>NC_137327.1:134593020-140540520 GCF_965287045.1 Carcharhinus amblyrhynchos
ACAGAGGAGGAGGGGGAGGGACAGAGGGACAGAGGAGGAGGGGGAGGGACAGAGGGACAGAGGAGGAGGGGGAGGGAGGGACGGAGGGGGGGAGGGAGGGACGGAGGAGGGACAGAGGAGGGGGAGGGAGGGAGGGAGGGAGGGACAGAGGAGGGGGAGGGAGAGAGGGAGGGAGGGAGGGACAGAGGAGGAGGAGGGGGGTAGGGAGGGACAGAGGAGGAGGAGGGAGGGAGGGACAGAGGAGGAGGGGGGAGGGAGGGAAGGACAGAGGAGGAGGGGGGTAGGGAGGGACAGAGGAGGGAGGACTGAAACCACACAAATGAAAAAAGAGAGGCATCTAATGGGACCGTCTGAACCAGACGAGAAAAAACAGGAGTACAAGTGCAGGAGAGAAATAAACTAAAAATCAAATTTTATACCAAAGCTGTGGCATCATCATTGTAACAAAGCATTTGTCATTTTCAGGGTGCTGACTCTAAAAATCAATAAACACTGTTTGTTCTCAGGGGGTAATCAGTCTACATTTGACATCTGAACACCAATCATGTTCCATGCCAAAGAATCCGTGATTCTGTGATTTAGACCCTCCTGCAGCCAGATTCATTTCCAGTATTTCAAATTAATCATGTACCCACCCATATCTGAATTTACTCACAGCAGAGAAAATAAACCGGATTGTGCCATTAACCTTTTCAGTTAAAACAACTGAGTGCTGGGTCTGTCTGCTTCTCACACTGCGCACACCGTCCCCTCCCTCCTCCCCAAACCTCCCCCCCCACCCTCCCCAAATCTTCCCCCTCAAAGTCCCTGACACTCAGCGAAGTCAAAGGAAGATGTCAGTTTAAGCATGCCAGTGCTACCTACTGACGTCACTTTTCCAGACCTTTCATTAACTTACCAGAGCTTCACAAACTCAGCAGAAAAAAAACATACTTGGTTGACTGGTGTGAAATAAATAAGGCGTTCTTATTTTGTTGTTAAAGCTGTTAATTTTGCAAAATTACCTAGAAATTGCAGCAGCAACAGGCCATTCAGCCCACAGTGTCTGTGCTCCACCATGAGCCTTCTAGCCACCCTGCTTCATCTAAATCCGATGTGGAGATGCCGGCGTTGGACTGGGGTAAACACAGTAAGAATTCTCACAACACCAGGTTAAAGTCCAATTGGTTTATTTGGTAGTAAACGCCACTAGCTTTGGGAACGCTGTTCCTTCGTCAGGTGAGTGGAGGGTTCTGCAGCGTTCCGAAAGTTAGTGGCATTTACTACCAAATAAACCTGTTGGACTTTAACCTGGCCATCTAAATCTATCAGTGTATTCTTCAATTCCTTTCTCCCTCATGTACTTATCTCGCCTGCCCTTATATGCATCTAGCTCTTCACCTCAATTACTCCACATGGTAGCAGCTTCCATGTTCTAACCACTACAAAGAAAACCATGACTGCAGTTCTAAGGAGTGACAGCCGAACAAATGAAAAAGATAACTGGAAAATAGAGTCTGCAGAACTAACAGAAAATAATTTCATTAACAATTCAAAAGGAGTCAGAAACTGGACGAGCAAACTCAAAGGTGCCGTTGCTTTCATAGTGTCACTATCCTTTCTATATAATAGGCAGGGGGCTGTATTTATAACACTGTAGAAGGATTAATTTTTGACTTTGTCACTGTTAGATGACGGAAATTTAATGGACTAGATTGCTTGAATAGGAGGGGAAAGAATGGAATCGCCATATGTTCATGTTGACAGACTGAATTTATCTTTCTTAACAACTAAGAACAAAAGGTTAGTAGTCTACCAGATTCTGCACATTCCTCACCGCACACAACAAGCACCATCACTAGTGTACAACAGTGTATATACATGAAAGTCTGAATGATTACAACAAGGGTGGTGCAATCTCGCACGGTTGAGTCCTAAAAACTTTGTTCAAGTTGCTGAAATTCCTTACAATTTCTCTTTTTTGCTATATTTCCACATTCTTTGACAGACCTCTTGTGCCAGACAGGTGGGGGGTGGGGGCAGTTTAGAACAGAGTTGAGGAAGAACTTCTTCACTCAAAGGGTGGTGAATCTCTGGAATTCTCTGCCTGTTGAAGTGGTGGAGGCTACCTCGCTGAATATGTTTAAGTCACGGGTAGATAGGTTTCTGATAGACAGGGGAACAAAGGGTTATGGGGAGATAGCGGGAAAGTGGAACTGATCCACTTCAGATCAGCCATGATCTTATTGAATGGCGGGGCAGGCTCGAAGGGCTAGATGGCCTACTCCTGCTCCTATTTCTTATGTTCTTATATTCTCTTCCCAGTCCAAAGAAAACGCAGTGAAAATTGTCCAGCCAGCTTTTTTTTTGCAAATTTATAGGTGGAACAATGTAAATTACTTTGCCATTGGTTGGTGTCATCATGATAAAAACAACGGACAGCACTTCTCCCTGAGGTTCTCCCAGAGAAAACATGAATTTGCCTAAATGTTTCTTGAGCACCAATTGGCACATTACCATTCCTCCACTAAACAGACCTTCAGGTGACTCTGTGGAAAGCATTTTGCTTTCCAAATCACAGATTTTGGGTTCGAGCCCCACACCAGCATTTACACGCCCACTGGTATTATCATTAGACCATTAATCCAGAAAGTCAGCTAATGTTCTGGAGGCCTGCGTTCAAATCCCACCATGGCAGATGGTGGAATTTTAATTCAATAAAAATATCTAGAATTAAGAATCTACTAATGGCCATGAAATCATTGTCGGAAAAACTCATCTGGTTCGCTAATGCTCTTTAGGGAAGGAAATCTGCCGTCCTTACCTTGGTCTGGCCTACATGTGGCTCCACAGCAACGTGGTTGACTCTCAACTGCCCTCTGAATAAAGCAACTAAATGTTTGCCACAAGTTGCTTGGGATAGCCATGTCCCACAAATGAATAATATGGTGTTGTTTGGATGAACAGTGAATATTCCATTGAACCATTCGAAGATTTGGTGCTCCATCAACATCCCCCTTTCCACCAGTATTTAGGGGAGGCAGTGGCACAGTGGTATTGTTGGTGGGATCTTGTGCAACGCAAATCAGCTGCAGTATGTCTTTTAACGGCCCAACGAGTAAACAAACTCAAATTAACTTAGGGACAAATTAAGAGGGGCAGTTCTTTCATGTACCTAACAAGTAAAACAAACTCAAATTAGCTTAGGGACAAATTAAGAGGGGCAGCCCCCCAAAAAGGAAGTGGGGTGGGAAACGGCCCGAACAGAAACCAAAGTCCAAAGGAAACTTAAAACATTAAATCAAAATGTGATTGTAAGGGTCTATAACACACACCAGCCCCTGCGGTGCCCAGCGGGCACGGAAAAATCAGCTGCAGTATTACTTATTTCAAACTGCAGTGACTGTTAATGTAAATAATTGTATTATAAAAGTCTTGGAATGTTTGAGATATTGCTACAGATAGTCCAGGCTAGAAGCACACTTTGATATTTACAATGGTTCTTGCTGCAAACCTGCAATAGACACACCTGTGAATACCTCCTAAGGTGCAATTTAGAGGCAATGCCAGGAAAGAGTGTAAACCTTATATAATTAAGCCCATTTATTGGGACTAAAACCATTACAACAATAATCAGTTTGGCTGGTGCACACGGGCCACTGCTAAATGGTTGGAGCCTTGTTTCTTTTGGTGGCCCTGGCAACCCAAATTGGTAGACTGATTTATCCTAGTCAAGAGCTTGTCATGAATAGGCTCCAACTGCTACTTCCAGATCTTGAGCAGACTAATCAGCGGTCCTTAAAAAGGAACACAGCAAACCATTTAAAACAATGCTGAAAACATTTGTCTTTTTGTGGACTTAACACTCGTACCTGCTGTGAGGATTGCGCTAAGATCGCGAGAGTCAAACCATATCAAGATGAAGAAAAGTATGAAGAGTTTACGACAAGAGAGAGCAGAATCGAAGGCACTGTCCGTCGGGTAAAATGTGTCAGATTTCGAAAGGTCAATTAAAGTATTTTTTCCTAATTAATGCAAATATGGGAGGAATCTTCCGGTCATTCACGCCTGTAGGATTTTCCAGTCTTACTGCAGTGAACAGAGATTTGGCTGAGTGCCAAATTTACCATCCTCGCTGGCAGCAGCAGGACATGCATGGTCAGGAAGACCATGTTTATGTTCTAAATTATTCACTTACAGTTTCTATAGACTCTGGCTCAAAACAAAATAAATTTTGTGTAGTTCTGCTGTACTTTCTAGTTCATACATGGTAACTTTTTGAAATAGTATCTTGTACATTTTATTACTTTTTTGATTTCTTTGCATTTAGTCAACCTAAAATTTAACTGCCTGCTTAAGCAATAAATGTTTACTTGAGCCAGCTACACATATTTTGTCCCACTCTGTACTTCCGGCTGTGATGCCACAGAATTTGATTAATTATATGTCCGTAATCTCCACTTGAGAAACACATTTACAATGACAGAAGATTTCAAATCAGTTTCACTGTTAAAAACATGATTATGTTGAAGATCAAGCAATATTTTTAATTTATTGGAAGTGTTTCAATTAAACCACTTTCAAAATTTAAAATTCCCTTCTTCAGCAAAACCCATATGTATAAGATAATGAAAGGGATGGATAGGGTAGAGGTAGAGAGATTCTTCCCGCTTAGAAAGGACAGCAGGACTAGAGGGCACAGCCTCAAGATAAGGGGGGGCAGTTTAGATCGGAGTTGAGGAGGAACTTCTTCACTCAAAGGGCAGTGAATCTCTGGAATTCTCTGCTCGTTGAAGTGGTGGAGGCTACCTCGCTAAGTGGTCCACTTTGGTGGGAATAATGGTAGGAAGGATTATCACTTATGTGGCGAAAGACTGCAGCAGGCGGCGGTGCAGAGGGACCTTGGGGTCCTTGTGCATGAGTCACAAAAACCCAACTTGCAGGTGCAGCAGGTGGTCAGGAAGGCAAATGGGATGCTGGCCTTCATAGCGAGGGGGATTGAATATAAAAGTAGGGAGGTCTTGCTGTGGCTGTATAGGGCATTGGTGAGGCCGCAGCTGGAGTACTGTGTGCAGTTTTGGGCGCCGTACTTACGCAAGGATATTTTGGCCTTGGAGGGAGTGCAGAGGAGGTTTACTAGGCTGATACCGGAGTTGAGGGGGTTGAGCTATGAGGAGAGGCTGAATAAACTAGGCTTGTACTCGTTAGAGTTTAGAAGAATGAGGGGAGATCTCATTGAGACGTATAAGATGATGAATGGGATGGATAGGATAGAGGTGGAGAGACTCTTCCCGCTCAGAAAGGATAATAGGACTAGGGGGCACAGCCTCAAGATAGAGGGGAGGGCGGTTTAGAACGGAGTTGAGGAGGAACTTCTTCACTCAAAGGGTGGTGAATCTCTGGAATTCTCTGCCCGTTGAAGTGGTGGAGGCTACCTCGCTAAATATTTTTAAGACGCGGGTTGATGGGTTTTTGATAAGAGAGGGGATTAAGGGTTATGGGGAGATGGCGGGAATGTGGAACTGAGCCACGACAGATCAGCCATGATCTTATTGAATGGCGGGGCAGGCTCGAGGGGCTAGGTGGCCTACTCCTGCTCCTATTTCTTATGTTCTTATATTGAAATTATCCCCTAAAATCTTAATTGTTGCTCGCACAATTTATACCAAATACACATACCCTTCTGTGTACATCAAGTTTGTGTCCTGCATTCTGAAGAGGAGCGAGGCTCTTTTAAGAATATATGTATTTATCTGTACATTATTGCTGGAATGTAAATACAAATGATATTTATATGTCTACTCCACTCTGAAGCATTCTGTTCGAACTGGAATCCTCTAATTGCGTGTCCATTGTAGTATTCGGATGATCAGGGCTGAAAGAGTTAAATTTTTGGGACTGGGACAACAGTACCGCCCACATGATGAATAAGAGTCACATGATTAGAAGGAGAAAGCGCATGGCTTAGACGGAGTAACACCTAGTCTTTAACTCTGTGAATAGTTACTTCCCTACAATAAGCCAATTATTGTTTTAGACATCGCCATCTCTCCACAAACGTTCCTTCGCCATTCAGAACCAACATACGATAGCCAAGTGTACAAGACTCTGGTCTAGGGATGCTGATACCAGCTGTACAAATCTGGATACAACCCAGCTGAGATTACCAAATTCTGATCGAACACCTTCATTGTCCGTATGAGTCTGTACAACACACTATGCACTGTATTCAATACTAATTCATTGGGGCACCCCTTAATTACTAATCACATTTAAAATGAAAGAGAAAAAAAAGAGGTACATTAATAAAGCAGCTTTCCTCACCTCCGGGCACGTCAAAGCATTACAGCCAAAGTACTCTCGGAGTGTCGCGCCTGTAGCAATTTACATACAGCAAGGTTTCACGCATAGCACTGGGATCACTTGTTTTTAGTGAGGTTAGCGGATAGATAAATAGACAGAAGTCCCTGCTCTTTTACATTCACCCAAGAAAATTTTAATTTGGAGGGTCACTCCCTCAGTGGTGCCCACAATTTGTGCTCAAGTGCCTGGAGGGGGCCCTGAACCCACTTCTGACTCTCAGTACGCTGAAGTTGAGCCACAGATGACCATGTACGGTACAGCAAAGCTAACAATGATTTTCCACCCCCCCCCCCCCCCCCCCCGCCAACCCAAAAATACCTCCAGATGCCAGGAATCTGAAATAAAAATGCTCAAAATACTCAGCAGTTCAGGCTGCCTTTGTGGATAGAGTAACGTTTCAGGTCGTTCACCTTTTGTCAGAACTCGACAAACTGCTTTTAGGTACAAAATGGGTGTTTGCAATTATAGTGACTATTTTTAACATCTCTGCAGTAGACCCACAACAGGGCACAGTCTGTAGTGATGCAGGTGATTCAAAAGTAGCCCAGACATTCCTCAAAGCACAAAAAAATACTTAAGACAGAGATACCACCAAGCAGGTTCTATTATAATACAATATTTATTTGGTGGGTGGACACACTAGGTTTCACTCTTGTTGCAGACAACAGCACACAATTGATGCAGGCAGTAGTAACCTGAATCTTACAGAAATAACCCAGGACTATGTCCCACAGTGATCAATCTTTAAAATTGATGCAATTTAACGTTAAATGCAACCTGCCAGATTTCACCCCTGTAATCAGTATCCAGTTTATGATTTTTTTTAAAAAAGCTTTTGACAATGCACTCTAAGTTTAACCAGAACATGCTCAACTCTCTGCCTTTTTACAACAGTGATTTTTTTTTTTGCACGCAAGATGTGGGGATGTAACACCCTAATAGATTTGCACATGTGCCTATTCAGGCACTAGAATGCAAAGCAAACGTGCATGATGATGGGCATTAGTGCAACATCAGAATTTCAGGGACTTTCCTCTTCCACAGGTACTGAAAGTTTTGATCGATTCCTGTAAATTAAATCCTTGCTGTAATTCAAACTTAATTTTCAATTACTTTACACAGCCTGCCTCAAGCTTAAAGAAATGTTCAGAATTATTTCAATAACGAGTCATTACTTCTCTGAGAAGGAACAGACCAGTGGCACCGTGGTTAGCACTACTGCTTTACAGCGCCAGGGATCGGGTTCAATTCCAGCCTGGGGTGACTGTGGAGTTTGCACATTCTTCCCGTGTCTGCGTGGGTTTCCTCCGAGTGCTCCGGTTTTCTCCCATGGTCCAAAGGTGTGCGGGTTAAGTTGATCGGCTACGCTAAATTGCCCCTTACTGTCAGGAAGATTAGCAGGGGACATATGTGGCATCACAGGATAGGGTCAGGTGGGATTGTGGTCAGTGCAGGCTCAAATGGGCCAAATGGTCTCCTTCTGCGCTGCAGGGATTCTGTGAAGTCAGGCCCTTTCCCACTCGAGCCAACGACTGGGACACAACATGGAAAACTGTGGTCAGCTAATCTGCAAGACTAAAGGACATAAAGGTAATCTTAAGAATTGAGGGGAGATTGGAATAGAAATGTTCATGCAAGAGGGAAACCTCTGATGAATTTTGACATTACCAAGAAGAAATATTGCTTAAATAATAATCTGTGGAAACCAGCAGATGGCTCATGTGAAAAGAAACACCAGCACAAACATGATGGGCTGAATAAATCTCTTTCTACATTGCAATTCTATGTCCTCTGTCAGTGTTAGACCAGCAGGCTCTGTATTTGTATGGATCTGTATTGTTACCTTTTTGAAAACAGGTGTTGTACTTCTGGCTCTTTCCCAACTATCTTTTAACATGCTCCTGCTAATCTGGATTTTTCTGTAAACAGGCCCTAGGATTTCAGCCTTACAGCACCGGCTTCCATTTAGTCCATGGAAACTGTCAGATCCAACGCGTATTTCAAGGAGCGAGCTCTTCAGCAACAGTATACAAGATAACACGTCTGTGGGATAAAACCTCAAGGCGTTTAACAGCGAAAGATATTAAGGGATCTGGGATGAAAAGTGCTGCTTTCAAAAGAAAGAGAGAATTGGAACGGCCAATTTTGCATCTCGGCCAACGTTGTCTAGCTGATACATTGAAGGAAAGGATGTCCCGAGGCATGGTACATAGGCGAGATCACGCCGACGCTACGAAAACGGATGAACGGACACCGCTCGACAATCACCAGGCAGGAGTGTTCTCTTCTTGTCGGGGAACACATTCAGCCTCTGATCTTTGGGTAAATGTTCTCCGAGGCGGCCTTCACAACAACGCAGAATCGCTGAGCAGAAACTGATAGCCAAGTTCTGCACACATGAGGACGGCCTCAACCAGTGTCTTGGGTTCATGTCACACTATCTGTAACCCCCACAACTTACCTGGACTTGCAAAATCTCACTAACTTTTTCCTCGGATGGAGAAAGCTAGCATGAGGGGGCATAGCTTTAAATTAAGGGGTGGCAGTTATAGGACGGATGTCAGGGGTAGGTTCTTTACCCAGAGGGTGGTGAGGGATTGGAATGCCCTGCCTGCTGCAGTTGTAAATGCGCCTAGTTTGGGGGCGTTTAAGAGATCCGTGGATAGGTTTATGGATGGAAAGGGTTTGGTTTAGGTTAGTGGGTCATTGTTTTTTAACTGGTCGGCGCAACATCGTGGGCTGAAGGGCCTGTTCTGCGCTGTAGTGTTCTATGTTCTAACTGTTCTGGCTCGAGACAATTCACACCTCTTTAACTTGTACTTAACCCTCTCTCGATTAGCACTGTCTGCACCTGTAAATACTTGATTACCTATTAAGACTTACATTCCAGCCATTATCTTGTAAATTGACTCTGTATCGAAATGTGCCCTGTTTGTGAACCCAACCCTCCACGCATCAGATGAAGGAGCAGTGCTCCGAAAGCTTGTGCTACCAAATAAACCTGTTGGACTTTAACCTGGTGTTGTGAAACTTCTTACTGTCCAACAACCACACCACCCTCCCCCAAACCCCGTCCAAAGCTAGCATCTCCACATCACAGAGACTCCTGGGCAATGCTGGAGCTTTGATGACCATAATGTGGGGAGGGGTCATGTTGGGTCATTTGGTAGAAGGCAGTGTAGAAGATATCTATTCCTTTGTTTATGGAACAAGGACTAAGTATGCAAGAATCAGGAAAAAACATTGAGATTGACTGCTATCTCCCAGTACATCAATGATGGCAATGTCCCTCAAGATGCTCTGATTTGGAAAATGTTCTGACGAATTGGCATGGCACTGACATAAAAGGTAATTGAAAATGGATGCCCAGGAAATACCACAAGTGACTACTTGAAACAATTCAAGGAGATGAAATAGATACTTTTGAAGAGATAGACATGGAACAAGATTGGAATGGAATGAGGAAAATGGAAATTAAGACTCCAAATTGGTCTTGATTCTCACCACGATTGCCAAAAAAAAAACAGAAAGGCTCTCAAGCTACAAATAGAAAAATTGGGAGGGCAAGAAATACTATGAATACAGGAAATCTGAAAAAAAACAGCAAATGCTGGAAATACTCTGTCGGTCAGGAAGCAGCATTGGTGGAGAAACAGAATGAACGTTTCAGGTCATTAACTTTTTGTCAGAGCCGGACAAACCACTTTCAGAGCTTCAAGAGTTCTGACAAAAAGGTCATCAAACAAACATTGGGCCAATTTTCCTCCTACAGTTGCCAACTATGAGTCAGGCCATTCTAGACTTCTGAAGGTCAGGAAGCACCCACAAGATTTTGATCTCTAGGAGTTGGGGTCAGGCTGAAGTTGGGATGCCACCCGCAGCAATAGGCCTGATGTAGTAACGGAGGCATGTGGGTGGCGAGGCAGACTGGATGGTAAACCAGCAGATTCAATTCACTGGGACATTGTTCTGGCCTTATACATGGTTGTTAGGTGCTCCCAGCCATCACCCCTCAATCTTTCAGCTGCCCATCCACTACCAAGTCTCCTCCGTGACCACTTATATCCCCCCAAGCCCCCTCCATGTCCTCTGTGTCTCCTCATATAGCCATCACCCATAATGAGGTCAACTGGAAACAACAGACGCATGGCCGACTCTTCAGTCTGCTTCTGTTGTTATTTCCCGATGAAAACTGATTCCTCACGAGCATCAGAAGGACAACCACTATTGTTATGTCGATGAACGTTACAATTATACTGCAACTGGTAATATTGTACATATGCATCTGCTCCAGAGGTTGGGGTCAATTCTTCAGTGGGTTTCCATTGATACAGTTGCCAGATGAAAAATGACACTGTAGACAATGCTTACACAACTGCAAGGGAGTGTGCTGGCTTTTTAAGACTGACAGTTTTATGAGGTTGTAATAGGTTTTTTGTTCTTTGAAGTGGTTTTTCAACGCCTGATTATTTATTTAGATAAGATTAGAAGCTGTGAAAACTAAAGCTTTTTTCATTCAAACTATGAATGATTGTGTTTGGCTACACTTCTGTTGTAAGAGGAGCTGTTTTTCAAATGAGATTTTCAACACTTACTTGTTTATTTTGTAAGTTTCACGAGCATTTGAAAGAATGTTTTGGTTCATTGGTTCTGCACATAGTGGTCACTGGAAGAGTGGATATGGAGGATGCATCAGAGGTACGGAAGGCGAATGAGGATCACAGGAGATATTAGCAAGACCCATTTAAACTTGCTTGTCAAAAGGTTCCCTGGCAGGATACCCACAGCCTTCAGGAATCCATCCACATTGGGGGGAAAAAAATTACAGGAAGGGTAACTTGAATTTCCAACAGGGATTTTAATTGCAACCAAAACAAAAAAAAAATGGAAAATCTCAGCAGGTCTGATAGTATCCGTGATGACAGAAGAGAGCCAACATTTTGAGTCTAGATGACACTTCATCAGAACTCAAAATTGCGAACCTGACATCACCACAGGTGTTGGGTTACAATCTGTCACTGTTCCTGATGGGAGGTAGGTGGGATGGTGGAGAAATAACCCAACAACTCTGAAATCTGCAGCACCCCCACGCATCACATTGAGCAAACCTGTGTTGGGAGGCAGCAATGTCGGGAAGGTCCATTTGTTCCTCTCTCCATAGACGACGCCAGACCAGGTGTGCATTCTCAGTATATATCTGAAGTTTTATGCAACTACTCCAGGATGAATGTTACAGAAATATATTTGAAGGGCTACACAATTTACAATGAATCCAACTTGGCGTTCAAGCTTTTCTACAAATTGCAAACAGGATTGAAAATATACCAGGATCGATCAATATTTCACATTTATTACAAGTCTGTGTCATCTGAGCGAAGGATAAGCTGACATCTGCTATAAAATTTGTAATTATTGCTCATGCCAACTGGGACATGTTGTTGATGGAGGAAGTTACTTGACAAGATTTTGTTTTTGGAGGAGGAAGATGGTTGTAGGGAAAGAGGGAAGAAAGAGAAAAGAAATTGCATTTATATCATTCTTTATCATTCCATTCAACTCTTTACAAGCAACAGATTATTCAGCAGCACAACCACTATTGTTATGTAGATGAGCATCACAATTATGCTACAACTGGTAATATCCTACACATGCCGGCAATTGAATGGCTGGTTAATCTAATTTTGGAGATAGTAATTTGAGGGAGGAATTGACAAGGCTTATCCTCGGGCAGAATTCTCCCATCCGGGACTAAGTCCCGTGGTTGGGCAGGGATGGGGAGTGTTTCCCGCTGCAGAGGCTGACGGGAAACCACAAGTCTTCCATCCCCAGCATAATTAAGTGTGCATCCGGGGATTATACATCGTCCTTCATGGTGGGCTTGAAGGTGCACGTCCCATCTTCATACCCGGGTGCCATATTGAAAAGGCACCCAACATCACTAACCCACCACTGTAGATGAACTTCCTGAAGAAATAAAGCGGACCTCCTCAAAGGCACTAAAGTTGGAAGATCCACCTGATAAATGCTCCCTGCACCAACTGACATGGCATTCCAGAGTCCAGGATCACTGGCGACTTTCATCCTGACTTCTGAAGGGCTTCTGCAAGTATGTCCTGACTTTCACATGCTATTATCAGTCCAGAACAGGTCCGGACTAGTGTTTTCTTTTTAACGTGAGCACAAAGGAGAACCGGCATTGATTCTGGTCTGCCCTCTGGCATCCAATTAGCGGTAGTAGGATGCCAGTCGGTTTTATGCCAGCTTCCAGCAGGATTCCCAGGGCGAGCACCAGCTGAAGATCCCTCTGCAAATTCGCACCAGCGTGAAACCAATTTTCAGGCCTCCTGCCGAATTCACCCCTGATCCCACTGGCAGGGGCACAGGAGAATTCCGGTCCTTGTTTCTCTTCAAGATTCCCACTGGATCACTGACGTTCCCTACAACAGGCACTTAGGGCCTTGCTTTAGTGCACCTTCCGAGGAACGCAGTTGCCGAGATAGCACTCGGCACTCTCCCAGTACGTTATAGAAGAACAAGTCCAAAAACGGAGCCTGAATTCACTTGCAATGAGAATCGTGGTGTGCCCAACAGTGCTCCCCATTATCTGGTAAATTAAAAAGCAACAACACACGCATGATTAAGCATGCAAATCTAAAAGTTGTTGCCAGAAGTACTTCTTCATCGTCCTGTTGGACTGCTGCAATCTTCATCAACAGACAGAAAACTCAAATAAATGCAACAGTGCAAACTCGGAGTGCCTGCCCACCATGTTGGCACTAATGTGTACTGAAACAGAGTGCATTCAAGAGTGAGAGTGTTTTTACATAGTGTAACAAGTGGTAATTGTTAATGAATATCCTCTCTGGCCCTGAAAAATTAGTTCCACAAGCAGGGAGTCACATTACCTCAGAAGAATGTTGGTGCTGAATATATTTTCCAAAATAAAAATTGAACTTTTTTTTGTCTTTTTAAGCTCTCATTCCTATCCATATTTCCCAATTTTTATTTTGCTCTATGTCAAATTTAATTGTTTTATATTTGCTGGTTTAAATTTTGGCAGAGCCTGGGCAGGATTCTGAGCCCCCACTGGGTCTGGGGAGGGAGGTGGGTGGAAACTAAAAATAGAGCAACGCCCGACATGCCAGTTCCCTGGCACCAATCGGCACAGCAGTCCCCCGGATCTGGCCAGCTTGTTAGTCCCCTGGCACCGAACAGCATGCCAACCCCCTAGCCCGAGCCAGCTTGACAGTTCCTGGCCCTATCTTGGCTCAGGGCCATTTATATTTTAAACCTTCTGCTTTGACCAACTTCTTTGTCATCCGTCCTAATAACTGCATGTAACTTGTGTCAAGTTTTGTTTTGTAAGGCCCGTGTGAAGCACCTAAAGATGTATGTGGCTGTTAACTAACGTAAGTTGCTGTTGTTGATGGAAGAACAGGTTTGAAGTTTCAGATCGGTGACCTTTTATCAGAATTGGAGAATGTGCTCAGATTTGAGAGATTCTGCCTTTACTATGTTACTTCTTGTTGTGAGACAGCACACCAGGAAATCCAAGAATGGTGCTGGCTGCAAGAACGCACCTTTTTAAAGTTGCTTAAAAAGAGGTGAGAGAGAGGCACCTTCATCTGAAGCACCCTCTCCCTTACTTATCCTCCACTGCAGCCAATGCCCCCTTTCAAGATGGAAGGTTGATCAACTTTGAGAGTCTGCCTACCATCTTTAATTGGATGGCAAACTCCCCTCCAGGCCAACAAAACGGCGCTCCTCATGAAGAGCAGGTCCATTTTTCATCAGGTAGATCTGACCTCAGCAATCTCCCCCAGAGAGGCAACTCTACAGTGTGTGTATCTCGGATTGCTCGAGTGAACAGTTTCATTGTTTCTTGCCCTGCTCACAGACGTCATGGAGTTCCCGTACCGAACACCGCACTGAAACAGATGAGAAGGACTTTGTTCCCAATTGACCACAAAATCTGGGCTGCATTGAGATTTCTTTGCAACACTTAAAAGGCATTTAACTCACCCCAAAACAGGATACACTGTGGGACAATAACTGACTTACATAGCACACCTTCTATCAGCACTATGACGTCTTAGGCTCATTCACTGGGATAGGCACTACTGCGGGGCACTTGGCTGGGTGATGTTCTTCAACAATACCAATGAAGAATACCGCACATGTCTCACAAGTAGCCTCTTGTGCACTACCTGCCCCTGGGAAAAGTGGTGCAAGTCTGCGCAGTGCTGTGGCAATTCACCCCGCTATGTTTTAAAATAAAAAGTAGAATTAGAGCACAACGGTGAAATACTGCACAGATTTCTTTTCCTATTCTACTGCTGATTTATTTTCCCTCTCTAATGGGAAGGACTTCCCTGCTCCAATCATTCTTTTTCATATCCTCTGAAATTGAGATTATTTTCTTTTCCCCTCTTATCCTTGTATCTCCTTCTGAGTTTTGGACCTTCTATCATGTTTCTCCACTAAATATAAGCTGCGTCTACATCTCCTGCATACAAATTCCTGAATTAGTCAACTGGCAAAACGTGAGAGAGAGTAATACAGGTTGATTCTATCTCCGATTTCCCATACCCTACTTCCCCCAATGTCAAGGAGGCATCAACAGAAGGCCTCCGCTTAGTCTGGGAGCTTGACATATGAGAAATCGCATGGTTTGATTCTGTGCTCTATTATTCTGGGGTGGAACGTCAGTGATCAAGCTACCACCATGCTCATTTCAAATCTCCCCAAGGAGCCGTCGAAAATTCTTACTGTCCTCAAAACTTCTCAACCGAACCACACTGGATACTTGTATTCTGATATGAAAAGCAACAAAGCTGCGGAAAGAACGAGCTAATGTACAAAATTTTCAAGGTACCACAATTAACACGTGCAGATAACCATGCTCCTACACTAACCGCTGTGCCCGAATCCATCTTTGTATTGTGTTGAATACTGAGCAAGGCTTCACCACTTACGATTTTGTCTCCTTCACTATTACAAGGTCGTCTCCACACCACAAACCACTCAGAATTAATAGAGTATAGAGGTAATGCAGATCTCTGCCAACGTGGTCTCATTTTCTCTGGCAGAAGTGTCTCAGATTTATGTGGAGCGTATCATTTAGATTTGCCGGTCTTCAGAAACTCAAGATGGCACTATCTCAAACTAGCACACGTTACATAAGTGCAGCCCTGCAGCAGAAGTGGTCTCGAGGGTGAGCATGGATTAAAAAGCAACAAAAATATGGTGGCAATAAATGCAAAATGGTGTGGATGCTGGAAACTATGGAATCCCTACAGTACAGGAGGGGGTTATTCAGCACATCAAGTCTGCACCAACCACAATCCCACCCAGGCACTATTCCTGTCGTCCCACATACTTACCCGGCTAATCTCCTGACATTTGGGGCAATTTAGCGTGCTCAATCATCCTAACCCGCACATCTTTGGACTGTGGAAGGAAACTGCAGCACCCAGAGGAAACCCACGCAGACATGGGGAGAATATGCAAGCTCCACACCGTCACCCAAGGCCGGAACTGAATTCAGGTCCCTGGTGCTGTGGGGCAGCAGTGCTAACCACTGTGCCAACCTATCTGAAGTAAAAGCAGAAAATGCTGGGAAATGTTGGTTTGACAGCATCTTTGGAGAGAGAAACAGAGTTCTGAAGAACCTGCAACGTTAACTCTTCCCTGTTCATCCAACAGTAGGGGTACTTCAGTTGCAAGCTTAAAGAACTAACTTCACAGAGTAAATCAAGGAAAAAGGTTTAATAAAGACACTTTATTACACCAACACTTGAGGCCACACCAGCTCCCCACCAATTCCCATCTGCTTTCTATTTATACTGGGTCAGTTGACCACCACATCATTTTGCCATTGGTTACATTGTCTACCGTGTCAGCTGACCTTCATGGTATGGTTACAGTATAACGTGCTCCTCTCTCCACAGATGCTGCCAGACCTGGTGAGTTTTTCCAGCATTTCCTGGTTTTGTATGATATTGAAAGATGATGGTACCTTCCTTACAGCATAAATAATGTGTGTTTCAGATTGCACTGTCCCTATAGACGAATGGCCAGCCGATACTTATGTAATTCACATAAGAAAGGTCGCTGTAATAAATTGCCATATGCCATGTTGTCCACAGAAACTAACGCAGCAAGAATTAAGGCCTTTGAGAAAAAAAAGGCAAGAGGAAGCAAAAATAAAAATTAGTGATAGGTTCTGAATGTTGTAAATTATGTTGTCCGGCAGTGGTCATCCCGTTGTAACACGCAAGAATGCTATTACTTTTCCCCTGCCTCGGCGATGGATGTTAGTTGATGGATTTTTAAAGTTAAAGTTTATTTATTAGTCACAAGTAAGGCTTACATTAACGCTGCAATGAAGTTACTGTGAAATTCCCCTAGTCGCCACATTCCGGCACCTGTTAGGGTCAATGCATCTAACCAGTGCACCTTTCAGACTGTGGGAGGAAACCGGAGCACCTGGAGGAAACCCACGCAGACACAAGGAGAACATGCAAACTCCACACAGACAGTGACCTGAGGCTGGGAATCGAATCCAAGTCCCTGGCGCTGTGAGGCCGCAGTGCTAACCACCGTGCCACCCTTCATAACTTTGGCAAATCCTGAACTATTTTAAAGATAAAACTGACAAAATACAATAGAAGAATGTCTGGATGTTAAAGCTCTTGAGATCTGCTGGGATTTGAGCAGATTTAATTAACTTGGGTTAAGGTGGATAGGCTGCACAAAATTATCCCTTAGTGTCCAAAGATGTGCAAGTTAATGAAATAAATGCATGGACTTACAGGGAAGGGGTAGTCCTAAGTAAGATGCTGTGTCAGAGGGGCGATGCAGAATCGATGGGATGAATGGCCTTCTTCTGCAGCGCAGGGATTCTATGAAATTAGAGGCCAGCTCTTTACCTTTTTGGGTTGGTAAAAATGGCTTCAGTTTCACAGGAATATGTGGTACAATGCCAATGATGTTGAACTTAGCAGTGTTAAACCACCTCAAGGAGGTATAATGGAACCAGCACACTGTAAACTATTTCAAAGTTTCCAGAAATAATTAAAAATACACAAGATGAAATGACAGAAAATGCCTGCTGCTGCTTCTTTGGTATTAGTATTTAAATGAATTCAGATGTCCAGCACTCTCTAGCTATATTCACTAACAGAACGAAGAGGGCATCGCTTGGACCTGCCTGCCCATGTTAGTCCAAAGTGCACGATAAAGCCAGTAACCAGTGTTGTAGCTGTGGCCATAAGCCCAGCAATGGGTTGCTAGTAAATAACAGAGGATGCCAAATTTTCTGACAATTTAAAACATGTGCATTCAGGACATTCCTACCTTTGTGCAATAGCCGTTGTCACACACTACCATCAGTAGATAGAAAACAGTCAACCCCAAAACTTCAGGAAACGTTGTGGAGAACATGCTCCTGCCTACATCAACAGGGATGAAGTAGAAATTGTTGAGATACTCAAGTTTTTAGGTGCCCAGATCACCAATAACCTGGTCCCCCCACGCTGACACTGTAGTTAAGAAAGCCCACCAATGCCTCCACTTCCTCAGAAGACGAAGGAAGTTTAGCATGTCAGCTACAACTAAGAACATAAGAAATAGGAGCAGGAGTAGGCCATCTAGCTCTTCGAGCCTGCCCCGCCATTCAATAAGATCATGGCTGATCTGTCGCTGCTCAGTTCCACTTTCCCGCTTTCTCCCCATAACCCTTAATCCCCTCTCTTATCAAAAACCCATCAACCCGCGTCTTAAAAATATTTAGCGAGGCAGCCTCCACCACTTCAACGGGCAGAGAATTCCAGAGATTCACCACCCTTTGAATGAAGAAGTTCCTCCTCAACTCCGTTCTAAACCACTCCCCTTTTATCTTGAGGCTGTGCCCCCTAGTCCTACTGTCTTTTTTGAGCGGGAAGAGTCTCTCCACCTCTATCCTATCCATCCCATTCATCATCTTATACGTCTCAATGAGATCTCCCCTCATTCTTCTAAACTCTAACGAGTACAAGCCCAGTTTATTCAGCCTCTCCTCATAGCTCAACCCCCTCAACTCCGGTATCAGCCTAGTAAACCTCCTCTGCACTCACTCCAAGGCCAAAATATCTTTGCGCAGGTGCGGCGCCCAAAACTGCACACAGTACTCCAGCTGCGGCCTCACCAATGCTCTATACAGCTGCAGCAAGACCTCCCTACTTTTATATTCAATCCCCCTCGCTATGAAGGCCAGCATCCCATTTGCCTTCCTGACCACCTGCTGCACCTGCAAGCTGGGTTTTTGCGACTCATGCACAAGGACCCCGAGGTCCCTCTGCACCGTCGCCTGCTGCAGTTTTTCACCCCGTAAGTAATAGTCCTTCCTACCATTCTTCCTACCAAAGTGGACCACCTCACACTTGCCAACATTAAATTCCATTTGCCATTTCCTGGCCCATTCGCCCAGCCTATCTAGATCCTTCTGCAGACTCTCCACACCCTCCGCACAATTTGCCGTTCCCCCAATCTAACTCTCACCAACTTTTATAGATGTACCATAGAAAACGTTCTTTCTGGTTGTATCACAGCTTGGTATGGCTTCTGCTCTGCCCAGGACTGCAAGAAACTACAAAAAATCGTGAATGTAGCCCAGTCCATCACGCAAACCAGCCTCTCATCCATCAACTCTGTCTACACTTCCTGCTGCCTCGGCAAAGCAGCCAGCATAATTAAGGACCCCATGCAGCCCGGACATTCTCTCTTCCACCTTCTTCATTCGATGAAAAGATACAGAAGTCTAAGGTCACGTACCAACCAACTCAAGAACAGCTTCTTCCCTGCTGCCAGCAGATCTTTGAATGGACCTACCTTGCATTAAGTTGATTTTTCTCTACACCCCAGCTATGAGTATAACACTACATACTGCAGTCTCTCATTTCCTTCTCTATGACCAATATGCTTTGCCTGTATAGTGCACAAGAAGCAATACTTTTCATTGATGTTAATACATGCAACAATAATAAATCAAATCAAATTGAATTAAAATTTTCTCTGCTTGACCCTTTCTGAGCCCCAGATACTTAACAAGATTTCTGAAAGAGTTTTTCAGTGAAAGAGCAGCTAGTAATTCAAAATTAAACCTTTAACTCAATGTTAAAAGAAGTTCAAACACATTCAAATGTAAAGATTGGAGATAGAACTGAATCCAAGTTTTAAAGAAAAGTCTTAACTTTCTCCATTCCCGCAAGAAAGTTTTTGGAATCCCACCCCCACCAATGTCCAGTACAGTGCAGAGAATGGGCTTACCATTAGAGTAATGTAATTCTATGTTTAAATCAACAATGTGGTGTTTCAATAGAGAACAACAGTCAAATTTAATGTCCTCTCACTGCCATTTAGGAGATGAAAATTTGCAATATTGAGTAATGTTGCACCGAACAAAGAACAATACAACACAAGAACAGGCTTCAGCCCTCCAAGCCTGCACCGATCATATTTACCTGTCTAACCAACCGCTTATATCCCTCTACTCCCCATTTGTTCATACACCCGTCAAGATAAGTCTTAAATGTGGCTACTCCTAATTGTTCTTGAGAAGTTGGTGGTGAGCTGACTCTTGGACCCCCTTGCAGTCCATTTTGTGCAGGGACACTCAAAATATGGTTTGGAAGGGAGTTCCAGGATTTTGACCCAAGTCAGAATGGTGAGTGACTTGGAGGGGAACGTGCAGGCGCTAGTGTTCTCGTATACGTGCTGCCCTGGTCCTTCGAGGTGGTAAAGGTTTCCTGTTTAGAACGTAGTGTCATTTGGCAATGCATTACAGGCCCCCACCACCCTCTGTGTTAAAAAAAAACTTTCCCTGCACATCTCCATTGAACCTTTCCCCTCT
This sequence comes from Carcharhinus amblyrhynchos, assembly GCF_965287045.1. Lineage (NCBI taxonomy): Eukaryota > Metazoa > Chordata > Chondrichthyes > Carcharhiniformes > Carcharhinidae > Carcharhinus > Carcharhinus amblyrhynchos. The sequence goes on from NC_137327.1 coordinate 134,613,254, forward strand.
TGTAATTGTCATTTCTGCCCTGGGAAAAAGTTTCCAACCGTTCACCCTATCGATACCCCTCATAATTTTGTAAACTTCTATCAGGAAATGCCTCAGCGTCCGGCTTTCCAGGAAGAACAATCCCAGTTTATTCAATCTCTCCTCATAGTTAATACCCTCCAAACCAGGCAACATCCTGGTAAACCTCTCCAAAGCCTCCACGTCCTTCTGGTAGTGTGGTGACCAGAATTGGACACAGTATTCCAAATGTGGCCAAGCCATCGTTTTATGCAACTGTAACACAATTTGCCAACTTTTATACTCGATGCCCTGTCCGACGAAGGCAAGCACGTTGTATGCTTTCACCACCTTTTCCACCGGGTGTTGCCACTTTTAAGAATCTATGGATCTGTGCTCCAAGATCTCTCTGTGCGTGCACGCTCCTGTAACAGCATTGAAATTTCTTTCCATAGGACCAGCATCCACTGGGGTTCAAATTGCACTCAAGTACAAAGGTAACACGACAGCATGGTCACCAACCCAACAAACGTGAACCTCTTAAATCCTGAGCAGGACACGTTGCTGCTTTAAAAGGCTCCAATTTTGACATGGAAAATCTTCACAGGAGCTGCACAACAATACTTTAATGCGACCGAAATTGTACTAATTGTGTGCTTTGTGTTGTGCTTTTCCTCCCATCTCTTGCCAAGGCCACCTGATGAGAAAATAAATAGTAACTATGCCTAGATTGACACGGATATACTCAAATTTTTAACGCTCCCCCCCGGCCTAACCTGATTTGCTGCCTGCAGCTGCAGATACAGCCACTCCCTGTAAAGCATCACTATAACACAAAGCAATTTGTTTATTCCACCAGGACATAGGGAACGGTGCATAATATAAAAGATGGGCAGGAAAGAAGCTGCAGGCTGCTCCAATGGCACCGCCAGTTGTGGTAATGAACAACTGCGGGCAAGGGAAGTCCCAGTTTGATACAGAGCTTAGGATCGATTCCATTGATTAACAGCTTGCCAATGTTTACCAAGCTCACAATGAAAAACCACCATTGAGGCAGGGTATTAAAAGTGCTTTGACAAAGGGTCACCTGGACTCAAAACATCAGCTCTTTTCTCTCCTTCCAGATGCTGCCAGACCCGCAGAGATTTTCCAGCGTCTTCCCTTTTGGTATTAAAGTGCCTCTGAGTCCCTTGTAATCATACCTCAGCCAACTGCACGGTACATGGTTACTGCAGGAATCTACTGGAGATAATATCTGGCAATTAGTTGGTCCTGAGCTTACCCTATTAAAAGGACTGTGGATTTTTGGAGCAGGAGTGGGCCATTAAGCCCTTTGATCCTGTTCTCCCATTTCACTGGATCACGGCTGATTCCCCAACTCAACACCAATTAGCTGCTTTTTCCCCTCACACCCCTTAATTACCACGACTAAAATCTATCCATTTCAGTCATGTAAATTTCAACTGGCCCAACACTCATGACCTTCTGGGGATAAGTTCCAGATAGCCATTACTCTCGTGAAAAGAATGCTTCCTGATCTCACCAGCTGGCTCAGCTCTAACTTTAAGATAATGCCCCGTGTTGCCGATTCCACTGCCCAGGAGAAATAATTTATCTATATCTACCCTATTCCTACCTCCTCTCCCAGCCCATTGCCTGAAGCAGCAGATTCCGGAGTGCAGCTAACTCTTGTTCTGTCCCCGATGGGCCTGGAGATCTGCTCGGTCTTTATTTCATCAGGAGAAGCCAAACCAAGTTCACGCAACCTGTCCTTATCATTTAATCCCTTGGACCCTAAGTCCTTGGTGATTCTGCACTATAAACACCCCGCCCCCCCCCCCCCCCCCCAGGCCCAGGCCACCACCACATCCTTGCTGAGGTCCGATCCCCAAAACTGAACGCAGTACCCCAATGGATTCTAACCTCACGCAACTTCATCACTTTCACATTCCAACTCCTTTCCGAGGAAGGTCGAAGATTGCTTGATCTCAGACACGTGCACTCACGTCTAGTAACCTGCCTACACGAATACCCAAATCCTTTCGCTCCTCCACAGTTTGACATCTCCCCGATTTGCTCAATGCGACAGCAGATAGCACTCCTCCCTGTAAAGGGGCAGCACAACGCTGAGCAATTTGTCTATTCCACCAGGATTTGACGTGTAATTGCAGTAAAGCCAGCAGTTATTTACCCATTCCATTACCAAACACATTTTCGTCGATGGACAATCGCACGGTACCTTAAACGAGAGCTTGTTCTGTGGCACGGTAAATGATTTAGAATAACCAGACCAATCGGTTGTTAGCAGTTGTAATCTACACCCAAAAATAAGCAGAGACAATCATACCAATGAAGGATTTTTCAGCTCGATTAATTGTCATAGGTCCGTCCACCAGGATGTAAGAATAAGGAACTGATGTGACTGCACTGGGGAGCTGAAGGCAAATGCTCACTGCTGGATAACCTGAGCTTGATCTTGCTCCTGGGTTTCTCTACCTCAATATGCAAGCCTGCACCTCAACTGCCACAGCTGCTGAGGCCTTTTTAATTGTTGGGGGTTTTTTTTTTGGTCACTTTCCCAGAGTTCTATCAGCTCAGTAAACACAAAAGGTGGCGTTTTGTTCTGTCTGTTCAACGAGGTTGTTGGAATTAAGAGGTTGGGCTGCCACTGGCTTTTCCTGCGTACTGCTAATGGATGATTAAACTGGCGGAACAATCAAACCAGGTTTGTTCAACTGCCCTCTCGGTGAGGGAATCGCCATGGCTTGAAAGCAAAAGCATTAGAAATCGACTCCTCTGATAGCATTGCCTGTTACATTTTGCCATACAAACAAGGAAGATCCCAGATTTTGATTCTGGTTTGATCGTAGAATCCCTACAGTGCAGAAGGAGGTCATTTAGTCCATTGAGTCTGTACTGACTCACCGACAGTGTGTCTTACCTAAGCCCCAACCCTCGTAACTCACATACTTAGCCCGCTAATTCCCCTAACCTAAACATCTTGAGACACTAAGGGTCAATTTAACATGGCCAATCCACCTACCCTGTGCATCTTTGGAGTGTGGTAGGAAACCGGAGCACTCGGAGGAAACCCACGCAGACGCATGGGAGAACGTGCAAACTCAAACAGACAATCACCCCGAGGTGGGAACTGAACCCAGGTCCCAGGCACTGTGAGGCAACAGTACTAGCCACTATGCTACAGAGCCACCATTTATATTTAGTTCCATGAATGAATAGCTTGCCAAGACTGTTGCTGAGGTGAAAAAGAGACCCCATTCGAGTAGGGTTTGAGAGAGCTGTTGGCACCCTCAGAACCATACCCAAGTCAGTTCTGTAGTGTGTACAATACATTCTCGCTGATGAATCCAAATATAAAAATGCAGGTTGTTGGTTTCTGATTTTTTTAAAAAATGAAAACATTTACAAATTATGTTCCATGCTTAGCAAAAAAAATACATTCAACATGTTAACAAAAAATTAGATAGTTCATTATGTTATTTTACAAAAAGAACTACAGAACAACTTTGTTCCTTGCACAGGAATGACCTAGCAATTTTCAAACACTGCTACCACAGCACAATAAACAAAAGTGATCTGGAAATTTCACAGCTTTCAATATAAAATGAGATTTAAAGGAGTCAAACCTCAAGTTCTTTGGGGACCACTATGCCTTGTCTCACTCTAATGAGATTTTCTCTGAAAGATTGGTTAGATCACGACTTTGCTGAACTGGGTATGGTCACAGTGTGTGCAGTAATATAGCGGACATCATTCCATGCAACCTTGAGAAAAACAACAACGGGTGCCGTGGTCAGCATTCTTCTTTTAAGTATCCATTACTGTCAGAAAGTTTCTTTATCTGCACTTCCCCTTCCCTGTTTATACTTAACCAGCAAATGTGCCATTTTGAAGGCTGGTCACCTTTGTATCAAGAGCAACAACAGTCATTTTGCCACTGAAAACGCCATAAATTACAGCAGCAGGGCTATGTTAAATTAAGTGTGCTAACAAGATAAAGGAAACTTGGATGATCAGCCATGATCATAATGAGTGGCAGAGCAGGCTGAAAGGGATGAGTGACCTACTCCAGCCTCTAGTTTCTACGCTTCAATGAAACAAAGAAGGATGCGCAGATGTGTTTTTAGAGAGCTGCACATCCAGTCATCCTGATGGGAAAAAGCTCAGTATTAACCAACAACAACTTGCATTTGTGTAATACCTTTAACATCAGGGACATCTCAAGACAAACAAGTGGTAAGGAAAAAGGGTATTAGGGTATCCCCTAAGGATGTGAAAAGTGCTATGCATCTGTGCCAAACTCCAAAAGCTATAAACGTACATTTGTATACTACCCTTCCCATTTCAAGGATGTTCGAGCAGTCAGGAATGACCATGGCCACAGCAGAACACTGTTCACCCCCTCACTTCTGTTCCTCCATTCAATTAGATCAGCGCTGATTTCCATCTACCCTACCTTCCTTTGGTAACTGTTAATGCTCTTGTTTGACAAAGATCTCCACAACCAATGTTTTAATTTTGTCATGTATTCATTGTTGTTTTGTAGGAAAACACAGAGTAAGTTTTAACACATAAGTAACTAGCTAATTTCCTGAAACATTTGAATTAGAAGCAGGAGTAGGCCATTCCCCCAGTCTATAAGATCATGGCTAATCTGATAATGATCTCAACTCCATATTCCCACTTACCTCCAATAACCTTTCACCCCCTTGCTTATCAAGAATCCACAGATCTCTGCTTGCACTGCCTGTGAGGAAGACAGTTCCAAAGACTCTCAACCCTCAGAGGAAAAAAAAATCTTCTCATCTCGGTCTCAAATGGGCAAATCTCTCCCTGCTCTTTTTCGCACAGTATAATGGGATCTGCATGTGTCGGTATGTCCTCAGTTTAATGTTGCATCTGAAAGGCCACTTCTGCAACAATACATCCCTCCAGCATTACACTGAAAAAGACTCCCTGAACATCATGGCAGCCAAATTGGATAACCCCTGGAAATAGGCATATGGAGCCCAATGTGCAATTAACCTGTGGCCGCTGATCAAAATGTAGGTAGCACACCACAATCATCTGAATAGTCTCTGCATCCAGCCAGCAATAACAATTCCATTCATTGGCTGGACACGTCAGCAGAAAGTCCAAATACCACGTGCATTTAGCACCCCTTCCAGCCTGCACTGCATAAAGCTAGCTGCACTCAGGGTGCAGTGTGACTGGGGCAGCCGCTGGCAGCCATAGCTGAAGAGAAATGAGGGAGGAATAGCATAACAAGGGAGAGTATTTCAGAAGCTGGACTGGGAGGTCTTGACGGAAGAGATAGAAAGGACAAACAATGGTGTGTGTCCACTAGAGGAAGGGGGAAATGTTGGCAGGTGGCCTCTGGACACACGTTAGGAAAGCAGTGGGAGATGTTAGCCACCAGCGGATCAACGGGCAGATGTCAAGTCTGTGGATATATTGCATCACGAAATTCAATGACCTCACACAAGCTGTCAAAGTCAGCGATATGCATCTTCAAACCCACAACGCAACTTGCACATCCTGCCAGCTATTCAACCATGACAATCACATCACTCAAAGAGATTGCACAACCCTGACATTCTCCACTCTCTTTCAGGACAAAGTTAGTGCACAACTGTAAGCGCTATTCCTAAACCAATGGAAGAAACGATGTTGACAAATACCGGGATGGCTGTAGTGCAGAGGCTGTGGACAGTGGCGGAGCTGAGGTCAGCGACAGTGATGGTATCGGCATAACCAATCCTCCTTGTCCATCTCCCCTTCCATCCACAATTCATTCTGATTTAGAAGCTGCGGATGGTGTAAGCATCACTGCTGAATTTCCACTTACTTCCCACCCAACAACCTTAACCTTGTGGCTATGTTGATCCCTATGTTGGAATACAATGTTGGCAAGTGTGAGATTATCCACTTTGGTAGGAATAATAGTAGGAAGGACTACTACTTACAGGGCGAAAAGCTGCAGCATGCTACGGTGCAGAGGGACCTGGGGGTCCTTGTGCATGAGTCGCAAAAACCCAGCCTACAGATGCAGCAGGTGGTCAGGAAGGCAAATGGGATGCTGGCCTTCATAGTGAGGGGGATTGAATATAAAAGTAGAGAGATCTTGCTGCAACTGTACAGGGCACTGGTGAGGCCACAGCTGGAGTACTGTGTGCAGTTTTGGTCGCCGCACTTGCGCAAGGATATTTTGGCCTTGGAGGGAGTACAGAGGATGTTCACTAGGCTGATGCTGGAGTTGAGGGGGTTGAGCTATGAGGAGAGGCTGAATAAACTGGGCTTGTACTCGTTAGAGTTTAGAAGGATGAGGGCGGATCTTATTGAGACGTATAAGATGATGAATGGGGTGGATAGGGTCGAGGTGGAGAGGTTCTTCCCGCTCAGAAAGGACAGCAGGACTAGAGGGCACAGCCTCAAGATAAAGGGGGGGGCGGTTTAGAACGGAGTTGAGAAGGAACTTCTTCACTCAAAGGGTGGTGAATCTCTGGAATTCTCTGCCCGTTGAAGTGGTGGAGGCTACCTCGCTAAATATATTTAAGACGCGGGTAGATAGGTTTTTGGTAGGCAAGGGGATTAAGGGTTATGGGGAGAAAATGGGAAAGTGGAACTGAGCCACTTCAGATCAGCCATGACCTTATTGAATGGCGGGGCAGGCTCGAAGGGCTAGATGGCCTACTCCTGCTCCTATTTCTTAGGTTCTTATGTTGATCCCAAATCAGTTGATAAAATATAAAAGTAGACTCTAATACTACTTTTCTTGACAATGGATTCATTCACCGAACGGATTATTATTACATATGCAAGCTTGCTGTGTATCAAACCAGGTCCCAGCAGTCTCACTTTCTGCTCCTTTCAGCACCAGTATTTAAGACACCAGTTTTTTAAAAGCTGATAATTAAAGCAATTGATAGCCTTGCTGTAACTAAGAAAGGCACCTTTTCAAATCAAAGTAAAATGCTATAGAATCCCTACAGTACAGAAGGAGGCCATTTGTCCCATCGAGTCTGTACCGATGACAATCCCACCCAGGCCCTATTCCCATAACCCTCATTAACCCTGATAATCCCCCTGACACGATGGTCAATTTAACATGGCCAATCAACCTAACCCGCACATCTTTGGAGTGTGGGAGGAAACAGGAGCACCTGGAGGAAACCCAAGCAGACACAGGGAGAATGTGCAAACTCCACACAGACAGTGACCTAAGGCTGGAATTGAACCCGGGTCCCTGGCACTGTAAGGCAGCAGTGCTCATAGATACCCGACTGCGCAGAAAGAGGCCATTTGGCCCATCAAGTCTGCACCGACCACAATCCCACCCAGGCCCCACCCCCATATCCCTACACATTTACCCATTAATCCCTCTAACCTACGCATCTCAAGATACTAAGGGGCAATTTTAGCATGGCCAATCAACCTTAACCGCACTTCTTTGGACTGTGGGAGGAAACCGGAGCACCCGGAGTAAACCCTGTGCTAACCATTGTGCCACCATGCTGCCCTTTTGGGGGTTAATTCAGCACTCCGGCTGCAGTGGTGCTCACTGGTCATGGAAGGCCTCAAGTGTTTCAGTGGACAGGCGCGCTCCCTGTCCAAGGATGTCTCTCTTTCTAAGTGCTCTAAACACTTCATTAAACACTGCCCCACACTTGTGCACCCAATTAATAAACTATTTACAGTTGCTGTGCCTTTTACTCTTTCCGATACTTGAGCATTGCATTCAGGGCAGGCAGTGGAGGATCAACAAGAAAGCAGTGTTGATGAAGACACCACCACCGCCCCCCCCCCCAAAACCAATCACCAGCCCCTTCTTCCCCCTTGACCATCAGCCCTAGCCCCATCCCCGCCTGCCCCCAGCAGTCACAGCTGGCCTCCCCCGCTCGTCCATCCACTCGCAGCCCACAACTAAACCTGAATAAATTTCCCCTCCCCACCACTGAGGCCTGACCCAGTGCCAAACTGTGCCATTGGACAGTGCCAGGAGGCACTGCCAGGCCTGTACTTGGCAATATCCGTTTTCCCTCCCAAGGGCTGCTCTCACCTTTACACTCCTGGGGAGACCTCCCAAAAATCCATTCAGATTCACATAAAGCAGGTTCACACAGCGTGCAGCAAACCATCAGAAATCTTGACACGTGCTCTGCTGAGTATCACTGAGCCCTTTCCAGAGTAGTGCAGGAAGCCACTGTTTCAGCTTGCCATCTGCCTTATCCCACTTCAAGTAGCAGCATGGCGTTCACTCTGTGTGTGTGTGTGTGCGTGTGTGTGTGCGTGTGTGAGATTCACTGGAGTAAATCAATAAGTCATCAGTGGGGCTGTCCTTGTCATCCAGTAACCACCCTTTGGTTTGTCATGTAGCTCAAATACTGATGGCACGGTGCATTGCCGCAGAACGAAAGCGTAATGACTGCTGCCAGGATACAAGGCTTTGATCTGCATGATTCACTGCCTATGGTCACAAACCAATTGGACTTTGTGAGTGGAATGCCTTTTAGTTCCTCTATAGGGCAGAGCTGACATGTGGTAGCTGGAAAGTGACATGCAGGCACTTTGCATAATAGAAAAAGCTGCAATTATGCAGAAGTCACATGCCCACGCCGTCAGTTCATCTCTGCCAAGAGAGAATGAAATATAGCTAGCTCTTTTCAATGGATGGCAAACTGCAAATATTTCCAGCTTCAGCTTGTACAAAAGTTCACGGCCACAGTCACCTTCACAGTCACTGCTGTGAAGTGTTGCTGAAAGAGGCAGATTTCAGCGAGGACATTCTTACTGAAGGGCAGACTCTCTCACTGGGGGGGGGGGGGGGGGGGGGGGGAGGTCAGGTAGGGGAATTGTTCCCCAAACATCCTAAACAAATTTAGTCGTCCTTCTGAGAGCCCCTCTTCCCCTCCACCTGCTTTCAATAGCTCATTTTGTTCTGCCTCTGCTCATTCTCCTTGTCAGACTATGCCCACTACTGCATCCATTTCTGGGAGTGACTGGTTTGTGGCTCAGTGGTTAGCACTGCTGCCTCACAGCACCAGGTGACCAGGGTTCAATTCCTGGCTTGGGTCACTGTTTGTGCAGACTCTGCACATTCTCCCCGTGTCTGCGTGGGTTTCCTCCAGGTGCTCCGGTTTCTTTCCACAATCTGAAAGATGCGCTGGTTAGATACATTGACCCAAACAGGTGCCGGAGTGTGGCGACTAGGGGAATTTCACAGTAACTTCATTGCAGTGTTAATGTAAGCCTTTTCTGTGACCAATAAGTAAATGAACTAAAACTTTGTACAAAAGCTTTCAAGGTGGCAAAAAATTCCTTAACCCCGACCATTCCACACTGTGGACTTCTGCAACTTAAAACAACTACAGAAAGCAAACACTTATAGAATTGAAATTGGGTCACTGTGTGTGTGGAGTTTGCACATTCTCCCCATGTCTGTGTGGATTTCCTCCAGGTGCTCCAGTTTCCTCCCACAAGATGGGTGGGTTAGCTGCATTGGCCATGCTAAATTACCTCTTAGTGTCCCAGGATGGGTAGGTTAGCGGGATTAGTGGGGTAAATATGTGGTGTTTCAGGGATAAGGCCCGAGTGGGGCTGTTGGCGGTGCAGACTTGATGGGCCGAATGATCTCCTTCTGCACGGTAGGGATTCCATGAATAGCAGCAACAGTGAGAAGAAATCAACCAGCAACTAACTCTAAAGTAGTTGGTGATCCCTTTAAATAGCACTCCTTATTGGAAAAGGCCTTCCCTTCACTGGATGAGGATTCAGGTTAAGAGAGAGCACTGGCTGGAATACTGAGTTCCAAAATGTGATGACATACCTTCTCTGCTTATATCCATCACATGTTCACTGCATGCGCAATAATGCATGCAACAATATGGTGTCTGGTGCAATTCGTAAGAACGCAAGAAATGGGAGCAGGAGTAGGCCATATAGCTCCCTCAAGCCTGCTCTGGAATTAAATACAATCATGACTGTTTATTGGCCTCAACTCTACTTTCCTGCCCATTCCCCATATCCCTTGATTCACTGAGACACCAAAAAAAATTGTCTACTTCAGTCTTCAATGTATTCCGTGCTGGCACATTCACAACTCTCCAGGCCACAGAATTCCAAAGATTCAGAACTCTTTGGGTGAAGAAATTTCTCCTCATCCCAGTCCTTCAAAAAAAAAAGGTCCTTGCAACTTTATCCCTTCAGCTCTGTTCTCAGAGGCAATAGCCCCCTTCGCTGGGTATATGCAATGACCAACCTCAATTCTTTTGGTCAAGTGTCAATATTCAATGTCGGAAGATACCTCACTCCTGTTATCATTCAACACCCACACATGTATTCTCCAGCTGAGCTTACTGGCTTAGCATCAAGATGCCGGATGGAATGCATCTCAGGGTTCTGAAAGAAATGGCAGAGGTGATAGCGGATGCCTTAGTAATTATTTATCAAAATTTGCTGGACTCTGGGGAAGTGCTGGAAGATTGGAAAACAGCTAATGTTACGCCGCTGTTTAAAGAAGGTAGCAGTCAAAAAGCAGGGAATTATAGGCCGATTAGTTTAATGTCTGTAGTTGGAAAAATGCTAGAATCCATCATCAAAGAAGAAATGGCAAGACACCTAGGAAAGAACGGTTTGATCAAGGAGACGCAGCATGGATTCGTGAAGGGGAAGTCGTGTTTAACAAATTTATTGGATTTCTATGAGGATGTGACTAGTGTGGTAGACAGAGGGGAACCGGTGGATGTGGTGTTTTTAGATTTCCAGAAGGTGTTTGATAAGGTGCCTCACAAAAGGTTGCTGCAAAAGGTTAGGGTGCACGGAGTTGGGGTAAGGAGTTAGCGTGGATTGAGGATTGGATATCTAACAGGAAGCAGAGAGTTGGAATCAAAGGGTGCTATTCTAGTTGGCAGTTGGTGACTAACGGACTGCCGCAGGGATCGGTGCTGGGGCCTCAACTGTTTACCATTTACATAGACGATCTGGAGGAGGGGGCTGAGTGTAGGGTAACAAAATTTGCTGATGACACGAAGATGAGTGGAAAAGTGAATCGCATGGAAGGTGCGGAAAGTCTGCAGAGATCTGGATAGGCTGTGAGTGGGCGAGGACCTGACAGATGGAGTATAACGTTAGCAAATGTGAGGGTATCCACTTTGGTAGAAATAATAGTAGGAGGGATTATTACTTAAAGAGCGAAAAGCTGCAGCATGCTACAGTGCAGAGGGACCTGAGGGTCCTTGTGCATGAATCGCAAAAACTCAGTCTGCAGGTGCAGCAGGTGATCAAGAAGGCGAATAGAATGTTGGCCTTTATAGCAAAGGGGATAAAATATAAAAGTAGGGAGGTCTTGCTGCAACTTTACAGGACACTGGTGAGGCCGCAACTGGAGTAGTGTGTGCAGTTTTGGTCACCGCATTTGTGAAAGGATACACTGGCCTTGGAGGGAGTGCAGAGAATGTTCACCAGGCTGATACCGGAGATGAGGGGGTTAGCCTATGAAGAGAGATTGAATAGACTGGGTCTGTACTCGTTAGAGTTTAGAAGGCTGAGGGAGAATCTTACAGAGACTTACAAGATAATGAAGGGGCTAGATAGGGTAGAGGTAGAGAGATTCTTCCCACTTAGAAAGGATAGCAGAACTAGAGGGCACAGCCTCAAAATAAGGAGGGGGGGGGCGCAGTTTAGAACGGAGTTGAGGAGGAACTTCTTCACTCAAAGGGTGGTGAGTCTCTGGAATTCTCTGCCCATTGAAGTGGTGGAGGCTGCCTCACTGAATATATTTAACTCACGGGTAGATAGATTTCTGACAGACAAGGGAATTAAGGGTTATGGGGAGAAAGTGGGAAAGTGGAACTGATCCACTTCAGATTAGCCATGATCTTACTGAATGGCGGGGCAGGCTCGAGGGGACAGATGGCCTACTCCTGCTCCTATTTATTATGTCCTTATAAGGGCAAGAACATAGGAAAGGAAAATTATCCTCAATTCTCTGCAGCAAAAGCCTGTTGTGATTTATCCAAGTTCAGGTGACTCAGCAGATAGGATTTTGACATTGAAAAAAACACATGGGTTTGGATTGGGTGAGAAGTTAAGATCTTTAAAACCTCAAACTCACCCACTTGATGTTAACAGAGATGGAATGTGCAGGGTGACCATTCCACTCTCAGGAGGCAGCTCAATCTTTCTTTTAATTCATTCGAGGGACATGGGCGTTGCTGGCTGGCCCCAGCATTTATTGCCCACCCTCAGTTACCCTTGAGAAGATGGTGGTGAGCTGCCTTCTCAAATCGCTGCAGTCCACGTGCTATGGATTGATCCACAATGCTGTCAAGGAGGGAATTCCAGGATTTACACTCAGCAACTGCAAAGGAACAGCAATATATTTCCAAGTCACGATGGTGAGTGGCTTGGAAGGGAACTTGCAGGTGGTGGTGTTCCCATGTATCTGCTGCCCTCGTCCTCCTTGATGGAAGTGGCCATGGGTTTGGAAGGTTTTGTCTAAGGATCTCTGGTGAATTGCTGCAGTGCATCTTGTAGATAGTACACACTGCTGCTACTGAGTGTCGGCAGAGGGAATGGATGTTTGTAGACATGGTGCCAATCAAGCGGGCTGCTTTTTCCTGGATGGTGTTAAGCCTCTTAAGTGCTGTTAGGGCTGTACCCATCCAGGCAAGTGGGGAGTATTCCATCACACTCCTGACTTGTGCCTTGTAGATGGTGGACAGGCTTTGGGAAGTAAGAAAGTGAGTTACTCATTGCAGTATTCCTAGCCTCTGACCTGCTCTTGTAGCCACCGTATTTATGCGGTGAGTCCAGTTGAGTTTCTGGTAACCCCAAGGATGTTGACAGTGTGGGATTCAGTGATGGTAAAATAGATTAAGGATCCCACATTCAACTCAGCGCCCACACCGAGCTTGCATGCCTCCATTTGAATAACCTCTTCATCTTTTGCTGTCCACCAGCTTTCCCTGGCATCAGGAAAGCTAGCAGATAGGAGATGGTAAAAAGGGCTTGATCCGTGAGGCAAGAGCTTTTGCAACACGGTGGCACAGTGGTTAGCACTGCCACCTCACAGTATCAGGGACCTGGGTTCGATTCCTGCCTTAAGTTTGGAGTTTTCACATTCTTCCCGTGTCTTCATGGGTTTCCTCCGGATGCTCCAGTTTCCTCCCATGCACCAAGAATGTGTGGGTTAGAGTAATTGGCCATGTTAAATAGCCCCTTAGTGCCAGGGGGATTTGCAGGGTCAATATGTGGGTTAAGGGGATAGGGCCTGGGTGGGATGGTTGTCAGTGCAGACTTGATGAGTTGAATGGCCTCTAACTGCACTGTAGGGCTTCTATGATTCTATGCTTATGAGGCAGGGGGAATCAGGAGAATTCTCCCCAAAGTCCAACAAGTTCACCTGTAAATCCCAATGCAATTTATCTACTTCCCTCATCCCTCTCCTTCAAGAGGCACTGGAGTTTCCCATCAACAATTCCCTCTCTTCTACTCTGAATATGTGGCACTGTAAATATCAGGGTCAATGATTCTACCTTTAACTACAGGTTGCCTGAGGTGATTATTTTTATTATGAATGCATCAATCTACTCTTTGTATCGCACCTTCCCCTCCCCCTCAACCCACTCTCTCTCTGTAACCTCAGGTAAATATCAAACTTTTTGAATTATCACTTGAAATTATACCTGCGCGAATAAGGCCAAGATTAAAAGTCAGATCTGCTCTCAACATATTAATTTTCCACGACAGCTCCATTTTAGGTTAGGACTGTCAAGCAGGCTTGCTCGTTGGAGACAAATTCATTTGCAATGCCAGGGCTACATTAATCGACTTACGTTATTTCATCGACGCGGGTAATGTTCAACAAATAACAGAAAAGTTACATCAGGAACCCAGGATTTTACTTTAAACTGCATCATGTTTTGATTTCCTGAAATGCTCTCTCTCATTCCCATCCATTCGGATGAATAATTCCTTTCAAATAAATTACAAAAATATCTCAAATAAATTTTATTAATTTAATTCCACTGTTGAATTCCAGTTCCACTCAACTACTCAACATGTTCTAATATTGATTACATTTTTATATCAATGTGTGCAGTATAGCAATTTTATTTCAAGCATTGCATATTTCATCATATAGTATTGACATATGCTAATTTGTCAACCTCAAGCAAGATGACCCTACAGAACTGCATCACTTGAAGCCTTAATCAAATCCCTCTCCGATCAGTACAATCTTGTGTTCTGATTGAATTTGAAAGGATGGTATTGACACAACTGGGATTCTTGCAAGGGTATCCGCAAGCACTTTGAAGACATGCTGAGCTCTGTTTTGCACTAACCAGAGGGAAGGACACCATCATTTTGAACATGCGAACACAATCAGTTCCTGTATCAACAGGGAGGCATTTTCTTCAATGCCTGGAGGTACAGTAAAATAAGATCATATATTCATGCGTATTAAGGTGGAGCTTACAGTCTGATTGAGCAAAAGGACTCAACCTATCAGCTGACGTAGCCTTCATAAACTATTACAGCAGTGTCAATACGTCACAGGCCTTTCTATAAGGAGCAATGGGGGATAATTCTTTAAAAATTGAGAAATGGAAGGTAATGTAAAACTAAATCCTTAATAATAATGCCAACATTAAAAAACATATTGGATACATGGTGATAATTCAAAAATAGCTATCAAGTAGAACCTGCCTTGCTTTTAAAGGTTCTATGATTTTAACATTGGAAGATTTAGATATTTTCCACAAAGTATAATTCAGGCAGATGAGTTAAATAGCTACTTTTAACATCTAACAAAACAGCTACTTTTAAAAATTTCCCCCATCCAGTGAAGTTTCAATTAAATTTTCTATGAAAATCAACAGAAACATCGGTGGCAAGCTCTCAGTTTGAGGATGATGTGTACTCAGGATCACAAGCTTGTGTCATGGGTCCTCATGAGAATAAACAGGCTGATTCTTTGCCCACAGATCAGGACCCCGATGGAAGAATATGCTTGACTTTGTTTAATGTGGGGACCTTGGGAT
Organism: Carcharhinus amblyrhynchos; assembly: GCF_965287045.1. Lineage (NCBI taxonomy): Eukaryota > Metazoa > Chordata > Chondrichthyes > Carcharhiniformes > Carcharhinidae > Carcharhinus > Carcharhinus amblyrhynchos. The sequence goes on from NC_137327.1 coordinate 134,628,316, forward strand.
GCGATTATTGTACACACGAGTGTGACTGGCTGGTGGTCAGATTTCGGTGATGTATCATGGTGCCACCTTGCTGCTGCGGCATTCTTCCTCCTTCACCTATTCTGCCGTTGAGGACTTTCTGGACCGCACTTTGCTGCTAATTGTCCCCGAAGATATCACTCAAGGGATGATCAGAGCACATGAGCCTCTCCCATCATGTGAAGTCGGCGAACTGGAGACATCAGAAATGTGTCCGGCTTGTAGACGTTGAGCAACGTTGCTACTCAGCAGGTCATGGGTAATAAAGTAAGTGAAAAAAAAATTGACCCAGAACAATGCTCTGTCTGGTTTCTCTTTCCCAGGAATGGACAAGTAGAAGTGGATACTGTACATTTAGGCTATGGTCCAGACTTCTTCCAGCCAATGCTTTCTAACCTAAGTTCCATGTTATATGCTCAATATCTGGTAATGTAGCATCGCCCAAGAGGCAAACAAAACCTTCAATTTCTGGAATTGGAACTAGCTGCCGTGTGTTGTGCTTGTCTTCAGATAACAAAGGAACAAACATATTATTAGATCATGTGATTCAGACCACAAGCGATGAGTCAGCCTTATTGAAAGTTAAACAGCAGCATAACTTCACGACAGAAAATATCACTTGGATCAGGAATTTCTCATTTATACCTTCTCAGATACAAATACACTTTTTCCATTCCTTTGGGTGAACTCCTACCAAAAAAATGGCAGTGTGTTGTCTCTGGCCAGAGAAATAGGCCAGTTTTCTCTCTAGATTTTATGTCGCTTTGCCAAAAAAAAAGGGGGCCTGTCTCAGACTGTCATATAGGGGGTGCAAGGCCTAAACATGTTGGCAAAACACAGCTGCAGAGAGATCGGGACAGCATCTTTAAAGGGCACCCTGATCAGAACCTGAGTAAACCTTCCTCCCACCCACCCCCAGACAAGCACAGAGGTCTCAATGGCCCCCTTTGCCATTCCCGATCAGAGTCAGCATTTTCTAACCCCCATCAACAGCCCCTTCTCCCCTCCACCCCCATGAGATGTTGAAGGGTTCTGCATCACTGTGACACTATTATGTTACAATCACTTGCATTTGTGCAGCACACCTAGCGTGGGAAAATATCTCAAGACACTTCACAAGAGTGAAATCAGACAAAACTGACACAAAGCCATGAAGGAGATAGTAGGACATAACTCAGTTATTGTGATTTTTTTTTTATATAGCCACGGTCATTCCATTTTCAGCCACAGAAATACTATTGCATGTAAATATTGCTGGGGGGGCAGGGGGCGGTGCGGTTGTCCAATAATTCTGATCGAGCTTCTCTTAAATTGCTCTGTGGATACTGGACAACTATGCTCTTCACAACATCTTCACAAATTTAGTGAATAAGTAGACAGGAAACTTGCTCAATTGCAACTTTGGTGGCATCCGAGAATCACGAATGAAAGTCCACAGGCACATGAAGCAGCAGGCCTGCTGCAAAGTGGGCCATTCATAGACCATGAGTCCCTCTACCAGTATCAGACGTACTCTCTTCCATTGAGAAAAAGATATAAAATTCTGAGATCACGGACCAACCGACTCTCAGTTTCTTCCTTGCTGCCATCAGACTCTTAAAATGGACCTACTCTATATATTAAGCTGATCTTTCTCTACATCCTAGCTATGGCTGTAACACTACATTCTGCACTCTCTCCTTTCCTTCTCCCCAGGTACTCTATGAACAATTTGTTTTGTCTGTATATAACTCAGGAAATAATACTTTTCACTGCATCTCAACACATGTGACAATAATGAATCAAATCAAATCACTAAGTTTCGATATTTTCTTGACAGGCTCAAATTGTTTGCAGCTGAAATTTTATGTTAATCTGCATCACTGTGCCTTACACAGTAAAGCTTGCTCAATTTTGATTTTTAAAAGATATAAATTTACCTTAGTAACTGTCCATTTTTTCCTTTGAACAACCCTCCCACAACTATTAAAACAACGTTGCTTTCCTGTTACTTCTGCTTTTCCCAATTCCCGACAACAATCGTTGACTAATCTAGCACAGAGGAAAACCAATCGGTTCATTGAGTCTGCCATCTTTAATTATTGTCATCAAACAGATTGTACGCTTTGGTTATATAATCTGCATTCACACCAAATTGGGGCCACACTAAAAGGTAACTGATATGAAATGTACACTCAACTTAGCCACTAGATCCCCAGTTCAGTGTACCCTCGCATTCCTTCTGCCAGTTAATTACAGAGCGCTACCAACAGAGGTGGGATCAAGTCAGTTAACTGAACCGTGGTGCGGATAGACTTCAAAAGGGGAAATAGGGGGAAATATTCGAGAAAAGGCTAGCGGGAGCTGCTATTGTCCTCTGATTCCCGCAGCTCTGTTCTCCCCCACCTGCTTTCGCCCTTATGAAGTGGCAGAGAACACAGTGAGAGAGACTTTTTAAAATGTGGAAATCAAGCAAAGACTATGCTTATCATAAAGGAGTCTAACATCACTTAAGAGTTGGAGAGAAGGATAAGGCAAATGCCAAAGTAGTAATTAGATGGTGAGAGAGGCTTTTAAAAACCTCTAAATTATAGGTGAACAAAGGAACAGGAGTAAGCCATTCAGCTCCTTGAGGATACTACTAATTCTAATCCTAATAGATCATAGCTGATCTGTATCTCAACTCAATTTTTTCACCCTTTCTTCATATCCCTGAGACTTTTAAAAAAGATCAAACTTGGTCTTGAAAGTACCTATTTGATCCAACAGCATTAGCAGGGAGAGTTGCAGTTTTACATTAGCTTTTATGAAAAATGTTTCCTGACTGCACCAAATGACCAAGCACTAACTTTAAGACAATGCCACCTATCACTGGATTCCCCACCAGAGAAAATAGTTTCTCCGCATCCGTCCCACCAAATCCCCTGATCATTTAAGCACCTCAGCTAGATCTTTCCTCAATCTTTAAAACTCAAGGACATAGAAATTAGTTTCAAGCGACCTGTTCTCATTCCTGTTTTCTTCTGAATCTGTGCTGTTCCCTGCCTGCCCCCCAATCTGAGGCCTTTCCTTTCCCATGTCTCACATTCCACGTTCACCCCATGTCTGCATGGGTTTCCTCCAGGTGCTCCAGTTTCCTCCCACAGCCGTAACATGTGCGTGTTAGGTTGACTGACCCTTAGTGTCAGGGGGATTAGTGGGGTAAAATTGTGGGGTCACAGGGTTAGGAGCTGGGTGGGATTGTTATTGGTGCTTGATGGACCAAATGGCCTCCTTCTGCACTGTACGGATTCTATAGTTCTTCAAAAGTAGCATTTCGCGATTTGCTACGTCCAGCTGCGAGCCTAGATTTTGTGCTGAAGCCTTATAAGTGGGACATGAAACCACAACTTTTGGAATAGGGGGCAAGAGACCCACCCATTCAGAGATAACTGATACCTATATGCATTAATAGATAGTGCAGTGGGAGTGTAGAGACTCTCCTGGTTGTGAAATAAATCGAGCAATATCCAAATCAGTGGCATGTGGACGGAGACTTGGTTAAAGCTGAGACCCAGAAGTGAATGCAACTGACACATGCTATACAGAGTGGGCTGGAGTTCTCACCTAAGCTCATAATTGCTGAGAATGGCTTTAAGCCCACAGTGACGGAGGCTGGAGGAGATTAACCTTGCTCAAGAAAGAGAAGTTGTTTTTCATAAAAGAAAGAGTGCCAAGATACAAATGCACACCAGCATCATGGGTGTTATGTAGTATGATGAATCAGATACAGGGTCCATAATTATAAATCCATTTGAAAAAAGGCCCTTTAATCAAAATAGGTTTGAGAACCACTGAAAGAGTGAAGAGTTGAGGTCTCGTTATAGATGGCTTGAGCAAACTAGAATGGGGTCTCAGATTTTCACTATACGAACCATTGACAGGAAAGGAAGGTCGATAGATGCAATGAGTAACATGCTTTTGAGGTCTAAGAAAAGAATAATTCAAGAGTATGAAATAGTGTGAAACTTATATAATCTGAGTGCAGACTTATCCACATTATTGAAGTTTATTTAAAGAAATACTTCATTAAATTGCTGCAGACCGCAAGAACATCTATCACTCTGGAACAAGCTGTTTTATTAGTTCCAATTATCTTATGTGGACTGTGTCAAGGCAGTTTCTACTCTCTCTCCCCTCCTTCCTTCCCCCACCCCCTACCCCCCCAAATAGCAGGATTTTAGGAGAAAGTAATGTTTTCGTGCAATGGAAATATTCACCTACTGTAGGGGAGGAGAAAGCAAACGAGCGCATAGGTGATCTTGTATTGTTAAAAACTTGTATTCAGCAAGGTAAAACCTCTAACCTGCGGTACTGATAATAATTGTCAAACGTCCAAGTTAATCATTTTGCCCGAGGGCAGCACTGCAGCCAGACTGTTGAAAGCAACACATCTGAAGCCAGGTACTCGTGACAAACTACACGACCGCTTCTAGCTGATAAATCATAATTGTAGGTCCACGTACTAACAAAACCCGGATCTGCAATTACCCTGAAACTTCTCAGCGTTTCGCCGCATGGTCATTCTATTTGGCTGAAAAGTTATTGTAAAAGCACTGCAATGGGCAATTCTTAAAAAGCCCACCACAATAGTCTATGGCAATCTATTCAACCTAGTGTCACAAAGAAATGAAGTGCCTTGAAGGAAATGAGTGACGGGGGGGGGGGGCGGGGAAAGCTGGGCTGAAAATACTCATTCCAGCCCCAATCGATTTGTTCCTTCCAAGCACCAGTTCTAATTCCAGGAATGTACCCAAATTGTCCTACGGTGCTGGGGGAATACATTGTGGCAAGTATCCCGTGCTGCAGAAACGAGTGAGCGCCTAGTCCAATTTTCAGACCTTAACCAAATCCAAAGCTACATCACTAGAATACAACCCATTGAATTCATAAGCTGGATAGCTTCAGATTTATATTCCGTCCACAGGCTGCCAGGAACTGAATTCTCTCGAGTCTAAAATGTATCCACTTGTCATTTGGTGTTGCAGTTTTGGCAATAATTACAAGAAATTAATGCCAAAACTACAAAACGGCAAAGATAAATGCACTAAGCGACATCTGCCCATCAGCATACAAAATGTGCCCTTAACAGAAGCTGGGCACATGTATCTGCATTGGGTGAGATAGAAGTATTTCCAAATTAGCCTAAAATGATTTAGAGTACAAATTTTAATTCATAACAAATCCCTTTGAGGACAAAAGAAATCTAAGCATTAAACTGGCAGAAACACAACAGTAAACATCTTGGAACACACTGTCCAGAAACTGTTGAAATAAAAGTCACTTTTTCACCAAGTTCTCATCCGTCCAAATTAACTACAAATCATGCAAAACACAATGTCACTCATTTATTTCGTTTACCGCCTCTATCGGATCACTTTTAGAGATCTTGCCTCCTGACTACATTCTTTTTAAAAAAAATCACAGTTCTGAACATCATACACAATGAGCAAAATCTTACCAAAAAAACGGCAGAGCTCTGGGTGTGTGAACACAGAGCTCCAGCAGTGCATTCCCTCTGACCTGCCCACTCTGTAATGGCCTGCAAGCACTGAGGAGCTCCATATAAACGGCTCCCCTGCAGTCGTTCTGCATGACTGCCAGCCAAGAAACCAGCACTGCTCTTCATGGAAGGGGGCACTGACCAGACTGATCGACAGAGTGGCGCAGAGACAGGAAACCCTGTACCCACGCTGCAGGAGACTGCTGTCCAGGAGGGTCACCACCCCTGACTGGGGTGCAGTGGCAGCCCTGGGCAGCGCGAGTGCACTGCAGAAGAGGACGGGAGTAGATGAATGATCTTCTTCACTCAGCCAAGTCTCCCACTGGACTCCCTCGTGCACTCTCAAGCCCTGCTCGCACTCAGCCACCTTGGATTTTACCAACACCAGCACCCGACCCCAGGATTCCCCTCCCTTCCCCAAAATCACCAGTAGCTGCTATGCTCCTCAAACTCCAGTTCCCACCCAAGCCCCACGCCTGCCACACCTGATCACCATCTTAAACGTCCACGTTCCTACCAACGCTCTCCCTATCCATGTCACTACAGGACAAACACGCTTCGAGGAGCAGGCTCTCGAGCTGGCCAAGGAGGAGGTAGTGCAAGCCTGCTCTGCTGGTGAAGTGGGTGCAGCAAAGGAAACAAAGGTTTTAATGTAAATCATACCATTAATAATAACAGTCAGCTTCTGATTGTCTGCACTGTTTTGATTAGTTCAAGGAGGGTGACTTATTTGTGGGTGACGCCTGAGGCAGACGATTGCACTGGAGGCAGGAGTATGTCCCACAGACGGGGGTTGCATGAGCAAGATGTGGCAGGCCTGGGAAGGATGGGATGAGGATGGCAAGAGAGGGATAGAGGAAGAGTTGATGGAATTGGTTAGATAAGGCAAAAGGGCAGGGGCAAACATTTCCTTCAATTTATTATTCAGGAATTATCCTTTATGCTAAAAGTGAAGATTTAATAGACTCATAGAGGTTTACAGCATGGAAACAGGTCCGTCAGCCCAATTTGTCCATGCCATCTTTTTTTAAAACCCCTAAGCTAATCCCAATTGCCTGTCTTTGGCCCATATCCCTCTATACCCATCTTACTCATGTAACTGTCTAAATGCTTTTTAAAAGACAAAATTGTACCCGCTTCTACTACTACCTCTGGAAGCTTGTTCCAGACACTCGCTACCCACTGCGTGAAAAAGTTGTGCCTCTGGACACTTTTGTATCTCTCGCCTTTCACCTTAAACCTATGCCCTCTAGTTTTAGACTCCCCTACCTTTGGGAAAAGATATTGACTATCTGGCTGATCTGTGCCCTTCATTATTTTATAGACCTCTATAAGATCACCCCTCAGCCTCCTACAGTCCAGGGAAGAAAGTCCCAGTCTGGATAGACTGGGACTTTCTTATAACTCAATCCATCAAGTCCTGATAGTATCCCAGTAAATCTTTTCTGCATTATTTCAAGTTTAATAATATTCTTAGATATGATAATATCATAGAATAATAGATTTAAACTAAAAAAAATAGAAAAGCTATTAAGTGAGTTGAAAGACCACATTGGCATTGATTCTTTAGACAAAACAGGACTGTGTCACGGAATCTAATTCTGCCTTTTCAACTCTGGAGAAAATAGGCCCAATTAGATGTTCACATTAAATGACTGGGGGAGCTGTTAGCTCTTTTGGCCAGACAACTAGCTGTCTTGACAGCAACCAGACAGAGGGTTGCCTTCTCATCCAACCTGTGGCACTTTGCTGTGGCTCAGAAAATGACCTTCACGGGCCTGCCTTCATGTAGAGAACTCAAGAAAATTCTACGGCCATGAACAAATCACAAAACGAACAAAGGGATCTGCTTCTCTCCGCAGCTTACATTATGTGTTATATGTTTGCAGCCTTCACTTGTTTTTATTTCAGATTTCCAGCATCTGCAGTATTCTCTTTTGTGTTTGTTTCACAAGGACGGCACGGTGGCACAGTGGTGGGCACTGCTGCCTCACAGCACCAGAGAACTGGGTAAGAACATAAGAACATAAGAAATAGGAGTAGGAGTAGGCCATCTAGCCCTTCGAGCCTGCCCCGCCATTCAATAAGATCATGGCTGATCTGTCGTGGCTCAGTTCCACTTTCCCGCCCTCTCCCCATAACCCTTAATCCCCTCTCTTATCAAAAACCCATCAACCCGCGTCTTAAAAATATTTAGCGAGGCAGCCTCGCCTTCAGTCACCGTCTGTGTGACGTTTGCATGTTCTCCCCATCTCTGCATGGGTTTCCTCCGGGTGTTCCACTTTCCTCCCACAGTCCAAAAATGTGTGGATTAGGTTGATTAGCCATGCTAAATTGCCAATTGTCAGGATAAATGAGTGAGGGTGTGGGGATAGGGCCTGTGTGGAATTGTGGTCAGTACAGACTCGATGGGCCAAATGTATTGTAGGAATTCTACAATTCTAAGGCTGTACTCATGACAAGATTTGAATTTCTTAAGCATGTGCTTACGTATTTTCTTTTTATTTATTACTGTCACAAGTACGCTTAACTTAACAATGCAATGAAGTTTCTGTGAAAATCCCCTAGTCGCCACAGTCCAGCAGCTGTTCGGGTACACTGAGGGAGAATTTAGCATGGCCAATGCACCTAACCAGCATATCTTTCAGACAGTGGGAAGAAACTGGAGCACCTGGAAGATATCCACACAGACATGGGGAGAATGTACAGAATCCACACAGACAGTGACCTAAGCCGGGAGTCGAACCCGAGTTCCTGGCACTGTGAGGCAGCCACTGTGCTGTCCACGGGTGGCTTCATGTAGCTTTCTCCAGACTTAAGTTTTGATCCTATTGAAGTCTTTGGTGAAAGAATGACTAGAAATCCAGTATTCCAAAAAGTATGGTTGCAATCAAGATACCCATTTGACCGCTAACGTTTTGAGGGTCCTGCTGGTCGTAATATTAACGTAATAACACTGGTTATTATCCTGAAATATTTTGAACCCAGAAATTGCTGCTTACAATATTATGGGAGATTTATTTTTACTCCTATGCTCATCAGCCTGTGATTTTCTGCTCATTTGATTTAACTGTCTGGGAAAAAAGAAATCATCCCTTTTTATTAGTTTGCAGAATTTTTTTTTAAGTTGGGTTTGATCAAAATTAAAAATGGATTGAAAGTTCAACACACAATCTCATATGAAAAGCTTAAATAGTCAGAGCTTGAACACCAAGGAGGGATGGTATGGTTAAGGGAGAGCTAAATCCAAATCATCACTCAGATGTCAAGTTCCAGCAATAGATAGGCATAAATCAATTTATGAGCAATAAACCATTCACAGCTATCCTGTTAACAGTAGAACAGGGATTCTTTATCAGCCCATATTAATAATAATTAAGTTTACGGAGGGAAAATCTTTCTGAATGGAGATTAAGTGTGGCACGCAATGGGGAATGTGCATTTTATGTTATTTTATGCAGAGGGCTGTAGAGGCTGGGTCGTTAAGAATATTCAAGGCTGAGATAGACAGATTTTTAATCAGTGAGGGAATCACTGATGGGGATAAGGCGAGAAAGTGGAACCGAGGATTATCACATCAGATCAGTCACGCTCTTGTTGAATGGCAGGGCAGACTTGATGGGCCAAATGGCCTACTTCTGCTCCTACATTTTACAGGATTATGGATCAGGAATGACGATCGCACAGTATGTACGGGTTTGTGAAAAATAGATTTCTGAAGGTCACGTTTAACCCTCGTTCGTACCTTTGCATCCAAAAATACGGGGTGAGCGTAAACAGCCTGTCCTCTACCACACTGTGGAACGAGAAATGCTAGGAGATCTCAGCTGACCCGACAGCAACTGTGGGAAAAGAATACAGCCAACGTTTCGAGTCTGGATGATCTTCATCAGAGCTGAAGGTAAGGAAAATAGGACAGGATTTATATTATGAGGGGTGGGTGGGGGGGTGGGGGAGGAGGTGGAGGTGGGACGGGGGGGTGGAGGTGGGGCGGGGGGGTGGTGGAGGTGGTGCTATAATTGATAGGAATGGCATAGACAAAAAAAGACAAGGGAAACGCGAAAGGTGATGATAAAGGCTAGGAATGGTGCTGATAATTTCCATCAAGAGATCGGAATGTGTAAATGGCAGAACATAAGAACATAAGAAATAGGAGCAGGAGTAGGCCATCTAGCCCTTCGAGCCTGCCCCGCCATTCAATAAGATCATGGCTGATCTGTTGTAGCTCAGTTCCACTTTCCCGCCCTCTCCCCATAACCCTTAATCCCCTCTCTTATCAAGAACCCATCAACCCGCTTCTTAAAAATATTTAGCGAGGCAGTCTCCACCACTTCAACGGGCAGAGAATTCCAGAGATTCACCACCCTTTGAGTGAAGAAGTTCCTCCTCAACTCCGTTCTAAACCGCCTCCCCTTTATCTTGAGGCTGTGCCCCCTAGTCCTACTGTCTTTTTTGAGCGGGAAGAGTCTCTCCACCTCTATCCTATCCATCCCATTCATCATCTTATACGTCTCAATGAGATCTCCCCTCATTCTTCTAAACTCTAACGAGTACAAGCCTAGTTTATTCAGCCTCTCCTCATAGCTCAATCCCCTCAACTCCGGTATCAGCCTAGTAAACCTCCTCTGCACTCCCTCCAGGGCCAAAATATCCTTGCGCAGGTGCGGCGCCCAAAACTGCACACAGTACTCCAGCTGCGGCCTCACCAATGCCCTATACAGCTGCAGCAAGACCTCCCTACTTTTATATTCAATCCCCCTCGCTATGAAGGCCAGCATCCCATTTGCCTTCCTGACCACCTGCTGCACCTGCAAGCTGGGTTTTTGCGACTCATGCACAAGGACCCCGAGGTCCCTCTGCACCGTCGCCTGCTGCAGTTTTTCGCCACGTAAGTAATAGTCCTTCCTACCATTCTTCCTACCAAAGTGGACCACCTCACACTTGCCAACATTAAATTCCATTTGCCATTTCCTGGCCCATTCGCCCAGCCTATCTAGATCCTTCTGCAGACTCTCCACACCCTCCGCACAATTTGCCTTTCCCCCAATCTTGGTGTCATCAGCAAATTTCGACACCCTGCACTCGGTTCCCTCCTCCAGATCATCTATATAAATGGTAAATAACAAAAGTGCAAAGTGCAGGAACGCGGCAGATAGCCTGAGTGAGGCGGCGGGGTGGGGGAAACAGGATGAAAAAGTGAGATTTTACAAACGTAAACTGAGGAACAGCACCAATTAGACACTAATCACCTTCTGGACTGAACATTAAGATCAACACCTTCAGAGCGTGAATTCTCTCCTCCGCCTCCACTCCATTTATGTTATTTTAGTTTCTTCTTTTCACCTTATTAATCCATTTTTATTACTTTATGTCCTTAATCTTACTTTTCCATTTCTAAAATCATCCTGTTCCCCGCACCCCCCAACCCCCATCCCCACCACGTGTGGGCTATCTGCCACATTCCCACACTCTGCATCTGCGTTCTGCCATTTACACATTCTGATCTCTTAAACGGTTGTTATCAGCACCATTCCTAGCCTTTATCAGGACCATTTACATTCTCCGTCTTTTTGTCTACGCCACCCCTATCAATTACAACCCCCACCTGCACCCGCTCCCCCCCCCGGCGTTTTCACCCCACTTTGTCTTCCTCTCCGAAGAAGGGTCATCCAGAGTCAAAACGTTGGCTCTATCCTCTCTCCACGGATGCTGTCAGGCCTGCTGAGGTTTTCCAGCATTTTCTTTCAGATTCCAGCATCTGCAGTATTTTGCCTTTAGTTACACTGTTGAATACATTTCCTGCCAGCCGTTCCTCAAGATAGAACATAGAACATAGAACATAGAACACTACAGCACAAACAGGCCCTTCGGCCCACAAGTTGCGCCGACCACATCACCTACCAACCTACAGACCTATCTATAACCCTCAATCTCATTAAACCCCATATACTCATCCAGAAGTCTTTTAAAAGACCCCAGCGAGTTCGCCTCCACCACCACTGACGGCAGCCGATTCCATTCACTCACCACCCTCTGAGTGAAAAACTTACCCCTAACATCACTTCTGAACCTCCCTCCCCGCACCTTAAATCTGTGTCCTCTCGTAGCGACCATTTCAAACCGGGGAAATAGCCTCTGAGAGTCCACCCTATCTATCCCTCTCAACATTTTGTAAACTTCTATCAGGTCGCCTCTCAACCTTCGTCTCTCCAGGGAAAAGAGTCCCAGCTCCCTCAACCTAACTTCATAAGGCATGCCTCCCAGTCCAGGCAACATCCTTGTAAATCTCCTCTGCACCCTTTCAATAGCTTCTACATCCCTCCTATAGTGAGGCGACCAGAACTGCGCACAATACTCCAATTTAGCTGAATGCTAAATCTCAGCTGTGCCAAGGTGTAAAACTGAGGCAAATAAACTTGTAAACATCAGAGAAAATTTTTTTTAAAAAATTACAGGAAGTAGCCCCAGTTAGCATTACCCTCACTCTAAGTTACATCTTAACTTGATATTTGGTCTCAGTCCAATTTTGGGTCTTGGGAAGGTGATGTTTTAAGATTTACCCTTATACATATTATGATGCAAGATGGATCTAGACTTCTGATAAGTTAGGTACTGAAACAGAGACCTGCTATTTTGTGCAATCACGGACACCTTCAATTGGCAATCTGAGCTCAGGCACGGCACATTTACAACTGGTTCAAACTCAGCAATACAAACCGATCTGCTGCTCGGCATCAGGAGATTGCAGCGTGATGCAGGCGTGCTGAAGTGCCTCAGCATATTTAAAAGGCAGTGAAGAGCACTTCAGAAGACCTAAATCTTCACGGTGGCCAAACGCGAGCTCAGGATTTACGCCCTACACTGTTGTGGACTGCCTGCTTCGAGCATAATTTGGACCGATGAAACCAGAGCAATACAAAAGCGCCCTTCATCTTTGCTGGAGTATTGGGAAAAAGGCATCCAGTCACAAAACATTAGATGACGTGGGGAGGGTAAGTGATGGGGACTAAGAGTCTACCCAAGGGGAGGAAAAAGAAATAGCTACTTCAAAGAGAATGAATAAAGAATTAGAATTAATCCATTACAGCCCAGTTCATCACACAAACCAGCCACCCATCCATTGACTCCATCTACACTTCCCGCTGCTTTGGAAAAGCAACCAGCATAATCAAAGATGCCACGCATCCTGGACATTCTCTCTTCCACATTCTTCATCAGGAAAAACAAACAAGAGTCTGAGATTACGTACTAACCAATTCAAGAATAACTTCTTCCCTGCTGCCATTAAACTTCTGAATGGACCTACTTATATTAAGTTGATTTTTCTCTATATCCTAGCTCTGACATTACATTCTGCACCCTCTCCTTTACTTCTCTATGTATTCTATGGATGGTATATTTTGTCTGTATAGTGCACAAGAAACAATATTTTTCACTGTATCCCAATACATGTGACAATAATATATCAAATCTCCCCTTTCAGCTCTACCTTTGGTTTGTGTGTATCTTGGTGAATTGGTAGTATGGATAATTGCTATATGATGTTGTAAATCTTTCATATAAAGTACTCATTCACAAACAACAGTGTATTGTCAGCAATTATAAGGTCTGGGATTCCATGTATTCCAAAAATCTCCTCCAATGACGTAATGCTTCAGAAGTGTGACCCTGTAATTGCTCAACTTCTATCCATCTCTAGTACGATCTTCTATTACAATCAAGCATATTCTATCTCTCTGTTCTAAGAGGTCCATCCCAAGATGTTCCAATGGTCTTGATGGGTAGGAAGGTGATATCAGTACTCTTGTCTCCTGATGATGAGCAGCATAACTAATATATTTTGATGTCATCTTCTCCAATGACTTTGAGAGACCTGGACACCAATCAGAATATCTTGCTCTGATGCGATATTTTTGATGCCCAAGTGACCTTGGTGCAACTGTTACAGTATACAGAGTCTCAGAGTTCTCTCAATGATGACTTTGTCTCCACAGAAGAGGTGTCCTTTATGTTCCTATTACTGTCTGAGAATGGGATTGTGTGGCATGCACGCTGACCTCTGACAAAGTGTCCCCGAACCTGACCCGAGTTCTTCATCAGATTTCTGTGATTTCATTCAGTCGCCGGGAAAACTGTGGTTGTTGCCACTGCAAAGGTTTCCACCTCTTTGACAGGAACTGCGTCACCTTATTCAGGCCATGCCACTGGGAAATAGGGCATGGCATCTGCTGTGGTCTGCTGCTTTGCTGGGGTCTGCCTTTGCCCCAAATTTCATCAACCTCAGTCTGAATCACTATACTCACGGAGGCGTTTTTTGCTAGTGTTTATGAATATCAGTAAGGATGTGTGGTCTTTCTCAATGTTGAAGTGAAGACCAAGAACATAATCTGCTCACCACAAGCCGATACAGCAGCTAATGCTTCTTTCTTCATCATTGCATACTTCTGTTTAGTGACTAGGATCGTGCAGTAAACTGGTCTACGTTTTCCATCTATCTCTATCTGAAGGAAAACAGCTCCCAATCCTGCAGATGCATCTGCAGCAATGATAGTGAATTTTCTGGGTCACAGTGAGTGAAAACATCAGGGGACATCAGCATCTCTTAAATTTTCCAAAAAGACCTCAGCCGTGCATCCTCTCAGTACCATGTGTTGTCTTTTTGCAAAAGCTGACAGTGACTCATTGACAACTGCAAGGTTAGGCAAGAACTTTCCAACTTAGTTTCCCATACCCCTGAATCTCTGGTGCTCAGTCACATTGCAAGGTACTGGAAACTCCTCGATTGCTCTTGTCTTCTGTGGTTCAACTCTGACACCAGTGGTATCCACAATAGGCCCAGGCCAAGGAGCTTGGCTTCAAGAATTAGCACTTGTTGTTGAGTGCAAGTCCTGCTTCCTGTAGACATTACAGCCCAGCTCACACTCCAGGTGACATCTTCTGCCTGAGTGGATCCATGGATCAGGAAATCATCCATGTGATATACGATTCCATCTCAGATACTTAAAATATCCTCTGAAAGATTTCGGCTGCTAATGGGATGCCAGCAATAGTACTGAAGACTTGTGATCTAGAACTTGCCACACCCCTAGCCAAGCTGTTCCAGTACCACAACGCTGGCGTCTACCTGGCAATGTGGAAATTTGTTTATGTATGCCCTGTACACAAAAAGCAGGACAAAGCATTCTTTCTGGTTGTAATCACAGCTTGGTATGACTCCTGCTCTGTCCAAGACTGCAAGAAACTCCAAAAGGTGGTGAACAAAGCCCAGTCCATCACTCCAAACAACCTCCTACCCATTAACATTGCTTACACTTCCTGCTGCCTCAGAAAAGCAGCCACCATAATTAAGGGCCCCATGCACCCTAGACATACTCTCTTCCACCTTCTTCCATTGGGAAAAAGAAACAAAATTCTGAGGACATGTACCAACTGACTCAAGAACAGCTTCTTCCCTGCTGCCAACAGACTTTTGAATGAGCCTACCTCGCATTAAGTTGATCTTTCTCTACACCCTAGCTGACGGTAACAATATATTCTGACTCTCTCCTTTCCCTCTCTATGAATGGTACGCTTTCTGTAGCATGCAAGAATCAATACTTTTCACTGTATACTAATACATGTGACAATAATAAATCAAATCAAAAATCCAACCCAGGCAATTACCACCCCCATCAGTCTAACCCTCAACTTCAGCAAAGTGATGGTGGCATTGTTGATAGTACATTCAAGTGGCACTTACTCAGCAATAAACTACTCATAAATACCCAGTTTAGGTTCTGACAGGGCCAACTGGCTCCTAAACCTTATTGCAGTGTTGCCGGAACACAGGCAAAGAGCTGATTTCCAGAGATGAGTCAAGAGTGACTCCTCTTGACATCAAGGTAGTACTTGACTGTGCGTGGCATCAAGTAGCCCCTGCATAATTGAAATCAAAGAGGATCATGGAGTGAGGCTAATGGTGAAACTCTCCACTAGTTGGAGTCACACCTAACACAAAGGTTGTGGTTATTATGGCTGATTATCTCAGCCCCAGGCCATTAGTGTAAACAATTCCTCAGGACTTGTCCAACTATTTTCAGTTGTTTCACCAATGGTGCTCCTTCGATCATAAAATCCGAAGTGGTGATATTCGCAGATGATTGCAGTGTTGGGTACCATTTGCATCTCCTCAAATACTGAAGTTGACCATGCCCGCATACAGCAAGACCTGGACAACATTCAGGCTTGGACTGATGAGTAACGAGCAGTATTCACAGCATACTAAGAACCTAGCAGCACGTAACTCACATTGTGTTAAAGAAGGATGTGAATGCATCAGAAGCAGTTCACAGAAGGTTTACTGGACCAATACGTGGAATGTGCACATTTTCGTACGAGAAAAGATTGGATAGGCTAGACTTGTGTTGAGTGGAATTAAGAAGAGTTTGAAGCGACTCGACGGAAACATAAGATTCTGATGAGGTTGACAGGAATATTTCCTCCCGTGGAAGAATCTAGAATTATCGGCTAAAGTTTAAAATAAGGAGTTGCCATTTTAAGACAGAGATGAGAATTATTTTCTTGCAGAAATGGTGGTGGAAGCAAGTTTTTGAATATTTTTAAGGCAGAGGTAGATAGTTTCTTGAAAAGTAAAGGAGTAAAAGGTTATCGGGGTAGGTGGGAATATGTAACTGAGGTTACATTAGATCCACCATGGTCTTATTGAATGATGGAGCAGTCTCGAGGGGTCCAGTGACCTACTCCTGTTGCTATTTCTGTTATGGAACTCAAAGTTTTACCTTGAGGTGGAAGCTGCAGTTCCCAGTGGACCTCAGACCTTCTGTACAGGCACTAGCTGGGAAGAGGCCACACATGCGAAGTTGGTGCCTTTCACCAGCCTTAGGATAGAGACATGCCTGTGCACCAGTGCAGAAGTGAAACGATGCAAAACTGCAGGTCAGGTGACATGAACCAGAGCACCATTCCAGAGAAGGTGAAAAGGAAGCAAGACACAAGGAACACAAGAGGGAGAGGTCCCAGAAGAAAGTCCCAGGGAGGGAGAAAGACAGGATTGGATAGAAGTCCCGGAAAGACACCTCAGGTAAAGGACAGAGCCAGGGGTCAAGAATAGCTGCCAATAAGTAAAGCTGAAAGGAAGGAGCAGGGAAATAGGGTCTGAATTAAAGACAAAACTGCAGGAGGCAGTAGTGAAGCAAAACAAAGTGGAGATCCGAGGACGTGAACAAAGTTTGGTGACTCCTTAGTGTTGGTTTTTTGGAGCAGTGGTGTTTTGGCTTGGCACCGGCTGGAGGATCTGAAACTGTGCTCGGAAAGTGAAACCTGACTGTACTCCGGGATCCAGAAGGAAAAGAATCTCAGGAGGGGAGATTGAAGCCACCCGAGTGGAAGCGACTTCTGAAGAGAGTTCCAAGGCGAGTTTTTGGAGATTGCAAACCTTTGTGAGGAAGACAAAAATTTCAGAGTGACTGATTGGCTCAAAACGTAACAAACATCTGGGTGGGTTCAGAAATCGATGGAATCTATATTGGCTGCATCTGTAATTTACTTTAGAGTGTGGTGTGTCTGACCACAGTTCGCCAGTTACAAATAATTCAATTGTACCTCATACCATAAATATTAGAGTGTGATATAGGTATTATAAATTGTTTTATCTTTCTGAATTCATATGGGTCCATTAAGGTATTAGTGGGGTAGAGAAAGAGTGTGATTGAATCATTTTCTTACATTGGTATTGAGATCTTTCCACCCTTTTTGTTTGATGTAATATAGCTCATTTCTCTTGTTTAAATAACAACAGACTTCAGTGAATTTGTTCAGTAACTTTCCTCCACAGTTTCTAAAAAGAAAGTTAGGATCTAACAAGCCAGGTTTCAGCCTGGGATTTAATTTATCTAGTATCACCAGCTGGGATCAGAACAATTCCTGCACCAACAGCAGATTCTCCATTCCAGGAAGGCAAGAAGCCATGCTTTCGGCTAATCCGCACACTCACCAACTTCAGCTAACACCCCATCCATCAACTTAAACATTCACACCCTCCAACACTGACACCCGATGGTAGCAGTGTGTCTTCTTTCTTCTTTGGCAGTCCCCCCAGGGGCCAGGATGACTTGCTTCCACTCCAGGGAGGTGGGTTGTGAGTGTGACAGAATAGTCCAATCCTGGATCCGCAGTCTCTGCCCCAGGTGGGGTAGGTGGTGTTTGGAGCCTGTGCTCGCTTTTCACTGTTAACACTTGGCCTCCATGTGCTATACCCACATGCTCTTCTTTTTCCTCTGCTCGAGCTATTCTTTCCCCTGATCTGTAATTCAAACAGTTTCATTTCTTGTGCTTTTTGTTCCTCCCTTTCTTTTATTTGGAATTCAAGCTGCTTTAATTCTTTTCCGTGTTCAAGCTTTTTCATTTGTAACTGAGTTCTAGCCATTTCCAATGATTCTGACTGGATTCCGGGGAAGTGCCGGATGATTGGAAAACGGCTAATGTTACGCCGTTGTTTAAGAAGGGTGCCAGGCAAAAGGCGGGGAATTATAGGCCGGTTAGTTTAACGTCTGTGGTAGGTAAAATGTTAGAATCTGTCATTAAGGAGGAAATTGCGAGGCATCTTGAAGGGAATTGCTTGATAGAGCAGACGCAACACGGTTTCATTAAAGGGAAGTCGGGTCTGACAAATTTACTGGAGTTCTATGAGGATGTGTCTAGGGCGGTGGATAGAGGAGAGCCGGTGGATGTGGTCTTTCTGGATTTTCAGAAGGCGTTTGACAAAGTACCTCACAAGAGGTTATTGCAGAAGGTCGAGGGACATGGAGTTGGGAGTAGGGTGTTAGCGTGGATAGAGGATTGGTTGTCAAATAGGAGGCAGAGAGTGGGGGTCAACAGGTGCTATTCGGATTGGCGGATGGTGACTAGTGGAGTGCCCCAGGGATCGGTGCTGGGGCCTCAGCTTTTTACCATTTATATAGATGATCTGGAGGAGGGAACCGAGTGTAGGGTGTCAAAATTTGCTGATGACACCAAGATTGGGGGAACGGCAAATTGTGCGGAGGGTGTGGAGAGTCTGCAGAAGGATCTAGATAGGCTGGGCAAATGGGCCAGGAAATGGCAAATGGAATTTAATGTTGGCAAGTGTGAGGTGGTCCACTTTGGTAGGAAGAATGGTAGGAAGGACTATTACTTACGGGGCGAAAAACTGCAGCAGGCGACGGTGCAGAGGGACCTCGGGGTCCTTGTGCATGAGTCGCAAAAACCCAGCTTGCAGGTGCAGCAGGTGGTCAGGAAGGCAAATGGGATGCTGGCCTTCATAGCGAGGGGGATTGAATATAAAAGTAGGGAGGTCTTGCTGCAGCTGTATAGGGCATTGGTGAGGCTGCAGCTGGAGTACTGTGTGCAGTTTTGGGCGCCGCACCTGCGCAAGGATATTTTGGCCTTGGAGGGAGTGCAGAGGAGGTTTACTAGGCTGATACCGGAGTTGAGGGGGTTGAGCTATGAGGAGAGGCTGAATAAAATGGGCTTGTACTCGTTAGAGTTTAGAAGAATGAGGGGAGATCTCATTGAGACGTATAAGATGATGAATGGGATGGATAGGATAGAGGTGGAGAGACTCTTCCCGCTCAAAAAAGACAGTAGGACTAGGGGGCACAGCCTCAAGATAAAAGGGGGGCAGTTTAGAACGGAGTTGAGGAGGAACTTCTTCACTCAAAGGGTGGTGAATCTCTGGAATTCTCTGCCCGTTGAAGTGGTGGAGGCTGCCGCGCTAAATATTTTTAAGACGCGGGTTGATGGGCTTTTGATAAGAGAGGGGATTAAGGGTTATGGGGAGAAAGCGGGAAAGTGGAACTGAGCAGCGACAGATCAGCCATGATCTTATTGAATGGCGGGGCAGGCTCGAAGGGCTAGATGGCCTACTCCTGCTCCTATTTCTTATGTTCTTATGTTCTTATGTTTCTGGCAATTTTAAATACTGAGCTATTGCCACAATTATCTCCCCTTTCCTTACATCATTGGGTAATGTCAACTGCCACGTTTTTGCCAATTCCAAAAGTTTTGTTTTAGTCGCCTTTTCCAAACCACCTTGCATGACTTGAGCACAAGAGGGAGAGGTCCCAGAAGAAAATCCCAGGCAGGGATAAACACAAGAGGTCCCGGGAAGACACCTCAGGTGAGGGACAGAACCAGGGATCAAGAATAGGTGCCAATAAGTAAAGTTGAAAGGAAGGAGCACGGAAATAGGCTCTGAATTAAAGCAGTAGTGAAGCAAAACAAAGTGGAGATCCGAGGATGCAGCCCAAGTTTGGTGACAGCAACTACTTAGCTTCTGAGTATTCCGTAAGGCACTCCCTATTTAAACCTGAATACAACACCTGAAAAGAGAACACAAATATGCTCACCACTCAGTGTCTTTGAGTTCAATAATCTCAAATCAATAAAGAAATATAGGTTTTCATATCCTGCAAAATTGTTATAATAATAAGAATAAGAAATAGGAGCAGGAGTAGGCCATCTAGCCCTTCGAGCCTGCCCCGCCATTCAATAAGATCATGGCTGATCTGTCGTGGCTCAGTTCCACTTTCCCGCTTTCTCCCCATAACCCTTAATCCCCTCTCTTATCAAAAACCCATCAACTCGCGTCTTAAAAATATTGAGCGAGGCAGCCTCCACCACTTCAACGGGCAGAGAATTCCAGAGATTCACCACCCTTTGAGTGAAGAAGTTCCTCCTCAACTCCGTTCTAAACCACCTCCCCTTTATCCTGAGGCTGTGCCCTCTAGTCCTACTGTCTTTTTTGAGCGGGAAGAGTCTCTCCACCTCTATCCTATCCATCCCATTCAACATCTTATACATCTCAATGAGATCTCCCCTCATTCTTCTAAACTCTAACGAGTACAAGCCTAGTTTATTCAGCCTCTCCTCATAGCTCAATCCCCTCAACTCCGGTATCAGCCTAGTAAACCTCCTCTGCACTCCCTCCAGGGCCAAAATATCCTTGCGCAGGTGCGGCGACCAAAACTGCACACAGTACTCCAGCTGCGGCCTCACCAGCGCCCTATACAGTTGCAGCAAGATCTCCCTACTTTTATATTCAATCCCCCTCGCTATGAAGGCCAGCATCCCATTAGCCTTCCTGACCACCTGCTGCACCTGCAAGCTGGGTTTTTGCAACTCATGCACAAGGGCCCCGAGGTCCCTCTGCACCGTCACCTGCTGCAGTTTTTCTCCACGTAAGTAATAATCCTTCCTACCAAAGTGGACCACCTCGCACTTGCCAACATTAAATTCCATTTGCCAGTTCCTGGCCCATTCGCCCAGCCTATCTAGATCCTTCTGCAGACTCTCCACACCCTCCGCGCAATTTGCCGTTCTGCCAATCTCGGTGTCATCAGCAAATTTCGACACCCTACACTCGGTTCCCTCCTCCAGATCATCTATATAAATGGTAAATAGCTGAGGCCCCAGCACCGACCCCTGGGGCACTCCACTAGTCACCAACCGCCAATCCGAATAGCACCCATTGACCCCGACTCTCTGCCTCCTATTTGACAGCCAATCCTCTATCCACGCTAACACCCTATCCCCAACTCCATGCCCCCGACCTTCTGCAATAACCTCTTGTGAGGCACCTTGTCAAACGCTTTCTGAAAATCAAGAAAGGCCACATCCACCGGCTCTCCTCTATCCACCGCCCTAGACACATCCTTATAGAACTCCAATAAGTTCGTCAGACACGGCTTCCCCTTAACGAAACCATGCTGCGTCTGCTCTACCAAACAATTCTCCTCAAGATGCCTCACTATTTTCTCCTTGATCATGGATTCTAACATTTTTCCTACAACAGACGTTAAACTAACTGGCCTATAATTCCCCACCTTTTGCCTGCCACCCTTCTTAAACAACAACATAACATTAGCCGTTTTCCAATCTTCCAGCACTTCCCCGGAATCCAGCGACGTTTGGAAAATAATCACCAAGGCATCCACTATCACCTCCGCCATTTCCTTCAGAACCCTCGGATGCATTCCATCCGGTCAGGTAATTCAGGTAAGAAACTCCAAAGTATTTTATGAAGCCCAGCTGGACGATAAGTTTTACACCTTGAATTTAGCCAGGATAAACATAATATGTTTCACTTCAGGTATGATTCAAATGACCCACCAGGGAGCTTTTATCAAATAAAGTTTGTTTAAGAATATAGTTAACATGTATGGAAAGAAAATTAATAACTTTTATCAATTACAAACAAAAACAGAACAGCACTACAATGTATAACCTTTAATAAATACATCCAAAATGTTCCAATCAAACAAAAACTTCCCATAGACTAAAACTCTATCCACACATTTAACCCTGCAAAGACTAATGCTCACATGATATTGGATTTGAGGCTTTTGCTTAGAGAATTGGAACCCTGATTTCTCAGTCTTATAACTGCTCGAGCCCTCTGGATATACAGAACAGTTTGAAGTCAGAACAGCGTCCCAGGACATCAGGGAGAGACTCTGGTTGAGCCACCAACAGCAGCTTCTCTATTCCAGGAAGGCAAGAAGCCTTGCTTTCGGCTAATCAGCAGAATTTCTAAAAGAATACCCAGGGAAAGAGAGAAACGCTTTTTTTTTCAGCTTGATGGCCCTTCTAAAACTAAACTGCTGCCAGCCAAAACAGAAAATGAAACCTTGAATTCACTCGGAGGGAAAATAAACTGTCCAAAACACACATCTTCCTCCTAACGATGCAGGATCATAAAAGATCCCAAAGTAAAAATAAACCAACCCTATTTAGGCCACTGAAGGAGCAACAAAAGGATTTCTAGCAGCCAACCCGGCAGCAATGAAACTAAAACTTCTTATAGCTGCAGAGAACATGATTTAAAAGAAAACATCTTTTAAGGTACACTAACTTCACAACATTGTCCATATTTTTGATGCATACAGAAACGGGGTGGGCAGGGGGGGGGAGCGAGTGGGTGGGAACCATTGTTGTTCTGTTGACCATGAGCCTGGTGTTGGATTTAAAGTTTCTGTTCCTCAGGTGTCCAAAAACCGCACTGGTGCATCAGAGCCAATGGTGGATTTCATCATCTGCTTGCACTGAGAAGCGGCTCCTGAGGTAATGGAGAATAATCCGCATTGTCCAGGGACTCACCGTGGATTCTGATGGTCGGGGGTGAGGTGGAACAGTTTTGTGTGGCAGGAGCAGGGAAGTAGAGAACCTTTACTTTTCGGATGTTTAGTCTGAGGTCCATTCTCTCACATGCCTCAGTGACTGCACCAACAGTGGTTTGTAGCTCGGCCTCTGAGTGCGTGCATACGCAGTAAGAAGTCTCACAACACCAGGTTAAAGTCCAACAGGTTTATTTCGTAGCAAAAGCCACTAGCTTCCAGGCCTCTGACCCTTCGTCAGGTGAGTGGAGAGTTCTGATCACAAACAGGGGACGTAAAGACACACGCTCAGCTTACAGAATACTGATTAGAGCCCACTCACCTGACGAAGGGTCAGAGGCCCGAAAGCTAGTGGCTTTTGCTACCAAGTAAACCTGTTGCACTTTAACCTGGTGTTGACAGACTTCTTACTGTGTCTACCCCAGTCCAACGCCGGCATCTCCACATCATGTGTGCACACATAAAGGCAAGTCTACATTCTGCAGCTTGTTGGGGTGGTCTTGGTTCTAGCCTGGAGGCATCAGAGATTGAAGTTACCCAAGGCCAGAATTGAACCCGGGTCTATGAGGCAGCCGTGCTAACCACTGCGCCACAGATCACCAGAATGAACCAAATCAAAAAGTGTTAAGCAGTTACTATCTTTTCTATTTTGTTTCCAACTTATGTTACTCGAGAGGAAGCGTAAGAGACATATCTTTGTAGGATTCCAGCATTATTATCACCCTCACATCAAGTTTTACTAAAAAAAGTGTACATCAGTTGCAAAAGCAAGGTTTCAGAAGAAGCGCTTGGTTCAATCTGTCCCAGATGTACACTGATGGGTGCACCACCATTTGGAAACGGTTGACTACTGCTGGGTTTACAATCCATTTCTGCTGCCTTGTAGCAGTACTCCTGTGTAAATGCAGGCCTGGGTGTTGAGATAGTATCTATCCACACTCCACTCAAGCACAAGCGGCATTTTTTTTTTTCAGCACTTTGACAAGCTTCAAATTTAAGGTGATTAATGCCATTAAGTGAAATTCCGCAGGGAAAAAGCACGAAGACAGTTTGCGGAGAACAGACAGCTCCAATTGTGCTTGAAAACACGACTGCTGCTCAGGTCTCTTCACCGCTTCATAAAAATCATTAATTACTCATAGCTGGGAGTTTTAAATTAGAGAGGTTAAAATAGATCATATTCTTATTAGCATACTGAGGCATGCAACAAGTTGTAGCACAGATTTAAAAAGAACTGGAGTAGGGGAACTCAATAATCGAATATTGTGAAATGTGATTATTTAGATGACTTTAACAGCCTTGGCTGTAGGTCTACAGAGCATTCACTTGACTCAAAAATTCATGCTTGATTGACAATTTCTCATTCTCAGTACAGCTGATAGTAATTAAGAATAACGTGTGACCTGAAGGATCATATGGCTTTTAACATTCTGTTCTCACTGCTGCAGAGTGTTGTTTGAATCAGGCTTTTTTTTAAATGGCAAGTGAACAGATAGCAGCACTAGAGTTAAACATTCAAAAAAAAATTTAGCTTCATGGTAAATGCAGAGAAAATGTTGGCAACCAGGAGGAGTCCAAAACCAGGGAGTCCTGGCAGCGCGGTGGCACAGTGATTAGCACAGCTGCCTCACAGAGCCAGGGACCCGGGTTTGATTCCCGGCTCGGGTGACTGTCTGTGTGGAGTTTGCACATTCTCCCCGTACCTGCGTGGGATTCCTCCAGCTGCCCCAGTTTCCTCCCACAGTCCAAAGATGTACGGCTTAGGAAGATTGACCACACTAAATTGCCCCTTAGTATCAGGGGGATCAGGAGGGTAAATGCATGGGGTTAGGGGGATACGGCCTGGGTGGGATTGTGGTCGCTGAAGACTCAATGGGCTGAATGGCCTCCTTCTGCACTGTAGGGATTCTATGAGATGGTCACTAAAGAGCAGGGAGTCTACCACCTGGAGTGGCCGAGATGCTTTTAGGAGGAGACTGGGCCAAGATAGAAACTGAAGGACGTAATGGTGGGGTGAGATCAAAAGTAAGGTGACGAAACTGCTCTCAGCACCATACTCTTGCCGATAAGAAAAGACCAGATCATCATCTATGCACCTGCAAGTTACATTCTATCTCAACTGGGTCTAGGATTACCACACTTCTTCGATTTAAAAAAATGCAAATGTGGCAAAATGAAAATGTCTCAAAGAGAAATGTACAAATTATCTTAAAAAAACTTCTATTTCAAACCAACATTTTTCTTACAGCTGGTTTATTACAATAGTATGCCGAGTTAAAAAAAAGAGTCAGAATCCAGGGACACACGCCCAAAGACTGATTTAAACACCATGCATTGCAAAGATCAAGTTTTAAAGGACGCTAAGGTTCTCAAGGATAAATCTGCAGCACCTTTAAGCTTTAATTGTTTTTTAATCTAATTCTCCATCTACGATGACGTGTACAAACTTTTTTTTTGTGCAGCGGTGGCGATGGGAATGTGCCTGGTGACAGCCTCTTGCTGGAATAGCTCGGGCTAAATTGTAGACTCTTACTTTTCAACAGCTATCAGGGAGTGCCATCAGGATCGGCTACTCAGCAGTGCTGTAGCTGAGGTAATAGTGGGGCGGAAAGTGGAGTGGGGGGAGGTGCAAATTGCAGGTAAAATGCAGAAAAGATGCACAAACGTTAGTGATTCATGGGACCAACTTCAATTAGCCTGATATCGACTGGGGAAAATAGCAGCGTAAAGGGCAAGAGGGAGTGAATCTTTGAAAAATGGCACAAGGGGATTTTTTTTTCCCAGCCCAACAAGGAAGCGATGCTGGACCCAGTCCTGAGAATGAACTAGGACTAGTGGAATACGTTTCACTGGGGATACGTCTGAGAAATCTTGATCACAATATCATATTCATGGAAAGGGAAAAGGAGTAAAACCAAACGTGAAAACATTTCACTGGAGGAGGAATAATTTTAGTGAGTTGGAAAGGGATCTGAACTAGGTGGATTCCAATCAAACAGCAGCAGGTGAAACAGCAATTGAGCAACGTGAGGCCTTTGCTTAGGCACAGATTAGGCACGAACGCACACACGAGGATGAACCAAAGGGAATCCAGATTTGAGGTCGTTGATTTTGATTTGATCTGACTTATTATTGTCACATGTATTAAGCATACAGTGAAAAGTATTGTTTTTTCCAAAACATACAGTTCATAGAGAAGGACATGAGAGAGTGCGGAATATAGTGTTACATCATAGCTAGGGTGTACAGAAAGATCAACTTAATGCAAGATAAGTCCATTCAAAAGTCTGACAGCAGCAGGGAAGAAGCTGTTCTTGTGTCAGTCGCTAAGTGTCCTCAGACTTTTGTGCCTTTTTCCCGACAGAAGAAGACGGAAGAGAGATTGTCCGGGGTGCGTGGGGTCCTTAATTATGCTGGCTGCTTTGCCAAGACAGCAGGAAGTGTAGACACAGTCAGTGGATGGGAGGCTGGTTTACGTAATGGATTGGGCTACACTTAGTTTCTTGCGGTCTTGGGACACTCCTTGTACACCCATGGCCAAATTCACTCCCAACTCAATTTTCAAGTTTGCTGATGACACCACTGTTGTGCGTCAGATCTCAAACAGTGATGAGACAGAGTACAGGAAAGTGATAGCGAATCTGATGAACTGGTGCAGTGACAATAATCTCTCCCTCAATGTCAACAAAATGAAGGAGATTGTCTTCAACCTCAGGAAGCATAGAGGAGAACATTCCCCTGCCTACATCAATAGAGACGAAGTAGAAAGGGTCGAGAGCTTCAAGTTTTTATGTGTCCAGATCACCAACAACCTGTTCTGGTCCCCCCATGTCTACACTGTACTTAAGAAAGCCCACGAATGCCTCTAATTTCTCAGAAGACCAGGGTTAATTCAGCATGTCAGCTACAACTCCACCAACTTTTTACAGATGCATCTTAGAAAGCATTCTTTCTGGTTGTAGCACAGCTTGGTATGGCTCATTGGATGCCTGAAGATATAGGGATTAAAATGAAACAGAAAAAGGAGGCTAATGATCGATGTTGGATTCATTGCGGAGTAGGGAACAAGGACTGAATATGCAGAGGAGAACATTAAAAGGAAATAAGAAAAACAGAGAGACCAGATAGCGGTAATATAGCAGGGAACACACAGTCTTGCACATGGGCACAAATAGTGAAAGGATGGGGCTGAGAAAAAAAAAATCAAAAAAAAATCTTCTTGTGAAGGCAAGAGGACATTACTGAGGTACAAACTCAGCATTTTATACCTAGTTTTCCCTAAGGAGGAGGATGCTACTAATGTGACAGCAAAAGAGGATGTAGTAGTGAAAATGGAACCAGATGATGGACAGGTAAAAAGGGTGGCAACATTCAAAGTAGAAAACTCACCCAATCCAAATGAGTTGCACCCTAGGTTGCTGAGGCAATTAAAGTTAGAAATTGGAAAGTATGCTTTTCTTTCGTTGACAGCACTATTCCTACAAACACCCAATTGCTCTTACGCACATATAGGTCCTTGAAAAAGGAATGGTCAGATGCATAACTCTAGCTGTGGGCAGTACACAATGGAAAGGGGAATATAGGGTATTGTGCAGGTCACAATGGAGAAGGACTGATTTTCATTCGTGCCGACACTGATATCGACTTTTAAACCAATTTATATGAGACTGTACACGCTGTACCTAAAACAGGCTAATCACAAGATGCAACAAGCTTCATTTTCATGTAGGACAGCAAGTTCAATTGGATAATCACACAACAATGTGTAACTTACTTCCTTGTAACATAAAGCATAGGAAACTCCATTATAGATCCATATCTATTCCACTATCTAACAACTGCACGTCTGTCACCTTTTTGAACACATCTGCAATACTTCTTCATATGCAAATTGTTTCCAGCTGATCGATCCAAATTTCATATTCCATAAACAAAGCAGGAAGGCACGACTTAACAAGGAGGAAACCTAACTGGCAAGTAGCAAGCAGGAATGAACACCGCCATTAATTAAAAAAATTACAAGTCTAAAAACAGAAATCAGTAATAGCATCCAATAAAAGAGAGCACACAAAGGAGCCATAATTTGTATTTATTTAGCATATTTAATGTAATAAAATATCACAAGGTTTTGGCAGGAGTGTTACCGTACAAAACTTCAAGCAAATATTAGGACAGGTGAACAAAAGTGTGGTCAAAGAAAGAGATTTTAAGGAGCATCTGAGAAGGAGGAAGGAGAGGTAGAGGGGTTTAAGGAGGGTCAGTGGGACCTTCAGAAGGGAGGGCCTTGACATCTGAAGGGAAAGCCACCAATGATGGACTGCTCAAAGTCCAGCATACTCAAGCAGCCAGGATTTGAACAGTACAGATATCAGGGGACTTTGGGATTGGAGGAGATTATAGAGATAGGGAGAGGTGAGGCCACGGAGGAAATTTCTAAATTGAAGCATTTAACCATGAACCAGTGTAGGTTAGCACGGAATGATGGATGGTGGGGCTGGCTCCCAAGGGCAGCAGAATTTTGTATGACCTTTAGTTTACACACAGGTAAAATGTGAGGCCAGACAACAATGCATTGAAATAGTCAAGCCCAGAAATGCCAAAGACATCAATGAAGGTTTGAATATCAGATAAGCTAAAGCAGAATCAGAAAAACATAGAAATATAGAAACTAAAAGCACAAATAGGCCATTTAGCCTGTTGAGCCTGCTCTGCCATTCATTTTGATCAAATTCAATATCCTGATCCCCCTTCCCCTCATTTCCCTTGATCCTTTTGGCTGCCAAGAACTATATCTAATTTCTTGAAATCACACAACGCTTTGGCCTCAACTACTTTCTAGGATAGTAAATTTCACACATTCACCACTCTCTGGGTGAAGAAACTTCTCCTCACCTCAGTCCTAAAGATCAAGGTAGGAAATGCTATAGAGGTGGAAATTGTGTGGTCAGGACTTCACCTCAGGGTCAAATTTGACACCAATGTTGGGAACAGTCTGGTTCAATCTCAATTAGCTCCCTTGGAAAAGGGATGGAGCAGGTGACTAGGGGATGAAGTTTGTGGCAAGACCTCAGGACAAAGCTTTGGTCTTCCCAATATTTAATTGGAGGAAATTTCTGCTCGTCCAGTACATGATAACGGAGAAGTAGCCTTAAACAGCTGAGGGTCTAGAAAGGTGCTGAGGTAGAGCTGGGTGCAGCAGTGTACAAGTGGAAATCGATGCTATGCTTTCAGATGATGACACCAAGTGGCAGCACATGGAGAGAAACAGGAGTGGGCAATCCTTGGGGGACACCAGAGATAAAGGTGCAGAAAGAGATACCACTGTAGGTGATTATCTGGCTATGACCAGATAGATAAGAATGGACCCAGGCAAATGCAGCTCCACTCAGATGGATGATGGTTGAGAGATGCTGGAGGAGGATAACATGATCACTGGGTCAAAGGCCACAGACAGGTCAAAAGGACGATGAGGGATAGCTCAGCTGTTACATACAGTGTAATTTACAGCTTTCATAAGAGCCGCTTCAGCAAAGTGGTAGAGATGGAAACCTGACTGGAGAGATATAAGCATGGAGTTCTGGGAAAGATGGACATGGACTAAGGAGTCAACAACATGTTCAAGGACTTGAAAAGGTTACGGAGGCTGGAACAGTAATTTGCAAGGACAGTGAGAGACGATTTGAGGGTTGATTCTTGATTTGACGGTGAGGACAATACCCTATAATGGCCCTATAATAACAGCCAAGAGGGAAGTTAGGTGGTCAGTAGTTCAGTCGGAATAAGGTTGAGGAATCAGCAGGTTGGTTGGATGGACAACACAAACTCATGGATGGTGTGAGGGGAGATAGGAAAGACACTGAAGGACTCAGGGAGGGTACAATCAATGTTTTTTTAAATTTCAAAATGCTTACGTCCAAGCTAACATTTTTTTGTATTCGTAACAGTCTGAGTAGTGTTGAGGAGCAGAAGGATCTTGGGGTCCGGGTCCACAGGACTCTTAAATCGGCCTCGCAGGTGGAGGAGGTGGTCAAGAAGGCGTATGGTGTACTGGCCTTCATTAATCGAGGGATTGAGTTTAGGAGTCGGGAGGTAATGCTGGAACTTTATAAGACCCTTGTCAGGCCTCATTTGGAGTATTGTGCGCAGTTCTGGTCGCCTCACTATAGGAAAGATCTAGAAGCTATTGAAAGGGTGCAGAGGAGATTTACAAGGATGTTGCCTGGACTGGGAGGCATGCCTTATGAAGTTAGGTTGAGGGAGCTGGGACTCTTTTCCCTGGAGAGACGAAGGTTGAGAGGCGACCTGATAGAAGTTTACAAAATGTTGAGAGGAGTAGATAGGGTGGACTCTCAGAGGCTATTTCCCCGGTTTGAAATGGTCGCTACGAGAGGACACAGATTTAAGGTGCGGGGAGGGAGGTTCAGAAGTGATGTTAGGGGTAAGTTTTTCACTCAGAGGGTGGTGAGTGAATGGAATCGGCTGCCGTCAGTGGTGGTGGAGGCGAACTCGCTGGGGTCTTTTAAAAGACTTCTGGATGAGTATATGGGGTTTAATGAGATTGAGGGTTATAGATAGGTCTGTAGGTTGGTAGGTGATGTGGTCGGCGCAACTTGTGGGCCGAAGGGCCTGTTTGTGCTGTAGTGTTCTATGTTCTATGTTCTATCAGTTACAAACAAAGAACAAAACAGCACAGGAAACAGGCCCTTCGGCCCTCCAAACCTGCGCCACTCATGCTTCCAACTAGACTATTCGTTTGTATCCCTCCGTTCCCAGTCTGTTCATGTGTCTATCCAGGTAAGTCTTAAACGATTCCAGTGTGTCCGCCTCCACCACCCTGCTTGGCAGTGCATTCCAGGCCCCCACCACCCTCTGTGTAAAGTACGTCCCTCTGACATCTGTGTTAAAGCTTGCATGAAATATGTTTACAAAGTACATTTTCCACCTCTGCAATTATTCTAATAATGTTCTCTATCAGAAGCCTGTGTCAAATTCATTCAGAGTCCCAGGACTATTGATGTTAACTGGAAATATAGCGCCCAGCATGGATCCATGTATATTACGGCTGGAATGTTTTAACACCTGAGTGTGCGCCGGCTGTTTGTAACCCTGAGTCTCTACAATGGAAACTTACTGCTTACAGGGTTCCCAGTGAACCACTTTTAGCACAGTGCTAAATAATTAATTTTTTAAAAATATTTTTCAAGTTTCAAAGACAAAGTACAGCTAGAGCTGTTCAATTTATTCAGGGATATTTTTCCAAAAATAAAAAAAATTTAGGTTGCGACATTCAACGGTTGCTTATCTCAGGTTACACGTTTGATATCAAATTTTATAATGGTTAGATATTGATGCAACAGGGCTTCTAGCAGAGTCTGCCATTAGTTAGACTTGCTCTTACAGAATCTCTATAGTGCAGGAGGAGGCCATTTAACCCATCGAGTTGTGCTGACCACAATCCCACCCAGGCCCCGCCCCCACCACCTCACCCATTTACCCCGCTAACCCCCAAGCACTAAGAGTCAACTTAGCATGGCCAATCAACCTAACCTGCACACCTTTGTACTGTGGAGGGAACCGGAGCACCCAGGGGAAACCCACACAGACACAGGAAGAATGTGCACACTCCACACAGACAGTGACCCAAGGCCGGAACTGAACCCAGGTCCCTGGAGCTGTGAGGCAGCAGTGCTAACCACTGGAGCTCCTGCACACCACCTCCTTAAAATTTCTAACATGGAAAGTTGCAAGCTTGTAACAAAGCGCTGGAAAATGGGTATTTGGGATCAGAGTCATCAGGGGAAGCAACTGTGTATGTCTTTAATCATTCAGATTGAAGGATTGTGGAATTAACAGTGCAAGGACTGAGGAGGATGTGTGAATTAGAGTGGGTGAATTAATTGGTAAATTACGTATAAATAGAGAAATAAAGAGAAGATAAGAAAATTGTATTGGAGAGGAGCGGGAGGATAAAAATAGGAAATGTGAAGAAATGTACATTTTTAAAATCGCCTACAACCCTAAAGGAATGAAATATTATACTTTTAATTTTCTAGTAAGAAGTCTCACAACACCAGGTTAATTTTCCAGTGGCAGAGAAGCTGGCAGTGGTGAACATTACCTGTACGTGGAATGGAATGGACAAGGTTTCAACTTTCTTGATGTTGTTTGGTTCAAAAGATGAAACCTACTACGCGAATACAGCAGCTTCACATCATTCAATGCATTGTAATGGAGAGGGAGATAGCAAGAGGGCA
Source organism: Carcharhinus amblyrhynchos (assembly GCF_965287045.1). Lineage (NCBI taxonomy): Eukaryota > Metazoa > Chordata > Chondrichthyes > Carcharhiniformes > Carcharhinidae > Carcharhinus > Carcharhinus amblyrhynchos. The sequence goes on from NC_137327.1 coordinate 134,660,259, forward strand.
TTTTCATGAAGTCAAATCTGGAACAGCACAACTCAGACAGCAGAGTTTAACTGTGAATCCATCCGAGGTCGCTGTACCAACCGCACACATAATAATGCCTTTGGACTCTCCGATATTCTGACAGGGAAATCTGAGTCAGCGGGGCAAATTTTGGCCTCCTGCCCGCCACGGGAATCGGAGCAGACGAGGGGCGGACCATGGAAAGGTCCGCTAACCGAAAAATCCCACCCGAGGTTTCGTAACGAGCGAGGCTGGAAAATCCCACCCAGTATATTCCAACTTGTCACAGTAGTGCCTGTCTTTTGCATATTTACGTGGGGTGGGGGGTAAAATAAATTTAACTGTTTACATTAACACGAACTGCACATTTACTCAAGTTTGAAGCGAATTCTAAGTTGAAGTCTCTAATTAAAAGTCTTTTGCAAATAAATTTTGTTTAAATGCATTAAGTACTATTGCAGATACATTAAGAAAAAACATGGAAATTAATATACATATTCCCTAATCTTTGAAGTGAAGACACAACATCTACATATAGCAAAGGGCTGCTCCTTGTGTTATGTGTCAGTGTTTATGTAAATTGATATGATATTTAATAACGTATAGGCACCATTTATTCATTCATTTTCTGAAACATTTTTCAAGCAGTCTTAAACCGGTTTTAAAAAATTATGTCACTTGAGATGTCCAAAGATGTGCAGGTTAGGTTGATTGGCCATGCTAAAAAAAAAATTGCCCCTTAGTGTCCTGCGATGCGTAGGTTAAGGGGATTAACAGATAAAATGCATAGGGATACGAGGTAGGGCCTGGGTGGGATTGTGGTCGGTGAAGACTTGATGGGCCAAATGGCCTCTTTCTGCACTGTAGGGTTTCTATGTTGACTTGGGCACACCCAAGCATAAGGGAAGCATAAATGTGCAGTACCAAAGAAGATAAACTAGTGTGTCAAAGTACTGCATCTAGTATGTGTTCTCCACAGTACTTGTCTATAAAGAAACGTATTATTTGTACCTGATTTCTGACTATAAAACTTGGGACAGACAGTAACTAACCACACATGCAGACATTTTTCTTGGGTGCTCCAAAAACCAAATTCAGATTCCAACTGAATCCAATTAATGGTCCCCACAAGAGAGACAAACAAGATTTAAGCTGACAAGATGAGGCATTACACCCCATCTTGGGCTCCACATGACGCTTGATCTTAGCCAAAAGGCTGAGAAGCACCATAATATGGGGGGAGGGCGAGTGCCGTAAGTGTACAGGTACGCAGGTCAATGAAAATGGCAACACATGTGGAGAAGGTAGTCAAGAAGGCATAGGGCATGCTTGCCTTCATCGGCCGTGGCATTGAGTTTAAAAATTGGCAAGTCATGCTGCAGCTTTATAGAGCCTTAGTTAGGTCGCACTTGGAATGTAGTGTTCAATTCTGGTTGCCACACTACCAGGAGGATGTGGAGGCTTTGGAGAGGGCACAGAAAAGATTTACCAGGATGTTGCCTGGCACGGAGGGTATTAGCTACGAGGAGAGGTTGGAGAAACTTGGTTTGTTCTCACTGGAACGACAGAGGTTGAGAGGCAACCTGATAGAAGTCTACAAGATTATGAGGGGCATGGACAGAGTGGATAGTCAGAAGTTTTTTCCCAGGGTGGAAGGTCAATTTCTAGGGGTTACAGGTTTAAGATGCGAGGTGCAAGGTTTAAAGGAGATGTACGAGGTGAGTTTTTTTTTACACAAAGGGTGACGGGTGCTTGGAGCTCACTGCCGGTGGAGGTAATGAAAGCAGACATGAAAGAACTTTTAAAGGGGAATCTTGACAAATACATGAATAGGATGGGAATAGAGGGATGTGATCTCTGGAAGAGTAGGGGGTTTTAGTTCAGTTGGGCAGCATGGTCAGTGCAGGCTCGGGGGATGAGGTGCCATCTTTATCACCTCACATCCACTCACCCCCATCTGTATTAAACCTAGAAACATAGAAGATAGGAGTAGGAGGAGGCCATTCAGCCCTTTGACCTGTTCCATCGTTCATTATGATCATGGTTGATCATCCAACTCAATAGCCTAATCCTGCTTTTACCCCCATAACATAAGAACATAAGAAATAGGAGCAGGAGTAGGCCATCTGGCCCTTCGAGCCTGCCCCACCATTCAATAAGATCATGGCTGATCTGTCGTGGCTCAGTTCCACATTCCCGCCCTCTCCCCATAACCCTTAATCCCTTCTCTTAGCAAAAACCCATCAACCCATTTGCCAGTTCCTGGCCCATTCGCCCAGCCTATCTAGACCTATAACCTTTGATCCCATGCACCCCAAGTGCTCGTTGACTCTTTCTCACAGCTGCTGCAAGACCTGCTCAACATTTCCCGCATTTCCTGTTCTTGTTTTAGTAACAAAGCATACAAATAATCTGGAAAGCGCTGCATGAATCAACAAAATCAGCAAGAACGAAAAATATTCTTCATGAGAATCACCATTAAATTACAGTCAGCATCACCAATGAAGACAAACCAAAATTCTCAAACTTTTTCAATTGCCACCTGGGGTCCCCTAACAAATTCAACACTTACTTAACATTTCTAATATAACAAAAATCACAAAATTTACTAGGAAATTATTAAATGTAACCATCCAAAATAAGCTTCTCTTGAGCAGAAAGTACAACCAATGCCTCCTGGTAGAGGTCCATGCTTTCGGGTGGTCTCCAGTGATATCGCAGTCAACAGGAAACTCAAACAGGTTAACAGCCTACACACTCCAGCATTTGCTTATGATTTTCATGATTGACAGCCAGCATGGCCACTCCCAAAGTATCGCAGCACTTGCTATTCGTAAAATCTGCTCCCTCCCATACGCCTGTGTCTTAGTGGAAAATAACTGCAATCAAAAATCCCAGAGATGTAATTATCATAAAGCAGTTATGTTGAGAGTGAATTTGATCAAAAGCAATGTAAAGCATGATCACTTCAACATCTTGCAGGGGTAGCTGCTTTGAGCCAGCCACCAGAAAGTGGCCACATTATGACAATCCTTCAGATTTTCCTTTCATCCTTCCCTGTCACAGTGGGAGGTGGGAATTATTGTCTTTTCCTTAGGGATTTCTTTCAGTAGGAATTCAGTATCGAGGGGTCAACTGAAGGTGCAAATATTAGAATTATTAATTAATTCAGCACACGTTGCTATATCACATCTCCAAAGAATCCCTGCAGTGTAGAAGGAGGCCATTCAGCCCATCGCGTCTGCACCGCTCCGAAAGAACATCTTACCCATCCCTTCCCCAACTCTGTAAACTCACGCACTTAACATGGCTAATCCATCTAATTTACAAATCTTTTAGCACACTGAACAACAATTTAGCACGGCCAACCCACCTAAGCAACACATCTTTGGACAGTGGGAGGAAACGAGAGCACACGGAGGGAACCCACAGGACGAAAGTGCAAACTCCACACGGATAGTCATCCAAAGCTGGAATTGAACCCTGGTCCCTGGTACTATGATGCAGCAGTGCTAACCACTGTGCCACCCAACTGTTACCACTTCTTCTAGTATTTACTCAGTGTATTGCTCAAGGATACCTTCCAATGCATAATGTGGAATGACCACACTGGAGGAAGTAAGGCAGAGGAAAAACAGATTCCAGCAGGCTGAACCGTGGCCTTACAGCAGAATTATATTTCACTGCAATCTGTAACTGCTCCCCCAACACATCCCTCTCTCCTCGATCATCATCAAAATGAGAAACCAATCCTGGGAAGTATAGAGAGCATGTCTTAAGCAAAACAAGAATGAGGATGAAACTTCTACATATGGATATCTTCTTGTTGGAGACAAGCAGCAGCATACGAGAGACACGGTTAGGAGATTTCACATCCAATGAATCAGAGCCCACTGCATCCAGTCAAGGATGGTGATGCACAACTAAGTAAAAGGAGGCTCCAGAACATCCACATCTTCAACCATACTGGAGCCCAGTATATGAGAGCAAGAAATAATATGAAGTGTTTTTGCAATTTCAGCCAATTGTATTCTGAACTTGGTCTCTTACTGTGGCCCCACCACTATTGTTGCTAATGCTCAGGCAATTTGATACACTCCACTTGATATAGCATCATAAAATGGATTGGACACAGCTCTGGCAATGGGCTCTGGTTTCAGTGTTGAAGACCTGTGTCCCCAGATTAGCTAGTGTCACACCCGATAAAGAGGAAGATAGTCAAAGGCCAATCATCAGAGCCTGAGGACATTGTTGGAAGAGTTCTACTTGGAAGCATCCTCGGTGAAACCATCTTCAGCTGCTTCATCAATCACCCATCCCCTCCCCTTTCACCACGAGGCCAGGAGCAGTGTTTGCTTATGTGTGTAGTGTTCAATTCCATTGACAATCCTCCAATAATAAAGCGCCCTATGCCAGCTCACCAAAGTGTTATAAAAAAATCCAGGGGTGTACAAACAGCACTTGTACCATTTACTACCAGCTAAACGACGAATGCAAACTTGAGAAAGCTTCCCTTTGTCCAATACCTAGTAACATCACCATTAGTGAAGGGGCTATCATTACTGCGTCCTTCACTATCAACATCTTGGTGGTCCTGGGGCAGCTAGATCAATGTAATGGTAGTCCACAAAGGGCAGAGGCTGTGTTCTCTGTCACAAATTTCTCACTTCCTAACTCCTCAAAACTCTGAGTTCTTTTGCACAACAGGTATCCTTTCAAAAATAAATTAACTGATCATTCACCATATTGGTGTTTGTAGATAAGTGCGCAAATTAGCATGAATATAGTGACTACACGATAAAAGTAATTAAATGGACTGTGAAACACTGAGATTGTGAAACACTGAGATTGTGGTGGGCACTATAGAAACAGGAGATCTTTCTTTTAGCGGTCGTTGTCTCTGATAATGCAACAAAGAGATTAAAATTTCCTATATTACGTTTCCTGAGTTTGTCAATCTTTATTGAAACATTTCTTCATTCATTCATCAAGTTTTACTTGTTAGTTGTGGTATTCTGCTGATTGCAAAGAAGGAATGATCATCACATTGTATGTCTTTTTATCTCTTTCAATCGATCACACTTGCATCAGAATTCTGGAATGTATAGCTTTGTGGTTTCTGTTGAAACGACAATAGACCCTACATATGACCTGAAATGAATTCTAAAGTAGCATTTAATGTTGAACTGTGATGGCTTACATATGAAAGAATCTTTGTTCTTTTAGTACATAAAACAAGCAGTGCAATTGAACTGTTGTAGGAGAGTTGCGTACCCAACCACCTAATGGATTCTTCACATGAAAAAATTATGCATTTAATCTGATTACATCAAGATTTATACCAGTGAAATGATTTCGTTAACGTGTGGGAAAATATCAGGAGCAAAAGGGAAAAAAATCAGCTAGAAACTTTTCATGCAAGGAATTTCAAGAACATTTTGGGTATGAAAGATCCATAATTTCCAGGTATTTTTCAGAATAAATATAGCACAGTGTTTTTTTTTTCCTGAGGAAATTCAAGTTTAATTAATTCATAGTAAAATAGCAGACCATTGGGATAACGAAAGTATGAATGAGAAGTTTCAATAGCAGATGAACTGAGGAGGGACACAGGCAGGCAGCGTTATGGATAAAGTAAGTGGTCCTTGCGTGGACGTGGATACGGGGCCCAAAGACCTGTTTAGGATCGAATAGAGGTCTGAAGTTGTAAACAGTCCAGTTCAGCCTCAAACATTGGACTAGGAGTGGGGAGGAATCGGCAGCAAGGGAACAGAATTTGCAGTAGGGCCACAGGTAATGGCTTTGGGTCTTCTCCAAGGACAGGAGGTTTGGTTTGATGAGCAAGTGGAAGGATGCAGCAACGGCAGCTAAATAGATGATCTCAAACTCAGCGATAAGACCTTTCACGAATTCCTGACTCCAGCTGTTAGGCGTGATGATAGGTGGTCAGAGAAATGGAGTTCAAGGAGATGGCTGGGTGCGGAGTAAAGAAGCTGGAGCAGGTATCTGAGCACTCCAGTAGTGCTTGATATGATCCAGTCAGAATTGGTGATAAATTTGCTGGATCAGGATTTCTTTAAAAAAAAAAGCTAATTAATTCTTGGCCCATTCTTGGGCACCATTGGCAAGGCTGATATTCATTGCCCATTCTTTGTCACCCTCGAGAAGCAGTGGTAGGTCTACCTTCTTGAACCGCTGAAATCAGTGTGACAGAGGTGCTCGCAAAAAGTTGTTAGATTAAGTACCGTATACATTAAAGTCTACATCCTTTGGACTCAAGGGAGAGAAATTGTTGCTATATGAGGGGCTAGTAAGTTGCTTGCTATTTCTCCTATTGGTAGCACTTAATTCAATTCAACTCACTGGGTTTAAACAATTGGAATTGCATATTAATTGTGTTTAATTATATTCAGAATGTGGGCATTAATTGGGGTTTCACTTGATTACAAATGAAGACACACTTACTGAAACTTTGATGGGGATGAATTAGGAGGCGTATGCTTTAAACGTTTCACTCTAAATAAATGCCAGATTGAGTAAACATTGGCTCCTGTCCAATCCTTCTGGGCCTAGCCCAGAATACTATAGATGCTTCTATAATTTTCTAGCTTTCCAGAATATAACATTGCAGGCCAAGGATAAGGCACACAGTCAGTCTCCCCCTTCTTGCTCATATTGTCAGAAGACAAACATGTGAATCAGTTTGATATGCTGCACAGCACAACCGCCGCTTTGTTTTGGCTGCAGAAGTTTAGACCTCTAAAAAACTGAAAGTCTATGCTGCTGCCAGATTTAGCCAGTGAGCATTATCTCCTGCAAGCCAACAAGTGCAGGAAATATTAACATTTAAACAGCGTTCAAAATGCAGAAGTACTTATGGCATTCTGGGCTAAGTTACATTCAAGTTCATTTATTAGTGTCACAAGTTGGCTTACTTTAACACTGCAGTGCAGTAATGAACGACGAGAGTTTAAATGCATTAGGGGGCAAAGTTGTTTCCAGAAAGAGAAGGGCTTGAACAGGAAAAACTCTATAGAAAAGGAAAATTTGTTGAACCCAACAGCCTCTTCTTGTTCCTGAAGTCCTCCTGATTTACAAATCGGTTTTTCATTATATACTTCATGATCTTTTATGCAATGTTTTCTAGCAGTTTGCTTCATACAAAGAGTTGGCCGTGCACTTTCTGCTGGCACTAACATAGATCACCCCACTGGTAATCACAAGTCTTCCTCCCAGCCATTTTTTTTTAAAATTCATTCGTGTCACAAGTAGGCTTATATTAACACTGAAATGAAATTACTGTGAAAATCCCCTAGTCACCACACTCCGGCACCTGTTTGGGTACACCGAGGGAGAATTTAGCATGGCCAATGCATCTAACCAGTCTTTCGGACTGTGGGAGGAAACCGGAGCACCTGGATGAAACCCACCCAGACATGGGGAGAATGTGCAGATTCCGCACAGACAGTGACCCAAGTTGGGAATCGAGCCTGGCACCCTGACACTGTGAGGCAGCAGTGCTAGCAACTGTGCCACCATCCACCCTCAAACTAAAACACTGAGTATGTCACCAAGTAATCTAAAAACAAAGAGACTGAATTAAAACCTAGTGAAATTTGCCGGTGAAGAAAGGTCAAGATTCATTGATAAAAACGTGAACGTTCCCAATCGGAAATGTATTTTAGAATTAAAAGCAATTGGGATGACATTTTACTTTGAAAAACAGCGCATTCTGGAAAGAATTTAGAAAGAACACAACAGGTAGCAGATAAATGTGCAGTCAGAGAAAAAGTGCAATTATTTGTGAGCGTGGTTTTGTTACCTACAGTCTTCACTATTCCAACATGCTCCTGGCTTGTCTCCCACATTCAACCCTCCAGGTGTCCATGAAAACTGTGCTGCCTTTGTCTTAACTCACATCAAGTCCATTATCCTATCATCACTGTGCATTCTGACCTACATTAGGTTTTTTGGTCCAGCAACATGTTGATTTTAAAATTCTCATTCTAGTTTTCAAAACCCTCGATGGTCTCACCCCTCCCCTATCACTGTAATCTCCTCCAGCACCGAGTTATAGTCAGTCACCTAATTCTAGTGCACTGCTGGTGGCCGTGTCTTCAGCTCTGGGGTATCCTCCCTACACCTCTCTGCCTCTTCCCTCCTTTGTGACACACCTTAAGACCAACCCTCTTTGACCAAATATCTCTCTGTGGCAAAGCTATCCTGATGTGGATATGCCGGCGTTGGACTGGGGTAAACACAGTAAAATGTCTGACAACGCCAGGTTTAAGTCCAACCGATTTATTTGACAGTAAACTCATAAGCTTTCGGGGTTTGTCCCTTCGTCAGGTGAATGGAGAGTTCTGGCCTCAGACAGGGCGTATAAAGCACAGACAGTTTACAGATTACTGATTAGAATGCGACGTCGCACTATCTGTAACCCCCATGACTTGCCTGGGTTTGCGAAACCTCATTTACTGTACTGTCTGGAGACAATACGCATCTCTTCAACCTGTGATCAGTGCTCCTTCCACTCACATTGTCGGCCACTTTAAGACTTGAACAGCAGGTTAGGTGTAAAGATTCGCATTCTAATCAGTAATCTCTAAACTGCCTGTGCTTTATATGCTCTGTCCGAGGCCAGAACTCTCCACCCACCTGACGAAGGGACAAACCCCGAAAGCTTGTGAGTTTACTATCAAATAAATCGGTTGGACTTAAACCTGGTGTTGTCAGACTTTTTACTGTGTAAAGCTATCCTGCCAGTCAGCAACCCAAACGCTTGCGCCCAAACTGGACCACCCTTTGCACAGTCAAACTAAAAAATTTAAAAAGGCTGCACGCTTCAAAACAAAAATTAGTGACTGCATGGCTTGGTGTCAAATTTTATTACATCAAAGGTGCAATATAAAACTCACCATCTTAAAAAGAGTAATACAGGAAGAAACCCATAGCTCGTTTAAAACGTGGCAGGATATGCAACCCGAGTTCTGTAACCTCCAGTTGGTATTTGGCTGGTGCAGATGCAATGGGCAAATTGGCCTCCTTCTGTGCCAAACATTTTTATACATTTTCTAAATATCCAAAAAGGGGAATATGCGGGGATGTGGGGAGTGGGCAGCGGAGTGGCAGCATGTGAATTGCTCCTTAGGAGAATGAACATGGATATGATGGGCCAAATGGCCACCTCCGGTGCTGCAATGATTCTATGAAACAAGTTGCCAGTAGAATCCGTACAATGCCTATAATGCAGAAGGAGGCCATTCAGTCCATCAAGTCAGCATTGATTTTTCAAAAAAAAAGAGAATCCCAACCAGATTCACCCCCTCCGTATCCTCCACTCAAGCTCCACTACCGCAGTATAAGATGATGAATGGGATGGATAGGATAGAGGTGGAGAGACTCTTCCCGCTCAGAAAGGACAGTAGGACTAGGGGGCACAGCCTCAAGATAAAGGGGGGGCGGTTTAGAATGGAGTTGAGGAGGAACTTCTTCACTCAAAGGGTGGTGAATCTCTGGAATTCTCTGCCCATTGAAGTGGTGGAGGCTGCCTCGCTAAATATTTTTAAGACGCGGGTTGATGGGTTTTTGATAAGAGAGGGGATTAAGGGTTATGGGGAGAGGGCGGGAATGTGGAACTGAGCCACGACAGATCAGCCATGATCTTATTGAATGGCGGGGCAGGCTCGAAGGGCTAGACGGCCTACTCCTGCTCCTATTTCTTACGTTCTTATATCTTCACATGGCCAATCCACCTAACCTGCACATCTTTGGACTGTGGAAGGAAACCCATGCAAACACAGGGAGAATGCGCAAACTCCATACAAGCAGTCACCAAAGCCTGAATCAAACCCAAGTTCCTGGCACTGTGAGGCACTAGTGTTAAATACAAGATGTGTCATTATAGTTCTCAGAAAAGTACAATAATTACAGGTATATTCAGGGTAACTAATTCTTATCTATGCTTCAGAACTCCAATCTCAATTTCTACGGAACATGATTTAATCCATCTCTCCAAGCCCACTAGGCTCCTCACAGCTTCTGAGAGGCTCTGGGGGAGTTGAGCAGATCCATGGTCCATTAAGTGAAGGAAAAATGAAAGATAGAGCATCTCTTCGAAGTTGCCGTCACACCCGCACACCTACTGCACAAAATGCTGCAATGACAGATGCGTGGATCAGATTAGCTGACCATCCTTCGACTGAGAAGCACAGGAGGCCATTTGACCCATTGTGCATGTGCGTACTCTTGGAAAGAGCTGTGAATTAAATCTACAAACCCCTTCTTTTCCCTGCAACTGTTTCCTCGCCAGGGCAATGCAGAAAGATGACAAAATGAAACAACATTTCTTGTATCATCATACCCTGATGACTCAGCAGCTTTTGCAGTCAGTAACTGAGCTGTACAGTCTCCCAGCGTCAACCTCCACTGTTACTAAGGTGGCTGCATTCAGCTAGTGTGACTGTAGTACTGCTGAAATTGGCCTTGGTAGTTCTGGGTTAGAGAGAGAAAATTAACTCACGCTTGAACATTATCCAGTGACCCTTGTAATTACATGCACTTAGTCATCCACAGGGATGTAGGATATATGTTGGTACACAAAGTATACACTCAATTTTCAAAGACAAGCGTGCGTCATTTTAGACAATGGAAGTTCCTAGCACTGCAGAAAGCTAAAAGTTCTTCAAGTTATGCCACCGGTATCTTGGCGGATGAATCATGACAATTTCATTTCTGGCCCAAGCGCACTTCTAAAATCCCCTGAAGGTATTTTTAGTCTTTTTTTTGTCTTTGCTATTTAAATAAGAGAGTCTAATGAAAAGAGTATGGGCATTCAGCCCATCGAACCTGTGTCATCTCTTCCAGAGTTTCCAATTGGGTCCCACACCTTGGCTTTCTTGCCATAATGTAAAATCTAAGCCTTGAATGTAGAACAAATCATATGTAAATTTTTCCAAAACAAGTGTTGTGAGGGCCAACGGGTTAAATAAATGAAAAAGTGCACTGGAATAGCTTGAAGAGTCTTTTCTCACTTCTACATTCTTATGTAAGAAGGATAAGGCTGAGTAAGAGAGTGTCCTTTAACCAAAATAAATGAATGAATGCTACCTGCTCCATTCTTATTCAAAGTCCTGGCATTAACCTATAGCAACTTGTGTATAGATACTAGGTTACAAAGCAGCATGGCGTAATACATTAGATGTCAATCAGCTGTTGTGGCTTACACACAGTTAAGAGATAACAGCACACTGTCAGCACACACACAGTTGTTTTTGTCCAGTTTAGTGGGTCTGTTCTCTCCTCCAAAGAACACTCAACCAAAAACATTTAAGTGTGCACAAAGAAAGGTCTGTTCCAGGATGCACCAAATAAAACATCAAAGATTAAAGCTTGCTGAGGGGGAAAGTGGTCTTGGCCATGTCCCCAGAGTGTAAAGTTTTTAATATGGGACCCACATTCTCCAAGAGAATCAAGGAGGGGGCATCCCAGGAGTTTGAAGAGGTCGTCGTGTCTTGTCAGTTGCCCGCCATGTACAAGTGCCTCAAGCACAGGGTCTTTGTATTCTCAATTCCATATTTTTGTACTCGGTGACCTATCTCTGGTGCACACGTACTAACAAAAAGACTTTCCACAATTGAGGCTCCATTCCCTTTGAAGTCAGGATGGGGAGGGAGGGATGGGGGGCTGGGGGGCAGGGTTGGGGCTGCGAGTGTGAACCAAACTTATAGGTGCTCCTGGAATGGGGTCAATATTTGATAAAGGCTGCTCTGGAAAATAAATCCTTGCAATACATTTAACACGCGGTATTTCCATTTCTGAACCGGCCATTACATCACACAACATTAAGTGTGGTCAGTTTCAACTTTGACTGTGAGGCTCCTTGCAGCTGAAGGGTCTGCCAGTACTCACTGTCAATGGTGACACATGAAAAATGACCACTTTGCAGAGGTACCAGAGAGTACAAGCCACCCATGAAATTTCAGGGCAAGTGTCAATACCTTCAGGAGAGATGGAGGGGGAGGGGAGTGAGAAAAATGCATTTGTTTCTTTTCCATGATTTAAAACAAAACATTCAAATATCTAGGGAGAAGCTACAAGGTTTTATTCTAATTGCATAAGAAGTTTAGGAACCTGAGAAACAGATCAACAGCAGGTGACCTGTGTCCAGATGCTTTTCAGGTTTTAAAGGATGTTCAGCACTAGGGATGTAAGATTGCTTGATGCGGCACAAAATATTAATATTTACTGCAACACAGCATACTTATGGTTCTCCCCATTTTCTACAGGCTCGTTTTGCCTGGTCGTATCCCTGACTGCCCCGTGCCACACTTCTTCCCCCTCATTCTTTATACTCATGTGCTCTAACTCACCTTACTATGAGGTTCAGAACATGAAAAAGCACACCTCAAAGCCCAATTGTTCTACTGAATTCCAAGGCACTGCGTCACAAAATGTTATACCACAAATATAAAAATCTGATTTACGCGAGAATGTCTCGGTGGCACAGTGGTCAGCACTGCTGCCTCATGGCACCGGAGACCAGGGTTCAATTCCAGTCTTGGGTGACTTTCTGTGTGGAGTTTGAGCGTTCTCCACGTGTCTGCGTGAGTTTCCTGCAGGTGCTTCAATTTCCTCCCACAGTCCAAAGGTGTGCACATTTGGTGGATTGGCTATGCTAAATTGCCCTTAGGTGTCTCAAAATGTGTAGTTTGGGGGATTAGCGAGAAAAATGTTTGGGGTTACGGGGATAAGGTGCATCTGGGTAAGATGGTCTGTCAGAGAGTCATTACAGACTCGACGGGCCCAATGGCCTCCTTCTGCACTGTAGGGATTCTATGACAAGCACATTTTAAAACGACAAAATCCTTTGAATTATGTTTCTCATCAGACATGTTGTACATTTTTTAAAAAAAACATGCGAGAAGCTGCCAGTAAACTAGACTACGCTGCGCAACATTATTTCCCATTTAAAGCACTCGATAAAACCAGGAATCTTCAACAGGTATTTGTTTAGCCAAACAAAATTTCATCCGAAATCAAATTCAGTCAACATACCACCTTGATATTTTAAGAAATACATTGTCAACATGTACAACATTAAATCAAAATACATGCTACATTAGATAAAACTGGATAAACTATAAGTTCTTGGGAAAATAAACTTGTATGAAATCTTGTACCTTCTAAATTTAGGAAAATGACTTGAGCTGGTGCAACCTAAGTTCTCCAAAAAGAACAAGGTGTGCCTGACAAATGTCGATGTTTTAACAGATGATTACAGAATAACAGAATCCATAACAACATTCGCAGTTCAAAGTGGGTATCCTTTAACAATTCTTTCAAAAAAAAGTTAAAAGCAGGAAACCTGATTCGAACACTGAACGAAGAGAGAAAAAAAATCTTATTGTTGTCCAGAAAAGTACGACTTCAACATTCATACTGTGCAGTGAGTCAGTGTTGGAATGGTATTCCTTTTAACAGATGCAATAGATGGTCTAAAAGGTAAATATTACCACATTTCCAAAGGATATAGTAAACAAGCTTTGAACATCTGACAAGATCTGATGCAAAACGAAAGAGTACTAGTTCCCATATCTACTATATTTGTGGTCTTTGTCTGCTTGCTGTAGACGTGATCTTTTCTAGATGTGTGAATACATTCATTACATACCAAACATTAAAAAACACTTACAGGATTTTTTTCTGTGTACATACAGTAACCTGTCATGCTTGGACTCTCCCCTTCCCCCAACCTGCAGCAACAGACTGAAAAAAGGGGGGGGAGAGATACAATGGGCTGGTTTTAATTTAATTAGAATGGCTGTCACTGTTTCTGAAAATATTTTCTTGGCAAACTGAAATTCATTAGTGGCTCAATAAATCAGTTGGTATGCAGATTTATTGTCTATTCCCTGATCTCGCGTTAAAACTCCATCACAGGCTATAGAGAGGACTAATTTAGTGGAGGATATGCTCCAACATTTCCTATTTTTCTTGCTCCTCTTTCTCACACCCCATTCATATGTGCTGTAGGCCAATCCACTACACTACTAAACCCACACACACACACACACACACACAGGCTGCATTAATCGCTTCTAAACGAGAAAGCATGTCGAAAAAGCAAATCTGCTGCATTCTAACAAGCGGGGGTTGGGGAGTGAGGGGGGGGGAAGACACCTTCCATCCGGTTGCAAAGGGGAGGGGGGGGGAAGGAAAAAAAACACACATATATACATACATACATACACACACACACACTGATTGCTACCATTGGTATCTCCACACAGGCCTGACTGTACATGTAACCTTTTTACTGAATGATTCACTTCGCTTTGACAAAGATTTGCTACAATGTTAAATGCAGAAAGGAAGAGGGGAGGCTGGGGGGTGAGAGGAGGAGGGAAACAGCTTGGTAGCTACACAGAAATGATTGTAAAGCAGAACCATACCTGTAGATCCGAATGCAGCATTCCCACTAGCAGGGTGCACTGGGCTGTGTTTTTTGAGGGGGTGGAGGAGGAGGAGGAGGAGGAGGGGGTCTGTCTGTGAGGAGGGAGGGAGGGAGGGAGGCAGAGGGAGAGAGGGAGGAGGAGGAGGAGGAGGGGGGAAAGGCCTCTGGCACTGTCCAAGCTCCAGCTTTTTTTTTTCTCTTTTTCCCCCCCCTCTCCTTCCACGCCTGGTCTTTTTTTTTCCCAGTGCAGGTGTCGCGCCTCTCTCTCGGATGCAGGCAAGGCTTTTCCCAAACCCACCCCCTTCTCCTTCTCCTCCTTATCTCCCCCCTCCTCCTCCTCCTCCTCTTTCCTTTCTTTCTTTACATCTTTTCCTTCCACACGGCTTCCCAGACAAACACACAGCAAATAAAAGGGTGGGGGGGGGGGAGGGAAATGATATATATATTTATATATAAACCAACTATTTGCTCTAGAGGAAAATAAAAGACACTAATTTAATATGGGAAGATGGCAAAAAAAACTAAAATTGGGAGGGTTTTTTTTGGGGGGGGTGTTGTTGATTATTATATAGACATTTATAAATATATATATATATATATATATCCTTCCCCCCCCCCCCCCCCCTTGTCCTGCACAGGGATGTGCCCCGTCTCTCTGGATGTTACATTCAGTGCTGTGCCATTGTTTCCAGCCTCTGCGACTGAAAGCCAGAGCGCGTGCACCGAGTGTGGGGGCGCGTGAACGCGCCGCGCGCCCCCTCCCGCCACCGCGCGCGGCGCACTCCCGCCCCCCCCCTCCCTCCCTTCCCCAGCCTCCCAGCAGCGCGCGCGCCTCCTCCCCACCACCACCACAGCGCGCGGCGCGCTCCTCCCCTTACCTGTGCTCCCTCCCTCTCTCTCTCTCTCTCACACACTGTTCTATTCCAGCACAGGTGAGTTCAGTCCTCAGCTCCCTCTCCACTTCCCCCCCCCACCCACCCACCCCCTCACCCTCACCCTCACCCTCACCCTCACCCTCACCCTCACCCTCACCCTCACCCTCACCCTCACCCTTTCCCTCACCCTCACCCTTTCCCTCACCCTTTCCCTCACCCTTTCCCTCACCCTCACCCTCACCCTTTCCCTCACCCTCACCCTTTCCCTCACCCTCACCCTTTCCCTCACCCTTTCCCTCACCCTCACCCTTTCCCTCACCCTTTCCCTCACCCTTTCCCTCACCCTCACCCTTTCCTCACCCTTTCCCTCACCCTTTCCCTCACCCTCACCCTTTCCCTCACCCTCACCCTTTCCCTCACCCTTTCCCTCACCCTCACCCTTTCCCTCACCCTTTCCCTCACCCTCACCCTTTCCCTCACCCTCACCCTCACCCTTTCCCTCACCCTTTCCCATCATAAGTCTCCCTCCCCACAGAGACATATATAAGACAGTGAAGGGGCCAGACAGGGTAGAGGCAGAGAGAGATTGGTTCCACTTAGAAAGGAAACAAGAACTAGAGGGCACAGCCTCAAAGTAAAGGGAGGGAGGGGGTGGGGGGGGGTCAGTTTAGAACAGAGTTGAGGAGGAACTTCTCCTCTCAGAGGGTAGCGAATCTTCGGAATTCTCTGTCCACTGGAGGCTGCCTAGGTAAATGTGTTCAAGTCACGGTTAGATAGGTTTCTGATCGATGAGGGAATTAAGGGTCATGGGGAGCAGGCGGGTAAGTGGAACTGAACCGCTATCAGATCAGCCGTGATCTTATTGAATGGCGGGGCTGGATGGCCTATTTCTTATGTTCTTATGGAAGACAGACTTTCATTTGTATAGCGCCTTTCATCGTCGTCACCACCGCCGACAGGCTTTTTGAAGTGCAGTCAGTGGCCGTATTAATGTAGGAGAGGACCTGCAACCATCACCTTACCCCCTCTCCCCTCCCCTCTCTCCCTCCCCTCCCCCCTCCCCCCTCCCCCTCCTCCTCCTCTCTCCCCTCCCCCCTCCCCCCTCGCCCCTCCCCCCTCCCCCCTCTCCCCTCCCCCCTCCCCTCTCCCCTCTCCCCTCTCCCCTCTCCCCTCTCCCCTCCCCCCTCCCCTCTCCCCTCCCCTCTCCCCTCTCCCTCTCCCCTCCTCTCTCCCCTCTCCCCTCCTCTCTCCCCTCTCCCCTCCTCTCTCCCCTCTCCCCTCCTCTCTCCCCTCTCCCCTCCTCTCTCCCCTCTCCCCTCCCCCTCCTCTCTCCCCTCCCCCTCCTCTCTCCCCTCCCCCTCCTCTCTCCCCTCCTCCTCCTCTCTCCCCTCCCCCTCCTCTCTCCCCTCCCCCCCAAACAGCAGTGCCAAGGAAGCCTTTTTCTTTGTATGATGTTGATTCAGAAACATAGAAACTGAAAGCAGGAGTAAGCCACTCAGCCCTTCTGCCATCCATGTTGATGATGATGAGGGGACGACTCAGCCCTTCTGCCATCCATTTTGATGATGATGAGGGGATGCCGGCGTGGGACTGGGGTGGGCACAGTAAGCAGTCTCACAACTCCAGGTTAAAGTCAAACAGGTTTATTTGGAATCACGAGCTTTCGGAGCACTGCCTGAGTCTCACCTGGTGAAACAGCAGTGCTCTGAAAGCTCGTGCTTCCAAATAAATGGGTTTGACTTTAACCTGGGGTTGTGAGACTTCTTACTGTGTCCATTTTGATCATGGCTGATCATCAAATTCAATATCCTGACTCCCCTCGCCCACCCCCCAAATCTTTTGATCCCTTATGGTTAGCACGTCTGCCTCACAGCGTCAGGGACCCGGGTTCGATTCCAGCTTTGGGTCACTTATGTGAAGGTTGCACATTTTCCCTGCGTCTACGTGGGTTTCCTCCGGGTGCTCCAGTTTCCTCCCACAATCCAAAGACCTGCGGGTTAGGTTGATTGGCCATGCTAAATTGACTCTAGTGTCAGGGGGATTGGCAGGGTAAATGAGGGTTACGGGAATAGGCTCTCAGTGTGATTGTGGTTGATACAGACTCAATGGGTCAAATGGCCTCCTATATTTTAGGGATTCTATGACTCCATGATCCCTTTAGTCCCAAGAGCTTTGAGAGGCAAATATTGGCCAGATGGGACAAAAACAGAAAATGCTGGAAAATCTCAGCAGGTCTGACAGCATAAGAACATAAGAAATAGGAGCAGGAGTAGGCCATCTAGCCCTTCGAGCCTGCCCCGCCATTCAATAAGATCATGGCTGATCTGTCGCTGCTCAGTCTGTGGAGAGAGAATAGAGCCAATGTTTTGAATCTGGATGACCCTTCATCAGAACTGGCCAACATTTCAAGCTCTATTCTGTCTTCACAGGTGCTGTTAGACCCGCTGAGATTTTCCAGCACTTTCTGTTTTTGTTTCAGATTCCAGCATCCACAGTGGATTCCACATGGGAATAACTTTTCCCATCTTCTTCACAACAGACCCATAAGTGATCTTTCACATCTACCCAAGCAGGTAGAAGGGAACTCGTTTCACTTGTCATTCGCAGAACTCTTACAATGCAGGAGGAGTCCACTCAGCCCAATGTGTCTGTGCCAGCTCTTCCAATGAACAATTCACCCAACTCCATTCCCCTGCCTTCTCCCAATAATCGATAGGATTCAATAGGGTCTTTTAAGAGACTTTTGGGTAAGTACATGGAACTTAGTAAGATGGAGGGTTATAGGTAAGCCTATTAGGTAGGGACATGTTCGGCGCAACTTGTGGGCCGAAGGGCCTGTTTGTGCTGTAGTTTTTCTGGGTTTCTATTTTTCTAGGAATCTTGAGTGAAATGAGGGAGTAAACCCTCTCAGCCAAGCAATAAAAACAGAAGAAATAAGGCCTACAAAGTAAAACGTGCAAATAGTGGGAGTCCAGGGGAAATGTGAGACAGAAACCCTGTGGGTCAGTTATGAAAATAGGACAGGTTTAAAAACGATACAATTAAAATTTGGAGTTAGTTTTTTCTACTAGAGTGTTGCTGGATGTCAAGCACACATAGAAACCTATAAAATGTACAACACAGGAAGCTATTCAGCCATCATCTCTGTGCCAACCAGAAAATAACAATCCAACCTAATCCCACTCTCCAGACCTTGGTCCCTAGCCTTGTAGGTTACGACAGGTCCAAGTATATCCAAGTACTTGTAAATGTAATGAATGTTTCTGCCGCTGCCACCCTCTCAGACAACAAGTTCCAGATTACCATCACTCACTGGGTGGAAAAAATTCTCCTCCCTTTAATCCTTCTACCAATTACTTTTAAATGTACCCTCCCAGTTATTGTCTCCTCTACTTATAGGTATAAGCGCTTTCTATTCACGCTACACCTCAATTAAATCTCTCCTAAGCCACCCATATCCAAAAAAATCCCTAGTCTATCCAATCTTTCCTCATAACAAAGATTCTCCATTCCTGGCAACATCATCATAAATCTTCATGTCTTGCCTTATGCGATCACTTCCTTCCTGTATTGTGGTGACCAGAACTGTATGCAACATTCTAGATGTTGTTTAACTAGTATTTAATGCAATTCCAGTATGTAGTATATCCAAAGGCAACTCGTTGTGGCTTCAAGCAACACTTGATTTATTAGCAACAATATTTATATATGTGCAAACAATAGTCTGTCAGAATTGTAATACATGTCTACTCTTCTCTCTGACTGCAACCCAGGACATGCGTCCTTTCTCCTGAATGGCTTTCTCCTGCCTTTCCATAGGGTGCAGCCCAATCATGTGGCTATCAAGGATTGTCCCCTTAAACAGGTTACGTTTACACACTCTTTCCCCCTGATTCTTGAGTCCACCTATGAATGAAACAAAAAAGAACATCATTAAATGTGGGCAGGCACGGCACAACAACCAATTCTTCACCAATTCAGTCGGTCAGGAGACTCCCAGACCCTGGAAGAATGTCTCAATTTGGCGCTTGATCCTTTAGTGAAGAAAGAATTTAGGTGTTCACTTCTTCAATTGTGGTGACATCCTCTTCAGTAGCTATTACTCCCTCAGCTTCAGAAACTGCTGGTCACCTCAGCTCCACATTGACAACAGGGATCCTAGGATCAATCGCTGGTGAACATTAATCCACTGCAGAACACACCTGTTGATCCCCTGTATCAGGCCAAACTCTCATCCTCAGATGACCCACATGCTCTATTATATGGTGCCCTAGTACTTCTACAGCATAGGAAACCAGTCCTATTCTTTCCAGAATTTTGTCAGCTACCAATGTCAGTCCAGCTGCAAAGTTCCTAGCCAGGACTAAATCATCAATTTTGAAAACTCTGTCCCTTTTCCTTGAGTTTTCTTTCTGAGAGCCTTGCCTAGTCTCCACCCTACCTGCCAAATGTCAAATCCAAACAGGTCTATAGGAGACATTCCATTAGTAATTCAACTGGCATAACCCTTGTGGTTGCATTCAGCTTGGTATTGTATGACAACAAGAAGCTTGCCAAACGTAACGATAATGGTCCGTGAAGTTGCTTTTTCATAGATGATTTGAACAGGCTTATTCAGCTTGTACAGCTCATTCTACTAACTCGTTGGAAGCTGGGTAGTAAGAGGCTGACTGAACATGGTGAATACCGCTCGATTTAACACATTTTTGAAGCTCCTCTGCTGTACATGCTGTGCCGTTGTCTGATGCTAAGACACCTGGAATGCCGTGGATGGCAAAAACCTGCCGCAACTTGTCAAAGGTGGCTGTAGCTGTTGTAGACTCATCACCTGGGTATCCAGCCATTCAGAATGAGCATCAACCAGGACGAGGAACATGTGTTCCACAAACGGTCCTGCAAAGTCGATACAAAGTCTTGACCATGGTCAACCCAGCCAGTGATTGCTGGGCTTCACCACTCAGGCACCAGCTGATCATTCTTTTGATTTTGGTATTGAAGCCCAGCCACCAAACAGAAATTCGGGCTTTCAACCCACTTTGTCCAGAGAGTGCGATGTGCAATTACTTTAATAAAAACTGTCACCCTGAGGTGGCACTATAACACAATAATCATCTTCACATGTTATCTCCATCCTAAGTTGCTAGAGCATCAGGTGATGTTAGGCTCCTCACTAGACTGTACATTTGTGGGCCACAGACTGTGAGTAGTATCACCTTTCCTTTCTCCTCCGCTGTGATCTCATGAGCTGCAAGGAAATATTTCATTTTTACTTATTAGTGTCACAAGTAGGCTTTATATTAACACTGCAATGAAGTTACTGTGAAAATCCCCTTCTCGCCATACTCTGGCGCCTGTTCAGATACACTGAGGGGGAAGTTAGCATGGCCAATGCACCTAACCAGCATGTCTTTTTGGACTGTGGGAGGAAAGTGGAGCACCCAGAGGAAGCTCACGCAGACACGGGGAAAACATGCAGATTCTGAAAAGACAGTGACCTAAACTGGTAATCGAATCTGGGTCCCTGACACTGAGACAGCAGTGCTAATCACTGTGTCACCATGCCACTCCAAATATAAATTCTAGTAACACAACCTTTTGATATACTGCCACCAGTTTTCCACTTCTCGTTCAAACGACTCAATCTTTGCAATTAAAGGCATTTTTACATGGCATATGTACCTGTCTGTTCATAGCTTTGACTGTCATAAGAACATAAGAAATAGGAGCAGGAGTAGGCCATCTAGCCCTTCGAGCCTGCCCCGCCATTCAATAAGATCATGGCTGATCTGTAGTGGCTCAGTTCCACTTTCCCGCTTTCTCCCATTAACCCTTAATTCCCTTGCCTACCAAAAACCTATCGACCCGCGTCTTAAATATATTTAGCGAGGTAGCCTCCACCACTTCAATGGGCAGAGAATTCCAGAGATTCACCACCCTTTGAGTGAAGAAGTTCCTCCTCAACTCTGTTCTAAACTGCCGCCCCCCCTTATCTTGAGGCTGTGCCCTCTAGTCCTACTGTCCTTTCTGAGCCCTTTCACTCTCTTGCCACTTTAGCTGTGCACTGTGATCACCTGACAGCTAATGACGTTTTTCCTCATCGCCAGTGTACTAAAGTTGAAGCAACTCATTGTGGCTTTAAGTAATAATTGACTTATTAACAACAATATGTTCCCACAGTTTACTGTGTGTACAACCAAGGATCTGACAGAACTATAATACACACCAATTTTCTTCTCCTGCCTGGTTCCAGCTGAGGTTCCTCCATGACATTGGTCGCCACACTTGCGGAAGGATATTTTGGCCTTGGAGGGAGTGCAGAGGAGGTTCACTAGGCTGATACCGGAGATGAGGGGTTGGCCTATGAAGAGAGACTAAATAGACTGGGTCTGTACTCGTTGGAATTTAGAAGGCTGAGGGGGGATCTTATAGAGATGTACAAGATAATGAAGGGGATGGATAGGGTAGAGGTAGAGAGATTCTTCCTGCTCAGAAAGGATAGCAGGACTAGACGATAAGGGGGGGGCAGTTTAGATCAGAGTTGAGGAGGAACTTCTTCACTCAAAGGGTGGTAAATCTCTGGAATTCTCTGCACATTGAAGTGGTGGAGGCTACCTCGCTAAATATATTTAAGACACGGGTAGATAGGTTTCTGATAGACAGGGGAATTAAGGGTTATGGGGAGAAAGCGGGGAAGTGGAACTGATCCACTTCAGATCAGCCATGATCTTACTGAATGGCGGGGCAGGCTCGAAGGGCTAGATGGCCTACTCCTGCTCCTATTTCTTATGTTCTTATGACCCAGGATGCACTGAGGAGAGGAGGAATTTCTTCTCTCAAAGCATTGTGAGTCTTTGAAATTCCTTGCCACAGAGTGCTGTGGGGCAGAGTCCTTGGGCGGGATTTTATGGCCCATGTTCGTCCCAAATCTGGAAATCCCTGCCTGAGGTCACCGGATCTTTGCAAGGTCCATGCCCCATCTGGTACAATTCCTGTGGCGGACAGAACAGGAAAAATTCCCACCCCCGCCACCGCCGTCCCCCACCTGTGTATATTTAAGGCCAAGATAGATTTTTGATCAGTAAGGGAATCAGTGGTTCTGGGGAAAGAGCAGGTAAGTAAGAGTGAAGAATGTTAGATTTGCTATAATCCTATTGAATGTTAGAGAAGGTGCGAGGGGCTGAATGGCCTACTCTTGTTCCCATTTCTTATGGTCTTATAGATTCTGCCTGACCTGCTTTCAGCTTTCTCTATGTTTAATTACACCAAATCAGTTGGGGTGGGAGAAGACCATACAGATACTGAGCCTGCTCCACCTTTCCATATAATCTTGCCTGACTTTGGGCTTCCAATTCAATTTCCCACCTGCTGTCCGTATCCCTTGTTCCCTGAGGGACCAAAACGTTGACCATCCATCTTTGAATAAATTCAGTAAAGGCACATCTACAACCCCTCTGGCATTGAGAATTCCAACGATTCATAATCCTTTGTGTGAAAAAATTTCACGCAAAGATCTTCTGGATGGGTGGAATTTGACCCTGATACCTGGAGAATGGACATTAAACCTGGTGTTGTCAGACTTCTATCTGGAGAATCCCAGAGTCTGAATATCTTTACCTCCTGAAGGTGGTAGGGGACCATGAGACATGACCTCCTGGTATGGATGTCATGAGCTTGAGAAAGACAAAAGTGTGAACAATCAGACACTACTGGAACGTTGCTACTATTGTGCATTTTTTATAACCATCTTCTAGAAGAAAACATGTCATGCGGCGTCCTGGAGACACCCAAGATCGGGGCAGTGGCACCAGCTGGATCTGATCAACACCAGCAGTGATTCTCTGAATGGTATTCTCAACACACATAGCTACCATAACACTGACTGTGATACAGAACATTCCCTGATCTACACCAGGCCAGAATCTTACAGTTGCCCTGCCAACACGAAATAGGCCTGACCCTTTCTGAAACGGGCCACAATGACATGGTGGCACAGTGAAATTGGGCGACATGTTGGCACAGTAGTTAGTACTTCTGCCTCACAGCATCTGAAACCCAGGTTTGATTCCCGGCTTGGATCACTGCCAGTGCAGAGTCTGCACATTCTCTTTGTGTCTGCGTGGGTTTCCTCCGGGTGCTCCGGTTTCCTCCCACACTCTGAAAGACATGCTGTATTGGCCGTGCTAAATTCTCCCTCAGTGTACCCAAACAGGCGCCAGAGTGTAGTGACTAGGGGATTTTCACAGTAACTTCATTGCAGTGTTAATATAAGCCAACTTGTGACACTATTTACAATCTACATTAAGGACTTAAACAAAAAGAAAGAAGTGGAGTTTGCACATTCTCCTTGTGTCTGATTGGGTTTCCTCCGGGTACTCCAGTTTCCTCCCACAGTCCAAAGATGTGCGGGTTACGTTGATTGGCCAAGCTAAGAAATTGCCCCTTAGTGTCCAGGGATGCATAGGTTAGAGGGATTAGTGGGTATAATATGTAGGGATATGGGGGTAGGGCCTGGGTGGGATTGTGTTTGGTGTAGACTTGATGGGCCGAAGGGCCTCTTTCTGCACTGTAGGGTTTCTATGATTCTATGAAATGTACCAAGGTTTGTTGATGACACAGAGTTAGCAAATTTTGAGGAGGATACAAAGAGGCTGCAAAGACATAAAGGCTACTAAAAATACAGGTAGGTTAAGTGAGTAGACAACAAAGTGGCAGATGGTGTATAATATGGAAAAGTATGAGGTTATTCATTTTAGTTGTTGGAATAGAAAAATAGAATATTTTTTGGAAGATATGAAACATGTAAATGTTGATGCTCAAAGAGATTTCTGTGTACTCAGAAAGAACACAAAAGGTTAACCTGCAGTTACAGCAGCAGGAAAGTCAATGACCTGTTAGTCTTTATTGCAAAGAGATTGATGTATAAGAATAAATAAATGTTGCTGTAATGGATTAGAGCTTTAGTGAGACCGCACCTGAAATATCGTGTGCAATTTTGCTCTCCATTTCAGAATGGACATACTTGTGTTGGAGCCATTATAGTGAAGGTTCACTAGATTGGTTCTTGGGATAAGATGGATATCTTGTGATGAGAGGCTTAGTAACTCAGGTGTATATTGTATGGAATTTAGAAATAGGAGAAGTGATCTCTTTGATAGCTTTTAGGATTCTGTAAGGGTTGACAGGGTAGACACAGCGGTTATTTCTCCTGGCTGGGGAACAAGGGGGAGCAGTATTAAGATAAGGGGAGAACAGCTTCTTCTCTGCTGCCATCAGAATTTTGAATGGACCTACCTCGTATTAAGTTGATCTTTCTCTACACCCTAGCTATGATTGTAAAACTCCATTTGCATTCTCCTTTCCTTCTCTGTGAGCGATATGCTTTGTCTGTATAGCGCACAAGAAACAATACTTTTCATTGTATATTAATACATGTGACAGTAATTCGTCAAATCAAGTCATATCAATCTGACTGAGACAAGAGTGTTATAGAGTCATAGAGGTTTACAGCATGGAAACAGGCCCTTCAGCCCAACTTGTCCATCCCACCTTTTTTTTTTAAACCCCTAAGCTAGTCCCAATTATCTGCATTTGACCCATATCCCTCTGTACCCATGTAACTGCCTAATTGCTTTTTAAAAGCCAAAATTGTACCCATCTCTACTACTACTTCTGGCAGCTCGCTCCAGACACTCACCACCCTCTGTGTGAAAAAAATTGTCCCTTTGGACCCTTTCGTATCTCTCCCCTCTCACTTTAAACCTATGCCCTCTAGTTTTAGACTCCCCTACCTTTGGGAAAAGATATTGACTATCTAACCGATCTATGCCCTTATCTCCGAGCCAAGGCTGATACCTGAAGTAGTGGATGGCTACAGAGTTACAAATACAAAAGGGGGAAAAGAAACCATCAAAATGAAAGGAAATTGACTGAAAGGACAGGAGCAGACTAAAACAATTGTTTTTTTTCTGTTGGTCATATTTGATTTCTCCTGCCGTTACTGGTGGGTGGTTTAGGCTATGGAACAAGCTTTCTAATTTTATCTGAAGTTCCACAGCCGTTTAAACATTTTTTTCTATTGCCTGAGTAAAGAAACGCATTGCACCAGTGTATCACATATAAAAGCAGAGAATATTGAAGCAGGTCTGACAATATCTGGAAAGAGGTGGAATTCTCCCAAAAAAATTCAAAATGCCAAATTTGCATAAAACCCTGGGGTAAATTGAACTGGTTTTGTCAGCGGGATTTTCAAAATGAATCTCCCACACTCTGTGCATCACACAGTGCCCTAGCGTGAACCTTGTTAAAAATCCAGGGGTGGGGCCTATTCCCGCTGAAGAGGTTAGCAGCGTGGTGCAGAGCGGGGCGGGGGGGGCCACTGCGCATTCACCACTCTGTTAGAGTGGACACCAGGCACAGTAGCCCCACACTGCCGGGCTCCCGATTGCTGGCCAGCTTGATCACTGGCCAACCCCGTGACCCTGTATGGCTGCCACTCCCGACTCCCCCCCAAGCCTCCTGGACGTGTCCAGGCCAGCCCCAACACCCTCCCCTCGTCCCCACCCCCAGCCCGCCCCGACCTCCCCACTCCCTCACTCCCAGCAGTCCCGATCTCCCCACCTCCCTCCCCTCAACCCCGACAGCCAGCCCCGACCAGCCCTTTCCTCCATCTGTCACTGATCCAAAGTGCAGATTGCCAGCACCAAGGCCCCCCCTCCCCCCTGCCCATCTCCCATCCCAACGGCCCCGTCTATAGACCCCACCCCTCTGCTCCCCCTCGGTACTGACCGATGCCCAGTGGGTGGTGCCAAGGTGTCGCCTGGGCATTGTCACTGACCTTACCAGGCTGGCAATGGCTGAGGGGAGCACCCTTACCTCCAACCTCCTGGAGATGGGAGGGGGGGCTCCATGGCCCCCCTTCACTCAAGTGGGGTTGGGCATCCAGTTCCCAGTTAGTGGAGGGCTGTTGTAAACCCCACTGGAGTGAAACACTCCTGGTGGGGCGGTGGAAGGCTAGTGGACCCGGAGACTTCCATCCTGGGCCCGCTGATCAGACTAAATTAGAATTCAAATATTTTAATCAGCTCTGTGCCGATTTCTGGTGCAGAGCTGATGACGCTGGAGATCCAGTAGCCAGAAATGAGCGGAGGCCCTGGCGCCCAGCAGAAGACCGTTACATTCTTATATTCCCCAGCCTACTGGGGATGTTGCCTGGTATGGTGGGAAGGTCTTATGAGGAAAGGCTGAGGGACTTGAGGTTGTTTTCGTTAGAGAGAAGAAGGTTAAGAGGTGACCTGATTGAGGCATACAAGATGATCAGAGGGTTGGATAGGGTGGACAGTGGGAGCCTTTTTCCTCGGATGGTGATGGCTAACACGAGGGAACATAGCTTTAAATTGAGGGGTGATAAATATAGGACGGATGTCAGAGGTAGGTTCTTTACTCAGAGGGTAGTAAGGGTGTGGAATGCCCTGCCTGCAGCAGTTGTGGACTCGCCAACTTTAAGGGCGTTCAAATGGTCAGTGGATCGGCATATGGATAACATTGGAATAGTTTAGGTTAGAGAGTCATTAGATTGGTTCCACTGGTCGGTGCAACATTGAGGGCCGAAGGGCCTGTACTGCGCTGTAATGTCCTATGTTCTATGTACTGTGCTGCTAGAGGAGGGCAGTGGGCTGGGAGAATCACCCCCTTCATGTTTCAAATCGATGACCTTTCATCAGAACAATGCATTGTGTGATTGACACAAGTTTAAAATGTTATAAGTGTTACTGGCACTGAAAGACACAAATCTCAGAGATTATTATATTTTAATGTAATTTACCTTCCACTGATTGTAAATGTTTGTATCTTCAAGTTTTTCTAAGGATGGTTCTTCTTTTCCCAAAAAAACCCTGTCTCCAGTTATTAACATTTTTGCCCTGTGGATTTGCTTAGGTATTTATTGAAGATCGAGGCTGTTTATTCATTTGTTTAGTCTTTGCTCCTTCTCTTAAAAATCCATTTTCTGTTGTCTCGGAATAGACTAATGTGGAATACCAAAATTCCACCAAAATTGAAAAGAAGGATAAAAGATACAGTACCAATATTAACGAACAGCAGGATAAAAGCAGGATTAGGCTATTGAATTGGAGGATCAGACACGATCACGATGAATGGCGGAGCAGGCTCAATCGGCCAAATGTACTCCTTCTGCTCGTACCTTCCACGTTTCTATGTTTCTATAACATGTCTTAAAGGATAAGAGCGTTTCTGGCAACCAAAAGGTTGCCTTGGGCAGGTGTCTTAAGTTGTTTCCAATGGTGCCAACAGCCAAAATAAATAACCTGTACCACCAGAAATAGTAAGGAGTCAATATGGGATCAAATCACCACAATACTGGGTTGTTTACTGCCAAGAACAGCAAAGCAGGTACATCAGCAACATTTAAAAAAGCATTTGGATAAGTACATGGATAGGAAAGGATTAGAGGGATATGGGCTAAACACGGGCAATTGGGACTAGCTGGGAGGGTACCATGGTCAGCATCGACCAGTTGGGCCGAAGGGCCTGTTTCCATGCTGTACTGCTCTATGACTCAATGGTTCTATCACTGTTGGGAACAGAGGACAGGATGAACTTTATTTATCCACCTTGGGCAGTCAGTGAAATTTCTGTTGGGTAGAAAGAATTGACCAACTGGGTGAACAATCAGCAACGATAGAATGGGAATATAGAAGTGCCACATGTGGTCTTATTGACATGAAAGTTTCAATGTCAGGAGTTCCTTGATACTTCAGTTAGTAAGTACCATAAGTGATACAGACCATACTGGATCTGTTGACTACCATGCTGTAACACACACAGGTTATGTGAGTGAAACTGACCCACAGTTGCAGATTAAGGTCACAAATCAGTAATCCTTGTTGGAAGAAAATGTATGGAAGCCTGGTAAAGAAAGTATAGAATTTAACATAGAAGCCACGTAGGGACTAACGACATGTCACAACATTGGTTGCATGAACTGGTACCTCCAGGAACTGGGGAAAGGGAAAGGAATTTAAGTTTTATTTGGAAAGACTTATTACGCTACACTGGCAGCCTACATCCACTTTTTCCAAATAATTATTTAATGAAAGGAATATACAATAGTTGTAGCTACCTTATGCTTTCACCTGGAAGTACTTATAAAACTAAACATTTCTTTTATGCCATAAAATAGGATCTGTCATACAGAAATTGGTTTTCAATTCTCTGATGCACAGATCAGGTGATAGAAGAATAATAATAGCTCCCCAGTGTACAAAGGGCACAGTGACTTGCAGTTGTGGACGTGCACACTTTCCACAAGACTATCTTCAAAACACCGGGAAGTGTCCAAGAGATTACGGTCTAACACCTGTTGTATAAGGACACACTGACCGCAGCAGGTGTTTTGTACAACTATCCTCCTTTAATGTTCCCACAGAAATCAAATAAAAATTTTCTCCACACGTATAAACACTTGGCAACGCACTACGGTTCAGCTATGTTTAGTCTTGTCCAAAGACTTGAATGCACATTAACTCAGTTTTAGCTCCACTATATTAGGGCAATAAATATAGAGTAATAGATAGATGGCAGTTAAGTACAAAGCAATAACTCAATTGAACAGTCATGATAATATCATAAACTGCACAAGCAGTTTGCTACCAGCTGTTGCTCTCCAAAAGATGAAAAAAATTATTATAATGAGTTTCAATTGTTATGCAACAGGCACATTATCGTCGTAAGTCATTTACGTATTATTATCAGCCTTTTTTCAATAGCAGACTTATACAGAAAATAAATCGAGTAATATGTGGCTTACCAGGAGTTATTGTCATAAGAATGCAATAAGGGAGGCATTTAGCTTAAGAGAAAAAAGGAGCAGATTGAGCACTTGATTATCATAGGTAAAAACTGTGTGGAGCTTCTTAATTAGCTCGGTTGGTATCTGTACAGAATAACTGAACCAAACAAACCTAAATGGGATCTAATTCAATCCCTGTGCTGAACTCGTGTGGTTTTGGTGAGGGTTGTCCAGGAGTGGGGGGATGGTGGTCAATGGAGGCATTTCAATACCTTTGGGTTGAGAGGAAAGAGTTCCCATTCTTGATAACTTTCACACATTGTCGGCTAGAGATTGTACGTGTGGGAACCAGGCAGGATCAGAAGCAGTTTATTTATTGGTGTCACAAGTAGGCTTACATTAACACTGCAGTGAAGTTACTGCGAAAATCCCCTAGTCGCCACACTCCGGTGCCTGTCTGGGTTCGCTAAGGGGGAATTTTAGCCTGGCCACATATTCCAATTAAGCATACAGGACTCATCCTTGAGGTTAACAGCATTAGACTGTGATCTTTCTCTTCCATCTTAATCCCATTTTTTAAAATATCCTATACATTTGTTGTCTCAATGCAAACCACTCCACCCCTAGACCATCTGTCTCTTGTTCAAAATCTGCTAGATCTTTGTTGCCGCGCTTATTAATCACTGTTCCAGCTCTCTCACCCCTTTGGTACAGTAGAATATCCAACCCATTTCCCTCTCGTTTAGTTCTGAAAGAGCATCAAATTGACCCTATCCATCGACTCTGCTTTCTCTCCCTACTGATGCTGCCAGACCTGCTGAGTTTTTCTAGCATTCTCTGTTTTTGTTTGGGATCAGAATCAGACTTGGCTGTGGCACCAACATCGCTGCTTAGCCCGTAAAGCCATAAGACATAGAAGAACTAGGTCATTCAGCCCATCGAGTCATTCAATGGGCCCATTCAGTGAAATGATGACTGATCTGTTATAATAATCCAGAAACTCAGCTAATGATCTGGGAACCTGGGTTCGAATCCCAGCACGGTAGATGTTGGAATTTGAATTCAAGTTAAAAATATTAGGGTGGCATGGTGGCAGAGTGGTTAGCACTGCTGCATCACCGCGCCGGGGACTCAAGTTCGATCCCTGGCTCAGGTCACTGACTGTGTGGAGTTTGCACATTCTCCCCATGTCTGCGTGGGTTTCCTCTGGATGCTCCAGTTTCCTCCTACACTCCAAAGATGTGTGGGTTAGGTTGATTGGCCAAGATAACTTGACCCCAGTGTCAGGGGGATTACGTGAATAGGACCTGGGTGGGATTGTGGTCGGTGCCGACTCGATGGGTCGAATGGCCTCCTTCTGCAATGTAGGGATTCTATGCTATCTGGAATTAAAAATCCACTGACGAACCATTGTCAATTGTTGTAAAAACTCACCAGGTTCACCAATGTCCTTTAGGAAAGTAGATTTGCCATCCTTACCTGGTCTGGCCTATATGTGATTCTAAAGCCACAGTAATATGGTTGAGTCTTAACTATCCTCTGAACAGCTAGAGATGGGCAATAAATGCTGGCCAGCCAGCGACGCCCACGTCCCACAAAATGAGTAAAGAAAAAATCTGAAGTTATGCCCTCTGGTTCTAGACTTAGCAGGCTTAGTGGTTGTGGTAACATAGCCTAAAAGTAAGTCAACCCCTTTTGTGGACTTACCAGGAGAGTAGAAAATTGACAAAGGAAGAGGACTGGGAGGAATTGATGCCAAAAGTGGCATATGTGCAAACCAGACAAAAGAAAACAGCGGCTTTCACCTGCCAGAATCTAAAATTGGATTTCCAAACCTGATCCAATTCCACAAACGAAACAAAAATTAACAATGTCTCACTTTATCACCTGTAGGACATTCTGAGCAAACATTTCCTGATACAGCAATTCAAATTAAAAAAAAAGAAAAATCTGTGGCAAGATGATGATAAAAAGGGCAGGTGCTCTCTCATAATTAAGATGTATAAACTCCTGTTAATCTACCTGTAATTGCTGCACACCTTCAATATTAATTGTAGTAAGGTGTGACTCAGTTACAATCCGTTTGAAATACATTCAATAACCTCAGCGAGAAACACAAAAAACTGAATGACTTAAATGGACCGACTTATGGATCTGTTGAAAATATTTTTTAACTGCCTGCTCAGAATTGCTTATCTCCCTAAATAGGTGGAATAGTACAATGGATCTGATTCAAATAGGCAGGCTGAAACCTATGCTTTAATTGCCAGAAAGAACAACATACGCGAGGCAAGGCCAATGGTGTGAGTGTCTGTTGCTGCCAAACATATCTAAATAGTCCAGACAAAAACAGCTTTTGTATCTGCTCATAAGAATTACACATCAGGATGTTTTAATCAGATAAATGGGTCAGGTAGTCACAACTGGAAGGAGAAGGGGAGGGTAAATATTTAGCTTTAGCTAGGCTATAATACAGAGCTGTCAAATTAAAACCTCTAAATTATATCATTTGATTTAGTTTGATTTATTATTGTCACATGTACTGGTATACAATGAAAAGTATTGCTTCTTGCACAGACAAAGCATACCGTACATAGAGAAGGAAAGGAGAGGGTGTAGAATATAGTGTTACAGTCATAGCTCGGGTGTAGGGAAAGATCAGCTTAATATTTGGTGAGTCCATCCAAAAGTCTGATGGCAGCAGGGAAGAAGCTGTTCTTGAGTCAGTTAGTACATGACCTCAGACTTTTATATATCTTTTTCCTGATGGAAGAAGGTGGAAGAGAGAATGTCCGGGGTGCGTGGGGTCTTTAATTATACTGGCTGCTTTCCTGAGGCAGCGGGGAATACGGACAGAGCCAGCAGTTGGGAGGCTGGTTTGCGTGATGGACTGGACCTTGTTCATGATGTTCCATAGTTTCTTGCGGTCTTGGTCAGATCAAGAGCCGTACCAAACTGGTGCTTCAGCCATATTGTATCTTTCTTCTGTAGAAATTTAGTTTAAATGATGCAACACAGTTCTTACGGCCCCTTAATGATACATAAATCAGCCTTTAGCAGAAAAAAAAGTCTTTAAAGTTATGTGTGTGCTGTGATTATGTACAACAGGATGATATTTAGGTTGGGCTAATACAAATAAGTAAATCAGCATGAAAATCATTCATTTAGCCTTGTGTTGGTTTTGAGTGAACTGCTTGGTCGGTGCTAACAATATAAGCAAAGATTCCCAATGGCAATTATGATCCAGGTGGGAGATTCACAACAGAAAAGGGATGGGAAAGAGCCAAGATTCTGCCAGTATTACCCTTCTGTCTGCTTCCTGTCCACTTGGATTGCTTCCTGTTGGCAGAGCTTGGACACATTGCTGGATTTCCCTGTTGGCTTAGAGTCTCCGCTGTTGTTCCCAATTCCCAGACCTGAACTTGCCTTTGATTTTCAAATCGTTAAAAACATTATACAGCATTTTGTGCCTTTGGGGATTCTGCCGCATCAAAACCCAATCTTTTTATCTGTCACATCCCACCTGAGTGTACTTATTGTTAAAGCTTTTCTCTAAAAGATGGGAAATATATTCTCCGCAGCTCTGTGTTAAAAATAAAATATCTGTCATTGTTGATATAGATTTGAAATAGGATTTAAAATGGAGGCTCCGCCTTTGCTAAGTGCAAAGAGAAGGCAGGGGCCTGGGTTTAGATAACATTGCTTTGATTGAGGCATGGACTGTATTGTATAGTGTAAGAAATATAGCAGATGTTTGATTGGTCTCAGACAATCTGCTTTTAGCTGTTCATTAGCATTTCATGTAATCATCATTACAGTTATGCTTTGATGGAATGACATTTGAGCAATTGTTCCTTTGACCACTGTCTTCAAAGAAAAAAAAATCTAAAAAGTGTTTTTTTTCCCCTGACTAAAAAACTAAACTCTGTTGACATGAGGCTCATGCATTTGATGTGAACCATTTCATCCTCAAAAATACCCATCACACAACTCATTACTGTTTACCAAGAAATAACAGGCACCTATTTGATTCATTGGCCTATATAATAACTGTAACTGCACTTCAAATACATTAACTGTGAAAGCCCATTAACACCTCTACTTTCTCAGGAGGCTAAGGATATTCAACATGTCCGCTATGACTCCCACCAATTTTTACAGATGCACTACAGAAAGCATCCTTTCTGATGTATCACAGCTTGGCGTGGCTCCTGCTCTGTCTAAGAGAGCAAGAAACTACAAAGGGTTGTGAACGTGAAAAAGGGCATCTGGTCACAAAACACTAAGTGACATGGGGAGGGCAAGTGATGGGGACTATGAGCCCAAGAAAGACGAGGAAGAAGAAATGCATGTCTCAGAGTGAATGAATGAGGAATTTGGATTAATCCGTCGTGGCCCAGTTCATCACTCAAACCAACCACCCGTCCATTGACTCCATCTACAATTCCTGCTGTTTCAAAAAAGCAGTCAGCATAATCAAGGACCCCACGAACGTCAGACATAATCTCCTCCACCTTCTTCCATCAGAAAAAAGGATACAAAAGTCTAAGGTCTCGAAGGTCTCATTTGCAACTGACTCAAGAACAGTTTCTTTCCTGCTGCTATCAGACTATTGAATGACCCTACCTCGCATTACGTTGATCTTTCTCTACATCCCAGCTATGACTATAACACTACATTCTGCACACTCTCCTTTCCTTCTTCCCTTTATACTCTATGAATGGTATGCTTTGTCTGTACAGTGCGCAAGAAACAATACTTTTCACTGCATCCCAATACATGTGACAATAATAAATCGAATCAAATCAAATCGTGGGGTGAACTGCTTTTGTGTTTAGATTGTAGCAGGACTGGTAAATATCAAACCATGCTCCAGGCTTCAAACACCATACGAAATTCATTCATCTTCACTATGATTCCTCTTCCTTCTCTGTCGCAAAAATACCAGAAAATACAAACAAAATTAGTTTTCCTTTCTTCAGGATCTTTTCTGCATTTATTTCTATAAGTTCCTGTATTTGTTAAGCTGGCAATGTGGCCTCCTGTGAAATGGTTCAATGGACTAAGATGCCACGTAATATTCTGCAATCGTGTGTATAGGAACGAGAAGCACGGGTAGGCCATTTGGCCCTTCGAGCCTAGCCTGCCATTCATTTTGATCATGGCTGATTATCAAATTCAATGCGTAAGAAAATATCCTGTATCCAAATCTTAAATTGCATCTAGTTTAGTGTGTGCAATTGTACCACACTGGACTGTTCCTTTTGATAGTATGCAGTTATGGATTTACATAATATCAACAGAACAAAAACATTAACCTTCAGTCATAATATGTTGAGGTTTATGTGTTTGTGAGCCTTAGTTAGAATTGACTCTTTCACAAGCCCATGACTGTAATTGAACCACATTTAAAATATATTTGAGTAAATTATTTTTAAACCATTTATTTTCTGAATTTTTGCATCTTCTATATCACATTATTACACTTCTGGATGACATGCTGTTGCACATCAACATTTTTCTGCTTTTAAGTGGGTGCTGATGATGAATTCATTTTTGTTTTTTGCCTGAATGGTGCAAGAGGAATTGTAGAATCAACATTTTAAATCCCAAGCCCTAAGAGATGTTTAGATTTGATTTGATTTATTATTGTCACATGTATTAGTGTACAGTGAAAAGTATTGTTTCTTGCGTGGTAAACAGTCAAAACATACCATTCATAGAGAAGGAAACGAGAGAGTGCAGAATGTAGTGTTACATTCATAACTAAGGGTGTAGAGAAAGATCAACTTAATGCAAGGTAGGTCCATTCAAAAGTCTGATGGCAGCAGGGGAGAGCTGTTTTTGAGTCAGTTGGTATGTGACCTCAGATTTTTATGTCTTTTTCCCAATGGAAGAAGGTCAAAAAGAGGTTGTCTGGAATCCATGGGGTCCTTAATTATGCTGGCTGCTTTTCTGAGGCAGCAGGAAGTGTAGACAGAGTCAATGGATGGGAGGTTGGTTTGCGTGATGGATTGGGCAACATTCAGAACCTTTTGTAGTTTCTTGTGGTCTTGGGCAGAGTAGGAACCATACCAAGCTGTGATACAACCAAAAGTGATGCTTTCTATGGTGCATCTGTAAAAGTTGGTGAGAGTCGTAGCTGTCATGCCAAATTTCCTTAATCTTCTAAGAAAATAGAGATGTTGGTGAGCTTTCTTAACTACAGTGTCAGCGTGTGGGGGACCAGGAAGGTTGTTGGTGATCTGGACACCTAAAAACTTGAAGCTCTCGAGCCTTTCTACTTCGTTCCTGTTGATGTAGACAGGGGCATGTTCTCCTTTATGCTTCCTGAAGTCAATGACAATCTCCTTCATTTTGTTGACATTGAGGAAGAGATCATTATCGTCGCACTCGTTCACCAGATTCTCTTGCCTGTGCTCTGTCTCATCATTGTTTGAGATCTGACCCACCACGGTGGTGTTGTCAGCAAACTTGAAAATGGAGTTGTATGGCTTATTTGGTCTCAACAGGACTGCCATGAACTATGATTACAAATGTTCAAAGTTTTTTTCTTCTTCCCCACCTCTGGCCATTTTTATTTGCCATCATTCAGATGGCTTTACGTAGAAGAGACAAAAATTGTCTTGAATTAGAAGATTAGGATGTCCTTAAAACAGCAGGTTGATAGCAAGATCCATAGTTTCCTATTAGAACCCCCACATATCTGCCAGTACTTTGGAAAGCAAGGCAGTCTTTGTCCACAACTCCCAGAATGCTGTTGATCAGTCTGGTAACGTGCACTTGTGCATTGTGGAAATTGTAGTCCATCCAGACAACCTGCAAAGCAGAGCAACATTGCATTTCAGAACTTTACAGAACTTCTTTGTACAGGATCTGGAGAATACAGTAAAGCAGACACCTCGGATGGATTGAAAAGTTCACTAAGTCTATTAAAACACACTCTATACAATTTTAATATCAATATTTTTTCAAGATTTCATTTGGCACAATAACCTCTGATTATTGAGAATACAATGGTGGCTGGGCTGCCTGAAAGATCTTTTGAAAAGATTCTTTGCTCACCTTCGCTTTGTAGATGCTTCAATGGCAGCTATTATATTTTGAATTATTTTTATACTTTCTTGATACTTGTTTTCATTCCTGCTTCTAACTTGTTTGGTGGCATAATCCCAATCTAAAAGTCATGGAACTGAACAGTAGAGAAAGGCCAACAAACCATACCCATGCCCATTGTCTGCCTTTTTCCTATATCCTTTATATTTCTATTTAATATTTATCCATTTTCTTTTTTGAACGTTCTTTATCCATTTTCTATTTTGAAAGTTCTTTATCCATTTTCTTTTTTGAAAGTTCTTCCATAGATGTTTCTGATGCATTCCATACCTTGACAACTTTTCTTTAAGGAAAGCAAAAATACTCTTGACCCCTGCATTCTTTTAATAGAGTTACCTTGAGTTTGTGCCTTCTAATTCCTGACTTACTGACCAGTTTTTATCTGATTTTCCTTTTCATCAATACTTAGGCCACAATCAAATTCCCTTCCAACATTTTATTCTGTTGTTCAGTCAGTTGTGACTCGGAATTTTGGGAAAGTTACACTTAAGAGGCTATTCGGCCCATCGAGCCTACACCGACAGCAATCCCACCCAGGTCCTATCTCCATCATCCCATGTATTTCACCCTGTTAATCCACCTGACACTGAGGGGCAATTTAGCATGGCCAATCAGCCTAACCCGCACCAGTTTGGAGTGTGGGAGGAAACTGGAGCACCCAGAGGAAACCCACGCAGACATGGGGAGAATGTGCAAATTCAGCACAGACTGTGACCTGAGGCCAGAATTGAACCCAGGTCATTGGTGTTATGAGGCAACTGTGCTGCCCAACTTACATACCTGAATGGCTCATACATTTTATGCAGGAATTTCACATATCATTTATTCATGGGACCATTTGTTGCCTTCTTCGTGTGGGGAAATGCAGCAATATAAACCAGCCGGTTTTGCCATGGCTACTATTGGTTGAGCACCAACTCAGGATGCAATTTTATTTTAAAATCTGATACCAAAGCCTTTGTGAAGGAAGCATTGCCTTTCTGAAAGTGGGTTTGCTGCATAATCCACAACTTTATAAAAACCCGTTTCATTTTGTTTCAGCAATGCTCCTGTGACGCATCTTGGGACATTAAAGGTGCTACATCAATGGAAGTTATCACTGATCCCCGATGCACCAGCCAAAGGTGCAACATAAACAAAGTCTATCACTTCTCTAATTCATTTCCAGAAATTGGGTACACATTGCACTCGCAGTTAAAGCAGACATTGTGTTGATGTAAATAGGTGGAATGAGTGACTGATCTGTGTATTTGAATCATCTGCTACCAAATAAACCTGTTGGACTTTAACCTGGTGTTGTGAGACTTCTTGCTGTGCTTATCAAATTCAGAACAAGCACAAAATTAAGGGATCAGTTTGGAAATCTAATTTCTCCAATAATTTCTGTCTCCTCTTTAAAGACAACCCCAGTGATTACATTTTATTTCTCAAGGTAAAAATGATACACTTCACGCAGTGTGCCATGGAGTGATAAGGTTACAATCTTACTCAAAAGGATGAATGTCTGATTGTGGTAATGTCGCAATATGAAGGCACCAAACAAAGAAGTTGTAAGAAGAAGTGAGGAGAAAAGCCTATCACTTCAGATTGTCATACTTAATCTCAGTTTATAAGTCTCATTGGCAGAGTGCAGCAAATAAATTACCTGTTCGCTTAATGCTACGTGTCACACAAAAGGATGCAAAGAAAATTACTGGGTAGAACTAACATTACATTTAAATTAAGGTAGAGATTCATCTATTTAACAGCAATTGCATTTTCAAAGCAATTCAACATATGTGAGACACTTTGTGGCTTTTCTGAGAGATATGATAAGCTATTGCAAAAATACATGTTAGTTTGTGTTAGTTATAAAGAACAAAAATGATCCTGTTAAAAAAATAATGATTCTGCAACATTATAAAAGATCCAGGTAGACAGTCACGTTGTAATCAAACAACGTATAATTACTATTCTATTCTTTTCCTTTGCTTTCGTCTCTTCCTATCATAACTTAAACTCAACTTTTCCATTTTTGCTGTTTTGGTCTTGTCGTTATCTTTTTTATTCTTTTGAGGGTTGAAAGCATTGCTGGCAAGGCCAACATTTATTGTTCATCCTGAACTGCAATAGAGGTATTGCTGATGAACTGCTAAAGTCCATACAGTGTCGCAGATAAACCCATAGTGGAGAGGGTGTTCCTGGAATTTGACCTAGTGCCACTATGTCAGTGGGGGGACATGGGAGATCTGGTGCTAATTGAACAGGCTACTTTCTGTTGGATGGTGTCAAGCTTCTTGAATGTTAGAGCTGCACTCACACAGGCAAGTGGAGAATGTTCCATTACACTCTTGACCTGTGCCTCGTCAATAACGAACAGTCTTTGGCAACTCAGGAAGTGAGTTACTTGCCACAGAGCTCCCAGTATTTGAGTTGCTCTTCGTGTCACGGTATTTAAATGACAGATCCTGTTCCGTTTCCAGCATGACGTTAGTGCAGGATTCACTCCCATTGCATGTCAAAGGGAGATTAAGCAATGGTAATGTAGGAGAGGCAGTAGCACAGTGGTATTATCTCTGGAGTAGTAATCCAGAGACCCGTGGTAATGCTCTGGGAACCAGGGTTCACATCTTACCACAGCAAATGGTGAAATTTGAATTGAATAGAAATCTGGAATTAAAAGTTTAATGATGATCATGAAACCATTGTTGATTATCATTTAAAAAGAAAACACCATCTGGTTCACTAATATCTTTTAGGCAGAGAATCTGTCATCTTAACCTGGTCAGATGCTGCTCTTGATGTGGTTGACTCTTAAACGCCCTCAAAAATGGCAATAAGTGTTAGCGATGACCATGTCCCATGAATGAATAAAAATGTCACTGAATGTCCAGGGCAGGTGTTAGATTCTCTCTTGTTGGAGATGGTCATTGCCTAGCACTTGTGTGGCATGAATGCTACATGCCACCTATCAATCCAAGCCTGAATACTGTGTAGGTCCTGTTGCATGTGGGCATAAACTACTAAGGTATCTCCTCGTGGAAAACATGCCCTTATATTGGAGAGAAAGTAACTGATGAAACAGCTGAACATAAGAACTAGGAGCAGGAGTAGGCCATTTGGCCCCTCGAGCCTGCTCCACCTTTCAATAAGATCATGGCTGAGCTTTATGTGGACTCAGCTCCACTTACATTCCTGCTCCCATAACCCTTAATTTCTTTACTGTTCAAAAATTTTTCTATCCTTACCTTAAAAATATTCAATGAGGTAGCCTCAACTGCTTCACTGGGCAGGGAATTCCACAGATTCACAGCCTTTTGTGTGAAGAAGTTCCTCCTCAACTCAGTCATAAATCTACTCCCCCTTATTTTGAGGCTATACCCACTAGTTCTAGTTTCACCTGCCAGTGGAAACAACTTCCCTGCTTCTATCTTATCTATTCCCTTCATAATCTTATGTGTTTCTATAACATCTCCCCTCATTCTTCTGAATTCCAATGAGTCTAGCCCCGGTCCATTCACTCACTCCTCATAAGCCAACCCTTTCAACTCTGAAATCAACCTAGTGAATCTCCTCTGCACCCCCTCCAGTGCCAGTATATTCTTTCTCAAGAAAGAACAAAACTGTACACAGTGCTCCAGGTAGTACTGAACACTGACGAACTCCTACTGTACTGTCCTTTGGCTGAAATCATTGGCCTTTAACAAGATTTTTGAGTATCTGGCAGCAATGTGTTGGAGAGAGATCTGTCTGGAAAATGCAGTTTCAAATGTGGCTCTCTTTGCTTTCTGTGTTAATTTTCTCGTTAAGTGCCGACTCCTCAGAAGCCATTTCCCCCCCAGCTTGGTTCCGGGTTGGAATGGAAGTCTTCCCTGAGGACCTTGCTGTCAAACAGCCTGACTTATCACAGTGGTGTCTACCGTATCCACTCAGTACAATATGCTTTGAGAATGGGACGCAGGTCCCGGAATGGTTCACAAGTCAAGGCTTTCTATTCCAAGTCTTGGGATTGCTGCTGTTGGTCTCCCTTTTAATCTTTGTCAAGAGAAGGTGGACCAGGCCCTCACGAGGGAAGGACCGTCTGTGCCCTGCTCATGTAGATTCAAGTTCGGAGAATGACGTTCGTTCTAATGTTCCCGAAGATGTCTTTAAAATAATTTCCAAGATGGAAGATCTTGAAACGAGGATGAAGCAGTTGGAAGAGTATTTCCAGATAATAAGGAAAAGTCATGCTTTTCCCAATAAGAAACCAAACTGTACTCCGAAGTATATTTAACAAAACTTCATATAGTGTTAATGTTAGCCTTGCTTAATAAATAAACTTTAACTTTATTTTAAAGGGGGATTAGCAGGGTAAATATATGGGGTTAGAGGGATAGGGCCTGGGTGGGATTGTTGCCTGTGCAGACTCGATGGGCCGAATAGCCTCCTTCTGCACTGTAGGGATTTTATTCTGTGATTCTATAAAAAAAAAAGAAAAAGATCATAAGAAATTAGAACAGGAATACGAGTATACCATTTAGCTCTTGAGCCTGCTCCCCCATTCGATATTATACATACACGCATGCAAATTAAGAGCAGTAGACCATTTGCTCCCTCTGCTCTGCCATTCAATAAGATCATGGCCAATTTGATTGTGGCCTCAGCGTCACTATCCTGCCTCCCCATTATCCTTGGATAGATTCTTGACTAACAAGGGAATCAACCTCCATCATTAAATATTCAATGACCCAGCCTTCACTGCTGTCTGTGGAAGGTAATTCCATAGACTAATAACCCTTTGAGAAAATCAATTCTCCTTATGTCTATCTTAAATGGGATATCGTTTATATGTAATGTGTGTGGCTAGTTCTGGTCTCTGCATCAAGGGTAAACATTCTTTTAGCATCCACTCTGTCGAGCCCCCTCAGGATCTTTCGTTTTAACAAAATCACCTCTCATTCTTCGAAATTCCACTCGATACAGGCCCAACTAGCTTAACCTTTTCTCATAAGACAAATCTTTTCATTTGGTGAATGAGCCTGTGAACCTTCTCTGAACTGCTTCCAATGCAGATACCAGACTTACTGGCCTACAGTTTCCTGATCCCTGTATCTCTTTCTTGAACTGTGGTGTTACATCTGCAGTTTTTAAATCTGCTAGGTCCTTCCCAGAATTTTGGAAATCTGGAAGCCAATATGTTCACTATTTCTGCAGCCACTTCTTATAAAACCCTTGCATGCAGGAAATTAGGTGCAGGTAATCGCTCCATGATTATTGTATATAAACTCTCATCATTTCTTGATTTATACCTGTGCTATAGCGCAGCTACTATCAGGCACAAAACTGATTTTTAAGCTTGTGCACTATTCTCTGGGACCAGTGCGATCTGCGCCAGGCATGGCAAGGTCAGAGAATAACCCCCAGTATTTCACTCTTTATGGTTACGGAGTCCCAAGTGTCTAAGATTGATTCATACGACTGATTCCTCCCTTAACTCCACCAACCTCTCTCAGTTTCACCCGTTTCCTTTTCTGCATTTTCCAAAGCTGTCTTTTGGAGACCCACTACTTGTTCCCTCAATAAGATTTTTGGGGGTCACTCATTGCCCACCTTATCTGTGCCAGAGTGACCTTGGTGAGAGAGAATATGGGGTTCATCTGTACCTTTGAGGCCTGGCACCATATAATATAATCAACCACACCAGCCTCCTTTGTTGCCTTCCCGGTTTCTGTCCGAACATTTTTAATTTGACTCATTATTTTCACATGCACTGGGAAACAGTAAAAATTGTTTCTTGTGTAACACACAGACGAACGACACTGTTCATAGAACATACAGGGAGAAGGATAGGGTGCAAAATATACCCAAGTGCAATGTTCTTTCCTTACCTCATTCCACTTCCATCTTGGTGTAACAACATGAAAACAAAATATCACGTTTGCTTTAAAAAGATTTGAAAAGAGACAGAAAACGCTTAAAATACTCATGTCTGGCAGCGTCTGTGGAGAAAGTCAACATTTTAGATTGATGCCTTGTGCATAAATTTGGTTTTACTTTTGTTTTTCCCTTGCTTTTGCATTCAGGTTTCTAGCTGTTCATCATTCTGCCATTTACATTAAGAGTTAATGGTGTTAATAGAGGCCATAAACCTATTGCAAGACTTTAATTATTTAGATTGATGAAACTGCTAGTTCTTCAGAGAATAACAGAATCTTCTGCCAGCAATCCCAAGGAGACCAAGATTTGTTTATTCCATTCTTGTATTAAGTCCTGGGCTGAATTATCAATTTACAGTTAATGCATGTAAGTATTTTAAAGCGCCTAAATCACAATGAAAAATGCATTTTGTACAATAATTAAATTTAGACTTGCATGTTTCACAAATACATGGGATACTTCAAGTCTTGTATCATATTAATCTTACTTCTTTCGGACCCTGCTAAAATGAGCCTTGGATTTTTTCCTTGAACTAATAAATCCTTTTAAAATTTACTTGTGTTCTTTATTTTGTTGAAAAATTGATTTAATCGATTTGTCTAAAATCCCCAAATATTAACAACTTCCTTTTTGTTATTCATTAGTGGGACATGGACAATTTCTGTTCCCTAAATTTCCGAGTTGGTGGTGGTGGAGATTCATTTCTTTTAAACAAAGGAGTGGCGCGTTAGTGGCAAATTAAGAGACAAAAAAAGCATTCCTGTGGGTCTGAAATCGCATATAGGTCAGACAAGAGCAGAGAAGGCAGATTTCCTCTCTAAAAGGAACATTACTGATCCAGGTCAGTTTTATGAGACATTTCGATAGTTTCATGATCATAATTGATACTAGCATTTTGTTCCAGGCTTATTTAATTAATTGAATACAAATCCCTCAGCTGCAGGGTGGAATTTGAACTCAAGTATTCAAATCATTAGCCCTCTGGATTAAAGTCCATTAACATAACCATTATGCTACTGTATCCATGTTCAACACGATCCATCTGACTCCCTTTGAGGCAATAGAGGGGGGCTGGCTACCAAATACTATGAAAAAGGTTCAATTTTATTGTACATG
Organism: Carcharhinus amblyrhynchos; assembly: GCF_965287045.1. NCBI lineage: Eukaryota > Metazoa > Chordata > Chondrichthyes > Carcharhiniformes > Carcharhinidae > Carcharhinus > Carcharhinus amblyrhynchos. The sequence continues at coordinate 134,703,526 of NC_137327.1, forward strand.
TTTGATAATTAGGCATGATGAGCAAGATTTAAAAACAAGGCAACTATTACAACCAATGTAATAAGTTTGGTAATTTGCCATTTGCATGACATACACCTGAACATGTAACAAGATGTGGTATTATACAATAATATTGCTCTATGATAAAGTACCAAAATGACAGTAACTTGCGGCTAGCTTCAAATGCACAAATATAAAATCTTACTGACATGCTCCATCATGTACTCTGAATGGCATAGTAACACATTGGTCATTCACTGCTGCCTCAGTGTCAGGGACCTGCGTTCGATTCCTGGCTTGAGTCAAAGAACAAAAACAGCCCGGGAAACAGGCCCTTCAGCCCAACGAGCCCGCGCCGCCATTTTAACACTACCAGTTCCCCCCCCCCACCCACCCATGACCCTTATCCATTGTTTATGGCATTCCACATTGAGGGAAACTAATTTAGGGACAATTTATTACCTCCAATCAGCCTAATAGCACATCTTTGGGGTGTGGGAGGAAACCGGAGCACCCGGAGAAAACCCACGCAAGCATGGGGAGAATGCGCAAACTCCCACAGACACTGGCCCAAATCCATGTGTCTGCACAGCAGTCAGCGATAGTCACTGAGCTGTCGTGTTGCCCAGCATCTGGTCCAGTTTAAGCGCACACTAACGACATGAAGTACTAGGCCAATCTCGAACATTCAAGAGCAGCCCAAGTACAACCCATCGCGTGTATGCCCTTCGTTGGGCAACAAGGCAGACCGACTTAAAACCTGCGAATTAAAAGAGAAAAACATTACTATCATACCACATCCTTTTACATTGCCAGGGACGTCCCAATGCTAATGAACGTTATTTAAAACAATCTCCTTTATTCTCCCATCTCCAACCCACTCGTGCCTGTCTAAGTTACTCTTAAACAACTCTAGCATGCCTGCCTCCACCACCTTACTCAGCAGAGCATTCCATACCCCCACTACCCTCTGTGTGAAAAACCTCCCTCTTATATCAGTGTTATACCTCTTCCCCCTCACTTTAAGTCACTGCCTGTGTGGACTTTGCATGTTCTTCCCGTATCTGTGTGGATTTCCTCCAGGTGCTTCAGTTTCCTCCCACCGTCGAAAGACATGTGGATCAGGTGCATTGGCCGTGCTAAGTTCTCCCTCGGTGTACCTGAACTGGCGCTGGAGTGTGGCGACTAGGGGATTCTCACAGTAACTTCATTGCAGTGTTAATGTAAGCCTACTTGTGACAATAATAAATAAACTTTAAACTTCTTGTTCAGAAAGTTTACAAGTTTAATTAAAAGTGATTTTTAACTATAAGAACATAAGAAATAGGAGCAGGAGTAGGCCATCTAGCCCTTCGAGCCTGTCCCGCCATTCAACAAGATCATGGCTGATCTGAAGTGGATCAGTTCCACTTTCCCGATTTCTCCCCAAAACCCTTAATTCCCCTGTCTATCAGAAACCTATCTACCTGTGACTTAAATATATTCAGCGAGGTAGCCTCCACCACTTCAACGGGCAGAGAATTCCAGAGATTCACCACCCTTTCAGTGAAGAAGTTCCTCCTCAACTCCGATCTAAACCGCGCCCCCCCCTCCTTATTTTGAGGCTGTGCCCTCTAGTTCTGTATCCCTTCTAAGTGGGAAGAATCTCTCTACCTCTACCCTATCCATCCCCTTCATTATCTTATATATCTCTATAAGATCCCCCCTCAGCCTTCTAAACTCCAACGAGTACAGACCCAGTCTATTCAATCTCTCCTCATAGGCTAACCCCCTCATCTCCGGTATCAGCCTGGTGAACCTTCTCTGCACTCCCTCCAAGGCCAATATATCCTTCTGCAAATGCAGCGACCAAAACTGCACACAGTACTCCAGTTGTGGCCTCACTGGTACCCTGTACAGTTGCGGCAAGACCTCCCTGCTTTTATATTCTATCCCCCTCGATTGACAGACTGGAGGGACTGATTGTGGACAAGTCGCCAGGACTGGATGGAATGCATCCGAGGGTTCTGAAAGAAATGGCAGAGGTGATAGTGGAGGCCTTGGTGATTATTTTCCAAATGTCGCTGGATTCCGGGGAAGTGCCGGAAGATTGGAAAACGGCTAATGTTACGCCGTTGTTTAAGAAGAGTGCCAGGCAAAAGGCAGGGAATTATATGCCGGTTAGTTTAACGTCTGTTGTAGGTAAAATGTCAGACTCCGTCATCAAGGAGGAAATATCGAGGCACCTTGAGGGGAATTGCTTGATAGAGCAGATGCAGCACGGTTTCGTTAAGGGGAAGTCGTGTCTGACAAATTTATTGGAGTTCTATGAGGATGTGTCTAGGGCGGTGGATAGAGGAAAGCCGGTGGATGTGGTGTTTCTTAATTTTCAGAAGGCGTTTGACAAGGTACCTCACAAGAGGTTATTGCAGAAGGTAAGGGGGCATGGAGTTGGGGGTAAGGTATTAGCGTGGATAGAGGATTGGTTGTCAAATAGGAGACAGAGAGTGGGGGTCAATGGGTGCTATTCGGATTGGCGGTTGGTGACTAGTGGAGTGCCCCAGGGGTCGGTACTGGGGCCTCAGCTATTTACCATTTATATAGATGATCTGGAGGAGGGAACCGAGTGTATGGTGTCGGAATTTGCTGATGACACCAAGATTGGTGGAACAGCAAATTGTGCGGAGGGTGTGGAGAGTCTGCAGAAGGATCTAGATAGGCTGGGCGAATGGGCCAGGAACTGGCAAATGGAATTTAATGTTGGCAAGTGCGAGGTGGTCCACTTTGGTAGGAATAATGGTAGGAAAGACTATTACTTACATGGCGAAAAACTGCAGCAGGCGACGGTGCAGAGGGACCTCGGGGTCTTTGTGCATGAGTCGCAAAAACCCAGCTTGCAGGTGGTCAGTAAGGCTAATGGGATGCTGGCCCTCATAGCGAAGGGGATTGAATATAAAAGTAGGGAGGTCTTGCTGCGGCTGTATAGGGCATTGGTGAGGCCGCAGCTGGAGTACTGTGTGCAGTTTTGGTCGCCGTACTTACGCAAGGATATTTTGGCCTTGGAGGGAGTGCAGAGGAGGTTTACTAGGCTGATACCGGAGTTGAGGGGGTTGAGCTTTGAGGAGACGCTGAATAAACTAGGCTTGTACTCGTTAGAGTTTAGAAGAATGAGGGGAGATCTCATTGAGACATATAAGATGATGAATGGGATGGATAGGATAGAGGTGGAGAGACTCTTCCCGCTCAGAAAGGACAGTAGGACTAGAGGGCACAGCCTCAAGATAAAGGGGGGACGGTTTAGAATGGAGTTGAGGAGGAGCTTCTTCACTCAAAGGGTGGTGAATCTCTGGAACTCTCTGCCCGTTGAAGTGGTGGAGGCTGCCTCGCTAAATATTTTTAAGACGCGGGTTGATGGGTTTTTGATAAGCGAGGGGATTAAGGGTTATGGGGAGAGGGCGGGAATGTGGAACTGAGCCACGACAGATCAGCCATGATCTTATTGAATGGCGGGGCAGCTCGAAGGGCTAGATAGAACATAGAACATAACAGCGCAGAACAGGCCCTTCGACCTACGATGTTGCGCCGACCAGTTAAAAAGCAATGACCCTCTAACCTAAACCAAACCCTTTCCATCATAAACCTATCCACAGATCTCTTAAATGCCCCCAGACTAGGCGCATTTACAACTGCAGCAGGCAGGGCATTCCAATTCCTCACCACCCTCTGGGTAAAGAACCTACCCCTGACATCCGTCCTATAACTACCACCCCTTAATTTAAAGCTATGCCCCCTCGTGCTAGCTTTCGCCATCCGAGGAAAAAGGCCATCACTGTCCACCCTATCTAAACCTCTAATCATCTTATATGTTTCAATAAGGTCCCCTCTTAGCCGCCTTCTTTCTAACGAAAACAACCTCAAATCCCTCAGTCTCTCTCATAGGACCTCCCCTCCATACCAGGCAACATCTTGGTAAACCTCCTCTGCACCCTCTCCAAAGCCTCCACATCCTTCCTATAATGAGGGGACCAGAACTGCACACAATACTCCAAGTGCGGCCGCACCAGAGTCCTGTACAGTTGCAACATGATGCTGCGGCTCCTAAATTCAATCCCCCTACCAATAAACGCCAAGACACCGTATGCCTTCCTAACAACCCTATCTACTTGATTCCCAACTTTCAGGGATCTATGTACACATACACCTAGATCCCTCTGTTCATCCACACTATTCAGAGTCCTACTGTTAGCCCTGTACTCTACACATCTGTTATTCTTGCCAAAGTGAATTACGTCACACTTTTCCACATTAAACTCCATCCGCCACCTCTTGGCCCAGCTCTGCAACTTGTCCAAGTCCCCCTGTAAACTAAGACACCCTTCCTCACTATCTACCACACCTCCGACTTTGGTGTCATCAGCAAATTTACTAATCCACCCAACTATACCCTCATCCAGATCATTTATAAAAATTACAAACAGCAGTGGCCCCAAAACAGATCCCTGAGGCACACCACTCGTAACGGAACTCCATGACGAATACTTACCATCAACCACCACCCTCTGTCTCCTATCCGCCAGCCAATTCCTGATCCAATTACCTAAATCACCCTCAATCCCATACATCTGCATTTTCTGCAGAAGCCTTCCATGGTGAACCTTATCAAACGCCTTACTAAAGTCCATATATACGTCAACTGCCTTACCCCCATCCACCTCCTTGGTCACTTTCTCAAAAAACTCAATAAGGTTAGTAAGGCACGACCTACCCTCCACAAAACCATGCTGACTATCTCCAATCAATTCATTACTCTCCAAATAACTATAAATCCTATCCCTAATAATTTTTTCTAAAACCTTACCCACAACAGAAGTAAGACTCACCGGTCTATAATTCCCAGGGAAGTCTCTGTTCCCCTTCTTAAACAATGGGACAACATTCGCCATCCTCCAATCCTCCGGCACTATACCTGTGACTATACCTGGCACTATACCTAGATGGCCTACTCCTGCTCCTATTTCTTATGTTCTTACATTCTTATTAAAGGCCAACATTCCATTCACCTTCTTGATCACCTGCTGCACCTGGAACTGATTTATCTGTTGATATTACTGCTGCTCTACTGACTTGTTAAAAGTGAGGAATTTCTTTCTTAAGGTCTGTGAAGTTGAAAACTTAAGTATGCTTTGTGTCCATTAGGAAGAAGAGGACAGTTGCAAAGTTGATGAAATACAAGACACAGTAAATTTGATGGATACGGTCAAGATTTTATTTGGCCCAACCAATTCTGCAAACATGTTCCAGGATTTACAGGTGAAATAGACTTTGAAAACATAAATGGTGGCTTTAAAAACCCCATAAACAGCATTCAGGCTTTGACTAAGAATACTGGGTAAGCTTTTAAATGGTTCACAAGTAAAAGAACACTAAACATTTCACCACTTTGATCAAGTGATCATGGAGCCCTCGTACATATCATGTAAAAACATCCTTCATCTCCTGTTCCTATTTTCAATTGAGGAAGTGGAATGAAAAGAATATAGCATAGTTTGTAGAAATATATAATTTGTACTTAGTATTTATCCAATTATGAAGGTGTTTGGATATTGGCTTTGCACTACTTAATGACATCTTACAAATAAATACCTTTAAAGATTTATACATCAGATCAAGTTTGATACTTAAAAAGGGGCAAATGTAGTTTCTGTATACCTGCATCAGTTTTAAGTTAATCTGTTCACAAAATCTACCAAATGTAGTTAGAAGTAAAATCATTTACTGCATATACAAGATTGGTTAATTTTCCACAAGTGAAAGGGTCAAATAGCTCACAAATAAAAGTCATAAGCAAGTTAGGTTTGCAACTGGAATCAAACCATATCTGATGATATTTGGATTCAAATTACTGAGGCACCCACACCAATAATTTAAATGTTCAAAATGTGTTTAGAAAATATCTTGGATAGTAAATGTGGCTTTGTAAGGGTGGAAGTAAAAATATCTAGGAAAGTCTGTACAAGTGTTGAAGTAAGATTTCGAAACACTATTGGATTACATCAATTCTGGAGTCACCGCAACAAGTGTTTAAATTTTCATGATTGTGTGTGTGTCAATTTAGAGTTGTAAATTGCTGCCTGCACCTAGAGCACTGTATGTTAGTTTACAGGTCTGGTTACATAACTAAAAGGTCAAGTAAATGTACATTGCGACAGATATTAGACATGTTAATCTCAATATTAATGAACAGGAACAATAAAAAAATTGAAAGGCAAACAAATGTAATTTTCTTTTGCTAAACAAAAATCAGTTGTAGCCAAAGACAAATGAGTGAAGACAGTTAGGCACTCATAGATCTTACAGCACTTACAAAATAACCTTGTACCACAGTCTGCAGAACTAAATGAATATCCTCTCCAAACAGCAATTCCAAGCTTGACCTTGCCTAGTTTTGGCTCAGTACACACACACACCTTAACTTGTGCTCAGAGGTGCAAACTAGTATAATACAATGGACTAAGCAGCGATCTGGGTACAATAGTACAGCAACGTACCCCACCACAAAAAAACACAACAGCAAAGGCACAACTCATACATTTTATAGGAGGGAAAGAAGCAATTATTTTGAGTCAACATTGGATAACAGTGCTGAAAAAGGAAATAAACCAGTGAAATCACGTGCACACCACAGCTTAATATTCCTATCTGTCTGGGGACCAAATTGCCAGAAAAACTGTACCATTTAGTTTAAATCCATTACACCAAGTTTAAAAACACTATCTCAATTACAGAAGAACAAAAAGATTGTAGAAACAGAAATATGAAAAGAAAAACTTGACAGTTTCAGAGCCGAATGCTTAGTTTTAATTCTTACAGATTAATACAATAGGGTTTTAGTTCATTTAAATTTCCTCAAGACTGCAAAATAAGTCCACACCATCTCAGACTACTGATGATCACAAAATACATGTCGTCTTTTTCTCATGACCATAACTTTAAAGGAGATTGTTAGTTGCTCAGTGCAGAGGAGATTAGTGCCAAGGTGGGTTATATTACAGAGTGCTAAACCTCCAGACTACACTAAAGCTTCTCTATGTGCCAAGGTCCTGGACTCTTAAAGGGTTGCCTGGGGAGAGCTAACAGAGACAAAACCTTCTCTGTGAGGTACAAAAATAGGGAGGGAGGGAGGGCAGGGTGGAGATGAAAAAAACCTCAGCAGATCCTCAGTTGCATATTTTACCGCACAGCTCTGCCTTCATTCCCAACTAAAGATGATACAGGGGTTTAAATGTGAAGGATAACAAAGCAGAACTGGATGTCTGACAAAAACAGATGATTTTATAGAAGTTTGGATGTTCAATGAATAGGATGACAAATACATCAAGGCAATGCTGTTGAACAGATAAGCCAAGGGAAAAAAAGAGATACTTTTACAACCTTTTTAAATACAGATGACCTTTCATTAAACATTGGCACATCTCAGATTAATAATTCAGAAATTAGCGTGCCTCGGTTAAATCATTTGAGGTATCATTACGGCAGCGAACAAAGTTCAAAATGTGCATTATTGGTAAATGTTGGTTCAGCTTTGCCTCATTCCCAAGTTAGTTCCTCTGTTGATTCTGGTATCCCAAGTACTGTCCCAATTAAAAACTATGATAGGTAAGAAGACCATAGTACCCAAGTTAAGTGTTTACCCCTGTACGGATTATAATAAATCTACTTCTCAGTCCAGAACGTACTCATTGAGAAATCAAACACAATGGTTTAGCTTCACCTGACAATTCCTGCGACGTGGTTCATGCTAATACTGATACAGTATTGGTTAACCACTACGTTGTAGCAATTCGCCAGTAATGCACACCTGCCTCAAGTTAATATTTAGAAAAACGTATGGATGCTACCCACAATGATCCATCTCTAAATGAGATTTTGATTTGCTGTTCCACGAAAGGTCTTTCAACACATCAGGGTTACCAATCAAAAATATTCGACCATTTTACCATAAAAAAATAAAATCCTTCCCTAAAAAGAGTAGTTTCATCAGCCGTCCTATTCAAAATGGTCTACCTGTGTATTAGCATCTAATGATATTTCCAGTGCAAATTGTCAGCAGAGTTTAATGTCCAGTACAAAAGTTCTAAGAAGTTTTAACAAGAGCAGTTTCCACAACCTTTAACACTGTTCAGAATTTCTTCTGATAGTTTTCGCCTTTCCTCTTCCTTGGATGACAGTTCCTTCTTTTCTTCTTTACTGGAGGAATGTGTGTTGAATATTCTACTATTTTGGGTGTGCCAGAGTTCAGAGTAGAGACTGTTGGGATTATTCAGGAGAGTTTGATGGGTTCCACGCTCTGCTATCTTACCCTGCAGCAAATTACAAGGAATCAGAAAAATACCAGAAGCATTGTATTTGACCTTAAATGAACAACTTCTATTCAGATGTGACTAAAGATCCATTGATGCAAATCTGTTAAGTAAACAATTTAAAGTTAGATTCCTCCACTGGATCTATATTTTTGTTTAAATGAAGCCATAAATTACTGGAATTAATTTACAGTAAAAAGTCTATGTACTTCGCAGGTTTCAAATACTAATTTCCTTGTTTGAAGCGTGGCACGGTGGTTAGTACTGCTGCCTCACAGTATTAGGATCTGGATTCCATTTCTAGCTTGGATCACTAACTGTGCAGAGTCTGCACGTTCCCCCTGTATCTGCATGGGTTTCATCCCATGGTTTGAAAGATCCATTGGTTAGGTGCATTAGTCAAGCTAAATTCTCCCTCTTGCCAGAGTGGCGACAAAGGGACTTTCACAGTAACTCCATTGCAGTGTTAATGTAAGCCTACCTGTGCCACTAATAAACAAACTTTAATATTTGGGCGTTTAGAGATTGTATTAGAATCCCAGAAAACCATCACATGAAAGCTTCCTCCATGAGCAAGATCCATTTCAGGGGAATTGGGATTGACAGGACTACGTGAAGCAAGACTATCCAAGCATCAAACAAACAGGTACTAAAGACTTTATTAAATCTGCAGGTTCCATAATTTTGTCATTCCTGTAGTTGTTCCCTCTCCTCTTCCTCTGAATAGTATGAAGCATGGTAACCTTTAATATGAGCTCACTTCTCCCCCTAACTCATCTAGATACAGTCAAGTTCTGACTGAAAAAACCCAAACTCAATTTTATGTCAGTTGACAAGGAAATGAGTGCTATAATGAAAATCAATATTCATTATTCAGAATATATTTGCAAATGATGCACATAAAAAATATTATAGCACCCTATAACCAAAGTGCACAAAATCCAAATATAAATACATTAGTCGATATTATGAAAACTAACGTGACCATTTTAGCTAAATGACACTACACAGCAGGTGCCACAGCCTCTGAAGGTACCTGCAAAAAAAAGAAATGCAAAAAGAAACCTGAGTATACTTTTTTTTAAACACTGTAGGGCAATGGTACTCATACTGTGGCCACAGGTGGCCACTTTCAGTCTGCCTCCTTCACAGCTTGACAGATCTAAGATTCACAGCCTGCAAACCATGGGATGTTGCCAGAGCTGGAATTCATAGTGAGAAAGAGTAAAGGAAGTGAGACTACGCAAGCATCAAACAGGTACTAAAGGCTTTATTAAAACTGCAGGTTCAATAGTTTTAATGGACCTGTAAATCATTCCTGTAGTGGTTTCCCCTCCTCTTCCTCTAGGTAGGCTTTTAGTTAGACTGCTGGACAGTCACTTGAAATAAGGAATAGAACACAGAAACATAGAACATGGAAAAACTACAGCACAAACTGGCCCTTCGGCCCACAAGTTGCACTGAACATCTCTAACTACTAGGCTTACCTATAACCCTCAATCCTACTAAGTTCCACGTACTCATCCAGAAGTCTCTTAAAAGACCCTAACGAATTTGCCTCCACCCCCACTGACAGCAGCCGATTCCACGCACCCACCACCCTCTGCGTGAAAAACTTACTCCTGACATCTCCTCTGTACCTACTCCCCAGCACCTTAAACTTGTGTCCTCTTGTGGCAGCCATTTCAGCCCTGGGAAATAGCCTCCGAGAATCCACCCGATCTATGTCCCATCATATTGTGTAGCGCTACAAGGATCCTCTTGGTATTTGTGAGCAACTCTACTCAAAGATAATTTAATTATGGGAAATATTCTAAAATGTTGGTTTCCCTACCTTATCCAGAACCAGAATTTCATCTGCATCAACAATTGTAGTGAGCCTATGAGCGATGAACACAGATGTACGCTGGTGCACCAAGTCTCTCATTGCACTGAGAATATTCTGTGGAGAAGAGCAGAAATTTAATCCCTTAACATTGTAAAGATAGTTGAAAACCAAAGACTCTAACTATGAAACCTATACATCTGTAACAAAATAGAGAAGTTTAAATCATTTATTTACAATTGTCATTTATTCCTGATGTTGATTAACAATATTATTTTCAATATTGTGAAGCTTATTTTTAGCATATCTATACATGCACGCGCACACACACACACACACACACACACACACAGGCACAGACACATGCAGGCAGACTCATACACGCACTTTTCTCCCTTTGAGGAATAATAGGGGAAGTGGTGGAAGGATTCCCGAGCAGATTATCAGCCCATTTAAATGCGTTAACAAGTCCTGGCACTGAACTTAACCCAGAGATTCTACACCAGAGGTGGGGATGCTACCCCACTGTGCTAAAAAGGACATTTGATTCAAATACTGCAGACTTGAAATGTGCTATAATTGGGGTAGCAGTGGTTTTGTTTTAGAGTGACGTTTGACCAGAAACAAAGGCATACCTCTTCAGTAATGGAATCCAAAGATGATGTAGCTTCATCATACAAGATAATTGGAGGATTTTTCAGAATTGCCCTAGCAATTGCAACTCTCTGCTTTTCTCCTCCTGAAAGAAACATCGGTTTACATTTACCTCAGGCTATGAATGACAAAAGGTCCATTTACAATGGTTCAGTTCTTCCACAAACATTATGCACAAGGTTGGAGAAAGAGAAAAAAATGAATAAAAAGTTAAAAGACTATGAAATGTCATCATATTCCCCGTTGGTTTCATATAATGCCACATTTTAATGTGCTGAAGGTTAAACTACTTTACAAAATAATTTACCATTTTTATCAGTTACAATCAGCATGGATTTATGCTGCATTGTGAACAATGTCACTGGATCCCCAGATTGGAGTAAGAAAGGAATGACAAGGATGTAGTGTTTTACAGATACAGCAATGTATCACCTAACGCTAACAAAATTGGCATTTTTAACCTGGTAGACTTTATGGTGTAAATAGCTTGGGTCTGAAATTGAGAGCAATGCTTCAACTGAAAGAACTAAGCAGAGTTATTGATCATAAACAAGCAAATGAAGGTTTCTGATCAAAGATTACCAATCTGAAATGTCAAGCTGGTTTTTCTCTCCGCAGAGCTACTGAGTATTTGGTGTATTTTCTGTTGTAATTTCAGATTGCAGCATCCATAGCATTTGCTTTGGAAATAAAGGTTTCTCTCAATGGTTGGCAGTGAATGATTAAAATATTACCAAAGAATTCAGCATACCAAACACTGATTCCTAATGTTTTCAAGTGCCCAATATGGAAACGTGAAGTGTTCAAGGGAAGAACACTTGCCGACGACACGAAGGTTGGTGGTGTTGTGAATAGTCTGGAGGGATGTCAGAAGTTGCAGCGAGACATAGATAGGATGCAAGACTGGGCGGAGAAGTGGTATATGGACTTCAATGCGGATAAATGTGTAGTGGTCCATTTTGGCAGGTCCAATGGGATGAAGGAGTACAATATCAAGGGTAGGACTCTTAGCAGTGTTGAGGAGCAGAAGGACCTTGGGGTCCGGGTCCATAGGACTCTTAAAATCAGCCTCACACGTGGAGGAAGTGGTCAAGGCGGCATATGGTGTGCTAGCGTTCATTAATCGAGGCATTGAGTTTAGGAGTCTGGAGGTAATGCTGCAACTTTATAAGACCCTTGTCAGACCCCACTTGGAGTACTGTGCGCAGTTCTGGTCGCCTCACTACAGGAAGGATGTGGAAGCTATTGAGAGGGTGCAGAGGAGATTTACAAGGATGTTGCCTGGATTGGGAGGCATGCCTTACGAAGATAGGTTGAGGGAGCTAGGTCTCTTCTCCCTGGAGAGACGAAGGTTGAGAGGCAACCTGATAGAGGTTTATAAAATGTTGAGAGGTACAGATAGGGTGGATTCTCGGAGGCTATTTCCCAGGGCTGAAATGGTTGCCACGAGAGGACACAGGTTTAAGGTGCTGGGGAGCAGGTACAGAGGAGATGTCAGGGGTAAGTTTTTCACTCAGAGGGTGGTGAGTGAGTGGAATCGGCTGCCGTCAGTGGTGGCAGAGGCGAACTCGCTGTGGTCTTTTAAGAGACTTCTGGATTAGTGCATGGGATTTAATGGGATTGAGAGTTATAGATAGGCCTGGTAGGTATGGATAAGATCGGTGCAACTTGTGGGCCGAAGGGCCTGTTTGTGCTGTAGTGTTCTATGTTCTATAACGTACTCCATTGCTTGGTATCAAGGGAATATGGCCAGTGCCCCTGCAATTGATAATCTCTTCCAGTTTTTTCTAGATATCAGGGAGGTGCCAGAGGACTGGAGAATTCTAAGTGTTATGCCCTTGTTTAAAAACGGTTGCAAGGATAACCCCAACAATCACAGACCAATCAGTTTAACATCAATAGTGGGCAAGTTTGTAGAAACAATTATTAGGATAGAATTAAATCACAGAAAAATGTGGGTTGATTAGGAAGTGCCAGCATGGCTTTCCAAAGGGGAAATTGTGTTTAACAAACTTGTTGGAGTCTTGAGGAGGTATCAGTGAGGATGGATGAAGGTAATGCTGTTGGTGCATGGACTTTTGAAAGGCGTCTGATATAGTGCCACATAGACTTGAGAAAAGTTATAGCTCATGAAATAAAAGTAACAGTAGCAACGTGGATACAAAAATCAGCTGAATAATAGGAAGCAGACAGCAAAGGTCAATGGATGCTTTTCAGGCTGGAGGAAGGTTTGTAGTGATGTTCCTCAGGGGTTGGTTTTGGAACCCTTGCTTTTCCTTGGTACTCAGGGGACAATTTCAAATTTGCAGATAATACTAAACTTTGCAGCATTGCAAACAGTGAACAGGACGGTGTAGAACACCAAAAGGACACAGACAAGTTGGCAGAGTAGGCAGATAGAAAGCAGATGAAGTTCCACGCCGAGAAGTTATGCCCTTACGTGGCGAAAAACTGCAGCGTGCGATGGTGCAGAGGGACCTCGGGGTCCTTGTGCATGAGTCGCAAAAACCCAGCCTGCAGATGCAGCAGGTGGTCAGGAAGGCAAATGGGATGCTGGCCTTCATCGCGAGGGGGATTGAATATAAAAGTAGGGAGGTCTTGCTGCAGCTGTACAGGACACTGGTGAGGCCACAGCTGGAGTACTGTGTACAGTTTTGGTCGCCGCACTTACGCAAGGATATTTTGGCCTTGGAGGGAGTGCAGAGGAGGTTTACTAGGCTGATACCGGAGTTGAGGGGGTTGAACTATGAGGAGAGGCTGAATAAACTAGGCTTGTACTCATTAGAGTTTCGAAGAATGAGGGGAGATCTCATTGAGACGTATAAGATGTTGAATGGGATGGATAGGATAGAGGTGGAGAGGCTCTTCCCGCTCAGAAAGGACAGTAGGACTAGAGGGCACAGCCTCAGGATAAAGGGGGGGCGGTTTAGAACGGAGTTGAGGAGGAACTTCTTCACTCAAAGGGTGGTGAATCTCTGGAATTCTCTGCCCGTTGAGGTGGTGGAGGCTGCCTCGCTCAATATTTTTAAGACGCGGGTTGATAGGTTTTTGATAGGCGAGGGGATTAAGGGTTATGGGGAGAGGGCGGGAATGTGGAACTGAGCCACGACAGATCAGCCATGATCTTATTGAATGGCGGGGCAGGCTCGAGGGGCTAGATGGCCTACTCCTGCTCCTATTTCTTATGTTCTTCTTAGAAGTCTGACGTGATGCATTTTGGTAGGAAGGACATGGAGAGACAATGAAATAAGGGGTAAAAATTCTAAAAGGGGTGCAGAAGCAGAGGGACTTGGGTACATATTTGCATAGATCATTGAAGGTGACAGGACAGGTGGAGAAGTCAACAAAATATCTGGTACTCTGGGCTTTATTAACAGAAGCGTAAAGTACATGGGCAAGGAGGTTACGCTGCACTTTATACGATAAATTATTTCAACCTCAACTGGAATAGTGTGTACAATTCTGCGTACCAAATCAAAGGAAGGGTGTGAAGGCTTTGGAGAGAGAGGGCAGACGAGGTTCACAAGCATGGTTCCGGGGATGAAAAACTTCAGTTATGAGAATAGACTGGAGAGACTGGGACTGCCCTTCTTGGAGAACAGAAGGCCAAGAGGAGATTTGATAGAGATCTTCAAAATCATGAGGGGGAATGAACAGAGTAGACAGGGAGAAACTGTTCCTGCTAGTAAAAAGATCAAGAACGAGAAGGGTCAGAATGAAAGTGATTTGCAAAATAAGCAAATGTGGTGTGAGAAAAAGCTTTCTCACACAACAAATGGTTCTAGCCTAGAATGCACTACCTGGAAATATGGAGGAGGCAGGTTCAATCGAGATGTTCAAGAGGGCGCAGGATAATTATTTGCATAGAAACAATGTGCAGGGGTACGGGGAAATGGCACTAAGTCACAATGATCGTTCGGAGAGCTGCTGCATATACAGTGGGCCAAATGGCCTCCTGCTGCGCCGTAGCAATTCTGTGATTCTTGCTGCTGGTCTAAAGTTTTATATTGAAATCTGGTGAGACGTAATGAACTGGATGGCATTTGAGAGTCACATATTTTGAATTAATTATATAATTTAGAGGAAAAATGGTCAATCCAAGACATTTAGACTACTGAAGAAGTGGTTCTGCAGATTCCGCTGAAGAATCTATTTAGAAATGAAGATAAACATTTTCTGTACTCTACTATGGACCCAACCTGTGCTTCAGCAAGGACAGCAAATTCATTGCAATTACCTGTTATTTTGGTGCTATGATAGGTCAGTGTAATATTGAATAAAGGACAAGAGATCCAGCTTTTAAAGAGAGAATTTCAAACTCGCACAAGGTAATGCTGATGAAAAAATATCTACTTTTCTTCATTTTATTTATTTCTTGTCTAGAATCGTTGTTCATGCAAGTCTGCTCTTCTCAATTTTTGCTCTCCTGTAAATCTTATGATCCATCTGAATGGTTTTCCCAAGTTCCAGTAATACGCATTTAGCTATTTTGGATCACGCAGCAAGATAGAAGCCATTTTGTAGTGGCACTGAGATGAACATTGGGGTTTATGAAACTAAAGCCCAGGAAATATCAGCAAGAATGCTTGAATGAAACCAAATTATGCAAATAGCTTCGAGTTTCAAATTGTCAGATAAGAAAGTTGTAGTCAGTTTAAGGTAAAATAGTGATTTATTTTATGAATATATTTGAGACTGTTAAAAATGTTTTGTTAATGAACACCTTTGCACGTCACTGACATTTTGCAAATCCAGCACACTTAAGATAGAAAAGGTTTACTTTTCTATAGCAAGGGGTGACATAGTAGTTAGCACTGCTGCCTCACAGCACTAGTGAACTGGGTTCGATTCCTGGCTTGGGTCACTGTCAGTGCAGAGTCTGCACATTCTCCCCGTATCTGCATGGGTTTCCTTTCAGTGCTCCACAGTCCAAAAGACATGCTGGGGTTAGATGCATTGGCCATGCTAAATTCTCCCTCAATGTATCCGAACAAGTGGCGGAGTGTGGTAACTAGGGGACTTTTTTCACAGTAACTTCATTGCAGTGTGAATGTACGCTTACTTTGTGACACCAATAAACTTTAAAAAACACCTTTCACGACCACTGGATGTCGCAAAGTGCTTTGCAGTCAACTAAATACTTTTAAAGCGTATTCAAAATGTAGTAACGTGGGAGAGATTTCTTGTGACAATTTGAAGTGTAATACTTTCCCATATCATCTGGTACAATAAAAACAACAGTTGATTGTGTAAAGAGGTATGTAAAAAGACAATATAGTTACAATTGCCTTTTCATTTGAAGAAAATGAGGCATCACACTACATTTGACAGTGTGAAGTTACATGTTGAATTGCACTTTTCCTGGTTTAATTTAAGCTTTCATAAAAATAATGCACCAAAGGTAGTTTTTACAGCCTGATTTGGATCCAAGTGCAAAAGATTCCAAATAACAAGAAGAGTGGGATCAGCATTTTATGTTCACATTTTCACTAAACTTATTAAAGTACTACTGGGCGGTATGGTAACACAGTGGTGAGCATTGCTGCCCCACAGCACCAGGGACCTGGGTTCGATTCCCAGCTTGGGTGACTATCAGCATGGAGTTTGCACGTTCTCCCCATGTCTATGTGGATTTCCTCTGGGTGTCCTACTTTCCTGCTACAGTCCAAAGATGTATGGGTTAGCTGGACTAGCCATGTTAAATTGCCCCTTAGTGTTAGTGGGCTAGCTTGGATAAATGCATGAGGTTGTGGGGATAGGGTCTGGGTGAGATTGAGGTTGGTGCAGACTCGGTTCGGTTGGCCTCCTACTGCACTGTATGATTCTATGATTTTATTGCACCAAAAGGGAAGGCAGTGGCATAATTGTACACTCGCTGGACTAGTAATCCAGAGACACAAGGTAATGCTCTGGGGACCTGGGACTGATGGTGAAATAAGAATTCAAAAAAACAAACCTGGAATTACAAGTCTAACGAAGCCATTGTCATTTGTTGGAAAAACCCACCTGGTTCACTCATGTCCTTTAGGGAAGGAAACCTGTCATCCTTATCTGTTCTGGCCTATGTGTGACTCCAGACCCACAGCAATGTGGGTGACTGTTAAATATTAACAAGTGTGGCTGCTACAAATTTTGCAAATACTGGAAATTAGTTTATTTCAAATTTATACAAAAAGATCTTTCTGAAATTGACATATTTCCATATTTTAACAGGTTTAATTAGTTAACCAACATTTTCTACAGGAGTTCTAAAGTTTATTTGGAATGTTGAGCTTAAAAACCTAAAATTTGTCAATTATCTAATAGCACTGGGATTGGGAAGGGTAGAAGAGATATCAGAGTTATAGTGCAGGAGGATGCCATTTGGCCCTTTGCGTCTATGCCCTTGCCAACAAGCATCATGACTTAGTGCCACCCCCCTGCTTCCACCCCCATTCTCCTGCATGTTTTTTCTACTCAAATACGCGATTAAACCTGCCGTCACCACATTTCTAGACCCAAGCCACTCGTCACGTGAAAAGCTTTTTCTCACACCACGTTTGCTTCTTTTGCAAATCACTTTAAATCTGACCTTCCTCATTTTTGATCCTCTCTACTGTCCAGCCCTCATGATTTTGAACATCTCTATCAAATCTCCTCTTAACCTTCTTCTCTCTAACAGTCCCAACTTCTCCAATCTATCCACATAACTGAAGTTTTTCATCACTGGCACCATGCTTGTAAATCTCTTCTGTACTGTCTCCAATGCATTCACTTCCTTCCTATGGGCTGGTGCCCAGAACTGTACAAATATTCCAGCAGAAATGTAACTAGTGACTTGTATAAATTCAGCATAATCTCCATGCTCTTGTACGCTATGCCCCTATTAATAAAACTCAGGATATTATGTTTTATTAACTGCTCTCTCCACCTGTCCTGCTCTATACACTCAGCTCCTTCTGCTCCTGCATCCTTTTTAAGAATATCTCTCCATGTTCTTCCTACCAAAATGCATCACCTCAAACTTCTCCACACTGAAGTTCATCTGCCTCCTATCTGCTTACTCCACCAGCTTGTTTGTCCTTTTGAAGTTCTATTGTACACGGTCTCCTTCATCATTTACAATACTACCAAGAAAAACAAGTAGGAAGGAATAAGATTGAAAAAAGCTAACACAACTTCCTTCAATTCACCAACGATGACATAGCTTCCCAAAATACATTCGTAAATACGTAAATTCAAATTCTTTGAATGCAGTTAAACAGTTCTAAATACTACACATCTTCTCTCACAGTCTGAAAGACGTGCTGGTTAGGTGCATTGATCCAAACAGGCGCCAGAGTGTGGTGACTAAGGGAATTTCACAATAACTTCATTGCAGTGTTAATGTGAGCCTTACTTGTGACACTAATAAATAAATAAACTTTAAGATCAGCCGGCAGCGCAGATTCTACTGACAGTTTGTCTAAATGGACTTATTATGCAAAGAGGTTTCTGGTTCAGAGATGCCAAAGTGACAGCTTAATTCTGAGGTGAGGTCACAGTCAACCTCCACAGTGCAGTCGCTGAAGATTTGGGGAGCTGTTCTCAAGTATGCAACCAAAGTGGCTTCAAAAGCTACTCAGGGTTCAGTTGGATTGCACACTAGGAGCAGAAAGCAGTAGCTTCACAGCATGAACCAGAGCTGGCAGCAATCAATCTATACTTCACATTGCCATGGCTGCAAACACATTTATTTGAACATAAAAATTCAAAATGACTTAACCCTTGGTATCCAATTCAACTGCTGGCCCACTATTTTTCCAACCTCACCTATTTATTCTTTTCTAGCTATTCATCACTACTTATAATGACAGCTACGTCCAATGGAAGCTGGAATAATATGGTTCCCAATCATTACCAGTCAAAAGTAGCAATACTTCCACATACATATGACAGCCAATTCAAGTTGTCATGCTGGTCGGGAGCCCCACCTGCTGGCCTGGCTGAGCACGCGTTCAGAAAGCATATTCAGCAAATCACCAATGCACTGCTACAAGTATCAACAGCAATTTAACTCAAGCATAAGGTTCCGCACTCTAATCACAATTTCCAGTTTTCCTTTAACTCACCCGAAAGCTTTAGTCCACGTTCACCAACCTGAGTGTTATAACCATTAGGCATCCTGAGAATGGAGTCATGAAGGCCAGCAAGCCTAGACACGTTATACACTTCTTCCACCGTTGCATCAATGTTCCCATATTGAAGATTATAAAAGATGGTGTTGTGGAACAGGACTGCATCCTAAAATCAAGGGAAAAAAGCAATATAAATCCAAATGTACATAACTACTGAGTGACAGTTAAATCATTTATATCATGAGCACAACGCAAGTAACCGTAAACATCTCCATCTCTTTCTACCCAAATTAACTTCAAGTTTTCATTATTTTCAGTGATTCCTTGCTTGATCTCCAAAAATACATTTTAGAAATAATACATATTGGGTTCACTGTTTCTGCAAATAGGGAGGAATGTTTGACCAGGTCATTTAAACTTTTCGCCTCATTCGCTGCTAAGAGACCATTTGGTATAGTCTCCGCTGCATTTTTCAGGAATGTTGTCAGGTAGATGCATTACAGGAATCCATGCAGCAGCAAGCAGATAGAAACATAGAAACTGGAAGCAAGAGTAGGCCATTTGGCCCTTCGAGCGTGCTCCATCATTCATCTTAATCATGGCTGATCATCAAATTCAATCTCATAATCCCCCTTCCTCCCATATTCCTTGATCCCTTTAGCCCAAAGAGCTACAGCTAATTTCTGAATTAATTGTAACAGAAACAAATAAATAAATTTTTAAAATACCATTTGGCTCCCTATAAAGCATAAAGCCACAAGAGATTACACAGGAGTTTTCACTTGATGAGGACTGGTGCTATGTTTCAGTTACTAGTAAATATTATTATGCATTTTTATATATTAAACATGTATGACTACAGACTAATGAAATTCATGTGCGATAAAATAGATAGAAATATCTCATTGAATATTTAATCTCCAACAGTTATTAACCTTCAACTATTAAAACAGAAAACCACATTAAACATATGATGTCTTTGTCATCATGTGACTACCAGGAAACAACCAAAATGGTCTCTGCACTCAGGCACAATGAGAAATACTAATTTTTGCACTGATTTTAGATAATGCTATCAATATTAATTACTAAAATGCTGATTGTTGTTTATTTTCATTTAGTGAGCATCTAATTTTGTTATCTGGTTTTATCAGAAATACTAAATAAATACATGCAATATACATCCATCATAGACCCAAACTTGTAACTCATAAACGATGCAAATTGTGTACTGTTCCATTGCATCTAGCTTTTGCATATATAATAATGCATACACACCCACATCTCAAGTGCTCCTTTTGTGTGTATGTCCCATGGCGGTTACACAATGAACCACATATGGAGATCAAAGGAAGCACTTTGTTGTCTAAATAGAAAGCCTTTTGGGTACCCGGTGGGGTGAAAGACAAAATAAATTGAACAGGACGTATGCACTAATTCACGTACAAGACAGCTTTGGTTTACTCCTGCAATAATTCCAAAGTGCTTACTGAGAAAGGATTGTTGCAAATATCTAGTTCATAATGCATGATTTTGGAACTTACTAAAACTAAAAGTTAAATGCTAGATTAATGGCAATGTCTGAGAAACTGATAAATAACCTCAGAATAAGTGAAAATCAAAACAAACTTGGGTTAATTATAGTTACAAGCTAACCAATGGTTCACCTTACCAAGTCAGAAGTAGAAGGGTAAAATACTGAACAATAGATGACCCACCTCTAAGTTTAAATGGAGCCAGAAGGTCTACACATATCTCAACGAAAGATTTACATAGTTCCCAGATTAAAAAATGTTTTAAAAATGTTAAAAAACTTGTAAACAAGAGCGTTTCTTGATGGGGTCAGCAATTTCGGGAAAGGGAATTATAAAGCTCCATTAGAGGTGTAAGCTTTTGAAAGTGAATCATATAATCAAATATTTGTTTGAGGTAAAAAAAAATTTCTGTTTGAAACATTGAGTATGTTTTGTTGTTATGGAAATGGACCATAAGGTTTAGGAAGTTTGTGTGTTTAATTTATCTGGTTGTTTCTCAAATAAGCCAGTTGCAGTTTTGTTCTTGTACAGGTTGCAGTCTGAGTTGGAGAGCAAAAGATGACAAATGTTAACCCGGTATCCACATCAAGCAGAGAAAATGCTAACTTTATCATTCATTGCACAGAGTGCGGGTGGGGGTTTGAGCTCAATTTGCAGCTTTGGAATTTGTAAGGGGTAAAGAAGCAGGAAGATCTGCTTAACTTGAAGCTAGTGGAAGAAATCTACAGTAGCTCTTGCGGTGAAATGCCTTGTGGCAGAAAGTCAGTCAGCTTGGAACAGGCAGAGGGAAAGCATCTGCCAAGAGTTGAGAATCAGCATTGAGACCAGCATCTGCACAAACACTCAGCAGTAACGAGGGTTATTAGAAACCAGGGGTGTTTCTGATATTTAAATCCCCAAGTCTAAGCAAGAATGCAATGAGGCCCAAGTTTCAGCTAAGCAGTCCACAGTCGTGCATTTTGGAAAAAAGTTGGAGGATTGTTCAGCTAAAAGCTAATGGAAGGATTCCTAAGAAATGTCACATCACAGAATAGCTGGAACAAGGAGAATTTAAGGTGAATGTCAAAGGGCTGTGACATTTTTATTGAACCAACCCAAAAAATGTGAATGAGCTTTCAGATTTCATAAGATAAAGGAAATCTTGGAAGACTGGGGAATAATGGTTGAGATAAAACTGGATTCAGTGGAGTTTGTTTTAATATATACACATATATAAAACACTCTCAAAGTTTGTTTTTGATTAAAAATGTGTTATCTTGTGGCGTAGCTCTTTCAGTTAATTACTGGACATGCATACTTCTCTTTAAATGCCTCCACCAAGACCATAATGGGATAGAATAGAATGCATTTTGCATACCAATCTTCCTTTATAGCTTTAAAACTATTTCAAAAAGTCCTGAAATAAAGAACTTGGTCAAATTTAAAACTGTTTTTCCAATTTTTGCTTAATACATGGCTCGTTCTACAGATTTTACGTAACTTGTAGCAGCAGCGACAAGAAAGACATGGTGATATATTCAAGTGTATTCTTTTGAGTGGTTCTTATAGCTCATTGAAATTTCAATCAATTGTAGTCCCCTCTATTTCTTTCCTTGAAAATGTTCTCTCTTCTAAGCTGTAGCTCCGCAGATTTCAACAAGCCTTTAACAAAGCCAAATGGCCATTGTGCAAACAATACATTATAAATTCTGGTAGGATATTTGATCATAAATCTCAACCCTGTCTACATCCATGTTTTCGCCAGCAAACACTGGACACTGATTAGGAACAGAAATCCTGGCTGGTTTACTTCCTTCACACCCTAGGGGCATTATTTGAAGAATCTATTTGCCACAATCAGTGAATTCAGCAAACACGAGAGATGGAAGTTCGAACTATATGGGCCTGTCTGGTCATGTACCATACAAGAGACTAAATGGGTACCTTCCACATCACAGAATTCCTAGTATAATCAATATATTAGATAAACTGAGCTCAGAATGAAAAAGCTACTTGGAGATATTGCACACTTATCAAGTAAATTTTTGAAAACAAAATTAATTTGAAGTTACATAGCACCTCTAACGCAGAAAGCTATTCCAAAATGCTTCAAAGCAGCTACCATTTGAAATGATAAGAGCCAATAAGCAGGTCTTAGCTTTTCCAACATTATCTCTGAACTCTTCAAACGGCAAAGCCCATTAAACACATGCTTCTGTACAAAGCCTGCAGCATTTAAACACTCCATCTAGTGGCCCAGCCAAGACTTCAAAATGGTTCCTAACTAAAAGATGCACTAAATCAAAGAATTGTCGCATATAGCTAACACATTTATGAAACCTCAGAAGATTAGCATGCAAGACAAAATTCACAAGAATGCAACATAACTAATGTATTTATGCAGTTAAATTATTCCAAACCAGAAAAAAAAAGCAGCCTACCATCTGTTGTTGTAGTCAGCTTCAAGTTGGGCTTCAGAAGTTAGAATTGCCCAAAGCTAAAATCATTCAGACCATTGCTGTGCAACTAGAAACATTCAACAACTCGGCTGACAATATTCATAAAGCAATGAATGATATGTTATTTAATCACCGAGTAGGACGATTCTTCTGTGAATTCTTAGCATAGTAAGAAGTCTGACCACGCCAGGTTTAAGTTTGATAGTAAACTCAAGAGTTTACTATCAAATAAATCGGTTGGACTTAAACCTGGTGTTGTCAGACTTCTTACTGTGTTTACCCCAGTCCAACGCCGGCATCTCCACATCACAAATTCTTAGCATGTCAGTTGTGCTCACCCACCCCCTCTGGTCCATGTATGTCAAATCTATGTTGCTACAATCGGGTTAGGATTAAAAACAAATCCAAATACCTTGCCAATAGAACTATGCCACAAGATTTTTCTAAAAACTTTTTTTTTACATAAAAGACAATATGGTTTAGAACTGTTTGAATAGACTGGGTCTGTACTCGTTAGAGTTTAGAAGGCTGATGGGGGATCTTATAGAGACATAAAAGATAATGAAGGGGATGGATAGGGTAGAGATAGAGAGATTATTCCCACTTAGAAAGGATAGCAGAACTAGAGGGCACAGTCTCAAAATAAAGGGGGAGGGGTGCAGTTTAGATCGGAGTTGAGGAGGAACTTCTTCACTCAAAGGGTGCTGAGTTTCTGGAACTCTCTGCCCATTGAAGTGGTGGAGGCTACCTTGCTGAATATATTTAAGTCACGGGTAGATAGGTTTCTGATAGACAAGAGAATTAAGGGTTATGGGGAGAAAGCAGGAAAGTGGAATTGATCCACTTCAGATCAGACATGATCTTATTGAATGGCGGGGCAGGCTCGAGGGGCTAGATGGCCTACTCCTGCTCCTATTTCTTATGTTTGCATTCTGGTTTACTTTCTACTACCTCTGCAGAATTCTCTTTTAAGACACATCAATCAAGTTATTTACTTCTATAGGGGGCCATCTACAAGTCTGCCACAGTCCTCTGGAGAACCCCTCTCAGTTCCAGTCATTCTCAGAAGAAAAACTTTCATTTACCATCACTCGACTACAGGTGCCTCAGTCCCTTTATTTTGGTTACTTTTCCAACACGTCCAGATTAATCAGCTGGATACTTTATTTTGCGATAAGACACTTATGAAGTCCACTGTAAATTCTCCCACTAGATTCAAACTCGGCAAGCTTCAAGTTTTTGTTCCTCAGAAGATTCAAACTGAGATTAAGCCTCATCTGCCATCCATGCAGTTGATGAGGCTGGGGTTTTACTCTGCTTACTGTGCAGGTCATCTGGGCTAACTTATCTGAGAGTTTGGCCATTCACACCCTTTATTCTCTCTATGCACTGCCGTTAGCAGCCCTTTACTCTGGTTTCTGCAGTTATAACTCATCTTCCATTCCCTCACAATGCTGGATGACTACTTCCCACTTTCTATGCCTTTTGTCATCTGGACTTGAAACGCCAGCTCTTTTCTCTCCTTATAGATGCTGCCAAACCTGAGCTTTTCCAACATTTTCTCTTTTGGTTTCTGTCACAACAGATTGCTCTGGGCTATCCTCAAACTGACCTTTAAGCTAATGACCCTGAATATACAATTTCTCCAGCTAAGGAAGCCCGCTTGATGTTTTATAACTCTTATCTCTTCTATTTTGCCTTTAAACAAAAATCGATAATCTTCTGAATTGCCATTTCTTTAGGTTTTCTGGTAACTACTAAAGCCCAACACTTTAATTACCTTGCCTTTACAAGAATGATCTTCCCAGAACTAAACACTATCTCTAATAGTTTAATATGAAGCATGAACTAGATATTCGCAATAGCATTAAACAAAGACATTTAAATCCATTCAATGCATTTTGCTGAATGAATAACGCTGAAAAACATTAGCAATAATTTTTACCTGTGGTACAACACCAATGGTTCTGCGCAAGCTTTGCAAACTGATGTCTTTAATATTCTGACCAGCCACGTAAATGTTCCCATTCTGAGGTTCGAAGAAACGGAACAGCAACCTCACTATTGTGCTTTTCCTAAACCATGTAAAATTTGTACAATTATATAAGACAAAGTTTTGGCATAACATGACTGAAACTATTAAATGATCAATATTAGAGGATTCTTTTCCATGACTTTATAGAATTATAAATTGGATGGTATCGCTGGTAAATACTGATGCATGCAGGATGGACTAAATATTAGCATAAATCAAACAAGTTAAAGACATTTAAGATAGAAAAGGGCGGTGATGGGGACAATCACTAAAACTTGAGAGAATTAAATCTTGGATGGATTGTATTCATGCATCTAAATAGTTGGAGACAGACAATTACATAAATCTGGTGGCACTGCTGCCTCACAGCACCAGGGACCCAGTTTCGATTCCCAGCTTGGGTCACTGTCTGTGCAGAGTCTGCACGTTTTCCATGCGTCTGTGTAAGTTTTCTCCTGGTGGTTTCCTCCCACAGAAGAAAGATGTGTTGGCTAGGAGCACTGGCCATGCTAAATTTGTAGCAAACAGGCAACTGAGTGTGGTGACTAGGGGATTTTCACAGTAACTTCAATGCAGCGTTTTGCAATGACTGTTGGAACGCAAGCCTACTTGCAACACTATTAAATAAACTTTAAATATTAAAACTCATTAGAAAAGGAATAGTGCCAGAAGACTGGGAGATGGATAATATTCTCTGTCGGTTTTAAAATATGTGAATCTAATTCCAGGAAACTAAAGATAAGTTAGCTTAACATTTGTATAATAAATAATGGATTATTGACTAAATGATACAATAGAACATCTGCTTATAAAAATTAAAATAAAAAGGGGATTGACCAACTATATTGAACTTTTTGAAGTAACAGATGAATAGACTAGTTCAGTGATACATCTTGGATTTTCAAAAGGTTTTCTCCCAGGTACTGCATTATAGACTTCTGACTAAGGTCAGAGCATGTGGAGTCAGGGGATAAATAGCAGAGAGGATAGAAAGTTAGCTACAAAACAAAAAACAATTATGGGTAACTATTCTGATCGTCAAAAAGTGAGAAGGAGCATTCCACACTGACCCACTGCTGTTCACAATTTACATAAAATGTTTTGAACGTGGGAATCAGAGGTACGAGAATGGGCCTGTAATTTGCAAATAAATGTCAATATAGTTAAATGTGAGATGATGCTTTTTGTCTGGACTGTTTTGTCCAAATGACAAGAACAAAAGGGTCTAGGGTGTAATGTTACACAGATTGCTAAAAGTAATGCCATGGTTATAAGCCCATTTAAAAAAAGGCAAACAAAGCACTCGGCTTTACTTCCAGTAGAATAGATTATTAAAACAAAAAAATCAGAATAGTTCCATTAAGCTTGAAATATTAAGCACAGTTCCGGTCTCCATATGATTAAAAAAAGGGTACAGAGGCACTGGAGAAGGCACACAAAAGATTTCTTAGAATTATAGCAAACTGTGAGGATACTTATATTAGGAAAGGTTGAACAAGCTGGGGCACACTGCTCTAAAAAAGAAGAATGATGGGTTCCTGCTAGAGGTTTTCAAGAATATGAAGGGTTGAGGACAGAGCCAAAGGCCGTGATTCTCCCATTCTGCTGCGCCAATATTTTAGCACAGCAGACCAGGAGAATCTCACTGTGCTGACACACAGGATAGCATCTCCCAGTGCCGGATTTCCAGCGGCATCTGCTCTGCCCTGGAAATCGGCAGGGAGACCTGGAATTAATTTTAATCTTACTTTGCATGTGGTTTAAATGAAATTAGCAGGCCGGAACTGAAGTCTATGGGCCCGCTAGCCTCTTCCCTCGTCCTTGGGAGCATTTCACTCCAGCCGGGTTTACAGTAACTCCCCACTTTTGGGGAACTAGTGGCCAGATCCCACTGGGGTGAAGGGGGTGGGAATTTGGAGCTCAGGAGCCAGGGAGGTGAGGAGGTGGTGAGGCCCCCCCCCCCCCCCCCCCCCCCCCCCCCGAGGCATTGACACCCTGGCACTGCCTAGGGATAAAATGCCAATGCTCAGGGGGCACCTTGGCACTGCCCATCAGGCATGGGACAGTGCCTGATGGGGAGGGCGGGTCCCAGGAGGCAATTGGTGGAGGTGGGGGGAGAGCCTGGAGATTGGGCTGGGGTGGGCCCAGGAATGGGCAGGAAGAGGGCCAGAGATTGAACTGGCCAGCAATCTGGAGGCCATCAGTGCAGGGTCACTGCACATGCACCGATTTTGGCACTGACAGATCGGTGCTTGCACAGTGGCCTGCTCAGTGCGCTGATTTCAGCCTCTCCAGCAGGAATAGATTTTAATAATATTCATGCTGGTTGCCTCTGCAGTGCACAGAGAAGGATCCTCTGAATTCCCCAAGAGGTGGCAAGATTATGAAATTCACTACCAGGGAGGGTAGCTGAGGCAACAAGAGGAAACAAATTAAGTTAGACAGGAAAGGAATAGAAAGATATGCCGCTAGGAAAAACAATGAAATTCTCAGCAGGACCGGCATCTGTGGAAGGAGAAAATACAGTAAACCTTTCAGCTGATGACCTTCAAACAGAACTGATAAGAGTTCGAAAAAGAGGTAGGAGAGAGTTCATGTGAACCAGTTGGCTCAACGGATCTTTTTCTGTGCATTAGACTATGTAATTCTATGTACAGCTTTGCATAATGTTATTTGACATTTGAAGGAAAACAACATACATGGCTTAATGTTATTACTTCCTAACAGTATTTGGGAACTCTTTCAGGTTTTGTTTTAAAATACCTTTGTTTTATGAACATTAGTATACTGCTGCCTCAGTACAGTCTTACAAGATAGGGATAGGTAGACTGGTACTTAGAACTTATTTTCAAAATTTTGAATTACTTTTACTCATGTAAATTAATTACCCAGCAGATTAAACTTTCTGGACATCCATCAAGCCCAAAGTTTGGAAGAATTTGGTCAACAAATTAAACTTTGAAGATAATTCTGAAACTGGAGAAAGAAACAGAGGCAGAAAGGTTTAATGAATGAATAAATGTGTTGGGTCAAGGCAACTGGATACTCCGACATCAATTGTGGAGCAAAGAGAGTGGGGTGCACAGAAGGCCAGAGGCAAAGGGTTAAACAACTGTGGAGTGATTATAAACCAGGGCATCTTAGGGATTAAGAACAACGAGGCATGCAAGGACAAGGCTGTCTCAGTGTGAAGTAGGATATATGCCATGTGCTTGTGAAACACTGGGAGTTCAGGAAAGGTGATGAAAGGAACTTTCCAAGGAGAACATTGCAGATCAAGTGAAAGAAATACAAATAAAAACTTTGATAGTAGGAGAAGTGAGGTAAGGATGTAGGCTATTGATATTCAGGTGGTAAAAATTAATACACTAGGTGATAGAGTTTGAAGCTCATCTCTACAAAGGTAACAATACTAAGGATTTTGCATGACCGGGTTCAAATTGTGAAAATGGTCAGGAAGAGGGTTGGAATCAGTGCCATGAGAATGGAGTTAGGGCAGCATAGTGGAACAGTGGTTAGCATTGCTGCATCACAGCGCCAAGGACCCAGGTTTGATTCTAGCCTCAGGTGACTGCGTGGAGTTTGCACATTCTCTCCATGTCTGCGTGGGTTTCCTCCCACAATCCAAAGATGTATGGGATAGGTTGATTGGCCATGCTAAATTGCCCTATAGTGTCAGGGAACTAGAAGGATAAATATGTGGGGTTACAGGGATAGGACCTGGGTGGGATTGTTATCAGTGCAGGTTCAATGGGCCAAATGGCCATTTCTGCATTGTAGAGCTTCTATGGAGTTAATTGCGGAAACCAAATACTGTAGCTTTGGCCTTTCAAATCGTCTTGGGTTTTTTTTAAAAAAAACTTATTCAGAACATGACATAGACATCTGACACCCCTGTGCTAGCAGCTGAAATCACCAACGCTTTGCTGGTCAGAGGCTAACTGTTGATAAATGAATAACTAGAACAGCATTTTTAAAAGGTTGATTTTCAAATGAAAGAGAAACTAAAAGGAACAAGAAAAATTGCAGCAGCTACAGACTACTGTTTGTTAGAGAAGCCCCTGGTTCAACTTCTTAGGTAAATTGAACTAAGCAGTATTAGTGGGATCATTAGTCTGTTAAAAAAGGGCCCCGCTACTGACCATTACAGCCCAACTCCTGTCCATTAGTGAGTTTTGGGGGGGAACATGTGAGAAAGCATTCAAAATTCAAGAGATGAATAAACTAAAAAAAACCAAAAATTTTACATGCCAAGATTGCCAGTGTAAATGATCACCTACCCAGAACCACTGCCACCGACAATTGCCACTTTCTTTCCAGCAGGAACTTCAAAGGAGACTCCATCGAGGACTTTGTGACCATTGATATATTCAAAGTAAACATCTTCAAAAGTGATTGTAGATTTCGCAGGAGAAATCTGAAGTTCTGGGGCCTTTGCAATATCCTAAAAAGCCCCCACAAAAAAGTTGTTTTACTGAGTCAGAAGCAACACTCAGAGCAAATTAAAAACAGAAGGTGACACGCCATTGAGACATTCATAAAAATTGAACAAACAATCTCAAATTAAAGATTTTCAAATTAACTTATGGAATACTTGCACAATTTCTGGCTAAAAAACTGGAAGTTAAGAAAACTATACCATTGATTTTCAAGAACTATAACACTTTACCTTGATCTTTGAGTCAACACTCAGCAAGGTAAACAAAGTGTTCATGTCTATTAGCGCCTGTCGTGTCTCTCTATACACCGTGCCCAGGAAATTTAAGGGAAGAGACAATTGGAAAAGCAGTCCATTTACCATCACCAGGTCTCCAACTGTTAGTGCACCTATAAAAGAATAGGTTTTATATTGATTTAAATTCAATTCAACTTGAAGAAATATAAGCAATATGAATATGATCTGAATAGTGCATAACATTTGCATTATTCAGCTCAAAGGTGGTGAATTTAACTGGGTAGAAATGGGGATGTTCACTGATGATTTCACAATATTCAGTACCATTTGTAATTCCTCAGATACTGAAACACTCCATGTCAAAATGCAACATTCAGGCTTGGGCTGATAAATGACATGCACCATTCACTCACACAAGCTCGGCAATGCCCATCTCCAACAAGAAAGAATCCAACTCTATCTCCAAGACATTTAATGACATTACCATCAACCATCAACATTCTGAGGGTTACCCTCGATCAGAAATGAAACTGGACCAGCCATAACAAATACTGCGACTGCAAGCGCCGGTCCGAGGCTGAGAATTCCAAGGCAAATAATTTGCTTTCCCAAAAGCTGTCCACCATCTACGAGGCACAAGTCAAGTGTGTGATGGAATTCTCTCTACCTGCTTGGATGAATGTGGCTCCAAAAATACTCAAAAAGCTATGGGCTTGAACCCAACACATTGTCAATGAATTGTACAAATTATACATTAACTAACAGGAAAGGGAAAGAGAAGAACACCACACCAAAGGATAACTCATTCAAAAGTGCAGGCTATATATCTTTAAATACATTAGCCAGTTTGACTGGAGTACCTGAGAGGATGCCTTGACTTGCAAGTAACATGATTCCAGTCAGACCCAAGCTGAAGATAAGATTCTGACCAAAGTTCAGTGCTGCAAGACTTGAGGCTGTCTTCAGAGATGCAGTTTCATAAGTCTTCAAGTATCCATCATATTTCTCCGCTTCATATTTCTCATTGTTGAAATACTGCAAAAGAAATTTAAACCATGGGACTCATGCTAATTTAGAATGGGTTTGAACAATAAAAAAAAAACTTGCGTTTAGAGAAAACAAGAAACATGTAGAAGTCCAACTTTATGGCAGGCTTTCTTCAAAATGAAATGCCTCTTCCAAATGATGCACACTGAAATTACTCTCGCCTATTCTTTGGTTTTCTGCTTTGTTCTTTTCCCAAAGGCACTGGATCTTTGTTAGGTTATCTTATGGATGTCAGTCTCCAATAGCCTTCCAAATTTTTCACTTGTGCATTGGCTACATGGCAATTTAACTACAGGGGGCATCATGGCCAATACCAATTTTGTCATCCAATGATCAGCTTTAGAATTCATTGCATAACAATCAGCAGTAGGAACCTGGTTTAATTTTCTCCTCCTCAACATTGATGCATAGAATCCAAATTTTCTCTTCCTGCCAGAGCTTTAGTTATAGCGTCATAGACGTTTACAGCCAATGCATTGTCATCGCTAAAGGAGAGTGGTTTGTGGAATGGTGTAGATGTCCTACCACAGATCTACTGGTGAACCTTGTTCAGAGAGAGGGCTCATTTTGGTCGATGCTCTACCAACATTTGCTAAAGATAGATGCAATAAGGCCAGCCATTTCCATCCACCAGTCTGGCAGCAATCTAAAAACTAAAGACAAGAACTAAGGCCATCCAGGAGATTTCCTGCTCACTTCGTGTCAGCCAGTAGTACACAATGGCTGAAGATGCAAAAGGTGCAAAGAAAATTAGTAGAACATTATCTCATTTTCCCCAAGAAAGTTGACCCTCTCACAGAATCCCTACATTGCAGAATGAGGTCACTGTATAATTCCTGCATCCAAAACAGTCACTGCAGCAACTGAATTTACCAACTTTGTTTAATACGTATTTCTGGACATTCTAACAATCACAAACTTTGAAATACATAATTTAAATAGCCCACAGTTCATAAGGAAATCAGATGAAATGCAAACTCAATTTATACAGTTTTATTAATGCTAGGGGAAATGCTGGAGGTGTTAATTATTTTACAACACTTCTACATTACTGAGAACTGTAACAAAAGGGGAATATAACAATTCAAATTGTGTCATCTTAGAGCTGGATTTTCCTTTTGTTTTCAATACAAGACTGTCCAAAATTGTAAAAACACACAATTCAACACATCTAACCTTCACAGTCTCATAATTCAGGAGTGAGTCTATTGCAGCATTGCCTGCATCATTATCAGCCTTATTCATTTCGATTCGGAATCGAGTCCTGCAAGTGAGACATTAATATTGCAAAGTCACCAAGTAAAGACACTGGCAGGCATGAAGAAAACTATGAAATTAACAAATTTAACATTACTATAGTACCTCCACTGTGTGATGCCAATAGTAAAAGCTGAATACGCAGTTAAAGTCCCCAGTGTTATCAATGCATATTGTCCACCACATCTATAATACTGTAAGAAACATTAAAAAGGTGAAACATTTCCAGCTCATAATTTAACATTTATTATAGTCATATTCAACACTTATAATTAAAACAAAACAACTTTGGAAAATGCAGATTTTTGCATACAAGCTTGAATAATGTATTACAACATCAACACTGATTTGACCCACTGTGTTAATGAATAAACTTCCATTAGACAAGTGCCAGGTTATTTTATTTCTACGTAAGTGAGAAAGAGTCAATAAATTGGACCTAGCTCTTTCTTATTTTGGGGAAAAAAATCTTCATTCAATCCATTGGTCATAAAGGACTTTTGTACTTCCAAAGCACGTGATGAGATGCTATATTAACGCAAGATCTTTCTTCCTTCAGGATGATTAATACAAACTGTTACTGACTGCACAATAGTTGTAGACCAAAATTTAGTTTCCTGCTGCAGATTGGCTGACATCATAGAATGGATAGAAGAATTGTTACAGCACAGGATAAAGCCATTCAGCTTGTTGTGCCTGTGCCACATCTGTAAGAGCAACTCCATTAGCAACTCCTGCTGCCCTGCCTTTTACCCATGGCTCAGCAAATTTATTCTCTTTTTTGAAAATCACAACTGAATCATGAAAACATGCTGACCAATCTCAGCTGAATTACCACACTACTAATCTTTCCCATCTATTTTATCTGTATTTTTTAAATTGAGATGTTTACTGTCTCACAATGATTGAGTTGAGAAGCTAAGTGGCCTACAGTCACCAATTACTCTCTCAGTTTGTGATGGAAGTCACTTAAGATGATGCAGTGTATTTTGAATTTGGTAAACATTCTTAAACATTGCACACCTTTTTTAAAAAATTGCCTTCCACACCATGAAAACAAACATATTCATGTTTCCTCAGTCACAGACTAATTTCCCAGTGCATCAGCAGGAACGGTCAATGGTCATGGGCAACGGTGTACTGTGGACTGGGAGAATGAAGAGTCAGCTTGCAATTCCCTACGCGCCTATGTTTCCAAATTGAATGTCCAAGCAACATCTATACCTAGGAAAAGGACGCCATCCAAGGCCAGCTTTGCATGTCACTTGGCAGCTAATAACATTCGCTCCATCCCTGTCTGACGTTTCCATTTCTAAAGCTGATTTCCAGCAGCTTAGCTCCATTATTTACGCCCAACATTTTTGCCAGTGAATAAATTGTCCTAAGACTAGAGTTTTGCAATCACACCACGAACAATTGTCCTATTTTTTTCCTCACATTTTTGGAGTTCAAAGAAGTTAGTTTTTCAAATGGGCAATTGCTCTTGAATTTTTAGCCAATTTCCCTCTCCATGGCTACCTTTAATCACTCTCTATTTTACATCAAAACTGGTATTGCCAACTTCAGCAAAACTTTCCTCTCATTCCTTAAAAAAAATCTGCATCTTCTCCTTCCTCTTACATTATAATTATATTGAAATTACAACTATTGAAATTAAGAAAAATCACAATCTATTTTAACTCATTCTTTGCTGGGACCTCAAGCCTACAGCATTCCTTATCTCATTCAATTTTCCTTCCTCCTGCAAAACTAGGTTTCCAAAAACTCTGTCACTGATACACAAATTTCTGATTTACCCAGTTAGTTTTCAACCTTGGCAGCACCTGCCTATGAACCATCACTCTTTCATTTTATTTTCCTCGGTCAAAAATATGACAATATTGGCAGAAGATCCAGGAGATTTCCTGCTCACTTCTTGTCAGCCGGTAGTACACAATGGCTGAGGATGCATAAGGTGCAAAGAAAATTAACAGAACATTTTCTCATCTTCCCCAAGAAATGGTTTCTGTAATTCAGAAATACATTAGTGGCTGATTATCCTCTGCACTATTTCATCTACCAAAACCAGATCAAGTGCAAAACTTACCAGGATGCCACTGACAAGCAGTACTTCAAAGATGGTGGGACCTAGATTAAACACCAAGGCGCTCAGCACAAAACTGATACCTCTAGTCCCTCTGTCGATGGCTTTTGAGAGTGCACCCGTCTGCCTGCTGAGATGGAAACTCAAATCTAAGTTGTGCAAGTGCAGGAAGACATTTTTGGCTATTCGCCTGATAGAACTTTGAGCTACTTTGCCAAAGACAGCATTCCGGAGTTCATTGAAGGCGGCTGCACAAACTCTCGAAACACCATCTGCAAAGGAATTTCAGAAGATTTGAATTGGCTTTTTGAAACATATATATCATCATTTCAAGGTTACTTCCTGCATGGAGAGATTGTGGTCTTTGTCACACATGCGTTGCATTAGCAAAAATGCAGCACAACCATTATTTTACAGGTTGCTGAGCGCCACATACCAAAAGGAACACAAACTTCAACAATTGTTAACTCAGTTGATCCAGTGGGGTCACAAGGAGTATATTACAAATGGCTTCATCACTACTGGCTTTGGGCCAGGACAGGATAGATATTGGAAAGTTGCTGATAACGCTGGTGATCAGCAGAGGATATAAATAGATTGGAGATCTGGGCACAGAAACGGCAAATGGAATTTAATCTGGGCAAATGTGAGGTGATGCATTTTGGAGGATCAAGTTTAGGTATGGATTATACTGCAAATTTATTTATTTTTTATTCATTTGTGGGATATGGGCATCATTGACTGACCAGTATTTATTGCCCATCGCTGGTTGCCCAAGAGCAATTGAAAGTCAACCACACTGCTGTAGCTCTGGAGTCACATGTAGGCCAGATCAGGTAACGATGGCCGATTTCCTTCCCTAAACGGACATTGCCATGTGGGTTTTTCTGACAATTGACAATGCTTTCATGGTCATCTAGATATTTTTCATTGAATACAAATTCCACCATCTGCCGTGGCAGGATTTGAACCCGGGTCCCCAGAACATTAGCTAAGTTTCTGGATTCCTAGCGATAGTATCACTAGGCCATCGCCTCTCCTTATGACAGAGCCCTTAGGAATATTAAAATACAGCGTGATCTGGGCATTCAGATCCACAGTTCCCTAAAAGTGGCAGCACAGGTGGCCAAGGTGATTAAGACAGCATATGGCATACTTGCCTTCATCAGCTGGGGCACTGAGTACAAAAGTTGGGAAATAATGTTGCAGTTATATACAATCTTGGTTAGGCCGCATTTGGAGTATTGCAATTCCGGTAATTACACCAGCAAAAGGATGTGAAAGTTTTGGAAAGGTGCAAAGAAGGTTCACCAGGATGTTGCCTGGTCTCAAGGATGTTGGTTATGAGGTTGAATAAACTAGTATTGTTTTCACTGGAAAGATGGAAACTGAGGTCTACAAAACTACGAGAGGTATAGACAGGATGGATAGTCAGAGGCTTTTTCCCAGGGTGGAAGTGTCAATTACAAGGGGGCACAGTTCAAGGTAAGAGGGGGAAGTTTAAGATATGCGAGGGAAGTTTTCCATGCAGAGTGTGGTGGATGCTTAAATCAATCTGCAAGAGGTGGTGATGGTGGTGGAAGCAGGCACATTAGCCACATTTAAACAGTTTCTGAATGGGTATATGAATAGGGAGGGAACAGAGGAATACGGACCAAGGGCAGAAGGTTTTTTCTTTTGTTTAGCTAGGGCATCATGATTAGCACAGGCTTGGAGGGCCGAAGGGCCTACTCCTGTGCTGTACTTTTCTTTGGAAAGTATTTCTGCACCGCCCCGTGAGTCCGACAATAACTATGCTCATGTTGATCAATAATTGTTGTCTCAAATGCTTTTACCGGCATAGACCACCATATTCCCCATTAAAATTCATATGTTACTAACTGCGGCTTGGATAAGATACCGAAGGACAACTTGCACGTGGGTAACTGCAACTCAACAAGAGGTCAAAACCCTTAAGGGAGAAATATCAGAGAAGGAATGACAAATGCTAAGCATTCTCAAAATGAAGGTATAATTGGCACAGAAGACATATGGTCAAGACCTTTGCTGATTCTTTGTGAATAATGGATCCAGCACTGCAGTAAAGTGAAATGATCAGAATGGCCAGTGTTGTAAATTTCATGTTGTGCTGCAGTAGCCTCATGGATTTTTCACCTATTCTAATTCTCCATATTATCCAATTCTGTCTATATCCATTTGACAGAGGGAGAATTTCAGGCCTCTAAGGAAAGAGCAGGGGAGTGGGCTAACTGGATAGCTCTAGCAAAAAGCCAACACAAACTATTTGGTGGAAAAACCTGCTTTTATTCTACATGGTTCTCCAACACCATTACAGCTTCTACCACAACAGCGAAACAAACTAAGAATTGAGTCATCATGAAGTGGACTCAAGGTCCCACCCTACTTGTGTATTCTCAAACAAACATTTTAAACTGCAAATCCATTACTCTTTCAGATATAATACCCTGTCATATTGCCTCGCTTTCTTCTTTTCGCAACAGCAGCATGATTTACATGTATTTTGATATAATCTGTAAACTCAAATCACTACATCAAGATACTACTGCACATTATAATATAAATTTATGCAAAGTGAAAAAAAATCTCTGCAATTCTCTTGCCAGAAACATTTGCTACTCATTGCAACCTGCACTGTAAGAAAGTCAACATCTGTCAAGCAAATTAAAATATTTTACTTACAGCCAATAAGGACAGCTGTTGCCATGGTGATGACTGTACTAGTTGCATCATTCAGGTTCAAAACACTACCTGACATTTGGTTGAGTTCATCTACTGCATATTTAAACATGAAGGGAACCATTATATTCATGAGCTGCGAAGACACAGGAACAAACATTACAAAAGGTTGAACACTATACCTAGTGAATAATTTGACTGATTTACAGCTTCCTGAATAAAGGTCCTGGAGGCACTTTGAAATGTCAAGTCCTTAGTGCTGTAGAAAGTTGGCAGTGAAGATTTAATTCACTGTAACATCTAATAGCTGGCAGCTGATGCTAGTATTATCATTGCTTCACTGTATTTACATGTCTGCGTTTAACAACAAAGAGGCTGACAGCTGCAGCTTCTTTAATATGTATTAAAGTACACAGTTGCACCTTTGGTTGTCCTATTTTAAAACAAATAATACAATCATAAAAATACAATGCCAGTCTTTACATTTAAAAAAAAATCTCACTTACAGCTTGATGCAGGTACCTACTGTATACTGCGAAATCAGGGCAAAAATTGTAACCCCCACCAACCCTACAGATTGCAGACCTCTGCTAATGCCATTCCTTATCACATCACCAACAGATGCCCCAGTGCAATATTCAGTAGATCCAGGTCTATTTCCCTAAGTTCTTTCAGTTTCCCTCCAAGTTTCAGAAATCATAAATTAGATGGGCCAAATGGTCTCCTTTTGTGCTGGAATCATTCTTATCACTGTTAGGCCAGAAAGAGGCGAGAATTAAAAAAAAGAGAAATGATGAATTTTATTGTTCCTCTGTATTTACTTCACAACAGGATCTCAGAAAATGGCAGCTGTGGATTTTGATTTTGAAAGCGCAGACAGATATTCATTTTTTAATAGTGCCAGACCAATTAAACTTTGGGAGGCCTATGGCGGAAAGAAAATAACTCCATGTGATCACATTCTGCAGATGTAGTCAGTGATAGGAATCGCCCAGTAAGCCGTAGGCACAGATGTCGGACTCATTTCTTGCTATGTTCCCACCCTCTTTTGCTGATAGGATATGAACAAAAGCATAACGCATGACTTAAAAGGAAAGCAAAAATAAACACTTCAGAATCTGTAGGGATGGCACTTGCGATGTGAAATTATTGGAAAATTTTTCACATCAGGATTTTCCCAGGTAAATTAGGAATTAGCAGCTGCCTCAGATAGTGAGAAAAGCGTTTTTGGAAAATAAATGTTGACACATTCCACATCAGAATCACACTAGTTAATTGAATTACTGTGCGGCAACATTACTCAAAAGCCCTTCCGCCTCAGCAGAATCTGCTATAAGCTGAGGCTTCAGATTCACTCAAAACTCTCAGGAACAACAAGCAGCAGAGAAAATGGCAAAACGTGCCATGAATAGAAGAAGAGGAATCACACACCTAAGGGGAAGCTAGGTAAATACAGAAGGGAGAAAAAGATATAGGATCGGGTGAGATGAAGTGGGAGAGCATTGAGGCCAGCATAGATCTACTGTTAAGTTGCATAGCATTTCTGTGCTTTTAAATTCTAGTACATCAAACACAAGCTAAGTAAGGAAAACAGTCACTCCCTGCAAGTTAACATCTCTTCTGTCCAACCCATTTAAAACTTCATAAAGCCACAGTACTCTGTAATTTCCTGATGACCAAGTCCCAGACAATGCCTTGCCCAAAGACAACTCTCAAGAAATGTTCAACATATCACCAGTGATTCAATGGCTGTCTATACATCAAATCTGAAATGTAACAAGTTCCTAACTGTAAATATGACTGCAGTGGGCGGTAACAAAGGCCAGGTAATACTGCTTAAAAGGAGGAAAATAAACCCCAATAGTTGTATTTTAATGAATTCCATTCAACTGTTAAATGCAGCCTGAAATAGCCCTGGCTCACATTACAAGACATGAAATAAGAGTAACAGATTTATGCTGGAACCCAAATTTGGTTAACATCTGATAACTCTGGACTATCCCACTGTGCACCTGGTTGGCCTTCCACATTCTATCTGCAGTAAAAGACATCCAAAACTCTGATGGCCATGGTCCTCACTCAGACCCAGACCCATCATTCGTGGGCTTACTGACCCAATACCAGTTCCTAGGTTAATCAGTGTTTAGATTTTAAAATTCTCATTTTTTTTCCCTCAAATCTTTAACTGGCCTTGTCCCAACCCATCTCTAATCTCCTCCAGCCCCAGGATCCTCCAAGGGTTCTGCACTCCTCTGATTTTGGTCTCTTGTGCATCACCAATTTTAATTGATCTACAATAGGTGGCCATACCTTCAAGACCCAGAACTCTGGAATTTCCTCCCTAAACCCCCTCTACCTCCACAATGCTCCTTAAAAGTTACCTCTGACTTCCACCTGTCTTAATATCTCCTTGTGGCTCAGTGTCAAAAATTGTATTTGATAACACTCCTGAGAGAAACTTTGAGATGTTTTGCTAGATTAAAGATTCTACACAAATATAAACTCTCGTTGAAAACTCAGTAGAATGGATGCCCAATAACAAGCTTGCTGATAGCTAATGGCAAAGATTGAAACCATGAATTATTCTTGGAATCTCTAAAGTCTACCAGTGGCGTTAACGAATAGGGAATGTCAAGAAGCCAGTCAGGCATTGGATTTTTGTTTGGTTAACTGATCCAATGATGAAATTTAACACTCGCTAGTGAGGTAAACAGTAGTCAACTTGTTTAATTGCATAATTAACAGATTAAAAGACCTACTGTGCATATGGATTGCCAGGCGCATACTTAATATACACAAGAGAGCAAGCTTCCATAGAAACAGATGAGAAAAATAGTCACATGCTAAAATCACATGATGCATTTTCAAGTGGAACAGACTGTATTCCTTAAATTAGGGATCAAGTTAAAAATAAAATATACATCAGGACAGCAACAATAAACAAGTTTTAAAACTGCACATCAATTCAGATTAACATTTAAAATTAGGATCACCACAGAGTTTGTAATAAAAAAAATTCCATACATGTAAAAAACAGAGAATGCCACAGTGCATCGTATAATGAGATTTATTCCATGAGGACTGAAGACCTAATTGCTTAGGGGCAATGCAGTCATGTGGATATTATGTAAATTACATTCCCACGTGAATAAAGTTAGTATTTCAGGGCACAGGGTATACAGTTAATTTCAAATAACTACACTTGATAACTGTAAATAGAATACCAGCATCATTTTGGAATGCATCTTTAATGAGAAAAATTGTGTTTTACCTCGAAAGCACAGAAAAAAGGTTTCAGCAATAATTGGACAGACTGCAGATTTTAATTATAATTCCTATTTTGATCAGGATAAGTTTGGCAAATATAGTGCACTATCTTCTAATACATAATTAAATATTAGACTCCATTTGTTGTCAAAAGTAAATATCCCCATTTAAAATCACTCTCAGATTCTGAAAGAGATTAACATTGTGGATAGATCTCTAAAGGTTCTGAGGAGAGACGTC
Organism: Carcharhinus amblyrhynchos; assembly: GCF_965287045.1. Lineage (NCBI taxonomy): Eukaryota > Metazoa > Chordata > Chondrichthyes > Carcharhiniformes > Carcharhinidae > Carcharhinus > Carcharhinus amblyrhynchos. Next base: position 134,743,714 of record NC_137327.1, read on the forward strand.
TACTTGAAATATTCACCTCTCTAATTCAGATGCTAACAACTCTCACTGTATATTTCTAACATTTCTGTCTCACAGAATCATATAATAGTTTACAGTACAGGAGACCATTTGGCCTGGTATAGCTGCACTGTTTATCCAAAGGAGCAATTTACCTAGTGTCTCTCTCCAGCCTTCTCTCAGGGGTAGAAAAGGTTGTCTTAGGCACACTATTTTCTATGCCTTTGCCTCATGAATGGAACTTTTCCACAAAATCCTATTTCAGTGCAAAGTTGTATGTACATTTGTTCCCCTTTGCCTTTTTATTTTTCAGTTTCCGGCCTCCACAAAAGTAATTCCGTCGAACAAGGCAAACAAGGCCAAGACTTGACAACAATGGATGCCAATATGCCTTGATTAATTAGCTACAAGAAACAATGCTTCAACGTGTAAACCAGAAAATCAAACCATCATACTAAACTCTATTAATAACTTTGGGGAATGGGGAGGACAGAGTTACATTGGGCAATAATCAAGCTCAGGAACTTTATCCTCTGGCGTTATGCTCACAACTATTCCTTTTCCCATACGCCTTTAATAGTTAACGTGCACCTTTGTGCACCAATCATTGGTTCATGTTGGAGAACACATAGCATTATTGGCCGGGCAAAAAAATCACCACAAAATTTAAAGCTGCATTTAAAGCATAACCTTCTGCAGGAAAGCTGAGAAGCAACACAATTTCCACCCCCACTGCCACCCTTAACCCCCATCCCCCAAACAAAACATGGATTGTTTTTCTGACCAAAAGTAGCAATCTCCGCTTTCCTTTAGATTTCATTTTCTTAAGTTGTTGTTCCCCCAACCCCATGCCAACACTATAGTTAAGAAAGCCCACCAATGCCTCCACTTTCTCAGAAGACTAAGGAAATTTGGCAAGTTAGTTACGACACTCACCAACTTTTATAGATGCACCACAGAAAGCATTCTTTCTGGTTGTATCACAGCTTGGTATGGCTCTTGCTCTGTCCAAGCTCGCAAAAAACTAGAGGGTGGTGAACTAAGCCCAGTCCATCATGCAAACCAGCCTTCCATCCATTGACTCTGTCTACACTTCCCCCGCCTTGGAAAAGCAGCCAGCATAATTAAGGACTCCACACACCCCGGACATACTCTCTTCCAGCTCCTTCCATTGGGATAAAGATACAAAAGTCTGAGGTCATGTACAAACCAACTCAAGAACAGATTCTTCCCTGTTACTGTCAGACTTTTGAATGGACCTACCTCGCACTAAGTTGATAGTTCTCTACATCCTAGCTAGGAATGTAACATTACATTCTGCACACTCTCTTCTCTATGGACTGTATGCTTTGTCTGTATAGCACGCAAGAAACGATACTTTTCACTGTATACTAATACATGTGGCAATAATAAATTAAATCAGAGCTTCCATTTTGAAGTCCCAACCTGATATATTAGTTGGGAGATTAAAATGTCACCCTATCCATTTCAAAGTTGATCAAATGCAACAGCAAAATTGCGAAGTGAACAGAATTTACTTAGTTGTGGAAATGGAGTTATAACAACTCCACTAATGTGTAACATAACCCTTTGCAAAGAGAAGTCCCATTCTGGCTTTGTTACTAACAATGGGACTAAATTCCCTCAATTTAAACCAACATCAAGCTGTTCACTACGCTGGATTAATAAAATATGAAATGACATTACCGTAAAGGAATTTATTGAAAAATCTATACATTCACAAAGAAGCATGAGGGCACAATAAAAATGGTTACAAAACACAGCATATTCTTAAAATATGACAAATTACTGACCTTCGCCGCACCTAAAAGACCGAGAGATATAGCCACTCTGGCACGAAGATCAGGCCTATCTTTTGGCCAAACATGTGTAAACATAGCTGAGAGAATTTTTCCTGTATCAACATCTTTGAACTGAAAGATAAATTTTCCAAATTAGGACATTTTCAAACTTAAATAATGGATTAGCAAGGGCTAATGACATCACGTTTCTAGTTTGTAAGAGTGACTGAACAGACAATCTAAATTATCTTATTTAACAGAAGCTGCAGCTGCTGAGTCATTTTTGTGGTATAGAATTGTATCACTACAAATTTAACTAAGAGTTGGGTTCAGCAAGTCTAATGTTGCAACTCAATAGGTATAAAAATAATCAAATGAATTAAACAAAGCATTTTAAATTACTTTTAATCATATAATTTTTGAAATAAGATCTAATGAGGCAGCATCTTAAAAATACTAGGATATTGAGAGATAGTAGTCCTTTATAGACAAAAAATTCAAAGCTCGTTTTAAGTTTATTTATTTGTGTCACAAATAGGGTTACATTAACACTGCAATGAAGCTACTGTGAAAATAGACACCACACTCCGGTTCTATTCGAGTACAATGAGGAGAATTTAGCATGGCCAATGCACCTAACCAGCATGTCTTTTGGACTGTGGGTGGAAACCAGAGCATCTGGAGGAAACTCACACAGACACAGGGAGAACATGAAGACTCCGCACAGACAGTGACCTAAGCCAGGAATCGAACTTGGGCTCTGGTGCTGCGAGGCTGCAGTGCTAACCACTGTGCCGCCAAAGACAACACAAACCTACATTTTGTATAACATTTTCTATATTTGCATGAAATGGCAAAAATTTAAAGAACTAACAGACTTAAAAATAATGTGCAGCAATACTAACTAACTATGGCCTAGATTTTGAAGTAGTTACAACACGAACTGTCAGCTTTCACTGTCATTACTCCTCTGAAACTCTCAGTAACTTCAGGAGTCTGCACACTCAATTAAACACAAAACCAAAAGTAACTGACTTTATACTTCCCCACACGGTGTGCAGTTGATGCCACACATACTGGTGGCATGGTACTGCACATTGGGCAGCACGGTAGCACAGTGGTTAGCACTGCTGCTTCACAGCTCCAGGGGCCGGGGTTCGATTCCCGGCTTGGGTCACTGTCTGTGTGGAGTTTGTACATTCTCCTCATGTCTGCGTAGATTTCCTCTGGATGCTCCAGTTTCCTCCCACAGTCCAAAGATGTGCAGGTTAGGTTGATTGGCCATGCCAAAAAAAATTGCCCTTAGTGTCCTGAGATGTGTAGGCTATAGGGATTAGTGGATACATATGTACAGATATGCAGGTAGGGCCTGGGTGGGATTGTGGTCAGTGCAGACTCGATGGGCCAGATAGTCTCTTTCTGTACTGTAGGGATTCTATGATTCTATACTGCAATGAAGTAGAAAGCACCAAGCTGCCAAAAACCTGTTCCTTTACGCTATTAGTTTTGAGGTTTAGAAACCTTTGAAAAAGTTACGCCTGGTAGAAGAAGTGTAATTGGATTTTTAATTATGTACTAAGGTCATAACTACCGATGAACAATGCGTCTGAAGGCAAAATACCGCGGGTGCTGGAATCTGAATCAATAACAGAAAATACTGGAAAATCTCAGCAGGTCTGACAGCGTCTGTGGAGAGAGAACAGAGCCAATGTTTCGAGCCAGGGTGACCCTTCATCAGGTTTTCCTGCATTTTCTGTTTTTGCTGAACAATGTGTCCATGAAAACCTAATCTTACATTTGTGGAATGTCAAAGTTGTCCAGTTTGATGTTTTCTTATTTTTTTAAAATTAATTTTTTAAAGTTTGAAGCTTTACTTTTATCCCAATCGATTATTTTAAATTTTGATCAAAATGAGAAACTCAGTAATTTTTACTTCTCGGTTTGCTGTGAGATTTCTTGCTTACCCTCCCTGATGACACCGCAGGCATTGGAAACCTAGAGACCTGGTACCTAATTCACAAACTATCCCTCACATCTTTTGACTGTGGGGGGGGAAACCAGAGCACCCAGAGGAAACCCACGCAGACACGAGGAGAATGTGCAAACTCCACACAGACAGTGACCCAAGCCGGGAATCGAGCTCTTCTAAGTTGGGATAGGATCACCTCTTTGTTTAGTTTCTGTTATAGTAGTAGGATCATTTTCCATTTCAAAGCTGTCATTCACAAATAGAATGTAGAACACCACAGCGCAGTACAGCCCCTTTGACCCTCGATGTTGCGCCGACTTGTGAAACCAATCTAAAGCCCATCTGACCTACACTACTCTAATATCATTCATATGTTTATCCAATGACCATTTAAATGCCCTTAATGTTGGCGAGTCCACTACTGTTGCAGGCAGGGCATTCCATGCCCTTACTACTCTCTAGTGAAGAACCTACCTCTGACATCTGTCCTATATACGTCACCCCTCAGTTTAAAGCTATGTCCCCTTGTGCTAGCCATTACCCACAGTTCAAATATATGCGGGTTAGGCTGATTGGCTATGCTAAAATTGCCCCTTAGTGTCCTGAGATGTGTCGGTTAGGAGGATTGGCAGGTGGATGTGAGGGGATATGGGGGTAGGCATTGAGTGGGATTGTGGTCGGTGCAGATTCAATGGGGCAGAAGGCCTCTTTCTGCACTGTCGGGTTTCTATGATTTTATGATCAGATCTTCCAATGTTAACACTTGGTGCAATCCAGATAAATAAACGTGTAAGAGTGTGTGTGTGTGTGTATTCAAAGAACAAAGAACAACCCAGCACGGGAAACAGGCCCTTCGGCCCAACGAGCCCGCGCCGCCGCATCACCCTACACCTATTCTACCCTGCGTGTCTACGAATGGAACCCCTAACTTAGCCAGATTCGTGGTGAGAGGGGGGTGAATTGTAATATTAATTGCAGGATTAACATAAAAATAGAAAATACAAAAGGAGAAGTAAAAGATTAGAAAGCCAAGGGGAGCACAAAGACAGACTGGGAAGGAATATAAAAAGGAAATAAGACAGGATTTTATCAACAATGTTAAATTGTTAAAAAGAATAACATAATAATTGAGAGAAAAGAAGAGTCTAATGGAGGAAGAAAGAATGGTAGCGAATGCTTTTTCACGGTTTTCATAAAAGCATGCCTCAATGTGAATTAAAAGATACACAAGGGAGTTGAAACAATTACATGGAATAATTATAGATAAGGAATTACTGCTGAAAATGTTGATGAAACTCAGAATGAAGTCTTTCAAATATCCTTGGATAGAAATGTTGTACCAGAGGACTGCAGGGTTACAAATATAATGCCTCCATTCAAGAATGAAGAAAACAAACTGAATACCAGCCTGAAACTCATGGGTAGATTTTATAAGGCCACAACAAAAGAATAAAGTTGCTCGCTGAGAGAGAGGAGAAACATAAGATATAAGGAATTTTAAGCGTGAGCAACAGAACAGCATTTATATACCAGCATGTAGAAAGATATCAATGGACTAGTCAGGTGGGCAGTAAAGTGGCAAATGGAATTCAACCCAAAGCAGTATGAGATGATGCACCTGAGGAGCACAAACGAGGCAATGGATTGCATAATACATGGGAGGATACTGAAGGAGTGTAGAAGAAGTGAGGGGCCTTGGAGCAAAGTCCACAGTTTCCTGAAGATAGCAGGACAGATTCTTAAAGTGGTTAAGGTGGCATACGGAATCCTTTCATTTATTAGCTGAGGTGTAAAATATAAGAGCAGGGAGGTTATGATGGAAGTATTCTAAACATTAGTTAGGCCACAGCTGGAGTACTGAGTGCATATAGTTCTGGTCACATTACAGAAATGATGTATTACATTAGAGAAGGAAGTGAGGAGATTTACCAGAATATTGCCAGGACTGGAAAATTGCAGCTATGAGGAAAGGTTGGAAAGAGGAGGCTGAGGGCAGATTTGATTGAAATGTATAACACAGAGAGACCTAGTTAGAGTGGATGGGAAGGACCAATATACTTTAGCAGAGAGGTCAGTGACTAGGGGGCATAGATTTACAGTGATTGATAGAATGATTAGAGGGTAGATGAAGATTTTTTTCCACCCAGAGGATTGTGGGGTTCTGACTATCTGAAAAGGATAGCAACAACTCATTTAAAGATGTCAGGAAATGTACCTCAGTGTTGTAACCTGCAGGGCTATGGACCAAATGCTGGAAAATTGGATGATAGTGGGTAATTTTTTTTAGCTGGTGCAGACCTGATGGACCAAGTGGCTTCTATGGTTCTATGCATCATCTTAAATTGTCTTATCCAATCTGTGGGCAACAAAATCCAACTGCTTTGCCAGTAACTCAAGTAATGCTGGAGTTTGGAATTTACGATAATGCTAGAGTTAGGTCTTTACAATGAAAAAGAAAAGTATTTTGGTGCATATGCTGCACTCTCCTACATGCTAACATGATCTGCAAAACCAGGTTTTCAAGCTAGCCTTTCTCCTAAGTCAAATCCTGAGTACTACTGGGGGGGACAGCTCATCTGAGGGAGGAAGCGATGGCCAGCTCTCTGGAGCTGAGCCAGTGAGCCAAAAAATCAAAAAGGGAAGCAGAAAGGTAGTATTAATAGGGGACTCCACAGTGAGGGGCACGGACAGGCGTTTTTGTGGACGTAGAAGGGAGTCGCGGATGGTGGTTTGTCTCCCTGGGGCTGGGATCCGGGATGTCTCTGGGCGGGTCCCAGACATCCTGAAAGGGGAGGGTGAGGAACCGGAGGTAGTAGTACATATAGGTACTACTGATGTAGGTAAGAAGAGGGAGGCACTCGTGAAAAGGGACTATAGGGAACTGGGTAGGCAGCTGAGGAAGAGAAAAGCAAAGGTAGTAATCTCAGGATTGCTGCCTGTGCCAAGGGAGAATGAGGGAAGAAACGAAATGAGGTGGAGGGTGAATGCGTGGCTGAGGGACTGGTGTAGAGGGCAGGGATTTCGGTTCCTAGATCACTGGGACCTCTTTAGGGGTAGGTGGGACCTCTATAGGAGGGACGGGTGGCACTTAAATACCAGGGGGACTAGTATCTTGGCGGGAAGACTGGCTAAGGCTACCGGGGGGACTTTAAACTAGAAAGGATGGGGGGAGGGAACTGTGATGGGGAAACTGGGACGGAGGAGGTTCGCTCCCAGGTAGGGGAGGACCACAGGCAGTATGGGAGGGAGGTTAGACAGGTGGTGGAGATGGGAAATGCCCAGACTGAGGGGCTGAAGTGTATATATTTTAATGCAAGGAGTATAGTGAATAAGGTAGATGAGCTTAGGGCGTGGATAGCTGTTTGGGATTGTGATGTGGTGGCCATTACGGAGACTTGGATGTCTCAGGGACAGGACTGGGTACTTCAGGTGCCAGGCTTCAGGTGCTTCAGGAAGGACAGGGAGGGTGGCAGAAGGGGTGGTGGCGTGGCACTGTTGATCAGGGATAGTGTCATGGCTACAGAGAAAGAGGATGTCGTGGAGGGATTGTCTACAGAATCTCTGTGGGTGGAAGTTAGGAACAGCAAAGGGTCAAAAACTTTGCTGGGTGTAATCTATAGGCCGCCCAATAGTGACAGGGAAGTTGAAGTGCAAATAGGGAAACAGATTCTGGAGAGATGTTTTAATAACAGAGTTGTCGTGATGGGAGACTTCAATTTCCCAAACATCGACTGGAATATCCCTAGGGTAAGGGGTATAGATGGGGAGGAGTTTGTTAGGTGTGTTCAGGAAGGTTTCCTGATGCCGTATGTGGACAAGCCTACGAGGGGAGAGGCTGTACTTGACCTGGTACTGGCAAATGAACCAGGGCAGGTGATGGATCTTTCGGTAGGAGAGCATCTTGGATATGGTGACCATAATTCTATCTCCTTCACAATTGCGTTGGAACGAGATAGGATCAGGCAGGCTAGGAAGGTGTTTGTCTGGGGTAAGGGGAGATACGAAGAAGTCAGGAAGTTACTTGGACAAATAAACTGGAAGGAGGCGTTCTTAGGGAAAAGTACCGAAGGAAGGTGGCAGATATTCAAGGAATGTGTGTCTGGAGCTCTGAATGACAACGTTCCGATGAGACGAGGGGGTTTTGGTGGGTCGAGGGAACCGTGGTGCACAAAGGATGTGTTGAACCTAGTCAGGAAGAAAAGGAAGGTGTACAAGAGGTTCAGGGAATTAGGAGATGTTAAAGATCTTGAGGAGTATAAGGACTGTAGGAGGGAACTTAAAAGGGAAATTAGGAGAGCCAGAAGGGGTCATGAGAAGACCTTGGCGGGTAAGATTAAGGAGAATCCCAAGGCCTTCGAGAAATATGTGAAAGGTAAAAGGATAAGAAGAGAAGGGATAGGACCTATAAAAGGTGAGGGGGGAAAGGTTTGTGTGGAACCAGAAGAAATGGCGGAGGTGCTTAACGAGTACTTCGCCTCAGTATTCACGGTGGAAGCCGATCTGGGAGATTTTGTTATGGATTTGCAGCAGATGGAAAGGATTGAGTACGTGAATATTAAGGAGGAGGATGTGTTGGAACTTTTGAATTCTATCAAGGTAGATAAGTCGCCGGGACCAGATGGGATGTACCCCAGGATACTGTGGGAGGCGAGGGAAGAGATTGCAGAGCCCCTGGCGATGATCTTTGCGTCGTCAATGGAGACGGGAGAGGTTCCAGAGGATTGGAGGATTGCGGATGTAGTTCCTATTTTTAAGAAAGGGAACAGAGATAGCCCGGGAAATTACCGACCGGTGAGTCTGACCTCAGTGGTTGGTAAGCTGATGGAGAGGCTTCTGAGGGACAAGATTTACGAACATTTGGAGAGGTTTGACATGATCAGGAATAGTCAGCATGGATTTGTCAAGGGCAGGTCGTGCCTTACAAGCCTAGTTGAGTTCTTCGATAATGTGACTGAACACATTGACGAAGGAAGTGCCGTGGACGTAGTGTACATGGACTTCAGCAAGGCGTTTGATAAGGTCCCCCATGCAAGACTTCTTGAGAAGGTGAGAGGGCATGGGATCCAAGGGCCTTTGGCCTTGTGGATCCAGAACTGGCTTGCCTGCAGAAGGCAGAGAGTGGTTGTGGATGGGGCTTTTTCTGAATGGAGGTCAGTCACCAGCGGAGTGCCTCAAGGATCTGTTCTGGGACCCTTGTTGTTTGTCATTTTCATAAATGACCTGGATGAGGAAGTGGAGGGATGGGTAAGTAAGTTCGCTGATGACACGAAGGTCGGTGGTGTTGTGGATGATCTGGAAGGATGGCAAAAGCTGCAGCAGGACATAGATAGGATGCAGGACTGGGCGGAGAAGTGGCAGATGGACTTCAACGCGGATAAATGTGTAGTCGTCCATTTTGGCAGAACCAACGGGATGAACGAGTACACTATCAAGGGCAGAAGTCTGAGTAGTGTTGAGGAGCAGAAGGATCTTGGAGTCCGGGTCCACAGGACTCTTAAATCGGCCTCGCAGGTGGAGGAGGTGGTCAAGAAGGCGTATGGTGTACTGGCCTTCATTAATCGAGGGATTGAGTTTAGGAGTCGGGAGGTAATGCTGGAACTTTATAAGACCCTTGTCAGGCCTCATTTGGAGTATTGTGCGCAGTTCTGGTCGCCTCACTATAGGAAGGATGTAGAAGCTATTGAAAGGGTGCAGAGGAGATTTACAAGGATGTTGCCTGGACTGGGAGGCATGCCTTATGAAGTTAGGTTGAGGGAGCTGGGACTCTTTTCCCTGGAGAGACGAAGGTTGAGAGGCGACCTGATAGAAGTTTACAAAATGTTGAGAGGAATAGATAGGGTGGACTCTCAGAGGCTATTTCCCCGGTTTGAAATGGTCGCTACGAGAGGACACAGATTTAAGGTGCGGGGAGGGAGGTTCAGAAGTGATGTTAGGGGTAAGTTTTTCACTCAGAGGGTGGTGAGTGAATGGAATCGGCTGCCGTCAGTGGTGGTGGAGGCGAACTCGCTGGGGTCTTTTAAAAGACTTCTGGATGAGTATATGGGGTTTAATGAGATTGAGGGTTATAGATAGGTCTGTAGGTTGGTAGGTGATGATGTGATTGGCGCAACTTGTGGGCCGAAGGGCCTGTTTGTGCTGTAGTGTTCTATGTTCTAAATCCACTAACTGCATCAAAACAGTTTAATGAAGAAAATCCTATTTCTTATTTGTTGTCCTTCCCCTCCATCTTTTTTTAGTCTAATTAAGAGATAACACTCTTATTTCATCTATACAATCTATGCTGTTAAGGATCGTGACATGGTAATTACAGCACCTTTAGCATAACAAAAGTTACTTCATGAAAACATCATTAAATTAAGTCCGATGTGTTTACAAGGATATAAATTACACAAACACCTTTTCATGAAAACAATACCTATTTCAGATAAGGCATCAGAATTGAAGATAAAATTGCAATGAGAGTTTATGCTCAACCACAAACACACAACAGTTACATTTTTGGGGTCAGTGTGAAGGCCTCCACCAGCATGTCCATGCCAACCTGTCCTTTTACTTATCAACTGCAACCACTGATGTCCCTGAAAACAAAAGTAAAACAAGTTATACAAGCAGATTTTACAACATGCAAAGGCACAAGTACAAAATTAGATAACACTCAAGGTATGGGGCAGAACCATCGATGATGTACTCATTGGACACTAGACTTAGAAAACATCTTGCATATCATTTACGTTCCAATCTATAGCTGAAACATCCATGGTGAAAGCATGCAGAAGCTCTTGCTTTTCAAACCTTGCTGACTGCTTAACCAGTAACGGAGAAAAAAAAATGACAACAGCAGGAAAAATACGGTCAAGCATTGGCATCCTAGCACCGAACCATTGCTTTGCCCTCCTTCAATGTGATTTTGATAGGGACTGGTTTTTAATTAGCTCATTTTTTTGGAGCTAAACAAGTCAGGAAAAAAAATGAAGATTAACTTGGGAGTGCTGCTCATGCATAATTTAAACAAGGGAAGCACTTCATTCCAGCTCCTTCTTATATAAAAAATACAATGCGCATAGAAGCTTAACAGATGGCAAATTCAGCTAAAATCTATTAGAGGGGAGGTGAGAAAGTAGCAGGAGGGCAAGGCAGAGACCTCACCCATGTTTTCTCACTGCAATGAATGTGACTGTGGCGCCCTCCAGCATCAGCAGTGGCAGCACTTATTATGTTTAAAATGGCTATATTAATATTGTGAGGTTAGAGATCACTGCCTCCCCTCCAGTTTCCAAAGCATTGTCAGCCCAAAGGTGGTGAATAGTTTAATCTATGCCAATGCTGTTCTGAACTGCCAGGACTATACATTGATACCCTGGGGAAAAATTCCTCCTGTCACTCTTTGTCTCCAGACCAAGTCCAACCCACAGCAGCCATGGGCAATGTACAGCCCAAATGCCACATGTGGCCCATGAGACACTTTGCCAATTGTTGCCCATACACAGATTGCCAGGTTCCACTGGTTTCCATTCGCGCAGTTTTTTCTCTACTGCGTGGCTAAGCGATACACACTTAAAGCAAAGACACACAAGTGATGTGTGTGCTGATGGCACACATTGACTGTGGGAACCTTGCGCTCCCTCTGCATCCAATCAAATGTAAATGTATATTTTGTTTTTAACCACTTTAAGTTAATGACAGTTCTTTTAATGTATGAATGATTAAACATTTTCTATAATTTACAAAATATTTGGCGTATATTAAATTTATTCAATTTTATTCAAGGGTCATCATTAGCGAACAGACTCAATTTCACTCTTGCGCCCACTGAAATGAAGGAGGGGGACACACACACACACCAATCTAGGTTGACCAATAGTACGGGTGACAAAACAAAGTCAAGGGATGAATAGAGCCAGTGGACAGGATTTTTCAGCCGCACTTGCCCCAAGGTCAACAGAGCATTGGATGGTCTGTGTCCTGCCCGCTACAATTCCTGTGGTTGGCGAGATGGTAAAATTCTGTCCCATGTGTCTGAGCAGCTCTGAATCATAAACCATTTTAAACATACAACAGCTCAAACATAGTTTACACAAAATTGAAAAACCAGGAGTAGGTTTTGTTTTGTTGATGGACAAGGAGGCAAAATTCAACTTTATTTGTAAAGATCAGAGAAAACAATTTTAAGACAAGGAAATTATTACATGTTTGCCTATCAGGTGGTTTTTAAATAGCCATATTCTAAACCTGTATATCAACGTTTGATTGAAAACTAATTTATAGTAATTTAACAAATACAACAATTACCCAGCAAGTTTGCACACAATTACTTCTGAGCTAGTCAATAAAATTTGAGAATGAATAAACACCTTCATGTCTTCCTTTTATTTGTGGTTATTCAACCTCAGACTATTATCCTCCAGTTGCAGTGAGACACATTATTCCTTGCCATATAATTGGAAATATATGAGTTGCCCACTGAATAAATTCTAGTAATTTATTGATTTTAAAGGTCAACTAGTGAAAATTGCAAATCAAATTCCTCCTTCCTGAAAATGTTTCAACCAATATACTGCAATGAATGCCATAAATTATTTATATTAAATGATTAGATTGAATTTTGGTAGCTTAGACGTAGCAGATTGATTGACATGCCAGCAGTTGGGCAAGAGAATTCCAATCGTATGTATTTTGCAAGGTTGAGTAGAATAAAGCTTCAAGATGTTGCCTTTTGTATCATATTCGCTTCCCTTTATGAAGCCAAGTCACATTTGAGTGCAACATCTGCAAATGTTGGCAGGTATTCAGGAATTCATCCAAGCCATTCAAAATATGCAAGCCCAAAGAATTAACCATTGAAGCCAATTATAACACGTGCACTGCTGCCTCACTTAAATTCAACCAACTCGGTTGACTGGAACCTTCCCATTCTGTGCGGTTCAATATAACTGAAGAGTACTTATCCATAGAGCTGTTGACGAATGTTGTGAAAGGTGAATTAGTCAAATAAAATGAAAAAAAGAACAGGTGACAGGGTTTGGTTTATCGATTCTGAGGTTTATCCCCAACATTGAGACCAATTCCTGAAGGGATGAGAGTTTCCCCTCATGAACGGTCCACTACATCCCTTTCTCAAGTCTCAGCCAAACTGCAGAAGTGCTGATTTTTGCAGAACAGAAAAATAATTGGACAGAGCATTAAGGTGACTTGGCAAAGGAATTTGAGATAACATGGGGGACTTAATTTTTAAGGAACAGGTGGTTAGGATTTGTAATGCACTGATAGAGTCCTGAACGCCAATTCAGTAGCAGCTTCCAAAAAAAACAGGTATTTGGAAAAAGAATTGGAAAAACAGGATTAACTAGATTGCTCTTTGTAAGAACCAGCACAAGTTTGATGGTTATACTATTCCATCATTAGTCTGGACTGCCTTCATGTTTATCCTTGTTGCCCAATGTCACTGAAACTTAATAGAGCTCTGCATGCAAGTTACTTGAGTAATTGTCTTAGTTCGGTGATTATGAGAAATAATTAGAAAAGGTAGAAAATTCCATAGGGAAACTCATCTTTCCAGGTTTAAAAAAAATTGTACTTTGCAGGCAGCCAGCAACTAAATTATGTATTAAGAAAATAGTCAAAATAAATTACATAATTAAATGAGCCAAATTTGCTTGTAAAACAAACTTTTTAATTCTCCTAAAGATGACTTGTTGCCGCTGTCCAATTATATACATTTACAATAACCAATCACAAAATATTCTTCCTAACAGTAACTAGAGACAAATGACAGATCAAAACCAACCTTTGCAACTTCCAGTATATGCCTTCCAGTTTCTCCTCCCAAATTTTGCAAAGTCCCATATCGTAAATATGTCGAAGAAGCCTAAAGAACAACACAAGAAGAAGAATCAATAATTTTCATACACAGAAACTATTAGGTTAATCCTTGCCACTGCCCCAAAAGTTCACCAAAATTATTAGTAAATACAGATACAGCTTTTTTTTCCAAACCAGCCAGAAAATTAACCAGCTAAATATCAGTCAAATTAAGTGATGGTAGCAATGCTTGTCACAAAATTAAATGGCAATGTTAATATCTAGCAGGCTAATAAGGGTGAACAAAAGCTTACTGCAGCATAGCATACTATTTGAGATATTATGGAAGGATACCACTCCATTTTGTAAGTTATAGTGTTTATATTTTTCCAACAACAATTGCATTTTCTGTCTTCTACAGTAAAAAATGATGGACTTAGCAACACCAATAGGCAATTGACTAGAACTATAAAAAGCATGCAATACACAAGCACAGCTTTTAAACAGAGAGTACATATTAAAAAAGGCCAATCAAAAACAACTTTTCACTGAGGGTGGTGTGTATCTGGAACGAGCTGCCAGAGTAGGTGACAGAAGCAGGTACAATTGCAACATTTAAAATACATTTGGGCAGGTACAAGGATAGGAAAGGTTTAGAGGGATATGGGCCAAATGCAGATAAATGGGATTAGTTTAGTTTAGGAAATCTGGTCGGCATGGACGGGTTGGGCTGAAGGGCCTGTTTCCATGCTGTACATTTCTCTTCCTACCCCATGTCCAAATATTGATTATCTGGTCCTGATCATGTTACTGTTTGATAATTTGCTGTATACACGTTGGTGGTTATGTTTCCTATATTACATTAGTGACTAAACTTCAAAAAGTACTGCCATGGCTATAAAGCACTCAAGAGATGTCCTGTGGTTGCGAAACCTGCTATTTAAATGAAAGCCCCTTTTTAAAAATGTGCTGGGAGATAGCAGGCTACAGTGGGAGCCAGAAGGAAGGACTATCTATATCTTTAAGAGCAAAATGTAGCTATAACTATTAGAAGCATAGTATATAGAAATCTACTTCTTTCTTAAAGATAATTCAGTGACTTGGCCACCACCACCTCATGTGGTCGAGACTTCCACAGGTTCACCACCTACTGAGTAAATAAATTTCTCATCTCAGGCCTAAAAGGCCTACCCTGTACCCAGAGTCTGAGAACCTTGTTCTAGAGCCCTCCTCAGCAAGGGGAAATATCATTCCTGCAGCCTGTCTGTTCAGCCCTATCAGAATTTTAATTGTTTCAATGAAATCTCCTCATTTGTCTAAACTCCAGTAAACACAGTCTTAGCTGACCCAAACTCTCATTGTGCCAATCCTACCATTGCAGGAATCAGTCTGGTGACTCTTTGCTACACTCCCTCTATGGCAAGTATATCTTTTCAGTAAAGATGACCAAAATTGTACACACTACTCCAGGAGTGGTCTCACCAAGGCCCTGTACAACTGCAGTTAAGAAATCTTTGCTCCTGTACTCAACTTTTCTTGCAACGAGGGCCAACATACCACTTGCTTTCATGCTTGCTTTCAGTGACTCATGTGCAAAGACACCCAGGTCTTTTTGTACATCAACATTTACCATCTATTACCATTTAAATAACACTCATCATTCTGTTTCTCCATCCAAAGTGGATAACTTCACATTTATTCACGTTATAATATCAGTCATGTATTTGCCCACTTACTGAACCAGTCTAAATCATCTTGAAGCCTCTACTTCCTCCTCATTACTCATAATTCCACATGGTTTTAAGACATTAGCAAACTTGGAAATATTACATTTGATTCCCTCCTCCAAATTATTGGTACATATTGTGAATAACTGCAGCCCAAGCACTAAACCTTTCAGGATCTCATTAGTCACCTCGTATTCCACTCTGAAAAAGATCCACTTGTTTCGAGCGTTTCCTGTCTGTTACCAATTTTCTATTCATTCTAATACTGTTAAGAATTGAGGAAAATTCAGATTAGAAAATTGAGATTTTATAAAAGGAGGATTGATGAGAAGTTGTCCGAAGGGGTGTTTTGATACAAATTAGCATACCAGTGAGAGAAGCAAGTAATTGGGGACTTTAACCTATGTGACTAGGGGAAAAGCAACCAGAAAGATGGCTTCCCACAGGGTTAAACCAGGCAGGTGGCTGCATTTCAAATTTATTCAGCAATTTTAAATTTAAAATAAAATTGAGCAACTACTGAAAGGGCAGAGCAGTACTATCTGGTCCTAGGATGATTGAAAGGCAAGTAATTTTGTCGGTATGGATAGTTTAGATGTATGCATTATCCTGGCATTTGTTTAAGGATGACAGAGGTGTTAGGAAGCCAGCAATGAGAGGATGCAGACTCCAATGGATGTGATATGATAGTAAAGATACTCGTGGATCTCTACTAGCAACACTTATAGCAAGATGGATGATATGAAAAAAAATTTTGAAGAGGAAAAATTATTTATGTATAGTATAATATTATACACCTCCTTGTCAACCATCATTACGATTTGATTTATTATTGTCACATTATTTTATTATTATTGTCACTATTTTGAAGAGGAATAGGAGAATTATCCTGTGTCCTGGCCAACATTCATCCCTCAAATCAACACAAAAACAGATAATCTGGTCATGATATAAGAAAGCATTCTTTCTGGTTGTATCACAGCTTGGTTTGGCTCCTACTCTGCCCAAGACTGCAAGGGACTACAAAACGTCGTGAACGTAGCCCAATCCATCACGTAAACCAGCCTCTCATCCACTGACTCTGTCTACACTTCCCGCTGCCTCGGCAAAGGACCTCACGCACCCTAGACATTCTCTCTTCCATCTTTTTCCTTCGGGAAAGAGATACAAAAGTCTGAGGTCATGTACCAACCGACACAAAAACGGCTTCTTCCCTGCTGCTGTCAGACTTTTGAATGGACTTACTTTTCATTAAATTGATCTTTCTCTACACCCTTAATATGACTAAAACTACATTCTGTACTCTCTGGTTTCCTAGTCTATGATCAGTATGCTTTTTGTCTGCATACGTGCAATAAACAATACTTTTCATTGTATATCAATACATGTGACAATAATCAAATCAAAATGATAGCTGACAGGGAGGAGTATAATACTATACAATACATAAAGCATTATTTTGCCACAGTAAAGTGGTTTTGGTTAAAATGACAAAGATTCACTCAGAGGTTGCAGGTGTTGATTCCAATATTTCCTGGTTCTTGAAGGATTTTTATCTACAATTTCCTTTCAGAAATCGGCATTATACATTTTGGAAATCTGCAATTTAAATCATTTCGACATTATAGAATTTTTACATTTGCAACAGATCGTATGAATATTTGAGACATCTTCTGCACTTATTGCTCGTGGTATACTGCAGTTTAATAATACTTTGTAATTCTCCAAGCATAATTTCCTTATTATGTTTTAATACAGGGGTTGTGTTGCTATATACTCAGTAAAGTTCTAAATACTTCCTTAATCTGTGGTTCAGTGGAAAGTACTCTTGACTGAGTCAGAAGCTGTGGGTTCAAGTCCCACTCCAGGATTTGTGCACAGAAATCAAAGTTGACACTCCAGTCAGTGGTACCATTTTCAAATAAGACATTAAACTTAAAGTCCACTTCATCTGCCTTTTCAGATGGGGATAGAAAAATTACATGGCACTATTTTTGAAGAGGAATAGGAAAGTTATCCTGTGTCCTAGCCAATATTCATCCCTCAAGTCAACACAAAAACATAATCCGATCATTATCACATTGCTGGTCATAGGAACTTTGTGCGTAAATTGGCTGCTGTTTCTTCCTACATTACAGTTACTCTGTAGCACTTAACTGGTTGAAATGATCTGGTGGCTGTGAAAAGTACTCTAGAAATGCAAGTGCTAAATATTTTTAAGACGCGGGTTGATGGGTTTTTGATAAGAGAGGGGATTAAGGGTTATGGGGAGAGGGCGGGAAAGTGGAACTGAGCCACGACAGATCAGCCATGATCTTATTGAATGGCGGGGCAGGCTCGAAGGGCTAGATGGCCTACTCCTGCTCCTATTTCTTATGTTCTTATGTTTCTTTCACAGAAGGAATTCTGTAGTTAAGAACATTATGGAAGCCAGGCAATATAGAATTTCTTTCAAACGTAGGGAAGTATCGCCAGCACCTGCAATGAGATATCGCCCGAGTTTAAAGTTCAGAGTCCTGGTTATCAAAGTTGGGTTAGTGATTATTTCCAGTAAGCAAGTATGTAATGAAAGAGTTTATCAGCTTGTATGGCTCTGTGCCACAGCAATTTCTCAAAGTTTACCGTCTGAATTTGTTTTGTTGGTGCACAAAGGCATCTACAATGTGCCAAAAGCAATGCCATAGGCCAATATCAAGGATTAGAACATAGAACACTACAGCACAAACAGGCCCTTCGGCCCACGAGCTGCGCCGATCACATCAATACCTACCAATCCATAGACCTATCTATAACCCCCAATCCCATATACTCATCCAGAAGTCTTTTAAAAGACCCCAGCGAGTTCGCCTCCACCACCACTGATGGCAGCCGATTCCATTCACTCACCACCCTCTGAGTGAAAAACTTACCCCTAACATCACTTCTGTACTTGCCTCCCTGCACCTTAAATCTGTGTCCTCTCGTAGCGACCATTTCAAGCCGGGGAAATAGCCTCTGAGAATCCACCCTATCTATTCCTCTCAACATTTTATAAACCTCTATCAGGTCGCCTCTCAACCTTCGTCTCTCCAGGGAGAAGAGTCCCAACTCCCTCAGCCTATCTTCATAAGGCATGCCTCCCAATCCAGGCAACATCCTTGTAAATCTCCTCTGTACCCTTTCAATAGCTTCTACGTCCTTCCTATAGTGAGGCGACCAGAACTGCGCACAGTACTCCAAGTGAGGCCTGACAAGGGTCTTATAAAGTTGCAGCATTACCTCCCGATTCCTAAACTCAATCCCTCGATTAATGAAGGCCAGTACACCATACGCTTTCTTGACCACATCCTCCACCTGCGAGGCCGATTTAAGAGTCCTGTGGACCCGGACCCCAAGATCCTTCTGCTCTTCAACACTGCTAAGACTCCTGCTCTTGATAGTGTACTCGTTCATCCCATTGGTCCTGCCAAAATGGACGACTACACATTTATCCACGTTGAAGTCCATCTGCCACTTCTCCGCCCAGTCCTGCATCCTATTTATGTCCTGCTGCAATGTAATTGCAATGTAACTACAGGAATGTAATTTACTAGAGAAAATATAATGGAAAGACAAGCTATCTAAATGTTTGAAATAGCAGGGAAGGGCAAATCTGTCAATACCAGAAACTTAATTCCCATCAGTAGATTGTGAAGCTTCAGTGGTGGCAGCTATGCAAGGGAAAAATGCATTTTCTCAATACAGATTCATAGCCTGTGTTAAAACTCATCCCAATCTATAAAACAGAGAGCACTGAATCAAAAATAAAGTAGTGGTTTCATTAGAAGTCTGAATCTGTAGATGTTATACTAATGGAAAAGTGAAATGGAACTTTTTAAGCAAATTTGATTGCAAAATTTAATACTGCATTTAAAATGACCTTTACATTAAAATTGCTTTCCAATGTTCAAAAAATATGATGGAACAAGTTAGTTTAAAACAGCAGACACCAAGTGAAAACGATTATTTCGACACAGATGCAGAGGCATCAAATGAGAATATTTCAAATATCATCTGTTCAAAAAAGGTAAATGAAAGAGACCCATTTAAACAAATCTGAACAAAATAGTTTTCAAACTAGCAATGCTATTTTGTAAAATCAAATAAGATGTTGAATGTCCTTTGTGCCCAGAAAATATAACGCTGAGGTCAGTGATGTTGTATTAGTGCTTAGATTTTTGATTTAAGGCAAAAGAAATGTTCAAAACACTATTGCAGTGCACACCTACCTATATGCAGTTCCTGGAATTGTTTGAAGTGCCACAAAATGGCAATGTGGCAGTCCAAAATATCCGATCAGCTGATACTTGTTGTACATTTAGATGGATGTTCAAAGTTGGCTGCTTTTCGACATACTTCTTGAGATAGGGTGGGGGTAAGGGTATATTATGAATTTCAATCTAATTCAAGTTGCCAGAAAATTCCTAATGCAGAAATTAGGTTGCCAAATCATTACAACTGATCATCCCTGTGCTTTGATGAAAAGTCACTGACTTGAAATGTTAGCTGTTTCTCTCACCAAGGTCACTGCCTGACCTGCTGATTATTTCCAGCCTCTTCTTGTTTTCCTTATCTCTTGTTTTATTTCAACGTAGCTAGTTTTCTTCCTGAAGATCTCTGTCCTCCAAACACACCCTTGCATATTTACACAGGGCTGTTCATGAAGCTTAGAATTTCCACATTAAAATTTCACACCAACGCTATGAAATGATCAGACAGACACATTGCCATCTGATTAAATTAAAATCGCCATATGCCATTTATCTGCACAGAAACACTAGTTCCCCAACTAATAAATATGGGAGTAAATAGAAAAATGCTACAGGAAAACAAAAACCATTACGAGTGGGATGGGAGCAGTGTGCAGTTTATCCAGCCCCACTACTTCGCAGGTCACACCATTAGTTTAAAATCACTCACCAAAATGGCCAGTTGTTTACCTTCACTTCTGTTAAAGCCAGAATAAAGGTACTTTAACCTAATGTCTTCAACAGGAACAGAAGTAGGCAAATTCAGCTCTTCAAGCCTGCTCCGTCATTCAATCGGGTCATGGCTGATCTCTCCCTGGTCTCAAATCCACTTCCCCACCAGCTCCCCGTATCTCTTTATCCTCTTTTGTTAGAAATATATTTATCTCCTTGAAACTATTCGATGATTCAGACTCTACTGCACTATGGGGCAGCAAGTTCTACAAATTCACTACCCTCTGCGTTCAATAAACTCAGTGATTGATTTATTACCTACCAAACCTTATTATAAACCAACGCTTATATTTTAAAGCAAGTTGCAAGAACAGGCGCACACAGATACAGACAGGGAGTATAACTATCTATCCTTCAATGGTCATTCAGCCCTTTGCGTCTACTCCGCCATTCATTATGATCATCCAACTCACTATCCTGATTTCCCCCCCTTCCTTTATCGTTTGATCTTCTTTGCCCCACATGCTATATCTTCTTGAAAACATACAGGGGAAATTCTAGAGTTCACATTAGCAGGTTTTTCAGGTCCCGCTGCCAGTGCTTGAGTTTCATGGCAGCATGGGGTGCTATTAGAAACTCAGTTATTGCTCTGGGAATCTGGGTTCAAATCCTGCCACAGCAGATGATGGAATTTGAATTCAATTAAAAAAACTATCTGGAATTAAGAATCTACCGATGACCATGAAACCATTGTCAATTGTCAGAAAAACCCATCTGGTTTACTAATGTCCTTTAGGGAAGGAAATCTGCTGTTCTTACCTGGTCTGGCATACATGTGACTCCAGAGTCACAGCAACGTGGTTAACTCTCAAGTGCCCCCAGGCAACTAGTGATGGGCAATAAACGCTAAGGTAGCCAGCGAAACCCATGTTCCATGAAAGAATAATTTTAAAAAGTCTCTCTTGCATCTACCCAGTCTAGTCCTGTTAGAATTTTATAGGTTTCTATGAGATCCCCCCTCATTCTTCTGAACTCCAGTGAATACAATCCTAACCAACTCAATCGCTCCTCAGTCAGCCCTGCCATCCCAGGAATCAGTCTGGTAAATATTCTTGGCACTCCCTCTAGAATAAGAACATTGAAAGGGTGGAGAGCTTCAAATTTTTAGGTGGCCAGATCAACAACCTGCCCTGGTACCCCCGTGCCGAAACTATAGTTAAGAAAGCCCATCAACGTCTCTACTTTCTTAGAAGACTACGGAAATTTGGCATGTCAGCTACGACTCTCACCAACTTCTACAAATGCACTATAGAAAGCATTCTTTTTGGTTGTGTCACAGCTTGGTATGGCTCATGCTTTGCCCAAGACAGCAAGAAACTACAAAAGGCCCTGAACGTAGCCCAATCCATTACGCAAACCACCCTCCCGTCCATTGACTCTGTCTACACTTCCCGATGCCTTTGCAAAGCAGCCAGCATAATTAAGGATCCCACGCATCCCGGAAATTCTCTCTTCCACCTTCTTCTTTCGGGAAAAAGACACAAAAGTCTGAGGTCACGTACCAACTGACTCAAGAACAGCTTCTTCCCTGCTACTGTCAGACTTTTGAATGGACTTATCTTACATTAAGTTGATCTTTCTCTACTACCTACCTATGATATCTTGCACTGTCTCAATTCCTTCTCTATGAATGGTATGCTTTGTCTGTATAGCGCACAAGAAACAATACTTTTCACTCAATGTTAATACACGTGACACTAATAAATCAAATCAAATTCCCCAGATAAGGAGACCAAAACTCTCGGGGTCCTTGTGCATGAGTCGCAAAAACCCAGCTTGCAGGTGCAGCAGGTGGTCAGGAAGGCGAATGGGATGCTGGCCTTCATAGCGAGGGGGATTGAATATAAAAGTAGGGAGGTCTTGCTGCAGCTGTATAGGGCATTGGTGAGGCCGCAGCTGGAGTACTGTGTGCAGTTTTGGGCGCCGCACCTGCGCAAGGATATTTTGGCCCTGGAGGGAGTGCAGAGGAGGTTTACTAGGCTGATGCCGGAGTTGAGGGGGTTGAGCTATGAGGAGAGGCTGAATAAACTAGGCTTGTACTCGTTGGAGTTTAGAAGAATGAGGGGAGATCTCATTGAGACGTATAAGATGATGAATGGGATGGATAGGATAGAGGTGGAGAGACTCTTCCCGCTCAAAAAAGACAGTAGGACTAGGGGGCACAGCCTCAAGATAAAGGGGAGGCGGTTTAGAACGGAGTTGAGGAGGAACTTCTTCACTCAAAGGGTGGTGAATCTCTGGAATTCTCTGCCCGTTGAAGTGGTGGAGGCTGCCTCGCTAAATATTTTTAAGACGCGGGTTGATGGGTTTTTGATAAGAGAGGGGATTAAGGGTTATGGGGAGAGGGCGGGAAGGTGGAACTGAGCCACGACAGATCAGCCATGATCTTATTGAATGGCGGGGCAGGCTCGAAGGGCTAGATGGCCTGCTCCTGCTCCTATTTCTTATGTTCTTATGTTGTGGCCTCACCAAGGCCCTGTATAATTGCAACATGACACCCCTGCTCCTGTACTTAAGAACGCCAACTCACCATTTGCCCTTTTTACTGCACGTGCATGTTTACTTTCAGTGTCTGGTGTACGAGGACACCCAGGTCTTGTCGCACATGTCCCTCTCAATTTATGGCCAGATAGTAATCTGCCTTCCCATTGGATAACTTTACAGAGTGGTGGTGGTGGTGAGGTTTGAGCTGGGTATTATCATACACGTGAAAAATAATGCTGTGTTTTGAATGACGTCACTAAGGAGCAGTGTGTAGATGAAGTAGAACAAAAGTGGTTTCAAAAAAGTACATTTTCACAAGGAATATAGCCACATAAAATTCACTCAAAATATAGGAAAAGTTCTCATTTTAAAACATAAACTTATTAAAAATCTTGCATCTGCATATTATAATCAACTTCACAGCTCAAACACTGACATTAAATACAGTAATTAGGTGCTTTGTTTAAAAAGACTCATGCATCATGTCACGTGCTGATAATGCCAACCATGATGTAACAATATCATTAAGCATGTGTTGCCAGACTAGGAGAATTACAAACCTCCAAACGCACATTGTTGTCGACAGTGCAGTTTTTTTTTATGCACCATGTCTCTGTTCTTGTCAATTAAAACTGTCAGTCCATGTTAAATCTATTCCTGGACAAATTGTTAACGATTAATAAGGGGGAAGTTAGAGACACTTTATTCCAGGAGGCAGTCACATCCCTTAGGTTAGGGTCTTCCGATTTGGTCTATTGACAGAAGAATGGGACTGTGAGGGAGGCGAGTATGGTAGAAGTGGAGAAGCCTCAGCCTTCTCAATTGTCCAACAGGTTTGAGGTTATTTTATCTTAAATGGATAAGAGTGAGAGCTGGAAGATGGAAAAGTGAATTGACCATGATACAAGAAGCTATTCAAGTAAATAGGAATACAGTCAAGGAATAGACACAGTTCTCTGCAGTCAAGAGTTGACAGTTGTGTGGCCTGTAACAGGCTTCAGGACACATGCTCTGGAGAGGAACTTGCAATGGGTTGGCTGATAGAAGACTGAAAGTTGTAATAAGGGGAATTTTCAGGATGGCAAGCTGTAGCCAGTAGAGTGCCACAGAGATCCGTGCTGGGCCACAATTATTTACAATGTATATTAATGACTTGAATGAGGAAAGCAAATGTTCTATTGCCAAGTTTGCAGATGACACAAAAATAAGTGGGAAGGCAAGTGGTCAGGATGACACAGTCTGCAGAGGGATATAGGTCAAGTAAGTGGGCCAAAACTTGGAAAATGGAATATAAATGTAGGAAAACATGAAGTTATGCACTTTGGTAGGGAGGATAAAGGAGCTGAATACTATTTAAATGGAGAAAGCTGCAGCACAAATGGGATTGGTGGAGGGGGGGGGGCCTCATGCACAAATCACAAAGCTAGCATGGAAATTCTGCAGATAATAGGGAAAACAAATAGAATATTAGACTTTATTTCAAAGGAAATAGAGTATACAATTAGAGAAGTCTAGCTAAAACCACACAAGACACTAATTATTATGCAACTGGAATACTGTGAACAGTTTTGGTCCCCTTATCTAAGGAAAGATAGACTGGCATTGGAGGAGTCAGTAGATTGATCCCAAGTATGGAGGGATTTTCATCTGAGGAGAGGTTGAGCCCATACTTGGAGTTTAAAAGAATGAAAGGCGACTTTATTGAGACATAGGATTCTCAGGGGCTTGGCAGGGTAGATGCTGAGAGGTTGTTTCCCTTGTGAGCGTGTCATGAACCAGATGGCATAAAGAGGTTGCCCATTTAAGAGAGATGGAGAAGCAACATCTTCTCCCTGAAGATAGTGAATCTGTGGAATTCTTTATCAGAGTGCTGTAGAGGCTAGGTTGCTAAGTATGTTCAAGCTGAAACAGATTGATCTTTAATCAGTGAACAAGGCAGGAAAGTGAAGCTGAGGATTATCTCATCAAATCAGTCATGATCTCACTGAATGACAGAACACATCTAATGGACTGAATAGCCTACTTCTGCTTCTATGTCTTATGGCAGGAGAAATGGGTTTTAATTTCATGGGCATCAGTATGTACATATAAAATAGAAGCAGGAGTAGGCCATTTGGTCCTTTGAGTCTGCTCTGCCATTCATTATCATGACTGATCATCAAATTCAATATCCTGATTCCAACCCCCAGCCTTTAGCCCCACGAGCTAAATCTAATTCCTTCTTGAAATTACACAACAGTTTGGCCTCAACTACTTTTTGTGGTAGTGAATTCCACAGATTCACCACTCTGGGTGAAGAAATTTCTCCTCACCTCAGTCCTAAAAGGTTTACCCCTTATCCTCAAACTATAACTCCTAGTTCTGGACCCATCCATCATCAGGAATATTCTTTCTGAATCTACCCTATCCAATGCTGTTAGAATTTTATTCTCCTCTCACTCTTCTAAATTCCAGAGAATATAATCCTAACCAATTTAGTCCCACCATCCCAGGGATGTGCCTGGTAAATCTTTGCTGCTTTCCCTCTATAGCAAGGACATCTTTCCTCAATGAGTATAGGAGATAGAGAGCAAAGTGGACTTTTGGCCACAATCTGATCAGCCATCATTTTATCAAATGGAGGAGCAGGCTCCAGGGACAAACTGGCATGCTCCTAACTCATAAACCATTTATCCATGATCCTACCCTCCCACAATCTGGAGGTATTCATGCACAAATCATTCAAGGTTGCGAGCCAGTTGAGAATGTAGTTAATCATTTTCCCAGTTCTCCCGATTCCAACTTGCTCAGTCTCCTTCTACCGAACCACTTTGTCTCACTTTTTCAAAGCTGCCATTATTAATTCCCTCTTCAAATGGTTTGCTTTAACTTCTCTCCCAGTATTGCTTAATCACTAACCCGCTTCCCTTAAAACGTGCTATCAACCTTTCAGTCATGAGCCTACCTCTCTTACAACTCCCTACTTAAATTTCCTGTCCTGCACTAAACCTGTAACAATACCTTTCACGTCTATTGACCAAGGCATATTAGCTTGGTTTGTTCTCAATTTTTCTATAGAGCTTAAGACAGTTCACCCTCATGTCACTCTCCTCCTTTGTGTCTCATCCAAGGTCCGATTCTCAGACTGCCTACCATTCTATTATTCCACTTCAAAGTACCCAGCAAGGACACAACACCTTCTAATTCACCACTATATTTCCAGCAAAACATTCTCTTGAAACCAAAAATCAGTTATGGCAGAAAAAGAGTGGCCAAATTAATATATGCAGTTGAAGGTTCACAATGTCAGAGGATTACTGATTATGGTGGAATCACTGAGTTTACAGTGAAATTTAATTTATTACTTAAAAACACTTTGCAGAATAACATGACATACATGGAATGCTGTCCTCTGCATAGTGTGCAAAAGCAATAATATTACATAAGAACATAAGAAATAGGAGCAGGAGTAGGTCAACTAGCCCTTCGAGCCTGCCCCGCCATTCAATAAGATCATGGCTGATCTGTCGTGGCTCAGTTCCACATTCCCGCCCTCTCCCCATAACCTTTAATCCCCTCTCTTATCAAAAACCCATCAACCCGTGTCTTAAAAATATTTAGCGAGGTAGCCTCCACCACTTCAACGGGCAGAGAATTCCAGAGATTCACCACCCTTTGAGTGAAGAAGTTCCTCCTCAACTCTGTTCTAAACCGCCCCCCCTTTATTCTACTTCATACAGCTCCAATACATACAAAAAAGGACAATCAGGTTAAATTTAATGTATTAAAGAAAGGCTTGCATTTATATAGCACCTTTCACAACTACTGAAAGTTTCAAAGCTCTTTACAACTAATGGGAAGTACTTTTGAAGGGTAGTCACAGTTGCAATGTCAGAAACATGATGGTCTATTTGGACACAGCAAGGTAATCAGATAATCTGTTTTGTATTGTTGGTCGAGGAATAAATATATGCCAGGACAATGGAATACCTCACGTACTCTTCAAAACAGTTCCATGGATCTTAGTAACATCCTCCTGACAGGACAGACAAGGCCTTGGTTTAATGTCTCCTCCAATACTGCAACACTCCTTCTGCACTGCACTGGAGCATGAAAAACAAAGCTGATACTCAAAACCTGGAGTGGGACTTGAACCCATAGTCTTTTGACTCAGGTGAAAGAGCACATACTAACAGGAGGATGCCCATCAACTCAGAAAAAATACCCAGCAAGGGCACAACACCTTCTAAACACAAAAGGAGAAAAACTACTTACATCAGCAAGTAATAAAACTTGACTTGTAAACAGTGATGGTGCAACTGTAGTCTAATCTGTGGTCTAATCAATGGTCATCAGAAACCCAATTTGGTTCACCTATTCTATGAGATCATCTGCAGCCTTAGATCAGAAGTCATTGTAACTCATTCCTCACCTTATGACCCAAAGTAGTAAACTTGTTTACAAACATTACAGCCCTCTCCCACAAACATATTTTCTTCTGCGGAAATACTTGGGATACTTTTGTCAAGAAACCTACATGCAGCAGGATACACATTTTCCAACATTTTTGCAAATGCTGCATATCTTCCAGCAAGTTTGAAGAAACTGGAAATAGGGCAAATTTCATAAAATAAGACTGGGCGGCATGGAAGCACAGTAGTTAGCACTGCTACCTCACAGCGTCAGAAATCTGGGTTCGATTCCAACTTCAGGTCACTGAATGGAATTTGCACTTTTGCCCGTGCCTGCATGGGTTTCCTCCGGGTACTCGGGTTTCCTCCCGCAGTCCAAAGGTGTGCAGGTTAGATGGACTGGCTGTGCTAAATTGCCCCTTAGTGTTTTGAAATGCATAGGCTAGGAGGATTAGTGGGATAAATATGTAGGGTTGCAGGGGAATGGGCCAGGCCTGGGTAAGATGCTCTGTCGGAGAGTTGGTGCAGACTCACTGGGCTGAGTGACCTCCTTCTGCATAATGGAATCTATTATTCTATGCTCAAAGAGAAAAGGTTGACCAAGACTTTATGAAAATCGTTTATAACAAAACTACTCTAAAAGCAAATTTGAAGAAAAAAGTTATTCTCAAGTTACAATTTCAATAATGACGTTTTGCTGTCTATTAAAGGTTTTCACAAAATACCAGCAGCTATGGAGAACAACAGGAAAATTATTTCCTAACTTGCGATCTTTCAACCCTCAAAGGGACACATTCAAATTGAGACTGAGTGACCTCACCAAGAGATATACAGCTCCATCTATTTTTGAGAGTAACATGTCACATGTTATTGTTTTTCACTGGGCATTTTGTCCAAATTCGACATTATTGACTCTAGGTAACAAACAGTGCACTCATGGCAAGCCATTTCCTCAGCCATCAGGACTGAACAAAACATAAAAGTTCAGGACACCAAGTTTTAGAAGTAAACACAGTCAAGTATCTGCTAGAAAGATTATCAAAAGTAATTTTTCAAAGATAAAATGAGGCAGGTTACAAGCACTTCCTGATGACAACTACAGGAAACCTTAGTTGTGACTAATCCATTATAAAAACTGACAGAATACGCAACACTTGCACAATCTGGGAATACTACACACATTTTAAACACACTCTCCAGACAGAAGATTTTTTTAAAAAAAGATTAATTTGAAAGAACATAATGCACGTGATAACGTAGCATGTTGATGGGTCAATGATCACACTGTAATTTTCCACTGAATGGAAACTCCCAACCTTGCCCAGTGGAGGAGGAGTTTGCTGGACAGAAACCTGACTGAGAGCACATAGGCAAAGGCTGAGAGGAACTTCTGTCTGAACCTTCCCCCCGATCCCAACTCCCACCCCTACCCCTACCCCTACCCCTCAGCCAGTGCTTCCTGGGGCTGGGGACACGGTTATTGAACTGTTTCTCCGGGTGGCCCTGCCTGGTTTGGGGAGGTTGATGGTGGTGGTGGTGGTGGTGGTGGTGGTGGTGGTGGTGGTGGTGGTGGGGTGGGGGGGGGGGAGAGGAGGAGGAGGTCGGTGGGGGGTGGGGGGGGGGGGAGAGGAGGACGTCGGTGGGGGGGGGGGGAGAGGAGGAGGAGGTCGGTGGGGGGGGGGGAGAGGAGGAGGAGGTCGGTGGGGGGGGGGGAGAGGAGGAGGAGGTCGGTGGGGGGGGGGGGAGAGGAGGAGGAGGTCGGTGGGGGGGGGGGAGAGGAGGAGGAGGTCGGTGGGGGGGGGGAGGAGAGGAGGAGGAGGTCGGTGGGGGGGGGGAGAGGAGGAGGAGGTCGGTGGGGGGGGGGGAGAGGAGGAGGAGGTCGGTGGGGGGGGGGAGAGGAGGAGGAGGTCGGTGGGGGGGGGGAGAGGAGGAGGAGGTCGGTGGGGGGGAGAGGAGGAGGAGGTCGGTGGGGGGGGGAGAGGAGGAGGAGGTCGGTGGGGGGGGGGGAGAGGAGGAGGAGGTCGGTGGGGGGGGGGGGAGAGGAGGAGGAGGTCGGTGGGGGGGGAGAGGAGGAGGAGGTCGGTGGGGGGGGGAGAGGAGGAGGAGGTCGGTGGGGGGGGAGAGGAGGAGGAGGTCGGTGGGGGGGGGAGAGGTGGAGGAGGTCGGTGGGGGGGGGAGAGGTGGAGGAGGTCGGTGGGGGGGGGAGAGGAGGTCAGTGGGGGGGGGGAGAGGAGGTCAGTGGGGGGGGGGGAGAGGAGGTCGGTGGGGGGGGAGAGGAGGTCGGTGGGGGGGGAGAGGAGGTCGGTGGGGGGGGAGAGGAGGTCGGTGGGGGGGGAGAGGAGGTCGGTGGGGGGGGGGGGGAGAGGAGGAGGAGGTCGGTGGGGGGGGGGAGAGAGGAGGAGGAGGTCGTGGGGGGGGGGAGAGGAGGAGGAGGTCGGTGGGGGGGGAGGGAGGGAGGGGGTCGGTGGGGGGGGAGGGAGGGAGGGGGTCGGTGGGGGGGGAGGGAGGGGGTCGGTGGTGGGGGGGGAGGGAGGGAGGGGGTCGGTGGGGGGGGGGGAGGGAGGGAGGGGGTCGGTGGGGGGGGGAGGGAGGGAGGGGGTCGGTGGGGGGGGGGGAGGGAGGGAGGGGGTTGATGGGGGGGGAGGAGGGGGTTGATGGGGGGGGGAGGAGGGGGTTGATGGGGGGGGGAGGAGGGGGTTGATGGGGGGGGGAGGAGGGGGTTGATGGGGGGGGGAGGAGGGGGTTGATGGGGGGGGAGGAGGGGGTTGATGGGGGGGAGGAGGGGGTTGATGGGGGGGGAGGAGGGGGTTGATGGGGGGGGAGGGAGGGGGTTGATGGGGGTCACTGCTGCTCTCGGTTCTCCCCCCTCTCTCTCTCTCTCTCTGACTCAATAACTGACCGTCCTTCACTCTCCCACCCCGCCGCCCCGCTCCCGCTCCCCGCTCCGGGGTTGCTCACCTGCCGGTGGCTGTCGACGGGAACCCCCTGCTTCCTCAGGAAGGGGTGAGAGCCGGCGGCGGGCAGCAGCGCGGCGAGACGGCGCCTCTGGAGCTGGAGCCGGCAGCGAGCAGACAACCAGAGCGCCGCCATCTTCACCCCGCCCCGCGGCATTGTGGGAAACCCCCCGCCCCCCAGCACCAGCTGACCCGGGCTGCAGGGAGCTCAGCGTCAGCCCTGGTCAACATCATTGACCAGCACTGCAGCAAGGCTTAAAGATCATTGATCAGGGTAACAAGCAGGCTTACATTACCACTGCAATGAAGTTACAGTGAGAATCCCCTAGTCACCACACTCTGGCACCTGTTGGGGTACACTGAGGGAGAGTTTAGCATGGCCAATGCACCCTAACCTGCACGTCTTTCAGTCTGTGGGAGGAAACTGGAGCACCCGAAGGAAACCCACACAGACACGGGGAGGCCATGCAAACTCCGCACAGACAGTGACTTTTACACCAAGTCCTTTATTTCTCAATGTTCCACGGTGTATATCCGACTCTTATTAAACCTCCCAAAATACAAAACCTCACACTTATCAGATTAAGTTCCATCCGCCATTGCTCTGCCCAATTTATCAGCCGATCAGCATTAGTCTATAGCCTAAGACTGTCCTCCTCACTATCAACAACACCACCAATTTTTGTGGCATCTGCAAACTTACGAATTATATCTTCTACATTCACATTCAAGTTATTAATCTATATAACAAACAATAAGGGTTTGAGCACCGATTCCTGTTGCTCATAGGCTTCCAATCACAAAAGCAGCCCTCCACCATCACCCTTTGCCTCCTAATAAGAAGCCAATTTGGATCCAATTTGCCCTGGATCCCATGGGCTCTAAACTTTTAGATCAGCCATCCATATGGTGTAGTAGTGCCACTACACCAGCACCTCCCCAACTATTCTACTTTGCAGTAAAGCAAAGAATTAATGTCAATATTGAACCATGGATATAATAATCCATATTTATTAATTCAATGTGCCATAACCTATCAATACAATCAATGTGTGAAGTTTTACAGATGCATCACAGAAAACATATATCACAGTTTGGTATGGCTCCTGCTCTGCCCAAGACCGCAAGAGACTACAAAGGGGTGTGAACATGGCCCAGTCCATCACTCAAACCAGCCTCCTGTCCATTGACTCCATCTACACGTCTCGCTGCCTGAAAAAAGCAGCCAGCATAGTCAAGGACCCCACATACCCAGGACATTCTCTCTTCCACCTTCCTCCATTGGGAAAAGGATACAAAAGTCTGAGATCTCATACCAACCGACTCAAGAACAGCTTCTTCCCTGCTGCCATCAGACTTTTGAATGGACCTACCTTGCATTAAGTTAATCTTTCTCTACGCCCTCGCTATGACTGTAACACCACATTCTGCACCCTCTACTTTCCTTCTCCCCGATGTACTCTATGAATGGTATGCTTTGTACAGCACACAAGAAACAATATTTTTCACTGAATGCTAATTAATGTGTCATAATAAATCAAACAAAAGATTTGAACACAGTAACAACAATTAGAGGGACCATTAGTCAAAAAATTCTTCAGTATTTACAAGTTTTAAAGTTTTTTCCTTTAGAGAAAAGGTCACTGCTGACAATGTTCACTTAAAAGCTTTATTTAAGTAGGCTTATATTAACACCGCAATTAATTTACTGTGAAAATCACCTAGTTGCCACATGGTGCCTGTTCAGGTACACTGAGGGAGAAACTGTGTGCCAGTCTGGGAAATAGTGGCACACAGTAATTTTCGAGGCATGTACATAGTTTTAAGGTCTGAAATGTTATGACTGTAATTTGTATAGAACTGTAAAAAGGTTTAATTCTGTACTGTTTGCAATTCAAAGAAATGTAGATTTGCAATGGTTTATTTGAGATTTTTATGAATAAAGTATATTTTTTTGGGGGGGAAAAAATACGGAGGGAGAATTTAGCACAGCCAGTGCACTTGGCCAGCACACCTTTTGGACTGTGGGAGGGAACTGGAGCGCCCAGGGG
The DNA here is from genome assembly GCF_965287045.1 of Carcharhinus amblyrhynchos. Classification (NCBI taxonomy): domain Eukaryota; kingdom Metazoa; phylum Chordata; class Chondrichthyes; order Carcharhiniformes; family Carcharhinidae; genus Carcharhinus; species Carcharhinus amblyrhynchos. The sequence goes on from NC_137327.1 coordinate 134,775,887, forward strand.
AAACCCACGCAGGCACGGGGAGAATGTGCAGACCCCGCACAGGCGGTGACCCGAGCCAGGAGTCAAACCCGGCTCCCTGGCGCTGCGAGGCAGCGGTGCTGACCCACGCTGTGCCACCCTTGGATGGCCCACACTGAGGGAGAAGAGCAGGGGCACCAAGAACACTGTAATCAACGTGCTTCAAGACAGAGAGGAGGAGGAGGAGGAGTTGGGGGTAAAAAATCTCCAGGAAATGCGCTACATTTATGGTGACGCTGCAGTGAGTGAGTCACCGACTCGTTATAACACTGGAGCCGGCAGGTGGAGCCAGGAAATAAAGGGGCAGAGAAAGCGTGGAGTGTTCCTTTGGCTCTGGTTTAAGCTGGTAGATTTGGGGGTGTGTGTGTGTGTGTTGGGTGAAAAGGGGGGTGGGTGAGTGAGCGGTGGAGAGGGAGGGAGGGAGACAGAGAGAGAGAGACGGGGAAGGTTGTTCCTGTCTATGGAAGCTGATTTTCCCATTGCCAGCAGCATCATGCCTTGCCAGAACGCCCAGCAGCAGCAGCAGCAGCAGCTCAGTCACTCGGAGCAGAGCCACTCGCTGCTGCCCAAGCAAGTGAGGTTCGCCGGCAGCGCGGAGCCCGAACCCATCGCGGCGCAGCTGAAACTGCTGCCCATGAACGATCAGATCAGGGAGCTGCAGACCATCATCAGGGACAAGTAAGTGGCGGTGGGTTGGGGTGGGAGAGAGGCAGTGCCTGGCCTTTCCCTCCCTCTCTGTGTGTGTGTGTGTGTGTGTGTGTGCTTCAGGCCTCCTTCTGAGTGGGGACTTGCTGGAGGAGACTTTATAGCCCCATGCATATACATCGCTGGCAGGAAGCCACCTAGAAACTCCTGGACAAATCTCTCTTCCTCATTGTTGCGCGGCTTGTTTTTTTTTGGGGGGGGGGGAGGTGGAAATCCACAATCGTTTTATTGTCACTTGGAGCAGGGGTATAGAATATTACCCTGGGTATAGAATCAGTGGGTGCTGGAAATCTCTTCCCCCATCCCATGCTTTGTAGACCTGCTTGCCCTTGCCAGCACTTTTGTCTGATTATTGCACCATTTGCTGATTTTTTTTTTTCTGTGTGTATGTGTTTTTTTTTCTCTGTCTTGTTATGGGTTAACTGTGTTATCAGAGATCACACTGTTTATCAGGGGTTTATTTCCCCCCACCTTTTGAATTCAGTACACGTGCAGCATTGGAGATCCCTGCACTCATTTGGGTAGCACTATTTAATAAGAACATATGAAATAGGAGCAAGAGTAGGCCATCTCGCCCTTCGAGCCTGCCCCACCATTCAATAAATCATGGCTGAACACTTTGGATAAATGATTCCCCCACCGCCCCCCCCCACTCTGTATTTTACTTTGAAAAAAGTTACTTTATTTATTAGTGCCACAAGTAGACTTACATTAACACCGCAATGAAGTTACTGCAAAAGTCGCCACACTCAAGTGCCTGCTCGGGTACGCTGAGGAGGAATTTAGCATGGCCAGTGCACCTAACCAGCACGCATTTCCGACTGTGGGAGGAAACCGGAGGAAACCCACGCAGACATGGGGAGAATGTGCAGACTCCGCACAGTGACCCAAGCTGGGAATCGAATCTGGGTCCCTGGCACTGTGAGGCAGCACCTAACGTGCCACCCAGAACTCTGACGAAGGGTCACCCAGATTCGAAACATTGGCTCTGTACTCCCCCCACAGATGCTGTCAGACCCGCTAAGATTTTCCATCATTTTCTGTTTCTATAAATTCAAAGTTATTTGAAGGTTACCTGTTTTTATTTTTGCTTATCTAAATCCAGGGGTATTTTGGTTTAAAAGGTGACCCCTGCTATCAGTCCAATATTTTATCTGAACCTAGCAGTAGTTAATAAGATAAAGGCAAAATACTGTGGATGCTGGAATCTGAAGCAAAAAAATAATTGTTCACGTTTGAGTCATTTTGTTGGGAATGTCAGTGTTTTCGTGCACTCCTATATTTTCTTTGTCAGTTTTCTACTCTGTGCTGGAGGGGGTTGACTGGGCATCAAGAACCCTCACTATCTCACCCAGAGGTGGGCAGTCTTCATGTTGCAAAGCCCAGGCATTGATCCACTGGCGGTTATTCAGTGAAGTAAAAAGTTTATTTATTACTCACAAGTAGGCTTACATTAACACTGCAATGGAGTTACTGTGAAATTCCCCTAGTTGCCACACTCCTGTTCGGGTACACTGAGGGAGAATTTAGCATGGCCAGTGCACCTAACCTGCATGTCTTTAAACTATGGGAGGAAACCAGAGCACCCGGAGGAAACCCACGCAGACACGGGGAGAATGTGCAAACTTCACACAGACAGTGGCCCAAGTTGGGAATCGAACCCAGGTCCTTGGTGCTGTGAGGCAATAGTATTAACTACTGTGCCACCATGCCACCTAGTATTCCAGCAAAAGGTAGGGGAATGAGCAGCATAGCTGAGCTTGAAGTTATTCTTAGGAGAACTTCCTTAAGAGACGTACCAGCAGAGCTCAGTGAAGCTACAAACAAGAGCAAGAACCATGTGCTTCTTCTCCTTCACATGGACCTGATAGAGGTTTATAAAATGTTGAGAGGTACAGATAGGGTGGATTCTCAGAGGCTATTTCCCAGGGCTGAAATGGTTGCTACAAGAGGACACAGGTTTAAGGTGCTGGGGAGCAGGTACAGAGGAGATATCAGGGGTAAGTTTTTCACTCAGAGGGTGGTGACTGAGTGGAATCGACTGCTGTTGGTGGTGATAGAGGCGAACTCACTGGGGTCTTTTAAGAGACTTCTGGATGAGTACATGGGAATTAATGGGATTGAGAGTTATAGATAGGCCTGGATATGATCGGCGCAACTTGTGGGCCGAAGGGCCTGTTTGTGCTGTAGTGTTCTATGTTCTATGTGCTGCCCACCACTAACAGCCATTCTAATCCTGATAGAAATGCCTAACAATGCAGATCAGGAATCCAACCTGGGTTCATCTGGTCAGCATGATTCAGTTACTTTATTATACCTGAATTGTCAGGGAAACTGAATTGAGTTGATTTATTATTGTCATATCAATTGGGATGCAGTGAAAAGTATTACTTGTTGCAAGCTGTTACAGACAGAACATACTGTTTGTAAAGTACACAGGAGAAGGAAAGGAGAGGATGCAGAATATAGTGTTGCAGTCAAAGCTATCGTGTAGAGAAAGACCAACTTAATATAAGGTCAAAATTCAAAAGTCTGATGGCAGCAAGGAAGAAGCTGTCCTTGAGTTGGTTGGTACCTGTCAGTGAAGCCCATTCTTACACTAGATGCAAGCTGTGTCTGCACTAGAATTGCAGCATCAATACAAAGTACAAAGGACTATTAGTGTGGAATGTTTTGGGGTGGTTATACACATTAAAGAAACTATGTAAGTACAAATTGTTATTGTTGTTATACCAGCCTGCAGTCTGACTCACTTCCCCCACCAATTTTTGGAATTCCATTGGAACAATTCTGTGAAGTTGAAATTACATGTGTTAAGTTTGAAGTCATATTTTTTTCAGCAGTTTTTTTGACAAGAGATGGTTCAGGGTCTGAAGGAAATTTTATTAATCAAAGAAGGTCAAAATCATGATACTTTAGAATGGCATTAAGGCTTTCCAGAAAATTAATATTTGTTGGTATAGAAAAAATTGGAGTATTGCCCTCCTGATCATTTTTGGTGTAAATGATAATCAATAATCACTTTGATGGAAGTTATCAACAGGGGGTTTCCCCAGGAGAAAAACACACAAGGGGATGTGTGTGTTTGTGAAAAGTAAATGATGGCCTGTTGTTGTCAGGTGGTGTGTACCTGTCACTTCCCCACTCTGTGGGTGAAATTGGGAAAGGGGAGAATGTGGATGCTGCCTCCAGTGGCCCCAACTCAGCAATAATGTGATGGCGAGAAGTAGATCATGGCACATGAGGGAGAAGCATGATTTATCACGTGTGAGCCTAATAGTGGCAGAAGAGCGGAAATAAAAATAGTTCTCTGGTAGTTTCCAGTGGCAGGATATACAGATTTAGCACTCTGTTACCAAGAGTTGCAAATTCCCTCTGTGCAAATTATCATACACCTTGCTTTATTTTTATTATAAGCGACTGGACAGCAAAAAGTAGCCTGTTGACATGAAGCAGTCCGAGTTATTCTGAAGGTGTGATCTAGCAATGTATGAATACTAATTCTTTAATCCAATTTTCGATCCTATTATGCACAGTTAAGTGATTGAAGTGATTAGAAATAACAGCAACTTGCATCTATACAGTGCCTTTAATGCACTAAAAATATTCCAAGGCACTCCAGGAGCACAACAAAAAGGGGGAGGCGATGGCCTAGTGGTATTATCACTAGGCTATTAGTCTAGAAACTCAGCTAATGTTCTGGGGATCCAGGTTCGAATCCTGCCACGGCAGACGGTGGAATTTGAATTCAATAAAGCAAAAATCTGGAATTAAGAATCTACTGATGTCCATGAAACCATTGTTGGAAAAACCCGCCTTAATGTCCTTTAGGGAAGGAAATCTGCTGGCCTTAGCTGGTCTGGCCTACATGTGACTCTAGAGCCTCAGCGATGTGGTTGATTCCCAACTGGCCTCAGGCAACTAGGGATGGGCAGTGAATGCTGGCCAGCAGTGACTCCCATGTCCATGAATGGATAGAAAAAAACAGAAAGTGCTGGAAGATCTCAGCAGAGCTGACAGCATCTGTGGAGAGATGCACAGCTCTGACAAACGGTCATCCAGACTCGAAACGTTGGCCCTATTCTCTCTCCACAGATGCTGTAAGACCTGCTGAGATTTTTCCAGCATTTTCTGTTCTTGTTTCAGATTCCAGCATCCACAGGATTTTGCCTTTGCTTTAGCAATGTAATCAGGCAAATTTAACACCATACCACCTATGCAGATGGTAGGTAAAAACTTAGCCAAAGACAAGGTTTAAATGAGCGACTCAAAGTAGGAGAGAAAGATAGAGGGGTGGAGAACTTGAGGGAGGGAATTCCAGAGGTTGGGGCCTAGACAGCTGAAAGCACAGCTGGAGTGATAAAAATCAGGAATGTTCATAGGCCAGATTTGAAGAATTACAGAAAGCTCCGAGAGTTGTAGAATTGGAGGAGGTAATAGAGATAGTGAGGCCATTGTGATTTAAAGAAAATAATGACTTGATTTATATTCTCCTTTTCATGACCACTGGATGTTTCATTGTCAATAAAGTACTTTTTCAAGTGTAGTCATAGTAAAGATAATGATGAGAATTGAGGCTTTGCTGGACCATGGGTGAGAGGAGAATGACTTGTTGTGAGGTAAGGTATGGCCACTAGGGTTTTGGATAACTCAAGCTCATGAAGGCTGACTAGGACAGCATTGAATAGTCGAGTCTGGAGGTAACAAAGGCATGTACAAGATTTTCAGCAGCCCACAAGCTGAAGCAAGTATGTTACCAAGGTGCATGTAGGTGGCACGGCGGTTAGCACTGCTGCCTCACAGCGCCAGGGACCCGGGTTTGATTCCTGGCTTGGGTCATTGTCTATCTGGAGCCTGCACATTCTCCCCATGGCTGTGTGGGTTTTCTCCAGGTGCTTCATTTCCTCCCACGGTCCAAAATACTTGCTGGTTGGATGCATTGGCCATGCTAAATTCTCCCTCAGTGTACCTGGACAGGTGCCGGGGTGTGATGACTAGGGCATTTTCACAATAACTTCATTGCAGTGTTAATGTAAGCCTAATTGTGACACTAATTAAAAAAAGGCAGTCTTAGTGACTGCAAGGATACGGTGTAGGAAGCTCAACTCTTGGTCAAATAGGATGGCAAGCTTGTGAACAGTCTAGTTTATCCTTAGACAATTGCCAGAGAGGGGGATGGAGTCACTGGCTAGGGACTGGAGTTTGGGGTGGTGACTGAAACATTGGAAATTAAGACCATAATATTACAGGAATCATTACAGGATCAGGAGTATCACAAGTTCCATGTTAACAGAATTGACAGTCATGTGGATGGTGAATTCATTGATTATCTGTAATAACTTGTGAACAGAGATATTCTTTTTTGAAGGACAGCCAACATCTGTCAAGGTGATGGCCTAGTGGAATTATCACTAGACTGTTCATAGAGTCCCTCCAGTGCAGAAGGAGGCCATTTGGCCCATCGAGTCTGCACCGACAGCAATTCCACCCTAGGCCCTATCCCCACAACTCCACAAATTTACCCTGCTAATCCCTCTAACCTACAGATCCTGGGACACAATGGGCAATTTAGCACGGCCAATCAACCTAAACGCACACATCTTTGGACTGTGGGAGGAAACCGGAACACCCGGAGGAAACCCACGCAGACACAGGGAGAACATGCAAACTCCACACAGACAGTGACCCAAGCCGGGAATTGAACCCAGGTCCCCAGAGCTGTGGGGCAGCAGTGCTAACCACTGTGCCAGCATTAATCTTGACACTCAGCTAATGTTCTGGGGACCCGGGTTCAAATCCTGTCATGGCAGGTGGTGGAATTTGAATTCATTAAAATATATCTGGAATTAGGAGTGGATAGGCACATGGATAACATTGGAATAGTTTAGGTTAGAGGGTCATTAGATTGGTTCCACTGGTCGGCGCAACATCGAGGGCCAAAGGGCCTGTACTGCGCTGTAATGTTCTATGTCCCACAGATGAATAAAAAAATGAGAAGAGGTGACTGAGGCTTTGGTGATATATCCTAGGGCGGCACAATGAGACAGTGGTTCGCACTGTTGCCTCACAGCACCAGGAATCTGGGTTCAGTTCTGGCCTCGGGTCACTGTCTGTGTGGAGTTTGCACATTCTCCTCGTGTCTACGTGGGTTTCCTCCGGGTGCCCCAGTTTCCTCCCACAGTCCAATGATGAGCTGGTTAGGTGGATTGGCCATGCAGAATTGCCGCTTAGTGTTAGGGGGAGTAACTAGTATAAATGCATGGGGTTATGGGCCTGTGTGGGACTGGGGTTGATGCAGACTCGATGGGCTGAATGGCCTCCTTCTGCACTGTGGGATTCAATGATTCGATCCTTCCTTGGAATATGGTCTGTGGAATGTTGCATATACAAAAAGGTCAATTTCTCCTTACAGATAATTGTAAGGTCTTCTAAATATTTTCACCATTTTCTATTATAAATCAGATTCTTAGCATTTGCAATTTATTTTCATTTTGACATTTTAATTTGTCATTCCGGACGATAGGAACTCTCCGAAGCCAAGGTGCTGTAAACTCAGCCAGTTTTATTTTCGAGTCTAACTTTCATTACTGCATTAGAATTACAGTATGGAGTCATTAAAAACTGTTATAAATGCAGCATTTATTAATGACTACCAGGCCTATATATAAGTAATTACATGTTCAAAACATTTACTGAACATATCTTAATGTGATTTCAGTAAAGTGTAATAGTGGCTGTGTCAGATACTTACACCCATTTGAAGTATGAAAACACATTGGTGGAATAAATTTAGGTTTTCGCTTCCAAATCACGGGAAACAGGCCCTTAGGCCCAACGAGCCCGCACCGCCATTTCAACATTGTGAGTCCCCTCTTCCACCCATGACCCTTGTCTACACTTATGGCACTCCACATTGGAAACCAGATTGAGGGGAGACTAATTTAGGGACAATTTGTTACACCAATCAGCCTAAGAGCACATCTTTGGGGTGTGGGAGGAAACCGGAGCACCCGGAGAAAACCCACGCAAGCACGGGGAGAATGTGCAAACTCCCACAGACACCGGCCCAAATCAATGTATCTGCACAGCAAACAGTGATAATCACTGAGCTGTCGTGTTGCCCGTCAGCTGGTCCAGTTTAAGCGTACACTAACAACGTGAAGCACTAGACTACTCCCGAAACGTCCAAGGGCAGCCCTCGCATGACCCACCGCGTGTATGCCCCTTGTCTGGAAAGGAAGGGCAGTGTTTGTTCAGTGTAACATTGGATTAGAGTGCTTGTAGTTACAAATCTATCATTGGTGTCGGAAGTGTTGGAAGAAAATTGAATGTTGCAGGCGACGGTGCAGAGGGACCTCAGGGTCCTTGTGCATGAGTCGCAAAAACCCAGCCTGCAGGTGCAGCAGGTGGTCAGGAAGGCGAATGAGATGCTGGCCTTCATAGCGAGGGGGATTGAATATTAAAGTAGGGAGGTCTTGCTGCGGCTGTATAGGGCATTGGTGAGGCCGCAGCTGGAGTACTGTGTGCAGTTTTGGGCGACGTACTTACGCAAGGATATTTTGGCCTTGGAGGGAGTGCAGAGGAGGTTTACTAGGATGATACTGGAGTTGAGGGGGTTGAGCTATGAGGAGAGGCTGAATAAACTAGGCTTGTACTCGTTAGAGTTTAGAAGAATGAGGGGAGATCTCATTGAGACGTATAAGATGATGAATGGGATGGATAGGATAGAGATGGAGAGACTCTTCCCGCTCAGAAAGGACAGTAGGACTAGGGGGCACAGCCTCAAGATAAAGGGGGGGCGGTTTAGAACGGAGTTGAGGAGGAACTTCTTCCCTCAAAGGGTGGTGAACCTCTGGAATTCTCTGCCCGTTGAAGTGGTGGAGGCTGCCTCGCTAAATATTTTTAAGACACGGGTTGATGGGTTTTTGATAAGCGAGGGGATTAAGGGTTATGGGGAGAGGGCGGGAATGTGGAACTGAGCCACGACAGATCAGCCATGATCTTATTGAATGGCGGGGCAGGCTCGAAGGGCTAGATGGCCTACTCCTGCTCCTATTTCTTATGTTCTTATAAATTGGATGTTTTACACAAGGAGCATTGAAATAACTCAGGATGCTTGACTGGAAAGGAACATAGTTTATTTACAGAACGCAAAGTAAAACCATTACCGGGTGTACGCACACCAGTCCCTGCCGCTCTTTTGACTTAAACCAAATAAACTAAATTAAATGAACTGAGGGACAAAGCAGGAAGGGCAGCCCCTGAACTCCAAGCCGCCCGAAACAAAAACAAAATACAACTGAAACTTAAAACATCAAACCAAAAGGGGCCAATAACTCCAACCCCAGCGATGTCCAACAGGCATGGGAGGCCGCGATGGTTTCCATGGATACCGCGTGCTCCTTCTCCAGTGACACCCAGCCGCAAATGTAGCCACAGTGGAGGGGCAGACAGTCCAGTCGGACAACCCCTCCCTCTGTCACCCGCTCCTGGACCTGTTGATGGCAACTTTGGCCGGACTCAGGAACAGGTTCCCGAGGAGATCCTCCGCCTCCCCAGCCCCTCCGCACCGGGTGCCCACAGATCAGGAGTGTGAGGCTGAAGTGCAAACAAATAGTAACAAAAGATTTTTTAAAATAACTAAAAAAGGGAGCGCAGTCTAAAACACCCTTTATAAACATGGTTGACGGACTCCACAAGACTGCAAAAAGGGCAGGTTTATTTGAAGTGGATGAAGCGATGTAACCTGCGTTTGTCTGCGACTGCTGTATGCAGCACCCGAGATCCCCGACGTTAAAGGGGAACACCCCTCTGTAGAGGGACCTCCATTGGGGACCTCTGCTGCCGAGAGTGAGGGCACGGGAGTGGAAGGTGTGCCGCAGCCACCCATACAGGAAACACCTCCGTACAGTGGCAAAGGGCACGGAGGGGATTTCCGTGAGGTGGCTCAGACAGTGGGGCTCCAGACCCTGGGGGGAGGGGTTCGGGGCTTGGGGTACCCTCAGAGGGGATTCCACCACACAGCTATGCCTCCTTGAGACCACGAGTGATGTAGGTCCAAGCACGACCGTTTTGCAGTCATGGTTGGCACTCGACGTGGGCTGGACACTCACTCCCGTGCACTGAGCCAACTTACAGGGTAGCATCCAGCCCACACCTCTGCCACTCATTGCGTCCTTGACCCTGGTCACCCCAGCATCTACAGGCCGTCTCTTTGCCAGCCACCTGAAATGGTGTTGATTTTGGGGCCAACAAGGTAGCCATCCTCTCAGAATTAAGGGCTAACTGACTCAAGTAGACTCCACCTCACCACTGCAATAGCCGCATGACTGGGCTTCCTGCAGAGGGAACACTGCATACTCCCTGACCAGGAGGACTGAGAAGTTCTGGAACCTGTGTGATGCCCCTCTGCTGCCGTTGATGTTGAGGCGGTGACTATGGGCACCTTCTTGTCAAAAGTATTGTGCTATTGTCATCAACACCAGAGGTGTGATTTTCCCAAAATAAATCTAAATGCACAATGGATGGGAAAATGGGAGGTTTTCCTGCCCATTTTCTGGGTGAGGTGAGTTAAATGAATTTATGGAACTCTGTGCAATACTTTGATTTGATTTGATTTATTGTTTTCGTATGTATAGGTATACAGTGAAAAGTATTGTTTCTTGTGTGCTGTACAGACAAAGCATACTGTTCATAAAGAAGGAAAGGAGAGAGTCAGATGTAGTGTTAGCTAGGGTGTAGAGAAAGATCAACTTAATGCAAGGTAGGTCCATTCAAAAGTCTGATGGCAGCAGGAAAGAAGCTGTTCTTGAGTTGCTTGATACGTGACCTCAGACTTTTGTATCTTTTTCCCGAAGGAAGAAGGTGGAAGGGAGAATGTCCAGGATGCGTGGGGTCCTTAATTATACTGGCTGCTTTGCCAAGGCAGCGGGAAGTGTAGACAGAGTCAATGGATGGGAGGCTGGTTTGTGTGATGGATTGGGCTACGTTCGCGACCTTTTGTAGTTTCTTGCGGTCTTGGGCAGAGCAAGAGCCCACACCAAACTGTGGTACAACTAGAAAGAATGCCTTCGATGGTGCATCTGTAAAAGTTGGCTGACATGCCAAATTAAAAATTTAAAATTTATTAGTGTCACAAGTAGGCTTACATTAACACTGCAATGAAGTTACTGTGAAATTCCCCTAATGGCCACAGACTGGCACCTGTTCGTCTTTCAGAATGTGGGAGGAAATTGGAGCACCCGGAGAAAACCCACGCAGACACGGGGAGAACATGCAAACTCCACACAGACAGTGACCCAGGCTGGGAATTGAACCTGGGTCCCTGGTGCTGTGGAGCAGCAGTGCTAACACTGCGTTATTGTGCCAATGCTTCATAATAAGGTGCCACCTTGAGCCTCTGAGCCAGAAATCACAGACTTAAGTCCCACTTCAGAGACCTGAAGACATAATCAATACAGAACAGCTAGAATGCAGCACTGTCAGAAGCACCATCTTCCAATAAGATGTCAAATCAAGCCCTGACAGCCATCTTGGATCCCACGGCTTTAGAAGGGCAGTAGATTTTGAGAAGCATCGTAAAGAATGTTAGAGAGACGGAGAGATTTAGGTTGGGAATTCCAGAATTGCAGGCATTAGTGCAACATGGACAGGTCACCTCTGCACACTCTCAACAAGGAATGGTGTATGACCCAGAAGATGCAAAAATTAACAAAAACCACTACTAGGACTAATAAATTGAAAGTCTTTCCCAAGTGGCTGTTAACCCACTTCCTGAGTGGCACGAATGCTTAACTTTCTCTAATTCGGAACTAGTTGGTCGCTCTACACCCCAGAGAAGCCGTGGAGTAGATGCAGTGAGAAATGGAAACATTGACATTGGCTCAATGGGGAGTTGTGAGGTTGGAGATGAAGCACACTGCTGGGCAAGAGTGGGAAGTGATCTCACTCTCCAGTCGATCATGCTAAAGTGCAGATACTTCACATTGACAAAGCTGCCAAAATGGGAAACTATTCCATTCCCTCTCCCTAATAGCCTTCCCTTTGATGAGCTCACATACCTGAAATTTTGAATGTTTTTATCCATTACTAAATAGCCTTACCTTTATTTCCTCCCTTTCACCCCCCTTCCACCTCCCACAGAACAACAAGCAGAGGGGACTTTGTATTCTGTGCTGATCGCTTGGTGAGTAGCTACAACAAACCTGTCATTATTTGTGTTTTTAATTTGTTAAACCATCAAACCTCCTCCTCCGACAGGGTTCCCACAAGAAAGGAAAGGTCATGGAATCCCTGCAGTGCAGAAGGAGGCCATTTGGCCCATCGAGTCTGCACCGATCACAATCCCACTCGGGCCCTATCCCCACAACATTTACCCTAGCTGGTCTCCCTGACACTAAGGGGTAACTGAGCAAGGCCAATCCACCTAACATGCACGTTTTTGGACTGCGGGAGGAAACCGGAGCACCCGGAGGAAACCCACGCAGACACGGGGAGAATGTGCAGTCTCCACACTGACAGTGACCCAAGCCGGGAATCAAAACCGGGTCTCTGGCGCTGTGAGGCAGCAGTGCTAACCACGGGAAAGATGAGGAGGAGGAGTTCGGTGGGGTTTACCAGAATGATGTTATAATATTTCAAAGGGTAACCAGTCTTTAAAGAAATAAGAACTGTACTTCTGTTTGACTCAATAACCTTTGAGAGAAGAAATGGACGTTATTGCTTAATTTATATTTATTGTGCAGTGAAAGGGTAATATTTTCTACATTAGTGATACGTATGTATAACTCAAAGTCATTCCTTCAACTGGGAATATTATGTTACAGATCAGACTAGTTGTCGAAGAAGGATTGAACCAGCTACCGTACACTGAATGTACAGTCACAACCCCCACAGGTTAGACATACAGCATGGAACAGAGATGCTACAGTAATCCGGTTACTTCACCACTGTGCCTGTCATACAAAATAGCAAATGTTTTGTTGCGTAGATGCCATTTCGGAAACTGCAGATTAAAAGGGATTTTTTTTATGGCCTTAATAATAAGCAATTAGATGGCCCTGTGTTGGTACAAGGTTTGCTGCTTTGCCAGATACTGACCAAAGACCTCGAAGAGCATCACAATCATTACCTACTGGGCAATCAAAGGGGTTATCTTGACAGTAATGGTGTATATATCGGGCGTTATTCAATCATCCGCCTGGTATATATAATCTCTCCTGATTTTTCTTTCCACAGCAGTCGGCAGAGATGTAAATAAGCATCTGATCCGATATTGTTGGTCCTGCATCGTCACTTAAAGTCAGAATGATCCCCCCCACCCCCAGTTGTTTGAAAGGATCAGAGCAGACAAATAGAGGGCGGGTCACAGAGTCTTAAAGCTAAGAAGTGAAAAAAGGCCATTTTCTCCCTCTCAGTTGTCCCCCTTGTTTGTAGCAAGGCACCAGGCCTTGGACACTTACCCTAGCTAGCCTCCCTGACACTAAGAGCATGGCCAATCCACCTAACACGCACATTTTTGGACTGCGGGAGGAAACCGGAGCACCAGAAATGGAGAGAACAACAGGATACATTTCCTGAGTTCATAACGGAGCAGGATATCTTCCCCGTTGTTAGCACAAATGGAAAAATCTTAAGGCACATTGCTTTTGAGTTTCCATTCATCGTGGTTGAATTTTCAGATATGTAATGGTGGCACCTGAGCTACCTTGCCAAGATGTTGATTTGGACAATTTAGAGGTTAGAGCTCTTTGAAGGAGTGGCAGGGGCACCTCTTCAGGGAGGGGTGGGGAGAAATCATGTTGCCTGTTCTGCAAATCTGTGTCAGCCACTCAGTAATGTTGGTGTGATGGACAGTAGTATCATTTCCATTCCATTCCTATTGAGACCATGGAAAAGATCTCTGGTTCGATTTCCTTTGATTTCTCAGTTAATTTCTGCTGATGGTTGAAAACCACTTTTGTTTAAGTTAAGAATGGATATCACAGACTTTTACGGGAGTTGGTGAGTCTGTAGTTGGCAGCGAGATGAAAGAATCATAGAATACCTACAGTGCAGAAGAAGGCCATTCAGCCCATCGAGTCTGCACTGACAACAATCCCACCCACTATCCCCGTAACTCCTCATATTTACCCTGCTAATCCCCCTGACACTAAGGGGCAATTTAGCTTGGTCAGTCCACCTGACCTGTACACCTTTGGACTGTGGGAGGAACCTGGAGCATCCAGAGGAAACCCACACAGACATGGGGAGAATGTGCAAACTCCACACAGACAGTGACTCGAGGCCAGAATTGAACCCAGGTCCCTGGTGCTGTGATGCAGCAGTGCTAATCACTGCTACCATGACACCCCCGGCATTAAATGAAGATACTTAGCAGTGTTTTGTGAGCTCCCTTACTCACAGGTTTGATTTGATTTATTATTGGCAGGTGTATTAACATACAGTGAAAAGTATTGTTTCTTGCGCGCCACACAGACAAAGCATACCATAGAAGGAAACAAGACAGTGCAGAAATTAACATTACAATCATAGTTAAGGTGTAGAGAAAGATTAATTTAATGCTAGGTAGATCCATTCGAAAGTGTGATGGCAGCAGGGAAGAAGCTGTTCTTGAGTCGGCTGGTACACGACCTCTTTTTCCCGACAGAAGAAGGTGGAAGAGAGAATGATGATACTAAAAGAGACATGATACTAAATTAAGAGGAATCGTTGATAGCGAAGAAGGTTATCAGGAATTACAGAAAGAACTTGATCTGTTAGGGAAGTGGGTCGAGGATTGGATTTCTGTGAAGTGTTGCATTTTGGAAAGTCAAACCAGAATAGGCCTTATACAGTGACTGGTAGGGCCCTGGGCAGTGTTGAGGAACAGAGGGAGCTAGGAGTACAACTACATAGTTTGTTGGAAGCAGCGTCACAGATATACAGGGTGGTGAAAAAGGCCTTCAATAGTCAGGCATTGAGTATAGGATTTGGGACATTATGTTACAGTTGTATAAGCCCTTGGCGAGGCCACACTTGGAGTATTGGATACAATTTTGGTCACCCTGCTATAAGAAAGATATTGATAACATGGAAAGAGCGCAGAGAACTTCATGCAGAGTGTGGTGTGCATATGGAATGAGCTGCCAGACAAAGTGGTTAAGACAGGTATAATAGCAACATTTAAAAAGCATTTGGATAAGTACATGGATGGGAAAGGATTAGAGGGATATGGACCAAACGTGGGAAATTGGGACTAACTGAGAGGGCACCAGTGCAGAACTGGTTGGACTGGCTGGGCCAAAGGCCCTGTTTCCAAGCTGTGTTGCTCTATGATTCTACTTACTGCTTTCATTCAATGAGTAGCTGATGCTCACTGACCCTGTGGAGGTGGAACTATTGGCGTCAGTAATTGCAGGTTAGGCAGGGAAAGATCATGCAAAGTTCCTGCTGCTGAACACTTCTGGGAGTGTATTTGTTGGCTAAGGGAAGGGTTGGGGTCGGGTCCCCAGAACTGTATAGAAGCAGCCTGCTGTCACACGCTGGGAGCTTACACTTGACTGAGATACAGGAAACTGTCTGTGAATACCTTATTAAAAATGACTCCGGGAGGAGAAGGAATGCTGTGACCCACAGCCAAGGTGGCAGCTGGGGACATCTACTGAACGAGGAAGAGGGGTGAAACATTCGCCATACCAATCTTTTGCCATCCGCCCTGCAGGCAGCAACAGAGTTAGTCGAAATGGTCCTCAGTACACCTGCCACACTCAGATGGGATCATAGAGTAGGACTTTGACAATGTACAGAGAAGTGATGTGGACACGAGCGTGCACCGTCAAAGAGATGGGTGAGAGTTAGAAGGAAAACAGAACACTGGCAATCCTTGACAAAACCATGGGTGTTAGTTAATCTTGGATCCTTTCGAATTCTTTCTTTAGAAGGCTAGATGTGTAATCGCACTGACCCACTTTCATTTTCCAGTGAGACTAAGCCACTTAATCGAGAGGAAATGTATTCTATTGGCTGACTGGTCAGTACCGGGGAAGATGGTAGAGATGTTTGAGTGTTGGTCAGGCTTTTTTCACAGCCAGATCGTTGACTCTGCTGTATCAGCAGGACAGGCCCTGCAATGCAGTTATGGGCTTTTTTTAAATCTAGCATTGCAGCCTGGAAACCAAAATGTGGGCTGGTTACACAATATAAAGGCAGTAATCAGGGCACACTGAGATCCACATTAATGTGTTACTTTGCAAAGGACTAGGCGAATACTTACCAATAGGGTGCTTTTATTGTCGTTTAAAAGGCAGGTACTCAGTGGAACAATACTCAAATGCGAAATGCTCGTTCCCTTCAGAGACCCTGAATTTATTTATATTTTTAGGTCATTCTTTTTCATAGAACCATAGAAATCCTACAGTGCAAAAGGAGGCCATTTGGCCCATCAAGTCTGCACTGACTCTCCAAAAGCTAGCATCCAACCCATCCCTGTAACCCTACACATGTACCCCGTTAAGCCCCCTAACCTATACATCCTTGAATACTAAGGGCCAATTTAGCATGGCCAATCCACCTATCCTGCACATCTTTGGATTGTGGGAGAAGCATCCGGTGGAAACCCACACAGACACGGGGAGAACATGCAGACTCCAAAGACAGTCACCCAAGGTTTTTCCTTTGAGGAACAGTTGCAAGTTGAACTAGGACTAGAGGACACAGCCTCAAGATAAGGAGGGGGCAGTTTAGAACGGAGTTGAGGAGGAACTTCTTCACTCAAAGGGTGGTGAATGTCTGGAATTCTCTGCCTGTTGAAGTGGTGGAGGCTGCCTCGCTAAATATATTTAAGACGCGGGTAGATAGGTTTTTGGTAGGCAAGGGGGTTAAGGGTTATGGGGAGAAGGCGGGAAAGTGGAACTGAGCCACTTCAGATCAGCCATGATCTTATTGAATGGCGGGGCAGGCTCGAAGGGCTAGATGGCCTACTCCTGCTCCTATTTCTTATGTTCTTATGAAGGGGATTCAACCACTAAGATTGAAAGACATTTTATCAAAGTAACGAGTGCGAGACAGCTTTAAAAGGAGCCTTCTTGAATTGGTTGACCCTCCTTGTTGCAGAGAGTGGATGAGTGACCTGCCCCTCAAGCAGGTTACAGTTTCCTCCCATGAGTCAGTCCCTAGAGAAAACCACTGCGTG
The DNA here is from genome assembly GCF_965287045.1 of Carcharhinus amblyrhynchos. Classification (NCBI taxonomy): domain Eukaryota; kingdom Metazoa; phylum Chordata; class Chondrichthyes; order Carcharhiniformes; family Carcharhinidae; genus Carcharhinus; species Carcharhinus amblyrhynchos. The sequence goes on from NC_137327.1 coordinate 134,792,781, forward strand.
TTCATTCAGAGGTTGAGCATGAAGCCCTTGAATGGATACTTGGGCACAACTTGATTCCTAGTGTCCTGCTGAAAATAAGGAGAGGTCAAGCAATGTGGTGTCTATCTGAGATTAATGCTTGCTATTATGGATGGGATGAGGTGAGGTGCTGGAAGGGAATTTAGACCATAATGCTATGCTAACGTCAATTAAAATTTAATTTTGTACAGGCCATAAGTACGATGGAGTGAAGTTTGAGAAGGGAAACTGTGGCGTTAGTATTATGAGAAGTGGTAAGTCACCATTGGTTGAGTATTAAAGGTGTTTGCCATCCATGACGTGGTTTTATTTGTATTAGTTAAGCCATCTTAATGGAGATATTGAATATTTCAGTATGTAACCTCAGAAGTGGTGAAGATGGCAGCCTCAAAAAGAGACCAAATATGAATACCATCTTGTTCCTCTCTGTTGTCTTTTGTAATTCCACTGTGACACCCTGAACTATATATACAGACATAGAGATTATAGAGGTTTTTACAGCAGGGAAACAGGCCCTTCGGCCCAACTTGTCCATGCCGCATTTTTTTAAACCCCTAAGCTAATCCCAATTGCCCGCGATTGGCCCATGTCTCTCTGCACCCATTGTACCCATGTAACTAGCTAAACGCTTTTTAAAAGTACCTGCCTCTGGCAGCTTGTTCCAGACACTCACCACCCTCTATGTGAACAAGTTTCCACTTTCTGTGCCCTCCGCTGTGTGTTTGGGAACAGCTGGAAAATACCAGCCATGGGGTGGCATCCCTGCCCCTCCCACCTCCATGCGGTGTGTTTTCAGTGGTGGAGGTGGCTTGTCTTTGGCCTCTTGTGGGGATCTCCACACAATGCATCGTTGTGGGGGGTGGCTTATCTTCATCTTGTGTCATCTATCAGTGCATTTTACCTGCATTCAGATTCTCCGGAAAATTGATTCACACCTCCCAGGAGGGGAAGTGGCTCTTGAATTAATTTTTTATTTACATAGCCTACCAAATACTCTCTATTAGAAGTGGCTGAATACGTATATATAGGCTGGATAAATTTATATAAATTCATGAGGTGTTTACAGATGTTTACACTTCAGTTTGGGAGATTGTTAGTGGAAGGAGCATGTTAACAGTTACAGAGATCTGGGAGTACAGGTCCACAGATCCTTAAAAATGACAGAAGAGATGGAAAAGGTGGTGAAGAAAGCATAATGCTTGCTTGCTTTCATTGGTTGGAGCAAAAATTGACAAATTATGTTACAGTTGTTTTAAACTTTGGTTAAACCGCATTTGGAGTACTGTGTCCAGTTCTGGTTGCTTTGCTTTGGAGAGAGTACAAAAGGGATGTTGCCTGGTATGGAGGGTATTAGCGATGAGGAGAGGTTGAATAAACTGGGATTGTTCTCCCTGGAAAGACGGAGGCTGAGGGGGCGGTCTGATAGAAGTTTATAAAATTATGTGGAGTATGGATAGGGTGAACAGTTGGAAGCTTTTTCCCAGGACGGAAATGGGAGCACAAGTTCAAGGTAAAGAGGGGAAAGGTTCAACGGAGATGTGTGGGTCAAGTTTTTTTACACAGAGGGTGGGGTGGGGTGGGGCAGGTGGGAGGGGGCGGGGGGGTTGCCTGGAATGCACTGCCCTGTGAGATGGTTGAGGCCGTTACATTAGCCACTTTTAAGACTTACCTGGATAGACAGTGGACAGACGGGGAATAGAGGGATACAGACGGTTGGTCTAGATAGGACAACGTGATTGGTGTAGGCTTGGTGGGCCGAAGGGCCTGTTCCCGTGCTGTACTGTTCTTGTTCTTTGTAATTAACCTGGCTGACGTGTGACTATCTTTCAAAATGAATATTTCCACTTTTCTCCCTTGGGAGGAAGAAGTTGCTGATGTAGATTCATCTCCTTACAGGAGAAGCAATGGAGCAAGGTCTGCGAGATTGCTGTCGATCAATACGCATCGGAAAAATCCTCATCCAAAGTGACGAAGAGACCCAGAAAGCGAAGGTTTACTATGCAAAATTCCCACCCGACATCTACCGCAGGAAAGTGCTTCTAATGTACCCCATACTGAGTAGGTACCACATGGGCTCATTTCTGTAGAGACATGAGAATGGAAAGATGTAAAGCAGGATTCCATAGTGAGAACACAAACCTTTGCACTGACTTGGAAAGTAATTGCATTTTGGCATATAGTTGGGCATCTTACAAATCATTCTCAGAGGCAAACTCCCAAGTAGCAGTGCACTACAATTCCATTTTCAAATTTGTATTCAAGCATCTGGAGTCCTCGCCTACTCACTCAGGCAAACTCTTTGCCGAGCCAAGGTTGACATCTTGATGTAACTTACTGCCAATGGTGGATGGGGGGGAATGAAAAAGTAATTTTGATAAACATAGAAACTAAAAGCAGGGGTAGACCATTTGGCCCTTCGAGCCTGCTCGGTCATTCCCCAAATTCAACATCCTGACTCCTCCCCACAATATCCCTTGATCCCTCTAGCCCCAAAAAACTATGTCTTATTCCTTCTTGAAATCTCAATGTTTTGGCCTCAACTGCTTTCTGTGGTGATGAATTTCACGGATTGGCCACTCTCTGGGCGAAGAAATTTCTCCTCACCTCAGTCTTAAAAAGTTAACCCGTTATCCTCAAACTATGACCCTTAATTCTGGACTCCCCCACCATCGGGAACATTCTTTAAACATTTAGGTTTGGATCAGAAATTCTGATCTTCCCAAAAACCGGCCAAATTCAGATCTCATCGTTCCCTCGAAACTCCCCAGTTATTTAGAGTATCTGAGATTTCATGCGATGCTGAACTGTAGCTTCAGGCGACAAGTACATGGGCTCCTTATACCTTCCATGTCAGGATGATGGGCGGCAGTGAAACCTTCAAGAGGGGCAACCACCAGTTATTTTAGAGATGATTGGCCACACTCTTGTACAAACACAGACATGTCAAACAGTGGCAAATGTGGTATAGATTGCAATCAAGAGTAAAGATCATTGTTTTTAGCTTGCAAAAGGACCGTTTGGTTTTTGAGGCAAACTATACACTTGTTTTAAAGATTGGCTGTGGTAATGTAATGGTCAGTTTGTCGGGCTAGCAATATAAAGAATGTGGGTTTATGACTTATCCAGCAGTGAATTTGAATTTAGTTTATATCAACAAAACAAAGTTAAAGTTTTATTGATTATTCACAAGTAATCATAGGAGAACCCTACAGTGCAGAAAGAGGCCCTTCGGCCCATCGAGTCTGCACCAAACACAATCCCACCCAGGCCCTACCCCCATATCATACCCACCAGCAATATAAAGTAAGGCTTACAGTAACACTGCAATGAAGTTACTATGAAATTCCCCGAGTCGCCACACTCCTGTTCGGGTCAGTGCACCTAACCCGCGCATCTTTCAGACAGTGGGAGGAAACCGGAGCACCCGGAGGAAACCCACGCAGACACGGGGAGAACGTGCAGACTCCACACAGACAGTGACCCGAGCTGGGAATGGAACCCGGGTCCCTGGCGCTGTGAGGCAGCAGTGCTAACCCACCGCTGGAAATGGGCAAATAAAAAGCTGGTTTCAGGCAGTGAAGCTGTCGGATTATTGTAAAACCCCGGCTGTATCTCGAAGTGTGGACCCCCCCCCCCCCCCCCCCCGCCCCCCACCCCGCTCTGGATAATTGCAGCCCTCTATCTCCCCTGCAGGTACGGGCAACACTGTTATTGAAGCCGTGAAGGTTCTTATTGAACATGGAGTGCAGCCAAACCACATAATCTTACTCAGCCTTTTCTCAACTCCACATGGTAAGTGAGAGGTATGAAAGTTGTTACAATGTGAGAGATTCTAACAGGCGTTAGCCTCAGTTGGTCCCTCATTTTTTTTTTTGATTGAATGGTATGACAGACGGGCATTCCCATTTCCCTCCGACACCAATTCTGGATCCAGTCATTCGGTGCAAAAGGTGCCCCAAGCTGAAATTTTAATTTCACAATATTGAGTTAAATAATCTTTTTCAAACGCAGCAGTGACAGACCAGGTCTTGAGTGAAGCAGCACTCAGCAATGCCAGGCCTCCCCCTCAGATATTATTTGGCAGTTCCTACATTAGACCTGTGACGTTCCTTAGGACCTTAAAAGGGCATAAAAGGAGGCCGCAATGGTGTTACACGCCAGGTTATTCACCACTTAACCACCGTGATGTCAGGGAGAAAATGGCATCTGTGGATTGGTGGATGTGGAACCCATGGAGCTTTCAGACCTGGAAGACTCCAGTGTCGCTCTGGCTAAACATTTAACTTCTTATAAAAGTGGGCCCATTGAGAGCGGGCCCCTTTAGACCAATCGTGCTGGGTTTATCTTCCCTGTGATCAACCACACCCCCCTCCTCTCAAGCACCTTTGGGCAGCATGATGGCACACTGGTTAGCTCTGCCGCCCCACAGCGCCAGAGACCCGGATTCAATTCCCGGCTTGGGTCACTGTCTGTATGGAGTTTGCACGTCCCACCCGGATCCGGGGGGGGTTCCTCCAGATGCTCCGGTTTCCCCCCTCAGTCGGAAAGACGTGCTGGTTAGGCGTATTGGCCAGATTCTCCCTCAGTGTACCCAAACAGATGCCGGAGTGGGGTGACTAGGGGATTTTCACAGTCACTTCATTGCAGTGTTAATGTATGCCAACTTGTGACACTAATAAATAAACTGATTCAACCCTTGTTTCCAGGCTTACCTATCTAATTGTTGCAGCAGTATCTTTGACAATGGTTTATTTTCCCACTCAGAACTCACCCAAGGACTCATTCCTGATTCCCTTTCTCATTCACCTTGGTTCTTGGTGACATTATCTGACAGTGTGGGGTCAGTGTCCCGTGTTCACTCGTCCGATACCTCTCCGTTGATTCTGTATCATTAGATTGCTTGTCTGACATCCAGGCTCAGGTTTGAATGAGCTGTGATTTCCCGCATGGGAACATTGCAAAGACCAAACATATTGTATTCTGTCTCTGCCCCAAACTGCATTCTCTTCTAGTCCATTCCCCACTCCGACCATCACTTGGGTCCATCCAGACAGTTCGCAATCTCAGCATCCGAATTTGACCTTGAGTTTGGTTTTTGACCTCGTATCCTCTCTTAAGATATCGGGCAGGTTTTACAGCCTTGCTCGACCCTAGACCGGAAAACCCCTCCCGAGGTCAATGGACATTTCCATTGTCTGTCCCTCCAATTCCATGGGGGACAGGGTGGTATAATGTTGACGATCTTATCCCTTCTCACATTTGCACTTGATTACCACAATGCTTTTCTGGTTGTTCTCCCATCTTGTGCTCTCTCTCCCTCTCTCTAAACTTCAACTTATCACGGTGACGCAGTGGTTAACACTGCTACCTCACAGCACCAAGGACTGGGGTTCAATTCCCAGCTTGGGTCACTGTCTGTGTGGAGTTTGCATATTCTCCCCATGTCTGTGTGAGTTTCCTCCCATAATCAGAAAAATGTGCTGGTCAGGTGGATTGGCCATTCTAAATTCTCCTCAACAGGCACCGGAGTGTGGCGACTAGGGGATTTTCATAATAACTTCATTGCAGTGTTAATGTAAGCCTACTTGTGACTAACAAATAAACTTTATAACCTTACTTTTTATCCTACTGCCCGCATCTTATGACACATCTAGTCAGAGTCACCTAGCACATGTGTTCTCACTGACTTAGATTGGGCCCTGACCTCCCAGTGCCTCAGCTCGTTTAATTTCTCCCTATGACTTGCCACTCCCCATCTCAGCAAACTATTCTATTTCTCCCAATCCAAACTCTTGCGTTCCTCCCTGACCCTTCACTCCGGCATTAGCGGCCGTTGTCTGAGCTGACCTGACCCCACACTCTGGAATCTGAGCCTTCCAACTCAGAGCAAGTCTGTGGAACACAAACGAGGGATTCACCTGGGCAGTGGGTGCATTGGTTTTCAGCTGTCGAGGGTATAGATCATGCACATTGTTGGGGAAGTGTTGACTTTTCTGTTGTGATGACTTGTGTCCCTCCAGAATTGTAACACTGGGCTGGTGAATCACTGCAGACATTACAACCCAAACAAAGCACTAATATACAGAGGTTAGCTGTGCAAAGGTATATTTATAGCAAGTAGGACAGAGCAGATTTCTGTCCCGCTTATGTGAAACACAGAAAATCATTAACGTTTTTTCCACCTCCTTCAAAAGGTGCAAAATCTATTATAGAAGAATTTCCCGAGATCACAATTTTAGCGACAGAGGTCCATCCGGTGGCACCCACACATTTTGGACAGAAGTATTTCGGCACAGACTGAAACCAGAATCCAAATGACATCTTTTTGAGTGCATCGCCGCTTTGGTAGATCAAGACTTAGTTCATCTTAGTAGGTGTGTCTTTCCTCCTGTCCCCAGCCTTTTTCAGGGAATGTTAACCAGCTTAACGTAGGCATCTGAGCGCAATCTAAACTATTTGCCTTAAGTTCTTTTCTCCAATTATTTTTTATATAAAAGGAAGTCAGTTCTGAAAAGCACATTCCAGTTTCCGTCACAATTGTTTGCGCTACGCTTGCATGCATCTTTAGCACGTAGTTATTTTAGTATATTTATTGTTTGTAATTAGAGGCAGTGCCTAATTGTAACTTAAAAGGACATTAAATTTGTTTTAAAAAAAGACCTTGGGACTGAATTGTTTTTATTTAACAAGGTCTCAATTTCCACTTCAGGTGATTGGTAAGGGAACAAAAAGCTGCCATGAACAAGGTGGCCTTTCTTCATGTACAGGTGTGGCTACAAGTGTTAAATGGTTGCTTGACCTTTGGGTTGTGAGGATCAGCCTTTCCTTTTCCTTATCTGATATCCGCACACAATCAGGATAGCAATTGGGAGCAGCTATTTGGCTGGTTTTCCCTTTTCTCTGCAGTGTGAAGACCAAAGACCAGCAGTGCGATAGCAGAGGTATCCCCACCACTGTAGATACTCAAATTAGTAACATTTTTGCTGTCGCACCTTATCCAGGCTTGTCTGCAGTTATTTTTGGTCCACTTTGGTAGGAAGAATGGTAGGAAGGACTATTACTTACGTGGCAAAAAACTGCAGCAGGCGACGGTGCAGAGGGACCTCGGGGTCCTTGTGCATGAGTCGCAAAAACCCAGCCTGCAGGTGCAGCAGGTGGTCAGGAAGGCGAATGGGATGCTGGCCTTCATAGCGAGGGGGATTGAATATAAAAGTAGGGAGGTCTTGCTGCAGCTGTATAGGGCATTGGTGAGGCCGCAGCTGGAGTACTGTGTGCAGTTTTGGTCGCCGTCCTTACGCAAGGATATTTTGGCCTTGGAGGGAGTGCAGAGGAGGTTTACTAGGCTGATACCGGAGTTGAGGGGGTTGAGCTATGAGGAGAAGCTGAATAAACTAGGCTTGTCCTCGTTAGAGTTTAGAAGAATGAGGGGAGATCTCATTGAGACGTATAAGATGATGAATGGGATGGATAGAATAGAGGTGGAGAGACTCTTCCCGCTCAGAAAGGACAGTAGGACTAGGGGGCACAGCCTCAAGATAAAGGGGGGGCGGTTTAGAACGGAGTTGAGGAGGAACTTCTTCATTCAAAGGGTGGTGAATCTCTGGAATTCTCTGCCCGTTGAAGTGGTGGAAGCTACCTCGCTAAATATTTTTAAGACGCGGGTTGATGGGTTTTTGATAAGAGAGGGGATTAAGGGTTATGGGGAGAGGGCGGGAAAATGGAACTGAGCCACGACAGATCAGCCATGATCTTATTGAATGGCGGGGCAGGCTCGGGCTAGATGTCCTACTCCTGCTCCTATTTCTTATGTTCTTATGTTTATTACTTTCTTTCCCAATTGAAATCCAGTAAACAGGAACTACTAACACCACACTTTTCTGTGTAGGATCCACAGCAAATTGGATCACCTGGACAAATAACAGTGGCACAGTAATTAGCACAGCTGCCTCACAGTGCCAGCGACCCAGATTCAATTCCAGCCTTGGTGATGTGTGGCATTGGCATGTTCGCCCCGTGTCTGTATGGGTTTTCTCTAGGTACACTGGTTTCCTCCCACAGTCCAAAGATGTGCAGGTTAGGTGGATTGGCCGTGCTAAATTACCCCAGATGTGCAGGTTAGGTGGATTGGCCGTGCTAAATTACCCCAGATGTGCAGGTTAGGTGGATTGGCCGTGCTAAATTACCCCAGATGTGCAGGTTATGTGGATTGGGCATGGTAAATTACTCCAGATGTGCAGGTTATGTGGATTGGGCATGGTAAATGCGCAAGGTTAAAGGGATAGCATGGGGAAGTGGGCCTGGGTGGAATGCTGTTTGAGAGTCAGTGCAGATTCAATGGGCTGAATGGCCTCTTTCTGCACTGTAGGGATTCTGTGGTTCTAAGTTTTGTAAGTTTGGTGGACAGAAAATTCTCACCTGTGTTGTGAAAGTGAAGACATTGATTGGGGGAAAAGAAATAGAAGTTTTAAAATTACAAAGTAGAAAGGTGAGGGAGGGGAAGACAGCATTTTCTCCATGAAGACTCAAGGATAGAGTGCACCTTTCTGCAGTAGTAAGATTTATAGCTTCTGCTAATGTCCACGAGATGGTGCAGAGGGAGCTAAATTTCCTGACCTTCTTCAGTGTGCTGGCATGACAGAAACTGCACAACTTTGAGGAAGTATGTGTGGAAACCTTCTGTTTGCTCTCTCAGTCTTTCAGCAGTGAGTAACCCCTCGTCAATCCCCAGTGGCCTCAGTGAGAGGCAGGGTGTGGTAACAGTTTCCTGGATTTGCGCTGTTATTTCACTAATACAGGCTGAACAACACAACACCAGGGGAGAGCTCTGCATTTTAAACAGGAAATACAGTGTTTCTATCCTGGTTGGTATCCAGTCAGTGATAAACCCCTTCCAGGCACAAGTAACAAGCTTGGATTAAATAGCATTTACGTCCAGAAATCTGATTCCAGGTTCCTGAAGGAGAGCCTGTACATCTGAATTTGTGAATCTTTTGTGTCTTAGTTCCGAGCTCTATTTCCCTCTGGGTCCGGGTGATAGCCATACAGCTATAATTCTGTACAAGTATAATTGCAATATTGCTTAGAACCACAGTGACGTTATGGAAGAGAGTGAAATGAAAAAGCCAGCATTGTCTTACCTCTGACCAACGCGCCCCCGCCCACCCCACCACCCAGATGGCTGCTTGAGGTTGCTAACTGAACCCTTAAAATGCTGCACAGAGGTTTCCAGGTACTATACGTCGCTTAAGCAGATTTTATACCATTAGGAATGCATTCAGGATCACTGCTAGGTGCAGTAGTGTGTACTGGCTACAAAATGCATTGCAGCAATTTGCCAAAAATCCTTAGACAGCACTTTCTAAACCCACAACCACTTCCATCTAGAAGGGCAAGGGTAGCAGATACGGGGGAACATCACCACCTGCAAATTCCCCTCCAAGCCACTCATCACCCTGACTTGCAAATATACCACCGTTCCTTCACAGCAACTGGGTCAAAATCCTGGAATTCCCTCCCTAACGGCAATGTGGGTCAACATACAGCACTTGGACTGCAGCAGTTTAAGAAGACAGCTCATCACCACCTTCTCAAGGGCAACTAGGGATGGGCAATAAATGCTGGCCAAGCCAGCGATACCCATGTCCCATGAATGAATCAAATCTTCATCTGAGGAGTTACGCCTTGCTGCAGGTGGGCCCACTCTCTCACAAAGCAGCAATGGAGGTGGGAGATTGCTCAGGTAGGCAAATTAGAAGGCTCACTTCCATTCTGTGGGACATCAGTCTAGTTGCCAACACAGTTTGAGGTCCTCCTAGTTCTCACCCTAGCCACCCCTCCATGCCTCTTCCATATCACCTTCCAGACTTCCAATTTTTTCCAGTATCCTCTAGGTACAGAACCAACAAGCCGTAGAGTTATACAGTACACAAGAGGCCATTTGGTCCATCAAGTCTGCACTAACAAACCTACACTAATCCCACATTGCAGTACTTGGGCCCATAGCCTTGAATGTTATTACGTTTCAAGTGCTCACCCACATACTTTTTAAAGATAGTGAGATTTCCAACCTATATACCTCTAAAATCCTGGAATTCCCTCCTTAATGGCATTGGAATCCCACGGCACGTGGACTGCAGCGATTCAAGAAGGCAGCTCACCACCACCTTCTCAAGGGCAACTAGGGATGGGCAATACATGCTGCCCAGCCAGCGATGCACATGTCCCACGAATTAATAAAATAAAAATAATTGGTTGGAGGCAGGGTTTCTGCCTCTCACTCAGAAGAAAGTCCCATCCCACAGAACTGCCAGCCAATCTCCAGTGCTGCAGTACTGGGACTGCAAGTAGTCTCTGGAGTCTAAATCCTGGGATTCCAGAAGGTCTCTCGACAAGGAGGGTGAATGAGGCCTGCAGAGGACAGTAGGGGCTGGGGCGGAGGGAGGAACTACGGGGACCCTCTTCCAGGGAGGAGGGTTGTGGTGAGGTTGACCGGATGACTGACAGTGGACTGCTGATGGAGTGCCCCCTCCCTTTCTCTCTTGAGGTCTTAACCAATGTATTTTGGGCTTGCCCCTGATCTGGAACTCCTCCTGCCTGCCTGAAAATTAAGGCAAGGCATGAAACAGTTGTCAAGTGGTCAATAATTGGCCAACTGGGACATGGACAGGTTCGCCAACCTAGACCTCGCCCATCCAAGTGCAGAATTGTGGAGAGAGCAAGGCAGGAAATCCATCTGGGAAATTTTGCACTCACATCCTGACCTACAAACCCCAGTGGGAGACCATAAATTTCAACAAAGTATAAGTTCCAGTTCACTAGATTGATTCCAGAGATGAGAAGTTTGTCAGATGAAGAGAGATTGAACAGTTTAGGCCTTTACTGTCTGGAATTTAGAAGTATGAGGGGAGATCATATTGAGGTACTCAAGATAATAAAAAGTTTGGATAAAGTGTATGTGGAGCTGATGCTTCCTCTTTTGGGGCATTTTAGGACGAGAAATCATTGTCTTAGGATAAGGGGTGACAAATTTAAAACACAGTTGAGGAGAAACTATTTCTCCCAAAAGGGGTGTGGATCTGTGGAATTCACTATTCCAAAATGCGGTGGATGCTGGGATAGTGAGTAAATTTAAGGAAGATTTTTAATTGGGAATGGGTTGAAGGGTTATGCGGGGGGGGGAGGCAGGACAATGGGGACGAGGAACATATCAGCCGTGATCGAATGGCGGAGTGGACTCGATGGCCTAATTCTGCTACTATGTCTCATGGACTTACAAAGTTCTGTCCCATGACTTCACCCATAGGCACTGAGCCAGGTTCTATACGTACGCTGACGACATCACGCTGCACCAACCCTGCCTGTCCAACATCATCACAACTGAGTCACAACATCCCCTAACTGAAAACTGAGCAAGCTAAAGCCATTATTTTCAACACCATTATAAACGCTGCTCCTTTGTTACTGCCTGCTATCATCTTGCCCGTCCTATCTTTGCAATGTCTTCCATCCTTAATTTTCTTCCAGACCTTTTATCCGACTCTGGGCTTCCTGTGTGTGCCCATTCCCTTTTGCCACTACTGATAGTCACTAATGAGCTTACCTTGACCCTCATGTTCTACTCCCTCACTAAATCCTTCCACCTCTCCTCTTCCTTTAAAAAAGTTTGTGAACACACAGTTTCAACCTTTAATCACCCACCCGCCCACCCAATGTTTTGCTTCCTTGGGTTTTCTTCCTTCATTCTCCCCTGAGGAGTCTTAAGAACATTTTTGATGTTGGAAAGGCACTACACAAATGCAAGTTGTTTAACGCTAACTTCACATTTACATTAATAACTAAGAGTGGATGCACCAACAGAATCATGGAGAATGAGCAGCCACTTGTTATCAGTTGAGTTCTTGTGTGTGTTCCTTCTTTGTAGCATGTTTCAACCTTAGATTCATTTCACCAATAGATTTAACTGCAGCTCAATCAGTGGTGTTCAGAATCCAATTTATTAACTCCAACTTATTGAAACAAATCATTTATTCTTGTAAACACTTTTTTTAACCAACAATAAAAAAAGGATACATTACTGAATATTAGTAAGTGCAGCAAAAAAACATGAAATCCATTGGCAGAGAAATACAGGCTTAACGAAAAGCAATTATTGTGGATTCGGAATATTTTGAAGACAGAAAAATTGAAAAATAGAAACAGGATTATCGTCGAGAAAAACTAACGAGCTTACATTGGCACCATCTTATGTTAGTTGCTACTGGGGGCAATAACAGAGAATAAAAAAAGTGCAGGAATGGATAGTCAGAAGCTTTTTCCTAGGGTGGAAGAGTCAATTACTCGGGGGCATAGGTTTAAGGTGTGAGGGGCAAGGTTTAAAGGAGATGTACGAGGCAGATTTTTTACACAGAGAGTAGTGGGTGCCTGGAACCCATTGCCGGGGGAGGTAGTGGAAGTGGATACAGTAGTGACTTTTAAGGGGCATCTTGGCAAGTACATGAATAGGATGGGAATAGAGGGATATCGTTTCCAGAGGGGGTAGGTTTTAGTTAAGTCGGGCAGCGTGGTCGGTACGGGCTTGGAGGGCTGAAGGGCTGTTCCTGTACTAATTTTCTTTGTTCTCTAGTGTCAGAAAAACAAGGCAATGGCAAGACTTTGTGCATGAGATTTAAGAAGTACTTTTCTGCACTGTGATTGGGAAGGATGGCAATCAAGTGGGAAGAACAGATATTTGTACACATCTCCTTTGCTAATGTGTAGCTCAACGATAGAAGCACTAAGAATGAAAACCCAGCTGGTTTGGTATTGACAGGACTTTTAACATAAGAACATAAGAACATAAGAAATAGGAGCAGGAGTAGGCCATCTAGCCCTTCGAGCCTGCCCCGCCATTCAATAAGATCATGGCTGATCTGTTGTGGCTCAGTTCCACATTCCCGCCCTCTCCCCATAACCCTTAATCCCCTCTCTTATCAAAAACCCATCAACCCGCGTCTTAAAAATATTTAGCGAGGCAGCCTCCACCACTTCAACGGGCAGAGAATTCCAGAGATTCACCACCCTTTGAGTGAAGAAGTGCCTCCTCAACTCCGTTCTAAACCGCCCCCCCTTTATCTTGAGGCTGTGCCCCCTAGTCCTACTGTCTTTTTTGAGCGGGAAGAGTCTCTCCACCTCTATTCTATCCATCCCATTCATCATCTTATACGTCTCAATGAGATCTTCCCTCATTCTTCTAAACTCTAACGAGGACAAGCCTAGTTTATTCAGCCTCTCCTCATAGCTCAACCCCCTCAACTCCGGTATCAGCCCAGTAAACCTCCTCTGCACTCCCTCCAAGGCCAAAATATCTTTGCGCAGGTGCGGTGCCCAAAACTGCACACAGTACTCCAGCTGCGGCCTCACCAATGCCCTACACAGCTGCAGCTTTTCTCTCATACGCTGATGGTGCTACATCACACAGAGCAGATCAACCATTTTTTGGATGTTGTAGGCAAATTTCTTCTTCTGCCTCCCCATTGTTCTAAAATCAAAATGATCATCTCAGCAGGGGGAATGGCAGATCAATGCAACATGCCAGCTGAAAGGTTTAAAAGTATTTTCAAAGCTATTTACAGGAGAAGCAAGTTAAAATACTGCACATCTTTTCACATTCTGACCAGCGATTTTAAAAGCTCAGGCACCATTTAAGTGGTTTTCTTCAATTACTTTCTTTTTTCCATTTAATACAATATAAAAAATATGGGATGATGGCGTAACACAACAGCATGGGGACTCAATCTCAAGCACAATGTTGCACTGGAACATCTTGCTGTTGTTGGAACGAGGAAATGATAAAGGCAGGAGTGTAAATTTTCTGCAGAGCTAGGGAAGGAGATTACACTTAGACAGAGGGAGTTCCCTGTTGAAGTCAAACCTTTAGATAGCAGAGCTATTTGGATCTCGGTATGCAAAATAAACTCCCAAATATAATCATAAACTAAGTGCGGGGAAGTAGGTGTGAAGCAACCAATTGTTAGGAGTTACAGGCTGTTGCTCTTAAATATCACACAACTCAGTTGATATCTATTAAAGGCAAATCTTTTTAGTATACTAAATAGCTCCAAAAGTGAAATTCAGTCCCAGTGGTTTTCAAAGTTTTTTTATTCCAGTATTTGTTGCCCATCTCTAATTGCCCTGGGACTGAGAATCTTGCTAGGCTATTTGACAGGGCAGTTAAGAGTCAACCACATTTCTTTGGGATCTGCAGTTATACACATCGACTAGACCAAGCAATGACATGGGGGAAGCACCACCACCTGCAAGTTCCTCTCCGAGCCACTCACCATCCTGATTTGGGAATATCTCGCCATTCCTTCATAGACACTGTGTCCAAATCTTGGAATTCCTTCCCTAACAGCATTGAGAGTCAACCCACAGCATGGGGACTACAGCAATTCAAGGTGGCGGCAGCTCACCACCACTTTCTGAAGGGCAACCAGGGATGGACAATAAATGCTGGCCAGCCAGCAACCCCCATGTCTCACGAATGAATGAAAGAAAAAAAAATGAAGCTCAGGGTATGAGCTTGGGCTGTTGAATTATGAGTAAGTGGCATTGTCACTATTTCCCTGTGTTGGCTAGCATTGTCCGCACTGTTTGCTGATCGAAATCAAATTTCTTATTAATTTATTGGCCCCACGGGAGGCATTTTCCAACCTCACCACACCTGGTGCAGATCACATCGATCCTGGATAATTAAACGTGGGCCAGAAAATGCATTTCGTACCTGGTACCAAACGGTTTGCAATCATTCCAGCCTCTTTCTGCTGGCACAACCTGGATGGTACCCAGAAAGGGCGTGAGGTCAAGTGGCATATTTAAGCTAACATTTAAATATGCTTAGCCTGTTTGGTGTATTAAAGCCCCTTAGCCTCAGCCATGCGTACAACCAGCACACCGCTCGCCACTTTCCCAAAAAATGACTAAGTGTGGGATGATTGCGATCAAACCGTGCCAGTATCTCTGGTTTTATTGCCATTATGACACTTAGTCATTTTTTGGGAAAATTGTGGCCTTGAACTAAGTGTCATAATGGCAAGAAAACCAGAGACAGCGGCACGGTTTGATCGCAATCGTCCCACACTTAGTCATTTTTTGGGAAAATTGTGGCCTTGAACTTGTCCCCTACACTAGTTGAGCACATGGACTGGACTACTTAACAGCATGTTACATATGTAAATTTGGATATTGATAGGTGATTATACATGCTTTGAGAACATTATTCCCATCATTTTATGGATGTTCTGTAACATTTGTGCCCTTATAGGAGGTATACTCTCAGATACAATATCAGACTTCGGCTTTTGTTCAGCGTTTCACGATCACAAAGTACTGTAAAGCTGCCAGCCTCTGACTGGCCAGTAGCTGAGATGGCAATTCCTGATCCAGAAGGGTGGAAGATCTACCCCCAGGCTATTAAGGAACAACTGACTCTTAAATGGCTGTGGGACATCTAGGGGCCATTGCCCTAGCGAGCTGAGCTACCTTTGTAGCGCAATGGGCCAGGAGACTCAAGCAGAGGCCATTTTAGGAGCTCCGCACTGGGTGCCCTGGCCTCCGTGGTCTCCGACAGCCGGGATCCAGGGCCATCAGCTCCGTGCCAGAAATTGGCATGGAGCTGCATAGTTTATGTAAATCATGTCAATGTATTTTAAGTATCATTAGCGGGCCCGGGACTGAAATCTTTCGGCCTGCTAGCATCTCCTCCCTAGCTGGGAGTGGTTCACTGCAGTGACATTTACTATAACTCCCCACTTGTGGGGAGCTGGCAGCCTGACCCCGCTGGAGTGAAGGGGGCAATCGAGGCTTCCCAGATCGGGCCCCCTGAGGATTGCCACTTTGGCAGCCTGAGCCCCCCGGCGCTTCCCAAGGGTGGAAGTGCCAATGCCCGGGGCACACTGGCATTGCACATTGGGCATAAGGCAGCGGCAAGGGGACAAGGACCTCTGGGGGGGGCGGGGGGGAAAGGGGGTGATCGGTGGGCCCTGCTGCCACTCTGCACTTGGCTTGTGTGACAGAGAGACCAGCGATCGGGGCTGGCCATTGCTGTCGGATCGATCAGGAGGAGACACAACATCAAGGCACGCTTGTGGGGAGGAAGGGGTGCCTTGAGGCTCACCTGGACACATCCAGGGAGCCAGCGACGCTGGGTCATGGAGCTGGCCAGCAATCAGGAGGCCAGCAGTGTGGGGCCACTGTGCATATGCCAATCTTGGGTGAGCAGATAGATTGGCGCATGAACAGTGACCCGCTCAGCGCTATGCTGCTGGCCTCTCCCATGAGAATAGGCCCCGTCCCCTGAATTCCAGCGTGATTCACACTGAGGCACTCTGCCGTACACAGAGTGTGGGAGATTCATTTTGAAACTCTCGCTGAAAATACCTGCGGGATTTACTTCAGTCTTTGTGCAAACTTGACACTTAAAATTTTTTGGGAGAATTCTTTGACTATTTAACCGTCAACTGGCAGGCTTCTCATGACTTTACAGCTGGGATTAGGACAAGGAATTTGGCGCCTTGTCTATTTCGACCCATGTATTTTCCCAGTGGAAAGCTACTTCAACAAAGAGAGGGATTAAAATCTTGAATTCCTCAGCATTCCAAAAAGTACTAGAAGCAGATAGCATTTATAAAATAACGGTGATGAAATTTCTCGAGTCAATAATTTTAACAATGCAAATGCAAAGCAGATTTCCATATTATATTAATGATAACTTTGAGTAAAACATCTTTAATACACTGCCTGAGAACGTGGCAGAGACAGGTTCAATTTTGGCATTTAAAAAGGACAAAGAGGTTACCTGCAAAGGAAGAATGTGCGGACTAGTGGGAGAAGACTGAGGAGAGGCATAAAATAAACAGCTTCTTTGGGGAGCTGGCACAGATGGAATGGGCTGAATAGCCTCTTCCTGTGCTGTAACCATTCTGAAATTCTGTGAACGGATATTTCACTCTCTAAAGTTAAAGTTAATTTATTAGTCACAAGTAAGGTTACATTAACATGCAATGAAGTTACTGTGAAAATCCTCTAGTTGTCACACTCTGGCTGCGTACACAGTCTACTCAGTGTTCGAGTGCGTTGAAGGAGAATTTAGCATGCCTAATACACCTAACCAGCACGTCTTCTGGACTGTGGGAGGAAACCGGAGCACCCGGAGGAAAACCCACACAGACACGGTTACAACATGCAGTCTCTGCACAGACAGTGACCCAAAGCCAGGAATTGAACCTGGCTCCCTGGAGCTGTGAGGCAGAGATAAAAAGAGCATTTTCTAATCAGGAAGGGAACACAGAGATAGAATGAATGAGGGAAAGAGCCATTGCCACTTTTAAGGCCTGGTGATCAATAGACTAGTTGCAAGGTGATCTGAGCTCCTTGCTGAATGGGGATATTTAAAGGACATTACTGCTGCAGATAAATAAATAGAGTTACAGCAATATATCACATTTATAAAAAGGTGCATTTTATTAACATAAACCAAATATACATTCCAGCCTATCCAGGTTATCATTATCTATAAAGGTGCCTGGGAACTAACAAATTAGAGACAGGCACACAATGTAAGGGATTTCTTATCTGTTGTACTCCAAAGTCCACTTTGGTTTTACTTCCATTTTATAAAGAGATTGTGGAAAGCGTGTCTAATAACAGTTAATGTCTCCTGTTAGCTCAGAGTGACATCATTCTGTGCTCACGTAATTTGCAGTGGATGGCTCTGTGATATGGTTTAAAAAAAAGCTGCAAGTTACCAGACAATTAATCAGCAACAAAGTCACAGTGGGTGAGATCAGCTCATCGATGGAGATTCTGCTTACCACAGGCAATGAGTAATCTTGGCTTATTTCAGATGACCTCATTAACTTCTCTTATTCAAAATGTATCGTGTGCTTTGTTAGCATTGGAAACCCAATCAAAGCTCTGACATGCAGCTGTGATACATAGACCAAACTGTCTATCCCCCCAAATGCAAATCATGGGTCATTCATCCTCCACCAAAAATGCCTAGTACGAATTTTTAAAAAAAAATCCCATGCAAACTTTCTGCGTTTGATCATGGGGAAATTCTGTACGAGAATTCAGCAAGTGCATGTTATATCTGCTGTGGAAGCAAAGGAAGATCTGGAATGCATGAATGTTTTCTGTTACGTTAAGATCATTCAGCTACGCTTAAACTACATTTCTCCGTCAGTATGTTGAAACTGACATCAAATGCAGCACTGTCGCCCAAAGGTTGCCTCCTACTAGCACAGAGCTTGAAAAACTGAGAGGGGCTTACATTGCAACGGACTATTTTGTAGATTTACAGCGCAGTTTTACAGGAAAATCTAGTACAGGAACTGAGCCTGCCTAAACACTGCAACACCACTGTTAAAAATGGATTCCACTGTAGGACAATCCAATAATCTTGTATTTAAATAAAGTACCGAAGCTTTGTCTGTTCATGGAGTTAAATTTCAAACTTGTGAAGGTTTGGCATATTTATTAAAGTTGCTTAAACATCAGCCAAACATCCATAACTGGAATAAGTACAACCTTTTTCAATACTTACAATTAAGTCACTGATTGGTTTATAGTAAAGGGTTTAGCTGATGACGAGAAACGTTTTTTTAAAATACATATCCACAAAGCAATTGAAAATAAAAATGGAATAATTCCTCCCAAGGATTCTGACCAAAATACATCTGCAACAGCATTTATATCTGACCAATCCCAAAGTTTTGTTATGGTTGTTAGCAAACTATCCAATGCCTCCTTTAATATCCGAATAGGAATCCAATTGCCTGGGATTACCATTGCCTCAGATGCCCAATAGATTTGCATCGCGAGGTCAAAGAAGTGTACTCTTGTCAGGCGACAAGAAGGGGCAGTTTTACATCATTCTGTGAAACACAAAAAGGTGTTCATAAACCCATTTTTATCGCAATCCTGGGAATCCACAATGCATCCTGCAATTCAGTTTGGTTAATAACAGAATCATATAAAAGGAAAAATAAAGAAATATTGAAGTTGCATTCTTAGAGCCTTTCGCAACCACAGAACATCTCAAAGTGCCTTACAGCCAAGTGTCGTCATTGTTGTTATCGTGAATACGGTAGATGATTTGCACACAACAGGATCTCACAAAAAAAGTAATAAATGACAAAACCATCTGCTTTACATGTTGGTTAACATTGACAAGGATGATAGGAAAACAATTAGACTAAATAATCTTGCAGTGAGAGGGAATAATTGGGCATTTGCTGGTGATACTTGTAAGAACAGCATTTTAATGGCGGGAAGTGAATTTACTAAATCCCACTGATGGAGATAATTAGCTTTTAACTTAGTTGTATGTCAAAGGTGGAAGCTGCTGAGTGTTTTAATACCTTAAAATTCCCTTTAAAACATTCTACCACAGTATTCTTTCTTTGTGATTAATGCCCCTGAATCTAGCAGCAATTATTCCTTAATGTTGCTGGCACCGATGAAAGCCTGCGATTCCATTTCTTCCAGTTCAAGCAGCTTGTTCTGTCCTAACCTCAGTCAGTACTTTGGGCTCAGATGACTTACCTGCTAAGAAACCCTCCACCTGTCAACATTCAGCAAATTCAAAAGCCTACATGCTGAGAACATAAGTCACATCCCAAACCTGGAAAAAATATTACAATGCCCACTACCTTCTGTCGGGTTAGTCAAGGTATGCAATTCTAGGGAGCCAGAAGATCAACTGCTCTTAAGACTTGTACTTTTTTTTGAAAAAAAAGAGATTTACAGACCTTTTTTTTCAACAGTTAATTTGTTTCCCGAATTTAAATATATTTCAATAAAACATAAACTGATAGCAAACTCTCAAGCACGACAATCCCTCCTGAACTGGAGTTGGCACAAGGAGAAAGTGCAAGGTGATACTTCAGGATGGAATTGTGCCACAGGGTATAGATATAAAATAGTGAGCCTTATTGTATGGATATAGAAGAGCAAGCAAAATTTCTAAATTTTTGTTCTTCATTTGTTTGCTTAGAATTACAGTTTGGAATAGAAGGAGTTCACACCTTTGTGTGACGACAATGAAAATAGACTGTGCTATGAAAGTTAACACTGGCATGAGTGCATTAAATAGCAGATAACTGAACTTACCTTAGATTTGAGAGTGATTCAAATTTGAGCAGATACTGCTTTACAAATCTTTGGTCCCTCATTGGAGTAATTTTATTATATTTAATTTTGAGGGTAAATTAGTTTAAAAAATATGTACATCACATTACAAACATATCAAAAAAAACTAGCTAAATTTAAGTATCTTCTAAACATATTTAAAAAAAATAAAAAAAATTTTTAAAAATGACCTGGTTTGAAATGACTTAATTCATATAACCACAGTAAACAATCAATCTACAGCTCTTCTGTTCAAACACATGGTTGAACAGGCAGTGCAGTTCTTTTTTTCCATTTCAGAGTTCTATATTTGTACCTTAACCGTGCAACATTAATGCAAAGAACACTTTTGTTTAGCACTTCACCCTAATGAGTTAAATACAGCACGTCAATGTTAAATTAATCCCAATGTTGGCTTTAGGTATCTGTGATAGAGCCTCATTCACACACACATTATTTACATCAAAGTCCATATCTGTGAGTCCACAGTTTGTCATTGAATTTACAGCGTTTCCCTCCCCCAGCAAGGAAATGCAGTTGTTCTTGAACCAAAGCCTGCTCGTATATTTATCTACTGATAGATCTTCAGGAGATTGCCTGACATAAGGCATGTAATACTCAGTTCCACCTGTCTTATATGTTGAAGATCCTCAAAGGTCTTTGATTCTCTCATTTGCACTTCAAATAATACATGGCCTCAGGGAGTGACCTGACCTGAAAAGACAGCAACAACTTATATCAACAATAGATTAAATTACTACTGATCAATTATTTATCATTAATTTGCATTTTTGTTTAGGGAGGTAGTCCATCAATCAGTAAATCAATCTAAAACATTTGTGCATCTCCTGTAATGTTACAGGTAAACTATGGCAGAGTTCAGAGCTGCATTTTGTAATGACTGAGAGTGGATGTAATCAATGACAGTACAAAACAGTGTAAATTGTCAGTAACTTTAAGGCCAGTTTTGGCATTCAAAGTGGCAAGCGTATTCCATAAATGTTCTCCTTCACCAGTTTTTCCTGCTTACCTCTGCCCCTGATAGTGCAGATGCACACTGAGGCACAATCCAGTGGGTAGAGAAGTTCTCCGGCAGCTAATCAGACAGACATGCTTCAAGTGCAATCAAGGCTATGGCCAAGTGCTGGTAAATGGGGTTAGGTGGGAGGTCAGGTGTTTCTTGCATGTTAGTGTAGACTCGATGGGCTGAAGGGCCTCTTCTGCACTGTATGATTCTATACAGTGACAACTTTGACTAGGAGGTGGAAAGTTGGAATTTTACATAGGTGAGTTGGTGGGATTCAGTGTGCGAGGAGGAGACAAATGGAAAATTAATGGGAACATGTCGGCAAGCTCCAACCCAACTTCCAGTTTTAACTCGGGCAGGCTGATGAGAGACAGGCTGGCATTTCAAATATCTTAACGAGACTGGAAGCCCATGATTCAACCTCCATTGCAGGTTTAACTACAGTAAGCAGTTCCTCAAGCAATGAGAAACTGCTGGGGAACTGCCAAGGAAATCACAAGCACCACACCCTGCCAGGATCAGACTGAACCCTGACCCCTGGAGTCAGGGATCTGACCTCCCTAACAAGATAAGAAGTTTGGACCTTCATCAGTCCTGTTGCTTTCTCCACAGCAATCCCTCATCCAACTGGATCTGTCTGCCAATCAGGCTCCCTGCTCAGAAAGCAGGCTATGAAAAAAGACACTCACTCTGGGAGATAATGCTCCATAGCACATGGAGAAATCCAGACTTCTGAGCATCTGATGTGCTGCTAGTGCCTCCCTGCCCCACATGTCAGCTCCCAGCAGAATATTAAAACTAGAATATTAAAATTCTACTCCACCCATTCCACTCCCCCATGGATCCAATCCTGACTTTGTCAGACATCCACACAGGGCTTTGTCTGGCAAAGGTGTGGAGATGGTTGTGGGGGGGACAATAGTCCCTGGTTAATGATCAAAAGCAAAAATTCCAGCAGAAGTTCAGTGTCGTGCTGTGAAGCTTATTCCCAGTTGAATTCAACACCAACTGTGAATCTAACCTGGGCCTTTATTTGGGTTTAATATCAGGTCATCATGAAAACATCACCCCTTGTTCAGAAAGAATGGTGTAAAGATAAGCCTGGCAACTACAAGGCCAATCAGTTTAACTTCAGTAGTTGGGAAACTTCTAGTAACAATAATTCAGGGCAAAATTAATAGTCACATGCACAAATGTGGTTAACTATGGAAAGCCCACATGGATTTAATAACAAATCATGTTTAACTAACTTGCTGGAATTTTTTGAAGTGGTAACAGAGAGGGTTGATGAGGGTGATGCTGTTGATGTGGTATACATGGACTTCCGAAAAGCATTTGATACAGCGCTGCACCACAGACACATGAGCAAAGTTACAGCTCGTGGAATAAAAGGAACAGTAACAACATAGATACAAAATTAGGAAATAGAGTGACGGCTAATCAATGGTCATTTGGAGAGCCAGTGCAGTCACGATAGCCTGAAAAACCTCTTGCACTGAAACAATTCTCTGATGAACCAGCAGGCTTCTCTATGTAACAATTCTAACTAATCTTCAGGATATATTTTATTTTGCTCATTTGAGTGATCTGGATAAACTCACAGACCACTTGACCTTTGGGTAGCAAATGCGACTCATTTCTGCTCAAACATCAGAAACTAGCACACATCAGCACAAACTACATTTTGGCTTCCATCTTCCTAATGAGTCAAAATCATAGAATAGAATTACAGAATCTCTACAGTACAGGAGGAGGCCATTCTGCCCATCGAGTCTGTACCAACCACAATACTACCTAGGCCCTATTCCCATTACCCATATACTTACTCTCTTAATCCCTTGACACTAAGATCAATTCAGCATGGTAAAAAGTCTGACAACACCAGGTTTAAGTCCAACCGTTTGAACTGGGGCTGCTCTTGGTTGTTCGAGATTGGCCTAGTGCTTCATGTCGTTAGTATGTGCCTAAACTGGACCAGATACTGGGCAAGACGACAGCTCAGTGACTATCACTGATTGCTGTGCAGACACATGGATTTGGGCCGATGTCTGTGGGAGTTTGCGCATTCTCCCTGTGCTTGCGTGGGTTTTCTCCGGGTGCTCTGGTTTCCTCCCACACCCCAAAGATGTGCTGTTAGGCTGACTGGCAGGAATAAATTGTCCCTAAATCAGATTCCCTCAATCTGGATGGCCATAAAACATTAGACAGGGGTCATGGGTAGAGAAGTGGACTGGTGGTGTTGAGATGGTGGCGCGGGCTCGTTGGGCCGAAGGGCCTGTTTCCCGGGCTGATTTTGTTCTTTGATTTATTTGATAGTAAACTCACAAGTTTTCGGGTTAGCCCCTTCGTCAGGTGAATGGAGAGTTCTGGCCTCAGACAGAGCATATAAAGCACAGACAGTTTACAGATTACTGATTAGAATGCGAATCTTTAAACCTAACCTGCTGTTCAAGTCCTAAAGTAGTCGACAATGTGAGTGGAAGGCGCACTGATCACAGGTTAAAGAGATGTGTATTGTCTCCAGACAGTACAGTAAGTGAGGTTTTGCAAACCCAGGTTGTGATCAGTGCTCCTTCCACTCACATTGTCGACCACTTTAGGACTTGAACAGCAGATTAGGTGTAAGGATTCGCATTCTAATCAGTAATCTGTAAACTGTCTGTGCTTTATATGCTCTGTCCGAGGCCAGAACTCTCCATTCACCTGATGAAGGGGCAAACCCTGAAAGCTTGTGAGTTTACTATCAAATAAATCGGTTGGACTTAAACCTAGTGTTGTCAGACTTTTTACTGTGTTTATCCCAGTCCAACGCCGGCAAATCCACATCAATTTAGCATGGCCAAACAACCAAATCCACACATCCTTGGACTGTGGGAGGAAACCGGAGCACCAGGAGGAAACCAATGCTGACATGGGGAGAATGTTATGTTCTTATGAATGTGCAGACTCCGTACAGTGACCCAAGCCAAGAATCGAATCTGGGTCCCTGGCTCTGTGAGGCAGCAGTGCTAACCACTGTGCCACCATGCCGCCCCAATAGAAATGGAAATCTGTAATTAGTGGAAATCACTGGGGCTCATGGATACTCACCTATGAACACTAAACAGCACCAGAGGTCAGCTAGGAATCCATTTCAACAGTCACAGAGGTAGTACCACTTGCAGTTGCTGAAAGGAAAATATAATTATGTATTAGAGCAAACAAGTCACTGATATTTTAAAAAACATAATTTCCCTGTTTTCTCTATACGTTTATACTGACTATTACATTACATTGAATGTTACAAAATAAAAAAAAAATCCTCCACCTACACCCACCACTGGTAACCACCACTCCTCAACTTTCTCTAGGTAGGAAGGACTATTACTTACAGGGCGAAAAACCAGCAGGCGACGGTGCAGAGGGACCTCAGGGTCCTTGTGCATGAGTCGCAAAAACCCAGCTTGCAGGTGCAGCAGGTGGTCAGGAAGGCGAATGGGATGCTGGCCTTCATAGCGAGGGGGATTGAATATAAAAGTAGGGAGGTCTTGCTGCAGCTGTATAGGGCATTGGTGAGGCCGCAGCTGGAGTACTGTGTGCAGTTTTGGGCGCCGCACCTGCGCAAAGATATTTTGGCCTTGGAGGGAGTGCAGAGGAGGTTTACTAGGCTGATACCGGAGTTGAGGGGGTTGAGCTACGAGGAGAGGCTGAATAAACTGGGCTTGTACTCGTTAGAGTTTAGAAGAATGAGGGGAGATCTCATTGAGACGTATAAGATGATGAATGGGATGGATAGGATAGAGGTGGAAAGACTCTTCCCGCTCAAAAAAGACAGTAGGACTAGGGGGCACAGCCTCAAGATAAAAGGGGGGCGGTTTAGAACGGAGTTGAGGAGGAACTTCTTCACTCAAAGGGTGGTGAATCTCTGGAATTCTCTGCCCGTTGAAGTGGTGGAGGCTGCCTCGCTAAATATTTTTAAGATGCGGGTTGATGGGTTTTTGATAGGAGAGGGGATTAAGGGTTATGGGGAGAGGGCGGGAAAGTGGAACTGAGCAGCGACAGATCAGCCATGATCTTATTGAATGGCGGGGCAGGCTCGAAGGGCTAGATGGCCTACTCCTGCTCCTATTTCTTATGTTCTTATGTTCTCCTTCCAATTCTAATTAGGCAGCTAATCTTCAGCAGCACTTTGCTTGACCAAGAGCAGAAACTATCCTGTCCTCATCCAATGGGGAGTCTAAATCTAGAGGGCATAGGTTCAACATAAGAGGGGAGAGATACAAAAGTGTCCAGAGGGGCAATTTTTCCACACAGAGGGAGGTGAGTGTCTGGAACAAGCTGCCAGAGGTAGTAGTAGAGGCGGGTACAATTTTATCTTTTAAAAAGCATGTAGATAGTTACATGGATACGATGGGTATTGACGGATATGGGCCAAATGCGGACAATTGAGATTAGCTTAGGGGTTTTAAAAAAGAACGGCATGGACAAGTTGGGCCAAAGGGCCTGTTTCCATTCTGCAAACCTCTATGACTCTAACGGTTATACCATCATACTTTCAACAGAGCAAACCATCAGGAGCTGGAAGCTGGCTTATGCTTTTTCCTTCTTCAGCTCAAGAGCACTTAGGCCAATTTGAGATTACGGTTACAGACTAGATATCAAACTGGAGTATTTCCTACCTGGTTCTGTACCATGCCAAATGATACATTTAACTACACTCCCACTGTGCTTTCTTAACTTTAGCCTTCATTACTGAGCAGAAATGCTATCGCATTCTCCTCGATGACAAGAAGCTAATAGATGACTAAGTTTAAATCAATAAAGCTTAGCAAAAAATGACAGGGAAGTATAGCTAATTCTTTAATAATTAACAGACATTTGGCAAGATAAATCCATATTCAAAAATAAAAGCCATATTCCATTTTCTCAGAAGCCAAGAAATGTATAGGGGTTATGAAGAGGATTACACATGCTCCTAGTTTTTTATTGCAGTATAACTATCAGCATACTTTGGAGATGTCCAGATAAAGTAGAAAAAGGAAGAGAATGTGTGTGTGTGTGTGTGTGTGTGTGTGTGTGTGTGTGTGTGAGAGAGAGAGAGAGAGAGAGAGAGGCAAACACTTGAAGTGTACAAAAAGAGAGAGATGGAAAGAAAACATTATGTACACAAATCCCCATCTCATCATCCAGGAATACTATAGGTAATTTAATCAAGTGTTAATAACATACTAATAAGTCCTATATACTTACTGTGCGGTGAGCTAGTTCCCAAATAGGCAATGCTATCCTCTATAATAAAAACAGAAAATGCTGGATGAACTCTGCAGGTCTGGCAGCATCCTGCATGACTCTATATACCTTATCCATCCTTCACGAGCATTTATATCTCCTCCTTATAAATCCCATGCAACAGGACAAGGTCCTTGCCAGAGCAAGAATTGGGTCTGAACACAGTACTGATGGCCCTGCTGAGATTGCATTTCCCACCTTTGTGATTCAGTCCTGCCCAGCTGACAAAGTCTCTTCCCCTATCGGTGAAAAGGGAAATAGGGACAAGTCTTCCAGATCTGCGAAAGGATCTATGAAAATCCAGCCCATATTGTTTCGCTATTCAGCTTCTAGTGCCATGCTATGGGGCACGATGACACAGTGATTAGCATTGCTGCCTCACATCGCCAGGGACCCAGTTTCAATTCTGGCTTCGGGTCACTGTCTGCGCAGAGTTTGCACTTTCTCCCCGCGTCTGCGTGAATTTCCTTTGAATGCCCCGGTTTCCTCCCACCGTCCAAAGCTGTGTGGATTAGGTTGACTGGCTGTGCTAAATTGACCCTAGTGTCAGGGGGATTAGTAGGGTAAATGTGTGGGATTATGGGAATAGAGCCTGGGTGGGATTGTGATTGTAGAGTCAATGGGCCAAATGGCTTCCTTCCATACTGAAGGGATTCTGTGATTTAATCCTTTATACCTTATTAAATGCAAATGGAAACTCAAAGGTGATTGCATTTTTCTGAAGTATGTGAAAAGGATCCAGCTGAACGTCAGTATCATTTGCAGCCCACCCTTACTCCAAAGCAACTGCACCAGGGCCATGTGCTGAAAAGTTTCTCATATGATGCATTAGAAAAGGATGATCGCGATCATTACAGCACAATTCCGATGGTCATACCTGTGTATTCCACATCTGATTCACCCTCGTCCCAATGCTCCTCATTGGACAGTAACGGATTGTGACTCTCTGACTGTGACTTCATGGGGAAGGAATGCCCATCTCCAACACTGCAAGTCAAATTTTTAAAATTCAG
Organism: Carcharhinus amblyrhynchos; assembly: GCF_965287045.1. Classification (NCBI taxonomy): domain Eukaryota; kingdom Metazoa; phylum Chordata; class Chondrichthyes; order Carcharhiniformes; family Carcharhinidae; genus Carcharhinus; species Carcharhinus amblyrhynchos. The sequence continues at coordinate 134,820,276 of NC_137327.1, forward strand.
TAATTAGGAAGATTAAATTTGACACCAATGAAGCTTATACTTCAGCTATTGGGGCGGACTGATCAACCAGTCCCTCAACCAGTGATCATCTACACAGCCAGGACATTGTGTCTGGGCTAACATTGCATACGGTATTACAAATGCATATCAGTAATTAAAAAACCTGAAGGAATAGAATACAATCTAAGATGACTTGATACCTGGTAAAGATGGGAAGCAGCCAGTACTTCTTTTTTGGCCCAAATACTTGCTTTAAATTTTTCCACACTCCCAGGTTAAACCCATTTTTATCTGGACCGTGCTGAAATACTGGAGCTGAAAAGGCCTCTGGAGGAAAGGAAAGAAAGAAAACAGGTAAAAAAAAATTCCACTACAATTTAAAAACAAACTCTCAAAAGCACCCTGAAGGCACATGCTTTTAAGAATCAGTTATTTCTGATAGCTCACCTAATATGTAAAATTGCTCAATTCTCAGAGCAGGTTTCATATTTTTGTTAAACCTAGCAGATCAAGCTGATAATTTACTGTCTGTTGCCATGAATTGAAGCTTTCCATTTACAATTATGGTATACTTTTCTACTCTACCGACACTTGTAAAATATTTAGTTTCTGCTTCTTCCATATGCAGCATTTCTCAGCTGACAAAGCTCTCACCTGCTGGGTCTGAGGTAACACAATTATGAAATACGGCCACCTTGACCCCAGTGATACATCCTTAAAAATAAGTTTACAAATGGGCGTAGACAGGTTAGGTGAGTAGGCCATAACGTGGCAAATGGAGTTTAACGTGGATAAGTGAGAGGTTATCCATTTTGACCAGAAAAAATGGAAAGGCAGCTTATTATCTAATTGGAGGGAGACTTTGAGGTGCTTCAGTGAAGAGGGATCTGGGTGTTCTTGTGCATGAGTTGCAGAAAATTGATATGCAGGAATAGCAAGTAATAAGGAAGGCGAATCAAATTTTGGCATTTATAAAGTAATAGAGAATTAAAGTAAGGAAGTGTTGCTGTAACTGTAGACTGCATCTGTAATACTGTGTATAGTTTTGGTCTCCTTATTTGAGGAAGGATTTAGTAGCATTAGAGACAGTTCAGAAGAGGTTCACCAGATTGATTCCAGAGATGAGGAGGAATTGAGTTTAGGCTTGTAGTCTCTTGATCTTAGAAGAATGAGAGGAGATCTAATTGCGGTATTGAGATGATAAAAGGTATTGATAAATTAGATCTTCCTCTTGTGGGGCTATCTAGAATAAGAGGTCATAATTTTAAGATAAGGGGAGGCGGATTTAAAACAGAGATGAAGAGAAACTATGGGCCCAATTTTACCATTTGCATTCTAAATACTGAATCTTGGCGCAATTCAGATCTGACTTGGAAAACTGCTCTCAGGCGCCCCCGTATGCACTTAGCCTGAAAAAGAAAAGTCGCGGGTCTGAATCGCACTGTGGGCAGGGCTTATCGCACCTGTAACGCTGCTGAGTTTTGGACTGTGCATGTGAAGCGAACAAAAAACGTACCTGTCACACGTTCCCGGGCTGCAGTAAGTGGATAAAGCAGCCCGGGAGCGAAAAGCAGGAACGATGGCCCCCACAGACATCGCCCCAATCCCACAACATAACTATTCTCCTTATCCACCCACCACTACCCAAACCAATCGCGATCCATCTGGCCTCCCTCCTCCCCACAGAGAATGTTCAAGTCTATCTTCTCCCACCCTTCCTCCCCATCAGAGAATGATCTGACCCACCTCCCTCCCCCCCTCACCACTGATCTGAGTTAAAGAGCAGTTGGAAGCTCTGAACTTACCTCTTCAGAAGCAGACCTTTGCCGAGTATGTCTGTTTTGCGCCGAATCTGGATGCGTGAACGCGATGGTAAAGGGGAAAATGCTGGTAAAGTTGGGCGGGCAGTCCATTAATTCAATTTAAATACATGCAAATGCATTTAAATCACCATTGCACCTGTTTTGGGCGCGGTTCGGATCATGGCCATTTTTGGGCCTTGGTAAAGTGGACATCTGCACGGACGTGGGTTTTCACGCCCATATGCAATGGTGAAATCCAGACCTATGTCTCTCAAAGGTGGCGAATCTGTGGAATTCACCATGCCAAAGTGCGGTGGATTCCAGGAAATGGAATAAATTTGAGAAGATAGGCAGATTTTTAATTAGTAATAGGCTGAAGGGTCATGGAAAGCGGGCAGGAAAAGTGGAGTTGAGGCCACGGTGAGCTCAGCCACAATCGTACTGAATTGCAGAGCAGGCTCAAGGGGCTGAACTATCTCCTCCTGCTCCTAGTTCCTATACGAACCTAAGGCCAGCAGTAGGCCATTTGGCCCTTCGAGCATGTTCCACTACTCAATAAGGTCATGGCTGATTGTGGTCCGAATTCCACCTTTCTCAGTCTAGAATAGTTTCAGCAATACAGCCTCCACTGGGGCAGAGAATTTATCTAGCCTTCACTCTGAGCAAACCGTCATTCTTTTGTGCACTGCCACCCACCAAAATAAGAATTTACAATACAAAAAGTCACAATGTGCAAAGCCACACCCAACCAAGCCATTAGCATTCAGATACTACTTTATTTCTCCCATTTTTTATTAAGTACGAGTTCAATCTTGACATTGGAGCAGGCTGACTCAATATTATACAAGAAAAGACAAGTCAGTAAGATATAATATCTATACTACAGCTAGTAATATTACAGTGAGGGCTTTACCAATATAATTACTTGTGTAAACAGATGGATAACATATTGCATTAATACACCAAGTCTCCTCAGAGCTGAAACTTAACCTTTATGCTTCATTTTTTTCCACTGTAACCCATGCCAAACGTGGGTTGTCATCGCAGTAAGTTGCTTATTAAGAATATGTAGGAAGCTCAATATAACCCCATTGTTTTTCTGCAGGTGGAAAATAATCATTTTGCTAGGTCATCATACACTACTGGTACAATTTACTTGCAGATACAATACTACACAGAAGCAGAGTTGATTATCCATCCAGCTGTCTTCTCAAACTCTTAAGAAAAACTCGTGCCAGCTGGACTACACAACCCCTTTTCATGGCATTCTAATCATCTCCAACAAGTGTAATGTCCCAATGAAACAGAATCAAAATGTTTTCCCTCGAGGTCCAAGCAGATTCCACCAATCAAGCCAATCCTAAACCAAAATTTACAATACACCTCCACTTACATAGCAACTATAGGAGCAAGCGCTATTTATGTCCTGCAGATAACAGAGCTACCTGTGCTACATTAACAAGTCAAATACAAACATATAACCAGAGAAATAAAGCTTACAAATACTAGCCCCTTCAAATATAGCCTTTAATTTGATTAATTCCTTAATGTACTAGGAGAAAACAAAAATAGTATCTCAAATCTACCCTACCCTTTTCCATTAATAGTGCAGTTGCTTAATTCTTACCTAATGTTGATCTGTTCAAACTGACCAGCCAACAATGGTAACTGAGGAGGAACATAAGGCTGAGGAAGAACATGACAGCCACGAAGAGAAGAAAGAGGACGTGAAATTTTGCACGACCATCAGTCAAACCACCCTGTCAATCAGAGAAAAATGAGCCTATGAAATTGGTCTCCTGCACTGTGGAAGGTCAAAATAAACTTCTAATTTCCATGGTTTAACTTCTCAAATTTGAAAACAAGGATTACATACTAAAAAAGTCACCATTATTCTGTATTTTCAATACGTTCTGAGTCATATATTGAAAAAAATAAATCTGATTAAAGGGAACTCAATGTAGTATTAACAATACTGTTGACAAAATCTTTGTTCAGTGTGCAGTGTGTACTGAGTCAATTGATCTTAATCCGGTTGCAGTAAGAAGTTTCACAACACCAGGTTAAAGTTCAACAGGTTTATTTGGAATAATTAGCTTTCAGAATGCTGCTCCTTCATCAGATGAGTGGAGAGGTGGGTTCACAAATGCGGCATATATAGGCAAAGACGCAACTGCAAGATAATGATTGGAATGTGAGCCTTTATGGGTAATCAAGTATTTACAGGTACAGACAGTGCGAGTGAACAGAGGCTTAATCATAAGTTAAAGAGGTGTGAATTGTCTCAAGCCAGGACAGTCAGTAGGATTTTGCAAGCCCAGGTCAAATGGTGGGGGTTACAGATAGTGTGACATGAACTGAAGATCACAGTTGAGGCTGTCCTCACCCATGAGAAACTTGGCTATCAGTTTCTACTTGGCAATTCTGCGTTGTCGTGTGTCTTGAAGGCTGTCTTGGATAATGCTTACCTGAAGATCGGACACTGAATACCCCTGACTGCTGAACTGTTCCCCAACTGGAAGGGAACACTCCTGCCTGGCAATTATCGCATTGTGTCCTTTCATCCATTGTCGTAGTGTCTGCATAATCTCGCTGACGTATTGCCCCTCGAGACATCCTTTCCTGCAGCGTATACGGTAGACAACACTGGGGAATGCTGACTCGTGACTTGGCCAATGTTGTCTACCTCATATGCTGTAGGAAAGGATGTCCCGAGGCATGGTACATTGGGAAGACCATGCAGGGACTATGACAACAGGTGAATGGACATCGTGCAACAATGGCTAAGCAGGGTTCCCTTCCTGTTGAGGAACAGCAGTCATGGGCATTCAACCTCCAATTTTTGGGTAAGTGTCCTCCAAGATGGCCTTCAAGAATCGCCCATCAGAAATTGACAGCCAAGTTCTGCATGCATGAGGATGGCCTCAATGTTTGGTTCATGTCACACTCCTTGTAACCCCCACCATTAGCCTGGATTTGCAAAATCCTACTGACTGTCCTGGCTTGAGACAATTCACACCTCTTTAACCTGAGGCTATCCCTCTTTCTACTTACACTGTCTGTACCTATAAAGACTCGCATTCCAACCATTATCTTGTGTTTGTGTCTTTGCCTATATATGCCGTGTTTGTGAACCTACCTCCACTCACCTGATAAAAGAGCAGCGCTCCAAAAGCTCGTGATTCCAAATAAGTCAGTTGGACTTTAATCTGGTGTTGCGAGACTTCTTACTGTGCTCACCCCAGTTCAACTCCAGCACCTCCACATCATATCTGGTTGGTAATTACAGTACAGGTACTTAAATCTGGCACCCTTGGGACTGAGGTCATGTTGGATTTTGGATATTGTTAAATTATGGGTTAGGCATTTGGGCTGTGCCAGGTCAGGTAAGGTCAAGAGCTGCTTGGAGTGTAGGATTGAGTGATTCACAAAGTCACTCTCTGGGGCCACAGTGCGCCATGCTGTGCCCAGCCAAATGACCAAGTCATGTTTTTAAAAAATTAATTTTACTCACTTAAAATTGTGCAAAGAACATTACAGAAATGACCAGTTTTCAAACACCACTAGTTTTTAGATAGCTGGATTTGAGGTTTTCAACCTGTATTACAAATGGTCCCTCTGCCCCTTGGTAAGGAAGATGGCAGGAGAGATAAGTCATCCAGGGTTCCCACTCTTGTTCATTATCCAGTAGCTTTTTTGAAATACATCAATGTTGGGTGAGGAGTGAACTGGGCTCGGCTATGACACCACTCAAGGCCATGTAACTTGCCAACACTCCAATGATTTGGCTCAGACAATGACTGGCCATAAGGCAAGGTAACTTGTCAGCACCTACGCATGTCAGCAAGGGACTTTACCTTCAAGAATTGAAAAGGGAAAAGAGGAAAAAAGTGGACCATAAATATGAGAAAAGTAATTAATTCATAGTTGGAAAAAAGATACTTAAACAGTGAAAAGTAAAAGAATATAAATAGTGCCTGTGCATCAGATCAATTAATGTCTCAAAATAAAGAGAAAAATAAGGCAACACCCAGTTGTTATTCCTGTATGTTCTGTATTTTGGGTGGGGTTAGAACTTACCGTCCAAAACATGATGAAGTATTGCAGAACAGTGGCAGCAACAAACAAGCAATACAACATGGAATATCCCAAAAATAGCAGAAAAAATTTGTAGTTTGAAAATCCAATACAGTTATTCACCCTAGGGAGAAAGAACATATTCAGGGTAGAGTCTTTCTACTTATAATCATAAAGATCTTGCCACTTATCTAGCACTTTTCATGATCTCAGGTACCCTAAAGCAGTGATAGAGTCAATGACTTACTTTTAAAATATAGCCACTGTTGTAATGTAGGAAATGTGACAACCAATATGCACATTACAGAGTTTCACAAAAAACAGTGGGTGATAATCAAATATTTTGTTTTCATTTTGATGTTGGCTCTGAGGTAAATATTGACAAGGACATGGGAGCAAACTCCTGTGGTCTTTTTTGAAATGAGCCACAATATCTTTTATATCCACCTGAGAAGGCTGACTGTGCTTCACTTTAGTTAATCAGAGACACCACTTCTGAAATTACAGCATTCTCTCTATACTACAGTGAAGTATCAGCCTAGATTATGAGATTAAGTCCTTAGCAGCGGGCTTGAATCTACTACCTACTGTCTCAGAGATGAGTGTTGCCACTGCATCAATTGTATAGAGTTTTAATGTTCCCTGTTCTCTTGCAGCAAGGTGAAAATGTAAACAAACTCCCCAAAACCAAAACTGTTCATGCACAATGACAACTGAGCAATAACTAAACAACAGCCTTGAAGGGCTTTCAAAATGTGTCACCAAGAAGATAGCATGTCTATAAAAAATCATAGGATCATTTCAACAGAACTTCCAACTCAAGTGATTATTACACAATTTTAAATTATGACAACTCTACAATCCAGGTATTAATGCCAATGTCATCTGTGCACTGTGCAACAAAACTGAAAACTGAGTTATAAGTGGGCTTGTATCTTGGTCATGATCAATGTGTCGAATAAGCCTAGGTGCTTATTAAACATCAATTCGGACCTACCAAGGGCAGTGATGATCCATTTTTAATACACACCTGAGAAACAAAGACAACAATAAAATCTAGTTAGTGATAAACAGTGATACAGAACACATTAATAAAAAGTAAAATTTCAGGTAGCTTCAGTTTTGGGCTTTCTGTGAATTTAATTCGTTGACTATTTTAACAAAAAGCTAACATCCATTTTCTCATGGCACAGAATTCTGTGATCTATCTGTACCAGGGTGTTAATGTTCATTTTGCTTCAGGTGGCTTCACATAATGACAACTTGCAGTTAAGGAGCACTTCCAACATTGTAAAACATGCCAACGCACTTTGTAGGTGTGTTATCAGATAAAATTTGACCAAGCCACAACGGGGAAATTAAGACAAATGATTAAAGGCTTGGTCAAAGAGACAGGTTCGAGTAAGTGCTGTAATGAAAGAGTGAGAGAAGCTCAGAGACACAGAACTTTAAGGAGGAAATTCCAGAACTTCATGTCTAGGTAGCTGATGAACAGCCACCAGTGTGGAGTGAGTAGAATTGTCAACGTGCAAGAGGCCAGAATTCAAAAAGTACAGGGATCTGGGGAAAACAACAAGTTCTATTAAGGTTCCAAAGTATGTTTAAGGAAACTTTAACAGCTGAAGAATAATTCAGGAGTCTATCTCAACTTCTAGCAGGAGCAAGTAATTTCAGTCTATGATTCAATCTAAATAATGTGATCAATTGAGAACAATATTCATAATTTGCACATTTTAATAATTTGCCTGATTTAAGCTTTCACCCTTTTCCCATTATAATTGTAACTGTTCCATGTTTTCTTATATTTGTATTTACTTCACCTTATGTTGGAAGAGTTCCACCGTCAAAGTTACTTTGATATATCACTACTCTAACTGTAATATCAGGCAGGCAATTCACTCACAATGCCTCACGAACGGTGTTCATCTAACTGCTAATTTCTGTGAAGGCAGTACAGAATAATTTACTCACCATTTGTCTCACTTAATTTTTTGGAGACATGCCTTCCTCTGCTTAGTGGTTCTAAAGAATTTAGCAGTGATGATGGGAACTTAACCATGCGGCAAGATACATTCTGGGTCGGGGGGTGGGGTGGAGGAAGGGGGACAACTATTCATTGTATCAGATAATTACTATAATCCTACATGTAATAAACATCAGTGTGTCAGACATAATAATTATATTTGGGAGTTTATTCAGTGCTGGGTTGAGTGCATTATATATTTCTCACAATCTTGTACAGTTTATCTTCTCAGGCTTTTTTTAAAGAGTTAAATCACCACCTCAATTTGCAAAGAAATTTCAATGTATTTTGTCAGTTTCACAAAGATGAAATTACATTCAAACAGAAGCGTCCCAGCATTACCTGCAAAATGCACAGACGGGCGAGCAACACACCGAATGCACTTTTACAAGTACGATCAGCGGCATCTGAGAAGCAGAGGTTCATGAAAATCAGTAACCAGAGAGTGGAGAGCGGTCAGCAAGACTAACACTCTCCAACAGAGAAACCATGCCCCCAGTTCCCTGGCAAAACTACTAACATACAACACTGCAGAAATCCATTCATTGCATGCAGTGGTATCACAACTGAGTTACACTGCATCCGAACTGTTTCTTACAGGTGGTGGGAAGTAGTCACAATTGGATTGGATATGTGTGAAATCCAGAATACTTGTATGATCCCTGTATGCAAAAACATGTTGTCCAAAGAGTTTCATTCTTTTATTCTAGATTTTCTCAATGAGAAGACTTGAACTACATACGTATCACAGATGGAACAATGATGGCAGCGGTCAGGCTTAACAACTTGGCATCGGTCACAGTATCTGATGGCTGGTGAGAGATGAAAGGAAGGATCAGTACCACCAAATATACCTGAACATCCTGCAATTCAAAGATGTCCAGAATTTTCAAAATCAAAACCTCTACTTCATTGGATTTAGTTACTTACACACAATCTGTAAATGTTAAAATATTGCATATCAACAGGCCTAATGGGTGGAGAATGTTGAAATACACCATAAGACATAGGAGCAGAATTAGGCCACTCAGCCCATTGAGTCTGCTCCACCGTTCAATCATGGCTGATATTTTTCTCATCCTCATTCTCCTGCCTTTTACTCATAATCCCTGACCCTCTCATTAATCAAGAATCTACCTATCTCTGCCTTAAAGACACTCAATGACCCAGCCTCCACTGTCTTCTGTAGCAAAGAGTTCCACAAATTCACCACTCTCTGGCTGAAGAAATTCCTCCTCATCTCGGTTTTAAAGGATCATCCCTTTAGTCTGAGGTTGTGCCCTCTGGTTCTAGTTTTTCCTACTAATGGAAACATCCTCTCCACGTCCACTCTATCCAGGCCTCGCAATATCCTGCAAGTTTCAATAAGATCCCCCCTCATCCTTCTAAACTTCAACGAGTATAGACCCAGAGTCCTCAACTGCTCCTCATATGACAAAGCTCTTCATTCCAGGGATCTTTTTTGTGAACCTCCTCTGGACCCTTTCCAAGGCCAGCACATCCTTTCTTAGATACGGGGTCCAAAACTAGTCACAATACTCCAAATGGAGTCTGACCAGAGCCTTATACAGCCTCAGAAGTACATCCCTGCTCTGTCCCTCTACATACCTTTGTATCATCTACAAACTTAGCAACAGCGCCTTCAGTTCCTCCCTCTAAATTGTTTATATTGCGAAAAGTTGTGGTCCCAGCACTGACCCCTGAGGCACACCATTAGTCACTGGGTGCCATCCTGAAAAAGACCCCTTTATCCCCACTCTCTGCCTTCTGGCAGTCAGCCAATACTCTATTCATGCCAGGATCTTACTCATAACACCATGGGCACTTAACTTATTTAACAGTCTCCTATGCGGCACCTTGTCAAAGGCCTTTTGGAAGTCCAAATAAATCACATAGAACATAGAACATTACAGCGCAGAACAGGCCCTTCGGCCCACGATGTTGCGCCGACCAGTTAAAAAACAATGACCCACTAATCTAAACCAATCCCTTTTCGTCCATAAGCCCTATCCACGGATCTCTTAAACGCCCCCAAACTAGGCGCACTTACAACTGCAGCAGGCAGGGCATTCCAATCCCTCACCACCCTCTGGGTAAAGAACCTACCCCTGACATCCGTCCTATAACTACCCCCACTTAATTTAAAGCCATGCCCCCTCGTGCTAGCTTTCTCCATCCGAGGAAAAAGGCTATCACTATCCACCCTATCTAAACCTCTAATCATCTTATATGTTTCAATAAGATCCCCTCTTAGCCGCCTTCTTTCTAGCGAAAACAACCCCAAATCCCTCAGTCTCTCCTCATAGGACTTCCCCTCCATACCAGGCAACATCCTGGTAAACCTCCTCTGCACCCTCTCCAAAGCCTCCACATCCTTCCTGTAATGTGGGGACCAGAACTGCACACAGTACTCCAAGTGTGGCCGCACCAGAGTTGTGTACAGTTGCAACATGACGCTGCGACTCCTAAATTCAATCCCCCTACCAATAAACGCCAAGACACCGTATGCCTTCTTAACAACCTTATCTACTTGATTCCCAACTTTCAGGGATCTATGTACACATACACCTAGATCCCTCTGTTCATCCACACTATTCAAAGTCCTCCCGTTAGCCTTATACTCAACACATCTGTTATTCCTACCAAAGTGAATTACCTCACACTTCTCCGCATTAAACTCCATCTGCCACCTCTCGGCCCAGCTCTGCAACCTGTCTAAGTCTCCCTGCAAACTATGACACCCTTCCTCACAATCTACCACACCTCTGACTTTGGTGTCATCAGCAAATTTACTAATCCACCCAACTATACCCTCATCCAGATCATTAATAAAAATTACAAACAGCAGTGGCCCCAAAACAGATCCCTGAGGCACACCACTCGTAACCGAGCTCCATGACGAATATTTACCATCAACCACCACCCTCTGTCTCCTATCTGCTAGCCAATTCCTGATCCAATTTCCTAGGCTACCCTCAATCCCATACATCTGCATTTTCTGCAGAAGCCTACCATGGTGAACCTTATCAAACGCCTTACTAAAATCCATATATACCACGTCAACTGCCTTACCCCCATCCACCTCTTTGGTCACTTTCTCAAAAAACTCAATAAGGTTAGTAAGGCACGACCTCCCCACTACTAGTTCTCTTTATCTAACTTCCTCGTTATCTCCTCAAAGAAACACTAACAAATTTGTCAGACATGACTTCCTCTTGACAAAGCCATGCTGACTCAGTCCTACTTTATTATGCACTTCTAAGTGCATGAGTCGCAAAAACCCAGCTTGCAGGTGCAGCAGGTGGTCAGGAAGGCGAATGGGATGCTGGCCTTCATAGCGAGGGGGATTGAATATAAAAGTAGGGAGGTCTTGCTGCAGCTGTATAGGGCATTGGTGAGGCCGCAGCTGGAGTACTGTGTGCAGTTTTGGGCGCCGCACCTGCGCAAGGATATTTTGGCCTTGGAGGGAGTGCAGAGGAGGTTTACTAGGATGATTCCGGAGTTGAGGGGGTTGAGCTATGAGGAGAGGCTGAATAAACTAGGCTTGTACTCGTTAGAGTTTAGAAGAATGAGGGGAGATCTCATTGAGACGTATAAGATGATGAATGGGATGGATAGGATAGAGGTGGAGAGACTCTTCCCGCTCAAAAAAGACAGTAGGACTAGGGGGCACAGCCTCAAGATAAAGGGGAGGCGGTTTAGAACGGAGTTGAGGAGGAACTTCTTCACTCAAAGGGTGGTGAATCTCTGGAATTCTCTGCCCGTTGAAGTGGTGGAGGCTGCCTCCCTAAATATTTTTAAGAAGCGGGTTGATGGGTTCTTGATAAGAGAGGGGATTAAGGGTTATGGGGAGAGGGCGGGAAAGTGGAACTGAGCCACGACAGATCAGCCATGATCTTACTGAATGGCGGGGCAGGCTCGAAGGGCTGGATGGCCTACTCCTGCTCCTATTTCTTATGTTCTTATGTTAAGTTCTCTGCAATCTCATCTTTAATAATGGAATCCAAAATCTTGCCAATGACCGAAGTCAGGCTAACCGGCCCATAATTTCTGCTGCCTCCCTCCCTTCTTAAACAGCAGTGTTACATTTGCTACTTTCCAGACCTCTGGGAGCCTCCCTGCTTCCAGTGATTCCTGAAAGATTATCACCAATGTCTCCACAATTCCCTCAACTATCTCTTTTAGAACCCTGGGGTGTAGTCCATCTGGTCCAGGTGATTTATCCACCGTCACAACTTTCAGTTTCCCTAGAATCTCCTCCTTAATGACACTTCCAAAAATCTACTGTTGCTTAAAAATTGGTAAATTCTTTCTATCCTTTGGGAAGTCAGCTAAGCCAGGGAAAGTGAACAGTTCAAGAGTTAGGCTTCCCAATTCCAACTCTTTCAAAATGTTCCTATTTGTTGATTAGTAATAAACAATACAGTTATAATTATTCCCTCTTCAGACAGCAATTCCACAATCAGGACCTCAACATCTCATTAATTATTGAGATTAATGCTTCTCAATAATCTAGTTTATTGAAAAACATTAGTTTTTCCATGGTAAAAGCAAAATACTTTGGATAGTGGAATCTGAAGTGAAAAACAGAAAATGCTGGAAAATCTGACAGTATCTGTGAAGAGAGAATAGAGCTAACATTTCAAGTCAGTATCTATTCTCTCTTCATAATGCTTTCAGACCTGCTGAGATTTTCCAGCATTTTCTGTTTTTGCATTAGTTTTTCTATGCTGTCTCATTAACATTTAAAAATATGAAGGAAAAAAATACATTTCAGAGTTTTTAGGATGATCTGGGATGGATGAGCATTCACGCTCCATTCAATTAAATATCACATTTGAGCTAGATCATCAGTCACCTTCAGCATCACTATCAATTCATTCCCACTTTGCAGTATCATTAAAGACTTTTTATTTGGGAAGGCGATGGCCTAGTCCTATTGTCACTAGGCTATTAATCCAGAAACTCAGCTAATGTTTGGGGGCCCAGGTTCAAATCCTGTCATGGTAGATGGTGGAATTTGAATTCAATAAAAAAATCTGGAATTAAGAATCTACTGATCACCATGAAACCATTGTCGATTGTCAGAAAAATCCATCTGGCTCACTAATGTCCTTTAGGGAAGGAAATCTGCTGTCCTTACCTGGTCTGGCCTACATGTGACTCCAGAGCCACAGCAACGTGGTTGGCTCTAAACTGCCCTAGAGCAACTTGGGATGGGTAATAAATGCTGGCCAGCCAGCAATGCCCACATCCCACGAATGAACAAAAATAGATATGAATTGATGGTAGATCAAGGTAATTTCCAGAGCTCGCTCTCTAATTCCAGCACTTGGTACTCAGAATGCACACTACACACCACAGTGTAAACATGCAGTTTTAACCCAACGTGGAGTTCTTTCCTCCGCTACTTGGCACAACTAAAATGTCAAAAATCAAGACCTAGTTGGCTGTTAATAGAAAATTAACCGTTTTAAAGGTTAAGAAAGTAAATTATTTTGGCTGCATGCATCAAGAAATCACAACATAATAACCTGAAGAATCCACACAGTTATGGATCAGGTTTTGAGGGTTTTCATGTGGCCTTTGAACTAGAAGAGAACAGGAGGCTGACTAAGTGACTTCCATCGCTAAGGTAGGAGTGGGCCACATGACAATATTTGAATTCAAATCATTATATTTTTTCCTGTTATTAGTTTTACAATATCATTTAAGGTTACAACAACTTAACTGGAGTAGCCTGGGCTTAAGATTGGCTGCACATGGATGCAAAAAGGCTACCTTTACTATTAATTTATCGGAATTACCCAGTTGATAAGTTTATTTTTAACACTGTTATCACAGGTTATAAATGTCATCAATCTCAACATCGCACCTACATTGAAATTTATAGGATATAAATGCTTATACAATATTTGCAACTGTTTGTTTTATTTTCAACTCAGTTTGGTATTGGATCCTGATACCTCCTGCTGCAGTCCTGGTGTACACTGGCAACCTTTTAGCAGCATCCAAGAGAATTTGCTTTTGTACTTCAGGCCTTTCTTCTCGATCGTACCTTTCTTTTTCAGCTCTGGACAATTGGAACTATAAGCACATAAAAAATGCAACAAAAATCACAATTTTTTTAAAACTTACTCATCCATGGGATGTGGACATAACTGGCAAGGCCAGCATGCAGTGCCCAACTCTATCTGCCCTTGAGAAGGTGGTGTTACCCCACCTTCATGAACCACTGCAGTCTGTGTGGTAAAGGTATGCCAATGGTGCTACTAGGTAGGGAGTTCCAGGATCCTGATGCAATGGTGACAAAAAGAACAGTGATAAACTTCCAAGTCAGGATGGCTTTTGACTTGGAGGGAAACTTGGGAAGGGTGGCGTTCCTGTACAACTGCTGCCCTTGTCCTTCCAGGTGGTCAAGGTCGTGCTTTTGGGGGTTGCTGTCAAAATGCCTTGGTGTGTTGCTGCCTTGCATCATGCAGATGACATAACTGCAAGCACAAAGCATTGGCAGTGGTGGGAGTGGATATTTAAGGTGGTGTTTGAGGTTACAATCAACTGGGCTACTTCATCTTGGAGATGGTAAAAGTTTATTTATTAGTCAGTCTTGCAGTAGTAGTCTTGCATTAACACTACAATGAAGTTACTGTGAAAATCCCCTCAGGTGTTTCAGTGTTGGGAGTTATACTCATCCAGGAAAGTGTCCCATTAAACTTCTGATCTGTGCCTAGCAGATGGTAGAAAGGCTCTGGGGAGTCAAGAAATGAGTCGATTAATGCACAATACCCAGCCTCTGACCTGTTCTTATCACCACCACATCTTTTGGTTTCTGGTCAATAGTGGCCTCCATGTTATTAATGATGGGGAATTTGATGATGGTTATGCTATTGTCAAGTGTATACCAGAAAGTGTCAAAATAAAAACGGGTGAACAGTGGTGGAGCATGAAGCAGACTTCTATTATAACGGCAGGAAATCAGAGAGATTGCCAGAGGCACATAACCCTCCCCTTCTCCCCTATAAATATCTAAGCTGATTCACTCTCACAGCATGTTGTTGTTCATCATCAGGACTAGTTCTGCAAAACATAATGCAAGTAACACAACAGAATACAATCCTCCTTCAAAAAAAAGGCTACAATCTCTTATTCCATGGTTTTAGTATAGTATTTATCTGCATTCATGTTATAACAAAACATCTGCAGCATTCTAGTTATAGAACATAGAAGATAGAACATTACAGCGCAGAACAGGCCCTTCGGCCCACGGTGTTGCGCTGACCAGTTACAAAACAATGACCCACTAACCTAAACCAATCCCTTTTCGTCCATAAACCTATCCACTGATCTCTTAAACGCCCCCAAACTAGGCGCATTTACAACTGCAGCAGGCAGGGCATTCCAATCCCTCACCACCCTCTGGGTAAAGAACCTACCCCTGACATCCGTCCTATAACTACCCCCCCTTAATTTAAAGCCATGCCCCCTCGTGCTAGATTTCTCCATCAGAGGAAAAAGGCTGTCACTATCCACCCTATCTAAACCTCTAATCATCTTATATGTTTCAATAAGATCCCCTCTTAGCCGCCTTCTTTCCAGCGAAAACAACCCCAAATCCCTCAGCCTCTCCTCATAGGACCTCCCCTCCATACCAGGCAACATCCTGGTGAACCATCCTGGTTATGTTCAACTCTACAAAGTTGAAAGGTCACATATTTAAATTAACAACTCCAATCATATTCTGATTCAAACCTGGAAGCAAAATATCTGTCATTTACTCAGTAAGGAAGCAAAAGTCAGGAGCTGTCCTGCCCAAGCAATACATCGGTTGCTACCTATCTAAGCAGGCAGAGTATACCTCCAGAAGCAGGCTATCTGGCCAGCTCCAAAGGCAAAAGTCTCAGTAGAACTTGAGCAGAAAAAGGCATTTATGATGGGGAGTGTGGAACAGAAACAAAAGATCTCGGTGTTACATATCATCCTGCAACTATCTGTAAAATCCTACACTATAAGCATACCAGAAAAGGAACTGTTGCTCCTTGCAACAGTTGACTCTCTTGTACTACTGGAACAAAATTTGATTTTAGAAGAGGTTTTAATTTTCCAAGGTCCTATCAGATTAGAAAATCATGATTGTGATTCCGTGAAAGGAAGAAGACAGAAAGCAGGAAAGCAGCAAACAACAGGCCAGTTAGCTTAACATCTGTCATAGGTAAATTGCTGGAATCTATTTTTGTTTTTGTTTTTATTCCAATTCAATCAGGTCCAATTCAGAGTCTCAACAAGTTGAGACATTCCCGATCCAAGCTGACAAGACAGGGCTCTCACCTCCTGTCTTGGGCTTGATCTACATGATCCAAGCTGATTGGAGTAGGCATAGCTCCTTCTCCAAGGCTTGATCTCATTTGCATCTTAGCCAAAAAGCCGAGATGTCGCTCTTAAAAGTTGCTTCAAATGATGCTAAAATGTGACCTAATGACTTCCACCAAGCACAGCATGTCGATACTACACTTGATCTTAGCCAAAAGGCCGAGGAATCTATTAAGCAAGTTGTAACAGGGCATTTAGAAAATCTGAATGCGATCAAATTGTCAACTGGTTTTGTAAAAGGAAAATCACACTTGACTAATTTATTGGGAGGTGTGTGTGCATGTGTGTACTTGCATGCGTGTGACGACACATATTCACATGGATGGAGGATTGGTTAGGGCACAGGAAGCACAGAGTAGGGATAAATGGGTCTTTTTTTTGGTTTGGCAAAATGTGGCCAGCAGAGTGCCACAGGGATCAGACTGATAAGGGAATCAAAGTCTACCAGTATAGATGGAATTTGGAGTAAGGCCACAGTCAGATCAGCCATGACTTATCAAATGGTGGAGTAAACTCACGGGACCAAATGGCCTACTTCTGCTCCTAATTCATATGTTCACATGTACGCTTGCATGCTTTTTGAGGCAAAGTATGCAAAACAAATTCCAAAGGGTCACAAAAGTCACTCCCTCTCCATGGTCTTCTCTCTATGGCCTTCTCCTACAGTTTTACTGAATTCAGCATCCAACTGCACAGAAAGGATTAAGGAACATAGCTTGCAATCATCCACTCTGTAAAAGAGAGCCTTGGTGCATCAAGACCACAGGTGGCACAGTGGTTAGAACTGCTGTCTTACAGCACCAGGGACCCATGTTCAATTCCCAGCTTCAGTCACTGCCTGTGTGGAATTTGCTCGTTCTCTCCATGTCTGAGTGGGTTTCCTCCCAAAGTCAGAAAGATGTGCTGGTCAGGTGCATTGGCTGTGCTAAATTCTCCCTCAGTGTACCCAAACAGGTGCTGGAGTGTGGCGACTGGGGGATTTTCACAGTAACTTCACTGCAGTGCTAATGTAAGCCTACTTATGACACTAATAAATAAACCTTCTAATGAGCCTGCCCAATCTAGTTATTGTACATTAACAATGCTCAAGTTAAATAGTACAAAGTTTGAACTCCGTACAAAAAAAAAATCAATCGTTGCACATTTCACTCAAATTGAACTTACCTTTCGGGAAGGTTGAGATGGTTCTGTGAAAATAGCTTTGCAATAGGTCCACACAAACATCACAAAAAATAAGTGAAATACCACAAGATACGCAGCTGCAATACAAAAGAAAGATCAGATAAAGCAAAGGTAGTTCTATTATTAATAGGTAAAAAATACATTGCAGCTATATTTACCAGCAAGTATGTTCCGCGTACATAAAGGTTAATTAGACGTTCAGTTCCGTTCTACAGGCTTAGTTCTGCAATGATAATACAACTGGAAAGCCAATAAAAGGAATGGACAACTTTTGGCATTTCAATTAGAAAACGTAGCCAGCTATTCATCATATAGAGCCAGTGGAAAACAATTCACAGGACTTCAGGGTAACTTATTTTAATTGTTATTGTTCTATTCTGAAGTATTTGACCAACTCATTCCTTAAGACAAAAATGTGGTTTTGTTTTAAAAGATTAATGACACTAATCTCACTAGTTAAGATAGCTTTTCTTTCCAGTTTCTAATTCATCTATATTGGAATATATAACTTCCATTAGCACATTATTCTCTGATATTGAAAGTGAGGATTGGTTTGACAATGGACAGAGAGGGGTTTTTGAGAGGAGATGGGTGCAAAGTAGAGTAAATTAAACATAGAATTGGCCATGGAATATTTACCAATACAGCAGTCACATTCACGCCAGGTATGTGACAGGCAATAATCATCTCCAATGAGAGAGAATCTAACCATTGCCCTTTAACATTCAATGGCATTGAAGGGGAAGTCGTGTCTGACGAATTTATTGGAATTCTATGAGGCTGTGTCTAGTGCGGTGGATAGAGGGGAACCGGTGGTTGTGGTGTTTCTCGATTTTCAGGAGGCGTTTGATAAGGTGCCGCACAAAAGGTTGTTACAGAAGGTTGGGGGCATGGAGTTGGGGGTAAGGTGTTAGCGTGGATAGGGGATTGGCTGTCAAATAGGAGGCAGAGAGTGGGTGTCAATGGGTGCTATTCGGATTGGCAGTTGGTGACTAGTGGAGTTCCCCAGGGATCGGTGCTGGGGCCTCAGCTATTTACCATTTATATAGATGATCTGGAGGAGGGAGCCGAGTGTAAGGTGTCGAAATTTGCTGATGACACAAAGATAAGTGGAACAGCAAATTGTGCGAGGGTGTAGAAAGTCTGCAGAGGGATCTAGATAGGCTGAACGAGTGGGCAAGGACCTGGCAGATGGAATACAATGTTGGCAAGTGTGAGGTTATCCACTTTGGCAGGAATAATAGTAGAAAGGACTACTACTTACACGGCGAAAAGCTGCAGCATGCTACGGTGCAGAGGGACCTGGGGGTCCTTGTGCATGAGTTGCAAAAACCCAGCCTACAGGTGCAGCAGGTGGTCAGGAAGGCAAATGGGATGCTGGCCTTCATAGCGAGGGGGATTGAATATAAAAGTAGGGAGGTCTTGCTGCAACTGTACAGGGCACTGGTGAGGCCGCAGCTGGAGTACTGTGTGCAGTTTTGGTCGCCGCACTTGCACAAGGATATTTTGGCCTTGGAGGGAGTGCAGAGGAGGTTCACTAGGCTGATACCGGAGTTGAGGGGGTTGAGCTATGAAGAGAGGCTGAACAGACTGGGCTTGTACTCGTTAGAGTTTAGAAGGATGAGGGGGGATCTTATTGAAACGTATAAGATGATGAAAGGGATGGATAGGCTAGAGGTGGAGAGGTTCTTCCCGCTCAGAAAGGACAGTAGGACTAGAGGGCGCAGCCTCAAGATAAGGGGGGACATGCACCAAACTGCGGTGACTAGGGGAATTTCACAGTAACTTCATAGCAGTGTTAATGTAAGCCTTACTTGTGACTAATAAATAAACTTTATCTTTAAACCTCCTGACTCCTCAAAGTCTGTCAGCCATCTACAATTCAAGAGTGTGATGGAATACACACTCTTGCACTTGAATGGATGGGTGCAGCTCCAACAACATGGAAGAAGCTCAACAACATCCAGGAGAAAGCAGCTTGCTTGATTGATATCCCTTTCACAAACATTAATTCCCTTTACACCGACAAATAGAGGAGTGTACCATTTACAAGATCCAGTACAGAATTTACAGAGCCTCCTCAGACAGCATCTACCAAACTCATGCCCGCTACTATCTAGAAGCAAAGGTCAGCAGATAGCTGGGAATGTATGGCCTAAAATCCCAGCACTACACTGGCACTGATGTTGGGCACTAAATGCTTTACTAAATTGTGATCTTATTCAAAATTCTGGACATTTGGAAAAATATAAATCCCTATTTATTTCTAATTATAAGCTGCTTAAGAGCAAAGCTCAGATATTTTCTGGCTATCAGAAGCAGTATTAAACTAGGAAATCAGGTGGAGTGCCATGTTCCTTCAGCTTGATGATTGAATGATGGAAAGAAAAGTCTTATTGTATAATTGGCTGAAGGCCCATACATGAAACAACACACTACACATGGACCATTGGGGGTTGATGCATATTGCTCGAGCTATCTTTGCAATTGGATGCACTTTTCCTGACTTGAAAGAACTCAACTCTAGCGCTATTGTGTTGAGTATAGGGCTAACGGGAAGACTTTGAATAGTGTGGAGGAGCAGAGGGATCTAGGTGTATGTGTACATAGATCCCTGAAAGTTGGGAATCAAGTAGATAAGGTTGTTAAGAAGGCATACAGTGTCTTGGCGTTTATTGGTAGGGGGATTGAATTTAGGAGTCGTAGCGTTATGTTGCAACTGTACACAACTCTGGTGCGGCCGCACTTGGAGTATTGTGTGCAGTTCTGGTCCCCACATTACAGGAAGGATGTGGAGGCTTTGGAGAGGGTGCAGAGGAGGTTTACCAGGATGTTGCCTGGTATGGAGGGGAGATCCTATGAGGAGAGGCTGAGGGATTTGGGGTTGTTTTCGCTGGAAAGAAGGCGGCTAAGAGGGGATCTTATTGGAACATATAAGATGATTAGAGGTTTAGATAGGGTGGATAGTGATAGCCTTTTTCCTCTGATGGAAAAATCTAGCACGAGGGGGCATGGCTTTAAACTAAGGGGGGGTAGTTATAGGACAGATGTCAGGGGTAGGTTCTTTACCCAGAGGGTGGTGAGGGATTGGAATGCCCTGCCTGCTGCAGTTGTAAATGCGCCTAGTTTGGGGGCGTTTAAGAGGTCTGTGGACAGGTTTATGGACGAAAAGGGATTGGTTTAGGTTAGTGGGTCATTGTTGTTGTTTTTTTTAACTGGTCGGCGCAACATCGTGGGCCGAAGGGCCTGTTCTGCGCTGTAATGTTCTATGTTCTATGTGTGTAAATGTAAAAATATTTGATTTCTTTTATTGTCACATGCATTGGTATACAGTGGAAAGTATTGTATCTTGCACACAATATAGACAAAGCATACCACTCATAGAGTACATGGGGAGCAGAATATAGTGTTACAATCATAGCTAGGGTGTGGAGAAAGATCAACTTAATATAAAGGTTAAAGTTACGTGATCTCAGACTTTTAAATCTTTTTCTGGATGGAAGAAGATGGAAGGGAGTATGTCCTGGATGCGTGGGGTACTTGATTGTGCTGGCTGCTTTTCAGAGGCAACAGGAAGTGTCCATGGAGTCAAATATAAATAATGCATTTTTTGCCAGTCACAGTCCTCATTCCATATGAGTGGGATATAAAATTCACCAAAGCAAAAAATGGAACTGTTTTCTTCCATGATTAGTCCATTGTTCATTGACTATATTTTAAAATTGAGAAATCAAAGAGCCAAAGCCCATATTTCAATACAACACCAAGGCTAAAAGGAATAGACAAAAAGGCACAGCAAAGAAAAAGTAATGGGCAAGGCCAGGCTTGAGTTTTCAAAGCTTGAAAAATATAGGATGGAGAAATGGCAAGGAAAGCAAGGTATTCAAGCTTTGAGGTTCTGGGGAAGAATGTTAGAGCGGGAGATTATGTGACAAGATTTGATTTCAATACATAGGAGTTATAGGGAGAAGAAAACATGCAGAACGACACAGTTGCAACTTAGAGGGAACACAACAACTTCTATTTATATAGTGTCTTTATCATAAAGAAGCCCCTAAAATATTTCACTGAGGCACCATAACAAAATAAAATTTCAAGCCACATAAGGAGCCAAAAAAATCTTGGTCAAAGAAATAAGTTTTAAGACGTGATTTAAAGGAGGAAAAAGTGGTGGTGAGGCAGAGAAGTTTAGAGAGGGAATTCCAGAGCTAATGGCCCATGAATCTGAAGGTATGGTCACCAATGGAGCAATTACAATCAAAGCTCTGTATATATCTCAGAGGGTTAAGGAGTTGGCGGTCATTGCAGAGAAAAAGTTCAAGGCCATGGTGATATTTAAAAACAAGGATAAGAATTTTTAAATTAAAGCATTGCTTAACCAGACGCCAGTGTAAGTAGACAAAAACAAGGGTGATGTAAGGATATGGGAAGCAAAGCTTTGGTTGATGCCAACTCTACAGAGGGTAGAATATGGAAGTCCAGCCAAAAGTGCATTGGAATAGTGAAATCTAGTGGTTACAATGGCACGAATGAGTGTTTCAACAGATGAGTTGAGGTTGGGGCAGAGTGTGGTGATGTTATGGAGGTGGGATTAGGCAGTCTTAGTGATGGGGTGGGAATGTGGTTGGACGCTCATCTTAGGGGCAAAATATGATACAAAAATTTGGAGCAGTCTGATTCAGCCTCAGATAATTGCTTGGGAGATGGATGGAATTGGTGGTTAGCAAACTCAATTTACTTCAGTGACTGAAAACAGTAGCCTCCCCTTCCCAATGTCCAACTGGAGGAAATTTCTGCTCACCCAGTACTGAATATCTGACTAGCTGTCTCAAGGAGACAGAAGATATAAATGTAACAAGAGTGGATAATGTGAAACGGCAATGACCAAAATAGTATCGATAAAACAGAAAGGGCGGGGAGGGGACAAATGTGTTGCGAGCTTAAAGAACACTAGTCCATCAAAAGACAAATATTTTTTTCAAATTATGTAGGAGTGCAAGATGTCAGAACAACCTCCACAGCAATGGAAGCAGTATTCAGGTCCTGGGTCACACATAATTATCTACAAGAATATGTGACATTCTTGGATATAGTGGGCCCGATTTTACGAAAAACCATTTTGATTCTTGATGCTGAATCTGGAAGCAATTCAGATCCGACTTGGAAATCTGCACTCAAGCACCCCCACTTAGCCTGAAAAAAAAATTGAGAGTCTGAATAGTGCTGTGGGCAGGGCTTATTGCGCCCGGAATGCTGCAGCTCTGATCGCAGCTTTGAACTGAGTGCGCGCAGCGAAAAGAAATTGAAAAATGCGTCCCTATCACATAGTTTCTGGTGCCGCAAAAAGCAGATAAAAGGAACGATGGTCCCCACAGACATCGCCCAACCCCACAACATCCCCCTGCTACCCAGACTGATCGCGACTCTCTGCCTCCCTTTCCCTCCCACCCACCGACTGCCTGTCGAGTGGCAGCAGAACCCCCCCTCCCCCCACAGCAGAGATCCATCTGGCCCATCTCCCTCCTCACCAGAGAATGATCAGGCCTCCCTCCTCCTCCTCCCCCCCCCTGCAGAGATACAACTGACACACCTCCCCCCCCGCCCCCCCCACCCCGCCAGAAAACCATCTGGCCTCCCTTCCCCATCCCCATCAGCTTTCCCCTCCCACCAGACAGCAATCGGCCCCTCAGCAGAGAATGATCTGACCCATCTCCTTCCGCTCCCCCCCCCCCTCCCCCCCCTCCCCCTTCCCCCCCCCCCCCCCCCCCCCCCCCCCCCCCCCCCCACCCCTCCCCCATCGATCTGAGTCAGAGAGCCGTTGGAAGCTCTGAACTTACCTCTTCAGGAGCTGGAGCACCTGAAGCAGACCTTTGCCGAGCGTGTCTGTTTCATGCCAAATCTGGATGGGCAAAAGCGATGGTAAAGGGGGAAATGCTGGTAAAGTTGGGTGGGCAGCCTATTAATTCAATTTAAATCCGGAGTTGAGGGGGTTGAGCTATGAGGAGAGGCTGAATAAACTAGGCTTGTACTCGTTAGAGTTTAGAAGAATGAGGGGAGATCTCATTGAGACGTATAAGATGATGAATGGGATGGATAGGGTAGAGGTGGAGAGGCTCTTCCCGCTCAGGAAGGACAGTAGGACTAGGGGGCACAGCCTCAAGATAAAGGGGGGGCGGTTTAGAACGGAGTTGAGGAGGAACTTCTTCACTCAAAGGGTGGTGAATCTCTGGAATTCTCTGCCCATTGAAGTGGTGGAGGCTACCTCGCTAAATATATTTAAGACGTGGGTTGATAGGTTTTTGATAGGCAAGAGGATTAAGGGTTATGGGGAGAGGGCGGGAATGTGGAACTGAGACACGACAGATCAGCCATGATCTTATTGAATGGCGGGGCAGGCGCGAGGGGCTAGATGGCCTATTCCTGCTCCTATTTCTTACGTTCTTATTAAATGCACGCAAATGCATCTAAATTGCCGTCGTGCCTGTTTTGGGAGTGGTTTGGATCACAGCCATTTTTGGGCCTTGCTAAAGTGGGCATCTGCGCGGACGCAAGCGCGGATTGCGCTAATCACCTCACGCCCGACTTTATCACGTTTTCGTGCCCAATGCAATGGTAAAGTTGGGCCCAGTGTTGAAATTTATCCAAATGCTGCACTTAACATTCTCTGACGCTTTGTTGATAATACAGCTTTTTCTCCCATTTGCTGTGAAGCTTGTCACAGGAGGTTCGCTGGTGGCCATTATTTGCTAAAGCGTTTGTTTTATTTCAGACATACCTACTCGACAGACAGGTGGAAGAGACTGCTGAATATGAACGAATTATTAACCAATTGTGGGTCTTCAGTAGAGTAGCAGCATGCAAGTAAAATGGAAATGAAAGGTCACATGCTTCAATGTGAGTGCTGAGAGTTTCACAGCGTAACACTGTGAAACATGCATCCTGGTGAAAGGATAACATGGTTCACGGCGCTTGATCTTGGCAGATGGCATAACACATCAGATATCACAGTTATTAAAACTGCGACTGGATTACTAGCTCATTTCTTATTTAGCACAGGTTTTAAACCTTGCTAAAATTAGTTTGGGAACCACTTGCCAAACTAAACTTGAACATTGACGGCGAAACAAATTTTAGCACAATAAAAACAATTTAAGTTTTTAATGAATTCAGTGTTTAGAATGACATTGTTTCTGGCCATTCCTCCAATCAAATGCCTTATTCATTATCAGAAGATGGCATTCAATTTTTCAGCTTTTATCCAAGAAGCAGGACAGACGTGCATGAATATTCAGAACTGAAAGCTCATCTGTTAAGATCAAAAGGGCAACATGCTTGGTGAATAACTCGTTTTTGGGCATTTTTCTCATTGAAAGTCTGGTGTATGCAGAAAAATTGCCCATTATGATCTTACGTGGCTTTGTTTCAGCAAAATCTTGACAACTGAGATGCCTTTCATTTCAACTTACTGCAGTGCCCAATGGTTTATTGCTACAATGTGATTTTAACAAAAAAGCTTCATTTTTCATTCTGAATCCTACTCTTTTTTATGTCCAATTTCTTACCAAAATTCCTAAAGATTGTGCTTAAAGCAGGGATTCATGAAAATTTATAGTTTTAACGTGAAATAAGACTACGATGCCAGATCTTACAAGTGCGCTCAATATCTGGCAGCTTTCCCTGCGGATCTCGCTCTGCCATCAGTCACAACCAGAGTACCAGTTGCAGTGTTGAGCACAGGTCAGCAGGAAGGATGTGACAGTGAGCCAGTACGCTCACAAAGCCCACGCTGTATTTACACAGACACAGACTCTTTTGTTTGGCTTTTCTAAGCCAATTTTTAAAATACTACTAGAATCAATCTATACATCCATCTGGAAGATCCACCAATATTTTTAAACAGCTTGCAATGAAATTTCCTTCTCTATGCAAAATACAGGATTAGTCTTTGTCTCATTATCCTAGCACTTTCGCGGTGCGGATGATTTTGATCTTTCCCATTAAAAATCTGCTTTCCTGTTTTCTAATTGTTCTTCCTATTTTCTGGATTTTCTCATTCATCACTTTCTATGGTTAAATTGATCACTTTCTATTAAATAGAACCAGTTTTCAGGAACTAGATAGGACTTATCTGATAGGATCGAATAGACTGCCACGACTACCAGGTGAGGTGGTGTCAAATGTGGTTCAGGAGGTAACACTCTTGTCTCAGGAAACACCCCGGTGACAAACTGATGGAGTGCTGCACTGTCAGAGATGTTGTCTTTCAGACAAGACACTAAGTCGAGGATGCTATCAGCTCTCTCAGACGGATGTAAAAGATCCCCTGGTTCTATTTTGAAGAGAACCGGGAGAGTCCTGTCCAGCATCCTGACCAATACTTACCTCTCAATCAACATTACAAAAACAGATTTGTTGTTTAAAAAACCCATCTTGCTCACTAATGTCCTTTAGGGAAGGAAATCAGTCATCCTTAGCTGATCCGGCCTACACGTGACTCCAAAGCCACAGCAATGTGGTTGACCCTTAAATGGCCTCAGCTGAAGGCCAATTAGGGAGGGGCAATGAATACTGGCCCAACTAGCGACACCCACATCCCATGCACAAATAAGTAAGTGTGCATCTACAAAGCCCATATTTGGTTCAATGGCATGACCAATTACTTCTCCCTCTGCAGCTGCGCTGGCAAATAGCACCATCGAAGTTCACCTCTGCTAAAAACCTTCTCAACACTTCAAGACTCGATTTTTCCAACATACTCAACTCACTGACATTCTCACCCCTCGATGCTGAAAAGAATCCAAAAATCCAAGATTCTATTTCTGCAACTTTCTCGATACAAAGTCTCACTTGCTTGTTTTCACTGACCTTCATTGTTTACTATCTCCAGTGAACAGATTCCAAAATCTTCATTCCTGTCTTTAAGCTCTCCATGTTCTTGCTCCACTCTACTGCAATCATCTCAAGTTCAATGTCCCAGCACATCCGATACCGGCTTTATACATTTCTCCTCTGCTCACCCATCAGTGGCACAGCATTCAGCCACCACTTCCCTAGATTTGACAAGATTCTTCTCCTTATTACATCGTTCCCCATCTTCAAAAACCTAGAGATGGATCTTGCCTTCCCACCACAGGTCAAATCTGCACCAGATGGGGGTGCGGGGAGGAGCGGGGTGTGTGAAGAGACAGGGAGGGCCCAATTCCAAGGTTCCTGACCCCATTCCCATCCTCTGCTGCTTTCAAGAGTGTGGGATAAGGACACAGACCATAATCCCACACTTAATAATCCTAACACCATCAGCTCCATTATATGGGTGGTGATTTTAGACACCCTGTAATTTTCAAGGAGTCAGGTCAGCTTTGGAGGGCATATTTTATACTAGGTCAGAGGGTCAGTGAACCATTAGGGCAGCTTGATTTAGTGTCAGGGACCCTTTGACAGACAAATTTAAAAGGTTCTGCCATCTTTACATGTTATAATTAGGTGCTGTATAATCATTTCGGTATGTTTTTACTGCAGTGAGGGTGAGAGGTGCGGGTTAAGGCACTTGGTGTAAAGAACTGGGTCAATGCCCCAGTGAATGGACTGGGCCTTCTAACCTGCTCGCTTCAGCATCTGCCCACCTCTGTTCCCGCCTTGGGCTTACTTCGGGAGGCAACACCCCCAATATCATCCCATCTCTGCCACCTCATTACGAGAATAGCATGGGCAGAATAGCACGCCAGGTAGGAGGCGGGATCATGATATCAGGAAACTTCCCAATTTGTGATTCCTAACACTAAGGGGAAGATTTGGCCCCTACTCTTGGAGAACTTTTGGTCACTCCACAACTACATTCCTAGTTCCTGCGCAAAATTGGCCACGATCATGTTATAGGGCAGAATGGGCTTGAGGGGCTGAATTGCCTACTCCACTTTTAATTCCTATGTTCCAACGTTCAGTGTTGCCTTTCCTCCTATAAAGTCCTTTAGAATGTTTTGTTATGTGAAACACATTGAACATAATTCTGCTTTTTCAGCAATAATTTAGACAATCAAAAAAGGTACCAAGAGGCAAAGGAAGAAGGAATAATCTTTCAGTATTTAAAACATCACATGGTCTGGTTTAAGGCATTCTGTGCTTGCAGTTGACATTTTTGTACCACGAGAAACTGAGCCTGGTAGGGACTGGGTGGTGTAGTAAATTTAGCCCAAAGTGATGCATGTCAATTAGCTGTATCAGCTTTAAATGAAATGAGTTTTATTGTCTCAACCCTGGACATGGTGAGCCAATGTTCCCTTAGTTTGGTACGAATTGATAGTGCCACTCAAATAAACCTGGGCTAGGATTTTACAGCCACGCCAGAGACACTCTCTTCCTGGCAGGTGTAACAAGTCATTTAAATCTCCATTCAGCTCAGCAGGGCTGTAATATCCCACTGAGCAGGAGGGGCCTGGTGAAAGAAATGGAAATGTCAGCAGGAGCATCAGAAACTGCTTTCCCGAGCTTGGTGTGAAAACAGACTCCCGAGTACAATACAGGCAGCTTCAGTGTTCACTGACTGCAGCAGTCTATGCTAGATCAGGGAGGCTGAGACTTGGTGCTTGAGATGGAGAAATGTTTTGTTCCCCAGAATTAACATCCCTTCTCTGATGAATTACTCCCCAAAAAGAACCTGCCTCCATGCTGGTATTTTTTTAAAAAGAGTGCAGGAGCATAATCTGGTTCTGATTTTAGTCATTATTCTCGGAGCAGTTATTATTGTGTGTGTGAAGTAGGAGAAATGTCTCAATTGCTGGAAGATTTAAAAAATTCATGAAAAAATCTTAAATCTAACATATTTAGATGTTTCTATGGGAGAAGTTAAGTCAGGGTTGAATATTTCATATCTGATGATAAAACTATTCATAACTTGAAGATCTTGGTGTATTTAAATAAAATTTATTTCAAGGGGATTATGAGAATAAGATAGATTTTACAGGGGAAAGCACAGGGTTCTCGGACTAATTGGATAGCTCTTTCAAAGAGGACACACAGCCACAGCTTAAAGGCTGAATCTACAAGGTCTGATTTTACGATTTTGTCAGTGGACTGGGGCTGACCTGGTGCAATGTACATTTTCAAATGCTCATGCAAGACCAACGCAACCAGATTGGCTCAAGTGTTTAGACATCCAAAAAGTACCTAAAGGAATGCAAAGGATAAAGGAAGGTGTTGCTGGGAATAGGGAGTGCAAACAGGGATTCCTCTACTAACATTGATTTGACTAACATCATTTCATTAGGTCATTGACAGATATCCCTTTAATGTTGTGCAATTTACCTGGGTGCCACAATGAGGAGAATTTTAATTGAATTGATGAAATCAGTCTCAGTCTTTATCGAATTCAGCAATCTTTGAGATTTTAAAGTGCAGCATTTCAATAACGACTTACCATCAGAGAATAATAGATTCTATTATGCCTACTTATTTAATTTGTAAGCAAGGAAAAACAAACTGTCTCCAAAACATGCCAAGGACCTGACAGGGATAAAGATACAGGTAGTGAATCCAACAATAAAATTCACCCAAACTTACAACTACTTAACAACAACTTCAGCTCGTAGCCTCTCCGATTCTCCTGGATGCTTCAGCAGTTTATCCTCGTGTATTATTCATGTCTCTCGCTGTCTGGAATACTCAGTTTCTGTGATCTCTTTCTAAATAGTACATTTCCATCTGATTTGTCCTAATATCCTACCCCTGCATTTTGTTCATTAGTCCCCTAGTAAATGATTCTACTTTTACTGTCAGTTTGTTCAATGGTGAAACCTCTTTGAATAGTTAAAATCTCATAT
Source organism: Carcharhinus amblyrhynchos (assembly GCF_965287045.1). Lineage (NCBI taxonomy): Eukaryota > Metazoa > Chordata > Chondrichthyes > Carcharhiniformes > Carcharhinidae > Carcharhinus > Carcharhinus amblyrhynchos. The sequence continues at coordinate 134,849,543 of NC_137327.1, forward strand.
TTGGCAACTTACTTTAAAAAGTTATTTCATTTTGGAATGTACTGTACATGTATAATATTTCAACTGTATTTCTTTCTCCCGACGAGAAATGCCAAAAAGAACCCAAACTCCAGTTTATACATTAGTTCTTATCTGGTTTGCTTAATATTGTTTTGCTTAAATTCACACTTCTCAGGAACTAGGTCATTAAGTAAGGAATTACTGTACTAATGAATTAGAGCCACAATGCTCATGCAACTAAAAGATGCAGTGACAAATTTCCAAAATCCTATACCATATACTGTTCTTCAGGTCACATTGCATAAATCAAGCGCTCCTTCCACTATGTCTTACAAATTCCTCAATTAAATATCACAGTTAAAACTTAAAATATTGAATTCAGATCAGGGTTTTGTAGGGAATGTGTGAACACTCCACATTTTGAAGATTCACAGTTAGGGAAAGCTAAATACTTCAGCAGCATTCCCAACTGCTTGACGATCTTGCAGTGTGTCCCTGAATACAAACTATTGAAGCGGACTTCTTGCAAAGGCAATTGCATCCTGACTTTTCACTGTAGAAGCTGGTTTCGTGAAAGGATATAGAGATCCAAAACAAAGCACTTACCTTTCTCAAATCCATTCTGGACAGTAACTGTGTAGAGAAAAGAATGAAAAAAAAACAAGTTTTAACACAAAGATTCAAAACCATGAACAGATCAAAATTAGCAATCCCTGGTACTCAGACTCAAACTTAAAACTCTTAGCCCATTCGGTCGGAGGTTTTAATTTTTTTATTGGATTAGAAATGGCAGCAAAGGAAGACCTTTGCATCTTTGCCAATGTCAGCCTTGCATGAACTATCTACATTAATCACTGAAGCAAAATATTGCGGTTGCTAGAAATCCCAAAATAAAAACTTAAAATGCCACAAACATTCAGCTGAGGGAGAATCGATGGAGAAGAGAAATGAAAGTTAATTGACTGGAAATAGTAACTCTGATTCTCTCTACAAATGCTGAGTGTTTGCAGCATTTTTGTTTTTCATTACTTTAAGTTCTACCTTCCCAATGCCCTTTAAGACATTTCCAAAATTTCTTCTTAAAATATTGTGATTGACTCAAGCTTCAAAAGCTGCTTGTGGTAATACATTTCATATCCGAATAAGTCTTTTAAATCTACTAAAGCAAATCTAGCATCTGCATCTCTCATCACCCCCCACCCTTTCCTATCTTTAGCACCAATCTTCAGATCTTGATCTTGTTTAAGTGATTCACTAATCAATGGAAATAATCTTTCATCATATATCCTGTGCAAATGTGAAGATTTTAACATTTCTGTCACATTTCCCCTAAATCTCATCTGTTCCAGCAAATACAATCCTAGTTTTTTTACTGCAATGATATCCTCTGATCCCTGGTATTTTCCATTGCTCTGATACATTTTCTATACAGAATGCCCAAAACTATACACTATGGCAACTGTGCCCTCACCAATTGTACATATTCATTACCTTGGCTCTTCTACTCAATTGCTAAGGGGAAACTATGGTGTAGTGATGATGTCACTGGACTTGTAATTCAGAGGCCCGGGCTAATGCTCTGGAGACACGGGTTCAAATCCCAACATGCCAGCAAGGGGAATTAAAACTCTCACCTGGTTCAGTAATACTCTTTGACAAAGGAAATTGCCATCCTAATCTGGTTTGGCCTACTTATGACTCTTTTATTGCCCTCTGCAATGGTCTAGCAAGCTACTCAATTGAAGGGGAAATAGAAATGGGCAATAATTGCTAGCCATAGATCAATGCCCACATCCCATAAAAAAAATTAAAAATCTCCTTATAATAAACCCAGAATCCTTATTGCTCTTGTCTGGCTATTGCGTTCAGAAATCTGTGTACAGTATTACATATCCTAGATTTGGCTAATCCTCCACTGACAATTTAATCATAAAGACTAGATTTCCACTCTGTGCTCTTCTCCTTGAAAACATAGCTCTTTATGTTTACTTGCATGGAACAGTGCTTTCCATAACCCACTGATGTTTTCCTGCAATCTACCAAATACTTTCTCATTTCGGTTTGTTACAGTCCCTAACTTGGCAAAAAATTGTGATATTTGATACCTTTCATGCATGTGTTCAAATCATTCAACACACACATGAATGACTGGCTGGAATGACATAATTTTAATAAGTGAATAGAATGGCTTGAGGAGAACATGCAGCAATCATCCTAAGGACACAATACCATTCAGAGAACTCTCACTTAAATTTCAACTAAAGAGAAAATAAAGTAACAGAGGAAGGATTAAATAAAATGGCTGGTTCTTAATCTCTGAAAACCAACATATGGTCTAAACACCAGATACTGCTTCATTGAAACAGGCTATGCTGCACTTTTCCAGAATCAACAGTCATGGAATCATAGAATCCTATGGTGCAGAAGGAAGCCATTCGGTCCATTGAGTCTGCACTGAACCACCCATGTCCTATCCCCATAACTCCATGTATTTACCTGAGGCAGCCCCCATACATTAAGGGGCAATTTAGCATTGCCAATTTGCTTCACCCACACATCTTTGGACTGCCGGAGAAAGTTGGAACACCCAGAGAAAACCCATGCAGAGACAGAGAGAATGTACAGACTCTGCACAGACAATGAACCATGCCGGGAATCGAACCCAAGTCCCTGATTCTGTGAGGCAATAGTGCTAATCACTGTGCCACCCAATGAATTAAAAAATAAACTAAGTTTTAAAAATATCCTACCCATAGTTTGTATTTTTACAACAATGTTCACATCATGGCAAGAAATCTACCAATTCCATACTCATAACTAATATTGAAAATTTGAACTATTTTCTCTTTGTACTTAATCTAAAATGACAAATGAATTTCAATTATTTTTCCTCATGTTTCCCTTTTTTTTTGTAAATGGTGCTTGTTCATGCTGAGATACAGATTCACAAGTGCACATAGCTGTCTGCCATCTTACCAATGATGTGGGTATGCTGGCGTTGGACTGGCGTAAACACAGTAAAAAGTCTGACAACACCAGGTTTTAGTCCAACCTATTTATTTGATAATATACTCGCAAGCTTTCGGGTTAGCCCCTTCGTCAGGTGAATGGAGAGTTCTGGCCTCAGACAGAGCATATAAAGCACAGACAGTTTAGAGATTACTGATTAGAATGTGAATCCTTACACCTAACCTGCTGTTCAAGACCTGAAGTGGCTGATAATGTGAGTGGAAGGAGCACTGATCACAGTTTAAAGAGATGTGTATTGTCTCCAGACAGTACAGTAAGTGAGGTTTTGCAAACCCAGGCAAGTCACGGGGGTTACAGATAGTGCGACATGTCGCACTATCTGTAACCTGGTGTTACAGATAACCTGGTGTTACAGTTTTACTGACTAAAACCTGGTGTTGTCAGACTTTTTACTGTGTTCCCATCTTACCAAAGCAGCCATCCTTAATAAGAGAGCCCTAATAGATAGTTAACCACAGAAAGCAACAGAGGTAAGCTTGATCCTATTGCCACAAGCAAATCCACACTTTCCAGCATGGTGAGCCACTAGAATCAGAGGCTGAAACCATCTTTAGGTTTTTTGCATAATCCATGAACGATGCCCGTTATTGTTTTTCCATTCACATCTATTCACTGACATCTTTGACTACCTCCAGAATCAATTTGGTTTGGTTGGACGTACCCTCAGTAAACACATCCCATTATAAACTTGAACGCATGGTCTAGACCAACGGTTCTCAAACTGGGGTCTGCAGATCTCTGAGGATCTATATAAGACTTCCCTAAGGGTCCACAAAATGTGCAAGGATGAGCCATCATGTGTGCACTGCAGATCGTCTTACCCAGGAAGGGAACATGAATGCTGTGAGCAGCATAAACATAAATATCTATTTTCTTAAGAGCATTATTTAAAGCACTCATCACATGCAGCACTTTTATGTGATATGAACTATGTAAAATTAGAATTTAGATGGGGAGTCCTTAATTACCCATCCATTTGAAGAAAGATTCTTCCGATGAAGAAGTCTGAAGATGCCTCGCACAGGCTACCACTCCTGTGCAACACTGAAAAGTTTTCTGCATAGAAATACTGGTGTTGATAAGGCTGCTTGTCTGAACTGAGGTCCCATCTACTCTTTCAGGTGTGTATAAACTATTTCATGGCACTATTCAGAGAAAAGCAGGAATTCTCACAGTATTTCATTTTTGCTTCAATGCTACCACTCAAAACAGAACATATGTCCACTCATTCATTCGTGGGTCATTACTACAAGACAACACAATAGTAAATGCCTTTCTTTGTAAAGTGCCTTAAGCTTTTTCTTAAAATATATTTTCCATGTAGAATTTCTGTACTTGGCAGCAAGATGCACCATTTGTGAAAGATGTGGAAGTTTACTGGATGCTTTACATATTGATAAATCAGTTGGCATGACAATTTCTTGGTTTTGTGCAGAATGAGGAACCAACACTGAAATTCAGTCCAAAGTTGGCATCATGCATTGATTTTTCTATTAGTTTACAAATATAATCAGAAACCGTCAAATGCAAATCTGCCGTTATCAAATTGAGAAAACCACAGATTCATTTCAATGAACAAAAAGAGCATCTATTTTGACAGTCGCTTCTGCTGTTGTCTTTCCATTACATGCAACAGTAGTTATTGGTCAATTTCAGTTTTTGCACTTGGTGTTCTCAGAAACAGCTTCCATAAATACCAAAACCCAGATTGTATATCTTTAATGACATAAACCTGTTGATGTGAAATGTGCACTGGTGCAACCAATTTCTTGCTATTCTAATATTAGGTACAAATGTTACAATTGCAATTTCTTGCGTTCATCTTGGAGATGCGAATATGCTGAAAATAAGGCTGACCATATAGCTGCACTTTTACTAATATTGTATCCACTGATGAACAGGTAGATGTCAAATATGAAATTTGTTAACCAATTGGCAACATCCTCATCAGTCTGATGGAGGGCAGTGAGCCCGCCACTGAAGCACAGCTTGGGGCACTTGTTGATTGATTATACGTTCCATGATTTGCATTTCACCACAGCTGCACAGAGGTGAGTCACGATGTCCCCAACAGATGGGGTTGTTATGGCAGGGTCCAACTCTTCAATTTGATCCATTTGCCATACAGGAAGTCAAAGCCAGAGATTTCCAACATGGGATCATCTCCAGGTGCTGATTCTGGGCTATTTGTTGGCATTGTGCCACAGGCCCATAGCAGAACTGGCTGGTTCGGGCAGGTTGGACTAGATTGGCCGCCGAGAAATGAGGCATTTGCTGGGTGGGTGGGTGATGTCTTCTACCAGTGGCAGATTAGAATTTTTGTGAACTCTTTCTAGCAATCGTGCTTCACAACAAGTTTGTGGTGGCGCAATGATGCAGAGCACAGGTAGCCAACCTGAGTTTGTTGACCAGATTGCTCTTGAAATGTTTCTCATGGTCTCATTCAGCTGGACATTGACTAGTTTGCACTGCGCAGGGTTCTTCTAGGCAGAAGCGCAGTACGCAGCTATTAAGTAGCAGACAGCCAAAAAGTTGGCTGCCCAAAAGATTTCTGCTAGTTTGCTGATGAGATTGTTTGAGTCCTCAGTTTAGCTGTGGCTTTCTGGAAGAGTGGTTTGAATGTCAGTGTGTGGTCTAACATGGCACCAAGATAAATAGGTGGTGTTTGATGTGTCTGCCGTTTAGGCAAATGTCAAATTCTTGGTGACTTGTACTGTCAAGGTGGTAGACACAAGATGTGGTTCTGACAGCACATGGTTTAAGGCACCAGTTTTGACAGTGGTCAGACAGCTTACTAAGATCATTATTAAAACACTTAACTCTCTCGCTTGGTAAGCACAGCAGATATTTTCAGTATTGATGAACTTATGGTTACATGTAGCAGGCAGGTCGTATAGGTTGGACAGGATGGGACCCAGTACTGATCCTCGAGGCAGGCCATTTCGTTGCCTCTGGGTCCCATATGTACTCAAAATAGACTGTTTTGAAGAGAAGTGATGGTCAACAACCCAGCGTGATAGGACTCTAAAAAGCTTGACCAATTGGCCTTTATGCCAAAGTGTTGTAGGCTGCAGTGAGATTGAGGTAGATGACTCCAGTTTTCAGGCACATTTGAAAGTCATTTTCTATGCGGGTGATGAGAGCAAACACCTGGTTTTTAGTGCTGTGCTCCTTTCGGAATTCAGCTCGGTCTACGGATAAGGGTGTAGTGCTCAACCGGAAACAACAGGTAAGAAGAGAATGAGTTGGATCATCAACAACAGCCACTGACAATGATTTTGGCCTTTTCAACTTTTAGCTGGAGGTAACTGCAGTTCTAATGGATGACTAATAAGTGGTTGAACAACGTAGAAGCATCAAGAGCGAAGATGGAGCACTGCACCTGGATTTCATCAACATATCCATGCAAGCTGATTCAACATCTTCAGATGACTTCTCTAGAGGCAGCAGATAGATAAAGTAGCTCAAATATATATACCCTTAGGAACATTGAAGGGATATGCAAAGGAACCAGATAGTCAACAGTGGAACCAAGCAAAAACAAAATATATCCTTTCTCAGAATTCCATTTGACTCCAACTCTGCCTTATGGGGAAAAAAAGGATGTGAACAGAAATAATGGTGAAATCATTTTGTGACTGGTATAATTATTGTTGGACCTCATGTTCCCAGGGAAAAGAGCAATTAGGTACACTTGAAATACCAAGGCAGGAAGTACCTCCGAGGATCTAAACTTTCCAACAATGTTGACCAGATCTTTTGAGAAAACCTATCTTCAGTATGGCACTAGGACAGTCCTGCAGATCAGCAGGGGTCAGATGCCTGAATTGGAAAATTACAATTTATATCTCCACTTCAAATGAAAGCTAAAGGCGCCACAATCCCAAATGACCATAGGCTGCTTTTCCCTTTGAGGGGATAACTGACTGGCGATTTAACCTGAGGACCACCACACCTCAGGGGAGAGAAAAGTTGAGAAGGCAGGTCTTCATGAATAACCTTACCCAGAACAGAACAAACCAACTCTTAGTTCAAACATAACACAGCAAAGTGCAAAGCAAAGCTCCCTCTGATTTGTCCCATTGATCTTTATTCTAACATCAGAAGCCAACCATGAGCAAGAACCTTAATGGTTCAAAGATAAGGTTCAATACTGCCTTTGCAGGCTAATGGGTAAAATGGCTGGTAAAAATACAGCTTTTCTAACCTTTCCCACAATATACAAACAAATAAAAAGCTCCTCACTGAGGTAGTTCCACATCCCACAGCAGTCACCTTGACGGTTTTAGTTAAATTGTCTGCTTAGTTCAACTTCTAGGCTTTTGTGTGTTGTAAATCTATGCACACCAGGACTGCCTGAGTGGATATCACATTGAATCCTTAGAATTAGCTGAGAATGGAAACTGCTATCCAATCTGCCTGGATGAATCTGGCTCTAGACCTGAGAGGTGAAAGATCATCTGTGCACCACCAATACCCGCAAACAAAAGGGTTTTTGAGGAAGGAAGGCAGTCAAGAGGAAGTACAGCAAAAGTGTAAAGGGAGCAAGAGGGACAGCTACTGCTCAACTTAACAACAGAGACGTAGAGATATATAGTGTACAAAGAATATTACACAGCAGTGCATAAAATCAGATCACTGCAACACTGATTTAAAATAAAATGATTATGATAATTGGTGTCAACGGGCCAGAAAATCAGCAATAAAACAAATAATGTTGACATATTTCTGGAAAAAATTAATACAGATAAATTAACTCTTCAACATATACTTTCTGTCCCAAATAGATTTAGACTTACACTAAAACAATTCTAAATCTTCAGATTACAAAAATAATACTGCCTGCTATTTTTCACAAGTAATTTCACAAACATTTTATCCCCAGATTAAAGTTCTTATTGCATCCCCAAGAGATAGCATAAAATGTGGCATTTAACTGGAACACAGCTGAATCATTTTGGTACGCAGTGTCACTGTTACCAGAGCAGCACGATGGCACAGTGGTTAGCACTGCTACCTCACAGTACCAGGACGCGGGTTTCAATTTCTGGCCTGGGCCACCGTCTGTGCAGTGTCTGCTCGTTCTCCCGACGTCTGCGTGGGTTTCCTCTGGGTGCTCCGGTTCCTCCAGTCTGAAAAGTGTGCTGGTTAGATGAATTGGTCACGATAAATTCTTCCTCAGTGTACCCGAACAGGCACTGGAGTGTGGCGATTAGGGGATTTTCATGGTAACTTCAGTGCAGTGTTACTATAAGCCTACTTGTGACCCTAATAAATAAACTTTAAAACTTGTCCTAAGTCTTAAATGAAGCTAATTCAATGTCAAACTTTATAATACGTGTGTTAGATTGAGAGCAAAACATGGCTACTGCACGAATGAACGTCAAACTTCACTCTCATGATAGACACACAGAGGGACCTGGGTGTGCAGGTCCACAGATCCTTAAAGGTGGCAACACAGGTGGAGAAGGTGATGAAGAAGGCATATAGCATGCTTACCTTTATAGGATGGAGCATAGAGTATAAAAGTTGGCATATGATGTTGCAGCTATATAGAACGTTGGTTAGGCCACATTTGGAATATTGCGTCCAGTTCTGTTCGCCACACTACCAGAAGGACGTGGAGGCTTTGGAAAGAGTACAGAAAAGGTTTACCAGGATATTGCCTGGTATAGAGGGTCTTAGCTATGAGGAGAGATTGGGTAAACTGGGGTTGTTCTCCCTGGAAAGATGGAGGATGAGGGGCGACCTAATAGAGGTGTATAAAATTATGAAGGACATAGATTGGAATGAATAGTGGGAAACTTTTTCCTAGGTCGGAGGTGACGAACACAAGGGGTCACAGGTTCAAGGTGAGGGGGGCAAGGTTTAACACAGATGTCAGAGGGATGTATTTTACACAGAGGGTGGTGGGGGCCTGGAATGCACTGCCAAGCAAGGTGGTAAAGGCAGACACGCTGGGACCGTTTAAGACTTACCTGGATAGCCAGATGAACAGACTGGGAATGGAGGGATACAAACGAAGCATGAGTGGCGCAGGCTTGGAGGGCCGAAGGGCCTGTTCCTGTGCTGTATTGTTCTTTGGTAAAGCAGCTTGGAATTTTTTAACTGGTCCTTTGGTGATCAAATTCTGTGATCCCATCGTTTTGCCCCGAAAAATGTCAGTGTTTATGAACAGAAACAAATGTAATCAAAAGATAATTTTAAAGTGAGCAAAGGTAATAGGCTATGGAAACTGGAACCCAAGTCAATTTGAGTATGCAGCCCTAGGGAGGGATGTTGCACATTCATAGAAGAATGATTAAAGCGCACGTAGGTGAACAAGCACAAGAATCAAACAGGCAATGAAGGTGATGAAACAAAAACAAAAGTGCTGGAAAATCTCAGCAGGTCTGACAGCATCTGCAGAGCAAGAACAGAGCCAATGTTGAGAATCAGGATGACCTTTCATCAGAGCTAAAGACAAAAAAAGGACGAGAATCTCAGGCCTGCTGAGATTTTCCAGCTCCTTCTGTTTTTGTTTCAGATTCCAACATCCATAGTATTTTACTTTCCATACAATCATAGAGCCATACAGCACAGAAGAGGCCCTCTGGCCCATTGAGTCGGCACCGACACATTAGAAACAACCGAGCTCCCACCTAATCCCATCCACCACGACTTGGTCCATTGCTCTGAATGTTATGATGTGCCAAGTGCTCATCCAGATACTTTTTAAAGGATGTGAAGTAACCTGCCTCCATCACCCTCCCAGGTAGTGCATTCCAGACAGCCACCATCCTGTGGGTAAAAAAATTTCTCCACACATTCCCCCTGAATCTCCTGCCCCTCACCTTGAACCGATGTCCCCTTGTGACTGACCCTTCAACTAAGGGGAACAGCTGCTCCTTATCCACTCATGTCCATGTCCCTCATACTCATATACACCTCAATCAGAACACTATCTCAGTCTTCTCTGCTCTGCTTACGCAACCACTCTTCATAACTTAAATGTTCCATCCCAGGCAGCATCCTGGTGAATCTCCTCTGTATCCCCTCCAGTTCAATCACATTCTTCTGAAAATGTGGCGACCAGAAATGCACAGCTCTCCAGCTGTGGCCTCACCAAAGTTCCATACGACTCCAACATGCCTTCCCTGCTTTTGTAATCTATGTCTCGATTGATAAAGGCAAGTGTCCCATATGCCCTTTTCACCATCCCATGAATGGGTCCTTCCGCCTTTGGAGATTTTTATAATGAGAATGATAGTTTTGAAAAGTTTGTGCAATTATGAAAGAGTCAAAAAGAAAGTTATGGAGATGCCCGGTAAGAACATACTTATGGAGCAAAAGCAGTAAATGGTCAATAGTGGAATGGGCAAGTGCAACATGACAGACCAATTCTTTTATTGCAGAAAATAAAAACTCATGTTATAGGAAGAAACATGTTGAAGATTCACAGATTAACTGAAAGCAGAGAAAGGGCATAAATGGGTATTTTCAGGTTGACAAGATGTAAAGAGTGGTGTGCTACAAAGTTTCAGTGCTGGGTCCTCAATTCACAACTTATATGTGACTTGGATGAAGGAATGGCTGCCAAATTTGCTGATGATACAATGATAGGTAGGAAAGTAAGTTGTGAAGTGGCATAAGAAAGCTACAAAGGGATATCAACCGATTGAGTGAGCAAAGACCTGGCAAATGGAGTATAATGTGGCAAAATGTGAAATTGTCCATTTTGGCAGGAAGAATAAAAAAAGCATTGTACCTAAATGTTGAGAAATTGCAGAGTTCTCAGATGCAGAGGATCTGGGTGCCCTAATAAGTGAATCACAAAAGACTAAGCTGCAGGTACAAAAAGTATTCAGGGAAGCTAATGGAATATTATTTATTGCAAGGAGAATTGAATACAACAGTAGGGAGGTTATGCTTCAATTGTGCAAGGCACTAGTGAGACCACATATGGAGTACTGTGTTGGTACCTTATTGGTATTGGTCACCTTATTTAAGGAAGGATGTATGTAGGTTGGGAGCAATTCAGAGATGGTTCACAGTGGGTAGTACATAGAACTGGTGGTTTGTTTCCATTTCAATCTCAATAACCTCTTGTAATTCATCATTCAGCCTTCTCCATAGGGTTTGATGAAGCAAAACTACTGTGTGACAAACTGCAGCAAGATTTCCTTCAGCTCCAAGTAGTAATACTAGATGTATTATGAATCCTTGCTACATCAAGCTCAAAAACTTGTTCTGCTCTTCTCCACAGCAAGACCCCTGCCTACTGTGCATTGCTGTCAAAGGCCATGCAGAGTGGCATAGGCGCTTTCTGATTGCAACAACATGGATGACTTTGCTGTTGGAGTTCTGGTTAAGCCAATCTTTAATGTTGTGAAGCTGTTTCCTTCACTGTCAGCCTCCTCTTTTTCTTCCATTAATGCTTCACGTGATTTGCAATCCAACTCCTCTACACGGATAGTGTGTCCATAGAACTTCATTTGTTTTCTTTTGATATTATTCGGAGTCCTCTTGTTCTTCCAGTTCCATTCATTGCTTTTTTGCACGACCCAGCTTACCCCTAGGATCTTTTTTAAGCACCAAATTTCAAAGCTGTTGAGTTTCTTTCTCTTTCCCAATGCACTAACTTCACATCCATAATTCATTACTAGCCACACATAACATTTTAGTACATGTATTTCCGTTCAAATCTCAAGCTGACATCTTTAGAATGTTACTCAATTTTGTAAAAAGATTTTGGCTTATCTAATCTGTTTCAGATTTCAGTGCTGCTTTTGACATCGGATGTTACTATGCTTTCTCAATAGCTCAACTGATTGACATGTTCTAACTTGCTTCCATTTACTCTGATGGTACATACTCCAATGTCCTTTCTCTTTGTCATTACCTCTGTGTACATTTTCCTACAGTTGAGTATTAATTTGATTGTCTTGATTTATTACAAATGTTTTAACATACAGTGAGAAGTATTGTTTCTTGCGTACTATACAAAGCATGCCATTCATAAAGAAGGAAACAAGAGTGCAGAATGTAGTATTACAGTCATAGCTAGGGTGTAGAGAAAGATCAACTTAGTGCGAGGTAGGCCCATTCAAAAGTCTGATGGCAGCAGGGAAGATGCTGTTCTTGAGTCAATTGGTACGTGACCTCAGACTTGTGTATCTTTTTCCTGATGGAAGGTGGTGGAAGACAGTGTGCCTGCGTTGCATGAAGTCCTTAGTTATGTTGGCTGTTTTTCCGAGGCAATGGGAATTGTAGACAGAATCAATGGATGGGAGGCTGGTTTGCGTAACGGACTGGGCTACATTCAGGGAATGATGGCCGGGGCACCCTCTCTGGTCTTGGGAAGAGCAGGAGCCATATCAAGCTGTGATACAACCAGAAAAAATGCTTTCTATGGTGCATCTGTAGAAGTTAAAGTTAGAGAGAGTCGTAGTTCACGTGCCAAATTTCCTTAGTCTTCTGAGAAAGGAGGGGCATTAGTGGGATTTCTTAACGATAGCATCGGCACGGGGGAGGCCAGGACAGGTTGTTGGTGATCTGGACACCCAAAAATGTGAAGCTCTTGATCATTTTTACTTCGTCCCCAATGACGTAGACAAGGGCATGTTCTCCACTACGCTTCCTGAATTCAATGACAATCTTCTTCACTTTGTTGACATTGAGGGAGAGATTATTGTTGCTGTGCCAGTTCACCAGATTCCTTATCTCATTCCTGTACTCTGTTGCACCACTGTTTGAGATCTGACCCAGTACAGTGGTGTCATCAGCAAACTTAAAAATCAAGTTGGAGGGGAATTTGGCCACGCAGTCATAGGTGTACAAATATAGTAGGAAGGTGAGGACACAGCCTTGTGGGGCACTGGCATTGAGGATGATCGTGGATGTTGCTGCCTATCCTCACTGATTGTGGTTTGTGGGTTAGGAAGTTCAGGCTCCAGGATGAGTTTCTTAGGAATAATGGTGTTGAAGGCTGAGGTGTATGGATTAAATTTTGCAAGTCTTTATCATTTGTAGCTATAAATATCTGTCCACGGTAGTATTAATAGACATGACCACTGCACAGTCCTTGTGGAGACAAATCCCATCTTCACACTGAGAATAATGGTGTTGAAGGCTGAGGTGTATGGATTAAATTTTGCAAGTCTTTATCATTTGTAGCTATAAATATGGTATTGTTGGCACTGTGATGCTGCTGATGACACTTCCTCCCACCTTTATGCCATCAATCCCTGCATCGCTGGAGTCCAATACATTTGTCGGCCAGTTCTGTGTCCCCATGATAAGCAAAACTACATTCCTCAGGAATGATGAAATTATACAGTCAATGGTAAAATGAGACTGAAACATAGAAACTAGAAGCAGGAGGAGGCCATTTGGCCCTTTGAGCCTGTCCGCCATTCATTTCAATCATGGCTGATCATCAAATTCAATATCCTGATTCCCCCCTTCCCCTCACATCCCTTTAGCCCCAAGATCTACATCCAACTTCTTCTTGAAATCAGACAATGTTGAAGCCTCAATTACTTTCTGTGGGAGTGAATTCCACACATTTGCCGCCCTTTGGATAAAGAAATTTCTCCTCACTTCAGTCCTAAAAGGACTTATCCTTAAACTGTGACCCTCAGTTCTGGATTCCCTCACCATTCGGAATGTTTGTTCTGAATCTAACCTGTCTAACCCTGTTAGAATTTTATATGCTTCTACGAGATCCACTCTCACACTTCTAAACCCCAGTGAATACAATCGATAATAGACTCCAGCAACTTCCCCAGTACCGAACGGTGTGATGAAAATTAGTTTGTTTGTATAAGAAATCTGCTCACATGATTGAGTCAAGCAAATTATGTGGTATAAATACGCATCTTAACATGTATCGATAAAGCTGAAAAGGTTAGAAGACAGAAAATCCTGGAACTACACAATGGGTCCATTAGTGTTAAAGAGAATAGATAGTTAACCTTTCAGCTATTATACTTGCCAGGTTAGCACTAAAAATTGAAAAGTTAAACAAGGTCATTGACCTGAAACGTTAACTCTGTTTCTCTCTCCTCAGACACTGTTTGACCTGCTGAGCATTCTCTGCATTTTGCTTTTGTAAAGGTTAAGGAAGAAGCATTTTAGCAGGCAAGAAACTGAAGGAGTTTGTAGATCTTGTGGGGCACTGGCTTTGAGGATGATCGTGGAGGTGTTATTGTCCTTTCTCACTGTCATTGAAATACCAATCAACACCTGTCTTATTTTCCACACCCTATTAAAATGTTCTTTTGTCTTTAATGAACAATTATGCTCAAAATGTTAACCTGTCTTTCTATAGACTGCTGTGTATTTTGAGAATTTTCCAGTTTGGTTTCCAATTTTGGACAGCAATCTGGTCTCTGCATCGTTATTTAAAGTTAATCACAATTCTTAGCGTGCACAAAGTGAGCAGAGAAGTGTGGGCATGTGACAACCCAGGAACAAAGTCTCAAATTTGACAGCCTGGTAGCAATTTCAAGGAATGAGTAAATTTGTAACCTTACATAAAAGGATCTAGTCACCTCTAGACTAGACGAAGGGAAGAAGACAGCAGGTTTGATATTATCTATCGTTGTCTATTCTTATACTATGCATCCCATTCGAAAATGCTGTGGTGTGCTCAGATTCAAAGGCGGTGTGCTGTCACTAAATCCGCAAGCTTCCCATGAGGTTAGAAGTCCAGGAGGTTATTGGCAAGATTTGGATAGGATTACAGCAGGGTTATGTAATGGCTCTTTAGAATCCCTGTGGAATTAGGCCGGAACAGATCCTGAAAGAGCAGAATCGAACTCCATCTCGATTGCTGGCAATTATCCTGTAATTCCCTCCAACCCGTTGGGATATCCTATACAAATCATTAGAAACAATTGACAAACTGGGTGTAAATTTCCAACACAGAAAGTCTGAACTTCTAAAAGCATCTGGCATTGCAGTGTGCAATTGGAATCAGTATCTTCAATGGCCGTTTGTGCGCTGCATTTGGGCCCTGTAACCAACTAAAGGATTTCACATGTAAAACAAGTATCAGGATTAATGATAACTCCTTCAAAAAAAAGTGCCACATTTATGATAATTTGACTCAAATACAACGAATCCTGTTTTAATATTCCTTCCCTTAAAATACTCATGCTGCTTGTTATTTGAAGGTTAATTTAGTTTTCATTGTTCACGTTGTAACTTCATATGCTCTGTGAAAATGCAATGTGCATCAATAATCAGAAATAAAAATGCAACCCTAAGTGAGAGTTAGCATGATTTTAGAGGTAAACCTTGTCTCTGCCTAGTCCTGTAATTTTCTGAGGTGATAAACCCCCCACCCCCGCCCCAAAAAATGAAACAGGCAAACCACATCCTGTAGTGTTTTCACTAGAAAGCCTTTTGATAAAGTAAAGATAACTTACCCAGTATTAAGAATTAGCTAACGGGAAGGAAGGAGTGTACACATAATGAAAGATTTCCATTTCCCACTTCTCCTTTAAAACCCACCTATTAAATCAAAACATTTGGGCATTGCTTAGGATGTTATTGCATTAGAAGCAGTCCATAGAAAATTCACTCAACTGATTCCTGGGATGAAGGTGTTAATTTGGAAGAAAAGTAGAACCTAGTTGGACCTGAACGCATTGCTATTTAGAAGAACGAGAGGTGATCTTAGTAAAATATAAAAGATCCTGAGGAGACTTGAAAGCATGTTTTCCCAGATAGGAGAGACTGGAACTAGAAGACAAGGTTTAAAAATAAGGGGTCTTGCATTTAAGGAGGAGGTGAGATAAAGAAGATTTTCTCTCAGAGGGTCTTAGGAACTCTCTTCACAGACAGCAGTGAAGGCAGGGTCATTGAATATTTAAAAAAAGAGAGACAGATAGATTATTGACTAACATGAGAGGGAGACAAAGGCTAACAGGAAGAGTCAGGAATGTGGAGTTGAGGCCACAAGCAGACCAGCCATGATCTTATTGAATGGTGGAACAAGTTCAAGGGACTGAATGGCCTACGCGTGCTCCCAATTTGTATGTTTGCTTCTAATCTTCTGCACATTAAGCTCATGTTCACTCCTTGCTAATGCCTGTTGGAAATGCCTGGAAATGTTTTTTTCAATATGTTCAAGGCACTATACTACTGTAAATTACTATTGAATAGGAAGCACCCAGTGATCCTTGATGGTACCACGATGTGTATAGAACATAGAACATTACAGCGCAGAACAGGCCCTTCGGCCCACGATGTTGCGCTGACCAGTTAAAAAACAATGACCCTCTAACCTAAACCAATCCCTTTCCATCCATAAACCTATCCACGGATCTCTTAAACGCCCCCAAACTAGGCGCATTTACAACTGCAGCAGGCAGGGCATTCCAATCCCTCACCACCCTCTGGGTAAAGAACCTACCCCTGACATCCGTCCTATAACTACCCCCCCTTAATTTAAAGCCTCGTGCTAGCTTTCTCCATCCGAGGAAAAAGGCTATCACTGTCCACCCTATCTAAACCTCTAATCATCTTACATGTTTCAATAAGATCCCCTCTTAGCCGCCTTCTTTCTAACGAAAACAACCCCAAATCCCTCAGTCTCTCCTCATAGGACCTCCCCTCCATACCAGGCAACATCCTGGTAAACCTCCTCTGCACCCTCTCCAAAGCCTCCACATCCTTCCTATAATGTGGGGACCAGAACTGCACACAATACTCCAAGTGCTGCCGCACCAGAGTTGTGTACAGTTGCAACATGACGCTGCGACTCCTAAATTCAATCCGCCTACCAATAAACGCCAAGACACCGTATGCCTTCTTAACAACCTTATCTACTTGATTCCCAACTTTCAGGGATCTATGTACACATACGCCTAGATCCCTCTGTTCATCCACACTATTCAGAGTCCTCCCGTTAGCCCTATACTCGACACATCTGTTATTCCTGCCAAAGTGAATTACCTCACACTTTTCCACATTAAACTCCATCCGCCACCTCTCGGCCCAGCTCTGCAACCTGTCCAAGTCTCCCTGCAAACTATGACACCCTTCCTCACAATCTACCATACCTCCGACTTTGGTGTCACCAGCAAATTTACTAATCCACCCAACTATACCCTCATCCAGATCATTAATAAAAATTACAAACAGCAGTGGCCCCAAAACAGATCCCTGAGGCACACCACTCGTAACTGTGTGTAAGTGATTGGGATTTAGAATTCCAGGGCTGAGGGCCTAGGCAAATGAAGTACAATCCTCAACAGTGGAGCAATTAAAACTGGGATGTGCAAAGAGGTCAGTTTTGGAGAAGTGCACAGGTTGGTGGACTGTAGGTTTGGAGAAGATTGGAAAGGGCGAGGCCATGGAAGAATTGGAAAACAAGGAGGAGGACTTTAAAACTGTGGCATTGCCAGACTGGGAGGCAATGTAGGTCAGTGAGCACAGATTGATAGGTGAACCATACTTGTAATTATTAGGATATAGGCAGCATTTGTTTGGATGAGCTTAAACTTTGCGTAGGGAGAACTGTCAGGTCAATATTGAAACAGTTAAGTCTACGAGTAATAAAGGCACAGATGAGGGTTTCAACAGCAGATGAATTGATGTAGTGATGGAGTAGGGTGACATGAATAGAAACTGACAGAGTGACAGAGAGGATATGCGATTGGGAGTTCATCTCAGGGTCAAATAGGATACCAAGGATGTGAACAGTCTGCCTCAGACCGTTGCTATGGAGAACGGATGGAGTTGGTGCAGCCTTCCTAATAAATTTCTGCTCATCCAAAACTGGATATTGGACAAGCTGTAGGCTTGCAGTATACAAGGCCATTCAGCCCATCCTTGTCCACGTTAACTCTACAAGAGCAACTCATTTAGTTCTACCCCCTGCCGTTTTCGTCTCGTCCACAAGTTTTGCTTGTCAGATAACTGTGTAATTCTCTTCTCAAGGCCTCAAGCAAAGACTGTGATCTGTGGGAGAGCTGGGTGACATCAATGTACGTGTGGAACCTGACAATGTGTTTCTGTCAGGGGCAGCATGCAGAAGAGAAACGGCAGAGGTCAATAAATTCTTGGGGGACATCAGAGATAACAGTGTAGGAGTCAGAACAGTTGCTGCAGGTCACACTCTGATTACAAATGAATAGATATGAATGGCACTAGATAAGGGCAGTGCCACTCAATTGGAGGGCAGAGAAGAGGCACTGGAGGTGGACGGTGTCATGTGAAAGACTGCAGTCAGATTGAGAAAGACAAAGAGCGATAGTTTACCGTCACAGTCACTTATGACCCTGATAAGTAGAAGGTATCATGAACGGGAATAATTTGGCAACAATAATTTTTAACAGATAATGTCAAACCAGCTGAGAAGTGGTTGAAAGAATTCCTGAAGTAAAGCAGGCTTAACATTGACATTTACAGTTACTGAGCAGCAATCATGGTAAACAAAATGTCAGATCAGCTGAGGATTAAACAGAAGCTGTCCCGAGAATAACATTCTCTGGTCAAGATTCATCCTGAGCATTGTATCACGTTCTGGTCATCTATGCAACAGAGGACCACAGAACTTGAAAACAGAGCAGAATCATCGAGTTGATTCTCAGAGATAGGGGAGAATATGAAGAAATCTTGCACAAATATATCATATGAAGTGAAACAGAAAAGGTAAATCCAAACCACGACTTAAAAGTTAAACAAGGGCTGAAAGACAAAGTTGGTAAAATCATAGGATCCCTAGAGTGCAGAAGGAGGCCATTTGGCCCATCAAGCTTGCACCGACAACAATCCTACCCAGACCCTATCCCTGTAACCCCACATATTAATCCCCTGAACACAATGGGACAATTTAGCATGGCCAATCCACCTAACCCACACATCTTTGGAATGTGGGATGAAACCAGAGGAAACCCACAGGGAGAACATCCAAACTCCACACAGAGTCACCCGAGACCAGAACTGAACCTGGGTCCCTGGCTCTGTAAGGCAGCAGTACTAACCACTGTGTCACTATGCCGCCCTGGTCTAAACTAGTCACAAGGATGCAGTTCTTCATTTGAAGTCCCTGGCACTAGACACTATTTTTAAAAATGTGCCTCTCATCATTGGATTGAGTTTTGAATTAAACTTAAGAAACTTGTTTGGAAATGACACAGCATTACTATTTCAAACAGCTGCTGATAATGGAGTGATATTCACCTATTTACACTCGCTTCTGTCCACAAGCAGGACATGTGGCTGACCGTATCAAATAACTCAACCAGAGCACTGACAGAAATCTAATTGTAACGTGACCAGTTACACCAGATAAAATTCAATCTATTTGCATTAAAACCTTTCCCACAAACTACAACACAAGAAATGAAAAACTGGACTAAATCCATATCGTGTATATTTATGTTTCAGTGCAAACCTGAATTGTAATCTGAAAACACTCTGAAAAGTTGGTAGGAACAGGTTTTAGGGACATAGGAACATAGGAATTAGGAGCAGAAGTAGGCAAATTCAGTCCCTCGAGCCTGCTCTGCCATTTAATTAGATCGTGGCTGATCTCTCCCTGGTCTCAAATACAATTCCCCATCTATTCCCAATATCCCATTTTCCCTTTTTTTATTTAGACATTTAGAAATATGTCTTTCTCCCTCTTGAAATTATTCAACGATTCAGACTTCACCGCACTATAGGGCAGCGAGTTCCACAAGTTCGGCACCTTCCTCATCTCAGTTTTAAATCTGCTGTCTCTCAACCGATATCTGGGACCTCTGGTTCTAGATTAGAGGAAACATTTGGTCTATGTTTATCGCTTTTAGTTTTTCTTATACCTCAATTAGATCCCCTCTCATTATTCTAAACTCCAGAGAGCACGAGCCCAAACTGTTCAATCTCTCCTCATACCTCAACCCTTTCACCCTGGGCATCAATCTGATGAACCTCCTCTGAACTGCCTCCAATGCCACCACATCCTTCCTCAGATACGACGACCAAAACTGGACACCGTACTCCAGACGTGGCATCACCAAACACCCTACACAACTGCAACATTTCGTTGATGAGATTTTAAAATAAACAGCACTAACTTCAGAATTTACTGTAAAACAAGTGAAACTACAAGAGGGACAGGGGCTGAGGAACCTGCGTGCACAGTCTGCTGCGAGGTATTAAAAGTGGAGCAGCAACCTCTCGTTATTCCTCCTGTCCTGGCAGCTTCTTAAAGGCAGTAAGAAGTCTCGCAACACCGGGTTAAAGTCCAGCAGGTTTACTGGGTAGTGAAAGTCACCAGCTTTCGGAGCGCCGCTCCTTCGTCAGGTGAGTGGGGAGTTCACCTGATGAAGGGGCAGTGCTCCGAAAGCTAGTGGCTTGTGCTACCAAATAAACTGGTTGGACTTTGACCTGGTGTGGTGAGACTTCTTACTGTGTTTAACCCAGTCCAAGACCAGCATCTCCACATCATGAGCTTGTTTAAAGGCCCAGATTTCCTGAGTTGAGCTGTGACCTGAGCTTTGATGTTGACAGACCCGGTGACTTTTATCCTCCAGTGGATGCAGCCAGTAACTTCCTCCCCCCCCCTGTCACCAGCAGTTAATTCCACAACAAAGAGCCACTTACACACACACAGCTCGAACACATAGGCGTAGTAGGACCACAGCACGACCAGAGTGATGATGAGCACGGGAATCCAGGCCAAAACCCGCTGGCAGCACCACAGCCCCCGCGATATCGCCATCTTCCCGGACCGGCCCCAGCAACCCAGCCGTCAGTGCCGGAAAATCACCCCCTCCGAGCCCTGGGCCTCCGCCTCCGTCAGACACCGCCGAGAGCCCCAGGCCCGCCCCGGCTCCTCCTCGGCTCTTTCCGGCGCGGCCCCGGCTCCTCCTCGGCTCTTTCCGGAACGTCCCCGGCCTCCTCCTCGGCTCTTTCCGGAGCGGCCCCGGCCTCCTCCTCGGCTCTTCCCGGAACGTCACCGGCCCCCACCTCGGCTCTTTCCGGAACGTCCCCGGCCCCCTCCTCGGCTCTTCCCGGAACGTCACCGGCCTCCTCCTCGGCTCTTTCCGGAGCGGCCCCGGCCCCCACCTCGGCTCTTTCCGGAACGTCACCCGGCCCCCTCCTCGGCTCTTTCCGGAAAGCCTTCGATTCCTGCCGCAATCAAAGAGCTCTGAAGACAAGAGGGGCCCAGATTAGATCCAGTGGCGCCCTCTACTGCTTGGAGTTAATAACTACCTGGCATCCAGACCCATCACAGAATTACTAGATTCCAAAATTAATTTTAAAGGAAATTTGTTTTTTTCAGAAATGTTGTATCTACAATGAATATGCAGAAAGAATGTTTTAAATAAGTGTCAGTTAAATCTAAAGAACCTTGCATTTATCAAATGCAGTTCACAAATAGCAACAACAAAATGTTAGGTTTTAGAATATAATTTTCAGATGTGACTCAGTTCCTTCAGGTTATTGTCACTCCTCAATTTCTCCTTTGGAACCATTCCAGAGAACATAACAAATAGGAGCAGGAGTAGGCCATCCGGCCCCTCGAGCCTGCCCCGCCATTCAATAAGATCATGGCTGATCTGATACTGGTTCAGTTCCGCCCGCTCCCCATAATCCTTAATTCCCCTATTGGTCAAAGGGCAGACAAACATTAAACTCCTCAACCATAATAAATAATAAACTGAATAAACTAGGCTTGTACTCGTTAGAGTTTAGAAGAATGAGGAGAGATCTCATTGAGACGTATAAGATGATGAATGG
Source organism: Carcharhinus amblyrhynchos (assembly GCF_965287045.1). Classification (NCBI taxonomy): domain Eukaryota; kingdom Metazoa; phylum Chordata; class Chondrichthyes; order Carcharhiniformes; family Carcharhinidae; genus Carcharhinus; species Carcharhinus amblyrhynchos. Next base: position 134,871,296 of record NC_137327.1, read on the forward strand.
GATGGATAGGATAGAGGTGGAGAGACTCTTCCTGCTCAAAAAAGACAGTAGGACTAGGGGGCACAGCCTCAAGATAAAGGGGAGGCGGTTTAGAACGGAGTTGAGGAGGAACTTCATCACTCAAAGGGTGGTGAATCTCTGGAATTCTCTGCCCGTTGAAGTGGTGGAGGCTGCCTCGCTAAATATTTTTAAGACGCGGGTTGATGGGTTTTTGATAAGAGAGGGGATTAAGGGTTATGGGGAGAGGGCGGGAAAGTGGAACTGAGCCACGACAGATCAGCCATGATCTTATTGAATGGCGGGGCAGGCTCGAAGGGCTAGATGGCCTACTCCTGCTCCTATTTCTTATGTTCTGTTCTTATGTTCTTATGATCAGGTGCTTTGAGCTTGTTCCACTATTCAATATGATTATGATTGATCTTGGGCTTCAGTTCAATTTTTTCATTGATATCCCAATTTCCTAGGAGACCAAAAAATCTGTCAATCTCAGTCTTAAATGTATTCAACAATGGAACCTCCACATCCTTAAAGAACTCCAAAGATTCACAACTCTTTGACCAAAGCATTTTCTCCTTATCTCACTTTTAAATGTGCAGGGTGCTATCATCCAGGTCAGAAACACCAAACTTATGAAGCCAGCCAAGACCATAAGTTTGCACTTCGAATTTGGCATGAGTAAACGTAAAATGTTTCACTCCAGGTATAATTAAAGTGACCCACTTGGAGAGAGCTTTTATCAAATAAAGTTTATTTAAGAACACAGTTAACGTATAGTAAGAAAATTACCAATTACAAAAATGCAACTATAATATTGTATAAACCTTCAACAGCTAAGTTTGCTGTTCCAAGCTAAACCAAGATGCACCATAGAAAGCATTCTTTCTGGTTGTGTCACAGCTTGGTATGGGCTCCTGCTCTGCCCAAGACCACAAGGAACTACAAAAGGTCATGAATGTATCCCAATCCATCATGCAAACCAACCTCCCATTCATTGATTCTGTCTATACTTCTTGCTGCCTTGGCAAAGCAGCCAGCATAATTAAGGACCCCATGCCCCCTGGGCATTCTCTCTTCCACCTTCTTCCTTCGGGAAAAAGAGACAAAAGTTTGAGATCACACACCAACCGACTCAAGAACAGCTTCTTCCCTGCGGCTGTCGGACTTTTGAATGGACCTACCTTGCATTAAGTTGATCTTTCTCTACACCCTAGCTATGACAATAACACTACATTTTGCACTGTCTCGTCTCCTTCTCTATGAATAGTTTGTTTTGTCTGTGTACACACAAGAAACAATACTTTTCACTGCATGTTAATATATGTGACAATAATAAAATCAAATTAATAAAAAAAACCCACAACCATACTCTAGGCTTGGCAGGCAGCTCACCACCACCTTCTGAAGGGTAGCTAGGGATGGACAATAAATGCTGGCCTAGACAGCAAAATCCACATCCTGTAAATTAATGAAAAAAAAGTTCAAGCAGGCAGCTCACCATCACCTTCTCGAGGGCAATTAGGGATTGGCAATAATAAAAAATTCTGGGCTATCTAGTGATGCCCATGTCCCAAGAAAGAATAAAGAAAGATATCTGGATGAGGTGACTTATTCATCCATAGCCAACTCTTACAGGAACTTTTGCCTCTCATTTTCATCCCATTCATTATCTCTACCATTTGTACTTCTACTGGTATTTTGTCAGTTTCCTCTTCCTTAGTAAACAAGATAGCCAAGCTCTGCACACATGAGGACAGCCTCAATTGGGATCTTGGGTTCATGCCACTCTATCTATAACCCCCACGACTTGGCTGGATTTGCAAAATTTCACTAACTGTCCTGGCTGGAGACAATTCACAACTCTTTAACCTGTGCTTAACCCTCTCTCCGCTCACATTGTCTGTACATGTAAAGACTTGATTAACTGTTAAGACTCGCATTCCAACCACTATCTTGTAAATTGAATCTGTGCCCAGACGTCTCCTGTTTGTGAACACAACTCTTTACTCACCTGATGAAGGGGCAGTGCTCTGAAAGCTCGTGCTTCCAAATAAACCTGTTGGACTTTAACCTGGTGTTGTGAGACTACCTACTTAATAAACACCAACACAATATACTCATTAGCTATTCTAGTCTTGCCCTGCAACTCCAAGTATGTATCATTGGCTTTGTCCTAATAGGAACCACTCCATCTCTTAACACCTGCTTGCTATTGACAGCCGATCTTTGGATTCCATTTGACGTTGGCTCCCATGATATTCTCATATTCTCTCTTTGCAAGTGTTCCATTCCTCTTCACCATCCCTCTCATCCTACTGTACTTGGCCTGTTCCTCACTTGAAGAGCTCATCAGTCATTATGCATCCTCATTTTTTCCCTGTTATCATATTCTCTATATCATCCACAAAGCCCTGATTTAGTTTCTTTTACCTTGTTGGCATGTACCTCAAGCTTCTCCTCCTTAGTTATCTCAATATTTTATTGTAGTTTTTCTTGTCAGTCTTTGGTTCGATTTAAACTTGGCTCGGTTCCTTCTCGTCTCATTAAAATTAGTCCCCGTTCAATATAATGTTCTATTTTAGACTATTTGTTGCTCTTCCACACTACCTTACGATATGATTAATAACAGAGTTGTCGTGATGGGAGACTTCAATTTCCCAAACGTCGACTGGAATATCCCTAGGGTAAGGGGTTTGGATGGGGAGGAGTTTGTTAGGTGTGTTCAGGAAGGTTTCCTGACACAGTATGTGGATAAGCCTACGAGGGGAGAGGCTGTACTTGAACTGGTACTGGCGAATGAACGAGGACAGGTGATGGATCTCTCGGTAGGAGAGCGTCTTGGGAATGGTGATCATAATTCTATCTCCTTCACAATTGCATTGGAACGAGATAGGATCAGGCAGGCTAGGAAGGTGTTTGTCTGGAGTAAGGGGAGATACGAAGAAGTCAGGAAGTTACTTGGACAAATAAACTGGAAGGAGGCGTTCTTAGGGAAAAGTACCGAAGGAAGGTGGCGGATATTCAAGGAATGTTTGTCTGGAGCTCTGCATGACAACGTTCCGATGAGACAAGGGGGTTTTGGTAGGTCGCGGGAACCGTGGTGCACGAAGGCTGTGTTGAACCTAGTCAGGAGGAAAGGGAAGGTGTACAAAAGGTTCAGGGAACTAGGAGAGGTTAAGGATCTTGAGGAGTATAAGGACTGTAGAAAAGAGCTTAAAAGGGAAATTAGGAGAGCCAGAAGGGGTCATGAGAAGACCTTGGCGGGTAAGATTAAGGAGAATCCCAGGGCCTTCTATAAATATGCAAAAGGTAAAAGGATGAGAAGAGAAGGGATAGGACCTATAAAAGGTGAAGGGGGAAAGGTCTGTGTGGAACCAGAAGAAATGGCAGGGGTGCTTAATGAGTACTTTGCCTCAGTATTCACGGTGGAAACTGGTCTGGGAGATTTTGCTACGGATTTGCAGCAGATGGAAAAGATTGAGTTTGTGGATATTAAGGTGGAGGACGTGTTAGAACTTTTGAATTCTATCAAGATAGATAAGTCGCCGGGACCAGATGGGATGTACCCCAGGATACTGTGGGAGGCGAGGGAAGTGATTGCAGAGCCCCTGGCGATGATCTTTGCGTCGTCAATGGAGACGGGAGAGGTTCCGGAAGATTGGAGGATTGCGGATGTAGTTCCTATTTTCAGGAAAGGGAACAGAGATAGCCCGGGAAATTACCAACCGGTGAGTCTGACCTCAGTGGTTGGTAAGCTGATGGAGAGGCTTCTGAGGGACAAGATTTACGAGCATTTGGAGAGGTTTGACATGATCAGGAATAGTCAGCATGGATTTGTCAAGGGCAGGTCGTGCCTTACGAGCCTAGTTGAGTTCTTCGAAAATGTGACTGAACACATTGACGAAGGAAGTGCAGTGGACGTGGTGTACATGGACTTCAGCAAGGCGTTTGATAAGGTCCCCCATGCAAGACTTCTTGAGAAGGTGAGAGGGCATGGGATCCAAGGGCCTTTGGCCTTGTGGATCCAGAACTGGCTTGCCTGCAGAAGGCAGAGCGTGGTTGTGGATGGGTCTTTTTCTGAATGGAGGTCAGTCACCAGTGGAGTGCCCCAGGGATCTGTTCTAGGACCCTTGCTGTTTGTCATTTTCATAAATGACCTGGATGAGGAAGTGGAGGGATGGGTAAGTAAGTTCGCTGATGACACGAAGGTCGGTGGTGTTGTGGATGGTCTGGAAGGATGTCAAAAGTTGCAGCAGGACATAAATAGGATGCAGGACTGGGCAGAGAAGTGGCAGATGGACTTCAACGCGGATAAATGTGTAGTCGTCCATTTTGGCAGAACCAACAGGATGAACGAGTACACTATCAAGGGCAGGAGTCTTAGCAGTGTTGAAGAGCAGAAGGATCTAGGGGTCCGGGTCCACAGGACTCTTAAATCGGCCTCGCAGGTGGAGGAGGTGGTCAAGAAGGCGTATGGTGTAGTGGCCTTCATTAATCGAGGGATTGAGCTTAGGAGTCGGGAGGTAATGCTGCAACTTTATAAGACCCTTGTCAGGCCTCATTTGGAGTACTGTGCGCAGTTCTGGTCGTCTCACTATAGGAAAGACATAGAAGCTATTGAAAGGGTACAGAGGAGATTTACAAGGATGTTGCCTGGACTGGGAGGCATGCCTTATGAAGTTAGGTTGAGGGAACTGGGTCTCTTTTCCCTGGAGAGGTGAAGGTTGAGAGGCGACCTGATAGAAGTTTACAAAATGTTGAGAGGAATAGATAGGGTGGATTCTCAGAGGCTATTTCCCCGGGTTGAAATGGTCGCTACGAGAGGACACAGATTGAAGGTGCGGGGAGGAAAGTACAGAAGTGATGTTAGGGGAAAGTTTTTCACTCAGAGGGTGGTGAGTGAATGGAATCGGCTGGGGTCAGTGGTGGTGGAGGCGAACTCGCTGGGGTCTTTTAAAAGACTTCTGGATGAGTATATGGGATTTTATGGGATTGGGGGTTATAGATAGGTCTATAGATTGATAGGTGTTGATGTGATCGGCGCAACTCGTGGGCTGAAGGGCCTGTTTGTGCTGTAGTGTTCTATGTTCTATGTTCTATGATGATCAATGGTACCCATGTGTTCCCTGCCATAGATCTTAGTCCACTTGGCCCTCTTGGAATCACACAATCATACAGTACAGAAGAGGCCCTTCAGCCCATCGAGTCTGCAATGACACATGAGAAACACCTGATCTCCCACCTAACCCCACCTATCAGCACTTGGCCCATTGCCCTGAATGTAATGACGTGCTCAGCCAATTATATTTTAAAGGATGTGAGGCAACTTGCCTCTATCACTAACCCGGGCAGCGCACTCCAGACCGTCACCGTCCTCTGGGTAAGAATGTTTTTCCTCGCATTTCCCCTAAACCTCCTGCCGCTCACCTTGAACCTATGTTCCCTTGTGACTGACCCCTCAACTAAGGGGAACAGCTGCTCCTTATCCACTTTGTCCACTTCATTCCCCAGCACCTGATGCAGCAAAGTCTCCTTTCTGAACAAGGGAATTCTGAAAATATTAAAGAAATTCATCCCTCTCTTTTCCCTTTACTCCAAATTTTCTGATCGAAATTTGGGTAATTGAAATTACCCAGAGTCACCGCTGTTACACATCTTTGTGATTTCCCTGCGTATTTGCTTTTCTGTCTCTCTCGCTGTTTGGAGGCCTAATTTCTCTTGGGAAGGCGGTGGTGAGCTACCTTCTTGAGCCGCTGTAATCAATGTGATGTAGGTGACCGTGCGGTTCGGGAAGGAGTTTCAGCATTGTTACTCGGAGACAGTGAGTCAAAGATGATTTATAGTTCCAATTCAGGATAGTATGGCACCTGGAGGGAAACTCGCTGATGATTTCCTCTGTGACTACTGTCCTTGACCTTCTAGATGGTAGAGGTTACAGGTTTGGAGTGTGCTGCTGAAGGAGGTTCAGCTAATACATCTTACACATGGTACACAACTGCCACTGTGCACTGGTGATGATGTGAGTGAATGCTGAAGGCAGTGAATGGGTGCCAATCACTTGGGTTGCTTTGTCCTGTATGGTGTTGAGCTTCTTGAGCGTGGTTGGAGTTGCATTGGTCCTGACAAGTGGAGAGTATTCCATCAGGTTCTTGACATGTGCCTTTGGGAAGTCAGGAGGTGGGTTAATTGCCACAGAATTCCCAACATCTGACTTGCCCTTGAAGCCACAGTAAGAAGTCTCACAACACCAGGTTAAAGTCCAACGAGTCCACTCACCTGATGAGGGAGCAGCGCTCCGAAAACTCGTGATTCCAAATAGACTTGTTGGACTTTAACCTGGTGTTGTGAGACTTCTTACTGTGTCCACCCCAGTCCCACGCCGGCATCTCCATACCACTGAAGACACAGTGTTTATAAGTGATTGATCCACTTAAGTTTCTGGTCAAAATAACCTCCAGGATGATGATGGTACGGGATTCAGCAATGGCAATGTTGTTGGGAGCTGGTTAGATTCTTTCTGGTTGGGGAGGGTCATTACGTGGCACTGGTGTGAGGTGAAAGATGCTTGCCATTTATCCGCTTTGCCACCTTGGATTCAAAATGCGAGATTCCCACTGACGTTTTTCTGGCCAATGTTAAAGCCATACACATAGCTATCACAGCTTGCTTTAACTCTTGGCTTCCATTTCAACTGAATCATCAGCCATGCCACCCTTACGCAGCTTCTTCTCCTCAGCTCTCAACACATCCATTTCATCCCTAATACTGGAGATCTACTCCTGTCTCCCATGTCTAGATCAAACAAATTCACCTTTGTAGACTCGTGTGTGTTAACACTGTATTTCTTTTGGCACTGTCATTATTTCTTCAAGATTATCCTTACCTGAAGAAGCCCAAACTCAAACCTTAAATCCTATATTCCCTTTAACTTTCAACCCAGCTCCGACCAGTCCTTTTCTTCCAACTTCCTGGACCTCATTGTTGCCTTAGGCCTACTACACACTTCATTTCCCTCCCTTTCCCACTCCCCCTCAACATCCACGATCAAGACCCTCCAAACCAGCTCCTGCCTCGCTTCCTGACTTATCCTAATATTTTTCTTCTTTTCATTTCAACCTGGGAACGTTGAGATTCCTTAAAAAAACTTGCATTTATACAGTGCATTTCATGACCTCAGGTAACCCCACAGTGTTTTACAGCCAGTGAAGTACTTCTGAAATGGAATACAGCACAGGAACTGGCCTTTCAGCCCACAATGTTGTGCCAAACATGTTGCCAGATTAAACTCATCCCTTCTGCCTGTGTGTTGTCCCTCTGCCTCTATTCATTGCGTCTTCATACGCTTATCTGACAACCCTTTGAAAGCCTCTATTGTATCTGCCTGCACCACCACTCCTGGTAGTGCATTCCAGACACCTACCACTCTCGGTGTAAAAAACTTGCCCCTCACTTCTCCTTTGAACTTTCTCCCTCTCATCTTAAGTGCGTACCCGCTAGTATTAGACATTCCAAATCTGGTAAAAAGATTCTGACTGTCAAACCTATCTCCGCCTCTCATAATTTTATAGACTTCTACCAGGTCTCCCCTCAGCCTCTGCCACTCCGGAGAAAATAACCCTAGTTTGTCCAGCCTCTCCTTATAGCTCAGACCCTTGAATCCTGCTAAACCTCCTCTCTTTAAAGCTTCCACACCCTTTCTGTAATGTGGTGAACACAATATTCTGAGTGCCCTAAAATCTTTTGCTGTTTTACAATATTTTCTGTGTCCTATAAGTGGGTATGGTAAAAACTCCAAATTTTTTACACAGAGGGTGGTGGGTGCCTGGAACTCGCTGCCAGGGGAGGTAGTGGACGCAGATACGATAGTGAGTTTTAAGGGGCATCTGGACAAATATATGAATAGGATGGAAACAGAGGGATACGGTCCCTGGAAGGGTAGGGGGTTTTAGTTCAGTCAGGCAGCATGGTCGGTGCAGGCTTGGAGGGCCGAAGGGCCTGTTCCTGTGCTGTAATTTTCTTTGTTTTTGTTCTTTGCCCTGAAGAAAGAAGGCATGATATTTGGTTAGAATCTTTACTTCTGTGAAGCAATGTGTTTTTGCTAAATAATAACTCCAGGAGTCGGCTGCCAAGGGGCAGTGCTTTGGTGCACAAAATAAAGTGAAGTAAAACTACAAGCCTGTGGGGTGTACAAAGAGGTCCCAAACAGGACAATACGACAGTGGACCCACTCAGAAGCCTGCTTTATACAAGGCTCAAGTATACAAGCTCCACCTGGTAAAAACAATTATCAATCGCCACGGAGCTCATAAACTACGGGTCAATCAATGATTCCCCCATGCAAGTCCTGAGGGGTCACGACATGCGAGTTAGCAGCACAATTAAGTAAAAGACCCTTCTCTGGGACATTGCACATCATCATTTATTTTAGGGTGACCCTCCCTCTTAAATGCATTCATTTATAATTTCTTTCCGGTGTTTTCTGTTTCACTTCCTTTCAGTGACTGAGAGAACGCGGGAGTGACTTCTATCCATGTCACTTGCCAGTGTCATTCTGGGAGGGGTCAGCGGGTTGCAAAGCAGGAGGTGGGCCTGTATTTACCTTCCTTCTTTGGGAGCTAACATTTGGCCTCCTTTCCCTGTGTGGGAAATCGCTGGAGCCAAACCTGTTCCCCTTTACACTGTGAAGTGACACGCGGCTGATAATATCAGCAGCACGGTTACCATACCGCACTGCAGCGCATTTGTAAGCCAGCATGATAACTCAACATTGCGTGCGTTGATTTGCCAGATATCCCAGCACGCAACCTTCTTTTAATAGTCATTCCACACCAAGGCTATACTTTATCTAAATGACTGTCAGTTCCCACAAACAGCCCAGATGTGGCGAGTGACCTGAATGTATTAGCAGAAATAGGTCCATGATGATTCCACGATCAGATCTTCTCCACTCCGCTGACAGTTATATCACATGCATCACGGGATCAGTCACTCACCACAGGACCTCCTTTATTACAGTGTTCAAACATGTGAATTATTAATAGCAATAGCTGCAATGGATCCCATCCCACAAGACTGTAATACAATCATCAGCCTCGCTGTTGTGTGTACGACTGAACTAAATGCCTGCTGTAACACAGTCGGAGCTATTGCTTTCTCTTTAGTTGCAGCAAGATAAAGCAGCCCAATTCTGATACACGCTGGTGTACTAAGCCCATTTTATGGTCCACGGATTATCTTCAGGCAATGTTCCAATTGACATCCTGCGTATGTCAGGCTGTCTGTACATGCATACATTCTTCGAGCAGCAGCCTGATGAGACCATTTGTGCAAAAATAGCCTAATTGTGACAGATAACCAGGAGACAAACCCAGAACAAATAGACTGACAAACATAAGAACATAAGAAATAGGAGCAGGAGTAGGCCATCTAGCCCTTCGAGCCTGCCCCGCCATTCAATAAGATCATGGCTGATCTGAAGTGGATCAGTTCCACTTTCCCACTTTCTCCCCAAAACCCATAATTCCCCTGTCTATCAAAAACCTATCTACCCGTGACTTAAATATATTTAGCGAGGTAGCCTCCACCACTTCAACGGGCAGAGAATTCCAAAGATTCACCACCCTTTGAGTGAAGAAGTTCCTCCTCAACTCTGCTCTAAACTGCCCTCCCCCCTTATCTTGAGGCTGTGCCCTCTAGTCCTGCTGTCCTTTCTAAGCGGGAAGAATCTCTCTACCTCTACCCTATCCATCCCTTTCATTATCTTATACGTCTCTATAAGATCCCCCCTCAGCCTTCTAAACTCCAACGAGTACAGACCCAGTCTATTCAGTCTCTCTCAAACATGAATAGATTGATACCAGACCATATAATTTAACATTATGCCTCATTTTGAAGAATAGCACCTATTACGAATTGTTAAAAACAGTCCTAAGATGTGCAGGTAGATGGGCTGAATGGCCACCTTCTGCACTGTAGGGGTTCTATGATGCTATGATTCTATGAAATGTTTTAATGCTTCCCATTTGAATGCAATGGTTTTCCTTACCCAAAGTACCTCGTAGATATATTGTTCAGCGTGAAAATATTAGACATTTTTCTTTCTAAATTTTTCCGATGCCATCTCATTGCTCTGAAAGAAAGACTTTGTTTGTCTTTCACAACCTCTGAGCAACCAATGAATTACATTTAAAACTTATTAGTTTGTTGGTTAGTTGTCAAATATGATAGCTGAGTTAGTCAGGGATCTCCCAAAAATAGGCAAAAATGATGTAACTGTTTCACTGAGGAACAAACATTGGTGAAGACACTTGCCTCTTTTTCAAATTGTGACGTGGGATTTTTCACATCAAGATGCAACTTTGAAATACTATCTTAGCCATGATCTTCTATCATTTTTTACAGATGTACCAGAGAAAGCATCTTTTCCAGATGCATCACAGCTCCTACCTTGACTAAGACTGCAAGAAACTACAAAGGATTGTGAACAGAGCCCAGTCCATCACACAAACCAGCCTCCCATCCACTGACTCTGTCTACACTTCCCTCTGCCTCAGGAAAGCAGCCAGCATAATCAAGGACCCCACGTACCCTAGGCATACTCTCTTCCGCCTTCTTCTGTCGGGAAAAAGACATAAAAGTCTGAGGACATGTACCAACTGACTCAAGAACAGCTTCTTCCCTGCTGCCATCAGACTTTTAGAATCATAGAATCCCTACAGTGCAGAAGGAGGCCATTTGGCCCATTGAGTCTGCACCAGCCACAGTCCCACCCAGGCCCAAAATACCTGTGGATTACAGGGATATGGGATCCCTGTAATCCCACATATTTACCGCACTAATCCCCCTGACACGAAGGATCAATTTAGCGTGGCCAATCAACCTAATCCACACATCTCTGGAGGTTGGGAGGAAACCAGAGCAACCGGAGGAAGCCCACACAGAAGGCATCACAGATTCAAGGTGAGGGGGGCAAGGTTTAACACAGGTATCAGACGGACATATTTTACACAGAGGGTGGTGAGGGCCTGGAATGCACTGCCAAGCAGGGTGGTAGAGGCAGACACGCTGGGATTGTTTAAGACTTATCTGGATAGCCACATGAACAGGCTGGGAACGGAGGGATACAAACGAATGTTCTAGTTGGAAGCATGAGCGGTGCAGGCTTGGAGGGCCGAAGGGCCTGTTTCCTGCGCTGTATTGTTCCTTGGTCTTTTGTTTTGACATGGGGAGAATGTGCAAACTCCATGCAGACAGTGGCCCAAGCCAGGAATCGAACCGGGTCCCTGCAGTGCTAACCACTGTGCCACCCATGCTACCCCAATGCTTTTGAATAGACCTACCATCTATTAAGTTGATAAAAAGAAAATACTGTGGGTGCTGGAATCTGAAACAAAAACAGAAAATCCTGGAAAATCTCAGCAGGTCTGACAGCATCCGTGGCTCTGATGAAAGGTCATCTAGACTTGAGACATTGGCTTTGTTCTCTCCCCACAGATTTTCCAGCATTTTCTGTGTGTGTGTGTGTGTGTGTGTGTGTGTGTGTGTGTGTGTGTGTGTGTGTGTGTGTGTGTGTGTGTGTGTGTGTGTGTGTGTGTGTTACATTAAGTTGATCTTTCCCTACACCTGTAGGGAAAGCTATGGCTGTAACATAGCTATGTTACAGCTATGGCTGTAACACTATATGTTGCACCTTTTCCTTTCTTTCTCCCCGTTGTACTCTATGAATGGTATGCCTCGTCTGTATAGCGTGCAAGAAACAATACTTTTCATTGTGTACTAATACATGTGACAATAATAAATCAAATCAAATCAAATATCACAAATTAAAGGGAGATAATTTAATAGGGCCCTAAAATGGGGAGGGGGGGGTGAATTATGATTAACGTGTGACTTGTTTCTACACTGTCTTCCCCCGTTAACACAATCGTATGTGTAAGAGAGATGGCGCCAATATTTTTCAACACTGAGCTGAAGGTCTCGATGAAGGGGGCTTCCCTTTTTTTCACTAATACACAGACTAACTGCCATTCCCTAATTGCCCTCAGGAAGATAGTGGTGAGGTATTCTCTTAAACTTCCAGTCCATATGGTGTAGGTTTAACCACAATGCTGTTAGGTAGGGAGTTCCAGGACCGTTGACGCAGGAACAGTGAGTGGCGTATTGCCAAGTCAGGATGGCCAGTGACCTTTTCTGATCTGATTTATTATTTGTTAAGATTAGTAAATTTTAAAGTTTATTTATGAGTGCCGTAAGTAGGCTTACATTAACCCCGCAATGAAGTTACTGTGAAAATCCCCTAGTCGCCGTACTGAGGGAGAATTTAGCATGGCCAATGCACCCTAACCAGCACGTCTTTCAGACTGCGGGAGGAAACCGGAGCACCCGGAGGAAACCCATGCAGACACGAGGAGAACGTGCAGACTCCACGTAGGCAGTGATCCAAGCTGGGAATCAAACGCGGGCCCCTGGCCCTGTGAGGCTGCAGTGCTAACCCCACTGTGCCACCGTGCCCTCCTAGATGACGTGGTCATCATCCCATTGCTGTTTGTGGGAGTTTGATGGGTGCAAACTTGCTGCTGTGTTTCCCACATTAAAACAGTGATTGCACTTCAGATAAAGTGCTTTGTTGCTTGGGACATCAGGTGGTCATGAGAGGTGTTGTACAGATAAAATTTTTAAAATCCTTCTTGATGCTCCCGGACTTTATCCGATTTCTAGAAAGTCATGTCATCCCCTTTCCTACTGTGAGTTTGTCCTTTCCCCTGTTTTCCTGATTATTTTATGGTTAAGTTTCTGTAATTTCCAGCAGGCTTTGTACATTGTAAAGTGAAAATTTAGAAGCATAAACATGTGTTCATCACATAAACAGATGTTATTATACAAATAGACTCTGTTCCCATCGTACAGGAAGATCTGGGAAGCTTTTAATTGTTTGCAGCAGGGATAAGAATTACACAGGTCATTCTGCAGAAAATAAGTAATAATTAGACAGTTTTTATGAGACCACTGTTGGTGAGACCGCAGTTGGTATTCAGAGCATCGTTCAACACACAGCTTGACACATAAAGACGTTCCAACTTTCATAAAGGTGAAGATTGAAATTCTCAGGAGCTTTGGATTAGGTTAGGTTGATTGGCCATGCTAAAAAATTGCCCCTTAGTGTCCTGGGATGCATAGGTTAGAGGGATTAGAGGGTATAATATGTAGGGAAATGGGGGTAGGGCCTGGTGGGGGGGTTGTGGTCAGTGCAGACGCGATGGGCTGAATGGCCTCTTTCTGCACTGTAGGGTTCTATGATTCTATGATTATTTATTCCATTTTCTAAGTGATGATTAAAAAAAAAGACAAAATGTTGTTCAGAAGTGAAGGCAAGCTGTACAACGGGACAGAACGGGGCCGAAATTTTACCGCCCCACTCTCCCCAGAATTGGCGCGGGTGAGGCTCTCAGAATGGTATTCTCCTTTGGCCTCGGGCAGGATCTTACGACCCCCGAGCGGGCGATGTGGTAAAATTCCGGCACAAATCTTTCAACCCGGAGTTTGTGAAGTACCAGGAACAGCCAGTAGGTGCCACTCTACACCTGCTGTGAAGCCCATAGATATTTCTGAGTGCGCAGAAACACACTTGCAGGATTTTATGTTGGATTTCTTCTTTACACGCATCCATTACCAAATACTCTGACCCAGCTTCCAATTTACTGAAATCAGTAATCAGATGTATGTTGTATGTAGACATAATTAAGTATTGTAATGAATGCTATATGCTCACACTGGGCATTGCAGTCAAGGAAGATTTGCATTTATATAGCGCTTTTTACAAGGCCCAGATATCTCAGATACAGCCAATGGAGTACTTTTGAAATGCAGTCATTGTGATAATGAACAATATACAGCAGCTGATTTGCACAAAGCAAATTCCCACAGCTAGCAATGTGACAATGATCAAAAAAAATCACTTTTTATGATGTTAATTGGGGGATAAACATGATAAACATATAATAATTCTACTAATCTTGTTTGAAATAGGGGTTTTTAATATCCACTCGGGAGGGCAGATGGAGCTTTGGTTTAACAAATCATCCAAAAGCTAACACCTCTGACAGGGCAGCACTCCCTCAGTACTGTACTGGTGTGGCTGGCTTGAGTTTTGTGCTCAGGTGCTGGAGTGGGACTTGAACCTAGAGACTCATGGGAGGCGATGGCCAAGCAATATTGTCGTTGGACTAATAATCCAGAATCTCACCTAATGTTCTGGGGACTCTTGCTTAACGGATGATGGTGGAATTTGAATTCAGTGAAAAAAATCTGGAATTAAGAGTCTACTTTTGACCACGAAACTATCGCCCATTGTCAGAAAAACCCACCCGGTTCACTAATGTCCTTTCGGGAGGGAAATCTGTTGTCCTTACCTGGTCTGGCCTATGTGTGACTCCAGAGCCACAGTTGCCCTCTGAACCGGCCTAGGAAACCAATCAGTTCAAGGGTGACTGAGGATGGTCAATAAATGCTGGCCCAGACAGCAATGCCCGTGTCCCAGGAATGAGTAAAAAAAAAATCAGAGGTGCGACCAACTGAGCAACAGCTGAGACGATGCTACAAGGAGAAGTTATAAAAGCTTCTCTGGCTACCTCTTATAAATATCAAAAATGTTATAGCGGCAGATTTTAATTAAAAATTGAGCTTGGATAATGTTCCTACCTCATCTTCCACATACATGTATCTTCTGTTAGTGTCAAGACACATCACAAACTCTCTCTAACCACCAGCACCCCCCCCAACCTGCGCCCTCCCCCCCCCTCACCCCCACCCCCAGCCCCTCCCAACTTGCAGGCCGTCTGTTCCTAATGGAAGAATGTGAACAGCAAATCTCCCCTCCTCCCCCCTGCCCCCCCACTCCTCCCTTTTGGGAAAAGAGCCCATATCCATGTATACACTCAGGGAACACGCAATGCAGGTCGACATCTGATCTCTTAAAGGAAGTGCTGCTACATGGTGATGGATATGGGCCTGTACACAGGCGTACAAGAAAGATTTTTAAAAGGATTTGACGGGAAACAAAAGGAAGAATCACCGGTAGCTGCTCACTGGCCGCAGCGTAGGTTCAGGACTGATCAGATTCCGACACACGGCAATGCTCAAAATGGACAGCATCGCAATCGGGTGCAACACCAGTTTTAAACCAAATTAATACCAAAACTACATGGAACACAGACCGCAATACTCTTTTGGCTATTTCACTGGCTGCAGATGGTCATTTCCAACCTAACCTCTTCTTCTGAATATTTCTGTGCTCTGGAATATCCCTCAATCTGTTTTTGTAAAGTTGGAACCAGGGGGTGCTGTTGCTGGCTTCAGTTCCTTGCTGGCCTTCTTGTTTCGAGGTTTTTCTCCACTGTTGTACCTTTAGTCAAATGGTCCTGTGGTGGTCTGTGCTCAGAAACAAAGTTGAGGCATCTACCATGTCAAACTGGGACTCAGACTGTGGAACCGCCCCTTGGTGAGAGACACTCCTTTGGGAATGGCTACAGCCACGAGGCTGCTGCACAATTTTTATTAATAGAAAACTACCTCTTGTACACACAAATGAAGGGCCGGAATTCTCCGTCCTCGCCCGCACCTGGGATTCTCCAGGCCTGCTGCAGTCAATGGAGAATTGGCTGAGCGCCTGTTCTCACTGGCGGCAATGGTGGGCCATGGACAGCTGGAGAGTTCCAGCCAAAGTCTCTGAGAGAGCATCTTTACAGGTACATTCTCAATAGCTGCGCTCAGACCTGATGAGATCTTACTCTGCATTTGTTTTGGGGGTCTGTTGCCCAATGTCTAATGCAATGATGCGTGGGCTTGACGGGCTGAATCCTCCTGTGCCTACAGCCATTCTATCGTTTCAACTTTGATGTTAATTCTGTGAAAGTGTGGTGCAGAGTCCCTTGGCAACATGGAAAGCACCCTGGAATAGCTTCTCCCTTCGATGTTACACATTGGGCGGCACAGTGGTTAGCACTGCAGCTTTACAGAGCCAGGGACCCAGGTTCGATTCCACCCTTGGGTCATTGTCTGGATGGAGTTTGCACATTCTCCCCGTATCTGTGTGGGTTTCCTCCGGGTGCTCCGGTTTCCTCCCACAGTCCAAAGATGTGCAGGTTAGGTTGATTGGCCGTGCTAAATTGCCCCTTAGCGTCAGAGGGATTAGAAGCATAAATGCATGTGGTTACACAGCTAGGGCCTCAGCGGGATTGTGGTCAGTACAGACTCAATGGGCTGAATGGCCTCCTTCTATACTGTAGGCGTTCTTTTTGATCTCAGCTTTAAGCCAACCTGGGACATGCTAACTGTTTTATTTGCACCGTTAACCTATTGGATCCTTGTCTGACATCAGAAAAGGTCCAAAGCCCAAACAATAAATGCCCAGTGTGGACTTGTGAACCATTTTGTTCACCCAATTTCAGCGTTTACTCTTAAATCTGTGCTGGTCAATCCTCAGCCTGCTGGATTGTTTGCTGTTACAGACAATACTGTGAAATGCATCCTGCAGTGTCAAAGAGACAAATGTTACAGAACCGTGAGACTAAATCACAGCACTCCTGCAAGATTCACAGTGGGTGCAAAACACACTGTAACATTCATGGTAACTATTTGTGAACAGTTTTGCAGATACGGTCTGAAGTTGAGTTCAATCACACAACAACAGCCCTGTTTCCTTATCCTGGCCTTGGGCTGAAAACAAAATGGGACACTTTCAAAAATGCGATCATCGCTTGGGCACGGTTCATTGAACTACAGCTGGGTGGACTCTTGCTTACTTCAGAGCCAGTGTTAACTATCAGATTGGAAAGGCCTCGATGTGGGTACAACCTGCGCCCAGCTTGCTTTTAAAATGAACTGTGAACATAGTTTCACTTATTGCTTTGATATCTGAAACGAGCGTAAATGGACACCCAGTTTGGATTCAACCCTCCTCCTTAAAGGGCCAACCCTTTGATGTGGTCACTCTGATCTTTTAATTTGACTTTTCAAAGTAGGAGTCGCAATTTTTTAACAGAGTTATTCCTGTTCGCTGTCTATGTAGGCAGACTGAGTCTTCACGTAAAGCATAAGAACATAAGAACATAAGAAATAGGAGCAGGAGTAGGCCATCTAGCCCTTCGAGCCTGCCCCGCCATTCAATAAGATCATGGCTGATCTGTCGTGGCTCAGTTCCACTTTCCCGCCCTCTCCCCATAACCCTTAATCCCCTCTCTTATCAAGAACCCATCAACCAGCTTCTTAAAAATATTTAGCGAGGCAGCCTCCACCACTTCAACGGGCAGAGAATTCCAGAGATTCACCACCCTTTGAGTGAAGAAGTTCCTCCTCAACTCCGTTCTAAACCGCCTCCCCTTTATCTTGAGGCTGTGCCCCCTAGTCCTACTGTCTTTTTTGAACGGGAAGAGTCTCTCCACCTCTATCCTATCCATCCCATTCATCATCTTATACGTCTCAATGAGATCTCCCCTCATTCTTCTAAACTCTAACGAGTACAAGCCTAGTTTATTCAGCCTCTCCTCATAGCTCAATCCCCTCAACTCCGGTATCAGCCTAGTAAACCTCCTCTGCACTCCCTCCAGGGCCAAAATATCCTTGCGCAGGTGCGGCGCCCAAAACTGCACACAGTACTCCAGCTGCGGCCTCACCAATGCCCTATACAGCTGCAGCAACTGGGATACAGTGAAAAGAATTGTTTTGCGCGTGCTATATAGGCAAAGCACACCGCTCATAGAGTACATAGAGGAGAAGGAAAGGAGAGGGAGCAGAATGTCACGTTACAGTCGTAGTTAGGGTACAGGCAAAGATCAACTTAATATAAGGTAGGTCCATTCAAAGATCTGGTGGCAGCAGGGAAGAAGCTGTTCTTGAGTTGGTTGGTACATATTCTCAGACTTTGTTTTCCTGATGGAAGAACATGGGGTCCTTGATGATGCTTTCCCGAGGCAGCAGGAAGTGTAGATAGAATCAATGGGTGGGAGGCTGGTTTGTGCGATGGACTGGGCTATATTCACAGCCCTTTGCAGTTTCTTGCGATTGTGGTCAGAAGGGGAACCAAGCTGTGACACATAATAAGAACATAAGAACATAAGAAATAGGAGCAGGAGTAGGCCATCTAGCCCTTCGAGCCTGCCCCGCCATTCAATAAGATCATGGCTGATCTTCCCCCCCGCTTTCTCCCCATAACCCTTAATTCCCTTGTCTATCAGAAACCTACCTACCCGTGACTTAAATATATTCAGCAAGGCAGCCTCCACCACTTCAACGGGCAGAGAATTCCAGAGATTCACCACCCTTTGAGTGAAGAAGTTCCTCCTCAACTCCGATCTAAACTGCCCCCCTTTATCTTGAGCCTGTGCCGTCTAGTCCTGCTATCCTTTCTAAGCAGGACGAATCTCTCTACCTCTACCCTATCCATCCCTTTCATTATCTTATACTTCTCTATAAAATCCCTTCTCAGCCTTCTAAACTCCAATGAGTACAGACCCAGTCTATTCAATCTCTCTTCATAGGCTAACCCCCTCATCTCCGGTATCAGCCTAGTGAACCTTCTCTGCACTCCCTCCAAGGCCAATATCCAGAAAGGATACTTTCCACAGTGCATCTGTAAAAACTGGTGAGAGTCATAGAGGATGTGCTCAATTTGCTTAACTTACTTTTATAGCAACAAAAAACTTGTATTTACATTGCACCTTTAATATACTAACACATCCCAAGATGCTTCCCATCATCCACATCAAAAACCGGGCTATGCACTGGGATAGATATCCAAAACTCTTGCTGGTAGTAATTTTAAGGAGAATCTAAAAGGACGACAGAAAGCGAGGTGGAGAGGTGTAAGGAAGGGATTCCTGAGCTTAAAGCAGCTCAAGGCGTGACCATCATGGTCAAGCGATTAAAATTAGGAATGCTTAGGAGGTCAAAGGTAACAGAGCAGAGGGTTGTGGGGCTGGAGGAGATTACAGAAAAATGGAGGGATGAGGCTGTGGAGCAATTTGAAAATCAAGGCGTTGTTTGACTGAAAGCCAATGTCAACAACAATGAGGTGCTAGGTGAATGTGACTTGGTGCTGTTTAGGTCACAGGCAGCAGAGGTTTGGATAAGGTCAAGTTTACAGAATCTAGTACAAGGGAGGCCAGGAGTGGATGGAAATAGTCAAGTCGAGCGGTAACAAAGGCATGAATTCAGCAACTGAGCCGAGGTGGGGGTGGAGTTGGGCAATGTTACAGAGTTGGAAATAGGCAATCTTCGTAATAATCCAGATATGTGGTCAGGAGCTGACTTTAGTACACTCACCATCCAAGGTCATAGATGGAGATTGGCCATTCTATCAGACTGCTAGTATCCATGGAATTTGCTCAATGTCTTCAGGGAAGACCGTAAGAGAAAGGAGCAGAATTCGGCCATTTGGCCCATTGACTCTGCTCCATCATTCAATCACGGCTGATAAGTTTCTGAACCCTATTCCCTTGCTTTTTCCCTGTAACCCTTGATTCCTTTACCAGTCAAGAACCTATCCCTGTCTTAAATGCACTCAATGACCTGGCCTCCACAGCCTTCAGTGGCAATGAATTGTACAGATTCACCACCCTCTGGCTGAAGAAATTCCTACTCATCTCAGTCCTAATAGGTCATTCTTTTACTTTGAGGCTGTGCCCTCGAATCCTAGTCCTTCCTACAAATGGAAACATCTTCTCCATGTCCACTCTATCCAAGCTTTTCATTATTCTGTACATTTCAATAAGATCCCCTCTCATCCTTCTAAACTCTATCGAGTACAGACCCAGTGTCCTCAGAAGCTCCTCATATGTAAAATTTTTCATTCCTGGGATCATTCTCGTGAATCTTCTCTGGAATGTCTCCAAGGACAGCACATTCTTCCTGAGATATGGGGCCCAAAATTGAAATCAAGAGGGAAAGGAAAACCAGCACAATGAACAAGGCAATGATATTCTAGCAAGTAGGTAGCCCACCTGGGACAGCCTGATGTCACAGTTACTTGCTGTAGAAAAGCGTGGACAACCATTCCTCCTGATTCTCACTAATCAGGAGTTCCTAATCTCTGCTTCATGTTAAGTATGCGGCAAATAAATTCAAGTCCTGTATCAGCAAGGAAGGATGAAATAATTCTTGATGACTGTGCGTTCTCACACAGTAACATAGTTACCTCCTGGCTATGTTCCTGGTATCTTGATGAAGAACAAGTGTCTGATACACTATGTAACTTAAAAAATGTGGCGTGGGAAATGAAAGATTGGAGATTTATGTAAACTCAAGCTTTCCAATTTCACATTCCCAAAGAGGGGATTTGCCCCAATAAAAGTGCTTATCCAGAATTTTCTGATTGGAAATTCCCACATGCATTTTCCACGGGTGAGGTTTTTGGCTGGGTGTTCGAAACTGGATAATTACCTCTTATATGAAAAGGAATGAGATTTATTGCTGGCCAATTCTTCCACTGAGTTTACATGGAGCGATAATAAAACAAGCTTGAAATCTGCAGAAAAATCTGAGTACACCGGAAGATCAGTCAGTATTGGAAAGAATGAAAAAGTTGTAACTATTAGGAAAATACATGTAGTTTTAAGGGAATTATATTTATATTTGTAAACAGTAAAAATTAGTTTGAAATGGATGTAATTAAAGTTTCTGCACCTGGTAGGGTAAAACCTATGGTTAGATTCATGCTGGACAAAGGTGTTTATATGTGAGTGGGGTTGGTTTCAATTCCAACTGTGTTTCTGTTGTGTTTACAGAGGATTATTCGGAGTTGAGGAGGAACTTCTTCACTCAAAGGGTGGTGAATCTCTGGAATTCTCTGCCCGTTACAGTGGTGGAGGCTATCTCGCTGAATATATTTAAGTCACGGGTAGATAGGTTTCTGATAGACAGGGGAATTAAGGGTTATGGGGAGAAAGCGGGAAAGTGGAACTGATCCACTTCAGATCAGCCATGATGTTATTGAATGGCGGGGCAGGCTCGAAGGGCTAGATGGCCTACTCTTGCTCCTATTTCTTATGTTCTTATGTTATTGTGTTAAGGATAAATAGAAGCAGCAGTAGTTGCTTAGCAAGTGGGGGCCTTTTAAAGTCGGAAGGTTTTTGTTCTTGTTTAGCTGAATTTGATTGAAGTTGGAGATAGAACATTGGGAGGGAACATCTCTCAATTTTGCCAGAAAGGAGATTGGACCGGACAAGGGAGCTCAAAGAGGCAGACTTCCCAAAGAACCACTTATAGTGCTGACAACCAGGGAATTGGTACATAAGGAATGTCTGAAGAAGATTGAAGTTTAGAGAACAGAAACCAGGATATAATTCATGAGGATTCAAAGGGAAAAGTAAACTACATGTTCCGAGTTGAAGAGACAGTTTCAGCAGACAAATTTAAAGTGGGAAAGTACACTTCAAAGGTAAATCAAAAGTTTGACACCATCTTAATAGAGGCTGGGAATCGATAGTTAAAGCAATTGTAAACTGTTTGTACAACCGTCAAGACAACAAAACCCTGAAGGAGAAATGGTAAAACCTGAATACTGGATTCGCTGTTAAAAGTGGAATGGAAGTTTTGTTTAAAAAAGTAATTTGGAAAACCTGCATCAGTTTTTGGAATGCAAACTGCTAATGGAAATCATTAATGTGACAAAAGATTTTAAAGTGTGTTTCTTTTGGGAGTGGAGTTTGGAAACTCTCATGCGACACGCCTCTGGGGGGAATTCTGAGGAAAAATCCACCGACATTCACTTGAGTTTCAAGAGTGGAGAGTGTATTTGACCACAGCCATCTTATGTGTTTAAAGGGACGTTGCATTACTGACGCCATTGTAGCTAGAGAGACAATCCATATTAATCTTAAAATCTGTGTGTATTTGTTAAGATAAGGGGGGAGTAATCTTTTCATGTATAATGAAATGTTTTGCAAAAGTTGCAGCAGGAC
The DNA here is from genome assembly GCF_965287045.1 of Carcharhinus amblyrhynchos. Lineage (NCBI taxonomy): Eukaryota > Metazoa > Chordata > Chondrichthyes > Carcharhiniformes > Carcharhinidae > Carcharhinus > Carcharhinus amblyrhynchos. Next base: position 134,893,246 of record NC_137327.1, read on the forward strand.
ATAGATAGGATGCAGGACTGGGTGGAGAAGTGGCAGATGGACTTCAACGCGGATAAATGTGTAGTCGTCCATTTTGGCAGAACCAACGGGATGAACGAGTACACTATCAAGGGCAGAAGTCTGAGTAGTGTTGAAGAGCAGAAGGATCTTGGGGTCCGGGTCCACAGGACTCTTAAATCGGCCTCGCAGGTGGAGGAGGTGGTCAAGAAGGCGTATGGTGTACTGGCCTTCATTAATCGAGGGATTGAGTTTAGGAGTCGGGAGGTAATGCTGCAACTTTATAAGACCCTTGTCAGGCCTCATTTAGAGTATTGTGCGCAGTTCTGGTCGCCTCACTATAGGAAAGATGTAGAAGCTATTGAGAGGGTACAGAGGAGATTTACAAGGATGTTGCCTGGACTGGGAGGCATGCCTTATGAAGTTAGGTTGAGGGAGCTGGGACTCTTTTCCCTGGAGAGACGAAGGTTGAGAGGCGACCTGATAGAAGTTTATAAAATGTTGAGAGGAATAGATAGGGTGGACTCTCAGAGGCTATTTCCCCGGGTTGAAATGGTTGCTACGAGAGGACACAGATTTAAGGTGCAGGGAGGGAAGTACAGAAGTGATGTTAGGGGTAAGTTTTTCACTCAGAGGGTGGTGATGAATGGAATCGGCTGGGGTCAGTGGTGGTGGAGGCGAACTCGCTGGGGTCTTTTAAAAGACTTCTGGATGAGTATATGGGGTTTAATGAGATTGAGGGTTATAGATAGGTCTGTAGATTGGCAGGTGTTGATGTGATCGGCGCAACTCGTGGGCCGAAGGGCCTGTCTGTGCTGTAGTGTTCTATGTTCTATGTTCTTGGTGTTAAAACTAATTAGTGGTCCTATGATTCTGTTCTCCACATTTTATACAAATAACAAAAGTTACAGTCTTTTAAGTCAGGGGTCTATTCTGGAATCTTCCCATCCAGTTATAGCTTCAACTGGGATCATAACAAATCACATCACATGTGTTCCTTTGTACAACTTTACATGAGCCTCATTCCTTCTTTGCCCTTAGCAAGAAAAAAATTAAACAAAGAAAGGATGAGAATACAAATATTTATGTGAAGTTTTATTTAAAAGGATGAATGACACCTGAAACTGACAAATTGGACTTTTGGGACAATATATATTTCTGCTCAAATGCATTAATAACAACTTAAAGCATTTATTTAAAAAAAAACCCTGACAGCTTGTGATTCTCTTGTATTAAAACCAAATGTTCAGAAAGTCCAGAGCCTGATTCTAATTTTATTGTCCACATAATGTTGCTCCCTTTGCTTCCATGATCTGTTTCACGGGATGATGTCATGAGTAGAATAGATAATATGAGGAACATGGCGATGGTTCAACTCATGACATCATCAACAGAACATTCCATCCAGAGCATGGGGAGCGACATAAATCTGGCAACAAAAATAATGTTTTCAAAGCTTGAAGCTGACAAGCGTTGTTATTTTAATAAGGGATTCATTACTTGTTAGTTTTTGAATTTTACGTTGGGAATTAAACTCAAAAGTCCTCTTGATGGCTCAGTGGATAAAGGTTATGTCTGGTACAACACTGAACTTTACAGATCCAGGAATTTCATCTGCCAAGGGCCTAAGCTCTGGAATTTTGTTCCCAAACCTCACTACCCTCTCTGGCTTCCCTCTTTTAAGTCACTCCTTGAGACTCATCTGTTTGACCAAGCCTTTAGTCATCTGACCTCCCATCCATTGACTTCGTCCATATGTCCTGCTGCCTTAGAAAAGCAGCCAGCATAACTAAGGACACCACACACCCTGGACCGACTCTCTTTCACCTTGTCCCATCGGGAATAAGATACAAAAATCTGAGATCACACACCAACTGACTCAAGAATAGCTTCTTTCCTGCTGCCATCAAACTTTTGAATGGACCTACCACATATTAAGCTGATCTTTTGCTGCACCTTATCTGTGACTGTATACTGTATCCTGCACACTATCCTTTCCGTCTCCTCTATGTATGTATGAATAGTACGTTTTGTCTGTATAGAGCAAGAAACAATACTTTTCACTATATCTCAATACATGGGCATCATGGTGGCACAGTTGTTTGCACTGCTGCCTCACAGCGCCAGGGACCCGGGTCGGATTCCTAGCTTGGGTCACTGTTTGTGCGGAGTCCGCACAGTCTCCACGTGTCTGCATGGGTTTCCTTCGGGTGCTCCAGTTTCCTCCCTCAATCCAAAAGGCGTGCTGGTTAGGGGCATTGGCCATGCAACATTCTCCCTCAGCGTACCCAGACAGGTGCCAGATTGTGGCGACTCGGGGATTTTCACTGTAACCTCATTGTAGTGTTAATGTAGGCCTACTTATGACACCAATAAATAAATTTTGAACTTTAAACTTTCTCTCTACCTTGTTTCCCACTTATATGACACTCTTTAAAATCAACCACTTTGACTAGGTCTTTGACCACCTGACCTAAGATTTCTTTCTGTGGTTTGGTGTCAAAATTGGTTTGATAATACCACTGTGAAGAACCTTGGGGCATTTGATTGTGTTCAAGGCTGTATATTAATATAAATTGTTGTTGTAGTCCTTCCCCTGTTAAACTAGATAAAGAGTAGGCAGGAAACAGAGGAACAAAACAAGCGAGACTTCATGTTGGGAAAATGTTTTCAAAATACATTTTGAGGTGTAGAAGGAACCCTGAGGGAAGGTCATCGATCAGAAATGTAAATTGTACTTCATTCTCCACATAAGCTGCCTGACCTGCTGAATATTTTCAGCACTAACAGACTTGTGCGACATAACTGGGGAATAAAATTTGACTCAAAATATGCCAAAAGAATATCCATCACACTCACCTCAATGGGGACCTGGACAGCAGCGATGCAGCATGCTATTTATCACACTCCATGTCAAATGTTTCCACGGGATGCGGCCACATAAAATTTTCTTCCAACCTTAGACAGGCTTCAAGTGGTGGCTGACACCAGCGAATTGCTGACCACAAAAGAAATTACAGATGCAAAGAGCGCTACTTGTGAAATGGGTAGATGTGACAGAGCATTTGAGAAGCGGTAAGCGCAGCCACTTGCAACTGGACGAACACCATTCAGATGAAGAATTCTGAATTGCACAAATGCTCTCTTTCTTGGAGTTGGAATGTCTAATACTAGGGGGCAGCACTTAAGGTGAGAGGGGGAAAGTTCAAAGGAGATGTGAGGGGCAGGTTTTTTACACGGAGGCCAGGATTTTACCGGCGCGCCCATCCCGATTCCAGGGGTGGGTGAGGCTCGGAGAAGGGCATTCTCCATTGGCCTGAGGCGGGATCATACAAACCTCGGGAGGATGTGCCAGTAAAATTCTTCCCAGAGAGTGCTAAGTATCTGGAATGCACTGCCAAGGTGGTGATGGTGCAGGTAGATACAATAGAGATGTTTATGGGGCTTTTAGATAAGCTCATGAATATGCAAGGAATATAGGATAGGGACCAAAGACAGGCAGAAGGGAATAGTTTAGTTTAGAGTCGTACAGGTTTACAGCATGGATACACGTCCTTTGGTCCAACTTGTCCGTACCACCCTTCTATCTTTAAACCCCTAAGCTAATCCCAAATGCCTGCATTTGGCCCATATCCCTCTATACCCATCTTACCCATGTAACTATTTAAATGCTTGCTCCAGACACTCACCACCCTCTGTGTGAAAAAATTGCCCCTCTGGATACTCTTGTATCTCTCCCCTGTCATCTTAAACCTAATAGAAAGAAAATAGCGAGGCATCTTGAGGAGAATTGTTTGATAGAGCAGACGCAGCACGGTTTCGTTAAAGGGAAGTCGTGTCTGACAAATTTATTGGAGTTCTATGAGGATGTGTCTAGGGCGGTGGATAGAGGAGAGCCGGTGGAAGTAGTGTTTCTTGATTTTCAGAAGGAGTTTGATAAGGTACCTCACAAGAGGTTATTACAGAAGGTCAGGGGAAATGGAGTTGGGGGTAGGGTGTTAGCGTGGATAGAGGATTGGTTGTCAAATAGGAGGCAGAGAGTGGGGGTCAATGGGTGCTATTCGGATTGGCGGTTGGTGACTAGTGGAGTGCCCCAGGGGTCGGTGCTGGGGCCTCAGCTATTCACCATTTATATAGATGATCTGGAGGAGGGAACCGAGTGTATGGTGTTGAAATTTGCTGATGACACCAAGATTGGGGGAAAGGCAAATTGTGCGGAGGGTGTGGAGAGTCTGCAGAAGGATCTGGATAGGCTGGGCGAATGGGCCAGGAAATGGCAAATGGAATTTAATGTTGGCAAATGTGAGGTTGTCCACTTTGGTAGGAATAATGGTAGGAAGGACTATTACTTACATGGCGAAAAACTGCAGCAGGCGACGGTGCAGAGGGACCTCGGGGTCCTTGTGCATGAGTCGCAAAAACCCAGCCTACAGGTGCAGCAGGTGGTCAGGAAGGCTAATGGGATGCTGGCCTTCATAGCGAGGGGGATTGAATATAAAAGTAGGGAGGTCTTGCTGTAGCTGTATAGGGCATTGGTGAGGCCGCAGCTGGAGTACTGTATGCAGTTTTGGGCGCCGTACTTACGCAAGGATATTTTGGCCTTGGAGGGAGTGCAGAGGAGGTTTACTAGGCTGATACCGGAGTTGAGGGGGTTGAACTATGAGGAGAGGCTGAATAAACTAGGCTTGTACTCGTTAGAGCTTAGAAGGATGAGGGGAGATCTCATTGAGACATATAAGATGATGAATGGGATGGATAGGATAGAGGTGGAGAGACTCTTCCCGCTCAGAAAGGACAGTAGGACTAGAGGGCACAGCCTCAAGATAAAGGGGGGGCGGTTTAGAACGGAGTTGAGGAGGAACTTCTTCACTCAAAAGGTGGTGAATCTCTGGAATTCTCTGCCCGTTGAAGTGGTGGAGGCTGCCTCGCTAAATGTTTTTAAGACGCGGGTTGATGGGTTTTTGATAAGAGAGGGGATTAAGGGTTATGGGGAGAGGGCGGGAAAGTGGAACTGAGCCACGACAGATCAGCCATGATCTTATTGAATGGCGGGGCAGGCTCGAGGGGCCAGATGGCCTACTCCTGCTCCTATTTCTTATGTCCTTATGTTCTTATGTACCTCACCCTGGATCCCATGAGATTTAACCTTATGCAACAATCTACCATGTGGTACCTTGTCAAAGGCCTTGCTAAAGTCCATGTAGACAACATCAGCTGCACTCCCCTCATCTACCTTCTTGGTTACCCCTTCAAAAAACTCAATTAAATTTGTGAGACATGATTTTCCACTCACAAAGCCACGCTGACCGTCCCTAATCAGTTCTTGCATCTCTAAGTGCCTGTAGATTCTGTTTCTCAAAATACTTTCCAACAACTTACAGATGTGAGGCTCACTGGCCTGTAGTTCCCAGGCTTTTCCCTGCAGCCCTTTTTAAACAAAGGTACAACATTTGCCACTCTCCAATCTTCAAGCACCTCACCTGTGACTATCAATGATTCAAATATCTCGGCTAGGGAACACGCAATTTCCTCCCTAGCCTCCCACAGTGTTCTGGGATACACTTTGTCATATTTGGCATAACATCGTGGATCAATGGGCCTGTTCCTGCTCTACACTGTTCTATGTTCTATAATAAACTCCAAACTGGAAGTTAAATCCAGTGGCTATTTCTTAGGCTTTACTGAATTGGTAACCAAGTATGATCACCTCTTTAGGATCCATGTACAGTTTGATTACAGTTGTGTTACTGAATTACTAATTTGGAGATGTGAATTCAAATCCCACCACAGCGGTTTGTGAATTGAATTTAGTTAGTTTGAAAGATCTGGAAAAATAAGGTTCATGTCAGTAATAGCAGCCATCAAGTTATCAGGTTGTTGTTGAGATCCATTGGTTCACTAGAATCATAGAATCCTGACAGTGAAGAAGGAGGCCATTCGGCCCACTGAGCCTGCACTGCCAATAATCCTGCGTATTTACCCAGCTATAATATTGCATTCTGCACTCTCTCATTTCCTTCTTTATGAATGGTATGCTTTGTCTGCATAGCGTGCAAGAAATAATACTTTTCACTCTGTGTTAATAGGCTGAATAAACTGGGCTTGTACTCGTTAGAGTTTAGAAGAATGAGGGGAGATCTCATTGAGACATATAAGATGATGAATGGGATGGATAGGATAGAGGTGGAGAGGCTCTTCCCGCTCAGAAAGGACAGTAGGACTAGAGGGCACAGCCTCAAGTTAAGGGGGGGCGCGGTTTAGAACGGAGTTGAGGAGGAACTTCTTCACTCGAAGGGTGGTGAATCTCTGGAATTCTCTGCCCATTGAAGTGGTGGAGGCTGCCTCGCTAAATATTTTTAAGACGCGGGTTGATGAGTTTTTGATAAGAGAGGGGATTAAGGGTTATGGGGAGAGGGCGGGAAAGTGGAACTGAGCCTCGACAGATCAGCCATGATCTTATTGAATGGTGGGGCAGGCTCGAAGGGCTAGATGGCCTACTCCTGCTCCTATTTCTTATGTTCTTATTTTCTTATGTTCTTATGTCACAATAATAAATCAAACCAAAAACAAATCCCCCTGACACTTATGGAGCAATTTAGCATGGCCAATCAACCTAATCTGCACATCTTTGCACTCTGGGAGGAAACCGGAGCACCCGGGGGAAACCCACCCAGACACGGGGAGAATGTGCAAACTCCACGTAGATGGTAACCTGAGGGTGAAATTGAGTCCGGGTTCCTGGCACTGTGAGGCAGTAGTGCTGCCCACTGTGCCACCATGCCACCCACTGTGCCACCATGCCACCCTAACACCATTTAGGGAAGGAAATCTGCCATCTGTACCCGGTTTGGCCTATATGTGATTTCAAGTTTACATCAATGTTGTTGGCTCTTGACTGCTCTCTGAATAGTTAAGAAACTAAGCCAGCCAACCACCACCTCCTTGACAAGAATTATGAATGGGCAATAAATACTGGTCTTTCTCGGGAGGCTCATTTCCTGTGGATGAATAAGTGGGGAACAAAGGCACAGGAACAAAATTAAAGAGTTCAAACGTATAAATTGCTATCTGAAACCAAATGGAATTTATTGAAGGGTGCTCCAGGCACATTCTGAAAACATTCCTAGACAAAGGTAAGATATAGCGTTGGTATTTTTCAATCACGTGTGACAGAACATCAAACAGCTCACACAAGATGGATAGATGATTAGTAAGCTTGGTGGTTCACCAACGATTCATCCAGCAGGAAACCTTTGTGGGCAGGATTTTCCAGCCACGCTTGCCCCAATATCGGAAAATCCCACTCGAGGTCAACAGGTAGCATGTTGTTTCCCCCCCCTCCACCCTCCAGCCCTCTCCCATTCCCGCTGGGCGGGATGGGAAAATTCCCCTGTGTGACTCAGGAACGTTTCTTAAGCTTCAGGAGAAGTTACTAAGCAGGTCGGTGAGGATGTAGCCGAGATGGTTTAGAACACCACGGCGGAACACAACTGAAACAGAAACCAGCTGCCCGGTCAGTATATCTGTGATGACAGAAACAGGATTAACAAGGACCAAGGATTGAAATAAGCCCCATCGTTGGGTTTTGGTTCAAGATACAGAGAAGAGATGGAAGAGCAAAGAAAACCTTCTAAAAACCCCCATTCAAAAATTTAAATAAATTACGTCAAAAACAGAAAATGCTGGAAAATCTCAGCAGGTCTGACAGCATCCCTGGAGAAAGAATGTTTTGAATCTGGATGACCCTTCGTCAGAGCTGAGGATAAGCTAAATGGGACAAGATTTATACTGTGAAGGTTGGGGGGAGAGGGAGATGCTGTAATTGATAAGGATGGCACAGATAAAAAGCCAAAGAGAATGTAAATGGTGCTGATGGCATCCACTGAGAACGTGTAAATGGCAGAACAAAGGTGCAGAGTGTATGAAAGTGGCAGATAGCCTGAGTGGGGTGGGGTGGGGCGGGGGTGCGGGATGGGCGGCGGGGGGGGAACGGGATGAAAAGCAAGATTTTAGAAGCGGAAAAATGAAATGAAGGATATAAAGTAATAAAACTGGATTAATGAGGTGAAAAGAGGAAATGAAATGAAACAAATGGGAATGGAGTGGAGGGGGAGGACAGATCCCATACTCTGAAGCTGTCAAACTCAGTGTTAAGTTTGGAAATGCTTAATCAGAAGATGAGGTGCTGTTCCTCCAGTTTACACTGGGAAATTGCATATTCGGTTTTGATTGTACTGCGGAATTTTGAAAATCATATTTTCGGAAAACTACCGTGGTAAATACTGATAGAGATATTAAAAGGGAAAGTCAATAAAGTGGACAATACAACAGGGTTGAAGAAGCAATTAGACACATTTCTGGAAAGAAGGAGAGAACAAGATTGGAGCATCTGTTTACCCTGGAGCATTCTTATAGACGCTGGAGTAGATTTCGTTAATGTTTCCCAGAGAGAAGTCAATAAAGGAAAAAAAGAACTTGCGTTTATCAACACTTCCCACAAGTTCAGTGCAGCGATTCTGGTGATTGTCCCAGCAGAAGAGGGGGCACCTGGCCTGAGGGACCAATTGGGACTGAGAGAGTGGGTAATGTCTCCAGGGGGTGGTGTCCTCTCTGGGGCAAAAACCACACGGAGGGCATATAGGGACTGGGGCAGCCGGGGGGTTGGGGGAGCTGCTATGATGGCGCTGGTGGAGGGGGTGGGGGTGAAGGGCGGAGATCAGGCATCAGTACAGTTTTTCCTTGTTAAGAAATGCCTTTATTGTTCTTGACAAAGTCTGAAATATGCAGCAACACACTCAGGACAGCTGTTTAAAACCAACAAATCATTTCTGAAGTACAACTGATGTTGTGATTTGGCAGAACAGCAACTAACGTGCACACTGAAAAGTCTGGCGCTGTAATTTGATTTGAGGGAAAACTTTTTTTTTTAACCCAGAGGGTGGTGACGGTCTGGAATGCGCTGCCCGGGAGGGTGGTGGAGGTGGGATGCGCACTTGTCATTGCCATAACATTCAAGGTTATGGACCAAGTGCTGGCAAGTGGCATTAGATGGGCAGGTCAGGGCATTTCATGTATCAGTGCAGACTTAATGGGCTGAAGAGCCTCTTCTGCGCTGTAATATTCTGTGATTCTGTAACCAGACCAGGTCATCTCTTTTAATAATATTGTTGAGGGAGAAATATTCAGCAGGGGACCACGATTCTTCCAATTGTGCTCTAGGATCTTTTATACTCATCTGCAAGAGCAGATGGGTTTTTTGCTTTAACTACTTATTCTGAAGATGATGGCCAAGGTTTTCTGTTTGCGTTGCGCCGGGCATAGATTACGTTACTTCAGAGCAGAGCTGGAGAATCGTGGGTGAGGGGATTAGCGCATTCAGCTCGAGCGCCAAACCTTCATTGTGATCTTCCCAGCTACCACTCCCTGACATAATCCGGTTCCTGTACTTACCGAGTGGCGACCGGATTAGCATAATAAGTATTTAAATCTGCAGAGTCCATTTGCAGCAGGATCCTCCCTGCTCCTGGGATGTTCCAGCTCTTGTGTGCAGAGGAAACCCAGCGAGAAACACTACTGATCTCCACACTCTAAGATCAGGTGTGATGGCCACGCCGAGGGCAGGGGAGGTGATCAGAGGTCATGTAAACCCCGGGTGGTCAGGGACATGGCTGAGTGGTGCCCACCTGGCACTGCCAACCTGGCACACTGGCACTGCCAGGTGCTCAGTGCCAGGTGCTGGGGCAGTGCCAAGGGTGTGGGGCTTGAGGGGGTGGGACCTGAGGGGGTGGGGCATGAAGGGTTTGGGGCATGAATGGGGTCATGGAAGGGACGGTCACCAAATGGTGAGTCGTGAAAAGAGTCACAAAGGGGCGCCCATTGGGAGGGCCCTAATGTCCAATCTTTAATTTTTGTGACCTTTTAATTTGTCACTGGGTAACCCCCCTCCCTTACCCCCATGGTTAGCACCTCTGCCTCACGACATCAGGGACCCGGGTTCAATTCCTGGCTTAGGTCACTGTCTGTGAGGAGTCTGCATGTTCTCCCTTTGTCTGCTTGGGTTTTCTACAGATGCTCTGGTTTCCTCCCACAGACCGAAAGATATGCTGGTTAGGTGCATTGGCCGTGCTAAATTCTCCCTTAGTGTACCTGAACAGGTGCCTGAAAGGGGCGACTAGGAGATTTTCACAGTAACTTCATTGCAGTGTTAATGTAAGCCTACTTGTGACACAAATAAAAAAAAGAATGAAGCAGAAGATTGTTAAATTATCCTTGCATCAGGTAAATTTAATGAAAAAGAGACATTAATGACAGTAAGGAAGCAATGAGCACCGAAACATCTCTATCAGTGAAATGCAAACTAACAGGACTCATTAGAACCCAAATTGGGTCGGCAGAGTTATTAAACTGAGTGGAATTAATTTGAGTGTAAAGGTGCACATCTAAAATTTGTCAGAAATGTTGACAGGGCTGAAAAGGGCCCATCAGTGCTCGACACTCACTCAGAAATACAAAATATAACTAAAATAAGTGGCATCACATCTTTCAGAGAAAGCGTACTCCATGCTGCCAACAGAACTGACTCCAGTGAAATGCAGTGAGATTGTTGCATTAGCAATTATTCAAAATCCAGCACAGGTCTGGAAGTTTTATAGTTGACTCCGTGCTGTTGTAATACTTATGCTAAGATTGGCAATGCTGTTTAGACTCGGGAGGTGTCCTGCTACAACTTTCTGCCTCCAACCTTCCCAACCAACCAATCAGTTTTTATCCTCACTTTCAGCGCGTCTGTCAATAAACAATAAGATTCAAGGAGAATGGGAAAACAATTTCTCTAACACCCCTATCATGTTTCCTGCAAGTTGCCCACAGCACAATCAGGAATAATCTTCAAGTTCTGGACAAAATCCAGGGTGAACTTGATCAAGCCAGGCATTGCATTAAATTTACACACTCTCTCAACTGTCTAGGAGACTTTCAATAGCCAAGCCTGAGCAGGCAGGCATGGCCAGAATGGTGCTTACTTCTCTTCCTAATTAAGGGGTCGCAGAAATTAAAGGGATTTCATTGCATGGTGTGTAAGGTCACTGTCGCTGGACATTAGGGTCCACCCAATGGGTCCCCCTTCATGAGCTATCACTTGATGACCTTCCCATTCATGCCCACCCCTGCTTCCTAATGTTGGTGGCTCAGATGATGAAGGGTGCCAACGGGAACTCATCCAGTAATCTGTTCATGCAAGAGTGTTTGGACTGTGAGTGTTTGTAGGAATTAACTTCAAAGCGCCATCAGAGTGCGCCCTTTTCACTTTCACTCGCTGCTTGCTCCAATTCAGGGTCGTGGCTAATCTGAGCCTATCCTGACAGACAGACACATAGAACGTAGAACATTACAGCGCAGTACAGGCCCTTCGGCCCTCGATGTTGCGCCGACCAGTGGAACCAATCTAATGACCCTCGAACCTAAACTATCCCACTATTATCCATATGCCTATCCACTGACCATTTGAACACCCTTAAAGTTGGCGAGTCCACAACTGCAGCAGGCAGGGCATTCCACGCCCTTACTACCCTCTGAGTAAAGAACCTACCTCTGACGTCCGTCCTATCATTACCATCCCTCAATTTAAAGCTATGTCTCCTACTATGTCAGTAGCAGAGATGCTCGCTAGGTACAGAGGGAGAAGGAAGCTAAAGTGAGACTCTGTGCAGTGGGAAGGTGCAATGCCAGGGTTGTCCCAGAGGGCACGCAATGGGTCCTTAACTATGCTGGCTGCTTGGTACAAACTTCAGACATTTATCACCGGGGACATATCTGGGATACACCCTTGCTGTACTGAGAAATCTAATATATTTAGTCATTGGCAGAAAACAGGGGCTAAACATCTTTTAAAACTGAAGGAATGCACAGTTCTACAATCACACCACAACCTGAAATTGTTTTTAAATTTCCCATCCTAATCTTTGGGTAGAACTTGTCCTTTTTTGGTTATTTTGCATTTTGTTTTGCTTGGCTTCAACTACATTGCTGTACATCTACCATTCCAAATGCTTCATCTGACACAGAACCTCCTCACTACGCCCAGATGCGAGCACAGCCCACAGCACAATTCCAAACTGGGCCACTAGCAGGAAGTGCTGAAAGAATGACTTGCATTTGTATAGCACCTTTTGCAAACAACGGATGTCTCAAGTTACTTAGTAGCCAATGGGATACTTTGGAAGTGTTGTCACTCCTGTAATTTAGGAAACACAGCAGCTCCTTTGTACCTAACACAGTCCCACAAACAACAATGTGGTAATGACCACATAGCCTGTTTTTCTGATATGGATTGAGGGATTAATATTGGCCGGGAGAACAGGGAACACTTTCCTGTTCTTCTTCCAAATGTATCATGGGATCTTTCACAGACTAAGGAAATTTGGCATGTCAGCTACGACTCTCACCAACTTTTGCAGTGGCACCATAGAAAGCATTCTTTCTGGTTGTATCACAGCTTGGTATGGGCTCCTGCTCTGCCCAAGACCACAAGGAACTACAAAAGCTCGTGAATGTAGTCCAATCCATCACGCACACCAGCCTCCCATCCATTAAGGATTGCATGTATCCCAGACCTTCTCTCTTCCAACTTCTGCCGTTGGGAAAAAGATACAAAAGTCTGAGGTCATGTACCAACCAACTCAAGAACAACTTCTTCCCTGCTGCTGTCAGACTTTTGAACCTTGCATTAAGTTGATCTTTCTCTACACCCTAGCTACGACTGTAACACTACATTCTGCATTCTCTTGTTTCCTTCTCTGTGAACGATATGTTTTGTCTGCAGAGCAATCAAGAAACAATACTTTTCACTGTATGTAAATACATGTGACTATAATAAATCAAATTAAATCAAATCAGATCTATCTGAATAGGTAGATGGGGACCTTGCAATTCCATCTGAAAGATGGCACCTCCAACAATGCAGCACTCCCATAATAGGATTCCCACTGCAAAGGCAGTGTGCAACCAACTGAGCCGTTGCTGCATTACGGAGCTGTGTTTGCATATTTATACTCCAGCTTAGAAAATCCTCATCAATCTTTGCGATCTTTGATCTCAGATCGTGACGGGCATACACTAGTATCACGCAACTGAGGGAATGGTGCAATACAGAGGAACTTGTGGGTGGGTCTTAACGGCCTTCCCACCAGTGGGATCTTCCAGTCCTGCTGAATTTGACCCCCAGGTGGTGGGTTTCCCAAAATTGGGGCAAGCAAGCCATGCAAAAGCCCATAGTCTTTGGTGGGACTGGAAGATTCCACTGACAGCCAATGGCTCATTGCATCCATTACAGGCAAACCCGCTGTGAGGTCCAGGGGTAAAAGTCCTGCTGAGTGTGATGGCGATGTGACCTATCTTGGTGCAAATGCACTCATGGTACCAATACAACCATAGTGTGATTTCAGCCTCTGCGTTTCTCGAATGCGCTGTGCTTGTTAAATCTTAAATTAAAACAAGACAAGAAGTACAAGTTGGTGCTGGTTGCATGTTCCTGGGAGTGCTGTTTGTTCAAACATAAATCTTAGTACGTGGGGGTGGGAAGGTTAACAATCAGGTACTGAATGGAGAATGCCACTTGTTATGGAAAGCTTACTTTCCAGCACTGGTGAGTTTACCAGTGAGGAAACTTTCCAAGAGATGAATGGGGGGGAACAAAACAGCAAATGATGGAAATCCAAAATAAAAAACTCCCCAGAGAATGCTGGAAACCACAATGGATCTGTCAGCATGGGAACCAGCAGAGGTGGGTTAATGTTTCATTGGAGATTTTTGTCAAAATTGGCAAAAGGAAAGAATTAACTTCAAGCAAACTAAAGAGGAGAGAGAGAACAGGGCAATTCAGATAGGCCAACAGCCTTTATAAAGATTTCTCTTAACAGCTCGCTGCATGAAGGATTTGGTTGCTTTGTGGTTAAGTTATTGGACCAGTCATCCAGAACCAGGGGTTTAACTCTCACCGCAGCATCTGTGGAATTTAAATTGAGTTAACTGAATAAATCTGGGATCAGATGTGTAGTGACAATGAAATGATCAGATTGCTATACAATTGATTTACCAATGTTCCCTAAGAGCAGAAAACCTGCCGCCCTAACCCAGCCTGACCTATGTCTGACCCAGACCCACATTAACTGGTTGACTCTTGACACTGCTCTGAAATGGTCCAGCAAGACACTCAGTTGTATCAAAACCCCCATTAACCAAATGTACGTTTGAACGGACAGCACTCCCAGTAACATGTATTCCAGTGGCTCCAGAAGGTTACTGGGCATCACCCTCTCAAATGTGGATAATAAATGTTGGCTTTGCAGTGACGCCCACTTCATAGAATTTGTGAATTACGGTGCAGAAGGAGGCCATTTAGCCCCTCGAGTCTGCACTAGCTCTCCCAATGAGACAATGTCTTCATGCTCATTCCCCTGCTTTTCCCCTGTATCCTTGCACATTGTTTCTGAGAATTAATCAATAAAAGTTAACTTTGTTACCAGCATCGTTGATGAGCCTTTGTTGCTTGCAGTTATATAATGCTGTTCATTCTCGGGATATCTCAAAGTGCTTCACAACCAATGAATCACTTTGAGGTGTAGCCATGAGTATTTTGTAGGGAAACGCCGCAACTCACAATCCGCACACAGCAAAGTTCCACAAATAGCAAATAATAGATCTGAGCGATGTTGGATCAAAGACAAATATTGAGCAAGATAGAGAGAGAGTTTCCTGCCTTTCTTCTAATAGCACCACAGAGTTTTTCATTGTCTATCTGAATGGGCAGGCAAATCCTCACCTTATCTTCTTCTCCTAATGATAGCACCCTGTCAATGTAACAACTCGTCAGTATTATAAGGACTGCCACTATAGACTGAAAAAGAAAGATTTGCATTTCTATAACTCCTTTCACAATCTCAGGATGTCCCAAAGCTCCTTGCAGCTTATTAGGTACATACAAGGTATCCTCACTATTGTAATGTAGGAAATGTGGGAGCCCAATTTGCCCACAGTAAGCTCTTACAAATAGCAATGTGATAACAACCAGATAGTCTACTTTGTGACATTGATTAAGTGTGAAATGTTGATTAGGACACTGGAGGTGATTTCCCCATTCTTCTTCAATAGAATGTGTCAAAATGATATCCCTTACACACACTGGAGCCTTGGGATAGCATCTCCTAGAATCCCTACAATACAGAAGGAGGCCATTCAGCTCATTAAGCCCACACCAAAAACAATCCCACCCAGGCCCTATCCCTATAACCCCACGTACTTAGCTTGCTAGTCTCCCTGACTCTAGGGGCAATTTATCAATCAATCTGACCTGCACGTCTTTGGATAGTGGGAGGAAACTGGAGCTCCCAGAGGAAGCCCACGCAGACACAGGGAGAATGTGCAAACTCCACACAGACAGTGACCCGAGGCCAGAATTGAACCCAGGACCCTGGTGCTGTGAGACAGCAGTGCTAGCCACTGCATAACCGTGCTGCTCATATCGTTCAGTGAATTTTGGAGATTCAACATTGAGGAGAAATGTGGAAGAATCATGTATAGGCATGAACGAAGTAACTTACACAGTGAGGGGAGTTCTCCGGCCTCCCAGCCGTGCGTTTCTCCGCGGCAGAGCTGTGCGCTGTTAGCTAGCAACGGGATTCTCCGGCCTCAGCACTATCAATGGGATTTCCTATTGATGTCAACCCCACGGTGTCACGAAACCCACAGGAGGGGTTGACTGATGGCAGGACCAGGGAATCCTGCCAGTGTGAATGGTCAGAGATTTCACACCCCCCACACCCCCCAATGTCCCATGTCTTATCTGAGGAGTTTTTTGTAAATTGAATAAAGTAGGAAGAGGAGGACAAATGAATGGGGAAGAGATGTGGGTGGTGGGAGTTAGAAGTAATTAAAAAAAGAGCTTGATCATCAGCTGTGGAATTTGTGGAGCTCAACAGCTTTCTAGGGATATCGGGGAGGCACTATTGAGAAAATTAAAGAGGATTTATCGCCTATTAAAGTAGACAATAAACCTTATGTCATGTTATTATAGTTCTCTAAATGTGAAATATGATTTATAACATCTTGGTCTGCAGTGTTTGTAGATTATATTTGTACTTTCTGTTTAGCAAGATATAATTATTAATGCAGCACTGATAGCCCATCACTGTTTAAATATTTGCTTAGAGATTTGTTAATGAATAATATTCCCTTTTGCAGATCTTCATACAGTCCTGTGCATTCTCCATGGCACAGACCAATGGAATGGACTCTCTGGGGTGACGTAAAGCAAAAAGATTCCCTTGGAGTTAGTCTGCTTCCTTTATTATGTTTTCCCAGACGCTGACGATCTGTTGACGCATTTTGGTTAAAGCTCTCGAACAGACCAAGAGAGGGAAAAGAAAGCCAGACCAATCACACCAGCAAATGACAGGAAGCAGACACAGTCCAAGGGGATTCACTCACTCCATTCGCTGCTTTATGTCATGTTGTACGGGGTTCACTGTGAGATGATATTGGAACTGTTATGAGAAGTAATTGTCGAAGTGAAAATTATCCAAGGCATATTCCAACACAAATGGTTCACCTTCCATGAGCACTGCAAGGGGCTAGCCATCATTACCCCACTACCCCTCCTCCCCCAGAATGGGTCATCCTGTTAGGAATATTCACAGCAGGAATGGTCAGCTAGACTGAGATCCAAAGGATCCATTTTCTCACCTGCTGATCCTTTTGTCTGCCTCAGGTAGGGATCTAATTATGCAGAGGCCCATCCCCCTGCCTTTCCTCTCCCCTCTCCACTTCCCTCTTTTCTCCAGTTACCCCATTCGGACAACACTTGGAGAATACTTGGAGTTGCCCTCATCCCAACTTTCAGGATCAAAATGCCAATCTTCCACCCTCCTTATCTATCCTTTTCATCCTGTGTAGGTAGCCCTGTATAAATAATGACAGCTAACTAATCCCTGCTCTACTGCCTCAATGTTGCCAGAAGTGCAGTGGGCATCCCATTTACAAGGATATGGCAATGGATCAGGAAAATCTCCAAGGAAATTCACCACAGTGTGTTAACTCATGGGGAAAAATATGACGTAGCTTGTGATACTTTATTGGGCAAGTGACCTGATAGCACAGTGTTGAGAGGCAGCGAACACCGTACTGATAAGAAATCTTCCAAAAAGAGTAAGTATAGGCACTAATAGCCGGAAAACAGGAATCCTCATTAAAATCCTAGTTTATTAATCTTCTCCTGTTGCCCTTTAATCATACCACGGTTTATCAGTGGACAGGATGTGAAGGTTGAGACGTGCGTACAATATATACCCAAAGCTGGACTCACTTAAAACGGTGACTTGCACCTCCTGCATCAGGAATATCTTAATCAGCTTTAGCGCAGACTTTAAAAAATTGTCTTCAGAAACATCTGCGGACAATTGTCGAACCATTTACAGATGTCTTTCATCGCTATAATCTGTGTGATGCAGATTTTTTTTAAAAAGAGCCAATCTTGCTTACAGAAAGTGCAGGCCCTGTTTCTGCAGTTAGTTACCAGGCACCTCATCTGTAAGCCTGTTTGTACTTTTACAGAACCCCAGATATTGCAGGCTGTTCACAATGACATGGACACAACACAACTTGCTCCAGGGTTTGTTGTGAGGCTCAACGGGGGTGGGGGTGGGGGGGGGGGGAGGTGGGACGGGGCGGTGTAGACTGAATTAAAGCAGGTTTACTGAGAAAAAAAAAGAAAAAAAAGTAATTGCATTCACTGAGTGGTCCTGCGGGCACTGCTGTTAGTAACAAATGCTAGGGAATCTTAAAGAGCCTCTCAGATCCAGCGTGGGTTCTTCTCAAACCAAGTTAAATTGGCAATGCTCAAAACCAATACCCCAAGTATTTGGCACAGTCATTCTTTGCCACATTTTTCAAGCCTGCTTTGGGAAAGCACAGTTTAAAGCATGCAGCATATTAGTTGTTTGTTTTGATTCTGCAGTCCTGATAGCCGCGTAATTGAGACTTTCAAACATCTGACATAATTGAAATATTATGTTGCTAAAACGTTAAAGATGACATAAGTGAGATCTGATGGGAAACTCTTACAGCGGTCTGTCTCCAATCCCTTTTTGATTTGATTCGATTTGTTTATTATTGTCACATGCATTAGCGTACAGTGAAAAGTACTGTTTCTTGTGCGCTGTACGGACAAAACATGCCCTTCATAGAGGACACAGGGGAGAAAAAAAGGAGAGAGTGCAGAATGTAGTGTTACAGTCATAGCTAGGGTGTAGAGAAAGATTAACTTAATATCAGGTAGATCCATTCAAAAGTCTGATAGCAGCAGGGAAGAAGCTGTTCTTGATTTGGTTGGCACGTAATCTCAGGCTTTTGTACCTTTTTCCCCAATGGAAGAAGGTGGAAGAGAGAATGTCTGGGGTGTGTGGAACCCTTGAATATACTGGTGCTTTTCCGAGACAGCGGAAAATGTAGATTGGTGATGGTCGTGGGACTCCTGATTTATTTGTGTCACTGTAATAACTCCACAGAAGCGAAAGGCCCATCACCAAGTTACTTTATTTACACTATACATCTGTACACAGCCAGCTGTGCTGAATGCAGGCTGGGAGTCTGACATACCTGCTTTAAATAGGGAGCATGAGGCTCCCTGGTTTAACCATCAATTAGGATTCATCAGGTATCCCTTTTCTTACCAACCAAATAAACTAACTCAAATTAACTTAGGGACAAAGTAAAAGGGACAGCTCCCCAAAAGAAAGTGGGAACAGCCTGAACAAAAAACAAAGTACAAAGGGAACTTAAGACATTGCGGGACTCATCACATAGTTCATACTCGAGAAAGCTAACTCATTATGGCAGAAGTCATCACAGTCACTTACAGTCAGTTCATTCAGATGTCTTACAATGTGTCAGCTGGGGCTCAGTCGGTACCACTCTGCATCAGAATGTTATGAGTTCAAGTCCCATTTCAGTATTTGAGCGTAAGGATCGTGGGCGCAATCTTACTGGCGGCTCAGGCCATTATCCCACTGCAGTGAGGTTGGAGAATTTAGTGCCCAGCCAAATCTCCGTATACTTCAGGGGGGTTGGGAAAATTCCGCTGGCGTGAACGGCCGTATCATTCTGCTCCATGTCAGTGGAAGCAGTGCCGCATGAGGCCAATGTGAACAGTTTGAACTCAGTTTGGGAGACCTTCCTAGAATACAGAACCATATGTGCCAGGGAGGAAGTGTGTCCAGAGTCAATGCTACACCATCTGTACCCAAAAGATTGCAGAATAAGTTAGCAGACGATACGCAGGCTTCCAAGATAGGCTACCCAACAGCAACCCATGAAATAAAAACAGAAAATGCTCCTTCTGTAGGAAGACCTTTTAGATCCAAAACATTAACTTGGTTTCTCTCTCCACAGACCTGCTGAATTTATCCGGTATTTTCTGCTTTTATTTCATATTTCCAGCATTCGCTGTATTTTGTATTTATTTAAGTATCCCATATCAGATAAATAACATACAGTGCTACATTGAGAGAGTGAGACATTGTTGGAGGTGAGATAAGGCCCTGCCTACCCCTTCAGGTGAATGTGAACAATCCCATGGCACTTATGGGGTTAAGTGGATTAAGGGTTAAGGTGGGAGGGTATTTGAGTTGTGGGTAGTCGGGCTGAGCCAGGGGAGTAGTCAGGTATTCAGACATAGCCGGGGGATGGAGTTAGACCAAATTTTCATCTATCCAACATTTCCTGGATAAGTATCCATGTAGGTACGTCCGAACTGCCCAAAGTGCTCAGTCAGAGACATTTGTAGAGGTTCCAACAGAGCAGGACAATTATCTGTCAGGAGTTGAAACTTCCTGGGCAATTCCCATATAAATCCACGTGTCAGAACTTCCACAGGATCCTGACGTGCTCCTTCAGTCGGATGCAATATCGTCCAAGTCCTCAATTCTCCCCAAAAAGCAAGAAAAGTGAAGCACTCCATTATCTGGTGCAGTCTCTCACACTTAGTGCTATTAAGGTGTTTAAAGTTTATTTATTAGTGCACAAGTAGGGCAAAGTTACTGAAGAGCACCCGAAGGAAACCCACGCAGACAAGGGAAGAACGTCCACACAGACAACCGCTCAAGCCGGGAATCGAATCTGGGCTCCTGATGCTGTGAGGCAGCAGTGCTAACCACTGTGTCACCCACCACATTGAACTCATGGTGACAACTTTTAAGTAAGCGAGGTTATATAAGAACATAAGAAATAGGAGCAGGAGTAAGCAATCTGGCCCTTTGAGCCTGCCCTGCCATTCAATAAGATCATGGCTGATCTGTTGTGGCTCAGTTCCACATTCCCGCCCTCTCCCCATAACCCTTAATCCCCTCGCTTATCAAAAACCCATCAACCCGCGTCTTAAAAATATTTAGCGAGGCAGCCTCCACCACTTCAACGGGCAGAGAATTCCAGAGATTCACCACCCTTTGAGTGAAGAAGTTCCTCCTCAACTCCGTTCTAAACCGCCTCCCCTTTATCTTGAGGCTGTGCCCCCTAGTCCTACTGTCTTTTTTGAGCGGGAAGAGTCTCTCCACCTCTATCCTATCCATCCCATTCATCATCTTATACGTCTCAATGAGATCTCCCCTCATTCTTCTAAACTCTAACGAGTACAAGCCCAGTCTATTCAGCCTCTCCTCATAGCTCAACCCCCTCAACTCCGGTATCAGCCTAGTAAACCTCCTCTGCACTCCCTCCAAGGCCAAAATATCCTTGCGTAAGTACGGCGCCCAAAGCGGCGCACAGTACTCCAGCTGTGGCCTCACCAATGCCCTATACAGCTGCAGCAAGACCTCCCTACTTTTATATTCAATCCCCCTCGCTTGCTCGTCTCCTCTGGCACACCCTTGGCATTGCTCAAGCAGGAGTGCAGCCAAAGGGCCCAGAACTTGCCTGACACCAGGGGACAAAGTTTTTCACAATCAGAACATTTTTTCTGGGAGTCAAAACCATTTTTGGGTCCCAAATCCATCCATAGCGGCTGAGTGACTTCTGGTCGAATCTTCACTGATTTAAAAGGCAGCGTCAGATGCCGACTTTGGAGGCAAATAAACAGCAAAGGGTGTGTGTGCAATTTATGGAACACTGCAGGAACCTAATCCGTCATTTCCTGGATAGGGAGAAGAAGGTGCTGCATGGGGGCAATGTCAACAATGTGAATTCTGATTGGGTGACCAGGTATCCTTCCCAGCAAAGCAAAGCACAGCATGCCAGGGAGAATGTGCCCAAATTCAACACCATCTTCAATACCCACAGGGCATAAGTAATTACATAAACTACTTCCACAAGTACCAGGTTGCTAAAGCACTTTACAGCCAATGAAGGATTTGCAGTGTAGCCTCTGTTGTAATAATATGTCAGTCAGTTCCCACACAGTAAGCTCCCACAAACAATGATGTGATAATGACTGGATGGGTTTTTTAGCTATGCTGATTGAGGAATTGGCCAGAACAGCAGAGATAACACCCCTGCTTAAGGAGATAAGGCAGGAAAGTTCTTTTGTTCATTCAAGGGACATGTGAGCCAGCATTTATTGCCTATCCCTAGTTGTCCCTGAGGGCAGTTGAGAGTCAACTACATTGCTGTGGCTCTGAAGTAATATATGTAGGCCACACCAGGTAAGGACAGCAGATTTCCTTCCCTAAAGGACATTAGTGAACCTGTTGGGTTTTTCTGATAATTGACGATGGTTCTGTGGTCACCAGTAAATTTTTAATTCCAGATTATTTTTAATCGAATTCAAATTACCCTGCCATGGCAGCATTTGAACCCGGGTCCCCAGAACATTAGCTTAGTTTCTAGATTAATAGCCTAGCAGTAACACAACTCAAATATCACCCACATACCCATCTCACCAACCTGCCCAACTCACCCACCTGCCCACTTATTCACCTGACCCACTTTCCCAGCTCACCCAATTTCCCACCTCACCCACTCATCCACACCCATCTAACCACTTAACCACCTAACCAACCTCACCGATCTACCCCTACTGACATCACCCATCACCCTTACCCACTTGCTCATCTCACTGCCTATTCACCCACTCATCCATTCATGCATTCACCCATTCACTAAGTGGATCTTTAAACTTACCATATGGCAGTCAGTGCTGTAAATAAAGGGGGCACGTCCTGACTTTCCCACACTCGACTCTGCTTCAACAGAGTTTCCTGAGGGATACTGCACTGCGCAGTTAGTGAAAGCCGGGCTTGGAACATCCCAGGAAAAAATATAAGGCAGTATTGAGTTGGGTGAATTTACAGGGACAGTGGAAACGGGGTTCTTATGAAAAAAACATTCTCCTTGTTTGACTAAGGCAATGTTGTCTGATAGTTCATACGTTAGTCAAGTATATTATTGCTATCGATAGTGCAAGAAATACTTCTGCAGTAATTAAAATGCTCTCAGATGTGTTTAGTGATGTTGCAAATGAAACCATCTTCTTGGTGACCCATTTTTGATTTGAATTGATTTATTATTGTCACATGTATTGGGATACAGTAAAAAGTATTGTTTCTTGTGCGCAATACAAAGTATACTGTTCATAGAGAACAACAAGAAGTCTCACAACACCAGGTTAAGGTCCATCAGGTTTATATGGTAATACTACCCATCTGAGCCCAACGCTGGCATCTCCACATCAATCCTGGAGTATATAGGGGAGAAGGAAAGGGTAGAGAATATAGTGTTGAGCATTATCAGAAAGTTTAGAAGAGCTGGAGTTCAATTTCAAGAATGGGAGTAAAAGATGAAAGTAAAGGATATGCTGTGGACAGCTTGCAAGAAATTACCTCTCTCTTGAGTGCCATCTTTCCTTATTCTGTTCCACACAACAGGCTTTCTCAATCTTTACTTTGGGACCAGGAGTGAGATGAAAGAATAACATGATGCACAAACAAACTCACATCATGTCCACAGGATATTCCAAAGTGTTTCACTATCAATTACTTTTGAAGTAAAAAATATACGCAGGAAAACATGCCAGCCAATTTCCACGCAGTAATTCACTCATGCACCAAATGGATTTTACCACAAGCCCCACCGAAGCCCTTTCCCTGAAACCCCACGTATTTGCCCTAGCTAGTCCACCTGATACTAAGGGGCAATTTAGCATAACCTGCACAGCTTTGGACTGT
This sequence comes from Carcharhinus amblyrhynchos, assembly GCF_965287045.1. Classification (NCBI taxonomy): domain Eukaryota; kingdom Metazoa; phylum Chordata; class Chondrichthyes; order Carcharhiniformes; family Carcharhinidae; genus Carcharhinus; species Carcharhinus amblyrhynchos. The sequence goes on from NC_137327.1 coordinate 134,916,447, forward strand.
GGGAGCAAACCGGAGCATGCGGAGGAAACCCATGCAGACATGGAGAGAACATGCAAACTCCGCATAGACAGTGACCCAAGCCAGGAATCGAATCCGGGTCCCTGGCACTGTGAGGCAGGGACAAATCCTGGGCCGGGGCCTTTCTGACCCAGGGGGTGGAAAATAATGAGGACCAATTAAAAAAAAACTTTGCTGTCACAAGTGAGTCCAGAAAGCACATAGAGAACATCCTGAATGTTAATTGTTTACTTCGCGTTAAGTGAACACAGTGCAGTTAGCTGAATATAAGATGGGGGAAGTGGGATGAATGAAAGCTTGCATCAAACAACAGACCTAAGTAAGCTATTATGATTTATGTTCACTTGGAAAGGTAATTTTTAAATCATCCAACCAGAAGTGCCTTTAGGCACTAAAATTACTGGTGTTTACATGGAACATTATGACCGTGGCTTCTCAGACATGACAGCTAACAACCCATTAAAATACTTTAACAAGCAGGTACAGGCATTTAGTACATACTCTCTGGAAAAGTGGGATATATGGGCAGGTAATCTGTTAAAACTTTAACAGTGGGGATGATTGGATTCTGCTACAAACCTCTGCAAAATAACAACATGGAAAATGAAAACTATTTAAGTCACACACAATGCAGGGGTCAAGTCACATTAAGAAATGAAGTGAAATTAAGTTGGAAGAATAATATTTCCCCACTGCCTTTTCTTTGTGCCTTAAAGAAGGTGAGTTAAAATATAAAAGCATTGGGATCCACATGTATGTAACCCTTATCCTGATTTCCTCAGGGTGCTCTGGTTTCCTCCAAAGATGTGCAGCTTAGGTGGATTCGACATGCTAAATTGCCCCAAAGTGTCCCAAGATAGACTAAGGGAATTAGTGGGGTTACAGGGGTAGTGGGTAGAGAGAACGCAGTGCTATCTGATTGAATAAACATACATGTCTCAGGCACTGAATAAGTACATTACACCTTTCACCTCTGGGATAAAGCTTTGGAGTCTAGGTCAGGCTGATGGAATGCCAGTCTCCCTGGTCAGCCGGTATTCCCTTGGAATGCTGTCAGAATTTCCACTTACAGGGAATCTTCTTCTACTGTCGAGACCGAATAAAGGGAACCTTGTGCTCCATCTTCAAGCGATGGCAATGTGGCACAGTGCTGCCTCACAGCGCCAGGGACCCAGGTTCAATTCCCACCTTGGGTCATTGCCTGCGCGGATTTTGCATGTTCTCCCCGTGCCTTTCCACAGGGTGCTCCGGTTTCCTCCAAAGATGTGCAGCTTAGGTGGATTCGACGTGCTAAATTGCCCCGAAGTGTCCCAAGATAGGCTAAGGGAATTAGTGGGGTGACAGGAGTAGGGCTTGGGTAAGATGTTTTGTGGGAGTTTTGATGCAGACTCGATGGGCTGAATGGCTTCCTTCTGCACTGTAGGGATTCCATGATTCTAAAGTCATTCTATAATATGTTATAGGGAGTGCTTGATGGAGACCTAGATGATCATGTTTTTAAAAATTAGCTCTCCGGATTTGGATTCTGCTGGTAAAACCAATACTTATCACAGCCTCCCTCCTCCCCCTCCCCACTTGCCATCCTTGTAGCAGTGATTTAATAAAATTGTGTGGCTTGCTAGGCTACTTACAATGAGTCCTCATGGATCAACCACATTGGTTTTGGTTAGGAGTCAACCACAGGGACATAAAGGAAGTTTCCTATTCCTTTAATTCAGAGTGAATCAATGGGTTTTTGCCACAATCCCACACCATCGTGACCGAAACCAGCTTTTAATGTTTTCAGATTTTAAAATGTGAATTCAATTTCCCGAGGCGACATGGTGGGATTTGAACTTGTATTCTCTGAGTTATTAGATTATCAGTAACCGCTACTCAACCAGTTTTGTTTCGAAGCTTCTGCCGTCTCAGATAAAAAGACAACATTCTGGAAACGTGCAACAGGTCGGTCGGTACCTGTGCCATGGAGACGGGTTTGGAATCAGTCGCGGCAGCAATTTCTTGCTACCGGTTGGCATGCCAGTATGGAACCATGTTTCCACCTCTGGCCTTTATACAAGGAGATGGCTTCTGGGCAGGAGTTACAGCTCCCTGCCCACTCCCTGACTTGCACGTTGAATCATAGAATTCTGCGGTGCAATGGAGGTCATACATCCCATTGAGGCTGTACCAACTCTGTGAAAGAGTTATCCAAGTCTAACCCCCGACCCTAACCCTGTAACCCCACTGGCTAATCCACCAAACCCAACATCTTTAGACTCTAAGGGACAACTTATCATAGAATCCCTACAGGGCAGGAGGCCATTTGGCCCATCAAGCCTGCATCGACAATAATCCCCTCCAGATCTTAGCCCTGTAACCCCATGTATTTACTCTGCTAATCCCCCTGACATTAAGGGGCAATTAAGAATGGCTAATCAACCCAACCTGCATATCTTTGGGAGGAAACCAGAGCAACTGAAGGAAACTCACGCAGATATGGGGAGGGAGTGTAAACTCCACGCAGACAGTCACCCAAGGCCGGAATTGAACTTGGGTCCCTGGTGGTGTGAGGCAGCAGTGCTAACCACTGAGCCGCTGCGCTGTCCATCCATTAGCATGGCCAATCCACCTAATCTGTGCACCTTTGGCCCATTAGGCCAACTGAAGTGCCAACTGAGGGCACATGCCATCCAGATAGGTCTCCTGATGTGGCTGCAGCCCATTGCTGTAAGACTGATGGCTGGGGGGTGGGGGGATGGGGGGGGGGTCATAGGTGGGCGAAGACACATCCTACAGAGCAGGATCTATTATGTTTGGAGGGTTGCAACTGCAAGCCATTCTATGGTGGGGTTTCCCTGTTGCTATGACGGCCTGGCAGCCCTGGCCATGGTGAGTTTGAGAGAATTTTCAATTGTTCAGAGAGTGCCTCAGTATTGAGATTGCCTCACAGCCCTTGACCTGACGTGACAACCTTTACCACTCCAGTTTGGGCTGCCGAGGTTCTGGGGTTGCTGATTCTTTGAGCCAGCAGAATCGAGAGTTGCAATGGACAGGGTGGCTGGAGATGACCAAGGGACAACATCCCGTCAAGCAACTCGCTGGGTGTGCTGCCAATGCAGGACTCCCACTTGGGGTCCTGAGGCCAACTGGACATCAATCCCTTTGTGTTGAAGATTTCTTGCTCTTCATTCCTAGCATTCTCTCATTTGTTTCAGCATTTCGTCACCTGCAGTAGTTTGCTTTTATTTCTAACATTCGTTGCCTTGATTAGCACTAAAGAATTAAAATAAACATAAATTGGCCTAGAAATTTGGTTATGTCCATTTTTGGGTGCATAGCAATGCAGGATAAAATGCCTGTGCATGAACTGTGAAGAACTATGTACTTTGGTGTCTCCTGCTCTTTGGTTCCTTCCTACCTTCCTACACATGGTCATCTTGCTGTGTTGTGTGAGATCAGCACTTACAATTAAAACATTGGGACATTTGAAGATTGGAAACCAGTACTTTAAAGGACCCTCATTTGAATAAATTATTCTGCCTCTTAAATGTTCCAGATGAGCACTTCTGGTTCAGCACTTTAAATGGCAGGCAGCACTCTTCCATTTGGAAGTGTGGGCATGCTTCCTGCCAGCCACAGTGGCACAGTGGTTAGCACGGGTTCAATTTCTGGCTTGGGTGACTGTCTGTGTAGAGTCTGCATGTTCTCCCCGGCGGTGGATAGAGGAGAGCCGGTGGATGTGGTCTTTCTGGATTTTCAGAAGGCGTTTGATAAGGTACCTCACAAGAGGTTACTGCAGAAGGTCAGAGGACATGGAGTTGGGGGTAGGGTGTTAGCGTGGATAGAGGATTGGTTGTCAAATAGGAGGCAGAGAGTGGGGGTCAATGGGTGCTATTCGGATTGGCGGTTGGTGACTAGTGGGGTGCCCCAGGGGTCGGTGCTGGGGCCTCAGCTATTTACCATTTATATAGATGATCTGGAGGAGGGAACCGAATGTAGGGTGTCGAAATTTGCTGATGACACCAAGATGGGGGAACGGCAAATTGTGCGGAGGGTGTGGAGAGTCTGCAGAAGGATCTAGATAGGCTGGGCAAATGGGCCAGGAAATGGCAAATGGAATTTAATGTTGGCAAGTGTGAGGTGGTCCACTTTGGTAGGAAGAATGGTAGGAAGGACTATTACTTACGTGGCGAAAAACTGCAGCAGGCGACGGTGCAGAGGGACCTCGGGGTCCTTGTGCATGAGTCGCAAAAACCCAGCCTGCAGGTGCAGCAGGTGGTCAGGAAGGCGAATGGGATGCTGGCCTTCATAGCGAGGGGGATTGAATATAAAAGTAGGGAGGTCTTGCTGCAGCTGTCTAGGGCATTGGTGAGGCCGCAGCTGGAGTACTGTGTGCAGTTTTGGGCGCCGCACCTGCGCAAGGATATTTTGGCCTTGGAGGGAGTGCAGAGGAGGTTTACTAGGCTGATACCGGAGTTGAGGGGGTTGAGCTATGAGGAGAGGCTGAATAAACTAGGCTTGTACTCGTTAGAGTTTAGAAGAATGAGGGGAGATCTCATTGAGACGTATAAGATGATGAATGGGATGGATAGGATAGAGGTGGAGAGACTCTTCCCGCTCAGAAGACAGTAGGACTAGGGGGCACAGCCTCAAGATAAAGGGTTTAGAACGGAGTTGAGGAGGAACTTCTTCACTCAAAGGGTGGTGAATCTCTGGAATTCTCTGCCCGTTGAAGTGGTGGAGGCTGCCTCGCTAAATATTTTTAAGAAGCGGGTTGATGGGTTTTTGATAAGAGAGGGGATTAAGGGTTATGGGGAGAGGGCGGGAAAGTGGAACTGAGCCACGACAGATCAGCCATGATCTTATTGAATGGCGGGGCAGGCTCGAAGGGCCAGATGGCCTACTCCTGCTCCTATTTCTTATGTTCTTATGTTCTTATGTTTGCGTGGGTTTCTTCTGGGTGCTTTGACTTCCTCCCACAGCCGTGCTGGTTAGGGTGCATTGGCCATGCTAAATTGCTCCTTAGTGTACCCAAACAGACACCAGACTGTGGTGACTAGGGGTATTCACAGTCATTTCATTGCAGTGTTAATGTAAGCCTAGTTGTGACGAATAAATAAACTTAAGCTTGATATTGGGAACTCAAAGCCTTTCCTGCATCAAAAAGAAAGGTGCTGCTCAGTCAATCTTTGAGGCCATCTTGTTTTTGGAATGAATCTGCTCTTGTGTAACAAATATTGGAACAATTCCATATTCTAAGGTAATGTGCCCCTCCTCTTCATCACTCCTACCCTCAAAATCCAACTAGTGGAACCTCTGCCCTTTCACCCCAATTTCAACCTCCGTTCCCTCTCCAAATGCCTTGAGGCTGTCAGGTTTGCTGGCTGGGAGATGTTGCTGTCTAGAATTGTCTTTCTCCCCGTGCAATCCGCAGTTAAGCAGTGTAAGTGAGCTGTACCCAGGTTCCACCCAATACCATACTTCAATAAAACCAAAGGAATGCCTGAGATTGTCCAGTGGTATGCCATTTGACAGCCCTCCCTTCCTTTGTGAGGAGGTTGGGTCTTTACCCTGGTCTTTTCTTTGATGGCTGGCTCTAAAGAATCATCTCTATAGTCACTGAAAGTTGGTATTTGTGCAAGCTAGCTCCTGTTTTGAAGGATAACTGAAGGTTTAATGTTAGTGAAGAGTCTGGAAACTTTATAAACTTACATTCACACCAGTCGCAGTAAAGCCTGATTGATCAGGGGCCAACATGTCTTCATACTAATGTAATACGTGTGAATTAACTGGCCTAATAGTGATCGAGAGAGAATGGCTTCATTTGGGGCTGGTCATCTTAATGAATGATTTATTTGTAACATTTATTGCATATATCTGGTTTTCCTCCGTTATGCATGCTTTAGAAAGAAAGCATACTAACCAAATGTGACAACTCTTTACAACATGGCTTACATTGAATGCTTTTGATTTATTTCACGATATTTGTTTTGGAATATAAACAAACTCAATGCCTCAGCTAATCATGAACTTCAATTTATGGCCTTAAATAAAGTAAGATAGTTCAAAAGTAATTTTGCGCCACATTCAAAGCTAATGGAAATGACATCATGGAAACTCAAAAGTAACCGTGGGATATTATTTATCAAATTAAATAAGGAAGGTGTGATTGTAAGAAATAGGAGCAGGAGTGGACTATTTGGCCCACTGAGGCTGCTCTGCCATTCGGTAAGACCCTGGCTGATAGTGTCCTTAAATCCACTTTCCTACCTGCAGCACGGTGGTACAGGTTAGCATTGCTGCTTCACAGCGCCAGGGACCTGCGTTTGATTCCTGGTTCGTGTCACTGTCTGTGCAGAGTCTGCATGTTCTCCCTGTGTTTGTGTGGGTTTCCTCCCAAAGTCCAAAAGTTGTGCTAGTTAGGGTGAATTGGCCATGCTAAATTCTCCCTCAGTGTAGCCGAACGGGTGACGGAGTGTGATGACTAGGGGATTTTCACAGTAACTTCATTGCGTTGTTAATGTAAGCCTACTTACAACACTAACAAATACATTTAAACTTACCTCTCATAACCCTTGACTCCCTTGTTGAGCAAATGAAGCAAGCTACGGTATTGAAGTACGGAATGTGAAAAGTCTTTGCACTCATCTATTTAATATGAGCTCCCAATATTTTGGCCTTTAATTCTTGGCTGTGGTGCCATATCCTGGGGATGGTATTATTTACTCAGTTGCGAGGGATGCTTCATTCCATGTGGTAAGATGGAGAGAGTCCCAAGAAATGTTTCTCTTGTTCTTTTTATTATTTCCCTCCCTGAGAATGAACAACCTGAGTAAAGGCATGGGCTGTACTGCAGGCCCTGAATGAACTCACAAAAGTTTTTAGCCTCTGGAGGACATCTAGGGAAAATCTAGCAGCATTGTTCAGAATCTATCCCCCACCCCCACCTCACATACCAACCCCTCAACCTCACATACCACCCCCCCCAACCTCACATACTACCCCCCCCAACCTCACATACCAACCCCCCCACCTCACCATACCTTGCACCCTCTCAGAATTGGCCTTGACAGCTAACAACACAATCCTGGCACAAAAGTCAGGAAATTGCTTCAGATATTCACTATTTTTACAGACACTTTCAGATTTTAATGAAGTCATGAAAAATGCACAAGGACGTAAAATGGGCCTAAATACGTCTAAAGGGATGAATTCTTTGTTAAATTGTCTGGCCATTATAACATTGTTGTTATGTGGAATTATCTTTCTCCCCATGCAAGCCGCAATTCTAAGCAAGCGTTTAAGCGAGCCACACCCAGGTTCTAGCCAATACCATTCATAACTAAAACCAAGGGAATGCCTGAGATTGCCCTGTGGTGTACCATTTGAGAGTGTCGGTGTGGGTTTCCTAAGGGTGCTCCGGTTTCCTCCCATAGCCCGAAAGATGTGCTGGTTAGGTCATTGGCCGCGCTAAATTCTCGCTCAGTGTACCTGAACAGGAGTGTGATGACTAGGGGATTTTCACAGTAACTTAATTGTTAATGCAAGTCTCTTTGTGACACTAAAAACATTTTTAAAAAAGTCCTCCGTTCCTTTGTGAGGATTCCTGGGTCTTCACCCTCTGCTTTACTTTGGTGGCCAGCCCTAAACCATCATCTGTCTGGATAAGAAATTGTGAACATGACATTGAGGAAAAGGAAGACTTGTATTTGTATAGCACATTTCATGACAAAGTCCATTGCATTTCTGAAGTGCAGGTGATTACAATTCATGGCAACTAACCTGTACAAAGCAAAGATCCAGAAACAGTAACGAGATAATGACTAGATAGTCTCTTTCAGTGTTGGTTGTTTTGGGAGATAAATGTTGGCATTGGACTAGGGAGGAACTACCCTGCTCTTCTCTGCAACTGTCTCTAGGTATCATTTACATGGGAAGCTGACAGGATCTCTGTTTAATGTCTCTCCTTAAAGCTGGCACCTGTGACAGTGTAGCACTCCCTGGTAACCCACTGGAGTAAGCATCTAGATTATCTGCTTCAGTCTCTGGGACGAACATAAGAACATAAGAAATAGGAGCAGGAGTAGGCCATCTAGCCCTTCGAGCCTGCCCCGCCATTCAATAAGATCATGGCTGATCTGTCGTGGCTCAGTTCCACATTCCCGTCCTCTCCCCATAACCCTTAATCCCCTCTCTTATCAAAAACCCATCAACCCGCGTCTTAAAAATATTTAGCGAGGCAGCCTCCACCACTTCAACGGGCAGAGAATTCCAGAGATTCACCACCCTTTGAGTGAAGAAGTTCCTCCTCAACTCTGTTCTAAACCGCCCCCCCTTTATCTTGAGGCTGTGCCCCCTAGTCCTACTGTCCTTTCTGAGCGGGAAGAGTCTCTCCACCTCTATCCTATCCATCCCATTCATCATCTTATACGTCTCAATGAGATCTCCCCTCATTCTTCTAAACTCTAACGAGTACAAGCCTAGTTTATTCAGCCTCTCCTCATAGCTCAACCCCCTCAACTCTGGCATCAGCCTAGTAAACCTCCTCTGCACTCCCTCCAAGGCCAAAATATCCTTGCGTAAGTACGGCGCCCAAAACTGCACACAGTACTCCAGCTGCGGCCTCACCAATGCCCTATACAGCCGCAGCAAGACCTCCCTACTTTTATATTCAATCCCCCTCGCTATGAAGGCCAGCATCCCATTCGCCTTCCTGACCACCTGCTGCACCTGCAAGCTGGGTTTTTGCAACTCATGCACAAGGACCCCGAGGTCCCTCTGCACCGTCGCCTGCTGAAGTTTTTCTCCATGTAAGTAATAATCCTTCCTACCATTATTCCTACCAAAGTGGACCACCTCACACTTGCCAACATTAAATTCCATTTGCCAGTTCCTGGCCCATTCGCCCAGCCTATCTAGATCCTTCTGCAGACTCTCCACACCCTCCGCACAATTTGCCGTTCCTCCAAACTTGGTGTCATCAGCAAATTTCAACACCATACACTCGGTTCCCTCCTCCAGATCATCTATATAAATGGTAAATAGCTGAGGCCCCAGCACCGACCCCTGAGGCACTCCACTAGTCACCAACCGCCGATCCGAATAGCACCCATTGACCCCCACTCTCTGCCTCCTATTTGACAACCAGTCCTCTATCCACGCTAACACCCTACCCCCAACTCCATGTCCCCTGACCTTCTGCAATAACCTCTTGTGAGGTACCTTGTCAAACGCCTTCTGAAAATCAAGAAAGTCCACATCCACCGGCTCTCCTCTATCCACCGCCCTAGACACATCCTCATAGAACTCCAGTAAATTTGTCAGACACGACTTCCCCTTAACAAAACCGTGCTGCGTCTGCTCTATCAAGCAATTTCCCTCAAGATGCCTCGCTATTATCTCCTTGATGACGGATTCTAACATTTTACCTACAATAGACGTTAAACTAACCGGCCTATAATTCCCTGCCTTTTGCCTGGCACCCTTCTTAAACAACGGCGTAACATTAGCCGCTTTCCAATCTTCCGGCACTTCCCCGGAATCCAGCGACGTCTGGAAAATAACCACCAAGGCCTCCACTATCACCTCCGCCATTTCTTTCAGAACCCTCGGATGCATTCCATCCGGTCCTGGGGACTTGTCCACAATCAGCCCCTCCAGTCTGTCGAGCACCACCTCTCTAGTAACAGTAATGTCATTCAGGCCCTCCAGTCCTACCACCTTTCCATCGCTAACACCCGGCAAATTATTCACATCCTCCTCCGTGAAGACCGAAAAAAAAAGTTATTCAAGACCTCAGCCATTTCCCCATCCCCTACCACTAAGTCCCCCTTCTCATCCTCTAAGGGTCCAACGTTCACCCTAGCCAGCCTCTTCCTTTTTATATACTTATAAAAACTCTTGCTATCCTTTTTTATATTAAGCGCTAGCCCAGCTTCAGTTTCTCCTACCCTTCTTTATCAACTTCTTTGTCAATCTTTGTTGACATTTAAACCTCTCCCAATCCTCTTCTCGCCCACTACTCTTAGCTACTCTAAACGCCTCCGCTTTTAATTTAACACTTTCCTTCACCTCCTTCGTTATCCACGGCTTATTACCTCTCCTCCTACGGTCCTTTTTGACCATCGGAATAAATTTCTGCTGAGCACCAAGAAAGATCTCCTTAAAGATCCTCCACTGCTCCTCAGCAGACCTACCTTCCAACGCGCTCCCCCAGTCCACATTCGCCAATTCCTCTCTCTTCCTACCGTACTCCCCTCTGTTCAAACAAAGGACACGCGTCCGGGAACCCACTTTGTCCTCCTCCATCTGCACCAGAAACTCCACCATACAATGATCACTCTCCCCAAGAGGATCCTTCACCGCAAGGTCCCTAATTCTACCCGCCTCATTACATAGCACCAGATCCAAGATAGCTCGCTCCCTCGTCGGCTCCAACACACACTGTTCAAGGAAACTATCCCGGCAGCATTCCAAGAACTCCTCCTTGAGCCCACCGCGTCCAACATGGGTCGACCAATCAATATGCAGATTGAAATCCCCCATAACTACGGCCGTCCCATTCCTGCACGCCGCACTTATTTGCGCGTTAACAGCCCGCCCCACCTCCAGATCATTATTCGGGGGCCTATAGACGACACCCACCAGCGTCTTCCTCCCTTTGCTGTTCCTAATCTCCACCTACAACGATTCCGCTTTCTGCTCCTTGGCTCCAATATCATCCCTTGCTACCCACAGCTCACTGTTTCACAACAGACGGTGGTACAGTTCTCCACTGATTCTATTTTATTACACGTGTATAATGTGACAGAAAACAGATTGAAAGAAATTGATGGAGCTCCTTACAGTAGTTAAAAGGTTAAAACACATTTAGGAATGATTGAGGGAATCATACACACTCCTTTGAGGCAACAGCAATTGAGACACATTCTCCCGTTTCAGAGTTAATGGAGTCTGAGAATAACCCAGTCCAAAAAGTTACACATTGACTGAGACCATGTAAAGAAAAATGGCAAAAAAGACAACTATTAGTTTGCACAGATCTCCTGTGGTGATTGTCCCTTTGAGTGCAACAGAGGAGAGGGTCACCAGGCTTGAGGGACCAATTGGGACCGAGAGTAGGTAATTACTACAGGGGGTGGAGTCTTTGCAGAAGACGTATTGAAGATACTGCCAGCCTCTGCACAGTTTTCCACTTTAATAAATACCTTCCGTGTTTCTGATGAAATCTGTGAGCTTGCATCATTACATCTCCTCATAAAGCTCAGGAGGTCACCTCAGAGAGGCAGTGGTGGTGGTTTACCGCATTCCCTGCGGTGGCCGGTGGCAGACCATCACTGGCTGGGGACAGGATCTTCTGGCCTGCTGCTGTCAATGGAATTTCCCATTGAATCCACACCTCCCTCCCCTCAACACCCCCCGCCCCACCACCCCATCTCCGCCGCAGTAGAACCCATGGCTGGGATTGCTGTTGGCGAGACAGCGAGACCAGGAGATCCCTCAGGCTGGAACTGCCAGAAATTTCCGCCCTTTGCAACCACTCACTTCCACATCCTTCCATGTGTAATCTGAGTCCACTGATTCAGCTTCTTCCCTGCTGCCACCCGAATGGACCTACCTCGCACTAAGTTGATCTTTCTCTGCACCCTAGCTATGACACTACTTTCTGCACTCTCTCCCTTCCATCTCTACGAATGGTATGCTTTGTCTGTACAGATGCAAGAAACAATAATTTTCACTGTATAACTAATACATGTGACAATAATAAATCAAATCAAATCAAATGATGCAGGAAGCCCTCCAACTCTGCCAACTAATAATCCCACACAGAAGGGTGGAATCACTTAGATGTGTAGGCCCCTCACTCCATGGATTTTTGAGAGTTGTGTAACCTGCAAACAAACACATATACGCTGCTGGTCTGCACTTTACCACAACCCGAGAGAGCAAGCAAGCACTTGTAACAACTCAGCAACAACAAAATAACATCATTGGGAAAGAGACGCATTGTCTTGTTTTGACAGTGTTCTTGGCATGGGGATTTACTGACACATCTGAGGCAGCCTGCGATCCAAGATTGTCCATTCGCACCATTACCCCCGCAACATACTGGTTTAAAAGTGTGAACCCCACTTTTTTTTTAAGCAGAATAAATAAAAATTGATCGTGGGGGCAAGTGAAACATGCTGAATCATGTGTACTTCTGGGAGAGAGGCTGTATAGATCCTTTCATTTTTTTGTTGCGGGGGGGCATTTATGAGCTGTGTAATTGTAGTGTAACTTACAACAGTGGATAGTAAAACCTTTAATTTTTCTACGTCTGGGTTTTGCTAGACATTTTTCCCACAAATACATGTGAGAAGATATAGCTAATTCCTGGTGTTCAGTGCACACACTGCCTATCAATTGTGATAATTACGGGCTGGGGAACACACTTTAAGCAACTAGTCGGTATTTTGGATTCCACAGGATACAAATTACCCTTCTTCTCATGATGCTGCTGAGATTTATTTGCGGGGGGGGTAAGAAATCATTATAATATTGTTCAGGGACAGAATAAAACATGCGGCGACCTTGACAGTGGGGATGGGTGGGCAAGTGCTTTGACCATCCGATGTTTAAAGTTTATTTATTAGTGTTGCAAGTAGGCTTACATTAACACTGCAATGAAGTTACTGTGAAAATCCAATGTACCCAAACAGGCACTGGAGTGTGGGTGACGAGGGGATTTTCACATTGCAGTGTAATGTAAGCCTGCTTGTGACACTAATAAATTAATTTTTAAAAAATCCTGCTGCCTGTTCGGCTACACTGAGGGAGAATTTAGCGTTTTGCACCGACCCAGCACACCTTTCCGGACTGTGGGAGGAAACCCATGCAGGCACGGGGAGAATGTGCAGACTCCGCACAGACAGTGACCCAAACCGGGAATCGAACCCGGTTCCCTGGCACTGCGAGGCTAACCATGGGAGTGGGGAAGGGGGTTAACCAGCATCATATTAAAGGGTCGCAAAAATTAAAGGGATTTTGTTGAGTGGTGTGGAACAAAGCAGAAAAAAAACCTCACGACCGCTGCAGCCTTGGGAAAGGTTTACACTCCGGTGATGGGGAGAACTTGTTACAATGTGTTTCCACTGCCAAATAAAAGCCAAGAAAAATATAACATCATCAGGCAGACATCAAAGCCTCCAGTTTTTGCTCCTGTGCAGTCAGCAGCTGCCAAAGCACACAGGGGCAACAGCGCAATGCAGAGCCGCAGCTGCTAGTAATAGACTGCATGTTTGATAGACTTCCCAAAAAACAAGAACATTTGCATAAGAACCTCTGGGCAGATTAAAGTGCTCTTATTTTTACCTCCGCAAGTTTCCAGACAGAAAATGAAACTCTTTGAGAGACATTTGTAAACTGTGCACAAACTAAGCAGGACCCGCAAATCTTTATTGTGGATTTTTAATTTCCTTGACTGTTCTTTCGCACCATATGCCCCATGACCGCCGCTCCTTTAATTGGCAGGTTTAGAGATTGTCTGTGGATTCTTTGAAGGCCGCCTAGTGCCAATGCAGAGATGTGACTAAGGTGCGTTGCCACGGAGACGCCAGAGCAGAACATGCTGTTTTCCTGGAGCGAGAGCATTTGGCTCAATTCAACCAGAATCCACTCTGGATTGGCTGGCCAAGAGGGTTGTCCAAAAAAACCATTGACAGTGTTTCAACTTGTCCCCCCTGCAGGAGCGCAAAGCAGACTTCAAAACAGTCTGAGGAGACATCATCAGGCTCTTGTTGTCTAAAAGGAACTTGCATTGGTAAAGCACCTATCGTTGCCTCAGGGTGTCACAAAACGCTTCGCAGGCAGTGAAGGGCTTCTGTTGGAACAGGCGACATTTTCCCGTTTTTGCAGCAAGAGACAACCAGCGTACAAGCCGTCACCTACAGAGCCTGCTTTACCCGCCAGACTACCCTGCACTTGGCGCAAAGAAAATCCCCAGGCAGGGCTCACCCTGGGCGGGGCTGGAAAAAGATGGCAACACTGGGAATCCCAAATTCAGGGTGCCAATCTTCCCAAAAAGTAGCAAAGAACACTCCCCTCCCCCCCCCTTCCCCCACCATGTCCATGGACACTCCTCCCAAGTGCACAAGGAGAACCCATTCCTCCCATGGTCATAGGTTACCACCGCAAAGGAGCTATAGCCAGAAGGGCCCCCCCTTGGCACAGCTCCCTGGCACAGCGCCAGGGACCCAGGTTCGATTCCCAGCCTGGGTCACTGTCTGTGAGAAGTTTGCACGTTCTCCCCATGTCTGTGTGGGTTTCCTCTGGGTGCCCCAGTTTCTTCCCACACCCTGAAAGACGTGCTGGTTAGGTGCGTTGACCTGAACAGGCGCCAGAGTGTGGCGATTAGGGGAATTTCACAGTAACTTCATTGCAGTATTAATATAAGCCACATTTGTGACTAATAAATAAGCTTTAACTTTTATCTTCTGTTGACTATGTCTACACTTCCCGTTGCCTTGGCAAAGCAGTCAGGATAATTAAGGACCCACCCACCACAGACATTCTCTCTTTCACCTTCTTCCTTTAGGAAAAAGATACGAAAGTCTGAGGTCACGTGCCAACTGACTCGAGAACAGCTTCTTCCCTGCTGCTCTCAGGCTTTTGAACGGGCCTACCTCGCATTAAATTGATCTTTCTCTACACCCTAGCTGTGACTGTAACACTACATTCTACATTCACTCCTTTCTTTCCCTATGAATGGTATATTTATCTGTATAGCGCGCAAGAAACACTGTATGTTAATACATGTGACAATAATAAATCAAATCAGATCAGTGATTTCCCATTCCCGTCCCCACTAGGGGACTGAGTCCCAGATGGGAGAATTCAGCTGGAAGTGCCAACAATGGTACGACATGAAGATGAGAGGGTTTAGGGTAGCCAAATGCCTGATTTGTCACCTTGGGTTTAAAACATGAACGTAATTAAAAACGTAAGGCCACTGTTCAAAATTTAATGACTTCAAATCGTTAAAACGATGATTGCTTCCAGGCATTAGAGCTGGCATTGGTATCATGGGCATGGCCAGGATTTTCTGCCCATTTCTAATTGTCCTGGACAAAGGGGGTGCTGAGCCAAGCTGATGAAGACACCTGAGTGGCTGGTTCGGCAGAGGCCAGTGAAGGGTTAACCACACTGCCACGCGTCTGGAGTCACCTACTGGCCAGACCAGGTAAGGACGTCTTTCCCTCGGGGGCATGAACGAAACAGATGGTCTTATTAACAATAAGCCAGCAGTTTCACGGTTACCATTATCGATACTGGCTCGTTCTTCCAGGTTTATTTAATTAACTGAATTTAAGTTCTCCAGCTGCCATGGTAGGATTTGAACGTACGTGTGATAATTAGGCCAGGCCTCTGAATCGCTTGCTCTGTGGGTTAACCACTATGCTTCTGTGTCCCTCAGCAGAACCAACTGGTTTGCCTCACTGCAAATGGAGCATTGTGCAGGCTTCAGTCAACATCGCCCCTTCTGACAGGGTAAAAATATTGAATCATTTGCTGCACCACAAATGTGACATTAATGTACATTTCCTTCTCTTGTTTCTTTTTGTCCCTTTATTTCTCTTCTTTCTTGTAGATCTAATCCCCCTCTCCCTCCGCTTTTAAAGTTCTCTTTACCTGTCCTGAGTGCAGCAGCATTTGAGAATGGTCAGTGCATGCAGTGATCGTACAATCCCTCCTGGTACAGAAGGAGGCCATTTGGCCCATCGAGTCTACACTGACTCTTGAACAGAGCATCTTACCCAGGTCCACCCTCTCCTCTATCCCCGTAACCCTATGCGTTTATCCCACTAATCCCCCTAACCTGCACACCTCGGGACACTAAGGGGATAATTTAGCGTGGCCGATCCACCTAGCCCACACATCTTAGGAGTGTGGGAGGAAACTGGAGGAAACCCACGCAGACACGTGGAGAATGTGTAAACTCCACACAGATCCGAGATCGGGATTGAACCCGGGTCTCTGGGACTGTGAGGCAGCAGTGCTAACCATTGTCCCCATGGATGGAATTGTAGTTCTCCGTAAAAGAATTAGTGTAGAACTCACAAGTAAATGAATCACCACCTCTACCTTTTCCACAAACCTGGATCCCAGCAATTTCCAAAAAGCTGTCGCTCGGGGTCAAGTAAAAATTAAAGACTGTGATTGATAATTTCTTGTTAGACCAGCACAGTAAGGAATTTCAAGCAGCGGAGGGTAAATGAGGTTAAAATACAGATCATTCATGATCTAACTGAATGGCGGAACAGACTCAAGAGGCTGAATGATATGACCTTTTATGAACTTAGTAACTATTGTGCCTATTCTGACCCATCAGCCTGAGTATATAATAACTGAACATCAATAAGGATTCTAGACTTGCCTTGCACTGAATGATGGCAAGTGAAATGTGGCATCCACTTGGAAGAAAGAGACTAGTTAAAAAAAAAATCAGCACTTCATAATCTTACAGGAGATTGTAGCAAAATTTGAACATGTTGGCTGGAATTCTCTGCACTGAGTGGCTGGCTATGGCAGGAAAACCAACGTGTAGCTCGTTGTCTGTGAAATAATTCATCAGAGGCTGGTGTCCCTTCACGAGGTTCTCTTTATTTACAAACTTATCTCCACTTCTAAGAGTGCTTTAGGTACTAAGTCAAAACCCGGAGTGTTAGTAGACACAATATTCCTCATTATATACACGGGTGAGATTCCCTGATTGGGCAGGCAATCATTCCCTCAATCAGGGAGCTCATACTCCAAGAGGTCAACCTCGTGGGCCCCACTGAGGTTATTACTGCCAACTTTTACCCCTCCGACATCACCGTTTGTGTTTGCGGCAGACACAGGTGCAAAATCGTGACATTTTTCTCCAATTTGCTGCTTTCCTTTCCTGAAACTATCAACTTGGGGATGGCTGATCCATTCGCACTGGTTTTACTCCCTGCTGCCATCGAAAGCTTCATGCTCCCTGGGTGAATCTTTGGACCATTCCAGGAAGGAGGGCACAGCAGCCTGCTCAAATATCATCCCCATCTGGGTGAGATTTAAACTTGCAAAAGGGAACTTTACAGCTGACACCATGACAATTTCCCTGGGTGTAAAGAGAGATTAATAAAAGGAATGGGCACGCAGATGGCATATTGGAAGCAAAAAAGAACCATTTGGATCCTATCATTGGGGGAGACTTCACGGCCTTTCTGGAGCTAGGTGGGGATCTGTAGCCTTCTTACCTCTAAAGGTCTTGGAACGTTCATGTGTAACAGTTTCTAGCTGGGAAATCTTTCCTCTTCCTTGTTCAATGACCTGGAGTCAATTATAGCATCTTTAATATCACCAGCTGGTGAAGGTCTTCTATCCCAGAAAGCCACGAGGCAAAGAACTGAATCCAATCCTAACACACTTTCATTGGAAGTTATTCACAGAGATAAACTGTGCATAAACCTCCTAAGCTCAGGCCACAGTTCCAGTCTGTTTCTATTTATAGGAATCTCTTGTTAATGCCCATTCCCGTTATCCAATTCAACACAATTAATATACAACTAACAGGTGGAGGGAGAAAAGGGTGTGCTTACCCAGAGAGCTCTCTGGTACTCACAGACTGATTACTTTATATTATTTCTGTTAAATCCTGCTGTACTAAGGCTTGTCCTCAATAGTTACCTCACAGTCATTTGTCAGGGAACACCACTCCTTATTAGATCTACTCACTCCACACTCCAAACGTTGACTGCTCACACTGGGTGGATCCCAACAACTCACCCAGCACCCTAGGTCACATGACCATTCCCTTAAAGGAGCTATGCCCCAACATTCATAACTATTTATTTATTATGAAGGTTGAAGATGATGAATGGGATGGATAGGATAGAGGTGGAGAGACTCTTCCCGCTCAAAAAAGACAGTCGGACTAGGGGGCACAGCCTCAAGATAAAGGGGAGGCGGTTTAGAACGGAGTTGAGGAGGAACTTCTTCACTCAAAGGGTGGTGAATCTCTGGAATTCTCTGCCCGTTGAAGTGGTGGAGGCTGCCTCGCTAAATATTTTCAAGAAGCGGGTTGATGGGTTTTTGATAAGCGAGGGGATTAAGGGTTATGGGGAGAGGGCCGGAAAGTGGAACTGAGCCACGACAGATCAGCCATGATCTTATTGAATGGCGGGGCAGGCTCGAAGGGCCAGATGGCCTACTCCTGCTCCTATTTCTTATGTTCTGATGAACCTTGGATTCATTCTAGAATGAAACTTACTCCACCAAAGTAACACAGGCTGGGATTTTCCACCTCCACACGCCACTGGTAGCTTCTGGCGCCCCCTACGGAAGATGGACTTTTGGCTGGCCTGCTGCATCCCCCCTGGGGAGGGGGTCCCACCACGCAGGAGTGGAAAGACCCAGCCACGATGGCTGGAACACGTGAAAGGTTTACATAACGCCATGATTTTGGCCTCCAGTTTTCACCTCTGTTATGACCACGAGCCATAATCTTAACTTCTAGCTTTCAGCTCTGGGGCAAGAACAGTAGACTATGCGAGAGCTAGAACTTGCTTTGTCCATTTATAATATCTCGCGTTGAAGGACTACGGAAGAGAGAACTCTGAACATTCAACTCACTACGATAAAGGCGAAATATGACGGGTGCTGGAATCTGAAACAAAAACAGAAAGTGCTGGAGAAACTCAGCAGGTCTGACAGCATCCGTGAAGGGAGAATAGGGCCAACGTTTCAAGTCTGGATGACCCTTCGTCAGAGCTCTGACAACTCAAAACATTCTCCCTTCACAGACGCTGCCAGACCTGCTGAGATTCCCCAGCATTTTCTGTTTTCGATTCAACTCATTGTGTTTGATTCTGAGGTGAGAGACAGCAAGAAATATTTTGTTTTTTTTTTAATAGTTCCTGTTCAACTATTACATTGATGAAAATCATGCAGCACCAATTAAATTCCATAATATTATTTCAACTGCAAAACAGGTTTGACCAGATAATTTTATCCCTTGTGCAGTGGATGGTACACCACCAATTTTCTGCCTTTAAAAGTGATGGGAAGGATGTAATCAATGCATTCTCCAGTAAGCTTACTGAATTGGGTTTCATCATTAAACCTGTGCATGCTCTCACCTAGATGACGATGAAGAATTTTGGTTGACGGTGCTTCTGGTGCTTGCCCATCAACTATGTGGGCATGGTTGTGAGAACAAGTCAGCAAACTGCTTCCTAGTTTGGCATGGGTTGACACTAGGTCGGCAACGTTACTCAGTGGGGGCAGGCGGTGACTGCTGTCGGGTCACAGTGGTACAGGATGTGGCCCTTTTCGGAGATTGAGGGAGAAGCAGTAGTTTCGTTTCGTGACACTTGACCTGATTGCAGGTGATCAGGAAGACGAATGGGATGTTGGCCTTTATAGCGAGGGGGATAGAATATAAAAGCAGGGAGGTCTTGCTGCAACTGTACAGGGCACTGGTGAGGCCGCAGCTGGAGTACTGTGTGCAGGTTTGGTCGCCGCACTTGCGGAAGGATATATCGGCCTTGGAGGGAGTGCAGAGGACGTTTGCTAGGCTGATACCGGAGATGAGGGGGTTGGACTATGAAGAGAGATTGAATAGACTGGGTCTGTACTCGTTGGAGTTTAGAAGGATGAGGGGGGATCTTATAGAGGCATATAAGATAATGAAAGGGTTGGATAGGGTAGAGGTAGAGAGATTCTTCCCGCTTAGAAAGGATAGCAGGACCAGAAGACACAGCCTCAAGATAAGGAGGGGGGCAGTTTAGATCGGAGTTGAGGAGGAACTTCACTCAAAGGGTGGTGAATCTCTGGAATTCTCTGCCCGTTGAAGTGGTGGAGGCTACCTCGCTGAATATATTTAAGTCACGGGTAGATAGGTTTCTGATAGACAGGGGAATTAAGGGTTATGGGGAGAAAGCGGGAAAGTGGAACTGATCCACTTCAGATCAGCCATGATCTTATTGAATGGCGGGGCAGGCTCGAAGGGCTAGATGGCCTACTCCTGCTCCTATTTCTTATGTTCTTATGATTGTACTTAATTCTGACAACAATATAAAGGGGGGGGCTTCCATTTCCAAGACCATCCTTAGAGGTACAGCACTCACCAAGAAAATAAATGAGAAAAAAAAGCATCAAATGTGAGGGAAAACCCAGTATCATTTGTACTCCAAAGGAAAATAAAAAGATATGTCTTAACTGAAGAGCAGCACTGGTTAGGAGAAATTCCAGCACGAAGCGTAAACAATACTAATGTTATAAATCATAACTGACTGACACGCACAGGATTAGGAGCATTTTGCTTTCGAAATGAAAAGGAATACGAAATGTGACTTTGGAAAAGCAAAACTGTTTTTGCCAAGTGGAAAAATGTTAGTATGATCTTCGCTGCTGGCCTCTGAAGTTAATGTCATTGTAGATTTCAAACAAAACAGATCGGTAACCATTGTACAAATAAATTGTGATTAATTAGATTAAAAATGTATGACAACATAGAAACCAAGATCAAAAAACTATTTCCAGATGGAGTATGTGAATGTGATTAGTGCATATTAAGTCTTTTAAATATCAAGGAAACTAAGCATGAAGTGGAAAATATGTGTTTTATTCCACTTTGTATTGATGTCTGTAGTCAAGCGTTACTCAACTGCACTCAGTACTATCCCCTCTGGACAATGCATCTCACAGTTTCTTTACTTTGAACATGAGAGTTTCCTTATGTCATAGAGTCACAGAGGTTCACAGCATGGAAACAGGCCCTTCAGCCCAACTTGTCGATGCTGTCCCTTTTTTAAGTGACTAAGCCAGTCCCAATTGCCCATGTTTGACCCGTATTCCTCGATAGACATCTTACTCATGTAAATAAACGCTTTTTAAAATAAAATATTGTACCTGCCTCTACTACTACCTCTGGCAGCTTGTTCCAGATGTTCACCAGCCTCTGCGTGAAAAAATTGCCCCTCTGGACCCTTCTATATCTCTCTCCTCTCACCTTAAACATACGACTCCTAGTTTTAGACTCCCCCACCTTTGGGAAAAGATATTGACTATCTTGTTTATGTTTACGATACAGACAACTCAATTTGCTTTGGAACTCTCCCAGCTCGGAGTTTGCTTGTTGACCCACCTCGCCAGACAACTTCACATGCACTTCATTGGCGGAATCTTGTTATGGTACTGGGGGTCTCACCTTCAGGGTGGAGTGCCCGGCGATGGACCCACACTACCTCTTTTCCAGAAGGTCCACTGAGCCAGTGGCAGGCCCCTGGCATCGGGACCAGAGGGCGGCAATCTCGTCTACAGTGAGCTGCCAGCCAGTCAGAGGGTGGCAGTTCAAGTGCTCAGGGGTGCCACTTTGGAGGCTGCAGGCACCAGAGTCCCAGGATTGTGGAGTGACCCAGACCACAGGTAAGTAATGTTGGGGAGGGGGGGTGTGTGTTGTGGGGCAGGAGAGGGGGATGTAACGGAGAGCGGGACGGGATACAGGGTGGTCGGCAGTGATGGAAGGGGATTGACTATCAGTGTGCCAACCCCCCTCTCTTCCTAGTGTCCAGTTCCAAGATTGAGTACTGAGTGCCAATCAGGCTGAATGGATTTATCTGCTGTGTACACCACATGGCGACAGACTGGGTTAATACCAGAGCAGAGGCCTTTAAGTGGTCATTAGTTGGTCACTTGTGACATTATTTATGTATAATTGTTAAATTTGCTGGTGACACAAAGGTAATTATTCTGACCCTCTGTTTTCGGTCAGTCAGCAATCCTCAATCTACTCTTACAATCTCACCTTCTGGATCAGCCTTTTATGTGGCAGCTTGTCAAAGGCCTTCTGGAAGTTTAGATAAGCCACATCCACAGGTTCCCCACTATCCACCTTCCTGGTTAAGCCCTCAAAGAGCATAGAACATTACAGCGCAGTACAGGCCCTTCGGCCCTCGATGTTGTGCCGACCTGTGAAAACCAACCTAAAGCCTATCTAATCTCCACTATTCCAATATCATCCATATGTTTATCCATTGAAGAACTCAAGCAAGTTTGTGAAGCATGACTTACCCGTCGTAAAACCGTGCTGACAATGGTGGATTCAGCTTTGTCTTTCCAAATGCTCAGTCAGTTCCTCCTTTGTGATTGATCCCAGCAACTTCCCCAGCACAGAGGTCAGGCTAACTAGCCTTTAATTTCCTACATTTTGCCCCCCTCCCTTATTAAATAGGGGCGTCACATTAGAGCGTTTCCAATCCACCGGGACCTTACCAGAATCCAAGGAATTTTGAAATATCACAATTGGTTTTTGAAGAAGGAAGTTGGAGGTACAACAGTGCAGCTAGTTCCCTGATGATTGCCTAGGCGAGAACTGGTACACTACAAACATGGATGGATTTAAAAGATCCCTTTTGGACTTTATGCTAAACAGCAGGGAGTTTCTCCTCGTGCCCTGACTAACACTTCTCTCTCAACCATCATCACAAATTAACTGTTAACTCACCGCATTAGTTGCTTGTAGCATCTTGGTTTGTGCAACCTGAATGCCACAATAGTGACCATCAAAAAATAATCTACTGGGATGTGAACCATTTTGAGGATGTGATAAGTTGTTTTGAAAATGCAATCTTTTCTTCATTAACCTTGATGCTCTTAGGCTGGAGAATGGATGAAAATCAGCAATCCCTACTCTAGATCACTAAGGGTCATTCTCTAGTGAGAGCCGCCAGTACCTGGGCCTGAGACAGGACTGAAACGAGCAAAATATTGCAGACACTGAAATCTGAAACAAGAAGGTACTGGGAAAACTCAGCAGGTCTGTCAGCATCTATTAGGAGAGAAACAAAGCTAATGTTTCAAGCCCTTTGACTCTTTGTCAGAGTGGAAAGGAGGGAGAAGGTGTATAGATGATCTGGAGGAGGGAACCGAGTGCAGGGTGTCGAAATTTGCTGATGACACCAAGATTGGGGGAAAGGCAAATTGTGCGGAGGGTGTGGAGAGTCTGCAGAAGGATCTAGATAGGCTGGGCGAATGGGCCAGGAAATGGCAAATGGAATTTAATGTTGGCAAGTGTGAGGTGGTCCACTTTGGTAGGAAGAATGGTAGGAAGGACTATTACTTACGTGGCGAAAAACTGCAGCAGGCGACGGTGCAGAGGGACCTCGGGGTCCTTGTGCATGAGTCGCAAAAACCCAGCTTGCAGGTGCAGCAGGTGGTCAGGAAGGCGAATGGGATGCTGGCCTTCATAGCGAGGGGGATTGAATATAAAAGTAGGGAGGTCTTGCTGCAGCTGTATAGGGCATTGGTGAGGCCGCAGCTGGAGTACTGTGTGCAGTTTTGGGCGCCGCACCTGCGCAAGGATATTTTGGCCCTGGAGGGAGTGCAGAGGAGGTTTACTAGGCTGATACCGGAGTTGAGGGGATTGAGCGATGAGGAGAGGCTGAATAAACTAGGCTTGTACTCGTTAGAGTTTAGAAGAATGAGGGGAGATCTCATTGAGACGTATAAGATGATGAATGGGATGGATAGGATAGAGGTGGAGAGACTCTTCCCGCTCAAAAAAGACAGTAGGACTAGGGGGCACAGCCTCAAGATAAAGGGGGGGCGGTTTAGAACGGAGTTGAGGAGGAACTTCTTCACTCAAAGGGTGGTGAATCTCTGGAATTCTCTGCCCGTTGAAGTGGTGGAGGCTGCCTCGCTAAATATTTTTAAGAAGCGGGTTGATGGGTTCTTGATAAGAGAGGGGATTAAGGGTTATGGGGAGAGGGCGGGAAAGTGGAACTGAGCCACAACAGATCAGCCATGATCTTATTGAATGGCGGGGCAGGCTCGAAGGGCTAGATGGCCTACTCCTGCTCCTATTTCTTATGTTCTTATGTTCTTATGAGATTGCAACAAAAAGTAGCAACCCTCAGAACAAAAGACAAATGGCCTGGTGTGGGAGGGGGAAGGGATGGATTGCATTGCGGCAATATATGCACACTGGCACAGTGGTTAGCACTGCTGCCTCACAGTGCCAGGGACCTGTGTTCAATTCCAGCCTTGGGTCACTGTCTGTGTGGAGTTTGCACATTCTCCCCGTGTCTGTGTGGGTTTACTCTGGGTGTTGGTGATGGGAAAATGGCATTTGGCTGAATTACTACATTGGTGACTAGGTAAAAAAAAAAATCTATCTTTCTCCTACTGCAACCTTCGTAAGTCAAGAATTTTCTCTAGTAAGAAAAAGCCATTATTCTTCTTTTTGGGAAACTTGAACTATGACATCAGTGGAGAAGACTGGGCCCAATATACTGAGAAAATGCATTACTTCTTCAGTGTTAACCAAATTGAAGGAGATGAAAAGCAAAAGGTAATTTTGTTGACAGCAGCGCAATAAAAAATCTAACTTATCCGGATGTCTCTGACTCTAAAATTTTTGATGAGCTGATAGGTGAAAACCAGAGCCCTCTGTAATCCTCCAATGATATTACTTCAACATGGCTGGAAAAACTCCTGGAAGACCTATGCCTGAGCTCTTGAGTAGGTGCTGGAAATTGGCCGAATATTGTGAATTTGGACCACCTCTGAATGAAATGTTGTGAGACAGGTTGGTATGTGGCATAATTGACCTAGTCACCCAAAAGAAGCTGTTGGCAGAACCCAATGTGCATTTAAAGAGAGCCACTGAAATAATCTTATCACTCGAGAACGCAGGAGCAGGGGCTCAGGAACTAAAGGGAGCATCAGGCAGTGCCAGATCGGTGAATTTTCTTATTCCCTTAACTTTGTAATAATTTTCCTTCTTATTAGTGCAACCAATTGAATTTGATTATTCAGTTTAATTTTGCAGACCACTTCCCAACTTATGAACAAGGCAAAATGTGTTACGGAATCTGGGGATTCCTTCTAAACAGTTGAAGTTCACCTCCATAATGCTGCAAAGTCTGAATTTTGCACAAAAAGTTTTCTTCAATGAATTTACAAATCAGAGTTTATCAACTCTGCTTATTATTTCAAAAGTGGGATTTTTTTTCCCTCTTACTGTTCAATTCCTCATGAGGACAGTACGAAGCACTCCCACATCCCAGGAACCATGCACTGACTGACCGACTAATGGGAAATGATTATCATCCTTTTCTTCCCCTTGGCCTGTGTGCCCTCCCTGGCAGAGAAGCTCACACTTCACATTTTGTTGCGAGGTATTAGGGTCCAGGGTGAGAGAGAACAAGGCTACGGACTAAATCTAGTCTAAATGGGGGAAAATTCTACGATATGATCCGAGTTGTTAAAATGAATGCAGAGTACCAATGACACAGCTGTAAAAAGATATTTTATTCTCAAAGAAAGGGAGAGTAGTCTAGTGCTTCATGTCGTTAGTGTACGCTTAAACTGGACCAGCTGACGGGCAACACGACAGCTCAGTGACTATCACTGTTTGCTGTGCAGATACATGGATTTGGGCTGGTGTCTGTGGGAGTTTGCACATTCTCCCCGTGCTTGCGTGGGTTTTCTCCAGGTGCTCCGGTTTCCTCCCACACCCCAAAGATGTGCTCTTAGGCTGATTGGTGTAACAAATGGTCCCTAAATTAGTCTCCCCTCAATCTGGTTTCCAATGTGAAGTGCCACAAGTGTAGACAAGGGTCATGGGTGGAGAGGGGACTCACAATGTTAAAATGGCGGCGTGGGCTCGTTGGGCCGAAGGGCCTGTTTCCCATTGCTGTGTTGTTCTTTGTTCTTTGTAACCACTATTTAAGGAATAGTTACTCTGCACAGCTTGTCAATTTACTACCACCAAATGAAATGTGGACTGCTGAGGCTAAAAAATGAGGCTTGGTTGAATCCTGAATCACCAGAGGGCAGGAATAGTAATAAATAAATGTAGGTTCTGTTCATAGCCTCAACATTCAAACACTGCTTTTTAATACTCACTCTTGGGATGTGGACAATGCTAGTTGTTAATTCCCCTGGGTCTGCCAAACCCCTCCAAAGGCCAGTTAAGCATTAGCCATGTTGCTGTGGGACTAGTGTCAGATACAGGACAGACAAATCAGGATGGTTGGTGCCCTTTGCTAAAGGATAGTAGCAAATTGGGATTTTTTATGACAAATAATAGCTCAGTGGTCAATTTTTAAATTGCTATCAATTTTTCATTCTGAGAACTTCATCATCACGTTTCTATCCTGTAGTGGGTTCTGTACACGTCCTGGATCAGCATTGACGTGGAGATGTCTATAGCAGTGTCTTCTTTGATAATCTACTTTCAAAATAGCTTCTTCATCTCACTTGTCTGCACACTTTTCTCTGAACATGGATGACAGTTTGTCAATACTTCATATCGACCGGTTCCTTTCTGCCTTATCGCAAAACCGAATCTCTGATTTCAGCTCTGGACTCCCTCCAGTTGTCTCCTCTCTATTTCCCTTACACAGCAACATACCTGTGTCCAAATGATTGCTTCATAACCAGGCCAAGGTAACCTAATCCTGTGTCCAGTTACATTTTGGCTGCCACTTCAGTTTACCCAAAATCCAAGTCTTCAATGTCAACCTTTCTTTTTGGTGTATTTTAAAATGCTCAGCTCGTCTATACAGCAAAGATAAAAGAATGAAACATGGTGGGTTACTATATCAGCTCATGGAGCTTTATTAAATAGGTGTTCCTTAAGTACAGTCCAGGACTTGATGGAAAGAGTTATAAGGAGAGGTTGGATAGACTGGGACTTTTTCTTCTAGAGTCTATAGAGGTCTATAAAATTTGTAAAACAGATCAGCTGGATAGTCAATATCTTTTCCCAAAGGTAGGGGAGTTTAAAACTAGAGGGCATAGGTTTAAGGTGAGAGGGGAGAGATACAAAAGTGTCCAGAGGGTCAATTTTTCACACAGAGGGTGGTGAGTGTCTGGAATAAGCTGCCAGAGGTAGTAGTAGAAGTGGGTACAATTTTGTCTTTTAAAAAGCATTTAGACAGTTACATGGGTATGATGGGTATAGAGGGATATGGGCCAAATGTAGGCAACTGGGACTAGCTTAGGGGTTCAAAGAAAAAGGGCGGCATGGGAGCACAGTGGTTAGCACTGCTCCTTCACAGCTCCAGGGACTTGGGTTCAATTCCCAGCTTAGGTCACTGTCTGTGTGTAGTTTGCACATTCTCCTCGTGTCTGTGTGGGTTTCCTCCGGGTGCTCTGGTGTCCTCCCCCACTTCAAAGATGCGTGGGTTAGGCTGATCGGCCATGCTCAAAAGATTGCGTCTTAGTGTCCTGAGATGTGTAAATGAGAGGGATTAGCGGGTAAACATATAGGGATAAGGGAGTAGGGCCTGCGTGGGATTGTGGTTGGTGCTGACTCGATGGGCCAAATGGCCTCTTTCTGCACTGTAGGGTTTCTATGATTCTAAGTTGGGCCGAAGGGTCTGTTTCCGTGTTGTAAACCTCTATGACTCTATGATAGAAGAGAGGGAAAATCGTGTGACATATTATACAGAGATGTTTTGGCTTACAACACATAACTTCACTTTCTTTTACTCCAGTAGTGTGACAACTAGCATTAACTTTAACTCTTACTCACTATTAATAATAATTATTTTACCAGGTATCATTATCTCCAGTTTTTTATAGAAACCACAGAAAACCATAGAAAATTACAGCTCAGAAACAGGCCTTTTGGCCCTTCTTGTCTGTGTCGAACCATTTTTTGTCTAGTCCCACTGACCTGCACTTGGACCATATCCCTCCACACCCCTCTCATCCATGAACCCATCCAAGTTTTCCTTAAATGTTAAAAGTGACCCTGCATTCGGGGCAGGCTCGAAGGGCTAGATGGCCTACTCCTGCTCCTATTTCTTACGTTTCTTATTTACCACTTTATCCGGCAGCTCATTCCACACTCCCACCACTCTCTGCGTGAAGAAGCCCCCCCTAATATTCCCTTTAAACTTTTCTCCTTTCACCTTTAACCCATGCCCTCTGGTTTTTTTCTCCCCGAGCCTCAGTGGAAAAATCCTGCTTGCATTCACTCTATCTATACCCATCAAAATCTTATACACCTCTATCAAATCTCCTCTCATTCTTCTACGCTCCAGGGAATAAAGTCCTAACCTATTCAATCTCTCTCTGTAACTCAGCTTCTCAAGTCCCGGCAGCATCCTTGTGAACCTTCTCTGTACTCTTTCAACCTTATTTACATCCTTCCTGTAACTAGGTGACCAAAACCGTACACAATACTCTAAATTCAGCGGCACCAATGCCTTATATAACCTCACCATAACACTCCAACTTTTATACTCGATACTCCGATTTATAAAGGCCATACATACAATCAATACGAGAGTCTTTTAGGTGTGCGTTGGTTCTACTTAGGCAGAATCTGTTGTTCAGAAGACTTTGTTTCCAAGCTCTCGGTGTTTTGTTCACCATTTGGCTCAGGTACGTTATCTGATAAAGTTGGTTCTTCTTCAGCTTCGACAGGTGCAGTTGGTTTAATTGATATAGAATTTGAATTTGACTCAATCGTGATCATAGCTTCAGGGATTTCCAAACCTTGAGTGGCAGATGTTGGCCATGCAGGCACCAACTCTTCAGGTTATATTTTGGCCTTGGAGGGAGTGCAGAGGAGGTTTACTAGGCTGATGCCGGAGTTGAGGGGGTTGAGCTATGAGGAGAGGCTGAATAAACTAGGCTTGTACTCGTTAGAGTTTAGAAGAATGAGGGGAGATCTCATTGAGACGTATAAGATGATGAATGGGATGGATAGGATAGAGGTGGAGAGACTCTTCCCGCTCAGAAAGGACAGTAGGACTAGGGGGCACAGCCTCAAGATAAAGGGGGGGTGGTTTAGAACGGAGTTGAGGAGGCACTTCTTCACTCAAAGGGTGGCGAATCTCTGGAATTCTCTGCCCGTTGAAGTGGTGGAGGCTGCCTCGCTAAATATTTTTAAGACGCGGGTTGATGGGTTTTTGATGAGAGAGGGGATTAAGGGTTATGGGGAGAGGGCGGGAATGTGGAACTGAGCCACGACAGATCAGCCATGATCTTATTGAATGGCGGGGCAGGCTCGAAGGGCTAGATGGCCTACTCCTGCTCCTATTTCTTATGTTCTTATGTTCTTATCTTTTTGAAGCAGTGATTTGATCTGTGTGCCTCCTGCAAACTCTCTCACTATTGGTTTGCACCGTACAATAAATAGGCCCCATCGTTGGGATATTGTGGTGAGTACCTGCTTCTCACCTGAAGAATAGTTTCTCGTGGAAACTTGATCTCTTCGATCAAAATGTATTGGTTTTGATTGGTTTTGTTCACAGTGATTCACTTGATTTAGTCACTCTGCTGTGGTAGAAACGTCCGGAAGTAAGGACAAATCAAATTTGGTTCACAACTTCCTCTTTAAAAACAATATTGCCAATATTGAGTTGTGTTTCTAATGGATATGAAAAAGTTGTTTATTCTTTTGTCTAATGATCCTTTGTTCTTTGATGCTTTAATGACATTCTTCAATGACTGTGCCAACCTCTCCGTCAATCGGTTGGTGGAAGGATGATAAGGCACAGTTCTGATATGCTGTATGTCACAGTTACTGAGATAGTCAATGAATTCCCTTGACATGAACTGAGTCCCGTTATTGTTCATTGCTCCAGTTTGCCAAACCTTGTTTCTCTTCCCCATCACCACCTTTGGTTGGTTTTACTTTCTGATTTTCAGAAATTTAGCCATCTGCATCTGAAGTGTGAGGCAGCAGGTCGGACTTTCAGGTCCCATTGGGTAGATGGATGGGGCTGGGGGGAGACGATGGCCTAGTGATATTATCGCTAGACTATTCATCCAGAAACTCAGCTCATGTTCTGGGAACCTGGGTTCAAATCCCGCCAAATGGTGGAATTTGAATTCAATATCTGGAATTAAAAATTTACTGATGACCTTGAAACTATTGTCAATTGTCGGAAAAACCCATCTGGTTCACTAATACCCTTTAGGGAAGGAAATTTGCTGTCCTTACCTAGTCTGGTTGACATGTGATTCCGGAGGCACAGCAATGTGGTCAACTCTCAACTGAGCGCTGAAATGGCCTAGCAAGATATTCAGCTGTATTATCCTCAACGGCAACCAGGGGGATGGGCAATAAATGCTGACCAGGCAGCAACACCCATATCCAAGAATGAATAAAGAAGAAATATATTGGTGCTAGCTGGCATGCTTGTTTTCCAACTCCATTCCCAGTGGTGTATTTTAACTAAAATGGGTTAAGGGATGGCAGGGCTACCTGCCCCATGTGGCATTAGATAATTGGAATTGTTACAATTTAATTACAGGCCTACAGATCTGCATGGTGCAATTGCAGCCAAGGGCCACCTTGTACAGGGATATCCCTACCCTCTATACAGTGGTGGCCTGGTTGCTGCATTTTTATTTTCAAATTAAACTTTTAAACTTAAGTTGGTGACGTTGAAACATCCTCTGTTACTTTTCACCCTACACATGGCTGCTCACTGGCCCTTTCGCATCGAGAGCCCACCTGCCTTAATTGGACAGAGAACCAATCTCCCTGCCATTTACGGGTGCACCTTTGTAAAAATCCCAATTAAAAGGTGACTGTTTGCCTGTGCCCCCCTCCAGTTAAAGTTTGAGCCTCAGAAACAGTCGTCATTCTGTTTCTGGCAGTAAGTCAGTGACTGCTAAACCGTATAAACTGTACCACAACGTTAGATGCAGATTTCCAAAGTGAAAGTCACTATACATTGGCATAAATTTTCCAGTCCTGCCCATCAGGAGAATCAATGCAAACGGGATGGAACATTTTGAAAATTTGACCCGTTGAAAGGTCAAATTTTTGGTCGTGGATGGTGACCGGAAAATCCCACCGATTACAGCAAATTTTCCGTTCTCACCCATGGGGCTTTCTATGACAGGCGGGACTGGAAAATTTGTCCAAATGGGCAAGATTTTCCAGACGTGCCTGACCCAAGACCGGGAACTTCAGCGCAAGTTCAATGGAAAATTTAATGGTCTATTTGAAGGTTCACCCATCTCGGGACGAGCGTGAGTTCAAAATTCTTCCCGTTGACTGTTTGTGCACTATGTTGAATTGTTCAAATGTGTGATGGGGGATGGCAGGTGGTTGGAGGAGGTGGGGAATTGCGGGGAGGGTGGGGGAGGGGTTGTTTTTGGGGTGGGTGTGAGAGGATTCTTGTGGGAGCTTGAGGGTTGAATCTTCCTAACCTTTCCTGGGTAACTTTTGCTGTAAGGAAATTGAAACTATCCAAAGTTAATGATTAAAAATCACGTTTTCAGGCGGTTCCCAATTCAGGCCAATTGCCCAGGAGAACTTTGCACTCCTCAGGTAATTACTGTGCGAACCTTACTCGGGAGCTACCAGGGAAGTGGGGGGGTTCCCCAGCAGATCTTTGGGCTACTCCCCGGATACACTGCCGTGGAGTTCGGAAGTTACAGCCTGTGATGACCTTATCTTTATATTCATTTCTACCCCTCAGCTCAGTTAGTGCAGAGTGAGGACATTCTTAATATTCCCTGGAAAATGTTCAATAACTGGAACATGATTGCAGTTGGGAAAATAAGCTTGTTCTTCACAATGCGCACATCCTCTAAAGGACGCACCCTTCCTTCCATATAGAAGACAAGCTTAATTGTGAACATTCTTTGCAATATATCCTAATAGATTTAGGAGGTGGAATGGTGGCACAGTGATTAGCACTGCTGCCTCACAGTGCCAGGGGCTTGGGTTCGATTCCTGGCTTCGATCAGTCTCTGTATGGAATCTGCATGTTCTCCCCGTGTCTACGTGGGTTTCTTTCAGGTGCTCTGGTTTCCTTCCACAGTCCGAAAGACATACTGGTGAGGTGCATCGGCCATGCTAAATTCTCCCTCAGTGTACCCGAACCAGCGCCGGAGTGTGGCGACTAGAGGATTTTCACAGTAACTTCATTGCAGTGTTAATGAAAGCCTACTTGGGACACTAGTAAGTAAACTTTAAATGAAAGTCCAATGCTGTAATGGTACTGCAAGGTTAGGAAGGCTAACATACTGTGCTGAGAAATCCCAGTCTGAAAGGAAATCGCTGCACGCTGTACAATAGGGCTGCCAGCATTTAAGAGAGACATCCAGATTGTGCGCTTACCGTTACAATTCTTGCTGATCTCTGAGTCATTCACATATGACAAGGCCAGTGGAAATCAGTGTGAGCTCACTGTCAAGCTGCCATTCATCCACACGTAAATTAAAAGCTGAATTCTGTTCCTTGGCTTCTGTACGATATCAGCTAAAGTCACTTCTCACTTTTTTTTCCAAACTGTCCTTATCATCTAGTTTTTGCACATGAACATGTAAACTCACCTGTGATATATTGATTCCTAAGCTTGGAAAGGTTGAAGGAGTTGGGGCTTTTCTCTTTGGAGCGGAGGAGGATGAGAGGCAAATTAATAGAGGTTTATAAGACGATGAGGGGGATTGATAGAGTGGATGTGCAGAGGCTATTTCCTCGGGTGGATGTAGCTGTTACTAGGGAGCATAACTATAAGGTTCATGGTGGGAGATATAGCAGAGATCTCCGAGATAGATTCTTTACTCAGAGAATGGTCGGGGTGTGATATAGACTGTCTGCTGTGATAGTGGAGTCGGACACTAGGAACTTTCAAACGGTTATTGGACAGGCACATGGAGCACACCAGAATGATAGGGAGTGGGATAGCGTGATCTTGGGATTGGACATAGCTCAGCACAACATCAAGGGCCGAAGGGCCTGTACTGTGCTGTAATGTATAAGATGATGAAGGGGATGGATAGGATAGAGGTGGAGAGACTCTTCCCGCTCAGAAAGGACAGCAGGACTAGAGGGCACAGCCTCAGGATAAGGGGGGGCGCAGTTTAGAACAGGGTTGAGGAGGAACTTCTTCACTCAAAGGGTGGTGAATCTCTGGAATTCTCTGCCCGTTGAAGTGGTGGAGGCTACCTCACTTAATATATTTAAGACACGGGTAGATAGGTTTTTGGTAGGCAGGGGGATTAAGGGTTATGGGGAGAAAGCGGGAAAGTGGAACTGATCCACTTCAGATCAGCCATGATCTCATTGAATGGCGGGGCAGGCTCGAAGGGCTAGATGGCCTACTCCTGCTCCTATTTCTTATGTTTTTCTTGTGTTCTATGTTCTATGGTATCAGGTTGCCAGCTATTGCTTTGCATTTGCAACATCATTTTTAACCTTAATTTGATAAACTGATCTTCCAGAGAAACACCACTTACCAGGCAGAATTTAATCGTTTTTTTGACACAGCCAAATATGATCCTGGAAGTGGGTCCAATGACGTCACCCTGGTGCGACCCCATCAGAAACCTCAGCTTTAAAGAGGTTGTGCCACCTGATCTAAAAAAAAACAAAGGATCTTTCCTATGGACACAGAAACCCCGCCTTCCTCCTCCTACTGCCTGTCCCCTCCTCCCACCCCCAAGCCTCACTAACACTCGACATTAACACAGCTTTTTCCCAGCTGCTGCCAGCAAACTTTTGAATGGACCCACCTCGCATTAAGAACATAAGAACATAAGAACATAAGAAATAGGAGCAGGAGTAGGCCATCTGGCCCTTCGAGCCTGCCCCGCCATTCAATAAGATCATGGCTGATCTGTCGTGGCTCAGTTCCACTTTCCCGCCCTCTCCCCATAACCCTCAATCCCCTCTCTTATCAAAAACCCATCAACCCGCTTCTTAAAAATATTTAGCGAGGCAGCCTCCACCACTTCAACGGGCAGAGAATTCCAGAGATTCACCACCCTTTGAGTGAAGAAGTTCCTCCTCAACTCCGTTCTGAACCGCCCCCCCTTTATCTTGAGGCTGTGCCCCCGAGTCCTACTGTCTTTTTTGAGCGGGAAGAGTCTTTCCACCTCTATCCTATCCATCCCATTCATCATCTTATACGTCTCAATGAGATCTCCCCTCATTCTTCTAAACTCTAACGAGTACAAGCCTAGTTTATTCAGCCTCTCCTCATAGCTCAACCCCCTCAACTCCGGTATCAGCCTAGTAAACCTCCTCTGCACTCCCTCCAAGGCCAAAATATCTTTGCGCAGGTGCGGCGCCCAAAACTGCACACAGTACTCCAGCTGCGGCCTCACCAATGCCCTATACAGCTGCAGCAAGACCTCCCTACTTTTATATTCAATCCCCCTCGCTATGAAGGCCAGCATCCCATTCGCCTTCCTGACCACCTGCTGCACCTGCAAGCTGGGTTTTTGAAGTTGATCTTTCTCTACACCCTAGCTATGACTGTAACACGACATTCTGCACTTTCTACTTTCCTTCTCTATGAACGGTATGCTCTGACTGTATAGTGCTCAAGAAACAATATTTTTCACAGTATCTGTACACAAGTGACAATAATGAATCAAATCAAATCAAAAAGAAATCCCCCCACCCCAGACTCCCAACAGAGAGAGGCTGATGCAAATCCTGATCCCCATTAGACCCCCAACAATCTCCTCTTTAGCCATACTGGCAAAATATCCGTCAAATGCAAAGGTCTCGGTCATTTAAATCATTTTGGCACCAGAAGGCTCCTTGGGAGTCTGGGGTATGATAGCTGGCTGCAGAGGGTTGCTGGAGTACTTAATAGGGCAACCTCAAGTAACTAAAGGTAAAGACGTTACGCTCCCCTTAGCCGGCAGTGCGAATGATCAGTTGACCATCTCTCTGGGCATACAGGTTTTAAAAGGATGCTCTGGCAACCATGGCAACACTGGTTACCAGGGGCAAGCAGACATCTCTTGCATCCAGCATTGCCAGGGTGCTATGACTCTGTGGAATGTATCTCTCTCCTTTGTAAGTTTCACAGTTCCTTCCTTTATTTGAGAGCATGAATCCTACGGCCTGTCATCTTTGGCAGGGAGTTCAAGGAAGACTTGAGGAGACGAGCAGAAGGCGAGGAGAGCAGCTCCAGAGGAATTTAATAGCTCGAGGCAGGATTGTATAACATGCTTATCCTGACACTGCGACGGTTTGTCAGTTACAGGCTAGAGGGAGGAATAACGCTTTGCGATTGGTTTGGTTTGTGTATGACTTTCGGTTCCTCCTTAGCTATGAATGGTTAGAAGTTCAAACTCTTCCCGAGATACAAAAGAAAACAAAGGACTTTTCTGTTTCCGAGAGTTTATCTGAAAATCTGAGGGAAGGAACTGATCTGTTTGTAACTATGGAAAGAACAAAATGGATTCAAATGTCTAAGAAGCGTATTAAATCATATTAACTCCTACAGTGGTAAGGAACAAAACTGTAAATTATTTACAAAGGGTTATTATTGTTGCAATGTCTTTTCATTTTGCCGCTTGAAATATAGAATTATATCATGAGGTTATTATAAAATTATCTGCTGTGTTATCTTTTGTAATATAAATTTGCTTGCTATTTTAAACTGAAAATTATGTCCGACATGATGCTATATTGCTTTACAAAAATCTTACAAGGCATCGGAATAGTCCAGCAACTAATAACGGTTGCTCACCCTTCACTGTTAATTTCCTGGGTGACTAAAGGGCTGCCAGATCTCAGGGTCAGCACAGACATAGACAGGTCAGCACGGTGGCACGGTGGTTAGCATTGCTGCCACAGCGCCAGGGACCCCGGGTTTGATTCCCGGTTTGGGTCACTGTCTGCGTGGACTTTGCACATTCTCCCCCCACTGTCTGCTTTGGTTTCCTCCGAGTGCTCCAGATTCCTCCCACAATCCGAAAGGTGAGCTGGTTATGTGCATTGGCCGTGTTAAGTTCTCCCTCGGTGTACCCGAACAGGTGCTGGAGTGTGGCCGCTAGGGGATTTTCATAATAACTTCATTGCAGTGCTAATGCAAGTCTAATAAATAAATTTAAAACATCCTTAAAATTTATGGGATGCTGGGGCTTTACCTTTGGAGTGATTTATGATATAGGAACCAAAATAAAATAGTTAATATGGATTAGTAATGTAAAGCATTAATAGCTTTTCTTCCATAATTTTTATTCTTTTTCTCTTTCTATTTCTGATTTCCTTATTTTTTCTCTCTCTTTTATTCCTTCCACTTTCTTTCTTTTCTTTTTTCAGAGTGGTTCCAGGCTGTATCACGAGTACCGTTTATGCCAAGTTAAATTGTTGTAACTGTAAACAACATTTTTTCGCCGGGACTTTAACCTAACTCACTTGACGCGAGCATGTGAGGTCCCAGCCAGATGCTCGGTTTTAATCTCCGCCCAATTCTATGGTCCATCGACTTTGGGACTGAGAAAGAAAGGCTTTATTCCCTCCGAAACATTCCGTCAGTGGAACAGATTTTCAGCCTTCAAAAACTGGTAACATTATGCACGTACAGCTGTGGTTCTTGGGAAAAGCTTTCCAGTTCTGACAGACTTTACATGTTCAAACCAACCTGACACCTGAACCATATTAATTCACTTAGCTGTACACAGACCGATAAGAAACATGCTGGTTCTAACTAATGCACAGACAGTCCTTGACTTTATGACGTTTGGGTTGTGACAAATGGCACTTACAATGTTTATAAATTGACACCCCATTTCGACATTACAATGTGGCTTTCAGCTTTGTAATGCCATGCCAACACATTAATACATACGTATCGACGTCCTGCGCCACCCATCTGTATGACTGGACAGATCAAACCATCTTTATTAGGTTGGAAACAAATATTTTATGCTGTTAAACTTTTTTGGCAGAACCGCCATGATCCTAATGCGTTTGTATGTTGTATTAATCTGCGCTCACGCTCGCAGACGTTCAAAGGTAACAGACAACTGACAGTCATTGGTGGCTTCACTATATTCATGATGTGGAGATGCCGGCGTTGGACTGGGGTAAACACAGTAAGAAGTCTGACAACACCAGGTTTAAGTCCAGCCGATTTATTTGATAGTAAACTCACAAGCTTTCGAGGTTTCCCTCTTCGTCAGGTGAATGGAGAGTTCTGGCCTCAGACAGAGCATATAAAGCACAGACAGTTTAGAGATTACTGATTAGAATGCTTAGAATTAGAATGATTAGAATTACTAGTTGCCTGAGGGTTGAGAGTCACTCACATTGTTGTGGTTGTGGAGTCACGTGTAGGCCAGACCAGGTAAGGACGGCAGATTTCCTTCCCTAAAAGACCATGGTTTCATGGTCATCAGTAGATTCTTAATTCCAGATATGTTTTGTTGAATTCAAATTCCATCATCTCCTGTGGTGGGATTCGAACCCAGGTCCTCTAGATGAATAGTCTAGCGATAATACTACTAGGCCATTGCCTTGAATAATGACCTGATAATGTAAGCAAAAGGAATTCCAATGATATCAGTGTGGGGATAGCAAAGTCTCTGCAACATTTCATATCTCCTTCTGCTGGAGG
Source organism: Carcharhinus amblyrhynchos (assembly GCF_965287045.1). NCBI lineage: Eukaryota > Metazoa > Chordata > Chondrichthyes > Carcharhiniformes > Carcharhinidae > Carcharhinus > Carcharhinus amblyrhynchos. The sequence goes on from NC_137327.1 coordinate 134,953,802, forward strand.
TAAAATGGGTAGAATGGCGGAAGATGAAATTTAATACCACACATCCGAAAAACGTGGATGATCTACGCACTTTCGGGGAAGTGATAGCCTAGTGATATTATCGCTAGACTATTAATCCAGAAACTCAGTTAATATTCTGGGGGTTCGAATCCCATCACGGCAGATGGTGGAATTTAAATTCAATAAGAATATCTGGAATTAAGAATCTACTGATGACTGTGAAACCATTGTCGATTCTCCTCTAGGGAAGGAAATCTGCTGACATTACCTGACCTGGCCTAATTGTGACTCCAGAGCCACAGCAATATGGTTGACTCTCAACTGCCCTTCAAGGGCAACTAGGGATGGGCAATAAATGCTGGCCAGCCAGCAATGCCCGTGTCCCACGAATGAATAAAAAAAGTAGTGGAACTAGCTAACTGGTTTTGACAGAGATCTGGACACATTAATACACCTGGAGTGTAACATGTAAAATCAATGTGCGCTGCCGTAGAAGAAAAAAATCGCTCTGTATCAAATGCTGAAATATTAACATGCAAGTTGGAGAATGTTGTCAAGAACATTGGTGTACTCTGGTCTGACCCTGCCTTTTCTTCACTTTGGCCAACCAAGTGGAACATTTAAACCCTGGGGGACAATGTGGAGAAATGCCAGAAGGGGCTCTTCATCTGTATTTATCTAACGGCCTTGCAAAGTGATACCGAACGTTTCAGACAAAATAATGTTAGTGCTGAACTAATCAGCGTGCCCTTGTGAGTCCCACACACAGGGGCACAGGTGCAAAATATTACACTTCTGTTTTAGTGGGGAACAATTGAATGCCTTCATATCCCATTTTTAAAGACAATTTCTTAAATAAATACGCAGTGAATGTTCCAAGCCGCACATTTGGATGCCAGGGAAGTCTGATAAATAGGAGGTGGTTTTTCTGAAGGATTTCTTTTGCTGTAGTTTAGATTAATGAATCCTTTACCTAATGATTTTTGAGAAAATAAATGGTGTGATAAATTAGCTTTTTATTAATGACAGGAGATAAAGTCTAGTCCAAACAAGGCTGTTTTAATCAGAGATAACATTATCTGCCTATTTTGGAGGTGAGTTGTGTTTTGAAGCCAACTGATTGTAGGTTACATTTCCAAAAGGTGTGTGCTATGAATATGTCACATCTTTGCAATCTCGTTCCTGATTAACACTTTAAAGACCAGAATACACGTATTTCTGAAACAATAGCATAGGTTACCTTTTGGGGTTGGTGGGCGGTAGAGGGGGATCTATTCAAAATACGAGTTGAGAAACAGTTTATGGTGATAAGGATTCCTCCAATCCTACTTTATGACTTCTAGCATTTGAAACTTAACAAAAATTGTTATTACAGATGTTGTTCTAATGCGAAGCAGATGTGATCTATGAACACTATAAAGTACATTCAGTACAAAATAAGCTGGAATTAGCACCAGGATGTGGTGGGGCACTTTTTTTGCTAAGATGATGGTACGATCTTTGAACTTGCAGCGCCTGGTACCACCTGTGATGCCCGGGCAAGACACCAGCGCAAGCAAATGAGCAATGTTTTCACAATTCCCTTCACGTTCCAGGAATCACAATCTCCCGACATTCCAGCTGACTGTTGAATCACATCAGACATTCGCCCATTAAGTTGTGATTGTGGAAGTGGGAATGTGAGTACTGTAACACTCCCTAAAAATGGGACAACTCCCTTTAACTCTCTCCACATTTCCATGAATCCTACCTGTGCACATTGGATGGGATTAGGCAGCTTGGGATGCGTTTTAAGACATCTACACTCCTTTGGGTTGAGAATACCCTAATATGGCTAATAATAGCTTCAGTGGCTACTTGTGGCTTCAAGTTATAAAGGGTTTATTACTAACAATATTTATATATGTACAAACAAGGGTCTCTCAGGACTGTAATACACATCTACCCTGTTCTCCTTCCTGGCTAAAACTGAGGTTCCTCCCCAAACCAAGATGGGCATCTGATTGGTTTGATTTCCCATGCTGAACTCTCCATAGGGTCTGGCCTGATCATGTGACTCTCCGGGGTCACCCCCCCCCCCCTTAAAGGGGCCACGCTACCACAAGAGCTAATGATTTCTTGTGGAAATTATTTGTTATTGACCAGAGCTGCTCAGAATCCAGCATTTTATTATTCGTTATGCAGATTTATACTGTGGCATTGGACTGCAAATAACGGTACGCCCACCAAATACAGAAATCCAGGATTTGTCATGTTGTCACATCAGATCACTGGCCCTTTGTTGGGTGAACAGCTCAAATTTTGCTCTCCAGGGTTACAACAGCTCTTAACCCACAATATTATAATATACTGTAGACCGCAAACTATCCCATCCGTGATGGTTTGCCAATGAGGCCAATTAGGGATGAAAAGGGACTTGCACAAAGGGGCAGGAGAAATAGTAGAGGTTTTAAACAAGTATTTTGCTTCTGTCTTTAGAAAGGAAGAAGATACTACCCAATCCCAGGTGAGAGAGGCCATATTTACTTGAAATTGATAAGGTACCACGACCAGATATGATGCATCAAAGGGTACTGAAGAAAGTGAGTGGAAATTGCAATGATAATCCTCCAGTTTTCCAAAGAAAATAGGTTGTACCAGAGGATAGGAGAATTATAAATGTAATTCTTGTTTAAAAAGGGGCGCAAGGATAAAGCTAGCAATTGCAGACCAGTTAGACTACAGTGGGTGGGAAACTGCTGGAAATTATAGTTTAGGTAACTATAGTTATAGTTGACTAGTGGAGTGCCCCAGGGGTCGGTGCTGGGGCCTCAGCTATTTACCATTTATATAGATGATCTGGAGGAGGGAACCAAGTGTATGGTGTCAAAATTTGCTGATGACACCAAGATTGGTGGAACGGCAAATTGTGCAGAGGGTGTGGAGAGTCTGCAGAAGGATCTAGATAGGCTGGGCGAATGGGCCAGGAACTGGCAAATGGAATTTAATGTTGGCAAGTGCGAGGTGGTCCACTTTGGTAGGAATAATGGTAGGAAGGACTATTACTTACATGGCGAAAAACTGCAGCATGCAACGGTGCAGAGGGACCTTGGGGTCCTTGTGCATGAGTCGCAAAAACCCAGCCTACAGGTGCAGCAGGTGGTCAGGAAGGCAAATGAGATGCTGGCCTTCATAGCGAGGGGGATTGAATATAAAAGTAGGGAGGTCTTGCTGCAGCTGTATAGGGCACTGGTGAGGCCGCAGCTGGAGTACTCTGTGCAGTTTTGGTCGCCGCACTTACGCAAGGATATTTTGGCCTTGGAGGGAGTGCAGAGGAGGTTTACTAGGCGGATACCGGAGTTGAGGGGGTTGAGCTATGAGGAGAGGCTGAATAAACTAGGCTTGTACTCGTTGGAGTTTAGAAGAATGAGGGGAGACCTCATTGAGACGTATAAGATGTTGAATGGGATGGATAGGATAGAGGTGGAGAGGCTCTTCCCGCTCAGAAAGGACAGTAGGACTAGGGGGCACAGCCTCAGGATAAAGGGGGGGCGGTTTAGAACGGAGTTGAGGAGGAACTTCTTCACTCAAAGGGTGGTGAATCTCTGGAATTCTCTGCCCGTTGAAGTGGTGGAGGCTACTTCGCTAAATATTTTTAAGACGCGGGTTGATAGGTTTTTGATAAGCGAGGGGATTAAGGGTTATGGGGAGAGGGCGGGGATGTGGAACTGAGCCACGACAGATCAGCCATGATCTTATTGAATGGCGGGGCAGGCTCGAAGGGCTAGATGGCCTACTCCTGCTCCTATTTCTTATGTTCTTATGTTGAGGAATTGAGTTTAGGAGTCGAGAGATAATGTTGCAGCTATATAGGACCCTGGTCAGACCCCACTTGGAATACTGTGCTCAGTTCTGGTCGCCTCATTACAGGAAGGATGTGGAAGCCATAGAAAGAGTGCAGAGGGGATTTACAAGGATGTTGCCTGGATTGGGGAGCATGCCTTATGATGATAGGTTGAGGGAACTTGACCTTTTCTCCCTGAAGAGACGAAGGAGGAGGGGTGACCTGATAGAGTGTATAAGATGTTGAGAGGTATTGATTGAGTGGACAGTCAGAAGCTTTTTCCCAGGGCTGAAATGGTTGCCACAACAGGACATGGGTTTAAGGTGCTGGGGAGTAGGTGCGGAGGAGATGTCAGTTTTTCACTCAGGAGCATGGAATGGGCTGCTGGCAACGGTGGTGGAGGCAGATTCGATAGAGTCTTTTAAGAGACTTTTAGATAAGCACATGGAACTTAGTAAGATAGAGGGTTATAGGTAAGCCTAGTAATCTCTAAGGTAGGGACATTTTCGACATAACTTTGTGGGCCGAAGGGCCTGTATTGTGCTATAGTTTTTCTACGTTTCTACGTTTCTATAGTCTCGGATAAAACCAATAGTCACTTAAGCAAATGCGAGATAATAAAGGAAAGCCAGCATGGATTCACTAAGGGAAACAACAAACTTGCTGGAGTATTTTTTGAAGGTGTAACAGAGAAGATTGAGAAGGGCAATACAGTTGATGTGGTATATATGGATTTTCAAAACATGTTTGACACAGAGCAACACAGCAGAATTGTAAGCAAAATTCTAGTTCATGGAATGAAAGAGAAAGTGAGAAGAAATTTGCTGAGTGACAGGAAACAGAGCAGTGATAAATGATTATTTTTCAGATTGGAGGAAGTTGTGCTGTTTCCCAGGGTCCACATTGGGATCCTGCTCTCCCTGATATATATTAATGACCTAGACTGTGGTAATCAGGCAATGATTTCAAAATTTGCAGATGAAACAAAGATAGGAAATGCTGGGAATTATATTCCCAGACATGCTTGGCACAGAGCAGACAAGTGGCAGATGGTGTTCAATTCAGAGAAGTGTGAGACCATTCATTTAGTCAGGATGAATATGGAGGCACAGTAAAAAATAAAGGGAGAAACCGCTGAGGAATAGGAACAGAAGGGCATCAAGGTATATATACATAAGGCATTGAACGTAGCAGGGCATGGAATAGTTTGCTTATGAACATCTCGGGTAATGAGTAAAAGAGTTTCACTTGATATGTGAGCTTGATGGACAGAACTGGAAGCAATTCTGTGTTCCACCAGAATTTGTGATATTTTGCTAACTGGAGACTTGAGTGGTAACCAGTGTAAATGACAGCCACATAGGGCTGTAGGGGTCGTTGGGGGTGGGTTCATGGCGGTTCCATGTCCAATGACAGCCCACCATGAAGTTTAAAGGTGGCATGGAAAGGCTGCTTAGGCATCACGGCCTGCAGAATGGCCAGGGCTGGTACACACAGCAGGGAGGAGAGATCTGATGTTTAACAAGAACACAGCAATGTCTTGAACTTTGCACACTATGCTGAGCCCAGCACAGAACTAGAGGGCACAGCCTCAAGATAAAGGGGGGGGGGGGGGGGCGGGGGGCAGTTTTCATCAGAGTTGAGGAGGAACTTCTTCACTCAAAGGGTGGTGAATCTCTGGAATTCTCTGCCCATTGAAGTGGTGGAGGCTACCTCGCTAAATATATTTAAGTCACGGATAGATAGGTTTCTGATAGACAGGGGAATTAAGAGTTATGGGGAGAAAGCGGGAAAGTGGAACTGATCCACTTCAGATCAGCCATGATCTTATTGAATGGCGGGGCAGGCTCGAAGGGCTAGATGGCCTACTCCTGCTCCTATTTCTTATGTTCTTATATCTTCCGCAGAATCACAAAACACTATCAAAACTCTCTCCCTGAAACTCCCAAAGCCTCATCCACCATTTGCTCCATTCCCCTTTTATCCCCCCCTCCTTGAATCCGAAAGGTTAAAAAATTGGTTTGAATTCCTTCCCTTTGAATGATAGAATCCCTACAGTGTGGAAGGAGGCCCCTCGGCCCATTGAGTCTGCACTGACCACACTCCCACCCAAGCTCTATCCCCATAACCCCATGTATTTACCCTGCTAGTCCCCCTGACACTAAGGGGCAAGTTAGAGTGGCCAGTCCATCTAACCTTTGGACATTGGGAGGAAACTGGACCATCTGGAGAGACACGGGGAGAATGTGCAGACTCCACGCAGACAGTGACCAAGCCGGGAATCGAACCCAGGTCCCTGGCATTGTGTGCCACTCTACCACCCTTGATTCCCATGCACCGAATTTGAAATTGCACGGGGTACATTAAATCTTCATCAATTGGGGAATTAGTCTGCTCAACAAACTGGGTGATTGTCGATGGATGAGCTGCTAATCCACGCCTGTGCCTGGCAACTGAAATAAATGTAACAATATGTGCTACTTAACATGCTTCCGGGTAGTCTTATTAATGATTTGGATGAGAATATAGGAGGCATGGTTAGTAAGTTTGCAGATGACACCAAGATTGGTGGCATAATGGTCGGTGAGTAAAGTTATCTCCGATTGCAACGGGATCTTGATCAATTGGGCCAGTGGGCTGACGAATGGCAAATGGAGTTTAATTTAGATAAATGTGAGGTGATGCATTTTGGTAGATTGAACCAGGGCAAGACTTACTCAGTTAATGGTAGGGCATTGGAGAGAGTTACAGAACAAAGAGATCTAGGGGTACATGTTCATAGCTCCTTGAAAGTGGAGTCACAGGTGGATAGAGTGGTGAAGAAGGCAATTGGAATGCTTGGTTTCATCGGTCAGAACATTGAATACAGGAGTTGGGACATCTTGTTGAAGTTGTGCAAGACATTGGTAAGGTCACACTTGGAATACTGTTCGGTTCTGCTCACCCTATTATAGAAAGGATATTATTGAACTAGAAAGAGTGCAGAAAAGATTTACTAGGATGCTACCGGGACTTGATGGATTGAGTTATAAGGAGGGGTGGATAGACTGGGACTTTTTTCTCTGGAGCATAGAAGGGGTGATCTTATAGAGGTCTACAAAATAATGAAGGGCATAGGTCAACTGGATAGTCAATATCTTTTCCCAAAGATAGGAGAGTCTAAAACTAGAGGGCATAGGTTGAAGGTGAGGGGAGAGGTACAAAAGGATCGAGAGGGGCAGTTTTTTCACACAGAGGGTGGTGAGTGTCTGGAACAAGCTGTCAGAGGTAGTAGTAGAGGTGGGTACAATTTTGTCTTTTAAAAAGCATTTAGACAGTTTCATGGCTAAGATGGGTAGAGTGGGATATGGGCCAAATGTGGGCAATTGGGACTAGCTTAGAGGTTTAAAAAAAACGGCAGCATGGACAAGTTGGGCTGAAGGGCCTGTTTCCATGCTGTAAACCTCTAGGACTCTATGACGCTATGAGCCTGTGTGCCCACTTGGCAGATTTAAATTCTACCCATTGTGATTTTAATAATCATGGATTGGGGATTGCACAAGAATATTTATTGTTTGGGTTCAGCACCAGTTCACACAGTGCACTTACTCACAAGCCCTCGTATAAAATATTATTCAGCGTTTAAAATGAGTGGGATTCCAGAGATTACCTTCAGATGTTCTTGGAATATGCAACAATAATAGGCTTGGGTCAGGTACAGGACCAGCCAGAGTCTTATTATAATATTGTAACTTTCTCTTTAATATTATTGTCATCTCTCCCAGTTTCTCAGCAACAACAAAATGAACAGATAACTGCCAACACTCAACAAATTAATGAATTTTATTCTGTCAGGGTTAACAAATCTTGAATACTTCCATGCTCTGGTTTGTGCACCTGCCAAAGTTTAAGACATTAGTTCTTTCTTTTATATTTAAAATTATATTTTTGACTGGTTGTACAGATAACGATGACTAATTATGTTCTCAAATTATTAAGTTCCATTGTTTTTACATCAGGGACATAAATTGTTCAACAAAATCTCAGCTAAGGAACTCAACTGTGTAAGAGCTGAGTAATGGTGCTATTAAATTGTTGTAACTGTTTTGTGGCCTTATTTATACTGGGATACTGGCATAACTCCATTCTGGTTCGGGTAGGTTCCTTCAAAACGACTTTATTGACACTATGTACTCCATATACACAACGTGCTACTATGTAAGCACGTAGATAAGTTATAGGTACTACAGGTACTCGATAAGCTGCAGATTATCCCATCTTCCCCTCGCAGACTCTTGCACACGTGACTACTGAAATAATGATTCATATCACAATCTCAGCACCAAAACTACTAACCCGTTATACTATACCTTCCCTGAAACAGAATATCAACGTCTTTAATAACGAGGTTGTTATTTCTTAGACTATTTACGTTACGTTTACATTAGCACCATCCACGGGAAGGCAGTGGCAAAATCGCTGGACCCAGAGACCCGGGTAATGCTCTGGAGACCCAAGTTTGAATCTTGGAATTTGAATTTGATAAAAACCTGGAATTAAATGCCCAACGATGATCATGAAACCGTTGTCGATTGTCATAAAAACCCATCTGGTTCACTAATGCCCTCTGGGGAAGGAAACCTGCCGTCCTTATCTGGTCTGGCCTACATGTGACTCCAGATCCACAGCAATGTGGTAGACTCCTAAACGCCCTCAGGAATGGGCAAGAAAAGCTGGCCTACCAACAGCGGCCACATCTCATTAACAAGTACACACTGACAAAAAACTCCCACCAAGGTCCAAAGTTCAGTAGGTTAAGTATTTATGGTGCCTTCACAACTCTCCCTGACCCTGTTGTTGTCATGGTGAAGCGAGGGTGATTTGTTGATTGCATCCACATTGGGATTCCTGCAATCTTTGAGTTATCATCCCAAAGCGTCTGGTAATCGAACAGATGCTGTTGCAGGGTCTAATAAGCTTTTCTGTTCTTTCTAACGGTGTCTAGTGGAGTTTGGACAAAATAAAAACACGGCTGTTCTTTTTTCTCTTAAGGATTGTGCTTTCTGGTTTTCAATCTTCCTGACTCTGTGACTGCAGTTACATCAGTTCTTCACTTTCTCACGCAGGCCATTCTCCATATTCCTCAGTGTTGCGTGGGCAACGAATGAGCAGCTCTGCTGGTGAAAAGATGCTCCTCTGAGGTGCATCCCTCCCCAACCCCGACATCCCTGTTTCTTGTAACACTGTCAGAACTCCGTGATCATGTTCCTGCCTTGTGGTGCCATGGATGAGCAAGTCACCCATATGACAAACTATTCCCCTTCTTTCCTTCTGGATTATTTGACATGGTTTGCTGGAATATCTCCGGAACTGACGATATATCGAAGGTAAGGCAGTTAAATTGGATTCGCCTGAAAGGCGTAACAAATGTGGTTAATAGCCTGGAAGGGTATTTGCCAAAGCTCACCATTAATGTCAAGTTTAGTGAAAAGGACACTGTCAACGTGCTTTGCCAAGCTGTCATCCACTGATGCCATTGGATGGATTTCTCTCTGAGCTGCTTTGTTTAATTGTGCGAGGTTTACACCCAGCCTGAGCTGACTGTTCCGATTGGGAACCGCTATGAGCTCTGAGCAATGCCTTGTTAGCTCTGTGATGGGTGACATGGAGCCTCCCTGTAACATTCTGTCAAGTTTCTCTTTAACTTTTGGCAGAAATAGGTGCGGTACCCTCCTGGGAGTGTACAGATCCACAGGCTTAGTGCCTGGAATGTGGCATTCATGCTTGAGTTTTTCTAGCCCCTGCCCCTGAAAGAGCTGTGGGAATTCTTGACAAAATCTTGTCCCGTTGTCTAGTTTTTGGACTACTTCAAATTTCTACAGCATGCCAAGTTTCATGCATTTCTGCTTATTAAAGAAATTCTTTGATTGGAGAGTCTCTATAATCTGTCACTCCTTGTGCTTTTACTTGAGGATCCGCACCCTGATGGACCTTGCAGTTTAGTGTTTGATGGCTGGATGGGAACTGTGTTGAGTCATTCCACATGACCAGCCAGTATTGTAACTCCAGTTTTGGTGTCAAGTCTTTTTTAAAGCCCTTAACTTCTAAAGTGACTGATCAAAATTCTTGGAAATGATCCTTTACTTCTCCAAGGGAATCCCTAATGTAATTTTCTGTGCTTTTTCCCAATTTTCTGAATTACCTGTGTAATAATTCTCGTTCACCAGTTTCGGGAAAAAACAGCAACATGATTATTTATAGGTGAATCAGCTCCCGAGAAGGTTCTAGAACACCAGCCCCTGCTTACCATGGTGATCCCCCAGCTGCTCCCCAATTGGTTCCCTGGATCACATGACCCTTACTCTGATCCTTAAAGGATCCCTCCCCCTCTAAGTTCTTTGAACAGTTCACTCAATCTTCAGCAATTGAATATTTACCACATGAATCCAGTAGAATATAAATTAAACCTTTCAGGTGGTTTCTAATTCCTACAGGAACAGCGTAATTCCTCCGTCTGGAATACTTCCATAGGATTGCAGTCAATAGAAACCAGAATCACAGGTGTATCTCCAGGCACAGGCATCTCAGTTCCATGGGGGCATCACTAGCACCTGTGATAGAATGAGCTGGTATTTGAGTGCTTGGTCAGTTGACAACATTCCCAGATGACAGTATAGCTCCAGATGGCAGTACCAGCTGCTGGGACAACTCTCGCTCTCTGAAATGGCCTGAGTGTTTCTGGACAATCCGTCCTTCCATGTCCTCTTAAGAAGGCAGGAGGCCAGCTTTGGATACAATGATTCCAGGGACCCAACTTGACCCACTTCCAAAATTCCTCACAAACATGGCTTCATCAGTTTGAGAGGTCCTCCTTCCCGCACTTGGAACATCTCGGTCCAATTTAAACCAATCGCAGCCCAGAGGCCTTGCCCTTTGCCTGACACTATTATTACCAAAAGCTGACCAGACTGTTGCCCGTGGCTTGTAGGTACTGTTGCCCATTATTTTTATGGCTTCTCCTGTGTAAATGTGCATTATTCTTTAAATTCAACAACTGGGCTCGTTCCCTCAACTACTGAAACGTATGTTGACCAATCACAGCAACAAATGTCTACTTCAATCTTAAGAAGCGTTCCATTTAACAGGAACATTGCAATAGTGGGAGCTACCTTGCCCACTCGCACATTAAACAAGGAGAACACTTCTTATATGCTTCTGATGCTCTACTTAATTGGCTGCTGAGTAGATTTCACTGGCTTTTGCACTGATCCTTGAATGGCCTTTCCAGTGAAAGAAAAAATATTCAGCATCTTTATATCTGCAGGATTCAAGGGAGTGGTTAACACCACAGAGTTAAAATTCTGCTTTAATCTTTGCTGATTCATTTTTTCTTCTAAATCTTCTTGTTTTATTTGTAGCTGAATTTGTTTCCCATTTCATTATTACATCTTCATTTTTGGCACCGCTGCTGACTGCAGGTTCCTGCCCTAACTGGTGAAAGGCACGATTTTGTGTGCTTTTCAGCGCTATCTATTGCCAGTACTATCTCCAACCCTTGCTTAAACTTTAAATCTGTCTCTTCTCGTAACTTCAGTTGAATAGCTTCATTATTCACCCCGCAGACTAACCTGTCCCGCAACATATCATTCAAAGTAACTCCAAAATTGCACTGCTCTGAGATTTGCTTCAACTTCCCCTTGGGCTGTCTCTCTTGAGTTGAATTGAAACCTCTGCAATATGACCGATGGCTTTGGATGGAAATGTGACACTATCAATTTACCAATCTCACTGAATGGCTTGGAGTCGGGTGCACTTGGGGTTGTGAGACTACAAACCAAATTGTAAGCCTGGGTCCCGCACACACTCATTTTGCGACAGATATTAACAGTTAAATTTTTTTTAAATGGTACGCCCTTTTTCACCCAGTTATGTTTTGAATGAAGTCCTTGCTTTAATCAAGAACAAGATGTTCTCCATTAGTTTGGTAACATCTTCTGCCACAGTGCTGCCCCTTCAGGTAGGAGGCTAAGATTGCCTGGAATAGTTTAAAGATATTTCAATGTGGCTAATTAATGACTAATGGGAGATGCATTTCTGAAGGATTTAAGCTGCTGGTTTGCTGTGCCTCCATGCTCTTGCAATACTTGGCTCCTGTAGGGCCCTCCAGATAATGGTCTGACTAAGAAGCGCTAAATAGCGAGCATGTCCAGGAAATCAAACCAACACAGCCAGCTTGGTGATTGACACCAAAACTTTATAACTCACGATGTTACTGTACAAGAGACCCACAGGCCCTCCTGAAATACAGAAGATTAAAATAGTCAAGATGTATAAGGTAAAATATGTAGCCTATTCAGTGGATTACAAGTTCTCTGCACGTCACTCGATCATTTTACAAAATATTTCCAGACCATTTGTATATAAGTGGGTTACCCGGCAGAGTGAAAGTATGGGCACTTTACTGTTTCTTTTATAATGTGTGGATTTAGGGACATAGAACTAGGAATGATCATGTAGCTTATCAAACTGTAACTTCCATTGAGTATCTGCTGTATTCTAATCTTGCTCAACATTTTCCAGAATTTCTTCCATCCTCACTTCTAATGCTAATCAGACAAAACTCCATAATGTTGAGATAATCTTACAGAAATGTGCAGCTCCACACTAAGTTAAGAAAAAAGGAGTGGAATGGCAATCTGCCGGTGATTACCACTACATGGAAGTCCTGGTTTATTTGATCCATGTCTTTGATATGGCATTTCCATGGTGCCATTAATTCAAGAATCATGATGTAATAACTTGGGAAGCCCGACTGGAAAGGAACATAGTTTATTTACAGAATGTAAAGTAAAACCACAACCGTGGTGAATACGCACTAGTCCCTGCCCATGACTAGAATTCAGCAGGCCCAGTCCAGGGTCTGCCTTATAAAAGGCCCAGGTAAAGGGTTCCAGTTGGGCAGACCACTGCCTGTTTCCAGGGGAACTCGTACTCAATGAGACTGACAGGGGGATTCAGGGGTCTTGTGTAGCTTTTCACATACCACATCCAACACAACATTTGACTGTGTTTTTCATTATGATTATCTCTATACTCTATGATTTCATTCCTAAAATGAAATTCACACAGCAACTTGCTTTCACAGATAACTGATATTAAGTGGGAGAAATTGATATTGCTATACCGTTTTCTTGGTTATTAAATTATCACCACAGAGGGGTGGAGGGACAAATTTTGGGTCAAAACTTTCCAATCTCCCTGGGAGTGACTTGTAGCTGTGCACACTGCCTGCTCAAAGCAGCTGTTGGATGCCAAACAACTGAAGATGGATGAAACAAGTTAAAGTTTATTTATTAATCACAAGTAGAGTTACATTAACACTGCAATGAAGTTACTGTGAAATTCCCCTAGTTGCCACACCCTGACACCTGTTCAGGTACACTGAGAGAGAATTTAGCATGGTCAATGCACCTAACCTGCGCATCTTTGGACTGTGGGAGGAAACCAGAGCACGCGGAGGAAACCCATGCAGACACGGGGAGAAGGTGCAAACTCCACACAGACAGTGACCCGAGGCTGGAATTGAACCTGGGTTCCTGGCGTTGTGAGGCAGCAGTGCTAACCACTGTGCCACCATGCCACCCCCGTTGGTTTTGTTGTTGGTTTTGGGATGAATGTGGCAAATGGTTTAGTATTTCGTTTTATTCTCTCATTTATTTGATCTATATTGTTATGTCAGAAGTCTTGCAATGATGCAAAACTTATTGGATCTGGACTTTTTGTAATGGAGTGAAATGGGTGATAGTGTTTTATATCTCCCTAATATCTATCACGATTGAAGTCGGCATCGTGCAGTATATTCCTTTACACAATCTGCTCCATCATGCCTGCTGCAAAGGAAGAAATGTGCAAAAGCAGGAGTATGAACAGGGCACACCGGGTGAAATGAGCTGCACTGCACTCTGGGGAGCTACTGAATTCGGGGCAATCGTCCTCAAGCAATCCCTGAAATTGTGCCTTCACAGCTGGTATAAACAGCTCTTCTGTGTATACTCTAATGTTTGGAGCTTATTCACCATAATATGTAATTGAAAAGTAGCTTGCTACCACCCTGCATAGCTGCAAATATGATGTTATCTGGTGTTGTCATAGGACTCGGAGACGAGGCAAATTGTGGTTTCATTATCGAATAAGTGACCACAATTTCTTACATACCTTTCCCAGACTGTTAGACCTTTAGTATATTGGACAGCTTAGTCAATTGTCTTGATTAATTGCACCTTATTAATTCACATTATGTCTGAAAAATACCTGAAGCCCTTTTCCGGTACAAAATCACATGTGAAATGACCGCATGTCCACTTTTGGTGCAAGATGTCACTGCAAAGGGTGGCATGATGGCACAGTGGTTAGCACTGCTGCCTCACAGTGCCAGAGACCCGGGTCTGATTCTGGCCTTGGATGACTGAAGTTTTCACCTTCTCCCTGTGCCTGTGTGCCTTTCCTCCGGTGCTCCGGTTTCCTCCCACACTCCAAACATATACAGGTTAGATGATGGCCATGTTAAATTGCCCCTCAGTGTCCCAAGATGTGCAGGTTAGATGGATTGGCCATGCTAAATTGCCCCTTAGTGTCCCAAGATGTGGAGGTTAGCTAGACTGGCCATGGTAAATTGCCCCTTAAGTGTCCCAAGATATGGAGGTTAGACGGATTGGCCACTCTAAATTGCCACTTAGTGTTCAAAGTTGTCTAGGTTAGTGGGAATTAGAGGGATAAATGTGTGGGGTTCAGGTATAAGGCAAAGGCTGGGCGTGTTGAAGAGTCAGTGCAAACTTGACAGGCCAAATGGCCTCCTTCTTCACTGAAGGAATTCTACAATGCTATGAAATGCAATAAAAAAGTAAACATTCTTGTAACATCTAAACTAACACCAGATTTAATTAATGTCAAAGTAGTGATTGCACAAAATCGACTGATTCCTCAATGTCTGAAATAGTTTCCCCGAACCTGGAAGGTCAGGATTAAAAGCTGCCTGGATTCGCTGGCTCTCTGTGCATCTGAAGATGGGCCTTCTTCAGAGCACGAACATCTGTTCTTTTTCTCTCGCACATTCTACTGGAAGATCCCTCAGAAATGTTTTCTTAAAACGAGTAAGGCTAACCACCCACTTATGTGATTGGTTCTTTTCCAAGTATGACATGATATTCATCATCTGGTTTTAATTAGGGGTGAGGCACTTTACACCGTTACGAAAAGAACCTTAAATCATAATAATGCTGCTGAAATTTATTAATGTGTTTAAAGTTGGATGACAAGCAACATTACAAAGGCATGCACCTTCATCTTAAAGAAACTGCACTTGGGGGAATAAGATTGTTCGTAGTGCATTTTGGACAGCTTGGTCTCTGCTCGTATTCCTGCATTGCAAAGTACCACATTTCTTTTAATTAGTTAGGCAGCCTTTGATACATTTGCTGAAGAAAAGATATATTATGTGAAAAGATCTTTCACTTTCACATGGTCATTAAACGTTAAATGTTTTGACAGCATCCAAGTATCTTAAGCCGTTCAGTCTTCGCAATGATGCCTGAGTACTATAATCAAGGCACTCTACAACGCAAGTGGCCATCTTGTAATATTGTGTGATGTAAGGACACCTCACACAAAGAGCAGGGTCTTAGAGATAGTCCAGAATGCTTGCAGCATTTATTGAAAGTCTCGTTGAATGTCACTAATGGTCAGATAAAGCGGCATCAGATGGGTTGGTCCACTAGTTGCATATCCCACTAGCTGATGAAATGACATTCTAATAGAATGCAATGAGTTGTGCAATATTAATAAGGCTAGTGCCTTTTTACACTCAAAATGGGATTTCTAGTCTGCATTGATTCATAGTAATCATAGAAACCCGACAGTGCAGAGAGGCCATTTGGCCCATTGAGTCTCCACCGATCACAATCCCACCCAGACTTTATCCCATATCCCTACATATGACTCACTAATCCCTCTAACCTATGCAACCCGGGACACTAAGGGGCAATTTAGCATGGCCAATTAACCTAACCTTCACATCTTTGGACTGTGGGAGGAAACCGGAGCACCCAGAGGAAACCCACACAGACACAGGGAGAATGTGCAAACTCCACACAGACAGTGACCCGAGCCGGGAATTGAACCCAGGTCCCTGGAGCTGTGAAGCAGCAGTGCTAAACACTGTGTTACCGTGCTGATTCAAAACAAGCGAAATGGGGAAAAGTAGTGTATATCCAGAGTTCATCTCCTAACACAAGGAATAGCAGTAGGGGCAGACTATTTAGTCCCACAAGCCTGTTCTGCCATTCGAGGAGATTGTGGTCAATCTGATTGTGGCATGATCTCCACTATTCTTCCAGGCCCCAGAACCTTTGATTCCCTTGAAATTAAAGATCTATCTAACTCCGCTTTGAATATATTTAATGCCACCCCCCTCCACTCCTCCGCTCCCTGGGGTAGAAAATTCCAAACACAATGACCCTCTGAGAGAAGAAATTATTCCCATCTCATTCTTAAATGGGAGAACTTCTATTTTTAAACTGTGCCATCTAGCTCTAGATCCCCCCCCGGTATGGGATGATGTCCTCTCATCATCTACCCTGCTGAGTTCCCTTTGAATTTTATACATTTCAGTAGAATCACTTCTCCTTCTTCCAAACCCCAATAATCACATGCTTAACCTGCTCAAATTTTCCTCGTAAGACAATCGCTTCATCCCAGGAATCAACACGTGGAACATTTGCTGAGCTGCCCCCAATACAAGTATACCTGTCCTTATATATATCTTAGAGGAGTCAATGGCCTACTGGTATTATTGCTAGACTTTTCTAGTGACCTGAGTTCAAATCCTGCCAAGGCAGATGGTAGAACTTCACAGAATTCTACAGGGCGAATTCTACAGCCCATCGAGTCTGCACCAATGCATGAAAGGCCCTGTCCTGCCCAGCTAACCCCACTTACCAGCACTTGGCCCATAGCCTTGGTGTTATGGCATGCCAAGCACTCATCCAGGTACTGTGTAAAGGAAGTGAGGCATCCCACTTCCACCGCCCTTCCAGGCCATCATCACATTCTTTGTAAAAAGGTTTCCCTCACATCCCCCCTAAATCTCCCACCCTCACTTTTAACTTGTGTCTCCTCGTAACCGACCCTTCAACTGCAGGCAACAGCTGATCCCTATCTATCCTGTCCCTCGCGACTTTAATTTGAATTCAATAAAAAAAAATCTGGAATCGAGAATTTACCAGTGACCGTGAAAGCATTGTCAATTGTCTGAAAAACCCATCTGGTTCAGTAAAGCCCTTTAGAGAAAGAAATCTGCCGTCCTTCCCTGGTCTGGCCTATATGTGACTCCAGAGTCACAGCAATGACTCTCAACTTCCCTCTAAGGGATAGGCAATGAATGCTGGCCAGCCAGCGGGTGCCCATGCCCCATGAATAAATATTTTAAAAATAAGGATTTTCCCAATACAGGTGTTAGGCAAACTGACCTATAATTTCCTGCTTTCTCCCTTCTCCTTGAATGGATCCATCACATTAACAGATTTCCAAACCCTTTTGATGTTGTTTCCAAGCGTTAGTGACGTTTCCCACTTCCAGTAGAACCTTAATGAGGCTTTGCTTCCCTGTGTGCTAGTTTAACTTGAAACAATTTATTAAGAACTATTTACAAAGACCTCAAGATGAACACACAGTGTTCAGGACACAGAGTACTCTGCGCCAAGCTCACTTGGAGTTACTCAGTCGTCTGACAACTGATTTCAATGTTACATCACTAATAGCATCATGGTCTCATTAATACATCCATCACACTATAAACCTGCTACGTATTATCTTAAACTGTTACATTATTTTGATAAACTATTTACATTACACTGTCCAACACCCATAAACCTCCTGTTCTGTTACAGTTTCTATTCAACCCTTACTCCCAATCAGTCTGCCACCCACCATTCAGCCTGGACTTACAAAATCCTACTAACTGTCCTGGTTTAAGACAATTCACACCTCTTTAACCTGTGATTATCCCTCTCTCCACTTGCATTGTCTGTGCCTGTAAAAACTTGATTACCTGTAAAGACTTGCATTCCAACCATTATCTTGCAATTGTGTCTGTGTCTATATATGCCGTATTTGTAAACCAACCTCTCCACTCACCTGATGAAGGAGCAGCGCTGTGAAAGCTCGTGATACCAAATAAATCTATTGGACTTTAACCTGGTGCTGTGAGACTTCTTACTGTATAGTTTTGAACTCTGCACTGAAAGATAAGTTAAAGTGTAAGCGTGACTTCCTGATGAGATTCACATTAATAGACAATGCATTTCCCTAAGCAGTTTGATCTAACTTGGAATAGAGCATTTTTTTCTCCTGGCTAGCTCACTGTGATCAGGGTGCATCTCATTGGTGGGTTCTCGTTTGGAGATAGATATCTTTCCAACGAAAAAAAGGGATAAGGGAATATGGGGAACAGGTGGAGAGGTGGACTCGCGTCCGGGGAAAGGTCACCCATGATCTGATTGAGTGGCAGAGCAAACTCAAAGGGTTGAATTTCCTACTTCTGTTCCATTAGGGAAATAGATGAATTCAGTTCTTCTTCAATTTCTTCAACTCCTTAAAAATGACTTCAGGGGATTCATCTGCATTGGCAGTGGAATCAAGGAGTGTAACTTGATCACCTCTTCCAATGATTCAACTGCTTCTACAAAGGCTTTCTTCTCATAAGCCTTGCCAAGAAAGAACCAACCAAGATCTCAAAGCTCCTGTTCTTAAGTTTAAGATTTTTAAGTCTATTTATTTGTGTCACAAGTAGGCTTACATTAATACTGCGAAGATCCCTGGTTGCCACACTCTGGCGCCTGTTCAGGTACACTGAGGGAGAACTTAGCATGGCCAATGCACCCTAACCAACATGTATTTCAGACTATGGGAGGAAACAGGCGTGCTCAGAGGAAACAGATGGTTGCTGTCTTTTTCAGTACCTTCTATTTCCACATCTTCTAGCCCCATCTGCAAAAAGAATTGAGAGATCTGCAACTTCCTCCTGTGGTCCAGCTGGAGTTGCTTCAACAATAAGAAGTGACTTGCTACGTAATTAATGCAAATGCTGCCACTGAATAAAAGTCTGTCAGTCCGATAACCAACTTTACAAATTCCTCCTTTAATGTTATTTTGCTGTCCACACTGAGGCCTCTTCGAACTTCTGCATAAGACCGAGTCTTGACCTCCTGAGCAGAAAAAATGGACATATTCTATAAAATAGAGAGGGTTTTGTTAGTTTCTTTCTTTTTTTGACAAAGGGTGGTGGTGAACTGACCATCGGTTGGAGGCCCTTGTAGCTTTGAATCAGATGGATGAATTTTGATTTCTTTAATTCAGTTTGGAAGCCAGTCTAATCTGTGTGATGAGACAGAACCTCCTGCACAGGTCATGAGTTCCAATTCTTTTTTTGTCGCCTTAAACATCCAACTTCACAATCTAGAATTATTTATTGCTTCTTTGTTCTCCCCTAGAAAACCATCACGTTGGAAAGGTAAATCTCCTGTTTCTTGGTCCTCAGACTGACTGGGAATGTGTTATAACATTCTGCCCATGGAATTCTGTTCTTGATTTCCAAAACTGTCTAAAATGTCCAGTCTTGCACAGGAAGAACACTCTGCTCTTCTAACAAAAACAGAAAATGCTGGAAAATCTCAGCAGGTCTGACAGCATCTGTGGAGAGAGAATAGATCCAATGTTTCGAGTCTTGATGATTCTTTGTCAGTATTTGTAGCTGTGTTGTCCATTAGTGTTGCATCTGGAACACTTAGCTACAGATGGAAGAGTCCTCCTTGCCTTCTCAATGCTTTTGGCGGGCTTTCTCCGAAGCTTTTTGGTGGGCAAGGCTCACAACTTTGGACCTATGTACTAGACTAACTCTCCCAAGCCTCATATTGCCTCGAATTCACCCCAGTTTTGGTGTCACAACTCAATCTGCCTGGCAATCTGTTCAGACTTCTCTAGGGTCAGATGTAACATGTTCATCAGTGCATCATCAGAGATGCAGACTATAAGTAATTTCTAATCAATTTGTATGTTAAGATTTTGTAACTGCAGATACCTGCTAACTGATATAAAGAACAAAGAAAAGTACACACTGGAACAGGCCCTTCAGCCCTCCAAGCCTGTGCCAATTATAACGCCTGCCTAAACTAAAACCATATGCACTTACGGAGTCCGTATCCTTCCATTCCCATCCTATTCGTGTATTTGTCTAGTTGCCCCTTAGTGTCCTGAGATGCGTAGGTTAGAGGGATTAGTGGGTAAATATGTAGGGATATGGGGGTGGGTACTGGGTGGGATTGTGGTCGGTGCAGACTCGATGGGCTGAATGGCCTCTTTCTGTACTGAAAGGTTTCTCTGATGGTTTCTATAACAACCTTCTGGTCATCTGATTGCCGATGTCACAGTTATGTCACTAACATGATCATGGCCTCATTATCATGGCAATTAACATAATACTCAGCACACCAATTAACATAATACTCAGCACACTCCAGAATCCAGGGAATTTTGGAAGATTGTTATCAGTGCATTTGCTACCTCTTCTTTTTTAAACTCTAGGATTCAGGTCACCATTTGCAAGGGACTTGTCAGCCCTCAGTTTCGTTAGTTTTACGTACTTTTTCAACAGGCACAGTAATTTTTTAACTTCCTCTTGCTCCTTTGTTGATTTTCCACTGTGAAGACAAATACAAAATATGCGTTCAAAATCTCTGCCATAGCATCCATAGATCCCTACGATGGAGAAAGAGGTCATTCGGCCCATCGAGTCTGCACCAACTCTTCAAAAGAGCATCCCGCCCAGACGCTCTCCTCCATTCTATTCCCACAACCTTGTGCATTTACCAGGGCTAATTCACTCAACCTGCACAAATTTGGACACTAAGGGGGCAATTTGCAATGGCTAATCCACCTGACCCATGCATTTTTTGCACTGTAGGAGGAAACTGGAGCACCCGGAGGGAACCCACACAGACATGGAGAGAATGCCCAAGGCTGGGTAAATGAGCTTGAGGTACACATCGGTGGTGATCATAGATAATCGAATGGTGGAATATTTTATGCTGATACTGTGCTGCTGATATATTTAATGTTTCTGTAGTGTATTAAGTTTAGTGTTTTTTCTCAAAGCAGCCTGAAAGGAATGGAGCAGAGGCTGGCAAGCAGAATAACTACTCATTTTAATGCGGTAGTGTTGACTTAGAATGAAATTAATTGCTTTTTGTTTATAACTGGAGAGGAAGTCTTGGTTTTTAGTTTGGACTAAAGTAATGGAAGGTGAGTTAGATGTACAGGATTATATAGTCAGACAATACTAGAAGTGAGAGGAGCAAGGTTTGGAATAGAAAAGATGTTTTTTCTACGTTCAGTTGCTGGAGAGTGCTGTTAAAAGATAAAAGCCTACAAGCTGCTCTCTTTCTCTCTCTCGCTGAAAAATCTCTCCCTGCAAAGACTCTACAAAGTCCCTCTGGAACCTTCATGGCTGTTTCCCAAGTCAGAGCAAATATATCTGTGATTTACTTAACATGCGTTTTAAGTCTATAAGAGAAACATTGCTTAATTGGAACTGAAATAACGAAAAGTTAGAAATTAGAATTGCTTCCTTTCATTTTAAGTATTGTTCAACTGTTAAGAATGACGCTGTTTCATTTTATTTGAGCTATATGTAAACTGTGTTATGAATAATGCTTGTTTTCATAAAAAAAACCCTAATTTGTCAGTACAATCACGCCTGGAGTAAAGCGTCCTATCCTAACATTTATACCAAAAATAAGAAAAAACTGTTGGGGTCTAACCCCATTTCACAATATACCTTCCTTTTCGGGTCCAGTATCCTGACAACTAATTTTCCTAAGCCTGGTTTAAATCTGGATCTCCAAATCCAAGAAGAACATATACATTACTGGGCTAACCAGCTTAAACCAGCAACACAGTATACAGAGTAATATAACATCTCAGTCATCTCAGGTACAATAAGCAAAGCCCTAATGCATAGAACTACTGGCTTGTAAAGGTTTGGATTGCTCAGCCTTAACATGGTTAAAACTATCTTCAAACAACTGGACCAACCTTCACATTGAGGATATCATCCATCGTTTAAAGTTTATTTATTTATGTCACAAGTAGGCTTATATTAACACTGCAATGAGGTTACTATGAGAATCCCATAGTTGCCACATTCCAGCACCTCTTCGGAGTACACTGAGGGAGAATTTAGCACGGCCAATGCACTTAACCAGTACGTCTTTCAGACTGTGGGAGGAAACCGGAGCACCCGGAGGAAACCCATGCAGACATGGGGAGAATGTGCAGACTCCGCACAGACAGTGACCCGAGGCAGGAATCGAACCTGACGCTATGAGGCAGCAGTGATAACAACTGGGCCACCATGCCACTCCGCGTCACAACAATTGTGTTAACTGGGATAGATTCTGAACAAATTTAGCAACTCAAAACAAGGTATCCACGAGACACTGTGTTCCATCTGCAGCAGCAGAATTATATTGAGCCACAATTTGTAACTTCATGGCCTGACACGTCTCGCATTCTGCCACTGCCAGCAAATCAGAGGAATAATGCTGGGTGGATGAAGAGTAAGAAGTCTCACAACACCAGGTTACTGTGTTTACCCCAGTCCAACGCTGGCATCTCCACATCATGACTTCTATCGATGAAGAGTGCCAGTAGGCATGCTGGGAGCAGCACCAGGAATATTTACAGATGAGGTGTCAACATGGTGAGGCTACAGCACAGGACTGGAGAATGGTGATGGACAATGAAACAACTAACTGGAGGATCTTTATTCCACAAATATCCCCATCCAGTATGACGGGGGAGCCCAATACATCAGTATAAATAACAAGGCTGAAGCATTTGCAAGAGTCTCCAGCCAAAAGTGCTGAGTGGATGCTCCATCTCGGCTTCCTTCTGAGGTCTTGAGCTTCACAGACGTTCAGTTCACATAATAAAAGGAACCAACTAAAAGCACTGGATTCTGCAAAGTGTTTGTGCCCTGACAATATTCTGGCAATAGTACTGAAGAGTTGTGCTCCAGACATAGCTGTGCCCCTACATCTACAGCACTGGCAACCACCCAGCAGTGTGGAATATTGAGCATGTATGTGTAGGATAAATCCAACCTGGCCAGTTTCCAATTCAACACATCATCAACAAAGTGATGGGAGGAGAAAATTTATAATATTCCTATGAAGTGTCTTTGGACTGTCTGCCATGTTAAAGGCATTGTATAAATGAAAGTTATGAGGATAGATTGGCGAGGTCGGATCTGTCGTGCTTGGGGAGAAGGAGGCTGAGAGGAGATTTGATAGATGTTCAAAATCGTGAAGGGGCTGGACAGAATATATAGCAAGAAGCTGTCCCCCCTTGTAAAAGGATCAAGAATGAGAGGGCACAGGTTTAAGGTGATTTGCATAAGAAGGAAATGTGATGTGAGGAAAACCTTTTTCATTTAATGAGTTGTGTGGGCCAGGAATGCACTGCCTGGGAGTGTGATAGAGGCAGATTCAATCGAGGCATTAGAAGATTATTTGAATAGAAATAATGTCTGGAGGTCCAATGCGAAGGTAGGGGAATGGCACAAAGTCATGATGCTTGTTTGGAGACCCCAGTGCAGACATGATGGGCCAAATGGCCTCCTTCTTCACTGTAACAATTCTGTGACTCTGCAAAGTTGATATCCAAAACAACAAAGTATATACTTTGTCCACATGGTTAAATTTATGTTCTACAAATATCTTATTTGCTTTTGATAAACTATACACACCCCAAGATAAGTTTTTTTAAGTTTATAGGTTATTTATTAGTGTCATAAGTAGGCTTACATTAATATTGCAATGAAGTTACTGTGAAAATCCCCTAGTCACTACACTCCAGTGCCTGTTAGGACACACTGTTAGGCGAGATCCAGGACAGGTTGTTGGTGATCTGGATACCTAAAAACTTGAAACTTTCGACCACTTCTACTCTGTCCCCATTGATGTAGACGGGGGCATGTTTTTCTTTACACTTCCTGAAGTCAGTGCCAATCTCCTTCATTTTATTGACATTGAGGGAGAGATTATTATTGCCGCAACAGTTCACCAGATTCTCTATCTCATTCCTGTAGTCCGTCTCATCAGTGTTTGAGATCCAACCTACTGCAGTGGTGTTGTCAGCAAACTTGAAAATCGAATTGGAGGGGAATTTGGCCGCACAGGTGTATAAGGAATAGAGTAGAGGGCTGAGAACACAGCCTTGTGGGGCACTGATGTTGAGGATGATCATGGAGGAGGCGTTGTTGCTCACTCTTACTGATAGTGGTCTGTGAGTTAGGAAGTTCAGGATCTAGTTGCAGAGGGAGGTGCCGAGGCTCAGGTCACAGAGTTTGAGTTTCGTGGGAATAATAGTGTTGAAGGCTGAGCTGTAGTCAATAAATAGGAGTCTGACGTAGGTGTCCTTATTTTCTAGGTGTTCCAAGTTTGAGTGCAGGGCCAGGGAAATGGCGTCTGCTGTGGACTTGTTGCCGTGGCAGGCAAACTGTAGTGGATCCAGGTAGTCCGGGAATTGATTTGTGCCATGATTAACCTTTTGAAGCCCTTCATAATGATGGACGTCAGAACCAGCGGCCAATAGTCATGAAGGCACGCTGCTTGGTTTTTCTTAGGTACCGGGACGATGGTCATCTTCTTGAAGCAGATAGGAGCTCAGATTGTTGTAAAGAGAGGTTGGAGATGTCTGTGATTACCCCTGCCAGCTGATCTGTACTTTTGAAGTGACTGCGTTCATAGCTGAGTTACCCAAATTTAAATGACTATAATATTGCTTCTTTAGTAATGTGGCCTAGTCCCCATCGATGTAAATCCAGTGGATACAATGTCAGGGTAAATGATGACCCTGGCTTTACATTTTATTAGATACGTAGACATGTCGTTTTGCTTATTGCTGAAGAAGATTTTTTGTGAATGGTGAGGGCTATTAACATTCAACCATTGAGATGAGGATAGTATAATTAACTGTTTAATCGACCCTGCCCCAGCTAAAGGTGTTGTCAGGCTCCAATCTCAGAAGAGCACCCTCTACTGCCTCAGGGTGGCATTTCCTTCATGTTCCACTTCCTGGTGACTGCTAATTTAGAAGATGCACCTTTCATGAGGCCTTCCAAATGCGCCAGAATTGTGGCCATGCAGAAGGAGGCCATTCAGCCCATCCAGTTGGTCCCAGAGAATGGAACTTTGGCTCAGCGCAAATTCTCCACTCTCACTGGCAGCGGTAGCGGGCCACCTGAGACGAGAGAATTCCAGCCATAGATTCAGCCCTTTTCGGTCTTTGTCAAGTTTGAAACGTTTTGAGGTAGAAATGAACACACCTCCACAAACTCCACCAAACAAGTAAACAGAGTGAGGTCTCAGTTTCTCATGGTCTCACAGGATAAAATCCACATTGAGAGTTTTGTTGCAGAAGTGCCAGATTTTGAGCAATAGCCGCTCCTAATGCCAGGTTCCTCTGAGGGGATTCTCACAGCAGTGCTGGGTATGCTGTCCCTCCGTCCACACATTCCCAATAAGAGGCCTAACCTGCACCATGAGCTCTGCTGAAAATATCACCATTAAGCTAACCACTAAAAAAGAATAAGTGAGGTCATCCTTCCTCTGTTAATTTGAGCAGGAACCTGCCACATCCGATTAGCGCCTGATCTCCACACAGACTAGAAAATGTGTGTTCATTTTCTCTCTGTGCTATTGGAAGCACTGAGGTTGAGTATCCATCACATTACGTTGATTTAAAGCACACGTTCCTGTTCCGAGACTGTGTCCTGTCATTCAGCACCAACATAAAAATTCACCCTCCCTCCCCCCTCCCCCCTCCCACTAGTGAAGGCACGTTACATTTTGGTTTCATGAATATGAGTTTCATCTGAGCCTACATGGCCGCTCTTAATGTGTGTGTCTGGCCAGTGGCTGTCAGCGGGTTAGTTGATTGTGGAAGGGGGAATGAGTACAGCTGAGCTCGATTCTGTTCTTTCCCAGTGCCCAAACATTTCAGCACAGCAATGAACCTTCTTGAAGTTTTCCCTGCTTCTTAACCCCAAAGGCGTCAAGCCCAGGAGGCATCAAGCTCCATTAAACTTACCCTTCACCGTAAAAAAAAAACCCTGGATTCAGTCTGGTTCTTCCTAACTCTGTAACTCAACAGTTTTTAATACTTTGCACACTTAACACCACCATGGTGTCACAGTGGGTTAGCACTGCTGCCAGGGACCCAGGTTCAATTCCTGGTTTGGGTCACAGTCTGTGCGGAGTCTGCACATTCTCCCCGTGTCTGCGTGGGTTTCCTCCGGGTGCTGGTTGGGTACATTGGCCATGCTAAATTCTCCCTCGGTGTACCCAAACAGGTGCTGGTGTGTGGTGACTAGGAGATTTACACAGTAAATTCATTACAGTGTGAAAGTTGGCACCAAGTTAATGGGGCTGTTAAAAAGGCGGACGGTGTGTTAGCTTTTATTGGTAGAGGGATTGAGTTTCGGAGCTGTGAGGTCATGTTGCAGCTGTACAAAACTCTGGTGTGGCTGCACTTGGAGTATTGCGTACAGTTCTGGTCACTGCATTATAGGAAGGATGCGGAAGCATTGGAAAGGGTGCAGAGGAGGTTTACCAGGATGTTGCCTGGTATGGTGGGAAAGTCTTATGAGGAAAGGCTGAGGGACTTGAGGCTGCTTTCATTAGAGAGAAGAAGGTTAAGAGGTGACTTAATAGAGACATACAAGATGATCAGAGGATTAGATAAGATGGGCAGTGAGAGCCTTTTTCCTCGGATGGAGATGGCTAGCACGAGGGGACATAGCTTTAAATTGAGGGTTGATAGAGGTAGGCTCTGCAACTTATCTGTGACCCTCTGTAACCTGCAACATCCTTCTGCACTGTCCACAACTCCACTGACTTTAGTGTCATCCCGCAAATTTCTACGCCCTCATCCAGGTCATTTATAAAAATGACAAACAGCAGTGGCCCCAAAACAGATGCTTGCGATACACCACTAGTAACCGGATTCCATGGGGCAAAAAGTTGATGTCTGCCAACTGTTAGCTAACGTTGACTGAAAGCCCTGGGATGAAATCTACGAAAGCTGGAGTGTCCGATATTACCAACACAGACAATAAATAACACAGGCTTTGTCATTTTTATTCTGACCTTTTCATGATAAGAAAGTTGTTGATAATAGTGAGAAAGAGGACAATACTTATTGTTATTCAGTATGGGCAAAACGCAAAGAACAAGCTTCACAAATTTGATTGAGTTTTTTGAAGGGGTAACCAAAGAAGCAGTTGATGTTGTCTACATGGACTTTCGCAAGGCCTTTGACAAGGTACCACATGGTAGGTTGTTGCACAAGGTTAAATCTCGTGGGATCCAGGGTGAGGTAGCTAAATGGATACAAAATTGGCTTGACGACAGAAACCAGAGGGTGTTTGTCGAGGGTTGTTTTCAAACTGGAGACCTGTGGCCAGCGGTGTGCCTCAGGGATCAGTGCTGAGTCCACTATTATTTGTCATTTATATTAATGATTTGGATGGGAATACAGGGGTTAGTAAGTTTGCAGATGATACCAAGATTGGTAGCATAGTGTACAGTGAAGAAAGTTATCTCGGATTGCAAAGGGATCTTGATCAATTGGGTCAGTGGGGTGACGAATCTGCTTCTACTACCTCCTCCGCAGCGCATTCCAGGCATTTACTGTCCTCTGGGTAAAACCTGCCTCTCACATCTCCTTTAAACGTTCCCCCTTTTACCTTAAACCTACTTCCCTTAGTATTAGACAGTTCCACCCAGGGAAGCAGGGTAGGAATAGCAATAGGCATTCCTAGATAAAATGTAACAGGTTAGGAAGAGACTGCCCTTATCCTCAGCTTCAGTAAGCATTCTTTACGTAGCTTGATAAATTTTCCTTTTTCCACCTTTACAACTGCATGATTAAAGTTGAATGTTTATTTATGAATGTCACAAGTAGTCTTACATTAACACTGCAATGAAGTTACTGAGAAAATCGCCAAATCACCACACTCCTGCGCCTGTTTGCGTACACAGAGAGAATTTAGCATGGCCAATGCACCTAACCAGCATGTCTTCCAGATTGTGGGAGGAAACCGGAGCACCCGGAAGAAACCCACCCAGATACGGGGAGAACATGCAGACTCCACACAGACAGTGATCCAAGCTGGGAATTGAACCCAGGTCCCTGGTGCTGTGAGCATCAGTGCTAACCACTGTACCACCGTGCCAGCCAAGATTGTCAATTTAATGCTGAATGAAGGACAGTTGTGCGTGGAATCTATGAAGAACGGAATTGGGATTGGGCATTCTCATTTCAGAGCTGAACCGAGTGCCTGGCTGAGAAGGAAGGCTTATTTTTCTTACCTGTTCAGTCTAAGGGCATGCTAGCATATTTACAAAATATTACTGGACCAGTAATAGAACATAGAACACTACAGCACAAACAGGCCCTTCGGCCCACAAGTTGCGCCGATCACATCAACACCTACCAATCCATAGACCTATCTATAACCCCCAATCCCATTAAATCCCATATACTCATCCAGAAGTCTTTTAAAAGACCCCAGCGAGTTTGCCTCCACCACCACTGACAGCAGCCGATTCCATTCACTCACCACCCTCTGAGTGAAAAACTTACCCCTAACATCACTTCTGTACTTGCCTCCCCGCACCTTAAATCTGTGTCTTCTCGTAGCGACCATTTCAACCCGGGGAAATAGCCTCTGAGAATCCACCCTATCTATTCCTCTCAACATTTTATAAACTTCTATCAGGTCGCCTCTCAACCTTCGTCTCTCCAGGGAGAAGAGTCCCAGCTTCCTCAACCTATCTTCATAAGGCATGCCTCCCAGTCCAGGCAACATCCTTGTAAATCTCCTCTGTACCCTTTCAATAGCTTCTACGTCCTTCCTATAGTGAGGCGACCAGAACTGCGCACAGTACTCCAAATGAGGCCTGACAAGGGTCTTATAAAGTTGCAGCATTACCTCCCGATTCCTAAACTCAATCCCTCGATTAATGAAGGCCAGTACACCATACGCCTTCTTGACCACAACCTCCACCTGCGAGGCCGATTTAAGAGTCCTGTGGACCCGGACCCCAAGATCCTTCTGCTCTTCAACACTACTAAGACTCCTGCCCTTGATAGTGTACTCGTTCATCCCGTTGGTCCTGCCAAAATGGACGACTACACATTTATCCGCGTTGAAGTCCATCTGCCACTTCTCCGCCCAGTCCTGCATCCTATTTATGTCCTGCTGCAACTTTTGACATCCTTCCAGACCATCCACAACACCACCGACCTTCGTGTCATCAGCGAACTTACTTACCCGATCAGCGAACTTACTTACCCAATCAAGAGGATTGAACCAGTGATCTGAGAGACATGAGCTTAAATCCCAGCATAGTATCTGGGGAATTTAAATTCATTGAATTAAATAAATCTGGAATAAGAAACTAAGGTTGCATCAATGTCCCTGAAGTTATCAGATTTCCATAAAGACCCATCTCGTTGATTAATGTCCTTTAAGGAATGAAATCTACCAACTCTTACATGGCCTGGGATATATGTAACTCCAGACCCACAGCGATATTGATAACTCTTATCCACACTCTGAAATAGTGACTGGAACTCTCCAGATGTTGGAGCCAATGGGACTGTGTGGTCCCACTGGCTGTGCACCCCCTGCCATGGGTTCCCAGCCGCATGGATTGGCTTCAACGGGCAATGCCATTGACCGGAGTGGCACCAGATGATTCTGCTGCCATTGAATGCAATCTGTCACCACTGAGAAAATTGCTGAGGGCAGGCCAGAGAACCTCGCCCAGCAAATCATTCAGTTGTATCCAAGAAGAAGGTCTTACCCATCTTGTTCAGGCAACTGGGGATAGGCTAAATATTTCTGAAACCTGTGATTGAATTTTTAAAAAGTCTGCATTGGGTTTGAGCCCATGAGAAAGGATATACTGGCACTGGGGGGAGGGGGGGTGCAGAGGAGATTCACTAGGTTGATTCCAGAGTTGAGAGGGTTGGCTTATGGGGAGAGACAGAGTTGAGGAGGAGCTTCTTCACTCAAAGGTTGGTGAATCTCTGAAATTCTCTGCCCGTTGAAGTGGTGGAGGCTGCCTCGCTAAATATTTTTAAGACGCGGGTTGATGGGTTTTTGATAAGAGAGGGGATTAAGGGTTATGGGGAGAGGGAGGGAATGTGGAACTGAGCCACGACAGATCAGCCATGATCTTATTGAATGGCGGGGCAGGCTCAAGGGGCTAGTTGGCCTACTCCTGCTCCTATTTCTTATGTTCTTACGTTCTTATGACTGGGGCTATACTCATTGGAATTCAGAAGAATGAGGGGAGATCTTAAAGAAACATATAATTATGAAGGAAATAAATAAGATAGGAGCAGGGAAGTTGTTTCCACTGGCAGGTGAAAGTAGAACTAGGGGGCATAGCCTCAAAATAAAGAGGGAACAGGTTTAGGACTGAGTTGAGGGAGAACTTCTTCACACCAAGGGTTGTGTATCTGTGGAATTCCCTGCCCAGTGAAGCAGTTGAGGCTTCCTCATTGAATGTTTTTAAGGCAAGGATAGATACAGTTTTGAACAGTAAAGTTATGCTGAGCGGACGGGTAAGTGGAGCTGAGTCCCCGAAAAGATCAGCCATGATCTTATTGAATGGTGGAGCAGGCTCGAGGGGCCAGATGGCCTACTCCTGCTCCTAGTTCTTATGTTCTTATAGATGAAACAACAATCTGCTAGTGAGTAATTTATGCAAGATGTAGCTCAGTAAATTCAAAATAGTTATGCACAATTACATGACCAGTGCCTTGATGCTAACATATTTTCCATATAGCTCCCAACTAATAATTTTTGTGATTTCCAACTGTAAAACAATAGTTAAAATGAATAGAATGCAATTTCCCAGCCCCTAATTGGTTGTCAGTAATATTTTCCAATCATCGGACATTGCTCAATTCCAAACCAATCATCTATTCTGGAAAAATACAGCCAAGATCTGACGTAGGCTTAACTTTTTGACAGATATGCAAATCTGCCATAGCAACACCTAGAAAGTTGATTGATCGAGGAGTGGATCCAATTAAAATGGGGGCTATGCTATATCCTGGGACCATTGAAAAGGTTATTAATTAACACTGGCTAATTGTTGCTGGTGATCTAAACTTGGAGATTATGCTAGTCGATTCCCGGCTTGGGTCACTGTCTGTGCAGAGTCTGCACATTCTCCCCGTGTCTGTGTGGGTTTCCTCTGAGTGCTCTGGTTTCCTCCCACTGTCTGAAAGACATGCTGGTTAGGTGCATTGGCCATGCTAAATTCTCCCTCAGTGTACCCAAACAGGCACTGGAGTGTGGTGACTAGGGATTTTCACAGTAACTTCATTGCAGTGTTAATGTAAGCCTACTTCTGACACTAATAAATAAACTTTACAAATAAATAAAAAAATTGTAACAAGCTCCGTGAAGGAATTTGGAAAATTGATGTTGTCTTATTGCAAATATCACATACTTCTCAATGAGAAGTGGGAAGAATGGGTTGCTCAGAAACACCTGACTGATTTAGTTAAGCTTTTATTATTGTTACAGTGATCATGAAGGACACGAGGTGTCATTAATAGATCTCACCATGTGCCTCGTGGGATACTGGTTTCCCTATTGAGTGAGCAGGAGCTCACCCAGAATGGGATGGGTGACTGGAGTTTAATACCTACACTCACTGTGGGTATGTCACTCATAGCACGGGCCTTGATTTTGTTATAAGTCACGGATGTAACCCTTTCTTTATGTTAATGAAATGGTGTCATGCCTGGAGGACTGATCTTGACGAGGTTATTACAGTCATCTAAGAAAGAATAAATTTCTACTTTATTATCCTCCTGCTGGTTTAGTGAAGGGCCCATTTGTTAATTCTACCTTTGAACTCTTGCATCATATCTATCTTATTAGGATTATTTTATTGGTAAAGCGGGTTTTACATTATTTTAATTGACAGATGGACTACTTTGATATGACAATTTTCATTGCTCATCCTTGCTTGCTCTGAGACCATTGAGAATCAATAGTTTGCGTCTAGTGGCACAGATTAGATGAGCCTGACAGGTTTCTTCTCTAACACACATTAATGAACCACTTGGGTTTTTACAACATTCCAGCACCTCAGGCGGCATGGTGGCATTGTGGTGAGCGCCAGGGACCCGGATTCAATTCCGGCCTCGGGTTATTGTTCGCATGGAGTTTGCGCGTTCTCCCCGTGTCTGTGTGGGTTTCCTCTGGGTGCTCTGGTTTCCTCCCACAGTCCAAAGGCATGCAGGTTAGGTTGATTGGCCGTGCTAAATTGGCCCTTATTGTCAGGGGACTAGCAAGGCAAATACACAGGGATAGGGCTTGAGTGAAATTGTTGTCAGTGCAAGCTTGATGGGCTGAATGGCCTTCTTCTGCCCTGTAGGGATTCTATCTTCAATGGTCATTTTTTCCCAGGTATATTACCATATTTATTTCATTCATTTTCACAGCTTGCAATGATGGGATTAGAGCTCACAATCTCTAAGCTTGTTAGAACACTACTATAATGACTAGACAATTCTAATTACATAAGAAATAAGAAATAGGAGCAGGAGTAGGCCAACTAGCCCTTCGAGCCTGCCCCGCCATTCAATAAGATCAAGGGTGATCTGTCGTGGCTCAGTTCCACATTCCCGCCCTCTCCCCATAACCCTTAATCCCCTCTCTCATCAAAAACCCATCAACCCGCGTCTTAAAAATATTTAGCGAGGCAGCCTCCACCACTTCAACGGGCAGAGAATTCCAGAGATTCACCACCCTTTGAGTGAAGAAGTTCCTCCTCAACTCTGTTCTAAACCGCCCCCCCTTTATCTTGAGGCTATGCCCCCTAGTCCTACTATCCTTTCTGAGCGGGAAGAGTCTCTCCACCTCTATCCTATCCATCCCATTCATCATCTTATACATCTCAATGAGATCTCCCCTCATTCTTCTAAACTCTAACGAGTACAAGCCTAATCTATTCAGCCTCTCCTCATATCTCAACCCCCTCAACTCCAGCATCAGCCTAGTAAACCTCCTCTGCACTCCCTCCAAGGCTAAAATATCCTTGCGTAAGTATGGCGCCCAAAACTGCACACAGTACTCCAGCTGCGGCCTCACCAATGCCCTATACAGCCGCAGCAAGACCTCCCTACTTTTATAATTGATAGCGTATTGTAGAATTGTTCTGCAGCGTACATTATTCAAGGGAACTTCCTATATCACATCTTCCAGAGTCCGTATACCAAACAATTTGTGAGCGTTTTTCTTTCTTGCTACTTATCAGATTGTGTTTAGTGGTTTATTTTTATGATAGTCATGCTAATTTATACAGGTGGTGTCTATGAGAGGTGATTCTGTATTTGCTTGTTTTCAGCAAGGAAGGGTAACAGGGTGTGGCGATAGGGACACAACATTGTCACCCTGATTCTCCAGTGAAGCCCTGTACCTGCTGGGAGAGTGAAGAATCACACCTGTGTTTTTAAATTGGTTTGTGATGGCTTAATAAGTTTTTTTGGTTACATGTAGAATGGGATGATAGCGCACCCGAGGGTAACATTGCCACTTGCCTGGCACGTATCTATTCCATCGTACAATATGCTTCTCAATAGATTACAAGCCATAGCAGCTGGTCTGAAATTGTGAAGGAGTGAGTGATTTGATGGCAATTTTCCAGGGGAACAGATAAGTTCCTCTCCATCACACAAACCAGCCTCCCATTCATTGACTCTGTCTACACTTCCCGCTGCCTCGGGAAAGCAGCCAGCATAATTAAGGACCCCATGCACCCCGGATATTCTCCCTTCCACCTTCTTCCGTTTGGAAAAAAATGCGAAAGTCTGAGGTCCATACCAACCGACTCAAGAACAGCTTCTTCCCTGCTGCTGTTAGACATTTGAATGGACTTTCCTCGCATGAAGTTGATCTTTCGCTACACCCTAGCTATGACTGTAACACTGCTCCTGCTCCTATTTCTTAGGTTCTTATGTTCTTACTACATTCTGCACTGTCTCGTTTCCTTCTCTATGAATGGTATGCTTTATCTGTATTACGTGCAGGGAACAGTACTTTTCACTGTATGTTAATGCATGTGACAATAATAAATCAAATCAAATCAAAAATTCGATAGAGGGAAATTTTTTCTGCTGCTTTGGGATTTTCGGATGAGGTGGTATACTTTTGAAAAGAAGAGCCAGATCTTTCTGGAATGAAATTGGGAAACATTGGCATATGCAAATGGTAGTAGAAATTTGGAACTCTTTTCCACAAAATGACAATTGATACAAAGTCAATTGTGAGTTTTAAATCTGTGATTGTTGGATATCTGCTATTCAAAGGTTAATGAGTATGGGTCACAGGCAGGTACATTGGGGCTATGTTGCAGATCAACCATGATCCCAATAAAGGGCGGAACAGGTTTGAGGGGTTGAAGGGCCTCCTTCTATTCTTATGGTACTGTTAATACTTACTTTTGCTTGTTGGTTGACTAAGTTGTGCTATTTTGATGTCACTGTTTCACAAAACTTCACAACCAGTGGGTGCAAGCCACGTAGAAGAACCAAAAGGTATGGTGACACAGTGGTTAGTTAGCTTTGCTATTTCACAGTGCCGGGGACCCAGGTTCAATTCTGGCCTTGAGTGACTGTCTGTGTGGAGTTTGCCCATTGTCCCCGTGTCTGCATGGGTTTCCTCCAGGTGCTCCGGTTTCCTCCCACACTCCAAAGATGTATGGGTTAGGTTGATTGGCTGTGCTAAATTGCCCCTTAGTGACAGGGGCACTAGCAGAGTGAATACGCAGATTTCCAGGCAATAGGACATGGGTGGGATTGTTGTCGGTGCAGACTCGATGGGCTGATTGGCCTCCTTCTGCACTGTAGGGATCCTGTGATTTCTGCTGCTCTTTAATTAGTTGAAATGTTTGTGCTTTGAATGTGATGATGTCCACTCTCCAGAAATTTGAATCCAATTGATTAACGGAAGATGCTTTTCTATCTAGTCATTGATAAGGTATAGGGTTTTTTTTCACAGCTGGGCACTGAGGATTGTTATTGGACCTTTAATTGGCTCGCAAATTTTCATTTTTTTTAAACGCGCGGAGGAAAATAAATTCCTTGTGAGGTACGCACTTGTCAAAAGCAATTAAATCTGTGCTTCGAATTAATCTTGAAAACTAAATAAAACCTCTGAACTTAAAAACCCTCCATGCAGAAAACCTACAAGGTTAGTCTAATAACTTTGACAAGGGCTTTTCCCTTTGTGTTTTTAGACTAATGTGTTTTGGTTTTCAAATTTGAGAAACTATTATTTTACATTTGGGTTATGAATGCTAACTCTGTTGGGCTTACGAACATTTTATTTTGAGCTTTGGTGATCTCATATTGAAATGGGATCTTTATCCCAGAACAGTCCTCAATAACAGTCAATTTTGTTGTAATCTAAGCATTGCAGTGACATGAGGACTAAGTTCACTGTATAATCTGTGCATTTCACTATGGAACTATGCATGTCAGGGTAAGCTCTCGTTCTTTCTAAATAAATACCTATTGGATTCAAACATGGAATTCCAAGGTACCAAACCACTTCTCATCCGTTCCTATTGTATAGAATTCCTGCTCCAAGAATAACATTTAAGTACAAAATCCTAACCCAAGCATATATTGTTGCCAAATTATCCAGTTTTTGATGCTTAGTACACTGAATAAAGTCAGCACCAGCCAAATTCCAAAGAGCTGCATGAATATGTTATAATAATCCACCCGCTTCAATGTAAAATCTGTTTTTAGTAAGTGTTTCTCTTCAGAGTGGAGTGTGGGCTGATTGATTAGAGAAGTGTAGCACAAAGAGTTGGAAATAGACTATTTTTAGCCCCTGTTTAATTTATAATGAGTGTGTCTGAAGCCCTTGAATCACTTGAGCCTTTTGTAGAAACTTATACTGGTCAACGTTCGTTACCTGGAGACAGCGGGTACAATTGTTCCACGCCTTATGTCCCTTCCTAAAAAATAGGTCACAGTCAAATCTTTTTTACCAGAAAATACACAATTTACAGATGGCCTTAGAGTGACAGATCATTTTCCGATTCATGCTATTGGAAGTTGAAGTGCTTTCCATTGATTTTGGCCTGAATCCTCTGACCTCGACCCATGGCCGAGATTCATAGAAGGTAGGAGCAGGAAGAGGCCATTTGGCTCTTTGAGCCTGCTCCGCCATTCATCACGATCATGACTGATAGCCCAACTCAACAGCCTAATCCTGCTTTCTCTCCACAACCTTCGATCCCATTTGCCCCAAGTGCTATATCCAGCCACCTCTTAAATACATTCATCAGCTACTTCCTGTGCTAATGAATTCCACAGACTCACCACTCTTTGGATGAAGGAATTACTGCCCCATTGGGGTGGCACAGTGGTTAGCACTGCTGTCTCACAATGCCAAGAATCTAGGTTCGATTCAGGCCTTGGGTCACTGTCTGTGTAGAGTTTGCATGTTCTCCCCATGTCTGCATGGGTTTCCTCCGGGTGCTGCAGTTTCCTTCCACAGTCCAAAGATGTGTGGGTTAGGTTGATTGGCCATGCTAATTTGAGCCTAGTGTATGTGGGGTTACGGGAATAGGGCCTGGGTGGGATTGTGGTTGGTGCAGACTCAATTGGCTGAATGCGTCCTTCTGACTTGTACGTATTCTATGATTCTATGAAATGTCTCCTCATCTCTGTCCTAAATGGTCTACCCCAAATCTCAGACTGTGACCCCTGATTCTGGACTCCCCCATCATCAGGAACATCCTCCCTGCACCTACCCTGTCTAGTCCCGTTAGAATTTTATCAGTCTCTATGAGATCCCCCCTCATTCATCTGAACTCCAGCGAAAACAGTCCTAACCTAGTCAATCTCTCCTCATACATCAGTCCCACCATCCCCGGAATCAGCCTGGTAAACCTTTGCTGCACTCCCTTGAGAGCAGCAACATCCTTCCTTGGTTAAGAAGACCAAAAACTGCACATTTTCCAGTCCCGCTGCTGTGAATGGAGATTTGGCTGAGTGCCAAATTCTATGTTCTGATTGGCAGCGGTAGTGCGAGATTGGAGAATTCCAGCTTTTGTCCAAATGAATTGAAGAATAAGTGATGCAACAGGTGGGAACATATTGCAAAGCCGCTATTTTTACTGCTCGGTCTATGGAAAATCTAAAGTGACCATATTCTTGATCCAAGTGTAATAATTTGTGGCATTCTCTCCTCAACAAGGTGGTCCAAGTGTGTTCTATCCACAAAATAACAGCCAATTACTGACCCATCAGTCTACTCTCAAACAAACTGATGGAAGGCGTTTTGACAGTGTTATCAAACATCAGCTACTTAATAATAACTTGCTCACTGATGCTCAGTTTGGGTTGTGCCAGGACCACTCAGCTCTTGAGCTCATTACAGCCTTGGTTAAAACACAGAGCAAAGAGCCAAACTCAAGTGAGGAGATGAGAGTGACTGCCCTTGACATTAAGGCAGCATTTGGCCGAGGAAGGCATCAAGGAGTCATTGAGGTCAATCAGGCTTTTTCCACTGAGGCTAGGGAGGAAAAAAAACTAGAGGACGTGGGTTAAGGGTGAAAAGTTTAAAGAGAATATCGCGGGGGGCTTCTTCACACAGAGAGTGGTGGGAGTGTGGAATGAGCAGCCAGATGAAGTGGTGATTGGGGGCTCACTTTTAACATTTAAGAAAAACTTGGACATGTACATGGATGAGAGGGGTGTGGAGGGGTATGGCCCAGGTGCAGATCAGTGGGACTAGGCAGAAAAATGGTCCGGCACAGCCAAGAAGGGCCAAAAGGCCTGTTTCTGTGCTGTAAATGTTCTATGGTTCTAATGAGGGTGAAAGCTCTCCGGTGGCTGGAGTCATACGTAGCACAAAGAGAGATGGTTGTGATTGTTGAAGACCAGGTTTTCCAGGGGGCAGTGTCCTCGGTCCAACCACCTTGTGCTGCTCCAATTACCTTCCTTCCAACATGAGCTCAGAAATGGGAGGTTCACTGATGATTCAGTATCATTTGTGACTCATCAGACAATGGCGCCATCCATGTTCACACGCAGCAAGAACTGGTTAACATTTGGGCTTGGACTGGTTGGTAGCAAGTAACATTTGTGTCACACAGGAGCCAGACAATGGCCATCTCCAACAAAAGTGAGTTTAACCCCTTTCATTGGATTGTCCACCATCATCAGCCTGGGGTTACCATTGAACAAAAACCGTAACAGGACCAGCCGCATAAATACCCTGGCTGCAAAAGTGGGTCAGTGGCTGGGGATTCTGCAGCATGTTGTTCACCTGCTCACTCCCCGAAACCTGTCCACAAGACTAAGACTGGAGTGAGATCCAACATTCTCCAAATGTCTGAACGAGTGCAGCTCTAAAACTCAAAAACGTTTTTCACCATTCTTGGACAAAGCAGCACTTTTGTCACCACTCTAACCCTTCACTCCTTCCAGTACCAACGCGCAGTGGCAGCAACGTGTATCCTTTACAAGATGTACTGCATCAACTTACTAATGTTCCTTTGACAGCACTTTGCAAATCCACAACTCTACACCTAAAAGTATGGGAGCTGCAGGCACAATGGAACTCACTCACTTCCAACTTTCCCCTCCATGTTACTGACTTTGAAATATAATGCTGTTCCTTCACGCTTGCTGGGTCAAACTCCCTCCCTAGCAAACTGTAGGTGCACTTACACAGACCGTAGGAATTCAAGAAAGTGCTTACCACCACTTTCCCGGGAAACAATGCTGGCCTTACCACTGATCTCCACACCCCTTGGACAACTAAAAA
Organism: Carcharhinus amblyrhynchos; assembly: GCF_965287045.1. Lineage (NCBI taxonomy): Eukaryota > Metazoa > Chordata > Chondrichthyes > Carcharhiniformes > Carcharhinidae > Carcharhinus > Carcharhinus amblyrhynchos. Next base: position 134,992,600 of record NC_137327.1, read on the forward strand.
AAATCTATTTCTTGCTTCTGGATTCAACCATGCTTGCGAATGTACTGGAAATCGAAAAAGATTTCCCACAAGGTAAGAGCAATCTTCTTGTTTGATGGTTGTGCAATGCTCACTCTGCTCCAGAGAAGGGGGTGGCATGGTGGCACAGTGGTTAGCACTGCTGCCTCACAGCGCCAGACCGCCTGGGTTCAATTCCGGCCTCGGGTCACTGTCTGTGTGGAGTTTGCACATTGTCCCCATGTCTATCCGGGTTTCCTCCGGGTGCTCCAGTTTCTTCCCACAGTCCAAAGATGTGCAGGTTAGGTTGATTGACCACGCTAAATTTCCCCTTAGTGTGAGGGGGATTAGGAGGGTAAATACGTGAGGTTACAGGGATAGGGCCTGGATGGGATTGTGGTTAGCGCAGACTTGATAGGCCGAATGGCCTCCTTCTGCACTGTAGGGATTCTATGATTATTTATTATTAGTGTCACAAGTTGGCTTATATTAACACTGCGATGAAGTTACTATGAAAATCCCCTAGTCGCCACACTCTGGCGCCTGTTCAGGTACACTGAGGGAGAATTTAGCACGGCCAGAGCGTCTAACCAGCACATTTTTCGGACTGTGGGAGGAAACTGGAGCACCTGAAGGAAACCCATGCAGACACGAGGAGAACGTGCAGACTCCGCTCAGACAGTGACCCAAGCTGGGAATCGAACCTGGATCCCTGGCACTGTGAGGCAGCAATGCTAACCACTGTGCCACCCAATATGGTCCTGATCAAATTATGAACACAAGTAAGGGCACAATTTTAAACCCACCCTGCCTGCAGGAAAACACAGATGGGCATGCTGTTCAAATGGCCCAAGTTACTCATCAACTCCGGGAAGACAGAGAGCTGGTGATGCCTGATTTTAACCTGATGAATTGAACTGGCAGTAAGGACAGACAACCAAAGCCAGCAGAAATGTTAAATACAAATGTCTCCTACCAATGATGGAAACAAGTACAATTTTAACCTAACGCCAGGAGTGAGAATGTGAAGTGTGTTTTCTACCGGCTGGAGAAGTGAGGAAGGAGACCCAGACGAGGCTGGAAGTCTTTTACTTTTGACAATTCTCCTTGCAAAGCTACAAAGCTCCAGTTGCTGATTCCACCACCCACCTGCTCTTGGCAAGCGGTCCCCTAGACTTGTGGTTTACGTCGACTTACTTCCGGCTGCCCAGCCAGGGTGGGTGGGGTGTTGACTGGAGGGATCTAAATGAGATTCCGGAGTTACAATACCACAGAGCTCGATTCTGGAGCAGTGGATGAGTTTCCAACTCACCCACCCAAAACTGGCCAGAAGATAAAAGGACTTAAATCTCCTTCAGACGTGTGGAAAAAAAGGTGCAACTGTCCTAATTCCCGTAAGTGCCTTCTTACAAATAGAACCGACAGATGTCTTTACAGTGTGGTCTTTCTTTCAAAAATCAAACCATTACCATACTTGTTTTTAAGAAGGCGAACATTTTAATGTGAATTTTTAGACTTGTCCTCAGGCAGGGCATGTTTTATGCTGGGAGATCAGGCTTTTTCCCATATAAACACTCAGATCTGAATTTTACAATGATGGAGAAATTCTCCATTGTTGCAAAAGTGGCAGAAGGGGCCAAAGTGTTCCACTCTCAAGCATGGCACCTACCATTTTTACGCAGCGTGAATGGGCCTGGTTCAGGATTTGGATTATAACTTCAGGTATCTCAGACCTTACATTTTTTATATATATATATTTTCAAAAGGCAGTTTCCCACATAAAACAGGACCTGCCCCCTGTCATATCTAATTTTGATTAGCCAGAAGCAGGAAGCATGACATATACATCTTTGACATCTAAGCAGCAGGTCTCAATTTTGCATCATCCTTTCGACAGATGGGGTACCCATTTGGAGTGGTCGGATACCTCTAGATATACCCCTGGATGGTTTAGGAAGAGGTAAGGTGCCTTTTGGGAGAGGTAAGGTGCCTTTTGGGAGAGGTAAGGTGCCCTTTGGAATTGTTAAAAGTGGACATGAGTGTGTCCTTAAAAAAGTGCATAAACTCATTTGAATTGACGAGCGCTGTCAAGAGGAACTGTTTCGAAGAACTATCAAAACTGTCAAAAGTATCGACAAGAAATGTCAAAAGGAACTGCTAAAACTATCAAAGCTGTCGTAAATGTCAAGAGAAACTGTCAAGGGGAACTGGCAAAGTTACCAAAATTGTCAGAATCAACTCTCAGAAGAACTGTCAGAATTGGCCAAAGTGTCAAAAGCAACTGTTAAGCTGTCAAGGCATCTAAAACTTTGAATCTTTGAAAAAGTTTGCAGAGTGTTAAAGTCATTGCTTGCTATTTCACTTTGTTTGTTGACATCAGTCTGGGGGCTATCATTACTAGATTTGTGCTGCATGACTGTAGGTTGCCTTCCATTTCATAGTTTGATTGTCAGCTCTAAGCGTTTATAGACTCTTTGAAATGCGTCTGTGAATTCCAATACTTGTTTTAATGAAGGATTAAACATTTGAATGAAATATTCTTATAAGTGATTTTACAGTTGAAGAAATGCAAATGTCATGCATGTTTTTTATGAATGAGTTTTTTAAAAAATAAAGCCTGCAATGGACACAAAATTTAATTTTATCTCAACAAGGCTCCTGACATTGATTTGTGGTGGATACTGGTTGAGTTGCATGGTGGGTATAAGGACAAAGGATGGTGTGTAGGTGCATAGGGCTAGCATGAGTTAACATAAAGTTAGCATTGAACTGTAAAGAACCATGTGGGCGGACAGGTGGAGGGGCATAATGTGGTATGGAGGGTATGAAGGGTTCTTCCGAGTGGGTGGAGGGACATAAGTTGGGGTGGAGGGTATGGGGGTCATGGGGTGGGGTAGAGGGCAAGAGGTGGCAAAAGTTGGCATGGAAGTATATGGGGGTTAGGACTGGATTTTGTTTTACTGCTTTTAAAAAATTGCTGGCGCACTCAAGTAAAATTTTAAAGTTTATTTATTAGTGTTACAAGTAGGTTTACATTAACACTGCAGTGAAGTTACTGTGAAATCCCCCAGGCAGGCCTTCCACCCAGCGTACCCCCACAGCTGGCAGCCCCTGCACTGCTGCGGTTGCTCAACCCGAGTCCCAGCGAACCCTGTCACCTTGGACTGAGAATCCCAGGGCACTTCCTCTCAGGGCGTGTTTGCAGATCCCTGATCTGCGTTCCTGACCTGGGAGCAAAAGTACATATGTCAACATCAGACACGCCATTGGCATGGCCGGCTGCAAGTTTAAACTGTCTTGGTTCTGGTTTAATAACGTGCCTACGCCCCCAATCTCAGAAGGCATACCTCGATTCATTCGCTATGGTTCTGGGGCCCCCATACCAGTCATTCCCATTCAAGTGAGATTGATACATTTAGTGCCAATTATTGTCAAATGAGAAGCCATTTTCTTCTGTGTGCACCATTTAGGATCTAATAGTCTTGTCCAGAATCTTACTGTCAACAAATAGCAGAGGCCTTCATTTTGCCATTCTGATCATTTTCAAACTCTGGACCAAAAGTTGAAAGAACAGAATATGAATCCACTACAGCAGCTTACCCTCCGCTGTGTTACTTTTCACAAGGTTCAAGTTCCACTTCAGCACAAATGTCTAAACAGTGCAGTGTTGCGAAAGTGTTTCACCGGCAGAGGTGATGGCTTTTGGATCAGACGTTAAAACAACTGGCCTTCTCCATTGGAATATGAAACAACTCATGGTGTACTCTGTCGGAGAAGAGTTGGGGACTTCTCCCTGGAGCTCTGGCCAATATTTTCCCCTAAATTATCACTGCAAACAGATTACCTGGGCATTATCACATGTGGTGGCTTGCATTTGTGCAAGTTGGTCATTTTGATGTGGTCAAGAAGGCGTATGGTGTGCTGGCCTTCAGTAATCGAGGGATTGCGTTTAGGAGTCGGGAGGTAATGCTGCAACTTTATAAGACTCTTGTCAGACCCCACTTGGAGTACTGTGCGCAGTTCTGGACGCCTCACTGCAAGAAGGATGTGGAGGCTATTGAGAGGGTGCAGAGGAGATTTACAAGGATGTTGCCTGGATTGGGAGGCATGCCTTATGAGGATAGGTTGAGGGAGCTCGGTCTCTTCTCCCTGGAGAGACGAAGGTTGAGAGGCGACCTGATAGAGGTTTATAAAATGTTGAGAGGAATAGATAGGGTGGATTCTCGGAGGCTATTTCCCAGGGCTGAAACGGTTGCTATGAGAGGACACAGGTTTAAGGTGCTGGGGAACAGGTACAGAGGAGATGTTAGGGGTAAGTTTTTCACTCAGGGGGTGGTGAGTGAGTGGAATCGGCTGCCGTCGGTGGTGGTGGAGGCGAACTCGCTGGGGTCTTTTAAAAGACTTCTGGATGAGTACATGGGATTTAATGGGATTGGGAGTTACAGATAGTCCTATGGCCTGGTAGGTATAGATGTGATCAGCGCAACTTGTGGGCCGAAGGGCCTGTTTGTGCTGTAGTGTTCTATGTTCTATGTTCCTCCAGTGACTATATTCCCACATGTATTTCACTGGCTGCAAAGCCTTGTGATGGCGAAAGCTGTTATATATATTCAAGACTTTCTTTCTTCATCTTATAATTTTTTTAAAAAGTATTCTGAATGGGCAGTACGGTGGCACAGTGACAAGCACTGCTGCCTCACAGCGCCAGGGTCCCAGGTTCAAATCCGGCTTCGGGTCACTGTCTGTGTGGAATTTGCACTTTCTCCCTGTGCCTGCGTGAGTTTCCTCCCACAGTTCAAAGATGTGTGGGTTAGGTGGATTGGCCATGTTAAATTCACCTGAGTGTCAGGGAGACTAGCTAGGGTAAATGTGTGGGGTTATCAGAGTTGGGTGGGATTGTGGCTGGTACAGACTTGATGGGCTGAATGGCCTCCTTCAGTACTGGAAGGATTCTATTATGATATTATAGGACTATTCAAAAAGTTTGGTATGTTTAAGTATTAGTGTCACTAGCAGGCTTACATTAACACTGCAATGAAGTTACTGTGAAAATCCCCTAGTTGCCACACTGTGGCACCTGTTTGGGTACACTGAGGGAGAATTTAGCCTGGCCAATACACCTAACCAGCACATCTTTTGGACTGTGGGGGGAAACTGGAGCACCCGGAGGAAACCCACGCAGACACGGGGAGAACGCTCAGATTCCACGCAGACAGTGACCTAAACCAGGAATTGAACCCAGGTCTCTGGTGTCGTGAGGCAGCCGTGCTAACCCACTGCCCACATGGTAGGAGCTGCAGACGTAAATCATTTCAAACAGAACCAATACCCAATTGACTCGCAAGAAACGTCATTACAATTCACATGAGCATTTATGCTCTTTGATCTTTTCGGAGACAGTTTTATGGTTTGCCTATAAAGGCAGCAATGGAAACTATCCCACGTTTAGATGGTCGTTGATGACGCATTTGTTCTGATGGTGCTCCCCCCCCAACACCCCCATCCCCCCCCCAATTCCACCTCCCCCCCCCCCGACCCCCCACCCCCGTATAGCACAAGAATAGGACACCACTGCCAAAGCCCCATTTATCACCTCCATGACTATACATTTCCTGTGTACGGATCACACTGTTTGGCACATGAAGAATTTTAAATGTAGGATTGCAAAGTCTCATTCTACCCATTTTAGATGGTGCAATTAGTGGCGTGTATCTGATTTTCTTTAAAACAGCAGGGCTGAGCTGATATATAAATTTCCTTTCCGCTCTTTTCTTTCCAACGCTGCACTGTGAATGTGCATTGCAACTGTCAATATAAACCACCGGCAATAATAATTGCTGAGTATAGTATTGGTGGTACAATCAGTTCTGAACAATTTCAGACTCCCCGCATTGCTTCCCAACTAATGTACAGATCTTTCCTTAAGTCAGGCAATTCTTCATTCACAACAGGGGTATGATGGATGTATTTATGACACACAACACAGCTTACAATGTACATTCTTTCCTACCGATGTGCCATATATCGTTGCAGCGCAGCATGTTGAAGGCTGCTACGCTACTTCCCCAGGGCTCTGGGAACGCTGAAGCTAAGTGTTGCAACAGGCCCTTTTGTGGGGAGTCACGAAAGTCCTCTCCTTCCACTTGTCACGTCTGCGGCATTTGTTTTTTACGACAGTCTGTGGTTCTGGTGAACTTTGGTACCGCCATGCGCTCATCTCATCTGGTTTTCATTGAAGCCTCCCTCTTGTAACTGGTCCTCTGTAACGATAGTTTTCTATGAATCCATAAAACCACATCAAAAACACAGTTACTTAATATTTTCCCTCAAGTTTAATTTATGCTTGGAAACTTTGCTGCTTACAACACAAGGTACAAATGACATTTCTGGGCTACTAACCAGGACACCTGCTACTCAGCAAATGCCAATAGTTCTATTTTGTTACGATATATTCTGAATTGAATCATTCCCTCTCTAGTTCTGGTTGAACATTGAAGTTCTATTACTCCGGGGTGTTTGGCCAAGAGTTTACCATCTCATTGTGTCCATTTTCGAGCACAATGCAGCCATAAAGTGGGGCGTAAAGCGATTAGCATGATTGGTGCTGGGGCGGGGCTAATGGGGGAGGGGCCAGTGGGGGAGGGGCCAGTGGGGGTAGGGTCAGTGGGGGAGGGGCCAGTGGGGGGTCTAATGGGTGTAGGGGGCCTGTTGCCATTCTGCAGTGATCGGTGGGGAGAAGGCAACGGGGTCACGATTGGTGGAGGAGGGAAGGAATCTGTGATCATTCTTGGGCAGCGGGGGGAAGGGGCTGCATCTATGGCCACAGGCCCCTGTGATTGCGGGGATGAGCTGCTTCGGGCTGCCTGCAGTAGCAGGGGCCTGACAACCCTCTCTTTGTCTGTCCCTGTTACCGTTAATTTGCACGGGCAGCATCAGAGGCCTGCACACGCGCACTACCGCCCTCTGCAGGCTTTCGGGTGCATTAAGCCCCGTCCACAGGCTTCTGCAGCGAGCAACAGGCTCACTAGAATTCTGCAGGCAGAATGCGTATGAGGGGGCCTAAAAAGACGCCCATGAGATGGATTTGAAACTCTCCCAGTTTCGAGTCCACCCAGAACTTTGACAAAAATATGGCTCCTTTCATGGGAATTACAAATTGCAATTGGAAAGATTAAACTTAGGAGAACAAAAGTGGAGTACTTGTTTTAATTTTATTGCGCATTTTGTGCCAAGCTTATTGATTCATTATCAGTGTCTGTCTTTCATTTTACTTTTAAGAATATATATAGTTCAATTTATGTCAGTCTGATTAGGATTGATAGATTGCTCAACAAATTAGTAACTGTTTTATTCAATGGGCTGAGTGGTGTCCTTCTATACTGTAGGAATTCTTATTAATAATCTAACTGCAATCTGTGTGTATTCATTGCGCTGCAGAATCAGTGGTAATACTGTGGAGAGTCATTACAGCCACTGTTCCCAATATGAGCACAGTCATTATACCCTGTTTGATTTTCATAGTATAGGATTCCATTTCCCAAAAAATTGACCCCTTCTCAACTTACACAATGTGGAGATGCCGGCGTTGGATTGGGGTAAACGCAGAAAAAAAGTCTCACAACACCAGGTTAAAGTACAACAGGTTTATTTGGTAGAAAAAGCCACTAGCTTTCGGAGCGCTGCCCCTTCGTCAGGTAAGTGGGAGTTCTGTTCACAAACAGGGCATATAAAGACACAAACTATATTTACAAACTAATGATTGGAATGCGAATCTTTAAGGTAATCAAGTCTTAAAGGAAAGTGGAGAGAGGGTTAAGCACAGGTTAAAGAGGTGTATATTGTCTCCAGACAGGACAGTTAGTGAGATTTTGCAAGCCCAGGCAAGTCGTGGGGGTTACAGATAGTGTGACATGAACCCAAGGTCCCGGTTGAGGCCGTCCTCATGTGTGCGGAACTTGGCTATCAGTCTCTGCTCAGCGACTCTGCATTGTTGTGTGTCGTGGAAAACATTTACCTGAAGTTCTGGAAGGCCGTTGATGTTAAATCTGACGTTAAATTGGGTCTCCTTCAAATCGCATTTAAAATGCAACTGCTGAATGTTAAAAACGAACAGAAAATGCTGGAAAATCTCGGTAGGTCTGACAGCACCTGTGGGGAAAGAATACAGCCAATGTTTCAAATCTGGATGACCTTTCATTAGAGTCCTCAAGAAGCACTGAGGAAGGGTCATCCAGACTCGAAACGCAGGCGCTATTCTCTCTCCACAGACACCGTCAGACCTGCTGAGATTTTCCAGCATTTTCTGCTTTTGTTTCAGATTCCAGCACCCACAGTAGTTTGCCTTCATTTTGCTGAATTTTAATGTGCAACTGACTTGAAGTTTTTCACAGCTGGGGAATGTTCAAATGTCGGGCAATGCAGTTGATTGGAAGTGACGACCAGGATAATAATGGATGCCAGTGTCATTTACTCACACCGCTTGATGTCCTGGTATAGACGTGTCAGAGTCAGGACCACCGGGGAGTATCCCCTCTACAAAACAGGGAATGAAATGCAAGAACCACATGGTGGATGGCCAACATGCAACCACAAAGGCACAGTGAGTGCTGATATGTCTGCACACATCATATCCAGGAACGTGGCATGCCTGTAGATCACACTGCAAGTGACAGACGGAGGGATGGATGCCAGGAACTACAGGAACCAAGCTCGGTGCAGTGACCATCCCCGTCTGAGAATTTTGGATAGAAAGGTGGGAACATCAACAGAGAGGAAAAAACCAACATGAATGAGTGAGAAGAAAATCCTTCTTAAATCCCATTAATCACTCAATGGAACTCTATTGTTACAAGTAGAGATTTGAGGTACACAGGGGTCCATTTTCCGTTCTCGTGGTCAGTGAGCCAGAGCAAGCTGTGAGAGTGACTGCAGGAATTCAGAATCTTTTGTGAAAAATGGGCAAGAGTTTCATTTAAATATTCAAATCAAGGGCAATGGGAATGAAAAGGAACGCAGGCACGATTCCATGATTTTCCAACGGGGAATGCTCTCCGAATTCCGCTTGGCTGAATGAAGTTAAAGATCAGGTTAGTTTTGGCTGACAGCAACTGACCCCTCAAATGGGGACCCGTGGGGTCATCACATAATCATTTTCTAAAGTTGGCTTCAGCAATGAATTCCAGCGATGTACATCTTTATTTTTAAAAAATTTTTGACCCAAATCTGAGGATCAATCCTTTTGCATGCTCCAATTAAAAATTGGAATATTAGACATCCCTTGGTGTTTTGCTCTCTTTTTCTGTGGACAGGGAGAGAGAGAGAGATTGGAAGAATGGATGAAAGGCAGGTTTACTTGCATCAGAGACAGACTGTTCATGTGCACCCTTACCCAGGCGACCGTCTGGAAAGACATGCACCCTTGCCTCATAATGTCAGAAGGAAGCTGTATGTATAAGGCTCTGCTCACTGGAAGGCCAGGGATAGAGTTGTGTCGCATGCTGGAATCCGGATTTATGAGAAAATCCCACCACGCAACACGGGTCACAACAATCTTAACACGTTGGGCTGGGTTTTCCTGCACTCTCGGCTGGACCCAGGTTCAGAAGCCACCCCCTCATTTCCAATAGATCCCCTCTTAACAGGTCGGGGAAAGGGTTAGGGCATGACTGTGTAGTGTTTTTCACATTCTCCCCATGTTGGATGCTGAGGTTTCCTCCCATAGATGCGCAGGTTAGGGGGATTAGCCTTGCTAAATTGCCCCTTGGTTTACAAAGATGTGCAGGTTAGGTGGATTGGCTATGAACGTTGCATGTTATTACTGACATGGGGCAGGAGAGTACTCTTTCAGAGGGTTGGTGTAGACTCAATGGGCTGAATGTCCTCCTTCTACACTGTTGGGATTCTATGGGCTCACACAGACAGGAAACCCAAAATCAGCATTTGAACTCAGTGCTGAGAGTGCAGTGTCAGAGTTACAATTTTATGGAGGACACTTAAGCACTTGTGAGGGTTAAAGAAAGTTTATGGAACTATCAATCTGTGAAATCCACAGCCCTTTAAAAATCAAAACAGCCTGCCCGTGTCAATGAGAGCATAAAAAACTCAAAGCTTTGAAATTATTGAAATCTGCACCTGGATGTATCTCGAAGGAGGTTAAAGTTTATTTATTCATGTCATATTTGTTGCTGTGAGGCAACAGTGCTAATCACTGTAAGAGTATGCCATCCTGTAAGAGCGATTTGAATCTTCAGCCATTTAAAGATTCAAAAATAGGCTGCCTGTGTCAACGATGGTTGAAAAGAAAACCAGGACTTTTACGTGCCCCCACCATGTGTGCTTATGATGGGGAGGGGAGTAAAATAGGGTAAGTGACATTCCCTTTACCAACATCCTTTGTGCTCACCCCATGATAGCAGGGTGGTGCCATGTTATCAGCACCCACCTGTCATGATAAAATAAATAATCAAACATCAGCTGAGCTTTGTAACAATCCAAGTTACCCAGTAATACACTATCTATACCATAAAATAGCTGGTGTGGGCAGCTAGTCAGGAGCGGGCAGGGCCATATTTTTTAAATGGTGGAATAAGGGTGGTACACAGGGAGATTTTAAGGCCTCGCTTGATCTGACACTGGGACGTCCTACCTGAGGTAAACGGACCTTCCCATTGTCTGCCCCTCACCCGCTCCGGTTCCCATGGCAGGCGGGGTGGTAGCAATCCGGTGATTATCTTTCCTGCTTTGTGAGGAGCAACACAATGTTCAACAATTGGACAACATTTGGTAAATAATCCTCAGTGAACAAGGAATGATGCTGACAACCAATTTAAGATTGTCAGTCAGGCCCGCATGTGCTAGGAGCAACACATATGAGTACACAGGGTCGTGTTCTTTGCAGACAGACAGGAAGTGTACACATATTCTGCCTGTTTTAGCGAAACAAGCAAAGTGACAGCCATTTGTTGGTTCATTCTTCAGGGCAATGCCATGACCAATCAGAGTCAGGTTGCCTGATTTAAATTCTGAAACATGCTTGGCAGTTAATTGTCGGTCACCAGCGACTGGTGCATTCGCCATGGCAATGTTTCTGTCACAGTAAGAAGTCTGACAACACCAGGTTTAAGTTCAACCAATTTATTTGGTTGTTTATTTTATTCGCTATGTATTTTAAATAAACTGGTTGGACTTTAACCTGGTGTTGTCAGACTTCTTACTGTGTTTACCCCCGTCCAACGCTGGCATCTCTACATCATAACATTTCTGTCATTCAGCGTCCACTTGCCAACCAATCAGCACTCTCTTCTCATGCAGTGTAAAGTTGTTGTCTCCCTTGACATGGCTTGTGAAATGTCTGATGAGTGCAAGATGAAAAGCTTCAACAAAAGGTCCTTTTTTTACAGCGGTAATCTAGAAATCTGTCATTCTCCGTCTTGAATGTTCTCAATGACCGAGCCTCCACAGCCCTCTGGAGTGGACAATTCCAAGAATGCACTACCTTCTGAGTAAAGAAACTCCTCCTCATCTCAGTTCTAAATGGGCTAACCCTTATTTTAAGACTGTGCCCTCTGGTTCTGGACCTTCCTCCCTCACCCTTCCCCAGCCAGGGAAATACCCTTCCCGCACCTACACTGTCACATCCTCTAAGAATTTTGGATGTTTCCCCTCTCACTCTTCGAAACTCAAGAGAACACAAACCTAGTCTCCTCAATCTCTACTTATTGGACAATGCTGCCATCTCAGAAATCAGGATGGTGAAGTTTCATTGCATTTCCTCTGTGGTAAGTATATCTGACTATATAGAAGCCTTTACAGTCTGGTTTATGTCTCTCACTGTTTTATTTTGACATTCTATTTTCCGTCCTATTATTAGGTTTTTATTAATATTATGGTTCCCCTTTGTTAAATTCTCAAATACTTCCAATCCTCGGGCTTGCTACTTTTTGGCAACTTTATGTGCCTCTTTCTTTGATCTCATACAATTTATAACTTCTCCTGCTACAATTGGATTACTTTCTTCTGTTGGGGTTTGATGCTTTAAATGAATGTATATTTGTTGTAAACCATATATTAATTCTTCAAATGGTAGCTATTGCCAATCGACTGTTTTACCTTTTAATGTAGTTTTACAATCCTTCACAGCATTTTGCCCCTCGTATCTTCATAGTTTCCTTTGTTACAACACTTTCAAATTTTAATTGTAAAATTCTATTGTATATCACTTTTCCCTAAAGGCTCTTTTATGATAAGATTATTAATTAGCCACTTCGAATTGCACAATACTTTATCTAAAATAATCCATTCTCTCATTGGTTCCTCAGTATACTGTTCTGGAAAACCTTCTTGTGCATATTCCAGGAATTTGTCTTCCACAGCAGTATGCTAATTAAGTTTACCCAGTTTATATGTAGATTTATTCTTGTATTACCCTGCTACATGTGTCTCTGATTTCCTGATATATACCATACCCAATATTATCAATATAGTTTGGTGGCTTATAAACAACTCCCATCAATGCTTGCTGCCTCTTGTGGTATCTTAGCGCCACTCAAACTGGTTCTACATCCTGACCTTTTGGTCTAAGCTCCTGTTTCACTAATGTACTGAACTACAGAGTAGCACAGTGGTTAGGTGCAGCAGGTGGTCAGGAAGGCGAATGGGATGCTGGCCTTCATAGCGAGGGGGATTGAATATAAAAGTAGGGAGGTCTTGCTGCAGCTGTATAGGGCATTGGTGAGGCCGCAGCTGGAGTACTGTGTGCAGTTTTGGGCGCCGCACCTGCACAAGGATATTTTGGCCCTGGAGGGAGTGCAGAGGAGGTTTACTAGGCTGATACCGGAGTTGAGGGGATTGAGCTATGAGGAGAGGCTGAATAAACTAGGCTTGTACTCGTTAGAGTTTAGAAGAATGAGGGGAGATCTCATTGAGATGTATAAGATGATGAATGGGATGGATAGGATAGAGGTGGAGAGACTCTTCCCGCTCAAAAAAGACAGTAGGACTAGGGGGCACAGCCTCAAGATAAAGGGGAGGCGGTTTAGAACGGAGTTGAGGAGGAACTTCCTCACTCAAAGGGTGGTGAATCTCTGGAATTCTCTGCCCGTTGAAGTGGTGGAGGCTGCCTCGCTAAATATTTTTAAGACGCGGGTTGATGGGTTCTTGATAAGAGAGGGGATTAAGGGTTATGGGGAGAGGGCGGGAAAGTGGAACTGAGCCACGACAGATCAGCCATGATCTTATTGAATGGCGGGGCAGGCTCGAAGGGCTAGATGGCCTACTCCTGCTCCTATTTCTTATGTTCTTATGTTCTTATGTTAGCACTGCTGCCTCACAGCGTCAGAAACCTGGATTCAATTCCCAGCTTGGGTCTATGCAGAGTCTGCACATTCTCCCCATGTCTGCATGGGTTTCCTACAGGTGCTCCAGTTTCCTCTCACAGTCCAAAAGACGTGTTGGTTAGGTGCATTGGCCATACTAAATTCTCCCTCAGTGTACCCGAACAGGTGCCTGAGTGTGGCAACTAGGGGATTTTCACAGTAACTTCATTGCAGTGTTATTGTAAGCCTACTTGTAATACAATAAAATAAGTTTTAAACTGATCTCATCTGTTATTAACAGTGCTGTACCTCCCCCTTTTCTTTTTTGCCAATCCTTCCCAAATGTTTAATGCCTGTGAATGTTCATTCCCACCCTTCAGCTATGTACATGGTACGGTAGCACAGTGGTCAGCATTGCTGCTTCACAGCTCCAGGGTCCTGGGTTCGATTCCCGTGTCAGGTCACTGTCTGTGTGGAGTTTGCATGTTCTCCTCGTGTCTGCATGAGTTTCCTCCCACGGTCCAAAGATGTGCAGGTTAGGTTGATTGGCCGTGCTAAGAAATTTGCCCCTTAGTGTCCAGGGATGCATAGGTTAGAGGGATTAGTGGGTATAATATGGGGGTAGGGCCTGGGTGGGATTGTGTTCAGAGCAGACTTGATGGGCCGAAGGGCCTCTTTCTGCACTGGAGGCTTCTATGGTCTCTGTAATGGTAATAGAGTTCATACCTGCTTACTTCAATGTTGTGTCATTAATTCATTTACCTTTTTGTGAACTCAGACTGCATTCAGATAGAGAGCCTTTAATTTTGCCTTTGTAATATTTTCCCATATTTTTATCTTACTTGAAGCTGGTCTTTGTTTCTGTTGCTTTCCAATTTTGTTTACCACTTTTCCTTCTATCATCCGGAGCTTTGTTTCTCTCTTACCTGAATTCCCTCTCCCAATCCCATTCAACTGCTAATCCACATTAAACCCTCCCCAACCGACCTCGCAAATCTCCCTGCAAGGACATTAGTTCGGGTCCTGCTACGATCCTCCTTGTTCTCATTCCATCTGTTCCGAATCCAGCCCCAGTGCCTTGGAAATCTAAAGCCCCTCCCTCCTGCACCACCTTTTCATATGGTGCATGCTTGTGACACACAGCATCAGTGATGGAGGGGGTGAATGTTGAATGGATGGGATTTCAGTCACTGAGATGTTTTTCCTGGATAGTGTCAAATGTTTTCAACGTTGTTGGAACTGTACTCACCCAGGCAAGCGAAGATTATTCCAACATACTCCTGACTTGTGCCTTGTAGATGGTGGACAGGCTTTGGAGTGCCAGGGAGTGAGTTATTCACGACAGAATTCCAAGCCTCTGGCCTACTCTTGTTGCCATAGGATTCATATGTCAGGTCTGATTAGGTTTCTGCTGGATGGTCAGCTCCCCAGGATGTTGATATTGGGCCTGTGGTTAGAATATTTCTCGTTGGACATTGTGATCTGCACTTGTGTGGTGCAGATGTTTTCTGCCAATAATCTGCCCAAGGCTGAATGTTGGACTGATCCTGTGAGAAGTGAGAAGTGTAGAGTTGTGGTAAAAGATCAGACAAGATCACATTGAAAAGCTAAACAGACTTGAAGGGCCAAATAGCCAACTCCTGATCCTATTTTTTTTTAATTCTTACACTTTTTCAGTCGAGGAGTTACAGGGAGAGTGGAAATCCCTTTGCCTGACTAATTCTCTGTCTAAACACAAGATGGGAGGGACAGACATGTTCAAGGCAGGTGGTTTGTGATGTTTATTTCCCTTCATCAAGGGAGTTACACATTTCTTTGGAAATTGAGACTGCTGATGTCTCAAAATTGATTCAAGTTGAAGCAAGGTTGCAATTATTAAATATTCAATGGAACATTAAATAGGATGGGTGCAAAACAGGCACACAAAAATATTAATAAGGAGCAGGAGTAGGCCATCCAGCCCCTCAAGACATTTAGTGAGGTCATGGCTGATCTAATTGTAACCTCAACCCCACATTCCTGCCAAACCCCCAATAACCTTTCGCCCCCTTGATAATCACGAATCTATCGAGTTCTGCCTTAAAAATATTCAAAGTCTCTGCTCCCGCCAGGCAGTCAACCCAACCCTGCCTGCACCCCGTGGAGAGGGATACAATAAAACTAGCCCTATTATTTCGTCAGCTCGGTACATTTGCTAATAAAGTAAGAGGCATTTCTCTGCGTTGATTGAACCGTTTCCTTTCGGGTAAGCGACACTGCTGTTCTGGAATAGCAGAATGTCAATAATAGCCGATGGGACTTGGGAACATGTCAGTCCTTTTTAGGAGGTTGGGGGGAAGGGTTCCTTCGGAATCTGTCAATATTTGCAGAAGGTCTCCAGCATTATGTCAGTTGTTGTGGGGGGCTCCCAGGAGTGTAATAATATTTGCAGGGGTCTGACCGTACAGGAAACTTTGATAACCCTATTGGTTTACATAGCCATGTCATGACAATAAATTTGGAGGCATGTTTATATATTGTGTCTAAGTAATAAGTGACAGGGTAACACCGTGAACCCGATTCGTGCACATTCACTGCCTATATTATTGACTAATTATTTCTCCTTTTGTGGCAATGAGATTCCAAATGTGAAGAACAAATGCAGCTGTGAGGGCTGGATTGCAACTTAAGACGTGCCGGTCTAAAGGGAAGTCCCCAAAAATTCAAAACAAAATATCATGTGCCCACTGGACCTCCACTCAGCTGGTGTTTTCCAGTGTGGAAAGGCAAAGCACAAAGAAAAATCAAACATTTCTTCTGGTATTATTGTGTGACCACATCCCAGCCCACTTATGGGAAACCTGCTCAAGTCTGAATCGCAAAGAATGAAGCACATTTTGTGGTTATGGTGATAGAAAATATTATAGCCCCAATAAACCAGAGGCAAAGGAGAGGTCTGGGACCAGAAGTTATAATTTCCTAAATAAATACACTATAAAACAGCTGAATACACACAGACTGGAGGAGCTGCTGGTAAATGAGAGCCGTCACACAAACTCAGAAGTACAAACTGCAAAGTTCTCAAGGCCATTTCTTTTCGGTCATCAGAGAAATATCCTAAGATAAATAGCAAATGTGTTGAACAGTTATCTATGAGAGGTGTGTATAAAATCTTTGATCCTATTTTAAACAAACTGAAAACTGCCGTATTAATTTCCTTGGCCTGATTCCTGTCCTCCATTATTTCTTGACTGCCCATCAGCACTGTCTGCGCTAATCTGTCCCCTAATGTGTTAGACTGAAAGTCTTTGTTCTTCTTTCCAAGCCCTCTCCATGGCCTTTCCCCTCTCTATCCCTACAATTTCCTTCAGCCAGCTATGCCTTCCGCCAATTTTTACAGATGCACCATGGAAAGCATCCTTTCCCGATGTATCACAGCTTGGCATGGCTCCTGCTCCGACCAAGACCGAAAAAAAAACTACAAAGGGTTGTGAATGAAGCCGAGCCCATCACTCAAACCAGCCTCCCATCCATTGATTCCGTCTACACTTCCCACTGCCTCAGAAAAGCAATCAGCATAATCAAGGACCCCACACTCCCCGGACATACTACCTTCTACCATTGGGAAAAAGTCTGAGGTCGTGTGTTGACCGACTCAAGAACAGTTTCTTCCCTGCTGCCATCAGGCTCTTGAATGGACCTATCTCATATTAAGTTGATCTTTCTCTACACCATAGACTACATTCTATACAGTACATTCAGTACCCTTTCCTTTCCTTCTCTATGTACGGTATGCTTTGCCTCTATATAGGTGTACTTTATATTAAGTTGATCATTTTCTACATCCTATCTATGACTGTAACACTACATTCTGTACCTTCTGCTTTTCGTCTCCCTTATGTGCTCTATGAACGGTATACTTTGTCTGTACAGCACGCAAGAAACAAAACTTTTCACTGTATCCCAATATATGTGACAATAATAAATCAAACCACAATCCTGTCATTTCAGACCTTCAGCCCTCTGTACCTGACACCCTTCTTCTGCTCAACTCACAGAAAAGACATTAGCATCTCAGCCTGTTCTCATCAGCCACTCCTTCACCTTTATTCTACCTGCCTTTATAAGCTTCCTTGACGCATATTTTTCACCCATGTTGATCGTCTGTCCTAAATGTTCAAGTACTGCTTACCATCCCTTTCCATGCTGTAAAGCAGATAGGGCTATTTACCATGCTATGGCACAAGTTGTACAGATGAAAGACGCTTGTGTGGTAAATGATCTGCCCAATTGTGAAAATTGTGGTTCAAGGTGCCACAGCTGGTGTAGAAGGTTGATTTGTATAAGCAAGCAGCCTCCTGCTGTTTTGGCTAAGTGAGTGCTGGGTAAGAGATTTACATTGGATGGGACTCAGACATTCAAGATCCCACTGCTCCTTGCCTGCCATGTTCAATTACTAGCTACTTTGTAAATGGGGCAATTGAAGATCACCCCCGATGTGTTATGAACATAGATAGTATCAGTGGTGGATTCAAACAGGTAAAATAACGTGTACACCAATAGTTTTAATGGAAAATGATTAGGTCATAATTACCTTCAAAACACAATTTCAGTTTTAACTTTTCCAAATTTTAAGCTGTGGTAATTTTCCTTGCACATGAGAGAGTGAGGAATGGTATGAGCAATCTCAGGGGGCCAAGTGGTCTACTTGCTCTCCTAATTCATAGGCTTGTTTAGTATGGGGGATTAGTGAAGGCATCATAGAGGAAGGTGCACTAGAATCATGGAAAGTTACGTTCGAGTGAAAGGGAAGAGGCATCAGAAGGGTAGGGAAGGGATTCAGGATTACAGGGAGGAGGGAAGGTGCATTATGTGGCAACAGGAGGTATACTAGGGAAACAAGGGGAAGTATTAGGTGGTAGGGGAAAGTGTGTAGGTGGATATGGGAAGGTGTGATAGAGAAAGTGTGAGAAGCTGGGGTAAGAACATTCAGAGGTTCAAGGAGTTAATATGGGGAAATCCAAAATAAGCAGCAGTTACATCCACTGCATATAGCGTCCTTCCAAACTCACATACCGCATGCAATCCATTCACTCTTAATTCAAGTTTAACTACAATTTATTTTGCCATTTTTGATAACACAGACGCTGATTACACTTTACTAGCCTAGAAATACCTGTCATACTGAACAATAATCCATCACTCTTAGCCTCCCCAGCCTCGTGGATGAGAATTCCAGATCTTTAAATACCTGCTGTGTGAAAAAGTGCATCCGAATTTTCTTCCCCAATTGGTCGCGCTTGATTTTAAGATTATTGCAATGATTCTTCAACAGGAAGTATAGCTTTTTTATTGTATTTCCTTTGTACGTTTTCAACTCCTTGATAAGGTCATTCCTCAATCCTTGACACTCAAGGAAATGCGAGTAAAGTTTATGCAACAGATTCTCAAGGTTTAAATCCTGGTTCATTCTGATAAATTTGCACACCCGCCTCCTCCAGGGATGGTACATCCATTTGGGGCTGCGATACCCCAAACTGAGTGCAATACTCGAAATGGGGTTCTGACCAAGGCTCAGTACAATTCAAATGTACCTTCCTCTTTGTGCTTGGGAATACGGCATATTATTATTTCCCAATCAGTCCAACTGTCAATCCACATTGCTGACTAGGTCAGACACTTCTGCACGACATGCATATTGATCACATTCAGTTGATGACTGTTCATCCCAGCTCATTACCGAGGAGATGAATCACATTCATCACATCGCTTGTCTATGTAACTCAAACAATGGGACAGAGCTGTAACTTTGCACTCGGGATTCACTGAGGGACAGCTGGCTGCCTTCAGAGCTTCCAAACAATTCTATTAGAGTCATAGATCCATAGAGGTTTACAGCATGGAAACAGGCCCTTCGGCCCAACTTGTCCATGCTGCTCTTTTTTTTAAAACCCTAAGCTAGTCCTCATTGCCCACATTTGGCCCATATTTGGCAATACAGGCAAAATACTGCGGATGCTGGAATCTGAAACAAAAATAGCAAATGCCAGAAAAACATAGCATCTGTGGAGAGAGAATAGAGCCAACTTTTCAAGTCTGGATGACGCTTTGTCAGCTCTCCTCAGCTCTGACGAAGCATCATCCAAATTCTATTCTGTATTTGCAAAGCAAAATATCACACTACCTATCTGACCACTTGTCTTAACCCAGTTAGGTGAGCTGGCAGAGAAGGAAACAATTTCGCCAGGACCACTCAATGGGATCACTGCAGACACAGCTAACTGTGCTTGGCTCAAGAACGACAACTTAAAAGCTGCAATTTAGCATGGAGGCAAGGGTAAGTCTGTGCCATTGCCTATTTGAAGTTAAGAACATAAGAACTAGGAGCAGGAGTAGGCCATCTGGCCCCTCGAGCCTGCTCCGCCATTCAATGAGATCATGGCTGATCTTTTCATGGACTCAGCTCCACTTCCCAACCTGCTCATCATAACCCTTAATTCCTTTACTGTTCAGAAATGTATCTATCCTTGCCTTAAAAGCATTCAATGAGGGAGCCTCAACTGCTTCACTGGGCAGGGAATTCCACAGATTCACAATCTTTTGGGTGAGGAAGTTCCTCCTCAACTCAGCCCTAAACCTGCCGTCCCTTATTCTAAGGCTATGTCCCCCTAGTTCTAGTTTCACCTACCAATAGAAACATCCTCCCTGCTTCTACCTTATCTGCTCCCTTCATAATGTTTTTATGAGATCTCCCCTCATTGTTCTGAATCCCACTGAGTATATTTCCAGATCCCTGTCTGACATCTGAAATCTGAAGGGCATCGTCAAGTATCTTCGATTTTGATGTTTCTGCCTGCTTCCATGCGGAGCTTCAAGAATTATTCACTTCACATATCCAACAGGAAGTAGCTGATACATTATTCAGAAGCGTCCCTCGTCTTAGTGTCCCTTACTAAGGACAAGTGGGATAAGACAGCTGAACAATTCTGCTGCACCGCTGGTTTTGGTGAGGGAATCTATTGCTGCGTCTGTGGGTCTTCAGGGCATGGTTTGAGGACTGCTGGAGAGTGGGCCAACAGTAAGAGCCATTCTTGTTGGCAGTACTTCCACAGTACCTTTCCATGCACTGAGGGCTAACACTGATGGAATTGCAGAGAGGGAGGCAGGACGGAACGTGTATGTGTGAAAGATGACATGAAAACCAGATTGCAGGACAGGGGTATGGTGCAAAAATGAGACCATGGGCAGAATTCTCTGACCACACTAGTCTAAAAGCCGGAAATTCCTGCCCAACGGTCAATGGGTTTTCACATTATCCATAACCCGCCTGCTAAAATCCCAGTGGTGGATGGCATGGGAGAAGTCTGGCCCACGTCACAGTTTTTATCTGAATGGGTGACTGTAGGTCACTACCTCCATGTAGCTGGGGCTCATGGGGGCCCATGAGGAACTGGGTCTCTGAGGAGTCCAGCAACACTTGACAGAATTGTGCTGTTTTGGAGCTAGGCCTCAGGGAAGAATAGGAGGTGTACTTGCTGAGAGTTGGTGCTTAAAGAGCTGCAATCATTCTGGCTTTTGAAAGTTGCGTTCCATCTTTTTTTTCATTCATTCATTGGATGCGGATGTTGCTGGCTGGCCAGCATTTATTGCCCATCCCTGAGGATGTTGCTGTGGCTCCAGAGTCATATGTCAGCCAGACAGGGTAAGGACAGCAGATTCTTTTCCCTAAAGTGAACCAGATGGGTTTTTATGACAATCAACAGTGGTTTCATGGTTGTCATTAGACTTTTGTTTTCAGATTTTATTGGATTCAAATTTTACCATTTGCCTTGGCATAACTTGAGCCTGAGTCAACAAAGCACATCCTGGGTGTCTGGATTACAAATCTAGCGACAATGCTACTATGCCACTGCCTCCCTTTGTATCCAGCGAGATAAAGTCTTGGGAGAAGAGATTGAACAAGAGGGAGGTGGGCAATCATTGGGGCAGTCAGAATTGGAACTGTTAATGAGGTAATTCAAACGCTAGGTTCTTGAAAAGAAAAGAATTGAAATCCCTTGTAAGACAGATTTGAAGAATTATTGTGACTGAGTCACTGATGTCTGGGTAGGTTGCTGAGAAACTCATGGGATCGGTATTGGTTGCTAGTTAATATGCAGCTTATGCTGTGTCAACCGCAGGTTGCCTGTTAATTTACATTTACCTCATGTTAATTCACGGTATAGAATAGATGGCACTGACTATTGCAGAGTAAAACTGCTTTGTTTCTTTAAAACTGTGGAATCTTGTGACTTTATTCTCTTAACTGCGATTTCAAACTTTGTCTCCATAAAAGAGAAATTACCGATCCCTAAACAGATCGTAACAAAACTTAGGGTCTAGTCGGGGATCGTAACACTTGCCAGCTGGACAAAGAACTATTTATTCCAGTAATCTAGCAAATTCAGCCTTTGCTGTGACCTACATAAATAGGAAGTGATTCCACATGTTCGATGCTCTGTTGATTTATGTCCATCAGAATACAATGTACATGAAGTAATTTCCCAAGAATTCTCACTATTTGTGTATTTTGTCCCAGTGATCTACGCTGGCTTTTATTAAAGGGGAACTAAAATGAAAGACCAATGCTAGTTCTTCAGCACTGGTCAGTTGATGCCATTGTGGAGTCTAGGAGTGTGTCTGGAATGCTAATACAAAGAGGCTTGTGACACCACCAGGATCATTTGTGATCATACAATTAACCTCTTCAAGCACCACTCCAAATGTTCGAAATAAAACCAAAATGCTGTAAATACTCAACTGGTCAGGCAGCATCCGTGGAGAGGGAAACAGAGTTAACATTCTTAATACTTTCATGGCACGTGGGTATCACTGGTTGGCAAGCAGTTATTGCCCATCCCTAGTTGCCCAAGGACAGTTGAAGGTCAATCACATTGCTCTGGCTCTGGAGACACATGAAATCCAGACCAAGTAAGGACAGCAAATTTCCTTCCCTAAAGGATGGGTTTTTCCAACAACTGGCAATGGTTCCATGGTCATCAGTAGATTCTTAATTCCAAATTTTTTTTTTACATTGAATTCAAATCCCACTATCCATTGTGATAGGATTTGAACCTAGGTCCCCAGAACATCAGCTGAGATTCTGGATTAATATTCCAGCGATAATATCATGAGGCCATCGCCTTCCCCACATTTCAGGGTGAAGATGATTCATCGAAAATATTGATACAGATTAGGGGGGATAAAATGAATAAAACTGTCAAAGGCCTCCAGAATCACCATGGTGTGCTACATCCTTCGTAGCTGCCCTCCGAAGAGACCCAATCATCACAGGAACAACGGAATGCATGACAGCACAGGAACAAGACAGTGAAAATAAGAACATAAGAAATAGGAGCAGGAGTAGGCCATCTAGCCCTTCGAGCCTGCCCCGCCATTCAATAAGATCATGGCTGATCTGAAGTGTATCAGTTCCACTTTCCCGCTTTCTCCCCATAACCCTTAATTCCCTTGTCTATCAGAAACCTATCTACCCGTGACTTAAACATATTTAGCAAGGTAGCCTCCACCACTTCAATGGGCAGGGAATTCCAGAGATTCACCACCCTTTGAGTGAAGAAGTTCCTCCTCAACTCCGATCTAAACTGCCCCCCTCTTATTTTGAGGCTGTGCCCTCTAGTTCTGTTTTCCTTTCTAAGTGGGAAGAATCTCTCTACCTCTACCCTATCCATCCCCTTCATTATCTTGTAAGTCTCTATAAGATGAAAATGAAGAAATAGTTCCTGAAATATTAATCATTGGTCAAGTTGGAAGACTGCTGGACTATCCAGTAATACAAGGTAGATGCAGCTAAGTGCCTGAACTGCTCATTGAAGAGAATCTAGCACAGGACTCCTCACCAACCATGTTCTGAAACACTTGCTACACAAATGTTCAAGATTTGTGCTACATTGTTCTATGCAGGAATTCTCAATGAAATGTTTCACGTTTATTGAATAAATTGTATGATGCATGACTGAGGTCTGTGTGTTTCGTCATTGTTTTTCCCCTTTATGCTAGCGGATTGTATGGAATGTTTAATGCTTAACTTACTTTCCCTAATGAAACAAATAATGGCTTTATTTGGATGTTGGGTCTCATTGAAAATCTGTTGAAATTCTACTAGTTGTAGACCTCCTTGAGTTGTGCAGTGTAGTCACACTTTGGTGGCTGGTATTGTCGATCTTGAGCAACCTCCTCCCATGATTGGCCCGCCAGACAGTTCTGGGGGAGACAAGAAAAATCATAGGATCCCTACAGTGCAGAAGGAGGCCATTTGGCCCATCGAGTCTGCACTGACCCCAATCCCACCCAGGCTTTATCCCTGTAACCCCATGTATTTACCCTGCTAATCCCCCTGACACTAAGGGGCAATTTAATATGGCCAATCCACCTATGGACATCTTTGGACTGTGGGAGAAACTAGGGAGACATGGTGGCATAGTGGTTAGCGCTGATGCCTCACAGTGCCAGGGGCCCAGGTTTGGCCCCGGCCTCGGGTCACTGACTATGTGGAGTTTGTACATTCTCCCCGTGTCTGCGTGAGTTTCCTCCGGGTGCTCCAATTTCCTCCCACAATCCAAAGATGCGCGGGTTAGGTTGATTGGCCATGCTAAGTTACCATAGTAAGGAGTCTCACAATACCAGCTTAAAGGTGTTGTGAGGCTTCTTACTGTGTTTATCCCAGTCCAACGCCGGCATCTCCACATCAAGTTTCCATAGTGTCAGAAGACCAGCAGGGTGAATATATGGGGTTACGGGAATAGGGCCCGGGTGTGAATATGGTCATGCAGGCTTGATGGACTGAATGGCCTCCTTCTGCAGTGTAGGAATTCTGTGATTTCAATGATTCTATGAAACCGAAGCACCTGGAAGAAACCCATGCAGACATGGGGAGAACATGCAGACTTTACATCGAGGCTGGGATTGAACCAGGGCCCCTGGTGGTGTGAGGCAGCAGTGCTAACCACTGTGTCACCATGCCACCCATGGGGGCAGAAGATGGACAACAATACCTGACTCCTGAAAGTAGGATTGGCAATCTTTGACCTGAAAAATTGGCTTTCCTCGTTATGTGATGCCAGATTTGCTTCTGATTTCGATGATTGAACATCTGGCTCTCTTCTGCTAGTTCTATTACAGATGTTTAACAGCCTCACATTGCAGCCATAGCTGATTTAGAGGATTAGTGGCCCCCTGTCTCATTGGCTGGCATACAGTATGGAAGATCCAGGCTACACTTTAGACGAGAGTCTTAAAATAACAAGAGCGTGACTAAGCCGACAGGCATATTATCCGTAAAACTAATGATATACAGTTAACCATTGAAAACACAAAAGCAACAATTTTTAGGTTTTATTGTGCACTAAAACATTTACTTTATGCCAATTTTAAATATTATAATTAAAGGAACGGAACGGTGGTTAGCACTGCTGCCTCACAGTGCCAGGTACATAAGAACATAAGAACATAAGAAATAGGAGCAGGAGTAGGCCATCTGGCCCTTCGAGCCTGCCCCGCCATTCAATAAGATCATGGCTGATCTGTCGTGGCTCAGTTCCACTTTCCCGCCCTCTCCCCATAACCCTTAATCCCCTCTCTTATCAAAAACCCATCAACCCGCTTCTTAAAAATATTTAGCGAGGCAGCCTCCACCACTTCAACGGGCAGAGAATTCCAGAGATTCACCACCCTTTGAGTGAAGAAGTTCCTCCTCAACTCCGTTCTGAACCGCCCCCCCTTTATCTTGAGGCTGTGCCCCCTAGTCCTACTGTCTTTTTTGAGCGGGAAGAGTCTTTCCACCTCTATCCTATCCATCCCATTCATCATCTTATACGTCTCAATGAGATCTCCCCTCATTCTTCTAAACTCTAACGAGTACAAGCCTAGTTTATTCAGCCTCTCCTCATAGCTCAACCCCCTCAACTCCGGTATCAGCCTAGTAAACCTCCTCTGCACTCCCTCCAAGGCCAAAATATCCTTGCGCAGGTGCGGCGCCCAAAACTGCACACAGTACTCCAGCTGCGGCCTCACCAATGCCCTATACAGCTGCAGCAAGACCTCCCTACTTTTATATTCAATCCCCCTCGCTATGAAGGCCAGCATCCCATTCGCCTTCCTGACCACCTGCTGCACCTGCAGGCTGGGTTTTTGCGACTCATGCACAAGGACCCAGGTTCAATTCTGGCCTCAGGTCACTGTCTGTATGGAGTTTGCATGTTCTCCCCGTGTCTGCGTGGGTTTCCTCCGGGTGGTCTGGTTTTCCCCCACAGTCCAAAGATGCGCAGGTTAGGGTGATTGGTCATGCTAAACTGACCCTTAGTGTCAGGGGGATTAGCACTGTAAGTGCATGGGGTTACAGGTATAGGGCCTGGGTGGGCTTGTGGTCGGTACAAACTCGATGGGCCAAATGGCCTTCTTCTGCACTGTAGGGATTCTATGCACTCGATGATATTTCTTACTTCCCTCTTAAATTGCAGGCAAAGGACATAAGAACTGAGCTTTATCTGACAATTTAATCCAGGCAATGAGGTTTCATCCACCAACCAGAGCAGCAGTAAAATTCTTCATCACTTCCTTTGGAGGAAGGGCCACATTGTTTTATATATATACTGGCCTTGGAGGGAGTACAGGGAAGGTTCACTAGGCTGATACCGGAGATAAGAGGTTAGCTTATGAAGAGAGATTGAATAGACTGGGCCTGTACTCGTTGGAGTTTCGAAGGCTGAGGGTCGATCTTACGGAGACTTACAAGATAATGAAGGGGCTAGATAGGGTAGAGATAAAGAGATTCTTTCTGCTTGGAAAGGAAAACAGAACTAGAGGGCACAGCTTCAAATAAGAGGGGGGTGGGGGGCGCAGTTTAGAACGGAGTTGAGGAGGAACTTCTTCACTCAAAGGGTGGTGAATCTCTCGAATTCTTTGCCCATTGAAGTGGTGGAGGCTACCTCGCTAAATATATTTAAGTCACGGGTAGATAGGTTTCTGATAGACAGGGGAATTAAGGGTTATGGGGAGAAAGTGGGAAAGTGGAACTGATCCACTTCAGATCAGCCATGATCTCATTGAATGGCGGGGCAGGCTCGAGGGGCTAGATGGCCTACTCCTGCTCCTATTTCTTATGTTCTTATGTTAGCAGAGGTTTAGCACTTCAGTGACCAATGGCTCACCCTCTCCTGACCAAGGCACTTGAGGTCAGAAATCCAGATCTACAAGAGCTGCCAACCAATCTGAGGCTGGCATTATGTTCAGTGCCATGGGGGGAGAGGCAGTAACTGCTGGCAACGCAATCACCAGATGCTGAAGATTGGCACGGGACCCAGGCCACAGGATGGGATGGGAGTCTCACAGAAGGGGATACTAGTTAGGGGAGGGCAGGTGGGTCTGAAGAAAAGGCTGGGGCGGTGGGGAGGGGGGGGTGTTGCTGCTCAGCAGATTGAGGTGTACACACAATTAGATGGGACATAGATAGGGTAAATGAGAAGAAACGGTTCCCCTTTATAGAGAGGTCAATATCCAGGGGACGTAGAGTTAATGCATAGATTTAAGTGAAAGGGCAGGAGATTTAGAGGGGATTTGAGGAAAAACATTTCCATCCGGAGGGAAGTGGGAATCCGGAACTCACTGCCTGAAAGGATGGTAGAGACCTTACAACATTTAACAGGCATTTAAATAAGCATTTGAAATGCCATAGCCTACAATGCTGCAGTGTTAGAAAATGGGATTAGAGTAGATCGGCGCCTGATGGCTGGCAGACATGGAGGGCTGAAGGGCCTGTTTATCTGCTGTAAAACTCTGTGACAATGACTGCCAATGAGGGAGCCGCTCCTGGGAGAATACAAGGAAGCATGACATGGCTTGATTTCCAATCTCCCTGTGTGGTGACTGCCCCGCCCACTCAATTGCCCATTTAAGAGTATGTCGGGACAGGATGGCATTCCAGGAAACTTCCTGGCATGAAGCTCCTGGCATGGACTTAATTGGGGTGGAGGTGGTGTGGGGGGCAGTGGTGGAAATGGCGCAAGGTACTGCTCCCCAACTCTAAACTCGCACGGGGAAGGGCATTACATTTCACCTATATTCCCAGTGAGAAGCCTCACAACACCAGGTTAAAGTCCAACAGGTTTATCTGGTAGCACGAGCTTTCGGAATCTTGCTCCTTCTTCAGGTGAGTGAAGAGTTAAGGTCACAAACAGGACATACGTAGACACGGACTCAATTTGCAAGATAATGGTTGGAATGTGAATCTTTACAGGTAATGAAGTCTTTACAGGTACAGACATTGTGGGTGGAGAGAGGGTTAAGCACAGGTTAAAGAGATGTGTATGGCTCCAGACAGGACAGTTAGGATTTGCAAGCCCAGGCAAGTCATGGGGGTTATAGATAATGTGACATGAACCCAAGATCCTGGTTGAAGCTGTCCTCAAGCGCGTGAAACTTGGCTACCAGTTTCTGCTCAGCGATTCTGCGTTGTCGTGCATCATGAAGGCCGCCTTGGAGAACGCCCACCCAAAGATTAGAAGCTGAATGCCCGTGACTGCTGAAGTGTTCCCTGACAGGGAGGGAACACTCCTGCCTGGTGATTGTTGAGCGGTGTTCATTCATCCATTGTCGTAGCGTCTTGCCAATGTACCATGCGTCGGGACATCCTTTCCTGCAGCGTATCAGGTAGACAACGTTGGTCGAGTCGCAGGAGTACGTGCCGTGTACCTGGTGGGTGGTGTTCTACACGAAATGATGGCGTCTGTGTCAATGATCCGGCACATCTTGCAGAGGTCGCTGTGGCAGGGTTGTGTGGTGTTGTGGTCACTGTTCCCCTGAAGGCTGGGTAGTTTGCTGCAGACAATGGTCTGTTTGAGGTTGTGCGGTTGTTTGAAGGCAAGAATTGGGTGTGTGGGGATGGCCTTGGCGAGATGTTGTCTTCACCAATGACATGTTGAAGGCTCCAGAGAAGATGTCGTAACTTCTCCGCTCTGGGGAAGTACTGGATGATGAAGGGTACTCTGTCCACCGTGTCTTGTGTTTGTCTTCTGAGTCTTTGCCACAGTGAAAAACCACACCAACATCCTCAGCACTTGTTATAGCACTTGAGGCGAAGAGGGTCAAAGGATATGGGGAAGGTGAGATAAGGATCATGCTATTGAGTCAGATGAGTAGCCATAATCATAATGAATGATGGAGCAGGTGAGAAGGGCCAAATGGCCTCTTCCTGCTCCTATTTCCTATGTTTTTATGTGTTGAGTTGCTGGCTAATAGGTCATTTAGAAATCTGGACAGACTTCCAAATGACCTATTATTCACACTAGGAATAGAATGTTCAATTCTGGTCGCCACACTACCAGAAGGATGTGGAGACTCTGGAGAGGGTACAAAAAAGATTTACCAGGATGTTGCCTGGTATGGAGGGCATTAGCTATGAGGAGAGGTTGGAGAAACTTGGTTTGTTCTCACTGGAGTGACTGAGGTTTGGGATAGTCAGAAGTTTTTTCCCAGGGTGGAAGAGAGAATTACTAGGGGGCATAGGGTTAAGGTGAGAGGGGCAATGCTTAAAGGAGATGTGCGAGGTAGATTTTTTTACATAGAGAGTGGAGGGTGCCTGGAACTCGTTGCCGGGAGAGGTAGTGGAAGCGGATACAGTAGTGACTTGTAAGGGGCGTCTTGACATGTACATGAATGGGATGAGAATAGAGAGATATGGACCCCGGAAGGATAGGGAGTTTTAGTTAAGTTTGATCGCATGGTCGGTGCAGGCTTGGAGGGCCGAAGGGCCTGTTCCTGTACTGTAATTTTCTCTGTTCTTTGTGAAGTCTAGTGAGGGATACACAAAGGTTGAATGTGACTCCTTCCTGACCTGTATGGCTCAGTACACCACACTGCACTAACCCATGTGGCCATTTGGAAACCCTAGGCCTGCCTATAACCCCTAAAGCAAAGCAACAGAATTGGTGTTAGAACATAGAACATAGAACACTACAGCACAAACAGGCCCTTCGGCCCACAAGTTGCGCCGATCACGTCAACACCTACCAATCCATAGACCTATCTATAACCCCCAATTCCATTAAATCCCATATACTCATCCAGAAGTCTTTTAAAAGACCCCAGCGAGTTCGCCTCCACCACCACTGACGGCAGCCGATTCCATTCACTCACCACCCTCTGAGTGAAAAACTTACCCCTAACATCACTTCTGTATTTTCCTCCCCGCACCTTAAATCTGTGTCCTCTCGTAGCGACCATTTCAACCCGGGGAAATAGCCTCTGAGAATCCACCCTATCTATTCCTCTCAACATTTTATAAACTTCTATCAGGTCGCCTCTCAACCTTCGTCTCTCCAGGGAGAAGAGTCCCAGCTCCCTCAACCTATCTTCATAAGGCATGCCTCCCAATCCAGGCAACATCCTTGTAAATCTCCTCTGTACCCTTTCAATAGCTTCTACGTCCTTCCTATAGTGAGGCGACCAGAACTGCGCACAGTACTCCAAGTGAGGCCTGACAAGGGTCTTATAACGTTGCAGCATTACCTCCCGATTCCTAAACTCAATCCCTCGATTAATGAAGGCCAGTACACCATACGCCTTCTCGACCACATCCTCCACCTGCGAGGCCGATTTAAGAGTCCTGTGGACCTGGACCCCAAGATCCTTCTGCTCTTCAACACTACTAAGACTCCTGCCCTTGATAGTGTACTCGTTCATCCCGTTGGTCCTGCCAAAATGGATGACTACACATTTATCCGCGTTGAAGTCCATCTGCCACTTCTCCGCCCAGTCCTGCATCCTATTTATGTCCTGCTGCAACTTCTGACATCCTTCCAGACCATCCACAACACCACCGACCTTCGTGTCATCAGCGAACTTACTTACCCATCCCTCCACTTCCTCATCCAGGTCATTTATGAAAATGACAAACAGTAAGGGTCCTAGAACAGATCCCTGGGGCACTCCACTGGTGACTGACCTCCATGCAGAAAAAGACCCATCCACAACCACTCTCTGCCTTCTGCAGCAAGCCAGTTCTTGATCCACAAGGCCAAAGGCCCTTGGATCCCATGCCCTCTCACCTTCTCAAGAAGTCTTGCATGGGGGACCTTATCAAATGCCTTGCTGAAGTCCATGTACACCACGTCCACTGCTCTTCCTTCGTCAATGTGTTCAGTCACATTTTCGAAGAACTCAACTAGGCTCGTAAGGCACGACCTGCCCTTGACAAAACCATGCTGACTATTTCTGATCATGTCAAACCTCTCCAAATGCTTGTAAATCTCGTCCCTCAGAAGCCTCTCCATCAGCTTACCAACAACTGAGGTCAGACTCACCGGTCGGTAATTTCCCGGGCTATCTCTGTTCCCTTTCCTGAAAATGGGAACCACACCTGCAATCCTCCAATCTTCCGGAACCTCTCCCGTCTCCATTGACGACGCAAAGATCATCGCCAGGGGCTCTGCAATCACCTCCCTCGCCTCCCACAGTATCCTGGGGTACATCCCATCTGGTCCCGGCGACTTATCTATCTTGATAGAATTCAAAAGTTCTAACACATCCTCTTCCTTAATATCCACAAACTCAATCTTTTCCATCTGCTGCAAATCCGTAGCAAAATCTTCCAGATCAGTTTCCACTGTGAATACTGAGGCAAAGTACTCATTAAGCACCCCTGCCATTTCTTCTGGTTCCACACAGACCTTTCCCCCTTCACCTTTTATACGTCCTATCCCTTCTCTTCTCATCCTTTTACTTTTCACATATTTATAGAAGGCCTTGGGATTCTCCTTAATCTTACCCGCCAAGGTCTTCTCATGACCCCTTCTGGCTCTCCTAATTTCCCTTTTAAGCTCCTTTCTACAATCCTTATACTCCTCAAGATCCTTAACATCTCCTAGCTCCGTGAACCTTTTGTACACCTTCCTTTTCCTCCTGACTAGGTTCACCACAGCCTTCGTGCACCACGGTTCCCGCGACCTACCAAAACCTCCTTGTCTCATCGGAACGTTGTCGTGCACAGCTCCAGACAAACATTCCTTGAATATCCGCCACCTTCCTTCAGTACTTTTCCCTAAGAACGCCTCCTTCCAGTTTATCTGTCCAGGTAACTTCCTGACGTCTTCGTATTTCCCCTTACTCCAGACAAACACCTTCCTAGCCTGCCTGATCCTATCTCGTTCCAATGCAATTGTGAAGGAGATAGAATTATGGTCACCATTCCCAAGATGCTCTCCTACCGAGAGATCCATCACCTGTCCTGGTTCATTCGCCAGTACCAGGTCAAGTACAGCCTCTCCTCTCGTAGGCTTATCCACATACTGTGTCAGGAAACCTTCCTGAACACACCTAACAAACTCCTCCCCATCCAAACCCCTTACCCTAGGGATATTCCAATCGATGTTTGGGAAATTGAAGTCTCCCATCACGACAACTCTGTTATTACTACATCTCTCTAGAATGTTTCCCAATCTGCACTTCAACTTCCCTGTCACTATTGGGCGGCCTATAGAATACACACAATGGTATATAAAACTGGTGCTGAGGTAAAGGCATTGTAGTTCCAGATGGCCATAGGCTGCTCTCCCCTTTGAGAGAGAGAGAGAGAGAGCTGACTGGTGGTGAGTTAACCCGAGGATCACCACACCAGGGGTAATGATGAGAAGGCCTGAGTAACCTCAGTCAGTATAGGAATTGAACCCGTGCTGTTGGAGTCACTCTGCATCTGGTTAGAATCCTTCACGTTGTGTTATCTGACCAGATCACTCGGACGGTAATTTTAAATCAATGATTAATCATTTTAATCATTTTAGCCTTCATAGCGAGGGGGATTGAATATAAAAGTAGGGAGGTCTTGCTGCAGCTGTATAGGGCATTGGTGAGGCCGCAGCTGGAGTACTGTGTGCAGTTTTGGGCGCCGCACCTGCGCAAGGATATTTTGGCCTTGGAGGGAGTGCAGAGGAGGTTTACTAGGCTGATACCGGAGTTGAGGGGGTTGAGCTATGAGGAGAGGCTGAATAAACTAGGCTTGTACTCGTTAGAGTTTAGAAGAATGCGGGGAGATCTCATTGAGACGTATAAGATGATGAATGGGATGGATAGGATAGAGGTGGAGAGACTCTTCCCGCTCAAAAAAGACAGTAGGACTAGGGGGCACAGCCTCAAGATAAAGGGGAGGCGGTTTAGAACGGAGTTGAGGAGGAACTTCTTCACTCAAAGGGTGGTGAATCTCTGGAATTCTCTGCCCGTTGAGGTGGTGGAGGCTGCCTCGCTAAATATTTTTAAGAAGCGGGTTGATGGGTTTTTGATAAGAGAGGGGATTAAGGGTTATGGGGAGAGGGCGGGAAAGTGGAACTGAGCCACAACAGATCAGCCATGATCTTACTGAATGGCGGGGCAGGCTCGAAGGGCTAGATGGCCTACTCCTGCTCCTATTTCTTATGTTCTTATGTTCTTAAACGCCCCTGGCAATGAATTTTGACGGGATTTCTGCTACTCTATGAATTTACAAATCCCGACAGTGCAGAAGGAGGCCATTCTGCCCATCAGGCCTGAACCCACAATAATCCCAGCCGGGCCCTATCCCCATAATTCCATACACTCCTGATTCACTTTAGCGCAGAAGGGGGCCAAATTGCCATCACTGCAGTAACATTGGTGAGGAGCTGTGAGGACCGTGGTGGGAATGGTTGGGTTTCTGTAGCTCTCGTAGCAGCATTTTGGCAGACAAGTGGAAGAATTGAACTGCAGGAGGGGGAGGGGAGGTAGAAATATACTCCCTAGAATAAAGTGCTGTCGACATTGAACCTTGCCGTTTGGCACTTTCACTAATCAGTTGCCCACTCACCAGCAAGGATGCTACACTGCAATAAATACTTTGGCAAAAAGGGCCTTTGATATATGGAGATTTAGAGTCAATTTCTTTTGTGTTTCATCTTTTTTTTCCCCGCGTCGCGCTGCTTTGTGACGCACCCTCTTAACCAGACATTCTTTTCCCACATGAAGGTAGGTTGCTACATGTGGAGAAGTTTAAAAGATGTAACTTCACATAAAAGAACTTGTTTAACTAATAGTGCATGTTCCCATCCACTTCAGATTGGCGACTGATGTGGTTTCCATGGTGAGATCGCATCGTGTGGCAAATGTTATTTTTCAGCTGTGAACTAATATTTTTTTTACATTTTCTCTGGAGCGAAATACCGCAGTGTAACATATCTGGATGGCAGGACTATCGGGGAAATCAAGCACTGAGATTTTTATTCCAGCGAAAATAATAATATTTTGCCTGGAGTGAAAATATCTGGAGCATCACGCTCCTAATATTCATCTGCCAACTTAACTGTTAAAAAATAGCTTTGATTTTTTTTTTATTGGAGGTCTGAAAAGACTCTAGTGAAATATTTCTCTCAATTTGTCAGCCGTTACCATTTCTGGAACTATTTATCTTGTCGGTTTTTTTCCCCCCTCCTGGAAGGGATTGCATCCTTATGGGGTAGGAGTTCCATGGTCATCTGTAGCCCCATCAGGTTGCGTCCTGCAGTATTTGTGACTAGGTTTTAAGCAGTGAGTATTCCAGCTATTCAACTGCAGAGGGGCGGGGAGCCCACTCCTGCCCTTGCCCTTGCACTCCAGGGTCATTGCTTAACCATTGGGATTGGAAAGCCTGGTCAGATTTATCCATGACCACACAACTGCACCCCTACTGGGGCTCTTCGCTTGATCAAATACATCAGTGCAGATTGTAGATCAAACCTGGCCCTCCTTGGTATTTACGACATTGTTACTTAGCGCGTAAGCATCTCAGTGGGCAAATGCACCATTTCATAGAGTTGTAGAGCAATACAGCATGGAAATGGTAGGACTTTGGTAGAAATAATAGTAGGAGGGATTATTACTTAAAGGGCGAAAAGCTGCTGCATGCTACGGTGCAGAGGGACCTGGGGGTCCTTGTGCATGAATCGCAAAAACCCAGTCTGCAGGTGAGGCGAATGGGATGCTGGCCTTTATAGCGAGGGGATTGAATATAAAAGTAAGGAGGTCTTGCTGCAACTGTACAGGGCACTGGTGAGGCCGCAACTGGAGTACTGTGTGCAGTTTTGGTCGCCACACTTGCAGAAGGATATATTGGCCTTGGAGGGAGTGCAGACGAGGTTCACTAGCTGATACCGGAGATGAGGGGGTTAGCCTATGAGGAGAGATTGAATAGACTGGGTCTGTACTCGTTGGAGTTTAGAAGGCTGAGGGGGGATCTTATAGAGACATATAAGATAATGAAGGGGATGGATAGGGCAGAGGTAGAGAGATTCTTCCCACTTAGAAAGGATAGCAGGACTAGAGGGCACAGCCTCAAGATAAGTGGGGGGGGGGGGCAGTTTAGATCAGAGTTGAGGAGGAACTTCCTCACTCAAAGGGTGGTGAGTCTCTGGAATTCTCTGCCCACTGAGGTGGTGGAGGCTGCCTCGCTGAATATATTTAAGTCACGGGTAGATAGGTTTCTGATAGACAGGGGAATTAAGGGTTATGGGGAGAGGGCGGGAAAGTGGAACTGATTCACTTCAGATCAGCCATGATCTTATTGAATGGCGGGGCAGGCTCGAAGGGCTGGATGGCCTACTCCTGCTCCTATTTCTTATGTTCTTATGAAATAGGCCCTTTGGCCCGACCCATCCATGCCTACCATGATGACCTCCCTGTTAGTCCCAGTTGCCTGTATTTGGCCCATGTTCCTCTAATCCTTTCTCACCCATGTATTTATCCAAGTACTTTTAAAATGTTATGGTACCTGCTTCAACCACTTTCTCCGGCAGCTCATTCCATATTCACACCACCCAGTGTGAAGAAGTTGCCCCTCAGGTCCCTTTTAAATCTTTCCCCTTCACCTTAAACCCATGCCCTCTAGTTTTCAATTTCCCTTCCCTGGGAAAAGGACTATGTGTGTTCATCTTATCTACGCCCCTCATGATTTTGTACACCTCAATAAGGTCACCCCTCATTCTCCTGCATTCCAAGGAATAGAATACAAGCCTGGCCAATTCTCCCTGAAAGTTGGCACCCAGGTTGATAAGGTTGTTAAGAAGGCGTACGCTGTGTTAGCTTTTATTGGTAGAGGGATTGAACTTCGGAGCCGTGAGGTCATGTTACAGCTGTACAAAACTCTGGTGCGGCCGCACTTGGAGTATTGCGTACAGTTCTGGTCGCCGCATTATAAGAAAGATGTGGAGGCATTGGAAAGGGTGCAGAGGAGGTTTACCAGGATGTTGCTTGGTATGGTGGGAAGGTCTTATGAGGAAAGACTAAGGGACTTGAGATTATTTTCATTAGAGAGAAGAAGGTTACGAGGTGACCTAATGGAGGCATACAAGATGATCAGAGGATTGGATAGGGTGGACAGTGAGAGCCTTTTACCTCGGATGGTGATGGCTAACACGAGGGGACATAGCTTTAAATTGAGGGATGGTAATTATAGGACGGATGTCAGAGGTAGGTTCTTTACTCAGAGGCATGGAATGCCCTTCCTGCAGCAGTTGTGGACTCACCAGCTTTAAGGGTGTTCAAATGGTCTGTGGATAGGCATATGGATAACATTGGAATAGCTTAGGTTAGAGGGTCATTAGGTTGGTTCCACTGGTTGGCGCAACATCGAGGGCTGAAGGGCCTGTACTGCGCTATAATGCACTATGTTCTATGTTCTAACTCAGGCCCACTAGTCCTGACATTTGGTGTGATATAGACTGGTGGGGGTCTCAGCTTTGGTCCCTGCCCTGTGCTGTTTTGGCTCATCTCTGTCACAGTAGCAGTGAGACATGGTAAAAAGGGGTAATGATTCCTGTTGGAAAGTGTGCCTCAGTCACAAATTGGGAATGAGCAGCCAGGCCGATGGAAAAGACCAGCTGGTCCACGCGGCCTTCCCTGCACTCAGCAATTCTAGACAGCTCCCACCTTTCCTGTCATCAGGGAAATCGACAGGGAATGGCAAAACGCCAGGTTAAAAAAAATGGCTTTGGAAAACTTTTCCTCAACCCAAATAGGCAACCGTGTGAGTTCAAGAAGAAATTAGATATAGTTTTTGGGGCTAAAGGGGGTATGGTGGAAGGGGTGGGGATGGAGGCGGAGATCAGGATATTGAATTTGGTGGCACAGAGGTTAGCGCTGCTGCCTCAGTGCCAGGGACCCGGGTTCAATTCCGACTTCGAGTCACTGTCTGCGTGGAGTTTGCCCATTCTCCCCGTGTCTGTGTGGGCTTCCTCCGGGTGCTCCGGTTTCCTCCCACAATCCAAGGATGTGCAGGTTAGGTTGATTGGCCATGCTAAATTGGCCCTAGTGTCAGGGGCAATTAGCAGGGTGAAGGTGTGGGGGTTACGGGAATAGCGCCGAGGTGGGATAATGGTTGGTGCAAACTGGATGGGCCAAATGGCCTCCTTCTGCACTGTTTGATTCTATGATCAGCCATGATCATAATGAATGTGGGGCAGGTTCAAAGGGTCTGCTCCTCCTTCTATTTTCTATGCTTTTATGCCTCACAAAAATCAATTTATCTACAAAACACTGGGTTCACACATAAAGAATGGCTCTGGGGTAAGGAACTGGAGGATTGTTACCACTTGTAGGACAGCATCCCTTCACTAAAATCAAAGCTTTCAACAGAGATTTAATTTTGCCCACTCACCTTGTCTGTGTAGAGTGTTGCTACACAAGGTCACATTGCTAGTATTTGACCTGTAAGATTTTGGCGTGCCGAGTATCCCCATGGACGTTGCGTGCACCTCCTAAATGTTGGAATTCTTCCAGCATAAGCAAGGCTACAAAACTCTCTGAGAGCAGGGCCAGCCAGCACATAAAGTCGCAGATTGACAGCTTAATTCTCAGCTGCTGAGTGTTCACAGTGGTTGTGGGGGGGTGTTATGAATCCTGTCTCCTGTCAGACAAGACACAAGTTTCTCCAACAAGCTGGCAGCCCAGTGATAGTCAAGAATGAGTCAAAGGCCAAGAACTTCTGTAACAAAATGGTTAAACCTGGAAGCTCTGAAATAATATCAGCTCCTGCTTACATGGTGGTTACAGTGGCACAGCGTTTAGCCTGAGAACTGGGTTCGATTCCCGGCTTGGGTCACTCTTTGTGTGGAGTCTGCATGTTCTCCCCGTGTCCGCATGGGCTTTCTCCGGGTGCTCCGGTTTCCTCCCACAGTCCAAAGATGTGCAGGTTAAGTGGATTAGCCATGTTCACATTGCCCCTTCATGTCAGCGATGTTAAAGGTGTAGGGTTACGGGAATAGAGCCTGGGTAGGAGTGTGGTTGGTGCAGTCTCAATGGGCCAAATGGCCTTGATCTGCACTGTAGGATTCCATGAAAGGTATGTTGGCTAAGATACATTGGCCATGCTGAATTCTCCCTCAGTGTACCCGAACAAGTGCCGGAGTGTGGTGACTAAGGGATTTTCACAGTAACTTCATTGCAGTGTTAATGTAAGCCTACTCGTGACCAATGAACAAACTTTAAAAATAATATCGAGCAGTTCGATCAGCATCTGGAAGAATTTAAAGATTATTTATTTGTTGTCAGAAGTAGGGTTACATTAACACTGTAATTAAGTTACTGCGAAAACCCTCTAGTCTCCACTATCCAGTTCAGGTACACTGAGGGAGAATTTTCACATGGCCAATGCACTTAATAATCACCACGTCTTTCAGGCAGTGGGAGGAAACCGGAGCCCCCGGAGGAAACCCACGCAGACATGGGGAGAATGTGCAGACTCCGCATCGACAGTGACCCAAGCTGGGAATTGAACCCAGGTCCCGTGAGGCAGGAGTGCTAACCACTGCGACACTATGTTGCCCTGTTACAAGATTGGTTAATATCTTGGATGTAATAGTTTATCATAAGGAATACCCTTAAGTATCAGTGAAATCTCCCTCCTCTACCCACTGGCCAGGCTGCTGACGATTCCCACTATTTTACAGCTTCATTCTGCCGTACAGATGTGCGATTCGGTTAAAGGCAGAAATTTGAATTTTCACTGCGGCTAAGACATTAAAAATCCTGCCTCACGCGTTAAAAGCGAGCGAGACATTATTTTACATCCCTTTCATTTACCCCTCTTTGCTTTCAACATTGGTCAAGCTTTTGAACAAGAAGTGCTTCAGTGCTGAGGAGAAATGTGGGTGAGATTAGCATTTACCATCTGAGGAGACACCAAACCAGAAAACATTCTCAGCGTGGCTGTAAACCCCAAAAAGATGAACAACTGCAAATTATTACTATCTTGGGCAGAGTTCCTCAAAAAGAGAAGCAAACCAGAGATTGAACCTTAAAAAAAAAGAGGGCTGTTAAGAAAAAAAGTCATTGACAAGAACTCCCTTTGATGGAGTATGAAATAATCGTTGAAATTTGGGTCTAGAATTTCTACATGAGAAGCTGTTTGCTCCATTGCCAAAACAAATGTACCTTTAATCCCTGGATGTAAGTAACTATTCTACTGGAGATTGGACGGGTGCTGTCTGAGGAATCACACACACACAAAAAAAAGTCATTTTCACGACTTCAGATAAACTATAGACATAGACAAAACAATGACTTTTCCATTCATCAACTTATTGCTCAGATTTTCCATCAACACGTCTTTTTTTCTCCCAATTTATTTTTTTTTATTCTTTCCGGAACCTAAAGGCTTCTCCCCCTCCCCCCACCCCCCCCCCCCCCCCCACCACCCAAAAAACGTGTTTGATATCCATCTTCTGTCCGACAAAAAAATTCCTTAATTGGACATCAAGGAATAGCACACACAGAATTCTGTTTCACCATAAGACCCGAGCACAGTGTCAAAGCCTGGCAGATTTAGTTTTTAAGCATAATACAATCAATCATTGTTAAATGATGGAGCCGGGGTGAGGTATTTGAGTTTGAGGAGATGTCCCACTTGACTCTTGAAGCATGACCCTCACAAAGAAAAACCCACTGCCTCTTTTGAAAGCGATACGCTGAGAGTTGAGGCTGGGAGAGTGAGTGGATTCGCCTCCCTCTCTCCCCTTTCTCCACCTCCCCCCCCGCCTAAAGAAATGGGTACAAACTGGGAAGGTGCTGTTAAAATAGGCCTTCTTCCAGAAAGAAAAGAACAGTCTCTGAAAAACTGGAAAGAGAGCAAAACATTTAATTTTGCTGAATATAAAACCTGACACGCCTCTGGGCATTTGGAAGCAACAACTAATATACATCAACAAATGCAGAACAAATGATGGAAGCTTGAATGATCTGAAGCCAAAGTATAATTGGCCGAAACACCCAGTAGATCGGTTAGCAGTTCTGGAGAGAACAGGGAATTCAATGATCACAGAATTCAAACATGGAATGAGGCCATTTGGGTGGTAAGGTAGCATAGTGGTTAGTACTGCTGCTTCACAGCTCCAGGGACCCAGGTTCGATTCCCGGCTTGGGTCATGGTCTATGTGGACTTTGTGCAGTCTCCCCATGTCTGTGTGGGTTTCCTTTGGGTGCTCCGGTTTCCTCCCACAGTCCAAAGATGTGCGGGTTAGGTGTATCGGCCATGCTAAATTCTCCCTCAGTGTACCAGAACAGGCGCTGGAGTGTGGCAACTAGGGGATTTGCACAGTAACTTCATTGTATTGTTAATGTAAGCCTACTTGTGACTAATAAATGAACTTTAACTTTAATTCCTGCCAACTGTCAGCTCAAACCTAGATGTCCAGGTTTTGCTGTAGTGTGGCAAGACATGTTATCGAAGGAATTGTGGCTGGTCTGGACTTTGTAGAATTATAATTGACCAATCCCAGTCATGATCTTATGATGGAAGGATGGTTATTAATGAAGCAGCTGAAGTGGGTTAGTTCACAAACACTTTCTTGGAGAATTCCCATTGTGGAGTTGCAATAACTGTCCTCCAAACACCAAAACCATTTTCATTCATTATATGTTTATCAACTTGAATTCCATTAATCTCACTTTCCTGGGGCTCCTTGGTGTCATACTTAACTGAATGGTGTCTGATTGGAGAGGAAAGCCTCTTTTATCTTGTCCATGGCTTTTAGCTCCACTCCGTGCTGTGACATGGTGAATGCTGTAACCTGAACTGAGTGTTAGCGAACAGATTATTAGCGAGTGGATGGATCGATAACCATTTCTATCGCTGATGGTTGATAGGAGGCTGAGTCGTAATTGCCTGGTTTACATTTTGTCTGCTTTTTGTGGACAGATTATACCTGGTCAACTTAATACAACGTGGCGAGGTGCCAGTGTCATAGTTGCGTTCGAATGGCTTGATTGGCATTGACAGCTGTTCTGGTGCCAATGTCTTCAGCGCTTCAAGAAAGATATTGGCAGGCTACACAGTCCTTTCTGTGTCTAATGCAGTCTCTCCCTCTCTCTTCATGCAGCATTTTCATTGCCCAAGGGTTGCCAATCATGGCTCAATTACGCCGTGATATTGCAACGGACAATTAGAAAAAGTCGGCGCAATAACTACCTCAGTCGCGATGGGGATTGAACATGCACCATCATTGTGATTAAGCACCGAGCTCTAATCATCCCCTCTGATGTACTCAGGCATTTCTTAATGCCACATGAGGTGGACTGAAGTGGTTGAACGCTGGCATCCATGACTTTGGAAACTTGAAAGGATGCCAAATGAAAGCAGCCACTTGGCAATTTTTGCTGACTATACTTGAAAACATTTCTGCCTTGCATCTTGTGTCCATGTTCATGGCTCAGATTTAGTTAATGGCTTCTCTGTCTTATTAGTTGTCCAGTTGTCCATTACCATTCTTGAATATACAAAGAACAAAGAACAAAGAACAACACAGCACGGGAAACAGGCCCTTCGGCCCAACGAGCCCGCGCCGCCAGCTTAACAATGTATTTTTCCTACACCACCGTTGACCCGTGTCTATGATTATGGTACCCCCATTGGAAACCTGATTAAGGGGAGAATAATTTAGGGACAATTTGTTACACCAATCAGCCTAAGAGCACATCTTTGGGGTGTGGGAGGAAACCAGGGCACCCGGAGAAAACCCACACAACCACAGGGAGAATGTGCAAACTCCCACAGACACAGGCCCAAATCCATGTATCTGCACAGCTAGCAGTGATAGTCACTGAGCTGTTGTGGTGCCCATCTGCTGGTCCAGTTTTAAGCACACACAAACAACGTGAAGTACTAGGCCACTCTAGAAACATCCAAGAGCAGCCTATGCACAACCCACCGTGTGTATGCCCCTCGTTAGACAACAAGGTGGACCAACACACCTGCGGAGTAAAAGAGACAAAACATCAACACGTGTAGCATTAGATTTCCAGTATCGTCCCGAGGCTCTGACCCTTATTTAAAATGGTAGAACCATGGACAAAGAAAAGTATAGCACAGGATCAGGCCTTTCAGCCCTCCAAATCTGTGCCAATTACGATGCATGAATTAAACTAAAAAAAATTTTTCTACCCTTACTCGGACTGCATCAGCTATTCATTCCCTATTCTCGTACCCATCCAAATGCCTCTTAAATGTTGCTAATGCACTT
The DNA here is from genome assembly GCF_965287045.1 of Carcharhinus amblyrhynchos. NCBI lineage: Eukaryota > Metazoa > Chordata > Chondrichthyes > Carcharhiniformes > Carcharhinidae > Carcharhinus > Carcharhinus amblyrhynchos. The sequence continues at coordinate 135,034,433 of NC_137327.1, forward strand.
TACCACCTCCTCTGGCAAGGAGTTCCAGGTGCCCACCAAGCACTGCGTGAAAAACCTCCCATACACACCTCCTGTATACTCTTCCGCTCTCATTTTGAACCTGTGCCCCCTTGAAATTGACAGTTCCATCCTGGGAAAAAGCCTCTGACTATCCATCCTGCCTATACACCTCTCATAATTTTGTCGACCTCTACCAGGTAAGGTGGGAGTACAATGTTTTAATCTGGTCCACTGACTTTGAGACTGCTTTGCTCTGTCTATTGTCTGCTGCCTTTGGAGATTGGCATTTAGGTAGCATTGTGCCCAGCTTCACAAAGCTGCTTTCTCATTCTAACGTGTTTGATTTTGTTACTGTTGTGTCCCTTCGCACTTCCCACAAGTATACACAGATTTACTGTAAAAGCTAAAACAATACTTGGAGCATTAATCATAGTTTGCTGCTATTCTGACCAGTTTAGATTCTATTTTTGAGCCAAGTTAGCTGCTCAAATATGAACAATGCTTTGTGACCTGACTGGTTCAGATATTAGATTATCGTAATTAGTTCCTTGATCAAAATCCCTTTATTTACAATTCCAACAGCAGTACACAGAGTGAGTTTTATCAGTCAGCAGTCTACTTTCGGGAGTGCCAGAGGAATGGACAGTCCCGATTGAATACAATTAAAAGACTTGCTGATTGATCCATCAATTGACTCCTTAATCAGGGAATTCATATTCCAATAGGCCAACCTCAGTGGCCCGATTGAAGTCATTACAATTATTTTCCACAAGAGGTTGGTATAATTCTAAACTTTGATTGCCAGACATGCTCTTTGGGGTCTGACCTTCCAGCAAGAAGGATAGTCACTAGTAAGTCAACAGACAACCAGGGATAGCAGATTTTTATGAATGACATGGTAAACACCATAATGTGCCAGCATTCCCCTCACCATAGCTTACACATACATAACAGGCCACTGAGTAGGGCCTGTGGACAGCACTGAACTGCAGGATCTGATTGTTGTTCTATATCTTGCATTATGTCCATTCTTCTCTCTGTCCTTCTGTGATGTACCAGTTCCTGAAGGTGCCCAAGCCCAGTGTCTAATTCATCTCAAATTACTTAATCGTGACCCTCCTTGGGCGGCACGGTAGCACAGTGGTTAGCACTGCTGTTTCACAGCTCCAGGGACCTGAGTTCGATTCCTGGCTCGGGTCACTGTCTGTGTGGAGTTTGCACATTCTCCTCGTGTCTGCGTGGGTTTCCTCCAGGTGCTCCAGTTTCCTCCCACAGTCCAAAGATGTGCGGGTTAGGTTGATTGGCCATGCTAAAATTGCCCCTTAGTGTCCTAAAATGCGTAGATTAGAGGTTAGTGGGTAAAATATGTAGAGATATGGGGGTAGGGCCTGGGTGGGATTGTGGTCGGTGCAGACTCGATGGGCCGAAGGGCCTCTTTTTGCACTGCAGGATTCTATGATTCTTAAGAAACACACCGGCTTCTGGGCAGTCAGTAAAAAGTCAATGTAAATCATTCCTTCCAGCAACCATTTCCCTCTGTTGGTGTTGGACTTTGTACAGTGTGAGAGGAAGATCTTCCAGTGCTTGAAGTATGAAGAAGACCGTTTTTGGATTGATATCTGACTTGCAAGAAGCTCACCTTGTATTGAGACTTTCCTGTAGGTGATGAAAAATAAGATCAGGGATCTTTCTCTTCAATGTCTTGAAGAACTATGTTGTCGGTTCTCATGTTCAATACCCAATATTGAATGAGCCTCACTTTCCTTCAGTGTAAATTTGGGAACACTGGAACTCATCTTCGACATCTTCTTTATAATCCATTTGCTTGCAACTCTTTGCCCTCCCAACTGCAGTGCCACCTGGTCCCTCCTGCAGATTGAAGTCAGTTGTTTGCAGCCTTGGAGTTCTACCTGAGATGTAGCTGAACTTCCATTTCCAGATCCTGCCAATCACCAAGACTATTTCTGACTCTGTAATAGCGCTTGTCTCTACCCTCGCCTTGTGTCCATCTCCTACTGCTAATAATGGTTGGTCATCCATTCTCCACCTCTCATTGCTCATCTCCTAGCCCATGTCAACTCCTGCTCACCCATCATCCCTGTGCTCACTGACCCGCTTTACATTTCAATCCTCCAGTTCCAATAAGTTAAAATTCTCATTCTAACATTTCCTTCATGATCTTGCCCTTCTCTGTCTCTTAAAACTCCTCCAGCCCTCTGAGGTCACTGTAATTCTTAATGCTGCCTTTTGTCTCACCATTATGTATTTGTAGAACTTCTGCAAATATATAAGGAGCAAAAGAGTAACAAGGGAGAGAGTAGGGCCTGTTAAGGATCAACAAGGTCATCTATGTGCAGATCCACAAGAGATGGGTGAGATCCTAAATGAATATTTCTCATCAATATTTACTGTTGAGAAAAGCATGCATGTTAGAGAACTTGGGAAATAAACAGTGATGTCTTGAGGACTGTATATAATACACAGCAGGAGGTCCTGGAATTATTAAAGCACATCAAGGTAGATAAATCCCTGGGGCCTGATGAAGAGTATCCCAGGATATTGTGGGAGGCTAGGGAGGAAATTGCGGATCCCCTAGCCGAGATATTTGAATCATCGATAGTCACAGGTGAGGTGCCTGAAGATTGGAGGGTGGCAAATGTTGTGCCTTTGATTAAAAAGTGCTGCAGTGAAAAGTCTGGGAACTACAGGCCAGTGAGCCCCACATCAGTGGTGCGGAAGTTGTTGCAAGGTATTTTGAGTTACAGGATCTACAGGCATTTATAGACGCAAGTATTGATTAGGGGCAATCAGCATGGTTTTGTGAGTGGAAAATCATGTCTCACAAATTGGATTGAGTTTTTTAAAGTGGTAACCAAGAAGGTAGATGAGGGCAGTGCAGTTGGTGTTGTCTACATGGACTTTAGCAAGGCCTTTGACAAGGTACCGCATGGTAGGTTGTTGCATAAAGTTAAATCTCATGGGATCCAGGGTGAGGTATCTAAGTGGATAAGACGGTGGCTGTGGAGAGTTGTTTTTTAAACTGGAGGCCTATGACCAGCCGTGTGCCTCAGGGATCAGTGCTGGGTCCACTGTTATTAATGATTTGGATGAGAATATAGGAGGCATGGTTAGTAAGTTTGTAGATGGCACTAAGATTGGTGGCGTAGTGGACAATGAAGAAAGTTATCTCCAGTTGCGATGGGATCTTGATCAATTGGGCCAGTGGGCTGACGAATGGCAGATGGAGTTTAATTTAGACAAATGTGAGATGATGCATTTTGGTCGATTGAACCAGGGCAGGACTTACTCTGGGGAGAGTTACAGAATAAAGAGATTCATAGCTCCTTGAAAGTGGAGTCACAGGTGGACAGAGTGGTGAAGAAGGCAATTGGAATGCTTGGTTTCATCGGTCAGAACATTGAATACAGGAGTTGGGATGACTTGTTGAAATTGTACAAGACATCGGTAAGGCACACTCAGAATACTGTGTGCAATTCTGGTCACCCTATTATAGAAAGGATATGATTAAACTAGAAAGAGTGCAGAAAAGATTTATTAGGATGCTACCAGGACTTGATGGTTTGAATTATAAGGAGAGGCTGAATAGACTGGGACTTTTTTCTCTGGAGCGTAGGAGGCTGAGGGGTGATCTTATTGAGGTCTATAAAATAATGAGGGGCATCGATCAGTGAGATAGTCAATATCTTTTCCCAAAGATAGGGGAGTCTAAAACTAGAGGGCATAGTCTAAAACTAGGGGAGAGATACAAAAATATCCAGAGGGGCAATTTTTTCACACAGAGGGTGGCGAGTGTCTGGAACAAGCTGCCAGAGGTAGTAGGAGAGGGGGATACAATTTTGTCTTTTAAAAAGCATTTAGTTACATGGGTATGATGGATATAGATAGATATGGGCCAAATGCGGGCAATTGGGATTAGCTTAGGGGTTTTAAAAAAAAGGGTGGGATGGACAAGTTGGGCCGAAGGGCCTGTTTCCATGCTGTAAACCTCTCTGACTCTATGACTCATTGGTAGTCATATGCATTCAGCTACATTCGGCCTTAAGCTCTAGAATTCGCTTCCCAAATGGGCAGTACAGTGGCACAGTGGTTGGCACAGCTGCCTCACAGCACCAGCAACTTGGGTTCGATTCCCGTCTTGGGTCACTGTCTGTGTGGAGTTTGCTCGTTCCCCCCATTTATGCGTGGGTTTTCTCCGGGTGCCCCACTTTCCTCCCACAGTCCAAAGATGTGTGGGTTAGCATGGTTGGCTGTGCTAAATTAACCCTTAGTGTACCCAAACACACGACTCAGGGATTTTTGTAATGACTTCAGTGCAGTGTTAATGTAAGCCTATTTGTGACACTAATAAATAAATTTTAAACAAACTTCTGCCATTATCCATTTTCTCCTTTAAAATCTCATTAAAACATTTGATCAAGGTTTTCGCCAGCCTTCGTCTAATATCCCTTCCTTGGTTCAGTGTCAATTACTGGTGAGATGTTCTACAGAACATGTTTCTATCTCAGAAGGTGCTACATGCAGGCATGTTGTTATTTCCCAGGCTGAAGCAAGCATCCATCAGGCTTCTAAGCACTGCGATGAATCAACAACTGAGACAGAGGCAAGATTCTTTTTTTTTAAGGATGACCTGATTAGGGTGAACTATCTCTCCTGTTTACAGATCAAAAGGCACAAGCAATGTAACGGGAGCTGGAGATGGCACATGTGAGCTTTGGATGGTTTCTATAAGGTTTCCAGTTCATGGAATGTGACTTGAACTGAACACAGGTCTTTTCACAGTTACGTAATTCTACCTCCAGTGTTTTCCACTCCTCCAAAAAAAATTGCAAAGTGTCATTAATCACTCTATCTGTGAAGTAAATGTTCAACTCCTACTGTACAGTTTTACATGCTTCATGCTGATGGATTGGGGGCCCTATTTTCTCGCTCACAAACTGAAGCAAAAAGGTAGATGAAATACAAGTGGAAAGCACTGATAGATTATTCACTCAGCATTGCTGCGAGGATTGCTGTTATTCAAAGGAGAAAGGTTCAGGAAAACTAATGAGAAGAAAAACAAAGCTAGTTAAGACCTCAATGATGAATTTGAGGTCTGTTTTGTTTCTGATCATAAAAGATTATTTGTCTATTGGCTTTGAGGAATTTTAGTCGCTGACTAAATGGTGACGACTTTGATTTGTTTACTGCAGGCTGGAAAAAGACTAGCTTAGTAAGAACTTGGAATATACTTGGCTGCACATATTAGTGGTACTTCAAAGTGAGGAGAATTAACTCACCTCTGTCTGCGTGGTTGATTAAGACAAGTAGTAATTGCCACGTCCATATGGATGACAGGCATTCTTCATGTTCTTTACTTGGCCACAAGCAGATTGTTTCTCCAGTTGGAACACAGGAACAGGCTCCTGAGCCCCTACACCAAGCAATTAGATCATGGCTAATCAGTTCTTCAACTTTATTTATTCAGATTTATTCCTTAACCCACAACGCTTTTACTTTTCAGGTGAAAAGTGGAAAGATTTAAAAGGACCTAAGTGGGGTAACTTCTTCATGTAGAGGGTGGAGTGTATATGGAATGAGCTGCCACGGGAAGTGGTTGAGGTAAGTTCAGTAGCAACATTTAAAAAGCATTTGGATAAGTACATGGATGGGAAAGGATTAGAGGGATATGGGCCAAACGCAGGCAATTGGGATTAGCTGGGAGGGCACCGTCTGGATGTATCACAGTTTGGTATGTCTCCTGCTCTGTCCAAGATGGCAAGAAACTTCAAGGGGTTGTGAAAGAAGCCCAGTCCATCACTCAAACCAGCCTCCCATCCATTGACTCTGTCTACACTTTCCGCTGCCTCAGAAAAGCAGCCAACATAATCAAGGACCCCGCGCAGCCTGACATTCTCTCTTCCACCTTCTTCCATCGGGAAAAAAATACAAAACTCTGCGGTCACGTACCAACCAACTCAAGAACAGCCTCTTCCCTGCTGCCATCAGACTTTTCAATGGACCTACCTCACACCACATTGATCTTTCTGTACAACCTAGCCACAACTGTAATGCTACATTCTGTACTCTCACCTTTTCTTCTCTACATATGGTTTGCTTTGTCTGTATAGTGCATGAGAAACAATACTTTTCACTGTATACTAATACACGTGACAATAATATATCAAATTGAATCAAATTAAACCACGGTCAGGCTGTTTCCACGCTGTATTGCTCTGTGACTCTTTGAGCGGGATTTCTTGGCCTTGTTCGAGCGAGACTGGAAATTCCCACCCGAGGGTGTTGTCCGTCCCTCGCCTGCTCCGATTCCCTGGCAGGCGAGGCCATAGAGTTCCGGCATATGATTCTATAACACCCACATACATAAGAAAGCATCAACTAATCTCAACCTTGAACATTGTTAGAGCTCCAGAATTACTCTGCCCAATGAGTGTGGAAGTACTGACTGGCTTCACTCATTTTCAAATGTGACTTCTTGTTCTGGAGTCCTCACAAGAGGATATAATTTCTCCATGTCTGCGCCATCATTTATCATTTTGAACATCTCGATTAGATTAACCCAAGACTATAAACACTTGAGAACAAGTCAAGTTTGTGAGCCTGTCCTCGGTGCTTACCCTTTACTATTCTGGTAAACGTTATGTGTTGGAAAGCAATGCATCTGTCTGCGATTAGTCACATGATGTGCTGTGACAGCACCAAAAGCATTGGTGGGTTTTTAACCTCTCTTCCATGTTGGGTTTCAATCAGACAACACCTTGTAAATAAAGCTGCATTGATTTCCTGAACTAAACCCATGTTGTGGCACCTCAGAAATCCTTTTCCCCTGTTGTAAAATCGGTCAGGAACAATTGCACAGACACATCCACACATTCTACCCATGTGTGCTCCGGTTTCCTCCCACCGTCCAAAAGACGTGCTGGTTGGGGTGCACTGGCTGTGCTAAATTCTCCCTCGGTGTACCCGAACAGGCGCTGGAGCGTGGCAACCCGGGCATTTTCACAGTAACTTCATCGCAGTGTAAGCCAACTTGTGACACTAATAAATAAGATATAAACAACAAAGAAAAGCTGGTGACGAGACTGGTTTTTATTTGACTGGATTCTAAAGTTTCTCTTTTCAATGCAACTTTCCTGTGAAACAGGACAAAATCGGGAAGAGGAAAGAAAATAATTCAGCCTCTAGACTCTGAAACAGGTCAGAAGGCCCTTCACTGAAAGGAAAAACATGAATAACTTGGAAAAGAAGAGTTTACTTACTGTTTAGCGACTGGGTAGACTTCTGAATGGTGGGATCTCGCACATGGGGGCTGCAGTGATGGGATCCTCACATTTATTAAGAGAGAGAGAGAGCCTGTGCATTCTGAGATGGTGAGACACTACTCAAAATAAAAAAAAACACATCAAACAGGAACTACATGCAAACCCGTTGGGCAGAATTTGCCCATCCCACCTACCACAGGAATCGTAGTGGGCAGGGGCGAACCAGGTGGAAATTTCCTGCCTGGGGGTGCGTGCAGCCAAAAAATCCCACCCTTCTTGTATAAGGAATAGATGACCAATAAGAATTACAGAGAGATTCTGAATTCATTGAAGGGGCCAAGAAAAAGATGAAAGTATATCACAATAGTGAAGATCTCTGAGTTCAGCTAGGCCCTTGAAGACATTTTGCAAGACTGACTTGTTTGTGGATTTTGAAATGAAGCAATTCAAAGATGTTGAGATCGTGGTGTCCATGGAAATGGCTGTGAAAAAAGCTTCCAAAATTGGAGCAGGAACCAAACTACACAAGATGAGAACAGACAGGAAGAAATCTCGTAAAACGCAAACCTATCATAAGTGTATTCTGATGGGGCACTTTGCACATGGATGTTGGAGTAGAGGAAATAAGTGTAGATGCTGTGGCAAGAAAGGCCACACAACTAAGGCATGTCGGACGCAACAGATCTTTTCAACCTCAAAGCTGTGCAAATTACAAGAACATGTCAAAATCTAAAAATGGGGTCTACAAAATATCTGAAGAGGATGAAAATTTCATAGGTGACACAGGACTAGGAAAGATCCAAGAATTGAAACCAGGTGTACTATCCATGAAAGGGGGTTCTGAGCTTATTCAACGTTAGGTGGACAACAAGTAAAGATGGAAGTAAAAACTGCTGTATCATTTCTCCCAGAAAAAATATACCATCAGAGGCTTAAACACTTACCATTAAAACTTCAAACATAATCATGCAAACTTATATTGAGGGAATAGTTCCACTTATGGTTCAAGTAGAAGGTAATGACTGATCAAAGCAGCATTGTCTCTGCACATAACAAAGGAACATTTTCCTGCAGTCATTGGAAATGCACAGTTACACAAAATCAAACTAAACCCTGGAGATGGAGGGGGCGGGCAATTAACCAATTGATTAGCAGCAAGAACATGTTGCCAAAACATCTGGAGAAGTATAGGAAGGTGTTTGAGGTTCCTCGAGTATCCATGAGTGGAGTGGAGGCAAAGCTCAAGATCAAAACTCATAGCAATCTTAGATGCTCCGAAGTAAGCAGTGTGCCTCACTAAACCAAAGTTAGAAGTGGAACAAGGGAAATTAATCAAAAATGGAGTGATTGAACATGAAAGGATGAGCGATTGGGCAATCCCAATTATCCCAGTTATTAAATCTAATTGGGCAGCATGGTAGCACAGTGGTTAGCACTGCTGCTTCACAGTTCCAGGGACCCGGGTTCGATTCCTGGCTTGGGTGACTGTCTGTGTGGGGTTTGCACATTCTCCTCATGCCTGCATGGGTTTCCTCCCACAGTCCAAAGATGTGCAGGTTAGGTTGATTGGCCATGTTAAAATTGCCCCCTAGTGTCCTGAGATGCGTAGGTTAGAGGGATTAGCGGGTAAATATGTAGGGGTGTGGGGTTAGGGCCTGGGTGGGATGTGGTCGAGGCAGACTCGATGGACCGAATGGCCTCTTTCTGCACTGAAGGGTTTCTATGATTCTATGAATTGTTCTGTGGGTATCTATGGGGATTTTAAAACAATATAAATCCAGTAGTGTGTGTCGATCTTGCCATGGATTGAGGACCTATTCACTGGACTGGCTGGTGGTCAGCAGTTCAGCAACACAGACCTGTCCCAAGAATACCTCCAGATGAGGGTAGTAACCGAATCACAACCATTGCTAACAGTTATTGCCCACAAGGGATTGGTTCAATGGTTCGCTATAAGCACCTACCATTCAGAATAACATCAGCACCGGTCATATACCAGAAATCAATGGGCCAAATCTCTAGTGGCCTCACTGGTGTCTGGTGTTATTTGGACAACATTCCAATCTCAGGCAGAACTGACCAGAAACATTTACACAACTTCGAGGAAACTTGGAGCGTCTAGAAGAAGTACAACCTCCGCGTGAAGGGAGAAAATTTCCCGAGAGCCTGGAGTGCTCTGCACTGCCCCACTGCTCTCTCAGAGGTAGGTACCCGCATGTCTGGGGCCTGGAGTGCTCTGCACTGCTCCACTGCTCCCTCACAGGTCAGTCCCTGAAAATCTGGAGTATTTGGAGTGCTCTGCACTGCCCCACTGCTCCCTCACAGGTAGGTTCCCGAGTATCTGGAGTATTTGGAGTGCTCTGCACTGCCCCACTGCTCTCTCAGAGGTAGGTTCCCAAGCGTCTGGAGTATTTGGAGTGCTCTGCTCTGCCCCACTGCTCCCTCACAGGTCAGTCCCTGAATATCTGGAGTATTTGGAGTGCTCTGCACTGCTCCACTGCTCCCTCACAGGTAGGTTCCCGAGTATCTGGAGTGTGGAGTGCTCTGCACTGCCCCACTGCTCCCTCACAGGTAGGTTCCCGAGTATCTGGAGTATTTGGAGTGCTCTGCACTGCCCCACTGCTCCCTCACAGGTAGGTTCCCGAGTATCTGGAGTGTGGAGTGCTCTGCACTGCCCCACTGCTCCCTCACAGGTAGGTTCCCGAGTATCTGGAGTATTTGGAGTGCTCTGCACTGCCCCACTGCTCCCTCACGGGTAGGTTCCCGAGTATCTGGAGTATTTGGAGTGCTCTGCACTGCCCCACTGCTCCCTCACGGGTAGGTTCCCGAGTATCTGGGGTATTTGGAGTGCTCTGCACTGCCCCACTGCTCTCTCACTGATCAGTTCCCAGGTGCTGCTTCCTCACAACAGTTGAAATACTCACCAAATAACTATCAGGGCAAGACCACTTTTCAGACAGTGTCTCACTCAGGTGATGTCTCTGTCCCAACAATTCATGCGCCTCTTACACAAAGGTACCTTAACCAGCCTCCAGGTATCCATCCCCCCAAAGAGACAGGGAGGGACCCTCAACCACCCACCAGGAGGATGAACATCCCTGTGGGACACCCCAGGGGCCTTCACACAGGACACAGAAAGGGTGTCCAGTTGCCAGTGACCCCATCAACTCCAGCTGGTTAGGCTGAGGAGAGTGCAGCTGACCCTGGACAGGAGACTCTCTTCAGGCCACCAGAGGAGATCTAGCAAGTTCATCACAAGTAACAGAGTGTAGCAGTCAGCAGGCTACCTCCACCTCTGCTGCAGATGTTGGGATTGCAGCCGAGTGTAACATTAGGGTTAGAACAATAAAGGTATTAACATCACGGGGTGTTCAATCACTGTATAAATCTTATGATGTTAATTCTATCCATATATTTGATGTCAATGAGATTTTGTGCGAAGATGTTGTGCGTATTCATTGTTATTGAATGTTTACGATGCAATGAATATTTTAGAGGGAAATGCCAAGTGACAAAATTGCTGATCTTTTACAGAATCCTAGAGGATACAAGTGGCAGGGGTGGATGTAACAGGAATGAGTGGTTACACTCGATGGGGTAGCATGATGGCACAGTGGTTGGCACTGCCGCCTCACAGAGCCAGGAAATTGAGTTTGATTCCCGGCTTGGGTCGCTGTCTGTGTGGAGTTTGCACATTCTCCCCGTGTCTGCGTGGGTTTCCTCTGGGTGCTCCAATTTATCCGCACAGTCTGAAAGATGTTAGGTTAGCTATACTGACCTGAACAGGTGCCGGAGCGTGGCGACTACAGAAATTTTACAGTGACTTCATTGCAGTGTTAATGTAAGCCTTACTTGTGACTAATAAGTAAACTTTAAATAAGTTGATGGGAGAAAAGCATAGAGCTGTTTGGAAGATTGAACATAAGTACCTGTGACAGGCATCTCCATAGTCCTTCAAAAATTGTCACAAGAAGTACAGCGGATAGACTTGGGTTTCCTCAAACTTGGAATAGCAGCAGGATAGCAGTAATGTAGAAGATTATAGTGATGGATTGGTGAGAGGAGAGGGTGACGAACAGATGGGAAACGAAAGCGGTATGACTGGATGATAGGACAAGGAGAAAATGAGACAATTGTACACTTGCAATGGTTTTACTTCTCAGTCCTGCATTCTTACCTCTGGTGTCCCCCCAAAGATTTAACTTCCACCCCCTCTTACTTCTTATCTACATGTTTCTCTTTAGCTACCATTATCTGAAAATACAGCATCACTTTCCACATGTATACTGACAACACGCAGCTCTACCTCACTACCATCTCTCTCAACTCTCCTACTCTCTCTAGATTATCACACTGCTTCCCAACATCCAGTACTGGATCCGCGCTGAAATTTCCTTCAATTAATTATCAGAAAGATTCAAGCCATTTTCCTCAGTCCATGTCACAAGCTCTCTTCCCAAACCATTGACCCCATTCCTGTCCCTGCAACTGTCTGACACTGAATCAGGCTGGTTACAATCTTGATGTCATAAATGATCCTGGGATAATCTTCTGACAACATATCTGCACCATCACTATGACCACCTATTATCACCCGGGTAACTTGCCCAACTCCTCCTGTGCCTCAAAGCACACATCTATGCCTTTGTCATTCTGAAGTGCAATTGTTCCAAAGCACTCCCGGCCAAATCAAGTCACCTGGAACTCTACTATCCATGATCAACCTCATACCAAGTCTCATTCCCCATCTCAGCCCACATGCTCACTGACCTCCACTGGTCCCAGATTTCAAAATTCTCCGCAATTTCAAATCCCCCCATGACCTCACCAACCTCATCTCCTCCCGTCCCACAACCTCAGAGATACCCGCACTCCACTCATTCCCAAGTTTAATGTTTCCACCACTGATGGTTGTCCCTTGCATTTCAAAGGCCTTAAACTCTGTAATTCCCGGTCTAAACCTCTCTGCCTCTCTACCTCTCCTTCCACTTTGAGACCCTCTTTTAAAAAATGAAGGGTGGCACAGTGGTTAGCACTGCTGCCTCACGGTGCCAGGGACCTGGGTTCAATTCCCAGCTTGGGTCACTGTCTGTGTGGAGTCTGCACATTCTCCCCGTGTCTGCGTGGGTTCCCTCCAGGTGCTCCAATTCCCTCCCACAGTCTGAAAAATACGCTAGTTAGGCGCATTGGCCGCTAAATTCTCCCTCAGTGTATCCGAACAAGCACTGGAGTGCGGCGACTAGGGGATTTTCACAGTAACTTCATTGCGGTATTAATGTAAGCCTACTTGTGACAATTATAAATAAACTATTTGATTAACCATCTGCAATATCTCCTTTGATCTGGATGTTTTGTTTATTAACACTCCAGTGCAGTGCTTATTGGGACATTTTACTATGTTTAAAACACAAATTAAACACAAGTCTTTTGTTGTTTTTGTAAACTGCAGCAAATACAGATGTGAAACTAATACAAAAGCAAATACTCCAGATGTTGGGCATCTGGAGTAAAAACTAACATTGCTGGAGGCATTCAGCAGGTTAGGTAAGATCTGTGGCAAATAGAAAGAGTTACTGTTACAGGCCAATGTTCTGATCAACGAGAGGTATGCAGAGAGGTGTGATATAATGTTCACAAAAACCTACAGGGATAGTGAACATATAACCACGGGCACTGCACCTTTCTTGATTGTGAAAGGTATTGTCCTTAATGATTATGCACGGTGGCACAGTGGTTAGCACTGCTGCCTCACAGCGCCAGGGACCCAGGCTCAATTCTGGTCTCAGGTCACTGTCTGTGTGGAGTTTGCACTTTCTCCCAGTGTCTGCTTGGGTTTCCTCCGGGTGCTCTGACTTCCTCTCACAGTCCAAAGATGTGCGGGTTAGGTGGATTCATAGAAACTCTACAGTGCAGAATTAGGCCAGTCAGCCCATCGAGTCTGCACCGACCACAATCCCACCCAGGCCCTCTCCCCATATCCCTACATATTTACCCGCTAATCCCTCTAACCTACTAATGTTTCTGATGGACTGGGGGATTAAGGGTTATGGGGAGAAAGCGGGACAGTGGAACTGATCCACTTCAGATCAGCCATGATCTTATTGAATGGCGGGGCAGGCTCGAAGGGCTAGATGGCCGACTCCTGCTCCTGCTCCTATTTCTTACGTTCTACACATTTCAGGACACTAAGGGGCAACTTTTAGCATGGCCAATCAACCTAACCTGTACATCTTTGGATTGTGGGAGAAAGCTGGAGCACCTGAAGGGAACCCACGCAGACACAGGGAGAATGTGCAAACTCCACACAGACAGTGACCCAAGTCGAGAATTGGACCCAGGTCCCTGGAGCTGTGAAGCAGCAGTGCTAACCACTGTGCTACTGTGCCATCCACAGATGGATTGGCCATTCTAAATTGACCCTCGTGTCATTGGAATAAATGTCAGGGTTATGGGAATAAGGCCTGGGTGGGAATGTGGTTGGTACAGACTTGATAATTTGAATGGCCTCCTTCTGCACTGTAGGGGTTCTATAGTTCTATGAACATTTAGGTATAATAGCAATGATGTTACGGGAGTTAGCTGCTTTCCAGTGAATCGTGCTGTAATGGAAGTCCTGCTTTTGTCACACAATTGATGTCAACACTCAACAATGACCAACAGCGGAAGTGGCAACATCACCTTCTCCATTGCTTCCTGTAACCTGAGCAGTGGTGGTACGTAGTGTAGTGACCTTTTCAGATGCAAGTCAAAGACTGCTTGGCCCTTGCAATCCATCGATCCATTGTGTACTCCATTGTCACTGTGGCTGGAATGATCCGACCTTGCCTGTAGCTGGGGTTATCCAGTCCTGCTGCAGTGAATGGAGATTTGACTGAACACCAAATTTTCCATTCTTGCTGGCAGCGGTGGCGGGTTGTGCGGGACTGGAGAATTCTGCCCTTACATGTACTCTAATGCACTTGTGCATCATCAGTGTGTGTTTTGGCAATGAAAAAACACAAAGTAGACATCCACGTAAACTACAAAGACCACTTGGACAGAATTATACCTCCCCGCCTGCCACAGGAATTATACCAGGTGGGTCACGGACCATACAAAGGTCCATTAAACTCAGGCGGGATTTTCCAGTCTTGGGGCAAGCCTGGACGGAAAATCCCACCCTTTGTTTTCAAGATGGTGCGTCAGCAACCTTCCTTTCCAAGGACAATCCCACAATAGGACAAGCTGTCAAAGGAAAGAGTCACAGACACATCACTTGAAATCTTCAAAACCCATCTTTAAATCCTTTCTACTTAAAACTTCTCAGGACTACCATCTCAGCAGGTCATGCCTGGTTTAGTTAGTCCATGTAAAAGTTGATGGTATGCAAATATGAATCTGGGATATCTACACAACTAAAGCAGACACAGAAGGTATTGCTGCTACACTGAACAAGTCATCAGTGTCAGTTGGTCTATGCACCTCTCCAAGTGCCTCAGATCCAGTTCTTCTAAGCGCCTCTTTCCCAGATAAATCAGCAATAACGTCTTGTTCTCAGCTGCAGTATTTGCCTCGCAGGGACACACACAAAGGTTCCGTTTGGAACCCCAACCAGACAATGATACAAAATATCTCCTACTTAATACCATGACAAATTCACACACGTTTGATTGTGAAAAGGCATGTTTACAATGGATAATATGAAGGTAGATGACAAATGATCAGGGATCAGCTATTACCATTGTGTAGGTGTCCTTTGAATGGATCTGCCTGAGGCTCGGTGCAATTATATGGGTTGCCCTCTCCAAATGCCGCCCTTTATTGTTCTTTCCATTCAGTGTCCTGCTATCATCTGCCTTTCAACATTCGAACAGTGCAGATTATGACAATGTCACTTTGTCCCTGGGGATTCCTTCTTGCGGAATAACGTGTTGTCTTCATGATTATTTTATCTTGTATTAATTTCCATTGCTTCACGTTAAACATTTGTGTGCTTGAGCACAATGTTTTCTGCACATCCCTAACATCGCCAGTGTCTCTGCATGTCTGCATGTTTCCTGTTTTGTTACTTTACAGTAGCATAGTTGCCTGACTTTTGGCTTGGTGTCAAGCTATGTAACTTGTTTTGGACCTTGTACAAGGTAAACACCAAGTTCATGTCCTGAGTTATACTTTTTTTTCACATATCTCTGCCTTGCTATGGGCAAAAGATTCCTCCTGTGTCAAAGACTTCCTGCTGTTTCTGCATTGCACAGTCCACAAGTGCTCATGGGTCCACCAAATAGCTACGCTGACCCTCGGATCAGCAAAATTCATTTTGTCTTCGATATTATATACATTTTCTGCTTGAGATCTGCTAAAGAATCATGTATTACACGTGCCTCATCATCGATTGCCAGGTTATTTTTATTTGCATTTCCGTCAGCAAAATTAATATTGCAAGTATCACGCTGGTTGGCAAGTTATGTATAAAATGTAATATTGTTTTATAGAACAATAGCTTCCTATCTTCACAATTGTTACAGATAGGGAAGCAATTCTGCTCAGGCAGTGATGAACAATAACACCAGGTGGCGCTGCAGGCTACTGGAGGGTATTTCAACATTTGTTATAGTTTTATTTTTCTTAAATCTCCACTAATTCCAGAAGCTATATTAAGAACTAATGTGCCTTGATGCCCAGAATGACTTCTGTGGGCAAGTAATAGGTGTACCATACCAAAGCATGCATACAGTGCAGAAGGAGGCCACTCAGCCTATCGAGCATGCATGGACAACAACCCCACTCAAGCCCTATCTCTGTAACCCCTGGTGTTTACCCTGCTAATCTCCCTGCTATCAAGCGGCAATTTAGCATGGCCAATCAACCTAACCTGCACTTCTTTGGAGTGTGAGGAGAAACCGGAGCACCCGGAGGAAACCCAGGCAGACATGGGGAGAACATGCAAACTCTGCACAGTTACCCAAGACCGGAATTAAACGCAGGTCCCCGGCGCTGTGAGGCACCACTGTGCCACCCTGATGCCGTCATTCACTTTGTGTACTTTGAGTGTTTGCCTTTGACAAGGCACAGATCAGAAAGTTTGTGGGTTCTCTTGTGTTTCTCTGATTTCTGCGTGTAGGGGGTCAGCTATCTTGCCACAATAGGCACTGGATAAACTTACCCTCCTGACTTTTCACTTGGAATGCCTAACCACAGTTTGCATCAAAAGAATGCTGAAAATCTGAGCCAAGTGAAGAGAACAATAGAAACATATACACAAGATCAGTCACCTTTGGAAAGAAAAAGAGAAGCTCCTGTTTCTAATGGATCTTTTTAAAGAAAACCACAGAAATATTATTCTGCCTTTCTCATTCAGAATCTGAATCATAGAATATCTGGAGTAGAGGTGAGTCCAATCAGCCCATCAAGTCTGTACCAACCACAATCTCACCCAGGCCCTATTCCCATAACCCCACACATTTACCCTGCTAATCCCCCTGACAATAATGGTCAATTTTAGCATGGCCAATCCACCTAACCCTTTGGACTGTGGGAGGAAACCGGAACACCCAGAGGAAACATACGCAAACATGGGGGAGAAAGTGCAGACTGCACACAGACAGTGACCCAAGCTGGGAATTGAACCTGGGTCCCTGGCACTGTGAGGCAGCAGTGCTAACCACTCTGCCACCCCAACTTCACATTGCCAGTTGTAATACAACCAGACCATAAGATTAATATGGAGATATGACAATGATACAAAGCAAAGCAATATGTGCTACCTCCAAGGTAAAAGGGTTTTCTCTGTGCACTAATCTAATTCCTAGTGCTGAAATCAGTGTGGAATCATAAAACATCCACTGCTACTCCATCCATAAGAACTCCGTGCATTGGTTTTGCCAGCATTACTACTGAAATTCATTCAATGATTCTATGCTTAACATATTTACAACATGTAATGTAATTAGCAATCTCACTTGTCAAAATTGGGTTGAAATGCTAGGTAAGTTTAAAGTTGATTTATTAGTCTTACTAGTAGGCTTACGTTAACACTGCAATGATGTTACTTTGAAAATCCCCTAGTCACCACATTCCGGCACCTGTTTGGGTTACACTGAGGGAGAGTTTAGCGTGGCCAATGCACCCTAACCAGCACGGCTTTTGGACTGTGGGAGGAACCCAGAGGAAGCCCACGCAGACACGGGCAGAATGTGCAGACTCTGCACAATGACCCAAGTCGGGAATCGAATCCGGGTCTCTGGTGCTCTGAGGCAGCGGTACTTCTCACTGTGCCACCTTGCTGCCACATTTTAATACTAAAATGCAATTTCAATTATAGTTCATCAAACTGATCAATTGGAAATAATTGTAATTTGTTTCCAAACGGCTTTATCTGTGCCTGTCTTAGACATGTTAAACATCTGCCTGTTACTCCCTATGTATACTGTAGTCTCTTATTATTACAATATTATCACATATTAACAATGGCAAAGTGCCATAGCGCTTACAGCTAGAAAACTATGCTGTCCCAAAATTATTGGGCAAAACCTTATTGAGTTTATATCAAATTCCTCTGTCCGCTCCTTTGACTGAGGTGTTAACCTGCTGAAATAAAATGGGTTAACACTTCCTGTTAAAATAGCAGGCAGGAGAATTTGATATGAAGGCAATAGACATTTGCACCACAATATGTCCTGGGGCCATTTCCAGTCTGAGAGTTGGATGTTAGAATCTATCTTTCTTCACTCTCCATGTTTTGTACTGAACCACACCATAAGTGAAATTTGTTGTTACGTATTTTTGATGCTAATATTACTCACAACACATCTGTAAGATCAGAAACATTCTATCATACACCACATACTAGATTGTTCTGCACCTAAAGACCGATTTCTTTGAGGATTAATTGCTTTGGTATTTGAAGGTCATTTGTTTTGATGGAAGTGCTGATTTTGCCTGGTTACTTTCTGTTTGCTGGGAAAGTTTCCCCATGGGAATTTCTGATAGACAAGGGAATTAAGGGTTATGGGGAGAAAGCGGGAAAGTGGAACTGATCCACTTCAGATCAGCCATGATCTTATTGAATGGTGGGGCAGGCTCGAAGGGCTAGATGGCCTACTCCTGCTCCTATTTCTTATGTTCTTATGTTTATCTGCAGAAGCAATTATTGGCTTCTTTTTATTTTGTTGGCTTTTATTCCTCTTAATGTACCATTATCAAGTATGACAAAAACATATGTGACAGTGTGGAAGGGACCCATGGCAAAAATTTTAGACTGAACTTTTTCTTATTCATTCACAGGACGTGGGTGTCAGTGGCCCCCCCACTGGGTACAACGGGATGTCTTGCTGGGTCATTTCAGAGGTCAGGTAAGGATCATTGCTGTGGTTCTGAAGTCACATTTTGTTACTGGCCAGCAGATTTCCTTCCCTCAAGGGTATTAGCTACCACAAACTTTTTTGTAAACTCCACACTTAATTTGGTCAACAGAATATAACTTTCTGAGCCACTATAGAAACTAGAAGCGGGAGTTTTCTTTTATTCATTCTTTGCTGACTGGCCAGCATTTATTGCCCATCCCTAGTTGCCCTTGAGACGGTGGCGGTGAGCTGCCTTCTTGAATCGCTGCAGTCGACACGCTGTGGGTTGACCCACAATGCAGTAAGGGAGGATTTTGACCCAGTAACTGTGAAGGAATAGCAATGTATTGCCAAGCCAGGATGGTGAGTGGCTTGGAGGGGAACTTGCAGGTGGTGGTGTTCCCCATGTATCTGCTGCCCTTGTCCTTCTAGATGGAAGTGGTCGTGGGTTTGGAAGGTGCTGTCTAAGGATCTTTGGTGAATCGCTGCAGGGCATCTTGTAGATAGTACACGCTGCTGCTACTGAGCGTCGGTGGTGGAGGGATTGAATATTTATAGATGTGGTGCCAATCAAGCAGGCTAAAAAAAGAGCAGGAGGCCATTTGGCCCTTCATCCTGCTCTGCCAGTCATTTTGATTATGGCTGATCATTGTATTCAATATCCCCCCCATGGATTTCGAACTCACAACTCCCATACCAGTGCAGTCATATTACCACCATGATACCATACCCTGAGGTATATTAAGTCCTTCAACAATACCACAGCTTTGTATTTGAAGTGTAATCAAACTTTTGAATGGACCTACCATATGTTAAGTTGATCTTTCTCTACACCCTAGCTATGATCATAACACTTCCATTCTGCACCGTCTTCTTTCCTTCCCCCTTACGTACTCTTTGGGTGGTATTTTTATATCTGTATAGCATACGAGAAACAATACTTTTCACTGTACACCGATACAGGATGTTGTGGGAGGGTAGGGAGGAAACTGTGGGTCCCTTAGCAGAGATATTTGAATCATCGACAGCCACAGGTAAGGTACCTAAAGATTGGAGGGTGGCAAACACTGTGCTTACATTTAAGGAGGGCTGCAGGGAAAAGCCTGGGAACTACGGGTCGGTGAACCTAACATCCATAGTGCGTAATTTGTTAGAAGGTATTCTGAGAGACAGGATCTACAAGCATTTAAAAAGCAAGGGCTGATTAGAGACAGTCAACGTGACTTTGTGAGTCGAAAATCATACCTCACAAATTTGATTGAGCTTTTTGATGGGGTAACCAAGAATGTAGATGAGGGCAGTGTAGTTGATGTTGTCTACATGGACTTTTGCAAGGTCTTTGACAAGGTACCGCATCGTAGGTTGTTGCATAAAGTTGACGTAGCTAAATGGATACAAAATTGGCTTGATGACAGAAGCCAGAGGGTGATTGTAGACGATTGTTTTTCAAACTGGAGGCCTGTGACCAGCGGTGTACCTCAGGGATCAGTGCCAGGTCCACTGTTATTTGTCATTTATATTAATGATTTGGATGAGAAATTAGGAGGCATGGTTAGTAAGTTTGCAGATGTCAGTAAGATTGATGGCATAGTGGATAGCAAAGAAGGTTATCTAGGATTGCAAAGGGATCTTGATCAATTGGGCCAGTGGGCTGATGAATGGCAGATAGAGTTTAATTTAGATAAATGCAAGGTGATGCATTTTGGTAGATCGAAACAGGGCAGGACTGACTCAGTTAATGATAGGGTGTTGGGGAGAGTTACAGAACAAAGAGATCTAGGGGCACATGTTCATAGCTCCTTGAATGTGGAATCACAGGAGGATAGAATGGTGAGGAAGGCATTCAGCATGCTTGGGTCCATTAGTCAGAACATTGAATACAGGAGTTGGGACGTCTTGTTGCAGTTGTACAAGACATTGGTAAAGCCACACTTGGAATGCTGTGTACAGTTCTGATCGCCCTATTATAGAAAGAATATTATTAAATTAGAAAGAGTGCAGAAAAGATTACTAGGATGCTATCGGGACTTGATGGTTTGAGTTATAAGGAGATGGTGGATAGACTGGGACTTTTTCCCTGGAGCACAGGAGACTTAGGGTGATCTTATAGCAGTCTATAAAATAATGAGGGTCACAGATCAGCCAGATAGTCAATATTTTTTCCCAAAGGTAGAGAAGTCTAAAACTATAGGGCGTAGGTTAAGGTGAAAGGGGAGAGATAGTAAAGAGGGGCAATTTTTTCACACAGAGGGTGGTGAGTGTATGGAACAAGCTGCCAGAGGTTGTAGTAGAGGCGGGGACAATTTTGTAATTTAAAAAGCATTTAGACAGTTACATGGGTAAGATGGGTATAGAGGGATATGGGCCAAATGCGGGCAATTGGGACTAGCTCAGTGATTTTAAAAGAAGGACAGCTAAGACAAGTTGGTCCGAAGGGCCTGTTTCCATGTTGTAAACCTCTATGACCCTATGTAACAATAATAAATCAAATCAAACCTAGATCCGTGTCATATGAATCACATGGTCTGAGAACAGAGGATCACAATCTGAGAAAAACACAAAGAAAGTAAATAGGGAAAATTTGTAGGCATATTTCATAAAACATGAAGTAAAAGAAGAGGAAGGAGGTGGCCTAAAACTTGTGCGACAAGCTTGCGGTTTAGAGCTCTTTGTAAATCACTCTTGTGGTTTCTGGCGTTCTCTGTGCCACACGACTGTCACACTGCCTCGCAACTCCCTGCAAGCATCTATTATTCTCATCATAGCAAACCCTGTGGGTGTCCAAACCAACATGGCATTGCTGCAAGAATTCCATCAGCATAAATTTCCAAAGGATCAGGCTAACAAAACAGTGGCATTGTCAATGCTTCATTTAAATATAGATATCACCCTGGAGCCAAACTTTCCATTTGAATGATCATTTTGGCCCAGATCAACACTTAACAATATAAAGGGCTAGAAAACACTTCTCCAAACGGCTCGATGCTGAGGCAACTTGTTCAATAAGAAGATTTCATAAGTAGCACATGATGAGAAGCATTTAAATGGAAAGGCAAATTATTCTCGATCGCACTAGCCAGTACGGAAGAACCTGAAGCTGAAGTGAATTGATTTAGAAAATCACTCTTCAGATTTAAAATCGACTGGTACTGCAGCACTTGAGGATTGCTAAAAAAAAGAGAAATGCTGTCGAAGCTTTTCATCTTGTACTCATCAGGACAGGCACAAGAATGCAAAATTTCAAAGGGAACATCAATTTATACTGCATGAGAAAAGGGTTAGTCGGCAAATCAACTCTGATTGGCTGAGGCATTGCTATGGCGAATGCGCTAGGGAACAGTCAGCTGATTGGTCAAAGCATTGCCATGGGGAAAGCAACAAGGATTGTTCTCCATCCTTTTAAGTAAAAATGGTGCAATGATTGGACATATTTTTTCCTGTTACAGGGGTCAGGGCCAGGTGTATGATTATATGTAGCTTCTAGTAAGCATAAGCGAGCCACATTGCGAGCCTGACTGATATCCTTAAATTGGTTCTTACCCTTGGTACACTCAGGATTGTCAGTAATATCCCATTATAAAATCATGTCTAATGTTGGACACTGGTTGAGTAGGTCAGTATCTTGATCACAACAAACAGAAAACTGAGTGTGGGGGTGGGGGGGGGTGGAATTCTCCCATCCTGCCAGTTACAGGAATCATAGCATAAGAACATAAGAACCAGGAGCAGAAGTAAACCATTTGGCCCCTCGAGCCTGCTCCGCCATTCAATAATATCATGGCTGATTCTTTTCGTGGACTCAGCTCCACTTACTCGTCCCGCTCACCATAACCCTTAATTCCTCGATTTAATTTCCTTTACTGATGGGGGTACGGGAGAACCACGCAAACATCCATTGATCTCCGGCGGGATTCTCCGGTTTTGGGGTGATTGTTGCTGGAGAATCCCTCCCCAGATGTGATTCCACAATTGGGCAGCACTTATTGTGCACTCCTGAATGTGCTAAGAATGATACTAACAGCCAATTTAAGATTATTGGCCGGGTTTGTAATATGGCTCACTTTTGCTTGCTGGAACTTATGTATTTTCATACACAGATCCCTGGTCTGTGTAAACGGAGAGAATATATTCAGACATTCTGCCTATTTTTATTAATCAGAAGCGTGAGGAATCACTGTTCCCTGATGCATTCCTCAGGACAACGCTTCCACGATCAGAGTTGAATTGTCTCTTCCGAATCTAAACAAAAGCTTGGGAGCTAACTGTTGCCTTTGCAACTTGGTATCCTTGGGCGGAATATTGAGTTTGCACTCTCCGTATACAGGATCACCGGCAGAGACACAAAATCCAAACAAAACCGTAAATTGCGAATCTTGCTGGTGAGATTGTGATTCCTATTTTTTTTACCCGCCCCTCACTGGTGACGTACAGGTTCACCTGCTGTTATTAGATTTTAATAAATTTTGGTATAATTATCTCGTCCCCTCGCCAAATTATCTACCCTCACTAAGTATTTCAGCGAGGTTCTCAACAAGATTTGGCCTCCAGGGGGCACAATGATCAATGGAACCCCCCCCCCGCCGGACGGAGAGGGACAGGGCCTGGCAGTGCCTTAGCTATGCCCGCTGGCACAGGTTAGCACTGCCAGATTGGTGCCATCCTGTGCCATGGGCCAGTGTCAGGGGCAGGCCCTCGGGGGAGGCACATTGGAAGGGCTCATCTATTTGTGGAGTGGGCACTGAGTCGGGGAAATGTGAATGCCGGTGATGATGGGGGAAAGGATGGCAATGCTGGCAATGATGGTGGCGAGGGGGCTGGGTGTGGCGATGGGGATGCCGGCGATGATGGGACAGTAAACTTTGCGTTCCAATCGGGGCGCCATTTTTAAAGATGGCCACTCAACCTCAGCCTTGTCAGCTCTACGAGTCCCCATCTCACCAGGGTGATGGCCTAAACCATATCCACTTTCCTTTCAGCCGAAGAAGCTGAAAATCTGATGCCAGTACCGGCCAGAAGAGCTGGAGAGCTTCACGCCAGCTTTCTCGTCAGAGCTGACTCTTTGCCACATTCCAGTAACATCGCCCCCCCCAAAGTCCTGATGAACGCAAGACAAAAAACTTTGACAGCACATCCCTTTTGCTGGGCAGTATTTATATATAACAAGATGAGCATTAATTTTCAGAGATTATGCATTAACTATGCTTTAAATAATTTCAGAGAGGATCAGAAATAAGAAAGTTGAAAGCTAAAAAGGCCGTTTTGCTACGACCCTTCACCTTGTCATTTTGCTTTTCAGAACCCAGTGGAGATGGACTTGGGTCCAGTCACTGTTTTAGTCGCTGGCAGCAGGCTGTGTGTAACCCACTCGCTGGGTCACACTGACCTGGATCGCTCTACAAGTGATGATCAGCCTTTTCTTGCACTTCAACTGTAATGTTTCACCTTCCTGCATCTCGAAAATGTTATTCGGAAAGGAGTTCACGACCTTGTGGCTTTAGAGGGGGGTCCTGGTATGACACCGAGTCATCAGTTTTAAGTTTATTTATTAATTCACTATTCACAAGTAGGCTTACATTAACACTGCAATGAGGCTACTGTCAATATCTCCTAGTCGCCACACTCCGGCACCTGCTCGGGTACGCTGAGTGCACCCTAACCAGCACATCTTCCGGACTCTGGGAGGAAACTGGAGCATCCAAAGGAAACCCACGCCGACACGGGGAGAATATGCAGACTCCACACAGTCAGGGACCCAAGCCGAGAATTGAACCCAGGTCCCTGGTGCTTTGAGGCAGCAGTGCTAACCACTGTGCCACCGTGCTGCCCTCACCTGGACACAACTTAATTGTTCACAAGTACAATGACGAACTCTCCTTCCTCGCCCTTCTGCTCTCATTGCACCTCTCCCTTCTGCCTCGGTACCAATCTGTATCCCTTAGGGAGCAAATGAGACTGAGGATCTAGACTGCAATCAGAGGCTAGAATTACTCTTTCAGCATTAAATACTCCTGAGAGTTATTAAAGCATGTTGGCTAATGTACCCCCCCCCTTAATTTTACTGTTTCCTGAAACTGTGCTAAAATTTACGCTTTATTACACGCATGGCAATGAAACAGCAGAATTCATAATCCTGATAATTAACTCTAAACTGCTATTAGGAGCTACTTGAACAGCTGAAATAGCACCAGATCGCCAAGGGCTGTTGTCAAGTAAGCAATATTCCGAGAGGTGAGGGAGTTTCAGACAGAGGGAAGACTGGGGCACACAATGAAGAGAAGGAAGAACACACTCCCGATTGGATATCTGTGGTAGATGGTTCTCCAGCCTCTGAATGAAGAAGTTTCTCCTCATCTCAGTCCCAGTATCCTGAGACTCTGACCACTTGTTCTAGATCCCCCATCCAGAGGAAACAACATCCCTGTGTCCAGTCTGTCCAGCCCTGTCACAATTTTATTTGTTTCAATTAGATCCGCTCTCATCTAAATTCTGGCCAGTACAGGCCCAGTCAACCACATCTTCCCTTGTGAAAAGGGAGAATTCTGGTCAAGATCTTTTGGATGCTACATGGGATAATAGTATTGGGGAAAGGACTCCTTTGCTTTAATGGCAAGACGTAGGATGTCTGATTTAATGACGTAAGAACATAAGAAATAGGAGCAGGAGTAGGCCATCTAGCCCTTCGAGCCTGCCCCGCCATTCAATAAGATCATGGCTGATCTGAAATGGATCAGTTCCACTTTCCCGCTTTCTCACCATAACCCTTAATTCCCTTGTCTATCAAGAACCCATCTACCCGTGACTTAAATATATTCAGCAAGGCAGCCTCCACCACTTCAACGGGCAGAGAATTCCAGAGATTCACCACCCTTTGAGTGAAGAAGTTCCTTCTCAACTCTGATCTAAACTGCCCCCCTCCTTATCTTGAGGCTGTGCCCTCTAGTCCTGCTATCCTTTCTAAGCGGGAAGAATCTCTCTACCTCTACCCTATCCAACCCTTTCATTATCTTATATGTCTCTATAAGATCCCCCCTCATCCTTCTAAACTCCAACGAGTACAGACCCAGTCTATTCAATCTCTTTTCATAGGCTAACCCCCTCATCTCCGGTATCAGCCTAGTGAACCTCCTCTGCACTCCCTCCAAGGCCAATATATCCTTCCGCAAGTGCGGCGACCAAAACTGCACACAGTACTCCAGCTGCAGCCTCACCAGTGCCCTGTACAGTTGCAGCAAGACCTCCCTGCTTTTATATTCTATCCCTCTCGCTATAAAGGCCAACATTTCATTGGCCTTCTTGATCACCTGCTGCACCTGCAGACTGGGTTTTTGCAACTTGTGCACAAGGACCCCCAGGTCCCTCTGCACCGTAGCATGCTGCAGCTTTTCGCCCTTTAAATAATAATCCCTCCTACTATTATTTCTGCCAAAGTGGATAACCTCACACTTGCTAACATTATACTCTATCTGCCTCCATCTGTGATATTTAGAAACACTTATGGCAATCTATGTACACAACAAGTTTTACGAGGGTTTCATGCAGGGAAAGTGCATCTTCACTTTAATATCAGACAGGGGGTGGCCATGAGCTTTAGCAGATGCAGAACATTGGTCTGGAATTTCATCTTAGTGATGGGTAGCAGGAGTTGGGAAATTTCCTGGCTTTGCACGTCCACCATGAGAATATGCAATTTTCATTCTGTTGGTGTGTGATGGTGATGAGGCGGGGGTGAGGGGTTGGGGGGGACAGTAATTGGGGGTGGGGGTTGTGGGGTTATGTGCTGGTGTTGGCCCCACTGCCCATGGATGCAGATTCGAGACGGCCACAGGTCCTGGTGAGTACTGAGGCGGACTGGTTAAAAGACCTGTCTTTTCTCTGCTATTTGGTCCAGTTGTTCTGTTTAGTATTCAATATTGGCACATACAGCTCTCTATCCCTCACTCTACATGTCTTCTCAACTCTCAACCACTCCCCATGCCTTATCCATGCCAACACAGGCCAAACCATCACCCTTCACCCAACCCTCATAGCCCCTCATACCATCCATGCTGACTCATAGCACTTCTATGCCCATTCACCCAGTGCACACTCTGTACAGAACCAGTAAACTCCAGAGTGACAATGGCAGGAGTGGAAAATTATGCATGCCTGGCTGAGATTCCAGACTTCCATTAACTTGTTGAAACAACTGCACAAAGGGAGACATTGCTTGACTGATAGCTTCTTTCTTAAATCTATTTTCTTAATGGGTCAATGTTTATTTACGCAAAATAAAGAGGCATCAAGTGCTTATAGTTTCTGCTATCAATACTTTAAAATTCTGGTTGATTGTCACTTTTATGGGGGTTGTAGTGACAGCAGTTTTGAAAAGAAAATTATAATTGGCTGTTAATTTTGCCACACGTGCCATTCTTACAATAGTGTCCACTGGTACTCTATAACATGTATATTAGTGATTAGGCGTGGAAGTTCTCTGGAGGCTATGAGGGACCTTTGGGAGTGAGAGGGCATTGGTTTGGCATGATGGGTATGATGTGCCATTGGGGATGGATAGAGCAACATGGATTGGCACACTGGATATGAGGGTCATTTGGTTAAGTAGAGGGGCATGAATTGGCATGGATGGTATGAGGGGCCATTGTGGATGGGTGGGTAAGCATGAGTTGGCATGAGAGCCATGGTAGGATCTTTTGAAGGTATCTTTCAAAATCTTCTACATCAAAACTATGGTTCTCTTGAATGGCCATGAGCCAGGGTTCATCCAAAAGTTGGTCCAATGCCTTGAAGATTGTGAGGGACCAGAAGATGTGTATCCCACTATGGAGCTGGCCAGGTTGGGAATGCAGGATGTCGACTTGTTGCCAAAACTTTGGGGCTCCTGGAATGGAGGCAAGAATCCCAGAATTGAGTCCGTGCCAACCACCATTTTTCAAGGTGAGCAGAATTTCCCTAAACGTGTGAAAATCTGGCATCTCTGCTCTGCGCACACTCACTACTTCTGTATTGACTTGCAGTATGAAATAAGTTTTAACGTTTGGTGTAGACCTATACAAGGGATGACCCAAAACAACTTCAGTGTCTTGTAAGGAAGCTATCCTGGATGTCAGAGGGTTGGAGACTGATGAAAGTGTTTTAGTGAAACTAAACTTCAATTGTCCAGCTTTGTAGCAATTTGTTATTCATAGAATCATAGAAACCCTACAGTGCAAAAAGAGGCCATTTGGCCCATCAAGCCTGCACCGACAACAATCCCACTCAGGCCCCATAACCCCACGTATTTACCCAGCTATTTTTACAGATTCACTATAGAAAGCATTCATTCTGGTTGTATCACAGCTTGGTGTGGGCTCCTGCTCTGCCCAAGACCACAAGAAACTACAAAAGATCATGAATGTAGCCCAATCCATCACGTAAAACAACCTCCCATTCATTGACTCTGTCTACATTTCCAGCTAACTTGGAAAAGCAGCCAGCATAACTAAGGACTCACGCAACTGAGCATTCTCTTTTCCACCTTCTTCCTTTGGGAAAAAGATACAAAAGTCTGAGGTCACGTACCAACTGACTCAAGAGCAGCTTCTTCCTTGCTGCCATCAGACTTTTGAATAGACCTACCCCGCACTAAGTTGATCTTTTGTACAGCTAAGCTGTGACTGTAACAATGCATTCTACACTCTCTCCTTTCCATCTTTACGAATGGGATGTCTCGTCTGTATAGCGTGCAAGAAACAGTAATTTTCACTGTATCCTAATACACGTGACAATAATAAATCAAATCAAAATCAAAAGCTAGCCCCCCTGACACTAAGGGGCAACCTAGCATGCCCAATCAATCCAACCTGTGCATCTTTGGAGTGCATATTCCTTCTTCACCACACCTTGCTGCGTTTGTTTAACACATTAATGACAAAATCCATTTAACAGCATAAACAGGCTGGACTGTAGGCTGGTTCTCACACCTGATGTTACTGCTTTGAAACCTATCATTCAGATGTCACAGTTAATGCTGATGGCAATTTTCAGAAAGTTACAGGTAACAGAATAGGAAGAGACAATCTTGGCATTTCACAAGGCTCACTATGAATTGGCATTAACCAGGCCTATCTCAATATGCCGCACTAACTGATCCTCACATGTTTCCCATGTCACAGTAGTTCAGTACTGTCACTTTTTACACATGCTGCTGTCATGTAGTTATTTACAAATATTTCACATTCAGATCAATTCTGCATTGTTATCCAGCAAGATTATTAAAAAGGATAATATAGCATATAAATTGAGAGCATACAGTAGAAAGGGCCAGTATAACAAATAATATCCACAATGTGGGTAGGATCTGGGTGGGATTGTGTTCGGTGCAGACTCAATGGGCTGAAGGGCCTCTTTCTGCACTGTAGGGTTCTATGGTTCTATGGTTCACAATATGTCTTTGGCCATATCTTCTGTTCTCAAAACGCTAACTGAAATATACTTTTAATCGCCAACAGAAATGCATGCCCGTTAACTAAAATCATAACTCTTCAGTGACATCACTGACTACTGCACCATTGTCTTAAAATTGTCTGATGTTTGACAAGGGAGCAGTGTTGACGTAATTCTCAAGGGAACACTAACATGCAGGACCAAGTATGAGCCCTTACTTGCTGATCCAAGTGCATTGTGCAAGGCCAGTTGGGTGGAAGTTAGAAAACATTCTAAAGAAAGCCAAGAAAGAAACAAGCAAGTTGCCTCCTTTGGTTCCCTACCTTTTAGGCCCAAGTGGCTGACTGAAATAGCAGTGATCTCGGAGGAGGCACTACCCCTCTCTATTCTACAGAGAAACGGCTTGATCAAGGAACTCAAGTGGTGCATGTCCTTCATGGGAAGGTTAAAAAAAAAACTCTCTTAAAAAAGAGTTAGGAATGGCCAAAGTTCTCCAAAATAAACATCAGACTTTGATTTTGTATCACTTACCCCAAGCTAGCTCACTGGGCCAATTTTTTGTATTTATTATGAAAGTTATCTGAATCTATTCCAGACACAGTAGTACAGAGGAAGATGGACAGCAGCACATAAGTTTTCAGGTCTCATTAAAAATACAACCATGCACTTCACAGGTAAATGTATTTCAGTGGAGTAGATTCTACTTAGCTGCCTCTGTGTGAAAGGTCAAGAGGAATAGTGTCAGTTTTTCCTTCCTTGTTTGAATAGACAGAATTTATACATATAAACATATGAATAAGTGAGCTGGAGCACTGGAATTTAAATGGAACTGTCAGCCTCAGTAAATACTATTACATTGCTGAAATATTTCTGCAAAGAAGAGAACATTCCACTGGTTCAACTGCAAGTAAATCAACGTATGATATTTACCATTCCTAGGAGTCTTTTAAAGACAATCATCAATCAGCAATCAACTTGGGGTGCCACCATGGCACAGTGGTTAGCACTGCTGCCTCACAGCGCGAGGGGCCCGGGTTCAATTCCGGCCTCTGGCCACTGTCTGTGTGGAGTTTGCACATTCTCCCCATGTCTGCGTGGGTTTCCTCTGGGCGCTCTGGTTTCCCCCCACAGTCCAAAAATGTATTGGTTGGGTTGATTGGCCATGCTCATTGCCCTTAGTGTCAAGGGGATTAGCAGGGTAAATATGTGTTACGGGAATAGGGTCTGGGTGCGATTGTGGTTGGAGCAGACTCGATGGGCCAAATGGCCTCCTTCTGCACTGTGGGAATTCTATGATTCTATCATTATTTATTTGATTTTTGTTCACAAGGAGTGGAGTTATGTATCTGTGAATCATTTTTCATGGAAGCATAAGCTAGTGGCATATGTTGTGTAGAGTCAGTTAACATCTAGTCATGAAGCTGCCACCGATCCTACCCTGCTAGCTGCTTGTATTTACAATAATTGGCATAAACTGTGTGAAATCCCAGTCCCCTTATTGTCTTCTGCTAGTGTTGGCATGTGCTGTGATGCAGCTTTGCAGATGCCAGCTGCTCTCCAGTAGCCCAGTCAAATGGCTGTCATTCGCTGGCGAACTGATCCGTTTTGGACCAACATTCGCATGCACAATTTGCACCAGGGAGTTACTCACTATACGCATCCAAAAGCAAGGAACTTGGATATTTTCACCTTTTGCAGTCATCTCACTGAGATCAATTAGCATAGAGTGGGGAATCGAACCGGAGACCCTTGAGGTTTGTATTGCCAAGTTCCACGTTGGATTGTAAACTTGCTAACTGAGCCATCTGGAGGAACGAGGGATTGTGTTTTTATTCAAACTTAATTTTAATTTAGAAATGCAGATGTGCTGCTAGGGGGTACATTGCAGATTTTGTGCCCCAGTCTTGATTCCATATTGCTACATATCAGTTTTAGGATCTGGCGCTCATTTATAATGGAATGCGCTGTTAAGTAGAAAAATACACTCTGTTGATATTTTAGGATTCCAAAGAACTTGATAATGTGGAATTACAGGAATCAAGGTACGATCCTAAACCAGTTGGACACAAAACCCCAGTCTGCAAGCCAGGGAAGATGTAAGAGGGTGAAAGTCAATTTCAGAGATAGGGTCTCAAAAACCAATGGATTGAACTGTGTCTAACCAGAAGCACAACTGTGCATCTTGATGTACAGCCTTTAAAAACTACTATTTTCAGGTAAACAAGAGGTCATATTCTGAACAGGTTAACCCAGTATAAAGGCCCTTCACTACAAATATCTAATGTCATTAAGCATTGACTTATGGGATTGAACACAAGGGTTTTGTAAATTGCAAATGAAACGAACACAGCTGTTGTTCCATTACACCATGTTGATTCGAGACCATTAATATCAAGATTTTATTAAACTCTTTGATCACTGCAGTGGTTTTTGAAAAAATAAACCGGCACTGTAATTGGATAAAACAAAGATAAATATCCCAAGCTTCTAAACATTCTGGAGTCTATATTGCAATTTCTATCGTTAGAAAATCAAAGAAATATTGTGTAAATGCTGCACAATGCAGGTTGTGGAAGGAGTATAGATAGTTGGCACATGAAGGATTACAGTGGATGAACCAATAAGTAAATAGATTCTGAAGAAATCACAGCAATATTGACTTATCACACTGGCTTCTAGCCTGATTGTGGAGTGGGCATACTGTTTGTTGGTTTAAGTTAACAATAGTTTGAATTGTTAGACAGCCGTTCTATTGGGGGGCATGGTGGCACCCGGACTGGCACTGCTGCCTCACAGTGCAGGGACCCAGGTTGGCTTCCCAGCTTGGATCACTGTCTGTGCGGAGTCTGCATGTTCTCCCCATGGGCTCCCTCCCACAGTCCGAATGACATACCGGTTAGGTGCATTGGCCATGCTAAATTCTTCCTCAGTGTATCCAAACAGGTGCCAGAGTGTGGCAACTAGAGGATTTTCACAGCAACTTCACTGCAGTGTTAATGTAAGCTTACTTGTGCCACTAATAAATAAAAGAAAATTGTATCGCTGACTGCTACATGTTTGGGCGAGAGCAATCAGGCAGATTGGAGTTGGATCACTGCTCTATGACAGGAAAGCTGATGCAGACCGTACACACTCCATGGGTTCAAGTGTTACGAAGCTAAGACACTCATCCACATGCACAAAACCCCCACATTGACACAACATGAACAATAGGCGGGAAATCTGAATTTGCAGAGAAAGCACGCGGAGACCATTTTGCAGGCAGCAGTCTTCACTTGAGGTAAGATGAAATCTAAAATTCCTCTAACAGCCCTGGCATATTTTAATGCCCTATCTCACACCAAATTGACACCAGCATTATGCGACTACCTCTACTGAGAAGGACCCTGGAGGGAAAGGTTCCTTCTCTTCACCCGTTAACCTGTTGAGAATTCCAAGCTGCATTGCCACTGTTGAAGTGGAATAAAGGTGGCACTGAGTCTGAGAGAAAAGAGTTCCAAGCACTTGCACTGCCCTTGATATGTTGGAGATCTCAAATAAAAACACAACCTGCTGGAAAACCTCAGCCAGCAGACTCCGAAACAAAGCTTTGAGTCCAACGTGACTACTCTTCAGAACCGCTTCTTTGAGCACTGCACTGCACTGCAATCATTGCAAAGGGTATTAGACGGTAGACAGGAAAATAGCGTTCAGGCCACAATCAGGTCACCATGATCTTATCAAATACGGAGCAGGTTCGAGGGTCAAATAACCTGCTTCTCCTGCTGATTTGTGTGTATGTATGTTTGAGCTTATGGCTTGTCAGGCCATTTCAGAAAGCAGTACATTTACACTCACCGCACTATTGTGTGCCTGGAGTCACATATAGACCAGACTGAGAAAGGACGGCAGATTTCCTTCCTTTCTGGACATTGGTGAATCCAGGTGGGTTTTACGGCAATTCAGCAGTTTAATGGTCACCATTATTAGAACAAAGAACAAAGAAAATTACAGCACAGGAACCGGCCCTTCGGCCCTCCAAGCCTGCACCGACCATGCTGCCTGTCTGAACTAAAACCCCCTACCCTTCCGGGGACCATATCCCTCTATTCCCATCCTATTCATATATTTGTCAAGACGCCTCTTAAAAGTCACTATCGTATCTGATGACTTTTGTTGTGCCTTTTTATTCTAGATCTATTTAATTGCATTTAACATCCTTTCATCTGGTTCTATGTCAAATTTTGTTTGATAACACCCGCGTGCGGCAGTTAGGACACTTCACTGCCTGAAAGACATCATATAAATACAAGCATGGATGTGGATTAAAGTGACTATGGCAGGAAGTAAATGATATTTTTAAGAGGAAGGGTCTAATAACAGGACAGATGGGTCCCTGAGAAATCTATACTGAGATTTCTCCTGTTTCTGACCTGCATTAATAACCTGGATCCATGGACTCAGTCCAATTTTTCTGATAACATTGTGCTGAGGGGCTGGGTTGGGACACTGAAGAGAAGGCAACCAAAATGTTCCAAATTAAAAATAAGAAGTCCAGGAATTCAATGACAAAGTGGAAATTGGAAGAGGTCTTGGATTAGCTTGGCATTCACCATGTCAAAGTGCTGTAATAACGCAAGTGAACAGGATATGGCTTTTTCATTAGCTCATTAGTTTAGTTCAAATCTCCAGAAGTCATGCTGAAACGGGACAATGTTCTAGTCTACGCAAAATGCAGCAAGACCTGGGCAACAGGCATCCTATATATGCCAGGAAATGAACATTTCCAACAAGAGACAATCTAACCACTTGATATTCAAGGTCATTACCATCACTGAATTGCCCACTTACCAACATCCTAGGGTTACCATTGAGCAGGACGGCACGATGGCACAACGATTAGCACTGCAGTCTCACAGCTTCAGGAACCCAGGTTTGATTCCCAACTTGAGTCACTACCTGTGTGGAGTTTGCACGTTCTTCCCGTGTCTGCTCAGATTTCCTCTGGGTGCTTCGGTTTCCTCCCACAGTTCAAAGGTGTGCTGGTTAGGCGCATTGGACATTCAACTAAATTTCCCCTTAGTATCCCAAAATGTGTAGGTTAGATGGGATTAGTATTGGTTGGATTAAATCGGAGAAGGCTGGGAAGGCTACTCCGTCAGAGAGTCGATGCAGACTTGTTGGTCTTCTTCTGCACTGTAGAGATTCTATGATTCTATGACAGAAATGTGGACTGGGCTAGTTACACATATACTATGACTACAAGTGCATGTCAGAGGCTCAGAACTCTGCAGCGAGGAACTCACTCGTGACTCTCCATAGCTTGTCTACTATCTTTAAGGCACAAGGCAGGAGTGTGATGGAATATTCTCTACTTGCCTGGGAGAGTGCAATTTCAACAACACTCAGAAGCTTGACACCATCCACATCGACGCAGCACACTTGACTGGCACCCCATCCACCACCATCAACATTCACTCCCTACCAACAACACATAGTGGCAGCAGTGGGCACCAGAGAAAAGATGCACTATCACAATGCACCAAGACCCCTTCAAAAGCATCTCCCAAACCTACAATCACTGTCACCTTGGAGGACACGGCAGCAAATGAATGGGAACACCACCACTTGTAAGTTCCCCACACATTGTCTTGCTGCAGCTGTATAGGGCATTGGTGAGGCCGCAGCTGGAGTACTGTGTGCAGTTTTGGGCGCCGCACCTGCGCAAGGATATTTTGGCCCTGGAGGGAGTGCAGAGGAGGTTTACTAGGCTGATACCGGAGTTGAGGGGATTGAGCTATGAGGAGAGGCTGAATAAACTAGGCTTGTACTCGTTAGAGTTTAGAAGAATGAGGGGAGATCTCATTGAGACGTATAAGATGATGAATGGGATGGATAGGATAGAGGTGGAGAGACTCTTCCCGCTCAAAAAAGACAGTAGGACTAGGGGGCACAGCCTCAAGATAAAGGGGAGGCGGTTTAGAACGGAGTTGAGGAGGAACTTCTTCACTCAAAGGGTGGTGAATCTCTGGAATTCTCTGCCCGTTGAAGTGGTGGAGGCTACCTCGCTAAATATTTTTAAGAAGCGGGTTGATGGGTTCTTGATAAGAGAGGGGATTAAGGGTTATGGGGAGAGGGCGGGAAAGTGGAACTGAGCCACAACAGATCAGCCATGATCTTATTGAATGGCGGGGCAGGCTCGAAGGGCTAGATGGCCTACTCCTGCTCCTATTTCTTATGTTCTTATGTTCTTATTGTCCTGACTTGGGACTATATCGCTGTTCTTTCACTGTGGCTGGCTCCAAGTCCTGGAACTCTTCCTAACAGCACTGTGGGTGTGCCTACACCACATGGATTGCAGCTGGTTAAAAAGGTGGCCCACCACCACCTTCTCCAGGGCAATTAGGGATACACAAAGTCACAAGAAATACAAACAGAAGGAGGCCATCTGGCCCATCAATGGACAACAAGTGCTAACTTAGCCAGCTAGCCCCACAAACTGTGGATTGTTTTTTGAAAAATTCAAGTTGCATTGATGTATGGGCTGGGATTTTACTGGCCCGCCTGTCACGGGAATTGGAGCGGGCGAGGGGTGGACCATGGAAAGGCCCGTTGACCTCGGGAGGGATTTTACAGTTTTGGAACGAGTGAGGCTGGAAAATCTCACCCATGGGGTCCTTGGAGTCAGTCCGCGGAGGAGCTGATTCCTGGTATTGGAAGGACGGTCAGTAAGGAACAAATGGATAAATTAGGGCTCTTCACCTGCAAAAATTGACATCTCTGAAGGGA
This sequence comes from Carcharhinus amblyrhynchos, assembly GCF_965287045.1. Classification (NCBI taxonomy): domain Eukaryota; kingdom Metazoa; phylum Chordata; class Chondrichthyes; order Carcharhiniformes; family Carcharhinidae; genus Carcharhinus; species Carcharhinus amblyrhynchos. Next base: position 135,070,221 of record NC_137327.1, read on the forward strand.
AATTATTGAGTCATTTGGCACTTAAAGAGAAAGGCCAAGCAAACTCAGAACAATAATTCTGAATACACCAGGGTAGCCCAATGAGAGGACACAGATTTAAGGATGTGAAGGGAAAATTTAAGACACATCTCCAAAGTATTCACTTGCACAGACGGTGCTCAGCAGCTGGAATGTCTTGCTGAAAGGTTGATTAAGGATAAGATACTGGATCTATCAGAGAAACAGGCAGATGCTGCAATTGGCAGATAGATAGTACTCTGAAAGGCTGAGAGCAAATGAGCCAGAACTGCCTTCAGTTGAATTTCTCTTCTTTTATACATGGAGCTCAGATCCAATCCTAGCCAGAGAATCAAAGACAGTGGCATAATTTCCTGCTCCTGTGTCTTTATCTTGATGCCCCCCCCCCCGCCCCCCGGATCTATCTGTGGCCCCCTCCTATTTCTCATCTACGAGCTACAACCCCATCAGATTATAGATATATACAGGTGGCATCCAGCTTCACATCCTTACCATTTCTCTCAACACTTCTGCAGTTGCTAAATGATCAGACTGCATGTCTGTCATCCAGTCCCAGAAAGGCAGCAATGTCTTCCAATAATTGTCGGGAAGGTCGTAGTTATTGTCTTTGGCCCTGGCTATCAAACTCCCTTGCTGGCTGCAGGCTCCAGCCCTCTCTCTCTCTGGCATTAATCAAAGGCTGAAAGGTTCACATCCTTGGTGTCATGATCTGACTGAGAAGAGCTTCCAAACCACACACTCTCACCATCATTAAAGCTGCCTATTTCCCCATCAGTACGATTGCCTGACTCTGCTCGTGCTTCACCTCATCTGCAGCTGAAACGCTCACTCGTGTTTGTTGTCTCAAGGCTTTACTATTCCAGTGCAACTCCTTGGCTAGCCTCCCACATTGTACCCTCTGTAAGGATAAAGTCATCCAAATCTCTGCTGCCTGCGTCCTCGCGTGCACTACCGAACTTCTTTCTGTGCCCCCCCCTCCAGTGGGGTTAGCCCTGGTGGCCCTGCCTGAGTTTAGGCGCTAGTTGAATGTAGCAAAATCTACACACGTTAAAGTTTAGAAGGATGAGGGGGTATCTTATAGAGACATATAAGATAATGAAGGGGATGGATAGGGTAGAGGTAGAGAGATTCTTCTCGCTTAGAAAGGATAGCAGGACTAGAGGGCACAGCCTCCAAATAAGGGGGGGGGGCACAGTTTAGAACAGAGTTGAGGAGGAACTTCTTCACTCAAAGGGTGGTAAATCTCTGGAATTCTCTGCCCGTTGAAGTGGTGGAGGCTGCCTCGCTAAATATATTTAAGTCACGGGTAGATAGGTTTCTGATAGACAAGGGAATTAAGGGTTATGGGGAGAAAGCGGGAAAGTGGAACTGATCCACTTCAGATCAGCCATGATCTTACTGAATGGCGGGGCAGGCTCGAAGAGCTAGATGGCCTACTCCTGCTCCTATTTCTTATGTTCTTAAGGATGAATAAATAAGGATGAATTTCTCAGAAGTGAAAGGCTACAATTCAAGATAAAAAAAACAAGATTAAAACAAAAACCTCTATCATTGGTAGGAAGAAAACACTCAAATGGTTGGCAAATTTTGGATTGGACGTTGAAAATTGAAACAGGAGAATAAACTCTTGAGTTGTCTCTCAACCTCAGTTTATCATTTCTCAACATTTCTGTGACCTTGTGAACAACAAGCAAAGCAATGACGTTTTCGAAATATCAATTTCACCAAAAATTCCTAGAAAGGGTTAGGACTGGGGAGGCGATGGCCTAGTGGTATTATTGCTAGACTATTAATCAACAAACTCAGCTAATGTTCTGGGGACGTGGGTTCGAATCCCACCCACAACAGATGGTGGAATTTGAATTCAATAAAAAATATTTGGGATTAGGAATCTGCTAATGACCACGAAACCATTGTTGGAAAAATCCCATCTGGTTCACTAATGTCCTTTAGGGAAGGAAATCTGCCGTCCTTACCCGGCCTGGCCTACATGTGACTCCACAGCCGCAGCAATGTGGTTGTCCCTCAACTGCCCTCCAAGAGCAATGAGGGATGGGCAATAAATGCTGGCCAGCCAGTGATGCCCATGTCCCACAAATGAATAAGACAAGCCCCAACTGTGGAAAGCAATAACTAACATTTTGGCTGAATGCTTTTAAAAGACTTAAATTAAATAGGATTCAGTTTGGAGAGCGAAAAACTAGACAAAAATGAGAACTATATGTGGGGCGGCACGGTGACGCAGTGGTTAGCACTGCTGTCTCATAGCGCCAGGGACCTGGGTTCAATTCCAGCCTCGGGTCACTGTCAGTGAGGAGCCTGTATGCCTTCCCTGTGTCTGTGTGGGTTTCCTCCGGGTGCTGATTTCCTTCCACACTCCAAAAATGTGCAGTTTGGGTGGATTGGCCATGGTAAATTGCCCCTTAAGTGTCAGGGGCATTCCTAGAAAGGGTTAAGACTGGGGAGGCAATGACCTAGTGGTATTATCACTGGACTATTAATCAATAAACTCAGCTAATGTTCTGGGAACCAGGGTTCGAATCCAGCCCACAGCAGATGGTGGAATTTGAATTCAATAAAAAATATCTGGAATTAAGAATCTACTGGTGACCATGAAACAAATTGTCGATTGTTGGAAAAACCCGTCTGGTTCACTAATGTCCTTTAGGGAAGGAAATCTGCCGTCCTTATCTAGTTTGGCAGACATGTGACTCCAGAGCCACAGCAATGTGGTTGACTCTCAACTGTGTTCCAAGGGCAACTAGATGGGCAACAAGGGTAAATATGTGAGGTTATGGGGATAGGGCCCAGGTGGGATAGTTGTTGTTGCAGGCTCAATGGGCTGAAAGGCCTCTTTGTGCACCGTATGGATTCTACATTTTCTTCAAAGTGCTTGGAATAAGTTAGAAACAAATTCTAATCCCAGATGCAAGCCTAAAATAAACATTAAGCTTATTTTCTACCAAGTAACAGTGCTCGTTGTAAGGCTGCCTTCATAATGCTGTGTAACGTGACAACTCTAGCCATGGTATTCTGATGTTTTACGAACAACTTGAGCTCCCCTCCCACAATAAACTTCTCTTTGCAACGTGAATGCCTCTGACTGTGAGTTGCTAGATCTCTGTGGTGGGCAGCACAGTGGCACAGTGGTTAGCATGGTTGCCTCACAGCACCAAGGACTTGAGTTCAATTCCTGGCTTGGGTCACTGTGTGTGCGGAGTTTGCACGTTCTCCCCAGACATCTTTTATGACTTGTCATACAAGCAAATGCAGTGGCTATTTTCTGTACCCAAACCCACAAGAAGTCACGACTTGCATTACCAATCAATCTGTTCTTACTGGTGTTGGCCAGTGAAAGAATGTTGGCCAAGACACAGTCTTAAGGATGGGAACCTGGCCATTGGAGTGATGGGATCGGAAGATGTTGGAGACGTGGGTAAAGGTTTCAGCAGCAGGTGTCCTGAGATAAAGGGTAAATAATAAATGATATTACAAAGGTGGAAGCAGATAATCTTTGTGATGAAGTCAGTTCAGGGTTTAATAAGAAACACCGGGACGGTTCAGCCTCAGAAAAAAATCAACCAGTGCAGATTTAATGTCCTCGAGGCCCCACCGAGATCGAATATCATACTAGAGCTCATTAAACAATGAGTAACACCACACAAGCAATGTATAATATCCAAAATACTTGGAATGTTTCAGAATTACAACCAATCTCTGCACATGCCTCGCTTAAATACATTGCTGGCAGGACAGGCTCAGTTATAAAACAGATACAATAAATCAGGCTAAAAGTTCAACTGTCTGTAAGTTGCAACTCTTGATATTTTCTTTATTGATAGAGTGCTATTAAATGTATATGGATACAAATTATAATTAAACAATTAAATATTGTAGTGTTGCGCACTCATCACAAGAGCTTCAACACATAAACCTGACTTAATTCTGAACGTCAAAGATTTTAAAACTAGGTAGGAGATTTGGAAATGGTGCATCGTCCAAGGGAAGTATGGAAACCAGAGCAAAGAACTTGGATCCAAGTTGAGATTGGAGAAAGAAGATATAAGGGGAAGACTTGCTGCAACTAGGGCCTGGGGTTGGGTTTTCATCTTCGTTTCGGGAACTGGGAATCCTCCCAGTTCCGTGCTCCCATCCTGGAAGTTCCCACCTTATTTTCATCCTGAGGAGGTAGGCCTTGCTGGAGGTGGGCTCAACCTGTTGCAAAGCAGGCCTGAGGCAGCAATGGAGGTGGGAGATTGCTGAGGCGGACAGGTTAGAAGGCTCACTTCCATTTTCTGGGATATCAAGCCAGTTGCCAACACAGTTTTAGGCTCCTAGCTCTCACACCCGCCCATCCCGCCCTGCCTCTTCCATGCTACCATGAGCCTCTCAAACACCCAACTTTCCCAGTACCTGCTAGGTAAGGAACCAATGAGTTATGGAGTCACAGAGCTATACAATTCAGAACAGGCCTTTTGACCTATCAAGTCTTCTCTGACAAAACGACACTAATCCCACGTTGTAGCACTTGGCCCGTAGCCTTGAATGTTACTACATTCTAAGTACTCATCCACATACTTTTAAAGGTTGTGAGGTTTCGCACCTCTACTACTCTCCCAGGCAGTGCATTCCAGAGTCCCACCACCCTCTGGGTGAAGAGCTTTTTCCTTAGATCCTCTCTGAGTCTTGCCCATCATCTTAAAATTATGCCCCATTGTTATTGGCCTTTCAACTAAGGGGAACAAATGCTTCCCATCCATGTTATCTATACCTATAATAATCTCATTTGCCTCAATCAGGTCCCCCCTCACCCTTCTCTGCTCTAATAAAAACAACCCTAGCCTATCCAGCCACTGTTCATAGCTCAAATGCTCAACCCCATCACCCAGGCAACATGCTGGTGGATCTCCTCTGCACCCTCTCCAGTGCAATCACATCCCTCCTACAGTGAGGCGTGACATAACCAAAGCTTTGTACAGCTCCAATATAACTTCCCTGTTCTTATACTCTATGCCACGACTGATAAAGGCAAGTGTCCCGCGTGCCTTCTGAACTGCTCTATTAACCAGTCCTGCCACCTTCAGAAATCTGTCACAAGCACCCTCAGATCCCTTTGTTCCCCTGAGCTTCCTAGAGTCCTGCCCTTCATTGAGTAACCCCCTGTTTTGTTAGTCCTTCCATCATCTCAAACCATTCAGGGTTAAATTCCATCTGTCACTGATCTGCCTCTCTGATCGACCTGACAATATCTTCCTGCAGCCTAAGACATTCTTCATCACTGTTAACTACCAGCCAATCTTCATGTCATCTGCTAACTTACTTATCGTCACCCTCTCCCCCCCCAACTTTCTCATCTATACTACTTATCCATAGCCCTATAATGACACAGGTGAGTATTTGAAATGTTCATGAAATATAAAAACAAATCAGGCATTCAATATTCCCTTTGAAAAAGATTTACCCTCTTATAATCTCATAAAACTGTCAATCAAAAACACCATTGCAAAAGCCTTTACCCCCCTCACGCATCATAATCATGTCCAAATAAACATTCAGGCATTGAAAAATCACTTCAAAGGAGGATAAAGTTACCAAAGACTCTTAAAAAAGTCAGTCAAACAAAGCAACCAATCACCTTTGCAGTTGTGTACGCAAACCCCCTACCAGACTGAGTCCATTAGTCATTCTCAGAGCTCAGACAAGCAGAGTTTACAGAAGGATCTAGATAGGCTGGGCGAATGGGCCAGGAACTGGCAAATGGAATTTAATGTTGGCAAGTGTGAGGTGGTCCACTTTGGTAGGAATAATGGTAGGAAGGATTATTACTTACGTGGTGAAAAACTGCAGCATGCGACGGTGCAGAGAGACCTCGGGGTCCTTGTGCATGAGTCGCAAAAACCCAGCTTGCAGGTGCAGCAGGTGGTCAGGAAGGCTAATGAGATGCTGGCCTTCATAGCGAGGGGGATTGAATATAAAAGTAGGGAGGTCTTGCTGTGGCTGTATAGGGCATTGGTGAGGCCGCAGCTGGAGTACTGTGTGCAGTTTTGGTTGCTGCACTTACACAAGGATATTTTGGCCTTGGAGGGAGTGCAGAGGAGGTTTACTAGGCTGATTTCGGAGTTGAGGGGGTTGAACTATGAGGAGAGGCTGAATAAACTAGGCTTGTACTCGTTAGAGTTTAGGAGAATGAGGGGAGATCTCATTGAGACGTATAAGATGTTGAATGGGTTGGATAGGATAGAGGTGGAGAGACTCTTCCCACTCAGAAAGGACAGTAAGACTAGAGGGCACAGCCTCAAGATAAAGGGGCGGCGGGTTAGAACAGAGTTGAGGAAGAACTTCTTCACTCAAAGGGTGGTGAATCTCTGGAATTCTCTGCCTATTGAAGTGGTGGAGGCTACTTCGCTAAATATTTTTAAGACGCGGGTTGATGGGTTTTTGATAAGAGTTAAGGGTTATGGATTAAGGGTTATGGGGAGAGGGCGGGAATGTGGAACTGAGCCATGACAGATCAGCCATGATCTTATTGAATGACGGGGCAGGCTCGAAGGGCTAGATGGCCTACTCCTGCTCCTATTTCTTATGTTCTTATGTTCTTTTCATAATGAGGCCATTTGGCAAAACAAGTGCCTGGCCACCTGTTCAGCCTAATACTGTTGATACAGTTGATAGACTTATCTGTCAAAAGAATCCTGACTCCAGACAAGGGCTTCTGTATGATGCAGGACTCCTCTGTGGAGTCATGATGCTCTCTGCAAATGTTGACCCATCTCCAAAGTTACAGGGGATTCTGAAATGCCCGTGCCTGCAATGGAGCCAATGAGGAAGGGGGGTGTTGTATGTGGGCTCCCTACCTGCGTCTGTATCCTTTGCCAGAGGTATTGTTATGGTATTGTTGCTGGACTAGTGTTTCAGAGACCCAGGTTTATTCTCTAGGGTTCTAATCCCACCAAGGCAGAAAGTGAATTTTTAATTAAGTAAAAATTTGATGATCTTGAACCCATTCATCGATTGTTGTTAAAAACCCACCTGGTTCACTAATGCCCTTTAGGGAAGGAAATCTGCCTGGTCTGGGCTACATGTGGTTCCAGACCCACAGAAATGTGCTTGACTCAAAATACCCTGAGGGATGGATAATAAATGCGGGCCCAGCCACTGACACCCGAGCAAATAATCAAGCCCTGCCTGCCATTTTTCAAGCTGTTCTGCCTCCGTTCGAATGTAGACAGAGGCATGGAAACCTGGCTCCGGCTGTCGAAAAGAGAAATAAGCGAGAGGAGAAGGCATGAAAGTAAAATCAATTATTTAGAGTTTGGCAGCCGAGGTTTGAGGAGGCCACAGATCGAGGTTAAGAAGAGTGAAGAGCTGAATTGGCAACTTTTAGACAGGACATCAGTTGGACTGCTACGGTTGACTTTGGCAACTCTGGCCTAAGGAACAGAAAAAGAAAACAGACACAACTCCCAGTGTCTCTAAATTGTCAGACTGCCTGTCTGACATCCAGTCCTGGAAGAGCAGAAATCTCCTCCAGCTAAATGTTAGAAAAAGCAAAGCTGTTTTAATTGTTCACTGTCACACTTGGTTCCATAATCACTGATTCCCCCTCTTGCCTTGGCAAGTGTCTGCTTCTGAACTGGACTACTGGTGTCACATTTGACCCTGAGTTGATGGATTGAATTATCTGCCTCTTCCCACTGGATTTTCCAGTCCCATGGGTGGCTGCCCCCCTGCAGCAGATTCCCTGGAAAATACCACTGATCTGAGCCTGACTGGAAGATCCCACTGTCAGCCAATAGCGAGCCACGTCTGCCATTGGAAAACATGCAGTGGGAGGTGTGGAAAATCCTTCCCGATGCTTCTGACTGCATACCCACGCTATTATTAGGAGCTTCCCAAAACATTTATTGGGAATAATTTATCAGAATCCTTACAGTGAAGGAGGAAGGCATTTGGCCCATCGAGCCTGCACCGACAACAATCTTTAGCATTAGCCCCGAAACCCCATGTATTTACCTTGCTAAGCCCCCTGACACTGAGGGGCAATTTAACATGGCCAATCTACCTAACCCGCACATCTTTGTAAGGTGGGAGGAAACCCACGCAGATACAGGGAGAACATGCAAACTCCATGTCGGCAGTCACCCGAGGCCGGAATTGAACCCAGGTCCCTGGCGCTGTGAGGCAGCAGTGCTAACCACTGTGCTACTTTACCACCCCATTGTCCAATTTCTGTCTCGGTTTACCTGCTGCTGTAACCTTCTCCCGTGCCTTTCTTACCTCTCAACATGATCAATTAGCACCTTCCTGGCCTCCATATTTTCACCCTCTGTAACATCAGCCAAAGCTCTGCAAACTTGTGCCATTGCCTGTCCCTCCATCGCACTCTGTTGGCTGAGCTACACTGGCTTCTGGCTAACATTGTCATCCTTCTCTTCAAATCCTTCCATGGCTTTATCTCTCCATGACCTCATGCCTTCCCTATTTCTGTAACCTCTTCCAGCCCTACAACCTTCCAATATATCTGCATTCTTTTCATTCTGGCCATTCCTGATTTTAATTGCTCCACTATTGGCAACCATGCTTTCAGCTGCCTAGGCCTGAGGTTCTGGAATTCTCTCTCTAAACCTCTTGGTCTCTCTCTCTCACTCTCTCATACTTCCTTCCTTTAAGATGCTCCTTAAAGCTTGTCTCTTTGCCCAAGCTTTTGGCCATCTGCTCTAATATATCCCTGTACAGTTCAGTGTCAGATTTTGTGAGATAATTCTCCTGTTGAGCACATTGGGCCATTTTGCTACGTTAATGGCACTATATAAATGCAACTTGTTGTTCTTGTTCTGACCATGATTCCACGATCCTTGATGGGAGTTGAAGGCGGTATTTGATGGAGGTGAAGGTGATCTAGGCGAAAGCCCATGACAGCTGTTTTCGGGATGATCCACTGCCGGCCTTTTCCAATCTTCAGGATCCCAAAGGCAAAATTCCCACCCACCAAATGCTGCAGCCAATTAGAGGTCAGCAGCTCTGTTGAGTGGCACCGTCTCAGCGAGGCCGTGGCTGATGCCAGTAAGATGCCCACATTATCATAGGATCCCAGGCCACAGGTAAGTGATGGTGGGAAAGGGGTAATGGGTTAGGGGTTGCAGTAGAGCTGGGGGAGGGAGGCTGGCAGGGGTAGCTTTGAGGAAGGGTTCCCCTTCCCCAATGCTCAATCAGGCATTGTGCTTATCATTAGGGGACCACCCCTCCAACCCCTTCCCCTGGAAGCTAGTAAGCAGCCCTACACTTGTTTGCAGGGTTACTCCCTGCATAGCGACCCTTCCCCATCCAACATAGGGACTAATACCAGTGGCGGCTGGCTGAAATCCTTACGTGGCCATTGATTGTCCAGCTAAGGCCTTCAATTGGCTCCAGGTGGAATGGCCATCCACAGGGCCTTCCCATCTTGGAACTAATTGGGGTGGAGGTGGCAAAGGAGCAGGGTCCAAACCCACTATCCCTGACAGATTAAGTAACTCCAGCCCACCAGACTTGCCACAGGAAAGGGCAATAAATTCCACCCTTAGTGTTAAGAACAGGAGTGGGGAATGTTCCTCTAATCCACTTCATCCAATTATCAAAGGGTGACTTTTGATGGTGACTGAGACACTCCTAGTCTTGCAGCCTTGCTCATTTCTGACTCCCTCTTCATTTAGTCTCCTGAACAGAATTGCTGTGTTTCTCCAAGTGATCCCTGTTTTCTTATATGGAAAGCATGGGTTGATTATTGGGACACTGGGAACTTGCTCTCATCTCCAAATCCCTCCATGCTCACCTCTACCCCATGAACAGGTGTTAGAAGACGAGTGAAAAATGGATAAAGAGGGGGTATGATAGGAGAATCGTGCACCATCTCAACATGCTATAGCTGGAAAAAAGACAAGAAATATTAAAGAAATGTGAATAATCTGAGTCAATGATCATGAAGATTATGAGAAGATTATAAGTTTATTAGTGTTACGAGTAGGCTTACATTAACACTGCAATGAAATCACTGTGAAATTCCTGCAATATGTTACTTAAAAATCAGTGGAAATCTTAATAAGAGTCGTCGAGCAATATAGCAGGGAAAGAGGCCCTTCGGCCCAACTGGTCGATGCCAACCATGGTGCTCTCCCAGCCAGTCCCAATTGCCTGCATTTGGCCCATATCCCTCTAATCCTTTCCCATCCACGTGCTTTTCCAAATGTTTTTTAAATGTTGCTTAAACGTTGTACCAGGGTGGCACGGTGGCAGAGTGGTTAGCACTGCTGCCTCACAGCGCCAGGGACCTGGATTCAATTCGGCCTCGGGTCACTGTCTGCACATTCTCCCCGTGTCTGCATGAGTTTCCTCCCGGTGCTCCAGTTTCCTCCCACAGTCAAACAATGTGCGGGTTAGATGGATTGGCCATGATAAATTGATGCTAGTGTTGGGGGGATTGGTGGGGTAGATGTGCGGGGTTGTGGGAATAGGGTCTATGGTTGGGATTTTACTGTGGTACTCATCCTGAAACCGTAAAATCCCGCCAGAGGTCAACGGAACTTTCCATGGTTCGCCCCTCACCTGCCCCAATTCCCATGGCGGGCAGGACAGGAAACTTTGCCCCAGTGTGCATTCACCCTATCTACAAGATAACTCAAAAGATCGCAAAACATTAGTACTGTGAAAGTGAAAATGAGCAAACGCATTATGTGTTGCAATCAGTCTGTGTGCGTTAGGGGAGCAAGTTCAAACACACGCAATGATTAATGTCCAATTTCTGGTGTCATGTGGTTCGGGGATGTCTATGGACAATGCTAAGTGATACAAACGATTGAGAAGCCTGCAGAAGGTAGAAAGAAAGTATTACAAAGCTCTCACTGGGAGAAAAACAACGTGGGGTTGGCAGGTGCAGGGAGGGGATGAAATGAGCAAAAAAAAGGGTGAATAATATCAAGTGGAGTTTTAATTTCAATCGAAAAGATGTATTTGAAATCGGTTCCAAATCTCCACTGGTTGTGAGTATAAATCGGTTAAACATATGCTGCATCACACACCTGACAAATGACTCACACTTTGGGCTTGGAACCGAGTGCATGTACATACAGTAGTTACATAGACTTGGAGTCAAGTAACTTATTATATTGACTTCTATTTCATTGACTGACACAAACTACTTTCTTAAAACCATTTAAATCAAATATGCCTCTTAAAATTCCATAATTAGCAAAAAGAATGACATAGTTTATACCTAAAAAGATGTCTTTTAATGTTTCAAAGTAGTTTTCCTTATTAAAATGAGATATGACAGTGATTAAAAGAAATGTTTCATTCTCCCTGACTGTAAATAATCACACCTAGTTCGAACTTGATGAAAGGCTAGACCCAATGTGAGGCTCGCACTGTTACCCTAACCCAGGTTTAAACCCAAAGCACAGATTTTGCCGACACCTGGAACTGACAAATTGAGTGGCAGTTCCAGGGGAATTTAATTATGGATTCGTATCCACAAAGGGACAAGTCTTGTTCACTTTGTGTCCAAGAAATTCTCTCCACAGTCTACATTAGACTCCGCAGCTTTCTAATAGTTGACCCTGTTTCTCACCAGAGCTTAGTTCCCAGAACAACAAAAATGATTTAACTCCATAACTTGGAAAGGGAGCATCGACCATCGTGCATGTATGAAGTTTGAACTTTGTTAGAGAATCGTGTTTTGGGTATAAAGACCTGGTTTTCCTGAAAGCCAAGGCATCTTCTGTTAAAGGAAGGTGATGGCCTCATGGTATTATCGCTAGAAGGGATGGGGAGAAGTCCCAGTTAAGAAGAGGGAACAGAGAAAGGTTTGGGGAGGCAATGTCATAGTGGTATTATCGCTAGATGGGGGCAGTATGGTGGTACACTGGTTAGCACTGCTGCCTCACAGCGCCAGGGACCTGGGTTCGATTCCCAGCTTGGGTCACTGTCTGTGTGAAGTTTGCACATTCTGTGTGGGTTTCTGATGGTCCGATTTCCTCCCACAATCTGAAGGTGCTGGTTAGGTGCATTGATTCGAATGTGACAACTAAGGGAATTTCACAGTAACTTCATTGCAGTATTAATGTAAACCTTGCTTGTGATTGATAAATAAACTAGATTAGTTTATCCAGAAACTCAGCTAATATTCTGGGAACTCGGGTTTAAATCCCACTCGACGGATGGTGGAGTTTGAATTCAATAAAAAATATCTGGAATTAAGAATCTACTCATGACCATGAAACCGTTGTTGATTGTTGGAAAAACCCATCTAGTTCATTAATGCCCTTTAGGGAAGGAAATCTGCCGTCCTTACCTGGTCTGGCCTCCATGTAGTTCCAAAGCCACAGCAATGTGGTTGACTCTCTACTGCCCTTCGAACAAGGGCAACCACAGTTGGGTAATAAATACTGGCCAGCTTGTCCCACGAATGAATAAAAAAATGTCCTCAGGACTGATTACAGTTGGTAAGGCTCTCTAGCGAACTGCCATATTTCAGCAGCGGCACTGGGAAGCAATTCTGTTCCTGTGAAACAAGGAAGAAAATCAGGCCCAATGACAAAGGAGCAGCAGTCCTTCATGTGATTGTGAGAAGGGCAGACAATGGTGCCAATTTTTATTCCCAGGTGGGAACGCGGCGAAGGAAACAAAAACGGAAAATGCTAGAAAATCTCAGCAGGTCTGACAGCATCTGAGGAGAGAGAACAGAGCCAACAAATTCAAGTCAAAGACACAAATGCTCAAGAGGTCAGATGCAAAACGTTGGCTCCATTCACTTCAGAGGGTGGTGAGTGAGTGGAATCGGCTGCCGTCAGTGGTGGTAGAGGCGAACTCGCTGGGGTCTTTTAAGAGACATCTGGATGAGTACACGGGATTTAATGGGATTGAGAGTTATAGATAGGCCTGGTAGGTATGGATATGATCGGCGCAACTTGTGGGCCGAAGGGCCTGTTTGTGCTGTAGTGTTCTATGTTCTATTCTCTCTCCACAGACACTGTCAGACCTGCTGAGATTTTCCAGCATTTTCTGTTTTTTGTTTCAGATTCCAGCAGCTGCAGTATTTTGCTTTGATCTTAGCAAAGGAAGCAGTTTGTCTACCAGCAAGTAGCAGCAGGGTTAGGGGTGGCCGATTTCAATACCCAGGCCTCAGACCGCGTCATAAACTATCCCATCAAAAAGTCCAGGGAGCAAGAGGGAAGCAGAAACTTGCTCATTAAAACCACGGTGTGTCGGAAGCAGTTATCCAGGGGAGATTCACTAGGTTGATCTCGGGTATTGAGGGGGGATTTTCTTACAACAAGTGGTTGAGTAGAAAAGTTTAGAAGAATGAGAGGCAACTCTGTTGAGACATTTAGGATTCTCAGGGCGCTTGACAAGTTAGATGCTGAGAGGTTGTTTCCCCTATGGGACAGTCTAGGAGCAAGAGGTCACAATCTCAAAGTAAGGGGGCCACCCATCTGGGGCAGAGATGAGAAGGAATTTCTTCTCTGAGAGTGTAGTGAATCTGTAGAATTCTTTACAGCAGAGAGCTGCAGAGGCTAGACCATTAAGTATGTATTAAGTTTGGGCAGTACGGTGGCACAGTGAGTAGCGCTGCTGCCTCACTGCGCCAGAGACTTGGGTTCGATTCCCGGCTTGGGTCACTGTTTGTGCGGAATCTCCACCTTGTCTGTGTGAGTTTCCACCGGGATCTCTGGGAGCACAGAGGTTAGCACTGCAAAAAATAAAAATGTTCAAAGCTGAGATAGACATTTGTAATCAGTGAGGAAATCAAGGGATGAGGTGGGAAAGTGGAGTTGAGGGTTATCACATCAGATCAGCCGTGATCTCATTGAATGGCAGAGCAAACCCAATGGCCTACTTTTGGTCACACATCTTATGTGGTTATGGTGTTACGGTCCTTCCTGGATAAAAGGATGGGTGAGACGGGGTGGAAGTGGGGGGATTGTTGGGGAGGTGATCTGGGGGGGGGGTTGGAGGTGGGTGAGCTGGTTTGCATTCCAGTTAAAGCAGATGAAGTTCTGGAGCAAGGGGGAATCCAAATATTTCCTTGTTTGGGTCTGGGGTAGCTCAACACGGTCTAAAGGTGGATTTGGCCCGGGCTAAAAGAAAAACCTTCTTGATTGAGTGCTAGTAAGAGTTTGTTGGAAGGGCTTTAACAGTCATATTCTTTCAAGCTTTCTGGCTACAAAGCCAGTCTACGTAGGATTGAGTCAATGCACCCATCTATATACAATTGGCCAAGCGTTGCCATCTGGCCAACGGATGATTGTCACATTCTGGGGCTTCTTCCAAAGATACACAAGACGTCAATCGCCAGAACGTTGGAAAAGGGGATAAAGTTCACGCCAGCTTTGAAGAAAACAGAAGCAGTTAACAGCGCAGTGAATAATCGCTCTCAAGGGTAACAACCCGCCATGACAGGCTGTTAAACAAGTAAAGATAAATGAATAAACAATATGGGGATGGGGAAAGGGAGGGGTGGGAGGAGGCAGAGCAGGGTGAGGGTGTGGGGTCAGTGCAGTTCATACCCTACCATCTTGATTAACACAATTCGAAAGATCGAATGGCTGGTAAACTGATCTTGTGGTGGGTCAAGAGTTTCAGCTGCTGATGCAAATCTGAAAACTTTATGCTGGACTCATTGCAGCTGAGAATCTGGAGAGAGTTAACAGAATGGTTGTTAGCCAAGAGGGACGTGTGATACCTGGATGCCTCACCGAGATCTTTTAGCTGCCAGAGAGAACAGTAAACAGGTCAGTCAAAGCTGCTGTCAGCAATCTGCCCAAGGGCCTCAAGTCAATACGAGCTGGTAGATTTGAGAGAAACCTGAGTCTGAGAGAGTGGATAGTGTTTGGGAGTCAGTGCCCTCTGATCACTGTATAAACATCGTCGTAAATCTACAGTCAGAAGACATTCCAGTACAGTGCAGGAAGGGAGCTGCACTACCTGAGGTACCATTTATCATCTGAGATGCTTGCACATTCTCCTGGTCTCTGCGTGGGTTTCCTTTGGGCGCTCCGGTTTCCCCGCCACTCCAAAATTGTGCAGGTTAGGTGGATTGGCCACGTTAAATTCTCCCTCAGTGTACCTGAGCAGGTGCCAGAGTGCAGCGACTAGGGGATTTTCATGCTGACTTTATTGCAGTGTTAATGTGAGCTTACTTGTGACACCAGTCCAAAGGTGTGCGGGTTAGGCTGATTGGCCAAGATAAATTGACCCTTAGTGCCAGGGGTGTTAGCAGGGTAAATACACGGGGAGTTACAGGGATAGAGCCTGTGGATTGTGCTCAGTGCAGACTCGATGGCCTCTTTCTACACTTTAGGGATTCTATTCTATTCTAACAGACAGTGAAATGGACAGACAAGTGGCAGATGAAATTGAATGTAAAGAAGTGTGAAGTGATACATTTTGGCAGCAAGAATGTGGAGAGGCAACACAAAATGAGGGATTATAATCCTAAACTGTCACGGTGGCCATTTTTACTGCTCATGCCCATTTTCAGGGGTTAAATTTGGGTCCTGTGCTTCTGCTAATGGTGGTAAGCAATTCGAAACTCCTGACCAACTTGCTAGCAAAACAGTTTTGAATATTACGCAGATTAAACTGCAATATAATTAAGGCGTCTCCAAGAGCAACAATAGCTGCAGATAATAATGTACGATTACTGTGGGGAACCATTCTGTCGTACATATGCAATGTTGGTGATGATGGTGAACAGTCAGGTAGAACATAGAACATTACAGCACAGCACAGGCCCTTCGGCCCTCGATGTTGCGCCGACCAGTGGAACCAATCTAATGACCCTCTAACCTAAACTATTCCAATCTTATCCATATGCCTATCCACTGACTATTTGAACGCCCTTAAAGTTGGCGAGTCCACAACTGCTGCAGGCAGGGCATTCCACGCCCTTACTACCCTCTGAGTAAAGCTGGAGGTAAATTGGGGTTATTTATTTTTTGGGAAAAAGACGAACAGTAATTAATTTTTCAGGGAGATGAAAGCTGCACCTTTGAAATTCCCCAAAACGTAATTAACGCAGAGAGAGAACGGAGGCAGGTTTTCACGTTTAATCCTTTCACACCCCTGAGCTGACTGCTGATTATCTGCAAGAATTTGCCGACTGAGCCAAGAATTCCCAATGACATGGGCAGTGAAAGGGAAAGCTGTGCCAGTGAGCTAAATTCCTCCGATTTTGAATGGCTGGCTTTCTTGAGGGTGCATTTGCACAAAATCAAAGCGCGGTTGTCCTGTAAACATCTTTCCACAGTGTTTTCTATTAAAAGAACTCTTTTTATTGCAATTGTTCTCAGTTACAGCACATGCAATGCGTTTATAAATTGGCACCGCACATGCAGTTCCTCACACACAGAACAGAGCACCCTTAATCAAAATCACGTTCCGAAGGAGCTTTTGCACCAAGGTGGAGGTTTATTTTGTATCCCTGACAGAGAGTGGTTCAGTCCAGGATCCAGTTTCTCTGTCCTAGCATCGTTCTGGCTAACTTTGCAATCAAATGTGTAAAAAGATTTACGTAGGAAGAATCATGCAGGTGTTATCATAGAACATAGAACATTACAGCGCAGAACAGGCCCTTCGGCCCACAATGTTGTGCCGACCAGTTAAAAAACAATGACCCTCTAACCTAAACCAAACCCTTTTCGTCCATAAACCTATCCACGGATCTCCTAAACGCCCCCAAACTAGGCACATTTACAACTGCAGCAGGCAGGGCATTCCAATCCCTCACCACCCTCTGGGTAAAGAACCTACCCCTGACATCCGTCCTATAACTACACCCCCTTAATTTAAAGCCATGGCCCCTCGTGCTAGATTTCTCCATCAGAGGAAAAAGGCTATCACTATCCACCCTATCTAAACCTCTAATCATCTTATATGTTTCAATAAGATCCCCTCATTGTTCCGTTGGAGCAGAGTCGAGAGGCAGCGATTTTTGCGAGTAAGGAGGCAGTAAAAAGGTGCGTTTTTTTTTCTGTTTATTTTGCTTAACTGTTTAATTCTAGTTTCAGTTGCGAGTTTTTTCGGCGGTTTTTTTTAAATTAGTTAGAAACCGGAAGTCGTCACTAGGGCGTCAACCGGTAGTTGTAGTTTTTTTTTCAGGCCTCTAACCCTATAAATTAGTCCAGAGAGGATACCCGATTCTCTACACTAGTAGAGAATCCCACCCTCCCACCTCCTCTAACCTAATTATAAGTGTGGGGAAGTTTTTTTTTTATATTTTTTTACTTTTTTTTTGCTGTTACCTGTTTCAGGGATGGCAGTTCGGGCAGTGTGCTGCATCTCCTGTGGGATGTATGTGGTGAGGGAATCCAGTAGTGTTTCAGGGGATTTTACTTGTAGGAAGTGTCTTAGATTGAAGCTTCTGGAGGAGCGTGTTAAGGAGCTGGAGGTGGTATTAGATGAGCTCCGCATAATTCGTGAGGCAGAGAGAGACATTGATAGGAGTTTTAAGGAAATAGTCACTCCTAGTAATCAGTCTTGGGTCAATGTCAAGAGGAGGGGAAAGAAGCATGTGGGAGGAGAATCCCCTGGGGCTGTTCCCCTCCAAAATAGGTTTTCGGTCCTGGAGGCTACAGTTGAGGAAGCATCAACTGGGGATAGCCAAAGGGAGCAGGACTCTGGGGGTGAGCCTATTGTAAAAGCTCAGGTGTCTAGGGGATGCAAGAGATTGGGCCTCGTGATTGGGGACTCTACAGTTAAAGGGACGGATAGGAGAGTTGGTAGTAAGGGTAGGGATTCAGGGCTGGTGTGTTGCCTACCAGGGGCTGGGGTCCGGGATGTGTCAGAGAGGATATTCAAGACTCTTAGGGGAGAGGGTGATCAACCCCAAGTTATAATTCATGTGGGGACACATGACATAGGGAGGCTAAGGGAAGGGGATATTAAGCAGAGTTTCATGGATTTGGGATGGAAACTAAAGGCCAAGTCAAACAGAGTGGTTATCTCTGGACTCTTGCCTGTGCCACGGGATAGTTTAGAGAGGAATAGGGAGAGGGAAAGTTTGAACTTGTGGCTGAGGGGATGGTGCAGGAGGGAGGGGTTTAATTACTTGAGCAATTGGGGCTCATTCTGGGGAAGATGGGATCTCTATAAGAGTGATGGTATACATCTGAACCAGAGGGGAACAAATATCCTGGGGGGTAAATTTGTGAAGGCTATGCGGAGTGGTTTAAACTGATTCAGAGGGGGGGTGGGATCCTGGGTAGAGGGGGTGAAAGTGAGGGGGGCATAGAAGGGGACGGCATTGCACGGCATTGTGGGGGTGGGGCGGAGCGAGGTTTGAAATGTATATACTTTAACGCGAGGAGTATTCGCAATAAAGTGGATGAACTTGCAGCGTGGACCAGTACCTGGGACTTTGATGTTGTGGCCATTTCAGAGACGTGGATAGAGCAGGGTCAGGAATGGATGTTGCAGGTGCCGGGGTACAAGTGCTTTAGTCGGAGTAGAGAAGGAGGTAGAAGGAGGGGTGGAGTAGCATTATTGGTCAAGGACTATATCACAGTGTCAGAGAGGAAGTTTAATGAGGATTTGTCTGTTGAGGTAGTATGGGCAGAAATTAGAAATAGGAGAGGAGAGGTCACCCTGTTGGGAGTCTTTTATAGACCTCCAAAAAGTTCTAGAGAGGTTGAGGAAAGGATTGCAGAGACGATCCTGGTTAGGAGTGAAAGTAATAGGGTAATTGTTATGGGGGATTTTAACTTTACTAACATTGATTGGAATTGCTATAGCTCTAGCTCGTTAGAGGGGTCAGTTTTTGTTCAAAGTGTGCAGGAAGGTTTTTTGACTCAATATGTAGATAGGCCAACTAGAGGTGAGGCTATATTGGACTTGGTGCTGGGAAATGAGCCAGACCAGGTGCTAGACTTGGAAGTTGGTGTGCTTTTTGGTGATAGTGACCACAATTCGGTTACGTTCACCTTAGTGATGGAAAGGGATAGGCATGAACCTCGGGTCAGTAGTTTTAGCTGGGGGAAGGGTAATTATGAGGCCATTAGGAGAGAATTAGGAAGCATTGGTTGGACTAGGAGATTACAGGGACTAGGAAAGTCTGAAATGTGGAGTTTTTTCAAGGAGCAGCTACTGTGGGTCTGTGATAGGTATGTCCCTGTCAGGCAAGGAGGAATTGGTAGGGCTAGGGAACCGTGGTGCACAAAAAAAGTTGATTTGTTGGTTAGGAAGAAGAAGGAGGCTTATGTTCGGATGAGGCTTGAGGGCTCGGGTAGTGCAGTAGAAAGCTTTAGATTGGCTAGGAGGGAGTTGAAGAGGGAGTTAAGAAGGGCTAGAAGAGGGCATGAGATGACTTTGGCTGATAGGATTAAGGAGAATCCTAAGGCGTTCTATAGGTATGTCAAGAACAGAAGGTTGGTCAGGGCAAGATTAGGGCCAGTTACAGACAGTAGGGGGAAGTTGTGTGTGGAACCGGAAGAGATTGGAGAGGCATTGAACCATTATTTCTCTTCGGTGTTCACGCAGGACGATATGAATGTAGCTGAGGAGGTCACTGGGGTGAAGGGGTGTAAAATAGAAAGTATTGTAGTTGATACAGAGGATGTGTTGGATATTCTAGATGGGTTGAAAATAGATAAGTCCCCTGGTCCAGACGGGATTTACCCTAGGATTCTATGGGAGGCAAGAGAGGTGATTGCAGAGCCACTGGCTCTGATCTTCAGGTCGTCGTTGGTCTCTGGTATAGTACCGGAAGATTGGAGGACAGCGAATGTTGTCCCATTGTTTAAGAAGGGGAGCAGAGACTTCCCTGGGAATTATAGACCAGTGAGTCTTACTTCTGTAGTGGGCAAGGTTTTAGAAAGAATTATTAGGGATAGGATTTATAGTTATTTGGAGAGTAATGAATTGATTAGAGATAGTCAGCATGGTTTTGTAGCGGGAAGGTCGTGCCTTACTAACCTTATTGAGTTCTTTGAGAAGGTGACCAAAGAGGTGGATAGGGGTAAGGCAGTAGATGTGGTATATATGGATTTTAGTAAGGCGTTTGATAAGGTTCACCATGGTATGCTTCTGCAGAAAATGCAGATGTATGGGATTGGTGGTAATTTAGGTACTTGGATCAGGAATTGGTTAGCAGATAGGAGACAGAGGGTGGTGGTTGATGGTAATTATTCATCATGGAGTTCGGTTACGAGTGGTGTGCCTCAGGGATCTGTTTTGGGGCCACTGCTGTTTGTAATCTTTATTAATGATCTGGATGAGGGTATAGTTGGGTGGATTAGTAAGTTTGCTGATGACACCAAAGTCGGAGGTGTGGTAGATTGTGAGGAAGGGTGTCGAAGTTTGCAGGGTGACTTGGACAGGTTGCAGAGCTGGGCCGCGAGGTGGCGGATGGAGTTTAATGCGGAGAAGTGTGAGGTAATCCATTTCGGTAGGAATAACAGATGTGTTGAGTATAGGGCTAACGGGAGGACTTTGAATAGAGTGGAGGAGCAGAGGGATCTAGTTGTATGTGTACATAGATCCCTGAAAGTTGGGAATCAAGTAGATAAGGTTGTTAAGAAGGCGTACGGTGTCTTGGCGTTTATTGGTAGGGGGATTGAATTTAGGAGTCGCAGCGTCATGTTGCAACTGTACACAACTCTGGTGCGGCCGCACTTGGAGTACTGTGTGCAGTTCTGGTCCCCACATTACAGGAAGGATGTGGAGGCTTTGGAGAGGGTGCAGAGGAGGTTTACCAGGATGTTGCCTGGTATGCAGGGGAGGTCCTATGAGGAGAGACTGAGGGATTTGGGGTTGTTTTCACTGGAAAGAAGGCGGCTAAGAGGGGATCTTATAGAAACATATAAGATGATTAGAGGTTTAGATAGGGTGGATGGTGATAGCCTGTTTCCTCGGATGGAGAAATCTAACACGAGGGGGCATGGCTTTAAATTAAGGGGGGGTAGTTATAGGACGGATGTCAGGGGCAGGTTCTTTACCCAGAGGGTGGTGAGGGACTGGAATGCCCTGCCTGCTGCAGTTGTAAATGCGCCTAGTTTGGGGGCATTTAAGAGATTGGTGGATAGGTTTATGGACGAAAAGGGATTGGTTTAGATTAGTGGGTCAATGTTTTTTTTTAAAAATAAGACTGGTCGGCGCAACATTGTGGGCCGAAGGGCCTGTTCCGCGCTGTAATGTTCTATGTTCTATGTTCTTAGCCGCCTTCTTTCTAGCGAAAACAACCCCAAATCCCTCAGTCTCTCATCATAGGACCTCCCCTCCATACCAGGCAACATCCTGGTAAACCTCCTCCGCACCCTCTCCAAAGCCTCCACATCCTTCCTATAATGTGGGGACCAGAACTGCACACAATACTCCAAGTGCGGCCGCACCAGAGTTGTGTACAGTTAAGGAGAGGTATATTGTCAGTCTCCTGTGATGGGGTTAGCTTCTCGCTGTAGGGTAATGGTAAATGTCAGTAACATGCAAAGAGCATCTTACCCAGTTCTACCTTATCCCCGTAACTCCACACCCTTACCATGGTCAATCCACCCAACCCGCAGATTAAAACTCAGGATCAGCTGATCTGCCTGTGTTAATATGCAGTGTTTCAACTAAAAAATTATCAGCACCTATTTTTGGGCATGGAGGCCATGACCTGTGACCCCGAAGGGCGGCACGGTGGCACAGTGGTTACATTAACACTGCAATGGAGTTACTGTGAAAATCCCCTAGTCGTCACACTCTGGCACCCATTTGGATACACTGAAAGAGCATGGCCAATACACCTAGCCAGCACATCTTTCAGACTGTGGGAGGAAACTGCAGCACCTGGAGGAAACCCATGCAGACACAGGGAGAATGTGCTGCCTCACAGCGGCAGGGAACTGGGTTTGATTCCTGGTTTGGGTCAGTATCTGTGTGGAGTCAGCACATTCTCCCCGTGTCTGCGTGGGTTTCCTCCAGGTGCCCTGGTTTTCTCTCACTGACTGAAAGGCGTGCTGGTTAGGTGTATTGGCCATGCTCTCTCAGTGTACCCGAACGGGTGCCGGAGTGTGACGACTAGGGGATTTTCACAGTAACTTCATTGCAGTGTTAATGTAAACCTACTTGCGATGCGAATAAATAAACTTTAAACATTGAGGCAGAAAACACACAAAAACATCAGATAGGGCCCTCTCTGCCTGATTGTAATATTAAACCGAGAGTGCCCTGCACTGCTGGACAGCTGAATGGTCAGCGGGGGAACTTACAGTGTGCGAGGATAGCGTGAGTTCCAGCTAGCTGGCATCTCTTAAAGGCAGCCTGCCCCTCTTAAAGGGGAGGTGCGCAGCCTGAAAGGAAGCTGCTACTGACTGCCAGGACTGCAAACAGATGCAAGATAAAAAAACAAACAAATGGACAACATAGGCCAGGATCCACAATGCACAATCTACCAAACCCACCAAGCATAAAACCCCTCTGGATGGGAATGCAAGTTGGAGACAAGGGTGAGATAGCCCAGATCCTCTGACCCACATGTCCATATTACAGAGCTTCATCTGAGTGCGTAGCCTCACTGGCATTGCCAGACGCATTTAACCATGTTTGTGGGAAGGGGGAGATTGAGATGATCAACAGAAGGAATACTCAGAGTGTTCAGCCCTGAAATCAAACTCATTTTTAGGTTCTCTTCACAAATCAAACGACCGTTTGTGCTTTTTTTTTAGAAGAAACCAGAACATTCCAGCAGGACATGCTGCACTATTCCTTTCCAGGTATTATTGGATAACAAAAACTGGCAAAGTTCACAACGTGGACATTTGAGGAGGTCCAATGTTTTTTGAAGTTGAGAAAACAATGCGACTCAATTAAAGCTGAATTAATTTCTGGGTGTCGTTCGGAGCAGTTTCCACAAGAATGATTGGTTGATATAGCTGTCAAGTTATCAAGTTTAATTGGTTATCTAAATAACGCTCGGCTAGATTTAAAAAAGTGAACCACTTTGATTGGTTTTGTTGTGAATTTCAGGGGAGGAACCATGCCTCCTGGCTGGATAGGGAATTCATCACATGAAGGCGTTCTGAAAGCTTGTGGATTGTGCTACTAAATAAACCTATCGGACTTGGAGTTGGGACGTCTTGTTGAAGTTGTACAAGACATTGGTAAGGCCACACTTGGAATACTGTGTACAATTCTGGTCACCCTATTATAGAAAGAATATGATTAAATTAGAAAGAGTACAGAAAAGATTTACTGGGATGCTACCAGGGCTTGATGGTTTGAGTTATAAGGACAGGCTGGGACTTCTTTCTCTGGAGCGTAGGAGGCTGAGGGGTGATCTTATAGAGGTCTATAAAATAATGAGGGGCACAGATCAGCTAGGTAGTCAATATCTTTTCCCAAAGGTAGGAGAGCCTAAAACTAGAGGACATAGATTTAAGGTGAGAGGGGGAGAGATACAAAAGTGTCCAGAGGAGCAATTTTTTCACACATGGGGTGGTGGGTGTCTGGATCAAGCTGCCAGAGATAGAACAAAGAACAAAGAACAAAGATAGTAGTAGAGGCAGATACAATTTTGTCATTTAAAAAGCATTTAGATATTACATGGGTACGATGGGTATAGAGGGATATGGGCCAAATGCGGGCAATTGGGATTAGCTTTTACAAAAAAGGGCGATGTGGACAAGTTGGGCCAAAGGGCCTGTTTCCATGTGTAAACCTCTATGACTCTGTGAGTTTAACCTGGTGTTGTGAGACTTCTTACTGTGCTTACCCCAGTCCAACGCCAGCATCTTCACATCATGGATAGGGAATTCACAGACATAACTTAACAGCAGAATGAATAGGGATACATATCTTGGTGCTGAAACCCAGGACCCCCTTACAGAGCAAAACTTTACTTGGAGATGTTAAGACAAAGACTAAGGGTTGGATTGATTTAAAACACTAATAGGTATGCACCGAGAGAAGAGAAATAAGCATCTGCTTTTTTTGAACATAATCAGAACTGCTTCGAAAGCTGGAGCGCTGGGATGAGTTGTAATTACAGGGCTGCAAAGTACCTGGAAATTGACAATGGATGCACATTAATGTTTAGAGGATGTTGTCTCTATACATTAACAACTAATCGGAACCTATTAACATGTACCCCAGACCTATCAAAACTGAAATTCTGCATCATCCCAGTGGGCCTGATCTCAAACAATGCTGAGAAGGAGTACAGGAATGAGATAGAGAATCTGGTGAACTTGTCAACAAAATGAAGAAGATAGTCATTGATTTCAGGAAACATGGTGGATAACATCCCCCTGTCCACATCACTGGGGACAAAGTAGAAATGGTCAAGAGCTTCATGTTTTTAGGTATCCAGATCACCAACAACCTGTCCTGGTCCCCCTGTGCTGACACTATAGATAAGAAAGCCCACCAACACCTCTACTTTCTGAGAAGGCGAAGGAAATTTGGCACGTCAGCTACGAATCTCACTAACTTTTATAGATGCACCATAGAAAGCATTCTTTCTGGATGTATCACAGCTTGGTATGGGCTCCTGCTCTGCCCAAGACCGCAAGAGACTAGAAAGGGTCATGAATGTAACCAATCCATCACGCAAACCAGCCTCCCATCCATTGAGAATGAGCGATGGTGGTATAATGGTGAGCATAGCTGCCTTCCAAGCAGTTGACCCAGGTTCGATTCCCGGCCATCGCATTGATAATTTATTTGTGGGCGGCACGGTGGCACAGTGGTTAGCAATGCTGCCTCACAGCACCAGGGACCCAGGTTCGATTCTCGGCTTGGGTCACTGTCTGTGTGGAGTTTGCACGTTCTCCCTGCGTCTGCATCGATTTCCTCCGTGTGCCCCGGTTTCCTCCCTGGGTTAGGTGGATTGGCCATGCTGAAATTGCCCCTTAGTGTCAGGAGGACCAGCTAGAGTAAATGCATGGGTTTATGGGGATAGTGTCTGGGTGGGATTGTGGTCGATGCAGACTCGATGGGCTGAATGGCCTCCTTCTGCACTGTAGTATTCTATCATTCTATGATTCTATATCTCTGTCAACACTTCCCGCTGCCTTGAAAAAGCAGCCAGCATAATTAAAGACCCACACAACCCGGACATTCTCTCTTCCACCTTCTTCTGTCAGGAAAAAGATACAGAAGTCTGAGGTCACGTACCAATCGACTCAAGAACAGCTTCTTCCCTGCTGCCGTCAGACTTTTGAATGGATCTACCTCGCACTAAGTTGATCTTCCTCTACACCCTAGCTATGACTGTAACACTACATTCTGCACCCTCTCCTTTCCTTCTCTATGAATGGTATGCTTTGTCTGTATAGTGCGCAAGAAACAATACTTTTCACTGTATATTAATACATGTGACAAAAATAACTCAAATCAAATCACTGAATTTGTAATTTGAAATGATCTTTGAGCATTGTATACACCCTCTGGTAAGATATGTTCCAACGGGCCAGTGCGTAGAGGTCACTCTGGAAGAGCTTGGCGATGGCTTTTGTCTACAGATGTGGCTCTTCCTGAGAATTCATGGAGGCAAACTTCCCACTATGCCCCATTGGCCAATGAGCAAAGTGAGCCGGTAAGATCACAAGAAAGCTGAGAAACCAGGTTCTCGCCTGATTTCTTGCCTCTTGCGATCTTACTGGCATCAGATATCTGGCAAGGTCAACCATGCACTCATTTCCAATGTAAGGCTGAATAATTTATTTAAATTATATTCAAATGCTTTTTTGCATTGAATTAATGAGCCCGGGACAGAAGCGTCCAGGCTCACTTGCCTCCGTGGCCTCCATGGGAGAGGTTCTCTTCATCAAGAATTGCAGATGGGCCCCAGCAACAGGACCAGTTGTGATGGCCTCACCAGTAGAACAGGAGACCATTAAGGCCCCCCCAGGGAGGTTGGTGGCAAGAGAGGAAATGCCAGCCAGTGCCAGCCTGGCACCCTGGCATGGCCCACTGGGCACTGGGCAGTGTCCAATGGGTGAGGCCAAAGATGCTTGAGCCTACTCAGGGGCTGGGCCCAGACTGGGGATAGCCGGTCAGTGGTGGGGGTGGGGGGGCCGCTATGCACTCTGTATTTGTGATCAGTGGGCGGAGGGAGGGGGGGCCCATCTCCACTGAATTAGGGATCAGTAGGGGGAGAGAGGGGGTGATCAGGGCTGGCAATATGGGGGAGGGGGTTGGGCAGCTGATCACGGGAGGGGTCAGGCCACCAATCATGAGGCCGCGGGAGTAGGAGAGGGGGATTAGTCTGGGTGGGTGGGAGGATCGTGATAGACTATGGGCCCCCATGATAGCCAGGGAGGGGGCGGGGGGGGGGGTTGTTATGTTTGTGAGGCTGGGTCTCTGTGGAGGCCATGGAAACAAGCTGAGAGCAGCAGAGGCTGAGTGACAGGTCTCTGCTACAAAGAGCTGGCCATGCGCAATGGTGCCCTCTGCTATTCTCAGCCGGCACGCTGGTGACTTTTACCTCTCCTCACAGGTGAGAAAGCATTTCTGCTGTTTTTCCATGCGCTGGGTGGATAAAATAGCAGATTTAAACTCGCCCAACAAATGGATCTGAAACTCTCCTGTATTCCTGCCCATCCTGTAATTAGAATTATTTCGGTAAGATCATTCCTCCCTCCGTGCCCCTGGTTGCAACGATATTAAAGTCTGCTGTAAATCAGCATCCGGTCAGAGTCTCAGCGCGGTTTCTTTGTTTCTTTCAGCCACACTCACTTTGACTCTCTCTAACTGATAGACGCTAATAGATTCTCCCCACGACAGGAGAAGCGTATCTTCCTTCATTGAGAAGTGCTAAGGTTTAGCACTCATTGGGCAGTATTGCAAAAGCATTTGCAGGAAGTTTTGTCTTTGGAATTTGCTTACACAAATTATCAGGAAAATGATCATTGAAATGTAAACCTCCCAAGTTACCATTTACTCAGGTTTCATTGCCAATTTGATAAGTGCTTCACTGATTAAAATATTCATACTGAGGCTTAATTAGTCACTGTGTGCTACTCAACATTATAATGCACTCCCTGGTGCATCAGTTAAATGTATAAATGATCTGATGATCACTGAAGGAAGTGATTTATTACTAAACGGCTAATTAGAAAGATGATTTAAAGTGCAGTAAGGTTATACTTCAGCTTGTGAAGTTGCATACATCAAACCCAAAAAAAACTCATTGTTATACCCTAAAGCTTATTACTGTTATACAGTTAAACACTCATATCCTTCACAAAGCAGGTAGAGGCCTAACTGTTACTATGAATTAATTTTTTTTAGATTTCTCGAGGCTTTGAAATTGAATCCCCCACCCCACCCCCCTCCACACTTCACAGCAGTGTTTTTGTTAAGGATTCAGGTACGCCATGCGTGCATTCTGCCAAGTGCTGAGGTCATGCTCACTTTACAGAGAGATATCCAATGTAAGGCATGGACAAATTCCCTCTCTCCCTTCCCCCACCTGGGCCCTGAGAATCTCCATGGCAACGCCACAATAACCAAGATAAACATACAGGAAAATAAAGCTTTTGACTCGCATTAAACGACAGAAATAGGGGGGGAGAAAAAGTATGAAATCTCTGAAGGAACACGATTCCACTCTCTGAAGGGGTGGGGGGGGGAGAGAAACGGCGGATTTTAAGGGGCATTTTAAAAAGCCCTCCGGTTGAACACATACTGCAGGTGGTTTGGACGTTTGTGCCTTGTTCACATGCAAGTTCAATTACTTTATTAAAGAAATATTGCAGTTTAATCAGTGAGGTTTCACCAGCTACTTTTCTTGATTAATCCTTCAAAGGATGCAGTAAAATATAGTGATGATGACATGAACTGTCATCTGAGAACCCCAAGCAATGTGTGCGTGGGTCTGTCGCATCCGACCTTCTGGCAAGGCTCTTCTGGATGAAATACAGGAAAAAAATAGTTCCGATTGTGGATCCCGTGTCATGGAATGGAAGACATTAAATAGGTATCTTTAGGGTTTTTGATCTGCAGCTCCCGCTATATTGAAGGTGGAAATACAAGTCATTGCTAATGCCGTTCCTTTTATTACCTTACCTCATCCCTGCATTCAGTTACTGTGCATACTCTTCATCCATGAGTTGTTCCTTTGCCAAGTTACAGCTGTAAGGATTATTGAGGTATTGGTCAGAATTTTACTGTACCGCCTGCCACGGGAATCGAGCAGGCGCGGGGCAGACCAAAGAACAAATAAAGAACAGTACAGCACGGGAACAGGCCCTTCAGCCCTCCAAGCCTACACTGATCATGTTGTCCTGTCTAGACCAACTGCTTGTATCCCTCTATTCCCCGTCTCTTCATGTGCCTATCCAGATAAGTCTTAAATTTTGCTAAGTATTTGCCTCAACCATCTCACTTGGCAATGCATTCCAGGCCCTCAACCAATTGACTGGCCAATCAACCCAACCCACTCATCTTTGGAGTGTGGGAGGAAACCAGAGCACCTGGAGGAAACCCACGCAGGCACAGGGAGAACGTGCAAACTCCACACAGACAGTGACCCAAGCAAGGAATCAAACCCAGATCCCTGGTGCTGTGGGGCAGCAGTGCTAACCCACTGTGCCACCGTGCCACCCTGACATAAGCAATAGCCGAGGGGCATCACAGAGCTTTCCTCATTGTGCATCATCATCACCTTCCTGCATCAACTGAGCAGCAGGCACTCAAGGGCTCCTCAACCCCAGCGTCCTGATGATTAGGATCCCTGCCACCTTCATCGTCTGGTCACAGAGGGGTCACAAACACATACCTGCTCATGCACACTTCAGCCCCGTCTGGCCTCCATCCTCCAGATCCTCAGTGGCCTCTTCTTCACTCCCTCCTGAATACCCTCCTCATCCGAGGACTTGTGCCTCTCCTTCAGCTGATTTTCATGAAGGTCATCACTCGGCCAGGTTAGAGGCTATGTTGAGCATAACAGACCACCACAATGCCAGAGACCCTCTGGGGGTTGTATTGGAGGATCCCACTGGGCCTGCTATGGCAACAGAAGAAAATCTTTAACAGGATGATGTACCACACATGGTAGATCGGGTGGGACTGTGAGAACCTGTTCTCTGCTGCATGGTCTGGCCCCCACACTGGCATCATCAGCTATGACCTGAGGGATTTTTCCTTGTCCCCAATGACCCATCCCTGTGATGTCCCTCAAGACTGCTAGGGATCTGCAATTGCCCAAGGATGTAACCATCATGTACGCTTCATAGAACACGGGCACACGGGTGCATTGATCACATCTGGTGCTCACATACCAGCTGGACATTGAGGGAGAGGAATCCCTTCCTGTTGATGAAGGGGATATCCTGATGCCACGGGGTGCATAGAGTGAAATGGAGCCCCCTGCACCTGTGGGAGAGCAGCTATGAATTATTCCACAGAGATCTGAAAGGCAGCTAGGGATGGACAATAAATCCTGGCCTAACCAGTAATGCCCACATCCCATATAAAAAGGTAAAAAAATTAAACCTTTCAACTCAGGCTGATTTTAAAAGTACTTCAGGATAGGTTATATATTCAATGAAATGTTATTTCTTAATTCAGAGATATGATGATATTGTACAAACATATATATAAATCTAGGGGCAGCATAGTGGTTAGCATTGCTGCCTCACAGCGCCAGAGACCCGGGTTCGATTCCCAGCTTAGGCCACTGTCTGTGTGGAGTTTGCATGTTCTCTCCGTATCTGCGTGGGTTTTCTCTGGGTGCTCCAGTTTCCTCCCACAGTCCAAAGATGTGCTGGTTAGGTGGGTTGGCCACGCTAAATTGCCAGTGTCAGGGGGACTAGCTAGGGTAAATGCATGGGGTTATGGGGATAGGATCTGGGTGGGATTGTAATCAGTGCAGGCTTGATGGGCTGAATGGCCTCCTTCTGCACTGTAGGATTCCATGATTCTATGAAATACAGAATGTAAAGTTAGTTTCAGGATCAATATTTACAGATTAAGTGCTAAAACAGAATGAGCGCCCAGCTGATGTGTATTTGTAAAACACAATTAGAACAAAGAGGCTTTGGTGAAAATGAGGATGTTGAAGTAGATTGGGGCCTGATGAATTTTGAGCAGGAGTACACTCTGCAGAAGGAGCAAACATGACGTGCCAAATGTTTTAGTTTGTTCCATGCTTTTTCAATGCTTCTGAGTTCTTGTAAAGCAGCCACGTGAAGTAACCTTTTGTACCAGGGTGATCTGCAGTTGACAGCTTCAGCAGATTTTTCCAAGTTTTCTCCATTTCTTCCCAAGTAGCTGTGGCTGGAACATTCTATAGACCTCCTTGGAGGATAGAAACCAGTTTTCCATTCTTTCTCCCCTGACTTTACCAGTGCTGCAGCACATTATTTTTCCTATTCTTATTTATTCTATAGGAACTAAAGTGAGCCATTCAGCCCCTGAGGCCTGTTGTACCATTCATAGAGTCATAGAGGTTTACAGCATGGAAACAGGCCCTTCGGCCCAACTTGTCCATGCTGCGCTTTTTTTTAAAACCCCTAAGCTAATCCCAATTGCCCGCATTTGGCCCATATCCCTCTATACTCATCATATCCATGTATCTGTCTAAATGCTTTTTGAAAGATAAAATTGTACCAGCTTCTACTACTGCCTCTGGCAGCTTGTTCCAGGCACTCACCACCCTCTCTGTGAAAAAATTGCTCCTCTGGACACTTTTGTATCTCTCCCCTCTCACCTTGAACCTATGTCCTCTAGTTTTAGACTCTCTTATCTTTGGGAAAAGATATTGACTATCTAGCTGATCTGTGCCCCTCATCATTTTATGGACCTCTATAAGGTCACCCCTCCGTCTCCTACGCTCCAGGGAAAAAAGTCCCAGTTTATTCAGCCTCTCCTTATAACTCAATCCATCAAGTCCCGGTAGCAACCTAGTAAATCTTTTCTGCACTCTTTCTAGTTTAATAATATCCTTTCTGTAATAGGGTGACCAGAATTGCACGCAGTATTCCAAGTGTGGCCTTACCAATGTCTTGTACAACTTCAACAAAACGTTCTAACTTCTATATTCAATGTTCTGACCTATGAAACCAAGCATGCCTAATGCCTTCTTCACTCTGTCCACCTGTGACTCCACTTTCAAGGAGCTATGAACATGTACCCCTAGATCTCTTTGTTCTGTAACTCTCCCCAGTGCTCTACCATTAACTGAGTAAGTCCTGCCCTGGTTCAATCTACCAAAATGCATCACCTCACATTTGTCTAAATTAAACTCCATCTGCCATTCGTCAGCCCACTGGCCCAATTGATCAAGATCCTGTTGCAATTGGAGATAACTTTCTTCACTGTCCACTATAGCACCAATCTTGGTGTCATCTGCAAACTTACTAACCATGTCCCCTATATTCTTATCCAAATCATTAATATAAATGACAAATAACAGTGGACCCAGCACTGATCCCTGAGGCATAATGCTGGTCACAGGCCTCCAGTTTGAAAAACAACTCTCTACAACCACCCTCTGGCTTCTGTCAAGAAGCCAATTTTGTATCTATTTAGACACCTCACCCTGGATCCCATGAGATTTAACCTTATGCAACAACCTACCATGCGGTACCTTGTCAAAGGCCCTGCTAAAGTCCATGTAGACAACATCAACTGCACTGCCCACATCTACCTTCTTGGTTACTACTTCAAAAAACTCAATTAAATTTGTGAGACATGATTTTTCACTCACAAAGCCATGCTGACTGTCCCTAATCAGTCCGTGCATCTCTAAATGCCTGTAGATCCTGTCTCTCAAAATACCTTCCAACAATTTACCCACCACAGATGTGAGGCTCACTGCCTGTAGTTCTCAGCCCTTTTTAAACAAAGGTACAACATTTGCCACTCTCCAATCTTCAGGCACCTCATCTGTGACTATCGATGATTCAAATATCTCAGCTAGGGGACCTGCAATTTCCTCCCTAGCCTCCCATCAAAGGCAATTAGAAATAAACAAACATTTTGGTCTTGCTGATGTGACAATGCTGGATCTTTAAGAAATGTCGTTGATTGATGTTTCTCTCTAGGATGTTTCAAGCAGGCCTTACATTTTACTGGTGTCATGTTGTCTGTAACTGGTGTCCTTTATTGTTGCTGAGGCAGTATGAATGGCATCATGTTTATTTTTGATCTGATTAATGCAGGATCCTGTGTCCCTTGGCATTGCTGAATGGAACGTGATTGAGCACGATTGACAGGTGAGGTGAAATGCCTGGGGACAGCTTTCTGTTTTCCAGAGTTTCTTAGTTGTTGTTACAAGCTGGTGGAAGAAGAGCAGTGTCTCTGTGTGTGTCTCTCTCTCCCCAGAGGCCTTCTGAAATTTGGTATGGCTACTAAGACTCTCACCAACTTTTACAAATGCACCATAGAAAGCATTCTTTCTGGTTGTATCACAGCTTGGTATGGGCTCCTACTCTGCCCAAGACCACAAGAAACTACAAGGATCATGAGCGAAGCCCAGTCCATGACTCAAATGAGCCTCTCACCCATTGGCACTGTCCATACTTCCTGCTGCCTCGGAAAAGCAGCCAGCAAATTACGGACCCCGGACATACTCTCTTCAAAGGTCTAAGGTCACGTGCCAACTGACACAAGAACAGCTTCTTTCCTGCTGCCATTTTTGAATGGATCTACCTTGCATTAAGTTGATCTTTCTCTAAACCCTAGCTATGACTGTAACACTACTTTCCGCAATCTCTCTTTTCTTTCTCTATGAATGGTATGTTTTGCCTAAATAGTGTACAAGAGACAATACTTTTCACTGCATACCAATTCATGTGGCAATCATAAATCAGCTCAAATCAAATCAAAGGAGTTCCAAGACTGGGGAGATCTAGAGAATTGATCCAATGTTCAAATGACCAAGTCACAGCAGGTGTTAAAAAGCTGCAAATCCAGCATCACGTGAGCATATTCACTTCTGTGCCAAGTCTGAAGAAGGGAGAATGTCTGTGGGATTGTGTTTGACTTGGAACAACTTAGATAGCTAGCTGTTAAGGATTATACAGTGTCGTGTTTAATTCTTGTCATTAGAAAAAGTTATGCTAATTCTTTCTGTTATATTCTGTGTTCTTAAATAAACTTTGTTTAGTAAAAGCTTCCTAGTGGATCACTTGAATCATACAAGGACTGAAACACCTTATGCTCACCAGTGCCAAAATCAAATTTAAAACTTAGGGTCTAGGCTAACTTCATAAAACTCCTTGGAGTTTCTGGCCTGGGTCTTAACACCAGTGATGCTCATAGCCCATGAAAAAATTGATTTAAATTGTTGATCAGTGGTGTGGTGATCACTCAGAGTCCAAGTTACGACAGCAACCTTCTTATTGTAGCTTGGAGCTATGGATAGTGCTGGTAGAGGTTCCAACAATCTTTCCATCACATGGCTGACCATATCTCCCACTCTTACTGCCTGCCATTGGCATGAGTTGGAAGGATTTTCAAAGCGATTCTCAAATTGTTTAGCCGTATAATGAACATCCCTTCCTTGGTCATCAAATCCAATTGTTCTACACCTCAACTCTACTTGCCCCGTACTATCAATCTGTGAATTAACATTTCAATCATAGAATCATAGAATCCTACAGTGCAGAAAGAGGCCCTTCGGCCCATCGAGTCTGCACCAACCACAATCCCACCCAGGCCCTACCCCCATATCCCTACATATTATTATCCACTAACCCCTCTAATATAAGCATCTTAGGACACTGAGGGGCAATTTTAGCATGGCCAATCAATCTAGCTCACACATCTTTGGGCTGTGGGAGGAAACCGGAGTACCCGGAGGAAACCCACGCAGACACAAGGAGAATGTGCAAACTCCACACAGACAGTGACCTGAGCCAGGAATCGAACCCAGGTCCCTGGAGCTGTGAAGCGGCTGTGCTAACCACTGTGTTACCGTGCCGCCCAATTGACCCAGCGTCTATAGACATTCAGATTTCCACTCTCTTTGGTGTCAGTAAGATTATTCCCTGAATTCATTACTGCAGCCTAGGTCTCATTCTATAATTATACCCCTTGCTTCCTCCACTAAAGGAAGAAATTTCTTTGCATCAACCCTGTCAAATAACATTATCGTATCATTTTGGATATATCACCCCTCAATGAGACACAAACCAAGTTAAAGCAATCTGTCCTCTCAATTTTATTCTTTAATCCTTGGGCCAGATCTTTCTGTTCCTCCACTGGCAGGTTTATAAGCAGCAGGGGTGCGGAGCAGAAAATCGAAAGGTCAGGATTCCCTCCACCTTCTTGTCTGCCCCGAGCACCTAGCAATGTCTTGCTAAGCTGGGCAAGGCCTTGGACGGAAAGTCCACCCTTGCCCCAGTTGAAGACTTTAAGGTGGCCAATGATTGACTTCTTAAGGGCTGTTTCCAGCCTAGTCTTAATTTTTAGACTGGCTTGAGGATTGAACTTGTGTGGGAGAAGATCAAAGTCAACAGAGTTATATTCTGAGTGGGAAACGGGGAGTGACACCTCCATCAGAAGCCTGGCATCCTTCCCCTCCCCCTTCATTATGATCCAGTTGTCTCTGGACCTCCCTCCACCATCCCCAGCCTCTTCCCTACCTTGCCCACCTTGGCACCCCTTGAACTTACCTGAACTTTATCTCCTGTGTTCCTTCTTCTATCTATTGCAGTGCTGTCGCTGCAGGGTCTGGAAAGTTCTCAGCCAGTTTGATGGCCAGCAGCTTCTGAAGTCTGACTTCCTCCTGAGGATGGAGTAGAAGAACCACTTGGAGCCACTTACTGCTCAAACAGCGCCCGCTTCCCCCACCGACCCACCTTCAGTTGAGACTTTGATTTCACCCCTCCAACCCCCTCACAACTTTGATCCTTTCCTGACTGCTGCCATTGTTCCTTTACCAATTCCAACCACTACTCCCCATCTCCTGACTCCCCCTCTCTTACTGTCAATCCTTTAAACATTTTCCTGAGGGCCACTGCCCAAGGCATTTTCAGCCTTTATGTCAAGATATTAGCACTCCAAAGATGAAGGAATAAGCTGTGCAGATTGGGTGGATTGGCCATGGTCAATTGTTCCTTCGTATGCCAAGGTGTGTAGGCTTGGTGGATTAACAGGGTAAATGCATAGGGTTACGGGGAGAGGGTGAGAGGTGGGCCTATGTAAGATATCGGAGAGCTGGTGCAGATTTGACAGGCCAAATAGCCCCCTTCTGCACTGTAGGCATTATACGATTCTATAGAAAGGGAAGCCCTAGCCGGGTCAAAAAGACATTCCAGCTTGAAGAGATACTGCTGCTTAGGGACCAGTCCATCCTCCACATTTCCCAAAGCACAGAATCCAAACTGAGTGACTCATGGATATCTAATGACACTTACTGTGGGATCACAAGTTAATTGTATGCTATTGAATAGTAAGCAACATTGGAATCTTTGAGCTGAAATAGGGGGAATGATCCTGGGAAATACAACAGCAAGATGCTGCAAACCAATCAGTTATTTTTACAAATTCAACCAGATCGAACAGTACCTTGGGCACTTTATAAAATAAAAGATGCAAATGTTATTGCAAGTCCACTTTCAAATGTAATATTGTATCAGCTTGGCTACATTTATAACCCAGAAATGCTGAAAGCAAAGAGGGAATTATAACTCATGGGTATGAAGTCAATTGGCAAACAGGGGAAAACAAAAGAAAGGTTTGTATTTACGTAGCACTTTTCACCACCACCAGGCATCTTCAAGCTCTTCACAGCCACTTTGTGGTGTAGTCACTGTTATCATTCAGGAAATATGGCAGCAAATTAGCACTCTGCAAACTCCAACAAGCAGCAACTTGATAATTCTTAAAATTTCATTCATAGAAAAGCAGGAGTAGACCACTTTGATCATGGCTGATCATCAAATTCAACATCCTGATCCCTCCTTCCCCCCATATCCCTTGATCCCTTTACTCCCACGAGCAATATCTAATTTCTTCTTGAAATCAAATAATGTTTGACCTCAATTACATTCTGTGGTAGTGAATTCCACACATTCCGCCCTCTGGGTGAAGAAAGTTCTCCTCATCTCAAATTATGAGGATCAAACTATGACACTAGTTCTGGATTCTCCCACCATTGGGAACATTCTTTATGAATCTACCCTGTCTAGCCTTGTAGAATTTTATAAGTTTCTATGATCATGGGACATGGGTGTCGCTGACTGGTCAGCATTTATTGCCCATCCCTAGTTACCTGGGGGCAGTTGAGAATCAACCACATTGCTTTGGCTCTGGAGTCACATGTCAGCCAGACCAGGTAAGGATGGCAGGTTTCCTTCTCTAAAGGACATTAGTGAACCAAATAGTTTTTTTGATGATCAACAATGCTTTCATGGTCATCAGTAGATTTTTAATCCCAGATTTTTTTTATTGAATTCGAATCCCACTATGTGGCATGGCAGGATTTGAACTCAGGTCTCCAGAACATTAGTTGAGCTTCTGGATTAATAGTTTAATCATAACAATATCACAAGGCCATTGCCTCCCCAAATTATATTTGCTAGGACACCAAGGATAATTCTCCCGCGTTTCACAGTTGCATGATGAGATCCAAGCATGCAGATGAAGCCTTGGTTCTAAAAGAAAAGGATTTTGCACATTCTCCTCGTGTCTGCATGGGTTTCCTCCGGGTGCTCCGGTTTCCTCCCACAGTCTAAAGATGTGTGGGTTAGGTTGATTGGCTAAGATAAAATTGCCCCTTAGTGTCCTGTGATGCTTAGATTAGAGGGGTTAGCGGGTAAAATATATAGAGTTATGGGCATAGGGCCTGGGTGGGATTGTAGTTGGCACAGACTCGATGGGCCGAAGGGCCTCTTTCTGCACTGTAGGAGTCTGTTCTTAACATCTCATCCAAGGAAGAGCATCATCAACAATGTATTGCTCCCTCAGGCCTACACTAGGATAACCAGCATTGATTTGTGTATTCAGGCTCCTGGAACGGGATTTGAACCTGGAAACTTGTGATTCAAAGACAAGTGTGCTACCAATTGAGTCACAGCTGACATACTCTCAAGGCAAGGGGAAGTTGCGGGGGTGGGGGCGGAGTAGAAATAGAATTTGACAGCCAGGGAAAAAAGTAGGTGAGGTCAAGGTAGGAAAAATCAATGTATGCTGGAAAATCTCAGCAGGTCTGATAGCATCTGTGTGGAGAGAATAGAGCCAATGTTTCGAGTCTCAATGACTGCTCATCAGAGCTATGCATCTCTCCACAAATGCCGTCAGACCTGCTGAGATTTTCCAGCATATTTTGTTTTTTCCTCAATATATAGACAAAACCCCTGATTTGCA
This sequence comes from Carcharhinus amblyrhynchos, assembly GCF_965287045.1. Classification (NCBI taxonomy): domain Eukaryota; kingdom Metazoa; phylum Chordata; class Chondrichthyes; order Carcharhiniformes; family Carcharhinidae; genus Carcharhinus; species Carcharhinus amblyrhynchos. The sequence continues at coordinate 135,107,508 of NC_137327.1, forward strand.
CAAAGTGTATGAAACTTCATTCAAGAGTAAAACCAACCCATTGAAATTCTCATGGGGCAGGAAATTGACCTGTTCCCCATTTTAATTCTTACTCTTCTTGATTTCCACAAGAGGGATGGGGGTGGGGTAGGGGATGTGGGAGCTGCCCATCAATTTTGAGAAACCAGCATTCCAGTAAACACCCCTCAGCTGTGAGATTGCAGTGCTGTGGGTTGGATCTTTGGGCAGAAATCGGAAGAAGAATAATCTTCCATTCTTCAGGAAGAAGACCGCATATTTGTTATTATTGACCTGCCTCAGGATTTGTTTTGAGCATCGTGACAGGCAGCATCTAAAATTTGCGTGGATGCTGTATTTTGGGATTGCTGTGGATGCTTGCAAAAACAAATAGCTAAAAAGGGGCAATAATTCAATCTACACACGTACTGGAATAATCAAAAGTAAGTTCCTCTCTGGGTATGCAAGATAAATATAACCTGAAAGCTTCGTACAGTCGTAAGTCAACAGTTGGTACACACTCCCTTAATAACAGATGATTGTTCCCTAACAGAATACATGGCTACCAATGAAACTTGGCACCAATTGAATAAACTGGGCTTGTACTCGCTAGAGTTTAGAAGAATGAGGGGAGATCTCATTGAGACGTATAAGATGATGAATGGGATGGATAGGATAGAGGTGGAGAGACTCTTCCCGCTCAAAAAAGACAGTAGGACTAGGGGGCACAGCCTCAAGATAAAGGGGAGGCGGTTTAGAACGGAGTTGAGGAGGAACTTCTTCACTCAAAGGGTGGTGAATCTCTGGAATTCTCTGCCCGTTGAAGTGGTGGAGGCTGCCTCGCTAAATATTTTTAAGAAGCGGGTTGATGGGTTTTTGATAAGAGAGGGGATTAAGGGTTATGGGGAGAGGGCGGGAAAGTGGAACTGAGCCACAACAGATCAGCCATGATCTTATTGAATGGCGGGGCAGGCTCGAAGGGCTAGATGGCCTACTCCTGCTCCTATTTCTTATGTTCTTATGTTCTTATGTTCAATTCACAACAATGTCATTGGCACGTTGCCACGCAATTTCATTCTGGTAAAGTTCCTCTTCAACCCACCCATTCAAAAATCGTTAACTATTTGATGTCAGTCCAGTCAGGAGTTAAAATGGATGAAATTATGAATGGACCGCCAGTGTTAATGATCTATTACACTCACACGAAGCAGCAGTTGGTCAAGAAGTGAAATCAGAAGCGTGCTCTGCATAGCCCAGTGCCAGCAAATCACATCACCGCAACAAACACAGTCTAAATCAAAGCCACGCATTGGAGCAAAGCATCATTGAATTTCCATGCGTGGGCCAGTAGTTGGCACTGCTGCCTCACAGCGCCAGGGACACAAGTTTGATTCCCGGCTTGGGTCTCTGTCTACGTGGAGTCTGCACATTGTCCCCGTGCCTGTGTGGCTTTCCTCCAGGTGCTCCGGAGGTGCTGGCTAGGTGGATTGACCGTGCTAAATTCTCCCGCAGTGTACCCGAACAAGCGCCAGAGGGTGGAGACTAGTGGACTTTCACAGTAACGTCATTGCAGTGTTAATGTAAGCCTACTGGTGACAAATAAACTTTAAATTTTAAACAGTGAGCATGCACAAACATGCATGGGCAGCCATCTTTGTGGACAATGTGTTCATAAAGGACGCTGCTTACTGACTAAAGCCCAGAAAGAGATGAGCATTGCCCAAAAGGACAACACAGTGGTATCAAACAATAGATTCCAACACCAATACAGATTTGAAAGAGTCACTGTCTATCATTACAATTCAGTGAGCTGATCTTCATTATTATAAAATGCTAAAGCTATTGCCAAAACGTTGTGTGATTTCAGTAAGAAATTCGATCTAGTTTTTGGGGTTAAAGGGATCAAGGGAGATGGGAGGGAAGGTGGGATTTGCACTTGATGATCAAAATAAATGGCAGCGCAAGCTGAAAGGGCCAAATGGCCTCCTCCTGATTCCTTGTAGCCTCAGCGATCAAAAATGTTACTTCATCACGACCTCCCCACTGTGTTCAGAAAGAAATGCTGCAAATATCTTTCTACATTCATGCATATCAATTCTGTCTTACATTTCTAAACAAGTCATCCTCCTCGGGAAAGAAAAATGAATCCACCCTTCCTTAGCCAAACAAATCAAATTGAATTTGGTTAAAAATATAACTTATTTTGATGCATTGCCTTTGAAAATAAACACACTAAAAATAGATTTCACTCTTGTTTTCCCTGCAAAGGTTTACATATAGGACAGCACATAAACTGGAATGTCTCGTACGGCTGTAAGCACAAAGGGATGACAGAGTTTATCTCAAAAAGGTTTAACAACATAATTGTGTGACTTAATCACACACTCGAGCTTTGTAGCTTATTGAATTTAGCTTGCAAGAATTTTCTTTTCAGATCAGTCTGTTGGTGGTGTTAGCACTGGGCTATATTTAGTGCAGAATCTCCCATGATTGAAGTACCTGATTTGAACTGAACTCATTGTGCAACTAATTTCAATACTTCTGATTTATCTTATATTAAAAGAAATGTGAGACAAGTTCATCTATTAGTGTCACAAGTAGGCTTCCGTTAACACTGCAATGAAGTTACTGTGAAAATCCTCTAGTTGTCACACTTGGCCGTCTGTTCAGATACACTGAAGGAGAATTTAACACGACCAATGTACCTAACCAGCACCTCTTCCAGATTGTGGGAGGAAACCAGAGAACCCGGAGGAAACCCACACAGACACGGACAGTGACCCCAGCCAGGAATCGAACCCAGATCTCTGGCGCTGTGAGGCAGCAGTACTCATCACCAGGATGAACAGATAGAGGTGAATAGCAATGCATTTCCCAATTGACTCACCTGGCAAAATTGACATCTCAGAGCAGATCTCCATCCCATTCTGTAAATGAGTTTGCTAATTTTACTCAGGACGGAAAATGTGCACTCCAATCGTCTGCCAAACCTTTGGGCTGGCCCAGGCTGGAGCAAAAAAAGGCTCACGATTCTGACTCCTTTACGGGATAGGACAGATATCTGGAAGTTGGGCTGGGATCTTTCCACCACGATTGAGCAACCCGTCAACAATTACAGTTCAGGCTCAAGTCTGAAAATGGCAATTCAGATGGAGGGCTTGCAAGACGTGTAGGGTTGCCCCAGTGGTATCGCAGTGGCAGGTCGTTCAAAAGTTTGGCGGGGCTGGAAAATCCCGCCGGCCTGAGTGGCCATGAAACTCCGTTTCGAAGCGAGATGTAACGTCTTGAGGTGAGGGAAATGCCTGAACAAAACTAAGTCAACGAATGATCAAAAGACAAGAATCTCAACATTTTTTGTAATGACAGTGGTTAAAAATAAACCACAATATTTTTCTTGCTGTGATGGAACTTGTATTCGTTCATAGACCGTTGTCTCCTGAAAAGCACAAGAGTATTTAGCTAATATAATTTACATGTACTTTTATACAGCAGCTCTGTTGTGTACATAAGAACATAAGAACATAAGAACGTAAGAAATAGGAGCAGGAGTAGGCCAACTAGCCCTTCGAGCCTGCCCCGCCATTCAATAAGATCATGGCTGATCTGTTGTGGCTCAGTTCCACATTCCCGTAGGCTTCTGCATGCTCATAAAATGCTCTTGTGCTCACTACAGGACACTAAACTTCCCCCTGAAGTTTGATATTATTTATTTATTATTAGTGTCACAAGTAGACTTGCATTAACACTGCAATGAAGTTACTCTGAAAATCTCCAGTCGCCATACTCTGGGGTATAGTGAGGGAGAATTTAGCATGGCCATTGCACCTAATCTGCACATCTTTGGATTGTGGGAGGAAACTGGAGCACGCGGTGGAAATCCATGCTGACACGGGGAGAACATGCAGACTCTGCACAGACAGTGGCCCAAGCCAAGAATCGAACCTGAGTCCCTGGTGCTGTGAGGCAGTAACGCAAACCACTGTGGCTCTGTGCAGTCAGAATGATACCCAAGGATCCCTTTAGTTTGACCTGGGTCAATTATTTTCAATGCCCATTTTTGATGTCATAAGTGGAGCTAATATTGTCCGACTGCCTCAGGACAGCAGTTGTTAGCTGGCTTTTAGTTTTAAGACTTCTGCTTTCATCACATCTATAATATAATCCTCCACTGACCCTGTGGAGCAGGTTGCTGGCTTATGTAGTGTCCAGTGATTCACTGCATCTCAAGTGAAAGCTGGGCCAGTTTCTGGCTGGGATAGAGATAACCTCAGGACCAATTTTGATTGTCAAAGGGGGTTGTAGATGAATTTTCCACATTTCATTTCCATAATTGACTTGGGTTTTATCACCTCTCCCTGGGTAGCACATGGTTTCTAGGTCCATATGTACTGTGATTTACAGTATTTTTACAAGATAGGCTTGAAGATGTAAGCAAACAAGAGCTTTAATAGAAAGGTGTTCACTCTACAGGTTGTTAGAATAGATAGACTGCCCATTTGCCTGTGCAATCAGCAGGTGATGCCAACAATGGCGGTGGCACAGTGGTTAGCACTGTTGTCTCACAGTGCCAGGGACCCAGGTACCTGGAATTAAGAATCTACTGACAACTCTGAAACCATTGCTGATTGTTGGAAAAATCCCATCTGGTTCACTAATGTCCTTTAGGGAAGGAAATCTGCTGTCCTTACCTGGTCTGGCCTACATGCGACTCCAGAGCCACAGCAATGTGGTTGATCCTGGGCTGCCCTCAGGAAACTAGGGATGGGCGATAAATACTGACTCAGCCTGCGAAGCCCATGTCCCACGAATGAATGAAAAAAAGATCAGCTCTTACGTTCTCAGCTTCTTTACTGGATGTTGGTTTGTGATGTGATAGCTGAGGATAGAGGAATGCAAAATCAGCAAACGTCTTCCAGCAATAGTCAGATCCATTTTCAATTAATCGCTAATGTTAAAGCAGCTTTTATAAGTTAAAATGACTGTATTTATCTACAAATTAGAGTACCCAAAGCACAACATACTTAAGATCACACAATTATAGGACAAATATAGTAAATAAATGTCCTTCTCAATGACCACTTATTTGCCGAATCAAAGAGCTTATTCCTTGCCAAACTCAGGAAAGGAATTGGTTTAGGGTTAACCCACATACCTTCCAGCGAAACAACATTAACTTGGAGCCCTTGGAATATTCCCTTTTCCAGGACTGAGTGGGGGTTCTCTGAGGTGGTGAAAGATGCACTTGCTATCTCACATTTTCCTTTCACATTGAATTTCCAGACAAGCTTTGACAGGATTAACATTCATGATTAATTCCAGGAAACCATTAACCAACATTTATTCAGACCACTTCATAGTGAATTAAACAGCTTCTTTCAAACACTGGAACATTATTAGTCTTCCACAGATATTGAAAGGCCTGCATTTTATGCCAAGCTACAGTTGCACAGTTGCTACCCAAGACAAAGGCGTAACTGGTGTGAGGATATCTTTCCTCTGAAAAGTTCTGCATTGATAACCATCATTTTTAACAGATGATAATCTTGTAATACTTTCACCTCTGGGGAGAATCAAAAATATCTCTGAAGTGTGCTGGCGTTTAATAAACAAAACACCTGGAGATTTTACTTAACACATCAAACAACTGTTCTTTACCAGACACAAGATCAAGGAATTCTTTCAATATTATTCTAGGCACTACACCCTGCTGGAGTGTGAGACTGTGAAATCAGGCTCTGTAACATCACTGATGCCAGCACGAGGGAAGTCTCAAAGGCATAAAATAGTGTGATGCCTCACCGCGGGCCACTCGCAGTGCCTCATGTTTGGTGTAGCATGCTGGGAAGATGACTAACACGGTCTGCCATGCACGTGCTACTCGTGAGAGGAGAGTTCTGATGGTGACTTCAACCGTTCCGACTGGTCTTTCAAGCGTAGTCTGTCCGCTGAACACCTGTGCTGGGTTCCCCCTTCAACTGAACATGGGTTCAACAGCACAAGGAATCCCAAAATGCTAAATTCTCCCTCGGTATAACCCAACAGGCGCCGGAGTGTGGCAGCTAGGGGAAATTCATTGCAGTGCTAATGTAGAATAAGTTGATTTATTAGTGTCACGAGTAGGCTTGCATTAACACTGCAATGAAGTTACTGTGAAATTCTCCTGGTCACCACACACCGGCGCCTGTTCGGGTACACTGAGGGAGAATTTGGCATGGCCAATGCACCCTAATCAGCACGGATTTTGGGAGGAGAGCTGAGCACCCAGAGGAAACTCACGTAGACACAGGGCAGGACATGTAAACTCCATATAGTCACCCAAGCCGGGAATCGAACAGTGCTAACAACTGAGGCAGCATGCCACGCTAATGTAAACCTACTTGTGACACTAATAATTAAACTTTAAATTCTTCTGCCACTCACTAAAAATATTTAAAGAGACAGGCATCCAGTCGCATGAACATGAGCACACACGAGTTAGGGGCAGGACGAGACCGCTCGAGTCTCTCTACCATTCAATACGACCTGACATCTCCACATAACACCTATCCCTGATAACCCTTGACCCTCTTGTTGGTCAAGAATCTATCCACCTCTGTCTTAAAATTATCCATTGACCCTTCGTCTCCGGGAAAGAAAGTTCCAAAGGTTCACAAACTCTGAGAGAAGAAGATTCTCCTCATCTCCATCGTAGATAGGCAACCCTTTACTTTTGGCACTGCTGCTTCACGATGCCAGGAACCCGGGTTCGATTCCCGCCTTTGGTCACTGTCTTGGTGGAGTCTGCACGTTCTCTGTATGGGTCTCCTCCGGGTGCTCCGCTTTCCTCCCACAGTCCGAAAGACATGCTGGTCAGGTGCATTGGCTGCGCTAAATTCTCCCTCAGTGCACCCAAACAGGCGCCAGAGTGTGTCAACTAGGGGAATTTCACAGTGACTTAATTGCAGTGTCAATGTAAGCCTACTTGTGACACTAATAGATAAATTATAAACTGTGTCTCCTGGTTCTGGACTCTCCCACAAGGTGAAACATCCTCTCAGTGTTTGCACTGTTACGTCCCCTCAGGATCTTGTATGTTTCAATAAGATCACTGTTCAGTCTTCAAAACTCTGATGGATACAGGGCCCTGCCTGTCCAACCATTCCTCATAGGATAATTGCCCTATCTTAGGTATCAGTTGAATGAATCTTTTCTGAACTGCTTCTATCTTATTTATATCCTTTCTTAAAAAAGGGAACCACACCTCTGCGCACTTATCCAGATGTGGCCTCACCAACACTCCATACAAAACAGCCCCACTTTTATATTCCATTTCCCTTTCAAGAACAGCAATATTCCAAATCACTTACCATCTGGTGTACACACACTAGTCCCTGCCTGGGACTACAGTTCAGCAGGCCCAGTCCTGGGCCTGCCTTATAAAAGACTCAGGTAATGAGTTCCAGTTGGGCAGGCCATTGCCTGTTACTGGGGGAACTCATACTCAATGAGCCCAACAGGGAGATCAATCAGTAATTCCCCCTGGGCTTCCTGGGTGTTATCTTCGAGGGGAGTGTGAAATTGAAGGAACACAATTCCCTCAGGGCTCCTGCCACGCCGACAATACAGCAATTTTCCATCAGGACGGCAAGACCACAGAGAGGAAGCCCGCCTTTTCCCCAGTTGAGGCCACTGAAGGCTGTTTCCCATCCAGCCTCCAGTTTTAGGCTGGTGGGAGGATTGACCTTGCATGGGAGAAGCTTGAAAATGATCAGACTTGAATCTCAAGCAGCAGAGGGGATGGGTGGGCATCTCCAACAGAAGTCTTCTTGTGAAGACAGGTATCCTTGCCTGAAGAACCGATGACCTCCCTCCCTACACCCACCTCTCTTTGAGACTGTGACCGCTCCACCAATATCAAATGCTCAAACAATATTCCTTACTTTAGACTCCAGCACGCCAGACTATACATTTAATCAAAATGATTTTGCCTCAAGATCTTGAATGCACCTCCTGCTTTTGGCTAAGCCCAAGTTCAAGCAATAACAAGATAGTTGTGGAAGGAAAAAAATGATGAGCAAAAAATTCCATACAAATGTTGACCTAGCAAAAGAAAAGTTTTAAACATTCTTTCAGCAATACAAATTAGAACAAATTCCTAGTCATTCTCTGCTGCTAATATTCAGATTAATATTAAGAAGTAATTCTTATAGCAATTGCAGTAATGTATTTTACAAAAATACAAGCAATTTTGCTCATCTAGAACGAGTACAACATTATATCTGTTCCAACAAAGCAGATTGTAGCAACCACTTGCTTCGATTTAACATAAAACATTAGCTTCCCTACCAAATCTTTGAAGATATGCGCCATTCACATTCACACCATAAAAATGGCAACATTTTTAGATTGACTGGGCAAGACTTTGCCTGCAGAATACATGCAGTGAAATCACATTTATCATGTCACTACAGGTGACACAGAACATTTTCCCAACGCTGTATACATTCCATAAAACAGGCTGCACACATTGACAATATTTCCAATTTGAATCCATTATATGGAAATACCTGAATACTGTAATAAATCGGGAAAAAAACATGGTGATGTTTGACAGCTGGAAAATCAAAAACAGGTGATTTCTACACTATACTGAGCTTCTTTATCAAGGAATGTTAAGTTGACGCCAGGCAAACTTTATTGTACTCAACTTATTTAAAGGAGATGAATAGGACTGAATAGTACATTTGGCTCTAATAACCATTATTTGTGTAAGTTTTATTTCCCAGTTGAACATAATATTTTACTGTTCAGTTTTGGTTGGATATTGTGGCTGGAATTTTACTGGCATGTCTATCCCGATTCCGAGAGAGGGCAAGGCTCGGAGAACGGCATTCTCTGTTGGTTTAGGGCAGGATCGTATGAAACTTGGGCATACGTGCCAGTAAAATTTCATCCTGTAAGTTCCTCCCCTTAATATTTTTATCTTGATTGGCCTGGCTGGAAACTATTCATGGAGGGTAACTCCATGCTGGCTTTCAGACTGTTCCCATGCCACCATACTAAGAAGTGACTTGTATGATTACCTCCTCTGATTTTCCTCCACAGTTCTGGTTTGATGGTTTCGTGCCCACATGACTCAGATGGGGAACAGAGAATCCTTTATGCTTCTAGATTATAGGGTGTGATCATATTTAGTCTCGTGTGGAAGGCTGGTTACATGGCATGTGTGAATGTGAAAAACCAGGGGCAGAAAAATTACAAAATTGTTATTAGGTGATATAACAGAACGCAGAGAAATCTAACAAACCATCATGATTTGGATGACAGTTTCTGGAACACAGACTTGTGGAAATTGGAATGAGATATTTAGAAATAATTACTGAATGCCCAATAATTAATTTATGTTCCAGTGGCTTTAGGACAGCAATCAGTTCTCACAACTTGATCTAGTCCTGGATGCTATAAGGTGTTACTGTCATTCTCATGCTATCTGTTGTCTCGTATTTTGTCTCGTGTGTGTCGTATGACACAGTTGTCTTGTATGTTAATTCTTCCATTCAATTCTTCCCTTATTCAACAACAACAGTTTTAGATATGCCCTTCATGTGCCCTTCCCCCTGCAAGTTAACAAGTGATGGTTAACTCTGCATTTGAATTTCTATATAAGAGGAATGTAGTGCAGATGGCAAGTCAGGATTTTGTTTTCTCATTATGGGATGTGAGCCAGAAAATTGCCCACCCATTTTGCCCTTGAGAAGATGGTGTTGGATTGCCTTTTTGAAATGTGACACTCTATGTGGTGAAGATATTCCTAGGGAATGCCAGTGATGATGAAGGATTGACAAAACAGGATAGTGTGAAACATGGAAAACAACTTGCAGGTGCTGGCATCCCCATGAACCTGCCACTCTTGCCCTTCTAAGTGTTAGAGGCAACCGAAAGATGCTGTCAAAAAAGCCTTCTTGAGTTGCTGCTGTACATCTTGTAGATGGAACGGACTGCTGCCACATTGTGATAGGAGTAAATGTTTAAAGTGGTGAATAGGTTGACAAGTCAAGTGGCTGCTTTGTTCTGGATGGTGTTGAGCTTCCTGAGTGTTGTTGGAGCTGCACCCATCCAGGCAAGTGGAGACCATTCCATCACTTGACTCTTGCCAGTGGAAAGGCTTTGGGAGTGGACAAGTGAGTCACTTACTGCCTCGTACTCAGAGCTTGACCTGCTCTTGTAGTCACTGTATATTGTGGCAAGTCCAGTTAGATTTTGGTCAGTAGCTACCCTTAAGATGTTCATGTTAGGGAATTTGTTCAAAAAATAAATATAGTTTTAAGGGATTTAGTTTTGTGTTGGTAAAAATAAGCCCTTCATCCATCTGGTTTGGACTGTGTCAAGTACAAATAACACTAATGTCACACCAGGATAATGATCATCAACTATAAAGTGTCTAACAAGTTCCTCTTGACAACAGCAGCACTTTCATTGTCAAACTTATGATGACCCCGGTTGATGTTATAACGGGACAGGAAGATTCCAGAATGAAACTTTAATTCAAAAGATTGTAACTTTTACTTTTCTTTAATAAAACATGGAGGAACAAACCCCCAATTAGCTCTAGCAGCAAGAAAATAAGTTATTAAATGTGAATAAATTGGATTATAATACATTACTGCTTTACTCCTCCTTTAGCCTAACAATAACACACAGGATTCACATGGATTACAAAGTACATTTTAAATACAATGGTCTAGATGACCCAAATCTAGGCTCAAAATGTTTGCTCCATTCACTCTCCATAAATGCTGTCAGACCTGCTGAGATTTTCCAGCATTTTCTGCTAATTTATAACTTGTTGCATTGCTGTTTACCATGTCTGCTACTCACCTATATTGTAGTGTCTTCAGGCTGACACCTTATTTTTAGGAATGCCTGCTCGCTGCATTCTCATTGATACTCATTGAACGAGGGTTGGTGCCCTTGGCTTGATAGCAGCGGTAGAGTGAGGCATGTCTAGCCATGAAATTACAGATCATCATGGAATACAATTCTGTTGTACTGATGACCCACAGTGCTTATGGAAATCTAATCATGAACTGTTGTATCATTCTGAATCAATCTCACTGGTGATTCTTGTTCTGATTCAGATCTCTGTAAACTGCATTATGTCACCTTTTTGGTGTTATGCATTGGTATCCAACAGGCTACACCACCATAGAACATAGAACATTACAGCGCAGTACAGGCCCTTCGGCCTTCGATATTGTGCCAACCAGTGGAACAAATCTAATGACTCTCAAACCTAAACTATTCCAATGTTATCCATATGCCTATCCACTGACCATTTGAACACCCTTATAGTTGGCGAGTCCACAACTGCTGCAGGCAGGGCATTCCACGCCCTTACTACCCTCTGAGTAAAGAATCTACCTCTGACATCCGTCCTATAATTACCATCCCTCAATTTAAAGCTATGTCCCAGGGAAGAACATTGCTGGATCGTATTGTTTAGACCATTGATACGATCAGCAGACAGAGTTTCTCAAACCTACTGCCGGCTTATCACAGCGTCCAAAGTTTAATGGTTCTTGGCTTTTTGCTTCCACTTCCCTATCTGTGAAGCCCAATCTAGGTGTGCACATTCTAAGTGAACTTGATTTGATTTATTATTGTCACATGTATTAGTGTACAGTGAAAAGTATTGTTTCCTGTGCACTGTGCAGACAAAGCATACCATACTTAGGAAAGGAAAGGAGAAAGTGGAGAATGTAGTGTTACAGTCATAGATAGAGTGTAGAGAAAAATCAACTTAATATAAGAAAGGTCTATTCAAAAGTCAGCAGGGAAGAAGCTGTTCTTCAGTCTGTTGGTACGTGACCTCAGGCTTTTGTGTCTTTTTCCCAACGGAAGAAGGTTGAAGAGAAAATGTCCAGTGTGATTGGGGGTTCTTAATTATGCTGGTTGCTTTTCAGAGACAACGGGAAGCATAGACAGAGTCAATGGATGAGAGGCTGGTTTGAGTGATGGACTGGGCTTTGTTAACAAGCTTTGTAGTTTCTTGTGGTCTTAGACAGAGCAGGAGCTGTACAAAGCTTTGTAACAATCAGAAAGAATGCTTTCTATGCAGCATCTGTAGATGTTGGTGTGAGTTGTAGTGGACATGCTGAATTTCCTTAGCCTCCTGAGAAAGTGGAGTTTGCTTAACTATAGGATTGGCGTGGAGGGACCAGGGAGAGTGTTGGTGACCTGGACACCTAAAAACTTGAAACTCTCGAATACATTCATCACCATTGAAACAGAACTTCTGACACCAAAACTAAATTTACTTCTCCAAAGTTAACATCCCCTTGAGACACTGTCATTTTAACCCGTGGCAATTTTCTAATCTGATTCCAGAATAATATTACCTGATATATGAAATCTGAGATACTCTTTAATCACTTACTTCCAAATTTTGGAAGATGGTGTAACATCTTGGACACCAATGCACAACATCAAACAAATGACATAACACAAGTTTACAGGGGCCAGATTTAGAGCAAGGATTGGCAATGATTTGATTTTGATTTGATTTATTATTGTCACATGTATTAACATTCAGTGAAAAGTATTGTTTCTTGCGCGCTATACAGACAAAGAGAAGGAAACAAGAGAGCGCAGAATGTAGTGTTACAGACATAGCCAGGGTGTGGAGAAAGATCAAATTAATACAAGGCATGTCTGTTCAAAAGTCTGTTGGCAGTAGAGAAAAAGCTGTTCTTGAGTTGGTTGGTACATAACCTCACACTTTTGTATCTTTTTCCCAATGGGAGAAGATGAAAAGAGAATGTCCGATGTGTGCGGGGTCCTTAATTATGCTGGCTGCTGTGCCGAGACAGCGGGAAGTGTAGACAGAGTCAATGGATGGGAGGCAATTTGTGTGATGGATTGGGCTACATTCATGACGTTTTGTAGTTCCTTGCGATGTTGGGCAGAGCAGGAGCCGTACCAAGCTATGATACAACCAGAAAGAATGCTTTCTATGGTGTATCTGTAAAAGTTGGTGAGAGTTGTAGCTGACATGCCAAATTTCCTTAATCTTCTGAGAAAGTAAAAAGTAAACATTGCCAAAGGCCAGCAATACATCATCAATGGACACACCATCTGAATGCCTGATTGCGTCTATTATGGGTCATCGTGCTACTGCTGAACTTGAGTCCATTCCATGCTGTATTCAAAGATCTTTTAAGCAAATATGATTCTTACTTCTACGCAAGAAAATATAGCTTTATTCAACTTGCACTGGTTCAACCATGATTTCTTTAAATATAACTGAGCTCCAGAGACAGACCTGTCAATGACAATGTACAGATATGACACTGAATGTATTCATTATTTACTTCCCACTTCCATTCAATCAAGATGAGGGGGGCACAAGGGATACACCAGGAGTTAAAAAAGGAGTGTAAGAAAGGCAAGGTTACAGTGATCATGGGGGATTCCAATATACAGGTGGACTGGGAACATCAGGCTGGTAGTGAATCCCAAGAAAAGGAATTTGTGGAATGTCTACAAGATGTCTTTTTGGAGCAACTTGTGGTGGAGCCCATGAGGGAACAGGCAGTTTTGGTGATGTGAAATGTGGCAGACTTGATAAGGGAGCTGAAGGTGAAGAAAGCCTTTGGAGGGCAGTGACCATGATATGATAGAATTCACCCTGCAGTTTGAGGGGGAGAAGCTGGAATCAGATGTAACAGTATTACAGTTGGGTAAAGGCAACTGCAGAGGCATGAGGGAGGAACTGGCCAGAGTTGATTGGAAGAGGAGCTCAGCAGGAAAGATGGTGGACAGGAAATGGCAGGAATTTCCAGGGGAAATTCAGGAAACACCACAAAATTTCATCCCAATGAAGAAGAAGCATACCAAGGGGAGGATGAGACAACCATGGCTGACAAGGGAAGTCAAGAACAGCATAAAAGCAAAAGAAAGAGCATACAATGTAACAAAGATTAGTGGGAAGCCAGGAGTTTGGGAAGCCATTAAAGACCAACAGAGGACAACGGAGAAAGAAATAAGGAGGGAGAAGCTGAATTATGAGGATAAGCTAGCCAAGAATATAAAAGAAGATTGAAAGAGCATTTTTTAGACATATAAAGAGTAAGAGAAAGGCAAGAATGGACGTTGGACTGCTGGAAAATCACATTGGAGAGGTAATAACGAGGAACAAAGTAATAACAGAGGAACTGAATAGGTACTTTGCGTCAGTTGTCATGGTGGAAGACACCAATAACATACCAAAAATTCATGTGAGTCGGGGGCAGAGGTGAGTATGATGGCCATTACTAAGGAAAGGTGCCAGAGAAGCTGAAAGGTCTGAAGGCAGATAAATAACCTGGGCCAGATGGACTACACCCCATAGTTCTGAAGGAAATAGCTGGAGAGATAGTGGAGGCATTAGCAGTGATCTTACAGGAATCACTGGAGTCAGGTACTTCCCAGAAAACTGGAAAATCATTAATGTAACATCCCTGTTTAAGAAGGGAAGGAGACAAAGGATAGGAAATTAAAGGCTGGTTAGCCTGACTTCAGTCATTGGTAAGATCTTAGAGTCCATAATTAAGGATGAGATTTCAGAATACTTGGAAGTGTGTGGTAAAATAGGGCGGAGTCCGTATGTTTTCATCAAGGGGATGACAAATCTGTCTGAATTCTTTGAGGAGGTTAGATAAAGGAGAGCCAATAGATGTTATCTACTTGGATTTCCAGAAAGATTTTGACGAGGTGCCGCACAGGAGGCTGCTGAGTAGGATAAAAGCCCGTGGTGTTAGGGACAAGCTACTAGCATAAATAAAAGATTAGCTGACTGGCTGAACTGAGGCCAGAACTCTCTACTCACCTGACGAAGAGGCAAACCCCAAAAGCTTGTGGGTTTACTATCAAATAAACTGGTTGGACTTTAACCTGGTGTTGTGAGGCTTCTGACTGGCTGAAGGCAGAGAGTGGGAATAAGAAGGGTCCTTTTCAGGATGGCTGATGGTGTTGCGCAGGAGTCAATGTTGGGGCCAAAACTTTCCACTTTATATATCAACTGAGGGCATTGTAATGAAGTCTGCAGATGATACAAAAATAAGTGGAGCGACAGGGTAGTACTGAGGAGGCGGGGAGGCTGCAGAAGAATTTGGACAGGTTAGGAGAGTAGTTAAAGAAGTGACAGATGGAATACAATGGGAAAGTGTGAGGTTATGCACTTTGGTAGAAAGAATAGATAAAAGTTAGAACTCTTACCTGTCCTTAACGTTACTTTAAAATGAAGAAAACAACGCACTTGCTACCCACCAATCAGCTCCCTCCCTTGTAGTCTCCACTCCCACAGCAGGGCAAGACCACTTTCTGAAGACGAAAAAATTAGACAGCAAAATAGAAAAATAATAGCTCTTGTCCCTCAACACAGAATTCCCACCTTGCTCCAAATTCCCAAATATCCTCACTCACTCTGGCTGTGTCTCACACAGGTAATGTCTCTCCCAGAACTGCCAGTCTGCTAATCTTACCGATCATCAGCTTCCATTTCTTAAACACAGTATACACACTGGTGTCTTTGAGAGAAATTGGTGTTCCAAAAGTCTCAAGAACCCCTAGTGATTTGTCATTGCTGTATGGGAAGATATTTGTATTTCCCTGGTTTGCAGGGAATGTGTTTTTGTTGAAGTTTTGCTGGAGTTTTTCTTGAATGTTTTGTCTCCCATGATGTTACTAGATACTCCTGGATCTATGAGAACTCCTCAGCAGCCAATGGTCATTGTCAATAATGGTTGTGCCTGAAAGAGAGCACAGAAATATTTTCAGGGTCATCCTTCTCTACATTGGCTACATATGTTTCACCTTTTTGTTGTGTTATTTGTATGTGGCATGCTTCTGAAGTACTGGTCTTTGGTGTTGAGTTCTCAAATAAGCAATAAATGCGAGCAAAATTGTTGACTTTTCCACAGGCTTTGTACAGTTTACCAGCAGTGAGACATTCTGTCCGGTGTAGGTGAGGACCGGCACAGTGGAAATATTGCCTGGACAAATCGTAACTCTGATTGTGAGACTGTTATTGTTGTTTTTTTGAAGTGATTTTCTGGCACTGTGAACAGCGTTCACAGGAATTGACCTTGGATTGTGATAGTTATAGTTGGCAATTTCAGCTCCAGTAGCTCTGAACGTGATAGTGATCTTGCTGACTCTCGCAGTTCTGACAGCTTTCTGTTTCTCTCAAGTGCTTTTCAACATTGTTGACAAGAGAGAGACAACCTTCATTTATTTGTTTTTTGAGTGCCCTTTAGACAGGTTTAGCATCACCAGGTTTGCTCGTTGCCTCAGTCATTTGCAGCATTGATCAGTTGTCTCGTTTCCATCTTTCTTTTTCCATCTGTGGGGCATGGGTGTCGCTGGCTGGCCGACATCCCTAGCTGATGTTGGAGGGCAGTTGAGAGTCAGTCACATTGCTGTTGCTCTGGAGTCACAGACCGGCTAAGGGCAGATTTCCTTCCCTGAAGGATTTTGGTGAACCAGATGGGCTTTTCTGACAATCAACAATGGTCATCAGTGGATTCTTAATTCCAGGCTTACTATTTTTATTGAAGTCAAATTCCACCATCTGCTGTGGTGGCATTGGAACCCGGGTCCGCAGAACATTAGCTGAGTTTCTGGATTAATAGTCCAGCAATAATACCACTAGGCCATCATCTCCCCAGGAGGGCATGTGCTTAGATGTGGTTCGTAAGTGAGAAGACAATTGTTTTGTATATTGTATTTCTCTTAGGTGTTAAATTGGCTGTTGTGTGAATTTTGCTGAGTTGTCGTCACTTTCATCTTGTGCAGAATCTCAGAGATGCCTTCCGATTCTTCACTTCGATAATAGAAAAGTAAGGCCTTTATGCTTTTGGCATCTTTGATTACAGTTACGATTGTTACTAATATTGATGAAATTTGTAATCCCAGATGTTTACTAAGTGAATAAAGCCATAAGATCTCAAGGTTTTAACCAAAATGAAGATATTTTAATACATAAGAAATGGCAGAGCAGAATGTAGCGCATGGAAATCTGCATTGCAATCCTGGAAAACCATATAGAGCCATAGAGTCACAGAGGTTTGCAGCATGGAAACAGGCCCTTCGGGCTAACTTGTCCATACCACTCTTTTTTTCAAACTCCTAAACTAATCCCAATTGCTCGCATTTGGCCCATATCCCTCATTACCATCTTACCCATGTAACTGTTTAAATGCTTTTTAAAAGACAAAATTGTATCCGCCTCAACTACTACCTCTGGCAGCTTGCTCCAGATCTTCTGTGTGAAAAAATTGCCCCTCTTTCACTTTTGTATCTCTCTCCTCTCATCTTAAGCCTACGCCCACTAGTTTTAGATTCCTGTAGCTTTGGGAAAAGATATTGACTATCTACTTTATCTGTGCCCCTCATTATTTTATAGACCTCTATAAGGTCACCCCTCAGCCTTCTACATTCCAGAGAAAAAAGTCCCAGTCTATCCAGCCTCTCCTTATAATTCAAACCATCAAGTCCTGGTAGCATCATAGTAAATCTTTTCTGCACGCTTTCTAATTTAATAATATCCTTTCTATAATAGGGTGACCAGAACTGTACACAGTATTCCAAGTGTGGCCTTCACTAATATCTTGTACAACTTCAACAAGACATCCCAACTCCTGTATTCAATGTTCTGACCAATGAAACCAAGCATGCCAAATGCCTTCTTCACCACTCTGTCCACCTGTAACTCCACTTTCAAGGAGCTATGAACCTGTACCCCTAGATCTCTCCCCAACACCACTCTCCCCAACACCATTTACTAAGAAAGTCCGGCCCTGGTTCAACTTACCAAAATGCATTTATCTAAACGTAGTGAGTGTCTGCAGCTTGGGCAATTCTGGATTAGAGTTCCCGAGCTTAAAGCCAGGGTTGTAGGCATTAGCATCAGATCAAGGACTATAAGGTGGATGAGTGGACTGATCAGGATTCAGTGCATGGGCAGTACCTGGGACCAGACCCTCTCCCCCTTGAGCCAAGCACTCACCTGAACACCTCTGATGGGTTATATTCACCAGGTTCGTGCTGTGGGAGACCCGTCATGATTCACAATTGTTGCGCCGCATGTCGCCATGAATCCAACAGGGAGGTTTAGCGGGTATAGATTTAAAAGTACTCAAATGGGGATCCCACCGTTGAACGTTGAGATCACTGGTGGCGCAGGGATAATCACTCCTGGAAATCCCACTGCTGTAAATCCCACTTTAGAATTCCAGTGCGATTTCTTTGCTCCCACCGCCAATCCCCCCTCCCCAAAAAACGAGAACCCGAAATCAGCTCTGGGGAGTTTAACAAAAATTCTACATCAGCGAGTAAGGTCATTTTGCAGTGAATAGAAGTATAAAGACGTAATTAAATATTCTTTATCTGAATGCACAAAGCATCCGCAATAAGGGAGAGGAACTCATGGCGCGAACAGAGGTAAATGATTTTGATCTGATGGTCATTACAGAGACATGGGCTGGGATTTTCCAGAGGATTTGAGAGGTGCCATTCCATTCAGAAATCAGTAGACATCATGCAGCCTAAAAGTGGTGAATGAAAGTGATATCTAATACATAGGATAACAGAGTTGTACAGCACAGAAAAGGCCCTTCAGCCCATCGAATCTGCACTGACAATAACCAACACTAAAAGCGCACTAATCCCATAGCGCTCTAGATAACATTAAAACAAAAATTAATGTGCTGTAGATCTAAGTGACTAACATTGCCCTTGCCCACGATGCGCATCTACAATTTCCTAACCTTACAAATCCTGCCGTGATGTCTAGGTGTGTCCCCAGCATACACATCTGAGGTGGAAGTGGCCTCTCGTCTTCCACACCCTGTTGCCTGAGATGCCCTTGGCAGGTATCCTCTGGAGGACTGACACCCAGAGGGCCTGGTAATCCATCCTGCTAATCCACCTAACCTGCACATCTTTGGAATGTAGGAGGAAACCGGAGCACCCAGAGGAAATCCACACAGGCACGGCGCAAATGTGTAAACCCCACAAAGTTACCCAAGCCCGGAACAGAACAAAAGAAGATAGGAAGAGCTTTTTTCAATATATAAAAGGTAAGGGAGAGGCAAAAATATCCATTAGACCACTGGAAAATGAGGCTGGAGAAGTAATAATAGGAAACAAAGCAATGGCAGAGGAACTGAATAGTTACTTTGCATCAGTCTTCATGGTGGGAGTGAGGTGAGTGAGAATTGCGTTCATAAATAGGGCATATATAGACACAAACTCAATGACAAGATGATGGTTGGGATGCGACCAAACTACTCAACATTCAGGAGAACAGTGACCACGACACCACAGCAACTCTGCAAGACATGCCGGATCATCGACATGGATGCCAACACCTCACGTGAGAACACCATCCCCCAGTTACACGGCACATACTCTTGCAACTCGGCCAACATTGTCTACCTGTTACGCTGCAAGAAAGGATGTCCCGAGGCATGGTACATTGGGGAGATAAATGAATGGACACCACGCGACGATCATCGGGCAGAAGTGTTTCCTTCGTATCGGGGAACACTTCAGCGGTCACGGGCATTCAGCCTCTGATCTTTGGGTAAGCGTTCTCCAAGGTGGCCTTCACGACACACAACAGTGCAGAATCACTGAGCAGAGACTGATAGCCAAGTTCCGCACACGAGGGTGGCCTCAACCGGGATCTTGGGTTCATATCACACTATCTGTAACCCCCATGATTTGCCTGGGCTTGCAAAATCTCACTAACTGTCCTGTCTGGAGACAATATGTAGAGATGCTGGCGTTGGACTTGGGTAAACACAGTGGGGTTGTCAGACTTCTTACTGTGGAGACAATACACATCTCTTTAACCTGTGCCTAATCCACTCTCCACTCACATTGCCTGTATCTTTAATCCTTGATTACCTGTAAAGACTCGCTTTCCAGCCATTATCTTGTAAATTGAACATGTGTCTATATGTGCCCTGTTTGTGATCACAAGTCCTCACCCACCTGCAGAAGGAGCAACACTCCAAAAGCTCGTGCTACCAAATTAAACCTGTTGGACTTTAACCTGATGTTGTGAGATTTCTTACAGTGCCCATCCCAGTCCAACGCCAGCATCTCCATATCTGAGCCATCTTAAATTCTGGTTTTATTCATTTTAAAATGTCATCTTTAAAAGTACGTCTCTAAAGGTTATAATACCGTCAGGTAGGTGTTGTGTTTTGGCAGGCACTGAACAAATACATTTTGATCTGAATCTTTCAGTCAGTAAGCGCGATCGGGCCCCCCAGTGCCAGGGACCCGGGTTCGATTCCCGGCTTGGGTCACCACCTGTGTGGAGTTTGCACATTCTCCCCGTGTCTGCATGGGTTTCCTCCCATGAACACCAGGAGAATGCAATTAGGGGTCAGTTATGCTTTGTGATGGATCTTTCCCATCCCTCCTGCCACGGGAATCATAGCGGGTAAGGGGCAGTGCGTGCAAAAGTCCATTGACCTTGGGTGGGATTTTTTGTTTTTGGGATGAGTGAGGCCGGAAAATCCCACCTATCGAACAATTGGAATCCAGGGATCTCACCATCCTGTCATTGTGATGGCGTTTGTGACAGATTCATGATCTAAACTGGCAATCGCAAAGAGTAATGTTTAAATTCACTGCTGATTCTCTCACTTTTAATGTTTTGGTTTCTAATCAATTGTTCACTTTTCCTCTTTAGAATTATAAAATCTGTACAGTGCAGAAGGAGGCCATTCAGCCCATCAAGTCTGCACCGACCGCAATCCCACCCAGACCCAATCCTCACAACTGCAGGGATTTACCCTGGTCCCCCTGACACTAAAGGGCAATTTAGCATGGCCAATCCACCTAACCCACACAGCTTTGGACTGTGGGTCCAAAGCACTCAGAGAAAACCCATGCAGACACGGGGAGAACATGCAAACTCCACACAGGCAGTGACCCAAGCCAGGGATCGAACTCGGGTCCCTGGCACTGTGAGGCAGCAGTGCTAACCACTGTGCCACAGTGCCACCGTGTTAGATCAATTTAGACATTCAAAACTAGTGCTGACCATCCCAACAATCAACACCTCAGGATGTGACAATGTAGCTTTAAGAACATAAGAACTAGGAGCAGGAGTAGACCATCTGGCCCCTCGAGTCTGCTCTGCCATTCAATAAGATCTTGGCTGATTTTTTTTGTGGACTCAGCTCCACTCACCCGCCCACTCCCCATAACCCTTAATTCCTTTACTGATCAAAAATTTATCAATCCTTGCCTTAAAAACATTCAATGAGGCAGCCTCAACTGCTTCACTGGGCGGGGAATTCCACAGATTCACAACCCTTTGTGTGAAAAAATTCCTCCTCAACTCAGTCCGAAATCTCATTCCTCTTATTTTGAGGCTATACCCACTAGTTCTAGTTCCACCTGCCAGTGGAAACAACTTCCCTGCTTCTATCTTATCTATTCCCTTCACAATCTTATATGTTTCTATAAGATCTCCCCTCATTCTTCTGAATTCCAATGAGTATAGCCCCAGTCTATTCAGTCTCTCCTCATAAGCCAACCCTCTCAACTCTGGAATCAGCCTAATGAATCTCCTCTGCCAACGCCAGTATATCCTTTCTCAAGTTAGGAGATGAAAACTAATCACAATACTCCTCACCAGCACCTTATACAACTGCAACATAACCTCGCTGTTTTTAAACTCCAACCCTCTGATAATGAAGGTCAAAATTCCATTTGCCTCCTCAATCACCTGCTGCACCTGCAAACCGACTCCTTTTGATCCTTGCACAAGGTCCCTCTGCACAGCAGCATGCTGCAATTTTTTACCATTTAATTAATAGTCCATTTTGCTGTTATTCCTACCAAAACGGATGACCTCACATTTACCAACATCGTACTCCATCTGCCAGACCCTCGCCCACTCACTTAGACTATCTATATCCCTTTGCAGACTTTCAAAATCCTCTGCAAACTTTGCTCTGCTGCTCATCTTAGTGTCATCTGCGAATTTTGACACACTACACTATCCCTACCTCCAATTCATCTCTGCAAACTGTAAACAGTTGTAGTCCCAACACTGCTCCCTGAGACACACCACTAGTCACTTATGACTAACCAGAAAAACACCCATTTACCCCCACTATTTGCTTTCTGTTAGTTAACCAATCCTCTATCTATGCTAATACATTACCTGTAACACTGTGCACCTTTATCTTATGTAGCAATCTTTGGTGCAGCATCATGTCAAATGTCTTCTGGAAATCCAGATACACCACAGTCACATTGTCCACTGCACATGTAATGTTCTCAAAGATTTCCATCTTTTCAACATGACTTTCCCTTCATGAACCCATGCTGTGCCTTACCAATGGTTCAATTTATATCCAGGTGTCTCTCTATTTCTTCCTTAAAGCTAGATTCAAGCATTTTCCCTATTACAGAAGTTAAGCTAACCGGTCTATAGTTACCTGCCTCTTGTCTACCTCCTTTTTTAAACAGTGGCGTCACATTTGCTGTTTTCCAATCTGCGGGAACCACCCCAGAATCCAGAGAATTTTGGTAAATTACCATTAGTGCATTTGCTATTTCTTTCAGTACCCCAGGATGCATTCCATCAGGACCAGGAGACTTGTCTACCTTTAGCCCCATTAGCTTGTCCAACACTATCTCTTTTGTGATAATGACAGTTTCTAGGTCCTCATCTTCCTGTCATTAATTTTTGGCATGTTATTTAGGTCCTCCACTATGAAGACCGGCACAAAATATCTGTTCAATGCCTCAGCCACTTTCTCATTTCCAGTTATTACATCCCCCTTCTCATCCTCTAAAGGACCAATGTTTACTTTAGTCATTCTTTCTTGTTTTATATATTTGTAGAAACTTTTGCTATCTGTTTTTATATTCTGAGCTAGTTTACTCTCATAATCCATCTTACTTTTCTTTATAGCATTTTTCATGGCTTTCTGTTGACCTTTAAAGATTTCCCAATTGTCTAGGTTGCCACTAATCTTTGCCACTTTGGATGCATTTTCTTTCAAGTTGGTACCCTCCTTTATTTCCTTAGATATCCATGACTGATTATCTCTTTTTCTGCAGTCCTTCCTTATCACTGGTATATACTTTCGCTGAGCGCTGTGAAAGGTCGCTTTGAAAGTCCTCCACTGTTCCTCAATGTCCCACCATAAAGTTTTTGCTCCCAGTCTACCTTAGCCAACTCCTCCCTCATCCCTTTATAGTCTCCTTTGTTTAAGGACCAGACACTGGGATTGGATTTTACCTTCTCACTCCTTCTGTATTTTAAATTTAACCATACCGTGATCGCTTCTTCTGAGAGGATCCCTAACTGCAAGATCGTTAACTATCCCTGTCTCATTACACAGGACCAGATCTAGGATAACTTGCTCCCTCGTAGGTTCCATTACATACTGTTCAAGGAAGCTACCGTGGATACATTCTATGAACTCCTCTTCAAGGCTGCCTTGACCAACCTGGTTTGACCAATTGATATGTAGATTAAAATCCCCCATGATAATCGCTGTACTATTTTTACATGCATCAGTTATTTCTTTGTTTATTTCTCGCCCCACCATGATGTCATTATTTGGTGGCCTACAGACTACGCCTATCAGTGACTTTTTCTCCTTACTATTTCTAATTTCCACCCAGGACTTACTCCTGGTAGAGTGTTGGGGAGAGTTACAAAACAAAGAGATCTAGGGGTGCATGTTCATAGCTCCTTGAAAGTGGAGTTACAGGTGGACAGAGTAGTGAAAACAGCATTCGGAATGCTTGGTTTCATTGGTCAGAACATTGAATACAGGATCTGGAACATCTTGTTGAAGTTGTACAAGACATTGGTAAGGCCACACTTGGAATACTGTGTACAGTTCTGGTCACCTTATTATAGAAAGGACATTGTTAAACTAGAAAGAGTGCAGAAAAGATTTATTAGGATGCTACTGGGACTTGATGGTTTGAGTTATAAGGAGAGGCTGGATAGACTGGGGCTTTTTCCCCTGGAGCGTAGAAGGCTGAGGGGAAAAAGGTGATCTTCTCGAGATCTATAATGAGGGGCACAGAACAGCTAGATAATCAATATCTTTTCCCAAAAGTAGGGAAGTCTAAAACTAGAGGGCTTGGGTTTAAGGTGAGAGGGGAGAGATACAAAAGGGCCCAGAGGGGCAATTTTTTCACACGGAGGGTGGTGAGTGTCTGGAACAAGCTGCTGGAGGTAATACTAGAAGCAGGTACAATCTTGTTTTTTAAAAAGCATTTGGCCAGTTACATGGGGAAGATGGGTATAGAGGGATATGGGCCAAATGCAGGCAACTGGGATTAGCTCAGGGGTTTAAAAAAAAAGCACATGTTTGGCCAAAGGGCCTGTTTCCATGCTGTAAACCTCTATGACTCTATGACTCTATTTCTCTAAATGGATTGAACCTTTTTTTCCATAGAACCGATATCATCTCTCACTACTGCCATAATGCCATACTTAAATGTCAGAACTACACCATCTCCCTTACCTTCCTGTCAGTCCCTCTGAACAGTCTGATACCCCTGGATGTGTAACTCCCAGTCATGTACATCCTGCAACCATGTCTCTATAATGGCCACCAAATCATACTCATTCGCAATGATTTGTGCCGTCAACTCATTTACTTTGTTTCAAATGCTACGAGCATTCAGATATAGTTCCCTTATACTAGTTTTTGTACCTTCTTTTTGAATTCTAACATTTCCAGTGATAACATCTCCTGAGTTCTCCTTCCTTTTAACATTTTTTGTGATTTTTGATGTAGTTGGAAAATTTTTCCTACATTTTGTCCTTGCTCCCTCCTTCTCGGACTCCTTACATAGGCTCCCACCCCCCTGGCATATTAATTTAAACCCTCCCCAATCGCTCTGGCAAACATTCCCCCTAGGACATCAGTGCCTGTCCTTTATTGGTACAACATTGGTACAGGTCACCCTAATAACAGCATGAAGAAGCTGAGGTGTCCTTCTCATGGGACGCCACAGATGAGAGGTAAAATAAACATCCTGGGGCTATGAAAAGGACAGAATTGACATGGATGAGGCCTGAGCGGTTGACTGAGAGTCTTACCAAAGTAATTATACCCAATGCTGAGAAGTTGAGGTTCTTTTCTCTTTGTAAATACATACATCCGACATATCCTGCCCACAATCAGGAATGGTAAAAAATCGTGAACACTGCCTGGCTGATTGGCCAATACGCCAAGTTGCATTTCTTTTTAGCCAGCCAAGTAAAATAAATTAGACAAACTCAGGGACAAAGCAAGATGGGCAGTACCCAAAAAGAGGGGAAACCACCCAAAAGAGAAGCCAAAGCAAAAAGGAAACTTAAAACATTGAATCCAAATGTGATTAAGGGGGTTGTTAATACAACCCAGCCCCTGCGGTGCCCAACGAGCATGGAAGGCCTTGATGGTGTCCTCGGACACCACATGCCCCCTCTCTAAGGACGCTCGGCCATGAATATAACTGCAAAAGAGGGGCAGACAGTTGGGATGGATTGTCCCCTTGATCATCCACTGCCTGGATCTGTTTATAGTTTGTTTGGCTAGGCTCAGGAGTAGGTTCACAAGGAGGTTGCCTGCCTTACCAGCGACCCACCCGCCCGCACCCCCCCCCCCCCCCCCACCCCCACCCCTCCGCATTGGATGCCCATAAGCCAAGCTGCATGGGCCACATAAAATTAGGACCAATTGCATCTTTATTGGGCTTAAGTGCCCTTTCTGTCAGCAGACGTGCTTCCGACTCCTGCGTGCTCCTGCCAATATCATACAAGGGCACCATAATGTCGGGATGATGCACGCCCAACATGATTCTTCTCACACCATCTCACCTGAGTTCGAGTCAGGCACAGGTTCAGTGAAATTCTGGTCCTTGATCTTATTGTGGTGGGATTAGGGGGAACAGCAAGCAGGCATAATTCTTACTACAGAAGCCACCACCGTGATGTCCCAATCTCATAGAAACTAAAAGCAGGAGGTGGCCATTCAGCCCTTTGAGCCTACTCTGCCGTTCATTTTGATCATGGCTGGTCATCAAATTCAACATCCTGATCCCCCTTCCCCTCATATCTCTTGATCCCTTGAGTCCCAAGAACTATATCTAATTCTTTCTTGAAATCAAACCAATGTTTTGGTCTCACCTACTTTCTGTGGGAGTGAATTCCAACAGTCTCTGGATGAGGAAATGTCACAGAATCTGCAGTGCAGGAGGAGGCCATTTGGCCCATCGAGCCTGCACCAACAACAATCCCACCCAGGTCCTGTCCTATCCCCAGAACGCCACATATTCCCTCTCCTGATTCCCCTAAAACTAAGGGGCAATTTACCAAGGCCAATCAACCTAACCCAGCACGTCTTTGGACTGTGTGAGGATACCGGAGCACCCAGAGGAAACCCATGCAGACACAGGGAGAACGCGCACACTCCACACAGACAGTGACCTGAGGCCAGAATCGAACCCGGGTCCCTGGCGCTGTGAGGCAGCAGTGCTAACCACTGTGCCACCGTGCCACCTCACCCCAGTCCTAAAAGACATCCTCAAACTATGACCTCTAGTTCTGGGCTCCCTCACCATCGGGAACATGTTTTCCAGCGGGGTTAACCACGATTCAACCTTTTAGAAGAATTTCCATGAGCGAGGTCAAACATTTGAACGAAAATTCCATTTCCATTTCGCGTTTGCTGCCTTTGGGGTATTTGTTTTTACAGGGTTCAGACGGGGAATGATTCATAAAGATGACCCAGAAGAGCCAAATCTGTGTTGCTAAATCTGATGCAGACATGAAACCAAAAACTTGCCATTCATGATAAGGGCTACAGTGCTCAATACTCAAATTACAAATAATCCTGCAGCTGTGAATGTGCAATTAGGCAGTCCATCTGTGGAAATAGCTCTGTGAGAACCTCACCATTTCACAAAGCAGCCTACCTTCATGTTAATACTGACACACCTTCAAAATCTATGCCAAACAAATCTCACATTACATATCTGTAAATTCATTAATAAAAGCTTTCCAGTCCATCCAGAGATAATAAACACACAGCTCCTTTCTGGTATTGATACTTCTGATCAAGCTTCTCTTAAGGGCATTGTGTGATGCAAAGGTATCTGTTACCCAGCAGACTTCTTTCCTTCTAATGTGAATGACGGTAGAAAGAGCAGATTTTAGTCTGAGAACATTTTTGGGTCAATTAAAAAAAAAACATTGTGACTATGAAAACCGACTACTGTACTCACACACACCACGCTCCTCACTGTGGCTTGTAAATGTCAGGTCGTGGCATGTCATATCGCAGAGCAGGCAGCGAGAGCGAAAAATCAATCACTCCATTCATTTTGTGTCTGTGTGGTGTGTGTGTTTTGATACCGAAGAAGCCAACTCTTAAGTGAAATCCCAGGGCCACCCATTTTCATGAGAAAATTCTGTGTTCCTTTGCGTGTAGATGGTAATCGACACCTCCGTTTTCGATCCGCTTTTCACTCAAAATGATCAGCGTCGTGTTTTGAACTCTTGGTTGTTGCGGGGGGGCGGTTGGTGGTGTGGATTCTCTGTTCTTGACCATGGTGGGAATTACTGCGAGCGAGAATGGAAAATTCCGGCCAAAGCCCCCATTCACACTCAGCGGCACTGGAAAATCCCAGCCATCAACAAGGATGGAAGATTTTGGCTAAAGTCTCATTTTACAGTTTTCCATTTGTTTATCCAGATGTTTGGCGTTCTATTCGGGGGCAGCCGATGGCCTAGTGGCACTGTCACTAGGCTATTAATCCAGAAAGTCGGATAATTTTCTGGGGACCCGGATTCAAATCCCACCACGGCGGATAATAGAACTCAAATTCAATAAAACATACCTGGAATTAAGAATCTACTCATGACCATGAAACCATTGCCAATTGTTTGAAAACCCCACCTGCTTCACAGGAGGGGTTTTCACAATAACCTCATTGCAGTGTTAATGTACGCCTACTTGTGACAAAAAAAACTTAACGTCCTTTAGGGAAGGAAATCTGCAGTCCTTACCTGGTCTGGCCTATGTGTGATTCCAGAGCCACAGCAATGTGGTAGACTCTCAACTGCCCTCTGAAATGAACCAGCAAGTTACTCAGCTGTCAACCATTCAAGCAGGCAGCTCACCACCACCTAGAGATGGGCCAACTAGAGATGGGCAACAAATGCTGGCCAACCAATAATGCCCGTGTCTCATGAATTAATATTTGATTTGATTTATTATTGTCACACGTATTAGTACACAGTGAAAAGTATTGTTTCTTGAGCTATACAGACAAAGCATACCATTCATAGAGAAGGAAAAGAGAAAGTGCAGAATGTAGTGTTACAGTCATAGCTAGGGTGTAGAGAAAGATCAGCTTAATGCAAGGTAGATTCATTCCAAAGTCTGGTCGAAGCAGGGAAGAAGCTGTCCTTGATTCGGTTGGTACGTGACCTCAGACTTTTGTATCTTTTTGTATAAAAACAATTACTTGGAATAAGTTGCTTCACTCAATGCAGATCTGCCTCGCATAGCACTTATTTCAATGCTTTTATTATTCGTGTTTATCCACTCAAACCTTAGGTTAGAAATGTCCTCTCCACACACACACACACATACACACGCATGTGGCTGAAAAAGAGACTGTGTTAAAATGAACGCTGGAGAGGTTTCAGCAATCTCAGGGCCTCATACTGAGGTGAGTGTTAAACACAATGGGATAGACTACTCCTTCTTGTGGGTGTGGGGCTTGCGCTCAGTCAGCAGAGTGCACTGACTGGCTACCCATTAATACAGACAAGAAGCCACTTTGAGGGTTGACGTTATTCTGAAAGTTAGTCCAAAACAGCAGCCTGGCTGTCAGATCAGTGGAACGGGGGCCAAATGATCTACTCCTGTTCCAAACTCAAATGCTCATTCCCATGTTCACAATCAAAATGTCTTTAGAATCCCTACAGAACAGAACCATTCAGCACACAGAGGCTGAACTGATAACAATCCCACCCAGGCCCTATCACTGTAACCTCATGTATTTAACCTGCTAATCTCCCTGACACTAAGGGGCAATTTAGAATGTCCAATCCACCTAACCCCCACATCTTTGGACTGTGGGAGGAAACCGGAGCACCCGGAGGAAACCCACGCAGATGCGGGGAGAATGTGCAAACTCCACACAGACAGTGACCCGGGCTGGGAATCGAACTGAGGACCCTGGCGCTGTGAGGCAGCAGTGCTAACCACTGTGCTACTGTGCCGCCCCTTTAATTGCTTTATGAAAGCGCAGTTCAGCATCTCCACACTTGGCCTCATCCTACAGTTGCCCCATTTTACTTTTGTTCTATATCTGCAGTACTTATATCATAATGCAATATGCAGGTGTATCGGGAAAAGGCAGGGGAATGTCACTAAACCATAATGCTCTTTTGGAGAGCCAGTGCAGATGTGAAGGGCCAAATGGCCTCCTTCTGGGATGTACAATTCATTGATTCTGTGATAAATTTATAGGGCAATTGATCGATTGTGTCTCCTCACCACTACTGCTTGGTCATTCAGAATGCATCATAATTTATAGTGATATATGGATCAAGCCATGTAGTTTGAAGTAGATTATGGTAGCCTGTTTATGTTTTGATATCCTTTCCTTAATAAGGACCTGAGGAAAGTGGTCAGTTGTTGAATTTCATTAGTGTTTAATGCTTCTGGTTCCTTTAATGCTGCAAAATTTCCCCATACATTTCCACATACAGGAGGGTAGTGAGTACCACAGCGCTGTACACCTTCAGTTTTGTTGCTGAGCTGATTCCTCGATGTTTCCATACTGTGGAGCGCAGTCTACCGAAAGCAGAACTTGCCTTTGCTATTCTGCAGTTAACTTCTGTATCAATAGTCACTGCTTGGGAGAGGGAGCTGCCAAGATAAGCGAACTGGTCCACTGCCTGTAGTTTCTGTCCTTTGATTGTGATTGAGTTCTGTGTACAGTGCATGAGGAGCAGGCTGATGCATGACTTTGGTCTTTTTAATGTTGATGATGAGTCCAAAGTTGCCCCAAGCCGTGGAAGATTTGTCCATACTGATTTGCATCTCTGGCTCTGAGCCAGTATACAGGGCACAGTCATCGGCAAAGAGGAAGTCTCTCAGAACAGTCTCCTTCACTTTGGTAATAGCTTGAAGTCTCCTAAGGTTGAAGAGCTTCCCATCCACTCTGTACTTGAGGCTGATTCCAGCAACACTGTCCTGGAAGGCATCATTCAGCACGGCAGTAAACATCATGCTGAACAATGTGGGTGCGAGCACACAGCCCTGTTTGACACCACTGGTGACTGGGAATGCCTCAGAGGATTCTCTGCCATCCAGTACTCTGGCTACCATGCTATCATGGAACTGGCGTACCATCTGAATGAATTTGGTGGGGGGTGGGGGGGGGGGCAGCTGAACTTAAAGATGCTTCCATCGTACACCTCTACAAGAGGAAGGGCAATCGGCAAGTATGTAACAACCACCGAGGAATCTCGCTGCTCTCCATCACAGGAAAAACCCTCGCAAGAGTCCTGCTAAATCGTCTGGTCACTCGTCTGGAGCTGGGCCTGCTCCCACAGTCACAGTGTGGCTTCCACAAAGGTCACAGGACTATTGACATGATTTTTGCTGCGTGCCAACTTCAGGAGAAGTGTCAGGAGCAGAATCGCGAGCTCTAAGCAACCTTCGTAAATATGCATTAAATAATAAAATAGAAGCTTATGACTAGCTGCACTATTGACAAATCTGGATTAAATTCATCACCATTTTGGTGAGGTATCAAATGCTTATTGGCCCCAGTTGCTTCACATAAGCCAAGCAATGCATCCATAACAACGTTCCAGGGATTTGAATTCAGGTCAGAGAAAGATTGAAATTTCTTCTAGCTGGAAATATGGTTCCTATATTGGGCAGTAGGAAGATGCCACCAATTCAACAAATGTAGGAACATTTGAGTAAGTTTTGCAACTGCTACCTTTTCTACAAATAAAAAAACCCAAAATAACAAAGTGAAAATGATTTTAAGTAGCAAGGATGTGATTGCACTTAAAGTGGTGCAGAGGAGGGTGCAGAGGAGGGTGCTGAGGAGGATGCAGAGGAAGGTGCAGAGAAGGGTGCAGAGGAGGGTGCAGAGGAGGATGCAGAGGAGGATGCAGAGGAAGGTGCAGAGAAGGGTGCAGAGGAGGGTGCAGAGGAGGATGCAGAGGAGGATGCAGAGGAAGGTGCAGAGAAGGATGCAGAGGAGGATGCAGAGGAAGGTGCAGAGGAGGGTGCAGAGGAGGGTGCAGAGGAGGATGCAGAGGAGGATGCAGAGGAAGGTGCAGAGAAGGATGCAGAGGAGGATGCAGAGGAAGGTGCAGAGGAGGGTGCAGAGGAGGATGCAGAGAAGGGTGCAGAGGAAGGTGCAGAGGAGGGTGCAGAGGAGGATGCAGAGAAGGGTGCAGAGGAGGGTGCGGAGGAGGATGCAGAGGAGGATGCAGAGGAAGGTGCAGAGGAGGGTGCAGAGGAGGGTGCAGAGGAGGATGCAGAGGAGGATGCAGAGGAAGGTGCAGAGAAGGATGCAGAGGAGGATGCAGAGGAAGGTGCAGAGGAGGGTGCAGAGGAGGATGCAGAGAAGGGTGCAGAGGAGGGTGCGGAGGAGGATGCAGAGGAGGATGCAGAGGAAGGTGCAGAGGAGGGTGCAGAGGAGGATGCAGAGAAGGGTGCAGAGGAGGGTGCGGAGGAGGATGCAGAGGAGGATGCAGAGGAAGGTGCAGAGGAGGGTGCAGAGGAGGATGCAGAGAAGGGTGCAGAGGAGGGTGCGGAGGAGGATGCAGAGGAGGATGCAGAGGAAGGTGCAGAGGAGGGTGCAGAGAAGGGTGCAGAGAAGGATGCAGAGGAGGATGCAGAGGAAGGTGCAGAGGAGGGTGCAGAGGAGGGTGCAGAGGAGGGTGCAGAGGAGGGTGCAGAGGAAGGTGCAGAGGAGGGTGCAGAGGAGGGTGCAGAGGAGGGTGCAGAGAAGGGTGCAGAGAAGGATGCAGAGGAGGATGCAGAGGAAGGTGCAGAGGAGGGTGCAGAGGAGGGTGCAGAGGAGGGTGCAGAGGAAGGTGCTGAGGAGGATGCAGAGGAGGGTGCAGAGGAGGATGCAGAGGAGGGTGCTGAGGAGGATGCAGAGGAGGGTGCAGAGGAGGGTGCAGAGGAGGATGCAGAGGAGGGTGCAGAGGAGGGTGCAGAGGAGGAATTCTGTTACATGTCTTTAAGGGATAGCAGCACAACATCATTAGAAGGGAAGTATGTCATGTGATCCAGGCAGTTTCACTTTGGGCTGTGAGCACAGCACAGCACACACAGCTCTGATCTCTTTACGCTTGCTATAAATGTTCTCATATGATTCACCTTAATGAGTGAGCTCATTTACCCAATCTCTTGTAGATGATGCTACCTTTATATCATTATAACAATAAAATATATTGTTCAGCGGTGGCAAACAGAATGGCAGCAAGATTAAGTACAGATGTGACATAGTGAACAGCCTTAGATCGTACTACAAGGCATGAGGTGGCATGGTGTGGGTATAATATGTAGGGATATGGGGTAGGGCCTGGGTGGGATTGTGTTCGGTGCAGATTCGATGGGCTGAAGGGCCTTTTTCTGCACTGTAGGGTTCTATGATTCTATGAATGTTTCGGTTAGTCTGCAACAAAGTCACAGCTTTGGACAGTCTTCAAATTGCAGTTTGGTGACTGCACAGGAAAGCTTTGGGAACACTGAGAGAGAAAGGGAGGGAATTGCTGAGGCCTTGAGAGAAACCTTTGTATCCTCACTGGCTACAAGGGAGGTCCCAGAGGATTGGAGAATAGCCAATGTTGTTCCTTTGTTTGAAGAGGGCAGCAAGAATAATCCAGGTAATTACAGGCCGGTGAGCCTTACATCAGCGGTAGGGAAATTAGATTTGGAGGAAAATGTTTGATTAGTAAGTTTGTGGATGACACAAAGGTTGGTGGATTTGTCGATAATGATGAGTTTTATTCATTTGATTCAAGCTGGAGTCCAGACAAGATTCCAGAGCTGATAAGACGCGGTAAAGTTGCAATCCAAATGTCAACCACTTAACGGGGAGGTGTTGGCTTAATAGAATGACCACTAGACTTTTAATCCAGAAACTTAGCTAATATTCTGGGGACCCGGGTTCAAATCCTGCCACAGCAGATGGTGGAATTTGAATTCAATACAAAACATCTGGAATTAAGAACCTACTAATGATCATGAAACCAGTGTCGATTGTCGGAAAAAAAAACATCTGATTCACTGATGTGCTTTAGGAAGGAAATCTGCCGTCCTTACCTGGTCTGGCCTACATGTGACTCCAGACCCACAGCAATGTGCTTGACTCTCAATTGCCCTCCAAGGGCAACTAGGGATGGGCAATAAATGCTGGCCCAGCCAGCAACACCCACCAACGATTAAAGAAAACTGCTTCGATTCTGTAAGCAAGCTGTGCATTGGCCAAGTCTTCTGCAGGATTTTCCAACACTTAGAACGTAACTAATCATTACCAAAATATTCTGCTTTTAGCAATTCATATATCTTGAAGCAAAAGATTAAAGCTAGATTTCGTAGCCAGCTCTCCCAAAGGAAAACTATAAAATCTATGGTCTTCTTTTGTGGAATACTTTTATATGTGCGCTGTTCTTATTTTTTAAACTGCTTCAGGTGCTGATGTTGGCTGAAGCAATCCTCGTGAGCATTCCAACCAACTTCAACATCCAAAGTACCGCAGCTCCTTAAATATTGCCGCAAAACCTCCAAGGGTTTCCTGGGTTTGAATAATTGTCAGTCGCGTTCAAAAATGACCAACCTTCCTACATTTAACTGAGCAAATGTTTGTCTTTGTTTGAAGCTAGTTTGGCTCTCCTCTCAAGATTCACTGGCAACCAAATAAAACATAAAATATATGTATCAGGTTTAGTCGGGTGCTGTGCAGTGGTGACTATTCAGAGGTTGCTCCTTGGATCTAAACAGGCAGCGTGCAACCCTTCAGTTTTTATCTGATGTCCTACCAGTTTATCTCCATGTTTACCCAGAGGTGTTACTGATCACGCGTGCAGCAATGGTATCAAAACATCACACTCCAGGTGAGCCCCGATGCTCAATGACGTTTTGAAAAATCCACCTTCGGGTACCCCCTGTTTATGAGAGGAGTTCTGCATCTGAAACAACTGCTCCCCTAATTGTTTTCTTTGGAGGGCGAGTTAATGGTAGCATTCTGTATTTCATTAAATTGGTTATGTATCTGATTTAACTAGTTACTACAGTGAAATCATTCTCCCCGTGATTTTTCTGCGATGACTTCATTACGATATTTGTCAGGGCCCGCTGTATTTTTAGTGGAAGAAATAATAATTTCAAGATACATATGGTGAATTTTACAGCTTTGAAGCTGGGCGAGACTGGCAATGGTGCATTAACCTTTAATTGCACCCACTTGTGATCTGGCAGCTTGCAATGGGCAGTAATTTAAAGTACATTATTTTGTCTACTTTTGCACCAAACATTACGCAAGGATGATGTAAAGAAAAAAGGCAAGAACATTGGAAAAGTCACAAGGATTTAACTGGAACAATGACCACTACATTGCTTATCTTTCCAACTTGAAGTAGTTGTACCATTGTGGAGCTGACCTACGATTAGAATCTTTGGAGAATAATTGAGGGGAATAAGCAATCTTTTGTTGCTGAATTTCAAAGCCAAACCATTGGCAGTTCTGCAGATGATGTAATGTGGCAAATTGTGCTGAAGTTTGTTATTTTAACAGGGACCGCCCTCGCCCCCTCTCCGTTTATTCGCAGCAGGAATACTCAGTGGGCACTTAGTATCCATCCAAACATTGTTCCAACAGGTTTGAGTTTTCGTACCTTTGAAACTTTGCAATGATCAAAAGGCAAAGGAAGAGACTGGTCCAGAGTAATTAAAAGGGTGATGCGCTGTAACACACAAAGCAGGTTTTGTATTCATGCAGGCCCCCCCCCCCACACACCTGTTCCCCACCACCCCCCAACTCTCTCACACCGTCCCTCCCACCACCCACCCCAGACCCTCACAACCCCCACCGCCAGCCTCACCCAAGAAAAAAGTCAGTGGGTGTTCTGGCCGCACCCCCCCACCCTCTCCTCCTCCCCCCCTCCCCGACATGCTTTCCGACAGCAGACACAGCTCGCCATTGTCCGCTGGTTGCTTCTTCCAGTCCCGCCGATGTCTACATCCCGCTGCTGGGGAACCCGCTGCAGGGGGGGCGGATGGCCACCTTCAGCAGGACTGGAAAATCCCTCAGGCGGGTAGGGCTGGAAAATCCAGTCCCTGACAATATTTAAATTTGGGTCAGTTTGGAGAGGCAGTTAGATGCAGGCTTAATTCCAAACAATGGTGAAATCTTACCAAAAGTTGGTTCCGGTGCGAAAAAACGGAATGTTTCCTGCCCGCCAACCAAGAAGCCACACTGCTCTCCATGAAGGGGGCACGGAAGAGACTGCTCGATGGAGTGGCGCAGAGACAGGAAACCCTATACCCACTCTGCAGGACGCAGCCTCCCAGCAGGGTCACCAGCCTCGCCTGGGATGCAGTTGCAGCCCTGGGCAGCGCGAGTGCACTGCAGAGGAGGTCGGGACAGCAGTGTTGGAAGAAGATGAATGATCTTTCTCACTCAGCCGGGGTAAGTGGACCTTTCCCAGTCTCCCACTGGATGCCCTTGTACACCTCACACATCCCCCAACCCTTTGTCTCACTCAGCAACCTTGGCCTCTGCCAACACCAGGCACTAGGATCCTTCACCCCTCCCTCAATCACCATGTCCCCTCCAATAGCTGCGATGGTCTGCACACTTCAGCTCCCACCCAAGCCCCTGACCTTCCAAACCTCATCACTATCTTCAATGTTCACATTGCCACCTACGCTCTCCCTGTCTGTGTCACTGCAGGACAAACTGAACCACAACAGGCATCAGTGAGCCCATGGCCAGTTGGAGTCAGACCTGAGACGTGAGCTCTCACAGGTCCTCGAGAGGAGGAGGAACATGTCTGCGTTTCTGGTGAAGTTGGAGCAGCAGAGAAATGTGGGAATCTTTGACACATAGACGGTCATTCCTCAAGTCACAAGTGAGTCATGAATGTTCCCTCCGTGTCTCCTGTAATGCACTGATGCCATGTTCCTTCTCTGGCAGGTCATCCTGACATCCCCTGGAGTCAGCGGACTCCACCAGTGCAGAGGGTGACTTCTCCGACCCCACTGTTGTAGAGTGTCACAGCTGACAGCCACACCCAGCACCAGCGCAGATACCCACACCTCGGTGGGTCCAATAATTAGGCAGCCTTTGGGCCACTCACTAGTGAGCCCCTCACAGCTCTAGATCCATAGCGGGCAGAGGTAGGGACATCGCAGGGAAGCAGCACTCGGAGGGATGCCGGAGCCTGAGCCCCTTGCCAGTGATGTGCCCCCAGGCTCAGTCATCTCACAGCTGCTGGAGCTGCAAAGCACGGTGGCACAGTGGGTTAGCACCGCTGCTTCACAACACCAGGGACCTGGGTTCGATTCCCAGTTTGGCTGACTGTCTGAGTAAAGTCTGCATGTTCTTCCCATGTCTGTGTGGGTTTCCTCCGGGTGCTCCGGTTTCCTCCCGCAGTCTGAAAGACGTGCTGGTTAGGTTCATTGGCCCTCAGTGTATCCAAACAGATGGCGAAGTGTGGCAACTTGGGGCTTTTCACAGTAACTTCTTTGCAGTGTTAATGTAAGCCTAATTGTGACACTAATAAATTAAATTTAAAACTTTAAAGACAGAATCGCAAGTCTCAGGTTTGCATACCAGCCTTCACAACCACTTTAAAAGAAGGGGTGCCCTGACATGAAGGGTAGATAATGCCTGCAAGTGACCCCTCCTGACCCCTCTCTGCGAAATGGTGATTCTGGGACCCCTGACCCTGAGTTGAATTTATCTGTGTGCCAGGGTCCTCCGCAGTGTCCCCTGAGCAGTGCACACTGCAGAGGTGGCCTGAGTGCTTACCTCTGAAACCCCCATCTAACGTCAAGGTGCCAGGTTCATTCTTATGTCGACTTTCTACAAACTCGCTGAATATCCAGTGAGAGGGATGGTGGGGGTGGCGGGGGCGGGGGGGACAAAGTCCCAGAGAGAGTGCTCACTAATGACGTGCTAATATATTAAAACGAGCTTTCTATGCCCCCGTGGTGTGTCTCACGCCGCTCCGCCAGATAAGATCGGAACTTGGAAACTCGCTGGCGTGAATCCTGGCCTGTGGATTTTGAGTGTGTGCTGCCACTCCCACAGAGAGATAGTGCAGGCTCCAAACTGCCCCCAGTGTGTTCACAGGAGAATAATCATTCCGGTATAACTCAGGAAAGTATTTTGGTTGGGAGCTTAGCAACTTTTCCAGTCTGAACTGGAATTGTCACACCACCATTACAAATGAATCGAGGGATAGGGAACGCTGATTTGTTGTTTGGCCTCTTTATGGGATCAGAATGAGGCAACCTTCTATTTTTCCATTGCTTTTCTCATGGACAGTGTGCATCATTCCGAGGTAGGGGTTAAGCTGGGCACAATGTACTACAGGGGAGGCTGAATGGTTGCTTTCACCCTTCCCTTTTGACACTGCCATCTTCTAGTTATACAGCTAAAATGGAGCACACCAACTCCCTCCAACACCATTCCTCCATTCTCCAACTGATGGCCTTGCCTGGTTCCATTCTTATCTATCTACTTGTAACCAGGGAACCTGCTGTCATGGTTTATCTTCCCCTCCTGCACCATTACCCACGGTGTCCTCCAAAGATCTACCATTCAGCTCTTCCTATTTTTAATTACATTCTTCTTCTGCTCGGCAACATCAACTGAACACACAGCCTTGGATTCCACGTGTATGCAGGATGGCATGGTGGCACAGTGGGTCAGCACTGCTGCCTCACAGCGCCAGGGACCCGGGTTCGATTCCCGTCTTGGGTCACTGTCTGTGTGGAGTTTGCGCATTCTCCCCATGTCTGAGTGGGTTTCCTCTGGATGCTCCCCTTTCCTCCAACAGTCGAAAGATGTGCAGGTTAGGTGGATTCGCCGTACTAAATTGCCACTTAGTGTCAGGAGGACCAGCTAGGGTAAATGCATGGGGTTATTGGGATAGGGCCTGGGTGGGATTGTGATCAGTACAGACAGGATGGGCCAAATGGCCTCTTCCTGCACTGTAGTATTCTATGACTCTATGCTAATGACGCCGTATACAGTTATACCACTAGAACACAGGAATTGGGTGCAGGAGAATGCTTTTTGGCCCTTTAACCAGCTCCACTATTCAATAGCATCATGTCTGATCTGACTGTGGTCTCAACTCCACATTCCTGTCTGTCCCCCATAATCTCTGACTCCCTTGTCAATCAAAACTCAATCTTACTCAGCCTTCAATTTGTTTATTCAGTAACCCAGCCAGCACTGCTCTCTGGGCAGGAGAGTTCCACAAACTGAGAACTCTCAGAGAACAAAACAAAATCATGCCTTTGGCTTAAATGGGAGTCTCTTTGGTTGGAGCTTTCCTGTCTCGCTGCCAGGAGGAACCAAGAATTTGGTACTCAGCCAAGACTCCATTCACAGCAGCGGGACTGGAGAATCTCAGCCTCAGGCGAAATCAGAGAACTCCAGTCTTTGTTTTAAATTGTGTCCAGATTCCCCGGGAAGCATCCTTCCAAAACCCACCTTGTCAAGTCCCCTCAGGATCTAATATGTTCCACAAAAATTGCCTCTCATTCTTCTAAACTCCAACTCAGCCTGCTCAACCTTTCCTCATATGACAACTCCTCCGTCCTGGGAATCAGTCAAGTTAACCTTCTCTGCACTGCTCCCAGCTCAATTATCCTTAGATACGTAAGGAAACAAAAGCTCTACGCTGTACTCCAGACTTTGTCTAAGGCCCTGCACAGCTGCAGCCTCACTTCCCTTCTTTTGTACTCAATTCCTCACGTAATAAACACTAACATTCCACTTGCCTTCCCACTCACTTGCCGCACCTGATTCCTGAACCAGGACGCCCAGGTCCCTCTGCACTGTGAGTTTCTGCAGTCTCTCTCCGTTCAAATAATAAACTGCTTGCCTATTCCGGCAAAGTGGATAAGTTCACATTTTCCCGTATTATCCTCCATTTGCCAATGCTTTTGCCCACTCACTTAACTATCTAAATCTCCCTGGACTCTTTGGAGGCAAAGTGCTGAACGAGCTTGTAAACGGGAGAGAATCGTGTCGATTCTTTGGACAAGTTCCAAGTCGCAATCATGTGGCACTTGGTTAAAAAAAGGCTTGATGTTATTCTCGTCAGTAAGGGACAGGGCATAGCCTATTCTTGCCAGGAATTCAGCTGCTGAGCTCTAGGGTGCGATAGAAACATAGAAGATAGGAGCAGGAGGGAGGATAGGAGAAGGCCATTCAACCCTTCGAGTCTTCCCCACCATTCATTACGATCATGGCTAATTGTTCCTCTCAATAGCCGAAACTTGCTTTCTCCCCATAATCTTTGATCCTATTCGCCCCAAGTGCCACATCCTGCCACCTCTTGAATACATTTAATGTTTTGCAATCAACTACTTCCTGTGTTCGCACATACATCCCAATCTCCCAGATCTCCCACACAGTGTACACAATGCACTCGGAGACCTCCTGTCACCACCCCGCCAATGTCACCCCACTTCCCAATTACTGTCCCCAGACATCGCCAATATCAGTAACATTGTGAGAGGCAAAAAACTGGGCACGATCCTGATTTTTCACCTCCGCCTGATTTTACCGTCTCACCACACTGATCCATATGCGGGGTGAGCCGGGAAGATCGCTCCCTTTGCCTCCTCTCGATAATTTACTTTCTTACCCACCTTTGCACCATCAGCAAATTTAGCCACCATACATTCAGTTCCTTCGCCCACACCACTGATATAGGGCGAAATCTAGGCAAAAAAATGGCAGAGTTGCCTTCGGTAAGAAAACCAGCGTGTTTCTCTCCAGATCTTACACCACGCTGCCAAATAAAATTAACGGAATGTCTTTCACGCCATCATGCAGGGCCTCGTCATGTTGGCAAAGCCCAGCTGCACTGAGATTGGGATGCCATGTTTAAAGGGCCCTCTGATAAGAATAGCAATAAACCTCTCCCCAGCCCACCACGGGGGTCTCAGGGACTCCCCACCAAACCCACCTCCAATTGGAGCCAGCATTCATTCTGACCCCTCCCCCCACCCCAATGATCACTGGCCCCTTCATCCCCTTCCCCCCCCAAATTACTGACCACTTTCCCCCCCCCCTCAGTAGGAGCTGACACCCACCAGTCCTGATCCCCCCCCACCCCCAAACGCCCATCACTGGCATCCCCCACTTTCCACCTCCGCTCTGGCCCACCACTACATACAATTAAACCCCACCCCCGGCCCCAAGAAGCTCCCACTGTGTCCCACCACCGACAATTCCCCCAGCACAGGCTGTCCACTGTCAGGTTGGCAATCCCAAGGTGGCATGGGCATGGTGCCAACCTGCCAGTGCCAATGTGTGCTAAGGGACAGTGCCAAAGGACATTGCCAGGCCAATGTCTGGCCATGCCCCTCTCTCCTAGAGGATAGATTTACCTTTACAACCCCGAGGTGACCCCTGCGACAGGTTCACGTCTGGGTGAGCCTGTTGTAAACCTTGTTGACGTGGCAGTTTGAAAACGTGGGGGGTCAATATTTGGCGAGGGGGTGCGTCAATAATATGGAAATATATTTAAATAAATGTAAATTAAGTTCACGCCTGTTATGGGCATGAGCCTGATGACATTGTCAGCGAGGGGTGGGGGAAGGTCCAAAATCGCAATCTCATCAGTGAGAACCGGCACCTATGAGCTCCCACTGGCATTCTCACGGACAGCGGGTGCGGGCTCAAGATTGCCCCATGATTGTAAATAGTTGAGACCCAAGCACTGATTCCTGTGGCACTTCACTAGTAACTGTTTGCCAACCTAAAATGATCCTTTTATCCCTACTCTCTGCTTCTTGTTGACTAGCTGCGCTCTACCCACCTTCATACATTACCCCTACACCATGACAAGTAATCTTTGATGTGATAACTTATTGAGGCCAATCTGGAAACCCAAGTACTTAACATCTAAAGGATTTCTTTTATTCATCTTGTTGTAACGTAGAGTCATAGAGGTTTAGAAACAGGCCCTTCAGCCCAACTTGTCCATGCTGCCCTTTTTTATTTAAACCCTTAAGGGATAAACCTTTAAACCCTTAAATGCCTGCATTTGGCCCATATCCCTCTATACCCATCTTACCCATGTAACTATCTAAATGCTTTTTAAAAGACAAAATTGTACCAGCCTCTACTACTACTTCTGGCAGCTTGTTCCAGACACTCACCACCTTCTGTGTGAAAAAAATGCCTCTCTGGACCCTTTTGTATCTCTCTCCTCTCACCTTAAACCAATGCCCTCTAGTTTAGATTCCTCTACCTTTTTGAAAAGATATTGACTATCTATGCCCCTCATTATTTTATAAACCTCAACAAGATCACCTCTTAGCCTCCTACACTCCAGAAAACAAAGTCCCATTCTATCCAGCCTCTCATTTTAACTCAAACCATCAAGTCCCGGTAGCATCCTAGTAAATCTTTTCAGCACTCTTTCCAGTTTAATAATATCCTTTCTATAATAGGGTGGCCAGAAGTGTACACAGTTCTCCTGAAAGAATTTTAATAAATAATTCAAACATCATTTCCCTTTCACAAAACCATATTGAGTTTTCCTGAGCATATTATGAATTCTAAATATCCTACTCTGACCTCCTTAAGGACAGATTTTAACATTTCCCCTGTGGCAGTACTGGGCTAATTGATCTATAGTTCCCTTCTTTCTATCTCCCTCCTTTCTTGAATAGAGGTGTAACATTAGTGATTTTCCTATCCCCTGGGACCTTTCCAGAATACACTAAAAAGTCTGACAACACCAGGTTTAAGTCCAACCGATTTATTTGATAGTAAACTCACTGTACAGGGCACTGGTGAGGCCACAGCTGGAGTACTGTGTGCAGTTTTGGTCGCCGCACTTGTGCAAGGATATTTTGGCCTTGGAGGGAGTGCAGAGGAGGTTCACCAGGCTGATACCGGAGATGAGGGGGTTAGACTATGAAGAGAGACTAAATAGACTGGGTCTGTACTCGTTGGAGTTTAGAAGGATGAGGGGGGATCTTGTAGAGACATATAAGATGATGAAAGGGATGGATAAGTTAGAGGTAGAGAGATTCTTCCCGCTCAGAAAGGACAGTAGGACTAGAGGGCACAGCCTCAAGATAAGGGGGGGGCAGTTTAGATCAGAGTTGAGGAGGAACTTCTTCACTCAATGGGTGGTGAATCTCTGGAATTCTCTGCCCGTTGAAGTGGTGGAGGCTACCCCGATAAATGTATTTAAGACGCGGGTAGATAGGTTTTTGACAGACAAGGGAATTAAGGGTTATGGGGAGAAAGCAGGAAAGTGGAACTGAGCCACTTCAGATCAGCCACGATCTTATTGAATGGCGGGGCAGGCTCGAAGGGCTAGATGGCCTACTCCTGCTCCTATTTCTTTTGTTATGTTCTTACTGGCCAACAAAAACTCATAAGCAGTGGAAATCTGAAACAGAACTATTGCAGAGGGCTCACAGAGTGATTTGCACAAAGGGAAATGATGTTTAATTTCTAATCGCCTGCTGGGTTGCTGCTCATACCCAACATTTGCAGGTTGCAGCTGGGTGGGAAGGGAAGATGAGGTTTAAACAGCAACCATGGTCCTGCGTCTCTATCTCACAATGTGAAAGCGCCCAGTTATCAAGTTATAACAGATTATTGTTAGGTGTCTGTAAGAATGGAGCACATACCCTCATTTGGCAATGTCCACAGCTGAATGAGCAGGTGTAAGATTGATGGGTCAGGACCCTGAATATCAGTGTGATCTCCTGCTTTCTAAAGAAAGTTTATTTGTTTGTGTCACAAGTAGGCTTACATTAATACTGCAATGAAGTTACCGCAAAAATCCCCCAGTCGGCGCACACAGGCGCCTGTTCGGGTACACGGAGGGAGAATTCAGAATGGCCGATGCACCTAACCAGCACGTCTTTCAGACTGTGGTGTGGGGGGGTGGGGGGGACCGGAGCACCCAGAGGAAACCCACGTAGACATGGGAGAAGATATAAACTTCACTC
Source organism: Carcharhinus amblyrhynchos (assembly GCF_965287045.1). Taxonomy (NCBI): domain Eukaryota; kingdom Metazoa; phylum Chordata; class Chondrichthyes; order Carcharhiniformes; family Carcharhinidae; genus Carcharhinus; species Carcharhinus amblyrhynchos. The sequence continues at coordinate 135,150,791 of NC_137327.1, forward strand.
AGACCAAGCCGGGAATCGAACCCGGGTCCCTGGTGCTGTGAGGCAGCAGCGCTAACCACTGTTGCCACTCATTTGTATATTTAAATGGTCGCTCACCTGCCTCTGCTTCTCTGACGGGGGTGGTGGTGGGGGTGGAGGGTAGGGTGGTGAGTGGGTGGAGGTGGGGGTGGGGGTTGAACATCCAGTGCCGGCGCCTCACTCAATAAACCCTGTGGTCCTGAAAAGTCTTGTCAAGAGCTCACAACAGCTGCAGTCTTTGTGTTCATAGGTGCCTGAATGTAAGAGGGATCACTTTCCCAATTTCAAACAGTCTCTCATTTCATAAGTTGGCTGGAATCCCCCTTTAAATGTTGGCAGTATTATGACAAAATATTTTCCTCTGTTGCTTATTTTTTTTGGGGGGGGGCGGGTGGGGGGGAGAGATGGGTGGTGGGGGTCTGGTTCTGACACAAGAGAGAATGGAGGAGGACTGATCTGGAGGTCCCTTAGACTGACTGCGATTGTTTGCAGTGCTTACCCAGAGGAGGCTGGAGAGGATCTGTTTCAAAGATTAAAACAAAAATGCAATTCTCACAAGGAATTAACAAAACAACTGGTCCCACAGATTTCCTTACAAATTTACATTCCAGCTAAAAATCGGGAAAAGAGTCCATTAGTATCGAAAAGCGATGCACACAAAAAAAATAATCTTCTGCAGAGCCGCGAGCTGGGTGAACAGGCATCAGCTGCAGATACTAAAGATGAGTCCTGGTGGAATCAAAGAAGCCAGTAGAGAATTGAGTTTCAGTCTCTGCACCCCATGGGTCAGCTTCTAGTTCACCAAGTGATTCCTTTTTGTTTATCGATTAGTGTCACAAGTCAGCTGACGTTAACACTGCGATGAAGTTACTGTGAAAATCCCCTTGTCGCCACACTCCGGCGCCTGTTCGGGTACACTGAGGGAGAATTTAGCACGGCCAATGATCCTAACCTCAATGTGGAATGCCATAATCATAGACGAGGGTCATGGGTGGAGAGGGGACTCACAGTGTTAAAATGGCGGCGCAGGCTTGTTAGGCCGAGGTGTCTGTTTCCCGTGCTGTGTTGTTCTTTGTTCTTACCAGCACGTCTTTCCAACTGTGGGAGGAAACCCGGGGGAAACCCACGGTGAGAACATACAGACTCTGCGTGGACAGTGACCCAAGTCGGGAATTGAACCCGGCTCCCTGGTGCTGTGAGGCGGCAGTGCGAACCACCGTGCTGCCCACTCAGTGTGCCCGACAGGAAGTGCAGCTGCAGACTAAAGACAAAGTACACACTTGACTCCAGTCTCATTAAGGACCCATTCTCGTATAAAGATTGCCCACCTGTTAATTATAGACCCCATGAAGCTCATTTAAAAGTAGTAACTACTGTTACCTCACTCTTCTGTGGTGTTAGGTAGAAGTTGCAATCATTAGGCCCATTCTCTTTTCCATCCTTTCCTTCACTGTGTGGTGACATAGAGCGTGCACAGCGAGGAGTTGAAAGTACAACACAATCAAAGTGAGGGGGAAACGCAAAGCTTTGATCTTGTAATCATTGAGAACAAACAGCCGACTCAGAACTACTGTCCAGAAAGAGCTTTGAAATCCAATTTTCTTAAGCCTACCCCACACCCCCCCACCTCCCCAACCCCATTAACAAAATCAACAACAGTTGTCAGCACTAATTTTGCATTTTAAGGGCGTTCAGTAACAATACATGTTTATCGATTTAAACATTGAAGCACACTAACAAAGACGCAATAATTGTGTCACGGAACATTTAACTCATGATTAAACTTCTCTCTGTGTATTCTTGTCAAACACTTACTTCACCCCTCACTTTCTTTATTACTCAGGAACATCTGGCAGCCAGCATTTTACATGTTGCCTAATTTTTCTTCCAGAGACAAAAAAAAATGGATAGCATGAACTTGCCAGCTGGTTGACATTACATCACACCTGAAGTAATTGGATCACGATGGTTTAAGTGCTGCTTCACTTTATTTTTTTTTGACCAGTGTAAGCCACTCTAGATGAGACTTAACTTTGACTAACCGTCGAGAATTTCAGCTCTCCAGGTATGTAAAAATCACGAGTCCTGCAGGGGAATACTTCAAGGTTTCAGTGACTTAATGTTTCAGTCAGGCAAAAGGCTCAGCAGAGTTCACATTATTCATCACCTTGCGATCTCAGATACACCTTCAACAGGGCAAGGTCACTGACTCAGCACACACTCATTGCTAAGCCAAGGATGTCTGCCACCTTCATTACATGGGTGGTGGCCATATACCCAAAGATTTTGGGCACAATCTTACTCGCCCTTCACACCAAGCACCCGCTGCAGTGAGGTTAGAGAATCTGGACGCCAGCCAAATCTCTGTTCACTGCGGCGGGATGGGAAAATGGTAAGAACATAAGAAATAGGAGCAGGAGTAGGCCATCTAGCCCTTCGAGCCTGCCCTGCCATTCAGTAAGATCATGGCTGATCTGAAGTGGATCAGTTCCACTTTCCCACTTTCTCCCCATAACCCTTAATCCTCTTGTCTATCAGAAATCTATCTACCCGTGACTTAAATATATTCAGCGAGGCAGCCTCCACCACTTCAACGGGCAGAGAATTCCAGAGATTCACCACCCTTTGAGTGAAGAAGTTCCTCCTCAACTCCGTTCTAAACTGCGCCCCCCTTATTTTGAGGCTGTGCCCTCTAGTTCTGTTTTCCTTCCTAAGCAGGAAGAATCTCTCTACCTCTACCCTATCTAGCCCCTTCATTATCTTGTAAGTCTCTATAAGATCCCCCCTCATCCTTCTAAACTCTAACGAGTACAGACCCAGTCTATTCAATCTCTCTTCATAGTCTAACCCCCTCATCTCCGGTATCAGCCTGGTGAACCTTCTCTGTACCCACTCCATGGCCAATATATCCATTCACAAATAAGGGGACCAAAACTGCACACAGTACTCCAGTTGCGGCCTCACCAGTGCCCTGTACAGTCGCAACAAGACCTCCCTGCTTTTATATTCTATCCCCCTCGCTATAAAGGCCAACATCCCATTCGCCTTCTTGATCACCTGCTGCACCTGCAGACAGGGCTTTTGAAATTTGTGCACAAGGACCCCCAGGTCCCTCTGCACTTAGCATGCTGCAGCTTTTCACCCTTTAAATAATAATCCCTCCTACTATTATTTCTACCAAAATGGATAACCTCACATTTGCTTTTGATTTTGGGTCTTGATTTTGGGTTTTGATTTTGCTTAAGATTTTGGGTCTTTCTGTACGGTGAATTGGCAAATGTGAAGGAAGGTTAGACAAGGTCAGGCAAAATCAGGGAGCTTGCTCAAATGTTATGTGATGCCACGATCATCCAGTAGAGTAAACACTGCCTACTTACTTTTACTGAGACAAAACTAGAGGCATTTTGCATAATTCCTCCTGCACATAGGAACTTAGAGGTAATACTTTCATAAGTTACATGTGCTTATACCATGTTGAAATATCTTAATGTACGTCACACAGTTAGTTACTTTGGAAGGTAGGTGACTGTTGTTCTGTAGCAAAAGCGTCAACAATTCTCTTCTAGAAAGGTGGGTCAAAAAGCAGTGAGATGAATGGTTGCTCCATGTTTTTTGGTCATATTCTTTAAGTGAGGAATGTTGGCCAGGAAACAGCTGAACTTTCTGAAATGCATGATACTTACACATTATTATCGCATCACTATCTCAGATCTTCAATAGGAACTGATTCAGAAGTCCTGCAGCCTGCTACTTCCATCAGCACTCACTCATTGCTAAACCAGCGATGTCTGCCACACTCATTATATGAGTGTTGCCCATATACCCAAAAACGTTCTGGAACATAGAACGTAGAACAGTACAGCACAGTACAGGGCCTTCGGCCCTCAATGTTGTGCTGAGCTTTGTCCAAAACCAAGATCAAGCTATCCCACTCCCTGCCATTCTGGTGTGCTCCATGTGCCTATCCAATAACCGCTTGAAAGTTCCTAAAGTGTCCGACTCCACTATCACAGCAGGCAGTGCATTCCACACCCCAACCACTCTCTGAGTAAAGAACCTACCTCGGACATCCCTCCTATATCTCCCACCATGAACCTTATAGTTATGCCCCCTAGTAACAGCTACATCCACCCAAGGAAATAGTCTCTGAACATCCACTCTATCTGTCCCCCTCATCATCTTATAAACCTCTATTAATTTGCCTCTCATCCTCCTCTGCTCTAAAGAGGAAAGCCCCAGCTCCCTCAACCTTTCCTCATAAGACCTACCCTCCAAACCAGGCAGCATCCTGATAAATCTCCTCTGCACTCTCTCCAATGCCTCCACATCCTTCTCATAGTGAGGTGACCAGAACTGCACACAATATTCCAAATGTGGTCTCACCAAGGTCCTGTACAGTTGCAGCATAAACCCACAACTCTTGAACACAAACCCCCTGTTAATGAACGCTAACGCACTATAGGCCTTCTTCACGGCTCTATCCACTTGAGTGGTAACCTTCAGAGATCTGTGGAAATGAACCCCAAGATCTCTCTTTTCCTCCACATTTATCAGAACCCTGCTGTTGACTCTATAATTCGTATTCAAGTTTGTCCTGCCAAAATGAATCACCTCGCACTTCTGTCTGCTGAATTGATCATTGGGTCAGGACACCCTTTTTTCCACTACAAGGGCACCAGCAAGCAAGATATAAAGACGGTGGACATTGATACTGATAATTGGAAGACAGTTGCAGGAGACCACAATTGCTCAAAGTTGATGGTTTGAAGGAGTAATGGGAGAGCCGAGAAGAAATGAAAAGCTGGCTGGGAGAGGGGGGGTATGCGCCCAGAGGAGACAGAGGCCAGAAAACCAAACATCTACTCAGCCACTGTCTTCCTGTGTGGCAATGCGGCAGAGACTGCCATGCCAGAGTGGGGCTCCTGAGCCACACCAGGCGATGCTTAACAAAGAGTTGGCCATCACAATGCAAACCATCACCTCATGAAATGGAAGGGTGCCACCTCTCACATCATCAAACTGAGGAGGAGATATCCCACCCCCCCTCCCAATCTGCCAGTCCCCGGTTAGCCTAAGCACATAGTAGCAAATAAACTCAAGTGTTTTCTCTTGTATTACTTTGCCATTTTTTATTGCAATGTTGCAGAATGTCTGAAGATAAAATACAACTAGTTACCACCACAGTGCGTGCGTTTATTCCTACACAGACAAGGTTCAGGTATTTGGAAAGAGTAATGTTTGAAATCTGGCTGGTATCTGAATTTCAAACGACTGATCTGAATCATTCTTGTGAGCACAAGTCCTTCGGCGAGTCTTCCCCCCAGTAAGAACTACGGCAACTTGAAGTATCCTTTCCTGGAACTTGTACAAGAAGCAGAGAAAAGGTTGGTCACCTGCTTAGAAACACAATCCATGAAGCTTCATACAACATTAAAATAAACAATTCCTTTGCTGGAAGTCATAAACACATTTGATATCTCTGTTATATAAAGTGCCAGGGCTCTGCCCACTGACACAACTCTGAGACAATAAAGAGACGTGTAGTGAGACGTTCACTGCTACCCAAGCATCAAGTCTAAGTAAAATCATAAGGAATATTGTAAATACTATTAGAATAGAACCAAAGTTGCTATGCAATTCAAACCAATGGTCACAAAACTCAAACCTACCTTCCTCAGTCACTGTTTCTATGACGACTGATGTACTGTTCAACTCTGCCCAACAGCAAGTTACGAACCAGCAAAATTTCCTTCAGTTCAACGTTAGTAAAATTAAAGCCATGTTTTTGTAGCTCTTACCAGCATCTAAAAACTTCAGTGACACTTAACCTCTAACTGTCAGCTCAGCTGACCAAGGTGAACACAGCACTATCTCAGTATTTGTTTCTTCCTGTGACGATCTCTTTACCCCAAATCTGATCATCTATCAGATCTGTGTTTTTTCATAACCAGAACACTTACATCCTACCTCTCTCCCAAATCTATACCTTTATCATCTCAAGGATTGATTTCTCGACTACTTTCCTCCCTAACCCTGGTCTGCCAAACCTCAGTTAATTAAAACTCTGCAACCCAACTTCACTCTTTCTCAAGGTCTCTTGAATCCATCTATAATGTCCTAGCCTTGCCCCGTTGACTCTCTGCATCTCAGGTCCTCATCCTTTCTCCTTTTTGAATCCCACCTTGGCACAGACAATGGTTAGCACTGCTTCCTCGCAGTGCCAGGGACCCCGGTTCAATTCCCAGCTATTTGTGCGGAGTCTGCGAGTTCTGCTCCAATTTCCTCTCACAGTCGGAAAGACACGCTGGTTAGATGAATTGGCCATGTTAAATTCTCCCTCAGTGCACACGAACAGGCACCGGAGTGTGGTGACCAGTGGGTTTACACAATAACTTCATTGCAGTGTTAATGTAAACCTACGTCTGATACTAATAAATAAACTTTAAACAGTCTCCTCCAATTATGTCCCAGTCCATCTCTTCCATTCCTCTGACTGTTCACGCCTGGTTTCTTTTTGTGCAAAAATATACTTTATTCATAAAATATCTGAAAGAATGTTATAAACATTTTAAAATGGTCATCACACTATATTCACCTTCTCCACACAACATCATTTTATATTCTTGAGGCGATTCAGTACAGTAAATTTCCCCAGGGGGAAATAAACTCAGATTGAAAGTCAAACAGTGCACTGGGCAGAAAATGTGCATATCCACTGAGTTTCTCACTGGTTGTTTGCTCACGTCTGCCATAGTCACTAATGTAGTGATCACTTGTCTCCTATGCCTACAGTCTGTGTGTTGTTGTCTGTGAGACAGTGGCCCGACATTTCAACATGGTCATTACAAATGGTGCAAAGGTATTTAAGTTGTTTACCAGACAGCAATTTGCACTCTGAGGCGCTTCCATACAATTGTAATAGATGTAATATTCACTGTGTAAATCGTAAAGCCCAAGGAACTTCCTTACAATTCCCCTCCTTCAGTTCACTCCTGGTTACTTCTACTCCAACACTGGAATCCAATCCTTCCGCCCATTATATTCCAAAGAAAAACCTTGCTATCTCTCCTCCCAAAGCCCATCTTTTTATCACGATTCTCATTATATTTCAGTTTTAATTTCTCTCCTTCCCACTCAGTGGCCTCTTTGTACATTTGAACACAAGAGATTTTCTTATGGATTAGGATATTGCATAAATATGAACCCTCAAACACTTATCTTTGGCTGTGCATTATTATCCTTTACTTTTCACCATCAATGCCTTTTCCCTTTTTAACCACACCTTTTGAAACTTTCAGCTCATCTTCCGTATAAACGGTACTTCACGCGTGCAAATTACTATCGATCCTGATATTGCAAACCACCAAGAAATGCCTCTAGTATAGAAAAGCCTTCCAAGCATCTCACAGAGACAGGAGATATGACAAGAAGTAACACGCCAAAGAGATGGGATGGAGAGTCATTGAAGGAGGAAAGTGAGAGAGAGAAAAAGAAGAGATTGGCATAGATGGCAATGCCAGAGCGGGCTGAAGGCAACATGGGGTAAAGGTGGAGAGGATGTACGAGAAAGTTAAGATTGAGGGGGTAGAGTGGGTGGAGGGGGCAGTTACAGGGATAGGGAAGGGTGTTACCCACCAGAAAATGGATCAAAATATCAACTTATAAACTAAGACAAATGAGATATCAGTTAGGCAAGAGCTTCATGAAAGAAAACTTTCTGCAAACTGAACAAATATACATGATTAACATCCCCACAATCTTCTCCCCTTGTTATCTCTTGCAGATTCCAAGGAACTCATCTAAGTGTGTGAAATCACACAATCCCAACAGTGCATATGGTCCATTGAGCCTGCACCAGCAACAATCCCATCTAGAACTTATACCCACAAACCCACATATTTACTCTGCTAATCCCCCGACCCTCAGGGTCAATTTATCATGGCCAATCAACCTACCCTGCACATCTTTGGAGCATGGCAAGAAACCGAAGCACTCAGAGGAAACCCGCACAGACACGGGGAGAATGTGCAAACTCCACACAGAGAGTCACCAGAACCAGAATTGAACCCGGGTCCCTGGAGCTGTGAGGCAGCTGTGTTAACCACTGCACCACCATGCCACCCCAGCAGTTGATTTGACTGATTTATTTTCCATGTATCTGTATGCATAGTTCCACAGCACTGTATTACCAACACATTCCCTTTTTCCAAGAATCCTACACCCTTCTGAGGGAGAAAGCCTGCCCCTGACTGAGTGTGATTAGGTTATTTGATCAAGGTGCAAGAACACATTTTTACATCACTGGAAGTCCACCTCGTGTGCACATTCTGGCAAGAATTACTGGATAATATTTTGTTATCTAATTCCCTGTTAATGGTCCAAAAGTGGCTGAAAACAATTCTTATTCATTGGTGGCCAGCACAGGCTGGAATCAAATTAGGGGCTCTCAATCTACATGTCTAAATATAAAGAACAAAGAACAACACACTTTTTCAAGAACAATACATTTTTCACTCAGAGAGTGGTGAGTGAGTGGAATCGGCTGCTATTGGTGGTGGTAGAGGTGAACTCACTGGGGTCTTTTAAGAGACATCTGGATGAGTATATGGGATTTAATGGGATTGAGAGTTATAGATAGGCCTGGTAGGTATGGATATGATCGGCACAATTTGTGGGCTGAAGGGCCTGTTTGTGCTGTAGTGTTCTATGTTCTATGTTCTATGTTCTATGTTCTATGTTCTATGTTCTATGTTCTATGTTCCTCAGCCGATTCCTAATCCTTTCTTCAGCCCACTACTTATTGTCTGTACATGGTTACAATCTTGTTTTTTTTTGCCTCCCATTCATCTGTGTATCAAGATATGATTTGAATGTTGTTAAAGTGCCTGCTTGCATCCCCTCCATTGACAGTGCGTTCCAGGTACCCACCGCCCTCTGTGGGAGAATGCTTTGGAAAGTGACTCCCGGACCACTGCGGGTAGCTCAACACAACAAGAGTGAACTCAGCGGCTATCCATATATTCATCATCAGAGATTTTTCCTGAACTATTTTATTAATAATACTTTCCATTTCGGCCACATCACTGGTGAGGATAGATTAGGATTTCTTGGGGTTGGGCTTCTGACTGGAAAGTAAAGTAAATGTAATAAAAAAAAGCCATTCCAAAAATGAAACCATTATTCAGGTTTCAATAAAGATGGTTTATATAAATTAATTTATGTAAATTAGCCTCTGGAATATGGAATGTTCTAAGTCTGGAGAAGTTACAATTTACAACTGCAACTCCGACGAAGAGAAGCAAATTCACTTCTCAGTCTAAGTTTGGTACCGGTTGGATTTTCTGGTTGAGCCGATATTTTCTGGTTGTTTGTACTCCCGATATGGTCTAGCCTATCAGGTTTAGTATAGAGCTAGCTCCAGCCAGGTCAGAAAAATCTGACTATTGTCCTGGAAGTGACACAAGCTCTTCTTTCATAGATACCAGTGTCCATTCACCCAAACCAGTCTCCCATCCATTGACTCTGTCTACACTTCCTGTGGCCTCTGCAAAGCAACCAGGATAATTAAAGACCCCACACACCCTGGACATTCTCTCTTCCACCTTCTTCTGTTGGGAAAAAGATACAAAAGTCTGAGGTCACGTACCAACCAACTCAAGAACAGCTTCTTCCCTGCTGCCATCAGACTTTTGAATGGACCTACCTTGCATTAAGTTGATCTTTCTCTTCACCCTAGCTATGACTGTAACACTACATTCTGCATGCTCTCATTTTCTTCTCTATGTACAGTATGCACGCAAGAAACAATACTTTTCACTGTAAACTAATACGTGACAATAATAAATCAAGTCAAATCAAATCAGTGTCAGTTGGGGGTTTGATATCCAGCTTGGGGACTCAATGGGGAATATTTCGACTCACACCAAGCCTGACTCTTGGACTGCCTCACAGCGCCAGGGATCCGGGTTCGATTCCTGGCTTGGGTCACTGCCTGTAAGGAGTTTGAACAATTTCCCTGTTTCTATGTGGATTTCCTCTGGGTGCTCCGGTTTCCTCCTACTGTGCTGGTTAGGCGCATTGACCATGCTAAATTCTCCCTCAGTGTTCTTGAACAGACGCTGGAGTGTGGCGACTAGGGGATTTTCACAGTAACTTCATTGCAGTGTTAATGATAAGCCTACTTGTGACACTAATAAATACATTTTAAAAGCTTCAACTTAATAGTGGCAGCTTCATTCAGTTGATGTCACCGTCACCACTGAGTCCGTTGGTTTGCGTATCTGAAGCCCACTCTGGTTCTTGAATACAGCGCCCTGGTTAAAATCATAGAACTGAGTGAATGCTGCATTACTATTGGTGTTGGTTTTTGCTTGGGGCAGTGGGGATCATTTTCACCTCTGCCACCTAACTAGTAACCCGGAGGGCCAAGTTTCCCATTCACTGCCCGACCTTCTGTCCCATTGAACATTAGAAAAATTGAAAATTACTCTTAATGAATGAGTGCGTTGTCTACAGTTTGGGTGGACCATCAATAGCTAAAGCAGACCAGGCCACTCTCCTGGCCAACATTAACCTCAAATTCATATTACCCAAGTCAAAATAACTGATCATTTTGTGTGATCTTGATGGGGAGGAATTTAAAGTTGTTTGTCCGCTGCTCTCCAAAGGGATTTCACGCTCTGAGATGGCCTGATGTCATTGTGCTGCCTGATTTTTTGGGGTGGGAGGGGGGTGGGTGGGTTTGGTGGCCACAGTGGCACAGCGGTTAGCACTGTTGCCTCACAGTGCCAGGGGCCCAGGTTCAATTCCGGCCTCAGTTCACTGTCTGTGTGGAGTCTGCCATTCTCCCCGTGTCTGTATGTGTTTCATCCGGGCGCTCCGGTTCCCTCCCACACTCCAAAAATGTGCAGGTTAGATTTATTGGCCAAGCTAAATTGACCCTAGTGTCAGGAGGATTAGCAGGGTAAATGTGTGGGGTTATGGGAATAAGTTCTGGATGGGATTGTAGTCATACAGACTTGATGGGCCAAATGGCCTCTTCTGTCCTGTAGGGACTCTATGATTCTATGAAATTGCCACATAGTGCAAGTTCTTTCTTTAACACCAACCATCTGAAGGTAGTTGAATACTCCACCAATCTCAGAAGCATTCTCAATTTTGGAACAAAAAAACCCACAAGATTTCTTTCCACATTGACTTGCAAGTATATCAGCATTCTTTCACTGGTGCGGGGTCAAAATCCTGGACTTTCCTCCCTAACAGCACTGTAGATGTACCTACATCTCATGGATTGCAGTGATTCAAGAAGGCAGCTCATCACCACCTTTTCAAGGACAACTAGGGATGGACAACAAATGTCTAGAGACACACACGCCCCATAAATGAATTTAAAAATAAGAGAAAATCTGACAATGCCTTTGGATGACTTGCAAAATCAAATACAAGGTAAACTTGCCTCTAAGCTTAAAGTTGTCCTATAAGTCTGCTCAGTACTTGTCACCTCACCTCTCCCCCATGGCTGAAAACTATGTACAATAGCAATACAAAAGAAAATACAGAAGCGATTAATGTAAAACTCATGTGGTATATGCATATCAAAATATGGCAAAATAAAATGTTTACTACTGAAATCTAAATTCAACCAAGGATTAATTCAGCATCAATTGTGACAAAGAAGCCATACCTGTCAGAATGTTGACAAACTCCATGAAGCTTCACTCCCAACTGGGATGGAGAAAAGGACCATCCAGGTGACGGTACATCAACTGCAAAGTCAGTCTTTGTTCCCCATTGTCTCCTTTATATCATACAGACCAAAACTACAAGTGAAACAGCATGAAATTCAGCACTTCAACAAGTAAGCAAATGCAAGCTACAAAAGGTGGAACCACACCAACCTCGGCCTGTGATATGTGGGTGCAGTCGAAACTCAAATATTAATCTTCTGACCTTCAATGTCCCAACACACAAGAGGAATCGACAATGTCCAGCTCGAATGGTGAACCTGGTCCCTGCTGTCACAGTGGATAAACCAGCCATGAGGGGCGGCATGGACAAGTTGGGCTGGAGGGCTTGTTTCCATGCTGTAAACCTCTATGGCTCTAAGACTCGATGAGTTGTAGGCCTCCATCTGGCTTTGGAGGAGGCCCAGATGTGCAAAAGTGTACTTTTACTGGAAGAACGATCCTGCTTTAACTACTCAAGAGTTTGCTTTGTTGTATTTATCTGTGAATCTAAAACCTCAATAAAACTTAATTAAAAGAGAAAAAAAAATGAGGAAAGGGCTACTTAAAGACAAGGAAAATGTAAACCAGCTGTGTGAAAAGATTGCTGAATTTACAACACAAAGCTTGCAGTCTAATCCAAGAGTAATGAATGGGTTGAGATTATACAACATCACCTCCATCAGATACATCAGCTGATAACTGAAAATAAAAACCATCACAGTAAAGTTGGCACAGTGGTTAGCACTGCTGCCTCACAACACCAGGGACCCGGGTTCAATTCCGGCCTTGAGTTTGCACGTTCTCCCTGTGTCTGCATGGGTTTCCTCCAAGTGCTCCAGTTTCCTCTCATAGTGCAAAGATTTGCGGGTTAGGTTGATTGGCCATGCTAAATTGCCCCTCAAATATCAGGGGGACTATTAAGGTAAATACACAGGGATAGGGCCTAGGTGGGATTGTTGATAGTGTGGGCTGAATGGCCTCTCCTTCTGCACCATAGGGATTCTATGGATACATAATATAACCGTTTAAATCAGCAAAAGACACCAACATCTGAAAATGAGTGTCACGAATAGCCACTGTACTAAAAAAGAGAGAGCTCACATTTATACCAGCCTTTTTCATCCATAATTTACGCGAGCAAAATTTACTTATGCTTCCTTCTTGAAGTATCCTAGAGCTGTATCTATAGCTGAAAAGGTTGGAGTTCATGCTGGAAACTTATCGCAAATAATCAGCTTGAAAATGATTGCTGCAAAACATCTGGGAATTAGTCATAAAGTCTGCAGTAATTTTATAGGTTACATGAAAGCTTTCAATTTAGGCCGGAGATGATGACTTGTTAACAGTGCTGAGATCATAGGGAACACTGGTAAAAATGATGACCTTGATAAAACTGTCATGAATCAGCGGAGTTTGCAGTGACGGTCCACAAAGCCGTATCAGGCTGTTACGAGGCCAAAGCTGTGTCCACACACAGCACCAGTCTTTGCTTCTTCATCCACTCCCCCGGGAGAGGGTTCCGATGGAGAGCGCGGATGGCAGTGAAAGTGAATCTTGCTCCATGACTTAGACTCGAGGCAGGGTTCAGAGTCAACACTGTAGGTAGAAGTTTATCTCAAAACGATATACTAAACGGAAAGGAAGTCAATTGTCGGTTGGAGGAAAATAAAGGTCAATGCTTGAGGGCAGATAAAAAGCTATTTAACTAAGGCTGCAACATTTTGAAAGAAATGATAAGATCAAAAAACTAAGCAACATGAGTGATTGGGGTGAACAAACACACAGAAAGATTGAACCACTAAAAGCTACTTTATTTTATCCAAGATGATCTGGAAAGATAACAATGGTTGATTTTGATAAAAAGTGAAAATTGAAGCTGTTTCATAGAATCCCTGCAGAAGGGACGCCATTCGGCCCATCAAGTCTGCATTGACCAGAATCCCATTGCATAATCCCATAACCCCATGCGTTTACCCTAACTAGTCCTCAGACGCTAAGGGGCAAATTAGCATGACTAATCCGTCAAACCGACACATCTTTAGGCTGTTTGTATCATCATACTCCATAGCATGGATTGCCAAGTTCAAGAGCTTACAAATACTATCATCAGATATTGAATATTTGGAATCATTAATATGACATTACAGCACTGGGAGTAAAATAGCATTTGGGGCACATCTGCTGAACTCAGCAGTGTCAATGTGGGGCGAGGTGCCCTTGCCCAAAGCTGTGCAAGGGCACCTTCCTCACTACCCCACCAGCCTCCTCAAACAGGAGGTTCACAGGTAAGGTTTGCAGAATAATCCCCCAAAACAGTAAACATGCACCAGAAACCATCCAAAAAGGAGATTTAAATTTCAAACTTCAGATGGTTCTGATTGGGCTACGTCAATAGTTACCCAGAATTAAATGTTGAAAGAATTAAAACCCCCTTTCTAACATCTGGCTAACTATTTCACAGGCCCACACTGATCACCCCCCCAAGCCCACCCACCCCGGGACTCCTGCCACAAACCCCCGACACCCCTGGCTGCAGCACCCCACCCCGCTATGATTTCTCCATTCTCAAGGAACTGTATCCCCTGATGAGAACTCACCAACCCACGGGATTCCCCCAACCCCAATCCCAATGGGGGCTCTTTCAACCCCCACCACGCCCGACTCTTGGGTTATCTCACAACACCAGGGACCCAGGTTCGGTTTCCAGCTTGGGTCACTGTCTGTGAGGAGTCTGCAGGTTCTCTCTGTGTCTGTGTGTGTTTCCTCTCCTCTCACAGTCCAAAAGAGGTGCTGGTTAGGTGCATTGGCCATGCTAAATTCTCCCTCAGTCCACTCGAACAGGCGCTGGAGTGTGGCAAGTAGGGGATTGTCACAGTAAATTCATTGCAATGTTATCGTAAGCCTACTTGTGACGCTAATCAATAAACTTTAACACTAATTATAAAGTACAAATATAACTTTGTTTTCGTTTGCACTTCTCAGGGAATTATGTATTTGAACACATTTCAACTTTTCCATTGAATGTACACTCCCATTCCTTATTTTTTTCTTTAATCTACCTGACTTCATGCTTATCCACTTTGAATTTCCTCTGTCGTCAGTCTACCCATTTTGATAACCTACTTATGTCCTTCCTCAGTCCAGTATGGATCCCCTTTTATTGTGCTTTCACAGGACATGAACATTGCTGAATCGGCCAGAATTTTTATTGTCCATCTGACTATCCATCTTGAGATCCTCCTCCTGATCACTAAACCCCGACTCTTGTGTCCCCAGTAGCAAATTTTAAGATTGTGTTCCCTTAAACCAAGTCAAAAGTTAGTTTTGTATACAGAGGACTCAATTAAATTAATCAAACATGATTTGCCTTAAATAGATCCAAGTTAGCTGCCCTTCACGGCATGGTAGCACAGTGGTTAGCACTGCTGCTTCACAGCTCTAGGGTCTTGGGTTCGATTCCTGGCTTGGGTCACTGTCTGTGTGGAGTTTGCATATTCTCCTCATGTTTGCGTGGGTTTCCTCCCACAGTCCAAAGATGTGTGGGTTAGGTTGATTGGCCATGCTGAGAAATTGCCCCTTAGTGTCCAGGGGTGTGTAAATTAGAGGGATTAGTGGGTATAATATGTAGGGATATGGGGGTAGGGCCTGGGTAGGATTGTGCAGACTCAATGGGCCGAAGGGCCTCTTTCTGCACTGTAGGGTTCTATGATTTATGAACTTCAAAATGCTCACTAAGTTTAGTTTAGATCAATTTTCCAAATGTTATTTGGACAGTCAGATGCTCTTTCCCAAGTCAAGTACTAGGTGATATAGGTTTAAGGTGCGTGGGGAAAAGTTTAGAGGAGATGTGCGAGGCAGGTTTTTTACACAGTGGGTGGTAAATATCTGGAATACGCTGCCCGGGGAGGTGGGGGAGCAGGTACGATAGCGGCATTTAAGAGGCATCAAGATGAATACATGAACAGGATGGGAATGGAAGGGTTTGGACTCCGTAAATACATACGGTCTTAGTTTCAGCAAGAGTGATCGGCACAGGCTTGGAGGGCCGAAGGGCCTGTATTGTTCTTTGTTATTTGTTTGTTCTTTACATTATAGGGCTGGATTTTATAGGGACCCATGGTACCCTCCCTGCTCGAGGGGAGGTGGGGGCGTGTGCAGGGATCTGAAGGCTTGTCCCGCTGTAATTTAATGCTAGGAGCATTATTTGTTTTAAGGTATGACTTCAGCCCCTTTAGAGCAAGTCCCGCCTTAGAGAACAGCCACCCAACTGGATGGCCAGGAACACTAAAGTCCTATAGGGGGTGCGAAGGCTAAGTGGCAGTGGGGAGGGGGGTAGTTAGTGACCAAGGGGGGAATGATCTGGTGGGGGGGGGGATGTTCCTTTCAATGGCCCCATGGGTCTGCAAAGGAGGTCCCCCTTTTTGTCCAACACCAGTCCACACCAGTGAAGATGTCAGGCTTCTCGCGTAGTATGGGTCTCCCCACAGTACAGCCAAAATACCAGTGGGATGGTGGGGATTGTAAAACCCAGCCCATAGGTTACAAGAGTTTGCCCACAATTGACTTTGGACCATCCATAAATACTTTGTTTACTCTTCTTTCTCTTCCAGATCAAACACTTCACATCGCTTACTGATAAGTCTCACGGCACATTGCGCCTGAGCACTGATATTCTCCATTCCCGAGACTCCATTTTTGGACACTGCAAATCTGCCATCCCCGGTACCTTGAGGATCCATGTTGGCCCAAATGTCAGGCGCAGCACAACAGCTGCTATCATGTCTAACCTTCCAACTTAAAAATGTCCAAGTGTTAGCTTCAAACTCCTACTAATGCTAAACAGCTGGCAGGATTCAGCATGTTTACTCACGGTGGGTGGGATTTTCCAGCCCTGCCCTCCACAGGGATTGTCTGGTCCTGTCCAAAATCAATGGACCAGACACCAGAATCGCCCACGGCAAGCCCCACCGCGACGGGCCTGGAAAATCCCAGTCTTGGGATTTAAATATCATAAACATCATATAGTGAAGCAGAGCGTGTGAACAAAATGGACCAAAGAACAGGTTACACTGCAGGCCAAATAGTAAAACAATGATGTGATAGAATTCATTCTCTGCAATGTTATTAGTGACTCTTTTGCTTTACTTATGAGCAGGATAGAAAAATGATTGGTTGAGCAGTCAGATAAAAGGAGTGTAAGACCATCAGCAATAGGCCATTCAGTCCATCGAGTCTGCTTTACCATTCAATGAGATCATGACTGATCTGATATAATAATCCTCAATTCCACTTTCCCCATTACCCTTGATTTGATTCCCTTGCAGATTGAAAATCTGTCAATCTCAGTCTTGGATATATGTAACAACCCAGCCTCTACAGCCCTCTGCGGTAAAGAATTCCACACTCACCACCCTCTGAGAGAAGAGTTTCGTCCTCATCTCTGTCTTAAATGAACAACTCCCTTACTCTGGGATTATGCCCTCTACTCCTAGACTCTCCCATAAGAATAAACAACCTCTCAATATCTATCCTGCAAAGCCCCCTTGGAGTCCTATTTGTCTTAATTAGGTCACCTTTCATTCTTCTAAACTCCAATGAGTACAGACACAACCTACTCAATCTCTCCTCATAAGAAAATCCCTCCATACCTGGGTTCAACATAGTGAACCTTCTCTGGACTGCCTCCAGTATCTTTTCTATATCTATATCTATATCTAGGGGGATTTTCACAGTAACTTCATTGCAGTGTGAATGTAAGCATACTTGTGACTAACAAATTCAAAAAAATCTTTCATAGATACTCTGCAGTGCAGAAAGAGGCCATTTGGCCCATCGAGTCTGCACCGACCACAATCCCACCCAGGCCCCACCCCCACATATTTACTCACATATTTCCTGAGATTTTCACAAAAGTGTTCACACAATTCCAGATGTGTTCTCTCTTTTTTTCATAATTTTAAGAATGATGTAATTATGTTAGGGTTAGCAAGGAGAAGAATCCACTGCCATAGCTACAAGGCATTGGGGGTAAGTATTAGAAACATAGGAATATAGAAGATAGGAGCCGGAGGAGACCATTCGGCCCTTTGAGTTGCTCTACCATTCATTATGAGAATGGCTGATCATCCAACTCAATAGCCTAATCCTGCTTTCTCCCCATAACCTTTGATCCCATTCACCCCAAGTGCTATATCCAGCTGTCTCTTGAATACATTCAATGTTTTGGCATCGACTACCTCCTGTGGTAATGAATTCCACAGGCTCACCACTCTTTGGGTGAAGAAATGTCTCCCCACCTCCATCCTGAATGGTCTACCCTGAACCCTCAGACTGTGACCCCTGATTCTGGACTTCCCCCACCATCGGGAACATCCTCTCTGTCAAGTCCCTGTTAGAATTTTATAAGCGTCCATGAGATCCCCTTCATGGGCGGGACGGTAGCACAGTGGTTAGCACTGCTGCTTCACAGCTCCAGGGTCCTGGGTTCAATTCCTGGCTCGGGTCACTGTCCGTGTGGAGTTTGCGCATTCTCCTCGTGTCTGCATGGGTTTCCTCCGGGTGCTCCGGTTTCCTCCCACAGTCCAAAGATGTGTGGGTTGGGTTGATTGGCCATGCTAAGAAATTGTCCCGTGCTGTCCAGGGATGCGTAAGTTAGAGGGATTAGTGGGTATAATATGTAGGGATACGGGGGTAGGGCCTGGGTGGGATTGTGTTCGGTGCAGATTCGATGGGCCGAAGGGCCTCTTTCTGCGCCATAGGGTTCTATGATTCTTTTGTCTGAACTCCAGCGAAAACAATCCTAACCTAGTTACCCTCTCCTCGCACATCAGTCCTCCCATCCCCAGAATCAGCCTGGTAAAAATTTGCAGCACTCCCTCCTATGGCTCCTGCTCTGCCCAAGACCACAAGGAGGTACAAACGGTTGTGAATGTAGCCCAATCCATCACGCAAAACAGCCTCCCATCCATTGACTCTGTCTACACTTCCCGCTGGCTCGGCAAAGCAGCCAGCATACCTAAGGACCCCATACACCCCGGACATTCTCTCTTCCACCTTCTTCCATCGGGAAAAAGATACAGAAGTCTGAGGTCACGTACCGACTGACTCAAGAACAGCTTCTTCCCTGTTGCTGTCAGACTTTTGAATGAACTTATCTTGCCTTAAGTTGACCTTCCTCTACACTCTAGCTATGATTGTGACGCTCATCCTGCACCCTCTCATTTCCTTCTCTATGAACGGTATGCTTTGTCTGTATAGCGTGCAAGAAACAGTACTTTTCACTGTATGTTCGTACATGTGACAATAATAAATCAAATCAAAGAAAAGGCTCCAAAACTGCACACAATACTCTGCATGCGGCCTCACCAAGACCCTATATAATTGCAACAATATTAATCAGATTACCGCTGGCATTAGCTGGAAATCATTAGCAGCGACATTCAGGATGATCTAAAATATTTACATATGTGTACTGACTGATAAAAACAAGTGCCAAAGCCAAACATGAATGTCAGGTCAGACGAAAGGAAACCTAATTCTGGATAAGTGACTGACATTTTGACGGCAGCGAAAGACAGGCTAAGAGCAGCACTGGCCAAAAGAAAACATTTTCACTAACAGCAAAATGGGACTTATGTGAGTCAGTGTATTACTGCTGATTGATGAAATATGCATATCCATCACCAGGCTGCACAGCATGGCAACGTAGTTATTCAATCTTCGATCACTGAAAGAATATATACAGTAATATGAAACCTCAAAGGGTTACAATGAGTACATTTAACATCTTTTAATGAGTATCTGTTGGCAGGAACATGTGAAACTGGAACTCTCAGATTCTTTGGCTATTGAAGCTGCAGAAATCATTATATGGATTTATACGTATAGAGTAACAGTTATCAAGCCATCCCTTAATATAATTAAGCAATGTCTCGATATTACATTCGAAATCCTTGAAAACATTCTTGTAACTTATTCAATGTTTAATCAGCACGGTAAACTCTTATTACCATGGCTCTCCAGTTTGTCATAATCTTGGATAACGTGTGATACCTGTTTGGCTCCTCTGCTTTGTCCAAGTCCTGTCTTTTCCTGACCCCTATCAGTTCTTTATTTTCCCCCCTCCTCCCCTTCCCCCACCCCGCACCCCCCCCCCCCCTCACACCCCCCCAACCTTAATCCTCGTCTGGCTTTCAAAGCTATGCATTCTATTTTCTTTCTTTTTTAAGTGCTGGCTTGGCTCCAGCACAATCTGTTCTCCATTCTTCTGTCCCAGCCTTTGCTCCGAAGATGTCCCCTCGGTGTTCCGCAGTCCTGGCTTTGCTTCAACTCGATCTGCCTCGACCTAGAAATCCTCGTTCTGCCAAAAAGCAAGACATTCCCTGCGTCCACCATGCTCCCGATGGATCTGCGTGTCCCTACGTTACCTCCGGAGTAGTTACTTCTCTTCAAAAGCCTCCACTTCTAAAATATTAACTTGGTCTAATCTCTCCTCAGATGCTGCCTGACCACCTGACTGTCCCCAAGACTTGCTCTTAGTGGGTACAAGGGCAGTTGTCCCCTATTTATAGAGTGATTTGATAAGTATATTGAAAGTTTAGCTTTTGGTCAGTTTCTGGCTGAAATAAAATGTAATAGGCCGCAGGAGGTTGGGTGGCAGGGGATGGTGGGAGAGTGTAAAGCAGAGAGTCTGTCTCCTTCCTGACTCCTCTTCATTAAGTCCTAGGCAGAGAAGGTCATGTTTGGCCTTCCCCTGGGATCAATTCAGGGTCTCATCCTACATTCACCGGTATTGTACCAACGTGGCAGGAGGAAATGGGGCCATGCCATGTGGCCAATCCATCAGATATGCCCTCGCTGATCTGCTTGCGGCTGGAGACTTCCTTCCTTCTTTCTCCCTATGCTCTAAGTAGGACTCTGTTGGCAGCGAAACTGCCCCCTCCCTCACTTTAAACCGATAACCTCTCCTTACTGACACCTACCCGACTCGCTCTGGTGAGGGTCCCCCACTGACTGGGTTCTAGGACCTCCAGCAACGACCCACTGCCTTTGTTTCCTGTATTGCCAGCACCACCCCTCACGGCGGCGCTACTGGGTCTCAAGAGCCGTCAGCCTTTGAGACGGGTCCTTGTCTTGGAGGCTCCTGGAACCCTACAGCCGACGACCCGATTGGGTTTTAAATCACATTGGGGTTCACAGAAAAGACCAACGGCAGCGTCGTCACTGGTTCTGTAGCCTGTGGATGGGTTTACGGCCAATGCCATTGAACCCAGCCCAGAGCATCACATCACCACTTGTAGCACGCAGCATCTGGGTTTGTACTTAACTGAGTTTTCACATTGAGCCACAAATTAGAAATTTGACGTATTTTGCAGCTGTTCTAGGGAATCAGCAAAGGGATTTTTTTCAATGCTGGCAATTTGCACTCACGAGAGACAGGATTCCAGGTGTGAAGGAGAGAGTAGAACAGGTGAAATACTGTATGGGGGCTAATTCCAGATCCACTATGTGAAATTCAGCTCATTTCCAACTGGGGACAGAAAACACTTCTTCCCTCTCTACTCTGGGACTACATTGGGTGCCTCTGGGGGAGATCCTGAGCTAGTTCAGGAATTCTCCCCGTAATTCTCCCTTTAGGCCTAATTTGAACACAGCATGAGTTCCCTTGTGGGTCTAATAAGAGGCCCCATTGTTCAGAGGTTAAAGATTTACCAATTTCCTCTCTGGGAGAAATGAAAGCATGTTTTGTTTCATTCTCCCCGAGCCCCAAGGTTTCCCTAGTGGACTCCGGGGTGACACTCCAGGACACAAGCGACCATAAGCATCTGTAGCAGGTTTAGGTCGCCTGTTCTGATCATAGAATCCTACAGCACAGAAGGAGGCCACGCAGCCCATCGTGTCTGCCCCGACCACAATCCCGCCCAGGCGCTATCCCATAACCCCATGCATTTACCCTAGTTAGAACCCCTGACACTAAGGGGCAACTTAGCATGGCCAATCCACCTAACCTGCACATCTTTAGACTGTGAGAGGAAACCGGAGCACCTGGAGGAAACCCACGCAGACATGGGGAGAATGTGCAAACTCCACACAGACAGTCACCCAGGATTGAACCTGGATCCCTGGTGTTGTGAGGCAGCAGTGCTAACCACTGTGCCACCGTACCACCCATGAATGTCATTTCAACTGTGAGACATAGGACAGAGTTAATAGTTCAAACTGGAAACCCACCTTGCTACACCTAGAATCATATATTGCCAACAATTGCCATTCTGCTTGCCCTGTATCTGCTGGCTCTTTGTAAGAGCTACAAAATTTAGCCCTATACCTCAGCTTTGCAAATTAGCTCCCTTCCAGTACATATCTACTTGCCTTTCAAGAGTTTCCATGGAAACTGTTTCCACCAAGCTTTCAGGCAATGCATTCCAGATTTTAACAATGCTCTGTGTGAAAAAAATTCTCCTCATTTCATCAGCCCTTTTAAATCTATGATTCCTGGTCACCAACACACTTTCTAGAGGAAGTTGCCATTAAATCTCCTCTTACCCTTTTCTGCTCTGAAACTAATAATCCCAGAGTCCAAACCTCTTCATATAATCAAAGTTCTTTGTCGCTGTTATCTTCCTGGTAGATCTCCCCTCTACCTTCCTTGACATCTTCTGCGAGTGTGGTGTCCAAAATTGTATGTACTATTCCCCCTGAGGTCTAACTAGTGTTTTAGAAAGGGTTAGAATAAATTTCATGATTATACATCCAATGGCCCTACTTCAAAAGTCTAGTATCCTAAGCAATTTCCAACTGACTTATCAACTTTCCCTGTCACTTTTCAAGATTTGTGAGCACGTATCCTCAGGTCTGCTCTTGCATTCTCCCCCACAATACCATTCAGTTTACATTCATGATGTTTCTCATAAATTGGATCATTTTATAATTATCCATATTAAATTGCATCTGCCCTCTGTTTGCCCTTACCTATATAAGAACATAAGAACATAAGAAATAGGAGCAGGAGTAGGCCATCTAGCCCTTCGAGCCTGCCCCGCCATTCAATAAGATCATGGCTGATCTGTCGTGGCTCAGTTCCACTTTCCCGCCCTCTCCCCATAACCCTTAATCCCCTCTCTTATCAAAAACCCATCAACCCGCGTCTTAAAAAATATATCACCAGTTAATCTATGTCCCCCTGAAGTCTGCAACTATTTTGTTCACTATTTATTATACTGCCAAGTTTTGTATAATTTGCAAATGAAGAAATTGTATTCCAAGTGCCTAGGACAGCACAGGGGCACAGTAGTCAGCACTGCTGCCTTCACAGCACCAGGGACTTAGGTTTAATTCTTGGGTGACTGTAGAGTTTGCATGTTCTCCCTGTATCTGCTCTGGTTTCCTCCCACAGTCATGATGTGGAGATGCTGGCATTGCACTGGGGTAAGAAGTCTCACAAAACTGGGTTAAAGTCCAACAGGTTTATTTGGTAGCAAAATCCACTAGCTTTCGGAGCGCTACTCCTTCATCAGGTGAATGGGAGTACTGTTCACAAATAGGGCATATAAAGACACAAACTCAATTTACAGAATAATTTATCATGTCTGTCCACACTGAGCATAAATACTACAGAGCTGTCTGTTTAATCCTTTCCATTCATTCCTCTCCTGCTGCAGCACACATTCCCTGGGTTTGCTCTATACAATAGAAAATATTCCTTAAATAATGAGGTGGAACAATGAAGATGACGGAAACCTCACTGCCCGTTTCAACAGGTTGTCTGCCAGTGTTACCTTGGGAAGCCAGTGGGCTTCTCCTGCAATTTCAGAAACAGAAGCTGGACTTCTCCCATCCCCATTGCTCACAATTTAAAAGGACTGGGAGTTGACTTTGGCCCTTGTCACACACAGAAAAATATGAACCCAATAAGCAATAAAATGCAAAACACGTTGAATACAGGAACACTGAAGGATAAACTGAGCTGGAAATGCTCAGTATGCCAGGCAGTATCTGTGGTGAGAGAAACAGTCCACGTTTCAGGTTGTCGATATTTCATTGAAACTGGGAATAGTTAAGAATATCACATGATTGAACTGAGTACCGGAACAGGGAAAAGATCACTGGGGAGGAAAGAACATCAGGGAAGATGTTTGATAGCGTGGAAGGCAGGACTGTACGTGCCAAACAGCTAACAGTGCAAAGCAAAATAGGAGGAGAAAAGAAACATAGAGGAGAAGCTGGAAATAAAACCAGCAGAATAAATGCCAGAAGCCGGGAGAGAGCAGGGGAATGGGACTGACTATATTTTTCTACACAAGGAAAGAGGAAATAGGAGCAGAAGTAGTCAAGATGGCCTGTCCTACCATTAATTACAATCATGGCTGATCTTGAGTCGCAACTTCATTTTCCCGCCTGCTCCCCATATGCAAAGAAGAAAGAACAGTACAGCACAGGAAACAGGCCCTTCAGCCCTCCAAGCCTGCGCTGCTCATTGGTCCAACTAGACCATTCATTTGTATCCCTCCATTCCCAGTCTGCTCATGTGGCTATCCAGGTAAGTCTTAAACGATCCCAGCGTGTCCGCCTCCACCACCCTACTTGGCCCTACCACCCCACATATTCCTAGTTCCCTGAGAGATAAAAACCTGTCTAATCCAACCCTTAAAAGTATTCAATGGTGGAGCGTCCACATCCCTCTGGGGTACAGAATTCCAAAGATTCATAACCATTTGAGTGAAGTACTTTCTCCTCATCTCGTACTTAAAGGCTTGGCTCCCAATCCTGAGACTGTTTTCCTGTATTTTAGGCTCTACAACCTGCATGTTTGGTGCTAGGAGATGGCCAAGAAAATTTAAGTGCGCCCTGAACTTAATTGGTTTGATTCTCCCATCGTGACCCTGGTCAGTTGGTGAATCTCTTGGGCTCTACTTGAAAATTGCCCCTGAAGAATGGATGATTCAGTGGTAATAAGAAAGGATCCACTTATTGCAAAATAGCTTTGAGCGTACAATAATGGTGTTAGTTTATTCTGCTGTACTTTATTAATGGACTACAGCATTGTGTAAATACACAGAACTTACAGCACGAAAGCAGGCCATTTGGTCCAGCAGGTCGATGCCAGTGCTTATACTTCACACAAGCCTCCTCCCAACTTAGCTCATCTAATTCTATCAGCATAACCTCTTAATACTTTCTCATGTACCTATTCAACTTCCCCTTAAGTAGATTTATGTTATTTGCCTCAACCACTCTGTGTGGTACTGAGTTCTATGTTAAGGGAGGCAATGGTGTCGTGGTTTTGTTACTGGACTGGTAGTCCAAAGACCCAGAGTAATGCTCTATCTCGGGACCTTGGTTCGAATCCCACCATGACAGATAGCAAAATTTGAATTCAAAATTTTAAAAAACTGGAACTAAAAATCTAATGATGACTATGAAACCATTGCCGATTATTGGAAAAACCTATCTGGTTTACTAATGCCATTTAGCGAAGGAAATCTGCCCTTTAGAGAAGGAAATCTGCTATCCTTACCTGGTCTGGCCTAAATGCGCCACCAAACCTACAGAATGTGGTTGATTTTTAACTGCTCCCTCAAGGCCAATTAGGGATGGGCGAGAAATCCTAGTCATGCCAGCAAAACCCACATCCCATTACTAACTACAAATTTGTTGCCTAAATAAGTTGAAAATTTATAGTTCAGAAGAGCAATACCTGGTCCAACCCCTATGGTAAGGGTCATTTGCTGCATTTTGCACCACATATCTAATAATGCTTTCGTTTTAAGACACCCTAACCTATTAATGAAATTACTCCATGCACTGTGAACAAGGTGGCATAGTAGTTAGCACTGCTGTCTCACAGTGCCAGGGACCTGGGTTCAATTCCAGCCTTGAGATACTGTCTGTGTGGAGTTTGCACATTCTCCCCATGTTTGCATGGGTTTCCCCCGATTGTTCTGGTTTCTTTCCACAGTCCAAAGATGCGCGGGTTAGACTGACCATGCTAAATTAACCCTAGTGTCAGGGGAATTAGCAGGATAAATATGTGGGGTTACAGGAATAGGGCCTGGCTGGGATTGTGGCTGGTACAGACTCGATAGGCCGAATGGCCTCCTGCACTTTAGGGATTCTGTGACTATCATAATTCTTAATAAAACTATGTGCTACTATTATGCAACCTTAACCTGCTCTCAACGTCGCCAATATCTGGCTATCTTTTCTATCTCCTACAAGCCTGTGCACCATATTGTAACAATCTGTACACACACTGCATCAGTGTTGGCCTTCTGCTTTCCCAAGAAAACAATAAAACATAAGAACATAAGAAACATAAGAACATAAGAAATAAGAGCAGGAGTAGGCCATCTAGCCCTTCAAGCCTGCCCCACCATTCAATAAGATCATGGCTAAACATAGCCACACTTTCAGAACAATAAACAAGTTTTTCTGATTTCTCTCTCTTGTTTTTTCATTTCTTTCCACCTTCCTGAAGATTTCAGGATCGCGGTTTGGAATATAACGTGCAAGGAATGGGCCAAGAGAGTGAGAATTAGGAATTATTAGCATCTGGAGAGGAGCAGTCAATAAGCGCAGGCTTTGCACTCTCTAATTTTTGACTTGCAGCAAAGTGAGATGTTTTGAAGGTTTCAACTTGTGTATTTGTTTTATGGGTTGAATATTGCTGAGCTCGTTAATC
This sequence comes from Carcharhinus amblyrhynchos, assembly GCF_965287045.1. Taxonomy (NCBI): domain Eukaryota; kingdom Metazoa; phylum Chordata; class Chondrichthyes; order Carcharhiniformes; family Carcharhinidae; genus Carcharhinus; species Carcharhinus amblyrhynchos. The sequence continues at coordinate 135,177,215 of NC_137327.1, forward strand.
AGTCGCAGGAAATGAAAGTTCAGCAGACGTTACAACATCCTGCTTTCTGGTCTTAAAGAGAAGACATTCGTTTTAATTACATCACTCCATCGTGTTCAAGTGATTGATTCTTTAAAATGAATGTAACAGTTAGCTGTGCACCTTGCGAATTGAAAACATTATCATCGCGGGTCTACAGAGTTTGGTGTCTCAGGTTTGCTATTCAAAAACTGTGGAGATAAGTCAGGATACTGCACGAATGTGAGCATTGTCTTGTAATGGTTTTATGTGATGAAGATATTACAAAATGTGACAAAGCAGTTCTTAAAGTCATCAACTCATCACTACCATCTGTTCCACTCAATTCCACCCTCATTATATTCCTGTCTACAGCCTTTAACCTTTCATAGTGGAGACATGCCCCTGTCTATATCAACAAGGATGAAGTGGAAATGGTTGAGAGCTTCAAGTTTTTAGGTGTTTAGATCACCAACAACCTGTCCTGGTCCCTGCATGCAGACGCTATAGCTAAGAAAGCTCACCAATGCCTCTAATTTCTCAGGAGGCTAAGGAAATTCGACAATGTTTGCTACAATGTTCACCAATTTTTACAAATGCACCATAGAAAGCGTCCTTTCCAGTTGTGTACAGTTTGATATGGCTCATGTTCCAACTGTGTCCACAAGAAACTACAAAGTGTTGTGAACTTAGCCCAGTCTATCACACAAACCAAGCTCCCATCCACTAATTCTGTCTACAATTCCCGCTGCCTTGGGAAAGCAGCCAGTATAATTAAGGACCCTACGCAGCCCGGACATTCTCTCTTCCACCTTCTTTCATCAGGAAGCAGATACTAAAGTCTAAGGTCACGTACCAACCAACTCAAAAACAGCTTCTTCCCTGCTGCTATCAGATTTTTGAATGGACCTACTTTATATTAAGTTGATCTTTCTCTACACCATAATAACACTACATTCTGCACCCTCTCCTTTCCTTCTCCTCTACGTACCCCATGACGAATGCTTTGTCTCTAGAGTGCACAAGAAACAATACTTTTCACTGTATCCCAATACACGTGACAATAATAAATCAAATCATTTAAGTTTCTCAGTAAATTGAAACAAAATGTCATTACCCTCTACACTGTGGTTCCTCTCCTCTCTAAGACTCACATTATGGGTGAGATGGTAAACATTTCAATGGGCTGAATTTTATGATCCCATCAGGTAGGCAGTGGGACTGGAAAATACAAAAGCCATTCAAAAGTCTCTTCAATTCAACGGGAATGGAAAATTCTACACATCATTTGAAAACTGGTTATAATCAAAGGTCCAAGATTATACATTTCTAATACTTCATCTTTGTTGGATTTCAAGAAATATTGATTAATGTTATATGGTATAAATACTATCAATGTAGTCTCAATTGGCTTTCAATCAAAAGAATTTCCCAGATTCTTTCCTCCAAATTGGCCGTAGTTCATTTTTTTGCCAGATGCTGTTGAACCGTGACATTTCACATATCACCACTGGGAGGGATAGGCTTGTGGAACAGACAGGCCGGAATCTTACCCCCATTCACGCTGCCTGGATTCTCCCATCCCACTGCAGGCAACGGAGATTTGACTGGCCGCCAAATTCTCCAACTTTGCTGGAGAGGGGGCGTGACGTGAACGGCCAATAAGATCGCGCCCATCTTTCCGTGCGCCTCATTTACGCATTTGCAAAACTGCCAATGAGACCCCACAAGGGACCAAGTTCAAACTCCAGCTAAGGCAACTGATTGTTTTTTTAGGAAAAAGTTTTTAAAAAGAGTGTTATGACCAAGATGGGAGGAAAACACAAGCGCCAGATCTCTACCAGCTTGCCCGCCACAGAATCAGAGTGGGCGAGGGTCCGACAACAGAAATCTCCATTGATCTCGGGCAGGGATTTCCAGTCTCGCTCGAGCGAGTCCGTAAAATCCTGCACGGTGTGTTTCTAGTTCCTTTACACCATGGGTTATAACATATGTTCAAATAGCTTCTCCAGCAGGCTGGGGACACACTTTGATGCCCAAGGCTTTGGATGATCTTAGTGGCTATCCTTTGGTCTCCCACTGGCAGAGGGACTGAAGGGGCAATGTTCACATCAGGAGTGCTCTGAGAGAAACCTCTACATGTGAAGAGCTTCTCCTCCTTTGCAAGGCACCTTCCTGCTAACCTGGGAAGAACAAGGGTCTGCTGGAGACCCCAGGCTTCTCCTCCCCCACCCGCCATGCCACTGCTCCCTTGAGCTCAAGGTGATGGAGTGCAGGCCTGTGGGCAACTCCAGTGTCCATTGACCAGCCTATTGGAACTGGTTCTCCATGAAGGTCGCCAACCACAGGATGGAGGAGGCCACGAGTTTAAAGATAAAGTTTATTTATTACTGTCATAAGTTGGCTTACATTAACATGGCAATGAGGTTACTGTGAAAATCGCTTAGTTGCTACACTCTGGTGCCTGTTTGGGTGCACTGCGGGAGAATTTAAGATGGCAAGTGCACCGAACCAGCATATCTTTCAGACTTTGGGAGGAAACCGGAGCACCCAGAGGAAACGCACGCAGACACGAGGAGAACGTGCAAACTCCACACAGACAGTGACCCAAGCTGGGAATTGAACCTGGGTTGCTGGGGCTGTGAGGCACAGTGCTAACCATTGTGATTGCAGATAAGAAGAATATCACAGCATTCATGGGCCAGGATGGACCCCTCCACAGGCCAAGCTATGGTCTGGGTATTGTCTGGAAGCTCCTGCAGATCTTCACGCAGCTCATGGATCTTCCATCTTACTAAGAACTCTAGAGGTGTATTTTCAGCCTGGAGTTCAGTATGGGGCTTGGCTTCCACAATGCTCTGTCTGTCGATTGACTCGGCTATCGCAGTGTTTGAAAGGTAATGGGAAGTGTGTGTGGTGTTTCATCCAGGTTCTGATCCTAGAAATATTTGTGAATGATATTCACTGACGTGGAAGGATCAGTTGGTGGAGTGTAGGGGGAATGTGGTGATGCTGTACCCTCTGAGATCCCGTCCTCTTCTTCAAAGTTAGATGAGCGTCTTCCAGAGATGGCAACTCTCTGCTCCTATGGTTGACCTGCATGAGAGAGCAGAATGGCAAAGAATTAGCTCCAGTTCACATAGATCTCTGTTCACTGGAGAACAAGTGAACACCATCCCTCGTGCCTGCTGATGCAATGACTCACACTCCTGCACTCTGGCCCCACTATCCACAATGGGGGGGGTCACCTTGATACCTGTCCAGCTCCTGAACCTCCTGCTCCATCAGGATGGTGATGATCAGAACCCTGCACCCTGTCTGGACCCCCTCTTGGGCATTCTGTGACCCCTTCTTCCTCAGGAACATGGAACAATAATGTTGGTACCTACACCAGAGCAATCATAATGTCTAACTAAGGAGAGGCATTGGCCCAGTGGTATCATCGCTGGATTAGTAATCCAGAAACTCAGCTAATATTTTGAGGACCTGAGTTTGAATCTCGCCCACGGCAGTTGGTGGAATTTGAATTCAATGAAAGATATCTGGAATTAATAATCTACTGATGAATCATGAAACCATTGTCGATTGTTAGTAAAATTGGTTCACTAATGGCCTACATGTGACTCCAGAGCTACAGCAATGTGGTTGACTCTCAACTGCGTTCCAAGGGCAACTAGGGATGGGCAATAAACGCTGGCCCAGCCGGCAACATTCATGTGGCACAAATGAATAAAAACTAAAACAAAATGATCACCTTGCATCCTTGCTGCTGCGTCTGTAACCAATGATGTACGTAGCATTGGGCCACTCTGGAACAACCTTGCATGAGTGTTCAGTGCCAGGCTTTCGTCAATCCATTCCACTCATTACCACTAATATAGGACTGATCATTGGGGAAAAGCAGACCCAAAGGTTTAACGATGCTATACTAAAGACCTGCTTTCATAGCTCATCAATCATTGATGGTTGGTGAGAACTTTAATTGTACACAATGGTTTGTGCCGTGGTAGTCAACTCTGTGTTCAGCATCACTAAGTGTAGCTTAGGAACCCCATTCTGTCATGGCAGTCCCTGCCACAACAACTGCAGTGGGACTCAGTGGATGAGATGGTGCACACTTTGTTGGCCTCTCTTTTTCTGGACCCTTGTTTTGGCCAGCTGAACTTTTAGTTTCTGCTCATTTCTTCCAAGCAGTTCGCTCAAGAGGTTACGGCCACAGCGACTGTCTTCCAGTTGTCAATATCAATGTCCATCATCTACATATCCTTCCTGGAGATGTCTGTGTAGCAGAGGTATGAACAGCTAGGGGATCTTGACCTAGTGGTCAGTTCACCATACAGAAGGTCTTTTAGTATACAACCTTCATTTATTGGATGAATGTGGCTGAGCCCGTGCAGGTATTATTGACTTGACAATGAATATACGCAGATGGAATTAGCTCCAGGAACTCAGAATTAGAGACCTGTCCTGCCAAGAATAAGCCTGAGACACCAAAGGTGGAAACTGTTCAGCATTTCGTCCTGCTGTTACTCACATGTTGTCCACGTCTCACCACTGAAGAGGATGCAAACATTTGATTTGATTTGATTTATTATCACATATGTTGGGATGCAGTGAAAAGTATTGTTTCTTGCACACTATACAAAGCATACCGTTCATAGAGAAGGAAAGGAGAGAGTGCAGAATATAGTGTTACAATCACAGCTAGGGTGTAGAGAAAGATCAATTTAATACAAGGTAGGTCCATTCAAAAGTCTTATGGCAGCAGGGAAGAAACTGTTTTTGAGTCGGTTGGTACGTGACCTCAGATTTTTGTATCTTTTTCCCAATGGAAGAAGGTGGAAGAGAGAACGTCCAGGATGCATAGGGTCCTTAATTATGCTGGCTGCTTTTCCAAGGCAATTGGAAGTGTAGACAGAGTCAATGGATGGGAGGCTGGTTTCAGTGATCGACTGGGCTTCATTCACGACCCTTTGTAGTTTATTGTGGATAGAGTAGGAGCCATACCAAGCTGTGATACAACCAGGAAGAATGCTTTCTATGGTGCATGTGTAGAAGTTGGTTAGTGTTGTAGCAGACATGCCAAATTTCCTTAGTCTTCTGAGAAAGTAGAGGCGTTGGTGGGCTTTCTTAACTATAGTCTCGGCATGGGGGATCCAGGGCAGGCTTTTGGTGATCTGAACTTGAAGCTCTCGATCACTTCTATTTCGTCCCCATCAATGTCGATGACTATCTCCTTCGTTTTGTTGACACTGGGGGAGAGATTATTGCTGTCTCACCGGTTCACCAGATTTGCTATCTCATTCCTGTACTCTGTCTTATCATTGTTTGAGATCCAACCCGCTATGGTGGTGTCATCAGCAAACTTAAAAATTAAGCTGGGGTGGAACTTGGCCACACAGTCATAGGTGTATAAGGAGAATCCTCAGGTTAGGTGTCTCCAGGGTCTTAAGGATCGCCAAGTCTGCAAGAGATTGAACTAGAGCATCGTTAGAGAGTTTAAGAGATTTTAAAAGATTAAGTTTGAGAAGCATAGAATGAGAGTAAAAGATAGAATTAGAAGGTATGTTGCGCTCTGGCGCCATCTTAAGTCATGGCTTCAAGACTTGGCTTGGTGTTCTTAGTCAGGCTGCTCTTGTCCACTCTACTTCCTCAATTTGGACACAACAGCTGCAGCTTTTGTAATATATGTTGATTTCAGCATTAAGTGACAGATTGCTGGTGATTGTGGAGCTTAGGTATGTGGAGCTATCAACAGCCTCCAGCATCACATTGTCAATGCTGACAGATAGTGGTTAGGCCAAAATCCTGGACCCTGGCACTTGTCTTCCTGATGCTGATGGTCAAACCAAACTCTTTACAAGAGATGCAAGAGGATCTGTCCATTTTCTACTGTAGGCATTCCCCAATATGGAATGCCAGCGTGATACCAGCGGCAGCTACTGTCTGATGCTTTACCCTTCCCGTGCCCCAACCCCTCCACCTGCCCTCCCAGACTGCCTCCCCTGACCCACGCTCCATCCCTCCACCACAAACACACATTCCATACCCCCCCCACCCCCTCCCCCCATCACAAAAGTCGGTCAGCGACACAGTAAAAGCATGCTGCGGCATAGCAAACACAAAAACAGAAAATGCTGGAAAATCTCAGCGGGTCTGGCAGCATCTGTGGAGGGAGAATAGAACAAAGTGATCTATTGGCCAACTAGCTCTATTCTGTCTCCACAGGTGCTGTGGAGATGCCAGCATTGGACTGGGGTAAACATCGAAAGCTAGTGGCGTTTACTACCAAATAAACCTGTTGGATTTTAACCTGGTGTTTGAGACTTCTCACTGTGTCCACAGATGCTGTCAGACCTAGTGAGATTTTCCAGCAATTTCTGTTTTTATTTCAGGTTTCCAGCAGCTGTGGTATTTTGCTTTTACATTATATATAATATTCGGGTCAGTTGGTTTATTAACAAACTCCGTTGCCCACCCGTCTGGTGTGTTATGGGAAACCGGGTGTATCCATGTCAGATTCACGATCCAAAGTCAACACGCTGGAATTTACAAGTGCTCAAGATGACAAGCAGTCCGGATCTACAAATGGAAAATCCCAAACCCTTTTTCTGAATGTTTTTCCATGCGATGAACATCATTGGCCCGACTGCCATCCCTCATTGTCCTTGAGAAGGTGAAAGTGAGCCGTCAGCTCGAACTGCCGCAGTCTATCTGGCGTAGGTCCACCCACAGTGCTGTTGGGAATACCCCAGAGATCACCCGAATGCATCTTCTATCCAAACCTTTGTGCAATGTTTGCAATGGACATATTGTCATTGTAATTGGTTCATCACTGGGGGGCCACTACAAGACAACAAACAATTCATTTGCCTGAATTTTCCTATGGAATAAGTACTTTGAACACTGCAAGTATTCATTTTTAATTGGCAATAGTGCTCCCTGTAAATGCTTCAGAATTAAAGTTATTAACCCAACTTGAAGAGTTGTTTTTTTAATGAGGTGATAAGAGGGTGTAGAACTAGTCCTTCGAGTTCCACAGAACTTGATGTGCTGAATTGGAAAAGCAGGAAACTATGCAGAATCAAATTGTTCTTCATAACTTTACTTCATTTGCTCCAAGTATTTTCCATCTGCAGATCTAGTAATGGACCTGTTGCAGCAATGACTCAGAATCATGCTCATAAAACAGTCATCTCAGCCTAAACTGCTTCTATAAAAGCAGCAGGTTTTCGCATTAGGATGTATCAGGACTTAATCTCTGCCTGCACAATCATTCTCTTGATGCAGTCACTCTTGGTTAACACATTGTGTTGTTTCCCAAGGTTGCTGACAACACCAGCTCAACCTCATCAACAGCAGTCCCGACCCCGCCATTGAGGTCTCACTTGTCCGTAATATCTCTGCCAATTGATTTCCATTGGCTCCAGCTCTGCCAACTCTGTGCGTTTAAGATTTTCAATCCCTGCTTTCAAAAACCTCCTCAACTCTCCTCCAATCCAATAACCCTCCCAGATCACAAGGCGGCACAGGTTCAAGATGAGAGGGGGAATGTTTAAGGGAGATGTGCGGGAGAATTTCTTCAGGCAGAGGGCAGTGGGTGCCTGGAACGCACTGCCAGAGGAGGTGGTGGAAGCAGGTAGATTAACAACATTTAAGAGGATTCTGGCTGGGTACATGAATAGGGAGGGAATAGAGGACTGAGTAAGGGCAAGCAATTTTTTTTAGTCTAGTTAAGGCATCACGATCGGTGCGGGCTTGGAGGCTGAAGGGCCTGTTCCTGTGCTGTACTTTTCTTTGTCCTTTTTGTTCTTAATATCACTGCAGTCCTATAATTCTGGCCTAGCTACCTAACTACCTATGTTTTTGACCAAATCTGCATTCCTAATATACCCTTGAGTGATTTATTATGTCAGATTTTACTTCAGAATTCTCCTTTAAAGTGCTTTGGGAAGGTTTATAATATTACTGGTGCTACACAAATGCAGTTGTTGCTATGCTTTCACAATATATAAACATACATTTATTTATTTGTTTCACAGCCTGTGGCTGACCTCAACGTCCTTTATTATTTTGGGTTTTTTGCCTCTTCTTCGGGAATGTATAACAATTTCTCCTTTTATATAGCTTAAAGTGAACACCGCCACCTTAGCAAATAAATCTGGGAGACAGTTATGGGGAACAAGGAAATGGCAGAAGAGATAAACAGACACTTTGCATCAGTCTTTACAATTGATGATACTTCGAACATTCCATTAAAACCAAAGAATTTGGGGATGGAATTAAATACTATCACTCGTGAAATACTGGCTGGAATTCTCCCATTCCGCCTGCCACTGGAATTTTAGCGGGTGGGTTGCGGACAATGTGAAAGCCCATTGACAGTCGGACAGAAATTTCCGGCTTTTAAACCAGCGCGGCTGGAGAATTCCACCAGAATTAATCAGACTAATGGGGCTAAAGGCCGATATGTCGCCTGGCCCTGGTAGTTTCTATCCTAGAATCCTAAATGAAGTACCCACAGAGATAGTGCATTTGTTGTAAATTACCAGCAATCCTTGGATTCTGGAGAAGTACTCGAGAAAAAATGTTGGAATCAATTATCAAGGAAGTAATAGCAGCACATTTGGAAAATCATAATCTAATCAAGCAGGGTCAGCCTGGTTTCATGAAAAGGATATTGTATCTGACAATTTATTAGAGTTTTTTGAGGCAGTGTCAACCAGAGTGGATAGAGGGGAACAAGTAGATGCATTGGATTTGGACTTCTATAAGGACAAGGTACCTCACAAAGGTTAATTTAGAAGAGCTATGATGTTGGAGGTAGTATATTGGCACGGGTAGACAATTAGCTAATGGGCAGGAAACAGGGAATGGAGAAAACGGGTTCTTTTTCAGTTTGGTGACCTGTAACCAATGAAGTTCCACAGGGATGGGTGCTGGGACTACAATATGTATTAATAAGTTGGAGGGAGGAAGCGAATGTGCTATTGTCAAATTTGCAGATGACACAAAAATAGGTGGAAAGTATTATTTAAATGGAGAAAAACTGCAGAAAGCTACAACACAAAGGGATTTGTGCATTATACACAGAAAGCTAGCACACAGGTGCAGCAGGTAATCAGGAAGGCTAATGAAATGTTGGCCCTCATTTCAAGGGGGTTGGAGTATAAAAGCAGGGAAGCCTTGTCGCAACTGTACAGGGTACTGGTGAGGTCGCAACTGGAGTAGTGTGAGCAGTTTTGGTCCCTTTATTTAAGGAACGATATTGGAGGCAGTTCAGAGAAGGTACACTAGCAGGATCCCCGATATGGAGCGGTTGTCTTATGAGGAAAGTTTAAACAGGTTGGAGTTCTACTTAATAGAATTTAGAAGAATGCAAGATGATGCTATTTACCATTTATATAGATGATCTGGAGGAGGGAACCGAGTGCAGGGTGTCAAAATTTGCTGATGACACCAAGATTGGTGGAACGGCAAATTGTGCAGAGGGTGTGGAGAGTCTACAGAAGGATCTAGATAGGCTGGGCAAATGGGCCAGGAAATGGCAAATGGAATTTAATGTTGGCAAGTGTGAGGTGGTCCACTTTGGTAGGAAGAATGGTAGGAAGGACTATTACTTATGGGGCGAAAAACTGCAGCAGGCGACGGTGCAGAGGGACCTCGGGGTCCTTGTGCATGAGTCGCAAAAACCCAGTTTGCAGGTGCAGCAGGTGGTCAGGAAGGTGAATGGGATGCTGGCCTTCATAGCGAGGGGGATTGAATATAAAAGTAGGGAGGTCTTGCTGCGGCTGTATAGGGCATTGGTGAGGCCGCAGCTGGAGTACTGTGTGCAGTTTTGGGCGCCGTACTTACGCAAGGATATTTTGGCCTTGGAGGGAGTGCAGAGGAGGTTTACTAGGCTGATACCGGAGTTGAGGGGGTTGAGCTATGAGGAGAGGCTGAATAAACTAGGCTTGTACTCGTTAGAGTTTAGAAGAATGAGGGGAGATCTCATTGAGACGTATAAGATGATGAATGGGATGGATAGGATAGAGGTGGAGAGACTCTTCCCGCACAAAAAGGATAGTAGGACTAGGGGGCACAGCCTCAAGATAAAGGGGGGGCGGTTTAGAACGGAGTTGAGGAGGAACTTCTTCACTCAAAGGGTGGTGAATCTCTGAAATTCTCTGCCCGTTGAAGTGCTGGAGGCTGCCTCGCTAAATATTTTTAAGACGCGGGTTGATGGGTTTTTGATAAGCGAGGGGATTAAGGGTTATGGGGAGAGGGCGGGAAAGTGGAACTGAGCCACGACAGATCAGCCATGATCTTATTGAATGGCGGGGCAGGCTCGAAGGGCTAGATGGCCTACTCCTGCTCCTATTTCTTATGTTCTTATGTCTTTAAAACATACAGGATTCTTAAGAGTTTGACAAGGTAAATACTGAGATGTTTCCCCTCATGGGAGAGTCTAGGACCAGAGGGCAAAGTCTCAGAATAAAGAGGCACCAATTTAACACTGAGATGAGAAGGATCTTCTTCTCTCAAAGGGTCGTGACTCTTTGGAGCTCCTTGCCACAGAGACCCGTGGGGTCAGAGTCCTGTGGGCCAGAGAAAGATCAACTTAATGCAAGGTAAATCCATTCAAAAGCCTGACAGCAGCAGGGAAGAAGTTCTGGAGTCGGTTGAAATGTCACTTCAGACGTTTGTCTCTTTTCCCTGACGGAAGAACGTAGAAGAGAGAATGACCGGGGTGCGTGGGGTCCTTAATTATGCTGGCTGCTTTCCCAAGGCAGCAGGAAGTGTAGGCAGAGTCAATGGATGGGAGGCTGGTTTGCGTGTTGGATTTTGTAGTTCCTTGCAGTCTTGGGCAGAGCAGGAGCCCATACCAAGCTGTGATACAACCAGAAAGGATGCTTTCTATGGGGCATCTGTAGAAGTTGGTGAGAGTCGTAGCAGACATGCCAAATTTCCTTAGTCTTCTGAAAAAGTAGAGGCATTGGTGGGGCTTTCTTAGCTATAGGGTGGGCGTGGGGGTGGGGGTGCAACCAGGACAGATTGTAGGTGATCTGGAGAACTAAACCCTTGAAGCTTTCACCATTTCTACTTCATCCTCATAGATGTAGACAGGGGCTTTCCTCCGCTGCATAATCCACAAATGTTCTCCACAGTGTAAGGCTCTCATGACACTAATAAACTTTCAAAAAAACATTCAAATGTCAAAGGGGGGGGAGGGTCCTGAGGTGGAGGGAGGCTGGGGGGGGAGGGTCCTGAGGTGGAGGGTGGGTTGGGGGGAGGGTCCTGAGGTGGAGGGTGGGTGGGGGGGTGGGTCCTGAGGTGGAGGGTGGGTGGGGGGAGGGTCCTGAGGTGGAGGGTGGGTGGGGGGGAGGGTCCTGAGGTGGAGGGTGGGTGGGGGGGGAGGGTCCTGAGGTGGAGGGTGGGTCGGGGGGGGAGGGTCCTGAGGTGGAGGGTGGGTGGGGGGGGGAGGGTCCTGAGGTGGAGGGTGGGTGGGGGGGGAGGGTCCTGAGGTGGAGGGTGGGTTGGGGGGAGGGTCCTGAGGTGGAGGGTGGGTGGGGGGGTGGGTCCTGAGGTGGAGGGTGGGTGGGGGGGAGGGTCCTGAGGTGGAGGGTGGGTGGGGGGGGAGGGTCCTGAGGTGGAGGGTGGGTGGGGGGGGAGGGTCCTGAGGTGGAGGGTGGGTCAGGGGGGGAGGGTCCTGAGGTGGAGGGTGGGTGGGGGGGGAGGGTCCTGAGGTGGAGGGTGGGTGGGGGGGGAGGGTCCTGAGGTGGAGGGTGGGTCGGGGGGGAGGGTCCTGAGGTGGAGGGTGGGTGGGGGGGGAGGGTCCTGAGGTGGAGGGTGGGTGGGGGGGGGAGGGTCCTGAGGTGGAGGGTGGGTGGGGGGGAGGGTCCTGAGGTGGAGGGTGGGTGGGGGGGGAGGGTCCTGAGGTGGAGGGTGGGTGGGGGGGAGGGTCCTGAGGTGGAGGGAGGCTGGGGTGGGGGGGGCAGGGAGTAGTTACAAAAAAAATTTTGAAGAGAAAAAACTTTCAAAAAAAAGAGTGGCACGGTAGCACAGTGGTTAGCACTGCTGCTTCACAACTCCAGGGACCTGGGTTCAATTCCCGGCTCGGGTCACTGTTTATGTGGAGTTTGTACGTTCTCCTCGTGTCTGTGTGGGTTTCCTCCAGGTGCTCCGGTTTCCTCCCACACTCCAAAGATGTGCGGGTTAGGTTGATTGGCCATGCTAAATTGCCCCTTAGTATCCTGGGATGCTTAGGTTAGAGAGATTAGCAGGTAAAATATGTAAGGATGTGGGGATAGGGCCTGGGTGGGATTGTGGTCAGTGCAGACTTGATGGGCTGAAGGGCCTCTTTCTGCACTGTAGGGTTCTATGATTCTATGAACTGGCTTCAGCGAGAGAGGCCAGAAAATTCCTCCCTACATTTCTGCAAAACAAATTGGACAGGAATATGGGCCTTCCGCCTCATTCCAGAGCAATCCCTCCCTAATTCCATTTGCCACCTATAGCCCGATGCATCATGTACTGGACTGCACCCTTTCTTGACTGCTGCTGATGGCACTCAGTGCCTCATAGGTGCCTCGTCTTGAGTTGCTAGATCTGTTCAACATCTATCCCATTTAGCTCTGTGGTAACGTCGCACAACATGATGGAGGGTATCTTCAATGTGAAGACAGAACTCTGTCTCCGCAAGGACTGTGCCGTTGTCGCTCCTGCCAATGCTGTCATGGACAGATGCATCTACACCAGACGGTTTGGAGACGATGAGATCAGGTATATTTTTCCCTCTTGTTGGTTCCCTTATCAGCTGCTGCTGTCCCAGTCCAGCAGCGATGTGCATTAGGAGCAAGCCAGCTCAGTCTGTGGTGGTACTATCGAGCTACTCGTGATGACGGACATTGAAACCCCCCCACCCAGAGTACATTCTGTGCCCTTGTCACACTCAGTGCTTCCTCCAAGTGGTGTTCGACATGTCTTCATGTATTACGTTGCATTCATTTTCATCATTAAATATACTCCCCAGTTTGATATCATCTGAAAATGTTGCAATTGAGTTATTCATTCTTAATTCCAGATGTAAATTATGGATAACAGTGTCCAAACACAGACTTTACTGGAGCACACCTTCCGTACTCCCTCCACTCTTAATAACTGCTCTTTACCCAAGCTCTCTGATTTCTGTGTTTCGGTTAATTTGCTATCCATTCAGCTTCTTGTCCTGTCTCCAGTTGTCCCCTAACCTTAGACAGGAGCCCATTGTGTGTTAACTTGTTAAACTGGAAAGAAGAGAGAAGGAGATAAAACCAGCAATGTGACGGTGATCTAACACTGAACATAGAACATAGAACACTACAGCACAATCAGGCCCTTCGGCCCACAAGTTGCGCCGATCACATCCATACCTACCGAGCCATAGAACTATCTGTAACTCCCAATCTCATTAAACCCCATATACTCATCCAGAAGTCTTTTAAAAGACCCCAGTGAGTTCGTCTCTACCACCACCGACGGCAGCCGATTCCACTCACTCACCACCCTCTGAGTGAAAAACTTACCCCTAACATCTCCTCTATACTTGCTTCCCAGCACCTTAAACCTGTGTCCTCTCGTAGCGACCATTTCAGCCCTGGGAAATAGCCTCCGAGAATCCACCCTATCTATTCCTCTCAACATTTTATAAACCTCTATCAGGTCACCTCTCAACCTTCGTCTCTCCAGGGAGAAGAGACCCAGCTCCCTCAACCTACCTTCATAAGGCATGCCTCCCAATCCAGGCAACATCCTTGTAAATCTCCTCTGCACTCTCTCATTAGCCTCCACATCCTTCCTGTAGTGAGGTGACCAGAACTTCACACAATACTCCAAGTGGGGTCTGACAAGGGTCTGTTACTGAGCAGTTTTTAAATATAGGTGTGTATCTATAAAAGGGGTATTTCAAAGATGGATAACTGGACAGAAGAATAATTTATAGCCAGTTTTGAATTGCAAATGTTCAAAATTCCTTTTCACGATCCTTACTCAGGTTTAAATGTTCTTCTTTTTTACTGAATCGGAATGACCAAAAGGTGGCCGCTTTGTAAGAAAGGTCCTCACTAATCCAATAAATATACACAAAATATAGAAATTAATCATCAATGCTCAGGGGAGGGACAGGGGTCTAGCAGCTATGTGGCACGGTATGTAACAGGTTCACGCTCAGACATTACGCAAAAGAGTCATTAAGTATTGAAATTGTTAACATCAGTCGGTTTGGGAGATGGAAGACAGTTTCCAAAACCTGGTGCTGAAGTGGGTTTGCACATTAACGGCTGAGCAGCTGGATCAAATCACTCGATTCAAAGTAGTTGCAGCCTTCAAGCTTTGGAAACAAAAGAAAACAATCCCTGCCCGGTATGGAAAGCTTCTTCTCTGGAAGACAGATCGAGTCTTTAACCTGCACTGCTTGTGGCTGGACAGCAGACACTGCCTCTGATCGAGCGCTGCGCATCATTGATGGCTCGGAGCCACAGTGCACCCGTGATTCGCATTTGGAAAGAAGCTCCTTTACTTTGGAACCAGAGATTTGATTTCTGATTTGATTTATTGCCATCACGTGTATTAGCACACAGTGAAAAAAAGTATTGTTTCTTGTGCACTATTCAGACGGATCATACTGTTCATAGAGAAAGAAATGAGTGCAGACTGTAGTGTTACACTCACAGCTAGGGTGTGGAGAAAGATCAATTTAACGCAAGGTAGGTCCATTCAAATGTCTGATGGCAGCAGGGAAGAAGCTGTTCTTGAGTTGATTGGTACCTTTTGTCTCTTTTTCCCGATGGAAGAAGGTGGAAGAGAGAATGTCCGGGGTGCGTGGGGTCCTTAATTATGCTGGCTGCTTTGCCAAGGCAGCGGGAAGTGTAGGCAGAGTCAGTGGTTGGGAGGCTGGTTTGCGTGGTGGAACTGGGATACATTCACGACCTTTTGTAGTTCCTTGCGGTCTTGGGCAGAGCAGGAGCCCATGCCAAGCTGTGATACAACCAGAAAGAATGTTTTCTATGGTGCATCTGTAAAAGAACAAAGAACAAATAAAAAGAAAATTACAGCACAGGAACAGGCCCTTCAGCCCTCCAAGCCTGCACTGACCATGCTGCCCAACTCAACTAAAACCCCCTACCCTTCCTGGGACCATACCCCTCTATTCCCATCCTATTCATGTATTTGTCAAGACGCCCCTTAAAAGGACTACCATATCCACTTCCACTACCTCCCCTGGCAACTAGTTCCAGGCACCACCACTCTCTGTGTAAAAAATCTGCCTCGTGCGTCTGTTTTAAACCTTGCCCCTCGCACCTTAAACCTGTCCCGCCTTGTAATTGGCTCTTCCACCCTGGGAAAAAGCTTCTGACTATCCACTCTGTCCATGCCCCTCATAATCTTGTAGATTTCTATCAGGTCACCCCCTCAACCTCTGTTGCTCCAGTGAGAAAAGTTGTGAGAGTTGTAGCTGACATGCCAAATTTCCTTAGCCTTCTGAGAAAGTAGAGGCATTAGTGAGAGAATGAGAATAGAAGGTTCCCAGCATTCTGAAACCTCTGAAACTCTCTCTATTCAACCGGAAAGTCTTCATCTGTCAGTTTCAAAGTTCAGCACTGAGAGAGAGGCCTCCATTGACCTTTTGTTGACCTTTCTCTTCATACTTGAATGCATCTCAAGTGTCTCCATTGATCCTAACCGTAATGTTTATAAAGATTCTAAGCCTGATTGACAACCTGTAGATTCTTCAAAAGCAATGTGGTTTGCATAAGAGGTTAAAGCCCTTGCCCCCAGCTTAAGCCCACCCAGCCCCCAGCACCCATGAGCAACACTTCCTCTTTAGCCTGGCAGCAGCAGAGGGGTAAATAGCTACTGAAATTACCTTCTTGACCACCCCCCCCAACTTTGGGGTCCAAGGTGCAAGGCCAGTATTGTGCCAGGTGCCATGGGGCAATGCACTGTTGGCACTCCCAAGGTGTGCAGCTGAATGGGGGGGGGGGGGTCTGAGTGGGGAGGGGCTTTATTGGTGGGCTGGTCAGGTCTGAGGAGGGGGGAGAACCAGTGGAGGGCCTGAGATGGGGGATCAGGTCACTCTTATACCTATGAGGTGTGGGGAGGGGCTTACCCATTATTTGATGGTGAGGGTGGGAGAATATCCTTCTTTGGTGAGGGGTTTGTGGTGTTCCCCTGGTCAGTGCCCCCCCCTCCCCCCCCACTGAAGATCATACCATTTCACTCTTTGGGGGGAGGGTGGGGCCTCTCTCTGAGATCAGGGTTCCCTTTAAAAATGGTGGCGCGGACGCACAATAGTGAGGCTGGCTGGAGGATTTCCCGCATTCGTCAGTCGGGTAAATCCCACCTATCAGATGCTGCCAACCCGAACGGGAAACATTCCTGTTTTCCTACCGGTGTGGGCACCTATCCCAAAAATGGGGGAATTAAACCCAAAAACGCAATCAAAAATCCTCTCTCTCTCCGAAGGTTGTGAGCCTCTGTCCTCCCTAGTAATTGGCTCTTCCACCCTGGGAAAAAGCTTCTGACTATCCACTCTGTCCATGCCTCTTATAATCTTATAGACTTCCACCAGGTCGCCCCCTCAACCTCCGTTGCTCCAATGGGAAAAGTTGGTGAGACTCACTTCCTCAAAAGGTCGTGGAAGCCGAGTGTATGAATATTTAAATAGATTCTTGGTTATCAAGGGAGGTTATTAGGGCAGGAGTGTGGGGTTGAAGTTACAATCAGATCAGCCATGATCTTATTGAATGGCGGCGATGGCTCAAGGGGTCAAATGGCCGATTCCTTCCCGAATTTGTATATGTGTACAATGTATACATGGTCCCAATCATGACTTACTCATTGACTCCTTGTGGTGTTGTACACTGAAACTGAAGACCAAAGGCAATGCTCAGGCCAACCTTGGCTTGGAGAACTCCAAGTGGTTAAACCTGGGCCAGAGGAAGGCAGGAGACTGTAAAAGGGACAACGGGGAATAAAAGGTGCTTTGTGAAAGGTCAAACTGGCAGCTGAAAAACCCAATTCATGATAAATCAAGCGTTGTCACTGAGCATTGTACACTGTTTCTTCATGTTGCTTTGAGAGTTGCCTAGTGCTTCACGTCGTTAGTGTACATTTAAACTAGACCATCTGACGGGCAACACGACAGCTCAGTGACCATCACTGTTTGCTGTGCAGATACATGGATTTGGGCCGGTGTCTGTGGGAGTTTGCACATTCTCCCCGTGACTGCGTGGGTTTTCTCCGGGTGCTCCGGTTTCCTCCCACACCCCAAAAACGTGCTCTTAGGCTGATTGGTGTTAACAAATTGTCCCTAAATTAGGCGTCCCTCAATCTGGTTATAATTCCTTTACTGTGGAGTCCAATAGGCGTAGACAAAGGTCATAGGTAGAAGAGGGCACTCACAATGTTAAATTGGCGGCGTGGGCTTGTTGGGCCGAGGGGCCTGTTTCCCGTGCTGTGTTGTTCTTTGTTCTTTGTTTCAAGCTTTTCCATTTATATTAATGGCTTAATCCTGAAGGATTGGAATAAGGGATGACACATTATGTTCGTTGGCCTTCTCGGTCATTACACTCCACATTCTCCCTATTAAATGTCAGTTGAAGGATTATTAAGTTTAAATAATTTGTTCCTTGGCGGAGGAGTTGGCTGATCTCAACAATGAAAACACCCATTTTTTCCTTCGTTAAAATTTGAATCAGTTTGGACTTTTCAAATCCAAGGAAGAACTCGCAAATTAGCCATATTGAGACGAAAACTGCCCTCTACAAATACAGATACAACTGCTGCCATAACATCCTTCAACCGTTAGATCAAAGTTCTGCTTAAAGTCCATTACATCTGATAACATAGTTAAATATAACTAGGGTGAGAATATCCCTGACTAGCGCCAGCCCATGGACCTGCTGTATCCCTACTCTAAAACATCACATTATAGAAACCTTCAGTGCAGAAAGAGGCCATCCAGCCCATCGGATCTGCACCGATAACTACCCTACCTAGGCCCTGTCCCCAAATATTTACCCCGCTAGTCTCTCTAACCTATGCTTCCCAGGACACTAAGGTTCAATTTGGCATGGCCAATGCACCTAACCCACACATCTTTGGACTGTGGGAGGAAACCGGAGCACCCGGAGGAAACTCACGCAGGCACGGGAAGAATGTGCAAACTCCACGCAAGCAGTGACCCAAGCCAGGAATTGAACCCGGGCCCCTGGCACTGTGAGGCAGCAGTGCTAACCGCTGTGCCACTGTGCTGTCCATATATCACTGCCAAAATAAATGGAAATTTACTTTCATTTTGAGATGCTTTAAGTGGCAGGATCAGTTAGGAAGGCAAATGCAATGTTAGCATTCATATCAAGAGGGCAGGAATACATGAGCAGGGATGTACATCTGAGGCTGTATAAGGCTCTGGTCAGACCGCATTTGGAGTATTGTGAGCAGATTTGGGCCCCATATCTAAGGAAGAGCGTGCTGGCCTTGGAAAGGGTCCAGAGAAAGTTCACAAGAAAGATCCCTGGAATTCAGAACTTGTCGTATGAGGAACCGTTGGGGACTCTGGGTCTGTTGAAGTTTAGAAGGATGAAGGGGGGATCTTATTGAAACTTACAGGGTGCTGCAAGATCTGGATAGAGTAGACGTGGAGAGGATGTTTCCAGTAGTAGGAAAAACTAGAACTAGAGGGCACAACTTCAGGCTAAAGGGACAATCCTTTAAAACAGAGTTGAGGAGGAATTTCTTCAGCCAGAGAGTGGGGAATCTGTGGAGTTCTTTGCCGCAGAAGGCTGTGGGGGCCTGGTCATTAAGTGTCTATAAGACAGAGATAGGTAGGTTCTTGATTAATAAGGGGATCAGGGGTTATGGAGAAAAGGCAGCAGGATGGGGGTGAGAAAGATATCAGCCATGATTGAATGGTGAAGAAGACTTGATAGGCCAAGTGGCCTAATTCTACTCCTATGTCTTGTGGCCGTAAGGTCTTAACTCATCCCAGATTGCAAGAAATGTTCCCCTTGTGCTAACACCTTACAAGGAGAAAGTAATCGAGGATGGGACTGTGGGGTTTCTTCTGGCTATCTGTAAATTTTTTACAAGAACTTGGCCTAATTTTTAAACCACTGTGTAAACTGTTTTGTATTGCTTTTTTTTAAATAAAAACCTATGCTAACTATCTTTGCAAGCACAGTTGAAGTCTTTTTCTTTCAACCATGCATTCAAAAGACACTGAGACATGTAACAGGAAACAAATGACACTTATTGGAAGTGTGTAAAACCTTTCTTTTAGCATTTATATTATATTCTTTTCCTGCTCCTCCTCCTTCCGTTCAAAAGCGCAACAAGATGGATAACCCACTAGGATTTCTGATGTGACAAAATCCTCTGAAATCCAGGGATTAACTTCCTGAGCACATACCACTACAAATTGGAAAGTTTCTATTTCTACTTACTATAATGCACTGTGTGCACTCCTGGTTAATATTTACAACACCATTTGGTGCATCAGGCTCTCTTGCTGGGAGATGCCAGGCACCTCTAGAGCATGATCGCATTGTCCTGGAATGAAAATTGGAATGCCAGCGAAATTCCTGCAAAAGCCATAGGCTTTAAAATGTAAATCAAGTTTCTATCAATCAAGATTCTCCTTGATGTGTGACATGCATCTATCTTAAATTGGCATTATCAACTTGCAGGCTAAAAGTACTCTACCCCAAATTAATCATAGAATCATAGAATCCAGACAGTGCAGACGGAGGCCATTTGGCCCATCGAGTCTGCACCGAAAACCATCCCACCCATCCTCACAATCCCTCTTATTTACCCTGCTGGTCCCCCTGACACTAAGGGATAATTTTGTATGCCCAATCAATCTAACTCACATAAATGCCACACAGTGGCACAACGGTTAGCACTGCTGCCTCACTATGCCAAGCCTTTGGTGACTGCACATTCTCCCCGTGTTTACATTGGCTTCTTCCGATGCTCCAGTTTTTGATTCAATTTATTATTGTCACATGTATTAACATACAGTGAAAAGTATTGTTTCTTGTACGCTATACAGACAAAGCATACCATTCATAGAGAAGGAAAGGAGGGAATGTAGAATGTAGTGTCACAGTTATAGCTAGGGTGTAGAGAAAGATCAACTTACTACAATGTAGGTCCATTCAAAAGTCTGACAGCAGAAAGGAAGAAGCTATTCTTGAGTCGGTTGGTACGTGACCTCTGACTTTGGAAGAAGGTGGAAGAGAGAATGTCCAGGGTGCGTGGGGTTCTTCATTGTGCTGGCTGCTTTGTTGATGCAGCAGGAAGAGTCAATGGATGGGAGGTTGGTTTGCCTGACGGACTGGGCTACATTCACGATCTTTTGTAGCTCCTTGCAGTCTCGGGCAGAGCAGGAGCCCGTACCAAGCTGTGATACAATCAGAAAGAATGCTTTCTATGGGGCATCTGTAAAAGTTAGTGAGAGTCGTAGCCGACATGCCAAATTTCCTTAGTCTTCTGAGAAAGTAAAGGCATTGGTGGGCTTTCTTAACTATAGTGTGGGCATGGGGGCCCCAGGACAGGTTGTTGGTGATCTAGACACCTAAAAATTTGAAGCTCTCGACCCTTTCTACTCCCTCCCAATTGATGTAGACAGGGACATGTTCTCCTTTATGCTTCCTGAAGTCGATGACAATCTCCTTCATTTTGTTGACATGGAGGGAGAGATTATTGTTGTTGTGCCGGTTCATCAGATTCTCTATCTCAGTCCTGTACTCTGTCTCGTTATTGTTTAAGATCCGACCCACTATGGCGATGTCATCAGCAAACGTGAAAATCATTAGAAGGGAATTTGGCCGCACAGTCATAGGTATAAGGAGTATAGAAGGGGGCTGAGAACACAGCCTTGTGGGGTACTAGTATTGAGGATGATTGTGGAGGAGGTGTTGTTGCCTATCCTTACTGGTTGCAGTTTGTGAGTTAGGAAGTCCAGGATCCAGTCACAGAGGGAGATGCCATGGCCCAGGTCACGGAGTTGATGTTTTGATGTTTTGTCTCTTTTACTCCCCAGGTGTCTCGGTCCACCTTGTTGTCTAACGAGGGGCTTGCACGCGGTGGGTCGTGCGTGGGCTGCTCTTGGATGTTTCAAGAGTGGCCTAGTACTTTGCGTTGTTAGTGTACGCTTAAAACTGGACCAGCAGATGGGCACCACGACATCTCAGTGACTATCACCGCTAGCTGTGCAGATACATGGATTTGGGCCAGTATCTGTGGGAGTTTACGCATTCTCCCCGTGCTTGTGTGGGTTTTCTCCGGGTGCCCCGGTTTCCTCCCACACCCCAAAGATGTGCTCTTAGGCTGATTGGTGTAACAAATTGTCCCTAAATTATTCTCCCCTTAATCTGGTTTCCAATGGGGGTGCCATAAGCATAGATATGGGTCAAGGGTGGTGTAGGAAAAATACATTAAGATGGCGGCGCAGGCTCGTTGGGCCGAAGGGCCTGTTTCCCGTGCTGTGTTGCTCTTTGTTCTTTGAGTCTGGAGATGAGTTTCATGGGAATAATAGTGTTGTAGGTTGAACTGTAGTCAATAAATAGGAGTCTGATATAGGTGTCCTTGTTATCTAGGTATTCCAGGGTTGAGTGCAGTACCAGGGAAATGGTGTCTGCTGTGGACCTGTTGCAGTGGTAGGTAAACTGTAGTGGATCCAGGTAGTCTGGGAGGCTGGAATTGATTCTTGCCATGACTAACCTTTCGAAGCACTTCATAATGATGAATATCAGAGCTACTGGGCGATAGTCATTGAGGCACGCTGCTTGGTTCTTCTTAGGTACCAGGATGAAGCAGATAGGAACCTCAGATTGTTGTAAAGAGATGTCTGAATACCTCCGCCAGCTGATTCGCGCAGGATCCCAAGTGCTCCTATTGGGCCAGTCACTTTCTGTGGGTTTTCTTTCACACTCCAAAGATGTACAGGTTAGGTGGATCGTCCATGCTAAATTGCCTCTTAGTGTCCCAAGATATATAGGTTAGGGGGATTAGAAGGTAAATATGTGGGGATTAGGGCAAGGGGGTGGGCTGGAATAAGATGCTCTGTCAGTGCAGGCTCAGTGGGTTGAGTGGCCTCCTTCTGTACTGTAGATTCTATGATTGATCAATCTTTGGACTGTAGGAGGAAACTGAAGCACCTGGAGGAAACCCACACAGACATGAGGAGAACATGCAGATTTGACATAGACAGTATTCTGAGGCCAGAATTGAACCTGTCTCTCTGGCACAGTGTGGCAGCAGTGCTAACCACTGTGCCAATGTGCCACGCATTTGGCAGCAAACATAGTGAACACAGAAGTCACTGAACTCATAATATAAGAACATAAGAAATAGGAGCAGGAGTCGGCCATCTAGCCCTTCGAGCCTGCCCCGCCATTCAATAAGATCATGGCTGATCTGAAGTGGCTCAGTTCCACTTTCCCGCTTTCTCCCCATAACCCTTAATTCCCCTGTCTATCAGAAACCTATCTACCCGTGTCTTAAATATATTTAGCGAGGTAGCCTCCACCACTTCAACGGGCAGAGAATTCCAGAGATTCACCACCCTTTGAGTGAAGAAGCTCCTCCTCAACTCTGATCTAAACTGCTCCCCCCCCTTATCTTGAGGCTGTGCCCTCTAGTCCTACTGTCCTTTCTAAGTGGGAAGAATCTCTCTATCTCTACCCTATCCATCCCTTTCATTATCTTATACGTCTCTATAAGATTCCCCCTCATCCTTCTAAACTCCAATGAGTACAGACCCAGTCCATTTAGTCTCTCCTCATAGCTCAACCCCCTCAACTCCGGTATCAGCCTAGTGAACCTCCTCTGCACTCCCTCCAAGGCCAAAATATCCTTGCGCAAGTGCGGCGACCAAAACTGCACACAGTACTCCAGCTGCGGCCTCACCCGTATTACATCTTTCATATCTTTCACATTCTATTTTAAATGGGTTCAAAGATGTGGTTGAGATTGTTACAAAATATCATTGATAACCTTAAAGATTTGGTAAGCATTTTGGATTCCCTCAGTTGGACCTAATGACCTCTCATATTAGGCTTTCCTGTTCTATAAGACAGTGTCGTAGTTCTAAGCGTTACAGTGATAGGTAAATTATTGTTATAACTGGGTTCTTTGTTCTATCATTGAAAGACATTTTCACCAGATTTCAGCTGGTATTTCTCCCTTCAAAACCATGTACACGTTTTCCAGGAGCAATCTTCTATTCTGAAGTAAAATTGATTCATTAATCTTTCAGCAGAAGCATCATAAAATTCCTAAGATTTCCTAGTTTAATTCCAAAAGCAAAACAGGAATCAATGCGACACAGCAAGCCCGAAAGGGACAAGTGAAGAAACTTGGGCACTGATAGCTGGACTTCTAAGAGGCTCATTGCAGCCCATTATACACCACAAACAAAACTAATGCTTCCAAACAACATAATTACAGCAGAAATGCTGCCAGAACTGCTGATTATGTCCAACATTTTCTGTTTTTATTTATAATCACAGCAATGCGCTAAAAGCACTTTTTTGAGGGTGGGATGAGGGCTTTGAGAAACTTACGAGAACTTTTCTTCAGAGCTTGCTTTATGCCAAGTTCAAGATAGAATGCATTGTACCTGATTGGTAGAATAAGTGGCGTTTTCTCAATGCATGCTTTTTATCCATGTTTTAGAGTGATGTTATTACATCACATGTTTAAATACTTCAGCATTATCTTTCAGGATTCAAGAACAAAGCCAGAACCTGTGCACCGAAAAATGCAATGGTTAAATTCGATCCTATTTATTTTAGGGCAGCATGGTGGTTAGCACTGCTGCCTCACAGTGCCAGGGACCCGGGTTCAATTCCCGGCTTGGGGCACTTTCTGCGCAGGATCTGCGCGTTCTCCCCGTGTCTGCGTGAGTTTCCTTCGGGTGCTCAGGTTCCCGCCCACAGTCCAAAGATGCACTGGTCGGGTGCATTGGCCATGCTAAATTCTCCCTCAGCGTACCCGAACAGGCGCTGGAATGTGGCAACTAGGGGATTTCACAGTAACTTCATTGCATCATTAATGTAAGCCTGATTATAACACTATTAAATAAACTTTAAAACTGCTTTTGTTTCCAGTATTTTTTCTTTGCCGTTCCTTACTTTTCATAGAATCCCTACAGTGCAGAAGGAGGCCATTTGGCCCATTGAGTCTGCACCAACCACAATCCCAGCCAGGCCCTATTCCCGTAACCCCATTTACCCTGCTAGTCCCCCTGGCACTAAGGGGCAATTCAGCATGGCCAATCCACCTGAACCGCACATCCTTGGACTGTGGGAGGAAACTGGAGCACCCGGAGGAAACCCATGCAGACATGGGGAGAATGTGCAAACTCCACACAGGCAGTAACCGAGCCAGGAATTGAACGCAGGCCCCTAGCGCTGTGAGACAGCAGTGCTAACCACTGGGCCACCCTCTTCCACCTCTCCTATTCTGAAAATAATGTCACTCTGTAGGGGCAATTCTCCAATCCCTCTCGCACGTCAGCCAATTCACAAGATTCCCGCCAGTGTTTGCGCCACATTTGTGTCTCCCAGGCCCGGATTTCCAGCACCGTCTGCATAGCACCGGAAACCGGCTGGGAGGCAGGATTAAATAGTATTTTGCATATGATTTAAATGCTATCAGCAGGCCAGGGGCTGAATTCTCTGGCCTGCCAGCACCTCCCATTCCACCAGGAATATTTCATTCCAGCAAGGTTCAGACTAGCTTCCCACCTTCGGGCAAATATCGGCCTGACCCCTGCCGGAGTGAAAGGTGCCCTGGGAGGGGTTGGGCAGCGGAGTGTGGTGCCCCTGGTTATGGGCACCCTGACACTGCCCAAACAGCAGAGTTCCCATGCCCAGGGGCCACCTTGGAACTGCACACTGGGCATCAGACAATGCCAAGGGGGTGAGGCTTGTTTGAGGCAGGGCTTAGGTGCAATCTCTAGGGGCGGGTGGTCCCGCTGCCACTCTGCATGAGGATCAATGTGGGTAGGAGAGGGGGGGGCCAGTGATTGGGATGAGCCACGGGGGCGTGGGTGGGCTGCGGGTCAGGACTGCTGAGCAAGATGAAACTGTTTTGGGGGGGGGGGTTGGAGATTGAAGAGGCGGGGGGGGTGGTGTTGGTGTCTGCGGGGGAGGGTCTGTCAGAGAGGGAGGTGGAGGTATTGGCACTGCGAGTAAAGGGGGGTGGTGGGGGTTGATGCTGGCCCTGGAATGGTTGGGGGGGTTGTGAGATGGTTAAAGAACAAAGAACAACCCAGCACGGGAAACAGGCCCTTCGGCCCAACGAGCCCGCGCCGCCGCATCGCCCTACACCTATTCTACCCTGCATGTCTACGAATGGGACCCTACTCAGTCAGATTCAGGGAAGAAATAGTGTCAATTTGGTGGAAACCAATTAGCCTAAGAGCACATCTTTGGGGTGTGGGAGGAAACCGGAGCGCCCGGAGGAAACCCACTCAACCACAGGGAGAATGCACAAACTCCCACAGACACAGGCCCAAATCCATGTATCTGCACAGCTAGCAGTGCTAGTCACTGAGCTGTTGTGGAGCCCGTCTATCGGTCCAGGATCAAGCACACACACCGACATGAAGTACTAGGCCACTCCTGGACTTCCAAGAGCAGCCCACGCACAACCTGCCGTGTGCATGCCCCTCGCTTGACACGAGGTGGACCTCCACCTGTGGAATAAAGACAAAACATATTAGTTATACAGCCTGCCCTTCCGGTGTCTCCCGAGGTTTACCCTATTTAATAGCCCCTACCATATCCCTCCATTCCCGTTTCACTCATATGCCTATCTAACTGCATCTTAAACGAGTCCAACGTGCCTGCCTCCACCACCCTACTCGGTAGCGCATTCCAGACCCCCACAACTCTCTGTGTAAAGAACCTTCCTCTTACCTCCAAATTATACCTCCCCCCCCTCACCCTTAATTGATGACCTCTTGTGTTCGTACCCAGTCTAGGGAGCAGTCTCTCACTATTAACTCTATCTATTCCCTTCAGTATCTTATATACCTCTATCATGTCCCCTCTCAATCTCCTTCTTTCCAAGGAGAATAGCCCCAGTCTCTTCAGTCTCTCCTCGTAACCCAGTCCCCCCATGCCAGGCAACATCCTGGTAAACCTCCTCTGCACCCTTTCCAGAGACTCCACGTCCTTCCGGTAATAAGGTGACCAGAACTGGACGCAGTACTCCAAATGCGGTCTAACTAATGTTCTGTATAACTGAAGCATTAGACGGCAGCTTTTATACTCTAAGCCCCTTCCTATAAAGGCTAACATCCCATAAGCCTTCCTAACAACGTTCTCCACTTGTGACACAACCTTCATGGATTTGTGGACCTGCACTCCCAGGTCTCTCTGTACATCTATACTCCTAATCAGCCTACCTTTTATCACATAACTCCTCTCTGCATTATTCCTTCCAAAATGCATCACCTCGCATTTGTCAGGATTAAATGCCATCTGCCACCTATCTGCCCACTGCACCAACCTATCTATATCCTGTTGTATCACCTGACAATCCAGTTCTGTACCCGCCAACCCTGCCATCTTGGTGTCATCAGCAAACTTGCTGATCACACCACCTACTCCCTCTTCTAAGTCATTTATGTAGACTACAAAGAGGAGAGGTCCCAGTACCGAGCCCTGCGGCACACCACTGGTCACTGGCCTCCAGCCCGACAAGGTACCCTCCACAACTACCCTCTGTCTCCTATTTCCCAACCAGTTCTCAATCCACCTAACTACCTGGCCTCGTATCCCATGCGCCTTAACCTTTTCTACCAGCCTACCGTGAGGGACTTTGTCAAACGCCTTACTGAAATCCATGTAGATGACATCAACGGCTCTCCCATCGTCAACCGTTTTTGTCACCTCCTCAAAGAATTCCACCAGATTCGTAAGGCAAGACCTCCCTCTAACAAAGCCATGTTGCGTATCCCTAATCAGATCGCAACGCTCCAAATGCTCATACATCCTACCCCTAAGTATTTTTTCCATTAACTTCCCTACCACCGACGTCAAACTCACTGGCCTATAATTCCCAGGGTTATCCCTACTACCTTTTTTGAACAACGGGACCACATTTGCTACCCTCCAGTCTTCTGGGACCTCACCTGTGTCCAAAGAAGAGACAAAGATGTGCGCCAGAGGCCCAGCAATTTCATCTTTCGCCTCCCTAAGCAGCCTGGGATAAATACCATCAGGCCCCGGAGCTTTATCCGTCCTTACGCTACCTAAAAGCCCTAGCACTTCCTCTCTCGTAATAACTATATCCTGCAACTGAACCTCCGCTCCCTCCAAGAGACCGCACGATTCCGAACCCCTCTCCTTCGTGAATACCGACGCAAAGTATTCATTCAGGAGCTCCCCCATTCCCTCCGACTCAATACACAACTCTCCACTCTTGTCCCTAAGAGGACCAATTTTCCCTCTAACTACTCTCTTGCCTCTAATATAGGAATAAAATGCCTTAGGATTATCCTTAATCCTACCGGCCAAAGCCATCTCATGCCCTCTCTTCGCCCTTCTAATTCCCCTTTTTAGCTCCCTCCTACTCTCTCTATATTCCTCCAGCGCACACTCCGTACCCATTTGTTTTGACCTATCATACGCCTCCCTCTTCTTCCTAACCAAGTCTTCAATATCCCCCGTAATCCACGGCTCTCTAATCCTACCTTTCCCATCCTTTCGCTTAACCGGAACAAACCTCCCCTGCAACCATTTCATTTTATCCCTAAAAGCCTCCCACTTGCCAACCGTGGACTTGCCAGCTAACAGTCCCTCCCAGTCAGTTTGCTGCAGCTCCCTCCTAATCCTGCCATAGCTCGCCTTTCCCCAGTTCAGCACACTCCCGCTTGGACGGCACTCGTCCCTTTCCATTTTTATCCTAAAGTAGACGGACTTGTGGTCACTGTTCGCCACATGTTCGCCTACCTCTACCTCACCCACCTGCCCTGGCTCGTTTCCCAACACTAAATCCAGTATAGCCCCTCCCCTAGTCGGGCAAGTTACATACTGTTCTAGCGACCCTTCCATAACACATTTCACAAACTCCTCTCCCTCCGTACCCCCAGCTCTAGGCCCCCTCCAATTCACTCCGGGAAAATTAAAATCACCCACTACAACCACTCTATTCTTTCTGCACCTGTCCAAAATACCCCTGCAAATTCCCTCCTCCACTGACTTTGGGCTGTTGGGTGGCCTATAGTACACCCCTAGCAGTGTGATCTCTCCCTTTTTATTCCTCAACTCCACCCACAGCGACTCAATCCCTATCTCTTCCATATCGCCCTCCCTCTGCACTACTGTGATGTTTTCCTTGACTAACAGTGCCACCCCTCCACCTCTCTTCAGCCCTCCTCTGTCACACCTAAAACACCTGTACCCAGGAACATTCAGCTGCCAGTCCTGCCCTTCCCGTAACCACGTCTCCGTTACAGCCACCACATCCAACTGCCTCACAAACATCAAGGCCCTAAGCTCATCCGTTTTCCCTGCCACACTCCTAGCATTGAAACAGACACAGTTCAACCCACAAATGTCCCTCGGAACCACCTTCTCCCTTATAATTTTCCTTTCACCCGTCTCTCTCCCAGCCACCTGGGGTGGGGTGCAGCATAGTGGGGGTCCCAGGCTGGTCAGTGATCGAGCTAGCCAGCAAACAGGGAGACGGACAATTCATAGCCACTGGGCGCATGCAGGGTTGCGCTGGTTTTAGCCTCCCGGGTGCAAATGGGCCCCACCTCCTGAAGTTTAGTGATATTGGCAGTGGTGGCCTCTGCTTTGTACAGAGTGTGGGAGATTCTAGTCTGAACTCCCACTGAAAAGAGAACAGTTTGATTTACTCCAGGTTTCCCGCAAATTCAACACGAAGAACTTTTCTGGGAGACTCCCGGCCTGTGTGTGTCTCCACCAATGCATTGCCCAGTTGGCCATCATTTGCACGTTAGCTCAGTGAGTGTCCACAGGTCTCAGCTGTGGAGTCTGGAGAACAACGCTGCCAAGTTCCTGTAGTCAGCAATGTCCTCGTGTGTTCATTTCCTGGCAGGCGCTGGCTGATTTTTATCCTCTCCTGTATCCAGGGACACCTAAAACTCAACTGGCATTGTCAGCTAACTGACTTTAAATCAACTAACTCAGCACACAACAAGAATGCATCTTGTGATTCTATACGATTTCTCCAGTTCTATCTTAGAATATCCAGCAATTGAGAATTACATAAACAATGGTTAACTGCACACTCTTAAAAGAACAAACCAAGGCACTTAGAAAACGTACGTGGAATTCCTTGAGAGATTGCTACAGGAATGTGGAGCTTGAACTTCTTGGAGTTTAGAGGGCTGAGAGGGGATATAAGAGACATATAAGATAATGAAGGGGCTAGAGGCAGAGAGATTCTTTCCACTTAGAAAGGAAACAAGAACTAGAGGGCACAGTCTCAAAATAAGGGGAAGTCAATTTAGAACAGAGTTGAGGAGGAACTTCTTCTCTCAGAGGGTAGTGAATCTTTGGAATTCTCTGCCCAGTGAAGGCTACCTCGTTAAATGTGTTTAAGTCACAGGTAGATAGATTTCTGATCAATAAGGGAATTAAGGGTTATGGGGAACAGGCGGGTAAGTGGAACTGATCCACTTCAGATCAGCCATGATCTTATTGAATGGTGGGGCAGGCTCGAGGGGCTAGATGGCCTACTCCTGCTCCTATTTCTTATGTTCTTACGAAGCTCAGCTTGAGGTTTAATAAGTGATAAAGGATAAATGGAATTGGGTTCAGCCACGGAGGGAGATAGCATTGGCTCCTGAGGTGCAAAGCTCCTGGTAGGGAGTTGCGTATTCTCGCTGATTGTAAACTGGGGGTAACATTTTGGTTCATGCACCATTTGACGCCAGATAACTGGACAGTTTAGCATTGTAAAAAGTCTGACAACACCAGGTTTTAGTCCAACCTATTTATTTGATAATATACTCACAAGCTTTCGAGGGAAACCCTCTTCGTCAGGTGAATGGAGAGTTCTCCATTCACCTCTCCATTCACCTGACGAAGAGGGTGTCCCTCGAAAGCTTGTGAGTATATTATCAAATAAATAGGTTGGACTAAAACCTGGTGTTGTCAGACTTTTTACTGTGTTTACGCCAGTCCAACGCCGGCATACCCACATCATGACAGTTTAGCATTGGCCAGAGAAGCAATGATGGTAATGGAGAGAAAAAGCTCAATGTTATTGGCAGCTTTTAGGCAGTGGAATAGGGGTGGAACTGCCCCACCCAACCCCCCTCCCCCCACCTCCCATCCCCACCGCACCACCCCTCTCCCCACCACACACACATACAACAAGTTTCCAGCAGCAGAGTTAGAATCCATAGAATCCCTACAGTGCAGAAGGAGGCCATTTGGCCCATCGAGTCTGCATCACAGTCCCACCCAGGCCCTATTCCCATAGCCCCATATATTTACCCTGCTAATCCCCCTGACACTAAGGGGCAATTTATCATGGCCAATCAACCTAACTCGCATATCTTTGGACTACAGGAGGAAACCAGAGCCCCCGGAGAAAACCCACTCAGGGGAGAATATGCAAACTCCACACAGACAGTGACCCGAGACCGGAATTGAACCTGGGTCCCTGGTGCTGTGAGGCAGCAGTGATAAGCACTGTGCCCTCTTCCTCCCAAGTCATTGTGTGATATTCTAGTCCCTTCAAAGTCAATGACAATTTGCACTGCTCACCACCAGGGAATGCAGCGTGGTGGGTTGCCTTCAGCCCAGCCAGTAGATCCCTCTGGTGGGCAGGACTGGAAATCCCCAGCCTGGGTGGACTTCTTCAAACTCATTGACAGGATGTTGGACATCGCTGGCAAGGCCAGCATTTATTGCCCATCCCTACTTGCTCTTGAGAAGGTGGTGTTGCCTTCTGCAGTTCCTGAGGTGTAGGTACACCCACAGTGCTGTTAGGAAGACAGCACCAGGATTTTGACCCAGTAATGTGCCCAAGCAGGAAACCTTGGAGCACACTTGCAAGGAGGAACTATTGGAAGCGAACTGACTGACTGTATAGAAATCGAACCAGTAGAGAGCAGTGACCTGGAAGCAGACCAGAAAAGAGTAGAGGCGAAAGTCGCGATTATCCCAGATCAATACTAAATACTGCAGTGTTTTTCTTTGCTTTCTGTCACATTGACACTTCTGAGAGAAAGCAATGGAAACTCCCCCAACCCAGTGAAACTGACATCTCCTGTCAATCAGAGTACATCAAAGGGATCTGGTCACACCTGGGGCTTCTGAAATCAACCAAGGGCAGTCCCTTATTTAGAATGGAGCTGTGATTTTGAAGGTTTCCCAGTGTTCAGGAGATGTAGCCACTTCAAAGGTTTTCCAGAACATAGACAATAATAAAGATCTTTAACAGAAAGTTGCCTGAAATCACAATGACAATGAAATCACAATGATAAGAGTGATCGCCACCTCTCCCAAGGAAAGCAGGGGAAATCCAGCCACAAGACCCTGCGAAAGAGACCTGAGGTCAACCCCTTCCACCCAGCCAGTGCCCATCCAACTCTCAGGTCCCTGCGAGGACTTTCCTTCTGCACCCTGGCAGTGATAGAGGGGCACATAGGCACAGGACTTATCTTCTTGCACCCTTTTGGAGTCCATGGTGTCAGGTCCACGATTATCAGGGCTGAGGGGGGCTTTGAAACTTACAGGATACTGCGAGGCCTGGATAGAGTAGACGTGGAGAGGATGCTTCCACTAGTAGGAAAAACTAGAACCAGAGGGCACAACCTCAGACTAAAGGGACGATCCTTTAAAACAGAGATGAGTGGGAATTTCTTCAGCCAGAGAGTGGGGAATCTGTGGAACTCTTTGCTGCAGAAGGCTGTGGAGGCCGGGTCACTGAGTGTCTTTGAGACAGATAGATAGATTCTTGATAAATAAGGGGATCAGGGATTGTGGGGAAAAGCCATGAGAATGGGGATGAGAAAAATATCAGTCATGACTGAGTGGTGGAGCAGACTTAATGGGCCGAATGGCCTAATTCTGCTCCTATGTCTTATGGAGAGCATACTGGGAGGCCATAGCATTGACCTCAATCCTGATCATTAGATTAAAGTGAACTTAAACGGGGTTCTTTCCCACTCTGGGCATGGATCTGATTGGGCAGGCACAGTGGGCTGGGGGTTTGCTGGTCAGCAAGAATTCCTCTTGTCCGATGCATTGGGCGATCGGGAATCCCGCCTATAGTTAACGGTCCCGGAGGATTGCACCCAAAGTCTCGGTTAACCCTGCCCATCGGTTCGGGAGGAATGGGGAAGGATTGTGGGAGGAATTTGCCCATCCCGCCTGCCAGTGGGAATCGTAGAGGGCGGGATAGAACCGCACAAAAACCTCAGCCGAGGTTTTCCAGTCTTGGGTCCGGAAAGCACCAACACCCCCCCACCCCACCCCACCCCCACCACCTCCCCCCCCCCACCCCCAAACCGGGTGTCATAGTCCTGTTGAAGAAATGAAAAATCAATGGGACTCACACGGGAGCCACTATTCTACACCTTCTAGCAATCAAGTGGAGATTGAGAATTGGCAAGTACCTCGCGCAGTTTTGGCAGGTGCTGAGGAACAGATCACAACCCTGGGCCTTTCCATCTGGAAATGATACGAGAGGCCAAAGAGAGTGGAAATTATGTAAAAATGAGGTCAAAATATAAATGTCTTTTCTAAATTGTGTCCCTTTCTTTCAACAATGTAATAAAACAGATTTGGGGGAAAAAAATGTAGAATAGTGAATGCGGGGAAACTAGCTCAAGGCACGAGAGGCAGGTAACGCCACATTTCGAATAACTGTCAAAGCTGAAATGTACATGATTATTGTACTTTCAGTAACTCCAATTAAATAATTATAATTTCCATAGTAACTTTCCAACATTTTAGATCCATTACTTGATATACAATTGAGAGGCCTGGTTAACTTCTCAACTGGAGTAACACTGCTATGTTCTATCATGGACTGATTAAATATGTTTTCTTTTCGAGCTAATTCTAATATAATGAGGGGTCTCTGGTTTAACCTCCTGAAGGTAACAGTGAACCAAATCACTCTCTGACTGCCTGACTCTGAATCATGTAGGTGAGCCCATCACTGATTTAGACCAGGCTGGTTTATTTGTAATGAAGTGATCATAAAGATATTAGTTACAAATAATTAATTAGTTATATATGTTAAATATATGTATAATTTATCAATATATAGGGGGTGATTCTCCCTGCCCGCTGCACTGTCTTTGGAACGCACTGGGCTGGGACATTCAAGTGGAGGCCATTTTTTGGGCCTCCCTCAGGCACCATGGCCTCCGCGAGTCTCCGGCATCTGGATTTCCACCGCCACCAGCTCCACGCCAGGAATCAGTGCGGAGCTGCATAATTTATTTAAATTATCATTTACATATATTTCATATCTGATTAGAGTCTCTCCCCACGTTAGGGGTGGTTCACAACAGCCCCCCATTTGTGGGGAGCTGGCGGCCTGACCCTGCTGGAGTGGAGGAAGGCCATCGAGGTCCCTCAGAGGGTCGGGCGCCGGGAGCTGCCCCCACCCCGCCCCCCGGGCATTGCTATCTTGGCAGTGCCGGCCTGGGCTCCCGACACTGCCCAAGGGGCAAAGTGGCGATGCCCGGGGACACCTTGGCACTGCCCACTGGACATCAGACAGTACCAAGAGGGCAGGGCTAATGGGGTGGGGCCTAGTGGGGCGTGCCTTTGTGGGGGGAGATTGGTGGGGGTGGGAGTCCCGCTGCCACTCTAAATAGAGATCGTGAACAGAGGGAGGGAGGTCAGCGATCAGATCTTCACATTGGTGTGGGGGGAGAGGGTCAGCCTGCTTTTGGGGGGGGGGCAGGGGGGGGGGTTGGGGCTGCCGGTGGGGGGGGGGAGATCGAGGCAGGCTGGGGGCAGGATCTGGGGGTCAAGGCTGGCCTGGACACATTCGGGGGGGTCAGTGATCGAGCTGTGGGAGGGGATGGAGGGACAGTATTGCAGGGTGGCAGGGCTGGTCAGTGATTGGGAGGTTGGCATTGCGGAGCCACCGTGCATGCACCGGTTTCAGGGCTGACAGATCGGTGCGTGTGCAGTGGCCCACTCAACACTGCGCTGCCGGCCTCTCCAGCAGGAATAGACTCCACCCACTGATTCACCCTGTACTCTGCAATGCATGGAGTGTGGGAGATTCACTTTGAAACTCCCACAAGCGGGATCTATTCCCGTTTTTACACAAATTCGACACTTGGAATTTTTGGGGGAGAATCACCCCCCCCCCTTTATATTTACAAATCAGTGCGCAGATCAATAATGCTTACCAAGTAAATTTCTCAGCAGAATTTATTGGTGGCACAGTGGTTAACATTACTGTCTCACAGTCTTTGCGGAGTCTGCATGTTCTCCCCATATCTGTGTGGGTTTCCTCTGGGTGCTCCAGTTCCCTCCCACAGTCTGAAAGACACGCTGGGTAGGTGGATTGGCCGTGCTAAATTCTCCCTCAGTGTACCCGAACAGGCACCGGAGAGTGGCAACGAGGGGATTTTCACAATAACTTCATTGCCTTGTCAATGTAAGCCTACTTGTGACACTAATAAATAAACTTCGAGCTTTAATTTACATCCTACTTATGATTGTTTAATTAACTCCAATTATGTGGAGAGGCCAGAAAAGCTGGGCTTGTTCTCCTTGGAGTGGAGAAGATCCAGAGGACATTTCCAAGGGGCACTCATAATTAAGAGGGTAGTGATTAGGGAGTCAGGAGAAACTTGTTTCTACTATGAGGAGAGTCACAAGCAGACGGCATAGATTTAAGATAATTGGCAAACTTACAGGGGAGGTGAGGAGAACATTTCTAAGACAATGAGGAGAATTTTCCATGCTCTCCGCAGAGTGCCGGGGGAGGAATGAGAAAATGGGTGTGTGGTTCCCAGGCTGCACGGTCGGATTCTCGCTCCAGATAATCCAGCACATTGTGCCGAATAAATCTGGAAACGTGAAGAACTTATCCCTGACAGAGGAGATGTCAGGGGTAAGTTTTTCACTCAGAGGGTGGGGACTGAGTGGAATCGGCTGCCGTCGGTGGTGGTGGAGGCGAACTCGTTGGGGTCTTTTAAGAGACTTCTGGATGAGTCCATGGGATTTAATGGGATTGAGGGTTATAGATAGGCCTGGTAGGTAGGGATATGATCGGCGCAACTTGTGGGCCGAAGGGCCTGTTTGTGCTGTAGTTTTCCATGTTCTACGGCTCACTCCGTCACGCTGGCCAGGCGGGGCTGGCTAAAGCTGGCAGCCAGAATCCTGAGATCAGGGTGCCCCTATCTCCGATAGGCAACACAGAAACCCAACCCCCCCACACACACACATGGAAACTGACCCCCACCCTCCACTTCATGTACATAAGGGACCCTGGTGATGTGAGGCAGCAGTAGTTAACCCCCCAGTGTGCCATCTCAACATCCAATAAATCTCCACTTTCTGACTGGGAGTCAAACACAGTCGCAGCAGTAAAAGCACCAAATCCTAACCAGTAAATCACCAGAGAAGATAAAAAGCAGTTGTTAACCTTGCCGATGTGACATCATGTCAGCGGGTGGGGAGATCTCAATGTGGGTTTCCTTCGGGTGCTCCAGTTTCCTCCCACAGTCCAAAAGATGTGCAGGTTAAGTTGATTGGCCATGATAAATTGCTCCTTAGTGTGAGGGGGATTAGCAGGTAAATACATGGGGTTAAGCGGATAAGGTCTGGCTGGGGCTGTTGTTGGTACAGACTCGATGGGTCGAGTGGCCTCCTTCTGCACTGCAGAGGTTCTGTGGTTGGGATTTAATGTCGAGGCTCACACACAGAAACCAGTCAGAAGGAAAGGGAGGAAAATGAAAAGTAAATAATTGTGCTTGTTTGCCATTGAGAACGCCAAGAAGATTACATATTCCTTGTAAAATAAGAGCCCCACTGGGACAAAGGAACAAAGGGATCGAGGAGCACAGATTCACAAATTGTTAAAAGCAGCCACAGTGGTTAAAATTGCAATTCATAGAAGTTCATTTCCAGAGGAAGCTAATGGAAAAGCAGGGAGGTTTTATAGAAATTTGATTAGACCACACTTCTAAGCATAGTTGTCAGCTCTATATTATAACTACAATATAGAGGCCCCGGAGAAGGTGCAAAAAAGATTTGCAAGCATGAGTGGCAATAAATATGTGAAAAGACTGAACAGGCTGGGCCTATTTCTTCTTTGGAAAAGATAAGGCAGAGGGCAACCTAGCAGAAAAATTTACATTTTTAAACAATTCCTAAAAGGTTTGATAGGGAGACAGTATGGGAAGGTGAAAAAAAGGGGCCATAAATGGTCACTAACAAATCTAATAAGAAATTCAAAGTAACTGGTTTACCCAGGGGATAGTTAGAATTCACTACCAGATAGAGGTGAGCTGTATTAATCCTTTTAGAGGAGGTTAGATCGTAACCTGAGGGAGAAAAGAACAGAAGGATATGATGTTGGGGTTAGATGAAGAGTGATAGAAGGAGGCTCATGTGCTGCATAAATACCAACACTGCCTGGCATGAGAGATGGTAAACGTGTGGTCCACCCAGTTTTTACCCAGTGTCACCACTTTGGTATTTGCAACACTGAGCAATTGGGCAAAATGACCCTGCCTCTGTGCTGTAAGTTCCCCACAGCCTAATCAATGCAAACCTCATTCAGCAAACATATAACTCTGCATTGTTTCTTTAGAAGAAATTAGCCTCCGGGGCTTACATGAAGAATTGTTTATCTATTGGTGTCACAAGTAGGCTTACATTAACACTGCAGTGAAGTTACTGTGAAAATCCCCTAGTCTCCACTCTACAGTGCCCGTTCAGGTACACTGAGGGAGAATTTAGCATTTCCTGTGCATCCAACCAGCTCGTCTTTCAGGCGGTGAGAGGAAACTAGAGCAACCGGAGGAAACCCACGCAGACATGGGGAGAACATGCAGACTCCACACAGGCAGTGACCCAGACTGGGAATCGAACCCGGCTCCCTGGCGATGTGAGGCAGCGATGTTAACCACTGTGCTTGGCCTCCAGTCAGGCGATGTGCACTCAAGAGGAGGTCCAGGGGTCAGATAAGCCTAATTCCCCAACCCTGGAAGAGGAGGTGGTCCGGTTACAAAGATGGCTGATCCTGACAGGGAGCAGGGGGGGAGGTGGAATTTGGTAGCCCACCCCCAGGAAGATGTTTTCCATTCTCAGTGGTCAGAAGGGGAGGGATGTGATATTTTTTGGGATGGGGTAGAGGGCGATCTGACGGTGGGGGAGATCAAGGGTGGGGGAGAGGGAAGTTCCTCTTGGCCCACAAGAAGTGCTGTGAGGTCATTACCTTTCCCACCACCCCCTCCCCCCCCCCCAAGCTCCCCCTTCTCACTGCAAAACCAGCCAGCTCCAGTCGAAGCTGAAAGACAGGTTCATTCGCTGCTTCCAACCTCATGGACACGTTCAAAATGTCAACCCACCTCTCGGCCCAGCTTCAGTAAAACAAAATGGAAGGCAGAGCGTTGGAGCCAGTGTCCCAATATTCTTGGAAATGTTGCCCGTGTAACCGCCCACCCCTCCTCCACCCACACACACAAGCCAGCCCAAACTCTTTCCCCAATTTTAAAACTCCTTCATTGTTAACAGCTCCCACGTTGAGTGGGAAAGAAAAGGAGATCTTAAATACATTACTTCACTAAAGTGATTATATAATCCTACACTTGCCGCCATCTATCTTAAGTTGCAACGACATTCCGTGATCACAGCCAGAATTCTCAAGCCATTCACGCTTCCAACCCCCCTCGCAAGCTGCCGGTATCATGAGGACGGAGAATTTTAAGCTCAGGCAAATCTCCCTTCACTGCAACAGGACTGGAGAATCCCGTTGGCATGAATGGTTGGAAAATCTCACCCCGCATTTCAAAGCGACTTTACTAGACTCCGTTTCCCACTGCCTCAGAAAAACAGCCGGCATAACCAAGAGCCCCACGCACCTCGGACATTCTCTTTTCCACTTTCTTCCATCGGGGAAAAGATACAGAAGTCTGAGGTCACGTATCAACTGATTCAAGAACAGCTTCTTCCCCGCTGCCATCAGGCTTTTGAATGGACCCTACCTCATATTAAGTTGAGCTTTCTCTACATCCTCACTATGACTGCAGCACTTCATTCTGCATCCTCGCCTTTCCTTCTCCCCATGTACTCTATGAATGGTATATTTTGTCTGTATAGCGCACTGGAAAATTACTTTTCACTGTATCCCTATATACGAGACAATAATAAATCAAATCAAATGAAAAAGCGCTTTGGGATGTCCTCAGGTTGTGAAAGGTGCTATATAAATGCAACTTGTTTTCCTTTCTTTCTACATGGATGGAGAATGAAAAATTGACAATGTCAAATAAAATCATTATATTAATCGGTTGTAAGTTAGCAAACAATAAAAACATTAATTTTAATGTAATTGTGTTTTTTCCACTCAGTAATTAGTTAATGCGTCTCAATATATCTCCCTGTGACAGCTTATGATTTTACAGATAGGTGAAATGTTTCCTTAAAATGTACATTTTAGCACCATCTACTGGTACTAACAAACTTGTTCCCGTAGTGTACACGGTCAGCTCGCCCTTTTGTACAGATGTTATTCTGCTTTCTTCATTCAGGTTAATCATCTGCCTTTTAACTGGGTTCGATGTGTCACAAAGCTGCATACCTCATTCAACTGACTGATTGAAAAGAAATCAAACAGTGGAAAAATGCAAAGAGCCCGGCTTCCAATCCACACAGTTGAGTTTACGTAAGGTCAAGTTTTTCCTGTTACAGAACTCAGTTGTAAATTCAGGGCTCAGTGATACAAGGTTTCACATTGGATCAAAAGCTGCATTCC
This sequence comes from Carcharhinus amblyrhynchos, assembly GCF_965287045.1. Classification (NCBI taxonomy): domain Eukaryota; kingdom Metazoa; phylum Chordata; class Chondrichthyes; order Carcharhiniformes; family Carcharhinidae; genus Carcharhinus; species Carcharhinus amblyrhynchos. The sequence continues at coordinate 135,216,197 of NC_137327.1, forward strand.
TTAAGATTATACTACTTCACTGGGGGACTGGATACATTCAACTTTATTGTATTCTCCATGACAAATTAAATAGACGGCATGCGTAGTTTAACTTCATTCTTCTTTGAAACAATCAGCGCCAAGAATTTGCATTTATTTCTTTGCGTGTGTGTGTTTTCTCTTCAATTGACCGACTCAGGTGGAGGGTAAAAGCCCATAAAGTGAAATGCTACCCTGGCAGGGAGAGGGCGAGAGAAATAATAAACTGAATAGTTGTGATTAGGCGATGCCAAACTCGAAAGCCTGTAGGTAGTAGGAGGGAGGGATGACCTAGGCAGGTAAGACATTCCACAGCTTTGTGTGCCTGGGAAGCAGGACGAATGCAGTTTGAAACAGTCCGAGGCTTGGTTTCAGTTCAAGAAATGCACAGTGCAGGAAGGGCATACAAAGCGGTGCAGTAAACACAAGCGCGCTTTATAAAAACTACACTCCATTCCAGAATCCCTTTTGATCTGGCCTGACTCCTATTTGCTTGTTGGAGCTCATCCTGACACCAGCAAAAATAAATCAGACCCATTTTACAGGGTTCCATTTCACAACACAAAGGAGTAAACTAACAGCCACTCAAAAGTTCTTTCATTTGCAGAATCAGAGCAGCCAAAAACACCCGACAATCCGTTTTCTTATTTTATGAATTAATAAGGGGCAAGTTATGTAACACTCCGGTCTAAGGTTTCACATTCCAGCACCTGCCTCTGTGTTTATGCACCGTTTGTACAAGGTTCAGATTTACATAACAAGATTTTTCATGTCCACATTTCCTAGCTGTTGTTTTTGTTACACATATTACAGAAATGAGGAGGCTGTATTATAATCAACTAAAATATGATGCAGAAAGGGATCTAGTGCACGGCTGCAGACCACACCCCAAATTGTGTCCATAAAGGCTCCTTAGACACCACCTTCCAAACCCATGATCACGAACATATGATAAGGGCAGCTGATACCTCATAGAGAATCATAGAATCCTTACAGTGCAGAAGGAGGCAATTCGGCCCATCGGGTTTGTACTGACCACGATCTCACCCAGGCCTTATTCCAGTCATACCTCATATTTACCCTGCCAATCTCCCTGACACTAGGGTCAATTCAGCATGGCCAAACAACCTAACCTGCACATCATTGGAACTTGAGAGGGAACCGGAACACCCAGAGGAAACCCACGCAGACACGGGGAGAATGTGCAAGCTCCGCACAGGCAGTGACCTGAGGCCAGAATTGAACCCGGGTCCCTGGCGCTGTGAGGCAGCAGTGTTAACCACTGTGCCACCGTGCCACCCCTGGGAACATCACCTGGGAGCACACCACCTGGAGGTTTCACTCCAAGTCACTCACCATCCTGACTTGGAAATATATCACTGTTCCTTCACTGTCACTGGGTCAAAACATGGAACTCCTTCTCTAACTGCACAATCTACAACTCTGGGGATGCAACGGTGTGAGAAAGCAGCTCGCCGCCACCTTCTCAAGGACCATTAGGGGTAGGAAATAAATGCTAACCTAGCTAGCGACAGCCATATCCTGTAAATGAATAAACAAAATGTTTAAAATTGACAATATATTTAGGCAACATTAATGTAACAGCTTCTGTGATGGTTCCACGTCAAAATAAAGCAGGTTTTCGACCTCAATGTTTCTGAATTTCTGAAATTGGGCGATGATAGCCTAGGTGTGCTATCGTTAGACTATTAATCCAGAAGCTCAGCTAATACTCTGGGGACCCAAGTTCAAATCTGACCACAGCTATAGGTGGAACTTGAATCCAATAAAAAATATCTGGAATTAAGAATCTATTGATGAAACTTTTGTTGATTATCAGAAAAACCCATCTGATTCACTGATGTCCTTTAGGGAAGGAAATCTGCTGTCCTTACCCGGTCTGGCCTACATGTGACTCCAGAGCCACAGCAACGTGGTTGACTCTCAACTGCCCTCCAAGGGCAACTAGGGATGGGTAATAAATGGTGGCCAACCAGAAGCCCCCTTGTCATATGAATGAATTAAATTAAGTTAATACATGCTGGCTACATTGTTGGTTTGGGTGGGGGGCATACGTGAGAGGACTTTACTTCCTCAGGACTTTAACACTGCAATTTGGGCAAGGTGTTCTTCCTAGCTGTAAGCTGGAAATACTTGCTTATGTTTCTCTCATTCTAAAGTTAGGCTGTGGATCGGCCGTGGGTCCGTAGGTCGTCCTCTTGCCTCTGAGTCATAAAATTCTGGATTCAAGTCCCAATCTAGCACTTGACTATGAAAATCATTCCAGTGCGGTGCCAAGGGAGCACTGCACTATTGGAGATGCTCTCCTTTGGGTGAGATGTTACAATGAGGACTCCATTTGCCCGTTCAGGTGGATGAAGATTCCATGGCACTATCTGGAAGGACAGCAGGAGGATGATCCCCAGTGTCCTGACCAATAACCATTCCTCGCTCCACGTCATAAAAAAACAGATTACCGCAAGCAGAGCAGAGGGGTGATGGACGCCATTAGTGAGTCCCAGACTTAGGTTTGGACCTAATTCTAAAGTTGCACTTCTACATTTCCGTCAATAGACAGCAGAAGCTAATTTGTAGATCATGAGAGCACTCCAGCACGCTAAAGCACAATATCCAATGTGATTACAATTGTGAGTTTCAAAGGTTACATACAGCTTTTTTATTTGAACAGAGAAAGAGACACTTTGAACACTGGGGAATAGTTTGGGAAACACATTGAAGGGTGGAATATGTTGCACTTGATCAGGGAAGATTATGTAAGTAGTTCTCGGAGCTACATAGAGAGAGAATGCCAGAGACGTGCCAGTGAAAGGAAGCCCATCCCTTTGGCAGTTATCAAGTTGAAGGTGTAACTTCAAATATTTAAGAGTTTTTCAGAAGTGAAAGGTGAGTCAACACAGCCAGCGTGGCAGCAAGTTGTTTATTAAATGCAAGAGACTTGTACTTTAGAGCCATGGCTCATTACTATTCACTACTAAAGTATTTTTCCTCAATCCAGCGTGCATCTTTTATCATTTTCTCCTGTTAGTGAGGCGCTGAGAAGCCAACGCTCACACGACTGGTTAGTTTGCTGTTATGCTCATAGAACATTACAGCACAGTACAGGCCCTTCAATGTTGTGCCGAGCTGTGTCCGAACCCAAGATCAAGCTATCCCACTCCCTATTATTCTGGTGTGTTCCATGTGCCTATCCAATAGTTGCTTGAAAGTTCCTAATTGCTTGTTCGACATGCCCACAAAACAGCTGTTCTCCTCTTCGTTGTGGCCTCCATTAAAAGCTCAAGTTCTCTTTGCTGAAAGGGCAAATTCTCTTAGCCGTGTTGTCCATTAACGTAGGAGCATAGAAAATCAATGGCTCAGAAGTAGGCCATTCAGCCCATTGGGTCTGTGCTAGCTGACAATTAGCGATCTCGCCTAATCCCAGTCTGCAGCTCTTGGTCTTTGGCCTACCGGTTACGACAGTTCGGAGAGAATTTTCCTGTCCTGCCCACAATGGGAATTGTAGGGGGATGGTCCGTGCAAAGGGCCGTTGACCTCAGGTGGGATTTTCCGGGTTTTGGGGTGAGTGTGGTTGGAAAATCCTGCCTTCAAGTCTATATCCAGGTAATGCAGTGAGTCTCTCTGCCTCTTTCAGGGAGCGAGTTCCAGGCATCCATCACCTTCTGAGAAGAACTTTCCTCAACTCCACACTCATCCTTCTACCATTTACTTCAAATGAAGAAGGTTATAGACCTCTCTGTTAAAGGAAATTGATCCTTCCGTGCATTCCATCGAGGCCTCTCAATTTTGAACATCTCAATTAAATTTACCCTTAGCCTCCACTGTTCCAAAGATGGTATCCCCAGGTGCATCCTCCCAAGCTCAATCACATCTGTCCTAGTGACCAAACTTGCGTTTTCTACTAAACAAAGTAGATGCTGGAAATCTGAAACAAGAACAAAAAATTCTAGAAACACCCAGCAGGCCAGGCAGCATCTGTGGTGAGAGAAGTGGAGCCAATGCTACAGGATGTTGATCTTTCATCAGAACTTTTTTAAACGGGTGGCACAGCAGGTTAGCGCTGCTGCCTCACAGAACCAGGGACCCGGGTTTGATTCCCAGCTTGGATTACTGTCTGTGCGAAGTCTGTATGTTCTCCAGGTTTCCTCCGGGTGCTCCAATTTCCTCCCACAGTCCAAAGATGTGCTGGTTAGGTGCATTGGTCATGCTAAATTCTCCCTCAGTGTCCCCGAACGGGCGCAGGAATGCGGCAACGAGGGGATTTTCGCAGTAAATTCATTGCGGTGTTAGTGTGCCACAAATAAATAAACACAGTTTAGTTTATCCCTGGCGTTATTTTCTACGTTTTGGCTAATAAAGGAAATAGTTCCATTTGCCTTCTTAACCATTTCATTCTAGCTGTCCTGCTGCCTTCAGGGATCAGTAGATATTCACTCTGTTCGTTACACAGTTCCATTTTATTTGCAGGTTTTCAAGAGTGTTGCGGCCCTTTAAGATTTACTGGACTCCTTATTGTGCACTCTCGTGGTAATAACAAGTGCTCACTGATGGGAAGGAAGAAAGCCACAGACAGCAGATAACACATTCCAACAAAATCTAGTGAGGTAGGCCCGCTACTCTGCCAATGTGGTTTGTCCCAAGAGGTGATGGCCTAGTGATATTATTGTTAGGCTACTAATCCAGAAACTCAGCTAATGTTCTGGGAACTTGGGTTCGAAACCCACCACGGCAGATGGTGGAATACGAATTCAATTTAAAAAATCTGGAATTAAGAATCCCCTGAAAACTGTTGTCAATTGTCGGAAAAACCAATCTGGTTCACTAACATCCTTCAGGAAAGGAAATCTGCTGTCTTTACCCCGGTCTGGCCTACATGTGACTCCAGAGCCACAGCAACGTGGTTGACTCTCAACTGCCCTTCAAGGGCAACTAAGAATGGGCAATAAATGCTGGCCCAGCCAGCGAAGCCCGTGTCCCACAAATGAATAATAAAAATAGAACCATCATGAGCAATCCAACCATGGAATTGACCCTGTGAACTCACCAGCCTGGATTGAATTCATACCCGGGACTAAGTTTCTATCATAGTCGCAAAGCCATGCAGTCCCTGAAGACTATTTTTAAAAAATTATACGAGGAAGATAATTATATTGTTGCCATCAGTTCTGAGACAATTTGTCTGTAACGCACAGGTTGATTTACTGTGTTCAAAGATTTCAAAGAAATCTAATACTAATTTTTAAAAATATGGAGGTGTTAGAACCTGTTGAAACAACTCAACCTTTCATAAAAGGTATTCCTTTCAGTGGGGATGTGTCTGTTAGTCACAGTTGTTACAAGATTGCTCGCACCCTGAAACTATACCTGGCCGTAAAGTGATCTTATCATTTTCAAAGGCTTTGGGTGGATTTCCCCGGCTGCGCTCGTCCTGAAACCGGAAAATCCCGCCTGAGGTCAATGAACCTTTCCATAGTCCGTCCCTCTCCTGCTCTGATTCCCAAAGCGGCCGGAATGGGAAAATTCACCCACTTATAGAAGAGCAAAATACTGCAGATGCTGGAAAGCTGAAGTAAAGGCAGAAAATTCCGGAAATACTCGGCAGGCCTGGCAACTCCGGAGGAGAGAGAAACTGTGTTAACGGACTGGAATTAGAAACACTGACAATAGAAGCAGGCCACTCGGCCCTTCAAACCTATTCCGTCATTCATTTTAATCATGGCAATTCATCGAATTCAATATCCTGATCCTGCCTTCAGCCCATAACCCTCGAACCCTTTAGCTCCAAGAGCAACATCTACAAAAACATTGTATCCCTGGGTTGGGTAGCAGGAGTTGGCATAATTCCCAGCTGGGACCACCTGCTTTGGGATACAGTGAGGATGGGAGTTTTATTGGGGGGAGGGGGCGGTGTGACTGTGGCTGAGACGGCCACAAGTGTGGCTGTCAGGTGTGGAGATGGTGTGTTTCAAAGGTCCACCTCAGAGATGTGGATCTCTATGCCAGGATGCAGAATGGCCTTCCAAACCTCACCCGTCTATCCCCACACCTCCACACACTGCCCTTGTCCGTCCATGATATCTCATGGTTCCCAGCAACCCTTGATAGCTCCTTATGCATCCCAAATGCAAACGTTTGCCCCCCCAAACAACTGGGGGGCTTCCACATACCCGATGAAAGAACACCGTTTCCGAAAGCTTGTGGGATTACTATCAAATAAACTGGTTGGACTTTAACCTGGTGTTGTGAGACTTCTTACAATCCCCATGGACAGCGAGGACCCAAAGATCAAAGCTAAAGTCTCCTCAATCTCATCCCTTGCCTCCCAAAGTATCCTAGGATATATCCCATCTGGCCCAGAGGACTCGTCAACCCTCGGGTTTTTTTAAAATTGCTAATACATCTTCCCTCAGAACATCTACCTCCTCCATCCTATCAGCCTGTATCACACATTCATCCTCAAAAACATGGCAGTAGCCAAAGTCATTGCACCTCGGTTGGTTCTGCTGCAGAGGGGAGGGGTAAAAAGTGTGTCAGTACAATAGTTATAGGGGATTCAACTGTAAGGGGAATAGACAGGCACTTCTGTGGCTGCAAACAAGACTCCAAGATGGTGTGTTGCCTCCTTGGTGCTAGGGTCAAGGATGTCTCAGAGTGGCTGCAGGATATTCTGAAGGGGGAGGGCAAACAGCCAGTGGTCGTAGTACATATTGGTACAAACGACATAGATTAAAAAAAAGGGATGAGGTCCTAAAAGCAGAATAGAGCGAGCTAGGAAGATAGTTAAGAAACCAGACTTCAGAGGTAGTGACCTCAGGATTGCTACCAGTGCCACGTGCTAGTCAGAGTAGAAATGAGAGGATATATCGGATAAATACATGGCAGAAGAGATGGTGTTAGGGGGAGGGTTTCAGATTCCTGGGGCATTGGGACCAGTTCTGGGGGAGGTAGAACCTGTACAAATTGGATGAGGCAGGGCTGGGGCTGATGTCCTGGGGGAGTGGTTTGCTAAAGTGGTTGGGGAAGGTTTAAACTAATCTGCCAGGGGGATGGGAACCTATGTAAGGATCTGAGAAGGAGGGAGCAAGGACAAAATGTGGAGAGAATGTTCCAACTACATCAAAAATCAGGAAAAAAGTTAAAAAGGAGAACTCAGGAGATGTTATTAATGGAAGTGTTAAAATTCAAACAGAAGTTACAAAAACTAGCATAAGGATACTTCATCTGAATGCTCGTAGCATTCGAAACAAGGTGAATGAGTTGACGGCACAAATCATTGCGAATGAGTATGATTTGGTGGCCGTTATAGAGACATGGTTGCAGGGTGTACATGACTGGGAGTTAAATATCCAGGGGTATCAGACTGTTGGGAGGGACCAACAGGAAGGTAAGGGAGGTGGTGTAGCTCCGATATTTAAGGATGGCATCAGGGCGGAGATGATATTGGTTCTATGGAAAAAAGATTGAATCCATTTGGGTGGAAATTAGAAATAGTAAGGAGAAAAAGTCACTGATAGGCATAGTCTGTAGGCCACCAAATAATGACATCACGGTGGGGCAAGAAATAAACAAAGAAATAACTGATGCATGTAAACATGGTACTTCAATTATCATGGGGGATTTGAATCTACATATCAATTGGTCAAACCAGGTCAGTCAAGGCAGCCTTGAGAAGGAATTCATAGAATATATCCGCAATAGCTTCCTTGAATTGTATGTAATGGAAACTACGTGGGAGCAAGTTATCCTAGATCTGGTCCTGTGTAATGAGACAGGGATAGTTAACGATCTTGCAGTTAGGGATCCTCTCAGAAGAAGCGATCACGGTGTGGTTAAATTTAAAATACAGAAGGAGTGTGAGAAGGTAAAATCCAATCCCAGTGTCTGGTCCTTAAACAAAGGAGACTATAAAGGGATGAGGGAGGAGTTGGCTAAGGTAGACTGGGAGCAAAAACTTAATGATGGGACAATTGAGGAACAGTGGAGGACCTTCAAAGCGATCTTTCACAGTGCTCAGCGAAAGTATATACCAGTGATAAGGAAGGACTGCAGAAAAAGAGATAATCAGCCATGGATATCTAAGGAAATAAAGGAGGGTATCAACTTGAAAGAGAATGCATCCAAAGTGGCAAAGGTTAGTGGCAACCTAGACAATCTTTAAAGGTCAACAGAAAGCCATGAAAAAAGCTATAAAGAAAAATAAGATGGATTATGAAAGTAAACTAGCTCAGAATATAAAAACAGATAGCAAAAGTTTCTACAAATATATAAAATGAGAAAGAATGACTAAAGTAAACATTGGTCCTTTAGAGGATGAGGAAGATGATGTAATAACTGGAAATGAGAAAGTGGCTGAGGCATTGGACAGATATTTTGTGTTGGTTTTCACAGTGGAAAACACAAATAACATACCAAAAATTGATGACAGGAAGGGTATGGCAGGTGAGGACCTAGAAACTATCATTATCACAAAAGAGATAGTGTTGGACAAGCTAATGGGGCTAAGGGTGGACAAGTCTCCTGGCCCTGATGGAATGCATCCCAGGGTACTAAAAGAGATGGCAGGAAAAATAGCAAATGCATTAATGGTAATTTACCAAAATTTGCTGGATTCTGGGGTGGTTCCCGCAGATTGGAAAACAGCAAATGAGACGCCACTGTTTAAAAAAGGAGGTAAACAAAAGGTGGGTAATTATAGGCCGGTTAGCTTAATTTTTATAATAGGGAAAATGCTTGAATCTATTATCAAGGAAGAAATGGCAAGACATCTGGATATAAATTGTCCCATTGGTAAGACGCAGCGTGGGTTCCTGAAGGGAAGGTCATGTTTGACTAATTTAGTGGAATTTTTTGAGAACATTACATGTGCAGTGGATAATGGGGAACGTGTGGATGTGGTGTTTCTGGATTTCCAGAAGGCATTTGACAAGGTGCCACACCAAAGATTGCTACAAAAGATAAAGGTTCACAGTGCTATGGGTAATGTATTAGCATGGATAGAGCACTGGTTAACTAACATAAAGCAAAGAGTGGAGGTAAATGGGTGTTTTTCTGGTTGGCGATCAGTGATTCATAGTGTGTCTCAGGGAGCAGTGTTAGGACTGCAATTGTTTCCGATTTACATAGATGATTTGGAGTTGGGGACCAAGTGTAGTGTGTCAAAAATGACACTAAGATGGCTGGAAGAGAAAAGTGTGCAGAGAACACTGAAATTTTGCAGAGGATGTTGAAAATCTGCAAAGGGATATTGATAGTCTAAGTGAGTGGGTGAGGGTCTGGGATACAATATTGGTAAATGTAAGGTTACCCATTTTGGTGGGAATAACAGCAAAATGGACTATTATTTAAATGTTAAAAAATTGCTATGCAGAGGGACCTGGGTGTCCTCGTGCAGGAATCACAAGGAGTTGGTTTACAGTTGCAGCAGGTAATTAAGAAGGCAACTGGAATTTTGTCCTTCATTGTTAGAGGGATGGAGTTTAAAAACAGTGAGGTTATGTTGCAGCTGTATAAGGTGCTGGTGAGGCCACACCTGGAGTATTGTGATTGGTTTTGGTCTCCTTACTTGAGAAAGGATATACTGGGATTGGCAGAGGAGATTTGCTAGATTGATTTCAGAGTTGAAAGGGTTGGCTTATGAGAAGAGACTGAGTAGACTGGGGTTATACTCATTGAAATTCAGAGTTGAGGAGGAAATTCTTCTCACAAGGAGTTGTGAATCTGTGGAATTCCCTGCCTAGTGAAGCAGTTGAGGCTACCTCATTGAACGTTTTTAAGGCAAGGATAGATAAATTTTTGAACAGTAAAGGAATTAAGGGTTATGCTGAGGGGCAGGTAAGCGGAGCTGAGTCCCCGAAAAGATCAGCCCTGATCTTATTGAATGATGGAGCAGACTCGAGGGGCCAGATGGCCTACTCCTGCTCCTAGTTCTTATGTTCTTATGTTATTATAAGGTCAAAAGCACAAGGTTTTTTCAACCTGAAATAGAAACCCAGCTTGAAAACACGAGAAAGGCTCTATAGACGGCTGAAAGTAGAGGCCCAGAAAAAAAAAGGCCAAAAGAATAGATGTTAGGTGGAGAAAGTGCAGGGGATCCAGCAACTGGCCACCAACCATGACGTGCAGCCAAGACCACCAATGGCCCAAGCACCCAAGGCCACACCCACTGCTGGCCAAGTACGGAGAGGTCCTCCTGAATAACAGAGAGACAGTCAGCAGCCACTGGAAGGAGCCCTCTGAAGACCTGCAGAATAGAGGCTTTTGCCTTCAAGGAGAACATCTTCAACTCCATCCTGCAACATTCTACCCACCCCCATCTCAGCGTAATCTCTCCCAGCACAAAGTAGAAAAGACTCCGATAGTTAAAGAACAACAAAACATCAAGAGCAGATGCAATCCCTGCCAAAGCACTAAAACATGGCAAGGAAGCACTTATGGTGCAAACACATGGTCTCATTTCCCTTATCTGAGAGGGGGAGAACATTCCAGGAGATCTCCGAGATGGTGCAATGATGAACATCTTCAGAAGTGACAAGTTTGACTACAGCAACTACTGAGGAATTTCTGTGCTGTTGGCCACAGTGAAGGTCATCGCATGAGTCCTTCTTAATCACCTTCTCCCTCTGGCTGAAGAGCTTCTCCCAGAGCTGCAATGCTGATTCTGCCCACTAAGGGGCACAATGGACATGATCTTCACCACATGGTATCTACAAGAGAAATACAGGGAACAGCAGCAATCCTTATAGGTGGCTTTCTTTGACGTCACAATGGCCTTTGACACTGTCAATTGCGAGGGATTGTGGAGCATCCTACTCCGTTAGCTGCCCCCAAAAGTTTGTCACCATCGTCTGCCTGCCCCATGAGGACATGCAAGCTGTCATCCTGACCAATGGATCCAGCACAGACCCAATTCGTGTTTGGACTTGGATCAAGCAAGGCTGTGTCATTGCAGAGATGCTCTTTTCAATCTTTCTTACTGCAATGCTCTATCTCACTCTCAGCAAGCTCACCATTGAAGTGGAGTTAAGCTACAGAACAAATAGAAATCTGTTAAACCTCCGCTGCCTGTAGGCCTGATCCAAGATCATCCCTTCCTCTGTCATTGAACTGCAGTCTGTGCACACTCAGAGATTGAGCAGCAAGCCATCGCCAATACCTTCAGTGAGGCAAACAAGAACCCTACACTAAACATACATAAGACAAAGTTCCTCTACCAACCTGTCCCCACTACACATGATGATATTTTGGCAGAAGGAGCGATTCATTTGAAAACAAATGGTACCAAACAATTTACACCTGTACATTTCTAAATTTTGAACCTATGCGGCTGTCTGGAAGTTTGAGATCTGTTTGGAGTTACTTTTCATAGTGTACTTTTTATAGTCTTTTATTGAATCATCTTTTCTAATACTTTCCTGCCCTGCCAGTTATCAAAATCCACAACGAGGCCTTGAGTAATGAGGACATTTTCCTTTCCTTGAGAGCCAACTGTCAACAGTGGCAGACCTCAACACTGAGGTTCAACACCATCTTCAGTGTGGTCAACTGGGGAAGATTTGTTTGAAGACCAGGACCTCAGATCTGGCACCAAGCTTGAGTGGAAGTGATACCCACCCTACTTTATGACACAGTGACATGACTATGCACAGCTGGTACTCTAGAGAAGGACAGTCAGCGCTGCCTGTGCAAGATCCTGCAAATCCATTGGCAGGACAGGCACACTAAAGTCAGCATTCTCCCTCAGACCGACATCCCTCACATTGAAGTGTTGACTACACTCGATCAGCTTCGATGGGCACATCATCCGCACACTGGACACAATACTCCCAAAACAAGCATTCTACTCGGAGGTTCAACACAGCAAGTCAATCCCAGGAGGGCAGAAGAAACTAATCAAGGACAGTCTCAAATTGCAACATCCCGTCTCGGAATTCCTGGCTTTAGGTCACCCAAAGTGGAGGAAAAACACCCAGAAAGGAGCTGAAAACCTCGCAGTTCATCACCAAAAGCATGATGAAGCCAAATGTGACAGTGAAAGGAGAGTGTGACAATACGGACATCCCACCCCACCAACCAGCATCTGCTCCACCCACGGCAGAGAGTGGAGGCCTCCTGACTGGACTCCTCACTCACCTGAGAGCTCATTTTCAGTCTGGAAGCAAGTCGTCCTCCCGCTCTGAGTGACTAAGAGAAAGAACACCCAAAATCTGGACACCATCTACAAGGCACATGTCAGGAGTGTGATGGATACTCCCCACTTGCCTGAACGGGTGCAGCTCCAACAACACTCAAGAAGCCGAACACCATCCAGGACAAAGCAGGCCCGCTTGATGGGTATCCCATCTACCCACTCACAGCCTTCTCCAGTGACATCAGTGACAGCAGTGTGTACCACCCACATGATCATGGACTCCCTACAGGCAGAAGGAGGCCATTCGGCCCATCAAGTCTGCACCGTCTCTCCGACAGATTACCTTACCCGTTCCCGTAACCCTGCACATTTACCATATTTGATCACCGCGCCCCCCCCCACAACTTACACACCTTTGGACACCCCATATATTTCCCCTGTTAATCCCCCCGTCACTAAAGGGCAATTTAGCACGGCCAATCAACCTAACCTGTACATTCTTGCACTGTGGGAGGAAACCGGAACGCCCAGAGGAAACCCACGCAGACACGGGGAGAATGTGCAAACTCCGCACAGACAGTGACCCAAGCTGGGAATTGAACCCGGGTCCCTGGTGCTGCGAGGCAGCAGCGCTAACCACTGCATTGCAGCAATTCAGCAAGACCTCTTCAGCAGCCTCTTCCGAACCCAAACCACGCTCATGTTTTCTGGCTCCATTCATAGGTAACATTCCTGGTCCCTGATTGGTTCTATTCTTTCCTTAATTATCCTGTTGCTTTTTATGCAATTATAAAGTAGGTCTCAGCTTTCCTGATTTTATTTGCTAACCTTTTTTCACAGGATCACAGAATCTGAGAATTGTTACAGTGCAGAAGAAGGTTATTTAGCCCATCGTGTATGTACTGGCTTTCCAAACAAGCTATTGCCTTGTCTGTTCCCTGTACTCCTGCACATTGTTTCTATTCAAGTAATCAACTAATGCCTCAACGTGACCACCACATTCCAGACCCGAAACACTCATCAGTGAAAAAGATTTTTCTCACACCACACGTGCTTCTTTTGTAAATCATTTTAAATCCGTGCCCTCTCAGTATTGATCCTTTTACAAACTGGGACAGTTTCTCCCTATTTACACTGTCCAGCCCTCTCATGATTCTGAACATCTCTATCAAATCTCCTCTTAACCTTCTTCTCTCCAAAGAGAACAGTCCCAGCTTCTCCGATCTATCCTCAGAACTGAAGTTTCCCATCCTTGGAATCATTCTTGTAAACTTCTCCTGCACCTTCTCTCCAATGCGTTCACATTTTTCCTCTAGGGCAGCAGCCAGAACAGTACACCATACTCCAGTGGAGGGATTTTCATCTACCTAGGGAGAAATTGCTTTTTAAATTTTCTTTTCTAATGAAACCTTTGCACTTCCTGTATACTTTCGGCTGTGTTGAGCTCTCAGTATCTGACACAATCTTCCTTTTTTTGCCTCATCCTACCCTGCATACTCCCAGACATCGAAGGGACTCTAGTTTTTGGAGTCCCACTATTTCAGTTTGGGATCTAAATGTTCTGCACATTCTTCCTCCTCAGTTTAAATGTTCCATCTTACAAGCTGTTCTTTAAGTTGGTGTTGAACCCACCACACCACCATCTTTCCTAATTCGTTATTTACCACAACTGAGAAAACATAGAAGATAGGAACAGGAGGAGACCATTTGGCCCTTCGAGCCTGCCCCACATCACGATCATGGCCGATTGTCCAACTCAACAACCTAATCCTGCTTCCTCCCCACAAGCTTTGATCCCATTCGCCCCAAGTGCAACACCTAGCCGTCTCTTGAATACATTCAATGTTTTGGTTTCAACTACTTCCTGTGGTAATGAATTCCACAGGCTCACCACTCTTTGGGTGAAGAAATGTCTCCTTACCTCTGTCCTGAATGATCTACCCCAAATCATCAGACCGTGACCCCTGGTTCTGGAACTCCTTATCACCCATAACTTTTCCATCTTCCACTGAACAAAGATGTGCGGGTTAGGTTGATTGGCCATGCTAAAATTGCCCCTTAGTGTCCTGGGATGTGTAGGTTAGAGGGTTTAGCAGGGATATGGGGGTAGGGCCTGGGTGGGATTGTGGTTGGTGCAGACTCGATAGGCTGAAGGGCCTCTTTCTGCACTGTAGGCTTCTATGTTCTATGTTCTATGTTCTAAATCCTCAGCTTGTGACTTTACCTTGATTTACTTAATTTTCTCTCTCAAATCTTTTGAGGTGGTATCCTTCAATTTTGTCTTTGTCTTTCACCTAGGCTTCCCAACAACAAAAGCTCCAGCTGGAGCAGGTCATCAACCTACAGCAACTTGTTCCTGCTGCAGATTTCTTCCAGCGCTGCTGGGTGTGATAGTGCCTCCAGGATTTTGATGCACTCAGCAAAGTCTAAGAGAAAATCTGAATATTTAACAGTTCAGCCAGCATGCACTAAGCTAAAAAAATGCATGAAGGATTGTGCATAACTTGTTTGCAAGTTCCATTCCTAATGAATTTTCAAGTCATCTCAAGGATGATGCAGAAATGGTATTAACCTCATACCTTATCTTCCTCCTTTGAGAACATACCGGACTGCTACACAGTGATAGATCTGACTCCTGGAACTCAGCCAGGTCAGTGTAGACCAACAACATGGTGATGTGCCTTTGCTATCTGCTTAGGATTTCTTCCCACTGTCAGCAACTATACAATCATTTTTATACCATTAAAATCTGCCATTTATTTTTCCATCTCGTTTCTTTTTTCATTAGCTGCCATCTTGTGTATTGTTTTCTGCTTTCTGTCTCCCTCCTTTCTTGAATTGTAGGGTTATATTTGCAGTTTGCCAGTCCACTGGGATCTTTCCAGAATCTAGGGAAATACGAAAATTACTACAAATGCATCCACCATCTCTGCAGCCTAGGATGCAAGCCATGAGATCCAGGGATGTGTCAGCCTTTATTCCTATTAGTTTTCTTAGTGCATTTCCTCCAGTGATCGCGATTGCCTCTTGATTTTCTATTGTTCTTGGGGTACATTCAGCCCCTTTCTACCGTCAAGACAGATACAAGATGCTTCTTCAACATCTCTGCCATTTTCTTATTTTCTGTTATTAATTCCCCAGTCTTATCCCCTAAGCAACCACCAGTACTTTAGCTACTCTCTTCCTTTTTATATGTATTTATATGTCTTGCTAGTTTTCTCTCATCCTCCAATTTCTCCTATTTGTTGGTTATCCTTTACTGGTTTCTAAAATTTTCCCAATTTTCTGGGCTAATCTTTGCAGCAATGTACATCATTTCTTTCAATTTAATTCTATCCAAACCATTAGTTAGTCACAGATGATGCATCATTTACCTAGAGTCTTTTTTTCTCAGTCAAATATATCTTTTGTTGAGAATTATAGAATGTCTTCTTTATTGCCTACCACTGCTTCTCTACCATCTTACCTTTTAACCTAGTTTCTTGATCCACATTAGCTAAATCAGTCTTTATACCCTTATAGTTGTTTGTATTAAAATTTAAGACTGCAGTTTCAGACCCAAATTTCTCACCCTCAAACTGAACACAAATTTCTATGATGGTATGATCACTCTTACCTCGAGAATTCTTTACTTTGAGGTCATTAATTAACTCTTATATTTAATAGCAAAACATGTCAACTGCCTCACAGGAATGTTATCAAACAGCCACCGAGAGATATCACCATTGGTGACCAAAGAGAAGTGTGTTCTATGACATAGAATCTATGGAGTGTCTTCAAGGGAGTTAGAAAGATAAAGAGGCAGAAGGGTTTTGGCCAGGAATTCATAGACAGCTGAAAACTTGGCCACCAAATGTGGGAATATAAAAAGCAGGAATGTTTATGTGGGTTGTCAGAGGCTTTTTCTAAGGGTGGAAGTGTCAATTACAAGGGGCCACTGGTTCAAGATGAGAAGGGGAGATGTGCGTGGAACATTTTTCATGCAGAGAGTTGTGGGTGCCTGGAACGTGCTGCCAGAGGAGGTGGTAGAAGCAAGCACATTAGCAACATTCCCATACTCCAAAGATGTGTGGGTTAGCTTGATTGGCCATGCTAAATTGACCATTAGTATCAGGGGGATTAGCAGAGTAAATACTTGGGGTTACAAGGATAGGGCCTAGATGGGATTGTTGTTGGTGCAGACTTGATGGGCTGAATGGCCTCCTTCTGCACTGTAGGGATTCTATGATTCTATTCAATGATTTAAGAGCCATCTGGATCATAGAATCTCTACTGTGCAGAAGGAGGTCAATTGGATGGGTACATGAATGGAGAGGGAATAGGGGAATACAGGCCAAGTAAGGGCAGAAGGTTTTTTTACATTTATTTACAGCATCATAATCAGCTTGGCTTGGAGGGCCAAAGATCCTATTCCTGAGCTGTACTCTGCTCAAAATTGAAGGAGACACAAAATTATTCTGTTGATAGAAAGAAGAAGATAGATCTTCACCACCGCTGGAAATCCCCAAGCATTTTACAGTAAGTAACAGCTAAGTTACCACAATCTGCAATGTGGTAACAAAATTAACTTTCAGAGTGACATTAGTTAAGGTCCATGACCTGTCTCACTTAAAGGCACTGATTACTCGTACCACTGCCCGATCCATACTGACTTTTGATTATTTTGCCACGGTGACAAAATTGAATAAATAAATATGAAAATTGTAAAGATAATGGAAATAAAGGGGCGGCAGAGTGGCACAGTGGTTAGCACTGCTGCCTCACAGTTCCAGGGTCCTGGGTTCAAATCCGGCCTCAGGTCGCTGCATGGAGTTTGCACATTGTCTGCGTGGGTTTCCTCTGGGTGCTCCATTTTCCTCCCACATCCAAAAAGGTGGGCAGGTTAGGTGGATGGTTGGTTTTGGTCAGGTGAGGTTACGGGGATAGGGCGGGAGAAGACTGGGTAAGCTACTCAGTCAGAGAGTCAGTGCAGACTCAATGGGCTGAATGGCCTCTCCTGCACTGTTTGGAATCTATAATCAAATGTACTTTGAGCAAATAGAGCAGTGAAGACAAGAGCGCTCTTTGTTGAGTAGGATTGGCCGCAGTCTAGTTTTATTGTTCTCATGGCTTGGGTGACTTCTGGTACAAGTAAGAAGTATTTCTTCTGTGTAAATAGCAGAGTCTTTTACTAGATTAAATAATGTGAGGAGTTTCACTGGTAGGGCTGACTGTATAAACATCATTGCCCTGACTGTTAGATGGACAACAAGATTAACTGGATAGGATTGGAATCATTTTTCCATTAAAATTAATTTTCTTGTTATTTTTATCAAAACATAGCACACACTGGAAAATTCCAGGTGGTCACGTTCAGTACTGCCCTGTTACTCGCTTAATCAGCCTAAGTAGGTTACTATAGTAATGAGCTGTAAGAGTTATGAACCAATTTGTAATGAAAAAATAACATTTTTGTGTGTGTAAGTTCAACAGTGGGTTTTACAACAGCCTGATGAGGAAATAGTGACTGGAGTCCACCCTTGAACAGATGTCAGGAGTGTTGCTTTAGTGTTTTTGGAGCGTTGCCCAGATCTCTTTCTTTACCTATCTTTTCAACTTTGAAATGAGTTGAGTTGTCCAGCTGTGGTTTGAAATTCCATACGTTCCCAGACTTGTTGGTGTAGGATATTCGAACAGAGTAAGGCTGGCATTACGTCTTGTTATATTCTCTTCGTGAGCACGCACTTCTCTTTGTCTTCCCACCTGCAGTGCACTTGCAACAGTGGAGAGTAACACGAAAGCAGCACCCTAAGGTTACGGCACCCAGTTACACTGTGGCAAATTAGACCTGTTTAGAAGCAGCTAATTTGATAAACTAACATTATCCCAGGATATGTCGCTGGAAGATCCGTGAATCTGGAAGAATTTTTTTAAAATTGTATATTTGGTTTGGATTACACAGGGAAATCTGTAAAAATCACTGGAATATCAACATATTTTTCTGGATAAAATTGCCATTTATTTATAATTCACGATTTTTTTCAGCATGGAATGGCTTTTTTTTAATAAAGGACACTTTTACTATCTAAGAGTGCCTCAGTTTTGTGAGGTTTTAACATTATATAACAATTAATAATGCAAGATATGACTGCTGGTAATCTCTGTTTGGTGGCTACTGCTAATCTGTGGTTAAAAATATTATCTCCCCAAGAATTTGGAAAATGTTGGTCTTTAAAGCAATATCAAGTGAAGAGAAGGTATCATGTTTAATGTTTTTACAGCCACTATCTGATTGTAATAATAGGACAGCACAGTGGCTCAATGATTAGCGCTGCTGCCTCACAGCGCCAGGGAACCAGGTTCAATCCTGGCCTTGGGTGATTGTGTGGAGTTTGTACGTTCTCCCCCCGTCTGTGTGGATTTCCTCCAGGGCTCCTCTTACAGTCCAAAGGTGTGCAGGTTAGGTGGGTTGGCCACACTGAAGTGCCCCTTGGTGTCCCAGGATATGTGGGTTAGGGGGATAAGCAGGGTAAATACATGAGGTTACGGGGATAGAACCTGGGTACAATGCTCTGGCAGAGTGTTGGTACATACCTGATGGGCTGAATGGCCTTCTTCTGCAATGTAGGGATTCTATGATTCTATAATATGTACGTCTGTGATAATAATGCAGCGTAGACACATTTCCCCCTTCTATGGCTATCACTCACTATTGCTGATATTACCTGCAGTTCCCTCAATGGCTTAGCAAGAAGTTGCTCTAAATCGTGATGTACTGATCTGTGTCACTGAGACAGAAAGTCACACCTCACTGCACTCCACAGGAACAAAGAGTATTCGTCAAAGGATAGAGTGAGGAGGTGGTAAAGAGCTGGTCAGAGTGTAAGCACAGTTGAGGAAAATGATCTTAAGGATCCTTCTGAAGATAGACAGTAACTTGCTGGGATTGGGGTGATAAAGAAAGGGTCTTCAGGAGTTAGGGTGCATTGGCTTAAAGCACATCCCCAGTGGTGGAACAAAGTAATGAGGAAACAATGGGTTCACCAGCGATGGCGCAATAAAGGTTTCATATGTGGAGAGAGGCCTGAGAGAGGACACTGCATCTGGATGTTAAAGCATGAAGAAGGATTTTGCCTTCTCTCCTGGTAATTGGTAATTTCTGGAATAATATTTTTAAAGTGAAGACAAGTAACCCAGTTTAGGGTTAGTGCTATTTTAATTAACTTTTTTTTAAAGTTAATACCTTCAGGACAGACAAAAGAATGCAAGCTGTCAGTGAAACTAATAATTTCACCACTGCATGGTAATACTTCAACCAATCAGAGTCAACAGGCCAACCAATCAGAACCATTTTTGCATGCAGTATAAATTGGTGTTCCTTTTGAAATTTGGCAATCTTGCTCCTGTCCTGGTGAGTGCATGATGAAAAGCTTTGACAGATTGTTTCTTTATTTCATCAATATTCAAGTTTTGCACTATTAAGCATCAAGCGTCTATTAACAAAATATCGCAGACAACTTTCATACAAACACATTAATCATTACTATCACACAACCATTTTTAATACTTAACTTCTGTGTATCCTTAGCATAGTGATGTAACCAAAAGTTCTGTTTTTATTTGAAATTTGACGTACCAGGAATGTGAGGTTATAATCATAGAATCCCTACACTGCAGAAGGAGGCCATTTGGCCCATCGGATCTGCACCAACTCTTTGACAGAGGATCCTATCCATGCACTTTCCTGTAACCCCAAATATTTACCCCACTAATCCCCCTAATCTACACATTTTGGGACACTAAGGGACAAGTTCTGCATGGCCAATCCATCTAACCTGCACATCTTTGGACTGTGGGAGGAAACCAAGGCAGCTGGAGGAAACCCACGCAGACACGGGGAAACTGTGCACAAACTCCACACAGGCAGTGACCCAAGACCAGAATTGGACCCGGGTCCCTGGTGCTGCGAGGCAGCAGTGATGACCACTATGCCACTATGCTGACCCTTTATGAAGTGTTCTTTTGAGGGGTATAGAAAAGGCTGACAAAGGAAATAATAGTTTTCAGATATAAATAAGTTTGAGGCTAATTACTTAAACGTTATTTTCATTTGTTGAAGAGTTGGTTACAAAGAGCTGTGGACTAAAGACCATCACAGACAAATGAAGAAAAAGTGATGAGATTTATTTCCACGCAGCTACTGCAACATTACAAATATTTATTACAAGTGGTTGCTCAGGAAGGAATATAACATCACATAAATGATAATTGGATAGGCATTTGTCAAGGGTAGAATATAAAAGCACTTATGAAAAAGGCAGGTCATTAGGATTAGCGCAGAAAAGTCCAGCTAAAGAGCTAATGCTGGCTGAGGCACACAAGGGCAAGGACCTTATCCTAGAAAAGCAATGTAAATGGCTGGTTACAACTTGTATTTTTACAGCAACCTTAATGTAATAAAATGTCCCAAGGCCCTACACAGTAGCTTCATGAAAGAAGCTCCTCTTCTCCTTCATCAGAGCCACAAAAGAAACATTTGGTAAGATGACCAAAAACCTGGGCTGGAATTCTCTGACCTCACCCATGGCTGGGGTTCTCCAGTCCCGCTGCAGTGAATGGAGTTTTGGCTGAGCGCTGAATTCTCCATTCTCACTGACATCAGTGGCAGGGTGAATAAGATCGGAGAATCCAGGCCATTCTCGTTTCAAAGGAGGAGCAAGAGGGAGAGAAATATTGGGAGGGAATTCCGGAGTGAATAATCTGGGTAGCTGAAAACATGGTAGACAAGGCTGAACCTGAATAAAATTGGATTTGCCCAAGAGGCCCACATTACAGGACACAGAAATCTTGACGGGTTCTTTGCCTAGAGGAAATTACAGAGATAGGGAGGGGTGAGACCATGGAGGAATTTGAAAACAAGGATGAGAATTTTAAGACTGAGTGTGCTTAACCTGGAGTCAATGTAGGCATTGACCACAGGGGTTTTGGATGAATGGGCTTTGAACATAAGAACATAAGAAATAGGAGCAGGAGTAGGCCATCTAGCCCTTCGAGCCTGCCCCGCCATTCAATAAGATCATGGCTGATCTGTCGCTGCTCAGTTCCACTTTCCCGCTTTCTCCCCATAACCCTTAATCCCTTCTCTTATCAAAAACCCATCAACCCGCGTCTTAAAAATATTTAGCGAGGCAGCCTCCACCACTTCAACGGGCAGAGAATTCCAGAGATTCACCACCCTTTGAGTGAAGAAGTTCCTCCTCAACTCCGTTCTAAACCGCCCCCCTTTTATCTTGAGGCTGTGCCCTCTAGTCCTACTGTCTTTTTTGATCGGGAAGAGTCTCTCCACCTCTATCCTATCCATCCCATTCATCATCTTATAAGTCTCAATGAGATCTCCCCTCATTCTTCTAAACTCTAACGAGTACAAGCCTCATAGCTCAACCCCCTCAACTCCGGTATCAGCCTAGTAAACCTCCTCTGCACTCCCTCCAAGGCCAAAATATCTTTGCGCAGGTGCGGCACCCAAAACTGCACACAGTACTCCAGCTGCGGCCTCACCAATGCCCTATACAGCTGCAGCAAGACCTCCCTACTGTTATATTCAATCCCCCTCGCTATGAAGGCCAGCATCCCATTCACCTTCCTGACCACCTGCTGCACCTGCAAGCTGGGTTTTTGCGACTCATGCACAAGGACCCCGAGGTCCCTCTGCACTGTCGCCTGCTGCAGTTTTTCGCCACGTAAGTAATAGTCCTTCCTACCATTCTTCCTACCAAAGTGGACCACCTCACACTTGCCAACATTAAATTCCATTTGCCATTTCCTGGCCCATTCGCCCAGCCTATCTAGATCCTTCTGCAGACTCTCCACACCCCCCGCACAATTTGCCATTCCCCCTATCTTGGTGTCATCAGCAAATTTCGACACCCTACACTCGGTTCCCTCCTCCAGATCATCTATATAAATGGTAAAAAGCTGAGGCCCCAGCACCGACCCCTGGGGCACTCCACTAGTCACCATCCGCCAATCCGAATAGCACCCGTGTGAGTTAGGGAGACAGGCTCCAGAGTTTTGGACAATCTCAACTTTACAGAGGGCCAAATATGGAAGGCTGGCCAAGAGTGCATTAGAACAGACAAGTCCAGCAATGGCAAATGCATATTTCATTACTGAGGCAGGTATGAAGTTTAGCCAATGTTCTGGAGTTGAAAATAGATAGTGTTAATGATGGCGTGAATGAGAGGTTGAAAACCTTACCTTGGGGTCAAAGAGACACCAAGATTGAGAACAATCTGTTCAAACTCAGACAGTTATCCGGGAATGGAGTCAATGGGTACGCAATGGAGTTTGGGGCAGGAACTGAAAGTGGTAGTTTTGGTTTTCCCAATATTTAATTGGAGGAAATGTCTTCCCATTATGGTGTTGAAGATTTGATAAGCAGTCCGATCATTTAGAAATGGTGGAGCAGTTGAGAGAGATGGTGGTGAGTCAGAACTGAGTGTCACTAGCATATATATGGAAAGGGAGACTGTGTTTCAGATGATGTTGCCAAAGGATGATAGGTAGATGTGAAACGTGGGGGGATATCAGATGTATTGGTGCAGGAGGAGGTAGAAATAGGGAAGTATTGCTGCAACTGGACAGGGTACTGGTGAGACCACATCTGGAGTAGACTGAGCAGTTTTAGTCCCTTTATTTAAGAAAGTATTTCATTGCAAGCAGTTCATAGAAGGTTCACTCAGATTCTCCCCGGTATGGAGGGATTCTCTCATGAGGAAAGATTAAATAGGTTAGGATTCTACTCATTGGAATTTAGGAGAAGGAGGGGTGATCTCTCTGAAACGTATAGGATTCTGTCGGGGCTTGACAGGGTAAATGATGAGAAGAGTTTCCCCTCATGGCAGAGTCTATGACCAGAGGCAGAGTCTCAGAATAAAGGAGCACCAGTTTAACACTGAGATGAGGAGGAATTCCTTCTCTCAGAGGGTTGTGAATCTTGGGAATTCCTTGCCACATAGAGCTGCGGGGGACAGAGTCCTTGTGTATATTTAAGGCTGAGATAGATTTTTGACCAGTAAGGAAATCAAGGGTTATGAGGAATGGGCAGGAAAGTGGACGTGAGGAATGTCAGATGAGCCATGATCCTATCAAATGGTGGAGCAGGCTCCCCATGTCAGTGTGGGTTTCCTCCACGTGCTCCAGTTTCCTCCCACAGTCCAGAAACACCCAGCTAGGTTGATTGGCCATGATAAGTTGTTCCTTAGTGTCATTAGCTATTAGCGGGGTAAATATATGGGGTTCTGGGGATAGAGCTTGAGTGGGATTGTTATCGGTGTTGGGTCAATGGGTCAAATGGCCTCTTTCTGCACTGTAGAGATTCTATGGGAAGAGCCGAGTGGCTCCAGTATCTGTTGGTTCCCGACGCACACTACTCATCTTCCCCGACTCTGAGTGAATCCAAAAGCTAAAATTCAACCACTTGTGTCAGACAACAAAAGTGCAGGAGAGCTTTAGTTAAAAGTGGTGCTGCTATTTACCTTCAGCATTATTCCATGTTATTTAATTTGGATCCTTTGACATGTGACTCCTCTCAGACTAATTACTAAAATTCATTATTCATTTTAAGAGAACTCAGGGGACTGAATGGAATACATTTGATCTTGTAGAAGAAAACTAAAGTGGTAATAGTAGCCTCTGCAGTGATATTGAATTCTTAATACGTAACGAATGAAAGCTTCTATTCTTTGGCACTGTCACAGGCATAATCAATGAACGAAAAGCGGTAACTGCCTTTAATCAATAATTTAAGTCTCCAAATTTTGAGAGCGCTCGATTTATGGCTCAATCTCGTCCTCCTTCTCCACTATCTTTTGCAACCTCTCCATCGTTTTGTGCTGTCACATTTTTTTTGTCAAATCTTGGATAAGCCGCAATTTCCAACGAGTTAATTATTGGGAAGATTACACCCATTCTCCTTAGCCTGTGCTGCATGAACTCTGTTTTCTGTCTCTGGCCACTGTTTCAGGCTGAACAAACTGTTCGCAACCTCGGTGTCCAAACTGACTTAGGGCTGAGCTTTTGAAACGATATTCTCCCCATCACAAGGGCAACCCGTTACCAGGACTGCAACTTTATCTGCACCTTCCCCAGGTGCACACTTCCCCATTATGCAGTGAAGCAGCGAGTGTTAGTCATGGCTGCATTCACCAGCTGTTGGCTGAGTCAAATGTCATTGCAGGAAGGCTGCGGCAGAGCGACCAGAGTGACTTGCAACAAGGAGGGGGAATTCGGAAGTCAAGGTCAAGCTTCCATAGTGCCATCTGGTTCTTAGCACTTGGGAGCATTGAAAGGGAGCTGAGAGGAGTGGGAAAACAATCCTTCCCACTGGGTGTGCCCACCTACCAGAGGCGTTATCCGCTCAGGAGTGAGTCCTCTAGCAAGGGAGAGCAGCAGCAGAGAGCCAGGAGCAGCCACAGACACCTGGACACCCATAACCATGTGGCCACCTGCAGAGGCAACATTGCGATGGGGGAGCAGCTGCGGGCACTGAGAGGACAGTGAGCAGGCACCACTGGCGAGAAGGAGGTATCCGGTGGCAAAGATATACACGCAGAGGATGAGCTACCTCCAGAAGTCAAAGTGACAGAGTCACTGAAGACTATTCCTCTTATGCCAAGAAGCTGGACAAGCCCATTGGTGTTGGAGGTCCCCTGATACCCATGACAGTGAAGGTGATTACAATCCTTCATTTCCACACTTCTGGTACATTCCGAGACTTGTGTGGCATTTCTCAATCAGCCACTCCTTGGTGCATCAAGGTGGTAATAATGGCATCCATGGGGCAGCCAGTCAATCCCATCCATTACCACATTGATCCAAACACTCAGTCCGAGAGAGTGAAAGGATTCAACGCCATCACTGGATTCTCCAGACGTGAAGTGTGATAAGTTGCACACACATAACCATTAAACCTCCCAGAGCCCAGCCAGTGGCCCTTGTTGACAGGAAGGCATTTCATTCCCTCAATAACCAATTGATTTGCCACCACTGCTAACAGGTAAATGTTCCATATTCTGTAAGTAAGCACGATGCCTCCATTTCCTCCCAACAAGTTCAAGGTTGAATTCTTGGTGATAAGGATTACCCATGGACGAGATGGCTACTGACTTCAGTGAGGAATATACTTTGGGATTTCTACATCTGTCCCTTAACACTTGCCATGATACTACACACCCTCTAATACTTGCACTCCTGTCTCACCCTGTGAGATGTCGTGCTGCCATCAGGACTGACAAGTTGAGAGGGTTTGTAGATGTGTATCTTGTCGGTGTTAACCGTATCTGGGGACTTCAGTTAAAACATGGCTGAATGTGACCCGAGGGCCAAATTGATTGAGTGGGAAAGTGAGAGATGCTGCATAATGGAGGCTGAGATAGACATCTTTGGAACTGCACTCGGTGCTATGTGTGTGTCAGAAGTGATGAGGAGTGCTTGTGATTGTGTAAGTCATATTTATGAATATCTAAAGTGAAATTTGCCTGTTAACTCAGTTTTAATCTATGGTGATTCTGATTTGTGTTAAAATAATCGTTGAACAAAATGAAATCTTGGTAAGTTCTGCATTTGGAGGGACCATTTGGTAAATTTGCTTATTTTGGTTTACTGTCACCCACAGGGATTGTAACTGCATTATATATTTCCGGAAATCTAGCCAAAGCATTTAATTCAAAAGTGGATTGATCAGAATATCAGGCTTATATCAAAGTTAGAATTTATGCTAAAAAATCTGGTAGCATAGACTACCAATATTTCCCATGGAGCTGCTGAAATAATATTGACAAGCGACCTACTTTCCTTCCCTCCTCATTCTGCCAAATGTTAAAAAATAAATATCTGGATGGAAACTAATTGGGCCCAATCTGGCTGGAGAGCAAATTTTGGAAAATAGAACCTCTGGAAAGAAAATGAATACATGGCCATGTTGAACCGAACTAATAATAGGGTTTGATCGCTGACCAAGAGGGTATGACTTTCAAAGAAAATTATAAGACAATTGTTTAGTCTGAAAAAATTATGTAGTTTATATTGGCTAGGCTTTTCAGAACCTGAGTGATCCCACATTTCTCCTTGTCTTCCATGCAGTTTTTGATCTATAGTTCATGCATCTAATTTCTGTGAAATCTTGCTCAGAATTGCCTTTCATTTGGCACTACTCAACAAATCATAGATCCATAGAATCTCTACTGTGTAGAAGGAGGCCATTCAGCCCATTGAGCTTTTACCAACTCTTTGACAGTGTATCTTATCCAAGCCCTCTCCCCGTAACCCCATACATTTCCCATGGGTAAGCCATGTAACCTACACATGTTGAGACACTAAGGGGCAATTTAATATGGCCAATCTATCTAATCTGCACATTTTTGGACTGTGGGAGGAAATCAGAGCACCCAAGGAAATCCATGCAGACATAGGGAGAACATGCAAACTCCACAAAGATGTCACTGCTGTCTCATAGCTCAAGGACAAAGGTTCAATTCTGGGCTCGGCTGACTGTCTGCGTGGAGTTTGCATGTTCTCCCTGTGTCTGTGTGAGTTTCCCCCCACAGTCCAAAGATATGCAGAGTAAGTGGATTGGCCATGCTAAATTGCCCCTTGGTGTCCAAAGATGTGTGAGTTAGGTGGATTTGCCATGGTGAATGCACAGGGTTATGGCAATAAAGCAGGGGTGTGAGCCTGGATAAGATGCTCTTTTGGCGAGTTGGTGCAGATTTGATGGGCTGAATGGCCTCCTTCTGAACTGTGGGGATTCTGAGTCAAGAGAGTCTCGCAGCAGGGGAAATAAGCTGAAAGGCTGAGAAAAGCATTGACAAATGGTTAATGAGACAGTGAGAATGGAATCTGACAATCTGAGGCACATGATGAAGGAGTGAAAATCCTCAGAGCCAGGATCCTTGACATAGATTTAGTAAAGTAAGTTCCAATAGGTGCCAGAAATGTGAAATAAAAACAGATTTATAGCCTTCCAGATGCAGCGTTGAGTTCAATAATCCGATCGTAACTACCTAAGATCATTTATTCAGATGTTGGTGATGATTCTGCTATTTCCATTGACACCCCTCTCCAGATGTTTAGTTTCTTTACGTACCCCCTTATTATCTCCTTTTGCCTTGTACCATCATCCCTTTTACCATTTAATCTCTCTTGCCCTCCACTCTAACACAGACTTTCCCTTTGCTTCATTTTTCTATTTGCCCCACCAACCCCTTTCCTTATCTCTCTACTTGCTTAACATTTGCTGCTCTCTGCTTTGCCCAACCATTCACATACCAACACTCTGGTCGCACCGCGACCATCCCAACATTTATTTCATTTTCTTCGGAGTAGTAGCCGATTTTAATTATGCAACTCTTGAACTTCAACCGATTTCACTAAAGGAGACTGCCCATTTGACTACGCAAACAGCCAAAGACATCATCAATGGGGGTGACACAGTGGCAACAGTGGTTAGCACTGCCGCCTCACACCGCCAGGGACCCATGTTCAATTTCAGCCTCGGGGTCACTGTCTGTGTGGAGTTTGCACACTCTCCCCATGTCTACGTGGGTTCCCACTGGGTGCTCCAGTTTCCTCCCACACTCCAAAGATGTGCGGGTTAGGTTGGTTGGCCGTGCAATTGCCCCTTGGGGTCAGAGGGACCAGCGGAGTAAATAGATGGAGTTATGGGGATAGGGCCTGGGCGGAATTGTTGTTGGTGAGGCTCGATGGGCTGAATGGCCTCCTTCGGCACTGTAGGGATTCTATGATTCCAAAGCAATTATTTTCTGCTCCTATTCTTTTATTATTTGAATTACATAAAGTGACATTTAATGCCATGTGGCCCCAGGGTGGTATTTTTTAGATGGATAGCTCAGCCATTCAATTCTCCTCTTGCCAATATCCCCCCCACCCACCTTCACCAGAACAACACCCTGTTATACCGGCGCTCCCTCCACACTATTTTCTTACTGTCACCTATGTTTTGCAGATTTTCAATTGTCGGCTCCATCTGGAAACATTTTCCTCCAGCTCCTGCAATCCCAAACCCCAGCCAAACAGTGTAAAATGAGGTGGGAGCACCGTCCAACAACTTGGCGAGTTCTTTGTTAATTTAGCTTTTCTTCCAACTGCAGTAGCTGCACAATTAGAATTGCACATTTCAACAATGCGTTTCGGATTTCATTCGACCTGTCCAGGAGGCACTTCCTCGAGAAGAGGAAGACGAGTATCAGGAGAGCAAGTGCATCCATCTCTGCTGTGGGGTCACTGGCCGAGGCCAGCGAGTAGGTGACAGAGCAGACCCTCTCCGTTAGAAAATGGTTTAGTAAGATCCTTCATATCAATAGAGGAAGTGGCCATTTCACTTTCCCCATCACCTTCTTTACTGGAGACCTTTCAAAGCTCAGGCAGACCAAGAATCATAGAATCCCTACAGCGCAGAAGAGACCATTCAGCCCATCGAGTCTGCACCGACAACAATCCCACCCAGGCCCTATCCCCCTAACCCCATGTATTTACCCTGCTAATCCCAATCACACCGAGGGGCAATTTAGCATGACCAAACCGCCTACATCTTTAGACTGTGGGAGGAAACCAGTGCACCCAAAGGAAACCCCACACAGAAATGGGGAGAACATGCAGACTCTAAACAGACAATCTCCCAAGGCTGGAATTGAACCTGGGTCCTGGGTTCTAACCTACTGTGCCACCTTGCCATGGTAGGAAATATAAATAACCTAAAACTTAAAGATTGGTGTCATATAAGATCTAATTTACAAAGAGGGGTTAAATAGGGACGAGGAAGCTCTGAAATTTGAAGTTTAAGGGATATAAGCCTCCCTGCCTGGTTGAATTATATTAACATATCCATTCATTTCTAATATTTTACTCATTTAGAAAAAATAACTCTGTAGTATGACAACAAACTTTAGGAATGTAGATATCAGTAAATAATTGGTAATGTGAAAATAGTGAATATATTGGGCAGGATTTTCCAGCCACGCTTGCCCCGAAACCGGAAAATCTGCCCGAGGTCAATGGACCTTTCCATGGTCTGCCCCTCGCCCGCTCCCATTCCCGTGGCAGGCGGGACTGGAAAATTTGCCCCATTGACTATTGGCCTGAGGTCATGTGACATCAGCAGTGCAACTTCAGAGTAAAGAAATAATGCAACAAATATTATTTGTCATCTCGGATGAAATGTAAGGTGGAACCTTCATGAGCAGTGCTGCATTCCACCCTGAAACAACCCAGCAGTTTGGTAACCATACAAAAAGTGTAGTTTAAAAATAATTTAGGTTCAAGATGCTTTACTTTTCATATAAGCCAACTCCCCCAGTGAGAAGAATTTGCAGGCCACATTTATTTTATTACTTTATTGCTATAACCATTCACAGGCTCACAACTTTGCCAGTTTTACACTAGTTCTACAGGTTACGTCTCCCCTGAAGTTAAGTCTGGATGCAGAAGGCAGGAAAACAGATGGAACTTAGTGATACAGCTCAGCACATGTTCAATTAGGTAATAGTGCCTTATGAACATATATGTTTAATTTGGATATCAATTTCAAAGACAGAGTTAATTTATTTACTTTCTTCATGAGAAACTATGCTGAATAGTTCCATCTGCTTTGTAAAAATTAAGAGGTAATTTCTAAAATCCACAATTTTAAACTAAATTGCTTTCAGATGGATCAAAATTAATATAGAAAATATGAGCACTTTTTTATGCAATCTCACATTTCACACATCACTTGTTGGAGGTTGCACAATATGGTTTCTAAGGAGAAAATATAAAGAGGCAATTGATACTTGCTCACCATTCCCTACGTTACAGAGAAATTCGTAATATCTCCACCTGTTTCCTGAACTTAATTCGAATTTTTTTTTTAAAAGTCTGGCACAATACCATTAAAAGAATGACTTGAAACAATCAAACTTGGAGTTTCCTGTGCAAAATTTTCAAATGTTGGCAATTCTCGGGATAAATCAGAAAAGACATTCCGGTGGGAACGCTTACAAGAAAAACTTGGTGCAAATTTTCTAATACTATCCTAATTGTCCAAAGAATAGGAATATTACTCACCGTAGTGACTCATTCATTACCCAACCGATCCAATAGGAGAGATAATGACTGGCCCATTTTTTGTCTGAATGTGGTAGCACAATGATCATTTGAAAACTAAGAGTGAGATGAATATCTTCTTTTTCTAATTTTATGGCATTCCCCCCACCCAGCCCCTACTTTTCTCTTTAAACTTACCAAACCCAAGAATTGAATCAATTAAGGATCAACTTTTTTTCTTAGAGACAACTTTGTTGGCAGGGTCATGAAAAATAATTATAAAGCATCAAGAAATTCTTGGAGCGAACCAGATGCAGTGAAATTCAGGAAGACAGCAGAAGAGGAATTGCCAGCTGATGTCAGATAGATGGGAGCTTTCTGTCTCATCACTGGGGAAATAGATGTTACTACCTTCTGTTTAACAATGGCAGGGTGAGTGTAATTTATGTCGATGAAGAAAGAAATAATTATCCACTTTTTTTTGGATTCCTTTTCATTGACTGCATCTACCCTTCCCACCATCTCGGAAAAGCAATAATCCAGGACCCCACACACCCCAGACATTCTTTCTTCCGCCTTCTTCCGTCGGGGAAAAATATAGAAAAATTTGAGATCATGTACCAATCGACTCAAGAACAGCTTCTTTCCTGCTGCTGTCAGACTTTTGAATGGACTTACCCTGCATTAAGCTGATCTTTCTCTACACCCTAGCTATAACTGTAACACTATATTCTGCACCCTCTCATTTCCTGCTCCCTGTGTCCTCTATGAACAGTATGCTCCGTCTGTATAGCACACAAAAAACAAGACATTTCCTTGTATACTAAATAATAAATCAACTCACATCAAAGAGGTAATTTTATAATAATTACTAAGCAATGGCTGATGTGTTTCCTGCTTTACAACAGTGACGTTAATAGTGACAATGGACAGCTAATCTCATTGACAGATAGACATATTAACCAGATCACTTCAGATAACTCACCTCTTCTCCTTCATAGAATTCTTATGGGATCTGATACATTCACCCAAATAGGCAGGCAAGGACTTGATTTAACATCTCACCCTAAAAGGATGCACTCAGCTCTAAACATGTGTTGATGGCACCTGGACTTTTACTGAAAACATTGTTTCTTTTGAGTAGTAAACATCTATTTCCCCATGTACTGGTTCAGTGGGTGGCACAGTTATATCTGATTCATAAGACTGTGGTTTCAAGTGCCAGTTCAGTTTAAAGTTTATTTATTAGTAGCATGAGTCGCAAAAACCCAGCCTGCAGGTGCAGCAGGTGGTCAGGAAGGCGAATGGGATGCTGGCCTTCATAGCGAGGGGGATTGAATATAAAAGTAGGGAGGTCTTCCTGCAGATGTATAGGGCACTGGTGAGGCCGCAGCTGGAGTACTGTGTGCAGTTTTGGTCGCCGCACTTACGCAAGGATATTTTGGCCTTGGAGGGAGTGCAGAGGAGGTTTACTAGGCTGATACCGGAGTTGAGGGGGTTGAGCTATGAGGAGAGGCTGAATAAACTAGGCTTGTACTCGTTAGAGTTTAGAAGAACGAGGGGAGATCTCATTGAGACATAGAAGATGATGAATGGGATGGATAGGATAGAGGTGGAGAGGCTCTTCCCGCTCAGAAAGGACAGTAGGACTAGGGGGCAAGATAAAGGGGGGGCAGTTTAGAACGGAGTTGAGGAGGAACTTCTTCACTCAAAGGGTGGTGAATCTCTGGAATTCTCTGCCCGTTGAAGTGGTGGAGGCTGCCTTGCTAAATATTTTTA
This sequence comes from Carcharhinus amblyrhynchos, assembly GCF_965287045.1. Taxonomy (NCBI): domain Eukaryota; kingdom Metazoa; phylum Chordata; class Chondrichthyes; order Carcharhiniformes; family Carcharhinidae; genus Carcharhinus; species Carcharhinus amblyrhynchos. Next base: position 135,248,217 of record NC_137327.1, read on the forward strand.
AGATGCGGGTTGATGGGTTTTTGATAAGCGAGGGGATTAAGGGTTATGGGGAGAGGGTGGGAATGTGGAACTGAGCCACGACAGATCAGCCATGATCTTATTGAATGGCGGGGCAGGCTCGAAGGGCTAGATGGCCTACTCCTGCTCCTATTTCTTATGTTCTTACATTAACACTGCAATGAAGTGACTGTAAAATCCCCTAGCCGCCTCACTCGGGTACACTGAGGAAGAATTTAGCATCTAATCAGCACGTCTTTCAGATTAAACCAGAGCACCGGAGGAAACCCACGCTGACACAGGGAGAACGTGCAAACTTTGCACAAACAGCGACTGGCAGTCGGGAGCGAACCCAGGTCCCTGGCGCTGTGAGGTAGCGATGCTAACCACTGTGCCACCATCAGCACAATGATCAAGGTTGATGTTGAAGCTGCTCCTTTGAGGGTGGGATATTAGACCAGTCTGTCTGCTTGGGTGGATGGAAAACATCTCACAGAATTTCTTTGAAGGAGAGCGGGGCAGTTATCCTCGGTGAACTGATTAATATCCAGCCCACAACCATCATCACAATAAATCCAATTATTTGTTCATTAACGCTTTGCTGTTGGCAGAAGCTTGCTGGGTGAAAATTGGCTGATGTGTTCCCTGTATTACAATAGGGAGTTAAAGGGGAGAATTTTCCTGTCCCACCCACCATGGGAGTCATAAGATAGCAGTGGTGGTGGGGGGGGGTGGTGGCGTGCAAAGGTCCAGTGATCTCGGGCGGGGTTTTCCAGTTTTGGGGTGAGCACCGCTGGAAAATCCCATCCCAAAAGTATTTCATTCTCTGTAACACGCTGAGATGATCATGAAACCTGTTGTATAAATGCTCTGAAGAAGTCATAATATTAACTCTCTCCACAGATGCTGCCAGACCTGCTGAGTTTATCTGGCATTTTCTGCTTCTATTTCAGCTGGTTTTTCTTTTGTTATTTCAAATTTACAAAGAGAGATTTCAATTTGCTTACACCTTCACCTGTATGGATTGTTCCCCCATGATTTGTGATGCATAAACCCTTGTTAAAAAAAAGTAGGCTCCCAATTTAATTTAAATCCTAAATATCGGGTGAATTTTGGTACTTGTGCAGGTGAGGGCTGAGTGCTGAGGAATGGTGGAATATTTTCACATAGTATATTCTGAAATGTCAACATGAAGTAGTCTGGGATCAAGAGTTGCTTAGCCTAATGTAGCACAAAGCTTCCTCTACGCTGCCCCACAATATGCCTTAACAGCTGTCCCAGAAGTGTACTCAGAAGGAAATATTGCATCAGTGTGGATTCTCTACTCCCACAGCATCTATTGTTATTTCCTCTTGAGTGTGAGATCGATCATTTGTTCTTAGTTATGGTCAGCATGTGCCATTGGCTTGTCCTTTCCAGACGTTGGGTTTGGAATGATCAGGTTAATGTCATGTAAGACACTTACAGCCAGCAGTGAGAAGTACTGTTTATCCCATTAGTCTGGCCTCTGCTGAAATCCCAGTCCCAGCGGTGAAATACACTGCACTAATCCATTCCCTTACAAAGCACTGAAATCAAAGCTATTGTGACACTTTGTACACTGCCAGTGTAACTGCAATGAAAATAGTTTAAAATCACTGTTGGTGATCACAAGCGTTCAGAGTATTATAAACAAGCTATCCGATTGATTAACCTCAATTTCCATGTCAACCACAGCAGCAGCAGATCATCACCGTGGAAACGATTGGAATAACATTCAATCAATAATTTTGTGGAATCATTGAATCGCCCTTTCCTGCTGTTTCCAGAACAGGGGAACAACGGAGAGTGTGGATCGGACAAAAAAGCGTGGCATCAAACCTTTTATAAACCCGAAGTCCTCAAATCCTCAGCCGTCCACGTTCCAACTCGCACCAAGGATTGTAGTTGCTGTGTCCCCATCAGACATGTTTTAGGCAAAGGAGGGCATAAAATATAGGGTGGGTTCCTCCCGTTCCTCCCGCACCCCCCCACACGCCCCCCCACCAGCCCCCCACCAGCACCATCCTAACATCCCCTCAAATCCCTCCCACTGTACCCCCAGATTATGCCAAAATATGGTGTGGAGTATGTCAGCTCCTGACCCACTATATTGTTATCGAGCTAGTTGGCCTTGATAATGCACTGCCCACACCATGAAATATTTGGTCTGGGCAATCAGGCGGGCTCCGCCAGCCCAGGTTCTCCAGAGGGCGGGACAGAGAGGGGCTTCCATGTCCGGAAGCTTCTCTTTGGTATTTGAGGGCAGCCCCATGAGATTGAACCCCCCCTGTTGCTTGACTGGTCTGTGAGACAACTCCTCCAACTTTGACACAAGCCCCCAGTGGTTAGTAAGGAACTCTGCAGGGTGGACAGTTTGCCATTATTGCTTCCGGTGCATTGGTCAAGGCTCCGTGGCCCGTCTGGTTTCATTCCTTTTTGCTCCATTTGTAGCAGTTGAATACGAGGATTGAGAGGCCATTTCAGAGGGCATGTGGGCCTGGAGTCACATGTAGACCAGACCAGGTAAGGACAGCAGATTTCCTTCCCAAAAGGACATTAATAAGCCAGATGGGTTTTTACAACAATGCTGTAATGGTCCTTGTTAAACTTTTAATAGCAGCTTTGTTATTGAGTTTTTAAATTTCACTATCAGCCACATTGGGATTCTGACCCAGATCCCCAGAACATTATCCTGGGATTCTGGATTACTAATCAAGAGACAATATCACTGTCCCACCGCCTAGCCCAGAGTGCTATGGATGGTTGGTCATTAAGAATATTCAATGAGTTTTAGATACCAAGGGAATCAAGAAATATGTGGATAATGCAGGAAAGTGAAGCCATAGAATCGCTACAGTGCAGAAGGAGGCCATTCGGCCCATCAAGCCTGCACCGACTACAATCCCACCCAGGCCCTATTCAGTTACCCCACATATTCACCCTGCTAATTCCCCTGACAATAGGGTCAATTTAGCATGCCCAATCATTCTAACCTGCGCATCTTTGTGACTGTGGGAGGAAATTGGAGCACCCGGAGGAAACCCACGCAGACACAGGGAGAGTGTGCAAGCTCCACACAGACAGTGACCTGTGGTCAGAATTGAACCCGGGTTACTGGCGCTGTTGGAGCAGCAGTGATAACCACTGTGCCATGGTGTCATGTTGGATGATCAGTCCTGATCTTACCGAGCAGTGCAGCATTTAATGGAACCAAATCGTGTACTCCAGCTCCAACAAACTCAAACATTGGGCGGAAACCTCCCATGACCCCACCAACAGGTTCAATGGTGGGCAGGGGAGGAGAGATCTGCAGGAGGCCCGGATTTGAAAAGTTGGCTCTATTCTCCATCCACAGACGCTGTCAGACCTGCTGAGAGCTTCCAGCATTTTTTGTTTTTGTTTCGGATCCAGCATCCACAGTAATTGCGTTTACTCACAAGGCATTAGCTTGGGCTTTAGGATTGCTAGTTTAGTGACAGTAACACTAAATTTGGAATGTTTAATACATTTCTGTATCAGTGCTCTGACTTAAACAGTGATGTCAATCCAATGGATTAACATCTGCATAAAAATAGCAGATTGGGCAGCACGGTGGCACAGCGGTTAGCACTGCTGCCTCACAGCGCCAGGGACTCCGGTTCGATTCCTGGCTTGGGTCACTGTCTGTGTGGAGTTTGCACGTTGTCCCAGTGTCTGTGTGGATTTACAATCTATATCACCTGGTTATTGGCCGCCATAGAACTTAAGCACAAAAAAAATCAAGTTCTGAAAGAGTGCTGCACTGTTGGAGGTGCTGGCTTTCAGGTTATACATCAGAGATCCCATGCTGTGATTTGAAAATGAGCAGGGGGTTTTATTCTCTGTGTCCTGGTGAGTACTTGTTCTTTAATTAACACCGGAATAACAGATTAACTGCTCGTTATCACCTTCCCAGCTTGTTGGAGCAATCTATTTGATTTGATTTATTATTGTCACGTATTAACCTACTGTGAAAAGTATTGTTTCTTGCGCGCTCTTCAGATAAAGCATACCGTTCATAGAGAAAGAAAGGAGAGAGTGCAGAATGTAGTGTTACGGTCATAGCTAGGGTGTAGAGAAAGATCAACCTAATGCAAGTTACGTCCATTCAAGAGTCTAATGGCAGCAGGGAAGAAGCTGTTCTTGAGCAGATTGGTAAGTGACCTCAGACTTTTGTACCTTTTTCCCAATGGAAGAAGCTAGAAGAGAGAATGTCCTGGGTGCGCGGGGTCCTTAATTATTCTGGCTGCTTTGCCAAGGCAGTGGGAAGTGTAGACGGAGTCAATGGATGGGAGGCTGGTTTGCGTGTTGGAGTGGGCTACATTCATGACTTTTTATAGTTTCTTATGGTCTTGGGCAGAGCAGGAGCCCATACCAAGCTGTGATACAACCAGAAAGAATGCTTTCTATGGTGCATCTGTAAAAGTTGGTGAGAGTCATAGCTGACATGCCAAATTTCCTTAGTCTTCTGAGAAAGTAGAGGCGTTGGTGGGCTTTCTTAACTATAGTGTCGGCATTGGGGGGAGGGGACCAGGACAGGTTGTTGGTGATCTGGATACCTAAAAACTTGAAGCTCTCGACCCTTTCTGTGTGACCCAATCTGTGTGCAAATTGGCTGCCATGTTTCCCACATGACAACAGTGACGACTCTTGGAAAGATATTTCATTGACTGTAAAGTGGTCATGAATGGTGTCCAGCAAATGCAGCACTACTGCCTCACAGCGCCAGGGCCTGGATTCGATTCCCAGCTTGGGTCACCGTTTGTGTGGAGTCTGCACGTTCTCTCCGTGTCTGCGTGTTTCCTCTGGATGCTCCGGTTTCCTCCCACAGTCTGAATGACGTGCTGGTTAGAGTGCTTTGACACAAGCTCTCTATCCAGCACGTCATTCTGACGTAACCAGCACAGGCGCAGGACTGTGGCAACTAGGGGGATTTGACAGTAACTTCATTGCAGTGTTAATGTAAACTTTATTTGTGACTAATAAATAAACTTTAAAATCTTTTTATTTCTTTTATTCTCTCCTACTACTAAAACAATCTCTGGAGAAGTGGAACTGATAGCCAAGTTCCGCACACATGAGGACGGTCTCAACAGGGATCTTGGGTTCATGTCACACTATCTGTAACCCCCGTGACTTGCCTGGGTTTGCAAAACCTCACTTACTGTACTGTCTGGAGACAATACACATCTCTTTAAACTGTGATCAGTGCTCCTTCCACACACATTGTCAGCCACTTCAGGTGTTGAACAGCAGGTTAGGTGTAAGGATTCGCATTCTAATCAGTAATCTGTAAACTGTCTGTGCTTTATATGCTCTGTCTGAGGCCAGAACTCTCCATTCACCTGACGAAGGGACTAACCCCAAAAGTTTGTGAGTCTATTATCAAATAAATAGGTTGGACTAAAACCTGGTGTTGTCAGACTTTTTACTGTGTTTACGCCAGTCCAACGCCGGCATACCCACATCATGAAGTGGAGCTGCACAGATGTGTTTGCTCTGCTGACTGACAGAGTGTGACTTACAGCACCTGCAATACACAAGCCTTACAGGATATACTCTGCAGTCTACAGCTACTGGCTTCTAAATGAGAGCATCTTGCTAATTAGCCATGATCATTGGAATGTACGTCTCCAGCTTCTTGTGTTGGGATATCGCTGGTGACACCTTCTCGCGAGAACAATAACTTCAGTTAATTTGGCAATTTCAACTTTAATAGAAGCGTTTCTGATCGAAATAGTTAACCAGAAAAGGTGCTAAATAATTAAGTAGATAGTTAAAAGCAAATCATTCTTACTTATCAAACTGAGAAATACGTCTGACGCTGGTGGGACATTCAATCAGTTAACAAGCTCAGAGGAAGTGAAATGGTCATCCAGCCAGGAAGGTCACAGTCATTATCCCCAAGATCAGCACAGTTCTCCTACAGTGAAACAAACATATAAGAGATGTGTATTGGACAGCTAGTCGGTAACCTCCCATTAAACGCAACTAGACAAAATTAAAATTGTCTCCATCAAGAGCAAACTATTGATGTATTGACACCTGGTTGGCATTCACTAAAATTGTCGGCAACACGTTGGTTCCAATAATGTGTTTAAAGCAACCCGTACTATACTAGGCAGCACGGTGGCACAATGGTTAGCACTACTGCCTCATAGCATCAGAGACCTGGGTTCAATTCCAGCCTTCGGTCATTGTCCTTGTGGAGCTTGCACATTCTCCCCGTACCTGTGTGGGTTTCTTTCGGGTGCTCCGGTTTCCTCCCACACTCCAAAGATGAGCAGGTTAGGTAGACTGGCCACGCTAAATTGTCCTTTAGTGTCAGGGGGATTAGCTGGGTAAATATGTGGGGTTTCAGGAATAGGGCCTGGCGGTGCAGGTTCAATGGCCTGAATGGCCTCCTTCTGCACTGTAGTAATTCTATATGCTATAATAATTAAGGCAAAGCTTACGAGCATGAAGATTTAGGATTAGGGTTGTGTCTCACGTCAACATTTAGAAAACACAGCAGTAGGAATGCACCAACCTCGCCCCACGACTGGGATTTTCCAGTCCTGCTGCAGTGAATGGAGATTTGGCTGATCGTCAAATTCTCCCTTCTCACCGGCAGCAGTGCGGGGCAAACGGGATTGGAGAATCCTGGCCAGTATCTAAATCATGTAGGGACATAACTCATCGAATCCCTACCATGCAGAAGGAGGCCATTCAGCCCATTGAATCTGCACTGACCACAATCCCACCCAGGCCCTATTCCCACAACACCGCATATTTACCCTCCTAATCCTCCTGACATTGGGGTCAATTTAGCACGGTCAATCAACCTAACGCGCCCATCTGTGGACTGTGGGAGGAAACCGGAGCACCCGGAGGAAACCCACACAGATACGGGGAGAATGTGCAAACTCCACACAGACAGTGACCTGAGGTCAGGGTTGAACCTAGGTTCCTGGCGTTGTGAGGCATGATGTGGAGATGCCGGCGTTGGACTGGGGTAAACACAGTAAGAAGTCTCACAACACCAGCTTAAAGTCCAACAGGTTTATTTGGTAGCACAAGCCACGAGCTTTCGGAGCGCTGCTCCTGTCAGACTGGAAAATCCCAGCTGTGGGGCGAGGTTGGTGCGTTCCCGCTGCTGTGTTTTCTAAATGTCGGTGTGTGACACAACCTTAATTTTAAACCTTCAAGGTCGTTTAACTTTACTTTATTATAGTATATAGAATTAGAATTACTACAGAGCAGAAGGAGGCCATTCAGGAGCAGCGCTGTGAGACAGCAGTGCTAACCACTGTGCCACCGTACCACCCTACATATAATCGTATAGATCAGCTCTTAGTCTTCAGCCCGCTCACCTCCAGTGGTTGTGGGTTCAAACCCCCACTTGAAAGATTTCAACACCTACTTAGAGTTAACATTCCAGTGCTGTGATGACAGATGAGATGTTAAACAGTGGCCCTTTCAGGTAGATGTAAAATATATCAAGAAATTATTCAAAGTGAATCCAAATTCCTCCAGTGCCTCACTAACATTTATTTTCCAAGACAGATCACAAAACAGGTTAGTTCTGCATCTTTCACACTACTGTGTACAGGTTAGCTGTCACATTTGCCTGCATGATATTGACTATGGGTGAGATTCTCCAGCTTTCCAGCCACGTGTTTCCTTCCAGTGAGAGATGGCACGTTATAGAATTCTACAGTGCAGAAGGAGGCCATTTGGTCCATCAAATCTATACGTACCACAATCCCATCCAGGCCCTATCTCCATAACCCCATGTATTTACCCTGCTGATCCCCCTGACACTAAGGGGCAACTTATCGTGGCCAATCCACCAAACTCGCACAATTTTTTTGGACTGTGGGAGTAAACCGGAGCACCAGGAGGAAACCCGCGCAGACACGGGGAGAGCATGCAAACTCCACACCGACAGTGACCCAAGCCGGGAATCGATCCCAGGTCGCTGGCGCTGTGAGGCAGCAGTGCTAACCACTGTACCACCACTGTGCCGCCCCGTTGTTTGCTAGCAGCAGGGTTCTCTGGTTCCGCTGTTGTCAATGGGAATTTTCACTGATGCCACCCACACCAGTGGGAAACCCACAACCAGGGATGAGCTGCCAGTGGGACCAGCCGGAGAATTCCCTCTATATTTCTAAAGTACTGTGTTTAGTCATCTGTAAAGCACATCGGGCTGAGAATGGGAATGTCGCTATATAAATGTATGTTTTTCCTTTCTCTTTTTTTTGTTAACTGGATGTCAAACTTAAGTACACAAACGTATTTTGACAAGTATTACATGCAAGCTAATTACATTTGATGACACGTTTATTTTATGTGTAAGGCTGCTTAACAGCATTTGATCAGAGTTGGAAAAATAACTTTTCATCTCAGTGACAACAGAATTTTCGCAAAATCACTCAAACACTTGATGATCAGCAGCCTGGCTACAGCACAACATTCAAAATTAGCCCAAGGCTCTAAGTTTCTTGTATTAATGTTCTTCAAAGACATTTTTGAAGTTTTTCTCTTTGGTCAAAGAAAATAAACCAGCTGTTTCTTTGCATTCATTCTGGCCACATTTAGAGTCGCAATCCTACTATTTCCCTTCCGTACCTAGAATCACAGTATCCCCACAGTGCAGAGAGAGACCGTTCAGCCCATCGAGTCTGCATTGACAACGACCCTGCCCAGGACCTATTCTATAATCCCACATATTCACCCTGTTAGTTCCCTTGACAACTCAGCATGGCCAATCAAACCAATCCGCACATCTTTGGACTGTGGGAGGAAACTGCAGCACCCGGAGGAAACCCACACAGACACAGGGAGAGTGTGCAGAACTCCACACAAAATTAGGAGGGACATAGGAGGGACATTAGGCAGATAGGAAGGAACTTTTACCCTTAGTTCCAGAATGGTCAATAATCAGGGGGCTTAGTGAAGCAGGAGATTTAGAGGAAATTTGAGGAAAGAGCTTTGCATCTACAGGGTGGTGGGAATCTGAAACTCACTGCCTGAAAGGATGGTGGGAACCCTCACAACATTTCAGAAGCATTTAGATGACCATTTGAAACACTTTAACCTACAAGGCAATGGACCAAGTGCTGAATGGGGACAGGATCAGAATAGATAGGTGCTTAATGGCTCGCTCAGATACAATGGGCTGAAGGGCCTCTTTCTGTGCTGTAAAGCTCAATGAGTGTGACTTGCTAGGCCGCCATTTGTTGCCCATCTCTAACAACCCTTGAGAAGGTGAAGGTAAGCCATTCCTGGCCAGTGCCCAATGTTCCACTGTGGGACATGCTGCCAGATGAAAGACACACAATAAAGGCCATCTTTGTGCTTACTCGAGAAACTAAACATAAAACGGTGATGTTGTATTTCTAAACAATGATTATACGACAGCAAGGTATCAACATTTTGATGGCCATTCTTACCTAAGTGATAGGACTTGCATTGTAACAGATCAGAAAAAGTATTTAATTGGTTACAAGGGACTTTGGAATGTTCTGAAGCAATGAAACACAAATCTACCTTCTTTTGCATTAACACAAAGAGTAATATGTGGCAAATGGATGTTTGAAGTTGGCAGGCAAATGAAATGATGGTTTTTATCTTAAAAGAGCTATAGATAGCTATAGACAATAATAACTCAAAGTGTAAAATTAAATGCCATCCAAATGGGCACTGTGTAAGCATTGCAGTTACATCAAACCAAGGTGAGATGCATTTAGAGAATTGTGTTGCGTTCTGGGAGGATATATTGGCCCTTGGAAGAGATGTAGCAGCAACTCAACTGATTAACATCAGAGCCAAATGAGTTAAATTATGAGATAAGATTGCATAGATTTAGGTTTGTATTCCTTTCAGTGTAAATGATTAAGGAGTGATGCAACTGACCTGTTTAAGGTGACTGAATGAGTTGATAGGGGAGCTGGACAGAAAATATTTTTTCTGAGTGGGACATCCAGAGCAAGGAGGCATCATGTAAAAATTAAAACCAGGGCCCTCAGAGGTAATGTCAGGAAACAATCCCTCACGCAAAGAACAGTGGAAATCTGTAACTCTCTTCCCCAAAAAAATACTTATTAATGCCACAAGTAAGCTCACAATGAAGTTACTGTGAAAATCCTCTAGCTGCCACACTCTGGCGTCCGTCTGGGCACACTGAAGGAGAATTGAGTATGGCCAATGCATCTAACCAGCACGTATTTCGGATAGTGGGAGGAAATCGGAGCACCCTGAAGAAATCCACGCAGGCATGGGGAGGACATGCATACTCCACACAGCGGTGGCTCAAGCCGGGAATCGAACCCGGGTCCATGGCACTATGAGGCAGTAGTGTTAACCATTGTGCCAATATGCCACCCCAGGCTGGGGACCAATAGCAAGCTTCGTGTTGAGATTGGTAATTTTTAGAATATTAAGGGTAAATCAGCCCTGCTCTAATAGATCTACATGTCTATGATTGTGGAAGGTTAAAATAATATTTTGACCTTAGTGTTTGTTACTGTGGCCACCAGGCTTCTATATTGGAGATGGTTGGCACTGCCTCACAGTGCCACGGATCCGGGTTCAATTGTGGCCTTGGGTGACAATCTGTGTGGAGTTTGCACATTCTCCCTGTGTCTGCGTGGGTTTCCTCCTGCTGTTCCAGTTTCCTCTTACAACTCAAAGATGTGCGGGTTAGATAGATTGGCCATGCTAAATTGCCCTAGTGTCAGGGGGATTAGCAGGGTAAATATGTGGGGTTACGGGAAGAGGGTCTGGGTGGGATTGTGGCTGGTGCAGACTCAATGGGCCAAATGTCTTCCTTCTGCACTGTAGGGATTCTATGATTTCTATGACAATAGCTACCTGATCAAAACCGAACGGCATAATACTAATGCGAAACAAATCGTTATATAGAGATGTCAAGTTCTTAGAAGTCTTCATTCATAGTGCCTTGATAAGCCTAGTAATCACCCCATCTGTCATGTTACTGATCCATTTATCACACAAGGTCCCTCAAAAGATTGAGCATTTTTATCATGTTGACAACTGTGCATCCCCTGTAGGAGGGCAATGCTCAAGAGTTCCCAGTCTCCAATAGTCATGCATTTAATGAGCTTTACTGGCAAGCAACTGAGGTGGTCTAAGGAAGAGGGACAGCGGGACCATTCGCCCAACAGCAAGTGCAACAATGATCATCGGCTGGCCAGCAATAGCGGGGTCAAAAGGAATAAGAGCAAAATTCTTGTTGGGAAATCAGTCACACAGAAATGTCAGCACAGCAGCAGTTATTCAATCTAAGACCACCCAACGCAGAGAGGAAAAAAAAAGACAGCAATGTAAGCTCCCAGAGGACTTGAATGAGTACACTTTAAATCCTTTACCAGGAATTCATTGGAGGGGAAACTTGGTAAAAACATTGGCATTCCTCACAGAAACAGTGTTCTCGACACTGCTATAGTACATCTAAAGCTGCTGTGGTTAAAGGTCAGAGTCGCTCTTGGAACTTATTTTTGGAGAAGGGTTTTGTGAAATCTTTTCACCAAAAAAAAGGCAGAAGGCAGCAGTTTAAGCCCATAGGACCGGATAAAATCCTTTACAATGAAACTGTTCGGTGGGGGGAAGGTCTGGGTGAGAAAAAACTAGCAGTTGCACTGGAATGAAACTGTGATGTCCAGTCTAAATATCTAATTGCAGCAATACAAACGTATGTAGTTTATTTTGCTGCTTCTGAGATAGATCCCTTGACCTATCACAAGGAAAGACATTACATTTGCTGAAGGATGTCTTTTCTTCTCGTTGTTGTTCCCTTCTGTGCTCTAGGTGCCCTGGGGGGTCCTAACATGTATATTTGGAACAGTGATCAAGTGTTCATTGCAGATCAATTGCTTGAACAGTCTATTGGAGGATAATAGAAAAGGGTTCTTGTTCTTTTGTTGTGGGAGGTGCCTGAGGTGAGTGGGTGAAGAGGGGAAAATCTTACACTGTATTCAGTTTTTAACACTTCCAGCAGCTGTGCCTGTCCAATGCATGGACAAAGTTTCTTACAATAAAAACTAGTCCAATGTTATTTCCTGAAAAGTGAATATCGCAGAGGAGGTCGGTCAAAAGTTTGGAATGTCAACGGCACTTATAAAGTCTAGTCGTCTAATAATGCTTGGAGGTAGGAGACTTGGTGCTGATGTCAGAATCTTCTAGAAATGTATCAAATTGTGCTTGGATATATCTATAAACAGACAGGTGACAGTACATGAAATACAATCAAAAAACTCAAGCTGATAAACACCAAACCTAACTTCCCAGTGACCGATACTTGTGACGTGTAACTTGAGCATTGTAAAGCACTCTTAAGTGTTAACCATTCTACATATTGTAATATAATATGGTAATCACTGTTGATTATTCTGAAACGAATGCAGAAAATGTCTCAAATTCATTACTTCTCCCCTGCAAACATTAAGGACCCAGATTTTTTTTTAAAAAGTCCCACAAGTTCTCTGAGTAGCATGCGAACATTTTGCAAATTTTTCACTCAGTTTTAACTCAAATTACCAACATTTTGGATGGGCTGGTGGGGAGGCGAGATGGGGGGGAGGGAGTTCCCTTTACAACATGAACCTTGAGGGTTTTGACAGCGCTCACTCACACTGGCAGCTGTTGTTGGCATTAAGGCAAATTAGTGTCAGCACACCGCACCGCCCCCCCCCATCCATATAAAACTGCGGAATAAATTATCAACTTCAGAGGGTGGGAAATTATTTCAAGGGTGTAATCTATAGCCTGAGCTTAGACAACAGCTGTAAACCGCTTACATGTTGCTCTCATGTCCGATGGCACAATTCTGAAGCCCTTGAACAGATCAATGCCACGTTACACTCAGGTATTCATAATTATATATGAGGCAGCAGCAAAACATTTCAACAGAAAATTGATTAATGCATGTTGCCCCTCAGTTCAATGGCTTAGCCTGGCTTGTGCATAGGAGGGAAGGGAAGTATTTATGACTTCAGGTGTTTTTTTTCCCCCATCGTTTAAAACGTGCCAAATGGTTCAGTTATTTTCTTGTTGTGTGCTGCCTGTCAAAGCCAACCTTCACTTTGTTTCCCTGTCCCGATTTAGAATATCCAAAAGCTTCAGTGAAACACAAGTTCCAAAAGCGGATTCAGATGCCAGTCACTTGTCTAAGTAATTGAAAACATCAGAGCCTTTGCATGGTCCGTATTGGGCTGAGTGAGCGAAACACAGATCCTCATCAGTTCAGGACACAAATACAACAACTGCGAAATGCTGATGATGCGATTTGGTCAAAGCTTTCCCTTTGGGGTGAAGCTCTCTAGTTTTTATAACCAAGTTACACTTTGTTCACAGTTCCATAAAGTAAGCCTCCGTTGCTTGAATCATCATAGAAGCCCTACTGTAAGGAAGGCGACCATTCAGCCCATTGAACCTGCACCGACAACAATCCCACCCTATCCCCATAACCCTACTATATTGACCCTGCTAATCCACACGCGCACCCCCCCCCCCGCCCCCCACTGTCCCCCGTCAAAACTGGGGTCAATTTATCATGGCCAATCAACTTAACTCTTTGGAGTGTGGGAGGAAACCGGAGCACCCGGAGGAAACCCACGCAGACATGTGAAGAATGTGCAAACTCCATACAAGCTGGGAATTACATAGAAACATAGAACAGTACAGCTCAGTACAGGCCCTTTGGCCCTCAATGCTGTGTTGAGCTATGTCCAAACTCAAGGTCAAGCTATCCCACTCCCTATTATTCTGGAGTGCTCCATGTACCTATCCAATAACCACTTGAAAGTCCCTAAAGTGTCCGATTCCACTATCACAGCAGGCAGTGCATTCCACACCCCAACCACTCTCTGAGTGAAGAATCCACCTCAGACATCCCTCCTATATCTCCCACCATGAACCTTATAGTTATGCTCCCTAGTAACAGCTATATCCACCCGAGGAAATAGTCTCTGCACATCCACTCTATCAATCCCCCTCATCATCTTATAAACCTCTATTAACTCGCCTCTCCTCCTCCTCCACTCTAAAGAGAAAAGCCCCAGCTCCCTCAATCTTTCCTCATAAGACCTACCCTCCAAACCAGGCAGCATCCTGGTAAATCTCCTCTGCACTCTCTCCAATGCTTCCACATCCTTCTTATAGTGAGGTGACCAGAACTGCACACAATATTCCAAATGTGGTCTCAGCATGGTCTGGTATAGTTGCAGCATAACCCCACGGCTCTTAAACTCAAACCCCCTGTTAATAAACGCTAACACGCTATAAGCCTTCTTCACGGCTCTGTCCACGTGAACCCAGGTCCCTGGTGTTGAGAGGCAGCAGTAACTAACCACTGTGCCACGCATTGACTTAAGAACATAAGAACATAAGAAATAGGAGCAGGAGCAGGCCATCTAGCCCTTCGAGCCTGCCCCGCCATTCAATAAGATCATGGCTGATCTGTTGTGGCTCAGTTCCACTTTCCCGCCCTCTCCCCATAACCCTTAATCCCCTCTCTTATCAAGAACCCATCAACCTGCTTCTTAAAAATATTTAGCGAGGTAGCCTCCACCACTTCAACGGGCAGAGAATTCCAGAGATTCACCACCCTTTGAGTGAAGAAGTTCCTCCTCAACTCCGTTCTAAACCGCCTCCCCTTTATCTTGAGGCTGTGCCCCCTAGTCCTACTGTCTTTTTTGAGCGGGAAGAGTCTCTCCACCTCTATCCTATCCATCCCATTCATCATCTTATACGTCTCAATGAGATCTCCCCTCATTCTTCTAAACTCTAACGAGTACAAGCCTAGTTTATTCAGCCTCTCCTCATAGCTCAATCCCCTCAACTCCGGTATCAGCCTAGTAAACCTCCTCTGCACTCCCTCCAGGGCCAAAATATCCTTGCGCAGGTGCGGCGCCCAAAACTGCATTCTGTTGTTTCAATAACTTGCTTGGTAATTCGTGGAATTATTGAATCCCTACAGTGCAGAAGAAGGCCACTCAGCCCATCAAGTCTGTACTGACAACAACCCCACCTAGGATCTATTCCCATACACATACATATTTACCCTGCTAATCTCCCTGACAGTAAGGGGCAATTTAACATGGTCAACCCATCTAACCCACACATCTATGTGGGAGGAAACCGGAGCACCCGGAGGAAATCCATGCGGACACGGGGAGAACATGCAAACTCCACACAGACAGTGTAGAGAGGTGGACTGGTGGTGTTAAGATGGCGGCGCGGGCTCGTTGGGCGAAGGGCCTGTTTCCCGGGCTGATTTTGTTCTTTGTTCTTTGTTTGACCCAAGGCTGGAATTGAACCTGGGTCCTTGGAGCTGTGAGGCAGCAGTGCTAATCATTGTGCCACTGTGCTGCCCAATTCTTTCATTTGCAAAGCATTGACCCATACATAGAAATCTATGTTACTTCTCGCAAGTGTAAGTTAGTTCCACTGATATTCTTCGACTGGTTGTTAGTGTAGCTTTTGGGTGCACTCAGATCAGAGAATCACACCCAACACTAGATATGGGTTTTGTAAACATGGGATGTTGCATACGGTCTATAATCTGCCTACTCCAAACCACTACCAGGTGGGTATGCTGGTTTCTCAAAGGCTGGACTGGGAGAGATGTCCCATCACAATATTTTCCAAACACCTCTCCCAACCATCTGCCAGACTGTCAGATTCCACCCACTTAGCTGACTTTGTTGGTGATTCAGCTCATTCAGTCAACCATAGTAGATTGAACATTTTGCTTCATATATTTAACATAGTGTAATACAACAAATGGGAGTTGTTCTGTTGTTTCATCTTTTTCTCCCCCTGCTCTTTGTCCCAAAGACCCATGGAGTGGCTGTTTATCACTCCACTTTTCCAGTGCATATTTAGGGTGCCACTAACCAGACTTCTGATAGTCGTAAAAGGTAAAAATCCGAGCAGATGTATGGTGACCACCTGGTCTAGCATTGTCAACAGATGAAATTTGGTGCAACCTTGCGAGGGGCAAAGTTTGAAGGGGATGTAAGGTTTTGAAAAAAAAAGGATGCTGAGTACCTGGAACTCACTGCTGGGGGAGGTAGTGGAAGCAGATATAGTAGTGACATTTAAGGGGTGTCTTGACAAGTACATGAATAGGATGGGAATAGAGGGATACGGTCCCGGAAGTTTTAGTTCTGACAGGCAGCATGATCAGTGCAGGCTTGAGGGCCAAAGGGCCTGTTCCTGGGCTGTAATTTTCCTTGTTCTTTTATCTCACTGCACTTCAGGGACAAAGGAAAATTTCCACGGAAATGGGTGAAAGAATAGACCGAGTAAATCCTGCTTCAATGATCCAATCTGGAGCCCGAAGAAAAGCAGCTAGTTGTACATAATTGTATATGGCGACGCCCAATGAAATACTTTAAATATCTGAAGACGGACCTTGAATTCATCCAGTCTATGCAAACTTACAAAACCACAGGCCAAAAATATCATCTTATCATGTCTCAAGCATGTTTGGAGTGCTGACATCACGTGCCCTCTGGAGATCCAACAAGTTGGATGGAGTTTATGCAGGGAAGGAATGGGGGCCGTGGAAAGAATGAGCTTGATGGGCCAACTGGCTTTTTGCTATTTATTATCTTAACATGGTAACTAACACTGAACTGAAAATTGTTCCCAGTAACAAGCATCTGTCAGCACGTCACGTTGCCAAGCATATGTAGGAAATTGCTGATCTCAAGATCCAGAGAGTGAGTGAAAGTTGAATTAAGAATTATCTGTTATAGTCACGGTTCTCTCAGGAAGCAAGGCGTCAAAAACCAGAAAGTGCGAGAAAAAAATTGCGTTTAACTGATAATGTATGGCAAGCTCGATAAGTTCTAGAAAAGTATTTACCATTGGGTGAATCCAAAATTTACTTGATTTTCTCTGATTTGTTTGAGATTGTGAAGTGTCTATGACAGCCAATAAAACGAAGGCATGGCCTTGACTTCTGAGGTTGGGCATCAGAGTCAGGTTTTAAGACTTTGCTGCAACTAAGGGCCTCCTCCAAGGATGTCCCCAAGACACATCTGTAGAATCCCTACAGAGCAGAAGGAGGACATTCGGCCCATCAAGTCTGCATCGACCACAATCCCACCCAGGCACTATTCCCACAACTCCACCTATTTACCCTGCTAATCCCCTGACACTAGGGTCAGTTTAGCATGGTCAATCAACCTAACCTGCACATCTTTGGATTGTGGGAGGAAACCTATGCAGACATGGGGAGACTTTGCAGACAGTGACCCAAGGCCGGAACGGAACCCAGGTCTTTAGCGCTGAGAGACAGCAGTGCTAACCATTGAGCCACCGTGCCTCCCTCACTTATTAGGAAACACCACAAAACACTATTCTTTTTAAAATACAACGTTTCTTATGATGACAATTTTCTACAAATTGTTTTGGGTTGAAGATCCAGTTGAAATGTTTATGGCAGCACACAGATTCTCTGGACAGTAAAATGGCAATAGAGTGAAAAATACAATCTGAAGGTGGCACACAGTGTTCCAAAGTCAGGCAATATTAGGGTGGCATGGCGGCACAGCGGTTAGCACTGCTGCCTCACGACTCCTGGAGTCGCTTTCCACGTTTGGGTCACTGTGTGTGTGGAGTCTGCACATTCTCCCCGTGTCTGCTTGGGCTTCTGCTGGGTGCTCCGGTTTCCTCCCACACTCCAAAGATGTGCAGATTAGGTGCGTTGGCTGTGCTAATTTTGCCCCTTAGTGTCCAGGATGCATAAATTGGAGGGATTAGTGGGGTAAATATGTGGGAATACGGGAAAAGGCCTGCGTGGGATTGCTGTCGGTGCCAACTCAATGGGCCAAATGGCCTCTTTCTGCACTGTAAGATTCTATGATTCTATAACAGGGAGCTTACTGCATTGTTTTTTTCTTTATTCATTCATGAGATGTGGGCATTGTTGGCTGGGCCAACATTTGTTGTCCATTCCTGAGGACAGTTAAGAGCCAACCACATTGCTGTGGTCTGGAGCCACACGTCGGTTAGAGGGATTAGTGCGGTAGATATGTGGGATTACGGGATAGGACCTGGGTGGGATTGATGTCAGTGCTGACTCAATGGGCCGAATGGCCTCCTTCTGGGTTTCCATGTTTCTATAACAGGGAGTTTACTGCATTGTAACGAAGGGGGTAGTTAAAACAAAGGAGATAGTCATCGACGTGAGGAAGTACAGTGGAGGGCACGTCCAATATGGGGATGAAGTGGAAATGGTCGACAACTTCAAGTTTCTACATGTCAGGATCACCAACAACCTATCCTGGTCTTTCCATTCACTATTGGTAAGACACTATTGGTAAGAAAGCTCACTAATGCCTCTACTTTCTCAGAAGACTAAGGAAATTGTCATGTCAGCTATGACTCTCACCAACTTTTACAGATACACCATCAAAAGCACTCTTTCTGGTTGTATCACAGTTTGGTATGGCTCCTGCTCTGTCCAAGACTGCAAGAAACTACAAAGGGTTGTGAATGAAGGCCAGTCCATCATGCAAACCAGCTTTCCATCCAATGACTCTGTCTACACTTCCTACTGCCTTGGAAAAGCAGCCAACATAATCAAGGATCCCATGCACCCTGCCATACTCTCTTCCATCTTCTTCTGTCAGGAAAAAGATACAAAAGCCTGAGGTCATGTACCAACCGACTCAAGAAAAGCTTCTTCCCTGCTGCTAACAGATTTTTTAATGGACCTATCTCATATTAGATCTTTCTCTACACCCTAGCTATGACTGCAACAATGCAATCTGCACCCTCTCTTTCTTTCTCTATGAATGTTATGTTTTTTCTGTATAACGCACAAGAAACAATACTTTTCACTGTATATTAATACACGCGACAATAATAAATCAAATCAAAGCCCAAACAACTCCAGAGTATGGTGACTAGAGGATTTCCACAGTAACTTCATTGCAAGCCTTCTTGTGACTAATAATTAAACTTTTAAATTTTGTACTTTGCTTTTTTGATCATTGAATAATCATCTAAATAGAAGAATTCAAGGTGCATCCATCCTGAATCTCATTGGACATAAACAATATCACAGCAAACAACTATAAACTTCCTATTTGATATTGTAATATAAGCTGTAGCCTTAAAATAAATGAAACAGTTGAAATTCAGGAATTGGCCAGTATTATATCATCATCATAGAATTCCCATAGCACAGAAAGAGGCCATTCGGCCCATCGAGTCTGCACCGACCACAACCCCACCCAGGCCCTACTCCCATATCCCTACATATTTACTCTCTAATCCCTCTAACCTACTTACTTACATTGCAGTTCAGTAATTTGCTGGTCATTTAAATTTAAACCCATAAAACAGTTTGCAAGGAGCAGTACATGTGCCAACGAAGCTCATTGGCAGAATGTTAGGGCCTCACTCATCCCTAAGCTGTAAAATCCAGCATGAGGTCAACAGAACTTTCCATGGTCTGCCCCGCAGGTGGGATAGGAAAAGTCCAGCCAATAAGTCACAAAAAACAGAGGCGATAGTGCCACCTTTGAGTTAGTAACAATATTGATTTGTGCGAGTTACATAGCAGAAGTATCCTTGCCACCTAATCAGATAAGCACCATTTCGGTCATTGGGTTAGCCCAGTAATTCTGGCAAGAACATGTTGACCTTTCCTTTGAAACACCATGTTTTAAATCCAAGTTCTTCAGTCGGTGAATAATGCCAATCTCAATCGCGTTACCGGTTGAAACTAATTTCTGCTGTCTCTGTGGGTGGGGCAGGGGGATGGTGAGGAGTGGGAGGAAGGGAAGGAAATATAAGGTGACCCCAAACACTGTGCAATCTTTTGCCTCAGCACACCAGCGTTACACCTTGAATTTATACACCGCCATTAACGTGGTAAAGCACCTTCTCAGGAACATTATCCATCACAGTTCGACACCATGTCGCATAAGAGGATACTAGGATAGTTGGTCAAAAGTTTGGTCAAAGGGGAAGGTCTTGAATGGGAGGGGTGCTTAACGATAGGAAGGGAGGGGGAGACATTTAGGGAGGGAATTCCAGAACGTAGGGCCTTGGCAGCTGAAGCTACGGCCAGTAATGGTGGAGAGACCAGAATTGAAGGACCACAGAAGATTACAGCCCTTGATGAGATCACAGGGTTGAAGGGTGTGCTGAGGTCATGAAGATGTTTCAGAACAAGGATGAGTTTTAAAAATGAGACGCTGCTTAATCGGAAGCCAGTGATGGTCAGCAGGTGTGAGGATCCCATTCATCCTGAGGATGAGGAGATCAAAGCTTCACGAACACAAAGGAAAACTTAAAAGTAAAATTGGAGGGAAAAATGGATCTGTCGTTTTTACATTAGCAACCTGGAAAGTTGAATTTGTGTTGTTATGTTGCACATCCTGCATCAATGTGATGCAAGTTTTGCCTTTCAGTAAGACATTACGGATCCATTTTTAAAATCCCTGCTGGATTTTACCACTATTTTGATTTGTCTTGTTGTCAGTTCAGTCCCTAGGCGGTATAGTGACACAGTAGTTAACACTGCTGCCTCACAACACTAGGAACCTGGATTTGATTCCCAGCTTGGGTCACTGTCTGTGTGGAGTCTGCACGCTCTCCCCATGTCTGCGTGGGTTTACTCCAGGTGCTCTGGTTTCCTCCCACAGTCCCAAAAATCTGCTGGTTAGGTGCATTGGGTGTGCTAAATTTTCCCTCTGCGTACCCGAACAGGCATCGGACTGTGGTGACCAGGGGATTTTCACAGTGACTTCATTGCTGTGTCAATGTAGGCCTACTTATGACACTAATAAATAAACTTCAACCTTTTCACCTTGGTTGTCTCTAAAGTGGACCAAAATTAGCTTCTCAGATACAAACTAATGCAGGATGAATTACTTCCAATAGTAGAGTGAACGATTTCTGTCTCTCAAACGTGTTTCGAATGAAAGCAAAAGAAAGCATAAAAGTTTAAAACCATGCCACTGACAAATAACCTGCAATTTGGTTAAGTGGGTTGGCCATGCTTAAATTCCCCCTCAGTGTACCTGAACAGGTGCCAGAGTGTGGCGACTAGAGGACTTTCACAGTAACTTCATTACGTTGAGACTACTTGTGACACTAATAAAAGTATATATACTATATAACGCAACCAAAATAGAGAATATGTTAGCCCCAAACAATGTAACCCTAATTTAGATGTGGCATCATTTAAAACTGAGTGGTACAGGCTAAGCATGCCTCCAATATTAATTTTGTTTTCATTTAAGTACAAGTGAAAATGAGCTACTTTTCGTCAGCAGCCAGGCAGGCGACCGACTGCACGCTGTTTGATAATCTTTGCAGTATTGAGCTTATAGAAAAACTGTACAGTCTTTTCCATCTCCCTGGCATGCAGGCATTCTAAAGACAACAGTGTAACGAGGGTAAAAATGTGACAAATTTTAAGCTATCTTTAACATGTGGAGATCGGGTTAAATATCCAATATCTCACTGAGAATCTGCACATAGGTATAATCAGTAGCCGATCTGGCCTGTGATGTTTCAGACTGAACTCACAGATTAAGGCTTACAAGGGACACCAGGCACTGTGAATTTTACCATTAGGTTCTCAGTCCTTTGTTTACACCTCCCACTGTCCCTCCCCCCCCACTTCACCCCCATTTACAATAGGAGGCTATCTTCATATATCCCCTTTTGTGTTTATTAAAATAATTGCACTCTTTCCCTAGTTAACAAACGCTCAGTAAGTTTTCTGCACAGGCAATATTTTACACTGTATGTGGTCAAATATTTAATCTGCTCACAACTGCTGGTGCCAAAACGATATCGGAGTCTCTTTCTCAAATGACAACCAAACGTTGTCATGTTCCCAAATGAGCAATCTCTCTGCCGTGAACTCCAAGATTAATGTTCTTATTCATCCCTAATACCTCAATTCTTTGTTATTGATGCCACGTGATGTTTGTCTTCCTCCAAAATCTTCTACGTTTACAGTTTGGACACTTATAAGCCACAATGACAAACTGTTTAATGTAGGCGAAAGGTCTTATTGATTTAATGGCACTTAACAGCCACAACCCGAAAAAAAACCCCTGAAACTCTGGTGCTTTTGGGTCTAGTATCAAAAAGCGAAAAGAGCCTTTTTTTCTTTACGTTTGGCACCCATCTGTTGGAAATAGTTTCACACTCTGTAAATTATCACTGGGTCTGAATATTGTGATGGATTCCCCAGTATGCAAGACCAGTGGGGAGATGAGAGGCATGGGCTTAACTTCTCCAAGGTTCTGTTGGATGCACTGACCTTGTATTTTTTTGGGTCAGACTCTAACTGAAAGGGAAACTGGGCCTTCGGGTTTCTAGGGAAATGAGGACAGAAGCTGAATCTGAAGCCAGCTGGGGAGAGTGAAATGATGCGCCCTTGAGCTGGGATGAGCATAGCTGCAGAGCGGGCAGGCTGAAGGGGCATGAAGGTCTGGTCTAGAAGTGGCTCAAAGTAAAATATGGTTATTGCTGATTCATTAACATCGAAAGATTAACCAGTTCTAGCCACAGAGTGCACAGGATTATAGAATCCCTACTGTGCAGAAGGAGGCCATTCAGCCCATCAAACCTGCACTGACCACAATGCCACCCAGGTCCTATTCCTGGAACTCAGGCTTGGTTAGGGAACTCCTGTTGGATGAGAATTGATGACAAATTCCTTGAGGAAAAGGAGCTGAAACTCTACCTGCGGATGTTCAAAGTGTTCCAGGACTTTGTGGCTGAAACTGATGCCAGCAATGCTGAGGGTCTCTCTCTCTATAGCATCTCTTATTCAATGTGCAATTTCTAATTTATATTGATGGCAACTTGACTGTTAATCCATGTTTAATGTACACTGATTTTGGTTTGATTGTTAAAGAAAAAGTCATAAAAAGTGAAATTATTTTCATTGGTTTCCTCGTTGGGGTCATTCAGTAAATTTGGGGCTGAATTTTCCCGTTGCTGCTGCCACAGAAATCGCAGTGGGTGGGACACGGACCATACAAATATCCATTAACCTTAGGCGGGATTTTCCGGACTTAGAGCGAGCGGGGCTGGAAAATCCCATCCTTGATCTTCAGGTTTGTTGGTCGCCATGGGATGATATAAAGATTATTAAAATGTTACAGTATATAGAGGGGTGTGTAAGCTTCTCTGTACTTTTACAGCTCAAACATGTACAGATTGATATAGTATCTATAATGTCATAGGCTCAGTATGCTCCCTATTCCCATACCAGTTTTCACTGACAGAAACAGGGATAAAAGTGTCTTGTACATATCCTGCAAGAAAAAGACAGGAGGGATATGTCACAGAGTCCCTCTGATCCTTTCACATTTGCAAATATTGTCCAAAGACTAACCCAGGCTACTTATATACCTGTAATTTATTAAAGATAGAACAATCATAAGAACAGAAGAAATAGGAGCAGGAGTAGGCCATCTAGCCCTTCCAGCCTGCCCCGCCATTCAATAAGATCATGGCTGATCTGAAGTGGATCAGTTCCACTTTCCTGCTTTCTCCCCATAACCCTTAATTCCCCTGTCTATCAGAAACCTATCTACCCGTGATTTAAATATATTTAGCGAGGTAGCCTCCACCACTTCAATGGGCAGAGAATTCCAGAGATTCACCACTCTCTGAGTGAAGAAGTTCCTCCTCAACTCCGTTCTAAACTGCACCCCCCCCCCTTATTTTGAGGCTGTGCCCTCTAGTTCTGCTGTCTTTTCTAAGTGGGAAGAATCTCTCTACCTCTACCCTATCTAGCCCCTTCGTTATCTTGTCAGTCTCTATAAGATCCCCCCTCAGCCTTCTAAACTCTAACAAGTACAGACCCAGTCTATTCAATCTCTCTTCATAGGCTAACCCCCTCATCTCCAGTATCAGCCTGGCGAACCTTCTCTGAACTCCCTCCAAGGCCAGTATATCCTTTCGCAAATACGGGGACCAAAACTGCACACAGTACTCCAGCTGCAGCCTCACCAGTACCCTGTACAGTTGCAGCAAGACCTCCCTGCTTTTATATTCTAACCCCCTCGCTATAAAGGCCAACATTCCATTCACCTTCTTGATCACCTGCTGCACCTGCAGACTGGGTTTTTGCGACTCGTGCACAAGGACCCCCAGATCCCTCTGCACCGTAGCATGCTGCAGAAATGAGTGCAGGGACTAATTTTGGAGAACTGTTGGTTCCTGTGGAACCATTCTTTGTGAGATTCTGGACTGTTGGTGGAGACTCCTGAAGAGTTCAAAAACATTTGTGATTCACTTCTTTTCCACTTTTCACTTCACTTTATAGCACTTTGTGATGTCCTTACCGAGAGCTGGATCTTCAACCAGCCAGTGGTGGTGATCCACAGGAGCATGTGGTCTATAGGAGGGTGGGCCTTTGTTGTATGTAAAATACCTAACATCTTATTGCAACAGGAAACCTCTTACTCTCTCCAATAAAATTGAAATTTATGCTAGTGTTTATAATTAGCCACTCCTAAGTGGGAGGCGATGGCCTAGTGATGTTACCATAGACTGCCAATCCAGAAACTCAGCTCATGTTCTGGGGGCCCAGGTTCGCATCCCGCCATGGCAAATGGTGGAATTTGAATTCAGTAAAAAATACCTGGAATTAAGAATCAAGTGACGACCATGAAACAATTGTCGATTGTCAGAAAAATCCAACTGGTTCATTAATGTTCTTTAGGGAAGATAATCTACCATCCTACCTGGTCAGGCCTGTATAGACTCCAGACCTACAACAATGTGGTTGATTTTCAACTGTCCTCCAAGGGCAACTAGGGACGGGCAATAAATGCTGGCCAGCGGGTGATTCTGTGGCATGATGGCACAGTGGTTGGCACTGCTGCCTCACAATGCCAGGGATTTAGGTTCAATTCCCGGCTTGGGTCACTGTCTGTGTGGAGTTTGCACATTCTCCCCATGTCTGCGTGGGTTTCCTCTGAGTGCTTCAGTTTCTTCCCACAGTCTAAAGATCTAAAGGGTTAGGAGGATTGGCCATGCAAAATTGCCCCTGAGTGTCAGGGGGACTAGCTAGGGTAAATGCATGGGGTTATGAAGAAAGGGCCTGAGTGGGACTTTGGTTGGTGCAGACTTGAATGGGCTCCTTCTGCATTGTAGGATTCTATGATTCTATGACTCTCTATGTCCCACAAATTAATTTTAAAAATGTCCAATGATGTACCATTAACTGACTGGCAATTTCTAGGTTGAACAAGTGATTGTCCAGATCTCCAGTATTGCATAGTACAGCAATCTAACACAGGCTGCATCTCTACTCCAAGGATACATGAGTCCTTGTACAAAGTAGCTTCGATTGCATTGTTAATGATCATTGGATCCTTAGTAGCTGATTTTTTTTTCCCTTTTGCAATGCTTTATGAAGGCCAGATGCCAGGATTTTGGTAAGAGTCTTGAAATAACAAAAAGAGTTATCGAGCACGAATAACCATTAACAAATCATTGACGAACAATCTTGGACTTTTCACAACAGACTTTTGGGAAGCAGAGGTTTGTTACTGGAATAGGTTAAGAAAGCCAGTACAAACTGGCAGTGTGGATAGGAGCCAGATAACATAATTCTGAAAATAAGCTGAATAGAATTAGTTTGTAATATGGTTGGGGAACAACTAGTAACATAATTTGATTATGGGTGGGAACTTTAATTTATCAAGGAAGGCTGACACTTAAAACTGTCTAAAACATTAACAGTATTAAGGAATGTATGTACGATGGTTAAGCACGGAGTATTTTCACATAAGGTAAGCCCAGCTCTGACTAATAGGATGAATGTTTTGTTTTTCTCATAACCCTATGGCAGTTGTGGGAAGGAAATTAGGGAAAAATGTTTGTCTAGTTCCCAACGAATATGAATCAACAGCAGAAAACTGTCTCAAACTGGCACAAAGTATTTGATGCACCCAATTCGCTTTGACCTCACGAAGACCACATCGCGTCTTTGAGCTGTCCACATCCTTCATCACGCTCTGTGGTTCTACCACCCTGTAAATGGGATAGATTCACACGCTCAAAACTGAGGTGCTGTGGGCCATAGCAGCACAAAGAATTATATTCAACCACGATCTGTAACCCGGTGGCTGGGTGTATCTCTCACCGACCGTTACCCCCATCAATCCTAGTTCAATGATGAATGCAGGAGGGCATGCCAGGATCAGCACCTGGCATATTTAAAAGTGAGGTGCCAACCTACAGTGCAAACAGCAGAAGCAGCGTGGAAAAATAGACAGAGCTAAGCTGTCTTACAAGCAATGGATCAGATCAAATTCTGCAGTCCTGTTACACCCAGTCATTATTAACTTTGGACAATTAAACAACGAACAGGAGGAAGAAGTCCCACAAATATCCTGGGATGAGGAGCACAGCACATCAGTGTAAAGGACAGGGCATTTGTACTAGGAGTTCCAAATGGATGATCCAACATGTCCTCGTCCTGAGCTCTCCAGCATCAAAGACATCAGTCTTCAGGCAATTTGATTCACTCCGTGTGATATCAAGAAAGGACTGGGGATGAGGGGGTCGGACTAAGAAGAGAGACTAAATAGACTGGGTCTGTACTCGTTGGAGTTTAGAAGGCTGAGGGGGGGATCTTATAGAGACATATAAGATAATGAAAGGGATGGATAGGGTAGAGGTAGAGAGATTCTTCCCGCTCAGAAAGGATAGCAGGACTAGAGGACAGAGTTTAGATCAGAGTTGAGGAGGAACTTCTTCACTCAAAGGGTGATGAATCTCTGGAATTCTCTGCCCGTTGAAGTGGTGGAGGCTGCCTCGCTAAATATATTTAAGTCACGGGTAGATAGGTTTCTGATGGACAAGGGAATTAAGGGTTATGGGGAGAAAGCGGGAAAGTGGAACTGATCCACTTCACATCAGCCATGATCTTATTGAATGGCGGGGCAGGCTCGAGAAGCTAGATGGCCTACTCCTGCTCCTATTTCTTATGTTCTTATGAAGCTACAATACTGAAGACTCAAATTTTAAAACTAGCCATGTCCCTAGTCAAGCTGTTCCAGTAGAGTTACATCGCTGGCATCTACCCGATAATGTGGAGAATTGCTCAGGAATGTTCTATACACAAGAAGCCAGTGGGGTCAATTACCATCCCATCAATCTACTCTTGATCATCAGCAAACTGATGGAAGGGGTCGTCAACAGTGCTATCAAGCGGCACTCACTCAGCAACAACCTGCTTACCGATGCTGAGTTTCAGTTCTGCCAGAGCTACAAGGCTTTGGACCTCATTACAGCCTTAGTCCAAACAGGGACAAGGGAGCTGAACTCAAGAGGTGAGGTGTGAGTGACTACCCTTAATATCAAGGCAGAATTTGACGGAGGGTGGCATCAAGGAGCCAGACTTGAGTCAATGGGAATCAGGGGAGAACTCTCCACTGATTGGAGAGGAAGATGGTTGTTGGAAATCAGTCATCTCAATTCCAGGCTATCACTGCAAGAGTTCCTCAAGATAGTGTCTGACGCCCAACCATCTTTAACTGATTCAATAACCTTCCGACCATCATAAGGTCAGAAGTGGGAACACTCACTGATGATTGCACAATGTTCAGAACACGTCATGATCTCGCAGATGCTGAAGCAGTCCATGTCCAAATGCAGCAATACTTGGGAAATATCCAGGCTTGGGCTGAGGGTGGCATTGTGGCACAGTGATTAGCACTGCTGCCTCACAATGCCAGGGACCTGGGTTCAATTCCTGGCTTGGGTCACTGTCTGTGCCGAGTTTGCACATTCTCCCCATGTCCACGTGGGCTTCCTCCGGGTGCTCCGGTTTCCTCCCACAGCCCAAAAGACATGCAGGTTAGGTGCATTGGCCATGCTAAATTCTATCTCAGTGTGCCCGGAATAGGTGGCGAAGTGTGGCGACTAGGGGATTTTCACAGTAACTTCATTGCAGTGTTAAAGTAAGCCTACTTGTGACTAATAAATAAACTTTAAAATGGCAAATAACATTCCTGCCACACAATTACCAGGCACTTATCATCTCGAGCAAGAGAGAATCTAACCATCACTCCTTAACCATCAGTGAATATCCCACCAACATGCTTGGGGTTAGCATTGACCAGAAAATGACAAGCCACATAAACACTCCGACTGCAAGAGCAGGTTAGGAGTCCTGGGATGAGGAACTCACCTCCTGTGTCACCATCTACAGTCTGAAAGAGATGAATGTGGTGAGATGGAAGGTGAGGGCAAGGGCAATCCTCTTCTGGGAGAGAGTGAAAAACTGTGGGAAGTAGGTTGGACATGACTGAGGGTCCTGCCAACCATGTGGGGAAGGAGGGGTGGGGCGGGAAACAACCCTCGGTTGAGGAGAAAGATAGACATGTTGGAAATGCTATCATAGAAGGTAGCATTATCAGTACAGATGAAATGGAGATAGTGAAACTGGAAGAGTGGAATGGAGTCCTTACACAAAACAGGGTGTGAGGAAGCATATTTGAGCGAGCTATGGGAATTAGTGGGCTTGAAGTGAAAGTTGGCCAACTGCCTAGTTCCTGAAATGAAGAGAGGGAGAGAAGCCAAGGAAGAGAAGGGAAGCGATGGAGATGAACTGTGTAAATGGGACTGAACTGGAAGCAAAATCAATGAATTTTTCTAGTTCTGGATGAGAGCAGGAAAGGGCACTGATACAGTCATCGATATACCAGAGAGAGTTCTGGAACAGGGCGTGAGTAGGACTTGGATAAGAATGTTCCACGTAACCCATAAAAGGAGGGCATAATAAGGGCCCATTCAGGTACCTATAGCAACGTCTTTTAGTTGGAGGATGTTAGACAAGTTAAAGGAGATATTGCTCAGGAAGAGAAATATCTCAGCCAGGAAGGGGAGGTGGTGGATGGAGACTGTTCAGGCCTCTGCTCAAGGAAAAAGTGGAGATCCCTCAGAGCGTTCTAGTGGAAGATGGCAGTGAAGAAAGATTCAAAGTGAAGAGGGACATTCAAAAGGAAGAAGTGATTGCGCGTTGTGTATCAGAAGAATCACAGGTGTAGGTGGAAAATGACTGAACAAAGATTAGAGTACAGATAGTGAGACATAAGTTCAGTGGGATGGAAACAGGCTAAAATGATGGGACTACCAGGACAGTCCAGTTTACGAATTTTGGGAAGGCGGTTGACACAGATTGTGGTCTATGAGATGGGAAGGTGCGTAGAGGGGATTTGATCAGTGACAGCCCTGGAAACAATGGCTTGATATTCAGTGGTACAGTCATGGTCCGGGGGGGTAGGAGGAAGCATCTGACAATTAAGATGCAGCCTCTGCAAGTTAGATGTCAGTACACCAGGCAACACAACACCCAACATCAATACACCATGTAACAACAGCCCCCAACATCAGTACACCATGTAACAACAGCCCCCAACATCAGTACACCATGTAACAACAGCCCCCAGTGTCAGTATACCATGTAACAGCCCCCAGCATCAGTACACCATGTAACAACACCCAACATCAGTACACCATGTAACAACAGCCCCCAACATCAGTACACCATGTAACAACAGCCCCCAGCATCAGTACACCATGTAACAACAGCCCCCAACATCAGTATACCATGTAACAACAGCCCCCAACATCAGTACACCATGTAACAACAGCACCCAACATCAGTACACCATGTAACAACAGCACCCAACATCAGTACACCATGTAACAACAGCACCCAACATCAGTACACCATGTAACAACAGCACCCAACATCAGTACACCATGTAACAACAGCCCCCAACATCAGTACACCATGTAACAACACCCAACATCAGTACACCATGTAACAACAGCACCCAGCATCAGTACACCATGTAACAACAGCACCACCCTTGTCAGCAGGTTTGGTAACAATGTTAGGTTTAGTCCTGAGAGAATGGAGTTCAGCAGGTTCAGAGGGAGACAGGTTAGAATGAGTGAGGGGAGCAAAGATATTACAATGGCCTTCCAGAATCAATACTGAGTTCAGCAGCTTCAGGCCAGGAACACTGTCCTTGTTCTATCTTTGTGTTTTCAGCACTGACGTCTGTTCTGCTGTTAACACTTTCTCTGGATCTGTGTTGTGTTTCTTTATTACTAATTACCGCTCACTTTGTTTTTGTTCCATGGCATGTTTGCTATTTAATCTCCCCAGCTGTCTAACCTTCCCTTTTTTTCTACCTGACTCCCACTCCTTTCTTCGAGAGAATAAAACCCATCACATTTCTCCTTCTCTTCAGTTTCAAAGATGAGTCACATTGAAATCAAAACATTAACTCTGCTTCTCTTTCCATGGATGCTGCCAGGCATGCTGAGTTTTTCCAGCACTTTCTGTGTTTATTTCAGATCTCCAGAATCCACAGTATTTTGAAATCATAGAAACCCCTACAGTACAGAAAAAGGCCTTTCAGCCCATCGAGTCTGTACCAGCCACAATCCCACCCAGGCCCTACCCCCATGTCCGAACATATTTTACCCACTAATCCTCTAACCTATGCATCTACGGTCAATTTAGCATGGCCAATCAAACCTAACCCGCACATCTTTGGGCTGTGGGAGGAAACCAGAGCACCCAGAGGAAACCCACACAGACACGAGGAGAATGTGCAAACTTCACACAGACAGTGACCCAAGCCGGGAATCGAACCCAGGTCCCTGGAGCTGTGAAGCAGCAGTGCTAACCACTGCGCTACCGTGCCGCCCCTGCTTTTCCTTCTACTATCCAGTGGTTCCCCTTTATTCACACAGTCGCACAGTGGTCAGCACTGCTGCCTCACAGCGCCAGGGATCTGGGTTTGATTCCCGCCCTGGGTCACTGCCTGCATGGAGTTTGCATGTTCTCCCCGTGTCTGTGTGGGTTACGTCCGGGTGCTCTGGTTGCCTCCCACAGTCTGAAAGACGTGCTGGTTAGGTGCAGTGACCCAAACAGGCGCTGGAGTGTGGCAACTAGGGGAATTTCACACTATTTTCATTGCAGTATTAATGTAAGCCAACTTGATAAGTAAACTTTACTTTAACTTTACACTGTCTGTCATAGTCTCAAAGAGCTGCAATAAGATTTATCAGGCTTGATTTCCCTTGTGTGAAACCCACTTGATTGTGTGAGGATTTTCTTAGTGATCCACTACCATCACTTTAATAATGGATTCCACCAACTCCGACAAGAAGGACAAGAGCAGTAGGCATACGGGAGCATCTCCACTGGGGTGGCATGGTGGCACAGTGGTTAGCACTGCTGCCTTACTTTACCAGTGACCGGGATTCGATTCCTGGATTGGGTCAATATCTGCGTGGAGTTTGTACGTTCTCCTTGTGTCTGCGTGGTTTTCCTCCGGGTGCTCCGGTTTCTTCCCATAGTCCCAAAGATGTGCTGGTTAGGGTGCATTGGCCATGCTAAATTCTCCCTCAGTGCACCCGAACAGGCACCTGAGTGTGGCGACTAGGGGATTTTCACAGTAACTTCATTGCAGTGTTAATGTAAGTCTACTTGTGACTAATAAATAAATAAACCTCCAAATTCTGCTCCAAGACACACATCATCCTGACTTGAAAATATCACATCGTTCCTTCATTGTCACTGGATCAAAATCCTGGAATACTACCTAACCCACTATGGATGCAACTACATCATACAGAATTCAGTCACTCACAAAGGCAGTGCTGTAGTGCTATTGTTGCTGAACTAGTAATCCAGAAACTCTGGGGACCTGGGTTCAAATCCCTCAATGGCAGGTGGTGACATTCGAATCCATTTTTTTTTAAATCGGGAATTAAAAGTTTAATGACCAGGGAACCATTGTCAATTCTTGCAAAGACCCATCTGGTTCCTTTAGGGAGGGAAATCTGCTGTCCTTATCCAGTGTGGCCTAGCCTTCATATGGCTCCACAGTCTGGCCTCCAGACCCACAGCAATGTGGTTAACATTAATTACCTTCAGGGATGGACAAAAAATGCTGGCCCAGCCAGAGACGTCTGCATCCCACGAACAAATAGAAAAACTCTGACGAAAAATCATCCAGACTCAAAATATTGGCTCTATTCTCTCTCCACAGATGCTAAAATGTTAACATTTATTTATTGGTGTCACAAGTAGACTAATATTAACACTGCAATAAAGTTACTGTGAAATTCCTCTAGATTTTCCAGCATTTTCTGTTTAGGTTTCAGTTTCCAGGATCTGCAATATTTTGCTTTTATATTAAATAAAAAAAGCTCACCATCATCTTCTCAAACACAGTTCAAAATGGGCAATAAATGTTGGTGTTATCAATGAAGCTTGTACACCATGAATTAGCAAAATGTTCTTTTTTTTATACAAACACGTGACTTCTAGGGCTTGATAGAATCATATAATCACTACAGTGCAGAAAATGGCCATTTAGTCCATCGAGCCTCCACTGACCACAATCCCACCCAGGCCTTATCCTCATAACTCACACATTTACCCTGCTAACCCCTTGACACTAAGAGGCAATTTAGCATGGCCAATTCGCCCAACTTGCACAACTTTGGAGTGTGAGAGGAAACCCACGCAGACATGGGGAGAATGTGCAAACTCCACACAGACAGTGACCAGTGGACGGAATTGAACCCAGGCAATTCATCACTGACAAAAGGATCATCCAGACTCGAAACGTTGGCTCCATTCTCTCTCCACAGATGCTGTCAGACCTGCTGAGATTTTCCAGCATTTCTTGTTTTTGTTTCCGAGTCCAGCGTCCACACTGTTTTGCTTTTATGTTTAAAAATAAACACCGCTAGTCATGACAATCTGGAACAAAGTTGACAGCGTGTTGAAGACAGCAGACTTGTGGATTCTCATGCTCGATAATACCACACCATCGGTGCTGGAAGCAGAGTTATGTAAAATGAAATTCAATGATCAGATCCCAACCAATGTGACAAGATATCAAATCAAGAAATGTGACAGTATGGATTCTGATTTTGATTTGATTTATTATTGTCACATGTACTCACAGTGAAAAGTATTGTTTCTTGCACGCTATACAGGCAAAACATACCGTTCATAGAGAAGGAAAGGAGAGAGTGCAGAATGTAATGTTACAGTCATAGCTAGGGTGTAGAGAAAGATTAACTTAATGCAACCTTTGACAAAGAGTCAACTGGACGCAAAACGTCAGCTCTTTCCTCTCCTTACAGATGCTGCCAGACCTGCTGAGATTTTCCAGCATTTTCTCTTTTGGTTTCAGATTCCAGCATCCGCAGTAATTTGCTTTTACCAACTTAATGCAAGGTGGGTCCATTCAAAAGTCTGATGGCAGCAGGGAAGAAGATGTTCTTGAGTCGGTTAATACGTGACCTCAGGCTTTTGTATCTTTTTCCCAATGGAAGAAGGTGGAAAGAGAGAATATCTGTGGTACGTGGCGTCCTTAATTATGCTGGCTGCTTTATTGAGGCAGCAGGAAGTGTAGACAGAGATCGTATAGATTGAAAGAGCAAAGATACTCTTTCGTATGATTCAGAGATTAGAACAAGAGGAAAACCACAAAGAGGAAGGCTGACATAAGGTATGTGGGACTCATGCCAGATGTAGCTATTGTGTCATCTGTAAGGCAGGCACAAGATAAGTTGGTGTAGAAATACATAAGCAGTCTCTTTGGCAGAGATGCCAGAAGATGATAGAGAGGTAAGTTACACACAGTAACACAATCACTGAATTCAAGTAACAATACACATTACTAACATCTTAATGCCTTGATTGTTTCACTGCTTATTAACTCCCTTAAATCTTTCAACTTATGTGTAATGTATATTTCTTGTTTCAGAATAACAAAGTGGGATTTTATTCTTACAATTACTATAGTTACCTTGTTGAGTATATGCGATTCCCACTTCATCAAAGCAGAACAAATTTTCACACACACACAGAAAATAGGGTTCTCCTGAGTGAAACATTACCTGACAAAAGGCTGTTAAAAGTTACTTCCTCTTTACAGTCAAACAGTGACTTTACGCATGTGTATCCCTGGTTTGGTGTGAAACCACCTTTAGTTTAGTCAGCTGGGTGTCTGACACAGGCAGAAATCCATCAGCAAGTTAACACGTCTTCAAATCAGGGTTATTGAGAAACCCAACCACCTGTAGAGTTCTGTTTACCTAACCCCTCCCCCATTGGGACACATCCCACTTAACCAAGTCTGGAGAGCAGTACATGCAGATTAGCACAGCCAGGATTTACAGGCTCTCATCTCCAGCAAAGGCCATGCTACAATACAGGAGGATGCAGGAATCTGAAGCACAAACAGAAAATGCTGGAGAAACTCAACAGGTCTGACAGCATCTGTGGAGAGAGAGTAGATAGTAGTCATGATGTGGAGATGCCGGCATTGGACTGGGGTAAACACTGTAAGAGGTCTGACCACACCAGGTTTAAGACTTAAGTAAGACTCAAGTAAGACTTAAGTAAGACTTAAGTAAGACTTTTAAGACTCAGTAAGAGGTCTGACAACACCAGGTTTAAGACTTAAACCTGGTGTTGTCAGACCTCTTACTGAGAGAGAATAGAGCCATTGTTTTTGAAAGTGGATGACTCTTAGTCATCTATTCTTCTCAGGAATGGCTGAGGGGGTCCCAAGAAGGAGTCCGTTCTACAGAATTACCACTTGTTAATTGTAATCTCCTCCAGCCCACAGCCCTCCAAGATACCTGTACTAATTCCACCTACTTGAAAGTCCCAAATCTTAATTGCTCCAACATTGGTTGTTGTGCTTCTAGCTGCCTAGCCTCTAAAGTCTGGAATCCCTCGCTGAATTTCTTTGACTCTCTAACTCCATGTTTCCTTCATGATATTTTTCAAAACTCACCTCTTTGAACACATTTTTGGTTACCTGTTCTAATATGTGATTCAATGTCTAGAATCATGGGATCCCGCCAGTATAGAAAGGCCATTCGACCCATTGAGTCTGAGTATCTTATCCAGGTCCTCTTCCCCACCCTATCTTTGCAGCCCCAAGCATTTACGTAGTTGATCCATCTCAACTACACATCTTTAGTTTTATTTATTTACTTATTTTCTCTAGTCTCGCTGCAGTGAATGGAGATTTGGCAAAGCGCCAAATATTCCATTCTCACTGGCAGCGGTGGAGGGGAATGAACGGCTGTAAAATTTTGGCCATGATTTATCACGAGGTTGGTTGAGGATAACAAAGAAATTTGCTGGACGAAAAGAGATCCAAGTCCATCTCAATCCTATTCCACAATCCTCATAGTTGCATGATACAAAGGTAAGGGAATTGTTACTTCATTTTCAGCAATCAGGGCACAGGTTTAAGGTGCTGGGGAGCAGGTACAGAGGAGATGTCAGGGGTAAGTTTTTCACTCAGAGGGTGGTGAGTGAATGGAATCGGCTGCCGTCGGTGGTAGAGGCAAACTCGCCGGGGTCTTTTAAAAGACTTCTGGATGAGTACATGGGATTTTATGGGATTGAGAGTTATAGATAGGCCTGGTAGGTATGGATATGACCGGCGCAACTTGTGGGCCGAAGGGCCTGTTTGTGCTGTAGTGTTCTATGTTCTATGTTCAATCAATCTCTAGCAATTACAACACAGGAAACTGCATCCCTTCACATCCACCGCTCCCCCACCCCCCACCCCACTCCCCACCTACCCACCCCCATCACCAGCTCCCTCAGCAGTGAACATTTTTAACTCCCTGTTTTTCTTCATGATACTCATCAAAACCCATCTCTTTGAACACATTTTTGGTTACCTGCCCTAAAATTGCTTTACGTTGTTCAGTCTAGAATTATAGGATCCCTTCAGTGCAAAAGAGCCATTCGGCCCATTGAGTCTGACTGACTCTCTGACTGAATAGCTTACCCAGGCTCTATCCCTTGCTCTATTCCTGCAACCCCACACATTTACCATGGTTGATCCATCTCATTTACACATCTTTGGGCACTAAGGGGCAACTTTAGCATGGCCAATTCACCTAAGGGGCATACACGCAGTGGGTCGTGCGAGGGCTGGATGTTGCCCTCGAGAGTTGCCTAGTGCTTCACGTCTAAAGTATACGCCTAAACTGGACCAACTGACGGGCAACACAACAGCTCAGTGACTATCACTGTTTGCTGTGCAGATACAGGGACTTGGGTTGGATCTCCAACTTGGGTCGGTGTCTGTGGGAGTTTGCACATTCTCCCCGTGCTTGCATGGGTTTTCTCCAGGTGCACCAGTTTCCTCCCACACCCCAAAAACGTGCTTTTAGGCTGATTGGTGTAACAAACTGTCCCTAAATCAGACCTCCCTTAATCTGGCAAATATATAATTCTCTAAATTTGCACCCCTTTATTGTAGAGTCCAAGAGACGTAGACAAAAGTCGTAGGTAGAAGAAGGATTGAAATGAGGCACTCACAGAATGTTCAAATGGCCACCATTGGCTTGTAGGGCCAAAGGGCCTGTTTCCTGTGTTGTGTTGTTCTTTGTACTCTGCCCAACTTTGGATTGTGGAGGAAACTGGAGCACCCAGAGGAAATTATGCAGGCATGTGGAGAATGTTCAAACTCCCCACAGTCATCCAAGATGGGAATCGAACCCGGGTCCCTGGCACTGTGAGGCCGCAGTGCTAACCGCTGTGCCACTGTGTCTACCTTTGCTTCAGTGATCTGGGAGATTTCATTACATCAAAGGTGCTATTTAAATAAAATTGTTGTTGAATTCTTTCTGTCTTTCAATTCTGAATAACAAGGAACGATGCAGTCATAAGAAATATGAGCAGAAGTAGGCCATTCAGCCCATCGAGCCTGTTTTGCTATCTGATAATATCGTGCCTCATCTGATTGTGACCTCAACTCTACTTTCCAGCTTTTCCCCCATAACTCTCAACTTCCTTGTCAATCAAAACTTCTCTAACTCAGCCTTGAACACATTCAATTGCACGACCTCCACTGCATCTGTGAAAGGGATTTCTAAAGACTGACAACCTTCCGGGCAAAATAAATTCCTCCTTGTCTCTATCCTATTTTGAAACAATGTCTCATAGTTCAGTTTCCCCACGAGAAGCAACACCCTCTCAGCACCTACCCTGACAAGCCCCCTCAGAATCTTGTACGGTTCAATAAGACCACCTCTCATTCTTCTAGACTCCATTGAGTATAGGCCCAACCTGCTCAACCTTCATCCTAAGAGTGATCCAAGTGAACCTTTCCTGAACTGCTAAATGTAAGCATATCCCATCTTCAGTCAGGAGACCAAGAGTGCACACATTACTCCAGGTCCAGTCTCCCCTGTACAGCGAGAATAAGATTTCCCTATTTTTATATTCTGTCCCCTTTGAAACAAAGACCAACACTCCATTTGCCTCCTTAATCACCTGCTGTACCTGCATGCTAACTTGTTGTGATTCATGGGCTTTGCTCTGATCTTTCCAGGTGCACTGCTCTCTAATTTTCTGTTCTCCCCAGCCATAGGTCTCCAATGGCTTGGTGGGTGACCAGCTTTCTGTCTTGAACCTAAATCAACCGAGAAGAATTGGGTGGAATCAGATAAGGGGTGATTGTCCCTCAGTCCATTAGATTAGGTTTGTGCTTGATTATGTCCTAATAGCAGAAAGAATTTTTAAAATGTAAGGAAAAATAATTCATGTCCAGATGACAAATGGAAATTGAGGCAATACATTTCCCAAGCTCATTGTGGATTCCAAAATGCTGGAAAATGCATCAATTAAATTGTTAATCATCAACATTTTTTAGCAGAGGGCATATCTCAGACTCCCTTTGGAAAATAAATCTTTTGCCTTCAATACTTATATTTCCTTTTAGAAGCTCATGTATTTAAAGTGAAGGAATATTGGGTATTCCCACAGTTATAAATCCCTACAGGGTAGTTAATAAAACCATAAAATGGTGAAAAGAATAAAATCTGCATGAATAAATGTCTTTGTCACTTCCAGTAGGGCTTTGGAGCTTTTTTTAAAGTTTGTTTTATTGTATCACAAGTAGGCTGACATTAACACTGCAATGAAGTTACTGTGAAAATCCTCTAGTCGCCACACTCCGGCGTCTGTTCGGGCACACTGAGGGAGAATTTAGCATGGCAAATGCACCCTAACCAGTACGTCTTTTGGACTGTGGGAGGAAACCGGAGTGCCCGGAGGAAACCCACGCAGACACAGGGAGAACATGCAGACTCCACACAGACTGTGATCCAAAGTCGGCAATCAAACCCGGTTCCCTGGCGTTGTGAGGCAGCAGTGCTAACCATTGTGCCACCGTGCCAGCCATTAATGTGTTTGCTAAATAAATAAATAAATGTGTAAATTAATTGCAAAGATTTGAATTTACTAATTTAAGTGTTATTGCAGTGTGGAAACCTTTTTTTTGTCAATCAATGTGTCAAACTCTTTTTACAAGTGGCTAGATGTGTTTAAAAAGTGTCCAATAAGCAATTCAGTGATGTTTCCGAGCCTATTTCACTTCATCAGGTGTTGGCGCTCAAGCACTTTACAGAATCAACATGACAATCTGTTTTGTTTGAGTATTTAAACTGCATCATTGAGTGCTAATTACTCAAGTTTTGTGAAGCTGATACTACACTCAGGTCCTAGCAAGTCTGGCAGATTCTGTAAGGAGGGAAAACAGCTGATGTTTTGAGTCCAGATGACTCTTTGTCAAAGCTAAAAGGCACAGAAAGTGGGAGATACTTATACCGCAGGGGGAGGGAATGAAAGATGCCCTCATAGCCACAGAAACCAGGGGAAAGGCTGCTAATGGCAGTCTATAGAGAGAATAAAGGGTGTGAATAAAGGGTGTGCCAAATGGCAGAGATGCTGAAATTAGACGGTAAACCATGACAGGTGAAGGTGTGAGGGGAGGGAGAGGGCCTACTTCGATTTTGGTGTTGCTTCAAGCTCTCGTCCAGGCCTCAAAAAATTTATCAACTTTGCTCTAGTTTCCACCCTCCCATCGCCTTCACCTGGCCCATCTCAGACACTTCCCTTCCCTTCCTTGACTTTTCAGTCTCCATTTCCAGCAATAGACTATCGATCAGTATCCACTATAACCCCACTGACTCCTACAGCTAGCTGGGCTACAGCTTTTCACACCCTACA
Source organism: Carcharhinus amblyrhynchos (assembly GCF_965287045.1). Taxonomy (NCBI): domain Eukaryota; kingdom Metazoa; phylum Chordata; class Chondrichthyes; order Carcharhiniformes; family Carcharhinidae; genus Carcharhinus; species Carcharhinus amblyrhynchos. The sequence continues at coordinate 135,287,359 of NC_137327.1, forward strand.
TCCTGTAAGGACTCCATCCCTTTCTCTCAGCTCCTTCACCTCCGTCACATTTGTTCTGATGATGCCACATTCCAAAGTGGTGCTTCTAAAATCTGCTCCTTTTTCCTCAACTATGGAATACTATCTACAGTTGTTGACAGGGCCCTGAACTGTGTACAGTCCATCTCCCACGCCACGGCCCTCACACTCTCCCCTCCCTCCCAGAAGGAGAATAGAGTCCCCCTTGTTCTCACATTTCACCCCACCAGCCTCCGCACGCAAGCATAACCCTCTGCCATTTTTGCCAACTCCAGCATGATGCCACCACCAAACACATCTTCCTTTCATAAGAACATAAGAACATAAGAAATAGGAGCAGGAGTAGGCCATCTAGCCCTTCGAGCCTGCCCCACCATTCAATAAGATCATGGCTGATCTGTTGTGGCTCAGTTCCACATTCCCGCCCTCTCCCCATAACCCTTAATCCCCTCTCTTATCAAAAACCCATCAACCCGCTTCTTAAAAATATTTAGCGAGGCAGCCTCCACCACTTCAACGGGCAGAGAATTCCAGAGATTCACCACCCTTTGAGTGAAGAAGTTCCTCCTCAACTCCGTTCTAAACCGCCCCCCTTTATCTTGAGGCTGTGCCCCCTAGTCCTACTGTCTTTTTTGAGCGGGAAGAGTCTCTCCACCTCTATCCTATCCATCCCATTCATCATCTTATACGTCTCAATGAGATCTCCCCTCATTCTTCTAAACTCTAACGAGTACAAGCCTAGTTTATTCAGCCTCTCCTCATAGCTCAATCCCCTCAACTCCGGTATCAGCCTAGTAAACCTCCTCTGCACTCCCTCCAGGGCCAAAATATCCTTGCGCAGGTGCGGCGCCCAAAACTGCACACAGTACTCCAGCTGCGGCCTCACCAATGCCCTATACAGCTGCAGCAAGACCTCCCTACTTTTATATTCAATCCCCCTCGCTATGAAGGCCAGCATCCCATTCGCCTTCCTGACCACCTGCTGCACCTGCAAGCTGGGTTTTTGCGACTCATGCTCCCTCTGTCAGCATTCCACAGAAACCATTCCCTCTGGGACAACCTAGTCCACTCCTCCACTGACCCAACACCTTTCCCGTTACTCATGGCACCTTCCTGTGCGATTGCAGAAGGTGTAACTCCTGCCCCTTTACCTCTTCCATGCTTATCATCCAAGGTCACAATAAGAAATCTCACAACACCAGGTTAATCCAAAGTTAATCCAACATCCAAGGTCCAAAACATTCATTCCAGGTTAAGCAGCGTTTCACTTGCACCTCTTTCAATTTGGTCTATTGCATTCGCTGCTCCCAATGTGATCCCCTCTATATCGGAGATACCAAGCATAGACTGGGTGATCGTTTCACTGAGCACCTTTGGTCTGTGAGCAGTCAGGACCCTGACCTTCCTGTTGCTTGTCATTTTAACACACGATCCTGTTCCCACGCCCACATGTCTGTCCTTGGCCTGCTGCAATGTTCCAGTGAAGCTCAACGCAAACTGGAGGAACAGCATCTCATCTTCCAGCGAGGCACTTTACAGCCTGCCAGTCTCAACATCAAATTCAACAACTCCAGCGGTTGTTGAAGTTTGGCTGGTGCAGGCTTGATTGGTTGTTCCTATGCTGTAATTTTATTTGTTCTTTGTTCAGATGATTAGCTCCACCTCACCTCAACCTCTTTGTTTTCATTTTATTTATGTTTTTACTGTTGTCTACCTTTTATTTCTTTACTGTCTTTCTTCATTTTCACCCCCCCAACTCTTTCCCCCTACTTAATCCCTTCTTTCCTCACCTTTATCTCCTCTTTCTTCCCCTTTCCCCCTTCTCCTAAATTTTATCACTCTTCCAACCCTTCCCCCTCCTCCCTCCTACATCTTCACCTGTCACAGTTTACCCTCTGATTTCAGCATCTCTGCCGTTTGGCCACTCAGACCCTTTATTCTCTCTATGGGCTGCCATTAGCAGCCTTTCCCCTGGTTTCTGTGGCTATGATTTATATTTCATTCCCTCCCCCTGCGGTATAAATATCTCCCACTCTCTGGGCCTTTTAGCTTTGACAAAGGCTCATTTGGACTCGAAACACAGTTCTTTTCTCTCCTTACAGATGCTTCCAGACCTGCTGAAATATTCCAGCGTTTTCTCTTTTGGTTCCAGATTCCAGCATCTGCAGTAATTTGCTTTTATCCGAGCAGGCGCAAACCCTTCAGCGACATATTGTTCTGGTTCTCTATGAATGATGGTAACATTACTGCTAACGAAGATAAAGATGAAAGAAACTGCAGTTCCACACGTGCCTAAATGTTCTCAGAGCAAAATCGCAAAGCACAACCCTTTTCAAAAAAGATTTCAATCCACCTCACTGTGATTTGTGCCCCTTTTAAGAACATAAGAAATAGGAGCAGGAGTAGGCCATCTAGCCCTTCCAGCCTGCCCCGCCATTCAATAAGATCATGGCTGATCTGAAGTGGATCAGTTCCACTTTCCCACTTTCTCCCCATAACCCTTAATTCCCTTGTCTATCAAAAACCTATCTACCCGTGACTTAAACATATTCAGCGAGGCAGCCTCCACCACTTCAACGGGCAGAGAATTCCAGAGATTCACCACCCTTTGAGTGAAGAAGTTCCTCCTCAACTCCGTTCTAAACTGCACCCCCCCCCCTTATTTTGAGGCTGTGCCCTCTAGTTCTGCTGTCTTTTCTAAGTGGGAAGAATCTCTCTACCTCTACCCTATCTAGCCCCTTCATTATCTTGTAAGTCTCTATAAGATCCTCCCTCAGCCTTCTAAACTCTAACGAGTACAGACCCAGTCTATTCAATCTCTCTTCATAAGCTAACCCCCTCATCTCCGGCATCAGCCTAGTGAACCTCCTCTGCACTCCCTCCAAGGCCAATATATCCTTCCGCAAGTGCAGCGACCAAAACTGCACACAGTACTCCAGCTGCGGCCTCACCAGTGCCCTGTACAGTTGCAGCAAGACCTCCCTGCTTTTATATTCTATCCCCTTCGCTACAAAGGCCAACATTCCATTCACCTTCTTGATCACCTGCTGCATCAAGGTGATACACCAAGGATGCATCAAGGTTTTTGTACAGTAATTGCAATCCAGTGTATATTCCATTGTTAACTTCTCATTAAACCATGTACAGCAGTTGAAATGGATTAAAATAACCTACTTTATATTAAGTTGATCTTGCTCTACACTCTAGCTATGACTGTAACACGACATTCTGCACTCTCGCTTTTCTTCCTCTTCTATGTACTCTATGAACAGTATGCTTTGTCTGACTAGTGCGCAAGAAACAATATTTTTCACTGTATCCCAATACATGTGACAATAATAAATTGAACCAAATCAAATCAAAAGAACAGTTAAGTGAATAAAATGAGCTGGAAAAATCATTATTCGTGCATCAGCTTTTCTCTGTTGTTTTATGCCTCATTTTCCATTTCACATTTCAAAATATAAGACACTTTGATTTTCAACAGACCAACCAGAATCTGAAACAGGGTGTGTAGTCATTTGGAAATGTTCTCTGGCTGCCTATGTGGAGTTTGCACATCCTCCACATGTCTACGTGGGTTCCGGTGGGGTGGCACAGTTCTTAACACTGCTGCCTCACAGCACCAGGGACCTAGGTTTAATTCCCGGCTTGGGTCACTGTCTGTGTGGAGTCTGCACGTTCTCCCTGTATCTGGGTGGGTTTCCTCCGGGTACTCCAGTTTCCTCCCACATTCTGAAAGACGTACTAGTAAGGTGCGTTGACCCCAAACAGGCACCAGGCTGTGGCGACTGGTGGAATTTCACAGTAACTTCATTGCAGTGTTAATGTAAGCCTTACTTGTGACTAATAAACTTTACTCAGTGTGCTCCAGTTTCCTCCCACAGCCCAAAGGTGTGGAGGGTGGGTGGATTACAAATATTCTCCCCCTGTCTGCGTGGGTTTCCTCCGGGTGCTCCTGTTTCCTCCCAGAGTCTGAAAGACGCGCTGGTTATGCGCATTGGCCGTGCTAAAGTCTCCCTCAGTGTACCCGAACAGGCGCAGAATGTGGCGACTGGGGGATTTTCACAGTAACTTCATTGCAGGGTCATCTACATTCGAATCATTGACTTTATTTTCTCTCCAGTGATACTGTCAGACCTGCTGGGATTTTCCAGCATTTTCTATTTTTTTTTCCAGATTCCAGCATCCGCAGTATTGTGCTTTTATCTTATAATTACTATGGAAATATTCTCCCCTTTCTGCCAACTGCTTCTGCTAGCTTCTCTCCACCCACTCCTTGCAGATGCTGCTGCCACTGACCACCCCCTATCCCCTACCACGCAATCTCACACCCCTCCAAATGCTGGTGCAGCCATTATCCATCCCTTTCGACACTGAGTGCAATTTCTGGGTTCAATCTCCCCACCCCTGGTTCCCCACTAACCTATAACTACAAAGTGACATCTTTCACAACTCACTTTCTCCCCATCTCCCCATTCTGGCCTCTTCGCACACCCTCCCCCCCCCCCCCCTTTTCATTTCTTCATCACTGGCAGCAATAAACCTAGGCCCCAAGGCCCAGAAGCTAATTTGCCTCTCTATCTGCTGCTCCTTAAAACCTACCTCTTCTACCATCTTTGCTCATCTGCCCTAAAAATGAAATGGATTGTGCTAAATCTTGTTTGAAACTCTCCTGTGAAATACCTTAAAAATACTTGCTTTGGCAGCATGCTATATAAATCCCAACTGGAACCATGGATGAACAGAGACATGCTCTGCTTACTGAACTCCAGGGCTGAGGTGTTCAAGTTGAATGACCCTGATCTACACAATAAATCCAGATACGATCTACAGAGAACCATCAGAGGTGCCAAGAGACAATATCAGATCAAGCTAGAGTCCCAGGTTAGCCAAACAATCACCCATTGATTGTGACAAGGTCTACATGACACAACAGGCTCTTTGCTCATCACTCAAACCAGCATTCCATCCATTGACTCTGTCTACATTTCCCACTGCCTTGGGAAAGCATCCAGCATAATAAAGGACCTTACGCAGCCTGGAGATACTTTTTTCCACCTTCTTCCATCGGAGAAAAGATACAATAGTCTGAGGTCACGTACCACTGACTCAAGAACAGCTTCTTCCCTGCTGTCACCAGACTTTTGAATGGTCCTACCACATATTAAGCTGATCTTCCTCTTCACCCTATCTATAATGGTGACACTATATTCTGCACCTTCTCCTTTCCTCCTCCTTTATGTACTCTATGACGGTATGCTTTGTTTGGATTGCACACAAGAAACAATACTTTTCACTGTATACCAACACATATGAGAATAATAAATCTAAATCAGATCAAATCCACAATGTTGGTACTGTTTCCCCACACATTCCTGCAAGTTCCCCCCCCAATAAGTTCAGTGCGCATCCCGCACTGCCCCACCCCCCCACCATATATAACAGAACACCCTCCCCCTTGTGATTCCCCAGAGAGCTTACCCTCACGCTGCCCCAGCATACGTTGGGGCACAGTGCCAATCTAGCAGTGCTAACCTGTGCCAAGAGGCAGTGCCCCAAGGAGTTATACCCACTTTTGTGCCCCCAGAGTGATCCCCTCGACTGGATCTCACTTTTCAAAACCTGTTGTAAACATCGGGAGATTTGAAGGTTTGGTGAGGGGGGGATTATACGGCGGGGAGGGGGGAGTTGGTGGGGGGTGGGGGTAGTTGTGGGGGGGGGCGCTGGTGCTGGTTAATGATATTCATATCCATTCAAATCCATTCAAATGAGATCCTTGCCCGTTGTGGTGGTCAACACTACGACAGCACCTGCGGGAGCCGTGGAAAATTGGGAAACACCATCTCCCCAGAGAGAATTGGGCAGCGCGGTGACACAGTGGTTAGCACTGCTGCCTCACAGCATCAGGGACCCGGGTTCAATCCTGGCCTCGGGTCACTATCTGTGTGGAGTTTGCACATTCTCCCCATGTCTGTGTGGGTTTCCTCCCACAGTCCAAAGATGTGCGTGTTATGTTGATTGGCCGTGCTAAATTGCCCCTTAGTTGTCAGGGAGAATTTATAGGGTAAATATGTGGGGTTACGGGGAGAGAGCCTGGGTGGGATTGTGGTCAGTACAGGCTTGATGGGCCGAATGGCCTCCTTCTACACTGTACGGATTCTATGAATTGTGCTTCCAGGTTCACTCCAGATTTTCCGCTCGTGTTGGCGCTCCCATTTCTTCTTCGTTGTTTTGGCGGAAAATCAGCCCGCCTCTGTCAGCTGAATAAGTGACATTTACCCAGGAATGCAAACATCATTTTCAGCACTCTTTATATAAAAAAAATCACTATTTCAAGGTCAAATTTCTAAACAACAAGCAATCCACCAACATGCTTTGCTGGAGTACAGAAAATGCTCAGCTCGACGGCGCACTATAGCAAGGGTGGCATGTATAAGTTTCCAATTTCCCCTCTGACCTTTGCAAATCTGTACAAGATGTTGAGTTAATGATTGCGCCATCTGTGTAAATCAGTATGTTGACAATTCTGTTGTTAATATAACGGAGGGGGGAGTGGAATTCAGGACAATGGACAGGCTGCAGGAAAGTGGTGTGAAAGAATTCAATCAAAGTGTCCCTGATGACATCATGAGCTATAAGAATAAAGCTCAAGAAATGTTTAAACATTAGCACAACACCAGGATTATATTACCAACTTAAACTCACTGGCAGCTTTTTATTTTTCTTTATAATTTGGTGTATATTAGTTCATTTCTTCCAGATTTCCTGGTGTTGCGAACAGCAGTATATTGAGCATGTTTGAGATGATGTGATGTTGGTAAAAATGCAGTAAAGGTGACTGCAGTGAAAATCTGGAACATATGCCAGAGCAGCCATTGCGTTTTTGCAATGGTGTATTATTGGAGATACACCATGCTGTATTAAAACATTACCCCAGCACGGTGGCACAGGGGTTAGCCGTGCTGCCTCACCGTGCCAGGGAGAGGGGCACAGACAGGTTCTAAAGTTAGGAGGAGCGAGCCCATAAAAAAGGCGCCATGATGCATATCATAGAACCCTGCAGTGCAGAAAGAGGCCCTTCGGCCCATCGAGTCTGCACCGAACACAATCCCACCCAGGCCCTACCCCCATATCCCTACATATTCTACCCACTAATCCCTCTAACCTACACATCCCAGGACACTAAGGGGCAGTTTCTTAGCATGGCCAATCAACCTAACCCCCACATCTTTGGACTGTGGGAGGAAACCGGAGTACCCGGAGGAAACCCACACAGTCACGAGGGGAACGTGCAAACTCCACACAGACAGTGACCCGAGCCGGGAATCGAACCCAGGGCACTGGAGCTGTGAAGCAGCAGTGCTAACCACTGTGCTACTGAGCCGCAAATAATTTTAAATTCATTATACATTTTTATTTTGTATTTAAAATCAAAACATAATGAAAACACATCTGTTAGTTAATTACTTTACATTTTAAATGTAAAATGAAAACAAAACGAAGCAATATGAAAAAGATATGAAGCAACTATAACAACCTCTTTTGTCTAGACTTCATTCTAGCAAAGTTATCTATTACTTTATTATAATCTATCTCAGTAGTCAACTGTCTTTCAATGGAGACGAAAGCTAACCCAGACAATCTATCCTTGCCTATTGTAGAACGAAGATAGGATTTTATGTGTTTGAGCCGGCTAAAGGATCGTTCCACAACTGCACAAGTTATTGGTAAGATCAGAAAAATGTAGCACAATGTGGACATGTTAGGATAATCACCAAATCTATTTACTTATCCAATCTCAGCTGGTGGTGTCCATCAGCGAGGGATGCTTGGTCTCCACTGCCCATTCGTTGTGGCGGCTGCCTATTTATGTCCTTCGCAGCCTCTGCAATTATCCTCGTGATTTCATGTCCTCTCGGGAGATTGCAATGCCTTCCTCGCTGCCTGAAGTCCCCGCATCCGTATCACGTCCCATGATTGCAGTACACGGATCGAGGACCTCAGATCTCAGGAAACGATCTGAGTGTCCTGTGAGGAACACCCCGTTGAAAAGGCGCTACTTTTGAAGAATGTGCTCGGGGGAACGGTCGCACCCCCTACTCCTCCTCTAGCTAAGCCACTGGCCAGGAACCCAGGTTCGATTCCAGCCTTGGGTGACTCTCTCTGCGGAATTGCCACATTCTCTCCATGTCCGCATGGGTTTCCTTTGGGTGCTCTGGTTTTCTCCCACAGTCCAAGGATGTGCATGTTAAGTGGATTGGCCATGCTCAATTGCTCCTTAGTATTCTAACAGTCTAGGTTAGGGCGATTGGTGGGTTGGATACGTGGGGTTACAGGGGTAGGGAGTGGGAAAGTTGCTCTGTTGGTAAGTCGGTGCAGACTCAATGGCTGGAATGGCAGGAATCGGAGCGGGCGGACCATGGGAAGATCCATTGACTTTGGGCAGATTTTTACAGTTTCAGGACGAGCGAGGTTGTAAAATCCCCAATGGGCTGAATGGCCTCTTTCTGCACAGTAGGGATTCTGTGGATTTAATTTGGGTATATCATTAATATATCAAAAGCAATGGCCGGAATTTTCCCACCTCGCTCGGAAAATTCCAGCCAGAGAAGCCTGTTCTGCAAGCCTTGTAAAATTCCAGCCACTGTCTCAATTCAAGTCGATAACATATAATAGTTCACAAATCATACAGCGTTATGTTACTTCAATTAAGTTGTTATAATAAATAACAAATAATCCTCCTCTACAATTGGGGACTCTGGTTCAATCAGTCTCCACTCCAATCATTCTGTTCTGCTTACTGCTAAACACAGTGGTTAGATTCCATTTTCTCTTCTCCCCTAAAATGTGCTGACAAAGTTCAGGTATTGTTCCATTGTAGAAACCTCATCCAAGTTGCCATTCTTTGTATCTGAGTCGAGACAAAAATGACTACTTAAATCCCAAAAGGTCAGAAGGATGGTGAGGCCCCACTTTCACGGCTTGTATTCAGACTGAAAATCAAAATCAAGCGAGCTTTTGCCCTTCTGCTCCACGTCCTCCCTGAACTCACCCTAGGACACCTGCCTTACAGTGTGACAGGTGTACCATCCCAGTCAAACGCCCCACCTGCAGTTTAACACTGGCAGCATCACCATTAGAATCATTGTGCAGCACAGGGTGAAGCTGTTGTGTCCATTGGTACTGTATTTGCACTTCAAGAAGGAGCTACCCAGTGCCCACCCCCCTTCCTCTATTTCCCAAAGTCGCCCAATGCTTTTCCCTTGTCTATTATGTACCCCATTCCTTTCAAAATAAAGGCTAATCCCGGATCCGCCCGAATTCCACACCATGTGAGTCATTCTGAGTGTGAAATTGATCTACGACCAGCAGTGTGAGACAAGTTTATAGCAAATCAACAGCCAGACTTTCACTTAGTCAGTTTAAGGGGAGGCACAGGCATGAGTGGTATTGTCATTGGATTTAGCAATGCAGAGAGACAGGGTCATCCTCTAGGGATCTGTGCTCATAATCCCACCATGGCAGATGGTGAAATTTGAATTCAGTAACAACCTGAAATTAAAATGATGGCCATAAAACCATTGTGGTAAAACCCCATCTGATTCTCTAATGCCCTTTAGGGAAGGAAATCTGCTGTCCTTAGCCGGTCTGGCCTACATGTGTCTCCAGAGCCACAGCAATGTGGTTGGCGCTTAACAATGCCCTTTGTTCAATGGCAGTTAGGGATGGACAATACGCAATGCCTGGTGATGCCCACATCCAATGATTAAAAATATGTTCTTATTTTCCATTGGCTTACAAAATGCTGCCAAAATTGTTCATTTCAAACAAAGTAAAAGTGGCAAAGATACCAGGCAATGAGTCTCCAAAGAAAGCTTGATGATTGTTTTGTGGATTTTGCTAGAATGTCACAGCGAAACACATACCAACCGAATCAAGAACTGCTTCTTCCCTGCTGCCATTAGACTTTTGAATGGTCCTATCACATATTAAACTGATCTTTCTCTTCAGTCTAGTGTTAACTGCAATACTATATTCTGCACCCTCTCCATTCCTTCTTCCCTATGTACCCTATGAATGGTATGCTTTGCCTGTATAGCGCACAAGAAACAATACTTTTCACTGTATCCCAATACACGTGACAATAATAAATCAAATCAGTTCAACATTAGCCGCCATTTCACTCTGCTTGCAAAGACTCACTTCATTCCTTTTGACTTTATGAAATAGTATAAATCAGGCCATAGCAAATAGGCATCCTGTTTAATATCCTTCCTCTCTTCAATGGAATTAAAATAACTCTCGATTTACTATAATCCACGCTGGCACGGTGGTTATCACTGCTGCCTCATAGCATCTGGTACCCAGATTCAATTCCAGCCTCGGGTGACTGTCTGTGTGGAGTTTGCACATTCTCCCTGTGTCTGCATGGGTTTCCTCTGGGTGCTCCGGTTTCCTCCCACAGTCCAAGGATGTGCGAGTTAGGTGGATTAACCGTGCTAAATTGTCCCTCAGCGTCCAAAGATGTATAGGTTAGATGGGCCTGGGTAAGATGCTCTTTGGAACGTTGCAGCAAACTTGATGGGCTGAATGGCCTCGTTCTGCGCTGGCGAGAATCTAATGTTCTAACCCAATCACACAAGCTCCAAATCAGCCCCATGCACTTCCCACCGGTGTCACTGCATATAAATCAATGGTTAGTTTCTTCTTTCTTCTGACCGTGGTCAGTGTGGTCAATTTTGGTGTTCCTGAGATGTTGGAGTACTCTTAACTGCTTATCAAGTATCTTATTTCTATAAACCGACAGCCAAGCACATTTTTACATGACACAGAATAATGAGCTCACGTTCTGTGGCAGGTGACATTAATGTTAAGATTCACCATCTCGCTGTACAATTTGTATCTGTTAAATTCACAAAGTAACAAAAGCAAAGAAACAAGAAGCCTAAACCACTGGATTTGCTGGTGTAGTTTCAGCTCACTGCATAATATGAAACATGCATACCATGCGGATTTGCCCACCCTACAGCCAGATCAGCTTTCTGTGAGAACTAGGATTTCTCTCAGTGTTTTTTTTGTTTGCAATACATGTTGAAAATTATGAATAGTTCAGTAATTCCTCCATAATTACCAACTCTACTGGGATCTCCTACTTTCAACTCTGTATATTTTTTTCTTGTTCTTGTTCTGGAATGTAAAGCTACCTCTCTGTAAACCACTCTCCCCGTCTCCTCCACCCTCACCTCCAACAGTATGTGCGAGGAACTCAACGAATTCTTTGTCACTAAGATTCAGACCAGCTGCATTTGCCACGTCCTTCCCTTCCACTAGGCCAGTGGGTCAAACATTCTCTAAGGATGCCCCCTGCCCTAGCCTTGAATTTGCTTCTTCTTCTTCTCCTTTCTCTTCCATCTCCACTCACATCTTCTCCAACCATCTTGTTCATAATTCCCAGCTCCTGCTCCATCACCCCTATTCCCAGTTAACTGCTATCAACGGAACTTCTCCTCCTGCTCCCCGTCAGTTTTTTTAATATTGTCACAAGTCGGCATCTATTGACACTGCAATGAAGTTACTGTGAAAATCCCCTAGTTGCCACACTCCGGCTTCTGTTCCGGTAGACCGAAGGAGAATTTAGCATGGGTAATGCACTTAACCAACATTTCTTTTGGAGTGTGGGAGGAAACCAGAGCACCTGGAGGAAGTCCGCACAGACGGTGATCCAAGCTGGGAATCAAACCTGTGTTCCTGGTGCTGTGAGGCAGCAGTGCTAACCACTGTGCCACTGTGCTGGCCGCAAGTTTATATTGTAAAGGATCTCTCTGTTTAGGTGTTGTCTCTTCCACTTTTGAATCTGTCATCATCACCCCCCCTCTCCCCAGAAAAATTAACCCTTAATATCCACTTGTCCTTGAAAATCACCACACCATCCTCACACTCCCTTACCCCTCCAAAATCCTTCAACATGTTATTACCTCCATGCTTATTTTGCTCAGAGCTCCACATTGAATCCCTCCAATCAGGTTTCCGCCTTTGTCGAAATATCAAGACAGCTTTCCTCAAAGTGGTGAATGAGGTCGGATGTGACTGTGGCAAAAGTAAACTTCCTCTCCTCATCCTCTGTGACCTGCCTGCAGCCTGCTATGTAATTAGCCACACCTTCCTCCTCCAGTCATTCTGCACTATTGTCCAGCTAGCTGGGACAGCTCTACCTGGTTCCATTCTTATCAACTGCAGGATGCGTAGTGGAGAACATGCTCCTGTCATCAACAGGGACGAAGTAGAAATGGTCCAGAGTTACAAGTTTTTAGGTTTTCAGATCACCAGCAACCTGTCCTGGTCCCCCCCATGCTAACAATACAGTTAAGAAGGCCCACCAATGCCTCTACTTTCTCACAAGACTAAGGAAATTCAGCATGTCAGCTACAACTCTCACCAACTTTTATAGATGCACCATAGAAAGCTTTCTTTCTGGTTGTATCACAGCTTGGTACGGTTCCTGAGCCAAGACCCAAGAAACTACAAAAGGTTGTGAAGGTAGTCCAATCCATCACGCAAACCAGCCTCCTATCCATTGAGTCGCTACACTTCCCGCTGCCTCAGCAAAGCAGTCAGTATAATTAAGGACCCCACGCACTCTGGATATTCTGTCTTCCACCTTCCTCTGTCGGGAAAAGGATACAAAAGCCTGAGGTCATGTACCAACTCAAGAATAGCTTCTACCTTGCTGCCATCAGACTTTTGAATGGCCCTACCTCGTATTAACTTGATCTTTCTCTACACCCTAGCTATGACCGCAACACAACATTCTGTAGTCTCTTGTTTCCTTTTTTATCAACGGTATGCTTTGTCTGTATAGTGTGCAAGAAACAATACTTTTCACTGTATTCCAATACACGTGACAATAATAAATCAAATCAAATCAAAATTTAACTAACTGTGTCCAGATTATTACTTGCAATCGTCTCTCTTCCCACTCCTGAAGTATTACTCCTGTTATTTCCCCAAACCCCCATTTCTTATCCAGTTGCTGCTCCATGGCAACACTGCTTGGAAAGTACATTAGTTTGTCACTTGTGCATTGACAACACTCCCTTCTACCTCACCCCGCTGCCCGCCCCCAAAAACTCCTCCACTGCTGCTAAATCATCAAGAGTGTTTATCTGATGTGCAGCGTTGGATGAGTCGATCATTCTCCCAGTTAAATGCAGGCAATCTTCAACTTTATGATGTTTGGGATATGATGAATGGCATAGAAATGGACAACCCATTTTAACTTTACAATGTTGGTTTTGACTTTATGATACCGTATAATGCATGTTCCTAAGTATGCACTGATGTCCTGTGTCTGCGTGACTGGATAGGTCAAACCATCTCTATTTCTATTCTGTTAAATCATTTTGGTACAACCATTGCAATCTTAACGCATTTATACCCTTATGTTGTATTTAATATGTGCTCAGATTCACAGATGTTCAAGATTAAATAGGCAACTGATAGTGATTGATGTCTTCATTACATTCCCCACACAAACAGAGGAACTTGTGCTAAGGTGTGCAAGTATCATCAGTCACCTCAGCAACTTGGTGGGGCAACAGTTGAGAGTATTTAACACAACTGAGCGCCCCAGGAGTGATTTCCAGCCTTGGTTCAGGAACCAATTCCACGTTTATACCATGGTTCCTAGGGGAAAAATCAGTTTTGGCTCATGACACTTCGACTGAGAATCATAGAATCGCTACAGTGCAGAAGGGGCCATTCAGCCCATCGAGCCTGCACTGACAACAATCAAACCCAGGCCATATCCCATTACCCCACATATTTCCTCTGCTTAATGCCCCTGATAGTAAGGGGCAATTCAGCATGGTCAATCAACTAACCTGCACATTTTTAGAGTGTGGGAGGAAGCTGGAGCACCCGGAGGGAACCCGTGCAGACATGGGGAGAATGTGCAAAGTCCACACAGACAATCATCTGAGGCTGGAATCGAACCTGGGTCCCTGGCGGTGTGAGGCAGCAGTGCTAACCATTGTGCCGACTTACAATGTGGTTTCCAGAAACCAATCATGTTGTATGTCTGAGGACTGCTCGTATTAAGAAGGCAGAAGGCATTGTTTTGGTCCCAGCTCCAAACTCCATTCCCTAGCTACCAAGTCCGTTCCTCTCCCTGGCAACAGTCTGAAAAAAAACCAGTCAGTCCACAACTTTGATGTCATATGTGACTCCAAGATGAGCTTCCAACCATATATTTGTGTCATCACCAATCTTCATCCCGTCTGAGCTTAGTTGCTGTTGAAGCTTTCACTCACGCCTGCCTCATTTCCAGAATCGACTATCCTGACTCACTCCTGGCTGGTATCCCACATGCTGCCTTCAGTAAGCTTGAAGTCACTCAGAACTCTGCTCATTATGTTTTAACAAGTCCTGTTCAGGTATAAGCCTTGTGCTTGCCAACCTATAGCATGAATCCTTAAAAGATTGCTGCCATATCTGGGGCAGCACGGTGGCATGGTGGTTAACACTGCTGCCTCACAGTGCCAGGGACCCGCGTGCAATCCCAGCCTCGGGTGACTGTGTGGAATTTGTATATTTCCCCTGAGTTTGTATATTTCCCTCCGGTTTTCCTCCCACAGTCCAAAGATGTGGGGTAGGTTGATTGGTCGTGCTAAATTAAACCAAGTATCAGGGGATTAGCAGGGTAAATACACGGCGCTGTGGGAACAGGGCCTGGGTGGGATTGTGGTCGGTGCAGACTTGATGGGCCAAATGGCCTCCTTCTGCACCGTAGGGATTCGACGATATTCATGTTCTTAAAGATTGTATACTTAGGAATTACCAAAGTCTGCTAGCTCATCAAGCAATGAAGAGACATAGGATTGAAAAGGAGAGTATTATTAAAATATTTAATCTAAAGGTTTAATTTAAATGTACTCTGTGGGGATTCTCTTCCCTGGAAGGCACTGGAGGCTGGGTTATTAGGCAGATTTGTGCTCAACAAGGGAATCAGTTACTATGGGAGGGAGACAGGAAAGTGGGTGAACATAAGTACATAAGAAATAGGAGCAGGAGTAGGCCATCTAGCCCCTCGAGCCTGCCCCGCCATTCAATAAGATCATGGCTGATCTGTCGTGGCTCAGTTCCACATTCCCGCCCTCTCCCCATAACCCTTAATCCCCTCGCTTATCAAAAACCCATCAACCCGCTTCTTAAAAATATTTAGCGAGGCAGCCTCCACCACTTCAACGGGCAGAGAATTCCAGAGATTCACCACCCTTTGAGTGAAGAAGTTCCTCCTCAACTCCGTTCTAAACCGCCCCCCCTTTATCTTGAGGCTGTGCCCCCTAGTCCTACTGTCCTTTCTGAGCGGGAAGAGTCTCTCCACCTTTATCCTATCCATCCCATTCATCATCTTATATGTCTCAATGAGATCTCCCCTCATTCTTCTAAACTCTAACAAGTACAAGCCTCGTTTATTCAGCCTCTCCTCATAGCTCAACCCCCTCAACTCCAGTATCAGCCTAGTAAACCTCCTCTGCACTCCCTCCAAGGCCAAAATATCCTTGCGTAAGTGCGGCGACCAAAACTGCACACAGTACTCCAGCTGCGGCCTCACCAATGCCCTATACAGCTGCAGCAAGACCTCCCTACTTTTATATTCAATCCCCCTCGCTATGTGGTAAACCAACCAGATCAACCATGATCTTCTAGAATCAGGGAGCTTGCTCAAGGGGCTGAATGGCCTGTCGTATGCTCAGCATTTCTTTTCCTCATTTAATTTGCTCTCATCACATGGGGGAGGAACTTTGTTGGTGCTTGAAAACATAACTCTTTGTATTCCAGGCTGTCAGATCTGCTATGGAGTTATATCATACAGAGTAAAGCTCCACAATAAGGCCCTCACAATGTGCCTAAGCCTCAACCTCCAAAGAACATCCTCTATTACGCCAGGATATTGGAGACAATGGCATAGTGGTATTGTTCACTGGATTAGTAATCCACACCATCATCTTAACCCTCTGGAGACCCAGGTTCAAATCCCACCACAACACTTGATGAAATTTGAATTCAATAAAAAAAGACCACAAAATAAAAGTTTATTTATTAGTATAATATGTAATAATAGGCTGACATTAACACGGCAATGAAGTTACTGTGAAAATCCCCTAGTCGCCACACTCCGGTGCCTGTTCAGGTGGGAGAATTTAGCATGGCCAGTGCACCTAACCAACATGTTTTTCAGACTGTGGGAGGAAACCAGAACAAACCCACACAGACATGAGGAGAATGTGCAGAGTCCACACAGACAGTGACCCATACCGGGAATCAAACACAGGTTCCTGGTGTTATGAGGCAGCAGTGCTAACCACTGTGTCGCCATAGGATTGCCGATGATTGTTGTAAAAAAATCCATCAGGTTCACAAATACCCTTCAGGGAAGGAAATCTGCTGGTCTGGCCTACATGTGAGTCCAGACCCACAGCAATGCAGTTGATTCTTAAATGTCCTCTGAAGGGCAATTAGGGATGGGCAATAAAGGCTGGCTCAGCCAGTGACTCAGTAAAAAGTCTGACAACACCAGGTTTTAGTCCAACCCGATTTATTTGATAGTAAACGCACAAGCTTTCAAGGTTTCCCTCTTCTTCAGGTGAATGAAGAGTTCTGGCCTCGGACAGAGCATATAAAGCACAGACAGTTTACAGATTACTGATTAGAATGCGAATCTTTACACCTAACCTGCTGTTCAAGTCCTAAAGTGGCCAACAATGTGTGTGGAAGGAGCACTGATCACAGGTTAAAGAGATGTGTATTGTCTCCAGACAGTACAGTAAGTGAGGTTTTGCAAACCCAGGCAAGTCACGGGGGTTACTGATAGTGCAACATGAACCCAATGCTGACCACTGCCAGTTTCCAGATGCAATTTTACAACTCATCTGCTTTATCCTGGACCACAATGTCTTCACCTTCAACAACCAGTTTTTCATCCAGACACACAGAACAGCCATGGGGACCAAATTTGCACCTCAATATGTCCTCCGTATACACAGGATTTGCTCAGATGAGGAGGATCGTGACAGACACCTCCAGACGCTGAAAGATGCCCTCATAAGAACAGGATATGGTGCTCAACTCATAGATCGACAGTTCCAATACGCCACAGCGAAAAACCGCACCGATCTCCTCAGAGGGCAAACACGGGACACGGTGGACAGAATACCCTTCGTTGGGAGCGGAGAAGCTACGACGTCTTCTCCAGAATCTTTAACATATCATTGATGAAGACGAGCATCTCGCCAGGGCTATCCCCACACCCCCACTTCTTGCCTTCAGACAACCACAAAACCTCAAACAGACCATTGTTCGCAGCAAACTACCCAGTCTTCAGGAGAACAGTGACCACAACACCACACAACCCTGCCACAGCAACCTCTGCAAGACATGCCGGATCATTGACATGGATACCATCATCACACGTGAGAATACCATCCACCAGGTACACGGTACATACTCTTGCAACTCAGCCAACGTTGTCTACCTGATACGTTGCAAGAAAGGATGCCCCGAGGCATGGTACATTGGGGAGACCATGCAGACGCTACGACAACGGATGAATGAACATTGCTCGACAATCACCAGGCAAGACTGTTCCCTTCCTGTTGACGAACACTTCAGTGGTCATGGGCATTCAGCCTCTGACCTTCCGGTAAGCATTCTCCAAGGCGGCCTTCACGACACACGACAGCGCAGAGTCACTGAGCAGAGACTGATAGCCAAGTTCTGCACACATGAGGACGGTCTCAACAGGGATCTTGGGTTCATGTCGCACTATCTGTAACCCCCATGACTTGCCTGGGTTTGCAAAACCTCACTCACTGTACTGTCTGGAGACAATACACATCTTTTTAACCTGTGATCAGTGCTCCTTCCACTCACATTGTTGGCCACTTCAGGTCTTGAACAGCAGATTAGGTGTAAGGATTCACATTCTAATCAGTAATCTGTAAACTGTCTGTGCTTTATATGCTCTGTCTGAGGCCAGAACTCTCCATTCACCTGAAGAAGAGGGAAACCCCGAAAGCTTGTGAGTTTACTATCAAATAAATCGGTTGGACTTAAACCTGGTGTTGTCAGACTTTTTACTGTGTTTACCCCTGTCCAACGCCGGCATCTCCACATCAGCCAGTGACATGCAAGTCCCATGAAGGAATTTAAAAAAGATATTTTCCAACTCACCTCTCCACCTATTTCTTTGGACAGTTATTCAAGGATGTGAGGGAGAAGGAACGAGAGCATTCTGGTGACGGATTTTGATGCTGAAAGATAGGAGGAGATGCCAATGAAACATAAACACTGACAGGGACTGGATGGACCCAGTGGACTAATTCTGTAATCCTACATCCTCTCCGAGATTGCCAAGAAATCTGAAATTAATTATGTGCTTTAGTCCCGAGGAACTGGATTGAAACACCAGCCTCATTTCACCTTGGAAACAGGAGACATTCATCCCATTTGTCTGAGCTGGATTTGAACTCAGTACCACTGACTTCACAAATGGTAGTTCATTTAATGTCTGTGACAGTAAAAAATAGCAGCAACGTGTTTGAAGTTTATTTATTAACGTCACAAGTGGGCTTACATTAACAGTGCAATGAAGTTACTGTGAAAATCCCCTAGTCGCCACACTTGGGCACCTGTTCAGGTACACTGAGGGAGAATTCAGCATGGCCAATGCATCTAACCAGGACATCTTTTGGACCATGGAGGGGAAACCAGAGCATCCAGAGGAAATCCGCACAGATAACATGCAGATTTCACACAGACAGTCACCCAAGCCAGGAATCGAACTGGGTCCCTGGCACTGTGAGGCAGCTGTGCTAACCACTGTGCTATCATGGTTGCTCATTCAGTCACAAAGCTTTTAATACTCACCCTGTACTATCAATTTGCTAAGAGCACCCAGTTTCCATTTGACAGACAGTCCAAATATGTTGTGCCTCAAGGCATTTTATTGGTGGGTGTTGATCATTTGTTGATGGCAATCATTTTATTGTTTCTTGTGTGCCTGTGGCACCACAGGGAAATTAAGGGGAGGTGATGGTTTAGTGGTATTATCACTGAATTATTAATCCAGAAACTCAGCTAATGTTCTAGGATTTGATACCAGAGTTGAATCCCGTCAGGGCAGATGGTGAAATTTGAACTCCGTAAAATATATCTGGAATTAAGAATCTACTGATGACCATGAATCCATTGCTGATTGTCGGAAAAACCCATCTGGTTCGCTAATGTCTTTGGGGAAGGAAATCTGCCCATTTGGTTTGGCCTACCTGTGACTCCAGAACCACAGGAATGTGGTTGACTCTCAACTGCCCTCTGAAATGGCCTAACAATCCATTTAGTTATCAAGGGCAATTAGGGATGGCAATAAATGCTGGCCCTTGCAAGCAACACTCTGCGAATGAACTTAAAAAATCACAGTGATCTGGATATCAAATGAAAACAAAGAAGCTGTGGTATAAAATATTCATAGAATTCCTCCAGTGCACTGAGCCATTTGGCCCATCAAGCCATGCCCTATCCCTCTACAATCAACTACAATCCAGGCCCCATCCCTCTAATCCCACATGTATCTACCCTGCTAATCCATGTGACACTAAGGGGAAATTTGGCGCGGCCAATCCACCTAACCCACACATCTTTCAAGTGTGGGAGGAAACCCAGCCTGACGCGGGGAGGATGTGCAAACTCCACACAGCCAGTGACCCAAGACCAGAGTCAAACCTGGGTCCCTGGCGCTGTGGGGCAGCGCTGCTAATCGCTGTGCCACCGTGCTGCCCAATCCACAATGAAATGCTGGAACAGAACCCATTGTCAGAGCTGCTTATTTCAGTGTTCACCAAACATGATCTGAAAATATATATATACTTTTTTTAAAAAAAACTGATCACCTCACGGTGCAATTATTTCCCGAAACCTGCCAGCTGTCTTCATGGTGCATTTACATCCTCAGCCTCTGATCTCAGGCTGCAGTAGCAGTTGAGCTTGCAGCGAGGCAGAACCATTCTAACATTGCTTGGCTCCAGGCTGGCTGGAACTCTTCACTGCCCGGCCCAGGACATGTACATGCACAGAGCCGTTCTCCCAACAGTTAGAAATATAAATGTTTATAGAACAAGGAGGGTGGGCGGGGGGTGGGTGGGGGGGGGGAATTCCTTGCTCTTTGAATATGTGAGATAAAGCAGACTTCATGAAGTGTCCACGAGAGCCAGGGAAACTCAGAAGCATTCTGTCAAGCGGCTCTCGACACCACACTGGATTTAACACGCCTTGTTAAACCGAAACACTGAGAGGCTTATTTACCTCTGGCCAATCTCAATCTGCTCAAGGCAGGAGGTTGGATTTGCAATGTAAGCATTGCGTTGGACAAATGGAAGACACTTAACACTGGCAGAGAATGGAACGCAAAGTTAACATCATGTCATCGTTCAGTAATCCCTCTCCGTAGCAAAACCTGGCAAAAAGCAATCTTCCAGCAATCCTCACTTTGAGTTTCCATAGCCAATCAGAAAGGAAATTAGAGTCAACATTCAGTTGTCTGATGAAGGGTCAGCCAGACTCTGAAACGTTAACTCTGTTCTCTCTCCACAGATGCTGTCAAACCTGCTGAGGTTTTCCAGCATTTTCTGTTTTTTGATCCAATTGTCAGCTTTTAAATCCTGATGAGCACTGAAGGGGGATGGATTCCTCTTTCCAAAATAAAGGGGGGGGTGACAAATCTTTCGGAATAAACTGAATGCTTTCCATTTCTTTTGCGCCCGGGTGGTTCTGAAATTGCAGAGATGCCCCGATTATGGGTGGACAGCAACCCCCCCCACCCCACCTCCTTTTGCAATCAGAATTGGACCGGACGGGAGACAGGCTCCCCTGGTCAGACTTTGGGATTTCACACACCCACTACTGCTCTGAGACCGGTGCCATCCACCCCACCGGGAAACCGGACACTGACTTCTCTCTGAAGAGTTGAAAAATAATCATGTGTTTAAACAGTAGTCTTGCGTGGAGACGTGTTGCTCAGCCATACATTACCGGAGTCGTTTGGTGAGATTTGATTTATTATTATCACACGTATGAACATACATCTAGAGCACCATGCAGACAAAGCATACCGTTCATAGAGAAGGAAACGAGCGAGTGCGGAAGGTAGTGTTACAGTCATAGCCAGGGTGTAGAGAAAGAACAACTTAATGCAAGTTGGGCCATTTAAAAGTCTGACAGCAGAAGCTGCTCTTGAGTTGGTTGGTAGGTAAACTCAGACTTTTGTATCTCTTTCCTGGTGAAAAAAGGTGGAAGAGATTTGTCCGTTGTGCATGAGGTTCTGGATTATGCTGGCTGTTTGTCCCAGGCAGCAGGAAGTACAGACAGAGTCAGTGGGTGGGAGGCTGGTTTGTGTGATGGACTGGGCTTAGTTCATGACCCTTTGTAGTTGTTTGCTGTCTTGGTCAGAGCAGGAGCCATACCAAGCTGTGATACAACTGGAAAGGATGATCTGCACCGTGGCTGCTTCAGCTGAGGAATGGGTTTGTGCCCATGTGAGTTGTCTGATGGGTTTTTGGTAGGTGGGTCCCACGTGTTCAGGGAAATATTTCTTTTTGACATTCACCTGGTGACCAGAGAATTTCTCTGTGGTGCCACAGAGATACCAAAAAAGATCAGAATTAGCAAAAGGCAAAGTAAGCAGCATCCACCAATGATATGCTTTGAGTCAAAGTGATCTGTCTGAAAAGTTAGTCTCACAGCACCAAGTTAAATTCCAACAGCTTTATTTGGTACCACAAGGTTTCGGAGCGCTGCTCCTTCATCAGGCGAGTAAAGAGCTGTGTTCACAAACAGGGGATATCTAGGCACAGACTCAATTTACAAGATAATGGCTGGAATGCGAGTCTTAACAGGTAATCAGGTCTTTACAGGTGCAGACAATGTGTGTGGAGAGAGGGTTAGGCACAGGTTAAGGAGGTGTGAATTGTCTCCAGACAGGACAGTTAGTGCGATTTTGCAACCATGAGTGTTCCCTTCCTGTTGGGGAACACTTCAACAGTCAAGCAGCAGACTGAGGGCCCGGGAACTGCAGAATGCCCTCGACCTGCATAACTGTGTGCCAATCTGAGCAATAACGGCACACAGTAATTTTTGAGGCATGTATATAGTTTTAAGTTTTGAAATGTTATGACTGTAATTTGTATAGAACTGTAAGAAGGTTTAATTCTGCACTGTTTGCAATTCAAAGACATGTAGATTTGCAATGGTTTATTTGAGATTTTTATGAATAAAGTATATTTTTGGAAAAAAAAGTCAAGCGGCATCTCGGCCTTTTGGCTAAGATGCAAATGAGACCAAGCCTCGGAGGAGGAGCTGTATCTACTCCAAGCAGCTTGGATCATGTAGATCAAGCCCAAGACAGGAGGTGAGGGCCCTGTCTTGTCAGCTTGGATCGGGAATGTCCTAACTTGATGGGACTCTGAACTGGATTTCATTTGATTGGATTGGATTGGAATAAAGTTTAAAAAAAAGTCACGGTCATTCAGCCTCTGATCTTCAGGTAAGTGTTCTCCAAGGCTGCTTTCACAACAACGCAGAATCACTGAGCAGAAACTGATAGCCAAGTACCACCGCAAGGATGGCCTCAACCAGGATCTTGGGTTGATGTCACGCTATCTGTAACCCCCACAACTTGCCTGGGTTTGCAAAATCTCACTAACTGTCCTGTCTGGAAACAATACACATCTCTTTAACCTGTGCTTAACCCTCTCTCCACTCATATTGTCTGTACCTTGATTACTGATCAAGGGAGACTTGAGACTTGATTACTGTTAAGACTCACATTCCAACCATTATCTTGCAAGTTGAGTCTGTGCCTGGATGTCTCCTGTTTGTGAACACAACTCTTCACTCACCTGATGAAGGAGCAATGTTCCAAAAGCTTGTGCTACCAAATAAACCTGTTGGACTTTAACTTGGTGTTGTGAAGCTTTTTACTGTGCTTACCCCAGTCCAACGCTGGCATCTCCACATCATGTCTGATAAATGGAAGATGTGTTTTGTTTTAGCAGAGTGAGGGTCCAGTGTGTGAACATCATTGAAAGCTCCTAGACTTACAGAAAACATGCCCATCACCCAATGCTGTGTTCGGTAGCTTGCTGCTGCTTTTTATAACTCTCTCAATGTTAAATAAAAACACTGATAACTAACGGCAGCAATCACAATCCTAAGATTGTGTCACATTGGGGCAAGCTGGAGAGATTTCACATGATGGGGAGATGTGGCGTTGGACTGGGGTGGGCACAGTAAGAAGTCTCACAACACCAGATTAAAGTCCAACAGATTTATTTGGTAGCACAGGTCACTAGCTTTCTGAACCCTGCTCCTTCAGGGGCTGCCCTGAAGGGGCAGCACTCCAAAAGCTAGTGGCTTGTGCTACCAAATAAACCTGTTGGACTTTAACCTGGTGTTGTGAGATTTCTTGCTGAGATTTCAGATCACAGGTTAGACAGGTCAAGAGCAGTGTGTAACAATCACTGTCCACACCTTCAGACAGAGTGCGCCCAGCCCCTGATGTGTTTTCATTGGAATTGCCGCCTCCAGCGGCTGATTTCCTCTTTGCTGATCACAGGTCATTTTTTTTTTAAAAAAAACTGAGATATATTTTGAAAGGCAGGCGCTGGGAGAGGGAGGAGTGCCACTTTACCTTGGAATGCAAATTCCGTCAAAGCAGCAGAAGAAAAAAAAATGTAGCGAGTGTTTTGGATCCAAAACTGCATCAGACTGGGAGAGTTGTGGGACGGAGCTGTGTGGCCACTCAGTATGTGGAATGTCCCCAAATCAAAAACCCAGCTCCTTTACAGATCGGCAGGGACCACCCTCCTCCTCTCCCACCCACCATCCCCACCCCGTCCCCACACACACACACAGACACACAGACACACACAGACCCTCCTGATCCACATTTGATAAAATGACAATAATTTCAAACTTGCAGATCAAGGAATGCGAAACCCATGGCGACAGGTGATTCCGCAGCTCCTGCAGGTTGTACCTCTGTCACTCCTAAGCACTATGATGTGGAGATGCCGGCGTTGGACTGGGGTAAACACAGTAAGAAGTCTGACAAACCTGGTGTTGTCAGACTCCCTGTGCACTGCCAGAGTGCAATGTGTAAACGGTGTAAATCTCTCTCCTCTCTCGCACCCATCCAACTTGGGGTTGTCGTTCCAAGCAGTGTAGTTAAAAGGAGCTGGGGGAATTCTCTGAACCCTGAGCATAACACAGCAACACTGCAGTCAACAGGGTGAAAGAGACACATGGAAATTCTGTCCGAGAGAAGGGGAATACTTCCTCAGCGAAGGATCTGACAAAGGGTCATTCAGACTCCAAGCATTGGCTCTATTCTCTCCTTACACACGCTGCCAGACCAGCTGAGATTTTCCAGCATTTTCTGATTTTGTTTCGGATTCCAGCATCCGCGGTACTTTGCTTTTATTTGAGAAAGACATGGGATTGAGGAGAGGGTTTCAGGGATGTTTTGAAGATGTGACATTGTGTCCCAGAGGCTCGGGACTTGGTGGCCGGAATTTCACTACCACACCTGCCCTCGGAGAATGATGTTCTGTGTTGGCACCAGGCAGGATCTCGGGCGGGACGAGGAGGTAAAATTCCGGCATGTGTGAGTTTTTGTGTCAGAGGTTTGGGATTTCCATCAGAGACTGAGGGGACAATATTTAATTGTTGGTTCTCTTGCTTTGGCACCTGATTGTTTCGGTCACTGGCTTCTTCTAAATCCTTCTGCCCAAAATACTGTCTGCTCAAAACAGATGTGTTGACAGTCGAATAGCTCCTTGTTATTGGGTGATTCTGTGACCAGTGGACCAAGCGACACCCAATCATACTGCTAACTACACCTTCATTATCCAAACTACGGCAAGACATCATTCAGCTTTCTACCATTGCATTATTTTGTTCTTTCACCAGATGTGTGTGCCGCTGGCTAGGCCAGTATTTATTGCCCATCCCTACTTGCCTTTGACAAGGTGGTGGTGATCTGTCTTCTTGAATCTACGCAGCCTATGTAGTAGGTACACCCTGTTAGGAAGGGGAGTTCCAGGATTTTGGCCCAGCCACAGTGAAGGAATAGTGATATATTTCCAAGTCAGGATGGTGGGTGACTTGGAGAGGAACTCACGGGTGGTGGTGTTCCCATGTATCTGCTGCCCTTGTCTTTCTAGTCACAGATGTGGAAGATGCTGTTTAAGGAGTCTTGGCGAGTTGCTGCTGTGCATCTTGTCAGTGGTCCACACTGCTGCCACTGTGCATTGATGGTGGACTGACCGGATGTTTATTGTGATGGAAGGGGTGTCAATTAAGTGGGCTGCTTTCTCATGGATGGTGTGTTTATGGATTGAATGTTATTGGAGCAGCACTCATCCAGGTAAGTAAAGAGTATTCCATCACACTCCTGACCTGTGTCTTGTAGGTGGTGGCCATGATGTGGAGATGCTGGTGTTGGACTGGGGTAAAAAGTCTCACAACACCAGGTTAAAGTCCAACAGGGTTTACTTGGTAGCAAACACCACTAGCTTTCGGAGCGCTGCCCCTCACCTGACAAAGGAGCAGCGCTCCGAAAGCTAGTGGTGTTTGCTACCAAGTAAACCCTGTTGGACTTTAACCTGGTGTTGTGAGACTTCTTCTTGTAGTTGGTGGACAGGCTTTGTTGATATTGTTCATACAAATGTTAATAAAAAAATTATAAAATTAAAATTGTTACAGACAACTCTGCATCAGTAACATTTGTAACTAAGTCAGTGCGAGGCTATCTCTCGAAGCCACTTCAAGAAGAGTTTTGGATCCGGGAGGACACATTCCTTCAATAAAGTCACAGCAATGCAGAGCAGCTCCACAGCCTATTGCAAATCTCCTTTCATTTATGGTGCTAGAAGATCAGCCATGATGGTGCAGTAGGCTGGGGGGGCTGATTGGCCTGCTCCCATTCCTGTAATCGGGTGTGAAATAGAGTGTGGATCCCTCCTGCAGGAAGAACCCACTTCACAGCAATACCAGCATTGGGAATGCAATCATTTGTTACCACTTCAGAAATTATTCTCCCCATTTCAATGTGTCACCTGGTGCCAAGCTTTGCAGACTAGCTCACGAACCATTCCATTGAATATAAAAGTAGGGAGGTCTTGCTGCAGCTGTATAGGGCATTGGTGAGGCCGCAGCTGGAGTACTGTGTGCAGTTTTGGGCGCCGCACCTGTGCAAGGATATTTTGGCCCTGGAGGGAGTGCAGAGGAGGTTTACTAGGCTGATACCGGAGTTGAGGGGGTTGAGCTATGAGGAGAGGCTGAATAAACTAGGCTTGTACTCGCTAGAGTTTAGAAGAATGAGGGGAGATCTCATTGAGACGTATAAGATGATGAATGGGATGGATAGGATAGAGGTGGAGAGACTCTTCCCGCTCAAAAAAGACAGTAGGACTAGGGGGCACAGCCTCAAGATAAAGGGGAGGCGGTTTAGAACGGAGTTGAGGAGGAACTTCTTCACTTAAAGGGTGGTGAATCTCTGGAATTCTCTGCCCGTTGAAGTGGTGGAGGCTGCCTCGCTAAATATTTTTAAGAAGCGGGTTGATGGGTTTTTGATAAGAGAGAGGATTAAGGGTTATGGGGAGAAAGCGGGAAAGTGGAACTGAGCCACAACAGATCAGCCATGATCTTATTGAATGGCGGGGCAGGCTCGAAGGGCTAGATAGCCTACTCCTGCTCCTATTTCTTATGTTCTTATGTTCTTATTTGGAGGGCCAATTGTAGGGGAGTGCTGTTCACAAGATAGAAATGAGGGAGGCCATTTGGCACACTTTGATTCATCCATCAAAAAAAATTCTTGCATCATGTATAAGGGAAAAGGGTGGTCTATTGGTAACATCAAGGATTAGTAATCCAGAGGCCCAAACTTATCTTTTGAGGACGTGGGTTCAACTGGTGAATTCAGATCATTAATAAAATGAAGTAATGTGGAATTGAAAACTACTCTCGGTAATGGTGACTATGGAACTCTCATTGGTTGTCATAAAAACCATTTGGTTCACTAAGTTTAACTTTATTTATCACAAGTAGGCTGACATTAACACTGCAATGAAGCTATTGTGAAAATCCCCTAGTCGCCACACTCCAGCACCTGTTCGGGTACACTGAGGGAGAATTTAGTATGACCAATGTACCTAACCAGCACATCTTTCAGACAGTGGGAGGAAATCAGGGCACCCAGACGAAACCCATATAGACATGAGAAGATTGTGCAGACTCCACACAGCCAGTTACCCAAGCTGGGGTCTGAATCTGGGTCCCTGGCACTGTGAGGCAGCAGTGCTAACCACTGTGCCATCACTAATGCCCCTAAGTGAATGAAATCTGCCATCCTTACCCAATCTGGCCTACATGTGGCTCCAGACCCACAACAATATGGTTGCCTTTTAAAGAAAATAGCCAAGCAAACACTCGTTCTCAAGAGCCATTGTGGAAGGACAATAAATGCTGATCTTTCTGAAGGGTTTGTCTCTCATACCTGGGTGACCATTCGAAAAAAAGCTCATTTTTCTTTCTGACTCCAGCAAGAATCTTTTGTTCCCCCAGTTTGTTTGGTGCTTTGATCTGATGATCTAACGGGCACATTGTTCAGCTCTTTCAGGGTGAGATGTACTTGATCCTACACATTTCCCAGGCTCTGCCATAACATCAGGGTCACTGCGGGACAGGTTATTTATATTAAAAGGTGCGGCCAAACCAGGGACAATGGGGCATCTGCGATTATGTGGAGATGCCGGCGTTGGACTGGGGTAAGCACAGTAAACGCCAGTGCTCCGAAAGCTGGTGCTACCAAACCTGGTGTTGTCAGACTTTTTACTGTGCTACCAAATAAACCAGTTGGACTTTCACCTGGCGTGGTGAGACTTCTTAATCTGCAATTAGCCAGATCCCTCCATCTGTTTCCCCCCCCAAAAAAAACTCCTATATCACATATATGAATTGCTATCGAACCGAAACCATCTCGCAGCGAGGCTGCAGGGTAATTAGCCTGAAGAGGCAGCTCCACAGAGAAATTGTTTTTACTAATGAATCGCTGGTAACACCATCCCACAAGACAGCCGCAACAAAAATGATGCAGGGAGCTTTAAGTCCCTTTCCCCCCAATAAAATCATTGGCGTCATTTCATGAAGATCATTTTATTTTCCTGCAATGCCTTTCCATTTTCAAGTAGTGTCAAGTTTTTATTACGATGTTTCAACTGCGAAGAAGATATGCGTGCAGGGGAAGGGATATACATACAATATATAAATTGTTATCTTTGTAGCAACAGTATGGATTCAATGTGCAGTTTATGGCTGCTGGGAAGCAGTTGGGGATTGGGGACTGGTGGTAAGGTGGAGAGAGATCAACAGCGACTTCTACCGAGTTACTGCACCCTGGGACCCCCGGCTTCCAGTGTAATCAGGACCCACCGTGTCAGAGGAGATCTGTTGTGTTATAGCCCTGGAGGCCCAGCCCAGCCCCAGCACAGACTAGACAGCTGGTGTAAAATATGGGGATGGATGGGGGCTGGGGGATGGCAGATGATGGGGGTGGGGGTGGGGGTGGGGTGGTGGGGGGAAACAACAAACTGGCTGGGAGAAAACACCTGTTGTATCAGGTGGGAGTTGCTGCCTCCCCCCCCCCCTCCACCCCCCTCAAGTCCCCCTCTTGCTGAAACCTCCAGCCTTCTCTCTGCACTGCAGGGAATGAGAAATCTTTCCCAGTGAAATCCTTTCCAGGGAGAGAGAGAAAGAGAGAGAGAGAGAGAGAGATCCACTGCTGCTGATTACCCCACGTGGAGGCAAAATCAGATTCTTGTTTCTCCCAGTCTGGGATAAAAATGGATTTTTTTTTTAGCAGAAGTTTTTTTTTGTTACACTGAGCCACGTTGGCAGCTCCTTTTGCAATAATCTTACAAGAAACTGCAGTGTGATTTGTGTGTGTGTGTAAGTACTGTAGCAGACTGAAGTTGTATGATTTCACTAGACGTGGAGAGGAACCGGGGCTGCCAAGTGCTGGTATGCATCAGTGGATGTTCGAGCTTTCTTGTGTGTGTTTTACATAGTTAACAATGGGTTGCAGCTCTTGGAGTTCAAACCCAATGAATCTCAGAGATGATTAAGCCGTGGGGAAGCCAGGCGGGGCTTATTTAAATATCGAATATGTCAATGTGAGAGTATGTATATAAACAGCTGCTTTCATCTGATTCCCCTAGACTTCAGTTATGAAATTTAAGCGGAGATTAATGCGCCGGGATCTCTATAAACGGTGCAGTCAAAACAAAGTCGCCTCGCCTGTTATTATACACCAGGGGGCTGCATTGGGAGGCTGTGTCCCCGGCACAGGGACTGATTAATACGGAGTGATCGCGGGGGGCTCTAATTGACCGGCCCCGGGGCTCAGATGGCGGAGCTGGGCAGTTATCTGGGAGCCCTGGACTCAGACATCCACGCCGTTTCTCTTGGGAATGCGCCCGCGCTGCTCCACGCCGACTCCCCCGGCTTCCTGAGCGAGAGGCTCGGGCAGATCGAAGGCAGGCTGCAGCGGGGGACACCTACCGACTTCGCCCACCTCAAAGGCATCCTCCGGCGGAGGCAGCTCTACTGCAGGACCGGCTTCCACTTGGAAATCTTCCCCAACGGGACTGTGCACGGGACCCGGCAAGATCACAGCCGATTCGGTAAGAGAGGGAGAGAGAGAGAGAGAGGGAGGGAGGGAGGGAGGGAGGCTTGTGTTCCTGGGAGCAACTGGTGTTTATCAACATTTTAACACAAATGTTGTGTCTGGAGGGAGGGTTAATGTGGGCAGATTTGGTGCTCTTACTGTGTACAATGCAACCCAGAATGATCCCAGTCTGTGTACCTGCTTTTCTAGTTTATAGATAAGGAAAATCAAATCTTTATCCAACTCTGGCGCTGGGAAACAAGTGCAACTTTCATCCCCTTTTTTCAAACAGCTGGACAGGGCTCCGACTTTCTCCCCCCACACACTTGCCTTTTCTTTTCCTTGCAGGATTAGGTGGAAAGGTTTAAAACCTTCCACGCACCATGTCTGGCACGGTTTAGGGTTTTAACACTGGAATTGGAGTGTGTGTGTGTGTGAGAGAGAGAGAGAGATGGTGCCACTGGGCGGTTGCGAGATGTTACTGTATTTACAGTCAAACCCCAGAACCGTCTGTGTGTGTGTGTGGGGGGGGGAACTCAGATATCCTCCTTCAAAGCGATTCTCTTAAGAGTTAAGAGAGGAGACACAGAGAAACATACACCTATATATTTATAAAGCCCAGCCCAGGGGGAGTGTGGAAGTGTTAGTGAGAGAGAGAGAGAGACTGAACAGGGAACCTCACAAAGCCAGAGGCTCTCTCTCTTCTCTCTCTCTCTCTCACACACACACACATTAGGAGACACAGGCTGAGGGAGACAGTTTAGACAGAGATTAGGACACGAACGGTGTACGACACAAGCAATGCTTTCCACTGTATACCAATACATGTGGTAATAAATCAAACCAAATTAAAAACACACAGAGGCAGCTTCAACTAGAGGGGGGGGGGGGGGGGGTAAAGTGGAGGTGAGGGGGTCTGGCGAGTGAAGGACACAGGACAGGAGAGTATGATTTCCCAACCCCCCCCACCCCTTCTTAAATCGCAGTAGCTTCCACCCCTGCGCCTTTCTCTCCGGCTGGGACAGGTGTCTTTCATCCACTTGGGAAGCTGCAGCGATTCTTTTCATTTCTAGAGCTTGGTTCAATCTGTTCTTACCTAATCCCCGAACCTGGCTCATAAATCACAGCACAGCTCCTATCAAACGCAAGGGAGATCATCTTTAAAAAAAAACATGTTTTCTCCAAAGTTTCCACCGCGTCTGACTCTGAACCGATCCCGCCTTTCTGAGCAGACATTACACGGGCTATTTGAAGGTCAGTCAAATACAAGGAATTAAAACTGAAAGGATGGAGGAATATATAATTAGAACCAGACCCTGTGACCTGACACCATATATACCACAGCCAGTTTTAAACATGTTCTTTTTAATATAATCACTGATACTTTTTTAACTATTTGGTGACCACAGTATAATTTCTGTAACTTTTTTTAAAAAATGTTATTTTCTGATGCAGTGAATTAAAGAAGATTTATTTTTGGGGTGATTTCAGTTCTGTTTACTGTGTTGACATGAGCTGGCTGTGTGACCATTTCTGGGCATTTAGAGAGTTGCCCCAGACTCAGGAACGTCTAATAAAAAGTGCATCTGAATCCTCTTGTTGCTTTTCACTGTCCCTTCGCGCTCGCTTGCGCTACTCTAACTCTTAACCCTCGCTGCTCCGGAGGCTGTGACCATTGACTATTGCCCCTGTGTTGTGCAGGAATCCTGGAGTTCATCAGCCTGGCGGTGGGACTGGTCAGCATCCGGGGGGTGGACTCGGGACTTTACCTGGGGATGAACGAGCGAGGCGAACTCTACGGGTCGGTAAGTTCAAACCTGCTTCCCCGCGATTTGGTGTGCCAGGCAAATCTCTCAGGCAACTGGGCCGAAGTTTGTCTGCCGGAATCTCATCTCGGGGGGCGAAAAAAAACAGACTGATTATTTCCACCTACAATGTGTGTGTGTGTGTGTGTGTGTTGGGGGGGGGGGGGGCGGGGGGTTGGGGTCAGACTGAAGTGTTGTTGCAGGAAATTTCACTTTGTGGAGTGTACTAGGTAGGGGAAGAGTAGGGTCTTGCCCGTGTTGACACCATACCGTAGAAACACACAAGATCAAGACATACTTTACCCCATTCATTCAGGACAAACCTGTCTCCCCCCCCCCACCACCACAAAAAAATCATAGAATCTCAGCTGTTTTTGAAATGAATCTAAGGTGTTTATGTTTATCCAGAAGATCTCTTACTTCTCATCAGCACTTACTGATATCCCTCTTAAAACTGCCCCTTTTTGCTGGTTAGAATCACCATTTAGAATCGTAGAACTCCTACAGTGCTGAAGGCCATTTGGCCCATTGAGTCTGTACTGACCACAACCCGACCCCATTCCCAGAGCCCCTCACATTTACCCTGCTAATGCCCCTGACAATAGAGTCAATTTAGCATGGTCGACCAACCTAACCCACACATCTTTGGATTTGTCTCATTTTGAGTTGGTGTTCTGGATTTTTATTTCCCGATCATTCCCATTTATCTGCCGCTCCCTTTCAGTCACCAGCCAGTTTCTATTCCCATCTTCAGAGCTGCAATCAAAGGTAACACTGGTTTTAAAGTGACTGGGAGTTGGTTGGAGGGGCAGTGGCTAACTTTCAGAAGGTAACGCTCAACTAATATAGTGAAGGGCATAGTAACCCCAGGAGGCAGATGTTTACAGTAGTGTGGTCTATCTGCACAGGGCGCCACCCCCTTCCCCTGTATCCCTGGTTACTTTCGTTCTTCCCAAGGCAGCGGTCAAGACCCAGAAATTAAAGTTAAGTTTATGACTTTCAAAGTCTACCCTCAGAAATATGCAAGTGTGCAGTTGTTGTGTGTGACTTGGTGCTGTTTCTGTGGAATCCATGCTGCCATTTACTGAGGTTGCAGTTGCTACCCCAGAATATCATCTGCCCAATTTTGACTTGAGGCAATTCCCCAACATAAGGAGATGGGTTTGCTTAAGTTAATCTCCCCTTTAAAATATACCATCTGTTGCAATGTGATCTCACTGCCATTCCTGATAGTGTGGTACAAGAGCAGAATTCTGAAGCCTGTTGTTCCTGGCTGGTCCAGACCTGTGCCTAATAGTAAACCGACTATTAAAAACAATAACGCCCTTTAACTCAACACATCAATCAGAACCAGCAGTGTAGACTTGTTCCTTTCCTTAGAAGTTGCTCATTGTTATCAAACAACGACTGTAGTGGTATTGCGAGAGAACTACACCACATACTGTATTTTTTTTCAGTGTCACACAGTGCTCAATGTTTCTGTATCACGTGATGACAAGGTGTTTATTGCTCAAGGTTTTCCTTTAGACATTTCTTTCTGCCGGGTGACATGGAAATGACTGCAGTCTTGAGGTGGCTGATGTGTAGGCAGCTTTACAGCAACGGGAGCTACACCCCAATTCTCCATTAGTACGAGACAGTGTAATTTCTGTATATTTTATAAATTAAGAACTGTGTTTAAACCCCAGCCCAGGAAATCCTTCGCCTTGCAGCCCACATGAATCTATAAGATGATAAATAACTTGATTTATAATGACTTACATAACTTAGAGCATCTACAGTCTATGGAAATACTCTTGGAGTCATTTTTTTTAAACCAGTTTTAATGGGATGTGGGCATTGTTGGCTGGGCCAGCATTTATTGCCCATCCTTAATTACCCCTGAGAAAGTGGCGTTGATCTGTTTTCTTGAACCGCTACAGTCCCTGAAGTGTAGGTGCACACAGTAAGAAGTCTGACAACAGCAGGTGTAAGTCCAAACGATTTATTTGGGAGTTTACTCTCAAATAAATCAGTTGGACTTAAACTTGGTGTTGTCAGACTTCTTACTGTGTTTACCCCAGCATCTCCACATCGTGTAGGTACACCCACAGTGCTGTTAGGGAGGGAATTCCAGGATTTGGACCTCGTGACAGTGAAGGAATGGCAATATTTCCAAGTCAGAATGGTGAGAGACTTGAAGGGGAGCCTTCAGGTGGTGGAGATTTTTCAGCTATCTGCTGACCTTGTCCTTCTACATGGTAGCAGTCATAGGTTTGGAAGATGTTGCCTAAGGAGCCTTGGTGAGTTCTTACAGCACATAATGTAGATGGTACACACTGCTGCTGTAATGATGTAAAGAAGGGAAGGGAAACACAGCAGCCACCTTGCTGATGACAAGTTTCCACAAACAGCAATGATCGCTCTCAGTGATAGTGCCCAGGACACAAGGAGACTTCTTCAGTCAGCATCATGGACTCTTTTATGCCCAGAGGGCAATTAAGGTCTTCATTTACAATGCCATTCAAAACAGAGCCCTAAGCTGGATGCAGCACTGCTCCAGTACTGTTCTGAAGTGTCAGCCTAGATTATGATTCAAATCTCTGCAGCAGGATTTGAATCCACAGCTTCTGACCCAGAGTTTCTACCATTGAGCCAGGGGAAGTACAGTTTAGTTCTACCCTGCAACACCAGTAGGGCAACCTGATTGTTGCACCATTCTGGGGTACCAACCTTTGGCTCTAGTGGGTGAAGGATGGGATCATGGCTGCGATTCTCTGCAGAGTTAAGCTGAGAATATTTGTCAGAATATTCAGAGTGGATACTTCACAATGAAGGACATCCTTGTGCCTTCTGCCAATGACCAATTTCCCACAAATGGTGGGTTTCATTGTAGCATAACTAGGGAAAAGAGACAATAAAGTAGGAATGGTTCCGTTTTGTGAAGGAATAAATGAATTCCCCATCCACACCTTGCTGTCGACTAAGTGACTTTCATCTTAACATGAAAGATATTTTAGGATTGTGTAGCTTTAAGGGTTAAGAATGTCTGAGCTGACATTAAGTATCAGGGAACAGGAGGTGACTCAATATGTATGCTTGCTTTCAATAATCGGAGCGGCACGGTGCATAGTGGTTAGTGCTGCTGCCTCAGTGCCAGAGACTCGGGTTCAATTCCCGGCTGGGGTCACTGTCTGAGGAATCTGCACGTTCTCCCCATGTCTACATGGGTTTCCTCCAGGTGCTCTGCTTTCCTCCCACAGTCTGGTTAGGGTGCATTCAGAGAATTTAGCATGGCCAATGTACCCGAACAGGTGCCGGAGTGTGGTGACTAGGGGATTCTCACAGTAACTTCACTGCAGTGTTAATGTCAGCCTACTTGTGACAAATAAATAATTGTTGCTGACAAACCAATATGATGGGACAAATTCTGTTTATAGCTTTGATCAAAATTTTCTAATGCAGCAAGGTGCCAGAACAGGAGATACGGAAACAGGGATTAAAATGAGCAGAGTAAATGAAGAAGTGAGATTAGGGAAAGGAAATAATATAAACTAGAAGGTTAGTGATGGGGAGGAATAAAGATGCTAGTGTTTACCTGCTCCTTACAACATAATTAGAATCATAGAATCCCTACAGTGCAGAAGGAGGCCATTTGGCCCACTAAGTCTGCACAGACCATCTTACCAGACTCACCCCCTGTCCCATCTCCTTAACCCCACACAATTACCCCACTAATCCTCCTAACCTACACATCTTGGGACACTAAGGGGCAATTTAGCACAGCCAATGCATCTGACCTGCACATCATTGGACTGAGGGAAGAAACCAGATGAAAGCCACACAGACATGGGGAGAATGTGCAAACTCCACACAAAGTCACCCAAAGCTGAAATTGAACCTGGCACTGAGGCAGCCATGCTAACCACTGTGTTACCGTGCTGCCCTTCATAATACTTGCAATCATTCGGTTATTTAGAACATGTTTTACAGCTTGAAAGCTGAAGAAATGATTCAGAAATAAAAGGCTATAGAAATTAGCATTTGGTCATTTTATTTTTCATTGAAGTAAGTAGCCTTGATTTCAGGAATCCACTTGTAAAAGGTCTCATTCCTTTTCAAAATACAAGTGGACATTAAAGGGAAAGGGGAAACTACAAATCAATAAGATGTAATAGTTGCCTCTATAATACAAAAACAGTTTGTACAGTGAGTGCACTGTTTTTCACTCCTGAACAGAAGTGAAACCTTGAGAGAATGAAGAACCAACAGAATATGCAAGGTCCATCAGTCACCTGCCTTTTCAAATATAACTCTTGGATCTCAAGCTGGGGTCAGCTGTGGGGCACAATTGAAGGTTAATTTATGATGTTGGTGACAACCTGCAAATTGGATAACTCCTTTACCTCCTCTCCACGTGATGCTAGGATTGAGGATCAGGCATCAGCTTCTAACCTTCCCACCTATGATGTCAATGATCTTACAGCTGTTTGCAACATCTGATATGGAGGTGTCGAGCGTATGGCTGATGCTGTTGTTGGTAACTTTCCAGTTTAAGGACCCTCAAATACACATTATCATTGTAAAATTCAGTGGGACCAGCACAGGTTTACTTTAATCGATGTGTGAACTTTGGAGTTTACACATGCGGTTTTATGTCAGGACAAGTGCTTCTGTAAAGCTAGGTTTGTAACAACAGCATTTTAATAATTGCATTCCTGTATAATTATAAATGATATGCAGAAGTATGAATTTACTTGTTTGCAATATTTCCTTTAATTACGGTCTATCATTCTGAAAATATAGATTACATATCACACAATCCATTGAAAAGAAATTTAACTTTGTCTCAACAATACTTTCCACTGCATCCCAGCATGTGACAATAAATCGAAATCAATCAATCCTATTCACTGCTTTAGTTTGGTCCACCACACAGAATACACTATGGATAGCATGGTAGCACAGTAGCTAGCACTCCAGGGACTCCGGTTCAATTCCGGCTTCGGGTGACTGACTGTGTAGAGTTGTACATTCCTCCCGTGTCTGTGTGGGTTTCATAAGAACATAAGAACATAAGAAATAGGAGCAGGAGTAGGCCATCTAGCCCTTCGAGCCTGCCCCGCCATTCAATAAGATCATGGCTGATCTGTTGTGGCTCAGTTCCACTTTCCCGCCCTCTCCCCATAACCCTTAATCCCCTCTCTTATCAAGAACCCATCAACCCGCTTCTTAAAAATATTTAGCGAGGCAGCCTCCACCACTTCAACGGGCAGAGAATTCCAGAGATTCACCACCCTTTGAGTGAAGAAGTTCCTCCTCAACTCCGTTCTAAACCGCCTCCCCTTTATCTTGAGGCTGTGCCCCCTAGTCCTACTGTCTTTTTTGAGCGGGAAGAGTCTCTCCACCTCTATCCTATCCATCCCATTCATCATCAGTTGCCTCCCACATTCCAAAGATGTGAAAGTTAGGTGGACCGGCCGTGCTAAATTGCCCCTTAGAGTCAGGGGTATTAGCAGGGTAAATGTGGGGATCGGGCCTGGGTGGGATTGTTATCAGTGCAGGCTCGATGGGTTGAATGGCCTCTTCCTGCACTGTGGGGATTCTATGATTCTAAAATAGGCTGAGCATGTTTACCTAATCCTGTAGCATTTCACTGAGTGAAGAGGGTACTGCTCAGGTACCCACTCCCTAACAAAGTATCTGTCATCCAATTAATGTACTTCATATAAAAACAGGGGATAACCATTTAAAATGGATACACATTTAGGCTTACTTCAGGGACATTAAAAGAAAAACTTTCTGGCTGTAACAAATAATTCAAAGCTTTGTCAGTCTGAGACTTGCAAGTGTGCTACCTCTAATTCCCCTCCCCCACTGAGCATGGTTTTCCACCCGAGGGCCTACACTGCTGCTTCCTGTCACCATCAGAACAAGATGGGTCTCCCGTTAATACAAGGCTGATTGTTCAAAAGGTGACATGTTTGCATGAGGTAGGACTGGTCCTACCAGTTCTCATGTTGCTGTGCACTTCACTCCCCACCTCCCTGCCCAAAAAACGGTGCATATGCCTGTTCCACACGGCTCCCTCTGGCGAGCTGTTTGAGAACTGCCTAAACTCACCCAAACTAAAGCAGCCAAGTTCAAATGTCAGTTCTCAATGGAAAATGCTGGAAAATCTCAGCAGGTCTGACAGCAGCTGTGGAGGGAGAATATTAAGAAGCCTCGCAACACCAGGTTAAAGTCCAACAGATTTATTTGGTAGCACAAGCCACCATAAATAAACCTGTTGGACTTTAACCTGGTGTTGTGAGTCTTCTTACTGTGCCCATCCCAGTCCAACGCCATCATGAGAGAATAGAGTCAACATTCGGAGTCTGGATGACCCTTCATCAGAACCCTCGCTCTTTGTTTCAGATTCCAGCATTCACAGTATTGAGATTTTATCTAAAATGTTAACACTGTTTGACTCTGTTGCCATAACCTGCTGAATATTTCCAGCACTCACTGTACTTCACTTTTCATCATAAAGTCAGGAGGCCATTCGGCCCATCAAGTCTGCACCAACAACAATCTCACCCAGGCCCTGTCCCCATAACCTCATGTATTTACACTATTCGTCCCCCTGACACTAAGGGGCAATTTAGCATGACGAATCAACCTAACCCAGTGTGGGAGGGAACTGGAACAAACACATGCAGACAGAGGGAGAAGTCCTCAGTCACTCGAGGCAGCAGTGCTATCCATTATTTGCATTTAAATGCAAACAGCAGACAGCATTAGTAAGGACATAAGAACATAAGAAATAGGAGCAGGAGTAGGCCAACTAGCCCTTCGAGCCTGCCCCGCCATTCAATAAGATCATGGCTGATCTGTCATGGCTCAGTTCCACATTCCCGCCCTCTCCCCATAACCCTTAATCCCCTCTCTTATCAAAAACCCATCAACCCGTGTCTTAAAAATATTTAGCGAGGCAGCCTCCACCACTTCAACGGGCAGAGAATTCCAGAGATTCACCACCCTTTGAGAGAAGAAGTTCCTCCTCAACTCCGTTCTAAACCCTTTATCTTGAGGCTGTGCCCCCTAGTCCTATTATCCTTTCTGAGTGGGAAGAGCAGGAAGGACCCCCCCGCACGCCAGACATTCTCTCTTCCACCTTCTTCCGTTGGGAAAAAGATACAAAAGTCTGAAGTCACGTACCAGCTGACTTCCTGCTGTCAGACTTTTGAATGGATTTACCTTTCATTAAGTTGATCTTTCTCCTCACCTTAGTTACGACTGTAACACTACATTCTGCATTATCCTTTCCTTCTCTATCAACAGTATGTTTGTGTGCAAGAAACAATACTTTTCACTTTGACCCAATATATGTGACAATAAATCAAAATCAAAAAATAAATATTGATCTATTTTGGAAGTAAAAAGCAAAACACTCTGGTTGAAAATGTATTGCCGTATTTCTGTAGGGGCTGAGGTAGCCATGATCACCCAGAGAAGGAAGATATCAGTTGCATTGTTGGGTACTCATTTACACTTCACACAAAGTCCAAACATGACCATTTTTGCAGATGTAGTTACCCAGAAGATTTAATTTTGTGCCCTCTTTCATCAAAAATGTAGGCAATGGCAATTAAAGCAGCTTGCATTTGTTTTAAACTTCCCCAATTAATCCTCTCCTCTACAATTTCTCCACTCTTTCTCAATTAAGATGCTGAGTAATGTTAGTGACACTCTGTTACCATGTTAAAATGGTCCTTCCCAGTACATGAACCTTGCCAGTAATCTTTGTATTCAGGAAGCATCACAAATGTACTTGATCCGAATGTCGCCTGCCCTCCACGGGTGCACTTTCCATCAGGAATAACTGGATTATGCTGCTGACTTTTCCTCCTTCACCAGCCCAGGCTTCTGAGGTCAACTGTACTGTCCCCTGTCACCGTCCAAACTGAGACTGCGTCATGCAAAACATGTACGGAATTGAATCTGTGTCTCTCAGCTTTCCATTTATCAATTGAGCATTGGGCACTATGTAATCTGCCCCTTCACTGCTGTTCTCCAGCAAAGAGTGAATGGGTGAAGCAGAAAGTGCTGGCAGGAATGGCCAAAAGCTTCCACCTTCCCTCTAACCCTGGGGAAAGCTGCCTGGGCTCCAGACAGCACTTCATCTCAATCAGTTGTTTCATATCGCAAAGATGTGGAGAGATTCCAATTCATTATTCCATCAAACAAATAGAGTGATAATTTAACAGAGTTGGGAGAATATTTGTTGGGTGCCTTCAGTAAACCCCAGAAAAATCTCTCATTTGCTACAGCTCCTTTAATGACCTTCAGTCAGGCTAAAGCACGTTACAGCCAGTGAAGTAATTCTGAAAATGGGGTCATTGATGTAATGCAGGAAATGCAGTATGGACTTTCTGCCAAGCGAATTCCACAAACAACATTAATATTAATGACAAAGTCTCTGTTTTTAGCTGTTGGTTGCAGAGTAAATATTGGCCAGGACACCAGGGAAATCTCCCTCTGCTCTTCTTCAAATATTGATGTGGGATCTTTTACTTCCACCTGAGAGGGCACATCTCATCTGAAAGGTGGGTCCACTGACAGTGCTGCACTCCCTCAGCACTGCATTGGGGGACCAGTCTAAATGATACATTCAGCACCATGGAATAGGACTCTGACTCAGAGGCAAGCGTGTTGCCACGGAACCAGGTTGCCAGTGAGTTGAGTGTTGCCTTCCTGTAGAGACCTTGGTCAAATCCTACCCTTGACAAAGAAATAAGTCTCTTTACAATTCAAGATTATTGCAGATGATAAATATGATGATTCTGGCAAAATTAAGTTCCCTTAGACATAAGACCACGAGAGAGGAGCAGAATTAGGCCATTTGGCCCATCAAGTCTACACTGCCATTCAATCATGGCTGATAGATTTCTCAACCATATTCTCCCACTTCTCCCCTTACCAATCAAGAATCTTAAATACACTCAATGACCTGGCCTCCAGAACCTTCCATGGCAAAGAATTCTGTAGATTCACCATCCCCTGGCTGAAGAAATTTCTCTGCAGCTCGGTTCTAAAGGGTCACCCCTTTACTCTGAGGCTGTGCCCTCTGATCCTACTAATGGAAACATCTTCCCTGCATCCACTCTATCAGGCCTTTCAGTATTCTGTAGGTTTCAATGAGATCCCTGCCTCATCCTGGGTACATACCCAGAGTCCTCAAACGCTCCTCATACATGAAACGGTATCACCACAACAGAACTTAGTTCAGTCCCCTGACTGGGAGAGTGAGGGAGAGACAGAGAGAGCATTCATACCTTGGAGAAATAAAAATGACTTCTGTTTTAATGAAAATTTCAATTTTGCTGCTAGGTTTTATACTTTAACCGGAAAAGATCAATCTTGTTTGGAATGTGTGAAGCAGTTTGGAGTTGAACAGTTCTGCTGGTCATTTTAAATTCTGTTGCTAGATTGCCCTCTATTAAAGAACTCTAGTTGCTTTGCTTCTCACTGCAAGATGGTAATTATTTTACACTATTCGATTTAATAAAAACAACAGGCACCTTGGATTTTCATCACTAAGTCACTCTTTTGCAACTGTTGGTAATTAGCTCCTGGTATGAGAAAACATTTTGCTCAATTTTAACCTCTGTGCAAGTGGCTGGGTTTTGAGGGAATTAAAATCTCACCTGCTGTTCTCAGTGTTATTACAACATTGTCTAACAGGTTTATTTGGTATCACGAGCTTTCAGAGTGCTGCTCCTTCACCAGGTGAGTCTGAGCACTCCGAAAGGGCTAGATGGCCTACTCCTGCTCCTATTTCTTATGTTCTTTTGAAAGCTTATGATACCAAATAAATCTGTTGAACTTTAACCTGGTGTTGAGAGACATCTTATTGTGCCCGCCTCAGTCCAACGCCAGTGTCTCCACCTCATTGTTATCAGATAAGAAGGGAAAAGTTGTTGTACAATTTTATCCTCAACTTATTAAGAGTAATATAATGTAGGAAATAAATAGCATTGAAATTGAAAATATATCTATAGTGTACCTTCTAATCAATATCTTTTTTCCCCTTTCTTACAGAAAAAATTAACATCCGAGTGTGTTTTCCGGGAGCAATTTGAAGAGAACTGGTACAATACCTATGCATCAACTTTATATAAACACTTAGATACTGGGAGACATTACTATGTGGCTTTGAATAAAGATGGTTCCCCACGGGAAGGATACAGGACTAAGCGGCACCAAAAATTTACTCACTTTTTACCTAGGCCTGTGGATCCTGAAAAAGTACCGACATTATACAGAGACCTCTTTAACTATAGTTGATAAACTCCGCTGCCTTGCAAGTGTTGTACATACGTGGAAGCTTTAGCTATTCTGGGGAGCAGTGCCAACAAGACACTTTGTGGCCATTTCTGCGATGACCATTTTGGTTGAATTCATTAACCACTATTAACACTATCAAGCCTTCGCAAAGTGCACAGTCCCAGGATTTTTTTTATACTCACACATCTATATTCTCCACTGAATCTTGCTTGTCGGTGAGGTGGCGAGGAACACAGCCTCGCAGTCAATGAACGCTTATATTGCTGGAACGAAATGGAAGGCCACTAAGTGGCGATAAACGCTGCTGCAAATAAAGAAGCTTTGAGCTAAAAGTTATATATTTATCAAAAGTCGATATATTTCATATCTGTGGATGACACGCTGCTGAAAGCGGATATTTACTATGCTACACAGAAGAGTCGAGCCAAGATAGAAGATTCCCAGTCTTTGGAATGGGCTAAAATTATGACCATGGACACTGTACAAACGGACAAAAACTATTTATAGAAATGTCAATATTATATTTATTTTATATATTTATTTATTACATAGACTATATTTTTAATGACAATGTATAGACCAGATTGCTGTCTGGAGGGATTAGATCCTACTGAAATGTAAATGACCACTTTTAAGTTATGAAGATCTATGAATGTTGAGTTTAAAAAAAGGTTATGGACAATAAAAAAAAACACTTTGTTTAAAGCAAAAAAGTATATTGTACAATTACCATGTTGCTTGTTCACTCTTAATAAAAAGAATCATTATGACTGAAATTTAACGTTACGAATATTCCAAAATAT
The DNA here is from genome assembly GCF_965287045.1 of Carcharhinus amblyrhynchos. NCBI lineage: Eukaryota > Metazoa > Chordata > Chondrichthyes > Carcharhiniformes > Carcharhinidae > Carcharhinus > Carcharhinus amblyrhynchos. The sequence continues at coordinate 135,330,072 of NC_137327.1, forward strand.
CTCTTATCCATTACATAGAAAAACCTTTTGTTCACCAACTTGCCTAGCAAGTGTGATGTTAATAATTGCTTTCAAAGAAATCCTCATTTTCAGCTCTCCATTTGAAAGACGTGCAGGTTAGGTTCATTGGCTATGCTAAATTCTCCCTCAGTGTACCCAAACAAGCGCTGGAGTGTGGCAACTAGGGGATTTTCACAGTAACTTTATTGCAGTGTTAATGTAAGCCTACTTGTGACACTAATAAATAAAGTTATACTAGTATTTGGCATATTTGACCATTTTTCTTTAGCTATTGCTTATTTCCTTTCTCTTGAGGTCAGTTCCATACAGGAACTTTATTCTGATGTATTAGAGCTCAGGTAAAAAGTTGCTCAGTAGAATATTCACTTAACTTTTTTTCATTTCAAATGGTGATGGACTTGCTTATTTAAATTTCCAGTAATTTCTATTATTTAATGTTTTGTTATACTACTGGGTATAATACTGTAATTATTTTCCAAGATTCAACTGAGGAGAAGCGATGACCTAGGGGTATTATCACAAGATAATTAATCCAGAAACTCAGCTAATGTTTGGGGAACATTCAGGTTCGAATCCCAACACAGCAGTTGGTGGAATTTGAATTCAATGTTAATTCCAGATACTTCTGATCTAATGATGACCATGAAACCATTGTCAATTGTTAGAAAAACCCATCTGGTTCACTAATGTCCTATAGGGAAGGAAATCTGCCATCCTTACCTGGTGAAAAAGACAATGTTGTCAAGGAGAATACTGAGATACAGGCTATTAGACTAAACGGGCTTGAGGCTCATAGGGAGGAGGTATTAGCAATTCTGGAATGTGTGAAAATAGATAAGTCCCCTGGGCCAGATGGGATTTATCCTAGGATTCTCTGGGAAGCTAGGGAGGAGATTGCAAAGCCTTTGGCTTTGATCTTTTGTGTTGTCATTGTCTACAGGAATAGTCATGATGTGGAAATGCCAATGTTGGACTGGGGTAAACACAGTAAAAAGTCTCACAACACCAGGTTAAATTCCAACCAGTTTATTTTATAGTAAACCCAAACTTTTGGAAACACTGTTCCTTTGTCAGGTGTGCGGAAGGTTCAGCTGAGGGGGCAACCTGATAAAGTCTATAAAATTATAGACAATGTGGATAGTCAAAGGCTTTTTCACAGCATAGAAGGGTCAACTACAAGACAGCACAATTTTAAGGTAAGGTGAGAGGTGGTAAGTTTAGATGTGGAGACGCTGGCATTGGACTGAAGTAGGCACAGTAATAGTCTCACAACACCAGGTTAAAGTCCAACAGGTTTATGTGGTGGCACGAGCTTTCGAAGAGTTACTCCTTCATCAAATCCTGCACTTACCCGATGAAGGAGCAGTGCTCTGAAAGCTCATGCCACTAAGTAAATCTGTCGGACTTTAACCTGGTGTTGTGAGACTACCTACTCACTGTCGTAAGTTTAGGGGAGATGTGCGGGAAAAGTTTTTTTTCCCCAGAGTGGCGGGTGCCTGGAACACACTGCCAGTGGAGGTGGTGGAAGCAACATTCAAGGTGCATCTTGACTGACAAATGGACCGGGGGGGGTGGGGAGGTCTTTTTTTTAAAGGACAAATGGACAGGAGGCAGAGAGGTCGAAACCACAGACTTGGTGGGCTAAAGGCCTGCATTGTTTTGTTCTTAGCTCTTTATTCTAACTCAACCCAGGAAATATTCTGCCTTCAACACTCAAATGCATTCAGTTCTCAAGCCCTTGTATCTTTTCCCTCTCCTTAACTGACAAAGGAACGATTTTGGTGTAATTATTTGTTTTTGAAGGCTTTTTCCTCCAAGGTCTCTTAAAGTGGACGGATATTTGGAAATAGTCTGGGTCATCTTTTGCTAATTTTCTATGTTGGCATGTTGCAATTGGAATCCATTTGATGTGGTTACACAATAGCTGAAACAGCTGAGGATGCTTACAATAAGCAGCTCCAACCTTCTGCCGCAGATTCCTGGGCATGCTACTTATTAACAATCCCAGCAAGATTTACTTTCATATAAAGGAATTTAGCACTCACAGGCCAAAATGAACTTGGGGATCGCAGACGTATTCCAGACTTAGTTAATTGAGTTGGGTGAAAGTTTTGGAATGAGCCAGCAAAGTAGTGAATGATCTTTTAGGATAAGGCATTGCCAGGAAATCGGGATTTCTCTTAACCGGGAGTTGTTTTATGTTTGTTTAAAGTCGAAATTTAAAGTTTATTTATTAGTGTCACAAGTAAGCTTACATTAACACTGCAGTGAAGTTACTGTGAATAAACTTTAAACTGGGACTTCTCTTAACCAGGAGTTATTTTCTGTTTGTGTTTATTAAGATGAGTAATGTCAATCCTGGGGGATGAAATATTTACTATGTTTGCACCTGGTGATAGCAACAAGCATTCCGGAGTGGAGTCTCACTGCAGAGCAAAGGTCAATTTCTCTCTCAGAAATATACCTTTGGCCCTGTAACAAGAGTGACTTTTCCTCCCTCCCGCACCAATATTCTTAGAGCTGCATTAAATACAGTGCTGAACCAATCTTCTGTGCCTTATGCTGTGAACTCACAACCACTAGGGAGTGGGCTGAAATGACAGTCCCTCAAATTGATTCTGCAGTTAAAGGCAACAGTTAGGGAAGACTTATCTCAGAACAGAGGTGGAAGTTCAGCATGTCCCTTAATATTCTGGCCAACATTCACCATGGTTTTTGGATCTACTTTCCAAGGGCCATTCAAATAAAAATAAAGTGGATGCAGAGAGAGATTGTAGTATTTGACAACAATGTTCCACATTTTGTTTAATTCACAGGACAAAATTAGTAGTTGGAATAAATAAAAGAATTTCAGCAAAACAGCACAGTGGCACAGTAGTTGGCACTGCTGCCTCACAGCTTCAGGAACCCAGGTTCGATTCCCGGCGTGAGTAACTATCTTTGCACAGTCTGCATGTTCTCTCCACGTCTGTGTGGATGTCCTCCATAGACCAAAAGTTGTTCTGGGTAGGTGCACTGGCTATGCTAACTTCACCCTGAGTGTACCTTAACATGCGTCAGGTGTGGCAGCTAGGGGATTTTCACAGTAACTTTATTGCAGTGTTAATGTAAGCCTGACACTAAGAAAAATTTTAATGTTCATCTTAATGTTATAAACATTCCATAAACTGAGGCTAAATGATAGTGAATAAAATGCCAGCAGCTTTCTTGTGGCATTTATCACCATGCAATAAAATCTATGTTGGTACAAGCAGGAGGATTGTTGCTATGAGTGGGAGTGTTTCCACTCCAGGATGTGCAAAAATACTGCTTGTCCATATAAATAATAGCACAATGTCATCTGGTGCTAAACCAGAGTTTAGTTTCAGTGGCTGCACACCTCAGCAGGGGGCTGAATATTGTATAACCTCACTACCACGTAAAGCTCACTTTCACCTCTTCTGATTGCAGGAGTGCTAGAAGGAACTGGGAGAAAAACCATTGAGCAGGACGATTAACGAATACCACAAACAGCACACAGAGTACATTCCAAGGCTCTTACACTGGAGGTGCTATTGGGCAAAATGAACAAGGATGGCAGTGGTTAGCACTGCTGCCTCACAGCAGATTCAATTCCGGCCAAGGTGACTACATGTGGAGTTTGCAGAGAAATATTAATTGGAATAAATAAAAGAATTTCAGCAAAATGGCATGCGTGGTGGTGCAGTGGTTAGTAGCCAGGTTCGATTCCTGGCTTGGGTCACTGTCTGCACGTTCTCCGTGTCTGCGTGGATTTCCTTTAAGTGCTCTAGTTTCCTCCCACAGTCCAAAGATGTGTAGGTTAGATGGATTAGCCATGGTAGATGCATGGGGTTTTGGCCTAAATACTTCAGCAGGGTGCTTACCAAGGCTTTCAAAGGTTCAACATAATGCAAGAGTTACGTATACTGTATATGTCTATTTTTAAAAGCTAAGCAACCTACCAACCTGCTTGTTAAAGTTTTCTGAACAGGCCCTACTTTTTGAAAAGTTTATGTACCGACATCCCTAGTTCACACTGTTCCTGCACCCCCCCCCCCCCCCCCCCGCACCCTTTAAAATTGTACTATTCAATTTATATTGCATGCCTCATTCACGTGAATCAAATATCTTAAATTTCAGCTGTCATGTGTTTGTGGATTTCTAAAAATTTTATTTGTCATGACTTGGGATACAGTGAAAAGTATTGTTTTTTGCCTGCTACACAAAGCATACTCAGTACATGGGGAGAAGGGGAGGAGAGGGTGCAGAATATATAGTGTTAGAGTCATAGCTAGGGTGTTGAGAAAGACCAATTTAGTATATGGTAAGTCCATTCAAAAGTTTAATGGGAGCAGGGAAGAAACTGTTGAGCCAGTCAGTAAGTGAGCTCAGACTTTTGTATCTTTTTCCCCAACAAAAGGTGGTGGAAGAGACTGTCTGGGATGCATAGGGTCTGATTATGCTGGCTGCTTTTCTGAGGCAGTGGGAAGCATAGACAGCGTCAATAGATGCGAGGCTGGATTCCGTGAGGGGCTGGACTTTATTCACAACCCTTTGTAGTTTTTTGCGATCTTGGTTAGAGCAGAGAACATGCCAAGCTGTGATACAACCAGAAAGAGTGTATTCTATGGTGCACCTGTAACAGCTGATGAGAGTCATAGCAGACATGCCAAATTTCCTTAGCTTCCTGAGAAAGTAGAGACATTGGTGGGCTTTCTTAACTATAGCATTGGCGTGAACGGACAAGGACAGGTGGTTCGCGATCTGCACACGTAGAAACCTGAAGCTCTCGACCATTTTCACTTCACCGCCGTTGTAGACCAGTTTGACTCTGTCCTCCTGGGTGTGTTACATCCTCATTGCTGATTGCTACATTTCCAAGTTTGGTATCGGGAGTCCATTTCCCCAAATCAAAATGTTTGGCAGTGGGGGCACTCCATCATTCTTTCTTCATCACTTCTCTCTCACAGCCAATTATGTATCCTTGCAATCATTCTCCCATTAATTCCATGGACTTTATTTCAGAACATTGGACTTTTCAAAATCGGGCAGGTTTTAAGTACTGAGGCAACTTTCAGTCTCTTTAGCTGGAGAATCTCAAAATGTTCCACAAGCCTTAAAAAACATTTCAAAGTATTTGAAACTTAGAAATTACGATGGAAATCAATCTAATTATTTTCTTGTAAATGTAATCATTTTATGTCCAATACAATTTCTAGTGTTAAGCCTCTTGGCTAGAGCAGCAGCTCCCTGGATTAAGAAAATATTGGGAATAATTTGAGTGGTTCCCATTCAATTTTGATTGGCAGCTTTTGTTGGCAGCCAGTCGATTGATGACTTTCCCATACTCTCATTTGAGTTGTGTTGGAAGTTATGCTATGAGCTTTTACCACTTCCAATTGGCACTTTCCCCAATCAGTTCAATTGTTGATTGCGAAATTTCAGTGGAACAAGCGAATGACAGCGGAGGCTTGGCAAATAAGAAGGTACTCTGCACGCCGTACTTATGTGAAGATAAATATTGAAAATGTCAATTAAATTTGAAACAAGGATAAAGTTGGCACCATCACTGAGGAATCAATGAATCTAAAATTCTAAGGCAACAAAATTCAACACAACTAACTAAAGGGAAAGAATATTTTACTGGGAGTATTACTTGTTGGAAGCATCTCCCTACTCTATGTTGAAAAAAAAACCATAAAAATACTTTGATTAATAACCATCAATTTCCTCACCTTCCTTCCTCACTTGCTGGCAGCAATGCAAAGCCCAGAAGTTGTGCTATCATTCACCAGCCATTTTTCTGTATACTTGTCCAGTTTTAAACTTGGCAACCCTACTCCTCAATAGTTATCATGTCCTTTCAAGTTTCAAACTGTATGTCATGCAAGAATGTCATCAAATAGCACACAATAACTTGTGGGTTTTTTAAAACATGATGGATAAACCATTTTTCTATCACTATTCACATGATCCCAAATCCACTTAAACAAATTGACTGAAAAAAATCACCCCACCTTCCCAGGCAACATTGCAAATTCACAAAATGCATCACCAGTATCTCAGCAATTATTGTTTGCGGTTTATTTGTCCACATTCCCAGTCAGATAGGGACTGCCTTGGCAGCAAGCATGTAGGGAGCAGTGAAAGAATGAAATGTAAATAGAATGAAATGTAAATAAAATGCAAGCTTAGACATAGGGATACTTTGCCTGGAAAGATAAAAGCTACCATTATAACTAGTCTTCCCTGCTCTTGCTTACTAAGCATGTTCGACACAGTAAAGTACATTCAGAGAATCGTATAATGCTTCATTTTGTGTAAAAACAGTAGAATTGAAATGCTTGCCTAGACCTTTGTACAAAACAATGTAGCACATTCAGAACTCAAACTAGACATCTACTTTGCATGTCAAAAAAATTACATTCGGTATTCCAAAGTGAAATAGAAATAAAATGTGCAGTAACATCTCCAGTTTTAAACTGATTGCGAAGCAGCAAGAAGTCTGACCAACCTCTGACCAGGAAGGAAACAAGGATAAGAACAAAAGACAAAGGCAAATAAGAAAAGTGATAGGCGGAGAAATCAAACAGGGCAACAGCGAAAAATAAAGGGAACCAGACAAGAAATGTTAAAAAACCCACCAGCCTTAAGGCACAAAGCTTTAAATGGATGTATTGAGTAAATAAATGTAAACAGGTATGATATAGTAGGAATTAGGAGACATGGCTGCAGGATGACCAGGGATGGGAACTGAACATCCAGGGGTATTTAGGAAGGACAGACAAAAAAGGAAAAGGCAGTGGGATTGCACTGTTGGTTAAAGAGGCAATTAACGCAACAGTAAAGGAGGATATTAGTTCCAGTGATGTGGAATCTGTATGGGTAGAGCTGAGAAACACCAAGGGGCACTGTACATAGACCCTCAAACTATAGTAGTGATGTTGGGGATAGCATTAAACAGGAATTGAGAGATTCATGCAACAGAGGAAAATAATATGTAATTATGGGTGACTTTAATCTGCATATAGATTGCACAAATCAAATTAGTACAGGAGGAGATCCTGAAGTGTGCACAAGATGGATTTCTGGACCAATACATTGAGGAATCAACTATAGAATAGGCCATCCTAGACTGGGTGTTTGCAATAAGGAATAATTGGCAATTTAGTTGTGCGAGACCCCGTGGGGATCAAGATGGAGAGTGACGTATTTGATTCTGAAAGCAAGATCCTGACTCTGGTTGAGACTAGGGTTCTGAATCAAAATAAAGGAAATGATGAGGATATGAAGTGCAAGTTGGCTATGATGGATTGGGGAAAGTTATTTAAAGGGATGATACTGGCTAGGCAATGGCAAACACTTAGAGTACATGGGTGAACTGCAACAGTTGTTCATTTTTGTCTGGCACAAAAGTAAAACAGGAAAAGGTGGCCAAACCATGCTATACATGCAAAATTAGAGATACCAAATCTAAGGAAAAGGCATACAAATTGGCCAAAAACAAAACCAGTGGACCTGTAGATTGGGAGCAGTTTGGAATTCAGAAAGAGAACAAAGGGATTGATTAAGAGGAAAAGAGAGGTTGGGCAGGTGGTTTGCAATGCTGAGTTTATTCATGAAGGCCAGCCTTCTCAACCTTGTCCCTTGCCTGAGGTGTGGTGATGCTCAGGTTAAATCATCAGTTAGCTCTCCCCCTCAAAAGGAGAGAGAAACCTATGGCCATCTTGGACTATGGTGACTTTACACATAGAGAAAATACTAGACTCTACTATATAAAGGTTTAATAGCAGAACACTTGGAAAACAGTGGCAGTATCAGACAGTCAGCATGGATTTGTCATGCTGGACAAATCTATTGGAATTCTTCAAGGATGTAATTAGTGGAATGATGAGAGGCAGCCAGTGGAAATGGTTTATTTGGACTTTGAGAAGGCTTTCGGCAAGATCCTGCATAAGAGATTATTATGTAAAATTGAAACACGTTTGAAATGGATAGAAAATAGGTCGGCAGACAGGGGACAAAGAGTAGGAATAATTTCTGTAAGTGACTGGTGCTATTCACAATATATATTAACGATTTAGGTGAGGGAACGGATGATACAAAGCTGGGTGGAAGGGTGAGCTCTGAGGAAGTTGTAGATATTTCAGCATGATTTGGACAAGTTAAATGAATGGCAATACAGTGTGAATAAATGAGATGTTATTCACTTTGATAGCAAAAACAGGAAGGCAGATTATCTGAATGGCTATAAATTGAAAGAGGGGAATGTGCAATGAGACCTGCATTCCTTGCCTACCAGTCTCTGAAAGAAAGCATGCCTCCTTCAAAGGAGGAGGCAAAAGATATGTTGGCCTTTATCGTGAGGGAATTTGAGTAGGGATGTCTTGGGCCTTTTTGAGGCCAGACCTGGAATCTCAGAAGCCTACAAAATTCCAGATAGGGTAGATGCAGGAAAGATGTTCAGAAACAGGGGTCATAGTCTGAGGATGCGGGGTAAACTATTTAGGACTGAGAGGAGAAATTACTTAATGTAGAGTGATGAGCCGTGGAATTCTCTGATCAAGGACAAAATATACATGTTTTCAAGAAGTTAGATATAGCTCTTGGGGCTAGAGGCATGAAAGAACATGGACAAAAGTGGTAACAAGTTACTGAGTTACATGATTAGCCACGATCAATGAAGTAAGCAGCTTGACAGGCCAAATAGTAGATAGCACTGCTGCTTCTCAGCACCAGGGACCCAGGTTCAATTCCTAGCTTGGGTCACTGTCTGTGTAGAATCTGCATGTTCTCCCTGTGTCAGTGTGGGTTTCCTCCAGGTGATCTGGCTTCATCCCACAGTCTGAAAGCTGTGCTGGTTAGGTGCATTGGCCATGCTAAATTCTCTGTCAGTGCACCTGAACAGGACCAGAGTGTGGCAACTGGGGGATTTCCATAGTAACTTCATTGCAGTGTTAACGTAAGACTAATTGTGATGAATAAACAAACTTTAAGTTGAGATAGTTAAGATGCTGATCTGCCATAAGCTTATCAAATGGCAGAAGCTGCTGGAGTGGTTGACTGATTGCTGTGTCCAGGACTGCTTGAATTGGAAGTGAAAATTTATAGCAAATAAATTTAAAACAGATAAAATAGAAAAACTTCTGAGTGATAAATATTGGAACTAGCCACCAGCTAAGGGCAGATGAAAAATATTAGGGATGCTCAAAGTGCAGTTGGATAGTAAAATACAGTTAGGGCACTAGAAATGAGTTTCAATTGATAAAAATCTTCCTCTTATCCTTACCCTTTATAATCCAAGTAAGCACAAAATCTATTTTAACCTATTAAAGGCTTGAATGTTTATTTGCTTGTGATATCCAATGATATTCTTCACACTTTCATGACCTTGAGGTTACAGTTCTTCAATTCAAAGCCTGAATACTTTGTAGGCAAAGAAGTGGTGGATCCTTCTCTGTATAGTCCAAAATACATGTTGGTTACACATTGGCCATGCTAAATTCTCCCTTTGAGTACCTGAATAGGCACCAGAATGAGGCGACTAGGGAACTTTCACAGTAACTTCATAGCAATATTAATGCAAGCCTACTTGTGACACTAAAACTTATTCATTCAAGAATAGTTCTCAGTTTTGTTGCAATTGATTACACATTCACTAAGTGGGCTAAATAAATCATTAATGCATTAAACTGTCCAATCTGTATTTTAATATCGCAAGATCATGCTTCTTGGAAGTAGCCTCCCTAGTTACATAAAGAAATTAGTTACCATAGCAAAAGCTTTCAGGTTTCTAAATACCAATTGCATCGTTGCAAATAACCTGCAGTGCCCACAATTGTCTAGATTAATGCCTTAGCCTGCTTGTGAAAGCAAACATCAGCAACTCTAAGCTGCCTCATAACTTCACTGAGAAAAAGGGACTAAGTGCTCCAACTCCACCCTAAAGAATTCATCTGCTGAGTTGACAAAGTTACCACTCTACAATATGGAAGCACAGAAACTACATGGTCTGTTCAGCTTAGTACATCTCTCTCCCATCTATGGAATTCAAACCCACTTAAACATCAGGATGTAAACTGCCCTGTGACATTCTCAGCAATTCCCCAATCTCAAATCCATTTTGACACACAAAATTACACTATTTTATGGCACTTTCATTTGATATTTCATCTAGTTAACATACTCAATAAGTCAGATGGCATTCACATTTCTAAGAGTTAACTCTTTGTAGTCTGAATCTGATCATATATCAGGACACAACATAAAATTAAACTAAATTTCCTCTCCAAAGTTTGCAAATATTACGACTTTTCAATTTAAAAGTAATTACCCAAGAACGTCAACCAAATCAGTGGGTGGTCCTGAAATTTTACCACATTTGATAGGAAGAGTTGATTAAGCTGCAGACTGGGTCCTTCACATTTAAAAAAGCAGTTGAAAATTTACTAAGTCTGCTTATGTCTGTCACATATATGGCTTTGCACAAAGATGTGCGCTATTTAAGCATTTATCTATACATCCATTAGTGAATATGAGCTTCATTTTATTCATTTATCCCCAGGTCCTGGGTTTCTCAGAGCAGCATATTTTGATCTAAAAACTTGAACAATCATGTATACGAGGGATTTGTTCTAATAGATGGAGAAGTGATATTTGCCTCCCATCACAAACCTGGCCCCAAGGTTCGAAAAACAATTTAGAATATAATTTATCTCAGGTAAACAAGGTTCCAAGTTTGCAGAATAGACAGGCTATAGGCGCACCAAGCAATTTGTGCCAATAAAAACTCAGGTTGAGGATGCAATGGAGTGCGAGTGAGGTAACTGCATTCCTGACACAATATAATCTTTCAACTCATCTACCAGGCCTGCACTGATGTGACTTGTTTGATACTGACAACCATTTTATTTGATAACTGATGACTAGATGAACCAGAAAAGGTCAAGATTGATTTATTTAGTCTAAATTATTTTATTAAAGAATCAAGAGCAAAATCCACAATCATCAGATGCTATCCAGTATTTTAAGAGGTGGATTAAGTTTTATCCAGAGCAGCAGATCCTAATGGCTCCTTGCTCAACCTCTGATGATGTGACAAAATGTCAAGCTTTCACCAAGGTAGCTTGATACAACAGTAATTGATTATACTTCATTCTCTTCTGCCTTAGTGCCTTGTAGTTTGAGATGAATGTCAAAGGCAATTCTTTGTCTCAGGATCACTTTCTGTATGCCAAATGCTCCTGGGTGGACTTCTTTTTAAAAGTCTGGGAAAAGTTGACCACTGCAGGCTTTAGCTGATGTGAGATTACACAAAAGTATTTAATATTTTCCTTACACAACAGCGCTATGTGCAATTTTAAACCTGAGCACCGGCACGGCGTTGACCAAACACCACCTCAGAGTGTCTCCGCCCAAGCTCTAGGAGGTGGGTTCTTTGTAAAGGTACAGAATCAACATCCAGCATCAAGGCAGATCTACAGGAACTTGGAACAGCCCGCAAAATCTAAACAGAGATTTTGTTTACCCACTGATGTGGATCCAAAGTAGTACTAATTTCTGTGATGGCTAAAACAACCTCTGCTCTAAAACACATCTTACATGCAAGGCAGCAAGGGTTGGGGAGTATCAGGAGCATCATGCTGCTAGATATGGAGCTGAGAAATGAGCTGTACTGCTGTATCAATTTGATTGCTAGAAAGTACTTTTAATAAATAACCTAGGCAAATTTTCAATTTTGTCATTTTTATTGAATATTAAATATTAAAATTTCAATGTTTTGATACCACTTGCAAAGGTAACAACACAACAGTGTGCGTACTTATTCATTCACTACAGTTTCTATTAAAACACACTGCCAGAGTTTATTTTACACACGATGATCCCTATGGGATGAAGTTGCATCAGTTCTACGGTATTTACGGTAGTGAATAAATACAGTTGAAACAATTTCTGAAATATATAGAAAGCAAGCAAGACTGTTACATCTTCAACGCTGTTGGAATTCAACAGCAAATGATGGTTTTAGGGCTCTCCTTTTGCTATTCAACTAGGGTACATCTGATACAAAAACATTACTAAGCAAAGAGTGCTTTACATCCAAAATTAAGGACAGTACGAGTTAGAAAATATGGTATTTACCATTTTTAGTCTTACTTAATACAAGCTGCAACATATTTATCAGTTAAGCAACAGCAACTATGTAAATCACATCTAACCTTATAAAAATGAACAATTTGAGTGATTTAATTTTCCTTTCAACCACAACCATAATAGTTTCAGAACTATTTCCTGGTCAACTTTAGTGCTAAATTACAGCACTGATAGATATAAACAAAAAAACTAAATTTAAAGTGAAAACTACAAGCAGTCCAAATTTTTTGTTGTGCATCTTGTCTTAAAAATTCACTTCTGTGCATTGGCTCAATACCTTAACTGTGCTACCCATAGCTTTTCAAAATTTTTTATCTGAGAGTAAGAAAAGCATACAACTTTGATTTATACTGTCAGAACATCTGGTAAAACAGATGTGAGCAAATTTTGCTCTATAAGAAGTCTTGAACAGTACTAGAGCTCACATGTTACAAAATAAAAATTCCAAAAGGTAAAACGAAGCAGAGTAAAGTAGAGCAATAGGAAAATGACTGCCGTTACATGACTGCCACCGCGCCCCCCTCAACCTCCTTCCCCACCGTTAAGTACATTCAGAACAGTATCTTGCTGGATGATCCAAATGCATGGACACTTAGTTTGAATAGATTTAAATTTCAAAACAAAAAACCCCTATTGATTTTGTGTTATCTTCTAATCCTATAATGTCTAATCACAGGATGAAAATGGGATTACTGCAAGGATTTTGGAAAGATTCAAGGCACCAGATGCTTTTGAATCCAATTTAAAGGAGAAGGGTAGGAAAACAAACTGGCTATCAGCTGAAGCTGTCATCCTACTGAATGAACGTGTCCTGTCCAGCACAATAGCATTAACGTACACACACATTTCTTCTTACACTGTGATAGAACTTTGTTAAAAGATTTATATGGGTATGCATTTAACATTATAAACCTATTAATTTTCCAAAGAGTAACTTGGCAAACTGTTGCAGTGCTTTGGCGTGAACTCAAACGTGGAAGAGCAAAATGACAGACAAGGGGTAAAATGGATGGCCGGTCCATTTAAAAAAAGCAGCAGCCAAATATAGGTCTCAGCTTTGAATCATACCAACAGGCTGGCAATTTGCATCAACTGCAGAGTGAAATAATGTGAATTTAAACCAAAGGAAATGTTTGGTAGAACATTACACAACAGCAAAAGCTAGAAACAGCTGAGATTTTGCTGCTGCGAGTTCCAAATATCATTTAAACAATCCTACAAGTCAGATTTATCCATAGATTTATCTTTTATAAATCATTTCACAGCTACAATAGTTTGTAAAATGAAAAATATTAAAAATAAATGTTTCAGCCTGCAGTGCAGAGTAATTTTATTTTTGGTTTACAACTGGCTGACAGTAAAAGGTGAAAAAGTAAGTGTGGATTACCATATTAAAAGTAAATTTACAACGTTAATCATATGGATGAAATAAAGTTTTGTGGCTATATAATAAGACAACAGGCTTGTGAAATTTACATTACCGTTTCTGAATGGGCTCTTCACTCTGAACAGAAGGCTTCCACCACAAACCACAGGAGTGAGCCAAGGTTCCCAGCAGGAATACAAGACTTGAAACAAAAGGCCATTATGTAATGACAGTAGGATTTCATTCAAGTTTCGCACCTACCAAAAATATAGAAGATTTCACACAAGCTGACAAATTAATTTTTGGGGTCGAAATGGAAAACGAAACGCTAACAATGATCTTCTGTGACAGTTCTCAAGGACAGAATTCATTGAGTGTGATACGTGGAGATGTGCTTTTACTCAAAAGGAAGAACAGACTGCTAGATAATCTGATGCCCTTCCTTATAATCAAACTCATAACATACAAAAGCTTGACACAGCAGGACCAAAGATGATGGAGCTCCTTGCAGTATACTCAGCATCTTTCAGGATATTGTGAATTTCAGGATCATCTTGATTATGTCAGTTAACTGACAGCACAGCTCAGCAGATACTACTGAAAGTATCCTCAAGGCTAGTCCAGATTGAAGTAGATCTATTGGACTTCACAATCAATTTTCTATTTGCATGATGACAATAATGTAGAATACATTAAAGAACTGAGTGTTTTTAAGTGTCTGAAACAGATGTACATTGTCTAGTTTTATATACCCAGGCTACACAAAAGGTTTTATCCATTTGTGTATTGAAACCTACATGCTACTTTTATCTTGCTTGGTGATGGCTGAATGGTCAACTTTTTCTTGTAAACGGATTTCACAAATCCTCCAGAAAGAAAATAAACAGCCTAGGCACTAGGTTATATCTAGTGGAGCTGATGGAACATCAGTTCTTCAAGCTCACGGACTACCTGGTTTTAAAGTGACAAAAAGTTTAATTTCTATGCAGTAAACGCAAGCTGGATGAGTTGTATGCTGCTTTCCCAACCTGTAAAGGACCATCAAACCAACAAAATGCAACATCAACCCCAAAGCAACATTTAGATACACAGCTCAACACTTTAGTGACTGAACAAATCTTTGAATTGTGTAACCAAAATCGCTTAGTAATCTCAGGGTGAGAGTGCTTAAACTAATTGATCTAAAAATGCTGCTGTACTTGGACTGAGAAATAATTATTGTTCTACGTACAGCTATAATACCTTTAAATTATAGATGACAAGATTAGCAATCTATGTTCACACTTAGGTTATCTACCGACTAGAAAGTGATCCAGAATTACGAGAAAAGGTTTCGTGACAAGGGCACGACTAACACCATAAAGGATCAATGACGTTATTCGTCGTGATAACTTCACATTATACATAACATGTTCTTTCTATTTGGAATAGGTCCTTAGAAACGGCAATACTTTGATCGTAATGACGATGCAGACTCTGTGGGTTATAGAAATTCTTGGCTTCCTACACATGGAATTGGAATGTCCACCTTTAAGATAGAAACCAACTCAAGCTAAATAAGGGAATGCACAGAAGATGGATTAATCGAATCAGCATATGCAGAAGATAAGGTAAATGGTTCTCATAGCAGATCACCATTGGAAGTTATCCATTTCATTTCCGATTAAAGATACGCAAGCAGTATCTTGACATCCAACAAGTGTCTAGCACATATTAAAAAATGAAATTCAGCAAGTTTTAATTGGATTGATTGGCAACAAACTGGGCTAAGATTTCTTGAACTGCACTATGAAGACAGAGGGGAAACAAAGTTAGTACATCAATGCACTGCACAGATGGGTTGCAAAGGGATGAACACAATCAATTTCTATTAAGACTGAAGGGGTTTATTCAAGACCAACATTTGTAACTAGCTGGCACCAAACAAGTCCTCCTGACAGCTGTGTCTGGTATCATCTCAGATTAATTTACTCTTCAAACATCAGTTTTGAAACAAGTTTTCTTTCGGGGGAAAAAAAAGAGTTGGAGGACTTATCGAAGGTTGGGGAAAAAGAACTGACCTGTTAGATTGTTGAGACATAGAGGCGCTATCACTAAAAAATATACTTCAAAGGGGCAACTTCAGGTGTTCCTTTATCAATGGGGGTTATTCCTGAAGCATACAAGTATATGGCAAAGACTACATCTGTTGAAGTATGTTGGTCGATGAGTCCTGGACTCAACTTCTCACCTCCTCAAAACTATTTTAAAATTTTCAGATACATCAGAATTAAACAAAATGGTTGGCAGAGAGAAAACAAATCTTGGGAGAAAACTGGTTCTCTTCCTTACCAGTCACATATTTATTAAGGCTATATACAATGGTTAAAGATTCCTTGGAATCTCTCATGACAATATTACCTCTGATGATCTCAGCACGATTCTATGCACTTTAGTGTCCCAACTGCAATCTACAGTTATAAATTGGTCACTTGAAGCTTTTCTTTTTCAGTTCAGAAATGTGCTTGCTACCATAGCAAAGGCACAATACTACGTTTCTATAATCTCTTCAGCGATGACTACTTCTTTGAATTTTTAATCCCTTGTTTGAGCTGTGGTGGACCAGGAGACTGTCCCTTCATCTGCATAGGTGCAGGTGGTGCCCGCTGCAAAGGAGGTGGTCGCATACCAGATTGAGATGGTGGAAACATTGGCAGTCCTCTTAAACCTAGGTGCGGATAGGTCATCAGTGGGCTAGGATTTCTTGAAGACATAAATTGGTTTAAAATTGGGTTCATTGGATACTGCTGCTGTTGTGCTGCCATCTGGTTGAACTGTTGCTGTCTTCGACTCATTAATATTTGTTGTACAGATCTTATCAACTGTGAAAGGAAAGCAGAAATGAGAACAATTGAATATGCAGTGCCTGCTTAGGGACCTTAGAAATCCCTATACTACAAAGGTCTGATCTTGCCGTTGTCAAAGATAGGTGTTTAGTTGAGATTAGGCACTCTCTCAAGGGGGAATGCAGATAATTCAGAATCAGTGCTAGCGATGAACTCAAAAAGCACGGGAAGCGGTTTACCTTCACTGTGACCCAGAATACCCAAAAGGAGCTCTTCAAAAAGGAGTTTACATGCTCAGATGGACAACCTACATTTCTGCATTGAAAATGATTAGATTATCTTCATCCTCATTTTATCAATATATTTAATTGACTATAAAAGGTACATGAATTTTTAGAAGCACGAATGGTAAATTTTCAGACTCGTTCACATATTATACAACAGGAGGTGCTGTCCAATTTCATTCAAATTAGCAACGGCCATAATCCCTAAAGATTAACAGTAGTTAGCAGCTGTAACACGTGACTGGTCACTACAGTTGCAGAAATCAAAAGTAATCTTCGTACCACCAGACCTTCAATGAACTTTAGCACTCATCTCCCGAAACATCATCCAAGAGGAGTTTTGGGAAAACACTGGTTTGAAATGTTTTACACCCACAAAGATAGCCCTGAAGCCCGGATTTTGAAGCCCAGTTTACCCAGATGTTCAATACTACTTTGAATGGGAGTCCTTCTATGGGAAGAGGAAGCTGTTCAAGTATTGTGATCCCAACACCTGTGGCAAGAGATTAAGTTGCTGATTTTGCGCGTGATATAGAACCAGTTTGGGTAGTGCATGAGAAACAAATAAGTGTTCATAAATTAAGTTGAAGAATTTATTCAGTATTTGAGAAAATAGACTACAGCCACTAAAAGTCTAATTGAATGTTTTAGGATTAAAATGTATTATCTTAAACAGTAGCTCTACAATTTGAACTCAATCTAATCATAACTTAAGAATGGAACTGACACTGGCATTAACTTGTGTGGGCTATTAAACATTTAATTGGTGAAGTGGTTCTGTGGACCTCATGATTATTGTAATTACACCTGAAGTTTCTGCAATTTCAGTCACATGACATTTTATTTGTATGAAACAAGTTACCCAAAAATACTCATGATCAACTTTGGTAACTCACTTTTCATAAACTATTAATGACTACAACACAAACTTAAAAATACATGTAAGTAAATTCTTTATCTATTCAACTAAAATGTAATATGAAAATGTAATACTCAAGATAAATAATGCAAATATTATACATGGGATAAAACAAAGTTATGAATATTTACTGCACCTTTTAAATTCAGTGATTCTGCTTTTCAAATTGTTGAGACATTTTTAAAACATCAAACATTACTTTGCTTAATCATTTTTTTTTAAGAAACAAAAAATACCAAGATCTTGTACTTTTTAAAAAGTAAATGGGCAAGGGCAGATATATCCCACAAATCAACCCTGCTATTCTATTACCAATTCGCAAAAAAAGTCTGAAAAGGGTTTTGTGTCGACATTAGGCACCAGTGCTTATTCGTCAAAAACAGGGCTAAGTTCTTACCAGCTGTTGTTTTGAAAGGATATCATTGTACATAGCTTCTCTGCGTTTTATTTCCAGTTCTTGGCTTGCTTGTTTGCTCAATGACACTGCTTGAACCTGCTCCTCAGACAAGTTGGGATTCTCTTTCCACTAAAGAAAAGGGAGAAACGCTAAAAACCACGACAATCTTGGAACAGGAGAGCTGACAACAGCGACAACAAAGCATGCATCTTGCTATTAATAGCAAATCTCAGTCACTTCTGAAGTGACCAATGACAGTTCAGGTTAAGAAGAAATTACTAAATAGTTTTCAGATTGGATGTAGGCAAAATATAGCAAAAGGTTACCAATTTATCTGAATGTTACATTTTGTGCCTATGAAAATTAACGTATAGAATTAACTTCATTGCTTGAACCATGTTGTCCCCACGTAACTATAAATACTTTAGGAAAAACAGCACTGCAGGGATGCATCACTCACTGTCCACATCAAAAATCAAAGAACAGTACAGCACAGGAACAGGCCCTTCGACCCATCAAATCTGTGTTGACACAGATGCCTTTAACCTAATATTTTCTTGCATCTACTTGGTCCATATCCCTCCGTTCTCTGCCCATTCATTAACCATCCAGATGCCTCTTGAACATTATAGAACCTGCTTCCACCACCCCCTCTGACAGCGGTTCCAGGCATTCACCGCCCTGTGTGGAAAAACTTGTACTTTACATCTCTTTTAAACTTTCACCCTCTCACTTTCAACCTATGCCTCCAAGTAATGGCCCCATCAACCCTGGGAAAAAGACTGACCATCTACTCTATCCAAGCCTGTCATAATCTTGTAAACCTCTATTAGGTCACCCCTCATCCTGCGACGCTCCAATGAAAATAATCCAAGTTTGTTCAACCTTTCTTCATAGTCTATGTCCTCCAAGCCAGACAGCGTCCTGATATCACCAAATCCCGAAAGTCCCCACATTGCAGAAGGAGGCCATTCTGCCCATTGAGTCTGCACTGACCACAATCCCACCTAGATAATATCCCTGTCCCACACATTTATCCTGCTCAGCCCCTTGACTCTAAGGTCAATTTAGCATGGTCAATCAACCTAACCCACACATCTTTGGGCTGTGGGAGGAAACCAGAGCATTCGGAGGAAACCCACACAGATATGGGGAGAACATGCAAACTCCACACAGTGATCCGGGGACAGAATTGAACCTGGGTGCTAAATACTGTGCCACCCCAAAAATCTCTTCCGCACCCTTTCTGATGCATCAACATCCTTTCGGTAGTGTGATGACCAGAATTTTTCACAATACTCCAAATGCAGCCTATCCAAAGTCTTATACAACAGTATCATGATTTTCCAATTCCTATAACTCAACACCCTAACTGATGAAGGCCAGCATGCCATATGTCTTCTTGTCCACCTGAGTTGCCATCTTCAGGGAATTGTAGATCTGCACATCGAGATCCCTCAGTATGCTAACATTTCTATGGACTCCACCATTTACTGTATATCTCCTTCTGCAGTAGGCTTTCCAAATCGCATCACCTCACATTTGTCTGGGTTAAATTCCATCTGCCATCTTTCAGCCCAGGTCTCCAGCTGATTTATATTCTGATATCCTCACTACCGCTACTCCCCCAATTTCTGTATCATATATAAACTTACTAATCAGACCACAGACATTTTCCTCCAAATCATTCATATAAATTACAAACAAGAGACCCAGCACTGATCTTTGTGCAACACTTTGTCAGACCTCCAGTTAGAAAAGTACCCTTCATAAGAACATAAGAAATAGGAGCAGGAGTAGGCCAACTAGCCCTTCGAGCCTGCCCCGCCATTCAATAAGATCATGGCTGATCTGTCGTGGCTCAGTTCCACATTCCCGCCCTCTCCCCATAACCCTTAATCCCCTCTCTTATCAAAAACCCATCAACCCGCGTCTTAAAATATTTAGTGAGGTAGCCTCCACCACTTCAACGGGCAGAGAATTCCAGAGATTCACCACCCTTTGAGTGAAGAAGTTCTTCCTCAACTCCGTTCTAAACACCTCCCCCCCCCGCCCCGTTTATCTTGAGGCTGTGCCCCCTAGTCCTACTATCCTTTCTGAGCAGGAAGAGTCTCTCCACCTCTATCCTATCCATCCCATTCATCATCTTATATGTCTCAATGAGATCTCCCCTCATTCTTCTAAACTCTAACGAGTACAAGCCTAGTTTATTCAGCCTCTCCTCATAGCTCAACCCCCTCAACTCCGGCATCAGCCTAGTAAACCTCCTCTGCACTCCCTCCAGGGCCAAAATATCCTTGCGTAAGTACGGCGCCCAAAACTGCACACAGTACTCCAGCTGCAGCCTCACCAATGCCCTATACAGCCGCAGCAAGACCTCCCTACTTTTATATTCAATCCCCCTCGCTATGAAGGCCAGCATCCCATTCGCCTTCCTGACCACCTGCTGCACCTGCAAGCTGGGTTTTTGCGACTCATGCACAAGGACCCCAAGGTCCCTCTGCACTGCCGCCTGCTGCAGTTTTTCTCCACGCAAGTAATAATCCTTCCTACCATTATTCCTACCAAAGTGGACCACCTCGCACTTGCCAACATTAAATTCCATTTGCCATTTCCTGGCCCATTCGCCCAGCCTATCTAGATCCTTCTGTAGACTCTCCACACCCTCTGCACAATTTGCCGTTCCACCAATCTTGGTGTCATCAGCAAATTTTGACACCCTACACTCAGTTCCCTCCTCCAGATCATCCTTATAAATGGTAAATAGCTGAGGCCCCAGCACCGACCCCTGGGGCACTCCACTAGTCACCATCCGCCAATCCGAATAGCACCCATTGACCCCCACTCTCTGCCTCCTATTTGACAACCAATCCTCTATCCACGCTAACACCCTACCCCCAACTCCATGTCCCCTGACCTTCTGCAATAACCTCTTGTGAGGTACCTTGTCAAACGCCTTCTGAAAATCAAGACAGACCACATCCACTGGCTCTCCTCTATCCACCGCCCTAGACACATCCTCATAGAACTCCAGTAAATTTCCACTGGTACTTTCTGCTTTCTATGCCCAAGCCAGTTTTGTATCCATTTTACCAGCTCACCTTGGGTCCCATACGACTTCACCTTCTATATCAACCTGCCATGTGGAACCTTATCAAAGCTTTACTGAAGTCCATGTATACAACATCCACTGCCCTGCCCATTTTTGTCAATTCCTCAAAGAATTCAAATCAAGTTTGAAAGAGACGACCACCCCTTCACAAAACCATGCTGCCTATCGCTAATAAGCCTATTCTCTTCCAGATGGGAGTACATCCTGTCCCTAAGAATCTTCTCCAATAACTTCCCCACTACTGATGTCAGACTCAGGTCTGTAATTTCCCAGAATCTCTCTTCTGCCTTTCTTAAGCAGAGGAACAACGTTAGCTACTCTCCTCCCATCCTCTGGTACTTTCGCCCGTGGTTAAAGATGATAAAGATTTTGGCAAAGGCCTCAGCAATTTCTTCCCTTGCCCCTTTCATATTGAGGAAGACCTATCTGGCCCAGGGCACTTGTCCACCTTAATGCTTTTCAAAACCTCTGATACCTCCTCCCTTTTTATGGCCCCTTTCTGCCCTCTTAAGTCCCTGTTTAAGCTCTTTCTTGCTACCTTTGTATTCCTTGAGAGCCATATCTGTTTTCAATCCCCTGAAAATGTACACATGCCTCCTCCTTTTTCACTAAGTTCTCAATCTCTCTCATCATCCATGGTTCCTGAATCTTGCAAATCTTTATTGTTTTAAAAAAAACAGGGGCATACTTTTCCTGAATTGTTGATAACTGACTTTTAGAAGTCTCCCACACATTGTATGTAGGTTTAATCTCAAACAGCCACCCCCATTTTACATTCCCTAGTTCCTGCCTAATACTGTCTTAGTTAGCCTTCTCCCAGTTTAGTACTTTCATTTGGACTACTTCTATCCTTTTCCACAAAAATCTTGAAACTTATAGAATTGTGATCACTGTTCCCAAAATGGTGCCCCACTGAGAATCATCTGTCTGAACTCATTTCCCAGAACTAGGTCTAAGATAGCCTTTTCCTGAGTTGGATTGTTTACATATTGCCTCAAGCAGCACTCTTGGACACTCTGCCCCATCCAAGTCCCTGGCACTAAAGGAACCCCAGTCTACGTTGGGGAAGTTAAAAATCACCCATCAACAACACTGCTGTTTTTACATCTTCTGCTGACATATCAGTTCCTCCACTTCACGCTGGCTGTTAGGTCTGTAGTACAACCCCAACAGTGTGACTGCAACTCTCCTGTTCCTGAGTTCTACTCAGGAGTATCAAATGAAGCAGCAGCAGGAAATATGAGAAGATATGGTGAGAACCGTGTCCCTGAGAATCAAGTGTGCTGGAGACCAAGAAACACCTGAAGTACAGTGCATTGCGTGTACAAAATATTATCCAGAGTTTGATGGTGCCAGATAAACTCAAAACATCACAAATAGCCCTGAATAAAAGAATAAGTTTCTTCAGAAGAAAACTTAATTCACTGATCAGCAGTAAATCCATGATGATAGAATCTGTCAAGATTGATAACGAGAAAGCAATTTGGGTATCCTACAGAGTTAAGTTAGCACAATACACTTGCCGAAGAAGCCCACACAACTGATGAAAGCCTGATAAAGCCTAGTGCCAAAGACATTGTAATGTGTATGCAAGCTGAGGCAGCAGGTAGAAACATTGAGATGCAACAGCTGTCCAACGTTGTTGCCAGCCAAATTCATGATCTTGCTGCTGACACTTAGGGTCAGCTAGTTTCTTCTCAATGTTGTGAGACATATTCATTGGAGCTAGATGAGTCCATTGACATGGATTGTAATATTGCTGAGGTAGGTCTTCAGTGTTGTTGTTGAGGACTTGCTGATATGTGACCCCCCACATTGCAACATCACTGGCAGTCAAATATTCAACTACATCAACAACTTCTTGGAAAAACATGGAATAAGTTGGAAGAAGTGTGTTGATGTGCGCACTGATGTGGCTAGGGCAACAGTCAGGCAGACAGGTGCTATAGCATGGATTATAGTTGCAAGGGCCATGCTGCATGAGCAATCACCATGTCCTCCATCAACATATACTAGCTGTCAAGATGCCTGCATCTCAAAAAAAAGCACTGGATGGAACAGCACAAATTAACAACATTAAAAACTGTGCACTGAAATCAAGACTTCTTAAAATCGTGCATCCAAAAAATGAGTCATGAGCACACAGCACTGCTCCTGCACAGAGGTACGGTGACTGTCGCAATGCAAAGTGCTCAAGACCTTTTGACTTTTATTGTACAGCCTTGGCATTTTGTGGGGATCAGAAATGTCAATTTTCAGAACTGATCTGTACTTCAAGACTTGCACATTTTGCAGATATTTTTGCAAGGCTAAATGGAGGGAAACTGACATTGTAAGGTAAAGATATTACAGTAAGAGCTAAGGTTTCATTGCTGTTGAGTAAACTTTGCTTTTGGATGGTGTGTAAAAATTTAAGACTGTTGACTGCTTTCCCACATTGAATTACTTTCTCACTGAAGTTAATTCTGCCCTGGAGGAGAATATTTTCAGTGACATTACACAACACCTGCATGGCTCGCACTCTTTGATGGAATATTTCCCTTTGTCAAATGAGCACAATATGTGGGCATGCAGCTGTTAAGATACGGAAGTAAAAGACTCAAGAATTGAGTAACATCAAGATTAAAAATGAAATTGGGATAAAATGAAGAAATTGGATAAAAGGAAACTGACGAGACCGGCTGTAGAGTTAGAGTAGCAGTCAAGAAACAAGTGTTCACCTAAGTGACATAGGGAAAACAATGCTGTATACATAGAAATAAGTGTAGAACTACAGGTGAGATGATTAAGTGGAGAGAATATAATTTGAACCTATATGCTAAAAGCCTGGCTTAAGGTGTTATTACCATAGAATATCAAAGGAAAAGAAAATAACCATAGGAGGACAGCTGAGTACAGTAGGAGAGAAGCAGCTACCATCGTAGTCGCACCCAGCTGGAGAAAGCAGGCTCTCAAAAACAAGCTACTAGAAGTTGTTTTTAAAAAAATTCTGTAACAGAGAAGAACCGCTATGCCAAACTAAAGAAAGCCTCCCCAAATCTGGAAATAACCTGTGGGTGGTAACTATATGCTGGATTTAGCTCAAAATTGATTCAGTATTGTATGTTGTTTGAGAAAAGGGACATTTTCATTCAAGAAACATAGGTAGTTGGGAACAAGGAATGCAGTGTGCGCGTTGCCAATATTGTAGTTAAGTCCACTGTTGTAGTGTATTATAGTCTCTCCTACTGTGTTTTCTTTTAAATTAGTAAATATTCTTTACTAATGACTACAAGACTACGCTATTCCTCAATTGCTTGCATGTCTCCCTTAACATTATACCAAAATTTAAAACATACAGCACTAGGCACCAGTGTTTCAAGTTACCCTTCTGGAATTTGAGGCACTCTAGCACTTAATATCAGCAGGGTTTTTAATTAAGTCAGGCCCGGTGATTTATTAGTACACTATTACAAGAGCCTGGTTGACATGATTTCTGTCTTCCCACTAAAGCAGCGGTTCAGTACACTGCTGCTGATGAACCTTTGGACCAGCTTAATGCACGGATATCCTGTGACACACTGAAGACAACAGCCAGGTCAGCCTTCAGTTCTTACTAATAATGGCTTATTGGTAATATATACATAAACGTAACTAGGAAAGACTGGCTTATATTTGATTTCTGTGATCGCACCTGCTTCACAAAGGGTGTTGACATTATGAGAATGTGTGGAGTTTCCTGAAGCTCTTGGGAGTCACTAAGGGTTCCATGGCTGGAAAGGTTTGGGGAAACCATGGCATAGATACAAATAAACCATTCTCATTGATATGGGAACCCAGAACAAGGCATTATCTTTAAACTGGAAAAAGCCATTTATGAATGAAGTCAGGAAATACTTTTTCACACAAAGGGTAATGGAAATCATCAGACCTGAGGGTTTATTGGTCCAATTCTGTTCCCACATCTACTAACGTTGATCAGACAGGGTTACTTTGATATATAATGAAAATACAGATCGAATTTTGGTAGTAGACTGAGATAGGTTCATGGCCAGAATGTCCAAACAAAATAATGTATTTTCAGCCAGATTCAGAGGCCTTCACCTTGGAATTACTTTTCTGATACAAAATAATCACTACTCAGTATCTACTGCATAGGAAGCTAGTGTCAAACTCAAGAGGCAGCAGTCACAATTTTGTCTACAGTTGTTTAATCATCTGAATGAGCAGCATATAAAATCCAGCGGCTTGGTAACTGTGTTCCAATGCTTTAACATAAAAAAGTTTGAGATACATGAGCACCAAGAGCAGTATTAGGTCCGTCTGTTCTCCACCTTCTGAGAAGACAGTATAATGTGTCTTTACTTGGCAAGGACAGATCACATTGGCTAGAAGGTCCAATGATTTTGTCTTTTGTACTTTCCTCAAGTGTTGAGGTTATGAGCCATTCACATCATCCAATGACTTTCATATCAAAAAAGTGACTTGGACATGCAGCAGACTTAATTAAATACCAAACCTGCAAGGCTTTGTTTTGTCTAGCAATGAAAAGACATTGGATTAGGGAATAGAATAAAAAAGTTCAACTTGATCTTCTAAGCATGCAAAATACTTGTTAGCTTTCTTGGCCAAACTGCAGTCCCTTCAAATCCCAAATGGAAACCTTTTTAAAAAATAAAAAGCGGTTTAGGGACTTTGGATGGAACAAAATTGGATTCCAACTGACTAGGTTCTTAGACACCTGGCAATGTCTCCCATTGCATTCAAAAACTATAAAAAATCTGCCCTATCAAAGATTGGAAGTGGATTTATCATAGTACTTCCATTATTCAGTAAGCAGTAATATTCCTTCATTTTTCACTAAGGTAGCCAAATATCTTTTATTTCAACCAAAACCATATGTACATAATCAGCATGTTCTATAACAGGCAGCATGAAAGCCAAGATTAATGGTACTAAAATGGGGCATTATCTCATTTTTTTATTAAATATTTTTATAGCTTTCTGTTGTGTTAAATGTTCCAAAGCACTTACGAAAACCTCCAATGTGCAGCACTTGCGTTTCAGATCAACGCACAGCTATAAACCACAAGATGATGTAATGTATTGTATTGCATGAATCAAAGGCTTTGATATCCAGTGTTGCTGAAAGGTCAACTGCATTGAACAAAATCTTATTTTGCTCTGTGTTAACAGTCTATTGATATTTAGAACAAATTACATTTTCCCTTTAAGAAATAAGCACTCAAGTTTCTTACCACTTGTGCAATGAGGTCTTCAAGAGCTTCTGTTCTCGCACCTGCTATACTGGTACTGGCTTCTACCACCTTCTCTCTGCCTTGATTGATAAGATCCTTGAGGAGGAAAAACAATCAAGTGGAAAGGACCGCAGTGAAGTCCACAATTACATACAGTGTACTTTTAAATGGCACTATTTTTTTCTCAGCTGGCAATGAATTAACTCAGCCACCGTATGTAAAACATAAAATTGGGACAAATCGTTGTTATTTATTGAACTAAACTGCCAGATTAATTTGTGAGTTTACTTTCATAATTCCTGTTCTAAAAAACACTCACTTTTACATTATACATTAACACCATCTACTGCGATAAATTAAGCACACTGCCTACGCCAGTTTAGGGTTGACATTATTAAATTGCCACTGTCATCATTACTGTAAGCTATTGACGGCCTAATTGTTACTCCTGGCGATACAACAAATCTCAACCAGTGCAGAATCTAACATCCATGAGCTGTTGGAGGAGGAAAGTAATTCAAGTCACCCAGGAATTACATTTCTGATCATACTTATGAAATCAAACACAGATGAGATATACTCTGTCGAACAGCAATGGACTAATGGTTAGGGGGGCAAGCACTTACCATGCAATTTTTATATACTGAATATTTGAAAGTTATCAAAGCAAAAAAATAACAATTTGAAAAACCACAAGATCTCTGTGTTAGGTAATACAAACACTGTAAAGTTTACGTACTTCACTGTTAAAAACAATTGGAAACAAGAACTAAGAATTGACAAATACAAAGCATATCATTACAATACATTTTTGTATGATACCAGATCAAATTAATCTCAATGTTTTGAACTTCAAATATCAAACAAGTTATATTAAAGATACTGGGACCACCAGTTTAGATCAGATTACCCACCTCCAGCTGTTGATTAGTCATTGCAGACAACGTTGCTATGTTGAAAGGAAAATGTGCAGCCTGCAAACTAAAATTGGCAGCAGGGAAATTCATCCCAGTTGGTACATTAGTTCGCAAAGAGAGACCCTAGAAGGAAGGGGTTAAAAAAGCCATGTTTATCATTTTGAAACCCAACAGTAGCATTAAACATTAAAAGGAATAATTTTATCTTAAACCAATTGACAATGCACAAATCCTGCTGCTGTCTTATTGAGGGAATACTAAAGTGAAGTTTTAAAGCAAATTATGAACACAGAGTTCCCTTCACAGATTTTCTATCATGGAATACCAAATGCTGTATTTTAGTTACATAACCCAAGAAGCTCAATGATTTCCCACCAATTACGAGATCATCTTTGGACAGATCAATTTTTGTTAAGTGTTTCATCAGGAAACAAACAATCAAGGCTAGATGGAATAGTATCAGGGTGTTATCTACAGTCACAGATCTTTGTAGGTATATAGGCCAGGAATTTCCTGTGGGGATGTTTATCAGCAAACACTGGTAGAATTTATGCATGAAGTTTCCCACATTGCTAACAATTACTTCTTGTGCATTTACTGTGACTACATCAGAAATAAAGAATCAACAACCTGCACGACCAAGTAGGCCCCCTATATCCTCTCTGAACATCTGACAGGCTTTTTATGCAAACTTCACATCTCTCAAGTGGTGATGCTATAGCTTTCAAGCATTCACATCTTTTGCTTTGAATTCCTTGCTTAAACCTCAATTTTTCTCCCTTTAACTTAAAAGCATCTTGACAATATTCAAGCCTGAATGGTGGCAAGTAGTATTCGTGCCACACAAATGCCAGACAATTACCAATGAGAGAATTGCACCACGTTCCTTTGATACTTATCACCAAAACCCAGGAGGGTTATCAGCGACCTGAAACTGAACTGAATCAGCCATATCAATATGCTGTAGCTACAAAAACAAATCAGAGGTTGGCAATTCTGCACAGTGTAACTCACTTCCCAACTCCTCAAAGCTTCACCACTATCTACAAAGCACAAGTTGAAAGTGATAGTCTCCATTTCCCTGGATAAGTGCAGCTCTCATAACTCTTCCACAATCCATCCATAACAAAGTAGCCCACCTGTCTGGCACCCCACCAAATTCACTTCCTCCACCATCAACACACAGTATACATTGCTGCCACTGTCTACAAGATGCATTGCAGGAAATCACTAAAGTTTCTTCAACAGAGTCTTCAAATCCACAACCTCTCCCACCTAGAAAGGACAAGGGCAGTAGATGCATGGGAATACTACCACCTGCAAGTTCCCCTTCAAGTCATGTCCCATCTTGACCTGGAACTATAAAACCATTCCTTTGCTATTGCTGGATCAAAATCCTGGAACTCCCCTTCCAAACAGCACTGTGGTATTCCTACAACAGGGTCTACCACCTTCTCATGGGCAATTCAGGGTGGATAACAAATGCTGGCCTTGCCATCAATGCCCACATCCCACAATTTATTTTTAAAATTCCATCTTTTTGAGTATCTGATTTTTTTTTCCCCTTTGACCCTCTTCAAAATGAGCCTATGGGATTTTTCTTGGTACAAATACAGATCATTGCTAAACACTAAGCAAAACTCAAGTTCATACTTGTTAACAAAACTGTTTTCATATTATTCAATAATGCTCCCACTAACCAAACAAAAGCCAAGATTTTGATATCAAAATAGACACAATACTTGCATTGAAAATTAAATGCTAGCTTGATTTATTATATCTACAATAGCAGAGTTACATTTGGCTATATGATTAAAAACCAATTAGATGAATTGTGACATTCCGCAGGTGGAGGTCCACCTTGTTGTCAAACGAGGGGCATGCACACGGTGGGTCGTGCGTGGGCTGTTCTTGGAGGTTCTGGGAGTGGCCTAGTCGGTGTGTGTGCTTGATCCTGGACCGGTAGACGGGCGCCGCAACAGCTCGGTGACTAGCACTGCTAGCTGTGCAGATACATGGATTTGGGCCTGTGTCTGTGGGAGTTTGCGCATTCTCCCTGTGGTTGCGTGGGTTTCCTCTGGGCACTCCGGTTTCCTCCCACACCCCAAAGATGTGCTCTTAGGCTGATTGGTTTACCAAATTGACACTATTCTCCCCTGAATCTGGCTAAGTTAGGGGTTCCACTCACAGACACGCAGGGCAGATTAGGTGTAGGAGGATGCGGCAGCGCGGGCTCGTTGGGCCGAAGGGCCTGTTTCCCGTGCTGGGTTGTTCTTTGTTTGTTTATTAGAAGCTAAATGGTTCTGTATATATATTATTCATGCAACTTTTCTATCCATTTTAGAATGATTTATGTCAGCTTTCAAGTTTTGCACAATTATTTTAGGCCAGATGCATCATCCTCTCCAGGAATTTAAATCTGCTTGATCTTACTGTTGAGCAAGTTCCTTACCTTCTTTTCTGCTTCATACTCAGCCCATGCTGCTTTTCGGTCCTCCTCACTAAGCTCCTCCTCCTCCTTGTGGTCCAAAAGAGAATCATGCTCATGGTAACCCACAATGTAATCTTTCTGGTTTTGAAGTATCTCTGCTAAAATGTGATCCTATTTAAAAAAAAACACAAACATTATTGTTGCTAACTATCTCTTCTGGGCTATGATTAGAACACTGCTTTAAAAAGAAAACCGCAACTCGCTACTTTAAGATGACAACAGAATTGCTAACACTACAATCAACTGCCAACTGTTTTTCATGCCTCACACAACTCTACCTCCTTTCAAAAAAATATCACTGGAGGTACACACAGTAGACAATATTCAATTCGACAACTCTAATTCTAGCTGAAATCTCTAGGAACAATAGCAAGACGCTGGGTTCCTGAAGAACTTTTCCACAATATTTTCTAGAGTTAGATTTAATAAATTCTAAAATCTAGAAGTATTTCATACATACTATAATCGTATTTGATGAAAATGTAGTAAGAGAGTTAACATACTGATTTGCAATTAGCTGTCCAGTCACTTGCTTCATGAATGAAAAACCGCATGATTCAGAGTTATGATGCAGATCATCACTCAAGGCCAGTAAGTCCATACCAGCCATGCCATGGGGTGGCATGGTGGCTAGCACTGCCGCCTTACAGCACCAGGGACCCGGGTTCGATTCCCGGCTGGGGCCACTGTGTGAGGAGTTTGCATGTTCTCCCCATGTTTGCGTGGGTTTCCTCTGGGTGCTCCAGTTTCCTCTCACTGACTGAAAAACATGGTTAGGTGCATTGGCCATACTAAATTCTCCTTCAGTGTACCCGACCAGGCACCAGTGTGGTGACCAGTAACTTCACTGCAGTTAATGCAAGCCTACTTTGATACAAGTAAATAAACTTAACAGCTCTCTGCAGAGTAATCCTGCTATATTCCCATAGCCCTGCAAGTTTATTTCCGTCAAGTGCCCAACCAATTTCCTTTTGAAATCATTCTTCGTCACCACTTTGACCAGCTTTGTAGGTAGTAAGCTCCATGTCATTACCACTTTTTATGTAAAAGAGATGCTCTCATATTCCCCCTGCATCTCTACCCAAATCCTTATCTCTGAATGGACTGGTTCTGCTTTCCTTGGTCTACTCAAATTTTGCAAACATGCATCAAATCTTCCCATTATCTCCTTTGCTCCAGGGAAAGAAACCCCTGCTTCTCTTAAAAGCCCTCTTCCCTGGAGGCCCTGCGGTAAATGTTCACTCCACCCTCTAAAGGGCTCATCTTGTGTGGTGACCATGAGATACTCTAGTTATGTCCAACCAGGGCTTTATAAAGTTCTACACAAATAGTCCTGCTTTTATACTCAATGGTCCTACATTAGGAAGGCCAAAATCAACATGCTTTGCTAATTACTCTCCATATCTTGTCATCTTTAAGAATCTGTGCACATGTTCCAAAGTCCCTTTATCCTTGCATACACATTAGAACTGTGCGTCTCCCTTTCCCCTTTGCCATAAAGCACTGCCTCATATTTCAGCTGCCACTTGAACATCAATTCTGCTGGCCTACATCCTAACACAGTCATTATGTATTAACATCACCATTTATCACACTTTGAATAGTGGTATCAGCAAATTTTGAAATTTCATTCCTTCCAGTATCTCTTTATCCTCCACCACCACCCTGCCCTGCAGCACCTTAAGTCTATGATCCTCAATTTTGTTAGCTAGGGTTTGTGGTACTCTATCAATCATTGATCTAAAATCCATATGGATAACACCCATTGCATTCTCTTCAACTATCTCCTCTGTTGCTTCATAGAAGTATTCAAGCATGATGTGCCTTTTACAAATCTGCACTTTCACTCCTTAATTAACATAAGACTTCCAGCAATTCTTAAAAGATAGAGGAACTCGAGTTGGACATTCAGCCTCTCGAGCCTGTTCTGTCATTCAATAAGATTGTGGTTGATCTGTGGCCTAACTCCATATACCTGCCTTTGGCTCATATCCCTTAATATCTTTGCTTAACAAAAATTTATCTATCTCAGATTTAAAATTAACTGATCTAGGATCAAATGCTATTTGTGGAAAGGGGTTCCAACTTCTTTCTATAAGACCCTTGTCAGACCCCACTTGTAGAGTACTGTGCACAGTTCTGGTCACCTCACTACAGGAAGGATGTGGAAGCTATTGAGAGGGTGCAGAGGAGATTTACAAGGATGTTGCCTGGATTGGGAGGCATGCCTTATGAAGATAGGTTGAAGGAGCCAAGTCTCTTCTCCCTGGAGAGACGAAGATTGAGAGGTGACCTGATAGAGGTTTATAAAATGTTGAGAGGAATAGATAGGGTGGATTCTCGGAGGCTATTTCCCAGGGCTGAAATGGTCGCAACAAGGGGACACAGGTTTAAGGTGCTGGGAAGCAGGTACAGAGGAGATGTTCGGAGTAAGTTTTTCACTCAGAGGGTAGTGAGTGAGTGGAATCAACTGCCGTCGGTGGTGGTAGAGGCGAACTCGCTGGGGTCTTTTAAAAGACTTCTGGATGAGTACATGGGATTGGGAGTTATAGATAGTTCTACGGCCTGGTAGGTATGGATATGATCGGTGCAACTTGTGGGCCGAAGGGCCTGTTTGTGCTGTAGCGTTCTATGTTCTACCATCCTGTGCGCGAAGAAGTGCTCCTATCATCGCTTCTGAAGAGTCTGGGCCTAATTTTTGACCAAAAACTTCAAAAGGATCATCATTAAGTGTATCAGTACATTCAGAAAGACCATCCATTTTATACTCCTAAGATTTCATTCGAAGACTGAAGTCAACTTCTTGTAAGTGCAAAAACTTATGTAATACGATTGCAGGGAACCTGCACAGCCACAAAACAATTGGAATGCTAATGTGCCTAAAAACCTAAATAAGGCAAAGAAATAAAGGTGTATTCTTACCAGAATATCCTCAAACCATGAAAGACCAATCTCAGACAAACTGCATTGCCAAGCACACAGATGGTGCACAAAATCAAACTTGTTTTTTTTGATTGATCTTATGATACTTACTTTCCTCCCTTGCAACTAAAAATATATTTAGTTAAAACCATTAGCTGAGACCATTTCTGCTCAATTTCTGGGTCTGTAATTTTCTTGAAACTCAAACAGAAGTGGTCCCCAGAACATAACAGCCAACTTGGTCCCAAATTAATTCAAGCTGATCCAAATGAGAATTGCACTTCTCTATAATTTTAACCTAAAGGTGGCAGTTTGTCAAACAGGTTCAATATACTTTTACCAAAATGTTAAGATTGTTCTACTTTAGTGAAAAGGTCACACAAATAATACTACGAAAATAACTGATTTATCTAGTTCTAACAATCAACAGAGATGCAAAGACTGATTAGGGACAATCAGCGTAGCTTTGAGAGTGGAAAATCATGTCTCAAATTTGACTGAAGTGTAACCAAGGTGGTAGATGAGGGCAGTGCCGTTGATGTTGTCCACATGGACATTAGCAAAGCCTTTGACAAGGTACCACACATTAGGTTGTTGTATAAAGTTAAATCTCACAGGATCCAGGGTGAGATATCCAAATGGATACAGAATTGGCTTCTTGCCAGAAGCCAGAGGGTGGTTGTAAAGGGTTGTTTTTCAAACTGGAAGCCTGTGACCAGCAGTGTGCCTCAGGGATCAGTGCTGGGCCCACTGTTATTTGTCATTTATATTAATGATTTGATGCAAATATAGGAAGCATTGTTAATAAGTTTGCAGATGACACTAAGATCAGTGGCATAGTGGACAGTGAAGAAAGTTATCTCCACTTGCAATGGGATCTTGATCAATTGGGCCAGTGGACTGACGAATGGCAGATGGAGTTTAATTTAGACAAATGTGAGGTGATGCATTTTGGTAGACTGAATCAGGGCAGGACTTACTCAGTTAATCGTAGGGCACTGGGGAGAGTTACAGAACAAAGATCCAGGGGTACACATTCATTGTTCCTTGAAAGAGGAGTCACGGGGGACAGAGTGGTGAAGAAGGCATTTGGCATGCTTGGTTTCATCAGTCAGAACATCGAATACAGGAGTTGGAATGTCTTGTTGAAGTTGTACAAGACATTGGTACGGCCACACTTGGAATACTGTGTGCAATTCTGGTCACCCTGTTATAAAAAAAGATATTAAACTAGAAAGAATGCAGAAAAGATTTAATAGGATGCTACCTGGATTTGGTGAGTTATAGGGAGAGGCTGGATAGACTGGGACGTTTTTCTCTGGAGCGTAGGAAGCTGAGGGGTGATCTTATAGAGGTCTAAAATAATGATGGGTACAAATCAGCTAGATAGTCAACAGCTTTTCCCAAAGGTAGGGGAGTTTTAGACTCCCCTACTAGGTTTTAAGGTGAGAGAGGAGATGCACAGAAGTGTCCAGAAGGGCAGTTTTTTCACAGAGTAGTGAATGTCTGGAACAAGCTGCCAGAGGTGGTAGTAGAGGCAGGTACAATTTTGTCTTTTAAAAAACATTACATGGGTATGATGGGTATAGAGGGATATGGGCCAAATGCTGGCAATTGAGATTAGCTTAGGGGCTTAAAAAAAAAAGGGCAGCATGGACAAGTTGGCCTGAAGGGCCTACTTCCATGCTGTAAACCTCCATGACTGTTTCAAATTTTCAAACAATTAACTTTACATCTGTTTGTCAACCCAAATAAAATTTTGCCAGAAAAGAAGAAACACTTATTGATAGGGTAAATGAAGAAATAGGTAAAGTAATGCTAACTTGACAAAGATGTATTTGTAACCAAGGCAACATTATCGAAAACAATGTGTTGGAATGCAATATGTGCATATTCAGGCAATATTGTCACCAAAATGTGTTTTAGATTACATCCCACTGTGCTTGTTTGCTTTTCTTAGTCTATGCTTTGTTCCTCATTTAGTGGATGAAGGTGATGAAAAAAGTGAAAGCACCTTCACACAAATACCATTGTTAATCACCTAAAGCCATAAGACAACACAAATTGCTCATATAGCAGGAAATAGACTCAGTGGGTTCAGAGGATGGAGTGTGTTTGGGCTGTACTGTACATGTTAACAGTATAGCAGCATTTAGTCGAAGGAGATAAACTTTTATTTTGGTATTAGCCTCCGCACGCAGCAAGCCAGGAAATGAAAGGCACTTAATGGCCTTTAATTTAAGTTCTCAGATCATAAAAATAATTAAGCCAAAGATAAACTTTTTAATATATGCAGATTTTTTTTAAGCATGGAGAAATTTGACAATCTACAGAACAAAATTAGCTTTTCAGGGTCAGAGAGCAACAGTAATTATGAAATTAGTACACCATTAAAAAACTGTAATGCTGCAAAGTGAAGTTTCTTGCCAAGGTTCTTTACAGAAAGATTAAGCACAAAAGTGCAAGCTCTCTTCACTTTACAAGATTTCCAGTTGCTTGCAGTCTGGGGGATGACTCAACAATGTCTGGAGGAGCATAGAATCAGTGACAGAATTTCTGGATGCCTCTGCTGTTCAGCACGTGTGCAAGTAGTTAGTTTCAATGGTGCAATGACAGTGAATGCTGACAGTTCAGTCATTACTACAACAGATTGTGGAGGAATATTTGATGACCATTTTCTCAAATTCTATACAAGAGGTTACAACATTTATTTTGCTAAGTCCCCAGTTGGAGATCCACACTCCATGCATGCAGCTTTTTGTGGAACAATTGGGTGAAATTGGTCTTCGCCAATAACAGATTGAATAGTAGTAAATCTGCAGTCATTTGCATGACTGTCACAGAACAATTCTGCCCCCTCTTCAACCAAGATTTAATTTCCTTAGCTAATATTTCTTACGATAGAAAACACCATAAATAGTACAGTACCAGCATTAATTTTGAACATAAGAACATCTGATAACTTGCCCTTACTTCAGTGAGGAGGAGAAATATGCACAAAACCATTGGAATCTCAGTGAGACTTTGGAAACTTTCAAATGCAATGACACTCTGCATTCAAGATGGTTAAAAGTGAAAGATAATTTCATACATATGTTGAGGCAAAGTGGAAAATTATTTCAAAGACTTCCTGGAACAACTGAGGAAACTTTTTAAATTGACAACTAAAATGGATCAAAAGGCATAAATTTAAAATGGACTCAAAAGTTGGCAGCATCAAATTCTCTTCTACACTCTTGAACAAACTTGGCCTTTGCTATAAAGTCCTGCAAAAATGGATTTCAATCCCAGTTAGAATTCTGTAATTCATTTGCTCTCTTTCAGGAAAACTTATTTTAAATTTTACACTAAGCTGATCACACATTTAACTTCTCATACTTTACAGGCTGCAACAGAAGGCATTGTGAATGTAGCTAGATAGCATATAGCTGCTCCTCAGCAAAAATTGGCCAAACTCTATACTTTTTCATATGATGGAAATGCTTCAGATGTTACCTTTCAAAAAAGATTGCGCTCATTTAGCAGTCAAGAACATCGACTGGCTAAGCCAATGAAACCCAAATGGCCTACTTGGTACCATAAATTTTCTATATTTCGCTGTTTAAATTTTTCTTAGCGGTTGTTTGAGGAAATGAAGTGCTGATTCAGTCAATCAAAAACATGCCTCAACATTATCATAAGACAGTCACTTAACTCCAATTTGTCCTTTCAGCTAAGTTTAATTTGAAAGTAGTTCCTTTTATTTGTTCTCCAGGAGGAATTTCAGTCCCTTTGATTTCATGCCAACTTCCAACACGTTATACCTGATGAATTACACCAGAATCAGCAAATGTGAAACTAAAAAAAGTTAGAAGTTTATTTATTAGTTTCACAAGTAAGGCTTACATTAACACTGCAACTAAGTTAGTTGAAATTCTCCTAGTCGTCATAGTCCAGCACCTGTTCAGGTCAATGCACCTTCCCATCACATCTTTCAGATTGTGGAAGAAAACCAGAGCACCCAGAGGAAACCCACACAGACATGGGAGAATGTGCAAACTCCACACAGACAGTGACCCAAGCTGGGGATCAAACTCAGGACCCTGGCGCTATGAAGCAGCAGTGCTAACCAATGCACTAGCATGCCACCCCTAATATAAAGTATGAAACTAAAGTATGAAAAATCATACTTTGAATTATAGAATTCATACAGTGCAGAAGGTGGTCATTTGGCCCATCGAGCCTGCACCGACAACAATCCCATGCAGGCCCTATCCCTGCCACCCAGCATATTTACCCTGAAAATCCCCCTAAAACAAAGGGGCAATTTACCATAGCCAATCAACCTAACCCACACATCTTATTTACTGTCCAGCTGGTTCTAAATTTTCTTTACATCTTTAATATCATGCTTCAAAAAAAAAAGCACTCAATTTCTTCAATAATTCTCAAACACCAAATGCAAAATGTCCAGCACAGGAATTTGGGGGAGCTGGGATTGTTTTGAGTTGGTAGATCAGTGCAAATGTCAATTCAGTAAGGTACTGGCAGCGAACTGCAATAGTGAAAAGGCAGTGTTTACCTGGAGAGTTCCTGCAGCTGCCGACGTAGATCAACCCTACTGTATTATATAGGCTATCAAAGGTATATCGGCACTCATAGCTCAGCATGGAACATTTGAATTCTTGTTGCTTCTTAAGTAAATTTTCGATGAATCAGAGCTATTTCACGTGCACAGTAATTGATTATTGTGGTGAGGTCACACTATACTGAGGCTGCAGTATTATACTTCTTCCTTTGAATTTCAATTTAATCAGTTTCTTTAAATTTTAAAAAAATTCAGGCTTTTGATGCACCTCTTCTGGTTATGCGAGGTTATTGCCCCCATGCCATATTCTTCTCGTACCAACTCAGCTTGGGAGTCTCTGCCCCAAGACAATCAGTCTCCTATTGTACAGGCCCACCATGCAGAACAAAAAAAACAGCCCCAGTAAACAAATAAAAAGATCAAAGGTCAATAAGTTTCCATCTGTTTCAATGCAGTGACGATCAAGCAGCACACTTAAGTTACTGAGCTGGGAACTCAATCATTATGATACATCATACTGATATTATTCACAAAGCCCTCCAGTTACAATCACTATCATTGTTGCAAACTGAATTTATCAACTGTTATCTCAACAACAAAGATTTACCACAGTGTTATTATCTATTAATGTGCATAAATTGCCAGGAATACACAAACAATGAAATCACCATTGTAAAGTTGAGATGCATTACATGGGCTTTTAGTGATCCAATTACCAGAATATTATTAGGTCAGATCTGATGTGTTATTAAGCAACACATGGCCAATCAGAATTATATGGCTACAGTTCTTATCCAGTGGCACAACAGAAGTCTTTGTAAGCACAATGGTTTACTCATGTAACAATATCCAGCAATCTGCAGAAAGCCTAGGGTGAGGCATAAACTCCGGGTCCTCAAGCCAAGTACAAAAGCAGGCAATACACCGAGTTATCTAGAGCACATTTAGTGTACTTGTTTTTCAAGCATTTTGAATTAGACATACTATTTTATGAATTTAGTACATAGTTTTATGTAACTACTAGAAGGATGAGCCTCCCCAATCTTCCCTTCTAACTTTACAATTGCAATACTCATTGGCAAGGCTATATAAAAATCTTCAGTTGGTTCACAATAAATACCTCAAACTTGTTGATAGATCCATCATTGCAATTTAGTCTTGAGCAATTTTACTTGGTATAAATTTCAAAGGAAGTCTGGAGATTTTTCTATTCAATTAGCTACCTGACAAATGGAAGCTGCAATTTATCAGCATTTACCTTATTTCATATCCAAGAACAATGGTTCTCAAATTTGTTTGACAAGGACCTCTTTCCAAGGCCCACCCAGATTATAATCTGCATAATGCTCATTTGAAAGTGTTGCACGGAGTGTTTTAATAATGCTTTTAAGAAAGCAGGCGCTCATTGACATTATCAATGAGATGTTGCCCCTCACTACACAGTCTATCCACTGTTTTACAATGACAGACTTAAATTATTCACCACTTCTAGATGAGACTTGCACTTTCATAACTCTTGACTTGGAATGCTGATAAGATGTGATTGCAGCCTTACCTCCACTTTCTTGCCTGCCCTATACTCTACTCCCTTATAGATGAGAAAATTTGTCAAACTTAGCCTTAAATATATTTATAGAAAGGCTCCTCTGCTCTCTGATGGAATGATAAAGAGTAACAACCCAAGACAATAAATCCATATCTGCAAATCTCCAGACTTTATAAACAGGGCACCTCTTATTTGGAATCTCTGCCTTTTATAAGCCAAACATTCTCTCAGCATTTACCATCCATATCAAGCCGTTTCAGAATGTTATACATTTCAAAAAGATCACGTGGTTCACAGTACTCCAGGGGCTCGGATTCAATTCAGACCTTGGGTGATTTGGTAAAGAGCTTGAATATTCTCCTTGTGTCCCTTGTGGGTTTCCATCTAGGTGCTCCAGTTTCCCCTCAGTTCAAAGACAGGTGGATTGGCTATGCTAAGTTGCCCCTTAGTGTTTGAAGATGTGCAGATTAGATAGATTAACCACGGGAAATGTGTATGATTAGATGGGTAGAAGGCCTGGGTAAGATACTCTGCCAGCGAGTCGGTGCAGACTCAATGGGTCAAATGGCCTCTTCTGCCCTGTAGGGATTCTAGGAAATCCCATCATTCTTCTAGACGCCAAATCAGTATTGGGCTAACCTAGAAAACCTTTTATAATAAAGCAACCTTTCTTCCCAAGAACTAATTTAGGTGAGGCTTCTCTGAACTGCCTCCAACACAAATATATTCCCCCTCAAATACAGCGACAAAAACTGAATATGATACTCTAGATGTGATTGCACCTAAACCTTATACAGTCGCAACTCATCTAAACCCTACACAGTTCATTCTTCCTTTGTCAAGTTGCAGTTGCTCAGTTACATTAACTACAGGCAAAAGATAAGCTTTCAAGAACAAGACAATCAACACCCATCTTCATCCCTCAACCATTTCCTCCATGGTGTCAAACTGGGACATTTTTGACTCTTGA
The DNA here is from genome assembly GCF_965287045.1 of Carcharhinus amblyrhynchos. Taxonomy (NCBI): domain Eukaryota; kingdom Metazoa; phylum Chordata; class Chondrichthyes; order Carcharhiniformes; family Carcharhinidae; genus Carcharhinus; species Carcharhinus amblyrhynchos. Next base: position 135,369,799 of record NC_137327.1, read on the forward strand.
CAACCTCAAGCCCTTTTCTACTGATTCTTTCCCCCTTTCAGGGGAGCTTTAATGTGTAGCCACCAACTACTCCTCTCCCACACCTAATTAATACTTTACATTGCCAAGTAGATTTTACCAAGATTATTCATTAAGTTCAAAGATTGCAAGGGGAAAATAATGTGTCAAACATGAAAATTTCAAAATATATCTAAGCTATTTGTTACATTTGAAGATCCTTTGACCATGATTAGATTCACTGCTGAGTTCACCTATCCAAAATTCTGCAAATTTTGGGGCGAATGAGATTTTAAACGAGTGCTTCCCGCAAAGTACATTTTCTTTAATGCTTGATTTCACATCTTAATGAAACTATAACTGATTACTTGAAGGTATTCTTCAAGTCACCTCAACTTTAAAATCAGCTATACAGATTTAAGTGTTGTAAAAACTGAATCACAATTGCCAATTCGCAATTACATGTAGTAGATTCTGATCACCATTCACAAAAGGTTTTAAGAAAATGCTTCAACAGAAAAATGTTTTCATACAAGGAAGCTCAAAGTTGGTATCTCCACAGTGTTACATTTCTCTATGTGACAAATACTCTCAGGTAACCAAATGAATAATTAGAGGTTACCAGATATTTAATGGAGATAGCTAATAGCCAATAGCCCACTCTCACTGTTCCATTACAACTAAATTATCTAGACCTGAAGCTTTAAATGGTGTGCTGCTTTTCATATTCTAAGATATCACATGTACCAAAGAGTGAGTGCACAGGCAGGAGCTCCATATAATCAGTGGAGCAAAGTCCCCAAGGAACATCATGCTGTTGTGAGCATAATATTGCTTGAGAGATGCAGACCAAGTCTCAGGAAAAAAACACTGATGAGAACTGCTCTCCATTATTTCTAGCATATTGAGAGAACACTTTTAATGTTAAGAAATAATCTTGCCATCCACATTTTCATGTGACAGATGTTATTTGGCATTTTCCTAATGTTAGAATTGAAACTAGGTAATTGTAAAGGCTTAAATGGCTCCTCTTGACCTTTCAAGTGTTTTTCATTGATCCAGTGGCATTATGGATCATCACTGCATCAACAAATTATATCACTGCACTTCCAAGTGCAAGACACTTTATTAATGCCCAGGAAGGAGCATTCAATTCTTGACTAATGGAAAATTGCTCATCACAAACTTAAAAATGCTACCTGCCAATATCTGAGAGATTGGAACAAACCAGTAAAACAAAGGATTATTTATTCTTTCACAAAAATTTTCCCTACTTTTTCAACTTCCACACTTGCTTCTAATCCATCAGTAACGTGCTCAATTTTGGTTGTATTATGTTTTGGGATGGTGATCCACTGCAGCCCAATTTTTTTGTTTCACAGAAGTTGCATTAAGGTTAGTGTCAAAAGGGATGCATACTTAGAACTTCACCTTCTAGGCAGTTAATTTTTCATGAGAACTCAAATGGAAGTGAAATTACTAGGAGAGAGAAACTAGCAACTATTTATCTGTCAAGAGCAATGCAACCAACCCAAGGTTAATAATTGAACCTGAAAATTAAAAACCTTCCCCATATGTTGGCAAAATATTTTCAAGAGAGAGCGTCGAACCTCAAAAAATAAATGCACAAACAACTAAGGGAAAAGTCACTGGATTGATCTCCTCAGCAACTGAGGGCTTACAACACTGTCAAAACAACAGTCAAATTAGGTTAATATGAGCCATAGGATCTTGATATCAAGTGTTGGCTAAAAGAACATGGAACATCTGTTTAAGTGTTATATTGCAGGCAAACCACATCTTTGGAGTTGAGAAATTCTAAACTTGGTCCCTAAAATATAAATTGGTTTTAAGTGCTGGAGCAAATACTGCAAAATATTTTCAGACAATAAACTGAGGTCAATTGTATTATGTCTGTCATTTAGTAAAGTAAAAGCCAGTTAAATTACATCAACCCTTTACTGCTGAAGAACAAACTTCTATATTTAATCAAAATTTACCTTTAATTTTGAATTTTTTTAACCTCCTATTTTTTCTGATAAAACAAAGATATGAACAAGTCAATGGAATCAAATCTGTGTCTTTAATGCCAAAATTACTGAAAGCAACAGTATAACTTCCACTTGAGGTGATATCTTCATAATTTCCATAAATCAAGTGGATAGTAAAAAGTGGCAGATAGTTTAGAATTCCAAAAGTCTAGTCTTGTACATATGGTGCAACAATACCACAGATGGAAATTAATTGCACCAGATGATCAGAATTAACATTGTTTGATTAATGTCATTATTGATAGAATCTCTCAATACACAGGAGGCCATTCAGCCCATCGAGACTGCATTGACAGCATCTTACCCAGGCCCTTTCCCAATCACCTCACACATTTACCATGGCAAATCCATCTACACATCTTGGGACACTAAGGGCAATTCAGCATGGCCAACCCACCTAATCCACACATCTTTGGTTGGTGGGAGGAAACCGGAGCACCCAGAGGAACCCACACAAAGGGGAGAACATGCACACAGACAGTCGCCCAAGACCAGAATTGAACCCAGGACCCTGGAGCTGAGGCAGCAATGCTAACCATTGTGCCGCCGCCATTAGCAGCCACCGTACTGCAAGACCTACAATTATATGGCATATAACAAGCACGAATAAGAAGTTTCAGCATAATTCATGTCAGTCTATTGGAAATAGATTCTTTAAACTTTATTTTGTGCCACAAGTTTAAAACAACAATAACCCTTGGTTTAAATCAAAACCCCCCATAAGAAATAGGAGCAGGAGTAGGCCATCTAGCCCTTCGACCCTGCCCCGCCATTCAATAAGATCATGGCTGATCGGAAGTGGATCAGTTCCACTTTCCTGCTTTCTCCCCATAATCCTTAATTCCCTTGTCTGTCAAAAACCTATCTACCCACGTCTTAAATATATTTAGCGAGGTAGCCTCCACCATTTCAACAGGCAGAGAATGCCAGAGATTCACCACCCTTTGAGTGAAGAAGTTCCTCCTCAACTCCATTCTAAACTGACCCCCCCCACCCCCCAATCTTGAGGCTGTGCCCTCTAGTCCTGCTGTCCTTTGAGTGGAAAGAATCTCTCTACCTCTACCCTATCCATCCCTTTCATTATCTTATATGTCTCTATAAGATCCCCCCTCATCCTTCTAAACTCCAACGAGTACAGACCCAATCTATTTAGTCTCTCTTCATAGGCCAACCCCCTCATCTCTGGTATCAGCCTAGTGAACCTCCTCTGCACTCCCTCCAAGGCCAAAATATCCTTGCGCAAGTGCGGCAACCAAAACTGCACACAGTACTCCAGCTGCGGCCTCACCAGTGCCCTGTACAGTTGCAGCAAGACCTCCCTACTTTTATATTCTATCCCCCTTGCGAGAAAGGCCAGCATCCCATTTGCCTTCTTGATCACCTGCAGACTGGGTTTTTGCAACTCATGCACAAGGACCCCCAGATTCCTCTGCACTGTAGCATGCTGCAGCTTTTCGCCCTTTAAATAGTAATCCCTCCTACTATTATTACTGTGAGAAACGCAGCTCACAGTCAAACAATTTAGTCAAGTCAAGTTCTGAAGGAGCAAGATATTTTATTTAACGTTCTTGCAAGACTGGGTGTCCAATAAAATAGGCACACCTTACATCGATTTGCAGCACATTTTTATACTTTTTTACAAGCATTGTAATGGCTTTGCAATGTGTTGTTCTCCCCCAATTGGTGGTCCCTGTCCCATCTATGTGTTGTCATTCCCCTATTGGCTCGAGGTGCCCCAAGTTTCCATCCCCTCTACTCCCCATCTAACAATGTCTCCTGTTATCACAAGAGTGCATTAGCAAACCCATCCATCTTATCCAACACTGTTACATGTCCAGTTCAGATTGGCGGTAATCAATCCTTTGCCAACTTAATCACTGCTGTCCCGACTATCTCAGTGACCTCTTTCCCCCTTTTATGCTTAGTTGTAGAAACAACACATCTTGCAGACCATTTGCTTTTTGTAACTTGGACCTCGTACATTCCTTCAAGATGTGGTGTATGCTTCACTGCACACCACACCTCTGGTGTTATTTCTACACCACAGGCAGTCTTTTTATTATCCCTAACTATTGCTCTGTTAGCAGCAGTGAATCTTATGCCCTATGTTTGTGACTAAACTCACAGTTGTTTCCATAATGTGGGTTATCAATGTGCTTGGCTATATCCAGTCTACCTGACTTTAAGCTATTTCTCTATGGTGTATAGATATATGTGTTAACAGCATCTTTACCTGTTGCTCACAATTAATGCCAAAGTGGATAACCTCACACTTGCTAACATTGTACTCCATCTGCCAGGTCCTCGCCCACTCGCTCAGCCTATCCAGATCCCTCTGCAGACTTTCCACACCCTCCGCACAATTTGCTTTTCCACTCATCTTCGTGTCATCAGCAAATTTTGTCACCCTTCACTCAGCCCCCTCCTCCAGATCATCTATATAAATGGCAAATAGCTGAGGCCCCAGCACCGATCCCTGCGGCACTCCACTAGTCACGAACCGCCAATTAGAATAGCACCTATTGATACCAACTCTCTGCCTCCTATTACACAACCAATCCTCTATCCACGCTAACGCCTTACCCCCAACTCCATGCCCCCTAACCTTCTGAAGCAACCTTTTGTGTGGCACCTTATCAAACGCCTTCTGAAAATCGAGGAACACCACATCCACCGGTTCCCCTCTGTCTACCCAGAACATTAGCTGAGTTTCTGGATTAATAGACTAGCGATAATAACACCAGGCCAGCGCCTCACCTAAAGTCACACACTATAGTCTACAACAGAATTCAGAATGTTCCATGCCATCACTTCTGAGTGCCCCTACCCTATCCACATCTTTTTGTTCAAGAACACTTGAAATTCTGCTACTCTCAATCTTCCTCTCCGAAAAGTGCCTTATCATTTGCTAACTGACATTGTAATATAGCAAGATAAATTATTTATGGCCTTCTCAATACAACAAGATGTCAGATTTTTGAAAATAATCTCAACATGAAATATATACAAATTAAAGGCCTTCATCCACTGGCACCCAAATATATCACAAATTTCTGCCACAGGTTCTATAAGCTTGACAATTTCTAAGCAAAAACAGCAGTTCTTGGACGGGAAACATAGAACAGGTATTGGATGGCAAAACAGAGGGCAGGATTTTATGGCCTCACTCATCCCGAAACTGTAAAATCCCACCCAAAGTCAGACATTTCCAGTGGGTGCCCCCTCGTCTGCTCCAATTCCCAAGGTGGACAGGGCAGTAAAATTCCAGCCGGAGTCTTCACAAAATCATAACACATTACTGCAGAAATATAGGACTACTACGATAGTTTTACTGCACAATGGTTCAGGTTTTCATGTAGGAAAACAGTGAAAGTTAAAAATGTTCTACTGAACCTCTTAATATTATCTCTTTTCAGCTAACTTAATCTGAAGTGTGTTGAGAAATATGTAAGAACAAATTAGTTTAGAAAGTAATATGATAAAGACTGAATAATAAATAAGCAAAGAATTTTCAACCTTGTACTAAAAAGTGCGTTTGAGGGATCTAATAATTCCCCCATGAGTGAAATTTGGCTCTTTGATACTTCATTTGAGTTTATCCTCTTTCTTCATAATTAATTCTACTTTTAAAATAAGCACTTCAAATGCTAATCAAACTCCTGAAAGAAGTGACATACGCAATCTGGAAGTAACTCTCTTAGCAAAGAACCTAGTTAAAAATTCTTTTGTAATATAAAAGCATAGAGGTCAAATCCAAAAAACTGAATTGAAAATAAGAGTCTATTCTCTAGATCATTACTTCTTTAAATTAAAAGCTGTGTCTATTAGTGATTTATAAAATTAATTGCAAATATCACGCTTAATAGATCCAAGTACTACTGCAATGCAGGTATCCAAAATATTGCAAATGCCTCTTACTTAATATGGAAAATCTAACTGGGACCAACTGCGTATATCTAAATTACGTACAAATGAAACCACTAATTGTGGATTTTGCTTTACACAGATTTTAAAAAAAACGAGGACAGCATAATCCTACCCCACAATCTGTTACAATACAGTAGGTGGCCTATTCAAGTTCAATTTTGCAAAGCACAAAGTTACATGAAGTACAACAAAAATAAATCTTTGCATCTTTCTTACATCTGTGATATATTGAAGGAGTACTCAAATTAAAGCCAAATCAAAGTGAAAAAATTACATTTTCAAAAAAATCTTGGCTCAGATTTATCCATCTGCTTACAAAGACAATTCTGGTAAGCAAAGCTCAACTTAATTTAGAAATGTATGCAGTTTTCATTGTTAATTTGCTTCACAATGTAAATCCGCCCCCCCCCCCCCCACCAGTGTTTAAGTCAACGCTTAGTCAAAATACTGTATTTCTATCTACTGAAGATATTAAAAATACTCATTAATTAGAGAAATCCCGTCTTTTTTAGCACTTCACGCGTACATGTGCTTGGAACTAATGGCAATGACCAAATCCCTCCCAAACCAAGATGTTTTATAGTGATATTTAGCATGCTAAGAATTAATATAAAACTATCTGCATAAAATTATGGGTGGAATTTTCTAGCCCCGCCCACCACCAGGATCCTCCAGTCCTGCTGATGTCAATGGGCTTTTGACTGGTTCGCCATGTCTGCCAGGGCCACCGCACTGGGCCCAAAAAATCCCAACCCAATGAATATGATGTCTTGCATCATATTCCATTACAGACCAGGTGCTTTGCCCACAACTCAAATAGTTGGAAGGTACATCATATACATTAAAACTCATTTCAATAGTACAGAACAAAGTACTCAAATTAAACAGCTGAAAAGATTTTTTAAATTCTAGACCTAAATCATGGAGTGAAACAGTTAAAAAGAAAAATACGATGGTATGGACCATATGATCAATTTGAACGTTAAATTTACAGGGATTGTAATTTTTAGGCTGCTCATTACCTTGCTACAGAGAAGGGAAATCATTAGCACAGAAACTATATTCTGTCACTCGGTGTTGTACCATGTCTTGTGCAATATTTCACAGTGCACAACCTTCCAATGGCAGTGAATGCTAATGCAACAAAAACAATGTGAAGGCAGTAATTACTATACTGTATGGTCCTTTTCAGCTTTCATGCCAAAGAAAGTGAGCCTTCTGCTTAGCTATACTGCTAGTGGCAAATCCTAAATCACTTATTTGCATCTCACCCTCCCTTGCGTTTTTTTTTGTAGGTCTAACCACCACCTCCATTTACATAAGAACATAAGAAATAGGAGCAGGAGTAGGCTATCTAGCCCTTCAAGCCTGCCCCGCCATTCAATAAGATCATGGCTGATCTGTCGTGGCTCAGTTCCACTTTCCCGCCCTCTCCCCATAACCCTTAATCCCCTCTCTAGTCCCTCATTTTTTTCCCCATCCATTTGTTTCCATCTCACTAGCTGTTACCAATTTTCCCTTTTGTTCTTCCTTTACTGATATCAACCTTGCCTTCAAAATTAAAGGTTCACTTTTCATTTGCATTCTCATGTCTATATCTCTTCCTTCTTTCCTACCACTTCAACGCATATATTCTTGTGTCTCTACTCTCCATTTCACACATCCCATCCTACCAGTTTAAACCTGCCCATCTCTCCCTAATACAATGCCCATCTTCATCTCCAACACTGGCATCTCGATCTTTATCTTCTCTACTTTCATCACTGTAACCATGTCAGTCTTCCTGGTTTTACCCATTCGATCCTCTCCAGTCCTAACTCCCCTTCGGTATCAGATCACTTGCCCGATTGCATCATCCTTGTCCACATCCAATCTTCACCTGCTTGATCCATTCACCCATCTGTTCCCTTTGACACTATCCTTCTCCAAGCTTCCCTTCATTCCATTTTCCTCCTGCTATCCATTTTAACAGAAAATGCTCCAATTTCCTGGAATTATGCAGTAACTTGCCAAAAATTGATTGAATGAGACAAAATAAGAGATCACCGACACCATTTGCAACAAGTGGCACTGAAAGTGCTCCCATCGGAGAGAATCTATGAAGTATTTACTGACAAATATTAAAGGTTCTTAAAGAGGTAAACCTTTGGCAGCAGAGGAGTATCTCTCTTCTTCTTCTTTTCAGAATTTGGATCATCCAGCTGATCTGGCTCAAAAGTGTAGAGTTCAGTTAATTCATTCATTGTGAAGTGACGCTCAATCTGCTGCTGGTCAACGACACGGTACGACAGCGACTGCTTTGTTACCTGTCGATCATAAATCTTTTCCTCCATAGTGCCCTGTTTTTAAAAACACGAATGTTAGAATTTATGCTTCTCTGGATAAACATTTTCCCCAACTCTCCCCACAGCCCCCAATTTCCTTCCATAATGACCAACACCTGCGTGGCACAGTGCACCCTAGGTAAAAAAGTAGAAAGATTTATTCTCTCTGGATGAGGTGTAGGATTTCCGCCACACAATCATATCACGTCAGGAGCTAATTATGTCCCATTTGCAATAAGCCAAATTGTCAAATAGATTTAATCACTGGCAGGCCATGTTATAGCAGTAAGCATCAAGATTAACTGGCTGAAATTACTTCAAATCTCACTATGGAACCAGCTTATGCAAACGTTAAACAGAAATACCAGTCAACTGAGCTCCTCTGAATGCATTTCTCTACAGATTTTTCAAAGGATAGACACAAATTTCTTGGAACAGTAGCAGCTGCGTGAATTTGGTTAATGTCTGAATTACTTCGGTACTCCTACCTATAGAGTCATATTTGTCTTTGTGCCAGTTGCAGTTAGTTCCAAATTAAAGCTGGCTGGCAGATCAGAGATGCTCAAACCATATAACCTTAAAACCCTTTGAAATACTCTTGCTTCAGTAATAAATCTGCAAGATAGAAGTGCTTTACTTCAAAGAATGACCAGCACATTTCACAGTACATATACTTATTCATAGTGCTCAAAAGCTGGATTAAGTACAACAAAGCAAGATATTTGTTAAAGATTAAAAATCCAAACTTTAAGAAATGCATTACCACAAATATTTAAAGAAATTATTTTTCCAAAGGTGTTGACAACCTCAGGATACACAAAGTGTTTTTGTTTTATTTCTCCAAAGCATGGCAACTGTACAACTGCAGTGAAATTGAAGGATCTCACCATCACAAGAGTAGTCTGTCCATGTTGGTCTATTTGAGTACTTTTGAAGTAGGCATTACGAAGGGAAGGACACTCAAAAAGGTTACTAAACTGGATAGCAAATCGTGTTTAGGTTAAGTTGATGTTGAAGCCGTTTATTATTTACCACTCGTTTCAATTCAGCTCCTCCATACTATGAATTCCAGTACTCTGTCCATTATCATTTGTATATAATTTAAAGCAAAATACCCAAAAGTCAACAGCAAAAGGTAATTTATTATAACTATCTGAATGTAAAAGGGAACATCCTCAGCAAACTGAACCAAAATCTTCTGAATATTCTCTACATTAAAAAATTCATTGAATCTTCAACATATTTTTATAAGAAATAAGAACATAAGAACATAAGAAATAGGAGCAGGAGTAGGCCATCTAGCCCTTCGAGCCTGCCCCGCCATTCAATAAGATCATGGCTGATCTGTCGTGGCTCAGTTCCACTTTCCCGCCCTCTCCCCATTACCCTTAATCCCTTCTCTTATCAAAAACCCATCAACCCGCTTCTTAAAAATATTTAGCGAGGCAGCCTCCACCACTTCAACGGGCAGAGAATTCCAGAGATTCACCACCCTTTGAGTGAAGAAGTTCCTCCTCAACTCCGTTCTAAACCGCCTCCCCTTTATCTTGAGGCTGTGCCCCCTAGTCCTACTGTCTTTTTTGAGCGGGAAGAGTCTCTCCACCTCTATCCTATCCATCCCATTCATCATCTTATACGTCTCAATGAGATCTCCCCTCATTCTTCTAAACTCTAACGAGTACAAGCCTAGTTTATTCAGCCTCTCCTCATAGCTCAATCCCCTCAACTCCGGTATCAGCCTAGTAAACCTCCTCTGCACTCCCTCCAGGGCCAAAATATCCTTGCGCCGTTATCTTACGAAGGTAGATAAAATAGTCCATGGTGTGAAAAGTGTTAAATTTAAAACGTAACATTAATTGAATTGAGGGACAGGGACTTTACCTTAAGTTAAGTACAAATTTAGGACCATCAAGAAATAATTCTTCACGGTGCAATCCTGTGGATTAAATGTGCAGGGAAAGTGGAAACTTTTTCTTTCTTAAATTGTTTAAAATAGTTGAATTGAATTAGTACAAATATTTCTATCTAATGATCATTAATCTCAACTAGATATGATCTGACAATTAGTTGCTGGGAGGGGGAAGAAAAACTAAAATCAATCTGCTTATTGATTTTAACTGGCTTTTTAAACATGAGGAATAAAATGAAGCAGTCTTTACAGATTCACACATTTTAATACAAAAGCAAAGCTTTTCAGTAAACAAAAACATTAGAAATATATAGACTCTCGGATTTTAAAAAAGTGTCCTGTGATGTCTTGTCCAGTAAAAAGTCTGACAACACCAGGTTAGACTTTTTACTGTGTTTACCCCAGTCCAACGCCGGCACGTCCACATCATGTCTTGTCCATTCATTCAGTTGAGCTACAGCAGTTCAATAAATGGCTCAGCCCACCATCTCACTGGCAACCACAGATGGACAATAAATGCTGGTCTTGTCAGCACATCCCACGAAAGAACAAAATTAAATTACCTCAAATATAGGACAAGGATTCACCTATGTGATCTTTGTAAGGAGACTCAAAGGTTGAGGCTAATCCAATTTTACAAAAGTTAAACCATTCCTTTCCAAATCCAAAAATGAAACAATGAGGTTGATTTTGCAGTTTTACTTATGCTTTCTATTAAATAGTCAAAGCAGCTTCTCCATATTGGATTAAATTCAAGGAAAACCCACATAGCTTAAACGGATTTTCACAGTAACTTAATTGCAGTGTTACTATAAGCATACTTGTCACTAAATAAACAAACTTTAACAAAACACACAAACCTGGAATACTCAGATAAAGACAGGGCAATGGTCAGAGGTTTACAGCATGGAAACAGGCCCTTCGGCCCAACTTGTTCATGCCGCCTTTTTTGTTTAAAACGCCTAAACTAATCCCAATTGTTTGCATTTGGCCCATATCCCTCTATACCCAACTTACCCATGTAACTATGTAAATGCTTTTTAAAAGACAAGTTGTGCCCGCCTCTATCACGACCTCTGGCAGCTTGTTTCAGGCACTCACTGCCCTGTGAGAGAGAGAAAATTGCCCCTCTGGACACTTTGTATCTTTCCCCTCTCACCTTAAACCTATGCCCTCTAGTTTTAGACTCCCCTACCTTTGGGAAAAGATGCTGACTATCTATCTTGTCTATGCCCCTCATTATTTTATAGACCTCTAAGATCACCTCTTAGCCTCCTAAACGCCAAAGAAAAAAGTCCCAGTCTATTCAGTCTCTTCTTAAAAACTCAATCCATCAAGTCCCAATAGCATCCTAGTAAATCTTTTCTGCGCTCTTTCGAGTTTAATAATATCCTTTCTATAATAGGGTGACCAGAACTGTACACAGTATTCCAAGTGTGGCCTTACCAATGTCTTGTATAACTTCAAGACTTTCCAACTCCTGTATTCAATGTTCTGACTGATCAAACCAAGCATGCCAAATGCTTCTTCACCACTCTGTCCACCTGTGACTCCAATTTCAAGGAGCTATGAACATGTACGCCGAGATCTCTTTGTTCTGTAACACTCCCCAACGCCCTACCATTAATTGAACAAGTCCTGCCCTGGTTCAATCTACCAAAATGCATCACCTCGCATTTGTCTAAATTAAACTCCATCTGCCATTCATCAGCCCGCTGGCTCAATTGATCAAGATCCCGTTGCAATTGGAGATAATCTTCTTCACTGTCCACCATGCCACCAATCTTGGTGTCATCTGCAAACTTACTGACCATGCCTCCTATATTCTCATCCAAATCATTAATATAAATGACAAATAACAGTGGGCCCAGCACTGAGCCCCGAGACACACCGCTGGTCACAGACATCCAGCTTGAAAAACAACTCTCTACAACCACCTTCTGGCTTCTGTCAAGAAGCCAATTTTGTATCCATTTGGATACCTCCCCCTAGATCCCGTGAGATTTAACCTTATGCAACAACCTACCATGCACTGCCTTGCTAAAGTCCACGTAGAGAACGTCAACTGCACTGAATGAGGGGACAGCTTTAAAATGAATGTTTTAGAATGAAAAATAACGTGCAAACATGAAGTGTCCTTTCTAAACACAAAAGGTGTTTGGAATAATCTGCTAGATAAGGCAGCAGAGACCAGGAGATTTTGCTAAAACTGAAAACAAAACTGCATCCATATGCATTGTGAAAAAAATTGATTTTCCTCCATTTTTAAAAAACGGTGCATTTAGCAAGAAAGAAACTGTAATCATGGCTGGAGTTTTTCAGTCCCAACACAGATACCTATCATCATGGGTGGAACTGGAAAATTTGGAGGCCTGTTGAAAGCCTCTCCAAATTATCCTATTGCCTGCGACAATGCCTGCTGGTGCTAGTGGCGAAAATTGCATCGCAAGCATTTTCTTAGCAACTGAATTGGAAGGGCTTGCTCACTCATTGTGTCAAGAGCATTGTGTTTCAGATAATCAAAAGCTTCAAAGCAATCATTAAGTAAAAAGGCAGAAGACCACATAGTGGATGACATTTTTTTTTTAAAAATAAGGATGCAGCGGATCAAAACCACTCAAAAGACCCACCTATTTTCACGCTAGAATTTCTATAGCACACACACCATATTTGGATACGGTGGGGAACATTTTTTTTTACCTGAGCCAAGAATCGGTAGACAAAGACTGGCTTTATCTGTCCAAAACGGTAAACACGAAAGATGCTCTGAATATCATAGGAAGGATTCCAGGAGGCATCAAAAATGATAACACGGTTGGCCGCTACCAGATTAATCCCCAGGGATCCTGCTTTGGTTGAAATGATGAACAGACGGCCTCTGTAAGAAATAATTGTCCAAAGACGATAAGTAAAGCTCGATAAATTTAGGTTTCATAAAAATCAAAAATACAACAAACCATTAGTGCTGCCTTCAAAAGGACACTTCCCATACTGGCTTCACTTAACTCTCTGATGAGACCGGGAGGTGGGTGAGGGAAAGGGGAGTTTAATTCTTGCTGAAAATTTTAAAATCAAGTTCTAAAACATTGTCTCTCGTTTCTCAATCCCATTTTTCTAACGTAGAATTAAATATTTTAACTATTAGACTGTGCTCCTCAGTAAGGATTCAATTTACCTTTCTTCCACTGCCTGTGGCAATTATGGCCTGGATTTTGTAGTGTACAAAGAGTTGATTGGAATTATTTATATAACACATACTGGGAACAGTGTATTCTGTTAGTCTGTAGAACTGTCCAAACTAAACACACTTGCCCAGATCTTGCAGTCATGGCGCAGTAGAGGCATACCCCGCTGGAAAAACCATGAGTCGACCTTTTCCATAAGTGGCAGCAGGAACTTGCTCTCCCAGCTGCAGTATAGGTCCAATGACAAACTTACAAGAGGGAGCTAGCAGCAAATTGTCAGTGAAATCAGGTTGCCTTTTATGTCACAAGCTGAAAGCATTACCCTTGAGGTCTGTTTCCAGGTCAATGACAGATAGGCTGGTTTTAATGATTTTCAAAATTTTAGCTGCGATGCTTTCAATTGAAGTCCTATAGCACCCAACAACTGCACCTCCGCACACCGGCTCCACTCTCCCCCTCCCCTCTGTGTTGTTTCTGACATCAGTGGGACTGAGGAACCAAGTAAATAGACCCTCAAATGCTATAGGGGAGCAGGAAGGCTGGTGGAACCCCTCAGAAGAGGGGTTCATGATTGCCAAAGTGAGAGCTGTACTTGCAAACAAATTCTGCACCAGCTAGGGGCAGCCCTAAAAAAAAATTCCACATAAAAACTGATGCAGGTGCTGCGTAGTCAGCCTATGTTTACTTGTGACAGAGCCCAGAAACATCAAGATGGGCTTCTTAGGAGCCATTCATTCTCAACTGATTATAATGCACTTGGTTGTGTTGCTTCAACAGTAATGAGCTTTAGTGTTTGCTGCTACTGCAACCATAAAATCCAGGGCATGATAAACTAAAGTCTCACAACACCGGGTTAAAGTCCAAAGATTTATTTGGTATCACAAGCTGTCTGAGCATCGCACCTTCATCAAGTGAGTGGAGAATTGGGTTCACCAACAGGGCATATATCGACAAAGATTCTTGGCTTGAGACAATTCTTTAACCTGTGATTAAACTTCTCTCCACCTGCATGGGCTGTACTTGTAAAGATGATTACCTGTAAAGATTTGCACTCCAACCATTATCTTGCAATTGAGCTTTTGTCTATATATGCCCTGTTTGTGAACCCAATTCTCCACTCACCTGATGAAGGAGCAGCGCTCTGAAAGCTTGTGATATCAAATAAACCTGTTGGACTTTAACCTGATGTTGTGCTACTTACTGTACCCACCCCAGTCCTATCCAATGCCAGCATCTCCACATCATGATAAACTAATGCATTGCAAACTGTTTATCCAAATAATATGTGGACACATTCAAATTCATTGCATTTCAAATTGTTTCTGTGCTGCACAAGTATAGTTTTCTGCAGCACCTTCAAATTATCAGAATTTGTCAAAATGTATTTCCCAAATGCACAAGTTTAATATTACCCTACACCAGTCAATACTACCTATACATATCATGGCATCAATTTGAAATTACTTCTGAAAAACAGCAAAATTTTCACCTTCCCATTTCACAAAACTTTACGCATAAGAATTCTGCAGATTTTTAAAAGATAGCAAAGGTTTTACATTCATTTTAGTATACATTACCTGACATTACTCTCATCATTGAACTCTTCAGCCCATTTTTTTCTTGTCTGTGCACTTGTAGAACCATCCATTCGATAGTAATCTACATTTCTATACCATTTCCCAGTACCTGCAATTTGAAATATTTATTGTAAATGGAACATCTTTTAATGAAGGCTTACATTCATAAAAATGAAATGCAAAGGTTCTTCAGCAACCAAACTTGCTCAGGAATTCCAGATGAATTTTTAATCTAGGGACAGAACAATAGCACAATTGTTGCAGCAATGTTATTCATCTTTGTGGGACTGTAGACATCAGAGTTCTCAAGTGTGCAGATGGGGGAGGGGGGTGGGAGTCAAAAAGAAAAGCTAGTTGGCAGTCACAGCACCTTTCAGTCACAGTTGGTGCATTTGGAAAATCAGGAAAAAGTCATGGGTGACTGAGAAACAAAAATCTTGACTGGGTTTGCATTACCACTCTAATAAATATATATTTATCAAAGAGAAAAAATGAATCTGACCATTTGTCAAACACTTCCATTTCAGAGGCCAATATTTTTGTAGTGCAGCTCTGCTACCTGCAACATACATATATAAATATACAGAGGAGAAAATAAAAAGGGCAAAAACAGCCTCAAGAATTTAGGTAGGTCACCAGCTGGTCACAAAGCACAGAAACCTACAGAAAAATAGACAATGGAAGTACTCAGCAGATCTGCAGCATACAGAGAAAAAAAGTTAACACTGGAGACCTGCGTTTTTTTTTAAGCTTGATGGCAGTGTCTTGTTATTGGAAAACACCATTTGAGCTGTCATTGCATCACAGCATGAAACAGCTAGCTTCACCTGCTGCTACACTGGGAGCAAGAATCTATGAATTTTGGAGCCAGTGCTATACTAGGCACAGCTCTATGTCCCACCAACTAGCGAATCATAACAGCATGTCGCTCAACAAATCAAATTTGCAAAACCCAGAACATAATATTTAATGTTAGATTTGTTTCCTCAATTGGACACCATCTGCTGAACAATCCTGAGTATGCTAAGAATTAAATAAACTTAAATTGATTGTTAATGTATCAGGATTGCAATGTCACTCAGTTACACCTGATAGAAGCCACATGTGTTCATATGCAAGGACCTGCTCTCTACAAACTAAACTGCGGCAGCATTCCCCCACACCACACACACACTCAGGTTCTGTACAACCAATCATTTAGTATTTTTTCTAGCTGGACAAATAAAGGGTTGAAAAGCCCTCATCTCATTCTTGAGTCTTACAAGTGAATCTTTCAATTGCACAACTATCCAGGTCATGGAAAGTTCAAACTTCAATGGTTCCAATGACCTAACTAATTTCCATAAATACAATTTCATAACTTTGCTTTTATATACAATGACTGTGGTATGTTATATAAAGCAGAGGAAGCTATT
This sequence comes from Carcharhinus amblyrhynchos, assembly GCF_965287045.1. Classification (NCBI taxonomy): domain Eukaryota; kingdom Metazoa; phylum Chordata; class Chondrichthyes; order Carcharhiniformes; family Carcharhinidae; genus Carcharhinus; species Carcharhinus amblyrhynchos. The sequence continues at coordinate 135,386,184 of NC_137327.1, forward strand.
TGGTCTTTTTACATAGAACTTTTTTTTTAAAACCCACGCTACCATCTAATGTTCTAGGTCCCGATGCAGTTTCACCTGGTTAGTAATCTTGCCTTTTAAAAGTTACCCCCACATCTTCCCAAAACAAACCTCCTTTTAAGCCACTCCTCCAATCAACTTGTCTGTACACTCTTCTTTTAATTCCCCTGCATTTCTTCCATCCATGCAGCAACATTCATCTTAATACTATGCCTTAAATTTCATAAACTTTACCAAATACTGGTATTTCATAAAACATTCAATGCATTTCCTTCATTCAAACACCAACTTCCTTTAAATCAACTGAATTTTTCAAGCCTTTACAAATATATATCACAATACCATTTAGTTTTCATTAAGCTCATGTATAATCAGGCCACATTAACTGGCCTATACTTTCTCAGCTTGTTCTTCTTCAGGAAATCTAAAGTCTTGTCAAGTTTAACTATTCCGAAATACTGCATCATTTCTAAAACAGATCACTCATCATACCGTTACTAAACATGCTTGATAACCTACTTCTCTCAAAACCAAAACAGATGTTTAAGAACTCAAATCTGAGGATACAAAAGAGACTATTGGCTGCCATATAGCCCATAAAGTAAATATATTTGATTTCAGCTTGAAAAAAATGTTATGAAAGCTATTGTGTTGAATAGATAGGGCTAGGCAGGGTAGAGGTAGAGATATAGAGATTCTTTCCACTTAGAAAGGAAACCAGAACTAGAGGGCACAGCCTCAAAATAAGGGTGGGTGGGGGGCCAGTTTAGAACAGAGTTGACGAGGAACTTCTTCTCAGAGGGTAGTGAATCTCTGGAATTCTCTGCCCATTGAAGTGGTGGAGGCTACTTTGTTGAATATGTTTAAGTCACCAGTAGGTAGATTTCTGATCGATAAGGGAATTAAGGATTATGGGGAGCAAGCGGGTAAGTGGAATTGATCTACTTCAGATCAGCCGTGATCTTGTTGAATGGCGGGGCAGGCTTGGGGCTAGATGGCCTACTCCTGCTCCTATTTATGTCCTTATGTTCAATAATTTTATTTCAGTAGTAGAAAACTAAAAAATGGAATCTGTTACTTTTAACTATTACATAAACACTTGTTAACATTGTTTACCGTAGTAACTGTTTTTGTTCCAACCAGTTGTGTCCTGATGTCTTGCCTTCAGAACCATGCAAGGTTTTTCTTTAAACACATGTAGAAACAGGACTTTTACTGCCTATTTTAGTAGGAACAATTTGAACTAACAATGATGCTTGGGTAAAAAGATTGATATTTAACAAGTTAACAGGAAAAAAATTCAAAGGTTAACAGTTCCTTTGAAAGCATAACAGCCAATACAAAAGGCTTACATTTCAGTAAATAAACAGGAAAATATTTTGGGAGCACTTTTTATTTAAAAATGTTAAGAAATTGATAACAGCCTTGTACATATCGCAGAAACCAGCCGCATTAGGTTACCTCGGTATCATGTTGCTCCTGCAATATCAATGATAGGGAGAAGTCCATGTATCTCAGAGAAGTTCTATTGATTACAAGGTCATATTAGACCACACTGGCAACACTACATTACTGTTCATCATTCTGAAGTCATGCCAGGCCACAGTCTTAACGTTTTGAAAATTGTGAAATCATTTTATATTTGTACTTATTTTCATTGCTATTTTCAACAAATCAATACAGCAATCACTGTTGTTCAGCTGTTATTGGTAAGTGAAAAAATGAGGGTTAAGTACTGTACAGAAAAAGGTGCTTCAAACTTAATATTTCAATAAGTCACACCTCAGGAATGAATGATAAAGCATTGCTCACATCAGCTCACTGCAAAGCTTCTTGAATGATACTGTCAGCAGTCATTGAAAAACTTGTTACAGCACCTTTCTACCTCTCACCTTTAAAACAGGGAAATTAAGCAATCAAATTTTAGTGAAAAAATATTTTGAAGGAAGCATCTATAACAATAACGGGTCAATAATAAACTGCCTACACAGCTTTTTAACTACATTAAGTTTTGAAACTAGCAAGTTACAACTTGAGGGAAATGTCTTGCAATTCCTTTACAACTTACAATCAATCAGACTTCCATTAAAATCGAAAGACTGCAGTTGCAGTCAGATCAGATAGAATCTCTACAGTGCAGGAAGACTGCCATTCGACCCATCGAGCCTGCACAGACAACAATCCCACCCAGGCCCCATCCTCCATATGGCAAGGCCTTTAATCATTGTAGTCTTAAAGTTACATGCTCAACTTTTCAATTGATAGGGGCTTAAATAAGAAAATAACCTAATCTTTCAAGTTAAAAATCATCATCTTATATTTATCTTTATATAAAAGTCAATTTCAAAAGACAAAACACATTTAACCTCCCAAATTACCACATTAACCCTATTTTCTTATTCCCCCATGTGCAGAGTCTCAATTACTAGGCAACAATCTATCCCAGACAAATTGCATCCCCAAAGTAATGCTTTCAGGAATCAAACTTCTAAGGTCTAATCACTATAGAACTGAAATGCAGAACAGCTGCAGTTTAATTATGTTGTGAAACAACACTACCTAATGCCAGATGTACAAAAAAAGTACAGCTGATTGCTGCAGGCACTGGTTAACTAACCTTTAATTCATTGGGGTTAAAGTTTATTTATTCAATATGAATGCAGAATGCATTAAGTTCCTTTTGGGTGACATCCGGAAGTTGTAATGCTAGTTGATGGATTATGGGAAACCACAAAATTGATGATGCTGAACACAGCACTATTTTGAAATGAGAACACTGCCGACTTGCATAGCATGAAAGAAACCAGATATATCCATATACACTTACACTTCGCACTCAATTTACATTTACAGGCAATGTTCACATTGCTTTTCAGATAGTTGATTAAAGATTGGAAACCAATTGCTTCCCACTTCAAAAAAATAAGCACGTGTCCACGCAAATACAGAATATCCAAATGGTAAACATCTATATTTTACTAGCAGAAGGGAGTGCACAGGTCTGTTAGCAAGAGACTATCCAGGATATGGAGATACTACTGATCTTAAACAGTAAAGTCTCATTTAAATAAAGCTAGTCATGAGAGTATGGGGAGACACTAGCATAGTGGTTACATCAGTGGACTAAATTCCACCAATTTATGTATTGGAATTTAAATTCAATTAATAAATCTGGAATGAAAAGTTACATCAGTAATGGTGACCATAAAACTATTACTGATTGTTGCAAAAGCCCATCTGGATCACTAATGTCCTTTAGTGAAGGAAATTTGCCGTCCTTACCTGGTTTGGACTACATGTGACTCCAAACAGATTCTTAAATGCCCTCCTTGTAAGCCACCCAAATGTACCATACCCACTGCAGAAAAGTCAAAAAAGAATTAAACTGGGCTACCCGGCATCAGCCAAGGCACCAGAAACAGCACATTCAGCCCTGTTGACTGCAAAGTCTTCCTTACTAACATCTGGGAGCTTTTGCCAAAACATGGAGAGCTATCCCACAGACTAATCAAACCTGACATGGTCATACTGACTGAATCATACTTTACAGACAACACCTGTGACACCAAACAGGTGTCAGACCGGACTCATCACAGGTAGTGGCACACAGTGAGGAAGAAGAATGCCTTCACCATTTAGTCTGGAAATGTATAAATTGCCCAGGGAATGTCCTATCTACAAAAAGCAGAACACATTCAACCTGGCCAAATACCAACATACTAATCTACTCTCAATCATCAGGTATTGTCAACAGTGCTATCAAGCAACTTTTACTCAGCGTTAACCTGCTTACTGATTCAGTTTTGACATTACCATGACTAAATGCCCCGCAAGATTCTGGGGGTTACCATCGACCAGAAATTTAACTGGAGCAGCCTTATAAATACTGCTCAAGAAGTCAGAGGCTGGGAATTCTACAGCAAGTAACCCATTTCCCACAAAGTACAAGCCAGGAGCATGATGGAAAATCTCAATCTGCCTGGATGAGTTGTTTCACCAATGTTCAGGAAGCTTGACACTATTCAGGACAAAGCAACCTCCTTGACTGGCACACCATGTATTATTTTACAGATTCAATCTCCATCAATCAAGATGTATGTTTCTGCATTTGCTCATTCTACACAAATGTTTTCTCTTCAAAGTAACATTTGCTCTGGATTGAAGACATATACAAATATGCCAATAGGACCAACAGATTCACCAATGCACAACTTTTAATCCTTTGCACTACGCTCCCAAAATAATGATGGCAATTCACAGGGGAGACAAAAAATGCTCAACTTGGAACTAATCTGCAAGACTGGGGACACGTGATTGTGTTTAAAATATGCACACCCCCCAACATACCAAGGTACATTTTTGCTTTTACCCACAAAGGGGAGATTTATTAATCAAGGGTTTAAAACTACTATGGTGATTCTTCAGATGGTTACAACACATACATAGAATACTTCAAGTGTAATCAGAAAGAGATATGTTGTATTTCACTTGTAATCAATAAAATCACAAAGCTACAATCAGCCCCACACATTGGTCACAAGGCTCAAGGAAAATCTACTTGCACTGCTTTCAATGATCTGTAATATTTTCAACATTGCTCATTAAGCTGCCAACTACAGGTATTTGTAATCAAATAACACATTTTATCTATAACATATACTCCAACTTCATTATTTACATAGTGGTAAATGAGAGATTCAATCATGCCATGAATTACTTGTTTGGAAGTGGTCCCAGGAAAGCTTTGTCCAGAAATCACACTAAATGACATCCCATCCAATGATCAAAGATGGCATAAGAGACAGAACGAGTGCCTCTAATCTTGAGGTTTCCGAAAAAATTTGCACTGCTGCCTTTCACTAATCTTGGTCTAGATTTCAAAGACAGTGGCAAAGTGATGGTGTTAGCTACTGATCTCTAAAGGGAGCTGCCCACAAAGACCTCGCAATCTCCAGAGGGACTACCCCTCTCTTGACATTAGTTTGAATGTGGGGCCAAGTCAAGCTCTCCAGATACCATCAAGCAGAGTAAGGAATCAATCACACTGAAGTATTTGCAAACTGCAAACCAGGAAGCAAAACTGAATCCTTGCCAAAAGGGGAGAATGGAAAAAACATCTAGAAATTAGAAGTATATAACAAAATTACCATCATGGATTTCAAAAGGGAAATTAACCTTATTGAATTTGAGGTGGCCAGAGTAGACAGTGATAATGCAAATGTAATTTACCCAGATTTTCAAAAGGTTTTTTATAATTAGACTCAACAAGATAGAAATGTGGAATCAGGGGAGAAGTGATAGAATGGATTGCTTGCTGGTTTCAAAACAGAATGCAGAGTGCAGGAAGAATGGTAGTCATTCAGAATGGTGGGTGGTGGGAAGTAGTGTTCCATAAGGATCAACACTGAACACTACTGTCCAAAACACTAACAGTCAAAAACAATATAAAAAAAGCAGATGACAATACTGCAGAAGGATTGCAGCAAATTACAAGAGGACATTAATAAACCAGCAGCATGGGCAAATAAAGTTCACCACAGATAAAATGTGAGATAGTACATTTTACTAAGAATAATAAGGAGATCACATTATTTGGAGGGTGCAAGTTTAGGTTGGGAAGAGGAATAAAGGAATTTTGAGTGGATTACATCAATAACTAAAAATTGTGCCGCAAGGAAAATTAGACCAGCATATGTGGGAGAAGGAAATAGACAGACATGATGGCAAATTTGGATCAGAAAGGATCAAGGAGGCTTGAGTGGAGCATAAACACTGGCAGGACCGACTGCGTCCAAGGACTGTTTCTGTGTTCCCTATCTATGCATGTAATTCTATGAAACGATTAGACAGGGGGATAGATGTTATATCAAATGCTTTTTGGAAGTCCATATAAAATACATATAAAAAGAGATTTCTTAGCTGCAGTTCTTGAATTGAAAGCACTTAAGTTAGAAAACCGGGCACCCCCAAAGAGACAGGAAGTCGGGATAAAGAGCAAGTACTCTAATTGGAAATTCGTGATAAAGGGCATTCTGCAAGAATCCTATTCATCATATTCGTTAATGGCTCAGATGAAGGGAGAAGGAAACTAACATACCCAAATCTGTCAATGACACGGACATAGGTGGCATCATTAGCAGAATGAATGTAATTAAGATATAAATACATTCAATTAATGGATGAAGTGCAAATGGATTACAAATGGGCAACTATAAGGTCATTCACTTTGGACATAAAAAAGAGAGAAGCATACTAAATGTTGAAAAGCTACTAACGGTGGAAGTCTAAAGGAACTTGAAGGATCATGTATGTAGATAAAAACATCAGAGGACATGACCAAAAAAGCTAGTGGAATTTTGGGCTTTATATTTTGATTATTAGAAAGGGGAGCAAAAGTCATTCTTCAGTTATCCAGGGTCCTGGTTCAACCACACAAGGAACATTTCCAGGTGCCATGCCTAGAGAAGAATGTGTTGGCATTGGAGGGAGTAGTGTATATTTACCAAAACCTTACTTGAACCCCAATGGCTTAATTACAAGAGGTCACTTCTTGTCCCCATTTTAAATGGGAGGTCCCTTGTTTTTCATCTGTGTCCAAGTTCAAGTCTCTCCCACGAGGGAGAACATCCTTTCTGCATGTACTCTGTCAAGTCCCCTCAAGGTCTCATATTTCAATAAGATCACATCTCATTCTTCTAAACTCCGATGGACAGAGAAATAAGCTGATTTCTCATAAGATCCCGCTTATTGAGGAATCAGTCAAGTGAATGGTCTCTGAATTGCTTCCAATGCGGTTATGTTCTGTGAGTAAGGAAACCAAACCTGCACGCAGTATTCGAGATATGGTTACATCAATACCCTGTAAAACTGCAGCAAGTCCTCCCTAATTTTATACAAAAGGCAAATTACGATTAGCTTCCTAATCGCTTGCTGTATCTACATATCAACTCTGTGCTAGATGTTTTCTTTAAGGTAACAAACTGTTGTACATCTTAAATTGCAAATATGAAGGATTGAAAAAGTTAAAATTTTAGAAAAAATAACTGACCCAATGAAGCAGAGGCTGTAAAGTTTAGTGCTGTTGCTTTGAATGAACATTTTAGATTCTCTTATTGATTCTGTGTTCAATTACATTAAGATTTTTACTTAAAGCCAATACCTGGAACTTGGAAGTTATGGTCCATTATGTGGAAAAATAAATGCTGAATCGTTGACAACACAATGAGCAAGAACAGGTGGATAAACTGGGTGTCAAAAAATATGTTGAAACAACAAAGTTTAATTTCAACACAAACACCAAGTCGTCCCAGGAAATACATTTCAATATTAAGTCTCGTGTGCATTACAGATTTATTTATTTGTTAACAATTTAAAATAAAACCTTCTTGGTTATGAGTTATATACATTCTCCAATTCAGGATACAAAAATTCAAGGCAGCCCACAGGATTATATGTATAGCAGCTGAACTGTAAATTGAGGAAAGAATGAATTTAAAATTACCTTTATAAATTTCAGATTTGCTTTCTGACTTTTCCCTGTTTGCCATCTCCAGAAAATCTTCTATTAAATCCAATGATATGAGGGACTGGCTAAAAACAAGTCTGAAATAGGATACACATATAAAAATGTTATTGCATCCAACAAAGAAAAAAGAATGCCAACTCTACTCAGTTACATTCAACTTCTTGATTCATTTTAGAAGCTTCTAGCACATTCCATTCCATTACTAGAGCACACTGGGGGGTGGGGGTGGGGCGGGCTAGGTGGAACAGAAGAATAAAAAAGGATTGTTGTAGATCAATTGGTATTTTTCCACAAGGCTAAAGATAGAAATTTGTTGCGATAAATGTTTCTCGGTACTTAGTTTACCATAGAAATGAGTGAGCAAAATTACTTTCAATATTTCGATTGTTACCTGGGGAAAGATGTCTAATCAAGCAAAGCAGTGTAACTTTTACTGCCACCTACATCTGTCATTCCTGTTTTCAGAAACAATTCAATTTGAGGTTGCTTGGACTTCGATTTAAACACTTCCCAAGACATTGGATAAGGTAATACGTAGAACAGCTGCAGTTTTACAAAGAACTCGATCTATAAATATGCACTCAATAAATCCACAGGGAAATGCAATATAATTTTCAACCCCAAATGCCAGACCAAATAATTCTCGACTTTATGTTCACAAGACTGGAAACTGCGTGCCTTTCAAACTGATGGTAGGGGATTTGAGCCCAAGGACAACCTGTCACTTGAGCACTTCTGCTGCTGCCTTGGAGTGTGCTCTGACAAGTTCTTGGAGTGCTCACTAGATATAGCAGATACAGTGCCACATCACCCCAACATAATTCACTTTGGGAGATGAGGGGCTAAAATAGGCAGTTAACACTTATTAGCCCAAAAGGAGCAGCCACCTATTACTTTTCCACACACTTCAAGGCATTTAAGACCTTGAAAGAGTATGAGTGTGTGTGCGCAAGGTCTCAAGAAAAATTCCATTTTTCTACAGTTTTAGATGTATTCCTTAGTTACAAAATGTGTAGAAAGCAATGTTCTTTTAACATAGAAAACTGTTGTACATCTTAAAATTGCAAACACAAATGTTGAGCTCACATCAAATCAATATGTAGTATATTGAAAGATTATCACTATTGAAATAAAATGAACTACAAGACAAGGGATAGAAACAGTTTATGTATGTATGTGTCCAGCCATGAAATTCTCAGAAATAAAAAGACTGATCCAATAAGCAGAGGCTGTAAAGGTTAGTGTTGTTGCTGCTTTGATTGAACATTTTAGATTGCCTTATTGACCCTAATCTGTGTTCTATTCCATTTTAACATTTTTACTCGTATTACGCTCTTTTACTGTTCTTCAGTAACCCAAATGGAAAACCCAGACACAAATGTGAATTAAATAGGTCTATATACATCTCAAATATCCACAGATTGGGTTAGTGATAATGTATAGCTGTGAAAGCTGGAACATTTAGAAAAGTGACAAGGCTCAAATAAAGATATTCAAAATATAGAATTCTAACAGGATTAGACAGGCCAGATGAGCAAGAAAGCTGGTATTAAGGGGGACTTGTTTGGGGCAATAATAACAAAGAAGCTCAAATATTTTGGATACGTGTTGAAAAAAGTATGGTTAGTGTTTGGAAAGAGGTCATGCTAGGCAAAACACCTGAAAGACACGCACAAGGAAGACCCAGATTGGCACAGATGTTTAATATCAGAACTTGGGCCAGCCTCTCTAGGGGACAGCCAGTGGGAACAATAAAGCAGAAGATTCAGCACAGGGACAGATCCTTCAGCCCTCCAAGCCTGTGCTAATCATGAAACCTAATTAAACTAAATAAAGAATAGTAATCAGTGAGAAAGATGTTCACAGTGCAGCCAATCTTTGGAATAAGAACAGATGAAAGACAAAAACACATTGCAATTTAGCGATTTTGATGCACATTTCATTCTTTTTGCCATTTACAATTAAGGCTTCAGATTGATAAACAACCTGATTAATTCTATTGCACTCCCAATGTACTCTGAATTGTTAATGACCAATTTAACTGTTTCCTTGATACATGCACCATGTCACAGCAGACAATTTTAACCAAAAATTTTTGGGAGCTCTGTAAACTTGACATGGGCTACTAAAGAATTTCACAGTATGAAAAAAGTGCAGTGGATTTTTTAAAGGCATAAATTAGCATTAATTGATGCCTTTCTCAAGGACAGCTGTAAAGAAAAAATCCTTCCATAAGGCAAGAAAAAAATAGGTGTTTTTAATGGAATACTGTCAACTCACACTTTTTCTCCAATTGCTTCAGACATGTACAAAATTTCAAACAAAAGGACCATTTTGCCGGAATGCTGCAATATTTCTGCATCAGCATCGCTGATGAACTCTTTGTACCAATCTGCAGCAGGGCTACCTGGGTTGGAACCAGTGGATGGCTTTGCTGTAGGGAATAGGAAACAAACAAAGACATGGAGCATTTTTATAAAATTAGAAATAAGTCATGAAATGCAGCACATTTACATTGCAAACATTCTATCCATAACTGTAACATTTAATATGAAAATGTGAAAACATTAAAGGCTTGAAAACAACTCATTACGTGGGGAGTTTTCAAGCTCCTGCAAGTCCCAGGCATTTCAGTACAAACACTAAATAATGATTTGTTAGTTCTGTGGCGGTTAAAGATAAATCATACCAAGCCAACTATTTACATAGATTTACTAAACTGTTTTCACAGTAAAATGTGCACAGCAAGTTGTTTAAAAACGAGGAGATACTAGCCAAATGAAGAACCCAATTAACCCAATTCCTACCATCATCTACTTTTGGAGCAGTAGACTCTGCAGATTTGTCTTCTGTACTGGCTTCTCCTCCACCACGTGACCTCGAATTCCAGACTTTGATCACTTCCACATCATTGTCACTGCCACTCTCCTTTGAGCTACTATCATCCTTCTTTCCCTTTTTTTTCTTTTTTCTAAATTTAATCAAAGCGATCAATTTAGCATGCAATTTTTACAAGTGTTACAACTGCTACCTGTAACGCTCAGCTAGATTCTGCTGATAATACCACACTGTATAAAACAGCATATTTTTCAACTCAATAGCAATACAAGAATGGAAATTACTTGTTAAAAAGGACAGCCCAACAGTCTACAAAATAAAAAGATGAATGTATTGAAACATATGAATGATTTAACCTCAGTCTTAAACATTGCTAACAAACTAATGCACTCACTTAAAACATCTCCAAACTTATTTGCCAAGACTCCTTTGAAGATTCATTGTCCCACACCCAGTTTCCAAGACCCAGCATTTTACTTAGGACTTTTCTTTTTCTTGGTTGCCTAGCATGTTGCTCAAAATAGCTGTATGCATCTTTTTAAAGGTGTTAAGGTGCAAACTTTATACTTCAATTATAAACAGTTTCACTGCCAATTTAATTTTAGTCAAGTTCCAACACCAAAATGTTAACTGGATGAGAGAGAGAGAGAGATGATAACCGCACAATTTGAGTAGAAACATCTCTTCTCAGATCTGAAAAGAAATTCAGTTATTACTACACAAAGGGAAAATAATCCAACAATTCATATCATAGTTTCTTCACAACCAGATATATACAGGCAGCGCGCTGGCACAGCAATTAGCACTGCTGCCTCAGAGTGCCAAGTACCAGGGTTCAATTCCAGTCTTGGGACACTGTGCGGAGTTTCCACGTGTCTGCATGGGTTTCCTTCTGGTGCTCCAGTTTCCTCCCACACTCCAAAGATGAGCAGGTTAGGTTGACTGGCTATGGTAAATTGCCCTTTAGTGTCCAGAGATGTGGGAGTTAGGAGGATTAGTGGGGCAAATATTTGGGCTTATGGATATAGGGCCTGGGCAAGTTGCTCTGTTAGAGAGTTGGTGCAGACTTGATGGGCCAAATTACCTTCCACACCATAGGGATTCAATAAGTAAAATATCCACATTGTTGATCGTAGGAAGTAGCTAAAATCATCCAAATAAAAATTCTGCCAAGATAAGTTAGAACTAGAGTTTTTATGGATCCACAATTTTGCAAAGGCAGCCATACAAATGGCAGTGATGGAAGATTTTAAATACAAACATGCAAACCTGCAGCAGGATAGGTAATTAGGATAAAATCATGGCTGATGTGTTTGTAACCTCTATCTTACTGTCTTCACACTATACCTTTTGATTTCCTTGTCCGTCAAGACACCCATATGAACATACTAGCCATAGAATACAAATAGCCATCCATCCCACTTCAACCCCTCCTTGCTCCCATACCTGAAGATAACAACTTGTACTTGGGTGGCAATTCTACAGGCACCATCATTTCTGCAAATCGCTTATGACATTCTTCTACATTTCAGGATAGATAGGTAGTACACTGACTGCCCTCTAGGGGTCATTTTCTAAATCTGTCGGCCGAGAGCTTCCGTGTCCAGTTCTACAGTTAAATCACTGGACTCAAATTTCCTAGTCTGGATTTGCAGGGTCCTGAGTTAAGCAGCAGACATATTCTGCCCACTCCTCCCACCTCAGTTTCTCATTAAATCCAGATTTTTCATTAAATACATGTAGGTCATGGAATTGTAAGAACATTATTCCATTGTTCAATTAGTTAGTAAATTGGTTCTTAATATGCAAAGATACATCAGTGAAAGTTGACATGCAGTGACAGCAAGCAAGCAATAAGGAATTAGAATAGCATATTCACCTTTATTACAAGGAGAAAGATATCTTACTGCAATTGTATAGAGCTTTGGCACGAACACACCTGGAGTAGTGTGCAGAGTTTTGGTCTCCTTACCAAAGGAAATATATACTTGCCATAAAGGGAGTGCAATGAAGCTTCACCAAACTAATTCCTGGTTTGTCCCAAGAAAAATTAAATAGCCTAGGCTTCTGAAGTTAAGAATGCTAGGTGGTCACAGTCAAACACAAAATTTGTACGGGGCTCAACAGGGGAGATGCAGGACAGGTAGTAGATTTATGAATAAACTAGGCTTGTACTCGTTAGAGTTTAGAAGAATGAGGGGAGATCTCATTGAGACGTGTAAGATGATGAATGGGATGGATAGGATAGAGGTGGAGAGGCTCTTCCCGCTCAAAAAAGACAGTAGGACTAGGGGGCACAGCCTCAAGATAAAGGGGGGGCGGTTTAGAACAGAGCTGAGGAGGAACTTCTTCACTCAAAGGGTGGTGAATCTCTGGAATTCTCTGCCCGTTGAAGTGGTGGAGGCTACCTCGCTAAATATTTTTAAGACGCGGGTTGATGGGTTTTTGATAAGAGGGGATTAAGGGTTATGGGGAGAGGGCAGGAAAGTGGAACTGAGCCACGACAGATCAGCCATGATCTTATTGAATGGCGGGGCAGGCTCGAAGGGCTAGATGGCCTACTCCTGCTCCTATTTCTTATGTTCTTAAGGGGCAGACCATTTAGGATGGAGATGGGGAGAGGTTTCTTTAGTTAGTGAATACTCCACAGCCAGGGGGCTGTGGGGGCTCAGTCATTAAGTATGTTTAAGAATGAGATTGATAAATTTTTACAGATTACAAACAGGAAAGGATATGGGGATAATGCAGAAAATAAGTGTTGAAGTTAAAGATCATCCATGATCTCAGTGAATGGCAGATTGGGTTCAAAGGGCTGAATGGCCTACTGCTGCTCTTATTTTATGAAATTTCTGTATGGAATTAACCATCTTGACAGAATTGAAAATGGAGAAAATGGAATGGGATGCCGCCTGCTCTATGAAACCACGTGCTACTCTTGGCACTTTAACCATATACATTCCCCACTTCAGTAATTGTTCTATAACAGGGATTGTATGTGAAATTTGTGAAAGTAGATAGGGAAGAAGTGGGCAAAATCTTACTGCTTTGGAATGTTAGGAAGGTATTAGGTGATTTGCTATACATTTTGTACAAAAGACTAACATACACAAATGCATATCATTGTAAATCATTCCTCTAAGCCAACATATGCAAAGGAAAAACCTTTTCTCATCTTCAGAGGAAAGGCTCATCGAAGTTTCGTCTGAATCTGACGCAATGAATTCATCCATACTGTCCTCATCAAAGTATCCCTAAATAAATGGAGAGAGATTAATTCACTTTCAGGTGTTGTTGCCATTAAAATCAAAGTCAAAGAATAATCAAACATCCTCTATCATATGGCTTTCCCATAACAATTCCAACACAACATGTAGATGTATATTTTCAGTTTTCAATCAGAAGATGAGGCAGACAAGGCTTTCAGTGGTTTAAAAAAGTAGGAATCATTTAAAGTCTCTGAAGAAACAAATATGGTCCATAAATTGCAAAGGTACAGCATAATGCAGAAATTGACAATATCCAGCTCCTATTTGGACATGTTGTAGCTGGTAGAAAATTTGTTATTTCAAAGAAACCGTATCTGGAGGGCAGTAATTTAAATAACACCCATCATATAAGTTTGCCATCTAAAATATTTCCAAGATGATCCTATTTAGGACAAAAGCCTCGACATTCAATTTCAAATTAATGAGGTTTGGTAAAATGTGAAGGTATTCACATGTTATAAACAGCTTTCACATCAACAGTTTCTAACTAGATTGTAAATTTATTCCTCTTGTATGGTCCTTAAGGATAATAACAGCTAAAGCAGGGAAGAGGGGAGGGCAATTTAAAACAGCGCTCTTGGTGCAAAACTGTTATCTGTATCAGACACTTTGATTAGTTACCAGGAAAACGGTTGCTTTTTACCAATGAACTGCTCTGTTCCAAGGGGCTAGCTAAATTTTAAAATTGAAGGTCTCAATGAGTGTTTCCCAGCAGGTACGAATAGAAAAACACAAATTAATTATATATTTGGTTGAAAGTATTTGCTCCAGGGACATCTTCCTCCTGACAATGGTAATCGCAAGCATTTAATTTATGACCATTTCTTTACTACGTAGAGCCAATTTAGACCTGTAAATTAGCTTAGTAGATTCACTTGACTTTGTTCCATCTGTTGAATCAAAAAAATTGGTATTCCCTACATCAAATGTTCACCATCCTGCCAGTCAGTAGGTTCCACAGTTGCTGTCTGATTAAAAAAAGTTACTGTTTCAGGTCGATGACTGCTAATGAGAACAAAGTTCAATGACCTGAAAGGTTAACTCAGATGCAGCCTAATCTGCTATTTCTAGCATTTTTTCTTGTTAGGTCAGATCTCCAGAACAGCATTTGAATTTAAATGCATGTTTCATTTGATCGAATACTTCTGAATACATTACAACAGTGTCTCCATCAATAACCATGAATTAAACGTGGAATTAAATAGTGGAAAATTTTAATGGCAAAGAAGGGAAGAGGGGAAACACAGATCAATTATTTACATTGCATAAAAGTTTAGAATTTTTTGTTTTAACACGTGAATAGCTCTGTTAAAAGCAAGTTTTTATATTTTGTCAATGTATAAAGCTTAGTTTTAAAATCAGTTAAGGGTCTGGCTTCTGATCACTACTCAATAGGACACAAGTACAACCTGCAATCAGGACAGAATCTGATGAACCACAAACAAAAATTTACAGCACAGCAAGCATCCATTCAGAACATTATAGCCGATTTTGAATGACTACTTTGGGCATATAACATTTGCAGCGGTGGTGGTGGTCCACTGATATACAGAAATCAGTTTCAATCATTTGAATATTTAAGTTCCTAAAATGGCACCTATTCATGCTGATGCATCACAAAAAAGCTTTTTAACAGCCTCCTTAAATGGTCTACCAATGGGTATTTGGCGTGAAAATTCATTTTAGTTCAATCTGGGAGTGTGGCCAGTTTGTTAGGTGGGTCTGGCTTCCAGTGCAATGCTTTTTAAACAAGTGTAGACAACTGTAGACACGCGATTTGTGTTTGAAATTCCACAATTGTTTTGGCTGGTTTGGAGGATTTCAGGCTAAACGTCCTTTCAGAAAAAAGCAGAAACTAATGGCATCTCCAGGCCAGGATATTCTTAATCATCTTTCCACATGGATTCCGAATGCCACTGTGCAAGTTACCAAACTAACTGCTAATAATGAATGTCGATATTCAGTTCCTGTATAATGTTAACAATTCTGTTACATGCCTGCGACCATGTTACAGCAAGATTCATCCCAATCACCTGTATGTCAGAATTCAAGATTGGGTCATTTTAAACATAGTGAACACCAATGGCCTTAATATAACTGCAAATTGTACTAAAAGAAACAATTCAGATGGTGCATTTTTATAAAGATCTTGAATTTAGATACAATTCACTACATTCATTTACTGTACCTTGTTTTCTTTACTGATGTAGTCCAACTGCAGACACCAAGGGTGGGTCCATATCCTACTCAGCATCTGAAAATCCTGAAAGAGTCTTGTTCCTGTTTTTCCCCTGCCACCTTCATTACTGCTCCCCACACCTGAAAATGGAAGTTGTAACTGAGATTTACAAAGTTTATACATTGCTGTGAAAAGGCAAGAAAGCTGGAAATTATTTGAGCTGCAACACAAATGACACCCACATAACAGCTGGACAAACCCTTTACGTGACACGCACACGTTAATCTGTGAACTAATAGCTTGGCCAAAAAGACTCACCTTACACCAAGTGCAATGTATTCTCTTTTACAATGAGACTTTTTAACAAAATTATCGTTTGATAAGAAAAATAATGTTGTGTGTTGATTGCAGCGTTTTGACACCATGGATTTCTGAACGAGAAGGTAGAGGAGCTAGTTATTACTGCCAGAGGATTCAACACAAAGCATAGGCCGGCACTATATATTCTGCACCCTCTCCTTTCTTTCTCCCTTATGTACTTAAGAACGGTATGCTTTGGCTGTATAGCATGCAAGAAACAATACTTTTCACTGTATACCAATACATAATTAAAGAGAACAATAATCACTTCAACACTGAGGGAATGCTGATATAGTGGAAGTACTATCTTTTGGTTGAGATGCAGATTTGAGGTCCCCTCTGTCCTCAGATTGAAGTAAAATCTCTTGATGCACTATTTCAAATAACTGTGGACTTCTTCCAATTGTGCTGGCCAATATTTATCTCTCAGCCAACATCAGTTTAAAAAAACAAATACTCTCATCATTATCAGAGTGGTGTTTGTGGGGCCTTGCTGCACACAAATTGGCTGCCATATTCCTCATATGCAGAAGAGTACACTTCAGGTGCTTCATTGGCTGTAAAGCACTTTGGAATATAGAGGTTGTGAAAGGAATTGTATCAATGCAATGTCTTGCATGCACAGAAAAATGCAAGAATAAATGCAGATAATTTGTTTTAATTGGATTAGTGTTAAACCAAGCAATTACTTGGGATGAAATCCACAGTTTCAGAATTGGCATTCAAAACCTGCATTAATACTACCTGATTTCATACTTACCTGATCATGGCAAGCACACCCCCAACAAATGACCTTTTATTCAGTACTCCAATTGTTGCTTTCAGAGTCTGAGAAAGCACTATACTTAGTCCCCTCCTCTCTACTTACATGTCAGCCTTTGGCAAGATCAAAGAGTCAACTTACACCTCCAGACTACCTTTCCAACCCTTTTCAACACTTCCATTGCTTATGCTGTCAGGCTACTTGCCAATATATATGCGGAGATGCCAGCATAGACTGGGGTGGGCACAGAAGTCTCACTACCAAGTTAAAGTCCAACAGATTTATTTGGAATCACAAGCTCGGAGCACTGCTCCATCATCAAGTGATGATCATTATGCATGATTCCAAATAAACCTGTTGGACCTTAACCTGGCGTTATAAGCCTTCTTATTGTGCTCAATATATAGGCGTGGATAGGTTGAAATTTCCTCCACTTAAACAATAAGAAAACCAAATCCATCAATTTCAGCCACTCCAACTAACTTTGTAATCTCAGATTTCAACCCTACTCTCCCCCTCTTTACTGAGTGCCTTGGCTGTCAACCAACATGAATAAAATTGATCATCAGGTCGTTATCACATTTCTGTCTGTGGAACATTGTTGTGCACAAATTAGAAGAGAAGGCTGGGGGGCGGGGGGAAATATATTGGTAGTTAATTTTCAAAATTAAAGGTTTTGAAAGAGTAAAGATTGCTTCCAGTGGTTGGTGAATTGGTACTAAGTGATTATGAATTTAAGACTAGCATGAAAAGAACAAAGGGGAGGGGGAAAATATGAAGAAATGTCTTCACACAAACATAGCAGGTTTTAACATTGGTGGTTTTTGAGCCAGTAGGTATAAAATGATTTGCTGATTTTGATGAAAACTACATTTAAAATAATGGATATAAAACAAATATGAAAGAGCAGAAAAATAAGATTAAGTTGAATTCAAATCCAACAGTAAACAATGGAAATACGTAATGGGTTAAATGGACAACTCTGGGCTAAATATCTAGGCTATCACTTTATTCTCTAACAGTTCAACTAGATGTAGCAGCAGAGAACAGTTTGTTTTTAAATTAATGGGGAATTTGCTTCCATCCTGTAGACAATAAACTTGATTTATCCAATTTTTTAAAAATAGAGTAAAACTGAAACATTCATATGGCCCTTTCTTGGAAGGCATATGTATTTTGAGCACACATGCACCCTCATACCTCACCACTAAACTGGGAGCTAGATATGCCAGGTTCCAATGACTACAGGAAAATGTGATTTCATTTTGCAAAAAGCTGTGTTCAGTTGTCTTTCAAGGCCTGCCATGTTAGAGATAGTAGGAACACCACCCAGCCTGTGCCACAAGTTCCCACTTCCAAACCCACTAAAAGAC
Source organism: Carcharhinus amblyrhynchos (assembly GCF_965287045.1). NCBI lineage: Eukaryota > Metazoa > Chordata > Chondrichthyes > Carcharhiniformes > Carcharhinidae > Carcharhinus > Carcharhinus amblyrhynchos. The sequence goes on from NC_137327.1 coordinate 135,404,506, forward strand.
TGAGCAATAAGAGGAAGGCAAGCACACCATCAGAAGAGAGTTCTTATCTCCAAAAGGCTAAAAGGAGTTGCTAGAAGAGGTGGTCCAGGTCAGGAGAGCACAAACAGGGAAACATTTTTCTTTTAAACAGAGGCAGCCAAAGCGAGAAGACCAGGGCACCTCAGCTGGCTGACAGATATGGAAGCATCAAGGAAGTAACAATCTAAAACGCATTCACTGCGTAGGTGTCCCTCAACCCATGCTAATGTACTTTCCAACAACTGCAGAGTTCAGCAGGTTAGGTGCTGTGAAAGATGTAATTCCAACATACTACAAATCACAGATTTTTAGTCCGTGTGCCTAACAATGCAATTTAAACAAAAGAGTTTAGCATAAACAATATTCTTTAAATATCATTTAACAACTTGGAACAAAATTAGAGGGACTGTACAATGAAAACAAATGCAAAGCTCTGACTCGCATCTCCGCTACTGAATAAATCACCCCATAGACCTAAGCAGGCCAGTTAGGCAACATTACCTTATTTCATACCAAAAATCAAACATCTGGTTTAAGTTCACCATAGTTCAACTTCTGTATGTCATTAAACGACAATGATATCATAGCATACTTGAATGAAAATGAAGTTCAACCTTATAATTATGAAACATCATTTATGTAAAAGCCACAAGCTGAATGCACCATTGTAATTCTAAGATTAGTAAGCAGATCACGCTCAGTAGTTACTGTCAAAGAGTTTGGTGAAATATTGTACAAGTTGTGCTGATTAGGCAATTGTGGCCACAAATTCAAAGTGTTCACTGATTGCACAGTGTAAGCTGTTGGCTAATCAATAAAGTTTTAAAATCCATTTATCACAAACAGACCATAAAATTATTGATAGGTATCTACTAACTTGGCAGTATTTGAGTTAAGAGTCATTTTGCAGGAATCTCGATTTTAAGTTCAAAAATAGTGATTTGGTAACACTCCACTGCTTTCATATTCACACTGCAAAGTTGCACCGTCTCAGGCAGTGCGTATATATTGCACACAAATTCTGCAAAGGTACTCTTGTAATACTAAACACCTTTCACCCTCTCACATCACTATCAATTAATGGAACACTTCTTTTGATTTGATTTGTTATTATCACATGTATTAGCATGCAGTGAAAAGTATTGTTTTTTGCACACTATACAAAGCATACTGTACATAGAGAAAGAAAGGACAGACTGCAGAATGTAGTGTTACAGTCATAATTAGGGTGTAGATCACCTTAATACGAGATCAGTCCATTCAAAAGTCTGATGGCAGCAGGGAAGTTGTTCTAGAGTTGGTTGGTATGTATCCTCAGACTTTTGTATCTCTCTCCTGATGGAAGGTGGTGGAAGAGAGCATGTCTGGGACGTGGGGTCCTTGATTTTGCTGGCTGCTTTTCCGAGGCAATGGGAAGTGCAGACAGAGTCAACCAATGGGAGGCTTGGTTGTGTGATGCTTCAAGACTGTGGTAAGTGCCTGGAATGCACTGCCAAAGGAGGTGGTAGAAACAAGTACGATAGCAATGGTTAAGAAGCACCTTGACAGATACATACATAGACAGGGAACAGGGGGATATGGACCATGTAGAAGCAAAAAGGTCTTAGTTTAGAAAGGCATCGTGTGTCAGCGCAGGCCAGATGGGTGAAAGGGCCTGTTCCTGTGCTGTACTCTTTGGTCTTGTATGTTGGGCTCTCTCTCTCTTTTAGTTAGCATCACTTTCTCCAGATCTATTGCAGACCTGGTTGATTGTCTCTGCGTACCTTACTCAACATTTCCTCACTCCTCCATTTGCTCTTTTGGATGAATGTACATCCTCTTGACCAGAACTTCCAGCTAAACGCGCAGGTTGTGAACTCCAACTGATTGTTGCTCCAGTGCCACTTATTTCTGTTGTCGTTAAATCCATGTCCCTTTCAGGGTTTGATGCAGGTCCTTAACAAGTAGCTGAACCATTCACCTCCAAATCAGCAAGTTGCTTATGGGAAGCATGTTCCACACTGGCAGTTCACCAATCACAATTACTATGAGGGCCAATAAAAATTAACTGAGTCTCACCAACTCCTCTGGGCAGTGACCATGCACACAGTTTGCTCACTGTATTGCACATGAAAATTAGCCCCTTGAGTTTAAGTTTCAAACAGCTCATATTAAAAATAAATAAATTTAGAAGGTTTCTATAAATTTGCGATAAGATGAAGGCATAGTTCAAGGACATACTTCATAATAAATGAAGAAATCATGAACCTAACTGATAGCCAGCAACAGAAACAGAATAGCTCTTGGATATACACCCACATTCCAATATACTTTCTGCAATGTCTAGACAGCAGGAAGACCTAACTCCAAATTACCACACATCACGATGTAATTCCTCTGTCACTCTAAAAACATACAAGGTAGGGAATCATATTGTGCTTATGAGAATTTCTCCTTTAGTCTAATACTGTGTAATACTATATTTTAAAAAATCTTGTTACATACCTGTAAAGTGATCAAGGTAGTACTGATAAAGTTTGCACTGAATTGGCATCATCCTCACAGCAAGAACGTACTCATATTTCGGAGGCAAGAATTTTGTAAGTGCAGTGTAATCCTTTCGCTATGAGAATAAAATTGAGGAAAAAATTATTTTTTCAACATCAATTACAAACCATTTAGATTCAGTTTTTAAACATTACCCCTGATTTCTGAAGATGCCACTTGAGGGAGGAAGAGAGTGCTATGGGTAAGTGGCTAGGGGAAGACACACTTTTACCTCAAAGAATTAATCTTTACCAAATAAACTGAACCATAAATGGAAGGCAAGGTAGACATGTATGACAGAAAAGAACTAAATCGAGACAGATTTGCCAAAGAATAAAGTGGATCAGAGCTTGATTGAAGGAGGCCTACATCATTTGAGATTTGTGAAGGGAGATGACAAAAATTAAACAAAACGATTTTTGGGTTAAGTGCAGATTTAAGTGTTATAGCAGCAGAAAACTCAAGACAAGACAGTAACAAAACTTAATTGCACAAAATAAAAGAACAGTAGCAAAATGTTTGCTACCAAAAGGTATAAAGTGGGCAAGATACAAATAACTTCAGTAATTTCTGTAAATACCTGCACACAGCCTGCTAGCATTTCATACAAGATGTGGGCACGTTTCTTCATTACTCGCACATCGACCAAAGTGGAGTCCGCGCACTGGCCATTTTGAATGGGATTCATAAATCGGTTCCTGAATTCTTTTATTGAACCAAGAAGGTTCTCTTTAATGAAATTCACCATACAATGATCTGGAGGAGAAATATTTCAAGCATTTATTCTTTTCAACGTGGGGTTTCTGCAATTAAGTAGACGGTATATATGAAAACACATTTATACTAATTGCTGAACCTGGAGAATTTAATCATGATCAAAAGCAGTTTACTAATGTGTAGCTGGAATTTGCCTCATCTTGCATTTCCATAGTGACTAATAATAGAAGAGACAAGATTTGACACCCAGCTAGAGGAAGTGGTATTACAAAAGTTAACTAAAATCTTGGTCAAAGGTGTGGGTTAAGAATGGTACATAGGCGGCAAGGTCTTTGGAAGGGTTTTAGAACTTGAAGCCAGTGTGGTTTAAGGCTGCTAATGGTTGCGTGAAGTAAGTGGAGGAATGACAACAAATGGCAAAGTAACAGAACATAGAACAGTACAGATCCTTTAGTGCTCGATGTTGTGCCGAGCTTTGTCCAAAACCAAGACCAAGCCATCCCATTCCCTATCGTTCTGGTGTGCTCCATGTGCCTATCCAATAACCGCTTGAAAGTTCCTAAAGTGTCCAACTCCATGATCACAGCAGGCAGTCCATTCCACATCCCAACCACTGAGTGAAGAACCTCTCGGAGATCCCTCCTATATCTCCCACCATGAACCTTATAGTTATGCCCCCTAGTAACAGCTACATCCACCCGAGGAAATAATCTCTGAATGTCCACTCCATCTATCCCCCTCATTATCTTATAAACCTCTATTAAGTCGCCTCTCCTCCTCCTCCGCTTTAAAGAGGAAAGCCCCAGCTCCCTCAACCTTTCCTCATAAGACCTACCCTCCAAACCAGGCAGCATCCTGGTAAATCTCCTCTGCACTCTCTCCAATGCTTCCACATCCTTCATACAGTGAGGTGACCAGAACTGCACATAATATTCCACATGTGGTCTCACCAAGGTCCTGTACAGTTGCAGCATAACCCCATGGCTCAAACTCAAACCCCGTTAATAAACGTTAACACACTATAGGCCTTCTTCACAGCTCTGTCCACTTGAGTGGCAACTTTCAGAGATGCAGATATGAACCCCAAGATCTCTCTGTTCCTCCATATTTCTCAGAACCCTGCCGTTAACCCTGTAATTCAAATTTGTCCTACCAAAATGACTTGCCTCGTATTTATCAGGATTAAACTCCATCTGCCACTTTTCGGCCCAGCTCTGCATCCTATCAGCGTCTTGTTGCAGTCTACAACAACCCTCCAGCTCATCCACTACTCCTCCAATCTTGGTGCAATCAGCAAATTTACTGACCCCCCCCCCCTCCTCCAGCCCCCTCCTCCAAGTCATTAATAAAAATCACAAATAGCAGAGGGCCCAGCACCGATCCCTGTGGTACACTGCTGGTAACTGATCTCCAGTCTGAAAATTTTCCAACCAACGCCACCCTCTGTCCTCTGAGATAGCCAGTTACTTATCCAATCAGCTAAATTTCCCTCTATCACACACTTCCTTACTTTCTTCATGAGCCTACCATGGGGAACCTTATCAAACACCTTACTAAAATCCATGTATACATCATCAACTGCTCTATCTTTGTGAGGCAAGACTTACCCTTCACAAATCTGTGCTGACTATCCCAGATTAAGCTGCATCTTTCCAAATGGTCATAAATCATGCCCCTCAGGACCTTTTCCATTAAGTTACTGACCGGCCTATAATTACCAGGGTCACTCCTACTTCCTTTCTTGAACAGAGGAACAATATCGCCACTCTCCAGTCCTCTGGCACGATCCCCATGGACAGTGAGGACCCAAAACTCAAAGCCAAAGGCTCTGCAATCTCATCCCTTGCCTCCCACAGAATCCTAGGATATATCCCATTCTGCCCAGAGGACTTATCGACCCTCAGGTTTTTCAAAATTGCTAATACATCTTCCGTCAGAACATCTACCTCCCTCCAGCCTATATCACATTCTCATCCTCAAAAACATGGCCCTTCTCCTTGGTAAACACTGAAGTAGTATTCATTTATCGCCTCTCCTATCTCTTCTGACTCCACGCACAAGTTCCCACTACTATCCTTGACCGACCCTAATCTCACCTGGTTATTCTTTTATTTCTCACAAGACTTTGGGGTTTTCCTTTATCTGACCCGCCAAGGACTTCTCATGTCCCCTCCTAAGCCCTTTTGTTTTAAAGCTCATTCCTTGCTATCTTGTAACCCTCAAGTGACCCAACTGAACCTTGTTTTCTCATCCTCACATACGCTTCCCTTTTCCTCTTGACAAGACATTCAACCTCGTGAACCATTTCCCTCACTCGGCCATTTCCTCCCTACCTGACAGGGACATACCTATCAAGGACATGCAGTAATTGTTCCTTGAACAAGCTCCGCTTTTCATTTGTGCCTTTCCCTGACAGTTTCTGTTCCCATCTTATGCTCTCTAATTCTTGCCTAATCACATCATAATTACCCCCTCCCTCAATTATAAACTGTGCCCTGCCGTGTGACCCTATCCCACTCTGCTGCAATAATGAAAGATACTGAATTGCGGTCACTATCTCCAAAGTGCTCTCCCACAAACAAATCTAACACTTGGCCCGGTTCATTACCCAGTACCAGGTCCACCTCTTGTCAGCCTATCCACATATTGTGTCAGGAAACCCTCCTGCACACACTACAAAAACTGCCCCATCCAAACTATTCGACCTATAATGGGGTTCCAATCAATATTTGGAAAGTTAAAGTCATCCATGATAACTACCCTGTGACCTCCACACCTATCCATAATCTGCTCTGCAATTTCCTCTTCCACGTCTCTTACTATTTGGGGGCCTATAGAAAACTCCTGACAACATGACCACTCCTTTCCTATTTCTAACTTCAGCCCATATTACCTCAATAGGCAGATCCTCCTCGAACTGCCTTTCAGCAGCCGTTATACCATCCTTGATTAACAATGCTGCTACTCCCCCTCCCTACTCTTACTGAAACATCAAAAGCCCGGAACTTCCAACAACCATTCCTGTCCCTTTTCTAACCTTGTGTCCATAATGGCCACAATATCATAGTATCAAACACCAATCTACGCTCCAAGTTCACCTACCTTATTCCAGATGCTCCTTGCATCTTCAACACACTTCAACCCACCTTCCTGTCTGCCAGTACACTCCTGCGACCTTGATACCCTCCTCAGTACCTCACTACACTCAACACTGGCTTCTGGACTTAAGCTCCTTTTCCCACCCCGACAAATTAGTTTAAACCCCCCTGACGAGCCGTAGCAAATCTTCCTCCCAGGATATTGGTGCCCCTCTGATTTAACTGCTTTGGAAGTAATCCTTCTGATGGAAAGGATACAATGCCATAAGCTCACCTCAGGAACAAACAGAACACTATGTTTGCTCAGCTGGAGATAGTTGTCAGGGAGGAGGATGGAAATCTTTGGTAAGGGCTGAAGACAATAGCTTCAATCTTTTCCAATGCATATTTGGAGGTTGACAACACAGAACCAGCACGGAGTTTGAGGTGGTGGTGGTGGAGAGGTTTGGGTGATGCAAGGTAATGCTGGTGTCAGCAACTTACTTGTGGAACCTAAGGCCATGCATGTGGATATCAGAGAGGTGTAGATGAGAAACAGGAGAAGGGCAAGAATCAGTTCCTGCGACACCGGAGATAATGATGCAAGTTGACACAAAAGCATTGCAGGGGATTTTATAGCTACGACCATAATTTAATTCATTAATAAAACTGGAATAAAAAACCTACCAGACTCAAAAAAATCTATCTGGTTCCCCAATAACCTTTAGGGGACAAAAAAAAATCTACCATTCTGACCTGGTCTAGCCTATTTACGACTCCAAATCCAGAACAATGTGAAAAGCTCTTAACTGCCTCCTGAGTGGCTTAGTAAATTACTCAGTTGCATCAGAAGGCAACAGAAAATTTAATAAAAACCAGACAGATCAACTGACAGATTGTGGCACAGAAAATGACAAATTTCTAGTTGATCCTGCAAATTCACTCCAGCATCTGGGAGTTTGTGCTAAAATTGGGAGATCTGTCCCACAGATTAGTCAAGAAATAGGCAGAGATAATCATACTCATTGAAACATTCCATAAAGGTAATGCCCTAGGGATTGCCATCATCCTGGGCATGTCCTGGCTCATCATTAGCAGGTGACAGCACACAATGGTATACAGTCAGTAATGAGTCGCTCTAGACATCCTCAATATTGATTTCAGACCCTATGAAGTCTCATGGCAAAAGGTCAAACATGGTCAAGGAAACCACTTGCCGATTAGCAATCTTCCTTAACTAATGAATCAGTGCACCTCCGTGTTGAAAATCATTTGGAAGAAACACTAATGGTAGTCAGGGTTTGTCTGATACAAAACTACTTTTGCTGTTCTTCATCAATCGGCCTGGTTAGAGTGTAATCGCAAATGATCTTTGTGAACTTGCAATACATGTAGAATGTACTTTGGGTCAGTGACTTTAATGCTCATCACCAAGAGTGGCTTGGTTGCATCACTGAACTAGTTTGAGTCCTAAAGGACATACTTGTCAGTCTGAGCACGTGGCAAGTGGTGAGAACACCAAAAGGGAATATCTTACTTGACCCCATTCTTACCAACCTTCCTATCTCAGATTTAAAATGTACTTGGCATCAGTGTCCTTGTGGAGACAAGAAACCATCCTCACTGAGGATATCCTCCATTATGAATGGGATGGATAGGATAGAGATGGAGAGGCTCTTCCCGCTCAGAAAGGACAGTAGGACTAGGGGGCACAGTCTCAAGATTAAGCGGGGGGGGGGGGGGGGGGGGGGGGTTTTTTAGAACAGAGTTGAGGAGGAACTTCTTCACTCAAAGGGTGGTGAATCTCTGGAATTCTCTGCCCATTGAGGTGGTGGAGGCTGCCTCGCTAAATATTTTTAAGACGCGGGTTGATGGGTTTTTGATAAGTGAGGGGATTAAGGGTTATGGGGAAGAGGGCAGGAATGTGGAACTGAGACACGACAGATCAGCCATGATCTTATTGAATGGCGGGGCAGGCTCGAAGGCCTACTCCTGCTCCTATTTCTTACGTTCTTATTTTGCACAACACTACCAGCCTATTCAAGTAGCACAGAGTGGTAATCTACAAAAATTCACATTTGTTTATAATGTTTCTGTTGATTTTATAATTTGAACAGTCAAACCAGCATTGTATTTAATAGGAACAGAATAATTTCTTGTACTTTATATATAATATTCTAGTTATATTGTACATTTGGCAGATGTCAGATGTGATTTCTGTTTTGTGGTAATTTTAACAATAATGTTACTACAGTCTCAACTTGACATTTATTGTCTGATGCGAAACTACTTTTGCTGTGTTCTCACCAGGCTGTTTTACCTTCAGCCTGGTGAGACTAATTGCAAATGATCTTTGTAAACTTGAAAAACATACAGTTGAGTGGAAGCTAGATAAACACAGGAGGAAACAGAATAGAAAGTTGTGCTGAGAAGATTAGAAAGATGGGAGGAAGCTCTTGAGTATAAACACAGACACGGCCAGCGGCCAAAGGGCTTACTTCTCTGTTGTATGTTGCGTAGAAACAAAATAGTTAACTTCCATTCCCGCTTTTCACACGCATTTGTAATTGCAGAAGACAGTCAAATTAAAGAAAATAAATAATAGAAGAATAATAAAACAGAAGCATTACTTACATTCTACTAAATTATTTTGTAATGGCGTTCCGGTGAGAATAATCCTCCGCTTTGTTCTGATAGAATTCATTGCCTTTGATATTGCAGAAGCTTCATTTTTAAGTATGTGGCCTTCATCACACACAACAAAGTCTGGACCTACAGGGGAAATCAAGCCATTTTAAAATAATTTGTAAGACTTCTTTAAAATCTAAAAGCCTGAGTAAAAATCACTTTTAAACGTGTCACAATACACAAAATGTTAAACAGGATACATATGTTGGTAAATCAACAGGCCAAATCCAAAAGCTCAATATTTATGGAAATGAGTCAAGAAAAATTAATGAATCAAGCCTGTTGGATTATTTTTATGTATTCAAGTATATTCAATGTTTATATAATACAAATTCTTGATATTTAATGCTATACCGATAGATGGACTCAAAACTAACGCAAAAATCAAAACATTTCAAGACATCTTCATCATAGTTATGTTTATTTCAATTATACAAATCAATTTACAGACGTGTTAGCAGTATAGTGGATTGCAGACCACTTGGTAAATAAACTGAACCCTGTACACGCTCTTCGTACAACTAGCAACATGAAGCTGTAGAATAAATTCCTGCATTGCACAAGCAGGCTTTCCACAGCTCTACAAACATTAGATAGCATCGTGCTTTATAAAATTAGGATCAAATGGGGTCATGACATTTCATTGCAATGTGCACTGAAAGTTGAACTGCATTACATATTAAACTTTTAGTTTTGTAATAACTTTTATTATTTTAAATATTGATACTACAATTCCCTTCTAAAACAGCAGTATAACTGAAGTGCTCAGAACGTAACCAAGTTGCTCTCATGTTGTTGCACGATTTAGCCACTGAGTGTCACTGTTGAGCATCACATTTGTCTCAGCCAGAAGCCATATTGATAGTTTTGTGAAGTAGGCAAATTCTCAAGTCCCTGAATTCAAAGTTCTCTTTGGCCCCCAAAGAATCACAAACTGCCTGCTACATTTCCCATCAGCCCACTATTCATGTCTCCACCTCAATCTGATATTACCTTATAATTCCCAAGACAATTCTAAGAAGTATTGCTCAATTATGTTCCAAACATACAGTTGCCATCTGATGCTTCACAGCCACATTTTGGCAGGTGTTTTTTGCATCACAAACCAAGCCCCACCACTTGCCTAAAATGGAAGTCTGACACTGATATAGGACTTATCGAAGGATAATGGCTACCCTGATCAGATCATTTCACACTGTCCGTCATGCAAACTGGCCTTGGGGTGTCACTTTTGACTCCAAACAGTGCCCAGTCCACCTCAGATTACCCTGCACGGACAAAATGTCTCAAAAATCTGAGCAGGCAAAACTAGTTGTTTCACACTATGACAATGCTGTAGCCACACAGATGGTATTCGCCGCTAACAGGATGCTGGTTAAGCCAAAAATCTTGTTCTGCCTATCATACAACTGAGTAACAATGGAGAACAGGATCACAGTGCCAGTGTGATGCTCAATATGCAGGTTGTGCATCTTAAGATGGACAGATCATATCAAACAGCATGTCCTAGCCATTGTTTACAATAGGCTTGATACAGACCAGGCCATGCTTGCTTAACTCAGAACTGCATCAACATGGGACAATATTTGCTAATAATCCTCTGTGCTAAAAATTACACAATCTTAAACTGGTTGTCAGTCAGGCTTGCAGCACGATGCATTTACACGTACTGGAAGCTACATATATTACTATACAGAGCTCTGATCTTTGCAGACAGAAAGAACATGTTCACATTGCACCCATTTCAGCTAAACAAAATAAGTGATAGCCATTCACTGACTCTTTGCTCAAAGCAATGCTTAGACCAATCAGGGTCAAGCAGCCTGGTTTAAATTTCAACTAGTACCTGGCAGTTAACAGTCACTCACCATCAACTGGTGCATTTACCATGGCAGTGCCTCTACCAAAGTCTTCTTGCCAACCAATCAGCACACCCCTCTTACAGTACAAGTTATTTTCCCTTTCCATTGAGGAATGTCTGAGTACAACATGAAAAGCTTCAACATGTCTGTTTCAGCAAATGTTAAGCAAATATTGCTCGATTACAAAAGGCAGCAAATAGCAATTTAGTGTTAACTCAGAACATTTGATAAGCAATTTGGAATCAGGCACGACTGTTGCAATAAGCACAGCTTTCATTAGAATGTCTGGAAATTATTGGTCAATTTGGCACAGCACTTTCCCTTTAATCCTCAATAGTATAATATTCAGTAGTGTCATCCAACTTGCTGGAATTTCTGCCCCTCGGTGTCAGAGAGGCAGGTTCAATTCCCAGCTTGGGTCACTGTCTGTGTGGAGTTTGTACGTTCTTCCTGTGTCTGTGTGGGTTTCCTCCAGGTGCTCCCGTTTCCTCTCCATTCCCCCAGAGATGTGCAGGTTAGGTGAACTGGCCATGCTAAATTCTCATCAGTATATCCAAACAGGTGCCAGGGTGTGGCTACTAAAGGATTTTCACAGTAACTTCATTGCACTGTGAATGTAAGCCTACCTGTGACTAATAAATAAACTTTAATTATTATTTTACACTTTAAAATATATTTTAATGTAATATTGAAGATTAGTTACAGAAGGAATATTGTTCTTTACTTTCTGCATAATACTTGCATTAGTTCACATTACAAGTATTCTGCTGTATTCCATTAGAAAACAGAACTCTCCGCTAACTGGCATTTTTGGTTAACCAACACCACCAAGATAATCAAGATTTTACTGCAGTATTTCCATTAAAAATGTTAAAGTTGTCATAGTTGTAGAATTAGAATATAGAGTTTATGCTCCTCTTAAACTCCATGTATGATGCCCAAGATGTATTTGTTTTTCTCTGCACCCTTGAACATGGAAAAGGAAACTAATGCACCATTTGACCGATAATCTTCCAGAAATTCACTTAATCACTACCACTTATTTTGTTCATCACAGTTAATGCATTGCACTACGTCTTTCAATTAAAATTATTATTCTAACATATCCTTGTGCATGAGTCGCAAAAACCCAGCCTGCAGGTGCAGCAGGTGGTCATGAAGGCGAATGGGATGCTGGCCTTCATAGCGAGGGGGATTGAATATAAAAGTAGGGAGGTCTTGCTGCAGCTGTATAGGGCATTGGTGAGGCCGCAGCTGGAGTAGTGTGTGCAGTTTTGGGCGCCGCACCTGCGCAAGGATATTTTGGCCTTGGAGGGAGTGCAGAGGAGGTTTACTAGGCTGATACCGGAGTTGAGGGGGTTGAGCTATGAGGAGAGGCTGAATAAACTAGGCTTGTACTCGTTAGAGTTTAGAAGAATGAGGGGAGATCTCATTGAGACGTATAAGATGATGAATGGGATGGATAGGATAGAGGTGGAAAGACTCTTCCCGCTCAAAAAAGACAGTAGGACTAGGGGGCACAGCCTCAAGATAAAGGGGGGGCGGTTCAGAACGGAGTTGAGGAGGAACTTCTTCACTCAAAGGGTGGTGAATCTCTGGAATTCTCTGCCCGTTGAAGTGGTGGAGGCTGCCTCGCTAAATATTTTTAAGAAGCGGGTTGATGGGTTTTTGATAAGAGAGGGGATTAAGGGTTATGGGGAGAGGGCGGGAAAGTGGAACTGAGCCACGACAGATCAGCCATGATCTTATTGAATGGCGGGGCAGGCTCGAAGGGCCAGATGGCCTACTCCTGCTCCTATTTCTTATGAACTTATATACTTTATTAGCAGTTTTTAAATCACTAAAACTGGGTGGTCAAACATCAAGTTTCTATCATCAGTTTATAATGCAATCATATTTTTCTCCTTGATCCTACAAGGACTTTTCTTCAGAATGTCATGCCAGTAAGTCTTTTCCCATTATCCACCCTCTGACTGATCTTATCCCATCTCCCAACCTTCACTCCATAACGGCTGGTACACCCTTCAGTCAACTTTGCCTCATGTAGAAAGCTACCTCCCTGAACCCTTCAGCCAGGCTCCCTTGGTAACCCTTCCAGAAGCATTTTTTTTAAAAACCAGACTATGAGGAAAAGGAGGAAGCCAAAAATAAATGCTCAAGAGGCTCCAAAGGTAATGACAGGTAGAAGAAAATCCATACCCCTAACAATAACATTAAGATCATTTTAGTCAAGTAACTTCCTGACTGAGATCAAAAAAAATTTAGCAGAGGCTACTTGGAATTAATTTCCTCTAGTAAGTTAGCTATACTACTCATTGAATAAACCTGCTGGGTAATCACAATAATCAACAACTTATACAGACTATTTGCAGCCTCCATCCTGTCAGATGTATCAATCACATGGCTTTTTTTTGCTGCATGGGGTAGTTAATGTATTACTTAAGGGCTGGGAGGAAATAATCTTACGTTATAAAGAAACATCAGGCATAACAATACACTGAACAACTCATACCACACAGTTGATTGTTTGGTCTATTGGAAAAAAGGTACTGGAAAGGAGATAGGAATACAGAGATACCAAAACTGTTATGAATGGCAGTGTGTGGGGAAAAGTGAAATTACAAGTAAAATCAAAAACTACTGTTCACTTTTTAAAAAAAAATCATCCATCTTTTATCTAACAACTTAAGAGTATACAGAGGAAAGTAATCATTGCAATCACATTTAAACAGGCCAATTTCTTTCAAAAGTTCAAAGTTTTGGAATAAACAAGCTTATTGCAGTCAAAATTTAAAGATAAGAACCTGCTGACTTGAACATTTTGGAATTAGGAGATGAAGAGGTCATTAAATAAAGCTGCTGCAAGCTGGCAACCATTTGCAATTACAGATTAATTACCATTAACCTCCTTCCCCACTCAGCCACTAGCAAACTAATTAAGATTACTTGTTCAATATTTTAAGCTTTACAGCATCATGTTTTCCAGGCTACCTCAAACATCTTATTGTGCCAAGTTTTTACAGTTCATCAGAAATGAAAAGAAATGAGGTCAGTTAGATAGTATCCTTGATGTGCGGCCGAGAAAGGTAGTTACAGCAATTAAGATAGATATACCATTTTCTTTTAATCTATCCCGTACTCGAGGGAGAATAGAATCATGCACGTATCCAGGTAATTCTTAATTGAATGTTTAAAATATTAAAGAAGAAATGTGACAGCAAAGAAAATGATTAGAAATCATTAGAAATTCCTATTTGATGAGGTACAAAGGAAAGTTTCAGAATTAAATTCAAGTTAAATATTTTCAGTTCCATGGGGAATGAGATGTTAAAAACGAACTCAGAAAATGATTAGTTCTACAGGTCTATAGAACTTGTTGGAATAAACACTTGAGCACTAGCATCTAGAAGGACAAGGGCAGCAGATGCCTGGAAACACCACCACCTAAGAGTTCCTCTGAGCCTCATGCCATCCTGACTTAAATATATCACCATTCCTTTACTGTTGCTAAGTCAAAATCCTGCAACTCCCTCCGTAACAGCTGTGGGTGTATCGACACTTCAGGAACTGCAGCAGTTCAAGGTGGCAGTTCACCACCAACTCACTAAGTTTGCATCAATATACAAATAGCACTTATAGGTTTGAAAGGCACAGCCTGTGAATTTCTTCCATAAGGCTTGATCCCAAAAAGGGATAACTCTTGATCCCAGAGGGACAAGGAAGATGCACCAACTAGAGCTGTGACAGTCATCTGTTCGTCCATTGTCATCGATGAGGACCTCAACACCATTAGTCATTTTAAGGCTGGTTGCAGTGTGTCCAAAGATGACTGATCAGGCCAATTCGGGCATGGAATGTCCTGGCACATACTGGACAGACTTGCGTAGACACTGTAGTTGTTGTGCTGGTGGCTCTGGACTTGCACAGCTCGTGCTTAAGTTGTGCTTCAGTAATGCACCTTGCTTCGTCAGCTTGACAGCCCTTGTGGATGAGACAGCGCCAGGTAAGGCAGTTTTGTGCCAGTGCTTCCAAGGTGGCCGTGTCTATGTCGAGCTACTTCAGGGAGGCCTTGACTGTATCTTTGAAACGTTCCTTCTGCCCTCCATCCAAACGTCTTCCATCAGAGAATTCCCCAAAAAGGATCTGCTTGGGTATGTGCTTGTCTGACATACGGATGACATGATCTGCCCACCAGGTCTGCGCTCTCGTCAGCAGTGTGTGGACTGATGGTAGACTTGCTCTAGAGAGAACTTGTGTCTAGTACTTTGTCTTGCCATCTGATGTGTAATGTTCTGCGAAGACAAGTATGTGGAAGTGATTGAGCTGTCTTGCATGCCTTCACGTTTCACAGGCATACAGGGGGGTAGTGAGTACTGCAGCGCTGTAGACCTTCAGTTTTGTTGCTGAGCTGATTCCTCGATGTTCCCACACAGTGGAGCACACCCTACTGAAAGCAGAACTTGCCTTTGCTATTGTGCAGTTAACTTCTGTATCAATAGTCGCTGCTTGGGAGAGGGAGCTGCCAAGTGAACGAGTCCATTGCCTGTAGATTCTGCCCTTTGATTGTGATTATGGGTTCTGTGTATGGTGCATGACTTCAGTCTTTTTAATGTTGATGGTGAGTCCAAAGTTGTCACAAGCCATGGAAAATTTGTCCATACTGACTTGCATCTCTGGCTCTGAGCCAGTATACAGGGCACAGTCATCAGCAAAGAGGAAGTCTCTCAGAACAGTCTCCTTCACTTTGGTAATAGCTTGAAGTCTCCTCAGATTGAAGAGCTTCCCATCCACTCTGTACCTGAGGCTGATTCCAGCAACACTGTCCTGGAAGGCATCATTCAGCACGGCAGTAAACATCATGCTGAACAGTGTGGGTGCGAGCACACAGCCCTGTTTGACGCCATTGGTGACTGGAAATGCCTCAGGATTCTCCACCATGCAGTACTCTGGCCATCATGGAACTGGCGTACCATCAATGAATTGGGGGGGGGGGGGGGGGGGTTTGATCCTACACAGGCCTTGGCGGCTTAGTGTCGAAGGCTTTCACGAGGTCAACAAACGTGTACAGCTCGCGATTCTGCTCCTGACACTTCTGCAGTCATAAGCAGGAGAGGAAACTATGTAATGGAAAGCCATCAAAACATCACTTCTGTATATCCCATTGTAGGGGGTTAAAATGTTTTTTTCCCCCTCTGGGGGTCTACCATTTGGTCTTTTTTTCATTCTCACCAACTGCTTCATTAGGTGATGCTGTCACGCAGCAACACTGCCCTCTGAGCTTTTTATGGAATTCCTCAAATAGTTTTGGCAGTACAAATATCAACCGTAAGAAAATACATGTTAGACAAAACTTGGAATCCAGAAATAAGAAGCCTTTTGTTAATGGGAGATTGATAAATTCTGTTTCCAAAATAGAAATTCTAATTACATAGCATAAGGTAACTTATTGGGAATGAATATGTTTCTTAACTTCGATAATCTTAAAATCAACTATCAAACCATACTTCTAAATTTCTACACACTAACTTTCCACAACAATTCTAAATAGTTTAGTGCATTGATTATATTCATAATGTTGTTGAAAACAGTAATAACAGTTTTCCAAACAGCACTGAATCCATTAAATAAAAAAATCTCACCAGGGTCTACTAAAGTCTTCTGGAATATTTCTTTCAGCTTCCTGCTTTTCACATTCCTTCCTTGTGCAAGATTACGATACATTTCATAACCAAGAATCATAACACCCCCATCTTCCATCCACCTTTCAAGCATGTAGGACCGCTCCTGAGGACGTTTAACGGTTGCTAATTCATTTACCTTTAGAACAGAGAATAACACTCATTCTATTTGAATATCATTCACTATACAGATGATTTAAGAATGTAAAATAGCGAGGGCTGTAAAACAAACATTAAAACAACATTTTCTAACAGGAAAGTATGAATTGTTAAAGGGCATCTTTACAAATGTTCTACCATGAATATAAACACATCTTTGATTGTTTATCATTGTATAATACTGCAACAATCTGTTGACAGTGAGCCTTGAACTGCCATTTCTAAAACTGCAGCACAACTACTGTGTTGCTTTCTTCTGCATTGACAGACTGGTCAATACTGCTCAGGAATTGATATGCAACAAACTGATATTTACAAATTGTTCAGGTCATTTCTTATGCTCATAAATAGAAAACATTATGGCAGTTTTGATTTTTGCACATTTTCAGCCAGATCAGACGGAAATGCTCGTAGCAGGGGCTCTTATCCACTAAGCTTTGTGAAAGTTATCCCATAGCTAGAACATGGTGCTACCCTATCAAGTACATTAATAAACACTCAAAGCTCAAATATCAAACCTGATCAAAAATAGCAAAATATACAACTTTATGAACAGAAACAAATACTACCACGAAAACAAAGATCAAGTCTATGTTGAAGTTTTATGTAAGTGTTACATAGCATTCAGTACAGAAAGGACTGGGACGTAATGAAGAATTGTATAAGTAAGAGAATGGCACTGTTAATAACTTCCCTCTTCATTTAAAAGGAAATACATTAAACAAAGTTATCAAAGTGGTCAAAGGTAGCTCCTTAGTATCGGATCTTGTTAAATACTAATTCCTAATTAGCCAGTTATGAAATCTCCAGTGCATTTTAGTTCCTCATATCTACAATTTCATACCTACAATATTTAAATAATGAAGCTGCACTCTTGGTCAAGAATCTAATTCAGTCCTGAATATTATTTAATGACACATCCACCATTGTTTTCTGGGGATGAGAATTCCAAACACTAATGGCCTGCCTTTCAACCCCTCCATGTTTGAGCAGGCGTTTTGGACAGAATGGTCTGAGGTGGTATCCATGTTTGGGTGACAAATCGGGAGGGGGGGGCGGGATTAGGCAAATTTATTGTGGCATGGCTGCATAGATCACAGGAACCAAAAGAGTATAAAGTTAAATCAAAATTCTAGCAGGACTCACTATACATTTTAATCCAACATATTGACATCCAGTCCACAAATAACACCACAAAAAACTCAAAGCTTTAAAATAAATGATTGCAAGGTATACAATACCTCTAAACATTCATCATCATCAAGTCCTTCCTGCCATTTGGCAAATTCATTGATCCAATTAAGAACTGTGTTCAGTGGACAAACAATCAAAGCAGTACTGAATTCAAGTTTTTCAGACAACAGCATGGTGTGCAAGAAGGTCACCACCTGTAACCAAAACATGAAAAATTGTACCTTAGAAGATATTAACAACTGTTTTCCTTTTCCAGCACTTAATCTAAATACACAAAGTTAAAGTAGATCACAAACTCACATTCACTGTGCAAACTGAATGATTTAAAATTATTTTTACATTAGCTGAATAGAATAGTTATGTTTGAAGTTGTTGATATTAACTTCCAGGTAAAAGATGGTAAAAGCTTATAAATGCAGCATAAAGAATGAGTTGAAAGACACAAGAAAGTAATAATGTTGAGATAGCTATGGGCTTGGTCACATTAAATTTCCAGTGAAGCCCATTTAAAGAATACAAAGTAAATTGTATTATGAAATTCGAGTATTCAAGGGAATACATATTAAAGTACTAATCTGCACTTATTCTTAACTAAAGGTTGAAATGTTGGAATAAAACTCATTGCTAAATACCTTAATCCGATGCCACAGGAGATTGAGGATTCACAAATGCCAAAATAAAATTAAAGTTAAAAAATGGTAGCATTTCTGAGAACCCACTTTAGTACAAATTAGTTCAATGAACAATTCAATTAAATGCATTTTTCTGCAGAATTCAAAATAGTTAGCCATTTGTTTAATACTATATTGTATGTCAACATTTTGGTTGGAACAGAGATTTGTTCCTCACCAACTGATACATTTGTTTGAGAAATGGGTGCTGATATTGACATCTTAGTTTAAGTGTAGAGCAGGTTACATTTCAGATTGTAGAAAAATCAGGAAAAAAAGATTTCTTGTAAACTGCAATTGATTGAACTGTTCAACTCTTAACTTTATTGCTCAAGTGATTTCTCTCATGTGCATTTTACATTTTCCTCCCTCCCCAATCCATCTCCCACTTTCCACAGCAAAAAGCTAACCTTATTCACAACAGATGATCGGTTCCACATAACTAATGCTGTTCTCTCCCCCTTCATCTGTTACTTCAGTACAGCACTTCTGTCAGGAGGCAGAGAGAAAACCACCTTTTCAATAGAGAACTGAGGGTTGTTCCAAATTAACTTGCTGATTTGCCACAATTTCTTGCCTGTATTTTTTTTAGGAAGTGTTAATGTGTTTCAATCTGGTCTCTGCTGCTCTATTAAGGAATCTTTCTTTCTGCCCCATTACTGTTTCTCTTTGGCTGACACTCTCCCTCATGTACATGAACAAAAAAAAGATAGCTCTCTGGTCTTGGCATAAGATAAGGAATCTTGACTTTTATCTGAAATACACATTCACCATTCTACACTCGATGCAAAATTCACTTGGTTTCATAGCCATGATAATAAATATCTATCCACTGATTTCAAAGTCAATCTGGCTCAAAGGACAGCCTGGTTTAGTGCACATTTCCAACATTAAAAAATGCATTAAGTAGGCTTAACTTAAGCTACAATATAACATTAATTTCTAGAAATGCTATAATAGAAAAGCTTCATGTAAAAGTCAAATTGAAAAATCTTTACTACAGTCTTGGATTCACCTAATTAGAAATCCAAATTATATTACTAAGTCATCCTTATGAATTTTGTACTTCCTGCAGAATTTGAAAGAAAGTACATTTGAAAAGTTGTAAGCTAAATGTAATTGCCTTTTGTAGGCCAGATGCTCACCTGTAGTGTTTTTCCAAGTCCCATACAATGTGCCAAGATGCATCCAGAACCATTCTCCTTTAAGGCTTTGCTCACTGACTCGCAACAGCAATCCCACATGAATTGCACACCTGCACAAGTAAACAGTTATTTTTAATTCAGGAAAATCTATACAACCTGAAATGAAGGAGACAAGGTTATATATTTTGATTTTGGAAAAAGTACACTAAGATCACTAAAGCAATTAGATCTGCAATTCTTATTTTTGATGGGTCAAACATGAGCTCCTACACTACACAGAAGACAGTGGCTTCACTGGACGAGTAATCCAAAGACCCAGGCTACTTTGGATAGGAATATTAAATTAAGAAGCCTTGCTACAATTGTATAGGGCCTGAGCAAGACCATGTTTGGATGGTGAAAAGCAAGCGAACACTTATCATTCTTGAATACAGGAGTTGGAATGTCTTGAAGTTGTACAAGACATTGGTAAGGCCACACTTGGAATACTGTGTGCAATTCTGGTCACCCTATAATACAAAGGATATTATTAAACTAGAAAGAGCGCAGAAAAGATTTATTAGGATGCTATCAGGACTTGATGGATTGAGTTATAAGGAGAGGCTGAATAGACTGGGACTTTTTTCTTTGAAGCATAGGAGGCTGAAGGGTGACCTTATAGAGATCTATAAAATAATGATGGGCAAAGACAAGGTAGATAGTCAATATCTTTTCCCAAAGGTAGGGAAGTCTAAAACTAGAGGGCATAGGTTCAAGGTGAGAGATACAAATATGTCCAGAGGGGCAATTTTTTCACACAGAGGGTGGTGAGTGTCTGGAACAAGCTGCCAGAGGTAACAGTAGAGGCAGGTACAATTTTATCTTTTTAAAAAGTATTTAAATAGTTACATGGGTACGATGGGTATAAAGGGATATGGGCCAAATGCAGGCAATTGGGATTAAATTTAGGGCTTTTTAAAAAAGGGCGGCGTGGACTAGTTGGGCCGAAGGGTCTGTTTCCCTACTGTAAGCCTCTGACTCAAAGTAAAAGACTGCAGAAAAATGGGTCTCACGAGTCCAAATTTATTTGGAGGCAGATAACCATGGCAAAATTGAAAAAAATGTGCCTCAAGCGAAGCTCTTGGAATTGGCAGATAAATTGAAGCTTGGTTCACATGTGGGGTTAAAGAAATCCAAGATTGTGGGAAGACTAGCGTAGCACAAACCTGTCAGACAGGTTTGTGCTGCGCTAGTCTTGTTTTAGAAAAAAATCCACTTTTCTAAAACAAAAAGAGGCAGTGGGAATTGCATGCATAAACGGAAAGGGAATTGAAAATGGAAAAATTAGAAATGGGAAAACTGGAACCAGAAAGAGAAAGAAGTTTTTCCCCAATGGGAATTTGAAATGCAGAAGTCAGCAACAGTAGACAGAGAAAAGGAGAGAGTTTAAGCTTGGAATGCAGCAAATTAAACACACTAGGGCAGGGTGAAGGAGAAAGCAACTTTAGACACCAAGTGGGAAGATGCTTAAATTTGTACAGGTACTTCCAAAATTTGGAAGGAATATAAAAGTACTTATAAAAAAATATTTTTTGGAAAAGCAGCTAGACAATTAAAATGGCCACAAGAGAATTGGGCAATATTCTTGCAGTTAAATTTGTGGGTAAGACTACTGATGTATACGCATCGTTGGACGAGGGGTTGGATGCAGGAGATTGAGGGGCATGGACAGAGTGGAGAGTCAGAAGCATTTTTCCCAGGATGGAAGAGTCAATTATTAGGGGCATAGGTTTAAGGTGCAAGGGGCAAGGTAAGATAATAAGAACATAAGAAATATGAGCAGGTGTAGGCCATCTAGCCCTTCGAGCCTGCCCCGCCATTCAATAAGATTATGGCTGATCTGAAGTGGATCAGTTCCACTTTCCCGCTTTCTCCCCATAACCCTTAATTCCCTTGTCTATCAAAAACCTATCTACCCGTGACTTAAATATATTTAGCAAGGTAGCCTCCACCACTTCAATGGGCAGAGAATTCCAGAGGTTCACCACCCTTTGAGTGAAGAAGTTCCTCCTCAACTCTGATCTAAACTGCCCCCCACCCCCCCCTTATCTTGAGGCTGTGTCCTCTAGTCCTGCTATCCTTTCTAAGTGGGAAGAATCTCTCTACCTCTACCCTATCCATCCCCTTCATTACCCCAAGATGGTCAAGAGCTATTCTTACTACATACAAGTTAGTTCTTGAGGCACAGGCAGAAGTTACAAAACACAAGTAAACAGCCTGGGTAAACTCTTCACAAATTTAAAAAAAGTAAAAGAAATCTACTTTGATCGTTGGACGCGGCTTTTAAGAATCCTGAAAATGTTTGAGGCCCTTAGAGAGGTGATGGTTTTAGAAGAATTTAAAAATTCAAAAGGCTCAACCTCTTAGGCAGCAAAGCTGGTTAATGAATACAAATTGTCCACAGAATCAAGCCATTTTTCTGGAATTCTTAAATCAGAAAAAGATAGATGATAGGATCATGAAAGAAAAGACAGTCAAGGAAAAGAGAGCAGGGTTGAAACTCAGTTTTCACCAACACAGAGAAAGAACAGTGTTAAAAAAGTTTCACTTCTTAAAGTCAAGAGGATTAGATGTTATTATAATAAACTGGACCATACGAAATTAGAATGCTGGTTATTAAAAGAAAAGCTGGTTGGAGTTATCTATCTTGAAAAGATAAAAATGAAATCGGAGAATGGATAAAAAGAAAAGTAGGATTTATGCAGCGAGTGACCAAGCATCTAGTGAAGATGAATGTGTGCACAAATTGTACAGGAGCAAAGTAGCCAGCAGGTGGCGGATTTTGAACGTGTAAGAAATTTTCCACATGGACAGGTTAGAATGGTAAAATCTTGAAATACAGGTCTAAGTTATCCCTAATGTTGCAGGATAAAGACATTTGTTATCCCAAAGGGATGCTAAAAGTAGTTGTTCTGATCACAAGCATTCATGGGGAAAAACAAGAATATTCCTCTAATGAAGATCAACTTCAAGGGCAGTTTTAAGATGGAAAAAGGATTGGTAGAGAAATTACCTATTGCAGGGTTCAATTTATGTTTGGAAATGATTTGGCAGGATCACAGCTTGTGGTGATGTCCATGGTGGTTGAAAAACGTATGCAATCTAGTTGCAGAGTCCTGACAAATAGAATTTGCTCCCAGATTGTGTCGTAACGAGATCATAGCCACACAAATGTAAAGAACAATCAGAACTGAAGGAGCAGGATGAAGCAGCTGAGATTAGCTTATCAGATGCACCTTTTCACAAACTGAAAGCAGAGGAAGTCAGTCAAGATAAAGAGATAGATGTCTTTACTTCAAACAGATTGATCGAACTAAAGCAATAAGATTCCAAATTCCATTTCTGAATGGAGGGCTGTGACTGTGATCCCTCAGGGATCAGTGCTGGGACCTTTGCTGTTTATAATGTATATGATTTGGAGGAAAATGTAATTGGTTTGATTAGTCAGTTTGCAGAACACAAAAGTTGCTGGATTTGCAAATAGCAACGAGGACCATCAGAAGATACAGTAGGATATACATTGCGCCAGATCTCTGCCCAAGCCTCCAGCCAATGTTGGGTAATGTATCTAGGAAGGTGTATTACAAATAGGAAATAAATATAGATGGCAGAACCTTTTAGAGTATTGATAGGCAGAGGGATCTGGGAGTATAAGTACACAGGTCACAAAGTGGCACTGTAGGTGGAGAAGGTAGTCAAGAAGGCACACTGCATGCTTACCTTCATTGGCTAGGATATTGAATTTAAAAATCGGCAAGTTGTGCTGTAGCTTTATAAAACATTAGTTAGGCTGCATTTGGAATAGTGTTCAATTCTGGTTGCCACACTACCAGAAGGATGTGGAGGCTTTGGAGAGGGTACAGAAAAGATTTACCAGGATGTTGCCTGGTATGGAGGGCATTAGCTATGAGGAAAGGTTGGAGAAATTTGGTTTGTTCTCACTGGAATGACAAAAGGTTGAGGGGTGACCTGATAGAAGTTTACAAGATTATGAGCAACATGGACTGAATGGACAATCAAAAGCTTTTTCCCCAGGATGCTAGGGGGCATAGATTTAAGGTGCAAGGCAAGTTTTGTTTTACAGAGGGTAGCAGGTGCCTAGAACTTGCTGTTGGGGGAGGTGGTGGAAACAGATAGATTGTTTTAAGGGGCATCTGGACTAACACATGAATACAATGGGAATGGAGGGACATGGTCCCCGGAAGGAGTTTGAATTCAGTTGGGTTGGAGGGCCGAAGGGCCAGTTCCCATGCTGTAATTTTCTTTGTTCTACACCAAATTTATCAAACAGCTTATTCAACACCAGAAGCACAGTGCTTTCCTGAATGTTGCATCACAGTAAGGTCCTTGTGATACCCTCACTACTGGGACAAAGGGATTCCATTTCCACTGTGGTTGTCTTCTTCTCTAACAAATATATGGTTTTGCATACTGTTGGGAGGGTATGGCCTATTGGGGATAACAGCAGCAGCAGCAGGCAGAGCACTGGCCCCATGGCTGACTGTATTCTTAAGCAGGGAGGGACAAAAAGCACTAGAGCAATAGTTATAGGGGACTCTATAGTTAGGAGTGCAGATAGGTGCCTCTGTGGACATGAAAGAGACTCTAAGATGGTACGTCGCTTCCCTAGTGCCAGGATGTTTCTGAACAGGCAGAAGGGAGACGTGAACAGCCAGAGGTCATAGTACATATTGGTACCAATGACATAGGGAGGAAGAGTGAGGAGTCCTGCAACAGCAGTTTAAGGAGTTAGGTAGGAACTTAAAAAACAGGACCTCTAGGGTTGTAGTCTCAGAATTCCTCCCTGTGCTACATGCCAGAGAGACTAGAAATAAGAAGATAATGCAGTTCAACATGTGGCTAAACAGCTGGTGTAGGAAGAAGGGTTTCAGATATCTGGACCATATTGGGGTCCCTTCTAGGACAGGTTGCATCTAAACTGGAAGGGCATAAATATTCTGGCTCGGAGGTTTGCCATTGTCATGTGGGAGGATTTAAACTAGTTTGGCAGGGGGTGGGAACCAAAGCAAAAGTGAATTAACCGAAGGAGAACAGAGTAGGGCCAGTAAGACTCAGAGCAGGCAGGGTGTGGTTGCTAATCAAAGAGGGCCTTGTGGACTGAAGTGCATTTGTTTTAATACGAAAAGTGTAACAGGTAAGGCAGATGAACTTAGAGCTTGGATTAGTACTAGGAACCAAGATGTTGTTGCTATTAGAGACTTAGTTAGGGACAGGACAGGATTGGCAGCTTAACATTCCAGGATACGGATGTTTCAGATGGGATGCAGGGGGATGTAAAAGGGGTAGAGAAGTTACATTACTGGTTAAGGAGAATATCACAGCTGTACTCCAGGAGAACACATCGGAGGGCTCATACAGTGAGGTAATATGGGTAGAGCTCAGGAATAGGAAGGGTGTAGTCACAATGTTAGGGATTTACTATAGGCTGCCCAACAGCCAGCGGGAGATAGTGGAACAGATATGTAGGGAGATTTTGGCAAGTTGCAAAAGTAGCTGCATTGTTGTGGTGAGAGATTTTAACTACCCCTATATTGGCTGGGACCCACTTAGTTCTAGAGATGTGGATGGGACAAAGTTTGTAAGGAGCATCCAGGAGGGCTTCTTGAAACAGTATGTAGGTAGTCCAACTAGTGAAGAGCCATACTAGATCTGATATTGGGGAATGAGCCGACCAGGTGGTCGATGTTTCAGTAGGGGAGCAGTTAAGGAACAGTGACCACAATTCAGTAAGCTTTAAAGGTTCTGATGGATAAAGGATAGCCCTCAAGTTAAGGTGCTAAACTGGACGAAGGCTAGTTACAATCATATTGGACAGGGACTGAAGAATGTAGATTGGGGGCAGATGTTTGAGGGCAAATCAATATCTGGCATATGGGAAGCTTTCATGTACAAGTTGATTGAGATTCAGGACCTGCACATTTCTCAGAGATCCCAGAGGATTGGAGAATAACCAATGTTATTCCTTTGTTTAAGAAGGGTAGCAAGAATAATCCAGGTAATTACAGGCCGATGAGCCTTACATCAGTGGTAGTGAAATTATGAGAGAGAATTCTTCGAGACAGGATTTACTTCCACTTGGAACTAAGCGGACATATTAGCAAGAGGCAACATGGTTTTGTGAAGCGGAGGTCATGTCTCTTTAACTTGACTGAGTTTTTCGAGGAAGTGAAGATGACTGATAAGAGTAGGATAGTGGATGTTGTCTACATGGACTTCAGGAAAGCCTTTGACAAGGTCCCTCAAGGCACAATGGTGCAGAAGCTGAAGTCGCTCACCTGGGATCAGGTGAGCTGGCAAGGTACATACAGAACATGCTCAGTCATAGAAGACAGAGGGTAGCAGTGAAGGATGTGTTTCTGAATGGAGGGCTGTGACAAGTGGCTTTCCTCAGGAATCAGTGCAGAGAACTTTGCTGTTTGTGTGTGATATATATAATATATGACTGGGAGGAAAATATAACTGGTTTGATTTCTAAGTTTGCGGAATGCACAATGGTTGGTGGATTTGCCGATAACGATGAGGACCACCAAAGGATACAGCAGGCTATAGATTGATTGGAGGCTTAAGCAGAGTGATGGCAGGTGAAGTTTAGTCTGGACAAATGTGAGGTAATGCATTTTGGAAGGTCTAGTACAGACAGGAAATATACAGTAAATGGCAGAACCCTTACAAGTATTGATAGGCAGAGGGATCTGGGTATACACGTTCCCACTAAAAGTGGCAATGCAGGTGGAGAAGGTAGTCAAGGTGGCACAGATGCTTGCCTTCATCAGCTGGGGCATCGAGTTTAAAAACTGGCAAGTCATGTTGCAGCTTTACAGAACCTTAGTTAGGCCTCACAGGAAATAGTGTTCAATTCTGGTCGCCACACTACCAGAAAGATGGAGGTTTTAGAGAGGTTACAGAAAAGATTTACCAGGGTGTTGCCTGGTGTGGAGGGCATTAGCTATGAGGAGAGGCTGAAGAAACCTTGTTTGTTCTCATTGGAACGACAAAGGTTGAGGGGTGACCTGATAGAAATTTACAAGATTATGAGGGGCCTGGACAGAGCAGATAGTCAGAAACTTTTTCCCAGGCTGGAAAAATCAATTACTAGGGCGCATAGGTTTAAGGTGCAGGGGCAAGGTTTAAAGGAGATGTATGAGGTAAACAGAGGTTGGTGGATGCCTGGAACTCGCTGTCAAGGGAGGTCGTGGAAGCAGATACAATGAGTTTTAAGGGGCGACTGGAAAAATGCATGAATAGGATGGGAATAGAGGGATGTGGTCCCCGGAAGGGTAAGGGGTTTAGTTCAGTCAGGCAGCATGGTCGGTGCAGGCTTGGAGGGCCACAAGGGCCTGCTCCTGTGCTGTAACATTCTTTGTTCATTTTTACTGTTTGCAATCCACAATGCACCAAATGAATCTACCAGATTTAGATCTGAACTAGTTCCTGGACATACAGTTAGACGACCACAAATTAATTCAGGAAGACCTTAAAATAATTCAAAAGCTACATTTCTAGACTACATCTCAACTTTCAGAGAAAGAGTATGAGGCTTGTGAGTTGGCACAAACATTTATAGACAACACCGCAAGGAATAAAAACAGTAGCTGATATGAAAGCACAGGCTAGAAGTTTTGTAGCAGGAGAAAAAGTACTTGTCTTATTATCAGCATCAGAAGAACCACAAAGCCAGATTTAGTGGGCCCCATCATAGAATCCCTACAGTACAGGGAGATAACATTTGACCCATCGAGTCTGTACCGATCATCCAGGTCCTATTCCCCTTAAACTTACCCTGCTAATCCCCCCAACATTAGGGTCAATTTAGCATGACCAATCAACCTAACCGGCGCATCTTTGGACTGTGGAAAGAAACCAGAGCACCCAGAGGAGACCACACAGACATGGGGAGGGTGTGCAAACACACAGTCACTCGAGGCTGGGACTGAACCCGGGTCCATATGTTGTAAGGCAGCAGTGCTGACCATCGTGCTACCCTCATCGAATTGAATAGAAACTGAATGATGCAAATTAGTTGATATACACACATCAACATGATTAAAAAGATATTGGGAGAGAAAATGAGGATTTAACAGTCATGAAGCAGAAAGAAGAAAATTAGGTGTTAAATTTTAAATGGCAAATTCCCTCAAATGCAACTGGGTAATAAGGAAGTCAAATTGCTGGATAACTTTTAAATATTTTCACTCACCATCTACTTGATGAGGTTTCAGCTTCCTCACCAAATTTCTGTGGACCTGGACAATAGATTCATTAGTCTCCTTATCTTCATCAAGGACCAATTTAGTGGTTATGGGACATTGCATTGGAGATAACCCTTCCGACACTTGAACCTCCTGTAAATTTTAAAACATAATTTGAACAACTTGGAGAATACATACTGATGAATTTGTAATTTTGTATGTCACGCAAGTAATTCACATACAATTTAGAATAGACCATTCAGCCCTTATTCTGTTCAGCTATTTGACAAGATCAAGTTTGATTGGAGTGTGGCTACAACACCACTTTCCTGCCTTGCTCCTTCCTATACGCTTGTTGGTCAAGCCCTCAACTTAATGATCCTTGATTTGAAAGGGTTAAGTAAACCATCTCTGAACTGCTTCTAATGCAATTATGTCCTTTCATAAGGAGACCAAATTGTATACAGCATTCCAAATGTAGCTGCACCAGTGACTTTTATAATTATAGTAAAATTTCCCTTTTAAATTCCATTCCCCTTACAATAAATGACAAATTCCATTTGCCCTAATCACTTGCTGCACCTGGGTACTAACTTTTTGCAGTTCATGCAACAGAACACCCAGATCCTTTTATGCAGATCTCTTTAGCACTAACATAGTATGCTGTTTTTTACTCTTCCTGACATTGTGGACGAGGACTCATTTCCCTCACATTGTCCTACATGTGCCAAATTTTTGCTCAATGAATCTAGTGATATCCCTTGCAGATTCTATTCCCTCTCGTCAACTTACTCTATCCAGCTACCTTGGTATCAGCAAATTTACCACATTCAGTCCCATCAAGTAATCAATATAAATTGCAAATAATCAAGGGCCCAGCACTGATTCCTGTGGCATTTTTACATCTTGCCAACCTGGAAATGACCTATGTATACTCTGCTTCCTGTTAAATAACCAATCCTCAATCCATGATTATGTGTTATCCCCTACACAATGAGTTCTTATTTTGTGCAGTAACCACCTTTTCAAATGCAAGCACACCTACAAGTTTTCCTTCATCCATGTTGCTTGGTACTTCCTCAAGAACGCCAATAAATTAGTCATACACAATTTCTCTTTTACAAATAAAACCCCTTTATAAAGGTTCCAGCACTCTCCCTAGGGCAGAGTTTATGCTAACTGGTCTGTAGTTTCCTGATTCCTGTCTGCCTCCTTTCTTGAGTAAAGGAATTAGTCGCCAATTTCCAATCTGCACGGCCCTTTCCAGAATTGAGGAAGTTTAAGTAAAATCATCTCTTATCTCAGCAGCTACTTTTAAGGCTCTAGGGTGAAGTCCATCAGGGCCTAGGGACTTCAGTCTTTAGTCCTAATAATATTCTCCGTCTCCTTTCCCTGATGATTGTAACTTTTGTTTCTCCTTCTTTCACCTCATGATTCCTAATTATTTCTGGGATGTTATTTATATCCTTTACCATGAAGATAGACAAAATATCTGTCCAATTCATCTGCCAGTTCTTTATTTTCCATTATTTTACTGCCCAGAATTTTTCTCTGGAGGGTTAACACTTTACTTACTCTTTTCCATTTTAAATACATGTAGAAGCTCTTACCATTTATTTTCTATATTTCTAGCTCGCTTTCTTTCATACTTCAATGTCTTTTTTTATAATTAAAAAAAATTCTTTGCTGCTCTTTACATTCTATCCAATCTTCTGACTTGCCATTAATCTTGAGGAATTGTATTTTTTTTCTTTCAATCTGATACCAACAGGTGGTGCATCCTTCCCAAAGGAACTCACTGGAACAAACTTTTGTTGCGTGTTATGAAATACTTCCTTAAATATCTGCTTCTGTACCTCAATTGATTTAAGAACATAAGAAATAGGAGCAGGAGTAGGCCATCTAGCCCTTCGAGCCTGCCCTGCCATTCAATAAGATCATGGCTGATCTGTCGTGGCTCAGTTCCACATTCCCGCCCTCTCCCCATAACCCTTAATCTCCTCGCTTATCAAAAACCCATCAACCCGCGTCTTAAAAATATTTAGCGAGGCAGCCTCCACCACTTCAACGGGCAGAGAATTCCAGAGATTCACCACCCTTTGAGTGAAGAAGTTCCTCCTCAACTCCGTTCTAAACCGCCCCCCCCTTTATCTTGAGGCTGTACCCCCTAGTCCTACTGTCCTTTCTGAGTGGGAAGAGTCTCTCCACCTCTATCCTATCCATCCCATTCATCATCTTATATGTCTCAATGAGATCTTCCCTCATTCTTCTAAACTCTAACAAGTACAAGCCTAGTTTATTCAGCTTCTCCTCATAGCTCAACCCCCTCAACTCTGGTATCAGCCTAGTAAACCTCCTCTGCACTCCCTCCAAGGCCAAAATATCCTTGCGTAAGTGCGGCGCCCAAAACTGCACACAGTACTCCAGCTGCGGCCTCACCAATGCCCTATACAGCTGCAGCAAGACCTCCCTACTTTTATATTCAATCCCCCTCGCTATGAAGGCCAGCATCCCATTAGCCTTCCTGACCACCTGCTGCACCTGCAGGCTGGGTTTTTGCGACTCATGCACAAGGACCCCAAGGTCCCTCTGCACCGTCGCCTGCTGCAGTTTTTCGCCACGTAAGTAATAGTCCTTCCTACCATTATTCCTACCAAAGTGGGCCACCTCGCACTTGCCAACATTAAATTCCATTTGCCAGTTCCTGGCCCATTCGCCCAGCCTATCTAGATCCTTCTGTAGACTCTCCACACCCTCTGCGCAATTTGCCGTTCCACCGATCTTGGTGTTATCAGCAAATTTCGACACCATACACTCGGTTCCCTCCTCCAGATCATCTATATAAATGGTAAATAGCTGAGGCCCCAGCACCGACCCCTGGGGCACTCCACTAGTCACCAACCGCCAATCCAAATAGCACCCATTGACCCCCACTCTCTGCCTCCTATTTGACAACCAATCCTCTATCCACGCTAACACCCTACCCCTACTCCATGCCCCCTTACCTTCTGCAATAACCTCTTGTGAGGTACCTTGTCAAACGCCTTCTGAAAATCAAGACAGACTACATCCACCGGTTCTCCTCTATCCACCGCCCTAGACACATCCTCATAGAACTCCAATAAATTTGTCAGACACGACTTCCCCTTAACAAAACCGTGCTGTGTCTGCTCTATCAAGCAATTCCCCTCAAGATGCCTCGCTATTTCCTCGATGACGGATTCTAACATTTTATCTACAACAGGCGTTAAACTAACCGGCCTATAACTCCCTGCCTTTTGCCTGCCACCCTTCTTAAACAACGGCGTAACATTAGCCGTTTTCCAATCTTCCGGCACTTCCCTGGAATCCAGCGACGTTTGGAAAATAACCACCAAGGCATCCACTATCACCTCCGCCATTTCTTTCAGAACCCTCGGATGCATTCCATCCGGTCCTGGGGACTTGTCCACAATCAGTCCCTCCAGTCTGTCGAGCACCGCCTCTCTAGTAACAATAATGTCATTGAGACCCTCCAGTCCTACCACCTTTCCCATCGCTAACCCCCGGCAAATTATTCACGTCCTCCTCCGTGAAGACCGAAACAAAAAAAAGTTATTCAAGACCTCAGCCATTTCCCCATCCCCTACCACTAAGTCCCCCTTCTCATCCTCTAAGGGTCCAACGTTCACCCTAGCCAGCCTCTTCCTTTTTATGTTTATAAAAACTCTTGCTATCCTTTTTTATATAAAGCGCTAGCCCAGCTTCATAGTTTTTCCTACCCTTCTTTATCAACTTCTTTGTCAATCTTTGTTGACATTTAAACCTCTCCCAATCCTCTTCTCGCCCACTACTCTTAGCTACTCTAAACGCCTCCGCTTTTAATTTAACACTTTCCTTCACCTCCTTCGTTATCCACGGCTTATTAACTCTCCTCCTACGGTCCTTTTTAACCATCGGAATAAATTTCTGCTGAGCACCAAGAAAGATCTCCTTAAAGATCCTCCACTGCTCCTCAGCAGACCTACCTTCCAACGCGCTCCCCCAGTCAACACTATATCTCAAGTTCCTTGCAAATTTTAGGAATTGTTCGACACTAATCTCAAAGGCTGTTCTCAAATCTGTTACTTAATTATATACAAGAAAAATCTAACTTTCCATTCCTCCTGTCAAACAAAAACTGTAGAATTTGTATCAAACTAATTGACTGCACATAGTTTCCTAAAAGAATAGTAAACATTCATATCTTTTCCTCTACTGTACTTGGCAGAGTACAATCTTCTGCTAATATATACATATCAATGAAAAGTTACTGCTACATATCTTTCAGCAGTAATTTTCAAACTATTTATTTACACATGGGAATTTCTAGAGTCCTCAAGATCATCAATCCAGTATTTATAATCCAAATTTAAGAAGCACAACAACTATTACTGCTGTCTATAGTTGCACTGAAGTCTTTTACTCTTGGTCTTCAAAATCATCAACCAACACTGTACATTCCCAAATTTGAGCACATTCAGATTTTCAAAAGTACTCCACATTTCTCTAGATGGAAATATATATTCCTCTGAATCACAATCTTACACTTAGAGTTTCTCCAGAGTACAAGATAGAATAAAAAGTGTGCAGTACAGGTCACCCTGGATTATACTGAAAACACCTTCACATAACTACAATTAAGAAAGCTATGTTTCATGTGCACGAAAATCAGTTAGAGGTACTATTTTGGTCGGTCACTATACCCTTCAAAGTTTGCCAATCTTTTTTCCTATGTTCAGTGTTGTTTTGTTTGAAATCTAATGGGACAAGAGGATTCATATTTTCAGTAAATTCTTCACATGGTCAAATTTAAATAGCACTCTCTGCATCACTAAAAACAACTTACGCTTATCTATTGACCTCTGCAACTACAAAAGCTCATCTATAATTACACAGATTTCAAGTTGGGCATGTCCAACGATTTAATTTTCCAATTAAGGCCATTTACAATTGGATCATATATTTAAAATTCACTTAATCATAATCTACTGAATGTCTGAAAACAGATATTTGACCTTAATTCCATATAGTTTCTCCAATTTAGTTGAACAAATTTGGAGCTAGTCTGTTACTCTGCCACAAAGGATGCACTTTAAAGTAGTAAAATTTGTACCACATTACCACTGGTCTCTCAAATTACAATTTACTGACACCAACCAAAAAAAGTCTGTTGAGCCTCACTTTCATTTTCTTCCTTTTTTCTCCATTTCCAACAAGAAAAAAAACTGCTTGTGTTAACTGAGTTTAAAAATCCATGAACTGATACGCTAGACTAAGTATTTGCAATTACATATTTAATCCAAGATGAAAATGGTAGTGGCTTCCACTCTGTCAGAAACTTGTGTTCCTTTGAGGGAGTATGCATCAATACTCTGCAATGAGATCTTGTGCATAAATTATTTACTCTGACCACATGAAAAGAATTGAATGTTTTAAAATTTCATAATCCAAGTTATGAAAAGAAAAATCACAAACATCTTAAATGGCAAGCATCGTACTGGACTCCTTGAATTCTACAAATCTATAAACTATGCCCAAACAGACAACTGCGTATAAGTAGAAGAAAAAATTCAATACCTCTCTCAACTTTTCCCGTTCTTTTTCTCTATCGGCAATGCGTTTTCTTCTATCTTCCTCTTCTTTCAAAGCATTTTGAGTTTCTGTACGTAAATTACCATCTTTCAAAATCTTTCTAATCTTCTTTCGACCTTTTCCAGGGGATTTGGAATCATTGTCATTTTCATCACTACCACCGCTACTGTCATCTTCAGAATTGCTCTGCTTTAGAAACAAAATGTTGTTATCTGGTTTGAGGCATTCACATTATTATACATGCTTTCAATGAAAAAAACACCAATGAGAACAATCATTGGATAATCTACTAAACATGTTTGTGATGATACTGCACTATTTTGATGTATTTTATGTTTAAAATGGATTGCTTTAAGAGGCAGCATTTTGTTTCAAGAGTTGATTTGCCTGGTAAACATGCAAGTGCTAAGAATGCAGGCTATTAACTGATTTTAGCTCAGAATTTGTTGCTTTGTAGAGTTAATTGGCCGTTTTGTTTAGCTTCTCTTAGGAGTTTAGATTAGGTATGCAGTGTCATGAATGTTTGATTAGTTTGATTGATGGGTGGAGTCATGTGATTAATGGGAAGAGCTACATTTGCAGGAAACCAATTTCCTTTTCATTTTAAAGGACAAGCAGTTGCTGCCTGGGCTGCTAGAAGAAAACAGTTTCTCTATATTTCTCTTGAGAGAAAGGATTCCGGGAGACAGGATCTACAAGCATTGAGAGAGGCATGGACTGATTAGGGACATTCAGCATGGCTTTAAGAGTGCAAAATCATGTCTAAATTTGATTGCGTTTTTTGAAGGGGTAACCAAGAAGGTGGATGAGGGCAGTGCAGTTTATGTTGTTTACGTGGACTCTAGCAAGGCCTTCGACAAGGATCACATGGTAGGTTATTGTATAAGGTTAAATCTCATGGGATCCAGCATGAGGTCTCCAAAGGGATACAAAATTAGCTTCTTGCCAAAAGTCAGAGGGTGGTTGTAAAGGGTTGTTTTTCAAACTGGAGGCCTGTGACCAGTGGTGTGCCTCAGGGATCAGTGCTGGGTCCACTGTTATTTGTCAGTGATATTAATGATTTGGATGAGAATATAGGAGACATGGTTAGTTTGCAGATGATACCAAGATTGATGGCATAGTGGATTGAGAAGAAAGTTGTCTTTGACTGCAATGGGATTTTGATCAATTGGGCCAGTGGGCTGATGAATGGCAGCTGGAGTTAAATTTAGATAAATGTGAGTTGATTCATTTTGGTAGATTGACAGGGCAGGATTTACTCAGTTAATGGTAGGACGTTGGGGAGAGTTACAGAACAAAGATCTAGGGGCACATCTTCATAGCTCCTTGGAAGTGGAGTTACAGATGGACAGGGTGGTAAAGGAGGAATTCAGAATGCCTGGTTTCGTTGGCCAGAACATTGAATACAAGAGTTGGAATGTCTTGTTGAAGTTGTACAAGATATTGGTACAGCCACACTTGAAATACTGTGTAGCGTTCTGGTCACCCTATGATAGAAAAGGGTATTATTAAACTAGAAAGAGTGCAGAAAAGATTTATGAGGATGCTTACTGGACTTGATGATTTGAGTTATAAAGGAGAGGCTGGATAGATTGGGACTTTTTTCACTGCAGCTGAGGGGTGATCTTAGAGGTCTACAAAAAAATGAGGGGCGCAGATCAGCTTGATAGTCAGAGTCTAAAACGAGAGGGCATAGGTTTAAGATCAGAGCAGGAGAGATATAAAAGCGTTCCAGAGGGGCAATTTTTTTTCAGAGGATGGTGAATGTCTGGAACAAGTTGCCAGAGGTAATAGTAGAGGTGGGTATAATTGTGGCTTAAAAACCATTTAGACAGTTACATGGCTAAGATGGGTTTAGAAGGATATGGGCCAAATGCAGGCAATTGGGATTAGCTGAGGGGTTTAAAAAAGGGCAGCATGGATAAGTTGGGCCAAAAGGCCTGTTTCCATCCTGTAAACCTCTATCTACAGGTTTTTTGAAAGCTCTAAGCCTGGTAACCAAAGTCAAAGCAAGCGTGTGTGTTTTGCTAACTAATTTTAGAGGTTTTAAGTCCATAAGATAAGCACTGCTTCAATGGAAGTCAGTGATACGTTAGCAGTTAAGAAGTGTATCTTGTCAAATTCAAGTATTGTTCAATTGTAAACTTAAGCTAATTATTTTGTTGTAATTAAACTGTGTTGCTAAATAAAGTTTGTTTTGATAAAATCTTCAGTGCATCGGCAGAACCACACCTGGAATGCCTCACACTAATGCCAAAATAGAAAACTGTTGGGGCTAGGCTGGCTTCATAATATACCTTGATCTGAACATAAGAACATAAGAAATAGGAGCAGGAGTAGGCCATCTAGCCCTTCGAGCCTGCCCCACCATTCAATAAGATCATGGCTGATCTGTTGTGGCTCAGTTCCACTTTCCCGCCCTCTCCCCATAACCCTTAATCCCCTCTCTTATCAAGAACCCATCAACCCGCTTCTTAAAAATATTTAGCGAGGCAGCCTCCACCACTTCAACGGGCAGAGAATTCCAGAGATTCACCACCCTTTGAGTGAAGAAGTTCCTCCTCAACTCTGTTCTAAACCGCCTCCCCTTTATCTTGAGGCTGTGCCCCCTAGTCCTACTGTCTTTTTTGAGCGGGAAGAGTCTCTCCACCTCTATCCTATCCATCCCATTCATCATCTTATACGTCTCAATGAGATCTCCCCTCATTCTTCTAAACTCTAACGAGTACAAGCCTAGTTTATTCAGCCTCTCCTCATAGCTCAATCCCCTCAACTCCGGTATCAGCCTAGTAAACCTCCTCTGCACTCCCTCCAGGGCCAAAATATCCTTGCGCAGGTGCGGCACCCAAAACTGCGCACAGTACTCCAGCTGCGGCCTCACCAATGCCCTATACAGCTGCAGCAAGACCTCCCTACTTTTATATTCAATCCCCCTCGCTATGAAGGCCAGCATCCCATTCGCCTTCCTGACCACCTGCTGCACCTGCAAGCTGGGTTTTTGCGACTCATGCACAAGGACCCCGAGGTCCCTCTGCACCGTCGCCTGCTGCAGTTTTTCGCCACGTAAGTAATAGTCCTTCCTACCAAAGTGGACCACCTCACACTTGCCAACATTAAATTCATGTTCTGGAATATGCATCTAACCTTTCCAATGTAAAAAAGCTGCAAAAGTAGCAGCAGATACATTATTAAATTGCTGTTTCACCTAGAAGGAATGATTATGCTGTTGAGAAAAGGGATAGCCCTGCACTTACATAGGATGGCGAGAGAATGTTGGGCAATTGAGTAGACCGGATTACTTGAGGGAAAATTTCCTTTGGAAGTTTAAAGGGGAAAAGGCATAGATGTATTTGGTGGTGGCAACATCATGCTCAACATGGCAGAAATAGTACAGGGAATGTGGAAGCTGGTAGAGTGAGAGGCAAGAATTAAAAATATAAGAATTCTTTATAAATAAAGGTAGAATACAAAGACAAGAGTAGTAGAAATTGGAAGCAAAACAGATTAAATTTAGTTTAGAGCAACAGCAAGAAACGGAACCAATGCAGTCAGTGTACTGGAAAAGAGGCAAGGGAGGGGATAAAGTGGGACTGAAACACAATGTTTCACATCCGGGTAAAGGCTCCGACAGCTGGGATTTCCACAACAACCTATCTTAATTGGAGAAAATGAGTAAATGATGTCTCCTTTGATTTCAGGCAAAAATAAACTCACCCAAGTGGAGGATGGAAACTGGGTGGGATCCATTCAAGGGTGAAGTAGAGGGGCTTTTGGCTTATTTTGGTAGAGGATGGAATTAACTTTATTTTGGAAGGAATAATAGTAAAATGGACTATTATTTAAATGGTGAAAAATTACAACATTCTACTGTGCAGATGGACCGGGGGGTCTTTGTGCATGAATTGCAAAAACTCAGTCTGCAGGTGATTAAGGCGGTAAATGGAACGTTGGCCTTTATCACGAGGGGGATGGAATATAAAAGCAGGGAGGTCTTGCTGCAGTTGTACAAGGTACTGGTAAGGCCGCAACTAGAGTACTGCGTGCAATTTTGGTCCCCTTATTTGCGAAATGAAATACTGGCCTTGGAGGGAGTGCAGAGAAGGTTCACCAGGTTGATACCAGAGATAAGGGGGCTAGCTTATGAGGAGAGATTGAATAGACTGGGCCTGTACTCACTGGAGTTTTGAAGGCTGAGGGGTGATCTTATAGAGACATAAGATAATGAAGGGGCTAGATAGGATCGAGGCAGAGAGATTCTTTCCACTTAGAAAGCAAACAAGAACTAGAGGGCACAGCCTCAAAATAAGGGGGGGTCAGTTTAGAAGAGTTGAGGAGGAACTTCTTCTCTCAAAGGGTAATGAATCTCTGGAATTCTCTGCCCGTTGAAGCGGTGGAGGCTACCTTGTTGAATATGTTTAAGTCACAGGTAGATAGATTTCTGATCAACAAGGGAATTAAGGGTTATGGGGACCAGGCGGGTAAGTGGAACTGAACGACTTTCAGATCAGCCATGATCTTATTGAATGGCGGGGCAGGCTCAAGGGGCTGGATGGCCTACTCCTGCTCCTATTTCGTATGTTCTTATGACCACAATCCCACCGAGGCCCTATCCCCATGCAATTACCTTAGCTAGTCCCCCGACACTAATTTAACATGGCCAATCCACCTAACCTGCACATCTTTGGAATGTGGCAGGAAACCAGAGCACTAGGAGGGAATCCATGCAGGCACAAAGAGAATGTGCAAACTCCACACAAGCAGTGACTCAAGCTGGAAATCGAACCCAGACCACTAGTGCTGTGAGGTGACACTGCTAACCACTGTGCCACCCAGATACTGTGAAAGTCCCCTAGTTGCCACACTGTCTGTTTGGGTACACTGAGGGAGAATTTAACATGGCCAATGCACCCGGGAGGGAACCCTTGCAGGCATGGAGAGAACATGCAGACTCTTCAGAGTGACCCAAGCCAGGAATCAAACCTGGGTCCTTGGCACTGTGTGGCAGCAATGCTAACCATTGTGCCACCCATATAGAAGGATTGGTCAGGCATAGCAGACCACTGGCATTTGAGAACTGTTGGAAGTGAAGAAGAGTGGAGGTGGTGTGGATATAGGTGTTAAGAGACCTATATTAGGAGAGGGAAAAAATATTTGCATAGCAAGTTCTACAGGGCCAACAAGTTGAAACAAAAGGTCTGGTAGATCAGCCCTGCCTGTTGACCTTGAAAAGGAGATAGAAGCATGACATGCAGGGTTCAGACCATGGAAGGCAGACCACTGAAAGATGGAGTCACATACAGTTTCAGAAATGAATGCTTGATGTTCAATTGTTGGGTCATTGCTCAGCGGGGGAGTTAGGAAGAGGTCTCAAAAGGGTGGACAACCATTGTTTGTGAATAGAACATCTTTGCCAGCGGGTTTTAAGGGCAAAGTTAGGGTTGACCCTGGGAGAATGAAGTTTTGCAGCTTCCTTGACAAAATTTCAGTCTGTTCAATTCAGATCTATTCAATGTTGCTACTCTGTTCACACTTTTATCCCCCTTGAATAGTTGTCAAAATGTTAATGTTTTTCTAACAGCAGATTCAAAAATTGGGGTTTGCTGCAAATGCTCCTTTGAGATTTTTTTCTTCCAGTGTGCAGTCCCTTTAAACTGCATCACATAACAGGGACCTCATAATACCACTGAGGCTGCTGCGTGACCACTTGACACTTAGTCATATTTATAAGCAAAGCAATGTTCCATTAAGCTATCAGTAACTTTTCAAAACGTGCATTCATTCCTCCCTAAAGGTGGTACATAAGAACATAAGAAATAGGAGCAGGAGTAGGCCATCTGGCCCTTCGAGCCTGCCCCGCCATTCAATAAGATCATGGCTGATCTGTCATGGCTCAGTTCCACATTCCCACCCTCTCCCCAACATGTGTGACATATCATCATGGGAAACATGCAGATTTGTCTCTTTGAAAATTCAAAGCTAAAAATGAGCTAGTCCAAAAGAAAATAGAACAGGGTTTTGTCTAACAATTAGCATCTCTAAAAATACCTTTTCACTTGATGAATTTTCTTGAACTTTAATTCGGCGCCTTTTCTTTTTCTGCAGGTAGCTACGTTGATTTTCCTCTGCCTCTTTCTTAGATGCTCTACATACAAACGCAAGTTACACATTTATTTCCTTGAACCTCTGCAGTTCCCTACCTTGAAATTACAAAAAGGTAAATTTGCTGTTAAATGACAATCATACTACAGCTTTCTCTAGTCAAAAAATTATGCTAGTCAGTCAGATCCATGGGAGCAGGTAAAGCAAACACGAGATTGGGAAGCACGGAACGGGAGCCTGTTCCAGTGCTAAATATTGGTCTTGGAAGGGATACAGTGCAAATTAGTTGGGAGATACTTGGGCTTATGGGCTAAATTACTTTGGCAGTTAAGAAAAATTATGCATCCCTTGAGTACAGGAGATCTGATAAGTGTTTAAAATGGTGATTCCATAGGATTCCCTGTGATAGTGGAATCAAGAAAAAACAGACACAATGTTAGCGCTAACCCATAAGAATGGACACCAGGAAGCACTAACATCTCCTCCCACTCAGCCCATGACTAAAATCCATACATTTAATAGAGAGGAGTCAAAGCTGAGATTGTCTGATTTGTACGGTCAGTATTGTAACACAAAGTAAAAACATATCCAAATGCATCCACTGGAATAATAAATTTAAACAAAGTTTTAAATCTGGAGGCTAACACTGTCCTTGGATCTTTACAGCTCACTGTTAGAATATTGAAAAGATATTTGTGGATACTACTCAAAACAAAAGAGTGCATTTTGGTAATTTTAAAGAACCGTTCTTATACCTTGTTCTTGGGCGCTTCCGTTTATCATCAGAATCACTGTCCTCTTCCTCACTTAGCTCAGATTCCTGAAAATCAGAGTCACTCTCCTGCTCAGTAGTATTTTCATTACTACTGACTGAAAAGAAAATATAAATTGTTTTAAGTTTGCTAATATTTACTGAGGAAATACTAAAGGCAATCCTGCAAAAGAAAGCTAGATTTGACATTGACATCTGTAACAATTAAAATCACATTAAAAGACTAATTATTTTCCAGGGCAGCATCGCAACTTGACCTACATTTTCAGTCTTAAAAAAAGTAACAAGCCATCTCCTGTACCTTTTTTCCTGCTCCTTCGTGTGCCTTCTTTTGTTCCATCTTTGACTTTGGGTCCCTTCTTTTCATCTCCAGATTCACCATCACTCATTGTGAGCTTGTGCCTCAAAAGTCGATGTCTATAGCGTGGTTTCTTCATCATTTCGAAGTCCGAA
Source organism: Carcharhinus amblyrhynchos (assembly GCF_965287045.1). Classification (NCBI taxonomy): domain Eukaryota; kingdom Metazoa; phylum Chordata; class Chondrichthyes; order Carcharhiniformes; family Carcharhinidae; genus Carcharhinus; species Carcharhinus amblyrhynchos. Next base: position 135,445,427 of record NC_137327.1, read on the forward strand.
TCTGAATCAGAATCGGCCTCAGCTTCCTCTTCTGCGTCTAATTAAACAATTAAGGTCCACTTTATTAAAAGTTTAATGAGCAAACTGCTTTGTAGGTATAAAAATGCTAGTTTCAATTTTAGACTCATCTTAATTTGTTTTAGCTTCCGTTTTGTTACAAACTTTGGTTACAGGCTAGATGACCAAAAAAGGTTTTGCTTTATGTTTTCATTTCAGTCTACTGGACAGCTTATATTTCAGAAAGTTGGTCAATTCTCCTTTCATTACTCAGCTTTTTGATTTGATTTATTATCACATGTATTGGAATACAGTGAAAAGTATTTTCTTGCACACTATACAAAGCATACTGTTTATACAGAAGGAGAGTGCAGAATGTAGTGTTACAGTCATAGCTAGGGTGTAAAGAAAGATCAACTTAATGCAAGGTAGGTCCACTCAAAAATCTGACGGCAGCAGGGAAGCTGTTCTCAAGTTGGTTGGTATGCAACCTCAGACTTTTGTATCTTCTTCCTGACAGAAAGAGGTGGGAGAGAGAATGTCTGGGGTTTGTGGGGTCCTTAATTACGCTGGTTGCTTTGCCAAGGCAGCGGGAAGTGTAGACAGTCAACGATGGAAGGCTGGTTTGCGTGATAGATTGGGCTACATTCATGACCTTCTGTAGTTTTTTGTGGTCTTGGGCAGAGCAAGAGACATACCAAGTTGATACAAATCAGAAAGAACGCTTTCTATGCTACATCTGTATAAGCTGGAGTGTGTCGTAGCTGACCTGCCGAATTTCCTTAGTCTTCTGAGAAAGTTGGTGGACTTTCTTAACTATAGTATTGGCATGGGGGACCAGGACAGGTCGTTGGTGATCTGGACACCTAAAAACTTGAAACTCTTGACCCTTTCTCCTTGGTCCCCGTTGATGTAGACAGAGTCACGTTCTCCTCTACACTTCCTGAAATCGATTACAATCGCCTTCATTTTGTGGACATTGAGGGAGAGATTATTGCTGCCACACCAGTTCACCAGATTCTCTCTCTCATTCCTGTAATCTGTCTCGTCATTGTTTGAGATTCGACTACGGTTGTGTCATCAGCAAAGTTGAAAATCGAGCTAAAGGGGAATTTGGCCACTCGTAGGTGTACAAGGAGTCAAGTAGGGGGCTGAGAACACAGCCTTATGGGGCACCGGTATTGAGGATAATCGTGAAGGATATTCGTGGAGGAGGTACTGTTGCCTATCCTTACTTATTGTGATTTCTGGTTTAGGAAGTTCAGGGTCCAGTCACAGACAGGAACTGAGGCCCAGGCTATGGAGTGTGGAAAGAATAAATATTTCACCAGAATGGAAAACAAAATAGGGAAAATAAAGAGAATGAAGAAAGGAAGCAAAGATGGTGAGAGTTCCATTAAAAGTTAAGCATGTGGTTGAGATGCCGGAGTCTCATATTATTAGGCGGCGTAAGATGCCAGGGATCCTTTCCTAAAGGATACTTAATGACTTGTGTGCAGCATAAACACCAACAGGAACCTGTTTTGGTGATGTACGACAAAATGAATGAGTTTGGTTTATATGGCATATTTAACTAAACAAGGTTTTACTTTCAGTTCCAATTTTCTCCCTGCAAAAGTTTATTTTATTTAGGCGGCTTACATTAACACAATGTTACTGTGAAAATCCCCGAATCGCCACATGCTCGCATACACTGAGGGAGAATTTAGCATGGCCAATGCACCTATTCAGTACATCTTTCAGTCTCTGGGAGGAACCCCACGCAGATACGTGGTCAATGTGCAGGCTCCACACACAATGATCCAAGCAGAGAATCGAACATGGGTCCCTTGTGTTGAGGAAGCAGTGCTAGCCACCGTGCCACCCCAAAAATCAATGCCTCATGGTACCTCAGTCCAGAAATCCCAGCTTTAATCTGATTTCAGCCTTCATCTTTATTTGCAGTTTTAAATTCATTGATGAAAACACAATTTAGTCAAATACTATTTCCTTTACATATTAATCCAATAATAAAATACATTTGGAACATGAGCAATTCTTTCAAATTGCTCTAAATCTAAACGTATTTTTGTAAGCCTGAGTTGGTTCAATAGTATCGTACCATATCAACTGATTCAACAATTGTGAATTCCAAACCTCGCACATGATCTTGACTGAATAATGGGAATGCAGCAGAGTAGTAATGCCATTGAACTAGTAAGCCAGGGGCCCAGACTAGTATCCTGGGGACATGAGTTCAAACCCCACCACCACAATTAGTGGAATTTAATTTTTTTTTAAATTCATGGACTGTGGGCATTGCTAAATGGGACAGCAATTATTGCCCCCATGGTCTGGCATATCCTCATTCTACCATTACCATCAACAGTGAAGGATCAACTCTGGTTCAGTGAAGAGGGCAAGAGAGCATGCCAGGAGAAGCACTACACATATCTAAAAATTATGTTTTTAAAAAGTCTGGGATTAAAATCTATTCAAAGTAATGCTGGCCATAGTTACACTAGGCCACTAACTCTTCAACTCTACCATAACCATCTATAGCAGAGGAAACTGAACTTGATGCAAAGACGAAGACAGGAAGGCATGCCAAAAGCAGCACTAAGCATACTTAAAAGGGCGTCAACCTGAGGAGGCTACAGCACAGAGGTGCCCAAATGCAGAAGCAGCATGCAAAAAACATAGCTAAGTGGCTTCACAACCAATGTGTCAGATCAAAGCCCTGTCGGCCTGCCACATCCAGTCATGAATGATAAAGCATGAGAGCTCCGGGATATTACTGAAGTTCCTTAGAATAGCATCCTCAGCCCGGACCACCTTCAATGACCTTCCCTCCATTATGTCAGAAGTGGGCATGTTTGCCAGTGATTGTACAAAGTTCAGTACTAGGCATGATGACTCAGATACAGAAGCAGTTTGTGTCCACGTATAGCAAGACTTGGACATCATTCACACCAGGTTTGATAAATAGCAAGTTATATTCATGCCAGGCAATGACAATTTCCATTGATCAACATCATAAAACAGATTATCTCACCATTTATCCCACTGCTTTTTATGGAACCTTGCTGCATGAAAATTGGATGCCCAGCTTTGCAAACATTATATCCATGTTTACAATTAAAAGGCCATTAAGCATGTGAAGGTCTTATATATAAAATTAAGTTTGTTCTTTAACACAAACAGCTAGCTTTTCCTCTCACTGGCTTTAGACATCATTACATGAAATTATTTTGCTTTTCACCTCAAATATGCAGTCATTATCCATATATTACAAACCCCAAATCCTTGAAAAGTTTATGGTCCCCATAGGTGAATTAACCATTACTGCAGTTAATGGTTAATTATGGAAATCACTGGTTTACTCATGCGGCACCTATGTCAATGACACAGACACTGCAAATTCTGGATCGTGTAATATCTGCAAGAAACGCAGACCCATCTCAGAAACCAATTCAAAGACAGACTGCTGGAAAATGTCAATCACCCTTCCATGTTTGTTCACCATTCATTACTAAAGAAAGGGTTATATAGAGTTTTCTGGCACATGCTTGTACATATTTATACAAGGTAACTAGAAGCCACAAAACATTTTAACAGCAGTGCATAACTGAGTACAAGACATATTCATTTGCTGAATATGCCAAGGACAATGAGAAGAAATTTACAAAAACTTGGGAAGTTTTTTGGGAAATTCTATTTTTAAGTTGGAGGCAAGGACTTAAGAAATTTGTAATGTTTAACAAACACTTGCAATTTGTGGTTCAAGTGTTTAAAAGTCTTTGGTATATTTAATGATAATAGAAGCAATAACTTTGCTCTGGAAAATGGGATAAATGTTTGCTTCCTGCACTAAACACATTTTATCAAGTTTCCTACAGTTTGAGGCTTCTTTTCTTTACCATTTTCATCTTCATCTTCCACTTCATTCTTTTGGTCCGATTTCTTCCTTTCTTCTTCAGATTCCTCCTCAGAAGATTTATCATCATTAGATGATAGATTTGCATTTATTTCTGCTAGCAGCATCTTCTTAGCAATTCTGGCAGAAAAGTAAAACAATCGAGGAAAAATTATCAAATTTGATGTTTGAACATTTTACATTTAAGTGATCAGTACAGAAAAGTTCCCTACAAGCAAGCAATTCGCTCAAATTAAGTTCAAATGTTACATATTTTGAAAACATTGTTACCCAAATATAATTTGGGAAAAAGAATCAGTAATAATTTGAAAGAATATTGATCCCCTGAACATTACATAATCCCTTCGAAATAAATGCCTTAATATATTGCATCTGAGTACTGATCAGTAATAATTCATGGGTATTAATCTTTCTTGCATATATCATATGCATAGTACTCAAAAGGAATAAGACTCTAGATCAAAATTAAACATGCCACAGGGCCCCATGTACACTTCCTAATCTATGAAAATTTCAAATTACACCAGGCATTTTATTTTCTACCATGAAATCAATGAAAAATATTCAGAAAAAAGCAAGATCTACATTCACAAGAATTAATCTGAAAATTACAAATAAAGCTTTATAGAACGTTTGTTACAAATACTTTGGCTACCAGTATTGGTAAAGTACTACGTGTAAAGCTATTCTACTTCAAAACAGTGCAACACTATAACAGGGTCTGTTCATGTGCATTTATCCAACTTACTACCAACTGTTGCATTCAAGTCCTAAATTATGTTGTGATGCAACATTTTACTAGCTGCTACAAATGCACTTTATAATTGAGAACAATATGCTTCAGCAATCTATTTCTTCATTCAATCGTTCTGCAATATTTAAAATAACCAAATTTAAAATAACCAAATCATAGAAAGCAAAGATTGGTTGGTAGTGGTAATGATCAAAGGAAAGGGCAAGGAGTAATAATCTTTTACCTCTATAACAATCTCAGACGCTCAGAACATCACAAACACTTCACAACCGATTATATTTGCATGGAGCCAGATGTAGAAAAACACAACAGCCAAGATGTGCATAGCAAAATCCCACAATAGCAAATCAGATGCCCAAACGGGGAGGAAACATCGGATCTCTTATATACAGCCAAATAGGAATGGCATTAATAGAATATTACACCTGAATAATAGTATCTTACACAGTGCAACCCTCCTCAGTACTGTACTGAAGAGCCAGCGCAGGTGGTATTCCTTGAATGGGACCTGAGCTGTGCTTATTAGGCTAACCAGAGGGTGGCTAAATAGGGCGGAAAAAACTCTGCCCACATTGACTTTTATTAACCAGATTTCACACCAGCTTTCTACACATTATGGGGACACATCCCTTCCCATCACAAGCTTAACATTTCTCTCAACCCCTTGTGATGAGAGGCCTCCTCTAAATTTTCAAGCTGTTTACAACTTCTGCTGCAATAGATAAATGCCCATGAATTCTCGCACATTGAAGAAATAACATTCAACCAATTTCAGGTTGCGGTAGCATGCTGTTATTGGACTAGTTACCTAAAGCTCAGATTATGAATCTGAAGACAAATTTAAACCCCACCATGGCAGCTGAGGAATTGAAATTCAATTGATTGAATAACTCCAGAATAAAAAAAAACGCAGTAACGATGGCCATGAAACTACCAGAATGTTATTAAAAACATATGTAGCTCACTGATGGCTTTAGGGAAGGGAACTTTTCATCCTTACCTGGCCACATGTGACCCCAGAGCAATGAGGTTGACTCCGAGCCCTCTAAAAATAGCCTTGCAAGACACATGGTTGTGTTTAAGAACCACCAATTTAAGAGCAACTAGAGATGGACAATAAATTCTGGCTTTCCATCAAAATTCTCATCCCCATAAAGGATTTTTTTTAAATTGTGGTCACCCCTTATTCAGCATTTTCATGGTCACTGCAAACAATGGTGAGACATCCAATTGTGTGCCTTTATCCCAATTATTTATTCTGGTAAAAGGGTATTGATCTGTGAATGAATTACTTGTTCAACATTTAGACTACAACCTTTATCTAGAAATACATCAACCAGGTTATTCGTCTTAACATACTATTGGTAAGATATTACAGGAGGAAGAAAACACTTAATTGCACGATACTGTGAATTAACACTTCAAATTGCCATGATCATTCAAGACAGACCACTAGTGTCAAACTTTCTCTCCAGGTGCTGGGGGATTTTAAAAGTTCAAGTAAACACAATTTTACATGACCACTATTTTGCTTTACTTAAACATAAATGAGCAATTATGCACAATCAGTTCCATTTTATCCCAAATTCCTATATCTTAAATAGTAATTTTGCCATTAAAATAGACTGAAGCTTTTCTTTACAAATGAGAAAGTAAACCAGTTTGACAAATTTTTCGTACCACTTAGATGTTTTTAAATTTAAAAAACGGTAATGCAAAAAAATTGCTACGCTGGCAAATTAAAAATGCTGAAAACACCCAGATCAAGCAAAGCTATGGAGAATAGGCAGTTAACATTTCAAGTGTGGGCCTATCACAACATCCAACCAAACATCAACTAAAACATTAACTTCTGGTCTTAGCGATCTGCTCAGTACTTTCAACATTTTCAATTTTTGTTACGAGTAACAAATGTGACACATGGAAATTCATTACAGCTTAGCAGAATTAGATACAGAAATGAAATATTTCCCATCTAAAAGGTTAAAGATGTGCACAGAAGATTCACTGCATAAAAATAATGAACTCAATTCTGATCATGACACCAATAGTTACCAAGAAACAATTGCATGCAATATTTTAAAGAGGTATGTCTGATTGTTTAATACGTTTTCACCTGAAGACAAATAGTTGTGTTTCCTTTGTCTTACACTTTCTATATACTTACAGTGTATTAAAAGTATGATGTGCAGGTTCTTCTGGTCTTTTGGAGCATACAGAATCCTGAGCTGTCCACCAGATTGAAGACTGAACTCTCACTTCATCAAGTCAACTAATCAGTTGCTTAGAACCCAATCCAAGGCATACACTGGGCAACAAATGTTAGCTGTCACTGTTCAGTCAGTTGAGCCAATCGTCTTCCACCATTTGGTTGCAGGTTCATTTAGAGCTTCAGGTGTGTTCAAGACTGCAATTCTGCACAAATTCTTTTTCGCAGCTTGCCTTAAAGGATTTCCTTTCGTCAAGTTCATTACACAAAAAGTTGAATGTGCATGATGGAATTGTTGCTTCCCTCCCCCCTTTCAACTACATTACTTGTAAAATACACAACTTTAACTCATTGATGAAGCAAGAGAATATTTCTTTCTACAAATCCACAGAGGGCATCAGAGCAACGAATTCTGGCAGCCAAGACCTGCATTCTTATTTACAACGCAGGCTGAAACTGAACCATTTTATGCAGGTACAACCTCAGGTTTGTAGAAGAAATTAATTCTGGTCAGACTCAAACACCCATCATCCATCCTCAAAACAATAATTTGAGAAACTAAAAGAATTGATGCAATTTAAGCCTTAGATATACAATACAACAACATACAAAAAAAAATTAAGGATCACAAATGGAAAAGAAGTTCACTGACATTACTTGACATTCATTTCATAAATACAATTTAAATTTACAACTGCCTCTGCTGGAAAACTTGCATTCAAATAAAATATTTGCAATGACAATTTAAGTCTAATTTGACTCAGAATTGGCATAAAATTAAAACTTCAAGGTATTAGATCTTATAATTGTGCTGTAGCTCCCTGTGGTTATTATGGAACCACCATTTCACAAGATTGTTCATCTTAAACTTATACAAAATACACAACATGTGATATATTTGGTCCAACAAGAACAAGCATTCAATTCAATTTACAAGTTAGCACAACTAATCTACAAACAACGCCATGTAAGGCAACAGTCAGGAACACTCAAGCACAATAGTCTGCACAAAGCAAGGCAAAACATTATGAAAACATATCTCCCCATGAATAAAAATGGGGTGCCAAATCATGGGCTGACAAAACTCTGGCAATAGATGTAACAGAAAATAATTTCACTACTATGAAATAAGCAAGTGCACGACATCCTTAAGCACACAGCACTAAAGGCAATGTAACAAACTGAAATCATAAGCTTTTTGCATTTCAAACTAGCTCGTTTCAAATCACCAATTAAATGAATATTTATCATCTTATTAAAAACACAAAAGTGGCACACTTTCAGCAATGTATGTGACCTCAAATAGATCTTGGAATTAGTATTTTGATTGACTCTTTAAAGCATGATGTAGTGACCAGGCTTTCTATGTACAAATGCTAGTTTTCGGTTTCAAAACAAATTGGCATAATTAGAGCAAAGCAGATCTGCTCTTTTCCAATAGCTCACTTGCAAATATAATTTCTGGAAATTTGGTGCAGCATCATGAATCCAAGTGTGAAACATTTTGATTAGTTAACCTTTTAAAATTTTACAGCTCTTGAAACTTGCATTGGATTGCATTAAACCAAAATCCTTCATGAAGTATTAGGTACATCTCAGAAGTACATCTGAAATTAGCAGTAAAAGGTGAACTGTGTGTTGAAAAGGCAGAATCCACAATTAAACATGCAATCATATTTTGGAAGAGGAAAAGCTGCTCAAAGGAAGAATGATTCTGTTTTAAGAACACTAGTCTAAATATGTTAATTATTCTGAAATGCTTGCCTTGCTGTATTTTCTTTGACTTCAAAACACAGAACAAATGAAGCATGCAGGAAGAGCAAACCAAAATGTTTGTTTTCCTACCTTTCCATAATAGGATACAGTCCCTATTTCAACAAGGGATCATCATCTGGAAGCATTTCCCTTTTAGAAGTTGCCAAGGTTTTGTGACCGCTTGGTGGGTAAATGCATCAACTGATGTAATACTGAGTCATCCATATAGGCTAAGATGACCCTTTTCAACCATGAGTCTTTGGTGATCTCAGATGGTGTTGTGATTGAACAGCAAGCGAGCCATTCAGCTCAAATCCATGCTGGATTTTTCCTCCACATACTTCCATGTGTAATCTCACATTCATTCCTATACCCTTTACACTATTCCCACAATTTTCCCCTTAAAGATTCTGTTTCACAATTTTTTTGTAGCAGGAAATAAAACATTCCAACCAATGGAAAAATATTTGCTGTAATGCTCCTTTTGACTGAGAGATCATCTTGAACATGCACGCTCAGGCAGTCCCGTGAAAACAATTTCTCAGTTCCAATGAAATCAACCGAGTCCCATCTCTATTTTTAAAAATAGGATAATTTTTTTTGCCATTCTTAATTTGTGGAAATATTTCATACATAGAATTATGGAATCAGAACTTCTATTGCTTTTCCTAGCTACCCTCAGAATCCTGGGATAAAATAGGCCTTAGTAATTCAATTACCTTAATTCTGAACAACTTCAAATATCATTTCAACAACAATGTAGTTATATAGCATCATAAAAAGGTAAAATATTCCAAGGTAGTAACAGAAGCAAACTGTATGTTTCTACCATTTGCTCTCAGTCCTTAACTTTCATTGTAGCAGCCCTACCTTTATTTTCACTATTGCTTCACTAAAATAGGGGCACCACAATTGATCTCAAACTCATGGGTTTGGAAAGGGTTGGAAGATGCCTAAAATAAACCAGAATTCCAGCACCCATTTGATAGTACATGACAGTTGCTGAAAAGTGAATGTGTTAATGTCTCAAGATTGGATTGCAATGTCCAAGGTCCAATGTATACACACAACAGATTGCCAGTAAATGCTGTAGTGAATGCACAGGGGAAACCTCACTTTCCAAAAAACTAGATAGTTTGTGCAGCAATACTACTCTACTTTGGACAAAACCTAGTTTGAAAAGTTGCCCTGAAGGCTATCTTTGCCTAACTGCAAGAACAGCTGAAATACATACACATGAATGATCAATAATGCAAATGGATTTTACTTATAAAGAAGCCAACGGTTACTTCATCCTGTTAGCCAAAAAGGTACAAATGTTGTAAATTCTATTCTAGTTGAGGATATGGGCAAGGAGGTGAATGGTGCATTGCCTGACGTAGCAAACCAAAGTTAGGCAAATGATTATCATTTCAGTCCTGCAAGGGAGGTATTACTCAATAATAGATCTTGTGGATATGATGGCTTTGATTTGAGACCACTCATTTAATAGTGCTTTTTGTCAATGGCTTTTGAGCATTGTGGAAATGAAGGTTCAGTTACAGGAACTCCATGAACAATTCTGCACTTAAATCTAGAACAAGGACAGCATGGTGGCACAGTGGTTAGCACTGCTGCCTCACAGCGCCAGGGATCCAGGTTCAATTCCAGCCCTGGGTGACTGCATGTTTCTCCACGACTATGTAGGTTTCCTTTCACAATCCAAAAGGTATGTGGGTTAGGCAGATTGGACATGCTAAATTACCCCTTAATGCAAGTGGGTTATGGGAATAGGGCCTACAGCATGGGTGAAATTGTTTTGTGGTGCAGGCTTGATGGGCTGAGTAGCCTCCTTCTACACTGTAGGGATTCTATGATTCCGAGTGTCCACTGTCAAGTCCAAATGCACATTTGGTGCTGTGCCTACATTTGTTGAAGTTCAAAACCAGCAACAACTGAAGACCTCTGCTTTGTCCCAAATCTAAAACCGCATTCATGGAAACAAAGACTTTTCAGTACTTATTACACACGGTAGATGATTTTTAAAAAAAACAAGGATTTCTGTCATTGACAGAATAAACAAACCTGAAGGAGGCATTTTAGTTCTATGTCTTCATGCTCTTTAAAAACAAAAGTTCTCTTAAAGAGAGTCATTGATTCTCTCTTATTGCCCCCAGGAAAGAATTACATCATTCTGCTATACAACGGTTGAATGAATCAGAATCACCAACCAGCCAATTAAGTGTATCCTGAACATTTCAGGGGTTGCACTAGCATCAATGTAATGGCACTTCAAATTTTAAACAAAGAATACTTTTATTCCCTAAATTAAAGGCAAATCTTTCACTGCCTATATAACAGAATAATGATAAAATAAACTTTTCAGATATTCAAGCAGTCGCAAAATCCGAACAATTGCAATGTGACCTGCAAACTTCACGTGTTATAAGCACCCTCCCTTTTCAAAGACTTTGAGTGTTTAAATTTTGAAAAACAAATCATGAGTTTGTCCGATTCTGAAAATTGTGCCCTGTTGGTATACTTTAAAAGTTATATTCGATTTCCAAACACTTGTTGAAAACGTACTTGAGCTTTAATTATCCAGCAAAAAAGTAATTCCAAACCAAACACTAGACATGGTCTTGAAAACTGCTTAGTCTGTGGCACAAAGGGTTCAGTAAAATAAAGCATTTAGAGTGGAAGAGGAAACTACTTGCAACTCATTTTCCAGCTTGAAGTTAGCAAGAAACCCATTTCAAATTATCTGTTAAGGCCAGATAGAAACACGACCAGGGAACCTGCAAAAGCAGACAGAAGGATGCTGGCTCCAGGGGAAATCAGTTCACTGAGATAGTTCAGTTTTGTGCACTCTGGAAGATTAATTCATTAGACATACTGTTGTCAAGACTTCAAACGGAAGCTTAAATTTACAGGCATTATCATTGCTGCATGTGGGTGACAGGTGTGATTCAAACAAATCTGGAAGATTTTTATAAGATATCCTAAAATGGTTTGTTCAACTGTGCGTAGCAGGACTGATGTTTCAATTGTTGATCCTTCAGAGGCCACATTAAAAATCATTGCTCTCATTGACCTGACAGCTCACTTCTGTGAAAAGAAAACTTTCAGGAACGTTTTGCACCCTACACATAATGACAAATTAAATAAGGTCTACATAAGGGCAATTTTAAAAATAAAAACTTGCCTTTGAAGGCAACCATCTCCACTTTTTTTTTAAGCTTAAGATTACTTGCAGTAGAAAAACACAAGGTACCAATTTATCTGGAAAATTAACAGAAAGTTGACATTAACACTACACATTAAATTGTGAAACATGTTATCCAGCAACAATTCTGTCTTTATATGCACTGAAACAGTCTCCATTTCAAAAATTCAAAACATTCAAAACTGATAGCTTCAATGTCTATATTCACAAGCATGGAATAAAGTTATTCTGTCAATTATTTTGATGTAGACATGCTGGTGTTAGGCTGGGGTGGGCACAGTAAGAAGTCTCACAACACCAGGTTAAAGACCAACAGGTTTATTTGGAATCATGAGCTTTCAGAGCGCGGCTTCACTCAACCAAGGAAGGTAAAGTGTGCTCCAAAAGCTCATGATTCCAAATAAACCTACTGGACTTTAACCTGGTGTTGAGACTTCTTATTCTATCAATTATTTTATTAAGAATAGTTTTGACAGCTATGTATGACTGCTTTAATTGGGTAATTAACACTTGATTGAATATTAATTTTTAATATTGGCTGTCCCAACTGGCAATTAAACTAAATTCTATGTGGCTTCTTTCTAGGTACTTCAAAATCAAGCCATTGTTCTGCCTGAAAACAGTTTGAATTTACACCCAGAGATTATTAATTTCACACTGATAAACCTATGCTTTTGATACTCCAATTTCCAATCGCAAAAATTCAGTGCACAAACTAGTAAGCCAGTTAGTTGGTCCCTTGAACCTGCTCCATTATTCAGTAAGATCATGGCTGATCCGATTTCTCCACATTTCCACCGAACCCCTTAGATTCTCAATGAATAAAGTGTCTACCCTCAAGACTCCTGTGATGACACTGTACCTTTAAGAAATATATTTGTATCATGTTTCTTGTAAGGTGTATGTTTAGAATTCAGATCTGTTTTGCAGGTTTTCGCTGTCTAGCGGACCTTTAAATTAGTAGCTGGGAGCAGAAGATAAATACTCATTTTAGTCCTGGAGTGTTTGTTTTAAGCAGAGCTAATGCATCTGTGTTTACTTTGGTTTCCCCTGGGGATTTTAGTGTAAAGTTTTGATCAGGTTGATTGACAGAGACAAAATCATGTACTTAATGGGAGGACCTAAGTTTGTAGGAAAGTAGTACTGCATCCAGTTTCATTTTAAAAATACCAGCCTCGGCTTCCTGAAGAAAACTGTTTCTTGGTGTCTCTCTCCAAAGAAAGATTCAAAAGCCAAGTCACAGCATGCATGCCTGTGTTTTAGGGGGTTTAAATCTATAAGAGGAATATTGTTTGAATTAGAACTCAGCAATAAGTTAGTGGTCAAATGTTATGTTTAAGTACTGTTTATTAACAGTCAAGTTAATTCATTTGTTACAGTTAAACTGTGTTGTTAAATAAAGTTTGTTTTGATAAAAGCTTCTCAGTTTGTCAGCAAATTTACATCTGTTTGAAACATCTTGTCCTCGCACTAATGTCAAAGTAGAAAATTGTTGGGATATAGTCTGGTTTCATAACATACCTTGGAGTTCCTGATTTGGTACCCCAACACACTGCCTGTCTTTTGAGGAACAGAGTTCTAAAAATCCACGATCCACTTAAATTCTCCCAACTTACCTTCAGTGGGCTTTTTCAAGCTTACACAGGTGTCCAGTAGCATATAATAACCAACAGCCACTGATCAAGTCTACAGATTACTTAAAAACTATTATATATTTCAATTCATTACCCGTAATATACTTCATTACACTATTCATGAAAATTATTCTGAATGGTTGCATCATTATAGAAATGCTCTCAATTGGCTGAGAGCAACAATAATTTGATTGAGTTTTTTTTTGAAGAGGTAACCAAAAAGATAGATGCGAGCAGTGCAACTGATGCTATCTACATGGACTTTAGCAAAGCCTTCGACAAGATACTACATGATAGGCTGTTACATACAGTTAAATCTCATGGGATCCAGGGTGAAGTAGGGAAATGGATACAAAATTGGCTTAATGACAGAAGCCAGAGAGTGGTTGTAGAGGGTTGTTTTTGAAACTGGAGACCTGTGACCAGCAGTGTGCCTCAGGGATCAGTGCTGGATCCACTGTTATTTGTCATTTATATTAATGATTTAGATGAGAATATAGGAGGTAAGGTTAATAAGTTTGCAGATGACACCAAGATCGGTGGCATGGTGGACAATGAAGGAGGTTATCTCCGACTGCAATGGGATCTTGATCAATTGGACCAGTGGGCTAACGAACAGCAGGTGGACTTTAATTTAGATAAATGCAAGGTGACACATTTTGGTAGATTGAACCAGAGCAGGACTTACTCATTTTATGGTAGGGTGTTGGGGAGAGTTACAGAACAAAGAGATCCAGGACTACATGTTCATAGCTCCTTGAAAGTGGAGTCACAGGTGGACAGAGTGATGAAGGCAGCATTTGGCATGCTTGGTTTCATTGGTCAAAACACTGAACACAGGAGTCAGGATGTCTTGTTGAAGCTGTACAAGACATTGGTACGGCCACACTTGGAATACTGTGTATATTCTGGTCACACTATTATGGAAAGGATATTAAACTAGAAAGAGTGTAGAAGAGATTTACTAGGATGCTGCTGGGACTTGATGGTTTGAGATGTATGGAGGGGCTGGATAGACTGGGACTTTTTCCGTCTGGAGCACAGAAGGCCAAGGTGTGATCTTATAGAGGTCTAAAAGATAATGAAGGGCACAGGCCAGCGAGATAGTCAATATCTTTCCCTGAAGGCAGGGGAGTCCAAAACTAGAGGGCATAAGTTTAAGGCGAGAGGAAAGAGATACAGAAGTGTCCAAAGGGGCAAATTTTTCATGCAGAGGGTGCTAAGTGTCTGAAACAAGCTTCCAGAGACAGTAGTAGAGACAGGTACAATTTTGTCTTTTAAAAAGCATTTAGACAGTTACATGGGTATGATGGATACAGAAGATATGGAGCAAATGTAGGCAATTGGGATTAGCTTTGGGGTTTAAAAAAGGGTGGCATGGACAAGTTGGGCCGAAGGGCCTGTTTCCATGCTGTAAACCTCTGACTCTTATAACAATAAGATGGTGTCTGGGTAACTCAAATTATTGTAGAATGACAATACTGGATTCCTTTTCCAACATTTACTTTTTAAAAAATTCCTATTTTAATTCCTAAGTTGCATTTAAAAATATCACCACTTAAGGCTCCTGGCTGCATACAGTTTAGTTTAGAGGTTTTCAATGCTATTAACAAGTTATCATATAGCACCCAGCACATCCAATCCCACTACATCCAAATTGGCCACTGCCTCCAAGATTTAACAATGCTGACAAACACCAATGTTAACCAACACATCCCCACATACTACAATACCAATCATGCTACGATAAAGTCCTGCATGCATATTTACAAACTCTACACCATACAAGCTTTCATATCAAAATGAAGGAAGTCAAACAAGACCTAGTCAGGCTGATAAAAATTAGTTGTTGATTCTTTGATGTTATCCCTTCCGTTTGCCGATTCTCGCACAGCAATTCAGAAAGCTAGCCAGGGCAAGATAAGACTCAAAACTGAAGCTTACACAAGAAACTTTCCTCCCTCCTCCAACCAACACACAAGCTAGCATAATTGGCACCGACTACAAATAATTCATCTCTCGGTTCCCCTTCATAGCAACATTCAATCCTACCCATACAAATGGACAAAATATCTGCATCTTTACTAGAAGTTACAAACTGACTTCAAACTAGGAAACACTAGTCCTCTCCCTATTTTTGAAAGTCATAGTTCAGAATCTGCCCTTCTGCTCAACTCCAACAAAAATCAGTTGTCATAAATTACCAGCCACTCTGTCATGGCCCACAGATATATTTTCAATTTACTGCCATAGAACCTAAGCATATAGTGTCCTAAAAGTATTTTTTTTTCTTGGAGGTGCAGGTGTATTATCACTCAAAAACAACCCAAAAAAGGGGGTATGTTGATCCAATTAATTCCGCCTAAAATTGATAGAGGATAAAATATGTTTCAGATATTAGAAATGTGGTTTAATAAAGTGCACCAAGACACTGGCATTTCCCTAAAGTCTTCACCCCAATTTCCAATCAAGACAATAACATTTTAAGTATGTACAAAACTGTTTCAACTTAACTGAAGTTTGCCAGAAAATACAGGTACCCACATACCTCCCACATTATTCAGCGAACAAAATTTTGCAAACTTTGCCCATAATTGAAACTCTGGTCAAGAATCCGTTTCTAATAATTGGCTGAAGTTGGCTAATTCTAAAGAAAGTTATTTTTTGATTTGCAAGCACATCTACACAAAAAAAATTTGAAAATTGAGTGCAGGAATATCCCGCTGCGGCCTGCTTAAATTCTTCACCAAGAACTTCCGAATACTTGTAGAAGGTGCAGTGTTATTATGAATAAACTTGACCAACTAACGCTAGACATTTGACATTTTTAATTTGGTATATTCAAATTCCACAACATTTCGAATCATGTGCAATTTCAAACAAAAATCTGGGACCAGGTATTTTCACAAAATTGTATTTACTGCATAAATTGTAAAAATGAAAAATGTTTGAAACCATTTTAAAAATCTTTTACAAAACAGAAACCAAAGCTATAAAACCATCTTGATAAAACAGCAGTGGTTAGCATCTATTAATTTAACTGTTTAAAAGAAGTGTTTGTGACTATACAAATTTTTTTTCTGGTAAAGTAGTCTCTGTAAAGTCCACACTGTAGAAATTATTACCTATTCTCAGGGTCATCGTCATAGTCATCACTGGCACACTGGGGAGCATTTTTTGAGTTGCCTTCGGCTTCATCACCTGGAATGACAAGACCAAATTTTAGTTGCGCCCCTACAAAATTAAAATTTAAATGTTTTGGTCAGCTTAAAATACCGCTGGGCAATCATTATTATATAACTAAGTGAACAAAGCGGTGCATTGCACCAACATTTTCACAATTTAATTTCTCTTTTCACCCTTTCATAAATCTTGTTCTCCCCCCAACCTACTAGTACATTTCTTTAAACCTGTTGCATCTTTTTTTCCAAGCTCTGAAGATCATTCTTCAGAAAAAGTAACCCTTTTTCTCTCTACACAGATGCTCTGAGTTTTCTAGACATCTACTGAGCTCATATTTCCCACACCTTGAGAATTTTGCTTCCAAAGCTCATCTGAAAAAATCTTTCAACAACATGAAAAATAGGCCTAAATGCCTCAGCTCATCACATTTTATTTCTTTCTAGGATATTAGGAAACCTGTTCTGGCTCCTTTCATCTTGTTAGTCAACTGGACTGTCAGATGCAGCAAGAAGCCTACTGCATCTACAAGATAATGGGAGTTGAGACTCAGCACATGCAAATTCAAAATATAAAACCTAAACGGTTGTCAGTAAAAGTCTTACTGTTTCAAAGTTTACAATTTTTCAATAAATGCAAAAATAAATGTATCTTAACGATTTTGCCAAAATGCATTTTTTAATGAATCTATCAACCTTTAAAGCAAAGCTCATTGGAACTTATATCACTTCAGCAGTCAAATCATATAGTACCACACTGAAGCAGTCTCAATTGTGGGACAAAGTTACTGCTGAACAGGAAACTTGCTTGCGGAATAGTTCACGAACAGTGGTCAAGTCCCATGAAGTAATTATAATGGTGAGTCAGTTGTGGACATGAATTAATATCCATTCGTGAGATTTGGGTGTCACTGGTCGGACTAGCATTTTTGCCCATGCCTAAATGTCCTTGAATTGAGTGGCCTCTTTTAAGGTCAAACTAAATAAACAAACAAGTTAAATCAGGGCAAAAAGCCATTTCAGAGGACTTTTTATGAAGTCAACCACGCTGTTACCTTAACTATACAAAACGACATTGGAACAACACTTTGAAGCCATTTGAGGGATGACCTCTAGGCAAAGTGGGTGCAGCCAGAAACCAACTAACAAGCGAGTCTGACAGGTTAGTTGATAAAAACTTTAAAAATGACTAATTAAAGTCACATTTTAGAAATTTAATTACATTTCGCAAAGGAATCACCAAGCTTAATTAAGGAAGCCAAGGAAACACCAACTTCTTAAGATACTGTACAAGATGGAAGCCAGTATTAGCAGTAATTATATTGCACTGGACCAAGAACTGAGTGGAAGACTATAGGCAAAAAAAGGTAGATAGATTTGGTTGCTTGGAGACCAGACTCTAATGGTGTCACTCAGAGATCCATGTTGAGATCATTGTTCTTTGCTATTATTAATGATCTAGGATGTAGGTGCAGGGTGTAAAATCTACAAGGTTGCAGATGAAGCTAAAGTGTGTGTGTACATTAAAATTGGTAGAGGATACTTGATAACTTCAGGCAGATCTTGACATGCTAGGAGACTGCACATGACTAGTAAATTATGTTCAACTTGTAAGAAGTGCAGTATTATGTGCAAGAGTAGGGTAAATCTTGTTCTAACTATGAATTTTCACCTTCAAACAATGTAATATTGTTAAGTCAACAACTTAATGTAGATGAGGTCAATTGTTTGGGTTGATCTATACTAATGAGAAGGCAATTTAGTCTATTAGAGGCATGATCTACTTATTGAGAAGGATGTTTGACAAAACCCCAATCTCAAAAAGATTATGCTTTGAAAACAGAAGACCAAAGAAATACATGAAGAATATCAAGACAGAAGCGTACATACCTGATGATTGGCAAAAACCTGATCCTGTAGCAAGCACAATGTTTTCTGTGATAGGCTGGATCTTTTGTTCATCACTGCTACCTTCTTCGGGTAAGTCCTGCTTGTCCTCTTGTTCAGCTGCTTCATCTGACGAAGAGGAGGAGCTTTGCTTTTTTTCCGCAGCGCGTTTCTTCCGTTTTAATTTTGCTGATTTTTCCTGAGCAGAATTTGTAGTAACTTTCTCATCTTTGGATGAATCATCATCATCTTCCTCTTTTGTCTGTTTTTTTGATTTCTTCGAAGATGACTTTTTAGCTGTACTAATTTTACTCAAGTTCTTTATTTCCTTTTCTAGGTCAGAATCATAGTTGGAAGAGTCTGAACGATGTTGTCTTTTTTTGTTAGAGACATTAATCCTTTTACTGGTTCTTTTTCTCTCCTTCCCACCAAAATCTGAGCTTGAGGATGAGCATTTCCGTTTCCGTTTAAGACTACTAGCCTGAGGCATTCGCTTTCTCAGACCAAACAGACTTGTCCTTTTAATAATTTTTTGGGATGTATCACTATCTTTGTTATCCACATCAGATGAACTTTCACACTTCACTGCTGCCTTTTTCAGTACCTCAGGGATTTCATCAGAGTCAGAGGTAGATTGCACATGAGCTTGATGTGGCACATCTGACTTATCAGGATCAGATTCTTGCATCTCAGACTTGAGATCTTTGTTGACTTTTGATCGGCCAGTCTTTACTTTTCCTTTGTCTTTGCCTTTGCCTTTGGAGTCCCTTTCTGATCTCCTACGTTTTTTGCCACCACCAGTACTATCTGTGTCTTCTTCAGATCTGGAGTTTACAATTCCTGCCCCACCAGGGCGCCGCAGGGGTGTAGTTTTTATACGAGGTGATCGCCTGGTATCAGTGTCTTCTGACAAAACTGATGTGTCATTTACAGGTTCATTTTCAAGATTTTCTTCAGTTACTTCAGATTTTTTCTTCCTTTTCTTTGAAGTTTTTACATTGCCTTTTTGAGCTCTTTCCACACTTTTCTTGCCTTTAACGGAATCCTCTGTAGCACTGGCTCCTTCCCCATCCCCTGCATCATCATGGGTATCATTTCCAATCTCAGCATTATCGTCATTGCCTCCAATCTCATCACTGCTGTCATCAGCAGTGCCCACATCAGATTCCACCGCAAGCTCTTTATTTCCATCACTCATATTATTCACTGCCTCACCGGCATCACTCCCATTAGCCACTGCTTCAGCAGCGTCACTCTCACTGTTCACATCTTCAGCAACAGCATCATCTTGTCTATCCTTCAAGAGTTTCTTCCTACCTGGTGTAGTTTTCTTTGATTTTTTAAGCGAAACTGGGTTCAGTTTTATCTTTGTTGAAGATTTAACACTAGAATCAGAATCAACCTCTGAGGATTTTGCAGAATTATGCTGACTTCCAGCAGGTGCCTTAGCTGATGGAGCATCTAAAAGTGTGCTGTTGCTTGCAGAGTTATCTACTGTAATCAGATCTGGTAGCAATGTGTCAGTTACTCCAAACAGACCTTCAGTCAATGACGAAACCGATCCCATATCCAAAGCTTCATCTAAACTATTAAGCAATGTTGTTTCTGCCATCGCAGATTCTAGTTGAAGGCCTGTACTTTCACTATTAGCAACAGCTGCTTCAGTTTTGACCAGCAAATCATTTGATGTACAATCTGTCTCAGCCCCGAGCATTCCTGAATCCAATACTAATGGATCAGTTTGTTCAACGGACATGATTTCTTGTTCTTCAGCAGTCTTGTCTGATTCATTTAAAACTGTCATTTCCATCTGATCAGATTCTTCTTCAGCTGCAATAGAGTTTTCTGCAATTGTCTCATCGCGTAATAAATAATTCTCATTGTTGGCAGAATCCAGTACCTCAGATTTTTTAACACATTCCTGTGATGATTTAGGATGTTTCTTATTTTGTTCAATTTCCAAGTCCTGAATCTCTTTATCAACAACTTCTTCCAATGCAAGATGAACTTTCTTTAGATCTCCAAGGACAGACTTAAAAGCTTTTAACTGTCTCATGTTTATACTAAACTCTGACTCATTCAAATCTTTTTGTTTCAGAAAATTAACAAAACTAATATTCAAGTTGGCTGTTGTATCAATTAGTTTGCGAGCCTTCTTCAAAATTTCTTTCGGCACTTTTAACGCCTTATAAGAATATACAACATTTCCCGAGCCTGGAGAAAGAGCTGTTAATGAACTTACGTCAGTATCCTGTCCATTACAATCTTTACTGGAAATTCTTCGAGTATTTTTATACTCATGGTCCACAGACTTATCACTGTCATGAGGACCTGGAGATTTGCATTTATCACTGTCCAATTTAAATTTATCGAAGTCTTTCCTCTTTCTGTTTTGTTGCCACAGCTGATCAAGACATTCAAATACACTGTCACATGCAGTGACCAAATCCAGTAAAGGCTCTGGATTACATACATAGCAGTACCACTTTTTGTTTTCATCCATAATATTGGATAGTTCCTTCCTACCCAGGTTTCGCAATATGCAACTTTTGCAAAATGCATTGTGACAAAAATCACAACAGATTAGATTTCCACCTTCAGCACACCATCTGTAAATAAGAACAAGTATGAAGATCAGAATTTTAAAAAAAATAGGCTGCACATTAGAAACCGGAGGTCCAAAAATCAGACAAGGTAGTGCCTCAGGAACATGCCCACATCTTCTATACATTATTGCAACTGAACTCCCATTAACATATTATCTGTCCTGATTTAAACTGTTTTCTCCAGGGGTGGAGTGCTAAGAAAGTCATCACAGCACAACGTTCCCCACAGGCCAGCATTATCATTTCTTTGAGATAACTTAAGACATCCACAGCCTTAAACTCAAAGTAGACTTTTCATTTTGCACGAAATTTGTCAATTCTGGTGCTAATCGTACCCCTTCTGCAAAGTGACCACTGCTTCAAAAATTTTCAAGTGGCACCTCGACTGGCGCAGCTGAAAATTGGTGCATCACAAAAAAGTTATTTGACAGTAAACCCGCCATGAGTAACCCACTTGTAAATTACTGTCCCTTGATATTCAATGGCATGACCATCACTGAATCCCCTAACATCCTGGGGATTACCAGAAGCTCAACTGGATTAGTTATATAAATACTGTAAATACAAGAACATGTCAGAGACTAGGTATCCTGCGGCAACTAACTTCCTCCTGATTCTCCAAAGCCTGTCCACTACCTACAAGCACAAGTTAGGGGTATAATTGAATACTCTTCCCTTCACCTAGATGTCATTGTTCGGCTGAAGCAGGACATTGAGGGAGAGATTCTTAGCAGGAGTGCTGAGGGTAAGCAAAGTACTGGTGTTTTATTTATTTATTTCGTATTTTTGCGGGTTTTTCTTTGAGGTTTAAACTAAGGGAAGCAGAAGTCGGCCGCAGAGGATTCTGGGAGGTTGAGTTTTTATCCTCTGATGAGGCTGTGCAGGCGCCTGACGTCAGCCAGTGGTGGGCAGGCGGTTTAAAAAGCAGGCCACTCTATACAGCAGGCAGCATAGTGACAGGGAGCAGAGTGAAGGCTGAAGGGCTTTGGTGAGAACAGGCAGAGGTGAGAGTAGTCTTTTTTTTCTCCTCTCCTCTCTCTTCTCAAAGTTTATTCTGGGTTTTTTTCCCCCCCAGAGTTAAAAAACAAAAAAATGCCAGGCAAAATGTTGGAGTGCTCCTCTTGCAGGATGTGGGAGATCAGGGAGACCTCCAGTATCCCTAACGACAACACCTGCAAGAGATACATCCAGCTGCAGCTGCAAGCAAAGCGTGTTAGAGAACTAGAAGGAGCTTGATGACCTCCGTCTAATTTGGGAGAATGAGAAGTATGTAGACAGTAGCTATAGGGAGGTAGTTACACCTAAGCAGCAGAGCACAGGAAACTGGGTTAATCTAAGGAAAGGAAATGGAAAAGTAAAAGGACAGACAGAGCAGGGTTCCCCTGTGGCCATTCCCCTCAAACAGGTATACGGAATTGGATACTGTTGTGGGGGATGCTTTACCTGGGACAAGCTGCGACAGCCATAACTCTGATACTGAGTCTGGTTCTGCAGGGCAGAAGTGTGGGAGGAAGAAGAGGAGAGTGGTATGATAGGGGACTCAATGGTCAGAGGCACAGACAGGAGGTTCTGTGGTCGGGACAGAGACTCCTGCATGGTTTGTTGCCTCCCGGGTGCCAAGGTCAGGGGTGTGTCTGATTGCGTGCACAGCGTTCTAAAGTGGGAAGGTGATCAGCCAGATGTTGTGGTACACATCGGTATCAATGATGTAGGTAGGAAGACTGAGGAGGTCCTAAAGAGAGGGTAGAGAGAGTTTGGACAGAAGTTGAAAAGCAGGACCCAGAGGGTGGTAATCTCAGGATTGCTACCTGTACTATGCGCCAGTGAGGGTAAGAGTCGGATGCTTGGGCAG
Source organism: Carcharhinus amblyrhynchos (assembly GCF_965287045.1). Lineage (NCBI taxonomy): Eukaryota > Metazoa > Chordata > Chondrichthyes > Carcharhiniformes > Carcharhinidae > Carcharhinus > Carcharhinus amblyrhynchos. The sequence continues at coordinate 135,468,421 of NC_137327.1, forward strand.
ATGAACACGTGGCCGAGGAACTGGTGTAGGGGGTAGGGTTTCCGATTCTTAGATCATTGGGGCCTCTTCTGGGGCAGGTGGGACCTGTACAAGAGAGATGGGTTACACCTAAACTACAAGGGGACCAATATACTTGCAGGGAGGTTTGCTAGTGTTATTGGGGAGCATTTAAACTAGATTTGCAGGGAGATGGGAACCAGAGTGCCAGTGCAGATAGTGGAGTGGGGGTAAAAAGACAGGTTAGTTCAAGCAAAATCACAAATGAGGGTTGAGTGTGGTGGAAATAATCTTTTGGGGTGTGTCTACTTCAATGCCAGCAGTACTGTGGGGAAGACACACGAGCTGAAGGCGTGGATTGACACATGGAAATATGACATTATAACAATTAGTGAAACTTGGCTACAGGAGGGGCAGGACTGGCAGCTCAATGTTCCAGGGTCCCAATGTTTCAGGCGTGATAGAGGCAGGAGGGATAAAAGGTGGGGGGGTGGCATTGTTGGTCAGGGAAAATGTTACAGTGGTACTCAGGCAGGATAGATTAGGGAGCTTGTCTTATGGGTGGAACTGAGAAATAGGAAAGATATGACCACATTAATGGGGTTGTATTATAGACCACCCAATAGTCAGTGAGAATTGGAGGAGCAAATCAGCATTGAGATAGCTGACAACTGCAAGAAACACAAAGTTGTGATCGTAGGGGATTTTAATTTTCCACATATAGATTGGGACTCGCATACTGTTAAAGGTTTAGATGGGGTAAGAGTTTGTAAAATGTGTTCAGGAAAATTTTCTATATCAGTATATAGAGGTGCCAACTAGAGAGGATGCGATATTGGATCTCCTGCTGGGAAATGAGTTAGGGCAGGTGATGGATGCAAGTGAGGGAACACTTTGGATCCAGTGATCATAATGCCATTAGTTTCGACCTAATCATGGATAAGGATAGATCTGGTCCTCAGGTTGAAGTTCTGAACTGGAAAAAGGCCAAATTTGATGAAATGAGAAGGGATCTGGGAAGTGTGGATTGGCACAGGCTGTTCTCCGATAAGGATGTAATGGAAAGTGGGAGGCCTTTAAAGGAGAAATTTGAGTGCAGAGTTTGTATGTTCCTGTCAGGATTAAAGGCAAAGTAAACAGGAATAAGGAACCTTGGTTCGAGGGAGATTGTAACGCTGACTAAGAGGAAGAGAGAGTTGTATGTTTAAATTTAAAGTATTGTGTACAGTTTTGGTGACCTAATTACAGGAAGGATGTCAATAAGGTTGAAAGAGTGCAGAGAAGGTTCACAAGGATGTTTGTCAGGATTTGAGAAGCTGAGTTACAGAGAGATTGAATAGGTTAGGACTTTATTCCCTTGAGCGTAGAAAAATGAGGGGAGATTTGATAGAGGTGTATAAGATTTTGATGGGTATAGATAGTGAATGCAAGCAGGCTTTTTCCACTGAGGCTAGGGGAGAAAAAACCAGAGGGCATGGGTTAAGGGTGAAAGGAGAAAAGTTTAAAGGGAATATTAGGAAGGGATTTTTCAGAGTGGTGGGAGTGTGGAATGAGCTGCCGGATAAAGTGGTAAATGCAGGGTCACTTTTAACATTTAAGAAAAACTTGGACGGGTTCATGGATGAGGGGGGTGTGGAGGGATATGGTCCAAATGCAGGTCAGTGGGACTAGGCAAAAAAAAGTTCAGCACAGACAAGGGCCAAAAGGCCTGTTTGAGCTGTAATCTTCAATGGTTCTACGTCATGCCAACAACACTCAAGAAGCTTGACACCATCCAGGACAAAAGCAGCCTATTTGATTGACATTCCTTTCACAAACATTCATTCTCTCCACCACGCTCAGTAACAACACTGTGTACCATCTACAAAGTGCATTGCAGGGACTCACCAAGATTCCTTCAACAGCACCTTCCTAACCCATAACCACTAACATCTAGAAAGACAAGAGCAGCAGGCACATGGGAACACTACCACCTGCAAGTTCCCCTCCAAGCCGCTCACTATCATGACTTCATTGTTGCTGGGCATACAGCTTCAGTACATTTGATTGGTAAAGTGTTCAAATGGTTCAACTGGAAAGTTCAAACGGTGTATAATCAATTACATGTTTAAAGTTACCTCCATTAGCATTTTAACCGCTACCATTCAAATACTACTACTAATGATCCAGAACGATGCACCTCATCACCTACTATCAACCTGTCTTCATTGACATCTTTCATTTGAGATTCTAGCAGAACTGTTATTTTTGGCTTTCTTCCAAGGCTTTCTCCTTACTGCATTTCTTGTTCATATTGATGACCTGCTCCATTAATCATTGAATCCCACCCAGAGTTTTGGTTGATTACACACAAGCCTAGAATTTCAGCACACCTCCATTCCTCCTACTTCACAATTGCTGAACTAACATCTCAACCTCCTCCGGGGTTAAGAAAAGCTCATTTCTTCACATTTTTAAATGAGAATTTTTTTCACTTTATTGCTAATACCAGGTTTTGATTACTCAAACCATAGCCCAGTCTTTTCTCCCCCCCCACAATCTTGGTCCACTGCCACTAACCCCCGAATTGAATTCCCATATTGCCATGGCTTCTTCCAAATTCAACTTCCTCTTCTCATGCCAAGCGCTTGTGGACAAATCTAAATAGCACCCAAAATTTGAAAAACACACCTATGTCTAAAGATACAAAAGAACATCCGCCAATTGCAGACCCCAAGTTTTATCTTTTGCAATCATTTCTCTCCTCTTGTTAAACAAATACAACTGCAGCATGCTCGTCTGAACATTCCTTCCTTTTGCATACACACAATGGCACATATTGTCTCCTAGCATCCTCACAAACCTGAAATTAAACAGCACTGTTTCCTGCTCCAGCTCTTTTATCAGGATCAAATGGCTAGCTTCTTTTCAGTGCAGACAGCCTGATCGAACCATCACACAATCTTCCAAGAAGCCAATAAACTGAAAATAACATGGATGCGCCTCAAATCTAAAACATTGGCACATGGACTACATTACTGTATGACAAACTTCAAGAAAGTGCATTTTATCTGCTGCCTTAAAGTATGTTGGTCAGCTTATCAGGAACATCACGATCTTGAAGATCGCACCTCAAGTGCTACAACACATTCAACCACAGAAAAAAATTCATATAACTACACAAGATCTGAGCCAACTTTCTGGTATCCCTAAAGATAAAAACATTGAAGATTCTTAGAATTAGTTAAGGGATGTCACTAATAGTACAGCATCTGAAGTCCTTGGATTCAAATTGAAGCACCAAGATTGATTCCACAAGAAAACTAAGCCAAGTTTCTAGAATTGCACTGATCTAGCATACCTAGCAACAAGAAAAGAACTGTAAAAATGAAGACACCAATAAGCAAAATACATGGAGCCAAACAAAGAGGCTATAGTAGAAGAAAAAAGCTGCAGAGCATCATGAAGCTGCCAATAAGCAGAACCTGATGTCTCTCTCTATTAAGATCTCTTGTCCTCTCTCCTATCCATGACCCCAAAACCAACTGCAGGACACCCATTAACTCAGCAATCAGCTCCTAAAGAACAGGCTCCAGATAGTCTTGTTGCACACAACACTTCCTGAACTAAGAATCAACAGTGTCATGAAAAACAGACAAGCTGTCAAAGTTTTTCATCTTACATTCATCAGGATACTTTGCAAGAATACCAACAGTAAAGGTAACATTTTACACACCATGGCAATACTTCCATCACAGCCCACTTGCCAACCAACGAGCATTCTTCTCACGCAGTATAAAAATTGTTGCCTTTATTGTTGGTATTATTATGATAAATGCAAGACAAAAAGCATGTCTCTTATTTGAGCAACGCTCAAGGTCTGTGTTACCGAACAACTACTAACCCAGTGTGCAACACCGCTGACTACAGCATCACACTCTGGATGAGTTTGTCCTCAGTCCAGCACAAGCCAAGGGCTGATGGCATTCCACTTCAAGTATTCAAAAATTGAGAAATTCAAATGGTTAGGAAACAGAAGAGAAGTAAATTCATCTGCGATCATCGTGGTGTTTCATTTCACTCCATGGCGGGGCAAATTCTTACATGGATTATTCTCAAAAGACTCAATGTAGCCAGAATCAGAGTGTGGCTTTCGCAATGAATCAAGGAACCATCAATGTGAACTTTGCAGCATTATCAAACTCAAGAAACACCCCACAGGCAGAATGAACACCTTATGCGGTGCTCGCCGACCCGAGCAAGGCCTTTGGCTCAGTAAACCGTGAAACCTGTGGAAGATGCTGTAAGAATATCTTTGCCCTGAAAAGTTCTTCCACTCATCTTATGATGGCATGACGACCTGCTGTAGAATGATTTTCCTGTCACTAATGGCACCAATAAGGCCACTCAATGCACCAGTTCTGTTTGCTATCTACTTTTCAGCCACTCTTTTCACCACATGAGTACAGATTCAGTTCAGAACAGGCAGTAACCTGAAACAGCACAAGGGTTATTGAACAGCTACTCACTGAAGTCTTATTTGCTGACAAGTGCGCTTGCATGGCAAATACTCGGAGGACATCCAGCTGCTTGTCAAAACTGTAAAAGCGTTGGGAGAATCCATCACAACAAGACTCGCGCTTTCCTCCTCAAAGTCCAAAAATTAATCAGCCAAACGTTTCAGATAACTATCACCAAACCATGTACAGCCTGAGCCCCAACTATCAGTCTTATTTGAGCTTATATTTATTTTTGAACTTGCCAAAAAGGGGAGAGTTTTTGGCACTTATTAAATCATGAGTTTTTACAATACTGATACTAATTTTTAAACTGAATTAATACTCCTGCCAGATAATTTTACGTACAAGGATGAAGTGCAAATTCAACAAACTAGTAACAAAAAGTAGACTACCTACCTGCATTGCTCATCCATACCATCTGCATCTCGACTAATATCATCACTCATATAGTACTTATGACAACTCTAAAATCAGAGAAATACACTGGAATCAGTAAGGGAGCAGTAAATTGATTTCTGTAACACATGCACAAGCACACCTAAATATTACTAAAAATACTTAAATTAATGGTTAGCATCCCCAATCATATTAAATCAGCATGGCAAGCCTGGGACCTGCTGGTCTTACAAAGAAATATCAACCACCTGTAAAAGACATTTGTTCACCAATTTAACAGTGAACAAAGCCAGAAATGTTTAAAATATGATAAAAGCATTTCTAATATATCCAAAGATGCAGTATTGTCACTGTCAACATTTGGAATTCATCATTCTAGAAGCACTCATAATAGATTCTTCCACTGTTAAGATGAGCAGCCATTAGCAACTCTATTCCAGCTCTCATAACAAGCCTATTATCACCTTTCTGGAAGCTCTAAATCTTTACAGTATAAACAATATACAGATCAGGATCTCTTTAGTCCAGGATGCAGCAAAAAATTATAACCACGCTCCTGGACACAGGCAGTTCCTACCCACTAGACTTGCTTTACAATTAAAAGAAAAATGATCTACAAATTCAGGTTTTAACCAATCTTAAGTGAAATAATTATGATTGTATCTGACTGGATTGGGGGGGGCAAAAATTACTCAGATTGGACCCTTTAATGGATTTTCTTAACTTCCATTTTTTATTCATCTTTGTATTGCAATTTTTTTTTTAAAAAAGTTTAACCTGCACCAACCCTTCACTTACCCTTCCACTTCCTATTTCTGTTCGTCATATATGGTGTAATGGGGTCATTGTTTATGACATTGCAGCTGTTGTTTCTTGTTCCAGCCTTGCTTTTGTACACTGAGGACATTCAAATCATCAGCATCCTCCTTGCACCCCACACTTATTTGGCAACTGACTCACTATTGCTCTATTTTAAAATTCTGATTGTTGTTTTCAAATCTATTTTGGTCATACACTTCCTGTCTATAATTCCTCCAGCCTCATACACCTCGAGTTACCTATACTTGTCCAAAACCAGCCTCAAACATCTGATTTTAATTGTGCTGCCACTCCTTCAAATAACTAAGCTCCAAGCTCTGGAATTCATCACCTAAACCTTTGCTTCTCTCCCTCCTTACAAGAGAGTGCTTAAAACTTAGCTGTTTGGCTAACGCCCAATATCTCCTGATGTCAAATTTTGCTTATAAAGCTCTTTTAAGTGCCCTGGGTCTTTTTATTATGTTAAAGATGATATATCAAGAAATGCTTGTTGTAAATGCTCAATCATGTTGTCACAGATAGCAACACATCCTCCTCTTCCAGTGGAGCAGAGTGCAACTTTAACAGAAAACAAACAGCTCATACCCGACAAATGAGAACTTTCAGTGCTGGATGCCTCTGAACTGAATCCTTGTGAAAATGGTTTACTTGTTGCCCACAAGCAGTGCAGCTGACTATTCCATGTAGATTCTCATCTGTCAAAAAAAGTATAAATTTGCTAATTTTTCTTTTAGCAACCATATGAAACAGAATTCAAGTACACTACTGGAATTTAAATGCAATCTAGCTGCACAGAATATGCTCTATCCCTTTGATTGGATTGATCTCTGACTTCAAATATAAAAGTTCATTCTAAGGTTCCCTCAATTGGATTTACACAGTGCTAACAAACAGTTCAGGTTGTGCTGATCATAATCCCAGATTGGATCATGATGCATGATGCCACTGAAAGACTCTGGTTTGGATCCCACGTTGTATATAGAAATACATGCAAGTGATACCAAAGCAAACATGGGTTATATATTTTAATACAAAAGTAGAGTAAAACCATTTTTCCATATAATTATTTATTCAGTGTCATACTGAAATGGTAGAACTAAACAAGGTACAGCTGCTCATTGAGACAATGAAATAGGTCTAAATTTCTTTACTAACAGATTTCAATCAAGGTTAAGTGTGAAATCATCCATGTTGGACCAGATAGGGATAGGTCCAAGTATTATTTAAATGGTGCAATGGTAAGTAATGGTTCAAAGTGACTTGGGGGTGGTCTATATACAAAGATTATTGAACTGTAACAATCAGGAACAAAAATAGATCAAGACAGCTGATGGAATGTTAGCCTTTATAACCAGAGGGCTAGAATATTATGGGAGAGAAAGCTCTGTTACAGCCATATAAGGCACTAGTTAGAGGACAATGAGGACTATAAACCATACCTCAGAAAGGATATATTTTACCTTGAAAGATTGAGGGAACAAATATTTAGGCCTGCATACCCCTGAACAAAGGTGGTTAAGAGCGGCATGACAAGAGGCTTTTGGATCTTGAAAGGAATGAAAAGGACTGATGGAAGAGGAGACAGTCACAAACTGGAAAACACTTCTTCACAAAGGGTGGTTGAGATGTGGAATTCTCTCACAAATAGCAGTAGCATCTAGCTCAATTAATTTTAAATCCAAGGTCGATTTTTGCTAGCCATTCATATACAATATAGAGCTATTGTGGCAAATGGAAATGAGATACAGGTCAACTATTACCTCATTGATAGAACATGCTTTAAAGATAAATGGCCTACAAATGATCTTATGTTCTTGACAATACTCAAATGTCTAGGTGCTAAAACAAATTAAGACTTTACAGCACTTCTTGTGTTTGCACAATTAGAAAAAATTCTCACTTAAAACCAATCCCTCTTCAGCACCATCCTGACTGGCCAAATTTATTAAAATTGAATCGTCAGCTGCTGTGAAGCTTTATAATACAATTAGGAATTTGGTTAACAAATGCAAAGCAATTTGCCCACCTCCACGTTTCTTCGTTGTTTCCATTTTGTTCTTGGGATTTTTACTTCTAAATTCAGGGCCTCGAAAATTATCTTTGTCTTCATTCCATACTGGTTCAGGCTGTACAACTATTGTGCCTAAAAGAGTGAGGAAGATTTTTAAATTATACTTTGTATACCAAATTTTAATTGTTTACAAAAAAAGTGATATCTAATATTGCATCCTCTTTTCAGGAGATTGAAGGAGCCAATGATTTGGCTAAATGTCGGTACTGCACTGAACCAGCTCTATACTTTAGCATTACAGGCAGCCACAATGAACCATTCTTTTGATATTTCCTGCCAGTGAAGAGAGTCTGGTTTCCAAACCTCCACTGTGACACAATTAAAACCAATATGTCAGCACAAAGTAAAATTGTACTGCACTAATTTAAGGCACAGATTAGAGCACCAAAATTCTGCTCGCTTGTACATCAAAGAATATCCGGATACAAAAACCTATGCACTTGTTCTTAGTACCCATCATGTACAACACAGAATGCACTATAGCTAGCATTATTTTGCTCCTTAAAGTAGTCTCTGCAGTTTAGTGTATTTGCAGCATTCTACAACTTCAGTGCTAGATATTATCGCAGCCTTCATTTATAGAACAAGTAGTTTATAATCTAAAAAGATAACATTTTTAAAACATCATGTTTGGACTCAATTACAGAATTGCAGCTCTATATTTAGTTAGAGTGTTTACTACTTTTAAAAGAAATATGTAGAAATAATTTTTTTGCTTTACCTACCCTTAGGCAAACTATTCATATCTAAATCGTTTGTGTCCTCAATCTTTGAAGTCAATTTTTCACAATCAGAAGCATTCTCATTTGACATTTCATCATCCGATACAATGTGCTTTGTCACAAACGTGGGCTTCCTACAATCAAAACCAAATTAAACAATGTTTGATCTTTGTAAAATTTCTCATTGTAATAAAGTATGACAGCATCATGTTTTGACAGTTCCTTTTGGTATAGCAGTATCTCCATGCACTTCCCAAAATATCCCTTTCCAACATCTTTGGTGGATTCTGTTTTCACAGATGCCCGAAGCTCTCCAAGTGGCTATTCTTATGCAAATTTAGAGCGTACCATTCAGTACATTGTGGTCAAGCCGAACCTGTTCTCAGCTGATATGCATGCATTCACACATTTTAGGAGTGGAAAACCCGGCTAATTTTCCATTTCCTAACTCAAGGAACATAGGATGAAATGAACAGTAGTGGGCTATTCTGCTGCTTGAGTTCATCAAACTATAAATGTCTGGCTTTGCCCCCTGAACAGTTTATAATAATCGGTCGGCTTTAAACTTAACTGATTTAGTATTGATTGGCATTTGCAGAAGAGTGTTCCAAACTTCCTCCATCCTTTTTATGTACAAGGGTTTCCAATTTCACTCATGAAAGCTCTGGCTCCAATTTTTATAGATCACGCCTTAGTCCAAGTAGTCCCAATATCTCTTATGTGCCCCTTATAATAGCTTAAAATTTTCAATCAAATCATCCCCACAATTTTCTAAGTCCCAGGTAATATAAATTGAATTTGTTAAATCGCTCCTAATAAGCCTTCGAGTTCCAGCAGTCCATCCAAGGTCAATAAATCCTTCAAGGTGGTGCATCCAAAACTGCTCAACGACTTTTGGATGATGCAAGCCAGCCTTTGTGTTGCTACAACATCCTTTCTCCATTTTGTATTCAAGTCTTCTGGTTATAACTCCAGGATTTCATTCGCCTGATTATATACCTATTCAAAATGTTTTGGATGAACTATGTACCTGGACTCCAAAGTGCTTTGGGCCTCCGCTAGCTTTCCACCAATTAGAAAGTACACCATTCTATGCTGTTTAGGTCCAAGTGGATGATTTCACATCTGCCAATAGCAAAATCCATTTGCCCACTGATTCTACAAACTCAAGACTGCTTAATCTAATGCATCCATCAACAGCTTATAGTACTTCCATTTCTCTCACTGGTAAATGTGGATGCAGTTTGCCCTCCCCTCCATCCAAGTTTTTAATGAATGCAGTGAAGAATTCAAACTGCAACACTGTCATGGGAGGCCTCTATCCACATTCTGCCAACTTGAGCACTCACTTGTTATCTCCTGTTCTCCAATTATTTGCAAATAAAGGTCAATAATTTGCCTTCAATTCTGAGTCTCAACTTCGGCTGTCTCTTTTAAGGCACCGCTATCAAAATATCTTCTGTGATAAAGCACAAAGGAAAGAAATTTAAATTGGAGATTGAAGATGCAGAACCAAAGGTCCCATCAGGCCTCTGCTCTCTGCACACACTGGCAGAGAATGGCCACACATGCGCAGTTGGTGCCTTTTTGCATTTCTAGGCTGAAACACAGCACTACACACAGGCATGCTTTGTTTGAATTTTTCAATTGGAAACCACCTCTGCGCTATGTGAAACAACCACCTAGGAGTGCCAGTATAGAGATGGGATCCAAGGGAAGAGAATTCAGCAGGGACACAGAGCAGGTCCCAAATACTTGAATGTACTACAAATACTACAATACTTGAGGAAGCAGGGGGGCTGCAGAAGGACTTGGACAAGTTAGGAGAGTGGGCAAAGAAGTGGCAAATGGAATACAATGTGAAAAGTGTGAGGTTATGCACTTTGCTAAGTTTGCATCATCTGCAAACTTAGCAACAGCGCCTTCAGTTCCTTCCTCCAATTGTTAATGTATATTGTGAAAAGTTGTGGTCCCAGCACTGACCCTGAGACACACTAGTCATCAGCTGCCATCCTGAAAAAAAGACCCTTTATCCCCATTCTCTCTGCCTTTTATCAATCCTCTATCCATGCCAGCAGCATACCCTCAACATCATGGGCACTTAACTTATTTAACTCACCTAAGCGGAAAAGATTGAAACCGAGAGGTGGATCCTTGTTGAAGGTACCCAAGTGAAAACAATTAGAGAATTCCAAGGTAAGTTCTTTGAGCATGAGAAAGCCAAGAGTTTCAGTGAAACAGCTGACTCATCATGTGGCAAGCGCCCGGACGGATGATGAGGAAGCCATAGAATCTACTTCTGACACCCATCACTTGATTGCAGAACGTGATGTGTGTCCTCAGTTCACATGTACTTGCTCTGACGTACAAGATTGATCTTCTAAATTGTGTAATTGTTACAAATTGGAGTGCATCTATAAGATATATAATTAAGTTGAAGGAATAAGGTGATTTGACTCAAGTCTTTGTACTGAAACCTCTCTCATACAAGGTGGGTCTTTGTTTAATAAACATTTTATTATTTGCGTTAAAAGTACACAAGCAGACTAAATGTGTTCAGTAACTGTCCTCCAGTTACTAAAAAACAATTAGGATCTATCAATTAACGTTCCACACTGGGACCTGACTTGTCAAGTAGTATCAGCTGGGATCAAAATACTCCAAAACAAATTAATCAGATTTGTCAGGCAAAAATGCCCTTTACAAATCAATGATGACATTAACTGGAATATTTTAACAAGCTCTGTCACCCCAGTGTTCAGACTTATGGTTTCTCCAAGATCCCCAAGGATCACAGAGTGATTGGACTTCAACATTTAACTCATGGTAAACCTAGAACCAAGCTTACATGCAAGGTTTTGTTGTATTGGACAGTACAGAAACTTTTGCCATTAGAAAACTGTGGAAATTCAAATGAAAGATTCAGCTAAAAATTAGCTGGCCTTTAAACTGAGAAAATAGTGCATTAAGTTTGATATAAAAAGGTACTTCTGTGAAAGGTTGGCACTCTGCCTGCCTTTGTCCCCAGGTTAAGGGGATGGTAAGAGAATTGGAACTGAACTAAATGAGATTCGCTTTCCTACCTTCATTCATTCGCACTTGTGATATTCCACACATGCAGAAGTTGTGAATGGACAGCATCAGGCCCATCCCCTTTAACCCTTATGGTTGCAAAACCCAACAACATACGATAAGTTTCCAGATGAACAACCACTTGTAGGAAGTATCAGAGAGCAGTGTCTGCAGAATTAAACCAGCCTTAAGTCACCATCTTAATGAAAGCAATAGAAACACCTGGTCATCATCGAACTGGTGAACAAGAGAGTCTACATTAATCCAAAGCTTGAATTCAACCTTAGGGTTCAGGAGCATTTCAAATTCAAATACAAAATTGTTCATTCTAAGAAATGTAAACCAATTCTGAATAAGAGTCCGATTGGACTCAAAACTTAAACTCTTGCTCCACCAATGCTGCTATGCCTGCTGCGTTTTGCCAGCATTTCACTTTTACTTCAGATCTCCAACATTCGCTAGTATTTTGCTTTTAATTAAATTATGTTATTGTATTTCCTCCAAAATCCTTGCGAATGGGTAATCATTAAATATTTAGGTCAATAGGCAAAAAAAGGAATTTAATCCTTCACCAATTTCTTTCAAAATATAACTTTTTTTTGGAAACTGGAAAAAGACTGTACAACAGTAGGACAGCACACAGTACTCGCACCTCTGCAGTTCAGGCTGTTGAATATTACTTGCAAGGGCTTTGATGAAATGAGTAATGCTGCCTTAACAGAGCTCCTGTGTAAATTCACTGCCATCCATATAGACTGTAGTTTAGATTTGATTTGTCACATGTATTGAGATATAGTGAAAAGGCAGGCTTTTTTTGCATAATGTACAGACAAAACACACTGTTCATAGAGTACATAGGGAGAAGGAAAGAACAGGGTGCAAAATATAGTGTTGCAGTCACAGATAGGGTTAGATAAAGATCTGCTTAAAATATGTTAGGTCCATTCAAAAGTCTGATTGCAGCAGGGAAGAAAGAAGCTGTTCGTGGATCAGTTTTTATACCATCTCAGATTTTTGTGCACCGCCGCCCCAAATTCCGATAAGGTGGAAGAGAGTATGTCTGCGATGCATGGGGTCCTTGATTATGTTGGCTGCTTTTCTGAGACAGCAAAACGTGCAGATGGAGTCAATGGATGGGAGGCTGACACATGACATCCAGCTGCTGTTCAAATTAAAGTCTTTGTCATGCATTTCAAGTACTTTATTAAATCATGGGCAAGTTTGTTCCAACGATTTTCGGTGCTGTAAACTCCCTTTCCAGCATTCCGAATGAAAGTACCGACTACCTCAACAAAAAGTACATGAAAAGAAAGCAAGCATTTCTACATCAAGGGATGCATCACGGTCTTCAATGGTATTGGATGTTTGCTCTAGCAAGGAAACCAGTGTTGCTGTATATATATTGCTACAAGCGCTTCAACAGGAAAAACTAATTTGTAATTCTTGCTTGGGGATGTACTACTCCTTGGAAGTATTTCTCAGCACAAGATTTCTCTTCAAGTAACCTTCAAATTGCCAAAATCAAAAATGTGATGCTAATCACATCCTTGAAAATAAAATTCAAAATTCATGTACGCTCACCAATGACATGAACAACTTTTAAAATTCCTAGAAAAATTGCACTTTTTTTTTACACATTAGCAATCAACTACAAGCAACACTGGTACTGGGACAAAGTATTGGCACAAAATTGGATGGACAAGTTCAATAAGATCCACCATATGCAAGTTTTGGTTGTGGGAAGGTAATGGATGGAACCACTGAAAATTACATCTTAAACTCCAAGAAGTTCAATAATCCCATTTAACAAAAATGAGAACTGACTCAGTTGGCATAATCTAATGGGACATTAATAAAAGTAGTGCAGAATGGGGCCCTTAAAATATTAACTAAATTTCCAGAACAAATCGGAATTTCACCAACTCTAAACAGTAACTCAAATCATTAGTGATCATACATTTGAAAATATCATACAGAAAATTTTAATTTAGATGTATTGGAGCTGTGACTATTCATATCAAAGCCAGAGAGTAGGATAACAAAAGTTTTTGTTACGTATTCATAAAAAATGCATCACAGACTTGCAGTGGGCACCCATTCTTTAATTCTAACATATGAACTAGATGGTGTAAGGCACTCAGCACCCCCTCCCTCATCCCCCCCACCCCCGAGCCATCTTAGCCATTCAATAAGATCATAGCTGATCTGATTGCAACATCAACCTCACATTCTTGCCTACCCCGATAACCTTCTACCTCTTGCTAATCAAGAATCTATCCAACTGCACCTTAAAAATATTCAAAGGCTCTGCTTTCACTGCATTTTAGAGGAAGAGTATTCCGAAGACTCATGACTCTCTCAAAAAATTCTTATCCGTCTTAAATGAGCTACCCCTTTTTAAATGGTAACACATAGATCCTACATCCACCTTGTCATGACTCCTCAATGGTAATGGTTCTCATTAAAAAATTCTGCCTGTGGTCTGTTTTCAATTTTAAAACCAATTATTAAATGGGAGTGAGGATAGGCAACAACAAAAGAAAAAGCACAGCAAGCAAAGAAAGCCATAAAGTAGCCTAAATATCAAAGCAGTTGCAGGTAAAGTGGTCCATTCACAGAAATAAGAGAAGAAATGTTCTGATGAAGAAACTGGCAGTCTCTTAATACAAGTGAATAAACTGGGAAGCAAAGTAATTCCAAAGGTTAAGAATCACATTTGTACGTCATATGATACAAAGGTAAGTTACCTTCAAATCTCAGTCAGAGTAAATGAACACGCTAAGAAATGACTTGAATATACACACATGCAAAATAAAACTAAGGTTGTCAACAGGGTGAACTATAAGCAGTTTTAACTTTTGAGGCCTAACCCAACTTTAGTGGAGAATTCCCTTTCCAAATTCTCACAAGCAACACTATTTTGTGTCTTCAATAATGCAACAAAGCGAATTGTAAAGAAAGTTCGTTGAAAATCTCCATCTTTCAGAGTGCTGCTCTGAAAGGTGCAGCACTCAAAGCTTGAGATTTCAAATAAACCTGTTGGACTATAACCTGGTGTCATGTGCTCTCTCATCTTGTCCACCACAGTCCAACACTGGCATCTCCACATCATTAATAATCTCCAACACCCATATGTTGATCTGGCACGTTGACCACGAGGACATCATAGCTGAGCTGGATCCTTTCCCAAACAGCACTTCCCCACCCAACAGGCCTCAAACCACAGATAAAGTAAAATTATAAAACCAACCACGAGAGCTCTGCAGACCACACAATTCCCTCTGAGGAAAATGTTAAAATGGATTGTCAGCTAAGCAGACGGAGGTAGGGATAGAAATGATTTACACATCCCTTTTCAGTCAATATTTGAAATAAAACAGAGGTTAACCTTGATAGTTTAGTCAGTCAGACAGTGTCAGACCAAATTCAATCTCCCTTCTCATGGAAATCCTGAAACATCTTGGCAGATTACAAGCTATTTATACACCAAAAGATCTGCCATGGCTGTCCAATCATATAGTTGATTAATAGCAATGGTCAGGACAATCCCAGGTTCAACCTTGGATTAAATGGATAGTCTTTAGCTGTCCTCCTTGGTGCCATTCCTCACTGTTGTTTAACAAAATCTGCAGAAGTGATAAGTGGAATAGATAGGTGTAATGGCTCGTGACAGATGTTGAATAAACCGAGCACTGATCATAATTTCATTCCCTCTGATCCTCGGCACCAACTAATTGCCACAGCAGTGTTTCACAAAATCCAGACTCCCCTGGACCTCATCACATTATTCATCCACTATTCTGACTGTTGCTAAAACTTTAAGAACCTTCAAAGAATGGCTAAAAAAGGAGAAAGAACAATGAGAGATAGCTAGCTAGTTATATAAAAGGTAAGAGTTTCTACAAGTATTTAATTAGGAAAAGATCAACTAAAGCTGGCTTTGGTCTGCCAGAGTGAGAATTTGGCAAAGTCACAATGGAAAACAAGAGGCATTGATCAGGTATGTTGCATCTGTGTTCACGGCAGAAGACCTCAAAAACTTCCCAAATATACTTGAAAATCAAGGGGCTAACAGGAGGGAGGAACTTAAAGCAATCACCAAGGAAGAGGTGCTGGGAAAATGATCAGTTCTGAAGGCTGACAATTCCCTAGGATGAGATAAAGAACAAAGAACAACCCAGCACAGGAAACAGGCCCTTCGGCCCAACGAGATAGCCTGCATTGTAAAGTCTTAAAAGAAGTAGCTGCAGCGATGGTAGAGGTATTGCTTTGTAATCTTCCAAAATTACTTTGATTTTGGAAGAGTCCCAAAAAATTGGAAAATAGCTAACATAACACCTCTATTCAAGAAAGAAGGGAGGCATCTACAGGTCAGGTAGCCCAACATCTATCATAGGGAAATAGCTAGAATCCATTATTAAAGGAGGTCACAGCAGGATATTTAAGAAAATCAATTCGATCAGGCAGAGTCAACATAGGTTTGTAAAAGGGTCAGTGTTTAAATTATTAGGTTCTTTTAAGTAACAAGCAGCATGGATTAAAAGGAACTTGTAGATGTGGTGTACTTGGATTTCAAAAGTTATTAAGATTACACGGTGCAGGGGGTAACAATGACATGGATAAAATATTGGTTGGCTAACAGGAAGCAAAGACTAAGGCTAAGTTATTCTTTTGGGGTTGGCAAGTGTAACTAGCGGAGTGCCATACATATTAACAATAGGGCCTCAACTATTTAAAATCTACATCAATGATTGGGATGAAAGAAGAGTGCATGGTAGCAAAATTTGTCAATGACATCAAGATAGGAAGTAAAGTAAGCTCTCAAGAGGTAGGCTGGTTTTTGGGGTTGGAGAGAGAACACATGTCCCCTTTTCTTCATAATTTGACACTTTTTCAGCTCACATCCGACACTTGTCTCATTTCCACACCCCCCCATCCTGTATTAGTATACAGCAAATGGAATACTGGTATTTAAAGTTTAATTATTAGTCACAAGTAGACTTACATTCTTACTACAATAAAGTTACTGTGAAAATCCCCTAGTCACCATACTTTCATTGCAAGGGGAATGGAACATACAAGGAAGTTTTACTGCAGGTTTCCTCTGGGTGCTCTGGCTTCTTCCCACAGTCCAAAGATGTACAGGTTAGGTGGATTAGCCATGGTAAATATGTGGGTTTATAGAGATTGCTAAGGTGCTCTTTCAGAAAGTCAGTGCAGACTAGATGGCCCAATTTTTTTCTCTCTAAGGTCATTAATATGTGGAATTATTTATCCAAAGAAGTAGCAAAGACTGAGTCTTTACATTTATTAAAGACAGAGTTAGACAGACTTATAACAGACAAAGGTGTCAAGCCTGATTAGGGGTGGGGGAGGATGTAAAATGCACTTGAAACATAACCACAATCTTATTAAATGGCAGGACAAGCTCAAAAGGGCCAAACGGCCCACTCCTGCTTCTAAGTTGTATGATCAATATAGCTGGCCTCATCCGGCAGGAAGACTGATCAGTAAGGGATCTTGGAAAATAGACTAATCAACTGACGTACTCTCCACTTTGATTTGAACTATCACAAATACTGCAAAAAAACCAACCAATTTTTCAATTGCAACCCCATCATCTATTCACCCATTCATCTCTGATGTTTATTTCAATGTGGAATGCCCAAGAAAATTAAAATAGCAAATACTGCCCAAATCCAGCTAGACCTATGCAGGCACTAGAACAGGTAATGCAGCTAGAGTTATTTACTTGCAAAGAACATCAAAGCATTCCTGTTATGCAGATAGTATACATGGCTTAAGCAGTGCCAACGTTCTGTATTTTAGTGGAAGCCTAGGGTTTTACTTTCCTCTAGTGACATTGTCCAGTCAAAACTGTCGATTTAAAACAAGTGCAGCTATGGATGCACATTAGCCACGTGCACTCATTTTAGTACAAAACACCTCAAACTCGACACAGGCAAGTTACCTTTACTTGTAGGTAATTGCATAAACATCTACCAACATTCAGTAACCAACATTAAAAAACTTGGCAGTTTTTGTCTTTGCTGCTGTAACAAAAGGCAAAATCAAATAGCAATATTATACATTTTCCATTTCATTATAGCTCATGCTGGACTACAACCTATAACATGCTTTAAATCTTCTCCCAATACTAGTCTTCAGCTAAACTTTAGGAGATAAGTAACAGCGGCCATCATACTATCCCATTATGGAGTGTCACTTCTCAGCAACGTAACAGATTCAGAGCTCACTGGAATCCATGAAGTTCATCCAGTTGCCTACTACTGAAACAGCACCACACTGCTTTACATTCTACACTCTTAAAATACTAACCTTCTTGAACGGGATGATCCCGAAGACTTCGATTTTTGACTGGAGGCCTTTAAACAAAAAGGAACAACTAAATTTAGGCTTACAAATGCTTAATTGCAAAATAATTAATATGAACCAATGAGGATTTAAGAATTTAAACCTGTTGGATCATTCATAGTTTAAAAAAGTTCAGCCTGCTTCTCAGAAGTTGATATGAATCTATGATGACTAAAACACTTCTGCCAAAACACTATTCCATTTGGAGAATTCAAGGCAAAATATCAGTTCTAGGCAAGATATCAAGGATGAGAATATTTCACAAAGTCTCCCAAACCAACTAAATAAAACAAAAACAGATCAACTATTCTACCCATTAAAAAAATGAACCTATTCTTATTAGGTATGAGTATTTGCCGCAGCTCATGAGGATGGCTTCGTATGCCATGATAGATTCCTCAGAGGACACAGCATCAGGACCCAAGTCTGGACACAGATAGAAAGATCCATTTACAATTCAATTAAGGTTAGAATTACCAAGGTTTCTATTATAAGGATAGAAACAGAAAATAAACAAGCAGATTCATTTGCCACAGGCATTTCTTAGTTACTCTAACAAGTGCTCTAGACTGCAAACATGTAGTAACCTTTTTTCGGCAATGATACAATTTTTTTCTTTAACTAAGGTCATCTAAGTTTGAAGTTACCATTAATTAATTTTCTCAACTGTAAAATCTTGCAGGGGAAATGGCAAAAACATGAATATGTACAAAAAATTATGAATAAGGGCTGTTCAAAATTACTGACTTAACTTCTAATACTAAAACTCCAAGACATATAGAAGTGTCATTTCTGGCTGCACGTTCCTTTGCAAAAACACCTGATTGATTCTCTCCTTCCCACTCCAATGCAAAATTTAAGTGCGCATCAAACCAGGCTGGAAGTCTGTGTCAGTTATTGCTTAGAACAGGTAAAGGATAGATGGCACTCACTTTCTACTTCTGGTTACTATTAATAAAGTGTACAACAATGTCCTCCAAAATAGACAATAAAATTTTGACTTATGGTTGAATATATTTATTACAAAGCAGATAGGAATGCCACAATGTTCATTTAGGAAATTCTGCAGCAATTTCAATGGGTTTGTAGCAACTGGGAATAAAATGGCTACTGGAAATTCCAATCAGCTACCAAAGTGTCTCTGTATATGTATTTTTTTAAATAAAGAGCCTGAAATGACTCCCAAAGTAGTTGCCTTCCCCATGCTGCAATGCCACCCGCGCCCACCCCCCCATAGCCTACCAAATACAATAGGTGTCAGATACACTGATTTTTCTACATGAATCTCAATCTTTGCCATAAAAATATGATTCTATGATGGCATGAAACCCTATTTTCCACTCTTTGCAGGAAATATAAAGAGGGAGAACTGATCTGATTGTCCACTATATATGCGATAATGGTCATGTCACAACTTAAACAGTTGGCATGACTTTTAACTGCCACCATCAAATCTTGCCCACTTATCTGCAAATCCAAAACAAAGCCATTCTATTAAGTTAGCTAGTTTCATGGTTTATATTTTTGCTTTTCCTATTTAGAGAATAAATTCTTCTTCCCTCCACTGAAGGAAGACTCTTAAAATGTAAACAAAATACTGCTTGCTACCTCCAAGAGGCAAAAACAAAACAAAGCTGGAAAACACCAACAATATGGGTGGGTCAACTAAACTGGCCATGACAATGTATGCCTTAAAGTTTTTAGTCTTATTTCTACAGATGTGGGGCAAGCGAGAGGATACGAAAGAGCAAGAAGGGAAAATAAATGGCACCCATAGAAATTTAAACAGTTTTCAAAAAATTCTCAGGACCAAGCTGGAAGAAAATTAATGGTAATAATGGAACAATAAAGGATTTAAGTAATATTATATCATGCACAAGAGGCCACAGGAAAGGAGCATTAGCATGTAACAGGTGACCCAAAACTCTGCAAGAAAACTGTGGGCACAGAAAACAAAAAAAAAGAAAATTTAATTTAAAGGAATGCAAAAAATTCTATACAAGCATTGCTTTAGATTTGGGATCGTGGAAGCAAGTTTTGGATTGATTATATATGCCCAAAAGAATGTAACTGCAACTTGGTCCCGTAGAAGACCACAGTTGTGCTCAATTCAGTTTTTACAATCATTTCTTTGGCAGAGCAAAACTGGAACAAACCTCTTTATCCTCCATGTGTGAAGTGGAAATTACAGTCGTGTTCCCTTTATCTGAAAAAAAAGCACAGGTAAATTTATATACAACCGGAAGGAATATAAAATATCATCTTTTTATTAAAACAAAACATATGTAGGAAATATATAAGGTAGCAACAGGGAGGTTATTTCCAATGGCAGGTGACTCCAGAACTAGGGGACATAGACTCAAAATAAGGGGGAACAGACTTAGGACTGAGTTGAGAAGGAACGGGCATGTTCTCCACTACACTTCCTGAAGGCTATGACAGTCATAGAAAGAGTTACAGAATCCCTACAGTGCAGAAAGAGGCCACCTGGCTCATTGTATCAGCACCGACCACAAATCACCTACCCCCATATCCCTATATACTTACTCGCTAAACATTTACACATCTCAGGAAACTAAGGGGCAATTTTAGCATGGCCAATCAACCTAACAATCTCCTTCCTTTTGTCAACATTGAGACAGACTTTATCCATTTGAAATGATGATCTTAAGTATATATACGAATTATTGTACTACAATATACTAATTAGAAGTAAACATAATTTAACTAATTTTTTTATTCCTAGGTTGACAACTGTGGAAAGGACAGTGCAGTTCTGGTGCAATCTGAATTTGGCAACTGCTTGTGGCCTCAGCTTCACCATTTACAAGAATCTCTCCTAATCCCTCCAAATAAATCACACCACAAAATGTGCATACCCACAACAATAAAAGGTCATGGATTTGGTAATGATTTGATACCCCTTCCCAAATATTCCTCAGCCAAATTGTGTGAATATAATCAACTTAACTGGCAGATATACCAATTTCACGAGGAATGCATTTGTCTGGAAAGACCAATTGGCAAAACGAGGATGCAGCAGATGTAGCATTACTGAATCTGATGTGTATAACAAGGTGTTTCACAAGGCCTGGTCACATTGAGCATGAATAGAAAATGGCTAATGTACAAAAGTTTATGGTAAATTAGGGCAGCTCAATACTGGAGACAAGTCCAAATTATATTCAGGTTTCAGTGCTATTGCCCTCAGCGCATAAAGATGATTTGGACTTGGGTTTAGGGAACAAATTTTAAAGTATGCTGACAAAGATTTGATAAAAAAGGACAGTAAAATATTTTAGAAAGATATTAACAGAATTGGCAGATGTGTGCCACAATGATTTAATACAATTGAGAGGTAACATTTTCAAATTAAAGTGAAGGATCAGGGTAAACACAGAGACTGAAAGGAATGGATGAAGACAGAATTATGGATTCAAACTTACAATTCCATGAAAGTGTCAGACAAGTCTCAAGAACCAATAAAATTTTAGATTTGATTAACAGGGCAAAATGCGCATGGGTGAAAAAAACATTGGCCTAGCCAAAGCATGCACTATTTTAGGAAGATTATGAGGGGGCATAAAAGCCATACAATACGCAGCAGTTTCTCAGTATATCACAGCTTGTGAAATGTACCTATGGGAGATACTGGGGCAGTCTACCTGGAGTAGAGAAGGCCTTGGCCAGACTTTGCTGGTGATTATAAAGGAAATATAAGATTATTTCCTGGGTTTGGGAATCCAGCAATAAGGTGTCATTAATTTAAAATTACAACCAAGTTAGAAAGGCTTTTTCAAAAGCTTTAATAGGCAAGTTGGCAGAACACAAGTGCTTAAGGCATAGTGTGCTGCATCTTTTCAGTGAAGACAATATACATATTTGAAGCTGAGAATTGCTCTGGTAAAGAATGCATACAAATATATATGCATTCTGCATTGTAAATTTGGTCCTATGGAGTGGAAATTCCAGAAAAATCAGAATGTAAAAGCAAGATTAGAACTGAAAATAGTTAGCCATTGGCCTCCCATTTGGCACAAACCCTCTCCAGTTGTAGATTTGTTCCTCCGCTCCTTCAGCCCCCACCTTTGATACATACCCCAGAAAGCGCCATCTTCCATTCTGGTCTTTTAGCTCTTGTGCAACAATCACCTTTATTTTAAAATATGAATATCATAGGATCCCTGTGTGCAGGAGGCCATTTGGCCCATCGGATCTGCACCAACCACAATCCCACCTCTGCCCCATCCCCATAAATTCATGCATTTACCCCACCAGTCCCTCAGCACTAAGTGCTAATTTATCATGACACTATTCTCCCCTGAATCTGGCTACATTAGGGGTTCCACTCACATACACACAGGGCAGGGTAGGTGTAGGAAGATGTGGCGGCGCGGGCTCGTTGGGCCGAAGGGCCTGTTTCCCGTGCTGGGTTGTTCTTTGTATCCACCTAACCTGCACATCTTTGGAGTTGGGGAGGAAACCCATGCAAACATGGCAAGAATGAGTGAAGTTTGTACAGTCACCCGAGGTCGGAACTGAACTCTGGGTCCCTGGCACTGAGGTAGCCCTGCCACAAACTTGGTCATCCAGTGATAGACCCCCCCAACTCTTAATAACCAACTACATTCAGCTCACTAAAGGGTAACAATAATTCTTTTTAGTAAGGGATTGAGTTATCTAGTCATTATTACGTTGCTGATTCTTAAAACTTGCTGTACACACTTTTGATGGTCACAATTCCTAGATTTCAATGCTATAAAAATGCTTTCTGGACAGAAAAGGGCTTGTCCAATGGTCAAAAAACTGCAAATGCAAAGATGCTATATTTCATCTCCCAAGACTCTTACCTGTGTGGTTGCCTATGGCTCCTAGCTTCCTTCTGCTACGAACTCAAACCATACTCAAATCTCCTTGCTACACAATTCATGAACTAAACCCTACTCTCCATTAGCCAATTTTACCCAGGAATCCGATCTCCTGCTTCCCCAAACCATTCCAACTTAACTACTTGTCACCCAATTTCCCTTTGTAGCCTCTCATTTAACCAATATTGTAAATGATTTCATCAGCCTAGCATCTGCATTTCAAAAGCATGATATTCTCAGGTGTTCAATCCTCCCTAATGATCAGCCTCACATTTCAAGATCACTACTATCTTTCCTGCAATTCCATTGATCAATTCTCAGCTTTTGCACAGCATCAAAATCTCCTAATCAAATTTGTGAATGATAGCATCTCCAAGTGACTGCCTCTCAGTCAATTATACAATCCATCTCCAATGCCTATCTTCCACCACTAGTTTAGAGGTTATTCTCACTTGGTTCATTCTTACCTATCCCCACTAAAGCCAGGACAATTCCAGCAATTGTTTCTTTTCCCACTTCTGCATTGGTAAGCAAGGTTGCTGCGTCAATAAGGACACATCTGGTTGCCAGAGATAATACTTTATATTCATAATTTTTTTCCAGCATATTCAAGGCATTCAGGTAATCCTATAACCCTGGTGATTCTGATCCACAGGGTCAAAACCAGCTCTACTGACACTACCACCCAGATTTAATGGCAATACTATCCTAGGCGAATTATCTCAGGCAAGATGTAGGAAATGCCAAGGTCAGCAATTTTTTCCCAGTGAGAAAACTCAATTCATAGTGGGGAGGAAGATAAAGATATGTAGCCTCATGCTAATTTAAAAACTAAGGTTCATAAATCACAAGATATGAACCCAGGCTTCACTAGTGCCCATCCAATATTAAGTAGCATTTGGATGCTAAGAAAAGGCAAAAGGGAAAGAGAAACTTGAGACAGAAGTTAAAGATTGAAGAGAAATCAAATTCAAATTACCAAGTTATTGTTCTAAAATTAGAAAAATCGATAAGGAAAAATTAGTTAGGGATTAAGCTACTAAAGCATGAACAGGATGATATTACAGGTAATGACACAAATGACAGAAATATTGAGTAGCTATTTACCATCAGATTTTAGCAAAGAAGATGGATATTTTCACTACAGGCTGAGCTTAAAAGGACTGAGAATTGGGAAGAAAGAGAAACACTAAAAGCAGCAAAACTAGGGAATAAAGTGCCTGTATGCTTTAGACAACTAATGCACTTCCCATACACAAGGGAAACTGAACGAAGTCTGAGCACTACAAACCTGTCAACATAAACAATAGGAAGTCACCAAAATCTAAGGTAAAAGAGAGGAACATTCAAGATCCATCATCATTTCAGAGTAACTACAGATGGGTAACTGAAACCAGTCTTGTCACATCTCAAGATTGAATAAAAATGTCTACTCACCTGCCAATTAGGCTACTTTTTTTTGGTACCTTATGAAAAATGCTTTATTCAGATTCAAACGGAAGTCAGTAAGTTTAACTGCCCATCAAGTTTAACATTTCATAGCATTCAGAGAAGCTTTGATTAGGAGGCATTTGCTACAAGTATAGAAGCAGAACTTAAGATCCTCCCACAGGTTTGTGAAAGCTCAGTTATTTTTGTTAGACACAGAACCTAGATGTGAATGTCATTCCTTCCTCAAGTAGTGTTTATAATCCAATCCCATTGGCTTTATGGGGCCATAAGACTCAAGCTTGCTCTGCTACTTTATCCTTAGCCTTATTTCCTGATGTGCAAAATTGAATTAAGAAATAGCTCCATTCAACTGAACTTGGAATAAACGAGTTTTTTTTTTGGTCTTTGCTATCCCGATGTATAACTCCGCTAAATTCAGCGAAATTCCCAATGGATCAATAAACAGAATCAGCCTGCATGTTAAGTCATCAATTTAAAATGACTATTTACCTGAAAACTGATGTAAAGACAGCTTTGGAGAGGACAGGGTTTCTTCACCTTGTTCTGTTGACTGAGCCAGATATTCATGAAGCTTCTGCACTAATGTATTCAGCTTGCTTTCACTGTAAAAGAAAGAATTACAGTATTTTTAAAATGTACTATGTTATCCAATCTATTTACATAAGAACATAAGAAATAGGAGCAGGAGTAGGCCATCTAGCCCTTCGAGCCTGCCCCGCCATTCAATAAGATCATGGCTGATCTGTTGTGGCTCAGTTCCACTTTCCCGCCCTCTCCCCATAACCCTTAATCCCCTCTCTTATCAAGAACCCATCAACCCGCTTCTTAAAAATATTTAAAAATATTTGCATTTCAACCCGCTTCTTAAAAATATTTAAAAATATTTGCATTTCTTTGGAGTACAATTACATACATTCAAATATAATCAGCTATTTGACAGTAGAACAAAGTTTAAAACTATTCTGGCAGTGATGAAAAAGCATCTGGGAGTACCTGCCCAAACATTTGATTAGAAAATGGTGCATGATGCAGCTTCATTTTAATTTTGGGGTTTTATAGAACTGCGTCACTTTCTCTTGTACAATTGTACTGGATTCAAACAGTTTATCAGCACAATGTACTGTCTTCAAATTAACAGAACAGATTTTTAGGCCAAATTAAGTATATTTACTTTCTATTTAAAAACCAATATGCACTGTATCAAGGAATGCTTCCAATAAGCAACTTGCCCTTTCAAAAATCAATAGAACTAAAAGTATATTTTTTTCCCTAAAACGTTTCAGCCAATAGCTACTTAAGTGCACAATATATCTGCAATATGCACTGAACATTCTTTACCTGAAAAACTTCATTCTCATCCCCTTAGCTATAACCATAAATTTTCCCCAAACTGTGAAACTGGCAAAAGCTTCACATTTCTTTCGTCAGCAATCACAACCAGTTTAGTGACTTGCTCAAATGTTTAACTAGAATATTCAGAGAGCACCCAACCTTCGAACATTCATTCAGGCTCTCTAAAGAGCTCATACTTGCCCAAGTGCTCAGCCAAAAATGGCAAATACCACTAATTTCCACAAATGAAATCAAACTGAGGTTCATATTTACATAGTTTCTCCCTCCCCTCTTAAAGAATGAAATCTGCAGTCTAATGGCTAGAGAGCTCTAGAAAATAAAGTACAATTTCTTCATCCTCTCTTTTACTATTCTGGTGTGGTAAAAAGAAATATCAGGTTCAGAAGACTTATCCACTATTATTTTCTTCACTGCTATTTTCTTGCACGTTATATCTGATTCTCTTTGCTGGACATACTTAAGTTCTCATATCATTAATAATTTTCCCCTTAATGTAAAAATGAATACAAAGCATTCATTTAACAAGTCTGCCAAGACAGCCTCTTTAATAGACCCACAACCTCCTTTATTGTTTTCTATTGTATTTATACAAACTTCAGTTAGTATTTTGATAAACTTTGCATATATTTTGCCTATTCTTTTTTGCACCTTATTTTCTCCATCCCTGGTTATTACTTATTGATCTTCCAGTCTCCTGGATTACTTCTACATTTGTGTAACTAAGAATCAGTGTTTGCACTTCAGCCATTCATAGTCTGTATCAATGACAGGGATGATGGAATTGAGCATAATGCATCCAGGTTTGCTGACAATACAAAACTAGGTAGAACAGTTTGCTGAAGATGCAACAAGGCTGCAAAGATTTGTAAGCACAGTAAGAAGTCTCACAACATCAGGTTAAAGTCAAACAGGATTATTTGGTAGCAAAAGCCACTAGCTTTTGGAGTACTGTTCCTTTGTCAGGTAAGTGGGAGCTCTGTTCACAAACAGGGCATATAAAGACGAACTCAATTTACAAAATAATGGTTGAATGCAAGTCTTTACAGGTAATCAAGTCTTAAGGGTACAGACAATGTGAGTGGAGAGAGCATTAAGCACAGGTTAGAGATGTGTATTATCTCCAGACAGGACAGTTAGTCAGATTTTGCAAGCCCAGGCGTTGTGGGGATTACAGATAGTGTGACATGAACCCAAGATCCCGGTTGAGGCCGTCCTCACATGTGCGGAATTTGGTTATCAGTCTCTGCTCAGCGACTCTGCATCGTCGTGTCTCATGAAGACTGCCTTGGAGAACGCTTACCCAAAGATCAGAGACTGAATGTCCGTGACTGCTGAAGTATTCCCCAACAGGAGGAGAACATTCTTGCCCAGTGATTGTTGGGCGGTGTTCATTTATCCTGTTGTCACAGCGTCTGCATGGTCTCCCCAACATACCATGCCACGGGACATCCTTTCCTGCAGTGTATCAGGTGACAATGTTGGCCAAGTTGCAAGAGGAGGTTGAGTTGGGGAGACCATGCAGACGCTAAACAGATGAATGAATACCGCTTGACAATCACCAGGCAAGAGCGTGTTCTCTTCCTGTTGGGGAACACTTCAGCAGTCACAGCATTTGGCCTCCGATCTTCGGGTAAGTGTTCTCCAAGGCAGCCTTCACGACACACAAAACGCAGAGTCACTGAGCAGAGACTGATAGCCAAGTTCTGCACACATGAGGGCGGCCTCAACTGGGATCTTGGGTTCATGTCACACTACCTGTAACCCCCATGACTTGCCTGGGCTTGCAAAATCTAACTGCCCTGTCTGGAGACAATAAACATCTGTTTAACCTATGCTTAATGCTCTCTCCACTCACACTGTCTGTAAAGACTTGCATTCCAAACACTTTGTAAATTGAGTTTGCCTTTATATGCCATTTGTGAACAGAACTTCCACTTAACTGACGAAGGAGCAGCACACCAAATAAACAAGCTTGGTTTATTTGCTACCAAATAAACCAGTTGGACTCTAACCTGGTCTTGAGATTTCCTACTGTGTTTACCCCAGTCCAACACCAGCATCTCCACATCAAGATTTGTATAGGCAGGTCAAATATGATTCTTGTAGCTAAGAACAGAAGGAGGAATGGCTGCAAGAGAATTGCTTTTGTGACTTCATTAGCCATTTCTGAATTGAGGATCATTCAGGAGAACAAAGCGTTGCACCAATCACAAATTGCTTTGAAGAGTAAAATGGAAATGTTGGACAATGTGCAGCAATGATTTCCATCTTTAGAGGCTGCATTCAGTGCTGTATACAAAATGTGGCAAGGTGGCGGCAGACAATATTAATTTTGAGAAATGTAGTTACCCTAACCTGTTAGGAGAAATAAAAACACATTTGTAAAACATTCTCAGAGGGACACAGGTGTCCTTGCACAAATCACAAAATTAACACACAGGTTCACAGAGCAACATGGAAGAGGACACTCAGTAGAGCATGTATCTCAATGGAGCCGTGTTAACTGTTACATTGGCACAACTTTTTCTTAAATCTGGTTAATGCTTTGTTAACTAGAGTTGAAAAAAGTAATCTTTTCATTAAAAGCTTCTTTTGTGGAGAAGTGCTGTCAGGCCAATCCACATCCAACTACTTGCTCTGAAAATTGGCTCACAATTTGACAGTTGTGATGAACTCCATTAAAGCAGCAGAGACAATCATAACATTCTGAAAGCACAGGTCAGATCCTTCCAGCATTTTGGCAGATCCAGTTCAACATTCCATCAAGATCAGTTCCTCCTTGAGCCACATTGTGTATACCAAGTTTTGTTGAAATCCATCCATTAGTTTTTGGGATATACTGTTTACAGACAAACAGGTAATAAACATGACCTCTGTCACTGAAGGTGGGTGGAGATAATTAGGAAAGCATAAGGTATGCAATACTCTAATACCTCCTTAACAAAAGCCAAGAGTAAAGCAGTTCATACAACTGAAATTTGCACATATGCAATTAAATATGAAAATTCATATTTCAGTTTTCCCAGGTTCAAACTTGTTCCATCATCAATTCTAACGTACACACTTGGCATCGAAGTTCATCCAAGATTACAATGTTGCTATCCTTATCACCATTAAAAACACAATGTTAGGATTTGCCCATTCAGGCGACAACACAGAATGCTACTGAAGATGTAATTTTACAAATGAAGAATCAGAATGCCCAAGTCCTGAAGTCACATCTCTTTGGTTTCTTTTCCACCTCCCATGATGTGCTGAATATGCTCATCTCCACAAAGTGTACTTTCTCATCCCTCAATTCTATTTTTTTCTAAACTGCTGCCCAACCAAATTTCCTTTAATTCCCAGGTTAGTCGATATTGCTACAGTTCTCACATCAGGCACTGTCCCTCATCCACAAATGTCATCCACTGCTGAAAAAACAACTCTTGACCATACTCTCCTGCAACCCATCACCAAATGAACATACCTGTTAAGAGGTCACTGGGTCCTTCAAGTCTGCTCCATCATTCAATAAGATCATGGTTGATCTGACCATATCAATCACACATTCTTGCTTATCCCTGACAACATTTCACCTCCTTGTTAATCAAGAATGTATCCAGCTATGCTTTTAAAAAAAAAACATATACTGCCTTCCATCATCTGGAGGAAGAACATCCCAAAGAGAGACAGCCCTCAGAAAACAAATCCCAAGTCTGTCTTAAATGAACAAAGCCTTATTTTTAAACAGTGATCCCTAGTTTCAGATTCTCCCACAAGAGGGAACATCATTTCTGCATCCACTCTGAAGGTCCCTTATGATCTTGCATGTTTCAGTCAAGTTTTTTTACTCTTGACTCCTGTGATACAAGCCTAATATCTCCAACTTTTCTTCAAGGCAACTCATTCGCTCCATGATTGAGTCTGATAAACCTTCTCTGTAACACATTCAGATCTTTCTATTATTAAGGAGATCAATACCGTACACAGTATTCCAGATGTGCAGTCACTAGTGCTCAACCTCCCTTTCCTCTCCAAAGTCCATTAACAGTGTTATCAGCTCCAAAATCTGTGCCCATCTTTCCAGAGACCCAATTTTGAATCTTTAGCAGGTTTCTGCCACTTTCAAGATACCAAGATGGCTCTTAAAGTCAAGATTACATTCCTTAAAGGAATACAATCACATCTCTAACTACTCAGAATATCTGTACTCTTCATTTGGCCACACCAAGCACTTGCAATGTCTCCACCTTCATCAGGTGGGTGGAAATGACTTGTCTGGTTCTATTCATAGTCAAAGAATCACCTGCAATGACTTATTTTCCCACTCCCAACCAATATATCTGGTTATCTCCAAGGACCTACACTGGCCCTCTATTTTTTCATTTACATACTTCCCTTGGTGATGTCACCAGGAAAACAGTCAGTTTTCACTTGTGCACTGATGACTTAGCTTCCTATTGCCTCTGCCTCTCTTGACCGACCCCCCTTTGTTGTCCTTAAAACTTTCTGGCATTCATTACTAGATGAGCAGAACTTTCCTCCTAATTAAATATGTGGAAGACAAAAAAACATTGCCCATGGTCCCCATCACAAACACCATTTCACTAACCACATACTCAATCCTCCTTGTCAAATGTGAGGCCAGATCATTTGTATCCTTGGTCTCATATCTGATCCAGAGGAGTGTTTCTACCCACATATCTGCTGTCTACCTTCACCTCTATATCCCTCCTAAAATATGGTGCCCAGAATTTGACACAACACTTAAGCTGACCTCTTCATAACTTCCCTGCTTTTGTATTCTACGCATTTATTGAGAAAGCCCCAGATGCTTTATGCCTTCTTCAATGCTTTCTCAACCTGTCCAACCACCAACATATCTCCCAGGTCTTTCTTCTCCAGCACCCTCTTTCATGGTGCCTTTTCTCGTTCTTCCAACCAAAATGTTTTTTTATTAATATCACAAGTAGGCTTACATTAACATTGCAATGAAACTATTGTGAAAATCCTCTCATTACTACACTCCAACATCTGTTCAGGTATCCCGAGGGAGAATTTAGCATTGCCAGAGCACTAACCAACATATCTTTCGGACAACCTCACATTTCTCTGCACTGAATATCTGCCATAATTCCACCAGCTGCTGTCCTCCTCAAAGTCCAAAATAGCATGGTCTGCCTCATTTGAAAATTATGAAATTGTGTCCTGTAAACCCAAGGTATTTAACATAGATGATTGAGAAATGTGAGCCTAACATCAAGGCGGGAAAGTGGAACTGAGCCACTTCAGATCAGCCATGATCTTATTGAATGGCGGGGCAGGCTCAAAGGGCTAGATGGCCTACTCCTGCTCCTATTTCTTATGTTCTGTGAGCTGTAGGGTACTACCTTCTAGCCCAAGAACTGTTCACCACTATGATTTCCTGTTACTAAGTATCTATATTACCACTGTCCCTTTTATTGCACGAGTTTCAGGTTTGCTGACGAGCCCATTACATGGCACTTCAAATGCCTTTTGGCACTCCCTGCTCAACACATCAATATCATTGCTCTCATCAACCCTTTAATCTGAAAAACAAACTTAAAATGAGTACTCTCACACAAAATTGAACTGCCTCCAGGGTTACTAATCTGGGCACCTTCCTTGCAGCCATCTTCCATAGCCCCAAGGGCAATTACTTGCATTTGTTGTACAGGACAAGTTTCTGTAGTTACACCTTCTCTACACTTCCATGAGATTTCCCTGCGCTGCTGACTGTCAAAGTTTCATACTTTACCTACACCTGTACCTCCATGTGGCACAGCTGTATCCTGGAGGTAGCTATCCAGAGATTCCTCACCTTCCCTTTTTAATTGCAATGTTTCTAAACTACACTCCATCGTTATCTAAACTAACCAAATCCAATTGACCCTTGTATTACAAAGGGCTTAGAAAGACAACAATGAATGTAGATGGGGGACTGACGCTTCAAGGAAAATATCATAGGTTGGCTTCAGTATCTTGGCTGAATTAGAAGGAGAAACACTTGCCAGAGAATTTGTTTCTTCTTGGTTAAGTCAGAAGGATGGGTTTAAGCAGGAAGCTCTTAAAACACAAATTGAAAACAGTTAGTTACAACATAAACATACATTAAAACTAGTGCCAAGAACTGAACACTCAGCAAGTTATGTAGTTCTAGAAGAACTGGATAGTTATAAGAAAACATTACATCAGATAATCAGCAACAATGCTGAATAGAAAATGAAAACATCCTACACATGGGATACTAACAGCCTAACAGAAAACAGTCAAGAAACAAAGAATGTTCAACAAAAATGATTCTGAAATTATTCCAAGAATTTGTACCATAACAAGCAGGAAAAGATTTTGTTTTGAAACTGCTGCACTTTTTCCTCCCCCCCCCCCCCCCACCACAACTACAAATTCAAACAACTGG
This sequence comes from Carcharhinus amblyrhynchos, assembly GCF_965287045.1. Taxonomy (NCBI): domain Eukaryota; kingdom Metazoa; phylum Chordata; class Chondrichthyes; order Carcharhiniformes; family Carcharhinidae; genus Carcharhinus; species Carcharhinus amblyrhynchos. The sequence goes on from NC_137327.1 coordinate 135,500,466, forward strand.
ATTTTGCAAAGAGTTTTTTTAAAATCCAATTCATAGCTGTATATAGAAACTGCCAAAAACAAAAATATGCTTTCTACCAACTGAAGCATTGCATTTTACATTTGCATTAAACAAAGACAGCGTTACTACATTACAAAAAAAGTTCAAAAAGAAATGTCAGATTTTATGCGAAAGGCATACAACTGCATTCACTAGCAGAAACCCAACAGCAGCTAATTTAATCAACTGGTGCATCTGTTGGAAGCACAGCACCATTAATTCTAAAAGCACAATAGAGCGAAAGCAAAGTTATGAAGTAAAATATACTGATGGTAATCACCAGTAAAAGATTATATTTTGAGAAAATGGACAATTCTTTCCAAGGAAGTTAGTTCATATATTGGTCAAAATTCTACACCAGTGAATCTCACTGACAGATGCCCTCAGTTCACCATTCATCTCACTGACAGATGCCCTCAGAATATGGGTTTTTGAGCAACACTGTTGTACCCCGGTCATTTCTAGGAGACCCTCCCTTTATAGGAAATGTATGCTTTGTACAAGCACAGCAAGAAACATCATGCCTCTTCAACCAGATTGAAAAATCCTCAGTAAAACATGGCATATAAAGCACAAAGTATAAATATGATTCAAAAGCAAAATAAACTGAAAAAAGGAGATTCAGATATACATTTTTTGAAATCTTTAGAAAAACAGGAATGAGATTCCACACTTGTAAAATTAAATTTTCAGCATCAAGAAGTTGACAATAAGAACGGTATGCTACGAATGCAAAAGCCCTAGATTTTTTTTTAAGCAGGATAAGTGCTCAGCCTTTTGGCATGGTACTGCTACACAACATGTAGAACAGCAGGGTAATGGGGACAAAAACGTCCAGATTTCAGAGTTTAACTACACATACATGTGATCACGTCATGTTAAGAACAATTTGATTTGTCACAGGTACTGGATGCAGTGAAAAGTTTTTTTTTCTTGCACACACTACTGGCAAAACACACTGTTCATAAAGGACATGGGGAAAAGATAGGGTGCAAAGGTAGAATATGAGCTGAGCAAATTTTGTGGTAAAATGAGTGAGAGATTGAGAGTATGGGATATGATTGGAATGCAAATTGGGATAGGTTGCAACATAAGATTACAAGGGAAATAGATAAGGATGAAGGGTGAGCATTGGGATTGATGGCAGGAAAGATGGCAGTCAAGAAGTGTATGGAATCCAAGGTAATGCTACAAAACTGGATGAAGAAGTGGTGAAAGGAGAATGGAGAACCAGAGATGCCAAGAGACAATGCTGGATCAAACTAGAGTCCCAGTGCGGAGGGTGTGGAGAGTCTGCAGAAGGATCTAGATAGGCTGGGCGAATGGGCCAGGAAATGGCAAATGGAATTTAATGTTGGCAAGTGTGAGGTGGTCCACTTTGGTACGAAGAATGGTAGGAAGGACTATTACTTACGGGGCGAAAAACTGCAGCAGGCGACGGTGCAGAGGGACCTCGGGGTCCTTGTGCATGAGTCGCAAAAACCCAGCTTGCAGGTGCAGCAGGTGGTCAGGAAGGCGAATGGGATGCTGGCCTTCACAGCGAGGGGGATTGAATATAAAAGTAGGGAGGTCTTGCTGCAGCTGTATAGGGCATTGGTGAGGCCGCAGCTGGAGTACTGTGTGCAGTTTTGGGCGCCGCACCTGCGCAAAGATATTTTGGCCTTGGAGGGAGTGCAGAGGAGGTTTACTAGGCTGATACCGGAGTTGAGGGGGTTGAGCTATGAGGAGAGGCTGAATAAACTGGGCTTGTACTCGTTAGAGTTTAGAAGAATGAGGGGAGATCTCATTGAGACGTATAAGATAATGAATGTGATGGATAGGATAGAGGTGGAGAGACTCTTCCCGCTCAAAAAAGACAGTAGGACTAGGGGGCACAGCCTCAAGATAAAAGGGGGGCGGTTTAGAACGGAGTTGAGGAGGAACTTCTTCACTCAAAGGGTGGTGAATCTCTGGAATTCTCTGCCCATTGAAGTGGTGGAGGCTGCCTCGCTAAATATTTTTAAGACGCGGGTTGATGGGTTTTTGATAAGAGAGGGGATTAAGGGTTATGGGGAGAGGGCGGGATGGTGGAACTGAGCCACGACAGATCAGCCATGATCTTATTGAATGGCAGGGCAGGCTCGAAGGGCTAGATGGCCTACTCCTGCTCCTATTTCTTATGTTCTTATGTTATGTTCTTATGAACTCCGATTATGGCAAGTGGTATGGTTGGTTCAGGTCAAAGTGCTTTATGGAGCCCTGGATCACAAATTTTGCATCAAGAATTTGGCTTTGATAAGCATGATAGGCTTTACTTCAGGTTCAATTCAAATGACTGACTAGGGAGGTTTTTATCAAACGAATATACTTAATATGTATAGTAAGAAAATTAGCAAGAATTTTTATTACAAGCAAGAAACAAAACAATCACTAATGTGTAACCCTTAACAAAAGGTATCCAATGTGTTTCAATGAAACCAAAACCCTTGCCATATGCAAAACCCTTTTCACAAGTTCAAAAAAGCAAAGTCTATGCTCACATGATAATGGAAATCGAGTCCTTAAGTTGAATTCTGCCCTTCTCTACATTCACTCCGAACAGTTTGACAAGGCAGCTTCCCAAAACACCAGAGAAATTCTGGTCCAACCTCCAACAGCAGCAGATTGTCTCTCTTCAGGAAAACAACAGAATTTCCAAAACAAGGAGGGGGAGAAAACACTTATCTTGCTGTCCCTTCTAAAATGAACTCAAACCTGCATCTCCAAACTGAAATTTTTAAAAAACTGTCCAAAAACACATGACCACCCTAATAATGCAGGACTGTAAAACTAATCAGAGTAAACACAAACAACCCTAAGTCACTTAAGTAACAATAAAAGGACATTTCCAGTTAAGCCAACAATGATGACATCATTGAAGCCAAGAACGAAGAAACCACTGAAGCTGTGAGCTGCAGAAATCACGTTTGAAAAAACCTCTCAATGGTACAATATCACACAAGCTCTACATGATACAACAGCTACAAGGTGAAGACGAGTAGAATTGTTGGCAACAATACATCCTTCCCTGATGAGCTCAGTGCATTCTCATTTTGAGCAAAAGGCTAGTAGGAGGATATCATCCACCCCAACCTCAGTTGCACCAGTATCCAGGATCAACATCAGATTGGCATTCTTTAAAGTTAACTCACAGAAAGCAACTGTCCCCGGCCAAGCACTTAGATCCTGCACGAATCAGCTGATGGGGGTATTCGCAGAGGTCTTTAATCTTTCCTTACTCCAATCTGAGGTTTCTACCTGTTTCAAGATGACGATCATCATCGCAGTAGCAAAGAAAATTCCAGCAGCATACCTGAATGACTGACTACTACCCAGTGGCTGACATCCATCATTGTGAAGTGCTTAAAAGAGTTGGTCATGGAACACCAACTCCAGTCTTCCAGGTGGCCTGATCCAGTACCGTTCACCACAGCAGGCATCATCTCCCCGGCCCTACACTCAACCCTGGAACCCTTGGATAACAAGGAGACATGTCAAGACTCCAACTTATTGATGACAGCTCAGCCTTCAACACCATTTTTCCTGCAAAACTCTCATCCAAAATCCATGGCCTAGGACTCTGCTCTCCCCTCCGCAACTGGTTCCTTCAGCCTATGGCTTAAGATGTCAATCATTAAGGAAAGGCAACAACACCAATGCTCTGCAAAGTGGCATTCAGTCCTTTACTATAATCTTTTCCAACTCCATTTTCAAGTTTGATGATATCACTGTGGTGGGTCAAATCTCAATGAGACAGAGTCCAGGAAAGAGAGAACCTAATCAAATGGCGACGACAATAATCTCTCTCAACGGTAGCAAAACGGAGATAGTCATTGACTTCAGGGAACATAGTGGAGAACACGCCCTTGATTTTATCAACAGTGCTGAAGCAGAGGTGGTCAAGAGCTTCAACTTTCTAAGTGTTCAGATCACCAATCTGTCCTCCCTGCTGATGCTATAGACAAGAAAGCACACTAACACTTCTACTTTCTCAGAAGGCTAAGGAAATTTGGCATGTCCACTATGACTCTTGCCAATTTTTTTTTAAAACAGATGTACCGTAGATAGCACCCTATCCAAATTTATCACAGCTTTGTATGGCTCCTGTTCTGACGAAGACCAGAAGGAACTACAAAGGATTGTGAATGCAACCCTTGTCCTTTCATCGACTCCATCTACATTTCCTGTTGCGTTGGGAAAGCAGTCAGCATTATCAAGGACCCCGCACTACCCGCAAATACTCTCTCCTACCTTTTTCCGTCAGGAAAAGATAAAGTCTGAAAACATGTACCTGCAGATTCAAGAACAGCTTCTTCTTTGTTGTCATCTGAACAGTCCTATCATTTATTAAACTGACCTTTCTCTTCAACCTTTGCCCAACCGTAGAACTTTGCGCATTGAACTGCCAGCAAGGTAACAAACAAGGCTTGGGGCAACAATGGGCGTCAACAAAATACAACAGGTGAGTACATCAAGATCAACAAGTAGCAGACCTCAACATAACTCTAAACCATCAGGGCACAAGGCTGGTTTGGTACTACAGAAGCAGGGAAGACAAGCAGGCTATGCTGAAACAGTAGGTAATAGGCTTCATAGGATCATAGAGAGTAAACTATTTAATACTGTTCCAGGGTCAGGGACGAAAGATTGAGAAAAATTTAAAAACAAAATAGATACCCAAACCTCTGCAGTTCTTGCCCAATGTCAAACTGCAGCACAAACATCTTAGAACAGATACGCGCACCTCCAAATCATCAACTAAAAAGGACTAAAGGAATGTTTATTCATCCTCACACATACTGGATAAATGGTGCATTGAGCCACTAAGTAAGCCTTTGATAATAAAATGTTTTAAAATTCAATGGATAATAAATACTTGATGTTACTGCATTGAGGTAAGTTGTGCTAAATCAACAAAGGGGAACACAAAGCTTTTACAAGTCATTCAGAAAACGTAGGAAAATAATAGGACCATTAAATTATGTAATACTGAAATGGTACAGATCATATACACTAGCAAAGACAAGCAGCGACAAAAGAACTTCCATTTTCTGACATCTCTGGATGTCACATAACTTCAAAATCAATTTGGTTTGTCTACTAAACTATGTTCCTTTAGCAAGGTCTCAAGTTTGTCAGAATTAGTACTGGTCAACGCAGAACTCCTCGTCTTCGTAAAATGCACCAAAATCTTCTGCATTTGCCTGAAAAAATTCCCTCAATTTAACATTTTGTATCCAAAAGTGAGCTTCAACAATTCAGTTCCATGACTACACCAAGTCCAAGAACAGACTCTGAACCTTCAAACTCAAAAGGGAGAATATTGCCATCATTCCAAGCATTCTTGCAACAAAAATAAAATGGTGACAGATACAAAAGCAAGAAAAGTTTTAAAATTGCTTTGATGGATCAGCTAGTTAAGACAACAGCCCTGACAAATAAGCTGATCTCAGCAAATGCAATAGGAGGGACATTATAGTTTTTTCAAGAACAGCAGGCATCTTTTTACTTGTGTTCTTTCATGGGATGTGGATATTGCATTTGTAACCCACCCCTAACTGTCCTTGGTCGCTTATGCGGCCATTTCGTAGGACAATGAAGAATCAACCACATTGCTGAGAGTCTGCAGTCACATGTCTTGAACCAGTTAAGGATGGCTGATGGTTTATGACAATTAATGGTTTCATGGTCACTATTACTAGCAAGCTTTCCAATTCCAGATTTATTAAAACCCACTTCTGAGCTTCTGGATTACTAGCACAGTGAGATTACCACAACACCATTGTCTCCCTTGGATGCCAGAATTCCCAGCATGAAAAAGTGACAAGATCAATCTTGATGCATGAAAATTGACTCCTGGTGACATGGAAAGGCCGTAAGTAAGAAGTTTCACAACACCAGGTTAAAGTCCAACAGGTTTATTTGCTGGCAAAATCCACTAGCTTTATCTTGCACCTTTGTAGAAACTTGACGTCTGTATCAATATGCAAGATCTTCCTGGAGATTGTTTCCACTTGAAGCCGGCAGTTTGCAGTGTCGATGGTAGTCATGATGTGGAGATGCCAGTGCTGGACTGGGGTAAATACAGTAAGAAATCTCACAACACTAGGTTAAAGTCCAGCAGGTTTATTTGGTAGCAAAATCCACTAGTGAAATCCAAAAGTAAGTGGATTTTGCTACCAAATAATTGGACTTTAACCTGGTGTTGAGAAACTTCTTGTGTGTTTATCCCAGTCCAACGCTGGCATCTCCACATCATAAGGACATAAGAAATAGGAGCAGGAGTAGGCCAGCTGGCCCTTCGAGTCTGCCCCGCCATTCAATAAGATCATGGTTGATCTGTCGTGGCTCAGTTCCACATTCCCGCCCTCTCCCCATAACCCTTAATTCCTTCTCTTATCAAAAACCCATCAACCCTCTTCTTAAAAATATTTAGCGAGGTAGCCTCCACCACTTCAATAGGCAGAGAATTCCAGAGATTCCCCACCCTTTGAGTGAAGACGTTCTTCCTCAACTCCGTTCTAAACCGCCCCCCCTTTATCTTGAGGCTGTGCCCCCTCGTCCTACTGTCCTTTCTGAGCGGGAAGACTCTCTCCACCTCTATCCTATCCATCCCATTCATCATCTTATACGTCTCAATGAGATCTCCCCTCATTCTTCTGAACTCTAACGAGTACAAGCCTAGTTTATTCAGCCTCTCCTCATAGCTCAACCCCCTCAACTCCGGCATCAGCCTAGTAAACCTCCTCTGCACTCCCTCCAAGGCCAAAATATCCTTGTGTAAGTACGGCACCCAAAACTGCACACAGTACTCCAGCTGCAGCCTCACCAATGCCCTATACAGCTGCAGCAAGATCTCCCTACTTTTATATTCAATCCCCCTCACTATGAAGGCCAGCATCCCATCCGCCTTCCTGACCACCTGCTGCATCTGCAAGCTGGGTTTTTGCGACTCATGCACAAGGACCCCGAGGTCCCTCTGCACCGCCGCCTGCTGCAGTTGTTCTCCACGCAAGTAATAATCCTTCCTACCATTATTCCTACCAAAGTGGACCACCTCGCACTTGCCAACATTAAATTCCATTTGCCAGTTCCTGGCCCATTCGCCCAGCCTATCTAGATCCTTCTGCAGACTCTCCACACCCTCCGCACAATTTGCCTTTCCACCAATCTTGGTGCACCCATTGACCCCGACTCTCTGCCTCCTATTTGACAACCAGTCCTCTATCCACGCTAACACCCTACCCCCAACTCCATGTCCCCTGACCTTCTGCAATAACCTCTTGAGGTACCCTGTCAAACGCCTTCTGAAAATCCAGAAAGACCACATCCACCGGCTCTCCTCTATCCATCGCCCTCGACACATCCTCATAGAACTCCAGTAAATTTGTCAGACACGACTTCCCCTTAACGAAACCGTGCTGCGTCTGCTCTATCAAGCAATTCCCCTCAAGATGCCTCGCTATTTCTTCCTTGATGACGGATTCTAACATTTTACCTACAACAGACGTTAAACTAACCGGCCTATAATTCCCCGCCTTTTGCCTGGCACCCTTCTTAAACAACGGCGTAACATTAGTCGCTTTCCAATCTTCCGGCACTTCCCCGGAATCCAGCGACGTCTGGAAAATAATCACCAAGGCATCTACTATCACCTCCGCCATTTCTTTCAGAACCCTCGGATGCATTCCATCCGGTCCTGGGGACTTGTCCACAATCAGTCCCTCCAGTCTGTCGAGCACCACCTCTCTAGTAACAGTAATGTCATTGAGACCCTCCAGTCCTACCACCGTTCCATCTCTAACACCCGGCAAATTATTCACATCCTCCTCCGTGAAGACCGAAACAAAAAAGTTATTCAAGACCTCAGCCATTTCCCCATCCCCTACCACTAAGTCCCCCTTCTCATCCTCTAAGGGTCCAACGTTCACCCTAGCCAGCCTCTTCCTTTTTATATACTTATAAAAACTCTTGCTATCCTTTTTTATATTAAGCGGTAGCCCAGCTTCATAGTTTATCCTACCCTTCTTTATCAATTTCTTTGTCAATCTTTGTTGACATTTAAACCTCTCCCAATCCTCTTCTCGCCCACTACTCTTAGCTACTCTAAACGCCTCTGCTTTTAATTTAACACTTTCCTTCACCTCCTTCGTTATCCACGGCTGATTACCTCTCCTCCTACGGTCCTTTTTGACCATCGGAATAAATTTCTGCTGAGCACCAAGAAAGATCTCCTTAAAAATCCTCCACTGCTCCTCAGCAGACCTACCTTCCAACGTGCTCCCCCAGTCCACATTCGCCAATTCCTCTCTCATCCTACCGTACTCCCCTCTGTTCAAACAAAGGACGCGTGTCCATGATAGGGAAAGGCAACAGGCATCCATTTAAACGTAGCCCTACAACGCATCAACTGCTTCACAAGAGGATTGGAGAATAGACGTCATATTTCCATAGTTTACTCCTGAAATCCAAGGCCGGAAATATTTCCTTTGAAATCTAATGAAGACAAATACAATTATGCTGCTGTAGGACTAACTTCAAACACTCGGTGGTGCTATGCAGCATCAGCGTTTGTTTTGGTACAAGATACCACCCTGTGGGTGAAAAATGCTCTGCAGAGTATTTTCCTGTTGGAACAATGAGAAGACTTTGTTCAGTGAAATTACCGTTGTTTAGAATTATAGAATACAACAGGGGGACCATTTGGCCCATCTTTGCATATGCTCTTCAGAATTATTGTTCTTCATACAGATTGTTTCCAGTGACAGCAGCAGTCTCAGATTGATTATCTGGACTTTTATTGTCCAGAAATTCAGACTTCAAGGTCAAGTATCTGCTCAACTCAGACTCTGCTAAATGCAGAGATTGGCAAATTATTCATCACCTCGTTACTTAATAGATGAGAAGTCACAGAAATAGTTAAAGAAAATTACACGCACAATATACACCAAAAGGAGGTCCTACCTTTATTCAACAAAATGATGGATGCAATGCTCTGCTTTCCTAAGTCAAATTTTCTACAATTTAGCTCAGTGGAAAAAAGATCAGATGGCACCTAATTTCTCATAAGTAACACAGGGAACTACAGAACAATGAGTTTAATGGTAGTGGTATAAAAGACACTAACGTCTTTGCTAAAAGTTCAGATACCAAAACATCTCAAGATAATGAAACAGTCATTAGGAGATTCTTCTAATGCTTAAATAAGCTTGTGGAATTATTTGAAGTGCCAACAGAAAGAGTCACATGGGGCAATGCAGTGCAGGTGGCACAGACGTCCAGAAAATATCTGACAAGGTGCCATGATAGAAGATTTATAGCAACAGTCAGGGGGTGCACCATCAGGGGCCTTGTAATAGCATGGATTAAAAGAAATCCACAAAACAAATAACTATTAGAAGTTTGAAGCTTTTTGGACTGGCAGCAAGTTATAGTGCCTGATGGTCTCTGCAATGTTCTCTTCACTGTGCAGAGATGACTTCAGCCCAAATTCGAAGCATATTGTCAAAGTTTGTTGAAACCAAATTACCCACATGGGAGACTTATTAAGAAGGCTAATACATGTGATACAGGGTGATCTGACAAGATGGATTCATAATTGGCTTTGCAGTAGGAGACAGAGGGTGGTGACAGACTGCTGCTTTAGTAACTGGAGTAAGAAGTCTCACAACATCAGGTTAAAGTCCAACAGGTTTATTTGGTAGTAAACGTCACTAGCTTTCAGGGTTTGCCCCTTCGTCAGGTGAGTGCTCAACTGACAAAGGGGCAAATGCCGAAAGCTAGTGGTGTTTATTACCACCTGCATAAGGTGGTAATAAAGTTATGCAAGTTATCCAGTACCACCTGCGTAAGGTCCATATGCCTTCCCCACATCTGCGCAGGCCTCTCCCACGTGCTCCAGCCCCCACCCACCTTCTGAAAGACAGGGTTAGGTGCATTGCCCATGCTAAACTGTCCCTCAGTGTACCCAAACAGGTGTTGAACTGTGGCAATCAGGAACCCACACAAAACTTCACTGCAGTGCCAATGTAAGCCTACTTGTGACAATAATAAACAAATTACAAAACACCAAAGGGGATTGTAAAGTAGGTTGATAAAAGGCAAATTAAAACTGATGACAAAATGTAAAGTGATTCACTTTACTAGTCCACAAGTGCAGTAGAGTAATAGAATCCAGAAGTAACATAAAATTTATATCAGTTAGACTCACAATTCTAGCTACTATATGAACATAGAAATTAGGAGTATGCCACTTAGCCCCTTGAGCCTGCTCTGCCATTCAATAAGGTCAAGGCTGATCCTCCTGCCTACCCATAACTTTTCACATGTTTATCAAGAATCTCTTATTTGTTGCAATGAAACCACCTCTTACTCTAAATTCCAGCGGATACAAGCTGGACGGAAGAAAACCCACATAATCCAGGTATTAGTCCAGTAAACCTTCTCTTAAATGAGACGAATACTTTATGCAGTACTCCAGATGTGGTCTCACCACACCCTGTCGAACTGAAGCATAATTTTCTTATTTTTATATTCCATTTCTCTGAGAAATATCACAAGGCAATGGCCTACTGATATTATCACTAGACTATTAATCCAGCAACTCAGCTACGTTCGGGCAACACTGGATCAAATCCCGCCATGGCAGATGGTGAAATTTGAATTCAATAAAAAAAATCTGCAATTAAGAATCTAAAGATGACCATGAAACCATTGTCAATTGTCAGGAAAAAAACCATCTGGCTCACTAATGTCCTTTAGGGAAGGAAATCTGCCATCCTCACCTGGTCTGACTTACATGTGACTCCAGAGCCACAACAACATGGTTGTCTCTCAATTATCCTCTGGCAACGAGGGACGGGCAATCAATGCTGGCCAGCCAGTGACACCTATGTCCCATACATGAATTAAAAGCAAACCATAATATTCTATTAGCTTTCTCAATTACTTGCTGCACCCACATACTAAACTTTCGTGATTCACACGACAAAATGAGTAAAAGTATCAGAAAAATAGAAAAGACTTGAGGAAGTTCCAAAATTGGAAGTGCAACTATCAGAAAAGATCAAGTCTGATTAGGAGAGAGAAGACCCAATAAGTGGATTCTAAAACAAAGGAGTTTGATAGAGTTGATGAGGGTAAAGTGTATCCACTTGTGGCTGAGTCCAACTTAAAAAAATCCGTAAAGATAGCCACTTACAGATCGAATAAAAAATGTCTTGCACAGCACATGCCACATATTCATGTCTGTCACAGTAGCTGAAGCAGAGAGCATGGACGCGAGAAGATATGGGTATATACATGAGTGAAAGGGAATACGAGGGCAGGGGGAAGCCAAGGTAAAAGAGGTAAGCAGAATGGAATTTGAAGTGTGTCTCCAGAATATATAAAACCTATGTTTTTATAATCACCTTAGCAGCTTATCCTGCCAATTAAGGTTTTGCATTCATGCACTCCAAGGTCCATGTGTTTCAGTGGCCTGTCATTCATTGTGTATGCCTTTGCAATGTTTGCCCTCCTCAGATTCTTCATACTGAATTCCAATTACCACTTTTCTGCCCACCAGTCCACTGAGATCTTCTTGTAATCTACATTATTCCTTGCTATCAATCACAGGCAACTTTGCAAACTTAGTTATATTCCCAACAATTAAATCTAACTATTTATACTTCAGAAAGCAAGGGACTTGGTACAAAACCTTGTGAAATCCACAACCTCCCTGTCACAAGAACACATACCAACCATTACCCTTTGCTTCCTGCCAGTCAAATCTGGATGCAATTAGCCATTTGTCTTGGATCCCATCTGTTCTCTCTTTTTAACTCAGCTATCATCTGGGATTTTGTCAAGATCAATCTTAAAATCTATGTAGACTACAACCAAAGTATCAACCAGCTTCCTTGTTACTTCAAAAAATTAAAGCAAATTAGTCAAAAATGATGTTTCCTGAAACTCATGGCAACTGTTCTTAACTAGTCCAAGTCTTACTAAATTACAATGAATATTATCCCCAGAATTTTTTTCCCATTCATTTCCATTTCATCAAGGTTAGGTTGACTGGCCTGTAATTACCCTGGTCTACTCCACCCTTTCCTTCCTTATTAAACAATGGTACAACATCAGCAATCCACCAACATCACATTTATGAGAGAGAGGAGGCTGGAAAATAATAAGCAAGAGCCCCCCAATTTCTCAGCAGCCCAGAATACATTTAATCTGGAACTGGCCACTTACCCACCCACAATGATAAACGTCTTAATATTTCCACACTTGATATAATTATCCTACCCAATACTCCACATTACTCTTCCTTAACTAAGAACATAAGAAATAGGAGCAGGAGTAGGCCACCTAGCCCTTCGAGCCTGCCCCGCCTTTCAATAAGATCATGGCTGATCTGAAGTGGATCAGTTCCACTTTCCCACTTTCTCCCCATAACCCTTAATTCCCCTATCTGCCCGTGACTAAATATATTTAGCGAAGTAGCCTCCACCGCTTCAACGGGCAGAGAATTCCAGAGATTCACCACCCTTTGAGTGAAGAAGTTCCTCCTCAATTTTGATCTAAACTGTACCTAGTCCTGCTATCCTTTCTAAGCAGGAAGAATCTCTCTACCTCTACTCTATCCATCCCCTTCATTATCTTATGTCTCTATAAGATACCCCATCATCCTCCTAAACTCCAACAAGTACAGACCCAGTCTATTTAGTCTCTCTTCATAGTCTAACCCCCTCATCTCTGGTATCAGCCTAGTGAACCTCCTCTGCACTCCCTCCAAGGCCAATATATCCTTCCGCAAGTGCGGCGACCAAAACTCCACGCAGTACTCCAGCTGCGGCCTCACCAGTACCCTGTACAGTTGCAGCATGACCTCCCTACTTTTATATTCTATCCCTCTCGCTATAAAGGCCAACATTTCATGCGCCTTCTTGATCACCTGCTGCACCTGCAGACTGGGTTTTTGCAACTTGTGCACAAGGACCCCCAGGTCCCTCCGCACTGTAGCACGCTGCAGCTTTTCGCCTTTTAAATAATAATCTCTCCTGCTATTATTTCTGCCAAAGTGGATAACCTCACACTTGCTAACATTATGCTCCATCTGCCAGGTCCTCGCCCACTCACTCAGCCTATCCAGATCTCTCTGCAGACTTTCCACACATAAGAACATAAGAAATAGGAGCAGGAGTAGGCCATCTAGCCCTTCGAGCCTGCCCCACCATTCAATAAGATCATGGCTGATCTGTCATGGCTCAGTTCCACATTCCCGCCCTCTCCCCATAACCCTTAATCCCCTCTCATCAAAAACCCATCAACCCGCGTCTTAAAAATATTTAGCGAGGTAGCCTCCACCACTTCAACGGGCAGAGAATTCCAGAGATTCACCACCCTTTGAGTGAAGAAGTTCTTCCTCAACTCTGTTCTAAACCGCTCCCCCTTTATCTTGAGGCTGTGCCCCCTAGTCCTACTATCCTTTCTGAGCAGGAAGAGTCTCTCCACCTCTATCCTATCCATCCCATTCATCATCTTATACGTCTCAATGAGATCTCCCCTCATTCTTCTAAACTCTAACGAGTACAAGCCTAGTTTATTCAGCCTCTCCTCACAGCTCAACCCCCTCAACTCCGGCATCAGCCTAGTAAACCTCCTCTGCACTCCCTCCAAGGCCAAAACATCCTTGCGTAAGTACGGCAACCAAAACTGCACACAGTACTCCAGCTGCGGCCTCACCAATGCCCTATACAGCTGCAGCAAGATCTCCCTACTTTTATATTCAATCCCCCTCGCAATGAAGGCCAGCATCCCATTCGCCTTCCTGACCACCTGCTGCACCTGCAAGCTGGGTTTTTGCGACTCATGCACAAGGACCCCGAGGTCCCTCTGCACCGTCGCCTGCTGCAGTTTTTCTCCACGTAAGTAATAATCCTTCCTACCATTATTCCTACCAAAGTGGACCACCTCGCACTTGCCAACATTAAATTCCATTTGCCATTAACCCTTCATGCAACTTGCTTTTCCACTCATCTTTGTGTCATCAGCAAATTTCATCACCCTACACTCAGCCCCCACCTCCAGATCATCTAAATGGTAAATAGTTGAGGCCCCAGCACTGATCCCTGCAGCACTCCACTAGTCACCAACCACCAACTAGAATAGCGCCCCTTGATAGCTACTCTCTGCTTCCTATTAGCTAATGCTCTATCCACGTTAATACCTTACCCCCAACTCCATGCACCCTAACCTTCTATAGCAACCTTTTGTGAGGCACCTTATCAAATGCCTTTTGGAAATCTAAAAACACCACATCCACCGGATCCCCTCTGTCTACCGCACTAGTCACATCCTCATAGGAATCCAATAAATTCGTCAAACACAACTTCCCCTTAACAAATCCGTGCTGCGCCTGCTCGATCAAACCACTTTTTTCTAGGTGCCTCGCTATTTCTTCTTTGATGACGGATTCTAGCATTTTTCCAACTACAGACGTTAAACTAACCGGCCTATAATTCCTCGCCTTTTGTCTGCTACCTTTTTTAAACAGTAGCCGTTTTCCAATCTTCCGGCACTTCCCTGGAGGCCAGCGAATTTTGATAGATAATTACTAATGCATCTACAATCACCTCTGCCATTTCTTTCAGAACCCTGGGGTGCAATCCATCCAGTCCTGGGGACTTGTCTACCTTCAGTCCCATTAGTCTATCAAGCACTACCACTCTGGTGATAGTAACCACATTTAGGTCCTCAACTCCTACCATCCTTCTATCTTTAATAACCGGCAAACAATTCGTGCCCTCCTCCGTGAAGACCAAGGCAAAAAAGACTTATTTAAAGCCTCAGCCATTTCCTCATCGCCCACCACTAAATCCCCCCTCTCATCCTCTAAGGGTCCAACATTCACTCTAGCCAACCTCCTCTTCTTTATATATTTGTAAAAACTTTTACTGTCATTTTTTATATTTAGTGCTAGTTTAACTTCATACTCTATTTTTCCTTTATCACCTTCTTAGTCATTCTTTGTTGATTTTTAAATCTTTCCCAATCTTCTAATCGCCCACTATTTTTAGCCACTTTGAACGCATCAGCTTTTAATTTAATACTCTCCTTTATTTCCTTCGATAACCACAGCTGGTATCCCTTCTCCTACCGTCCTTCTTTACCATCAGAATATATTTCTGCTGAGTAGCGAAAAAGACCTCCTTAAAAATCTTCCACTGTTCCTCAGCCGTCCTACCAACCAATCTGCGCCCCCAATCTACATTCGCCAATTCCGCTCTCATCCTATCATACTCCCCTCTGTTCAAACAGAGGACACAGGTTCGGGACCCTACTTTCTCATCCTCCATCTGCATCAGAAATTCAACCATACTATGATCACTCGTCCCAAGAGGATCCTTCACAAGAAGATCCCTAATTCTACCTGCCTCGTTACACAACACCAGATCTAAGATAGCTTGCTCCCTCGTAGGTTCAGCTCGAGGTTCAACTACAAGAACAGTATCAGCCCATACTTTGTGAAGGCAGATTGAAAGTGTCATTTCCACCTCTTCTGCCACCACACACGGGAATCTTGTTGCTCTGTGTTAGCTATTCATTATCCTCTTGCTCTTCATGTATTTAAGATAGCTCTGGGCTCTCCTTGATTTTACTTGGTGTGAAATATTATCACCAGCATAGATGAGTTAAGTTGATTAGCCTGTTTATAATGTAGTTCTCATGAAATTCCACACAATGGAAATATAAGTGACTACACCTGATTTCAAAATGGGGACTTACATTTGAACATCCTGGACCTATTGTTGTCCAAACTTGTATGAGGACTGTACTGGTTTGATTTGTCACATGTCACAGGAGGTAACTCAAAATTAAAAATCTTATACTACCAGATATAAGAATCTATAATGAAATTTTTCAATATAAACCCATCATCTAATTACATCCTGTTGTTAGTGGAGGTCTGGTCAGTTGAGTAGAAAAGTGGAATTCAGGCGTACACTACAAGAGTAGGACAGTTTACTAGAACTATATACATCAGTTACACCACTATTTGAGTAGTTCTAGTCACACTCCAGAAAAGGTGCAATTGATTTGATCTGTGACATGTATTAGAATACAGTGAAAAGTACGTTGCCCACAATACAAAGTATAGCATTCATAAAGGAAACAAAAGGGCAGAATGTAGTGTTACAGTCATAGCTAGGATGCAGGGAAAGATCAACTTAGTGCAAGGTAGGTCCATTCAAAAGTCTGATGGCAGTAGGGAAGAAGCAGTTGAGTCAGATGGTACATGTCCTCAGACTTTAGTATCTTTTTCCTGACAGAAGGTGGAAGAGTATATGTCCAGGACGATTGGGGTCCTTAATTATGCTGGCTGCTTTTCCGAGGCAGTAGACGGTACAGACAGAGTCAATGGGTGGGAGTTTGACTTGCATGATGAACTGGGCTTCATTCGTGATCCTCTGTAGTTTCTTGCGGTCTTGGACAGAACAGGAACCATATCAAGCTGTGATACAACCAGAAGGAATGCATCTGCAAAAGTTGCTGAGAGTTGTAGCAGACATGCCAAATTTCCTCAGTTTTACAAGAAAGTAGAGGCATTGATGAACTTTCTTAACTGTATTGTCGGCATGGGGGGGACCAGGACACGTTGTTGGTGATCTGGACATCTAAAAATTTGAAGCTCTCGACCATTTCCATTTCTGTTCTCCAATTAATGTTGACAGGGGCACATTCGCCATTATGCTTCCTGAAGTCGATGACTACTTCCTTCACTTTGTTGACACAGAGCGATTACGTTCACCACACCAGTTCACTAGATTTTCTCTCATTTTTGCACTCCGTCTTGTCGTCGTTTGACATTTGACCCACTATGGTGCTGTCATCAGCAAACTTGAAAATCGAGTTGGAGGGGAATTTGGCCAGTCATAGGTGTACAGTAGGGGACGGAGGACACACTTTGTGGGGCACCAGAAATTGCAATGGAGAACACACAGAGGAGATTTACAAGGATGTTTCCAGGACTGGAATGTTTTATCCAAGGATACAGTTTAGGGGAGGTAGTGGAGAGATTTTATAATGAAAATACTGGCTTAAACTGTGGACCACATTTTTTAAAAATCATCCTTTATATGGACATAACACTGACAAGACAAACGTGAACTACCTATTTTTGTTTCTGAGAATGTGATCACAAAATTTCCAACACAAGACATCACTTGGACCATCACATTCTTGGAGACTGATATAGCACTAGTCAACCTAATCCCACGTTCTTGCTATAGGCCCTTCGTAATCCTGCACATCATAGCTCTTCAAGCAGACATTCAAATAGGTATTAAAAATGATACACCTCTGCCCTAGCACCCTCAGGCAGTGAATTTACAATCCTTAACTGTCTCTGGAAAAAAGGAAATTCCTCATTTCCCCACTAATTCACCAATTAGTTTAAAACTATGTCCTCTAGTTTAGATTCCTTTGTAAGATAAACAGACCATCACAATTTGCTCTATCCAGGTCCCTCAAATCAGTGACACTCATGGAAGTAATCCCAATTTACCTGATCTTTCCTCATAGCCTAGGGCTGCACTGCTGCTTCTCAGCACCAGCGACCCAGGTTCAATTCCAACCACAGGCAACTGTGTGGAGTTTTGCACATTCTCCCCATGTCACAGAGTCAAAGGTTCACAGCATGGAACAGGCTCTTCGGCCCAACTTGCCCACACTGCCCTTTTCTTTAAGCCCTAAGCTAATCCCAATTGCCTGCATTTGGCCCACATCCCTCTATACCCATCTAACTGTAAATGCTTTTTAAAAGGCAAAATTGTACCCGCCCGTACTACTACCTCTGGCAGCTTTTTTCAAGAACTCACCACCTTCAAAAAATTGCCTCTCAGCACTTTTGTATCTCTCCCCTCTAACCTTAAACCTATGCCCTCTAGTTTTAGGCTCCCTTACCTTTGGGAAAAGATATTGACTTTCTAGCTGATCTATGCCCCTCATTATTTTATAGATCTCTCAGCCTTCTACGCTCCAGAGAAAAAAGTCCCAGTCTGTCAAGCCTCTCCTTATAACTCAATAACAATGTCTGCATGGGCTTTCTCCCACACTCCAAAGAAACATAGGCTGGGTTAATTGATCATACTCAATTGCCCCTTAACATCAGGGAGATTAGCAAGGCAAATGCAAAGCGTTACAGGGATAGGGGCCAGGATGGTATTGCGGCCAGCGCAGGTTATGATGGGCCTAATGGCCTCTTTTGCACTGCAGTGATTCTATGAAAATTTTCTAATCCTGAAAACAGTCCTTTAAATCTCTACACTTTCTCCAGTGCAATCACATCTTTCTTGTAATATGGTGACCATAACTATATGCAGTACTCAAACTGCTGCCCAACTAGTGTTGAATACAATTCTAGCATGAGCTTTCTGCTCTTGCAATTTTCTCTCACCTTGCTCTCACCACCAAAAATACATTACCTCAGGCATTACTGGATTGAATTCCATTATCCTATCCAACAGACCAGACCACCCATACCTTCCTGCAGTCCTGGTTATTCTAAAACAGTCTCACTGTACCACACGGCCAATTTTTGTATCTTCAGCATACCCCTATATTTGAATCTAAATCATTTATGCAAGTGACAAAAAACAAAGGACCCAGCACTGAAGCCTGCAAAACTCCACTGGTAAAAAGTCAACGCCAGCATCTCCACATCAAAACTCCATTGGTTACAGACTTCCAATTGCAAACCACCCCCACCTCAATCAAGCATTAATTACCCTTTGTTTCCTATCGCTAAGCCAATCTTGGATCCAATTTGCCACTCTCTCAGGTCCCAAAGGCGTTCCTTTTTTTGACCAACCTGCCACATGGGACCTTGTCAAAAGCTTTACTGAAATCCAAGGAGACCACACCACACTGTCCTCTTCAGCCCTGATTTCAAAAAAATTCAAATGAATTAATCAGGTCAATTTTCACTTCAATTCATGCTGATGGCTATCCTTAATGAACATATGTCTTTCTAAATGTTAGGCACATAGTAGCACAGAACTTGAATATTAAGTTTTTCATGTTGCACTCAGCAGGACAGATTCACAAAATATCAAATCTCAAAAAGGAACAAAAATTTATACCAACTTAGAAGACAGTGCTGGTTGGCAAGTAACTGACTGGTAGAGGCTTTAGCATAGAGCATGCATAGTGAACAGTTAAATACCAAGCTTTTGTTTAAATTTAAACAAGGCAGGTTGACTCGTCTCATTTCAGGAGTAGTCAAATTTGGACGGTGCCGCAGTGCCTGAAGTGAAGGCATCTATAATTACTCAGATTATTCTTTGCTCTCTTTTTAAAACTGTATGTTAGCAGTACTCTTGAAATATGATGGTCAGAGCACCTTCCTTGGTTATTTTAACAACATGGGATATATTTAATTCAGGTCTTCTGGTATATCAACTTTCAAACCTCTGGCTACTTTCTCATCTATAATGTTCATCCTCCGTCCAATATTTTACTTTTCCCCTTAACCACAATTCCCTCTTTTGTGAAGACAGCAAGGTATTTAACTTTATCCACATCCACTGCAACAGCACATAGACTATTCTCTAGTATCTAACAGGCCCTACATTTCCCTCAGTTATTCTCTCTCGATTCGAAACAAATTTCACCCCAGACACAATTCTGAAGACAAACTAGGCAGCTTTTATCAAAATAAACTTTAACAACATGGTTTAACTATAACAAATGAATTAGAACATAAGAAATAGGAGCAGGAGTAGGCCATCTAGCCCTTCGAGCCTGCCCTGCCATTCAATAAGATCATGGCTGATCTGAAGTGGCTCAGTTCCACTTTCCCGCCCTCTCCCCATAACCCTTAATCCCCTTGCCTACCAAAAACCTATCTACCCGCGTCTTAAATATATTTAGCGAGGCAGCCTCCACCACTTCAATGGGCAGAGAATTCCAGAGATTCACCACCCTTTGAGTGAAGAAGTTCCTCCTCAACTCCGTTCTAAACTGTCCCCCCCTTATCTTAAGGCTGTGCCCTCTAGTCCTACTGTCCTTTCTGAGCAGGAAGAGCCTCTCCACCTCTACCCTATCCATCCCATTCATCATCTTGTACATCTCAATGAGATCTCCCCTCATCCTTCTAAACTCTAACGAGTACAAGCCTAGTTTATTCAGCCTCTCCTCATAGCTCAACCCCCTCAACTCTGGTATCAGCCTAGTGAACCTCCTCTGCACTTCCTCCAAGGGCAAAATATCCTTGCGTAAGTGCAGTGACCAAAACTGCACACAGTACTCCAGCTGCGGCCTCACCAGTGCCCTGTACAGTTGCAGCAAGACCTCCCTACTTATATATTCAATCCCTCTCGCTATGAAGGCCAGCATCCCATTCGCCTTCCTGACCACCTGCTGCACCTGCAGGCTGGGTTTTTGCGACTCATGCACAAGGACCCTGAGGTCCCTCTGCACCGTAGCATGCTGCAGCTTTTCGCCATGTAAGTAGTAGTCCTTCCTACCATTATTCCTACCAAAGTGGACAACCTCACTTGCCAACATTAAATTCCATTTGCCCATTCGCCCAGCCTATCTAGATCCCTCTGCAGACTTTCCACACCCTCCGCACAATTTGCCGTTCCACCAATCTTTGTGTCATCAGCAAATTTCAACACCTTACACTTGGTCCCCTCCTCCAGATCATCTATAAAAATGGTAAATAGCTGAGGCCCCAGCACCGATCCCTGGGGCACTCCACTAGTCACCAACCGCCAATCTGAACAGCACCCACTCTCTGCCTCCTATTAGACAGCCAATCCCCTATCCACGCTAACACCCTACCCCCAACTCCATGCCCCCTAACCTTCTGTAACAACCTCTTGTGCGGCAACTTGTCAAACGCCTTCCGAAAATCAAGAAACACCACATCCACCGGTTCCCCTCTATCCACCGCACTAGGCACATCAGCTTATCTTTTACCAATACTTCAACACAACAAAACACAAGTCTTGGGGCAGCACAGAGGCAGTGGTTAGCACTGCTGCCTCAGTACCAGGGACCCTGGTTCAATTCCCGGCTTGGGTCACTGTCTGTGCGGAGTTTGCAAGTTCTCCGCGTCTGCGTGGGTTTCCTCCAGGTGCTCACTCTGGTTTCCTTCCACATTCCAAAAGATGTGCTGGTTAGATATATTGGCCATGCTGAATTCTGTGTACCTAAGCAGGCACCAGGGTATGGCAACTAGGGAATTTTCACAGTAACTTCATTGCAGTGTTAATGTAAGCCTACCTGGGACAATAATCAAGCATAAAATAATGCTAACCAATTCAAGCAGTATTCATCTTATAGATTAAACCCCCCGCCCATTTAAAATTAGTTAGTAAAACATAGGCATACTTGGCTTGACTTAGATTACCGGGTTTTGGAACTTCCAGAAAGCCTTTGAAAATACAGACATTTTTTCAGGCAACAACTGCTTGTATACAAGCTTAGTTAAACACGCGACTCTATTCCTATCAATCAACCTAATCAAAACTCTATTCATACTCCAGGGGAACCTAAGTAAACACAAATGCATTAGCTCTGTTTAAACAAACACACCACGTCTAAATGAATACTTATCTTATACAACCACCTATTAAAGGTTTGCCTATACAAATGGGCACCCTGCGAAACAGATCTGAATTCTAAACATATCACTTGCAGGAAACATGACAAATATATAATTCTTAAAAGCATAACCTCCAAATTCTCAAGACGTACAATAACCAGTACGCTTTCATCCAATCTTAATCAGTGCCAGCTTTCCATCTCGTAAGACAAGGCTATTGTTTACATTTATATCAACTCTGCACCTGGAGGGACATACTGCTGACATTTGAAATGTAAAACTTTAGATAATAAATTGAATCTTGCTTCATTTATTTATACTCCTCGTTTATATTTTGAAATTATACGTAACTGCAGTTGCACGTTGAACATCTAACTTTAATGCAGCAGTTACAAAAAAGATCAACACCTAACTGAAATGTGCACTTAAAGAAAAAACAAACAGAACAAGGGGATTGGGTAAAAACCAAAGTTGTTCGGGTCTAACACCAAGCTTGCAAAAAAAAAATAGCCAGTTTGAGATTCAAAATGGAGAATCCGAAAAAACTGTCCACTCAAAGTGACGTTTGGCATCACTATCAGCCTCCACTCACAGCAACTCTACTCCACAGAGTGAGTGAGTGAGCAACAGTATCTCCCAAACACCACATCCGCTGTACCCACACAAACATATAGATATCTGTATGTGTGTATGTGTACGTGCGTGAGCGGGTGATGCCAAACTTAAAAAGATGGTCGCTCAGCCTTTGAAAAAAAAAACCCAACGTGTATGTGATTGGGGATTTCCAAGCGGTTTGCTAAGTGTGACCCCCCGACACGGCAGCCGGGTAAAGCCGGCTGGAGGAGGCGGGGGCTGGACGTGCACCGGAGGCAACCAGGCCGCCATTTTTTAAAATCCGGCCTTCAACGGGATGCAGTCACGGAGGGAGGGAGGGGGGGGTGAAAGGGAGACATGGCGGCCTCCTTCACAACAACCTCCCCGGCCCAATCAATCCAGGAGAACCACAGCGACGAAACTAACTGTGTGGAGGGAGGGGCGGGCCGCTTCTTCCTTTCCCTCCTTCCCCCACCCCTCGGCAGGCCGGCCGACCGGCCGGCGCCCGGAAAGTACCTGCGCGGCTCTGCTGTCATCTCTCCCGCGGCTCGGCTGCGGGTTGGCTCCTCTCATGGGCGGCGATGGCGACGGCTCTTCCTCACTTTCCTCTTCTCTCTCTCTCTCCCGGGCTCTCCACCAACCCCCCCCCCCACCCCCGTTACCTCTTCACTGTCCTCCCTCCCTCCCCACTCAACCCCCCTGCCGGCTGTTTGTCCGCCTACACTCGGATCAGACAATACCGCGCCATGGCGCTCTCTCTCCGCCCGCTTCAGCGACGCACAATCCCCCCCCCTCCACTTTCCCCTCCCCCCGCAGCCACTGCCAGCCCGCTCCGCCCACCCCACCCCCTCCAACCTTCCCATTGGCTCCGCCGCCTCCAGTATCACCCCCGCCCATTGGTCACTCCCCGAGGGGCACGTGGTAGCCGCCGCTCAGGGCCTAGTCGCCTCACGCCGATAGCATCTTTTCCCCCCACCGTTTTTTTTATATATATATTTTAACAAACGCCGCGGGGTCGGAAACCTCCCGACCGGCATCAACTGCCTCCCCTCAGGAGTTTTCTTGTGGGGCTGTCTGGAGGGAGAGAGGGGTGCTGAGGGGAAGGGAAAAGTCCCCCGACTCACCGTCCCGCCGGCTGGCTGAACGTTGGAAGTCATCCGTTCTCCCAGCTCGGGTGAGCGCCATGGCCGCGGAGAAAGGGAGGTGGTTCCTATGGTGACGAAGGCCGTCAGCGGGAAAGGTCACGTGACGCGCCCTCCTCCAATAGGAATCCGGCTTCCACCCGCACGTCATGGAAAGATCGACCCCTCGGCAGTAAGCTCGCTCCCCATTGGTTGCTCCTGCTGCTCCCTCGCCTGGATTGGCTGCTGGAGATGTTGCCCTGGTAACCATGTTACTATGGCTATTGGGATGTTCAGTCAGGTAGCCAGTTCTGGAATACTCTTTATTTTTGGGGGAAAATTTAATTTGATCCTTTGGGGTTTACAGAGACAAACAGGCGGGAAAACAGGCCCTTCAACACAAGCCAGCCAGGTTTCCTAAACTGAACCAGTCCCATTTGTCTGCATTTGGCCCATAACCATGCACCTGTCCAAATGTTATAATTGTACCGGCCCTGCCATCTCCACTGTAATTTTAGCTTGGATATTGTTGAAAAGAGAGACACTTTGCATGATATGTTCATACATTGCTATACTATAAATTATTCTCATCACGTGAAATTTGATGTTCTCGCATTTGTCCTGATGAGTGCAAGTTGAAGAGGTTAGATTCTTAGAATCCCGACCGTGCAGAAGGAGACCAGTCGGCCCATCGAGCCTGCACTGACAACAACCCCACTTCAGGCCCTATCCCCATAACCCAACACATTTACCCTGCTAATCATCCTGACAGTAAAAAGTCTGACAACACCAGGTTTTAGTCGTAAGCACACAAGAACATAAGAAATAGGAGCAGGAGTAGGCCATCTAGCCCTTCGAGCCTGCCCCGCCATTCAATAAGATCATGGCTGATCTGTCGCTGCTCAGTTCCACTTTCCCGCCCTCTCCCCATAACCCTTAATCCCCTCGCTTATCAAAAACCCATCAACCCGCGTCTTAAAAATATTTAGTGAGGTAGCCTCCACCACTTCAACGGGCAGAGAATTCCAGAGATTCACCACCCTTTGAGTGAAGAAGTTCCTCCTCAACTCCGTTCTAAACCGCCTCCCCTTTATCTTGAGGCTGTGCCCCCTAGTCCTACTGTCTTTTTTGAGTGGGAAGAGTCTCTCCACCTCTATCCTATCCATCCCATTCATCATCTTATACGTCTCAATGAGATCTCCCCTCATTCTTCCAAACTCTAACGAGTACAAGCCTAGTTTATTCAGCCTCTCCTCATAGCTCAACCCCCTCAACTCCGGTATCAGCCTAGTAAACCTCCTCTGCACTCCCTCCAAGGCCAAAATATCCTTGCACAGGTGCGGCGCCCAAAACTGCACACAGTACTCCAGCTGCGGCCTCACCAATGCCCTATACAGCTGCAGCAAGACCTCCCTACTTTTATATTCAATCCTCCTCGCTATGAAGGCCAGCATCCCATTCGCCTTCCTGACCACCTGCTGCACCTGCAAGCTGGGTTTTTGCGACTCATGCACAAGGACCCCGAGGTCCCTCTGCACCATCGCCTGCTGCAGTTTTTCGCCACGTAAGTAATAGTCCTTCCTACCATTCTTCCTACCAAAGTGGACCACCTCACACTTGCCAACATTAAATTCCATTTGCCATTTCCTGGCCCATTCGCCCAGCCTATCTAGATCCTTCTGCAGACTCTCCACACCCTCCGCACAATTTGCCTTTCCCCCAATCTTGGTGTCATCAGCAAATTTCGACACCCTACACTCGGTTCCCTCCTCCAGATCATCTATATAAATGGTAAATAGCTGAGGCCCCAGCACCAACCCCTGGGGCACCCCACTAGTCACCAACCGCCAATCCGAATAGCACCCATTGACCCCCACTCTCTGCCTCCTATTTGACAACCAATCCTCTATCCACGCTAACACCCTACCCCCAACTCCATGTCCCCTGACCTTCTGCAATAACCTCTTGTGAGGTACCTTGTCAAACGCCTTCTGAAAATCCAGAAAGACCACATCCACCGGCTCTCCTCTATCCACTGCCCTAGACACATCCTCATAGAACTCCAGTAAATTTGTCGGACACGACTTCCCTTTAATGAAACCGTGTTGCGTCTGCCCTATCAAGCAATTCCCTTCAAGATGCCTCGCAATTTCCTCCTTAATGACGGATTCTAACATTTTACCTACCACAGACGTTAAACTAACCGGCCTATAATTCCCCGCCTTTTGCCTGGCACCCTTCTTAAACAACGGCGTAACATTAGCCGTTTTCCAATCTTCCGGCACTTCCCCGGAATCCAGTGACGTCTGGAAAATAACCACCAAGGCATCCACTATCACCTCTGCCATTTCTTTCAGAACCCTCGGATGCATTCCATCCGGTCCTGGGGACTTGTCCACAATCAGCCCCCTCCAGTCTGTCGTTCAACCGATTTATTTGATAATAGACTCATCCTCACACTCAGGGTCAATTTAGCATAGCCAATCCACCTAAGTCACACATCTTTGGACTGTGAGAGGAAACTGGAGCACCCAGGGGAAACCCACGTAGACACGGGGAGAATGTCTGTGTGGAGTTTGCACAGTCACCCGAGGCCAGAATTGAACTTGGGTCTCTAATGCTGTGAGTCAGCAGTGCTAACCACAATGCTACCGATTTTTTGGGGGGGAAAGTTTTATTTTTTTATTATGTGGCTTATAGAGTCATATAGATATATACAGCATGGGAAGTTTAAATGAAAGGAGTAAGACATGACAAGAGAATTCCAAGTAATGGTCTGCTCTTCATGCTCTATGTGGACGGCTGGGAACGTTTCCAGTGCCCAGGGCCAGCATGTGTGCAGGGAGTGTCTCCAGTTGCAGCTTCTAGAAGCCTGCATTTCAGAGCTGGAGCATCCACAAGGCGTAGAGTATCGTGAATAGCACGGTATGTGTTGTTTGTCCATCATCGTCAATGAGGACCTCGACACCATTAGTCATTTTAAGGCTGGATGCGGTGTGTTTGAAGATGACTGATCAGACCAGTTCGGGCACGGAATGTCCTGGCACATATTGGACAGACTTGTGTAGACACTGTAGTTGTTGTGCTGGTGGCTCTGGACTTGCGCAGCTTGCTCTTAAGTTGTGCTTCAGTAATGCACCTTGCTTGGTAAGTTTGACAGTCTTTGTGGATGAGGCAGCCCCAGGGTGGTTTTGTGCCAGCATTTCTCAGACGGTTGTGTCTATGTCAAGTGACTTCAGGGAGGCCTTGAGTGTGTCTTTGAAATGTTCTTCTGCCCTCCATGCGAGCGTCTTCCAGCAGAGAGTTCCCCAAAAAGGAGCTGCTTGGGCATACGCTTGCCTGGCATACAGATGACACGATCTGCCCACCAGGTCTGCGCTCTCATCAGCAGTGTGTGGACTGATGTTAGTCTTGCTCTAAAGAGAACTTCAGTGTCTGGTACTTTGTCTTGCCATCCGATGCTTAATATTCTGTGAAGACAAGTCATGTGGAAATGATTGAGCTGTCTTGCATGCCTCTGATACACAATCCACCTTTCACAGGCATACAGGGGGTAGTGAATTCTGCAGCGCTGTAGACCTTCAGTTTTGTTGCTGGGCTGATTCCTCGACGTTCCCACACAGTGGAGCGCAGTCTACCGAAAGCAGAACTTGCCTTTGCTATTCTGTAGTTAACTTCTGTATCAATAGTCACTGCTTGGGAGAGGGAGCTGCCAAGATAAGTGAACTGATCCACTGCCTGTAGTTTCTGCCCTTTGATTGTGATTATGGGTTCTGTGTACAGTGCATGAGGAGCAGGCTGGTGCATGACTTTTTAATGTTGATGATGAGTCCAAAGTTGTCACAAGCCGTGGAAAATTTGTCCATACTGATTTGCATCTCTGGCTCTGAGCCAGTGTATAGGGCTCAGTCATTGCAAAGAGGAAATCTCTCAGAACAGTCTCCTTCACTTTGGTAATAGCTTGAAGTCTCCTCAGGTTGAAGAGCTTCCCATCCATTCTGCACTTGAGGCTGATTCCAGCAACACTGTCCTGGAAGGCATCATTCAGCACGGCAGTAAACATCATACTGAACAGCGTGGGTGCGAGCACACAGCCCTGTTTGACACCATTGGTGACTGGAAATGACTCAGAGGCATCCAGTACTCTGGTCATCATGGAACTGGCGTACCATCTGAATGAATTTGGGGGGGACAGCCGAACTTTGACATGACCCTCCACAGGCCTTGTCGGCTGATACTGTCGAAGGCTTTCACAAGGTCAACAAAAGTTGTGTAGAGCTCACAATTCTGCTCCTGACATTTTCCTGAAGTTGCCCGCAGCAAAAATCATGTCAATAGTCCCATGACCTTTGCGGAAGCCACACTGTGACCCTGGAAGCAGGCCCAGCTCCAGATGAGTGACCAGACAGTTTAGTAGGACTCTTGCGAGGGTTTTTCCTGTGATGGAGAGCAGCGAGGTTCCTCAGTGTTTGCTGCATACTTCCCGATTGCCCTTCCTCTTGCAGAGGTGTACGATGGAAGCATCTTTAAGTTCCTGAGGAATGGATCCCTGCTTCCAAAAGGACTGGAAAAACTGGGTGAGCTTCTTGATAAGTACAGGACCAGCAGCTTTGTAGATCTTTGCGGGTATGGCATCAGCCCCTGGAGCTTTGCCACTGGATAGCTGGCTGACAGCTTTCCTGACTTCGGCTACTACCGGTGGGTCATCCATAGCGCTGTTGATATCAACCTGGAGAATCCTGTCTATTGCCTCATTGTTAATAGATGACAGTCGGTTGAGGACAGCTTCAAAGTGTTCAGCACATCTCTGCAGGATCTGAGCTCTCTGTAATGAGAGTTGTACCATCTGTACTCAGTGCGGCTGCAGGACATTCTGAAGGGGGACGGTGAATAGACAGTGGTCATAGTACACATTGGTACAAACGACATACATTAAAAAAGAGATGAGGTCCTAAAAGCAGAATACAGGGAGTTAGGAAGCAGGACCTTAAAGTAGCGATCTCAGGATCACTACCTGTGCCACATGCTAGTCAGAAACGAAACAGCAGGATACATAGGATGAATGATGGTGTGAGGGGGAGGTTTCAGATTCTTCGGGCATTGGGACCAGTTTTGGGGGAGGTGGACCTGTACAAACTGAACGGGACTGATTTTGTTGTGTTGAGGTGGCGAGGGGAGGGTGAGGGGGTGCTTGCTGGAGTGATTGGGGAGGGTTTAAACTAATATGGCAGGGAGATGGGAACCTTTGCAAGAATTCAGAGCAGAGGGAATCAAGAACAAGAGGTAAAGACAGTAAGGAGAATAAGGAAAGTGATAGACAAAGAAATCAAGGGCCAAAGTCAGATGAGGACCAAGTAAAAAAAACAGTAGGAAAGGAAACAGAAATGTTAAAAGTTCTCACCTCAAGGTTTTGCGCCTGAATTCTCAAAGCATTCGAAACAAAATGGATGGAACAGTTGCAGAGATAAATGGAAAGAGGGATGACATAGTTGACATTATGGAGATGTGACTCCAAGGTTAGCAAGGATGGTTTTATGAAGTGGAGGCGGATCCCACCCCCTGCGCCCCCGTCCCGCTCTGAGAACTAACACCTAACCGCTCAAAGAGAAGTACCTTGCCTCATAATCTGCGAAAGTGTATGAAGTGGTACAATCAGCACTTCAGCAACTTTTAGTGGTTAAATCAAAATAACTACCTGACAATCTCTCTAAAGTCAACGAGTACATAAGAACATAAGAAATAGGAGCAGGAGTAGGCCATCTAGCCCTTCGAGCCTGCCCCGCCATTCAATAAGATCATGGTTGATCTGTCGTGGCTCAGTTCCACATTCCCGCCCTCTCCCCATAACCCTTAATCCCCTTGCTTATCAAAAACCCATCAACCCGCGTCTTAAAAATATTTAGTGAGGCAGCCTCCACCACTTCAACGGGCAGAGAATTCCAGAGATTCACCACCCTTTGAGTGAAGAAGATCCTCCTCAACTCCGTTCTAAACTGCACCCCCCTTATCTTGAGGCTGTGCCCTCTAGTCCTACTGTCCTTTCTGAGTGGGAAGAGTCTCTCCACCTCTATCCTATCCATCCCATTCATCATCTTATACATCTCAATGAGATCTCCCCTCATTCTTCTAAACTCTAACGAGTACGAGCCTAGTTTATTCAGCCTCTCCTCATAGCTCAACCCCCTCAACTCTGGTATCAGCCTAGTAAACCTGCTCTGCACTCCCTCCAAGGCTAAAATATCCTTGCGTAAGTGCGGCGCCCAAAACTGCACACAGTACTCCAGCTGCAGCCTCACCAATGCCCTATACAGCTGCAGCAAGACCTCCCTACTTTTATATTCAATCCCCCTCGCTATGAAGGCCAGCATCCCATTAGCCTTCCTGACCACCTGCTGCACCTGCAAGCTGGGTTTTTGCGACTCATGCACAAGGACCCCGAGGTCCCTCTGCACCGTCGCCTGCTGCAGTTTTTCGCCACGTAAGTAATAGTCCTTCCTACCATTATTCCTACCAAAGTGGACCACCTCTCACTTGCCAACATTAAATTCCATTTGCCAGTTCCTGGTCCATTCGCCCAGCCTATCTAGATCCTTCTGCAGACTCTCCACACCCTCCGCGCAATTTGCCGTTCCACCAATCTTGGTGTCATCAGCAAATTTCGACACCATACACTCGGTTCCCTCCTCCAGATCATCTATATAAATGGTAAATAGCTGAGGCCCCAGCACCGACCCCTGGGGCACTCCACTAGTCACCAACCGCCAATCCGAATAGCACCCATTAACCCCAACTCTCTGCCTCCTATTTGGCAACCAATCCTCTATCCACGCTAACACCCTACCCCCAACTCCATGCCCCCTTACCTTCTGCAATAACCTCTTGTGAGGTACCTTGTCAAACGCCTTCTGAAAATCAAGAAAGACCACATCCACCGGCTCTCCTCTATCCACCGCCCTAGACACATCCTCATAGAACTCCAATAAATTTGTCAGACACGACTTCCCCTTAACGAAACGGTGCTGCGTCTGCTCTATCAAGCAATTCCCCTCAAGATGCCTTGCTATTTCCTCCTTGATGACGGATTCTAGCATTTTACCTACAACAGACGTTAAACTAACTGGCCTATAATTCCCCGCCTTTTGCCTGCCACCCTTCTTAAACAACGGCGTAACATTAGCTGTTTTCCAATCTTCCGGCACTTCCCCGGAATCCAGCGACGTCTGGAAAATAACCACCAAGGCATCCACTATCACCTCCGCCATTTCTTTCAGAACCCTCGGATGCATTCCATCTGGTCCTGGGGACTTGTCCACAATCAGTCCCTCCAGTCTGTCGAGCACCGCCTCTCTAGTAACAGTAATGTCATTCAGGCCCTCCAGTCCTACCACCTTTCCATCGCTAACACCTGGCAAATTATTCACATCCTCCTCCGTGAAGACCGAAACAAAAAAGTTATTCAAGACCTCAGCCATTTCCCCATCCCCTACCACTAAGTCCCCCCTCTCATCCTCTAAGGGTCCAACGTTCACCCTAGCCAGCCTCTTCCTTTTTATATATTTGTAAAAACTCTTGCTATCCTTTTTTATATTAAGCGCTAGCCCAGCTTCATAGTTTCTCCTACCCTTCTTTATCAACTTCTTTGTCAATCTTTGTTGACATTTAAACCTCTCCCAATCCTCTTCTTGCCCGCTACTCTTAGCTACTCTAAACGCCTCCGCTTTTAATTTAACACTTTCCTTCACCTCCTTCATTATACAATTCATTTATCTAACTAACAGTGAACAAGCGAACTAAACTATTAACAAACCAAATAAAACACGATACTAATGGAATGCTATTCAGATAAATACAATTCCCATTTGTTAACAAAAAAATAGAATTTTTGTTACTTTCTAAATTACAACCAGGTTTGGTGTCTTCTGGAATATTCTGGGCCTTCTCTGTTGATTCTTTTGTCTGGAATTTCAGTCTTCTTTCTTCTTTGATAACTGCTTTATTGAGATGGTGCTTTCTCTTAAGACATAAATGAAGCTAAGAGCTATTCCTCTGGCAGATGGCAGTTGCTCTCTGTTTTTGTCTCATGCCTCCTTCCTTTTATACCTGTGATGACATATCAATATCTTCCACAACATGATTGGTCCTAGGTTGCCAAAACCATCAGATTTAAAGTTAACTGGTTCTTGGTATTCAAGTGCCTGATTCAAATTTGTTTGGGTAATTCAAAAATTCAAATGTCTGAAAGCCTGTTGCCTTGGTAACCCTGCTGCTTCACCTTCTGATACAAATGTTTCGCTTTGGGCACTCTATCTGTACTTGCATTTTTTTGAACTTACTAAGCATAGAAAAAGCACCACCTTCTTCAAGGGACCATGCAATGCTTTCCCTACAATTTTACAACCACCAATCTACAATTACTCTCCAAAACTTTGCAACAATGGGAACTAAATATTGAAGGCTATTCAGTTTTTAGGAAGGACAGATGGAAAGGAAAGGTGGTGGAGTTGCACTGTTGATTAAAAATGATGTTGATGAAATATTGAGGAAAGATATTATCATAGATGATGTGGAATCTGTATAGGTTCAGTTAAGAAACAAGGGGCAAAAAACATTGGTGGGGGTGGTAAACAGACCACCAATCTGTAGTGGTAATGTTGGGAAAAGCATTAGACAGGAAAGACAGGTTGCCTAATATGTTCATATATGTACTACTATAAATTCGTCTCGTGTTTGTCCTGATGAGTGCAAGTCAAAAAGGTTTGGCAGCACATCTCTCTCTTTTCAGCAATATTATTTAGATTCACAGAATGCAAGGGAGAATAGAGCCAAAACTTTCAGACTGAATGACCCCCTCGAAATGTTGGCTTGATTCTCTCTCCACTGATGCTGTCAGACCTGTTGAGATTTTCCAGCATTTTTCTCATTCTGTTTCAGATTCCAATATCCAAGTATTTTGCCTTTATACACAGAAAATGAATTCATAGGATCCCTACAGTACAGAAAGAGGCCATTCGGCCCATTGACTCTGTACCTACCACAATCCCACCCAGGCCCTACCCCCATATCCCCACATACTTACCCACTAATCCCTCTAACCTACACATCTCAGGACACTAAGGACAATTTTAGCATGGCCAAACAACCTAACCCACACATCTTTGGACTCTGGGAGGAAACCGCAGCACCCAGAGGAAGCCCACGCAGACACAAGGAAAATGTGCAAACTCCACACAATTGTTTTGTATAGTTTGAAAAAAGAGCAATTGAATATTTGTATGTAAATAAATAGGAGTGATTGCTTAAGAGCAAGTTTGCTACTTTCTTTATATCTCACAGACAATAAGAGCCATCACCTTCAAATGCATTGCCCAAAAATGTCACAAGCATTTGTGTTAACTGTTAGCATTTGGCATGAATAGTGAACATCTCATGAGCAGATATTTTCATGCCCATATTTTCACATGATAACCAATACGCCTTGGTCTGCCTCCCCTGTGTTCTAGTAAGACACCTGCCTCAGGTTGTTATTCTACTATTGAATAGTAATGCACATTAGGAGTACCAAAGCATGGCACTGGATAGAGAGGAAAATTAAAAGTTCATTGAAATTGTATATTTCTAAGGCTGGCATCAAATAAAAGCTGAGATTTGGGAACGTCAGAATGGCACTGAGAACACAGTAATTGGGAATAGACAGAACAGAGGAAGAAGAATCAGGTGTGAAGAGTTGGGGCTCGAATGGGATAAACTGCAAACGTTTGAGTGATCAGAATGTTTAAAATTTACCATTATACTTTATTTTAATGGAAGAACACTTTCCAGCAAAGCACGCCCCGATTCCCAGAAAGGGATCACCAACTGGTGATGGGGGAATTGCATAGAATTCTAAATTTACTACCCAAATCCCTGAATATGTTCAGTAAGGTTCGATTCAGAACTACTATTATTTAATTCTTTTGGGGAGACACCTTGCATCCCTTTTAGAAAACAAGCCATGTTTTTGATACTTATATTCCTCTTCAGGCTTTCACAACAGTTTCTTTAATTTCTAAATAAGAAACTTTGCCGTCTTGTCTCATGCTCAAGCACATCAAAAGTCTTCTGAATAAAAGTAAGTTGTTTTATTTTTGTGGTTTATGTATTCATGGAATAGAAGGTACAGTAGCAACATCGATACAAATTTGGCTGAGTGGCAGGAAACAGTGTTAATGGATATTTTTTGGGCTGGAGGAAGGTTTCTAGTGGAGTTCCCCAGGGGAACCTTGCTTTCCCTAATATTAATGATCTTGACCTTTGCTTACAGAGAAAAATGTCAAACTTTGCAGATGATACAAAACTTAGGAGTGTTGTAAACCTTGAAGAGTTGAACTTCAAAAGGACAAAGGCCAGTTAGTGGATTGGTGGCTAGGTGACAGTTAAAGTTCAATTAATGTGGATAAATGTCAGTTGATGCATTTTAGTAGGAAAAACATGAAAATACAGTACAAGGATACTACTCTAAAAAGGGTACAGGAGAAAGAAACTTGGGTGTGTATGTGCATAAGTCATTAAAGGTAGCAGGACAAACTGACAGCAGCTAACAAAGCATACATTATCCTAAATTTTATTAATATGGGCAGATAGTACAAGAGTACAGAGGTTATGTTGAAGACAAAGCGTATAAGATCCTAGTTAGACCTGTGATTTACATACAGTTCTGGATGCTGCAGAAAGATGTAAAGGCATTGGAGATTGTAGAAAAGGCTTATGAGAATGGTTCCAGGGATGAAGGACTTCAGTTATGAAGTAAGATTGAAGAAGTTGGGACTGTTTCCCTTGAAAAAAAACTGAGGAGATTTGATAGAGGTGTTCAAGGTCATGAGGGGTCTGGAGAGAAACTGTTCCACTCATGAAATAATTGAGAGCAAGAGGGCACAGATTAACATGGCCAATTATCCTAATTTGCACATCTTTAGATTGTGGAAGGAAACCGGAGCACCCAGAGGAAGCTCACGCAGACACAGGGAGAACATGCAAACTCCTCACAGTCACCCAAGGCTGGAATCAAAACTGGGAACCTGGCACTGAGACAACAGTGCTAACCACTGTGCCACTATGCTGCCACTTGAGGGAAGGAATTCCAGAAATGGGAATATTGATGACAATGCACTCTATTGTGATGGGGAAATATAAAAAGGGCTGGAGCTGTAGTAACAGAGATTTGGGGAGAGGTGAGGGATGGACTAGTGTGGCTGGAGAAGCTCACGACGTCTGGGGATGAAGGATCAAATCCCATCATGACAGCTGGTGCAATTTAAGTTCAGTAAAAATTTGGAATTAAAAGTCTAATGATGACCATGAAACCAAATGCATCTGGTTCAGTAACATCTTCTAGGGAAGGAATTCTGCCATCCTTATCTCTTCTGGTCTATATGGGACTCCAGACTCACAGCAATGTGGTTGACACTTAAATGCCTTTGGGGACAGGCAATAAATATGGTCTACCAGTTGTAGGCAACACGAAAAAATGTTAGGGACTGCTTGAAACATCCTGGAGAGAAATATGATTAAAATACATTTCTTAATGGCACAGTATAATCACAGACTGAGCTAATGTTTAAATAGTCAGCCTGCAACATTCTTCGATACTGTTTTTGATTACTCATGTAGAATGGAGTGTAGCCTTTTCCTCTTTCTTCTAGAAAGAGATGAATGCAAGATGGGGTTCTGCATCATATATAAAGTGTAAATCAATGTTCCCATTAGACTATTTATTGCTCAAATTATTACTAACAAATCGCAAATGTTCGATTTCAAATGTACCCAATGGTGTATCTACACTAAGAGCAGTCCTTTATAAATCTCCAAATCCACGAACTTCAACTACCAGTAAACAAGAAACACAAGCTCAAAAAGGACCAGGTTGTGGAGGCTGGATTGCCAGTTTTTTTTTGCCCAGGTCAGTGGCTGGTATGGGGGGAGCACAAATAAAGCATTCTGACACCGACATGCATTTTAATGTTTGTGTTTGCCAACGTGCACCTCAGCTCCCATTTCACTTTTGGAAGGAGAATGTTCATTCCATATCTGTTATATATTTAAAAGGATTGTAAGTTGCTTTAAGAACTGATCACATGATTTGATGTCATTTGTACTCTGTGCCAAGAACATCTTTCAATAAAACCTGTTGTGCTAGTTTGAATGTGCAAACCATGTTCTTTTTTTGTTAAAGCACACAATCCCAACATAGTTAGGACATTACAATATTGCACTGAATCCACAAATTGCTCAATAGCTTGGTTTGGAGTCCCCTGCCCCCTCACCTCCCCCCCCAGCATGGTGATGGGTTTCTGCATGTATTCGACGCCTGTGCAAAACAAAAACCCAAATACAATATTTAGCCGAGGTCATTTATTTATCAGATTAGCAGTTCTGTATACAGTAAATATCAGAATTAAGTAGAACTAATTTCAGGCTTTGTAATTTGCCTTATGGTTCTCAGGGACGTCACCTTCCGTACATCGATGCATGGAGACTTGTATCTCAGTAGATAGGTCTGAACATTATGAAGAATTTGAGCACTTCAAGCATATATAACTGCAACATAGCAAATATGGAATAATTCTGTATATTCTTTTCCTTTTAAACAGAACATAATGCGCCTCACAACGAGATGCATATGCAAGTTAGGGGGTTTTCTCAGCTAGATGGAAAAATGTTTAGACAATATATGCAAAGCTTGGTTGCTAGCAGTAATCAGCTGGTTGCAGTGAGGTGGTAAATGAAGTACCTGCAGAACAGTTTAGGCCCCTTGTCCTTCTTCATTCTCACCGATGTTTGCAAGATCTGCAGAAGATCTTTAAAGTGCACACAAAAGCAAACTATTAAGTTACTAATTAAGATATAGTTACATGGTTAGATAAATGCAAAGTAGTGTTTAGTGTGAAGTATTATGATATAGTACCAATGAAGCAAAACATTAAACCGTTTCACGTAAAGAGTTTGGAAGTAACAATAAGCTATTAAATGTATTTATGTGGTATAATTACAAAGTCAGTATGAACTAAATATTTTGAGTCCAGTTAAATATGGGCTTTTGATAACATATTGGTAAAACCACAATGGGACAGATATTGCTTCAGCGTAGGCCTTTTTTAAAGAAAGAATAAAAGACATGCAGTTAATTCCTGTGCTCAAACTGATGTTACGTGGATAAGCTGAAAATTATGCTCCCTAAAAAAATCTGAGCGAAAGAATATAATAGTCCAAGAAAAGTACTGCATCATCGATTCACAGTGCAAAATTTGTATTCTGAAATGTAAATTTTGTCCCCCCTCCTTGCCTGGGATAAATCATTAGGAATTCTTTTGTGTGAACCCTGTTGAGCAAGTACAAAGTACTCAATCAGCAGCATTGTTAAAGATGAATTTAATCCTATTACTTGCTTTCAATATAGGTATGCAAGCATTCTGGGGGTGTGAATATTCTACAGAAGTGGGAGCCCTGGATTAAATACCAGTATTATTTTAGTGCAGTGCAAGAAAGCTTTATATTTATTTCCTAATATGCCACTATTGCCATGACAAGTAGAAGCATCCAGTGACTGCTCATCTTCTGCCCTGTACAAAACCAGACAGGAGAGGGGAATTAAAAAGTAAAGTGCATTAGTCCAAAGCAGATGACAGAAGACTGCCCATACATGACAGTCAATTGTGAAATTGGAAAGCAGGCTTGTGCTATCTAGTTTTCAATTAGTTTGTGCCAATTTCTTGTATCGGGCAGCCTAATTCAGAAATGTCTGCATGATTGTAATGGTCCAATATTTAAAATTTGGTTATAAGGTACAATATTGACTCTCATGGTACTGTTTATTGTTATTAGAGAAAACACCATTTTATAACATTAAGAATGTTATGCCAAGAGATGCACATTGCAGCAATATTCAGTGATGATCATTGCTGCTTTGAAGATTAAATTCTACTATTCTGTTCATTTTGGCTTGAAAGCCATAAACAAGTAATCATAATTAGATGTTCATTTTAGTATACACAGGAAAATCATATGTAACATGAAAATTGGAGACAAGAAGGCCTTAGCAACAGCAGAGTTGGAATATTGAGATTTTGGAGCAGTTACAAGCATGGTCTTTGGTAGTAATAGAGCCTGAGAGCCGAGTGTATGGGAGTATTTTGGATGGGTAACCCATCCTAGTAGTACTGATGCAATGTGGAGCTTGATATATGTTGAGTTTTGGCACTGGTAGGCAAATTATATAGTTTGTGTAGTGGGTGGGATAAGGGAATATATGCATAGGGAGATTGCGCCACAAGAGACTGTAACAGTGGGAAGGTATGTTAAAAATGGCAGGCGGACAGGTAACTTTCACACGTACTTCCTGCCAACAGCGCACTTACATTCTGTAGCACTTCCCAGTTACACAAATATTCTTCAGCAGGGAATCACCCCTGTATCTTCCAACTCTCTGCAAATGCATTAAGTCTTGGCCAGAGTGCACACTTACCTAAATATACAAATGAATGAATAATTCAATATAAAAAGATTGGAACTGACAGGGCATTATCATACAAAGCAGAAATATGGAAATTGGCTGAATAACTACCTGTGAGGAGCTAATAACCACATATAAACCCAATGGTAACTATAAAATACTTCTGATATACTACCAGGAGTATTGTTAAAACCAGGCACCAAAACCAACAAGAGGGGTTTCATAGAGAAAAATACCCTGTATTATCATTACTCCTGATGTGGAGATGCCAGCATTGGACCAGGGTAAGTAGTCCAATGTTAGTCTCAACACCAGGTTAAAGTCCAACAGGTTTATTTGGTACCAAATAAACCTTTTGGACTTTAACCTGGTGTTGTGAGACTTCTTACTGTTATCACTACTCCCCCATTCCTGAAGTTGCACTTCACCTAAATGTCCCTTTTAACTCTTTTTACGGCTATGGTGTGTACAAAACAATGTTAAATGCCTTTCCACTTCTGAAGGTATTGGCTCAGACTTAAGTACAGTGCCCTCTGACCACAGTAATTCTTTGAGAGGAAAGGCTATTTTAACACAAGATGTGGTACAACTGAGCTCAACTGACTCCTCACCTGATATCTACAAGCACTTTCCAGCAAATGCCATTGGGCATCAATCAGCAGGAGTCCATACTGATCTTCTCTTCCCAACTTTGGGAAGCCAATAGCATTAATAATATATTCATTGTCAATCTTGTTGAGATCAGCAAAGTCGGTACTTTGTGCTTAATTCACTCCTGGACTAAAGTAACATTTTATACCCAGCCCTAATATCAAATAGCTCTATTTCAGCAACAGTTGGTACAGCTACAAAGTTAAAACGTCTCCATCCATAGATCAGGAAGGTCCTGTGCAATCCTTAATCAGGAAAATTCTCCAGCTTTACCATTCCTGATCAGTGAGCACTGCTACACAGGATCACATGAACAAAATCTTAAAAAGCTATAGTGGCCCTCAGTGGTCTAACTTCCCAATACGGTTGGAACTGTACCCTAGCAAGTTGATGCCTTCAGAAGAGAAATAAACGGAGAAAAATTACATAATTAAACTCTGAAGAGCGAGTAAAGCAAATTAATTCTATTTAAGTTCTACATTCAACGTACATTGTAGCTGTAATGCGCTTTACTCTTCACTAAATAAACTTGCAGTCAATTCCCTCAATTCGCTGTCTTCATGCACAATGTAAACTGTCTTCGAAGAACCCAAGACTAACATTGAGGGAATTTGAGCTACATGTTGAACATAGAACATAATTAGAATTCATTTGCTTCCATGTCTTCAAATGTTGTTGCATCATTTTTCTCATCTACTTATTCCTCTTTATCACTCCCACATACATTTTTAGTTGTGTTCAGTGAATTGTGATCAGGATTGTAGTAACTTGGGGGATTTTCCTGATCTAGAAATTCTGATTAAGGACTGCCCAGAACCTTCCTGATTATGACTGGAGAAGCATTAACTTTGCAGTTGTAGCAGACTATAGCTGAAACAGATGTCTGATATCAGTATTAGATGCAAAGTGTGTTATTTCATTCCAGGAATATTTGTCCCTTTTATGGAGTACAAAATTACATTCATCAGAAATGTTTAGAAAGAAAATTAGATCTAATTTTACATTCAGATGAAATTCAGTTCAGTACCTAATTTACATTTAATATAAAAAAAATTAAGGCATTAAGCTAGCATCTTGCTCAGCATTTTCAATCAACTAACATCTTTCTGGTTGTGAACCCAAGTCTTGAGGTAACAGCACCATTCACTCCCCACTCATTTAATTTAACTTATTAATATTTTGCATCAAAAATTCTCCATGAACAGTCAGACTCAATCGTCAATCACATTTCAAAAAACTCCCAGATGATAACACAAGCATCAAGGTGTTTCAAAAATGTTACTTACAGACTTAAGTTCGCTCCCAGTTATTAACACCACAGACATCAAGTTAACTCTTTATTGTAAATGGAACAGCCAGGTTCACAGCATTTGTAAAAAGAAAATGACCCAACATACACAATGAAATGTAACATTTTAGGTCGACTTACTTCAATTTTACATTTCACCAATTAGTATAAATTCAGAAGTATGCAAATCAGCCCTTTGAGTCTTGAACAATTCCATTTAAGGCACTTTAGTCAATAGAAATTGCACACTTTTCTGAAAGCTGCAAATCAATTTTTAATTATTTTCTATTTTGTCCACAGATACCTTGAAGTATTTTCATAAGGAAATGGTTTTATTTTTAAAATATTTTTGTTGCCAGACAGTAAACTTAAAAATCTACTAAGGCACTATAGGCTCTCTTTGGTTCAAGTCTTCCTTTGAGAGACCTCGAATGGAATAACATTGGGAGGCAGTTGAAATGCAACTAAACTCGCCATGTATATTTTCGTGTATACTTCTCAAGCCAGGGTGTTGTCTTATCTTCTGCCCATGACTCCATGATCAACTAATAAGAAAGCTAAAAATGCAAAAAAGATAAAATGGCAGAATTTAAAAAATAGATTGTTAGTGAACATTCTGTACTTTACTAACATGTTCTGGTAAATTTGACATAAGCAAATTCAATAATAGCACTTTACATGCTGTATCACATGCAATTATTCCACTTACATGCAAGCCTGCAATTGTTCAAAATGCTCCTTCGCTTTGCACAAATGTTAGAGTTACCAGAATTTTACTGACTCCCCAAGTAATAGTGTAGACTTCTAGAATCCCACAGCTTAACCTGCCAATTCCTACAGAGCAGCATCAAATTGGCCCAGCAACAAAGAAGTCTCAACCCGAGTCTCCATGTTGTTAAAAAATTGGTGATTTACAAAGAACCAGGTACCACCCCAACAAAAGTATGTCTTCTTGTACAAAATTAAGTAACACTTCAAACAAAAAATACTTACTCCAGAAAAACTTTG
The DNA here is from genome assembly GCF_965287045.1 of Carcharhinus amblyrhynchos. Lineage (NCBI taxonomy): Eukaryota > Metazoa > Chordata > Chondrichthyes > Carcharhiniformes > Carcharhinidae > Carcharhinus > Carcharhinus amblyrhynchos. Next base: position 135,541,268 of record NC_137327.1, read on the forward strand.
CCATTTAACCATTTTTTTAAAATCGGACTCATCACAGAAGCAACTTAATTTCTTGTTCTGCTACATGTGAGACAGACATAGAAACCATGTTTAAATGTCTCCAAAGAAATCCTAACAGGCAGAACTTGTGTTCAATAGGAGAATCTCTAAAGGTTAATTTTCTCTCATGTAAACCCTGCCCTTGCCAAGGGATAAGATCCAGGTTGACAACGTTATTCATGTACTTGTGTGCTACTGGAGTTTAATTAGCCAAAACTGTATAAACCTACTGACAAGGAGCAGTGGTAAGTATCCCACTTCTCATCCTGATAGGGCCTCTCAACCCATTAATTTTTGATATTATATAGAGCTGAATTGGTAGGATTCCAATCGCCAATGACTGACCCAATACTCCAAATCACGTAAATGAACCAAACTGCTTGCTCAAATGAACAATGCCATGAAGCAGTATCCGAAGCTTTGTGGGATCGAGTTAAAATGAGATTTTAGAGGATTGGTTGGTTCAGATCCAATCCATCAACAGTGCGATATCTTCAAGATACCTTAACTCCAAAAATATTAGGTGTATGATGGAGATAAATTGAGATTATTTACAGAAAAGTATTCTCATTTTTCAACACCCCAGTTAGCACTGCTGCCTTACGGTGCCAGGAACCCAGGTTCAATTCCGGCCCTGGGCGTCTTGGTGTGCAGTTTGCACGTTCTCCTCATGTCTCTGTGGGTTTTCTCTGCATGCTCTGGTTTCCTCCCACAGTCCAATGATGTGCAGATTAGGTTGATTGGCCATGCTAAATTGCCCCTATCGGGGGAGGGGTTAGTGGGGTAAAAACATAGGGTCACGGTGATAGGGGATGGGTGGGCCTGGGATTGTTGGTGTAGGCTCGATGGACCAAATGGCCTCCTTTTGATTCTCTGCTGAAATTTGATAAATTAAACACCTGGAACTAATATGGCACGGACAGAGGAGAATGAGAAACAAAAATTACTTGTGACAGGCCTTAAAAACCAGCCTAACATATTCCAAATGTGAGTGTACACAACGCAATATCTCCATTACTAATCACAGCTGCACATCAATTGTTGAGAAGTTGCTGAAAAAGATGAAAGAAAGGTTTCATAGCAGAAACCCTACCAAACGGGAAAAACAGTTGCAATTCTTGTTTGAAATGGAAATGTATACATCTAACAAATACAGATCTTAATTTTGATAAACTATTCAGTCATTGTAACATTATTACACATCCCACCAACATATATTCACAACTAACCTGTATGGATATCCATGGTATTTAGCTCTGAAAATGGACAACATCAGACTGAAAAAAAATCCAACCAGTCCTAGTCCTGCCACACACAAAACTGAAGAGTAAAAAGTAAAAACAAAGGTTAGTCACTAACCCACTGCAGTCTCACACGGTTATTAAATCTATCTCAATAATATGCACATTTGCTTTTAAACCATATTTTAATAGACCAAGACCTTATTTCCTTTCTACATAGATCATTTTACCTTTAATTGCTCTTAACAGCAACTTCAGCATTTTGTTCTTAGTCAGTTGCCTTAATAAGGCCACTAGTTAGAGAGTTTTATCAGAAATATTCCATAAGGATTTTCTCGAAAAGATTTATGTGGGGTCTTGGAAGCTGAAACTATACAGTTGAAATCAAAAAGGATATATTTTGTACAAGACTGTCAAATCCAGCAGCTTATCAGGGAAACTGATAATAAAGAATGACAGAACCAGGCATTCAAAAGGATCTGAAATAACATCTGTACAAACTAAGCATATCAGCAATCAAAAAACATTAACTATGTAACGTCTCCAATCAGTTCCCACGAAGCAATCAAGACAATGGAAAAGAAAAAAGTGGTGCAATGTTTCATTTGCTAGAACTGTCTGATGTTTAAAAGGGTGTGTTGGTACTTGCACCTTTATCATTAACGACGTGCAATATTGCATTACATTTAATCACAGTACTAGACATACTTATTGTCATCACTATAAATTAAAAACATTTGTTTTTCGCCCTACTTCTGGTTTTCTGCTCAAAGGCAAGCAACCATCCTGTAGTCTGGACTACAGATAGCGATGATAGAGGTTCCAATTTCTTTCCATTACACAGTTCACCAGGAATCGCTCCTATTCTTACCACCTGCCACTGCTGTACATTGGAGGGATTTACAAGTTAATTCTTGACCTGTTTTGGCATCATTACAAACCATCCTTGGCCATCAAATCCTGGACTAGAACCCATAGCTTCTGCCTCAGATGCAGGGATGTGGCTCACTGCACCACCAGACCTCCTCTTTCTCACTACTATCTGTGAATGAAAACTAATCTGGGGAAATGCTCCTTCTCTGAATGACAGTGAATAAAGATGTGTTTAACAAGTTCTTTAAGATGGAGACGAGGAGAAATGTTTTTTTCTCTGAGGGCTGAGCATCTCAAACTCTTTTCCTTAAAAGGCAGTGGAAGCATCATCTTTAAATATTGTTAACGCAGAGCTGGATAGCTTCTGGGTTAACAAAGGGGTAAAAGGTTATTGGGGGTAGGCAGGAATATTTAGTGGAGGTTAAAATCAGATCAGCCATGATCTTATTGATTGGCGACACACGCTCAAGGGACCAAGTAGCCTACTCCTGCTCCTAATTTGTATGTATGCCTTATTTATTTCACAAATTTCCTGTACTGTTACCATGGATTATTGAGAAGACATGGGATTATAATTTAATTAATGCAACAAAAAAGGTGAAGAAAATTCTCATGGAAAAAAACTGCAGAATTCTGAATTCAGAACTGCAGAAAAATTTATTCTGATCAAAAACTGACTTCTCAGAACTCCAAACATCTGTAACCATTCAAATGTTCTAGCATTTTCTCTTCCACTCTTGACAGCAATGACTCTTATTGAGATATGAATGATGTTAGTAATTTTCGGAAAAGGTAAATGTAATTATTTGATTGCTGCTGGACCTAATGAATTATGAATCCTCATTTTATCAGATTCAACTTATTACAGCAATGACAATGCTTCATTTTATTCCCCCATGAGATGAGCATCCATTATATGGAATGGAGTTGGTGTGCTGAATTCTAAAAAAAGTTTATTTATTAATCACAAGTAAGGCTCACATTAACACTGCAATGAAGTTACTGTGAAATTCCCCTACTTGCCACACTCTGGCGCCACACTTAGACTGTGGCAGAAAACCCATGCAGACACAAGGAGAACGTGCAAACTCCACACAGACAATGACCCAAGCCAGGGACCTGGGTTTGATTCCCGGCTTGGGTCATTGTCTGTGTGGAGTTTACCTGTTCTCCCCGTGACTGCGTGGGTTTCCTCCGAGTGCTCCGGTTTCCTCCTACAGTCTGAAAGACGTGATTAGGTGCATTGACCTGAACAGGCGCCGGAGTGTGGCGACTGGGGGAAATTTGACTATAATTTTGTTGCTGTGAGCCTTACTTGTGACTAATAAATAAACTTTTTTTAAAGAATTCAGCACACTAACTCCATTCCATATAATGGATGCTCATCTCATGGGGGAAGAAAACGAAGCATTCTCATTGGTGTAATAAATTGAATCTGTTAAAATGAGGATTCATAATTCATTAGGTCCAGCAGCAATTAAATAATTACATTTATCTTTCCAAAAATGACTAACATCACTCATAACTCAATAAAAGTCAATGCTCTCAAGAGTGGAGGAACATTTGGATGGTTATAGATGTTTGGAGTTCTGAGAAGTCGGTTTTTGATCAGAATAGATTTTCCTGATGTTCAAAATCTGCCAATACTTTATTAAAAACTTTTGCCAAAATAAATGAATGCTCAAAAATTAATCATAACAGTTCCTCTCATTAGCCCAGTTGTAGTAACAACTAGCCAACACAAAAGATGCATTTAAAGTACTTACTTCTTCGTTTGCCTATTTCCATATTAGATGTTGCGGCTTCATGAAGAAGCACCATGCCTAATGTTATAGCAGCATCTGCAATTGGTGGTTAAGGTGCAACTTGCAGCAAATTCAGATTCATTACTGTTACAGAACATGGTTAATGTGGATTCATTTACTGAAAAACACAAGCTAATTACAAAGGAAATATACATGGTCTCAGAATTTCTTCAAGTGCGAGAACACTACCAAATATATTAAGTCTAGCTATTACCACCAGGGTAGTCCAAGTCTATCAGTAACATCTCACCGGCACCACCGAGTTGTCAAGGTGAGAAAGTCCCACAACTTGTGACAAATTGAAACTGGTGCCATTAGTTTTCTCAAGTTAAAATGGATCTTCTGAAGTACTGGAAAATAGTACAATTGTCTCACAAATTGCATCAGTGAATCACAAGTTTGCAATTGGCCACTGACAGAATATTTGCTCTGCAATAGCTTCCATAATTCTGTGCTGAGACAACTGAAAACATTTAGGATGCCTGGCAGTATTAATAACGATCAAGCGTATAAAAGCAAATAATTTCTTCTGAACCTTTCTATACATTGTTTAGGCCACAGATGAAATTGTGTTCAATTCTGGATACTACACCTTAGGAAAAGTGTCAAGGTTTAAGAAAGGGTACTTGAGATTTAGATATCAGTTAAGTGGAAAGATTGGAAAAGTTGGGGTAATTCCACTTCAGTGAAGATTTGAGGAAATTTGATGATGACATTACATGCCACGCACAATTTCAATAGAACAAATATGAAGAATGGTTAGTAACTGAAGGACATGGCTTTAAGGTGCGAAGCAAAAGAACCAGAGGTGACATGAGGAAACATTAAAAATCACAGCAAGTTGTCACAATACGGAATTCCCAGCCTGAAAGGATGATGGATGCAAATTCAATAGTGGAAGGGAATTGGATATTACTTGAAAAGAAAAAAGAACGGCAGGGTAATGAGTGCGGGTGGAGGGGTGTTAGGGTAATTTATCTGGAGAGCTCTATCAAACAGCGAGCATAACACAATGAGCCACATGATCTCCTTTTGAGCTGAATCAGTGTATGATTCCAGATAACAAAACCTGATTATGTTGCACCTTTAATTCTGTGGAAAAGTCATTTTAATAGTGCTTTGTTCTCTTTTAACCTTTATATTTTGTACGTCACACCCACATAACGTTTTTCTTCAGAGCTTTTTGGATGTCATACTATTTCTTCCAGTCAAATAAGCTTCAAAGTTGAAAATTTCTGCAATCATAAGGTTATGATCGACATATAGGAGATGATCACTGATTCCATTCCCTCTCCTAAAATATGTGGTGCTTCATCTCAGCTCTCCATCCAGCAATAACTCAGAGTTGATGATGCTCAACCACCTGCAGCTCAGTCAATGTCAGTTAATTAACAAACCAAACTCAAATCTCAAGTTGGCAGTCTTCCAGGTGGCGAGTAGAATGCATGGGTTGCTTTTGATTCTGCATCTTCATGATAATCACGTAAACTAGAAGTAGGAATGTACATAAAATACAATGCACAATTTCAATAGAACAAATATGTAAAATGGCTAGTAATTGAAGGACATGGCTTTAAGGTGCTTGACAAAAGAACCAAAGGTAACATGAGGAAACAAACAAAAAAAGACAGCAAGTTGTTGTGATATGGAATTCCCAGTCTGAAAGGGTGACGGATATAAATTCAGTAGTAAAAGGGAATTGTATAAATGTGGTAAACAATGTCAATCTATTGGTGAATAATAAATGGTTATTACAATAATGATCATCTTCGATTCTCAGCAGTGCACTGACAACTCTTAAATATTTAAAACATTGTACTACAGTCAAGGCTAAAGGATACTCAGCAAAATAACAATGTGTGTTTCTGCTACGAACTGTGCTTGGCTGCTTCCGTGAATGTAACTCTGCAAATAGAAAAAACAACAGGGTTAAAGGCACATTCATTTAAGATTTCAATTTTATGACCCTACTGCTCAAGTGGCTAACAAAATAGTCTATCTAAATTTTAGAATACATTTAGATCTCAATTTTTCATCAACAGAAACTCATGAAGTCATAGAAAGATAACAGCACAGAAGGAAACTATTTGGTTCATCACGTACATGCCGGTTCTCTGCAAGAACTCAACAAGTCCCAATCCCCAATCCTTTCCCTATTGCCCTGAAAACGTCTTCTCTTCAGCTGCTAATCGAATTCCCTTTTGAAAATCACAACTGAATCTGCCTCGCACTCTTAGGCAGTACATTCCAAAACCTAGCCACAGTTTGCATTAAAAAGCTTTTCTTATGTCACTAGTTCTTCTGTCAATCACCTTAAATTGAATTCTTGACTTCTGTCAAATGAAATAGTTTCTCACAATCTATTCTTTCCTGATTTTGAACACTCCATCAAAACTCTTCTCAACATTTTCTTCTCAACCTCAGCTTCTCCAATCTATCCTGCACAGCTAAAGACCCTCTTCCATGGAAATATTCTTGTAAATATTTTCTGAACAATTTTCAATGTCTTCACAATCTGCCTGGAATGTGGTACCTAGAATTGGATACAATATGCCATTTGAGGCTGAACCAATGTTTTATAGAAAGATTCATCATTATTTCATTGTTTTTGTAGTCTACCTTTAAAATTAATTTATGGGACATGGGAGTCGCTGGCTATGCCAGTGTTTAATGCCCACCCCTAGTTGTCCTTGAAGAGGTGGTAGCAACCTGCTGTCTGAAACTGCTGCAGTCTCTGAGGTGTAGGTTCATCCACAGTGCTATTGAGGACAGAGTTCCAGGATTTTGACCCTGCTTCAATAAAAGAACAGTGATAGATTTCCATGTCAAGATGGTGTGTGACTTGGGAGGGAAAAGTCCAGGTAGTGGTGTTCCCAGGTATCTGCTGCTCTTGTCTTTCAAGGTGGTAGTGGTCATGAATTTGGAAAGTGCTGCAGTGGTGAGGTCCTGCAGTGTATCTTGTTGATGGTACACACTCTTGCCAATGTTTGTCGAAATGGTAGTGATTAATTGGGGTGCTTTGTCCTGGATGGCATCAAGCCTCTTGAGTTTGTTGGAGCTGACCTCATCCAGTAAAGTGGAGAGTACTCCATTGCAATCCTGACTTGCGCCTAGTAGATGGTGGACAGGATTTGGAGAGTCACGAGGCGAATTACTCACTTCTGACCTTATAATGGAAGATCACTGATGAAGAAGCTCAAGATTGTTGGTCCTAAGAGACTACCCTGAAGAACTCCTGTAGTGACGTTAGCACTGCTGCCTCACAGTGTCAAAGACTTGGGTCAATTCCAGCTTTGGGTGACTGTGTGGAGTTTGCACGTTCTCCCCATGTATGTGTGAGATAGCTGGAGCTGAGATGATAAGTCTCCAATCGCCCAGCCGTTTTCCTTTGTAGTGGTATGGGCGGCATGTTGGCACAGTGATTAGCACTGCTGCCTCACAGCACCCGGGACCTGGCTTCAATTCCGGCCTCAGATGACTGTGTGGAGTTTGTACACTCTCCAATGTTTGTGTCTCCTCCCATGTCTCCTCCAGGAGCTCCGTTTCATTGAATCAGAATCGCTACAGTGCAGAAGGAGGCCATTCGGCCCATTGAGCCTGCACTGGCAACAACTGCACCCAGGTCCTTATCCCCACATCACTACGTATCTATCCTGCTAATCCGCTGACACTAAGGGACAATTTAGCATGAACAATCAACCTAACCTGCATATCTTTGGAGTGTGGGAGGAAACTGGAGCATCCGGAGGAAACCCACACATACATGGGGAGAACGTGCAAACTCCACACAGTCACCCAAAGCTGGAATTGACCTAAGTCTTTGGCACTGTGAGGCAGCAGTGCTAATCACTGTGTCAGTGTGCTGCCCTTTCGCAGTCCAAAGATAGGCGGGTTTGGTGGATTGGCCATGCTAAATTGACCCTTAGGGGGACGTGCAGGGTAAATACGTGGGCTTATGGGGATAGGGCCTGGTGGAGTTGTTGTTGATGCAGGCTCCATAGGCCAAATAGCCTCCATCTGCACTGTAGAGATTCTATGATGACTACAACCAACGCAGAGCTTTCCCCCGTTTCTCGTCATCTCCAGCTTTGCTCGGGTTCGTTGATGCCATACTCGATCAATTGCTGCCTTGATGTCAAGAGCAGTCACTCTCACCTCACCTCTGATATTCAGCTCCTTTGTCCATGTTTCAAACAAGGCTGTCATGAGGTCAGGAGCTGAGTGACCCTGATGGAACTCAAGCTGAGTATCCGTGAGCGGGCTATTGCTCAGTAAGTGCCATTTGGTAGCGCTGTTGATGAACCCTTCCATCAGTTACCTGATGGGGGAGTAATTGACCAGGTTGAATTTGTCCTGTTTCTTGTGTACACGACATACCTGGGCAATTTTCCACATCGCTGGGTGGAGGCCAGCATTGTAGCTGTACTGGAACCACTTAACTACGGCACTGCAAGTTCTGGAGCACAATTCTTCAGTACTATTGCCGTAATATTGTCAGGGCCCATAGCTTTTACAGTATACGGTGCCTTCAGCTGTTTCTTGTTATCGTGCAGAGTGGACTGACATGTGATGCTGGAATGCATCCGAGGGTTCTGAAAGAAATGGCGGAGGTTATAGTGGATGCCTTGGTGGTTATTTTCCAGACGTCGCTGGATTCCGGGGAAGTGCCGGAAGATTGGAAAACGGCTAATGTTACGCCGTTGTTTAAGAAGGGTGCCAGGCAAAAGGCGGGGAATTATAGGCCGGTTAGTTTAACGTCTGTGGTAGGTAAAATGTTAGAATCCGTCATTAAGGAGGAAATTGCGAGGCATCTTGAAGGGAATTGCTTGATAGGGCGGACGCAACACGGTTTCATTAAAGGGAAGTCGTGTCTGACAAATTTACTGGAGTTCTATGAGGATGTGTCTAGGGCAGTGGATAGAGGAGAGCCGGTGGATGTGGTCTTTCTGGATTTTCAGAAGGCGTTTGACAAGGTACCTCACAAGAGGTTATTGCAGAAGGTCAGGGGACATGGAGTTGGGGGTAGGGTGTTGGCGTGGATAGAGGATTGGTTGTCAAATAGGAGGCAGAGAGTGGGGGTCAATGGGTGCTATTCGGATTGGCGGTTGGTGACTAGTGGGGTGCCCCAGGGGTCGGTGCTGGGGCCTCAGCTATTTACCATTTATATAGATGATCTGGAGGAGGGAACTGAGTGCAGGGTGTCGAAATTTGCTGATGACACCAAGATTGGGGGAAAGGCAAATTGTGCGGAGGGTGTGGAGAGTCTGCAGAAGGATCTAGATAGGCTGGGCGAATGGGCCAGGAAATGGCAAATGGAATTTAATGTTGGCAAGTGTGAGGTGGTCCACTTTGGTAGGAAGAATGGTAGGAAGGACTATTACTTACGTGGCGAAAAACTGCAGCAGGCGACGGTGCAGAGGGACCTCGGGGTCCTTGTGCATGAGTCGCAAAAACCCAGCTTGCAGGTGCAGCAGGTGGTCAGGAAGGCGAATGGGATGCTGGCCTTCATAGCGAGGGGGATTGAATATAAAAGTAGGGAGGTCTTGCTGCAGCTGTATAGGGCATTGGTGAGGCCGCAGCTGGAGTACTGTGTGCAGTTTTGGGCGCCGCACCTGCGCAAGGATATTTTGGCCCTGGAGGGAGTGCAGAGGAGGTTTACTAGGCTGATACCGGAGTTGGGGGGATTGAGCTATGAGGAGAGGCTGAATAAACTAGGCTTGTACTCGTTAGAGTTTAGAAGAATGAGGGGAGATCTCATTGAGACGTATAAGATGATGAATGGGATGGATAGGATAGAGGTGGAGAGACTCTTCCCGCTCAAAAAAGACAGTAGGACTAGGGGGCACAGCCTCAAGATAAAGGGGAGGCGGTTTAGAACGGAGTTGAGGAGGAACTTCTTCACTCAAAGGGTGGTGAATCTCTGGAATTCTCTGCCCATTGAAGTGGTGGAGGCTGCCTCGCTAAATATTTTTAAGAAGCGGGTTGATGGGTTCTTGATAAGAGAGGGGATTAAGGGTTATGGGGAGAGGGCGGGAAAGTGGAACTGAGCCACAACAGATCAGCCATGATCTTATTGAATGGCGGGGCAGGCTCGAAGGGCTAGATGGCCTACTCCTGCTCCTATTTCTTATGTTCTTACCTCTGGAGGAGGCAAAGATGGATCACCCGCTCAGCACTTGCGGCTGAAGATTTTTGTGACTGCTTCAGCCTTATCTTTTGCACAGATGTGCTAGCTGGGCTCCTCCATCATTGAGGAAGGGCATATCTATGGAGCCTCTTCCTTCAGTGAGTTGTTTAATTGTTCACCACCATTCATGGCTGAATGTGATGGACTGCAGAATTTAGATCTTATCCATTGGTTGTGGTATTGCTTAGCTCTATTACTTTCTGCTGGACGCAAGTAGTCTTGTGTTGTAGTTTTACTTGTCTGATACTTGGGTGGCAGAGTGACAAGCACTGTTGCCTCACAGCGCCAGGGACCTAAGTTTGGTTCCTAGCTTGAGTGACTGCCTACGTGGAGTCTGCATGTTCTCCTTGTGTCTGCGTGGATTTCCTCCAGGTGTTCTGGTTTCCTCCAACAGTCTGAAAGACGTGCTGGTTAGGTGCATTGGCCATGCTAAATTCTCCCTCAGTATACCCAAACAGGCACCAGAGTGTGACGACTAGAGGATTTTCACAATAACTTAATTGCAGTGTTAATGTAAGCCTAGTTGTGACACTAATAAATAAACTAAACTAACCTGGTGTTGTTCCTAGCATGCCCTCATTTTAAGAGTGATGATCACCTGGCTTGATGGTAGAGTAGGGGTTATATTGGACCATGATCATGGTTGAGTACAATTCTGTTGTTGCAGCTGGTCCACAGCGTCTCATGGATGCCCAGTTTTGAGCTTCCAGGTCTGTTCAAAATCTATTCTTTTTAGCATAATTGTAGTGTCACACAACAATAGAGGATATGCTCAATGTGAAGACAGGACTTTGTCTACTCAAGGACCATGCAGTGGTCACTCTGACCAATGCTGTCGCGGACAGATGCATCTGTGGCATGTTGGTTCTCTCACGTTTTGGAAGTCTGTGTACACCACACATAGGCCTCATTATCCTCATCAAATCTCTCTGTTATAAGTTAGCCAAACACTATTTATCCTTGTACTACTTTTTGAACAAGGGTGCACCAATTGCAATTTTGCAGTGCTCTGGTGTCATCCCTATATCCAAGGAGCATTGGAAGATTATGGCAAATGCCTCTGTAATTTTCATGCTTCCTTCTCTCATCATTCTCGGATGCATCCCATTTGGTCCTGGTGACTTATCAGCTAACATACAGCCAGCCTTTTCAATACCTCCAAGTCACCCATTTTTAGCCAATCTGGTGTCTCAACTACCTTCTCTATCACTTTGGCTTTGGGTGTATCTCCTTACTCATTTAGTACCTCAGCAATGACCAAGGTCTCCAATAATAAATCACCTTTTGATCTTTAACTACCGCCTCCTCTTCTTACTACCCAGCTATATACATGCCGAGAGCAGACTTTTGGACTCGCTCTATGCTAATTGTTGAGGTCTCTTTGATTCTCATTTCCTTCTTCATTTCCCTCTGAACTTCCTCTCATCAGCCTGGCTCTCATTTGTATTTTCAACATAATAGTTATCATACACACACTTTTTCACTTTTGTTTTACTTTTTTTTTCCTCATCCAGGGAGTTCTGGTTTTGGGTTCAGCACACTCTACTGACAACCTTAATTTCTGTGCCCAAGTTTTGGAGGGTGAACTTGAACCCAAAACTGTGTGATTCTGAAACAATAGTGTAACCAACTGAGCCACAGCTGACCACTCCATGACACAAGTGCACACTTAAAACTTAGGTAGCTTCCAAAGACAATCTCTAGCTTACAACAGCATCAATTAACATGCTCCCAAAACATAACATAGCCTTGAATCCTGCAAATGGATTCCATTTGGAATCCTTTGGAGGCAATTCATGATTTTTCTGGAATCTGACAATGTGTAAATGGAAAATATGACATTACAATTATGACAAGTTATGCATGTCACCATTTAAGCTGAAACAAAATAGCTCCAGAACTTTTAATTTTAACCCAGCTACATTATTTATCTCATCTTATTCTGCAGATGCCACTCCAGAGGGAACATTGTAGCCTTCTTTTAAGAACAACATCTGGGTAGCAACCCTACACTCATCAGGTCACCCTGTTATGAACCAACAATACAGAATTTAACAATTGCAGATCAATATTTTTAAAAAAATGCAGTTCCTTCAATTCCCATCCCTCAACTGAAATACAGACTAAGTCCTGAATCATTTACTGTAACGGCATCTAAATCTTTTCTCCTGTTTGCCAAAATGGCAACTACTACTGACAGAAACACAGCCTTTACCAGATTTCTAAAATGGGATACTAGAAACTAAGATGACTCACCAGAAACTAAACCATGATCAAAATCTTCAGTAACATTCCTTCCTGATAAGTACTTCAAAGACAAATGGACTGTTTGATCTTCAATGCTAAACAGGGCTCTCAAAATGGCTTTTTGAGCCTGCATGTTCATGTAGATTTTTCAACACTGTTCATTAAAATTCCTTCCCAAAAGTTTGGCCACTCTGCCCTCAAATCATGCCATGGCAGGGTGAGTAAAACTGGATCCTCCAATTCATTACTTCAAATTGAACCTTTATTTCTCCCTAGTCTGATTTCAGAGTTTCTAGTTCATAAAATTCAGTCAGAGTACAGCTCCATATTGCAAAGAATATTTCATAATTCAGGGGGCTGTTCTTTAACTAGACAGCTTTCTTTCTGATGTTGGCTGTTAAACTTCTATAAGGGAATCTCCAAAGCACCATCTGGTGGTGAATCATATCACTCTCAAAGGCTAACAGTAGTTTTATAACAATTAAAAAAATGATTTTTTTCTCTTTATATCCCTCTATGTTTTTCCACAAAACAAAGAAAAAGATCTGACATACTCGTCCATCATCCTTTCCATTGGTTTGTGTAGAACAAGAGCTCCAGTGTAGATTTTGATGCAGAATATGGTATTAAAAAAAATTGCTTGGTAGAAGACAGCATCTATAATTCCAACTGCGACAAGAGGGATTAAATCAGTTGAAATATACATATATATTGGAAATTTATTCAATGCAACAGCAAAACCTCTACAGCAAGGGCACAAATACTTAGAAGATCAGAGTAGATTGAAATACTCACCACTTGACCATTATGAGGGTTCTTATGTGCATAGGGGGGACCTCTGATATGGTTCCACATCTGGCCAGAGGTCATAGCAAGTACAAAACACTGAGTGAGAAAAACAGAAAATTAATGGGCCAGATTTTGAAACCAGTGACAGCTGCCTTTTAACTGTGTTCCTACATGCTTCAGCTACAAACATTTTTGCCCAGAAAGTAGGCTATTTATGACGTTCTCACCCCTGCCCATCCACTTTCAGCTCCAACAAATGAGTTTGTGACCCCTCAATTACTATTAAATTTGGCAACATCAATCAGCTGCTACTAATGCATTCTTTCCTTCTCCTTGTTCATCATGCTAAACATCTGAGGTTCCTACCTGCCCTGGCACAGATCTCTCATTTTTTTCCTAGTTTCTCTATATCCCTTTGTGCCTTCTTTGAGCTTGACCCTACACCCACCAAGTTGTGGACTACACATTTTCCCTCACTTTCCCCATTCCAGCTGTTATTGCAAACGGTTCCCTCTCTGTCAAGTATTATCATCTTCTTTCAAACCTGCCATCATCAGCCCCATCATCAACTACACCTGTGATATTTACCATAGCAAACATTCTTTGATAAAAATGACGTTTTTAATTGGTGCGAAAATTTTGTTCCGAACTATAGACTTATTCTAGTTTTGTGATCCTTCAGGGTCTCTAGATGAAAGGGACATTGCTCCCATTAGTTGGAAAAGATTCAGATAAAAGGTCCCAGAACACATCACTTTTCACTGATGGAAATCAGTAGTGTTGGAAGCAATGAATTATTTTTAAGTATGTCATTTTCAATACAGGCATGCAATCGATCATCCCAGCAAAGGGACAAATCAGGAAAAATTCTGGAATGAGCACTCTCGTTTTCACTTACCAAGGCAACAAAAGCCCAGCCATTTTTGTTATATAGGAAATCAAGATTATTCCGCCGAAGGTATACAAGTCCACCAATTATGGCAAGTAAAAATCCCAGCATCAAGGGACCAGCATAATTTGGGGGCCTTATCACTCGGATCTGTTTAAAAATAAAACAGAATGTCATTTTAACTTTGCTTTGACAACTATTGATATTTTAACAATTACAAATTTACAAATATATAAAGAGGAAAAGGCTGGCTAGAGTGAATGTTGGACCCTTGGAGGATGAGAGGGGGGATTTAGCGGTGGGAGATGAGGAAATGGCTGAGGCTTTAAATAAGTTTTTTGCCTCGGTCTTCACGGAGGAGGACACGAATAGTTTGCCGGACATTAAAGATAGAAGGATGGTAGGAGATGAGGGCCTAAATGCGATTACTATCACTAGAGAGGTAGTGCTTGATAGACTAATGGAACTGAAGGTGGACAAGTCTCCAGGACCGGATGGAATGCATCCCAGGGTTCTGAAAGAAACGGCAGAGGTGATAGTGGATGCCTCAGTAATTATTTATCAAAATTCACTGGACTCTGGGGAGGTGCCGGAAGATTGGAAAACGGCTAATGTTACGCCGCTGTTTGAAAAAGGAGCAGACAAAAGGCAGGGAATTAATTATAGGCTGGTTAGTTTAACGTCTGTAGTTGGAAAAATGCTAGAATCCGTCATCAAAGAAGAAATAGCGAGGCACCTAGAAAAGAATGGTTTGATCGAGCAGACGCAGCACGGATTCGTTAAGGGGGAGTCGTGTTTGACAAATTTATTGGATTTCTATGAGGATATGACTAGTGCGGTAGACAGAGGGGAACCGGTGGATGTGGTGTTTTTAGATTTCCAAAAGGCATTTGATAAGATGCCTCACAAAAGGTTGCTATAGAAGGTTAGGGTGTACGGAGTTGGGGGTAAGGTGTTAGCGTGGATAGAGGATTGGCTGTCTAATAGGAAGCAAAGAGTTGGTATCAATGGGTGCTAATCTGGTTGGCCGTTGGTGACTAGTGGAGTGCCGCAGGGATCGGTGCTGGGGCCTCAACTGTTTACTATTCATATAGATGATCTGGAGGAGGAGGCTGAGTGTAGGGTGATGAAATTTGCTTATTGACACCAAGATGAGTGGAAAAGCAAATTGCGTGGAGGGTGTGGAAAGTCTGCAGAGAGATCTGGATAGGCTGAGTGAGTGGGCGAGGACCTGGCAGATGGAGCATAATGTTAGCAAGCGTGAGATTATTCACTTTGGCAGAAATAATAGTAGGAGGGATTATTATTTAAAAGGCGAAAAGCTGCAGAATGCTACGGTGCAGAGGGACCTGGGGGTCCTTCTGCATGAGTCGCAAAAACCCAGTCTGCAGGTGATCAAAAAGGTGAATGGAATGATGGCCTTTATAGCAAAGTGGCTAGAATATAAAAGTAGGGAGGTCTTGCTGCAACTGTACAGGGTACTGGTGAGGCCGCAGCTGGAGTACTGTGTGCAGTTTTGGTAGCCGCACTTGCGGAAGGATATATTGGCCTTGGAGGGAGTGCAGAGGAGGTTCACTAGGCTGATACCGGAGGTGAGGGGGTTGGCCTATGAAGAGAGACTAAATAGACTGGGTCTGTACTCAGAGTTTAGAAGAATGAGGGGGGATCTTATAGAGACGTATAAGATAATGAAAGGGATTGACAGGGTGGAGGTAGAGAGATTCTTCCTGCTTAGAAAGGATAGCAGGACTAAAGGACACAGCCTCAAGATAAGGCGGGGGCACAGTTTAGATTGGAATTGAGGAGGAACTTCCTCACTCAAAGGGTGGTGAATCTCTGGAATTCTCTGCCCGTTGAAGTGGTGGAAGCTACCTCGCTAAATATATTTAAGTCACGGGTACATAAGAACATAAGAAATAGGAGCAGGAGTAGGCCATCTGGCCCCTCGAGCCTGCCCCGCCATTCAATAAGATCATGGCTGATCTGTTGTGGCTCAGCTCCACATTCCCGCCCTCTCCCCATAACCCTTAATCCCCTCTCTTATCAAAAACCCATCAATCCGTGTCTTAAAAACATTTAGCGAGGTAGCCTCCACCACTTCAACGGGCGGAGAATTCCAGAGATTCACCACCCTTTGAGTGAAGAAGTTCCTCCTCAACTCCGTTCTAAACCGCGCCCCCCCCCCCTTTATTTTGAGGCTGTGCCCCCTAGTCCTACTGTCCTTTCTGAGCGGGAAGAGTCTCTCCACCTCTATCCTATCCATCCCATTCATCATCTTATACGTCTCAATGAGATCTCCCCTCATTCTTCTAAACTCAAACGAGTACATGCCTAGTTTATTCAGCCTCTCCTCATGGCTCAACCCCCTCAACTCCAGCATCAGCCTAGTAAACCTCCTCTGCACTCCCTCCAAGGCCAAAATATCCTTGCATAAGTACGGCACCCAAAACTGCACACAGTACTCTGATAGATAGTGGAATTAAGGGTTATGGGGAGAAAGCAGGAAAGTGGAACTGATCCATTTCAGATCAGCCATGATCTTATTGAATGGCGGGGCAGGCTCAAAGGGCTAGATGGCCTACTCCTGCTCCTACTTCTTATGTCCATACAGATATTAAATACAGATAATATTTTTTCTATCATACGTTTACGTCACAGAATCCCTAGGGTGCTGGAGACTATCTGGCCCATCGGGTCAGCACTGACTTTCCGACAGAGCATTTTACCCAGGCCCAGCCCAACATTTTTAAATTGCACACGATGAAACAGGCTCACGAACTGTCAAATGGCAACATTAGATGTCTCATCTATCTCAGATGAAATGTCAAATCGTGTCTGCCCATACAGATGTGGATAAACAATCCTACAACACTGTACTTAACGAGTTCTACTAGTTATCCAGACAAACATTCTCCCTTAACTATTATCACCAAAACACATTAACTCGTCTTGTATTTCATTGTTATCTGTGGGACCTGTTATCTATGTGCAAATTGGCTGGCACATTTGCCTGCAAAATGACTTCAAAAATAATTCACTGGCTGCACAATGCCGAGATATTTTGCAAATATGAAAGGCACTGTAAACAAATGCAAGCTCTTTCTCAATCTGTTAAGTCTGCATATTTTGCTTCATCAGTACCTCAGTGCACAGAAGCGCCATACAGACAGGAAACATTACACACAAGGTCTGAGTTCACCTGCCTAACCTCAGTTGAGACAGTTTTAGTAGTGCTGTAACATCCTTGGGTAGATACACAGGATGTTGTTGCAGTTTTATGCTATGTTTCCTCAGGTGTAGCATCAAAGACCTCATATACCCTATAGAAATTGATTAACTAGATAGCAGGGCCAAATAATTCTTCCGTTTGCTGTAAAGTGCTAGGTGCCACGTGCAATTTCATCTTTTGTAGGAGAAGCAACATGCACATCACCAGCTGCAAGTCAGGTTCGAACACCTCAATTTTATTAAATATTTAATCAGATAAATGAGCAGCTATTCACATAACAAATCAATCTGTAGACATTAAAACTTGATTAAGCTCTTTGAAATGTCAAAAGCTACAAAAACAATTCTTGGGTAATCCTCAATATTAACCAATTCGTAGATGTGCTTAGTTCATCTATGGCTAACCACCACCAAGAATCCTTCTGACTTGCCACACACTGCTGACAGTTCGAAGATAAAGGTCCAAATTCCTCTGAGAATATCCAGGACATGAGAGCATTTAAAAACTCTCAGCTAAGTTAGGTGATCAGTCATCCCAGAATTCAAAAACATGGTTGGCAAACATACACAAACAGCTCCACAAGGTTCAACTGAGCTCAACTTCATTCAAACTGAATGAGCAGAAATTTCCTCTAACTCAATAACAGGAAGAACAAAGCCATTGTTTTCAGTTCCCACCTCCAACTCCTTTCCCTAGACACTGACTCCTTCCTGATCCTTGACAACAGTCTGAAATAAAATCAACCTATTTGCAATTTTGATGTCATTTCTGACCCCAAAATGCAGGCCATCATGAAGATTACCTACTTCCACCTCAATAAATATTGTACACCTTTTTATTTAGCTCAGCTCATCTGCTTAAACCCTCATGCATGCCATTGTGAACTCTGAATATGACTGTTCCAATACATTGTTCAATCTGTAACCTTTACTCACTTGCTCTTTGAAGAATGTACATTACCCCACAGTGAACAACTATCAGCGTAAAATTTAAGAGTGCATTGTCTTCAGTGTGCAGAATTTTAAAATATTTAGCCAAGAGAATCCCATATTCATTGTCTCCAAAACAGCCAGTGTTTCAAATACCCCCAACAGACTTTTTTGTTTAGCTTCCCAAGCTCAGGGACATGATTCTTAGCCAGATCTCCTTCATTGGAGGTGGTTAAGAGGTGGTTTATTGGATTGGTACCTGGAACGGGTTAGAATGTCTTATCAGGATAGATCAGAAAGCTTAGACCTGTTTCCTCTAGAGTTTAGAACAGTGAGTGGTGACTTGAAGTATACAAGTCCTGAATGGCATTGACAAAGTAGACACAGAAAAGATGTTCCCTCTTGTGGGCGATTCCAGGACTAGGGGCAATGTTCCAAAATTAGGGGTCGCCCTTCTCAGTCAGATATGACAAGAAATCTTTTCTTTCATAAGCTTGTGCAACTCTGGAACTCTTGTCTCAAAAGGTGGTGGAGGCAGGGTTACTGAGTATTTCTAAGGTAGAAGTAGATAGATTCTTGTTGGACAAGGGAATTGATGGGAATGTTGAACTCAAACAGGTCAGCCATGATCTTACTGAATGGCAGAGCAGGGTCCAGGGAGAAGAGTACACTTCTACTCCTATTTTGTATATTTGTATAAGAAATATTATAAAACCAACTGTACTACAATATCCACAGGGAAGATTGCCAAAAATAACTAGTTTTATATTCTCTGGGTCACTTAAAGATGGTAAGAAGTCTCACAACACCAGGTTAAAGTCCAATAGGTTTATTTGGTAGCAAACGCCACTAGCTTTCGGAGCGCTGCTCCTTTGTCAGGTGAGTGGGAGTTCTGTTCACAAACAGGGCACATAAGACACAAACTCAATTTACAATATAATGATTGGAATGCGAGTCTTTACAGCTAATCAAGTCTTAAGGGTACAGACAATGTGAGTGGAGAGAGCATTAATCACAGGTTAAAGAGATGTGTATTGGCTCCAGACAAGACAGTTAGTGAGATTTAGTGGTAGTGGTGGAATACTTCAGCGGTCACGGGCATTCGGCCTCTGACCTTCAGGTAAGCATTCTCCAAGGCGGCCTTCACAACACACGAAACACAGAGTCGCTGAGCAGAGACTGATAGCCAAGTTCCGCACACGAGTACGGCCTCAACCGGGATCTTGGGTTCATGTCACACTATCTGTAACCCCCACGACTTGCCTGGGCTTGCAAAATCTCACTAACTGTCCTGTCTGGAGACAATACACATCTCTTTAACCTGTGCTTAATGCTCTCTCCACTCACATTGTCTGTACCTTTAAGACTTGATTAGCTGTAAAGACTCGTATTCCAATCATTATGCTGTAAATTAAGTTGGGGTCTTTATATGCCCTGTTTGTGAACAGAACTCCCACTCACCTGACGAAGGAGCAGTGCTCTGAAAGCTAGTGGTGTTTGCTACCAAATAAACCCGTTGGACTTTAACCTGGTGTTGTGAGACTTCACTGTTTAACCCAGTCCAACACTGGCATCTTTACATCATCACTTAGAGATGGGCATTTAAGTAAGAATTTCTCTTGATTTAGTTTTTTTTCATGTGGTCTTTAAAGAATTCCCAACTTTTAGGGTGTTAATACTTAACTACAGCATATCAAAACTAATATCTGGTCTAATTCAACTGTTCAAACAGTTCAACCAACGAATCAATCAAGTTTCACAATTCCTCAATTTATTCTTCAGACATAACATTATTTGTGATGACGTAGTACAATCAATCAGGCTGAAAGTAATACTCTTTAAGTATGATTTGCAGTTAAAGTTATTCCTGATCTACTCTGCTTAATATTTAAAACAATATATTTAAAAGTCCAAATTTCAAATTCTATTATAACCTTTATAGCACATTTTTTAACTCCATAGTATCGTCTGTAAGAAATCAAAATGCACCGTGAAGATACTTTCATGAAGACAGCGCGGGAGAGCGAAAGATTTAGTTTGGTTGGCTGCCTGTTCTAGAACAGGACTGTAGCACAGCACAGAAAGCAATTAGGGATTTCAACAATAGGATGATTAATAGGGATTATATCCTCGAACCATGTGGAATGAATTATTTGCGTTCACTGTCCAAACCAGAGCAGCTGTTAGCTTGCAGTCAGGTTGTTTAGCTCAGATTTTATGCAACATTTCACCAATCACTAGATGGTTCCTGAGTCCACTGCTAAGACACCTTTCAGGCGTGGCATCTATGACCACAGTGTTCAAGTTTTCGTATGTCTATGAATTCATCATTGATAATGCAGGGAGATTTATCAGTCAGAAATTTCGTTAATGTCCCAAGTTGGATCCCTATTCATTTCTTCATGATTTTATCTTCATAACACTTTTGTTATTAAATATATTGCATTAAGTGTATAGACTCTCACTCCTGCTATCTCACATGGAATTACAACTCATTATAGTGCCTTGATGTGTTGCCATCAACAAGCCAAAAGCAAGTAGTACTTTTATATTCCTTAGCCTCATGCTACTATCAGAGACTCAAGGCAACATTCTAACCAAGTTGTTTCACAAACTATTGAAGTGCAAGCACTATCTAGTACCATATAGTTAAAGAAGTCTGCAACCAACATTCATCACACGTCTGAAACTCTTCGTGACCAGTATAATTTATTCAGAATCATCATTGTCATCTTTTTCCTCAAAATTCTCTTTGACACATAAGCACCTATTAACTGCTCCTTAGGCATTCATAGAATTTATTTGCCTATTATTGCTGCCCCAATAGCCAGAGTTGTTACAGATGTTTTCATCTTCATTCCACCTGTCTTTGATCCTTCCATTGCACTGACACAGCATCTAGTATAGGGACCATTTTGAAATCTGGCAATCAAGTCGCCTACTCTGTGTCACCACAGAATGTACTGAATGCTCCATGTAAGTTGAAAGAAATGACCATTCCCCCAGAAATTTTATCACAGCAGATGTTTGATCAAAAGATTCTTCCTTTCAAAAAGCTGAACACTAGTTAGAATGCATTGGACACAGCAATAGCTATTGGCCCTGAGAACATACCACCTGTAACACTACAAGTTTCTACCTCAGAACTAGCTGCACCCTTACCCAAGTTATTGCAGTACAACTACAACACCAGCATCTACCTGACAATGTAGCAAATTTCCCAGGTATGGATTTGTTTTGCCATATGTGGAGGGGACAATCTGGCCAATTACTGCTCCATCAGTCTAAGAATGGCAAAGTGACGGAAAGTACAATGCAGTGTTCTTGAATGACACATGCAGAAAAAGCTGCTCAATTATTCTCTGTTTGGGTTCCGTGGTCTGTGTCCACTTGTAGCAAGACGTGGACAACATTCAGGCTTACACTGATAAATTTCACGTAACAGTCACACCACACAAGTATCAGGCAAATGACAATAACAGCAAAAGATAATCTAACTATTTCCCATGGATGTTCTGTGGCATTACCATCCCCCACCATCAACATCCTTGAGGTTACCAGTGATCAACCATATAAATACTGTGACTACAAGAGCAAGTCAATGGTTGGGAAATCTGTAGCAGCTGACTCACCTCCTGGCCCCAAAAAGCAGATGCAGCAGACTCCCCCGAGTGAGAGAAGGCAATAAACCTCAGGACCAGAGCAGGGTTACAAACAGTGAGGAACGAGACCAACACTTCATGCAGAGCAGGGCTAGAAACAGAGAGAACAGACCGAGATTCCAGAGCGGAGTGGGGACAGCAGCCAGTCAGAGTTCATGCATAGAAACAAAACCTGAATTGCATCACCACAGGAAAGTAGGTAGCTGATTTGCTATGAGTGGAACCACTCCTGAGGTGAAGTATCCTTTCCTCACACCCTTTCCTCCTTAATGCCAAAATAGAGACATTGTTAGGGTCTGATCTGGCTTCACAATATACCTTGGGGTTTCTGATCTGGCACTCTAGTGTTAAGGAAAAGCAAACTCAACTGTTACATTTAAGCAGTGATGAGTTGAATGTTTCTGTATTCTTTCTTTACAAAATGAAATAAGTTGGCTTTTGTGTGTGTGGCCTGCAATGATTTTGTCTATGGGAAACAACACATGATTTGGAAAAGATTCCCCAATCCTGTCTTCAGATGGTAGTTAGTCTGTGGGATTCCTTTCCCCAGACAGCAGTGGGTGCTGGGTCACTGAATACATTCAATGCTGAATTAGTTGATTTCTGATCAACAAGGGAGTCAAGGAAATCCAAGAAAGGGGAGTCAAGAAACAATCAAATCAGCCATGATCTTATTGAATGGCAGAGCAAGCTCAAGGGACCGAATGGCCTTCCCCTACTCCTAAGTCTAATGTTGTGTTCACCATCTACAAGGAATAAATTAGGATATGGCAGAATATTCTCCAATCACTTGGATAAGAGCAGCTGCAAAGACACAAAAAGCTTGACACCATTTAGGGTAATGCAGTCGATCTGACCAGCACCCCCACCCACTAAATTAAACATTCAGTCTATGGAGGACACAGCATACCAAAGGAGTAGTGTGTGCCATCTCTAAGATACTTTGCAGCAACTCACCAAGGTTTCTTTGACAGCAGCTTACAAACACGTGACCTTCATTACCTAGAAAAACAAGAGCAGCAGATGCACAGGAACAGCATCTGCTGCATGCTTTCCCGATGTGGGTATGCCGGCGTTGGACTGGCGTAAACACAGTAAAAAGTCTGACAACACCAGGTTTTAGTCCAACCTATTTATTTGATAATAGACTCACAAGCTTTCGGGGTTAGCCCCTTCGTCAGGTGAATGGAGAGTTCTGGCCTCAGAGCATATAAAGCACAGACAGTTTAGAGATTACTGATTAGAATGCGAATCCTTACACCTAACCTGCTGTTCAAGACCTGATTGAACAGCAGGTTAGGTGTAAAGATTCGCATTCTAATCAGTAATCTCTAAACTGTCTGTGCTTTATATGCTCTGTCTGAGGCCAGAACTCTCCATTCACCTGACGAAGGGGCTAACCCCGAAAGCTTGTGAGTCTATTATCAAATAAATAGGTTGGACTAAAACCTGGTGTTGTCAGACTTTTTAGCATGCTTTCCCTCCAGACAAATACCATTTTGACTGAGAAATACATTATTCCTTCGCGATTACTTGGTCAGATTCCTGGAATTAAAACCTCCCCAACAGCACTGTGGGTGCAGCTGCACCACATTGACTGCAGGAGTCTTACTACCATCTTCTCCCTTCCCAAGAGAAGTAAATGCTGGCCTTGCCAGTGATTTTTACATACTATAAAAATAAGATAAGGATCCAGTGGACTATCACATGAAGCACCTAAGCATAAATCACCAATTTAAAACCTAGTAATGATCCAGGGATCCCCAAATTGAATTTCATCAATGTTACAATCTGTTAACGTCCATTATATTTTCTTCAAGGGAATGACCACCTGATTCAGAAGTTCTTCAATGTCTGACCATTCCTCATAAGCATGTCACACAATTTTTTTGTACATTTCATCCAAGAACTCAAAGGGAAACCCATACCTTCACCACTGTCCACCTGACAGGCATCCATCTCTCAAAATATTTTATTTCTGACTTCTTGTAGGAAATGGCAACACCACTTGTTCCTTCTTTGGTAGGGGACATAAACTGTGTCCACATCATCACTTCATTCTTCCACTGGTCACAGTTCAGATTCCAATAGAGGGCAATTGTATCTTGACAACTTACATCTGTTTTCTGCCATTTATTCCATCATGGGGCAACAGGATTTGAGTTTTCGGCCTGAAATGTTTTTCTTAGTTTCCAACCTTAAGGTAACCATCCCTTGCTACTATATTATACTCCAAAAAGGTAGTTGGTGAAAAGGTGTCCAGGGTCAATTTTCCACACTTTCGTAAGCATTTATTTACAGGTAACAATCATGTGCCTCCTAAACTAACAACTAGTGTCTACTTATAAGCAGGTTATGAGTGGTCATCAGAGTAATCATCCCTGTCATTTTGTTAGCCACCCCAGGCCACATAAAGGTTCCATACTCAGGACTGAGCCATGGCCAACAGTGGAACCAACAAAATGTCAATGGTGATGGTGGAAGAGCTGTAAGCTCCACGGACAACGGCTGCTTTCAGACAGAGGCTCCTTTGGAAAGAGGACTTGTGCTTTCTTTAAGCACATAAGGGAGGCAACAGGAAACCTCCTCATATATCCCTTCCAACAGTCACATTAACCATTGGTGATTGAAACTGAAAATGGAAAGCTATTAGGATCAACTGAAGTGGAAAGCACAAGATCACAGCTTGTGGAGAAATGTGCAGAGGATCTGCCCTTAGGCAGATCGCTGCTATTATTAAAGGGAGACAGGTGAATCCAGTGTTAACATTTACTACCTGCATACAATCAATATAGAATTAACAAGATATAAATAACTAACAGACACAGATTATCACTGACTTACATTTATCTCCGTCCTATCTGCAATCCATCGTGCAATCTGCTCAGCCGCAAAGCCTCGAACTTGAAGCTCGTAAGTGTCTGCACGTTTTGGTTTCCCTTTAGCAGGAAAATGCATGAACGTTGGAGCAGAATTCATATTGAGCTGGACAAAGAAACAAATGTTGAAGGCTTATTAGTACATGTTATGCCAATATTCCTCCTTCCCCAATTTTGTCTATTTTTACTCCCAACAGAAGTGATTTATGTTAACCTGAGATTCTACAGGTATCAGTAGCCCTCTGTATTTTGTCCACGTCTGTTCTCAGTGAATGTCAGAATACTATTTACGTAGAACTTACAGCACACATATAGGCCACTCAGCCAAACTTGTCTATGTTGGTGACCCAGGAATACCTTTCCAGTCATTTATCCCTGCTAATGAATTAAATCATGCAGTTTGGCACATCACTAGATTTTGATTAGGAAGGTCATCATTTGTCATCTGCCTGTTACTGTCACTCCAGCTAAAAGTCAGCTAAGTAAGGGCAGACAATGGGTTAAGAGCTCACGATTGTACACTGCCAGGGTTTAACTCAATGAGGTAGCCACATTGTTCCAAAAACAAACTAGATTGCTGTTAAAATCTCCCAAAAAGTATGCACGATCAATAAGACAGTGGAATCCAAAGCTCCCACTCTCAACTGTTGCGACCCAGTGCATTGGCACAGAAGCAAAAAGTCTCCCCTTTCTACTAGGAGATGCATAGCAAAATTACTGAGGCATAAAGAAGGCAATGGTGTACCATGTGAAACAGATTGACATCAGATAAAACAGTCCCATATCAAATACATAGGTGTTTTTTCTGAAGGCAGTTACAACCAGAATACAAGGCTTCTTTGTTAAAGGAAGAGAAATGGATAAATAAACAAAGAATATTGCGAAGATTATGAACAAAGACATGAAAGTCAGTTGTATACAATATCAAAGCCTAAAATTTTAGTTAGGCTAAACAAGAATTGAGTAGCTACCACTGTCTGTTGGGCATGGTAATTCTATTAATAATTATTCAAAATCTTACAAATATCTGAATCACAGAAGTCATTCTCCTACCTGATGAAATACATCAGATCCTTCATCAAAGTCCACCATTGCGAAGAAAAGCTTATTCATGAAGGAACTTGAATATCGCCAAGAATTAGCCAGGATTTGGTATTCCTCATCCACTTGCCTTTCAAGAGTTGAAATAAGACATTTAGAAACTTCTGCAAATCAATACTAAATATAAATCATATCTGGTGTATCACACTGGAGTGAGGTTTTAACACAATAAAGGACAGTTGGTAACATACTTGCAAACAGTGCACTGACGCTGTGGCTGCAGGGCAGTGAACATCACGATAATGGAGTAGTTTCTTGGAGGGGCTCTCACAAATCGACGGAACTTATCTCCATTCATCCGAATTACAGCTCGCCTATTTGCCCATTCCATCATCTGCCCAACTTTTTCAGACAGAAGAGTCTGAGATAAAAAGACAGTAGATATATAAAGCTTCTGACAAACAACCTTGACAAGAGCTTCTTTTATTTAGTTGCAGTCACATGCCAACATTTAGCCAACTGAAAAGCAAACATAAGTAAAATGTCACATTTAAATTGTATCATTTCCATGAAGTTTAAAGTTAATTTATTAGTGTCACAAGTAGGCTTACATTAACCCTGCAATGACTGTGAAAATCCCCTAGTCGCCACACTCTGGCACCTGTTCAGGTGCACTGAGGAAGAATTTAGTATGGCCAATGCACCTAACCAATACATGGGAGAAAACCAGAGGAAATCCACGCAGACAGGGGGAGAACATGCAAACTCCACACAGACAGTGCGGAGAGGTATCAAGTTGTACGTCATTGATAAGTGTTATTTAATTTGTGGGTGATTCAAAACGCTCTCTGGAACGCACTCTGGGAAGAATGAAACCTTAAATATAATCAATGATTGCCCTTCTGCATTTATAAAATAACACTCTTGTGGTGCTTCCTAATTGATTGGAAAAATTATTCCAACACTGAATCGGGAAATCAGATGACGTCATTTATTTTAAAATAACATTATTAAAGTTTAGGGAATTTTGTTTCTGCATCTTTGCTCTTGTATCCCATTTGGATCAATAAACAACCTAAAAAGTGAACAATTTTGAACTACCTAGTTATTTTGAAATCCAAATCTGGAATTGTGCAAACATTACTAATTTACAAACACTAACATTCATTATTTTAGGAAACATCAACCTATTTACTTCAAGTAAGTTATCACCTTCACTGAAATAATAGAGGACCCCCAGCTGAAAACATTAAGCAACAGAGAAGTTGAAAATTCATTCATCTTGAGAATGATCTTAAACAGGTTTTAACTTGGACACTCAAAATCCTGCAGAGTGGACCACAATTCAAGGCAGATTTATATTGCGACTCTTCACTTAAAATAGAAAGCAACTTAAGTGCATATGAATATACTACTTCCATTGCAAATGACAGAGCTATCACAAAGCAGAAATCAAATAAGGAACATTTTCTATTTTCCGAGTTAGAAGATAGCTTGCAAGGAATCCTAGCGCTCATTGTTGTCTTACTCCCTCCCACACTGAAAATGATTCTTCTGCTTTAGTGAGAAGCGTACAAGAATTTCTGATACGTAGCCTGTTGATGCCCAAAGAGCAAGAGCTCTACATGCTAAAAAAAAATCAGCCATGGACAACTGTAGTCAAAAAACAAAAATTACAGAACAGGCCTCTTGGCTCTCCAACCCTGCAAATACCATGCTGCCCAACTTAACAAAAATCCCCTACCCTTCCAAGGGCCACATTTCTCTATTCCCATCCTATTCATGTATTTGTCAAAGTGCCCCTTAAAAGTCACTACCATTTCATTTCCACTATCTCCCCCGGCAGTGAGTTCCAGGCACCCACCACCTTCTGTGTAAAAACCTTCTGTGGAAAAAGTTTCTGACTATCCACTTTGCCCATGCCTCTTGCAGACTTCTATCAGGTTGTCCCTCAACCTCCTTCATTCCCGTGAGAACAAACCAAGTTTCTCCAATGTCCCTCATAGCTAATGCCCTCCATACCAGGTAACATCCTGGTAAATCTTTTCTGTACCCTCATCCTTCAGGTAGTGTGGCAACCAAAACTGAACACTATATTCTAAGTGCAGAGAATAACAGAGTACAAGAAAAGAGTGAGTGTACAAGAAAACAAAGAGAAAATATTTAAAAAAGGCAAAATAAATCAGAAAATAAACTTTTCTAATAACTTATTCTCTCATGGAATGTGGGCATTGCTGGCAAGCCCAGCATTTGCTGTCCATCTCTAAATCCCTCTGAACTGAGTGGCTTGCTAGGCCGTTTAAAGGACAGTTACGAGTCAATCACATTGCTATGGACCTGGACTCTCATGTAGAACAGGCTGGGAGTGGATGGCAAATTTCCTTCCTTAAAGGATATCAATCAATAATTGCATCACTATTCCTGAGATTAGCTTTCAATTCCAAATCTTATTAATTTGCATGTTTTCCCCATGTCTGTGTGGGTTTCCTCCAGGAGCTCCAGTTTCCTCCCCCAGTCCAAAGATGTGCAGGATTAGCCATGATAAATTGCCCCTTAGTGTCAGGAGGAATAGCTAGGGTAAGTACACAGGGGGTATAGAGATAGGGTCTGGGTGTGATTGCGATTGGTACAGACTCGATGGGCCAAATGGCCTGCTTCTGCATTGTAGGAGTCTATGATTCTAATTAAATTCCAGCTGCTGCCATGGTGGAACTTTAACCCACTTTCCCAGAGCAGCAGGCTAGGCTTCTGGATTATTAGCCCAGTAACATTAGCACTACATCACCATCTCCACTTGCAACGGATGAGCTGGCAATAATTACTACTGTATCAGGATAAAAGTGGTCAGGGAACCGTGAGCCCTCTTAAATTGGCAACTGTGATATTGTCAACAAAATTAAGGAAATGGCAGATAAGTGAAGTGGTGGAGGCTACCTCGCTAAATATTTTTAAGACGCGGGTTGATGGGTTTTTGATAAGAGAGGGGATTAAGG
This sequence comes from Carcharhinus amblyrhynchos, assembly GCF_965287045.1. Taxonomy (NCBI): domain Eukaryota; kingdom Metazoa; phylum Chordata; class Chondrichthyes; order Carcharhiniformes; family Carcharhinidae; genus Carcharhinus; species Carcharhinus amblyrhynchos. The sequence continues at coordinate 135,570,071 of NC_137327.1, forward strand.
GTTATGGGGAGAGGGCGGGAATGTGGAACTGAGCCACGACAGATCAGCCATGATCTTATTGAATGGCGGGGCAGGCTTGAAGGGCTAGTTGACCTACTCCTGCTCCTATTTCTTATGTTCTTATGTAATTCCGCATCAAGGTTCTTATTAAATGGCGAAAAGCTAGAAATCATGGTGGTGTGGATGCTGCCTTTTATATCAGAAATACAAGGAGTAGAAGACACTTTTCAAATAAACAAAGCCCTAGTTAAATCCATCTGAAGTACGACAAGCAGTTCTGAACATCCCATCTTATGAAGGCTATACTGTCCTTGGAAGAGTGCAACATAGATTATCTGGAACGATAACTCGATTTCAACAGTTAAATTATGAGGAGCAATTGTAGAAAGAGAGATAATCATCCTTGGACTTCTGAAGGTAAAAGATGAGCGTAATCAAAATTGAAGAAATTAAGGAAGACATATAGAGGATAAATAGAAAATATTTTCACTGGCTGGAGAGTCTAGGAATAGGAGGCACAGCCAAAAAATTAGAGCCATCTTTTCAAGACTTAAGTCAAGAAACACTTCTATACACAAAGGGTGGTAGAAGTTTGGAAACATTTCTTCTCCAAACAGCAATCGATGTTGGATAATTTCAAGTCAATTGACTTGTTAACAAATCGAAGGTATTAAGGGAAATGGGTCAAAGGCAGGTATTTGGAGTCAGGTTGTAGATCAACCATGATCCAATTTCAAAACAGGCTGTTCCTGTTCAACATCACATTGGTTATTCACTTCCCACACATCTCATCTGTGAAATAACTGTCACTTCTGATGTAACATGACCTAGTCACCTTCAGCCACAGAGATTTTTATCCACCGACAACACCAACGTCAAAATAGGTTGAGAATCCACCTATTTTAATTAACCCTCTGCAAAAAGATTAAGGCCCCAGTGAGGAAAAAAATACTTTCTTTCAAGTGGAAATGTCTGGATACCGCGCCCGAATGTCAGTTCTGACATTACACAATTTTTGCGGTGTGGTATTATTAGTTTGCACAAAATATATTGCACCTATCCCCAAAAAGTTGATGTTAAAGTGCAACGTGTTTTTAAGGTTGAATACTTTGTTCATTGCAGAGCCCAAGGTAAAAGACCACCCAATTGTTCAAAAGGGGGTCTGGCTGCTACTCTTCTGACATGAAACCAGGTCCCTTTCTTGGTTCAGAGGGGAAACCTACAGCAAAATGGATCCGCCAGTGTTTTACGTTTAGGGAACGATTCAGTTTTTTCAAAAAAAACAAGAGAGTTATTAAGGAGAAAGACTGCAGCTGTGTGGTGTGTGCCAGGAGAGAAAAGGCTTTTTATTGTGAAGCCATTTGAAGGCTCGCATTTTAACTCTTCTGGCTGGGAATCCCTGGCCCCGCAGTGTCTACAGCTGCTGCCTGCCCTCGGCCTCCTCTTTCTCCCACACCTTGCCCGGCCCGGCTATTTCAAATTCATAAATCGGTTTCCCCCTCCTCCCTCAAACCTCTTTCTTCTTCTGTCCATCAGACGGGGTCCCGCAGCACACAAACAGGACAACCAACACCGCCAACAGCCGAAACACCGCCATCTTGCCCTCGCTCGGAGCCCCAGCAACGGCCTGACGCAGGCTCACGCGGTGACGTCAGGGCCACGCCGCAGGGACGTACGCCCCACACGGTGACGTCAGGATCACGCAGCAGGGACGCGGTGACGTCAGGCGCACGCAGCGTCGCCGCGTTCCGTTCAGTGTCGCCCTGTGATTGGTCCTCCGCGGCCGGGGGGGACAAATGGGGGTCTCCTATTGGTTATTTTGGTGGGTTGTGATTGGTTGCCAAGGCCGCAGGCCTTGGCGCTGTATCCCTGAGCCTGTGCCCTGGAGGGATGCTTTGGCTCTGTACCCCAGTGATTAACACTGCTCCCTTCACAGCAAGAAGCCTCACAACACCAGGTTAAAGTCCAACAGGTTTATTTGGTAGCACAAGCTTTGGGAGTTCACTCTCCTTCAGATGAGCATGGGTGGTACGTTAGCACAGTGGTTAGCACTGCTGCTTCACAGCTCCAGGGAGCTGGGTTCAATTCCCGGTCACTGCCTGTGCGCATTCTCCTCGTCTCTGTGTGGGTTTTCTCCCACAGTTCAAAGATGTGTGGGTTTGGTTGATTGGCCATGCTAAAATTGCCACTTAATCTGAGATGCATAGGTGAAAGGGATTAGCGGGTAAATATGTAGGGATAGGGCCTGGGTGGGATTGTGGTCGGTGCAGACTCAATGGACTGAATGGCCTCTTTCTGCACTGTAGGGATTCTATGAGTGGGAGTTGTGTTCACACACAGGGCGTATACTGACACAAACTCAATTTGCAAAATAATGGTTAGAATGCGAGTCTTTACAGGTAATCAAGTCTTAAAGGTACAGACAATGTGAGTGGAGAGAGCGTTAAGCACAAGTTAAAGAGATGTGTATTGTCTCCAGCCAGGACAGTTAGTCAGATTTTGCCCATGCAAATCATGGGGGTCACAGATAATGTGACATGAAGCCAAGATCCAAGTTGAGGCTGCCCTCATGTGTGGAATTTGGCTATCAGTTTCTGCTCAGTGATTCTGTGTTGTTTCTCCAAGGCGGACTTCACGACAAACAACAACGCAGAGTTGCTGAGCAGAGACTGATAGCCAAGTTCCGCACACATGGCTCCTTTACTTGCCTTTGTTTCAGAGGGGTAAACATGTACCATGGGGTTCAATTAAGTTTTGCAGACTACAACAACAGTTTGCATTTATACAGCAATTTAAAAGCAGTTAAATATATAACTTCACAGAGCTGTGATTAAAAATATATCTGGCATAAAGAATCTACTGATAACCATGACACCATTGTGGGAAAAATCCATCTGGTTCGCTAATGTCCTTTAGAGGGGGAAATCTTCTGTCTTTACCTGCTCTGGTCTACATGGACTCCAAAGCCTGAGCTTGCAAAATCTCACTAACTGTGCTGACTGGAGACAATACACACCTCTTTAACCTGTGCTTAACCCTCTCTCCACTCACATTGTCTGTACCTTTAAGATTTGATTACCTGTAAAGACCCTCATTCCAACCATTGTCTTGTAAATTGAGTTTATGTCTGTATATACCCTGTTTGTGAACACAACTCCTCACTCACCTGAAGAAGGAGTGACACTTTGAAAGCTTGTGCTACCAAATAAAGCTGTTGCACTTTAATCTGGTGTTGTGTGACTTATTACTGTGCTTACCCCAGTCCAATGCCGGCATCTCTGTGCCCTCACAACACCAGGGACCCAGGTTCAATTCCCAGCTTGGGTCACCATCTATGAGGATCATAGAATCATAGGGACCCTACAGTGCAGAGTTTGCACATTCTCCCATGTCTGTGTGGATTTCTTCTGGGTGCTCCGGTTTCTTCCCACACTCAAAAGATGGGTAGGCTAGGTGGATTGGCCAAGCTAAATTGCCCCTTAATGTTAGGGGGACTAGCAGGGTAAATACATGAAGTTGCGGGGATAGGGGCTGGGTGCGATTGTTGTCAGTGCAGGCTTGATGGGCTGAATGCCTCTTTCTACACTGTTGGGGTTCTATGACTAAATCTTTTGGTCACCTGGTTTATTTTTCTCCTTATGTGTTGGTGTCAACTCCTGTGTTTTTTATTTTTATTCATTTGAGGAACATGGGCATCGCTGGCCAGCATTTATTGCCCATCCCTAGTTGCCCTTATTCACAGAGCTGCTAAAAATCAACCACATTACTGTGGTTCTGGAGTCCGTGTAGACCAGAGCAGGTAAATACAGAAGATTTCCTTCCCTAAAGGACATTAGCGAACCAGACAGATTTTTCCGACAATGGTTTCATGGTTATCAGTAGATTCTTTATGCCAGATATGTTTTTAATCACAGCTCTGTGAAGTTAGATATTTAACTTTTTAAATTGCTGTATAAATGCGAACTGTTGTTGTAGTCTGCAAGATTTATTTGAACCCCATGGTACATGTTTACCCCTCTGAAACAAAGGCAAGTAAAGGAGCCAGTCGCAAACCTCTGGCACTTAACAAATAATATGCAATATAGACTCATCCAGGCTGTGATGGTGTGAAAATGCTTCCTGAAAATTTTCACTTTGCTTTCTCAGATCAAAGGCGAGTAACGCCTGTAACCATGGGCAATGACTATGTTGACCAAAATGAAAAGAGAAAATGCTGGAAAATTTCAGTGCATCTGGCAGCATCTGTGGAGAGAAAAACATTGAGTTGGATTCTCTAGCCATTCGCACCAGCAGGATTTTCTGGTCCTGCTACAGTGAACAGAGACTTGGCTGAGTGTCAAACTCTCCATCCTTGCTGGCAGTAGAGAATTCCGGCCATAGTTAATGTTTGAAGTCCAGATGACTCTACTTTGCTGAGTTTTTTCAGCGTTTTTTGTTTTCAGTTCAGATTTAAAGTTTATTTATTCGTCACAAACAAGGCTTACATTAACATTGCAATGAAGTTACCGTGAAATTTCCTAAGTCACCACACTCTGGAGCCTTACTGCAGTATTTTGTTTTTGGTTAACTATATTGATCTGTTTGAAAAAGTTTATAAACAAGAAAGAATTTCACTTGGTAATAAACTAAAGGTGAATGCACGATAGAGTCATGCTGTCATAGAGTTTTCCAGTACAAAAAGAGGCCATTCGGCTATCATTTCTGCGCTGACCATCCAGCACTTATTCTTATCCCATTTTCCAGTGTTTGGTCCATAGCCCTGTATACTACTGCATTTAAAGTGCTCATCTAAATGTTTCTTCAATGTTGTGAGGGTTCCTGCCCCTACCATCCTTTCAGACAGCGAGTTCCAGATTCCCACCACCCTCTTGGTGAAAACGTTTTCCTCCAATCCTCTTTAAATCTCTTGCTCCTTACCTAAAGTCGTTGCCACTGTGTTATTAATCTCTCTACAAAGGGGAAATGTTCCTTCCTATCTATCCCATCTATGTCCTTCATAATTTTGTACACCTCGATCAGGTCTCACCCTCAGCCTTCTCTGCTCTAAGGAGAACCACCCCAGCCTATCCAGCCTCTCTTCATAGCTGAAACACTCCAGCCCAGGAAACATCCTGGCAAATCTCTTCTGCGCTGTCTTTAGTGCAAACATATATTTCCTGTAGTGTGGTGACCAGAGAATAGTCTAGCTATGGCCTAATGAGCATTTAAACAGTGCCATCATGGCCTCTCTGCTCTTATATTCTATGTCTCGGCTAATAAAGGTAAGTATTCTAGGTGGCTTCTTAAGTATCCCATATGCCTTTCTAGGATTAACAATGTTAGAAATCCTAACGTTTAAACTTGCATGCACTACAGCTAGAACTGTAGATGTTATTTAGGAGGTAATAAAACTCCTAGGGAGGGACGATACAACTTCTCCCTAACCTCAATGGCTGTGTTTTGAGGAGAGGGTGGAGGACAGAAAGTAGGTTGGATGAGTAGACCAACGTCTTTCTGCCCACCCCTAACCTGTTCCCTATAATATGGGGGAGTAAGGATAAGGTGCCCTCTAGATCATCTTTCTTTAGGCAAGGTGGGGCCCTTACCTGCCCCTTTAAGTGGCAATTAAGAACCTCAATCCACCTCCACTACCGTAATACAGTAGCAGAAGGCAGGTGAGAATAGGAAAGCCATTTCTTCACCCAAAGTTGGTGAAAGGGTGGAAAGGAAGGGGGCTACCTCCTTTGGGGGTGCCCTGGGTAAATGGGAGCCACTCCCCCACCTCTCCCTCAATATCATAAACCCTTTCCTATCACCCTACCTGGCTTCCTGGACCAATATGTCCCTTACCCTACCCCCCGCTTGCACCTCTACCTTGGATCTCTTACTGTCTAAAAAGCCCCAGACTCACTTTGTCCAGTGTACAATGCACTTCTTTGTGGGCCTCCACAAAGTGCAATTGCAGCAGCAGCGCCCACTTCTCTTTCCTGGTGCTGCTGGGACTGCAAGTGCTGTTGGCTAATCTGAGGCTGGGACTTCTTCCCATTAATGGGTAGAGGTCTGACTCTCACCTTATTAAGGCCGCCCATAACTTGTGTAGGTGAGCAGTATGCCCCACTGAAAAATTCAGCCCCTAATGTTCAAAAAGCACAAACAGGAATTTAATTTCAGATGTTTATATTCCACACAAGCCTCTTATGACTCTTAATTAGCTCTCCCCACCTTGCCCCAGTATCACTCCATTCTATTCTCGTCCGTCATCAACCCTTTCCTTAAAAGCTCAATGCTAACTCCTCCAGCCACTCCATGTGTCAGTGTGTTCCACATTCTTACCATGCACTGCATAAAGTAATAATTCCTAATTTCTAAACATTTGATTTTAAGCTTCCTTTGTTCTCAACTCACCAAGAAGTAAAAACAGATTGTTGACACCAACCCAATCAAACCACATCATCGTTTTAAACACCAGAAGGGTGATTCTCCCAGAAAATTTCTAAGTGTCAAAATCACATGATAATTGGAGCAAATCCTGCTGTTTTTTCAGCAGACGTTTCATAAAGAATCCCCCACACATTCTGTGACTGCAGGAAGTACTAGTGGGATTCGTGTTAAAAGGCCAGGGACGGGACCTATCCATACTGGAAAGGGCAGAACATAGCGCTGAGCAGGCCACTGTGCATGCACTGATCCGTCAGCACCGCGATAGGCACATGTGCAGTGACCCGCACTGCTGACCTCTTGATCACTGGCCCCACAAACATGTAATGGCCAGCCTCAACCACCCCCCCCTCCACCGCCAGCCTCAATCTCCTGTCCCCCCACGCAGCCCCGGTTTCCCGACACCCTCCTCCCCCCACAGCCCCGAGCACTCCCCACCCCAACGCCCAGCCCCTATCGCTGGCCTCCCTCAGTCTACTTGGGATCTCTATGCAGAGTAGCGTAGAGCTGATTGTGCTGGAAATCTGGCTGCTGAAGGTATGCAGAGGTCGTGGTGCCCAGCGCTACAAAAGCAGTACAAAGGGCTGGGAAAACCGCACACCCCAGGCAGCACGGTGACACAGTGGTTATTGCTGTTGCTTCACAGCACCAGGGACCTAGGTTCAATTCTGGTCTCAGGTCAGTGTCTGTGTGGAGTCTGCACGTTCTCCCCATGTCTGCATGGGTTTCCTCCTGGTGTTCTGGTTTCCTCCCAGGCTCCAAAGTTGTGCGGGTTAGGTGGATTGGCCACTGGGAAATTGCACATTGATATCAGGGGGGTTAGTAGTGCAAATATGTGGGGTTATGGGGCCTGGGTGGGATTGTGATCAGTGCAGACTTGATGGGCCAAATGGCCTTCTGCTGCACTGAAGGGATTCTATGTTTCATTTTGAATAATTCTATCCTTGCTGAATGTTTTCAGTGTTTGAGAGTACTGTCCTATTTACTTGATCCTATCTTCATTAGTCAGATTTTCATCCCAGGAATCTTCCTTGAATTTTATGGTCTATTTGATTCACTGTGATACTAGGAGATGCATTTACTCGACTTATTATTGATGCCAGCTACATTGTTCACAAATAGATCATTAATTAACTTACATTTTTCAACGAGATTTATTCTATTCCAACAGTGGCTTCATTTCCAAAATACATTACTGGCTGTAAAGCATTTGGAGTCATGAAAAAGCTGTATAATTGCAGGAACTTCCTTTGTTTCATAACTGGATGGATACAACATAGTCATTTTATAGCAATTCAGTGCATTAAAGCCAAGTAACAATTTTTATTTTCTCTATTAGTGTCACAAGTAGGCTTACATTAATGCTGCAATGAAGTTACTGTGAAAATTCCCTAGTCACCACACTCCGGCACCTGTTCACCGGGTACACTGAGAGAGAGTTTAGCATGAAAGGAACCAGCACATCTTTCAGACTGTGGGAGGAAACAGGAGCAAACCCATGCAGACACGGGGAGAACATGCAGACTCCACACAGACAGCGGCCCAAGCCAGGAATCGTACTGTGAGGCAAAAGTGCTAACCACCGTGCCCCTGCCCCTACAGCACTGATAACAGAGTTAGTGCATTTGGCCTGTCAAAAATTACTTTTGTGATATGAATTCCTACCGTACGGAATACTTTGGAGAACATGACAAATTATAGATAGATTTGTGACTATTCACTCTGCATCTGTTAATCATTAAAAATGCCTTTTTCTACATAAGAATTTGCCTTAAATAGGTTCATCCATCCAATATATCACATTTTGTCATGCTCAAGGTGCTTTTTCTCTGCTCTTGCCATATCAGATGCTTTTTATGTTTTGCTCAGATCAACTATTAATGAAAACAGACCAAAATGACGGATAGTAACTTCGGAATTTGCTGACAACTTGCCACAGAGAAATGCTGCATGGGGAGTCTTTTTCATTTAACTTGAAAAATTATTTCACTGAAATAAACTGTTTTGGCTCAAATGATTTATTGTTACACTGTTAATTTGAAACATTCCTCTGCTCTTTCGAGGCAAGTGTGCAGGAGACAAAAGACCTCGTTGTGTGAGATCATAATGTGGGAAAAAACCCATGATAATGTTGCTTGCCAGAAAACTCTCTCAGAGTAAATGTATGCCAACATGCCCACGTGGTCAACAAAATGTGCTTTCCCCCAGTGGTATTAAAGCTTTTGCCTATAAACTTTTTCCATCATTGCACTTGTAATCTTGAGTGAGTAATTACAGGGGCAGATTTATAATGAAACATAACATGCCACAGCACAGGCCCCCCCCAAACTACAACGGCCATCAAAAGTGACAAGTGAGTGATGAAGTTTCTCACTCGGCCACCTGAGAGCACTGTTCACTCCCCTGCATCTCTCTTCTTTGATTTGATGTGATTTATTATTGTCACATATATTGGGATACAGTGAAAAGTATTGTTTCTTGCACGCTATACAGACAAAGCATACCATTCATAGAGTACATAGGGGAGAAGGAAAGGAGAGGGTGCAGAATGTAATGTTGCAGTTACCGATAGGGTGAAGAGAAAGTTGATTTGATTTGATTTATTATTGTCCCATATATTAACATACAGTAAGAACTATTGTTCCTTGTAGACAAAACATACCGTTCACGGAGAAGGAAACGAGAGAGTGCAGAATGTAGTATCACAGTCATAGCTAGGGTGTAGAGAAAGATCAACTTAATGCAACATAAACCCATTCAAAAGTCTGACAGCAGCAGGGAAGAAGCTGTTCTTGAGTCAGTTGATATGTGACCTCAGACTTTTGTATCTTTTTCCCAATGAAAGAAGGTGGAAGGGAGAATATCTGGGTTGTGTGGGGTCCTTGATGGCGCTAGCCACTTGCGCAAGACAAAGGGAAGTGTAGACCGTATCAATGGATGGCAGGTTAGTTTGCGTGATGGACTGAACTATGTTCACAACCCTTTATAATTTCTTGTGATCTTGGGCTGAGCAGGAGCCATACCAAGTTGTGATATATCCAGAAAGGATGCTTTCTATGTTGCATCTGTAAAAATTGGTAAGGAGTCATAATAGACATGTCGAATTTCCTTAGTCTTCTGAGAAAGTAGAGGTATTGTGGGCTTTCTTAACTATAGTGTCGGCATTGGGGGGACCAAGGCAGGTAGTTGGTGATCAGAAACACTTAGAAATTTAAAGCTCTTGATCATCTCCGTTTCACCATCGTTGATGTAGCCTTGTTTCTTTGCCGGCTCTTTAAGATCCTTTCCGTATCACATGAATTTGGAGCAGGAGTAGGCCTCTCAGCCCCTCAAGCGTGTCTTTTCACTGGCTGCTACACTTCTGATTGAAGTCACATGGCACCCAATATGGCATTTGATGGACTGGCGCTGGTTAGCCCTGCCTCTGGCTGGCCTGTCTCTCCACCTGTCGGTTTCCCATCGCTGTGTGAGAAGCCAGAAATAGAGCCAAAGTTGTGCCGAGACTTCAACTGCTCCAGGCACTACCACCCAACAGGGGGAATTTGTGGAGGAAGATTGCAGAGTGAAGGTCAACTTTGCCCTTTTCTGCTCTGCTGTTTTTTAATTTGAACCCAGGTGATTAGCTTGTGCTTATAGGTTAATCAGTGTGTATGAATGCATGTGTCAGTATATGAGGGGTTCTCAATGACATTATCACATGTTTGCACGTAAGGATGTGGTTTTATCTACTCAATAGTTAGAGATACTGCACAAAAATGCAGTGGTTCTTTCTCAATGTATCAACATCTCACTGAATCAGAACCATGATATTAAAAACACAGTCCTCCCTTCCGATCTCTCCTGCTGATTTCAGATATCCCCACCAGGTATCTATCTGTAGTAGATTGTGGAGTCTGTCTCCCTAAGGCAACACAGGAGAAGGGAGTCACCTGGCTTGAGGGACTAATCACTCCAGAGAGTGGAGTCCTCTCTCGTGCAGAGTCATCGAGCAGCCATGTAGTGAGCATTGCAAGAACTAGGGCTGTGCCTCAAAGTCTCAAGGAAATGTGAGGCTTGTCCCAAAAGAGCAGGAAAGAAGAAAGCCGTAAACTGCTTCAAACAGAGAATAAACTAAAAAGTTTAAAACAGAATGGTTGGAACTCAAAAGCCATGCTTCAACTTTGAAAAATAAATCGTACCTGCAGCAGCCGGAGACACTTTGAAGCATTGTTGTAAAACACACCTGCAAAAAGGGAAGTTACCTGTGTCTGAACAACAATAGGCTGTGTAGAAAAAATACTATAGTCTAAAGGCAGTAATGCACTTAAAGTTGTACAACATTTAATGCAATAACCATGAGAAGGAACAAAGATCCAGGGACAGGAAGATCAGAGAAGACTTCCAATAGAAGATAACTCTGAAAAGAGGGTCTGTAAGCAACACAAGACTTCAGCAGAGGAAATTAAGACCTCAAACAAGAGGAAACACCAGATCCCGGAGAGGTGGGTGCTGAAAAACCCTGGAGAGGGTGGAGCAATGAAAACCCCAAAGTGGTGGGGGGAGGCATTGGAAACCATGGTGAAAACCCAAACTAGGGGGTAACAGAAGACTCTTAGTGACTACATGAAGAGCTGAAGGCGGCAAGGTGGAGTCGCATCCCTCCTGTTGTAATGAGTAGTTGCCTGGAAGTTTTAGCAATAAAATACAGTTGTAGTCAGTCAGAAAATAAGATAAGCCACAGCAAAAGAAGAAATAAGAAGAAGCAAAAGAGTTGGATAAATTTCACCAACAATCACAGCAAATCAAAAGGGAGGTAAAAAGTTGCGATCCTCATCTAAAGGAGAGGCAGCCTAGCTGGATCAAAGCTAAGAAATATACTAGTGTCAATGAGAAATAGTACAACACTCACCAGCATGTGCTGAAGAAACTGGATTAGAGCAGGAAGATGTGAAAAAGATAAGAGAGAATTGAGAGAAAAAGAACAAGTGAAATTCAACAAGAGAGGCCATAGCATGGAACTCAAGAAGAGCCAAGCCAGTCCTCTCGTAATGGATGCTATCAGTTTTGGGATTGGTGAGAGAACTGCTGGTCTCAGAGTGAAACAATTTGATACACAGCACTCATGCAGGATGTCCTGTATCAGTGGCTACAAGAGTCACTGGACTGGTGAAGCAGAGCTATCATTCACCAGAGCCAGACTGGGAATCTTGTGGAGATCCAATCGAATGATCAAATTACCAGTTGTGTGGAATACACCAAAAGAGCTGGAGAAATGGGCATTCTGCAGAGAGGCAAAAACAGTCCAGTGTTCAAGGGTGCTGTGCAGGATATAGCAATGGACAAACCCAAAGAGAGAACACAACCGTCAAACAAATTAGCAATTCAGAAAGTGAAAATAAAGTTTATTTATTAGTCACAAGTAAGGCTTACTTTACAATGAAGTTACTGTGAAATTCCCCTAATCGTCCCACTCTGACGCCTGTTCAGGTCAACGCATGTCTTTTGGATTGTGGGAGGAAGCCCACGCAGACATGGGGAGAATGCGCAAAATCCACACAGTGACCCAAGCTGGGAATCAAGCTCGGGTCCCTGGCGCTGTGCGGCAGCATTGCTAACCACTACGCTACCATGCTACCCACAAATGTCTAAGAAGAAACGTCTAATAAAAAAATAACAAAAAGTAGGTAAAAAGGTTGAATGTAAGATGTTGCAACTACCAAATAGATATAGCAATTCTTGGCAAACACGCAGAGTGTGAGTAAGGAGAAATTGCTATCTAATATTGTCAGAAGAGGCTGTTGAGTTCACCTTAGCAGAAACTGAAAAATGGATATACTAAATGGATTGCAAAGACAGAGCAACGGGCTAAAAGTAGAATTGCACATACTGAGAATGAGAATCAGAAACCAAGCAGAACGGCTAAATTACTTGGAAATAACCAAATCATGCATGAGAGATTGGATAAGCAACAGCTGGGGAATAAAACTGAGTTTGGAACAAGTTCGGAAACAGGCTGAAGAATGCAATCATCGCAGAGAACTTTTCTTTTTAAAAAAGAGAGGAGCCTCTTAAAATTGTTGGTTCATCTAAAGGGATTTCAGATGAAATTCCAGGTAAAGGAGAAACAAACTGTGGGAGATGGAGCTGGAATTGGCTCAGACTAAACCACGACTGGCAGAGACTGAGTGCAAAATGACAGGTGGAGAAGGTGAGGTAGATGGGTCGATGCAGAAAGTGAAAGAAAGAAGGTGGAAAATGAAGCCACCCAGTTGTAGAAGTTGTGCTGGAAAGAATAAGACAAAGCAACAATTCAGGCAGAGAAGGAAACTGAGGTTGCACACCAGAACAAGATTGCTGGAATTGTCACGCTAATAGAAAAACAGAGGAACCAGTATGATAAAATGGTCGATGGGAAAAAGGAAGAACTTTTCCACACAACCTCAGTATCAGAAATAGATAGAGTACCACAACCATTTCCTTCACATGTTACAGACTGAGGTTGTGAACGAGCTGTGTTGTATTGTGATGTTGGAACCTGCATGCATTGTAGCGTAGGGTGCTTGACAGAGAAAAGCATCAACAGAGGATTGGAGAATGAAAACATTCCTTCTGGTTGTATCACGGCTTGGTAAGGCTCCTGCTCTGCCCAAGACGCTACAAAAGATTGTGAACGTAGCCCAATCCATCACGCAAGCCAGCCCCCCATCCACTGACTCTGTCTACACTTCCAGCTGCCTCGGAAAAGCAGCCAGCATAATTAAGGACCCCAAACACCCCGAACATTCTGTCTTCCACATTCTTACATCAGGAAAAAGATACAGAAGTCTGAGATCATGTACCAATTGACTCAAGAACAGCTTTGTCCCTGCTCCCATCAGACATTTGAATGGTCCTACCTCATATTAAGTTGATCTTTTTCTACACCCTAGTTATGACTCTCACACTATATTCTGCACTCTTTCATTTCCTTCTCTATGAATGGTCTGCTTTGTGTAGCGCGCAAGAAACAATACTTTTCATTGGATACTAATACATGTGACAAAAATAAATCAAATCAAACCAAGGACATTGTCCACAGACTAAAGTAAGTAAGCCTTGGTCAGCACACACTTTAAAACAGAACTTGGAAAGCAACAAGCTCATGGTAGAGTCCCATTATGTCTTGTTGTTGAATATGAGCCTCAGGACCTCATTATTGAACAATTGTCCCACCAATTTACAAAAGGGTAACTTGTGTGTATAATGTGTATTTAGAATATGGGTTTGAGTAAACTGTTTTTGACATTTGTTTAAAAGTTTAAGGGGCTAGGGATTTAGTGATTATGGGATCTGTCTCTTTAAGACAGCACAGTAGAAGAGGGTCACCTGGTTTAAGGGACCAATCACACTTCTCTCTTGCAGAATCATCGAGCAGCCATGTAGTAAGCATGTAAGAACTGAGGCTCCAACCCAAGGCAGCCATGGCTGCTGTCCCCTGGACCTGATTTCTCTTTAGCAATAAATATCTTTTGTCCCTAACAAAGTCTGAAGTGGCTTGACATTGCCTGGGGAGTGCCACGCTAATTTAGTATCCTACTGGATGTCTCAAAAAAGACTCATTGCATTAACCTGCTTTGCACTCACTGCTCGTCTCCCTCTCAATTTAAAATCATAGAATCCTGACAGTACAGAAGGAGGCTATTCGGCCCATTGCGTCTGCACCAACAACAATCCCACCCAGGCATTATCCCTGTAACCCCACGCATTTACCTTGCTAATCCCCCTGACTATCAGGGGCAATTTATCATAGCCAATCAATATAACCCACATATCTTTGGAGTTTAGCACCACAATTTGTTAATTGTTTTTTCACAATGCTGTTCCTAAAAATCTCTACCAATAGGAGGAAAACTGAGGATAAGCGTTTCTGAAAGGCCAGATCTGCAGGCTTCAAACCTTTGAATGTTGGAAATGGACCTTGCTGGATCTGTCTGACTCTCAAAATCACTACCCAATTGTTCAGGAAGGCAGTAATGACTGGGTGTAGTCACCAGTTAGTGTTACATTAGATGGACATAGTCTTGTTTAACATTAATGATTCAAGTACCAGTGATTAAAATCCTGGTGAGAGGATTGTGTAAGGGTGGCACGGTGGCACAGTGGTTGGCATTGCTGTCTCACAGCGCCAGGGATCCGGGTTCGATTCCTCGCTTGGGTCACTGTCTGTATGGGATCTGCACATTCTCCCCAATTCTGCATGGGTTTCCTCCAGCTTCCTCCCAAAGTCTGAAAGATGTGCTGGTTAGGGTGCATTGACCCGAACAGACATTGGGGTGTGGCAACTAAGTGAATTTCACAGTAACTTCATTGGAGTGTTAATGTAAGCCTTACTTTGACAAATAAATTAATGTTATTCATTGTACAGTCCGATGACTGAACTAGCTGGTAGCAAAAACAGAGCTGGAGGGGGGGAGGTGTCAGACATCTGCATAAGCACTTTAATCATGTACTCGGTGTGATGTTGTATATTTCCAGTGTATGTTTTATCTGTGTTCAATTGTGAATAGCTGACTAAATGGATACGGGATGTCACCATGTCTATGAGTTCAAAAATAAAACAACAGATGCAGTAGTCCCATATTGTTAAAAGTTTTTATACACTTTAGTTTGCGAATTTGAATTACTCAGGCAATCAGCCCTGTTAGGAACTAGCAATTCACTCGTCTAAATATTGTAAAGATATGGGAGGGATATTTTCACTTGTGTAATTTGTTACAATTTCCATTGCCCCAGAGTTGGTGTAAAGCCCTATTCCCCAGGCTTTACATCTACCCTGATCTATTAATGTATCATCAAGCAGTAACTTAGAGCATCAACTTAACTTCAGCAGTTTAACAAATTACAAACATGATACTTCCCATCCTGTGAGCTGTCCCGGGGATTTTCGGTTCCCTTGGTAATGTATTACTCATTTTTACTAACTCTACATGAGGAGAAACTTGGCCGCACATGAGACATTTAACCGGGACACATCCATTCCTCCGAAATTGGTCCCTTCCAATTAAATCATTTTATTGTTAGAGATTGTACAGGGTGGACCCAGACAGAGCGGATTGGTGAGGTTAGCGGCTCCAAGGTTGATGTGCAGGGGCAAAAATGGAACAGTGAATGGGGCCCCACAAAGTGAAAATTGCCCCTCTATGTTTAAATTCAAAGGTACACCAAGGGTAAGAGGGAGTTTCAGAAGCAGGTGCAATCAGAATAAAGGGTCTGGGTTACTATTTTTCTTTCACAGAATCCCTACAGTGCAGAAGGAGGCCATTTGGCCCATTGAGTCAGCACTGACCATAATCCCCACCTCGGCCCTATTCTCATCATGCATCATATTTACCCTGCTAAGGGGCAATGTAACATGGCCAATAAACCTAACCCATACATCTTTGAACTGTGGGAGGAAACCGGAGCACCCGGAAGGAAACCCACGCAGACATGGGGAGAATGTGCAAACTCCACACAGACAGTGACCCGAGGCTGGAAATTGAATCCAGCTCCCTGGTGCTGCGAGGCAGCAGTGCTAACCACTGTTCCACTGTGTCACCACAAGCTACTGGGATTCCAACAAGAACTTCCTTAACTACACGGACTGACATTATTTTTAATCAACATCATTGTATCAATTAGTTTCTAATGTAAAAGTTAGGCTCCACTCCACTGCATATGTTTTGATTTTAACTGGAACAAGCTTTTCCTCATGAGATGAAATTTTTGAGTGCGCAATTACTTTCATATTTGGTTTTCCTTTCAGTTTCAGCGATAGATTTTTTCCTCAGTAATCTCTTCCAATAATAGTTGTCAAATTCAAGTTTTCAAGATTATGAGGGGAATTGTGTAGCCTGGCTAGGGGTTTGTTTGCCTGATTTGATTTAATTTGATTTATTATTGTTACATATATCAGTATACAGTGAAAAGTACTGTTTCTTGTTATTGTCAGCCCTACTTGTGACTAATAAATAAACTTCACATTGAGAAGGAAACGAGAGGGTGCAAAGTGCGTGCTGACCAAGGATGACATACTTCAGTCTTTGGACAATGTCCTTGATTTGATTTGATTTATTGTCACATGTGTTAGTGTACAGTGAAAAATATTGTTTCTTGCATGCTAGAAAGACAAAGTATACCGTTCATAGAGAAGGAAACGAGAGAGAGCAGAATGTAGTATCACAGTCAAAGCTAGGGTGTAGAGAAAGATTAATCTAATGCAAGGTAAGTCCATTCAAAAGTCTGATGGCAGCAGGGAAGAAGCTATTCTTGAGTCAGTTAGTACGTGACCTCAGCCTCTTGTATCTTTTCCTGATAGAAGGTAGAAGGGAGAATGTGCATGGGGTCCTTGATTATGTCGGCTGCTTTGCCAAGGCAGCAGGAAGTGTAGACAGAGTCAATGGATGGGAGGTTGGTTTGGGTGATGCCTGGGGAAATAAATTCACATTACATAGTAAGGATTGAGCAAAAAATGGGTTAGAACTTCCTCAGCCAAACTGCAGTAGCCTTATGGAACAAATTATCAGGGAAAACTATTGAAGGCGACTTTTTAAGTGGTTTCAAGAAGCAATTGGATTAAGGGTTATAGCGATTAGGCAAGAGGTGGAGGTAATCTATCAAAAAGACACTTGTTCAGCAATAGAGATGACTATTTCCTATTCTTAAAGTCTATGCTATTAAAACATATACTTTGTGTAATTCTCCCCATGTACTAATGGAAGCAAAAACAGTTTTTTACTGGGAACTTTGAAATCTTCACTTCAAGTTTGCAAGTTGTGGCCAAATTCACCTCACCGTGTCCTGTGCACACATCTATTATTAATGTCCATCTTCAGAGAAGTATTGAAATAAAAAGTCAAAACATCCATTGTAAACACTGGTTAGACTTTGAGGAAATGTGAATGGAATCCTTCGTATCCAGAGAACTGCTTTCCAGTGCAAAGAGAAAGGGTGATGGGAAAAAGTGTAAGTTATAAGAACATAAGAACATAAGAAATAGGAGCAGGAGTAGGCCATCTAGCCCCTCGAGCCTGCCCCGCCATTCAATAAGATCATGGTTGATCTGTCGTGGCTCAGTTCCACCTTCCCGCCCTCTCCCCATAACCCTTAATCCCCTTGCCTATCAAAAACCTATCAACCCGTGTCTTAAAAATATTTAGCAAGGCAGCCTCCACCACTTCAACGGGCAGAGAATTCCAGAGATTCACCACCCTTTGAGTGAAGAAGTTCCTCCTCAACTCCGTTCTAAACCGCCCCCCCCTTTGTCTTGAGGCTGTGCCCTCTAGTCCTACTGTCCTTTCTGAGCAGGAAGAGCCTCTCCACCTCTATCCTATCCATCCCATTCATCATCTTATACATCTCAATGAAATCTCCCCTCATTCTTCTAAACTCTAACGAGTACAAGCCTAGTTTATTCAGCCTCTCCTCATAGCTCAACCCCCTCAACTCCGGAATCAGCCTAGTAAACCTCCTCTGCACTCCCTCCAAGGGCAAAATATCCTTGCGTAAGTGCGGCGACCAAAACTGCACACAGTACTCCAGCTGCGGCCTCACCAGTGCCCTATACAGCTGCAGCAAGACCTCCCTACTTTTATATTCAATCCCCCTCGCTATGAAGGCCAGCATCCCATTTGCCTTCCTGACCACCTGCTGCACCTGCAAGCTGGGTTTTTACGATTCATGCACAAGGACCCCGAGGTCCCTCTGCACCGTCGCGTGCTGCAGTTTTTCGCCATGTAAGTAATAGTCCTTCCTACCATTCTTCCTACCAAAGTGGACAACCTCACATCTGCCAACCTTAAATTCCATTTGCCATTTCCTGGCCCATTCGCCCAGCCTATCTAGATCCTTCTGCAGACTCTCCACACCCTCCGCACAATTTGCCGTTCCACCAATCTTGGTGTCATCAGCAAATTTCGACACCATACACTCGGTTCCCTCCTCCAGATCATCTATATAAATGGTAAATAGCTGAGGCCCCAGCACCGACCCCTGGGGCACTCCACTAGTCACCATCCGCCAATCCGAATAGCACCCATTGACCCCCACTCTCTGCCTCCTATTTGACAACCAATCCTCTATCCACGCTAACACCCTACCCCCAACTCCATGCCCCCTGACCTGGATTACACTGGATTCCTGAAGCATACCTGATTCTGCACCATCTGCATTAGGGGCAGCACAGTGGCATCGCGGTTAGCACTGCTGCCTCACAGCACCAGGGACATGGGTTCGATTCCTGGCTTGGGTCACTGTCTATTTGGAGTCTGCATGTTCTTCCTGTGACTGTACGGGTTTCCTCTGAGTGCTCTGGTTTCTTCCCACAGTCCAAAAATGTGTGGATTAGGTTGATTGGTCAGGGGATTAGTAGGGTAAATATGTGGGGTTAAGAAGATAGGGGCTGTGTGGGATTGCTGTTGGTACAGACTCAATGGGCAGAAAGGTCACCTTCTACATTGTAGGGATTCCCTAAATCTATCCCACCTTTATCTTAACTTGTCTGAATGAATCCATCCCAAAGACATACAGGCCTAATTTAAATGGCAAAGTTGTGACCCAATAATATAATGTGGACGTTTATGTCATTTTAACTCTGAGCCTGACATATTTCTGCAGAGCTTTGATCCCACCAGTGAAAGAAGGACAACATCCTGGCCACAGGGGGCCCCGGAAAATTAATGTTTGTTCAACATTTTATTGGTTCCGAGTTGGCGAGGTGGTGGTGTTCTCCTCCCCTTCACAGAAAGAAACCTTGGATGACTCTATCTTTCCGAGTTCTCCCTGCACCTCCACCTCCTAACCCTGACTCTCTTTAGTTGTTGCGGACTATTTCTACGAGACCTCAGTGCCACGATCCTCAGGAGGGAGTCAGTGTTGGGAGCTCAAACAAGACCCGAATTATAATTGCCTGCTTCTGCCTACCCATCACCAGTACCTGCCTGGAGATAAAGATGGGGCTTAAATATTTGCTCTTGACCTGTTGCATCTCAGTCTTGAAGCAAAAGAGAAGCAACACTTTGGTTAGATTTCATTTTACATTAGCGATGGAATGCCTTTGTACCACAAATGAGTGATTGCATTTTTCACCCCCCCTTCCCACTGACTTTCTGATCCTAACCATGCTGTTATGATGAGGTATTGACTAGAGCCCGAAGAAGGGGTAAAAACCAAAGGCCCTTGATGGACTGGGCTATTCCCAAGTTTCTCTTAGTTCTCAGATAATAGACATGGGAACTAGTCATGTGCCTGTCCTCTAGGCCACTTATGTGCTAACTGAGGTCCGTGTAGAGGAATAATTAAGAGGAATTTCATACACTAAGTAAAAAAATCTTATTTCATAATGCTTCCTTCCTCAGTTTATCTGTGTTGGTCAGCATCCATGGATCTTTCCTTCAAATGGGGACAAGGATTGTGGATCTGGGCAGCTGAATCAATTTTAAAATGGCAGCTCCCCCCCAGTCCCAGTGAGAAGCAAATATCTTTTCTATTAACAGTTTATTCCATAACTGCAGACAATATTCATTATTAAAATATTGGGGAGGAAATCGTCCCAGTCACTCCGCTGCTCTAACAATGCAACAGGCCAGGAGATATCAGCAGAGACCATTTTGCGGGCTTCCCACTGGGTGCCACGGCCTCTGCACGTCTCCAGGGACAGAATTTCCGGAGCTGTCAGCTCTGCGTTGGAAATCGGTGAGGAGCTGATTTAAATATTTAAATCCTGATTTAAGTCCTGTTAGCGGGCCCGGTACTGAAGTCTCTGAGCCTGCAAACATCTCCCCTCCACTCCCGCCACGATGGTTCAGTCCAGCGGGGTTTACTCTTGCTCCACACTAATGATGAATAGGCAGTCGACCCTGCTGAATGAAGGGAAGGCAATGGGGGCCCCCCCCCCAAGAAGATCAGGGTGAGGGGGTGCCCTTTGGGCATTGCCAGACTATGCCCCTGGCAATGTCCAAGGAGCAAAGTGACAATGCTCCAGAGGTGCCTTGGCACTGCCCACTGGACATTGGGCAGTGCCAAGAGGGTGGGGCCACAGGGGGCAAGGTCAATGTGGGGCAATCAGTGCACATTGGGGGGGGGGGGGCCCTGCTGCCACTCTGCACCTGGGATCGGTAGATTGCAGACAGTGGGAGGGAAGTGGGTGTTCAGGGGCTGGCCATCTGAGTGGGGGAGTGGGTGGGGTCAGGGCTGCCAGGGGGTGTCGGGGCTGTGGGAATGAGGGGGTCAGGATTACAGGGGATGGAGGGGGAGGTGAAGTCAGTAAGCCAGCGATGCAGGCTACTGTGCTAGCCTGGAGAGGACTGGGAGGCCAGCGAGTTGTAAGTCAGCGATGCGGGGGGTTGCTGTGCTGGCCAGCGATCGAGCTGACTGGTGTTCGGGAGGCCAGCAATGCCGGATTACTGTGCATGCGTTGATCTCTGCTCTGACAGATCGGCGCATGGGCAATGGCCCACTCAGCGCTATGCTGCCGGCCCCTCCAGTGGGAAGGATTTTCAACAAGAATCTCACTTGGCCGTTTTGTGACGCACAGAGCGTGGGAAATTCATTTTGAAAATCCTGCTAAAAGCACCAGCAGGAGGATTTACTCCAGTTCTTAAGCGAATTCAGCACTTTGAATGTTTTTGGGAGAATCACACCCATGATCTTTTCTAGATACCCATTATTGCATTAGTTTTACAAAGCCAACAATGCCACAAACAGTAGAACGGTCTAAGATAAAATCAGGACATTCCAGCCCGTTGGATCTTGTCCCTCTTGGAACTCATTGTAACATTCAATCAGTGATTTCAGAATAAGGCTCGGGCGACACTTGCTGCCAACATTCCCTCCATCCACAGTTCCCAGCAATAGGGTGTTACTAAGCGTCTAACCACAAACCACCACACAGAATATAATACAAATAATGTTTGGCATTCTGATCTTTGATGGAAAGTTAGCAGTTGGCCTTACCCGATGTAAAATACAATCCATTAGAAATTGCAATAAAGGCGATCAGTGTGAATTTCCAAGAACCTAAAGCAATTGCAAATAAGGCCATATTTCAAATAATATAACCAAATTAGTCTAAGAGTTTCAAATACTTCCTGCTGGCCCCAGAATTGGAAGTCTGAGTCTTAAATAAATCACCCAATGATTCAATAAACCATCCTTTTAATACTCAAAGTGACTTCGCCAGGATGAGTTACACCAATGCCACTGTCATAACTGACAATCTTGTCCCCCTTATCTGCTGCCCCAAAGTATTTATATCCCAATTTATCTGAGCCAATCATTCTCTCATCCTTCCAATTTGTAAGAAAGAGCTCACATTTTATACATCACTTTTCATGAGCTCAGGACATCCAAAGAGCTTTGCAACCAATGGCTTACTTTTAAAATGTACTTACTGTTGTAATGTAGGAATCATGGAAGGCAACTAGCATGTAGTAATGTCGCCATGGTCCCTGATGACCATAGGCACTGACTGGTGGTGATTTAACCTTAGAATTACCACATCTCAGGCAAGGTTGAGAAGGCGGAACCTTCATGAAAAACTTAAGCCAGTACAGGGATTGAACCCGTGTTGGTCACATCACTAACCATCTGTCCAATCAACTGAGCTAAACCAACAATGCTGTAGGGTTTTTACTGAGAGCAATGACCAGATAATTACTTTCTGTGATGCTGGCTGAATGCTGAATATTGGCTTAGACATCAAAAAGAACTTCCCAGCTCTCCTGTGAGTTAAGATGTGGAGATGCCGGCATTGGACTGGGGTAAACACAGTAAGAAGTCTCACAACACCAGGTTAAAGTCAACCAGTTTATTTGATAGTAAACCCACAAGGTAAACCCCAAAAGCTTGTGGGTTTACTATCAAATAAACTGGTTGACTTTAGCCTGGTGTTGTGAGACTTCTCCTGTGAGTAACACCATTGGATCATTTATATCCCCCGAGAAAGCAGATGGGGCTTGGTTTAACATCTCATCTGAAAGACACACCTCCGACAATGCAACAATCCCTCAGCAGGGCACCCGAGGGTCAGCATAGATTAAGTGCTCAGATTTCTGGACTGAAGCTCAAACCCTCAATATTTTCACAATAACTTCATTGCAGTGTTAATGTAAGCCTACTTATGACTAATAAATAAACTTTATTTCCCCATCTAGAGGTGACAATGCTGCCATTTCAAACCTGGAAATGAAATGAAATCATCTGCATTTCTTTTGGACTGTGGGAGGAAACTGGATCAGCCAGAGGAGACCCATGCAGACACTGGGAGAATGTGCAGGCTCCCCACAGACAGTGACCCAAACCGGGAATTGTACCCCGGTCCTTGGCAAAAATAATAAGCTTTAAATTTAAAATATAATTTAGCGTGGGAATGCTGCAACTATTGGGCTGATTAGCTATGAGGAGAGGTTGGAGAAACTTGGTTTGTTCTTGCTGGAACGACAGGGGTTGAGGGGAGACCTGATAGAAGTCTATAAGATTATGAGAGGCCCGGACAGAGAGGATAGTCAGAAGCTTTTTCCCAGGGTGGAAGAGTCAATTATTAGGGGGCATAGGTTTAAGGTGTGAGGGTCAACAGGAGATGTACGAGGCAATTTTTTTACACAGAGGGTGGTGGTGCCTGGTACTTGTTGCTGGAGGGGGTAGTGGAAGCAGATTTAAGGGGCGTCTTGACAAATACATGAATAGGATGGGAATAGAATGATATGGTCCCCAGAAGGGTAGTTCAGATGGACAGTATGGTCAGTGCAGGCATGGTGGGCTGAAGGGCCTGTTCCTGGGCTGTAACTTTCTTTGTTCTTTTCTTTGTTCTTTGATAGATGGTGAAAAGAAACACATGTGGGAAAGCAACATTCCATCTGGATGGTGGGAGCTGCGGTCATATTTTCGAGGTGCCAAGAATTCAGGAACAAAGTCCACCTGTCTGTTTGTACAGGTCTGATCCCTCTCACATGCCTTCAAATCATCCATGGATTCAAGCCATTTTTCCGGCGGCCTCCATTGATCCGAATGCAATTCGGAAAGTGCTAATGCGTGACATTTATAGCAGCAAGCAGCAGATGAATTTTTGGGAGATTGAACTTGCACTTGTTACTATAAACAGGGCATCAGTGAAAGAGGCTTCAGGACAGCTGCTGTGTGAAACAGAAATGTCACACAAGAGTAGGGCTTTTCAGAAATAGGGATTAATATACATTGTTGGGTTGGCACAGAGGAAACTTCAACCTATATCCAACCAGTCCCGAAACTGTCCTGAGTGGCCACACTGTGCAGCGACAAAGGCAAAAATGTTTCGCCAAATAATGAACGCAATGATAAGCTTCTGTGCACCGATGATATGTTAGCCATTAACTGGAATTTTTAGTAATACGATGGAAGGCAAACTGTGAGCACCTGTGTCAGCTAATGTGTCTTCATTGTAAAAATGTGTAGGTTAAATTGGCCAGATGAGGGTGCTGTAACATGAAGAAATGTTATTATTCTGCCTCGTTAGCCGTAACCTGCTTCCTGCAACAAAAGTTAGATGGAGCAACTGGATCCAACACCTGATCACTGTCCCCCTTCTAGAATAAAAACAATATTAAAAAAGAGCAAATTGAGTCCACAGCTGACTCCTTGCTGCTAAATAATAAACCCCATTATATCAGTAACTGGAATATTTCTGAATCTGTGTTCATTTAGGCGGGCCGATGGCACAGTTGTTAGCACTGCTGCCTCCCAGCGTCAAGGACCCGAGTAAATTCCCAGCTTGGGTCACCGTTAGTCTGGAGTCCGCGCGTTCTCCCCGTATCTACCTGGGTTTCCTCTGGGTCCTCCAGTGTCCTCCCACAGTCCAAAAGACGTGCTGGTTAGGGTGCATTGGCCATGTTAAATTCTCCCTCAGTGTGCCCGAACAGGCACCGGAGTGTGGCGACCAGGGGATTTTCACAGTAACTTCATTGCAGTGTTAATGTAAGCCTACTGGTGACACTCAAAAATAAACTTTAAACAATCAGGGTGGTCAAGAAGACTCCTAAAACCTTGCTGTGGCTCAGTGTGTGGAACCAACTCAAACAGCCCACCAAAGCCCAATTGCGGATTAAATGTGGATGTGCCCACAGGGTGGGCCCCCCCACCCACCCACCCACCCCCCTCCCCTGTTACCTCCAACCCATGGGGGGCCTCGATGGGCCCCCTTCACTTCAGCGGCATCCGGCTAAACCCCACTGGAGTGAAATACTCCCGGCAGGTGAGGAGAGACTCAAGCGAGCCTGGAGTCCAGGGCCTGCTAATTCGATGTAAAATATATTTAAATGCTTATTTGAATAATGAATGCAGCTTTGCGTAGATTTCTGGCATGGAGCTGATGGCACTGGAAGCCTGGCTGTCGGAGACTCGCGGAGGTCGCAACGCCCAGCGGGGAACCTGCAAAACAGCCTGTGCTGAGTCTCCTGATCCGCTGCTCTATAAAAGCAGCACAGGCGGCTGGGAGAATCTCACCCCCTCCCAATCATGTCAAGTAACCAAAATGCTCAGTATGTCCAATGGCCTTGAACAACTCTTTAGAAAACTATACAAAAGGCTTCAGCCACCCTTGTGCTAAGGAGGGACAGGAAATATCAACCAAATTGCAACAGTAATCACTGCTACAACTGTCCACGGCAGTCAACATTTTCATTTACAAATTTTCTGCCAATAGTAAGAACAAACCCAACCAAACGACCGAGGAAAAGGAAAGCATGCAGAGTTCCATCCTAATGCAAAAGCAAATCACCACGGACACTGGAATCTGAAACAAAAACACAAAATCCATCCTAATGTGCTGCTGTTCAAATCCGGTATTAAAACTGAGGCAGCAATCTACGCACACAGATTCCAATATAAAGCCTGGTTTAACAGAAGGGGCCTATTAAAGGACAAATGCTGCACAGTGACCACCACCAAGTTTCCCTTCATGAAAGGTGATGGCATAATCCCAGTCCCAGCCCACATAATCACTGCAGGGAGCCTTCATGATGTCAGGGACTATACATAAAACATTCGTTCGTCTAAGCGCAGTTTTAAAGCAAGGATACTGAATGTCCCCTAACGTGTGCCAGCACCACCTCTTAGTGTAGTTAAGGTTGTGATTATATCGCACCAACTAGCTGAGATCAGTGACTGCAGAGTAATAACAGCCACCAGGAAGATTCCTGTTACACTCTGAATTGATAGCCACACAATTCTGCAGTTCCTTGTAACATTTTGGGTGGAATTATCCTGTCCCACCTGCCTTGGGAATCGTAGCGGGAAGGACATGGACCATGCAAAGGTTCATTGACCTCGAGTAGGATTTTCTGGTCTTGAACCAAGTGTGGTTGGAAAATCCTGCCCTTTATCTCTTGACAGCATGGAAGGAACCCAGAAAGACAAAAGCAGTCAAACGGAGAAATAAGAACACTGGTCCAAACTGTTTTTAAATTCTGGGAAGCGTTTGCTTTTGCAAAATGCTTTTAAAAGATCCTGGGGGTGATTCTCCTAAAAAGATTTGCGTAAAAACTGGAGTAAACCCTGCTGGTATTTTCCACGGAAGTTTCAAAATGAATCTCCCGCATTCTGTGCACGAGTGTGATTTTATACCAAAAAGCAGCGGCTGGCGTCTATTCCCACTGGGGAGGTTGGTAGTATAGCACTGAGTGGGCCTCTGCGCTGCACTGATCTGTCAGCACCGAGATCAGCACGTGTACAGTAGCCCTCACACTGCTGGCCTCCCGATTGCTGGCCAGCTCACTCAATGGCCAGCCCCGCAGCCCAGCATCACTGCCCCTCCGATCCCCTGCCCCCCTCCCCCCCACCCCCCCACCCACCCCGGTCACTAGCCTCCCACACCAAACATGTCCTGCCAGCCCCCGAAGTCACCCTCCCACCCCCCATGGCCTGCCTTAATCTCCCCCACCAGCAGTACTGATCTCCCAATTCCCTCTCCACCAACCGGCAGCCCTGATGCCCACACCCCCCACCCCCTGCTCCCCACCCCCCCCTCCCGTTTGACTCCCCCCACCGAAGCCCCAAACGCTCTAGCAGGTCAACTCCTCCCTCAACCCTGATGGCCTCCCTCCCTGGCACCAAGCCCGAGTGCAGAGTGGTAGCGGGATCCCCATCCCACCCATCTCCCCCGCCCCCGCCCCCCCAGGATCCCTGCCCCCATTAGGCCCCACCCAGCAGCACAGTACTGAGGCATTGCTGGTTAGGGGCATTGGCCATGCTAAATTCTCCCTCAGTGTACCTGAACAAGTGCTGGAGTGTGGTGACTAGGCGATTTTCATAGTAATTTCATTGCAGTGTTAATCTAAGCCTACTTACAACACTAATAAATAAATTTTAAAAACTAAAGTAAAGCTGTTGTTCTCACCTCAAAGTCTCTTGCAGACTGAGATCCACCTTGTGCATGTCACACCTTATCGATCAGGTTTGAGGCCAATGGACAGTCATTTTTTTTGTCTTTTAAGGAACGTAATGTCATGTTGGTGTGACACAAGATTGAAAGGCCTGATGGGATTCTGGTGACCACCTGTTTTAATGAGCATTCATGAGGTGCAAATGAATGCAAATGGCATTCACATCACCAACGAGTGGGAAGACCAACCCACCACTGACCTGCCATTGGGAGAATCGCAATATTATTTTACTCTGGTGGGTTTCCAACTTTTTGGCTTCCATTAGATTCTCGACTCCCGCCCACCATCAAACCCGCTGTTGGTGGGATCCGAGAATTCTGCCCATAGATTCGTTACCTCCATTTTGCTCTCCAAACGTGCTGCCTGACCTGCTGATATTCTCAGCATTTTCTGTTTTTATTTCAGATTTCCAGCATTTTGCTATTGTTTCTTTGCAACAGCGACACATTCCATTCCAGTTTATTTTGGCTGGGATTTTCCAGCCATTATGACTACACCCCATGTGGGCATTTCGGTGCTCCTGCCAACAGTCTACTGACTGGCGGCGGGACTGGATAATATCCCAGTGGAAGGAGCAGTAAAATCCCACTCTTTGTTTCAGTGTTTCTGCTGCTGTTTTAAAATGATTGAACTATTCATAGCTTCGAAAAGTATCGCCATGACAATGCAATAGTTGAAGAACTTGCCTTTCAACAAGTACTGATCAGTAAACACATTTGCACCTCATTTAAATGCAGAGGAAGCATTTAATGCTAATAAATCACTCAGCTGCCAGGGCCAGCAACCTTTAAATCTGAGTGGCAGCCGTGTGAAAACTGGCACTAATCCAGGAAAATATTGCAAACGCTATTGAATTAATTGTGAGAGAACCATGACCATCAGAGTCCTGGGATGGCATTTTCTGGCCCTACTGAGCTGGGCGCCACCGCGGGGGATTCAGAACTGGTTAGGGTTAGGGTTAGGGTTAGGGTTAGGATTAAGGTTAGGGTTAGGGTTAAGATTAGGGTCGGGGTCGGGTTAGGGTTAGGGTTAGGATTAGGGTTAGAGTTCGGGTTAAGATTAGGGTCAGGGTCGGATTAGGGTTAGGGTTAGGGTTGGGTTATGATTAAGGTTAGGGTTAAGATTAGGGTCAGGATCGGGTTAAGAACATAGAACATAGAACATAGAACACTACAGCACAAACAGGCCCTTCGGCCCACGAGTTGCGCCGATCACATCAACACCTATCTATAACCCCCAATCCCATAAAACCCCATATACTCATCCAGAAGTCTTTTAAAAGACCCCAGCGAGTTCGCCTCCACCACCACTGACGGCAGCCGATTCCATTCACTCACCACCCTCTGAGTGAAAAACTTACCCCTAACATCACTTCTGTACTTTCCTCCCCGCACCTTAAACCTGTGTCCTCTCGTAGCGACCATTTCAACCCGGGGAAATAGCCTCTGAGAATCCACCCTATCTATTCCTCTCAACATTTTATAAACCTCTATCAGGTCACCTCTCAACCTACGTCTCTCCAGGGAAAAGAGACCCAGTTCCCTCAACCTAACTTCATAAGGCATGCCTCCCAGTCCAGGCAACATCCTTGTAAATCTCCTCTGTACCCTTTCAATAGCTTCTACGTCTTTCCTATAGTGAGGTGACCAGAACTGCACACAGTACTCCAAATGAGGCCTGACAAGGGTCTTATAAAGTTGCAGCATTACCTCCCGACTCCTAAACTCAATCCCTCGATTTATGAAGGCCAGTACACCATACGCCTTCTTGACCACCTCCTCCACCTGCGAGGCCGATTTAAGAGTCCTGTGGACCCGGACCCCAAGATCCTTCTGCTCCTCAACACTACCAAGACTCCTGCCCTTGATAGTGTACTCATTCATCCCGTTGGTTCTGCCAAAATGGACGACTACGCATTTATCCGCGTTGAAGTCCATCTGCCACTTCTCCGCCCAGTCCTGCATCCTATTTATGTCCTGCTGCAACTTTTGCCATCCTTCCAGACCATCCACAACACCACCGACCTTCGTGTCATCAGCGAACTTACTTACCCATCCCTCCACTTCCTCATCCAGGTCATTTATGAAAATGACAAACAGCAAGGGTCCTAGAACAGATCCCTGGGGCACTCCACTGGTGACTGACCTCCATTCAGAAAAAGACCCATCCACAACCACTCTCTGCCTTCTGCAGGCAAGCCAGTTCTTGATCCACAAGGCCAAAGGCCCTCGGATCCCATGCCCTCTCACCTTCTCAAGAAGTCTTGCATGGGTTAGGGTTAGGGTTAAGGGTTAAGGTTAGGGTTAGGCTTAGGGTTAGGATTAGGGTTAGAGTTAGGGTTAGGATTAGGGTTCGAGTTCGGGTTAGCATTAGGGTCGGGTTAGGGTTAGGGTCGGGTTAGGGTTAGGGTTTAGAGTTAGAACTGGACGATCTCAGAAATGGGCGGAGCATGTCCATTCCATCTGTTAAGGCGTAGAAGAAGACCATTTGGCAAGGGTAATGGCAAAAATCATAGGAAAGTACGGTGTGGCATATATAATAGTATGAGTCACTTAAAATGACATGTGAAGGGCAGGTTTTTTACACAAAATGGTAGGTGTCGGGAACACGATAAGGGCGTTTAAGGGGCTTTTAAATAAGCACGTGAATATGGAAGGAATATAGGGATAGGGACCGAGGGCAGGCAGAAGAGATTAGTTTAATTTGGTGTCACGTTCGACACAACATTGTGGGCCGAAGGGCCTGATCCTCTGCTGTACTCTTCTATGTTCTCTGTACTGTAGTTTCCCTATTCTGTTTGTGCTGTTCATATATCCACAACCAAATGGGGGCCACAGCTATTACGTTCTATGTTTAATACCATTTTCATGCAAAAATGCCTCAACAATAAGTGAGATATTCCAGATCATACAAAGCTGAGCGAGTTGCGTGCTCTGTGACTTCGATATTCAGGCCCATTTTTACTGGTCACTACAGTAAATGTAAATTCCTTGTCTCACTGACTGTCTGTTAAAATGTTAGAATATCACTACCATAATTTAACCCCCCCTCCCCTCCCATTCAGCAAAGTTTTCAATAATTGCTGGAAGGTAAACTGGAATCGATGACAAATTGCAGTTAGAAATCTGAACATTGTATGCCACACACATTCCTTGAATGATTTATTTGCCCCATACCTGTAAGTTACATAAACAAGCCAACTGGCAATTCTCAACAAATAATTATTTTATCACAGCTCAAGTGCAGCTATTTGCAGGAGCTCGAGCATGTGTTTGGTATTAGAAAAGGTATGTGATGCTCTTGACTGATCATGTCATTCCCCCATAAAAGCAGCTGTCCCAGTGGAAAATTTACAGATGTTTCCAATTTTAAAAGGTTAAAGCCTCTGAGAAACTTCATCACGATTCATACAATTCTGGGGGCATTATGTTACTTCAAAAACAATTCCAACTTGTCTCTAAAGAAAGAAGGCAGGCGTTTTAGAAAACACAAAGAACAATATTTATTTACAAGGGCCCCAGTGGGTGAATTGCAACATATAAAGGGCAGCTTCAGACGCTCAAAATAACTTTTGTTCGGATCACTAAATATACCTTTAATTTTAATCACTTACCAAGAGCAAAGCCAAAGTTCTGTATTAATTAAATAAATCCCAAGTGCAAACAGGAGAAAGTTCCGCTGGTCACATTGTGTAAAACATTCAGAAAGAAAGCAGCAATTTTTCCTGGGTTTGTTGTTTCTCATTAAACCACAATTACATTCTGAAGGAACAATCAGAGTCAATGTTTTCCACAAAAATAGAAAATGCTGGAAAATCACAGAAGGTCTGACAGCATCTGTGGAGCGAGAACGGAGCCAGTGTTTCAAGCCTGGATGACTCTTCGACAGAGCGCAGTATTTTGACTTTATGAACATTTCCTGTTTTCGTTACGATGTCATTGCTACACGGCCAACATTTCCACCAAAGTAACTGTCCCGACACAGGCCTTTAAACAGATTTTTAAAAGCTTTAACTGCAAGATGGGCCTTCAGAGATGTCACATAGTTCTGTGGATTAAACCATCTCATCTCCCAAGAGGGCAATAAGAGTAAAAATACCTTTGACAAAGGGTCATCTGAACTCGAAGTGTCAGTTCTTTTCTCTCCTTAGAGATGCTGCCAGACCTGCTGAGATTTTCCAGCATTTTCTCTTTTAGTGGCAAAAATATCTTTTCTGAGATTGGCTCACTGTGCTTCCAATTAGAAGATAGCCAAAACTCCATCAATACCTTCATTGTAAAGACGCAAATTTGCCCTGTCAAATCTAAATGCATTTGGCTGCCACATAAATGACAGGTGAGAGAGGACTTCGTAAGAACAAAAGAACTAGGAGCAGGAGTAGGCCATCTGGCCCCTCAAGCCTGCCCCGCCATTCAATAAGATCATGGCTGATCTTTTTGTGAACTCTGCTCCACTTACCCACCCACTCACCACAATCCTTAATTCCTTTACTGTTCAAATATCTATCTTTGCCTTAAAAACATTCAGTGATGTGTTCTCAGCTGCTTCACTGGGCAGGGATTTCCACAGCTTCACAACTCTTTGGGTGAAGTAGTTTCTCCTCAACCCTGTCCTAAATCTGCTCCCACTTATTTTGAGGCTATGCCCTCTAGGTCTGGTTTCACCCGCTGGTGGAAACAACCTTCCTGCTTTGATCTTCTCTATTCCCTTCAAAATCTTACATGTTTCTGTAAGATCTCTCCTCACTCTTCTGAATACCAAAGAGTATAATCCCTGTCTACTCAGTCTCCCCTCACATGCCAACACTCCCCAACTCCAGAATCAGCCCAGCGAACCTCCTCTGCAGCCCCTCCCGTGCCAGTATATCTTTCTTAAGTATGACTGTATCTATTAATTAAATAACCACAATCCCTTATTTGGGATCAGCTCTTGCGATGTGATGTGAGGTCACATGAAAGAGCGGCCATCTTGGCTCCTTCAAGATCAACTTTAGAAATCATCGCAATTACTGAGAAATCTTAGCTGTTACGAAACCTTCACTTCAACTAAACTGACTACTTGACTACAAAACATCAGGCCTGCAATTAATTAGAGACCGCATTAAATTCCATTTTATAACTGCAGTTTTTTTCTTCAACTATATCTGGTTTTTGTGTGTGTGATAGTGTGGTGAGGCGTCTGAGTGAGACATCATGTTTTCATTAGCCTCGGGCAAGCATGCGAGAAATAACCTAACCTTTTTCATTTTAAAATACGGAATCTCATTGCTGGGTCGTTTAAATTGCCAGAGTCATTCCGAGGGTGATAAAATACACGTGTCTAGAGATAAATATATTTGATCACGGGCAATAAAAGGTGACATTTTAAAAATGGTCATGACATGACTTCTGACTTCCTACATCCCATGGCCAAGATTTAATAACCAAGTTAAATGGCATTCTTTCTTATCTAGGTTTTTAAAAATATGGTTTAGAATTTATGGTAGTTATCTATCAAGGCAGTCATTGCAACAAAGGAGTAAATTCTGTAGCCCCTGGGTAAAACTTAAAGTTTGTTTATTAATGTCACAAGTAGGCTTACATTAACACTGCAATGAAGTTACTCCAGTGGCTACACTCCAGCACCTCTTTGGATACACGAAGGGAACATTTAGCATGGCCAATGCATCTAACCAGCAAGTCTTTTGAACTGTGGGAGGAAACCAGAGCACCCGGAGGAAACCCATACAGACACAGACAGTGACCCAGGGAATCGAACGCTGGTGCTGTGAGGCAGCAGTGTGTCACTGTGCCACCGTGCCGCCTCACTCGGTTAGAGGTTGTGGAGTTTGGACCTGGGTGTGAGCGTAATTCTTTTACCCTTTCAAAATGGTACAATTGGTAACTTTTTTTAATATTATAATTTTATTATTTAAAAAAAATATACATTCTCAGAACACTGGTGTTGTTGTTGTCAAGCACAGCATTTATTGTCCGTGCTGACCGTGAGGGGGGATCTTCTAGAGACATATAAGATAATGAAGGGGATGGATAGGGTAGAGGTAGAGAGATTCTTCCCACTCAGAAAGGATAGCAGGACTCGAGGGCACAGCCTCAAGATAAGGGGGGGGCAGTTTAGATCAGAGTTGAGGAGGAACTTCTTCACTCAAAGGGTGGTGAATCTCTGGAATTCTCTGCCCATTGCAGTGGTGGAGGCTACCTCGCTAAATATATTTAAGTCACAGTTGGATAGGTTTCTGATAGACAAGGGAATTAAGGGTTATGGGGAGAAAGTGGGAAAGTGGAACTGATCCACTTCAGATCAGCCATGATCTTATTGAATGGCGGGGCAGGCTCGAAGGGCTAGATGGCCTACTCCTGCTCCTATTTCTTATGTTCTTATAATATGGTCAAATCAGGATGGTGTGTTGCTTGAAGAAAGCTTGGAGATGATGATTTCCCACACATCATCCTACAGATAAAGATAAAACAGTTGATTTAATGTACTTGGATTTCAAAAAGAGTTCAATAAGGTACTGCACAAAAAGCTACTTTATAAGATCAGAACCTATGGTGTTGGGGGTAGTACATTAACATGGACAGAGGATTGGTGGACTAATGGAAGACAGAGAGTTAGGAAAGGAGGGACATTTCCATCATGGTTACCTGTAACTTGTGGAGTGCTACTGTGATTAATGCTGAGACCACAATTATTTACAATATATATTAATGATGTGGATGAGGAAGAGAACGTGCTATTGCCAAGTTTGCAGCTGACACAAAAATAAGTGGGGAGGCAAGTGGTGAGAATGATATAAAGTCTAAAGAGGGATATTGACATGTTAGGTAAATGAGCAAAAACTTAGCAGATGGAATATTATGTTGGAAAATGTGAAGTTATGCACTTTGGTGGAAGGATTAAAGAAGTTGAATATTATTTAAATGGAGAAAGACTGCAAAAAACAGCAGCACAGAAGGATTTGGGGATCCTTCTGCATAATTCACATAAAGCCGGCATGCAAGTTTAGCTGGTAATAGGGAAGACAAATGGAATGTTGGCCTTTATTTCAAAGAGAATGGAGTATAATAATAGAGAAATCTTGCTAAAACTATAAAAGGTGGTAGTTATACCATACCTGGACAATATGAAATGTTTTATTCCCCTTACCTAAGGAAGGATATACTGGCATTAAAGGCAATCCAGAGAAGGTTCCTTTGGTTAATCCTGGATATGGAGGGATTTTCTTATGAGGAGAGGTTATGTAGTTTGCGCCTGTAGTCACTGGAGTTTAGGAGAATGACAGGTGACCTTATTGAGACATCTAGGATTTTCAAGGGGTATGGCTGAGGTTGTTTCCCATTGTGGGAGAGTCCAGGGTCAGTGTGCATAATCTTAGAATAAGGTGTCGCCTATTTAAAACAGAAAACTGCCTCGGTCAAAGAAGACAGAGGGTAGCAGTGGAAGGTTGTGTTTCTGAATGGAGGGCCGTGACAAGTGGTGTTCATGATGTGGAGATACCAGTGTTGGACCTCAGGGATCAGTGCTAGGACCTTTGCTGTTTATAATACATATAAGTGATTTGGAGGAAAATGTAACTGATTTGATTAGTAAGTTTGTGGATAACACAAAGGTTGGTGGATTTGCAGATAGCGTTAAGGATACAGCAGGATATAGGTCAGTTAGAGACTTGGCAGAGAGATGGCAGGTGGAGTTTAATCTGGATAAAAGAGATGCAATTTGGAAGGTCTAATATAGATAGGAAATATACAATAAATGGCAGAACCCTTAAGAGTATTGATAGGCAGAGGGATCTGGGTGTACAGGTACACAGGTCACTGAAAGTGGCAGTGCAGGTGGAGAAGGTAGGCAAGAAGGCATATGGCAAGTTAACCTTCATTGGCCGGAGCATTGAGTTTAAAAATTGGCAAGTCAAATTGCAGCTTTATAGAACCTTAGTCAGACCGCACTTGGAATATAGTGTTCAATTCTGGTTGTCACACTGCCAGAAGGATGTGGAGGCTTTGGTGAGGGTACAGAAAAGATTTACCAGGATTTTGCCTGGAACGGTAGGCATTAGCCAAGAGGAGAGGTTGGAGAAACTTGGTTTGCCCTCACTGGAGCGTCGGAGGTTGAGGGGAGATCTGATAGAAGTCTACAAGATTATGAGGGGCATGGGCAGACTGAACAATCAAAAGCTTTTTCCCAAGGTGGAAGAGTCAATTATGAGGGGGGCACAGGTTTAAGGTGTGAGGGGCAAGGTTTAAAGGAGATGTATGAGGCAGATTTTTTACACAGAGAGTGGAGGGTGCCTGGAACTCATTGTCGAGGGAAGTAGTAGAAGCGGATATGGTAGTGACTTTTAAAGGGCGTGTTGACAAGCAGATGAATAGGATGGGAATAGAGGGATATGGTCCTCGGAAGGGAAGGGGGTTTTGGTTCAGACAGGCAGCACGGTCAGAAGGGCCTGTTCCTACGCTATAATTTTCCTTGTTCTTTGTTCTTTCTTTGCTGTTTTTGAAGGTACGCATTTTGCACTTCTTAAAAATTGAGGTAATTGGGGCAGATAATAGGTGAATTCCTGAACTTGAAGCTCCTGGGTTTCTGCTCGTTTTAGTTTCCCTTGGCAGGAAAGTGGATAAACGTTGAAACAGAATTCATCATGAGCTGGAAGAAGGGAATGTGAGAGGTGCGAGGTAGAGCTTTTGGTGAGGGCAAACAGGACAAGGGAATATGTAATAAATGCTAGGGTACCGCAAAGTGGAAAGGAACAGAGAGACCTTGGGTGCATATCCACACATCCCTGCAGGTAGCAGGAGAGGTAGATAAGGTGGTCAAGGAGATAACTTCCCTCTTCACAAAGATATAGAATATAAAAGCAGGAAGATTATGAAAGAACAGCTTAATACACCAATTAGCACACAGCTAGTGTACTGCATAAAGTTCTGGCCACCACTTTACACCACATTTATATGATAAAGGCAAAATATTGCGGATGCTGGAATCTGAAACAAAAACGGGAAATGCTGGAAAATCTCAACAGATCTGACAGCATCTGTGGAGAGAGAATAGAGCCAATCATTAATCATCTAGGGGTTAAACATTGGCTCTCTTCTCTTTCCAGGGATACTGTCAGACCTGCTGAGATTTTCCAGCACTTTTTGTGATTATACTAGTTAGGGTACAGAAGAGATTTGCAAAGATGTTGCCAGAAATTGGGAATTTTAGCCACGAGGAAATATTGGATAGGCTGAGGTCATTTTCTCTGGAGCAGACAAGACTGAGGGGAGATTTAATTGAGGTGCACAAAATTATATAGGACCTAAACAAAGTGGACAGTAAGGACCTATTTTCCAAAGCAGAGAGGTCATTAACCAAAGTCTATAGATTTAAAATAATTAGCAGAGCATTAGAAGGGAATTGATAAGACTTTGTTTCATGCGGAGGGTAAGGATGGTCGAGGCAGGAAGTCTCATCACATTTAAAAAATCTACAGGGCTAAAAGGACCAAGAGCTGGAACATAGGATTAGACTGCATAATTTTGAGCACAGACACGAGGGGTCAAATGGCCTCATACTATGCCATAAATTTTCTATTGTACATAGTGCATTAGGAGATGAGGCACATGCACAATTGGGCCCTGTAGCAGTCAACAGCTGGCTCACCAGCATGAATAGACTCAGCCAACTCCCTCTACTGGTGAGAATCACACTTTGCCTTATGCTGGCTTATTTTCAGCCAATGCTTGCATATTATAGAATTAGTCAGCTGTATACTCTTACTGTTTTCATCATAGATTTTGTTGTCATCAAGTTTTGAAGACCCACTGCCATCTAATAAGTCCAGGTGCTGGCAATCATTTCATTCTCAACATGCTATAGGAATATTCCAGAACTCCCTCCCCCTACTGGGAAAAAATAGGGATATTTCCCAATGCAGGCCAGTGCAATATGATTCAAAGGATTGTTTATGAATCTGTAACAGCCCCATTTAGTTCTTCTCAGATTTGCATATTTATATCACCTGTAGTCTATAGGAACTTTCCATAGTGACTCTCCTACAGACTATAGTGTGTCTGTTTGAAAGAGGGCAAATGCTTTGCAATGAAAGTTTATAGCGAATACAGATGCACTACAATCGGGTAAGATATGCCTGCACTTTTAGTACTCTCGATGGTCCACTCTGTCATTTGGATGACTTAAAGGATGTTTTTATAAACAGTTCTTCACTGCACAGTAAAATCTGATGCACTTAAATCATCGCGTGTCGGAAGGCCCTTTATCACTTTCCAAATATACACATCTTTGGCATGTGACATCTGCAAAAATGGTTTGAACATTTGAAAGTTGGGCATTATAGATTTAGACAATCACTCAGAACAGTTTTTCTTCACACATTCTCAAAATAAATCAATAAATATTTTCTCTAGTCAATTTCACATTCACCTTTTTATTATGGTATTAACTATTTATTGTATTTTAAAATTTTCCTATAAAGATTGGGCACAAGTGCAAAAAGGCAAGGTTGCTCCATCTCCAAAGGAGTATCTTGTTGCACGCAAGAAAGCTGGGCAAAGTGACCTGGTTAATTAATTCTCGATGGTACAGGGTGCATTGTGTTATCTTTTGAATTTCCTGGCAGTCAGTTTTTTCATTCATTTACAGGATGGGGGCATCTTTGGCTGGGCCAGCATTTATTGCCCATTCCTAACTGCCCCCCCATTGCAGAGGGCATTTGAAAGTTAACTACATTGGTGTGGATCTGGAGTCATGTAGGACGGACCAGATAAGGACGATAGATTCCCTTCCCTAAAGGACATTAGTGAACCAGATGGGTTTTTAACAACAATTGACAATGGTTTCATGGTCATCGTTAGACTATTCCAGACTCTTATGGAATTCAAATGTCACCAGATTTCAACCTGGGTCCCCCGGTCTTGTCCTGGATCTCTGGATTACTGCTCCGGTGACAATACCACTACAGCATTGCCTCCCCCATAATATGCTATGCAACCATTTATCTGACATTCATTATTGAAATAACTTCTCATCAGATTCCCTTTATTTACAAACGTATCTCCACTCTGAAGAACGCTTCAGGTTCAAAGTCCCAGTAGACCTGACACACCTCATTATCTACATAGGGAAGACTCTCTGATTGGGTAGGCAATCATTACCTTAGTCAGGGAGATCATATTCCAAGAAGCCCAACTCATGGGCTTTGTTGAGGTCATTACAATTTTCAGTCTATATAGCCAGAATATGACAAGCTTTCACGAGTCTTTAATCCAGCTGGAGTCTTTCACTTGGATTAATCTCACTTACAGGTCACTGTGATGAAGTTAAGTGCAATTAGTGCAAAGGAAAATACTTACCTAAAATACATACCAGATTGTTGTTGTTATTTTGGACTTATGGGTGTATTGGCAACACTTCAGTATCCACACTACTGAATTATTCTCACTTTTGTCATTTTACTGCAGCCAGATTTTGAAACCACTTTGTGTAGTCCAATTACTTGAAGCAACAGCAAAGAGTACATGTCAAATCTACTAACTTGTCACGTCCAGCTACATAAAATAAGTCACAAATACATGGTTTGCCTAGGCCAATAGTTTCGTGACTTTTCCAAGCTATGATTTATGACCCTCTGATATATATAGAGACAAAACCAGCAGGTAGTAACCAACATGAAGCTCAGTGTAATAGATTACTGGTATGCTGAAATCAAAGTTTCCATATCTCAGCATACCATTTTTCATGCCACAGACTAACCTATCCTGTAACATGTCATTAAGGGTGATTCCAAAATCACAATACTCTGATCATTGCTACAATGTAGCAATGTAGATCCTGATCAATTTGCCTGGGACTCTCACCCTCAAATTAAAAGTAAATTTCTGGAGTATGACAGATAGTTGAGATTGTAATTGTACCTTCGCTAAATCTACAAGCTTGTTAAATAATTTAGAGACAGATAATTTAGAGGCACACTTAAGGTTGTAAGACTGTAAATAAGGTTACAGGTCGCAAACATTTAGGAGAACTGCTTTACTTTTCACCTCCTCTCCTATTTAGTTTGCTTGGAAATAATACCCTAGGTGCTCCATGTATTGTGTCCAGTCCTTTGTGAAGGAGTCAAATGGGTCTATTCACCCAAAAAGAGGCATTCCGGTGAGTACTTCTTTTCAGGTGACAGGGACTGGGAGCTGAATGTCCAGGGGTATCAAGTGTTTAGGAAGGATAGGCGGGAGGAAAGAGGGGGGGGCGTAGTTCTGCTGATTAAGGATAGCATCAGGGTGGTAGCAAGGGATGACATTGGAGCCAAGGAGCAGAAAGTGGAATCGCTGTGGGTGGAGATTAGGAACAGCAAAGGGAGGAAGACGCTGGTGGGTGTCGTCTATAGGCCCCCGAATAATGATCTGGAGGTGGGGCGGGCTGTTAACGTGCAAATAAGTGCGGCGTGCAGGAATGGGACGGCCGTAGTTATGGGGGATTTCAATCTACATATAGATTGGTCGACCCATGTTGGACGCGGTGGGCTCGAGCAGGAGTTCTTGGAATGCTGCTGGGATAGTTTCCTGGAACAATGTGTGTTGGAGCCGACGAGGGAGCGAGCTATCTTGGATCTCGTGCTATGTAATGAGGCGGGTAGAATTAGGGACTTTGCGGTGAAGGATCCTCTTGGGGAGAGCAATCATTGTATGGTGGAGTTTCTGGTGCAGATGGAGGAGGAGAAAGTGGGTTCCCGGACACGCGTCCTTTGTTTGAACAAAGGGAAGTACGGTAGGATGAGAGAAGAATTGGCGAATGTGGACTGGGGGAGCACGTTGGAAGGTAGGTCTGCTGAGGAGCAGTGGAGGATCTTTAAGGAGGTCTTTCTTGGTGCTCAGCAGAAATTTATTCCGATGGTCAAAGAGGACCGTAGGAGGAGAGGTAATATGCCGTGGATAAAGAAGGAGGTGAAGGAAAGTGTTAAATTAAAAGCGGAGGCATTTAGAGTAGCTAAGAGTAGTGGGCGAGAAGAGGATTGGGAGAGGTTTAAATGTCAACAAAGATTGACAAAGAAGTTGATAAAGAAGGGTAGGAGAAACTATGAAGCTGGGCTAGCGCTTAATATAAAAAAGGATAGCAAGAGTTTTTATAAGTATATAAAAAGGAAGAGGCTGGCTAGGGTGAACGTTGGTCCCTTAGAGGATGAGAAGGGGGACTTAGTGGTAGGGGATGGGGATATGGCTGAGGTCTTGAATAACTTTTTTGTTTCTGTCTTCACGGAGGAGGACGTGAATAATTTGCCGGGTGTTAGAGATGGAAAGGTGGTAGGACTGGAGGGTCTTAATGACATTACTGTTACGAGAGAGGCGGTGCTCGACAGACTGGAGGGGGCTGATTGTGGACAAGTCCCCAGGACTGGATGGAATGCATCCGAGGGTTCTGAAAGAAATGGCGGAGGTGATAGTGGATACCTTGGTGGTTATTTTCCAGATGGCGCTGGATTCCGGGGAAGTGCCGGAAGATTGGAAAATGGCTAATGTTACACCGTTGTTTAAGAAGGGTGCCAGGCAAAAGGCAGGGAATTATAGGCCGGTTAGTTTAACGTCTGTTGTGGGTAAAATGTTAGAATCCGTCATCAAGGAGGAAATAGCGAGGCGTCTTGAGGGGAATTGCTTGATAGAGCAGACGCAGCACAGTTTCGTTAAAGGGAAGTCGTGTCTGACAAATTTACTGGAGTTCTATGAGGATGTGTCTAGGGCGGTGGATAGAGGAGAGCCGGTGGATGTGGTCTTTCTTGATTTTCAGAAGGCATTTGACAAGGTGCCTCACAAGAGGTTATTGCAGAAGGTCAGGGGACATGGAGTTGGGGGTAGGGTGTTAGCGTGGATAGAGGATTGGTTGTCAAATAGGAGGCAGAGAGTGGGGGTCAATGGGTGTTATTCGGATTGGCGGATGGTGACTAGTGGAGTGCCCCAGGGGTCGGTGCTGGGGCCTCAGCTATTTACCATTTATATAGATGATCTGGAGGAGGGAACCGAGTGTAGGGTGTCGAAATTTGCTGATGACACCAAGATTGGTGGAACGGCAAATTGCACGGAGGGTGTGGAGAGTCTGCAGAAGGATCTAGATAGGCTGGGCGAATGGGCCAGGAACTGGCAAATGGAATTTAATGTTGGCAAGTGCGAGGTGGTCCACTTTGGTAGGAATAATGGTAGGAAGGATTGTTACTTACGTGGCGAAAAACTGCAGCAGGCAACGGTGCAGAGGGTCCTCGGGGTCCTTGTGCATGAGTCGCAAAAACCCAGCCTGCAGGTGCAGCAGGTGGTCAGGAAGGCGAATGGGATGCTGGCCTTCATAGCGAGGGGGATTGAATATAAAAGTAGGGAGGTCTTGCTGCAGCTGTATAGGGCATTGGTGAGGCCGCAGCTGGAGTACTGTGTGCAGTTTTGGGCGCCGTACTTACGCAAGGATATTTTAGCCTTGGAAGGAGTGCAGAGGAGGTTTACTAGGCTGATGCCGGAGTTGAGGGGGTTGAGCTATGAGGAGAGGCTGAATAAATTAGGCTTGTACTCGTTAGAGTTTAGAAGAATGAGGGGAGATCTCATTGAGACGTATAAGATGATGAATGGGATGGATAGGATAGAGGTGGAGAGACTCTTCCCGCTCAGAAAGGATAGTAGGACTAGGGGACACAGCCTCAAGATAAAGGGGAGGCGGTTTAGAACAGAGTTGAGGAAGAACTTCTTCACTCAAAGGGTGGTGAATCTCTGGAATTCTCTGCCCGTTGAAGTGGTGGAGGCTACCTCGCTAAATATTTTTAAGACGCGGGTTGATGGGTTTTTGATAAGAGAGGGGATTAAGGGTTATGGGGAGAGGGCGGGTATGTGGAACTGAGCCACGACAGATCAGCCATGATCTTATTCAATGGCGGGGCAGGCTTGAAGGGCTGGATGGCCTACTCCTGCTCCTATTTCTTATGTTCAGACTTCAATTAAAATAGGATACTCACAGGTGTTGGGCCAGAGGCAGTATCAAGCTAATTTACCCTTGTCCCCAGATATACAGGTGCATTTTCACTGACTTCACTAGAAACACCTCAAGTATTTATAAATAAGAAAACAGCATCTTCCTAGCTATAACTAGCTGCCAACAAGTCACTTTGCATAAGAGACTTTCTCATTATGGGGTGATTCCACACTCTGAGTCGCTATTGGTCACCCAGGCATTGAAACCTTTACTCTGCTGCATTGCCCTCGGAGGGACAGTCACCATAAGCGCGCACGTAGTTCTGTTCTGTAACTTCATCAGATTGGCACCTCATTTTTAGCTATGCCTTGTCCTGTACCAGGCATGCTCTCCTATACTCTTCATTGTACCCAGGTTCATTCCTTAGCTTAGTGATAAAGGTAGGTTGTGTTATATGTCAGGCAATGATGTTACAGATTGTGCTTAAATAAAATTCTGCTAATGTTGTTGGCCTACAGTAGCTTATGGATGCCCAGTTGTGAGTTGTTAGGTTTGTTTTGAATCCATCCTATTTGGCACGGTGGTAATGCCACACAACATGATGGAATGTGTTCTCCGTGTGAATCCGGGACTTTGGCTCCCCAAAGACTGCACAGTGCTCACTTCTCCCTATAAGCCATGGACAAATGCGTCAGCATCAGATGATTGGTGTGTTAGTCAGAAATGGACATTGATGTCCTCCACCCAATGTATATTCTGTATCCTTGCTGTCTTCAGTCCATCACCTGAGGGAGGGAGGTAGCTGGTAATCAGCACAGGGCCTCCCTGGCCATAGAACTATGGGGGCATAGCCTCAAAATAAGGGAGAGTAGATCTAAGACTGAATTGAGGAGGAACTTCTTCACACAAAGGGTTGTGAATCTGTGGAATTCCTTGCCCAGTGGAGCAGTTGAGGCCACCTCATTGAGTGTTTTTAAGGCAAAGATGGATAGATGTTTGAACAGTAAAGGAATTAAGGGTTACGGTGAGCGGGTGGGTAAGTGGAGCTGAGTCCATGAAAAGATCAGCCATGATCTTATTGAATGGCGGAGCAGGCTCGAGGGGCCAGGTGGCCTATTCCTGATCCTAGTTCTTGTATTCTTATTTGACCCGATGCCATGAGGGTTCATGGGGTTCGGATTTATTGTTGAGGACCTCCAGAGCTCCTCTCTGCTGACTTTATACCACTGTCCCCCCATCCCTGATGGGTCAGGATGTACCCGGAGATGGATGGAGGTGGAGGAGTATGGGAGATTGGAAGGTATGCTTTGCTGAGTATGCCTGTGACAGGCTATTGCTTGACCAGTTTGCGACACTGCTCTCTCAATTTTGGCCTATGTCCCTAGATGTTACTGAGGAGGTGACTGAGGAGGATTAGCCTTTGTTATTTCTGATATCAAAGTCGATGCCGGGTGATCTGTCTGACTTTAATCTTATTCGACTTTTCTTGCTGTTTTATATGAGTGGCTTGCCAGTGGGTAGTTACGTGTATGCCAGACTGTGCATACATGTCACATATATGCCAGACTGTACAAGGGTGGCAGGTTTTCTTCCTTGAAGGGAACAAGTGAACTTGATTTTACAACAATCCAGCAGTTTCATAATCATCACTACTGAGACTAGAATCTTATTCCTGATTTATTAATGAATTTAATTTAAATTGCACCACCAGTCTTGGTGGGGTTGGAACTCATATCTCCAAACCACTAATCCAGTAGCAGTACCACATACTACAATTCCCTGTTGGCATGCCAACAATGTGCAAGTAGCAAAGCAAGCAGATTAATGTTTTTGGAAACACTTCAATCGGGAAACAGCTGCCAGAGTGTTGAATATTCTTCCTCTGTGATGCACCACCAATTTTACAGTGATGTTGCACTGTAAAAACAAGGATGGACTATTAAAACATGTGTGAGGGCTCTTCTCCAAGTAACATAGGAAAATACAAAATAGGTGCAGGATTAGGCCATTCGGCCCTGAGATTCTCCACTAATCACTGCCTGCCACTCTGAAAAGGAACTGTTTATTCCCACTCTCTGCTTCCAGTCTGCCAGCCAGTTCTCTATCTACATCAATACATCTGCCATACCATGAGCTTTAACCTTGCTCACTAATCTTGTGTGGGATCTTGTGAGAAGCCTTTTGAAAGTCCAGATACACAACATCCACTGGTTCACCCTTGTCCACTCTACTGGTCACATCCTCAGAAAATTCCAGAAGATTTGTCAAGCATGATTTCCCTTTACTGAACCCATGCTGACTTGGACCGATCTTATCACTGCTTTC
Source organism: Carcharhinus amblyrhynchos (assembly GCF_965287045.1). NCBI lineage: Eukaryota > Metazoa > Chordata > Chondrichthyes > Carcharhiniformes > Carcharhinidae > Carcharhinus > Carcharhinus amblyrhynchos. The sequence goes on from NC_137327.1 coordinate 135,614,158, forward strand.
CAAATGCTCAGTTATTACATTCTTAATAATTGACTCCAGCATTTTCCCCATCATCGCTGTCAGGCTAACCGGTCTATAATTCCCTGTTTTCTTTCTTCCTCCTTTTTTAAAAAGTGGGGTTACATTGGCTACTCTCCAATCCACTGGAACTCTTCCAAAGCCTATAGAATGCAGGAAACTGATTACTGATGCATTCACTATTTTTAGAGCCACTTGAGTATTTTGAGATACAGAGCATCAGGCCCTGGGGAGTTACTGGGTTTTAATCTCAGCAATTTCCCCAATAACATTTCCTGACTCATATGGATTTTCTTCAGTTCTTCCTTCATGCTAGACCTTCTCTACCCTAGGTTAGTTATGTTCTCCTTAATGAAGACAGATCCAAAGTATTTGTTCAGCTGCTCTGCCATCTCTTTGTTGCCCATTATGAATTCACCTGATTTTAACTGTAATGGACCTACATTTATCTTCACCAGTCTTTTTCTCTTCACATGGCTAAAGAAGCTTCTTGCAGTTTTCTGCAAGCCTACTCTCGTATTCTATTCTTCCCTTCTCAATTAAATCCCCCCGCTGGATTTTAAATTTCTCCCAGTCCTCAGGTTTGCTGCTTTTTCCGGACAATTTATATGCCTCCTCTTTGGCTTTAACACTATCCCTGATTTCCCTTGTTGTTAATCTTTTGGAGATCATTAAATTTCTTCCATCTAGCCTGCTCTACGATACCTGATACCCAGTCCCATTCTCTGTAAGACATCCTGCAGCCTAAACTAAAAGCTATATTCTGGAATAAAACAGTTAAAACAAATTGTTGTCTTAATTATATTCAAATGTGCCAAAGAGAGAGATCACATTTGCTTTGATTTATTATTGTTGTATAGTCTAGGGTACACTGAAAAGTATTGTTTCTTGTGTGCTATACAGACAAAACATACCGTTCATTGAGTATACAGGGGAGAAGGGAAGGAGGGGGTGCAGGATATAGTGTTACAGTCCTAGCTTGGGGGGGAATAGAAAGATCAGCTTAATATATGGCAGGTCCATTCAAAAGTCTATGGCAGCACAAGAGAAGCTGTCCTTGAGTTGGTTGTTACACAATCTCAGTCTTTTGAATGTTTTCCCCAATGGAAGAAGGTGGAAGGAGTATGTTTGGGGTGCATGGCTGCTTTTCCGAGGCAGTGGGAAGTGTAGACAGAATCAACAGGTGGGAGGCTGGTTTTTTGTGATAGACTGGGCTACGTTCACAACCCTCTGTAGTTTCTTGCAGTCTTGGTTGAAACAGGAGCCATACCAAGCTGTGATCAGCCTGCACACTGTCCAGGATTTGCAGGTGTACAGATTGAAAAAAGGCTGAGACTAGATTGTGAATTCCTGCTTTTATTCTATGATGTGCACCCTTCAACACCAGCTGTGTTCATCAGAAGTATCCACAGAGGCTCTAGTGACAAATAAAAAGTCCTTCCTGCGTCCATGGAAACCAAGGGGCGTGTCTCTGATGCTTGCCCACTTACTCATATTCCCAACATATTACAGCGGCTTATTAGAAGCGTCCTCTGAGAAGGTTATAGACTCTGGCATGAATGGAATGATGCTCACTGAGATTCATCTTCCCTTTATTTAGCATCAGTTATATCAAAGAGGATAAACAAAAGGTAATTATTAACACTAATCCCTTCATTCTGGTAAAGACATTTATTAAATCCAACATGCTCTTTAGAAAAAGGGAAAAACATAAAGGCAAAATATTCTTTGACATTTGACCCCAAAAGGTTTTAGGCTCCAAATACACTAGGAGAGTTGAAATGCCAGGGGAACACAGAATAATATGTGCAGGCGGAATATGGCAGGTTTTGGGAATAGTGCTTTCAGGGTAGTTGCACTTTATTGAAGAATTCATCTGAGAAATAATCTGACATACATTTCACATTTTGCACATTGTCCAGGCCATGTAACATATTTTCTTCCTTACAGAGTAGATTCTAGCTCTTGCTGAGTTTGCAGTTCAACTGAAAAAATGGGCTGAATTTCCACTCTGAATTGGACGTGTAGTCCAGAAGCATTCCAGGGGAGCGGGTATAAACTTGAGTTGGGCCCATTGCTGCCCCAGGAAGGAGTTGGAGGCAGCCACAGGGGCTGCCAAGGTGAGCTGGTTAAGATGTCCTGGGACTTTGTCCAGGTTGTAAAAGAAACAGTAAGACCAAAACTGCCCTTCAAACACCCACCCCCTCACATCCCACACACAGCCCATCCTCCATCCATGCCAAATTATGCGATTTCATGCCCCCAGCCACCGCCACCACTCTTCATTCCTCCATAACAATCTCAGCCCCATTATCCACCCTCATTGGTCCTCATGCCCTCCATGTAAACTTAGTGCCAACTCATCCCAACCAATGCATCCTCATCCACCATCCTTTGCCCTTATATCCTCCATGTTAACTTGCTCAGTATTCTCCATGTGAAGATCTCAGGAGCCATGGTGAGATGAAATAAAATAAAGTTCTAAGTATCTATTGATGACTTCACTACATTTAAAAAGAACTTCCATTAATTAAAATCAAGTCTATTCAATACGTTTAAATCTTTTAGTCTACTTAATCCCATTTAAAACAAAAATGTCCTTCAACTATTTAATCCCATATAAAAAAATAAACAGTTGTACTCATAGCCCCACATCAAAAATAGTCAATCTCTTTATAACCATTTGGAGATGTCAATCAAACTATGAATTTATAAATTACCCACTCTGATAATGATAGGCTTTCCGAGCCGTCAAGCAGAAATAATACATCTGATTTTATGAAAATTCAGGCCATATTCTTGGTTAGTTTAATTTTCCCTTCACTGTATTTTGTATTCCTCATCGCTGCCTGTTTGAAGTTGCTTATTTATTTCTGACATTCCTGTAACATTCGTAGAAGTTTTAAAATGCTGTTAATTTTGGAACACCCTACACCATCGATATTTTCAACCTTCTTCCATTGATAGCATTGTCTCTCTTCTCAAAAACACGGTTTGGATTAACAACCAAAACAAAGGCTGGAATTTTCCCATCCCGCCCACACAGGAACTGTAACGGGGGCAGTGGAGGGCCGTGTAAAGGCCAGCAACCTTGGGTGGGATTTTCCATGTTTTAGCATGAGCAAGGCCAGAAAATCCCGCCCAAAGAGTTTAATATAACTTTTCTCTCTCCACTTTATATCAAAAATATGGAAGAGAGCAATATTTGCATGATATGATACATTATTGAGTCACTTTCTGCACATTCTTATAATGGTAAAAGTTTTGGAATTCTGTTTCAGCAATGTTCACATTCAGTAACGGAATAATTAGTTCATTGTTATTGACTGAAAAGAATGTTGCAAGAGCATCAGGTGAATTAACATGAATTCTCTGATAGTTAACATTTATTCAGAAATATTGGCACGCAATATGTTCTATTTTCTCAGTTATTGCAATTACTGATTTGAATACCATTCTCAAGCTGGGTGGTCTATTATAATCTTAAAGATTGTAACAAAATTTACATTTCACGTTCAATGTGCTTAACGTTGACATGGTATTTCATATATCAAAACCTCTAGGTTGATGTGTCCAGTGTTATAAGCCTCAGAGTTTATCAAATGTGCTGGCAGGCTTGTTCAGGTGACAAACTGGTTGTTGATTTGTGGTCCTGTGGAGATTCCAGACAGTACGACAGGATTACAATCCGAAGCTGGATCATTTACATTTGTGGGATTTGAGATTGACTATATGAAAAATACACCAGGTATCATATGCTTGTATAAATGACTTCAGTAACTATGATAGCAGTCCTATTGTTGGCATCAATATTCATATCTCAACTAGTGACATAAACTGCAATAATATCTTTGTAACACGGCACCATTCAGTTACTGTACCAGGCCATTCTGAGGACAAGTCAGTGAGATCAATCTCCGGCTTCCTTTCCAGAGGTTCCTCCTTCACATTCCCACAGTCCCCGGAGTCTTCATATTCATCACACTTCCCATAACAAAGACCAGACCTATCTGTAGAAAAACACTGGCTTTAGACTACTTATAGTGCATGACTTAAACCAGACTTACAGCTGCAAGCAAATTACAAACATCATCTTTTTACCATACACATGGCTGCAGATCTTAGACGTCAATGGAAAAGAGATCAAAACATTAGCTTCAGGAACAGGTGTAAGTTACACTTCTCGCCAAACTTACTTTTCTTATTATAATATCATATAGCATGTTAAGATTCTACTTAAAACAGATTTGGAAACTATTACTCTCCTTCTTGGCTGATTCGCTGTGAATTTATCAGCTTTTGCTGGCTAATAGTTCCACGAACGTCCCTAACACTTCACCCAAATGGTCATCTTTCACAAGTGAGTGTACACAGTGAGTATTCAGAGGCTGGATAATGCAAGATGGCATTAAACCGAAACTCCCTTACCACCCCATGCAAAAGCCACAAATGTACACTTCCCAACAGGAATCAAGGATAGAATAAACTGCAAAAGGCCTGGCTGATTTTCCCACTCCCCAGTCTTGCGATGTTGAGACTGAAGTTTGAATAAGTTTAACCACAGAAAGAAAATGAAGATTTTCATGAACCATATCATAGACGTACTGGATTTTATGTCCCAGGGCAGGTGGGTTGCCTGACGCCTGCCCCACCCAAAATGCCAGCCAGGTGGGAAAGCTGGCACACAGGGCTGAATTTTATGTGCTCCTGACGGACATGTTTCCTGTGAGGGGTGGGGGTATGGGTGGAAATGCATAATATAAAAGGGTGGGTGGGGCATGTAAAACGGGATGGACACCCATCCCACTACCTTCATTGCCCACCCTTGAGCACACATTCATAATATTGGGGGGGCTGTGCTGGCATCAAAATCAGCAACCCACCATATTTAAATGAATAATTGAAGGTCATTTAGAGTTATAATCAAGCCTGATAACACACTGTCGAGTGGGAAGCCCTATCCTTCGCCTCGAGTGGTTAAAGGGTGGAAAGGAAAGGGAGGTGGGTGTTCGATCTTCTGGGGCTCCCTTTGTTGAACACCCGGTTGCCCCCAACCCATCCTCACCTTAGGCTGAATCCACCCTTCCTTCCTACCTGCTCCAGCTCTTAAATTAACACAAACCCCACCCCCAACCTACCCAAACCCGCCTGGCCCAAGACTCCAAACTTACCTGCTCCAGAGATCCCCAAAACCTTGGGGTTGTTCCTTCTCCCATCGTCTAACCATCACGCCTTGACATTCCACTGAGGGATTGCCATTGCTAAGTCCCCCACTATCAACATCCTGACCAGAAACTGAACTGGACTAGCCGTATAAATACTGTGGCTACCAGAGCAGGTCAAAGGCTAGGAATCCTGTGGTGAGCAACTCATCTCCTAACTCCCCAATGCTTGTCCACCATCTACAAGGCACAATTCAGGAGTGTAATGGAATATTATTCACTTGCCTGGATAAATACAGTCCCAACAACACTCTAAAAGTTTGACTCCCTCCAGGACAAAGCAGTCCACTTGATTGGTATCCTTTCCACAAACATTCAGTCCCTCCACCACTGGCAAATAGTAGAACTCTCCATTCACCTGACGAAGGGGCTAACCCGAAAGCTTGTGAGTATATTATCAAATAAATAGGTTGGACTAAAACCTGGTGTTGTCAGACTTTTTACTGTGTTTACGCCAGTCCAACGCCGGCATTCCCACATCATGAATAGTAGCACTAGCATGGTACCATCTACAAGGTGCACTGCAGGAACTCGCCAAGGTTCTTTAGGCAGCAGCTTCCAAATCCATGACAACTACCTTAACATCCAGCCCTGTGGCTCAGGGCGGCACAGTAGAACAGTGGTTAACACTGCTGCTTCACAGCTCCAGGGACCTGGGCTCGATTCCTGGCTTGGGTCACTGTCTGTGTGGAGCTTGTGCATCCTCCCTGTGTCTGCGTGGGTTTCCTCTGGGTGCTCTGGTTTCCTCCCACAGTCCAAAGATGTGCAGATTAGGTTGATTGGCCGTGCTAAAAATTACTCCTAAAATGCGGGGATTAGCAGGTAAGTATGTAGGGGTATTGGGGTAGGGCCTTTATGGGACTGTGGTTGGTGCAGACTTGATGGGCCAAATGGCCTCTTTCTGCACTGTAGGGTTTCAATGACTCTTCAAATTACTCGTGCACACTGGAGTGGTAACACGTGCCTTAGTTTACTTGATAACAGGATTGAGAAAAAAGAACTTGGTTAAGAAGTGTTGGAGAATGAAATGCTGCATCAAAGGCTGAGAATTTGTCTGCAACTACTCACCATAGTGTGAATATTACTGATTAGCTTTTTGTTTCAGATTACAGGACCCGTAAAGCCTGAGCTGTACACGGACCATTAATCAAGCACATGCTAGAGTTATTGATGTTTTGTTTGAACAGTTTTGTCATATTTTATTTGGTGTATTAAGTTAGGTGCTATAGTGTTACATTTAAAACTTAACCGTGTGATTATCAACTTTCTGACAAATGTACTCTGCCATGTGCTGAATGTTTTCAGTGAAGATTTGCAATTCTGAAATAATTGAGTTCATTTCATTTAAAGCTTCTAAAAATTGTAAGAAATCTCACAGCACCAGGTTAAAGTCCAACAGGTTTATTTGGAATAATGAGCTTTTGAGGTGTTGCTCCTTTATCAGGTGGAGGTGATGAAGGGGCAGCGCTCCGAAAGCTTGTGATTCCAAATAAACCTGCTGGACTTTAACCCGGTGTTGTGAGATTTCTTACTGTGCCGACCCCATTCCAACGCCGGCATCTCCACATCATGGCTACCACCTTTAACAATTGTAGTAACCCAATTTGGAATCTCTCACTGAAATTTATTAAAATGCATTTAAATGTCTTATTCCTAGACAAACTTAAGTTTTATACTGATCAATTGTTTTTCTCTCCCTTCTCCCTTGACAAGATTGATCAACGTTTGGATACATTTGTATGGCTGCTGGTCATGATAACCTCGTCAAGCATAGGGGAGGTGCTGGTCTAGTGGTATTATCGCTAGACTATAAATGTAAATCTCAGCTAATGTTTGAGGGACCTGAGCTCAAATCCAGCCACTGCAGATGGTAGAATTTGAATTCAATAATTTTTTTAAAAGTATCTGGAATTAAGAATCTACTGATGACCATGAAACCATTGTCAATTGTCAAAAAACCCCATCTGGTTCATTAATGTCTTTTAGAGAAGGGAATCTGCTGTCTTTACCTGGCCTGGCCTACATGTGACTCCAGAGCCACAGTAATGTGGTTGAGTCTTAACGGCCCTTGGGAAACTAGGGACAGGCAATAAATGCTGGCCAGCCAGCGACACTAATGTCCCACAAATGAATAAAAAAAAGTGACTATTCTTCACAGGCAAACAGAGAAAGTGGATACCAGCAGGGAATTCTGCTTTGGAGGGAATAAAATTTGAACTGAATGCCTCCCTTTACTCAATGTCCAAATGCACATAGTTTCCAGTGTGTGTCAGTGTAAAATGGTCAGGATTGGCAATGCTGATTTGATTTTTCTCCATTGAATAGCACAGGCAGTTTGAAGCCATTATGTTATTCCTCGTACTACACGTCGAGGAAGCTAACACCGCATAGACTAAAGGTGGATTGCAAGATCTTAACTATTAAGTAAAATTGCCGTTTGAATTCTTCTCCAGCATCAATGCCAAAAAAATCATTCAATCCACCAAACCCATGCCTTCCTGAGGTCAAATTCAATATGATCTATTATGAGTTTGCACTTGCTGCAGAAAGATTTTTTAGTATCTCCCTGTCCTCCTCCACTATCCCATCTCCCCAAAGTAAATCAAACCTGTTGTGCCTTAGATTCTACATTATACTTTCTGCAGAGGGAAAAGTCCACAGGGAACATCAAGGCAGCTAATAGCCATTCATTACCATTCTATTACTGATACGACAACCTCCATTCATATAGCACATTTAACATAAAAAAACAGAGATGATTCAAAGTTGTAAGAAAAATACGTGTACATTTATTTTTCATTAAACAAATAACGTATAACATTGAATACCATCAATTTGGGACCCAATCTATTTTGCTAAGTGTGTTTTATTCGTATAATATAGGAATTTCTGGTCCAATCTCCAAATGATTGCCCACAGTACTAATTGTAACTTTCTAGAAAATAAGTCTAAGAGAACTAAGTAGAATAGAAGAAAAACGAATACAAGTTGAACTGACATCTAACTCCTGAAAAATTCACTACTTACCAATGTTGCCATTCCACAAGCACCCCCTGGCACTTCATTCAATATCCATGTCGATATCCATTTGAGAGCAGACTATTGAACCATGGAAACAACAGAGTGAAGACACATCTTTTCCTCACAACAGCATTAACTGAAATCGTTAAATTGGATGTATGGAATACTGTCTGATTTTATTTATAATTCAGGGATCCTAATGCCAATTATGGCATTCCACTGTAGACCCAAGCAAATGAAGCAATAGAAAAGGATTCAAATCTAGGCCATTCCTGTTACTAATCAGTGGAACATATTGAGCCATTAATAAACTGTGTTACTAGTTTTTTTTTTAATGCCAGCATTTAGAAGAAATCTGAAATAAGTATTGCAGATACTGGAAGATGATTCAAACAACACTTTGTACCAGAAATTGAGAACAGTTTTGTGTCCCACCAGCAGCCCTGGTGCTCCTACAAATACACCAGCGTATTCATCAAAATCCATCTTCTATTTGTTTTTGGTCAATGTTGCTGAATAAAGATAACGACTGCTAATTTACCAAAAGAGAATCACCATGAAATTAATACTTCTACACAGAGATTTGCAGCCCTCAGCCCATCTTCTCCATATTGTCCCTTTTTTTAACTCCTAAGCTAGTCCCAATTGCCCACGTTTGGCCCGTACCCCACTATAGCCATTTTACCCACGTAACTATCTAAATGCTTTTTAAAAGACAGAATTGTACCTGCACTAGACCAGATGATAAGTCAAAAGGATTGTGGGTTTTCACCATTTGCTTATTTTCTTTCCTGTATTTATTCATGGGATGTTGGCGTCATTGGTAAAGCCACTATTTGCTGCCCATCCCTAATTACCCGTGAACTGTGTGGTTTGCTAGTCCATTGCAGGGGACAGTTAAGAGTCAGCCACATTACTATGGGTCTGGAGTCACGTGCAGACAGACCAGGAAAGGATGACAGATTTCCTTCCCTAAAGGACATTAGTTAACCAGATGAGTTTTTACAGGGATTGATTTTAAATGCCATGGTCACCTAGCTTTACAATTCCACATTTACTAACTGATTGACATCCCACCAGCTACGATGGTGGGATTTGAACCAATGTCCCCAATGCAATAGCCTGGCTCTCTGGATTGCTACTATCCAGTGATATTACCACCATCTCCCCATTTTGTCAGTATCTAAGTGACTTGTGCCTGATGGTAATGTTAAGCACTGGTTAAAATAATTCTGTCAGAAGAATAACATAAATCATTGAATAGCTGGAGGCTGCCGTTATTTACCCGTCACTGAAGATATGCCTTTACTGGGACAGATTGTCAATTGTAGTTCTTAAAAAAATTTTACTCCGTTCTTAAAGTTATAAAACCAATGCTCAGAGTGGACCAGACAGACCCAAATCCATCTCCAAAAACCCAATTCCAATTCAGATTGAATCCAATTCATGGTCCCCACAGGAGGGACAAACAAGATCTAAGCTGACAAGACAAGGCATCATTGCATCCCGTCTTCATCTTGATCCAACCAGAGCTTGATCTTAGCCAAAACGCCGAGAACCATATCCCTCCACACCCCTCTCATCCACGAACCCGTCAAAGGTTTTCTTAAATGTTAAAAGTGACCCCGCATTTATCACTTTATCCGCCAGCTCATTCCACACTCCCACCACTCTCTGCGTGAAGAATCCCCTCCTAATGTTCCCTTTAAACTTTTCTCCTTTCACCCTTAACCCATGCCCTCTGGTTTTTCTCCCCTAGCCTCAGTGGAAAAAGCCTGCTTGCATTCACTCTATCGATACCCATCAAAATCTTATACACCTCTATCAAATCTCCCCTCATTCTTCTACGCTCCAGGGAATAAAGTCCTAACCTATTCAACCTCTCTCTGTAACTCAGCTTCTCAAGTCCCGGCAACATCCTTGTGAACCTTCTCTGCTCCAAGTGCGGGTCAGTGGGACGAGGCAAAAAATGGTACGGCACAGACAAGAAGGGCCAAAAGGCCTGTTTCTGAGCTGTAATTTTCTATGGTTCCAAGCAGATTGCCAATTGTAATTTTAAACCCAATTGGGTGGGCGGTAACAAAGGTATATGACAGGTCTTTGCCAGCCTTTACCTTAGAAGAACTTCCACCTTCTTCTTTCTGCTGATGATGGACGCAGTAAGAAGTCTCACAAAACCAGATTAAACTCCAAATAAACCTGTTGGATTTTAACCTGGTGTTGTCAGACTTCCAGCCCAGCCCAGCCCAGTCCAAAGTCGGCATCTCCACATCGTGGCCGCTGATGACACCCACAGAAATTGGCCCGTCCAGCAGAAAGTCCATTCCAAAAATTTACGTGTGTCCCAATTTAGTCAGAAAAAGAAACAGGACAAAAGCCGAATTACAATATTCAAATAAGGGCCAATTTAAGGGTCGCTTGAGGATATCAATTTCTGGAAAATTCATTGTAGCTAATGCCAACTCCTCAAACCGCCCACAAAACTTGCTGGTACAGGACAGCAGAGTTAGTGTGAAACAGTGGGTTAGCACTGCTGCCTCACAGAGCCAGGGTCCCGGTTTTGAACTCCGGCTTGGGTCACCGTCTGTGTGCAGTTTGCATGTTCTCCCCGTGTCTGGGTCGGTTTCCTCTGGGTGCTCCAGGGTCCTTCCACAGGTTAGGTGGATTGGCCATGTTTAATTGCCCCTTAGTGTCAGGGGGGCTAGCAAGGGTAAACGCATGGGGTTATGGGGATAGGGCCTGGGTGGGATTGTGGTCAGTGCAGACATGATGGGCCAAATGGCCTCCTTTTGCGCTGTAGGATTCTATGATTCGATGAAATTTAGAGAGATCATTAAGTTGGAAGCTGATTTTACACCCATTTCCTTCATTATTTCAAGTCATTTGAGTCCTGTATCATGCTGTTGTATCACTCACTTAATTTCCTGGATACTGAATATATTTTTATCTATTCCCTTGCTCCCCCTTCCTCTGTATTATTTCCATCTTTAATAACACAAACCATTTTTCAATGTAGAACATATACCACGCTAGGAGCAGACAGCCCTGACTAATTCAGTGCGTCTCCTAAATGGATTTTTGAAAGTCGAAGTGAAATCAAGAAGAAAATGTGCCTTACAAATTTGGCAATGACGTGAGCCTGACATCTTCTCCAGCGATTTAACGCGAGTTTGGGTCAGGAACTCACCCACCCAAGTTTAGTAACATTCTGACCAATGTTATCACGCTGCTTTACCGCTGTTTTGCCTTTTTCTCATCGAGTGACACATTAATTTTCAAGTTTTGAAACGGGGTCACGTTGGAAGGTGGTTTGGGAAAGGTTGATTTAATGTAGGACGGCTGTATAAGTTATGACAAGATTAAGTGCTACTGTACTCCCGCCGTAATGAATTATTTTCCCATGTCATATTTATATGCCATCGAGTTTCAGCTTTCAAAGAAAAATAAACCTGGCTGGGGAAGGCGATCAAAAGACATTAATACAAGTCATGAAATGCACTGTGATAAAGAGGGGTTTCAGTTCTCACTGACCTGGAAACGGTGGGTGGTATTTCATGGAGGTGATGGGGTCTTGCTGATTGGCTAGAGAGTGGCAAATCCCCATGTTGTCTCTTCTTGGAAAGGAGCATCATATTAAGTGCCAATCTGGGTACTTTACTGGGCAGTGGTGGACCTTCACTGGCGTCAAGGATCAGAGGCTGGCACTGCGTAGCACGACCAGCGTGGAGGCAGTGGCTGCCAAGGATTGCTAAGGGACCCAGGCCAACAGTGAGTGAAAATGGGTAATTGGCATGGGAGAGGGTGTTCAGCAGTCCGGGGGTGGGGGGCTGCCTCTCAGCAGCCCATTCCTTTCCCCAACGCTGGGTCCCTTAATCAGGCATGAATCCCCTGGGAGGCAGCAAGCAACCCCAGCAGCGTTTCCATGGTGACTGCCCTGCCCGCCCCCCGGGTGAAAGCTGGTGGCAGGGTGGGAAGGCCTTTTCATCATGGACTTAATCAAGGCAGAGGTGGGAAGTTAGCAGAGTTAGCACGGTAGCACAGTGGTTAGCACTGCTGCTTCACAGCTCCAGGGTCCTGGGTTCGATTCCTGGCTCGGGTCGCTGTCTGTATGGAGTTTGCACATTCTCCTCATGTCTGCATGGGTTTGCTCTGGTTTCCTCCCACAGTCCAAAGATGTGCGGGTTAGGTTGATTGGCCATGCTAGGAAACTGCCCCTTAGTGTCCAGAGATGCGTAGGTTAGAGGCATTAGTGGGTATAATATGTGGGGATATGGGGGTAGGGCCTGGGTGGGATCGTGTTTGGTGCAGACTCGATGGGCCGAAGGGCCTCTTTCTGCACCGTAGGGTTCTACGAGTTCCCACTCACTGTCTGCATGCCTGATTTAGCATTCCCTTACTGCTGAGGGGGTCATTAAATTCAGCTCATAGTTTTTCTCATGGGCTTTTATACAGAGCTACATTTCTGTTGCTTGTAGTTTTGTTTTGATTGGTACTCTCTGCCTCAGGAGGCAGGGACTCAGGAGGTGGGACCATCGAATAATTTTAAGGCAGAGGTAAATAGATTCTGATTAGGCAAGAGAATCAAAGGGTAGGTGGGAATATAGAATTCAAAACACAGCAATGGCTTATCTGATAGCAGAGCAGGCTCGAGGGGCCGAATAGCCTACTTGTGGGGATTGCCCTTTTAAGGGCGATGAGTGTCACCTATCCTGGGTATCCAAACGGGACTCAGAGTGGGGAATCACCCCAGGGGGAGGAGTTCTCTTGGGCAGAGATATTCCAGGACTAGCTGCAGATGTGCTGCTGCTCTTGTAGATCCTTGTAAATAAATCCTTTGTTACTCATGAATGTAGTCTCGTTCCAGTAATACACAAATTACATAATTACACTACTTCTGCCTATTTCATGTGGTAAACTAAAATATCTCTGCGAGTTGGAACTCACGGATGTTGGGGATGATTCTCCCAGCCGGCTGTGCTGCTTTAGCGATGCAGTAAGCTGGGAGACATCAGTGGAGGCCATTTTGTGGCTTTCCCGCTGGGCACCTGGGCCTCCGTGCGTCTCTGGGATCGAGGTTTCTGATGTAATCAGCTCCATGCTGGAAATCAATGCAGAGCTGATTACAATATGGAAATACTTCATTAACGAGCGCGAGACTGAAGTCTCTGGGTTTGCAAGCGTCTTCCCCCACCAGGAGAGGCTTATCCTACCCATTAGCTGTGAGTTGGCAGCCGGATCCCTCTGGAGGGAAGACAGGCCGTAGAGGACCCCCCAAGAGGTTAGGGGTAAGGGAAATGCCTGCTGGACAGTGCCAGCATGGCAATGCCAACCTGCCCTCGACACTGCACCAAGGGCAAACTGGCAATGCCCAGGGTGCACCTTGACATCATCAGGCATAAGAACATAAGAACTAGGAGCAGGAGTAGACCATCTGGCCCCTCGAGCCTGCTCCGCCATTCAATAAGATCATGGCTGATCTTTTTGTGGACTCAGCTCCACTTACCCGCCCACTCCCCAGAACCCTTAATTCCTTTACTGATCAAAAATTTACCTATCCTTGCCTTAAAAACATTCAATGAGGCAGCCTCAACTGCTTCACTGGGCAGGGAATTCCACAGATACACAACCCTTTGTGTGAAGAAGTTCCTCCTCAACTTAGTCCTAAATCTACTTCCCCTTATTTTGAGGCCATTCCCCCTAGTTCTAGTTTCACCCACCAGTGGAAACAACTTCTTATCTATTCTTTTCATAATCTTATATGTTTCTATAAGATCTCCCCTCATTCTTCTGAATTCCAATGAGTATAACTCCAGTCTACTCAGTCTCTCCTCATAAGCCAACCCTCTCAACTCCGGAATCAACCTAGTGAATCTCCTCTGCACCCCCTCCAGTGCCAGTATATCCTTTCTCAAGACCAAAACTGTACACAGTACTCCAGGTGCGGCCTCACCAGCACCTTATACAGCTACAACATAACCTCGCTGTTTTTAAACTCCATCGTCTAGCGAGAAAGGACAAAATTCCATTTGCCTTCTTAATTACCTGCTGCATCTGCAAACCAACTCCTTGAGATTCCTGCACAAGGACACCCAGGTCCCTCTGCACAGCAGCATGCTGCAATTTTTTACCATTGAAATAATAGTCCTTTTTGCTGTTATTCCTACCAAAATGGATGACCATCAGGTGGTGATGCCAAGGGGGCGCGGGCTTCTTGAGGTCGATCGGCGGACGTGTGCAGGGTTCCGCTGCCACTCTGCTAGAAGATCGCAGGCAGAGGGAAGGAAGAGGAGATCGGGGCTGGCCATCCCAGTGGGGTTCAGGGCTGTGGTGCTGGGCTCGGGAGACGGGGCTGGCCAGGTGGAAGGTCAGGGAGATCAGGGCGGGCAGACATCGGGACTGGCATGGAGAGATCCGGGAGGCCACCAATGGGGGGATGGGAGGGTGCTGGACGGGCAGCAGTGAGGGGTCACGGAACAGGCCAGCGATCGGAAGGCTGGGAGCGCGAGGCCACTGCACATGTCCCCATCTTGGCACTGACAGTGTGCAGTGGACCACTCAGTGCTATGCTGCAGGCCTCTCTCACTGATTTTCACCGCAGTGCTCAGAGTGTGGGAGGTACAATCTGAAAATCCCACTTAAAAAAATCATCGGGAGTTACTCCCATTTTCACATGAATTGGGGACTTTGAATTTTTTTGGGAGAATCCCGGCCAAATGCTTTCTGATAGACCTCAAAACACCCTGAACGTTTCGCCAATTACTTAGAAGATAGTGAAACATTTTTCCACAGGTGTGTGACTAGTTCACGAGAGCTACGGACCCAGCTTTTATTTGCACACCTAGTTACATAATTACTAGTTTGTGATGGTTTCTGTGGTCCTCAACCCCCAATGAACTTGACTGCACCCAATTCCTTTGACAAATCCTTCAACCTCAGAAAATTTCCCAGAAATTCACAGAATTATAGAAATCCCGACAATGCAGAAGGGGGCCATTTGGCCCATCGAGCTTGTACCGACTCGTACCCAGGTTTACCCCATAACCCCACATATTTACCCTGCTAATCCCTCTAACTATCTTGGGACACACTTAAAGGACAATTTAGTATGGCCAATCGACCTAACCTGTACACTTTTGGAAGGTCTTCTTGTGTGAGGCAATACCTGGGCCAAGTCTTAAGTCTGTCAGTAATTTTTTACTTCCAAGTGAAGTGTTCCGTTTTGAAAATATACGATTCCGCAATAACTTCCTTTTGAGCAACTTACATATATGGCTGCTTTTTGGAAGCATTTTGTTTTTAGAACATTTCTATTTGCAGATACTTACGCTTTGTCTGAAAGTCTTATCACAATGTTAGAAACAACTTCTGCACTCAAGCTGTTTCATATGAGATATATAAAGCTATTGGCCTCCAAGTAAACCCCCACACTAATGATCCTGTGATTCAACTTGATGTAAATTATCCCAAAGCATACAGATTTACACAATTCATCATGGTTCCAATGATCTGACCCTGGGGGGAAGGTGATAAACACATGAGTAGATTAAGGAGTGAATTTATCACCTTGCTGCATTCTAGATGTATTTACTTATATTCTCTCAATCACTGTATCAGTGTAACTGTCCCAGATTGAGAGCAGGTAGCCGCAAACAAAGCAAAGGTCAAGACAGGAATGAGCAAGGATATTGGGCTATGGGAAAGAAATGGCCACCAGGGATCACAAACGAATAAAAATAAGCATGAACCTGCTTAAGAAAGTGACTACAATGTAATCGTAGAATCATAGAATCCCTACAATGCAGAAGGAGGCCATTCGGTCTATCGAGCCTGCACCAACAACAATCCCAGCCAGGCCCTATTTCTGTAACCTCACATATTTACCCTGCTAATCCCCCCAATACTAAGGGGCAATTTAGCACGATCAATCCATCTACCCCACACATTCGCAGAAATCATAGAAATCCGACAGTGCAGAAGAAGGCCATTCAGCCCATCAAGTCTGCACCGACAACAATCCTACCTCGGCTCCATCCCCGACACACAACATATTTACCCTGGTAATCCCTCTAACATACACATCCAGGAACTAAGGGGCAATTTAGCATGGCCAATCAACCTAACCTGCACATATTTGGACTGTGGGAGGAAACCAGAGCATCTGAAGGAATTCCACACAGACACGGGGAGAATGATTCAGTTAATTTTTTTCAGCACTGTGATCACTGTTCTGAAAATGGCTTTTCTCCTGATTGAGTGATGGCCTGCGAGCTGTCAGGGACACATACGTGTCAGACAAGTTTTCTAAAGTGATCTGGAGGTGTGCAAAAAATGATTTCCAATTGCTTTGCTGTTACAGTTTCATTACATTGGTGACATCTTTTGGCATTAACCAGCCTTCTTTTTTCAAGATATTTAACCAGGTAACAGCTGCATTGATGGCAAACAGGCCACTGACTTTATTTCCTCAAGACCACCCAGGATTGTCGGCAAGGAAAGCGTGAGTATTATATCATCAAAGGCTTTCTAAATGTCCTGTGTGCCACTGACCACAATTACAATTACATCCTCTCCCATAGAATGATGTGGCCTTTCTGGATCAAAGTTTTTCAGTTCAATGAATATGTAATTGTGATGTAATTGTCAAATACTCAAGAGAATGCAAAGATTCATCTTCAACTAACACCAGGCTGGTGGCTAAATTTTAAAATGATTGAAGGTTGACGAATGGGCGCATGAGTAATAAGTATCTTCTGGAGATCTTATCATCAGCGATGACTGAGATTCAGTTTTATTTCTCTTTATGGGTCTGTAAATGTGACTTGAGACCCCAAAACGGGTACAGAAAATCCTTCCTTCTATGGGATGAATTTGAAGGCCCTTTCAACACTGCGCCTAAGTAACATTACCAGAATGCTAAACGAAAGCTACACGTATCTACATATTTCCAATTGTCCATACTCTAAGTTGAAATCCACAATACATCTAAAATGGAAAGTGTACTGTGTATTATCAATACTTGTCCTAATTTGTAACTTCTTAAGTACCTGAGAACATTGCACAAGAGGAAACAATTCTATCCGTGGATGCTGGAGATTTGGCGCTGTCTAGAAACTGATTTAACAACCTAAATAATGACACTTTCTCCTGGGAAATGCAACTCAGCAGGCGTAATTTATCTGGTTATTAACTGATGCCCCTGAGTTTGATTCTGAAGGGGGATTGTGACACAAAGTATGAGGGTAACAACACCATGACAATCCACTCCCGCATAAATTGCTGACAACCACTCATAATAGCATCTGCTAAACTTAAGTCTCTGAATGTTATATATCTGAAGATGAATTACTAACGCTTACTTGCTGTCTGTCAGTCCTGAGGGATAACGTATTTCAGCAACATGCCTCTGATCCTTCTGTCATGGCCATTTATCATTTTACAACAGGCATTCTGGCAGAATAAGCAGTCACCACAGAAATTGTTGTTTCACTTTCTTTTCAAGTTAACCAGTATTATCCACAAATTCCCACTCCTGACTGGATTTTCACAGGGTCGTCGAGACTCCATGTTCTCCTAAAAATGGTGGGCGGGAATTCTGAAAGATTCCATTTTCACCAGTACGGGAATTCACACATGGGGAAAACCCAATCTCAGCAGGGCCATATGACCTTAGTGCTGAGTTCAAACAGATCCTATTTTTGTTGTATGAAGTGCCTTAGCCCGCAGATTGAGAGTCACAAAGTTTTGAAGTAGGTGTAAATGCTTGAGAAGGGCAGATATGGTCCATGAAATAGTTAAGCAGTTCAGCTCTTTAAATCCCCAGCCCTTTAAATATAAAAAAAAAACAGACTGCCTGTGTCAGTGAGAGGTTGAAAAACTCCAGGGTGATGAGTAGGTTGACATGAGTTGTCTTTAAGATTTCCATGGGGACTATACGGGGTCATGGGGTGGATGGGTTGGCATGAGTTGTCATTAAGTTGGCATGGGACTAAAAGGAACCATTTGGATGGCTGGATTGGCAAGGGATGGCATTAAGTCACCAAAGAAGCTATAAAGGGCATTGGAGTGGGTGGGGTCATGGGTTGACATTAAGTTGGCATGGGGTAGTAGAGGTGGCATGAGGACTGGGTGAGGGAGTGAAAGGGTGTGAGTGCTGAGGCCTGGAGCACCTAAATTTTCTCCAAACACCTGGGACAAAGTCCCTGAGATCTGAAGTTGCCATTTTAAAAAGTCCAACTCGACAGCCCTTGTGTCCACCTCTGATCTTCATCTGAGGGTGGCAATCCCAACCCCATCCCACACTGGTATTTCCCGAAGGAAAGCCCTAACACTTGGGGAGAGTTTCTCCAGAGGTGGGAACAGTGAGCCAGGAAATTTCATTGCATGTGTGGCTGTCAGGTCAGGAACAGTAACAAGTTTGGCCAGCATCACTGTGGAATTGTATCTGTAGCCAGACTCCTCATGAGAGGCAAGTCAAAAAGACTGCTGAGACAAAAATAAATTTTTCTCAAAGGTATAGCGACGTCCAACAACTGGGTCATGTTGTTCAGATCCCAAATGCAATGTCAGCATAGTCTGGTGAGGTGCATTGGCTGTGCTAAATTCTCCCTCAGTGTACCTTAACGAGTGCTGGAGTGCGGTGACTAGGAGATTTTCACAGTGACTTCATTGCAGTGTTAATGTAAGCCTACTTGTGACACTAATAAATAAACTTTAAATGAAGCATACATTCTACATACACGTGGTAATTAGTTGATTTAATTGTATGATTTTGCTGTTTATGTTGACCTGAAAATAATAATATGTCTATTTTTGTCTATTTGGATTTGTTTATTTTGGAGAGGAGACTCTTATATACTGGCATAATAATGACTTATTCAGTTAGTTGGTTTAGGCTTTAATTGGTATAAGGTCCTTGTGTCCCACCTGGGACCAGCAGGATAACTGACTAACTCTAGGTGTACAAGCAGTACAGTCCTGTATTTAAAGCAAGGCTGTATTTGTGACAAAAGTTCTGGCAAATATTATTGTAACAGATTCCCTTGGCAGCTTTGTAACTTTGATGTATTAATGTCACCATCGAAATAGTTGTGATTACGTGATGCGTTACATAAAATATTTAAGAGGCAGACCAATGATAGATAAAATATAATTCGAAAAATTTGTATAAAACATTAATGGATGTCGTCAAAGTGAAGCAAAAGTTCTGACAAATATATTTTTCTTAATATGATAATTCTTTAAGTCTTTGGTCATTAACTATGACAATAGAGGGAGCAACATTTGCCCTCAGGTCCGTGACAGGAATTAGACATTGCAAGCGGCAAATTTTGTATTTGAAATACTGCAATGCTCGTTGACTTTACAAAGTGTTCTGAAATGATGGGGGTCAGTTAAATCCATCTCATGATGCAGGGTGGGGCGGGGGGGGCGATGAACAAAGGATCACAGAGGAGGAACACAAGTTGATCAAAGTGGGAGGAGGAGGAGGCGGAGAAGGATTCTCAGAAAAAGGCCATATCCATGCTGGAATCTTCATGGAGCAAAGCTTTCATCCCAACCTCAGCACAGAGCATTTTACAAAGGAGGAGTTCATTGATGTTTGTCTCTTATTAAAGGCTTCAGAGCAGGGTGAGGATGGCACTGCCAGTGTCTGCCAAGATGACCATGGCCAAATCTTCTTTTATTGGGCCTCCTTCAAGGCTGGAACAAGAAACATTTCCAACACCATCCACTATGGTATGAGAGAGGTGGCTGCTGCAATGTTTGCAAAATGAATCGGGGGGGTGGCTACATTGCTCGAATTGACCGTGATGGTTCTGTAGTTCCACTGTCTTCACAACGTTTATCTGGATTGTTGCCTATTCTCCTATGGATAGTGGACCTTTCTAATTTTGTCTGTCTCAAGCAGCAGATCTACAGTGCCACGTCAGAGAACCTTGAGCATGTTCTCTGCCCTGTGATGCCACTTTCATTCATTATTCCGATCAGACACTTTACCCCAGCAACTTCCAGCACTTACTGCAACCTGAATGCACTTTCCCTTTAAGAGATACAGGCTTGCTTTACCTTTAAGTGGTGTCAGCCTCATAAAAAACTTGTCTTCCCGCTCAGATGGGCAGTCACAAAACAATTTGGCTGCAATTTTACCGGCATGCCCGCCACCAATTCTGGGGCGAGTGAAGCTCAGAGCACTTACGTTCTCCATTGGCCTCAGGCCTCAGGCAAAACTTGGGCTAATGTGCCAGTAAAATTCCGTCCCATGGCTCTATCCTCTCATGCTCCATCAATTTTCCACCCTAAATTGTGCTCTTTATTTGTAAACATGAGATTTTGATGGTCCAAAACATCCAAGATCAGTGCAGCCGACCAAAAGATAAGACCTCCAAAGGAATTGCAGGGACTGGGGCTTGATTTCTAATAGATGGAGAGTTACTGACTCCAACTGCATTGAATAAACCAAGCTGATTTGCATTAAATGAAACTCTTTGGGGGGATCAGAAAAAGCAGATGCACGGAGGCATCCAGTGGGACTCTGATTTCTTCAAAGGATCAAACTATACGTGTGGCTTGAACAAATTTAATTACATTCCCACATTTACCATGTGTTTCGCTGGATTTAAATCCTACACCTGTATGTGAGTTCCAGTGGTCTGCTGTGTTGAGACCCTTAACAAGGTTATTAAATTGCTCTATTATTATGTAACTACAATGCAAAAGGGATTACCATCTGTTTTCTATTAAGTGTTAAGGTATGATTATATTGGCTTTTCAGTGAATTATTTTTACATACCATTTGACATTAGCTTTACCATAGCCAGCTACACTTACATGCATCATTAAGCATCGATAGCTCAGGCATTCTCATGACACACACCCCCTGAAAATCAGAATCTAGATGTTATGGTTGTGGAACTGAAACAGAGCTTCAGAAAACAAACTTCAGAATAAATTTCCCGCAATTCAGTCATCATTTGTCAAGTTGTCTCTTTTGTCTGTAGAGAGGTAATTATAAGCGAAATATTTACCTTATGCTTGAAGTGAATGCCATCTGAAAAGTTATGGTCAACACGGAAACTAAATAGCTTCAGCAATAAGTGCAATTAATCTTGAATGCTATTTTGTTAACCGTGCATATTTAGCAAGGCAAGGGCACTTTAGATTCATTGGTTTAGTGTATGTCTCTTACATAATAGAACCAATGTGCCTAACTCTGAAATGAATGATTTGTTTAACCAAGGGGTGTTTAAAAGCATCTGCTAATGGTGCTAAAGCTCCCAATTGCTTTCCCATTGCAATGATCCTATTCATTTCCTCAAATCATTTTTTTTTTGGGGAGGGATAGTTAAGTTGGATACGGTATGCAATTTAGTACTTCATTCTGCAAATGTATTATTTTGTAGATTCAGTAGGTGTAAATCTGAAACTTTAAATTTTAATATATTATGATGCCCAAAGGACAGAAACAATTGTAGCAGTGGAATTATAGTTATCACTGCACCCAACTACATTTATTTTGACATCTTAGTTCAATATAATGCTTTATTGCAGTAACTTGGTAACATTTATCTAGCAACTTAGATTATGCCTTGTCCTTGTTGTTACAATGGCAGAGTAATTTCCCTAACCTTGCTGCTGAAATATACCATTTGTGCGTATTTTCTCATCACATAGCTTGCATGTGGGGAGATTTTCTAGCCTTACAAAGAGCAAACACACTCTGCAGTATGATTCTGAACTAAGCCCTGTTTTAAAGTGGTCTGCAAACCTTTCTTTCAGAGTTCCAGCATCTGCAGAATTTTGCTTTTGAAAATGTGGGAAGCATTTGACATCTCGGGTGAGTTCTTCTGTGCTTGGGTAAAACGTTTTGAGAAAGACTAACACCACCTTGGCCATCATGTGCATCGCTTCCTGGAAAACTCACAATGTGGTGCAGGTTTTGTTAGTCCTGGAGGTGTCTGCATGCTGGTGCTCTGGGAAACAGTGTAGATGATTGTAATATTTATTGTTAGTAAAATCTAGAATGGACTGCAGAGCTTCAAACATATAGTTCCTATTCATTAGACAATTTAGTACATGGCGTGCAGCTGTTAGTCATACAAACATTTCCAGGTTAGAGAAAAACAGTCAGGAAATTTCTGTTTTCTTATTCATTCATGGCACATGGGCATCTCTGGCTGGCCAGTATTTATTGCCCATCCCTAGCTGCCCTTGGAGGGCAGTTGAGAATCAATGACATTGCTACGGACCTGGAGTCCCATATAGGCCAGACCAGGAAAGGGTGGCAGATTTCCTTTCCCAAAGGACATGAGTGAACCAGATGGATTTTCCCAACAATTGACAATGGTTTCATGGTCATCGGTAGATTCTTAATTCCAATTTTTAAAATATTATTGAATTCAAATTCCACCAATTGCTGTGGCAGGATTCGAACCCAGGTTCCTGGGACATTAGCTGAGTTTCTGGATTAATAGTCTAGCAGTAGGACCACTAAGCCATCACCTCCCCATGTGTCCTGCACTTAACCATGCAAGTAAAGTTACACTGATATCGATACAATGCTGATCCAACTATTACAGGACACAAAGTACCAATACAGAGGGATTGGTGTGTTGCTAAGCCATTTGCTTTGGGAAGAAAATATTAATCAGGGCCCTGCTTTGAGTTAATTGAGATATAGATGTCAGGTGAGGACAGGGTTGTGTTTGGCCCAAGGCCACTTGGATAAAAGTTTTGAGGTCCGTTGGCACCTCTGGAACCAAAGTCAATGTGAGTCCGTACATCCAGGATAGAAAAAAGGAAACACATTAAAATATAAACAAGAGAAAATATTGGGTAAGCTTTGTTAATAGTTTCAGAATCACTCGGCCTTTTGGCTAAAATCAGGGCCCTGATTTTACTGGCACGTCCACCCTGGAATCAGTATGGGTGAGATTTGCAGAATGGCAATCTCCATTGGCCTCGGGCGGGATCTCACGAGCCTCAGGCAGACATGCCGATAAAGTTCCGGCACAAACATCTGATCAGGCCTGAGATGGGGGTACGATGCTTTGTCTTGCCAGCTTAGATCTTGTTTGTCTCCCTTGAGGGCACCATGAATTGGACTCAGTTGGATTTTGAATTTGGTTTTTGGAGAAAGCAAGGAATGGATTTGGGTTTGCCCGATATGCCCTGAGCATTGGCTTTGTAACTTTACAGATGGGTAAAAATTTTCTTTAAAGTTTTGCAATCATAAACTAGTAAATTGGGAAGAGGTTGAGGATTGAGACTAGGGATAACTACCACTCAAGACCAGTATAATTTCATAGATTCCTATCACATAGTGACTTCCATCCAGCTCCAGCTTTCCAACATTCCCAAAGAAATGGAATCTTTCCCTGTAAGTAGAATGATTCTACATCTAATTTTGCATGGATTGGAAAGTCAAAGGCTTTTGCTTGATAATTTTATTCGCTGATTCAAAATTATAGAATAGAATCCTGACAGTGCAGAAGGAGGCCATTTAGCCCATCGAGCCTGCACTGACTCTCCAACAGAGCAACCTACCCAGTGCCTATGCCCGTATCCCCACATATTTATCCTGCTAACCCCCCGCTAAGCTACGCACCTTCAGGCACTAAGGAGCAATTTAGCACGGCCAACCAATCTAACCTGTGCATCTTTGGGAGGAAAGCGGAGCACCCGGAGGAAACCCACACAGACGAGGGTGAACATGTATGCTCCACACAGACAGTGACCCAAAGCCGGAATTAAACCCATATCCCTGGCACTGTGAGGCAACAGTGCTAACCACCGCGCCACCGCCCCACCTGTTACTTTAATTTTTTTTGAATGCACATACTCACACACCAACACAATATCTTTTATAAATGTATTCACACTTTGTAACTCAATGTTCAGAATCCTGGGGCAGATTTTACATTTTAATACCAGTTCTATTTTTTCTGTCTGCTTGTATCCTGTATTCCTGATTGTGGAGTTTGATTGCCAGAGATATGCTCTGGAGTGTATTTTAATTTCCTCTTCTGGGTACTAAAAAGGTGAGGGTTGATTGCTCTGATGCTGAATAACAGATGTTATTTTGTTTAATACTATTTATCTTGGGAGGTAGGTAACCAAGGATATGGTTCAATGGATGATCCTTTGGGATCCACCTTTTCCCCTTTTTTGTTTGCAATGATTTATCACTTTGCTAAATGCACAAAGGGATGCTTTGTAAAAGAGGCTTTTTGTTGGAGCTTGGTTTTAACCCAAGCAGGAGTCTCTGTGTTATACTGAGCGGGCTAGAAGTAAAAGGCATTGCTTAAGTAATTGATCACCATTTATACTTATCAGTAACTACTTTAGAAAAAATCTTTAATGTAAAGGACATAAATAATCTTTCCAAAAGGTAATCGATGAGATAGAATATAGAACGTAGAACATAGAACTCTACAGCACAAACAGGCCCTTCGGCCCACAAGTTGCGCCGATCATATCCATACCTACCAGACCTATCTATAACTCTCAATCCCATTAAATCCCATGGACTCATCCAGAAGTCTCTTAAAAGACCCCAGCGTGTTCGCCTCTACCACCACCGATGGCAGCCGATTCCACTCACTCACCACCCTCTGAGTGAAAAACTTACCCCTGACATCTCCTCTTGCTCCCCAGCACCTTAAACCTGTGTCCTCTCGTAGCGACCATTTCAGCCCTGGGAAATAGCCTCCGAGAATCCACCCTATCTATTCCTCTCAACATTTTATAAACCTCTATCAGGTCGCTTCTCAACCTTCATCTCTCCAGGAAGAAGAGACCTAGCTCCCTCAACCTATCTTCATAAGGCATGCCTCCCAATCCAGGCAACTTCCTTGTAAATCTCCTCTGCACCCTTTCAATAGCTTCCACATCCTTCCTGTAGTGAGGCGACCAGAACTGCGCACAGTACTCCAAGTGGGGTCTGACAAGGGTCTTATAAAGTTGCAGCATTACCTCCCGACTCCTAAACTCAATCCCTCGATTAATGAAGGCCAGTACACCATACGCCTTCTTGACCACATCGTCCACCTGCGAGGCCGATTTAAAAGCACCCAAACCCCAAGGTCCTTCTGCTCCTCAACACTGCTAAGAATCCTACCCTTGATATTGTACTCCTTCATCCCATTGGACCTGCCAAAATGGACCACTACACATTTATCTGCATTGAAGTCAATCTGCCACTTCTCTGCCCAGTCTTGCATCCTATCTATGTCTCACTGCAACTTCTGACATCCCTCCAGACCATCCACAACACCACCGACCTTCGTATCGTCTGCGAACTTACTAACCCATCCCTCCACTTCCTCATCCAGGTCATTTATGAATATGACAAACAGCAAGGGTCCTAGAACAGATCCCTGGGGCACTCCACTGGTGACCGACCTCCATGCAGAAAAAGAACATAAGAACATAAGAAATAGGAGCCATCCACAACCACTCTCTGCCTTCTGCAGGCAAGCCAGTTCTGGATCCACAAGGCAACAGCCCCTTGGATCCCATGCCCTCTCACCTTCTCAAGAAATCTTGCACGGGGGACCTTATCAAACGCCTTGCTGAAGTCCATGTAAACCACATCCACCGCTCTTCCTGCGTCAATGTGCTCAGTCACATTTTCAAAGAACTCAACTAGGCTCGTAAGGCATGACCTGCCCTTGCCAAAACCATGCTGACAATTTCTGATCATAAGTGAGATGATCGTACATGAGATGTCACATAAATGTCTACTACACAAGATAAAGTGTCCTCGTGTTTGGGGCGATATTAGCGGGGATTGTGGATTGGCTAACTGACAGGAAATGTGTGGTGCAATTTTCTCACCCCCTCCCCCCCACCTCCCTGGGTTTAGTGACAGACAGGAAGTGGGAGTGACAAGTGGCGGCAGCTGAAAATTCCGACATAAAAGGATGACAGGAACTTGTGTTTCTGCCTGTCATGGCGGATTGTCATTCCCACCAGAGGCTGGTTTGGAACTGACTGCATCCCATGATGTGACACATGCACAGCGGTTAGCACTGCTGCCTCACGTGACCAGGGACCTGGGCTCAATTCCAGCTTTGGGTGACGGTCTCTGTGCTCTCCATGTCTGCATGGGTTTCCTCCAAGTGCTCTGACTTCCTCTGACAATCCAAAGATGTGCGGGTTAGGTGGATTGGCCATGGGAAATGCGGGGGATAGGATGGGGTGTGGGCCTGGGTAAGATGCTCTTTTGGAGAGGCGGTGCAGTTGTCATGGGCTGAATGGCCCCTTCTGCACTGTGGGGACTCCATTGATGTTGGCTCAACCAGAATTGTTTCCCAAGTGCACCCCCTCTATGGGGTTTCATTAGAAAGAGTATTAATATCAAGGGTACAGGGCTAGTTCATCTTTTTCTATCTTTTCTCACATGTCTCAACTTGTCAAGCCTACCTCAGTAATATCCTCCAAACCCGCAATCTCTACCACCGAGAAAGAGCAGAATATCCTGACAGCAAGATTATCTTCCAGTTCCCTTCCAGCCATACATGGTCCTAACTTGGACACATACCTCTATTACATTGAAGATTGGCCTTTTATAACTAGTGAGCTAGAACATAAAGGGATACTGTTTGGACCCCATCTGGACTACTGTCTACAATTCTGAGCACCATTGGAAAGGATATATTGGCCCTGGAAGGAATCAGACAGCATATTGACCAGTGTATTACCAAGTCTCAGAGGATTAGAACATGAGGAGAGGATAGATACACGATGCTTGCGTTCCCTGGAATATAAAAGGCTAAAGGTGATTTGATTTTTTTTGGATTGGAAAGGAGTTAATACATGGAAACATTCTCCACTAATGGGGAAGTGTAAAACTGTAGTGCGTAATGTTAAAATCAGAATATGACAGGTTAGCACTACTGCCTCACTGCGCCAGGGACGCAGGTTCAATTCCTGTCTTGGGCCACTGTCTTTGTGGAGTTTGCACATTCTCCCTGTGTCTGTCTGGGTTCCCTCTGGGTGCTATGCTTTCCTTCTACAGTCCAAAAGACGTGCTGGTTAGGTGCACTGGCCATGCTAAATTCTCCCGCAGTGTACCCGAACAGGCACCAGAGTGCAGCGACTGGGGGATTTTCACAGTAACTTCATTGCGGTGTTAATGTAAGCCTGCAATAATAATTTTTTTCAGGACATAAATTAGAAAATACTGCTTTGTGCAAAGGGTTGCAGAAATCTGGAATTCTCCAAATAAAAATCAGACAAGGTTATAAAAGTGTGTTGGAGCCAATGCAGGAGGATGGAATTTGTGATACAGATCACCCATGATCTCACTGAATTGTAGCCATGATGTGGAGATGCCAGCGTTGGACTGGGGTGGGCACAGTAAGAAGCCTCACACCATCGGGCTAAAGTCCAACAGGTTTATTTGGAATCACGAGTTTTCAGAGTGCTGCTCCTTCATCCATTCATCTGATGAAGGAACAGGGCGTGATTTCAAATAAACCCGTTGGACTTTAACCTGTGTTGTGAGACTTGTTGCTGTGCTCACTGAATGGTGGAACAGACCTGAGGGCCTTCAAGGCCTCCTTGTATCCCAATGTTCTACCATTATTACTGGGCCAAAATCTTGGGAGCTCACTGCCTCATACCATCGTGGGTGTAACACCACCACAATAACTCCAGTGATCGAAGGGCAACAAAGGATGCCCTGCCACTGTCACTCACGTCTCACGAACGAAGTTGTTAAAAGGTTTAACCTTCTCAGCTCAAATGATAAACAATTTAATTTGCAAGTCTTTCCTTCTAACTGCAACCAGTCAAAACATTGATCATCCAAGGCTATATTTAGTATGTGTGCTAGAATTGAAATCTCTCCACAAAGTAATATTTGGTGGTTGACAATTTACCAGCCCTTCCCACTGGGTGGGAGCAGAAGGATCTCCGGCAGTGGGATGGGTGAACCATGCAAAACACCATAAACATTGGTGGGGCCAGAAGATCCTGCCGGTGACCAATGGCAAGACATTGCCGCTACAGGAAAACATGACACGGCGAGACTGGAAAATCTCACCTACGCTGTTCATGTTTTCAATGATATTGTTGTCAAAGTGTTTTTTTCAGTAGTGATGGGATGTTTGATATTTCTCTTTAGAAATACTAACTCCTACTCCTAATCATAGAACTCCTATGTAGAAATGACACCATTTGGCTCATTGAGACTGCACTGATTCTCTGACAGAGTGGCTCACCCTGGCCCTCTCCCCCACCCTATACCTGTAACCCTACACATTTACCATGGCTAATCCACCTAGCCTACTCGTCTTGGGATACTAAGGGACAATTTAGCATGGCCAATCCCCCTAAACTGCACATTTTTGGATTGCAGGAGGAAATTGGAGAGCTTGGAGGAAACCCACGCAGACACTTGGAGAATGCGCGAACTCCACACAGGCAGTCGCCCAAGGCTGGAATTGAACCTGGGTCCCTGGTGCTGTGAGGCAGCAATGCTAACCACTGTGCCACCGTGCTGCCCTAGATGATAACTCAAGTAGGTTAAGCTTCTTCATTAACTTTACACGCCAAATGTGGAACAGTTCATCACAACTAAGTCTGTTATAAAGGTATAATTATCCACAATGCTATGAGAGGGGTTATGTATAATGGGCATATTTTCCTTAAAATTAGATTTGATATTGTGAAAATTAACCAAATGCACATTAACTCTGGCCCAGATGGCCCTGGAAAAGATTTCTTTCACTGACCTCGCCAAACCCATCCCAAATTCATGTGGAATGGCAAATAGCCAAACATCAGATTTAAGAGACTCCAGTTGCCCTAAAAGGCAGAAGTTTAAGCCTCCCCAACTGCAAATCTGTATTATTACTGGCCCTCACAAATCAACAGGGTAGTGTGGAGCATGATGACTTCTGATAACTATAGGGTCCTGATAGAATTTAATGGCTGTGATCCAATCCCCATTGAACTGTTACATCTTCATTACAATTGCTAATTTACTCTGACAAAGACAATCTTATTGCACAGCTGGTGCTCCACGGAGATACACGGAGAGCTATTTGCTGACATTTGTGCATTCCAGAAAGTGTCTCAACCATGTTCTCTCTAAAGAGCAAATAAACTGCACTTCCAATTCAGTAATGTTGGTAAGGATTTAGAGTGTTGTGTTACCAAAGGGATCAAGACATTTATTTCTGATCATATTCTCAGATTTAAGACTTTTTCAGTTCCAAAATGACTATCTCACAAGTAGATATCATCCAAGTTGCTTTATATGGGAATTTGAAATATTATAAAGTGAAACATTTATTTATTTTGTTTGGAATGTTGGCAGTATTTATTATCCTTCTCTATTCTACCCTGAAGATATTATGGATTAGCCACGTAATATGGTTCAAAGTCAACCTGATAGAGTTGGCAGGTTCCTTTCCCTGAAAGACATTAGTGAAGAGGTTGGATTATTATAGCAATTCATTGTATTTTTGGGCAATATTTTGACATCAGCTCACTAATGAACAGATTTTATTGAATTCAATTGCACATCTTGCCATGGTGGAATTTTAACTCATGATTTCACGGTGGCACAGCGGTTAGCACTGCTGCCTCACTGGTTCGGCTCCTGGCTTGGGTCACTGTCTGTGTGGAGCTTCGTAAGAAGTCTCACAAAACACCAAGTTAAAGTCCAACAGGTTTATTTGGTAACATAAGCCACAAGCTTTTGGAGCACTGCCCCTTCACCAGGTGAGCGCTCTTGAAAGCTTGTGGTTTGTGCTACCAAATAAAGCTGTTGGACTTTAACCTGGTGCTGTGAGACTTCTTACTGTGCCTACCCGAGTCCACATCATGTGTGGAGCTTGCACATTATCCCCGTGTCTGTGTGGGTTTCCTCCCAGTGCTCTGGTTTCCTCCCACACTCCTAAGATGTGAGAGTTAGATGGATTGACCATGCTAAATTGTCCATTAGTGTCAGGGGGATTAATAGGATCAATACGTTGGGATACAGGGATAGGACTTGGGTAGGATTGTGCTTAATGAGTCGAATGGCCTCTTTCTGCATTGTAGAGATTCTATATTTCTATTCTGAATTCTAGTCCAGTAAGATAACCACAAGGTTACCATAGTTATGCCATGTCATTTGTTAGGCCTTATTTCTGTGTGTTATATGTATTTTAGTAAGTTATCAGAAACCATTAACTAATAAGCTGCTGGGGTAATAAGTAATGAGGTCATTCTTGACGAAATCCTGTTCAAAACGGCCGTCTCTCAGCTTTAAGCTACAGGGGCCAGGTGTACGTTTCCAGTTATAACCCAAGTGTCTTTCATTCTTCAAGAAAATGAAAACATTTGCAGCCCCTATCACTCGTCACCATCTAATCCTGACTTGTGTTTGTTTAAAAACCTGGGCACAATGATAATTCTTCTATCTGAATCCATGCCAATGTATTCCAACTTACTGAAATCCTGAAGAGCCTGTAAAAAGACAAAAGGGCAGACTTTTATGGGCAGAGGTGGAATTGAGCATCTGTCAGCGAGGAGTAACCGGGCTCAGAGAGGTAACTGTCCTGAATTTGATGCTTAAAGTGAAGAGGAAGTAAGTAAGTTTCAAAGGGGTTCACGGGGGGGGGGGGCAGTAGGAGCAGGGAGGTTGGAGCAAAGGGAGGTTGGCTGGAGCAGGGGGAGTGGAGCAGCGGGGGAGAGAAGGTCGGACCTTACTCTGGGTGTCAGAGCCAGAGGGATGGTTGGGTCAGGCAGGCGAAGGGTTGGGGGATCGGTGGTGGAGGTGGTGATGGGCTCTGGGGGGGTGGGGGGGCGACATTGTGTGTGTGCTGTCAAGTGTGGCACACTATTTTTAAATAGTTACTCTGGACCTAAAAGGGCTTTGTTTTCTTTGAACTCTTAGAGGGGCTATCAGGGTAAAACTGGCAGAACCTTCTGAAGTCGGTGATTTCAATGACTTCTGGTGGATGGTTGCTAGCCCAGTGTAATTGTCCAGGGGAAGTTAGCGCTTCAGGACAATGGCTGGATGAACCCCTGTGTGAGAACTTCCTGGAGGGATTCTCCAGTGCAGTGTTGGGGTACCCACCCTCCCACCTCCCAAATGTGATGTAGGGCACCAGGCTGTCCTGAGCCATAGATTGTTTGGAGAAAGAGCTTATAACAGTGGATTTGGTTGAATGTGGATAAATAATACACATAGGGAGAAGAAACCAGAAGGATTATGATATTATAGAGAAAATAATGACATAGATGGACTTCTAGCCCTGGTCTGAATAATACATCTTAGTGGCCCTGGGTTAATAAGGAAGAGAAATACTGAGGGTTCCTTCCCAGGCCACTACCCTACTGAAAGCTGCACAAGTGATGACAGGATTGGGTCACCACTGTTCGCCTCCTTTTCAAATATCCCATGGATCCTCACTAGCTAGGCTCACAAAGAAGGATTCCCATTTCAGAGAGGGATCAGAGGAACTGAACATCAAAATGGATCAGCACTTCCGGAGAGGAGGGAAACATTGAGTGAAATTAAGGAATTCAAACAAATTGAAAGGGTATTAGCATTGCTGAATCGCCCCTTTCATTGTCAGGTCATTGTTTTTGTGGCCTGGCTTGCAAACAAATCTAGCATTTTCTCTGCTCCCTGAGATTAACAAACGATTCGTGGACAAGAGGGTATCTGCAGGGGTCCCCCAATCAGTTATTGTCACGGTGACGAAAACCCTCCTGTTTCTGCTGATATTCTGCCAAAGATCTCAGCAGCCAAACAAGAGAACACGGGAGGAAATTCCCAGCTGTCTGATGTCGGATGAGTCACTGTTGTGTTTATTTTAACCTTCTTTGGCCTTGAGTCGGGCATGACTGTACATACATGATGTAAATGATGCTTCAAATGTTTGCAAATCGCTGCTACTAATCACACACCAACCTCAAAGCCGCCTCTTCAAAGCAACACATTGACTAAATTGTGGCCGGCGTTATTGACAGAACCAGGTTCAGCTGCAGGGTGACAATGCGTTCAACAGGCTTCCCACAGACAAGAGGTGCCTTTTCACAAAAACACTGAATGGTCGCTCTTTGGGGAGGGCAAACAGGAGAGTGCTTAACATGGGAAATAACCTGGTATTTAGCCTTACCAAACATTGAAGGAGACCACGCAGCTTAACAAACTGCCTTATCTGCTCCAACTGGCCTATTCAAAGAGCCTAAATGACACAGTTGCTATTAAGCCCGAGATATTTGCAGTTTTATATTAACCTGAACCACATAAAGATTGTTCTCTGAGATTTTGATTTAAAATCTGCCTGTAAGCTGGATGTCATACATCTCGAAAAGCTCTAGCAGACGGATAGAAACAGAGCTTGGAGAAGCAATGTAGAAATCTCCCATTGCCTTGATTCATGCCCCTTTAGTTTGCTGCTGTGTTTTTTTGCACAGAAGTGCACGGGGATTGTTGGTGGGTGGGAGGGGAGGGAGGGTTGGGATGGGTGGGGGGTAGTGATTCTCCCAGCTGCTGTGCTGCTCTAGCTGGGCACCACGGCCTCCGCATGTCCCCCAGCCAAAGATTTCTAGCGTGGAGCCACTTAGTATACGGAAATCTTCATTTCCATTTGATGACCAGGCCCAGGGCTGAATTCTCCAGGCCCACTGGCGTCCCCACCACCCTCAACCCCCTCCCAGCACCCCCATCCCGCCGCAAGAGTTGTTCCCTCCAGCAATTCTTCCCCATTAATGAGGAACAGATGGTCAACCCGAAGGGGGTCCATAGAACCCTACAGTGCCGAAAGAGGCCCTTCGGCCCATCGAGTCTGCACTGACCACAATCCCACCCAGGCCCTACCCCCTTTTCCCTACACATTTTACCCACTAATCCCTCTGACCTACACATCTCAGGACACTAAGGGGCAATTTTAGCATGGCCAATCAACCTAACCCGCACATCTTTGGGCTGTGGGAGGAAACCGGAGCACCCGGAGGAAACCCATACAGACACAGGGAGAATGTGCAAACTCCACACAGACAGTGACCCAAGCCGGGAATTGAACCCAGGTCCCTGGAGCTGTGAAGCAGCAGTGCTAACCACTGTGCTACTGTGCCGCCTGAGGCACGGGGTCAGAGGTAAGAGGGATGCCCCTTAGGCAGCGCCAGCCTGGTATTCTGGCACTGCCCAAGGGACAAACTAGCACTGCCTTCTGGGCACCTTGGCACTGCCCACTCAATACTGGGCAGGGCCAGATGGGCAGGGTCTGTTGGGGTGGGGGGGGGGTGCAGAGCCGACTGGGGGGGGGCACAGTTATCGATGGAGAAGGGGGTGACCCGCTGCCACTCTGCAATTGGGATCGTAGGCAGAGCGATGAAAGAAGTGATCAGGGCTAACCATCGGGGCGGGGGGGTTGGGGGGAGTTGGGACTTGTCAGGGCTGTTGGGACTACCGGGGTGTGTGGGGGATTGTCAGGGGAGGGGGAGGGATGTGGGGATTATTGGGGGGAAAGGAATCAGGAAATTGGGGTTGGCCAGGTGGTGGAGTGTGGGGGTTGGATTGATCGGAGCTGGCCATGGAGGGCGGGGGAGGGGAGGTGGGTAGGGGCATGGACCTAGCCTGGGGACGTCCAGGAGGCCAGCGATTGGAGGTTGGGGTTCAGAAGTCTGGCGACGAGGGGGTGGTCACAGGTCTGGCCAACAATCGGGAGACCAGCAATGCGGGACCACTGCGCATGTGCCAATCTCAGCACGGACAAACTCAGCACTATGCTACCAGCCTCTCCAGCAGGAACTGGCCCCACACACTAACTTCCAGAGTGAATCCCGCTCGGGCATAGCACCGGCAATTCATTCTGGAAATCATGCTGAAAAACTAGCAGGAATTATTCCCATTTTCCCCCATATTGGGAACTTAGAACTTTTTTGGGACAATCCCAGCCACAGTTCTTCATTTGCATTAAAGGGATTTTCCTGCAAATTGCAAAAACCTCTTAAAATAAAAGCATTGAGGAAGAAATCAGAAACATTTTACTGAATTCCAATCTTAGTGATAGAATGTGACCATTGAATCGTGATTGCAGGTCAATGCAAAATATATGTAAATAAGGTTGAAAGAGTGCAGAAAAGGTTGACAAGGATGTTGCTGGGACTTGAGAAGCTGAGTTACAGAGAGAGATTGAATAGGTTAGGACTTTATTCCCTGGAGCGTAGAAGAATGAGAGGAGATTTGATAGAGGTGTATAAGATTTTGATGGGTATAGATACAGTGAATGCAAGCAGGATTTTTCCACTGAGGCTAGGGGAGAAAAAAACCAGAGGGCATGGGTTAAGGGTGAAAGGAGAAAAGTTTAAAGGGAATATTGGGGGGGGGCTTCTTCACACAGAGAGTGGTGGGAGTGTGGAATGAGCTGGCGGATAAAGTGGTAAATGCGGGGTCACTTTTAACATTTAAAAAAAGCTTGGAAGGGTTCATGGATGAGAGGGGTGTGGAGGGATATGGTTCAAGTGTAGGTCAGTGGGACAAGGCAAAAAATGGTTTGGCACAGGGGCCAAAAGGCCTGTTTCTGAGCTGTAATTTTCTATGGTTTCTATATCAAAGGCTCGATGATGCCAGCATGGTGGTATGGTGGTTGGTGCTGCTGTCTCACAGCTCCAGGGACCCAGGTTCGATTCCCGGCTTGGGTCACTGTCTGTGTGGAGTTTGCACATTCTCCATGTGTCTGTGAGGATTTCCTCCGGGTGCTCTAGTTTCCTCCCACAGTCCAAAAATGTGCGGGTTGGGGGTTGGCCATGCTCAATTGTCACTTAGTATCAGGGGGACTAGTTCGGGTAAATGCATGGGGTTAGGTTGACAGAATGGGATTGTGGCCAATGCACACTTTGATGGGCCGAATGGTCTCCTTCTGTACGGTAAGATTCTATGATCTATGGAGAGCAGAGGACACATTTTTCCTTTTGTTGCCGATAACATTGAAGATAAAATTTGACAAACGCACGGTAAAAGTTAATAATGCAACATCATTGCGCCACAATTAACAACAGTGTGTTGACTCAAGGAAAATTACTGCAACCGCTGGAATCTGAAACAAAAACAGAAAATGCTGGAAAATCTCAGCAGGTCTGACAGTGTCTGTGGGCAGAGAATAGAGCCAATGTTTCAAGTCAGGATGACCCTTCGCCAGCTCTCTGACAAAAGGTTATCACGAAGGAAATCGATTAAATAAATACTTTAATGTTTTTGATCATTATTCAAAATTATCCAAGCTATCAGACCTGCTGGGTGGGTTTTTCCAGCCTCACTCGCCCTGAAACTGGAAAATCCTGCCCAAATCCTTTCCATGGCCCACTCCTCGCCTGCTCCGATTCCCGTGGCGGGCGCGATGGAACGATTCCCATCATTGAGTTTCTCCAGCATTTTCTGTTTGAGTCTATTGGCTCACTTCCCTTTAAGTGCAAAGTTCTATTTGCTCTCAGTGGTATTTACAGAGGAGGCATTTGTAATATTCTGGAACAACCTTTCCAATAGATCTTCAGCTTAACTTCAAATATTTTGTTAACAGGAAAGGTAAGAGCTGGCAAATTAATTCTGTTACAGCATTTTGCAATAAGAGTGGGGCTGGACTTTTACAGAGGCCCCCATTCTGACCCATCCCATTTTTGCCAGCAGGGGGAAGAAGGAGGGGCGGGATTCACACAGGCAGGAAACCTGGGTGTGAATCATCCCGTTCCACCTGCCACGGGAATCAGAGCAGGCGAGGGGCGGACTGTGGAAAGATCCGTTGACCTCGGGTGAGATTTTCCAGTTCTGCTGCCAGAAAGTCCCGCTCCTGAACTCCAATCCCCATTTTGGCTGTTGCATGCTCCTTAGCCTGAAAGTTCTTGAAGCACGGTGTCATAATCTGAAGTAGTTTTTTTAAATTTTCTGCTCTTTAAACTAAAATAAAATTGGTTATAGCCATCAGTGATTGCTAAACAACAACTCCCCTGGACTGATTTGATTGATAAGCCAGCTGGATCAGTCAAGCAATTTCAACTTGTTGACATTTTTCTCTGGATTGTTCATTGTGAATGCTTGGCTGAGTTTCTCAGTTATCTCAGCAATGTGTTTTGAGTTCACAGCTTAAAAGCTACAATTATCTCAGCAGGAGGTTCTGAGATCACAAACTGATTGACAGCCTGAAGTGTAATTAAAAGAGTAGGGGAATGAGCATAAGTTTGTTTTTGTAAGGGATTAACAAATGTGAAACAGACAGCAACTTCTGGCATTTGGACATGCACAGCTGAATGTGGAAATCCAATAGTTGCCATTGGCGAATCTATGTTCCTCCATGAGGTGTGCTGCTGAAGTGTCCATAAAAGGAAATCTTTAGAAGCCACTTGAATTGAATTCACTTTTACACTATTAACCTCACTGTTAAAACTCTTGAAAATGTTATATTTGTTGAATCAGATTTAAAAAATAGATGTAGTATCATAATTATTGCTGAACAACCTCTCTGGCCCTGAAAAAGTAGGTTTATATTTGTGGAATGTCAACTTTCTCCAATATGATCACCAAAATTCTATAGATTTTTAAAATTAATAATAAAAAGTTTCTATATGTTATTTAGGGTTTCTAACTTTGTCCCCGGCATATATCCCAGTTGAGGTAATGCATTTTGGAAGGTTTAATACGGATAGAAAATATATAGTAAGTAGCAGAACCCTTCAGACTATTGATAGGCAAAGGGATCTGGGTGTACAGGTACATAAGTCACTGAAAGTGGCAATGCAGGTGGAGAAGATAGTCAAGAAAGCATATGGCATGCTTGCCTTCATCGGCCGGGGTATTGAGTTTAAAAATTGGAAAGTCATGTTGCAGTTTTAAAGAACCTTAGTTAGGCCACACTTGGAATATCGTGTTCAATTCTGGTCGCCACACTATCAGAAGGACATGGAGGCTTTGGAGAGAATATAGAAAAGATTTACCAGGATGTTGCCTGGTATGGAGGGCATTAGCTATGAGGAGAGGTTGGAGAAACTTGGTTTGTTCTCACTGGAGTGATGGAGGTTGAGGGGCGACCTGATAGAAGTCTACAAGATTATGAGAGGCATGGACAGAGTGGGATAGTCAGAAGCTTTTTCCCAGGGTGGAATAGTCAATTACTAGGGGGCACAGGTTTAAGGTGCGGGGGCAAGGTTTAAAAGGGATGTGCAAGGCATATCTTTCACACAGAGAGTAGTGGGTGCCTGGAACTCATTGCTGGGGGAGGTAGTGGAAGCAGATACCATAGTGACTTTTAAGGAGCATCTTGACAAGTACATGAATAGGATGGGAATATTATTTCAGTCGGGCAGCAGGGTCGGTGCAGGTTTGGAGGGCTGGAGGGCCTGTTCCTGTGCTGTAATTTTCTTTTTTTTTGTTCTTTGACTGTAAAATGATTAAAAAGTGAAGGAGAGCCTGTGTTTTGCTGTCTTTGAGAATTCTTTGAGGTAATTGGCTGCTTAGCCTACTTTATGATATAGTCATTGGTCAACGCTGGAGGTTCGTTTGAGCGGATCTCAGGATGAAATTAATATTGGGAAAGATGAAATCTGTACTGTCGAGAAGGATATTTACTTTTTTTTCAT
The DNA here is from genome assembly GCF_965287045.1 of Carcharhinus amblyrhynchos. NCBI lineage: Eukaryota > Metazoa > Chordata > Chondrichthyes > Carcharhiniformes > Carcharhinidae > Carcharhinus > Carcharhinus amblyrhynchos. The sequence goes on from NC_137327.1 coordinate 135,651,996, forward strand.
GTGAGTGATACATGACATCACTTCACCGCTGACTGCAAAATCTGAGCCACTGGGGAGATGTGATGGACATCAGGTGAGATGAGGAATGGGCTTGGCTATTTCTGTCTCCCGTAGACATTGATACTTTCCCATGGTCACGTGGGACATGGTTGACTAACCTGTGGCTGTTTGCTGTTGTAACCTATAGCTGAGAAATGGTCAGTGGGGGAGATACCAGAGACTAATGGTGTCCCTGGAAATGTACCAAGCACGAGTCACCATCTAGAGGAGAAAATTTGCTGTCCAATAATTCTACTTGTTGCAGAATTTTACTCGAGCCAGATCCACAAAAGTTCTTTTTTGCCATAAATCCATTCATCGGAATAAGATTGATCAGGATACTTCAATGTGTTCCAGTTACAGTCTGCAGCAAGAAAGAGATTAAACAGCCTGGATGATAGTGAAATGGACACGAGTCCAGTTTATCTCTGACTTAGCATAGACTATTTATAAAATAAAACATTCCAAATCTGCACATTTATAAGAGACATTCTTTGTTGGTACAATTTTCTCATGTAACCTATAGTAAGACTGAGCTTCCAAACCACAAATAGCACAAAGGAGATTTAATAACAATAGTGCTATTAATGTTCAAACAGTTCCAGGGAAGGGATAATAGAGAAAAATGTGTAACTATATATAGATACACTATCTGTCCTTTTGTGTCGCCATAGGTTTCACTTAGATTAAAAATTCATAAGCAGTGGGTCTATAAGGTTACTCATGCAATTTCATTCTCTTTACTCCCTTCGCCGTACCTTGCCAAAGACGACAATTCTTACTGGGCCACAGTTCCAACAGCACTGGGCCATCTTTCAATATCTCACCCAGATACTTCATGTGGGACCCAGTCAGTACTAATGGACCATTGAGCTGGAGAACATGTAGGACTGGATTCTCCGACCTCCCTCGCATCCAGGATTCTCTGATCCCACTGCAGTGAACGCTGTTTCAGCTGAGCACCAAATCATCCGTTCTCACTGGGGGTTGTAATTCTCTCAGGAACGTGACACACGGGGATCTGTGTTCAATCGAGGCATGGCAACAGACACCATCCACTCAAACTCCTGTGGTTCTTCCATATCTGTACACCCTGTTCATAGTCCTCAGGCTGAAACGGTTAGCCCTTTTAACCATCAGGCTTTGCAGGTGTCTTTATGATTATTCATCAGGCAACAAATCTCTCCTGCACTTTTACCTATTTCCTTTTGCTCTTCCTCACCCTCTCCCTTTTCAGCCCAGTATCTTAATCCTACAGTTCTAAAGCAAGGTCATGTTCAACTTGAAACGTTAACTCTGTTTCTTGCCTCACAGATACTGCCAGGCCAGTGGAGTATTTCCAGCCATTTCCATTTTAATTTCATCACAGGATTCATCAGATACCAATAAGAAACAATTTTGTTCCTTTCCCTATCCCAGGCATTTGGAGGCTAACTATGACAAATCTGCCAAAGACACAAACCTGAGGTTGTGGCATGGTGGCACAGTGGTTAGCACTGCTGCCTACAGTGCCAGGGACCCTGGTTTGATTCCCGCATTGAGTTACTGTCTGTATGCAGAGTCTGCATGTTCTCCCCGTATCTGGGTGGGTTTTCTCCAGGTGCTCCAGTTTCCTCTTACAATTCGAAAGACGCGATGGTTAGATGCATTGGCCGTGCTGAAATTCTCCCTCAGTGTACCCGAACAGGCGCTAGGGGATTTTCACAGTAACTTCATTGCAGTGTTAATGTAAGCCTGCTTGTGACAATAATAAATAAACTTAAAATTTAAAATTTAATTCAGCATGTACCAAGTTAACAACTTGTAACTGAAGAGCACATTCTTTTGAGATCTATAGCCTAACCCACACACCTTTTAGTATTAATGCCATTAGATATGAAACGTGTATTATGTGACAATTTCTGATTTAATTGACCAAGAGGTTAGCCTGAGATAACAGGATGTTGTTTACCACCTGGTGTCACAGAGTGACCTGGGCTCCCGTCAGTGAATTCCTATTTAACAACCTCCTGACAGCAACTGACTTGTCTGGAGCTCCTCAGTTATTTTGAAGAACGTTTTAATTTATTAGCGGTATTAGCGCTGAGAGAATGGAACATTTTCTATTCCGAGCTCCCAGTGTCAGAATCAAAGGGATATATTTTCCGATCCCACCCGCTGTGGGCATTGTCGAGGGTGGGACGTAAAACTTGGCGGGCGATTTAAAGGCTGATCTCGGGCAAGAATTTCTCATAGTGTCCCACAATGCAGAAAGAGGCCATTTGACCCATCGAGTCTGCACCCACAACAATCCCACCCAGGTCCTGTCCCCGTAACCCTGACTATCCTAGATAGTCTCCCTGACACTAGGGAGCAAGTTAGCATGGCCAATCCGCATAACCAGCACATCTTTGGAGGAAACTGGAGCACTGGAGGAAACCCACATAGGTACAGGGAGAAAATGCAAACTCCACACAGACAGTGTCCCAGCCGGGAATCAAACCCGGGTCCCTGGCACTGTGAGGCAGCAGACCTAACCGCTGTGCCACTGTGCCAACCCACTGTCTTGAGACGAGTCTCTGCCCCGTGACTTCCAGATTAGATATGACACAGATAAGTGCAGACTGAAGCTTTCTTAATGTTCTCACGATTCCTTTTCTGCCAACTTCATGGCAGCATTGCTTCCTGCATCAAGCTCCAGTGACAATGAATATTAAATTCATGCCTCTAGGAGCTGGAGTGAAATATTTCTAATATTCATTTTATAGGCTGTGATATTGCTGGCTGGACTGGCTGTTGTCACACATAGGCCAGACTAGGTAAGGATGGCAGATTTCCTTCCCTAAAGGACATTACTGAACCAGATGGGTTTTTACAACAGTTGACAATTAAGACTTTTAATTCCAAATGTTTTACTGGATTCAAATTTCACCATCTGCTCTGGTGGGATTGTCCTTCCTCTTATCGTGGGAGTAACTGACACTTCCATTCCTGTAACCACGGGAGTAACTGACCTCCTTCTTCCTGTTCCCACGAAATAGAGGAGCAGAAATTAAGGGCAATGGTTATCTTCACTGACACGGGCATCCTGGTGACCACCAACTCGGTGGTCCATCTTCTTGGCACAAAGAGGAACAGTCTTCAGTGACTCTGCCACTCCGACATTTTAATAAAATAATTTATAGGATGTGGGTATCACTGGCTAGGGAGCATTTATTGACCATCCCTAATTGCCCTTGGAAAGTTGGAGTAACTCATGCCCTGTCTGTGCATCCTTGCTGCAGTATAACTTGTTTCCACAATAGCGCCTGCTTGTGGTCCTCTTTGTGCCCTCTGCTGATTCCACATCTCAGACTCCCTCTGCAGGTGGCCCATGAGGCCTGCAGCTGTCCAGATGCCCATGGCTGCAGCTCCCTGCTGGAGGATCCTGGGTGGATAATGTCCCTGGCAGATGGGCAATGCCAGTCTGAAGCTACTTCCCCAATCACTCCACCCCCTTTCAGCCACCCTTCAAAGTTCCCAAGTGCCAGCTGCAGATGGCACGATGGACACTTGATCCAAAAGCTAAGCACACCCTGCTCACTGTAAAATGGTCTAGCTACTCTGCTCCAGCCTTTCTGTGAGCTACCCTCACCTCCCCCCCGCCTCCCAGTGGTTACCTTGCCGCCTCATTACTGCCCTGATATACTGCGGGGTTCCAAATGCACTTTTCAGAACATTGAAACAGGCCCTTAAAATCCTGATCAGTTACCAGTTACCTTAACCACTACTTTTTCAGAACCAAACATTGTTCTTGACTTGCCATCCGCCCATCGTCAAACCTCAAGTTGGTGTGATGAGGTTGGCACTCAGTTCCGACGCCACCCCATGTGATTTTACACCCACCCCTGTGTCCATGGCCATAGAAGGGACTCGTACCGTGACCATCAGTTCTTCTGGCTCGGTTTTATCCTCTGCTAATTTTGCTATCGTTACTCTTGCTGAAGTTTGCCATAAAAAACATTGCGACGGTACATTTGCCAAACCAAACAAATTTAGTCATGCATTGAAAATTCCAACTGCTTCCTACAGGAGCCTCTATAGTTCACATATGACCAGAGGACCACATGACTGTAGTGGATCATAACCTTTCACCTTGATTCATCAGCAGGAGCCAGAAATGAATTACTCAAATAACTCTACCAGTCTTGTTTCTCATTACGTTAATTGTTTTTTGTTGTCGAATCCTTTCAGCGTTGCCCCTTCTCAGGTGTCACCGTTTGAAGGCAGTTTTTCTTTTCGGAAGGAGATCTCGATAGACGTCGCCTTTTAAATTTCTATTTCGCCTTCTTTCTTCAGATCTATTTCTTTTTCTGGAATGTGTCTTTGGGGCATCGTGCTCCTTGTGCACTGGGAATCAGATGAAAGAGTAATGTCCATCCCAGGGCTATTCCTCAATGTTAGCACGGGGTGGCTACAAATTGCCAATAGGAAGCAGTTAGAATTTGCAAAGCCTGATCCAAATCTGCTTGGAGGAAAAGAAATAAGTACATGAAAGCCTGAAACAGGATATGAGCGTATTGAGGGTACATGATTTCTTTTCCGGGAGAGTCTGGGGACTTGCAACTCTAAAAAATATGATTTTTGACACATTCTCCAGTATTTTTGAATATACAGTGAATGTGAGCATTGTATTCCTTTCAGCTGCAAATGAGAAAACATTCACTGAAGTTTATTGAAAGCTATTTTCCAGTTGCCATTTTGTGAATGAATTATTTCTCTTTGTGTTTCAAAACTTGACTCTCCCAAAAGTGTTGGAGAATGTTGGTTCAAGTGTTTTTTTAACTATATATATTTATTAACTACAGGAACTATTTGAGTTGATTTGATTTATTATTGCCACATGTATTAGTATACTGTGAAAAGTATTGTTTCTTGTCCGCTATAAAGACAAAACATATTGCTCACAGAGAAAGAAAGGGGAGAGTGCAGAATGTAGTGTTACAGTCGTAGCTAGGGTGTAGAGAAAGATCAACTTAATATAAGGCAGGTCCATTCAAAAGCCTGATGGCAGCAGGAAAGAAGGTGTTCTTGAGTCAGCTGGTGCGTGACCTCCGACATTTGTATTTTGTTCCCGACGGAAGAAGGTGGAAGAGAGAATGTCCGGGGTACATGGGTTGTACAAATCTACAGTAAAAGGTTCATACTGGGAGCTCTTTCCATGCTTGCTTGTGTACACAGCTCTGTCTGACACAAGACTGACCGCTGAGCTGTGAGTCATATATTTTCTTACATCACTGTGCGGGTAATGCTGCACTCAGTCCCACATTAACCTATATACACCGGACCCTTATACTACACATCATCCCAGTTCAAGCTATTCGTGTCTGCCCCATGTATTTACATAGTTACTGCTACTAAGTTATTTTAATTTATCTTGGGTATTGACATTGTTATTACTAACCCATCTCCCTTGTTAAACTCTCTGAGTTTATAGATTCAGATAGTTTGGATCCTATAACCCTTCCACATCACGACATCACGTCGTGTCGAAATAGTGATGGAGTCTGTCATTGCAGATATACTCTTGATTTGGAGGTTGTTGTGGCATTTGGGTATCTTCCTTGATGTCTCTCCACTGTACAATGGGCTGTCTAGGCATAAGGAGGAGACTCTACCTGTTTCTGTTTACTGTACGATCTGGGATGCCAACCAAATTGGTCTTCATGATGATAGTACCCTCTTCCTCACTCTCTCTCAGGTTTGAGCCCAGACCCTGTCATGTTTTTGTAGTTATAGTGAGTGTCTAGTGTGGTACATTTTGTTATGGGCAGAAGCAAGACTGCACTCTTGCTTGGATGTGCTGGTAATCCTCGGTTACTATTCCTGGTATGAGTTTTTTCAGCAAGATTAGAGGTTGCATGTAGTGTTTGCTGCCCATCAGGTGTTTGGATGGAGTCAGGTTGCATTGTAATGGGCTGGGCTTCCCATTTGACTGTGGATATTTCTGGGAGCTTGTATACAACAAGTGACAAATTTAAAAGAGGGGGATGGAATACGGTCAGGATGGAGTGGAAAGGTTACAAATTAAATTTGCTGAACTTAATGTTGAGTCCAGAAGGTTGTAATGTGCCGAATCGGAGGATGAGACGTTGTTCTTCCAGTTTCTCTGAAGCACTGCAGCAGGCTGAGGGTGGACATTGGACATGAGAAGAGGTTTCTGAGCTGAAATGTAGCAGGAAGGATGGGGGTCATGCTTTGTAGAAGGTGTTCCTCAAAGTGGTCACCCAGCTTGTGTTTAGTCTCCCCAGTGTAAAGGGGACTGAAATGTAGATTGTATCCCTATAATACCGATTGTTGCATAGTTGGAATGTAGGTAGGCAGCATTAAAATTATTTGTACCACTGCCTGCTTGTTCAAGCACTAGAATAAAAATAATTATCTTGTGTGCATGTAGATGTAACTATTAAAGTAAACGGCTTTAACATATAAATGGATAACATTAGTGAAAGGGCATCATAAAATATATTAAATCCATTCTTCCTGGATTGGTGCTGGAATATTTGCACATGGGGCAAACTTATAGGAACACATGGCTATTTCCTCCTCCAGAGCCCATTCTTCCAATGAACTTTGGATAACGAAACATATCCCACACACTATCTAGAATCAATAGGCCCATCTGCAAGCAAATTTTCAACAACATATTTTACTGGGTCAGAAAATATAAATGTTTAAAATATGCGAGTTGAAGTTAGTGAAAAATATCCAGCAATTGTTCCCTTCAAATTTGTAAGGGAAGAAAGGGTCCATAACACAGCCAGATATGATAAATATCTCTATGGGTAAGGTTAATGGAGCAACTAATGAACAATAATGTAGAAGATGAGTTATGGTTAACCTCACGAGCGTAGGCATCCATCACGTTGTACAGATGGTCATGATATATTGGACATATACCACATGCATCAAATGCCCCATGTTTCAAATAACTCAGTTCCTTTTGAAAGTTCAGAAAGCAAAAATGAGAAACATGCCTGTATTTCCTCCACACCAGCCTACACTTCAATCTGTCTGATGATTTGGTGCTTATTCTTTCCTGTTTCTTCTCCTACAATTATTTTATCATATGTTACTTCTCTTGGTATGTTCACTAGGTTATGTATGTATTCATATCTTGTTTTTCTTTTCATTGCTCCATTTTGTAACAATCCGATTATTTAATGCCTCCAATTGCAACAACAGAAAACAACACTGAACTAACCAATGTGGGAGCCTATGTGTACAAATAGACAAGTATATTATGGGGAGACAATGGCCTAGTGGTCTTATCCCTGGACTACAAATCCCGAAACTCAACTAATGTTCAGTGGTCCCAAGTTCAAATCCCACCATGATAGATGGTAGAATTTGAATTTAATAAAAAATATCTGGAATTAATAATCTACTGGTGACCATGAAATGGAAAAATCCACCACTAATCTTCTTTAGGGAAGGAAATCTGCTGCCCTTACCTGGTCTGGCCTACATGTGACTCCAGAGCCACAGAAATGTGGTTGACTCTCAACTGCCCTCTGAAATGGCCACCCATCTCAAGGCCGACTAGGAATGGGCAATAAGTGCCTATGTCTCATGAATAAATAAATAAAAATTAAATAAATATACAGATGCAAGAATTAAAAGTTAAACCAGAGCTACAGCTAAGACTGAACATCAAGTTGGGGAGATAGACTGCAACAAATTACAGGAGGACATTAACAAACTTTAAGAATGCCCTTTGGATATTGATAGTGGAGGGTTCAGCAATGGTGATGCCATTGAATATCAAGGTTTATGATGTAGGATTAGATGTAATCAAGATAAGGGAGCGCTAGCATCCCTGTCTCCGTGTCAGAAGCTCTAGGCTTCAGTAGGTGGTTTCATAACATGGCTGAACTGGTTGATCATCAAGCTGTGGGTCCAGTATGTCTCCAGCGGGTGGTAAGAGTGAGAGATCCTCCTGGTCAGTCAGAAGATGCAGAAAGCAATGGCTATCCACTGCTGGATCTTGCCAAGCATAACCATTCATCAACACATGGAAGTTCATGATCACCAATGTCTGCCTAGGGTCCCTGAAGAGTGAGAATCCTGAATAAACGAAAAACAGTTGAGATAGTTCAGGTGAAACACAAAAGATTTCAGGCGAGCAGTACACAGCAGTGTGAAAATGGTGCTATATCAGCTCACCCTGATGTTTAATTTATACTTGCTTCCATTTTATTCCCTACATACTCTATGTGTGGTATGCTTTGTCTGTATAGCTTGCAACAAATAATATTTTTCACTGCATCCCAATATATGTAACAATGATAAATCATATCAAAAATTCAAATCAATTTTAGAAGCATGCTGTGCTGTGGTTTGAAGCTCCTTTTCTGGTTGCCATAAGTGATAGGTTTGCCAATATGGGTGGTGCTACATAGGGACCATGCCCTTCCCCAAACTCAGTGAGAAACTGCAAATCTGAAGAGTGGGGGTGAGTGGGGAGGTGGGATGGGTGTGGGGGTGGGCACGGGGTGGTGGGGGTGGGAGGTAGGTGTTGGGGTTATCCTCCAATGCCACGTTGGAAGATCGGGAAAAATTTGGGAGCGCAATCCAGTCTATTTTCCCAAACAGTGGAGAGGTGTAATGTGGGGAAAATGGGATTGGGTATCAATTCGCAAAAACTGTAGAAGAATTAACGAAGAGCCCACCTAAGTGTTTAATGTAATTTTAATGATGTGACTTGTCCTGATTTGCCCGTTTCTTTCCTCTGTGTTTAAAACACACAAATACATTGCCAGGTTTTGTCCTGCTGTTCCTGTTAACTATTCTGGCAACATCTGTTAAAATTATTTTTGTTCCAAGAATCAAATTACAAATTTGACCCACAGAACAATTTTTTTTGTCACAACCAAATATCAAAATATTAAAAGCAACTAAATGTAACCTCCAATAGTTACTTTACCAGCTGCTTGGATTAGTAGGATGTCAAAATTGCTCAATGGTCTCATAGCTCAGCTCAACTCCCAGTTTCTCTTTCAGTGCACAGAGCTTAACCTCTCCTTTTGTTGGTGGAATCATTAATAATAACGTACACAGGGTTTATTCTGCTGCATCTCTATGTATAATGGTGAACTAAATGTTCCCATCATATAGCTCCATTCAAGATTGGTATGAACATATCAGCTAATTGTATTTGATAAAGACCTTAAGTATTCAAGTAAGTCAGGTAGGAGGCCCTGTTGTATAATCCAGAATTATATAGTCATAAAATCTGATTTACACACTGTATTAATTTATAAGGGGCAATCTTATGGGGCAGCATGGTGGCACAGTGCCAGGTACCTGGGATCAATTCCTAGCCTGAGTCACTATATGTGTGGAGTCTGCATGTTCTCTCCGTGTCTGCAAAGGTTTCCTCTGGGTGCTCTGGTTTCCTCCCACAGTTTGAAAGATGTGCAGGGTAGGTCACAGGCCGTGTTAAATTCTCCCTCAGTGTACCCAAACAGGCACTGGAGTGTAGCGACTAGGGGATTTTCACAGTAACTTCATTGCAGTGTTAATGTAAGCCTACTTGTGACATTAATAAACTTAAACTTAGTCTAATGTTATACTTTTTACTTAATGTTGCTATAGCATATGATGCCACTGTTATAATTTTGAAAGCTGGCACTAGCTGGTAATGGCACCTATGGAGCTGACAGAAGCATTTACAAAGGCCATGTTGTATTGTTCAAAATTAGTTTGGAGCTATCTTGTTATGTGCATTTATATACAAGTACGCAGGAGGCCATACCACTCATCATTGCACTCTTGTCTGTACGCCGAACTAGCAATATATCAGTCCACTACCGACATGGAGAGATGTGAAATGTATAAATTTGATGAAATCTCCAGTATCTATGCCTACAAGTGTTATTACTTCAGACTTCAGGGCTAACAAAACATTACAGGTCCTGGACACACTTTTATTACCTATACCAATCTGGTCTGTGTGTTACTTCCAGTTCGCAATGAACATCTGCTTGCTGCCCATCTTATTGGTGCTATATCAACTCACCCTGATATTTAATTTAAATCTTCAGATGTACTTAGTACCTGAAAAATGAGCATGGTGCCATCCCAGAATCTAAACTAATGCTTGCCTACGGTCCTCTGCATTATTAGTATTGTATAATTCAGGTTAATCCGTTTGACTCTAATTTTCTTTTCTGAGTCCAGTTTCGTAACAACTTAATGCCTGCAAGTAACCTTTGTTAATTTGGAATAATTTTGTTAAGTTGTATATCTGTCTCAGCCGCAACTCCCACCCCCAAAAGAAGCATTAAAGTTTCTCAGGGATTCAGGAACAATGTTCCATTTGATACTTATGCATCTTCAGACAAAATAAATTACTATAATCAATGTAATGTTGAAAAGTTGTACAAATCCTTCTCATGTGTAGTTGCTTGCCAAAAGTGGATACACTCCGGGTCTTGAATATCTTAAGACTTCAAAGCAAAGGTTTAGGTTTCTTAATACTGAATACATCATTTGATGCCAAGAAACGAGTCTAAGATTCAATTGAATAAGCACCTCTTTCAATATAAGCCCTCATTTGTTCCTAAATTGTTACAAACTATTGTTGTCATTTCAAAGGCGATCATACACACACAAGCAAAGCTCAAATGAAGGTCACTTGGACTTCCATCCCATCCACTCCACCTCCCTGGCTTTCAGAGTACTTGCTGCTCCTTCATCAGGTGAGTGGGAGTTCTGTTCACAAACAGGGCATATAAAGATACAAACTCAATTTACAGAATAATGGTTGGAATGCGAGTTTTTACAGATAATCAAATTTTAAAGGTACAGACAGTGTCAGCGGAGAGAGGGTTAAGCACAGGTGTGCTTAGGAGATGTGTGTCGTCTCCATACAGAATAGTCTGTCTCACCTCTCTCAATTTATACTTGTTCAAGTAACAATCTGTCTTCCTATTATTGTTACAAAAGTGGATAACCTTACATATATCCACATTATACTGTAATTGCTATGCAGATGTCCACACACTCAACCTGTCCAAATCACATTGAAGCATCTCTGTATCCTCCTCACAGCTCACCCTCCCACCCAGCTTTGAATCATCTGTAAATTTGGAGATAATACGTTCAGTTCCCTCTTCCAACTCGTCAATATATAATGTGAACAGTTGGGGTCCCCAAGGAACTCTATTAGTCACTGACTGCCAATCAGAAAAAGACCCATTTATGCCAACTCTTTACTTCCTATCTGCTAACCAGCTTTCTATCCATCTCAAGGCATTACCTCCAATCCCATGTGCTTTGACTTTACATAGTGGTCAGTTATGTGAGACCTTGTTGAAAGCCTTCTGAAAGTCTAAATAAACCACACCCACTGGTTCTCCTCAGTCAACTCTACTTGTTACATCCTCAAAGAATTCCAATAGATTCATCAAGCATGATGTGCCTTTTATAAATCCGTGCTGACTGTGTCTGATTAACCCACTACCTTCCAAATGCTGAGTTATGAAATCTTTGATAATGGACTCTAGCAACTTCCCCAGTCCTGACGTCAGGCTCACTGCTCTATAGTTCCCTGTTTTCTCTCCAATTCCCTTTTTGAATAGCGGGCTTACATTAACTACCCTCCAATCTGTAGGAACTATTCCAGAGTCCAAAGAATTTGGAAAATAACCACCAATCGATCTACTAATTCCAGGGCCACTTCCTTAAGTACTCTGGAATGAAGATTATCAGGGCCTAGGGCTTTAATCCCATCAATTTCCCCCAAAACATTTCTCTACTAATGCTGATTTCCTTCAGCTCCTCGCTATAGAACATGTTTCTCTCAATACTTTTGGCACATTATTTATGTCTTCCTTTGTGAAGACTGAAGCAAAATACAAATTTAATTCCTCAGCCGTTTCTTTATTTCCCTTTATGAATTCTCCAGTTTTTGTCTATAAGGGGCCTACATTCGTTTTTATTAATTTTTTTTCTTTACATGTCGATAGAAACTTTTACAGTCAGTTTTTATGTTCCCCACTTGCTTACTTTTCCCTTCTTAACCAATCCCTTGGATCTCTTACGCTAAATTTTAAACCGTTCCCAATCCTCAGGCCTCTTGCTTTTTCTTGCCAATGTGTAGGCTTTCTCCCTGAATCTGATACCATCTCTAATTTCCCTTGAAAGCCATGGTTTGGCCACAGTTCCCTTACCACTCTTGCGCCAAACACAAATAAATAACTTCTGGAGTTCACCTATTGGTTCTTTAAATGCCTGCCATTGCCTGACGACTGTGTTTCCTTTCAGTTAAGTTTCCCAGTCCATCATGACCAATTCATGCCTCATATCATCATTGTTCTCTTTATTGAGATTCAGGACCCTGGTCTCAGAATCAACTATATCACTATCCACCTTGACAAAGAATTTTACCATATTATGGTCACTCATCCCCAGATGTTCTCTTATACTAGATTGCCAACTAATCCTTTCTCATTGTACAACACCCAGTCCAACATGGCCTGCTCCCTTGTTGGTTCCTCAACGTATTACTCCAGAAACCCATTCCGTGTGAACTCCAGAAATTCCTCCTCTATTGTACTGAGATTAATTTGACTCTCCCAATCTATATGCAGATTAAAATCACCCATAATCACAGATGTTCCTTTAACACATGCATCTCTGATTAACTGCCTAATGCTTTTCCCAACATTACCACTACAGATTGGTGGTCTGTATACCACTCCCACCCATGTTTTTTGCCCCTTGTTGTTTCTTAACGCGACCCATACAAATTCCACGTCATCTATGCTAATTTTTTCCTCAATATCACACCAATATCATCTTTAATCAATAATGCAACTCCACCGCCTTTTCCTTTCTGTCTGTCCTTCCCAAACAAAGAATGTTTAGTTCCCATTCTTGGTCACCTTGAAGCCAAGTCTCTGTAATGCCATTATGTCATCCCCTCTACATCTATCTGTACAACTAATCCATCCATTTTGTTTCGAATGTTCCGAGCATTCAGGTACAAAATCTTAAGGTGGATACTTTTAAAATTTCTTTTCCCTTTCCTACTATTTTTTACTCGGTCCTTACACTACTCTGGTGTTTGATTTCTCTGCCTATCACTTCCCTTATTCCCTTACTGTCTTTTCCTCTTGTTCTTAATTCCCTCTGCTCTGAATTCCAACCCTCCCCAACCACTTTAGCAAGCACCACCCCACAGGACATCAGTCCTGATCCTGCCCGGTCCAATTTGTATAGGTCCCATCTTCCCCAGGACTGGCCCCAGTGCCCTAGGAATCTGAAACCCTCCCTCTCACACCATCTTTTCAGCCATGTATTCATCCTACATGGATGAATCCTGCTGCTTCTATTCTGACTAACAAGTGGCATAGGTAGTAATCCTGAGATCACTAACTTTGAGGTCCTACTTTTTTGCTTACCTCCCTACATTCTGCTTTTAGGACCTCATCCCTTTTTGTGCCAACGTGTATACAACTGCTGGCTGTTCGCCTTCCCCCTTCAGAATGTCCTGCAGCCACGCTGAGACATAATAAGAACATAAGAACATAAGAAATAGGAGCAGGAGTAGGCCATCCAGCCCCTCGAGCCTGCCCCGCCATTCAATAAGATCATGGCTGATCTGTCGTGGCTCAGTTCCACATTCCCGCCCTCTCCCCATAACCCTTAATCCCCTCTCCTATCAAAAACCCATCAACCCGCGTCTTAAAAATATTTAGCGAGGTAGCCTCCACCACTTCAATGGGCAGAGAATTCCAGAGATTCACCACCCTTTGAGTGAAGAGGTTCTTCCTCAACTCTGTTCTAAACCGCCCCCGCTTTATCTTGAGCTGTGTCCCCTAGTCCTACTGTCCTTTCTGAGCGGGAAGAGTCTCTCCACCTCTATCCTATCCATCCCATTCATCATCTTATACGTCTCAATGAGATCTCCCCTCATTCTTCTAAACTCTAACGAGTACAAGCCTAGTTTATTCAGCCTCTCCTCATAGCTCAACCCCCTCAACTCCGGCATCAGCCTAGTAAACCTCCTCTGCACTCCCTCCAAGGCCAAAATATCCTTGTGTAAGTACGGCGCCCAAAACTGCACACAGTACTCCAGCTGTGGCCTCACCAATGCCCTATACAGCCACAACAAGACCTCCCTACTTTTATATTCAATCCCCCTCGCTATGAAGGCCAGCATCCTATTTGCCTTCCTGACCACCTGCTGCACCTGCAAGCTGGGTTTTTGCGACTCATGCACAAGGACCCCGAGGCCCCTCTGCACTGTCGCCTGCTGCAGTTTTTCTCCACGTAAGTAATAGTCCTTCCTACCATTATTCCTACCAAAGTGGACCACCTCGCACTTGCCAACATTAAATTCCATTTGCCAGTTCCTGGCCCATTCGCCCAGCCTATCTAGATCCTTCTGCAGACTCTCCACACCCTCCGCGCAATTTGCCGTTCCACCAATCTTGGTGTCATCAGCAAATTTCGACACCATACACTCGGTTCCCTCCTCCAGATCATCTATATAAATGGTAAATAGCTGAGGCCCCAGCACCGACCCCTGAGGCACTCCACTAGTCACCAACCGCCAATCCGAATAGCACCCATTGACCCCCACTCTCTGCCTCCTATTTGACAACCAGTCCTCTATCCACGCTAACACCCTACCCCCAACTCCATGTCCCCTGACTTTCTGCAATAACCTCTTGTCAGGTACCTTGTCAAACGCCTTCTGAAAATCCAGAAAGACCACATCCACCGGCTCTCCTCTATCCACCGCCCTAGACACATCCTCATAGAACTCCAACAAATTTGTCAGACACGACTTCCCCTTAACGAAACCGTGCTGCGTCTGCTCTATCAAGCAATTCCCCTCAAGATGTCTCGCTATTTCCTCCTTGATGACGGATTCTAACATTTTACCTACAACAGACGTTAAACTAACCGCCCTATAATTCGCATTTTGCCTGGCACCCTTCTTAAACAACGGCGTAACATTAGCCTTGACCCTAGCACTAGGGAGGCAACATACAGTCCTGAAGTCTCATTTGCCACCACAGAAATTCCTATCTGTTTCCCTTACAATTGAATCCCCCATAACTGTTGCATACTGACATTTTTTACTCCTTCCCTCTGCAGCTCAACCAGCGATGCAATGAATTTGGCTGTTGCTATCTTCCCCTCAACAGTATCCAAAATGTTTTGCAGGAGATTTCTGCACAGCCTGCCTAGCTCTCTTGTTCTGCCTGGGGGTCACCCACTCCCTTCCTACCTGTGGAGTCTGAGCCTGTGGTGTGAACCAGTGGGAAGCACTAATAAGTGAGATCCTTGAGGGAGCAGACATGATCCCTCCCAAAATAAGAATGGCACTGCCAAATCTAGCACACCTCCCCAACTCCCCGGCATTATTGTCTAGAAAAATACAGGGGAAGATTAAACAGAAAAGAGAAAGAAAGCTTATCATAGTCACAAAAAACTCAACACTGCAGGTAGCCCAGAGTACAGAAAGTACAGATATCAAGTTAAAAAAAGGAATAAGGAAATCAAAGAGAGTGCATGAAAATGTATTATCAAGCGAGATTAAGAAAAAACCCAAAGATGATGTACCAATATATAAAGAGCAAAAAGATAGTTAAGGAAAAAGAGGTGAAGAAGGGAACAAGGGAAGAGTTTAAATGAATATTTTGTCTCCATATTCACAAAGAAAAGGAATGATATGGATATAATAACCCTCAAGGAGCAGTGTGAAATATTGGGTAAAATAATTGCAATGGGAAAGGGGGGTGATTTTACCAACTCATCACACTGGGTGATTGGTTGGCGAGCCAGTAAGATTGTGAGAGAGGCAAAAAATTGGGATTGCGCTCAGTTTCTCGCGTTGCATGATATTGCCAGCCCTGTTCAGCCAGCGTAATCAAGGACGCGAGGCTGACTTAAATATTTATAGAATAATTCAAATATAATTTGTAATCCCAGATGCAATCATTCAGGCTCAGTTGCCTTAACAACCTTGTCGGTAGAAGTCCTCATTGGCGGGGATCACTTATTGTCCCCACAAATGGTGACCTGACGTGATGGCCTTGCCAGTGGGACTGGAAGCCATTGACGACACAAAAATTGACCATGTTATGGATAGAGTAGAGGACAGCTGTGAGGTCTAAGATTGTATAGATGGGTTGGTGGATTGGGCAGAAAAGTGGCAGTTGGAGTTCAACTCTGGTAAGTGTGAGGTAATGCAATTAGGGAGGTCAAACAGTAAAAGGGAATACACAGTATACGGGAATATACTGAGAGAGATAGGTGAAGTGAGAGATCTTGGCGTGCAAGTCCACAGGTCCCTAAAGAGAGCAGTCCAGGTAGAGAAGGTTGTAAAGAAGGCAAATGGAATGTTCTCCTTCATTGGCAGAGGTATACAATATAAAAGTAGGGATTTAATGATGAAACTGTATAAGACACTGGTGACACAACCGGAGTATTGTGTGCAGTTCTGGTCAACACATTACTGGAGAAAGTGCAGAGAATATTCGCTAAAATATTACCAGGGCTTAGAATTATAGCTCTGAGGAGAGACTGGAGAAGTTGGGATTGTTGTTCTTGGAACAGAGAAGGCTGAGGGTAGACATGATTGAAGTATGCAAAATTGTGAGGGGTAGAGATCAAGTAGACAGGGGGAACCTGTTTCCCTTGGCAGGGAGTTCAAAAACCAAGGGTCATAGATTCAAGCAGAAGGATTAGAGAGTGGTCTGGAATTCGCTGCCTGAGTTGGTGCTGGAGGCAGAGAGTTTAGATTCTTTTTAAAATCTGCACTGTAAGTGCCGTGAGCTGCAGGCCTATGGGCCATGTGCAGGAAGATGGGATTAGAAAGGGTACCTGGTGTCATTGGATTGGCATGGAGAAGATGGGTTGAATGGCCCCTTTCTGTGCTGTATCATTTCTATGATTCTATGGAACGTCCCCAGAGCGGGACTGGTGTTTCAATATATTCTTCAAAATACCACATTTGTAAAAGAAATGCTTTCTGATTTTATCTTTGTTAGCCACATTAATGCACTCAACCTTGGCTCAGTGTTGTCTTTTCAATCAAGGGCTGAAGCCATATTTCTGAAAATTGTGTGCATAATCTCAGCTAACAACTCAGTGTAGTATTAATGGGTGGGTTTCCAGAGGCACCCCCTCTTCTCGATGCTAGATCCGCAATTAAATACTGAGTGCCTTTGGTACTTCTGGACCCCGCCCCATTAAATACCCACCTACCTCCAAATCCATCTCAGGCAAGAGCATTAAATTTCTCCCCTCATTTCATTCGTTTTTTTTGACTTTCAGCTGACATTAAGGAGAAATGTATTGTCCTGAATCATCACATAACCCTCCTAAATCTTTTAACAAAATCTGTAATTCCTGGGAATATGCAAGAAAGGCATTACTATTTGGAAAGAGAATGGACAGGTTAACATCTCAGGTAGAGACTGGAGGATAAACAACACTTTCAAACAAGACTAAGACAGTAAGGAAGAATAATGGGTAAAAGTCAACCAGATGTAGATTGGGTAACTGCCTTCTGGAGCAACTCCTTTCAGTCCATAATCATGACCCTGAGTCTCTGATCACCAGTGGTTTTAATTCACCATCCCATTCCCATTCTGACCCCTCTCTATCCTTGGTCTACAACTGTTCCAAATACAACATAAGCTTAAGGAACAAAACCTGACCTTTCAATTAGGCACTTTATAGTCTTTTGGATTTGACACTGAGCTTAATTATTTCAGATCATACTGCCCCCTCAGTGTTGGACAACAGCTGTTACTTTACTATCATAGAATCCCTACAGTACAGAGGGAGGCCATTCAGTCCATCGGATCTGATTCTGATTATTATTATCATTTTCATCCAGGTTTCTTTATTTGTTCCATTACTCCCCCCTTTGGTCTTACCCATCATCCCCTTTGTTAATTAATCTCTCTCAATTTTGCAGCATCCCTCAGACTTTCTGGATTGTTCTTTCTCTGCTTCCCCATTCCATGCCTCTGCACTTCCTTAAAGTCTTTGAAAATTCTTCTAACATTTCCCAGTTCTGATTAAATGTCATTGACTTGAAACATTAACAACTGTCTCCACAGATGCTGCCTAACCTGTGACTAGTTTTCACCATTTTCTTCCAGATTTCCAATGTGTGCCTGAATTTGCTTATTTGCTTAGGTTATGGTAGTCAGGTTTTCTTAATTACCATAACAAAGGCATAGTTGAAATGTTTGTATGGAACACCAGGATATGTTGATTGGTATATTGGGATCATGACACATGTATGTAGCAATGTGACTGACTGCATGAAATAATCCAAATTAACCGCGAGGTTAGTAGGGGACTAAAATAACTACACAGAGTCCAAGCAAGTGAGCTACGCATTCCATCATTTAAGATTCTACCTGTAGGTGTGATGGGTACTGTTTTGTAACCTTGGGATTCACTGTGACTCGAGAATATATCAAAGCATTTTATGCATTTCCAAATAACTTTAACCTTTGTCTATATTTTCCAGGTATAAAGAAATTACTTCCCATTGAATCATCATAAGAACATAAGAACATAAGAAATAGGAGCAGGAGTAGGCCATCTAGCCCTTCGAGCCTGCCCCGCCATTCAATAAGATCATGGCTGATCTGTCGTGGCTCAGTTCCACTTTCCTGCCCTCTCCCCATAACCTTTAATCCCGTCTCTTATCAAAAACCCATCAACCCGTGTCTTAAAAATATTTAGCGAGGCAGCCTCCACCACTTCAATGGGCAGAGAATTCCAGAGATTCACCACCCTTTGAGTGAAGAAGTTCCTCCTCAACTCCGTTCTAAACCGCCCTCCCTTTATCTTGAGGCTGTGCCCCCTAGTCCTACTGTCTTTTTTGAGCGGGAAGAGTCTCTCCACCTCTATCCTATCCATCCCATTCATCATCTTATACGTCTCAATGAGATCTCCCCTCATTCTTCTAAACTCTAACGAGTACAAGCCTAGTTTATTCAGCCTCTCCTCATAGCTCAACCCCCTCAACTCCGGTATCAGCCTAGTAAACCTCCTCTGCACTCCCTCCAAGCAGAATCAGATATGTTGCAGAAAGATCGTGTTCTCATTTCCCCACTGAAAGATTTGAAATGTTTGTAACAAACCCAACAAGACTTGATATTTTTCCCTCAGTAAACTGTTGAAATTTTGTCACTTGATTTGGGATGGCACGATGGCACAGTGGTTAGCACTGCTGCCTCAACAGCGCCAGGGACCCAGGTTCAATTCCAGCCTCGGGTCACTCTTTGTATGGAGTTTACACATTCTCCCCATGTCTGCGTGGGTTTCCTCTAGGTGCTTCAGTTTCTATCCACAGCGCATGGATGGGTGGGTTAGATTGATTGGCCATGCTAAATTGACCCGAGCGTCAGGGGAGTAATGATAAATATGTGGGGTTATGGGAATGGAGTCTGGGTGGAATTGTGGTTGGTGCAGACTCGATGGGCCAAATGGCCTCCTTCTGCATTGTAGGGACTCTACCTGAATTTTTAAGTAAAATCTGAGGGAAAAGTGAATAAAAATCTACTTTCTATATTTTGGCACAGATACAGAAACACTGGTTTATGAATGACACATGTTTTCCTCTGTGTTTTAACATTCCTGAATGAGATAGATATTATTCCCGCTTTTATCAAACCTTTCCAATTCATAACATTTTCCTGGTACCGCATTCCAGTTTCTGCAGCTGCTGTAGCTAACAGCACACTGCAATGATCAAAGACCAGAGGCCTGTGAGTCATAGATGATCACACATTCTCCCAAACAATGGCATAATTCATCTCACCTCTAGTGACAGCTGAAGTCATATTCAGAAATTGCTGTACTAAGCGGGGGAGAGGGGGGGACTGACCAGTTGGAGACTTTGAAGTGTCTTATTTGTGCATTGCTGCCAAACCTATTAAGCAAAGAACTACCGCAGGTTGGAATATGCAATGGATATCTCTCCATATTCTGCAACTCAAAGAACGATCAAGCCTAAATGTTATTTGCACTGCTACCCCGGATTGGTGTTCATCTCCCATTTTAACTCGACATTTGCTTCAATCCAAAGCTCCCTGAACGGAAGGATTTTGTCCTCTTCATTTTCCTCAGAAACTGTAACCCTTTTCTCCTGTTCAGTGTCTTTAGTGCATTAATTATCGCCTTTAAAGTGGTAAATGGAAGGCATACACACCCAGGCTGCAATTCTCTGGCCGTTCGTCCCCTGCCGCTGCTGCCAGCGAGGATGGAGAATTTGCTACTCAGCCAAATGTCCACTCACTGCAGTGGGATCAGAGAATCCCGCCAGCGCGAAGGGTCAGAGAATCCCGCCGGTGCAAAGGGTCGGAGGATCCCACCGGTGCGAAGGGCCGGAGAATCCCAGCCCCAGAGTTTATTATCCACCGTACATTATCTAAACTCAAACAGCATCTGTGTAAACCATGCCCACCTTGTAGTTAGATCTCATGATGATGCTCGTTACATTGCATTCATAATATCAACAAACATTGATCTTGTAGTTTGTGTTACGGTCCCTGTGGAAACCAATAAC
Organism: Carcharhinus amblyrhynchos; assembly: GCF_965287045.1. NCBI lineage: Eukaryota > Metazoa > Chordata > Chondrichthyes > Carcharhiniformes > Carcharhinidae > Carcharhinus > Carcharhinus amblyrhynchos. Next base: position 135,672,610 of record NC_137327.1, read on the forward strand.
TTCAATAAAAAAGAAATGAATTTCCCAGCAACCGACAGAAATAAACCAAAGGACAAAATTTACGTAGATCCAAACTGCCTTATAGGCAAATAATTCCAGCAACGTAAAGAACAGGTAATTTTACATTAACTAATTCACTCAATTCAGAATGTGACATGACATGCTTTACTTTCCACCACATTTCGGACAGATGGATTGCGATATAAGATTCAGTTTCAAGGCAATCCAGCTTCCAGCAAACTCACTTCTCCCCATCAGACTAAGTGAATTTTCTGATGTCCTTTGAAAATCATTCCACTTAGACTGGGGCTGGAAGTCTCCGGCTTTGCCTGCGGCTGGGATTCTCCAGTCCCGCCGCAGTGAATGGGGATTTGGCTGAGCTGCCGTTCTCGCCGGCAGCGGTAGTTGGATTTGCGAGACCAGAGAATTCTGGACTGCATATCCCGCAACAGACTTAATCCAGCAAGACCCGCTTTGGTGAATGCCTTATCCTTAAATCACAAAGTCCCATCGGTCTGGAACCCTTCCTTTTGGGTATTAAAAACAATTTGCACAAGCATCCTGCGGAGCTGTTAACACAGAAAGAATTCACCCTGTTTTTCACAGCAGTAGCTGTGGTTTCCTTATTGAGCATCAAATCCATTCTCTATCCCCAAAAGACAATTGTCCTCTTTCTGTGTCAAAGTTTGAAAACAGTCGCTTAATTTTCAGTAAGTTTTCATTTGGGTTTCTTTCCCCGGGCAACCATATCACATGGGACTGTGTCCAGGCAGAGTTAACATGATCACCGTCCCCTATCTGGAGCATGCTATTTCACCTCAAAGGAAATTTTCTCAAATGTCTTATAAAGTTCAACTCTGTCCAAGCTGTGGTAGAGGCAGCTTGTTATTGATCATTGATGGAATGTTCCGGTCTCGCCGGTCCCACTGCCAGGGAACTCTTTTGTTTGGGGTGGGGATTGACTTTGATGACCCCTGATGATCCTGCTGGTGGGATGGGCCGGGGAATCCTGCTCAGTATTGCAGAGAGGGCCTGTGATAGGTGTGAGAGAGCATTCAGCTGCACATGCAAAAAACCTAAGACCTCTTTGGGGCATTGGTAACACATAGCTTTTGTTTTGTCCTTTGCCAATATGTGCAGTTTAGAACGGAGTTGAGGAGGAACTTCTTCACTCAAAGGGTGGTGAATCTCTGGAATTCTCTGCCCTTTGAAGTGGTGGAGGCTGCCTCGCTAAATATATTGAAGTCACGGGTAGATAGGTTTCTGATATACAGGGGAATTAAGGGTTATGGGGAGAGGGCGGGAAAGTGGAACTGATCCACTTCAGATCAGCCATGATCTTATTGAATGGCGGGGCAGGCTCGAAGGGCTAGATGGCCTACTCCTGCTCCTATTTCTTATGTTCTTATATTCTCCCAATCCCATCTGTTGTCCCTTTATTTCCATCATATCCACTGATTTCAAGCAGCACCCGCTTTTCTGGCTCATATAGGTTCCCTAATTTAAAAGAAAGGGCGACATGGACAAGTTGGGCCAAAGGGCCTGTTTCCTTGTTGTAAACCTTCTATGACTCTAATTCCCAAAACGGTGGGCAGGAAGCATAATCCAATTACAATCAGAAGTGCACTATCTGCCCTATTGGCAAAGGACAAAAAAAAAGCTGCGTGTTGCCAATGCCCCAAAGAGGTCTTAGGCTTTTTGTACATCAGCTGAAGGGCCTCACACCTATCACAGGCCCTCTCCGGAATATTGAGCAGGATTCTCCGGCCCATCTCATCAGCAGGATCATCAGCGCCCATCAAAGTCAACCTCCCAGCAAGAGTTCCCTGGCAGTGGGACAGGCGAGTCACGCAAATGGCCATAACTTCGGCAGGTCTAGAACATTCCGTCAACAGTCAATAGCAAACTGCCTTTACCGCAGGAAAACCTGCGGCGAGGCGGGTGAGGGAGGGGGGGGGGGGGGGGGGGGGCGGTGGAAATGAATGATTCCAATCATTTTGTTGTCCTGAGTTGGCTTTCCCTCTCTCATGGAAGGACTGCTTGTCACAATGGTCTTTGCTTTACACAGAAAACACTCACAAGCTTTGATAACACTGAATCAGTTTGCAGTACTCCATGTCAGACAGAATGAGGAAAAACTGCCCACTGCTAATAGCTCCCTCAGGCACATCCCCACAGTGATATTTAATGGATAGGCCATGTCCTTCAGCTCCTGTTTTTAAACAGACCATGAAAGCCCTTCTAAACAAATGAGGCAATTATATTCACATGATGAAAAGTGGACGTTTGATATACATATCGAAGTAAAGCTGTTCTTTTGGATTTTTGTTTCATTACAGGAGACATTGTACGCTAAATGGTGAAAGGAAAATGCAGGGATCAAGTGCAGACAATCCTTTTTCAAACCCATACCCGTCATTTCATTTTAGATTATTTCCCCATAAAATCTACCTCCAGTTGTGGCAGTTTTTGAAGATCAGTTGTATAGTTGTTCCTTTCGTAAATCGAGATAGTAATAATGCAGGATACCAGGGTGATTGAACAGAATAGAAATGGTGATTATGTAAATCAGGAAGCAGTTATAATTGCAAAGCTTGTGATACCCTCTAACATTTTTATACTGAGATTCAGCTACTAAAATTGGTTAAACCAATAGCTGTCCCTTTCACCACCTCCACCCATCAACAACAATATCCCCCCCACTCTGACCTCTTTGCCCACACATTGCATTTTATAACAAACTGTACATTAGTGGTGGGGAGCAGGGCGAGGGTGGGGGGTGGTGCTTGTGTGGTTGGGATTTGGTGTGGGGGGTGGTTGAAGAGGCCCTGATGCTTGTGGGGACGATGTCCTGATGCCTACGTGGTTCTGGCAGATGGAGCCGGGGGCAGGAGTGGGATTGCAATCACCCATTCACTGTCAAATGATAATATTTTAAATGGTACAAGTGCAACACACAGGCAATAAATATTTTTAGTGAAAGAGTTAGTGTACATACAATTAGTTCTGCACAAAATCGGCCACAGTGGCACAGTGGTTAGCACTGCTGCCTCACAGCACCAGGGACCTGGATTTGATTCCCAGCTTGGGTTCAATGTCTGGGTGGAGTTTGCACATTCTCCCCGTGTCTGCGGGGGTTTCCTCCGGGTGCTCCGGTTTCCTCCTGCTCTCCAAAAGACATGCTGGGTAGGTTGATTGGCCATGCTAAATTGCCACTTAGTATCAGGGAGACCAACAGGGTAAATATATGGGGCCGTGGGGATAGGGTCGGTGCAGATGTACTGCAAGGATTCTATGATTCTGTATGGACACTAAGGCCTTCAGAGCACTGTCTTAGCTAAAGTGAGATTAATAAGTAGCAGTACACATATCAACATATCCAGACAGTTTCTCCCCACACAAACTATTGTGCTTATAAGTTGGTCCCGTGTTTCCTGCACTTTCCAAGGAAGTGCAGCTCAGTTCTTCCACAACAGCCACCAAAGAGGAAGGAATTACACTCGTTTGCATGTGTTCAATGATACGGCTGCCTAGTTCCCTGTTTTCTTCTCTTCCCTTTTTGTTGAAGGTTTTATGCTGTGTATGGTTCCCCACATGCTAATACATTGTCAGGGGAGCCCTTCATTATCTGCGAGCTTGGAGTGTCAATGAGAATGGGAATGGGAATGGATCCAAGCTGTGGATCACAACCAAGGTTGGAATTCTCCGGTTGTTCACGCCAGTGGGTATCGTGGCACCCGCTGCAGTGAGCGAAGCTTTGGCTGAGCACCAAATTCTCCGTCCTCGCTTGCAGTGGCGTGAACAGCCAGAGAATTCTGGCACAATTCCAACTCTGTCCTCATCCCAACACACACATTTGTATTGTATTCACAAAGTAGCCATCAGGGTGTGGATCCTCAGGCTGCTGCTGCCTAGGCACAGTGGAGAAAGGCCAATGCGCAAGGTCTTTCAGCCAATGTACACCGAGAGGCCGGTCACTGGATAAAATCCCTCAGATTGTGTGCTTATTCCTAACTGGAAACTAGGAGCAGCAGCAGTGGGATCTGCCAACTACCCAACCTTGTTGATGCTACTGAGGGAAGGCAATGGCATAGTGGTATTATCACTAGACTTGCAAACCAGAGACCCAGGGTAATGCTCTGGGGATCTGGGTTCAAATCCCACCATGGCAGATGGTGAAATTTGAATTCAATTAAATATCTGGAATTAAAATTTTATTGATGACCATGAAACCATTGTTGTAAAAACACATCTAGTTCACTAATGTCCTTTAGGGAAGGAAATCTGCTGCCCTTAGCTGGTCTGGCCTACTGTGACTCCAGGGCCACAGCAACGTGGTTGACTATCAAATGCCCTCTGAAATGGAGGGCAGTTAGAGCTGGGCAATAAATGTCGGACCCACCCAGTGACACCCACATCCTGTAAAAAAAACAATGAATAAAGTCCTCTAGGATGCCCCATGGCTTTTTCATGGACATCTCCAAGAATATACATCCCTGCAGCAGGAAATCCTGAGATCTCAGTGGCCTGGAGCCCACAGGCTGCTCTAAAGTGCTGGATTTCTGCCTGCAGCCAGCATTTTGATGCAAATAAATGCCCTGTCCTCAAAACGGAGCAAACCTCTTGACAGGCCAATCCCATCATGGCCTCTGGGGTTTTGCTCGTTGCTTGTTTTATTGTACCTGCTTAATCTCCTTCTAAATTATTGATTTGTCCACCTTAGCTCTGTAATCCGACCATACCCTGAGTAAATCTACTTCATCAAAGAATGCCTGGCAGTCGGCTTATGATGGAGAGCATTCCAAAGAGTACAAAGCTTAATAGTATGTTTTAAACATATCATTAATTATCCTCGATTCTCTGACCTTCATGTTAATCCCTTGCATGTTTTCAATTTTACTAAATGTCAAGCCAACGACTCAGCTCCACCATTCCACTTTCAACATGTTGGGCATTTGTATAGAGTGTTGTGTACTGAGCAACTGGACTGTACAGAGCTCAGAGCATCATCTGTCTTTGGACTTGGGCAGCTCACTATTATGTCTATTTGCTGTCTGTCTGTAATTATTTTTGTTGCATTAATCCACAGTAAATTATTCTATTTATAGAAATTATTTATAGAATTATTTATAGAACATAGAGAGGAAATTATTCTATTTATAGAATAATTCTATTTATAGAACAATTTCCCCTTCATATTCTGCCGGAGATTCAGCTTCTTGCTCAGGGTTTCAATATACAGATCGATGTAAAAATGCTGTACTAACAATAGATGTGAGTCATACACTGGGGGCAATTTCCAGCCCGCTTTAGCTGTCAGTGTAAATGGCAGATCCAAAGTCCTGCAAGAGTGGATAAACGGGAATCTCGCCGGTGAGATCTTGTTTTCCGATCTTTCATATCCCTTGCCAGTGACATAACGAGATTCCCATGCAGGAAAGGTGGGAACCTCACTTCAATAAATTTAAATATAATTAAATGGCTTTCCTGCAATATGTTATCCCCTTACTATTCAGCTGGATAGGTCAATATAAGGTTCTTAATACTTAAAGCATTCAAGGGGAACCTGCTATGGGCACAGAGGTAACTATAGCCTGTGGGGGAGTGGGTGGGGGGGGGGGGGGACATACACAGTGGTGTGGAGGAGTGGGGTTACCCCAATGCCTGTCTGGGGGTGGGGGGGGAGGGGGTTTGCCCTGATGGTTGTGGGTGGGGTCTCCCCTGACCATGGGAGGATAGTTTATTTCGAAAGCAAATTAGGGCACCCTTTGAGGATGATGTCCCGGTCTCTGTAGAGGTGGCATTGCCAGCCCCAGCAGGGTCCACCTCACCAGAGTGACAGCAGACACCACATCCCCCCGATTCTCTGTGCACGGCCTGAGATTCCGGAGAGAAAGCTCAACAGGACTGCTGGAAAGCAACACACCAGGTTTCTCACTGTGACTGACACTCTGAGGAAATACTGGGAGATTCTACTCATTGTGCATCATGGAAAGACACGCCTACGCTCATTATCTACCTTCATCTATATTCTGTAATGGTTTTAAAAATAATCTAGGGAATTGCCTTATCCTGCAGATATTTAAATCTCCTTTTTAATGATCCATGTTTCAATGACCTCTGATTAATCATTTTCCTAATTCATGGGCACTGGGGAGAGTTATAGAACAAAGAGATCTAGGGGTACAGGTTCATGTCTCCTTGAAACTGAAGTCACAGGTGAGCAGGGTGGTCACTATTGGTCAAAACATTGAATACAGGAGTTGGGACGTCTTGTTGAAGTTGTGTAAGACATTGGTAAGGCCACACTTGGAATACTGTGTACAGTTCTGGTCACCCTATTATAGAAAGGATATTATTAAACTAGAAAGAATGCAGAAAAAATTTACTAGGATGCTACTGGGACTTGGTGGTTTGAGTTATAAGGAGAGGCTGGATAGACTGGGACTTTTTTCCCTGAGGCATAGGGAGCTTAGCTTAGGCATGATCTTATACAGGTCAAAAGATAATGAGGGGCATAGATAAGGTAGATAGTCAATATTTTTTTCCCAAATGTAGGGGAGTCTAAAACTAGAGGGGATAGATTTAAGGTGAGAGGAGGGACCAGAGGGGCACTTTTTTCACACAGAGGGTGATGAGTGACTGGAATGAGTTGCCAGAGGTAATAGTAGAGGCAGGTACAATTTTGTCTTTTAAAAAGCATTTAGACAGTTACATGGGTAAGGTGGGTATAGAGGGATATGGGCCAAATGCGGGCAATTAGGACTAGCTTAATAGTAAAAACTGGGTAGCATGGACAAGTTGGGCCGAAGGGCCTGTTTCCATGCTGTAAACCTCTGTGACTCTATGAGACAAACAAGTGTGTGATAATAGAAAGGAATCTTCCAGTGAGCTACCTCATGAAAGATTGGCAAATAAAGAAAGGCACATTTTTGATTTGATTTGATTTATTATTGTCACATGTACTGGGATGCAGTGAGAAGTATTTTTTCTTGCATGCTTTACAGACAAAGCATACTATACATAGAGAAGGAAAGGAGGGAGTGCAGAATATAGCATTACAGTCATAGCTAGGGTATAGAAAAAGATCAACTTAATATGAGGTAAGCAGGAAGAAGCTGTTCTTGAGTTAGTTGGTACGTGACCTCAGACTTCTGTATCTTTTTCGCGACAGAAGAAGGTGGAAGAGAGAATGTCCGGGGTGCGTGGGGTCCTTAATTATACTGGCTGCTTTGCTGAGGCAGTGGGAAGTGTAGGCAGAGTCAGTGGATGGGAGGCTGGTTTGCGTGATGGATTGGGCTACATTCATGACCCTTTGTAGTTTCTTGTGGTCTTGGGCAGAGCAGGAGCCCTTACCAAACTGTGATACAACCAGAAAGAATGCTTTCTTGTGCGTCTGTAAAAGACCATGCAGGGATCAATTATCATCTCCCTTGTGAGGCAAATGGTGTTCTCTGAGTGCCCAGTCTGATATATTGCAATAATGAGGTTAAGAATTGTAAGTTTTGGGGCTGTGTCTGTAAGTTAAGGTGAGCTGAAGTGGATCATGTGACCTGCCTTGAAGTCTGCCTGACGACAGGCCTGGGTGACATGACTGTTAGAGGTTAAAAGGAGGTTTTATTTTTCTGGAGAATGCAAGATATTCACAGCAGGACACAATGGCAGCAGCATCTGTGTTTACACTCTGCTGGGCCTGGAATTTCATCTCCGAGGCAAGTGGTGGAAGTCAGTAAATCTCCCAGCTTCACACACCTACACTGGAGCAAGTGTCCACGAATCTTCATTGCCTGGGGACGGCTGTGGGCTACAGTCGTGCCAGCTGATCCGGGGAAGCAACTGGAGGCTGTTAAAGGGGGCGCCTGATGCTGAGACTGGCTGTTTGAGAATGGACTTGGTGCTGTTGGACTTAGTCTCAGTTATAATAAAAAAATGAAGGCCCTATAACCCTCATCCCCACGCACTTCCCATGCCTCATCCATGCTACCTCATGCCCCTACACCCACCTCCCATGACCCCTCATACCTGCTATGCCATGCCCCTCCACCCACCCACCATGGTTCCTCATGTTCCCAATGCCAAGCCATGCCCTTCCATCCCTCCATGGCTCCTTATGCTAAGCTGCAGCACATCCATGAACATTGACCCACAAAATATTGTATGGAACCAGTGACAATAGGAATGCATTAAAAAACATTCATTTTTAGCTCTCCATTATGTTAAATAAAGTCCTTTTGCTACAGGGGAACAAAAGTGTCAGGAGGGAGTTCCAAAGACTCAAACCCTCTGAGAGAAAAAAATTCTCTTTATTTCTGCCTTAAATGAGCAACCCCTTATTTTAAATGGTGACTCTCTAGTTCTACATTCATCCAATGAGTAATTAAGCCTTACATACCAGGAAAATTCCAAGATTTATCAATGGTCTCTGCACATTAGAATTCCCACTCTTGATTGCTAGACACATTGGAACCCTGAACGTAGCTGTCACATCGCCATATCTTGCTGGAGCAGAGGTTTTGGCCTGGCTGTGATATTCTTTGTAGAGTAAAGGGTTAACTCTAATAATAGCTACTGAGCATGTGCAGAGGGGGCAAGGTCACCGTGTTGTCACTCACTGGGAGGAGTTGAGTGTGAAGCATCTCAGAAAGGAGCTCCAGCTATATCTTGATCTTATCTAACCTCACATGTAAATAAACGTTTTAAACAAAAGACTATTGCCTCCAGCAAGATGTCTTCTAGAGTAGGAAGGCAACAAATCCTGAGATAAGCCTACAATAACAGATTCTCTCTGATTAAATAGTCTTAACATCATTGACATGTATCAAAGCACTTGAAGGAGACATGTCGAATTGGAGTCAACACATGCAGGAGAGGGAGGGTAAAAGCTGATAAGGGAAAAATGCCAAGTGGTATATTGGCACAGTGGTTAGCACTACTGCCTCACAGCACCAGGGAGCCGGGATCGGTTGACTGAATGGAGTTTGCACCTTCTCCCTGTGCCTGCGTGCGTTTCCTCTGGGTGTTCTGGTTTCCTCCCACAGTCCAACGATGTGCAGGTTAGGTGGATTGGGCACGCTAGATTGCCCTTTAATGTCCAAAAATGTGTAGGTTAGCTGGATTGGCCATGGTAAATCTATGGGGTTACGGGGATGGGACAGGAGGGTGAGCCTGGGTAAGGTGCTGTTTGGAGAGTTGGTGCAAACTCGATGGGCCAAATGGCCTCTGCCTGCACTGTGGGGATTCTACGGTTCTAGCTTGCCGAATCTGACCACTAGATTAAAATTCCTTACTACCTGAGTAAAGCATCTTGAAAGAAGTGCCCACCAGTTATTCATAATAATGATCTATAACTACCTGCATATAGTGACAAATAAATGTATGCTGCAAAATTGTTGGCTACACACTTGGAAGTGACTGTCTGCTCACTATTGGAAAACCCATCTGTCAGAAAGGACCACCAGTGGTCTCGGACATTCCCAATGGTGATTTTAATAAACACACTTTACTCTATGTCATTTAACTGGAGGCTATAATGATAAATAACCTGGTTGCTTTTGATGGTCTTTATATTCTGGTTTCTCAGTGTCACCTCGATCCTATGTGGAATCCAAGCAACCCAATCTTTGGGTTTCAGTCCAAGCCTGATTTATTAACCCGTAATCTGGCTCATGATTCCCACCACTGATTATTTTCAGTTTTTTTTTAACATGTGTTGTAAATTTAGATTCTAAGCAGCAAAGACAAAGCAGTTTCTTCCCCACTTCTTTAGTGTCATGAATCCCTGTAACCTCCTCCCCCCCCAGGATTATACAAATAGTCATCAGTAACATTTACAAAGTCAAAAAAGATAATCATTTTACTAATAATTCTTGTTTTTCACTGTTTTTATTATTGCTAAGCTTTGAGAATAATGTTTCCCTAAAGTTTAGCTGGCTTGGATTCAAGTTGGAATAATAATGGACTTTCTGTGTGTTTTTCAAAAGGAGCGATGGAAATCCTAGAACAGTAACAGAAGGACAAATCCTCGGTGACCAGATTCGCACTGAAATGCTGGTCTCTCTCTTTAGTCCAGGCTCTGTTTCAGGAATTAATAACAGTCAGAATTGTTAATGCCACAGTCAAAAGAAACAAAATGTTATCATGTGTTCTGTACCCAGACATCTCTTCTCCAGGCCTGCCGAGCTGGGAAAAGAAATCACTCCAGTACAGTTGCCGCCTTTTTGTAAATGTGTTCATGTTCCCACCTTTCCAGTTTAAGTTTTTTTTTAAGCTTTTTAACTAAAGCGGGGGGTAGGGGGTGAATTATACTCTTCCCCATCAGCAGGTTTGCAGGTACCTTGTGGGGGCTGTGGTCACCTCCTTCAGCGACCTCCGTTCCACATGGGGAACCACACCCACACAGAGACCTCCCCTGACACCACGACCCCCCCCAAACTCCCCCTCACCAACAGGTACTCACCCCCCCACTTCCCAGGTTTCCTATCGAGACCTCCACCTCCCACTCACCCCTAACCCTCACCTCCCCCTCCCCCCAGCCATCACCTCCTCCTCTCCAAGCCCTCACCTCCCCCTCTCTCCAGCCCTCACTCTCCTCCCTAGGCCTCACCTCCCCTCCCCCTCACTCCCAACCCTCACCTCCCCTTCTCCCCAGTCATCACCTCCTGCTCTGCCAGCCCTCACCCCCATCTCCCCTAGCTCTCACCTCCCCCTCCCCCAGCCCTCACCACCCGCTCCTCCCCAGTTTCACCCGTACTCCCCCCAAGTCCTCTCCTACATTACCTGCTGTGAAACCACCCATATTTCCACATTTACCCAATCCCGGCACCAGGATTTTGGCTCTGGCCTGTAGTCCTAGCCCTGACCATGGTGCTACTGGTACCCCTGGGAATTCTAAGCTCCTAATCAGAAGATTGGGCCGATAGGTCTCTGAGATGGAACTTCTTTCTGAGAAAGAGAATATAAGAACATAAGAACTAGGAGCAGGAGTAGACCATCTGGCCCCTCGAGCCTGCTCCACCATTCAATAAGACCATGGCTGATCTTTTCGTGGACTCAGCTCCACTTACCCACCCACTCACCATAACCCTTAATTCCTTTACTGTTCAAAAATTTATCTATCCTTGCCTTAAAAACATTCAATGAGGCAGCCTCAACTGCTTCACTGGACAGGGAATTCCACAGATTCACAACCCTTTGTGTGAAGAAGTTCCTCCTCAACTCAGTCCTAAATCTTCTCCCCCTTATTTTGAGCCCATGCCCTCTAACTCTAGTTTCACCCACCAGTGGAAAAAACTTCCCTGCTTCGATCTTATCTATTCCCTTCATAATCTTACATGTTTCTGTAAGATCTCCCAATGAGTATAGCCCCAGTCTACTCAGTCTGTCCTCATAAGCCAACCCCCTCAACTCCGGAATCAACCCAGTGAATCTCCTCTGCACCCCCTCCAGTGCCACTATATCCATTCTCAAGTAAGGAGACCAAAACTGAACACAGTACTCCAGGTGCGGCCTCACCAGCACCTTACACAGCTGCAACATAACCTCGCTGTTTTTAAACTCCATCCCTCTAGCAACGAAGGACAAAATTCTATTTGCCTTCTTAATTACCTGCTGCATCTGCAAACCAACACCTTGTGATTCCTGCACAAGGACACCCAGGTCCCTCTGCACAGCAGCATGCTGCAATTTTTTACCATTTAAATAATAGTCATTTTGCTGTTATTCCCACCAAAATGGATAACCTCACATTTACCAACATTGTACTCCATCTGCCCGACCCTTGCCCACTCACTTAGACTATCTATATCCCTTTGTAGACTTTCAGCGTCCTCTCTACACTTTGCTCTGCCACTCATCTTAGTCTCATTTGCGAATTTTGACACACTACACTTGGTCCTCAACTCCAAATCATCTGTGTAAATCGTAAACAATTGCGGTCCCAACACTGATCTCTGAGGCACACCCCTAGTCACTGATCGCCAACCAGAAAAACACCCATTAACCCCCATTCTTTGCTTTCTGTTAATTAACCAATCCTCTATCCATGCTAATATATTACCCGTAACACTGTGCATCTTTATCTTATGCAGCAGTCTTTGATGCAGCACCAAGCCTGGAGAGGCAGATGTCCCGTCTCCAGCCAATTAACGTTCCTTAGGGGATGCGTTCCTCGTCACTCTTCAAGTGGTGGGAAACCCAGCCATCGAACAACCTCACCTAAGCTGTTTTCCCACACCATATGCCCCTCATTTTCCCTGGACCTCAGCCCCTGCCTTTGTGGACCCATCAGCAAGGTAGGCCTGGGGTAATTTGTCACCTGGGCCTCAGCTGCAGAATGATCCAGGCGACACGGTGACACAGTGGTTGGCGCTGCTGCCTCATAGCACCAGGGATTCAGGTTTGATCCCGGCTTAATCCGTGTGGAGTTTGCACATTCTCTCTGTGTCTGCGTGGGTTTCCTCTGGATGCTCCGATTTCCTCCCACAGTCCGAAAGACTTGCTGATTGGCCATGCTAAATTCTCCCTCAATGTACCCAAACAGGTGCCAGAGTGTGGCGACTAGGGGATTTTCACAGTAACTTTATTGCAGTGTTAATGTAACTCCACTTGTGACTAACAATAAAATAAAAACAAATTCAATCACTCCTTCTGTTGGGAGAAAATTTTTATTCAAAGCAAAACAAGAGAATTAAAAATCTTTCCAAATCTTTAGCGATAGAAGTGCAAAAGAAAGTTCCCTTTGCTGTGCTCTAACCTCATTCTCAGAAAAATGCATTTCCCATACTATTATTCTTAGCCTTCACTGAGTGAACCCGAATATAATGCCACGTAGCTAGTGGAGAACCATGAGAGATTTCATGCTGCCAAAATCTCCCCATGAGAAATTGTACTGAGGCCCCCCAGTCGTTTCATCAAAACCCCTTTACAGCCACTGCAATCTAATGTAAGTCCCTGTGGAGAGAGGGAGGTGTTCTTACTCACGGGGCTATCCTTTCTTGTCACCAGTCACAATAACACAATGCAGTTCTTCGCGAGTTTTTTGATATGGCTTCATTTTTAACCAATTTCATTGCTACAAGCGGCAATTTTGGTGTTTACAAGTCATTAACCAGATTTGACCTTAGCTTTCACCTATGTGTTTTCTGTACCTTTAAGTGCCCGTTGAAACTGTGACAGGGCATGTTCCTAACGCCTCAGTACTTGCTAGATTTCAATTCCAGCATTAGTTGCTCCTGCCTACCTGCTGTGCACTGGCCTCGTCGTCCGAGAGCCTCACTTTAGGAGAATTACCATTCTGGCAGCCGGCCAGGGTTAAGGAGGTAAGCATACTTGTCCACTCCTTGGGGAGATCTAGCGATTACTTCAACAGTGTTGTCAGAAATGTGGAGGAGTCAGCAGTCCTCTACTGCTGTCAAGGCTGCAGGTTACTTATGGCAGTTTATACATAATTATCTTTGGCTAAGACCTAAGGATGAGGAAAAATGATATTAGAGTCAGAGAGATACAAAGCACGGAAACAGGCCCTTCAGCCCAACTCATCCATGCCAACCTGGTTTCCTAAGCCAAACTAGGCCCATTTGCCTGAATTCCATCCATATCCCTCTAAACCTTTCCTACGCATGTACCTGTCCAAATATCTTTTAAATGTTATAATTGTGCCCGTCTCCACCACCTCCTCTGGCAGCTCACTCCATATACTCATCACCCTCTGTGTGAAAAAGTTGCCCCTCAGGTCCCTTTTAAATTTTTCTCCTACGCCCTCTAGGTTTGGACTCCCATACCCTGGGGAAAAGACCTTGACTATTCACCTTATCTATGCCTTTCATGATTTTATAAAAGGTCGCTTCTCATCCTCATAAGTTCCAGGGAAAAAGGTCCCAACCCACCCAGCTTCTCCTTCTAATTCAAACCTCCCAGTCCCAGTAACATCCTTGTAAATCTTTTCTGCACCCTTTCTAGTTTAATAACATCCTTCCTATAGTAGGGCGACCAGCATTGTACGCAGTGCTCCAACTGTGGCTGGACCAATGTCTTGTACATCATGTCCCAACTCATGTACTCAATGTTCTGACCGATGAAGGCAAGTGTGCCAAACGTCTTCTTCACCACCCTGTCAAACTGTGACTTTCAAGGAACCACATAGCTGCACTCCTATTAATTTGAATTCCTGTGAAGATAAATCTCAATCTTTTCCTTTCCAGCCTGTTGAATGGGTTACATGATATAAACCAATTTTCGGTTCAATTTTGCAGACTTTTCATTCCTGTTTGGTTCTCCAGAAGATGTTGATCATTTGTTGGATGCATTTCTACAATCATCAGCCATCCCTCACTGACCTGGGAAACACTCTGTGAATCTAAACTAATTGATGATAATGGAATTCAAAGTCTCAATCCCACTTCTCTTATCATCCAATCTCTGCAAGAACCTACAAAGAGTTGTGAATGTGGCCCAGTCCATCACGCAAACCAGCCTCCCATTCACTGACTCCGTCTACACCTCCTGATGCCTCGGAAGAGCAGCCAGCATAATCAAGGACCCCACACACTCCTGACATACTTTCTTCCACTTTCTTCCATCAGGAAAAAGACACATAAATATGAGATGACATATCAACCGGCACATAACAGTTTCTTCCCTGCTGCCATCAGACTTTTGAATGGTCCTATCACAAATTAAGCTGATCTTTCTCCTCACCCTGTTAGTAACTGCAATGCTTTATTCGGCATCCTCTCCTTTCCTTTTCCCCTATGTATTCTTTGAATGGAATTTTTTGCCTGTATAGCACACAGGAAAGAATAATTTTCACTGTATCCCAATACGGTGGCACAGTGGTTAGCACTGCTACCTCACAGAACCAGGGACCTGGGTACGATTACGGTTTGGGTCACTGTCTTTGTGGATTTTGCACATTCTCCCCATGTCTGCATGGGTTTCCTCCGGGTTCTCTGGTTTCCTCCCACAGTTTGAAAGATGTGATAGTTAGGAGAATTGGCCATGCTAAATTCTCCCTCAGTGTACCCGACCAGGTGCCCAATGAGGGGAATTTCACAGTAACTTTGTTGCAGTGTTAATGTCAGCGTACTTGAAACTAATAAATAAACTTTAAGTAATGAATCATGTCAAATCAAATGTCTGCAGAGCAATATTTTCCAACAGGAATCGCTAAAGGAGTAAAAATGGTATAACCACTTTTTAATCCCACTTCCCTAAACATGGATGCTGAGGACAGTTGTAAAATTCCCACCACAATCCTATCATTAACTGAGTGGAAACAGACCAGGACTGAACAGAAACTGTCTGCCTCAGTTCTGCGGTGAATATTATATTTACTAAGTGAGGCACCAGGAGATTCCGTAGTTGGATCTTTGTTGAAAGCCAGCAACCCTTTTGCTGGTTTGCAAAGACTAGTTCAGGATTACGAAAAAATATAAAATTAATAACATTTACCACTCTGCAGCACACTTCAAACTTCTAAACAGACTGAATACTGAACCTACCTTTGCATATGACATATTTTTCAATAAAACAATGTGGAATATTTTCCTCTGTGGCTAAGTATTTTAACATCTTTCATTAAACAGGATGTGGAAGCATTGAAGAGAGGGCAGACGAGATTTACCAGGATGCTGCCTGGTTTGGAGGGTAGGTCTTATGAGGAAAGATTGAGGGAGATGGGGCTTTTCTCTTTAGAGCAGAAGAGGATGAGAGGCAAATTAATAGAGGTTTATAAGATGATGAGGGGGATAGATGGAGTGGACGTTCAGAGACAATTTCCTCGGGTGGATGTAGCTGTTACTAGGGAGCATAACTAGAAGGTTCATGGTGGGAGATACAGGAGGGATGTCCAAGGTAGGTTCTTTACTCAGAAAGTGATTGGGATGTGGAATGCGTTGCCTGCTGTGATAGTGGAGTCGGACACTTTAGGAACTTTCAAGTGGTTATTGGATAGGCACATGGAGCACACCATAATGATAGGGAGTGGGATAGCTTGATCTTGGTTTTGGACAAAGCTCAGCTCAACATCGAGGGCCGAAGGGCCTGCACTGTGCTGTACTGTTCTACGTTCTATGTTCTACTTATGGGCTCACAATAGTTTGTAAAATACTTTTTGATAACTTTGCACAGAAGAAAATGTACCCCAATATTGTTTAATGAGCACAGAAGGATAGTTATGTTTTTAGACAAATTTATTGTATGATTGCTGCCAGGGCAGGCTTATTTTCTGTACTTAACTTGCTGCACATCAAGTGAAATAAAGAGAGGATAAAACTTACAGTATCCAATCCTGGCAAACGTTTTGTAGAGAAAATAGAAACCAAAGTAGACAAGACTATATGCTTCTCTTGAAATTGTTGCAGCTTGTTAAATATTTTTTAATATAAAGTTTTTTTTATCATTTTGTGTCAAAGACATAAGGCATCCGCATGATTTGAAATAAAAAGTAATTTGTCACAACGCCCTAATCTCTATCCATTTTTAAAAAATTTGAACAAAACTAAATCACATTGTTAAAAATTGCTCTAAGTGCAGTGAATGTATTGATGAAGGAGCAGCGCTTCAAAAGCTGGTGATACCAAATAAACCTGTTGGACTTTAACCTGATGTTGTGAGAATTTGTACTTTGAGTGAATATCTCAGACACATTGGCCGGAACGCTACACCTCGCTCGCCATGGAATCTGATCTCTGGCCTCCCTCCTTCCCCAACTAATCACACCTGCAGAGTGGCAGCTGGACACCCCACCCCCACTGATCACCTCCTAAGCCCCACCCCATCAGGTCTTGCCCACCCCCCCCCCCCAAGGCCCTCCCATATGCCTCCTGTCTTGGCACTGCCCCCTGCTCATTGGAACTGTGCTGATTCCCAAAACTGACCCTAACTGCATCCTTTATATGTTGGTAAAACAGTGTCTCCAACAACAAGTCTAAGAACCCCCTTTAACATTCAATGGCATTATCATCACATAAGTAGAGTACAAGGTGAGAGGCTAGGAATCCTACAGTGATTAATTCACCTCCTGACCTCCCAGCTACTGTCCATTAACTACAAGGCACAAACAGGAGTATGACAGAATACTTTCCACTTGTCTTGGCAAACGCAGTTCCAACATCACTCAAGAAACCCAATACCATCCACAGCAAAGCAGCCCATTTGACCAGAACCATATCCAATACCTTAAACGATTGCCAACGCAGTGTGTCCCATCTACTGTGCAAAATGTACTGCATTTCACCAAGCTTGCTTCAACATATTGTCAAATCCATGACTTCGACTAACTAGAAGGACAAGAGCAGCAGGCACACCACCATCTCAAAGTCCCTCTTTATGGAACACCCCATCCCTACTTGGAAATATATAGCTTTATTTATACGCTCACAGGATTCGGGCGTTACTGGCTAGGCACTGTGAGAAGTCTATCCCAGTGCACTGTGAGAAATTTACACCAGTCCTACGCCGGCATCTCCACATCATAGGCCCTGTGAGCCGAGGGTAGCATAATTGCTCTTGAAAAGCGGTAAGGAGTTGCCTCTTGAACCACTGCAGTCCATGTGGTGTAGGTGCATCCACGATGCTGTTAGGGAGGCAGTTCCTGGATTTTGCCCTGTGATAGTAATAAAAAGGCGATATATTTCAAAGTAAGGGTGTGGCATGAGGGTGAACTTGTAGGTGTTGCATATTCCCACATATCTATTTTATCTACTTATTATTAGTGTCACAAGTAGACTTACGTCAGAACTACAATGAAGTGAAAATCCCCTAGTCCCCACACTCCGGTACCTGTTCAGGTACACTGAGGGAGAATTTAGCATGGTCAATTCACCTAACCAGCACGTCTTTCCGACTATGGGAGGAAACAGGAGCATCCAGAGGAGACCCACACTGACACAGGGAGAATGTGCAGACTCCGCACAGACACTAACCCAAGCCGGGAATCGAACCCGGGTCCCTGGTGTTGTGAGGCAGCAGTGCCAACCACGGTGCCACCTGCTGCCCCCCAATGATGTTCCTTCATCATCACTAGGTCACAGTCTTGAAACTGCACATCAAACAGTGCTGTGGGTACACCAAGATGACACAGCACTTTCGACGAGGGATAGGCAATAAATGTGGACTTGTCAGTGATAATCACATTCCGTGAACAAATGGAAAAAGCCTTTCTCTGAAAACAGACGATTAACTGAAATTAACACATTTATTCCATGGACAATGAGACTCCTACCTGTAACCTTCAGTTGCCCAGGCCACCCACGTCAAGCACCTCTCCCCAGTGGCGATTCAGATATCAAGGGCAAACAGGCACTGCGTTTTGATTGTGCTGCCTATTGCTGATCCAATGTTTAAGTTTATCCATTACTGTGACAAGTAGGCTTACATTAACACTGCAATGAAGTTGCTGTGAAAATCCCCTAATTGCCACACTCCAGCACCTGTTCAAGTACACCGAGGGAGAATTTAGCACGGCCAATGCACTCTAACCAGCACGTCTTTCAGGCTGTGGGAGGAAACCCACGCAGACACGGGGATGAAGAGCAGACTCCACACTGACAGTGACCCAAGCTGGGAATCGAACCTGGCTCCCCAGTACTGTGAGGTAGCAGCGCTAACCACTATGCCACCACAGTGGACCACCTCCCACAAGGCATGTTAATGATGCCAATCATCCATAAAAATCTGTGCCCTCATGGGGGAGAAGACTGTGAAAAAGTGAGTGGTTAAATAAAAAAACTGCACCCCACTCAACAATAAAAAGCAAAGTTTGGGATGTTATGCACTGCAACTCTTCAATTAACCACCTGGTGGTGCTGCAATAAGAATTAAAATTACAAATAATCATGCACTTGTTTCATTCATTAATTAAGTTGTTTTTTTTAACTTTCCCTCTCCCTGTGCTGCTTCTCAGCCTCCTACTCATTGCATCACTGAATTATTTTTGGTGTCCTAAGGTTTGTCCTAACTTTTTCTGATTAGGTTAGGTTGATTGGCCATGCTAAAATTGCCCCTTAGTGTCCTGAGTGGGTTAGAGGGATTAGTGGGTAAATATGTAGAGATACTGGGGTAGGGGCTGGGTGGGATTGTGGTCAGTGCAAACTCGATGGGCCAAATGGCCTCTTTCTGCACTGTAGGGTTTCTATGATTCTATAATTCTTTGTGTCAAAAATATGCTCCAGTGAAGCGACTGGGAATTTTGACTATGTTTAAAGACAATTTTATAGAATGTATGACTTCATGGTTTGAGCACAAAAAGCAAGGCTGACAGTCTGGAGCATTACTGAGGGAATGCCGCACTGCCTTCTGAATGAATCGCTAAACCGAGGCTTTGTCCGCTCAGGTGGGTTGGAAGGGATCCCATGGCATAGCAGAGTTATCCTTAGTGTCCTGGCCAATAATTATCCCTCAATTAACCTCAGAAGATGTATATTATCTGATCATTGTCATCACATTGCTGTTTGTGAGCATTTCCTGTGAGCCATTTGGTTCCACACTTTCAACATTACAACAGTGGTGTTGGTTAGCTCAGTTGGTTGGGTGACTGGTTTATGATGCAGAGTAATGCTGACAGCATGGGTTCAATTCCTGTGCTGGTCGAGGTTATTCAAGGAGAGCCACTGTTTCTTAACCACTTTGGTTAAGTCACTTTGAAACTTTAGTCCTCCAGTCAGGTGAGTCTTTAGATGTGTTCTTTCAGAATGCTCCACCCTTTTCAGCAATACATGTAGCAACCTAGACAGCTGTGTGTATGACAAGCATTAAACACTCTGTGAAGTAAGCATGATATCTTGAAGGCTCATCCAAGCACTTTATAACAAATGAAGCAATTTTGGAGTTTGTAACTTGGGACTCATAAAGCTCACAGGATGCCCCAATCAATGTGATAACAGCCAGATGTGCCGTTTTTTAAAGTTGAGGAACGAGCATTAATTGGGTCAACAGGGACACTTCTGCTGCTCTTCCGAGGTACTGACATAGAACAGTGGTTTTCAACTGGTCTGCTGCGGCGCTCTAGTGTGCACTGAGAACTGACCAAGTGTGCTGTAAAACTTGTACAAAGGTAATGGAAATCAATGTAAAGCAAACATATTGGGGGGGTTGGGGGTTGAGGAGGGGTCTCTGGCCGTTCGCACGGCAGGGTTCTCTGACCCGGCTGGCAGCGCACCCCTGCCCGAGGTTTCCTGCCAGAATGGAGCATCTTCAATGGAAAATCCCACTGATAGCGGTGGGATCAGAGAATCCCACCACCAGTGAACAGCATTCCAGCATTGCCAAGAATTCCAGCTCTGGTTTCATCTTAAATAATATTCAATCCAAACAAAACTATAATTCATAAAACTTGTGAAAATCAATCAATAAATACCTTAAAAAGTGAGGTATCGGTCTTTCGATTCTAATATGTGAACATCCTAAATGCAGATGGCCAATGAGATAATGTGATAGTTTTCTACAAGTCACCATAGAAACCATGATGTGGTGTTGGATTGAGGTGGGCACAGTAAGAAGTCTCACAACACCAAGTTAAAGTCCAACAGGTTTATTTGGTATCACAAGCTTTTGGAGCACCACTCTCATCAGCTGACTCACCTAATGAAGGAGCAGTGCTCCGAAAGCTCGTGATACTAAATAAACCTGTTGGACATTAACCTGGTGTTGTGAGACTTCTTACTGTGGCCATAGAAACCAGGCCTTGATGTTAACATGCTTTTTTATTGATAGTGAAGACAAAACAAAGTAGCAGGTGCTGAGAAATCGACTGTATCCACATTTTGTCACCAGATTAATCGAAGCAGAAATGAATAAGTTTGACTCCTCTGCTTATTCAATTCGTGACTACTACCGACATATTCAATTCATAACATGAAAAGGTGCAATCCAGATTCCTGAACCGCGCGCTGAGTGAGGAACAGACTTGGGGCGGTGAATAGTTGCAGAGTTTGAAAATGTGTCTGTGCTCACTATTGAAGCTGTGTACTCTGTGGATTTGTTAGCCTGTTGTATGCACTACGTTGCAAAAATCTCTAGTAAGACCGTAACCATAGTAAATGTGACATTTATGAACAATCGATTCAGCTGAACTGGGTGTGTTGTGTTAACGTAAAGGTTGGGAACTGCTGCCCATAGAACCCTTCACGTCTGCTTAGTGTAGACCTTGAAGTTACTGAATCAAGAGAGAGGAGTCTTCATAGCTGATGACCTTTCACTCAGATTGTTCAAAGAGCTACAAAGGATAAACTACAAATAAGAATTCTGCTTAAATGATCCTTGAAGGATTATAGGGAGCGATACCTGCACTCTTGGTGTGAATGTTAATGGAGCAGCAGAGCTGGTCCTGAGGGCAGGTAGGAAAGTCGGAAGGGGGCAATCCCATTATTCCCTGAAGCTCTGACGCAATCCAATGGCCATCAGGTAATTAACCGCTTGGCGTTGGGGGTTCTGTCCCCTTAACACCTCCAGGTGCTATTGACTAGATGACGGGTAACTCTTCAGTTCCTGCACTGCCACCACGAGTGGTGGTCACTGTTGGTCACTGTTGCTGGCTAGGAGCAGCCACCATGGAGGTGGTCACGCAACCCAGATATATGGATCAGGCTTGCTGAGGTCAGAGTCCCCATCCGGCATTCTACCATTTCCTTAAGAGGCTCAGTTGGCCTGATTGGGGGTTTATTATTGAGGGAAGGGTTGGAATCCTTCTCAGAGGACTGTCCTTGCTACTGTTGGAGAGGCTGTCTGTGGGCCACAAGGTGCTCGATTTTTACTGGACAAGCTTCCCATCTTATCATTCATTTAAGGGGCTCAGTTGACCTCAAGGCTGGAAGGTCATCCTCACCCTCTCCAGCCCCTGACTTCATTGGGCAGAGAGGGGGAAGGTCAAGAAGGCAATGCGCTCTCTACCCCAAACCTTCACTCACAATTCTATGGGTCAGTCGCCAGTGACAACTGTGAGAGAACACAGTTCCACAGCTTGCGAAACCTCCCAGTTAGCAAGGTAAACAGGAAAAAAAATTACCTTTATAAATTAACAATGCATAAGGCCACCCACATATCCTCCACAATGATTGTCACAGTGCTTCAGACCAGTAGAAACTTTTTATTTAGGAAAATAAATAATAAAACAGACATAAAACAGGAACCCAAAGTAGAGATACTAGCTGGTTGTCACAAACTTATAAAAGTGACAGCATGGGACAATGCCACCTTCCTCTGTATATGTACATGGCAAGTGCCCTCACCACCAATGATACTCCAGCCTATGTGAAAAATTTAGCCTGCCCTCTCCCAACACCAATTTCCCCCTCCACCGCCACAAAAAACACTTCTATAAATAAGAACTGCCAAGTACTTGGCAACACTGAAACCTTTACAAAAAATCCCTTTCCAAATGAATTTTATCTGTCAGTGGGAGGATGATACATTTATTGCACATTATAATAACCTCGAGCACACAGGAATTTGCAATGTTATTGTGGTATCACTCCCAGCGAGGTGTAACGTGTGTTATTATATTGCCCCGAGATCCGCTTTGCTGCGCTATACTCACAGCATTTCAGTGTAAAGATTCAGAACAGATCGCCCACCTCGAGGCTATGTTTGCTCCCTCAATGCTGTGACGTGTGTCCTGTTTTAATGTTTCCCAGAGCAAGCAGCACTTCTTCGGGTTCTGTGCTCTTCTTTATCCTCCCCTTCAACAGTCAGTCATTGTTCGTCGCCGCTCTCCCCCTTCTCAATGCCATTCTCTTTCCCCAAGTCGCTGGCATTCATTCCTAAGCTGTCCCTCAGGCCACTGAACGTAGCAAAGAGACAAAAGAAGCTTTCTGATAAATGAAAATGTGTCCGTTTGCCAATCTTTTCAAAGATAATCAGCAGAGTCCGTTCCCTTGGCTCTTTAGATTTTGCCTTTATCTGCTGTTCCTTTCTTTCAGAACGGAGGTTTATCTCAATCCCACTCATTCTCTCTGTAGCATCCAAGGAATATTGGTCTTCTTTGGCAACTAGTCTCCAGCCTTTTTAAATTCTCCCTACACTTTATGTTCTCAGTTTAGTCTAGTGCTATGATGCCATTTGGTACAAGTATGGTCCTTGGCAGTTACTTACACACATACCTTTCTGCAGTCCTCTCACACTTTTTGCAGGTTACATAGCAGCACCAGTGATACTTGCAACTACATCTCTCTATTATTGTCTCTGTGTATGCATTGTATCCCCGGCCGCAGCACATCAGGTTACAGCTGTCGCTGCCTGCAGAAGTCTTGTTGCACTGTCTATAGGTGAAACAGATAAGGGAGATCAATTAAAAATCATTTCAATCTCCAACAACACGCTGCACTATATATACCATGAACCTATAAGTCACAGGACACATCTACTGACTTGAAAGGGTGTTAGCGTGGATAGAGGATTGGTTGTCAAATAGGAGGCAGAGAGTGGGGGTCAATGGGTGCTATTCGGATTGGCGGTTGGTGACTAGTGGGGTGCCCCAGGGGTCGGTGCTGGGGCCTCAGCTATTTACCATTTATATAGATGATCTGGAGGAGGGAACCGAGTGTAGGGTGTCGAAATTTGCTGATGACACCAAGATTGGGGGAAAGGCAAATTGTGCGGAGGGTGTGGAGAGTCTGCAGAAGGATCTAGATAGGCTGGGCGAATGGGCCAGGAAATGGCAAATGGAATTTAATGTTGGCAAGTGTGAGGTGGTCCACTTTGGTAGGAAGAATGGTAGGAAGGACTATTACTTACATGGCGAAAAACTGCAGCAGGCGACGGTGCAGAGGGACCTCGGGGTCCTTGTGCATGAGTCGCAAAAACCCAGCCTGCAAGTGCAGCAGGTGGTCAGGAAGGCGAATGGGATGCTGGCCTTCATAGCGAGGGGGATTGAATATAAAAGTAGGGAGGTCTTGCTGCAGCTGTATAGGGCATTGGTGAGGCCGCAGCTGGAGTACTGTGTGCAGTTTTGGGCGCCGCACCTGCGCAAGGATATTTTGGCCCTGGAGGGAGTGCAGAGGAGGTTTACTAGGCTGATACCGGAGTTGAGGGGGTTGAGCTATGAGGAGAGGCTGAATAAACTAGGCTTGTACTCGTTAGAGTTTAGAAGAATGAGGGGAGATCTCATTGAGACGTATAAGATGATGAATGGGATGGATAGGATAGAGGTGGAAAGACTCTTCCCGCTCAAAAAAGACAGTAGGACTAGGGGGCACAGCCTCAAGATAAAGGGGGGGCGGTTCAGAACGGAGTTGAGGAGGAACTTCTTCACTCAAAGGGTGGTGAATCTCTGGAATTCTCTGCCCATTGAAGTGGTGGAGGCTGCCTCGCTAAATATTTTTAAGAAGCGGGTTGATGGGTTTTTGATAAGAGAGGGGATTAAGGGTTATGGGGAGAGGGCGGGAAAGTGGAACTGAGCCACGACAGATCAGCCATGATCTTATTGAATGGCGGGGCAGGCTCGAAGGGCCAGATGGCCTACTCCTGCTCCTATTTCTTATGTTCTTATGTTCTTATGAAAGACAGAGCCACTAGGTGCTCACACTCAGGCAAATGCGTGGTCCTGAATCTATAACTGGTAAAAAATCTCACATCAAGGGCATTTCACAAAGCAGATCTTCACCCAGGGAGGGGTGAATCTGTGGAATTCATCATCACAGAAAATAGAAGGGAAGAATAGAACAGAATCCCTATAGTGTAGAAGAAGGCCATTTGGCCCATTGAGCCTGCACCGACTACAATCCCATCCAGGCCCTATCTCCATACATTTACACTAGCTTGGCCCCCTGACACTGAGGCGCAATTTAGCATGGCCAACACACCTAACCTGCACATCTTTGGACCGTGGGAGGAAACTGGAGCACCCGGAGGAAACCCACGCAGACACGGGGAGAATGTGCAAACTCCACACAGACAAGTCACTTCCACCGGGAATCGAATCCAGGTTCCAGGCACTGTGAGGCAGCAGTGCTAACGTGTACAGTGGACAATGGGGAACCTGTGGATATGGTGTATCTGGATTTCCAGAATTTGACAAGATGCCGCACCAAAGACTGCTACATAAGATAAAGGTGCACAGTTTTACGGGTAATGTATTAGCGTGGATAGGGGAGTGGTTAACTAACAGAAAGCAAAGAGTGGCAGTAAATGGGTGTTTTTCTGGTGTGTCTCAGGGATCAGTGTTGGGACTTCAATTGTTTATGATTTACACAGATGATTTGGAGTTGGGGATTAAGTGTAGTGTGTCAAAATTGGCAGGTGACACTAAGATGGGTGGAAGAGCAAAGTGTGCAGAGGATGCTGAAAGTCTGCAAAGAGATATACATATACTAAGTGAGTGGGCGATGGTCTGGCAGATGGAGTACAATGTTGGTAAATGTGAGGTCATCCATTTTGGTAGCAATAACAGCAAAATGGACTATTATTTAAATGGTAAAAAATTGCAGCATGCTGCTGTGCAGAGGGACCTGGGTGCCCTTGTGCACGAATCTCAAGGTGTTGGTTTGCAGGTGCAGCAGGTAATTAAGAAGGCAAATGGAATTTTGTCATTCCTCGCTAGAGGGATGGAGTTTAAAAACAGTGAGGTTATGTTGCAGCTGTATAAGGTGCTGGTGAGGCCGCACCTGGAGTACTGTGTACAGTTTTGGTCTCCCTCCTTGAGAAAGGATATACTGGCACTGGAGGGGGTGCAGAGGAGATTCACTAGGTTGATTCTGGAGTTGAGAGGGTTGGCTTATGGGGACAGACTGAGTAGACTGGGGCTATACTCATTGGAATTCAGAAGAATGAGGGGAGATTGTATAGAAACGTATAAGATTATGAAGGGAATAGATAAGATAGAAGCAGGGAAGATATTTCCACTGGTGGGTGAAACTACACCTAGGGGGCATGACCTCAAAATAAGGGGAAACAGATTTAGGACTGAGTTGAGGAGGAACTTCTTCACACAAAGTGAATCTGTGGAATTCCCTGCCCAGTGAAGCAGTTGAGGCCACCTCATTGAATGTTTTTAAGGCAAGGATTTTTGAACAGTAAAGGAATTAAGGGTTATGGTGAGCGGGCAGATAAGTGGAGCTGAGTCCACAAAAAGATCAGCCATGATCTTACTGAATGGCGGAGCAGGCTCGAGGGGCCAGATGGCCTACTCCTGCTCCTAGTTATTATGTTCTAACCACTGTTCTGCCGTTAAAGTAGTTGAAGCCAAAATGTTGTCTGATTTCAAGAAGAAACTAGATATAGCTCTTGAGGCTAAAGGGATCAAACGATATGGGGGGGGGGGGGGAGAAGGGATCAGGATGCTGAATTTGGTAATCAGCCATGATCATAATGAATGTCGGTGCAGTCTCAAAGGGCTGAATGGCCTATTTGTTCTTCTATTTTGTATGTAGATCTCTTGGCCTGTGCTATTATCAGGATTTAGGTGGGACGTTACAATTAGATGTTGTGGCCCTTAACTATTCTGGGGGTGAATGAGTGAGGTTTCACATTCCTGACACTGAGCTGGTGGCCTGTGTTTGATTGTACAAGTTTGCAGACATTTGGTGAAGAGAGAGTCTGTCGGCTGTGGTCTCTGCAGAAAGGTTCATCCCACATTCCCACAATTCCTAACTGCGAGCCATGAATTTTATACAAATGTTGCTTAAGTCACAAGGTGCATCAGGGGGTGATCAAGCAATAATCAGGTATTTTGCTTTGACGCAGGGTTATCTGAACTCAAAACATCAGCTCTTTTCTCTCCTTACAGATGCTGCCAGATCTGTTGAGATTTCCCAGCATTTCCTCTTTTTGGTTTCATATAATTTGCCCTCTTTTCTCCCTTTTTTTTTCTCTTTCGGTTTCTCTTTGCAATTCCTTTCCTTGTGAGATTTGAGAACGATAATCACAAATAATTAAGCTTTTGGCCATTCAGTGACGTAGTATAAGCTCGCGCTTAACGGTATGAATCTTTATAAATGTTTTACAATCCTTGTGATGGCTGTTAAATCAGATCGTAGGGTGGTAGAGATCTCCCATTCTACTCTAATGAGAGAACAAAATAATACTGAGTTATTAATGCAGTGCATTTTAAAGAACAGATTACATCCTTCAGAACTGAGACAAGAACTGGAATTCTCCAGCTGTTCACGCCCTGCTGCTGCTGCCAGCATGAACGGAGAACTTGGCGCTCAGCTAAATCTCTGTTCACAGCAGCGAGACTGGAGAATCCCAGCTGCAGGCAAAGTTGGAGAATCCGGCCCAAGATACATTGAAATCATTACCCAAAGTGGGTCAGCCAATAAGCTGTTGATTTTCAACATCTGAACTCTCACATGAGGAATGGTCACTGTGCAAAGACCTGGGGGACAGGCAGTACCCACAGAATTGCACCTCAACAACATTGTGGGCAGCACGGTGGCACAATGGTTAGCACTGCTGCCCCACAGTGCCACGGATCTGGGTTTGAGTCCCCGCTTGGGTCACTGTGCGGAGTTTCCATGTTCTCCCCATGTCTGCGTGGGTTTCCTCCGGGTGCTCCGGTTTTCCTCCCACGGTCTAAAGATGTTAGGTGGACTGGCCCGTGCTAAATTGCCCCTTAGTGTCGGGGGGAATAGCTAGCGTAAGTGCATAGGGTTATGGGATAGGACTTGGGTGGGATGGTGGTTGGTGCAGACACGATGGGCCAAATGGCCTCCTTCTGTAGGATTCTGTGACTGAATCCCAATGGAGAGGAATAAATCCATCACGTCCAGTACAATTGGCAATGAATAAATACAGAAGCTGAAGATGTTGCAAGAAGCCCCTACCTCTCGTGAGTGCCGTAGGAGCCTTGCTTTTCACTTGCTGTGCAGTAGTCAGGTGAGCCCACGAGGTAGATCAGTTCACTCTCCCTAACTGGTCTGATGTCAAGCTCTTTTGGCACCAGCTGTTTCCTTGTGCCAACATAGCGGTGAATCACTCTGGTGGCTGCCAGGTATTTTGACTTCAGGGTCACAGCAATCTTGTTGAGTTCCTGTAATCCCTTCCAGCAGGTTTTTACTGAACATGAGCCAGAAACACCGTGGCACTTGCACTTGGTTTCCAAAGAATTTATCAATGTCTAGGAAGAGAGAATACAGGTTAGCAAGGCTAGGTTACGGTGCAATTCTTTTTCTGTGCTTTATACAAGGGGCACCCAATACTGGGGAGAATTATTTTGAATCATAGAACCCTACAGTGCAGAAGGTGGCCATTCGGCCCATTGCGTCTGCACTGACCACAATCCCACCCAGGCCCTATCCCCATAACACCATACATTTACCCTAGCTAGTCTTCCTGACACTAAAACGCAATTTACCATGGCCAATCCACCTAACCCGGACATCTTTGGACTGTGGGAGGAAACTGGAGCACCAGGAGGAAACCCACGCTGACATGGGGAGAATACGTAAACTCCACACAAGACAGTGGCCCAAGCCGGGAATTGAACCCAAGTCCCTGGCGTTGTGAGGCAGCAGTGCCAACCACAGTGTACAGTCAGAGCCATAGTGTCATACACTACAGAAAAGGCCCTTCAGCCCATCAAGTCTGCACCAAAAGTAACTACCACTAAAGGAGGACTAATCCCATTTTCCCGCACTTTTCTCATATCCTTGAAGTATGGAATAAGATGATTCATTGACCCCAGGCCGTGTACTTACAATCTAGCCTACACTTTACCCATTTAATCTCCCATAATAAAGGTCAACATAAACCTTCCTGGTCACTATTAAGCATATCGATCAATTCTCACAACTATCTAACTGTGCTCCAAACAATATTCCCTCGTCCCACTTCTCCCCTGGCCCCATAGGCAGAAGAATCCTAGTGCCACAGAGAATTTGTATCATCTCAGATTCAGGAAGTCATCAGCCTATTCCAAAACACCCATTGTAACAGAGAATTCTACGTCAGGTTTGGATGAAGGTTCAGGTAAAGAAAGTCCTTTGACCTAACTAACTTCCTTCCTTTGCAATACAAACCCAATGTGTGCTGCAGCTGACATTTCTGACAACATGACTTAATGCTTTCAATGCTTAATTTAAGTTTAAAAGATCATTGACGTGACAATGTCACTATTTTCTCTATTGTTCCACCAAATTACGTTAGTATCGAGCTCAGATGACACCATGTTCCTCATTGACAGCACAATTGAAGATCAGGCCACCTCTGGCAATGCTTCTTTTGGATTAAAACATGTCCCACAAAGGCCCACGTGCTGGGATTTTGGGATTTTTTTTCTTCCTTCGCTTCTGAAAGCTGCCTCCCTGGGAAAGTGTGGCCAAGGACTGATAATTACTGACTTGTAGTGGATTAATCCGAGTTATACTTTAAGGAGTGGGGCTACCCTGGGTGCACTATATTTTCTCAGTATGTGGGGACGTTGTGGTTATATTGTAAACCCTCTGTACTTGGAACTGTTCTGTAAGTTCTCAATAGGTGGGAGTTGCCCTCCCTGTGTACCTTATATACTCTTACAGGTGGTGCTGTTCCATTGTGCAGTATACATTTGTGGGAGTGTTGGTCCAAAGTTACCCAGGTCATGGGTATATGCTCAATGTGAATCTGATCAGGGGTTCTCTCCATCTCACCAATGCTCTCCTTGTTGCCTTCTCAACTCCTCCATCCTACATAATTCCAACTTGTCTAAACCTCTACTGCTCTTCATTGCAGAGATGGAAATATCAGCAGTGTATCATAGATCATAGAACCCTGCAGTGCAGAAAGAGGCCCTTCGGCCCATCGAATCTGCACTGACCACAATCCCACCCAGGCCCTACCCCCACATCCCTACATATTTTACCTGCTAATCCCTCTACCCTAAGCATCCCAGGACACTAAGGGGCAATTTTAGCATGGCCAATCAACCTAACCCACACATCTTTGGACTGTGGGAGGAAACCAGAGCACCTGGAGGAAACCCACACAGACACAAGGAGAATGTGCAAACTCCACACTGACCCGAGCTGGGAATCGAACCCAGGTCCCTGGAGCTGTGAAGCAGCAGTGCTAACCACTGTGCTACCGTGCCGCCCATAATAGAGAGGAGTTGCCCTGGTTACACTGTGTAGAAGGAAGAGTTCTTATATGGCATGTGATGAGAATGAAGTAGATAAAATGATAGCATTTGCTGTTCCAGTACACTCATGGATTTGGCCTTGACCTGTAAATT
This sequence comes from Carcharhinus amblyrhynchos, assembly GCF_965287045.1. Lineage (NCBI taxonomy): Eukaryota > Metazoa > Chordata > Chondrichthyes > Carcharhiniformes > Carcharhinidae > Carcharhinus > Carcharhinus amblyrhynchos. The sequence goes on from NC_137327.1 coordinate 135,702,749, forward strand.
TGACACCGATTTGAAATTACTTGTTGAAGACTTGTTAGACTGGCACTGATTTAGATCAGATTAACTTATGGACATTAGCTTTTTTTTTGGGGTGCAGCCTAACTATGGAATATGATGCAGGAAAAATATGCCTCAGCCTTTTATCCGTTTACCTGTCTGCCAACGTCATTGTTATGCTTGTTCATCAGCCGGTTTGCCTGTGTTCCAGCCCTGTTGCCTTTCACTGGTGCATCTGCAAAGACGGAGCCAAGCTGCAGGCCGTAGCGGAGGTTGTCCCCGCAACCACCCCACCTGAAGTCAGGCCCGGGAACCTCGGCTGGCGTGAGACCACAGGAGCAGGTTGGCAACTCACCAGAGGCACAGAAGCGAGCAATAGAGTGACTGAGTGCAGCAGAGGAGAGGGCGTACACGAAGGATGATTCCCTTGTTCCTGAGATACACGCAAAATAAAACAAACAAAAGATGCATGAAGACCAGTCAAACCTCACAGCTATTATAAACACGTATGTTAGGACATCAAAGCTGTCATATGGCACTAAAAAAAATCACATGGCAATATTTTGAACTGTATACTCCCTCACCTAACAACAGTACTACAAAACAGATTAACTGGCCATTATTACATTGCTGTTTGTGGGACCGTGCTGTATGGCTTAAATGGTATACAACCAATTTGCGCATATTGTGTGACTTTTATGTAATAAACTCGCTCATGGTGCATTGTAGGGCAACAGTTGGAAAAATGGAAGAATGTGTTTAAAAGCACTATTTCTTTCCTTTATGAGGATTCAGCAGAATGGCAGCAAGACCACGGGATTTGAGAGACGGAATTCCAAACGGCAAAGGAATGAGGGCGGAAAGCCAGACTGCAGATGACAGTGCAAAGGGAACTGGAATGCTAGATGTCCTGAAATTAGGGCCTGCATTCTTTAGTTGTAGAATTGGAGGTGTTTGCAGAGGCATGGGGGAGCAAGGCCATCGGTGCATTTCATGATGAGGACAATGATTTTAAAAGTGAATGAATTTCAGGCGCAGTTTCCTGAAATGTGGATGCAATATTTTATGAATACCCACCAGCAAGAAGGATCTACTTTGCTCAAGTGAAGAAACCCTTACTTTCAAAACTAACAGGGAACGTTCAAGGATATTTAGCACCTTTTTGGAGTGAATCTCGCAACCAAATTCTGGGTTGACTGTGCAGTGATTTTGATAAAACCAGACAGCAAGAACAAAAGTCTGTTGTTTGATTGCTGCCCTTTATAAAATCCTGTGCAGAGGCACAGTTAAGCACATTTCCCATTTCACTCATGCAAAACTAAAACTACTTTGCTCATGCACCCTTTGTTTTAAATGTCCTGTCTTATTCCAGCTTTGCAGAGTGTAAAAGGTTACCAGGCTTTTGTTTTATTTAAAAAAAAACGCCCATTCAATGGCGGACAATACAATGAAAGACATTATTCAGTGCGATTCTACCTAAAGCGATAGTAAATGCACGTACATAGTGTTAGTAAGCTACGTTTAGGTATCAACATATCATTTTAATTTAATCTTAAAAATTAATATTCGATTTTCATTTATGTAACATGGGATATTATAGAACAGAGACCATAAACCCATTAAATTTGCGTGGCCTTTTTGAAGCATAATTTTTTTAATTCCTGTATCTCAATTGTTTTCTTTATTTATCCAATTCCCTTATGAAAGCTGCTATTGAATCTGTGTTCACTACATAAGGCAGCGCACTCCAAATCCTAATCGCTCACTGCATAAAAAAACCTTTCCTTTACATCACCTCTTTTTATGCTAAACATTAATCTGTGCCTTTTGGTTATTGACCCTTTAGCTGCTTAAAACAATTATCTTTATTTTCCTCAACTTAACCTTCACGATTCTAAACACATTTATCAAATCTTCTGTTAAGCTTTCTGTTCTCTTAAAGAGAATTTCCCAGGTTCTCCAGTCTACTTATATAGTTGTAATCCTTCATCCCTGGAACCATTCGAGTAAATCTCTTCCGTACCCTCTCCAAAGTCATCACTTCCTTCCTATAGTGCAGTGCCCAGAATTGGGTACAATAATCCAGCTGGGGTCAAATTAAATAAGATTTAGCACAACTTCCTGGCTTTTGTATTACAAGTCTCTTATTTATAAAACCTAGGATTACTGAAACTTTACTAATTGGTTTGCTAACCTTTCCTAATGCCTTTAACAAAGTTGCTCTCTCCTTGCATCTCCTTAACTTGTACAATCTTTGCTCAAATTCTCTCTCCTCAATCTTCTGACCAAAATGTATTACCTCACACATTTTTGCATTGACTTCTATCTGCCATGAGTCCACTCATTTCAACTCAGATAAGTCCTCTTCTCCACTGCTTAATACAGTTCCAAGTTCAGTGTCATTTGCAATTTTTGACCCTCAAGTGCAAGTCATTAATAATCCAAACCACCACTACTGAACCCTAGGAAGTAACACTCTACTCTATGCCCCCCCCACCTCCCTCCACCTCAGTCTAAAATACAGCCTTTCCTGATAACTGTCTTGTTTTTTGCTACTTAGCCAATTTGGTGTCCATGCTGCTAATCTTATCTCCTGAATTTCAATTTTGCTGACAAGTCTAGATGGATATTATTAAATGTTAGATCTAGCACTCAGCAAAGAGTAACTTCTCTTTTGAAGAATAATCAGTATCCTACTGGTTGGTCACTTCTGCTCCACCCTCTGTAAGCTCTCATCTATTTTAACATCCTGCTGCTTATATCCTATCTCACACCCAAGCTCACTGACTATCACCCTTGGCCTTTCTGACCTAGATTGTCCGCTGATCCCCGACACTTTGGATTTAAATTTTCATCTGTATGTTTAAATCCCTTCATGGCCTTGACCCTTCCCATCTCTATGGTTTCAACAAGTCCTGCAATAGCCTTTTAAAACTCCATTCCTCTTGTTCATCCAACCCAACACCCTACCATTGGTAGCCATACCTTAAGGCCCTCCTGCACTCAAGTTCCCTGTGTAAGCTTCCCCTTCTCTCTATCTCCCTCTCCATAAAATCTACCTTCTTGGACCAAACCTTAAAATATTTTTCTTTGGCTAAATGGTCAGTTTTTTAAAATTAATTACACTACTGTAAATCGCTCGCAGAAATGTTTCCCTGTTAAAGATGTTAAATAAATGCAAGTTTATTGCATTATGTAAGGGCGGCATGGTGGCACAGTAATTAGTACTTCTGCCTCACAGCGTCAGGGACCCAGGTTCAAATCTGGCCTCAGGACATTGTAAAAAGTCTGACAACACCAGGTTTTAGTCCAACCTATTTATTTGATAATAATATGATGGTGTTGTCTGACTTTTTACTGTGTTTACGCCAGTCCAACGCTGGCAGACCCACCTCAGGACATTGGCCATATTAACTTGCTCCTTATTGTCAGGGGAGCTAGCAAGATAAATACATAGAGTTACCAATATACCTGGGTAGGATTGTTGTCTGTGCAGGCCTGATAAACGGCCTTCTTCTGTACTGCAGGGATTCTATGATTCTAAGCTGTCAGCGCTACATTTTTGGGAAAGGCATGACTTTTATTGATTTAATATCATTCATGACCACTAACATTCCAAGGCATTTTATAGTTGGAATGCATGAAACGTGGCAGGAATTGGAGCATGAGAAACTCCCGCAAACAGCAATGTGATGAGGACCAATTGTTTGTTAATACTGATTGAAGGATAAATATTGACCAGGACAGTGGGGAGAACTCCACTGTTCTGCTTCAAAATGGTGCTGAGGAATCTTTTACATTCATCTAAGGTGGCAAACAGGACCCATTGGTTTAACCTCTGACACTGCAGCACTCCCTCAGTATGCACTGAAGTATAAAGTCCTAACTTTGGAACTTAAGTCCTAGAGTGGGCTTGGCCCCACGGCCTTGCAGCTACCAGCTGAACCATGATATTGGGTAAGATGTTAAAGACAAGGACCCATCTGTTCAGCAAGATGTTGAAGTCTCCGAGGTGGCAATATCTGAAGATCAGCAAGTTTTCTCAATGCACTGACCAACATTCCTCCCTCAATCAACACAGTAACTTCATTGCAGTGTTAATGTAAGCCACCTTGTCACACTATTAAACAAACTTTTAAAAAAACTTTAAAACACTGCCAAAAGATATTATGTTTCCACCTTATGTTTAATGATGCTAGTGTGAAAAATCAGCTGCTGTACTCACATTTCAAAAATAATAATTATTGAATAAATTAAATAATAGCCAATAATAATGAGGTTCAATGAGATTCTGAGCATGGATGGCACTATATAAAGTTCCTTACACTCATAACATTTATTAATTACACTGATGATGGAATGATATCCAGAATAATAGAATTCTTCTTCAAAATAAGCCCTGGGTATCAGCCATACGGTTAGGTTCTCTCCTCAAGGACATGACTACACAATCTAAGTTGGTATTCCTGTGTAGCAGTGAGGCAGTGCTACAAAGTCAGAAATGCCAACTATTGGGTACAATTTAAACTGAGGCCTCTTCCAGTAGATTCCATGTCATCACTGGAAGGGCAGAGGGCTCGCACAGTGACCTGGCTAATATTTATCTCTTAACCAATATTATTGAAGCTGGTTGTGAGAGGTGCTATATAACTAACTAAGTCAGTGAAGTGCAACGTATCCCACCACCTTGGCACTGCAACTTGAAGCATAGAATCCCATCCGGCCCATCGAGTCTACAGCAACTACAATCCCACCCAGACCCAACTCCTATAGTCCCACGCACTTACCCTACTAGTCCCCCTGACACCAGGGTCAATTTATTTAGCATGGCCAATCAACTTAACCCGCACACATCTTTGGGACTGTGGGAGGAAACCGGAGCACCCGTTGGAAACCCACCCAGACATGGGGAGAATGTGCAAACACTGCACAGACAGTGACCCAAGGCCGGAATTACCTGGGACCCTGGTGCTGTGAGGCAGTAGTGCGAACCACTGTGCCAACCCTTTGACTGTGTGCTCAAAAGTCTTGAGATTAAAACTTTTTAATTGGGGGGGGGGGGGCGAGTAAAAAGTGTCGCTTATCCTGTATCAGGGGGAAATGTACTTTATTCTCTATCAGGGAGAAATGTACTTTATTCTCTATCAGGGAGAAATGTACTTTATTCTCTATCGGGGGAAATGTACTTTATTCCCTATCAGGGAGAAATGTACTTTATTCTCTATCGGGGGAAATGTACTTTATTCTCTATCAGGGGGAAATGCACTTTATTCTCTATCAGGGAGAAATGTACTTTATTCTCTATCGGGGGAAATGTACTTTATTCTCTATCAGGGGGAAATATACTTTATTCCCTATCAGGGAGAAATGTACTTTACCTCTGCCCAGGTCTGGCTTGAAGTGGGGTGCTAAGTGGATGGAGGAGCAGTTCCACCTCATGTCTGACATGGTCTTCTGGCACAGCAGCCGTGTCTGTTTGGCCGCGAACACTATGCTCTGCATGAGCTCCAGGTTCCGGCGGCAGAGCTGCTGCTGATCCGGGACTAAACCAGCCAGTTTACAATGTTGAGTCTGGTTCCAGCCGACAGCAGAGCCGCTGACAGCGATGGCACTGTTAAAAAGAAAGGAGGCGTTAGAAAGTGTGTGTGTGTGTTCAATTTCTACTGCAATATTTCAGAACTACTCAATCAGCAAGACTTTACAACCACTTGTTCAAATGGATAGGATGCAGTCTATTAAATCCACCCACTATTTAAACCCACGAGTTTTCAATTTGCATTATTTATAAATACCTTTCTCCTCAAGTGTAAACACAAATTAATGCGGTTCCTTTTTTTTCCTATTTAAATGTTCTGGTTTCTATCAGAAAATAACCCCAAGCCCCGGCGTGTCTCTATTTTAATACAATTAAAGCTGTTTGTACTCACAGCCACTGTATAGCGCCGCACAGCCGCCACTCAAACAGCAACAGGAGAACTATGCAGCGAATTCCAATCTCCATTTTCAGTCTGGACAAGAGGAGATGCTGACGGTGACAGCACTCCCCACACACAAAGCCCTCTGTCTGCCTGTCTGTCTGTCTGGGGGTGAGCGAGACCTGCGAACAAGATCGAGAAAGTTTGTAAATTAAGTGGAGCAGTTGTTTGGACTCGTGTCCAAGCTGACTGAACAGGCATCGCCGCGGGAAGGTTTTACTTTTACAACCCTCTCCTGCTGTAGGGACCTGATCAGTGATCCAGATGTAAGGGAAATGCACCGAATCCAGTCTTCTCCCGATTGATCCAGTTGCAAAATTGGGTTGTAAAAAGGCACACAGTCTCAGAGTTGGGAGTATCCTCCTGTGTTGTTTCCGTTTATTACTTTGACCCAGTGCAGTTGTCGGTCCCAAATTCCGCTCTGGAACGATTGGGATTTTTGTAAATTAGATAAAGAGGGGTCGGTGCTCCGGGAGCTCCGTTTTGCTGTAAGAGGGATCTTCTCCCCCCCACTCCCCCCCCCTCCTCCTGAAGTTTATAACTAACCCGGAATCCCCCCTCCCTTCCTCCTCTCTGCTTTTATACCTCAAGAGTGACGCGGACTGTGTCCCAGTCCAGTCTTGTGGGTCAGGTGAAATGAATGGGGCTGACGGCAGCTGCGGGACATCAAAAGGTGGAAGGTTTGGGAGGGGAGTGGGGGGAGAGAGAGAGAGAGAGAGACGGATTCCTATTCATTTTAATCTTAGCACTGGCCAAATACACATAGCCACAAGCACCAATCCCCCTGGGGTTTGCCCCGGGACAGAGCGGTAAAACAAAGGTCTATTTATTGTTCTGGAGGCACGGAATCTGACTTTGAAATTCATTCACAGTTTGCAAAAAGCACCCCAGACCGAGTGAACATCCACCCTGCACTGCCCCCTTGATCATCTATGAACACCACCCGATGTTTAGGTCTGGCTTTTTTTTGCGCTGAAGCAGACGGTTTTAAAATCCGTCACCTCTCAGCAGTCAAAATGCCAAGAGCATGTTATGCAAAAGGTAAACAACTCGCTCCCTCACGCTTTCACCCCCTTCTGTAATTTAGAATCGGAAAAAAAATCACTTTAATCGCTCCCCAGTACCAGATTGAATTGTTGTCCGGTATTATATCGTTTACTTAATCTTTCTTATTTTAAAGACAACTCCTGGTTAGGGACAGACAAAAGAGACATTATATTTGTTCCAATATACACTTCTGACTGGATGCACACAAAACTATAAACAGAAAATGCTGGAAAATCTCAGCAGGTCTGACAGCATCTGTGGAGAGAGAACAGAGCCAACGTTTGGAGTCTAGATGACCCTTCCTCCGAGCTCCGATGAAGCACTGACGGAGACTTGAAACCTTGATTTGATTTGGATTATTATTGTCACATGTATTAGTATACAGCGAAAAGTCTTGTTCCTTCCGCGCTGTACAAAGCATCCTGTTGATAGAGAAGGAAAGGAGAGAGTGCAGAATGTAGTGTTACAGTCATAGCTAGGGTGTAGAGAAAGATCAACTTAATGCAAGTTAAGTCCATTCAAAAGTCTGACAGCAGCAGGGAAGAAGCTGTTCTTGAGTCGGCTGGGACGTGACCTCAGTTTTTGTATCTTTTTCCCCAGGGAAGAAGGTGGCTCTATTCTCTCTCCACAAACCTATTGAAGTTTTGCAGCATTTTCTGTTTTTGATTCAGATCCCTGTATCACAGACTATAAACCCTGGGTATCTGCTCCTCATGCCATTTTATGTCCCTCTCGAGCTGTTTTGTATCAGTTTTGTGATAATGGAGATTTGGGAATAGCCTTTTTGTTGCAAATGTGTACTTTCTTCAGAAAATATTTCAAAGGACATTACAAAACATTTCTGTTTGTCATAACAGGAAAGTGCAACCACTTTCACAAATATCTACATAGAAGATGCTGCACTGGGAGGTCTTTCAACACAATAACAAGAGCAGACAGTGCAGTGATGTTCAAATAATTTACATAGACCATGTTGCACCCTGGGGTGCTTTCAACACCTTTTAATGTCTCCGGTCAAGAAATGCTGACAGTCCTTCCCACTTAGAAAGGACAGCAGGACTAGAGGGCACAGCCTCAAGATAAATGGGGGGTGGGGGGTCAGTTTAGATCGGAGTTGAGGAGGAACTTCTTCACTCAAAGTGAATATCTGGAATTCTCTGCCCGTTGAAGTGGTGGAGGCTGCCTCGCTAAATATATTTAAGTCACGGGTAGATAGGTTTCTGATAGACAGGGGAATTAAGGGTTGTGGGGAGAAAGCGGGAAAATGGAACTGATCCACTTCAGATCAGCCATGATCTTATTGAATGGCGGAGCAGGCTCGAAGGGCTTGATGGCCTACTCCTGCTCCTATTTCTTATGTTCTTATTAAGTTCCTGGGGTTTCACACAGATTCTCAGGGGGCTTGACAGGATAGATGCTGAGATTTTTTTCCCCCAAACGGGAGAGTCTAGGAGCAGACAGCATAATCCCAGAATAAGGAGTTGCCTATTTAAAATAGAGGTGAGGATGAATTTCTTCTCAGAGGCTGAATTCTGCAGAATTCTTTACCGGAAAGAGCTGTGGAGGCTGGATCATTAAGTGTGGTAAGAAGTCTCACAACACCAGGTTAAAGTCCAACAGGTTTATTTGGTAGCACAAGCCACTAGCTTTTGGAGCGCTGCTCCTTCATCTGGTAAGTGGGAGTTCGTTCACAAACAGGGCATATAAAGACACAAACTCAATTAACAAAATAATGGTTGGATGTGGGATGGTGTTGTGAGACTTCTTACTGTGTTTACCCCAGTCCAATGCTGGCATCTCCACATCATTAAGTATGTCCAAGGCTCAGACAGACAAATTTTTAACCAGGAAGAGAATCAAGGGTTACGGGGAAAAGGCAGCAAAGTGGAGCTTGAGGATGATCACATCAGATCAGCCATGATCTCATTGAATGATGCATGGGTAGCACAATGGCACAGTGGTTAGCACTGCTGCCTCACAGTGCCAGGGAGCTGGATTCAATTCTGGCCTGGAGTCACTGTCTGTGTTTGCACATTCTCCCTGTGCCTGTGTGTGTATTTCGTCCCACGGTTCAAAAATGTGTGGGTTAGGTTGCTCGTCCATGCTAAATTGTCCCTAGTGTCAGGGAGATTAGTAGAGTAAATATGAGGGGTTACAGGAATAGGGCCTGGGTGGGACTGTGGTTGGTGCAGACTTGATGGGCTGAATGGCCTCCTTTTGCACAGTAGGGATTCTATGATGAATGGTCCTCGATGGGCTGAATGGCCTACTTCTGCTCTTGGGGTCCTGTGGTGCGTTACCAACCTCCCAGTTTATCAAAACTGAAACATTGGCCTTTCCCCAATGCGAGATTAGGGGAGGGCTATTTTTAGTGCCGTTGTCTCACTAATCGGTAAAATCTGGCAGGTTCAGTGACTTGCATAAGCCAATTAATGAGAATATGAAACATTATATCCCGTCCCCCCCCTCCCCGGCCAGGCTCTGTGCTACATATCTGAGTAAGGCAAGAGATTTGGGAGTTTTGAAGGGTGAGGGGCGGTGCTCTGCTCAGATCTGCCGTACCTTTGAAGTGTTTTTGAACTGAAGGTCGCCAAACTCGGAATTAGCATGAGAATGGCCCAGAGAAAGAAGCAAACAGCGGCGGTGTTATCACAGCGAAAAGCAGCAGACAGGACCTGGCCGGCATTAATACATATTAACAATACTTCGTGTGTTCCTAGCAGATTAACTGTAGACAGGGTGGAGGGGTTAAGGTAAATTCGTGTCTCGTCCCCCCCCCGCCACCTCCCCGATGTGGAAAGGGGCTGTTTAAAGTCTTACTCTGATTTCGATGCGGGGGTCGTTTTGTTATATTTTTCCCCATCATCATTTCTGTCTTTGACTCTTACAGGAATGAACATCTAAACGAACATCCAGATGAAATGCCCAAATCTTTGTGAAAAAGAAGGTTTAAGAATAGAAACGGACCCATTATGAAAATAAATGTGTTGATTGGAGGCTGGAGTAACTGGTTGAACAATAATCTCGTGGTTTAAATGTTAAATGTAGATTGTGCTGTCAATGAATCCCTCTCTTCTGGTACTCAGTACATCCCCCTGAAAAGCCCCCGTCAGCACCCGTTCCAAAAACACTACTCCTAACCTCCCCCTCCAGTCTCTCGTACATGTTACCACCTCGCAGATGTGCATTTAAACTTAGCCGCAACTGCATTACCGAATCCCTTCCCAATGTGAGACCTAACAGCACTGAAATGGCCCCAGTCAAGCTCACAACTGACATACTTCATTGTGACATTAATATTGTGGATTATCTCTCCTAACCTTTCTCGAACTCCCTGAAACCTTTGGTACAGAGGACCATCTCCCTCCCCCCCCTCCCCCCACCCCCAACACCACTCCTCTGTTATCCAGCTCAGTCATGATGTGGATATGCCGGCGTTGGACTGGGGTAATAAACACAGTAAAAAGTCTGACAACACCAGGTTTCAACTGAAACTCCTCTCTGTTTCTACACCAGAACTGTACACAATACTCACTGGTTGTGGCCTAACGAGCATCTTCTACAGCTCTATCATAACCTCCCTGCTCTTATATTCTGTAAGAAGTCTCACAACACCAGACTAAAGTCCAATAGGTTTATTTGAAATCACAAACTTTTGGAGAGCCGCTCCTTCATCAGGTGAGTGGCATTTCTTACTGTGCCCACCCCAGTCCAATGCTGGCATCTCCACATCATGGCTTATATTCTATGCCTCAGCTAATAAAGAGAAATATCCCATATGCCTTCTTATCCATTTTATCTACACGTCCTGCTGCCTTCAGCGATCTACAGACATGCATCCCAAGGTCGCTCGGCCTTTGTGTTTCCTAATACTCTGCAGTTCATTGTATATTTCTGTGCCTTGTTGGTCTTCCCAAAATGTATCGCCTCACACAATTCAGGGTTAAATTCCATTTGCCACTGCCCCTCTAGCCCGTCTATATCGTCCTGTAATCTAAGACTTTCCTCCTTGTTATATACCACTCTGCCAATTTTCATGTCATCAGTGAATTTACTAATGATATCTCCCACATTCATGCCTCGATCATTAATGTACATTACTAACAGCAAGGAATCCAGCACTGGTCCCTGCCAATATCACCGGATATTGGCTTCCAGTCACAAAAGCAACCTTTGACTATCACCCTCAGCTTCCTACCGCTAAGCCAATTTTGGATCTAATTTTCCAAATTGTCCTGGATCACATGGACTTTTATCTTCTTGACCATCTCCCATGTGGGACCTTTTCAAAAGTCTTACTGAAATCCATGTAGACTACATCAACTGCACTGCCCTCATCTACACACCTAGTCACCTCCTCAAAAAATCAATCAGATTTATTCCACATGATCTCCTCCTGACAAAGCCATGCTGACTGTTCTTGCGTTTCCAAGTGAAGACTAATTTTGTCTCTCAGAATTTATTCCAATGATTTCTCTACCACTGATGTTAGACTCACTGGCCTGTAATTACCTGCTTTTTCCTTACTTCCCTTCGTTAATAATGGTATAACATTAGCTGTGGTCCTGTCCTCTGATACCTCTCCTAGTGGCCAGAGAGGATTAGAAAATTAATGCCTCCTCTCAAGCTTCACACAACAGCCTACGATACATCTCATCTGGGCCTGGGAGTTTATCCATTTTTAAACCTGCTGAAACTGCTAATGCCTCCTCTCTCCCAGTGCTAATTTGTTCAATTATATCACAGCCCCCTCCTTCATTTCAATATATGTATCATCCTTCTCCATAGTGAACTCAAATATAAAACAACTCATTTAAAACCTCACCAGCATCTTCTGGCTCCACACACAGATTGCCTCTTTGGTCCCTAATACATAAGAACATAAGAAATAGGAGCAGGAGTAGGCCATCTAGCCCTTCGAGCCTGCCCCGCCATTCAATAAGATCATGGCTGATCTGTCGTGGCTCAGTTCCACTTTCCCGCCCTCTCCCCATAACCCTTAATCCCCTCTCTTATCAAAAACCCATCAACCCGCGTCTTAAAAATATTTAGCGAGGCAGCCTCCACCACTTCAACGGGCAGAGAATTCCAGAGATTCACCACCCTTTGAGTGAAGAAGTTCCTCCTCAACTCCGTGCTAAACCGCCCCCCCTTTATCTTGAGGCTGTGCCCCCTAGTCCTACTGTCTTTTTTGAGCGGGAAGAGTCTCTCCACCTCTATCCTATCCATCCCATTCATCATCTTATATGTCTCAATGAGATCTCCCCTCATTCTTCTAAACTCTAACGAGTACAAGCCTAGTTTATTCAGCCTCTCCTCATAGCTCAACCCCCTCAACTCCGGTATCAGCCTAGTAAACCTCCTCTGCACTCCCTCCAAGGCCAAAATATCTTTGCGCAGGTGCGGCACCCAAAACTGCACACAGTACTCCAGCTGTGGCCTCACCAATGCCCTATACAGCTGCAGCAAGACCTCCCTACTTTTATATTCAATCCCCCTCGCTATGAAGGCCAGCATCCCATTCGCCTTCCTGACCACATGCTGCACCTGTAAGCTGGGTTTTTGCGACTCATGCACAAGGACCCCGAGGTCCCTCTGCACCGTCGCCTGCTGCAGTTTTTCGCCACGTAAATAATAGTCCTTCCTATCATTATTCCTACCAAAGTGGACCACCTCACACTTGCCAACATTAAATTCCATTTGCCATTTCCTGGCCCATTCGCCCAGCCTATCTAGATCCTTCTGCAGACTCTCCACACCCTCCGCACAATTTGCCGTTCCCCCAATCTTGGTGTCATCAGCAAATTTCGACACCCTACACTCGGTTCCCTCCTCCAGATCATCTATATAAATGGTAAAAAGCTGAGGCCCCAGCACCGACCCCTGGGGCACTCCACTAGTCACCATCCGCCAATCCGAATAGCACCCGTTGACCCCCACTCTCTGCCTCCTATTTGACAACCAATCCTCTATCCACGCTAACACCCTACCCCCAACTCCATGTCCCTCGACCTTCTGCAATAACCTCTTGTGAGGTACTTTGTCAAACGCCTTCTGAAAATCCAGAAAGACCACATCCACCGGCTCTCCTCTATCCACCGCCCTAGACACATCCTCATAGATGTGCCCTAATGGGCCCTACTCTTTGAGAAAAACAAAATTTTGCGGATGCTGGAATCTGAAACAAAAACAGAAAATGCTGAAAAATCTCAGCAGGTCTGACAGCATCTGTGGAGAGGGAGTAGAGCCAACTTTTCAAATCTAGATGACCTTTTGGATGAAGGATCATCCTGACTCAAAACATTTGCTCTGTTCTTTCTCCACAGATGCTGTCAGACCTGCTGAGATTTTCCAGCATTTTTTGTTTTTTTGTGGGCCTTACTCTTTCCCTAGCTACCCTTTTGCCTTAAATTTCCTTATTAAAAATATTGGGATTTTCCTTTATTTTACCTGCCAGCATTTTCTCATGCCCCCTCTTTGCTTTTCTAATTTCTTTTGAAGCACTCTGTTGCATTTTCTATACTCCCCTAGGACTCCCACTATTTGAGCCCCATGCATCAGCAATGACCCTCCCTTTTTTCCTGATCCAATTAAAAGAAAAAGATACAAGAGATATAAAAAAATCAAAAAAATTAAAGAACCTCCAACAATAATTAGAATCTGAAGGAATGAGATTTCATTCTTTTGAAAATAAATTTTCAATGCAAAAGAGGCAATAATTAATAAAATTCTTACAGCGCAATTATTGCTTTGTTTAAAATGAACCTGCATGTAAATGGATAAGCCTAACTTTTTCTGAAGTTTTTATTGAGTAATGGGTAGGTACTGCAAATTCATGCCCTTAAAGGTGTTTTAATGACAAATCTATCAACAAGTGTAGCTTGTGGTGGAGCAAGTTACTCGGATAACAGTCTTTGGATTTCCGCATTTAATTGTGCACATGCAGATGCCAAAATCTTCTGTGTAATATTCTCCATAATAATGGCAAATAATGATAGCTTCACTTTTTTTATTACCACAAAATATTGTCCCTTGGTTTAAATCTCTTTATGGTCTGGGTGGTATGATAGCACAATGATTAGCACTGCTGCCTCACAGTGCCAGGGGCCTGAGTTCAATTCCAACCTTGGGTGACTGTCTATGTGGAGTTTGCACGTTCTTCCCTTGTCTGCGTGGGTTTCCCCTGGGTGTTCCGATTTCCTCCCACAGTCCAAAAGATGCGCTGGTTAGGTGGATTGGCCATGCTAAATTCTCCCTCAGTGTACCCGAACAGGCACCAGAATGTGGCAACTAGGGGATTTTCAGAGAAACTTCATTGCAGTGTTAATGTAAGCCTACTCGTGACAATAATAAATCAGTTTAAATACTTAACTTCCTACCTTTGTATGCAATGCTAGAAATCCCTGACAACAATATTCTTCTAGCTCTGTCTTCCTGTAGATCCCCACTCTCTTCACTCCATCAGTGGCAGCCTTTTCAGTTGTCTAGGCTGTAACCATACAATTTCCCCTATAACTCTGCACCTCTTTTTTTTTAAGGCTCTCCTTAAGACCACTTCTTTGACACAAGTCTCAGCTACCTCTATATAGCCTCATTTTCTGAGTCACTATTGATTTTTGTCTATGCTTCTATCATGCACCTGGGGATGTTTTCCATCTTAAAAGTGCTGTACGCTTCTGTGATTGTTGAATGAGTTTTGCGTGGTTCACAATCATTGTGAAACTGCTGTGTGAATTACATTGATCAGACTTTGTGATCAGTGATGAGTGAATGGTGCTTACCATAAGATGTAGAAGCACAATCAGGTCATTTGGCTCATCATTATGCTTCCAGCTGTCCACAAGCTTTTCATGGACTTTTAAGGAGCAATTTATGCTCACTGGGTTTCTGGTACAGGGCTTTTTCCATAACAAGTAACGTTGAAACAGTTGAAAGGACAAACAACAATGAGGCTCTTCAACCAATCAGATTGAAGAATCTTCACTGAGACACGCAGAGTCTAAACCAGGAAATATAATACAAGAAAAAATAAATTTCAATTCATATACAGAAAGTGACATACAGAGGGAAAAGAAAGGTGGGATTTAAAAAAGAGAAAAAGAAATTGAAAAAGCAATATTAAATACTCAATGTTTTTATTACTCAACAATTGAAATCTATAGGAATCAGACTCCACACTTGTAAAATAAAAATTTCAATGTAGTAATTAAGGTTTACTATGTAATTAAAAAGAGATACATTTCAATGGATAAACCTTAACTTTTTTCTGGATGTTTATGCATTTAGTGGAAAGTACTGCAAAATTCATATCCTTTAATGTATTTTAAATTCGGATCCTTTGGCAATGTACTGATGTAGCACAACATATAGGAAGGATGGGCAAAATGAACCCTGAGCTTCTGAGATACATGGTGCATATACATATGTGTGCATATGTGCAGATGCTAAAAGTTGTTGCCCTTACCACAAAGTTTGGGCCATTACACTCCTGAAGTAAAAAATAGGCATTTTGTCCTTGAATTATAAATGTTTGTCAATACATCATTCAAAAGGATAACTTTTGGTCATGAAAACCAAATCCAGAAGAATGGTGCGCCATTTTTGTTACAGTGATGGTAATTATCACACAAAGGTGTCACTGCCCTTTATATTAATCTTATTTATATGATTAAATCAGGGATTTGTAACAAAATGAAAACAATATGTACGCTATTCCTTAGTTAACGTGGAGTTGGAGTGTTGTGTTCTGCTGTGGAAACTTAATTATAGGGAGCATGCTGTGTAGATTCACTAGGATGTTAACATCCATGGGTATAGGAATACAATTATGAAAGATTTTAGAAATTAGAGCTAGTTTCATGAGAACAGAGGACGACAGTAGGTTACTTGCAGGAGTCTTTGAGCCATCAAGGGGAAAGGTCGCTGTCTAAGATCTTTCAGCCAGGAAAGGGGCTAAGAATTGTACGGACCCCTTGGGCTGTATGAATATGTATAGTGAATATTACAATTGCATTAAAGCACCTCAGAATGAAACTTGTTCTAATAGACAACTTAAACACAATTTGTAATGACCATTTTGAAATGTCTGTGATGCTCTATTTATTAAATCGAAGCCCCTCAGTGTGCATCATCTTCTATGTAGAAATATTATTGCACTTTGTGTGATGGTCATTTTGAAATGTTTGTAATTTTTTTCAGATATTTTATGAATAAAATATATTTTTACAAAAGTCTTTAGGATTGGGAAAGGTCACGATATGTTCAAAGTGAGAGATTGTTTCCACTAATTGAGGTGATGATGACAAGAGTGCATTACCTTAAAAAAAAAGCAAGGGGGGAGCTAGAAAGAATGTTCTTCATGTCGAGGATGGTTAGAATTTATAATTCTCTGTTACAAATGATCGGTGAAGCTAAGTCATTTAATTAATTCAACAATGAAGTATGCAAAGCAGAGGAATATTTGAGGTTATGGAGATTGAGCAGAGAAGTGGTTTTAGACTAGTTACATTCTTAGGAGAAAAATAGCGACACAAACTTAATGGGCTCAATGCTGCTTCCATTCAATGGATTTGAATATAGAAATCAAGGCTGATACTTCAGTGCAGTACTGAAGGAGTGCTGCACTGTCAGATGGGCTATCTTTCAGATGATTAGTAAATCAAGGCCACTTATGCCTTCATAGATGGATGTAAAAGATCCTATAGCCACTATTTTGAAGAAGAGTGAGGGAGTATCCTGGCCAACATTTATCCTTCACCAAAAATCCCAGAAACAGATTGTTTGCTTATTAACACTTTGCTGTCTATGAGAACACACTTGTACAAATTGGCTGCCAAACAAAGAACAAAGAACAAAGACCAAAGAAAAGTACAGCACAGGAAAAGCAAATTCCTGCAGATGCTGGAATCTGAAACCAAAAGGAAAATGCTGGAAAATCTCAGCAGGCCTGGTTAGGAGAGAAAACAGCTAATGTTTCGAGTCCAAAGGACTCTTTGTCGAAACCAAAAGGCAGAGAAAGTGAGAAATATTTAAACCGCTGGGGAGGGAATGAAAGATGAGTCATAGCCACAGAAACCACGGGAAAAGGCTGCTAATGGCAGCCCAGAGAGAGAATAAAGAGTCTGAGTGGCCAAACGGCAGAGAAGCTAAAAGCAGAGGGTAAGCTGTGACAGGTGAAGATGTAGGAGGATCGGGCAGAGAGGGGGACGGATAGGAGAGAGGTACAATTTAAAAAAAGGGTGAAAGGGGAAGCAAAGGGGAAGAGAAGGTAAGGAAAGGGGGGATAAAATAGAGGGAAAGAACAATGGGAAGAAAAATGAAGTAAGACAATATAGAAATACAAAAAATTAAACGGAATGAAAACAAAAGGGTTGAGGTGGGGTAGAGCTAATCATCTAAAGTTACTGAACTCGATATTGAGACTGGCAGGCTGTAACGTGCCCAGCCAGAAGATGAGATGCTGTTCCTTCAGTTTGTGTTGAGTTTCACTGGAACATTGCAACAGGCCAAGGGCAGACATAAGGGCATGGGAGCAGGATCATGTGACAAAATGGCAAACAGCAGGAAGGTCAGGGTCCTGACTGCACACAGATTGAAGGTGCTCAGCAAAGCGATCACTCAATCTACGCTTGGTCTCTCTGATATAGAGGAGACCACATTGGGAGCAGCGAATGCAATAGAGGTGCAAGTGAAACGCTGCTTAACCTGGAATGAATGTTTTGGACCTTGGATGGTGAGAGGTAAAGGGGCAGGTGTTACACCTTCTGCGATTGCATGGGAAGGTGCCATGAGTGACGGGAGAGGCGGTTGGATACAGTGGAGGAGTGGACTATATTATTCCGGAGGGAACAGTCTCTGTGGAATGCTGACAGAGGGAGTGAAAGGAAGATGTGTTTGGTGGTGGCATCATGCTGGAGTTGGTGAAATTGGTGGATGATTATGCTTTGCATGCGGAGGCTGGTGGGCCCTTCAGCCCACTATGTTTGTGACAATCATAATGCCCTAACTAAATCAAAAAAAACCTCCTGCTCTTACTCGGACCGTATCTCTCTATTCCCTCCCTACTAGTATACCCACCCAGATGCCGCTGAAATTCTGCTAATGTGCCTGCTTCCACCACCTCCTTTGGAGTACCAACTATTCTCTGTGTGAAAAACTTCCCCCGCATACCTCCCTTAAACCTTCCCCCCCTCCACCCTCGTCCCCCCTTGTAATTGACATCTCCACCCTGGGAAAAACATACTGAAAAAAGCCTCTGATATCCACTCGGTTTATGCCTCTCATAATTTTGTAGACCTCTATCAGGTCTCCCCTCAGCCTCCAGCTTTCCAGTGAGAACAATCCTATTTTATTCAACCCCTCCTCATAGCCAACGCCCTCGAGACCAGGCAACTCCCTGGTGAACATCCCTTGCACTTTTTCCAACGCTTCCCCATCCTTCTGCTAGTTGGCAGCCTGAAATGCACATAATACTCCAAATGCGGCCTAACCAAGATTTTATATAGCTGCACCATGATTTGCCTCCTTCCACAAAACAACAGTGACTACACTTCAAAAATACAAGCACTTCAAGACATTCTGTGGCCATGAAAGGTGCTATATAAATGCTGTAATATTTGATGACTCATTGAAACAAGTATTTCATTGAAAGTCCGATAGCTGTGCCAAATGTTTATTCTCCATGAGAGAGTATAGCCAGTAATTGTGAATTTTATATTAGATACATAATATGCTGTGAACTGAAAGTCTGTTTCAGCCTGAGGGAGTGACTGGGACAGCAGAGGATGAGGGGTAGGTGCGGGGATAATGAAGGTTGTGGAGATGGCTCCTTTGCTACAGTGCAGTCACTGGGAAAAGAAAGCTCGCACTACCTGGTTCGAGAAGATGTGGGGAAAGGTACTGAGTCATACAAACTACCAATAGGAATTTTACCAACCTCAGTCAGACCCTGTGGAGTGCTGGTGACTATTTCTGTTTTGTTTGCAGTCTAGATTCTTCACAATTACGCATGCAGAAAGATTTATTTGATCTAAAGGGATAAAAGAGCCAGATAGGCTCATCCTCACAGTTGCCGGAATAGCAGCTGAATGGTGAATGTGCTGACATGACTGTTCTTAGCTATTTTAGCAGGTTAACATCATTGTTACAATATTGCTCAGAGGAATATCATAAAAACATGTCAAGCATTCATGTATCATTGTGGCCAACAGAAATAGCAAAGCCCGTGTGCTTTAAAAATAGGAAATGTCTGAAAGGAACAGGTTGATCAACATCTAAAGAAGAAAGAGATAAGTTAATGTTTGTCAGCATCATCTGATAACACATTGTAAGGTAAGGTTTATTTATTTGTCACAAGTAAGGCTTACATTAACATTGCAATGAAGTTACTGTGAAATTCCCCTAGTCACCACAGTTTGGGTCAATGCACCTAGTCTTTCAGACTGCAGGAGGAAACTGGAGTATCCAGAGGAAACCCACACAGACACAGCAAGGGCATACAGACTCTGCACAGACAGTGACCCAAGCCAGGAATTGAACCTGGGGCCCTGGCATTACAAGGCAGCAGTGCTAACCACTGTACCACCATGCCGTTCTGTGTGTACACTGATGTCACCCAGTTCTGCCCCATCACCACCCCTCTCTCGAGTTCTCTGTGCCTCTCCATTGTCAAACTGCTCATGTCACACCCATTCCGAACTGAGCCAATATTCCCTCCAATGAAACATTAGGAAGACTGTACCTTCAGTCACAATACAAACTCCATTCCCTAGGCACTAATTCCATCTTTGATTGGACACTCAAGGCAGGACTTTACGGCCTCGCTCGTCCTGAAGCTGTAAAATCCTGCCCGAGGTCAAGGGACCTTCCTGTTGCCCGCCCCTCACCCGCTCCGATTCCGTACTGGGTGGAACGGTATAATTCCGGCTTCACTGTGTCACGTGCAGTGCTTGGGTCTGGTACTTCCAGGGTTAATGTGGGACTGAGTGATGTTAGACAACACACAACCCAGAGCCAAGGTCAGTCTGGAAAAAATGAACAGAGATGTGGAAAGACCGAGACTGAAGTCAACTCCATAGCTGTATTCTCCACTGTATATATGTGGTGTGTGTGTTTGTGTGTGTGTGTGTGTAGTTATGAGTTAATAAGGATTTGCTGTAATACTCAGGTCAATGAAGCCTACTTCATGGTGTCCGAAGTAAGATTCTTCATGGTGGCAGCATCTCCATCAAAAACCTTTATCCCCCAACAGACAAGGAGAATATTCACCAGAAAGAATTAAACACCAGAGACAGAAGAGTCTGGAAGCAGAAAGAAGTTTTATTCCAGCACAGATATTCCATTGAATCTCTCCTGGAAGTCCAGCTTCAGTAAGCAGACTCACATTCTGCAAGGTTGAGATGTATTTTCTTTAATTCAAGGCCAGCCAGTCCTGCAAAACTCCTTTTCATTTGTTCAGTCATAGCACTGTTTGAAAGAAACCCATCACTAATCCCAATCCCCGGTTCCATAGATCCACAGAATCCCCACAATGCAGAAAGAGGCCATTCAGCCCATCGAGTCTGAACCGACTCTGAGAAGGAGCCTTCCACTCAGACTCTCCCTTTTACCCTATCCCTGTAACCCTGTGCATTTAGCATGTCCAATCCACCTAACTTGGACTGTGAGAGGAAACTAGAGCACCCGGAGGAAACCTATGCAGACACGGGGAGAATGTGCAGACTCTGTGAGACAGCAGTGCTAATCATTGTGCCACTGTGCTGTTAGTCTAAACACGTGGTTCATGAGTTCAGCAAAGAAAAAAATGAATAGTTAATTTTGTCCATACCTCACAATCATCTGATTTGCTAGCCTGTGGTTCTTCTCTCTGTCTTCTGATTAAATTAAGTCAACAGTGGGTTGATCCATCATCATACTGAACAGAACGGATTACTGTAAAGAAGTGTACCGACAACTAAACAATGAGGAACACTACAGACAGTTACCCACAGATCCGACCAAAGAACACACTCGTCAACTCAACAATCTGATCAAGACCTTTGATCCGGACCTTCAGAGCACCCTCCGTGCTCTCATTCCACGTACTCCCCGCATTGGAGATCTCTACTGCCTCCCAAAGATACACAAGGCAAACACACCTGGCCGTCCCATCGTATCGGGCAATGGGACTCTGTGTGAGAACCTCTCCGGCTACGTTGAGGGCATCCTGAAACCCATTGTACAAAGAACCCCCAGCTTTTGTCGCGACACTACGGACTTCCTACTGAAACTCAGCACACATAGAGCAGTTGAACCAGGGACACTCCTCGTCACAATGGATGTCTCGGCGCTCTACACCAACATCCCCCACAATGATGGCATTGCTGCGACTGCCTCAGTACTCAATGCTGACAACTGCCAGTTTCCAGATGCAATTTTACAACTCATCCGCTTTATCCTGGACCACAATGTCTTCACCTTCAACAACCAGTTTTTCATCCAGACACATGGAACAGCCATGGGGACCAAATTTGCACCTCAATATGCCAACATCTTCATGCACAGGTTCGAACAAGACTTCTTCACTGCACAGAATCTTCAACCAATGCTATATACTAGATACATCGATGACATTTTCTTCCTTTGGCCTCATGGTGAACAATCACTGAAACAACTATATGATGATATCAACAAATTCCACCCCACCATCAGACTCACCATGGACTATTCCCCAGAATCAGTTGCATTCTTGGACACACGCATCTCCATTAAGGACGGTCACCTCAGCACCTCACTGTACCGCAAGCCCACAGACAATCTCACAATGCTCCACTTCTCCAGTTTCCACCCTAAACATATTAAAGAAGCCATTCCCTATGGACAAGCCCTCCGTATACACAGGATTTGCTCAGATGAGGAGGATCGTGACAGACACCTCCAGACCCTGAAAGATGCCCTCATAAGAACAGGGTATGGTGCTCGACTTATAGATCGACAGTTCCGATGCGCCACAGTGAAAAACCGCACCGATCTCCTTAGAAGGCAAACACGGGACACAGTGGACAGAGTACCCTTCGTCGTCCAGTACTTCCCCGGAGCGGAGAAGCTACGACATCTTCTCCGGAGTCTTCAACATATCATTGATGAAGACGAACATCTCGCCAGGGCTATCCCCACACCCCCACTTCTTGCCTTCAGACAACCACAAAACCTCAAACAGACCATTGTTCGCAGCAAACTACCCAGCCTTCAGGAGAACAGTGACCACAACACCACACAACCCTGCCACAGCAACCTCTGCAAGACATGCCGGATCATTGACATGGATACCACCATCACACGTGAGAATACCATCCACCAGGTACATGGTAAATACTCTTGCAACTCGGCCAACATTGTCTACCTGATACGTTGCAAGAAAGGATGTCCCGAAGCATGGTACACTGGGGAGACCATGCAGATGCTACGACAACGGATGAATGAACATTGCTCGACAATCACCAGGCAAGACTGTTCCCTTCCTGTTGGCGAACACTTCAGTGGTCACGGGCATTCAGCCTCTGACCTTCGGGTAAGCATTCTCCAAGGTGGCCTTCATGACACACGACAGCGCAGAGTCACTGAGCAGAGACTGATAGCCAAGTTCCGCACACATGAGGACGGTCTCAACAGGGATCTTGGGTTCATGTCGCACTATCTGTAACCCCCGTGACTTGCCTGGTTTTACAAAACCTCACTTACTGTACTGTCTGGAGACAATACACATCTCTGTAACCTGTGATCAGTGCTCCTTCCACTCACACTGTTGGCCACTTCAGGTCTTGAACAGCAGGTTAGGTGTAAGGATTCGCATTCTAATCAGTAATCTCTAAACTGTCTGTGCTTTATATGCTCTGTCTGAGGCCAGACCTCTCCATTCACCTGAAGAAGGGACTAACCCGAAAGCTTGTGAGTCTACTATCAGATAAATCGGTTGGACTAAAACCTGGTGTTGTCAGACTTTTTACTGTGTTGATCCACAGAGCCATCCCAGATCTTTCTTTGACATGTGGAAGTGCGTTTTTGGAAAGCTCGCTGAAAACCATAGGCATGGGAAGATCCATCGTTTGGCAGTGAACAGGGACATCATCTTGGAGGCCTGTAATCTCTTAAAGGTGTACCCACACTTCTGAAAATCTTCAAAACGGTTCACAATTGCATACTCCCACAGCTCTGCTGGGATTCACCCATTTCCCAGACTCACCACAGAATTGGAGACCTTGGCTGGAAATACTACGTGGGACAACATTGCTCTAAACTGCGGTAAAAATTCAGCAGACCAGTGAGATGAGGGCTATCTTGGCCTGGACAAGGCAACCCAGCTTGATGGACCTTCTGGACTACGTGAACAGCACAAGGCCATCCTCAGGGGTGAAACCAACTCTCAGTTCATGATATCAGGTCACAGAAATGCAGGGACCACCCATGTCAAGAAAAGCAGTACTGCAGCAGAGAGACTTTGCCAGCGCTGTAGTGCAAAGTGCCCTCATAGGAAAGATTAACATCCTGCAGGCATTGCTCAGTGCTCCCACTTGAATGGACAGGGACACCTTGGTAAACTGTGCAAGTCAAAACCCCAGCACCGCAGAGGTAACCCAGAGGGAATTCATGAGGCTGAGACTGAAAACTCAGAAGACATGTGGCCATGGAGATCAAAGAATGTGGCACTTCATTTTGCAGTGTTGACATCCTGTTAATTGGTCATCTAACAAATTTGCAGTAGATTTGTGAGCCAGCGTGACAGTCCTGTTAAACAATGACCCAAGGCTAAAGACCTCAAACGTCTAACAATGGACGCTGTGCTCTACACAGCAGGAGAACTTCACCTTCCAGTAAAGTACATCCTGCAGACCACTCAGCCGTACAAGAATAAAACGATCCAAGCAACTCGCTTTGTGATCCACAATCAGGACTAACCCTGTGAAAACACAATGCCTATATCAAGCTTATCTCCTGCAATAGAGTTTTAAAAATGTTCAGAGGATGTGGATATTGCTGGCTGGGCCAACATTTATTGCCCATTCCTAATTGGCCTTGAGGAGATAGTTAAGAGTCAACCACGTTGATGTGGATCTGGAGGTACATGTAGGCCAGATTAGGTAAAAGATGGCATAACTTCGCCATCCCCATTTCTGTAATGTCTCTCTCCCTGGCCTTGCTTCAGCTTCTAAAACATATATCCATGCACTTGTCCATCTCCAAACCCAACTATTAATATGTTTGCTTGGCCAGCCTTCCCTCGTTCACCGTCTGTAAATATATGCTCATCCAAAATTATAATCCTTTAACTCTGGCCTCCTTGTGTATCCCCATTTTCTTCACTCCACCAGACATGACCAGCCACAAGGTCTGAATTCCCCCTCCAACCTTTCCATTTCATAGAATCCCTACAGTGCAGAAGGAAGCCATTTGGCCCATCGAGCCTGCATTGTCAACAATCCCACCCAGGCTCTATCCCCATAACTCCATGTATTTATGCTGACACTAAGCAACTTGGTATGGCCAATCCACCTAACCTGCATATCTTTGGACTCTGGGAGGACACTACCCTGAAGAACGCTGTCAAGATGCCACGGGACTGAGATGACTGATGTCCACCAAAATCCTTCGTGCAGGTATAACTCCAACCAGTGGAGATTTTTCACTGTGATTTCCATTGATTCCAATGTTATCAAGCCTCTTTGATCCCATACTGGGTTAAATACTGCCCTATAGTCAAGGCCATTGACTCACACTCTGATCTTGAGTTCAGCTCTCTTATCCATGTTTGGACCAAGGCTGGGATAAGTTCAGGAACTGCGTTCCAGTTGTTGGAAGAGTTACCATTCACAAATTAACACAATCTACTGAGATTAGGTTCCCGATGAAAGCTTTTTTATCTTTGTGTTTAAATATATGTAATTTTATTTGGTTTGATATAATAAGCTTCAATAATTCATTAGAATCCACCCAATTGCCATGACCAGGTGGGGAGAGGCTGAATGGCTTCACTCTCAGTCCACTTCTTGTTTGACTATTACAGCTTTTTTTTGAAAGGATATATTTGCCAGCTCAGTGAGCACTTTTAGCACAGTGGCACAGTGGTTAGTACTGCTGCCTCATAGTGCCAGGTAGCTGGGTTCAATTGCCAGCTTGGGTCATTGTCTGTGTGGAGTTCACATATTCTCCAGGTGTCTGCATGGTTTCCCCCTACAGCCCAAAGATGTGCAGGTAAGGTGCACTGAACATACTAAATTCTCCCTCAGTGTACCTGAACAGGTGCTGGAGCGTAGCAACTAGGGGATTTTCGCAGTAACTTCATTGCACTGTGAATGTAAGGCTAATTGTGACTAATAAATAAACTTCTTAACTGTTTATGCACTGTGATCATAAAAGAACTAATGGGAGAGGATTTCTTGAATTTAACAAAGAGGATAGTTTTTTTAATCTTAAACCAATCAAAGTAAAATAATAAAGTACACACCAACTTTTGAACACACACTCAAAGTTTACACACACACAAACACAGCTTGGTATGGTGCCTGCTCTGTCCAAGACCGCAAGGAGCTACAAAGAGAAGCCCAATCCCTCCAGCAAACCAGCCTCCCATCCATTGACTTTGTCAACACTTCCCGTTGCCTCGCCAAAGCAGCCAGCATAATTAAGGGCCCCACACTCCCCAGATATTCTCTCTTCCACCTTCTTCCGTTGGGAAAAAGATACAACAGTCTGAGGTCACGTACCAACTGACTCAAAAACAGCTTCTTCCCTGCCGCCATCAGATTTTTGAATAGACTACATTAAGTTGATCTTTCTCTACACCCTAGCTATGACTGTAACACTACATTTTACACTCTGTCATTTCCTTCTCTATGAACAGTATGCTTTGTCTGTATAGTGCGCAAGAAACAATGAAGCCGCTGATACTGTTTGCTCTCTCTCTCTCACTTGGAAGTTTCATGTCCAGAATTGCAAAGTAACCATTCTGAGAAGAGAAGTTTACTGCAAACTGAGGTTTTTTGGGAATAAAATATGGAAATCTGCTCCATATAACTCCACCCAGGAAAGCAACAGAAAAGAACAGCTGCAACATCATCATTATTGTCACTGTATAACAATACATGCGATAATAATAAATCAGATCAAATCAAACAGATTACAGCTTACAGTTTAGCCAAATTAAGATCCATATTTTTACAACCCCCATGAGGAAGGATGAAATCACTCCCCTATTCTCCCTCTCCAGGTATGACCGTAACAGGATTTTGAGGACGTGCTCTGCCAGTTCTGCAAGACTCCCGCTATTTAAGATTTCAGATGGGAAATAATTAGTCAGACGCTTTCTTTCTGTTAAATAAAGAACAAGCTATGTTTATTGAAAGTATATCCTGAGAGAAATCACAACCATCACTCATACGTCATGCACAAATTCACCTGGGCACACACTTGTACAAATAGCAGAATTAGAGTATGGCTTAAGGGTTCTTTATAGTTTGTGAAGAAGATTAAAGAACAGAGCATATGGTCCTTTGGTTGGTCTCAATACAATGATGTGGTGATTCCATGTTGCAGCTGTTCTTTTTATTTGCTTTCCTGGGCAGACTTGTATGATAAGAAGTCTCACAACACCAGGTTAAAGTCCAACCAATTTATCTGATTGGACTTTATATTGGTTGGGCTTTAACCTGGTGTTGTGAGACTTCTTACTGCGTTTACCCCAGTCCAACGCCAGCATCTCCACATCGGACTTCTATGGAGCAGATTTCCATATTTTATTCCCAGAAAATTTCAGGTTGCAGTAAATATCTCAGAATGGTTACTTTGCAATTCTGGACATGAAACTTCCGAGAGAGAGGGAAGGAGAGAGCGAGAGAGTAAACAGCATCAGCAGCTTCATTTGGGGGACGATGAGCACGAAGAGGGGGTCCTCTCCCTGGCACCCCTCCCCCCCCCCAACACTGGGTGCCTTCTCCAGCCATTAGGGGATTCAAAGAAGGACATTGTGACTTGATTGGCTCATATCTGGAAGTTAATTTAGCTCGGGACTCATTATCCATATAATTAGTCTTAATGACCTGTCTCCAACAGTTGAATACCTCCGGTGGTTGCCATTTATACATATATATATATATATATATACCATGCCACTGAAACAGGAGATATGAGTCCTTCTCACTCCCCTGAAGTCATTGTCTTTGGCTGATTTGCAGACAGATTGACTCCACTCCAAAGAATTGGAATGTGAAACATAAAACAAACTGGGGCTACCCATCTTGGACTGTGTGTCCAAGCCATTTGAGTCTTTGTGTTTTTTAAAAACCATCCATTAAAGTTTCCAGCATTGGATTAAAAATTGTTATTTGACATAAAGCAAAACTTCATGACATAATATAATGTCATTTATCTGAATTTCCTGGACAGGGGTTAAGGTCAGCACAAGACTAGTTGAATCTTCATGTAAATTTAGAACAAAATTTCTATTTGGACTGCAACAAATAAATCACATGCACTTCCTCCCATCTCCATTCAGTAATTTTTAAGTCCACCAGTGTTGCATCTTGCTGTACTTTAGTTATCCCTATTCTGTAGTAAAATTAATGGAACGTTGATCCCCACCTTATCTTCTGATAAGCTTGTCAATGTCCTGTGAGTATAAATCCTTACTTTTACTTGTTGCAGGTTGAATATAGTCAAGGTGGCACAATGGTTAGCAGTACTGTCTCACACTGCCAAGAACCTGAGTTCAATTCTGGCCTTGGGTGATTATCTGTGTAGAGCTTGCACCTTCCCTCTGTGTCTGCATGGGTTTCTTTTGGATGTTCCAATTTCCTCCCACAGCCCAAAGATGTACAGGTTAGGAGGACTGGCCATGCTAAATTGCTTCTTCCCAGCTGCCATCAGACTTTTAAATGGACTCACCCTGATTAAATTGATCTTTCTCTGCGCCCTAGCTATGACATTCTGCACTCTCGTTTCCTTCTCTACGAACGGTATGCTTTGTCTGCATAGCGCACAAGAAACAATACTTTTCATTTAATGTTAATACATGTAACAATAATAATCAATAATCTTAGTATCCAAAGATATGTAGGTAGGAGGATTAGCAAGGTAAAAACCGTGGAGTTATAGGGATGGAATGGGCTTGGATAAGAATTGATGCAGACTTAATGAGCCAAATAGCCTCTTCCTGCACTTTAGGGATTCTAAGATTTTAAGGCTGTATCTGAATTAGCAGCCTTTAGGCAGTAATAGCTTTCACCAGGTCTAACGGTGGGAATACTAATAATATAAGATTAATTCATCTAGATAAGTGGCCAGTTCTCATGAATCTCATTGTACATACAGACATTTTGTTGAATTCTTAGTGCAGAAAGGAAACAGGTTGTTCAGGACAACTTACAGAGTGGCATTAATTTCCTGAAGCAATTTTATGGATCTAAGCTACTTTTTATTTTCTGTACTTTTAAAAAACATATAATTGAACTTTTGTTCTAGTCTTTGTGTGTTCAACACTGTATTCGATTAATTCAGCCCTCTAGACTTAGTACATTGTTACAGAGTCAAAAACATTCTTCACTGCATCATTTGAGGTCCTAATGGGAACAAAATACCTAATAAACATTAAAGCCATAGCAATGGAGGGGACCGCCTAATGGGATGTGAAAGGAGAAATTGGATGACAGCAATTTCCACAACCTCAAGCAGAAATATGGGGAATGTGTTGGGTTTGGTGGCCAACAGCTCAATTGGGTAGCTTCTGGAGAGAACTGCGATGAACTGGAATCACTTGCATAAGGATTCTAGTGAAGGTTCTGCCTCAATAGTGGATTAGAGGGAAGGCAGACACATAAGAAACAACCAGGATTAACTTGAAAGGGTGGACAGTGTACTGAGATACACAGCTGGAAAAACATGCAATGGTACGATGAGGTACCCAACAGGAATGAGGAAGTCATTAGGGTCAGAGACATGGGCATATATCCTCAATCTGTATAGTGCTTTGATTAGATCACACCTCAGTGTACTCAATGATCCTCAAGACAGACATTCAAGCTTTTGACACTGGGACTGATTGCCACTGTTAAGATTTTGAGGAAAGTCATGAAAAATTGGGCTTTTGAGCACAAAATGATGTGGCTGACTGGAGACCTCTTTGATTTGTCATTTTGAAATTTGGCATGTCAGCTACGACTCTCACCAACTTTTACAAATGCACCATAGAAAGCATTCTCACCAGTATCACACTTGGTATGGCTCCTGCTATGCCCAAGACCACAAGGAACTACAAAGATCATGAATGTAGTCCAATCCATCACACAAATCAGCCTCCCATCCATTGATTCTGTCTACACTTCCTGCGCCCTTGGAAAAGCAGCCAGCATAATTAAAGACCCCAAGCTCCCTGGACTCTCTCTCTTCTACCTCCTTCCCTTGGGAAAGAGATACAAAAGTCTGAAATCCGAACCAACTGACACAAGAACAGCTTCTTCCCTGCTGCCATCAGACTTTTGAACGGACTTACGTCGATTAAGTTGATCTTTCTCTGCGCCCTAGCTGTGACTGTAACACTACATTCTGCACTCTCATTTCCTTCTCTATGAACAGTATGCTTTGTCTGTATAGCGCGCAAGAAACAATACTTTTCATCGAATGTTAATACATGTGACAATAATAAATCAGATCAAAAGCTTTTGTCCCGATACCTTACCAATCGCAAAGGGCATTAGCTTCCATCTCTGTGATACAATATTTTAAGGCATTACAGAGTAAAGTTCAATTGTAAAGAATTGTTTCCACCCTCCTCAGCACATCAACTGGCCAAATCCTTATTCTTGCTGTTTATCTCCATCTACTCTACTGGCTGGCATTGCACCTTCCACCTTCAAAACTGCTGCCCACATCCGAACTTGCACCAGGTTCCTTTTACCCATCACTGGGTGTGTATATATTCACTGAGCTACATTAGCTCCTGGTCCAGCCACACCTTGATTTTAAAACATTCTTATCTTCATGTTTAAATTGCTCCATGGTCTCACCTCTTCCTATTTTTGTAATACGTCCCAAGAACTCTACACTCCCCCAATTCTGATTCTGTTCAGTGTGGGTGGTATGGTGGTACAGTGGTTAGCACTGCTGCCTCATAGCTGCCTGGGTTTGATTCCCACTTGGGTTGCTGCCTGTCTGGAGTTTGCATGTCCTCCTTGTGTCTGTGTGGGTTTCCTCCGGGTGCTCCAGTTCCTCCCACCATCCAAAGATGTGTGGGTTAGGTGCATTAACTATGCTAAATTGTCTCTTAGTGTCCTGGGGTGTGTAGGTTAATATGCGTGGTTATGGGGATAGGGCCTAGTTGGGATTGTTGTCAGTGCAGACCTGATAGGCCAACTGGCCTCTTTCTGCACTGTCGAGATTCTATGCTCTCCCATTTTTATTGTCTCAGCATTGATATCTGTGCTTTCAGCTGTACAGGTCCTAAGTTCTCAAATTCCCTCCCTGAGCTGCTCTGTTTTTCCATCTCTCACTCTCTCCATCCAAGTTTCACTCACCCATCCCAATTTATCCTCCCTAAGGCTTGGTATCAAGTTATAACTGATCACATTACTATGAAGCATCTTGGGACATTTCCCTATGGTAAAGGCACTATATAAAGTTATTATGTGATTCAAGGCCTCAAGAACAGCTTCTTCCCTGCTGCCATCAGACTTTTGAATGGGCCTACTTTATATTAAATTGATCTTTCTCTACACCCTAGGTATGATTGTAACATTACATTCTGCATCCTCTCCTTTTCGTCTCTATGAATGATATACTTTGCCTGTACTGCGCAAGAAAGAAGACTTTTCACTGTTACGGAGGGAAGATTACGAGGATGTTGCCAGAACGAGTGGGCCTGAGTTATAGGAAGCGGTTGGCCAGGCTAGGACTTTATTCCTTGGGATGTAAGAGAATGAGGAGTGACCTTACTGAGGTGTATAAAATCATGAAGGGCATAGATAAGATGAACACACATAGTTTTTTCCCCCTGGGTATGGAAATTGAAATCTAGAGAGCATAGGTTTAAGGTGAGAGGGGAAAGGTTTAAAAGGGACCCGAGAGGCAACTTCTTCATACAGAGGGTGGTGTGAAAATGGAATGAGCTGCCAGAGAAAGTAGTTGAGGTTGGTGCAATATCAACACTTAAAAAGCATGTGGGTAAGTACATGGATGGGAAAGGATTAGAGCGATATGGGCCAAATGCAGGCAATTGGGCTTAGCTGGGAGGAGGGCACCAATGTCAGCATGGACTGGTTGGGCCGAAGGGCCTATTTTGATGCTGTATTGCTTTATAAGAACATAAGAAATAGGAGCAGGAGTAGGCCATCTAGCCCTTCAAGCCTGCCCCACCATTCAATAAGATCATGGCTGATCTGTCGTGGCTCAGCTCCGCATTCCTGCCCTCTCCCCATAACCCTTAATCCCCTCTCTTATCAAAAACCCATCAACCCGCGTCTTAAAAATATTTAGCGAGGTAGCCTCCACCACTTCAACGGGCAGAGAATTCCAGAGATTCACCACCCTTTGAGTGAAGAAGTTCCTCCTCAACTCTATGACTCTATGATTCTATCATAATAACTCAAATCAAATCAAGAGCCATTATTCTGCTTCTTCTGCTACAGGAGATTGGATTGTGAGAACCGTAGTTCCTGACAGTGTGAACAGCAGGTGATGTAAGGTCACATACCTGAAATGGCAGGCAGCCTGTTCTTCATAATGATGCACTCACACTGGTGCAAAGCCAAAAAAAAAGTCACACTTGTGCTAAACTTGAAATGTAAATCAGGTGTGAATGGGTGAGCTTACATCTCTTCCAGACAATTCCACATTCTCCGGATGTTTTCAAGGTTTTCACATTGGATAAGGGCTGCGTTCACACTGTAGTTACTAAGTCACCAGCGCTACAGTGGGATAAATGCACCCTCAGATGTCAATCAACTAACGTACACTTTGGGGAAATTTACCAATCTTATGCCTGAATGAGCTTTAGTTTTCGCAAACACTTTTTAACATGTTTCCTTCATTGCCAAGTGAATAAATCCCTTCAGTAATAAGTTTGATTAACTCAATAAAACAAGAGCAAAATACTGCGGATGCTGGAATCCGAAACAAAGATAGAAAATGCTGGAGAAACTCAGCGGGTCTGACAGCGTCTCTCTCCTCAGGTGCTGTCAGACCTGCTGAGTTTAGTTTCTCCATTCATTAATTACAATGTGGGGAGGATCGTTTTGGACTGCTATGTACAGAACACAATTAACACATAACAAGGAAAGAAAACTTCCTGTCAAAATTCGGCAGACCTGGGTCTGATCAAAAGCCTTGAATTGTTACTTGACAGATGCTGCTGAGGTGTTTCCAAAAAAACACTGCATTTTAGGTACCGTGCACCTTAAAGCAGGAAAAATGCAAATGAAACATCCATTCGCATAAAAGGGATTAATGTCATTACCTTAAAATCCATGGAGTGGCAATGTAGGGGGCGTCCGGATCGTTAAACTAACGACAAAGTGGTAAGATACATGTTAGTGCGTAGTGCTGCAGCAACAAGGTTTAATTGTACAAATGTCTTATCATTATTATTAATAAATTGGTCCGTGCAATTTTACTCAGATTGAACGGCAAGAATCAAATCTTAGAATCATTACAGCACAGAAGGAGGTCCATCAGTGGCACTGAGGCCAACATCCTAGAACAATAACTGCAATCTCACAATAGAATGACATCTCCAGCGGGACTAATGTAGCGTTTGCAATGCGGTGTCCCAAATGTGTTGGTCTAGGGGTGATGTTCTTACCGAAGGTGTGGAAAGCAATGGGTTCAAATCCCCGGCAGCCTCTGCTTTCTTTTTCAGTTTTAACTATATATATATTAAAAAATCAGTAAAGTCCCTCGAAAATGATTCCTGGGAATTTAGTTGAAAATTATTCCCGGGAACCTGATTTTAAAACATGGGGCTCGTCCGGGATTTGAACCCGGGACCTCTCGGACCCAAACCGAGAATCATGCCCCTAGACCAACGAGCCGACTCCTAAGCGTTACTGCCGCACTAAAGTTAATGGTACTACACTGTGATCAGGGAGAATTATGCGGCATGTTTTTGGAAGGAGCAGTTGAATGTGAGCAGTCATTATAAAAGGAGAACTCAAGCTTCTGGCTGCCCGGATCGGCCAGCGGGAAACTGGACACCTCTTTCTGAGCCAGGGCTCAATGTAGCACTTCTCACAATGATACAAATTCCAGCGAGACTGGAAACATTTAGCTTTGTGGCACACTCAACGTGGCAGCGCTCTGAGTCCTGGGCAGGCACTGTTAATGCTGTGGAGGGAGCTGTTATATTCCCCGCCATATGCGGGGTAAAAAAAAAACCCAGTGGAATTGATAAAAGAAAGTATTTGGGGGTTGGACTTGCAGCAACAACAGTATCCGGTTTTTGGGAGCGAACATCACAGCTACCCTGCAGTGTTGTGTTACTGAGGACAGAGAGTTGCTGCAGTGATGCTAAAATTGCAGAGGATACAGAAACAGGATCCCCAGCAACATGCATCGGTTCACAGCAACTTACTCAGATGGGAAAGAGTCACAAACCCAACCTGGCGTTTTTATAAGTTTAAATTCCCTTACACACACCGGGGGGAGTATCGGTTTCTTTACCGGTTTTAATTTAAATAAGAAACTTGCTTGATCACATTTAGCGGTGTTCACTCAGAGAGGGAATAGTATTACGTTTCGCTGCCAAGGGAAATGAGTGAACCTTCCCTGCTGCCAACATCAGCCGCGGTCTCTCAGCAAAGCAAGGTGCATGACAAGCAGGAAATACAAAATACAGATTGCAGGGGAATAGCAATATCGCAGGATAATACTAAAAATGAAATACTAGCGATACTTTTTCAGTGCGTTGGCTCGTTGGTCTAGGGGTATGATTCTC
Organism: Carcharhinus amblyrhynchos; assembly: GCF_965287045.1. Classification (NCBI taxonomy): domain Eukaryota; kingdom Metazoa; phylum Chordata; class Chondrichthyes; order Carcharhiniformes; family Carcharhinidae; genus Carcharhinus; species Carcharhinus amblyrhynchos. The sequence goes on from NC_137327.1 coordinate 135,736,718, forward strand.
GCTTAGGGTGCGAGAGGTCCCGGGTTCAAATCCCGGACGAGCCCCGTTTTAATTTCCTCTTTTGTGCTTTCAGCCAAACAAGGAGAGCAGCAGCGGTGCAGGCGACTGAATTTAGCAAATCGAGCATGTCGAATAGTATGGAGAGACGCGGTCTGAGATTGTTATGGGAGAGGGCAAAGAACTGTGGAATGTTAGAAAATATTCAAGTGAAGGAGGGCTGATTTCAATTAAATTAGATTTATTTGGTAGACAATAAGATCACAGGTTTCAGGTGGTCATAGATGAAATTGAAGACTTTGAAAAAACACAACATGCATTTACATAGTGTCTTCAACCAAACATGTCTTTACAGCAAGACAGGACAGATGGCCAAGATAGTTAAAAATGAGAAGAGGTTATATAACTAAATGGGTCAATTTTAAAGGTGAACTACCAGCCCTCTCATTGGGCAGGCCTAATTAATTAGCTGCTGCTGCCAAATATGATCCTGGGCCTTGCGACAGCCAAAGTGGGTGTGCCCCCTCACTTTAGGCCCTGGCCACCTCCATGAAATGCAGCCTGTGTAGTGACTGGTTGTTTTCCTGTGAGCAGAGAATGCTAAGGGATCTGATAGGCGTGTTTGAAATCATGAAGCAGTTGGCTAGAGTAAATAAAGAAAAATTATCCAATGGTTGAAAGCACAGTGTCAGTTTACACATGAGGGTGTGCAGAGGAGTGGAACTGATTGAATAGCTCCTTCATAGGAGTATTGGAAACACATGTGGGTTCCAGCAATTCATAGAAGCATAGAATTCCTACAGTGCAGAAGAAGCTATTCGGCCCATTGAGTCTGCACCAACTCTCTGGCAGAGTATCTTACCCAGACCATTCCCCCGCCCTATCCCTGCAACCCTATGCTTGAGCATCACTGGCAAGGCCAGCATTTGTTAGTCATTCTTAATTGCCCTTGAGAAGGTGGTGATGAGCTGCCTTCTTGAACCGCTGCAGTCCACCTGGTACACCTATGGCTGACCTGTGACCCAACTCCATATATCATTTGTTTCATATCATATAATACAAAAATCTATCAGGGTTAAAATTACTAATTGATCTGACATCAATTGCTATTTGTGGAAAGGTGTTCTACATTCTTTGTGTGTAGAAATGTTTCCTAATTCTTGTAAGATCTGGTTCCGATTTTTAGACCCCCCCCCAGTTCCAGATTCCACAACCAGCAGAAATAGTTACTCTCCCTCTGTTCAGAAATAGTTACTCTCCCTCTTCAGAAATAGTTACTCTCCCTCTGTTCAGAAATAGTTACTCTCCCTCTGTTCTATGTATTCCCTTAATGTCCTGAAAACTTGGAACAAATCGCCCCCAAACCTTTTAATTTCCAGGAAATACCTAATTTGTGGCCTTCATAGCGAGGGGGATTGAATATAAAAGTAGGGAGGTCTTGCTGCAGCTGTATAGGGCATTGGTGAGGCCGCAGCTGGAGTACTGTGTGCAGTTTTGGGCGCCGCACCTGCGCAAGGATATTTTGGTCCTGGAGGGAGTGCAGAGGAGGTTTACTAGGCTGATACCGGAGTTGAGGGGGTTGAGCTATGAGGAGAGGCTGAATAAACTAGGCTTGTACTCGTTAGAGTTTAGAAGAATGAGGGGAGATCTCATTGAGACGTATAAGATGATGAATGGGATGGATAGGATAGAGGTGGAGAGACTCTTCCCGCTCAAAAAAGACAGTAGGACTAGGGGGCACAGCCTCAAGATAAAGGGGAGGCGGTTTAGAACGGAGTTGAGGAGGAACTTCTTCACTCAAAGGGTGGTGAATCTCTGGAATTCTCTGCCCGTTGAAGTGGTGGAGGCTGCCTCGCTAAATATTTTTAAGAAGCGGGTTGATGGGTTCTTGATAAGAGAGGGGATTAAGGGTTATGGGGAGAGGGCGGGAAAGTGGAACTGAGCCACAACAGATCAGCCATGATCTTATTGAATGGCGGGGCAGGCTCGAGGGGCTAGATGGCCTACTCCTGCTCCTATTTCTTGTGTTCTTATGTTCTTATGTCTAATCGCTCCTCGTAATTTAACTTTGGGGAGTCCGGGTATCAATCTGCTCTGTACTCTCTCCAAGGCCAATGTATCCATCCCAAGGTGTGGTGCCCAGAACTGCTCGGAATACTCTGGGTATGGTCTAACCAGGTCTTTGCTTGGCTGTAAATAATTGCTACCCCTTGTATTCTATTCCTTTGGATATAAAGGCCAACATTCTGTCAGATTTTTTGACTTTTTTTCTTCCAGTTCTTGACATTTTAAACATCTATGTATCATAGATTCAATGCAGAAGAGGCCATTCAGCCCATCAAGTCTGTCCGAACTCTCTACCTGGAACCTGAAGTCTCTTTGCATTTTCACTGTTCCTAGTTATTTTTTTCATCCTGTTCTATCCTTTTAAGCTCCAAAGTGGGCGACCTCATCTTTGCCATTTACTTAATTTGTCAGTGTCTTGTTACAATTTTCTGTTTCAAAGAGCCAGCACAGGCATAAATGGCCAAATGGCCTCGTACTGTACTGTAAGATCCAATGCTTCCATAATAATACCCTCACCTATAAACACAAATATCTCACTAAGCCTGAAAGACCAGAGTACAAAAACTTGTAGCAGTGAACAGTACATGTCTGAGTCTTCATAATGTTATGAAATTTTTGTCATGCTTCCAGTTAAGTTCTATTGCGAAAGTAAAGAAAAGCAACCTGTTACTAAACACATAACCTCAGACCACCTTAATCTGCTTTACAGTCAACTAAGCATTTGTGGCGTATTAATGTTAACATCGATCGAATTGTGCACAACGATGTCCACTACAGGAGTTATAAAGTTTTGCTATTTAAAAAATTCCTACTCAGATATATATTTGCTCAGCTGCCAGGATGTTTAACCCATGCGGCCCCACCAACAAATATTTCACTTTTGATGATTTCCAGTCTCATTTTCTATCCTACTCCAGCCACGTATACTCTGTGACCTTTCTCAGTCACTCCAGTTTACACTGTCAGTTTTCAATGGGAGACTTCCCTGTGACATTTCATGACTACCTTTAAATCCCGTTTCACTTGTCGAGAATCAGGCCGATAAGAGATTTGATTTATTATTGTCACATCTATTAGGTTACAGTGACAAGTTTTGTCTTTTATGTGGTATACAGACAAAGCGTACCGTTGATAGAGAAGGAAAGCAGCGAACGTAGTGTTACAGTCATAGCTAGGGTGTAGAGAAACATCAACTTAGTGTGAATTGGGTCCATTCAAGTGTCTGACAGCAGCAGCGAAGAAGCTTTTCTTGAGTCAGTTGGTGCATGACCTCAGACTTTTGTATCTTTTTCTTGACGGAGGAAAGTGGAAGAGAGTATACCTGGGGTGCGTGGGGTCCTTAATTATACTGGCTGCTTTTCCAAGGCAGCGGGAAGTGTGGACAGAGTCAATGGATGGGAGGCTGGTTTGTGCGATGGATTGGGCTACATTCACAATATTTTGTAGTTTCTTGCGATCTTGGGCAGAGTAGGAGCCCATACCAAGCTGTGATACAACCGGAAAGGATGCTTTCTATGGTGCATCCTAAAAGTTGGTGAGAGTCATAGCAGACATGCCAAATTTCCTTAGTCTTCTGAGAAAGTAGAGGCATTGATGGGCTTTCTTAACAGGAGTGTTGGCAGGGGGGGACCAGGAGAGGTTGTTGGTGATCTGGATACCTAAAACCCGAAGCTCTCGATCATTTCTACTTCAACGCAGAGCAAGCACCTGCAAATAAAACTGTGACCCTGGTCATACTTATGCTGCAGTCAAGTCAACCGTGTTGAGGTCATAAAGAATGGTGCTGGGACACAAAGACTGGAAAAGAATGAGTCGAGCAAAGTTTTATTTCTGCAGGCTCTGTAAATGTTCTCTATCCTATCCATCTGGCCCATCTCTTGTTCTGATGTATGACTATGGTGAGTATTTTTGCCATGATGTGGAGATGCCGGCATTGGACTGGGGTAAACACAGTAAGAAGTCTGACAACACCAGGTTTAAGTCCAACCGATTTATTTGATAATAAACTCGCAACCCCGAAAGCTTGCGAGTTTACTATCAAATAAATCGGTTGGACTTAAACCTGGTGTTGTCAGGCTTCTTAGAGTATTTTTGCACCATAAACAGATATCTTTTGCTAGCCTTTGTAATTAGTCTATTCATGGTTTATGGTGACAATCCTAAATAATAATTCTGAAAAATCATAGCCCTAAAATTGCACAGGGCTGCCATTGTTGCTGTGGTAACAGCAGCCTACTGATAACTCTATGGGGAGTTTGCACGTTGCCTCTGTCTCTATGTGGGTTTCTTCTGGGTTCTCTTGTTTCTTTCCACAGAGTGAAAGACTTGGAGATTAAGTGGATTGGCAATGCTAAATTGTCTTTTAGTGTCTGAAAATGTTCAGGTTAAGCGGATTGGCCGTGGTAAATTGCCCGTTAGTGTCTCAAGACGTGTAGATTGGGTGGATTGGCCATGCTAAATTGTCCCCTTAGTGTCCAAAGATGTGCATCTCACAAAGAGAGAATTAGGATTGAACCTTTAGCTGCCCACAGCCAAAATCCTCATCAATAAAATCTTTACCAGGAATAACAGTACAGTCATTTAGAGTAGGAATTTGAACAAATTTCTCAAAGTGGATTTACCATTAGACATCAGAGATCTATTCAGGACACGGGGTTATCTGAGGTCGTATTTCAGAAACCATTTACTATCTAAAATAAAAACTCACTATTTGATATCACACTTAGCACCTCAAAATTATGGGTCATCTGCCTTGCTCAACCTGTCCCTTGAAATCTATAAGCTTTACAAAGGGAAATTCTGCAGTAACAGGAGCAGGAGCCCCTCGAACCAGTCCCAATATTCAATTAAATCAGAGCTGATCTGTATCTCAACTCCATTTAACCGCATTGGGTTTTTTTATCCTTTAACATCCTACCTACCAAAAAGCTCAACACTGCTGCCATCTAATCACCATCATTTCATTTCTCTTGCTTCTATTCTTGGTGGTGTTCTGCACAGAGATCTTTCCATTCATCAGATATGTCAAAATCCAGCCATTTCTGTGGAAGCCTCCTGTACATTTGTATAATGGAAAAGTCAGCCAGCAGCATGACAAACAGAGGTTAGGAGGTACACTTGACATTGTGCAGTACCATTTCTGTACCCCGCAGCCTCCTTCATGTCTGCCAGCCGACAACACTGGGGAGGAGGTGGCATAGTGGCATTGTCACTAGAGTAGTAATCCAGAGACCCCTGTCAAGAACTGGAGACCTGGGTATAAAGATGTGTCGATTACATGCATTGGCCATGCTACATTCTCCCTCAGTGTATCTGAACAGGCACTGGAGTGTGCCAATTAAGGGATTTTCACAGTAACTTAATTGCATTGTTAATGTAAGCCTACTTGTGACACTAATAAATAAACTTAACAATTCCCAACACGGAAGATGCCGAAATTTGAATTCACTAAAAATCTGGAATTAAAAGCCTACTGATGACCATGAAACCATTGCCAATTGTAAAGACGCATCTGGTTCACTAATGTCCGTTAGGGAAAGAAATCTGCCATCCTCTTCTAGTCTGACCTACATGTGATTCCAGATCCTCAACAGAACGGTTGACTCTCAAATTCCCTCTGAATTGGAGAGCATTTCGGGATAGGCAGTAAATGCCGGCCCAGCCAATGACATCCACATCCCATAAATAGAAAAAAACATTTGTAATGAAGAGGTTTCAAGAGCCCTCTTCAAAACTGGGGCTCTGTCACTTTGACAAAACCAACATTAATAGTCAATACGAGTATGATAAATTATAAACTTGGATCATGTTTCAAGCACTTTGGTTGCCTTTTAAGGATGCAGAGGCCCCGATGCTTTCCCAGTGCAACAGAAACTTGTCTCATTAAAGATCATGGGTCAATCTAATATCTCAATATTTCCACAGTGTCTGACTTGGTTGCCAGAGTGAAGGCAATTAGTTTGATTGAGAATTATTATTTTTTCTTTTTTTTCAGAGAATGTTTAATAGGGGTTAAAATGACATAAACTGGCCAGACTCAGGCTTTTGTAATAAAATGAATGACTGGGGTGATTGCAAGTGGATTCCAAATTTTCAGCAACTTTATAAATCCTTTCTTGAAAATAAAACCAAACATATAGGTCACTGTTTTTCATTTCCCTTCAACAATCTGGGCCTGAGGATCCGATAGCCCCTTCAGAGCCCGCTTCCTCTCCTCTCCTCTTGCTCCCCCTTTAAGAGTCTCCTTAAAACCGAGCAGTTTGAAAAAAGCTTTTAATTAACTTCTCACAGTACCCTCTATGTGCCAATCTTTGTGCATCAAGCTCTTGTGAAGTGCCTTGTTAATTAAAAGTTTTCCTACATTAACGGGAGCTATATAAATGCAAATGATTCTGGTGTATTTACAGATGCATTATGCAGTAGTCCACATTGCGAAGATTTGACTCTAAAAGTGCAGAGAAAACTGTGTCAAATATATCAGGTTAGTAAGATACTTTGTGTGCAAGCATGGAGTTGGTTAGTTTAGCTGGCGAGAGCAGTGGTCCCCAAACTTTTATACATCATAACACACCTCTGTAATATAAAACATTTTTGAGGCATACCTCCTGCTTTCTGTCTTTTCCCTTATTGGGAATTTCATTTTTAACTTCTCCCTGTCCTCTCGCCTGTTTTTTTAATCTCTTCCAGTCTCTCTTGCTTCTCCCAGGGTTTTTGCAGCCTTTTTGAGTTTTTGTGTTTTGTGCGGCATACGGGACATCTGTTTCAGCACCAGGTCCCATTGGTCATGCATATGGACCTGACCAACAAAAATTTAAACCACGCACGTGTGGCCCTTTCCCAGCCTGTGGGGAGGCCTGAGGTTCGACGAGTCTTGGAGATGCCAACCACACAATTGAAAATGAAGGTTAGTTCTGGTTTAATCACGTGTACTTTGAATAATTTTGAATCTTTTTTCGCAGCACTCCAGAATGTGTAATGACCACAACGAGGCCCTCAAGGTTGGCCTCTTGGAGTATGAGCTCCCTGGTTGAGGTAATGAGTGTATCACAGCTTGTTATGGGCTCCTGCTCTGCCCAAGACTGCAAGGAACTAGAAAAGGTTGTGAATGTAGCCCAATCCATCACACAAATCAGCCTCCCATCCATTGACTCTGTCTACATTTCCTGCCACCTCGGCAAAGCAGCCAGTATAATTAAGGACCCCACGCACCCCGGACATTCTCTCTTCCACCTTCTTCCATCTGGAAAAAAATACAAAAGTCTGAGGTCACGTTAGGTGTAGACTAAAATCATGAATAGGTCACTGAGACAGGGGGACGGCGGCGCGGGCTCGTTGGGCCGAAGGGCCTGTTTCCCGTGCTGTGTTGTTCTTTGTTCTTTGTTCTTTGTACCAACTGACTCAAGAACAGCTTCTTCCCTGCTGCTGCCAGACTTTTGAATAGACCTACCTTGTATTAAGTTGATTTTTCTCTACACCCTAGCTATGACTGTAACATTACATTCTACACTCTCTCATTTCCTTCCCTATGAACGGTATAGCACACAAGAAACAATACTTTTCACTGTACGTCAATACATGTGAAAATACATTCAGGGAGTGCCTCCTGTATATAAATATTGATGAGTGTCAGGTCTGCTGGCACCCCGTATTCTGACTTTGTACCTGAAGCACTCTTAGGAGTGGAATTGAGTTTATCAATAAAGGGAACCTGGTGAAGGGACACTGGCCCCTGAGGGGGTCTTTATACTGATTGGGATCCACTAGCCTAGAGAAAGGTGTAGCATGGTACCAAAGGTAAACATTCAGTTCTTATACAGGGTCTGGTCATTTTTGGAGGGATACCTCCTTTCCTTGCCCTTTGCTTAATGCAATGTAGTGTCCCTCAAGGTATAAAACCATTATTTTTTTTCTCTAATAGTGATGCATACAGTCCCTGGTGGGCTATGCCCACTTAACTTATCACATTTAAAAGAATGACGGCAACTTAAAGAATTCTTTTCAACATCAATCATTTGGGCAAAGGGCATATATAAAATCATCGCATTTTAACTGAAGGAGTTAGATATAGTATAACTCTTGGGGCTAAAAGGATCAAAGGATACGGGGGGGGGGGTGTGGGAACAGGTTACTGAGTTGGATGATCAGTCATGACCATAATGAGTAGCAGAGCAGGCTTGAAGGGCCAAATGGCCTTCCCCTGCTCCTATTTTCGATGTACGTTTCTGTGTTTCTATTTTCCTTTCAACATCCTTCTATATCTCTCAGCATTGCAGATATTCAAATGCCCTCAACGTTCCAGTATCTGATGAAGTGTATCAGGTCATGAGGATTACTGTGGGGCAACCGTAGTGTAGCTCAGTCCTGTCCTCGCCAGCAAAGAGCATAGAAACACAGAAACTAGGAGCAGGAGTAGGCCATTTGGCCCTTTGAGCCTGCTCGACCATTTATTTTGATCATGGCTGATCATCAAGTTCAATGTCCTGATCCCCCTTCCCCCCATACCCCTTGATCGCTTTAGTCCCTAGTGCTATATCTAGTTCCTTCTTGAAATCAGATAACGTTTTGGCCTCAACTACATTCTGTGGTAGTGAATTCCACACATTCACCACTCTCTGGACACCATCTGGAATCTAATTTCTCTGCTCCAAACTCCATTCCCGAGTTACTGACTCCTTCCTGGCAACAACCTAAGCCAGTCTGTTTACAACTTTGGTATCATATTTGACGCTGAGGAACTTACAAAGGCAGCGAGGTGTACTTCTGCCATTACGAAGAGCCTATTTCCATTTTGGTAATGATGATGACTTGTCCCAGCTCATCTTATTGATTTGATTTTGATTTGATTTATTATTGTCATATGTATTAACATACAGTGAATCTATAAATTCTGCCCAATGCTTTCTTATTTGGCTCAGTGTCATACTTTGGTAATGCTCCTGGGAAGCACCTTGGGACGATCCATTACATTATAGGCGCTAATATAAGTTGTTGTTGTCGTTGAAGTGGTTTCAGACCTGGAAAATCCATAACTGACAGATCTTCTCAGCAACAGAAAGCCTGTGAACACAATAGATCACTGTATATCCTCGCTGGGTGGTATGGTGGCACAATTGTTAGCACTGCTGCCTGACAGCGCCAGGGATCTGTGTTCAATTCTGGCCATGGTCAGTGTTGGTGTGGTGTTTGCCCATTCTCCCCGTGCCCGTGTGGGTTTCCTCTGGGCGCATTGGTTTCCTCCTACACTCCAAAGATGTGCGGGTTAGCTGGATTGGCCATGCTGAATTGGCCCTTAGTGTCAGGGGGATTAGCAGTGTTAACGCTTGGCGTTACGGGGATAGGGCCTGGGTGGGCTTGTTGTCAATGCAGTCTCGATGGGCAGAATGGCCTCCTTCTGCATTGAAGAATTCTATAATTCTATGATTTCACCAAGACACCCGACCATGTTGGCATTGATGGCAAATTTAAGCAACTGGAGAAAATTGGCCACCTGCCTAAGCTGCTCAATGTGATCTCATCCTTCCTGGACAACATGATGTGTAAGGTCAGCTATGACAGGGCAATATTGGAACCCTTTCAGATCCACATGGTAAGGGTTGTGTTTTGATACTGACACCTGTTGGTATATTTATTGCTAGGGTTACAAATTTGGATTGGCTTGGCCACATTCAGTGGATGGATGATGGCTGTTTACCCCAAAACCTAAAGAGTTGGCTCCTGCTCTGCCCAAGACTGAAGGAAACTACAAAGGGTCATGAATGTAGCCCAGTCCATCACGCAAACCAGCCTCCCATCCACTGACTCTACCTACACTTCCCACTGCCTCGGCAAAGCAGCCAGCCTAATTAAGGATCCCATGCACCCCGGACATTCTCTCTTCCAGCTTCTTCCATTGGGAAAAAGGTACAAAAGTCTGAAGTCACATACCAAACGGCTCAACAACAGCTTTTTTCCTGCTGCTGTCAAACTTTTGAATGGACCTACCTTGCATTAAGTTGTTCTTTCCCTACACCCTAGTATGACTGTAACACTACATTCTGCACTCTCTTGTTTCCTTCTCTATGAACGATATGCTTTGTCTGTATAGCACGCAAGAAACAATACTTTTCACTGTAAGTTAATACATGTGATGATAATAAATCAAATCAAATCAAAAAGGGCCCAGAGAAAACAGAGGCCAGCAAATCACACACCTTCTCAGCCCACTGTCTTTGTTCTGCAGCAACTGTGGCAGAGACTGTCAAGGCAGAGTGGGGCTCCTGAAATACAGTAAGAAGTCTGACAACACCAGGTTTAAGTCCAACCAATTTATTTGATAGCAAACTCACAAACTATCAAATAAATTGGTTGGACTTAAACCTGGTGTTGTCAGACTTCTTACTGTGTTTACCCCAGTCCAACGCCGGCATCTCCACATCATGACTCCTGAGACACACCAGGCAATGCTTAAACACAGTATTGACCAGAACAGCTTAAACTATTTTCTTACGTGGCTGTAACAAGCTTGTTGAACTGTAGTCAAGGCAGCTCTAGGAGTTTGATGGTAGATACTGATTGACAGCCTATTCCAGAAACGGAGCTTGGTGCTGTCTGACCGTCTCAGTATTTCCAGCACTTCCTACTTTTATTCTAAATTTTCAGCATCTGCAGTATTTTGCGTTTGTATAAATCTAAACTTGGATAGATACGTAGATTAGTAAATCCATGCCTATACTAAGAGGCATTGTAATTAGGACATCTATTCATGAATTTGTATATATTCTTGCCTTTGCTATTTTAACATGTGGAAACATGAGTCTGTGCTTTTTCAGAAGTGGGGTAACTACAAGTTGAGACCAGGTTGTTTAGTTTTCTGAAGGATGTTGCATTTAGTAAATTAGCATGCAAGTGCAACATCCTTTTACAATGCTTTTCACACTACAAAAAATTGTGTTGCATCTCACACTCCTTTTTTTCTGACCTTTACCATTCGCCATCAACAATGACCGGTAATTACATTACAAATGTGTCCGAATATATCAATAACTTTAACTCGTTGAAGGTGAGAATAGACTTGTGTATCACTTACTTCAAAGAAGTGTTTAGTTACGTCTAGGATGTCCCACCCCAATGAGATGTGTAATGTTTACAGTAACACTTGGAGTGAAACTGATACATGATCCGTCACATAGAGCAATTTAATTCATCCAGACACCCTCAGAGACTCAGCTATCTCACCACTTACTCAAAAATTCTCTAGACAATGCCTATAGCACTCACAGATAATTAAGTATTCCTTCCCAATGGTCAACAGCAATTTCCATTTGCTCAGAACTTTCAGTGCAAAGTACGTCTCAAAACAGTTCATGGATAGGATCAGGAAAGGAAGAGGTAAGGAAAGCTGATTGAAGACTTGGTCAAAGAGATGGACTTTGGGAAAGTATATTTTTAAACATTGTGTGCCTCAGAGTTTTGAAAATGGTGGAAGTTGTGGAGCATGGGGGAGGGGAGGATTGGAAGGAATGATTTGAAGTAGTTAAAGGCAAGTGTATCTTACATTACACAGAATATACAACCCCCAAACAAGCTATTCGGCCAAATCAGTCCACTTGGACTTTATGCTCCACTCATCCCAACAAAACTACTAATTGTTGCTGAAAGGAAAGACCTTTGCTGAAGCTTTGCACTCACCAGGACAAATACAAGAATGCCAAATTTTAAACAATCACAACAATTTATACTCCTGGACGAAAGAGTGTTAATTGGTTCACAAGCCAACTCTATCACGCATTGTGTATAATTTCAATGCCAGTGTGATGCCAGTTACATCGGCAGCACGTCCCAATGATTGGTTGATTGAATCAAACAACATTTTTCTTCGCAACCAAAAACAGAAAATCCGGGAAAATGTTAGCAAGTCTGACAGCATCTGTGGAGAAAGAATAGATTAAAGAAGAGAGGAAGATCAGAACTCCCACCCACCTGACGAAGGAACAGCCACTCCCGAAAGCTAGTGGCGTTTGCTACAAATAAACCTGTTAGACTTTAACCAGGTGTTGTGAGACTTCTTTCTGTGTTTACCCCAGTCCAAAGCCGGCATCTCCACATTGAGAAAGAATAGAACCAACATTTCGAGTCAGGATGACCCTTTGTCAGAGGGGACCTAGTACTCAACCAGTCTGTATTGGCAAAACCCAAAACAAAATGTAACTGTTAGGTGTGATTCCACAATTTGGCAACACTAGTTGATCAATCCTGAGTGTGCCAACGACGACACAAACAGCCAATTTAAGTTAGTCGAGTTGAGTGACACCCATTCATATGAAGGGACTCATTCTCTGAGGAAATAAGCTTAAGCCTTGTGCCTTTGTTAAATTACAAAGGAATTTGGGGAGCGTATCGTTCTTTGTTGCTTTTTTCATGGCAATGTCTCGATGAACCAGCATTGATTTGCCAATCAGTCAGTACCCTCAATATATTTTTTAGATGATTCAGAGACTGGTATGTATGCAGCCATATTCACTGCACCATGGATATGATATGTCTTGTCTGACACATGGGAGAGACATTATCTTGCAGAGTCTGAATTAAAAGTCTCAGAATTTAAACTGGAGGGTGTATCAACTCACCAAACATGACCTAGCCACAGACTGCAGTTCAGTCTTGAAGAAGTACAACATAGTAGTTTTCAGCAGTAGGTTTTAGTTTGATTGAAAATGGGACAACTTAATTACAATGTAGAAATGCATAGCTTTTTGAGGATGTAATACAATCTCCTGTTCTCTATTCATACCGCTCATTCTATCCCAGCAATAACTTTTATTTATGTTACACCTTTAATGCGATGAAACAAGGTTAGAGCCTGGGCTGAGTAAAAGCAAAAGCCACTGATAGTGGAGCAATTAAACTCAGGCAATCTCAAGAGGCCAGAATTAAGAAACACAGATATCTTGGAAGGTCTTCAGGCTGAAGGGGGTTACAGAGATAGGGGTGTGACTATGGAGCAAAACTGAAAACAAGAATGCCATTTTTAAACTCAAATCATTGCTTAACCAGGAGTCAATATTGATCAGTGAGTCCAGGACTGATGGGTAAATCAGACTATTGTGTGAGTTAGGACGTGGCAGGAGAGTTTAAAGTTTATTTATTAGGATCACAAGTAGGCTTACATTAACACTGAAATGAAGTTCCAGTGAAAATTCCCTAGTCACCACACTCTGGGGCCTGTTCCGGTACATTGAAGGAGAATTTGGCATGGCCAATGCACCTAACCAACGCATCTTTCAGACTGTAGGAGGAAACCCATGCAGACATGGGGAGAACATGCAGATTCCACACAGACAGTGATCCAAGCCGGGAATCAAACCTGGGTCCCTGGTGCTGTGAGGTAATAGTGCTAACCACTGTGCCACCCTAAAGTTTAAGTGCGATTTCAAGTTTGCAAAGCGTAGCGCTTGGGAAGTTGACCAAGACTGCATTGGAATGGTCAAGTCTAGAGGTAACAAAGGCTTTCCAAAATAGATGACTTGAGGCAGAGGCAGAGGCTGGAATTGTGATGATGATGGAAAAAAGTTAAGAATGGAACGAGGGGAGTGCAGTCTCACCCAGTTGGATGGTGGCGCAGAGGTGTTGGAGGAGGTCAGTGCAGTGCGATCCTCCCTGCCCTCGAACATTCTACACGGCTTGTTATAGCATTGTGGAGAATGGCATGTTACAGAAGGAACCTAACAGCGCACACAAGTTATTTGAAGTATTTTACTATATCTAAAATGGAAAGCTTTGATCTCAATCACCCCTGATAGGGAAGGCTGTAACTCTCAAGATGATGCAGACATTGTGAGCTAACACTCTGCAGACCGATGGTTGATACATGATGTGATTCAGGCAGTGATCGACACTGCTTTCTTTTTAAAACAGGGTCTCTGTTACGTTTAAATGTTGTTCATTGGTGTCTGACTAACGTAATCATTGTTGGGGACATTTTCTCACATTCTGGCTTGTTCCTGCCTTAAATATTTTTTGCATTGCAAAAGCAATCTGAGAACTTGTGTAGTTTTTAATTCCCGTTGCTCCTGTTTTATTTGATGTTTACTGCGAATGATAACAAGTCTCTCGCCAGTGTGTCTGTGTAACTTTTTATTACAGGACTGTGTTTTCTCACGTTAAGTACTGATGTTAGAAGTTCAGATTGCCAGCATATTCATGTAGAATTCTTAGAGTATTGTGGACTTCTTAACCTTCCTTTACACTTCTATCTGTTTGGGAATGGCTTCAATTAGATACATTCAAAAGAAAATCATGAAAATGAACAAAAGCAGAGAAAATTGGAACATGCCATGCCTATTTTCTGAAGATGTACTCATTCCTAAAGTTTGAATGGATCTTCATGGGCTCATTTCTCAGGAATTCATGTGAACGTAGGAATGTGACAGTGTAGGGCGAATTTTAAACATGACTAACAATCATCCTCGAAGCTGCCACATCCTTTCAAACTGTCGCTCGAGCTTTCTTTGTGCTGCTTAGGTAAAGAGACAGAATCTGTATTCAGGATGAAACTTATCAGAGCTTCACAGCATCTCAATATGCATCACACAGTGAGACCTAATTGGAGTGCCGTGATTAAGGCAGATACAGCAACCATTTTGTGGCAGCAGAGTTCCATAGTGAGATAAGGGTCACTTAACAGGCTTTTTTTGGAGGCCAGGAGAATCCCCCAGTGCTCCTCATGGGATGAGATCTTAAACATCCAGCTAAGCAGGGAATTATAGAGCAGTTTTTGACTGTTGCGCGAATCTTCAATCGGAATCTGATTTTTCCCTTTTTCAGCAGATGAATCTTTTGCATTGTTAAAGGTATTTTGCCCAGAGCTGGCAATCATTTCTTCAATCACAATATCTACTGAGGTTCACACCCAAGCCGTGCTTTTCTCTCTATCTCGAGTCTTATTTGTATCATCCCCCATACCCCAGAATTCTCAATTCTGGATGTCCCATGCCCTATCTGGTGTCCAGTGTCACCCCGAGCCCTCGTGTGCCTAACCTTCCTGCTCAATGTCTTCTCAATATTTTGCAAAGTCCCAAGTCTGTCTTCATAATACTGCAACTTCTGATCATAGGAATAGGAGGCCATTCAGCCTCTCAAATCTGTACCATCATTCAATAAGATCATGGCTGATCTGTGGGCCTAACTCTATATACCTACCTTTGGCCCATATCCCTTAATACATTTGCTTAACAAAAATTTATTTATCTCAGATTTAAAATTAGCAACTGATCCACCATTAACTGCCATTTGTGGAAGAGAGTCGCAATCACCTTTGTGTGTGTAGAAGTGCTTCTTAACATCTCTCCTGAATGGTCTGGCCCTAATCTTTAGACTATGCCCTTTAGTTCTAGAACCTCCAACCAGTGGAAATGGTTTATCTTTATCCACCCTGTCTTTTTCTGTTAGTACCTTGTAGACTTTGATCTGATCTTCCCTTAACCTTCTGAATTCAGGAGAAAACAGGCTTAATTTGGATAATCTCTTCACATAACTTAACCTCTGAAGTCATTCTTGTAAAACTACATGTTGTACCCCCTCCAAGGCCAACATATCCTTTCTAAGGTCTCCCATTGGTGTCTAACAAGGGCAGCCGTCACAACACATGATAGCACAGAGTCGCTGAGCAGAGACTGATAGTCAAGTTCTGCACACATGAGGACGGCCTCAACTGGGATCTTGGGTTCATGTCACACTATTTGTAACTCCTATGATTTGTCTGAGCTTGCAAAATCTCACTTACTGTCCTGTCTGGAGACAATACACATCTCTTTAACCTGTGCTTAATGCTATCTCCACTCACATTGTCTGCACCTGTAAGACTCAATGAGTTGTAAAGACTTGCATTCTAATCAGTATTCAGTAAACTGAGTGTGTACCTTTACATCCCCTGTTTGTGATCAGAACTCCCCACCCACCTGACGAAGGGACAGAGCCCTGAAAGCTAGTGGCGTTTGCTACCAAATAAACCTGTTGGACTTTAAGCTGGTGTTGTGAGACTTCTTACTGCACCCAAGACCTCAGAGTACACGGTCTATATGCGTTCTGGCTGGTGCTGCTGACAGACAGGAAAAGGCGACATTAGAAAGAAGGGGACTATTTGAATATATATTATGGAAAATGTCATACTCTTGAAACAGAGCCAGCATTTGAGAAGAGAGACACCCACAAAGAAACTCAGTAATAAGGCAGCTTGAATTATAGTCCAATTCAGAGTCTCAACAAGTTGGGACGTTCCCGATCCAAGCTGACAAGACAGGGATCTCACCTCCTGTCTTGGGCTTGATCTACATGATCCAAGCTGATTGGAGTAGGCATAGCTCCTTCTCCAAGGCTTGGTCTCATTTGCATCTTAGCCAAAAGGCCGAGATGCCTCTTTTAAAAATCGCTTCAAATGAAGCTGAAATGTAACCTGATGACTTCAACCAAGTACAGCATGTCGATACTACACTTGGTCTCAGCCTTTTCTACACTTGGTCTTAGCCAAAAGGCTGGGAAGCGATTCCATCTTTTTTTTTAAACTTTATTCCAATCCAATCAAGTCAAATTAAACCCAATTCAGAGTCCCAACAAGTTGGGACATTCCCGATCCAAGCTGACAAGACAGGGCTCTCACCTCCTGTCTTGGGCTTGATCTACATGATCCAAGCTGTTTGGAGTAGGTGTAGCTCCTCCTCCAGGGCTTGATCTTATTTGCATCTTAGGCAAATGGCTGAGATGCCGCTTTAAAAAATTGCTTCAAATGAAGCTGAAATGTAACCTAATGACTTCAACCAAGTGCAGCATGTTGATACTACACTTGATCTTAGCCAAAAGGCCTGGCTCTGATCAGGCCCATGTTCACACATCACATTTAATTGAACCCTTGGCTATCAGTAGCGATCCTTTTTGTGGATCGCTACTGATAGCTTCTCGGCCTTTTGGCTAAGATCAAGTGTAGTATCGACATGCTGCACTTGGTTGAAGTCATTAGGTTACATTTCAGCTTCATTTGAAGCAATTTTTTAAAGCGGCATCTCGGCCATTTGGCTAAGATGCAAATAAGATCAAGCCCTGGAGGAGGAGCTACACCTACTCCAGTCAGCTTGGATCATGTAGATCAAGCCCAAGACAGGAGGTGAGAGCCCTGTCTTGTCAGCTTGGATCGGGAATGTCCCAACTTGTTGGGACTCTGAATTGGGTTTAATTTGACTTGATTGGATTGGAATAAAGTTTAAAAAAAAATTCAGTAGCGATCCTTTTTGTTAAAATGAGGTGCTCTTTGTGAATTATCTTCATTGGTTTAACAAAATAAAGTACTGAATAATATTGACACTGGTGTGGAAAAGTATTGATATTTTTTCTATTTTGAGTATAGCCAATACAGGGACAAATATTCCTGCCAATGTTCTCCTTCCATGTGTGGAGTGAACTTTATTATGTTCACCAATATTGAGGTAATGTGCGGAGAAGTGCCACAATATATTTTAAAAGTTATTATAGAATACAAAGTTTAATTTTATTTATTAGTGCCTCAAATAGGCTTACATTAACACTGCAATAAAGCTATCGTGGAAATCCCCTAGTCGCCACTCTCCAATGCCTGTTCATGTACACTGAGGGAGAATTTAACACAGCCAATGCACCTAACCAGCATGTCTTTCGGTCTGTGGGAGAAAACCCGGAAGAAACCCACTCAGGCACGGGGAGAATGTGTAGACTCCGCATAGACAGTGACTCAAGTACAGGAATCGAACCTGGGTCCCTGACACTGTGAGGCAGCAGCGCTAACCACTGTGCCACAATACAATCCCCAGCTATGGCAACACGCTGGTCCACAAATGATCAATTTACAGAATTCAACCTGACAATGTACCATGATGACGTTTGAGCTCATGACCTCGGCTTTCAGTTATAGAGTCATAGAGGTTTACAGCATGGAAACAGGCCCTTCAGCCCAAATTGTACATACTACCCATTTTTTTTCAAATCCCAAGTAGAGTACCATAAGAGATAGGGCCTGGGTGGGATTGTAGTCGGTGCAGACTCGATGGGCCAAATGGCCTCCTTCTGCACTGTAGGGACTCTACAACAACTACACTACCATTTGACACCTTCTATTTTGGGTGGGATTTCCGCCCACTCTCCCTGCTTGTGGAAGTGGAGATGGTGTATCATTGACCAGTGATGGAATCTTCTGAACTTGGAGAGGAGTAGAGGGGAGATACAATAGAACAGTGAAAGTTCAGGGCTAGGATGTTACAAATTCAATAAAGGCAGCGGCTATTTAATCCAGAAACAAAACACAGCAGATGCTGGGAATCCGAAGAGTACGGGAACACTGAGCAGGTCAGGCAGCATCTGTGGAAAGAGAAACAGGGCTACAATTTCCAGCAGTCAACAGAACTATTTAATGCAACTAATTTGGCATCGATCAAATCAAACTAGCAAATCTAAAAGGGGTCTCCCAAAATGCATTATTAAATAACAGCAGCACATGTAATTCAGACAGACCAAGATGCATTAATTAAGTAAAAGGAATGAGAAAAAGATAAAGCAAGAGACAAATTGAGAAATTTCACCTACATAAGCTTTTTATGATCTTGGGACATCTCTTACTGAGAACGGGCAGGGTTTTCCAGCTGCGCTTGCCCCAAGACTGGAAAATCCTGCCTGAGGTCAATGGTCTGCCTTCCCCGCCCGCTACAATTCCTGTGGCGGGAGAGAAGGGAAAATTCTACCCAATGAGTCTACTTACAGTTTATTTTAATGTAGACATGGTTAAAATAGAAACTAAGAACAGGAGTAGGCCAGTTAGTGCTTAATATTGGGAACAATTTGACCAGAGCAAAGTTTCAAAATACTTAAGATTACTTCCCATCGCACAAGTAGTATTTGATTCTTTTTCCCAGCTCCCTACTGCAGGGTTAAAGGAATTAAACTGCGGCAAAGTAGAAATTAAATCATGGTGGTTGCACCTTATTTTAATTCTTAACAGCTACCCGGAGATCTTACCGCCTGTTAGTGATTCTGTATTGCTGCTCCAGTGACATCAGAATCCAAACTGGGGATATAACTGTTCAGCTTTCATCAACTGCCAAGCTTTAGAAGAAGCAAATCCATTTCCCTACTGGAGACTAAGTGCTGGGAGTGGAAGCTGTGACAGGATCTGCTTGCCTACCGCTGTGTAGCAGACCTCAGTTCACAGGTATGCATCTTAAAAAAAAAGAGAGCGAAAGAAAGATGAAAAGCAAAGCACATGTTAAGCATTGAAAGAGATCGCAAATCTGGCAATTCGATAGTCTTCCTCTGCCCAGGAAGCATTTAACTTTCATGTCAGTGATTACAAGTTGACAAAGACCTCTGTTCTCTATCAATTTATGTACCTTTAACTGTCTCGCTTTTAACTCACTCAAAACTTGCACAGGGACAGCAGGGTTAGCGTGGTTAGTACAACTGCCTCACAGCTCTGGGAACCCGGGTTCGATTCGCGGCTCGGGTCACTACCTGTGTGGAGTCTGCATATTCTCCCCATGTCTTCGGATGCACTGGTTTCCTCCCACAGTCTGAAAGACGTGCTGGTTAGGGTGCATTGGCCATGCTAAATTCTCCCTCAGTGTAATCCGAACAGACGCCGGAGTGGGGCGACTAGGGGATTTTCACAGTGACTTCATTGCAGTGTTAATGCAAGCCTACTTGTGATTAATAAATAAACTTTAAAATTGTGCTGTCTATGTCAGTTCATCATTTTAACTAAAATAAGTAAAATACTCGGATGCTGTCTCAGTTTTTTAACAGGCTTTGTTTTATCTGACTTCATTTGACTCTTGAAAGAGAAGGAGAGTGAGTGCAGTACCAGTCCAATTAACTGACCGCACTAAATTCATATAATCTGTGTATTGGAGCTACTTCATGCATTATGGGGTAGTCATTTTGTAATTTGTTGTCAATAGCGCAACAAATAAATTTCACCCAAGCTCTGAAACTTGCTCTTGGCTGTTAATGTTTAGCGCACAAATTAACATCCAGAAAGTTTAGCAATTGTTTTGGTTGTTGCCAAGGAGTAATGAACCTGCAACATAAAAAAAAATCAGGAATTAATTTGCTCCCATTCTGTGTTAATTTTTCCCATTGAAACCAGGTGATAAAGCAGTCCAGAGGACCCATTGAACTCCAATGATGCTCGGAGCTGCCAATATAACATACTTTTTTTATTGATTTATTATTGTCACATTTATTGGTTATACAGTGAAAAGTATTGTTTCCTGCATGGTATACAGACAAAGCATACCACTCATAGAGAAGGAGAGGAGAGGGTGCAGAATATAGTGTTACAGTCATAGCTAGGGTGTTGAGAAAGATCAACTTAATATAAAGTAGGTCCATTCAAAGGTCTGATGGCAGCAGGGAAGAAACTGTTCTTAAGTCGGTTGGCACGTGATCTCAGACTTTTGTATCTTTTTCCCAATGGAAAAGGGTGGAAGAGAGAATGTCCAGTTGTATGAGGTCCTTGATTATGCTGGCTACTTTGCCAAGGTAGCGGGAAATGTAGACAGAGTCAATGGATGGGAAGCTGGTTTGCGTGATGGCCAACCCTTTGTAGTTTCTTGCTATCTTGGTCAGAGTAGGATCCATTCTAAGCTGTGAAACATGTGGAAAGAATGCGTTCCATGATGCATCTGTACAAGTTGGTCAGAGTCGTTGCGGGCATGCTGAATTTCTTTAAGGAAATGGACACTGTAGTATGGACGTCACACCAAGTCTGTCAGTGCTGGATGCTTAGGAGCAGCAGCAATAAGGACTGGAGATCACAAGCTGGGACATTGATGAACAGCATAGAAATGAAGAACCTGCATTTAGGGCCATTTATGATTGGAGGATTTCCCAGAGTGTCTTAAATCCAATAGTGGAATATAGTCCCTGTTGTATTACATAAGAACAAAAGAAATAGGAGCTATTTTAATAGAAAATAAAATATTTCAGATGCTGGAAATCTGAACATAAACATCAAATGGTAGAAATTCTCAGCTGGTCAGTTAGCACCCATGGAGAGAGAAACAAAGTTAATGTTTCAGGTGGATGTTCTTTCATCAGAACTTGGGGCGGCACGGTAGCACAGTGATTAGCACTGCTGCTTCACAGCTCCAGGGTCCTGGGTTCGATTCCCGGCTCGGGTCACTGTCTGTGTGGAGTTTGCACATTCTCCTCGTGTCTGTGTGGGTTTCCTCCGGGCGCTCTGGTTTCCTCCCACAGTTCAAAGATGTGCAGGTTAGGTTGATTGGCCATGCTAAGAAATTGCCCCTTAGTGTCCAAGGATGTGTAAGTTAGAGGGATTCGCGGGTATAATATGTAGGGATATGGGGGTAGGACCTGGGTGGGATTGTGTTCGATGCAGACTCGATGGGCCGAAGGGCCTCTTTCTGCACTGTAGGGTTCTATGATTCTATGAACTGTTTGTAACCTCGGTAGAATTACTCTAAGACTGTGTAAATGCAGCTTACCTGCTTGAACCTTGGTGAGGAACTTTGCAAGGAGGTGGCACCTTGGTAAGGATGTTGTCTCAGAGCTGTGTTAGCTCCAGAAACCACTCCCATGCTAATCACTTAGAACCACAGAATCCCTACAGGAGGAGGCCATTTGGCCTATCCCCATAACCTCTTGCATTTACCCTAACTAGCCTCCCTGACACTAAGGGGCAATTTAGTATGGCCAATCCACCTAACCCGCATGTCTTTGGACTGTGGGAGGAAACCAAAGCACCCAGAGGAATCCCAAGCAGACACGGGGAGAATGTGCAAACTCCACATAGGCAGTGACCCAAGCCAGGTCCCTAGCGCTGTGAGGCAGCAGTGCTAACCGCTGTACCACCATGCTGCCCACTTGCATACCACTCTGAGATAAGGTGAAAATTATCACTGGTTTGAGACACCAGCAGGAGGTTTTACCTTGAACAGATGCCTGTAGCTTAGCATTGCATCTTCGGAGTAATAGCAGTTTTTTTTTAACCCCACCTACCAGCACATGTCAAGTTCAATACTGTACTTGCTGGAGAGGTAAACCACATTGGTTAATCAATGTACTATTCATTCCCCATTTGTGGGTGGCTTGGTGACAGACTGTTAGCACTGCTGTCTCACAGCTCCAGGAACCCAGGATCGATTCCCAGCTTGGGTCACCGCCTGTGCAGAGTCTGCATGTTCTCCCCGTGTCTGCGTGGATTTTCTCCGGGTGCTCCGGTTTCCTCCCACAGTCCGAAAGTTGTGCTGGTTAGGGTGCATTGGTCATGCTAAATTCTCCCTCAGTGTACCCGAACAGGCGCCGGTGTGTGGTGACTAGGGGATTTTTACAGTAATTTCATTGCAATGTCAACATAAGCCTGCTTGTGACACTAATAGATAAACTTTAAGTCTCAATCAATTCACCTTGTAGTCGGTTCCCTGTTACAAACAGGAAGTCCTACAGTAGCTTTGTAGCAAAAGCAAAACTATTATACCACTCCTTCGCTGTTTTGAGTTCCTTCAGTTTATGTTGCCAACTCACCTTCAAGTTGTTATACTTCACACACTAACTCAGCGTAAAAAAACCTAAGGAATAATTCCAGACTCCCTGAACATTGAAAAACACCCAGGATATTTATTTACTCAGAACCATCGCAGACACACTGGCGGAAACTCTTAAATTCAAACTTGAATATGTTCTTCGATATTTACTTTGTGCAGTTGCCTTATGTGGTTTTTGCAAACTGAAGGTGTGTGTGTGTGTGTGTGTGTGTGTGTGTGTGTGTGTGTGTGTGTGTGTGTGTGTGTGTGTGTGTGTGTGTGTGTGTTTGTGTGAGTGTGTGTGTTTGTGTGTGTGTATCCGTGCGTGTGTCTGAGTGTGTGTTTGTGTGTGTGTGTATCTGTGTGTGTGTGTTTGTGTTCGTGTGTATGTGTGTATCTGTGTGTGTGTGTGTGTGTGTGTGTGTGTGTGTATATGTTAATGAGGACCTTGGTCAAAAATCAATAATTGCTGTAAGATAAATGACCTACTTTCGAAGCTATCTTTGTTCCCTCCCTTCTTGGTTACTCTCACTCAGGGATAGCACAGTTTGCTTCTCGGACTTTTGGCTAAGATCAAGTGTCAGATCATCCAAAGATGGCGGGGCAATGCCTCATCTCATCAGCATCTGCCTTGTGGGGACATTAAATTGGATTCAGTTGGAATTTCAATGTGGTTTTTGGAGCAAGCAAGGAATGGATTTGGGTTTGCCTAGTCCACTCTGAGCATTGACCTTCTAACTTCAAGACTGGAGTAAAAAATTTTAAAAAGCACAGCTCAATACAGGCAAATAACTATGTTTCAACTTAGCAACATCCTGTGTCCACCAACTTCAGACAAATGTTATACCTGCCCTTCCCTGCAAATGTAAAAATAACAACTGGACTCCTACAAGCCCTACTGTTCGCCCAGTGCTCACGCAAGTTACAGTTCATTTCCAATAAGCGTGCGCAACGCCCACTAATTGAAAGATAAAGAACTGTTTGAGGTAGATCACACAAAACTTAGCTCTGGAAGACACAAGTCTGCGGAATCTGAAACTGTTCAAGGCAGAGCCTACAGCTCTTGAGTTTAAAGTGTGGTAGGGCAGGGTCCTTAAAACAATAGTTGTGCTGTTTAGACAGCTCTGGTGATGACTGGCGGTATAAACCAGACCAAGTTGCCCTAATGATCCTAGTAAAATTGGCACTGAAAGATATATCTTCCAAGCAGCAATTTGTTTCCTGAGGCGCCTGTTATGTCCTTTCTGATAACAGAAATATAGGTTATACTTCGAATTGCCCAGCTTTGAGAGTAACATTATTTTTTCTATTGTTTGTTTTTTCACATTAACTTTGCATTAATATTCACACTTCACATTGGCCAGTGAGTGATTTTATTGAGGTGAGGGTGCGTGCGTTTTCCAAGTAATCTGGACAATGTAATGTGTGTGTGACTGCTCCACAGATCTCTTCCTGCTGTTGCAGTCTTCATGTCGAACCATGGCATCGGCTGAGTGGACTGACACTTTAGTTTAACATTGAAAAGCAGAGTAGTTTTTATTCTCTATCATTCATCAGTGGAGCAGGCCTGTGAAGGAATAAAGGCTAAAATATATGGAATTAGTACGAGAAATTAATTTAGAATGACTTTTGAAGCTTTCTTTTTACTCCATCCTTAAAAAATATAAAACCAACGCTCAGAATGGACCAGGCAAACCCAAGCCATTCCTTGCTCCAAAAACCAAATGAATCCAATCTCGTGGTCCCCACAGGCAGACAAACAAGATCCAGCTGACGAGATAAAGCGTCGCACCCCGTCTTGGGCCCTGATAAGGTCTTAGCCAGTTTTCCACTTGGGCACTGCCATGCTGACACTACCAGGCTGGCACTGCCCAAGGGGCACTCCCCTTGTCCCCAACCTTCCCGGTATGAAGGGCCTTAATGGCCTCTGCCTCCAACGGTGGGGTGAGGACATCTGTTCCCCGTTAGTGGGGAGCATTTGTAAAGCCTGTTGGTGGAAACCACTCGATGTGGAGATGCCGGCGTTGGACTGGGGTAAGCACAATAAAAAGTCTGACAACACCAGGTTTAAGTCCAACTGAAATCGGTTGGAATTAAACCTGGTGTTGTCAGACTTTTTACTGTGGAAACCACTCCCGGCAGGGGGTGGAGAGGGGAGGGGGAGATGCTAACGGACCTGGAGAATACCGTCCCAGGCCTGCTAGTCATATGGAAATATCAATTTCAATGATCAACTCCTATTCCCTTTGGTGGGGGAATAATTTCTGAGGAGTTTCATCCAGATCCTTACAATATCCGGATAAATTACAATCTAATTCCAATACAATTGGATTTTAGATTCTCAGGAAAGATGAAAACTCTTGACTGACAGTCTTCCTTTTGGGGAGGGTTGGACTCTGCAGATCCAAATGACATGTCCTGGAGTCTAGCTCCCTCTGGCAGAAGCTGAGGGAAATTCATCTGGAGATCCTCCAGATCCCGTTGACTTCAGGTGCGAGGTTATATTTAGAAAAACCACATAGGCCTTTTTGAGTCCTGCTTCCTCTATCAGCACTTCAATCTACACCTCATATCTGGATTGCCACAGATATGATGCTTGTGAACCTTTCCAGTGGGTTAGCAGCTGATACTCTACATCACTGTTTGATTTTGATTGGATTTATTATTGTCACATATTAACATACAGTGAAAAGTATTGTTTCTTGCATACTATACGGACAAAGCATACCATTCATAGAGAAGGAAATAAGAGAGCGCAGAATGCAGTGTTACAGTCATAGCTAGGGTGTGGAGCAAGATCAACTCAATGCAAGGTTCAAAAATCCATTCAAAAATCTGACAGCGGCAGTGAAAAAGCTGTTCTTATGTAGGTTGGTACGTGACCTCAGACTTTTGTATCTTTCTCCTGAAGGAAGAAAGCGGAAGAGAGAATGTCCGGGGTGCGTGGGGTCCTTAATTATGCTGGCTGCTTTACTGAGGCAGTGGGAAGTGTAGGCAGAGTCAATGGATGGGAGGCTGGTTTGTGTGATGGATTGGGCTACATTCACGATCTTTTTGTAGTTCCTTGCGGTTTTGGGCAGAGCAAGAGCCCATACCAAGCTGTGATACAACCAGAAAGAATGTTTTCTATGGAGCGTCTGTAAAAATTGGTAAGAGTCGTAGCTGACATGCCAAATTTCCTTAGTCTTCTGAGAAAGTAGAAACTATTGCAGATCTTTATGATTGGTTGCTTTGTCGTACATTAGTAGTAATCATCAGAGCTCCAACGTGCTGTGAATAAACCCTGCCCACTTTGCATGGCGCGGTTGGTGCCAGTGTTAGGGAGTCAGAAGCCAAAACTGCTTCCAGTCACCATTGGTGCAGCCTGTGTGGCTGGCATCGCTGGCACAAACTGTATTTATTGGCCATCCCTTGAGAAGGTACTGGTGAGCCACCTTCTTGAACTGCTGCAGTCCAGGTGGTGTAGGCGCATCCGCAGTGCTGTTAGGAAGGGAGTTCCAGGATTTTAACCCAGTGACAGCGAAGAGTATCATTTAACATCAGGATGGTGTGAGGCTTGGAGCGGAACTCACAAATACTGGTGTTCCCTTGGGTCTGCCGCCCTCTGTTTGGGGTGGTGGAGGGTCAGGGGTTTGGAAGGTGTTGATAAAGGAGCTGTGGCAAGTCACTGAGGTGCACCTTGCGGACAGTTACACTTTAACTCCGGGATAAATAGCGATTAGGATATTGAGGGTCATTCCCAGTAATTTGGAATAAATATTGATCAGCTCATTGGGAATAACAACACCCCCCCCCCGGTTCTTCTCTAAAATAGTGCCCTGGGACCCATTCCATCCTCCTAAAAGTGCAGACGGGGGCCTTAGTTTAGAGTCTTATCTGAAAGATGGCAGCTCTGACAATGCAGCACTGCCTCAGTTCTGCACTGGTGCCAACTTTGAATTTTGTGTTCAATTCCTGATTGGGACTTGAACCCAGATGTTTGTGACTCAGTGGTGCCAATATAGCAAACTAAACAAAGTGATAATAAAGCAAAATTGATAGAAAGTGGAAATGGTTACAGCAGGAGGTGGGAAACATGAAAAGTCTTGGAAAGGGAAGGCTCCTATGGCCCTCGGGACTGTGGGGAAGGAGGGTTGGGAAGGTTCAATTTGTGGTAGAGTGGCTGCTTTAATGGGCGATCCTTGGCGGGTCACTTGACTGGGCCAGGACCAATGGAGTGCAAGCATGTGAACCTGGGCCAATCAGGGCAAGGGCATGCATTCCTGGGACTGGAAAGCTTCAGCCAGAATTGGGATGTTGTCAGGAGTAGATTTGTATAGTTGTACTCTTAAACCCTTAGTAATAAATAGAATTATAGAATTCCTACAGTATAGAAGGAGGCCATTCAGCCCATCACATTTATACTAACTCTTTGACAGAGCACCTTACCCAGACCCATCCCCCCACTCATAATCCCATGCATCTACCCCATTTATCCCCTACCATAATTCTTCCCAGTCACTAAATCTTTTAGTTTGTTGCTTGCTACATTGAGTCACCTTGAGTTACTACACTGGCGACGAGGACAGACCAGATCAATTGTTGGAAGCCTGCATTGCAGAGTTAGTGAGGGGGAGAGTGATCATTGAAGTTTGAAGGAGGAAAGGTACAGACTTTGTTTTAAAGATGTAATTATTCAGGGAAATTGAGCCATCCTACCCCAAAGTCGAGAGTTGGGGGCAGTATATTGAGAGACTGCGTAATTTTTTCATGGCAAATTAAATAACAACCAAGGGGAAGCAGAAGGTGACCCTACTCACAGTCTGCGGCCCACAGACTTACAATCTGGTGAGGAGCTTGACATCTTCCCCAAAGCTGCAGACAGAAAATCCTTCAACCAGTTAGTCATTTAGTTAAGGCTTCTGTTATCATGCAAGAGTCCAAATTCCACTCTGCTGTTAGGGAATCAGCTTTGTGGCCAGATTTTGTTGAGCGCTGCAAGTTCAGGCCTTCATTGGGAGATATGTTGAGGGATTGTTTGGTTTGTGGGATCAACAACCTCAACACCCAAACAAAACCTCCTGCTGAAACCAAGATTTCACTGGAAAAAGCAGTGGAGGTGGCCCAAGTGATTGAACAAGGTGAGTGTGAGTTGCGAGGAATGTGAACTACGAGGAGTGTGTGAGTTACAAGGCGAGTGTGAGTTGCGAGGAATGTGAACTACGAGGAGTGTGTGAGTTACAAGGCGAGTGTGAGTTGCGAGGAATGTGAACTACGAGGAGTGTGTGAGTTACAAGGCGAGTGTGAGTTGCGAGGAGTGTGCGAGTTGGAAGATGTGCCGAGCGAGGTGGACCAGTTGTGATGGGAACCGGCTGTTGTTGGGAGCAGCCTGAGGGAGGGCACAGCAGAACCTGAGAGAGTTATTCAGCAGCAGGATCTGAGATATGTTTTCAGTGTAGGGAGGGGAGACATTCCCAAGAGACATGGCGGTACAAGAATTTTATCTACTTCAGGTGTAAAAAGAAGGGCCAGCTGTAAGCTTGGTGTAGAGCGAAGCAAGCTGCATGGAACGGTCCAAAAAAAAAGGAAATGCGAAAGTTGTTGGATTCAGCAAGCATTACCACCACCAGCAAACGTGTACCCAGGCTCTCCATTATCGTGTAGATTTCTTGTGGATTTTGCTGGGCCTTTTTTAGGGACATAATTCTAATCCTAATAGATGCCTATTCCAAACTGTTGGACATTTGGCCCATAAGATCCACAGTCGCAAAAACCCAGCTTGCAGGTGCAGCAGGTGGTCAGGAAGGCGAATGGGATGCTGGCCTTCATAGCGAGGGGGATTGAATATAAAAGTAGGGAGGTCTTGCTGCAGCTGTATAGGGCATTGGTGAGGCCGCAGCTGGAGTACTGTGTGCAGTTT
This sequence comes from Carcharhinus amblyrhynchos, assembly GCF_965287045.1. Taxonomy (NCBI): domain Eukaryota; kingdom Metazoa; phylum Chordata; class Chondrichthyes; order Carcharhiniformes; family Carcharhinidae; genus Carcharhinus; species Carcharhinus amblyrhynchos. The sequence continues at coordinate 135,765,215 of NC_137327.1, forward strand.
TGGGCGCCGCACCTGCGCAAGGATATTTTGGCCCTGGAGGGAGTGCAGAGGAGGTTTACTAGGCTGATACCGGAGTTGAGGGGATTGAGCTATGAGGAGAGGCTGAATAAACTAGGCTTGTACTCGTTAGAGTTTAGAAGAATGAGGGGAGATCTCATTGAGACGTATAAGATGATGAATGGGATGGATAGGATAGAGGTGGAGAGACTCTTCCCGCTCAAAAAAGACAGTAGGACTAGGGGGCACAGCCTCAAGATAAAGGGGAGGCGGTTTAGAACGGAGTTGAGGAGGAACTTCTTCACTCAAAGGGTGGTGAATCTCTGGAATTCTCTGCCCGTTGAAGTGGTGGAGGCTGCCTCGCTAAATATTTTTAAGAAGCGGGTTGATGGGTTCTTGATAAGAGAGGGGATTAAGGGTTATGGGGAGAGGGCGGGAAAGTGGAACTGAGCCACAACAGATCAGCCATGATCTTATTGAATGGCGGGGCAGGCTCGAAGGGCTAGATGGCCTACTCCTGCTCCTATTTCTTATGTTCTTATGTTCTTATGTTAAATGGAGACAGAACTTCATGGTCCATGGTCATCCCAAAATCATAGAATCATAGTGCAGAAAGAAGCCCTTCAGCCCATCGAGTCTGCACTGACCACAATCCCACCCAGGCCCTATCCCCATATCCCGACATATTTTACCCGCTAATCCCTCCAACCTAAGCATCTTAGGACGCCAAGGGGCAATTTTAGCGTGGCCAATCAACCTAACCCGCACATCTTTGGGCTGTGGGAGGAAACCGGAGAGCCTGGAGGAAACCCACGCAGACACGAGGAGAATGTGCACACTCCACACAGACAGTGACCCGGGCCGGGAATCGAACCCAGGTCCCTGGAGCCGTCAAGCAGCAGTGCTAACCACTGTGCTACCGTGCCGCCCAACATGTTGGTATCAGGCAACAGAACGGCATTTACGACTGGCGATGCCACCACTGGGGTTACGCCTGCAGAGCTGCTAACGGGTTGGTGCCTGCACGCCTATTTCGATGTCATGTTTCCAGATTTGTTGGGGGGGGGGGGGATGTTGGGGGGGGGGGGAGTGGGGGTGGAGTCAAGGCAAGCCCGTCAGTAAGAGTACCATCACACGTAGAAAGGGGGCAGATGGTTAAATGTTGGCGACAATGTTTTGGCACGGTGTTTTGGTGGCGGACCTGCCTGGGTGCCAGGGAGATTTGCGGAGACAGTCTCGTAGGTGGTGGAGGCAGAGGGTCCATCCAGTAAAAAGTCACGTCAACCATTTATGCAGGAGAGTAAAGGCACTTCCAGGAGACAAGCAAGTGGGCCCTGCATCCCGTTCGTACGTACCAGCCTCTGAACTCGAGATTTTGATGCCCACTGTGGAGAGGGTTGGGGGGTGGGGGGGGTGCAGAGGCAGCCTCTGGCTTCGGGGGCTGAGGCAGCAGAAGGGCCTACCTCAGAGGTGGTTAACACATCCACCCCATCAGCGTCATCAGCAGCTGAAGAACTGTGACAGAGTCGCGGTGTTCCCCAAGGGCCTGGAAGGACGGGCTGACATTGTGAACTGCCTTTCCCTGGTGTCCCTCCTGTAATGCTGTTGTTCTTCCGCCTGTGTTAACCGCTGTTACAAAGAACAAAGAACAACACAGCACGGGGAACAGGCCCTTCGGCCCAACGAGCCCGCGCCGCCATTTTAACACCGTGAGTCCCCTCTTCCACCCATGACTCTTGTCTACGCTTATGGCACTCCACATTGGAAAACAATGTTCTTTTTGTATCATCGGTAGCCCAAGAAGTTGGGTGGGGGAGGGGCTGCAATGATCCTTTGGGGGCCACATGACCAGGCTGGAACCAATGAAGTGTGAGTATGTGAACGTGGGAGCGAGGGTGCGCGTGCCCAAGTCTGGAAAGCTTTGGTTGGAGTCAGATTGTTGTCTGGAGTAGACCTGTATAGTTGTGCTGATAAACCCTTAGTTGTTCGTAGTTCTCAGTCAATTAAATGTTTAGTTTGTTACTTGCTACATCACGTCACCTCGAGTTACTACACCACTCGACCTTCGCCTGCACTGAGTCAGTTCGCAGATATTGTATTTGGATCAGTGGGACACCAGAATTGGCCTCATTTAACTGCATAACAGTCACCATCTGAAAATAATTTATCAGTAAAAGTGCTTCGAGACATTCTCAGAAATGTGAGAAGGCGTTGTATAAATTCAAATCACTTTCATCCCCTTTGATTTTTCCACCCCGACATTTTGTGTCACGTTCCCACATAAACAATGACCGATGCGAGCTGGAACTGTCGGCAGCGCTGAGCACTCACGTGGACGGATCGTGAGTGTAGCCCAGTCCATCAGACAGACCCGCCTCCCATCCAGTGACTCTGTCTACACGTCCCGCTGCCTCGGAAAAGCAGCCAGCATAATTAAGGACCCCAAGCACCCCAGACATTCCCTCTTCCACCTTCTTCCTGCGGGAAAAAGGTACAAAAATCTGAGGTCATGTACCAATCGACTCAAGAACAGCTTCTTCCCTGCTTTTTTGAATGGACCTACCTCGCATTAAGTTGATCTTTCTCTACATCCTAGCTATGACTTTAACACTATATTGTGCACTCTCTCGTCTCCTTCTTTATGAATGGTATGCTTTGTATAGTGCGCAAGGGACAATACTTTTCTATATTCTAATACATGTGACAATAATAGATCGAATCAAATCAAAATGTCAGAACTAGAACCCAGTAAGAATCTCGCAACACCAGGTTAAAGTCCAACAGGTTTATTTGGTAGTAAATGCCACTAGCTTTCGGAACGCTAGTGGCGTTTACTATCAAATAAACCTGTTGGACTTTAACCTGGTGTTGTGAGATTCTTACTGTGTTTACCCCAGTCCAACGCCGGCATCTCCACATCAGAACTAGAACCCACCAGAGAGGAGGGGGAGGGGAGAGACGTTTTCTTCATTCCTTTGCTCTTGTCTGATTCGTTCTCTTTTCCTTTTCTCCACGATACAGACCCATGAATTTACCAGCTGGACTTCAAGATCATCCAGGGAGGCTATTGTTTGTAGGTGAGCTGTATTTTCCGGCCATTAATTTGGGAGAAAAACAAACAGCTTCTCAATATTTGAAATTAAAATAGGAACTTGGAGACTCAGTCACATCTGAGACTGATTGTGCTTTCATAGTCATAGAGTCACAGAGATATACAACATGGAAACAGGCCCTTCAGCCCAACTCGTCCAAGCCAACCACGCTTCCTAACCTGAACTAGTCCCATTTGCCTGTGTTTAGCTGGTATCCCTCTAAATCTTTCCTACCTGTGTACCTGTCCAGATGTATTTTAAATGTTGTAATTGTACCTGCCTCTACCACCTCCTCTGGCAGCTCATTCCACATACACGTCACCTTCTGGGTGAAAAAGTTGACCCTCAGATCTCTTTTAAATCTTTCCCCCTTCACCTTAAACCTATGCCCTCTAGTTTTGGACCCCCCTATCCTGGAGAAAAGACCTTTCTTGTAATACCTGGTGGAGAAAGAGACTTATCCCTGAGCGTTAAATTACCCGCAAAACAACAACTAACCTTCTAATTGCTTTGCTTGTGCAGATATTCCTCAGATATTTTGGCAATGTCTTTGACCAATAGAAGTTGTTAACTGTGACGCCCAGACAAATGCAATTTTTTAAATTCATTCATGGGATATGGGCATCGCTGGCGAGCCAGTATTTATTGCCCACCCCTAGTTGCCCTTGGATGGCAGTTGAGAGATAACTGCATTGTTGTGGCTCTGGAGTTAGCTGTAGGCCAGACCAGGTAAGGACGGCAGATTTCCTTCCCTAAAGGAGATTGGTGAATCAGATGGGTTTTTCAACAATGATTTCATGGTCATCAGTAGATTCTTAATTCCAGATATTTTCTATTGAATTCAAATTCCACCATCTGCCATGGTGGGATTTGAACGCGGTCCCCAGAACATTAGCTGAGTTTCTGGATTAGTAGCTTAGTGATCACCTCCCTAAACAACATCTACGTGATTTCTATAGGTGCCTAAGAAAGGATACAGAGGTGGGGCAATGAAGGTCCAGGAGATGACTCCTGGGTTGAGAGCGTGAGGAGAGATTGAATAGAACGGGCCCGTATTTTGTAGAATTCGGAAGAATTTGAGACAATCTCACGTAGACATGTACAATTCTTGGGTAGATGCTGAGGGGCTGTTTCCCTCAAAGCTGGGAAATAATTAGTCTGGAACTAAGACTCCTATTCTCAGGATAACTAGGTTAGTCATTCAAGACTAATGTGAGGAAAATCTCAGACAGTTGTTGGAATTCCCCACCTCAGCCAACCCATAACTGCATATGGGATAAATTACATTATTAAACAGCTTGTGGTACACATGTGTTTGTAATATAAACAAGGTATTGAAGTTGGAGGTTTTTAAAAGTTCACTTTATGGGATGTGTACATCGCTGGCTGGGCCAGCCTTTATTGCACATTCGTAATTGCCCTCCATTTCAGAGGACACTCTGAAATATTGCTGTGGTTTCCAACCACATGTCGGCCAGACTGGGTAAGGACGACAGTCTGAAAGTTGGGCTGGTTAGGTGCATTGGCCATGCTAAATTTTCCCTCAGTGTACCCGAACAAGCACCGGAGGGTGGTGGCTAGGGGATTTTCACAGTAACTTCATAGTGTTATTGTAAGCCTACTTGCGAATGATAAATAAAATTTAAAGATTTTCTTCCCTAAAGGACATGGGTTTTTATGACAATTGACGATGGTTAACATAAGAACATAAGAACATAAGAAATAGGAGCAGGAGTAGGCCATCCAGCCCTTCGAGCCTGCCCCGCCATTCAATAAGATCATGGCTGATCTGTCGTGGCTCAGTTCCACTTTCCTGCCCTCTCCCCATAACCCTTAATCCCCTCTCTTATCAAGAACCCATCAACCCGCTTCTTAAAAATATTTAGCGAGGCAGCCTCCACCACTTCAACGGGCAGAGAATTCCAGAGATTCACCACCCTTTGAGTGAAGAAGTTCCTCCTCAACTCCGTTCTAAACCGCCTCCCCTTTATCTTGAGGCTGTGCCCCCTAGTCCTACTGTCTTTTTTGAGCGGGAAGAGTCTCTCCACCTCTATCCTATCCATCCCATTCATCATCTTATACGTCTCAATGAGATCTCCCCTCATTCTTCTAAACTCTAACGAGTACAAGCCCAGTTTATTCAGCCTCTCCTCATAGCTCAACCCCCTCAACTCCGGTATCAGCCTAGTAAACCTCCTCTGCACTCCCTCCAGGGCTAAAATATCCTTGCGCAAGTGCGGCGCCCAAAACTGCACACAGTACTCCAGCTGCGCCCTCACCAATGCCCTATACAGCTGCAGCAAGACCTCCCTACTTTTATATTCAATCCCCCTCGCTATGAAGGCCTTAAATTCTTAATTTTCTCTTTATCAAATATAAAAATATGGAGAAAGAAAAGGCTGTTTAGGTGGTAGACAATATCATTCCATTAAATAATGGATCTTTTCGCTTCCCAGCTAGTGGAGGAAGGCAATACATCACATGGATGGATGTGTGACCAATCAGTTACTAGAGCAGTGGGGGGGGTGGTGGGGGCGGGGATGGTATAATGTAACCAATGATAACATTGGAATCTGTTATAATGTAACCAATAGTAACATGCTGTGATGGTCAGCTGACCCAATGTGACCAACGGCAAAATGATGTGGTGGTCAGCTGACTGAGTTAACTAGAAAGTAGATGGAGATTGTTGGGGGGGGGTGCTTGTGTGACCCAGGGTGTGGCCTGAGTGTTGCTGTAATGATGCTTCTTTACTAAACCTTCCTCTTTGATCTTCTTTGTGAAGTTAATTCTTTTATTGCTTGCACCTGAAGTATCCTTACTGCTGGGTGACCAGTGGGTACAGAAATGGTGTGAATCGTGTGATGAAATATCTAGGAATACACTTAATTGCCGTTGGCAACACGAGATGAAATTCACGGCAAACGCACCAGGAGTTTATCAGACACTTGCCAAATACTCTGATGTGCTGTACTAACTCCTCTAACCTTCTCTTTTCTCGACATATCGCCATTTTCGTTTACATTGCAGCATAATCCCTTTATATCATCCTGCCTAGTGTCAAACCCTTAAAGGACACTATAAGAACATAAGAAATAGGAGCAGGAGTAGGCCATCTAGCCCTTCGAGCCTGCCCCGCCATTCAATAAGATCATGGCTGATCTGAAGTGGATCAGTTCCACTTTCCCGCTTTCTCCCCATTACCCTTAATTCCCCTGTCTATCAGAAACCTATCTACCCGTGTCTTAAATATATTCAGCGAGGCAGCCTCCACCACTTCAACGGGCAGAGAATTCCAGAGACTCACCACCCTTTGAGTGAAGAAGTTCCTCCTCAACTCTGATCCAAACTGCGCACCCCCCCCCCCCTTATTTTGAGGCTGTGCCCTCTAGTCCTGCTATCCTTTCTAAGCAGGAAGAATCTCTCTACCTCTACCCTATCTAGCCCCTTCATTATCTTATACGTCTCTATAAGATTCCCCCTCAGCCTTCTAAACTCCAACGAGTACAGACCCAGTCTATTCAATCTCTCTTCATAGGCTAACCCCCTCATCTCCGGTATCAGCCTGGTGAACTATGGGAGCTTTAGTCCAAGAAAAGCTCTTGTGTCAGAAAGCGATATTCTCCAGCTGTTCAAATGAACACAAATGAAGCACATTCTTCTCAACCATACGTAGAATCCCTATAGTGCAGAAGGAGGCCATTTGGCCCATCTGCATAGACTAACACTCCCACCCTCATGTATTTACCCTCTGAGTCCCCCTGAAACTAAGGGGCAATTTAACATGATCAATCCACCTAGCTCGCACACCTTTGAACTGTGGGGAGAAACCAGAGCATCCGAAGGAAACCCATGCAAACACAAGGAGAATGTGCAAACTCCACACAGACAGTGACCCAAGCCGGGAATTGAACCTGGATCCCTGGCGCTGTGAGGCAGCAGTGCTAATTGCTTAATCCCAATAATGGGATTGAGGGTTATAGATAGGCCTGGTAGGTAGGGATATGATCGACACAACTTGTGGGCCGAAGGGCCTGTTTGTGCTGTAGTGTTCTATGTTCTTGTCACTGTACCACCGTGCCACCCTTAAGGATAGTGAAGTGATACTATATATTATTTCTGTGGCTTCTCTTCATTAAACGCACCATAGATTTGACATATTCTAGAATGATGCTGGCTGGATCCTTTGAGAAATCAAAAGACCCCTAATTGGATGCATATTGTGGTTTATTTAGTATTTTTTGTTCTTCAATGCATGAGACACTTGTCTTTCAGCTCACAGCTCCGTTAAAGCTACAGAGCATTAACTCCCTTGAGAATGGGTAAATGTGCCATTATAATACTACGCAAAGGAAGCTCCAGTTACAATCCCTGATCTTGGTGCTAAAGAAAAACACTGAAGACCTGAGATGAAGATCAGACAATGCTGGACAAGATTCAGAAAGTAGTAAGAAGTCTCACAACATCAGGTTAAAGTCCATCAGGTTTATTTGTAGCAAACACCACCAGCTTTCGGAACTGGCTGTTTCTTTGTCAGGTAGCTGGGAGTTCTGATCACAAACAGGGCATGTAAAGACTCACACTCAACTTACACAAATAATGAATGGAAAGCGAGTCTTTACAGCTAATCAAGTCTTAAAGGTACAGACAATGTGAGTGGAGAGCGTTAAGTACAGGTTAAAGAGATGTGTATTGTTTCTAGACAGGTCAGTTAGTGAGATGTTGCAAGTTCAGGCAAGTCACGGGGGTTACAGATAGTGCGACATGAACCCAAGATCCCTGTTAAGACCGTCCTCATGTGTGCGGAACTTGGCTATCAGTTTCTGCTCAGCGACTCTGCGCTGTCGTGTGTCGTGAAGGCCGCCTTGGAGAATGCTTACCCGAAGATCAGAGGCCGAATGCCCGTGACCGCTGAAGTGTTCGCCAACAGGAAGGGAACAGTCTTGCCTGGTGATTGTCGAGCGATGTTCATTCATCCGTTGTATTAGCATCTGCATGGTCTCCCCAATGTACCATGCCTCGGGACATCCTTTCCTGCAGCGTATCAGGTAGACAACATTGGCTGAGTTGCAAGAGTATGTACCGTGTACCTGGTGGATGGTGTTCTCATGTGAGATGATGGCATCCATGTGAATGTTCTGGCATGTCTTGCAGAAGTTGCTGTGGCAGGGTTGTGTGGTGCCGTGGTCACTGTTCTCCTGAAGGCTGGGTAGTTTGCTGCGGACAATGGTCTGTTTGAGATTGTGCGGTTGTTTGAAGGCAAGAGGAGAGGGCGTGGGGATGGCCTTGGCGAGATGTTCGTCTTCATCAATGACATGTTGAAGACTCTGGAGAAGATGTTCTAGTCTGTCTGCTCTGGAGAAGATGTTGTAGCCGCTCCGCTCTGGGGAAGTACTGAAAGACGAAGGGTACTCTGTCCACCATGTCTTACTGTGTTTACCCCAGTCCAACGCTGGCATCTCCACATTAAAGATTCAGAAAGTCAGGCATCATCTGTGGGGAGAGAGGCAGAGTTAACATTTCTGGTCAATGACCTTTCATCAGATCCCCTTTTCAAGGGACGGCACGGTGGCACAATGATTAGCACTGCTGCCTCACAGCACCAGGGACCCGGGTTCAATTCCGGCCTCAGGTCACTGTCTGTGTGGAGTTTGCGTGCTCTCACCGTGTCTACATGCGTTCCCTCCGGGTGCTCTGGTTTCCTTCCACAGTTCAAAGCTGTGCGCATTAGGTGGATTGGCCTTGCTAAATTGCCCCTTAGTGTCAGGGGGACTAGTAGGGTAAGTAAGTGGGGTTATGGGGATACGGCCCGGTTGGGATTGCGGTCGGTGCAGATTTGATGGGCCATACAGCTCCTTCTGCACTGTAAGGATTCTCTGACACTCTACGATGAACCTCATTGAACTAATGAGAAAAAAATGGACAAAAGTCTTTGTATGAAAATGGGTGTTGGTAAACTTGGCTACAGCAAAATTGGATTGATTGGAAGTCATCCTGATTCCATTCTCACTCAGCGGTTTTGGGCTTGGATTTTAAGATCTAGTCTGGCAACGGGAATGAGTTTGCCAAAATCAATCTGGGCAGCAGAGTTAAAACAACAGAACCACAAGTTGCAGACAGCACACTCAACAGATTCCTGCGAACAGGAAGCTCGCTTTGACAGTGCTTAGATGTCTAATACGTTTCTTTCCAGTAATTTTTCCTCCCCTCAGTGTTATTCGTCTTTCAGTGACTGAATCTGTGACAGACAGATGAAAGTGACTGGTGTGGCAGGAGTGTGTGCTGGAAAAGCCACACCATTTCTCTTAGGCTTCCTGGCAACGGACCATGAGCCGCAACTCAGGAAAAAGACGACTCAGTATATGAGAAAGGTCTGAAAAAAAATTAACTGAAACCATATGCTGATTCAGAAGCCACAACAAAGTCTAGATGCACAGTAAAAGAATTGTGAATGTTCCCATAACAGCTCATTGCTGTATCTGATGTTCTGTTTAGAACTGAGCTGACCGATTGAGGTTTTTTCCCATCCATTTTATTACTGACATCAATCACTTGAATGTCCATCATCTGCTACACATAAAGTCAGAAGCATAAGATCCTTTGCTACCAGACAAAACTTGTGACCCTTTTACCTAATCTGCTCCCAAACGAGAGCCGTAAGATCGAATAGTTTTTAAAGTTTTTTTAAGTTTATTCATTAGTGTCACAAGTAGGCTTACATTAACACTGCAATGAAGTTACTGTGAAAATCCTCAAACTGCCACACTCTGGCACCTGTTCGGGTAGACTGAGGGAGAATTTAGCCTAAAAGTAAAAGTTTATTTATTCGTCACAAGGAAGACTTACATTAACACTGCAATGAAGTGACTGCGAAATTCCCCTCGTCGCCACACTCCAGCACCTGTTTTGAGTCAAATCACCTAACCAGCACGTCTTTCAGACTGTGGGAGGAAACCGGAGCAGCGGGTGGAAACCCACGCAGACACAGGGAGAATGTGCAGACTCTGCTCAGACAGTGACCCAAGCCTGGGATTGAGTTCGGGTCCCTGGTGCTGTGAGGCTAACACAGTAAGAAGTCTCACAACACCAGGTTAAAGTCCAACAGGTTTATTTGATAGTAAACGTCACAAGCTTTCAGAACGCTGATCCTTCGTCAGGTAAGTGGTACACGGTACATACTTTTGCAATTCGGCCAACGTTGTCTACCTAATATGCTGCAGGAAAGGATGTCCCGAAGCTTGGTACATTGGGGAGACCATGCAGACACTACAGCAATGTATGAATGAACACCACTCAGCAATCACCAGGCAAGATGGTTCCCTTCCTGTTGGCGAGCACTTCAGCAGTCATGGGCATTCAGTCTCTGATCTTTGGGTAAACGTTCTCCAAGGCGGCCTTCACAACATACAACAGCGCAGAGTCGCTGAGCAGAAACTGAAAGCCAAGTTCTGCACACATGAGGACGGCCTCAACCGAGATCTTGGATTCATTTCACACTATCTGTGACCCCCATGACTTGCCTGAACTTGCAACATCTCACTTACTGTCCTGTCTGGAGACAATACACATCTCTTTAACCTGTGCTTAATGCTATCCCCAATCACATTGTCTGCATCTTTAAGACTTGATTAGCTTTAAAGACTCGCATTCTAATCAGCGTTCTGTAAACTGACTGTGTGCCTTTATATGCCCTGTCTGTGATCAGAAGTCCCCACTCACCTGACGAAGGAGCAGCGCTCCGAAAGCTAGTGGCATTTGCTACCAACTAAACCTGTTGGACTTTAACCTGGTGTTGTGAGACTTCTTACTGTCTTTCAAAGAAGTACAGGGCGGTTATTGTCATGTTCTGGCCAACAGTTTGCTCACAATCAACATTGTGGCCTGGTGACTATTGCATTGCTGCTTGTGGGAGCTTGATATATGCAAATTAGACCATTACACATAGGGGCAGAGTAGGCCATTCGACCCATCAAGTCTTGGCTGCTCCATCACAACAGTCAATACAAAAGCTCTTTGTTGTAGAGCTTTTAGATGAACAGTGGTTGTGAAATGTGTTATAAACACAAGACTTTCTTTTTTCAAATGTTGAGAAATTAGAAGCTTTGAGGAAGTAGAGGAGTTTGGATGTCACGACACACAAATCATCAAAAGTTACAGTTGCTTTTACGTGGTGGTCACAGCCATGGAAAGGTGTTGGTCTTATTCCTAAAAAGGATGAATGGAAAGTGAAGGAAGTAATGTTTCAGGTCTTTTGGGTACCCCGCCTCAGGGCTGATATATCTTAGAGGGAGAACAACGTGTCTGTACTCAGATTAAAGAATTACATTCGGAGAACTTTAACATTATAACAGAAAATGCTGGGGACAGGCCCAGCAGCACCTCGGGGAGAGAGAAACAGAGTTAACGTTTCAGGTCTGAGACACTTCATCACAACTAACTGAAGTGTCTAAAATGATAAAATGATTTGATAAAGTTGGTACAGTGAAACTGGCACTTGGTGGGGAACACAGTAAGAAGTCTCACAACACCAGGTTAAAGTCCAACCAGTTTATTTGACTATCAGATAAACCTGTTGGACTTTAACCTGGTGTTGTGAGACTTCTTACCGTGTTTACCCCCAGTCCAACGCCGGCATCTCCACATCATGACCACCACCTGGTGGGGAATCCAGAAGGACAAAATACAATCTTAAAATTAGAGCTAGGTCGTATTCAGGAGTGTAACGAGGACGTGAAAACCGTAACAGAAATATAGACCAATCAATGGAAGGTCACAAGATTGAGGTTTTACAGATTTTTATTCAATAGGGTGTCAAGGGAAATGGAACAAGGTCAGTGTACAGGCTCTGATCTCCGCTCTGACAGCTTAGCGCACGCACAGTGGCTCACTCAGCACTATGTTGCTGGCGCCTTGGACGGGTTCAGGTCCCTCCCCGCTTACTGGCATGAATCTCCCTGGGATAGTCTTTGATGCATAGAGTGCTAGAGATTCATTCAACTAAGTATGCCCAAAAATGGACAGGAAAACTCCCATTTTAGAAACATAGTAGATTGGAGCAGGAGGAGGCCATTTGGCCCTTCGAGCCTGTTCCGCCATTCATTATGATCATAGCTGATCGTCCAACTCAACAGCCTAATCCTGCTTTCTCCCCGTAACCTTTGATCCCATTCACCCCAAGTGCTATATCCAGCTGCCTCTTGGATACATTCAATGTTTTGGCATCAACTACTTCCTGTGGGAATGAATTCCACAGGCTCACCGGGTGAAGAAATGTCTCCTCATCTCCCTCCTAAACGGTCTACCCTGAACCCTCAGACTGTGACCCCCCCCCGGTTCTGGACTCCCCCACCATCGGGAACATCCCTCCCTGCATCTACCCTGTCCAGTCCTGTAAGAATTTTATAAGTCTCTATGAGATTCCCCCTTCGTTCATTTGAACTCCATCGAAAACAATTCTAACCTACTCAATCTCTCCTCGTACATCAGTCCCACCATCCCCGGAATCAGGCTGGTAAACCCCCGCTGCACTCCCTCCAGAGCAAAAACATCCTTCTTCAAGAAAGGAGGCCAAAACTGTGCACAATACTCTAGGTGTGGCCTCACCACGGCCCTGTATAATCGCAACAACACATCCCTATTCCTGTGCTCGAAACCTCTCGCAATATTCCTGCCCGTTAGGCACTTTGGTTTTTTTTTTGGGAGAATCCTGGCCTTTGTTTAAAGAAGGTTCTACTTGCCCCACAGTGAACGTTTCAGTATTTCACTGGCATTGGTTCAAAGCAGCAATTCTTGGAAAGGTTTTAAAACTTTCCCAAAGACTCACTGGGAGGGATGAGCTGGAGCTTAGTCCGTACGGAGTTGGCTGATCTCAGCTGGGGTAAGATTGCTACAATTACCTGTGTGATAGAAGGGAGAATCCACATGATTGTGATAAACACTGGCCCCTGCTGGATACTTGGTGCCGATACAAGTCAGATGTGGCCACAGTTGTATTTAGCTACAATTCTCCTCCACCCCGGGTGTGGGCTGGTGCATACATTTTAGACCATAAGAGCATAAGACAGAGGAGCAGAATTAGGCCATTCGGCCCATCGAGTCTGTTCCGCCATTCAATCATGGCTGATATTTTTCTCATCCCCCATTCTCCTGCCTTTTCCCCACAGCCCCTGATCCCCTTATTAATCAAGAACCTATCTATTGTTGTCTTAAAGACACTCAATGGCCCAGCCTCCACAGCCTTCTGTGGCAAAGAGTTCCACAGATTCTCCACTCTCCGGCTGGAGAAATTCCTCCTCATCTCTGTTTTAAAGGATTGTCCCTTTTGCCTGAGGTTGTGCCCTCTGGTTCTAGTTTCCCCATTCACCTGACGAAGAGGGAAACCTCGAAAGCTTGTGAGTCTATTATCAAATAAATGGGTTGGACTAAAACCTGGTGTTGTCAGACTTTTTACTGTGTTTACGCCAGTCCAACGCCGGCATACCCACATCATGTCTAGTTTTTCCTACCAGTGGAAACATCCTCTCCACGTCCACTCTATCCAGGCCTCGCAGTATCCTGTAAGTTTCAGTAAGATCCCCCCCCTCATCCTTCTAAACTCCCAACAGACCCCGAGTCATCAATCATTCCTCAGAATGGTTAATGCCATGTTCGTGCCATGCCATGTTGGATTGTGTGTGATACTTAGCATACCCAGGCAATACTTGTGGTATTAACTGTGGACACATGCTGTATTGTGTGTCTATTATGTTTAGTGCTAATGCATCAACTTTTGAAATGGATATCATAGAATCATTACTGTGCAGGAGGAGGCCATTCGGCCCATCGAGTCTGCACTGACCACAATCCCACCCAGACCCTACCCCATAACCCCATGCATTTACCCTAGCTAGTCCCCCTGACACTAAGGGGCAATTTTATCATGGCCAATCCACCCAACCCACACATCTTTGGACTGTGGGAGGAAACTGGAGCACTCAGAGGAAACCCACACAGACATGGGGAGAATGTGCAAACTGCACACAGACAGGCAAGCCAGGATCGAACCTGGGTCCCTGGAGCTGTGAGGCAGCAGTGCTAACCACTGTGCCACCGGGCCAACCAGATATAGAATCATAGAATTCCTACAGTACAGAAGGAGGCCATTTCTCCCATTGCACCTTCACTGATGACAATCCCATATAGACCCTCTCCCCATGTATTTATTCTGCTAATTTGCTAAGGGGCAATCTAGGATGGCTAATCAATCTAACCTGCACACCTTCGGATATATTATAGTCCAAAGTTTGCAATCTGTTTAAAGTTTATTTATTAATGTCACAAATAGGCTTACATTAACACTGCAATGAAGTTAATGTTAAATTCCCTTAGTCTCCACACTCCGGCGCTGGTTTGGGCTCACTGAGGGAGAATTTAGCATAGTCAATGCAGCTAACCAGCACACCTTGTGGACAGTGGAAGGGGACCAGGGCAGCCGGAGGAAACCCACGCAGACACGGGGAGAACATGCAGACTCCACAGGGGCAGTGACCCAAGCTGGGAATCGAACCCAACCATTGTGCCACTACTGCCGCCCCAGCGACAGTGTTCACCGCAGACTGCAAAGGAGATAAAAACTTTCCTCGTGCAATAGTGGGGGGGTGAACTTCACTTGCAAAGAGGGAGGATTCCCCCATGGCGTGGGCCTGCATTATTCTCCGACATAGACCAAAAAGGGCAGAACACATGGGCCAGTGACTGGAAGCCACGATCATGATGAATGGCGGAGCAGGCTCGACGGGCTGAGTGGCCTGACCCTGCTCCTATTATCAATGTTTAAGATTCCACCGGCGGAACTGCCTGGAAAAGCCTGCCGGCTGTGGGAAAAGTGCCATGTTGTTAATGGGTAGTCAGCCCAAATTCTCACTAATGCCATTTCCTTCCCTGCTAACCTTGATGTCGGGAAATGCAAAAACAAAGCTTCGGATGTCAAATGGCGAATTGCAACTTGCGGCCACACTTCTGAAGCTGCTCGTTCTTTTAGTGACAATCTCAAAAATATTGGATGTTCCCCTCACGGCCCTTCCATTCCAATTCCGAATGTTGTTCAAAATAAATCAAACACGACAGCAGTGAGCTACAATATGAGCAACAGTCAAAGCAAATGTTTTGCTGCTGACACACATCACTGAGATGGAACAGAACAAATTGACCTTTTTCTGGGTACTTTTGGAACTTGCATGTTCATTAACTGCCAGCAAATATTTTTCTTTCAAATCCTGACAACATTGCCATGAATGGCACTCCTAACTCCAGGCCTCTATTTCTCTAACAGATAGGTGGTGCTGTGGACTGAGTTTCTGACCCATCTTGCATCTATCTCCAATGCCAGCTTAGATAGAAAAAATCCTACCTTCATCAGTTGATCATGGTAACAATTCAGTTTATTAGTAGACTATAACTGGGAATGAACAAGGGTTAAAAATATCTATTTTCACCATGTTCTCATCAAGCACTATCACACACTGCTATCATCTGACAAAATAGGCTGCCCAGTGATTAGCTCTGCTGCCTCACAGGGACCCGGGTTTGATTCCCATCTTGCGTCACTGTCTGTGCAGTCTGCATGTTCCCCCCGTGTCTGTGTGGGTTTCCTCCAGGTGCTCCGGTTTCCTCCCACAGTCCAAAAGACGTGCTGGTTAGGGCGCATTGGCCGTGCTGAATTCTCCCTCAGTGTTACCCGAACAGGCACTGGAGTGTGGCAACTAGAGTATTTTTTACAGTAACTTCAATGTAGTGTTAATGTAACCTGTGTTAAGCAGGTTAACAATTAACAGTTAGTGTTACCTGTGACACTAATAAATAAAGTTTAACTTTAAAAAGCTGCTCGCTTCATCCTGGATTACAAGGACAGCCTGGCTTCTTTTCTCAATTGTAAACCGTCTTCTTAAAACCCCCCCCACTCCCTTCCTCCTCCAGCAACAACTCTGAGGAGCTCTTGGACATCTTTGTGCCCAAGTTTGAGACCAACCAATTGAGCTGCACTTTCCACTTCCCTTCCTTCCTCTAGTCCACTGGGCCAAACCTCTTCTAAGGTTCCTCATTCCCCTATCCCTGAACTCACATCGCTCTCTGGTTTATCTCTAAACTTCTCTCATGCTCTCTCCAGACTGTCACAACCACTGCTACGCACAGAGTGGTAGAGGTTTGAAATATTCTTCCACAAATGGCTGTTGATGCTAGATCAGTTGCTATCTTTAAATCTGAGATCTTCGGTGTCCTACCATACATGGTAAATGGTAGGACACTGAAGAGTGTAGTAGAACAGAGGGATTTGGGAATACAGATATATAATTCTCTAAAAGTGGCGTCACATGTAGACAGAGTTGTAAAGAGTGCTTTTGGTACATTGGCCTTTATAAATCAAAGTATTGAGTATAAGAGTTGGAATGTTATGGTGAGGTTGTATAAGACATTGGTGAGGCTGAATTTAGAGTATTGTGTGCAGTTTTGGTCGCCTAATTACAGGAAGGATGTAAATAAGGTTGAAAGAGTGCAGAGAAGGTTCACAAGGATGTTGCCGGGACTTGAGAAACTGAGTTACAGAGAAAAGTTGAATAGGTTAGGACTTTATTCCCTGGAGTGTAGAAGAATGAAGGGAGATTTGATAGAGGTGTATAAAATTATGATGGGTATAGATAGAGTGAATGAAGCAGGCTTTTTCCACTGAGGTTAGGGGAGAAAGAAACTAGAGGACATGGGTTAAGGGTGAAGGGGGAAAAGTTTAAAGAGAATATTGGGGGAGCTTCTTCACACAGAGAGTGATGGGAGTGTGGAATGAGCTGCCAGATAAAGTGGTGAATGCGGGCTTGCTTTTAACATTTAAGAAAAGCTTGGACAGGTACATGCATGAGAGGGGTGTGGAGGAATGTAGTCCAGGTGCAGGTCAGTGGGACTAGGCAGAAAAATGGTTTGTCACAGCCAAGAGGGGCCAAAAGGCCTATTTCTGTGCTGTAGTGTCCTATGATACATTTTAGTTAAGCAAAGGTATTAAGGGATATTGGCCTAAGGCAGGTATATAGAGTTAGTCCACAGGTCAGCCACGGTCTCGTTAAATGGTACAGTAAGGAGTCTCACAAGTTCATTTAGTATCATGAGCTTTCGGAACACTGCTCCTTGATCAGGTGACTCTTTTGTCTTTACGGGTAATCAAGTCTTTACAGGTACAGACAATGTGACTGGAGAGAGGGATAATCACAGGTTAAAGAGTTGTGAATTGCGTCAAATCAGCACAGTTAGTGAGATTTTGCAAGCCCAGGCATGTCACGGGGGTTACAGATAGTGTGACATGAACCCAAGGTCCTGATTTAGGCCATCCTCATGTGTGCGGAACTTGACAATCAGTTTCTGCTCAGCGACTCTGCATTGTCATGTGTCGTGAAGGCCACCTTGGGGAACGCTTACCTGAAGATCAGAGGCTGAATGCCCGTGACTGCTGAAGTGTTCCCCAACAGGAAGGGAACATTCCTGCCTGGCGATTGTCGAGTGGTGTTCATTCATCCGTTGTCATAGCATCTGCGTGGCCTTATCAATGTGCCATGCCTCGGGACATCCTTCCCTGCAGCGTATGAGGTAGACAATGTTGGCTGAGTCGCAAGAGTATGTACCGTGTACCTGGTGGATGGTGTTTTCACGTGTGATGATGGCATCCGTGTCAATGATCCAGCCTGATGAAGGAGCAGGGCTCTGAAAGCTCGTGATACCAAATAAACCTGATGGACTTTAACCTGATGTTGCGTGACTTCTTACTGTGCCCATCTCAATCCAACGCCAACATCTCCTCGTCATCATTAAATAGTAGAACGGACTTCACGGGCTGAATGGGCTACTCCTGTTCCTATGTTCCTCAGACCATTCCCTGGGTGAAATCCTCTGATCTGTTAACTTACCAAAATTGACCCCAATTCCGTTATTCTCCCAGGCGAGTATTAGCTGGCTCCCCTTATTTATTCAACCCCTCCCCCTCTTAGTTGGCCACAACAAGGTTAATTTAAAAATGATCCCTTCCCTGTTGATAACACTCTCGAGCTCAAATGTGTTTATTTTTCAGAAGCAACCAAGTTAACCAGGTTCTCTTGAGCTGAAGAAAGTGAGACTGTTAGTAACTAAATAATAAAAATAATAAATAATAAAAACGCAACACACAATGAGCAGAAATGAGAGGTTAATGTTTCAGAGAAATGTAAAGAAACTTGGATCTCTCCTTGGCTTGTCCATGAGCACAGATGGCATTACATTGCAGTTGTTAATTTGGGTGATTCTGGCAGAACTGAAGTTACTTTGGAGATACTGGGCAAATTTTTCCAATCCGCCTGCCATGGGAATCATAGCAAGTGAGGGCTGGACCATGGAAAGATCTGTTGACCTCAGGAGGGATTTTCTGGTTTTGGGGTGAGTGTGACCAGAAGCTCCTGCCCATTGGGCTCTGTTGGGCAGCTGATACCTGCCTGGTTCCTTTCGATGGTGGCATCTGCTGATCTTTCCTCCATCAACAGACAAAGAGTATCGCCAGGTCTATGCCATTCAAGGAAATGAATGCCTATGAATGCCTAATGAATGTCTATGCCTATCAAGGAAAGCAGTGGTCCCAACGACCCCCGGCAAACCGACTGTAGCAGTAGACTTCCTCAGTCTGAAAAACAACTGTTCAGCACTACCCTCTGCTCTCTGTCACTCAGCTAACTCTGTATCCATGCTACCACTTCCCTTTTTATTCCATGAGTTTCAACTTTGCTGGCAAGCCTATTATGTGGCATTTTAGCAAATGTCTTTTTGAAGTTTATATATATATATATAGACCAGCATAACCCTCATCACTCTCTCTGTGACCTCAACACAACACAATTTGCCTTTCATGGTGCTGGTTTTGCCTAATTTTTCCACACTTGTCCAAGTAATGGTTAATTTTATCCTTCATTATTGTATTCACAAGCTTTCCCACCACCGAGGTTAAAGCGTCAGGCTTATAGTTGTTGCATTTATCCTTCCAAACTATGTAAATTTGACTTTGATCATAGAATCCCTACAGTGCAGAAAGAGGCCAACCAGCCGACTGAGTCAACACTAACTCTCTGAGAGCACATTCTACCCGGGCTCTCCCCTCTGTCCTATCCCCATGACCCCATGCATTTACCATGGCTAATCCACCTAACCTGCATATTAGGGAGGAAACTGGAGCACCCGGAGGAAACCCACGCAGACACGGGGAGAATGTGCAAACTCCACGCAGACAGTGTCTCAAGGCTGGAATTGAGCCCGGTCCCTGGCGCTGTGAGGCAGCAGTGCTAACCACTGTGCCGCCGTGTTGCTATTATTCATTTAACACTGCTGCTTGTGCCTGACCTCAACACAAATCTTGATCACCCCTGCGCTTGCTGATCCACACTGTCTCCCGGTTATGCAGTGCCTTGGTTTTAACATCTTTTCCTTTGTTTTCAAATAAAACGTACAGTCGGAAAAAGTGAAATTGTCCATTTTGGCAGAAAGAATGAAAAAGAAGCACATTATCTAAATGGTGAGAGATTGCCAAGCTCTGGAGGTGCAGAGGGATTTGGGTGCCCAAGTGAATGAATCACAGAAAGCTAGTATGCAGACACAGCAAATAATTAGAAAAGCTAATAGAATGTTATCATTTATTGCAAGAAGAATTGAAACATGAAGATGATGCTTCAGTTACACGGAGCATGAACACAATCATACATGGAGCCCTGCGCACAGTATTTGTCACCTCATTAAGGGAAGAATGTAGATCTGTTGGAAACTGTTCAGAGAAGGTTTACCAGACCAATACTTGGAATGCGCCTTATGAGGGATAATTGGACAGCTTTGTCTTGTATGTGCTGGAGTATAGAAGAGTAAGAGGTGACCTGACTGAAACATATAAGATCCTGAGGGTCTCTACAGGGTGGATGTGGAGAGAATGTATCCTCTTGTGGGAGAACCTAGCACTAGGGGACACTATTAAAAAATAAGGGATTGCTCACTTAAAACAGAGATGAGACAGAAAAAAAACTGTCAGAGGGTCACGGGTCTTTGGAACTCGCTTTCCATAGAGACAGTGGAGGCAGGGTCATAGAATCGACAGTGCAGAAGGAGGCCATTTGGCCCATCAAGCCTGTTCTGATAACAATCCAACTCAAGTCCCCCACATATTTACCCTCCTAATCCCCCTGATACTAAGGGACAATTTATTATTGCCAATCAACCCAACCCACGCATCTTTGGCCTGTGGTAGGAAATCGAAACACCCGGAGGAAACCCACGCAGACACGGGGAGAATGTGCAGATTCCACACAGACAGTGACCCAAGGCTGGAACTGAACCGGGGTCCCTGGTGCTGTGAGGCAGCAGTGCTAACCACTGTGCCACTGCACCAAATACTTCTAAGGCAGAGGTGGATAGCTTCTTGATAAGTAGTTGGATGGTAGGTTATCAGGAGTAGGTGGGATCTAGATTTGGAGTCACTACCAGATCAGCCAAGATCTGAAAGGTCCACTCCTGCCCCTTGTTCGTAAGTTCGAATCCGTCGTCGCTTCCTATCACTGTAAGCTCCTCCAGCTTCACAACTCTGGAGGACAACCGTACTCTTCCAATTCTGACCTCTTGTGCGTGCCTGATTTTAACTGCTGGGTTAATGTCTATGCAAATGATCTCTTAAATATAAAACAGGAAGGAAGTCAATTGCGATTTTATGTGATCCAATGGATACCAAAGAAAAAAGAACCACCATAAGAGGGACACACAAGGATGACATCATGATGGACAGCAATATCAATGTAATGTAGTAACTCTGAGGAGGAAGCAGCACTCACTGACCCATCGTATCCTTTCCTTTAAGGAAGTAAGAGTTAATTCTGTAAGTGCAGAATGACGCACTGCAAATGACGTAAAACCCAATGGCGTCAACAAGAGTTCCTTCCACTATTCTGCAGAGTTTAACTCAATCATCGGGCAAACTTAGCCAAAAGGTTTGCAGATATTTTTCCTGAGGAGATCAAAAGAGACAGGTAATGATAAGGGCAGATTGTACATGAACTGGACATCAATTTGATGGGGCGAATACCCTTTCTCATGTTGCATGTTACCTTATGTTCTCAGGGCACAGGAACTTAAATGAGTGTTTTTGTACGTTTAAGTGCAAATATTTTCTTTTTAATTTCTGGTGTTGAGAAGAAAACATCCATTGACCTGTTTCCTATCAGCCCATCTACCATCTACTCCATCTTTAACTCCTCTGATTTCAGTATTAAACCCGATCAGCATTCCTGCTGGATGGAATCTTCAATTAGGGTTTACACATGGTAAAAACTGTAAATGTTAACAACACACAGACACTGGGGATGGGATTTTCCAGCTGCGTGCGCCCCAAAACCGAAAAGTCACACCCGAGGTCAGTGGACCTTTACATGGTCCGCCCCTGCCTGCTACGATTCTCGTGGCAGGCGGGACAGGAAAACTCCACCCACTGAGTTAATCATTTTCCCTATTCCAGTGGACCTTTAGTCATCTGCATTGGGTACAAGTGTGGGCTGAGTCATTTCAAAAGCCAATTCCAAAGAACAAAGAACAGAAACAGCCCAGGAAACAGGCCCTTTGACCCAACGAGCCCGCCCCGCCATTTTAACATTACCAGTCCCCCCCCTCCACCCATGACCCTTATCTATTGTTTATGGCATTCCACATTGAGGGAAACTAATTTAGGGACAATTTATTACCTCCAATCAGCCTAAGAGCACATCTTTGGGGTGTGGGAGGAAACCGGAGCACCCGGAGAAAACCCACGCAAGCACGGGGAGAATGCGCAAACTCCCACAGACACCGGCCCAAATCCATGTGTCTGTACATGCTCTCCTTGTACCTCTTTTTTTAAAAGATGCTCCTTCATATCTGGCTCCAAGATAAAACAACCTCCTCTCATTCAGACCAAACTGATAACCATGGGAGGACAAGTGCAGCGGATGCGCGGAACCACCAGCACCAGGGGCATCCCCTTCAAAACACACACCGTCCTGACTTGGAAATGTATCTCCGTTCCTTCACTGTTGCTGGGCCAAAATTCTGGAACTCCCACCCCAACAGCACCATGGGTGTTCCTGCAACACATGGGCTGCAGCAATAAATGCTGGTCTGGTCTGCAACACCCACATCCCCATGAACAAATATAGGAGAAGAAACACCCTTTTCCACCTGTCCCAATGTCTCCTTATGAGACTTGGCGCCAATAATTGTTTGATAATGTACCTCTGAAGTGCCCGAGTCCATTTTCCAATGTTAAAGATGCTATATAAATACAAGTAGTAGTAGTTGTTGTTGTTATATGGATTAGTCGATATTGGTTGGAATCAAGAACTCTAGCCATTTCATTTTCCCCTTTCATACTGAGTTGTATTTTCGTCCTGGCTACGATGTATTAATTCAGTGCAGACTGGGACCTTTCTGATCCTAATGACTTTTTACCGATTACAGAGCGAAGAAGAAAGAAAAGTAACAGCACAGGAACAGGCCCTTCCAACAGCAGGATACAGAGTGCAGTCAGTAGTCCTACCTTCAGGAGCAGCAGAGGAATGGACACTCCCTCCAAGCCCATGCCAATCATAACACCCTAATTAAGCTAAGAAAAGTCTTCTGTCCTAACTTGGTCCGTACCCCTTTACTTCCTCCCTATTCACGTGCCCATCCAGATTGTTCTGAAATGTTGCTAAAGTGTCTGCTTCCATCACCTCCTCTGTTATCACGTTCCAAGCTCCCACCACTCTCTGTGTGACAAACTTCCCTTGCTCATCTTCCTTAAACTTTCCCCCTCTCACCTTGAATCTGTGCCCCTTGCAATTGACACTTCCACCCTGGGAAAAAAGCCTCTAACTATCCACCCTGTCTCTGCCTCTCAATTTTGTAGATCTCTACAAGGTCTCCCCTCTGCCTCCATCTTCCCAGTGAAAACAACCCCAGTTTATTCAACCTCTCCTCCGTAAGGCAATTTACTTCAAAGGTAAAGTCATTTGCTTTCTTTGCTAAGTGAAGATGGTTCAAGACAGACAAGTATGACGCACCATGACAGAAGATCCCCTGGTGGGAGCGGATCCAAATAGCAGTAGCTGCACATAGATATTCCCCCTCTGTACGTGGGGAAGTTTGCACTCCGCCCTCGGTCAACTCTCTGGAAAGGAAAAACTCGCACAGTGCAGAACCGTAGACAGAGACGGCTACAACTTGTGACTCTATGAGACTCGTGGTTATGTCCTGACAAACCGCATGCCTGTTGGGGTACTTTGGAAATGACACTGAGGAGCTGGGGTGTTGGGGGAGGTGGGCATGATGTGGGCAGACTTGGCTAAGTGTGGTAAACCCGAAAAACAAATAAACGGTTAGTTGAATAAGTCAATATATTGTGTAACACGAAGATTTTTAAAAGAAATTTTAAAAATTTCCTGTATCCTTCCCTCCCAAAACACACATACACACACAAACACACACACACACACACACATATGATGCTGCAGATGCTGGAAATCTGACATAAAAACCAAAAATGTTATAAACACTCTGGAGATCAGAAACGATCCTTGGAGAGAGGGAAACTACATTAATAATTCAGATCCATGACCTTTTATCAGAACCAATGCTCGCTGAACTGAAATGTTAATATATGATCACTAATTGAAAAGAAATCCCCTGGATATGGTTGATGTATCTGAGAATTAATCAGACTCTTCTTCACAAGCCTTATTCATGGGAGAACAAAGGAGTTTTTTTTTGTAAAATCCCAGTCCCCAAATCTATAGTGTGTTGACAGGGAAAGGTTTTGAAAGAAAGAATTGGGAAAAAAAAATAATTCAACAAATAATTGAACTTGCCAACAAAATCATGTGTGTCTCATGATCTGATGGTCTCTCTGCAATAGGAAGTCCATGTGAACACATACGTGAAAATACATGTGAAAACAGACATGCGTGCTTCCTTGGAAATGCGCACACACATGCACCCACATAACTCCCTTTCTAACCTTACAACACTGAGGACAATTGTCATGGTTTTTACATTCTCAGCTGAAGCCCAGTAATTCAGCAGTCAGTGCAGATTGAACCTAGATTTACTGCTGTCATATTTATTGTAGGTAATTAACGTTAAATTAAAGTGATGAAAGCTTCTTTGAAGGTGCTGATTCATGCATGGACACAGTGCGATGGTCACTGTAATAAGTTCACAAAGGCAGAATTCTCTTCACCAGAATCCATTTATTTACAATTCCAACAGCAGGATGCAGAGTGCAGTCAGTAGTCCTACCTTCAGGAGTGGCACAGGAATGGACGCTCCCGGTTATATACAAAGTGAAGGGTCTCTGATTGGCCCATCAATTGGCTCCATAATCAGAGAGCTCATATTCCAACAGGCCAACTTCAATGGCCTGATTGAAGTCATTACAGCCACGCAAATGATTGTCTTTCTTGATTGTAACTAGGGAGTAAGAGGAAGACTTTCCTCCTATATTCTCAACATGCTTTCGCGATCAAACCTCTGAACATCCAAGTCAGATTGGCTGAATCAGGCACTGGCCATTGTTTTTACCAACCAGCCAAGCAACGGTTAGTTGCTTTAAAGAGAGATGCCATTTTGGCTGGAGCCATGAGGTTAAGAATATGCCGATGATTTGGATATTCCGCATCAAAACAATGTGTGGTCAATGTTCTTAGTGAGATGTAAGGGAACATCTTGCAAACACTGATCGTAATATTGAAGGTTTCAAAGGGAGAACCTTAAAACAAAGTTTTAACTTTACGGAAGACAAACTAGAAATTAATTGATTGCGGTAGGTTGGCTGAACTGTTAATGGGGAAACCTACTAACAAGCATTCAAAGAAGTATTCACTAAAATACAAAAGCAACAAATTGCCTGCAAAAGCAGATGCTCCATAGAACATAGAACATTACAGCGCAGTACAGGCCCTTTGGCACTCGATATTGTGCCGACCAGTGGAACCAATGACCCTGTAACCTAAACTATTCCAATATTATCCATATGCCTATCCACTGACCATTTGAATGCCCTTAAAGTTGGTGAGTCCACAACTGCTGCAGGCAGGGTATACCATGCCCTTACTACCCTCTGAGTAAAGAACTACCCTCTGAGTAACCATCTGTGTAGTTATTTAACCATGGCCAACAAATGAAGCAGGGTCAAACTTGCAAACCCCCAACCTCAACCACATGAACCGTAGCCATTCAAGAAGGCAGCTCACTGCCACCTTCTTGAGGGCATTTAGGGATAGACAACAAATGCTGGTCTAGCCAGCGATGCCCACACTCCTTAAAGGACTATTTAAAGAAAACGTTTTACACAGATGTAAAGAAAAATGGAAATTAGGCAGACTGGAAAATAATACGAAATAGCGTGTTGATGGAGTTGAAAATACAGATCAGCCATGATCAAACTGAATGGTAGAACAGGTTGGAGGCACTGAATGACTGGCTCCTATTCATCTCACCTATTCTCCTCACCTCGCAGTCTTTCAAACCTGAAGAGCTCATGTTCCTCTACTCTTTCCTCACAGCTAAAACCTCTGCGCCTGATTCCCCACAGCTTAAATATTGGCCCAGGTTTTGGATTGAGAATAATGGTGAGATTATCTGCGTGAATTACCAATTGTATCACTCAACAACCTATGCGGAAACCTGGAAGTTACTGTCTGAGTTACCCTGTTGCTCCACAGGCAGTGCCTCACCAGTAGATTCAGCACTGGAATAAATGTCACAGCGTGATGTTATGGTACATACCCCTGGTGACCCACTAAACATGGCAGAAATGTTCGGGCTGGTACGTTCAAGTTTAAGTGGATTTGCAATGGTGTGATTTATCATAATTACAGCCCCACAACCTCTGTGGTCCTGAAAATTTAATATTCCAAGCAAAGAGTCTCATTTGTTTAGAATTTGATTCGTATTGGTGATAATTTTAAAAATTAAAATCAATTCTTGACCATTTTGGGCCCAATTTTACCATCAAGTTGTACCTATTTTCGGGTGTGAAAACTTGGTAAATTCAGGGGTGAGGTGAGTAGTGTGATCTGCGACTGCCTCTGTGTCCGTTCCCCCTTTATCAAGGGCCTAAAATGGGGCTTATTACGCCTGAAACGCTACAGTTCCAATCAGAGCCTTCAACTGTGCACGCGCAATGAAAATTGAAAAGCGCTCCCCTGTCACATCGCTCCCAAGCCAGTTAATGCCTCCCCCTGACCCCCGTGGACATTGCCCCACCCCCACTTAATGGGCTGCATGCCCAAATTTGCCGGCACTTCCTCCTTTATCACCGCGTTCGCCCGTCCAGGTTTGGCGCAAAGCAGACATGGTCTGCAAAGGTCTGAATCGGGCACTTCAGCTTCTGAGGAGGTCAGCTCAGAGCTTCTGGCAGCTCTCAAACTCAGATCGATGGTGGGGAGGGAGCGGGAGGGGGGCCGGGCGGGGGGGGGGGGGGGGGGGGGGGGTGGTGTGGGGGAGGTGTGTCAGATGCCTCTCTGGTGGAGGGAGGGAGGGGCAGTGGGGGGGGTCTGCTGCCACTCTGCGTGCAATTGGTCAGGGTAACTGGGGGCAGAGGGCTGCGATCAGTCTGGGGGGGGTGGTGAGTGCATAATGGGGTCAGTTATGTTGTGGGGGTGGGGCAACATCCCTAGGGACCAGGAGGGAGGCATTAACTGGCCCGGGAATGATGTGGCGGGGGAGAGTTTTTCAATGCTTTTTACTGCGCGTGCGCAGTTGGAGGCACCGATCGGAACTGCAGCGTTTCGGGCGCGATAAGCCCCACCCACAGGTTTGTGCAGCGCGATTCAGAATTCTTTCAGGCAGAGTGCGTATGGGGGTGCCTGAGAATGGGGCCAAAAGCCAGATCTGAAACACTCCCAGTTTCAAGTCCGCCCAGCACTTAGAATCAAAATGGTAAAATCGGGCCCTACACTTCTCTTCTATTTCACTCACCTCATCCCATCTGTCTGTTATTTTCTGAACACGAGTTAAATCAAATTTTATAGAGGAGATGAACAAGGCAAGTTTTACACACAGGCACAGCTACACATGCACGGTAATGTAAAAGGGCTGAATTGTGTGTGACTTGGGCGGGAATTTTAGGTTTTGGATCTGTAAAGGCTCCACCCAAGACTGCCCCACTTAGCACCCGCGTAGAGGCAGACCTGGCTACCAGGACAAGGAGGCAGCATGTGGGGATCGTGGGGGGGGCCTGTCTGTGGTACAGGCAGTAGGAAATGAGTGAGAATTGGAAGCACTATGAATATATTCCCAAATTCCCTGTCCCTTTTCCTCTCATGAGCCACATGCACTTTGCTGCAAATGACAAGAAGAAGGGCAACTTGTTGTATTTCAGTAACGCACAGAAAGGCCAAGGTGGGATTTTAATCAATCCTATTTAAGGCAGCATTCTGAGCGAGGGTCCCAGTTGCCTGCTGCTTCTGATATTCCATGCAGATAGGCACTCCTTCTCATGGACATAGACATCAACATGAACCCTGTGACATTTTACACTCATGTTAGAGTTGGACATCTCCGCTGGTGGATAGTCTACATGAGTGATGTGATGCTGCATCCTCAGTGAGTATCTCCTCTCAGGAATCTTTGTCCTCATCCTGAGGAATGACTGATGGGCCTGTGGGAGATGAAAGATATGGCTTACAATGACATCATTGTGCACATGATCATATTTTGCAGTCTGCTGGTACCAATCCAATGTGAGTGTTGTGGGCTTTTTTGGATGTGCGATATTTAATTCTGTAGCTGGTAGCCCCCATCTCTCCATCTCCAATGACCAGGTGTGTTGAGACTTGGCCTATCTCCAGTCCTGCTGCCTGCACAGCTTAAGACATAAGAACATTAGAACATAAGAACTAGGAGCAGGAGTAGGCCATCTGGCCCTCGAGCGTGCTCCGCCATAGAGTTTAGAAGAATGAGGGGAGATCTCATTGAGACGTATACGATGATGAATGGGATGGATAGGATAGAGGTGGAGAGACTCTTCCCGCTCAGAAAGGATAGTAGGACTAGGGGGCACAGCCTCAAGATAAAGGGGGGGCGGTTTAGAACGGAGTTGAGGAGGAACTTCTTCACTCAAAGGGTGGTGAATCTCTGGAATTCTCTGCCCGTTGAAGTGGTGGAGGCTACCTCGCTAAATATTTTTAAGACGCGGGTTGATGGGTTTTTGATAAGAGAGGGGATTAAGGGTTATGGGGAGAGGGCGGGAAAGTGGAACTGAGCCACGACAGATCAGCCATGATCTTATTGAATGGCGGGGCAGGCTCGAAGGGCTAGTTGGCCTACTCCTGCTCCTATTTCTTATGTTCTTATGTTCAATAAGACCATGGCTGATCTTTTTGTGGATTCAGTTCCACTTTCCCGCCTGCTCACCATAACCCTTAATTCCTTTACTGTTCAAAAACTTATCTATCCTTGCCTTAAAAACATTCAATGAGGTAGCCTCAACTGCGTCACTGGGCAGGGAATTCCACTGATTCACAACCCGTTGCGTGAAGAAGTTCATCCTCAGCTCAGGCTTAAATCTGCTTCCCTTTATTTTGAGGTTATGCTGCCTAGTTCTCGTTTTGCCCGCCTGTGGAAACAACTTCCTTGCTTTCTATCTTATCTATTTCCTTCATAATCTTGTATGTTTCTATAAGATCTTCCTATCTTCCCTCATTCTGCAAGTGACTTCAAACCACACCTTTATGTGTGGCAGGATTTTCCCTCCCTATGCCCTCCTTCAGATTAGCAAGGGGCAGGATCAGCCTGGAGACATTTAGAGTCTAATGCATCAACTCCAGAGAGGCACCAGTAAAATGAGGGACTGCCTCGCGGCACTGAGTTCATTGCTGCAGTTTCTTGCTGTGTTGAAACATCTGGACAATCCTTCACCTCTCGCTCTAGAGGACTCCATGCAAATATTTCAGCAGAAGTTGATTCACACAGAGCATCGTCGTGGCCACACTCAAAACTGTCGGGAAACCCAGCGTCAGATGCAAATACAGCAACTAATCGAACAGCCACTGACACACACATTGCCGAATGTTCCAGGGTCCCCGCTCACTGCTGGGCTCCCCAACACCAACAGGTCAAAGTTTAAATCCAGTTCTGCGTTTGCTCAGTACAGATTCTGCCACCTGATTGGCTAAAGCTGCTGGTTTTGATTTGATTTATTATTGTCACTTGTATCAGGATGCAGTGAAAAGTATTGTTTCTCGCGCGCTATACAGACAAAACATACCGTTCATAGAGTACATAGGGGAGAAGGAAAGGAGAGGGTGCAGGGTATAGGCCGAAATTTTACTGTCCCTGCCCATCATGGAAATCGGAGCGGGTGAGGGGTGGGTCATGGAAAGTTCCGTTGACGTCGGGTGGGATTTTATGCTTTTGGGACAAGTGAGGTCGGAAAATCCCGCCCATAGTATTACAGTCACAGCTAGGATGTAGAGAAAGATCAGCTTAATATAATGATAGACCCTTTCAAAGGTCTGATGGCAGCCGGGAAGAAGCTGTTCTTGAGTCGGTTGGTGCGTGATCTCAGACTTTTGTATCTTTTTCCTGATGGAAGAAGGTGGAAGAGAGAATGTCCGAGATGCATGGAGTTCTTGATTACGCCGGCTGCTTTCCCAAGGCAGCGGGAGGTGTAGATGGGATCAATGGATGGTTTGTGTGATGGACTGGGCTACGTTCACCACCTTCTGTAGTTTCTTGGGTCTGCCCATCCCTGCCACTGACCCCCTGTAAAGGACATCACACCAGGTAACACACATGGTAAGTTGCTTTTCGAAAGCCCACAACAGCTCTGTGGGTAGTACAGTCAGCTCTGTTCTTGTCATTGATGAGTTACACATTGTTATATTCACATAAGATCCGACCATCTGTGTCATTCCCTGTGACTGGCGTAATTTGACTTCTGCTTTTTGGATTCACAAGCCAAGTGGAGGATCTAAGTATCACTTGGCTGAAAACAAGATTCCTTTCTCTTTCAACCATGTCCCCTAAACAAAAGTTGAAGGCTGCTCAAGGTGGTGTAAATTCATAGCAGGTTAGCTGAAATGCACCAACATTGTCCAGTAGACATAATAACTGGATTTTTTTCCAAAAATATACTTTATTCATAAAAATCTCAAATAAACTGTTGCAAATCTACATGGCTTTGAACTGCAAACAGTGCAGAATCAAAACGTTTTTACGGTTTTATACTAATTGCAGTCATTACATTTCAATACTTAAAGCTATACGCACGCCTCAATAAGTTGCTGTGTGCTGTTATTTCTCAGATTGGCACACAGTTACGCAGGTCGAGGGTATTCTGCAGTTCCTGGACCCTCAGTCTGCCTCCGTTAAAAGGCCTTACAGTGTGGCCTTTCCCCACTGTGCCTTTGCAGCGGCTGCCCCAAGCTTCAGCCCGTAGTCCAGGACCTTGGAATGTGCCAGTCTGCAACACTCGGTCGAGGACAGCTCTTTCAGCTGGAAGATCAGCAAGTTTCGGGCGTCCTTCACCAAGTTGATGACCTTCCAGCAGCAGTTGATATTTGTCTCGGTGTGCGTCCCCTGAAACAGCCCTTAGAGCACAGAGTCCTGCGTCACCGAGCTGCTCGGGACAAACCTCGACAAATACCACTGCATCTCACTCCAGACCTTCTTTGCAAAGGCACATTCCACAAGGAGGTGTGCGACCGTCTCGTCAGCCCCACAGCACAACTGGTTTTTGTGTCTGTGTTAACGTGGGAGAAAAAAAATCCCACTGATGGCCACTCGATGGCGTCCACTGGAAGATATGCACGGGGAACATCTATTTAGGAAAAACTTGGATTGAACTATGATGTCCCACAGGATAAAATATTCCTGTGTTCACTCATGAAAAGAAGGCTCACCTCAGTGAAACACTGGAGCTGTCCAAGTTTGACTTGTAGTCAGAATTCGCAAAGCCCAAATATGCAAGTACACTGTAATAACTCCACGGAGGCGAAAGTCCCATCACCAAGTTACTTTATTTACACCATACTTCTGTACACAGCCAGCTCTCCAGTTGCTGAATGCAGGCTGGGAGTCTGACACACCTGCTTTAAATAGGGAGCATGAGGCTCCCTGATTTAACCATCAATTAGGACTCATCAGGTAGTTCTTTTAACGGCCCAACAAATAAAACAAACTCAAATTAACTCAGGGACAAATTAAGAGGGGCAGCCCCCCCCCCACCAAAGGAAGGGGGCACGCCCAAACAAGAAACAAAGTCAAAAGGAAACTTAAAACATTAAATCATAATGTGATTATCGTGGTTGAAATTATACCCCACTCCCTGTGGTGCCCAGCGGGCACGGAAGGCGCCAGCTGCGCCCGTGGATACTGCGTGCTCCCCCTCCAGGGACACCGGGCCGCGAATGTAGCCCCAGTTGAGGGGCAGGCAGTCAGGGTGGACGACCCCGTCGATCGCCTGCTGCCTGGACCTGTTGATAGCGCGCCTCGCCAGGCCCAGGAGCAGGTTGATGAGGAGGTCACCCTCCCGACCTGCCTCAGTCTGGACCAGGTGCCCGTAGATCAGGAGCATGGGACTGATGTGCAAGGACTCATCAGGTAGTTCATACAAGCCAACCTCATTAGCCTGGCTTAAGTCATCACATACACCATGTTCTTATCCACCAACCAAGTGCATGGAGGGGGAGACAATGGCTGGGTGGTATTATCACTAGATTATCTTAGTCCAGAAACTCAGCTAATGCTCCAAGGACCAGGGTTCAATTGCCACCATGGCAGATGGTGGAATTTGAATTCAATTAAAAAAAAACAGAATTATGAATCTATTTGTGACCATGAAACCATTGTCGATTGTCAGAAAAGCCCATCTGGTTCACTAAGTCCTTTAGGAAGGAAACTTGTCCTGACCCGGTCTGGCCTACACGTGACTCCAAAGCCACAGCAATGTGATTGATTCTCAACTGCCCTCCAAGGGCAACTAGGAATGGGCAAATAAATGCTGGCCCAACCAGCGATGCCCATGTCCCACATGAATTAGAAAAAAACAAACATGTTAAGGGGAGGTGGTGGCGTATTGATATTATCACTGGACTAGTAATCCAGAGAGCCAGGGCAATATACTGAGGTCCCAGGTTTGAAACCCACCACAGCAAATGGTGAAATTTAAATTCAATAAAAACAATCCACAATTAAAAGTCTAACGATGACCATGAAACCATTGTTGACTGCTGTAAAAACTCACCTTGTTCATTAATGTCCTTTAGGGAAGAAAATCTTACCTAGTCTGACCAAATGTGACTCCAGACCCACAGTAATATTGGTGGACTCTCTGAAATAGCCATTCAGTTTAAGGGCTGTTAGGGATGGGCAACAAGTGAAAGACACAGAAAGAGGCTATTCAGCCCATCGAGTCTGTACTGACCACAATCCCACTCAGACCCAATCGCCGTAACCCTCATTTAACCTACTAATTCCCCCGATGCTAGGGTCAATTTATCATGGCCAACCAACCTAACCCACACATCTTTTGATATAGCCAGTGTCACCCTCATCCTGAGAATGGATGTTAAAAAAAAGTATCTCATGTTCAACCTGTGCAATTTGGTAGTTTTAGCTATAATGTGGCACCGCTACCTCACACAGCCAGGGTACCAGGTTCAATTCCAGCCTCAGGTCACTGTCTGTGCAGAGTCTGCACATCCTCCCTGTGTCTGTGTGGATTTCCTCCGGGTGCTCTGATTTCCAAAGATGTGCGGGTTAGGTTGATTGGCCATGCTAAATTGTCCCTTAGTGTTGGGGGATTAACAGGGTAAGTTCATGAGATTATGTGGATCGGGCTCAAGTAGGATTGTTGTCAGTGCAGACTCGATGGGCTGAATGGCCTCTTTCTACGCTTTAGAGATTCTATGATTATATATCTTGCTTCCAATCCCATTCCATATTACGTACTGTTGCAAAATCTCACCCAAAACATCCATGCTCACGTCCAGTTTGAGTCTCAGCGGGTTAATTAAGTATATTGGTCATTCCAATCAAATTCAATTCTATCCTTATCAACATCTGTACAGGGACATGCTAGCAACAGTTATTGGATAATGATAAGGAATAGGTGCCCTGATAGATTCTCAGAAGCATAGAACCATACAGCGTAGAAGAAGATCTTCAGCCCATCAAGTCTGCACCAACATGTGAAACTCTTGATCTCCCACCTAATCCCATTTACCAGCACTTCGCCCAAAACTTTGAATGTTACAAAGAACCAAATGCTCAACCAGGTACCTTCCCCAGTCTAAGGGTGCTGAGGCCAACAGCAGCGCCTGAATTATTGTCCAAATTGCTGAGGGAAGAAATGAACCTGAAATAAAACAATTCAGATTTTTGATTTGAAGCTTTGCACCACAATACATGGCATTTATTTGTTTATTAGTGTCGTAAGTAGGCTTACGTTAACACTGCAATGAAGTTTCTGTGAAAATCCCCTAGTTGCCACACTCCAGCGCCTGTTCGGGTACACTGAGGGGGAATTTAGCACGGTCAATGCACCTAACCGGCACATCTTTTGGACTGTGGGAGGAAACCGGAGAACCCAGAGGAAACCCACGCAGACACAGGGAGAACGTGCAGACTCTGCACAGATTTACATGCTAGATTATCGGGGATATATTAGGTACTAAAGTGGTTTCACCAAGTTCTTGAAAATTTTCACCGGTGAGGCACTCACTTTTAAATCATTCGCCCACACAAACAGTGAATCACCCTGAGTTAGTCACTGAATATAATGGCAATATAGGTCAGCTGTTTCAGATCTTCTCTTGTGCCCATATAAGCAATTCCTTGAAATAGATCTGGGAGGGAAACTCCAAGTTCTGACGAACTTACATTTAGTGTAGGATTTAATCCTGTTACACAAATCAACTTTTATCATCTCACTTTTGGAGTAAAGAAAACCTCAAGCATTCCAATCTCTAAAAGTTTTGCAAGCAAATGGGAATCTTTTTCAAAACATATTTACTGTGTAGGTTGAATGATATCTTGGTATTGAGAATTCACTATTGCAAAAGGGTTGTGTGTATTATAAAGAAGTAGCGTCGTGAAGCTTGGATTTTCCCTTATTTCCCGAAAGGACCTCGATTGGTCCAATGCTCAAGCATAGCTGAGCATTTTAGCTTCAATGTGGGATCGATATTGAATTTTCTGATCTCTTACTGATCAAAGGGAGATGATGGCTGAGTGGTATTATCGCGAGACTATTAATCCAGAAACTCAGCCAATGCTCTGGGGACCTGTGTTTGAATCCTACCACGGCAGACGGTGGAAATTGAATTTGAATTCAATTTAAAATAAGTCAAGAATTAAGAATCTACTGATGTCCATTGTTGGGAAAAACCCACCTGGTTCACTAATGTCCTTTAGGGAAGGAAATCTGCCGTCCTTACCTGGTCTGGCCTACATGTGACTCCAGAGCCAATGTGGTTGACTCTCAACTGCCCTCCAAGAGCAATTAGGGATGGACAATAAATGCTGGCCCAGCCAGCGACGCTCATGTCCCACAAATGAATATTCAATCTCAGCAACATGTAGCAAGAGAAGGATGGAATCAGCTGGAGTTTTAACTCCTGATTGTCAAAACTTACCTCCTGCTGTAAAGAAACAAATATTAAGTGAGAACAGGACAGGTTGGTTATAATATCTTTCCATAGATTAGATACACAGGGATGAATTTGACATCCAGACCCACCCACAGCTAGAGCACTCTGCAGTGTCCCCAGCACGCACATGGAAGCCTGGTGGTTTCAGCAGCATGCTTGTCAGTGTTTGCTTTCGAATACAACTACTACATTTGCATTAGACTTCCAGGTTTCTCAGCCAATTGGAGTGGGCCCCAGATTGGTTTCTTTCAGTTCCACAAAGGGATGTTGTGACAATCACACTTGAAGATGGCACAAATGTGCAGAGAGAGTCAAAACCTGCAGAGCTGGAGGCTTGCCATGGCGAGGTGAAACATCTCTGGAGATAATGATGTAAGGTTCTGTTCCATGCGGCCAAAGGGGAACAAGACAGCTATGGCTGGAAGTGGCAAAATAGGTTATCAGCAAAGATAGGATGCCTTGGACCTTGATATCCTGTCACAGGCGGTTCAATGACTTGGGTAGGGCAAGAAAGGTCAGTGACATGATACATTCATGTAAAGCCTCTCTCACTCTGCCTTCCTCAACCTTCTCCTCGCCCTCACTCCTCAGACAAATGTTGCCCCTCCATTCTCTCTGGGATGGGATTTTATGGCCTCGCTCGTCCCAAAACCTGCCCGAAGTCAACGTTCCTCTCCATGGTCTGCCCCTCCTGTCCAGGATAGTAAAATTCCAGCCAGTTTCTCCCACTCACCGCGCTGTCT
This sequence comes from Carcharhinus amblyrhynchos, assembly GCF_965287045.1. Classification (NCBI taxonomy): domain Eukaryota; kingdom Metazoa; phylum Chordata; class Chondrichthyes; order Carcharhiniformes; family Carcharhinidae; genus Carcharhinus; species Carcharhinus amblyrhynchos. The sequence goes on from NC_137327.1 coordinate 135,800,723, forward strand.
TTGTCTCTTTGCAGAAGAGAGTGCATAACATCGGGGGAGAGACAGAGAGTCAAGGATGACCCACAGTCATTTTCAGCTAGACAGCTGCAAGGGAGGAAGCAGCGTAAGTGCTTTGGCTCTGGGTATGTTTGGTGTTGGAGATGGAGAGATATGGGGATGTCTCACAGCTACCTAGTGACAGTTAAATATCACACAGCCAGATGGTGTATAATAATCACCCTTATCAGCAGGCAGGTAATGAAAAGTGATAATGCGTGCAGAGTTGACAGGATCATCTCAAATTGTCAGTGTGAATTTCTGTTTTTCAGTCCCACAGGACTGAGAGTGTCCCTGACGTGGAAGGAGGTTGAAGACTGGTGTTGAGAAGTCACAGGACCCAAGAGCACCCTCCACCAAACTCAGATATACATACCTCAGACAAGGCAGGTCATTAAGTTGTCACAAGGTGAATCACACACTTCGGGTGAGCAGTATGAAGGCAGACAGAGCAATGGAGTTGGAGAGCACGGGGCCCTCTATACCCTGCTCAGCCAGATATAGAGGCAGCAAGCAGGAAATGTGTGAGGTTCCGTCAGCCTGTCCAGTCACACTGTGCACAGTTGGAGAGAGATTTGGGAAGCCTGACTCTAGCTTGAATGCTATGCTATCGACCTCCATGGCAAGGGTGGCGACCTCCTTGGACCGTGGTGATGGTCTGCACACTCAGAACGAAGACTGAGGTTTGAGTTAACTGCCTGGAACTGTTAAGCATTTCAATGACAGGAGCAAAATGCTTTCCGGTTCTTGCATAAAGGAGGGTAGATGGAGAAAGGGGACATGGAAGTGGAGCCTCTACTCAAAGGAATTCGACATCTAATTCTTTGTGTCCCAGCCCCACAAGCTGCCTCCTGTCCCAGTGGCTGAGTCTGCCCTGTACAAGTATAGATGGAGCAGTCCTTGGTGGGGCTCCCCCAGCCTCCCAATCCCAAAGGATGTTGGCCAAGATAGACTGATAGCTGTGGCAGGGATAGAAGCAGCCCTTATCTAGCTCTGCTATCCCTACTGATCATGTGGCGATGCCGGCGTTAGACTGGGCTCAGCACAGTAAGGAGTCTCTCAACACCAGGTTAGAGTCCAACAGGTTTATTTGGCAGCACTAGCTTTCAGAGTCTCAAGCTCCTTCATCAGGTGAAAGAGCCCGAGACTCCGAAAGCTTGTGCTGCCAAATAAACCTGTTGGACTTTAACCTGGTGTTGCGAGATTTCTTACTATATATCCCTGCTGAAGCCAGAGGGGTTACATCATGGGGAAGTAAAGGATTTATAGTGTACACGTGTGATACTTAAGACTGTGTTACATACACATGGTGCATAATTAAATGAATTTCACTGCCCCATTGACCTGCCTTGGCCAGTTTTGCCTGCGTCTGTCAAGCAGCCTTTTGCCTTGTGAAGAATGGTAAAGAGTTAAAGACAGATAATGGGTATAGGTGAGAATGAGGAGTTGTTTTTGAGACTGCTTGATTGCGATTAGGATGAAGCGTGAAGAGGGGACACATAACAGTTATCAGGTTGATGGCGTAAGGAGAATCAGGCCACATATAAAAAGTAGAAAGGAGAAGTGAGAAAGGAAATAAGTGATCTAAAAAAACGCAGCATGAGAATAAATTGGCAGCCAGTATAAAAGGGAATCCAAAAGTCCTCTCCAGGCCAAATTTAAAGTGAAAGTGTTATCAGAGGAGATGTGGGGTTGGTGAGGAGACCAATTGATGGAGGAAAGGAACATCTATGGCGGAAAATGAATGCATCAATGCTTATTAAATATGTTATCTCCAAAGGAGCAGGTAATCAAAATACATTAGCTTTTAGGATCAACCAGGTTGATGGTTTGTTGCCACAAATGTATGTCCTTATCTTGTGAATGTTTACTACATCAAATTTCTGTCACATCTGGAGATATTTTTGCATCAAGTAGCCTCTGGAATATTTGCAGCATTGTCTTTCCTCTTGATGATCCAGACAACTTGTATCGAGTTGGTCTGTTAGAGCTCATCTGTGTCTCATTTGTGTTCTCCTGCATATAAACCAATAAACACCCCATATGATTGATTGGTGACCCTGAAGGATCCCAGACCTGAAGCCTTAGCCATTCCTGCGCCGGTTCGCCAATCTTCCCCACTTTACCACTCAAAGTTGGCCCTTCCTTCCTAACCTTCTCCTGCTTGATGCTCTTCTCCCAAGCTACAGAAAGAGGCATCGAACAATTGGAACTCGGGTGAGGGTCAGGGAGCGCCAATCTTGACAAGTATGAGGGGGCCAGGAGGGAAGGGCCACCGCCGGGGAAGGAGATTGTGAAGGGCCAGGGCGAAGGAGAGGAAGGTCTCTCCTCTTCCTACCCCTCACGTTCCCCAAACCCCTTCCCCCTGTTCCACTTAACTCTCCCCCTTATATTTTACCCCCTTTCAAGATTTACCAATCAATTCACCAATCGCAGAACATTATTGCTAAAATGATAACACCCATTGCCGGTATCTGATTATAAATATCACCTGATATGTACGCTGCATGCATTTATATTAATAATAGCAATAATATAATAGTGTTCCCATCCTATAAATAACACCACCATGACTATTAAACAAACCAGGCAGTACAAATTTTATTTTAACAGTATCTTGCAATTTTGTTAATTTGATAGTTAAATATTCTATTGTTACTTATAACACTGTGCAATTACATGGATTTTGGTGACTGCCTCAGCCCCTATTAACATGTTCTGTACATGGCACCATATGACACAATGACTGTAAATTAATATTTGGGAGGAAGATTCAAAATTTGCAGCCCAGAAAAATTGTACAAGCTCATTTCCATTCTGTAGAAGTTCAAAATTATCTTCTTCTGCTTGGGCATGTGATGTTATTCAAGATAATTATTTCATACAAGTGGTCTAACTGGATTCCATTTGAACAACAATCTCACAGGATAGAAAGATCAAATGATTCCTGAGCAATAAAGTGGAGTGATTGAATAACATAAGAACATAAGAACTAGGAGCAGGAGTAGACCATCTGTCCCCTCGAGCCTGCTCCACCATTCAATAATATCATGGCTGATCTTTTTGTGGACTCAGATCCACTTACCCGCCCGCTCACCATAACCCTTAATTCCTTTACTGTTCAAAAATTTATTTATCCTTGCCTTAAAAACGTTCAATGAGGGAGCCTCAACTGCTTCACTGGGCAGGGAATTCCACAGATTCACAACCCTGTGTGTGAAGAAATTCCTCCTCAACTCAATCCTAAATCTGCTTCTCCTTATTTTGAGGCTATGCCCCTAGTTCTAGTTTCATCTGCCAGTGGAAACAACTTCCCTGCTTCTATCTTATCTATTCCCTTCATAATCTTATATGTTTCTGCAAGATTTCCCCTCATTCTTCTGAATTCCAATGAGTATAACCCCGTTCTACTCAATCCCTCCTCATAAGCCAACCCTCTCAACTCTGGAATCAACCCAGTGAATCTCCTCTGCACCCCCTCCAGTGCCAGTATATCCTTTCTCAAGTAAGGAGATCAAAACTGTACGCCTCACCAGTGCGGCCTCACCAGCACCTTATACAGCTGCAACACAATCTCGCTGTTCTTAAACTCCATCCCTCTGACAATGAAGGACAAAATTCTATTTGCCTTCTTAATTACCTGCTGCATCTGCAAACCAACTCCTTGAGATTCCTGCACAAGGACACCCAGGTCCCTCTGCACAGCAGCATGCTGCAATTTTCTACCATTTAAGTAATAGTCCATTTTGCTGCTATTCCTACCAAAATGGATAACCTCACATTTAACAACATTGTACTCCATCTGCCCGACCCTCGCCCACTCACTTAGAATATTTATATCCCTTTGCAGACTTTCGGCATCCTCTGTATAGCTTGGACTGAGGTAAGTGACGTGATTGAGGTGCGAGCGGATGGTCTTTGCTCTGGAGAAGATATGGAAGGAAGGACAAATTGCAATTTTGAGATGAGAAAGTCATCTTGGATTTGAGTAGAATGCCAAGGTTGCCAAGAGTCTAGCCAACTACAGTGACAGGCAAGTGGATGGAATTCATGATGACTGCTAAAGACAACAACTTTAGTTTTCTCTCTGTTTAGCTGGATTAGCTTGTGACTCGTTGAAGAATGGTCTGACAACGCGGGGACAATGAGCAGGGATCAGGAGAGCTGGAGGAATTGCTACTACTGAGCCAAGTTGACACATGTTGCAATACCTTGTGACTATTGTATCTCCACAAATTCCCTGATGACTAAGATTGTCCTGGAAGACTGAAACTTGACGAGTATCTTTCCAAAATGCAATGTTGTTTTTGAAATAAGATACCTCTCATTTTTAGTAAGAAACTTGCTGACATGTTACACAATACCATTGCAATCAAAATAGGAGAAATACATTACCACATTCATACACCATATTCTAGGTATAAAAGGCGAGTTACACATAAGATCAACAGTGGGTATTATCTCCTTTGTGTATCTCATTTTTGCCCTTTACTCTCCTCTTTCTGTCGGGGCTCTCTTAGCAGTCTAGAGCTCCAGGAGCTCTGTTGTCCTCTGGCACCTCATCCAAATGGTTGTTATTTATGTGAACCTAAACATTCAGTACTGATGAGCTATCTAACCCTGGGGTGATGCCCTTGCCTGCATCCTTTGTCCCTGAGTAATTATTCAGGAGTGGACCTTGAAAATGATTTTTCTCCCCTCTTCCAAAGTCATAGACATTGAGACTAGTTGCAATGCCTGATACACCAAGACAGCTCTGGGCATTGTACCCACTTAATGCTTGCTGTCCATTACAAGCATCTCCATTTACAGAATACGGCACTAAATGTATTCTGAAAGCAGAATACATGGGACATGAGTGTTGCTGGCTGGCCAGCAATTATTGCCCAAACGTAGTTGCCCGAGGGCAGTTGTGAGTCAGCCACATTGCTGTGGCTCTGGAGTCACACGTAGGCCAGACTGGGTCAGGACGGCAGATTTCCTTCCCTAAAGGACATTATTGAACCAGGTGGGTTTTTCCGACCACTGACAATGGTTTCATGGTCATCTGTAGATTCTTAATTCCAAATACGTTTTATTGAATTCAAATTCCACTGTCTGCCATAGCAGGATTCAAACCGGGTCTCCAGAGCATTAGTTGAGTTTCTGGGTTAATAGTCTAGAAATAAAACCACTAGGCCATCACCTTCCCAGTAAAGTATAGAAAGCAGAACCGCTTAGGGGTGATCTCCATATTAGTGCGCCATTAGCATTTATGCAATTCTAACTTACATATAGAACATTCTGGACATACAAAAACACAGAAAATGTATCACATATGTTTCTTTCTAGAGTTAAATTTGCAGATACATATATAGTTAAGATTTTCTCCATTAAATAGCAATTTTGGAGGAACAAATATATGCTGCTAATAATTCAATTTTTATTAGATTTTATGCATCTTTATTATCATGGGACAGAGATAGGTTGGATTATTTTCAAGATAAGGAAAGAGGATGTAATAAGTCTGGTACACTTCCATGTTGCACCCAGTACATGAATCCTTTTTAATGATAAACATGGGGAATTTTATGCCTGTATTTTGTATAGGGAACTTCCCATGGAATTTATCATAAAATACTTCATTTTCTTTGAAGTAAGAATTTAATTGCAATTACTTTCTTCAACACAAAGGGTTTTTTTTCTTCCTGTGGTAATTTCCTAAATGGTTACCAAAGTATTAGAAATCACAAATATGGAACTAAGTGGATGGGAAGTGTGAAATGGAAGTTAATAGCTTACATGTGCATATAGATGAAGAGGGCCATTTGACTGCCTCCAGAAGTTTTGGGATCCTCAAAATCTAAAACCAAGATCAACAGAAAGAACTTCAGACGATTAGCAAATCATTGCCATCTATATCCCTCCACCCCATCCAACCATCTCACTTACATTATTGAACATTACTAATCTACATAAAACATGGGGAGTTTGAATGTAACCCCCACTGAAATGGTTTCCAAACCTCACCCTTTGCATACTCATCGCTTCCAGGGCCTCCCGCTGCCCGCTCCCCGTACCAGTATACAGGTTTAATAAAAGCAAATTACTGCGGATGCTGGAATCTGAGACCAAAAGAGAAAATGCTGGAAAATCTCAGGAGGTCTGGCAGCATCTCTAAGGAGAGAAAAGAGCTGACGTTTCGAGTCCAGATGACCCTTTGTCAAAGCTGGTAACTAGGAGCTAGAATTTGGTATGGGGACAGAAAATAATTGCTTCAGTCTTCCCAATATTTAACTGGAGGAAGTTTCTGCTTATCCAGTACTGAGTGTTGATAAGCCATCAGATAATTTAGCAGTGGTAGAAGTCGAGATAGGTGGTGAGGAAAAGTTGGGCATCATTGGTGTACACATGAAAACTAACACTGGATGGTGCCGGCGAGGTTCAGATCATAGATGGGAAATAGCGCAGGGCCAAGAACCAACTCTTGGGGACACCAGAGACAACAATGTGGGAATAAGTGACAATCGGGATTCAATTAAATAGATAAAAATGGAACCAGGTGAAAGCACTCCCACCCAGATGGAATTAGGCGGAAAAGCATTTGAGGGGGATGGTACAGTCATCCCAACAAAGGTTGCAGACAAGTTGAGAGGAACAAGGTAAGAAAGTTTACCGTAGTTACAGTCACACAGGATGTAATTTGTGATTTTAGAAGGAACTGTTTTTGCCTTTTCCCAGTGGTTTACAGGACCTTGGTTAGAGGGATTTAAACGTGGATTTCAGGGAAGATGTTGTGAATTTAAGAGGTGACAACATGTTAAAGACCTTTGAAGAGGAAACAGAGCTTGGAGATGTGAAGCAGGTTTGTAAGTTTAAGTTTATTTATTAGTGTCACCAGTAGGCTTACATTAACACCATAATGGAGTTACTCTGAAAATCTCCTAGTCACCACACTCTGGTGCCTGTTTGGATGCACTGAGGGAGAATTTAGCCTGGCCAACGCACCTAACCTGTACATCTTTCAGACTGTGGGAGGAAACCGGAGCACCCGGAGGAAACCCGCACAGACATGGGGAGAACGTGCAGCCTGCGAATGGACAGTGACCCAAGCCAGGAATCAAACCGGGGTCTCTGGCGCTGTGAGGCAGCACTGCTAACCACTGTGCCACCCTTAAGGATGGTGAAGTGATACGTGACAGATAACGTGACGGGTGAGGATTGTTCAAATACCCCACTAGCCTCTGCATTCATAGGACCGTCCTCCGCCTTTACTGCCAATTCCAGCACAACGTTAACATCAAACACATCTTTCCCTCATTGCCGGAACGCCCATCTCCACCATCCCCTCGCCCTGCACCAACCCCGTCAGCATTCTGTAGGGACAACTCCCTCTGTGACAACCTAGTCCACTCCTCTGTCATGCCTAACTACCCATCCCCTTCCCTCTGCACCTTCCCATGGAATCACAAACAGCGTAACACCTGCCCCTTTACCTCCTCCTGCTACACCATTCAAGACTCCAAATACTCCTTTCAGGTTAAGCAGTGTTTCACCTGCAGTATCTTCAGGTTACTCGGTTGTATTCACTGCTTACAACATGGTCTCCTCTACACTGGGGAGTCGATCCGTAGACCGGGTGACCACTTTGAGAAACACCTTTGTTCAGTCCGCCAGCATGACCACCCCCACCCCCCCCCCGCCCCCCACACCCCTCACCCTCCACCACCTTCCTGCTGCCTGTCGTCCTAACTTGGCACCTTGCTGTCATGTCCTCAAGTCTATCCTCGGTCTGCTGCAATGTTCCAGTGAAGCCCATCGCAAACTGGAGGAGCAGCACCTCATCTTCATGTGGGGCATGTTGCAGCCCTCAGGACGAGGGTTCAACAACGTTAGACTGTGACCCATCTCCTCCGTTTTAAAGCCCCTTTTTAAACTATTTCATACGTATATTGCCTCAATGCAAAACTCCCACTCCCCCTACCACACCTGGCCATCTGCCTTTTCTTCTTAAAAGTTGCTACTTTTCATTGCAATCTCTCACGTTCTCCCTCCCTTCAATTTTGATCACGAGTCGAAGGTTTGCTCTGTTTGATATTGAAGGTGCCTCTCCAATTTTAAACATTCCTTCCTTTTTGACATTTCCCAGAAACAATGTCCGGTACTGCAAACCAGTAACCGCTGTATCTGCAAAATACTGCACGTCCACGTTTGAAGTGAACTTTCCTCTCACAGCAGATGAATTATTTTTACTGCATCCTAGTGTGCTTAACCACAGCTAAAAATAGGACTGATCAACCAGCCCAGTTGAGTATTTTGTTTCCTCCAACAAATTACAATGGAAATTAAACTCAGCCTTCTGGCTAAGATCAAATGTTGTTGGTCGTCCATCGTCATCGATGAGGACCTCGACACCATTGGTCATTTTGAGGCTGGTTGTGGCGTGTCCGAAGATGACCGATCAGGCCAATTCGGGCACGGAACGTCCTGGCATGTATTGGACAGACTTGTGTAGACACAGCGCAACACCTACATCAAATGTAAGAAGTCTCACAACACCAGGTTAAAGTCCAACTTTGGTAGTAAAAGCCACTAGCTTTTGGAGCACTGCCACTTTGTCAGATGAGTGGGAGTTCTCCCACTTACCTGACGAAGGAGCAGTGCTCTGAAAGCTAGTGGCTTTTACTACCAAATAAAGCTGTTGGACTTTAACCTGGCGTTGTGAGACTTCTTACTCTGTTTACCCCAGTCCAATGCCGGCATCTCCACATTAAGATCAAATGTGTCATTTCAAGCCCAAGATGGGGTGCAACATCTCACCTGGTCACCTTGGATCTTGTTTGTGGGGGCCATGAATTGGTATTTGGTGTAAGGGGCAAGCAAGGAGATAGATTTGGGTTTGCCCCGTCTGTTGCTCATACCCAGGAGATGGTGGGGGGCCCAGGTTAATGCTCTGGGGACATGGGTTCAAATCCCGCCATAGCGGCATTTCAAAATTCCATTAATTGTTTGGGGCGGCACAGTGGTTAGCACTGCTGTCTCACGGCCCCAGGGACCCGGGTTCAATTCAGGCCTTGAGTGACTGTCTGTGCAGGGGAGTTTCAAAGTTCTCCCCGTGTCAGCGGGGGTTTTCTCTGGGTGCTCCAGTTTCCTCCCACAGTCCAAAGGTGAATTGGCCATGCTAAATTGACTCTTAGTGTCTCAAGATGCGTAGGTCGGGGGGGGGGTGGGATAAATTGGTGAGGTTATGGGGATTGGGAGGACAGAGGGCCTGGGTAAAATGCCCTGTTGCAGAGTTAGTGCAGATTTGATGGGCCGAATGGCCTCTTATTGCACTGTAGGGATTCAGTGCTCCGAGAACTGGCATTGTAACTTTAAGAATGGAGTAAAAGTTTAAAAGTGCAAAAAGAATTTCACATTTTAATGATGCTGGGGGCAATTTTCCAACCTCACCACACCTGGAGCAGGTCGCACCGATCCCGAAATTTAACGTGCGGACCTAAAAGTTGGTTCAGCATCCGGCACCAAACGATATATAATTGTCATAGTTTTTTTCCAGTGGAGCAAACTGGATCACACCAGGAAGGGTGCAAGGCCATTTAGCATATTTAAGGTAGTATTACTGATATGCATAGCCGTTTGGCATCAGATTCACCCAGCTTCCAGGACCTTCTGACCTTCAGGTGCAGGGTAAGGCCAGCATCATTACTGATCTTCACACCATGGGGCTCGGAGGTCATTGAAACCTGGTGGTTAGGGACATGGCTGGGCAGTGCCCACTTGGCAGTACCCATCTGGCACAGGTGGGCACTGCTAGTGTGCCAAGGCAGTGCCAAAGGGGGAGGGGGCTACGACAGGGATTATATGTAGGCATGGGCGGAGAAGTGGCAGAAGGACTTCAACGCAGATAAATGTGTAGTGGTCCATTTTGGCAGGACCAACGGGATGCAGGAATACAATATCAAGGATAGGAGTCTTAGCTGTGTTGAAGAGCAAAAGGACCTTGGGGTTCGGGTCCATAGGACTCTTAAATCGGCCTCGCAGGTGGAGGATGTGGTCAAGAAGGTGTATGGTGTACTGGCCTTCATTAATCGAGAGATTGAGTTTAGGAGTCGGGAGGTAATGCTGCAACTTTATTAAGGCCCTTGTCAGACCCCACTTGGAGTACTGTGCGCAGTTCTGGTCACCTCACTACAGGAAGGATGTGGAAGCTATTGAGAGGGTGCAGAGGAGATTTACAAGGATGTTGCCTGGATTGGGAGGCATGCCTTATGAAGATAGGTTGAGGGAGCTCGGTCTCTCCTCCCTGGAGAGACGAAGGTTGAGAGGCAACCTGATAGAGGTTTATAAAACGTTGAGAAGAATAGATAGGGTGGATTCTCGGAGGCTATTTCCCAGGTCTGAAATGGTCGCTACGAGACGACACAGGTTTAAGGTGCTGGGGAGCAGGTTCAGAGGAGATGTCAGGGGTAAGTTTTTCACTCAGAGGGTGCTGAATGAATGGAATCGGCTGCCATCGGTGGTGGTAGAGGCAAACTCGCTGGGGTCTTTTAAAAGACTTCTGGATGAGTATATGGGATCTAATGGGATTGGGAGTTACAGATAGTTCTATGGCTTGGTAGGTATAGATGTGATCGGCGCAACTAGTGGGCCGAAGGGCCTGTTTGTGCTGTAGTGTTCTATGTTCTACGTTGTGCAGGGAGGAAGTGGGGTGTGGCGGTCGTGCAGGGATGGACCATGAAGTGGGCTCATGTCAGGAGTCATGAAGGGGGCATGTTGGGGGTTACGAAGAGGGACCCATTCAGAGGCCCCCAATGCCCCGATACTGGTGATCTGTGCTGGGAGGTGGTAGAGAAACATGCCACCGATAAGTGGGGGGCAGGTCCCGATGTCTATGGGGGGAAGGAGTGCACTCCCAAAATATGCCCGATCACTTCGCAGCCTGGCTCATCAGCATGTTTTAGACCCCGCCCCTCCCAGAATAAGAAGGCAACTCACCAGTCTCCCAAAAAATGACTAAGTGTAGGGCGATTGTGTTCCCGACCACACTGGACAGACTGGCATGGACCACTCAGTATTCACACCATTGAGGCACTTAAAATCGCAGCCACTGTGTTTCTTCCTTGAGTTATATATTTCAGATTTAAATTGAGAACATCGCATGCTTAATAAGAATGAGCAATTTTACGAAGAGAGCAGAGCGGTCAGTGTGTGAAGCTGTGAAAGTGAGTTAAGCTGTTCTCAATAAAATGACTGGCGGCACAGTGGCACGGTGGTTAGCACTGCTGCCTCACAGCGCCAGGGACCCAGATTCCATTCCAGCCTCAGGTGACTGCGCGGAGTTTGCACATTCTCCCCGTGTCGTGTGGGTTTCCTCCAGTTTCCTCCCGCAGTCTGAAGATTAGCGGGTTAGGTTGATTGGCCATGCTAAAATTGTCTCTTCGTGATCAGGAGGGTAAATATGTGGGGTTACGAGAATAGGATAGTACTTTGGTGGGATTATTGTCGGTGCAGGCTTGATGGGCCAAATGGCCTCCTGTAGATTTTAAGAATGTTTTCAAGGCAAACTAATTTGAATAACTCCCAAAATCTAGCATAGAAGTCAAAGCCAGCAGCTAGAAAGATAGGAGAAAAGTTTTGACAAAGGAGAATGACATTTTGGACAAAAAGAGTTGTAATGATTTTGGTTACAGAATGTATCCGTTAAGGAGAGCTTTGTAGTCTCCTGTATCTTAACAGCCAGTATATATAAACAGCTTGTAACTATATACATATATACAATAAAAGGTATCGGCATGGAGCTATCTTCATGTTTAGATCTGAACACATCTCTGGCCACACTCACCTTAGGTCTGCGTTCTTACATCTCATTTTGGGCGGTCACTGTACTCAGTCCCACATTAACCCTGTGTATGCCAAACACACATAAACAACAAATGTTAATTTGTTTTGAAAGCTGAATAATTGCGAGGATAAAACGTAGAAAAACAACCAGAACTGGAATAGTCACATTGAAGAGGTAACAAAGCAATAGGGTTCCAGCAGCAGGTGAACTGGGGACTGGGGTGAAGTCGGGCAACGTTACAGAGGTGGAAATAGGCGGGGGGTCTGAGTGAGGGCACAAATGTGAGGTGGGAAGCTCATCTCAGAGTCAAGTCCAGCACCGAGACTGTGAACAGACAGGTTTTACCTCAACTGTGACCAGTTGGGTAACTAGGGGACAGAATTCAGCACCTTTGTAATCTGCCACAGCCAATTCCTGTAACGTCTGGTAATGTTCAGTAATGTTTATACTTCTGTGGGATGTGTGTGTCACTGACAATGCCAACACTGGGTTGTCCATCTCCAATTGCCCATACACCGAGTGGCTCACTAAGCCATTTCAGAGGGCAATAAAGAATCAATCACATTGCTGAGCTTCTGGAGTTACCTGTTGACCAGACTGGGTAAGGATGGCAGATCCCCTCCCAAAAGGACATGAGTGAACCAGATGTCTTTCTTTTTACAACAACTGATTATGATTTCTCAGTCACCATTAGCTTTCAATTCCGGGTTTATTCATGAATTCAAATTTGAACCCATGTTTCCAGAAGTGGGCCTCTGGATTGCTTGTCTTGTGACGTGGCCACTGTGTCAAAGTCTCCCCAGCAATATTCTTAACCTGTCAGTCTTTTAATTTTAAGCTAGCTCGCCAAAACAAACAGCAGTTCAACCTACTAAAGAAGTTTAAAGCCCATCAAATGTTGCTAGCAAACTCAAAAGACTCTTATTTAACTGCCCACAGTGCCATCAACGCTGGTGACTGTGCGTCACTCCTAATTTACTACAAGTCACAATGAGTTAGTGAAATGGGAGCAAACAAACAAGGAGGATCCATAGAACCCTACAGTGCTGAAAGAGGCCCTTCAGCCCATCGAGTCTGCACCGAACACAATCCCACCCAGGCCCTACCCCCATATGCCTACATATTATACCCCTAATCCCTCTAACCTACACATCCCTGGACACTAAGGGGCAATTTCTTAGCATGGCCAACCAACCTAACCAGCACATCTTTGGACTGTGGGAGGAAACTGGAGTACCTGGAGGAAACCCACACAGACACGAGGAGAATGTGCAAACTCCACACAGACAGTGACCCGTGCCGGGAATCGAACCCAGGACCCTGGAGCTGTGAAGCAGCAGTGCTAACCACTGTGCTACCGTGCCGCCCTAATGAGGGCATTACGAGGATAGCACACACGAAAGGGACATGCAACACAGTTTGCTGTTCGACAATTTTGGCCATGTGGCCCCCAGGGACATCTTGCAGGTTTCCAATGGTAAGATCAGCCCAGTGCCTCCCCAGGCTGCCTGGTGAAACTGAACCCTGATGTGCACAACTTCAATACTCTCCTTGACCCAAGGCTGAGCTCTGAACCTCACATTTGGTCAAACATTACAGCTTCCACATCTATCTTTGCAATCATTCCCTTAGCTCATCCCACCTCCATCATATCCCTCATTCGTGACCTACTCACCTCACAGCTCGATTTCTCTGAGCCCGCGAGCTTCACCCCACCAACACATTCAGAATCCCGCCACCCGAAACCTGAGCAACACCAAGGCTTGGATTAAATGAAACCTGTTGTGGCTGGAACCATGGCGACCAGGCCCACCTCATTGAACAAAGTGCAAAGAACAAAATCAGCCCGGGAAACAGGCCCTTCGGCCCAACGAGCCCGCGCCGCCATCTCAACACCACCAGTCCCACTCTCCACCCACGACCCTCGTCTAATGTTTTATGGCCATCCAGATTGAGGGAATCTGATTTAGGGACAATTTATTCCTGCCAATCAGCCTAACAGCACATCTTTGGGGTGTGGGAGGAAACCGGAGCACCCGGAGAAAACCCACGCAAGCACGGGGAGAATGCGCAAACTCCCACAGACACCGGCCCAAATCCATGTGTCTACACAGCAATCAGTGATAGTCACTGAGCTGTTGTCTTGCCCAGTATCTTGTCCAGTTTAGGCACACACTAATGACATGAAGCACTAGGCCAATCTCGAACAACCAAGAGCAGCCCAAGTACGACCCATCGCGTGTATGCCCCTCGTTGGACACAAGGTGGACCGACTTAAAACCTGTGAATGAAAAGGAAAAAAAAAATTATTATCATACCATATCCATTTACTTTACCAGGGACGCCCCAATGCTAATGAACCTTATTTAAAACAATCTCCTATATCCACCCATCTCCAACCCACTCATGTGCCTATCTAAGTTACTCTTAAATGACTCTAGCGTGTTTGCCTCCACCACCTTACTTGGCAGAGCATTCCATACCCCCACTACCCTCTGTGTGAAAAACCTCCCTCTAATATCTGTGTTATACCTCTCCCCCCTCACCTGAAGCCCATGGCCCCTTGTCCTATGTGTCTCTATCATAAGAAATAGCTTACCTCTGTTTATTCTATCTATACCCTTCATAATCTTACATACCTCTATTAGATCCCCCCCTCAGTCACTGTCTTTCAAGGGAAAAGAGCCCCAATTTGTTCAATCTTTCCTCATACCCCAGTCCTTCCATACCAGGCAACATCCTGGTAAACCTCCTCTGCACTCTCTCCAGAGTCTCCACGTCGTTCTGGTAGTAAGGCGACCAGAACTGGACGCAGTACTCTAAATGCGGCCTAACCAACGTTCTGTACAACTGCAACATTAGGCTCCAGTTCTTATATTCTGTGCCCCTTCCTATAAAGGCTAACATACCATAGGCTTTCTTCACCACACTCTCCACTTGCACTGCCACCTTCAAAGACTTGTGCACTTGCACCCCCAGGTCTCGCTGCGATTCTATACTCCTTATGGGCTTACCCTTAATCATATAACTCCCCCCTACATTATTCCGGCCAAAATGCATCACCTCACATTTATCCGGATTAAACTCCATTTGCCATGTATCTGCCCAATCAACCAGGCTATCAATATCCCGTTGTATTGCCAGACACTGCTCCTCACTGCCCGCCACCCAGCCATCTTGGTGTCATCAGCAAATTTGCTGATCACACCACCTACTCCCTCTTCCAAATCATTTATATACACTACAAAGAGAAGAGGTCCCAGTACTGAGCCCTGCGGCACACCACACCACACCTGACGAAGAGGCAGTCCCCTCGAAAGCTTGTGAGTATATTATCAAATAAATAGGTTGGACTAAAACCTGGTGTTGTCAGACTTTTTACTGTGCACACCACTAGTGACAGACCTCCAGCTAGAAAAGGACCCCTCCACTACTACTCTCTGACTCCTCTTTGCAACAGTAAAAAGTCTGACAACACCAGGTTTTAGTCCAACCTATTTATTTGATAATATACTCGCAAGCTTTCGAGGGGTTACCCTCTTCGTCAGGTGAATGGAGAGTTCTGGCCTCAGACAGAGCATATAAAGCACAGACAGTTTAGAGATTACTGATTAAAATGCGAATCCCCACACCCAACCTGCTGTTCAAGACCTGAAGTGGCTGATAATGTGAGTGGTAGGAGCACTGATCACAGTTTAAAGAGATGTGTATTGTCTCCAGACAGTACAGTAAGTGAGGTTTTGCAAACCCAGGCAAGTCACGGGGGTTACAGATAGTGCGTCATGTCCTCTTTGCAAGCCAGTTCTCTACCCATCTAGATACCTGGCCACGTATCCCATGAGCTTTAATCTTCTCTACCAACCTACCATGAGGGACTTTGTCAAATGCCTTACTGAAATCCATATAGACGACATCAACGGCTCGTCCTTCGTCGACCGTTTTTGTCACCTCCTCAAAGAATTCTACCAGATTCGTAAGGCAAGACTTCCCCTTTACAAAGCCATGCTGCGTATCCTTAATCAGATCGCAACGTTCTAAGTGCTCATACATCCTATCCCTAAGAATCCTCTCCATCAACTTGCCTATCACTGACGTTAAACTCACCGGCCTGTAGTTACCTGGGTTATCCCTCCTACCCTTTTTAAACAACGGTACCACGTTCGCTATCCTCCAGTCCTCTGGGACCTCACCTGTGTCCAAAGAAGAGACAAAGATTCGCGTCAGAGGCCCAGTAATCTCATCCCTCGCCTCCCTAAGCAGCCTAGGATAAATGCCATCGGGACCCGGAGCTTTATCGGTTTTAATGCTACCTAAAAGCCCCAACACTTCTTCCCTCGTAATCGATAGATCTTTCAATTGGTCTACCGCTCCCTTGACGACCGTACCAGACATCAAGCCCCTCTCCTTCGTGAATACCGACGCAAAGTATTCATTCAGGATCTCCCCCTGGCGGGGGTGGGGGGGTGGGGGGGGGAGGTGGGGCAAGACCGTCTCCCGGCAGAGGGAAAACCTCCCCGATGAATTCAGAGGGCAGAAGGGGCTGATGTGGGGTTCCAGCTGGTGGCAGGAGGATGTCAATTTGGCTAATTTATGATTCAATTTACCCCAGTTCTCCCTGAGCCCACTGCAATTTGGGGGTGGCTCAGGGATTAAATGGCAGGGAGGGGGGGGAGGGTGTCACCTGCTTTTTCCCGTGCCCACCCATTACTGAAAACCTCTCCACGCTCTTGCCTCTGACCCCCCCCCCCCCCACCCAACCCAAATCCCCATCTTTTGTGACCGCCCCCACCACCCCCACAGCAATCCCTATCCCCACCGTTACTCGTGTCTGGCCTGGGGTCCATTACTGATTTTGGTAGGTGCATTGCCACCCAGTAGCTGCCACTCATTCAATGAGAAGCCCTGCGTTTGCAGGAGGGCCTGAAGATTTTGGTGGGCTGGCGTCAGGTCCAGCAGGAAGGACTGTGGTTGAGCTGCTGACGTGCAGCCCGCGTGACTGGTTAAACTGTGCTGGCTGTTCATCAATGGGAGGGGTGGGGAATCCCTCTCTCGACACGAGGAACAAAGAAACAACATTGCAGCGCAAGAACCAGATCCTTCAGCTCTCCAAGCCCATCATGATGCCTGCCTAAGCCAAAACCGTATGCACTTACGGAGTCCGTATCCTTCTATTTCCATCCTATTCACATATTCGTCTAGACGCCCCTCAACTGCTATTTACCTGCCCCCACCACCTCCCCGGGCAGCGTGTTCCAGACATTCACCACCCTCTGTGTCAAAAAACTTGCCTCGCACATCTCCTCTAAACTTTTCCCCACCTTAAACCTCTGTCCCCTCGTAATTTTCTACTCTAGGGAAGAACATAAGAAATAGGAGCAGGAGTAGGCCATCCAGCCCTTCGAGCCTGCCCCGCCATTCAATAAGATCATGGCTGATCTGTCGTGGCTCAGTTCCACATTCCCGCTTTCTCCCCATAACCCCTAAGAACATCCACTATCATGAAAAAAGGCATGAAGATTGGACGTTGGGGTGCCTGCTCAGAGCCACCGCACCCCCTCCCCAACCTTTGTTTCTGATCCCTCTCCCCGTGGCCCCCACCCAGAGGATATCCACCCATCCCTCCATGCTCCCCCCCCCCATTACTTACCTTTCTCCTGGGTGCTGGGACTTTAGTGAGAGGATGTGGGATGGGGATGGGTGGGTGACGGGGGTGGGGGGGGGGAGGGGGATGGGGACTATTGTTTCTACTGCTGCTGCCATGGCCAGCTCCATGGCACTGTTGGCAACAGGAACTGCCAGCCTCTGATTCACTTGATTCTGGTGGCCTGTGAACCACCTGATTGGCCACAGGTCTGGCGGACCTTCTGAAGGAGGGGTGACACAGGGTGTCTCGCCTGCTCTCCAGTTGGCCAGCGAGACCCTCGGCAGGAGATTCTGCTCAATGTTTCGGATCAAGTGACCTCACATCAAAACTAATGACAAAAAGAAGGCAAATGGAATGTTAGCCTTTATAGCGAGGGGGATGGAATATAAAAGTCGGGAGGTCTTGCTGCAACTGTACGGGGCACTGGTGAGGCTGCAGCTGGAGTGCGGTGTGCAGTTTTGGTCGCCGCATTTGCCTTGGAGGGAGTGCAGAGGAGGTTCACTAGGCTGATATCGGAGATGAGGGGGTTGGACTATGAAGAGAGACTAAATAGACTGGGTCTGTACTCGTTGGAGTTTAGAAGGATGAGGGGGGAACTTATAGAGACGTATAAGATAATGAAGGGGATGGATAGGGTAGAGGTGAGAGATTCTTCCCGCTTAGAAAGGATAGCAGGACTAGAGGGCACAGCCTCAAGATAAGTTGGGGGGGGGGGGGCAGTTTAGAACGGAGTTGAGGAGGAACTTCTTCACTCAAAGGGTGGTGAATCTCTGGAATTGTCTGCCCGTTGAAGTGGTGGAGGCTGCCTCGCTAAATATTTTTAAGACGCGGGTTGATGGGTTTTTGATAAGAGAGGGGATTAAGGGTTATGGGGAGAGGACGGGAATGTGGAACTGAGCCGCGACAGATCAGCCATGATCTTATTGAATGGCGGGGCAGGCTCGAAGGGCTAGATGGCCTACTCCTGCTCCTATTTCTTATGTTCTTATGCTCTTAATGAACGATCGCACTAAGTGAAACATTAACTCTTGTTTCTTTCAGCGACGCTCCCCGACCTGCTGAGTTCTCCCATCTTTTTTTTTATTGTTTTTTTTTCTCAAGTGAGCAAAGACATGGTCTACACCACAGCAAAAAGGTTGAAACAAAGTTATTTACCACAGCTGAGTCCAGTCTGTAGAAACAGGAACCTCGTAAATTTCCCTTCCCTCAGCTGTTTTTCCCTCAGTAACACAACTTTCCCGTCGCTGCTTCTTTCGAGCGAAAAGCAATGTTAGTCACAGTGACCGTGAGCCATACAGAAAAAAAACTAGCAAGGTTCCAGCTTCAGTGATGACAGTTTTGTGATGCTTTAGCTGTTCGCCACTGGTCCAAGTGTTACAATTAACCTCACATTCCACCAGTAATCCCCATTGCAAATAAACATGTTTATGACAAGAAGCACCGGAGGGGTGGGGGCAGAGGAATTTTTGGGGTCGCAAGAAGCAACTCATTGAAGTAGATGGGGGGGCAGTGTTCCAAAAGCTCCTGATTCCAGTGAAACCTGGTCTGGTGAGACTCCTTACACTGCCCACCAACTCCGTCACCTCAGCAAATTAGAACTCAGACCAAAGGATGCTGAGCTTAAGCATCAAGGGGGTGAAAGGTTACGGGGGGGTGGGTGGGACTCTGGGGTCGAGGTTACAATCAGGTCAGCCAGGATCACATTGGATGGCGGAAGAATTGGCCGAGGGACCGAATGGCCTACTCCTGCTCCTAATTCGTGTGTCTGTATCATGAGAAGAATAAAATATAAAAGCAAGGAAGTGCTGCGATAATTACAAAGAGCCATGGGGTCAGTATTGTCTGAAGGAAAAGGAAGGGGCTTGATTTCTCCCATGTCATCAAAGCCCACTATAGTATGTCCTAATTGTCGTAATATGACCTTAAGGGATAGCAACATTCCATCACGAGAAGGGACATGTGATCCAGTCTCAGTTTCACTTTAGCCTCTGATCGAAACACAGCGAACACAGCTCTGCTGCTGTCTTTAAAAAACCTGTTTACTTGCGCTTATCATGACAAATCCCAGGATTTCAGCTCAGTCAATTAAAGGTGACACAGTGGGGTGGCTGGTCACTGAATATCATGGGAGCAGTATTAAACTGTTACCTGATGTCAGACACTTCACAACAGCTTTCGGGATCTGTATTTCACTGATTATTAGCAAAATTGATCATAAGAACATAAGAATGTAAGAAATAGGAGCAGGAGTAGGCCATCTAGCCCTTCGAGCCTGCCCCGCCATTCAATAAGATCATGGCTGATCTGAAGTGGATCAGTTCCACTTTCCCGCTTTCTCCTCATTACCCTTAATTCCCCTGCCTATCAGAAACCTATCTACCCGTGTCTTAAATATATTTAGCGAGGCAGCCTCCACCACTTCAACGGGCAGAGAATTCCAGAGATTCACCACCCTTTGAGTGAAGAAGTTCCTCCTCAACTCTGATCTAAACTGCACCCCTCTTATCTTGAGGCTGTGCCATCAAGTCCTGCTATCCTTTTTAAGCGGGAAGAATCTCTCTACCTCTACCCTATCCATCCCTTTCATTATCTTATACGTCTCTATAAGATCCCCCCTCAGCCTTCTAAACTCCAACGAGTACAGACCCAGTCTATTTAGTCTCTCTTCATAGTCCAACCCCCTCATCTCCCGTATCAGCCTAGTGAACCTCCTCTGCACTCCCTCCAAGGCCAAAATATCCTTGCGCAAGTGCGGCGGCCAAAACTGCACACAGTACTCCAGCTGCAGCCTAACCAGTGCCCTGTACAGTTGCAGCAAGACCTCCCTGCTTTTATATTCTATCCCCCTCGCTATAAAGGCCAGCATCCCATTCGCCTTCCTGACCACCTGCTGCACCTGCAGACTGGGTTTTTGCGACTCATGCACAAGGACCCCCAGGTCCCTCTGCACCGTAGCATGCTGCAGTTTTTCGCCCTTTAAATAGTAATCCCTCCTACTATTATTTCTGCCAAAGTGGATAACCTCACACTTGCTAACATTATACTCCATCTGCCAGGTCCTCGCCCACTCGCTCAGCCTATCCAGATCCCTCTGCAGACTTTCCACGTCCTCCGCGCAATTTGCTTTTCCACTCATCTTTGTGTCATCAGCAAATCCTATGCTTGAGTTCATCCAAACGATCGAATATACACAGCAGTCCCTCTGGGTTCTTCCAGAGTTCTCCCAGAACATTCCCAAAATGAGGATACTGATCCAGTACTGGATTCTTCAGATTTATTCCACAGTTCAGATCCTGGAATTTAAAACTGAAAACAAATGGGAAGGGTGGGAAGATTGGACAAGGTCACGAAAAAGGGCAGAGGCAAGCATTTTTAAATTGGTATTTTTCATTTGTGTTTTCCAATTGGCACTCAGGCTGTCTGAAACTTTGATGTCAGTTGTAAATTATTTATGTTTTGTCCCTACATTATGACTGGCACAAATGACATTTTGCTAATTGGAATTTCCCCGTCTGAGGGGTTTTAAAGATGACCAACAAAGAGATATGAAGCAGCTCTGACTGTATGGAAGACAGAAACAGCATGACCAACCCATTAATACACTCATCCCGGCAGTCAGGAGGACACACTTTGGAAAACAATTATTGCAGGCAGAAGTTTCAATTACCAAAAAAAAAAGAAGGGGACTTGTGTAAACGCCTGACTCCTCGATGCCTTCTTAAAAATATTCCAGCCACAGTGTCTATGCTTTCAGTAATACAGCACAAGAGAATTTGTGTCAGGCTGTTTACATCGCTCCTCAGTAAATTTAAGGTAGGAAGTTGCTCCCAGGAGATTGACTATGGCAGAGCTCTGTGGCAGAGTGCTTAGCTCACCCGCTCTCTGCCAAGTTACCCTTGCTCGCTCCTGTCTTCCTTGGTGTCCCCTGCCTTCATCCACCAGCTCCAAATACGGGTCATCCACATCTACAATGAAATTATTTTCAAAGGCAGTCAGTTCTGAGGGAAGGAGGCAGCCTAGTGGTTTTATCGCTAGTCTATTAATCCAGAAACTCAACTAATGTTCTGGGGACCCACGTCCGGGAACCGGAATCCCACAACGGCAGATGGTGGAATTCGAATTCAATAAAAAAAAAATCTTGAATTAAGAGTCTATTGATGACCATGAATACATTGCTGGTTGTCATAAAAACCCATCTGGTTCACTAGTATCCTTTTGGGAAGGAAATCTGCTGTCCTTATCTAGACTGATCTACATCTGACTCCACATCCATAGCAATGCGGCCAACTCTCAAATGCCCTCGGGCAGCTAGGGATGGGCAATAAGTGCTGGCCAGCCAGGCATGCCCATGTCCCACCAATTAATTAAAAAAAGCAGCCCGGCACCGACACAAAGTTGTTAGTGGCTGTCAAAGTTCTGTTGTTCAATGCAGAAAAAAGATTCAGAATGCAGCTCGGAATTTTGCCAGTAGCCTATGAGTGTATGGCCCATTATGTGGGCTCCTGCAGTGTTATGGTGGGTTGTTAGCACCGATTAGCTCAGCAATTTGCTTATATGTATCACCTCATTAGTCAGGTCTGTGGCAGACCGGTTTCTCACAAGGTTTACAGAAACATAGGTCTCTTATTTCAATATAGAACCATAGAACAACCATAGAACACTACACCACAAAAACAGGCCCTTTGGCCCTTCTTGTCTGTGCCAAACCATTTTTCTGCCTAGTTCCACTGACCTGCACCTGGACCATATCCCTCCACACCCCTCTCATCCATGTACCTGTCCAAGCTTTTCTTAAATGTTAAAAGTGAGCCAGCATTTACCACTTTATCTAGCAGCTCATTCCACACTCACATCACTCTCTGTGTGAAGAAGCCCCCCCGTAACATTCCCTTTAAATTTTTCTCCCTTCACCCTTAACCCATGCCCTCTGGTTTTTTTCTCTCCTAGCCTCAGTGGAAAAAGCCTGCTTGCATTCACTCTATCGATACCCATCAAAATCTTATACACCTCTATCAAATCTTCCCTCATTCTTCTACGCTCCAGGGAATAAAGTCCTAACCTATTCAATCTCTCTCTGTAACTCAGTTTCTCAAGACCTGGCAACATCCTCGTAAACCTTCTCTGTACTCTTTCAACCTTATTAGTATCCTTCCTGTAATTAGGTGACCAAAACTGCACACAATACTCTGAATCTGGCCTTGTAAGGACAGTGCTTTCGATGTCAGTGGAGAGTCTTGATTCATGATGGCAAGTGGTAATCATTCAGAATGAAATGAACATTTGTATGCCACCTATCAGATGAAACACAAGGACCAAATTTTCGCCAGGGCACATTTTGGAGTGAAATCCAATTTACCTTCACATTCCTGACTTTGTACCGTTTTCCTTTGGTGTTTTCGAGGGTCATGAATGCCCAGCATTTGAAAATCTACAGCTGCCCCTACAGAAGTTGAGGTTCCTATTTTGAATAGGGGACACAAATTGAATTTCCTCTCACTCACCGTTTTCATTCAGTGGCGTGAGTTCTGGAAGCTCATTAAGCATACACCATGTTTGAGCATTTCAGAAGAATATGGAAAGCCTACTGAGCAGTCTGGAAATTCTGAAAGGCAAGTTGTAAAATGTTCTGACACCTTCAGAGGTCACTATTTGATGCTGTATTATAAAGTAGATCTGTTTTTAATGCAGTGATTCATCATAAGAATCTGTCCTGCAAAAGTAAGTTGACCCCCTTCATTGGCTAGCATTGTGGGATTGTTCACATGCATTGAAGTACTTTTTGAATGGAGAAAGTACCACAATGTATTGTAAATGTTTTTAAAAAGTCTGCTACTGTTATGTTTTTTGAACTCTGATTTAATTGGCTTTGCAGATCTGGCTGTTTAAAAAATAAACAATGCTTTGGAAAGTATAATAAAATGGTCTACACCTGTCCCATCCATTGATTGACAGGTGCCCTGCTTTGAAATGGAAATATAGATCTGGGTTAGTGGAACTGGAAGCTCTTGTTTGATAGTTGTTCCTTTATGAATGCTTGTCTGGTTTTCAAAAGCTTCACCTTAGCAGATGGTTTTATTAATCCAAGGGCTGTTGAAGTTTATAAAGCCGATAATAACAAAATATGGCTTCGATATTGTTCTTGTTTCTTTACAAACTTTAGAGGCACTCAAAGGATTATAATGCTTTCCCCTTAGGTTTGTGAATGTGAATTTAGCATTTTCTTAGCATTTAAAAGTTTAATATTTCTTCAATGATCTCAAAATAATTTACATTGCTTTAAATAGCTCCTGAGGACTGTACATAGTGCACACTGAGGGTACATAATGAGGGCACAGAGATGGCAAGTGTGATTGAGGAGGCCTATGGTGGCATGGATATTAAGGTGGTGGGGAGGCCTGGGTTGGCATGGGTTGGCATCAGGGTGGCGGGGGGGGTGGTGAAGTAGGGAGAGGTTTAGGGGGACTTTAGACAATGTTGGGAGCTGGACTGCTGTGTTGGAGAACTGAGGCAGACCTTCTACCCAGCCCATTTTGCACCCACACACTTCACGTACTCCATCACAGCTCACAGCCTGAATCATATACCAAAAGATGAAAATCTCTCAAAAGTCACAAATGGATCAGGTTTGCATTTTGCGAGCCGCTAAAGTGCGAGGGCCATGTTTCCCTCAGCCCAGATAAACATTCAGTCTCTCGGTATCTTCTGCCTGTAAAACAGGCACAGAGTGATCCCATTTCTGGGCAAAAATATATAAACACAGAAATGCACCATCGGCTGCTTCTGAAACAAATAAGATTTTTCTCAGTGCTAACAAGCCTACAGGCACTTAGAGCACACTTGAGACGGTGGCACAATGGCTAGCACTGCTGCCTCACAGCGCCAGGGAGTAGGGTTCGATTTCCAGCTTGGGTCACTGTCTGTATTTGCACATTCTCCCCATGTCCGCGTGGGTTTCCTCCGAGTGCTCCAGTTTCCTCCGAAAGACATGTTGGTTAGGTACATTCGCCAAGCTAAGTTCTCCCTCAGTGTACCCCAACAGGCGCCAGAGTGTGGCGACTAGGCGATTTTCACAGTAACTTCATTGCAGTGTTAACGTAAGCCTACTTGTGACACTAACAAATAAAATTTGAACTTTTAAGATGAGCTTCATTGTCCAGTTTCAGAAACAAAGGCATCCGCTATTCTCTCTGCTTAACTTTCATTCAAGCTACTGAGTCACAGTTAGATTCTATATCCTGGGGATCTTAAGGCATACTTTTTACCTTCTCAGATAAAGATCAAATGTGCAGAGGCGAACTGGGAGAGGAAACTCATCACTGCCAAACACTGTAACCACATGTGGAAGTTATGCAATGCTGAGGCATCCTGGGGTCTAACTTCTCCTAACTTTCTAGAATTGGAACACTGCTGTTCTCTTCAAGATAATAAATTTGCTGCATCATTACATGATATATGGTCATATAATCATAGGAGATTCACAAACTAGGAGGAAACAAGTAACCACAAGTTCTTAATGTTGTTTAAAATTACCAGAAGGAATTTTTTCCTTTGACTCATTGCAACATGTGGACTAGTGATAATGAGCTGTAAAGAAATGGCCCCACCAACACACCACATTTCAGAGCCCATTATAAACAACAGGAAACATTAAACATTTTGGGTCGGTTCCATTTTCTTTTTACTTTTTCTGAAAAAATTGCTCTCGACTGAGCCCAGGCTGGGACAAAAAAGGAGAGTTCACCCAAAAATACACAAGCAATTTAACACACACACACACACACACACACACACACGAGAAACAGCCTGGCAAAAGCCAAGACATGGATCAGGGAATGGTTAAAAGGGCAGAAGTAATGTGTGCAGCGGCTGAAAGGAGGGAAAATGAGAGAAATAAAAGGCACATAAGGGACAACAAGATGTGATTAGAGTTAAAAGCAGATCAGTAAATGGAATGAAAACTAATCAACACTAAGGATGCCCCACATGACCATTATAACGGTGGGTACGGATAGAATCATAGAACCCTACAGAGCAGAATCAGGCCCTTCAGCCCATCGAGTCTGCACCAACCACAATCCCACCCAGGCCCTATCCCCATACATTTACCCGCTAATCCCTCTAACCCACACATCCCAGGGCACTGAGGGGCAATTTTAGCATGGCCAATCAACCTGACCCGCACATCTTTGGACTGTGGGAGGAAACCGGAGCACCTGGAGGAAACCCACGCAGACACGAGGAGAATGTGCAAACTCCACACAGACAGTGACCCAAGCTGGGAATCGAACCCAGGATGCTGGAGCTGTGAAGCAGCAGTGCTAACCACTGTGCTACCGTGCCGCCCTTCGGTGGGGAGTGTAACATGTTCTCAGAAGCAGAAGTCCCTTCACCAAACACCATTTATAAGCCTGACAACAGCATACAGAGTGCTTACAGTTAGCAGTCTACACTCGGAGTGCCAGAGCAACTGACACTCCTGGTTAAATACAAAGCTCTCTGACTGGCTATTAATTTGGCTTTTAATCAGGGAGTTCATATTCCATCAGGCCCACCTCAACAGCCTGATTAATGTCGTTACGGGGGTTAGGGTGTCCCCAGCATTAGAACAAACCTACTCATTTCCTCCATTCCTAAAATGATCCAACAGGCTTTTGTGTTGGAATTATGAGTTCAAATACCAGTCTTTCTGAGCCATCAGATCGGGTTACTGCCTTGTGCAGTGAAGGCTGACTCATTGAATTCCTTCATGCGGGATTTGGACCAAACTCAGGTCAGCATGGCCATTATCTCTGACAAAAGGTAAAGAATTCGGGGCCAGGAAATGTGCCTAGCAGCGGAACAGTGAGGGTGAGGATGGGTGGGAGTGAGGATGCGTGGGGGGGGGGTGCTGTTCTTGGTGGCTGTCCCAGTGCAACTCCTCGCTACTTTCCAGACTCTCTCCCCCACCTCTATCCTCAGCACAGTAAAATTGAACCAATATTTTCAGGTGGTGTGGAGTGTGTATATTGCAATACATGAGGTGTTGTAATTATGTGGGACAAGTTACAAGGGCCAACGTGTTTTAACCTGTCTGTCATTGTTTAATATTTTTAATTTTTTTGTTGTTTCCAGTCAATTTGGTTTAGTAGGAGTTATGCTTCCTGCTAGGTGAACCTACTGTAAGAGGAAGAAGCTTGGGCAAGGTGGTCTTTGGGAGACAGACCCAATGTCCGAATGGCCTCCTGATGCACTGTAGGGATTTTATGGCAGCAAGGGTTTTGAAAAGCTACAGAGTTGAGCAGCGTACATTGAGAGAACAGACAATCCCCAAAACACCTGTCTGGACCCCAACATCTCAACATGGTGGCTCTGAGTAAAAGACCCACCAAACCTTAGAAAGACGAAACAGGGCTGGCAAGAAAACAGATCTGTGAAGGGGCACAAAGGAAAAAAAATGCGATGCACCAAGACATCAGAACATTGGAGAAGCAGCAGTACAAGCCAAGACATTGAACCGCAGACTGGACAGCTGTGACCACAGGCATGGAGTAGCAAACAGCTCTATAGAAGAAATAATTTCTAACTGTTGTACTTGTGCCATAAGCAGCCAAGAACAGAAAGAACCACTACAGCCGACTACTTTTCCAAGAAGGCCAGAGGAATGCCTGGGAATAGATTTATTTGAATTTAGGAGGAAAAGTACGGTGGCCCAGTGGTCAGCATTGCTGCCTCACAGCGTCAGGGACCCAGGTTCAATTCCCACCTTGGGTCACTGTCTGTGTAGAGTTTGCACCTTCTCCCCACGTCTGCATGGGTTTCTTCCGGATGCTGTGGTTTTCTCTCACAGTCCAAAGATATGTGGGTTAAGTGGATTGCCCATGCTTAATTGCCCCTGAGAGGGACTAGGTAAGGTAAATGGATGGTGTTATGGGAATAGGGCCTGGGTGGGATTGTGGTCGGTGCAGACTCAGTGGGCTGAATGGCCTCCTTCTGCACTGTAGAATTCTATGATTACCACTCACAGTGGATTGAAGTAAACAGATTGCATAGTATCACAGAAGAAACAGTCATCAAGAAGTTATGTGAGATATGGCACCTTGCTCATCTCAATGTCCGATGATGGGTCTCAATATGTTAATGAGCTAACCCATAATTTCTCAAATGAATATTGCCTGTTCACGTAACAAGTTCACCTTGTTATCCACAAGCGAATGGAGAAGCTTGGAGATGGCTATGAACTATCAAAGATTCAAAGACTTTAATTTAGCTCTTTAGAGTTATTCCCAGAGTTACTAATGAGTAGGAGATTGAGAACAAAGCTTCCATCTCTAGAACAAAAACACAAATCTAGTATCACTACAAATACCCAAGGGTGGGTGCAACAGCATGAGGAAGAACAGAGAAGTAACTGGGCTCTGAATGTTAACCACAGGGACAGAGCACTTGCGTAACCAGTGCTGAAGTCCAGGGAAGGAGAGAGAGACCAAGAGAAGGAAGACTCAATCATTGAAAACACTCCACAACCAAGTTAGTGCAGGATTGAGGCAGACCAGGGTATCATAAAGAGAAATCACAGTGACTTATTATCCTTAGAAAGACAATAGAAACATTGGATTACTACTTAGGCCCTGATAAAGAAGACTTACTACAAGCTGCAGAGCACCCAAGATAGGAACTTTAACAAAATAGAGAGTATTTTCATTTTCAAAAGCAGATCAGAAAGACTAACCCTGTGAACTCTGAGACTTTGTGGCGGGAGATATAGGAGGACGTAAGTATGATAGAGATAAATACTTGGTGGGAGATGTAAAGGGCTAACCATCAGAAACATACATGATACTAATGTACTAATGATGTCAGATCACTTGACGGAGAAATGAGAGAGGTCTAGAAGAAGGAGGAACTCCAACATGCATAGAGGTCCAAATGTGTAAATACTTGCTGTAAATGAAGAGTAATAGTTCTGAGAAACTACAGACTCGAGCAAAATAGGCAATCCCCAATGCTCCCCTCTGGACCCCAACTCTGCAACAAGACCGCGAGAGGGTTGTAGTCTATGTTAACACCTTTGATGAAACAACCACATCTACCATGTGCAAATCCATGGCCAGGAAACCAATATGGTGATCAAAAGAAAAACATAAGGCAAGTTTGTGAATAAATTTACCAATATGGACACTGCATAATCTTGGATTTGCTTTGCTCATGTTGGATTTTAAAAATTATTCAGAATTACAAGTGTCATCAGAACATGGAATCATAGCTGAACACTCTCCCTGAAGGTCCGAACATGCATTCTTTTGAGAAGTGATCACTGGATAGCAAACAGGTAGAGAATCACTGGTAATTTAGTCCTCATTACAGTCCAGAGATTAGTTACTAAACGAAGAGGACAAGATTAGCTTCACTAGGTTTCCAGTTTCCTCCCAACACCCCAAAAACATGCTTTTAGGCTGATTGGTGTTAATAAATTGTCCCTAAATTAGACCTCCCTTAATCTGGCGCACATATAATTCTCCAAATTTGCACCCCTTTATTGTGGAGTCCAAGCGATGTAGACAAAAGTCGTAGGTAGAAAAAGGATTGGAATGAGGCACTCACTGAGTGTTAAAATGGGCGGCGCGGGCTTGTAGGGCCAAAGGGCCTGTTTCCTTCGCTGTGTTGTTCTTCGTTCGTGTACTATATTGTGACAAAAGAGAAACTTCAATGCCAGATCCGAATTGTCAAGGTTTATTTTTCAAGCAGCTGGCACTGTCTATCAGCAATAAATGCATAGTTCCATCAGAAAGTCATATTCTAATGCACCATAACCAGTGATTTTCTCAACAATACTTTGCGACTTCAAACTTGCGTATGCGTTGCTGGTGATTTCTAAAGGAGTTTCCAATATAACCGCAACATGAAATATCAAATAGCTAACTTTCTTCCAGCACTTAAGGTTATTAAGCCATTCTCCTGATGCTTGGATGGAATATTATGCATCCTTTATTCATGGGAATTGATGTCGCTCACAAGATCAATTTCTCATCCCTAATTGCCCTTTAGAAGGCGGTGGTGGTTAGCTGCTTTCTTGAATCTCTACACCCATGGTTGCTGTGGGGAAGGGAGTTCCAGAATTATTGACCCAACAATGATGAAGGAATGACAATATATTTCCAAATCAAGATAGTGGGTCATGGAGGAGAACTTGCAGGTGGTGGCGTTCCCCTGCATCTGCTGCCCTTGTTTTTCTAGGTGATAGAGGTTGTGGGTTTGCAAGGTGCTTTTGGAGAAACCTTGGTGACTTTCTGAAATGCACCTTGTAGATGGTACACTATACATTGGTGGTGGAAGGAATGAATGTTTAAATTGGTAGATGGGTTGTAAACTAAGAGGGCTGCTTTGTCCTGGATGGTGTCCAGCTTCTTGCACGCTGCTGGAGTTGCATGCACCCCAGCAAGAGGAGAGTATTTGAGCACACTCCTGACTCACGCCTTGCAGATGGGGGACAGGCTTTGGGGAATCAGAAGATGAATTATATGAATTCCTAGCCTATGTCTTGCTTGTAGACACAGTCTGTATATGGTTGGACCAGTTCAGTTTCTGGTTAATGGTAACTCCCCCCTCGGAAGTTGATAGGGAGGGATTCAGTGATGGTAATGCCATTGAATGTCAAGGGGTGATGATCAGATTCTCTCTTGTTGGAGATGGTCATTGCTGACACTTGTGCTGCACAAATGTTACTTGCCACTTGCTAGCCCAGCTACAAGTCATAATATTGTCTGGGTCTTGTGCATGTGGATACAAACTGCTTCCATATCTGAGGATTTTGTTCTGATCCATTGGTCATACGATTGCTTATTTCTGTCTTTAACATGCTGTTTAGCATGAGTCAGTAGTCTTGTCACATACAGTGGAGTCCTGATACAATGCAGCCCTGTCTATGCCCCATAACAGACCGTCCAGGTACAGTACAGCTCCACCAGTGCCCCACAACAGGTTCTCCAGGTACAGGGCAGTTCCTGGTACAGCGCACCCAGTCCTGGTCTTGCCTGAGAGCATCAGGAATCGGAACAGCAGGAAGAGATGGCAGGGTGTGCTGTCTAGCGGGGACGTAGTGCTAAACATTGTACATTCATCAGCAATTGTCGCCACTTCTGAGCTCGTGATGGACGGAAGGTCATTGATGAAGCAGCTGAAGATGATTGGCTTAGGCCACTCCACTGAGGAGCTCCTGCAACAATTTCCTGGGGCTGAGGTAATTGGTATCTAACAAACAGAACCATCTTCCTTTGTGTTGGATATGGCTCCAACCAGAGGAAAATTTTCCCCCATTCCCATTGACTTCAATTTTATTAAGGTTCCTTGGTATCACACTTGGTCAAGCGCTGTCTTAATATTGGGGGCAGTCACATCCACCTCACTCCTGGAATTCAGCTTTCTTCTCCATGTTTACACAAAGGTTATAATGAAGTCTGGAGCTGAGGGGCTTTGGCAGAGCCCAAACTGAATGTCAATGAGCGGATGCCACTACCCAGCACTGTCACCGAAACCTTCCGTCACTCTGCAGTTGGACTGCATTTGTCCTGCCTTTTGTGGACAGGACATAACTGCTCAACTTTCCATACTGTCAGGTTGGTGCCAGTGTTGTAGCTGTAGTGGAATAGCTTAGCTAGTTCTAGAGTACAAATCTTCAGTACGACAGTTGGGAAAAGTTTTTGCTGTGTCCCCATGCCTTCAGCCTTTCTTATTATAACATGGCAATTCATTGAATTGGCTGAAGTCTGGCTTCCATGATGCTGTGGACCTCAGGAGGAGGCCAAGTTGGATCATTCACTTGACATATCTAGCTGAAGCTAGTTGCAGATGCTTCCGCCTTATCTTTCGGACTGACACACTGGGCTTCCCCATCATGGAGGGTATTTGTGAAGCTTGAGTTAGTTGTTTAATTGTCAACCACTATTCACAATTGGATGTGACAGGACAGTAGGTTTCTGATCCAACCCATTGGTCGCTTATCTGTCTTGAGCATGCTGTTTAGCATGGACATAGTCCTATGTTAATCAGGTTGACATTTCATTTGTAGCCACCCTTGCCCATGTTCCCCCTAACCCCTTCATTTAAATTGGTAATCTGGTTTGATGGTAATGGTAGTGAGAGTGGAACCCCGGATCAGGAGGTTACTTCCTGTTTAGGAGGCTGATGGGGGATCTTATTGAGACGTATAAGATAATGAAGGGGCTAGATAGGGTAGAGGTAGAGAGATTCTTCCCGCCTAGAAAGGATAGCAGGACTAGAGGGCACAGCCTCAAAATAAGGGGGGGGTGCAGTTTAGAACGGAGTTGAGGAGGAACTTCTTCACTCAAAGGGTGGTGAATCTCTGGAATTCTCTGCCCGTTGAAGTGGTGGAGGCTACCTCACTGAATATATTTAAGTCACGGGTAGATAGGTTTCTGATAGACAGGGGAATTAAGGGTTATGGGGAGAAAGTGGGAAAGTGGAACTGATCCACTTCAGATCAGCCATGATCTTATTGAATGGCGGGGCAAGCTTGAAGGGCTAGATGGCCTACTCCTGCTCCTATTTCTTCTGTTCTTATGCGCCTGATTGTGGTTGATTACAATTCTGCTGCACTGCCAATAATCCACAATGCCTCTTATATGCCCAGTTTGGAAATGCGAGACCTGTTTTGAATCTATACCATTTAGTACAGTGTTAGTGCCCTACACAATGAAACACATCCTCAGTATGATCGCCACTATGACTATGCCGTAGTCACACTTACCAATACCGTCGTAGACAAATCTTCACAATGTAGATTGGTGAGGGTGAGGTCAAGCAGCTTCTTCCCCTCACGTTGGTTCTCTCAGCACCTGGCCCAGCTTGGCAGAACTCTACCAGCTTGGTCAGTCATGGATGCTGCTAAGTCACTCTCAATGGACATTGTCCCAAATTCAGAGTATATTCTATCCCTTTAGTACTTCTTCCAAGTGGTATCCAACAAGGAGGAGTAATGATTCATCAGTTGAGGGCAGTAGGTACTAATCAGCAGGAGATTTCCTTGTCCATGTTTGACCTGATGCCATGAGACATGCTGAAGATTGCTAGGACCACATTGATCTGGTTGTATACCCCCATTCTGTCACCTGGTGATGGTGGAACAGAACATACCCAGAAATGGTGATTGAGGTGTTATAAAGATGTGTCATATAAAATATTAATTTACGTTATCTGCTGGGCATACCTATATATTGGACTTTTTTTTGAAAGGACACTTTCAGCCAAGAAAAGGACATGTGGACAGCAGCTACAATGTTGCATTTGCAAAGAACATAAGCTGATTTATGGAGACACAAAGTCTTTGGAGCACTCAGAGAGAGATCAGTGTGATCCAGCTCTCGGGTGTTAAAAAGGACACTGGGTTCTGTATAGTCAGGGAGAGAACTGCAGGGACAACAGCCTTATCCCATCTACTTTTCTTCTGAAATCTATGGCACCTAAACTGAGCTGTATGCGATTTGGAAAACCCACCAGAGGACATCATTGCTGCAAACCAAAAGTTCTTAAAGGAGAATTCTGAATCAACCAGCCATGACTGCAAAGTAACTGCTCCATTGTGGATTCTTTGATTGTAAGTAAGTCTTTGGATATTCCATGATTCTTTTCTGACTTTTCTACTTTTCTTGTTACTTGGCCAAATTATTTGAGGCTGCCGAGTTTTTCTTTTTTGCATGCTTGGGGGGATTGTGTGTGTGCTGTCTTTACACTAGCCGTTATTTGGACTTGTTAAATTAAGAAACTTGGCTGGCTTGTTTCTCACACCAAGCTATACACAATTAGCACACCTCCTTCTAAATTCAAACTCTTGTTATGGCCAACTCAGGCGTGGATAAAAAAAGGACTCTGTTCATTCTTGTTAACCTGGTTGTAAGAGGAGTCAAGGACATCATCTGTACGGAATGATTTGGTGAGTATGACTGGCTGCTGCTTGACCAGCCTGTGGGACTGACCTCCCAAGTTTGGCACAAGTCTTCAGGTGTTAGCGAGGAGGAATTTGCAGAGCTGAGTGTTGATTCTGAGGCCTAGGTCAATGTTGGGTGGTCTGTTCAGTTTTATTCATAGTTAACTTTCTATAGCTATTTGATACAAGCAGCTTTCCAGGTTGCCTCAGAAGGCAATTAAGAGTCAAATGCGTTGCTTTGTATTGGGAGTTAGATGTAGACCTCACTGTGTAAGGACAACAGATTTCTTTCCCTGAAGAAATCAGGTGGGTTTTTGCAATCTGATGACTTCATAATCAAACTTTTTTATTAGTTAATTGAATCTAACATCCCCCAGTCGCTGTTGTGGAATTTGAATTCATGCCCTTGGAGCATTAGTTCAGGCCTCTGATTACTGGTCGAAAAATATTACCATTAGGTAGCTATCCCTAATCTATTTGGAAATGTATGCAAATGATAAAACAAAAGACAAAAAAAATCATATCCATAGCTATCTTTATCAAAGATTTTAACAGCAAACATTGCTTAGTATTTCCAATAGATAGAATAAAGTTACATAAATACAAAAAAATGCTGAAATAAAAACAGAATTTACATTATAAAATACATACACAATAAATCCAAAATTATCTCCTAAACAATATACAAGAAAGAGATTGCAACTATAATTTATTGGGTTGAATATTGGGTACATGCTCTTGTTCATTCCCTTATATACATCCCCAGAGCAGAAGATATGGCTGCTGGTATCCAACTCCCACTTAAAAAATTTGCATTTGCATATGACACAAGGATAGACATTTTTCATGAAAAAAGTCTTTGCTGTTTTCTCAATGTATTTAGTTGGACCAATGTGTGATGGCCATGCATAAATAAATAGTTTGTGCGTTTAATCTCATGGAGTAGAATTTTAAGGATGGCGAGTGATCAGCAATGCGCCAGCCCGAGAATCACTGCCTATCACACAACCACTGACTCTCCAACTCCCACTGCCACTTAACACTCATTCAGCATTGATTGACAGTGGGCAGGACTTGGTAGGGATTCCTGTATGTGAGAGCTATCGACCAATTAGATTGGTTGATAACTCTTTAACCCAGCCAGGCACAGAGCTGCAGTGGACAAAAGCGGCATTGCACCCCCTCCACTCCCACCCTCACCTCCCCCCCCTCTTCCCACCTAAGGTGAGCAAAAGATGGAAATGTCTATTTCCCACCCTCTCCGCATCCACCAGCCTAAACATTGAGTCCGGGCAGGATAAGGGCCTTAATAGGTGAATGGGCAGGTTTCCCAACTAGGGACAAAATTGCAGCTGGGGTTGGGTGGGTGGGTTACCGGGGGGAGTGTGAGGACTTCTGTCCATTCAATTTTTTGCCCCCCCCCCTCACCTCAGAACCCGCTTTGTGAGGAGTGTAAAATTCTGCCCATGCATATAAACTAAATGTGGAATAAATGCACTTTGTATTGATTCGGTAGTGCTCTGAATAGTGTTTCACTTCCATGGATAAG
Organism: Carcharhinus amblyrhynchos; assembly: GCF_965287045.1. NCBI lineage: Eukaryota > Metazoa > Chordata > Chondrichthyes > Carcharhiniformes > Carcharhinidae > Carcharhinus > Carcharhinus amblyrhynchos. The sequence goes on from NC_137327.1 coordinate 135,835,695, forward strand.
GTACACGGAATGGCTCCAGTAATATACAGCTGGACTGTCCTGACACGGCCACTGTCCAAAACAACTTCAGCTATAAATCCTGAGAATATAACACGGAACAAACTTTCCCATTCTGCCCTCCTCACTTAAAATAAATAAAAGTTTAAAAACAAATGGAATCACTCTGCCGCCATTCTAGTGCCCTCCCCGAGCAAGAACAGCTGGTGAGGGGCAGACCATGGAAAGATCTGTTGACCTTGGGTGTGGAATTTCTGGTTTCAGGGTAAGTGTGGCTGGAAAATCTCAGCCAAGTTAACAATACTCCGAACAGCAACAACAGATATTATACCATCAACAATACTAACCCTCTGCCCCACCAACTGTTTCCTTTTGCCTTCTCTCCAGCAGACAGCATCTGGTTTTTGATAGTGACTGCATTCTGGTACCTCCCTCAAGCAGCCCTTTGTTTTATCTTAATAATAGTTAGACCATTGAGGAATGAAATCATGAAGCACTTTGTCAAAAGGACAAAGAACATATGGAAAGGCCATGAATCTTGGCTCAATTGAAATTGAAGGTATGAAGGGTCATTGACCAAGAGTGGGTAATTGGTACAGATTCACCATAATGTAAATGAACGGCTGGAGAACTTGAATGGTTTGCTCTTGTTCCAATCTTCCCATTTTCTTTTGTGACTCGGGACAATGAGCAATAGGGAGGCAATCACTCCAGGACAAGTCCATTGGAAAGAATGAGCAACTGTGTTCCCCGCATAGAGGCTGAGAGGTACTGTGGCATTCATTCATGGGATGTGGGCATTGCCAGCTGGGCCAGCATTTGTTGCTCACCCCTGAGGACATTTACAAGTCAACCACATTGCTGTGGATCTGGACTCACTTATAGGCCAGACAAGGTAAGGATGGCAGACTTCCTTCCCTAAAGGACACGAGTGAACCAGATGGGTCCTTATCACAATCAACAATGGTTTCATGGTCATCATTAGACTTTTAAATTTTTTATTGAATACAAGTTTCACCACCTTCCGTGGTGGGATTTGATCCCAGGTCCCCAGAGCCTTACCCTGGGTCTCTGGATTACTAGCCCAGTGACAATACCACCAGGCCACTGCCTTCCCACTTACTACACTAACTGTAGCTAAGTTAACTCAGTGGTAACAAAGCATAAAAATACAGGGACATTCCTGGATCACATGACTCATTGTCACACCACAAAATGCACTTAATCGCAGAGCCATCCAACATTTGAAAAGATTTTCACATAAAAAGACAGAATTCCTTTGCTTATTATCAAAGAATCCCAAGTTTCAATCCTGAGCAAAGTTCAGAAGGGTCAGTCTCATTGCATTCAATAGTCCAGCTTCACTTGATGTTGTAACAGGCTGTTAGTGAACCTTCCAATGGGATCCCAAATCTGAAGTAGGATCCCAAGCTTTGATGTTTGTTCCCTGGTGCAGTTCAGAAATGCAGTTCACCACTTTATGTCTGTATTTTAATGACACTTAGAGACAGCTGGCGTTCACTCTTTGTTTGAATTGGAGTAGTGTCTTTCTCAAGACTCTCCTCTCCAGAGTCCAGACACAACCTGCAGCACTCCCCAACAACTAACGTTATCACAGATCCAATAACCAGTAAAAAGGCAAGTGCAGATATTAGAAACAGGAGGGGACTGACTTTTGTGATGCTTTCAGAATGACATTCCTCTATGTGATCATTTAATGACTGGAGTGTTGAAGAATCATTCTGCTTCAGGTAAAAGCATTCAGCTTTACCTATATCTGGTATTTCAACATTAGTACTATTCAGTGCATGCAGCCAGGTCAATGTGCAACAATTAAAATAATTTCCACTCAAGTACAGTGTTTTAAGAGTTTGGGACACGTTTCTAATTATCAAGTCTTGAAGAGCATGAAGATTGTTGCCCCGAATATCAAGGATTTGCAATGGAGAACATCCAATGCCATCGGGTAAAAATTCTAACTGATTGTATGACAAATCCAAATTTTGGAGGTGACTCAGGCATGTCAGAGTGACTTTGGAGGTTTGGATCGAATTCCACCTTAAAGAGAGGTATTGCAAAGATTGTTCTAAGCCTGCCAGGGCCTGCCTGGGTATTTCCAGGTATTTATTTCTTGAAACATCCAAATATACCAAGGGGGTCTGATAGAACGTGTAAGGTGCCAACTGCACAATGTTATTTCCATTGAGGTTGAGGTACTTAAGAGAAGGGATTCCAGAAAAAGACACACACGTATTATTTTTATGATGGGTCTGTTGAATTTGGCTATCATACCCCATGATTTCATTTGCCTCGTTACAAATCTTCAGATTATTGTTTGCAAGATTGACTTTTTCTATTTTGGGTAGGGCTTTAAAAAGCAGCGGGGGTAATAACCGAATGGAATTATTTTGAAGGTACAAGGATCTTAAAGACAGGAACTTCTGATTATCTGTCCCTACAGATAGATTGTCGAGTATATTGTCACTCAGATCTAGAGAAGACAGAAAACTCAATTTATCACCATTTTCTATACTAAAATTCTGAAAACAGTTTCCACTGAGGTTCAAGTGGTGGAGGGAACTAAATTTGTTCAGAAAACTATGTGATATGTCCAGCAGTACATTGTTACTTAAATCCAGAAATATTACTTCTGATAAATTAGCGTGGGCACTGTGGTTGGATGTCTTGCTAAACACCGAAAATTCTTCATATCTGTTTCTTACGTCCCATTCAGCTGAATTGTTCAATAAATCAGGTGTTACACTGACCATTAAATTGCTAGACAAATTCAAATGTTTTATCTGATGCAGTCTCGGAAGAAATGGAAAATGAAACAACCTGTTGTGACTCAGATCAAGCACTTGGAGATGGTACTCTTCCTCATTCTCGTTGGTTATGAAGAATTCAATGCCGTTTCTGCTCAGGTTCAAGAGTTGGAGGTTTGGAAGATGAAAGTTGGAAATGCAAGAAAGCGAATTCATGGCCAAGTTTAGTTCAACCAAGTTTGGTAAACACTCAAAGGCTCCCGCGGCTATTTCTGTAATATAGTTTTTTTCGAGGGAGATGCGTTTCAAAAGCAGCAGCTCACAAAACATATCGGGTGTCAGCTTCATCAATAAGTTCCCTGAAAGATGTAACACTTGCAGTGAAGACAGATTTTTCAGATGGACAGTCACTGTGTCACTGTGCCAATAATTCTCTGACAGGTTTAGCACTTGAAGCTCCTTTAAACGGCTGAAGGCTCCGTCACTGGATGAAAAGTTCCTGCCCAGGTGATTGTTTGCCAGAACGAGCACTCTCAGGCTAGTCAGATGCGCCAGAGCCCCGGATGCTATCGTCTTCAGTTGGTTATAGGAGACATCCAGGTGTTGCAGTGAACTGAAATTTAGCAGTGATTCCTCGGTCAACATTTGGATTGAGTTATGGGATAAGTCTACTGTTTTAGTCCCCAACATTGGAAGATCAGGTACTTGGGAAAGATTATGGTACTGACAGGACACAACATGGTCTTTCTGCCAAATAAGATTGAAAACATTAAGTATTTACTTTTCTCAGAAACTTTTCATATAGTTTAAAGAACACATTTGCACTACAACAAAAATAAAACTCAGCTGGCATATTGGGGATATTTACGAATTGCTAGCAGTGAATGCATGTCCTGTGGGCCATCTGGATATGATAAAGGGGAAACATTGGTAGTTTAGGAGCATCTCTTCACCAAGCTGGGGTATTTCAAAAACTGAGTTGAGTTGAGGTTATTGATTTCTGCAATTCTACTTTATAAAGAGTCAGAATTTTGTAGAAAGCATCTTAAATGACAGGAATACTTATATTTTTTGGTCTGTTGCTACCCAAGGGGACCACTCATACAAAGAAGAAAAGCTAAATAGTAAAAAAAAATTGCTGAAATCTTCTCCCGCCATTTTAACATCATTGTGAAACTGTTTATTTGGAGTGAGTCTTTGCCTTAGCATGTCCTGCCTTTTGAGTTGGAGGATGCAATATTTAGATCCTGTTCCAGACAATTCCAGTGAGTGAAAACCAGGGTTCCGGCTCGGATTTCTAATGCTGAGATGATACCTAGGACAGTGCAAAGGTCCGGTGTCCTTTTATGGCGCTGCGCATTGTACAGATTGTTAGAGACTGTAAAGCCTCTTTGATGTAGATGATTAACTACGTTATCAGCTGCTATATATAGGGGTGGCATGGTGGCATAATTGCACATTCTCCCCATGTCTGCGTGAGTTTCCTCCGGCTGCTCTGGTTTCCTTCCACAGTCCAAAGATGCGTGGGTTAGGTGGATTGAACATGCTAAATTGCCCCTTAGTGTCCCAGGAGGTGATAGCCTAGTGGTATTATCGTTAGGCTATTAATCCAGCTGATGGTCTGGGAACATTCTAGTTTGAATCCCACCATGGCAGATGGTGGAGTTTGAATTCAATAAAATCTTGAATTAAGAATCTACTCATGACCGTGAAACCATTGTCGATTGTCAGAAAAAACCCACCTGGTTCACTAGTGTCTTTAGGGAAGGAAATCTGCTGTCCTTACCTGGTCTGGTTTACATGTGATTCCAGAGGCACAGCAATGTGGTTGACTCTCAGCTGCCCTCCAAGGGGAACTAGGGATGGGCAATAAATACTGGCTAGCCAGCAATGCCCATGTCCCATGAATGAATTTTAAAAAATATGTAGGTTAGGGGAATTAGCCATGGGAAATGTTTGGAGTTATGGGGATATGGTGGGGGAGAGGGTCTGGGTAAGATATTCTGTCAGAGGTTCGGTGCAGACTCAAAAGGGTTGAATGGCATCTTTTACACTGTTGGGATTCTATAAAGATACTTATGGCGCAACACATTACTGCCTACGGATCTTTCCACTACTTCCCAAAGAACTCTGTGAAAGCACAACAAACAAACCAAATCTGATTTCAACCTGAAAGAAATTCAAATGTAATTCTCCTTTACAAAACCGAGGCACAAGATTTCAGAATACAGCTTCAAATTGGCCAATTGAGAACAATGTGTAGACCAACTCAAAAATCTGGGTCAGAAGAGAGGTGGTGGGGGGGGAGGGTCCATCACTTTTACCCGACCTAAGTGACTTTTACTAACCGTGACACTTGCACTGACTGACTCTCTGAGCAGAGCTGACTAAACCACAATTCAAAAACCTCTGACATTACTACCTGACCCACAAAGTCCAAAATATTATTCAAACACGCCCAATCCATGTGAATTCAATGCTAACTCAACCACATGGGAATGTGGAGATAAATAGGAACAGGAGAGAAATCAGAAATGTTCAGATTCTCTGATAATCTACAACCTTTCATCAGTCTGAGGACCTATGTGTATACACACTTCTTTCATAATTGGTACAAGTAAAAGGGAGGAAAAGGGATTTATTCTCCACAAAATATATATATAATGACTAACTTATTATCTCTTCTTAAAAAATATATTCCTTTCTTCTTCAGTAGTCAGCATGTTAACACTGCGAAGCAATAGGTTTGGAGTTCAAAGGGAGAGAGGAAGGGAGAGGAGAGCTTACCGTTTGACAGGCTTTGACCAGAGCGTGTCTATCACCACTGCTGCTGGTTAGAAGGCAAGAAACGGCCGTAAACCACAGGAACAGCCAGGAATTCATCTCTCCGCCCCAGACAACAAAAGAATGACATGACTGCTGCACAGCGTGTTCAACATATCCCTGGATCCTGAGCTATCGTAATCGGGGAAAATTGGGCGAGTTTGGAAGTCATTTTACGCACAACGTGACTTCTGACCAAGTGTGTGTGTGTGTGTGTGGGATAGTGGCCAGGAATAGGATCAGCCACCCCCGTACACACAAACACGAGGTTGGTGTTGTATTAAACGGGTAGGTTTTCCTTCTTAGGGCTCGTTACTATTTTTCTGGGTAATTTAAAGCAATCATGGGACAAATAAAAGGCAGAACTCCACCCCCGCCTCCCCCCCACCGTAGAAATCAGTCAACTAAATTTAAACTTAATATAGTGATTGTTGGAAAGTCTGGAGTGACCGCATTTCTTTATTTTCTACCTTTTTACCTTTGCTCATAAATATAGATGTGTTTGTGTGGTACATGCATTTGTGTATGAGTGTGAGATTGTGCCTTTGTGACTGTTGTATATGAATATATGTTTGCATTTGACTCTGTATGTTTGTATATGTGTATCTCTGGCATTTGTGTTGTTAGTATGTGTGTGTGTGAATGTTTTCCTTTGTGTATGTGAATGTTAGCATGTGGATGTGTGTGTGGATGTGTTTGTGTGTGTGTGTCCACTTATGGGAGATTTTATTAATTCATGGGACATGGGCATCACTGGCTGGCCCAGCATTTATTGCCCATCCCTAGTTGCCCTTGAGAAGGTGGTGGTGAGCTGCCTTCTTGCATCGCTGCAGTCCACGTGCTGTGGGTTGACTCACAATGCCGTTAGGGAGGGAATTTCAGGATTTTGACCCAGCGACTGTGAAGGAACGGCTGATATATTTCCAAGTCGGGATGATGAGTGACTTGGAGGGGAACTTGCAGGTGGTGGTGTTCCCCATGTATCTGCTGCCCTTGTCCTTCTAGATGGAAGTGGTCGTGGGCTCGGTAGGTGCTGTCTAAGGATCTTTGGTGAATTGCTGCAGTGCATCTTGTAGATGGTACACACTGCTGCTACTGAGTATTGGTGGTGGAGAGAGTGGATGTTTGCGGATGTGGTGCCAATCAAGTGGGTTGCTTTGTTCTGGGTGGTGCCAGGCTTGTTGAGTGCTATTGGAGCTGCTCCTATCCAGGCAAGTGGGGAGTATTCCATCACACAGCTGACCTTGTAGATGGTGGACAGGCTTTGGCGAGACAGGAGGTGAGTTACACACTTTGACCTGATTTTGTAACCACTGTGTTTATGTGGCTAGTCCAATTGACTTTCTGGTCAATGGTAACTCCAGTGATGTTGATAAGGTTAGATGTGTAAACACATGAGTTTGTGTGTGAATATTTATTTATATGTCTATTTGCATGTTTGTGCATGCTTGTTGATGTTTATGTGTGTTTGTGTGAATATAGGAACCTGTTTTGTCATCCGCCAATATCAAGGATGATCTGGGACATAATTCCACATATCCTTTATTTAATATCGCTTAATACCTTTGGTTGACATACATCTATCCATTTCAGTTTTAAATTTAATAAGCGATCAATTGCTGTTTGCAGAAGGGAATTTCAAATTTCTACCACATTTTGTGTTACCCCATTTTGCTCCGTAATGATGTGAGTCCAATTTTTAGACCATAACCTCAAAACCCAGACACCCTGAACAATACAGATAGTTTCTACCTATCATTTCTCTTTGTTCATGGGATGCAGGTACTGTTAGCTCGGTCAGTTTTCCTTACCTATCCCTAATTGTGAGGGTGATGGTGAGCTGCCTTCTTGAACCACTGCAGTCGCTGAGGTGTAGGTACAACCACAGTGCTGTTAGGGAGGGAGTTGCAGAATTTTGACCCAGCGACAGTGAAGGAACAGCAATGTAGTTGCAAGTCAGGATAGTGAGTGACTTGGAAGGGAACTTGCAAATGGTAGTGTTCCTATGCACCTGCTGCCCTTGTCCTTTAAGCGGTAGACACTGTGGGTTTGGAAGGAGCCTTGATGAATTGTTGCAGTGCGTTTTGTAGATGGTACACATTGCTGCCTGTGTGCGTCAGTGTGGAGGAAGTGAATGTTTGTGGATGGGATGCCAATCATATGGGCTACTTTGTCTGGATGATAAGACCATAAAATGTAGGGGCAGAAATAGGCCATTCGTCCATCAAGTCTGCTCCGCCATTCAATGAAACCATGGCTGGAATTCTCCGACGTCACCCATAGCTGGGATTATCCGGTCCTGCTGCTATAAGCGGCGATTTGGCTGAGCTCTGTTCTCGCTGGCGGTGGTTGCAGGGTGTATGTGACTGGAGAATTCCAGCCCATGACTGATCTGAAATAATAATCCACAATTCAATTTTCCAGCCTTATCTCCATAACCCTTGATTTCCTCGCTGATTAAAAATCTGTCTGTCTCAACCTTGAACATACTGAACTACCCAGATAATAAAGACATTAGTGAACCAGATGTTTTTTATGACAACGATTCATGGTCATCATTAGACTATTAATTCCACATTTTTTTATTGAATTCAAATTCCACCATCTGCCGTGATAGGATTCGAACCCAGGTCCCTAGAACAATACCCTTATTTCTGGATTATTCATCCAGTGACAATGATACTAAACCACCAGCTATATGGTGTCAAGCTTCTTGAGTGCTGTTGGTGCTGCTGTTTGACTTTAACCTGGTGTTGTGAGACTTCTTACTCTGCTGCACTCATCCAGGCAAGTGGGGAATATTCCATCGTTATCCTGTAGATGGTCCCTTGTAGATGGTGGACAGGCTTTGGGGAGTCAGGAGATGAGTTACTCAATGGAGGATTGCTAATGCCCAGGATATTGATAGCAGGAGATACAGCATTGGTAATGCCATTGAATGTCAAGGGGCTACTTATTATCCCTCATATCTGGAAAACCTTGATCAAATCACCCTTTAAGCTTCTAGATACAACTCTAATCTCTCTTGTGTAATTTTGCTTTATGATTAAACAATTTGAGACCTTGTAAGAACATAAGAAATAGGAGCAGGAGTAGGCCATCTAGACCTTCGAGCCTGCCCCGCCATTCAATAAGACCATGGCTGATCTGAAGTGGATCACTTCCACTTTCCCACTCTCTCCCCATAACCCTTAATTCCCCTGTCTATCAGAAACCTAGCTACCCGTAACTTAAATATAACATAAGAAATAGGAGCGGGAGTAGGCCATCTAGCCCTTCGACCCTGCCCCGCCATTCAATAAGATCATGGCTGATCTGTCGTGGCTCAGTTCCACTTTCCCGCCCTCTCCCCATAACCCTTAATCCCCTCTCTTATCAAGAACCCATCAACCAGCTTCTTAAAAATATTTAGCGAGGCAGCCTCCACCACTTCAACGGGCAGAGAATTCCAGAGATTCACCACCCTTTGAGTGAAGAAGTTCCTCCTCAACTCCGTTCTAAACCGCCTCCCCTTTATCTTGAGGCTGTGCCCCCTAGTCCTACTGTCTTTTTTGAGCGGGAAGAGTCTCTCCACCTCTATCCTATCCATCCCATTCATCATCTTATACGTCTCAATGAGATCTCCCCTCATTCTTCTGAACTCTAACGAGTACAAGCCTAGTTTATTCAGCCTCTCCTCATAGCTCAACCCCCTCAACTCTGGTATCAGCCTAGTAAACCTCCTCTGCACTCCCTCCAGGGCCAAAATATCCTTGCGCAGGTGCGGCGCCCAAAACTGCACACAGTACTCCAGCTGTGGCCTCACCAATGCCCTATACATTCCGAGGTAGCCTCCACCACTTCAATGGGCAGAGAATTCCAGAGATTTACCACCCTTTGAGTGAAGAAGTTCCTCCTCAACTCCGATCTAAACTGCCCTCCCCTTATTTTGAGGCTGTGCCCTCTAGTTCTGCAGTTGTGTACAGTTGTGTTAAATGTGATCTACACTCCTTCTGACTTCAGTACCTTAGAATCCCTACAGTGCAGAAGAAGGCCATTCGGCTCATCGAGTCAGCACCGACTCATACCCAGGTTTACCCTGTAACCCCAGTTAGTTACTCTGCTAATCCCCATAACCCATATATCTTTGGAACACTAAGGGGCAATTTAGCACGGCCAATCAACCTAACTTGCACATTTTTGGACTGTGGGAGGAAACTGGAGCACCCAGTGGAAACCCACACAGATATGACGAGAATGTGCAAACTCTACACAGACACTTACCCAAGGCTGGAATTGAACCCGGGTCCCTGACACTGTGAGGCTGCAATGTTAACCACTGTGTCACAAAATCGCCCAAAAGTCTATTCACGGCATGAGTTTAAATTTATTTATTAATATTACAAGTAGGCTTGCATTAACACTGGGTGATGCTGGCTATGCCAGCGTTTGTTGTCCATTCCTAAATGCCCTTGAACTCAGTGGCCATTTCAGAGGGCACTTAAGAGTCAACCATACCACTGTGGGTCTGGAGTCACATGTAGGTCAGACCAGGTAAAGACAGCAGATTTCCTTCCTTAAAGGACATTAGTGAACCAGATGGGTTTTTACAACAATGCACAATGGTTTCACAGTCATCATCAGACTTTTAATTATGGATTTTTTTTATCGAATTCAAATTTCACCATCTGCCATGGTGGGATTCAAACCTGTGACCCCAATGTATTACCCTGGGTTTCTGAATTATTAATCCAATGACAATATTATGCCACCACATCAATGTATTCTTCCTAAGATGTGGTGCCCAGAACTGCTCACAAATCTCCAGATGTGGTCTATTCAGGGTTTTATCTGGCTGAAACATAACTTTTACCCTCATATGTTCTAGTCTTTTATATATAAAGGCCAAGTTTCAATTAGTGCTGTTGATTATTTTCTGTATCTCTTCACAACATTTCAATGATCTACATATTTGAAGCCCCAAGTCTCTTTGATTTGATTTTGTTTGATTTGATTTATCATTGTCACGTGTATTAGTATACAGTGAAAGTATTGTTTCTTGTGTGCTACACAGACAAAGCATACCATTCATAAAGAAGGAAAGGTGATGTGCAGAATGTAGTATTACAGTCATAGCTACGGCATAGATAATATGAGGTAGGTCCATTTAAATGTCTAATGGCAGCAGGGAAGAAGCCGTTCTTGAGTCAGTTGGTACGTGATCTCAGACTTTAGTATCTTTTTCCTGATGGAAGAAGGTGGAAGAAAGTATGTCTGGGGTTTGTGTGGTCCTTGATTATGCTGGCTGCTTTTCCAAGGCAGCAGGAAGTGTAGACGGAGTCAGTGGATGGGAGGCTGGTTTGCATGATCGATTGGGCCAAGTTCACAATCCTTTGTAATTTCTTGCGGTCTTGGACAGAGCAGGAGCCCATACCGAGCTGTGATGCAACCAGAAAGAATGCTTTCTATGGTGCATCTTTAAAATCTGGCAAGAGTTATAGCAGACATGCCAAATTTCCTTAGACTCCTGAGAAAATAGAGGCATTGGTGGACTTTCTTAAGTATAGCATTGGTATGATGGGACCAGGACACGTTGGTGATCTGGACATTTAGAAACTTGAAGTTCTCGATTATTTCTACTTCATCCCCACCGATGTAGACAGGGGCATGCCCTCCACTACGCTTTCGGAAGTCAATGACCATCTCCTTCATTTTGTTGACATTGCGAGAACGATAATTGTCATTGCACCAGTTCACCATATTCTCTATCTCTTTCCTGTACTCCGTCTCATCATTGTTTGAGATCTGACCCATTACAGTGGTGTCATCGGACTTTTTTTTAGCTTTTCACCATTTATCCTTCTTAGATCCAAAGTGGATGGCCTCACATTGAAATCCATTTGCCATAGTTTTGCCCATTCACTTAATCTATCCGTATCTCAGTGGCTTCCAAACTGTGGGTTACGATGCCAGTTGGAATCCCAGAAACAGTAAGTGGGGTTACGATCACCGGATTGAAGGGAATGCCAGCAGTGGAAAGTTCCAGTCAGGGAAACAGTTCTTGGCACCTGATCCTGCAGAGAGTAGAGGCTGGAAATCAGAGCTAGGGCAGGCGGACAGCTTTCTGCAGAACTTGGGAAGAGCATTCTTGCTCCTGCAGACCCACACGGAGTGCCAGAAGAGCTTCTTACCTTGGAGCGCCATTGATGATGTCATTGAGCATTCACTTCAGTACGTTAATTAGGCCTTGTCTAGTGGAGGGCATGCTCTTGTCTACAGTTTGGGGCAGTGATTTCTGCCTTGTAAAACTTAAAAGGGGACAGAATTGTGGTTGGGTTGTCCAATCCATCCATTCTGATTTTCTCCGCCCGGCAAATGGGGGTTAAAATTGAGTCTTCAAGCTCCATCGTTCCATGAGTTACCAGAAGGATGGTCACATCTATGCAGGTCCCTGTCAGTGAGAACCAGTACCTTCAGAACAGCAAGAATGGGGAGAGGCCAGAAATAGAACGAGATGAAAATAAGGAACACAGCCAAGAATTGAAGGTTAGAATTCAGTTTTTGTTGACATCTGGGTCAGTCACATTAATTTTTAAGCGTTAAAATAGGGTCATATTGGAAAATAGTTTGGCTTTATGATGCTACACTTCCATTTACACTGCTTACCAGAATGCAGAGGAGATTTACCAGGATATTGCCTGGTATGGAGGGTCTTAGCTATGAGGAGAGATTGGGTAAGCTGGGGTTGTTCTCCCTGGAAAGACGGAGAATGAGGGGAGACCTAATAGGGGTGTACAAAATTATGAGGGTATGGATAGGGTGAACAGCGGGAAGCTTTTTCCTAGGTCGGAGGTGACAAACACAAGGGATCACAGGTTCAAGGTGAGGGGGGGCGAGGTTTAACACAGATGTCAGAGGGACGTATTTTACACAGAGGGTGGTGGGGGCCTGGACTGCACTACCAAGCAGGGTGGTGGGGGCGGACACGCTGGGGTCGTTTAAGACTTATCTGGATAGTCACATGTGCAGACTGGGAATGGAGGGATACAGAAGAATGGTCTAGTTGGACCAATGAGTGGTGCAGGCTTGGAGGGCCGAAGGGCCTGTTTCCTGTGCTGTACTGTTCTTTGTTCTTTGTACAATATTCCCTAACTTTGTGCGATTGGCAAATTTAAATACACACCATCTAAGTATTTAAAAAGTGAAGCCCAAACACTGATTTCTGTGAGCGCTAGTAGTCACATTCTGCCTGTTACAGAATCTACCTACTCTCAGCCTCCCGCAGGCAGCTTCCTAACCAATTCACTGAGGAGAGAAGGTATGGCCTAGTGATATTATCGCTAGTCTATTAATCCAGAAACTCAGCCAATATTGTGGGGACCCGGGTTCGAATTGCGCCAAATGGAATTTGAGTTCCATTAAAAAAACTGAAGTAAGATTCTATCGATGACCATGAAACCATTGCCAATTATCAGCAAAAAGGCCAACTGGTTCCCTAATGCCCTTTAGGGAAAGAAATCTGCCCTGCCTACCTGGAGCTGGGAAGTCTGCCCCTCCAGGTGTCTCGCCCTGTCCTAAGGGTCAAGCCATGGGGATATGGCTGAGGTTAGAGCGGACAGAGCTCTTACAAGGACAGAAGGAGGAGGACAACCTCTCCAACTATGCAAGCATGGATGAAAGTGGCCATAGAAGTGTAAGAGGAATTTCCCGAGGTGTCCTCTGGGGGATCTTGTACTCAGTTGACTTCACGCAACCAATACAGAGACCATGAAAGACAGCATGTAGTTAAAGAACAAAAGGAAGTTTGTTGCTAATGCATGCATCAGGAGAAAAAATAGTCAGTGAGTGCCGACTACCCTCTCTGGCTTAACAGTACATGTGTGAGATAGATATAGCTTTTCTGAACACTTAGATTTCTCGCCCAGCTTGTCACTCAAACTGGAGAGTCCAATTACAATATTACATATTGTAGCCAATAATGCTCCATCCTGTCAGCAAGATCAGGAACTCATTAGTCCACTGCACCTGAAAGTTCCTCCCTTGTTACTAAGAAACCTAACTAGTAAATCTGGTAGATTCAAGGACATTCTCTGTTACCTGCAAATTTTTATTGGTAAAGGGAATCAGTTCTCTTGCCTGAATCCAGCTGCCTTCATCAGTATGAGAAACTGTACGAGCCCCACTAACCAGGAGTGAATGTACTCCTGTACATTCCAAAGCCTTGATTAACTTGCAGCTGCCTAACCCAAGCTGATAAGGAGAACTGCCTTCTTCATACTCCATTGTCTTAAAGAATTCAGTCCATCTGCTACTGTCTATTTCCCATCATGTTGAGCAGTAAAATTGTTAGTTGACCAAGGTTCAGAAGGCACACATTAAGAATACAGTTTCATTTCATGATACATGACTAAATTAATTATACAGAAAATATCTTTTCATATATTGCATTAGGCACATGGTGAATCCTTATTCTATATATAAGCACCTTGTAATATTCACCATAACCTAGTCTTTTATAGTAAATTTAAAACAAGGGCCTTTTATACCAGCAATTTTATACTACTCTCCTTCAGTCCCCACTTTTGGGCATTGGCCAGTCCAAGATAAGGCCACTAAATAGAATTGTCCCAACACTTGTTTCTACATCCTGGAGGACAACTGGTTCCTTTGTATCCTTTTTTGCTCAACTTAACTGCGTCACTGGTGCTATCCCTTCTGTGGACTTGGTCAGTCTCACACAGGGCACACTTGACTACATTGGTGAGTGCCATCAATGCCAAGATCATCAGGAATAATATTGCAATTGCTTGTAGGATTGATGTTCCCAGCCATCCTGATCACCATTCACCCAGGGTAGACAATGGCGGTTGTTTAAATTTCTCCATCTCTTTTCTGATGTGAGCAGTGAGATTAGTTATGTCTTCTGAACTATCTGGTATGTAGGTGCAGCACTCTGAGCCAATCATTGCACATGTCCCAGCCCTCACTGCCAAGACGTATTCCAATGCTAATCGATGCTGGAGCACCACAGTGTGCATGGTAACCATCTCATCATCAATTGCAGCGAGGGTAGTACCTGTGTCATTGGCAATTTGCTCCAAAATGGATGGCAATATTCTAACTTCTCGCATTGCCTTACCATTCCATAGCTAGGAAAGAGCTTGCCAAAGAATCGTTCTGTTTCTGAAATTTCTCATTGATGTCTTGGCGAGGGGGGATGTTTGTGAGTGTGGTAAAGGTATGGGAGCATACGTACCTTGGATCCAAGGTAATTGTGCGGAGGGTGTGGAGAGTCTGCAGAAGGATCTAGATAGGCTGGGCGAATGGGCCAGGAAATGGCAAATGGAATTTAATGTTGGCAAGTGTGAGGTGGTCCACTTTGGTAGGAAGAATGGTAGGAAGGACTATTACTTACGTGGCGAAAAACTGCAGCAGGCGACGGTGCAGAGGGACCTCGGGGTCCTTGTGCATGAGTCGCAAAAACCCAGCCTGCAAGTGCAGCAGGTGGTCAGGAAGGCGAATGGGATGCTGGCCTTCATAGCGAGGGGGATTGAATATAAAAGTAGGGAGGTCTTGCTGCAGCTGTATAGGGCATTGGTGAGGCCGCAGCTGGAGTACTGTGTGCAGTTTTGGGCGCCGCACCTGCGCAAGGATATTTTGGCCCTGGAGGGAGTGCAGAGGAGGTTTACTAGGCTGATACCGGAGTTGAGGGGGTTGAGCTATGAGGAGAGGCTGAATAAACTAGGCTTGTACTCGTTAGAGTTTAGAAGAATGAGGGGAGATCTCATTGAGACGTATAAGATGATGAATGGGATGGATAGGATAGAGGTGGAAAGACTCTTCCCGCTCAAAAAAGACAGTAGGACTAGGGGGCACAGCCTCAAGATAAAGGGGGGGCGGTTCAGAACGGAGTTGAGGAGGAACTTCTTCACTCAAAGGGTGGTGAATCTCTGGAATTCTCTGCCCGTTGAAGTGGTGGAGGCTGCCTCGCTAAATATTTTTAAGAAGCGGGTTGATGGGTTTTTGATAAGAGAGGGGATTAAGGGTTATGGGGAGAGGGCGGGAAAGTGGAACTGAGCCACGACAGATCAGCCATGATCTTATTGAATGGCGGGGCAGGCTCGAAGGGCCAGATGGCCTACTCCTGCTCCTATTTCTTATGTTCTTATGTTCTTATGTTCCATCCAATAGGGAGCCAAGGATATGTTTTGTCTCCACAGATCCAATAATTACTATTGAGTGTTGGTTGAATATTGCTTCCTTTAAAGTAATGGGATATGTTATAGGATTGATCCCCTTTGGATGGACTCAGGTAGATTCAGATGGTCTGACCCACTTTGTAGTTGTATTCATTTACCCCTAAATTCTTCTCAGGGCCTTTCAGATTCTCCACACAGTGAGTCCCCTTTGATTTTGGGTTTGGCTGTTTCAAAATCAGATTAGGAGCTGACTTCTTTAGATTATAGGCAGATGTGTACTCTATCATATAACCTATCTTCCCTGCACAGTCCCTACTGCTATGGAACTTTCTCCACATCTCTGGATTGTCAAATTCTGATATGAGGTGTCTAGGATATCTAGTCTGCTGAGATACCTGATCGGCCATTATCAACTCTGATGGGGACGTTAGCTGTAAAGTTATTCCTTCTCCCCCTGTCCGCACAGGTTTACTCCAGGTGCTCTGGTTTCCTCCCACACACCAAAGATTTGTGGGTTAGGTTGATTGGTCGTGCTAAATTGCCCCTTAGTGTCAGGGAGACTAACAGGGTAAATATGTGAGGTTAGTGGACAGGGCCTGGGTGGCATTGTGGTTGGTGCAGACTCGATGGGCCAAATGGCCTTTTTTGCCACTGCAGGGATCGTGTGATCCTCCCCCTGCAGGGATGGGAATATGTGAACAAACCCAACACTTGGACTGGTCAGTCATCTTCGTGTGTGTGTGTGCCAGATAGAGATAAGCTTTCACACATATCTCTCCAGATTGATGAAGCATCCCAGATATTGTTGCTACTTCAGCCAACATCTGCATATTCAATATTAAAATGATATAAACACTTGTATTCATTATAACAATCTCTACAACTTCTGCCTTACAATCAGACGCAATTATTGGTCAAGGTCAAATAACAACAAAATTTGTATAACATCGCGCTGCACTTTATACACACTGTCAACTTGCTTCTACATTGGGGAATATCTGATCGATCTTGATTGAAGCTGAGCCTTGTCTTTAGCTCCAGGTATCTTCACTAGCGTATAATCTGTAATACAATCCAGAGTGCCTCACAGCCTTAAAACTAGTAATCAGGACAAATTTGATCTCATCAGATTCTCTCTACTTTTATTACAATAATAACTCATTCAGTCACTGGGTCAGGTTTGCTATCTTGGGGTTTCTCACTGGGATAATGTTTTAATGGGGTCTCCTCCACAGGCTGCGCTTCTCCTTAATAAAGATGACCACCACATCGAAAGGTCCTTCCCAGTGAGTTCCTAATCCCTTTCTGTCTGTCATGAGTTCCTCCTGATGTAGGCAATTTAAGAGTCCTGCCAGCTTAGTCCAAACCCAGATGCTGCTGCAGCATGAATTTTGAGAAAATGCAGATGGTCTGTTAAATCCCTCGTACGTTGAAATATTGGTTTCCTGGCTTGTTTCTAATTCTCCTCCACCTGTGATTGGTTCCTCTGGGAGGCGCAGCGCTGTCCCTGTCGTTGTTGTTGTTCCACTGGCAGGAGTGGACCTTTGAAGCAGCAATATTGTAGGTAACACCCGCACCCAGCTCCTTCTTCATCCTTGACTAACTGTTCTTCAGTGTTCAGTTCATCCTCTCCGGCACCCCTGAACTCTGAGCGTGATGTGAAACCTCTGCTTTCTTCCCAACATTTGACAGACCTCTTTCAAAACTCGTCCCGTAAACTGGGTTCAGAATCTAACTGAAGAGGCAGTCGCCATCTGGGAATGATCTCATTTACCAATATCACAGCTACTGTCGTCGTTGTGGCAATATTTACATGGGAATGCTTCAATCCATTGAGTAAGCTGATCTGCATTTTCTAAACAGCACATCTTTCCTTGCACCCATGGTAACAACCCTGTGAAATCCATTTCTTTTCTGCACTAACGACTACCGTAACTACCGTAAACTGGACCAGATACTGGGCAAGACGACAGCTCAGTGACTAGCACTGTTTGCTATGCAGACACATGGATTTGGGGCAGTGTCTGTGGGAGTTTGCGCATTCTCCCCGTGCTTGCGTGGGTTTTCTCCGGGTGCTCCGGTTTCCTCCCACACCCCAAAGATGTGCTGTTAGGCTGATTGGCAGGAATAAATTGTCCCTAAATCAGATTCCCTCAATGTGGATGGCCATAAAACATTAGATAAGGGTCGTGGGTGGAGGGGGGGACTGGTGGTGTTAAGATGGCGGCATGGGCTTGTTGGGCCGAAGGGCCTGTTTCCCGGGCTGTTTTTTGTTCTTTGTTCTTTGTTCATCTGCTGTCGTCTGAATTACTGTCTGTGGGGACTGCTGCTGTGGAGGTGCAGCTTGGAGCGGTGCCTCAGAAGGTTGTGGGGATGCAGCCTCAGACCTTCTCTGTCTGGGACCCTGTCCTTCCCTTCTACCAGCCATCCTTTATACGATGACCTCTTTTCTGACAATGACTACACTGATTACACTCCACTGGCTCGCTTTTTGACATCCCCCGGCCCTCTGTCCCTTTCTCCCACAGACAAAATATCCACTGCCGTTCCCTGCTGTGGCCTCACAGAGTGTTGTCCATAGCTACTGGGCTGTGGATTTTCAGTCTGCACTCATAGCCCAATTTATGATTTCCCGATAATTATTTCCTATTGGGAGACTCATTTCTATCATTCCAGTCAAAACTGAACTAAATCCTTCTTTAAGCAAACTTAAAAACATATCACCCCTGGCAGGCGCAGCGACTCCTCCTACATCTATGTATGAGCAGAATTTTCTCTCTCCATATTTCTCACCTGTTTCTTTCGGGCGCTGTCTAATCAGGTTAATGCCCCTTCTCCTAAAGTGCCTCTTCGCTAACTCCTCACTTGCCTCTTCGCTTAAATCTGCAACACATTCATGTTCCGTTCCCTGTACAGTCAATCCCCTTGCAGGATTTTCCCTTGCATCTCTGCTGTTTACTACATGCTTATCTCCCGGTAAGAGATTCGCGAGTTTTACACAACTTCCCACAAAATCCCTACAGTAATTAAAAAGTCTTCAAGACTTATCTTACCCCGTTCCTGGTGAAAGGCCTTTGTACCCAAATAACCTTCCTCTGACCCTGTGGAATTTCTTTTTCTTTTACCGAATTCTATAACATAATAACAATCTTTGAAACAGAAATCAAACCTTTCAGTTTGATTCCAGGCACTAACTTATTTTTATTTCTCCTTCTTTATCTTAAATAATATCATTTTATTGAGGTAACTTGCTTACAGCACATTGTCTTATGTCAGAATTATCCCAAACTCAGAAAACAGTGTTGTGGGCTCTCAAGTGTCCATTAGTGTCCATCTCATCTCTTTTTTAAAGCACGTTGTTCCTTCATCCATAGCTATCACCTAAACTGTGTTTTACTTTCTAGAATCCCTTTAAATTTCTCTCTTTCATCCAATGAATCCCACCCTTAATTCTGTCCTCCTGTTTACTATCAGCTCCTCTATAACATACCTCTTTTTTTTAACCCTGATCACTTTCCTTTCTCATTTCTCCCACTGAATTTGTTCCCTCATCTCTAATATTAATCTGTCGGTTTGGTATTAAGCGGGCTCTCCCTCTTAGCCTGTCTCGCATCTAATACAATTTTCAACCTTCCCATATTCAAAATTTACAACAGGGTGTGCTTTGTGTTCAGAACTACTTCTCCCAATCTTGTGATTCATTCACTAACTTTGAACATCCATGTCACACACTTCATGTAAGAATGCATTATCGTAGAAACCCTACATTGCAGAAAGGGGCCATTTGGCCCATCGAGACTGCACCGACCACAATCCCACCCAGGCCCTATCCCCATATATTTTACCCACTAATCCCTCTAAGCCAAGCATCTCAGGACACTAAGGGGCAATTTTAGCACAACCAATTAACCTAACCCACTTCGGACTGTGGGAGGAAACCAGAGCACCTGGAGGAAACCCACACAGACATGAGGAGAATGTGCAGACTCCACACAGACAGTGACCCAAGCCAGGAATCGAACCCAGGTCCCTGGAGCTGTGAAGCAGCAGTGCTAACCACTGTGCTGCCATGCCTCCCAGTGTAATAAGAACATAAGAACATAAGAAATAGGATCAGGAGTAGGCCATCTGGCCCTTCGAGCCTGCCCCGCCATTCAATAAGATCATGGCTGATCTGTCGTGGCTCAGTTCCACTTTCCCGCCCTCTCCCCATAACCCTTAATCCCCTCTCTTATCAAAAACCCATCAACCCGCTTCTTAAAAATATTTAGCGAGGCAGCCTCCACCACTTCAACGGGCAGAGAATTCCAGAGATTCACCACCCTTTGAGTGAAGAAGTTCCTCCTCAACTCCGTTCTGAACCGCCCCCCCTTTATCTTGAGGCTGTGCCCCCTAGTCCTACTGTCTTTTTTGAGCGGGAAGAGTCTTTCCACCTCTATCCTATCCATCCCATTCATCATCTTATACGTCTCAATGAGATCTCCCCTCATTCTTCTAAACTCTAACGAGTACAAGCCTAGTTTATTCAGCCTCTCCTCATAGCTCAACCCCCTCAACTCCGGTATCAGCCTAGTAAACCTCCTCTGCACTCCCTCCAGGGCCAAAATATCCTTGCGCAGGTGCGGCGCCCAAAACTGCACACAGTACTCCAGCTGCGGCCTCACCAATGCCCTATACAGCTGCAGCAAGACCTCCCTACTTTTATATTCAATCCCCCTCGCTATGAAGGCCAGCATCCCATTCGCCTTCCTGACCACCTGCTGCACTTGCAGGCTGGGTTTTTGCGACTCATGCACAAGGACCCCGAGGTCCCTCTGCACCGTCGCCTGCTGCAGTTTTTCGCCACGTAAGTAATAGTCCTTCCTACCATTCTTCCTACCAAAGTGGACCACCTCACACTTGCCAACATTAAATTCCATTTGCCATTTCCTGGCCCATTCGCCCAGCCTATCTAGATCCTTCTGCAGACTCTCCACACCCTCCGCACAATTTGCCTTTCCCCCAATCTTAGTGTCATCAGCAAATTTCGACACCCTACACTCGGTTCCCTCCTCCAGATCATCTATATAAATGGTAAATAGCTGAGGCCCCAGCACCGACCCCTGGGGCACCCCACTAGTCACCAACCGCCAATCCGAATAGCACCCATTGACCCCCACTCTCTGCCTCCTATTTGACAACCAAATGGCAAATATGGCCAAATGGTAATATGGCAACATAATAATTCCTATCATTAAACATGCACTCCCATTCTACCGTATGTATCTCTTCACTAAACATTCTCTCCCCTTCTGTTAGATTTTTGATTTAGGCCAACAATTTCTACTAAATAGAAAATCTACAAATAAATTCTCGAATGTCTTAAACCCACTGCGAGTTTTATAACTCTAATTCTCTGCTGTTTCAGCAGAGTAGGTTTTCTCAGATGGATGTCTTGATGTCATCACTTTTTCTTGGAAAGATTTATCATAATCACCTTTAAATATTCCTACTAAATGAAGACTTTTACTGTCACTACAGTCCTTACAGTTTAAGCTTAAAATTTGCATGTTTAATTATTGGAGCGGCACAGGGACACTACTGTCTCACAGCTCCAGGGACCCAGGTTTGATTCCTGACTTGGGTCACTGTCTGTGTGGAGTTTGCACATTCTCTCCGTGTCTGCGTGGGTTTCCTCCGAGCGCTCCGGTTTCTTCCCACAGTCCAAAAATGTGCAGGTTAGGTGCACATTGGCCATGCTAAATTCTCCTTCAGTGTACCCGAACAGGTGCCGGAGTGTGGCAACCATGGGATATTCACAGTAACTTCATTACAGTGTTAATGTAAGCCTACTCATGACTAAGAAATAAAACTTTTTTGCAACTCTGCTCCCAGCCTCAGAACGAAAAAAATCAAATCAGCTGTTCGTGGAAAGTTTAATTCCCCTCACAACCTTTTAAATGGAATGTAACACCTTTTATGATTGAAAGAAGTATCTTCCCAAAGGTTGCAGAGTTCAAATCTCTGTCTGATTCCTATTTTTGAAAATGACCATGGCCATTGAAAATTAGTCAGATTAAGGAAGTTAAAATTTATCTAGATCCTGCATCAATCTCACCATTGTAAAATCTCAACTGGGGGAAAGTAATTTATTGAACTCACACATACTCCCCTGAAAAGCTGACTTGTGCTTGCACTGAATTTGAAGTCTGAATTTCAGGGATGGGAGAAAGGTAAAGGAATGTGCTAAAATTCAGCAGAGAGGGAAATATTCCCTACAATATGTATATATGTCAGTGGGAGCAGCAGCAATGTCTGCCTGATCAATCTGGAGACAGGCTTGATGAAAGACACACAGAATTAGAACGCAATTGTATTTGCTGCCCAGTATTTAGTAGCAATGAAATTTGGAGGCATTGCAAACTGCCTCAGATTGTCCAGAGTGAACAAAACGTGTTCCCTTTACAATGTGTTTTCATTTTGTTCTGGTTTAAACAGAAGCAGTGAAGTTGGAGTGTGAGGAGAGGGTGCAGGATGTGGAATTTTCAAAGTCATAGGGCAGAATTTTCCCATCCCCTTCACCACGGAAATCGTAGCTGGGGCAGGGGGCGCAATTTCCCTTGGGGTGAACGCGATTGGAAAATCCCAGCCATTTCCTCGGATGGTGATGGCTAACACAAGGGGACATAGCTTTAAATTAACGGGTGGTAATCATGGGACAGATGTCAGAGGTAGGTTCTTTACTCAGAGGGTAGTAAGGGCGTGGAATGCCCTGCCTGCAGCAGTTGTGGACTCGCCAACTTTAAGGGCGTTCAAATGGTCAGTGGATAGGCATATGGATAACATGGGAATAGTTTAGGTTAGAGGGTCATTAGATTGGCTCCACTGGTCGGCGCAACATCGAGGGCCGAAGGGCCTGTACTGCGCTGTAATGTTCTATGTTCTATAAACACAAATAGAAACCTTTGCTTTCTTTTGTCCAACCGATAATTAAATTCCAAAGACAAGGTTATTTGTCATACCCTACTCCACCACACGAGGGTGCTCCAACCCTTCTAGTCTTATTCGCTCTTTCTAAATACTCCCTTTAATCTGTGACCATCCTTCTCTCCATGCACAGTTTGTACCTGTAAAGATATAATTACCTGTAAGACTCACATTCCAACTGTTCTTCACATTCCAATCTGTAATTATCTTCCAATTGTGTCTTTGCCTATATATGCTGTGTTTGCAAACCTACCTCCACTCACCTGATCAAGGAGCGGCGCTTTGAAAGCTCGTTATTCTAAACGAACCTGTTGGACTTAAAGAACATAAGAAATAGGAGCAGGAGTAGGGCATCTAGCCCCTTGAGCCTGCCCCGCCATTCAATAAGATCATGGCTGATCTGAAGTGGATCAGTTCCACTTTCCCGCTTTCTCCCCAT
Organism: Carcharhinus amblyrhynchos; assembly: GCF_965287045.1. NCBI lineage: Eukaryota > Metazoa > Chordata > Chondrichthyes > Carcharhiniformes > Carcharhinidae > Carcharhinus > Carcharhinus amblyrhynchos. Next base: position 135,858,863 of record NC_137327.1, read on the forward strand.
AACCCTTAATCCCCCTGTCTATCAGAAACCTATCTACCCGTGACTTAAATATATTCAGCGAGGCAGCCTCCACCACTTCAACGGGCAGAGAATTCCAGAGACTCACCACCTGGTGACTTTAACCTGGTGTTGTGAGACCTCTTACTGTGCCCCTCCCCAGTCCAACGCTGGCATCTCCACCTCTTTCTAAACAAACAGGCTTTTGCATTTCTGTCTCGCCCTCTCTTTTTAACTCCTTGAATTGTGCTCTCCGTGCACCCGAGTCTCTCACTACTCTCTGACACACGCAGAAAGCTGGTTCCCTGCCTGTTTCTTTAACTCCCCTCTTTGCTCTATGGCACTCCAGACCAACCAATTTCACTCTGTCTCCCTCTCTCTCACACGAGTCTCCATCAGGAGAGTTGTACTCCTGGGACCTCTCCCTACTAGCTGACACACACAAACTTTGTCCCCTATTCCTCTGGAACCCCTCTGTGTGAGTTCCACACACCTGAGCTAGCTGCTTCCTCCTGTATGGTCACCCCCTTGATGCTGCCCTGCTACGTGGCTTTACGCATTGCTGCATAGGAGGTCCGATTGTCCCTCGCTGTCCCTGCTACATTTAACAGAAAGAAACCTCACAACACCAGCTTAAAGTCCAACCGGTTTATTTGTCGCAAACACCCCAAGCTTTCAGAACACAGTTGGGCCGTTTGCTACAAATAAACCGGTTGGACCTTAAGCTGGTGTTGTGAGATTTCTTTCTGTTTTACCCCAGTCCAACACTGGCATCCCCACATCCTGCTATGTTTAAGTGTAGCTTCTCTGCAAACACCCTTTCTACCCATGTGGGTTCTTGCTCCGCTCCATCGGAGTGTCCGTCCCCAGCCCCACTACATTAAGTATTGTTTTCTACTATCTTTTAGGCGCCCCAGCTGTGTTTGGATATTAGAACATGGATCACTGCATGATTTAAAGGCCTTCTCCCAGCATCGTAGCTTACTGTATTCCTTATTGGAAGGTTAAGTGTCTGGAACGAGCTGCTCACTGTGCTGCAGTTAAACATTGTGTAGAGTTTTGTGATTTGTCCCTGTTAGCCCGTTCACTGGACACAGTCATTAATATGACTATCATTTTTCTCCATAATTATTATCAATCCCCCTTAAATCAAAGGAACACACACCAGAATGTCTATGGCGGGCAACTAGTTTTGCCGTATATATTGCTAGGTCTGGCTAGGTCACATGACGTACTACCACATCCTCCCACTGTTGGCCAAACCCGTTCTCTATCCAGGATCATCCTGGGTCATCTTTTCTTTATGGAAACCATGTGCACAAACCCTTCCCCTCTGGCACTTTTTGCTTCATCTTCGACAACAAATGGAATGGCTCATACGCCTCTTTGTCGCTCAGATCAAGACCATCCACATGGCTGCCTCCTCCGCTTCATCATAATCCCTGTGGGGAAACCATAAACCAAAATAGCCCCAATTTACCAAGCAACCTCCAAATGTAGAGGATACCGACAAGGTTTCATCTTCTGCTGGGTTTACTTTAACTCAAGTCAGAACCAACACAACCACAAATTAACGGCAAATTGCACTTCAAATAAAAAGATCGATTTTATTGCAAATAGTCAACGGGACAAAGATGTGTCTTACACAACCACAAGCATTCACATCACTTCCCACACAAATGTGGCACTACAGAGTGACACAATTCCACAATATGCTGTCCTTTATTCATACAGGATAGATCAGGAGTTTGGTCTAACAATAGCTTTCACCGTCGAATTTCGTGAGTACAACTATCATCAGTAAGGTTCACGTCCGTGAAGCCTCTTTCTGCTGGATCACGGCACTCCACAGTTCCTTTTCAATTAACTAACTAATAGTATTTGATTTAACCAGTTCTAGAAGACGCCCAGCTCTTTAGCAATGCCAAATTATTCAGAAAGCTCTCCAGGTTTTGGACTTTGTTAGCCAGTTTTCTCAGTACCTACAGGAGAACTCCCTTTAGGAGTCATATGGACCTGAAACTTGAACTCTGTTTCCCTCTCCACAGATGCTGCTGGACCTTTTCTGTTTTTGTTGTCTTCAGGAGGTCCAACCTCTTATTCTTCCAAACAGAAAAATTGAACTCTTCCTGAGAGTGAATTCTTTCTTCTCCTCAAAGGAATTCTCTGTGTAACTTTGTCTCTGTCTGCTTTCTTTTTGTGTCTGTATCTGTGCACTGATCACCTTCAGCCCCCCATGGCTCTGTTTGTAGCTCTCCAATGTGCCTATTAGTCACATGGTTTCTTTTTCAATTTACTTAACAACATAAGAACGTAAGAAACAGGAGCAGGAGTAGGCCATCTAGCCCCTCGAGCCTGCCCCGCCATTCAATAAGATCATGGCTGATCTGAAGTGGATCAGTTCCACTTTCCCACTTTCTCCCCATAACCCTTAATTTCCCTGTCTATCAGAAACCTATCTACCCGTGACTTAAATATATTGAGCGAGGCAGCCTCCACCACTTCAACGGGCAGAGAATTCCAGAGACTCACTACCCTTTGAATGAAGAAGTTCCTCCTCAACTCCGATCTAAACTGCCCCCCTCTTATCTTGAGGCTGTGCCCTCTCGTCCTGCTGTCTTTTCTGAGTGGGAAGAATCTCTCTACCTCTACCCTATCCATCCCTTTCGTTATCTTGTACGTCTCTATAAGATCCCCCCTCATCCTTCTAAACTCCAACGAGTACAGACCCAGTCTATTTAGTCACCCTTCACAGTCCAACCCCCTCATCTCTGGTGTCAGCCTAGTGAACCTCCTCTGCACTCCCTCCAAGGCCAAAATATCCTTGCGCAAGTGCGGTGACCAAAACTGCACACAGTACTCCAGCTGCGGCCTCACCAGTGCCCTGTACAGTAGCAACAAGACCCCCCTACTTTTATATTCTATCCCCCTCGCTATAAAGGCCAGCATCCCATTCGCCTTCTTGACCACCTGCTGCACCTGCAGACTGGGTTTTTGCGACTCATGCACAAGGACCCCCAGGTCCCTCTGCACCGTCGCCTGCTGCAGCTTTTCGCCCTTTAAATAGTAATCCCTCCTACTATTATCGGTATTGCTGCCACCAGCTGACATTGACCAACTTTTCCTAATGCACCCCTTTAGAATTGATACAAACTCTTAAAAGTTATTTCAAAACATTCTTAAAAACAATTATAAATTTTCAGGCATTTGAAGAAAATTCCCTTTTCTGTTTCTAGAACACAGATGGCCACGCACTTCTTTCCCTTGCCCCAGCCTTCTGGGTCAAACTTCCTCTTCACTACCCCCTCCCCAGGTCTGTACCAGTATCACTGTCTCGTTTCACTCCCTTCCCACCCCCTGCACCCATGATGTCTCCGTGCTCATTTTCTTTATGAATCATCCCTCTTTGTTTCTTAATGTCAGGGAATTACCAGGGTAAATACATGGGATTACGGGGATAAGGGTTAGCTGGGATTGTTGTTGGTGCACGTTTGTTTATTAGTGTCACATTAACGCTGCAATGAAGTTACTGTGAAAATCCCCGAGTCGCCAGCTCCGGTGCCTGTTTGAGTACACTGAGGAAGAATTTAGCACGGCCAGTGCGCCTAACCAGCACGTCTTTCAGACAGTGGGAGGAAACCAGAGCATCCAGAGGAAACCCACACAGACACGGGGAGAACGTGCAGACTGCACACAGACGGTGACCCAAGGACGAAATTGAACCTGGGTCCCTGGCGCTGTGAGGCAGCAGTGCTAACCCCTGTGCCGACCCATAGCTCAAGACCATAGATAGGATGCAGGGCTGGGCGGAGAAGTGGCAGATGGACTTCAACGCGGGTAAATGTGTAGTGGTCCACTTTGGCAGGACCAATGGGATGCAGGAGTACAATATCAAGGGTAGGAGTCTTAGCAGTGCAGAGGAGCAGAAGGATCTTGGGGTCCGGGTCCAACGGACTCTTAAACCGGCCACACAGGTGGAGGATGTGGTCAAGAAGGCGTATGCTGTACTAGCCTTCATTAATCGAGGGACTGAGTTTAGGAGCCAGGAGGTAATGCTGCAACTTTATAAGACCCTTGTCAGACCCCACTTGGAGTACTGTGCGCAGTTCTGGTTGCCTCACTACAGGAAGGATGTGGAAGCTATTGAGAGGGTGCAGAGGAGATTTACAAGGATGTTGCCTGGATTGGGAGGCATGCCTTATGAGGATAGGTTGAGGGAGCTCGGGCTCTTCTCCCTGGAGAGATGAAGGATGAGAGGTGACCTGATAGAGGTTTATAAAATGTTGAGAGGAATAGATAGGGTGGATTCTCGGAGGCTATTTCCCAGGGCTGAAATGGTCGCTACGAGAGGACACAGGTTTAAGGTGCTGGGGAGCAAGTACAGAGGAGATGTCAGGGGTAGGTTTTTCACTCGGAGGGTGGTGAGTGAGTGGAATCGGCTGCCGTCAGTGGTGGTAGAGGTAAACTCACTGGGGTCTTTTAAAAGACTTCTGGATGAGTGTATGGGATTTAATGGGATTGGGGGTTACAGATAGTTCTATGGCCTGGTAGGTATAGATGTGATCGGCGCAACTTGTGGGCCAAAGGGCCTGTTTGTGCTGTAGTGTTCTATGTTCTATTTGTCTCGATGGGCTGAATGGCCTCCTTCTGCACTATAGGGATTCTATGATTCTATAAAACTGCTGTGAATGCTCAAGGGCTCTAATATGTTAAAGGTGCTATGTAAATACCAGTTGTTGCCATAACACGTCTCATTGATTTTCAGGTAAATAAACTGGAACAATCTCTGGTCACTGGGGCACATTTGGAAGTTGACAAGTAAATAGAACATAAAATGATCAACCTTCACAGTAATGGAAATGACTTAGCCATTGGGGAATGTGTGGGGGATGTGTGTGTGGGGAAGTGGAGGGTTCGAGTATTAGAAGGGATGTAGAACACAACAGGACTCTTAGAGAACATCAGAAACGAAAGGACTGATGTGACGGGGAATCTGAGACAGATGAGGAATTTCCAATCTCATGCCAAAAAGAATCAGGGAAAAGTTCAGGGTTTGAAATTGTGTTGTACATTCTTGCGTTTGATTAAAACTAAATTCAGAAATATTCCAGCATCAAAATACATGTAACAACTTAATCCTGCCTTTTCATTGCCCCGATTAACATTTAGTTTCCTATTATTTAATAAATATGTGAATTATTTCTGTTAATATGATGGTAGAACTCAAAGATCTGTATTTAAACAACAGATTCCCTTGTGGATAGTCCAGAACTGTGTCCAAGTTTACTCATCCTTCAGGGATTGTCTCAGGAATTAAGGATAAATGTTGTTGTTCGTCCATCGTCATCGATGAGGACCTCAACACCATTAGTCATTTTGAGGCTGGTTGCAGTGTGTCCGAAGATGACTGATCAGGCCAATTCGGGCACGGAATGTCCTGGCACATATTGGACAGACTTACGTAGACACTGTAGTTATTGTGCTGGTGGCTCTGGACTTGCACAGCTCGTGCTTAAGTTGTGCTTCAGCAATGCACCTTGCTTCGTCAGCTTGACAGCCCTTGTGGATGAGGCAGCGCCAGGTAGGGCAGTTTTGTGCCAGCGTTTCCCAGGTGGTCATGTCAATGCCAGGCGACTTCAGGGAGGCCTTGAGTGCGTCTTTGTAACGTTTCTTCTGCGAGTATCTTCCAGCAGAGAGTTCCCCAAAAAGGGTATGTGCTTGTCTGACATACGGATGACATGATCTGCCCACCGGGTCTGCGCTCTTGTCAGCAGTGTGTGGACTGATGGTAGACTTGCTCTAGAGAGAACTTCAGTGTCTGGTACTTTGTCTTGCCATCGGATGCGTAATATTCTGCGAAGACAAGTTATGTGGAAATGATTGAGTTGTCTTGCATGCCTTTGATACGCTGTAAGGATAAATGACCCAGGCACTGCTGGGAAAAATTGCCTCAAAAAGGCGATTTAAAATATATGTTTTTTTTTTCGCTTTCCTTTGAACACTTCCATTTACTGGTTAGTAAAATGTCGGAAGAAATGTTGTTCAACAAGTCGGCTGTTTGGGAGTGAGAGGCCCAGTGATAAAACCAGGGATGGACTTACAACACAGAGCAATCATCCCGGCCAATGGGACAGGCCCATACTGAGAGGTGGCTGTGAGAGCACAAATCAGAGCCTGGTAGTTCTGAATTTGCTGATAGGCTCAAGAAATTTGAATGAGCCAATCAGCAGGCAATGCAGAACAGCTTCGGGCTCTGATTGGTGGAGTCTCCTTACAGTGGGAAAACACTGTTCCAGATGTTGCGAGGTGGTTACAATAACTTATTTTTTCTGCGATCTTTGCCCTGTACTTCTTTCTTTCCCTTGTCCCTCTTTTAAGAACAATACAGGAACAGGCCCTTCAGCCCACCAAGCCTGCACCCATACTAAGTTGCTATCCCTCTGTTCGCCTCCTGTTCACATGTCTATAAGATAGACCTTGACCATTGCTAACGTGCCTGCTTCCACCACCTCTCCTGGCAGAGCGTTCCAGGCAACCGCCAACCCCTGTGGAAAAACTTTCCCTGCATTTCATCCATAAACTTACCACCTCTCACCTTAAACCTGTGCCCTCTTGTAGTCAACCTTTCCAATTTGGGAAAAAGCATCTGACCATCCATTCTATCTATACTCATAATTTTATAGGCTTCTATTAGGTCGTTTCTCAGCCTCCAGACTTGAAAGTAATTTGGATGGATCTCCCGATTATCTGCCCTGGCATCTCTGATCTTGCGAGTTTGAGGACTAAGCAGTAACTGGACCAGAGAGGGCGGGGCCACTGTCCTAGGGTGAGAACAGAGGCCAGGGAAGGCTAGATATAGCCAGCAGCAGACAGGCAGGAACACACATGGCCATCGAGGCTCAAAGCCCAGCTAAGGGAGAGCAGCTGGAAGGTGCGTGGGGCAAGCAGGAGCTGATGTAGTTTCCAGGGAGGAGTGGGGGGTAACTCGACCAGAGGCCAGAGCTCTGAAGTGAGGAGGGCTGAGCAACCAGATCAGTGAGGGCGAGAGTGCGGGTCAGGCCTGATAGCCCGCAGCTGCAGCCATTGAGCTACCAACACACAGCAAGTTAGATGATCGAGTACCGTGATTCAAGGTCAGGGCTGTGAAGGTGTGGGCACGCCATAGCCAGGCAGTCTGAGCCAGCAGTAAGGTGAGAACTCCACACCTGGGGTACTGTGTACAGTTTTGGTCTCCTTAGGATATACTGGCACTGGAGGGGGTGCAGAGGAGATTCACTAGGTTGATTCCGGAGTTGAGAGGGTTGGTTTTGAGGAGAGACTGAGTAGACTGGAGTATACTCACTCTAATTCAGCAGAATGAAGGGAGATCTTACAGAAACATTTAAGATTATGAAGAGAATAGATAAGATAGAAGCAGGGAAGTTGTTTCCACTGGTGGGTGAAACTAGAACTAGGGGGCATAGCCTCAAAATAAGGGGAAGCAGATTTAGGTCTGAGTTGAGGAGGAACTTCTTCACACAAAGGGTTGTGAATCTGTGGAATTCCCTGCCCTCATTGAATGTTTTTAAGTCAAGGATAGATAGATTTTTGAACAGTAAAGGAATTAAGGGTTATGGTGAGAGGGCAGGTAAGTGGAGCTGAGTCCATGAAAAGATCAGCCCTGATTTTATTGAATGGTGGAGCAGGCTCAAGAGGCCAGATGGCCAACTCACATTTTTATTAAGATCAGCAGGGACAACTTGACCCAAGGCTGAGGAGCGCAAAAAAAGCCTAGTCTTTCTGAAAATTCACATTAATTGAAATGAAGATAGATCTGTCATAGAATCCCCACAGTACAGAAGGAGGCTATTCGGCCCATCGAGCCTGCATAGACCACAATCCTATCCTATCCCTGTAACCCCACATATTTACCCAGTTGTCCCACCAAACTAGGATCAATTTAGCATGCCCAATCAGCCTAACTGGCACATCTTTGGAGTGTGGGAGGAAACCGGAGCAGCTGGAGGAAACCCACGCAGACACGGGGAGAATGTGCAAACTCCACACAGACAGTGACCCAAGCCGGGAATCGAACTTTGGTCCCTGGCGCTGTGAGGCAGCAGTGCTAACCAGTGTGCCACTGTTCCGCCGATGTCAATATGAAGCAACACTATGAATCCGTCAGTCAAAAACAAGAAAATTGAAGGCGAGGCAAGAGGATGAAGCCAAACAAGGAGACAGTTTGGCACTTTAGTTTAGAAAGTTCCAAGTATTGAGCAGTGTCCAAACTGGACATTCATCCTCAACAACATCCACTGGAGGTTTTGGTGACTTGACTGATGATTTGAACTTGCCAATTTCCAGAGGCAACACATTGCCTGAAAATCTTGCAGAGAATTGGACTCTGAAGTGGGAATGGAATTACGAGATACTCTTCAAACTCATTCTTCTGCAGCTGGACCCAATGGACAAAATCTGATCCACTGAGTATGATTGAATATTTCATAATAAGTGGATTAAAATACATAAATATGGAAAATCGGAGAAAAGAGTTTGTGGTTTGAGGCTGAAAGACTTCAGAAATCTTCATGAATCCCATTTTCTAAGGGTGAAGTGAAATGGCAAGACAGAAAGGAGAAATTGATTGATATTTTTTGGAAACCTCTAAAATAGCCTACTGTTATGTTTCAGATTATTCCCTGACCCAAGTAAAGAGAAACAATCTTTTGTCGACTGGTGACCTAATCTTCATCATGAGGCAACGTGTGTGCATTCATTCAGAGATCATAGAATCCCTACTGTGCAGAAGAAGGCCATTCGGCCCATCAAGTCTGCACTGATAACAATCCTACACATGCCCTTTCCTTGTAACCCCACATAATCCCCTTGACCCTAAGGGGCAATGCCACCCAGATCTGTTCCACGTAACCCCAAGTAGTTACTCCACTAATAGCGAGGGGGATTGAATATAAAAGTAGGGAGGTCTTGCTGCGGCTGTATAGGGCATTGGTGAGGCCGCAGCTGGAGTACTGTGTGCAGTTTTGGGCGCCGTACTTACGCAAGGATATTTTGGCCTTGGAGGGCGTGCAGAGGAGGTTTACTAGGCTGATGCCGGAGTTGAAGGGGTTGAGCTATGAGGAGAGGCTGAATAAACTAGGCTTGTACTCGTTAGAGTTTAGAAGAATGAGGGGAGATCTCATTGAGACATATAAGATGATGAATGGGATGGATAGGATAGAGGTGGAGAGACTCTTCCCGCTCAGAAAGGACAGTAGGACTAGGGGGCACAGCCTCAAGATAAAGGCGGGGCGGTTTAGAACGGAATTGAGGAGGAACTTCTTCACTCAAAGGGTGGTGAATCTCTGGAATTCTCTGCCCGTTGAAGTGGTGGAGGCTGCCTCGCTAAATATCTTTAAGACGCGGGTTGATGGGTTTTTGATAAGAGAGGGGATTAAGGGTTATGGGGAGAGGGCGGGAAAGTGGAACTGAGCCACGACAGATCAGCCATGATCTTATTGAATGGTGGGGCAGGCTCGAGGGGCTAGATGGCCTACTCCTGCTCCTATTTCTTATGTTCTTATGTTCTTAATACCCCTATCCTGGAACACTTGGCAATTTATCTTGGCCAATCTACCCAACCTGCATATCTTTGGACTGTGGGAGGAAACCAGAGCACCCGGAGGAAACCCACCCAGACAGGGGTAGAACATGCAAACTCCACACAGTCACCTGAGACCGGAATTGAACCCGGAGCTGTGAGGCTGTAAATCATCTGAAAGAACAGATTCTGTGATATCAGCTGAGTTACAAAAGGAGTGTTCTTACTGGAGGAAGACGTGTTGTGGCCACAGTCAAACTGCTCTCCTCCTTCCTTTCAGAGGAAAGAATGAGTCATCGATGTCAAGTCGAAGAGGTAATTTTTTAGCGTGCCTTGAACAACTCAGTGAATTTGATGACCTTCTCAAAGAAGCTATCAATATTCGGGCTCAGGGAAGAACAACTTCTTTAATGCACAGAACCCACGATGACTTCATCATTATAATGGCAAAGCAGCTCAGAAACTAATTGACTAATGAAGTTAAAAGTGCCAAACACTATTCCACAACAGTTGACTGAACACTAGATATTAGCCGTGCCGACCAATTAACATCAATTTTACACTGTATAAGCAGTGATGGTGAAGTTGTAAAGTGACTTCTCTGTTTATCCACTTAACAACCCCACACTTCAGAATACCTGGAGGCAGCAGTTTTGGAAATCATTGCAAACTTAGGTTTGGACATCAGAAAAATAGTCGTGGACAAAGAGCTTTGATAATGCAGCAGACTTGACAGGAGAATGTTCAGGTCTACAAGCAAGACTGGACAGTGCAAGCCCCTGTGCTTTATTCATCCCATGTTCCAGTCACTCCTTGAATTTAACTTGCAGTGCAGCAGCTGTACATTTTTTTACTTCGCTCAAAACTTGTATGCCTTTTTTTATCAGTTTCTACACATTGATGGAACATACTGCAATCACATGTGGAGCAGGCAAAGGGGAAATATTTGATGGTTAAAAGAATTTGTGACACCAGGTAGTCCTTTGGATTTGAAACTGAACTTTGTTGATGTAATGGGAACCTTGTCAGATGTAGTCGTATCAAATTCAAAGAGCTCAAGCATTAAAGATGAAGCAAAATCCTTAATAGAGAAGTTTGAAAGATACGATATTGCTGCTTTTAATCTTTACTTCAAAAAATCAATGCCATCAACAAATCTGTAATAAGTCCTCAGAGGCAGAAGTCCCTTCACCAAAATTCTTTTATCTACAAGTCTGACAACAGCACACAGAGTGATTTTGGTTAGCAGTTTGGGCGGCACGGTAGCACAGTGGTTAGCACTGCTGCTTCACGGCTCCAGGGTCCTGGGTTCGATTCCTGGCTCGGGTCACTGTCTGTGTGGAGTTTGCACATTCTCCTCGTGTCTGCATGGGTTTCCTCCAGGTGCTCTGGTTTCCTCCCACAGTCCAAAGGTGTGTGGGTTAGGTTGATTGGCCATGCTAAAATTGTCCCTTAGTGTCCTGAGATGTGTAGGTTGGAGGGGATTAGTGGGTAAAATATGTTGGGATACGAGGCTAGGGCCTGGGTGGGATTGTGGTCAGTGAAGACTTGATGGGCCAAAAGGCCTCTTTCTGCACTGTAGGGTTCTATGATTCAGTCTACACTCGGAGTCCCAGAGGAACTGACACTCCTGGTTAAATGCAAAGCAAGAGACTCCCTAATTGGCCCATCAATTTGGCCCTCAATCAGGGAGCTCATATTCTAACAGGCCCACCTCAATTGCCTGATTAAAGTCATTACAAAATTGCTGCTAAATTTTGATACAAACCTATTAATTGCTTCACAGTTGTTAGCCCCCAGTTAGAAGTTTTGTCATGCAAGTTCAAAATAACCATGGCTATAATTCTCCAGCCGTTCATGCCCTCCAGCAAAGATGGAGAGTTTGGCACTCAGCCAAATCTCCGTTCACTGCGGTGGGGCCAGAAAATCCCACTGGCATGAACAGCTAGAGAATCCCGGCCTGTATCTCAGTGGAAGCAGAGGCACGAAAATTAACAGAATACAGGTCACTCTGATGATGAGAAGTGCAGAGGAAGTTACTTTTTGATGAAACTGCAGACAACGAAATCACTTGAAAAGGGAAGAAGATCATCATTGAGACTGTCAGTGTTATTTGTGACGCAATAATGGAGCAATTGCAGCTTAGAAATGAATCTCTGAAGAAAACTGAACTATTTTCCATGTGTTTTGACAGAAGTTTATTAAGAGCTGTTGTAGTAAGAAATTAATTGAATTCTACTGGGAGGACATCGACATAAATCTTTTTGAAGATGATATGAAAAAGTTCATTTGCTTCATTGATAGTAATGAGCTCTGTGCTCTTTTGAAATCCAAATACATCTATTGGTTCCCTTTCTTCTAACCTGCTTATTATAACCTCAGAGAAATCCAATTAATTTGCCAAAGGTGATTTCCCTTTCACAAAACCATGTTGAATCTGCCTGATTGTATTATAATCTCCTAAATATCCTGCTACTGCCTCTTTACAATTAGATTCTCATATATTCTCAATGACCAGATGTTAGGCTAACTGACCAATAGTTTCCTGCTTTCAGTCTCCCTCCTTTCCTGAAAAGAGTTGTTACATTTGCAGTTTTCCAATCCCCTGTGACCTTTCCCAGAATCGAGGAGATTTTGGAAGCTTTAAAGCTCCGTTCTTCTCTTAAAACATTAGGTTGAGGACCACGAGGTCCAGCTGATGAGGGTGCGTTCTCTTTTTATTTCTCCAACCCATCACCGTTCTCCCCCAAATGCCTGGAAAGAAGTTGAGGTGCACGTGGAGCATGAGAGGCAACCTTATTGAGACATATTGGACTCTTAAGGGGCCTGGCAGTGTAGATGCTGAGAGGTTGTTTCTCCTTGTGAGAGACACTAGGACCAGAGGGCATAATTTCAGAGTAAGGTGTTGCCCTTTAAGACAGAGATGAGGAGGAATTTCTTCTCTTAGAAGATAATGAATCTGTGGGATTCTTTACTGCAGAGAGCTGTAGAGCTTGGGGCATCAAGTGTGTTCAAAACTGAGATGGACAGATTTTTAAGGGAATCAAGTGTTAAGAGGTTAAGACGGAATAGTTGAACTGAGGATTATCACATCAGGTCAGTCATGATCTCATTGATTGGTGGAGCAGACTCGATGGGCCGAATGGTCCAATCCTGCTCCAATTCCTTACGGTCTTATGCATGTTACCATTGGTGCCCTTATAACAAATGGCACAACTCTGCACCTATCTATCTGCAAAAGAAGAGGACAGCATTAATACTGGAGACACATCATCAAAATTGAGACTAATATAGGTGGAAGTATATAAATAGACAGCTTCATGTTATTCCATTTTCAGTCTTTTGAATCATTTTAATTTAATCGATTTCACCACCTCCTTCCATCAGGAAAAGGATACAAAAGTCTGAGGTCACGCACCAACTGACTCAAGAGCAGTTCCTTCCCCGCTGCTATCAGACTTTTGAATGGACCTGCTTTGCACAAAGTTGATCTTTCTCTACACCCTGGCTTTGACTGTAACACTACATTCTGCGCTCTCTCCTTCCCATCTCTATGAACGGTATGCTCTGTCTGTATAGCGGGCAAGAAACAATACTTTTCACTGTATACCAGTACATGTGACAATAATAAATCAAATCAAATCAAAAATATATGTGGGCACTAAGAATTATTTGTTACGCAACAGTTCAAGTTTCCAATGGCCAGAATTTTTTCAGTGTTCTTAACTTAATCATTGGACAATAAGGGCAATATAAGCAGAAAATGCTGGAAAAGCTTAGCAGGTCTGGCAGCATCTGTGGAGCGAGAAATGGAGTTAATGTTTTGAGTTCAGATGGCTCTTTTTCAGAGCTGCTATTTATTTCCGATCTCCAGCATCCAGAGTTTATTTTAGACATTAATAAGGTATGTGGCTGTACAGTTTCCCCATAACTGTTCACTGCTTGCAGCAAGAAACTGAATGTGGAGGATCCCAACTTACAGCTCTGAGGTATGTATATAATTCATAATTTTGTAGATTCATTGTGACTGGAACAAAAACATAAATAAATGGAAGATTATTTGTACCAGCAATAATACCCTACTTCCTGCTTCAGTTCCTTTTTGGGCAGGTCAGGGAAAGTTTCTCCTTTTCCCTACAGTGTGGCGAGCCCGCAATATTAAAATACATTAACCCTGCGCAATTTTTATACTTCATGTGAGTCATGGGGCTGGAAATTTATCATAAATGTTATGTTTTAACTTGGAGGGGGTGGCTTTCATGCTGCCACATGTCTTTCTTAAGCTTTGCATGCATGTTCAATCCTGACCAATTTCTGGGACCTTCCTGTAATTTTCCCTCTCTTTAGTGACAAACTGTCTGCTCTTAGTGTTGTCACAACACCGGAAACTCCCCAAAATGGGAGTCAGGCAGAGCGGAACCTACATCCTGAGATTATATCCCATCAGACATTGGAGTCCAAAGCTCTGAAGCATTGCACTATTTATCCTCCAGCTTCTCATTTTTAATCCCAAGTGTAACTACTCAATGTTTCTGGAGAGATATGAATGTCAGTTTTTTTGTATTTGACGGTGGTGGTGATGATATCTTCACAGGATTAGAGAGGCCTAGAGGATTGCTTTATACTCAAACCCCTTAACGGCTAGGAAGCCCATCTCATTTCCCCAACACAGCAGCCCATCTCCCAAAAGTAAACCTCACTCATGACCCACAATCAATGCCTATGCCACTCCTGCCACTTCACATTAGTCCATGCCACCCCTTAGCTCCTTAAAATCCTGTGCTGCCATTTTCCCTGAAATACCATCTGATGCCCCACTCACATTTTCCTCCATGCCACCCATTGTCCCTTACATTTCGCATGTCGCCTCTATTCCCCGAATGCCATGCCCTCTCACGTTCCACCATGCACCTATGACCCTCACAATCCCATTGTACCCCGTGCTCCCATGCCCTGTCACTTTTCCCATGCCACCCTGCTACCTCACGTTCCTCCATGCCACCCAAGGCTCTCACATTCCCTGAGCCTTTTCTACATCCCAAATGCCACCCGATGCCCGCTATATTCCCTATGCCACTTCTACGCTCACACCTATCCGCAATGATCACTCGCTCAGTAGGCAATACATACAATTTTCATGAGCCATGCAGTGGGAAATGAAAATATTTTAAAATAATTGGAAAAACATTAAACTTCTAACAATCTCAGTGAAAACAGAAATCAAACCCACTATCACTGATACAGGATCAAAAACTCAGAGGGAAATAATGCTGTAATCATTTAAGTGTCTATTAAGCTTGAAAACAAATAACAAACCACACCAAAGATATAATCTGTTATTGTAGGTTTGTGAAACTTGGATCAATAAGACAACCTACTGGGCTGTATCTTCTGAAACACAGCCAAGCATTCATAATGGAATAGCCGTCATAACAAAAACCTCCAGCTCCACTGACAGGACATGCATTCACTTTAATTTGAAAACAGAGTGACTGTCAATCAATGAATGGGGTAGGTATGCCTTCTGAAGCAGGGTTTTATTCTTAAATAGTCAGATCTGCCAGGTAATTGAAATCAGAGAACAAAAACATCACAGCAGAGGACATTTCAAAAATATTTTAATAAATTATGGCACTTTCTTTGAAATTTGAGTTCTTCAAAGATGTAAAAAACAAGATGAATAATGAGGATACTGTTGATGTTGCATATCTGGTCTTCCAGAAGCCATTTGATAAGGTGCCACTCGACAGATTAATACACAAGGTTAGTTGACATGGGATTAGGGGTAATTTTTTTATTAGTTTAGATAGAAGATTGGCTAACTCACAGAAAGGAGGTCCTTTTCTGGTTGGCGAGATGTAACTAGTGGGGTGCCAGAGGGTTCGGTCCTCAGGCCCCAACGGTTTACACTGTGTATTAATACCTTGGTGCAGAGGTCGCCGGTACTACAGCCAAATTTGCAGATTGTACTAAAATAGATGGGATAGTAAGCTGTGATAATGAAATTAGAAATTTACAGATGAATATGGAGAGGTTAAGTGAAAGCAGCAAAACAAGTGTGAGGTTATCTATTTTGGTAGGCAAAATACAAAGACAAATTATTATCTAAATAGAGAAAAACTTTGGAGTGCTTCAGTGCAGAGGGATCTGGGCATCCTTGTGCATAGATTGCAGAAGACTAGTACACAGGCACAGCAGGTAGTAAGGCAAATGGAGTCTGAACATTTATTGCTAAAGGGATAGAGTATAAAAATAGTGAAGTGTTGCTGCTTCTGTACAAAGCATTGCTGAGATTGTATTTAGAATATTGTGTACAGCTTTGGTCGGGGAGGGATGCAGTTGCATTGGAGGCAATTCCAAGGAAGTTCACTAGATTGATTCCAGAGATGAAGGGTTTGTCTTAGGAAAAGGGATTGGGCAGTTTAGGCCTAAACTCCTTGGAGTTTAAAAGAATGAGAAACCTAATTAAGGTGTAGAAGATGAGAAGGGGAATTGACAAAGTCGACGTGGAGAGGATGTTTCCTCTTGTAGGGCAGTCTAGAACACGAGGCCATAATTTTAGAATAAGGGGCAGCAAATTTAAAACAGAGATGAGGTGAAACTACTTTTCTTAAAGGGTCGTGAGGCTGTGGAATTCACAACTTCAGAACATGGTGGATGCTGGGGCATTGAGTAAATTTAAGAAAGAGATGGACAGATTTTTAATTAGTAATGGGATGAAGAGCTATGGTGAAGGGCTGGAAAATAGAGCTGAAGCCAAGTTGTGATAAGCTATGATCATATTAAATGGCGCAACAGGCTCGAGGGACTGAATCACCTACTCCTGCTCCTAGTTCTTATGATCTTTATGATTTTCTCCATTGAGAAAGTACTGGAATGCATGTGAACAGTGGCACAATGCTGGTCAATGTAAAGGTCAACGTACATTTGCACAAGAAATGACTGTAGACTTTAGAAATTTTCCAGCCACAGATTTTTTTTCTTTATTAAGCAGCAACATGAGAAGTGCATTTTGCCGTTCTAAAGGAATATTTCCTGAATGAAAGGTTTGGAAAATTTGATAGGACACCTGCAATGTTCTCATCTACAACCTTTAAAATTGTAGAGTGGAAACCTTCCTATCCTTGGAATCAGTCATTCTTTACTTTTGTTTTTTCTTTAATACTGATTTTTGTTTATATTGACTTGGATGAAGCCCTCTCCCCGATTCAATATTGATTTCCTTAGGGTATCTGGCTTGCTGACCCCTTTCCTCTGCTGCAAATATTAACATAAATTGAGCAGATCTGCTTGTTCCTCATTTTCATTAAGTGTCACCATTTTCAAGCGGCCAACATTTCTCCCACCTGCCTACCCTTTTCCCAACTTAATTGTAAGAAAATATGATTTTTATATATCTTACAAGCTTATCCTCACTCCTGCTTTGTAGCTGTTACTTTCTGTTTTGTCACCTTTTGCTGCTCTTCAGATGAAAAGGGATATCGAGAGGTCCACATATACTTGGTGCGACTTTTAAAAGATGCAATTCAATTAAACTATAATCGGCAAGTCAGAGGTAGCTAACGGAAAGGGTGTCATCAAGTCATTAAGGTTTAATCTTTGCATATTTTTCGTGGTGAGTGGGGAAAGATGGAACTTGAGTTTATTTAATACGGTCACAAGCAGGCTTACATTAACACTGCAATGAAGTTACTGTGAAAATCCCCTAGTCGCCACACTCCAGCGCCTATTCGGGTACACTGAGAGGGAATTTAGCATGCCCACTGCACCTAACCAGCATGATTTTTGGATTGTGGGAGGAAACTGGAGCACCTGGAGGAAACCCACTCAGACACGGAGAGAAATTGCAGATCCCACACAGTCCATAAGACTTAGGAGCAGAATTAGGCCATTCGGCCCATCGAGTCTGCTCCGCCATTCAATCATGGCTTTTTTTTCTCATCCCTGGTCTCCTGCCTTTTTTCCATAATCCCTGATCCCCTTATTAATCAAGAACCTACCCTTTCTCTGTCTTAAAGACACTGAATGACCCGGCCTCCACAACCTTCTGCAGCAAAGAGTTCCACAGATACCCCACTCTCTGGCTGAAGAAATTCCTCCTCATCTCTGTTTTAAAGGACTGTCCCTTTAGCCTGAGGTTGTGCCCTCTGGTTCTAGTTTTTCCTACTAGTGGAAACATCCTCTCCATGTCCACTCTATCCAAGGCATCACAGTATCCTGTAAGTTTCCATAAGATCCCCCCTCATCCTTCTGAATTCCAACAAGGACAGATCTAGTGTCCTCAACTGTCCCTCATATCGTCACTGTCATCCAAGCCAGGAATCGAACCCGGGACCCTGGCACTGTGAGGCAGCAGTGCTAACCACCGTGCTGCTTTGTAGTTGAGAGCAAACACCCAATTAAGTGATGATTGGATCCAGGTTTGAGTAGGGTGGGCAGAATCTTTTGTTCCAGCCAACAGCAGGAAGCGTACAGGGCAGTGGAACTTAATTTGGCCACATTTTGGTTTCTCAACAACAGGATGGATTATGTTACTTTAGGATTTTAAAGGTGGGTCAAACTTCGCAACAAACAACCAACTCAAGAACAGCTTCTTCCCTGCTGCTGTCAGCCTTTTGAATGGCCCTACCTTGCACTAAGTTGCTCTTTCTCTACACCCTAGCTATGACTGTAACACTACACTCTGCACTCTCTCCTTTCTTTCTCTATGAATGGTATGTTTTGTCTGAATAGCACACAAGAAACAGTACTTTACACTGTGTGTTAATACATGTGACAACAATAAATCAAGATCAAATATTGGGAAGCCCTTTAGCAATGCAGTCGAAATTCATACATGCTCATTAAGAGACCAGCTCACCAGAATTAAGCGCAGCCTCTAAATTAAGTTCCCCATCACGGAGAAATTAGAATGTTCACCCTTACCGCTGCATGTTAATGGTGTGACCTGACAATATCGACTCCATCCATGGTGCACTGTTGTCTTTAGAGAGTGCCTGTAAATAGCAGCTAATACTTGTGACTGGGTAATGTAAGTGTATGTGTAAGTTGCCATCCAAACTTCCCCACCCCAGCAGAAATCGCCTTCACTTCCGCACCCACCACCAAACGTAGAACAAAAGATTCCAACCAGTGAAACACAGGATTGGAAACTGTTCAGATAGAGACTACAGACCGGTTTCAGTCAGTCAGATCAAAAGGTCAACAGCCAAGAGTTATTTTTACTGGACTTCCCAAAGTTGTTCCACCTCAATAATGTTAACAGGGCACGATCGAGTATCTCATAGTTTGGTTTCATTATAAGGCACATTTTGCCCCAGTGGTCCAACTTTTATACAATAAGCAATGATAACAGAAGTACTCAAATAGTCAATGTGCCCTTTACTGAACGCTCCTGCATGTGGGATAGCGCACAGCTAAAATTTAAGGCTGTTGATTGTATACGTGACTTCTGATTGGAAGCAGTCTACCTGAGCAGTTCTTCATCAGAAACTCCAGCAATGGAGATGCTCCAATTTCTCCCACTCAGCACCACTGCAGCCAGAGAGCTAACGCAGCTATCTGTTCACACTGCTGTCACAATACACTACCTGGCTTCATTTACTAATGCCATGTTGTGTGACACTGACAAGAAAACTAAGAAAATGGTAACAAACAGGAGAAAGTTCAGAGTCAGAATGTTATGTTCCCATAATGTCGCACTTTTCTGAGCAGGAACATTCTTTCCACCATTCACTCACAGTAAATGAGCCCAGAGGAGTTAACTAAAATTTTTGAGATTATCTATTGGTGGCACAGTGGTTAGCACTGCTGCCTCACAGTGCTAGAGACCTGGGTTCGATTCCCAGCTTGGGTCTCTGTCTGGAGTCTACACATTCTCCCCGTGCCTCTGGGTGCTCCGGTTTCCTCCCACGCTCCAAAGATGTGTGGGTTAGGTGGATTGGCCACGCTAAATTGCCCCTTAGTGTCAGGGGGAACTAGCTAGGGTAAATGTATGAGGTTATGGGGATAGGGCCTGGTGGGATTATGGTTGGTGCAAACTCGATGGGCTGAATGGCCTCCTTCTGCACTGTAGGATTTTATGATCAATTAAATTAAAACATGTTCATTTCCTGGACCAAGATGTTTAATCCCAATTTAATGCTGCTCCTTCACCTTATTTTTAATATGTATCTTGAAATAACTCCACTGTAAGAGTTCATTCTTCAAGCCTTCAAGAGAGAAGGGAGTACAGATCTGTTGCTTTGAACAGGGTTGTTTTATGGGAGCGCAGGTCAATGAATCCACCCTGCTGTCCAAACACAGTCTGATAGAAATGTTCTCTTATATTCCACCAGCAGGTGGAGACTGCTGTTCAAGCAAACAAAGGATCAACTCACCATATTTTCCTCTTGCGTAAAAGTAATGGGATGTTGTTGGGTGATACTATCTGTCTGTGATAAGCACTGCTCTGAGGATTCCTATTCTCAAAAATGGATTCACAAGGCTTTGAAGAAAGTTGACTTTTTTCCAATAACAAAAGCATTATGTACTAGCACAGTGATTAGCACCACTACCTCACAGTGCCAGGGACCTGGGTTCGATTCCCGACTCGGGTTACTGTCTGCGCGGAGTGTGCACGTTCTCCCCGTGTCTGTGTGGGTTTTCTCTGGGTGCTCCATTTTCCTCCCACTGCCTGAAAGATGTGCTGGCTCGGATGCATTGGCCGTGCTAAATCCTCCCTCAGCGTACCCGAACAGGTGCTGGAGTGTGGTGACTATGGGATTTTCACACTAACTTCATTGAGGTTGGTGTTAATGTAAGCCTAATTGAGACACTAATAAATAAGCTGGAAACACAAGTAGTTGCATTATAGATGTCAACATGGACATATCTATATTACGGGGAACATTTATTCAATATGTATTATATAGCCATAGTTTAAGATCATCAATAGACTGTGAAATCCATGATGACCCTGTCACGCTTCTTGTATTGGTTTTTGGTGTTGGTAACACCGTCACATAACTGAATAATTATCATCCAGGCTAAGCAGTATGGGACAGAACATAAACTGTAAATTATAAGGATGCAGTCCGCCACATGGCAATAAATTGGTGGATAGTAGGAAGAACAGGTTTAAAGGGCTGAATGGCCACCTCCTGGAGTAATAATGGTCTGCAGAGCAAATATCTGGTCCTGTTTCCTGCTTCAGATCTCCCAGGGGAGCAACAAAATACCAGGAGAATATGGTAAACTGGTAGAACTGGGGTTATGTTACCATCTGGAATAGGCTGTCTGAAAGGATGGTGGGATATAACATTCAGAAGAGAATTAGTTAAGAACATTATGGGATTATGTGGTATGAAATATCTCTACCAAAGAGCCGGCATCAACATAATGGACTGAATGGCCTTCTTATGAGTTGCAGCATTCAATGATTCCGACCCATCAGAATTTCAGGGCCATACATTTAGAGCAGCACGGTGTGGGCACTGCTGTTTCACAGCATCAGGGATCCGGGTTCGATTCCAGATGTGACCAGAGTGTTTAAAGGCTGCTCTGTATACTGTTGTAGTCTTGGTGTTATGTTTGTTAGTTATATTTCAGTGTCAATTACCCTGCAGCATTGAACAGCCTGTTCACACTCCCAATCTAGACTTTTATATGAAGCTTGGCCACCTGAATTAAGCAGAAAATGATAAAGTTGATCAACAGGGTTGGTTCATGTATGGTAAATGTTCAGGGGGAGGCGATGGTCTCATGGTTTTATCGCGAAACTATTATTCCAGAAACTCAGCTAATATCTGGGGGCCCGGGCTCAAACCCCACTATGGCAAATGTTAGAATTTGAATTCAATAAAAAATATCTGGAATTAAGAGTCTACAGATGACCCTGAAATCATTGTTGGAAAAACCCATCTGGTTCACTAATTTCCTTTACGGATGTAACTCTGCTGTCCTTACCTGGTCTGGCCTACATGTGACTCCAGGGCCACAGAAATGTGGTTGATTCTCAACTGTCCTCTGAAATGGCCTCGCAAGACACCTAGTTCAAGAGTGACTAGGGATGGGCAATAAATGCTGGCCATCTAGAGATGCCCGTGTCCCACGAATGAATTCAAAAAACACTGGGTTAAGATATGAGAGGGCCACTCAAGGAACTTTAACCCAGAATGTATCAGTTGTTCCTGTAAAACTGATTGGTCATACTAAATCACTCAACTGACTATGTATCCTGTTTGCAAACTGGACGCAATGCCTGGCAAACTATTCTGCCACCCAGCAATGGCTCTTTAATGATATTGCTGAGAAATACTTTTCCCTCCAGCTATATATGATTAAATGTTGTCATGTTGATTTGCTGGACATTAACATAATGGAAAACTATCGAATGAGTAATGGGAGAGGGGAGCACCTGGTTACATTAAAAAAACATGTGCGTAACAGGATGACAGATGGCCACTGGAGAGGTAGATGGATTAATCTAACAAAATGATTCTCGTGTCGTTATGGACTGTGAGTGATACACAGCAGAATTTTATTTCAGCAATCAAGATCCTCAAACGGATATAATGATGTGTATGTGTATTATGTATACTCAGATCTGTCCTGGTGGTCCCATTAAGGTGACTAAAGCAAAACTGAGCCAGACAAATGTTTAAAGATTGGGGACCAGTGCTTCATCTATGATGATTTAACTGATCTCAGCTTAGAACTACAAAGGCAACGTAACGTGGATACTGAAAACTGGAAATTTAAACTGAAAATGCTGGAAATTCTCAGCAAAAGGGAGTGTCAGTGATAGGGTGCAAAATCTGAGAGATTAAATGAATAAAAAGGGGTGATGCTAAAATTCCGAAGTTGGCTTTTGTGTCCTTGGGCTGAATTTTCCCATCCCGCCCACCAGAGGAATCGTAGCGGGCAGCGGGGTTGGGGGGGCGGGTGTGGTGGGTGGGGTGGGAGGGTAGGATATGGACAGACCAGGCAACAGCTAGTGACCCCCCAGCAGGATTTTCCGGTTTTGGGGCGAACACTGCTGGATAATTCTACTTGTGTTGGGGATATGGGACTAGGAATGCAACATAATTCAGGGTTTGAGTTTCTCAAGGTTATGCAATTGGGATAGTGCTGGTTGGCAAAGGGCAGGATCCGAGAGGCCGTGATGACCTGAAAGTCCTGTGGCCCAGTGACACTCACCATGAGCAAGGGACTGGGGAGAGTGGGAGGTACCCAGTGACGTATATCCCAGCGAGTTTCTAACTTGAAAGCACGAGCAGGGAGTGGAAAGATGAAAGGTTGTGGGGAAGAGATCATTATTCATTTTTCAAAAAAACTATTATCAACTTTCGGATAAATCAGGGTAGAGGTAGCAGTGATATAATACCTGAAGGTGTACAATGCCATAAGTAGTGTTGTAGTGATAACATCACTGGACTGGTTATCCAGAGGCTCAGGCTAACTCTCAGGGGATATGGGTTCAAATCCCATCATTGCAGCTGGTGGAATTATTGTTCAAGTCTGAAAAATAAAGCTAGGCTCATCGATGGTGACAACTATCATTAATTATTGGAAGAACCCATCACGTTCACTAATGTGCTTCAGGGAGGGAAATCTGCCATCCTTACCCGGCCTGGCCCACACGTGACTGCTGACCCACTAGCTATCTGATTGACTCTAACATTTACTCTAAAATGGCCCAACACACAACTGAGTTCAAGGGGCAATTAGGGATGGGCAACAAATGTTGACTTTGCCAGTGACACCCACATTCCATGAAAGAATAAAGAACAAAACCCGCACAAAATACCCACAACAGTCAGCACCTACACTATAATGCAACAATTCCCTGGCTGCAGATACCAGGGCAATGTAATTCATGTAAATAGCATCAGGTGTTATAACAACCTGAATTGGTACATAAAATTCTCTTCAATGTATATTGGGGCAAGATTCTTCCCGTCTTTTCTAATCAAATAAAATGGTATAGATGAGTTTGAATGGATGCTGCCAGTAGCGATTAAAGGAAACCTTCACACCATAGTTATAAAATGATGTCAGATGCACATCAGGTTTCCATTATACTTGTATGATTTTGTGTACCGTTAGGGGTTGCTGTACTAGTATAGTTTAGGATGTTATTCAGGGCGGCACAGTGGTTAGCAATGCTGCCTCACAGCTCCAGGGACCCGGGTTCAATTCCAGCCCTTGGGTCACTGTCTGTGCAAAGTCTGCACATTCTCCCCATGCCTGCGTGGGTTTCCTCTAGTTTCCTCCCATAGTCCAAAGCTGTGCAAATTAAGTTGATTGACCAAGGTAGATTGGTGCTTAGTGTCAGAGGGTTTAGCAGGGTAAATATGTGGGGTTGCGGGGATAGGGCCTGGGCTGTCGGTGCACGCTCAATGGGCCAAATGGCCTCCTTCAGCATTGTAGGGATGCTATGATTTCATGATTCTAAAGTTAATCCCACTTCAGTAATGTAATACAGTGCAAACGTCTTGAGAAAAGCATATATCATGTTGATCGGTGTTTAAATAAATTCCTAATTCGATCACATGTGCAGAAAGTAGTCTTAGGTCTTCTGAGGCCTTAGATTTGTGCTCAAAATATCTCTGCCACATGTTGGATTTTTAGAACTTTTTTTAATGGGATAAGATCAAAAGCCCTTTACACGAGAAATATTCGACAGCTAAATTTCTATACGTCATTGCTGTGATGGATGGGCATCGAATTGAGTTAACGTTTCTCCAAGATTACTTTTAATAATCCATCTCTGGTTTATCTGCCTCAATGGTCCTAATGCCACTAAGAATAACCTTTTGCAATGTCCTTGTTAATCAGGTGATAGCCTCTTAATCAGAGGATGAGGATTAAGGTTGCCATCTGTGAAGTTACCATTGTCCTCCCGGCTGTGGGAGCTGTTTCGATGCACACTGTCTTCTTCCTAAACAGATTTTTCTTGTCAGTGCTGTAAATAAAAAGCGAAAACATGGGTTAAAAGTGAAACTCAAGGTCCACCACCATTAGTTCAATCAATATCATACTGGAATTAGCTTGATAGATCTTAGAATCATAGAATCCCTACAGTACAGAATGAGGCCATTCAGCCTATTGAATCTGTACCGACCACAGTCCCACCCGAGCCCTTATCCCATAACACCATGCATTTACCGTGCTAATCCCCCTGACAGTAAGAAGTCTCACAACACAGGTTAAAGTCCAACAGTTTTATTTGGCAGCAAAAAAAAATCCTTCCTATAATGCAGCCACCAGAACTGTACGCAATACTCCAAGTGTGGCCGCACCAGAGTTTTGTACAGCTGCAACATGACCTCATGGCTCCAAAACTCAATCCCTCTACCAGTAAAAGCTAACACACCGTACGCCTTCTTCACAACCCTATCGACCTGGGTGCCAACTTTCAGGGATCTATACACATGGACACCGAGAAAGTGTGAACGGTAATACCTTGACCATGCTGTACTCCAGCATTGCACTGCAGTTTCATAGAAACATAGGAACTAGAAGCAAGAATAGGCCATTCGGTCTTTCAAGCCTGCTGTGCCATTCATTTCGATCATGTCTGACCATCAAATTCAACATCCTGCATTCCCCACCACCCCCCCTTCCCATGTCGCTTGATCCCTTTAGCTCCAAGAGCTCTATCTAATTTCTTCTTGAAATCAGACAATGGTTTTGGCCTCAACCACATTCTGTGGGAGTGAATTCCACACAATCACCACCCTCTGGGTAAAGAAATTTCTCCTCACCTCAGTTCAAAAAGGTTTACCCCTTATCCTCAAACTGTGAGCCCTAGTTCTGGACTCCCCCACCATTGGGAACATTCTTTCTGAATCTACCCGGTCTAATCCTGTTAGAATTTTGTAAGTTTCTATGAGATCCCCCCTCAGTCTTCTAAACTCCAGTGAATATAATCCTAACCGACTTAGTCTCTCTTCATATGACAGACCTGCCATCCCAGGAATCAGCCTGGTAAACCTTCGCTGTGCTCCCTCTATAGCAAGGACATCCTTCCTCAGATAAGGACACCAAAACTGCACACAATACTTCAGGTGTGACCTCATCAACACCCTATAGCAAAACATCCCTATCTCTATATTCAAATCCTCTCGCTATGAAGGCCAACATACCATTTGCTTTCTTCACTGTCTGCTGTATCTGCGCGCTTACTTTGACTGGTGCACGAGGACTCCAAGTTCTTGTTGAGCATCTCTCTCAATTTACACTCATTCAAGTAATAATCTATCTTCCTATTATTTCTTCCAAAGTGGATAACCTCACATTTATCCACATTATACTGCATTTGCCATGCAGATGCCCACACTCAGCCTGTCCAAATCAGGCTGAAGCATCTCTGTATCCTCCTCACAGCTCACCCTCCCGCCCAACTTTGTATCATCTGCAAATTTGTTACTAGGGATTATGTGTTCAAGTTCCAGGATTGGGACTTGAACACATATCTTCATATTCACTTGCAGTACATTGAAACATTGGATACAATGCTGTGAGATAGAAATTGTTTTATGATGTAAAAAAGGCACTGTATGAGTTTATTTTGGTATTCAACATCCTTTGCCCAACTTAAAATGAGACTTGATTCATGCTGGGCTATTGTTTCATAGCATTGGGTATGAGCAGGTTTTCAGACTAAGCTGTAGTTAAGTCCTAACATATCCTCACCTCTTGTGCAGTAGCAGTTCTATGGATAGTGATTGAGAGTGAGATCCTCACTGGTTTTCCCCTTTCCCCAGATCAGGAGATCAGACGCCATTATGGGAACCCTACACCAACTTGACTGAGATCAACTAACACAGCACTAATCAGGAGATCAAATCTAGGAATCTCTTAGTCTGGATGGCTCTGTACCATATTGGGTGTTAGGTTAACCCAGTAAACCACTGGGCTATTATTTTCATCCAGTTTACTCTTTTTTGCTCCTGAGAGACCACAAGACCGTAAGTAATCGGATCAGGGCAGCGCAGTGGCACAGTGGTTAGCACTGAGGCCAGAGGCCCGGGTTCAATTCCAGCCTCGGGGGACTGTCTGTGTGGAGTTTGCACATTCTCCTCGTAAATGCATAGGTTTCTTCCAGGAGCTCCGGTTTCCTCCCACGCACCAAGGATGTGCGGTTGAGTTGATTCCATCGGGATGGGACCTGGTAGGGTTGTTGTAGGTGCAGGCTCGATGGGCCGAATGCCCTCCTCCTGCTCTGTAGGGATTCTATGATTCTGTACTATGAACAGGAGTGGGCCGTTTGGCTCCTTGAGTTTGCTCCACCATTCAATAGGATCATGGCTGATCTGATATTCCCCAAGTCCACTTTCCTACCCTGAGTAATAATAAAGGAAGGTCCCATGGATCCTTCTGCAGTAGCTGAACAGAATGCTCATTCTTTGTGCATCAACCTACACAGTGAGGGTTACTGGGGAATATCAGACTAGAGGGAGTATCATGGCTGTGATTCATAGATTCATAGACTGTGATTCATGAATCCCCTTGCAATAAACGTCAACATCCCATTTGCCTTCCTAATCACTTGCTGAATCTGCATACTAATTTTGGTTCGTGTGCGTCTCCTTTGGAGCAGGAGTCACTGCTTAGTAATCAAAAGCAGGGACCGTGACTACATTTATTTCCAATTGCACTATGTTGCATCCTTTCATTCCTGTGCTAAAATAAGTTTTAAGTTTATTTGTCAGTGTCACAAGTAGGCTTACGTTGAACTTACTGTGAAAAATATAATTGCTTTAGGATTGCTCTAAAATACTAAACATAGTATGGGCACCATATACATCAGTAAATACATATAAAACAAATAACAAAGAAAATAACAGTACAGGAACTGTGGCCCTGCATTGACCATGCTGCCTGTCTGAACTAAAACATCCTACCTTTCCAGGGACCATATCCCTCTATTCCCATCCTATTCATGTATTTGTCCAAACGCCCCTTAAAAGTCACAATTTGTCATATTTGGAAATCAGTGATAAAATTAATAAATCATTGCCTGCTTTAAAGGTCACAGGAACAAATAAAGTGATGAAGTGCTTCAGGATAAATTTGGGACGAAGGGTGACCAACTGCCTGGATTTAAATGGGATGCTTTGGTTTGTTGGGTTGGACAATTGTTAACGGTCACTATTTAATCCAGATGTTAATATCTAGAAATTGATGTTGATCCTGTATAAGAGGATAAACAAATACCATGTTCACAAGATTCCTTTGTCTATAACAGCAGCATTAACCATTGAGAATGGATAAATGATACATCAGGGCGATATTTATCTCTGATAAAGACCGCTCTTAGAAATCAGAGATGTTGTCAGTTCTAATTACAAGAGGAGATTATTGCCCAGTATATTCTTTTCCACTGTTGCTTACTCCTGAGCATTAACTAACATGGCAGAATTGAGGCAAATAGAGGGATTTTGCCCAACAGGTATGGAACATAGAACTTAAGAGCAGGAGTAGGCCATTCACTCCTTCAAGCCTGCTCTGCCATTCAATAAAATCATGGCTAATCTGGATGTGTCTCAATTTCACTTTTCTATCTGCCCCCCTAACTGCCCTCCCCACCCCAACCCCCATGATCCTTAACTCTGTTGTCTATCAAAAATCTGCTATCTCTACCTTAACTAAATTCACCCAGCCCCCAGAGCTCTCTGGGGAAGAGAATTTCACAGGCGCTCACAAAAGAAAAGAAAATTCCCCCCCCTTCCCCCTCTTGAATGGGAGACCTCTTATTCTTAAACAGTGTCGCTTTGTTCTGGTCTCTCTTACAGTGGGAAACATTCTTCAGGTATCCACCCTATCAAGTTCCCTCAGGATCTTGTGTGTTTTAATAAGATCACCTTTCAGTCTTTTAAACCCCAATGGGTATAGGCCCAACCTTTTCAACCTTTCTTCACAAGGTAAGCCCCTCAGTCCAGGAATGAATTGAGTGAGCCTTCTCTGATCTGCTTCTGTCACACAGTACACAGTATTCCAGATGTGGCCCTGTACAGCTCCAGTACAACTTTCCTGCTTGCATATTCCATTCCCCTTGCAATAAAGGTCAACATCCCATTTGCCTTCCTAATCACTTGCTGAATCTGCATTCTAATTTTGGTTCATGTGCTAGGACACCCAGATCCCTCTGCACCATTGAATTTTGCAAATCTCTCTCCAAGTAAATGGAGCAGGATTGGGAGTGGATTTAGGGGTGGGGGGGAGGAGGGAGTACTCTGTAGGTAAAATCACCTCTAAAAACCTATTGGCTTACTGTTGTTTGACTCCTCCCCTCCTCTATCTTAACCTGAGTAAAGGAAGTGTAGACCTTGAGTGCCCTACATGGCCTCCCACTCCCTCTACCCGCAAGACTCTGCTGAACTTTTGTACTCCTCCCTCACCCAACTCCAGAGCTGCCATGTGTTAACTGAGCACTAGTGAAGATCTCCGAACTGTCTAATCACCATCTATCAGCAGTTAATCATTTCAGGTGGGCAGCTGGCTAGTGAGTTATGAATGAAGGCTGGGAATAAAAAGTCTGAGCCACAACTGACAAAATAGATTGGGCACAAATTGACTAAAAAAAAGTACACACACACACACACACACACACACATATACAAAACACCACCACCAGCTCCCCCCTCCCCAAACCCACCCCTACCCCACCATGAATTACAACAATATAAAGTGCTTTCGGTGAATGAGTAAGAATGGTGATAGGAAATTTTTTTTGATGTAATCATTCACAAAAATGTTAAAGTGAACAAGATAGTGCACAAGACACAGAATATTATACATTTATATACACAGAACAGTCTACATTTAGATACACAGAACATTATACATTTATATACACAGAACAGTCTACATTTATATACACAGAATATTATACATTTATAGACACGGCTTTACCTGGACACTTAGTTTTTGCTGTTTTTGTTCTTTCATTTTTTTGTATCTTGCCATTTCCTCCATCTGCAAACCATGAGTGTTTTGCCTGTGTGAACAAAAACATTTTGTGGTGAGATGGGGTGACTACAATTGACAGCAATAATTATTTCACCCTTGCCTCAGTTGTAAAGGTTTGTTTTGCTTACCCTGGCTTCAGTTCTGGAGGTTTTGGTAATGGCTTGGTAAAGCCCTCTTTTCCTACCAGCCAATAGGTCTCCTCAAAGCCTTGGTCCTTACAAAATAAGGAGAATGACAACACAGCAAGTTTATTTCTCTAGCACTGAACCCAACACTGGAGAAATTCTGACCAACGAGACTATGACAGGGGGAATGGGCTGCTACCTACCATCACCTCCGACTTTTCCCTGGGCACCAACTTATAGCCTTCATTCAGACTGAGAAGAATTTTGACAGTGGTGTGGTTGACATGAATGCGATAAGCTGCAAAGATATATTAAAATGTCAAAATCATGTGACATTGTTTTGATGCATTACAATAATAGAATCCCTACAGTACAGAAGGAGACCATTCAGCCCATCGAGTCTGCACCGACCGCAATCCCACCCAGGCCCTATTCCCAAACCTCACACATTTATCCGGCTAATCCCTCTGACACTAGGATTAATTTAGCACGGCCAATCAGCCTAACCCACTCATCTTTGGACGGTGGGAGGAAATCAGAGCACCCGGAGGAAACCCACGCAGACACGGGGAGAAAATGCAAACTCCACACAGGAGGCCAGAGTTGAATCCGGGTCCCTGGCGCTGTGAGGCAGCAGTGCTAACCACTGTGCCACCGTGCCACCCATATTGTATCATTGAGGCACCCTTCCACCTAATCTATGCTTTCTCACCACCCCAGAACAACGTTCAGCTGATCCATAACATAGGCGGCATTGTAAGTAATCTACAGGGAAGCATGAAATGTCAAAGCCATGTTAATAGGTTAAGTCACTGGACAAAAGTGTGGCAAATGGATTTCAATGTAGGTAATTGTGTGGTTGTCCAGTTTGGACAGAGAAAGAATAGAATAGTAGATTCTACCTTAGTCGTAATAGAATTGTATTTTTTCTCATGTGTGAAAAAGCAGGAAGAGTGGAGTTCCAAAGAGATTTTGGGGCTTTAGCTGCATCAACCATTAAAGTCTTAGAAAATAATTTTTAACAAGTTCACGGAATGCTTGCTTTCAGATCTATAGGGCTAGAACACAAGGGATAGGAGTCACACTACAGCAATGCCCTGGTTAGACGACATTCGGAGTCCCGGGAACTGCGAGGGACATCACAGCTGGAATCTTATCAACATTTACACCGGCGGGATTTTCCCATCCCGTTGCAGTGAATGGCCACCAAATTCTGTGACCTCACTGCAGCTGGACAGTGGCACGACCGATGGTAAGATCGCTCCCCACATTTCTAGGAAAACAAAATTGGTCTTGGAGATTTTCTAGAAATATGTCTGCACTTCAAGAATTGAATTCTGGCGTGAAGTTACACAAACTGTGTTGTACTTCCTGGAATGTAGAAGGTTAATGGGTGATTTGATCCACATTTTCAAGACATGAAGGGGAATGTCTGTAGGGTAGATAAAGAAATGATTTCCACTGGTTGGGGAATCTAGGATGAGAGGATATAGTCTAAAAATTGGAGCCAGACTCTTCAGGAGTGAACTTAGGAAATGCTTGTACACACACAAAGGGACAGTAATAAACAGAGGTGATGGGCTACAGGTAATTAATGGAGGTTAGAGAGCCAGTAGGAGACCTCCGTCGCCACTTTTAGGGAAGGCTTGCCACATTAAATGCCAAGTGTGGTCAGATAACTGGTCAGCAACGAGCCTTTGCCAGGATCAAGCTCTCCATGGGTTGCAGGCACATGGGAGCAGAAGAACCACCTGCTCTCCATTGCTCAGCAGCGCCACCCAGGAGGCTCCTGCTGATACTACATCCACTCGAATCCTGGAATCGCCATGGGCCCAAACGCAAGTGAATGATGGTGGGGGCGGGGAAGGGGGAAGGGGTCGCAGGAGAAGGAGGGCGGCGTCATCAGCACAGACAAGGGTGGCTGTCAGCAGCCCACCTCCCCTTTCTGCATGGCGCGATCCCCACTCGCTCTGGGTGAATTTCAGTGGCAGCTGGATGAAGATTTCCCACTTAAAGGCCTCAATTGCCAGGAGATCATCCATGGGCTTTCCCACTGCAGCCTTTATTGGGGTGGACGTGGGAAGGTGAAGGGGTCGCCAATTGTCACCCTCCCATCCGTTTAAATGCCCCCATCACCAAATTCCCCACAGGGAAGGGGACATTAAATTTTGTCCAAAGGGTAATAGATGTTTGACACTTTCTTTCACACGCGACAACTGATGCTGGATCCATTGTTAATTTTAGATCTGAGATTGATAATTAACCAAAGGATGAAGGGATACGGGGCAGAGGTGGGTATGTGGAGATGGGTCACAGAACAGTCACGATCTCACTGAATGGTGGAATAGGCTCAAGAGGTTAATGGGGCTAAATGGTGACTTCTGTTCCTGTGATCCATTAGGAAAGAAAGAAACTTTTTAAAAAAATCATTATTTCCCCCCCCCCAAATTTTTCTTTCCCATGAAGGCAATGACTCATCATAAGGTGCAGTTTCTTCCTGCCTGGAGTATCTCATCCAGTGGGTCATTGGTCATGTTTGAGACAGTTAATTTTGTGAGGCTGTTCAACCAGGTGAGGGATCACAAACCCAATTCTACCCTCAGCCAATATCCACGTATCAGGAGAAGACACTGGATAGCAATCAGGTGCCAAGAGTACACAATGAATCTTTCCATTCCTGGCCGAGAGGCTCAGACAATATTTCAATGCTGCCAAGCTAAGATCAAATGACTCGAAGGGTGACATTTATTCATCCAATCCTGGAGGTGGGGGACCCACATAATCAGACAGGAGGAAGGTGGGTGAAGACCGTATTGCTTTCCTGACCAAGTCCAGAGCTGGAAGGATCAAGACAGCGTTCTTGTTTAGAAACTAACTGAGGATCTTAAATGGCTCTTAATGGCCTTAGCACAATAGTGCTCCTACTATTCAACAAGAGGCAGGTGGGGAAACACGCCATGTGGGCAACCCAGCAAGTAAACCTTGACAGGTATGTCTGTAGCAGGTTTGGGTGGGGGTTAACCCACCTACTTGGGCAGCCTATGCCCAATGGAGAGACCTTCTGGAGTTGTGACCTTAAAACTAAACTGTTGACTTTGGAGTCTCTTTCATTGGCCCTGCTTTACCTACCTTCATTCTAATCTCCAGCAATGATCTTCAGCCTGGACCTCATACAGTACCAGATGGTGTGATTGGCAGCTCACAGAGGGGGGGATATCTGCCTAAACCACAACAAGGACCCTGTCACCCAATAGATAAGTTCCTGATTGGATCAGGGGCTCAAGTGACCACGGTGAGGTTGGCACCAGCTCTCTAGCCAATGGGCAGGCATCACCGCCAAGGGTATTTAATTCCTCCCAATATCCGCCTGGGAACTTTGGCTCCCTCAGGTACCAGGTAGCGTACTTACCCAATTCAATTATTTAAATGATAGTCCATCAGTGAAGACATTTTGTACGTCAGGCGGCTAGATGGCACTTTGGTGCATGAAAGATCAAGCCTAAAAAGGTGATTTATTTTTAATGAACTCTCCCCACTCATTGTGCCTTTGTTGGATGTTGCTTGCTCCTTCCTGAGGAAGACACCATTGCTCCTTCTCCTTCTCATTGTTTCCATGGAGAGCAAGAGAAAGCAGGCAAACATGGTGGAGACAGGATCGTCTAGAGATGTGTAGCTGGATTGACCATGGTAAATTGCCTCTTAGTGTTCCAAGATATGAGGGTTAGCCATGGGAAATGTGTGGGGTTACCATAAGACCTTAAGATATAGCAGCAGAATGAGACCATTTGGCCCATAGAGTCTGCTCCACCATTCAATCATGGCTGATTTGACTCTCTTCCCCATTCTCCTGCCTTCTCCCCGTAACCCTTGATCCATTTATTGATCAAGAACCTATCTATCTCTGTCTTATAGACACTCAATGACCTGGCCTCTACAGCCCTCTGTGGCAATGAGTTCCACAGATTCATCATCCTCTGGCTGAAGAAATTCCTCAGGGATAGAGTGGGAGAGGGGGCCTGGATAAGATAACTGTGCCAGAGAGTTGGTGCAGACTCCATGGACTGAATGGCCTTCTTCTGCACTGCAAGGGTTTTATGATTCTATGAATCATTCCTTGTCAATGATCTGAAGCTGGTTACTCAAAGTCGGTTACTCACGTTGCCCTGAGGACTCCATGCGTGAGGCTGTAGTGACGGTGTCTCCAAACAGACAATAGCGAGGCATTGTCAGCCCCACAACTCCTGCAACAGACGGCCCTATAAAAATCAACATATCATTTTGATCTTCTATAGAAGTGGTGAAAGTGGAAAAATAGTGTTTGGTGGAGAAGATCCTGAGAACTCGTTATCAGTTATCCCCCCTCTTTAACTGCAGACCCCAATTTAGCTTCTGGGATCATCCCAGGGCAGCACCAGCCCTCTGCTACCTCATTCAAGTCAACCATCTTCACACATTTAACAGCGACTATTGGCAACCTGTTCAACCATGGAGAGTATCACAGGGAATAGAAATCTTATCCCAATATAGTGTTCACATACACAAACATTTTCCATCAGGAGTTCCTGGATACCAATCAGGAGTGGGAACTTGACTGATTCTCCTGCCTCCCCACCCCCACCACCCCTCCTCTGCAGAGTAGGAGTAACGTCACCAAAATTGCTCGCCCAACTATACGGCTTTAATTGAGATGTGTTCTCTCAGACCAAAGGTCAAAAATTGTCCAAGTTTCCCATTCCTGGTACAGTGATAGATGGGCCCTCGATTCAACATCTTTGAAATGTCCCTGGAGCTTAGAAAGTTCTAGCAGGCCTGATCTCTTCTGTAGGTTGAAACCATGTACTCCACAAGGGCAGGTCAGCTATAATCAACTAAGGTGCAGGACAGCACCCAGTCCCCCAGTATCAACATATACCTAACAAAGAGAGAGGCACTGGTGCAATGATATTGTTGCTGGACTAGTAATCCAGAGACTGAGAGTAATGCTTTGGGACCTGGGTTCGAATCTCAACATGGCGAATGGTGAAATTTGACCGCGGTTCTCCCATCGTGACCCGTAACTCTTCTGGAAGGTCAGGGTGGGAGATGCGCATCACTGGCCTTGTTCTGGGACTTGCACATGTGCCAGGAACACACGCACACCTCCCAGAGCTGGCAAAGTTAGACCACGCTGGAAACGGCCGGGAAGGTAGGTGAGTAATTTAAATCTGATTTTAATATGTTTTAAATGTAATTTGAATGTAATTATCGGGTGTGCCAGGGTAAGGGAGGTGAAGGGGATCACCCCAGGATGTTCCAGGTTATACTTTCGCTGCTGTGAAATTTCAATGGTTCCAGAAACCATTGTTGATTGTTGCAAAAATCTGTCCTTTAGGGAAGGAAATCTGCCATCCTTACCCGGTCTAGCCTACATGTGACTCCAGAGCCACAGCAATGTGGTTGACTTTTAAGTGCCCTCAGAGATGGTCAATAAATGCTGGCCCAGCCAGCAACATCCACATCCAATGAACAATTGAAAAAATACCCTGCATTCTGTTGTCCTAACTGAAACTCCAGCCAGGAATGGCTCTGTCAATGTAGATTCGCAAAATATGAAATCCTCCATCTATTATGGAGTTGGTACATTATATAATCATGGGATGTATCACAAGCCCAGAAAATATACAAACCTGATGAAATCCAAAGAATTGCAGTAAGAAATAATTTCTGTAAGGAACGTTTACCAGTCTTTTATTTTGGCCATACTCTGTGATGCTATGACACGAGTTATATCAAGACATGATACTATCATACAAACCAGCTAGACATGTTGAGGAAAATGATAGGGTTGTGCTTTGTAGCTCTCCTCCCCCAGATAAAAACAAAGTGTCTCCTAAAACTTTAGCGAAGTTTAAATATTCCTGGTGATTATCTCAGCATCAGCTGATGTAAGTGGCCTTCTGCATTGCTACAATTGGTATGCAAGGCAGACTTGATGACACTGTTTTAATGCTCCCATAGAACCACTTGCATTAGAAGGAGCATTGGTAAGTAAAGACCCCACGACATAAAGAATTGCTTCAATTTAAGTGATTTCCTCCTTTATTTTCCTGAAAGTGCTGACATGTACAAGGCTCTGTCCCACATTAGCTGGCTTTACTTCACGTGCAAACCTGGTCAGTGTTAATAGATAATTTGATTGCTTTACACACACACAGACATGCATGCACATGTAACTTGCATACACATGCACACATATGCATCATCATCTTGCTTGACCATGACTTCTGGGCCACAAATAACAAATCTCTGTTTTGGAGATAATTTAACAAGGCTCCACTGGCAGTGAGCAGGGGTTAGAAAATTGGGTCATGATTTTGTGTTTAGTGAGGCTTTATTGTAAAATTACCCTAACCATTCCATTTTGAATTGTTAATGCTTCCTCTTTGCCAATCAGCCTTGCTATACTTTCAATATCCTTTGCCCATGACTTGATTATAGAAACTGATTGCTGCTCCTTGCGCCAACAGTGGTGC
Organism: Carcharhinus amblyrhynchos; assembly: GCF_965287045.1. NCBI lineage: Eukaryota > Metazoa > Chordata > Chondrichthyes > Carcharhiniformes > Carcharhinidae > Carcharhinus > Carcharhinus amblyrhynchos. The sequence goes on from NC_137327.1 coordinate 135,895,033, forward strand.
GAAATGGCGCAAGGATATCTTACAGCTTCAATGGAAGACTTTACCAGACATAACATGATTCAGCAGTGAGTGCCTTACCTGAGTGCAGACCTATCCTTATTCTAACTGGCACATCTGGCATATGTCTCATTTTGAAGGTGCCTACAGCACTCAGGATATCCAGTGACATATTTGCAATCTCGGCTGCATGTCTGTTACCATTCCTTGTTGGGAGGCCAGACACAACCATGTAAGCATCCCCAATTGTCTCCACCTGCATGTCAAACAAGACACCAACACAATAATGTTATCCAGATTTATTGCTCAGATACATTAGATAGATAGATAGATAGATAGATTGATAGGTAGACAGATAGATAGATAGATAGATAGATAGATAGAATCCTACAGTACAAGGAGGCCATTCAGCCCATCAAGTCTGCACCGACCACAATCCCATCCAGGCCTTATCCCCATAACCCAATGCATTTACCCTAGCTAGTCCCCCTGACACTAAGGGGCAATTTAGCGTGGCCAATCAACTTAATCTGCATATCTTTGCACTGCAGGAGGAATCTGGAGCACCCAGATGAAACCCACGCAGACATGGGGTAAATGTGCAAACTCCACACAGAGAGTGACCCAAGTCGGGAATCGATCCCGGGTCCCTGGCGCTAATCACTGTGCTACCACGCCGTCTAAAATTGTGACCTTTGTAGAGAAATGTCAGCAGCTAAGTGACAAACTTGAAAGAAAGAAGGATTTGGCAGTAGAAAGAGAAAATTTGGAAGTAGGATTGGAATCACTGTAGTTTTGTGAATCTGTAACTAAAACTAATAATATTCATCAATAGTTGCGAATGTTAATTACTCACCTTATAGACATCATGATCATCTAACACAGCATCAAAAAGTGTGTAGAGATCATTCAGGAGGTCGACCACTTCGATAGGTTCACTCATTGCTGATATTGTTGTAAAACCAACGATGTCACTGAAGTACAGGGTCACCTGGTCAAAGTGCTCGGGTTCAACGGTACAGCCAGTCTTCAGTGACTCTGAAACTGATCTAAAATTCAAGCATCACGTTCCTACCAAATTTTCCAGTAGGCAAGCTGTTGATAATTTTTGCACAGTAGTCAGCATGTTGTTAGCTTACAATAAGGTAAGTCTGGACTTAACTGGGCTTTATCGCATAATAGAACTTTGAAGGGTTTGTAAAAAAAGAAATAACTTCAATAATTTAGGTATAAACATCTAGTAATAGAATCATAGAATCCCTACTATGCAGAAAGAGGCCATTCGTCCCATTGAGTCTGCACTGACTTCCTGACAGACCATCCCCTTTGGCCCCACATGTTTGCCCCGTTAATCCCCCCTAACCTATCTTTGGACTCTAAGGGGCAATTTAGCATGGCCAATCCACCTAACCTGCATTTCCTTGGACTGTGGGCAAAATCATAGCACCCGGAGGAAACCCACGCAGAGACAGGGAGAATGTGCAGACTCCACACAGAAAGTCACCCAAGGCCAGAATTGAACCAAGTCCTTGGCACTGTGAGTGCTAACCCACTGTGCCACCGTGCCATCTTAACAGCTGGCAGCTTCCTGTGACACCATCTATGACAGCATGCTGTAAGAAATTGCACGCAAACAAAAATGTTTCAGATGGAAACAAGATTAAGGATTTGCCGATCCCACCAATACTGTTGTCAGGATTAATATTTGGGGGATTAGGCAAAAAATGGTTCGGCACTGACAAGAAGGGCCAAAAGGCCTGTTTCTGAGCTGTAATTTTCTATGGTTCTATGGATGAGCATTACAGTTAACTCAAGCAATAAAAACATAAAAACAGCATGGCATTCGGGATGCATAAGTTGTTTTTGCTTTGGGTGCATTTTGAGGCTGTAATACTATCCCATTTCAGGAACCCAACATTAGCACCAACCTCTTTCCTGTAAGAAGCAGTACTATGTTAGTTGACCCTTGTGAGACGATCCAGTCTCAATGGGGATTGACGGTTTAAATGAAACACAGAATGCTGTGGACATTTGTACAGAAATTGACAAATTTACCAGTATTCATCACAAAGTCAAATAAATTAACCTGCTCCATCACAGATACACAACGTCACTGGTCCGTGAGGAAAATGTACACTTCCAGGCCATGATATATGCAGCCGAGAGACCCAGGGGTCATAAAACCAGGTGGAGACCAACAAACAGTCATACTTCAAAGCTGTGCTTTGCTTTGATACAATTAGAAAATTAGTGAACCTTGTTTATTCCGTCAAGTCTGATGATGAAGAGCATCAAGGCACAATGTGTGTTCCAGGGTTTGTAAATCCCGATCTCAGAGATTTAGGTGGTGTGAACATAGAGTTATGACAAGTGGAACTACTTGTCACAGTGAAGCTACCAGGAACAGAACCTCAGCTATTTACAATCTAGACCAATGACCTGGATGCTTCTGTCACTATTGCTCTTCCATTCATAGAATGGAGAAGGAGGCCATTTGGCCCATTGAGTCTACACTGATCACAATCCCACCCAGGCCCTATCCCCATAACCCCATGCATTTACCCTAGCTAGTCCCCCTGATACTAAGGGGCAATTTAGCTAAGCCAATCCGCCTAACCCGCACATCTTTGGATTGTGAGAGGAAACCACAGCACCTGGAGGAAACCCGGGTAGAATGTGCAGACTCCACACAAACAGTGACCCAAGATGGAATTGAACCTGGGTACCTGGTGCTGTGAGGCAGCTCTGCTAGTGACTGTGCCACCTCGAAGGAAATTAAAATGGGGCTCATCTGGGATTTGAATCTGGGACCTCTTGCATCCTAAGTGAGGATCATACCCCAAGACCCAGCAAACCCAAGGCCAATACAACAATTTCTTCTTCCTTCCACTTAGGTGTGAACATAGAGTTAGAACAAGTGAAACTACTTCTTCCTTCCGCTTAGGTGTGTCCCTACAGACAGGATTCAATGAATCGTCATGAGGTGGAAGTATCTTGGCGAATTTTCTCTCCTCCTTAACCCAGGTACTCTCATCTGTGTGGGAGGAGTTAACTCTGGGGCCATTTATAAAATTTTTCAAGGAAAAAAATGACCGGAATGAAATCAATGTAGAAATCTCCATCAAGATTCAGGGCAAATACATTGTAATTTGAAAAAAAGACACAGAAAGGATATACTCACGGAGGCAACATTTGTGTCAGCAGTTTTTCTGTTTTCTGTTTTTCTATTTCTAATTCTTCAGTTCGCTCCCTTATCAGATCTTCCAAGTTACTGGAATATTGTTCAAGCATTCTCAGCATCGAGTCGATAATATTGGTCTTTCTACCTTTGTTAATATTTTTGAACTGCGGAAGTAGAAAGGTATAGATAAATATATAATACAAACAGTGCATTATATGTGAATGGTGGAAGGTAAGGATATGGTGTGCTATGACTGCCATAAGACGAGCAAAATGCACAGAACATAAGCACGAGGTAAATTGATAAAACTATCTCACGTTATCAAAGACTTCATCACAGCATGGTCTCCTTTCAGGTATTTCATTCCAACATTGCCTCATTAACTGGATGCACTCTATAGGAGCGTGATCTGGGGTAATAATGGGCCTGAATAAAGGAGGAGGCTTTTTAATATTCTGGATAATTTCTGAAAAAGATCAATATATACAATTAGTACCATTTCTAAATCTTTTACAAATTCAGTTCTTAAAAAAAAAGTTTCTTCCCTATTCTATACTGAAGAGACTGGATGGGATTTTCAGGCTTTTCCCGCAGGCAGGATTATCCGGTGCTGCCAAAGGTGGAATTATCACTAGATTATTAATCCAGAAACTTAGCTAATATTCTGAGGACTTGGGTTCAAATCCTGCCACAGCAGATGGTGGAATTTGAATTCAATTACAAATATCTGGAATTAAGAATCTGCTGATGACCATGAAACTACTGTCGATTGTGGGAAAAACCCATCTGGTTCACTGATGCCCTTCAGGGAAAGAAATCTGCCGTCCTTACCTGGTCTGGCCTACATGTGACTCCAGAGCCACAGCAATGTAGTTGACTCTCAATTTCCCTCAACAGATAGGGATGGGTAATAATTGCTGGCCAGCCAGTGATGCCCAGGTCTCATGAATGAATGAATAAACTCTCTTCCCCCCCCAACAACGAGTTCTCTGGTAAGCCAGGGAAAATGGCATAGACATCGGCCAACGACGAACCACCTTCACCACTGTAAAACATGCCGCGATGGGGCAAAAAAAATCACACCCACAGACTCCTCCCAAGTATAATTTAACAGGATACAAAGAGGGGGAAAAAAACATAATATCAAAAGCTGGAATCATGACAAATGCAAAATATCCCCAGATAATGCACAAAGTATTCAGCAGATCATCTAGAATAATCGAATCGCTACTGTGCAGAAGGAGGCCATTCGGCCCATCGAACCTGCACCGACAATAATCCCACCCAGGCCTAACACTGTAACCCCATGTATCTCCCTGCTAATCTCCCTGACACTAGGGGGCATGGCCAATCAACCTATCACACACATCTTTAGACTGTGGGAGGAAACCCAGAGGAAATGCACACAGACACAGGGAGAACATGCAGACTCCGCACAGATAGTGAGCCAAACCAGGGTCCCTAGCGCTGTGAGGCGGCAGTACTGAGCTTTGTGCTGCTGTGAGAAACTTGGCTGATTTCTCAAGACGTCAAGGCATATTATAGCATGCTACTGCGGCTCGACTGAGCACAGCCCAGGCCACTTCCTTCATATCCTATTTCTATTCTGTGCAGTGCATTTACTAGTTCAGATACCGGGGGAACCTGCATTTAAGGTCACAAAGAAGCTGCTTACCTTCTGCAGGCATATCGAACATGCAATATGGTGGCCCCCGGATAACCACCTCTTGCATTATGATTGAGAAACTGTAAATGTCGCCTTTGATGGTGCCATTCAATAAAGGTTGAGGCTTTCGTAATATCTCAGGAGCAGTCCAAAACAATTCTGAAATAAACAAGTATCACATGTAGTATATATTTACAAAGCAAAACTATGGGCTGAATAATACATTTAAGCATCGATGGGCAGATGGAGGGTCCACAGCTGGAGCATTCTGATGTCTGGGCCCCCCGTGTGGAAATTGCTGCCAATTGGCAGCTGGAGTGGGTTAAAGAACCATTATCAGTGTGGGAGGGTGGGATGCCCGGTCTCTGAAGCTGTAGGCTGTTGGCAAAACAAAGTCACGGCCAGTCCAAGTGCTGCACACGGCCAGGGGACCCATCAGATGATCAACAGACCCAACTACTATGCATACTAAAGGTCTTCAAATTTCTCAGTTTAAGTTGTGGCTAATGTCTGCCAACCTCAATTTTTTTAAATTCAGCAACTTTCTCACCATTTGGCATTGGTGGTTTTACACATGCAATCAATGGCTCCCTGCACCTTGAGAAAAGCTGCCTTTTTTCAAAGTTGTGCAGCAGAATGTGTTATCCCACTGCGGTCTCTGCAAGCTGTGTGGAATGAGCTTGCTGCAGAAAGGTTCAGCACCATTGCCACACTCAATGTGATAGGCTTCTATTGGCTCTCAACACAGTTCAACAAGATCTCAAACACAGAAGCCCTACAGTGCAGAAGGAGGCCATTTGGCCCATCGAATCGGCACCGACCACAATCCCACTCAGACCCTATCCTGTAGACCCACTTATTTACCCTGTTAGTCCCCCGACACTAAGGGTCAATTTAGTATGGCCAATCCACCTAACCTGCACAACTTTGGACTGTGGGAGGAAATCGGAGCACCCGGGGGAAACCCATGCAGACACGGGGAGAATGTGCAAACTCCACACAGCCAGTGACCCTGGTGGGGCAGGCTCGAGGGGTCAGGTGGCCTACTCCTGTCCTAGTTCTTATTACAGTAAAAAGTCTGACAACACCAGGTTTTAGTCCAACCTATTTATTTGATAATATACTCACTAGCTTTCGGGGTTACCCCCTTCGTCAGGTGAATGGAGAGTTCTGGCCCACTCTCCATTCACCTGACGAAGGGACTAACCCCGAAAGCTAGTGAGTATATTATCAAATAAATAGGTTGGACTAAAACCTGGTGTTGTCAGACTTTTTACTGTGTTTACGCCAGTCCAACGCCGGCATACCCACATCATGACTAGTTCTTATTCACATGAGCAGCCTGTTTGTATCTATTGTTCATTATGAAAAGGGGGATGTCCTAGCTTACCTTAGTGGTGTGACCCCTACCATGAAGGACTCCCTGCCGGCAGACACATTACAGTTCAATTAAGATTTCACACCAGAAAAACAGTAATTAGCCTCTGATCATGTGACATGGTGTCATGAAGTGAAGCTGGATTTGAGTTTTGAAAAGCTGGAAGAAGTGGGTGGCACAGTGGAACAGTGCTTAACACTGCTGCCTCACAGTGCCAGGGACCTGGGTTCAATTCCAGCCTCAGGTCATTGTCTGTGTAGCGGTTGCACATTCTCCCCATCTCTGTGTGGGTTTCCTCTAAGTGCTCTGGTTTCCTCCCACAGTCCAAAAATATGCAGGTTAGGTGGATTAGCCATAGGGTAAATTGCCCCTTAGTGTCGGGGGATTAGCAGGGTAAATATGTGGGGTTACAGGAATAGGGCCTGGGTGGCGTTGTGGTCAGTACAGAGTCAATGGGCTGAATGGCCCCTTTCTGTACTGTAAGGATTCTAATTGTTCCAACCTCCTAAAAGCTGCTTGTGAAAAAACACAGACTAGGCAATGCTAACACGAGCTGAAAGTTGCAAGTAAAATACTGGGTGAGACAAAAATGGCTGTAAAACTTTCACTTCCAGCTCCGTAGAAACGAAAGGAGATATATGGCAGTACTGGCAATGTTTCAACTTGCAATGGCAAAACTATGAAATTTAAACAGAATTAATTAACAAGCTGGAACCGGTACTTTTTGTACTGTTGGGGAGAGCATGCCACAAATTGTATTCCACCCTAAATCCATCCAAAGAACAGCAAAAACAGACAGCAGCTGATCAGAAAGGTGGGATGTCACCAGACGCTCAGAGTACAGAACGACCATCACTCCCATAGCTCCAACAATGAAAGTGGAACAACAGCAACAGTCACCACGGCAATAACAAGTGCCATGGGAATCACACTTCCCAGACAGGGAACAGCCAATGGCAATGCACACGTCTACCATTAAGAGAACTACTTGATTCAATGATTACATTTGCAATGCATATGCAGCAGCTGAGGGTGAATAAGGAACAGTTTGTTAATGCATGAAAACAGTTGTGGTACAATGACTGACTCGGGTAACTCACAGTGATACGTGATTGTACAGGCAAATTTGTCTTTTGCTTATTCAGAGCAGAGGAATTCTTATATCTTCAGTTCGTTAAGGAATGGGGAATGTTTGGGTTTTCATAGAATCCCTAGAGTGCAGAAGGAGACCATTCAGCCCATCGAGTCTGCACCGACTACAATCCCACACAGGCCCTATTCCCGCAACCCCACATATTAACCCTGCTAATCCCCCTGACACTAAGGTCAAGTTAGCACGGCCAATCCACCGAACCTGCACATCTTTGGACTGTGGGAGGAAACTGGAGCATCTGGTGGGAACACATGCAGATAGGGGGAGATGTAAATTCCATACAGACAGTGACCCCGAGGCTGGAATTAAACCTGGGTCCCTGACGCTGTGAGGCAGCCGTGCTAACCACTGTGCCACCGTCCCGCCCATGACTACACTTGAAATGCAATCATGACTACATGTCCGATCTGGCTTGCCATAGTCAAGTGAACTCTGCCACAAGGGTTTCCCAGCAGGCAACCACTTTACACTAAGTTCATAAGAACATAAGAAATAGGAGCAGGAGTAGGCCATCTAGCCCTTCGAGCCTGCCCCGCCATTCAATAAGATCATGGCTGATCTGTCGCTGCTCAGTTCCACTTTCCCGCCCTCTCCCCATAACCCTTAATCCCCTCTCCTATCAAAAACCCATCAACCCGCGTCTTAAAAATATTTAGCGAGGCAGCCTCCACCACTTCAACGGGCAGAGAATTCCAGAGATTCACCACCCTTTGAGTGAAGAAGTTCCTCCTCAACTCCGTTCTAAACCGCCCCCCTTTTATCTTGAGGCTGTGCCCCCTTGTCCTACTGTCTTTTTTGAGCGGGAAGAGTCTCTCCATCACTATCCTATCCATCCCATTCATCATCTTATACGTCTCAATGAGATCTCCCCTCATTCTTTTAAACTCTAACGAGTACAAGCCCAGTTTATTCAGCCTCTCCTCATAGCTCAACCCCCTCAACTCCGGTATCAGCCTAGTAAACCTCCTCTGCACTGCCTCCAAGGCCAAAATATCTTTGCGCAGGTGCGGCGCCCAAAACTGCGCACAGTACTCCAGCTGCGGCCTCACCAATGCCCTATACAGCTGCAGCAAGACCTCCCTACTTTTATATTCAATCCCCCTCGCTATGAAGGCCAGCATCCCATTTGCCTTCCTGACCACCTGCTGCACCTGCAAGCTGGGTTTTTGCGACTCATGCACAAGGACCCCAAGGTCCCTCTGCACCGCAATAAAGACATTACACTGAAGAGACTAGGCTTTGAGCTCTAAACACCGTCACTGCAGTCAATGGAGTTTGAACTGCGAAGCTGAGACCCTGGTCTCAGGTGTGGTTTAAAAACACACTGTAACAAGCTCACCCGTAAGAAAAGAGATTCCCCGTTTGTTATGAGTCTCACCTTGAAGGTGCATTATTGGCTTCAGAATGTTCTATAGCATCAAGTTGGATCACTAATTACATTAATTAGCTTGTCATTTGTAATTTGAATAACTTAGGTGAGTTCCTGACCTTTTGACCCACCAGCAAACCATATTATTGGAAACCAGCACAACCACAACATAAACTGCACCCAATGGTCAGAGTTTTGCTGTCATGCCTGCCCTGATTCCAGGGACCGGTGAGGCTCGGAGAACAGTATTCTCCGTTGGCCTCAGGCGGGATCGTATGAACTCGGGCGGACGTGCCAGTTAAGTTCCACCCAACGTCATCATGTCTCCAAACATGCTCCACGAAGCTGTGAATGGTCCCAATCTGGGATCTTCTTGTTCAGCGCAATGTTGTTACCATGTATGGCCTTGATCATCTAATCACAGTAGGAATAGTGTCCCCTTGAAAGGACACAACACCAACTAATACAATTTTTCCATATTTTCAGAATCTAAGTGATTAGATTCGTTCTGTGTGAAAGAAAGGAGACTTTGATTTGCCTTCATTGAATCATGGGAATTAATGATGTTCATTCAGATATATTGGTGATGAGGATGAAGAGTTCAAGTGTTAATTTATGTGAGTATTTATTAATATTCCTAGGTTCTGCTTTTCTGAATTATTTACATTGTTTGCTTGAAATTACTGGATAAAATATTCCACTACAAAAAAAAACTTTGACTGACCCATGCAGCACAAATAAAAGTAGAGTTATTGGTACCTGTACAAGCTCAAAACATGTTGAACACATGGAATATTTTACTCAGGGTGACCATTGAAGCAAACAGTAAAAAATAGAGTCTAAGGTACAATTAGAAGTGCTTTGGCAGGGAGTGTAATGGAAGAGAAATGGTGAGAAGGTGATGAATAGGTTGACCAGTGGTTAGCATTGCTGCCCCACAGCCCCAGTGACCCTGGTTCAATTCCAGGCTCGGGTCACTGTCTGTGTGGAGTCTGCATATTCTCCCCATGTCTGAATGGGTTTCCTCCAGTTTCCTCCCACAGTCCAAAGGTGTGCAGGTTAGGCAGATTGGCCGTGCTAAATTGCTCCTTACTGTCAGGGGGACTAGCTAGGGCAAATGCATGGGGCTATGGAGATAGGGGGTGGGTGGGATTGTGATCGGTGCAGACTCAATGGGCCGAATGCCCTCTTTCTGCACTGTAGGGTTCTATGAAGGGACAGCCTTGTTGGGCCTAACAGTCTTCATCTGCTCTTTGAAGTTTTTTTTGTTTTTGTACCTATCTTTATCTATTATTTCAGTGCTTGCATAGTCTTATTCCCTTCTTGAATTTTGTCTTTTTCACACTTTTGCTGTGCCTTGTTTCGTTGCAGTTTGAGAGGTTGAGCTTGGTTAGTGATTGCAAGAGAGATAGGGAGGTTAGAATAACTTTTTAACAATTGTAAAGTCAAACCCAGACAGCACAGGAATGAAGGAAGCAAAGTAAAGGGTATATAGCTATACAGAGAATGATTTCTTCACAAATCTTTCCCGTGGACTGTATTTGTCAGATCCACAACATCTGATTCTCCGGCCTCTCCTCAGTGTTTTTCTCGGATGGGGGCACACCGTTTGCTGGCAGTGGGATCTTCCGGTCCCACAACTGTCAATGAGAATTCCCACTGAAGCCACCCCATGCTGCCAGGAAATCCATGGCAGGGGGTGCACAGCCAATGGAACCAGAAAATCCCGCCGGCATGAATTCCAGACCAGATGCCGTGTACATGAACAATACTTGAGTATTTGATACACTTCTCTCATTAGTAGAAATGAGAGTCATTTCCACCTAGCCAATATAGTAAATTGCTGTATAGGAAGATAACAACGCAGTGCAAGAGTCGTCAAAACAAATTACTGCATTCATCCATCAAGTACATTGGCTTCTACCTGTTTTAGGTGCACGATTAACAAATAAATAATGCATTTGTACATTGAATACAATAATTTGTTTTGACAACATGTTCACTGCCTCTTTATTTTCCATTACAGCACTTTACTGTTATGACTTTTTCTTTGCATAACAAATATATCCTCGATGAAAATGACCTTTACAAGGAAAGCTATCATTCATTTTATTGAAGTTTTGTAGCTGTTTTTCATAGTGTCTGTTTTGAGGTTTGCGAATATTTGTTCCTCTCAATAACAGGCATTTATGAACATTTGCTTTACCACTTGCACTTCATGATGGGCATTACCTAAAGAGTGTGTTGTAATATGTTTTGTGTTGGTATATTGTAAAAGTGCTGCATAATATATGAGGGCTTCATAAAAGGCTTTGTGAAAAAAGCATTTGTTAAGTATTTTCCATCTGTGCAGAAACGCATTAAATGATTTTCTGACGTAAATGATCCAGAAACATATTGTATCACTTATTCATAGTTGACGACAATAACATATGGTTCCTCTGGCTTCCTGCTATCCTCCACCCAAAATTATTTAATAAGCACCTTGTTAAATAATTTTTATTTAATAAGGAGAAACTTCAGTGAGGAGGATAGTTTGGAGAAGTTAGCACTGTTCTCCTTGCAGAGAAGAAGGGTTCAGAGGAAATTTGATAGAGATGTTCAACATCATAAGGGGTCTGGACAGAATAGGTAAGGAGAGTCTGCCTGTAAAAGTATCAAAATTATAAAATTTAAAATGATTTGCAAAAAAACGCACATGCGAGAAAAAGGACTTTTTCACACAGTGAGTGGGTTGGATCTGGATTGCTATGCCTGGAGGTATAGTGGAGGCAGGTTGAATCGAGCCATTCAAGAGCACATTACATAATAGAAACAATGTGCAGGGTATGGGCAAAAGGTCGAGGATTGGCATTAAGTCATAATGTCCATTTGGAGAGCTGGTGCCAACTTAATGGGGGGAGTTTTCCCATCCCGTTCGCCGCACAAGTCGTAGCAGGTGGGATTGTGGGGGGTGCGGGGGGTGGGGGGGTGGGCGGCGGGTGGACCATGCAAGGTCATTGACCTCGGGCAGGATTTTCCAGTTTTGAGGTGAGTGTGGCCGGGAAGTCCTGCCCAATGGGCCAAATGGCCTCCTGCTGCACTGTAACAATTCTGTGAAACTGTGGCATTTTAAAATGACTGCATTGTTCCTAGTGCTAACCTTCAGGAAGAAAGAAAGAGGCAACTTCTATCACTCAGGATAACCCAAAGCATTTTACCTCTGGTTAATTAACTTGGCAGGGCCGTCCACCATTGTGTCGAAGTAATTTACCAGCAGTTTTATAAGCTTTTGAATAATTAACATATAGATGACTGCTTTATGATGCAATACCAATAAAGAATGACAAAAAGAATGAAGAAAACAGCAGATTTATCAGGAGCTGCTTGTATGTTTTAACTGTGAGAGTTAATCAGGTTCATGTGGCACTGGGTGGGGACAGAACTGGTTCTGCTTTGACGGCTTCAGAATGTCTACATAGTTGACCACCTCCAGTTAGATAGAATCATGTACAATCAGGAGCTATTTGGAGGAGACATCACATTGCAGCTAGGACGCACACAGCCTTTCCTCACTATAATATACTGCCCTGCATTACAGTATGATCCCTACATAGTCATTTCTGAAATCAAATTGTAGAAACAATTTGTAACTTCCAGAAAGTATCTTACAACCCAAATATTTGTAAGTCAGAAAGGTTTCAAAATAACATTCTATGAGGATTAGCATATGGGCACTTAATGCTTTTGGGCAAAGTTATTTCACAGAGATGTGAACCTTTTATAATAAATATATGCCTCCGTTGAAATAGTGAAAGAAGGAATTAATTTGACATGCTAAGCGATCATCATACAGTGTGATTTCAAGCCTCAAAATACGTCACAGACGGAAGAGACGGTGGCAGCTGGTGGAATTTCAATTCTAGTAATAACCAGGAATTAAAAAGATAGCCTCAGTAATGGTGCCATGAAACCACTGTCGCATAAACCCATCTGGTTCACTAATGTCTTTCAGGGAAGGAAATCTGCCACCCTTAGCTGGTCTGGCCTATGTGTGACTCCAGATCCACAGCAATCTGGTTAACATTTAACTGTCCTTTGCAATGGCACTCAGTTCAAGGGACGGACAACAAATTCTGGCCTTACCAGTGATGTCCTCCGCATCCCAGAAAAGACACGATGGCTTAATGAATAACAATTGCCGATTGCCCAGCTCACAGCTCAATGAGAAATGTTGGCATGGATTGCATATGGAGGACTTGTTACAATAAATGTACATCAAGGTGAGACGCATTAAATTCAATCTGCTCTGCCTGTTTTACCTTCTGCTGGAGGTTCCGTCAATGGAATGTTTTGGGCTTTAGCCACGTCAATAAATCCATAATCCGTCACTTTCAGGACAAAGCGACCATCTACCACACAATTTCGTGACTTCAGGTTTCCATGCACATAATCTCGATGGTGTAAATACCTCATGCCCTGTGGCGGTAGATGAATGGAAAATTGTCCAATCATTTGCATTGAATTTGCTTATCATTTTCAGACTAAGTAATATTAAAATCATTCTTATTTGTTCTGATATACAGTCCACAATTCTATGCAATACCACACAAATCAACAGAGAGGTGCTTAATGGTGGTTGGTTGGCAGTTGGATGTCGCCTAGAGCTATGTGTGAATATGACCTTTATATCCAACTGAATAATCAAATACTTTATTTCAATGCTAACTTATATCGTTTGTTTTCTCCCATATGTGTATTCTACAGAGCAACAGAAACAATATCGGGTACAGACATTTTTGGATTTTCTCAATGATAGCACTGAAAATACTGATTCATTCATGTTGTAATTCCATAAATAATTGGCATTATCACTGGCAACCTATCTATCCACTCAGGCACTACAGCCAAACCCGATCCTCTCTTTACAAAATGGGCACGGTATTTTCCAGCAGGAATCATTAAACAGGATCGGAGGTTAGAACCTCTCCCTTCTCCCTGCTGATGATGTGGAGTTGCCGGCATTGGACTGGGGTAGGTACGGTAAGTATTCCCACAACACAAGATTGAAGCCCAACAGGTTTATTTGGTAGCACAAGTTTTCGGAGCACTGCTCCTTCACTCACCTAATGAAGGAATAGTGCTCTGAAAGCTCATGCTACCAAATAAACCTGTTGGACTTTAATCTAGTGTTGTGGGAATACTCACTGTCCCCCTACTCAGTAGCAACATGATTTGCAACATCTGTACAATTGCTGGAGTTGAAGTCGGCTACTCAGTACAAAACTGGGTGGAAAGGTATAATAGAGCTGTCTTGGAGCACATTGGTGTATGTAGCAGCTTGTCATGATTCCTATAATACAAAGGTGACCATACTTTGATTCAGTGGGAGGCATTGTGGCACGATGGTAGCCCCCTTACCACTGGACCGGAAGCTCTGGGTTCGAGTTCAACAGTAGTCATGATGTGGAGATGCCGGCGTTGGACTGGGGGTAAACACAGTAAGAAGTCTCACAACACCAGGTTAAAGTCCAACAGGTTTATTTTGATAGTAAACCCACTAGCTTTCGGGGTTTGCCCCTTCATCAGGTGACGCAGTGTTTTTCAGTTCAACACCAGGACTTGTTGGCCACAGAAGGAGCATTCAACTCAGTTCAACGGACTGATAATCAGCTCAGAAATCCTTCCATCACTTCCCCCACTATTCCCCAATGGGGGAAACAAAGGGGGTGAAGATACACGAACAAGAACAACTTGAATTTAGTAAAGTGACATCTCGCGGTTGTGACAGGTGCTATTGATGGAAATATTAATCTTTCTTTCCTGGACCCTTTTCTATTTGTTTGTTAAAATACTCTGACACAATTCAGCAATTTGTGATGAAATGTAACAACGTCCCTTTGCATACTGCATTGACGTATATCCCCTTCCATGTAAAATCTCTTGGTGAATGAGTCAATGAAGATTAGCCCAGGTTCCATTGTTGTAAGGTAAAATGAACCTTCTCCCCCTGTAGTAAGACTATATTGCATGGTTTAACAGTATCAGTCCCTGCAATGTTGACAGGAGCAGGAAGGGCCAATAATATCAGGAATATCATCAACCTTGATCAGATCCAGCAGAAGTGATGATTTGAACATCCAGTCCAATTTCACGTCTTCATTCCTCAGTAGATCCAGCAGACTCCCACGGGTGCCGAACTCCGTCACAATAGCAAGCATTCCACAGTCAAAGAAGAATCCAAGGAAAACGTTTATATTTTCGTGCCTAAAGTCCTTAATCTAAAGCAATGAAAATCTATCAATGGGTATGACCATAGAAAAGACAGATTTCAATCAACCTCTACCCACATCGAAATAAATTTTGCTATACACTTTTGATGAAAACTATGATCCCCTAACCAGACTAATGGGTAGAATGGCAATGTCCTGTCCTGTATTATTCTACTGCATTTTACTGTATCTCTGTTATGATATACACATGTCACCAGGAGAGATTGGATAGAGATGTTCAAAACCATGAGTGATCCAGTCAGGACAGATAGGGAGAAACTGCCCTCAGTGCTGGAAGGCTCAAGCACCAGAGGGCGCAATGTTTAAATTGATTGGCAAAAGAAGCAATGGAGACATGAAGAAAAGCTTTTCCATACAGTGAGTGGTGGCACGGTGGCACAGTAGTGAGCATTGCTGCCTCACAGCACCAGGGGCCTGGGTTCGATTCTGGCCTTTGGTGACTGTCTATGTGGGCTTACACATTCTCCCTGTGCCTGCGTGGGTTTCCTTTGTGTGCTCCAGTTTCCTCCCACTGTCCAAAGAATATGCAGGTTGGGATTGGCCATGCTAAATTGCCCCTCGGTTGTCCAATGACTGTAGGTTAAGTGGATTAGCCATGGTAAATATGCAGATGTTCTTTCAGAGATTCGGTGCAGACTCGATGGGCCAAATGGCCTCCTTCGGCACTGGAGAGATTCTATGGTTACGACCTGGAATGCACTGCCTGACAGTGTGGTGGAGTTGGGTTCAATTGACAGCTTGAAAAAGGAATTGGATCATTATCTGAAAGGGAAGAAAATTGCAGAGCTGCGGGGAAAAGGCAGGGGAGTGGCAGTAAGGCAATTACCCATTCAGAGGGCTAGGACAGATATGATGGGCTGAACTGCCTCCTCCTGTGAGCTATTACCATTCTGTGACTCCATAATTTAATGTTAATATCCAGTATTTGATATATAGCAATGGGCTATTCATTATGCCCCCTAGGAATTCACAAGAACTTTTCAAGGGGTCTGCCAAATTTTCAGAATGTTTCTAAAATGATTTCACATTGACCTCCTATTTCTTTGTGCTCCTTTATTAGTCTCTATCATCTGGCCAAAAAATGCCAGTGTCAGAACCTGAACTCCACACTCACCAGCGAACACGGCTAAACCTTTTAGCATCTGTTTGCATCTGATTTTAAACCTACCATTTCAAACACAGCATTTGCACCTGGCTTAATCTTTCCATATGCTTCGTAAGGAAACTTTTTCAGCCAAACCCAGTCACCCTGCGAAGGGAAAACAGTTTCATTTAGAAAGCATAATATCCTCTTGATGAACAGTCGCACTTGGAGCCATAGTTACATATAATAAAAGACAAAAACCTCAAAGCAGACAGAATCATGTTGAAGGGGCACTACTTTTAAGCAAAAATATTGGCAAATACTTTGCTCTTGTTTGTGAAATGTTCATGACGATGCAAGAGGTAAAATTTTGGTGCGTACATGTGATGTTAATGAGGCAATGGTGAGTTTAGCAGTTTTCTACTTTTGATATCTGCTAACTCTTTCTCTTCCGTTTTAAACCAGCTCATAAGTTTTCAAACATTTCCCTGATGATTTAAATATTAAGATTTTACCAATGGAAAAGATTCCTCTTCAGAACCTCCCCCCGCCCCACCGCACCACCTCCCCCCTCTCCCTTCTTCACTCAAAGGGTGGTGAATCTCTGGAATTCTCTGCCCGTTGAAGTGGTGGAGGCTACCTCGCTAAATATTTTTAAGACGCGGGTTGATGGGTTTTTGATAAGAGAGGGGATTAAGGGTTATGGGGAGAGGGCGGGAATGTGGAACTGAGCCACGACAGATCAGCCATGATCTTATTGAACGGCGGGGCAGGCTCGAAGGGCCAGATGGCCTACTCCTGCTCCTATTTCTTATGTTCTTATGTTCTTATGTAACTGCGCTGTGAAAGTCTAATTTAATAACTTCATTGACGTAACCCACCTCCCCTTTAGGATGGAACACAGACCCGCTCAGCATCTCTCCACTATAAAAATGAAAGCATAAACGATTTTTAATTTTTAACTCTGCGCCCCCCCCCCCACTTCCCCCCACAATGCTTTCTCACTCATCGAAGGAGTTTATTTGTAATCAGAGCCTTTCTCTTACTGTTAAAAATTAGAATTTTAAATGCTACAACCAAAATGCAGCGAATGTAAATATGAAATAAAAATTACCTCATAAACTGCTACATTTGAGTTCTCGTGGGTGGCAGGGGTTAGACTTCTCATTGAGTATGACCACTTTGGAGATTTCCTATCTCTGGCCTCTGAAGTGCTTTGCCCTCCTTCACTAAATTGACTTTCTTCAACACTGAGTTTCTTAAAAACCAGACGTGGAAATGTTAAGAGTCAAACAGAAATGATATTTACCATGTGCAATTATGAAGAATACTGATTTTACTCACTATTTGTTAAGTTTCAAATTAAGTTTTAAAGTTTATTTACTAGTGTCACAAGTATGCACACTGCAGTGAAGTTACTGTGAAAATCTCCTAGTCGCTACAACTCCGGCGCCTGTTTGGGTACACTGAGGGAGAATTTAGCATGGCCAATGCGCCCTAACCAGCACGTCTTTCGGACTGTGGGAGGAAACCACTCAGACATGAGGAGAACGTGCAGACTCTCCACAGACAGTGACCCAAGTGGGAATTGAACCTGGGTCCCTGGCGCTGTGAGGGCAGCACTGCTAATCACTGTGCCACTCAGTGCCAGTGTGCCACCCACAGTGAATTACATTACAATATAAATGATTATAACTGGCAATATTATGAATATTTAGCTAAATTACTGACCTTTCCACTGAGCTGTGGGTTGATGAATGTTACATCATTGAGTGTCAGTAAAATCTTATCTGGGCCCTTCAGTAATTTTATTTGGATTACTCTCCGCCTGGAAATGACAAATCAGAAATCAGACCATAGGAAAATTATGAGTTAAAATACCCGCTTGTACTGTTAGTTGTCCTCAATGTGTCAGCCTTGGTGCAGGGCCAAAACTCTCACCTCTCAGGCAGCAGGCTAAGTGTTCCTGAGACCTGAGCACATAATTCAGGCTGGCACTGCAATGTATGACTGAGGAAATGGTGCACAGTCGGAGGTGCTGTCTTTTGGATGAGATGGTATAGACCAAGGCACAGTCAGCTGCAGGTAAGAGAGAGAGTGCAGAAACGGTGCACGAGAATGCTGCCGGAGAAACTTCAGTCATGAGGATAGATTGGAGAGGTTGGGACCGTTTTCCTTGGAGGGAAGAAGGCTGAGAGCAGACTTGACAGAGATGTTCAAAATCGTGAGGGGGCTGGACAGTACAGATCGGGAGAAACTTGTAAAAGAATCAACAAGGAGTGGGATCAGATTAAAGTGACTTGCAAAAGAAGCAAACGTGATGTGAGAAAAATCCTTTTCACACAACGAGTGGTTCAGATCAGGAATGCACTGCCTGGAAGCTTGGTGGAGACAGGTTCAATCGAGAGGGCGTTAGATGAATAGAAACAATATGCAGGGGGTACAGGGAAAAGGCAGAGGGGATGGCACTAATTTAAAATGTTGTTTTGCACAGCTGGTGCAGACACGTTAAGCCAAATGGCCTCTTTCTGCGCTATAACAGTTCTGTGATTCCTCAAAATGTTGGAAGGATCAGCCAATTGTTTATCAGCCTCTTGACCCACAAAATGAATGTTCCTTCAAAGGCCAACAAGTCCTGGAGTAAGGCTTGAACCCAGAATCTCAATGACAGAGGCATTACCTACTGAGGCACAAATCCTTTTAATTGGGCCACGGCCAAAGTCACATCAACTCCCTCATTCAAGCTCTGGATGAAACTAGTCCCACTCACCGGATGTAAATTTGTGTAATATCTGCGGATGAATGTGATCTAACCTGCCACCAGCCCATTGTATGCCATTAATTCAAGATTGGGTGATGGCCAAAAATGTGCATAAATATCTATGATAGAAGAATAGATTGCAACTTAATGCTTGGACTTGAAATCTTTTACTGTTAAGGGTAATTAGCCAAAGGCTATACCTTATACAATAGGCAAGACCCATGATGAATAACGCAGCAAGGATGATCATCAGAGACACTGTTACAGCAAAGAATGGGTCAACTCCTGAAATAAGAAGTAAATAGAACATGTTACATTAGAATAAAGTTAAAGAGAAATAAAACTTCTTGAAACTTCTGGCAGTTTATTATAATCACCCCATTTCTTTCATATACTCCTACACATGAGGTGGCACAGTGGTCAGGACTGCTGCTTCACAGTGCCAGGGAACCCGGTTCAATTCCAGCCTCGGGTGATTATCTCTGTGGAATTTGCACATTCTCCCCGTGTCTGCGTGGGTTTCCTCTGGGTGCCCCAGTTTCCTCCCACAGTCCGAAGATTTGCGAGTAAGGTTGATTGGCCGTGCTAAATTGCCTCTCAGTGTCAGGGGTGTTTAGTTAGGGTAAATTCGTGGGATTAAGGGGATAAAGCCTGGGTGGGATTGTGCAGACTTGATGGGCTAAAATGGCCTCTTTCTGTACCGTAGGGATTCTATGGTTCTATGGGTGCTGAATATGGATTCAATGCAGAATCATGGGCAGGACCTTTCAGCGGGGGAAATTTGGTCCTGCCACCCAAACAGTCAGTGGGGATTCATCCACGCCGATCACAATAGCCCCGCTACCCTTTAATGTTCGACTGGAGATGGGACTTTTACCCTTGAGGTGGTGGAACTCCCACCTTAACCAGCTGCTACCCAATGAGATTGACTGGCTGCTCTGTGGTCCCAACAGTAAGAAGCCTCACAACACCAGGTTAAAGTCCAACAGGTTTATTTGGCAGCGCAAGCTTTCGGAGTCTCAGGCTCTTTCTTCAGATGAGTGAGGAATTGTGCTCACAAACAGGACGTATACAGACACAAACTCAATTTACAAGATAATGATTGGAATGAGAGTCTTTACAGGTAATCAAATCTTAAAGGTACAGGCAATGTGAGTGGAGAGAGGGCCATGCACAGGTTAAAGAGATGTGTATTGTCTCCAGCCAGGACAGTTGGAGAGATTTTGCAAGCTCAGGCAAGTTTTGGGGGTTACAGGTAGTGTGACATGAACCCAAGATCTTGGTTGAGGCCGTCCTCATGTGTGCAGAACTTGGCCATCAGTTTCTGCTCAGTGATTCTGCACCATTGTATGTTGTAAATGCCACTTTGGAGAACGCTTATCAGAAGATCAGAGGCTGAACGCCCATGACCGCTGAAGTGTTCCCCGCTTGGAAGGGAACACTCCTGCCCCAACAGTGCCAGTGGCAGCAGTGGCCAGGACCGGGACTGCAAGCAGTCATCAGATTCTTCAGGTGGAATTTTATGGCCCCATTGCAGCAAGGTCATGCCTGGAAAATACAGTGAGCCCTTTAAAACTCAATTGACTGCAGCAAAACCAGAAAATCCCACCAGGGAGAGGGATCGTGAAATTCCAGTCCAAGTCACAGAGTTGAGACTAAGAGAAGTGTGGGGGTGTTCACAGTGGGAAGGCAAGGCAAGATCCTGGGTGGAGGGGGTGGGCGTGGGTCTTGATGGAGAGGCCACTGGGGAGGAAGCACTGTGAGGGGGGGCACTCTGCCCGCTTCATGCCCTTGACCCAAGAAGGATGACCTGCCAGATTTCCCCACCTATCCCAGGAAATGGTCCTTGTGGCCAATAACTGGCCATTTAAGTTATTGGCCACAACTGAACTGGGGTGATCGTGGGTGCGCTGTCAAAGGCCTCAACTGTCCCTTGTTGAATTGCGGACAGGGTGGTGGCTGGCAGGAAGCTTGCAGCTTCATTCATTCACTTACACTGGCGTCCAATGTGCATGTGTTGGTTACCGAATGGTGTTTCTTAAAGTAGATTAACACCAAGTCTTTAACTGGTTGTAAAACTACATCCATGTAGGTAAAGTCACCATAATCCCAGATGACCATAGGCTGCTGTGAGGGGAGGATTTGACTGGTGGTGATTTAACCTGAGGATCACCACACTTCAGGGAAGGGCCAAGGTTGAGAAGGCAGGGTCTTCATAAATAACCTGTGTGCATCAGGGATATTGCTCGTAAGATGTCACCCCGCTTCCCTCTGTGCCACAAGCCCGCTAAAACCTGGCTCCACACCTCCCTCCACAGCTGCTCTGCCAGAAACAACACCCCCCCCCATTCCCCCATACAGTTATGGGAACTATCTGTTCTCGAAATGCACACATTACTATTATAGGCAATCTGCATACAGATTCATCTGCCATGTATATTTGTACACTCTTCAGACACGCTCCTGCATAGCTATCCAGGTGCAAACAGACAAATAAAATCTGTACCATTTACCTGTGCAAAACAATCATTTTTCAGTTGCCAAGGACAAATCACGACATTACCTCTGTAACTATGATTAGAACTCTGGTAGAACAAAACCTCGGGACTTTTATTTAGTGCTGCCCTCAAAAATTTTAAAAATGCTGTCAATTATTCACAAAACCAGAGCTGCTGCTTGATTGTGATTTTGTTTTCTTTGGGGCAGACTCTAGTTTTCTAATTGTCCAAAAAATTGCTTGCCAGGGATATTTATTTTCCGTATTTTCAATAATAACCCGGGTTGGGGAGGGGTCATATTAACAGGCAGCAGATTTCTGTGTAGCCACGTGAAAGGCCAGTCTTTCTGTCAGCAAAGTAGACAGAATCCATAGGATCACTACAGTGCACAGGAGTCTGCAACAATCCCACCCAGGCCCTACCTCCGCAATCCCACATATTTACCTTGCTAAGCCTTCTAACCTACACATCCCAGGACACTAAGGGGCAATTTAGCATGGCTAATTAACCTAATCCGTACATCTTTAAACCGTGGGAAGAAACCAGAGCACCCAGAGGAAACCACGCAAACTCCGCACAGACAGTGACTCAAGCCGGGAATCGAACCCAGGTCCCTGGAACTGTAAGGCAGCAGTGCTATTCACTGTGCCACTGTGCTGGCTGCATCATAGCTGGCTACAACATGGATAAGAAGAGAGATTTTTCTTTGAATAACTAACGCTACAAATGATAAGACCATATTTGCACTTATAATTTAAGAGAAATGAGAGAACTGCACTAATGATTCAGAGGCTAATTATGCCAAAAGCTATGATGCCAACCTGGCAACTAAGGATTTCAATTTGATTTATTCTGATTTGATTTATTGTCATATGTATTGAGATACAGTGAAAAGTATTGTCTCTTGCGTGCTATACAGGCAAAACATACCGTGGATAGAGTACAAAGGGTAAAAGGGAAAAGGAGAGGGTGCAGAATGCATTGTTGCAGTTACAGGTGAGGTGAAGAGAAAAATTAGCTTAATATATAATAGGACCATTCAAAAGTCCGATGACAGCAGGGAAGAAGCTGTTCTTGAGACATGGACAGGGTAGATAGTCAGAGGCTTTTTCCCAGTCAATTATAAGGGGGCACAGGTTCAGTGTAACGGGGGAAAGTTTAAGGGAGATATGTGGAATAAGTTTTTCATGCAGAGAGTGGTGCATGCCTGGAACACGTTGCCAGAGGAGGTGGCGGAAGCAGGCACATTAGCAACACTTAAGAGGCAATTGGAAGTGTCCATGGATAGGGAGGGAATGGGGAGACACGTTTCGAGTAAGAGTAGAAGTTAGGGCATCATGATTGGTATGCGTTTGGAGGGCTGAAAGGCTTTTTCCTGTGCTGTACATTTCTTTGTTCTTGTTTTTTGAGTCTGTTGGTACATGTCTTCAGACTTTTGTATCTTTTTCCTAACAGAAGAAGGTGGAAGAGAGCATGTCTGGGGTGTGTGGGAGCCTTGATAATGCTGGCTGCTTTCCCGAGGTAGCGGGAAGTGTAGACAAAGAGCAAAAAACAATACAGCGCAGGAACAGGCCCTTCGGTCCACTAAGCCTGCATGGAGTAGACAGAGTCAACAGATGGGAGGTTGGACTGGGCTACGTTCATACCCCTTTGTCGGGTTGTGGAGGCCTGAGATTTGAGTCCCAGTTATTACTGAATTTTTGCACAATCTGTTGAGGCAGCAATAGAAGCCCCACGGGCGGTCTCTGTGCCCTGGGCGAGGAGACTGGAAATCAGTGGAGTCTCCATTCCTGAGGTGACTTCTGTACAAAGTGCCACTGTAGACTCAGTGGGGTCAGATCTGACTTGAGTGACACTCTCTGTAGTTACTGTTGGAGCGACTAGTGTGAGCAGACATTCATTTGTAATGCCACTCGGTAGAACACACAGTTAATGAAAAACATATTGAACCATATTTTGCTGGAACAAGGCATCTCGCAGCATCTGTCATTACTTAGACCTGCCGTTGCACATTTAATCACAATGGGATTTTTCCCTATAAATGACTGAGGGTGCAAGCTGATAACTCACAGGTGGAGAAAACCAGGCATCAGGAGCTGAAGTGAATGTGTCACCAAAAGCTCATGGACTGAGCAGAAAGCGTTACAGCAGAGTGGGTGGTTCAATGTCAACTTCAGGTACAAAGTAATTTGATTAAGGGAGGAAAGAAGAAAAGGAAGAATTTGTTTTTAAATGCCATTTAGAAAATCTCCAACAATTATTAAAACCTGAAGGAATAAGTTTTCGTATTGCTATAATGAATGTGAGGTTTTATAAAATGGTTATGCTGTGAGCCGTCTCTTTACTTTCAGGTAAAATGGAGTAGTAAAGCGAGTCAGGTGATCTTCATCGACTGTTGCCTGACAACAAGCCTGGGTGGTTTGGTTACCATGGGGACAGGGTGATACTTACTGGGAGAAAAGTGTAAAATGTTCGCAGGGTGGCGTGGTTGCACAGTGGTTGGCGCTGCTGCCTCATGGGTCCAGGGACCCAGTTTCAATTCCTGTATTGGGTGACTGTGTGGAGTTTGCACATTCTCTCTGTGTCTGTCTGAGTTTCCTCCAAGTGCTCCGGTTTCCTCTCAAAGTCCAAAGATGTGGAAGGAGATGGATTGGCAATGCTAAACTGCCCCTTAATATCTCAAGATCTGTAGGTTGGGGGGATGAGCAGAATAAAAATGTGGGGTTGGGCGGATAGGGACTGGGAGGGTTGTGCTATCAGAGAGAGAGTTGGTGCAGTCTTGATGGGCCGAATGATCTCTTTCTGCATTGCAGGAATCCTATGATTCCATGAAACCAAAGGCTGATCTCACTGTGGCTAGGCTTCCGGTCTACATGTTTCTGGATGAAAATAGAGAAAGAGAGAATGGAGCTGCTGTGGAACAGAGAGAAGATGATGCAGGTGGCATGTTACAGGGTCAACTGGCTTTTTGACAACCTCAATTGCCCCTTGATTATTTATTAAAATATGGCCACAATGCTGTCGACTTTGACATGGGGGTGAGCTCAGGCATGGGGTAGCAAGGTGGATTCCTGCCCTATTAGAAGTGTCCCTCCCCACCCCCCCCACTACACCACTGAAAACATGCCTGTTATGGGCACAAAATATCCAGCACATTAATCTTTGACACCTATGAAACATCACACTTTTTCTCAGGCAATGAACAAACTCCCAACTGGAACTCTAAGCAGTGTAAGATTTTAAAAATGTCATGTTACCTCCTGTGCAGATTTTCCCACGAGTAAACCAACAGGCTGAGTCCGCTTTCGGTGAGATTCCATTGGGAAAATTAATTGTTCTCCCTGTCAATCGGAGTAGGCCTGTTTCCATATCGACGGTGTACGTGTGGTGCAGTTCTGTTCCTTTGCCATCAGTGTCCAGGATTACATAATCGGTGAAACTGTCCCCATTTTGATCTGTCCAGATCTTCTGATTAAAACCGTCAACTTTTATGTTCTTGGAAAATTTTGCGATGTTACTGCCGGAGACCCAGACTTGATGTTTTCTGTTGTTATTCATAGCTTTGGCTACAAAATAGATAGCGTTATAGATAGTTCCAAACAGCGGTGATACCTGGTGACCAAAAGGCAGAAGGATTTAATGACATTGTGACAGGTTTACATAAGCAGTTTTCTTTATAATAGTGAACATGGGGATTTATACATGTAATGGGCAGGATTTTCCATCTCTCCTGCTTTGTGGCAGTGGAAGTGGCCCTTTATTAGTTGGTGATGGAATCTTCCAGTCCCACTGCTGTCAATGATGTTATTCCCATCGTTCTCACCCTCCATCACCAGGGAACCGTGGGCGGGGAAGCGGAGGAGGTATTGGTGGGATTGGAAGATCCCTCCGCTGGGAATGGCTGCAAAATCCCACCCAATGTAGAGAAAAGACACAATCACTTTATATTGGAGCCTGAAATATGTCTGCCCTTGGTGTTGTTATATCCCAGCCTCTAACCATGTTTCACTAGAATGACTAAACTTGACCCTGGCTCCTTGGGGAAATCACCCACGCAGAGGATCAACTTGAATGGCACAAATATGTGAAGGAAGTATGGCTTAGCGGGTAAATGTGAGCTGCGATACAGTTACTGAGTAACTGGGGCCTCAGACATGCCCTGATTGGGAATGTGGTGGAGGCAGATTCTATTGTGGCTTTCAAAAGAGAATTGGAAACAGCTCTGAATAGAAACATTTGTAGTGTTATGGGGAAGAGGAGGGGGAGTGGGACTGGCACACACATGCGGGGCAGAGTGGCCTCCTTTTTTGTTATAAGTTTCTAGTCTAAAACTAAAATAGCTAACGCTATTAGTGTAATCCACCCTAGCGCTTAATATGTGTGGATGGTGGGTTTTGGTAATGAGGATAAAATGCTTTTTCAACATGTACTGCCAAACTCATCCATAATAAATTTTCCCTTGGCAAGGAACCTCCAGCACACATCCCGATCTTCAGGAAAAGTGGGGAGATGGCTGGAAAATAAGGAAGTGGTACCTGATCAGGCTTCAAGTGCGTTACAATTTCCTGGCTCAGCACACGTTCTTGAAATGCCTGATGGAATGACATTTCCACAGAATCCACAGTGATTGTCAGCACTGAATCATACGCTTTCTGCAGCTTGGAGTTGTTGAGCACTGGGTAGGGAGTGTTTTGGTACGGAAGACTGTAAAGAAGAGCATCATAGGGGATAAATACGTAGCCTCCGTCAGTCATCTGCAAGTCATGGGCTACTTCCAAAAGGTGTTTCTGTTCCTCACCTCCAATTAGAACTGAGTGCATACACATGATTATCACTGAAAAACACACAAGAGGATTTTGTTATCAAGTTGTCATTGAGGTATCAAGATTCATAATTCTGGCTTTATACTATAAAAAGTAGAATTACGTAAGAACATTGGAAATAGGTGTTGGAGTGGGTCATTTGATCCTTACAGCCGGCTCCACCATTTAGTCCAAAAATGGCTGATCCTCAACCTCAGCTCTGCTTTCCAGCGCTATCTCCTTTTTCCTTTAGTTTCCTCAGCATCCAAAAATCTACTGCTCTCTGCCTTGTATAAATTCGGCAGCAAGTTTTGTAACCTCTTGTGTATTACTGATACGAGGCTCCATGTCAAGTCAAACTGAACTGCAGGTTTTCTGGTAGGAATGCAACACATGAATGTTGTAGAATCCCCACAGTGCAGAAGGAAGCAATTTGGCCCATCGAGTTTGCACTGACTCTCTGACAGTGCATCTTACCCAGGCCCTATCCCCATAAACATGCCAGTAAAAATATAGGTTTGTCCAGTCAAGTGTAAGTGTATTTTTAACAGTGCAATTGTCATAATTACTACCAAACAAATCTCTCTGGCATTGAAACTTATGTTTTTCAAGTGTGGAGTGTCATTCCCTCCAATTTTAATTATTTTTGGAGATTATAAAAGAATTTACATTTTTAAAACAACTTTTTCTTTCTGCATCTTCTCTCTCATTCCCATATATCTTTCCCTCTATTTATTTTACCTTCTGTTAATGATTTCACATTAAATTCAAATTCCATATTTTACACTTTGTGATTTAAATTTTGTGATTCCAAATTTTATAATTTTAATTATTTAGTTTATTTATTAGTGTCACAAGTAGGCTTACATTAACACTGCAATAAAATTACTGTGAAAATCTGCTGGTCACCACATGCTGGCACCTGTTTGGGTACAGTGAAGGAGAATTTAGGAGGAAACCCAGGCGGACATGGAGAGAATGTGCAAACTCCGCACAGACAGTGACCCAAACCGGGAATTGAACTCGGGTCTCTGGCGCTGTGAGGTAGCAGTGTTAACCGCTGTGCCTGGGCTTGGTAACGCCTGTTGTTTTGGATAAGGGTGTGGCTTGTCGACCAAATTGGCTTCTCTAAATCACGTTGGTTATCCTGGTGAGGACACGGTGTGCGTATCCAACATTCATGAGAAACATGCAAAACAGGCAAATCATAATCCTAACCTGCCTGAAATGCTAATTTGATGCCACTCGTGCCTCTTTCAAGCTCAATGCTGCAGCTAATGCCTTTTCTTAAATCTCACACAGCTAAATATGTGTTAGTACGAGAACACGAGATAGGAGCAGGAGTAGACCATACAGACTACAGGGTCTGCTCCGTCCAACATTCAATATGATCATGGCTAATCTTGGACTTCAACTCTACTTTCTCACCCACTCCCCATATTCCTTGATTTCTTGAGAGGCCAGCAAGCTGTCTATCTCAGCCTGAAATAAATTCAGTGATGGAGCATCCACAACTCTTTGGGGTAAAGAATTCCAAAAGATTCACAACCCTTTGAGTCAAGAAATTTCTCCTCCTCTCAGTCCTAAATGATCATCCCTCTCATCCTATCATTGAGTGCCCTGTGTTTTAAATTCCCCAAATGGTAGAAACGAACTCTCAGTGTCTATCCTGTCAAGTTTCTTCAGAATCTTCGGTATGTTTCAATGACGTTGTCTCTTATTCTTCTAAACTCTACGGAATATATCCAATTTACTCAGCCTCTCATCGAAGGACAGACCCCCTCATCCCAGAGACCAATTTAGTGAACTTTCAATAAACAGCCTCCAATGTAACTATAGACTTCCTTAAATATAGAGACCAAATTGCACCCAGTGTTCCAGGTATTACCTCACCAAAGTCCTGTAGATTTGCAGCAAGACTTCTTTACTCTTGCATTTCAATCCCTTGCAATTAAGACCAACCTGGTCTTTGTAATCCATAGTAATCTCTGGATTACTATCCAGTGACAATATCACTACACTGCCACTCCCCTCTTATGTTACTATCTGTCTCTTCATCCACAATGTTAATATAGATTGTAGATAGCTGGAGCATCAGCATTGATCCATATAGAACTATACCAGTCCCAGCTTGTTAACTCAAAAATGTTCCATTTATGCCTAATCTTTGTTTCCTGTGCTGTCTAATCCTCTGTCCATGTTGATATATTACCCCAGTCTATGAGGCCTTATTTATCACCCTTCTATGTTGCAGCTCATTGAAAGCCTTTCTCTTTAATCTCCCTTACCCGTTACATCTGCAGCAAACTCTCAACAAATCTGTCAAACACAATGTCCCTTTCATAAAACCATGTTGACTTTGACTGATCATTCTATGATTTTCTAAGAGCATTGTTAAGATTTCCTTAATAATAGATTCCAGCACTTTCCTATTAACTGATGCTATGTCAACTGTCTTGTAGTTCACTGTTTCTTTCTCCCTCCTTTCTCAAAAAGCAATCTTGCACTTGCTAACTTTCCAATCTGCTGGGGTCATTCCAGAATTCAAAGAACTTTGAAAAATTGTACCCAGTGTTCCCAATATTTTTGCATCCGCCTCTTTTAGAACCTTAACATGTAGGTCATTGGATCCCAGGATTTGCTGGATTTTCACCCCTTGAGTTCCTCCAGTATTTTTTCTCTGTTGATATTAATTACCTCAAATTCCACATTTTTATCACACAGGTTATCTTCTATTCCTGCACCTTGAATCTTCTATTATGAAGACAGACACAATAGGTTGGAGTTTGGCTACAAAGGCAAACAGTTCAAGCTAGGAAATTTCCTGTCTTGCTGGACCCACCTTGGTTAAAAGCACTCCAAAACAAATGATTTTACTCTGGGGGGTGTTAGGGAATAGGAGAGGGGTTGGTGGGCTATAATTGGAGGCAGAGGCAGGTAGTCATGGTGTTGGGTGATTACCAAGGTGGCCTGGTTAGAAGGTCCACCTTGATTTTCTGGAAATATTTCCCAGTTGTTTTAGAAGTTGTTGGACCATATGGCTCTCACCCTTTGACACATCCATCCATTTGTAACTCACATACAGAGTATAAGGCCCTTGCACCAGCTAAAATGTGAGTTCAGGTTTCCTTCCTGTGTGAAACACACCATGCCCCCTTATCCTTATCAACAAAAACTGGATCTGTCAAAATTGGGGCAGGGATTCCAAATTTTGGTCCCATCCGCCATTTTCAAAGGTTTGTGTCTCGTAAAATACAACCCAAAATATTTGTTCAATATCATTGCCATTTCCTCATTGCCCATAATAGTTTCTCCTGTCTCTGCTTCGAAGAGACCAATGTTTAGCTATTTTCTTCCTTTTTATGTTTCTAAAAACACTCTCAGTTCAGATTTTTTACTATTTTTGTAACATTTTAAATCTTTCCTCTTCATATATTACTATCCTAGAATCATAGAATCCTGGAATCCCAATAGTACAGAAAGAGGCTATTGAACCTGCACCAACACCAATCCCACCCAGGCCCGATCCCTGTTATCACATGTATTTACCAATCCTCCTGATACTGAGGGTTTATTTAGCATGGACACTTCTTTGGAGTTAACAATAACCTCCTGAGTAAGCTCTTTCAACCAGTGCAATTTAAAGGGATTAACTGTACGAAGGTTAGTTGCTGCTGACTCCTTCTGGCTGTTATTATCATTGGATCCAGGGGGACATATCTAAATGGATACAAAATTGGCTTCTTGGCAGAAGCCAGAAGGTGGTTGTAGAGGGTTGCTTTTCAAATGGAGGTCTGTGACCAGCGGTGTGTCTCAGGGATCAGTGCTGGGTCCACTGTTATTTGTCATTTATATTAATGATTTGGATGAGAATATAGGAGGCATGGTCAGTAAGTTTGCAGATGACACGGAGATTGGTGGCACAGTGGACAATGAAGAAAGTTATCCCCAATTGCAACGGGATCTTGATCAATTGGGCCAGTGGGCTGATGAATGGCAGATGGAGTTTAATTTACCCAAACGCAATGTGATGCATTTTGGGAGATTGAACCAGTGCAGGACTTACCCAGTTAATGGCAGGGTGTTGGGGAGAGTTATAGAACAAAGAGATCTCAGGGTACATGTTCACATCTCCTTGAAAGTCGAGTCACAGGTGGGCAGAGTGGTGAAGAAGGCATTCGGCATGTTTGGTTTCATTGGTCAGAACATTGAATACAGGAGTTGGGACGTCTTGTTGAAGTTGTATAAGACATTGGTAAGACCACATTTGGAATACTGTGTGCAGTTCTGGTCACCCTAATATAGAAAGGATATTATTAAACTAGGAAGAGTGTAGAAAAGATTTACTAGGATGCTACCGGGACTTGATGGTTTGGGTTATAAGGAGAGGTTGGATAGAATGAGGCTTTTTCCCCTGGAACGTAAGAGGCTAAGGGGTGATCTTATAGAGGTCTATAAAATAATGAGGGGCACAGATCAGCTAGATAGTCAATATCTTTTCCCAAAAGTAGGGGAGTCTAAAACTAGAGGGCCTAGGTTTAAGATGCAAGGGGAGAGATACAAAAGTGTCCAGAGAGACAATTGTTTAACACGGAGGGTGGTGAGTGTCTGGAACAAGCTGCCAGAGGTAGTAGTAGAGGCGGGTACAATGTTGTCTTTTAAAAAGCATTTAGATAGTTACATGGATAAGACGGGTATGGAGGGGTATGGGCCAAATATGGGCAAGTGGAATTAGCTTAGGGGTTTAAAAAAAAGGCGGTATGGACAAGTTGGGCCGAAGGGCCTGTTTCCATGCTATAAACCTCTATGATTTTATGATTCTATGACAAGTGTTTGGTGCTTCCTACAGTAATTTCAAGTTTCAAATATTTAAAGGAAATGTTGGCGCAGGTGGCAAAGGATTTCTTTTGACTTTGAAAACCTCAGAATTACGGAAAGGAAGGGAATACTGTTGATGATGAAGAATTCCTCAGTTTTGAGGTTCAAGGACAGAATAAGATGGAACAAGAGATGGCATGATAAAATATTTCTGGGATTTAGGGGAGTGGAGTTGCAGAGGAGAGAGGTAATTGTAAAATGTTATATTTTTGGAGGAATAGACGAAGATTTGTGAAAACATAATCATGGGATCGTCAATAGATTAGAGGAAGACATGCAATCAGCAGTAGCTCAGCTGGTAGCACTCTTGCCTCTGAGACAGAAGGTTCAAGGTTCAAATCCTACTCCAGGACCTGAGCACCCAAAGCAAGGTTGATGCTTTAGTGCAATGCCAAGGGACTGCTGCACTGCCAGAGGTGCTGATAGTCATGAAAGGCACTATATATAGGCAGTTTTGTTTGGATTATTCATCCAACAGTCTCATCTACTGGTCCTCTGAGAGCACCTCACTACTGATGCAGTGATAAATTGAGTGATGTTGAAAGAACGGCACAATCTTCAAATGTTAAGGCCCCGCGGGTATCAGCAGTATTTCAACAGGCTACAGTTTGCAAATTTCAAGGATTGCTTTAGTCCCAGATTTTGAAGAAAGGTTTGGACGTACCGTGAAATTTGTCAATAGCTTTTATTTTCTTTAGAACGTTTCTGATGCTCTGCGATTGGTTTTTCATTGGCAACACAATTCTCACTGGCAGTCCTTTCTTGCGGAGGACACTGGCCACTTTCGCAGCCGTGTCCACCCAAATGTCTTCACTTGATGAGATGATGGCTACATGGGCCCACCGAAAGTATCTCATTACAGTGAAGAGGACTCTGGTTGGAGGTGGTAGCGTTCGGGCAAATGTTGGGTAGTTTGTAGCATCATCGAGTTCATAGTTTACACAAGCCCATGAAAATACGATTCTGTTCCAATTTTTCCCCAGAAGGGAAGCAGCGTCACAGTAGCCTGGATTTGTTGGGCCGATGAATCCGGATGCCAGATCTGAATAGTCAAGAAAAGCAGCCAAAGCTTTGGAGGTCTGACAGTCTTCATTTAGTATCACGTAATCAAAGTGGTTGCCGAGGCTTAACGATGCATCCTTGTTGATTTGGTCTATAGCTAATTTAGCAGCGATATTTGGAAGAGCTTTGGCAAAAATGGGGTCGCATCTCCAGGGTCCTATGACTCCCACCTTGTATGTTCCACAACGCACTGAACACGGAAGTGTCAACACCACCAGAATGACACAAAGCAATAGCAAGGGTGACAAAGGAGCTGACACAAACTGTTGCTTTTTGATGTCAATCCGGATGGGATAGTTCGATATTTTCACTGTCTTGGAGTGGGAGCAGTGGATTAGCATGACTACCTCACAGCACTCCTGACCGTTCAGTTAGAAGGATCTATTTAGAACTTAATCCAGACTTTTTTGAAAGTGTTTCCAGAAATAGGTCCTGCAAAAATTAACAAAAATAGATTAAGGTTATTCTTCCTGTGAACGCCTTCACGACAGTCTGTGTTTTGTTGATAACTATTATGGTCCTGCTCCTCTTTATCCTTCAAAATCCAAATATATCACCCTACTCCCTACACAGCCTTCTTAATTTGGATACCTTCATGGGCAGCGCGGTGGCACAGCAGTTAGCACAGTTGCCTCAGAGTGCCAGGGACCTGGGGCAAGGGGGGTGCGGGTGGGTGGGTCTTTTAGGTCAGCCAGGGACCTGGGTTTAATTATGGACTCGGGTGTCTGTCTGCGTGGAGTTTGCACATTCTCCTCGTGTCTGCATGGGTCTCCTTTGGAGGCTACGGTTTCCTCCCACCGTCCAAAGATGTGTGGGTTAGGTGGATTGGCTTTGCTCAATTGCCCCTTAGTGTCAGGGAGACCAGCAGGATAAATGTGATTAAGGGGTTAGGACTGGGTAGGATTCTTGTTGGTGCAGGCTTGATGGGCCGAATGGCCACTTTCTGTAGGGATTCTATGATTCTATGCTGAAATTGATGGCAGATTCGGGACTGTCACGCTCCTGCTGTGAAGAGAAGCTCCCAGACAAAGCGTCCTAAATGTGGGAACCATTCTTAATGTATTGTAAACTTTAGGTCAGGGCATCTTCTTAAATGCATTTTCTAGGGGTGAGGCACCATGATGGATTGGAGAATTACACCTCAATATTCACTGCAACATTTCTTACATTAATATGTTCTTTTTTAAAATCTCAAAGCTATGAAAGTTTGTATTTCCCTCAGTTTTTTTTCTTCCCCCTTTAATTCTTGAAATTCAAGGTTAGGTTTCACCAAACAACTATCATTTGATTTATCTCCCCTTTCCTACATTTTTTTTTTACTTTTGTGGCATTCTGCACTTTTGACCGTTCATCAAGGTTTCTCACCAACACCTTAAGGCACTGGCTCAGTGCAGTGCACCACATAGCCTTCTATTGTCTCTGCACGGAACCCAACATCATTCTTTTCTCATGTTCTTTTGATAATTTGTATAAACTAAATTGGCTGGATAAATTTAAATTGGTACAACTTTGATCCATTTTGAAATCAGACCGAACCAGTTACAATTTCAATATTATCATTAAAATGACCTTCCGGTAAAAAGACAATTTCCAATTTACTCATTCTATAATAAGCACAGCACATCATTCTGCCTAATCTCTCACATCTCGCACAATTGAATGTACAGTGTGACTGAATGATCTTGCATTCTGTACAAGTAAAATGAACCATAAAATGGTCAGAGAAAGAAACAGATAGAGGAAAATTTGTATCATGACCTTAATGTGACAAGTTGAAGTAAATTGACAACTCAGGCTTATTAGAGTTATGTTCAATGCTGTACTAATATTTTTATTCTATTTACTGAAGCTAAGTTGCAACCCACTTGTACATTTGATTAAGCAAAGTTTGTTGTAACCATAGCAAGATCAGATTATTTCGCCAATCTCACAATCTAAAATCTATTTATTCATGTTGCAATGTGACTTTTAAAGTGGTGAATAAAATCTAAACTTACCGATTTTTAGGATGAAGAAATGAGAAGGTTACTTTCCCTCATTCTCGGTTTAACAAAGTCTTAGGTTATAGTGACTGATCTGATTAAGTCCAATCGCATCATCCTGCTTAGCACTTTTCACCTTTCAACATTAATATCATTCGTTCCTCCTTTTTTTCCTTCGCTAGATGTCAATTTTGACCGAACGTATCCAAAACCTTTACACGGAATATGTATTTATTTCCCAACAAGGTGTGGGGACAGACGGTTGCTAAGTGTTGGTGTTTTGGACAGTACAGGTTGCAGTATTGTGCCCAAGGAATTGTAAATCCTTTAAACTGACATGTAACAGAGCTGTGTATCCCAGTGACCTACATTCAATGATCTTAAGATTGTGTTTCAATTGTCCAGAAATGCTAAGTCCCAGTGCCAGTTTTACAGAGGGCGATTTCCAAGGAAAATTAGAGGGAAATGAATCAGGGCCACAAATTGATATAAATAGAAAAACAGTAAATAAGAAAAGGTTGAAATAAAACAGTAAGTAAATAGCTTGTGTATTTTACAGTATGCGCACAAACTTCCTGTGAATTTATTATTCACTGGCATAAATTAAATTTAAAAAAACACAACATTGTTGCTTCTTTCTTCCAGCTATTTACAACAATCACCATCCAATTTTGTTGCATAGGCAGCAGAATTCGCAGACCCTGGCCACAAGATGGTTCTAAGGAATAATTCTGAAACTTCTTTCCTAATTTGATGTCCACTTCGTCACTAAAGAAATTATAAGACCATAAGATGTAGGAGCAGAAACGGGCCATTCAGCCCATCAAGTTTGTTCCACCATTCAATGAGATCATGACTGATCTGATGTGATAATCCTCAACTCCGCTTTCCTGCCTTATCCCCTTAATCCTTAATTCCCAAACTGATTAAAAACGTGACTATTTCAACCTTGAACATAATTAACAACCCAGCCTCTACGGCCTTCTGTGGCAAAGAATCCCACAGATTCACTACCCTCTGAGAGAAGAAATTCCTCTTCATCTCTGTCTTAAATGGGTGACTGCTTAATCTGCAATTATGCCCTCTGCTCCTAGACTCTCCCACAAGGGCAAACAACCTCTCAGCATCTATCCTGTCAAGGCCTCTGAGAATCCTGTATGTCTCAATAAGGTTGCCTCTCATTCTTCTAAACCCCAGTGAGTACCGGCCCAACTGACTCAACCTCTCAACACTAATAAATAAACTTTAAAACTTTAAACTTTAAAAAGGTTAAACTTTTAAACTTTAAACTTGGTTGTAAATTGGATTAGACACTGGCTCAATGGAAGAAGCCAGAGAATGGTTGTGGAGGATTGCTTCTCTGAGTGGAGGCCTGTGACTAGTGGTGTGCATGATGTGGAGATGCCGGCGTTGGACTGGGGTAAACACAGTAAGAAGTCTGACAACACCAGGTTTAAGTCCAACCGATTTATTCAATAGTAAACCCACAAGCTTTCGGGGTTTGTCCCTTCGTCAGGTGAATGGAGAGTTCTGGCCTCAGACAGAGCATATAACAGCATGGACAGTTTACAGATTACTGATTAGAATGCGAATCTTTACAACTAACCTGCTATTCAAGTCTTAAAGAGGCCGACAATGTGAGTGGAAAGAGCATTAAGCACAGGTTAAAGAGATGTGTATTGTCTCCAGACAGTACAGTCAGTGGGGTTTTGCAAACCCAGGCAAGTCACGGGGGTTACAGATAGTGCGATATGAACCCAAGATCCCTGTTAAGACCGTCCTCATGTGTGCGGAACTTGGCTATCAGTCTCTGCTCAGCGACTCTGCGCTGTCGTGTGTCGTGAAGGCCGCCTTGGAGAATGCTTACCCGTAGGTCAGAGGCCGAATGCCGTGACCACTGAAGTGTTCACCAACAGGAAGGAAACAGTCTTGCCTGGTGAGCGATGTTCATTCATCTGTTGTCATAGCGTCTGCATGGTCTCCCCAATGTACCATGAAAGTAGAGGCATTGGTGGACTTTCTTAACAATAGTATTGCCATGGGGGGACCAGGACAGGTTGTTGGTGAGCTGGACACCGAAAAACTTGAAGCTCTCGACCGTTTCTACTTTGTCCCCGTTGATGTAGACAGGGGCATGTTCTCCTTTACGCTTCCTGAAGTCGATGACAATCTCCTTCATTTTGTTGACATTGAGGGAGAGATTATTGTTGCCGCAACAGTTCACCAGATTCTCTATCTCATTCCTGTTCAACAATGTTTGAGATCTGATCCACGATGGTGGTGTCATCAGTAAAACTAAAAATTGAGTTGGAGGGGAACTTGGCCACACAGTCATAGGCAATATAAGGAGTATAGTAGGAGGCTGAGAACACAGCCTTGTGGGGCACCGGTGTTGAGGATGATCGTGGAGGAGATGCTGTTGCCTATCTTACTTATTGTGGTCTGTGGGTTAGGAAGCTCAGGATACAATTGCAGAGGGAGGAGCCAAGGCCCAGGCCACAGAGTTGGAGATGAGTTTTGTAGGAATAATGGTGTTGAAGGCTGAACTGTAGTCAATAAATAGGAATCTGACATAAGTATCTTTGCTACCTTGGTGTTCTAGGGTTAAGTGCAGGGCCAGGGAGATGGTGCCTGCTGTGGTTCAATTCCAGGCTCAGGTGACTGCATGGGGTTTGCACTTCTCCTTGTGTCTGTGTGGATTTCTTCCCACATTCCAAAGATGCGCGGGTTAGGTTGATTGGCCATGGTAAATTGCCCTTTAATGTCATGGGGATTAGCAGGGTAAATAGGCAAGGTTAAGGGATAGGGCTTAGGTGGAACTGTTGTCGGTGTAGGCCTGATGGGCTGAGTGGCCTTCTTCTGCTGTGTAGGGATTCTATGATTTCCCCAAAAGGGTTAAACATTGTGGCTGTGAAGATAGGTGCATTGGCCAAGCCAAATTGCTCCTTAGTGTCCTGTGATGTGTAGATTAGTGGGATTAATGAGGCAAATATGTGGGGTTATGGGAATAGGGTGGATTTGTTGTTGGTGCAGACTCAATGGGCCAAATAGCCTCTTCTGTACTGTAGGAATTCTATGAAATGCTTAAAAATCTTCACCTGAATTCTTCCTCCGTGGCCTCCCCTAGATTGAAGAAGTGAATGAAAAGAAAAAGCTGCAAATGCAGAAAGGAGACAAAACATAAATCAATATCTGGAGAGAATAAAGATTGGGTTAGACCATTGTCTGGAAATGAATATGCTCCATCTTGCAGAAGTTACTCTTCATTAAATCACAACATTCTCACAGCCACAGAAGAATTTGTTGATTTGATTTTGATTTATTATCGTCACATGTATTAGTATACAGTGAAAAGTATTGTTTCTTGCGCGCTTTGCTAAATATTCTTTGCTAAATGCACCAAATTTCCCCTCATTCATTCAAACAAGGGCTTTGAAAGTTCCTCCCAGTCTCCTGTCATTTCCATCAGCGCCTGGAGAGGGCGCAGTCCAGGGCGGAACTGGAATCGCCGGGTGGAGTTTTCCCGGAAACCAGGCGGAAGGTTTATCGGCGCGGCACGCCGGAAGCGGAAGTTAGCTGGTGTGGCTGGAGGAAGCTCGGCGGGGTGCGGAGGGAAGGTGGCGGCGAGTTGGGGCCTGGGGCCTGGCCTGTGGCTGCTGCTGCTGCTGCCGCCTGATGGCCGGCTCTCTGGTGAGAGGGGGTCCGGGGTGTTAGTGTGTGTGTGTCCCCCCCCACCGCCCCAACCGCCCCCAGCCAGCCCGGCTCCGGCCCAGCGGGGATCATTGTCCCGGCCCACTTCCCCCCCCCCCCCCCCCCCTCAGGGAGCGGGGCTGCTGGGCATCAGAAATACAAACTCTCAGCAAGTCTGGCGGAACTCTGTGGAGAGAAACACCGACCATTCGCACCCACCCGCCTGTGTCCTGCCCACAGCTACCCCTGAACCTGCCCAGTGTTCCCAGCAGGGCCTGTCTCTTTCAAAGAGCTGCCATGGGCTGGAAGGGCCGCATGGCCTGTGTCGTATCGTGCTTTACATCTTTCCCATAGCATCGGCCATGCTCCAGTCTCCCTCAGTCTGACCCAACAGGCACCAGAGTGTGGCAACTAGGGGATTCTCACAGTAACTACATTGCAGTGTTAATGTCAGCCCATTTGTGGCACTAATAAATACATTTTGAAGTTTAGCATCCCCTTAGCAGGTGGCTGGTTCAGTGGACAACCTGCTCTTGGTAATCCAGTTTCTCCCCTACAACTGATTACAATAAAGTAAATCTCTTTCCCTCCTCTGCTCAACCCTGTGATTCTTTGATGCATGCAGCACGCTGGCGCGGTGGTTAGCACTGATGCCTGTCAGCAGCAGGGACCCTGGTTCAATTCCCAACTTGGGTCACTGTCTGTGCGGAGTCTGCACTTTATCTCTGTGTTTGCGGGATCTCTGGGTGCTCCGGTTTCCTCCCGCAGTCCGAAAGACATGCTGATCAGGTGCATTGGCCATCTAAATTCTACTCAGTGTACCCAATCAGGCATCAGCATGTGGGCGATTAGGGGATTTTCACAGTAACTTCATTGCAGTGTTAATGTATGCCTACTTGTGACACTAATGAATAAATTTAAATTGCATCTCATTGACCACAACTTGTAATGTAGCAGAACTGATTACAATGATTTTAGAGTAGCATTTGAATTTTATAAACACACGTATTTTATCAAAACATTGTGCATTTAAAAAAAACTTGTTTTTCAGGACTTCAAAACTCATGCAGACCAGGCGTGCAGGGCCGCAGATGAATTTGTCAACATTTATTATGATACAATGGACAAAAGGAGAAGGGTAAGTACCTTTGCATTTCCGTAGCTGTACACGGCTTTCCTTTTCTTGTTCATTCTGCACTTGAAGCTATTTTGACTGCGTTATGGGACAGGGAAGAGACAGCAGGGACAAGACCAGGAGAGAGAAAGTTGGAACAGGCATCTTCAGCTTCAACTCCAATAAAATGTTGTGACCATCTTTGTTAGTTACACAGAAGATGCAGTTTAAAATATGGGCGGTACAGTGGTTAGCCCTGCTGTCTCATTATGCCAGAGACCCAGGTTTGATTCATGGCTTGGGGTACTATCTGTGCAGAGTTTGCATGTTTTCCCCATGTCTGCATGGGTTTCCTCCAGCTGCTCCGGTTTCCTCCCGCAGTCCGAAAGGCATCCTGGTTTGGCACATTGAGCATTTTAAATTCTCCTTCAGTGTATGCCGGAGTGTGGCTACGAGGGAATTTTCACAGTAACTTCATTACAGTGCTAATGTAAGCCTACTTTTGATACGACTAAGTAAACTTAAATTTATATTCTGGGTTTCCATGGGGTTGTTTATGCTAACTCTAATTCTAGTGCAATAAATATGGTCATGCGTAGGCAGTTGCTTGAGGTTCTTTCACGTATATATAATCTCACCAGGCTTACCTTACCGTCTCTGACAGTCCAACAATTGCAAGGGGTACCGTGATTCCTGAGCTTTTATTTGAAGATTTAGTCTCGTAACACCTACAATATCTAACCAAAAGTTATAAACAGTCCTCTTACTACAGTCATGGGAGCAATTTCACCAGTGCATGGAACTTTTATTAAAAATACACTTTTTGATCTTCCCTGATTCTGTCCTCTGTTCGTTCTCATACTCATTTTCAGTTTAATTTTACATAAAATCTTCACTTTTATTTTTAACTTTGAACTCTGGAAAACGTTAGAAACACAGAAAGAAGGTAAGTTTAAACAATGTCTCATAGTCCATTCTAGTGCGAGGACCCTTGCCTTAAGAATAGGCACTTAAAACAGCTGAACAATGATCAGGTGATTTATTTTTTTAAATGATTTGTGCATTGTAGTTTCATCTTGTCTTGCTGCCAAAATGCAATGCCAGATCTCATCTTGCAAATGCTGCATCTCAATGAGTTACTTCATTGTCACCTCAAGGGATTGGGACTTGCTAAAATGAGCATCTGATCAGTAGCACCAAATATTTAGCATTTATTTAATTTGCCATTTGTCACATTGCATTAAGTTTTTGTCTTCAGCTTTTGATCACTGTATTTTCCTCCTGCATTTTAATTTTCCACAGGTATTGACCAAATTGTATCTGGACACAGCGACCTTAGTGTGGAACGGTAATGCAATATCGGGCCACCAAGCACTTGCTGAATTCTTTGAAATGTTGCCTTCTAGTGATTTCCAAGTAAACATGTTGGATTGCCAGCCAGTTCATGGTATGCTTCAGTTACACCTGAATTGAATCAAATATAACATGCTTTGAATTGTTAAATCCTAATAACTGCATCCGTATTAGTATTCTCAGAGTAGATTGGAGTTTTTTTTTTCCATTGGGTGGCAATGTGGCACAGTAGTTAGCACTACTGCCTCATAGCACAGGGACCTGGTTCAATTCGGCTGACTGTCTGTGTGGAGTTTGCACGTTCTCCCTTGTCTGCGTGGGTTTCCTCCAGGTACTCTGGTTTTCTCCCACAATCCAAAGATATACAGGTAAAGTTGATTGGCCCAACTAAATTGCCCCTTTGTGTCAGGGAGGTTAGCAGGGTAAATACATGGAGTTAAGGGGCTAGGGCCTGGGCTTGCTGTCAGTGCAGGCTTGATGGGCCAAATGGCTGCCTCCTGCGTTGTAGGGATTTTGATTTAAATCGTTTTACTATCTTTAACAACAAAAGCAACATGAAAAAGAGTTGGTCATGAATCTTATGATCTTTACTGCTGCATTTCTTTATCAATTTTCCCCTTCATCCACAGAAAAAGATCAATAACATTACATTTAGAAAAATTATTTGAAAAACACAAAACATTTTTTTTTCTCCTGTCCATGTTTTTTTTAGTTGTCCAACTTAGTTTCTGTTTCAAAAACAGAAAATGCTGTAAAATCTCAGCATCTGTGGGGAGAGAATGGAATAGAGTTCTGATGAAGGATCATCTTGACTCCGTGTTGGCTCTCCTCTCTCCACAGAAACTTTCAGACCTGCTGTGATTTTCCTGCATTTTCTGTTTTTATTTCAGATTCCAGCACCTACAGTATTTTGCCTTTATCTCATTTTCTGTTTGGTTAATAATATTTGTCTATTCTAAGAAAATTTGTGGGATTTTGTCTCCTCTGCCTTCTGGATTCAGTCATCGCTTTAAGAGAAGGCGTTGAAACGGAAAACATTGTTCTTTGACTGACTAGTTCATAACTCTGGTCAGCAGTTGATTTGGCTAATCTCAGATATTTAAGTGGATATTTGGTAGTACAGAACTTGAGTGTTGCTGAAAAAGTGACGTTTTTCATCAAAGTTTTTCATCTTGCACAGATCAGGGCAGTTCACAAGAATTCCAAATATAGAGCAACAATTCCTTTTATATTTGGTATTCGTGTGAATTATGCTGATGAGTGCAAGACAGCAAGCTTCAATGAAAAAGTCTCTCTTTTTCAGCAATGCATAAGATATATCAGTGTTGGTGCTTGTATTTAGTAACAGCAAAGGCTGCTTCATCAGTGCACTGGCTTTTGCATTGCAGCAGTGATTCAGTATAAATGACTAATTGTTTTACATTTGATGAGTTCATTTGCTTCTTGTAACAGGGTGATTACACACCATATAGCTCTCCACTGCACACTTCTAAGGTCTCTCCAAAACATACACTCCGTTGAGGGGATAGTGTTATCAAAATAAAATGCCCAAGGCAGCTTATTATGTTTGTACACAAGTGAACAATGGTTGTCACATCTAGCACCTTAATCTTTTCCTTTACAAATGACAGAGCAGCTTTTTCCCTGGATTTGAAACTGTCTGTAAAGATGAAAATGACAATAAGGATGGTACAGTCGTTAACACTTTTGCCTCAGTGCCAGGGACCCGGGTTCAATTTTGGTCTTGGTTATTGTGTGTAGTTTGCACGATCTTCCCGTAATTGCGTGCTTCAGTTTTCTCCCACAGTCCAAAAATGTGCGGGTTAGGTGGACTGGTCATGTCCCTAGTGTCAGGGTAAATATGAGGGGTTATGGGGATGGGACCTGAGTGGAATTGTTGTCAGTGCAGGCTCAATGGGCTTGTAGGGATGCACTGTAGGGATTCTAGGATTCATTGTATTTTTCTCTTCTCTGTCCCTGTACACTATCCTGAACATTTTTAGTTGTTGCGAATGAATTTGTCTATAAGGCATAGTGGGGGTTGTAAGCTTAATTATTTGTTTATTTTACAATACGCTCTTTGCACGTGGTAGGAGTTACCAATTACCAATGTATTAAAGATTGGATATCAAATACTTGTCTCCAATGGAAGTTTAGCTTTCTTTAAGAAGGGAGTGGGAAAATAAAATTAAAGCAAGGAACTAAAGTGGAGGCAAAACCAAGTCAATATTTCTATTATGTAAAATTCTTGTGTTCCAGCTATTGCTTTACAGAAAGATACATTCCATCCCTTTTTGTGTATCTAGCCATTGAGTTACTGTGTTAGCTTAGTAATTATTTTGAGGCTATTGGATGTGTTACTGATTCACCTGTTTGTAATGAAGTTTTTTTTGTTTGTCTCAATCTAGAGCAAGCCACTCAAGGACAGACCACCGTGCTGGTGGTCACTTGTGGAACGGTGAAATTTGAAGGAAATAAACAGCGATACTTTAACCAAAATTTCTTACTCACAGCACAAGTAACCCCACAAAATACAGTGTGGAAAATTGCAAGCGATTGCTTCCGCTTTCAGGACTGGGCCGGTTAACTCTCGCTTTTAATGGGAGGAGTAATTAAATCGACACTGCTTGGGTTTAAGTCTGTGGTAAACGGTGAAAGGATAAACAGCGCAGGAACTGCGTGAAGCATTGTGACCAGAGTAACGCAAAGAAGGGAAAAGAAAACTTGGATCATCCTCTTGTAGAGAAGCATAAAGCCAACACATCTCGTACTGATATTCAGTGTATGTTTTATAAATGATACTTGGCAAAGCCTGAGGTCTGTAAGCCATGGTTTCAATCTGAAATCTGACACTCTTTACTGTTTTCACTTTGTATACCTTGCTGTTTGAAATTGACTTCAGTAAACAATTGAATTACACCATGTTTGTGTGTTGCTCACACTTTAGATTCTCTATTAATGTCAGTGAGTTTTTCCTCCCACTCTAGTTTTCTGTCTATCTGTGCTGGGACATAGGACTAGAAATTGGATGTTTCGCAACTTGAGCCTTCTCTGTACATGG
The DNA here is from genome assembly GCF_965287045.1 of Carcharhinus amblyrhynchos. Taxonomy (NCBI): domain Eukaryota; kingdom Metazoa; phylum Chordata; class Chondrichthyes; order Carcharhiniformes; family Carcharhinidae; genus Carcharhinus; species Carcharhinus amblyrhynchos. Next base: position 135,938,334 of record NC_137327.1, read on the forward strand.
TTGCTGTGTTGCGGGTCACCCTTGGTACCATGTCCCAATGGGTATGTTGTGAGAATGAGTGTTGCTAATCATCTTGATCCTGATGTGGAGACGCCAGCGTGGACTGGGGTGGGCACAATAAGAAGTCTCCCAACACTGGGTTAAAGTCCAATAGGTCTGTTTGGAATTACGAGCTTTCGGAGTGCTGCTCCTTCATCGGGTGAGTTTTTTTAATTGGGGAACCGGGATGTTCACCTGATAAAGGAGCAACGTTCTGAAAGCTCATAATTCCAAATGAACCTGTTGGACTTGTTGATCCTGTTATTGTTCTCACTTGAATGAGGGGCACACTTTCTAGCAGTGTTTCAGTGGATAGCAAACAGGAGCAGCACGCGGGCTTATTTTTGTCACTGCCGAAGTACTGAGGTCAGTTGTAGTACTCATGTCTTCTCAAATGCAATGAGGTATAACAGCGCAGACAGGGAATTAAAACTAAGATGTCTCTATTTTGATCACTGTCAAATGCCCCTCTGCTGGTGTTCTGCTGGGTGAGATTGCTCCCGCTTAGTTCCATTCTTGGTTTATTGTAGCCAGAGAATCATTTGCAATGATTTTCCTTCTTGCTGTGTGCAGTGTTATCTCCCAAGGATCTATTCTCCTATATCTTATCTATGTGGTGCCTTTGGTGACATTGTCAGAAGGCATGGCATGTTGGACTGAGATGCAGTTGACCAAGTTACATGTCTTTATATCCAGTTGTGATTTATTCTGGTTTAACTAGCCAGTGGCGTGGTCATTGGATTGGAGTGAACATGATTCCAGCGAGCTGGGTGTTTAATAATCTTTCATGAGATGCAAAGACATCGAAATGCAGTTTCCAACAAAGTGCAGCAAGCAACCCAGACCACCATGAGAGTCTGGAGGAGAAAACCGCAACTCAATTACAAACTTTTAGCTGCACTCGGAGTTTTCCTGTCGCACCTGTAATGATGCCTGCCACTAGCAAGACCCAAAAATCCCGTTCATCCTCGTAACAATGAACATCTTTGTTTTTAAACACTTCATTTGAAAATAAGTCCAATCAGCACTAGGTTGCTCAGGTAATAATTTTCCCTGCTGGATTGACTGGAAACATAGTGGAGAAGCAATCTACTGTGAGACCATATGCTCTGAAATTTATTTTCTACTTAAACCTTTCCCCACTCATGCATGATGGCATAGTAGTTAACATTGCTATCTCAACACCAGGGACACAGGGTTCGATTTTCAGCTTGGGTCACTGTTTGTAAAATCTACACGTTCCCCTAGTGTCTATGTGGGTTTCCTTTGGGTGCTCCAGTTTCCTCCCACAGTCTGAAAGACGTGCTGGTTAGGTGCATTGGCCAAGCTAAATGCTTTATACGTGTACCTGAAAAGGTGCCAGAGTGTGGTAACCAGGGGATTTTCACAGTAACTTCATTGCAGTGTTAAGCTTACTTGTGACATTAAATTAACAATCCTTAAAACCAATCTCTGACAACCCCACCCCCAACATCTCTCTGAATCGGTATCTATGTGCTGTGTAAATATATGTTTGTTCATTTGAGGGGCAAATAAGGAGTTAGCTGGAAAGAAAGGTGGGATAGCTGGGCTGCTGTTAGGTGTGTCCATTATTGCCTCAGATTGTTGTATGGAATATATCAGCAACTTGGTGACAGGAACTCTAATTTTACAATATTAGAAATAAAGTCTACCTAGCCTAACTTTTCTAAACTCTAACAATAGAAGCAAAATATTATCAATCAAAACTTTCATTTATCAAAGAAAATGTAATAGCCTTTTTCCCAACAAAGGCAATTATTTGGTATCACTATAGTGATAGTGATCCTGAACCAATATTATTTTGTCATGGTGATACATACTGGTACTTTATACCAACCCTTGATGTGCTCCTCTTCCAGACACACAGCTGCTGTGCCATTACTAAGTCAATAATCCTTGTGATTCTCTGGTGAGAATGGCAGAGTTTTTATTTCCAATCACATAACTTAGGAGCTTTTACTAATTCATTCATAGCATTGTTGGAAAGGCTTGAGCTTATTTATTGCCCATTAGTTCTTAGCTGCCCTGAGAAGATGCTGGGCTTCCTTCAACCACTATGTAGCTGACTAGGCTGCATCAGAATGAACCACGTTCGACTGGAGTGACATATTGGCCAGAGATCCCACAAGGAATGTGATGAATTAACCGGATTTCTGATAATTTGACAAGTCACCTTTTCCTCCCAGAGTTTTAAAATTGAATTCACATTCTCAGATTGCTCAGTGGGACTGAAAGTCATTTTCTGGATCACTAGTGCAGTAACATAACCACCTGGAGGGCTGGTGGGGCAGTGGAAAGCATTCCTGAGTCAGTAGCTCTGAGTTTGAATCCCCACAGTAAAAGTCTCACAACACCAGGTTAGAGTCCAACCAGTTTATTTGATAGTAATCTCACAAGCTTTCGGAAACGGTGTTCCTTCGTCAGGTGTGTGGAAGGTTCGAAGGAATATCGTGGCCTGGGTGGGATTGTGGTCGGTGTAGACTTGATGGGACAAATGGCCTCTTTCTGCACTGTCGGATTTCTATGATTCTATCTCCTGGGGCTTCAGGATGTGTTGGAGGTCAGAAACTTTCAAATCCCACAGCTAATATCCAGGAGGGTATTTTGTTTTCCAAAATAATACTTTATTCATAAGAAAGGACATTACAACCATTCCAAAATCACCATCACACAAAAAGCAATAATATTCAGGTTCTTTACACACATCAAGTAACACTCTGAGATGCTTCAAAACAGTCAAAGAAACATTACCGACGTTTTATATTGGTCTTTACAAATGTTGCAAAGTTATTTTAAAGGTTGTTTACATGGAACAAGTTGCACTTTGAGGTGCTTCAGTGTAACTGAGAAGGCAGTGGGCACGGCACCACAGTGGCTGGTACTGCTGCCGCACAGCACCAGGGACCCAGGTTTGATTCCTGGTTTAGGTCACTGTCTGTGTGGAGTTTGCTTGTTCTCCCCATGTCTGTGTGGGTTTTCTCCAGGTGCTCTGGTTTCCTCCCACACTTCAAAGATGTACGGGTCGTTTTTACAGTTAAATTGCCCCGTAGTGTCAGGGGGCCTATTTAGGGTAAATGCATGAGGTTATGGGGATAGGATCTGGGTGGGATTGTGGTTTGTGCAGACTTGATGAGCTGAATGAACATGTAATAGTCACTGTATACATTCAGTGAGTCATTCAGCCCAAGTCAGTTCTGCTCCCCTCAGTTCACTATAGTTGAAAGACCTTAGACAGTGATCTTCCCCATTGCGTCTCTGCAGCAGTTATCCCAGCTTCAGTGCATCCCTCAGCAGGTTGTCCTGGGCTTTGGAATGTCTGCAACACACTAAAAGGGAGGACACCTGCCTCTGTCAAAGCTGAGAGTCAACACAGATCTCAAACGGCCAACAGAACCTCTAAAAGCAGATCGTCTACACTATTGTGTCATCAATGTCAGAATCACTGTCCCTCAGCATGATTTCAACAAAAAAGTGCCTGAAAGTGAAAAACAGCCTTAATGATGTGGTTGGAACTCTTCCTCAGAACTATCAATTCACACACTGATAGATTTGACTAACTGTTCAGCTTTTACCATACTTCAGTTTTCCAGCATTTTTTTCATGTACACATTAGGTTTTATATAAGAAATAGGAGCAGGAGTAGGCCATCTAGCCCCTTGAGCCTGCCCCGCCATTCAATAAGATCATGGCTGATCTGAAGTGGCTCAGTTCCACTTTCCTGCTTTCTCCCCATAACCCTTAATCCCCTTGCCTACCAAAAGCCTATTTACCCGCGTCTTAAATATGGGAGGTGGGTGTGAGTCGGATTTGCCAAAGAGCTTGATAATAATATCAAGCACTTTATTTTAAATATGAAGTGGAGATGTCGGCGTTGGGCTGGGCTGGGCACAGTATGAAGTCTCACAATACTAGGTTAAAGTCCAACAGGTTTATTTGGAATCACAAGCTTTTGGAGCGCTGCTCCTTCCTCAGCTATTTTAAATAGGATTTCTTTGATAAATGCAACCGTACAATCTACCTATACAGGTTTACTATTTCACATCTGGATTGAGATCATTTTAAATATGAGCCACTCGATCACATCACCTTCAAAATTAAGCATATTCCAGAAAGGAAAACTACCCTTTGTGCAGGTACAGTGCAGAAAAACTGTCAATATGATTATTAATGATTTCCCTTCACCTGAGGGTGAACATGGGAATTACTTGTATGTTTAAATGAGGCTGATATTGCACCGATTCATAGAATCGCTGTGGTGCAGAAGGGGGTCATTTGGCCCATTGAGTCTGCACCAGTTCTCTGGCATATCATTTTATCCAGCCCTATCCCTGAACTCCACATATTTACTCACCAATTCCTGTAACATTGGGCCACTAAAGGGCAATTTACCTTGGTCAATCCATCTAACCCTCACATCTTTGGACTGTGGGAGGAAACTGGAGCATCCAGAGGGAACCCACCAAGACACGGGGAGAACATGCAAACTCCACACAGACGATTACCCAAGGCCGGAATCGGACTCAGGTCCCTGGTGCTGTGAGGCAGCAGTGCTAACTACTGTGGCACTAGAGTCCACGCACCTTAAGCATATTCTGTTCCATCTTCTTCTGTGGAGAAAAAGGTACAGAAGTCTGAGGTCATGTACCAACCAACTCAAGAACTATTTCTTCCCTGCTGCCATCAGGCTTTTGAATGAACCCACCTCGCAGTAAGCTGATCATTCTCTGCACCCTAGCTGTGACTGTAACACTACATCCTGCCCTCCCTCCTTTTCTTCTCCCCTCGGTACTCCATGAACGGTATGCTTTCTATAGCGTGCAAGAAACAATACTTTTCACTGTATGCTAATATATATGACAATAATAAACCTAATCAAAATACATCTCGTTATAAATCTCTCTGCACCTTCCTGTTATCCTGAGGAAACAATCTTCACCTGGTTGAGGTTACTGTGCTTTGGAAGGTGGGCTCTATGTTGACACGGACTGCAATGTGGACATACCAACCTCAAAAAGATCCCTGAATTGCCTTTTTGCATCTTGTGATACGTTCCAAAGGGTTATTGAACTTCACACAACAGTTCCCACGCGCTAAGCTTCAAAAAGCAGCAAAAACTAAGCAGGCACAAACAGTTGCTAATATTTGGTGCAGAAATGCTGTTTTCTTTTTAAAAAAAACGACGCGCAGAGAAAAATGATAAAACAATAGTTTTCAAAACGATTTCAGTATCTGTCCTCTGAGTTGCGGCTGTCTTTTTCTCCCTCCTTGGGTCTGGTGCAGGTCTCTCCAGGGTGGGACTTGGCTGTGTTAGAGCGAGTGTAAGCCAGAATCAATCCTCCCGTTAGGAAGGCGTAAAAAGCCATAACCAGAAGGATGTAGAGATAGGCGTGCCTCCTGTCCTTCCCACTGGCAGCTTTCTCTGTGCAGGTGAGATTGGCAAGATGTGCCGATGATCTGTTCAACTGGGTTAAAAGTCCTTGCAACTGAGCCACCAGCTGGTTATAATGCGAGGAGTTCATGGCTATGCCACACCTGTAGACTGCACGGGGGAGAGAGGCTTGATTCTTTCTAACACAGACTGTCCTTAATCCGACAGGATACAGACTCCTTAAAACATCCAAAAGCGCCACGTCAGGTCTTAATTTAAAAAACAATATAGCTGGCTGCTCCTAGATAAACTGTCCCTCTCCAACTGCCATCGGATGTCTGATCTCTCTGCAACAGGAATAAAACAAATCAGCGTCATTAGGAGATTCCACCTCCCACCCCCAGCATCACATCTGTTACCAAAGCTCAGCAAACACAGCCAGTGTATCCAGATAGATTCAAACGTATCAATCATTGAATCCCTGCAGAAGGAGGCCATTGAGCCCATTCAGTCTACATGGACTCCCCAACAGGGCATCAGACCCAGGCTCTATTCCTACAGTTCTAATAATCCCCCCCTAACCTTGAGACAGTAAGGGACAATTTAGCATGGGCAATCCCACCTAACCTCTGGGAGGGAACCATAGCACCAGGAGAAAACCCAAGCAGACACAGGGAGAATGTGCAACCGCCACACAGATAGTTACCCAAGGCTGGGAGTGAACCCGGGTCTTTGGCGTTGTGAAGCAACAGTGCTAACCACTGTGCCACCAGAGATCAGCCCCAGAGATCCAGGTTCAATTCCGGCCTCGGGTCACTGTCTGTGTGGAGTTTCCACATTCTTTCTGTATCTGCGTGGGTTTCCTCCGGGTGCTCTGGTTTCCTCCCACAATCCAAAGATGTACTTGTTAGCTTGATTGGCCACACTAAATTGACCCTAGTGTCAGGGGGGCTAACAGGGTAAATGCGATGGGTTACAGGAGAAGGGCCTGGGTGGGATTGTGGTCAGTACAGACTCGATGGGTCAAATGGCCTCCTTCTGTACTGTAGGGATTCGATGATGAAAAGCTGACAACAGCACACTGAGGTGCCGTGAGGGTTTAGTCATTGCAAGTGTTAAATTATTCTTTTTTGGAGAGCCTGTTACGCAGAAATGTTTTTGGACTTTCCACTGACTTCTGGAAGGTGTGATACCTCAATTAGTCTTGTTATTGCAAGACTGCTAATAAAGAGGGAAAAAAAGTAAAATGAGACTTATCCAGTTATTCCTTAGCACATTCAATACTACTGGAAGTTGAGAATGTTTGAAATTATAATCAATAATGCATTTACTATGTTAAAGTGCAATCTAACAAAGATGAAGTTTCCTAACGTTGCAGTTCTGTTTCTCTGTAGTTAGTAAAGAGACTGAATGCTATTTAAGTCAGTATTTCTTTGCAGTTAAATCCCTTCTTGTCTTCAAAGATCTGGGTTGTGTCATCAACTGTGAAAACAGAAACGAACGCTTGCGCTAAAGCTAAAAGCAGATAAGGGAGATTCTAGATATGCACTTTCAATGACAAGGTATTAAAGACTATGGGCCAAGGGTGGCATGGTGGCACTGCTGCCTCGCAGTGCCAGGGACCAGGGTACAATTCTGGCCTCGTGTGACTGTGTGGAGTTTGCAAATTCTCCTCGTGTCTGCATGGGTTTCCTCCAGGTGCTCCAGTTTCCTCTCACACTCCAAAGCTGTGTGGGTTAAGTTAATTGGCCAGGCTAAATTGCCCCTTTGTGTCAGGGGGATGAGCAGGGTAAATATGGGGGGGTGTTTACAGAGATAGGGTCTGGATGGGATTGCTGTGCAGGTTCAATGGGCTGAATGGCCTCCTTCTGCTCTGTAGGAATTCTATGATTCTAGGAAGTGCTGGAAAATGGATTAGAATAGTTGGGTAGTTTGTCTTTGACTGGCACAGACTCAGTGGGCTGAAGGGCCTTTTTCTGTGCTGTATACCTCTATGATTCTAAGACCTGTGCCTCAACTCAAAACATGCAGAGCCTATGATTGGATGGAGTTTTCCAAAGCCCCCTCTATCTTTTTTGACCATATTTTAGGGCGGATGAGGGGGTGATCGGTCATTTACGGTGAAGGACAAGAAGGCCACAGACTGGTGCACAAGTGTGCGTGACTCACTGATATGAGGAATGGGCCCCATCTTATACCTGAGGATCAATGGAATGATGTATTCCTTGTAAACTGCTACCTATTTACTATAATAGTGGATGGTCTACTCTGAAGGAACCTTGAATATATTATTGCAGACATCTGTGCTCCGTTTGTACTGATGAATTTGTACTGAAGTATCAATCTCCACTTTGTAGGATAGAACACTTTGTGCTAATTCAAGTTCAGTCACATTCATTTTTCATTTGATGGAAGAATGCCGCAATTACACTGTTTGCTCAGTTATACCTGCATTCCATTTCCCTTTATTATTTGACCTGGAGATATTCTACTTACTGATTTCTTTGTTGTTTCATTTTAAAGGCTGTCACTTAAATTACCAAGTTTGTTCAAGAAAAGTTTACAGTCCAATGTGGTCACAATTTCCATTTTCCATGAAGAAATTGGCAGCATACTTGGTTTGGAGATTCTTCTGTAGCCAAACTGGGAAAACTTTGTTTTATTTTCAGCAATATGTGCCTCTTCATTGGTATCTGTAAACTTCATCCCTCAATTTATGCAATGTTCCTTATTCCTACAACGCTCTGCTCTCATCCAGTCCTAGAATCCATAGAGTCCCTACAGAACAGAAGGAGGCCATTCAGCCCATCGAGTCTGAACCCACCACAATTCCACCCAGGCCCTAATGCTGTAACCTCTCACATTTTCCCTGTTAATCCTTCTGACATTAACCCTTAATGTAGTGTGGCCAATCCACCTTAGCTGCACATCTTTGGACTGTGGAAGGAAACCGGAGCACCAGCAAAAACCCCACATAGACACAGGGAGAATGTGCAAACTCCACACAGAAAGCGACTGGAGGGTGGAATTGAACCTGGGTCCCTGGCTCTGTGACACAGCAGTGTTAACCACATTGCAGCTCTCCTGGCCCTTCTCACATTCCAGATTTTAACAGGTCCACCATTGGCACTAGCCGTGCCGTCGGCTGTGCAGGTAGCAAATTCTGGCATTCCCTCCTTAAACATACTTTGGTAAGAGTCCTGCGAAGTCGTTTGGCCATTAAATAAAATTTATAAATGTAAGGTGTGGTTTACTGATGATTTGGAATTTTCCCAGGAAGTCCATAGTTTCTACATTTCATTAAAAACAGATTTCAATCATTTAGTTTCAGCGCACTCAGCACCTTCCCCACCCGACATGAACCACACACTACAAACCTTTGTTTTGGATACAGCGATATCAAAAATGAAATTTAAATTAAGTATATTTCCTATTCTACAGAAGGAAAAGTGTCAAACAAAGATTCTAACCAACGTTGGTGTTTTGAGAAGGCAAGGACAATTAATACAATTCTCCTTCCCAAACAACAATTGATGTATCTAACCTGGTGGTACAAGCTTCACTGGGCGGCACAGTAGCGCAGTGGTTAGCACTGCTGCTTCACAGCTCCAGGGACCTGGGTTCGATTCCTGGCTCGGGTCACTGTCTGTGTGGAGTTTGCACATTCTCCCTGTGTCTGTGTGGGTTTCCTCCCACAGTCCAAAGATGTGCAGGTTAGGTTGATTGGCTAAGCTAAAATTGCCCCTTAGTGTCCTAAGATGCTTAGGTTAGAGGGATTAGCGGGTATAATATGTAGGGATATGGTGGTAGAGCCTGGGTGGGATTGTGGTCAGTGCAGACTGGAAGGGCCTCTTTCTGCACTGTAGAGTTCTATGATTCTTACCTTCACCAACAGAGAGTGAAAAACACTGTATATCAGCGAGCGTGTAACATTGCCAAATAACTTACTGCTGTATTGTTCTGACAAGACACATCTGGTTACATCTTACCCGATTGCAGATGCAGCAAAACTCAGTCACTAATTGAATTCATGAGCTTTCACCAGGGAGGACAACAAATGAAAGAGCTTAGGCAGCCAAATTTTTTGTTTGTAAATTAGGTTCCACAGCAGCTGAATATGATGCAGATTAAACTCACAAGAGGAAAGTTAGAGATCTGTCACTTGGCACCTTACTTTTGGAGCTATTCCAATAAAATAAAAATGTAATTTGTGTTTCTCTCCCCACTCTTTTTAATGACTAACCGCTATAAATGTGGATAAGCCATGTTGCTCAACACCAGCACTAGTGAGTCAGAGTTAACTATAGCAGCATAGAGGTTAGCATTGCTGTCTCACAGCATCAGGGACACAGGTTCAATTCCAGTCCTTGGATGTCTGTGTGGAATTTGTTTGTTCACCCCATGGCTGTGTGGGTTTCTTCCAGGTCCTCCTCTTCCCTTCCACAGTCCAATGATGTGCAGGCTAGGTAGATTGGCTATGCTAAGTTGCTCCAAAATGTCCCAAGGTGTGTAGGTTAGGTGAATTAGCTATGGTAAATGCATGGGGATAGGACTAGTAGGTGGGTCTGAGGGAAATATTCTGTTGGGAGTGTCAGCACAGACTCAAAGGGCTAAATGTAGGGTTTCTATGGTCCTAAGCCTTTAACATGGTAAAACTTCCAAAGACGTTTTTGGGCAGCAAGATGCCACAGTGGTTAGCACTGCTGCCTCAGAACACCAGGGACCCAAGTTCAATTCCGGCCTTGTGCAATTGTCTGTGTGGAGTTTACACATTCTCCCCATGTCTGCATGGGTTTCCGCTGGGTGTTGCCTCCTACAGTCCAAAGATGTCTGGATTGACCATAGTAAATTGTCCCTTAGCAGCAGGGGCATTAGCAGGGTAAATACATGGGGTTACAGGGATAGGGCCTGGATGGGATTGTTGTCAGTGCAGGGCTGATAGAATCTTTGCACTCCAGAAAGGCTCACTGAAACCAGAGATCAATAGACAAAAACAGAAAATGTTGGTAAAGATCAACAGGTCTGGCAGCATCCTTGGAGAGAGAAACAGTCAACAATTTGAATCTGTATGACTCTTTATAGGTTTTAGTTTCAGTCTACAAATATGGACCATTGGGACAACTGGAGAAGCTAATAGTCATTTCATTTAAGGAATCAATCAACTGTTTGCTCAATTGCCATGAGCTCAAAGACCCAACATTAAAAATTTCCTTCACTGCAGAACAGAACAATGCAGAATGGTTAAATACAGAGGGATTAAAACTTTGTTGTTTTTCTTTAAATGTATTTTGTCCTGTGCTGATTTCTGTTGGGGCACAGTTCCGTAGGTCCTAGACATCTTTCAGCATCATGTAGTGGCTTAGATAATGGGTGCAGACAGCGTAGTCCACCATAGCATTGGTAATGGTAGGAAACTGGACCAGAAATCATCCCACCACAGCAACGTGAAAAGGAAGGAAATACGTCCAAAATATATAGGCTAGCATTAGAAAAACTGACCATAAAACTTAGAATCACTAGTGCAAAAAGAGGCCATTCAGCCCATCAAGCCTGCACTGATGACAATTCCACCGAGATCCTGCTCCCCTTCACCCCACACACTTAACCTGCTAAATCCCTCTGACACTAAGGGGCAATTTAGCATGGCCAATCCACCTAACCTACACATCTTTGGCAAGTGGGAGGAATGATGTGGATATGCCGGCGTTGGACTGGGGTAAACACAGTAAAAAGTCTGACAACACCGTGTTTAAGTCCACCCGATTTAAAATGCATCTCTGTAAAAACTTGATGTCTGTGTCGGTTGGGACTTAAACCTGGTGTTGTCAGACTTTTTACAAGTGGGAGGAAACCAGAGCACCCAGATGAAAGCCACACCTTCACAGGAAGAATGTGTAAACTCCAGAGTGACCAGAGCTGTGAAGCAGCAGTGCTAACTACTGTACCATTGTATCTATCCCATACAAACTTGCTAGAACTTAATAAGTAATTCAGCAGTCTGTCTCATCCATTAGATCACTTGCACCTTAACTCCATTGACTTCTTACTGCATTATCTCTGATTATCCTCATCTAAAAACAAAATCCATTAACTTAAGTTTAATCTTGACGTCCACAAGGATAGATTTTCACCAGCTTCCGATTTTGCTCTTAAATGGCTCAACTTTAACGTTGTATCCTCTTGTTCTGAAGCCACTCAATAGTTTTTCTGTATCCATCCTCTACACATGTAAGAAACCAGAGACACCTACCCAATCTGACTTCAGTCCCACATTAAGTGATTGACTCATAAATACCACCTGAAGTTGTCTTGCGAGTCATTTTATTCTCAAGAGCCACTAGAAATTGAAGAAGCACTGCTGCCTCACAGCGCCAGGGAGCCAGGTTTGATTCCCTGTTTGGGTCACTGTCTGTGTGCAGTCTACACATTCTCCCTGTGTCTGTGTGGGTTTCCTCCAGGTGTAGTTTCCTCCCCCGCCACCACATTCTGAAAGTGTTGGTTAGGCCATGGTAAATTCACCCTCAGTGTACCCAAACAGATGTTGGACTGTGGCGAATAGAGGATTTTCCACAGCAACTTCATTGCAGTGTTAATGTAAACCTACTTGTGACTAATAATCTTTAGTCACAAGAAAGACAGCCACTCGAGGATTGCCCGCAGGCACTCCGAGCCCATTCCTGTTCTAACCCACTGTTGTAACAGGTGGTAACTAGAAGCAGAACCAGTGAGTAATTACCCCTCCTTCCTAACTCGATGGTGTTCAACCCAGTTGTCTCCAGTTGAGATGAGTCAACTCAAGATTATATGCTACGCCTGGTACCTTCTGTTCCGTAAATATTACATTGCAACTGTACAAGACATTGGTCCAGCCACAGTTGGAGCATTGTGTACAATTCTGGTCACCTTGTAATCAAAAGGATGCAGAAATGAGTTACAGGGATGTTGTGGGGACTGGAATGTTTGAATTATAAAAGGGGAAGCTGGGACATTTTTCTTCTCTGGAGCATAGAGGTTAATAAAATCACCAGGGGTATAGGCAAGGTGAATGAAATGAAGTTGAGGAGTCCAAAACTAGAAAGTATAGGTTTAAGATGGAGGGGTAAGATGAAGGATTTAAACGGGACCTGAGGGGCAACTTTTTCCACACAGAGGGCAATGTGTATCTGGAATGACCTGCCAGAGAAGGTGGTAGAGGCAGATACAACATTTAAAAGACATGGATAGGAAAGGTTTAGAGGAATACCAGCCGAACACAGACAAATGGGACTAGTCCAGTTTAGGAAACCTGGTTGGGTTGGACAAGTTGGACAGAAGTTCCTCTTTCCGTGCTGTACATCTCGGAGTCTTTTCCAGCGTGGCCACAGTGATAGAAAGTCCCATATCAAGGTGCATCGCACAATGAATACTTCCAACAAGAACCTCAGAATAAAACAGCAACTAAAGTGATGGTGCTGAGAAACTGATTTTATTTACAGAGACCCACAAAGTAGATAACATCAACACCCTTAAATTCCACAGGAACATTTTCTTTTTAAAAAGATGTTTTGGCTGCCATAATGCAGGTTTGAAAATCAGAATGGCCACCAGCAATCAAAACATTGAATGGTAATTAACCCAGGTTTTATTTATGCCTCGAACAGATTCAATAGCCAAAGACAAACATAAGATATCAACATTGAGCAATGTCTGTTACTCTACGTTACTGGCAGGAATGGTAACGGGAAACCATTTGAACGGATAGAAAGATTCTACCACGGTGTTGACCTTGATGGAGCTGCAGATGGAACAAAGGCGATTTCTGAACTCTCAAGTCTTTGGCAATGGGTTGGAAGTATTCCTTTCTACCCCGGCAGACAGCAGGGCACCCACAATGAAAAGGAAATAGATCCCATCTGCAATGTGGTTCAGTAACCTGTTCTTTCCCTAGGTAGAAATGCGTGTACCACCCAGGACAAAACAAAAACAACACAATCAGTTGCTTTATGCACAGAACTCCTCCCTGAAGACCTTCCCTACCTCCGAGCCACACAGGTAAAGCTTGGGAAGTTCAACAGGAGGGTGATGCCTGAGATATCAGAGTGAGTGCGGGGGTGGGGGTGGGGGAGACTTAAAGAGGAGCGATCCCATTTAAATAAATGGTCATTGTAAAGACATGTTTTGCCATTAAATTAAAGGATTGAAATTCCCTCCCCATCCCCCTCTTCCCCCACACACCTCATTTGTGGTGGCAGTAACCATCGTTGAAATCACTGTTGCTACATCTGGTATGCATATGCATTAAAATATAGATGCAGTGCCATTAACACAACAGGAGGTGGCATTTCATTCCCATTTGGTACTTCAAAAAAATGGTTAACTGAAAAAAAAACAGGGTTAAAATCAACCTGAGAGAAAATAAGTCTTCTGGAAACACACATCACAGTGAGTCTCCAGTAGATGGAGTCCTTGCTACCATCAGGTGACTTAATGGATAGGAATCTCCTATACAAAAAAGGTATTTTCTGCACATTATTGGGGTATCAGTAAACTTTCTCACCCTCCTGCTATTTCCTCAGCCAAAGGCACTGATGCAAGTTAGGAATATGGTGCCGTGGGTGCTAGCAATACCTTTAAGCTTGTCCGAATGACTAGTCTTCACGTGAGCTTGCTGATGAGAACCAGTAGTTCAGCAGCCGGGAATGGCATTGCAGTGGAATTAAAGTTTGGTCCTGCCCTCGCTGAGCACTGATTCAGACACTTCCCAAGAGGATCTCTGGACAACTAATCGAGATCAGGAACCCTGGGCTCTCAATCCAAAACGTGACTAGTGGGTAGAGTTTGACCGTCACTAGTCAACATCAGCAGTATTCAAGAAACAAACTTGGGGAGGTTCCTGATAAGTGCGTCAGGAAGCAGCATTGCCTAATGTGCCTGCTCCGAGTGCAGAGAAACCCTGCATCGAGATACTTGGGTAACGCAAATGGTCCATTTGGAAGTGCAACACAGATCAGTGTGTCCCACTGCCCCACTGGTAGATCGAGCAGTTTAACACTGGAAACCTTCAAACATTCACTATAACATCACTTTAAATTATATGTTTACTCCTCCCATTTACACATTAAATATATATAGCACTATTCACAGTTAAGTACAGGAGATTACAGTCTCACAGAAGTGATTCTCCACATAAGCAATTTTGATATAAACTGTTATCAATGCTTAAAATGTTACTCTGAAGAGACAGCTCCCAGAAAGTGAATATAGGTATATAAAAACACAGCACTTTAAAAACAATTATACATTTGTTTGTACTATGCCCTGACCCGTTTCATTCTAAATCTGAAATTCAAAAACATCAGCAACATTTTACATGAACCACCTGTTCTCATTTTCAGGGGACACATTTGCTGATGCGTCAAACTGGACTAAATCGAGTTAAGGGAAAGGTCTCGTATGGGCACAAACAGTTGAAAAAAGTGGGAAAAAAGATTCAATTAGGACTCAAATTCGATAACAGCCTCTTCATAGAAAATGACTCAGTAACCAATTATCAACCGGATGTCATACACAGTGCTGCTTTTCATCACACACTCTCACTGCCACAGCCTGAATGAAAATCTCCAGTTGGTGAATTAGTTTCAACTTAGGGATGGACGATAGAAAGCTATATACATGAACGACGGCCACAAACTAACCCGCTCCAGGGCTGGATAGCATCAGGATAGTTTTTAAAAGGCTACGCCGAGACAGCAGGTCATCTGGATGTAAAATGCAGCTCCTACACGTACAAGTGACAAGGCGGAGCTAACTGTTTTTCACACGCGTTTCCTCCCCCTTCTCCGGTATGTGTATCCTTTTCCCCAACAAACCAAACATTGGAAAACCAAACGTCTCTCTGTCAGATTTCCATGTTGCGGTATTGTGGGGCGTCTGGCAGAACTGCACAACACCGCTTGTCAATGATTACGGTAATGGTGCAAGTTTGTTTGGAGGGACGGAGTCTCAAGATTCTCCAGTTTATGGGTAGGAACAAAACAAAAGGGCTAAATTCACAGCAGGGAAGTTTATAGCTGCCGAAATCTTTTGGACCCAAGGATAGCAGTCTGATAGAAAAAAGTGAAGGTTTACTTTGACGACCTCAGAGATATTTTCTGTTCACTACAGCTAAGACTACCTAAATTAAATAGTATCTTACAAAGAGGTACTTCTCCTCAATGTGCTGACTTTTCCCTGGATAAAGCTACACTCTCTGGTACATTTGTCAAGTGGTCCTTTCAAGTGAGAGCCCAGACAGGCTGTTTGCACACAGTGTGAGCACATCAATCATTATAAACATCCACACAACGTGCACTGTCCGCAGGAGTCTCCACAACCAGCACAAACCCAGAGGCGCTTCTTAGCGCCTGTTGATCCCTCTTTAAGGTGATTATCTAAAGAGTTTCCTTAAAAATAAAGAGGATAATTTGGTGCAATGCATATTTACAACATGAATAATCGAGGGGTTCAAGTGACTCTTTTGAACTAAGTTTGAGGTTTTTGCCAATGCCCTGAACTCAAGGGACTGTATCAATGCCTAGTGGCTGGGCTACCCATGTACTCAAGTCATCATGACCGCTATTCCCCATAGATGTCTGATCTTCTGGAGACCAGAAGGATTATTGTGCTCCACATTACATTGATATCACTGCCGCCTAGACAATGTCAGAAATGACCCCAGGAGAAAGGCCAGTGAGCACTTCACTACTGCGGCACTGGCAAACGACATTAGCCACAATTTATCATCATCACAGAGACAATTGTTCACCTCGTATACAACAGTTTTCAGCAGGTTCGGATTTGAAAAAAAAACAAAAACAAATGTTCATCTGATCAACAATACCGCCTGTGGTACAAATAAGGAAAAAAAAACCACATTCTATACAGTAAGAACTAAAATATTTTCAGTTTCTATACAAACATGAAACAGTTCTAGTGCAAACATCACATCAAAAACCAGTGCCACCATCGGATTGGGGATTTGAGAGGATCAGCGTACAGAGTGGAAGCTTCCCTTTCCTTTGTCCCGAAAAAGAAAGTAGGAAAGGAAAAGAAAACGGTTTGAGTTGAGTTTTGTTGAAGCTTGTTTATATTAACAAGTTGGATTCTTGCTCCCCAGGACTTCTTCGTAAAACCAGCTGGTGATCCTCACACACAGACACACACACAAAAAACACAAAAAGGTGAAAAAAAAATCCAAAAACCAACATGCAAAAGGAACAATGGTCATTAGAAGGCGGCAGGTAACATGGCATAACCTTATAAATCTTCAGAGAAAATTTCCAATTGCTTATATAAATGTTCAAGTAAGAGTGAATACATTGGACGATAACCATTAGGTGAACACTGACCCATTCATTCCTGTTTAAAATGAATCAATTATTCACTGTCATTTTAATTTAGAAATGCACTACTTCTCTGCAGGCATCAAAAATGTATCATCCAGGGGTCTGAAGGGTCTACTTCCCTCCGTACATCCTCTCAATATCATTGAGGTAGTGGTTCTTTATTTCTTTCCTCTTGAGCTTGAAGGCGTCTGTAACCAAACCAGTCTCTGGAGTCCATGGTTCTGGACTCAACCGAACTTTCACAGGGACCTCAAACTTCTGCAACTTGCCTGTTGTAAGACAAAACATCAATGCATATCACAACTTATCCTGTTGGAAACCTCCATGCTTTCAATTACTTATCCCAGTCGGGTGCTCCCTGTAAAAGCATCACATCTCAAGCTCGTTTTCAGGTACCTTCTACCCAAGAGGGAAGGTGCCATTACATCAGCCTGTTCTTTTCACTTAGACTTTTTACAAAATGATTCATGAAAATCAAGCACTTGGAAATCAATTCTACAAGGTCACTAGCTTCAGGGCAGGACTCCAGAACAGCAACCTGTCAAAGATCAAGTATCTTCATTCTGAGACCTTACACCCCAGTAGTTTGAATAACATGGTGTTCAATTAAAGTCTGAACATGCATGGTGGCACAGCTGCCTCACAGCACCAGCGACCCAGGTTCAATCCCAGCCACATTCCTGTCATCTCTGCATGGGTTTCCCCCAAAGTCCGTGGATTAGCCATGCTTAATTGCTATTGAATGTAAGGGGGATTAGCAGGGTCAATGTGGGGTGACAGCATGGGTGGAATTGCTCTTAGTGCAGACTCGATGGGCTGAATGGCCTCTTTCTGCACTGTAGGGGTTCTATTGTCATTTCAACTGTGACGTACGTTAAAGAGCAAAAACTGTTGATCAAAAAAGTTGGATCAATGTTTCTCCCAGTTTTATCACTTGTCTACATTTCAGCACTAATCATACAAGGAGCATGTGAAGACTCTGGGTCTATAAATCAATAGAGTTTAGAAGGATGGCAGAGGAGGGGGGTAGAATACTGAAAGGCCTGGATAGACTGGATGTGGGGAAGATGTTTCCATTAGGTGAGACTAAGATCTGAGGGCACAGCCTCAGAGTAAAGGACGAGAAGGAATTTCTTCAGCCAGAGGGTGGTGAATCTCTGGAATTCTTTGCCACAGAAGGCTGTGACGGTCAGGTCATGTATTTAAGACAGAGATAGATTGGTTCTTGGTTGGTAAGGGATTCAAAAGGTTACAGGGGAGAATGGGGTTGAGAAACACATCACCCAGGCTCGAATGGCAGAGCAGACTCTGTGGGTCAAATTGAAATACACCCTCTGCAGTAAATATTCCTAAGCCAGCTGATGGGTCAGCTATACCAAGCGGAGACTGATTAATGAACTATACTCACTGGACGCTGATGCTTCTTTGATCTCCCGCAGCACCTCGGCTTCCATCTTGCTATCGTTACAAATTTCCTCCCACGTTCCCTGGACTTGTTTCTGCTCCGCAAGGGCAGTCAGCTTCTTCTGATTGGGGACCACAAAACTAATCACATAAGACTGGTCACTGTGAAGGAAACAAGTACATGGGGGGGTTCAGGCACAAAATTGGAATCTCACTTTTGTACACATGAATACCTTTAATTTCTTTTATGCTTTTTCATCATCCAGAGACTGACAAGTTTGAAAGATTTTTGCCACCGACTAGATGGGCGACACTGTGGCACAGTGGTTAGCACTGCTGCCTCACAGCGCCAGGGATCCAGATTTGATTCCCGGCTTGGGTCACTGTGTGTGGAGTTTGCATGTTCTCCCAGTGTCTGTGTGGGTTTCCTCCAGGTGCTCTGGTTTCCTCCCACAGTCCAAAGATGTGTGGGTTAGGTTGATTGGCCATGCTAAAATTGACCTTTGTGTTGGGGGATTAGCAGGGTAAATGACAGGTTACGGGAATAGGGCTTGGGTGGGATTGTTATCGGAGCAGACGCGACAGACCAAGTGGTCTCCTTCTGCACTGTTAGATATTCTATGTATTGTATGATTGGCCATGTTAAATTCTCCCTCAGTGTACCTGAACAGGCGCCGGAGTGTGACAACGAGGGGATTTTCACAGTAACTTTATTGCAGTGTTAACATAAGCTACTTGTGACACTAATCAATAAACTTAAAACATTCCTGCCCATTATTTTGCCCGAACAGAAACCATGTCGAGGACAACATTTAAGACGCGGGTTGATAGGTTTTTGATAGACATGGGGATTAAGGGTTATGGAGAGAGGGCGGGAAAGTGGAACTGAGCCACGACAGATCAGCCATGATCTTATTGAATGGTGGGGCAGGCTCGAAGGCTGACTCCTGCTCCTATTTCCTATGTTCTTATGTCAACATTCTACCCATGTTACAGTGACCACAGCACTGAGCTCTGACCACTATCTCAAGTACAATAAGATTTAGTTGTCTTGCACTAACTTCCTTGGTCAGCTTGGGGGTTTGACCGCTCCATTTAACACAGGAATAATATTCTTCCACTTGTTTTTTTAAAATTATATCACCAAACGTGGGCCTCACTGGCTAGGCCTGCATTTATTGGCCATCCCCGATCGTCCTCGGGACAACAGTAATAACCTACTTTCTCAAACTGCTGCAGTCTGCGTGATGTAGGTACACCCACAGCGCTGTTAGGGAGAAAGATCCAGGATTTAGACCCGGTGAGAGTGAAGGGAAGGTGATATCGTTCCCAGGGTGACGTGGTGGTACAGTGGTTAGCACTGCTGCCCCCCCCATTAAAAAATTAATTTATATTTATGACCATGGGCTATATCTGCCTATAGCTGACCTGCCTTCAAACAAAGGAAACCTAATATTTACAAAACCTGTTTGAATATCTGACAAAAAAAAACAGGAAAACAGCTCCAACTTTATAATTAACTGCAGAAAAAGATGACAGGTTTGTGATCAGGTCCTACCTGTTTGCATACGCACAAATGTTATCAATGAGGGAACAGCTCTTTAAGGCAGATTCCACCTTGCCTAGGGACACATACTCTCCAGCTTGCAGTTTTACTAAATCTTTCTTGCGATCTATGGGATAAAACAGTTACACTGTCACAAAATGAGTTCAAATTCATTATAAACCCCTGTTGGTGCTGTAGTGTTCTATGTTCTATAAACTAGACAGACAGAGACAGCGATGAATAAGTGATTGGACCATAGCTCCAAATGGAACAAAACCAGCAAAGGGAGTGATGTCGAGGCTGAAACATTGTCCGGTTGTTCAAATGAGGTCAAAACACAAGTCCACCTCAGGCAGCACACAACTACCTCAACTTCCTGACATTAGTAGAAACGTCAAATAAAAACTTTTAACTAGCTGAAGATAAGGGTCTCACTGGAGGTTAAAATGTGCTATTCAGAGGAAATGAGAGCGTTCTCATCTTGTTAAGTGTAAAGCAAGTTATAAAATGCATCGTCTTAACGACATGCCAAAATCTAGCAAATGCTCCCAACGAAATCAGAATATTCTTCCTCCTGTGTTTTTTTAAATTACGTGGGCCTCGCTGGCCAGGCCTACATTTATTGCCCATCCCTAATTGCCCTCGGGAAGACGGGGCTGATTTGTTTTCTTGAACCGCTGCAGTCCATGTGGCATCGGTGCACCCGCAGTGCTGTTAGGGAGAAAGATCCAGGATTTTGACCCAGTGACAGTGAAGGAATGGTGATACCGTTCCAAGTGGTGTCGGGCTGGGTGACATTTAAATTCCACGATTGCTAGCTCAGGGACATCATCACTGTGCCACCGTCTCCCCACTGTCCTTCGGAAGGTGCACGCCAGTCCACCAGGGATTCAGAACGATCCTCCTTTGCCAGCTAGCCCAGGTAACAACAACTATAGGCAAGGTACGTAACAGGAATAGCATAAGCACGAATCCACATTCGACCAAAGCCCAGAAATACAGCACGGGCAGTGAGCAGCAGCTGACACTCACTGGCTTAACCTCCCTACCACAGAGGGATCAACTGAAATTACTATTGATACTGACCAAGTCCAGAGTCACTGTGATCCGCTCGTTACAGTATTACACACCGGTGTAGTTAGTACAGGAACTATCACGTGAAGAACAAATTTCCAGAATTCAAAGGAAAACAGGCACCTAGTCTTAGGATGAAGAGGAGTAAAGGGCGGAGAAAACTCAAGAGAAACTGCACTGAGTTAATGTTTCCACTCCGATTCCAGTCATATTGGACTCAAAATGTTAACATCTCTCTTTTTGGTTCCCCATTCAGTTTATACCTTCCCTTTAACACTTACCAATTATCTGTAAACAGCCATCTGGGTGGAATTCACCAACGTCGCCTGTACAAAACCATCGCTGACCATTGCTGTCCTCAAAAAAATCATGACTGGATTTATTAGTTTTGAAGTACCCCATTGCCACATTCGGTCCACCGATCAGTATTTCTCCTCGGGGATGGGGCTGGTCACGAGTGGTGTACCCACCTAGAGTTTAACAATAAGAGTCAGCAAGTACCAAGACCACAACTGAATCTTTCAGAAGTTTATTGTTAATTCAGTAAAACACCCAAGTTATTTGTTAGCATACACTCTGCACATGCACAGTGCCACGTGTGCATACGGACACTCCACGTACGCAGCACCATGCATATACACACACCCTGCACGCACAGTGCCGCATGCATACACACAAATTCTCACGCTGCAAACAGTGCCACATGCTCACACACCTTGCATATACGCAGCACCACGCATTCACACACAGCACGCACAGTGCCACATGCGCATAGACACTCCATGCACGCAGCACCATGCATATACACACACCCTGCACGCACAGTGCCGCATGCATACACACATTCTCACGCTGCAAACAGTGCCACATGCTCACACACCTTGCATATACGCAGCACCTCACATACACACACACCCTGCATGTACACAGTGCTAAGAGCATACATGCATGCACGCTCGCCTACCTACCCACAGCATCCCACACAGATAGTCTGTCAGATATACAGGAGACCATGTTCCACTGCAATCCCTTTTCCTTCTTTTCATTTCCCCATTCCTACGTTGCTGAGTAACTTTAGGACTCAGCATGACAGCACTGCTGGGTTCGATTCCCGGCTTGGGTCGTCGTCTACGTGGAGTTTGCACATTCTCCCCACGTCTGCTTGGGTTTCCTCCGGCTGCTCCAGTTTCCTCCCAGAGTCCGAAAGACATGCTGGTTAGGTGCATTGGCCATGATAAATAGATGGAGACCATTCAGCCCATCACAGCTCTAAGATTAATGCTACCCACTGGCTCCTTCCGCATCATCCTGCCAGTACAATCACTCAAACAAAGTCATCCAGAGATTTCCACATTGTGGAACTGCACTCTGGACCTTGCGAAACAGAGAACCGCATTTGATGTTTTTTTAAAAAAAAATCGACCAACTGAAATTGACCCCAAGCTCGTGACAGAATTGCTGCAGGCCAGTGTCACAGGGAGGTCTTGCTGCAACTGTACAGGGCACTGGTGAGGCCGCAGCTGGAGTACTGTGTGCAGTTTTGGTCGCCGCACTTGCGAAAGGATATACTGGCCTTGGAGGGAGTGCAGAGAAGGTTCGCCAGGCTGATACCAGAGATGAGGGGGTTAGCTTCTGAAGAGAGATTGAATAGACTGGGTCTGTACTCGTAAGAGTTTAGAAGGCTGAGGGGGGATCTTATAGAGACATATAAGATAATGAAGGGGATGGATAGGGTAGAGGTAGAAAGATTGTTCCCGCTTAGAAAGGACAGCAGAACTAGAGGGCACAGCCTCAAGATAAGGGCAGGGGGGTGCAGTTTAGATCAGAGTTGAGGAGGAACTTCTTCACTCAAAGGGTGGTGAATCTCTGGAATTCTCTGCTCATTGAAGTGGTGGAGGCTACCTCGCTAAATATATTTAAGTCACGGGTAGATAGGTTTCTGATAGACAGGGGAATTAAAGGGTTATGGGGAGAAAGCGGGAAAGTGGAACTGATCCACTTCAGATCAGCCATGATCTTATTGAATGGCGGGGCAGGCTCGAAGGGCTAGATGGCCAACTCCTGCTCCTATTTCTTATGTTCTTATATCATCTTAAATATTCTTCCCTCAATGAGCAGTCTATCTAGTGTAGAAAGGCACACAAATTAGTGGTGTTGAGCAAGGGCTTTCAATTTTTGCCTCTAAATGATATAATACCAAGACATTCACGCCTACAGTAAGTAAATTACACAGCAGACCCAAGGGGAGTCCGCGTGTAGATTTTGTATAAGCACCTTCTTCCCAGTCTCTCAGTTTGATTTCGCAACAGATCAGTGGAGCTCCAACTCTGCCTGTGCTGTAGTCCAACACTAAAATTAGAGAAATACCACAGTTAGATTTTGGAATCCTTTCAGAAGTACGAGCAGCAAATTAAATAAATGGTGCCTTAAGCTACAAACATTTGCATTCAACTAGGGAGCCACTGATGCAGATAAAACACACAATCTCTCTGCGTGTCAGTACATCACCAAACTTCCACGTTCCGACACGCATGATGTTCATCAATTTCCACTTGAAGGATTGGTATCTAACAACAACGCATGCCTCTTGTTAAGGCATTTACGCATTTCTTAACGTTAGTATTTTCAGTTGAGCGCGTAGTGCAGCATTAAACAATTATTGATTGGTGGGGAGGGGGCGGGGGCGGAGGCTGATGCTTGTATATAGTTAACAAAAGCAGCTTATTACATAGCTCAGCACAACACTGAGGGCCGAAGGGCCTGTACTGTGCTGTAATGTTCTATGTTTCTATAGTTAATAAGAACAGTGCCGTGTAATGCAGCAGAGGGATATTGTGTTACTGCAATCTAGTCAATTATGACAAATGAGTTTAAACACCACTTCTGTAAGAAACAAAAAACGCAGAAGCTCAGTTTAAAAGCTTCATTTTCAGACTTTGTCCCAATCCTCCCACAGATGGAAGGCATGGAAAAAGAGGGAAATGAAAAATAAATGACAGTTCTTGGAAAGGTCAGTGGAAAATCTAAAATACTTGGGGGCAATCTTGGGCTGACTGCGTAATAATTATTGCTTCCAAGTGTTACTCATGGTAGAAACTCGGAATACCATTGAAATATTGGACTCGTTAGTGAGTCCCAGCTTGATACAAAGTGATCAAAACCTTATTATGCTGCTTTTTCACCCCCACATGTTAACTAACCTGCCTCATGTGCCCAGCATTTTCCTAGCTTCTCTGTTTAAACATTGAAAGCTAAGGGACAAAACCTTATTTTCCAAATCCTTACAGCACTTTGATCAGCCACCTTATTTTAATTAAGCCCCAGGTAACAAGAGGGGACAAAAAAAGACCCTTTACATCAGTGGATCTCCTACACAAAGCAATTAATGCGCAATCTCTTCCTTGCACATACACAGCCAAAAATGAAAATGGACTAGAATTTAGCACAAGAATTTGGGTAATTATTCGAAGAAAAAGATAGGAAAAATACTACTCCAATTAGTCAGGCTTCATTTCCCCACAATTTCACTTTATTCCCTCAAGTACATATATTCACATCCCATCAGGAAGGAGGGGCTTGGAAGGCCCAGTCCCATACATGGATACGTGGGGCCATATTGCTATGGATCTGGTGTCACATATAGGCCAGAATAGGCAAGAATTTCCTTCCCTGAAGGACATTAGGGAACCAGATGGATTTTGACAACCTTCATTAGACTTTTAAATCCAGATTTTGAGAGAATTCAAATTCCACCATTTGCCATGGTGGGATTCGAACCCAGGCCTCCAGAGCATCTCCGGATTACTAACTAGTCCAGTGACAATCCCACCATACCGTCACCTCAGCATATCAAAATGTGCCTAGTTAGCTTCCTAGCTCATCTCTCTTGGCCCCCCAGAAGCAGTCGCCAAGTAGCACGATTTACTTTGACGGCTCCAGTTCTCACCTTCAGTGATAGTTCCAGCACCACACGTCTCAGTCAGGCCATAACCCTGCCCGACCGGACAGCAGAAACACACATTCATAAACCTCTGCGTTTGCGGAGAGAGAGGAGCTCCTCCAGACAACATCATACGAACACTTCCTCCTAACAGAGCTTTCACCTTTTTGAACAAGAGCCTGTGATAAACACAAAAAAAAAACTCCCATTAAAACGTGAGCATGGAAGAAATGATATTTAATATGGTGATTCCAAATACCCAAACACGAGTGTACACATCTGCAAGCACGTAGAACTTCCTTCTATAAAGTCTATGAAGCAATTTTTTGTTTTAAATATAGCATTTTTAACACAATGTCCCAAAATGTTGCCTCAGAATATTATGAAACCAAGTATGACAGAGCCAGCTGGGTCAAAATAGACAAAAGCATGGTCAAAGATGTAGATTTTACAGAATTTCTTAAAGGAGAAGAGAGAGATGGAGAGGTTTTTGGAAATAGGATGGGAATTACAGAGTTTAGAACCAAGGCAACTAGACCACCAGTGGTAAAGCAATAAAATTCAGGGATAATGGAAATATTTAGTTCAGTTCGTTTATTGGTGTCACAAGTAGACTCACATTAACTCTGCAATGAAGTCACTGTGAAAATCACTTACCATACTCCGGAGCCTTTTGGGGTACAGAGGATGCACCTAACCAGCACATATTTGGACTGTGGGAGGAAACATGAGCACCCAGGGGAAACCCACGCAGATGCAGGGAGAACATGCAAACTCCGCACAGGCAGTGTCCCAAGCCACGAATCGAACTCGGGTCCCTGCCGCTGTGAGGCAGCAGTGCTAACCACCGATATCGCAGAGGGCTGGAGGAGGTTACAGAGGTGGGGATGGGGAGGGTGCGGTATTGGGTAGGCCAAGAAGGGAATCATAATCAGGGGTGAGATTTTTAAGATGAAAGTTTTGCTTCGCCGAGAGTTAATGTAAGGCAGCGAGCATTGGCGTGATAAGGGAACAGAACTTGCAGCAAGTTCAAACACAGGCAGCAAGGCCTTGGATGATCCCAAGTTTAAGGAGCGTAGAATGTGGGAGAGCAGCCAAGAATGTGTGGAATACTTGAGTCTAGGAGGTTAAGGAAGGCACGAAAGAGGGCTTTAGTGACAGACGAGCTGACAGAATAGTGAATTCAATAAGCTAGAAATAGGTCACCTTAGTGATGGCATGAATGTGCAGTCAGAAGCCCAACTGGAGGTCAAATAGAGCAAAGCTTTTAATAGTCTGATTACCAAGTGCAAATGGAGTTTGCGGTTAGGGAATAGAGTTTGGAGCAGAGACTGAAAACAACAGCTTCAGTCTTCCCGTGGTTAATTGGATGAGATTTCTGCCCATTCAGAACGGGACATCAGACAAGCAGACTGTTAGATAGGGTGAGAGAGTCGGTGGTGTTGAAGGGCTGGGTGTTGCCTGCAAACATGTGAAAATTAATGTGTTTTCAACTGATTTTGCCAAGAGACAATACGTAGGTGAGGAATAGAGGGGGCCAAGGATAGATCCTCGAGGGACAGCAGAGGATCGAAAGACCTGGAAATTCTGGAAAAATAAATTGGTATTTCAGACAAAATAATGAGCTGTATATTTTGAAGTGAGATATTAAAATGTTCTGCTGGATGGAAATGAACTTGGTACCTGAGTACCTGAGCTTCCAAAACCATACTCCCATTGTTTGAACTTGTGACAAGTCTTTTTCACCGACTCAATGCCCGATGACCTACAAGGTCCAGAAATGGTTCCACTGAAAATTGTCACGCTGGTTTTCAAATCCAGCCAAGACCTTGCCCCTTCCTATCTCCACAATCTTGTCCAGTGCCACAATCCTCAGGGATATCTGCAGCTCCTCCAATTCTGACCTGCTGTATATCCCTGATTTCAAGTGTTCCACTTCAAATGTCTAAGCCCTGAGCCCTGGAACTGGACAGAAGGGGGAGGCGAGAAAGTAGAGCTGAGGACACAACCTAGATCAGCCATTATTTTATCAAATGGAAGAGTAGGCTCGAGGGGCTGAATGGCCTACGCTTGCTCCCAATTTAGATACAACTTGCTTCCTAAACCTCATCACCCTCTCTTTTTTTCCCCCAAGATGCACATTAAAATCTATCTTTGACCAAACATTTGGTCACCTGCCCTAATACATGAGGAGAACTGGACAGAGAAGGGATTGGAGAGAGAGAAACTGTTCCCGCTCATAAAACAAGAGGGCACAAATTTAAAGTGATTTGCAAAAGAACGAAATATTACATGAGGAAAATTATTTTCACACAATGAGTGGTTCAGATCTGGAATGCACTGTCTGAAAGTGTAGCGGAGGCAGGCTTGATTGAGGCATTCAGGAGGACATGAGATGATTACTTGAATTGGAACCATGTGCAATGATACAGGGAAGGGACAGAGGGACGGCACCGAATCACCATGCACATCTGGAGAGCCGGTGCAGACGCAATGGGCTAAATGGCCTCCTTTTGCACCATAACAATTCTGTGATCTCCCCATGTGGTTTGGTAGCATCACACTTCTGTCTTGCGTCTTATAGATGGCGGACAGGTTATGGGAAGTTAAGTGGTGACTTAATCACTGCACAATTCCCTCTCGTAGTTACACAATTCATACGGCTGATCCAGGTCCAATGTACATCACACACTTGTGTAAGTACGCTTCAGATATAAACATACAGGTGATTGGAGAAGTGAATAATATCTGTAGAACTTGACTCAAGGTAATAATTCCTGGCTGCTATCATTTCCAAAAACAACCAAGAAAAGGTTGAATTCATTTCTGATCAAGCAGATTGTGTGTTTTTCCTCGGTGGAGAGCACTATAGTGGGTTAGGTGTCTCACCTTTTGAGGACCCTGCAGTGACATTAAATAGTCTTGGAATTACATTGGAAGAGATTGGGAGCAGTAGGGGTGCCAAGACAGGGGGGGGGTACACAGTTTAAAACTTAAATTAAACTTTAAAGAAAAGGCCTCATTCATAAAGAAAATGACTAGGGGTAGATTCTGTTAGAAACCACCACACTGTGAGCTATAAAGCATAGAGGGGGAGGGTCAGGTAGGAGAGAATATCTTAAATTCACAGCTGCCACCATAATGTGCGGATACTGAATCTATAGAGAAATTTCCCATTTTCCTTACAAGTTGCAGAGGGGTGCGTCGTAGCCTCTCTTGATCTGTTCCAGTTTGTAATCATAACCTAGTTTAAACAGGGTCCTCTGCAGATAGTTCATCTCCTGCACCTTGCTCATGACATTTTTGTAGATTCGATCCATGATTTCCTAAAAAGGTAAAAGCAGAGAGTGGTGGAATGTCTCGATATTGGAGCAGGAAACGCACTTCTCATACTCAAATATAATGTTGGATTGATTATCTTCATATCTGTTAGCAAACTTTGACATGGTATTAACAATCAACTAGATTTGCCAAAAACTGGTATATTAGAGCCTTCTTAAAGTCAGTTGAAGATCTTTAAATCCACACAAGCCAATCCCCTCAAGCCCCGATTATTCTTTGCGCGTTGTAATTTTATTAATAAAACGGCCCTCCAGGTTGAACATATAAAAGCTCCGATTATTCACTCACTGGAACAGCTGCCATCAGCGTTGGCTTCAGGACGGAACAGTCACCCTTACTGCCCTTCTTGATCTTAGTTGACTGCAAAAACAATAGAAGAAAACACAACTAAACAATGGTCTACTGACAACACACACACACACACACACACACACACACACACACACACACACACACACACACAATTTGTTCAACCCTACATTCAGCGAGTGCACAAACTGAGGCAAACAGTGAATTAAAATCAATGCAGTGACATACGAGTTGAGACAGAGCGCAGAGCAAGAGTACAGTAAGCATTGCGTTCAGGGAAAAAAAAATAACCTCCCACTTCTAAGTAAAAGTCATTTATATTTTGGATAACTGCTGAGGGAGCATGTAATTCCATTTATTGTGCGCAGGAAAACTGTTCATTCTCCTTGGGTTGTTAGGGAGGGATTGGAAAAAGTGGTCTGCAGCTTAACAAAACAATTACAGCACAGTGACGAGCACTGCTGCCGCACAGCACCAGAGACCTAGATTCAATTCCGGCCTTTTGCTTGGAGCTTGCACGCTCTCCCCATGTCTGCTCGGGTTTCCTCCTGGTGCCTCCCACACTCCAAAGACGTGCAAGTTAGGTGGATTGGCCAGGCTAAATTGCCCCCTTAAGTGTCTGGGAGACCAGCAGGGCACGGGGATGGGGGTCGATAGGTGGGATTTTTGACAGTGCAGGCTCGATGGGCTGAATGGCCTGCTTCTGCACCATGGGGCTTCTACGATCTTCTGCCAGGAACTTAGTTGTGGCCTTACCAAAATCCCTTCGCCGGAAGGTCCAAAACATTGCTCACCTGATCAGCCAGGGTTTGGGGAGACGAGTAACCAATTCGACAGCCGTAGGCTACACAGGAAATTTCCGCAGTCAGCTCCAACACATGAGCTAAAGGCAGGTATCCAATATATGTATCTTTGGGTCTAGAAAAAACGGTCAAATTTGGCATATTTAGTAAACTCTAAGGATAGATGCTGAAGCATCAATTGGTTCAGCACAAAGAACTC
This sequence comes from Carcharhinus amblyrhynchos, assembly GCF_965287045.1. Lineage (NCBI taxonomy): Eukaryota > Metazoa > Chordata > Chondrichthyes > Carcharhiniformes > Carcharhinidae > Carcharhinus > Carcharhinus amblyrhynchos. Next base: position 135,967,742 of record NC_137327.1, read on the forward strand.
GTTTTAATCCTAAGAAATTTTGAAATTATATAAATGCAAGATTGCAGGAGCGACTTATTCTGAAAGCTTGAAATTTAGGTTTGAAAACTTTTTACGCTGTTTCTTTTAAAAAAGGGTGCACCTAGATTAAAAGTAAGCACACATTAGATCTTCGCTATAGACGTTCAGCAGGAAATACAACTGCAAGATACAAAGATCCGATCTTTGAAACAAGCCAGAGAGATTTAGGACAGAAATCCCAAGCCAAATAGACAAAAAGAAAAGAACCCCGAATTTCCAAACATTGGGCACTCCAAGGTCCAAAATTACACACACCAAAAAGATGGCACAGCGCTGTTGCCTCACAGTGCCAGGGATCCAGGTTTAATTCCGACCTTGGATTCTCCCCATGCCCGCGTGAGTTTCTTCCAAATGCTCCGGTTTCCTCCCACACAAAACTTCCTTTTACAAACTCAGGACACCTAAAAGTACCAGCAGCCAGTTAACAATGACACACAAAATACTTTATTATAAAGTATTTCGATAGGGCAAGCTCTCTCAGACAGAAGTGAGACCACGATCACTGTTTTAGGTTAAGGGAAATTGCCCAGGACACCAGGGAGAAAGAACGTCCTTACTCTTCTTCAAAGCGGTGCTGTGGTACCATTCCTGGCCCCCTTCAATGGCAGATGAGGCCTCAGCTTAAATCTTTCACCCAAAGGAGAGCATCAACAGTGCAGCACTCCCTCAGTGCTGCAATGGAGTGTCGACCTTGATCTTCTGCTCTGCAGTGGGATTTGAACCATTAAACTTTTACGCTACGGCTAACAGCATGTCCAGAAATAATCATTTGGTATATTTTCATATTGGAATGTTAAGCATTGATGCATTAAAAATAAGAGCAGGCCATTTGGCCCTTTACACCTGCTCTGCCATTTATGATGATCATGGCTGACCATCAAATTTAATGCCCTGATCCCACCTTCTCCCCATTTCCCTCGAGCCCCAAGAGCTATATATCTAATTCCTTCTTGAAATCACGACATTTTGGCCTCAACTACTTTGTGATAATGAATTCTACAGATTCACCACCCTCGGTGAAGAAATTTCTCCCTATGGATGCAACCCAGAAAGCATCCTTTCTGGTTGTATCACAGCTTGGTGGGGCTCTCGCTGTGCCCAAGACCACAAGAAACTACAAAGGGTCATGAACGAAGCCTGGTCCATCACTCAAACCAGCCTCCCACCCGTTGACACTGTCTACACTTCCCCTGCCTCAAAAGCAGCCAGTGTAATCAAGGACCCCACGTGCACACACTCTTCCATCGTCTCCTGTCGGGAACAAGCATGAGGACAGGTACCAACTGACTCAAGAACAACATCTTCCCTGCTGCCATCGGACTTTTGAATGCACCTACCTTGTGTTAAGTTAATCTTTATATCCTAGCTATAACTACAACACTGCGCACTCCCGTTTCCTTCCCTATGGTATGGTATGCTTTGTCTGTATAACGTGCAAGAAACAATACTTTTCACCGTACGGTAATACACGTGACAATAATATATCAAATCAAGTGAGACGAAATGTTCTTAGTTCAACAATAAGCACGACCTCCCTGAAATTTTAGTAAAGGGAGTACAGCGCAGAAAGATTACCTACTTACCCAAGCCCGGGTATCCTCTGACACTGGCCAGTCATACCCGCTATCAAGTTACTGTGAATCATCATCACGCCCTTTGGGTGACCTGTTGAGCCACTTGTGTACATCACCACAGCCAAGTCCGATGGAACAGGCCGAGATGGGGTTCTGTCCGCTGTGAAGAAGACAGCCACAATCAGTGCTAAGCCAAGGAATTATCATCTCAGTATAAAATATCTCCTCGAGGTTACATTACTCCATTCTAAATGTGCAGACAAGTTGGATAGTGAGCAAAGTGTCTTGTGATGCATAATCCTGATGGGGGTGGTGGTGGGGGATAGTAATTGAAGTATTATGGAAACAGTAGAAATATATTAAGGATATGGCAGAGTGGTGAGCGCTTATCTCAGGGATCTGGGTTCAATTCCAGCCTCGGGTGACTGTGGGGACTTTGCACCTTCTCCTGTTCCTCTTCACCTCAATCCATCAGCATATTCTCACTCCTTGGTCCCTCACGTGCTTACCTAACTTTGAGTGGTGGAACAGGCCCAATCAGATCGTGGCTGATCGCTCCCTGGTCTCAAGATCATCTCCCTCCTGTTTCTCATCTCCCTCTCTCTCTCTTTATTCACCTTCCTCTTGAAGCCAATGATTCAGTCTCCACCACGCTATGACACAGCGAGTTCCACAAATTCACCACCCTCCTGATCCCAGTTTTAAATCTGTTGCCTCTCAACCAATACCCGTGACCTCTTGCTCCTGTTTGCTCCATAAGAGGAAACAGGTGATCTACATTCACTTCATCAATCCCTTTTAAAATTTTGTATACCTCGATCAGATCCCCTCTCATTATTCTAAACGCCAGTGAGTACAAACCCAAACTGTTTAATCAACCCTTTCATCCCCGGAATCAATCTGGTGAACCTCCTCTGAACTGCCTCCAATGCCATCACCTCCTCCCTCAGATAAAAAGGAGGCCAAAACTGGACACAATACTCCAGATGTGGTCTCACCAACACCCTGTACAACTGCAACAACACTTCTCTACTTTTACACTCCAGTCCCCATGCAATAAATACCAACATCCCATTTGCCTTCTATTTATTACACGCTGCACCTGCATACTGACTTTCTGCAGTTCATGAACACGGACAGCCGGGTTCCCCCCCCCCAAACCCAGAAGACGGACACCCGGGTTCTCCCCTACCCCCCCCCCCCCCCCCCACCAGAAGACGGACACCTGGGTCCGCGTCCCCCCAAACCCCTGCCCAGAAGACGGACATCCAGGAACCCCCGCCCAGAAGCATTTTGAAACTGCTTCCCATTTAGGTAATAATTTGCCCATTCTTTTGCCAATGGATAACCCCACGTGTGTGAACGGGGGAAAAGTGAGACAGAGAAGCAGTCAGGCCTCGGGATGGAATTACAGGGCTTGGGACCCTGTCCTGCTGAAGGCATGGCTGTCCTTGAGAAGCACAATAAAACTGGGGGTGCTCAAGAGGCCTAGGATTTGGGGAGGGCCGTCGGGTTGGAGGATAAAAGGGAGGAGAGACCAATGAGGTATTTCATAAAATCATAGAAACCTTACAGAGCAGAAGGAGTTTGCACTGATAATCTCCCCCAGGCCCTATTCCTGTGACCCCCACACATACCCTGCTAGAGGCCTGACACTAGGATCTATTTAGCACGGCCAATCACGCTAACCTCGCACATCTTTGGACTGTGGGGGGTAACCGGAGGAAATCCACACAGATACCGGGAGAAAAAGTGCAAACTCCATATAGGTGTTTGAAAACAAGGATGATAATTTTAAAATCTATATTAATATAAAAGAGTAGCAATACGTTAGTTGTAAAAATTGCTGTATGCAGTGATGCCAGGAGAAATAGTCTGTATACGTACCATTCTCAGGTTTGGCTCCAAGCTCTTCCACAGAAGCCATACTGTGAATCTGAAGAGCTTCTGAGTATCCTGAAGTATTGATGGCTTTCTTGTCCACGTAGATGATGTGTTTCAGCTTCTGGACTTTTGGCAGCACTTTCTGTCAGCAAACAAAAATGTGGAAAACCATGAATTCGGAGATTACTAATGTTCCCGGATTTTAGGTTGGAATTTTGTACATCAATATCAAATTCCACAGAGCCTTGGATGTTTATAGCACAAGAAATGGCCACGTGATACACTGCATTGTTTGAGCAATTTAAAACGAATCCCAATGACCTTTGCTGCTCTCACTGAATATATCCTTGTACCATCCTCTGTTTCAAGCACATATCCAACTTACACAAAGATGCAGCACTGCTCCATGGCAAAGTGTGCCATTCTCAAACGACTCTCACCAACTTTTACAGATGCACCATAGAAAGCATTCTTTCTGGTTGTATCTCAGCTTGGTGTGACTCCTGCTCTGCCCAAGACCACAAAGAACTACAAAAGGTCATGAATCCATCACACAAACTAGTCTCCCATCCATTGGCTCTGTCTTCCCGCTGCCTCAGCAAAGGGGCCAGCAAAATTAAGGACCCCACACACCCTGGACATTCTCTCTTCCACCTTCTTCTTTGGGGAAAAAGATACAGAAGTCTGAGGTCACGTACCAACCGACTCAAGAACAGCTTCTTCCCTGCTGCTGTCAGACTTTTGAATGGACCTACCTTGTATTAAGTTGATCTTTCTCTGCACCCTAGCTATGACTCTAACACTACATTCTGCACTCTTGTTTCCTTCTCTATGAACTGTATGTTTTGTCTGTATGGTGTGCAAGAAACAATACTTTTCACTACATGATAATACATGTGACAATAAAATCAAACCAAAACCTTCTTGCACAAACAAGTTTCTCTTAGCCTATTTCCTTCCCATTATAACAATTTTAATGGAGTGACCTCCCAATCTGCCCACCAGAAAAAAGTGGCCTTCCCTATTTAATCAGATCAAGATCCTTTACAATTAAAAGCAAAATCTTTATTAGAATCTCAGTCCCAGCATCTCTCATCCTCCTTCAATGATAGTTTCCCCTCCCCAAGCATTATCCTTATGAATCAATGCTTTACATATTGCACACAATATTTTTTTACTTTATGCAAATGCATGTAATATCCCAACTCACTGTTTCACTCTTATTGCTCTTACATTTTGCGAATTTATTTGAACATCTACATCTCCATTCACCCACACCCTTCTGTCTATTTACATGCATATATCTATTTTCCCTTTTTATACGCACCACTTCCAAAACATGAGAGCCGGAATTCTCCAACCTCCCTCATGGTTGGGATTCTCCAGTCCCGCTGCAGTGAATGGAGTATTGGCTGAGTGACAAATTCGCCATTCTCGCTGGCAGTGGTGGTGAGACGAACGAGATCGGAGAATCCCGGTTATCATCTCAAAACTTGTCCTCATCAAGTTGCATTTGCAACCCGTTTACTTACTCTCTCAACCTACCTGCCTTCAGGTACATTACAGTTCTCCTCATGGGCTGGCAAGCCATTAACTTCTCTGCAGTAGGCAAACTGCAAGATTCTCCTCCCTGTAGCCAAACCCGGACCCCACACCCTGAACTGAGCAAAACCCATTTATCTCAGATGTGTTTCATTCCCTTTAATGAATGATCTATTATGCTGCTGCATTTTGTCGCAAACTGGAAGCATCTTAATGACAACCTCAAAATTCACGTACCCTCCAACTGCATCCGGTCACTACTCAAATTTCCACTGCTTAAAAGAAAAAAAACTAAACTTCTCAAATGCAAGGTTGGTTTTAACCAATTTATATCGGTTGTCCCAGATTAAACCAGAGGTGCTAAATGCTCACCTATCCCCAGCTATGGGTGGGTTTGTGGCATGTTGCCTGGTGGGAGAGGCAGCTCATCACTGGAAGATCCCATTGGTTCACCTGTCTCCGTTACCAGGGAACCCACCGTGGGTGGATTACCCGTGACACAAAAGGAGGATCCCACCGGAAGGAGGGCTGGAAGATCTCACCACGCAGATTCCAGGAGTTTATCCGCAAGTGTTACCAGTATACCTGGTCTACAGTTATCCAGTTGATTAGCCAATCCTTTCCCATTCAAGGTGCTTCACTGATTTTCCAGCTCCATGGCTCAATTTGACTATTTTGGGAATATTAAAAAAAACGCAAGCCTCTGCAATTCCCCGGAACAACTTTCAGCAGGCTGGATGGTTGGCTTTGGGGCAAGGCTGGTTCCATATAGAGCCCTCGTTACTTTTTCAGAACTAAATTGTTTTCTGTAGTTATCTGACAACTGTACCATTGCCACATCTGTAACCCCAGGTGTTTCTCACATCCTGCATTATTTGCAAAAGCAGCAAAATATTTCTTTATCGTCTCCAACAAGACTCCCTCCTTCATCCGAGTGATCCTACCCGATTAAGTATTTCTTTGCTTCTTATAAAGTTTACGAAAATCTCTGTCCTCTTTTACATTGCGATAGCTTTCTTTCAAATCCACTGTTAGCCCTTTAAGCGTTTTCACTTCCCTAATACACTTTGCACATTTGTGTCTTTGTGTTACTGTTTGCTTAGATTTAAACCACATGCGAAGTACAGAAGGAAAAAAGAATGTTGTTGATCTTTGTTTTTTGTATAACAAACCTTGCTTATAAAACTTATTTTAACAGTTTGCAAGCAGAGTTATATATCACTGACTGGACCATCGCGTCTTTTAATCAGAATATAAATTGTAAGCTCCTCTTAGGGGGTTCACATGATTGTGTCAATGTTGATTCAACTGACAATGGAAATGGTTTTAAGCATGTTAATTTTATTAGGTTAGATTCCAAATTCAACATTCGGAGGATGCTTTATCATCTTTATAACAGGACCTGAGAATTGAATATAGGTCAGAGCGTCAAAAACACGGAGGTTTCTACTCACATTTCCATATTCGCTGTTTTACTGCAATAACACCCTCCAGGTAGGTTTCAGCAAGCTCCTCACACTAACAATTCAGGTAGAATTACGAGCTAAAAGGCTAAGCTTTACTGCTGCAAGAAAGATTATATGAGGAAAAACTAGTGGGGAAACACTGGCCTTCCAGTCCAGCCGATATCCGTGATGTATTTCACAGCTGGTCTGTCCCAGCATCGGGGAACCCGCTGCGGGGGGAGGGTCACCTTTGGCGGGACTGGAAGGTCCTGCCATCGGGAAGTTCCATAAAATCCCATCTTTCCACTGAAGTATACGCAGGCCGGATCCCAATTTAAAGTTTTATTCATTAATCACAAGTAAGGCTTACATTAGCGCTGCAATGAAGTTACTGTGAAATTCCTCAAGTCGCCATAGCCCGGCGCCTGTTCAGGTCAATGCACCTAACCAGACTGTGGGAGGAATCCTGGGCACCCAGAGGAAACCCACGCAGACACGGGAAGAATCCACACAGACAGTGAGCCAAGCTGGGAATTGAACCCGGGTCCCTGGCGCTGCGAGGCAGCAGTGCTAATCACTGGGCCACCATCTTTCCTGACGCCGTAAGTGCAAAAGCTCTCATTCAAGAAGCAGGCCGTGCCAGGATCCTGCAGGCTCACCTTCAACTTTGTGTCAAGAAGGTCCACACTAGTGATGAGATGGGTTATTTCAGATTCGTTCAGCCCGTAAGCTACAGCGTCTTCTCCAAGGGTGGAGTAAATCGTTACAACTAAGGAGGAGAGGAAGGAAACAGTCAAGCTACACTTGCATTGAAACAGATGCAACATTCTCAATGTGTACAGGGAATAAATTAACATTCTAAACGCTCACATTACATATAAAATCAGTAGTTTCCCCCAGTAGCTGCCTAAAAAAAAGGTTAAAAACAAAAACCCTGCATGTTTTTGTTAAACTCTTTCAGTTTCTTTCGGTGCATCATTTCAAAGGCTCATAGGTACAAAGCTACACTGCAGATCTTGAGCAGACAGCCTAGAATAATTCTTCAGAGTCAGACTTTTTTTGCATTGCATTGCTGATTGTGCTGTCATTGGGTGGCACGGTGGCACAGTGGGTTAGCACTGCTGCTTCACAGCTCCAGGGTCCTGGGTTCGATTCCCGGCTCGGGTCACTGTCTGTGTGGAGTTTGCACATTCTCCTCGTGTCTGCATGGGTTTCCTCCCACACTCCAAAGATGTGCGGGTTAGGTTGATTGGCCGTGCTAAGAAATTGCCTCTTAGTGTCCAGGGATGCGTAGGTTAGTGGGGTTAGTGGGTATGACATGGGGGTAGGGCCCGAGTGGGACTGTGTTCGGTGCAGACTCGATGGGCCAAAGTGCCTCCTTCTGCACTGCAGGGATTCTATTCTATGATTAAGCCAAGGTCCTGTCTGCCTCTGAGACGTGGAAGAATCTAATCTCACTATCTGGAGGGGTGATCTGATCAGTTGGTGTTGGAGCCGGAGCTCGGCTTTCAATCAAAACAGATCGGCCGATAGTTTCCCCTGGTCCCCATGTGTACGGGACTGCAAAAATACTCAAACTGGTGATATGTAGACTTCAGAAGTAATTCAGTGCCAAAGTGATTAATGGGATCATTGATAGAATCCCTCCAGTGCAGAAAGAGGCCATTCAGCCCATCAAGCTGAAGTAGGGAAAAGGTGAGTGCATTTTGTACCTGAAGGGAAAGGGTTAATGGATTTTGTACCTAGAATAGGTCACAAACATAACTTTTCATCATGACTGATCTTCCTTAAGCTTATACTGCTCCCGACATTAGTAAGTTATTTGTTCACGTCTTACGTGCTTTAACACATTTGTAAAAAGACAGATTGTTTAATGTGGCTGCTATTTTGTAGACTTTGCAACTCTTATCTATTTGTGTTCGTTGGACATCGTTACACAGATGGTAATTTACGATACTGGCTTTTGACAGTTGCTGATGGCAGATCGCAATACCGGCTTTTAACAGGAAGAGTCCGGCTCGGAGAGCCAGGATTGCACAAGTAACATCAAAAGACAGGGATGCTGGTACTGCTGCAGAAGGCGTTTGAATTGTGACTGGGTTAAGCCTTATCATGACTGCAGCCGCCGGCTGGACGGTGAATCACGATTAAATCTGGGGCTGTATCACCACCGAGGAAGGAAGACCTGGCAGGGATTGGAACTTTGAACCGTGATTCCTGCTGGAGCTCAATGTATAAACATAAGAACATAAGAAATAGGAGCAGGAGTAGGCCATCTAGCCCTTCGAGCCTGCCCCGCCATTCAATAAGATCATGGCTGATCTGTTGTGGCTCAGTTCCACTTTCCCGCCCTCTCCCCATAACCCTTAATCCCTTCTCTTATCAAAAACCCATCAACCCGCGTCTTAAAAATATTTAGCGAGGCAGCCTCCACCACTTCAACGGGCAGAGAATTCCAGAGATTCACCACCCTTTGAGTGAAGAAGTTCCTCCTCAACTCCGTTCTAAACCGCCTCCCCTTTATCTTGAGGCTGTGCCCCCTAGTCCTACTGTCTTTTTTGAGCGGGAAGAGTCTCTCCACTTCTATCCTATCCATCCCATTCATCATCTTATACGTCTCAATGAGATCTCCCCTCATTCTTCTAAACTCTAACGAGTACAAGCCCACGCCCACTTCTGTTTGTGTTCTAATGAGAAGTCTGGTAGTCCCTGCTTCTCCCAAAACTCTGGAATAGACCCCAGAGTTTTGAAATAAAAAAAACACTATTTTGACTCACTAACAATCTCAGAAGTATTACTTTACCTACAATGCCTGCACTGACAACAGTCCCACTCAGGCCCTATCCCCATAACCTTATGTATTTACTCTGCTAATCCCCCCCCCGATGGGACAATTTAACATGGCCAATCAACCTAACCTGCACATCTGTGGGAGGAAACCCACACAGAAACAAGGAGAATGTGCAAACTCCTCACGGACAGTGACCCGAGGCTGGAATTGAATCCACGCCCCTGGTGCCAAGGGGCAGCAGTGCTAACCACTGCTACTGTGCCACCCCAATGTGAAAGGTGCTACATAAATGCAAGCTCTGTCTGTCAATACTCATTACTTGAGTGCTGGAGGACAAATTGGGACATGAAATAACTGGCTCAGATCTAGCAAGTTGGAGCAGCGAATTGAAAACTGGCTCAAACCAAATGACAACTTGACTGAATGAAGGCCAACTGAGTTTTTTTGCAGCAATTAATTCCAGCCTGTTCTGTTCTGGCCAGAACTCATTGTTTATTCCTGGTGATTTGATTAAAATTAACCTAAACAGAGAAGGGAAAAAAAAATCCTAAACAGAAATTGTTATTCATGCCATTAAAAGGTTAAGTGGCTGCGGAGCATTTGAAAACTTGCTTCAGCTGCCTCCAAATATTTGTACTCGACTGAGTGCCATCTTATGTCCAGGGGCATTAAGACCCAGGGCATGATGCCAGTTCAACAGTTGGCAAGTGAAGGCATGCATTTAAGGGATGCAAAACAGGCAGGACGATGGGAAAGGTGACAAAGGGATGGATCAGGAAGGGATCTTGGAATTGTAGAAAATAAATCCCCAAAAATATCATCTGTGCCTCTGGCCACGAACAATCATTTCGTTAAACAAAAGAAAAAGATGAGGAACAGATGGTGCATCAAGTGAAGCAATTCTTTCCCAGTGTAAAGTATCAGTGTGCTACGCAATTCAGGAAGGGCGAGGTCACACTGGAAAGACGGGCAGAAGAGCTGCAAAAACGTGGGCTAGAGAATAAAATACGCATTTCGCCAAGCTTTACCCTGACCTCATCGACACTTGCGTGCCGTTCCAGCAGAGAACAGCCATCTCGGCATTGACAGTCAATCAAACTTTTGCTTTAACAAACAGGACAGTGAGGGAGCTTAATTTTAACACATTGAATTTATCTGGGCTATAATTTTCAACTGTGATGGCCTTTGACCTGGAAGGGTAGGATAAACAAAACTTGAAATTTCTGTAGAAGTTCTACAGAATCCGATCCTTTCCAAGTGGTTGAAAAATACGTTCGAGAGCCTGGATCAATTATGAAAGGACTCAACTGTAATTTTCTTAGATAATTAGGAATACTGGTCCAAATGATCTGACAACTCTTGATCTGAAAACAGTATCAACAGGAATGAAACCATTTGGCTAGGAAAACTCAAAAGGAAAAGCCACAGGCACAAAGGGAGAGCTGGAGGCTGAAGGCGATCAGCACACAGACACATACACAAGAGAGAAAGCAAATAGAGACAGAAATAGGAACACAGAATTCTTGAGAAGAAATAAATCACCTTCAGGAAGAGTTTTGTTTGACAAAAACAGACAGGAGCTCTTGGCAGCACTGTGATCTGGTTTAAAAGCTTTGTGAATTGCTTGGAGATGATAAACAGGGTGACACGGTGGCAGGCACTGCTGCCTCACAACACCTGGGACAAAAGTTCCAATCACTGGCTTGGATGACTGTCTGTCTGGAGTCTGCACATTCTCCCCGTGTCTGCATGGGTTTTCTCCAGGTGCTCCAGTTTCCTCCCACAGTTCAGAGATGTGTGGGTTAGGTGGATTGGCCACGCTAAACCACCCCCTAGTGTCAAGGGGGGCTAACTAGGGTAAAGGCATGGGGTTATGGGGATAGTGGGATTGTGGTTGGTGCAGACTCAATGGGCCAAATGGCCTCCTTCTGCACTGTAGGGTTCTATGATTCTAGCTGGGTGTATCCCAGGGGTGGCTAAACCATAATCTGGGGTGTTATCGGTCATTCAATTGAAAATAAATTCTGGAAAGCTACAGCCTCAGGGTTGCCATGACCCAAGGGAGACCGCACGAATCTCAGGAATGAAAGCATTATCAATAGGATTCCTGACTGACTTTGCCCAAATAAAAGAACAGCATGTTATAAAACTCTATGTAATGCCAAACATGCTGACAGGAAATGCTTGGGTTCCTGTAAGATGTCATTGCATTGACTATTTAAAGGGGAATTAAGCTTCTCATTTGAAGCACATTTGTCTGAGCATGTTAATTAGGACCAATCTGAGCCAGTGCAAAAGTAAAAATTACAGAAGTGAAACCTTGTTGGTAATTTCATCATTTGGGGGTCATTTTTCCCTCCACCCCCAGGAATTATGAAGATCGCTTTTGCTCAAACTTGGAACTTTTGTCTGCCAAAAGAAAAAGGCCAATATTGCACTGCACTTCACGTCTTATCTTTGCTGCTTGTAGGGCACTCAAGGACAAGGTTACAAACATGTCGGTCATCAAAGCCAAATCTCCAAATCATTGGTACTCATCAGGCAGAGGTAACGTTACTGGCTCAGGTATGTTTGCAGGATGGAAGGTGGATGTATTCAAAGAGGATATTCTGTTTGGCAAGACAGCTATAGCCAGAAAATCAGTGGGATTCCAAATATCCCAAGCTTGTAAGCATGGCACGAGGCCCGGAAAGATCCATCTTTGTCCCTGGGAGGCTTTAGTTTATGACGGAGGAAAATGTTGACCTCAGGTTGTTGGACGATGTGCTACCATCGTCGTCAGCGGCTTGGCAAATGACACCAACACGGGAGCCAGCAACCAGACATGGCACTTGAGGCAGATCGTGCCTCTCCCAGATTGGTCTCTTCATCATCAAAAAACGCACCATATCAAACTACCCCATCCCCAACAGATTTGATTGGCCGCATGTCTTGTGTAGATAGAAAGATGGTGCTGATGAATTCATCTCTCACTAGTACAGGCCTTTGGCGTTGTTTCGGTTGGTTGGGGGGCGGTGCACACACAGTGCAGGGGGAAGAAATAAGGTTTGGAAAAAAAAAATCAATGTTTTTCTAGTCAAGCCCACTTCCCCTCTCACCACCAAACTCTAACTACTCTGTTAGGTGTGCCCCTGGACAACAAAGTTAAACTCCACACAGCTCGTGTAATTGAAACCAAGCCCAGATGTTTCTCCCCCATTTGATGTTTTTAATCAACTTGTCTGAACGAGCTTATTCCCAAAAAAAAACCACAATGTAAAGGATTGCACAGAAGGTTGTTAAACATTTGAATGTTCAAAGCAGTGACAAACAAGTACTCTCATGCAGAGGGAGGAAATGAATAGCCTGTGGGCATCGTTATTGGAGAGATGGGCAGGGTCTAAAGAGCAGATCACATTTCTGCTTCAAGCGACAAAAACCCAAAACATTTTGCAGGGAGAGGCCGAGACAGAGGCAGATTTCTGCAAAGCAATCAGAAGTTAGAAGATCAGAAAGTACGAAAACTGCCCCCAAAATCCTCCCAAACCCTTAACTGACATCACCGTGGAAAGGTTGCAAGTTATGCTGTGTTTTGAAAGCTGTGTCATTGCCCCAGATTGCACTGACATCTCACCCACTTGGCAAACGAGTGTGCCCTTCCCCCAACTGGTATGATTCACCCAAATGAATTACTCAACTCCCTGAGCTGCGCACAAGCCATGTGCTGATTTCTACAACTGAACATCATTTTGAGGTAAGATACAAGTTACTGACAAATCTCTTTTGGCAACCTTCAGAGTTATTCTTTGGCTTCTAACCAAGTTAAGACGCTGTCATTAGGGAGAAAACAATATTTATGGAAAAAGTCTTCCAGCATTACTTAAAAAAACGATGCATCATGACATATTAGTGTTTGGGCACAAAGTTTAAAGAATAACACGTTAATGACCGGAATATCTTTACAAAGGCCAAGTACGAGAAAGTTAACATGGGATTATAGTAGACGTCATGGAAGCCAGTTCATGATCTTAGCAAGTTAGTTTCCTGTTTTCTGTATATCTCCTATGTTTCTCTTCCAAAGTTTGTGGCATGACCAGTATTATTTCTCAACTAATGTTTCCTGTACAGTGACATCACTTCTTTGGGGCTGTGAAGTATTTTGGGACATTTTAAAGACAAATCCTTCTTTTATGATGCGGTGTGCAAGAAGTTTGATGACCCACGTACGAGCAACCTTTCAAATCACCATTCGCCCTCATTTCTTTTTGTACTACACTTATTCAATGTTGTCCTTTCTCGGGAGTTCAAGGTTTAGCCCTCTTGCCCCTATCCAACTGACCTGGGAGCTCATCTCCCAACACCAAGCCAAACACAGGGGCAGCTCTGCAAACACAGCTCAGGCCTCTCCTCGTAAAACACACTTCCTGTTTTCTGCCTGCCCACATCAGCACCACTGAGATAGAGAAGTGGGTGGAGGGGGAAGGACTGTTTTTTTGGATGATTTGTTCCGATGAGAGTACCGTTGTCAAGGCCCTCCCTCCCACTCTGGATCCCTCTCATTTCCCAAGTGCTCCAAGTTGGAGGAACAGCACCTTTCAGATAAACACTCCAGAACCTTCTGAGCACAGCAAGCACTTCAGACTGGAATCTCTGACTCTATTTTGCTTTTACTCTCATTTTCCTTTCTTTTTGTTTTTGATAGCAGCAGTTCTCCATTCACACCACCTCTAGCCCCAACTTTTGTTTTCTTTTTAAAATTTGTCCCACGGCCGTTCCTTTTGGCCACTATTTTGTCGATCGGTCCTGTCTTCCAGCTAGCACGGACCTGCCCCCTTCCTTTCACTTGCATTGCTGACATTTCCTGTTCTGATGCAAGATCAAAGGCCGAACGTTAACTCTCTCTCTCTGACCACAGAAGCTGCCCGTCTCAGAGACTATTTAAAGCATTTTCTGTTTTACTTCCATGTGCTGCAGTGAACATAAGAACATAGGAAATAGGAGCAGGAGTAGGCCATCTAGCCCTTTGAGCCTGCCCCGCCATTCAATAAGATCATGGCTGATCTGAAGTGGATCAGTTCCACTTTCCCGCTTTCTCCCCATAACCCTTAATCCCCTTGCCTACCAAAAACCTATCTACCCGTGATTTAAATATATTTAGCGAGGCAGCCTCCACCACTTCAACGGGCAGAGAATTCCAGAGATTCACCACCCTTTGAGTGAAGAAGTTCCTCCTCAGCTCCATTCTAAACCGCCTCCCCTTTATCTTGAGGCTGTGCCCCCTCATCCTACTGTCCTTTCTGAGCAGGAAGAGCCTCTCCACCTCTATCCTATCCATCCCATTCATCATCTTATACGTCTCAATGAGATCCCCCCTCATCCTTCTAAACTCCAACGAGTTCAAGCCCAGTCTATTCAGCCTCTCCTCATAGCTCAACCCCCTCAACTCCGGTATCAGCCTAGTGAACCTCCTCTGCACTCCCTCCAAGGCCAAAATATCCTTGCGCAAGTGCGGCGACCAAAACTGCACACAGTACTCCAGCTGCGGCCTCACCAGTGCCCTGTACAGCTGCAGCAAGACCTCCCTACTTTTATATTCTATCCCCCTCGCTAGTGCTTTTGCTTTCAAGTTTGATACTGAACATTGTGTACTTTTCAGAACACCAGGGCCAACACCTGCCTTTTGCTTCATTTTTTTTGTCAATCTGATATTGAACCAGATTTTGTTTTTAAATAGCAGGACTTAAATCCTCTCCTTGGCTACCTGGCTCCCTTTGGTTAGTGCCGTTATCATGCCAAGTTTGATTCCACAGAATCCCTACAGTGCAGAAGGAGCCAATTTTGCCCATCAGGCCTGCACTGACTTTCTGAAAGAGCTTCTTATCCAGGCATCACGCAGCTCCCTAACCACCACCACCCTCCCCAACGCCACCCTCCAAGCTCCATTCCCAGAACCCCGAACATTTATCATGGTTAATTCACCTAACCCAAACGTCTTTGGACTGAGGCGGGTAACTGGAACGCCCGGCAGAAACCCCACACAGACATGGGGAGAATGTGCAAACTTCACACAGACAGTGACCCAAGGCCGGAATCGAACCCAGATCCCTGGCACTGTGAGGTCCCAGTGCCAACCACTGCGCCACCAAACCCCTCGCACCCCGGACATAGAAGAAGGTGGAACAGACTGTCAGGAAAAAAGTACAAAAGTCTGAGATCACATACCGACCGACTCAAGAACAGCTTCTTCCCTGCTGCCATCAGACTTTTGAAAAGACCTACCTCATAAGTTGATCTTTCTCTACATCCTAGCTACGACTAAGCTAGGATGGAATCGAACCAGGGTCCCTGGCGCCGCAAGGCAGCAGCGCCAACCACAGAACCACTGTCTTGCCAGCCACACAACTCTCACGTTGTAGGATAACGGGTAATATACTCACGTGGGAAGTTGTATTTGAAGCAGGCTTGTGCTGCAATCATCCACTCAGCCCTGGTTTCACAGAAGATACCAATCATATCCTTCGCCTTCAGCCCCAACACGGACAGGCCGCTGCCAAAGCGGTTTACGCGCTGATCGACCTCCTGGTAGCTCAGCCATTTGTATTCCCCTAGGATTAGCTGCAGGCAAAGCAAAAGTACATCCACCCATCAAATCGAGCAACAGCATACCACCAAATATACAGTGTCCTGGTCTTAATGTGGAATCGCTTTTAGAACCCCTGCAGTCCAGATGATCGATATTTGGCGAATTTGATATCGTACCTCATTTGCAATCCATCGTACCTGGGCAACTGATGTACTCATTTTGCAATAAAGGAAAGTCATTCTGTGCACTTCCTCAGAACGGAAGCAAGTTCCTGATACTGGGACCGCGCCTCGACCACAGTCATGTTGAGTAAACACCTGCCAGATCAGGAGCACTGTGACTTTCCTGGCCTTTCAATCAGATGGTCACATTTCCCTACAGTGCAGGAGGTGGCTGCCATTCGGCCCATCGAGCCTGCACTGACAACTATCCCACAAAGTCTGGGCGAACTGTGTTGTACGTCTTGTAGAAGGGAATTGGAAAATGTCTAGATTACAAAAAGAACCAACACTTGGCTTCAATCCCTGAAGGGGAGAATGCAAGACCTTTGTTGATGCCAACCAAGATCGTATGTATGTTCAACATGACCACACCATCCAAAGGAATCCCCAGGGTGGGGTGTATAGTGACAGCATACACTGGTTATGGAAAAGGTACATAATACTATATGGGAAGGGTGGTGGGGTCAATGAGGATAAATCAACATCAGGCATGATCATAGAATCCCTCCAGTGCATTCGGCCCATCAAGTCTGCACTGACAACAACCCCACCCAGGCCCTATCCCCATAACAACCATGTATTTACCCTCAAATTTAGCATGGCCAAACTAAACTGCTCATCTTTGGAGCGTCGGAGAAAAACGCAGCATCCAGACAAAACCCATGCAGACACAGGGAGAACATGCAGACTCCACACAGACAGTGACCCGAAGCCTGTATCAAACCTGGGTCCCTGGCGCTGAGGGGTAGCAGTGCTAACCACTCTGCTGCCCAGGAGCTCCCTCTTGTGATTGGTCTACCCCTCACACCTGACCCAGTAAACGAGATTCATTCCAGTGACACACCTGCAACGAGGGGACAACGGCTCACATCATTTGTTACTGGCAGGTAATCAGCGGCGCGTGAAGCGTTTACCTTTTTAAATACTTTTCCATTGGCCTGCACCTCATTTTCCTCACTCAGCAACTCCCTCGTGCCCAAACAGTTCTGCTTCTGGAATCGCTTCACGGCCGCTTCCAAGAGCTTATCGAGCGTGTCCAGCCCCGGGAAGTCCATTTTGGCAAGGGACTCAAAATGGTCGACGGAACGGTACGGGCTGCCGGGTTTGTCGGAGGTGGCCTTGGCCTTTAGTCGCTTTGCCATTGCCTTTTTCTTCTTTGTGTCAGAGAGGAAATACCAGGGGATAAAGGTGAGGGTTGTGTACAGCCACATCAACAGGTAGATAGGAAGCAAGAAAATGCAATGCACTTCTTGTTTAAGATGCATTGTAGACTTTGATTTCTCCCCCCACTCAGGCAAGATTCTTTCTAGGACTGGCTTGACGTCACTCTCGCTCTCAACTGACTAGGGTTTTTTTTTTTGGGTCCTGTTGGAGGTTGGCTCAGCTCCCAGAGGTTGGCGACAGGGTGCAGTTGACAAAAGCAGCGTGCGTCGGAGGGTGGCGAGATTGAGGAGAGAGACAGAGAGAAAGAAGACTACAGCAAAAGCTACACCGACCGCTTGAAAAGCCAACAGGGGACACCGGTCAGGTCACAGTTTTTGAGTGCGGAAGAGAGAAAAAAAGAAATTGGACAAGTTAGTACCATGGTTAGCACACTATCTACCTTTTAACAGCAACACACTTAGCAGTGAAAAGATTAATAGTAATGTAATGCAGAGGCTACCAGTTAAGAAGCTAATGCTGATGGTATGTGAAAAATATCACCACCACCCTAGTTAAGCAGGGCAGTTGAAACAAAGACAGTAACTTTACATACATGAGCTAGCAGTGTTAGAGGTCACTTTAAATACCAAATCAAATTACAATTGGCCACTTTGTTGGTCAGTGGCTTTTCTTTAAGCAGATTTATTTGCAGGAAATCAGCCACACACCACATATAATAAAGGGAAAAGGAAAATGAAGTATAGCAATAGAATAATTGATCATCCAGAACTACTTAATTTGGACTGTTCTTACTTTAAATGTGAGTTTAACACTCATTTGCCAATGATAATAGCACAGGTAGGGGGTCACTCAATATATAACAAAATTGCAATTCTTAAAATTGTTTTCTTTTACTCCATTCTTCAAGTTACGAAGCCAATGCTCAGAATGAACTGGGAAAACCCAAATTCATTCCTTGCTTTCTCTAAAAGAGCCAAATTCAAATTCCAACTGAATCCAATTCAAGGTCTCTACAAGAGAGACAAACAAGATCAAAGCTGACAAGATAAAGCCGTGGGTTTGATTCAACGCTTGACCTTACCCGAAAGGCTGGGAATTGCAATATTTAAAAACATAGTTTATTCCATCCAAAAACATGTTCAGATTGATCCACGTTGTCCCAGTGAGGGGAACAAACAAGATCTAAGCTGACAGGATGAGGCATTGCATTGCACCGTGGACCTTGGTCTGAACCCAAAGGCCGAGATGGTCACGACAAAGAATTGCAATTCTGAGTACCTCAGAGTTTAGTGACTGAGGAAAGAAAAGCAGGTCATGGGTTCATGGGTTACAGAGGACAGAATGAAACATCTATTTAATGTCAGTGTGATTGTACTTATCATCTCTTACTCAACCTCATGTGGATACAGAATGAGGAGAGCAAAGTATAGACTCCGTAAAGTTGATGGCATACTTTGGAGATTCACTACAGAGATAAAGCCAATGTAATTGGAAGATAAGCAATAATTAGGTCAACATCAAATCAACAAACCCCTATCACTTATACCACAGCTTAATCAAAAATAAATCACCAAAGTGGTGCACAGATTATACATAGAACATTACAGCACAGAAACAGGCCTTTGGTCCTTCTCTGTGCCGAACCATTTTCCTGCCTAGTCCCACTGACCTGCACCTGGGCCGTATCCCTCCACACCCCTCTCATCCATGTACCCGTCCAAGTTTTTCTTAAATGTTAAGTGATCCCGCATTTACCACTTTATCCGGCAGCTCGTTCCACACTCCCACCACTCTCTGCGTGAAGAAGCCCCCCAAATATTCCCTTTAAAAACTTTTCCCCCTTCACCCTTAACCCATGCCCTCTAGTTTTTTTCTCCCCTAGCCTCAGTGGAAAAAGCCTGCTTGCATTCACTCTATCGATACCCATCATAATTTTATACACCTCTATCAAATCTCCCCTCATTCTTTGACGCTCCAGGGAATAAAGTCCTAACCTATCCAATCTCTCTCTGAAACTCAGCTTCTCAAGTCCCGGCAACACCCTCGTAAACCTTCTCTGCACTCTTTCAACCTTATTAATATCCTTCCTGTAATTAGGTGACCAAAACTGGTCACACAATTCTAAAAATAGACCTCACTAACGTCTTATACAACCTTATCATAACATTCCATCTCTTATACTCAAGACTTTGATTTATAAAGGCCAATGTATCAGAAGCACTCTTTAAGACCCTATCTAACTGTGACGCCACGTTTAGGGAATTATGTATCTGTATTCCCAGATCCCTCTGTTGTACTGCACTCTTCAGTGTCCTACCATTTACCTTGATAGAAATGCAAGAAAACATGTAAAAAAGCCAATTCAGTACCAGTGTATTTAACTGCTGCAACTTGTTAAAACTTCAAAAGGCAGTAATTTATGATTTTGAATGAATGAGAGAGACAAGAACAAAGAACAGTACAGCACAGGAACAGGCCCTTCGGCCCTCCAAGCCTGCGTTGCTCATGCGCCCAACTAGACCATTCGTTTGTATCCCTCTATTCCCAGTCTGTTCACGTGGCTAAGTCTTAAATGATCCCAGCGTGTCCGCCTCAGCCATCTTGCTTGGCAGTGCATCCCAGGCCCCCACCCCCCTGTGTAAAATACGTCCCCCTGACATCTGTGTTAAACCTTGCCCCCTTAACCTTGAACTTGTGGCCCCTTGTGTTTGTCACCTCCGACCTGGGAAAAAGCTTCCCACTGTTCACCTTATCTATGCCCTTCACAATTTTATACACCTCTATGAGGTCACCCCTCATTCTCTGTCTTTCCAGGGAGGACAATCCCAGTATTGAGTATAAGAAGTCACTTTCCCAACTGACATTTAATATAAATTTGTTCCAACTGCTCAATCTTCATCTCAAATCACACAATTCTACAGCAATATTACATCAAAAACATTATAGGAAATAAGCCATGTCAACCTCACCAAATGGTGATGACTCCCTTCCTTAAATGTGAGACAAGGTGCATGGACACTGGACACAACATCCATTTGCTGCTTTAGTGCCAGCTAATGACTGTACTTACAGAAAGACCCAACTTCAGAAATGCTTCAGGTCCTTTTGGAATTCCTTCCCTTTCGGATTGATTTCAACCTGAAGCAAAATGAGAAACTTTTGTCAACAGACGGAAAAACTGTATTCACCACGTACATTTCTTCTGAATGAAAAAGGTGTCAGCTTTGGCTCACTGGTGACAGGTTTGCTCTGGAGGGAGGAGCCTCTGGGCCAAAGCCTCTTTCCAGAGGTTTCAGCGCATAATCTAAGTTGACAATCTGACCAAAGTGTTAAGCCAAAGTCCCGTTTGCCCTCTCGTGAGTGTAAAGGACCCATACCGTGATTCGAAGGGGAGAGGGACTCTCCCTGTGAGTGGGCTAACACAGGCCCCGCGCTTACCCAAATTGTGCCCTTATTCGTGCGTGGGATCTTGTTGCTTGCAAATGGGAGAGATGATGGCCTTGTGGTATTATCACTAGACCAATAATCCAGAAGGTCAGCTAGCGTTCTGGGGGACCCAGGCTCAAATCCTGCCACGGCAGATGGTGAAATTGGAATTCAATAAAAAAAAAAAATCGGGAATTAATAATCTACTGACGACCACAAAACCATTGCCAATTGTTGGAAAAGGCCATTTGGTTCACTAATGTCCTTCGGGAAGGAAATCTGCCGTCCTTGTCTGGTCTGGCCTACATGTGACTCCAGAGCTTCAGCAAGGTTGTTGACTCTCAATGGCCTAGCAAGCCACTCAATTCAAGGGCAACTGGGGATGGGCAATAAATGCTGGCCAGCCAGCAATGCCCATGTCCCGTGAATAAAAAAACTCATCCTTGCACACAAAAGAAACCCCACTTCTCCTGTGGTCACTGTGCCAACGGGCAGTATGACCCGATTCTCTCCGGATTTCCCCTTCTGCGTTGCTGCTCTCTGGTAGCCAACACAGGTTGAAAATTGTCCCCCTATACTTTTGATGCATGAATGTATCAGCTGCTCAAAGCACGAAGAGTAGAAAGCTTACTCAAGTTCTGGGAAGAAAGTCTTCAGAAGGTATGGATTTTTTGTGGGAAAGGGAGGATAAACAAAGGAAGAGCTAGCAGAATACGCCTGCACACAAGAATCATAGAACCCTACAGTGCAGAAAGAGGCCATTCGGCCCATCAAGTCTGCGCCAAACACAATCCACCCAGGCCCTACCCCCATATCCCTACATATTATACCCACTAATCCCTCTAACCTACACATCCCTGGACACTAAGGGGCAATTTCTTAGCATGGCCAATCAACCTAACCCGCACATCTTTGGAGTGTGGGAGGAAACCGGAGCACCTGGAGGAAACCCACACAGACATGAGGAGAATGTGCAAACTCCACTCAGACAGCGACCCGAGCTGGGAATTGAACCCTGGAGCTGTGAAGCAGCAGCGCTAACCACTGTGCTACCGTGCCGCCCAAGGGAAGGGGAATAAAACAACTGCTTAACAACACTAGCTGGGTCTGACAGTATTGAAACATTGGGTAAATCCTCTCAGTGGTACATTAGTCGTGTCACAATATTGCTTTCAAAATCAGCTTCACTTAAAATGGTGCATCATGAGGAGTACAACTCTCGCTGCCCAATCCCTAGGCTAGAATTAGGTGTCCCGTGGCTAATGGTGAGGCCTGTCCAACAGGCTCATTTCTCCCTCTGCTAACATCAGCCTCAAATGGCCAATGCAATGTGCTTGAGCAGTGTCGCCGTGACATTGCTTGTTAGCAGATACAAAACAAAAAGCCCCACGCTATCCTGTGCAACCAAGATAAAGAACCTGTATCGTGATGCATCTCTTTAGTAAGATGAAAAGAACAAAATTGGCTTATTTAACAAACTGATATTTTTGTGCCATCATGCTACTTTCATTGTCCCAAAGTGGACTCTTCGATTATCTAACCACTTCTCAAGCAGGTCATTCAATTTAATAATCCTCTGTATTCAGAGTAAAATGTTGGAAGGTAATTACTGCCCACTTGGTTTAAATCCTTATTCAAGCATTCGTATTTTTAGCTTTCAATTCTGATGACTAGTTACATCCAAAAACATTGCTGTGTCATTTCATATGGATTTTAATCTGATGTCCTCCACATCTCCAGCATTTTGATATTCCATTAGTAATTACTGCTTTGGACAACAACTGCACCAAAGTGTAGAATGGATGCGATAGACCGGATTCACTTCTTCTCTGTTGTAAACTATGACGTTTAGTCATTAGAAACAGTCACCGTCCAATTATCCCCACGAGCATTTAACCCTTATGTTGTACAGTGTAAACTGCACGCTCCCACATTTGAAAGCACAGTTTACTGACTGTTTATTTTAACTGGAAGTGTGAAAATTTCACACGCTGTTACACTTCCTGCTAACGTCTGGTGTTTCTTTAGACATGTTGAATTTTAGCTCTCAGCTTAGTGTGCTGAGAATGTGGGATAGAAAGTGGTCTACACCAATACACAGCTCAACTTTGACACAAGATCTTGCTTATCCACAGGGTGCATGCAAACAGGCTGTGCCAGAAAGAATAATGATGGCAAGGCGATGGTCTACTGGTATTATCACTCAACTATTAGTCCAGAAACTCAGCTAACGTTCTGGGACCCAGGTTCAAATCCCAATACGGCAGAAAAAAAAATTATAATAATTAGGAATTTACTGATGACCATGAAACCATTGTCGATCATCGGAAAAACCCATCTGGTTCACTAATTTCCCTTCAGAGAAGGGAATTTGCTGTCCTTACTGATCTGGCCTACACACGACTCCAGGGCCACAGCAATGTGGTTGACTCAACTGCCCTCTCAACAAGGGATGGACAATAAATGCTAGCTAGCCAGCGACATCAATGTCCCATGAATGAATAAACAGTACAGAAGAATTAAACTTAAATTTGTGGGTGAAAATCTATCCCGGCTAATGGGAAATCAATTTTGGTTTCAACTCCCAGTGGAATTACAAAAGGTGCACAGTAAAACTTCCAGAGCCAAAGCCTCGAGCACCCCGGTGCAAGTCTTAGGACTGAATTGCAGCCAGACCCGTAAACATTTCGGACTGCAATACCATAGCAGCTCGTCTCATGCTGAACCACACAGAAAGCAAAGACTTCCTCAATCCAGGGTGGATTTCAATCTTGCTAGGTGGGGAGCTAAAATAATCTTACTCTTAACTCGCGAGCAGAAAAAGGGGAACTTTTTGAAATTCTCAGTCTTTTGCTCTGTCAGAATGTGAAATATTCCATTTCATGAAGCACGTTCACTGCACACAAGGTTGGGGGCATGTGTAGCCTTAAGCATTGATAACAAGTGCCCTTGGTACAAGTGCAATGCAGGCAGATTATCTCAATACAATACGTAAAAAATTATGAAGATGTTTATAG
Organism: Carcharhinus amblyrhynchos; assembly: GCF_965287045.1. Classification (NCBI taxonomy): domain Eukaryota; kingdom Metazoa; phylum Chordata; class Chondrichthyes; order Carcharhiniformes; family Carcharhinidae; genus Carcharhinus; species Carcharhinus amblyrhynchos. Next base: position 135,991,428 of record NC_137327.1, read on the forward strand.
CTGCATTGCCCGTCCTGCACAAGTGGACAAAATTAGTCATTGCTCAGGAACAGAGCATGTCCAAGCCACAATATCGACAGGCTTCTACCCAATAGTGTCACAAACAAATGGATTGCAATTAGCCAACTAATGAACAGATACAAGTTCATGCTCAGCAAATGGATTTTGTAACCTAAAGGAAAGACCTCAGTAGCTGAGCAACACAGTGTCTTGTGTCATATATTCCAGTTAATATTTAGAAATTCAGATTACTGTCATAATACAGATTTTTTTGATTCTCTAGAATCCACAGTTGTAATAATTGCCATTGTGAAAAGTCTCTGGAGCTGCAGTGAACAAAGAACAACACAGCACGGGAAACGAGCCCTTCGGCCCAACGAGCCCGCGCCGCCATCTTAATGTGTTTTTCCTCCTCCACCCTTGACCCATGTCTATGCTTATGGTACCCCCATTGGAAACCAGATTAAGGGGAGAATAATTTAGGGACAATTTGTTACACCAATCAGCCGAAGAGCACATCTTTGGGGTGTGGGAGGAAACCGGGGCGCCCGGAGGAAACCCACGCAACCACGGGGAGAATGCGCAAACTCCCACAGACACCGGCCCAAATCCATGTGTCTGCACAGCAAACAGTGATAATCACTAAGCTGTTGCGGTGCCCATCTGCTGGTCCAGTTTCAAGCATACACAAACGACGTCAAGTACTAGGCTACCCTCGAAACCAAAGTGGACGATCTCAATTTGAAATGAGATTGTGAATTGTGGAACATCAGGAAGCAAACTTGCTGTCACGTACAGCACCCTCTTATAATAATCCAAGCAAAATACTGCAGAAGCTGGAGACTTGAAATTAAAACATAAAAATCCACAGCAGGTCTGACAGTGTCTGCGAGAAAGAAACAGTTAAATATTTTGAGCCTAATAGGATGTTGCGTCTTCTAGGTGGCACAGTGCTGCTTCACAGTGCCAGGGACCCAGGTTCAATTCCAGCCTTGGGTCACTGCCTGTGTCTACGTAGGTTTCCTCCCACAGTCTAAAGATGTGCAGGTTGGATAGATTGGCCATAGTAAATTGACCCCAGTGTCAGGGGGATTAGCAGGGTAAATATGTGGGGCTGCGGGAATAGGGCCTGGTTGGGATTGAGATCAGTGCAGACTCAGTGGGCCGGTTAGAATCTCTACAGTGCAGGAGGCGGCGGCTATGGACTCAAGATGTTAGCTCCCTGTTATGGTTCAGCCTTTGTCTGAACACCAACCTGCTTACAGCAAAAGGCAGCTTCCATTAGCAGAGAGAGTCTACTGAAACCTGAATCTCCATGTGTACTGTGAGCGGGATAGTATATTATGAGGCCAGTGATCTTGTAACTATGGCAAATTACAGCAGAGCTGGGGTGGGATACTTGACACGTTCCTCTGTTCACCCGAGTGCCACACAGTTGGAGCATTGCAACCAGGTTAAAACTATTACACTTCTTTTCCACGTACCAATACGTACGTGCAAGTTCATCGTCACACAAATACTCAAAAGAAATAGAATCAGCCTCAAACGGAGAACAGTTGCCCGAATTCTAAGTACACGAGAGAGATATACAGAAGAACTGTTCACATTTATTTCAATCTTGTCGATAAGATCGCATCCTGTTTGGTTTACTCAGAAGTTTGTTTTTAAAAAGAGAAATTATCAGTAAATCCAAATTTTTCCCATGACAGTGCAAAATATTTCATTTGCTTTGATGTAATCAGCAAGCTTTAAGTTTTGCTGCATAAAGCAATCTTGAAGAATCAGCTTGCACATTGGTCCACCCACATCTTCATGTGTGAAATGCGTATTATAGAGCTCTTATATCAAGACAATTAAAAGTACTTAGAACATAGAACATAGAACATAGAACATTACAGCGCAGAACAGGCCCTTCGGCCCACGATGTTGCGCCGACCAGTTACAAAAACAATGACCCACTAGCCTATACCAATCCCTTTTCGTCCATAAACCTATCCAGAGATCTCTTAAACGCCCCCAAACTAGACGCATTTACAACTGCAGCAGGCAGGGCATTCCAATCCCTCACCACCCGCTGGGTAAAGAACCTACCCCTGACATCCGTCCTGTAGCTACCCCCCCTTAATTTAAAGCCATGCCCCCTCGTGCTAGCTTTCTCCATCCGAGAGGCTCACAACAGGCTCATCCAACAGGCTCACAATACCTCAACTGCCTACCACCAAGTGCATTTATGAACACTGAAGATTTATACAGATTACATCTGAGGGTGGCAAGCCAGCACAATAGTCAGCACTGCTGCCTCAGTTCCTGGTTCGATTCCCAGCTTGGGTCACTGTCTGTGTGGAATTTGTACGTTCTACCCACGTCTGTGAGGGTTTTGTCCGGTTTCCTCCCAGGGCAACAGTTCAAAGATGTGCAGGTTAGGTGGACTGGCCATGCTAAATTGCCCTTTAGTGACCAAAGATGTGCAGGTTAAGGGGATCAGTGGGGTAAATACGTAGAGTTACAGGGATAGTGCCTGGGTGAGATGTTCTGCCAGAGAGGCAGTGCAGACATGATGGGCCAAATGGCCTCCTTCTTCGCTGTAGGAATTCTGAGATTCAATGATCATGAGTCATGATTTGCTTCAATTTAACTACCTGCCCTTTTGATTGTTTGGACTCTTTTCTCCCAAAATGGCTGATTTTTTTTAAAGATAAACAGAAATATTAAATCAACTGTGGGTCATAGGGCATGAGGAATGTTTAGCATGTGCACAGCAGCAGAATATTTACCCCAGTATTTATTAACGCAGGCAAGTTATGGACAGCACGGTGGCACAGTGGCTAGCACCGCTGCCTCAGGGCCAGGGAACTGGGTTCAATTCCAGCCTTGGGTCAAAGTCTGTGTGGAGTTTGCACGTTCTCCCTGTGACTGGATGGCTTTCCTCCCACAGTCTAAGGGCGTGCAGGTTAGGTGGATTGGCCATGCTAAATTGCCCCTTAGTGTCAGGGGGACTAGGAGGGTAAATAGGTAGGGTTACAGTGATAGCAACGGGGTGGGATTGCTGTCAGTGCAGGCTCAATGGGTTGAACGGGATTCTATGAAAGCTACAAGACAAGATACCCACTATTATCAATCCAGCTCGCCTAAGGTACAAGTAAGAGGACGACTCACTTCTGACACCGGGTGAGTGGGCTGCCAACTGAACCAAGCCCACATGAAGCTACGTTAGGACAAACAGAATGTGACTTTCATTTGAAGAAAATGGACTTATTCTGCTGGACAGAGAGAAACTGTTCGTATTGGATACACCGGATGTTCATGTTTTGACAACGTTAATCTAACGGCGAGGATTCGTGTGTGTGGTCCACAAGTAAACGCAAAGTGGAACACAAGAGGATTAACGTGATCACTAAAGCCTTTCACTGACCATCAATTTTTAAACAAACAGATTCTAATGAAACAAAAGCGTTGGATGAGCTCTCACACCCATCTTCATTTCACTTTCAGGTTCCTCAATTCTCAAATCAGAACTTGTAGCACCTTCCAGTCAAACCCAAGCGGTTTCCATTGACCTGGAGTAAACTGCGAGCTTGCAGAGGTCGCAGCTTTCAACCTGAAGAATTTGCTGACCTCAGAAGGATTCGAGGCGGATTAAAGAGGGAGCAGCAATAAGCAATCGGCCGATGATCCAATTTGTCTCTATTGTCAGGGCCCTTTCATCTTTTCACATCACTAATTTACCAAATGGCTAAAATGCTTCATTTCATAGAGTCACACACAGCAAGAAGCCCTTCATTTACACTGACCATCAGGCACTTATTCTAGTCCCATTTTTCCAGCATTTGATCCGTAACCTTGTATGCTACAGCATTTCATCTAAATGATTCTTAAACGTTTTGAGGGTTCCCGCCTCTACCATTCTTTTGGGAATGAGTTCCAGATTCCCACCACCCTCTGTGTGAATAAGTTTTTCCTCAAATCCTCTCTAAATCTCCTGCCCCCTTACCATAGATCGATGCTACCTGGTTATTGATCCCTCTGCTAAAGGGGAAAATCTACCCAATTTACATCCCTTGTAACTTTGTCCACCTCAATCAGGTCTCCTCTCAGCCTTCTCTGCTCCAAGGAAAACAGCCCCCATCCAGCCAGCCTCTCTTCATAGCCCAGGCAACGTGCTGGTGAATGTCCGCTCCTGCATCCTTTCTAGTGCTATCACATCCTCTCTACAGTATGGTAAGCTGAATTGCAAACAGTACTCTCTAGCTGTGACCTAACCTTTCGGCTCTTACATACTACGCATCAGCTCATAAGCTTTTTTTTTAACTACTGTATCTACTTGCTTTCGGGGATCTTTGGATAGGCACTCCATGATCCCTCTGGTCCTCTGCACTCCCTAGCGCCTCAACTTTCATCATATCAGAACCACAATCCCGACAGTGCAGGAGGCCATTCAGCCCATCAAGTCTGTGCCATATCTTCAAAAGACCATCTTGCGCAGGCCCATCCACCCTCCAGCCCCGTGCATTCACCAGGGCCAATCCACCCGAGCTGCACATCTTTGGGCTGTGGGAGGAAACCAAAGCACCTGAAGGAAACCCCACGCTGAAAGGGGAAGAATGCGCAGACTCCACACAGTCAACATGATTGTTATTTAAGTTCCACCTATGTGGCCTCAATTGGAGGAGTCAGCAAGATATCATCCCTCTCACTGCAATGATTGACTTCTTGATCAATATTACAGCAGCTACCAGTCCTGCTCCTCTCTTAGCTATATGATATCATCCTCCCATGTGTTAGTCAATGCCCTCAATTCATCGGCCTTAACCACAAGATTCTTGCATTGAAATAAATGTCATCCAGCCTTGCCATGTTATCTTGTGTCTTGACATGTCAATCTTTGCCCTGCCTTCCAGACTGACTTGATTTTCCCTCTATATTTGACTATGCATCACTCCCTGCTATTTCTCCACTCCATAACCCATCCCCCACCAAATTAGATTACACCCCTCTCCCCAACACTAGCAACTCCCATGCAAGGATGCTGGTCCCATTCCGGTTCACGTGCAGCCCACCCGACTTGTACAGGTCCCATCTTCCCCAGGAATGGACCCAGTGATACAGGAAACTGAAGTACAAACTCCTGCCCATTTCTTCAGCCACAGCGGCTCCAATGTGCTATACTCACTAACGTGTGGCACCGGGAGTAATCCAGAGATCCTGCTTTTCAATCTGCTACCCTAGCTTCTTGCTGCAGGACCGCTTTGCATTTTCGACCCGTGGCACCAATGCGAACTGTGACCTCTTGACTGTTCACCCTCACCTTTCAGGTGCCCTGTATCTGTTCAGGTGACATCCTTGACCCTGGCACTGGTCAGGCTGCAAAAACACTTGTCTGCGCCCCTCACTATCGCGTCACCTACCACCATTCCTCTTTCATTCTTACTCCTCCTCCCTTATGCAGATGTATCACCCACAACGCCATGAACTTGACTCTGGCTGTACTCCCAGAGGAACCATCACCCCCACCAACACAGAAAAGTGAGGTGTACTCTTGGACTTCCCTGACCACCTGCCTGTCCCTCCTCCTGACAGCTGGTCACCCATTTCCTCAGGCTGCAGGGTAACCACATCCAACAGTGTGTGTTATCCACAGCCCCCTCAGCCTCGCAGATACATTGCTACGCCTCCAGCCGCGCAGCTCCAAAACCTGACCCTCAAGCTGGTGACCCGCACTGCCAGGACTGTCATAATGCTGCAGAGAGGAAGCAGCTTCTCCCTACTGGACCTGATAAAAATCCCGCAATTTTCTCCCCTGAACACTCCAGTTTCTCCAACTCTCCACACGCCTCAAAAACCTCCCTCCAGACATTGGCACACTTTCCGAAATATAACACCAGAACTGTACACAATATATTAATCAGGCCTAACCAGCACTTTGAAAGGTTTTGCATCCTTGTTTTTGTATTCAGTGTCAATTTACAAAGCCAAATATTTCATATATTTTCTCAACTTGCCCCCAGCCAACTTTGACAGTTTGAAAGTGTTCGCTCAAGTCTGCTGCTGTTTTTGCACCCACCCCCTCAAAAGTAACGCTATTTGCATTCATTTTAGTTTTTTTTGGCTGAAGAACACAGCAACGCGATCTCGACCAGGGGTGGGGGCAAGGGGGCAGCTCCCAAATCCATCTCCAGCTGGAGCAGGGAACAGAAACCTGTTAGCATTAATCTGATACACACTGGCCATCCAGACATCCCTCCACAAGGGGTGCGAATTGTGTGTATTTTGTAGTGCGGATCTATGGATAGTCACTGGTAGAGGCTCCAACGTTCTTTTCACTCGCATGGCTGACCAGGAATCGCTCCCGCTCTTACCACTAGCCATTGTGGTTATGGGGAGAGATTAACAAGCTGTCGTCCAACTTACTTGATCATGTTCTTCAGTCATCAAGTCCTGGGGTGGCTGAGGAAGGGACACACATGTTCTACAAGATCATGCACGTGTTTGCATTACCATTTGCATTTGGGCGGCGCAGTGATTAGCGCTGCTGCCGTAGTGCCAGGAACAGAGATTCAATACCCAGCTTGGGTCACTGCGTGGGTTTCCTCCAGTTTCCCCTCAGCCTGAAAGATGTGCTGGTTTGGTGAATTGGCCATGCTAAATTCTCCCTCCGTGTACCCGCACAGGCGTCGGTGTGTGGTGCACTGGGGGATTTTCACGGTAACTTCATTGCACTGTTAATGCAAGCCTTCTTGCGACTAATAAATAATCTTTATACAAGATGGGAATGCATGATGGGAATCTGAAATTAATAAAATATTCTGGCCCCTCTTTTTCTTAATGGAGAGAGCAGAAGCTGTGGAGGAGCACAGGAAAGCATGTCCATTGACACAGATCACTAGAAGCTACTTCACAGATACCAGAAGCAACCAAAGGGCTAATGAAAAGTTAGCCTTTACCTCAGAGGGAGGTTGGGAAAGGAAAGGATTGTATCAGTTGTACAGAACCATAGTGAGACACAGTCTGGAGCACTGGGTTCAGTTTTGCAAATCAAATCTCAGGAAAGATACGTTGTCCTTGGAATGGGTATGGTATAGATTTACTGGAATGTTCCAAGAGCTTAAGAACATAAGAAATAGGAGCAGGAGTAGGCCATCTAGCCCTTCGAGCCTGCCCCGCCATTCAATAAGATCATGGCTGATCTGAAGTGGATCAGTTCCACTTTCCCGCTCTCTCCCCATAACCCTTAATTCCCCTGTCTACCAAAAACCTATCTACCCGTGACTTAAATATATTTAGCGAGGCAGCCTCCACCACTTCAACGGGCAGAGAATTCCAGAGATTCACCACCCTTTGAGTGAAGAAGTTCCTCCTCAACTCTGATCTTAAACCAGATCCAACTGCAAAGACAGTTCTCATAAACTTCACTTATGTCCCCTTGAGTGTGGAGGATCGACGGGGGACCATGGAACAACACAGCACAGCAGGAGGCCATTCAGCCCACTATTCCTGCACTGTTTTTTTTTGAAAGGTACATCTGTCCAATTACTTTTGAATGGACTACCTAGCATTAAGTTGATCTTTCTCTGCACCCTAGCTATGACTGTAACACTACATTCTGCACTCTCTCCTTCTCTATGAATGGTATGCTTTGTCTGCACAGCACGCAATTTTCACTGTCTTTAATACATGTGACAATAATAAATCAAATCAGCCCTTGTGTTTTTGAGAGACACTTCTGCTGCACAAAAAGCAGAAGCTGGAACTTTTCTTTCAGCCAAGGCTGTGAAATTCAACTGAAATTTAGAATGTGGAGATGAGTAGTTGTTTGTTTAGGGTATATAGTGATATGGATCAAAAGGCGGGTGAATGAGGTTAAGGCACAGATTAATCAATATCTAGTTGAAACATCCCTCTAATGCTCCTAAATGTCAACATTTTCTGATAACAGGAACCAGACAAGAAATTTGATAGCTAACTTCAGACTATACAATTGTCGAAAAAAGTACGAGACAGTTAATACACCAGCGTGATAGTTACGATTAAAATAAAGAGAGATAACCAGTAAGAGGAGAACACATGAAAGAGCATTCACAAGGAAGATTGTTGCCTGACCTCAGGGCTGTAACCAAATTCCCAGAATCAGACTGCGTCATTAATCATTTCCACAGGAATCCCACCCTGGACAGCTCCTGACATGCAGTCGCTCTCACGTATCCATTACTCTCCATGGTCACTTTCCAGATACCCCACTGAGCCCACGTGGCACGCAGACCAGAGATCAGAGGGAAGCAGTCAGTCGCTAGCCTAGTTCACCCCACTGCTCAACTCTCGTTCTAAATGACCCACAATGAAGGTAGCATTTCGAGTAGCAGCACATACATAACTTCTCATTCCACTCAGACTGAGCAGAAAAGGCAGCGACAAGCTTCAACAGGCTTCACTTCAGCAGCCAAAGACTGACAGATCGAGCCATTCTTAGCCTGCCGACTGATTTCCAGCAGCATATTTACATAAAATGTGGCTTTTCTACTGCCTTGTAAACAGGTTAAAAACACCATCCTGCACACCGAGCTGCAATTATTCAGGTGAATTGTACTATTTATACCGAAAGACTAGTGTTTGAGGTTAGGTTTCTCCCTGAAATACTTAACACTCGAAACTTATTTAACCTTCTTCTAATATTCACACAAAAGCATGCTTAACCTTACCAGCAGGACACAAGTATTATGCTGCACTGCAACTTACTCCTTTCCAGCAAATGCTTTCAGCCAGCTGCGAGGGTGTGGAGCGTAGTGCTGAGACAGAGCAGAGTTTATATACATGTACATGTGTAATATACTAAACACACCCCCCAGATCAGATTCACTGTCTTCAGTTAGCACTAGGTGAAAGGGGAGCAAATGTGCACAGGAAGTGATTCAGAATTTTGATTGGAACACACTGTCACCACGAACCTTACCCTTAAACGTTCGCTGCTCATAGACACATCAGGGTCTGCAGCTGGCAGCAAGTCAGCGATTAGGCTGGGCGAATTATACGAGGCTCAAATGTACGATGCCAACAAAAATAACATGACTTCTCAAACTGGCAAAGGATTTTAAACAGTTTGCTTTGGCTTAGTAGGGAGCAATCTGGCTTCGGAGTCAGAAGGTGGTGGGTTAAAGTCCCACTCAAGTCTTGAGCAAGGGATGCTGTACCGTTGGTGATGCCATTGTTTGGATGGGACATTTTTACAACCTTCTCCCCACACCCCCCTCTCCACTCCAGGAAAAGCTCCGAGGCACCAATCAACAAAACAATAAGCAAGGGACCCTTTTCCATTTAATGGAGACATATAAGATGATTAGAGGTTTAGATAGGGTGGACAGTGATAGCCTTTTTCCTCGGATGGAGAAAGCTAGCACGAGGGGGCATGGCTTTAAATTAAGGGGGGGTAGTTATAGGACGGATGTCAGGGGCAGGTTCTTTACCCAGAGGGTGGTGAGGGATTGGAATGCCCTGCCTGCTGCAGTTGTAAATGCGCCCAGTTTGGGGGCGTTTAAGAGGTCTGTGGATAGGTTTATGGATGGGAAGGGATTGGTTTAGGTTAGAGGGTCATTGCTTTTAATTGGTCGGCGCAACATCATGGGCCGAAGGGCCTGTTCTGCGCTGTAATGTTCTATGTTCTAGAAGTTGGCTTACATTAACACCGCATTGAAGTTACTGTGAAAATCCTCTAGACGCCACACTCCGGCGCATGTTCAGGCACACTGGAGGGAGAATTTAGCATGGCCAATGCACCTAACCAGCACGTGTTCTGGTCTGTGGGAGGAAACCAGACCACCCTGTGGAATTCCACGCAGACGTGGGGAGAACGTGCAAACTCCACACACACACACAGGTGACCCAAGCCGGGAATCGAACCCAGGTCCCTGGCCCTGTGAGGCACCAGTGCTAACCACTGCGCCAGCTCCAATGTTCCAGCCAATGTCTATCCCTCAAGCAACACCATAAGGGACTGCCTGCCCATTACCTCATTGGTGTGTGGGAGCTTACTGTGTCCAAATGGCCAATCGCGTTTGCTACATTACAACAATGGCTAATGAAGAGAGATTTCATTAGCAGCGAAGCATTTTGAGAAGCCCTGTGGTCATGAAATAAAACTGCTTTATTCCAAGAAAAAAGTCACAGATATACGACAGTGCCACACCGTTGAGATAAAACGCAAACTGGTTATTCAAATCACTGCAATAAAAAGCTATCCGAGGAACTGGATTCACAGAAAGGTTAGGCCGTATATTTTCCAGGCATCAGAGAACAGCATATGGATTGGTCATCATTCCCAGCATGATCTTGGCATGTAGGTGCCATTTTATTTAGACCTGACAGCACTTGCGCACAATAACCAACTTGAAACAAGAGTTAACTTTTGAGAGATGGGTGATAACCCCGCCCTAATCATCAGAAATCAAGGCAGGAAGGAGTTAAAAATCCACTAGATGACTTGCCAACTTATGTCCTGTCCAAATTCTGCCATTTTCCATTTGGACAGTCACTGTTACATCATTGAGCCATGTCTGCAATTTTACTCCCCAGGGTCCGATGCCTTTGGACGATAGCCCTATCCCCACAGGATCTGAGGCAGTGAAAGGTCAGTCAAGGGTAGCTGTTGAAAATTTCCCCCCTGTGGAGTTGAGCGGGGAAATTGTTTGGCAGCCTGTTAAACGAGGCCTAACAATTCAAATCTAGGTGACGGCATTCTGTCAGAGATTGGTGAGATATTAACCCTTGGCTTCTCGCCCAGGGTTCAAATCCACCCAGTTCCTTTATCAGCTCAAACAGTTACGTGTTGGCGAGGAGCACCATCTGAAAAGTGACTAGAGAGAGAGAGGGTTCAGAAAAGTGAATAGTTCACAGCAAAATGAACCCAGACTTCTTCAACTCAACCATTGAGACGGGGATGGAGGGAGGAAGGGACCACAACTGCAATAAAACACCCAAATGAAAGCAAAATACTGCAGATGCTTGTGATCTGAAACAAACACTGTTTGGATTGGGACTCAAAATGTTTCCTCTCCGCAGATGCTGCCAGGCCAGAGTTTTTGCAGCACTTTATCTCTGTAAGACATGCTAAACTGTTATTAGCACAGCAGCAGTGAACGTGGTGGGGCACAAGCATCTACAATTCATTTTGAGGTTCCTCCACACTGTTGCTCAAAGCAAAGAACATTAATTGGATCAAAATTGAATTTTTTTCCCCATTTTTCTCTGTGATGAAGCAGCACGCCCAAACAAGACAACATACAGAACATGGAGCATACTGGATTGAGGTACATTGATAGACTGAGGGGAATATTAATAATAATGGTATTTTATTCAGGAAACATGTTGGCTTCCCAAATGCAGTGCCACTACATTGAAGAGTTCACATACAGGCTAAAAATGATTGTCGCAATCACGTAGCCAAAAAAAACAAACCCAAGTGTGGAGACAGTGATAGGCTGTGGGAGCCAACATGCTGATAACGAGCAACTCATGAAACCATTGCACAACAGGTATATCGGCAATCAACAAAATCTAACATCAAAGTTTAAAGCACAGCACGCAGGCAAGTTAACAAAATGGACAGCACAAAGAATTGTGCAGATACAGCCAAGACCTGGGGAGGCGATGGCATTATCGCTGGACTATTAATCCAGAAAGTCAGCTAATGTTCTGGGGACCCGAGTTCGAATTCCGGCATGGCAGACGGTGGAATCTGGAATTAAGAATCTACTGCTGACTATGAAATCATTGTTGGCCAAATGTTATTTAAGGAAGGAAATCTGCCACCCTTACCCAGTCTGGCCTACATCGGACTCCAGAGCCACAGCAAACGCAGGTGACAACTGCCCTCGGGCAACCAGGGATAGGCAATAAATGCTGGCCAGCCAGCGATGGCCATGTCCCACAAATCAATTAAAAAAAAATTGGTACATCTACTTCGTACTATTCAGCAAGGCAAATGGAGTGCGCAACGATCTCCATGTAGCAGAGAGGGCAATGTGATAATCAACCTGCCATTGCTCTGGTCAGACTCCTTCAAGGAGGTTTTAGTCAAGGTTACAGATAAGACATTACACCAATGATAATCTCACCCCAGGCCCCATCCCCATAATCCCAGGTATTTATCCTGCTAATCCCCTTAACATTCAGGGGCAATTTAGCATGGTCAATCCACCCAACAGACACATCTTTGGGCACTAAGGTGCAATTTAGCATGGCCAATCCACCTTACCATTACATCTTTGGATATTATGGACCAATTTAGCATGGCCAATCCATCCACATTTTTGGATACTTGGAGTACTTTCACTTGGAGTTCTGGGCGCAGTTCTGGTCACCTCACTACTGGAAGGATGTGGAAGCTATTGAGAGGGTGCAGAGGAGATTTACAAGGATGTTGCCTGGATTGGGAGGCATGCCTTATGAAGATAGGTTGAGGGAGCTGGGACTCTTCTCCCTGGAGAGACACAGGTTGAGAGGTGACCTGATAGAGGTTTATAAAATGTTGAGGGGAATAGGTAGGGTGGATTCTCAGAGGCTATTTCCCAGGGCTGAAATGGTCGCTACGAGAGGACACAGGTTTAAGGTGCTGGGGAGCAAGTACAGAGGAGATGTCAGGGGTAAGTTTTTCACTCAGAGGGTGGTGAGTGGGTGGAATCGGCTGCCATCAGTGATAGAGGCGAACTCGCTGGGGTCTTTTAAAAGACTTCTGAATGAGTACATGGGATTTAATGGGATTGGAAGTTATAGATAGGCCTGGTAGGTATGAATATGATCGGTGCAACTTGTGGGCCGAAGGGCCTGTTTGTGCTGTAGTTTTTCTATGTTCCTTCTATCCCACTGGACTGACAATTGATTTTGAGTCTATAGTTGTGTTTGAAGTCAGTGTTGGGTGTTCTAAAGAACCACCTATTGAGAGGCGTGTGACAAAGAAAGTTATACGCACACCATGCCTAACCATCCACCTCCCCATAAGTTAGGTTGAGAGTATAAAATCATTGCATAATGTGAGAAAGTTTGATTTTGAAACTTGCGTGAAATGTATTTACTGCAGTGGAACATTTTATTGGATACAAGTGTCATCATTCTTGGCTCTGAAATACCAGTCGAAATAAATGAAGTAACAAAACCAGGAACTTTATGATGACGATTTTTACCTGGTGAGGAGGGAGATTCATTATTAAATTGCCTACTTGTGCCTGAGCTTATTGAAATGAAAAGACAGAACCACTTCATTCTCAGAGAGTAAACAAGACCTTCTCGGAATAGAACGCTGACAAATTCTTCAGTACATACTACAGGGTCACTTCTGATCCTTTCTAGTTGAATTGGTGTTTATTTTGGTACTGCCAGATGAGAAGTGGTGAACAAGAACCCTGCAATTCAACATGTTGGGCTGGTCACAAAGATTTTAAGTTTCTTTTCCAGATCAGAATATATTAAATTATTTAAGCTTTGACCAACAAGGAGCCAAACAAGGACTTCTTGAGTCAAAGAAAGGGCAACTTTCTTACCTGGTCCCAATTTCTGGCAAAATTGGCTTCTCCAACCCTTGTTGCAAAAGGCAGGGAAAGAGAGAGCACCGCCTTCAACTGGATTCCTCAGCTGAAGGCTTTGATACCACCTGTGTCACATATAATGTCTTAACAGCTGATAGCTCGGCCTTGAAATACTTCACCCATCTGGTATTTCCAGGAGGTTCTCGTGGGAATTATGTGGCAGCCGTTATTTCAATATCCAGTACTTTGCATTTTCAGTTTTTCCTGTAGACAGCTATGAGTTTCAATGGGCATGTGGATTATAGAAAACGTCTCCCTCTTTATATTTTCCCTTCCCCTCGGAATGCGGTCTTGCATCGTCTCAGTCCTCAAGTTGCAAAATTTCCAATCAATTGAAAAAAAAACCATATTTTCAAAAACAAAGAGCCGCAGTCAAAATATAACGCCTTCAACATGAAAAAGACTTTCCAGTTTACTTCAGAGGAATGATGAGCTCCGACTGAAGGAAAATTGTTGAAAGGAAAGATAAAAGTTTGATCAGAGGGTGGCCATTAAACAGGGTCCTAAATGGAGATGTTACAACTTTAAAAATTGAGTGAAATATCTCTTGAAGTCAGTTTGAGGCAAAACGTGGACAAATCAGTACTTGTTGTAGGTGGTCAGCTTTTATAATAGTTTATCGACATTCCTTAATTCAGCTTTCAACCTCGTTTTATGAAAATGGCGGCACTGGACTAACGGTTTCAACTTTTCTTGCACAGTGTAATGCTTCAAATAGGTTTATTTTAAAGTAGAGTTGTATTGCAGAGTGTTGCACACACTCTAAACGTCATCAGAACCTTTGTTATGTCCTGTATATTGTACGATTTAAGAAAGCAGTTTGAGTTACGATGTCCATGACTATAATGGAAAACACGTTTGCAACTCACATCAAACTCTAAAGTGTTCAACAGAAGTTTAAAACCTGTGCACACCCAACGTATAATTATTCTAAGTATCATTATCACCATCACACAATGTCAGATTTTCGTTTTAAGTGCCACACTCTTCAAACATGTTGACTTAGCAAATTCCAATGAACCTACTTGCTTGACAACATTGAAAGGTCAGGATATGGATTTAACTTCTTTCCCTTTTTCTTCCACATAATTCTAAATAATTGCTATACAAAGATGCACTGATAACAGTTCACCAAGCGTGTAGTTGCTCTCAGGGCATCTCGCCCAATTAGGAAAAGGATTTCCCTAGGCCTATTCTGGTCAGTACTCAAACATTTAATATTATGAGACTAAACCTCCCTTAAAAACAGCATGGAGCATACTGATAACAAGTTTATACGGACCAAGACACCCCAAATATCAGACAGGATTCCTCAACGGAACTCAACTGATTGCTGCTCAACAACAGAATGTTTTGCTTCTAAGCACATCGATGTGGAGATAACCTGGTGTCATGAGACTTCTTACTCTAAGCACATCTACAGACCTGATCTGTCCAACGCCAAGTCTTTGCTCCAATAAAAATTTAATTCAAACCCAAATCACTACTTTAAACTGGAACAAAATGTCGTCTCATCTGGCACACCAACTCACCATCTCAGAAATAACCCTGCTGACCATTCAATCTTCAAGACAGTCAAATGGATTTCAGTTGACAATCCCTTCTTTCAGTTTTAAATTGTACAAAGTGCTTGGGGAGGGAGGGGGCTGGGGCTGGGGGGGGGGGGGGGGTCGGGTTTGATTTTCCAATGCTGTCCTGGAATAATAGAAAAGAAGTGCGACCAACGAATGTTGTTATGCATTCTACTTGAGTCTGCGCACAGGGGCATATGTTTGGAGAACATTCTAATTGTCCAGTGGCCAGGTTTCCATTTATTTCTCCATAACTGACATAACAAACAATCACTATTTCCTGGACACCAGTTCCATTGTTCAGAGTCGATTCCAATATTTTTGCCTTCTGCGTCGTAGGCCAGCTGTGTCGTGACTCACTTTGGGAAATCAGTAGACTTGATGATGGAGCTCTGTACTCCCAGCTTGGCACTCAATTCTGTTCTTTTACCATTGTGAGTGAAAACAACACCCTGTTACATTGCTACAGACCCTAGGCAGAAGCACAAGCCACTCTGCAGAAAATAAAAGGTTTACTGTGCAATTGATTGATTAAGTTTCAATTGGCTAAATGGAAGTATAACATAAATGCAAAATACTGTGGATGCCGGAGATCGGAAATAAAAACAACGGTCTGGATAAACTCAGCAGGTCTGACAGCATCTGTGCAGAGAGAAACAGAGTTAATGCTGAGTCTGATATGACTCACGATCACTATTGAAGAGACAGAAGTGTGACTGGGTTTTATGCTGCTAAAAATGGGACAGCATGGGTGGGGCAGGGGAGGGAAAGGGACAGACTAGAGGACAGAGGAGATTAAATGTCATGGAACACAAGGCAAAGTGAGCGGTAACAGTAAATAAACAAAGCATTGGTCAAGTGTCTATATTAACAGCAGAATAAAAGGCCAACATTGAAAACAAAATCATACGATACAAATCAGAATTGGAGGGGAAAAGGACAGAGTTCATGGACTGAGGTTGTTGAACTCAATGTTGAGTCCAGAAGGCTGTGAGGTTTCTAATTGGGAAAGGAGGTGCTGTTTCCCCCATCTTTTGCTGGGCTCCACTGGCCATGTAACATGAGCTAAATGGTGAACTAAAATGCTAAGTGCTCAGTAGGGCAGGATCATGCTTGCAAACTGGGCAGAAACATTCTGCAAAGCAGTCCATCAAGACTGCATCTAGCCTCCTCAGTGTAGAGGACACCATAATGTAACCATCAAATACAGAGAGGGCTAAATTGAAAGTAGTACAATTTAATCACTGCTTCACCTGAAAGGAGCGTTTGGGGCCTTGGACAGTGAGGAGACGAAGGGGCAGGTGTCACACCTCCCCCTAAAGTTTATAAGATGGAGGTTTATGTGGCAGACAACAATGGCACCACGTTTGATAACAAAATTGGGGTTGGACCCAGGAGAAATGAGCGCAGCAGGTTTAGGGGGAAAGACATGTTAGAGAGGGCAAGGGGAGGCCAAAGTTAAGCTGGCTGGTATCTCGCCAACACAGTTCTCAGTGACAAGTAGGTAAGAGGTCAGAGACCAGATGGAGGCAAAGTGATGAAAATGGGTGAAGGGGCAAGGCGTGGGCCCAAAGGGGAAATGAACGAAGCAGAAAAAAAATAAATTTTTGTGGAATTTACAAAAGGAGGTTCAGAAAAGTATCCAGAAGACAACAATTTAAAGGCTCACGTTAAGAATAAAAGTCTACATAGGCACCAGCCTAATTCCTAACATAACAGATTGCAGAGTGAGACTGCGATCAGTGTTTTTGCTCAAGAGATTTGCACTTATTAGATTTCAGGTCTTCTAAACACGTTTCAATGAATGCTGCAGCACTGGTGCATCACCCTTCCCTCATAACACAGGAGGATGGGGTGACATTACTGCTACCACGGTAATACTTCATCGCTCAGAATATTCACACTCACATTTTAAGCAAACACATGCGTACTAGACACGTCAGGGACAAAGCAGCTCAGACATGGAATATTGAAGGGAGAGGAAGAGGAGAAGATTTTAAAATGCCCAACATTCAGTCTGCTCATCCAGAAACAAAAAGGAGCTGAAAGGCTTCCCTTAGCCCTAATTATCTCTGGCCATATCACCGCAGAACATTCAAGATTGCTTATTTAAAAATGCTGGGCCTCACAACAACAGGAGCTTGGCTAACAGCAGTGAATAGAGTTTATATTTCTTCATTAATCTGCCCAATGTCAGGTGGCAGCCTTGTTTCTGGTCGCACGGCTCCTGCTCAATATTTCATTCGCTTGCTCAGCGTTAAGGCTACTTCCTCTCCCAGCAATAGAGTGCTTGCCTGCCTCGCCAATCAGCAGGCAGTTCAATGCTCACCCCACTCTGTACGACACATCTTCCCACCCAGTGCCCGCAGGTGCAAATCACACATCTCAACCATCCACTTACGGACAGCATCAAATTCAATTCACTACAGCAACAGACAACTCCACACTCCTGTCTTATTTTAGCAAGCACTCAATATATTATTAAAACAGCACATCTAAACCCTTTCCTCTGTGTCCTTCTCGACAAAAGAGTTCAGCTTTATAAAGAGTTAAACACTACTTAAAAGCCATAACGCAGATTAAACACAAACCAGATTAAAAACCACAAATTAAAAAGCACAAAACAGGTTAAAAAACAAATGAAAAGATGTAAACTTTGTTTTTTTTTAAAAAAAAGTCTTAGTGTTTAACTTTTCCTTTTTGAAGTCCTTTTAAACAAGTAGAAACTCTTGTTTTAGATTTTATCATGCCTCCCTGTGGGCTGAACATCGTTCAAGAACATGGGTTTGTAACTTGGAACTAAGCCGGTGATTTATCACCCTTTAACGTCTCTCTCAAAAGAGAAGTTCAGGGCTTTTGCCACAAGCAAGTTCTATTCTAAGAATAGCTGACTTGAAATAACCCCTTCCAAAAGCAGACATGCCTTTTCCACCTTGAAAATACGGTTGTTCTGTTCCTTAACCCAAATTAAGGAACAAACCAGAGGGAAAAAAAACCAAGCAAAATTAAGGATGCTTACCACCAGTTGGTTGGAGTACAGGCAGCTTGCAATTTTCCTGACAGCTTGCTCTCAGAATGCGAAACGGGAACTATTCTAATTACATCCTATGCTGCAGCAATGTTCTCCTGTGTGACACAATCTGAGGTCAGAATCAACAGCAACAGCCTTATGCTTTTGTCAGACCAGTAACAATCTCAATGCCAATATCCCATGTGCGCACTATGTGGACAGCAATGTACATTTTCAGGGTATAAAGATGACATTCACAAACCACATGCAGCTGTTAATCCAT
This sequence comes from Carcharhinus amblyrhynchos, assembly GCF_965287045.1. Taxonomy (NCBI): domain Eukaryota; kingdom Metazoa; phylum Chordata; class Chondrichthyes; order Carcharhiniformes; family Carcharhinidae; genus Carcharhinus; species Carcharhinus amblyrhynchos. Next base: position 136,009,860 of record NC_137327.1, read on the forward strand.
CTTCATTAGCACACTCTCCCATCCGAGTTATCAAAACTTTTTGGTTGTAATACTGTGACACAGTACTCCCGCGTTGGTAAAAAAAAACACACATACAAAGCAGTAGAGCAAAAAAGGCTAATGGAACAAAGCCATCATTTACAAGAGATACATTGCTCAAAGAAGAGATGGAGGGTCAGGCAACCACACAAGAGAAATATTAAAACAATTTGAACTCCAGTTGACAACTACTCTTCAAATCGCCCTGTGCAGACTGCAGGTCACATTTTTTTACATCCCAAACACCATAATTCATTCTGACGAGGTTCATTTCATTAGATGATATAACCAATAAATGCAGTTACAACATGTTTTACCTCAGTTGAAAATTAAAAGTGCACCTTCAACATAACATTAGTCACATACCTGATGCTGCAAACAGATCTCCAATTTCAATTCTGACAACAATTTGATCAAAATTTAAAGAGTGCTTAATCATTCTACCACTTCATATTGCACTCAGTCACCAAGTGCGTGCCACGCAAGATCACAGGCAAGTCCTGCACACAATTCTCAGTTTTTGCTCGAGGGGTAGCATGCAGTTACTTTCTTTATGATGTGTCTTGTAGCAGGGACAAGGTTGGTAGCTCTCCCTATACCAGGTGCCAGTGCAGTCAATCACCAATGATAATCTCCTGCTAGTGCCTGGAGACTGACTGTTAAAAATGCAAAGCAGATGCCTCCATCACACAATCAACTGATTCAGCACTATTCTTCAGTGAGTATATAAGGACGGCACAGTGGTTAGCAGTGCTGCCTCATAGCACCAGTGACCTGGGTTTGATTCCCAGCTTGGGTCACTGTGTGGAGTTTGCACATTCTCCCTGTGTCTGCGTGGGTTTCCGCTGGGTGCTCCTGTTTCCTCCCACAGTCCAAAGATGCGCTGGTTAAGTTGATTGGCCATGATAAACTGACTCTAGTTTTGGGGGATTAGCTGGGTAAATATGTGGGGTTACGGGGATAGGGTGGGATTATTGTTGGTGCAGACTTGATGGACTGAATGGCCTCCTCCTGTGCTGCCGGGATTCTATATTATAATACGATTACCATGAATTGCAAAGGTCTCAATTAATGTCATTATTTTTGCCACACCCAGCAGGGAGCAAATAATTCCACTATACGGTCTACAGCTTATCTCAAGGGTCAACAACAGATATATCAGTGTGTCCATCTTTCCCTGCCCCTTTAACTTACTGTTTACCACTGAATATTCTAGAAATTGCCATTCTAAAAGACGATTTCTCCCACCCCAGCATGCAGCAGAATGCAATCTACATGAAAAGTATTTAGGGAAAGGAGGAACAACGGTTGGGTTGCAGCATTAGCAGGAAGCTATTCAAATATATTCAGAACTATTAACTCAGTCTAACCCATTTTAAACTTCATGTTAAATACTTAAAATTGTCAAGGCTCACGGTAAACAGCCAGGAAACACAATTGAAGAAGGGTCTTCTAATATGTGCAATTTTTAATTGTGATTACCTGGCATTGAATATTAAACACCCAACAACCATAAAGTTAATTTATTCATCACAAGTAAGCTTACATTAACACTGCAATGAAGTTACTGTGAAAATCCTCTAGTCACCACAATCTGGCACTTGTTTGAACATAAGAACATAAGAACATAAGAAATAGGAGCAGGAGTAGGCCATCTAGCCCTTCGAGCCTGCCCCGCCATTCAATAAGATCATGGCTGATCTGTTGTGGCTCAGTTCCACTTTCCCGCCCTCTCCCCATAACCCTTAATCCCCTCTCTTATCAAGAACCCATCAACCCGCTTCTTAAAAATATTTAGCGAGGCAGCCTCCACCACTTCAACGGGCAGAGAATTCCAGAGATTCACCACCCTTTGAGTGAAGAAGTTCCTCCTCAACTCCGTTCTAAACCGCCTCCCCTTTATCTTGAGGCTGTGCCCCCTAGTCCTACTGTCTTTTTTGAGCGGGAAGAGTCTCTCCACCTCTATCCTATCCATCCCATTCATCATCTTATACGTCTCAATGAGATCTCCCCTCATTCTTCTAAACTCTAACGAGTACAAGCCTAGTTTATTCAGCCTCTCCTCATAGCTCAATCCCCTCAACTCCGGTATCAGCCTAGTAAACCTCCTCTGCACTCCCTCCAGGGCCAAAATATCCTTGCGCAGGTGCGGCGCCCAAAACTGCACACAGTACTCCAGCTGCGGCCTCACCAATGCCCTATACAGCTGCAGCACACTGAGGGAGAATTTTGCATGACCAATTCACCTAACCTCATCTTTGGACTGTGGGAGGAATCCCACGCAGACACGGGGAGAATGTACAAACTCCACACAGACAGTGACCCAAGCCGGGAATTGAACCTGGATCCCTGGTGCTGCGAGGCAGCAGTGCTAACCACTGTGCTGGTATGCGAGAGATAATCAGGTATAACAGATATACTTTACAATCGTACACCACACAAAAAAAAAGAGAGATCAATCCCTGGAGGCTGCTTTTCCACGTTCCATTCTCATAAGAATTGGCCCTGGAGTGCTTGCTCTCTTCTGGGTGGGAAGTGGTCCTCCAACATCTCACCAGAGCGATCATCCTTCAGGGAAAATGTCATTAATCTTACTCAGTCGTGGAAAGCACCATAGTTCATCTTGCCCTTTTCTGCACCTAAGCCATGGAAAGCACAATTTCTCCCCACCCTTCCTGCCACTGGCTCTGCGTTTTGCCCCTCTGCTATCTATCTGGACAAGTCCAGCACTGATCAGAGATAAAAAAACCGCACACCACCTTTCAGTAACACGCATGCTCAACGACCAAATGCTCACCACACACACACACACACACACACACACACACAAACAGTTACACGAAAGAAAAGTAATTTGATAACTGCAGGTAAACAACATCACTAGAGCACAATGTGTTATCAAGTATCAGGTCTGGAACAATGACATATGTTGGAATAGTATTCAGTGCCTGCATATTTTAAAAACTACACCCAGTTCAAATTCAACAGCATCCAAAATTACATTTGTCTGGGAGATGAAGCTGAACGAGGTGAAAAGACACTTTTTCCAGAGAGATTTGATTTCATTTCAAACAGCTGAAACTGCAAGTAGACTGGGCTGAGGGCGTAATGAAGGAGTCTGAACTACCATGCAAATACCACATGGAATTTGCCTTTTGTTCCTGGTTAAATCATAAGACTGGAAATATATTGGATATTTAAATATGCCGTTAATTTGCTAAATCAGAAGGTCATTTCGTCAACTCCCTAGCATCCATCCAGCCTCACTTGCCAACTGTGGATTTCAAAACATTATATTACCTTAATGTTGAGATGGGTGATGGCGGCGCGGAGGTGACATGGTCAGAGACTAGTTAGCACTGCTGCCTCACAGCATCAGGTACCTGGGTTCGATTCCAGCCTCGGGTCACTGTGTGGAGCTTGCATATTCTCAGTGCCTGAGTGGGTTTCCTCCCGTACGCCAAAGATGTGAGGGTTAGGTCGACTGGCCATGCTAAATTGCCCCTAGTATCAGGGGGATTAGCAGGATAAATGTATGGGGTTATGGGAATCGGGCCTGGGTGGGATTGTGGTCGGTGCAGACTTGATGGGCCGAATGCATTGTTGGGATTCTAGGAATGGCTTCTAGTAAATCACAAAGCCAACTATTCTCACTCGAGATCAATTAACAGAGCTCAAAAAGAGCAACTTTATCAGACTTTTTGTTTTCTTCCTAAAACAGAACATCCAAGTCCATGAACAATGTGCACTGGTTTATAAAACAGTTCCTTATACCAAAAATACATTCCAAATAAGGATTTGTGTGGTCATGTTTCTAGTGGGGGAGGGGCTCAAAATAGGGAAGAAAATTACAGTTCTTTCTCCTGCATTCCACCAGCTCCATAATAGCGGAGAGTTTTCTCCCCACTCTTTTATCCAATTCCAAAACTAGCTTGCAAGTTACACAGGTTAAATTACGTCGCAGGATAATGAAATAAAGGGGACATTCGATAGCCACAATTTTTAAGCACAGTAAAGCTCTTGACAAGCTCAGGAAAAAGCACCAAATAGCCACTGAGAGTGGGGAGGTGGAGGAACTCCAGATTGGGATTCTGAAACACAGTGACAATAATCTTAATTTGGCAGGTTCACAACAACTGGCATCGATTGCACCTTGGCTGGACAATGGCATTGAAAACAAATCCACAAACACCCACTTAAAAAAAATGGCAAGATCAGTCAAAGACAATGGGGAAGTCTACACAGCCCAGAGAAAGACATGAAGCAGTACAAAAACCCATAAAGGACATCTGTTCCAACCGAAAGTTTTTGCCAGTCCAGTTGTGATGGCAACATCTAAAGCATTCAACACCCACTGGGACCACCCTTTCATGAAGCACCCCCTCCCCCCACCAAGCCCTGATAGCAAAGTCAAACATTACTGCAACAAAAGGGGCTATTAATCTAGATTTCAAAGTGACACAGATGATATTGAAGAAAATGTTCCCATTGGCAAGCCCCGTGATATTAGGCTGGACAATTGAATGCCCAGTCAAAACTGTTCACATCACGCAAAAGTTCAACAGGTGCACACCAAGGTGGACCGATAAAAACACACATCCAGGAATAACCCCTACGCTGCAAGACAGATTTTTCAGGAACTAATTGGACCAGAGACAACCTTCTAACGAAATGAGCTCACAGAAAAGGACTTCCTACTTATTACAAACGGTTGCTTTTGCCACACAAGAAAGTTCTTAGAAGTCTAATAATAACACCATACAAGATGGCTGGTGCAGCAAGAGAGGGAAGCTTTCAAGGAAGCAGCCCTCTTCTCGGGTTTCCTTCTACAGAAGATGCTTCTTTCTCAGTGCCAAATGAATTTGAGTGACACTTCATCTGACCCAGAGGCCACAGCGGATAGCTCTGTCGCCTCTCAGCACCGGAGACCTGGGTTTGATTCCCAGCTTGGGTCACTGATTGTGTGGAGTCTGCACATGTTCTACCCACGTTTGTGCGAGTTTCCTCCCACAGTCCAAAAGACGTGCTGGTTAGATGCATTGGCTATGCTAAATTCTCCCTCAGAGTACCCGAACAGGCACTGGATTGTGGCAACTAGGGGACTTTACAGTTAAAATAAATAGTTGTGCGGAGGGTGTGGAGAGTCTGCAGAAGGGTCTAGATTGGCTGGGCGAATGGGCCAGGAAATGGCAAATGGAATTTAATGTTGGCAAGTGCGAGGTGGTCCACTTCGGTAGGAATAATGGTAGGAAGGGTTATTACTTAAGTGGCGAAAAACTGCAGCAGGCGACGGTGCAGAGGGACCTCGGGGTCCTTGTGCATGAGTCGCAAAAACCCAGCCTGCAGGTGCAGCAGGTGGTCAGGAAGGCGAATGGGATGCTGGCCTTCATAGCGAGGGGGATTGAATATAAAAGTAGGGAGGTCTTGCTGCGGCTGTATAGGGCATTGGTGAGGCCGCAGCTGGAGTACTGTGTGCAGTTTTGGGCGCCGTACTTACGCAAGGATATTTTGGCCTTGGAGGGAGTGCAGAGGAGGTTTACTAGGCTGATGCCGGAGTTGAGGGGGTTGAGCTATGAGGAGAGGCTGAATAAATTAGGCTTGTACTCGTTAGAGTTTAGAAGAATGAGGGGAGATCTCATTGAGACGTATAAGATGATGAATGGGATGGATAGGATAGAGGTGGAGAGACTCTTCCCGCTCAGAAAGGATAGTAGGACTAGGGGGCACAGCCTCAAGATAAAGGGGGGGCGGTTTAGAACGGAGTTGAGGAGGAACTTCTTCACTCAAAGGGTGGTGAATCTCTGGAATTCTCTGCCCGTTGAAGTGGTGGAGGCTACCTCGCTAAATATTTTTAAGACGCGGGTTGATAGGTTTTTGATAGGCAAGGGGATTAAGGGTTATGGGGAGAGGGCGGGAATGTGGAACTGAGCCACGACAGATCAGCCATGATCTTATTGAATGGCGGGGCAGGCTCGAAGGGCTAGATGGCCTACTCCTGCTCCTATTTCTTATGTTCTTATATAATTAGTTTTATGTCCTCCCTAAACTGCTGACTTAAGTCACAACCTTTCGGCTTTTGTCGAGGTCAGTAGGTTGTGAGTTCATGTCCCACTCAGAGACATGAGCTTTGTAGAAAACCTATCTCTAACTGTTAGGTTTAACGAGGGGTTACAGATCCCATAGATGCTGTATGATCGACTGAGTTTCTTCCCCCTAACATCTTGTTTTTAAGTCACTAACATTGGTTGAATGGTCGTGAACCCTGACTTTCAAACAACGATTTGTTTGGATTTCAACACAGAAATGGTTTTTAACGTAGTCATCAACTATAGCATTGTGAGATTATTTCCCAATTGTGTGCGCACGCAAATACAGGTGTTTACTTGGCCTCGTCAATGAAGTAAACTGGAATTCTTCCAGACTGGAGTGTAAATTTACAAACAGTGGGTTTTGCCTTGAATACCGACCCCAACCTCCATGACTGACAGACTGGAGACTAAGCTAGCCTTGAACAGTCGAACTTTTGTTCCAATATCAGCTGTCCTTGATTCTCAGCCATGTCAAACATTTAGACAGAGCCAACGACAATCATTTAAGCTTCCTAAAGATTTATTGGTTTGCAATGAGAATGACAACCATAAGATATCATTTGAGATGCACTGCAATGATTCAAGTTGCTCAGTTAAAACAAGATGTCATACAACCAGCCCCGTTCTTTCCAGCTATGCAGAACTATGAAGCACTGGTGAATATGTATAAAACGCTGAAACCAGATAACGCTCGCCTGATAAGCCCAGATTTCTGCTCGTTTCCAAGAACTCGCACGGAGGTAAACATTACAAGGAAAATCCCGCTATTAAAAGTAGCAGGGGAAATACGCTGCATCACACTTCCGTTTCCTTCATGGGAAATAGGGAATACCAGGTTAGGCCAGTATTTATTGCCTGTCCCTAATTGACCTCAAGGAGATGATAATGAGTCAGCTTCTTGAACTGCTGTAGTCCACATGGGTAGGTACGCTTAGAGCTGTTAGGGAGGATTTTGACTCAGCAACAATTTGGAAGGCATTGTTTCACAACCACTGCTCTACCCTTCACATTATAGGTCATCTACAGCCTGCTTGGTTCAAAGATGTGAGAGTTAGGTTGATTCGCCATGCTAAATTGTCCCTAGTGTCAGGGAGATTAGCTAGGATAATTGAGGGTTGTGGGAATAGAGCCTGGGTGGAATTGTGGTCAGTACAGATTTGATGGGCTGAATGGCCTCCCTCTGTACTGTAGGGATTCTATGATTACCAATTCAAGGGGAGCAGCAGGGCCACTGGAAGTTAAAGTGCCTTCAAATACATTGTTAACAGTAACAAATACCAGATAATTTTTACTGGTACGAAAGCTTCCAAAATAGTGCATGACATACTTGGAAATAAAAGAGAATTTAAAAGAAACATTTCCACACACATACAACTCGTGGAGACTTTGGATACATCAATGATTTGTAAATAAATTAATACTGTAGCATGAAACACTAATCTTTGGGAGTAGTTAGTACATTCACTAACGAGAAAGCCTCAATTACCCAAGGGCCATTAATCTTTGATTTGTTTGCCTAACACACCGCAGTAATGACGAGTGACTCACCTTAAGCCACATAGTTCAGGTTTACTCAACCATTGATATCCTCTAATGGTTCGAAGATGTTTGGGGCAAGTCAGGTTCAAGCCAACACGCAACAAATAGTTGGCACGTGCTGCAAAGCTCAACCCAGTCAAAACAAAGTCAAGAGTGAACAAGTCAAACAAAATAGGTACGAGGTTTTTTTTTTCTCAAAATCGTCACACTAACAACTGGTGTAGGGTAACCCGAGGGGCAGAAAGTCCATTTACATTCACTGAATGACTGACCGATGCCATACAGCGCGTTTGGACCAGCATCACAAACTGAAAAGTAAGTCCAACTGCGAGCATGAAACTCAAAAATGCTCAACTGCAACCAGCACATCTGGAAATAATTTTTCTTATCGTTTGTTCACAGGACATGGGCATAGCTGACTGGGCCAACATTTATTGCCCATACCTAACTGCTCTCCATTTGAGTGGCAACCACATTGCTGTGGGTCTGGAGTCAAATGAAAGCCAGACCAGGTAAGGATGGCAGATTTCCTTCTCTAAAGGACATTAGTGAACCACAGATGGGTCATCATTAGATTTTTATTGAATTCAAATCTCACCATCTGCCCTAGTGGGATTCACAGGCAGTACCCTGGGTCTCTGGATTACTAGTCCAGTGGCAATACCACAAGGCCACTGTCTCCTCTTTACTTTCTTATTTAAATGGCTATTGAATTAGGAGGAATAAAAAAAATCTGTACAATATATCAGTCACTAAATATTTGATACACCATTTTCTGCAAAGCTTGTACAAATGGCAAGTACTACAATCTGACAATGTCAATTATTAAGATACCAATGGTTTGGAATCTAATTATGACCAGTGGATAGGGGAAACTCAAGCAGCAAGATTTGCACTGCTGAAAACCAAGCTGGCAGCCAGATCCTCATGAGAGGCAACTCAAAGCTGAGCTGAATGGAAGTAGGAGAACTCAGACAAGATCTAAATTATTGCAAATGCGATAAAAAGTTGTGTAACTTGGGAACTGAATTTTACTAAACACTCTACATTGTTCTCCTTTGAGTACAAACCCCAAATGACGTGAGCCTCCAAACTCCTGGGACTGAGAGCGAATCACATTCATACAATGCAACACGCAACATTCCCAGACTAGCTAAATAGAGGGTATTAAAGAAATGGACCATGAAGGTATGAGCTATAAAGGAGAGGCTGGACATATTAGGATCGTTTTCTCTGGAATGGTATATGCTGAGGGGAGATCTGATAGAATCCCTACAGTGCAGAAGAGACCATTGGGGCTACTGAATCTGCACCAACTCTCTTGACAGAATATCATGTCCAGATCCTCTACACTGTCCTAACTCCGTAACCCCACCCAGTTATCATGGCTAACCCATCTAACTTACACCTCGTGGGACACTAAGGAGCAATTTAGCATGGCCAATCCACCTAACCAGCACAGCTTTGTCTAATACTTGGGGGCATGCACTTAAGATTGGGGGGGGCTGTTCCCATGCTGTACTGATCCGAGGTAAAAGGAGGAAATCAGAAAAGGTCATAGAGCGAGAGAGAGTCTGGAAAGATGGAGAGGTGTTTATGCAGGGTGTCCTTGTGTGCAAGGTCTAGATGGCTGATGACAATCAGAAACAGAAGGGCAAAGACAAAGAAGGAAATTGTGCAAGAAACTAGAGCCATAGGAATTGAGGGTTTGGGGAGGGTGAGTTAGGGCTGGTGGAAGTTGGACACAGGAGCAGAATTGATTAGCAGGATGAGATGAAGAAGTTTGAGGTGGTGATGAAACAGAAAGCGGGGCAGTTCATTGATGATTGGGTAATGAATAAGCAGTTCTTGGTATGGGGTGTGATATGGCCAGCTGGGTTTTGGAAGATTATACTGGGAGGAAAGCCAGAAACTAGAGGATACAAAGGCACAAATGAGGCTTTCATCAATACTTGAGCTGAAATATTGCAGAGAATGTACATAACGGAGCAGACCATTCAGCCAAAACAATCCGTATCCATATTAATACTCCATTTGAGGTTCTTCCCACCCAACTCCACCTAATTCCATCAGCATATCATTCTTTCACTCGTATATACTTAGCAATGGGAACGATCAATACTTCACTAGAAATGCAGTCAGGGGAGCAAGGAGCAAGTCTCTTGGACAAAATAAACTCCAAGTGGCAAACACCCAGTGTGAGGTCTAGGCTGGGACAAGAGCCAAGGGTGGGGCAGGTTTGACTTGCTGGTCAGTGGGAGCCAGGATAACACAGGCAACTAAACAGCTGACCTCAGTGAAGAGGTGAGGGTGATGTGGCCTGGGGAAAGGATTTGAGAGACGTTCACTACTTTGGTGAGTGGTGGTGTCCTTACCTCTGGACCAGAAGCTCCAGGTTCAATTCCCACTTCAGGACTTGGTGACCATGGAAAATGTATTCATCATGTGGCCAAATAGGTTTATTATCAACCTGTAAACCCTCCAATACATTCCTTAGTCTGCCATGCTGCAGAAGACAATGGCAAACCACTGCAGTACTTTGCTCAGCATTGCCATGGACCAATCCAATGGAAGTCCTTGGTTGCCAACACAGTAGGACAAGGAGATTGGTACAAGAACAGAAACAGGGTTTCTTTCCTCTCAAGGTGAGCAGGCTTGACAGAATACCAAAACTGTGGCTCAGCCAGACTTGGCGGCTAAATAACTGTACATTAACAAACGCTTGCCTCTCAAGGGATGAAATTAGAAGGCACAGCAATGGTGAAACAGGTTTTACTGGGGATAAAGACTTCAAAGATGGGGTTGAGCAAGTGGTTCAGGAGATTAGCAGCTACACCTGTGTTGTGGAATTCCAAAGGCTGGGCGGCTTGGTGTTGGAAAGTGTTCCTGGTGCACATTGAAAAAGATACATGTGAATGTTGGATGATGACAACTCTACACTCAGTGGTGGTGCCTCCCCACAATAAAATCACCTGCCAATCCAATATTGGTCTATACTCAAAAATGGGATTTGTATGAACTAATAAAGTTGGCAGTACAGCACCTGTGGGTCCATACCTCACAGCCGAGTCTGCAGTTTCAGCAAAACTGCTCAGGGTAAAAGAAGTTGTAGTTGAGCCTTGAAGCCTAGGGGAAGGTGCACAAACGCAAGCTGCACTTTTGCTGATAACCAGCTTGGATTAAGTTGGGTTATTGTTTAACTTTTGAGTAGCACCTAGGCCAAAGATGTCCAAAAACAATTAAACTTAACGATAAACAATCAGCTTCACAACAGCTGTGTCAACTGTTCAAAAATTACTCAGTTTATATCCAAGGAATAAGCACAAAAAGGAAAATGTTCAATTCTGGTCGCCACATGACCAGAAGGATGTGGAGGATTTGGAGAGGGTACAGAAAAGATATACCAGGATGTTGCCTGGTATGGAGGGCATCAGATATGCAGAGAGATTGGAGAAACTCTGTTTTTACTGGAACAACAGAGGTGAGGGGCGCCCTGATAGAAGTTTACAGTTATGAAGGGCATGGATAGAATGGATAGTCAAAAACTTTTTCCCAGGGTGGAAGAATCAATTACGGTGGGGGGACGATGACATAGATTTAAAGCGCGAGGGGCAAGGTTTAAAGGAGATATACGAGGCAAGTTTTTTCTTTTTACACAGAGGGTGGTGAGTGCCTGAAACTCGCTGCCAGGGGAGGTAGTGGAAGCAGATGTGATAGTGACTTTTATGGGGTGTCTTGACAAATATATGAATAGAACGGGAAGAGCAGGAAATGGTCCCCGGAAGGACAGGGACCTCTGGTTCAGTCAGGCAGCATGGTTGGTGCAGGCTTGGAGGGCTGAAAGGCCTGTTCCTATGCTGTAAATTTTCTTTGTTCAGTTTCAATTTTCTTTGGCAGTTTACTACGCAAAAGACACTGTCCAAACAAGTTATGGTAGCAAACTTACTGCATCCTCTATAAAACTGTTTCCTCCCGCAGTATTTCAGTAATGAAAAATGACAGGTTTAAAACAATTGGCAAAAACATTAGAGAAAAAAGCCAGAAATTCCGTCCCATACAGAGGATTTAATTTGATGTTATTTCAGTCAGGAATTTATGCATACACGCACACACATACCATTGTTAACGCAGTAAAATGCCTTAACGTACTTTATGTAAGTACTGTGTAACAAATTCAGACATTAACCAACACAACTAGATACTAGGCCAAGTATGCAGAAGCTTGGTTGAAAAGATATATTTTAAAAAGCAACCTAGAGGATAATGGAGAGATTTAGAGGGGGAAATTCTTTTTTATTCATTCATGGGATATGGGCCTCACTGCCAGGACCAGCATTTATTACCCACTCCCCAGGGTATTTAAGAGTCAATCACATTGCTGTGGGTCTGGTTTTGCATGTGGGTCAGAACAGGCAAAGACAGCAGATTTCCCTGAAAGACATTAGTGAACCAGATGGGTTTTTACAAGAATGGACAGCGGTTTCATGGTCGTCATTAGACTTAATTCTATATTTTTATTGAATTCAAATTTCACCGTCTGCCATGGTGGGATTCGAACCCAGGGTCCCAGAGCATTACCCTGCATCTCCAGCCCAGCAACAATACCACTGTCTCCCCAATTAAAAGGAGTCTCAGGGGTGCTTAAGAATCAGAGGAGCAGAGTTGTAAAGAGGGTTGTACAGCTGGGAAGATTAGTGATATGGAGGAGCGAGACCATGGAAAGATTTAAAACAATGAGAATTGAAAAATAAAAAAAAGCATTGTCTAACCAGGAACCAAGGGTAACGTACAAATGGGATTCGGTGCGCAATACGACAGATCTCAATTTTACAGAGGGTAGAATGAGTGGCACCAGCTAGGTGTCTTTTAAGTCAAACCAAATAGACAAACTCAAAGTAAATTAGGACAAAGTAAAAAGGGCAGCTCCCCAAAAGGGAAACAGCCTGAACAAAAACAAAAGTACAAAGGAAACTTAAGACACATCAAATCAAAATGTGATTGTCGGGGTCTATAATGCATCCCAGCCCCGGCGGTGCCCAGCAGGCACGGAAGGCGTCAACTGCACCCGTGGACACCACATGCTCCCTCTCTAGGGCACCTGGCCACGAGCGTAGCCACAGTAGAGGGGTCACCAGCCAGGGGCACATTGGAATAACCAAGCCCGGAATGTGAATGAAAGCTTCAGTGGCAGATGAGGTGAGGCAGCGACAGAGTAAGGTGGTGGTTCGGAGGTGAAAGCTGGCAGCCTTAGGGATGGCACGGATGTGATCTGAAGCCATACCTCGGGGTCAAAGATGACATCAGGGCTGTTAATGATCCTTTTTCAGCCTCAGATAGTTGCTAGGAAGCGAGATGGAGTCAGTCAGCAGAGTCCGAAGATACGCAGATTAGGTAGATTAGCTATGCTAAATTGCCCCTTAGTGTCAGGGGGACCAACAGGCTAAATGCATGAGGTTATGGGGATAGGGCTGAATAGCCTCCTTCTGCACTACAGGATTCTATGATTCCAAGATTCCTCCAATTCTCAGTGCTCCCCAGGGTCCCGGCAATCATTAATTCCCTTGCGCTGTTTGTCCTGCCTGAGTGCATCACCTCTCAGATGTCACAGAATGGGCAGCATGCAGCTGAGGTGGTCAAGGATAACTATTTGGTGGATCCCGCCCCCCCCCGCCCGATTACAGTGCAGGAGTGGACACAAATGTCACGATGTGGAGATGCCAGCGTTGGACTGGGGTAAACACAGTAAAAAGTCTGACAACACCAGGTTTCAGTCCAACTGATTTATTTGATAGTAAACTCACTAGCTTTCGAACCCAAAAGCTAGTGAGTTTACTATCAAATAAATCGGTTGGACTGAAACCTGGCGTTGTCAGACTTTTTAACCACAAATGTCATGGCAGGCTCTAATGAATAAACCCACACTAATTTGCACAAGGGCTAACGTGCAGTTATTTTGGGATGGATGGATGGATGCAGGACCAAAATTGGTCAGCTCTCTCAAAGAAACAGCCATGCCAAATGATTCCTACTGTGCCACATGATGTTATGATACAGAACTCTTACATGGCATCATCTCCTGATGAACCTAGTTTCATTATCTTTTTCCCTTAAACGGCTTCATCACCCAAGCAGAAAAATAAAATCAATATTCCCATTGCTTTCTAAACAACCACCTTCGAAAAGCAAAAGTACAGTTGGCCAAAAGGCAGAAGTGGAAATTAAAAACTGCCGTTAGGTGTTGGGGCGGGAACGGTTAGCGGGGTGAAGGCGTGGAAGAGGGAAAGAAGTGTCAACGTACCCTCTTCAATTTAGGAGTGGCTTTTAATTTAAACCACTTTCCAACTGGAGAAAATTAAAAAGAAAAACTACAGACAGGGGAGGAGGGAAACGATGGACAACACTTTGGGGGAGCGGGGGTGCGGAGAGAGACAAGAGCCAATGTCTTACTTCAATGGAGAGTAAAACGTGCAAGCAGGAGCCGCGAACACAGCCAAAGCTGGCCACATAAATGGATGTCAAGTCTTGAATGAATGGGACCAGGGAGAGAGAGTGCCAGGCGCTCAGGGGGCAATGACACAGGTTGGACATTACCTGGCTGTATCCAGCTGCGCGCCGAGTGTATCAACGTTCCAATTTAGAACGTGGCGATGTATCCAGCTGCGCGCCGAGTGTATCAACGTTCCGATTTGGAACGTGGCGATGTACCCAGCTGCGAGCACGGTGTATCAGCGTTCCAATTTAGAACGTGGCGCCGGATCTCACCTCAGCGGCGCTCCTTCCGCATCCAGCAGCTCACTTCGCTATCTGCAAAAGGTTCAACCAGACACGGACTGATCAGACACACAGGGATCAGCCTCATGCAGATCTGCGCACAGATGACGAGCACTTAAGACGCAGTGGCGCCTCGTCTTTTTAAATTTAACCGGCTTCTTTTGGTTTTAAATTTCTTTTATAAAAAGAGGAGACCTAAAAGGTCATTTTCTATTCCAAAATGAAAGACCACGAGACTTAGTAAGAAAAACTCATCCTTTCCCCCCCCACCACCCCGAACCTCTTCGCAACCCGTGTTAAATATAATTTCCAGCGTTATAAAAATGTAACGTAAATCGTAAAAAAAAACGTAATCAAAAATTTGATGAAAGTAATCATTCCAAGTGGAAAGATACTGATGAGCGCGGCTTACCTCAAAAATCTCCTGAATACGCTCTAACTGGTGAGGATGGAAGCAGTAACGACAGCATGTCAATGACCGCCAGTAACCTCTCCCCTCCAGAGGGGGGGAAACCCCGGAAACACGGTGTACGTCATCTGATTCGATTCTCAGCAGCCAATGGAGGAGCTGCCCGCTTCCTCTCCCCGCCCTGGCTATGCCGGATCCGCAGTGTCCGGCTCTGAGTAATGCGGTTCCGCAAAGCTGTTCCCCCCCCCCCCGCAGTTACTGACTTGCAGGAAAGGGTGAGAGGCTCACTCTGACCGGTCAGTTTCCATTTGATTCTGCCGCCCTGGAAATTAAGCTCACTGATCAGACGTCATCACATTTCCACCTTGTCTTTAAAAGGAGTTTGCAAAGATCACTCAGTTCCCACTCACTCACTCACTCACTCCCCAGTGCCAGCTGGCACAATGGTTAGCACTGCTGCCTCACGGAACCAGGGTTCAATTCCAGCCTTGGGTCACTGTGTGGAGTCTGCGCGTTCTCCCTGTGTCTGCATGGGTTTCCTTCAGGTGTTCTGGTTTTCTCCCACAGTCCAAAAGATGCACTGGTTAAGTGGCATTGGCTGTGCTAAATTCTCCCTCAGTGTACCCAAGCAGGCACCAGGGTGGCGACTTGGGGATTTTCACAGTAACTTCATTGCTGTGTTAATGTGACCCCACTTATGAAACGAATAAATAAACTTAATAGCCCTTGAGAAGGCGGTGGTGAGCCACAATCTTGAATCATAGAGTTCCTACAGTGCAGAAGGAGGCCACTCAGCCCATCAAGACTGCACTGACCACAATCCCACTCGAGCCCTATCCCCATTACTCCACATATTTACCCTGCCAATACCCCTGACACTAGGATCAATTTAGCATGGCCAATCAACTCAACCCAACCCACACATCTGGGAAGGAACCAGAGCACCCAGAGGAAACCCACACAGACACAGGGAGAATGTGCAAACTCCACACAGACAGTGACCTGAGGCCAGAATTGAACCCAGGTCCCTGGTGCTGTGAGGCAGCAGTGCTAACCACCGTGTCATCCTTTGAACTGCAGCAACCCGCAGTGCAGTCCCAGAATTTTGATCCAATGATTGTGAAGGAACGGTGATATAGTTCCAACTCAGGATTGAAGGGAAATGTGCAGGTGGTAGTTTTAGTGTTCGATATGCCTGCTGACTTTGTTCTTCTCTGTGTTAAAAGCCGTGGATTTGGAAGGTGCTGTCAAAGGAGCCTTGGTGAGTTGCTGCAGTGAATCTTGTAGATGGTACACACTGCCACCACTACATGTCAGTGTGAGAGACTGAATGTTGAAGGTGTTGGATGTGATGCCAATCAAGCGGACTGCTTTGTCCTGGATGATGTTGAGCTCCTTGGAGCCACACTCATCTAGGCAAGTGAAGAATATTCCTGACTTCTGCCTTGTAGATGGTGAACAGGCTCTGGTGAGTTAATCTTTGCAGATTCCCAGCTTCTGACCTGCTCTTTTAGTTGTCTGTACCCTTAAGACTTGATTATCTGTAAAGACTCGCATTCCAACCTTTATCTTGTAAATTGACTTTGTGTCTTTATATGCCCTGTTTGTGAACAGAACTCCCACTCACCAGCTGAAGGAGCTTGAGACTCCAAAAGCTGGTGCTGCCAAATAAACTTGTTGGACTTTAACCTGGTGTTGTGAGACTTCTTATTGTTCATAATAGGCAGAGCACAAACCATATTCTCCAGACCAAAATGTCTCCTGCTACCTGCAAACTAACAACCAATTTAAAATAATGAGTTGAGCTTGTAACATGACACTCAATTATTGCTCACTATAAACGACATACATTCATATGCAGGGACACATTTTCTGCAAACAAAAGGAATATGCTCAAGCCTTTTTGGACTGACCTGGGAGTTTGGGGAATTACCTGTTGCTTTCTCCATGGCAACACCTCAGCTAATCAGAGTTGACTGGCCAACCAATCCGCAGCCTTTTCTTCTTCAGTATAGATTGTTGTGATCATTTGAAATTTGGCATTCTTGTGTTTGTCCTGATGAGATCTAGATGAAAAGCTTCAGCAATGTGTTTTCCCCTTTTCAGCAATATTTAAATCTAAACTGTTTTTATACTGGCTGCTCCTTTTGACCTACATCTGTGTAAATATTTTCCCACTTAGGATACAGTAGCCACTTTTTTGTGCAGAGAACTTTGGTTCTGTCATCATAGCTCTCAGCAGTTAATGCCTTATGAAAGGTTATAAAATCAGGGCATAACCTTGTATACAGAGCAGAGGAGGAGAGTATCACAGTCTGTTCCTGGATTTGAAGAAGAGGGAGCAACCTCTATGAAATAGATTCTTGCAAGAGAATAGCATTTATCAGAAGGGGGCATCCTTTGTTATGTTAAAGACTCTATACAAATTGTTCACATTCCTTCTCCTCTACCTCCTCCCCAAACTTGCACTGATGTGCGCAATTCACTTAGACTAATGGACTTGACATCTGAGTGGGGCCAAAGTGGACCAAGAAGTGGAGGTCTTCTTGAGTTCTCTGTCCAGTGGCAGGTCCGACCCACAGCTTTGCAATTACCACCACAGGTAAGGAAAGAAGGCAGATCCTGATCCACCCCAGCTAGAACAGGGATCAAACCCTGTGCTGCTGATACCAATCTGACACATTGCTAGCCGTCCGCGAGGAGTTTGAGTTGCTCTAATAACACTTTCACTTTTATAGCCTGGAGCAATGCACGATGATGGTTAAGGCTTCACTTCCTTTTTTTTAATTCATTTGTATGGGATGTGGACATCTCTGGCTGGACCAGCATGTATTGCCCATCCCTGACTGTCCTCCATTTCACAGGACGTTTGAGAGTCAACCACATTGCTGTGGGTCTGGATTCACATGTGGGCCAGACCAAGTAAGGACAGCAGATTTCCTTCCCTAAATGACAATGCACCATTTGGGTTTTTACGACAATCGACAATGGTTTCATGGTCATCACAATTCCAGATATTTTATTGAATTCAAATTTTACCATCTGCATGGTGGGATTGGAACTGCAGAACATTACCCTGGGTCTGTGGATTGTTAGACCAGTGATAATACTACTACGACACTGTGTCTCCATCAAATATATAGCCAGGAACCCCTCCCACTCTTATCACCTTGGCATATTTTGGAAGGACTTACAAGTTGATACCCACACTGTCTGGCCACATTATGAACACACCTTCCATGGCCAGAGTGGGACTTGAACCCAGAAATCCCAGCTCAGAGGCAGCTAGCCACTGTGGCAAAATTTGATTTGATTTATTATTTGTGACATGTACTGGGATGCAGTGAAAGGTATTGTTTATTGCGTGCTTACAAACAAAACATATCATTCATGGAGTATGTAGAGAAGAAGGAAAGGAGAGGGTGCAGAATATAGTGTTGTGGTTACAGATAGGGATAGATGTCTGTGACAGGGATTACAGTAATATGATTTTGTGTGGACTTGGATCTAATGTGTTTCTGCCCTGTTTAATAACTGGGAAATTCAGGTGTGGGATGGGGCAAGTAAATGGGTGAGTTATCTCCCTGTGCCTTACGCAATGGCTGGGTGGCACATGGACCACCAACCTCCTCCACAAACCCATCCTCCTGACATCACCTGAAATTGAAGGAAGCTACACCTGATTTAATTTTCCAACTTGTTGAGAGATGTAACTTTCTCAAGAATTGCAACTATTTAGTTACCAGCAGAGGTCATACCTGCTGACAGCACACTATCCAAAAGTCCCAAAACATTTGTTCATATTAAAACCAACCCAAATATTAAGGGTTATCATAATTCATGAATTATGAACTTTATTACCCTTAACACGAATGACCCAAGTTTGGCTTCAGACATATCATTTTTTTTTAAACGAGTACAAAAAGCAAAATATTCTAAACACTAGGAATCTGAAACAAGAAACGTCAGCTGTGGCAGCAGCTCTGATGAAAGGTCATGATTCGAAAAATTAACGCTGTATCTCTCTCAACCAATGCTGTCAGATCTGCTGAGTGTTTCCAGCATTTTCTGCCTTTATGTCATCTGGGGTTCAGTTGATTGCACTCTCATGTCTGAGTCACAAGATTCTGGGTTCAAATCCCAGTCCAGGACTTAAGCGCAATGATCAAAGTTGACCTCCCCTTGCAGCACTGAATCAATCGTGCTGCCTTCTGGTGAATACACTTGAGACCCTGCCAATCCTCTCAGGCAGCTGTGGACTGGGGCTAAACTTATTGGAATTCAGAAGAATGAGGGGAGATCTTCTCGAAACATATAAGACTATGAAGGGAATAGATAAGATAGAAGCAGGGAAGTTGTTTCCACTGGTGGGTGAAACTAGAACTAGGGGGCATAGCCTCAAAATAAGGGGAAGCAGGTTTGGGACTGAGCTGAGGAGGAACTTCTTCACACAAAGGATTACAAATTTATGGAATTCCTTGCCCAGTGAAGCAGTTGAGGCTCCCTCATTGAATGTTTCTAATGCAAGGATAGATAATTTTTTGAACAGTAAAGGAATTAATGGTTATGGTGAGCAGGGGGGCAAGTGGAGCTGAGTCCTCAAAAAAATCAGCCATGGTCTTATTGAATGGCAGAGCAGGCTCGAGGGGCCAGATGGCCGACTCCTGCTTCTAGTTCTTAAGTTCTTATGTGGAAGATTTCATGTCACTATTTTAAAGAAGAGCCAGGAAGTTATCGCTGGTGCCCTGAGCAATGTTCAGTTTTTTAAAATTGAAAAGATTAGGGCGGTACTGCGGCACATTGGTTAGCGCTGCTGTCTCACAGCGCCAGGGACCTGGGTTCAATTCCAGCCTCGGATAGCTGTTGATGTGGAGTTTGCACATTCTCCTGAATCTGTGTGGGTTTCCCCCCATAATCTGTAAAATGTGCAGGTTAGACTGATTGGCCATGCTCAATTGCCCTTTAGTGTCAGGGAGATTGGAGGGTAAATACGTGGGGTCACAAGGATAGGGCCTGGATGGAATTGTTGTTAGCGCAGGCGCAATAGACAGAATGGCCTCTTTCTGCATTGTAGGATTCAATATTTCAGATTACATGGGGTGGATGGAGTTGTTTAAAGCAGGAACCATGCATATAAAACTCTACAGACTTCTAGCCTTCTGGGTCATTTGATAGCAATGCAACAATAACAACAAGTTATTATTGATATAGCACCTTTAATATAGAGAAACATCCCAACATGCTTAACAGGAGCACTAGCAAACAAAATTTGACATCAAGCCATTTAATGAGTTATTAGGCAGAAAGTAGGCTTTAATGAGCATCATAAAGGGAAGCTACTGTACCAGGGAATTCCAGAGTTTATGGCCATAGAATCTAAAGGTGCAGTTATCAGTAATGGTGATTAACACACACATTGTTCCTTGTTGTTGGAAATCTGCCATCATTGTTCCAATTGCCAAGAAGTCACGGCCTACTGAGCTGTATGTTTCTAACAGTAGCTCTTACATCAATAATGTTTTTAGCACATTGTGTCAAAACATTTTTTAGATCCTCTTGTTCCACATATTGATCACTTACAGTTTGCCCAGCAATCTCATAAGTCAGTGGACAATGCTGTTCTGACGTTGTCCATTTGATCCAATAGCAGATGGATAGCATAGAATCCCTACAGTACAAAAGAGGCCATTTGGCCCATCAAGTCTGCACTGACCCTCCAAAACAGCACCTTACCTAGGTCCAATCCTCTGCTCTAACTTCATCACCCTATGCAATCCACCTGACCTGCACATTTTGACCACTAAGGGGCAATTTAGCATGGCCAATCCACCTAACCTGCACATCGTTGGACAGTGGGAGGAAATCAGGACAGCCAGTGGAAACGCATGCAAATATGTTAGGTAACTATAATGACGCTATCTTTGTTGACCTCTTTTCATGTTTTCTCCATTGTAAGATCAGCCACTCCCTCTACAACTGCACCCAGTGATTATAAAATACCCCTGATGCTGGAAATCTGAAATAAAAAGAAAAAGTGTTAGAAAAACACAGCAGGTGTGCCAGCATCTGTGGAGAGAGAAATGGAGTGAATGTTTCACACGACTCTTTTTCAGAGCCCCAGGGTTACTAGATTCTGGGATTTACTCAATGTAAACACTAAGGAATCCTGGGTTTCCTCAGGGCTGCATATCCTCACTTTTACTTTTCATCCTCCACACAAATAATTGTCAATCTCAGCGCAATGATTAAACATCCTGAAGTATTCAGAAATTAGGCACCTGTGGGTCTGATAAGAAATAACAAAAGAAATTATGGAGTGGCACGGTGGCACAGTGGTCAGCACAGCTGCCTCACAGCGCCAGGGACCCGGATTCAATTCTCGGCTTAGGTCACTGTGCAGAGTCTGCACGTTCTCCCCATATCTGCGTGGGATTCCTCC
This sequence comes from Carcharhinus amblyrhynchos, assembly GCF_965287045.1. Taxonomy (NCBI): domain Eukaryota; kingdom Metazoa; phylum Chordata; class Chondrichthyes; order Carcharhiniformes; family Carcharhinidae; genus Carcharhinus; species Carcharhinus amblyrhynchos. Next base: position 136,031,146 of record NC_137327.1, read on the forward strand.
AAGTGCTCCGGTTTCCTCCACAGTCCAAAAGATGTGCTGGTTAGGTGCATTGGCCATGTCAAATTCTTCCTCAGTGTGCCCAATCAGGCACCAGAATTTGGCGACTAGGGGATTTTCAAGTAACTTCATTGTAGTGTTAATGTGGGCTTACAATGCCGCCCCTATCATGCATGTAACTATCATTCATGGATGGAAGTATGAACTCATGGTGGGAGTCACTAATTAATTATTTTAATGTATAAGAATCATTTTTTAATTTTGATTAAAGTTAGACATCTGTGATTGTGTAATTTTATTTCTTTTTATTATTGTCGTTCATTTGTATGCATTTCTCGATCAAGGAATAATGTCCCTGAAATGAAGGACAATAAAGTGAAGTTGAATAAATGAATGAATATAAAATCAGGGATGTTTAAGAGGCCAGAATTGGAATTGCACGGATACGTCAAAGGTTTTTAAAAATTTGTTCTGGGATGCGGGCATCGCTGGCAAGGCCAGCGTTTGTTGCCCATCCCTAATTGTCCATGAGATGATGGTGGAGAGCCTCTTTCTTGAACCATTGCAGTCCGTGTGGTGAAAGAACATGCACAACACTATTACGGAGAGAGTTCCAAGATTTTGACCCAGTGACAGTGAGGGATCGTCAATGTATTTCCAAGTCAGAATGGTGTGTGGCTTGGAGGGAAACTTGCAGGTGGTAGTCCTTCCATGTGCCTGCTGTCTTTGTCCTGCTAGGTGTCAGAGGTCATGAGTTTGGAAGGTGTTGTTGAAGGTGCCTTAATGAATTGCTGCCATGTGTCTTGTAGTTTGTATAAAGACTGGGACAGAATAAAGATTTTAAGCTGGTGGATGAGTGCCAGTCAAGTGGGTTGCTTTGTCTTGGATGGTACCAGGCTCCTTGAGTATGTTGGAGCTACACTCATTCAGTCAGTTTGGGTTGGAGAAGATTACTGGGAGAGGGAGGGTTGAAGCCATGGAGGGATTTGAATACAATGGTGTGGATTTTATAATTGAAGCATTGTTTAATCAGGCCCATTTTGGTCAGCAATGTAGGTGTTGGATGAACGGAATTTCATAAGAGTTAGATACAGTCTTTTATGAGAGAACTTCAGAGCCCGTCCAATTATCAAAGATGTTATTAGTTAACTAGAAGGATGATAAATAATAAACTATCACTGACTCCTGGAGAGTTTCTTGATTGCCTAAGTGAGAGAATGTTCAGTCTTTCCCAAACTGTCACAATTATTTTTGCCTATCCTAAGAGATTGTTTGGTTAATGCTTGGGTAACCAGCTTATGGGGTTGCAATATATCTGGCTGGAATGGGCAGAGAGATCCTCATGTGCAGATACACATCAAAGCATTGTTACAGCTATAAAAAGCAAGCAGAATCCTTGGTTTTGTATACAATAAAAGAACAAAGGAATATTGTTAAGCTTATACAAAACCTTATTTATAACACAGTTGGAATATTTCTTGCGATTTGTTTACCCTACTAAAGGAAGGAAATAAAAGCAATAAAAAAAGGCACACCATTCATTTAGGTTTATGGGGTTTCAGTTATGCAAAGCAACTTGAGAAGTTGGGCTTTATTGTTGGAGCTGGGATGTAACCTGACAGTGGTTTACAAGATTATAAAGTGATATGGTTGGGTAAATTATTTGACTGTTCCATCAGAAAAAGTAATGGGAAGCCATACATTTAAGGTAAGCACTAAAAGAAATAGAGGTTAGATTTTCTTTTATTGTTAGACATGAAATTGTCTGCTCATAGTCCAAAGTTTACTACACATAAATTGGTCATTGTATCTGTGACAGATATTTACTACAGCAGACCAAATTAATTCCACTGTATTACTCTCCCCTCATAATCCTGTACTTGCCTCTGCTTCAAATATTTACTCAATTTTCCCTACAATGGACTGTATCTCAACCACTCCTTGTGACAAAGCCTTCCATGCTACACCAACCCTGTGAGTAAAGGTATTTGCTCTAACCTCTTTCTTCATTCACAACATTACATTTACGATCGTTTATGACTGAAGCGAAACAAGTCCAGACCATCAGTGCGAATCAAGTTTGTGTCAAGTTATATTTTTCACTGCACAAATTCTTACCTCCCATTGATCTGGAAAATACTATCCAAAGTTTTCATTTCAGATCAAATAAAAGTGACAGTGAGATGAAGAGCCTCCAAAATGAATTTGTGTGTGTAGCCCAATTAAACAATTCAGCAGCAAGCTTTTGGAAGTTTAAAAATAAAGAAGGTTATTTATTCCCACATACATAATTAACACAATATCAGATACACCTCTTTTCAATACACACACTCACATACACAAGATTAGATATGGGTAAAGGTCATGTACCTTCACAGATTTCAATTATATCAGTCTCCTGTGTGGCAGGCCTTTAGTTTTTTGGATGCTTTCAAGGTTTTAAAGTGAGGGATTGTAAAGTGAAGGGATGACAGCAGATTGTGTGGTTTCCTATAGTCAAATTTCTAGGACGTTCTCAGGTGAGCTTTAACATTATACACTCAGGCAGGCTGATGTTAGACAGCTTGTTTCCAAACCTGGTTCACAGAATGGCTGGACTGACGCTTTGATGGAATTAATTTCAAACAGCTCCTAGCTAATCTTTTAAACAGACAAAGACAATGGCTGGAATTCTCCAGCTATTCACGTCAGCAGGATCTAATGGTCCTTCCGGTGGCACACACCCCTGCCTCAGGTTTCTCAGCAACATGGGGTAGATTCAATGGGAAATCCCATATGGCGGGACCAGAAGATTGTGCTGCTGGAGAATGGTGTGCCATCTCCTGCTGCAAGAAGCACAAAGGGGAGAGACTGGAGAATTCCCTTCCATGTGATATTTCCCAAGTTAGAAATATTTTTTCTAATAATGTAGGGTGTTGAAGTTGATTACACTTTTTTTTTGGTACCTTTTGCTACTTTTATTCCAACCAAAAAACACAATTCAAATTCACGGTTCCCACATAAAGGACAAATAAAATCCAAACTGACAGATGGGACATTGCACCAACCCCCCATCCCAGCTTAATCTAATGCTTCATCTTAGCCAAAAGGCTGAGATAGCTGTGAAAAATTATATCAGGTAAAGCCACGGTTTAACCTCACCGGCTACCCTAGTTATTTACTCTACCCTAGCCTGGGCACATCACCACCGCTGGTGTCAGCACATCCCCAGTGCAATGGGCCAACCTCGTCACCTGCTTGATCACAGTTGCATCCCGACTAGACTGCATTGTGGTTTAACACCTCTGACAATTTGAGAGAGTCGCCATGATACAATGAGACCGTGATAGGTTTTAAAGTTTATTTATTAGATCCGCAAGTTGGCTTCCATTAACACTGCAATGCTGTTACTATGAAAATCCCCTAGTCATCACCCTCCAGCACCTGTTTGGGTACACTGAGGGAGAATTTAGCATGGCCAATTCAACTAACCAGCACATCTTTTGGACTGTGGGAGGGAACCGGAGCACCTGGAGGAAACCCAAGCAGACACGGGGAGAACCTGCAGAATCCACACAGACAATGACTCAAGCCGGGAATCGAACCTCGGTCCCTGGTGCTGTTGTAGGAGCCATTCATTTCCATCTACCATCAATTGAGTTTCAATCTTGACCCTTTTGTTCAGTATGAAATATGGACAGGCAGCCTGGAAACACTGTGTCCTTTGTGTTCATCAAGGTTAAACAAAGAGATGTGTGAATTCTCCTGTGTGAAAGCTGTAAATGACTATATTTAATTAGGTATTCATAAAAATCATAGCCTACAGTACAGAAAGAGGCCATTCAGCTCATCAAGTCTACACCGAACACAATCCCACCCAGGTCCTACCCCCATATATTTTACCCATTAATCCCTGTAACCTACATATCTCAGGACACTAAGGGGTAAGTTTATCATGACCAATCAACCTAACCCACACATCTTTGGGCTGTGGGAAGAAACTGGAGCACCTGGAGAAAACTCACGCAGACACAAAGAGAATGTGCAAACTCCACACACAGTCAGTGACCCAAGCCGGAAATTGAACCCAGGTCCCTGGAGCTGTGAAGCAGCAGTGCTAACCGCTGTGCTACTGTGCCGCCCTTACCTTATTCTTACCTGAGACTATTACTTTTACTATTCTTACCTGAGACTTGATACTGACTGACGTTGAAATGCTAAAGGTCACATAGCATTTCAACAGCCTCTTTAATATTTTGTTTGGTCCAATTTTTAAAAAGAATTGACTGAAAATTTATAATATACTGGATATGGTATGTATGTTTCTGAGTTTTGATGTTTATTCTTTATGGCCATCCTACAAAGCAATAGAAACCATACACATACCTTTGCCACACATTCTGTAATTCACACTGCAATCCAATACTGCAGCATGATCTCCAGCTACCTGCTGTATTCCCTTTTAAAGTCCCCAGTTACCTGTTATCCAACGGGGGTTCACTGATATCAGTGGGCAAGGTTTTGGGAATGGTAAAACTAACAGAATATGATCCTTCGTGCCTTTTAACAGTCGAAGGAGTTCAAACTGAAGACTAGCCTCTGGAGAGGTGTCAGATTTCAGGGGGCCTGGGCTCCGTATCAAAACTTGCAGAATGTATGAGTGTTTGGTTGTGTTGCCTGTAAGACTTTTAACCCTCTCGTGGCTGCTCCCACAATAAGAAGTCTCACAACACCGGATTAGTGTCCAATCAATTTATTTGATAGTACGTTTGATAGAGTTGACTATCAAATAAATTGATTGGACTTTAACCTGGTGTTGTGAGACTTCTTACTGTGTCTACCCCAGTCCAACGCCAGCACGTCAACATCATGCTTCCAAAAACCATGGGCCTGATAACTTAGGCTTTGATCCATTAATGATCCTTAGTTTTAAAGTGATGGTGTGATGTGATGCACTATGACACAGTGTGATAAAGACAGCAAAGCCCTGCCATTCACAGATTTCCCCTTTCACAAATTTCGAATTTACATATCTACGCAAAAGTCCTTGTATACCAGTTCACGCATTGCGGGCCCAAATGTTCACTTATCCATGGTTTTAAATATCAAACATATAAACCAGCTTTAGAAAATGCCAAAAATGAAAAGAAAAACGCCCAAATAGAGTTAAAAAAGGGAAGTGTTCAAGACATATTTGCTGCAGTAGTGGAACATGTGAATTATGTGCCTGTACACTGCACTTGGGTGTTCCCTGTCGCTGTGGTTTAACCTGTGATCATTATTCACCTCCCCTCTCAAGTAAAGTACTAAAAGTGTGACCAATTTTACATTTGTCTTCTTTCAATTTTTAATAGAAGAATTTCTCCAGTAAACTTTGCTAAGCACATTGGCCGTGCTAAATCCTCCCTCAGTGTACCCGAACAGGCACCAGAGTGTGGCGACTAGGGGATTTTCACAGTGACTTCATTGCAGTGTTAATGTAAGCTTATTTGTGACAATAGCAAATAAGCTTTAAACGATGTATTAAAAAATAGTTTTTATTGCCTTTGATCCTTCATATCTGTAAAATTTTAAGATGCCTGGAAGCTATTGAATGGACTCCCATTGCAATGTCTGTTTATCATTTGAGATTTGTGAGATTGGAGTGGTGGGACTTTGTTGTTTTTAAATCCTTTGTTTCTTGTCCTCATTGGGCTCAGATATTGAGGTGTTAGGTGAACTTAGATTTTGAACCTGATCAAATGTCAGTTGAGTGAGCAATCCTATGTCAGGTGTATTTATCCTACCCTTTAAAGTTTACTTATGTGTGTCACAAGTAAGCTCACATTAAACTGCAATGAAGTTACCCCCCAGTGCCTGTTCGGGTACACTGAGGGAGAATTTAGCATGGCCAATGCGCCTAACATGCTCGTCTTGTGGACTGTGGGAGGAAACCAGGGCACCTGGAGACACGGGAAGAACACGCAGCCTCCGCACAGACAGTGACCCAAACCCGGGTCCCTGACACTGTGAGACAGCAGTGCTAACCACTGTGTCGCCACGCTCTTGTGGCTTTTTCAAGTGTTGTTCAACTTAGGGTGTATGAATTCTCTTTTTCTTTTACTTTGGGGATGGGATTGTGCCCAATTTGCTTCATGTCCACATGGATATTAAGGTCACAGGTGATTGGCCAACCTCTGTTACATTCCCCTGCAGCATGTATAAGGCATTGGCTTCACCATCTGCTGGTTTTGGAACTTTCTCTATTTCTATTTAATTCCTACAGGAAGGTGTCTGCTAGCCATCTTCAGTTCCTTCATTCTTTTTCAATTCCTTGACCTCTCTAAACTTCACTAGCCTGGTCTTGGCTTCTTTTGCATCAATGGGTTCCATCCTGACCCCCTTTACCTCAGAAGGTTTTCTTGTGATCTCCATAAAGTCCTCTGGCTCTCCTTTTGTTTCTATAATCATGGAATCCTGACAGTGCAGAAGGAAGTCATTCAGCCCAGCAAATCTGACAGAGCAGTTACCCAGACCCGTATCCCCATGTATTTACCCTGCTAATTCCCCCTAAGCTACACATCCTGGGATACAAATGGACAATTTAGCACGGCCAATCCGCCTAATCTGCCCATCTTTGCACTGTGAGAGGAAACCGGAGCACCCAGCGGAAACCCATGCAGACACGGGGAGAATGTGCAAATTCTCTACAGTCAGTCACCCAAGGCCAGAATTGAACCCGGGTCCCCAGCACTGTGAGGCAGCAGTGCTAACCACTGTGTGCCATTTCCCCGATAGGTTTTTAGAGATTCCTCAGTTCACTGCATCTGAACAGAATTTTGTTGCTTCCCTTCAGTTTTCCCAGTCTCATGTTGACTGTTTTGAACATCCTTTGTGTAGTTTCTGGCACTCTTCGTAGACATTCCCCGGCTATTGGTTTATCTCCTGTAAGGTTAAGCTTGGAATAGCCTTGACCATCTGAACACTAGTGATCGACTCACTCTGCAGTTAAATATTTACTCAGCGAACTTTCAAAAATGCACTAAGTGGTTTTACCAGCACTGTGGTGTTTGTTTTGCCTTCAGCTGGCATTTCAGCAATGTTTGCTGCAAGGAGTGTCTCAATAAATGGTTATTTATTTCCTCTGAGCTTGTGAAATGAAAGGGGTCATTTTCCCTTTGTGGAAGAAGCCTTGGCAGATAATTTTTCTCCAATTCCAATCCTCTTCCCACACCTAGTGATGCCGTAAGGTAGACTTTTGTCTGTTTCTGTAGCCAGTAATTCCCGGAACAGTCTAGTATGTCACCGGGGGCTTATAGTGTGAGGGGCATCACTCCACCTCACGTGTGGCTGACCAGAAGTCTCCCCCCTTTTACCGCCAGCCATTGGCACAATGGAAGGATTTGCAAGTTGACATTTAACCTTATGGACACACCTTCCGTGGCCATCAAGTCCTGGGGTGGAGCTTGAACTCAGAACGACTGGCTCAGAGATAGAACACTATCCACGATATCTTTCCTACCTTTATTAGATTTGAATCTGGACTTTGTACATTCAAGACTGTAGGGTTAGACACAGTTCCAACTGCAGCTGCACCTGTTGGATCATTTGGTGAACTAAGAGTTTTCTTCAAGCTTCCTACATTGGAAACTCGCAGGGTGGGTTCTGGCTGGTACATCTTTCAAAGTTGGGGGTTGACCTTTCCTACCTTCTTTACTCTATTTTCCTCCAGAGTCAATTGCTGTTCCATCTACTTCCTTCTTACCCCTCCCTAACGTGCAAGAGTTACTAGAACCTAATTTATTTTGACTCAGAGATTCGGTGGGTTAATTCATGGTCATCAGCCATGATAACTTGCGCCTCTGACTTATAAAACCCTTTGTTCCTCTGCATGAGTTTTAAGGCTGTGTGGGAGGCAGTTTTTGAACTCCTCCAGAAGTGGTATTTCTCTTAACCCCTCATAGGAATGGCCAATGATTTGGGCTCGCAGCCACTGGCCAAATGTTAGTTGTTTAATTTTCTTGAATTTGAGGAAGGTTTGAGGGGACTTTTTATGAGAGATCAGGAGCTGCTGGTCATACACCACTGACGTAGGTTCATAGGCATTATGAATGGCAGACCTTTGCCTGTTCATAACCTGCAGAGCTATCAGGAGGCAACAGGGAACCGACTTTGTGGGCTTTCCACTTCAGTTGATCTTACATCAGGAGAGTCTCTCCCAGCCACTTTCATTGATCTGCCAGTCTCTCAAAGTCTGTGAAGAAAATTTCCACATCGTTTTCTTCAAACTTGTGCACTGGAATACTTCAAGAACTTGTTTCAGTGCTAGGAATGTTCAAATTACCAGTGCGTCCCTTGCCTCCTCCTCACCAAACTTGGTAAAGTCAGATTCTCCCTGGCCGCTTCCCTCTGCCTTATCCCCCGCCTTCTGTATTTTCAAATCTTTCCTACCTGGAAAGCAGCTCGCTGCTCCCATCTCTTCTGGGATTCTCTCCCGTTCTCTTTATCCCCACTTTCTGCCTCCTCCCTCTTTTCTTGCCTGGAATTTAGGGATTGGTTAGCTCAGTTGGCCAGTGTACGGTGCAGAATGATGACAATGGTGCAGGTTCAATCCCTGCACTAATTGTTGTAGCTCGAGGGGTTTTAGTTCAGTCGGGCAGCATGGTCAATGCTGTGCTGTAATTTTCTTTGTTCTTTGAAATTTTATCTTTCGCCTCCACTCTTTGAGACAGAATCTGGCTAAGATGACCTGTTCTGTTTCAGGTCTGAATCCTCGACTTATTCCGAATCTGGAATGAGGTCAAAATGCTCAGGCGGCATCTTTAGTACACCGGGCTTCCATGCTTTATGGCGCATATTAATTTCTGGCTGCTATGGCTTTCAGCTATGGTTAAGGAAGCTAAATTAGCTCAGGTTAACTCCTCTGCTTACAGTCTGTGTTATGTTAAAAGCAGCCATTTTACTTCCCATTGTTAATTTTTACAAAGCCTACCGCTGTAAACTCTTTTGTTTTGGACTCAGTCAATGTGACATTATCACTTTTCCCTTTTATCTGCAATTTTCTTTTGAATTGAGATTTGGCTTGTTTTCTCGAAAGAATTTAAATCTCAGATGCAGTCCCCAATTCTGTCAGGGGTAGAACATTTGTACTATCTTCCTTCCCACATTTAGTATGTTTTGTATGGAAAGAGATGTACATTTTCTTACCCCATTTAAATGTGAATCTCAACCAAATAACACAGCAGCAAGTTATTGAGAGTTTTAAAGTAAAGAAGGCTATTTATTCTTGCACACATTGTTGTTCTTCTCACACCTACTCATGTACAAGGCAGACTTTCATCTGATTCCATGGCGGAAGAGGCCACCAGCCCATTACCAGATGCTTTTAGTTTGAGAGGCACCACTCCACATCAAACATGGTTGACCAGGAGTCTCTCCTGCTCTTACCACCTGTCACTAGAATGTTGAAAGGATTTTACAAATCGATACAGAACCTGTTGGCCATGCTATGAAACACCTCCTTTAGACATCATGTCCTGGGGTGGGACTCAAAACAATAGTTTTTAGCTCAAAACTAGGGATGCTACCCATTGCTTTCAGTGACCATTCTCACACGCATAATCCAAATTAAATAAATGCACCATAATGCTTGTTGCCTGCCTTTGCCACTGGTGAGGTACAGGATCAGGACCTGAAACTTATCCAGGTGCCCAGCCCCAGTTTGAACAAGGAGAAGTATTGGTCAAAATGTGGCTTTTTGACAATGGAACATGAGGATGCAGTGGAGGCTGACAATCAGAAGATCAAAATCAGTGATCAAGAATCACATAAGCTCTTCAAACTTATTCCTGGAGGTGAGGATGGAGGGGGCCAAGGCAAAGATACTTCAAGCGATGGTTTGTAGTGGAATAAACAAAGGGATGGTCTTTCCAGTATGAGCCTGGAATAAAAAGATTTCGAACATACAAAGTATACATCAATTGAGGTAGAGTTTGTTGGACGAAATATTGAAGGAAATGTCTGCTAACAACATGCAAAAAGCCATTAAAGGTTTAAAGTTTATTTATTCCATTCAATATTGTTGGTATCCTGGGAATGAATATTGGTTCTTCACACCAATTTCACAAGAAAATAATTCTTGTTTTCTCAGAAATTGTCTGGAGGTTTTGTGGTGCACTGGGTGGTATCCCTGCCTCTCAGCCAGAAGCTCTGGGTTCAAGTCCTAGTAAGAAGTCTCACAACACCAGGTTAACGTCCCATAGGTTTATTTAGCAAGCCCCAGCTCATCTGGGATCTTGGGTTCATGTCACACTATCTGTAACCCCCATGACTTGTCTGGGCTTGCAAAATCTCACTAACTGTCCTGGCTGGAGACAATACACATCTCTTTAACCTGTGCTTAACCCTCTCTCCACTCACATTGTCTGTATCTTTAAGACTTGATTACCTGTAAAGACTCGCATTCCAACCATTATTTTGTAAATTGAGTTTGTGTCTTTATATGCCCTGTTTGTGACCAGAACTCCCACTCACCTGATGAAGGGGCAGCAGTCCAAATGTTAGAGGTTTATGTTACCAAATAAACCTATTGGATTTTAACCTGGTGCTGTGAGACTTCTTACTGTGTTTACCCCAGTCCAAACCCAGCATCTCCACTTCAGGTCCTACCCAGGGATTTGATGGCTAAGGAAGTAATGTTCAAAACTGTGACCAAACAGAATTATTATTAATCTACTCATCCTTCCAACACATGGTGGAAGTGGGAAAGATTCCTAACTTGCCTGAAAGAGACCTGAAAGAAAGTTGGAGCCTCCGTCATCACTATCCATGGGCTACAACATACACATAATAGTGTATGTTGCAGTGGCAACTCGGACTGCCTGAGTGATCTGTAACACACAATTGGTTGTCTCCTAAGTGTCCGCACAACATAACAGATCTCACACCAACATGGTAGCCAATTAAAAGGGCTTATACTCGTACCTCATACTTCTAAACAAACCACCTCATGATTTTTGAGTCATGTTTTGACAACAAACATTTAGTCAAGTGGAAATAGGTCAGCCTGACATTGAGTGTGATGGGTGACATTGAGATAGAGAAACAGTAAACATTAATCACTACAATGAAAATATCCCCTTTAGTGTAGAGACTCATATTTCTTAGGTACAGGAGTTGCTATTTAACCCCACAGTCCTGTGCGTCATCCAGTGAGATCATGGCTGATCTGTGACCAAACTCCATTGCCTCATATCCCTTAATGTCTTTGGTTTACAGAAATCTGACATTTACATTTAACAATTGATTTAGCACCCTCCAGGTGCTCCGGTTTCCTTCCATAATCTGAAAGATGTGCTGGTTCGGTGCATTGTCCGTGTAGTCAAACAGGTGCCGGAATGTGGCGACTAGGGGATTTTCACAGTACCTTCATTGCAGTGTTATTGCAGACCTACTTGTGACATTAATAAATAAAATAAAAGCATCGATTGACATTTGCAGAATAGAGTTCAAAGTTTGCACCATCTTTATTTTTATTCATTTTCTCTGCATGACTCACACAATTTATCATTACTATCACTATTTCTTGACTCTCATTTTTCTTTCTTCCTCTTTCCGTGAGGAAAGCAAACAGACAACTTGTTACAGTTTCCTGCATTTGATCAGAGTTACTGCGGAAATTGCATTAAGGCTTGCGGCAAAATGGGATTATGAGCTGTCTGAAGACTGGAAGAGGACATGGAGTTGATTTTTCTCTTCCCTGTGCCCTACTTTCACTCGGATTATCGGCACAGCGTATACAAGAAACGGTTGCGGAAGTGTCGCACTGGTTTTGCACTTCAGTGAACTTCCTCAATGGGTTTTACACTTGATTGCGCCTGAAGAGGGTACGATTATTTAATGGAGATGTTCAGTGAGGCCAAGTGTCACCACTCTGGCCTGCAAGCCGATTTCCTGTACCTCTGTGTTCGAAAGTCTGGCAGACTTCACCACAACTCCTCCCCCCAGTGAAAACCCTGCTGTTTTTTTTCTGATGCTTCTGCTGCTGGATCTAGAAGAATTGACAGAAGGATAATGTTGCTCTTCCGTCTAAACAGTTACAGCTCAGGAACCTGAAAAAATAGGAACTTAGGAATTAGGAGCAGAAGGAGGCAAATTCGAACTGCTCTGCCATTCAGTCAGACCATGGCTGTTCTCTGCCTGGAGCATTTCAATTTATTTTAGTGTATCTTTGCGCCCACACTTTTTTTTAACCCCTTGAGGAATAGTTGGGGAAGTGGTGGAAGGATTCCCGAGCTGACAATCAGCCTATTAAACCATGTTGTGAACACTCCTTCTGTGGCCAACAAGTTGGGTTATTAAGCCCGAACCCAGAGCTTCTGGTCCTGGGGTAGGGACGCTACCACAGCACCACAAGGCCTCCAATAGCTTATCATTGGAAAACAAAAAATTGATTTTAATGATTGTATTATTTATTAACAGGATGCGAACGTCGCTGGCAAGACCAGTATTTAAGGTCCAAATTTAATTGGTCTTGAGGAGGGTGAACTTGCTTCAGGAGTCTGGGACAGTGCTGTTTGGAACTCCCTATCTGAGTTTTGACCCAACCACAATGAAGAAAGAGTGATTTACTTCCAAGTCTGCACAGCGTGTGATTCGCAGAAGAACCTGGAGGTGGTGTTTCCATCTACTGCTGCCCTACTCCTGCAAGGTGATGGAAAAAGTCCTCACATGCCATCTCCATTCCAACTGGCAAAGAATAAATGAATCACAGAATCCCTACAGTACAGCAGGAGGCCATTTGGCCCATCAAGCCAGCATTGACACCAAACCCATCCTATCCCCTTAACCCCACATAATTGGGTTAGTGCTGCTGCCTCAGTGCCAGGGACCCTGGTTCAATTCCCGGCTTAGGTCACTGCCTGTGCGGAGTCTGCACGCTCTCCCTGTGTCTGCGTGGGTTTCCTCTGGGTGCTCCGGTTTCCTCCCACAGTCTGAAAAACATGCTGGTTAGATGCATTGGCCGTGCTAAATTCTCCCTTAGTGTACTCAAACAGATGGTGGAGTGTGGCAACCAGGTTATTTTCACAGTAACTTCATTGCAGTGTTAATGTAGACATTAATAAATTATCTTAAATAAAACGATTTACTCTGTTAACCCCCCTAACATTAAGGGGCACATTAGCATGGCCAATGCTCCTAACCTGCACATCTTTGGATTGTGGGAGTAAACCAGAGCACCCAAAGCATGCAGGCATGGGGAGAATGTGCAAACTCCACATAAACATTGACCTGAGTCCAGAATTGAACCTGGGTCTCAGGCACCATGAGGCAGCAGCGCAGACCACTGTGCCACCACACTGCCCAGTGTGGACCAAACAATCCTACAATGTTCAGTAGAAGAGGGTGAGAAAATTGTTGACTTGTTTGTCATTTACATGCTTTTACCAAAGATTATTTATCATTTATCACGAGAGCAATATCTTTCCGCTTTGACACCGCAAACATTTCCTTCCTAGACTCCATTCATGTTCGGACTTTTTCTCATTCTTACAGAAGGCAGTCGTCCAAGTCGACGCACATTCCATTTCCTGCTGAGGCTTGTTAATTTTGTACTGATTTACATCAACGTAATGTCAAGCCATTAACAGAAGGCCAGATTTTAACTTGGGTGCTAATTGAGACCAGCAGCAAACTGTGCTGAGCTGAACAGGGTCAATCAAAGGAGGTTTGAACTCACAGGCTTCATCTCCATTCTTCTGGTTAGTTTCCCACATAGAACTTGCAACTGGGCAGTCAGCAAGTGAGTAGCATTAAGCATCGGGAGACCACCGCTGGAGATAAAGGAACAGTCCCTGGCATTGCAGTCAGTTGTGGGGAGGGAGTTTGGGGAACTTCTGTAATAGGTTGAGGCAGTGTACAAAATTCAGGTTGGAAATGCACTCGGCTGATTCAGGTCAATTTGTATTTGGAAGCAACTTAACAAGGCATCCCTGACTCAGATAGAGAAAGCACTTTGAAAGAAAATGGGAACATTTTACTAAGAACAAGTGCAGTTGTCTTTTTACTTCAGACTAAAGTAAGTTACTTGGCAGCAAGTTACTTGGCAGGTGGGCATTTTTGCTCACTTAAAACATTATATATAAAAGAATGGTGCCTCAACCAAATGCCCCACTAAGTTGCATATGTATATATGACCAAACAGCAGGTTGGATAGTACCAGAATAGCTTGTGCCATGATAAATATGGAAGGTGTGTGTAACCATGCAAAAATATTACAGGGACTGTACACTGAGAGGACAGGTCACATACAACAACCACAATTTAAAGGGAACATTACTCCCAGTAGCAAGTTGCACTATGGATCTATGATTCTATGCATGAAATAAGTGTGTAAATTTGTGGGATTTTTGCGGGTTGTCAACCCACTGATCCTATTTATAATTGTAGATTTAATAAAGCTCTCCTTCAGGGTCTGAGGAATTGGTATTGCAGATTCTCTGTCCTCTTTCAGGATGTTGCCACACCCACAACAGCAGCACTGACAATGTGATGCTGGAGGTTTTCGATAGCTTCACATATCTCAGCTCCACAATCACCAGCAATCTGTCACTTGATGCTGAAATCAACACACAGATTGCAAAAGCTGAAGCTGTTATGTAGAAGCTGAGTAAGAGAGCATGGAGCAACAGCAACCTGACAGAGAACATCAAACTGTGAGCCTACCAAGACTGCATCCTCAGTGTACTCCTCTACAGTGCTGAGATAACAAACGCTGGACAGGAGAAAAGGCTGAGCAGCTTCACTGGATCAGACTGATCCTCAGCATTTTTTGGTAGGATAATATTAGCGACTCAAAAGTCCTGGATTGTCATAATTCATTAGCAAATCCCAACCTAAGCTAAGCCACCACATCTGTGGTGATTCAGCCACATTCATTAGATGAAAGACAGTCGTATACCAAAAGATCTTCTGTCGGGTGAGCTAGCTACTGGGTCACAACCATACCCCTGCTCCAAGTGAGATTTCAAAATGGTGGATCCTGATGCCCGGGAGATAGTCACTGATGTCCTTGACCTTTGGAAGTTGACTATTGTTGGCCCATTAGCTCAGATGGCTAGAACGTGATATGAACAACATCAGGGTAATGCGTTTGATCCCAGTAATAGTCAAATGTATTCACCTGTGTTAAATCAATCCTGACTCCTGTCACTTTCAGTGCCAGTCCCTTTTTGCTGCTGTTACTGTGTGGTTCAGCCCAGGGGAGAGAGAGGCCAGGATTGCAGGGACCTCAGGCCTGAACCCAGAGGGTTGGAGGCCCCACAACCTGCAAAGAGAGGAAGCCGACTGGAAGGGCATCGGAAGAGGTGAGCAGAAGCATAAAAAGCTCAACTGGTCGAGAAGAGGGCACAGAAAAAGCAGAGGTCAGTGGATCGCACACCTTCTCTGCCCACTGTCTCCTCTGCAACCAATGCAGCAGAAACCATCAGGCCAGAGTGGAGATCCTGAATCACACCAGGCAATGTTTAACTCAGAGCTGACCACCGCAGAGCAAACCATCCACTTACGGGATGGAAAGCTCCCAGTTTGAACATATTTACTTCAATGGGAAGTAAACTAAAAGGAAGATTTGGTTACAAGACCTGCCGCTGGTTTATAAATGTTAACATGGATTGTAATCCTGAGTATGTCCTGAAATTTTAAATACTCTGTAGGAACTTAGAGCTATGTAAATACACATGGAGCTCGTAGCAAATATTTGGTGCAATTTCAAGTAAAAACACATGTCCATATTTAGGTATAATGAATTCAAAATGCCACAGAATGTTTCCAGATGGTCTAACAAGACTTTTAAAAAGATATCCTTTATTTTGGAGGAGGGAGGGAGTGCAGTGGATTGGATAGTCCCCAATGCCTGGCATTGATGCGTGACTAACCCAAGCCGGTTTGATAGGAGACAACTTTGTGCTTCCTGTTCATCGGAACAACCTCTGCATCCAGCCTGTGCTAATCTTGCTGTTCATTGGCAGCAGGAATCAGCATGAGGCCCAATATTGTACCGAGTGAGGACGAATTAAAGCTAGCCGGCATGTGGGGTGTGTATTGTGGCTGGAGCAGGTGTGAGCAGTTCTCTCTTCCACTTTGTTCTGTCGGGAAAAGGGCACGAAAGTCTGAGATCACGACTCAAAAACAGCTTCTTCCCTGCTGCCATCAGACTTTTGAATGGACCTATCTCGCACTAAGTTGATCTTTCTCTAAGCCCTAGCTATGACTGTAACACTACATTCCGCACTCTCTCCTTACCTTCTTGAGGTACGGTATGCTTTGTCTGCATAGCGGGCAAGAAACAATACTTTTCACTGGATACTAACACACGTGACAATAATAAATTAAATCAAATCAAAAAATGAATTCTTCACCTTGAAACAGTGAAGAACATGGAACAACATGGGGCAGGGTGAGCTCCAAGGTTTTCAAACAGTGCGCTGGAGGCCTTGCTGGAGGAAGTGCAGAGTAGGAGCGATGTTGTGTACCTGCAGGGAGCCAGACACAAGGTATCAGTAGGTGGAGGTAACTGTGGAGGTCTGTGCCAGGAGATAAGCCCTGAGGACCTGGTTGCGGTGATGTAAGAAATTCAATTCCCTCACATCAGTGGTCAGGATCAATGAGCGTATCTCCTAATGCCACATCATAGCAACTCAACACCACCCAATCTTCAACTGAGCCAGATCCATGTCTAGCACACTTTCGCTTTAAACATTGCTGTAAGTTCACACTCATCTCAGCTTTTGCATTCACTGCCAGCTATTCAGCCATGATAGCCACATCAGGCAAACAGTTAAAGTTTAAAATTTATTTATTAGTGTCACAAGCAGGCTTACATTATCGCTGCAATGAAGTTACCGTGAAAATCCCCTAATCGCCACCCTCTGGCGCCTGCTCCAGCCACAATACACACCCCACATGCCGGCTAGCTTTAATTGGTGCTCACCAGGTACAATATTGGGCCTCATGCTGATTCCTGCTGCCATGAACAGCAAGATTAGCACAGGCTGGGTGCAGAGGTTGTTCCGATGAACAGGTAGCACAAAGTTGTCTACTATCAAACCGGCTTGGGTTAATCACGCATCAATGCCAGGCATTGGGGACTATCCAATCAACTGCACTCCCTCCCTCCTCCAAAATAAAGGATATTTTTAAAAAAAGTCTTGTTAGACCATCTGGAAACGTTCTGAACTCATTATCCCTAAATATGGATGTGTTTTTACTTGAAATTGCACCAGATATTTGCTACGAGCTCGATGTGTACTTGCATAGCTCTAAGTTCCTGCAGAGCATTTGCTCTCAGAGTGGGAAGATATCGGAGCACCCAGAGGAAACCCACACAGACACGGGGAGAATGTGCAGACTTTACACAGATGGTGACCCAAACCGGGAACCTTGACACTGTGAGGCAGTTGTGCTAACCATTGTGCCACCCAGTTTGCTGATACAATTATCCTTTCTCCTTCAGGATGAGGTGACGGATAGCAGGAGACTGTATGAGCTATTTAAAGTGAGAACACGGATGCCTGCGTATCCTGATCTCTATGTAGGTGATAGCATTGGCCATAATTGAAATTCTGAGCCAGGTTAAGTTGATGGGTGGTTGAAAGTGTTGCGCCTTCACATATAATCTTCCTTCTCACACCGACCTCCCCACGCTCACCGTTCAGGATTTACAAGCTGCAGATAGTGTTAGCATCTATCTTTTATTACCCATATCACAACCTGATCCTTGTGTTTTTAATCCTTTCAGGTACCGAACGGGTGCAACCAGGGCAAGTAGTGGAATATCACTAAGAAGGCATTAGTGATGAAGACACAGCAATAGCACAGATCACTATGTTCTCTTCGAGAATGAATCACAGGCAGGATCTGCATGTGCCAAGACAATGAGCAAGAATCCACTGCCACTTGAGCATGGTGTAGGAATAGCAGAGATATCGGTTCCCTGGAGAATGAGGTTGCACATAGGTTCCTCTAAAGACTCAAATGAACACTTCAGTGAAACAACCTATAGGAGAATGCTGATGGATATGAAAGCCTGATAGAAAGCCTGAGTTACTGAGATGATGGATATCCTGTGGTGCAGTGGTGGTGTTCCCTACCTCTGGGCCATAGCACTTGCTTAGGTCTTGTTGGTCATGGGAGGAGCGTTCATGACATAGTTCAATAAGTTGACAATTAACCTGGGAGCCTTTCTGCCACTTCCCCAATATTTCCCAAAGGGAAAAAAATGTGGATATATGCTAAAAAAAATGACAAGGAGCATGGAAGAGCCCTCCATAAATTTAGCAGCAGGCTTTTTGATTGTTGATTTTTGATTTGATTTATTATTGTTGCAAAAACTTAAAATTGAAAGTTAATTTATTAGTGTTACAAGTAGGCTTACATTAACACTGCAATGAAACCACTGCAAAAATCCCCTATCGCCACACTCCGGCACCTATTTGGATATAGCGAGGGAGAATTTAGCATACCGTTCATAGAGTAGGAAATGAGAGAGTTTTGATTAGGTCAAGTACATATATAGGGAGACTGTGCAGAGTAGATGTTAACACATTGTGTGATTGGATGTTAAAGCCCAGGATCGTGATCCCACCCAGTTATTCAGGAAGAAATGTGAAGACTCCTTCCCAGTAAAGAGTGGGAATCTTCAGGAGGTCTTCTCTATATATTTCCTTGAAGCTGGTTAAAAATAAAACTGAGATGAAAAGAAATGTCTTCACCCAGAGAGTAGTGAGGCTGTAGAATTCTCTACCACAGAAAGCAACTGAGGCCAAAACATTGTATGTTTTTAAGGAATTAGTTATGGCTGTTGGGGCTAAAAGGATCAAAGGATATGAGACGAAAGGGGGAGAAAGGTTAGGGAGATGGATGATCAGCCA
Source organism: Carcharhinus amblyrhynchos (assembly GCF_965287045.1). Lineage (NCBI taxonomy): Eukaryota > Metazoa > Chordata > Chondrichthyes > Carcharhiniformes > Carcharhinidae > Carcharhinus > Carcharhinus amblyrhynchos. The sequence continues at coordinate 136,050,030 of NC_137327.1, forward strand.
TGATTATAACGAATAGTGGAGCAGGTTTAAAAAGTCCAAATAACGTACTCCTGCTTCTATTTTCTACGTTTCTATGAAAAGCCCTGATTATTAAATATTTATTTGTTTTCATATTCTGGAAATCATGTGAAAAATGAAATATCCATAATCATGTCACCTAATATAGTTAGACAAATATCATTGACATTTAGTCATGTAGCTACATGAATGATAATGAAGGAGGCACACTTAATGAAGTATCAGAATTACTAATACTATCTGGAGCGCAGCTCATTTTGTGATGCCTCCTTTAAAAGAAACTAAAGTTCCTCACCAAACACTGGCAACATTCTCATATCGACACAGACATCAAGTTTCTACAAGAAAGCAGGCAAGATACTGAAAGGACTACAGGTCATAAACCCACTCGATACCTTTAAGACTTGATTAGCTGTAAAGAATTGCATTCCAATCATTATTTTGAGTTATAAATTGAGTTTGTGTCTTTATATGCCCTGTTTGTGATTAGAACTCCCACTCACCTGACGAAGGGGCAGCCAGCACTCCGAAAGCTAGTGGCTTTTGCTACCAAATAAACATATTGGACTTTAACCTGGCTTCTTACTGTGTTTACCCAAGTCCAATGCCGACATCTCCACGTCATGACATTTTTCAACAGCGTGTTCACACACTGGCTGTAATGTGTTCCATTTAATTTGAATTATGTGTCCTAGATTCTTCAGACCATGTTTGTGAGTTGCGTGATCTAATGTAACAGCATGTTGTAGAGGCTGATTGATCAGTAATGAAAACTGATCACAGAGTTACTGAATGAATTTGATTAGAAAGCTCAGTTGAACAGTTATTTGCCAGGAGAGAATGGTAATGTCCCTGATCTTTTGCTGGAAATGCCGAGGATCATCTATTCCCAGAAACAAAGAGGAAAATTCTCTGGGAAAATTCTTCACGTAATTCCCAGCTGTCTGTTACATGCGGAGCCCTGGCAGTAAATGTTGGCTTGTTCTCATAACTAAGTTTGGCTAGCTAAACCTTAATAAAGATATGGGGAAAGTTTTTTTAAGTTGATTTGTGGGGCGTGAGTGTCATTGGCAAGACTAGGGCGGCTTGGTGCCCAGTGGTTAGCACTGCGGCGCGTCACAGCACCAGGGATCGGGTTCGATTCCTGGCTTGGGTCACTGTCTCTGCGGAGTTTGCACACTCTCCTCGTGTCTGCCTGGGTTTTCTCCGGGTGCTCCAGTTTCCTCCCACAGTCCGAAAGATGTGCTGGTTAGGTGCATTGGTCATGCTAAATTCTCCCTCAGTGTACCTGAGTTGGTGACCAGGGGATTTTCACAGTAACTTCATTGCAGTGTTAACGGGAGCCTACTTCTGACAAATAAATAAACAAACTAGCATTTACTGCCATTCCCAATTGCCCTAGAGAAGATAATGTGATCTACCTTCTTGAACCGCTGCATCCCCAGTGCTGTTACGGAGGGAATTCCAATATTTTCATTCAGTGACGGTGAAAAAGTAATTTCAAATCAGAATGGTGTGTGACTTGGAAAAGAACTTGCAGGTGATGGTGCTGCCATACATCTCTTCCTCTTGTTCTCCTAGATGTTCGAGATTGCAGGTTTGGAAGGTGAAAGGGTTAATAATCGCAGAAGTTTAAAAAATCACCTAACTGCAAGACTCAGTCACACAGCAAAAGTTATGAGAAAACCACAGCTCTCGATCAAAGCAGACACAGATAGGAGTCTAGGACCATTAAACTCTTAGCTTAAGGGAGGCCTCAGTCACACAGTACATAGTAGACAAGACCTCCACTAAATTATACACAGCTGCAGATTGTCAATGTCACAGAGACAATGTGATAGGGGAATTAATATACTACTGGTTAGAAAGATTCATAATTGTGTCGGAAGAAATATGTGCTAGGTGATATTATAATTAGGTAAACATGCACAAGCTGTAATCGGACAACTTATGCCCTTATGTTATCCATGACGGAGCAGCAGAGTGGCACAGTGGTTTAGCACTGCTGCCTCACAGTGCCAGAGATCCAGGTTCAATTCCGGTCTTGGGGTGACTATCTGTGTAGAGCTTGCATGTTCTCCCTGTATCTGTGTGGGTTTCCTCCGGATGTTCCGGTGTCCTTGCACACTCCAAAGTCATGCGGGCTAGGTTGATTGGCCAACCTAAATTGGCCACTAGTGTCAGGGTAAATCAGTGGTGTTATGGGGATAGGGTCTGGATGGGGTTGATTTTGGTGCAGATTCGATGAGCTAAATAGTCTCCTTCTGCATTGTAGGGACTCTATGCTTCTATGATGTAAACCTAATCAATAGTTGTGAGTGGATATATATAACCTCTGTGCGAATGTACATCTTTGATTGGTGTATATCAGTTTCTGGTAACTATAAATGTTTGTATAATTCCTATATCGGGGCTCTCCCTGATGAACCACTAATTCAAGCACCAGGGCCAACCCATTCTATAATTCGTAATGAAGGCCTTCTCTGAAACTCCAAAAGTCTTTGTCTGGTTTTCTTGCGAGTGAGAGTGAAGTACAAAATAGCTGAATTGCTGTGTTTTTCTCCTGAACAGAAGGTACGATTGACAAGTTGCACTGCATCTCCTAGGAGGCATGCACAGCAGTCACTATGCACCAGCAGTGGTGGACAGAGCAGGGGGGGCAATCAAGCAGGCAGCTTTGTCCTGGATGGTGTTGAGCTTCTTGTGTGTTGTTGGAGCTGCACTCATCCATTGGAGACCATTTCATCGTACTCCTGACTCAAAATTTTGGACAGGCTTTGGCACTCAGTGTTATTACACAAAATTGACATTTAGACACATAAAGAGATATTGGGCAGGATTTTACAGCCCTGACACTGGTGGACGTTGTCACAGGCTGGGCTGGAGAATTGGGAGAGCTGTTAAAAGTCAACGGCTCTCCAAATGTTCCTGTCCTGCTCACGACGATGCCAACTAGTGATAGGACTGGAAAATTACAGCCATAATGACAAACGATCAAAGATTTGATCAGAGGTAAGTCTCAAGGAGTGATTTAAAGGAGGATAGAGAGGTAAAGAGGCCACATTTTAGACAGGAAATTCCAGCGGTTCGGGTCTTTGCATTTGGCGGCACCGTAGTAGAGAGTTTAAAATTGGAGATACTCAGAGGGTTAGACCATAAGACCATAAGAAATAGGAGCAGGATCAGGCCGCTCAGCCCATCAAGTCTGCTCCGCCATTCAATCATGGATGATATTTTTCTCATCTGTCTTTCCCCCATAACCCCGATCCCCTTATTAATCAAGAACCTATCTATCTCTGTCTTAAAGGCACTCAATGACCTGGCCTCCACAGCCTTCAGCAGCAAAGAGTTCCACAGATTCACCACTCTCTGGCTGAAGAAATTAATCCTCATCTCTGTTCTAAAGAATAGTCCCTTTAGCTTGAAATTGTGCCCTTTGGTTCTAGTTTTCCCTACTAGTGAAAACATCCTCTCCATGTCCACTCTATCCAGGCCTTGCAGCATTCTGAAAGTTTCAATAAGATTCCCCCCTCATCCTTCTAAACTCCAACAAGTACAGACCCAGTGTCATCAACCATTCCTCATTCGACAAACTCTTCATTCCAGAGATCATTCTTGTGAACATCCTCTGGACCCTTCCCAAGGCCAGCACATCCTTCCTAAGATATGGGGCCCAAAACTGCTCACAATATTCCAAATGGGGTCTGATCAGAGCCTTATACAGCCTCAGAAGTACATCCCTGCTCTTGCATTCTATCCCTCTTGACATGAATGCGAACATTGCATTTGTCTTCTTAATTGATGTGCGGCTGGAAGAGGTTATAGAGCTAAGGAGGATAAGGCCAAAGTGGGTTTTGTAAACAAAGATGAGAATTTTAAAACCAAGATATTACTTAACTCGGGATCAATGTAGGTTAACAAGTACCAGGGTGCTGGATGAGGAAGATTTGCTGTCAGATAGGACAAGGGCTGTTTTGGATAACTTTTCAAATTGATAGACATAAATGTGGGAGGCCAGTCATAAGGTGCATTATAATTTTTAGATTTCAATTTAATAAGAAGCTGGATAAGGGTTTCAGTAGTAGATGAACTCAGGCAAGGGTAGAGGTGGGTGATATTAAGCAGATATTCTGAGTGATAACATGGTTACACGGTCAGTGGTTTATCCTGGAATGAAATATGACACGAAGGTTGCTGTGGAATAAAGGCAGCAGCGATTAAAGAATTCTTCCAGCCTTAGAGAGTGAACGATGCATGAATGATTGTGAAGGAACCACACTTAATGCATTGAAAGGAGACACATTCCTTGGAATGTAGCTGATCCTGTGATGCAATGTTAGAAGAACACATGGTTTCGATGTTAAAACTAAAAAAAATTTGCCTTCAAACACTGGCAACTTTATTCCACAGCACCATCACGCACTGCTGACTTACCGCATCATATTTAACTTTGAATTCTGCCTTGTATTCTTGAAATCTGTTGACAAGTTATGGTAAGAATCTAATGTCACGGTGTAGCGTCGTATCCAATCAAATTGCAGAATCTAACCTAATCATTTGGCAATAGACACTGAACATAAGGGATGGGATCCTCTGACCGCACTCAGCCCCAAAACTGGAGAATCCCACCCGAGGTCAATCGACCTTTGCGTGATCCACCTCCCCACCACAATCCCCATGGCAGGTGAATCAGGAGAACTCCCCCAAGATTGTTAAATAATTAGGATTTAACTGCAAATATTAGCATGAAATCTAGTTTCAGACAATTACTTTCCCTTCCACACTGTCCTGCCCACGTAATGTGACATTTAAGCAGGTGATCAAGAAGGCGAATGGGATGCTGGCCTTTATAGCGAGGGGGATAGAATATAAAAGTAGGGAGGTCTTGCTGCAACTGTACAGGGCACTGGTGAGGCCGCAGCTGGAGTACTGTGTGCAGTTTTGGTTGCCGCACTTGCGCAAGGATATTTTGGCCTTGGAGGGAGTGCAGAGGAGGTTCACTAGGCTGATACCAGAGATGAGGGGGTTGGACTATGAAGAGAGACTAAATAGACTGGGTCTGTACTCGTTGGAGTTTAGAAGAATGAGGGGGGGATCTTATAGAGACTTATAAGATAATGAAAGGGATGGATAGGGTAGAGGTGGAGAGATTCTTCCCACTCAGAAAGGATAGCAGGACTAGAGGGCACAGCCTCAAGATAAGGAGGGGGCAGTTTAGATCAGAGTTGAGGAGGAACTTTTTCACTCAAAGGGTGATGAATCTCTGCCCGTTGAAGTGGTGGAGGCTACCTTGCTGAATATATTTAAGTCACGGGTAGATAGGTTTCTGATAGACAGGGAAATTAAGGGTTATGGGGAGAAAGCGGGAAAGTGGAACTGATCCACTTCAGATCAGCCATGATCTTATTGAATGGCGGGGCAGGCTCGAAGGGCTAGATGGCCTACTCCTGCTCCTATTTCTTATGTTCTTAAATTAAGAACAGAAACTGCAGGAGGAACGTTGCAAACCATGACAAACCTACACCCAACCACCATCTTACTTTTCTCTTCTTCTCCTTTGCAGATAACATTGCTTTGAATCTCTGGCACTCTTTGCCTTGCCATCTCGAATGAAATGGTACAAACACGATTCAGGCTGGGAGAGACTGGGTGCCATTTGAGATTTTGCTGCTGGGTTACACTTACACTCAGATTTTTCCATCAAAATCCCAATCTCAGCACAAAGCCATCATTAGCAAGTGTTGCTGCAATGATACTCAGGAATCAGAGGGCGTTGGGGAAATTAGCACTGGAAAGTTGAAGGGAAACTTCCCTCTGCAATGTAAACAGTCAAGAGCTGTTAATTAAACTAGGTTTCAGCAGGCAGCATAAACTCAAAACATTGATTCCTGGGGGTGGTTGAGGAAGATATCGCGTTTCATTGTGCAGTTGGATTTTGACTCCATGGCAATCAAACTGGCACAGACCATGGGGTGAAACCATGGCATCCTTCATAGCCACACACCAGTTAGAATTCGATCCGTGTGCCAGCACATTCCCCAGATGGTCTTCATGCCATTCTTGCCACTACCAATGCCCTTTCTGTACACAATTGTACTGAGGAAGAGGGGGCAGATGAGGCCTACTGTAGCTGACCTGCCTTCGCCCAGGTTGAGGGCCTTAAGTGGCCGAATAATGGTCCGTGGTGGGCTGCTTCCCACCCCAGCTGCTATTTTGAGGTTGGCAGCAAGGATGGGATTTGGCAGGACGGGGTGGGGGGGTTGCAGTATGGGAGGGGGGGGCAACAAGGGTACAGAGATGGTGTTTTGGGGGGATGTGAGAGCAGCAAGGATTCAAGGATGGGATTTGGCAGGACGGGGTTGGGGGGGGTTGCAGAATTGGGGGGGGGCAACAAGGGTACAGAAATGGTGTTTTGGAGCAGCAAGGGTTTAGGATGGGGATGGGGTTTGAGGGGGTGGTAAAGTCTGGCAGGTTCTCCTGCTCAGGTCTCAGACAGGGGTCCCTGCCCTCGGAATTTTGCACACCATTAGAATCTCTACAGTGTAGAAGTAGGCCGTCCAGCCCATCGAGTCTGCACTGACTATCCCACCCAGGCCCATACAGCCCCCATCCCTGCCCCATACCCGTAACCTTTGGACACTAAGGGGCAATTTAGCGTGGCCAATCAACCTAACTTGCACATCTTTGAACTGTGGGAGGAAACTGGTGCACCCGGAGGAAACCCACGCAGACAAAAGGAAGAGGCTGGCTAGGGTGAACGTTGGTCCCTTAGCGGATGAGAAAGGGGACCTAGTGGTAGGGGATGGGGATATGGCTAAGGTCTTGAATAACTTTTTTGTTTCTGTCTTCACGGAGGAGGACGTGAATAATTTGCCGGGTGTTAGCGATGGAAAGGTGGTAGGACTGGAGGGTCTTAATGACATTACTGTTACTAGAGAGGTGGTGCGCGACAGACTGGAGGGGCTGATTGTGGACAAGTCCCCAGGACCGGATGGAATGCATCCGAGGGTTCTGAAAGAAATGGCGGAGGTGATAGTGGATGCCTTGGTGGTTATTTTCCAGACGTCGCTGGATTCCGGGGAAGTGCCGGAGGATTGGAAAACGGCTAATGTTACGCCGTTGTTTAAGAAGGGTGCCAGGCAAAAGGCGGGGAATTACAGGCCGGTTAGTTTAACATCTGTGGTAGGTAAAATGTTAGAATCCGTCATTAAGGAGGAAATTGCGAGGCATCTTGAAGGGAATTGCTTGATAGGGCAGACGCAACACGGTTTCATTAAAGGGAAGTCGTGTCTGACCAATTTACTGGAGTTCTATGAGGATGTGTCTAGGGCGGTGGATAGAGGAGAGCCGGTGGATGTGGTCTTTCTGGATTTTCAGAAGGCGTTTGATAAGGTACCTCACAAGAGGTTACTGCAGAAGGTCAGAGGACATGGAGTTGGGGGTAGGGTGTTAGCGTGGATAGAGGATTGGTTGTCAAATAGGAGGCAGAGAGTGGGGGTCAATGGGTGCTATTCGGATTGGCGGTTGGTGACTAGTGGGGTGCCCCAGGGGTCGGTGCTGGGGCCTCAGCTATTTACCATTTATATAGATGATCTGGAGGAGGGAACCGAGTGTAGGGTGTCGAAATTTGCTGATGACACCAAGATTGGGGGAAAGGCAAATTGTGCGGAGGGTGTGGAGAGTCTGCAGAAGGATCTAGATAGGCTGGGCGAATGGGCCAGGAAATGGCAAATGGAATTTAATGTTGGCAAGTGTGAGGTGGTCCACTTTGGTAGGAAGAATGGTAGGAAGGACTATTACTTACGTGGCGAAAAACTGCAGCAGGCGACGGTGCAGAGGGACCTCGGGGTCCTTGTGCATGAGTCGCAAAAACCCAGCCTGCAGGTGCAGCAGGTGGTCAGGAAGGCGAATGGGATGCTGGCCTTCATAGCGAGGGGGATTGAATATAAAAGTAGGGAGGTCTTGCTGCAGCTGTATAGGGCATTGGTGAGGCCGCAGCTGGAGTACTGTGTGCAGTTTTGGGCGCCGCACCTGCGCAAGGATATTTTGGCCCTGGAGGGAGTGCAGAGGAGGTTTACTAGGCTGATACCGGAGTTGAGGGGGTTGAGCTATGAGGAGAGGCTGAATAAACTAGGCTTGTACTCGTTAGAGTTTAGAAGAATGAGGGGAGATCTCATTGAGACGTATAAGATGATGAATGGGATGGATAGGATAGAGGTGGAAAGACTCTTCCCGCTCAAAAAAGACAGTAGGACTAGGGGGCACAGCCTCAAGATAAAGGGGGGGCAGTTCAGAACGGAGTTGAGGAGGAACTTCTTCACTCAAAGGGTGGTGAATCTCTGGAATTCTCTGCCCGTTGAAGTGGTGGAGGCTGCCTCGCTAAATATTTTTAAGAAGCGGGTTGATGGGTTTTTGATAAGAGAGGGGATTAAGGGTTATGGGGAGAGGGCGGGAAAGTGGAACTGAGCCACGACAGATCAGCCATGATCTTATTGAATGGCGGGGCAGGCTCGAAGGGCCAGATGGCCTACTCCTGCTCCTATTTCTTATGTTCTTATGTTCTTATGAATGTGCCGACTCCACACAGACAGTCACCCTGAGGCCACAATTGAATCTGGGTCCCTGGCACTGTGAGGCAGCAATGCTAACCACGCTGCCAGGGATATATGTGCTGAAAAATCCAATACTTTTTTTTTAACACCAACTTGTGGCATTTTTAAAATGGAGAAACCTCCCAATTAAGTTTTGATTGAAAGTTTTCTCTTGCAGATGTCCACTTTTTGAAAAAGTCCAAATCGCACTATTAATTATTGGCATGTTCTTCAGAGTCTTTAAGGAGCAGCAGCAGTTAGCTTGACTTTGGCAGTGGGGATTAATCAGACCGCAATCAGGGACTTGTCTTTCTCCGGTGCAAATGCATGAGAGCCCAAGAGTTGAAAGAAAACTGCACAGAAAACTATCTACTCCTGCCATTAAGTACTTCTCCGATCATACTTGCTGAAGCAGGACAAGCTACTTACGAATGATAGAAGATCACTGCATGGAAAGGGTACAGGGGTTGCTCATCGATTTATGCTTCCTGCACAGAGAGATCTTGAGGGTCATTCCTCAATTAATACAGCAGTTAGCAAGCTTTGCTGCAATGATACCCAGAAATCAGAGGTGATAGTGAGCTTCGAGATGAGGTGCGCCAGGAAAAGGAGGGGGTGCATCGTCAGGATGGCTTCCTGACACATTCCCGCTACCACGGAACTTTCCAAGGGGCAACTTCAGAGATGGATGGAAAGCCTGCTGCATGGAGGTGGACAACCAATTAGTAAAGTGAAGATCCCATAGAGTATAGAACCCTAGAGTGCAGAAGGAGGCCATTCAGCCCATCAGATCTACACTGACCACAATCCCACCCAGCCCCTATCCCTACAAACCCATGCATTTACGCTCGCTCGTCCCCCTGACACTAAGGGGGAATTTAGCATGACCAACCCACTTAACCCGCACATACCTGGACTGTGGGAGGAAACCAGAACACCTGGAGGAACCCCAAGCAGACATGGGGAGTATATGCAAACACCACACAGACAGTGACCCAAGCTGGGAATCAAACCCGGGTCCCTGGCCCTGAGGGGCAGCAGCGCTAACCACTGTGTCACCCAATCAAAGGCTCAATGTCCCAATGACAATGCTGCTAGTAGCAAAGGTCTCAATGTTACCTCGACTTTTTCACCTGAGGGCTTTCCCACCCCTTCTGAGTGACCCAATAGGTAACAACAAATTGGCTTTGCCCATCAGGATTTTGCTTCTGTTTTACTTACTTTTTCTTTCATAGGTTGTGAGTATTTATTACTCATCCCTAATCGCTCTGGAGAATGTTACGGTGAGCAATTTTCTTGAACCACTACGGTTCATGTGGTGTGGTTGCACCCACAGTGTGGTGGGAAGGGAGTTCCAGGATTTTGACCCAGTGACAGTGAAGGAGCAGGATGGTGTGTGGCACAGAGGGGAAGGTGCGAGTGATGGTGCTCCCGTCCTAGCAGTTGTAGGCCGTAGAGTTTGAAGGTGCTGTCCATGGAGCCTTGGTGAATTGCTACAGTGTATCTTGTAAACGGTACACACGTTTATCATTAAAGATTGCGACAGCAGTGTTGCTATGAACAAGTACGGGTTTGGAATTCCATTTACCATGTATGAAGTATTATGTCCAGTTTTGGTTTTCTTATTTGAGGAAGAAAGTGGTGACATTGGAGGCAGTTTAGAGGCGATTTACCAGATTGATTCCAGAGATGAAAGGGTTAATGTATGAGGAGAGATCGAACAGTTTGGGTTTATACTTGTGGGAGATCAGAAGGATGAAAGGGGTTCTGAGTGAGGTATATAAATTCCTAAAAACGGGTATAGGTTGAGAGGTGGTAGATTTAGAATTGAGATGAGGAGGAACTACTTCTTGCAGAGGGGGATGAATCTGTGGAACTCGCTGCCCCGTAGCACTGTGGAGTCTGAATCATTAAATGGTTTTTAAGAAGGAATATAAAGAGATATGGGGACCAGGTGGGGGGTGAATTTGAATCCAGGAGGAGATCAACCATGATCTGATAGAATGCCGGAGTAGGTTCAAAGGGCTGAATTTGCCAACTTCTGCTATTAATTCCTATGTTCCTTCGTTCCGATGTTTACTCCTGTCATCAGGGCCCATAGGAAAATCCAACCTCTGACTAGTTCTGAAGTTCATGCTGTGTCTAGGCTGCTACAAGGGAACTGAACTGTGTGACAAGTGCTCATAATTCTCCCTTTTATGCTTTCAGCTGTGGAGGAAAGATAAGGGTTACTAAGAGATTACAGAACAATGGGTGCCATATCCGTGTACACTTTGCATGACATTTGCTGCATTCTGCAAACTTTTCAATATCAGTGAGAGGTATTGTACATTTGACAAGCAATCTGTATCTCTGCACATATAGGAGCTTCTATTCCAATGAAGGCCAGAATGCGATTCTCCCGTTGCAGTCTCTATTTCATAAGATTGTATTGCATGCCTGTAGATTAGAGTTGTAAATCTCCTTAACCTGGTGATAATAATGAAGGTAAGCTGTTTACAATACTATTGTGTGCACACTGAATACACAATATATATTTTCCCAGTTGCAAGTATTTTATTAAAAAAGTAACTAACCACAAACTACAATAAAAAACAACTTGCCTATCCTCTGATAGAGTGGGATAGATGAGAACGTGGAGTTCTAAAATAACACATCAACCATGATCCTATCGAATGGCAGAGCAGGCTGGAGTGGTCAAATAGCCTAATTCTGCCCCTAATTTGTGCACTTGTACGAGATGACAGTTAACCGGAGGTGTAAAACAACATAAAACCACAAGACCATAAGGCATAGGAGCAGAATTAGACCATCAGCCCATCGAGTCTGCTCCGCTATTCAATCATGGCTGATATTTTTCTCATCCCCATTCTCCTGCCTTTTCCCCATAACCCCTGATCCCCTTATTAATCAAGAACCTATCTATCTCTGTCTTAAAGATACTCAATGACCCGGCCTCCACAGCCTTCTGCAGCAAAGAGTTCCTATATCACATGAGTATGTGGTATAGTTATTCCAATGAACTCTTAGAATCAGAATTCGTAGAATGTAGGAAGAGGCTATTTGGCCCACATCGTCTGCTTCAATTTTCCAAAAGAGCATCCCACCCTGGCTCTCTCCTCTGCATTATCCCCATAACCCCATGCATTTCCAATTACCAAATTCTTCTAACCTACACATCATTGGACACTAGGAGGCAATTTAGCATGGCTAATCCACCAACCCTGCACATCTTTGGACTGTGGGAGGAAATTGGAGCACCTAGTGGGAAACACACGCAGATGCAGGGAGAACATGCAAACTGCACACAGTCACCCAAGGCTGGAATCGAACCTGGGTTCCAGTGCTAATTTCATGTCACCGTGCTGCCCTTCCTTTTGTTTCCTCATGTTCCTTTCCAATTGATCTTCCAAACATTGCTGAAAGAAACGGTCAGAAAAGAAGACTCCAAATAATTGTTGTGGCTACATATCTAATATTGCCTTTCTACCTCGCCTCACTATAGGGCACTGTAATCGGTGGTAGAATCATAAAATTTTACAGCACAGCAAGAGGCCCTTCAGCCCATTGTCTCTGTGCTAACCATCAAGCACCTATCTATTCTAATCACATTCTCCAGCACTTTATCTGTAGCCTTGAATGTTATGAACCATAGAATCCCTACAGTTCAGTAAAAGACCATTCAGCCCATTGAATCTGCACTTACCTTTTGAAAGAGCATCTTACCCAGGCCCACCACATCCCCATAACACTATGTTCTGCTAATCCCTCTAATCTACACATCGTGGGACATCAAGGAGTAACCGGGGTCCCTGCTGTGCCACCATGCCACTCATCTAAATGCTTCTTAAATGTTGTGAAGGATCCTGTCTCTACCACCCTTTAAGGCAGTGAATTCTACATTCCCATCATCTTCTAGGTGAAAAAGATTTCCTCGTGTCCCCCCCTGGCCCTTACCTTGGAATCATGCTGCTACAGGGCTTTGTCAGAGACTGAGTATTTGCCAAAACTTCAGCCAATACAAAGACTCGCAAAGTCAGTGTCCTGGTTAAAGAGCTATCTTTAGATCACTGGGAGAGATAGCATTGGGCAGTCCAACACCTCTCTGAGGTGAAGGCCCCGAGTATTCCAATACCACTCTGAAGTTACAATTCATCAAACAGGACAATTATACATTTTCAAGTTTGCTTTTCCTGCTTTCCCATTAGTTATGAACCAGTCATCATTAGCACAAATCAATCAATGTTAACAGTTGTCATATACCTTAGCCAATTACCCTCTGACATCATGGGATTTCATTAGTCCATAGAATCTGAATGCTTCTTCCCCCTGTTGCTTAGCAACCTCTGATGCTTAGCTATAGATCAAAGGTTCTGTTCTTACCAACTCTCAATTCATCAATGGTCCAGTCAGACAGTTGATATTCCCATATCGGAGAAGCACTGTCTTATCAGTACAAATTGAACAACTCTTTATATTACGGCTTTGGGAACCCATACTGTCCGTAACTTATACTGATAAGAATATGAGGAGAGGCTATGAGGAGAGGCTGGTTAGGTTGGGGTTGTTCTCCTTGGAGCAGAAAAGGCTGAGGGGGTACTTGATTGACATATACAAAATTATGAGGGACATAGAGAAGAAGAAATGTTTCCCCTTTGAAGAGAAGTCAATAACCAGGAGACATATGTCAGAGTAATTCCAAATAATCAGTGATTTAAGACACTGATAAAACTACTAGCACGAAGTGAAATGACTCCAGATCAGACTTACAGACATAAGAACATAAGAACATAAGAAATAGGAGCAGGAGTAGGCCATCTAGCCCCTCGAGCCTGCCCCGCCATTCAGTAAGATCATGGCTGATCTGTCGCTGCTCAGTTCCACTTTCCCGCCCTCTCCCCATAACCCTTAATCCCCTCGCTTATCAAAAACCCATCAACCCACGTCTTAAAAATATTTAGCGAGGTAGCCTCCACCACTTCAACGGGCAGAGAATTCCAGAGATTCACCACCCTTTCAGTGAAGAAGTTCCTCCTCAACTCCGTTCTAAACCGCCCCCCCTTTATCTTGAGGCTGTGCCCCCTAGTCCTACTGTCCTTTCTGAGCGGGAAGAGTCTCTCCACCTCTATCCTATCCATCCCATTCATCATCTTATAAGTCTCAATGAGATCTCCCCACATTCTTCTAAACTCTAACGAGTACAAGCCTAGTTTATTCAGCCTCTCCTCATAGCTCAACCCCCTCAACTCCGGCATCAGCCTAGTAAACCTCCTCTGCACTCCCTCCAAGGCCAAAATATCCTTGTGTAAGTACGGCGACCAAAACTGCACACAGTACTCCAGCTGCTGCCTCACCAATGCCCTATACAGCTGCAGCAAGACCTCCCTACTTTTATATTCAGTCCCCCTCGCTATGAAGGCCAGCATCCCATTTGCCTTCCTGACCACCTGCTGCACCTGCAGGCTGGGTTTTTGCGACTCATGCACAAGGACCCCGAGGTCCCTCTGCACCGTCGCCTGCTGCAGTTTTTTGCCACGTAAGTAATAGTCCTTCCTACCATTATTCCTACCAAAGTGGACCACCTCACACTTGCCAACATTAAATTCCATTTGCCATTTCCTGGCCCATTCGCCCAGCCTATCTAGATCCTTCTGCAGACTCTCCACGCCCTCCGCGCAATTTGCCGTTCCACCAATCTTGGTGTTATCAGCAAATTTCGACACCATACACTCGGTTCCCTCCTTATATGCTATGACTTGGCTAAAAAAGACAAGTATTCCCTGTTAACCACCTCATGTATCTGTCCTGCTGTCTTCAGGGATCTTTGGACATGAATTCGAAAGTCCTTCTGGTTCTCTATACTTTCTAGCATCCTGCAGTTCATTGTGCATTTCCATTGCTTTGTCAGCCCTCCCAAAATACATCACCTCATATTGTTCTGTCCCTCTAACCAACCCATCTATATCGTCCTGTTATCCAAGGCTTTCCTCCTCAATATTTACCACATTACCAATTTTTGTGTCATCTGCGAACTTACCGATCATACCCCCCAGACTCATGTCTAGATCACTAACCTACACTACAAACCGCAAGGGACCCAATTTCGATCCCTATGGAGCACCACTGGACACAGGTTTCCAATCACAAAAACAACCTCCAACCATCACCCTCTGCCTCCTGCACAAAGTTCATTTTGGATCTAATTTGTCACATTACCCTGGATTCCATGAGCCTCTACCTTCTTGACCCAGTCTCCCATGCGGGATCTTGTCAAAAGTCTTGCTGAAATCCATGTAGACGACATCAACTGCACTACCCTCACGTACACACCTAGTCACCTCCTCAAAAAATGCAGTCAAGCTTGTTAGACAATTTGTTGGTCAAATAGGACCTGGAATATCTTTGGCTTCCTAAGACTCGGTAGGAAGAATATGGAGAGCCAATATAAAATAAGGGGTAAAATTCTAAAAGGGGTGCAGAAGCAGAGGGACCTGGGTGTATATGTTGAAGGTGCTAGGTCAGATGGAGAGAGCAGTTATCAAAACATATAGTGATTTATTAATAAGGGTACAGAGTACAAGAGCAAGGAGGTTACGCTGAATTTATACAAGACACGAGTTAGACCTCAGCTGGAATGTTGTGCACAGTTCTGGCGCTGCACTATAGGAAGAATGTGAACACACTGGAGAGAGGAAGTGCAAAAAAAGGTTTACCGGAATGGTTCCAGGAATGAGAAACTTCAGTGATGAGGATAGATCGGAGAAGTTGGGACAGTTCTCCTTGGAAAGAAGAAGGCTGAGAGGAGATTTGATAGAGATGTTCAAAATCATGAGGGGACTGGACAGAGTAGATAGCGAGAAACAATTCCCATTCGTAAAAAGATTAAGAATGAGAGGGCACAAATTTAAAATGATTTAAAAGAAGAGAAGATACTTTTTCACCCAGTGAGTGGTTGGGTCTGGAAAGCACAGCCTGGCAGTGTGGTGGGGGCAGGTTCAACTGAAGCATTCAAGAGGGTATTGGATAATTACTTAAACAGAAACAATACACAGTGTGTGGGGAAAAGCACTAACGGGAATGGTACTAAGCCATGGCACTCGTTTGGAGATCCAGTGCAGACATGATGGGCTGAATGGCTGCTTCCTGCACCGTAACAATTCTGTGATTCTGAAAGTGGGGACAATCTGGGCTGATGCCTGGCATTCTGATGAGTACAAACAGATTGCAGAATTCATGAAATTCCTGATGTCTGTTGCTCTCTTGACCTATCATTAACAGTTGGGATTGCGGCAGCTGCTTCTGCCAGTATCAACTGCCTTTCCAGCAATTCTCTCACTTTATATCTCTGTTAAATAGGGGTTTTCACAGTGACTTCATTGCCGTGTTAATATAAGCGTACTTGTACCACTAATAAGTAAACTTTTAAAAACATTCATTTCATATTTCCTATCTAAACTGCATTATATTTTATGCTTTGCCTATAACAATATTCAGTAAAGATTACGCTGTCTGTCCAAATAAGGGCTAATGAGTTTTATACAATACGGATTACTGGAAAACCTCAGTCACTCATCTTCCTGATTCTTGCTAAGTTGTCACAATTTTTAACATCCTGGTAGGGATATGCAACGTATTTGTAACAGCGGCAACTTATTTTTATAGCAATATGGAGAGGATTTTTCCAGGCTCGCCACACTGGTTGATCAGTGTGATCAACCAGGGCGAGAGGCAAAAAAACAGGTTGATGCCCGATTTCTTACGATCTTATCAGTCCCGTACGCAATTTAAATATTAATGAGTCCATGGAGACAGGGGAGGAGGGAGACAGTGGGAAGGGGGCCTTGGCAGATCTCTTAGCATGCTGTGTACACTGTATATGAAATCACCTGCACAATGGCAGCCCGAGATCTCAGCAGCCGGCTTCACAGGCTAGCTGAGACTTCACCCCTTTTACTGCCGAGATTCACTTACGGTCTCTGCATTGCACAGATTGTGGTAAATGACTATGACTTACCTCGCTGAAAAAAGTGTACGAGAAAACCTCCTTGCCGTTTCACACTTAGAAGTTTTTTGGAGAAAACTCCACCCAACATCTGCCAGAAGGCAAACAGAAACCATCATGGACCAGTGCCAGTGAAAGGAACAGGCACTCGCGAATCAGCCAATACAGCAACAACAGGTGACATCCAATCTGGATCTACATCATGGGCACAGCCCATCATCTGCTGAAGAAGATTGTGACAGCAACAACTTGCATTTATATAGCACTTATTTCAAAGCAATGTGCCCCCACAGCACTCCTCATCTGTTCCACAGATGCTTGATACAATATATTAACAAGTTGAAGCTAGGGACACTAAAAGAGATTTTGATGATTTTGAGTAACTGTGATGACCAGCTCTGATCTGTAACGTATACCATCCCAAACCATCGCTTTGAGAACTCTCATTGTAACAGCTCCGTTTGGCACTGGCTGGCACTCATTGAATTTTCTTTGACTATCAAATGACTGAATAAGAGTACAACACCCAGGCACCAGCATCACCTCATTTAATCTGATTTGATTTGATTTGATTTATTATTATCACATATTATTATACAGTGAAAAGTATTGTTTCTTGAGCGCTATACAGTCAAAACATACTGTTCATAGAGAAGGAAGTGAGAGAGTGCAGGATGTAGTGTTACAGTCACAGCTAGGGTGTAGAGAAAGAGCAACTTAATGTGAGGTAGGTCCATTCAAAAGTCTGACAGCAGCAGGGAAGAAGATGTTCTTGAGTCGGTTGGTAGGTGACCTCAGACTTTTGTATCTTTTTCCCAAAGGAAGAAGGTGGAAGAGAGAATGTCTGGGGTGCGTGGGGTCCTTAATTATGCTGGCTGCTTTCCTCACCCTTGGCCCTCATATTCATTGCTTGGTTTTAGGATGGCCTTCGGAGAAACCCTGGAGAAAATCTGATTCTGAAGCCTTTGACTTTGTTGAGATAAGATCCACGTATTGATCCAACATGGATGTCAGTGTTTGGGGCCATTTTGGGGCCCAGAATCAGCAAAATTCAACCCGTAAATCTCCTAAGCCCACCAGCTAACGCTCCTCCTTTTCATTTCCGTTGGGTAAGTGGATTGTCCTGTTTTTCCTTTGGATGAGACAAACCCAGGCAATTTTTCACATTGTTGGGTGGATGCCTGTGGGAGGAAGTGTGGGGAGTCTCATGACAGGTGAGGCCCGGGGAGGGAATGGGGGGGCGCGGGCAGGGGCGGATGTTTGGTGGAATATGAGGAAGGGGAGGAATACTGGGGTTGGGTGTGTGGAAGTGTGGATAATCATATCTTCAGGGGTGGGGGGTGGTAGGGGTGACCTTTGAGGTAGGTGCCCCTCTCCTTCATGCCTGAGGCCTGAGCAGCGCCACTTTCTGGGAATACCCCCAGCACTTCCCCTCCTCCTGCCAGCTTCAAAATTGAGGTTGAGTTGGAAACAGCACTTAAGTGATCAATAACTGGCCAAGAGCCTCAGCTGGGGAGAGGAATGGCAAGCTGCCCTGGGCCTCACTGTCCCATGTCCTGTTGGGGACAGGTTGGGGGAGGACAGCGGGAAGGCCACCCAGGGAAAATTTCACCTAGAACCCAGTGACCTACAACTTTAACATACTGCCTTTCATGTCATATGTTAGTGGTTGAATATGGTTGAATATTTGGCCTTGTGTGTGCGAAGAGGCCAGAGGAAATCTTATTCTAAAGGTTTTATTAAAAAGTTACTGTACGTGCTAAAGAAGGCAAGATTTAAGAGTTTGGTTATCATGTTTTGGATAAGATATTGTGATTGAACCGGCAGAGCTTAACAAATACAGGTTGCCACGGTGATCACTCTCAAAAAGTTTTGCGGTGACATTGGATCAGTCCGGTCTCACTCTGGGAATGTTTGCACTGTTGCAACAATAGAGAAAAACCTGGAGTCATATATGCAGACCTGAGTTGTATGTTACTGTGCCTTGATTTCCCAGTATGGAGTGTATACGGTGTACACAGCATGCGGAGAGATCTGTCAAGAGCCCCCCCCCCGCACCCCCCTTCCCACCACCTCCCTCCTCCCCCCGTCTCCACGGACTCATTAGTATTTAAACTGCGTACGAGACTGGCAAGAGCGTGAGAAATTTTTTTTGACTCTCTTGCCCTATCTTACCAGCTCGCCACACTGATCAACCAGTGTGGCGAGCCTGGAAAACTCCTCTCCGTATTGCTATAAAACAGACCTGAGTTGTATATTTCTAAGTTGAACACTGGACACCAAAGGCAGCTGATGAATGCACCATTAAGCACTGACAGGAATGGTTGCGGTGGGGTCTGGAGGGTGGTCCCTCTACAAAACAATGGGACACCTTTACTGAGCTTCCTGACAATTCATGGGGAGGTGATGGCCTAGTGGTATTACTGCTAGCCTATTAATCCAGAACTCAACTAATCTTCTGGGGACCCAGGTTCAAATCTCTGCCGCAGCACATGAAAATTCAAAATATATGTAATTAAATTAAAACAGCTTCATCCTCTGCGGTCACCAGGACCTGATGAACATTGCGCCAGCTGCAGGTTCATGGTTTAGATTTTGCTACGCTGGTCAGGCCCACGCGCATGACTAATGGGACTTGGAGTTGATACAAAGGTCCCCGCACCCACACACAAAGCAAAAACTCCAAAAAAAAATGCAAGAAGTGAGAGAGACAGACAGAAGCTAGAGGAAAAAGATGAGAGGACAGGAAAAAGTTAAAAAGAAAGTTCCCAGTAAGGGAAGAAGACAGAGAACGTGGGAGATGTACCACAAAATAGTGTAAAGTACAGAGGTGTGTTATGATAAAAGAAGGTTGGGAATCACTGGTCTTGGCTGTTGACAAGCCAAGGGCGTTCTCCTTCTCTCACATTCTGACTGACCACACGTGTGTTATAACTTTGTATTTATATTTATTTATAAGCTTTATGAATGTAGATAATTCTCCCCTTACCTTTGTTTTGTAGTTAATAAATATACCCGATCTCAACTCAAAAACACTGGTTGAACTGACTCCACTTTAAATATATTTGGATCCGGAAAAGGTTTCCAATGGAAAGAGAATCTTGTTGGATTAAACCTTTGTTGCTACCTGCAGAGGGTGGGTTAAAAAAGACAGTCACCCCTCCTTACCTGGGTTTGTAACAGACAAAGAGGTATCCCAACCAGACAGTGACAAATCAATGGGTCTCACCCAGGTCAATGAATCCCTGCAATGCAGAAGGAGGCTATTTGGCCCATTGAGCCTGCACTGACAACAATTCCACCCGGGGCTCTATCCCTGTAACCCCACGCACTTATCCTGCTAATCCCCCGACACTCAGGGACAATTCAGCACGGCCAATCCACCTAACCTGCACGCTTGGAATGTGGGAGGAAACCAGAGCACCTGGAGGAAGCCCACGCAGACACAGGGAGAACATGCAAACTCCACACAGACAGTGACCTGAAGCTGGAATCGAACCCGGATCCCTGGCCCTAACCACTGTGTCACCCACAAATTATATATTTTTTTCTGCAGCTTTCTAGAAGGTATGTGCAATAACAGAACATGAAAGGGAAAGGGAATCTTGTTGGATTAAACCTTTGTTGCTACCAGCAGAGGGTGGGTTAATTAAAGACAGTCATCCTTCCTTACTCGGGTTTGTGATAACTCGGGGGGGGGGTTTCCCAACCAGACAGTGACAAATCGAGGTGTCTTGACAATTGAACCCGGGTCCCTAGCACTGTGAGACAGCAGTGTTAACCACTGTGACATTGTGCCAATAACTACCATGGCCAATAGTTACTGTGCCACCACCAATAACTTTTGGGAATCCCTCCACTGGGGTTGATCACTTACACTTGCACTTCTAACTTACACAGACAATCACAGGTTAAATCTGCAGGGCTTTGAGCCTGTATTGAGATCATATTTAAATTAGTGCCAACGTTACTGTATCACAAACTAAGCTGCTGCCTCCTGCACATTCCGTGACAAGGCAGAGACACAGGTACCTGTTCACAGCCTTACCAAATGCCCCAATCCTGTAAACATGAGATAATAAATCACGCAGGGTATCTCATTACATCATGCTCATCAAGGTCACACTCAACAAACAAGCTTCGGGGAATCTTTTGCATGCGATAACAGCATTCAAAAGGCAGCCTGTAAAAACATGCTTTCTTTAAATGGAAAACTGGCAGCCGTGATTGTGGGAACTGAGGAGAAGGCCGAATAAGATGACATATTTGGCATTTCTGTCCAAAGATTGTTGTTAAAACGCCAGCCTTTTTGCCTGAACTCAGAAACTGGTCTTTGCCTTGGAGCGCCCTCCTCCTGTCAGTCAGTCGCTGCTCGCCCACCATTCACAACATTCAGAGCTAGAGATCTTAGGGCTGGTCGGTTGGTTTTGAGATCTCCCGGCAGACTGCTTCCATGGTTTGGCATGTGCCTCGTCCTGTCTGTTGCTTCAGAAGATATCGACAGACCTTTATATGTTTTATGCGAACATGGTCAATACAATTCAAAATTAATTGAATCAAAACACATACAAAATGCTTTCGAATACCTTTATGTGTTGTTAGCAGAAATGAATAGTATGAAAGCTATCCCTTGTCCATGTTAGTGAAATATCACCTTGAGTAAGATATTACAACAGTAAATGTCAGCTAATTTTAATGTGTCTACTATGATTATAACAGTGCAATTTATATGGATATATATTTGTGTTTAAGGGGAATGTTTAAAAATTTAGATTAAGCTATAGACAGTCAACGTGTTTGGAGGGAATGCAACTCAGATGTTGGGGGAGCAGGGGAAGTACTCCTACAGTCTTGCGAGTGAGCGTATTAAGTAGAGTTAATGGCTTTTTTTTTACTTAAGCCCCCCTGGGATTTCTCATGAGGGTCATATGATGATGTGATTTATGCGCAGTCCTGGATCTGCAGCAGAGAAAAAAAGGCTTCTGCAAAAATTAGTGAGTTGCAGCTGAAACCTGAAGTCACAAGGATTTTGCAGGCTTCTGGAACTCTATCTCTCTCTCTGAAAGCTCCCAGACTGTAAACAAATATTAAAACTAATATGCCTGGGTTTGCTATTTAATAGTGGATTTGATTTATGCTTGAATTAGGCTTATTTAAAGCTAGAAAGTAAGGTTGCTTCTTTCGTTTTAAATATTGTAAGAAGTCTCACAACACTAGGTTAAAGTCCAATAGGTTTACTTAAAATCACAAGCTTTCGAAGCACTGCTCCTTTATCAGGTAAGCAAAGGGGCAACACTCCGAAAGCTCACGATTCCAAATAAACCTGTTGGACTTTAACCTGGTGTTGTGTGACTTCTTACTGTGCCCACCCCAGGCCAACATCAGCGTCTCCACATTATTTTCATTATTGTTCAACTATTAATAGTAATGTTCCTTCATTTGTTATACTTAAACTATGTTAATGAATAAAGTTTGTTTCACTATAAGAGATCCCCCTAATTTATCAGGGGAATTTCTCAACAAGCTAGCCTAAAAGGCAGTTTGTCCTAAAAATGCTAGTAGTTTTGAAAGTTTTACAAGAGTTACTTTATAAATATATTGATATTATTTCGTACAGAGCAGTAGACCATTCGTATAACATTTCAAATAACCACTCGGGCAATTTAAGAAAGTTGATGTCTGCCAATGTTGCAAATCTGGTACTGTGATTAACTTTTATTTACCACAAAATGGAATTACTCCGAGAGTGAAGCCTCCTATGCACACATTTATGCCAAAATAGAAAAATTGTTGGGGTCTAATCTGGCTTCCGAATGTAATTTGGGGTTCTGGTTCAAGACCCTAACACTACCATGTTTTAAAAAATGTTACCCAAGTTGAGATTCCTGGAAAGTTGTGTCACACCAATTTTAGCACACGGAACTGAGCTGTCAATGGGTGAAACAATGCAGAGAAGAACTGAAGTTGCAGAGTTGTGGTTTTTAAGATGGAAAGTGACATTATTTTGGACGAGTTACACGACCAATGAAGAGGCACTATTCAAATATGAGTTCCAAAGAACTCTGCTGACTAAAATCAGGAAGGAACAGTTAGAATTTCTTGGGCATGAAATAAGAAATCGTGATTTAGAAAGCCTGATGTTGATGGGAAAGATCAATGGTAAAAAAGATTAAGGTCGACAAAGAATGATCTTCTGAAAGAACCTCACAAACTAGATGACTGGACCACGAGCAAACATGATCCATGTCTTCAGAGCAAGATTAATATGGAATCCATATCACCAACATGATCTTAGGGCACAGTACCTGAAGAGTGAGAGATCAGAGGAATCGACTCTCCAGCAGGTTCCTATGCATTAATAAGGCAAGTGTAGCTTGAGTCAATCGATCGACTTGTTTGATTTTCCTGGAGAATTCAGTTCAAGCCTATTGTGAATTTGCAAAGTGAATAGGTGATCCTGAAGAATTTATTATTCTGATCCCAATATTCAAGCAGCAGATGGGACACTGCAAGAAACTTCCAGGTTTGAATGGATGGAGATGCAGATATGAGTTAAGCCACATTTAAACCTGACCTTGGCAAGCTCTCAGAAATTGACTTCAGTTCACTGCAAACTTTTAATTGTTTCTTATTCATTCATGGCATAATGGTGTTGCTGGCTAGGCCAACGTTAATTCCCCAGCCCTAATTGTCCATGAGAAGCTGTCTTCTTGAACGGTTTCAGTTCCTGTAGTAAACTGGTTTTTCGTACTGCTAGAATCAGCATCTAAAGGGTTCATCCACAGGGAGTTAGTCAATTGATGTACAATTTAATATTCAAACAGAAGCACTTCAGTTACATAGGGATTATTTGTAATTTAGTGTACGGGTTCAATCTGGCATATAATATCCTGTCCATAACAGACCCTGCTCACTACACCCCACCCAATATACCCTCCACCTTTTTGACATTTCACCTGCAACACCCTCGACCTGTAAATCTCAGTGTACACCCCAGTGTACAACCTGCCTGGTGTACATGCTGCCACTAGTTGTACATCTTAACTGGTATTTGCTTCTGACCCTGCACACTACAAACTCATGATGTGGAGATGCCGGCGTTGGACTGGGGTAAACACAGTAAGAAGTCTCACAACACCAGGTTAAAGTCCAACAGGTTTATTTGGTAGCAAAATCCAGTAGCTTTCAGAGACCTGTTCCTTCGTCAGGTAAATGGGAATTCTGTTCATATAATGGTTGGAATGCGAGTCTTTACAGCTAATCAAGTCTTAAAGGTACAGACAATGTGAGTGGAGAGAGGGTTAAGCACAGGTTAAAGAGATGTGTATTGTCCCCAGACAGGACAGTAAGTGAGATTTTACAAGCCCAGGCAAGTCTGGCTGTTACAGATAGAGTGACATGAACCCAAGATCCCGGTTGAGGCTGTCCATGTGTGCGGAACTTGGCTATCAGTCTCTGCTCAGCAACTCTGCGCTGTCACGAAGGCCACCTTGGACTACGCTTACCTGAAGATCAGAGGCCGAATCCCCATGACCGCTGAACTGTTCCCCAACAAAAAGAGAGCACTCTTGCTTGGTGATTGTCAAGCAGTGTGCATTCACCCATTGTCACAGCGTCTGCATGATCTCCCCAATGTACCATGTCTTGGGTCATCCTTTCCTGCAGCGTATCAGGTGGACAATGTTAGCCGAGTTGAAAGAGTATGTGAACAGAACTCCCACTTACTTGACAAAGGAGCAGCGCCCGGAATGCTAGTATCTTTTGCTACCAAATAAACCCGTTGGGTTTTAACCTAGTGTTGTGAGACTGTCACTACAAGCTCACTCAGTGCACACACCACCCATTGTACATCATGTCCATTGTACATCTCATCTTTTGGCCACATGACCTATTGTACGTTGTGATGATCTTTGACCTAGAAGTAATACCGAAAGGAAAATTTATAAATTCTTTAAAATGTCTGCGAAGTCTGTAATTATTTTAAAAAATGTTTGAAAAGATCTTTTAGGGTTTTGTAACAATTGTAAAGGGATCAACTGTATTTTTTGGATAATAAGAATTACTGGTCCATGTGATCTGGTGATCCTTGACCTGGAAGCAACAGAAAGAAAGTTAAGATGGAAATTATGTGGCTAGCAGACACAGAGCAGAATTGCAGACATAAAGGAGAGCTACAAGCAGAGGGTCTGGAGGCTGAAGATGATCAGTAACAGTGCACAGATGTAGACACAAAGAGAAAACAGAGAGACAGTAAGAGGAGCACAAAATTTTTGTGAGGAGAAGAAACAAATTGCTCTCAAGAGCAGGTCAATTTTCTGATTGGCCAAAAAGAAGACAGGAACTCTTGTGCAAACTGACTGGAAGATCTAAAACCTGGAAAGATAGGTGTGTTGCTCAGAGATGCTGAAGAGCTGGGTGAATTTTCAAAAGTGACCAAATCATGAACTGGATTACTGGTTAGTAAGTTGAAAAGGAGCTCTGGAAATTAATACCATCCAGACTGTTGCAACTCAAGAGAGAGAGGGTTTGTAAAAGTCTGTCTTGCTGAATGATGTGGAGATGCCGGCGTTGGACTGGGGTGGGCACAATAAGAAGTCTCACAACACCAGCCTAAAGTTTATTTGGAATCACCAGCTTTCAGAGCACTGCTCCTTTATCAGATGAGTGGATGAAGGAGCAGAGCTCCGAAAGCTCGTGATTCCACATTAACCCGGTGTTGTGAGACGTCTTACTGTGTCTTGCTGAAGATAATCATGCATGTGAAAATTGAAGGTGAAAGCTGTTATTGGATAGAATTCCTCTCCTACCCAATTTGACTAAGGAACAGTACATTATGGAACTGTGTAGCTACATAACTCCACATTTATGCAGCGAATGATAAAAATGCTCACGGTTGCATAACTTTGTTGTTTTGATTATTTAAAGTGAAATTTACCTTTTTAATCTGAAGTGCCACTTGTCTGCTAATTCATGTTTAACTTGCATTGGTTCTGATTTGCCTTAAACCTTGCTGGTCATTTCTGTTTGGGAAGTGTCATTTGGAAACGATGATTATTTCTGTTCATGGCTCTCCCATAGGGGTCATAACAAAATCTGCCTGGTGTACATCCTTCTGCTAGATGCTCGTCCTTGATCAAAGGAATGAAATATCGGGCGGGGTCTACAACTGGCAGACAACCCTCAAATGCCAGCTTCCTGCCTGTGTCCTAGGTAAGCATTTCCCCATTGTTCCTCTGGTTCTATCATCTTGCAGTTTTGGGAGTTGTTATATTGAATTCATTCCTCCTGGTTCTCTGGACAGCGACAATGTATAAAGTAACAACCACGAGCCATTCAGCTCTCCAACCAGTCCCATCATCCAGTTAGAGCATGGTTAACTCCGTCTACCTATCTTGATTTGGTAACCCTACTGCCCAAAAAAAATCTGTCAACCTCAGCACTGAAATTTTCAATTATAGCTCAGCAGCTTTTGGGAAAGTTCCTGGTTACCACTACTGGAGGTGGTCAAATACACCAATAATTTGATAACTTTTGAATAGCTGTTAATCTGAGGAAGATGAATCCATCTATTGCCTTTGTTTCAGTATATTTGTAAGGATGTAGGATTGTACTAACTATCAAACTACAACAAGTTTCAGTTTTGCCATGGGTCTGACAATGTTTTAACTGAAGAGGACTGCATTGCTGCACACTGTTGTCCTGCTTATTGTTCACCATCTGCTTTACGTAGATAAAAACTCTTTGTTTGTTGGAAGCCCAGTTGCATCCTGGTCAGAATGTACATTGAATCTACTTCATGTGACACATTCCAATAGTTGGTGTACAGAACCTGGGACCCACAGTCGGTGGAAAAGGTAGACCTCACATTGTAGGGGATTGATTTTTGTCTCTGGCTGCAAAGGCACTAAGCACTCAAATTATTGTTGACTGAGGTTCTCTAATGGAGTCATAGAGGTTACAGCGTGGAAACAGGCTCTTCGAACCAACGTGTCCAAACCGCCCTTTTTTTTAAACCCCTAGGCTAGTCCCAATTGTCCGCATTTGGCCTACATCTCTCTATACCCGTCTTACCCATGTAACTATCTAAATGCTTTTTAAAAGACAAAATTACACCCACCTCTACTACTACTTCTGGCAGCTTGGTCCAGACACTCACCACCCACTGTGTGGAAAAAAATTGCCCCTCTGGACACTTTTGTATCTCTTCCCTCTCACCTTAAAACCATGCCTTCTCATTTTTGACTCCCCTGCCTTTGGGAAAAGATATTGACTATCTAGCTGATCTGTGCCCCTCAATATTTTATAGATCTCTATAAGATCACCCCTCAGCCTTCTACGCTCCAGAGAAAAAAGACCCAGTCTATCCAGCCTCTCCTTACAACTCAAACCATCAGTCTCGGGAGCATCCTAGTAAATCTTTTCTGTACTCTTTCTAGTTTAATAATACCCCTTCTATGATAGGGTGACCAGAACTGCACACAGTATTCCAAGCATGGCCTTACCAATGTCTTTTACAACTTCAACAAAATGTCCCAACTCCTGTATTCAATGTTCTGACCAATGAAACCAAGCATGCTGAACGCTTTTTTCGCCACTCTGTCCACCTGTAATTCCACTTTCAAGGAACTATGAACCTGTACCCCTAGTTTTCTTTACTCTGTAACTCTCCCCAGTGCCCTACCATTAACTGAGTAAGTCCTGCCCTGGTTCAATCTACCTCACATTTATCTAAATTAAACTCCATCTGCCATTCATCATTTTCCCAGACCCTTGTGTATTCTTGGGGATTTACAGGATATAATTCCTACTAAAATAATAATTAGCTTCCATTATCTTCACAGGGGATGACAGTTCACTTCAGCATGACTTTTCCTTTTGGAAAGTCTGTCTGAGACAGAGTGTGACATTCCATTGTCTCTCTCTCTCTCTCTTAGTATCACCCACAGAAGAACCTCTTGAACAGTCATCGAATTTTACATTCTTAGAATTTACACCCTCAGCCATCTCTGGCTTATATGTCCATTTCAAAAAACAAACAACTTATTTAAAAGTCCTATATATCTGTATGGAACCTGGGGCTTTGCTCTATCAACATGTCATTTCCTATTCCTAATTGCCCTTGAATTAAGAGACCTGTAAGGCCATTGCTATACATCTGGAGTCATGCGTAGGTCAATGATTAATTTCCTTAGTTAAAGAAAATAAGTAAGCCAAACAATCAATTTCATGGTCACCATTATCAGAACAGGCTTTATGTTCAAGATTTTATTAATGAAATTTAAACTGCACCATCTGCTGTGGTGGGATTTGAACACATATCCCTGGACTCTGAGTCTCCAGATCCCTAACTCAGTGACATTACCACTGCATCACCTCCCCATCAAATGAGGATGGCAAGCAACTTATGTGACTGGCTGATGACACTCAGCACTGCACCAGGGACCCGGGTTCAATTTCAGCCTTGGGTAACCGTCTGAGTGGAGTTTTCACATTCTCCCCACGGCTGCACGTGTTTCCTCCGGGTGCTCCAGTTTCCTCCCACAGTCCAAAGATGTTAGGTGGATTAGCTATGCTAAATTGACCCTAATGTCCCAAGATGTGTATGTTAGGGGAATTAGCAGGGTAAATGCATGGTTTTACAAGGATAGGGTCTGGGTGGGATGCTCTGTCAGAGAGTCTGTGCAGACCTGATGGGCTGAATAGCCTGCTTCTGTACTGTAGGGATTCTGTGAAAATGTCTAGCATGAAACCTCAAGAATATTATGCAATCAATATTTTCTGCCAGTTTGATTGACAAATTATAAGCTTGTTGCACACATATAAGATATCATAAGATATCGGAGAAGAATTAGGCCATTTGGTCCATTGAGTCTGTTCTGTCATGACTGATAAGTTCCTCATCCCCATTTTCCTGCCTTCTTCCCATAAGCCTCCAACAATTACCAATTAATAATCTGTATAACTACTCTTAAATTTGCTCACTGTCCCAGCATCCACCACATTTCGGGGTAGCGAATTCCATAGATTCACAATCCTTTGGGAGAAGTAGTTTCTCTTCAACTCTGTTTTAAATTTACTCCCTTTATCCTAAGATTTTGACCTCTCATCCTAGAATGCCCCACAAGAGGGAGCATCCACTCTACATCTACTTTATCCATACCTTTTATCATCCTCTTTTTTGGCAGGTCAAATGGGATGAAGGAATATAGTATTAAGAGTAAGACTCTTAGCAGCGTGGAAGATCAGAAGGATCTTAGGGTCCGGGTTCATAGGATTCTCAGATCGGCTTCGCAGGTAGAGGATGTGGTTAAGGAGGCGTAGGGTGTACTGGCCTTCATCAATCGAGAGATTGAGTTTAAGAGTCGGGAGATAATGCTGCAGCTGTATAAGACCCTGGTCAGACCCCACTTGGAGTACTGTGCTCAGTTCTGGTCGCCTCATGACAGGAAGGATATGGAAGCCATTGAAAGAGTGCAGAGGAGATTTACAAGGATGTTGCCTGGATTGGGTGACATGCCTTATGAGGATAGGTTGAGAGAGCTCAGCCTTTTCTCCTTAGAGAGACGAAGGATGAGAGGTGACCTGATAGAGGTGTATAAGATGTTGAGAGGTATTGATCGGGTGGATTCTCAGAGGCTTTTTCCCAGGGCTGAAATGGTTACCACAAGGGGACATAGGTTTAAGGTGCTGGGGCGAAGGTACAGAGGAGATGTTGGGGTAAGTTTTTCATTCAGAGGGTGGAGACTGAGTGGAATCAGCTGCTGTTGGTGGTGATGGAGGCAAACTCGATAGGGTCTTTTAAGAGACTTCTGGCTGAGTATACGGGACTTAATAGGATTGAGGGTTATAGGTAAGCCTAGTAGGTAGAGATATGATCGGCGCAACTTGTGGGCCGAAGGGCCTGTTTGTGCTGTAGTTTTTCTATGTTCTATGTTGTATATTCTATACTCAATTTGATCTCCCCTCATTCTTCTAAATTTCAGAGAGTGTAGACCTAAACTGTTCAATCTCTCTTCATACGATAAACCCCTCATCTCTGGATACAATCTAGTGAACCTCCTCTGAACTGCCTCCAATGCCACTACATCATTCCTCAAAAAAGGGGACCAAAACCGTGCACAAGACTCCAGCTGCGGCCTCACCAATGCCTTGTATAATTGCAACAATACTTCCTTACTTTTTTATATTCCATTTCTTTAGGTATAAATGTCAACATTCCATTCACTTCCTTTATTAATTGCTGTACATAATTTTCTGTGATTCTTGAGCGAGGATGCCCAGATCCCTCTGCACCAGGGCACCCAGAGGTCTCTCCTCATTTAGGGATCTTTATGACCTTGCACTAACATGAGTGAATTCTCGGCTGGTCTGAAATGGAATCTCAATAAATTTTTCAAATTGGTTCCTTTCTCCATGTAAGTCTGATTCTGGGAATTTGCTACTGTACTTTCATGGTTGCATTCCTTATAATTTACTTCAAATAGGCTGTTTGGGTAAGACAGTGGTGTAGTGGTATTGTGGCTGGACTAGTAATCCAAAGACCGAGGGTAATGCTGTAATCACCCCACGGCAGATGGTGAAATTTGATTATATAAAAAGTCTAATGATGACCATGAAACCATTTCCGATTGTTGTAAAAATCCATCTGATTCACTATTAGCCTTTAGGGAAGGAAACCTACCATCCTTGCCTGGTTTGGCCTACACGTGACTCCAGGTCCACAGCAATGTGTTTGACTCTTAGTTGCCCTCAAGGATGAGCAATAAACGCAGGTCAGCCTGTCTGCCCACACCCCATGAACAATTAGGATGTAAAGGAATGGATACTTATGACCATCTGGAAACACAGATGTTTGAAAAACCACAAACAAAGCATTATGCGAGAAATGGGATAAGTCAGCGATACCGTCAGGAAGGAGCAATCCATTTGCTAGTCACCCTTTCCATTACCATCAATGTTCACTTCCTTCACTATTAATGCACTGTGGCTACAGTGTGTGCCATCTACAAGATGCATTGCAACAGCTTGGCTGTGTTTCAACTTGTTGCAACAGCACCTCCAAAACCCACTGCCTCCGCCACCTGGAAGGGAATGGGCAGCAGATACAGGGGAACACCACCGTCTGCTAGGCCCCGACCCGGTCACACACTTTGAATGATAATTCCTCTTTCTTCCTGCTGCCTCGGCAAAGCAGCCAGCCTAATCAAGAACCTCATGCACCTAGACATTCCCTTTTCCGCCTTCTTCCATCGGGAAAAAGGTACAAAAGTCTGAGGTCACGTACCAGCTGACTCAAGAACAGGTTCTTCCTTGCTGCCATCAGACTTGAATGGACCTACTTTGCATTAAGTTGATCTTTGTCTGCACCACAGCAATGACTGTAACACTACATTCTGCACTCCCTCGTTATCTTCTCTATGAACGGTATGCTTTGCCTGTATTGCGCACAAGCGACAATACTTTTCACTGTATGCTATTACGTGTGACAATAATCATAGAATCCTACACTGCAGAAGGAGGCCATTAGGCCCATCAAGTTTACACTGATCACAATCCCACCCAGGCCCTATTCCATAATCCCATGCATTTACCCTAGATAGCACCCCCCCCCCCCCACCCCCCCCCTCCCCAACACTAAGGGGAAATTTAGCATGGCCAATCCACCTAAATTGTACATCTTTGGAGTGTGGGAGGAAACCGGACCACCTGGATAAAACCCACACAGATACAAGGAGAATGTGCAAACTCCACACAGACAGTAACCCAAGACAGGATTCAAACCTAGGACCCCCGCGCTATGAGTCAGCAGTGCTAACCACCGTGTCACCTTAATAATAAATCAAATCAGATCAAAAACTTGGAATACCCTATCTAACATCACTGTGGGAGAACCTTCAACACAAAGTGCAGCAAAAGTATACTATTGACATGCTGTATTGGTTGAAGTCATTAGGTTACATTTTAGCTTCATTTGAAGCAATTTTTAAAAGCGGCATCTCGGCCTTTTGGCTAAGATGCAAATGAGATCAAGCCTTGGAGGAGGAGCTATGCCTACTCCAATCAGCTTGGATCATGTAGATCAAGCCCAATAAAAAGTCTGACAACACCAGGTTTTAGTCCAACCGATTTATTTGACAGTAAACGCACAAGCTTTCGAGGTTTCCCTCTTCGTCAGGTGAATGGAGAGTTCTGGCCTCGGACAGAGCATATAAAGCACAGACAGTTTACAGATTACTGATTAGAATGCGAATCTTTACACCTAACCTGCTGTTCAAGTCCTAAAGTGGCCGACAATGTGCGTGGAAGGAGCACTGATCACAGGTTACAGAGATGTGTATTGTCTCCAGACAGTACAGTAAGTGAGGTTTTGCAAACCCAGGCAAGTCATGGGGGTTACAGATAGTGCGACATGAACCCAAGATCCCTTTATGCTGGAGACAATACTCATCTCTTTAACCTGTGATCAGTGCTCCTTCCACACACATTGTCAGCCACTTTAGGACTTGAACAGCAGGTTAGGTGTAAAGATTCGCATTCTAATCAGTAATCTGTAAACTGTCTGTGCTTTATATGCTCTGTCTGAGGCCAGAACTCTCCATTCACCTGACGAAGAGGGAAACCTTGAAAGCTTGTGCGTTTACTATCAAATAAATCGGTTGGACTAAAACCTGGTGTTGATCGAGCCCAAGACAGGAGGTGGGGGCTCTGTCTTGTCAGCTTGGATCGGGGAATGTCTCAACTTGTTGAGACTCTGAATTGGATTTAATTGGATTGAATTGGAATAAAAACAAGAAGGCGGTAAATGCTGACCTTGTCACTAATGCCTATGATCCTGTAATAATAAAGAATAGATCGAAATAAAAGAATAAATTAATTAAAAAAGACACAGCTATTGAAAATCAGGTCCTGAGTGCATTGGAACAAGCTTTAATGATTATACTTACATCAGAAAGAGTTATTCTCATTAGAATAGGATGAGAACAAAAGTGTATTATTGGGAGTCAAACACAGGGATTCAGAGACAGTATTCCATTATTCATGCTGCAAGTATCATCTCAGTGAAACACATTTGATGTTTTTGTCTGCAGAAATTCCAATTAATTTGAATTAGTTGCTGATTTACTCATGGTGCTGGATATTCCAGAATTCGTGACCTTACTCACCAGAAAACTGGCTCCGTACAGAGAGGCTCTGTTTACTCCTTCATTTCAGTCTAATTTTAAATGTGTGTTTTGTGCGTGTGGAGAAGAGAAATTTCTAGCAGCTTTCTCGTCCATTCTGTCATCAGACAGCTCTGCCTTCTGACAGAGAAAGTACTCAGACTTACGGCATACTTACTTCCTGAAATCCGCGTTGTAAGTTGAAGTGTGAGATGTCGGATCTGATTTTTCCCACAGGAACATTGGTATAAATGGGGGGTTGGTTCCTGAGCCCCATTTTCCCTGAGTAGTAATGTTCCCCCTTCCATCAACTTGTGACTATATGGACAGGCTGGTTAGATGAGCAGCGTGGTGGCAAATAGAATTTAACTCTGAAAAGTGTGAGGTAAAGCATTTTGGGAGAACTAAGATAAGACAATGAATGGCCAGATCCGAGGAAGTACGGAGGACGATCAGAGGGACCTTGGTACGCATGTGCATAGATCCCTGAAAACAGTAGGACAGATAGATAAGATGGCTAAGAAGACATATGAGGTACTTGTCTTCATTAACCGAGGCACAGAATCTAAGAGTAGGGAGGTTATGACTGAGCTATATAAAACACTCATTGGGCCACAGCTGGAGTACTATGTGCAGTTCCGGTCATCACACTATAGGAAAGAAATGATTGCAATAGAGAAGACGCAGAGGAGATTCACCAGGGTGTTGCCTGGGCTGAAGTGTTTCAGCTATCAAAAGAGGCTGGTTAGGCTGGGCTTGTTTTCCTCGGAGGAGAGAAGGCTGAAGGAGGACCTGATTGATATGTCCAAAATTATACGGGGCATAGATAGGGTCGATAGAAAGAAACTTCTCGCCTGAGTAAAGGGGTCATTAAACAGGGTGCCCAGATTTAAGTTAAGGAACAAAAAGTTTACAGAAGATGTGAAAAAAAAACATTTTCACCTATAGGGAGTGGGATAGCTTGATCTTGGGATTGGACATAGCTTGGCACAACATTGAGGGCCGAAGGGCCTGTACTGTGCTGTAATGTTCTATGTTCGATGTGATAAGAATCTAGAACTCACTGCCTGGAAGGGTGGCAGAGTTGGGAACCCGTGTAAGGTTTAAGAAGTATTCAGGTGAGCTCTTGAAATACACTAGTGTACAAGGATATGGGCCAAGTGCTGAAAAATGAGGTGAGAATAAATAGGTGCTTGATGGCTGGAGTGGACACTGAGGGCTGGAAGGCCTCTTTTCATGCTGCAAAACTCTATGAGACACTGAACAGAGGTACAGAGTCACCTGTCATTTGATACTTTGGCGTTTTGAAGAGATAACCAGTTTATAATGAGTGTTAACTCATTTTTTGTAAAACAGGCGTCCAACTCACCAGTTTCACTCAAAACCAGCTTCTCTGGGCAGAACACATCATTTGTATGTGACTACACAAGACTCAGAAGAACATAAGAAATAGGAGCAGGAGTAGGCCATCTAGCCCTTCGAGTCTGCCCCGCCATTCAATAAGATCATGGCTGATCTGATGTGGATCAGTTCCACTTTCTGAAGTAACTACTCCCCACAGAACTCAGTCACAGCAGGAGACTCCCAAAAGGACAGCGGAAAGACCTTAGGGATGTCTTCAAAGTGTCCCCAAAAGAAGTCACAAATCCCCACTTGACCAAGTTTTGACTGACCAAAATGGGAGAAGATTCATTCAGGAAGACACCAAAGACCTGGAGAGACTTTGCCAGGAATATTCAGAGGCAAAGTGGTGGGAAGGACACAAACCTCCAACTAGCTGACCCTTCAAGCAGCACCTGGCTGACTCCTCAGGCCCCACCTGGCCCACATGTGACAGAGTCTGAATATTGGACTTATTGCCCATCTTGTGAAACCGGAGCAGCAGCGAGTCCTCCTCTCAATCCAGAGGGACTGCCGAAGGAGAAGGTGAGTGTTTATATAAAAAAAATCTATTGACAACACAACCACTAGATGGCACACGACTTCTCCATACACAAAGCATCTCATGATTTTTATACCAGATGTCTTTTATGAATGTGTGGTCAAGGAAACGGCGGAAACAGCATTGTTCACTTGTACTTTGGCTGTGCCTTATGCTGCAGTGCAGCCTAGAGGTCAGCCTGGGAAAAGCAGTGTCAATTGTGACACTTTGAAAAGTACACTTGAATGAGATTGTGCAATATTCTTTCTCCTATTGAAATATATATAAATAAATAATGTTACAGGGATGAAAATCATATCAGAACATGTTACTGTGACCAAAAATACTTCTGACATTTCTTTGTCTTATTGTTCCATTGTTACAATGTGGAAGCAGAACATGGCAGCAAATAGATTGACACAGCAAACCAGTCACAAATTATACTAAACCATATTTTGATTTGATTTCGTAGTGAAGGAGACCATTCGACCCACCAGTGGCTCTGACACCCATCATTGTGAAGTGCTTCGAAAGGTTAGCCACGGCACGATTCGATTCCAGCCTCCCGGAATACCTGGATCCACTACAGTTTGCCGACCGCCGCAACAGGACCACGGCAGGCTCCATCTCCCTGGCCCTGCACTCAACCCTGGAACACCCAGATAACAAGAACACCTATGTCAGATTCCTATTTATTGACTACAGCTCAGTCTTTAACACTATTACTCCCACGAAACTCATCTCCAAACTCTGTGGCCTGGGCCTCGGCACCTCCCTCTGCAACTGGAACCTCAACTTTCTAACTCACCGACCACAATCAGTAAGGATAGGCAACAACACCTCCTCCACAATCATCCTCAACACCGGGGCCCCACAGGGCTGTGTTCTCAGCCTCCTGCTATACTCCTTACACACCTGTGACTGTGTGGCCAAATTTCTCTCCAATTCGATTTTCAAGTTTGCTGACGACATCACCGTAGTGGGTCGGATCTCAAACAGTGATGATACTGAGTACAGGAATGAGATAGAGAATCTGGTGAATTGGTGTGGCAACAATAATCTCTCCCTCAAAGTCAACAAAATGAAGGAGATTGTCATCAACTTTAGGGAGCGTAAAAGAGAACATGTCCCTGTCCAGATCCACAGGGATCTTGGGTTCATGTCGCACTATCTGTAACCCCCGTGACTTGCCTGGGTTTGCAAAACCTCACTTACTGTACTGTCTGGAGACAATACACATCTCTTTAAACTGTGATCAGTGCTCCTTCCACTCACATTATCAGCCACTTCAGGTCTTGAACAGCAGGTTAGGTGTAAAGATTCGCATTCTAATCAGTAATCTCTAAACTGTCTGTGCTTTATATGCTCTGTCTGAGGCCAGAACTCTCCATTCACCTGACGAAGAGGGTGTCCCTCGAAAGCTTGTGAGTATATTATCAAATAAATAGGTTGGACTAAAACCTGGTGTTGTCAGACTTTTTACCCTGTCCATATCAACAGAGACAAAGTAGAAAGGGTCGAGAGCTTCAAGTTTTTAAATATCCAGATCACCAACAAACTGTCCTTGTCCCCTATGCTGACACTACAGTCAAGAAAGCTCCACTAATGCCTCTACTTTCTCAGAAGACTAAGGAAATTTGGCATGTCGGCTACAACTCTCACCAACTTTTACAGATGCACCATAGAAATCATTCTTTCTGGTTGTATCACAGCTTGGTATGGCTCCTGCTCTGCCCAAGACTGCAACTAACTACAGGAGGTTGTGAATGTGACCCAATCCATCACGCAAACCAGCCTCCCACCCATTGACTCTGTCTACACTTCCCATTGCTTCAGCAAAGCAGCTAGCATAATTAAAGACCCCATGCATCCTGACATTATCTCTTCCACCTTCTTCTTTTGGGAAAAAGATACAAAAATCTGAGGTCATGTACCAACTGACTCAAGAACAGCTTCTTCCCTGCTGCTGTCAGACTTTTGAATGGACTTACTTTGCATTAAGTTGATCTTTCTCTACACCCTAGCTATGACTGTAACACTACATTCAGCACTGTCTCGTTTCCTTCTCTATGAACAGTGTGTTTTGTCTGTGTAGCGCGCAAGAAACAATACTTTTCACTGTATGTTAATACATACAATAATAAATCAAATCAAATTAAATCACATGGCTGACTCCTTTACAAAGCTCTTTTCCCAGAACCCTGTCATTCTTTTCATTTTGGCATTTATCCAGTGCCCTTTTGAAAAGTATTACTGATTCTTTTGCCCTTTCAGACTGTGCATTCCATGCAACAACCAGCTGAGCAAACAATTTTTCCCTCCCCACCTCTCTCTCTTTTACCAATTAACCTTCAATCCATGTTCTCTGGTTATCAATCCCACTGCCTTGGGGGAATATTCCTCCTTATTTAATTGATCAAAACCCTTTGTGATTTTGAACACATCAAAGATATCTCCCCCTTAGCCTGCTGCATTCTGAGAGGAATAACCCCAGCTTCCCGAGTCTTTCCACATGGCTGAAATATTTCATTCCTGGTATCATTCAAGTAAGTTTCCTCAGCACCCTCTCCAAGGCTTTAAAGTGTTGGGCCAAGAAATGGACAGAATACTCTAGCTGGGACTGAACCAGTATTTTATATGGTGGTGGAGTGTTGGGGGGATCCTAGCACCCACTGCTATTTTAATCCTATGGCCTTCAATCTTATTCGCAAATGTCCCATGCAGTAATTTAACAAGCGCCTCTATGGGGTGAGCTTTCTGCTTCCATTTTCATTGGGCGTGATCCCTCGAGAGAGCAAGATCACATTTCACACTGACAAAGAAGGGTGATGCGATTGTCCCCACTCCCTGCCTGTGATGTGATGAGAAGCCCAACATTCAACATTAGAATAAATTAGCATCTCATTATCAGGCCTCTACACTTGAGATCCCACTTCCTGCACCCCAACTCATTACATTATCCATTCACACCAGCGTGAGGGCACTCTGGTGTGAATTTTGGCAGGTCTCTCATGGTGAGTAGCTCGGGCTGGAAGTGGGGGGTGGGCATGCCCAGCCATTATCCGGGCATTGTCCAGGGTGCCCATGGAGGATGGTAGGGTATTTCTGGGTGGGAGAGCGCTGTGCCTGTGGGGATGTCGGGTTGTTGCACCTTTACATTTTTATATCGGGCAAATGGCACCCCGATCTTTAGAAACAAAGTTACTGGTGGGACGGTCTCAATCTGAGCCCGCCGTGACAGCCATTCTTCAG
Source organism: Carcharhinus amblyrhynchos (assembly GCF_965287045.1). Lineage (NCBI taxonomy): Eukaryota > Metazoa > Chordata > Chondrichthyes > Carcharhiniformes > Carcharhinidae > Carcharhinus > Carcharhinus amblyrhynchos. Next base: position 136,087,974 of record NC_137327.1, read on the forward strand.
GGGATCTGCCCCCTCATCTTTTTTTTGACTATTGGCCGAATGATGCGGCAGAAAACGCTGCCATTGGGAACCATGGTTTTAATGCCAATTTTCCCGTCCACTGTAACACTGCTGAAAAATGGGAACATTCCACACAAGATGGACAACATCAACTGCATTCCTTCATTAAAGAAGACAATCAATTGAATGAAACAAGACTTTTCTTTAAGTTATCTTCGTTAGCTTTCTTTTTTTTTCCCAGTCCCAATGAATTTTGCCCTGAATTATTGTCTGTAAGTTACCCCACCACCAACAGTAATGGTTGTGACTGGTTTTTGGCTTCTGGGTTTATTGCTGTCCCCATTGTTCAATAGGGTTGTAACATTCCCCTCGCTCTCTTGCACCCATTCCAATATCCAAGAAGGGTGAAGATCACAGATAGAGTTTCCCCCATTTCCACCATTACTTTCCGAAGTAACCTATGTTTCCACCCAGAGAAGGTGACTTTTCAAATTGCAGCAATAATACTCCCTCTATCTATTTTTAACCTCTCTAATTTCTCTGCTACCACCCCCATTATTGCAACATGAGTGGTGTCCTCGTAATTAGTGCTGACAGATGCATAGTACTCATTTGTTATGTTACCTGCTAATTAATTCTCAATACTCTTTGTTTCTTTTTTCAGTTCTTCCTCTCACACTTTTTATTCAGCCTCGTTCTCTTAATGAGTTAGAAATATGACAGAACTTGCCAACTCTGTATCCACACTATCTCCTTACTGGATTAAGCCAACATTTCAAGTCTAGATGAACCTTCGACGGAATGTTTGACAAAGGGTCATCCAGACCCAAAATGTTGGCTCCATTCTCTTCCCACAGATGCTGCCAGATGTGCTGAGATATTCCAACGTTTTTGGTTTTTGTTTCAGAATCCAGCATCCGCAGTATTTTGCTTTTAAGAACATAAGAACATAAGAAATAGGAGGAGGAGTAGGCCATCTAGCCACTCAAGCCTGCCCCGCCATTCAATAAGATCATGGCTGATCTGAAGTGGCTCAGTTCCACTTTCCCGCCTTCTCCCCATAACCCTTAATTCCCCTGTCTATCAAAAACCTATCCACCCACGTCTTAAATATATTTAGCGAGGCAGCCTCCACCACTTCAATGGGCAGAGAATTCCAGAGATTCACCACCCTTTGAGTGAAGAAGTTCCTCCTCAACTCCGTTCTAAACTGCCCCCCCCTTTATCTTGAGGCTGTGCCCTCTAGTCCTACCGTCCTTTCTGAGCGGGAAGAGCCTCTCCACCTCTATCCTATCCATCCCATTCATCATCTTATATGTCTCATTGAGATCTTTTGTGGTAAGGTTACCAATGATGTCTATGAGTAGGTAGATGATACAAGTAGTCATGCCCGTTTTACCCAAGATATGGCACTTTTTTTTTTACCAATTGTACAACAACGCATCAATTATACATACAGAAGTTGGATTGGATTAAAAAACAGTAATATATCAAGGGACATAGGTGTCATTATAAACTACAAGTATGTTATCTGAGCTCTGAATGCTTAAAGCACACTTTTTTAGTTGTGTTGTTTATTATATACTTCTAATACAATTCATGTGCTGTCTGCTTTTCCTTAGCCTATAACCTTTAACAGACACACTGATACATTTCCAGCTGTGGGATGTTAATGTGGTTGGAATTCAGAGCTGTTTCCTCACCATTTCTTGCATCGTACGAAGTAAGCAGTTCTTTCAGGAGCTACAATTATTCTAGCCCCTCACTCAAGCTTTAATTTACCGATTAATAGAATTTAAAACCATAAGAACATAAGAAATAGGAGCAGGAGTAGGCCATCTAGCCCTTCGAGCCTGCCCCGCCATTCAATAAGATCATGGCTGATCTGTCGTGGCTCAGTTCCACTTTCCCGTCCTCTCCCCATAACCCTTAATCCCCTCTCTTATCAAAAACCCATCAACCCGCGTCTTAAAAATATTTAGCGAGGCAGCCTCCACCACTTCAACGGGCAGAGAATTCCAGAGATTCACCACCCTTTGAGTGAAGAAGTTCCTCCTCAACTCCGTTCTAAACCGCCCCCCCTTTATCTTGAGGCTGTGCCCCCTAGTCCTACTGTCTTTTTTGAGTGGGAAGAGTCTCTCCACCTCTATCCTATCCATCCCATTCATCATCTTATACGTCTCAATGAGATCTCCCCTCATTCTTCTAAACTCTAACGAGTACAAGCCTAGTTTATTCAGCCTCTCCTCATAGCTCAACCCCCTCAACTCCGGTATCAGCCTAGTAAACCTCCTCTGCACTCCCTCCAAGGCCGAAATATCTTTGCGCAGGTGCAGTGCCCAAAACTGCACACAGTACTGCAAGGTGATACATTTTGGTAGATGGAACCAGGGCAGGACTTACTCAGTTAATGGTAGGGTGTTGGGGAATGTTATGGAACAAAGAGATCTAGGGGTATAGGTTCATAGCTCCTTGAAAGTGGAGTCACAGGGTGGTGAAGAAGGCATTCTGCATACTTGGTTTCATTGGTCAAAACATTGAATACAGGAGTTGGGCATCTTGTTGACGTTGTACAAGACATTGGTAAGGTCACACTTGGAATACTGTATACAGTTCTGTTCACCCTATTATAGAAAGGATATTATTAAACTAGAAAGAGTGCAGAAGATATTTACTAGGATGCTACCGGGACTTGATGGTTTGAATTATGAGAAGGTGGGTAGACTGGGATTTTCTTCCCTGGAGCATAGGAGGCTGAGGGTTGATCTTATATAGGTCTGTAAAATAATGAGGGGCATAGATCAGCTAGATAGTCAACATCTTTTCCCAAAGGTAGAGGAGTCTAAAACTAGAGGGCATAGGTTTAAGGTGAGAGGGGAGAGATACAAAAGAGCCCAGAGGGGCAATTTTTTTCACACAGAGGGTGGTGAGTGTCTGAAACAAGCTGCCAGAGATAGTAGTAGATGTGGGTACAATTTTGTCTTTTAAAAAGTGTTTAGACAGTTACATGGGTAAGATGGGTGTCGAGGGATATGGGTCAAAATGGGAATAGAGGGACATGGGCAATTGGGACTAACTTAGTGGTTAAAAAAGGGACAGCGTGGACAAATTGGGCAGAAGAGCCTGTTTACATGCTGTAAACCTCTATGACTCTATGATTACTTTCAAAGGAATTTTTCACAGTATAACACAGTGTCATCAGTGAGAGGAAAAAAGGTGAGATATCTTGAAAGGAAAAGTAAATTTGGAGGTGTCCTGCGGTTGGATATTGAAAATGAAATGTTCACTGACGTAACTCAGACACTGTAAATTCTGTCCCTTTGGCTCTGCTGCTCATTTTACTAACAAACAATATTTTGAATATCACTATGCAAAATGCTTGCCTTTTCACTCAAATTCATTTTCATAAAATGAATGGGTTGTTGTCTTTGAGGGTGTCAGTTGTTCTAATGTATTTGGGAATTATGCTCTGGGGGAGTATCCCCAACTTGTACTCAGGTGAAAATGTCCTCTGTATGCAAAATTCATGAAAAACGCTGAAACGGTAAGGTTTATAATCAGGATGAAGTCATCATAGAATCATAGAACCCTACCGTGCAGAAAGAGGCCCTTCGGCCCATCGAGTTTGCACTGAACACAATCCCACCCAGGCCCTACCCCTGGGTGAAGGGGCATCAATTCCCAGAAAAGATTGATTTTGACACTTGGTGCAGTTTTCTGGTATATTGGAATTGATAATGAACAAGATGTTTCCTTTTATTTGTTGAAATGAAATAGGGGGCAGGAAGGCTGAGGGGGAGCTCAACAGGATGAACTGGGCAGCACGGTGGTATTGTGGTTAGCATTGCTGCCTCGCAGCGCCAGGGACCCGGGTTTGATTCTTGGCTTGGGTCACTGTCTATGTGAAGTTTGCACATTCTCCCTGTGTCTGCATGAGTTTCCTCCGGGCGCTCTGGTTTCTTCCCACAGTACAAAATGTGCGGATTAAGTGGATTGGCCACTTAGTGTCAGGGGGCTACCAAAAGTAAATGTATGGGGATAGGACCTAGGATGGATTGTGGTTAGTACAGATGTGATGGGCCTAATGGCTTCCTTCTCCACTGTATAATTATATATGAATGAAAATGACTGCAAACCAGGTTAGGACACTTTTATTTTAACCAGTCAAGAGATGTGAGTGTCATTATCTTTGAGAATGTGGTGATGAGCTGCCTTCTTCAACCATTGCAGCCCATGAGGTGTAGGTACACCCACGTTGCTGTTAGGGAGAGAGTTCCAGGATTTTGAGCCAACAACAGTGAAGGAACGGTGATATATTTCCAAGTCAGGATGGTGAGTGGCTTGGGGAGGAAGTTGCAGGTTGTGGAGTTCCCAGGTATCTGCTGCTCTTGTCCTTTCAGATAGTTGTGTGTGTGGAAGGTGTTGTCTAAGGAGCCTTGGTGAATTCCTGCAATGCATCTTATAGATGGGGCACACTGCTGCCACTGTGCATCAATGCTGGAGGGAGCATCTTTGTGGGATAGGTTGCCAATCAAGTGGGCTGTATGTCCTGGATGGTGTCAAGCTTCTTGCGTGTTGCTGGAGCTGCACCCATCCAGGCAAATGGAGGGTATCTCTTCACACTCCTGAGTTGTGCTTTGTGGATTGTGGACAGGATTTGAGGAGTCAGGAAGTGAGTTACTTGCTGCAGGATTCCTAGCTACAATATTTATCTGGCTAGTCCACTTAAATTTTTGGTCAATGTTAACCTCCAGGAAGTTGATAGTAGAGGGAGTCAGTGATGGTAATGCCATTGAATGTTAAGGGACGATAGACTCTCTCTTGTTGTAAATGGTCATTACCTGGCACTTGTGTGGCTCAAATGTTAATTGTCACTTGTCAGCCCAAGACTGAATATTATCCAGGTCTTGCTGCATTTGGACGTAGACTGATTCGATATCTGAGGAATCATGAGTGATGCTGAATTCTCTTTTTCACAGACTTTTTAATCCCCCCCAGCCAATTTACTTAATTTGATGGCTGTGTTTCACCCTTCGAGGCTTGAAATACTGGAATCCCTCTCCACATTCCTCTTCTACATATCACCCCCTCCTTAAAATTAATTATTTGATCAAACTATTTGACACACTATTAATATCTCCTCCTCCTGTTCAGCTTCTAACTTTTTGATTATGCCTCTTTGGAGCATTGGAAAATGGTTCTGCAAATGCAAGTCACGGTTGATTACCGAATAACTTGAGATGAGATTCATCAGTTCTTCTCTTGGCTACTGGGTGGCACACCTTTATAGAGAAGCTGGAAGAGGCACAGTAACGGGTTTCTACATCAACTTCCACAGTATGGTCTTGGCTACGTTTCTTTGCCAAAATCTCCTTGCGTGAGGAACCGGATTGAGAAATTGGGTATGAGTATAACCAGTGTTTCCATTGGAGTTGACATCTCGCAAGCTGCCTCATGTATAAATTTCCACCATGCTGATTGTTAATGTGGTGTAAATAATGTAAACATAGGAATGCAGACAATTTGGAGGAGTGGAGACTTTGTAGACAGCAATTTCTTATCCTTAAAGGCTTTAACTTGCACTGACCAGCCTGCCCTTCTCTAACCCTCTGCATACAAGTGGCACAGTGGTTGGCATTGCTACCTCACAGCGCCAGGGACTGGGTTTGATTCCTGGCTTGGGACACTGTGCGAAGTCTGCACGTTCTCCCTGTGTCTGTATGGGTTTCCCCTGGGTGCTCCAGTTTCCTCCCACACTCCAAATGATGTGATTGCTAGGTACATTGGCCAAGGTAAATTCTCCGTCAGGCACCAGAGGGATTTTCACAGTAACTTCATTGCTGTGTTAATGTAAGCCTACTTGTGACACTAATAAATAAACCTAAACTTAAATTCTTCCACTCATACCCATGGTTATCCATTCAACTTTGCCATCACTCATGGCCTCTGTGTGTGTGGATTACCAGTATACCAGTCTATTTCCTCATGTTTCTCACCAACTTTATTCCCTTACTTTTACCGGCCACATTACATGAACCATTCACCTATGGGACCTCAAGTGTTTACAATTAATATAAATGACTTGGATGAAGGGACTGAAGAGCAGGTTGTGTAAATTTGTTGATGACACAAAGCAGGAGAGTAAGTTGGGAAGAGGACGTAAGGATATGTATATACAATATGATATAGATAGGTTAAGTGAGTGGGCAAAGATTTGGCAAATGGAGTATAATGTAGGAATATGTCCATTTTGGCAGGAAACATACTATTCAATGAGGATTAACCTGCAAATCCTTCCACCAAACCAACGGCTGGTGACAAGAGTGGGAAAGACCCCTGGTCAACCATGCTTGATGTGGAGGGATGCCCTTTAAGCTATAAACCACTGGTCACAGACTGATGATTTGCCCTGGGAATTACTAGCTATGGAAACAGGTAAAAGTCTGCCTTAAAGCACCACTAGGTGCAGGAAGAGAATTGGAATATTATCTAAATGTTGAGAAATTGCAGAGGGATCTGGGTGTCCTAGTGCAGGAATCACAAAAGGTTAGTATGCAGCTACAGCAAATGATTAGGTAAAACTAATAGAATGTTATCCTTTATTCAAAAGGGAATTGAAAACAGAAGTAGGGCGATTATGCTTCAGCCGTACAAGGCACTAGTGAAACCACACCTGGAGTATAGTGTACAGTACTGGTCTCTTTTATTTCAGGAAAGAAGCAATTCAGAGAAGGTTTACGAGACTAATACCTGGGATGGGTGGGTCTTATGAGGAAAAATTCGATAGACTTGGCTTGTATCAGTGGAGTTTAGGTGACTTGATTGAAATGTACAAGATACTGAGAGGTCTGGACAGAATGAATGCTTCCTCTTGTGGGAGAACCTAGAACTAGGGGGTCACTGTTTAAAAATAAGCAGATGCCCATTTAAAATGGACATGAGGCGAAATGTTTTCACTCAGAAGGCCATGAGTCTTTGGAACTCTCTCCCTGAAAAGGTAGTGGAAGCAGAAGCTTTGAATATTTCTAAGACTGAGGTTGATAGGCTCTTGGTAAGTCAGGGGGTGATAGGTTATCAGGGGGTCAGCGGGATGCAGATTTGAGGTTACCGTCAGATCAGCCATGGTCGTATTAAATGATGGAGCAGGCTCCTGTTCCTTGTTCGTAGAAACATTTGTTAATTTATATTTGTGTCCCATTTCTCATTCCTTTTCCATGGCTCTTGTTTGATATGACAGCTCTGCTGTGGTCAATGTATTAAATCAATCCCTTATCATAATTTGTGGAATGGAGCATGGTAACTTAGTGATAATGTTACTGGATTATCAACTCAGAGTCTAATGCTGCAGAGATATGAGTTTGAATCCCAAGATATGACAGCTGGGAGATTTAAAATTAATTAAGATCTGTGGATTAAAATAGTTTTATTAATAATGGTTCAGTAATGTTTGTTGAGAAAGGAAATCTGCTGTCTTTACTTTGTCTAACCTTTATGTGAGTTATAGGCAACTCACCACTCAAAGATAGCTGTATGACTCATTGAAGGTATACAGTGAATAATATTACTTGATCACAATTGCATTGAAGCACTTCGGAGTACAACTTGCTCTATGTAGACAACTTAAAAACCATTTGTAATGACCATTTTGAAATGTCTGTGACGTTTCTTTGACTGCACAGAGATGTATGCGGAGAAGCTGAATATTATTGCACTCTGTGTGATGGCCATTTTGAAATGTTTGTAATATTCTATCAGATATTTTATGAATAAAGTATACTTTTGCAAAACAAAAATATGATCGCTTCCCGGCCTTTTGATTCAGATCAAGCCCAGGATGGGGTACAAAGCCTTTTCCTGTCATCTTGGATCTTGTTTCCCTCTCTCGTGGGGACCATGAATTGGATTCAATTTGAATTAGTTTTTGTAACAAGCAAGGAGCTGGATTAAACTGGATTAAGCGCCCTATCCACTCCAGCTTTGTAATGTGGAGAATGAAATATGTATATATATATAAATTTGGGGAATAAATACTGACCCGGTGAGCACTGCTCAAATCCCAAAGCTGAATTTAAAAAAGTTATGATGCCCATGTTCTATGAAAAGTAGTCACTGTCAACCTTGTTTCGGTCTCTCAATCTGACACATCTTTTATTTTTATTCTCCAAAACCAGAGGGACTTAATGTCCAATGTTTCTAGCACAGGAACGAACCATTACCAGACCTGCCGCAATCAATATCATTGTTTTCTCATTTCCTCTCCCAAACACTGCCAACCAGCAAAATCATCCTGTGGTACAGGATCTGATGTGGTATCCTCATCTCCATAGCTGGCTCCTCACCCTCATGCCTGCCTCTACCACACATGCCATCACACCAAACAGCTCGTGGATTTATCTGTCAGTCAGTTTAGGACTATCTGCTCACCGTCCCACCATCCTCTGCTGTTGCCTCTCCTCCCTCCAATCATTAAACACGCCATCAGATTTTAATTCTCCCCAACTCTTTCCCCTTTTCCAAATTCGTATCTCCCTCTTCTCTCTCTCTCTCTCTCCTTCCTGTTATAAACATACCTATTCTCTTAAACCTTCAGTTACTTCTCCTAATTTTTCCAAGGTCTATTTCCATTTCTCTTGTTACTCCTCTGTAGATTTAGAACTTTAAAAGACGCACACAGAAATCAACAGGCACTAGGAACAGAGATGGTTAGAATCCCTTCAGTGCAGAAGGATGCAATGCAGCCCATCGAGTCTGGACTGACCACCCATGCTCCGTTTATGTAACCCCACATATTTACTCTGCTAATTCCCCGACATTAGCCATGCTAAATTGATCCTAATCAACTTAACCTGCACATCTGTGGATTGTGGGAGCAAACTGGAGCACCCGGAGGAAACCCACGCAGACACTGGGAGAATGTGCACACAGACAGTGATCCGAAGCCGGAATTGAATCCGGGTCTCTGGCACTGTGAGGCAGCAGTACTAACCACTGTGCCACTGTGAAGGGAATGCAGTTAATGTTGACTATGTGCACTTTAAGCAAGCATTTGACAAAGTACCACTTAATAGGTGACTTAACAAAATTGAAGCTCATGGAATGGGAAGGTCAGTGTCAGCTTCGATAAAATCTATGCACAAGGACAGAAAAACACTGAGTCGCTGTGAATAGTTGTTTTCAGACTGGAGTATGGTAGACAGTGATGTTCTCCAGGGTCAGTGCACTAAGTCCTACCACTATTTTGTTATATAAAAATGACTTGGATATTGGAATATTTCATTTTTTTTTTGCTGAGATACCAAAATTAAAGATACAGCAACTAGCAAAGATGACACAGGGTGGCTGCAACAGGACACATGACAGGCTAGCAGAATGTACGCACAAGTGACAGATGGAATTCAGTGCAAAGAGATGTGAGGTGATGCATTTTGGTGGAGGAAATAGAGACAGGCAACATGGACTTGATAGGAAGAGGGTGCAGGGCCAAAGGGACCCAGGGAGTTGATGGACATAGACCTTTGATGGGACATATTGAGAGAGATGTGAGCGAGGCATATGGGATCTTGGGTTTCATAACAGAGATATTAGCCTGGATGTTCCGCTGGAGGACCGCTGCTCCTCTCAGATTTTCCATCACCTTGCTGGTGCTCCACATTTCACGCTGGATCTTCTGAGCACAACATTATCAGAAATATGGAGATCAGTGTCCCTTGGAAAATGCCATTGGATCGCAGTGGAATCGGGGAAGACAAGTCTTCAGACACCAGGAGTCACAACATCTCAGGAGTGAGAATTCATTTGGTTTAACAATGTAACAGTGTGTGCTACTTTTAAATGTGGCCAATACATGTGTCATTTGCTCTTAATGTTTTCCAATGTTGATAGCTCAGCAATTCTTTAGTTTAATGTTTTTTGTAGTTCCCAAATCCCTGCCTGTGTTGAGAATTTTCCAATTTATTTGAGTTTCCGACTGTTTAAGACATAAAGCATTTCCTCTGTTGCTAGTTGCTGTATTTTAATCGGAGTTAGAAAGACCTTACTTTATTTAATATATGATCTCAATGATTGTCTTTATCTTGCTGGATTCTTAACATGAAATAATTTGAGAATTCTTTGAATAATTTGAGAATTTCTACTGAATTTTCTACAACTGTAGAACTTCTTTGCTCTCAAGTTAAGCTTTGCCAGTGGTCTTGATCTTTCATGAAAAATAACTCAGACATAAAAGCAAACTACTGCAGACGCTTGAAATCTGAAGTAAAAACAGAGATGGTGGGAGCTGTGGTGAGAACAGAGGGCTACATTTTATGCTGGTGGCGTAGACATTGAGAGTGAGCCTGCCTCACCTCGCAGTCATCCAGCTGTTACTTAGCCATCAGGGTAGAATTGCCCCTTTCAAGACCTGCTGGGCAATCAGAGAGCTGGTAGCACTCAGAGCGCCACTGGGAGTGGTGGCCACTGCTGGGACTACATGTCCATGAGGCAGGCGTGCAGTGAATTCCACTTCAAACGTAAGTCCAGAGTTTGACTGCGCAAGGTTGGTAAACCCCAGCAAAGGGGGGAGGGAAAAGTAAGGGGGAGAATACCTTGGATGGGGGGGGGGGGGGTAGCCTCCATGGGCACCAAAATGCAGGAAGCCCCCTTTTTCCAGCTACAGCCCGTCGGGTGAGCTGAATAACTGGTGCCAGCCTTTTCCACCACAAGTAAGACTCCAGTGGCAGCAGGAGGGGCCCCTAAATGACCATTAATTGGAACACATTGTATGCTACTCATGTCGATAGGCACTCCACCTTACCAAGTTACCCATTTGACATCTGATTTTGCTCAGTCAGTGACAGGAACCCCAGAACTCGAAATTGCAATGCTAATCTCAGGGAGAGAAAAATAACCGCGCAGAGATCATGAAAAAGTCTGAAATCACATGACGAGGAGCGCCTCCACAGTCCATTTACCCAGTCTAAAAACAAAAACCCCTCAATTATCCACCCCCACTAATAGTTATCCAAATCTCATTGAACTGTTTTTGCACTCTCTGCCTCCATAGCCGCCTCCTGCTCACCTCAGGTAACTTGCCCACTTCTGCAAAAGTAGTTAGCTCTATCTGTTCTTACACTTCCCCTTTTCCCAAAGATATGTAGGTTCGGGGGATTAGTGGGATATGTGTGTGAGGTTACGGGGAGTAGGGCAGGGGTTGGGCGTGGGTGAGATGCTCTGTTGGAGAGTTGGTACAGACCCGATGGGCTGAATGGCCCCCTTTTGCACTGAGGGATTCTATGATTAAACATACGTGTCAGTCCTAATCTATTTCACAACTAAAGGAAGGTGTTATATCGCACCTTATCACAACTTTCAGAAATATACCAACTTCGCACAGGATCAATAACTGAAATAACTACAATCGTTTAGATATACAAACAAGACATTTGGGTCCAGCAAACGTCCACAAATAGCAATGCGTTGATGATCCAGATCATCTGTTTTTGACAATGTTATTGTGTGAGGTATTTTAGACAGCCCACCATTCTTTTACAAGTTCCAAAGGATTATTAACATACACTTGAACGACCAGAACTCAATTTAGCGTCTCAGCTGAAAGCTCACACTTCCAACAATGCATTGAATTGTCACATGTGTAGTGAGGTATAGGAGTGGGTCAGAACCCACACTTCCTCACTCAGCACTGGTACACACTGAGACAAACCCAACTTCACCACTGCATCCGTAAAGCCAATGTATGGATGTACAATTACAACAGGATTCCTTTATTCTGTTTCTGGTTTTCTTCTCTTTCTATCCAAGGTTCAGTCACAGTCAGTCATACAGTCCAGCCACCTTCTGATTCCAAGTGGCCATTCCTTGCTGACTTTTGGAAATCTATGCAATAATGTCAACTGGTTCAGCTGGTAGCTCTCTCTCACCTCGATCGAAAGGTTGTAGGTTGAAGTCCTACCCCAGAGACTTGCGGGCAAAACTTCAGCACTACCGAGGGAATGCTGCACTGCCTTTTGGATAAAATGTTAAACCAGAGTCTGGTCTGCTCTCTCGGGTGAAAAATCCCATGACTTTTTGTTAATCTGAATTTTTTTCTCTTCAGATAATGATCCAATTCTGAATGAAAGAAAGGCTGAGGAGTTAATCCTGGTGTCCTGGACAACATTTATCCCTCTGTCACCAAAAAAGCAGATTATTTAGTCACTATCATATTGCTATCTGTGGGAGTTCAATGTGTGAAGATTGGTATGTCCCACATTACAATAGTAAGGTGTCATGGTGGCACAGTGGTTAGCACTGCTGCATCACAGCACCAAGGATCGGGGTTCAATTCTTGGCTTGGGTCACTGTGTGGAGTTTGCACGTTCTCCCTGTGTCTGCTGGGTTTCCTCTGGATGCTCTGGTTTCCTCCCACAGTCCAAAAGATGTGTTGGTTAGATGTATTGACCATGTTAATTTCTCCCCCAATATACCCGAACAGGCACTGGAGTGTGGCGACTAAGGGATTTTTACATTGCAGTGAAGGTCCTTACCCAGAATTTAAAAGACAGTAAAATTTGGAAATGAAATTTGTCTGAATCCATCTTGAACAGATTAAAATGGAACTCTAGCATTACTGGTGCTTGTCATACTGGTTTTTACTGAGATTTGAACATTTGGAACTGGTTTATCCTTTGTCACAATATCTTCCATCTGGGATTGCTGGATAATTTGGAGATGGAGATTGGGGGAAGGTACGCAGGGGGGAGTTAATAATGCAGAACGTAAATCTTAAACAAAACTTAAACCTTGAAAGACACTAAAATTACTTTAGTCACAACTTTCTCTCTCTTCCTTCACTCCTATTTGCTGAGTTACAGTTACATAATGGCCAGCTACGCTCCTGTGTGTCTTGTCCAAGTGCCTGTTATTCATGCATCAATTTTTCCAATAAGTGCCAACGAGTCATTCCACCATAGAGATGTCCATAAGGTGTAGGAGCAGAAGTAGGCCATTCAGCCCATCAAGTCTGCTGCACCATTCAATGAAATTATGACTGACCTGACATGATAATCCTCAACTCCATTTTCTCGTCTTATCCCCATAACCCTTGATTCCCTTACTGATTAAAAATAAGTCTATCTCAGCCTTGTACACACATTGTGACCAAACCTTTATCTGTATCCCTTGTGGCAAAAGATTCCACAGGTTCAATGAGAGAAGAAATTCCTTCTCATCACAGTCTTAAATGGACAACCTTTACCCTGAGAGTATGCTGTCTGCTCCGAGACTCTCCCACAAGGGGGAACAATGTCTCAGCATCTACACTGTCAAGCTCCCTGACAATCCTATATGTCTCAATAAGGTTGCATCTCATTCTTCTAAACTCCAATAAGTACAGGCCCAACCTACTCAACCATTCCTCATAAAATAATCCCTCCAGGATCAACCTAGTCTACCCTCTCAGTTTCGCTTCCAATGCCAGTGTATCTTTCCTTAGATTAAGGGACCAAAACTGTTTACAGTATTCCAAGTGTGGTCCAACTAGTGCTTTGTATAGTTTTAGCTAGATTTACCAAGTCCAAGACACATTGTAGGCCAGTTAACAGAAATTTAGCTCCTTCACACCCGGTTTTTTCATGCTATTAGAATTGTTTTGTACCCATGTCTGTGACACACAGGCACACTTCTGGCACTCATTGTATTTTCGTAAATGTGGCAACCTACGCACTTGAGTGTTCGCTGAAGGTTACAGAATAGGCAGAAGATAGCTTCAAACACTAGCACTGAGATTTAGCTTCGATTAACCTCTTTGCTTACTCCCACAGACTTGCACATGTGTTCATGTGAGTGGACTTAGCCCTGCGCCCACCACCTCACCCCCATTGCTATTGTAAAGAATCATCAGCTACTTTGAGGGTAGCTGCGAAGTGATTTTCACTGTTTGCTGCTGTGATTGTGCCAGGGGTTTCCAGAGCTGTTCCGATATTGTTGCAGGGAATGGTATTGCAAATGCTGATCAAAAAGAATGGCAGAGCAAGCTCAAAGGGCTGGATGGCCTATTCCTGCTTCTAGTTTCTATGTTCTTCTGTTTCTATGAATAGCTGGCAGTGCATGCAAGCTGGGACATGTGGGCATGAGGCTTGCAGTATTCAGTACATGAGGATAAGGTGAAGCTATAAATATTAGGTATGTGTCCTGATTGACAGAGATTGTTGGTAGGTGAGTGTTGGGTGTGTGGTGCACTGAGCAGTCTGATGGGTAAATGATGTAATAGGATATGACATTAGAAGATACATCGACTGACTTTGACCATGAGTGTGAGGTCACTGAATTTTTTTGTTGCACTGTGTCCAGTTCCTCAGGGCTTGACCCCGTCACTGAGTTCCAGCTCCTGCCCCACGCCACAGTGTACCTTCCTCAGGTTTCCACTCTGGGCTGTGAAGGAGGTATTTCCCTGCGTTGGGATTTAATAGCCGCTGACCCCTTTGCAGTAACCCCTGCTGAAAATAGTCTGCCGACGTGCGGCGACTCACACATTGAGTGGGGTGACTGGAACCACCTCGACAGTTAACACTTTGAGAAGAGGAGAGAATAAAATTGTTTCCGTACACTGTACGGTGCACAAAAATGATGATCGACATTTGGCAGCATATTTAATTTATAGGAAGGCATGTGGGTAACAGGTGACAACTGTCAGGAAGACCTTCATGGAACTATGAGCATGAGTTTAATGCGACGAGCTTTCCTGACATAGATTTCACCGGCCTGCCAGATCCACGACTTGTCCAGTAACAATGATACATTCGATGGGAATAGTTTAAAGCAGCGTGGGACCTTTAACTCTGCATTCATTGGCTTCAGTTAAGATTGAATCTAGCCCTAAACGGTTGTCATCATTATGTCAGAATCTTTGCGAATCTGAGTGACATTTGACATTAATTCATTCCTGGCAGCTTGGATCTGATATCATTTCGTTCTGCAAGACACTGGGAGAAAAAAAAACCTGATCCGATGCCAATTCGTGGTGACTTTTAGGATCATGATGTCGTGAGAATTTTTCCACTTGTGAGAGACAGTACAAAACAAGGGGGCATCAATGTAAGATGGTCAGTAGTAAACCGAATAGGGGAATAAGGAGAAATGCCTTTGCTCAGTGAGTGTCTGGAGTGTGGAACACAACGCCAGAGGTAGTCAGTGAGGCGAATGACTCAGATACTTTCCAAAGAGAACTATAAGAGAAGATATAGAAAGATATACAAAAAGGTTCACCAGGCCCTACTGGTACCCAGAGAGGAAAATCTCACACGATGCAGCACAAAGACTAAGTTAAACTTTATTTATTTATTAGCCACAAATAGACTTATATTCACACTAATGAAGTTACTGTAAAAATCTGGTCGCCACACTCCGGCACCTGTTTGGGTACACCGAGGGAGAATTTAGCATGGCTAATCCGTCTAACCTGTACATCTGTGGACAGTAGGAGGAAACTGGAGCATATGGAGGAAACAGACACAGGGAGAATGTGCAAACTCCACACAGACAGTGACCCAAGCCGGGAATCGAAACTGGGTCCCTGGTGCCGTGAGGCAGCAGGGCTAACCACTGTGGCACTGTGCTGCACCATACCCAGAGCCTGGAGTAATGGTCCTGGAATTTCACATTATTAACTTCCCCTAAATCTCAATTGAAGACATGTTAAAAGGTTGTGTTAAGGTGGACAGAATGGGAGGAAATTTGTGCACAGTACACACAGACTAGTTGGGCCAAATGGCCTAATTCTGCACCGTATATTCTATGTAGCCTTTTAGGTGCAACAAACCCTCAAAATCTGGGAGGAGAGCAGCTGATATTATCTACCAAGTTTCACCATGCCTTCGATTGAGCTTTAGGGGAAGTTATTCATGTGAAACCCCAGGGCCATGAACCCAGGGTCTGGGGATGGTCTTTGTGCTGAATCTTTGTGAGAGTTGGGTACCAATAAGCATGCAATGGGCCTGGTGAACCTGAGGTGACCTGAGCCTTTGAAGAAGACACTGCTTAATTCTTTCCTTCTCTCACAAACCCCACTCTGAGTCATTGGGCATGGCCGAGGAGAACTAGGCGACAGAGCTGGTCTCCAGCTGGGCCTTAGATCTAAAGAGTGGAGGAGAAAAATGTGCTTTACGTGGCAACATGTTGTATTTCTGAGAGTCTGGTCATTTTGCTGATGGTTGTGGGTGTCTTGAGTTTTCCTGCAGGTTGGGCCTAGCAGCAATCCATTCTACCACGTTACTGTAATACTTTTAAACCCCAACAGGCATGGGCCAAATTAGGTACCTCAGGGAAAGTCCAGGAGATCCAAGGGTAGTGTAATGGGGGCAGAGAGCTGTTTAATGGATCACTGCCCAATTTTGTCTCCTCCCTGTGACTGAAGAATGATGTTTCCCAAAATTTAAATTGAAATGAGGGTGAGGTCTTTCATAACACTTTTGACAAAGTCCCACATAAGAGTAAAATTAAAGTCTATGGTATTGGGAGCAGTGTATTGAGATAGATAGAAAACCGGTTGCAGACAGGAAACAAAGAGTAGGAATAAATGGGTCATTTCTGAATGGCAGCAGTGATTAGTGGGGTACAGCAGAGATCAGTGCTGGGACCTCAGCTATTCATCATGAATATTAATTATTTGGATGAGGGAGCTAAAGGTAATATCTCCAAATTTACAGTAAGAAGTCTCACTGCACCAGGTTAAAGTCCAACAGGTTTATCTGGAATCATGAGATTTCAGAGCCCTGCTCCTTTATCAATTTACAGATGGCACAAAACTGGTTGGGACGCTGAGCTGTGAGGGGGATGCAGAGACACTTCAAAGTGATTTGAATAAGCTGAGTGAGTGGGAAAATGCAGGACAGATGCAGCATAATGTGGATAAATGTGAGATTATCCACTTTGGTAGCAAAAACAGGAAGGTAGATTATTATCTGAATGGCTGTAGATTATGAGAGGGGAATGTGCAATGAGAAGCATAGAAAATAGGAGCAGGAGTAGGCCATTCGGCCCTTTAAACCTATTCTGCCATTCATTATGATCATGGCTAATCATCCAATCAGTAACCTGTAACCACTTTCCCCCCATATCTTTTGATCCTTTTAGCCTCAAGAGTTCTATCTAATTCCTTCTTGAAAATATAGGGTGGGTTTCTCCAGTGCCTTGAACATCAGTCACCGTAAGTAAGCCTGCAGGAGCAGCAGGCAGTGAAGGAGGCAAAATGGTATGCTGGCCTTCACAGTGAGAGGATTCGAGTACAAGAGCAGGGATGTCTTGCTGCAGTTATAGAGGACGTTGGTGAGGTTTTGTCTGAGGAAGGATGTCTTTGCAATGGAGGGAGTGCGGTGAATTTTTACCAGACTGACTCCTGGGATGGTGGGACTGTTGTATCAGGAGAGATTGACTCAGTTAAAATTATATTGGCTGGAGTTTAGAAGAATGGGAGGGAGATCTTGTAGAAACCGAGAAAATTCTAACAGGACTAGACAGGATAGATACAGAAGGATATTTCTGATGGCAGGGGAGTCCAGGTCCAGAGGTCACAGTCTAAGGATATGGAGTAGACCATGTAGGACTGAGATGAAGAGAAATTTCTCTATCCAAAGAATGATGAGTCTGTGGAATTCTCTACCACAAAACGCAGCTGAGTTCAACACATTATGACTGAAATTGTCTTGTTACTCGCATCAGTGGGATCCTCTGGTTCTGTGCACCTCTGTCCGTGGGCTTCCCAGAGGCGTGGGATGCCTTCAGTGCAAAATCCCATTGACAGCGGTGGGACTGGAGAATCTTGCCACCAGCAAATGGCACGCCCCCTCCCGCCGCTGAGAAACATCCAGCTGGGAGGCCGGAGAATCCCGTCCTATGTTTTCAAGAAGGAATTAGATATAACTCTTGAGGTAAAATGGAATAAAAGATATGGGGGGAAGTGGTAACAGGTTATTGATTGCATGATCAGCCATGATCATAATGAATGGCAGAGGAGGTTCGAAGGGCCAAATGGCCTACTCCTGCTCCTATTTTCTATGTTTTGTGCAATTAATGTGTGCAGATAGAGTTAAGTTCGATAGCCTCCAACTATCTGTTTGTATTCTTCAATGTTATCTGTAACAAATAATTTTTCATGCTTTGTGGAGGTAACTACATGAATAAAAACAGAGTATGTCATCTAGAGAAACTCTTGGATAAAAAGTGGAGATAATTCTGACTCTGTGGGTTAAGTCATTGGATGGCGGAAAGATGGACAGAAAATAAAAGACAAACTGGAGGGGGTGGGTGGAGATAAACAAGGATTTGCCTGCCTGGGTTTCCTGGTAGCAAACCCTCAAAATCTGGGAGGAGAGCAGCTGATATTATCAACCAAGTTTTGCCATGCCTTCGATTGAGCTTTAGGGGAAGTTATTCATGTGAAACCCCAGGGCCATGAACCCAGGGTCTGGGGATGGTCTTTGTGCTGAATCTTTGTGAGAGTTGGGTACCAATAGGTCTGCAATGGGCCTGGTGAACCTGAGGTGACCTGAGCCTTTGAGGAAGACACTGCTTAACTCTTTCCGTCTCCCAGAAACCCTACCCCGAGTCATTGGGTATGGCCGAGGAGAACTCGGCGACAGGGCTGATCTCTGGCTGGGCCTCAGATCTAAAGAGTGGAGGAGAAAAAAGTGTTTTTTGTGTCAACATGTTTCCTCCCACAATCTAAAGATGTGCACGTTAGGTTGATTGGTCATGCTAAATTGCCCTTACTCTTGGGGAGATTAGCGGTATAAGTACCTGGGGTTACACGAATGGGGGCTAGGTGGGATTCTTGTCCATGCAGCCTCGATGGGCTGAATGGTCTCTTTCTGCACTGTAGGGATTCTACGGTTCATGGTCTAATCCCACGTGTACCAATGTGACTATTGGAGGTCACTGTTCTCAGATGGAGGGTGGTACATACTGCTGAATACTGTTAGAATCTCATTAACACTGAGAGAAAAGTTGTGAAATGGCCGCCTGGAAGTGAAACAGCTGCAGATCCAGCCCAGCGTCACCGGATCCTTTAACACAACCCCTCTAATTACAGTTGTCACCTTAATCCTCCGCATGATCCTGTTAATGTTAAAAAGCTATGGAATTCTTCTGAATGTTATCTTTATGTCAGCGGTAGTTCCTCGGTGACCTCATTCGGTATACATTTCAACTGAGCCAGGCAAAAAGACACGGCTTTTCAAATATTATCTCCACATAATCACCATGACAGTTTAGCAATGGTAATGGGAGAAAACCTGAAGAAAAATACATTCGCAGAAGCTGTAAACTAAATGTTAATTTCTGGAGACCTTTCAGTTACAACATATCGTAATTTTCAGGATATAGTATGCATTATTTTCCCTAAAGTGTAATCTTGAGGTTAGGATGAATTTTATTACATGGTAACAAATCAAATAGGTTCTTTTGTAGTTGGAAATCTCATGGGGAGTGCAGTTGAATGCAGGACAACAAGGTGCCACAGCTGTTACCACCGCTGCCTCACAGCGCCAGGGACCCAGGCTTGATTCCGGCTTCGGGTCACTGTGTGGAGTTTGCATGTTCTCTCCGTGTCTGCGTGGGTTTCCTCCGGATACTCCAGTTCTCTCCCACAGTGCAAAGGTTAGGCTGTCTGGCCATGTTAGGTTGCCCCCTAGTGTTCTAAAATGTGTAGGTCAGATGGATTAGCCATGTTGAATGTGTGGGGTTATGGGGATGGGGTGGAGGAGAGGGGCTGGGTAAGACAGAGAGTTGGTGCAGAACTGATGGGCCGAATGGCCTCCTTCTGCACTGTAAGGATTCTATGATCCATTCGGGATTATCTGTCCCTAGAGGAGGAGGTGGGGTCCACTTAATAAGACCACAGAAGAACACTCAGTTCCCCTGTCTGAGAGTACGATGGATGAAGTCTGTCACAAGGAGAGAGAGAGGTTACACAAAAGAAAATTGCTGCCTACAAAGGAGCTAAACAGTGCAACGATACAACCTGATCACCAGCATTAAAGGAAACACATAATTTTTTTTATTCATTCGTGGGACATGGGTGTCACTGGCTGGCCAGAGGAAGAGACACTCTGAAAGCTTGAGATATCAAATAAACCTGTTGGACTTTAACCTGGTGGAGTGAGACCTCTTAGTGCCCACCCCAGTCTGATGCTGACATCTCCACATCACAGCATTTATTGCCCATCCCTATTGGCCAAAGGCAGTTGAGAGTCAACCACATTGCTGTGACTCTGGAGTCACATATAGGCCAGACTGAGTAAGGACAGCAGATTTCCTTCCCTAAAGGACATTAGTGAACCAAATGGGTTTTTCCGACAATTGACAATGGTTTCATAATCATTCTTAATTCCAGATATTTTTTATTCATTTCAAATTCCATCATCTGCTGTGGGTGGGATTCGAACCCAGGTCACCAAAACATTTGCAGAACATTGTCCATGACAAAAGGCCGTTGGATAACTTGAAGTAGAAAAAGTTGCAGGACCAGAGGAAAAGAAAAGGATGCTGAGAGTTTGGATAGAGAGCAGGTACAGAGACAATGACAAAGTCACCTCCTTCTCTACTCAATTATTCAACAATTCAATCATTCCATGTGAAGCAAATGTGTGACCAAAATAGTGTTCAGGTAAATAGAGCATACTTTCAATTTATGGAATAGCAATTATTTCAGCTGCTTACGTACACAAATTAGGAAATATTAACCATTATACCAGAGACTTGATCATTAATCTGCTTACGTGAGATACAATCACATAGATGAAACAACAGATGAAATTCCACCTCACACAGTTTCATCTATTCTGCCACCTTTAAATCAAACATCTAGGAACAAGTTGTGCACAGAACTAACTCCACAGAACCACACTTCTACTCCCCAGCATAATCCCTGCAGACACATGAAAGTAGACACTTACTATCTGTAAGGAAATTATATGAAGTTGCTGGTGTTGGACTGGGGTGGGCACAGTAAGTAGTCTCACAACACCAGGTTAAAGCCCAGCAGGTTTATTTGG
This sequence comes from Carcharhinus amblyrhynchos, assembly GCF_965287045.1. Lineage (NCBI taxonomy): Eukaryota > Metazoa > Chordata > Chondrichthyes > Carcharhiniformes > Carcharhinidae > Carcharhinus > Carcharhinus amblyrhynchos. The sequence continues at coordinate 136,108,997 of NC_137327.1, forward strand.
TAGCACGAGCTTTCAGAGCGCCGCTCCTTCATCAGGTGAGTGCAGGATTTATGAACCAAATCCTGCCCTCGCCTGATGAAGGGGCGGTGCTCCTAAAGCTCATGCTACCAAATAAACCTGCCGGACTTTAACCTGTGAGACTACTTACTGTAAGAAAATGCATGAGGATCAGCTCAGGATACTACACACCTGAGAATTCCACTTCAAGGTTTTCCCACATATTCCATCCTTCCTTGGGAGAAGAGTCTTGGATAGGGTTTAATCAGAGGTGCACCAAGACTGTACATGTCCTGGTCCAGAAGTGTGTCTTCATTGCAAGGTGAACTGTTAGGTGTAAGTGGGCGTGTCCAGCTACTAAGACCGAGCACCAACCTGCCCAAAACAAACATGCAGGCAAAACTTATGGGACAAGATTTCAATTAGAAAGAGTGAGTGTGCGCTCCAACTGGGAAAGAGGGAAGTACCTGTCCCTGGAAGGCCATGTGAACCAACCATCTCCCATACACCCAGATCACCCTTCAAGATAGTCAGAGAGATGCTGCAAACTAGCAATCCTCCTCCTCATAGCACCACAAAGAACAATATTTAACCTTGCAAGTCCCAACAACATCAGCAAAGCGATGGAACGTGTCATCAACTGTGCATCAAGTGGCATTTGATTAGTGATAACCTGTTCAGTGATGCTCAACTGTCAGGGTCACTCAGTCTTGTTCAAACATGGACAAAAGAGCTGAATGCCAGAGGTGGGGTGTGAGTGACAGCAAGGTGGCACTTGACCTGTATGGCATTAAAGAATCCAAGCAAAACTGTAGTCAATGGGAGCAAGGGGAAAAACCCCCTGCTGGTTGGAGTCGTTCCCGGCACAAAGGAAGATGGTGGCGGTTGTTCGAGGTCAGGACATCACTGCAGGGGTTCCTCAGGGTCCAATGCTCAACCACCTTCAACTGTTTCATCAGTTTCATCCCCTCCATCATAAAGTCAGAACTTATGTTCACATATTGCACAATGTTTAGCACTATTCAAGACTCCTTGGATACAGAAGCAGTCTGTTACATGCAGCACGACTTGGACAACATTTACACTTGGGCTGAAAAGTGGCAAGTAATATTTGCATCACACAAATATCAGGTAATGACCATTTCCAACAAGAGAGAATCCAACCATCTCTCCTTAACATTCAATAGCATTACCATCACTGAACCCGCCTCTGTCAACACCCTGGGGGGGGTTACCATTGACTAAAGGCTGAACTGGACTAGCCCTACAAATACTGTGGCTACAGGAACAAGTCAGAGGTTGGGAATTCTGTGCAGAGTAACTCACCTTCTCACTTCCCAAAACCTGCCTACCACATACAAGGCACAAGTCAGACACGTGCTGGAAAACTCATCACTTGCCTGGATGAGTGCAGCTCCAACAACACTCAACAAGCTCAACACCATCCCATTCGGCATCCCATTCATCTTCTTCAAAATTCAGTTCTTCCACCCCCAGCATGCAGTAGCAGCAATGTGCATCATCTGCAGGATGCACTGCAGCAACTCATCAAGGTTCCTTCGACAGCACCTTCCAAACCTGTGGCCTCCACCATCTAGATGGACAAGGGCAACAGGCGCATGGGGAACAGCACCATCTGTGAGCTCCCCTCCAAGCCACACACCATCCTGAGTTGGAAATATATCACCGTTCCTTCTCTGCCACTGAGTCAAAATCCTGGTACTCCTTTCCTAACAGCACTGTGGATGTACCCACTCACAATGGGCCCCCCATCACCTTTTCAAGGGCAATTAGGAAGAGATAATAAACACTGGCCTAGCCAGTTATGCCCACATCCTGTGAAAGAATGAGAAAAGATATTGTCAGCTTACGTTTTCCATTGATTCAGCTAAATCTCATTGATCACTGTCAAGACATGTTGGCCACCAAACACCATTCTGTTTGGATATGTGAAATACACCACTTCACTGCGCTAATGTATAAATTTGTGCACATTGTGTGGAGGAGCAGAGGGATCTAGGTGTATGTGTACATAGATCCCTGAAAGTTGGGAATCAAGTAGATAAGGTTGTTAAGAAGGCATACGGTGTCTTGGCGTTTATTGGTAGGGGGATTGAATTTAGGAGTCGCAGCGTCATGTTGCAACTGTACACAACTCTGGTGCGGCCGCACTTGGAGTACTGTGTGCAGTTCTGGTCCCCACATTACAGGAAGGACGTGGAGGCTTTGGAGAGGGTGCAGAGGAGGTTTACCAGGATGTTGCCTGGTATGGAGGGGAGGTCCTATGAGGAGAGACTGAGGGATTTGGGGTTGTTTTCGCTGGAAAGAAGGAGGCTAAGAGGGGATCTTATTGAAACGTATAAGATGATTAGAGGTTTAGATAGGGTGGATAGTGATAGCCTTTTTCCTCGGATGGAGAAAGCTAGCACGAGGGGGCATGGCTTTAAATTAAGGGGGGGTAGTTATAGGACGGATGTCAGGGGTTGGTTCTTTACCCAGAGGGTGGTGAGGGATTGGAATGCCCTGCCTGCTGCAGTTGTAAATGCGCCTAGTTTGGGGGCGTTTAAGAGATCCATGGATAGGTTTATGGACGAAAAGGGATTGGTTTAGATTAGTGGGTCAGTGTTTTTTTTTAAAAAAACTGGTCGGCGCAACATCGTGGGCCGAAGGGCCTGTTCTGCGCTGTAATGTTCTATGTTCTATGTTCTATCTTTTGATAAGCTGTGGTGGTATTATGAAAAATATTTCAGTTAAAAAAAATCACTATTTATACAATTCAACACTGATAACATAAAGGGTCAAAATTCATACTTGCTCCTAGGTTGACTGAGTTCATCTCTATCTGTTTATCTGTTCCGACAAAAGGCTTTACCCAATGACTATCGACTTTCAAATAAAATTTGTTGCTATGACACCCACATGAGCCCTAGCTACTCCTGTGGTTTTTTTGTAAGGTATGTTGAATGCACAGATCATGTTAACCCATCTTGATTTCTATTCTATGATACTGAAGACTGGAGTTGCCTCTTGCTCCCAACTTTATCTTGAGAATTGAAGTATGGTTCAAATTTCCAACCATTTTTTGGCTTTCAGTCATCCAACTCTATTGTTCTTCCCTCCCTTTCCTGGGCATTTCTTTCTCTCTATTTCCAGGGACTGGCTTTTGAAAAAAAACACATATTACAATCCTGTGATTTATCAAATGATCTGGAATGTGCTTCTTCCCATTTTATCAATTACCACCTGCAAAGCCTCAGCTTCCTTTATTCCTACCTCGGCCCACCTGCTGCTAATCCCCTTTCTCACCTCCAGACTTGACTAATCCAATAGGGGCAGCATGGTAACACTGTGGTTAACACTGCTATTTCACAGCACCAGGAACCCAGGTTCGATTCCCAGCTTGGGCCACTGTCTGTACAGTCCGCACGTTCTCCCTGTGTTAGCCAGGGTTTCCTCTGGGTGCTCCAGTTTCCTCCCGCAGTCTGAAAGATGTGCTGGTTAGGTGCACTGGCCGTGCTAAATTTTCCCTCAGTGTACCCAAATGGGCACTGGGGTGTGGCGACTAAGGGATTTTCACAGTAACTTCATTACATTGTCAATGTAATAATAATAAATAAATGTAAGTTTAAGTTTTTAATTGAAACTTATTATCCTTGTCAGTTCACTTCTCCATTCACTTAATGGTTGTAACAGTTCTAGTGAGCATCCAAGGACAGAGGGATCTTGCAGTTGTCACAAATCACACAGATGGTATCGATTAGGGTGCCTTAACTTGAAATATTGGTTCATGGTAGTGTATAGTTTTGGTTTTGGAATGGTGTGAGGAATCACGTAAAACCCCCAGTGAGAATAACCAACCGTCATGTAACAATTACTAAAGACTACTTATTTAACTAAAGAGACAAATACACATAACTAAGACTATAACAGTCTAAGGCAATTAAATATATGAATTATGAAACACACATACAGTTTATACAGAAATTACACCTTGTTTCCAAAATATGTATCTGTGATCTATGAAGTCCTTAAGACTTTCCTGTCCCAAAAACAACATCCAAATTAAATAAATCCATGTCAAATCCAGCTTATAGTTACTTCCCCAGACTCTGTAAATTTATCTTATCCAAACTCTAGTGCTTTATCTAATTCTACATCATCTCGTGCAACCATTGCCTCTGTTCTTACATAACACCTCAAATATAAAATTCTCTTCCCAATGTTTAAAACCCTAAAGGCCTTACTCAACCGCACCTCCGTAACTCCCTCCTGCCCTCCAACGAACTCCCCCCAAAAAAGCTCTTTGATCCTTTGACTTTGGCAATATGTACATTTGTCATCTCTTACAATCAGTGGCATTGCCTTTGATCGTCTAGGTCTATCACATTGAAATTTCCTTTCTGTGCCTCACTATCTCTTCACATCCCCTTCTATTCAATGACCTTCATAAAATTTGACCCAGCTTTGGTCAGTCTTTCTAATAGTTTCCTATCTGGCTCAATATCATTTATATAACTGTATCTCCCACATTGGATTTTTTTTCACTTTACACAGATGTAGAAACAAATGTTTAGAGTTTATTAATGCAATTTTTGCAAAGATTCCACTTGTACAAGGCAGATTATGACTGATTAATTTAGTTAGATGCTCTGATGATGTAACAAAGAACATTGATGAAGGGAATGCAATAGGTGTTGCCCATATAGGTTTTAAGAAAATATTTCACAAAGTACCACATGAAAGGCTGACTGAAAAAAATTGAGGCTGGTACATTGGAACGGTCAGTGTCAGCTTGGATAAAAATAATGGATTAAGCAGAGAAAACAGTGAGTTACAGTAAATAATTGTCTTTGAGGCTGGAGGATGGTGGATTGTGTTGCTCCCTAGGGGTCCATGCTAGGACCACGATTTCTTTGAAATATATAAATGACTTGGATGTTGGAATACAGAGTAAATATTCCAAATTTGCCAATACCAAAATTAGAAGTGCAGCAGACAGTGAGATTTACACAAATGAACTGCAATACGACACAGCAGAATGGGCAGAAAGAGGCAGCTGGACAAAAAAAATGAGGTGATGCAGTCTGGCAGAATATATCAGTAGTGACAATGCAGACTTAATGGTTGTAACAGTTCTAGTGAGCATCCAAGGACAGAGGGATCTTGGGGTTGTCACAAACCACACAGATGGTATCGATTAGGGTGTCTTAACTTGAAACATTGGTTCATGGTAGTGGATAGTTTTGGTTTTGGAATGGTATGAGGAGTCACGTAAAACCCCCAGTGAGAATAACCAACTATCATGTAACAATTACTAAAGACTATTTATTTAACTGAAGAGACAAATACACATAACTAAGACTATAACAGTCTAAGGCAATTAAATATATGAATTACGAAACACACATACAGTTTATACAGAGATTACACCTTTTTTTCAAAATATGTATCTGTGATCTATGAACTTCTTAAGAATTTCCTGTCCCAAAAACAACATCCAAATTAAATAAATCCATGTCAAATCCAGCTTATAGTTACCAAACAATACAAGATGAATGATAAAGTTTGGGAAACATCTTTTCCTGGTCCAATTAAGATAGTTGAACTGCCTTTGAGAAGGTTTCTGCACTGCCTTGGCTCTAAGATGATTTAGACATTAAATTGGCCTCTCCAGCTCCTAGATGTTACAATGCCTTTTTGATTGTTAACTTTCTGTTAATGAGAGTGGTGGAATGAAGACAATCAGTTAAGGAAATTGGACAGGCTCTTGAGATAAATAAACTTACAGAGCAATAGGGATAAAGTGGGGAATCCAGCGAGATTGCCCTATAGACAGCCGGTTTAACGATCTGAATGGCCTGCTTCTGTACCTGAATATCTCTATGAATTCATTGCTTTTTCCCAGTTTCTCCTCCTTCATAGTTGCTCTAATGATGTGACTTTCCCCAACAGAACTTCAGAGCTGACCTGCTGTGTCTGCGGCTGAGGATCTCACTTTGCCATGATGCACCTTAACACAGTCTGTCCTACTTAATGTGATTTTGCTTTCGCCCTTCTTGTCTACAACCATGACAGTCTCGCTTGTTCTCATCAGTTTCCAAATTTATCAGGTCTATCACATCTAGCATGATTCAACTCACAAACTCATCTTTCCCTCCCTCTTTCTGATTGGACATTCTCTCTCTAACATCAAGTCTGCTCTTCCTCAACCTCGCCATCTTTCCAGAACATTTTCCTGTGTCAATACATGAGACAAAAGACTTGTCGGATTACCCACTTCAACATAGAACAAGAGTTCTTATGTATATGGCAACAATTTGAGAAGGGATGGGACCTACAAAAGGTGAAGGGGGAAAAGTCTGTGTAGAACCAGAAGAAATGGCAGAGGTGCTTAATGAGTACTTTGCCTCGGTATTCACTGTGGAAAGTGATCTGGGAGGTTGTACTACAGGTTTGCGGCAGTCTGAAAAGATTGAGTATGTGGATGTTAAGGAAGAGGATGTGTTAGAACTTTTAAACTCTATCAAGACAGACAAGTTGCCAGGACCGGATGGGATGTACCCCAGGTTACTGTGGGAGGTGAGGGAAATGATTGCAGAGCTCCTGGCGATGATCTTTGCGTCGTCGATGGAGACAGGAGAGGTTCCGGAGGATTGGAGGATTGCAGATGTAGTTCCTATTTTCAAGAAAGGGAACAGGGATAGCCCGGGAAATTACTGACCGCTGAGTCTGACCTCAGTGGTTGGTAAGTTGATGGAGAGGCTTCTGAGGGACAAGATTTATGAGCATTTGGAGAAGTTTAGAATGATCAGAAATAGTCAGCATGGTTTTGTCAAGGGCAGATTGTGCCTTACGAGCCTAGTTGAGTTCTTTGAGAATGTAACTGAACACATTGACGAAGGAAGAGCGGTAGACATGGTTTACATGGACTTCAGCAAGGCGTTTGATAAGGTCCCCCATGCAAGACTTCTTGAGAAGGTGAGAGGGTATGGGATCCAGGGGGCTTTGGCCTTGTGGATCCAGAACTGGCTTGCCTGCAGAAGGCAGAGAGTGGTTGTGGATGGGTCTTTTTCTGCATGGAGGTCGGTCACCAGTGGAGTGCCCCAGGGATCTGTTCTAGGACCCTTGCTGTTTGTCATTTTCATAAATGACCTGGATGAGGAAGTGGAGGGATGGGTTAGTAAGTTCGCAGACGATACGAAGGTTGGTGGTGTTGTGGATGGTCTGGAGGGATGTCAGAAGTTGCAGCGGGACATAGATAGGATGCAAGACTGGGCGGAGAAGTGGCAGATGGACTTCAACGCAGATAAATGTGTAGTGGTCCATTTTGGCAGAACCAATGGGACGAAGGAATACAATATCAAGGGTAGGAGTCTTGGCTGTGTTGAAGAGCAGAGGGATCTTGGGTCTGGGTCCATAGGACTCAAATCAGCCTCGCAGGTGGAGGATGTGGTCAAGAAGGCGTATGGTGTACTGGCCTTCATTAATCGAGGGATTGAGTTTAGGAGTCGGGAGGTAATGCTGCAACTTTATAGGACCCTTGTCAGACCCCACTTGGAGTACTGTGCGCAGTTCTGGTCGCCTCACTATAGGAAGGACGTAGAAACTATTGAAAGGGTACAGAGGAGATTTACAAGGATGTTGCCTGGACTGGGAGGCATGCCTTATGAAGATAGGTTGAGGGAGCTGGGACTCTTCTCCCTGGAGAGACAAAGGTTGAGAGGTGACCTGATAAAGGTTTATAAGGTGTTGAGAGGAATAGATAGGGTGGATTCTCAGAGGCTATTTCCCAGGGCTGAAATGGTCGCTACGAGAGGACACAGATTTAAGGTGCAGGGAAGCAAGTACAGAGGAGATGTTAGGGGTAAGTTTTTCACTCAGAGGGTGGTGAGTGAATGGAATTGGCTGCCATCGGTGGTGGTGGAGGCGAACTCGCTGGGGTCTTTTAAAAGACTTCTGGATGAGTATATGGGATCTAATTGGATTGGGGGTTATAGATACGTCTATGGCTTAGTAGGTATACAAGTGATTGGCGCAACTAGTGGGCTGAAGAGTCTGTTTGTGCTCTAGTGTTCTATATTCTATGTTCTATACATCTTTCAATATAGTGCACTACATCCGTTGACCATGGTGTGGGCTCCTCCATCATTGGGGAACCAAATGCAGGTCAAATGATTGTTTTTCTGCATGTCTCTGTTCTGCCTGAAGTGTGACCTCAAGATTCCTATTGATTGTAACCTCAATTCCCAATTCAACTATCATTCTAACCCTTCCATTTTTGGCTTTCTACACTATTCCAATGAAGCTCAATAAAAGCTTGAGGAATGATCCTTTGGTAGGTACTTTACAGCCCTTGAGCTTTAGCATTATAATGAATATCTTCAGTCATTAACTACTGCAGGAGATGCCGACAGTGGGACATGTGGCCTTCATCGCGAGGGGGATTGAATATAAAAGTAGGGAGGTCTTGCTGCGGCTGTATAGGGCATTGGTGAGGCCGCAGCTGGAGTACTGTGTGCAATTTTGGGCGCCGTACTTACGCAAGGATATTTTGGCCTTGGAGGGAGTGCAGAGGAGGTTTACTAGGCTGATGCCGGAGTTGAGGGGGTTGAGCTATGAGGAGAGGCTGAATAAATTAGGCTTGTACTCGTTAGAGTTTAGAAGAATGAGGGGAGATCTCATTGAGACATATAAGATGATGAATGGGATGGATAGGATAGAGGTAGAGAGACTCTTCCCGCTCAGAAAGGATAGTAGGACTAGGGGGCACAGCCTCAAGATAAAGGGGGGGCGGTTTAGAACGGAGTTGAGGAGGAGCTTCTTCACTCAAAGGGTGGTGAATCTCTGGAATTCTCTGCCCGTTGAAGTGGTGGAGGCTACCTCGCTAAATGTTTTTAAGACGCGGGTTGATGGGTTTTTGATAAGAGAGGGGATTAAGGGTTATGGGGAGAGGGCGGGAATGTGGAACTGAGCCACGACAGATCAGCCATGATCTTATTGAATGGCGGGGCAGGCTCGAAGGGCTAGTTGGCCTACTCCTGCTCCTATTTCTTATGTTCTTATGTTCACTGAGAACACGCTTGGCTGGAGGGTGGAGCCAAATTATGTCTGGACTGTAGACTATCTGGTGCGGCAGTCTTCACACCTGGTATGGGCCTGATTTTTCGCTTTGTATGCTGTTGGATTCTGGTTCCAAGACCAACATTTTAATTTGCGTTTCAGATCTACATTATTCCTCGCAGTCTGAGCTACTGACTTGGTAGCTGCCATTTCCACAGTAGCTGGTATGTCTCAGTTATGGTTATGGCTCAGTTGCTAGCTGTGGTTTAGCTGGTAGACATGGCTCAGTTGGTAGTTATGGTTATGGCTCAGTTACGGCTTTGGTTATGTATTACCTCAAGTTGTACATAGCCATACCTCACCCCATACCTAAGGAAGGGTGTGTTGGCCTTGGAAAGAGTCCAGAGGAGGTTCACAAGAATGATCCCTGGAATGAAGAGCTGTTGTATGAGGAATGGTTGAGAATTCTGCCTTTGTATTCTTTGGAGTTTAGAAGGATGGGGGGGGGGATCTTATTGAAACTTAGAGGATACTGTAAGGCCTGGATAGAGTGGGCACGGAGAGGATGATTCCACTAGTAGGGAAAACTAGAACCAGAGGGCACAACCTCAGGCTAAAGGGACGATCCTTTAAAACAGATGAGGAGGAATTTCTTCAGCCAGAGAGTGGGGAATCTGTGGAACTCTTTGCCGCAGAAGGCTGTGGAGGTCGGGTCACTGAGTGTCTTTAAGACAGAGATAGATAAGTTCTTGATTAAAAAGAGGATCAGGCGTTATGGGGAAAAGGCAGGAGAAAAATATCAGCCATGATTGAATGGTGGAGAAGATTCGATGGGCCGAGTGGCCTAATTCTGCTCCAATATCTTATGGCTTTGGTTCAGTTATGGCTATGGTTCAGCTGGTAACAATCTCAGGCCTGAGTCAGAAAGTGAATTCAAGGCCCAGCCCAGATATTTGAGAACACAATCTAGGCTGACACTTCAGTTCCATACTGAAGGATTACAGCACTGTTGCAAGCCCTATTGGATGAAAAGTTTTACCAAGGCCCAGTCGGCTCTCTCAGCTGGGTGTAAGCAATCTCAAAGTACTGATCCAAGAGGCAGATCAGTTCTCCCTGGTGCCTGAGTATATCTTTTCAGACAGCAGACCCCCAAAGCAACTGTTCCACTCGGAAGTCCGCATGCTGACACTATAGTCAAGAAAACCCACCAATGCCTCTACTTTTTCAGAAGACTAAGGAAATTCGGCATGTCAGCTATGACTCTCACCAACTTTTACAGATGCATCATAGAAAATATTCTTTCTGGTTGTATCACAGCTTGGTATGGCTCCTGCTCTGCCCAAAACTGCAAGAAACTACAAAAGGTCATGAGTGTAGCCCAATCCATCACACAAACCAGCCTCCCATCCACTGACTCTGTCTACACTTCCCACTGCCTCGACAAAACAGCCAATATAATCAAGGACCCCACACACCCCAGACATTCTCTCTTCCACCTTCTTCCATTGGAAGAAAGATACAAAAGTCTGAGTTCATGTACCGAGAACAGCTTCTTCCCTTCTGCCATCAGACTTTTGAATGGACCTACCTCGCATTAAGTTGATCTTTCTCTACACCCTATCTATGATTGTAACACTCCATTCTGCATTCTCTCATTTCCTTCTCTATGAACAGTGTGCTTTGTCTGCATAACATGCGAGAAACAATACTTTTCACTGTATGCCAATACATGTGACAATAATAAATCAAATCAAATCAAAAACTCCCAGGTGGACAGTGGAAACGTTTCAGGAATGTTCTCAAAGTATTGTTGAAGAAACAACCTGCTCCCCCCATGGACTCATGGGAGCCCCTGCTCCCCCCCCCTCCCCCTGCTTGTGTGTCTTTTAGGTCAAACCAAGTCGACAAACTCAAATTAAATTAGGGCAAAGTAAAAAGGGCAGCTCCCCAAAAGGAGGGGGAACAGCCTGAACAAAAACAAAAGTACAAAGGAAACTTAAGACACATCAAATCAAAATGTGACTGTCGGGGTCTATAACACACCCCAGCCCCTGCGGTGCCCAGTGGGCACGGAAGGTGTCCCCCTGCTTGTGACTGACCCAAATTGAGGTGGCTTATTCAGGAAGGCACCAAACACATCGAGAGACATTGACATGCAAAGTTGAGACATTGGAGGGAGTGTAAATACAGAAGGGATTTATATCCCTTACATAGTTAAACAAGAAATAATCTGGAATTGTGTTGCTGATTGTGGGAGTTCTTTGGAAATTGGCTACTGCGTAGCTACTCTTCAAAAGTAGTTTATTTCATCGTGCAGTTGGTGTTTTGGTAGATAACGAGGTGCCGAAAGGCAAATTCCTTCCTTCTTTTAGTGTTTCGGTTTAAACATGCCTTCAGATATTTTATTCACGCTTTTGCTTCTGAGCACTTTGTAAGAAATTCGATTTCCTCCTGTGTGTGTGTGTGTCTCTCCCTCATTTCCCTTTAGATTTTTTTTTGCAAAATTGTGTCCGAACTACCAACTCTCTCCCCAGATGCTGACTGACCTGTTGCACGTTTCCGAGGGTAGGGGGCGGCCACGCATTTTGTGTTGGGACCGTAATCCATTTTTAAACGGATTGTGGCAAATGGAACCACACACAAGCACACCAGCCCATAAAAAGAAACAGGTATTTGGAAGAAAAACGTTCACTGAAAATATATCAAAGTGTTAAATCCCGACTCGCTTGCACGTTCCCCCTCCCCCAGCTTTTAATAATCCGTCTCTTCCTGCAATAGATCGAAAAAGGGTCGAATTCGCCCCCTTCCCCAGTTACATAGCAATGAGCTAAATGATAAATGACTCCCCTTAATCTGACCCGTTACAAAATGCGGTCTACCTGGAAATAGAGATCAGAGCACGATTTATTTTTGAGATGGTGGGGAGACCAGTTACTTAGCAAATAGGAACACATCAGATTCTGATGAAATGACTCGTTCAGTTATATTTGGCCTGGAAGGAAATGAGCACATTTGACGAAAAGAACGAATGAAAAAAAAACACTGCCAGGCTTCACGTTTGCTGGAAGAGAACAAAAATAAATAAATAAGCACCTTCGGAGGAATTTTACTTTGCAAAAGGCAACACTTTGCCCCAAGTCTAACAATTAAGATGATCCTTTTTCCCTCTCCCCCTGCTATTGTTCAGCTGGTGCTCATAAAGTCCTCCTTGGGAGGGAGGGAGGAAAGGCTCTGTGTAAATGTGACTGGCCGAGGGGAACTTGTCAATGTGCACAGTGGGTGGGATTTCATGTCAGCTTCAGCCAATCCCTCCCCTGAAACTGCATGAGTCGCTATCGTTCCCTGTGCAGGGAAATTGCTGGAGCAACTTTGTCACAAAAGCATCCAGTGAGCAATTGGTAAAGGATGTTTTGTATCAGATAGAGGGAGAGAAGGGGGGAGGCGATCTCATTCCAGGGGGAGGGGGAAAAGAAGATAGCATTTGAAACTCAGCCCCCATCAGGCTGGTCTCCCCCCCCCCCCACCCCTCCCCAAGGTCTGTGGACCTCACAGCAAAAAGGCCTTTCTCTCTCTCTCTCTCTGCAAAGTTCATGTTTCGACAAGAAGCGAATGTGTTAGCCTTCGCCCCGTCTCCCGCTGCCTCTGAGCAAGACGAGAAGAGGAACATGTGTCGGTATAACGTTTGCATGCTGCTGGACTGGGCTTACGGGGGTGTGGACCCGAAGTTCGCCGGGAACGGGGGGCCGGAGTGCGCGGCGTTTCTGCCCCTCCGCCAGCGGTGGGTGGAGAGTGTCATCTTCGTGGCCATCTCGCTGCTGGAGATGGCCGTGGCGTACCGCAAGATCCGGCAGCAAGAGCTGGTCAGAGTGTGCCCGGAGAAGCAGGAGAGCCTGGGCAAAAATCTCCTCTTGGTCGCCCTGTGCCTCACCTTTGGCATCGAAGTCGGTTTCAAATTTGCCACCAAGACCTTAATCTACCTGTTGAACCCATGTCACGTTGTCACCATGCTGCAGGTAAATTGTTTCTTTCGCCTGGGACAGACGGCGAGTGTTTGAGAGTTAGATGAAAGTTACAAACCTGTGCTACAGAAGTGCCCATTAAAATCGACTCATTGGTCATCTGAAGTTAGTGAAGGAGAAATGTGTACGAGCTGCATTTGGAATGTGAGAGTGATGGTCAGAACCACCTTTTGGAGCTGCTCTGGATTGCTGTCAGTTACTGTAGACTGTTCCAGTAACATGAGATAACGGTGGGATCGATTGATAGAAAAGAACGATCAATACAGAGACTAAATAGACTGGGTCTGTACACGTTGGAGTTTAGAAGGCTGAGGGGGGATCTTATAGAGACGTATAAGATAATGAAGGGGGTGGATAGGGTAGAGGTAGAGAGATTCTTCCTGCTTAGAAAGGACAGCAGGACTAAGGAGCACAGCCTCAAGATAAGGGGGGGGGGACAGTCTAGATCAGAGTTGAGGAGGAACTTCTTCACCCAAAGGGTGGTGAACCTCTGGAATTCTCTGCCCGTTGAAGTGGTGGAGGCTGCCTCGCTAAATATATTTAAGTTACGGGTAGATAGACAGGGGAATTAAGGGGAGAAAGCGGAACTGATCCACTTCACATCAGCCTTGATCTTATTGAATGGCGGGGCAGGCTCGAGGGGCGAGATGGCCTACTCCTGCTCCTATCTCATGTTCTTATGATCACGTCTCAGGATTGCTTCAGCATAGAAGGTGGCCATTTGGCCCATCTGCCTGTGCCAGCTGTCAGAATGAATACTTCCCTTAGAACCATTTCCCTACCTTCTCCCTGTAACCCTACACATTGCTTCTTTTAGAATCGTGGAATGTCTCCCGTGTAGAAGGAGGCCATTCGGCCCATCCAGTCTGTGCTGGCAATAATCACACCCAGGTCCTAAGAACATAAGAAGTAGGAGCAGGAGTAGGCCACCTAGCCCCTCATGGCTGACCTTATAGTGGTTCAGGTCCCCTCTCCGTAACCCCAAAATACTGTGGATGCTGGAATCTGAAACTAAAACAGACAATGCTGGAAAAACTCAGCAGGTCTGACAGCATCTATGGACAGTGAATAGAGCCCAACTTTCAAGTTAGAATGACCCCTCCTCCCTTATGCTGTCAGACCTACTGAGTTTTTCCAGCATTTTCTTGTTTTTGTTACCCCCACATATTTACCCTGCTAATTCCCCTAATACTAAGAGGCAATTGAGCATGGCCAATCAACCTGGCCTGCACATCTTTGGACTGCGAGAGGGGAGGAAACTGGAGCACCTGGAGGAAAAACCCACGCAGGCATGGGGAGAATGTGCAAACTCCACACAGTCACCTGAGGCTAGAATTGAACTCCCTTGCACTGTGAGGCAGTAGTACTAACCGCTGTGTCATCGTGCTGCCCAATAACAATCTAATGCCCTCTTGAATGCCTTGATTGAACCTGCAATAATGTAACATCTTCCACAACCACCAGATGTCCTGATTATTTTATGCTAATGAACAGAAGGAGACTATTCATCCCTTGAGTTGGTCCTACCATTCATTTGAATCACAACTAATACACATCTTAACTCCGTGGACCCACCTTGGTTCTGTAACTCTTAATGAAGCTTTGCTTAACAATGTCTGTTGACCTCAGTTTTGTAAGTTTGATTTAACCTTATTTCAACAGTTTTTTTTTATGGGGGCAGGGTGGTGCAGTTCCCAATTTGCACCACTCTTATATGAAGTGATCCTTGATATCACCCTATAATAGCAGAGCTCTAGTTTGAAGTTCCCCCCCCCCCTTTGTTCTGAATTCTCCCATCAGTGGAAAGTTTCTCTATTATTATCATAAATATATCTAAATCATTCCATGATCTTCTATTTTCAGGAACATAAGTCTAACCTTGAGTGCCAGTTAGCTCAGTTGCCTAGATAGCTAGCATGTGGTCCAGAATAATACCAACAGTGTGGGTTTGATTCCTGTTCCAAGTGAGGATTGCTGTACTGCCTCAGCAGTGGAGTATAGAAGTTAATTTAGTCAGTTCTGGAATGTAATATTTCCAGTATTGATGGTGGTACAATGGTTAGCACTGCTGCATCACAGCACCAGGGACCTGTGTTTGATTCCCAGCTTGGGTCACTGTCTGTGTGGAGTCTGCATGTTCTCCCCGTGTCTACGTGGGTTTCCTCCAGATGCTCCAGTTTTCCCTCTCAGTCTGAAAGACGTGCTGGTTAGGTACATTGACCATGCTGAATTCTCCCTTCGTGTACCAGAACAGGTGCCAGAGTGTGGCAACTTGGGGATTTTCACAGTAAACGTCTAAAAGTAAGATAGAACTGGTACCATATTGTGAATGGGGGAAATTCTTAAATTCAACCCATTTGCTCTCATTTAACCAAGAGTATATGTTAGACTGACAAAAGTGCTCAACATATCCTGGCTTGTTCAGAGCTGGAAACTTGTTGCTTTTAAGAATGGAAGAAGAACTAGCCTAATAATAGCAATTTGCATTTTGACAATGTCTTTGATATAATGGAAAGTTCCTAAGTGCTTCACAGAGCTGAAGAAATAACCTAACAAAGGAGTGCTGGGGAAACAGACACAGTAATGGTTTTTAAGACGTTTTTGTGAGGAAAATGAGAGAGCGCAAGATAAAAAGGTTCAGAAAGAATGTTCGAGAGTGCAGGGTGATGACAACCACAGGTGCAATGGCAGGGGGAGAGTAAGACACGGAGGTGGTTGGAGCTGAATAAGAACAAGGAAAAGTACAGCACAGGAACAGGGCCTTCACCCCTCCTAAGTCTGTGTCAATTATGATGCCCCAACTAAACTTAAAAAAAGCCTTCTGCCTTCACTCAGTCTGTCTCCCTCTCTTCCCTCCCTATTCATGTCCCCAGATAAAGAGCAGCATTCTCAATAGGCTCTGGTGTGGGGATGGGGCCATTGAGAAAAGAGGCTGGCAAAATTCAGCATGGACACACGATAGGGGATTGAGATTTATCATGAGGTAAAATGCAGGTGGTGGGTTTTTGGATGAGTTGCAGGTTTTTACTGATGGAATTTGGAGACCATTAAGGGACGTATTAGAATAATTGAAATAAAAAAAACAAATATTTGAAATGCTGAGCAGATCGGGCAGCGTCCTTTTGGAGAAAGGATTTACATTTCAAGTCAATTGATTGTTTAGACAAAATCCACCATGTCTTTTCGCAAATGCTGCATGTTGTTTCTTGTCAAATAATTATCGAATTCCCTTTTGAATGCCTTGATTAAACTTGTATTGATATAGCACCTTTCACCACCTCAGATGCTGCCTGATCTGCTGAGTGTTTCCATTTCTTTCAGGTTATCTTCTTATTCCAGGGGAATAGTTGAGCCTGGAGGTAACAAGGGTTGATATTGGTTCAATTGGCAGGAAGTGTGTCAATGGATTTGGTCCAAAGGTGAAAAAAAGTATTGTGCTTGTAGTGGTTAGAAGGCGGAATTTAAAACCCGGTATGTAATCAAATAGATTCCTAGCCTGTATACCTTGGTTTGAACAATCAGCCAAGCACAAGAAATATTGATGTTTGTTCATACTATTACCATACTTTGGCATTACTGTATGCCTCTTGGGCATATATGCTGTGAATTAGGTACAGCTATTATAGCAACCTAACAATACTGAAAACAAGACAACCTGTAATATCTGAAGAAACAGAATTTCTATCTTGCATTCTGATGGATAGAATCTATTTCTCCTCTTTCTAAGATCCTGTAAGCAGTGACCCCTACTGGAGTTGATGAAAGAAACATTGGTACCTGCTTGGATATCTCAAGGGTTGGGTTATTCACCCTAAGATTCATTACAGCCAAGCTGAATCCTGACGTAATCTAATGTTCATGCATACTTTACAGCAGAGGATTGCTATAGCAAACCCAAGCCATTTTCTCCCCAAAACCTACCCCTCCTTTATTCTGATTTAAGCCTATAGAGTTGCCTACGGTAATATAACTTGGCATAGGACTGATCAGATCAAAGGTGGAAGAGAGAAAACAGGGATATATAGGCAAGATAGCCTGATGATAAGCAGTAGAGAAATGCTAGAATCTGTTGTTAATGAAATGGTAACGGGGCACTTGGAGATGGCGTTTATTGGTAGGGGGATTGAATTTAGAAGTCGCAGCGTCATGTTGCAACTGTACACAACTCTGGTGCGGCCGCACTTGGAGTACTGTGTGCAGTTCTGGTCCCCACATTACAGGAAGGATGTGGAGGCTTTGGAGAGGGTGCAGAGGAGGTTTACCAGGATGTTGCCTGGTATGGAGGGGAGGTCCTACGAGGAGAGGCTGAGGGATTTGGGGTTGTTTTCGCTGGAAAGAAGGCGGCTAAGAGGGGATCTTATTGAAACATATAAGATGATTAGAGGTTTAGATAGGGTGGATAGTAATAGCCTTTTCCCTCTGATGGAGAAATCTAGCACGAGGGGGCATGGCTTTAAATTAAGGGGTGGTAGTTATAGGATGGATGTCAGGGGTAGGTTCTTTACCCAGAGGGTGGTGAGGGATTGGAATGCCCTGCCTGCTGCAGTTGTAAATGCGCCTAGTTTGGGGGCGTTTAAGAGATCCGTGGATAGGTTTATGGACGAGAAGGGATTGGTTTAGGTTAGTGGGTCAGTGTTTTGTAACTGGTCGGCGCAACATCGTGGGCCGAAGGGCCTGTTCTGCGCTGTAATGTTCTATGTTCTATGATACCAGCATGGATTTTGGATTGGGGAATGGTGTTTGACCAGTTTGAGGGTCTAACTGGCAGGATGATCTCGTGGAGTAGTGTCACTGCCTCTGAGCCAGAAGCTCTGGGTCCAAGTCCCACCCCAGGAATTGATGGCCAAGGAAGGTGCATTCATTACACAGTCAAAGAGTTGTGTATCAACCTGTAACTCCTTCCATTTTTGCCAATGGCTGGTGGTAAGAGTGGGAGAGATTTCTGGTTAGCCACACTTAATGTGGAGTGGTGCTCTCAAGCAATAAGCTCCTGGTGACAGACTAGTGACCTGCTCCAGGAATTAGCAGCTATAGAAACAGACAAAAGTCTTCCTTATTCCACCACTAAGCACAGGAAGAGAATTGGCAGGGTGGTAAAAAGGTACTTACCATGTCCCATACAAGAAATTGTTACGCAAGATTTGGGATCATAGCACTGGGGATGATATATTAGCATGGATTAGTTAATGGCTCAATTTCAGTAAGAGGCTGTTACTATTGGGGTGTTGCTTCAACCTCAGCCATATGCGTTCTATACCAATGACATTGAAAGGATCAAGTCTCAAGAGTCATATTCAACTCAGTGCTAAATCTGTTTCTCTGTCTCTCTCTTTTTCTCTCTCTCTCTCTCTCTCTCTCTCACATATATGCCGCCAGACTTGCTGAGTTTTTTCTCCAACATTTTCTGTTTCTATTTCAGACTTCCAGCACCTGCACTACTTTGACTTTATTTTAATATATCCAAGTTTAATGGCAATCCCAAGCTGGGTGGCAAAGTAAACTGTGAGGAGAATGTAAAGAGGCTGCAAAGGGATATAGATAAAGGGATTAGGCAATAAACTGGGGAAGTTATCTACTTTTGAAAGATGCAACATAAGGAAGTGTTGTTCTGAGGAGTTTGAGTGCCTTTGTACACGTCACAGAAAAAAAAAGAGTATCTACTGTGCAGAAGGGGGTCATGTGGCCCATCAAGCCTGCACCAACAACAGTCCACCCTGTCCCTTATCCCACACATCTATCCTGCTAATCCCCCTGACAGTAGGATCAATTTAACATGGCCAGTCAACCTAACCCACACAACTTTGGACTGTGGGAGTAAACCGGAGCACCCACAGAAAACCCATGCAGACACAAGGAGAATGTGCAAACTCCACACTGACTGTGACCCAAGCTGGGAATCAAACCCGGATCCCTGGCACTGTGAGGTAGCAGTGCTAACCACTGTGGCACCCAATGACATGCAGGTTTAGCATCAAATAGAAAGGTAAATGATATGTTGGTTTTTATTGCAAGGGGAGTGGAGAGTTCAAGCGAAAGAAAGTTGGCTGAAATCT
Source organism: Carcharhinus amblyrhynchos (assembly GCF_965287045.1). Classification (NCBI taxonomy): domain Eukaryota; kingdom Metazoa; phylum Chordata; class Chondrichthyes; order Carcharhiniformes; family Carcharhinidae; genus Carcharhinus; species Carcharhinus amblyrhynchos. The sequence continues at coordinate 136,128,126 of NC_137327.1, forward strand.
TGCTTTTGGTGAGGCCACACAGGGAATGTTGTACAGAATTTTGGTCTCCTATTAAAAGAAGGAAATACTTGCTGCAACGGATACAATTAAGGGTCAGTAGATTGCTTCCTAGGTTAAGAGGGCTGTACTATCAGGAGAAATTGAACAAAATAGGGCAATATTCTTTAGAAGAATAAAGGGTGATCTCCTTAAACATGTAAACCCTTGTGGGCTTGACAGGGTACAAAACTGAGAGGATATTTCCCTTGCTGGAGATTTTTGAACTTGGGGTCTTGGTCTCTGAATAAGGAATTGGCCGTGTAACACTGAGTTAAAGAGAAATTTCTTTACTCTAGGGTTGTGAATCTTTGGAATTCTTCATCTCCCAGGCTGTGGACAGAATTCACTGAGTATATTTAATCTCTGTAGATTATTTGTGAATAAGAGTGTTTGAGAATGTGTCGAGAAAAATGGAGTTGATGCAGGAGTTGAACCTGATTATGTTGATTAGTGGCGGAGGCTCAAGTGGTTATATAAGCTACTACTGTTTCTTAAAATGATTGTGTTCTTCTGGGCTTTAATGCTTCAACATCACACCACACAGTGCAGTTATTTATTTTTTTCATCTTTTTTCTAATGTTGGTGTCATTGGCAAGGCCAGCATTTATTGCTAAGTGCCCTTGAATGGTGGGTTTGCTGGGCCATTTCAGAGGACAGTTATGAGTCAGTCAGGTTTCTGTGAGTCTGGAGTCACACGTAGGCCAGACCAGATGGAGATGGCAGATTTCCTTCTCAAAAGGGACATTAGTGAACCAGATGGGTATGCAAATGTTCGGTTTAAATTTAAAATTTACATCTTGTAAAATTACTTAGCACATCAGATGTACAAGTTTCAAGTATCATTTCAAACATAATACAAGTTCAAAGGTATCCCAATGCAGTCTACTTTTTTTGTACAGTGTATTTACAAGCACTCATCACAGTGATTTCTGAAAATGGAATTTAATGTTGGCAAGTGCGAGGTGGTCCACTTTGGTAGGAATAATGGTAGGAAGGATTATTACTTACGTGGAGAAAAACTGCAGCAGGCGACGGTGCAGAGGGACCTCGGGGTCCTTGTGCATGAGTCGCAAAAACCCAGCCTGCAGGTGCAGCAGGTGGTCAGGAAGGCAAATGGGATGCTGGCCTTCATAGCGAGGGGGATTGAATATAAAAGTAGGGAGGTCTTGCTGTGGCTGTATAGGGCATTGGTGAGGCCGCAGCTGGAGTACTGTGTGCAGTTTTGGGCGCCGTACTTACGCAAGGATATTTTGGCCTTGGAGGGAGTGCAGAGGAGGTTTACTAGGCTGATGCCGGAGTTGAACTATGAGGAGAGGCTGAATAAACTAGGCTTGTACTCGTTAGAGTTTAGAAGAATGAGGGGAGATCTCATTGAGACGTATAAGATGATGAATGGGATGGATAGGATAGAGGTGGAGAGACTCTTCCCGCTCAGAAAGGACAGTAGGACTAGGGGGCACAGCCTCAAGATAAAGGGGGGGCGGTTTAGAACGGAGTTGAGGAAGAATTTCTTCACTCAAAGGGTGGTGAATCTCTGGAATTCTCTGCCCGTTGAAGTGGTGGAGGCTACCTCGCTAAATATTTTTAAGACGCGGGTTGATGGGTTTTTGATAAGAGAGGGGATTAAGGGTTATGGGGAGAGGGCGGGAATGTGGAACTGAGCCATGACAGATCAGCCATGATCTTATTGAATGGCGGTCCAGGCTCGAAGGGCCAGATGGCCTACTCCTGCTCCTATTTCTTATGTTCTTATGAAGCCTTAGCTATTTATGTTCTATACCAATGACATTGAGAGGATCAAGTTTCAAAAAGAGTCATATTCAACTCCTATTAGAAGTAATAGGTTAAGTTTGAAGTAATAATGAAGTGTTGGTCTATATGAATGAAAATAGTTCCACTAGATTAATATATGAACTTGTAACCTTCTTCCCTTGTCTCTACAGGCATTTTTTTTGTAATGTAGTATAAATGTCATTATCATATATAATGTTGTAGATATGAAAAATTGTCCTCGAGATTTATTTTACTTGGCCCTTACTTCCATGTCTTATAAAATAGAACCTAGGGGCAGAAGTAGGCCATTTGGTCCTTCAAGCCTGCTCTGCCATTCAATATGACCATGGCAGATCCTCTATCTCAATGCCATGTTCTTGCTTTTGCCCCATACCCCATTAAGATCCCAAAAAAAAATCGCTTTCTTGAATCCATTCAGTGACTTGGCTCCCACAGCTTTCTGTGGTAGAGAATTGCACAGCTTCCTATTCTTTGAGTGAAGTAATGTTTCCTCAATGGCCTACCCCACATCCTGAGAACGTGACCCCACGTCCTGGAATCCCCAACCAGGTAGAACATCCTCCCTGAATCTAGTCTGTCCGGCTCTGCAGGAATTTCCAATCAGATGTCCTCTCATCCTTCTCAAATCCAGTGAATACAGGATCTACTCAAACCAATCCATGGATAGGGAGCAGCTGTTCCCCTTATTGAAGGGTCAGTCACAAGGGGGCATGGTTTCAAGGTGAGGGGCAGGTGGTTTAGGGGGGGATGTGAGGAAAATCATTTTTACCGAGAGGGTGGTGATGGTCTGGAATGCGCTGCCTGGGAGGGTAGAGACGGGTTGCCTCGTATCCCTTTAAAAAGTACCTGCATGAGCACTTGGCACGTCATCACATTTAAGGCTACGGGCCAAGTGCTGGTAAATAGAATTCGGTGGGCAGTCAGGTTGTTCTTGTGTGAGGGTATAGACTCAATGGGCTGAAGGGCCTCTTCTGCACTGTATGATTCTATGAATCTCTTCTCATAGGGCAGTATCACCAAGCTTTATCAGCCCAATGAACCACCCTTTTAAAAGTTGAATCTTTAGCTGATTGTTTTTTCCATTTATAATCATATTTTACTCCAAATTCTAAATGAAGAAGCAAATGCAAAGCCTTTTTAAAATTTTTTTTTTCATTTGAAGAATTAAAGATGCACCTCTGAACAAAGAAATGCGGGGACTTAAGACTATAGCAAGGCCAAAAGATTGAGCCAAGATCCCAGACTACGTGTGAATCTATTAATATGGTGATGAAATGGCCAGATAAAAACTGTGAACCCAGTTGGAGTTGATGGTGATTGATGTGAGTGATGTTTAGGGTGAAGGGGAAACGAGATAGCAGGAATGTCCAGTGTGAGTGCTGTTTAATTAACTGGGCATGCCTAGTTCACAGCATGCATGTGCAACACACTGACATTTCTTTCTATTACCTTTTGGTAATTATTATTAAGATTATTGTCACACTCATTAATCACTCACCCCCGCGAGCAATCCATCAAATGGCAAACACAGATCCTGTTCATCGTGTAATCGTGGTGTAACTGGGAACAAACGTTATTAAACGTTTGCATTATTAACTACTCAATTTATTTTGTGTCTGACTTTCTCTTTTGCTTCCAGGATCTCGTAGTTATTAGAGGTTTCTATTCCATATTAATGAGTATAGTGGTGTAATGGTTTTCTTACTGGGTGAGCAGTCTGAAGGCCTGCACTAAGATTCCAGAGTACACGAGTTAAAATTCCGTCTTGTGTTTAATTCAAATTCAAGAAAACTGGTGCCAGTAAAAGTGTCTGCAGAGTGGCTGAATTTTCAGGGATAATCCCAACAGGCTCACTATTTTCCTTTTCACTTATCTAGTCTGGCCTATCGCAGAATCACAAAATTGTTCCAGTGCAGAAGGAGGCTATTCGGCCCATTGTGTCTGTGCCAGCTCTCCAAATAGGCATTAGTGCTATTCCCCGGCTTTGTCCCCGTACCCCTGCTCGTTTTTTAAAAATTCAAATAATTAGTAATTTGCAATCTCCCAGTCCCCCGGCATTTTCCTTGAGACTAGGGAAGGCTGGAAGATTATGGCCAGCACAATTTTCCATTCTTCGATATCCTTGGAAGCATCTCATCTGATCCCGGTGTTTTGTCAACTTTAAGAACTGACAGCTTATTCAACGCTTCCTCCTTATCATATTTGAACCCTTCGAGGAACAGCATTTCCTCATCTGCCCTCAAGGCCTGGGAAGCATCTACTTCCTGGTAAAGACAGATGCAAAGTGTTCATTTAATAGCTCCACCATGCCCCCAGTCTCCATGTGTAAATTCACTTTTGGTCCCTAATTGGCTGTATTCCTGCTTTTGCCATCCTTTTGCTATTTATGTGCCTGTAGAAGACTTTTGGATTCCTTTTTATGTTGGCTGCCAGTCTTTTCTCAATCCATCTTTGCTTCTCTAAAGTGCTTTTTCACTTCCCATCTGAACCTTCTGTATTTCTCTTTTTGGCCTGAGTTTGATTCCCGGCTCAGGTCACTGTCTGTGTGAAGTTTGCACGTCTTCCCCATGTCTGCGTGGGCTTTCTCTAGGTGCTCCGGTTTCCTTCCACAGTCCAGAGATGTGTGGGTTAGGTTGATTGTCCATGTTAAATTAACCCTAGTGTCAGGGGGATTGGCAGGGTAAATGTGAGGAGTTATGGGAATAGGGCCTGGGTGGGATTGTGATTGGTGCAGACTTGATGGGCTGAATGGCCTCCTGCACTGTAAGGATTCTATGATTCTACTTGATACCTGTCACAGGCACACTTTTTCTTCTTTAGTTTCTATATTTCTTTTTCATCCAAGGAGCTCTGGATTTCTTTATTCTACCTTTCTCTTTTAAAGGAATACACCTTGACTCTGCCTGGACTGATTTTTGAAGGTAGCCCATTATTCAGCTACAATTTTTCCTGCCAACTTTTCATTCCAGTCTAACCAGCTCGGTTTCATTCCTGTCCTATTGATGTTGGCTCTCCCCAGTTAAATTCCTCTTATTCTGGATTGCCTCTTTTCATTTATCATCATCATCTTAAACCTTATGATACTCTTGCCTAAATGTTCCTCCACTAATGATCAATTTGGTCTACCTCATTTCCAAGGATCAGGTCCAACATTGCATCCTGTCTTGGACGGGACACATACTGCAGTAGAAAATTGGTCTGAAAACAATCTGGGAACTTTTGCCCCTTTTCTGCTCTTTACACTATGACTGTCCTTGTCTACATTTGGGTAATTACAGTCCCCCATTGAAACTATATTGTTATTTTCCTAGATTTGTTCTGTTACATCCTTTCCAACAGTTGGTGACCTTTTGACTACACCAAGCAATGTAATTGCACCCTTTTTGTTCCTTATCTCTAGCCAAGTTGATTCTGTTCTAGAACCTGCTGGGACGTTCTTTCTCCAACACAGCAATGCTCTCATTAACCAATATTACCTCCTTTCCTGCTTTCCTTCCTTTCCCATTTATTCTGAACACCTTGTACCTAGGAATATTTAACATCCGGTCCTGTCCTTCCTTGAGCCAAGGCTCTGTTATCATCACAATATCATACTTCCACATGGCAAGTTGCACCTGTAACTCACCAATCTTATTTCCTGTACTCCATACATTCACATACATGCACAGTAACCTTGATTTAGAGGTCATTTTCTTCCTTTACTCTGACTTCACTTATTAACTTGCTCCTCTCTATACTAGTGCTGCCTATCCCACCCAGTATTTTGTGCATCCTAGTATTCCTCTCTAATACTTCCTCTTGGCTTACCCCTGCCAAGTTAGTTTAAACCCCTCCCAATAGCACTAGCAAAACAGCCTGCAAGGAACTCAGTCCGAGCTCTGTACAGAGGCACCCCAGCAAGCTTGTATAGGTGCCAGCTTCCCCAAAACCAGTTTTGATGTCCCAGCCTTCCCTCCTGCATCATCTTTCCAGCCACATATTCATTTGCCTTAATCTACTAACCCCGTGCTTGCACGTGGCACTGGGAGTAAACCGGAGATTGCCTCATTTGAGCTCCTACTTGCTAATTTTTTTACCTCGCTGCCTAAATTCTGATTACAGGACTCCCATCTCTTTCTACCAAGTCATTGGTACCAAGGTGGGCACCAACCTTTGACTGTTCACCCTCCCCATAAAGAGTATCCTGCGGCTGCTCTGTGACATCCTTGAGTCTGGCACCAGTGAGGTAATATACCATCCAGGAGTCACGTCTCCAGCCACAGATGTCTGTCTGTTCCCCCTAATTAATAAATCCCCTATCACTATGGCTCATCCATGCTTCTTCCATCCCTCCTGTACAGTGCATGATGCCATAAACCTGGCTCTGACTGCATGACCTTGAGGAACCAGTGCCCTTGCCCACTTCCAAAATGGAAAGTTGATTTCTGAGTGGGACCCCAGAGCACTCCTGTGTTACCTGTCTAGTTCTCCTATGCTGCCTGGCGGTCATGTCTAACCTCTTTGCCTTCAGGCCCTGCAGTGTGATCACCTTGTTGGACCTGCTATCTATGTAGCTCTCAGCCCTCAGATGTGCCACCAATGTGGAGCTCCAAAACCCGGGGCTCCAGTTTCTGTAACTGGTGACACTTCCTACACATGTGGTCCTCTAGGACACCAGTGTTACCCATGACATGTACATATTACAGGACACGCATTCCACTTGATGGAGCTGCCCTGCCCTGCCATGGCATAACATTAACTTTGCTGATATGCATGGCTACGTGACCACATCAATGTGGTTGAATCATATTTAGTTTCTGAAGTTGCCTGTAAGCACAGATTATAGACATTCAGGCAGCAGGCCCTCCAACAACACCAGTAACTTAGATTTATATACACACTTTTACTGAAATGTCCCAGGGTGATTTCATAAAAGCATTCTGAACTACGTAGAAATATTTGGTCAGATGACCAAAATATTGGCCAAAGAGGTACGTTTTAAACAGTGGAAAGCTGAGCGGAGAGATGGAGTGGCATAGGAGGGAATTTATCGAGTCTGCACCGACCATAATCCCACACAGGCCCTATCCCTATAACCCCACTTACTTACCCTGCTAACTCCCTGACACTAATTGGCAATTTAGCATGGCCAATCCACCTAACCAGCACGTCTTTGGACCTTGGGAGGAAACTGAACCACCTGGAGGAAACCCACACAGACACAGGGAGAATGTACAAACTCCGCACAGTCAGTGACTCGAGCCAGGAATGGAACCCAGCTTCCGGCGCTGTGAGGCAGCAGTGCTATCCAGTGTGCCGCCCCAAAGCAATTCCAATGCTTAAGGTCTAAGCAGCGCAAAGAATGATTGGCAATTGTGGATTGACGAAAACCTGGGAAAGTTAAGAATTAGAGGAGGGCAGATACTTTAGAAATGTTGGTAACTGAAGGAGATTATAGAGATAAGGAAGCTGTGAAAGAATTTGAAAATACATTTTTGCCTGTCTGGGACAAGTAACCTATAGTAGTGGCTGCTGTTAATCCATAAACTGCCCATTAAAGTGCGCTGACCAGTATTTTAAATACTATTTCTAGTTAAGTCTTATGGAGAAACAGGGGTATATGAGATTATAGCTTTTTAAAAAATATAATTGCACAAATTAGATGAACGTCAGCTACAGTTGTATGTAATTATATTCAGTGACCTATTTATTTAGTGGGTATATTTGTTTACGTAATGTTGGGTCAAGTTCCCAAATGCGGGCTTGCCAGACCGATGAAACAATCTTCCTTTTGAGTCTGGTTAAAATGACTGAATGTTAAAGTTCTGTTCGTGTGTGGAAGTGGAAGGGAAGTGAGTACCAGTGAAGCATGAAAATGCACAAAAGCTGTTCACAAAAGCTTGTTTGCCCAAGTCTGTTTCCAATTATTTGCAAGCATTGGTGTGATATCGGGTCAAAACTTCCAATTCATCGTTCTGGTACGATGGAAATGACTTGTTCCTTCCTTCTAAACTTAAGTTTTTTTTTGAAATGACAGGGTTTTTTTTTTCACTTTCAGGCATAACACATTTAGCACTGCTGCCTCACAGCACCAGGGAGCTGGGTTCAATTCCTGGCTTGGGTCACTGTCTGTGTGGAGTTTGTATATTCTCCCTGTGTCTGCATGGGTTTCCTCCGGGTGCTCCAGTTTCCTCCCACAGTCCAAAGATGTGCTGGTTAGGTGAATTGGCTACGCTAAATTGTCCCTGGTTAGGGGGACTAGCTAGGGTAAATGCATGGGGTTATGGGGATAGGGCCTGGGTGGTGCAGACCTGATGGGCCAAATGGCCTCCTCCAGCACTGTGGGTTGTATGACTTCTATGCTAATGATGATACAAGTTACACATTTGATAACATAATTGGACTAATCAATCAAATCGTCTTTTACACCTTAGACATTGATGTTTTTATGCAAAAGTTTCAATTGCTCTCCAAGCGGAGGATGCTTCCATGTGATCCCGTGATACTCAGTGCAAAATCTGGAAGCCTCTCGATCTGCAAGGTTATTAATCATTTTCCTTTTCCAAAAACATTCAAAACGAGCTGGAACATGAACTTTTGAGTTGTTCTTGTGGTAGAATTTGCAGCCTGAAAGATTTGCATATGTTTTGCCTACTTTCTGTGCAGACACAGCTTTGGGATATAGATAAAATGGGTGGGGTAATTTCCAGCCAATCTGCTCCATTTTAGTTCTGAATGTGCCCTGCACTGTATTTCTCTCTCTGGGACTCCTGATTGCTACTGAAAAGCAGCCCCGAGGCAAGTGATTTTAATACACCATTTGTATATTGTTGAATCTAACATACTTGAGGCAAGTGATTTCATTGGCCTGAACAGGTGCTGGAGCATGGTAACTAGGGGAATTTCATAGTAACATCATTGTAGCGTTAATGTAAGCCTTATTTATGACTTATAAACTTTTATTACATCATTGTATCCATCATACTTCCTTGGGGCATGAGATTTTAATACACTGTTGTACAGTTTTGTATCTAACATGCATGAAATTGTCGCACTTTATTTGTGATGCAAAGTTATGTTTTATGTTTCTTTTTATGAGAAAAGAGCCCGTTGTTGACCTGTAGCTTAACACTTACAAGCAGTTGTACATGCCCCACTGGGCGATTAATTTACAGTTCTCTGCTATCTATTCATAGCAGCAGTGTTAAGGGTTAGGTCAAGGTGGTGGTATGATGTCCTTTTAAGAGATAGCAGCATGACATCACTGAGAGGGAAGTGTGTCATGTGATCCAGTTTTAGTTTAATTTTTGTGTTTCAGTGGAGCACATGCAGTTCCCATGTGCCGAGTCTCAATAAATGAAGGCACACACTATGTTTATGCAATGCCTTACGGGTGACTGGTGTCTTTATAAAAACACCAACAGCAGCAAAACAATCATATTATCTATAAGCAGAGCTATAGGAAGTGCAATAGTGTTTTTAAAAATGTGGAAAGCTTTCCTCCCTCTGAAACATAGCTCATCTGGAAGGACTTCCTCTTTGACCAATCTCCATCCATTATTCCAAGCCAGGTCTCTGACTAATGTGGTGAGCTAAATGCAAACAGCAGCAGATGACACATTCAGTGGAAGCTGAGAGCGATTTGTTTTATTATTGTCACATGTATTAGCATACAGTGAAAAGTATTGTTTCTTGTGCGCTATACAGGCAAAGCATACCGCTCAGAGTACAGGGGGAGGAGGAAAGGAGAGGGTACAGAATGTAGTGCTACAGTTAGAGCTAGGGTGTAGAGAAAGATCAATTTAATATGGTAGGTCCATTCAAAGCCTGATGGCAGCAGGGAAGAAGCTGTTCTTGAGTCGATTGGTACGTGACCGCAGACTTTTGTATCTTTTTCCTGATGGAAGTGAGTATGTCAGGGATGTGTGGGGGCCTTGATTATGCTGGCTGCTTTTCTGAGGCAGTGGAAGGTACAGACAGAGTCAATTGATGGGAGTCTGGCTTGAGTGATGGACAGGGCTACGTTCACAACTCTTTGTAGTTTCTTACGGTCTTGGCCAGAGCAAGAACCGTACCAAGCTGTGATACATTTGGGAAGGATGCTGTCTATGGGTGGAATGCTGGGCATGAGGAGCTGGGTTGTATTGTCACCAACAGGAGCATCACAGATAAATTCTAACAAACAAACCAAGATAAATATTCTGGTGCTTTAACAAGAAACACAACTTGGTATTTGACATTGATTTGAGATAACTATAACAATTCTCTTTATGCTGACTAATAAACAGAGAAGATATCCAGCCTGTACTTTTCCAGAGTAAAACATACAGCTAACAAAGTAATTATTACGATATTTTGTTTTTGTGGTATGAGCCAGAACTGTTGTGTCAAGGTGCAATTCATCCACGTTGCATTCGTACTTGAACAAGCAGTGTGAGTGTTTTATCAGCACTGATTCAGCTTGTCCTCTATTTACTTACACTGGCACATCTGGGACTGTAACACGAGCACTTGCAGGTGATCTCAACCAGCTATTTGTGTCTTTTGCTGACCAATTTATTAAATTGTTCCAAGGGCAAACCTTCAATAACTTGTATTTATATTGCATCTTTAATATAGTAAGATGCCCCAAGGCACTTCTGAGGAGTATTACTAGACAAAATTTGACATTGAGTCACTTAAGTTATTGGGGAAAATTATGGTTTAATAAATAGAAGGAGGATATTAAAGAAGGAAAGGATTGGAGAGGCTTAAGTGGGGAATTCTAGAACTTATGGTCTAGATGGCTAAAGGCATGACCACCAGTGGTGGAATAATTTGAAAACCAAGGTTAAATGAGTGGTTTGGGCAGTGTTCCCACTAATTTCCCCCTCCTGTTTGTGGCCAGTTTATTGCACTACGTGAACCATGTAAAATAGCTGTGTAGTTGTGAACGCATGTATCTTTATAAGGAACTTTACTTGTGCACAGCCTGCATCTCCTGGACAGCTCTATGGCCAAGCAACTCCACTGGTCAGAGGGAATGGTGGTCGCAGGGCTGGAGGAGATGAGGGAGGTTCATGGCTGAGGAGGGATTTAAGGAGGAAAATTTTTAAATTGGGGGTTGGTACAGCAACAGTTTTGAGATTATACCAGTCTGTGATCTTGGGGTGTCACGTTTATCCTGGGATGAGCTGCTGACCTAATTCGTGCCATCCCTAAGGATGCCTGTCACCCCCTTTGTAATCTTGCTCAACTTCACTACAGGAAGGACATAGAAGCTATTGAGAGGGTGCAGAGGAGATTTACATGGATGTTGCCTGGATTGGGAGGCATGCCTTATGAAGATAGGTTGAGGGAGCTGGGACTCTTCTCCCTGGAGAGACGAAGGTTGAGAGGCGACCTGATAGAGGTTTATAAAATGTTGAGAGGAATAGATAGGGTGGATTCTCGGAGGCTATTTCCCCAGGTTGAAATGGTCGCTACGAGAGGACACAGGTTTAAGGTGCAGGGAAGCAAGTACAGAGGAGATGTTAGGGGTAAGTTTTTCACTCAGAGGGTGGTGAGTGAATGGAATCGGCTGCCGTCGGTGGTGGTGGAGGTGGAGGCGAACTCGCTGGGGTCTTTTAAAAGACTTCTGGATGAGTACATGGGATCTAATGGGATTGGGGGTTATAGATAGATCTATGGCTTAGTAGGTATAGGTGTGATTGGTGCAACTTGTGGGCCGAAGGACCTGTTTGTGCTGTAGTGTTCTATGTTCATCCCCCACTCTCAGCTCCTCTGTTACAGAAACCCTTATTCTTGCCCTTGTTACCTTGACCATTCTGGCATATTCCTAGCCCATCTCCCACTTTCTACCCTGCATTACTTTGAGGTCATTCAGAACTCTCCAGCCTGTGTCTTAAGCAGCAGTAAGTCTCATTTCCCTCTTGCCAGCTTGGCTGACATACATTGCCTCTTGGTCAAGTGATATGTTGATTTTAAAAATTCTCATCCTTGTTATTTAACCCTTCCATGGGCTTGCCCCATCCAACCTCTGTACTCTCCTCCAACCCCATCATCTCCTGGAGATTTCTGTAATCCTGGCCTTGTGTACGTACGCAATCTTTAATTGCTTCACCATTGGTGTCCATGCCTCCAGTTGCCTTGGCACCAAGCTCTGGAATTTCCTCAATGTCTCAATCTTGCTTTCCTCCAAGAAACGTCTTTAAAAAAAAACCTAGTTCTGTGACATTTCACTTCCCTGACCCAACATGACTTAGTGTCATATCTTGATTTATGACACTCCTGTGAAGTGCCTTGGGATATTTTGTTATCTTAAAGGGACATTTTTGTTACGTTCTAGGCATTATCTAAATAGAAGCTGTTCCTGTCAGTCAGTGAGCACAACGTGAAGGGTGAACAGGATCTGTGTGCAGGTTAGGAGGCCGGTAGCTGGGTGTTGGATGGCCCCCAGCTTATGGAAGGTGGGAGGCTGCCCAGGAGTGTGTTGGATTGGACAAGCCTAGAGGTAACAGAGATTTGGATGAGAGTTTCAGCAGCAAATGAGCTGAGACAGGAATGGAATCAGCTAATGTTCTGGAGGTAGAGAACAGTGGTTTAGATGGTGCAGATATGTAGTTGGAAGCTCATCTCTGGGCCAATTATGGCACTGAGTTTGAACCAAACACTTGGGCTGGAATTCTCCGATCTAATTTACACCCCCTACCACTGTCAGCGAGAATGGAGAATTTGGCACTCAGCCAAAACTCCATTCACTGTAGCGGGACTGGAAAATCTCGGCCGCAAACAAGGTTGGAGAATCCAGCCTTTGGCTTTTGTGAATCTCGTCATAACATAAATTGTGAAATGCTTTATTGGATAATAAATGAAATGTAAAAATAGTTTAGACCTGATCTACTTAGTCCAATTGGTTCAATATCTTAGTGTGATAGAAGGATAATGGAAATGTTTGACTTTTCCACGTCAGGAATAATTTGTTCCCCTTATTGTATCGTTTTCAGTGCCTTTTACTCGGCCTTGCTGGTTCAAATTTCTATTTTCAAGCCCCCCCCCACCTCCCTCCTCTGCCTATGCCCATCACTATACTTTCCTCCTGCTCACAGCCAGAAAAGGAAGGTTTAATGGACATCAGGCCAGGTATCTTGGACTATCCAAGAATGTGGGCAAGAGATGTTTGTCAAGTACTGAAAGAACACAGCAAATTGCTTTTCATTTACATTTTCCTTAACCATAGAACGGAGGTCATTAGCTTCTTAATTGTTTACTGCTTCCGATTCCTTGCTTTTTAACAAGCCTGAATACACTGTGGTCTAAAATACAACTTTTAAAATAAGTTTATTTTCAAATTCCGTTCCACGGAACAATTGTCACAAAACGTCACACGTGGCTGGATTTATCCATGGACAGAGATTTATTCTGCTCCCTGTGAATTTGAAGTTAGTGTGACATAATAGGAGGTGGATTGTCCTTTGTAAGGAGTAGTGAGGTGGGGCTTCCATTTGCTGCTGACTATGACCCAAAATTGTCTCCCTTTTTGGTAATGTGGTTGGCCACCGCAGGATTTCTTCCACCAAAACCAAACCTGCTCTTGGCCCTGAGGTGAACCCTGGAAGGACTACAATGGGATTTGGAGTTAAAGATGAAATCCTCAAAACCAGAGGAGTCTTCAATTTTGGAGGCCATGGTAATGACTAGGATCAGAATTGAAGGAGAAGTGGTTTCTATCAGACCACCTTTCTTCATGGGAGAACTTCAGACCATTTCATAAAGCTTGCATCCTGGAGAGAAGGGAGGAAAATCTGCCCAGGATCAAGGCCACACCACCACCCCCATCACAGTTCACACGCGCTGGTTTGGAAGTACATTTTTAATTCTTTTGCTTGATTTGGGCACTGAATATTCAGCGCTTACTGCCCCTCCCTAATTGCTGTTGAGAAGATCGGTGAGAGCCACCTTCTTGTCGTCATAGCGATTTGGATATGACTCAGTGACTTGCTGGGCCACTTCAGAGATGGTTTAAGTTCCATTGATGAGTGGAGTCGCACACAGCAGATTGGAAAAAGATAAGCCAGCTTCAATCCCTAAAGAAAAGCAGGAACCTGCTGGCTTTTTACAGCAATCTAGTAGTTATATGGTCGCTGATTATAGCTTACTAAGTACCAGCCAGCAGATGCCCTGGCAGGTATTGAAACCTGAATTTTCCATTGTCCTGTACTGTATGCCCACACAACATCGGGATGAGTTGCAGAAAGAAATCTAGCCCAAGATCTCTTAATCAAATAAAAGCAATTGAAACAACTTATTTTTGTTCAGATCTTATTTATTATAACGAATACCAAAATCAGGAGATCGGCATTGACTACGCCTTGTACTGCCAATTGGTTATATAGCCACCTTTTATAATAGCTGCAATAACTGGGATTTATTAATTATTCTGAAAATTATAATCAGAAGTGAGACAATTGTCTTTGGCTCTCTGAATCAAACCAAGAGCTGGATCTACAACTGGTTTGGCAATTAGGATCAAACTGTAATCAAAATAAAAATATATTAATATTATAGTCCTCATTAACAGTAGATTCTAATTATTTAATGTAAGTCATTTTGGTGATAAATTTGAATTATATCAAGTGGGATTTGAAAGTTGAATTATCAGATAATTTCAAATAAGCAACTATATGATGTCAATCGCAGAATCCTGATGACACGGTGCAGAAGAGGTCCCGCAGCCCGTCAGATCTGCCCCGGTGCTTGAGAAACACTGATCACTATCTAGTCTCATTTACCAGCACTTGCCCCATCATCTTGAGTGTTATGATGTGCCAAGTGCTTACTCAGGTACTTCTTTAAAGGACGTGAGGCAACCCGCCCCCACCCTCCCAGGCAGTGCACTCCAGACTGTCACCATCCTCTGGGTAAAAAAGGTTTTTCCCTCATTTTCCCCCTATTCCTCCTGCCCCTCTCCTTGTAACCGATCTTTCAATCAAGGGGAACAGCTGCTCCTTATCCACTCTGTCCGTGCCCCTCATAATCTTGTACACCTCAATCAGCTCGCCCCTCGGTCTTCTCTGCTCCAATGAAAACAACCCAAGCCCATCTCTTCATAATTTAAATGTTCCATCCCAGGCAGCGTCCTGGTGAATCTGCTCTGAACCCCCTCCAGTGCAATCACATCCTTCCTATAATGTGGTGACCAGAATTGCACACAGTACTCCGGCTGTGACCTCACCAAAGTTGGTTCAACTCCAAAATGAGCTCCCTGCTATCGTAATCCATGCCTTAATTGATAAAGGGAAGTGTCCCATATGCCTTTTTCACTACCCTACTGACATGTCCTTCCAGCCTCAGAGATTTGTGTACAAACATGTTCCTCACAGCGTCTTAGTATCATGCCGTTCATTGAATAGTACTTATCAAATTACTTCTTCCAAAGTGCATCACCTCTCACTTTTCAGGGTTAAATTTCATCTGCCACTTATCTCGCCATTTGATCATTCCGTCTATACCTTTGTGTAGCCTCAAGCACTCCGCCTCACTGTTAACCACCCAGCCAATAATGTACTGAAAAACTCCAAAATTAAAATTCAACAGTTAATTGGGTTTTAACTTCATTATCAAACTGTTCAAACTAATTTAGTATTTGCCAGCAATTCCTTTGCATTAATTAAAGCTTTCCAAATCAGTAAAATTGTAATTCAACATTTGGATGCATTATGTAAGCTCAATTCCAAAACTCTGTGCTGCTTTTTTTGTTGCTTTTGTAAACATTTGTCTTATTTTGGGGTTGCACTAGAAACCTTTTACAAGCAGGATATTTTCTTGGGCAATTACATTGTGTAGCTGATGATTTTTTTTCGTCCTGTGTTCAGTAGCTTTAGTGTAAGAGAAGTAAGAATGTTTTCCTGCCACTTGCAGACAATGTTGCTCATTAGTCTACCTACAAACGGCAACAGTTTCCCTTTCTTTAAAAGATGCATTGTTGTAAGACAACTATGTCCCCCATTCCCTTGTGTTTGAATTTCTCTGGTGTACCATTACTGTTGTACTGATGCCACTCTGGTGAAAATTAGCAATTGCATCTTGCATGATTTTAGGATCATGCTTCGGTAGCACAGTGTTTAGCAGTGCTGCTTCACGGCTCCAGGGTCCTGGGTTCGATTCCTGGCTCGGGTCACTGTCTGAGGAGTTTACACATTCTCCTCGTATCTGCGTGGGTTTACTCCGGTTTCCTCCAAAAATGTGCGGATTAGGTTGATTGGCCATGCTAAGAAATTGCCCCTTAATGTCCAGAGATGCCTAGGTTAGAGAGATTAGTGATATATGTAGGGATATGGGGGTAGGGTCTGGGTGGGATTGTGTTCGGTGCAGACTCAGTGGGTCGAAGGGCCTCTTTCTGCACTGTAGGGTTCTATGATTCTATGATTCATTATTCCTCCTTAACAACTTCAGTCTTTTATTGTTATTGGCCATTCCACTATCTCTCCCTCGTGGGCTCTCGTCCATCTACAAGGCTAACCAGTGATTTAGAAAGATTTGCCATAACTTCCCATCTGTTGTATTGTCTGCCTCTATTTATAAATTTATTGTAGATGGGGTTTGATTAATCGTATAATATTTCATGGCACAGTGGTTAGCATGGCTGCCTCACACAACCAGGGACTCGGATTCAGTTCCAGCCTTGGCTCACTGTCTGTGTGGAGTTTGCACATTCTCCCCGTGTCTGCGTTGGTTTCCTCCGGGTGCTGCAGTTTCCTCCCACAGTCCAAAGATGTGCGGGTAAGATTGGTTGGCCATGCTAAATTGACCCTTAGTGTCAGGGGGTTTAGCAGGGTAAATAGGTGGGGTTATATGGTTAGGATGGCTATTGGTGCATTCTGGATGGCGGCTCCTGCACTGTAAAGGTTCAGAGATTAGAGATAATTCCGGAGTGTAATTATTGGGTGGGATGTTTCCCTTTTTTTGAGCCACTAGTGTTGCAGCAGAGAGGAAAAGTGACATTTCCAGTGGCTTTCTCCGCTATCGTTAGCAAGTTAGAGACATTAAAGCTAAGGGGTATGTTCCATATCTGCCCCACCAGCAACTTGACTTTTTTAAAAGATTGGGGCACCATTTTTAAAGGCCACTCCGATGCACAAAAGTAAAAAATACAACACATTGCCCCTCTCACCCCACACTGTGCCCGGGCATGACCTACTCACCGATGCCCTTCTGGTGGGTCTGGCTACCAGGTGCACGCTATTGGGAGACCAGTCATATTTCAAATTGATGTGAATGGATAATTTATGGAGGTGGGGGGACAATAATCAAATGGAAGGCAGTTTGGGCATCTTGCAGGATTTTCTGCTCCCTTGGCCCTTTATATCCGATGCAAAGAGGGATGACAGGGTAATGGAATTGGGACTGCAATCAGATCAGCCATGGTGTTATTGAACGGTGGAGCAGACCTGACAGATCGTATGGCCTATTCATTAGAATGAATGAATGAGTAGGGGAGGGAATTTAACAGATGATCGCATTAGGAAATTGGTCAGGTGTTTGGCAGGAATGCATGCCGAGTGCAACTTAGAACCATATAACCAGCCACCTGACATTAATTTTCTTTGGAAAAGCTGCCAGATACCGAACACCAGAACTGAGTGGAAAATCTGATCGAAAAAGATGGATTCAGATTCTGAACAGAGGCTCTTTTTGTCTAAACTGAAGCTTTTTGTTTTCAGACGCTGGTGGAATTGTCGTACGTTCCCAGTTGCTTCTGTTTTTATTCCATATTTGCATTTGTGTTTCGATCTGATTTCCTATTGCTTATTTTCACTGGCTGCAATCCCCAAAAGAGTCAGTGCGCACCTTAATCTGCTTTTTAAAAATTATTCATTCCTTTTGATCATCTCGGTTGTGGCAAGCAAAACGTTTCACAGAATCCTACAGTGCAGAAGGAGGTCTTGGTGGGACGTTTACTGTTCGGGTGTCCCAGAGCGATGATTTACTCAGTCAAATGCACCTTCGATTGTGGAGAAAGCAATTTAGAAACATAGAAAATGGAAGCAGGAGCAGGCCATTCAGCCCTTCGAGCCTGCTCCGCCATTCATTTTGATCACGGCTGATCATAAATCATTATCCTCCCTCTCTCCAAATATCCACTGATCCCTTTAGCCCCAAGACTTATATCTAATTTCTTCTTGAAATCACAACTACTTTCCCTGGTAGTGAATTCCAACCGTTTGCCATCCTCTGGGTGAAGAAATTTCTCCTCACTTCCGTTCTAAAAGGTTTACCCTGTATCCTCAAACTATGACCCTCTAGTTCTGGATTCCCCCCATCATCAGGAACATTCTTTGAGTCCTGTTACAATCATTAAAATCCCTACAGTCAGAAGGAGGCCATTAGGCCCATCGAACTGCATCAACAACAATCCTACCCACGCCCTATCCCTGTTATGCCACATATTTACCCTGCTAGCCCCCTGACACGCATGGCCAGTCCACCTAACCCGCACATCTTTGGACTGTGGGAAGAAACTGGAGCCCCCGGAGGAAACCCATGCAGACACGGGGAGAACGTGTAAACTCAACACAGATAGTTGCTGGAGTTTAGAATTGAACCCAGGTCCCTGGTGCTGTGAGGCAGCAGTAAACATCACTCTGCCACCGTGCTGTCCACAGAATTTTATAATTTAATTAGAAAAGATAAAAATTAACATGATGCCTGGGAATCCTATGCCAGTCGCTCTTTGAACATTGTGTTGAGAGTTGACTAAAAGTATGTATCCAGTGATAAGTGTCTCCTGACACTTCAACAACCTGATATCCACTTATTATTCATTTAGTTGTTAAGTTAGCCGATTCTTAGTGGGACTTTCAAGGGTTCAACTGTAATCCGCTGATAAGGCAGGTAATGGTTTAAAATGTCACCTAAAGCAGTGAAACGTGATTGAACTCCAGTCTGACATGGAGCTTAAGTCTGGATTGAATTTCAGGCTACTTCAGCGCAGCATTCGTTTTGCGTGCCTGAACGTACTAACTTCAATTTTGAATTTATCAAATCTGTCCTCATTCCTTAGCGGTAGCCAAGTATAAGATTTTTGCAGGCATACATACCCAAACAAATCTCTCAACACCGGCTTGAACTGTAGAAACTAGTTTTCTTCCCCTGAGTGATGGGGCTAAATTATTAATTCATTTGCGTTCACAGGCGTTCCTCTTCCTGTTGGTCTGGCCTCAGCTTGTTCTTGAACTTGTTCTTTAGCTTCATGTGCAAAAGTTGGGAATTTCAAGCCTTGCGCTGAATCTGGAATATCTTCCTACAAGTTGATCCAAAAACAGAGCGTCGACATGGTGCAGCACGATAGCACAGTGGTTAGCACTGCTGCCTCAGCGTGCCAGGGACCCGGGTTCAAGTCCTGGTTGTCACTGTCTGTGTGGAGTTTGCATATTCTCGCTGTGTCTGCGTGGGTTTCCTCCGGGTGCTCTGGTTTCCTCCCACAGTCCAAAGATGTTTGGGTTGGGTGCATTGGCCATGCTAAATTGACCCTTAGTGTCCTGGAAAGCATAGGTTAGAGGGATTAGCAGAGTAAATGTGTGAGGTTATGGGGATAGGGCCGAGGTGGGACTGGTGCAGACTTGATGGGCTGAATGGCCTCTGTCTGCACTGTAGAGATTCTATGACATCTTCCATGAAGTGCAGGCAGTGCATACAATGAGGAGCATTGAAGCAAGTCAAATGCTTCAGCAAATTGGAGGAAGGGTGAAGGGAGTTCACTCGAGGGGAAGAGTCTCAAGCAGGTGAGGGTGGGAATTGAAAGGAGAAGATTGGTTTTAAACCAGTTGAGCAGTTGAAATGCTGCTTTTGGATTAGGAGAAAGAGTTAGAGGAGGTTTGTCTCTTGTAAACTGGCAAGGGCAATGAAGACTCGATAGGCCAAAGGGCCTCCTCTACACAGTGTGATTCTATGAATTGGAGTGTGAATATATCTCTGAACTGGAGGGGTGTGGAAGGTCTCTGGTTGAGAGTGTTTCTGTGGTCTGGATGAAACTGAATGGAAAGTGGTTTGGAAAAGTTGGAGATTGAAAGTTTCTTTTGTTGACTTGATGGGAGGCTACAAAAAGATACAGAATGTTTCTGAAATGTTGCTAAGTTGGAGTGGGCATTGCTTCGTTATCAGTGGAGATGACTCAGTGAATTTGGAGGAATCTGCAGTGAAAAGTTCCACTGGACTGTGGGGCATTTGGAAGGGCAGCTTATACCAATTTCTAAGCAGCCAGAGAACATGGGTAAGATATCTCGGCCTCTGGAGGTGGTGCGCCATTTGCCAGTGACAGAATTTTCTGGTACCTGCTGCTGTCAATGGGATTTCTCATTGAATCCACCTCGCGCCGCAGGGAATCCCATGGCAGGGATGGGCTGGTGACCGGACTGGAAGATCCTCCCCTTGTGAGTGGTGTGAACGTTCTGGTCCATGTCGCTTTTAAACTGCAGGAGGCAGTGGGTGGGTGGTAGGAGAGGGGGACGAAGGAGGAGAGTGGGTGGGGGTGAGAGGGAGATGAGGAGTTTTACACCAAGGGGAAGCGACTGACTGTTGAAATACGTTCTGGGAAAGTTAGATCTGTTTGGTATCTTCACACACACACACACACACACACACACACACACACACACACACACACACACACACACACACACACACACACAGAAATTTTAGGCTGATTATTAATTAATCTGTTGCATTCTGCCATTCCTCTTCCATATTAGTTTCCAGTGCAATAATATCAGATACTCGTGACTGTCTGATGTTAAAAGATTGGTTTCCACGTTGTCCACACAGCTGTCATGCTGCAGAATGAGATATTCTTTGTTCTGTTGTTGGTGCTGATGGTAAAATTTTGTCCCAAATGCAAAACTTGCTTCCATCTTGTCTCTGCCTGAAGTATGAATATTTTGTTGCAGCTTTGACTGGAGGACGATCACTCCAGTGTGTCTCATATAATACAACATTAATTTGTATAGTACTTGGAATACAGTAATGACCTTCTCTTCCCTGCCTCATTTCCCCTGTTGACTGTCTCAGGGTGATGTGGTTTCATTGGTAGTTCATGGTTATTATCTCCAGGTGATCACTCTTCCTGTGTGATGTGAGTGTGTGTGTGTATTAATAAGCTCACTGAATATAGTGAAGAAGCAAAGCTGTCCTGGCCCAACTTCTGGATATGTACTTTCTACCAGGGATCATTGGAATCCTGAATAACTGTTATTTTAAACCTTGGATTCCAGTGTTCCTGTGTGGTGTTAAAACCTTTGCCTAATTGACATCAGCAGTTTAACTAATTGTAATCAATATTTTTATGCAGGGTGGCACAGTGGTTCGCACTGCTGTCTGAGTGCCAGGGACCCGGGTTCGATTCCCAGCTAGGGTGACTGTGCAAAGTGTGCATGTTCTCCCCATGTCGGCGTGGGTTTCCTCCAGGTGCTCCGGTTTCTTCCCATTGTTCGAAAGACACTCTGGCTAGGGGCATTGGCCCATGCTGAATTCTGCCTCACTATACTCTAACAGGCACTGGAGTGTGGCGACTAGGGGATTTTCACAGTAACTTCATTGCGGTGTTAATGTAAGCCTTACTTGTGACACAAATAAAATGAACTTTTCTCCTCAAATTTAGTGTTATGAAAGGAATGAAAAAAATGCATTTACTAATGCACTGATGTCTTGATGCACTTTACACTGTAAAAAGTATTAATTGGCTGTAGTCACTATTGTAAGAACATAAGAAATAGGAGCAGGAGTAGGCCATCTAGCCCTTCGAGCCTGCCCCGCCATTCAATAAGATCATGGCTGATCTGAAGTGGATCAGTTCCACTTTCCCGCCTTTTCCCCATAACCCTTAATCCCCTTGCCTATCAAAAACCTATCTACCCGCGTCTTAAATATATTCAGCGAGGTAGCCTCCACCACTTCAACGGGCAGACAATTCCAGAGATTCACCACCCTTTGAGTGAAGAAGTTCCTCCTCAACTCCGTTCTAAACTGCCTAGTCCTACTGTCCTTTCTGAGCGGGAAGAGTCTCTCCACCTCTATCCTATCCATCCCATTCATCATCTTGTACGTCTCAATGAGATCTCCCCTCATCCTTCTAAACTCTAACGAGTACAAGCCTAGTTTATTCAGCCTCTCATTGTAGGAACCATTAATGTTATGTAACTTACCTGGTAGTGTTGGAAGTTCCAGGCAGATCGGAAAGCGGGAATGCATTGTTTGAAAACATACTATCTACGTTCCTGTCTGAATAATTTGAGGTATATAAGATGTTGAGAGGTATAGATCGAGTGGATTCTCAGAGGCTTTTTCCCAGGGCTGAAATGGCTGCCACAAGAGGACACAGGTTTAAGGTGCTGGGGAGTAGGTACAGAGGAGATGTCAGGGGTAAATTTTTCACTCGGAGGGTGGTGGGTGAGTGGAATCGGCTGCCGTCGGTGGTGGAGGCGAACTTGTTGGGGTCTTTTAAGAGACTTCTGGATGAGTACATGGGACTTAATAGGACTGAGGGTTATAGGTAGAGATATGATTGGCGCAACTTGTGGGCTGAAGGGCCTGTTTGTGTTGTAGTTTTTCTATGATCTATGTTCTGTAATGGCAGCTTAAGGTTATAATCAGTCTGGTCAGGAGGCAGAGAAAAAGTATTAGCAAGACAATGCATCCTGTCAACAACTCGCAATGAAGCAGCAAGTTGATTAAAATTTGATAGCTGGATGTCTTTCACGCCCTTCAAACCAAGCCAACAAACTTAGGTAGTGATCTAGATATGGTAATGATGCATTATGCTATCTTGGTTGTGCAACAGGAGTTGTAAATGAGACCAAATCTACATGTTATAATATCCTATTGATAATGCAATACGGTATCTGATTCTGGGGAAATATAGAACAACTTTTAACCAATTCACTTCCATTGCTTTGATCAGCTTTAAAGCTTCTGAATTGTTTCTCGTGGATATTCCAAAAATCTGTGTCTGTGCAGCCGTTGCAATGCAAATTGTGCGTGCTTAATTTAAATAAAATTAATTCCACATTGTGTATTGAAAATTGACCTCAAGCCAAAAGCGAAATGTGCTGAGAAACTGATATAATAACAGAAAAGAACAGTACAGCACAGGAACAGGCCCTTCGGCCCTCCAAGCCTGCACCGATCATGATGCCCACCTAAACTAAAACCATATGCACTTAGAGTCCGTATCCTTCCATTCCCATCCTATTCATGTATTCATCTAGATGCCCCTTAAATGCCACTATCGTATCTGCTCCAACCACCTTCCCAGGCAGCACGTTCCAGACACTCACCTTCCTGTGTATAAAAAGAAACTTGCCCCGCACATCTCTCCTAAACTTTTCCCCATGCACCTTAAACCTATGTCCCCAGCACTTGACTTTCCGACCCAAGGAAAAGACATCTGACTATCTGCTCTGTCCATGCCATTCATAATCTTGTAAACCTTTTATCGGGTCACCCCTCAACCTCTGTCGTTCTAGTGAGAACAAACTGAGTTTATCCAACCCCTCCTCATAGCTAATACCTTCCAGACCAGGCAAACCTCTTCTGTATCCTCTCCAAAGCATCCACGTCCTTCTGGTAGTGTGACGACCAGAATTGTAGACAGTGTTCTAAATGGGGCCGAACTAAGGTTCTGTACAGCTGTAGCATGATCTGCCAGTTTTTGTACTCAGTGCCCTGGCTGACGAAGGCGAACATGCCGTTTGCTTTCTCGACTATGTCTATCAGTGTTTGTGGGGAGAGAAAAATGCAGTTAACATTTCGGGACTTTGAATGTTTTCCAGTGAATTATTTCCAGCAAAAAATGTTGGAGGAACTCGAGGCATCTGTGGGGAGAGCAGCTCTGATGAAGGGTTATCCTGACTCGAAACGTTGGCTCTATTCTCTCTCCACGGATGTTGTCAGACATGCCGAATTTCTCCAGCACTTTGTTTTAGTTTCAGATTCCTGCAGCTACAGTATTTTGCCTATTTCTAGCAGGTTCTGTTTGGTCCCAAGAAATTCTGGGGAGAAGATGCTCTACGATGAAGGAACATCAAACACATGTATCAGTCAAGGTTTGATCACGGATGGAAATAAATAACTTGCATGTGTGTACACACACTGGAGGCATTTGAAACTTCTTCACACCGATAAAGTACAATGTTATAGAATCCTACAGTGCAGGAGGAGCCCATTGAGTCTGCACCCTGCATTCCCTGGAATTTCAGATGTCTCAGGGGTGATTGATTGTAGTTTGCAAGATGTTAAGGGAAACAGATGCGTTAGGCTGGGCTTTCTGCTTGTTGGGGAATCTCGGGTGAGGGAAGCTTGGAACTCTTTTCCATCAACAGCAGTTGATGGGTTGGTTGTCAATTTTTAAATATAAAATTGATTGTTTTGTTAGCCAGAGGACAGGCTGGATCACAGCTTCCTGTGCTGTAAACACTCCTTGATTCAGTGGATGGCATGGTGGCACGGTGGTTAGCATTGCTGCCTCAAAGCCCCAGAACCGGGGTTCAGCTCCAGCCTTGGGTGACTTTCTCCCCATGTCTGTGTGGGTTTCCTCCTGGTGCTCCAGTGTCCCCCCCCACAGTCCAAAAGACGTGCTGTTTAGGTTAATTTGGCCATGTTAAATTGCCCTTTAGTGTCAGGGAGATTAGAAGATTATGGGGATAGAGACTGGGGCGGGCACAGGCTCGACGGGCTGAATGGCCTCCTTCTGCACTGTAGGGATGCTGAGTTTCCAGTTGGTGAATACTGTAAAAGGATGCACTATGGAATTCTCGGAAACTAGGTGAGACCACAATTCCCTCATGGAATGAAAGATGCGCCTGCTTAATCAGTTAGTGTTTTGACAAACGCATCAAATGTGTTTGTTTTGATTTGGAGTCTCTACTAATTACAACATCTGGCTACCATGGTTGCCATACTTGTTCAGTTGTGACAGAATATGCACCAGAGAGCTGTAGCGATTGTGTGCACAAGATGCACTCAGTCTATAATTAGTGAGTGGTGCCTTAGAGATGCTCTCCCTTGGTCTTTGTGTTTTTAACTCCAAGAAATTAGTGCAACTTTTATACATCCTAAATTCCAGCATTGCATTTGATCGCTCCCCTACTCAATTGACTGCTACAGTTTTCAATGTGAAACTAACCATACGATATGATAAGCACTGGAAGGAAAAGAATTTAATTAAGTGTTGACTGACTGAAACAGCTAAAGTGGTCAGGCCACATTATCAAAAGACACAGCTTTGCAGGACCTCTGCCAGTTATTTACAAAGCAGGGAGCATCCAAGCTTTTAGCGACTGCAATAAAACTGCGTTTGGCCCAAGTAAGGAAACAGAATGGGAATTATTACAGTGACATTGATCTGCTGTTATAGAAAGCACATGTCATTAACCACGCTGCAGAGAGTGGCAAAGATCTCTCAGAATTCACCCAAACACTCATCTTTCTGGGTGAGATTGTAGACATAATGGCATGCCTTCACAGTCGTGGTATTTTGGCACTTGCCCAGAGAATAAGCATTTGCTTACAGGAGACAGCGTGGCTGCCAGGGGCACACTGAGAACATGGAAATTCTTTCTGGTGTGGGGGAGGGAATTGATCAGTACAACGTAACTTTTTTTTGACTTCAAGGAGAATGTCATTAAGATTGATTACACATGTCTGTTGAGAAATAAAGGGAACTAATAGGCGGATGAAGCAAATGTTTGGCTTCACAGAAAAAATACAAAATTTGCAATTATAAACCTAATGGTCCCAATACGCTGAATACTGGGCAATCTTTCTTCCTTCTAAGGCTGACCATTCTGAGTTATATTTATAGTTACCAAATTAATGAGTCACCGACCTAAGCATTTAGTCCCACACTACAATAAATGTGAAATTATTTTTAGTATTCTGAGCATTCACTGAGGCAATTCTGGCAAATTAATGGAGTAGAAAAAATAGGCTTAGCCCCATCTATACAAGCTGTTAAACATAATCATTAACTCTCAAAATGATTCTGTTTATTACCCACTTCCTCCTCCATCACCTCTACCATTGATGTATTGTGAGTTCCTCAGTCTGGAGCTTTGTAAGCTAACTGATCTTTTCCTCACTGAGACTAAAATCGTGTGCAAATGTTTCTGCCCAGTTTTGAACTGGGAGTCTTTTGCTTATTAGGCGAATGTGAAAGCCACTGCATTGCAGAAAGGATAATACACCTGGAAGGCTATCAAATAATGGGAGAACTGAAGCCATTGCCATTGCCTCTGATGCCCTTTGCTGTCAGCTACACCCGTTTTCTAGCCATTGTCTCAGATTGTTCACAATCTCTGCTTTCTAGTTTGAGGTTTCTGAATGATCGTGATAGGCAGAGTTTTACTTTCGGAAAGCCTCAGACTTCAAGGAGGTTTGACTATGCCCATTAAAATAATGAAAGGCAAGACTTCATGCAGTTGGAAAGGCTAATCATTTTGGATAAGTTAGGGAAGGCAAGGCCAAAGATGATGACAGAAAGGTGAAGAACATAATTACATAATACAAATTAATTCTGAGTTGTATGTCTGCAGTGGATTACGTGCAGTGATTTATTTACTGGAATCATTCAAAAGGAAGCTAGCCAAATTTGATTTTTTTTTATTATTGTCACATCTATTGCTAGAAGTATTGTTTTTGTGCTAAACAGACAAAGCGTTCAGTACATGGAGAAGGAAAGGAGAGGGTTCAGAATACTGTGTTATAGTCATAATTAGGGTGTGGAGAAAAATCAACTTAATGTATGGTAGATCCAGTCAAAAGTCTGATGACGGGGAAGAAGCTGTCCTTGAGTCGTTGTGACCT
Source organism: Carcharhinus amblyrhynchos (assembly GCF_965287045.1). Lineage (NCBI taxonomy): Eukaryota > Metazoa > Chordata > Chondrichthyes > Carcharhiniformes > Carcharhinidae > Carcharhinus > Carcharhinus amblyrhynchos. Next base: position 136,154,772 of record NC_137327.1, read on the forward strand.
CAGACTTTTGTATTTTTTCCCTGATGGGAGAAGGTGAGACAGTATGCCCGGGGTGTGTGGGGTCTTTGAATATGCTGGCTGCTTTTCCGAGGTAGCGGGAAGTGTAGACAATGTCAATGGATGGGAGGCTGGATTGCATGAGAAGTTGGATTTCATTCACGATCCTTTGCAGTTTCTTAAACTGTTTAAGTGCAGCATAATTGGAGACTGGTTTTGTTTGCATTGTTACGCTGTTGATGAGAAATTTTATCATTGACCTCGTAACAGTCCTCCGTTTTTAATATATACACAGATTGCTGCATGTATACTTCTGCAGAATGTATATCTCACAACAGCAATAATGTCATTAAGCAGTAAAAAGTAGAATGTGAATCCTATTTAAGAATATTCTCGAGTTATTTTTGAGATCTTCAGCTTGTTTCTTTGACCTGTTTCTGTACAGCTGAGAGAGCTATTATATAGACTGCTCCCAGGCCAACACTTAAACTGCCAGGCAAATAATAGCCTGATAATAATCAAAGAGCTACGTGACAATAATGTCACAAATTTTGCCTATAACACAAAGGAGTATTGTGCGCAGTTGTGGTCATTGAGGAAATGCAACAAAGGTTCACCAGACTGATTCCTGATATGGCAGGATTGTCGTATGAGGAGAGATTGAGCCAGTATTCACTGGAATCGCAAAGAATGAGGGGACCTAACTGATACACCTTTGGAAGAAAGTATAACTGGTGTGATCAGTGGACTATGAAGAGAGACTAAATAGACTGGCTCTGTGCTCATTGGAGTTTAGAAGGATGAGGAGGGATCTTATAGAGACGTACAAGATAATGAAAGGAATGGATGGGGTAGAGGTAGAGAGATTCTTCCCGTTTAGAAAGGACAACAGGACTAGAGGACACAGCCTCAAGATAAAGTGGGGGGGGGCAGTTTAGATCAGAGTTGAGGAGGAACTTCTTCACTCAAAGGGTGGTGAATCTCTGGAATTCTCTGCCTGTTGAAGTGGTGGAGGCTGCCTCGCTAAATATATTTAAGACGCGGGTAGATAGGTTTTTGATAGACAAGGAAATTAAGGGTTATGGGGAGAAAGCGGGAAAGTGGAACTGATCCACTTCAGATCAGCCATGATCTTATTGAATGGCGGGGCAGGCTCGCAGGGCTAGATGGCCTACTCCTGCTCCTATTTCTTATGTTCTTATCAGTAAGTTTGCAGATGACACAAAGATGGCTGGACTTGCTGATAGCGATGAACATTGTCGGACAATACAGCAGGATATAGATAGGCTGGAAAATTGGGCGGAGAAATGGCAGATGGAATTTAATCCAGATAAATGCGAAGTGATGCATTTTTGGAAGAACTAATGTAGAGGGAAGTTATACAATAAATGGCAGGACCATCAAGAGTATAGACACAAACGGACCTGGGAGTGCAAGTCCACAGATCCTTGAAGGTGGCAGCACAAGCGGAGAAGGTGGTGAGGGAGGCATATGGCATGCTTGCCTTTATAGGATGGGGTATAGAGTATAAAAGCTGGAGTCTGATGTTGCAGCTGTATAGAACGTTGGTTAGGCCACATTTGGAGCACTGTGTCCAGTTCTGGTTACCACACTACCAGAAGGATGTGGAGGCTTTGGAGAGAGTGCAGAGGAGGTTTACCAGGATGTGGCCTGGTATGGAGAGTCTTAGCTGTGAGGAGAGATTGGGTAAACTGGGGTTGTTCTCCCTGAAAAGACGGAGAATGAGGGGAGACCTAATAGAGGTGTATAAAATTATGAAAGGTATAGATAGGGTGAACAGCGGGAAGCTTTTTCCCAGGTCGGAGGTGACAAACACAAGGGATCACAGGCTCAAGGTGAGAGGGACGAGGTTTAACTCAAGTATCAGAGGGATTTTTTTTACAGAGGGTGGTGGGGGCCTGGAATGCGCTGCGAAATAGGGTGGTGGAGGTGGACACGCTGGGATCGTTCTGGATAGTCACATGTGCAGACTGGGAATGGAGGGATACAAATGAATGGTCTAGTTGGACCAACGAGTGGCGCAGGCTTGGAGGGCCGAAGGGCCTGTTTCCTGTGCTGTACTGTTCTTTGTATGAAACTCTGACAGGGCCCAACAAGACTGGATACAGGGATATTGTTTCCTCTGGAACTAGAACAAGGGGTCACAGTCTCGGGCTCCTGGGTAGGCCATTTAGGACTGAGATGAGGGGAAACATCTTCAACTCAGAGGGTGGTGAAGCTGTGGAATTTTCTACCACAGAAGGCCTAGGAGGCCAACTCACTGAATATATTTAAGGAGGAAATAGATGTCTAGACATTAAAGGCTTCAGGGAGTATGGAGAAAACAGGGGAATATGGTGATGAGATAGAGGATCAGCAAGGATCATATTAAATGGTGGGGTAGGCTTGAAGGGCCGAATGGTCTACTCTTGCCATTTTCTATATTTCTAAGAGAGCCTGAGTGGAGCAATCCCACCAGAGATAACTGTCCCAGGGCTGAGGGGCAGCAAAATGGTCAGAAGCGGTAACATTTATTTTTTTAATTATGGGGAGTATTCCCACCCCCAGTTTGTATTCTTTTTCTGCTGGTCTGGCACCATTCCTACTGGATAGGGGCAGGACGAGATGGGTTTTTAAAAAAAAAGTCAGCTGGGCCACACTTAGTTGCTAGTGCCGCCTGCAGCGGGAATCCCTGGCAGCATCGCCCGTCCCAGTTTAAAAACCAAACTCCCTGCAATCTATTTTCGTGTCAGGCCTCTGTGCGTCTGCATTCAAAAAAAAGCGTTGTAATAAAAATGTGCAGTAAGGATCTTTTTTGTTTTAAAAAAAACTAAAAGCATGTTCTGTTTTTTAATTGCAGATCTTTCTCCTGGCCTGTCCCCCCAGTAGAATCGCCCTCATTGTTTTCAGGTAAGAATGGTTCTGATTATTTATCTATTTCTGAGTTTTGTATCTATGAATAAAATTATAGACATGAATTATGACACGAGTGCCTGCAATCAACAGACTAATTGCAGATATGATTCAGAAGGTCAACAAAGGAAAAGTTAACACTACTTTAGCGATTCTGTTGCATAATTGCTGCTTATAGCCTGTATTAAAGGCGAATGGGATGCTGGCCTTCATAGCGAGGGGGGATTGAATATAAAAGTAGGGAGGTCTTGCTGCAGCTGTATAGGGCATTGGTGAGGCCGCAGCTGGAGTACTGTGTGCAGTTTTGGGCGCCGCACCTGCGCAAAGATATTTTGGCCTTGGAGGGAGTGCAGAGGAGGTTTACTAGGCTGATACCGGAGTTGAGGGGGTTGAGCTATGAGGAGAGGCTGAATAAACTGGGCTCGTTCTCGGTAGAGTTTAGAAGAATGAGGGGAGATCTCATTGAGACGTATAAGATGATGAATGGGATGGATAGGATAGAGGTGGAGAGACTCTTCCTGCTCAAAAAAGACAGTAGGACTAGGGGGCACAGCCTCAAGATAAAAGGGGGGCGGTTTAGAATGGAGTTGAGGAGGAACTTCTTCACTCAAAGGGTGGTGAATCTCTGGAATTCTCTGCCCGTTGAAGTGGTGGAGGCTGCCTCGCTAAATATATTTAAGACGCGGGTTGATGGGTTTTTGATAAGAGAGGGGATTAAGGGTTATGGGGAGAAAACGGGAAAGTGGAACTGAGCAGCGACAGATCAGCCATGATCTTATTGAATGGCAGGGCAGGCTCGAAGGGCTGGATGGCCTACTCCTGCTCCTATTTCTTATGTTCTTATGTTAATTAGTCTCCAGATTTGTCTAGCTTCTGCATCTTCTCTGCCAGACTGTCTCTAACACCCTGTTACCAAACCGGGGCATTGTAGAAACGGAATTAAAAACCTCCAGTGCATGAACTAATTGGATCCACCTTCTTTCTCACAATAGTTAGGCTCAATATGACTTTTAATGAGATTTTATGTTTATAATTCCTCAGAAAAAGAACTGTTTAATTCATTCTTTCCTCCCAAAGATGTGCTGGTTAGGTGGAGTGGCTAAATTGCTCCTTCGTGTCAGGGGGATTAATCGGGTAAATATGTGGGAGTTACGGGGATAGGGCCTGGGTGGGATTGTTGTCGGTGCAGACTCGATGGGCTGAATGGCCTCTTTCTGCACTATGGCGATTCTGTGATTCTTCCCCCAGCCAACCTCCCATCCCTTCCAATCACCTCTCTCTTTCCTGCCTCTTCCTTTGGTAAATTCAAAGACATAGTTCTGTATATTTAAAAAAGAAGTGCGATTCGAGATATCGCCCCGCATAACAAAAGCAAAAGATTTGTAATGTGAGTTGTTGCTGATTTGCGTGTATCATCTGATCATCGTTTCTCAGTCAGGATGGTTATCCGTGCCTCATTCCATACTAATAATGTAACTTGGCTTGTTTATCAGAGTGAAGTTGTTTCTGGTGTTGAATAACCCCAGTCAGTGTGTCAGTGAGGGGAGGTAATGACCTAGTGGTATTATCGCTAGACTATTAATCCAGAAACTCGGCAAAGGTTCTGGGGACCTGGGTTCGAATCCTGCCTTGGCAGATGGTGGAATTTGAATTCAGTAAAAAAAAAAGTTGAATTTAGAATCTACTCATAGAATCCCTACAGTGTGGATGGAGGCCATTCAGCCCATTATGTGTGCACTGACTCTTACCAGGTTAACCCCATAATCCCACATATTTATCCTACTAATCTCCCTTGTATACACATCATGGGACACTAAGGGATAATTTAGAATGGTCAATGTACCTAAGCTGCACATTTTTGGACATCTTAACTGAGGACCATGAAACCATTGTTGACTCTCAGAAAACCCGTCTGGTTCACTAATCTCCTGTTTAAGAAGGAAATCTGCCGTCCTTACCCGGTCTGGCCTACATGTGACTCCAGAGCCACAGCCAATGTGGTTGACTCTCAGCTGCCCTTGAGCAACTAGGGATGGGCAATAGGTGCTGGCCAACCCTTGTCTCACGAAAGAAAAAATAAAAACCTGTTGCAGTCTCCTGTAGTTAGCTGGATGGGGCAGATTCTGTAAACTGTGTGCCTTTATATGCTCTTCTCTGATCAGAACTTTCCGCATATCTGATGAAGGAACAGCTTTTCCGGAAGCTTGTGGGTTTACTATCAAATAAACTGGTTGGACTTTAACTTGGTGTTGAGACTTCTGACTGGGGCAAAATTGGCAGGACCCTTCCTAGCTGGCACCTGGAGGCTTGTACATATTCACGTTATGGAAACGGCTGAGCCAAAGTGTGTCACACAACATGGTTAATGACAGGGTGGCAGTATCAGCAATGTTGGATCGGACATGAGTGACACAGCATGTTTAGTCTGAGGGAGGTAGCAGAATAGGCCAAGGCCGAGCGAACTGCTTCTATGATTCCCAAGGCAAGCAATGTTGTGTAAAGCCAGAGGGCTGCTCTGTGTTGAGGTGGTTGGGGGTGGCCCGCTTAGATATTAATTTCCTCTTGGAATTAATTCTTGTGGCCAGATCAAAGGTGCCTGGGTACTGACTGGGATATGAGGTGAACACCGAGTCACATACAAGGCTCAGTGTTAACCCCAATCCTATTCAACGTACATAGAAATGACCTCCCAAAATATACATCCGGCAGGTTCATCTATGCTGTTGACATCTGTTGTGCCACCCAAGCTTCATCCTGCTGCCCTCTAGACCAGACCTTTAACAGATGTGTTGCAAAGAGTTGCAGCAGTACATGGCACCTTGTATTAAATTCCTCCAAACTATATCCACTGAGTTCCACTTCCACACTGGCAGTGCCAAAAATAACACCTGGACGGCCAGAGACTCAAGAACGATCCCAGCCCAACACACTTGAGAGTCGATAGCACTCTGACCTTACAGGAACATCTGGAGGAAACAGCAGCAAAGGTCAAAATCAGAAACAACTTACCCACCAAACTTTCTGGATCTACACGAGGTGCTGCTGCCACAACTCTCCGAAACACAAACCTGCTTTCTGTCAGAGGAGGAGGAGGATGATGTCGTCCCTGGCGCGTTCTCCATGGCAATATCTTGACCAATCTGAGGCAACTTGCTAAAGAATCAGCAGTGGAATGACTTTGTTGTGGCTTCAAGTTGTAAAGGGCCTACTCCCCTCTCCTCTCCTCCTCCCTGCCTCCAACTGAGGTTCCTCCCTGACCCAGGACGTGCACTCTTGCTCCCAATTGGCTCGGCTTTTCGTGTGGCTTCTCCATAGGATCCAGCCCGGTCATATGGCCCTCGGGGATTGCGCCCTTAAAGGGACCATGCTATCACATGCCGTATAAAAAGTTGCTCCCTTTTATGTTCTTGCATCTTTCCTGATCAGTGGAATATAAAAAGCATGTCTATTTTCAGTAGTATTCAAGCTCTGCATGACTGAGCGATCATTATTCTGAATTTATCGGCTTGTTTTTGATATGTGAAGAAATGGAAATCCCTAACCCCCACCACCACCTTACACATGACCCTGGACTTGCCTGTTTCCAGGGAAACAGTCTCTTCTTGCAGTCTAGCATTTTTAAAATCCATTTGTGGGAGACGTGAGCTGGCCAGCGTTTATTGCCCATCCCTAGTTGCCCTTGGCTAGACCATTTCTGAGAGCAGTCGGGAGTCAACCACATTGCCGTGACTCTGGAGTCACATGTAGGCCAGACCAGGTAAGGGCGACAGATTTGCTTCCCTTAAAGGATATTAGTGAACCAGGTGGGTTTTTCTGACAATTGACAATGGTTTCATGTCATCAGTAGATTTTTCATTCCAGATATTTTTTCATTGAATTCAGATTCCACCATCTGCCGTGGTGGGATTGGAACCTGGGTCCCCAGAACATTAGCTATGTTTCTGGATTAATAATCCTAGCGATGATGCCACTCAGCCATTGTCTCCCATTAAGATGTTATTGGTGCTGCTGGAACTGACTGGCAGTTCCCAAAGATGGGGCTTCCTCCCCATTTGAAAGCACTTCCCACCTGATGTGAAACTCAATAACTGCAGATCCTTGACCATCTCGCGGAAGATCATGAAGCTCACTGGAGAGTGAGCCCACCACAGTTTAATTGAGGCTGGTTTGGCGCCTGCTTCATCTCCTGCCCTCCTCAAAAAGATAGAGGGTGGAATCTGAGGTGTGTCACAGGGTGGCTGTTTTGTTTGCTGACCCTCCTGTATTCCAGTTCGATGTTAGACAAATTCCGGGCTTAATGTTAACATCTAGCAGGTCCAGTCCAGGTATCTGTTTATTTTGTAGGTTAGTCAAATCAATGGTGTTATTTAGTTCTGTTTTGAGTTTTGTATCCCCTGTAAAATCCAAATCTCCAAATCTAGCTCAGAGAACAAATTTCTTTGCTCATTGGCTGAATCAAACAAAAGCAAATTGTTCAGGCTAAGAATTTGATATCCGCTTGCTAAGAAATTAAAAATGGAATGTTTTTAAGATGGACTAACGTAATCTCTTGCATGCCTCATAACATCTTAGTCCCTGCGACTGGCAGAAGCATTTACGATTAATTGGATTAGGTATGAGATGAACGAACATGATTTGACACTGTAATTAGAAGATTTGTGTCTACTTAATTACTCTTGGATCGATGTGTTTCTTGTCCCACAAGAGAGTTCCTCCAAGACAAAATTTCACTTTGCGTTTTTAGTCACCTAAATAAGTTTATTTAATGCAGTTGTTCTGAACTACCTTTTCTTAACAAAATAAGTGCAACAGCAGTAACCTGTGGCAAGATTGAGAAATGGTATCCTAAAGTGTGTGATCAGCCCATCCCCTCCACGAACTCCTCTGTTTTCATGAGAACACAAAGCGGTATTGTAAGTTGACAAAAAGCTAGTGTATGTTCCTGCCATACCAAAGAAACGAACTGATAGTCATCGACTTCAGGAATCATAGCGGAGAGCATGCCCTTATATACATCAATGGAGACAAAGTGGAAATGATGGAGAGCTTCAAGTTTCTAGGTGACCAACAACCTGTCCTGGATCCCTGTACTGTCTCAGGAAGCTAAGGAAATTTAGCATGTCTGCTACGATTTTGTAGATGCACCATAGAGAATATTTTTTGATTGTATCACAGTTTGGTATGGCTCCTGCTCTGTCCAAGTCTGCAAAAAACTACAAAGGGCTGTGAACGAAGCCCAGTCCATCACGCAAAGCAGCCTCCCATCCATTAACTTTATCTACACTTCCTGCCGCCTTGAAAAGGCAGCCAGCGTAATCAAGGACCCCACACATCCGGGACATACTCTCTTCCACCACCTTCTTCCATCAGGAAAAAGATACAAAAGTCTGAGGCCACGTACCAACCAACTCCAGAACAGTTTCTTCCCTGCTGCCATCGGACTTTTGAATGAACCTACCTCGGAAGGCGAATGGGATGCTGGCCTTCATAGCAAGGGGGATTGAATATAAAAGTAGGGAGGTCTTGCTGCGGCTGTATAGGGCATTGGTGAGGCCGCAGCTGGAGTACTGTGTGCAGTTTTGGGCGCCGTACTTGCGCAAGGATATTTTGGCCTTGGAGGGAGTGCAGAGGAGGTTTACTAGGCTGATGCCGGAGTTGAGGGGGTTGAGCTATGAGGAGAGGCTGAATAAACTGGGCTTGTACTCGTTAGAGTTTAGAAGAATGAGAGGAGATCTCATTGAGACGTATAAAATGATGAATGGGATGGATAGGATAGAGGTGGAGAGACTCTTCCCGCTCAGAAAGGACAGTAGGACTAGGGGGCACAGCCTCAAGATAAAGGGGAGGCAGTTTAGAACAGCGTTGAGGAGGAACTTTTTCACTCAAAGGGTGGTGAATCTCTGGAATTCTCTGCCCGTTGAAATGGTGGAGGCTACCTCGCTAAATATTTTTAAGACGCGGGTTGATAGGTTTTTGATAGGCAAGGGGATTAAGGGCTATGGGGAGAGGGCGGGAATGTGGAACTGAGTCACGACAGATCAGCCATGATCTTATTGAATGGTGGGGCAGGCTCGAAGGGCTAGATGGCCTACTCCTGCTCCTGTTTCTTATGTTCTTATGTATTAAATTGATTAAGATTAAGTTATGACTGCAACACACAAACTCTCTCCTTTCCTTCTCTATGAATGGTATGCTTTGTGTAGTGCGCAAGAAGCAATACTTTTCACTGCACACTAATACAAGTGACAATAAATCAAATATTTTGAGACTTCAAGCATGCTGTTGAAATTATACTCTATACTCTAATCTCTTGTTCTGAATTCTATCTACTAATCAAAGGAAATTTGACTGTATTTTGAAATAAACTGGAGCAGCTATTTATTTAGAACGCTCGTGGCCCAACCATCTTCGTCAGCAAAATCTTTCCAGAAACGGCCTCCTACTGGGTTGCCTCTAGGCTCGCTACCCTGTGAAGGATGCTGTTGGCAGCAGTCGGAGGGCTGGTGGTTCGTGCTGCGTAGGCCCATTGCCATTGGGGGTGGGCAATGCTGAGGCAAGCTGAAGATGGTGAGGGAGCCTCAATATGGAGGCCTCCTCAGAGCAGCAGTGCTAAAATAAGAATTATGAGGGGGTGAAATCCTTCAGCCTCTTGGGGCAGAGTGGGGATGCCTCCAGGTAAGGTGCTTTGTGCGTGACCTTCCCTATCTATAGGATGACCCTTCCCTATTTTTCTAGCATGAAACCTACCTCCATGGGACTGAGAAAGTTCTAGCGCAATAACAAGAGCCACATTTGTTCAAATTACATGTTTCCTTTACACTTTGCCGTAACTAGGTGGATTTCAAAAATGCTATTTTTTTTTCTTTTAAACTGCTGCCAGGTTCAATAAAATTATTGTCTGCCTGAATTGTTCCTTTTCAGCTCAGGCACTGTAGGAACATTAATGTTCAAACAGAAGCAATAACCTTTTTCTTAAAAAAAAAAAATCATAATGCCAGAAAGACCTGACTTGTATAATAATGTAACTCCAGTGATCGGCCTATCTCTGCGAGTGTGATCTCGCAGCTCTTCACGTGGACAGTGAGCGACACAAATGGCCATCGACTTCATCGAGTCCGGATAATCCCGCTGACAGCCAATAGCGAGCTGCTCTTTTGATGGAAGACCAGAAAATCCCAGCCTTCAGGCGAGGTTCTCCAGCCTCCCCTCGGCGTTGTTCTTGGTGCCAGGAGGTAGTCCGCCATTAGCTGGCGGTGGGATCTTCTGGATCTGCCCAAATCAAGGGGCATTCCCATTAATGCCACTCCATGCTGCTGCAGAAGCTGTGGCAGGGGCTGTGCCACAGACGATACCAGAGAATCCCGCTGGCATGAACAGTTGGAGAATTCCGGCTTTAGTCTTATACGGGATGTGGGCGTCGCTGGGTGGGCCGCATTTAATTGCCGATCCCTAACTGTCTTCCACTTCAGGGGGTTTGAGAGTCAACCACATTGCTGTGGGGCTGGTGTCCCATGCTGGCCAAACCGGGTATCGAGGGGTTTCCCTCTTCTGGGAAACCCCTCGAAAGCTAGTGAGTTTACTATCAAATAAATCGGTTGGACTTAAACCTGGTGTTAGACTTTTTACTGCGTTTACCCCAGTCCAACACCGGCATATCCACATCAAACCGGGTATGGACAGCAGATTTCCTTCACTAAAACACATTAGTGACCCAGATGGGTTTTTGCAACAGTCAACAATGGTTTCATGGTTATCAGTAGACATTTCGTTCCAGATTCTCTTTATTGAATTCAAATTTCACCATTTGCCATACTGGGATTTGTACCTGGGTCTCCAGATCTTGCCTGGGGTCTCTGGAATAGAAGCCCAGAGACAATACCGTAATGCCACTGCCTCCCCAGCTTGAGTTTACACCTTCCCTAGGTTTATTCTAGGTTTTTCTCTCTGGTTTTCTAGTGCGTAAGTTCTTCAAAATTGTGCGTGGATACTTTCTGTTGCTGTAATAGATGTTGAAGGTTTGCCTACATTGTCTGTCTTAAGACCTTTTTTTTTTCAGTATTGTTAGAAATGAACTGAGGGTAGGAGTGATGGGCTGAGTGCCTAAACTAGCAGACGATACAATGATAATGGAATTGGTAGGTTGCGTAAGCCAAACTGGACAGGCAGCCAGCATATGAAATGCAATGTTGAGAAATGCAAGGCACTTGACATGAGGGCAAACAATTCCAGGTCGGGATCATTGCAAAAATGGAAAGAAATAACATTCATGGAAAACTGAAGCAGTTGGCATATAGAATATATTGTGGGGAAAATGTGAACATCTTCACTTTGGCAGGAAGAATAGAGAAGTAGCATCCTATTTAAATGGAGAGAGTTTACAGAACTCGATGGTATGGGCGTAATGAACCTGAATGTAGAGTGGCGTGGTGGCACAGTGGTTAGCACTGCTGCCCCTCAGCGGCAGGGACCCGGGTGATTTCTGGCTTGGGTTGCTGTCTGTGCAGAGTGTGCACGTTCTCCCCGTGTCTGCATGGGTTTCCTCCGGATGCTCTGGCTTCCTCCCACAGTCCGAAAGACATGCAGATTATTGGCCATGTTAAGTTGACCCTAGTGTCAGGGGGATTAGCAAGGTAAATATGTGGGGTTACGGGAATCGGACCTGGATGGGATTGTTGTCAGTACAGATTTGATGGGCCGAATGGTCTCTTTCAGTACTGTCGGGATTCTGTGATTTTATGATGGATCTGGGTGTCCTGGTACATGAAATCAGAGAAAAATCAGGCTGTGATTTGGAACCTAAATGGAATGCTGTGCCTTATTGCAAGGACTTGGAATATAAAAGTAGGGATATTTTGCTGTAGGATGTCAATGAGACCATATCTGGAATATTGTGCACGGTTTTGGAATTCTTATTGAAGAAAGGATGTAACTGCATTAGAATCAGGTCAGAGAAGATCCACTTGATTGATACCTGGGATGGAGAGCTGACCTTTCCTTATGGGGAAAGGTTGGACGGGCGAGACTTGTATCTATTGGCATTCTGAAGAATGAGAGGTGATCTTATGTAAGATCCTGAGGTGACTTGACAGAGTGGCAGAAAGGATGTCTCTGCTTGGGGGTAAGACAAGAAATAGAGGACACAGTTTAAAAATAAAGGATCTCCCACTAAAGGCAGAGATGAGAAAATATTTTTTCGAAGGGTTGTGGCTCTTCCTTGGGGAGCTTTGGAAGGAGGGTCAGTGAATATTTTTAAGGCAGAAGTCAATAGATTCTTGTCCGGCAAGGGTGGTGAAGGTTATCGGTGATAGGGAGGAGTGGCCTGGCCGCAATCAGGTCAAACATGATCTTATCAAGTGGTGGAGTGGGGTGGAGGCAGGGGGAAGGGGCGAGCGAAATGGCACACTCCTGCTCCTAATTTATACGTTTTTGGGTCCTTGTGTTGTACAATGCCAAATGAATGGTGGAGATGAGGATTTCATAAAAACATAGAAAAACTATAGCACAATACAGGCCCTTCGGCCCACAAAGTTGTGCCGAACATATCCCTATCTTGGATATTAATTTCAGCTCGGCCATGGTTGTACATCGGTGAAGTGCATTCTGGAACAGCCCTTGAACCACCTTGAGTACCCTGAGAGTCATTGGTCCAAACAGTAAGTAGTGGGAGTACAGGGCGGCACGGTAGCACAGTGGTTAGCACTGCTGCTTCACAGCTCCAGGGTCCTGGGTTCAATTCCTGGCTCGGGTCACTGTCTGTGTGGCGTTTGCACATTCTCCTAGTGTCTGTGTGGGTTTCCTCCGGATGCTCCGGTTTCCTCCCACAGTCTGAAGATCTGCGGGTTAGGTTGATTGGCCATGCTAAGAAATTGCCCCTTAGTGTCCAGGGCTGTGTAGGTCAGAGGGATTAGCGGGTGTGTAATATGGGGGTAAGGTGTGGGTGGGATTGTGTTTGGTGCAGACTCGATGGGCCGAAGGGCCTCTTTCTGCACTGTAGGGTTCTATGATAACCAGGGAAGACATAGCTCTGTTCCATCTTGCCTACATCCAATGTCAAATTTCCAGCAGGAACTTTGATAGCAGTTGGGAATGATCATCTCGAGCTGACTTTTTTTTTAAAAAAAAAATTCCCTCTCCCTCATCCAGCTGAGGTTGACCGTAGACTATACCTTGCCCACCTGAAATCATTCAGTTCCCAACGGAGATTAGACCTGATAACTGGCTTGGCTGAGTGGCTCACCACCATGCCAGGAGGTGGAATTACTCATTGAATCATTGGGACAGCTAGTAATTTAAACCTTAGTTATAAAGCTGCTGTGCTATTTAGATATAATTATATAATAATTGGAAAGAAGAAATGATTGCTGGAGATGTATGGAAATGCAGCATTTAAAAGATAAAAATAGAAGAAGGAACTTGTATTTTCTTGTAACTTTCTTTTTAAACGGAGCTCCCGAAAAGTTACCTTTTCCATTTTATGAAACCATTACACACATGGGGAGGCGATGGCCTCCTGATATTATCCCTAGATTATTTAGTCCAGAAATTCAACTAAAGTTCTGGGGATCCGGGGTCGAACCCAGCCACGGCAGGTGGTAGAATTTGAATTTAATATTTTTTTAAAAAATCTTGAATTAAGAATCTACAGATGACCATGAATCCATTGTCGATTGTCAGAAAAATCCCATGTGGTTCACTCATGTCCCTTTAGGGAAGGAAATCTGCTGTTCTTACCTGGCCTGGCCTGACTTCAGAGGCACAGCAGTGTGGTTGACTCTCAGCTGCCCTCCAAGGGTAACTAGGCTTGGGCAATAAATGCTGGCCAGCCAGCAACTCCTATGTCCATGAATTAATACAAAGTGTGAATTCACATATCTAATAAACTCATTATACAATGAAGGGGAGACTCGTAGAAGTTTAATGCGGTTACTGTATATTTAGGTGTACTCATCATTTCGAGAGTACCTTGCCTTACAGAAATTGTGGCTGGAATTTTCTGACCTCGTTTGTCCCAGTGCCGGTGAGAATGGAGAATTTGGTGCTTGGCCAAATCTCCATTCGCTGCAGTGAGACAGTAGAATCCTCGCTCTGGGTGAGGCCAGAGAATTCCAGCCTGGATCTAAATAAACACCAAGTGGAATTCTCCCATTTTCAGACTAAGTGCAGGGTGGATGGCTGCTGCGGGTGCCTGACCAGAATAGAAACGTCTCATGCAGGATTCTATGCTTGGCAGCTCATTAATTATGCACAAGAGAGTCCCCTTCTGACCCTCCCGGCAGGCGAACAGCTGCGTTGTGTGTCTGCCTGCATCAGCTGATGGGCTGAAAGGTCTCAGTGCCATATTTAAACACCAGTCCGCCACACTCATCTCACACTCTCTCCAGCCTATCTATTTTTACTGGACTGTGCAGGATGTCAGCAACCCAGAGGGGAAAGCCCAGCAGCCTTGAGAGGAAGTGTGTTCCTCGATTCAATCGCCCTCCTCCTGACCCCATCACCTGTGAGATGCCCGTGCCCCACTTGGACCTCCACCCGCTGCATCTGGAGTCTTGATCCGTCCCCCTTCTGTAACCAATGTGGTATCCCTATGACTGTCTTGTTTGAGGCAGGTTTGTCAGGATCCAGCTTCCCTCCCCAGTGTCCCCTCTGCCTTCCTTCATCTTCACTCATTGTTAAACGACACGATGTTGGCAGACTTCTGGCTCCAGTCAGATTCACTGCGGGAGTTTTGCCCATCTCAAAGAGTGGCTTGCTTGATGTGTTCCCACACTATAGCCAATGAGATGAATTGACCGTGTTAAATTGGTTTTGGTAAATTGGCTGATGGAGTTGGCCTGGAAAAACTGTGCTTCTCCTTCTGTTTGAGTTGTGTTGGCATCACAAACTAAGTTTTTTAAGTTTTTATTTATTTGCGTAAGTTTACATTAACACTACAATGAAGTTACTGTGAAAATCTCCTAGTCGCCACACTCTGGTGCCTTTTTGGGGTATACTAAGGGAGAATTTAGCACAGCCAATGCTCCCAACCAGCACGTCTTTCATACTGTGGGAGGCAACTGGAGGAAACCCACGCGAAACTTGCAAACTTCAGTGACCTAAGCTGGGAATCGAACCCGGTTCCCTGGCACTGTGTGGCAGCAATGCTAGTCACTGCAGCCCCAGCTAATACCAATGTGTATGCGTTTAATTATGTCTGCCTGGAATGACGGAACGAGCCACTATTGAATATCTTTTCTCAAAAGACAGTTTTTAACTGAGGAGAAAGTTACCTGAGATCTTTGGCCCCAGAATCCTTGGCATCCTCTCTGTTGGTGAGAGTGTGGCCAGATAGAAACCTGCTCCGCTGATGACATCAGCTTCTGATTCCACAGGTCTGTCGGGGGGGTGGGGAGCTGGAAAAGGGGAGCAGAGTTACATTGTGGAAATATTTCTGATGGGTGCCTGCACCGACCTCAGTCTGGGGACATTGTGGACGCCAGCTGGAGGAAGCCAAGGGCAGCAGTTTTAAATGGGCATTAGACTGCCCTCCCAAAGTTCCTGAGAGCTGTGTAGCTCTCGTCATAAGACCGCTTACGTTAACAACAAATTGTAAAGGTCACTTCCAGTATGTATCGGCCCTGCGGTGGAAGTTTAATCACTCCAGTTCTGACGTGAACGATTGCTTAGGTGCTGTACCAGCAACAGTGCCAACATGTACTGGGGGGCAGTGCCAGGGCACTTTCTGGCCGTTTACCCCTCCCCGGGGGGGCTATAGTCACCCCAAGACAGGTTCATATCTGGGTGAATCTGTTGTAAATGTCAGTGAGATTTGGAAAATATGCCACGGGCTCAATATATATGAAGGGGTCTTTAATAACTTGGTAATGTACTCAAATGTATTGAAATCAGGTTGTAGATGTGAACCTGTCACCTAACAGTGGGAATTTGTGGAGAATGACTGTACAGAGCAAGGCCAAGTTCACCCAGTTTCACTCCATTGTTAACTAGTTTGAACCGAAGTAGCACAGGGATTAGTGCTGCTGCCTCGCATCACCAGGGATAAGGATGTCTGTGCGGAGTTTCCACGTTCTCCCTGTGTCTGCGTGGGTTTCCTCCGGGTGCTCCAGTTTCCTCCCACGGTACAAAGATGTGCAGGTTAGCAAAATTGCCCCTAGTATCAGGGGATTTGCAGGGTAATTACATGGGGTTATGGTGATAGGGTCTGGGATGGGTTGTTGTCAGTGCAGGCGCGATGGTCTGAATGACCTTCTGCACTGTAGGGATTCTATGATACTACAAACCTGATTGTTTCCAGCGAGGGGGCGGTGGAAGTTTGTAGATTTGGTCTCTCAGGTGAGATTTGCGACTTCCGGGTTATGCTGGATTGCAAGACCCCACCACTGTTCCCACAGACGGTGAGTGTGGGCTCAAAATCCCCCCCCCCAACATCTTCCATTACGGCCTGCCCCATCTGGAGAGAGATTAGTTCACACTTGGTCAACATCTGGAATTCTCTTCTATCCAAACGGGGTGAGTTTTAAGATGGAGCGAGATGGGTTTTTCCTGGTTAAGGATGTCAAGGGATATGGAAAAAAGGCAGGGAAATGGATTTGAGGTTCTGGACAGCCATGCGGGCTGAATGGCCCTCTCCTGTGTTTGTGTTCTAGATTATAACTGTGCTACATCTCAGAATGGGCTTGAGTGCCAGGGTGAACAGGGTAGTTAAAGCCACTTGCTCACTCCCACTCATCCACTTGCTTCAGTGCACTCAGTACTTCAAAGCTAAGAGTTGATGCACAAGTAACAATACTTCTTACACGATATAAAAAGGTTCATAGCAGCTGACATTAAGCTCTAAACGGCCATGGAAAAAGCTAGTGATCTCCTTTTATCAATCAGATAGCTAGTTTAATTTTTGTACTATACTGTGTGAAGACAAATCAATTGAAATTTTTGCAAGGCTAGGTCCGTAGGCAGAGATTGCTAAATAATTCAGAAAACGAGGCCCGTGGGAGAAACAGACTATTGATTTGGGGAGTTCTGCAGGAGATAAATGCTTTGTGCTGCAGTGTAGACTTTTGTCTTCCTGCATGTATTCATTAGTGGATGCCAACGTGCTCTCCATTCTGAGTTGAGCCCTTCAACTTGTGTAAAGAAATTAGAAGCCCAAGTCTATTATTGCAAAGTTAATGAGCATTAGATGATGGGGAGAATAACCAATTGTCAAACCCACCAGCAAATGCTATAGTTGAGAAAGTTCACCAATACCTGTACTTTCTCAAGAGGCTCAAGAATTTGGCTTGTCTGCTATGACTGTTGCTGACTTTCACACATGCACTGTGAAACGTACCTTTTCTGGTTGTTCACAGCTTGGTATAGCTCCTGCTCTAACCTAGACTGCAGAAAACTGCAAAGGATGATGAACAAAGCCCAGTTCATCACATAAACCAGCTTTGTCCATTGACTCTGTCTACACTTCCCGCTGCCTCCGAAAAGCAGCCTGCATAATCAAGGACCCCATATACACCGGACGTTCTCTCTTTCACCTACTTCCATCAGGAAAAAGATACAGAAGTCTGACGTCACTGAGTGAAGAACAGCTTCTTCCCTGCTGCCATCAGACTTCTGGTCCTATCACTTGAGTTGATCTTTCTCTACACTCTAGCTATGACTGTAACACTATATTTTGCACCCCCTCCTTTCCTTCTCCCCTATATACTCTATTAATAGTATGCTTTGTCGTAGCATGTTTTAAAAAAAAAGTACTTTTCACTGTATAACAATACGCGTGACAGTAAATCAAATCAAGTCCTAATATCGCATTCCCCGCCTTGCTCAAACTCTCTTTGGGACTGCACGCTGCGGAACAAATTCACTGATCCACCGTCTCCATTGAACATAAAGAAAAGGAGGCTTTCAGTGTTGGAGTGTCTGTTGTGTCTCTGAACACAACTCAAAGCACTAACTGTGCAGCACAGTATTTGTGATGCAGCAACTGTTATTGTTGGCAGTTGGATCAGGCATTTTCCACACAGCAAGATCTCTCAAATCTGTTGGATGAAGAAGGTTTTTGGCTGAGCTCTTCCCCCTCAGTGTTCTCTCTAACCTGTGCAGTCTTGCAGCGATCTGAAAGTTCCTGTTCACAAGGCAGTCCCTTTTACATTACCAACCGTGCACAACCGTACAAAAAAACAAGGGATAATGTCAATAACGTCTCCTTCAGACAAAATAATGTAAAACCATTCCTGATTGTGAAGGACCTTGCTGGCTCACTTTCTTCCCCATATTTTTCCCTCAGTTAGTCCTTTAATCTATTGAGTCTGTACCATCTCTTTCGAAGAGGAAGCCAATTATTCTCTCTCCTCAATTCTTTCCCAAATACCCACGCAGTTTAGTTCCCTTCAAGTATTTATTTCAACTCCTTTTGAAAGTTAGTATCGAGCCCGTTTCTATCATCCTATCAGGCATAATAATCTCATGTAGCCTTTCCTTCTTTTGCCAATCATCTTAAATCTGTGTCTCTGGTTACAGACCCTTCATCCACTGGAAACAGTTTCATTTAATTTATCCTGTCTAAACTGTGTGTGCTTTTAAACACCTCCACCAAATCCCTCTGCCTCTTCTGCTATGAGCAGCTGGGATTTAAGGCAAAAAGCACATCTGATTTTTAAATGTTCCGCCATTGATAGCCTTCGGTTGCTGAGGTCTTCACTCTGGAGTCTTCACTCTGGAGTCTTCACTCTGGAGTCTTCACTCTGGAGTCTTCACTCTGGAGTCTTCACTCTGGAGTCTTCACTCTGGAGTCTTCACTCTGGAGTCTTCACTCTGGAGTCTTCACTCTGGAATTCCCTTCATAAAACTCACTGCTGTCTTTATTCCTTTCCTCCTTTAAAAACGTTCCTTAAGACTACCTCTTTGACCAAGCTTTTGGTCCTCTTGTGACTTGCGCTGGAATTCTACCGCCCCACTCACCATGGGAATTGGAGTGGGAGAGGGGCGGACAGCAGAAATGTCCGTTGAACTTGTGCGATTTTCTGGTCTCGGGTTGAGCGAGACGGTAAAATTCTGCCCCTGCGTTGTCACCTTTTATTTGATGGCAATTCCGTGTTAGCTGTTTCACTAAGTTGATGCTACGTAACTGTGATTTGTTGTTGGAATTTCTAATGATTCCAGGTGGTCTGACCACGTGAACTAACTTTCCATCATTTTTTTCCAAACCTATCATCCCAAGTCCCACCTTTCCTTTGGGAAGCCCAGGATAGTGGTGAGCGACCAGGAACTTGAATTCCCTGCCCCTCTGTTGAGCCCACTGACATTTTGTGTAGGGGTGGGAATTATGACCCCGAACATTGGGATCATTACGGACGGCACCCATTGGCTCTCGAAGGTGGAGGGGCAATCCAGCAGTGAGGAGGCTGAGGTGACCTTGAGGGGCCTTCTCAAAATCTTTGAGGATGACGATGATGCAGCTGCTAGACTGCTTTTTCAGAGAGAGAGAGAGAACCCCTCCACAAGGTACCTGTGGTTACAGCTGTGGCCATTTGTCCCCCACTAGCAGCAGGGGGGTGGGGGGGGATCTTAAAGTGCCCCAGGAGCTCTGACCCATTGATCTGCTGCTCAGAGTCACCTCCTCTCTCAATGATAATGGTTTAGTCACCACTGGGAGCATGTACGCTGGTGGGAAATATCTAGTTGGAACAAGCTAGGAGCCTTAATTGTCCTCCAAATGACCTCCTTTGACTTTCACTGCTTGTGGGCAGGTAGTCAATCTTGTTCCCAACTCTGCCTCCTCCAGAAAGTGGTGTTGTGCCAGCAAACTGGCATGCTGACCAACAGAGGGAATTTTTAGCTCCATTGCCTCCTTTCCTGCTTCAGTGGGCTTCCATTTTTATTCAGGCCCAGGTTTATCTCGAATAACATGGGCCAACTGACATCATTTCACTGCAGCATAATGGTCACAGATTTAGAATCATAGAACCCTACAGTGCAGAAAGAGGCCTTTCGGCCCATCGAGTCTGCACCGAACACAATCCCACCCAGGCCCTACCCCCATATCCCTACATATTATTATACCCACTAATCCCTCTAACCTACACATCCCTGGACACTAAGGGGCAATTTCTTAGCATGGCCAATCAACCTAACCCGCACATCTTTGGACTGTGGGAGGAAACTGGAGTACCCGGAGGAAACCCACGCACACACGAGGGGAATGTGCAAACTCCACACAGACAGTGACCCGAGCCGGGAATCGAACCCAGGACCCTGGAGCTGTGAAGCAGCAGTGCTAACCCACTGTGCTACCGTGCCGCCCAGATTGTATCCCAGACAGTGATATACCCGACCGGGGCACAAGGAGAGCTGCACTTGTAGCTCTAAGCGGGAGCTGGTTCACTGTCACAATTCAGGTTTGCGTTTGACAGAGGCTTGTATTTGCTGTAACTGCAGCCACCATTGTTACTGTCAAATCTGCAAAGTTCCACTGTTTAGAGCTAGCTGATGTATTTCACGGAAGGGTTTTACAAGTTACTGCAATTCATTGGATTTGTTTCTCAGGGAGGCAGGTACTGAGTAATGCTGCAAGGGATTGATAAATTACAGCAGGCATGGTGACAGTGGTTAGCACTGCTGCCTTACAGCACCAGAGACCCGGGTTTGATTCCCAACTTGGGTCACTCACTCTGTGTGGAGTCTGCACGTTCTCCCTGTGTCTGTGTGGGTTTCCTCCAGGTGCTCCAGTTTCCTCCCACACTCCAAAAGACGTGCTGGTTAGATGTATTGGCCATGCTAAATTCTCCCTCCTTGTACCCAAACAGGTGCCAGAGTGTTGGCAATTAGGAGAATTTCACAGTAACTTCATTGCAGTGTTAATGTAACCCATTTGTGACACTAATAAATTAACTTTAGATCTCCCTAAAGTTTGTAACCGGACTTCCCCAATCTCCTGTTTTATCTTAGGAACACACAATTATGGGGCAGGATTTTCAGTCCACACTCGCCCCAAAGCTGAAAAATCCCACCTGAGGTCAATGGACCTTTGCACAGTCAGTGTCTCCCCCCCCCCCCCCCCCCCCCCCTCCCAATACAATTCCCATGGCAGGCGGGACAGTAAAGTTCTGGAAGTAAAGTGTGAAGGAGGGAGTTTCTTGGTGTGTGTTTTTTTTTCAAGTTACTCAGTTGTACCAGCAATTCAAGAAGGCAGCACGCCACCCCTTTTTGAGGGCAACTAGGAATGGGCAATAAATGGGGTAAGTTTTTCACTCGGAGGGTGGTGAGTGAGTGGAATCGGCTGCCGTCGGTGGTGGTAGAGACGAACTCACTGGGGTCTTTTAAAAGACTTCTGGATGAGTATATGGGATCTAATGGGATTGGGAGTTACGGATAGTTCTATGGCTTAGTAGGTATGGATGTGATCGGCGCAACTTGTGGGCCGAAGGGCCTGTTTGTGCTGTAGTGTTCTATGTTCTAAATGCTGGATTAGCCAGTGATGCCTATGTCCCATGAAAAAAAAAATCTTACTTGGGTATTACAAAAATCACATTTAGTGCTGCCCTTAATTTTTCTTGGTACTTTTAAAAAAGTACAGCTGTTTTGTATTAAATACCCTGAGTCTAGATCGTTACATCAATGAGACAGGGTCTAAAATCTCTGTGAAAGTAAGCGTGAGTGAAAGAAAAGTATGGCGAAGGGTCAGCAGAGTGAGATTACAAAATAGCTCCAGAGAGCTGGCAAAGGTACCGTTTGCTGAAATACATCCTTCTGTGCTGTGTGATTATATGGAATGGTGAAGTATAGACTGGGTAGTAATGAAAAACAGTTGACAGAAAATTGGTGCTCTGTTCTACATTTCTGCCCCACCCCCCCCAACTGAAGCAGTGGTCCAGTATAAAATTGAGTGCTAATCCTCTCTCGCCGAGTATGTGCTAACACCCAAGACAGATTCCATCCCCAAAGTGTTTGTGTGTACTCGGACTGTTCCTCAGCAATGCTGTCACTCTCTGTTACTATAAGATGTGATTTATGAGCAGAACTGGGCTATTACTATATGTGCATTGGCCTCGTACCAGGCCAGCCTGGAACTGCTTACAGCTGTGCTTTGGATGAAAATTTCTTCAGTGAATATTTATTGAACAAAATAAACCCATCAATAAAGGTGAAAATGTATGTATGGGTAAAAACAGTGCTCGAAAAGCTCCGCTGGTCTCTTCGGTGTAGAGAGTCCCAGAAGAAAAAATCATGTTATTCATTAATGGGATGTGGGAGTCACTGACTGGGAAAGCATTTATTTCTCATCCCGAATCACCCTTGAGCTGAGTGGCTTGCTAGACCTATTGGAGAACAGTTAGGAGGCAACCGCATTGCGTCACATATAGGCCAGTCCAGGTAAGGATGGCAGATTTCCTTCCCTAAAGGACATGAGTGAACCAGATGATGTGTTTTTCCGACAATCGATAATGGTTTCACGGCCATCAGCAGACTTGTGGTTCGAGAGTTTTATTTTAATTCAAATTTCATCACCTGCTGTGGTGGGATTCAAACCTAAAACCCTAGAGGATTACCCTGGATCTCCGGATTGCCAGTCCGGTGACAATATCATTGCGTCGCTGCCGTCACCTCCCCAAAACGATGGACACGATGCACCCCAATGGAGACTAAGTGCCCAGGCCAGCTGGAAAACCAGCGTGTCTCCGGCTAGCTCTGGCAGTGCACGTCAGGTGGGAAATGGATACAAATTAATGCATCCTACAGATCACGCCAGCTAGCCAGGCTTTTCAGAAATCACCCCCCCCTTCCCCACTCTCCCAACCCAGGGGAGCACCAACAACCCCTCAGCAAAGAGGGACATCGCAGGCAGGTGTGTGTGACCAAACCAGATCCTCCCCCAATTCAGTTCCCCCCCCCCCCCTTCAGGCCTCGGTAGTACCAATGGTGCATTGCCCTCTGGCACTAATACCCTGGTCTGGTGCCACATCACTAAAGGGGGTTAAAGATCTAAGTCCAGTGCCCATCTACCCTCTACTGCTGCCAGGCTGCAGCTGAACAGTCCCCTGAGGGGGTTGGGTGGGCTGGCGCAAGGGGTTAATCTCGGCAGTCAACCCTATGACGGGAGTTTTGTGATTAGACAGCCCCATCTAGCCCTGGTGGACCTGAAGATCACCCCTGGCATAATGATTTCAGGCAGCTCTCTGCCCAACATCTTCATTCCTGTCTGTCATCTGTGAGAACTTTGCAATGGGCTTGTCACTTTAATCTCCATGTCCCTCAGATACCTGGCAGGTTTTTAAATCGCAGCAGCACACCATTCTGCATCATCCTTTCTCTCTGTCAGAAGCTGCAGGTGTGAGCAGACCCTATTGAAGTCCTCTGACTGTCAGAAGACAGTCACTTTCACAAGGGGGAACTTCCTATCTCCACAGCTCTTCACTCAGTCTTGCTGCATTTATTTCAAATTCTGAGCCTTCATGGAAAGGAATCGATCTTTGAAATACTTTCCAACCCTTTGAAAACCTTTGTTTCCATTCAATTTCAGGACAGTCCTTTTTAATTCTCATTTGACTGTTCGCTTAATGCTTTTTACTTGGACTCCAGTCAGCTGTATTTATTTACCCTCCCACTTCATAGTTGAATGCATCTCAAGTTCCCCCATTATTCCTAACCACAATGGTCATAGCTGCAGGCAACTTCAAAAGAGCTAAGTGCTTTTTCAGTTCCTGTTTTGTGTAAACATTGGCTTTGGAACAATGGGGGCACTTGAGATGCATTCAAGCATGAAGGGAAAGCTAAATAAACACACTTGATTGGAGGCTAAATAGAAAACCACTAGGCTGTCAACCAAAGCCTATTTCAATGAAATAGAGAAGTTTTCAAAGGATTTCAGTTATCTAGGAAGGCTCAGAGACTTCAAATAAAAGCTGTGCGAATGTAATGGAGTTCTGAACAGATGTTAAGAAATGATATTCCCCCCCCCCCCCCCAAATGAAAGTGATATCTCTGTCAGAAGACTTCAAAGGGGTCTACGCACCTTCAGCTTCTGAGATGGAGGGAGAAATCTGTAGTTCAAAATGGAGTGCTGTTGTGATTTTTTTTTTAAAAGCCTGCCCCGTGACCAAGGGGGCCTGGAGATTAAAGTGACCAGGCCACTTCAAAGTTCTCACAGATGGGAATGAAGATATTGAGCAGAGAGTAACTGAAATTACCATGCAAGGGGTGACCTCCAGGCCTGCCTGGGCTAGAAGGGGAAGTCCAACCATGAGACCCCTATCCTAGGGTGCAGTGCCAACATCAGCCCCTTGTCCCCAGCCCAAGCCCACCCAATCCCTAGAGTCTGGCATTGGCAGAGGGCACATGGGCACTGGCCTTGCTGCCTTGACCCTCTTTGGGGTCCAATACATCAGACCCATACAGATCATTACCAGCACCAAAATCCTACCTGGACCATTTCCCACTGGAAAAGTGGCAGAAATTTTCTCAAAATCAGCTTCTCCCTCCCCAAATGAAAATAAAAAAGTTACTAATGAGTATGTTGCTTCATATTGACAATGACCAATTTAGGCACCTCAATTTCAGTGCAGCCTTGTCTGAATCAAAGTAGCTCCGGAAGTCTGAGCCTTCTGTTTGCTTGAGAACGCCAGCCTTTTTTAATATAAGCAAGAGAATTCAAACAGGAAGGAGATGGGTTGCGGGCATCGAGCCAAGACTAATGCCTATTGAATTACAAGCACAGGATTGAAGGCAATTAAAATATCATAACAGCAAGGTTTATACATAACAAACTCGCCTGTAGTGCTACCAAAACTATTCACACTGTTCTGATTTATCTGAATGATTACTGTAAGCAGGTTTTGGTACTTGGCAAAAAGAAATAACATCTTATTTTCTGTTAAATTGTCTTGGCAGGCTCCAGATGCACATGTTGAATGGAGCATTGCTGGCATTGCTGTTCCCTGTAGTTAACACCAGGCTGGTGAGTATCCCATTTTATATCTGTTGCCTCCGATGAACAGTTTGGTCCTGCTCCTTCTCACGACTGTAAATTTACTTTGTGAAACTTGTTCCTGTTTATGTTTCTGTTTTTTTTATATTGAGGACTTCCTTTACTTGAAGCAGGATTTCAAACCATTGCAGCTTTCAAAAGAAGATTGGACAACCTCTCTGTGCAAATTGTCAGCATGTTTGAACCCATGAGCTACTAATTTTGATTTGATTTGGTCCTTTTAACCAATAAAGAAGCTCTCTTGTTGGTGTGGGGCGCCAAATGTCCAGTTGTACCTTCCAGCAAATAATTCAGCTGTTACAAGAAAAATTCACCATGATTTGACAATTTTCCCCAGGAGGGGAGGTGGTGGGTTGGGGAGGAGAGGAGAAGGGATAGATGGGAAAATAGAGGGATGGGGAAGAGAGGTTGGAGTGGAAGGGGGCTGAAAAATTCTGGCCAATGTTTTGATTAAAGACTGGGGAATTTCTCACACTTTTTTTCTGTAAGTGCTCATTATATCTAACTGCCTCTTTAATATATAGCATTTGGGACAATCAAAGATTATGGGGAAAAAGCAGGATTAGGCTATTGAGTTGGATGATCAACCATGATTACGATGAATGGTGGAACAGGCTTGAAGGGCCAAATGGCCGCCTCCTGCTCATATCCTCTACCTTTTCTATTAGAAGAGGTAACTGGGCTTCAGTTATTATCTCTAGCAGTGCACTAGTGTGGCAGCTTAGATTGTAAGCACATCTTGAACTTTGTTCTTTTGAATGTGTAGAAGGGTTTGACCCTGCTAGTCAGCATATTCGAAAGAACAAAGCAGACAAAACTTCTAAATATCAGATCTTACAATTTAAGTGTGTGGAATCTGGATGCATCTTATTTAAAAGTAAATGTGGCACAGTGGTTAGCAGTGCTGCCTCACAGCACCAGGGACCAGGGCTTAATTCCCAGCTCAAGTCACTGTCCTTGCGGAATCTGCACATTCTCCTCGTGTCTGCATGGGTTTCCTCTGGGTGCCCTGGTTTCCGCCCACAGTCCGGAAGACTAGTTAGGTGCATTGACCATGCTGAATTCTCCCTCTCTGTACCCAAACAGGCACTGGAGTGTGGCGACTAGGGGATTTTCACAATAACTTAATTGCAGTGTTAATGTCAGCCTACTTGTGACACTAATAAATAAATTCAGCAGGGACAGTGCTGTGGTCTGTTTATACTTTGGTACATTCATGTCATTACCATCCTGTTAACACTAAACTCAGCAATTTAAAATCAACACCCATAAGGCTACAGTCCCTTTGGATTTCAAGTATCGTCTGGTCCACTCATGTCCTTTAGGGATGGAAATCTGCCGTCCTTACCTGGTTTGGCCTATATGTGACTCCAGAGCCACAGCAATGTGGTTGACTCTCAACTGCCCTCCAAGGGCAACTAGGGATGGGCAATAAATGCTGGCCCAGCCAGTCAGTGATGCCCATGTCCCACGAATGAATTTAAAAAAAAAAGTCCCAAGTGTGATGATGTCTGTGTGAATAGTGTGGGGACAGAGTAAGCACAGCGATGATTTAAGTGAAGTCACTAGTTGTATTTCAGATTGCTGTCATTGTTTCTTCATTCTGAGAAAATGATTTCATCATCTCCACAATGAAAGCTTGTGGCACTTGACAATTAGTGGAGTGAGTGCAGAAAACTCACTATCATGCCTTTTCATTATTCATTGAAAGGGTTGTCATTGTCAAAACGCTGCTGATCTTTATTAACCTTCAAGAGCCGCAGCCATCCTGATACTAGAGTGCTGTAAGCCTGTGGTTGTTTGCAGCCAGTATTAACCTACATTGGATCTTATTGTTAAATGTCATAAAGGGAAACCTAGGACTTGAGCTTTTTTTTTAAACGTCTATCTGCAGACGTACTTGGTCACCATTATGGAACAGAAGTGATGAGTGGGATTTCCGTCCCCAGCACGAACGGGCTTCATCGCAGGCAGGACAAGAAAATTTGGCCATTCAACAGCTGTCCAAATTTTCCTGTCCTGCCCGTGACGATGTCCACTCGTATCAGGGATGGAAATCCCAGCCGCTATTCTTTCTCGTTTGGAAATACTGTCCATGCAGTAGGTTGATGATTTCATACTTCAGAATATGGAGTGCCCATTGGAAACTTCAGCTAGTAGCTAATGTTTTCTTGAAATCAATGTAACTTCAAAATTTGAAAAGACAGCTCAGTGTTAAAATCCACACGCAATTGGTGTATGTCCTGGCTTTCTCAGCTAGTTGTGGGAAGCACCTTGTGCCAGTGTGCTGACGAGTGTAGTTTCTATTTGGACTGAGTTGCTGAGCTCCCTTTTTGTCAGTCACTGTGTTTGGGGCAGTGGGCATGGGAAGATGGTCTGTTTATCCTTGCAGGGCGGGTGGGCAAATTTGAAGGATGCCTAAATCCAGTGCTCCAAACTGCATCTCCTGTCAGCTAGCCCAAGTTGGTATTAGCATTGAGAACATGCAAGGAAACATTGTGTGTTACAAATGGATTTGAGGCCACTGCAGCAGATAGCTCGCTGGGTGGATGAAGGAGAAAAGCAGGATGTTTGAGCAAGCGGTGGATTTGTGGTTTTCTAACTTTCAAGTTTATTTATAAATACTGCAATGAACTTACTGTGAAAATCCCCTAGTCACCACACTACAGCACCTGTACACTGAGGGAGAATTTAGCATGGTCAATGTACCTAACCAGCACATCTTTCGGAGTGTGGGAGGAAACTGGAGCACGCAGAGGAAACCCACATAGACATGGGGGAAACATGCAGACTCAGCATAGACAGTGATGCATGTCAGGAATCGAACCTAGGTCCCTGGTGCTGTGAGGCAGCAGTGCTAACCACTGTTCCACAGTGCCACTCCTTGGTGCTGGAGATTAAGTTTCTCAAGGCAGTGCAATTTCCTCACCACTTGCTATTTACTGGGATGATATAGATGATTATCTTATTGACAAGGCAGCAAGATTTGTCAAAAGTGTTTTGATGCCACATGAGAGAGATTAGATTACCAACGATGGTATGTTTTTAAGAAAGCCAGCAAGCTATGCTACATCCCTTATCTAAAACTTGGTAGATTTAGAAGTTAAAATTGCAAGTCATTTCCACATCCCTTAGCCTTATCCTTATCGTGAAGTCTCCATCAAAGTGGTTTTGCCATTTAATTTACTAGTGTAAACTGCATTCTTAAGCAATTTTGGTAGTATCTGCTATGCACAATAATCAATGTTGCTCTGGTCTGCAAAAGGACCTCCGAAGAAAACCCAGAGAAGAAACGATCGCTAAATCTGCCCAGTGGAATCAATTTCCCCATCCCTGGGAGACGATGGCTCGTATAACATCTCAAACA
Source organism: Carcharhinus amblyrhynchos (assembly GCF_965287045.1). Taxonomy (NCBI): domain Eukaryota; kingdom Metazoa; phylum Chordata; class Chondrichthyes; order Carcharhiniformes; family Carcharhinidae; genus Carcharhinus; species Carcharhinus amblyrhynchos. The sequence continues at coordinate 136,183,019 of NC_137327.1, forward strand.
CTCCCCATTGATGATTTCCCCCCACAGCTATTGAACCGTACTAACTGAGGCTTAACTCTGTCTGCCATGTGTGAGTTAACACAGGAAATGGTATGGGCAGTAAAGCTGCTTTTCTGAGCTCCCTTATCTTGCAATGAAGATCAGAGAACAGGAAAAGACACATTTCACCAGGACAAATGAACAGATCTACTTCTGAATCCTGTTCTTTTTTTAAAGGTCGTGTGACTTCTTGATTTGTTGCAATCTTTTAAAAATATTAAGGAAACACTATTTGGTGTTAAAATGAAGATGGAGCAGAGGATAGTAGCTGAGAGAATACTACCCTTAGCATTTTCTAAAATTCAATTACACAATGTCGCTGGCTAGATCAGCATTTATTGCCCATCTCTAGTTGCCCTCAAAGTGGTGGTGAGCTGCCTTCTTGATCTGCTGCAGTCTCTGATGTGTATGTATACCCACCCTGCTGTTAGGGAGGGAATTCCAAGATTTTTGACCCAGTGACAGTCAAGGAACAGTGATATATTTGCAAGTCAGGATGGTGAGAGACTTGGAGGGGAAGCTCCAGGTGATGGTGTTCCCACACATCTGCTTTTGTTCTTCTAGATGGTAGTGCTGATGGGTTTGGAAGGTGTAAAGTTGCATGAAGAAAGGTGAAGAGAGCAACCAAAGAAATGAGACACATTTAGCATGGAACACTTGCTTAGTATTCTTAACATTCATTCATAAAACCAATGCAGAAATATGACAAAGTAAGGCCATTCCCTAAGTATGTGTCCAATAGTGATTGTACTCCTCCGTAAATAAGAACCAAGGGGTTTCAGAACTCGTATCTCAAGGGGTGGAAAATATGATTACACGTCGTGGAAATAAACTATAGAATATAATTGCATTGATGCGCGTGTGTAGAGCAAGGCAAGAGGACAGAAAATCAGTAGCAATACTCCTGATCTGCCATCATACCTTTATTTGATTTGATTTATTATTGTCACATGTATTGGGATTCAGTGAAAAGTATTGTTTCTTACGTGCCATGCAGATAAAACATACCGTTCATAGGGCACATAGGGGAGAAGGAAAGGAGAGGTGCAGAATGTAGTGTTACAGTCACAGCTAGGGTGTAGAGTAAGATCAACTGAATTATATGGTAGGTCCAAAAGTCTGATGGAAGCAGGGAAGAAACTGTAGGAATGAGCTGGGAGATCCACTGGATCTAGATTCCAATCACCACTGGACTTGCTGTTCAGTGGAAGAATAGCCTCCAGCCTTTTTTAAGCCAGTATGTGGGTACACTTTGTATACTTGTATATTTCTAACTGAATAGAGTACATGGATCTCCATGTCATTGACACTGCACCGAATAAGCCAACTGGCTCTGACTTGAGAAGTCATCGTTCTTTTCAATGTCTCCGACCAGCCTCTGTGGAGCCATGGATCCTGCCCATTTCAACAGCATTGCCTGCTAAACTGCACCTCTCAACTTCCGCAAGGGAAGTAAAATTCCATCTGATCTCACTTTAGATCCACTTTTAATTCCTTAACTTTATTTGGCTAAATCACATTTGGCAGGGGGGAGAAAAAGGCAACATGAGCTAAATAATAATATTTCCAAAGAGTTACACCTTTGTTCAAATCAGTTAGATTACATTTCTTTTATAATGGTGTATATTTTCAATAATGATGACTCAAAATGCCAGTGGTAGCGGTCACTTGGAGTAGTGGTTGCGTGCAATCCAGAATTTAATCTCAAGCAGAATGTCAGTTGTTTAGCACGTCAGTAAATCACTCCCCTTTTTGACTTTGTTTAGTTTGTACCTTTTGGAATCATCCACTTGACATTGCTATTCATGTCTGTGTCATCGTGTGTTGCAGTAGAACTTGGCTGCACCACAAAGATCCTGAATCGTTTACTTGCCCGTTGGTACAAACAGGCTGATCTTGAGTCACGCAGGGAAGGATATCTACAATATTATTCGTTTGTGCTGACTTTCATTTCTCAGGTGGGGCAAAAGAAAGGGTCATAATTGATTTCTGCTTCTGACCGTTATTCGGCAAACAGGTTCGAGGGGCAAAATGGTCGCCTCCTGTTCCTATACCCTGTTGAATATGCGTGTTGAACAGAACTTGGCAGTGTTCCCTCTCCATCGTTAAACAGCCTGCTCGATGGACTCTTGAAGAAGATGTCCAAATGATACATCTTGAATAAGATACTGGAGTTTGTGTAGTTTATACGTAGCTGTGCTCCAAGTGCACCCTCAGAGGTTATAGTACCTTCACAAAATTAAGGTTTAGAACATTTATTTTATAAACAAGTATGATACCTGGAAACATGGGCAGGAGGGAGTAAAAACTCAAACTCCATTCATTTTCACTCATTTTAAGAAATTGATATTCTGTGCCCATAAAAACTTAAACTGTTAAGTTTATTTATTAATGTCACAAGTCAGTTTATATTAACACTGCAATGAAGTTACTGTGAAAATACCCTAGTAGCCATGCTCCAGTGCCTGCTCACATACACTGAGGGAGAATTTAGCATGGCTAGTGCATCTAACCAGCACGTCTTTCAGACTGTGGGGGAACCTGGAGGAAACCCACGCGGACTCGGGGAGAATGTGCAGACTCTGCGGGAGTCGAATCTGGGTCTCTGGTGCTGTGAGGCAGCAGTGCTAACCACTGTGGCAAAGATGGCAATGGACTATCTTTAGATGTTTCTGGTAGTTACCTAAAGCAGGCATTGGAAGCCTGTACAAGTTTAATTGAGGGCATGCTGTCTATTTTAGGCTCCATATAGGAAATTGGGTAAGATCAATGGGAGGAGAAATTGGGACAACTCAGTTGAGAGTTCCTCAGTTGCTGCAAGCTTAATTTTTTTTTCAGTTGAAGAGCAGATGTTTTCCTCGACCCAAAGTTGAGATGAAAATTTCCATTTAGTAAATGTGTTCCTTCTGAGCAGGAAGATAATTTTCCAGTGTAGTTGATTTAGTTTGATGCATTCACATCTTGTTAATTTGATGTTGTGGCAAGAGATGTAAAATGACACTGTGTTGATATTGGTTGTTTTCATGTTGTACTAAATCATTGGTCATAAAAAGGAACAAAGTTTCTTTAATCACACTGCCAAAAAACCTCAAAAGGGAACTTGGATAATATTTCCTGTGAAGAAATATATTACATTTTAGTTTTATTTTGGCATAGAATAGTCTGTGCATCTGTAGTCAGTGTGCATGTTTCTCTTATATTTTGAAACTGGTGCTAGTACACAAATGATTTCAAATGTCTCAGTTCTGCTGGTATGGAATTGCCAATCTTAAGATTACTGTTGTAGTTTTCTCCTCCTCCTCTTCTCAGATCTATTTTTGATTTTTTTTCTCTCTCGGTCATGTGGGCATCGCTGGCTGGACCAGCATTTACTGCCCATCCTTGAGGACGTTTAAGAGTCGACCAATGCTGTCAGTCTGAAGTCACATATAGACCAGACCAACTAAGAATGACAGTATTCCTTCCCTGAAGGACGTTAGTGAACCAGATGGGTTTTTAATGACAGTTGACAATGGTTTCATAGTCATCATTTGACTTTTAATTTCAGATTTTTATTGAATTCAAATTTCACCATCTGCCATGGGTGGGATTTGAATTTGGGTCCCCAGAGAATTACTCTGGGATCTGGATTACTAGTCCAGCAACAATACCACTAACACCACAGCCTCCCCTTCTCTTAAAGGCATTTATTTCTTGTGGGTTTGGTTCCACTGGCACCAGATGTTTCACCATTGCTTTGGTCCAAATGGCTGTTCTTTATGTGCAAGTCTGAACAGTGGGTGGGTTGTAAAGCCATGCTTCCAGTACAGCTGAGCTCGATCCAGCTGTTGTCTGACGCCTACACTTCCACCTAGTTACTAGCGTTGGTTACCATTGAGGAGGGATGCCTGTGGCCAATTTTGCAAACCCTACCTCAATGTATCTGTGCCCACTTGTAGTTGCCTGGTTACCTAGCTAACTCGGTACAGGCTGCGATTGTATGTGGGCTGTTCTGCGTTTTTTAAGTGGTCGAACCATCACAGCAAACCCAAACATTAGTTTTAAAATGATGCTATCTTCAGTTGTTTTTTTTTAATATTAAGCTTTTTTTCCATAATAAACCTCTTATACTTCCTTCCTGAAAGCAATGCTAATGTTGAGTTTGGTCCCACTGGGTTAAAAGCGCTCTCGCAACTAAACAGAAAGATCAAATGGAGGAATCTTGATACTTGAGTAAGAGGCTGAATGCTAAGAATTTTGAGCTGGACCCTGACAGCTACTGAGTATCAGTAATATCAACAAACATTATTGGGCTTCATTCAGTAGAAGTTTTTATTTATTATAAACCTTTTCTTACTCCAACACTTGAGCATATCCTCTCGGCTGACACTTCAGGCAGTACTGAGGGAGTGCTGCAGTGCCCATCTCTTGGATAAAATGGGGCTGCATCTATCCGCTCAAGGTGAAAAAAGAACGTAAGAACATAAGAAATAGGAGCAGGAGTAGGCCATCCAGCCCTTTGAGCCTGCCCTGCCATTCAATAAGATCATGGCTGATCTGTCGCTGCTCAGTTCCACTTTCCCGCCCTCTCCCCATAACCCTTAATCCCCTCTCCTATCAAAAACCCATCAACCCGCGTCCTAAAAATATTTAGTGAGGCAGCCTCCACCACTTCAACGGGCAGAGAATTCCAGAGATTCACCACCCTTTGAGTGAAGAAGTTCCTCCTCAACTCCGTTCTAAACCGCCCCCCTTTTATCTTGAGGCTGTGCCCCCTAGTCCTACTGTCTTTTTTGAGCGGGAAGAGTCTCTCCACCTCTATCCTATCCATCCCATTCATCATCTTATACGTCTCAATGAGATCTCCCCTCATTCTTCTAAACTCTAACGAGTACAAGCCCAGTTTATTCAGCCTCTCCTCATAGCTCAACCCCCTCAACTCCGGTATCAGCCTAGTAAACCTCCTCTGCACTCCCTCCAAAGCCAAAATATCTTTGCGCAGGTGCGGCGCCCAAAACTGCACACAGTACTCCAGCTGCGGCCTCACTAATGCCCTATACAGCTGCAGCAAGACCTCCCTACTTTTATATTCAAAAGAAAAGAAAGATTTGCATTTATATAGCACCTTTCACAGCATCCAAAGCTCTTTACAGCCAATGAGATGCTCTTGAAGCATTGTCATGCTGTAATGCAGGAACCACACAGCTGTCTGCGGCTGGGACAATGATATCTTTTTTTGATGTGTTTAGCTAACATGTTTCTATTAGCAGATTAGCTAGTTGGTCATTAACTTGTTGGACAGGTTGGCATGTTTGTCTGTTCAATAGTGTACTCTTCATAAACAAAGCCACTGACTAGGAAATACTTTTGGGATGCTGACTTTCTTTCCTGTCTGTGCTTCCTCCGAGCAACATTAAATGCCCAAGGAAAGTCAGAAACAACAGGAATTGTTGCTGGTTTTAATTCCACATTTAAAAAAACAAAATTTGAGTCACTTCAAAAAAGGAGTAGGTGGATTGTAGCAACTGAATCTAGATTTCTGGCAGCAAATATTGCCTGTATCGGTATTTAATTTGGATATTTATGTTAAAATAATTAATTCTGTTGGTTAAAAAGTTCAATTTCCCTTCATCTTTCTAATCCCTATTTTCACACCCATGTTCATCCTTCTGTGGCTGGAATTCTTCGACCTCGCCTGTGGCTGGGATTGTCCAGGCCTGCTGCCTGTCCAACTTAATTATCTCTATTATTATTTACTCATTTTAAAACTATTGTTTATCTCTCAGGCAGTTTGGTCACATGATCAGTTATTGGAAGCAAGCTTTCTTTCCCAAGAAATCGTCTTGGGAAGGGACCGTCACCCAATATGAAACATCGGTTCCTGCCCTTCCACCACCCCCAAAACAAAAGCATATGGGGCCATCACATCATTTCAAAGAATGCTATTTTAATGACATTGGTTAATTTCTGTCACTGCTTTTTTTGTCTCTGTCTGTTTTGTAGCCCAAATTAATAATTTTGAATAATCAAATGTAGACCACACTTAGTGTCTCCAGTGAGTGAATCTATTTGTGTAACTTGGAACTCTGCAGGATTTGGTTCTTTCGTGCTTTGCTACTTGTACACTCTTGTGAATGCTACATCTATACTGTCAATACGTTTCCCATGTGATATTAATTCATTGTCACAATTACCCTGGTCACTCACCCTCAAAGATGAGTTTGGATTTCACTCCAGTGCTGTTACTCTGAATGCTTTCGACAGATGCAATCATAGTGTTGGGTGTATTTTAATATATTTTTCGTTGACAGTTGCATTGGTTACATACTTATAAGTATGCTGTATGAAATTTATGATACTGTTTAAACATTATTCTCAGTTTCACCTTAAAATGTAGATTTTTTTTGTGTGCAATTAAGTGTTGTTACAGTAGGGTTGTAGACTGAATAAGGCTGTGTAGTTTGATTTTTAAAAGGCCTCGCTTATTTCAAATAACAGGAAGAACCCATTAAGCCTCTCAAGATCATAGCTTGATTTTAAAAGCTGGAGGCTACCTTGTGCAGTGAAGTGTGTCTGAACTGGACTCCATGGTGATTGCCATTATGTAAAACTACCAACCCACCTGTCGGCAAAAGAAATGTGTGCCGAAAACTGGCTTCCCACTCCCGATTGTGGACTTTGTACATAGGGTGGCGTGGTAGCACAGTGGTTAGCACTGCTGCCTCACAGTGCCAGGGACCCAGGTTCGATTCTGGCTTTGTTTGTCTATATGGAGTTGGCATATTCTCCCCATGTCTGTATGGGTTTCCTCCCGGGTGCTCTGATTTCCTCCCACACTCCAAAGATATCCAGGTTAGATGTATTGGTCATGCTGATTTGCCCTTTAGTGTCCAAAGATGTGTAGGTTTGGAGGATTAGCCTGGGTAAAAAGCTTTTTTTTGGAGAGTCGGTGCAGATTCGATGGGCTGACTGGCCTCCTTCTGCACTGTAGGGATTCTGTGGTTATTTGTGTATAGCCTGTCCTGGAAACTCTAGGTGTTTCTCATCCTTTTAATATGTATCTGTTTCAGAGGCAGAGCTATTCCAGCTTCTATAACTGTAATAAGAGATCTCCATTAAAATTCTTTTAATAAAGATGATTATGTTCATTAAATTAGAATCTAAAATAGTCCTGCTTCCATTGCTGCACAGGGAGGTAAATCTCATTGTTAACTGGATTTCAAAGAGAAAAGGTTGTGAAAATGCACCTGGAAAAGAGGATGTCCTGAATGAGAGAGCGAATAATGTAGCCCTTTAACAGACCCAGATTGGTGCTGTTTAGTCCTGTTTACTTTGGGTGTAAGAATTAGAATGTAAGCCCTGTTGATGGCTATTGGGATGTAGCTGCTTCAGTTTGGAATTGTATGGCACAAAATTTCCTCTGTGTAACAGTGATTCCTTGCAGCCTTTAGGAACATCTGATATTTTGATGGGTGTTTGAGCTTATTTTTCCAGTATCAAACCGTTGACTGCTAAAATTGAATTCGGAGGAAAATATCTGCCTATCTATCTACATTTTTCTGTGACGTGATGTTGCAGAGTCAAATTAGGCAATGTGCTTATCTACAAAACCTTTCTGACATCTGTTGTGCTAATTCTATGGGCTCCCTGATGGAACTCCTTCTTCAATATTTCCTTTCCCTTCCTGCCCACCGTAACATCCATCTTGCCTTCCTCAAGACAAAGGTAGGGGAGTCTAAAATTAGAGGTCATAGGTTTAAGGTGAGAGGGGAGAGATACAAAAGGGTCCAGATGGGCAACATTTTTCAGAGGTATCTGGAACAAGCTGCCAGAGGTAGGAGTAGAGGCAGGTACAATTTTATCTTTTAGACAGTTACATGGGTAAGATGGGTATAGAGAGATATGGGCCAATTGGGACTAGCTTAGTGGTTTTAAAAAAAAAAGGTTGGCATGGACAAGTTGGGCCAAAAGGCCTGTTTCCATGCTGTAAACCTCTACTCTATGACAACCCCTACAAGACGATTGGGCCAGGTTAACCATTTGGTGCAATGATCCAAACGTATTTACTTGCCTTTACTTGCATTTATTTGCAATGTCAAAAAAATAATGTAAACCTACTTGTGACACTAATAAATGAACTTTAAACATTATTTGGATGATTTTAAAATAGCCAGTCTTACTGAAACCACTCTAGCCAAATGTGTGACATGATTAAGACAAGTGACGTGCAGAGCGAATGATGACTGATAAAGGGTGTAAGTGATTGGGTTAGATAAAGAACACATGATTGTTTGACAATTTCTTTTCTTTGTTTCCTGTACAGCTCCCCTTTGAGATGGAGGTCTACTATATCCAACACATCACACTATATATTGTTCCACTCTACCTGATGCAGAAAGGGGGTAAGCTTCTTGGATTTTTAACTGCTCCAAGTGATAAAATGATATGCCAGCTTCAAACAGTTAATTACACACTTTGCTATATTTGCTCAGTCAATAGTTGACTGAGTGAATGCACACACAGTTTGGAAATGCAACACGTAGACCAGAAAGATAACATGTTTGATACCTGGTGTATGCTGAGTTAGTTGATCTTCAAAAGGTGACAGTGGGAATGATGCACTCTGCCCCAGTGTGTGAGTTCATCAGAAGTATTGTGTTCCTCTACAGGTACTCTGTCTATTTCAGTTAACTGAAATAGCTCTGTAACACATGAGTATCAGATGACCCTGGTTCCTCCTCATGTTTGTCTGCTCTTTGCCTCCCATTATCCTTGATGAATGTACTCTAACACCCCGTGTTACCATGCTAGGCAGGGAAAACCATAGGAAACCTGGATCCTGATCGTGATCCAGTGTCTGGGCGTCTGCTGACAGCACAGCCTGGACCCTTTCAGCTTGTTGTGGGGGAATTTGAAGGTGGCCAATTGTGTCTTAAACTCGACAATTCAGAATTCGCAAAGCAAATATCTCTGTGTAAAGATGCAATTTAACAAATAAGACATAGAACAAACAGACAAACGTACAGCTGACAGAGACTCTCAAAGGCTTAAATAGCTCTGGGAATAGAGCGACATAACCTTTCTGAAAGATCTGAAGTATGCAGTCAAATACAGATCAATTATGGGTTTTTTTTCTAATCAATAATTCTGCTGTTCATTAGCTTAAACTCAATTTTATTTAGTGGTCACATATCAATACAAATCTCTGCCAAGTGCCTCAGCTAATCATATCATACTGAATAGCATGGTGATATTTTATTCCTCCTTCTAAGTATGGACATAATCCCCCTTCTTAGCACTAACTGCATTCATGTTGCCTGGTAATGGCAAACACTACTGTAAGGTCAAGTGGATGTTCCAACAGCTCATTGCCAAGTTGAATAGACATGTGTTCCGTCATCCTTGGGCATATCTATCCTTGTGTGTGGGCAATGAATTAAGGTCGCAACATGCGTTCCCTTTATGGAATCCTCCCTGCTGCTGCCTAATAGGTTCCCAGACCTTTTGGCTTTAAACTAATGACATTTACCACCATGCCTTTCGGTACCTTGGCTTGGTTAAAGCGAACATTACTTTTAAATACCACTCGAATATCATAAAATATCGGCATATATGTTTTGAAATCGTAACTACTTCCACGTGTGTAAAACTGTTTGTGTGAGCTGTCTTAAAAATCATTTAACTCCTTACTGATTTCTTGTCCTCTGAAAGACTGCATTCTGCCTTTAAATTTATTAGCTGATTAGGAATCCTCTTCCACACAGCTAATAGCAAGTTGATCATCAAGTGTAAAGGGTTAAATTTGGGCAAGGAAGTGAAATATTGGTACACAGCAAAATTTGGTAGCTTAAGGTTGGGAAGGATTCCCCTCGGGGTAATTTTTTAAAAAATGGGATTAGGTTGGGAATATTGTGTTGAAACGTGGTTTGCCACCTATGATAAATGGGTTTAGATACAGACCAGGCTAATAGAATGGTAATAAAACCTCATGGATGCAGGAAGCTAAAATAAAAACAAAGTGCTGGAAAATCACTTGCTTCGCTGGCGAAAGAGTCATCCCGACTCGAAACGTTGGCTCTATTCTCCCTCCACAGGTGCTGTCAGACCTGCTGAGATTTTCCAGCATTTCTAATTAAATGAAGCCATCTGCCTCCCAGACAGAAGTAGTTGTGAGAAATGGGAACATGTCATACTGATGCATTGGGGGGGGGGTTGGTTCTCTGAGATTGCTGCAGAGATGTAGTTCTGGAGCAGAGTGGGAGTGGGGGAGCTTTCACCATATATAAACCAAGTTAGGAGAGTAGAAATTTTAGCTTTTTTTGAAACGCCCACATTGGGATGTTTTGTGAATATTCTGAAGGATGGAATTGTACTTCGCTTGGAGTAGAGGGGAAAGGAATCATTTCCCTGCCCAGTTCTATGTTCCAAGCTATTGTTTGTTACTCCCCCCCCCCCCCCCCCCCCCTCTCTTTCTCTCACTTCTTGTCTGCTGCTCCCGTTCACATCAGTGACAGTGGATGGATTACTCAGCTTGGCTTAAACAAGCTTACCCTGGGGAATCACCAGGGTACTGGAGACATCCTATGCAATATTGTCAACATTTGTTTTGGCTGGAAATTGCTTTGTTGTTATCTACATGACGCTGTCAAGTAACTATGATAGCTATTGATAGTACAGCTTCTTAATGATGGAATAAAATATTTTATTGAATAGAAGTATTTTGATTAAAGCTACCTTGTATTTGTTCAAAAGGAGGTAATGGCGTGGTGGTATTGTCACTAGGACTAGTAATCCAGAGACCCAGGGTAATGGTCCAGGGACCCGAGTTCAATTCCCACTGTGGCAGATGTTGAAACTTGAATTCAATAAAAATCTGGAATTGGAAGTCTGTGACTCACCTCCCAAGCTCCATGGCCTAGGGCTTGGCTCCTTCCTCTGCGACTGGGATCCTAGACTTCCTAACCCACAGACCGCAGTCAGTGAGGATAAGTAACAACACCTCCATCATGATCATCCTCAACACCGGTGCCCCTCAACACTGTCCCCTCAGTTCCTTATTATACACTATATACACCTATAACTGTGGCCAAATTTCGCTCCAACTTGATTTTCAAGTTTGCTGATGACACCACCTTAGTGGGTCAGATCTCAAACAATGATGAGACGGAGTACAGGAACGAGATAGAGAATCTGGTGAACATGAGTGACGACAATAATCTCTCCCTCAATGTCAGCAAAGTGAAGGAGATTGTCATTGACTTCAGGAAGCGTAGTGGAGAGTATACACCTGTCTACATTGATGGGGACAAAGTGGAAATGTTCAAATGCTTCAAGTTTTAAGTGTCCAGATCACCAAAAACCTCTCCTGGTTCCCCCCGCCCCCACCCCATACTGACTTTATAGTAAAAAAGCCCACCTCTACTTCCTCGGAAGATTCAGGAAATTTGGCATGTCCACTACAACTCTCAGCAACTTTTACAGATGCACCATAGAAAGCATTCTTTCTGGTATGGCTCCTGCTCTTCCAAAGACCGCAATAAATTACATAAGGTCGTGAATGTAGCCCAATCCATCTCACAAACCAGCCTCCCATCCATTGACTCTGTCTACACTTGCTGCTGCCTCAGAAAAGTAGGCAGCATAATCAAGGAACCCACACGCTCCAGACAGAGACTGGAATTTTACCACCTTGGATCGGGGAGGACGAGGCTCACAGAACAGAAATCCCCGTTGGCCTCGGGTTTCAGGTGAGATCGTAAAATCCTGCACATACTCTCTTCTACCACTTTCGATCGGGGGAAAAAGATACAGAAGTCTGAGGTCATGTCCCAGCCGACTCAAGAACAGCTTCTTCACTGCTGCCATCAGATTTTTGAATGGACCTCCCTTGTATTAAGTTGATCTTTCTCTACACCCTAGCTATGACTGTAGCACTACATTCTGCACTCTCTTTCTCTATGTATGGTATGCATTTTTTACTGTATACTAATACACGTGACAATAATAAATCAAATTGAAACCATTGTTGCTGTAAAAACCCATCTGGTTCACTAATATTCCTTTAGGGAAGGAAACATGCTATCCTTACCTGGTTTGGCCTATATGAGTCCAGATCCAAAGCAATGTGGTCTTAAATGGCCTAGCAAGCCACTTGGTTCAAGGGTAACAAGTGTTGGTCCACCAGCAATGCTTACATCAGGAATGAATTTTAAAAAACATGTTTGGAAAGACTATTGCCCTTCCCTGTACTGTGATTACAGAACATTACTGGGTAACTGAGTGTCCTGTTTTTGAACAACTTCAACAATTCATAATCCTAAAATTGGTTTGACTTGACCAAACTTGGATCTGGCTGGACTCCACGCCAGTTATCGGCACTACACTTGGCTTCAGTATCCGCAGACTGACGAGAATAAAAGATATCAATCAGTAAGAATGTTCTTTACCGGACATGTGGTAAGTATACAGCCCGTCACAGTTGTGACACTTGGAGGTTTGGAACAGTACCATTTGCCCTCTCCAGATTGGACATTGCTTGAAGATTGTGCTTGTTTAATAAGGTGCAAACTTTCACTCTCTCTGAATTCCAACCAGAGGAGCAGGTTGGGGCACCCTTATCCCCCAACATGAGTAAGTACTTTCAGGAGAGAAGGGGTGATAGTTCAGCGTTGGGTGACTTGCCTGGGGGTTGGGTAGGAGAGTTTGATGGAAGGAAACATCTAAAAATATTTCTCATGTCCACGGCAGTGTGTTTTTAAAGTTCCATTGTGCTGGGGACTGTCCTGCAGCAACCCGTTTACAAAGCTGACTGAATACTGGTGAGCTGGAGCCATCTCCTGGTGACTCTCAAATACTGACATCCACTGACTGGATTCCCTTCATTTTTTCTCCAGACTAAAGTTGATCTTTTGTAGAAATCGTGTTAGAGTTTTTATAGAGCTTTACAGCATGAAAACAGGCCCTTTGGCCCAACTTGTCCATGCTGCCTTTTTTTTAGCCACTAAGCTAATCCCAATTGCCCATGTTTGGCCCATATCCCTCTATACTTCCTTTATCTGTTCCTGCAGAGAATTGGATATTTTAGATTTAAGTTTTTTTGAAACTCTATCTCTTTGGTAAGTGCCCCTTTGTCAAATTATCTTTTAGACATTTAAAAAAAAACGCAGATGGTGAAGCAAGGTGACTTCTTGTGAGCTGTACCCAGCATACCCTTTTGATTCTATCTTTTTATTCTCATTCCATGCTTCTAAAACTCATTACATTCTCCACTCTCTTCTTCCTTTTCCATGAATTGTAAGTTTTGTCTGTATAGCGTGTAAGAAACAATACTTTTCACTGTATCCCAATACGTGTGACAATAATAAATCAAATCGTAGGGTGACACAGTGATTAGCACTGCTGCCTCTCAGCACCAGGGACCCAGGTTCAATTCCAGCCTCAGATCACTCTGAGTTTGCACATTCTCCCCATGTCTGCATGGGTTTCCTCCGGGTGCTCCGTTTCCTCCCACCGTCCAAAGATGTGTGGGTTAGGTGGATTGGCCGTGATAAATTGACCCTAGTGTCTGGGGATTAGCAGGGTAAATATGTAGGGTTGCGAGAATAGGGCCTGGGTGAGATTGTGGTCAGTGTGGACTCAATGGGCCGAATGGCCTCCTGCACTGTGTGCGTTTTATGATTCAAATCAAAGACTTGAGCTAAGTTGTTGAAGTTCGCAGGGAACTCGCTTTGGAGCATCAGTTTTAATAACTGACACTCGAAACCCCAAACTATGTTGGCATTTTGTACCATGGTCCACTGCAGCTTTTTGTTAATGGTCAGTGTGACAATAGCTGAGAAATGCTGGTTATGTACCGATCATACCTGATAAATGACCAACTTCTTAAAAAGAAATGTGCACAATTTCGAGGAGGTGAATGAAATTTATGAAAGGAAATTGCTCATGAGGCTGCTGGTGATGTGAAATAGAAAGCTGGAAATACTCAGCAGGTCTGGCAATCCAGCTTGATTTTGCTGCCTCAATAATAGCAGCATATTAATAGTTACATATCTTTTTTTAATCAAGATCAGGTTGCAATTCACTGCAAAGGTTAGTACTTGAGGAGTTCTTAAAAGCTAAAGGTAATACTGAAACAGAAACAAAAATCTGAATGTCGTGAAACAGAGAAAGTTCTGTGAACACTGGCCATGTTTTACTGGTTGATTGTAGATAAAATTGTGGCTCTCGGAGGTGGCACAGTGGGTTAGCATTGCTGCCTCACAGATCCAGGGACCCGGGTTCGATTTCAGCCTCAGGTCACTGTGTTGAGTCTGCCCACTTTCTCCGTGTCTCCGTGGGTTTCCTCCAGGTGCCCCAGTTTCTTCCTCCTCCCTCCTCTGAATATGCAAGAAAATGAATGGTGTCGAGCTGTACCTGGAGGAGGCGGAAGCTGGCCCTGCCTGTCTGCTGGGCCAACAGTCTGCCTACCTCAGCCAACATTTGAAATGTTTGTTCAGCTCTCTCCTCTCCTTGACATCAGAGTACAAGTGAACTTGTGCCAGCCATTCTCTGGTAACTCACCCAAGGGGTTGTTGTAAATGTGTGAGCCCAGACAATGAAACTGTTGGCAGACTGTCCAGTTTGTGATGGATACAATGGTGAAGGCGTGCTCTGGGCCAGATCTGACATCCACAAGCTTTCCAGCAGCAGTCCCTGGACAGTGATCAGGATTGGGATTAATATAGGTTTTCCCCTCACACTCCAAAGACAGAACTGGATGTTCTTGCCAGCTTCTCCCCAGCAGAGAGGGGATTTCTTGACCCCACCACCCTGGTTTTACCTCCAGCATTTTCAAAGCCCACTTCATATAATCCATGCATAGTATTCCAATTTTGCCTCTTCAAGAAAAGTAATCCTTTTAAAGGCTAATTGTCTGGCTATCTACAAATGACAGGATGTGCAGTGACGTGACTGGAGCATGTGTTTCCCATAATGGCAGGAAATTAAAGCAATTACCAAATAAAAAAGTTCTTGAAATTCATAAATACACTTATAAAAGATGAAAAATTATATCATGGTCAGTTGGCCGTTGCTGACTTGTTTAAGTAATTGGGAAACGGGGGAAAACAGTAGCAGGAGAAACCTTCCTTCCTTCTGCTTTCTGTTTGTTCATCTGTTTCATTTTGACTGTGGCAAATTTTTTAGTGTTGAATTGGGCGTAGTTAAGTTGTTGGCAATCTGAGCCTCCCAAGTGCTGTTATGTCCTCTTCAGGCAAGTATTTGGCCTGCTGTGGATGTTTTATAGAAAGTGTCACACCAAGTCGGGGATCAGAAGACACATTATTTGTTTCTACACTCAGGCCTGGATGATTTTGTATGCTCATGTGTAACAAGTACAGTACTTCGAGTGGTGCTGGAGATAACTTGTGACTTACTCCATCCTATTAATTAGGATTAAGGAAGTGAATGGGTGACTCAGGGATTGGTGTGGGAGGAATGGGTTTGAATTTATGGGGCATTGGCACCAGTATTGGGGTAGGTGGGACCTGTTCGGGAGGGATGGGGTTGGTCTGAACCGTGCTGGGACCAGAGTGCTGGCGAATCGAGTAAAGAGGACTGTAGACAGGGCTTTAAACTAATTAGGGGGGGGGGGGGAGGGTGTGAGGGTAGGTGACCTTACGAGGTCTAAAGTTAAGGAGTGTACATGTAAGGGAAGAGGCCGAGGATGTCCCAATAATAGAGGGAGTAGGGGGCGTGAGTATAGTTGGTGGCATTGCGGCAAATAGGGTCCAGGTGAAGGCTGGGATGAAAGCACTTTATCTGAATGCACGAAGCATTCAGAATAAAGTGGATGAGCTGATGGCGCAGATCGACACAAATGGATACGATCTGGTGGCCATTACAGAGACGTGGCTGCAGGGTGACAGGGACTGGGAGCTGAATGTACAGGGCTATCAAGTGTTTAGGAAGGATAGGCAGGAGGGAAAAGGGGGGGGCGTAGCTCTGCTGATTAAGGATAGCATCACGGTGGTAGCAAGGGATGATATTGGAGCCAAGGAGCAGAGGGTGGAATCGTTGTGGGTGGAGATTAGGAACAGCAAAGGGAGGAAGACGCTGGTGGGTGTCGTCTATAGGCCCCCGAATAATGATCTGGAGATGGGGCGGGCTGTTAACGCGCAAATAAGTGCGGCGTGCAGGAATGGGACGGCCGTAGTTATGGGGGATTTCAATCTGCATATTGATTGGTCGACCCATGTTATGCCTCAAGATAAAAGGGGGGACGGTTTAGAACGGAGTTGAGGAGGAACTTCTTCACTCAAAGGGTGGTGAATCTCTGGAATTCTCTGCCCGTTGAAGTGGTGGAGGCTGCCTCGCTAAATATTTTTAAGACGCGGGTTGATGGGTTTTTGATAGGAGAGGGGATTAAGGGTTATGGGAAGAGGGCGGGAAAGTGGAACTGAGCAGCGACAGATCAGCCATGATCTTATTGAATGGCGGGGCAGGCTCGAAGGGCTGGATGGCCTACTCGTGCTCCTATTTCTTATGTTCTTATTACACTGATGTGACCTCAGATAACTTATCACTACTCAAACAAATGGCAAAACTGCAGCTTTTTTGAATCGCCAAACTCTTCCCTTGGAGAGAATAGTAGGAAGGTTCTCAGTACAGTTAAGAGCCCAATATGGCCATGTCTTCCGTGGTCACAATCATCCTTGTGCCAAATGGTAGGGAGCGTCCTCCCATTCAGCTGAAGGATTTTCTGGTCTCCCACAACCCATACAATGAGTAGAGGAGGAGGAGGAGGATGTAGAAAAAGACGGAGCCAACACCTATCAGACATGGGAATGTTGAACCAGAATTCAGAGTCTCCACAAGCCAGGACTGACTGGTGTGGGATCCGCACCTTGCATTCATGCATACTCCCACTAAGTTTAAGACTTGCTCGCAGAAGCATAGGGAAGTACAGCACAGAGATTATTCAACCCATCGTATCTTTGCCTCTTTGAAAGAGCTATCTAATTAGTCACACTCCTTGCCCTTTCTCCCCATTCAGTGCTGTGGTCTGAAGACTATTTGGCCAAATGTAAACTATTTGACTAAATGGCCATCAAGACCATTTTATTTCCGTTCAGAGAAGATTCACTCAACTCGCCTCTGGGAGGAGGGGCTTATCTTCTGAAGGGAGGTTGGGCCTTGGTGGTGGGGGGGGAGAAGACACTGGTGCAGTGGTATTGTCACTGGATTAGTAATCCAGTGACCCAGGACACTGCCTGAATCCCACCATGGCAGATGGTGAAATTTGAATTCAATCAAAAGAAAACCTGGAATTGAAAGTCTCAACGGTGACCATGAAACCATTGTCATAAAAACCCACCTG
Organism: Carcharhinus amblyrhynchos; assembly: GCF_965287045.1. Classification (NCBI taxonomy): domain Eukaryota; kingdom Metazoa; phylum Chordata; class Chondrichthyes; order Carcharhiniformes; family Carcharhinidae; genus Carcharhinus; species Carcharhinus amblyrhynchos. Next base: position 136,200,393 of record NC_137327.1, read on the forward strand.
ATTCTCTTAATCGTCCTTTAGGGAAGGAAATCTGCTGTCCATACCTGGTCTGGCCTAAGTGTGGCTCCAGATCCACAGCAATATGGTTGACTCTTATATGGCCATCAAGTCACTCAGTTCAAAGATAGTTAGGAGTGGCAATAAATACTGGCCCAGCCAGTGATGTCCATGTCCGTAAATGAATTTAAAAAACATACCCTTAGAGTTTAGAAGAAAGAGTTGATCTTATTGAAATATATAAAATCCTGAGGGGGATTTTTCCACTTGTGGGGAGACTAGAACCAGGGGACACAGTTTAAGGATAAAACAGAGATAGGTATGTTTGTCTTTGGAATTCTCTTCCTCTGAGTGCAGTGGATTTTGGGTTATTGAATTTATTTGAGGCAGAGTTGGACAGACTTTTGAGAGACGAGTGTGTTGATTGGGGGTGGGGAGCAGGTGGCAAAGTAGAGATGAGACACACCCAGATCAGCCATGGGCCATTTAGGGGCAGCACGCTGGCACAGTAGTTAACGCTGCTGCCTCACAGCACCAGGGACCCGGGTACAATTCCCAGCCTTGGGTCACTGTCTGTGTGGAGTTTGCACATTCTCCCCGTGTCTGCGTGTGGTTCCTCCGAGTGCTCTGGTTTCCTCCCACACTCCAAAGATGCGCGGATTTGGTTGATTGGCCGTGCTAAATTGACCCTAATTTCAGGGAGATTAGTATGTGGGGTTACACAGATAGGGTGGGGTTGTTGTCAGTGCAGTTTGATAGGTCGAACAGCCTCCTTCAATATAGTAGGGATTTTGTGATCTCATTGAACAGTGGAGCAGACTCGAAGGGCTGAGTGGTCTACTCCTTCTCTAAGTTCTATGCTCCAAATTAATCTGCATTTTATTTGAACTTGCAGGAAACGTTTGTGTGGGTAGCAATACTTGATGTTTGTACAGATAACCAAGCCCCGTCGCATCATTTTGAGACAGATTCATCACCGACAGCCTGTTTAGTTTTTTTTTTAACGAGTTACAAATTAAATTTAATTATTGTTCATTTTAACATCAACTTGTTTTTCTTGGAGTGATTTTTTTTGGGTGGGGGAGGAATATTTTTGGGAAGTGCTGACGACCTAAACATAGGAAGTACTGAGACTAATGGTGCGGGGAAATGGATCTGACAACAATAAATTTAGGATACCACAGTGATCGTTACTCTACCTGTTTATTAATAAAGTTTCCTCCTTCACACTGCTTTGTCCAGTGAATCTTCCAGAGCTGGTATTTTAAAAACTTATTGAAAGGGGAGACAGATTTAAAAAAGTGCAAAGTCATTCCTAATTCCTTAATGTTTTTACAGAGTCACTTGTTTAAACTCCAGTTCAGTTGAGATGTTTGCTTTACATTACGAGCTGCTTTTTGTGCTGAGTGAGGAGAGAGTTGGATCAGTGTTTTGCCAGGATGTGAACCCCTCCTATCTTATTACTTTCCTGTTTTGTTATTTTGTTATGCGTGTGTACGACTTGATATTAGAGAGTCCGGATGGGGGTCAGTGAAGGTCCGAGAGCAGCGTTTTGGCTTTTTGTTGCGAATCTATTTCCAGTTTCTCGAGGTGCCAACTTGTGTTGTCACCTGTTTAGTGTGCTGATAATTCTCTGTTATTGTATATCCAGCCCACACTCACATCTGTTAAGGTTGGATGACAAAAGCATAACTCCTGCAGTTTTCATTATAAAATCCTTATAGTGCAGAGGGGGGGGCCATTCGGCCCATCAAGCCTGCACAGACAACCTCTTTCCCTGTATCACTGTCCCCCCACGTTTAGCCCCCTGACACTAAGGGGCAAACTTACCATGGCCAATCCACCTAACCTGTACATCTTTGGACTGTGGGAGGAAATTGGAGCACCCAGAGGAAACCCACGCAGGTACAGGGAAAATGTGCAAACCCTACACAGACGGTCACCCATGGCTGGAATTGAACCTGGGTCCCTGGCATTGTGAGGTAGCAGTGCTAACCACTGTGCCACAATGCTACCTTATCTGCATTCTGTTGTAGAAGTTAAATTATGCGTGTAGCAATTGCTTGCTAAAACTTCACCTTTTGTCCTTATTTAAGAGCCAGTTTCCTCCTTGATCCAATGTTTTTTTTTGCCTCTCCCCCTCCTAAAGACGGTGATTCAGGCTGGGGTATGGTTTCAGGAGTGCCACTGGCTGTCTCCCAAATTGACAATTTCCATGTCAGAGTTGGCCAGCTATTGGCTATGGGAGAATTGTGGCCAATCTCATTCATTCAGGATACAAACAGGTTTGACTGCAATGCCCCACATGAGTTCCAGTAGGGGCTACAGGGTAACCATAAGGAGCAGGAACCCTGGCTGAGTTATAGTTTCCTCCCACCTCTGCGTAAGGCAGATGCTAAGGAGAATGGTAGCACTTCAGGTGCTACTGGAGCCAAGATGTACACCAGAATCTTAGAAACCCCACAGGGCAGAAGGAGGCCATTTGGCCAATCAGGCTGCATGGAAAACAATCCATCCAGGCCCTATCCCCATTACTCCATGTGCCCTACTAATCTTCCTGACACTAAAGGGTAACTTAGAGTGGACAATCAACCTAACCAGCACAACTAATCCCTACAGTGCAGAAGGAGGCTATTTGGCCTTTCACGTCTGCACAAACTCTCTGAAAGAGCTTCCCACTCAGGCTGTTTCCCATTTTCCCCCCCCACCTTTTCTCCTGCAACCCCACACGTTTAGAGCGTAAGAACATAAGAAATAGGAGCAGGTTTAGGCCATCTAGCCCCTTGAGCCTGCCCCCGCCCCCGATTCAATAAGATCATGGCTGATCTGTCGTGGCTCAGTTCCACATTCCCGCCCTCTCCCCATAACCCTTAATCCCCTTGCCTATCAAAAACCTATCAACCCGCGTCTTAAAAATATTGAGCGAGGCAGCCTCCACCACTTCAAAGGGCAGAGAATTCCAGAGATTCACCACCCTTTTGATTGAAGAAGTTCCTCCTCAACTCCGTTCTAAACCGCCCCCCCTTTATCCTGAGGCTGTGCATGGCCAGTCCTCCTAACCTGCACATCTTTGGATTAATCTTCCTAATTTGTGTGGTTCAGAGACACTGCAGTCTTCAGGAGGAGTGCCAGATTAATAGCTTGCTTCTAACTTCCAGATGGCTCCCAGCAGATCCATGCTGAATTATCTTGACTTTCATTTCTTTTAAAGAAAACAAGAGTTAGGTTTTCATAGAACTGCACTGAGCGACAATTACAAGTCTGCATTAACATAAGAACATAAGAAATAGGAGCAGGAGTAGGCCATGGCTATAAGTACTGCTGTTCAAACTTTAAATACATTCCAGTAAAACTGACTCTTATTTTTAAACCTTCAAGGATTTTCTGTATCCAATAATTGCATTGTCTACCATTTGTAGGCTAAACCAAGTTATTAATAGAACAGACTGATGCTGTCATTTTTTTAAAATTTCCCCTGGTTGTAGAGGTTTGAACCCTAGTGAAAGATTTCATATTAGGATCAGAACTGGAAATGAGTGAGTGAGAGCGACAGAAAGTGGGTGTAATCTGGTTCTTCGAACGATGTGAGCACTTTTGTGGAGTGTGGGTGGGAGAGAGAGCCCGGGGGGAGAGCAGTATACCAGGATTGAACAGATGTAAGAGTGCATGAATATTTTGGAGATTCTCTTGTTTTCCTTTCCTTTCTCTTTTTTCCTCTTTTTTTTTCCTCAATCTAATCTTTCATGCCCCTTTTTTACATTTATCTTTATGTAACTCGTACAATACAATGGGTTGAATGGCCCCTTGTGATGTAACAGTTCTATGAGAATGAGTGTTATTTTTAATGCAGGACATGGGTTCGGGAGTTTGGATGGGTGTTGCAGAGTCTACTACACAGTAGATTGATTTGTGCGAGGTCCAGGGCTGGTACGCTGGAAGATCTAATCTGCCTTGATGCTTTTCTGTATCGATCCCGAGGGATCCTACATATTGCTTAGCTCTGTCTCATTTATGCAAAGACTTCATTTTAAAATATTTCTGCCTATGCAATTAAATTTAAATGCTAGGCTTAAAAGTTAATTAACTTGGCCACATTTTAAAACTCGGCGCGCATGCTGGGAGTAGATTGAAAAATTGACGGTATTCTTTGAAAGTACAATGCCCACAGAAACAAACCTTTTCATAACCCCAAACAAAGTTTTTCATAAACTGCATCTGCAAGTTGTTTCTGGAGCTAGAGACATCATGCGCTGAGCAATTTCATAACACAGATAACGAATCACATACATTGTCGCTTTTAGCCCTATGTTTTTCAGTTTTGGGTCAAGTCTGTTTTTTTTTTGAAACCTGTTCAGTTCAGTGTCTGTTTTAAGTGCTAGTTTAATCAGCGCAGGACTGGCTTTTGCCAGTATCTCGCACTCGCCTTATCCTGGCTGATTCCTGAAGCATAGTCCTGCCCCTTCAGGCCCCACCCTCTTTCCCCCTTTTGCACTACCTAGTGGGCAGTGCCAGGGTGTCAGACTGGCACTGCCAGAGACAGGTCAGAGTGTAGGAACAAATAGGTAATTTTCAGTTGACTGTGTAACTAATGGAGTTCAGTAAGGATCAGCTCTTGGCCTCAGCTATTTGCAATCAATATCAACAACCAAGTTGAGGGGCGGCAAAGGTAATGTGTACCAAGATTGCCAACAATTCAAAGTTAAATGGGTGAGTAAGCTGTGAGTGGGGTATAAAGAATGCGAAAGGATTTGGACAGGTTAACAATGTGCTAAGTGGCATATAACATGAAGAAATGTCCCACGAAAGGATTAGAGCATAAGAATTAATAAATCTTACAGAAGTTGCCTAGGGCCTTGGTGAAACCACATGAGGTACTGTGTACAGCTCTCCTTTCCTAAGAGAGAACATCCTTGCCCGAGAAACAGTGCAACCAAGATTCACTAGATTGATCCCTGAGATGAGGGGATTTACCTGTGGGTTGAGATTAGGGGCTGAATTTTCCTATCTCGCCTGCCCCGGGAATCGTAGCAGGCAGGACACGAACCATGCAAAGGTCCGTTGACCTCGGGCAGGATTTTTCGGTTTGAGTGAGTGCAGCTGGAAAATCCTTTCCCAGGTCTAGATTCCCTGGAGCTTAGAAGAACGAGAGATAATCTAATTAAAAGTTATAAAATTCCTACGCGACTTGACATGGTAGATTCCGGGAGGATTTTCCCCTGGCTGGGGAGTCCAGCAGATTTGAGTAAGAGAGGTTTACAGCATGGAAACAGGCCCTTCAGCCCAATTTATCCATGCTGCCTTTTTTTAAAAACCTCTAATCTAGTCCCTATTGCCCATATCCCTCTATACCCATTGTACCCATATAATGATCTAAATGCTTTTTAAAAGACAAAATTGTACCCGCTTCTCTCTCCACCGCTGGCAGCTTGTTCCAGACACTCCTCACCCTCTGTGAAAAAATTGCCCCTGTGGACACTTCTGTATCTCTCCCCTCTCATCTTAAATCTAAGCCCTCTAGTTTTAGACCCCCCTACCTTTGGGAAAAGATATTGATTTAGGCTCCTCATTATTTTATAGACATCTGTAAGGACATCGCTCAGCCTCCTATGCTCCAAAGCAAAAAGTCCCAGTCTATCCAATGTCTCCTTTATAACTCGATCCATCAAGTCCTGGTAGTATCCTAGTAAATCTTTTCTGTGCTCTTTCTAGTTTAATAATATCCTTTCTATAATAGGGTGACCAGAACTGTACACACTATTCCTACAGTCCAAAGATGTGTGGGTTAGGTTGATTAGCCACATGAAAATTGCCCCTTAGTGTCCTAAGATGCTTAGGTTAGCAGGATTAACGGGTAATAATGTGTTTGTCTAAATTAAACTCCATTTGCCCACTGGCCCAATTGATCAAGATCCCGTTGCAATTGGAGATAACTTTCTTCACTGTCCACTATGCCACCAATCTTGGTGTCATCTGCAAACTTACTGACCATGCCCCCTATATTCTCATCCAAATCATTAATATAAATGACAAATAACATTGGATCCAGCACTGATCACTGAGCCATGCCGCTGGTCACAGACCACCAGTTTGAAAAGCAATACTCTACAACTACCCTCTGGCTTCTGTCAAGAAGCCAATTTTGTATCCACTTAGATACCTCACCCTGGATCCCGTGAGATTTAATTTTATGCAACGACCTACCATGCGGTACCTTGTCAAAGGCCTTGCTAAAATCCATGTAGACAACATCAACTGCACTGCCTGCATCTACCTCCTTGGTTACCCCTTCAAAGAACTCAATCAAATTTGCAAGACATGATTTTCCACTCACAAAGCCACGCTGACTGTCCCTAATCAGTACTTATGTCTCTAAATGTCTGTAGATTCTGTCTTTCAAAATACTTTCTGACAATTTACTCCTCACAGATGTGAGGCTAACTGGCTGTAGTTCCCAGGCTTTTCCCTGCAGCCCTTTTTAAATAAAGGCACAACATTTGCCACTCTCCAATCTACAGGCACCTCACCCGTGACTATCGATGATTCAAATATCTCGGCTAGGGGACAGTCACAGCCATGAAATAAGGGCTTGATCATTTTGGACTGGGATGAAGAGAAATTATTTTACTCAAGGGCTGTGAATCTTCAAAGCTCTTTGCCTCAGAGAGCTGTGACTGATAAGTTGACTATATTCAAGTTGGAGATTGATGAACATGAGACAAAGGGAATTTTGGTATATGGGGATAGTGCTGAAAGTTGTAGCAAGGGTTATCCATAATCTTATTGAAATGGCGTGGAAATTTTGGAGGGGCTAAATGGTCTACTGCTGTTATTATTGTTAAGCACTTACACTGCGTGCATGTTGTCCTGTGGTCTGTTCAGTAACTCTCCTTATGTAGTGCGTCACACGTAAATGTGGGCACTTGTAAGTGCAATAGAGCAGGCAGATGTGTAGGTGAATTTTAACAGTTTGGGAAGTGGAAACAAAATGCTAGAATAGGGGAACTAAAATCTGCGCAGCTCTTGGAAAGGCATTGAACAAGTAGTCGGAGTTTGCCCAGACTGAAAGGCAGTTAGGAGATGACGAGATACAAATGGAATCCAAGGTGCAGGGAATCAGTTGTGAAGTTCGGTACCTGACTTGTATCTGGTGGAAGTGTCTATTGCACGTTGGTTGTGAAGGGGCTTTCATAAGGTGCTGTAACAAGTCACTCTTTTTGCGTGGGTCAATTTCTCAGTGCACCTGAAGGCTGCAGTGACCCTGTCCTGTCACTGACAGGTGAACTTGTACTTAATGTGTTAGCCACAAGTGGTGCCATAGAATCCTACAGTGCAGAAAGAGGCCATTTGGCCCATTGAGTCTGCACTGACCACAATTCCACCCATGGGGTTGTGGGCCTATCCCCACAACCCCATGCATTTACTCTAGCTAGTCACCCTGACACTAAGGGGCAATTTAGCTAAGGCCAATCCACCTAACCTGCACATCTTTGGAATTGATGACACAGTTCCTTATCAAGCTGTCTGACTCTGGAGACTATTCTCCGAGGTTATCCACTGGCAGCTGCTACAATACCTGCAGGTATGGTTAATGACGTGTGTGTGTGTGTGTGTGTGTGTGTGTGTGTGTGTGTGTGTGTGTGTGTGTGTGGCCAGAAATGGCCTGTTGAAGATGATTTTGATGCACTTGGTGCACAGTTCATAAAGCATACACGTAGTTTATGAATGCTGTTAGATCTGTTCTCCCAAGTGATTTGGGATTGGGAATCTGCAATTGCAGTAAAGTTCTGCCTTTTGCAAGAGTCGTGTCCTTGGAAAACCTTGCAAACAGCAAACCTATTTGGAATGAATATAGGGTGACATGGTAGTGGCAGCACAGTGGTTTTAGCACTGCTACCTCTCAGCACCAGGGACCTGGGTTCAATGCCGATCCCAGGTGACTGTCTATGTGGAGATAGCACATTCTCCCTGTGTCTGTGTGGGTTTTCTCTGGGTGCTCCGGTTTCCTCCCACAAAGATGTAGGGGCTAGGTGGATTAGCCGTGCTAAATTGCCCCTTACTGTCAGGGCAACTAGCTAAGGTAAATGGATGGGGTTATGGAGATAGGCCTTGGGTGGGATAGTGGTCAGTGTAGACGCGATGGGCCAAATGGCTGCCTTCTACACTTAATGATTCTATCATTCTGTGAACCTGCAGGCTCCAACCATCCAAAAATCTGATATATACAGAACTGAAAAGACGATAAAAACACAAGGCAGACAAAGTGTTATAATGAGAAAAATGGGATGAATCACACTGGTGTCTCAGGTGTGCTCCACATAACAATCTTTCGACATGGCCACTTTTTTGAAGAGTTGGGAGTTTAGCAGTGGTACTGAGGGGGTGGGGTCTAAACGCCGGTGAGCGACTGCAGGGAGCTGCGCAGCCAATGTTTTTGATAAATATCAAGATATCCTTTTGCTTAACAAGATAAGAACTATATATTCATCACATTTACCCTCATTATAAGGCTCACCAGAATGTGCGAGGCTTGGAAGTGAAGTTGGCGGATGTTTACTTGCAGGTGGCGTGGGTGGGGTGACTGATTTAGATGTTGATGTGGCAGGAGATTAAAAAAAAAAATATTTTTAACTGCTTCACCTTTTGCTTTTCAGTCACATAAAGTTTTCCGTAATGAGCAGCAGCAAGACCCTTGATAAGGATCAATAGCTCTCCTCAACGCATTTCTGCAGGGCCTTCCAAAATTCTCCAACAGCTGATGAAACCTCTCCACCAACTTCACATCAACACGAACAAAACACTTTAACAAGTGACAAAACAATCCTGTGAAGGCTGAGAATCCCCTGGAAGATGGAGAGATTCCTTTATCATTTTCACTCATAGCACTAGCCCTGCCCTCTCTTTCCAAATTTTACGTAGTACTATTCAAGCACCTTCATTCTAATAATGGTTTGGATCTCCTCTATTGACCAAAGTTAACCTGGTAGTACGACTGCCAGAAACACTAACATTGGCCCTTTATTGTATCCTCAGTCTGCCTAATGTAGCTTATTGTCAGCTCACTGACACTGCATTCTCTGGGCAACATGGTAGCATGATGGCCATTTTTCAAACCTATCTAATATTTTGTCAAATTTCTAGGCTTGGTTCAGATTGATTCATTTTACAGTAATGTTGTCTTACAGATTGCTCAGATATCGTACTGAAGACACGTATGAAATTGTAACAGCAATGAACACCCGTTTGTAAACATTCCATGGTGGCTCAGTGGTTAGCATTGCTGTCTCTCAGCATCAGGGACTCGGATTTGATTCCCAGCTTGGCTCACTGTTAAAGTTTATTTATTAGTCATAACTAAGGCTGATATTAACACTGTGATGAAGTTGCTGTGAAATTCCCCTAGTCGCCGCACTCTGGCGCCTGCTTGTGTCAATGCACCTAACCAGCATGCTTTCTGTGTGGTGTTTGCACATTCTACCCATGTCTGTGTGGGTTTCCTCCAGGTGCTTCGATTTCCTCCCACAGCCTGAAAGACGTGCTGGTTAGGTGGGTTGGCCGTGCTAAATTCTCCCTTGGTGTACCCGAAAAGGTGTCAACAAGGCAACTAGGGGATTTTCATAGTAACTTCATTGCAGTGTTAATGTAAGCCTACTTGTGACAATAATAAATAAACTTCCAGTAAGGCAAATGACTCCCATTAATTCCCTGTGGAGGCGGACATGCTCCTTTGTCTATGGCCATGACTAATTTGCATACTAGTGGGCAGAGGGAGAATACCTGTGTAGTGTTCTGATTTATCTGACCTCCCCTGCCTCCTGTTTTGAGGTGCCACTTCTCCCAGCATGCCCCCTTCCCAGGAATTTGCCTGCAACAAAGGGGACAGAGATCCAACATGATGGTCCATTTCCCATCATCCTGAGATCAGATCCTGGCTTAGTGCCAAAAAAAGTTGACCTCCAGGATTTCCTGGACCCACCATTGACAGGAACATGTTTTTGTACTCTCTCTACTTCCTTTCTGAATGACTCCCAGTGACGTGGTGCACTCTGCCCCATATTCCAGTTGGATTTGCACACTTGTCGTCAAATAACTGGTGAACTATTGCACAAAATCTAAAATCTTTCCCATTCTTTCAGAGTAGTAAGGGCGTGGAATGCCCTGCCTGCAACAGTAATGGACTCGCCAACATTTAAGGCCATTTAAATAGTCATTGGATAAACATATGGATGATATTGGAATAGTGTAGGTTAGATGGGCTTTAGATTGGTTTCACAGGTTGAGGGCCAAAGGCTTGTACTGCACTGTAATGTTCTATCTTTCCTTCAACTTCGCATTATAGCAGAGTTTCTTCTTCTCCATTTTATATCTACAACAACAAGGATAACACGCATTTACGTCACATCTATAACAAAACATGTCCCAATACACTTTGCAAAGGGTATCAAACAACATTTGTCACAAGACAATGGAAGGGAGGCCAGGTGAGCAAAAGCTTGATCATATAGGCAGGTTCGAAGGTGGAAGGAGAGGTTCGGTTAATGAATTTCAGAGCTCGAGGCCCAGGCAGCTGAAGGCATGGCCCCCAAATAGTGGAGGGATTCAAATCCGAGGCCAGAATCGGCACAGTGTAAATTCCTCAGGGCTGGAGAACAATACAGAGGCGAGGTCAGGATGGGATTTGAACATCGGGGTGAGAATTTTAAAATTTGCATTGCTCAACAGGAAGCCAGTGTAGATCCATAAACACCACACCGGTGAGAGAACAGGACTTAGAATCATAGAGTTTAGGAGGCCATTCAGCCCATTGAGTCTGCACTGACCACAATCTTACCCCAGCCCTATTCCCAGATATTTACTAATCCCCTAACACTAGGGTCAATTTAGCACGGCCAATCAACCTGACCTGCACATTTTTGGACTGTGGGAGGAAACCCGAGCACCCAGAGGAAACCCACGCAGACATGGAGAATGTGCAAACTCCACACAAGCAGTGGGCGGCGTGATGGCACAGTGGTTAGCACTGCTGCCTCACGGTGCCAGGGGCCTTGTTTTAATGAGGCCAGAATTGAACCTGGTCCCTGACTTGCCACTGTGCTGCCCCAAGATTTGAGCCTGACACCTCTCGCACCGTAAGTGAGAGTCATACCCCTAGACCAATGAGCCAATACTTGGTGTGATTTAAGGCATGGACAGCAGAACCCATCACAGAACAGGTTGGAAACGTTGTTTCTGTAGATATTCTGACTTGTGTGCGTTGGCGGTTCTACTAAACCATGGCAAAGTCTGACAAGATTAACCCGTTGCATATCAGTGAAGCCCATTGTGAGAGGCTCCATTTGTAATTGTAAGTTTAGTGACATGCAGTTGTTGAGTAGTCACCAGTGTTGTAAATACTTCCCAGCATTGTGAATGGATGAATGCAGAATACAATAGCTTATTGTGGATTGGATCGTGTAATCAGACCATGAGCCATTGTATGAAAGCAGCACAATTTCAAACACAGTATCTGTAACATACGCATCAGGAGATGCCTTCCTGTGAACAGTGGCTCTGTTTTTGTTCCATCATTTGAGTAACACACCCTGGGGTGAATTTTACAACTGCACTAGCTTGTCAAACAAAATAGTACATTTGTTCTTTTACATGGCAAACTTGCTGTGCTAACGGCAGGCAAGTTGTGGAGCTCTCCTCATTTATCCCCCCCCCCGGCCCCTGTTAATTATAAGTAGCATTTTATATACATTGAACCATAACTTACCGGTTCCCCAGGATCCCATTTGGGGGGAGTAACCCAGTGATGCACAGGAGAATCCCTTTCAGAGTCTCAATGTCAGGGTTACATGGCTAACGACCCCTGCATAATTGGAACATAAGGACGGGAGTAGGCCATTCAGCCCCTCGAGCCTGCTCCATCATTCAGTTAGATTGTGACTGATCTGTGGCCTGACCCTGTGTACCTGCCCTAGGCCCATACCCCTTAATACCCTTGCTCAATAGAAAGTTGTTCAGCTCAGACAGTTGAACCAGCTATACACTGCTATTTGGGGAAGAGAGTTCCAAACCTCCTCCACTCTCCGCGTGTAGAAGTGTTTTCTAACATCTCTCCTGAATGGTGCAACCCTAGTTTTCAGGTTATGGCCCCTGGTTCTGGAGCCTTCAACTAGTGGAAACAGTTTATTAATTGTACTGCACTGGGAACCGTCTGCCAGTGATTTAAATTACTAATTTCGGAAGATGCTGCCAGTTTTATACTTGAGTTAGAAGGGGAAAAAAAAAACACTTCTAACTCCAGTGTAACTATTATATAGACCCTGGAACCATTTATACTGATTGCAGGATAGCTAATGTAACCCAACTATTTAAAAAGGGAGATACAGAGAAAGCAGGAAATTACAGACCAGTCAGCCTAACATTAGTAGTGGGGAAAATTCTAGAGTAACCATTATCAAAGATTTCAAAACAAAGCACTTGGAAAACAATGGCAAAATCGGAGAGAGTGAGAATGGGTTTGCAAAAGGGAAATCATGCTTGAATCATCCTGGAATTCTTTGAAGATGTAACTAATAAAATTGATGAGGGATGTGATGGTACTGTGCCTTTAAGAAAAGTATTTGTCATGTTTCTTGTGAAGGGAATGTTAAGATTCAAATCTTTTTAAACGGTGCCAATTTGTCTTCTCCAGACAGCAGAGAATATAGAAGAATAATTGTTCCTATTTATTAAGGTGTTTATTTTAATCTGAGCTAATGCAATTTTGTTGTTTTTTGGATTTTCTCCTGGGGTTTCAGAGTAGGGTTTAATTAAGCTGGTTGACAAAAGCATGTCATATTATAATGGGAGGAGCTAGATTTAGAGGATAAAAACAGGTTGTTTGCAAGGAGCAGCAGTTCTTCTCGTTCTTTGGACATTGAAGTCTGAAATCTGCTCAAATAGGTATGTCTCGGCAGAGGTGTTAAAAAGCTTGAGGACTGGCCACCATGTAAGAAGGGTGTTTGTGAACTGTTTCTGAGGAACAGTTTAAGTTGTGAGGAATATTGCTTAAATTGGAGCTAATTGAGATAAGAATTGTATCTTATTTTGTTTAAGTATTTCCATTGGTAAAAAGTTATATTAATTCTTTTTGCTGTAGAAAGTTTGTTTTCATAAAAGCTTCTTAGCAGGTCAATAGAATCACACCTGGAGTGAAACACCTTATCCTCACACTAATGCAAAGATCAAAAAGTGTTGGAGTCTAGTCTAACTTCATAATAGACCTGGAGTTTATTATCTGGTACCTAAGCAAGTGAATATGGTTGGTTGGTTTGGACTTCAGAATGCTTTCAACTAAGTCCCATTATAGGAGATTAGCATGTAAAATTAAAGTGCATGGGATTGGGGGTACTGTGTTGCATTGGATAGAAAACTGATTTGCAGACAGGGAACAAAAACTAGGAATAAAAAGGTCTTTTTCCAAATTGCAAGCAATGACCAGTGGGATAACGCAGGGATCAGTGCTAGGACCCCAGCTATTCACTTTAATAAATTCTAGCAGGAATAGACAGGCTAGATGCAGGAAGAATGCAAGGGCTAGATGGCCTACTCCTGCTCCTATTTCTTATGTTATGTTCTAATGCCCTCAATAATGGGGGAGTCCAGAACCTAGGGGGTCATAGTTTGAGGATAAGGGATAAACTTTGGAACTGAGATGAGGGGTTCACCCAGAGAGTGGGAAACCTATGGAATTCACTAGCACAGAAAGCCAAAGTGAGCTGAGAGGAGGGTGCAGAGTTGCTTCAGTGTGATTTGGATGCAGTATGGCAAGGCAAAAGCAGTATAACATGGATAAAAGTGAGGTTATCCACAGAGGCCAAAACATTGTATGTTTTCAAGAAGGAATTAGATCTAGCATTTGGGGTGAAGTGAATTAAAGGATACGGGGGAAGGCAGGATCAGGCTGTTGAGTTGGACGATCAGCCATGATCGTAATGAATGGCAGAGCAACCTCGAAGGGATGGATAACCTACACTTGCTCCTATTTTCTATGTTCCTATAATCTGTTACCTCGCTCTATAAATATAACCCTCTATTGCAATACCCTTAAACCTGTATATACTCAACTACTGCTTCTGAGACTGAATTTCACATTCAAACCTTGCTCCAGGTTTCTGCTGAATTCCCCATTATTTTTATGGGTGATTGTCTCGTATTTTGAGTCCAGTATGTTCCATATATCTACCATATCGAGCTGCTTCAGAATCTTAGAACCTCTAGAGAAAGGAGTCTTAGTTCAGTATTTGTCTATATTAAAGTCTTGTTCATCACTCATTATCAATGTATGAAATCTTTCTTTGTGTTTTTTTTGTTAACTTTTTTATCCATTGTAAATTCACAGGTTCCTGTTTGGGTTGGAAGTTGTCTTTGAAAACTTGTTATCCTGTAATTACAGTGTCTTACCAGAGGTGGTACAATAGCCCCTCAGTTATACCCGCTTGTCAGTTTATACAGCAGAAAAGCTTGTATATGTTACTCCCTCTACCTCCCTATTTCCCAAGCACCAAGCTTTCTGTCGTTTGTCAAAATAATTAAAAATCAATGCATAATGTTAAAATAAGATCAGAATTGGTAACTTAATCACAGATACTGAATTAATTTGTGTACGCAATTGATTGATTTTCCTTAACGGTCTAATCCCACTGCACTGTTAGCCAGCACTCAGTCTTGACGTAAAAACATAGAAACTAGAAGCATGAGGTAGGCCATTTGGCCTTTTTGAGTTTGCTCCACCATTCATTTTTGATCATGGCTGATCATTTGAATTCGATATGCTGCTTCCCCCCTTCTCCCCATATCCCTTGATCCCTTTAGCCCCAAGAGCTTACCTAATTTCTTTCTTGAAACAGAGAAAGATTTGGCCTCAGCTACTTTCTGTGGTGGTGAATTCCACGCATACGCCACTCCCTGGGTAAAGAAATTTCTCCTGACCTCAGTCCTAAAAGGTTTACCCCTTATCTTCAAACTATGACCCCTAGCTCTGGACTTCCCCACCATTGGGAACATTCTTTCTGAATCTACCCTGTCTAACCCTGTTAGAATTTTATAAGTTTCTATGAGATCCCCTCTTGCTCTTCTAAACCCCAGTGAACATAATCCTAACCGACTTAGTCTCTCCTCATATGACAGACCTGCCATCCCAGGAATCAACCTGGTCAACCTATGCTGTGCTCCCTCTATAGCAGGGACATCCTTTCTCGGACAAGGACACCAAAACTGCATACAATACTCCAATTATGGCCTCACCAACTCCATATCCAATAACAATAAAACATCCCTATCTCTATACTCAAATCCTCTTGCAATGACGGCCAACATACCATTTGCCTTCTTTACTGCCTGCTGTACCTGTGTGTGACTGATGCATGAGAACACCAAGGTCTCACTGAGTATGCACCTATCTCAATTTACACCCATTAAAGTAATAATTTGTCTTCCTATTATTGCTACCAAACTCTTGGTGAAACCTCAACCAGTCACATATCAAAAGCCACACAGCACACTACCCAGTATTGTAACATTGTAAACTTTTGCTGGTCATATTTATTTTGAAGGAACGAAAATAAATAAAGTAAATCAACAGACCCTTATAAATTTTTTTTTAAATTATGTGGCGCATCACAGATGGTTTTATGAAAAGTCAAACTCACTTCGACCAAACCAGAGGAGATCTGGTAGTCTAAATAAATTCCACGGAAGCTGCGACAGAAAGACAAATCTGCCAGAATAGCTTGAAAAACCCGACTGAGCAGAAGTTCACACAGTAAGATTTGTATTTGTGTTGTCTCCATGTGCATTATTCATGTACGTGTGCTGACCTTGAAAAGTAGCAAAACTAACCAACATTAATAAATGCTGGCATAACCCTGGAAAAGCAGACACACAACCCTGACTGTGAAAATGAGCACTTAATGGACTTTGGAACTTGTGCAACAGTATAAGTAATGTTGTTTACTTGAAGAAAGACAAACACATTAAATTCAAACGTTCAAATTCATATTCAAGGCATCCAAATGGATGGCGCTGTTGGAGACAGGATTATTTGAAACAGGTGGTGATAAATTTGAGTTGTTTTTATGTACTTCCAGAAGTAACAATTTTTTAATATCATGGCGAAGGAAAAGAATATGAAGTGGGGCGGCACAGTGGTCAACACTGCTGCCTCACAGCGCCATGGATCTGGGTTAAATTCTAGCCTCGGGTGAGTCTGCACATTCTCCCCGTGTCTGCATGGGTTTCCTCCAGGAGAAAACTGGAGGACCCTAAGTCCAGAGATGTGCGGGTTAGATTGATTGACCATGCTCAATTGTCCCTTAGTGTCAGGGGATTAGCAGGGTAAATGTGATGTTACGGTGATAAGGACTGAGTGGGATCGCTGTCAGTGCAGGTATAATGGGCCAAGTGGCCGCCTCCTGCACTGGAGGCATTCTACGATTCTTGGAATTTCAACAGACCCACCAGATGATCAGTTCAAAAGATAGTTGTCCTAAATCTGACACTGCAGTGTTCTATTTTACAAGGCATTCCCCCTCCTTTCAATTCCGTTCACAGGAACACTGCAAGATCCTTCCCAATTAATCCATCCTTTAACAGTTTGCTTCTCCTTCAGACAGTTCTTCTCCAATTTGACTCTCCACTCTCTCCAAATCAATCCAGTACTTCTCTCTTTCAAGAGTTAATCTGGTTCATTGTCCCCCACCTCAACATACCTCTCTCGGCTTACGACCATCCCTCTGTGCCTTTTCAGTATCATTCATTTCTTATCACGATCCTGACTTGTGCCTAGTAGATCATGGACAGACTTTGGGAGTCAGGAGTTGAGTGATTTGCTGCAGAATTGTGTTGACCTGTTCTTTATAGCCTCAGTATTTATATGGCTGGTCTAGTTCAATGGTAACCCCTGGGATGGTATATATCTGTTGACATCTTTAATGGACCAGCCATTTAAATCTGAACCAGACCAGCTGCATAAATACTGCGGTTTTGAGAGCAGGTCAATGGCTCGGAACCCTGCAGCAAGTAACTCACATCCTGCGTCCCCAAAGCGTGTCTGCTATCCGACAAGGCACAAGTCAGCAGTGTGATTAAATATTCTCCATTTATCTGGATGATTGCAGTTTCGTTAATACTCGAGAAGCTCGATACCATCCAGGACAAAGCAACCGCGCTTGACTAACACCCCATCCACCAATGTTCCCCCACCATCGAGACACAGTGGTGGCATCTGTTACTTGGGTGGGGGCAACTCCAGCAACATTCAGAAGCTCTGATCAATCGAGACAAAGTTCGCTCCGTCAGCAAGCCATGCACCAACTTAATCATCCAATTACTGGAGCACCATTCCTGGCTACTGTATACACTGTATCTTTGGCATCAACTCCCAAACCTGTGACTAAGAGGGCAAGGGTGGCAGGCACGTGAAGGGAACACCATCATCCTGACTTTTATGCATTGCTGTCACTTTATTGCTGCTCGGTTGAAATTGTGGAACTTCCTATCTAGAGCACAGTGGCAGTACCACATTAACTGCAGACCCACCACTGGCACTAAGTGTGGGCAACCAATGCCAACCTTGCCAGTGACTCCTATATCCTGAAAATGAACATTTAAAAGAAAAATTCCAGTGTTATTGGCAAGGATTGGAGTTCCTATCTAGACTAATTAGCAATCCTAGCCACTAGTGCGGGGGTGGGGTCGGCGGGGTTGTGTGTGTGTAAGAGAAGCAACCAAAGGAATATATTTGCGGTTAAACTCTGGGAGAGCGCAGTAAGAAATCTCTCAACACCAGGTTAAAGTCCAAAAGTCCCTTAATTTGGAATCATGAGCTTTTGGAGCACTGAGACTTCTGACTGTGCCCACCCCAGTCCAACGCTGGCATCTCCACATCAAACTGAGATATAGGACTTTGGGTGGGGACACTCGATTAATACTGAATTTTATCAGCAAGTTCTAACCAGGTGATGAAGTTCCAAAATGTTAATGCTTACCATTTAAGGGGCAGTCTGGGGTTTAAAGTTTACAAGTCTATTTATTAGTGTCACAAGTAAGCTTACACTAACACTGCAATGAAGTTACAGTGAAAATACCCACAGAGTAGTCACCACACTCTGGCACCTGTTTGGGCACATTGAGGGAGAATTTAGCATGGCCAGTGTACCTAACCGGCTTGTGTTTCGGACTGTGGGAGGAAACTGGAACACCCGGAGGAAATCCACGCAGACACGGGGAGAATGTGCAGACTGCGCAGATAGTGACCCAGCCAGGAATCGAACCTGTGTCCCTGGCGCTGTGAGGCAGCAATGTTTAACCACTATGTCACCGTGCCAGTGAGCTCTAGATTCTTGCATTTTTTTTCTCCTAATTAAAAACCTTTCTGATGCTCTCTGTCACGCGCTCTCTGGAAAATCCCAGGTAGAAGAACAGTTGTTTTTTTGTGCTAGAGGGGATAAGGAAATGAGGTAAGATCCTGACATAGCACTGCATTAAATTCAGCATTTTGACATGGTCATGATTCCGTTTAAAACATCTTGGGCTAACGAAATTCCCCTAATCGCCACAATCCATCACCTGCAATCCATCAGTCTTTCAGCCTGTGGGAGGAAATCCATGCAGGCATGGGGAGAACATAACTTTATTGCAGTGTTAATGTAAGCCTTACTTACGATTAGCAAATAAAAAGTTTAAACTATTTGAGCGGTGATGGCATTACAACTGCTTAGTTCATTCATTCGACACGCACAGATTCATTCTGCTGAAGCGTGGTTCCCGTGTTCTAAAGAAGTGCAGATGAAGCTGATATAAATTGGGATAACTTGGCAGAACAGCGCACTAAGAGTGTGGGTGCTGGCGACTTGGGAGAGGGGGCAGTAGCCTGGTCTCTGACAATTGTAGCCTCAAGGCAAATTCTGCATTTTGACTGACTTGTAGAAGGTGGTGGGGGGGGAGAGAATTCTTTTAAAAATTCATTTGAAAATAAAAACAGGAGTCAACCCAGATGCTGGCACTGCCAAAAAAGACATCCATCATCCCGGCAAGGTTTACTCCTCACATGTTTGATGTGGGCACTCACACAGCTCTTGGTCCCTGCGTGCATTTGCCATTGAGTGTGTGCGAGATCCCGGTGGTGCTCGAACCTCGAGCAGATGGCCATCAGCTTAAATCTTAAAATAAACATCAGGCAGGAATATTCGACAAGCCAATACCATTCTCATCAAATCCCTCAGCTCTTGCTATTAACAGAATAACAAAGTCATAAGGCTTAATTTGTATTAAGGAAAGGGGAATGGACCGTGAAGTCTCTCTCTAAAGTTAACAGGCCTGTGAGCATGGAAAACGTTTCTCTCCTGCTGTAAATTGAACGAGAGGACTAGAATAGAATAACCACAAAATATTGTGCTTGAAAAGAAAGATTAACCACTTCAGTCCAGTGGCGTGATGCATTTCTCTGAATTAGTGCAGTTGAAAACTTTGGTGAACCGTCTGCTATGCTTTGGGTAACCCCAGTGTTTTATAATCTGGCATCACGTGGCTTCTCAATGCTACAGTCACGACAAGTTCCTTCTGGAGTAGCTTTATCTGCAGTAAATGATGACTCATCCTTTGACTCTATTGCCTCGCCCGCCCAAGGCCAGTGGAGAATGCCGTTTCGTGTGCCTCGCCCGCCCTGGCGTGCCAGTAAAATCAGGGCCATATCCCAAGCCCTCTCTGTCTTTCTCTCCCTCTCCCCCTCTCAAGCTGACCTTCATAACGGTAACTTACTTCACTCACCATTTTCCCCTGTTCCCTCTTTTTCTTGATAATTCCATTCCATCCTCTTGTAGACCTCATGCCCTCCTGGTTCAAATCCTCGTGCCCTATTGAAGTGTGTGTTAGCTGGACCACAGTCTGTGATTGTTGAGAGGCAGGGAGACAGAGCAACAAAAATCTTGTTCCGTTCAAATCTTCAAAGGTACAGTTTTTTTGTTCCTGACTGTCACAATACTGAACGACAGCTGCAACTTTTCAGCTTTGAATTCCTGGTCTATCTTCATTTTTACCAAAGCTACTGTGTTCAGATTTGATCTGATTTATTATTGTCGCATGAATTGGGATCCAATGAAAAGTATTATTTCTTGCATGTTTATATGGATGTAAAATACCGTTCATAGAATAATAGGGGAGAACAAAAGGAGAGGGTGTAGATTGTAGTGTTTCAGTCATAGCTAGGCTGTAGAGAAAGATCAACTTAATATAAGATAGGTCCATTCAAAAGTCTGATGGCAGCAGGGAAGAAGTTGGGTTGGAACGTGACCTCAGACTTTTATATCCTTTTCCCGATAGAAGAAGGTGGAAGAGAGTATGTCCGGGGTACCTGAGGTCCTTGATTGTGCTGCTGCTTTTCCAAAGCAGTGGGAAGTGTAGACGGAGTCAATGGATGAGAGGCTGGTTTCTGTGATGGACTGGGCTACGTTCACAACCCTTTGCAATTCCTTGTGGTGTTGGTCAGAGCAGCAGCCGTACCAAGCTGTGATACAACCAGAGAGGATGCTTTCTATGCTGCATCTAAAAATTGGTGATAGCTGGAGAGGACATGATCTCCTCATCACCTTCATTCAGACATGGAAGCATGTCAGAGCAGATGAGAGGAACCATGTTTGGCATCAAGCTGGATTTTACTGAGTATGTCACTAAACGGAAAAGCAACTTTAGGTCGTGTGGTGGAAAGGTAACCCTCCAATGATGTG
The DNA here is from genome assembly GCF_965287045.1 of Carcharhinus amblyrhynchos. Classification (NCBI taxonomy): domain Eukaryota; kingdom Metazoa; phylum Chordata; class Chondrichthyes; order Carcharhiniformes; family Carcharhinidae; genus Carcharhinus; species Carcharhinus amblyrhynchos. Next base: position 136,221,140 of record NC_137327.1, read on the forward strand.
GGAGTCATGCCTTAAGTATAGAGATATAGGATCATGGTTTTTGGAACCAAATCATCAGAGCCATAAACCGTCACTGCCGGTGAGAAGTGTTAGAACTCGACCATCTTGCAGGTGGCACAGTGGTTAGCACTGCTGCCTCAGCACTAGGGACCCGCACTCAATTCTGGCCTCGGGCCACTGTCTGTCTATTGGGGTTTGCACTTTTTCCTCATGTCTGCCTGGGTTTCCTCCTCCAGGTGCTCCAGTTTCCTTCCACACATCAAAGATGTGTGGGTTAGGTGGATTGGCCGTGCTAAATTGACCCTGAACAGTGCTGTTCTCCAGTCCCACCTTTAACCCTTGCTCTGCTGAGCACCTTTACATTGCAGCGCATGCAAGCACATAACACAATACCCCCCTTCTCTAAAGAAAACTTTCCTCCCTTCTATTACAATACATATTTTTACTTGCTATTCCCTTCTCCTCCATCTGGAGTCTCTGACTTTATAAATTCATTTGGGGGAACAGTAGCAGTACTGTGTTTCTGGTACTTCACTCATTCCGTTTGATTTGATTTTTGCGCTCCTTTGAGTCATGATTCTCTTTATTAACAACTCCTCCTCTGTGTCAGACACTGTTTGTCCTCTTCCTTTCGAGGGGAATGTTCATCACTGGAGCAAACTCTAATTTTCTTTCTCCGTGGTGTCTGCCGTGTTCTTGGTGGACATGTACATTTTGGAAATGGACCCTTTTGTTTCCACCTGTTTCACAATTCCAGCCAAACATTTGTTTGCCATTGTATTTCCAAGTCATTTTGTGGACTTGTGAATCTTGACATTCAGCTGAATGTTTTCAGTGTGTCCGAGAAGGAATTTTCCTTCTGCTAATGTTTTGTGCTTCAGTGTGGGACGTACATTTTCTGATCTCCTTTTTGAATGTTCTCTGTCTGCAACAGAGCATTGCCCCTGTCCTTCATTTTAGTTTGTGTTGGCTGGGTCTGTCCTGGGCGAAATCCTAATTTAGAATAGAATCATAGCAGAAACCCTTCAGCTCATTGAGTTTGCATCGACATGTGAGAAACACCTGACCTCCCATCTAATCCCATTTACCAGCACTTGGCCCACAGTCCTGAATGTTATGAAGTGCCAAGTGCTCATCCAGATATTTCTTAAAGGATGTGAGGTAACCTGTCACCACACCTTCCCAGGCAGTGCATTCTAGACCATCACCACCCTCTGGGTAAAAGCTTTTCCTCACATCTCCCCCTTAAACCTCCTGCCCCTCACCTTGAACCGATGTCCCTTCATGACTGATCCTTCAACTGAGGGGAACAGCTGCTCCCTACCTACCCTATCCATGGCCCTCGTAATCTTGTACACCTCAATCGGGTCACCCCTCGGTCTTCTCTGTTCCAACGAAAACAATCCAAGTCTATCCAACCTCTCTTCATAACTTGCACATTCCATCCCAGGCAGCACCCTGGTGAATTTTCTCTGCACTCCCTCCAGTGCAATCACATTCTTCCTATAATTTGTACACAGTACTCTAACTGCAGCCTCACCAAAGTTCTATGCTCCATGACTTCCCTGTAATCTATGCCTTGATTGATAAAGGCAAGTATCCCGTATGCCTTTTTCACCACCCTACTAACATGTCCTTCCATCTTTAGAGATCTGTGGACAAATAAACCAAGACCTTTTGTTCCATAGAACTTCCCAGTGTCATGCCCTTCATTGAATACTTCCTTGTAAAATTACTTCTTCCAAAGAGCATCATCTCTCGCTTCTCAGGGTTAAATTCCACCTGCCGCTTATTTGCCCATTTGACCATTCCATCCATATCTCCTTGTAGCCCAAGACACTAAGACTCATTGTTAACCACCCTTCCTATCTTGTTTCATCCATAAATTTGCTAATCTCACCTCCCCCCCCCCCCCCCCCCCCCCCCCATACACAGTCATCAGTGTCAGTTATATAAATTACAAAAAGTAGGGGGCCCAACACAGACTCTGTGGTACACCACTGGACACTGGCTTCCAGTCACTACAGCAGCCTGCTGTCATCACCCTCTGTCTCCTACAACTGAGTTCATTTTGAATCCACTTCATCAAATTACCCTGTATCCCATGTGCATTTACATTTTTTTTTATAAGTCTCCCATGTGGGACCTTGTCAAAGGTTTTGGTGAAATCCGTATAAACTACATCCACTGCACTACCATCATCTACTTGTTGTAATTCTGTAATTGTGCCACTCAGTACTGCATTAACCACTTGCAGCTTGGAAAGTCCTATGGCTTTTCCTTTTCAATATCTCCTTTACCTCCACTGCTTCAGCTTTTTCAGTCTGTTACGGCTTTTTACTTCCTCCTGGAATATTGAATGTCGCTCTGTCTGTTCTGCCGATTGGTCCTTCAATTTGTTCAAAATGATAAATTCGTTCTCTTTCTCGTCATAATATTCCAACAAATAAGCTATTCCTTAAGCAATTCTTCTAATGTGAAGGTCTTTCAATAGATTTCCTTTCCTTTGTGGATCTTGCTTCCTTCATGAGCTTTCCTCTAATTCAGTACAGTATTTTCTGCTGCTTAAGACGTTTCCTCTTGTAGCTGAATGGTCACGGTCTCCTTTTCCATTCGATCTTGAAGGACTATTAGCTGTTTATTTTCTTTTTGCCCTCCTCTCTCTGGGGTCTTTTGTTGTCCTTAGCAGAATTGCTCTCTCTCTGGACTCCTGCAATTTTCTGCAGCTTTGCTTACCTGTCTCGTGGACTCGGGGGCCTTGCAATTTTCTTCTTAGATGCACATCTCTCCAGTGTCACTTCAGTTTTCCATACCTTAAGATAGTATTCTGGGTTCATTCATTTAGCTGCCTCCTTCATATTACTGCAGATCACCATGTCAGATTATGGTACTATCTCCAATGTGATGTCATTTAGGAGCTCCCACTACTGCCAACCATGTTCTATTTTGGTGTGCAGTAATGTCTCAATTATAAAATCTTGGGACTTGTAAGCTTAAACATGAACCGTTTATTGCTGGTATTTTAACTTTTCACAGATCCAAGGTATTATCTGCATGGTGTTGTCTCCATGCAGGTAGATTGCTTTCTGAGTTCCATTGTCTCCCAGAATCTCTCTCCAGGTGACTCTAAACATCATACTGTGGGCAGGGTTATTCTTCAGTCCTAGGTTAAACCTTTGCTCTGCTGAGCACTTTTACATTACAATGCATTCAGGCACATGCGAAAACACAATTCTTACCATGCTACATTCAAGTTTCAGCTAACAAGTGGCGTAGATGTGGGCAATAACCATCTCCGTCAAGGTAAAACCAAATCTTTTGACCTTCGTTATTATTGCTAAATCCTGCAGAAGCAGTGATTTGGAAGTTACCAGCAACCAACATTTTAACATCTGTAACCTTGGCAAAACCAGGGCTAAAAGATGATGACGGGTGCTGGAACCTGAGTAGCTCGCGTCCTGATCCCTCAAAACCGCGCACAAGTCAGAGGTTAGGAATATGATGACTATTCACCTGAATGGATGCAACTGCAGCTCCCCACCATCTGATATCGAGAAAGGGCTACCTGGCTAATGCCCTTGACCTTAGATTTACTATCACTGGACTACAGTACACAGATGATGCTTGCCTTTGTGCACACGTGAGAGGCCAACCTCCAAGCTATTGTCAACACCTTCACCAAGGCATAGAGAGCATGGGCCTCATCCTAAACATCCATAAGACAAAGGTCTTCTACCAAGCTGCCCCCACCACACAGCACTGCAGGTACACCCACCGTGCGGTTAGGGAGGGAGCTCCAGGATTTTGACCCAGCAACAGTGACATATTTCCAAGGCAGGACAGTGTGTGACTTGGAGGGGAAGTTCCAGGTGCTGGTGTTTCCATGTGTCTGTTCCCCTCATCCTTCGAGATGATAGTGTTCATTGATTTGGAAGGTGCTGTCCATGGAGCTGCTGTGATTTGCTACGGTGCCTCTTGTGGATGGTACACACTGCCACTGTTATAGGTTGATGGTGGCGGGAGTGAATGTTTGTGGATGGGGTGAAATGAGCTGCTTTGACCTGTCAAGTATACTGAAATGTGCTACTTAATATGGCTGTGGGGAAAGCAAGACTGCAAATGCTGCAGCAGTTCAAGGAATAGGCAATAAATATGGCTCTGCCAATGCTGCCCACATCCCAAGAATATTAATAAAGACATTGAAAGCTTGTCGTAGTCCATTATTTTCTCCTCCATAATGGTTAGCTTGCAGTGATTGTCAAATTATGCTGATTTTAGACACTCAAATGTTGATATTGGGCAGGGACAAGGTACAATCCCATGACACTTCTGGCAGGGATTGTGTCCTGGGAGAAATTGGAACATTTGCCATTGTAACACGGAGCAATGTCTAGAGAGCACCTGAACCCAAGCACTGATATTGACAAGTCAGACTCTAGGTGGGAGTGCTTTGTGGCGATGGATTTGTTATACTAGATTATGCACAATTATTCTCACAAGGTACAAGGATGCCAATATGCTAAATAAATCTCATGTCAATACCGAGAACATCTTTTTAAAGTTTACTGTTTATTTATTGGTGTCACATTAACACTGCAATGAAGTTACTGTGAAATTCCCTAGTCACCACACTTTGGCACCTGTTCAGGTACACTGAAGGAGAATTTAGCATGGCCAATGCACTTAACCAGTCCTAAGGTGTGTGGGTTTTGTTGATTGGCCATGCTAAATTGACCGTAGTTTTGGGGGGATTAACAGGATAAATATGTGGGGTTACGGGAGCAGGGAGTGGGTGGGATTGTGGTTGGTGCAGTCTTGATGGGCCGAATGGTGTTCCCCTGCACTGTAGGGATTCTGCGATAACCAGCACGTCTTTCAGACTGGGAGGAAACCCATGCAGACACTGAGAGAACGTGCAAACTCTGCACAGACAGTGACCCAAACTAGGAATTGAACCCAGGTCCCTGGCGCTGTGAGGCAGCAGCGCTAACCATTGTGCTGCCTCTTTGAATCAGTTCAAATTGCCGACCTTGGGGTTGAGCTCACTGCTACAGTGAGAAATAATGTCTGCTGAACAATCTGAATGGCCAGTTTGAGGAAAGACTGACTGAATTTTAAAAACCTACCTTTTCCTTTTTTAGGTGTGTACAAACCGGAACCCCTGGGTGATTTTTGGTGGGCTCTTCTTGCAACTGGGCTTCTGTTCTTCTATCATTTTACCTTTCTGCAGATTCTTGGGCTGGTAAGTAAATCAGAAGTGATTTTTTATTTTCTTCATCGTAACAAGTTTTATATTATACATCTGCTTAAAACCTTTAAGAATTTTGTGGTGTGATCTGTACTATCCTAAGCATTTGTTCTAATGGGGATGAGAGGGGAAAGAAAAAACAGCAAATATACAGTTAAGACTTGATTGTAACTATCCATTTTCCAATCTTCCTTCCAACCTCAGATAGGCCTGGGCTATTGTCCTGCTCAAGTGAGAATGTATTCATTGCCTCTCTGACTGAAGGTTGTGGGTCCAAGGCCACTCCTAAGACTAAGCACATAATCCAGGCTGATTCTCCTCTTACTGAGGGACAGCCGCAATGTTAGGGATACCAGCGTCTGATAAGGAGATAAAATAAGGCCCTGTCTGATCTTTTTAGGTGAATGTAGCTAAGAAACAGGATGGTTTTAAGCGATTTTATATCAGTTTTTGTGGCTATTAGGAAAATTGAGATAGTTTTAAGTAAGCTTAGCTTGTGTTTCTGCATTTGGGTGTTAAGAAAGGATTAAGAACTTGGATTTTGGTTTCATTTTTAAAAGTTGCCTGAATGGCTGTGGACCTGTTTAGATGCCTGCATTGTGATGGGGTTTTTACGATCACAGAACAAACACAAGGTATTAAAACAAAAGGCTGTTGCTTAGCAAACAGTGACGCACAAAGAAAGGTGGCAGCAGTTTGAGACAGTTTTATAGCACAGAGACCCTTTGGCCCACCATATCTGCACTGACCATCAAGCACCTATCTATTCCAATCCCATCTCCCAACATTTGGTTCCTTGGTGAAGACATCCAAAAGGAAGTGTTGATCAGAGAAGATTCCAAGGCATGTCTTCAAGAGCAGAGAATGGAAACACTTGTGTGGAAGACAGAGTTCTAATGAGACTAGTTGGCTCCCTTTTGTGACGAGCATCTGAGGAGAATTGCTGCAAAATCCATAGAGGTTGTTTTGGATGGCATCTGCCACTTGATTGTGGGGTGTCTGACCATAGTTTACTTATTGGTTTTCATGGACTGTGTACTTACTAAGAGCATTCAAGTAATAAGATAAATCTTGTAACTTGTGTTAACCCTACAAATATTATATTATCTGTAATGATATAGTTAGTGAGGATTAGTGGTGGCATGGTAGCGCAGTGGTTAGCCCTGCTGCCAAGGACCCAGGTTTGATTCCCGGCTTGGGTCGCTAGCTGTGTGTGAGTTTTCTCTGGGTGCTCCGATCTCTTCCCACATTCCGAAAGACGTGCTAGAGAGGTGCATTGACCCAAACAGGTGCCAATCTGTGCGACTGGGAGAATTTCACAGCAACTTCATTGCAGTGTTAAGATGAGCCTTACTTATGATTGTTAAATAAACTTAAACTTCAGGTTTTTTTCTTTTTTAATTGATGTTTTATTCTTTTGTTATCCATGTATTTAAACAAAAAATAAAAATTAGGATTTATCGAGCCTGATTTCATCCAGGGATCTGACTTGTTCAGTTGTAACATCGATTAAGAACATCACAAAGTAAAAGATCCTATGGTATGATCGGAAAATAGCTAAAGAGTTACCTCCCAGTGTCCCGATCATTACTTTTCCTTCAATCAACATCATATAACTGGTCATAGAATCCCTACAGTGCAGAAGGAGGCCATTCAGCCCTTTGAGCCTGCACCGACAACAATCCCACCCAGACCCTAACTATTAACCCCACGTACTTACCCTGCTAATCCCCCTGAAGACTAGGGTCAATTTAGCATGGCCAACTCACCTAACCTGCACATCTTTGGAGTGTGGGAGGAAACTGGAGCACCCAGAGGAAACCCACACAGACATGGGGAGAATGTGCAAACTCCACACAGTCACCCAAGGCCAGAATTGAACCCAGGTCCCTGGCGCTGAGAGTCAGCGGTGCTAACCACTGTGCCGACGTGCTGCCTGGTCATCACCACATGACTATTTGTAAGAGTTTACTGAGAGAAATTGGCTGCTGCATTTCCTACATTCTAATAGTGACTGTATTTCAGCAATATTTAATGGACTGGAAAGTATTTTGAGATGTTTTTGAGGTCCATGTACACACACGGAGATGCTGGGTGAACGGAGAGAATGGAAAAATACAAGAGAATGTGTGCACACTGTCTCTTTATTCTGTTCTCCCAATGTTGGATTCAGGTTGATGTCTATGAATGCTTTAGGAAGCAGTGTCATTCTAGCATCCAAATGGTAGATGAAATGCCTTTTTTTTTAAAGAATGCAGTGACTAGTCCTACAATTTTACCTTCTGACATAGTGAATTATCTGGCCTTCAATTGGCAAGAGATTGTGCTGTTAAAGTTAAAAACAGAAGCTCAGTAATGTGGAGAATTACAGGTGCCTGTTCCTTCAGTTTCATTATTGCAGCATATTGAGCTTAGCTGAATAAATGCAATTTATTGGGTGACACAGTGGTTAGCACTGCTGCCTCACAGCGCCACGGACCTGAGTTTAATTCCCAGCTTGGGCCACTGTCCGTGTGGAGTCTGCACGTTCTCCCCACGTCTATGTGGGTTTCCTCTGGGTACTCCAGTTTGGTACCACAGTCTGAAAGATGTGCAGGTTAAATGCATTGGCCGTGCTAAATTCTCCTTCCGTGTACCCGAACAGGTGCTGGAGTGTGGCAAATAGGGGATTTTCACAGGAACTTCATGTAGTGTTAATGTAAGCCTTACTTGTGACAATAATAAATAAACCAGTGAGATATTACTTGAAATTGTGACTTTTCTGCAAAATATTCTGGAGTAATACAGCCATAATACATGCAAACCACATGTTATATCATTAGTATCTCAACATTTTGAGCTCTGATGCACCCTCCCACTATTAGCACAAGCACACTTATTTCCTCGTGTATGCAGTTATTCCTTGCTTTCCAGTCTTGTTAGAAAGTGAATCCTGTCCAATGAATAATTTTTGTTTTCCTTTTTTCTCTCTTTTTTTTGCCTTGTTGGGAAGGTGTGGGTTTTGGCTGGAGTGTGGTTGCATGAAATAGATTCCTGACAACCCAGTAATGTGGCCACTGTTGCGGACTGAGCCTTGGCTGTTGACAGGTTCAGTAACCCAGACGGTTCGTCAAAGTCAGATCCAATCCTCTCTTTGCAGACGTCCAGGTGTGACTTCCGATTTGAGTTATCGAGTAGGGGTGGCACGGTAGTGCAATGGATAGCACTGCAGCCTCTCAGCGCCAGGGACCCAGGTTCAATTCTGGCTTCAGGTGACTGTGTAGAATTTGCACATTCTCCTCTTCTCTGCGTGGGTTTCCTCCCACGATCCAAAGATTTGATGGTTAGGCCATGCTAAATTGCCCCTTATTGTCAGGAGGTTACCAGGGTAAATATGTGGGGTTATGGGGATGGGGCCTGGGTGGGATTGTTGTCGGTGCAGACACGATGGACCACGTGGCCTCCTTCTGCACTGTAGGATTGTATGATTATCACATGGTAATAAAGAGTGAAAAGCTGGCTGAGTATTTCCTCCACCTCTTTCTTTCCCTGTCAGAAATTACTGAAACATTTTAAAAAATATCTCTCTTCCATCCTTACCTTAATCTGCAAAATTATTTCCCAGCACGGTTTTAAAGTAGCTTTACTAAACTTCACTCTAGACAATATTTTCAGCTGTCCTTGAATATTTAGCTGAGTTTTACGATGTGAGCAATGTTAATATTTCTGACGATGGAATTACTATATTGCAACTCTACCACCAGAAATCAACTAATTAAAAATCTATCGTGAAAGAGGATTGATTTCCTGGCCCACACGGTAACTGGTATTCCTCCAGGGCTGATGGTTACAGAGAGGGCTGGCTAAACAGATGATATCACTGGCTGTTTAATGAAACGGCTGATCCAATGGGAAATATAACCAGGCAGGTCACTGAGTACAAGAGTGACGTACAGAGAAACTACAAGGCAAATACACACACACACACACACACACACACACACACACACACACACACACACACACACACACACACACACACACACACACTCGCACACCGATGGGACAGCGGGAATAGATCATGCCAAAGACAGGAATTTGGGATTTTTTTTAAGCAAACGACTCCCTTTATGTCAAGGTGCCTTTTAAGTCATAAACATGGCGTTGGGGTTTGAAGTTGCGCTAAAGTAAAGTGACTATCACTGTTTGCTGTGCACGTACATGGATTTGGGCCGGTGTCTGTGGGAGTTTGCACATTCTCCCCATGCTTGCGTGGGTTTTCTCCGGGTGCTCCGGTTTCCTCCCACACCCCAAAAAAAGTGCTTTTAGGCTGATTGGTGTTAACAAATTGTCCCTAAATTAGACCTCCCTTAATCTGGTGCTCCTAAATTCTCTAAATTTGCACCCCTTTATTGTGGAGTCCAAGAGGTGTAGACAAAGGTGATAGCTAGAAGGAGGATTGGAATGAGGCACTGACCGAGTGTTAAAATGGCGGCGTGGGCTTGTAGGGACAAAGGGCCTGTTTCCTGTGCTGTGTTGTTCTTTGTTCTTTGTAAATACCTTTTTTGGTAGCTTAGCTTGTTACTTTTTTTATTCATTTGTGGAACTTGGGCATCGCTGGCTGGGCAGCATTTATTGCCCATCCGGAGTTGCCCTTGAGAAGGCGATGGTGAGCTGCCTTCTTGAAACACTGCAGTCCACGTGCTGTGGGTTGTCCCAAATGCATACTAAGTAATTATTAATCAATGTTGATTTTAGTTTTATTGTTACAATAAAATCCTTGAAATGTGAAATCTTATCCTGCAGCTCTTTATGTAGGTCACTGAGAAATTTGTACTTCTCTTCAAAACAAAAAGTATTAGTCTCTACAGGGGATTATCACACGTGCGCACACATCTTTCTTGGCTTTTCTGGCTGTAATTAATAGGGTATTGCAGGAATCAGTGTTGGACCTCAGCTATTTCCAATTTATAACAATGACTTAGATGGACAGTACGGTGGCACAGTGGTCAGTAGTGCTGCCTCTCAACGTCAGGGCCCCTGGTTTGATTCTAGTCTTGGGTGACTGTCTGTGTGGAGTCTGCAGGTTCTCCCAATATCTGCGTGGGTTTCCCCTGTGTGCTCCAGCTCCCTCCCACAGTCACAAAGATATACGTGGATTGGCCATACTAAATTTTCCCTCAGTGTACCCGATCAGACACCGGAGTGTGGCAACAAGGGATCTCCCCAGTAACTTTATTGCAGTATTAATGTAAGCCTACTTGTGATATTAGTAAAAAATAAATGAAATTGCCCTTAGTTCCCGAGACGTGTAGGTTAGATGTATTAGTTCAGACCAGTAGTTTCAAACTCGCCAATCAGATTCTGATTTCGCTGCGTATTTGCTGATAGTAAACAGGCTCTGATTGGATGCCCAGTGCACCAGCTGATCCCAACCCCACTACCATTGGTTGGCGCCCTGTGCCTAGGCATGGTCTATTGCATTTGCAAATCCTGCTCTGCTGTTAACAGAAAGATATTACAACAATACTCTAAACCTTTGGGTACGTGTGATCAATGTAATAGGAGATAATATGCATAATTTATGTGTGTGTCTGCCTATGCATAAATATTATATATAATGTCTTCCTTTAACCTTAGCCAATGCACAGGACAAGGTAAATACGTCCATGCTGATGTCTTAAGTGTACTTATCGACAAAAAAAAATTGTTCAATGTTGAATATTTCTTTACAATGATGGTGTTTGTTAGAAATTAAATTCAGTTGGATTATGGAAGAAATTACAGCTGTTTGAGACAGGCTGTGCGAATAGTCAACAGTTCAGCTCCACGATACCAAGTGGTATTGCTGTCAGACTCCACACGATTTAAAATATCCCCAGGGGTTTCTATAGAATTTGGTGGAAGGGAGTAAAGTGGCAGCTGCCCATTGAAATCGAGAGATTACTTAATCTCCTTATTTATTTAGCACTTTGCCTTTTATCTTTATTCCAATGCAGTTTAATTAACAGAAAATTGCTGCGTTACTTTCCTCTACTAAACACGAGTCTCAGTGGGAGACCTTGGACTGGGATTTACGAGAGTGTTGGGCACACTGCCCACTGTTCAGGATAGAGTGGCATGGGTTTTCCTGTTTTCGGAGTCATTACAAAGCATTATAGAAGTAGTTAAAAGTTTGGAAATAATGGGTGAAAGGTTCCCTCCCATCTTTTGGCAGAGTGATACAGTTGGGGGGGGGGTGGTGGGCGGTGGAAAGTGACAGTGGGTGAGGAGGGGGGGGTAGTATTAAATGGTGGCATTCTCCACCATATCATTCAGCTCCCACAACGTCACTCTGTGCTCTGGTTGAGTCTGCCCTGCCAGCAATTGAGGTTTTCAAAGATCATTCTAAGGGTGCTCTGATACAAAAAAGTTTAAAAACCGTTTCCTCTCCATGGAACACTCCCACATACAACATTACACCCCACCCCCCTACACACATACAGACGCGCACACACACATATACCACTGTTAGCAGTCAGTGCCTGGGTATGATACATTTTCTCTGCACCCGTTTCCTTGAGTAATGCACTCACCTCAACCCTTCTGGCAGGTTCTGCTCACCAGTTGCACACCTCGCCATGATCGATGTTAGTATGCCCTCACGCTGGTCTGAATGGATTGTGTAACAGTGATGTGGGATAGTCAGATGTTAATGTATTTTAGTGGGAAACGTCAGAATTCCGGTTACCTCATTGACAGGCGGGGATAATCGCTGTGGGAAATCCTGGCAGCAGAAATTGCACTTCAGGCTTCCCGTGGGATCTTCTGCTCCTGCCACTGATCACACCCCCGAACGTGGGAATGAAAAATCTCTCCCCCCCCCCCCCCCCCCACCCCACCTTTTCTCAACACCCTTTTCTGTCAAAGACTATGAAAAATGCCCACGTAACTTTGCACTGACCCAATCTCACCAGAGGGTTCTTTAAGCTCCAAATTCAGGGAGATTGGAGAAGTACACAAGGGCATACGAGAAAGATAGTTTCCAGTTCTTGAGACACAGAAATAAACTGATTTGATTTATTATTGTCACATGTACTGGTGTACAGTGAAAAGTATTGTTTCTAGTGTGCTATACAAAGAGCCATACTGTTCATAGAAGGAAACAGGAGAGGGTGCAGAATGTAGTGTTACAGTCATAGCTAGGGTGTAGAGAAAAATCAACTTAATGCAAGGTAGGTCTATTCAAAAATCTGATGGCAGCAGGGGAGAAGGCGTTCTTGGTACGTGACCTCAAACTTTTGTATCTTTTTCCCAACCGAAGAAGGTGAAAGGGAGAATATGCAGTGCAAGTTAGCTCTGGAATACCGGAGTTGTAGGGTCCACCTACAGACTGAGCATTGCCACCAAACCAAAGTCAAAATCTGTGGCTGTCTGGATGTTTGTAACACCTATCTACTGTTGCACTAGTTTCATCCTAGTTTTAAAGGAAGTAGCTAAGAACACTGTAGATGCTCTAACTATCATCTTCCAGGTCTCTCAATTCAAGAACCATTCCTTTAGATTGGAAAATTGCACACAATGCTCCCATTATTTCAGTAGGATTGGAGGACAAACCCAGTCCAGAGTCTAAACATTTCTTGTCTTGAAATTGCTAGAATTTATAATTAAAGATAGACAGCCTGAATACCATGAAAATGCTGATCAAAGGGAGGCAGCAAGCATTTACAAAGGGTGAGTCATATCTAAAGAAACTGAACTCTTGAAGAGGTGATAACAGTAATGTGTTCAGGTACTGTGTATGGATTTATCTATATGGACTTCCAGAAGGCATTTGATAAAGTCTCTAATTGAGAGGCTGTTTAATTTGAAACTCATAGAATTGAAGACAAATTGTTGAATGGGTTTGGAAATCGGCTGAACAGCAGCCCACGTGTAAGTAAAACTGGGGATAATGGGCAGGTAAGATGTGCCTTGTACTGTCCCACAGGGATCTGTGTGGGAATTCAACTGGTCACATTATTACAGCTTGGATGATGAGATAGAGCTCTATATAGTCAAGCTTGTCAGTGATACAATGATTGGCATTGTTAGCAGTGTAGATGGAAGCATAAAATTACACAGGTCAAAGAGGTACAAATAGATTCAATGAATGGACAGAACTCTTGCAAATGGATTTCGATGCAGTCAAGTATAAGGTTATCCACTTTGAACCTAAAAGAATAGACCAGAATGTGGGGTGGCACGGTCGCACAGTGGTTAGCATTGCTGCTTCACAGCTCCAGAGACCTGTGTTTGAATCCCGGCTCAGGTCACTGTCTATGTGGGTTTCCTCTGGGTGCACCACTGCTTCACAGCACCAGGGATCTGGGTTCAATTCCTGGCTTGGGTCACTGTCTGTGCGGAGTCTGCACATACTCCCCATGTCTGCGTGAGTTTCCTCTGGGTGCTCGGGTTTCCTCCCACAGTCCAAATGACGTGCTGATTGTTGCACTGCCCATGTTAAATTCTCCCTCAGTGTACCTGAACAGGCACCAGAATGTGGTAACTCGGGGATTTTCACAGTAACTTTATTGCAGTGTTATTGTAAGCCTATTTGTGACACTAATAAATAAACTATATAATTTTGAGAATGAATTACTTCAACATTAATGAGAGATTTGGGTATTAGGATGCTATATAAATGTAAATTTGTTCTACTGGAAGACTAGTTGCTTGAAGCACTTCATATTTCAGGCACTTATTATTTGTGGCTTGATGTTGTTTTATAGTTTGCTTAACCAATTGACATCATGGTTCCAATATCCTCATTCGGTTTTCTTTTATAAATACAGTTGAGTAATCTGGAAACAATAGCTAAGAAGATTGCATGTGGGAATAATTCTAACAGCTTGCATTTGATTCATTCAACTTTTTTATTAACCTATTACCTGGAGAGTTAGCTCGAATCAAATTGGTGTGATGTACATGAGTGGTTGCAAAGCTACACAGTCTTCACTGTATCAAAACGATATCACTGGCTGCGGTCTGAGCTAATAAGATCGTTAAATATTGAAGAAAAACTTAATTAAACATGGCACTAGGGAAGTGAACACAGGAGCATTGGAGGTGCAAGGTGACTTGAGTATCCAGATATATAGGTCATTAAAATACCACAGATCGGGAGAAAATATAACCAAAAAGGTTAGTCGAATGTTGGTCATTATATCTAATGGGATAGAACACAATGTGGTCAAAGATAGACCCCAGTGATAACAAAGCCCTGGAGTGTGTTAAGTTCCAGGCAAGGCGCCTTGTAAGGGATATGTTAGCCTTGGAGGGGCTGCAGTGCAGATTTACGAAAATATTAGCTAGATTTCAAGGGTTAAATTACAAAGTGAGATTAGTATCGTAGTGCTTGCTGCTTAGAAGGTAAGGAGAGATCTCATTAAAGTTTCTAAGATGTGAAAAGAAAAATATAGGCTAGAATGAAAGAAACTATTTTTGCTGGTTGGGGAGTCTGAAACTACGAAGGTAGCCTAATATAGAATCTCTACAGTATAGAAAGAGGCCATTCGGCCCATCGAGTCAGTACTGACCAACCAACCAACCTAACCCGCACACTCTTGGAGTGTGGAAGGAAACTTACGTAGACACAGGGAGAGAGTGCAGACTCCACAAGACAGTGACCCAAGGCCAAAACTGAACTAGGTCCTTGGCGCTGTGAGGCAGTAGTGCTAACCACTGTGCCACTGCGCTGCTGAGCTAATTTAGAGCAAAGTCTTTCCGAAATGAAGTTAGGAAACACTTTTTATTCTCTCAGCACGTCAGGAGTTTGGAATGGCAGATTGATTATGAATTTCAAACCTGAGAGATTTTGGTTAGGGGATAAAGGGGGGCATGTGGATTTAGGCTGCAGATCATCCATGATCTCACTGAACTGTGGCTGAATACTTTACTCCTGTTCCTGTGTTCTCATCCCCAGTATCAATTTCCTCTGTCTATTGTAAACGACTTTGTCCACCTGAAAGTTCCACTTAAAGTTTATCCCCTTTTTCCCCTGCACCACTCTCTCAATCCTATAAATAATTCCATTATTCACAAAAGTTGCGTTCTTCTTTTGATGCCAGCCACATTAGGGCGGCACGGTAGCACAGTGGGTTAGCACTGCTGCTTCACAGCTCCAGGGTTCGATTCCTGGCTCGGGTCAGTGTCTGTGTGGAGTTTGCACATTCTCCTCGTGTCTGCATGGGTTTCCTCCCACAGTCCAAAGATGTGCGGGTTAGGTCGGTTGGCCACGCCTCTTAGTGTCCTGGAATATGTAGGTTAGAGGGATTAGCAAGTAAATGTGTAGGATATGGGGATAGGGCCTGGGTGGGATTGTGCAGACTCGATGGGCTGAAGGGCCTGTTTCTGCACTGTAGGGTTCTATGTTCTGTATATATTCCAATCACCTACTTATATTCTCCGCTTTCTTGCCAAATCCCTCTTGTTTACCAAACACTGCAAATAACTCATGGAACATTATTTTGCATCCCTTCGTTCTGAGATGGTTTTTGTGTGCGTGTGACTTTGTAGACCCCTGCATTATTTCTTTCAATGTTGTTTACACCTCGTAGTCTCGTGTTTAATTATGTTCTCCTTAAATGTTTATCGATCGTATTAGCTTAGACCACAATGAGTGATATCATTTTGATATTGCGAAGACCGTATGTAGCTTATATGCACTTCTAGTAAACACCCTGTGGATAATATTGTTTTAAATAAAAATGTTGAATGAACCAAGTACAAAATGCCAGAATTATTTCCACATGCAACTGCTGTGCTTTCTAAAGCCATTTTTGCCCCAGATTATCCATCTACTGTATAAAGGAAAACGAATGAGGATATTGGTTCCGTGACATCCAGCAGACTATAAATTCACAGCAAGTTACAAATAATAAATGCTTGAAATATGAAATGTTTCAGGCAGTCAGCCTTCCAGTAAGAACAAATTAGCATTTATATAGCACCCTAACGTGTCTCCTAGACCTCACATTGAACGGATTACTTCAAGATTGCTGGCACGTGGATAAATAGTGGCAGCCGTAACTCATGCAGCAAGGTCTCCCAAATACCAAGATGTCCAGTTAATGGGGTGCTGTCTGAGAGAGGAATGATGGGCAGGTTGTAACTGTTTATCAGATAATGCCATGGAGCTTTTAAAACTCAGCAGCACAGATCTTTGTCTAACATTTCTTCAAGTATTTGTTGGGTTCTGCTTTCCAAAGTCTGCCTCCAACCAAAACCTTCTGATTCTGAAAAAAAACCCACTGCTGTCAACTGGCCCGAGCCTGTTAGTTTCAATTAGAAACAAATGAGAATTTAACCATCGGGAGATCTTTACTAGTATTTTACTCAGACTTGCTGAGAAATGAATGTGGTGCTGTGGAGAGAAGGTGGTACAGTAAACTTTGATGAATTGTACAGGATTTCTCTCGACAATCCGGAGAGAGACTTGAAGAACTGTGAAAGTTTGTAAATAACATGAGGGGATATTAGTAGAGTCAGAGTTTTACAGCATGGAAACAGGCCCTTTGGCCCAATTTGTCCACGCTGCCCTTTTTTTAAAACCCTTAAGCTAATCTCAATTGCCTGCATTTGGCTCATATCCCTCTTACCCATTGTACCCATCTAACTGTCTAAATGCTTTTTAAAAGACAAAATTGTACCCACCTCCACTACTGCCTCTGGCAGCTTATTCCAGACACTCACCACCCTCTGTGTGAAAAAATTGCCCCTCTGGACACTTGTGCATCTCTCCCCTCTCACCTTAAACCTATGCCCTCTAATTTTAGACTCCCCTACCTTTGGGAAAAGATATTGACTATCTAACTGATCTGTGCCCCTCATTATTTTGTAGACCTCTATAAGATCACCCCTCAGCCTCCTGCACTCCAGAGAAAAACGTCTATCCAGCCTCTCCTTTATAACTCAATCTATCAACTCCCAGTAGCATCCTAGTAAATACTCTCTGCACTCTTTCTAGTTTAATAATATCCTTTCTACAATACATTGAACAGAGTCTCGTGCCCTCTCCCTCTGGTAGTGAGGCAGCTTTCAATTGGCTGGAAGGGTGATGGGTGGGGAGCCCACTGCCTTCTGCCTCAATCACATCTGTGGTGGGAAGGTCGATGGATGGTCTTTAAACCCCCTGCTAATTGAGGGTCTCATACTGGTATTAAACCAGTGGTGGGCAGACGGGCTCACTATGCAGGGGGATGGGGGGGATGGTCAATGCCTACTCTTGTTGCTGACATCTATTTGCCCAGCAAGCTCCATCCTTCAATCTCCTTTCTGCCATCACTCACCTGTGCCTGGATCCCTCTTTGATCTGAGCCCTTGTGGGTACAATACCACCTGCAGCCAGTGCCTATACAAGAGCTGCTGACCTCTGGCCAGAAGCACTCGGCAGGTGGACTTTACCCTTTGGGGTCATTGGTCCAGTGAGAAGATCACCCCCAAACCGCTCTCCTCTCTCTCTCTCTCTCTCTCTCTCTCTCCCCACCTCCCCCCGGCCTGTTAAATGCCTGAGTGGAACAAGATGTGGAAGCCTCCTTAAAAATGGACAATGTGGGCTTTTCACCAACTCTCCAGTCTGTGACCAGGGAGGTCCCTGTCACCTCCACAAGATTCCTCCCATTATCTTAACTCAAAGGTTATGTATTGACTGAAGAGGTGGAAAAGCCATAAAATAGCTTTGGATGAAAGAAGTCTTTTGGCATTTTGGATTTCACCCTTTCAAGAACGTCTACCATTTGATGTATTTAAGATCTTGGCTTCAAGCAGCCTTCTTAATAACCTGCTCCCACTCATCTTTATCCTGTCTGTAAAGATTAATATAACATTATGCTTATCTTAGATTTTCTCCTGTGGCAGTTCTAAATATATTTAATGATTTGCTACAGCTTACATTGGATATTTTCCTGTTGGTGTTAAATCAGTTTTGCTCCATCCACAGCCCTATCAGTCCAGTGTGAGGTACACAACCAGTTGTCTGTTTGGGCCTTGCTCTGCCATGGGGTCAGCACCTGTGTCTCATTTCAACCCGATTTTGGCTAAACATCTTTTGGATATCAGCTTCTCGGAGGTTTCTTTTACTGCAGTGTTCCCCATGATGTTCTGGTTCTTCCTTACTTCCTTTTGGTTACTATTTTGTTGCTTGTCTTGATAATCTGGGGTAGATAATCTATCCAATTTACCATTGTTTTGCTAAATATCTGCCCCTTACAAGTCAGGAACAGGAAACCCCTTCACTCATTTACTTATGACCATTTCAGTTAACCAGTCTGCCGTGCCCTAAAAGCATGATTATCTCTGAGAGTTAAGTACCGATTAGACAAACATGCCATTACTCGCTCCTTTGGTTGTGTGCTTGTTTACTTTGCTACTTTCTTGTAACTTCTACGCTGCTGTAAGTGCACAAGATGTGGAAAGTTCCTCGCTGTCTCAGGACTTTTCTGTCTACTCATGCAGTGTTGTGTAAACCTTCTGTCACAAAGTCAGCTCAAGACCACATTCACGTTTGTAATGCATGCGCACACTGATAATCTCTTGCTACATACAGCAAATTAATTAGAGCCTCTATACATAGTAACTATAGATATATATTTATTATGGTACATGTCTGAAAACCCATTGCATCTCAATGAATTTGAATCTAGGCTCATTCAACATTGCTCATTAATGCATCCGTTTTTAAGCTATGATTCACCGTAAATTAGTAACATCTTTATATTATTTAAAGCCTCTAGCTGACAGCTGGAATAATAGCAGCAGAAACTAAGTATTAGTCCTGAAAAAAGGTCTAAAGAATGTGGAATTATATCCAGCTGGATCGAGGTAAAGCTACATGGCAATAATATTATCTTCATGTTCAGAGGCACAATCCCACCTCCTGTTTGACGCAAGGGTCACTTAATGCTGTAACCAATTGCATTCCAGCAAGGTCAGATGCGATCCTCCAAAGGGAGCTCCTGATTTTATGCGGAAATTGGATATTCTCACGGAAGAGGTGGGACAAATCCCCCATTTTTTCAATTCAGTACAGCCAATGAGATATTTTTGAAGTGTGGGCAATAGTTGTAATATGGTGTAGTTACCATGGCAGCCAACTTGCACACAGCAAGCTCCTACAAACAGTGAAGTGAATGGTAGATCAATTGTATTGGATGGTGCTGGTTGAGGGATGAATGTTGGCCAGGACACGGAGAAATCCCTTGCTTTTCTTGGAGGGGAAAAAGTGCCATGTGAAATCTTTTAAGTCCATCTGAGGGAGCAGATGGGACCTTGGTTTAACAACTTCTGTGAAAGAAGGCACTCCCTAACAGTGCAGCAAACCCTCAGTACTGCATTGGGAGTATCAGACTTAATCCTGTGCTGAGGTCCCTGGAGTGGGACATTAAATCAGAAGTGTGTACAACAACACTGAGACTAGCGATCAGTTAATGTCATTCTGTGTCTTAGTTTGGAAAGTCAGATGACAAAAGCCATTAACGTGCTGCTGATTTACAGAAATAGCAGAGCATTAGGTAAAAAGAAAAGGAAAACCTTCATTTATATGGCACCTTTCAATGATCTCTAGTTGTTGCAAAATGCCTTGCAGCTCTGAAGTGCTTCAAAAGTTTACTTATTAGTCACAAGTAGGCTTCCATTAACACTGCAATGAAGTTACTGTGAAAATCTCCTCCTCGCCACACTCCGGCACCAGCTTGGGTACACAGAGAGAATTTAGTATGGCCAATGCATTGTAATGCTCCAATCAATTTGCACACAGCAATCTCTCTCAACATAATAATGACCAGGTAACCTGATTTGGTGATGTGGGTTGCAGGATAAATATTGCCCAGGGCACTGTGTAAAATTTCTCCTCTCCTGTTTGAAAGAAGGCATTGGGACTTTTTAATCCACCTGAGTGAGTGAGGAGGAGAGAATCCTGTCCCCAACCTTCTTAGGCTTGGCACGCTACCCACTAAACTAAAGCTGGCAAAGAGCACAGAGTAAACGGTTCACATCAGGAGCGCCCGATACTAATGTAACTATTGATGTATTGAGACCAGACAATTTAGTACATATTTCTCAAGTAAGAAACTATACAAATGATCCCTAAAAGATGTATTGATGCTTTGACAAAGGGTCATCTGGACTTGAAACGTCAGTTCTTTTCTCTCCTTACGGATGCTGTCAGACCTGCTGAGATTTTCCAGCATTTTCTCTTTTGGTTTCAGATTCCAGCATCCGCAGTAATTTGCTTTTAACTTTTGATGTAATTGTGATGCAATATTACATTAAGCTACTGAGACCTGTAGAGGAACAGAAGTACTACTTTGCGTAGAGTCATTGGAATGTACGTAGATCTGTCAATAAACAAGAAATGGTCTTTACGAATTGAAGTTTTGTAGTAGCTTTCTGGGAAAATGCCCTTAAAGATATCCCATCGAGACCCTGAACCCAAGGTGAAAGAAAGAAAGAATGAAGGAAAATCCACCTGCAGCTTGTTTAAAGTTGCCCAAAATTCTGAATCCAGGGAAGTGCTAGACCCTTTTGAAGTCAATAAAGCCACTCAAAAATACAGAATGCATCCGCTCCAATCCCTGTAACAAGTCACAGGAGTGACTAAGAGGACAAAATTAATATTATTTCAGATTTGGTAATACTGATGTTTTTGCTATCAGCTGGGAAAAAAATGCTACAATAGGGTTTCTCCCTGCATTCATCTTTTTCCTGAATACAATCTTTTCCTCAACACAGGGTCTCTTTTGCCACTCCTTTCCAGAGCAGGCTCTCCTTCCTCCCTATCGCACCATTAACCATATCTGTCTCTCTCTCTCTGCCTGTTCAGTAGTGTCTCTCCCTTCCTGTCTAGTCCACAGAGCACAATGTAACACAGCAAGGGCACCATATTCCAGTTTGCAAAATACAATCTCCCAGTTTGACAGGGGAATAAAGCTGTAAAACTAAACAAAAAAAGGTAACACGTCTACTGTATATTCCAGACAAGAGAGGAAGAATTCTTTAAACATAAACTGCACTCCCTCAATTTACTACCCAAATTCCCTGTCAAACTGATGACCATGAAGAAATCCTTTGAGCAAGAAGCTATTACTTTGTAAATTATTTGTACGCAGTATTGTTAAGAATAACTCCACTTAAAGATGCAAAGCAGGAGTCTCCCCTTCCTTTCCACCGCCACACACTGATGTTTTACTCAACTCCTTTTCTGTCTGTCTTGCTCCTAGCCCATAAAATAATCCACAGTCCCTTGTGGCTGTTTTCCTTTTGTCAGGTGTAGCTTTGACTGAGGCGGCACAATGGTTAGCATTGCTGTCTCTCAACCTGAGTTCGATTCCTGGCTTGGGTCACTGTCTATGTGGAGTCTGCTTGTTCTCCCCACGTCTGTGTGGGCTTCTCCCAGGTGCTCCGGTTTCCTGCCAAGAATCGGAAAGATGTGGTGGTTATGTTTGATTTGATTTATTGTCACATGTCTTAGTACATAATCATTATTTCTTGCAGGTGAGACAGACAAAGCATACCATTTGTAAAGAGGGAAAGGAGGGGGTGCAGAGTGTAGTGTTACAGTCATAGGTAGGGTGTTGAGAAAGATCAACTTAATGCAGGGTAGGTCCATTCAGAAGTCTGACAGCAGCAGGGGAAAAGCTGTTTTTGAGACGGTTGGTAAGTGATCTCAGACTTTTGTATCTTTTTCCTGACAGAAGAAGGTGGAAGAGAGAATGTTCGGGGTGCGTGGGGTCCTTGATTATGTTGGCTGCTTTTGAGGCAGCAGAAAGTGTAGGCAGAGCCAGTGGATGGGAGGCTGGTTTGCCTGATGGACTGGGCTTTATTCGCGACCTTTTGTACTTTCTTGTGGTCTTGCTCAGAGCAGAAGCTATACCAAGCTGTGATACAACCAGAAAGAATGCTTTCTGTGGTGCATCTGTAAAAGTTGGTGAGAGTTGTAGTGGACATGCCAAATTTCCTTGGTCTCCTTAGAAAGTAGAGGTGTTGGTGGGGCTTTCATAGCTATAGTGTCAGCATGGTGGGGGGGACCAGGGCAGGTTGTTGGTGATCTGGACACCTAAAAAAAAAGAAACTCTCAAGCCATTTGTACTTCATCCCCATTGATGTAAAGAGGGGTATGCACTCCACCACATTTCCTGAAGTCGATGACTATTTCCTTTGTTTTGTTGACATTGAGTGAGAGATTATTGTCATCGCACCAGTTCATATTCATTATCTTGTTCCTGTACTCCATCTCATCATTTTTTTTTTGAGATCCGACGCACTACGGTGGTGACATCAGCAAACTTGAAAATAGAGTTGGAGGGGAATTTGGCCACACAGTCGTAGGTGTATAAGGGGGCTGAGGATGCACCTTGTGTGGCACCCAGTGTTGAGGATGATTGTGGAGGTGGTATCGTTGCCTATCCTTACTAATTGTGGTCTGTGAGTTAGGAAGTTCAGGACCCAGGCCAGAGTTTGGAGACGTTTAATAGGAATAATGATGTTAAAGGCTGAGCTTAGGGTAGTAAGGGTGTGGAATGCCCTGCCTGCAGCAGTTGTGGACTCGTTGACATTAAGAGCGTTCAAATGGTCAGTGGATAGGCATATGGATAACATTGGAATAGCTTAGGTTAGAGGGTCATTAGATTGGTTCCACTGGTCGGCGCAACATCGAGGGCCGAAGGGCCTGTACTGCGCTGGAATGTTCTAGGTAGTCGATCACTAGGAGTCTGACATAGGTGTACTTGTTATCTAGCTGTTCCAGTGTTGAGTGCAGGGCCGGGGAGATAGTGGCTCCTAAGGGCCTGTTGTGGTGATAGGCGAACTGGAGCGGATCCAGGTAGTCTGGGAGGCTGGAATTGATACGTGCCATGACTAACCTTTTTGAGGCATTTCATAATGATGTGACGATAATAAACTTTTTTGTTTTAATTTTTAAGGCCACGGAGGTGAACCTGAACAACATGCTTTGTCCTGCGATATCAGACCCTTTCTACAGTTCCTGGTATCGGGTCTGGGCATCGGGGCATCAAACATTGATGACGGTGACGCATGGGAAGCTGGTGACACTCCTCTTCTATGCAGCAGCTCCTACTCGCAAGTACCTGGTGGACATGGTGAAGCTTCCCCTGAAGAAAGTCATTTGAAGTTGCTGTGGATCTTTTCTGGCTAAGCAAATCATTTAGAGTTTTTTTTCCCCCCCAGCTAACGGCAGCAGATTTAGAAAGGTATAGATTTAATTAAAAAGAAAACAATTTACTGTTTTGGCTGAAGCCAGTGATGAAATGATGGCCTTAAGGAATCTTTATTTGAACCTGTTTTGTACTTTTCTTCAACACGTTGTAAAACCGGGTCTCCTGAAATTTACGATTTCTGATTTAATGAACAGTCTGAAAAAAGGACAATTATCACAATACAAAATTAATTAGTCAACGGTACAGAAAATAGTCGGGGCAGGTTTGTTACAATCATGTCTGGTTTCCATCCAATTTGCATGGGAATGTTACTGTCCAATATATTCCCACCCAAATAACTTTAACGTTATGCCTGAAATAAAATGATTAATTGGATGAATTGTCTGCCTCCATCAGAGTAGAAATATCAAGTTATTGGGTTCAAGGAAACAAATGGAAATTGGTTCTATTATAGAGACTTTTTTCTCATCCAGTTAAATTGAGGAAGCTGGTTTATTTAAGTATTATGTATAAATGTTGCAAAATTAGCTGCGATTAACAGTGCAAGGATGTTGCACTTAGAGCCAACCCGCTTTAACTCTTCTTCCCTCATGTTTGCTGTTTTTAGGGGTGTGGTATTTCGGCCACATCCCAGGCTGGAGATTGGACAAGTATCTTGATTCCAGGCTGCAAAGGTGCTCTGGACTTTACTGCTGCTTGGGATGACTCTTCCTCGCTGTAGATAATAGTCTGGTTCCACTTGGCATTTCCATTAGATGGCAGGGTTATGACCGATAGCTCGGTCTCAGAGCTTGCTGGGTACATGGTGCCCATTTAAAGCAACCATTTGTTGTTTGTCATCACTCAGTTTTTAATTCCCTTAAGCTACATTTACACAGTTCCAAAGATTTTGAGAACCAACAGAGACATGGACTCCTCTCACTTCATTACTTCTATTTCTCAGATTGTTAGTTTTAAACGTATGCTGCAAGCTGGGTTTGGATATATTCCAGTGGGAGTACACTGTGTGTTTGCAATGATAATTTATATATTTGTACGTGTTGTGGAGTTTTTCAAAGATCAAAACTTGTAATTAAGTTTCTACAATTAATTCCCTATTGTGAAATGTGGATAGTCTCGTAAACTTGAGTTTAAGAAACAATGCTAATGATTATTTGTACTTCAATGTGTTTGTCATCAAAAGTTTCAAGTATTTTATAATGTGGTGTGTACCTAGTTGGCCAGTTGATTATATAAGTAAAGGTTGGCTTAGTGTGTATGAGGTAACCTTTATTCAAAAATGTAAAAAAAAATTGAATGACTTCTACACTGTTGAACATTCTTAAAAAAAAATGTTTTCCATATTCAGGCTAAAACAAATGTCTTATACAAAATTTAAAAATATTTAAGATTGTACTGTGTAGAGAAATGTTCACTTTGACTGTGGGGTTGTCTTTCTCCCCTGATTTGATACGTTATATTCATTTTGATACATGCAAACTGAAAACTCTGTGGATGGGGAGGGAGGAGAGGGATAATTGGTGTTAGACTGGCTTCTTAAGTCAGTTCTATCCTTTGTCCCACATCTACCAACAATCGTCTATCCTTCATTCCACTTGTTGCAAATTATTTCCACTTTTCATTGCAAGGCTTTTGAACTTTTTGTCAATCATTTTGTCCCTCCTGAAAGTCACATATTGGAAAATAGGAAATACGAGTTGACCTGTGCGCTCTCAATTGCTTTCATTCGAAATTATGATACACAGATGAAATTTAGTATTTCTTGGCATCTGGGTAAAACTTTAATATTAATGTGTTTGAAGAATGGATTGAATTGGTAGTAATTTGTTTGAAAGTACATAAATATTTTTCTATTATTGCATATTCCAGGTTATATTGCATATAACCTTTTGTAACCTTTTTGTCTTTTAGGCATAAAGATTGGATTTAAAATATATAAGATAAATTGATACAAATTAGTCATTTTTATGTAGTGTATTAATATTCTCTGCCCTTCCCTCTGCCCAACTCTGGCCATTCCTGTTCATTAACATTTTTATGGTTAGGATGGAGTGGAAAGCACATTGGGGAGTGAGAGCATATCTTTCCTCTTCCAGACAGGTTTTCCCTTCCAATCACCTCACTCAAATTACTGAAAAATATAGGAACATAGAAATGAAGAGCAGGAGTTGGCAAATTCAGCCCTTTGACTGGCAAAGCAAGCTCAATCAGATCATGGCTGATCTCTCGCTGGTCTCACATCCACCCGTTTTCCCCCATCTCCCTTTATCCCTTTCTTGTTAGAAATATATCTGTTCTCTCTTTGAAACCATTCAATGATTCAGACTCCACCACGCTACGGGGCTGCGAGTTCCACAAGTTCACTCCCTCTGCCAGAAGTAGTTCCTCCTCATCTCAGTGTTAAATCTACCACCTTTCAACCTATACATGTGACCTCTTGCTCCAGATTGCCCCATAAGAGGAAATATTTGATCTACATTTACTTTATCAATCCCTTTTAAAACTTTACACATCTTGATCAGATCCCCTTTCATCTTTCTAAACTCCAGTGAATATAAACCCAGACTGTTCAGTCTCTCCTTGTACATTGACTCTAGAGATGAAAGGGTTAATCTGGTGAATCTCCAATGCCATCACATCCTTCCTCCAAATAAGGAGACTAAAACTGGTCATAATACTCCAGATGTGGTCTCACCAACATCCACACAATTGCAACAACACTTCTCTATTTTTATAAAGTGATTCAACTGAAACTTACTGTGCTAGGTCAATCCTCTAGTGAGAAAGTTGAAGACTCCTACTCTGTAGTGGCCCAGCATTACAAGATCTCTTAAAGTAATTTTTAAATGGGGTGCCACAGTGGTTAGCACTGCTGCTTCATAGCACCAGGGACCTGGGTTCAATTCCCAGCTTGGGTCACTGTCTGTGTGGAATTTGTACAGTCTCCCTGTGTCTGTGTGGGTTTCCTCCAGGTGCTCTGGTTTCCTTCCACAAGCTGAAAGACATGCTGGTTAGATGCATTGACCCAAGCAGTGGTGATGAGGGATTTTTCACAGTAACTTCATTAGTGTTAATGTAAGCCTTGTGACCAATAAATAAACTTTTAACTGTTTCCCCAGTAGCTTTGTAGATGAATGCATCATTTGGTTTTCCATTATGTCCTTCAGAACAAAAGAATCCCAATTCTGATACCTGGTCTTGTAGTGTGAGATGGTTTCAACCAAAGTGCTCAAGGGATATTACCACAGTGATTTCCAAGCCTGAAGTGGGAGAAAAGTAACCATGGTTCCCATTTATCACAATTCATTGATCTTGCTGGAAAGTGTATGTACATACAGATATTAGATTGGGAACAAGAATGGACTAGTTAGTGCTGTCCTCTGTAATTAAACAACTCACTGAGCTGATACACTTAATAGCAAAAAAAATGAAGGTGAGGTGATCACTCAGCCTGTTAATTGGAGAATGGTGCTTGTGCCAGTCAGATTTAAGAAAGGCAGAGTGGAGACAAGATGAAACTATTTTAATTACTGGCTGTGTCACAACATGGAGAAAATTGTGGAATTTTGGTACAAAAATAGTACACACCAAACCCTACTCTTCAATAGATGTTGTATTCATTAAGCAGTTTGCTAGTACAAACATAGATTCAATTAAGTGTTAAGGATACAGTGGTAACATTTAAAACTATTAATCACAAAAGTAAATCAATTGTTTGAACTTGACCAGTCATAATGCAGTGCCATAGGGGGTAAGGGTTTTTGTTATATAGAATCATATACTGTGAAAGGAGGCCATTCAGCCCATCAAGTCTGTACCAACCACAAACCCACCCAGGCTCTATCCTCATAACATCATATGTGTACCCTAGCTAGGCCCCCTGACACTAAGAGGCAATTTAGCATAGCCAATCCACCTAACCTGCACATCTTTGGACTGTGGGAGGAAACCTAGGCAGACACAGGGAGAATGTGCAAACACCACACTGACAGTGACCCAAGCTGGGAATTGAACCTGGGTACCTGGTACTGAGGTAGTACTGTGAACCACTGTGCCACCATGCTGCCCCTCTCCATGTAATAGTTTGGTTGAAAAGCCATAAAGGCTTTTGTAATTGTAAATTGGCAGACTGCAATACCCAAAATTTTATAGGGCAAGGGATTAAAAGAGGGAAGTAGATCACATTTTGAAACATATTTTTGATTGGGCATGTGCCTTCAGGCTACAATAGATTCTGTAACATTGATTTTAAACATGGCCTGAGGACATTCCAAATATACAGCAAGAGCGCTAAGTAATACTCCAACTGTGAGGTCTTTTGGTTCCACATGAGCAGCAGAGAGGGGAAAAAAAAGGAAAAGCTGCAAGCTGTACAAAACAAGCTTTGATGCTGAATTTTTCCCCAACTTTAAGAATTTTTAGTACAAATGGTAAAATATCTGCACAAGTGTGTGGATTTTTTAAACATCTGCAAATTCAGCAGCATTGATATTCCAACTCAGGGAGCTAAAGAACTGCCTGGAGTCACCTGGCCATTTGTTGCAAAATATGAATGTAAAGATGCTTTTTGTTCTGTTAATGTTTATTCTCTGGTCACTCCATTTTGCTGTTTCATGCTTGTAATTCCAAGATGCCCAAGAAATCTGTTACTGGTGTTTTGATACTTTTCAAATGGGAATATTATATCAGTGCCCTCTTGAGTCTCCTGATATTTTATTCATGTCTTTGGTCAGAAGATTTAGATTCTTGGTGGTTAGGACACTCCTGATATCCAATACCTCAAATGGGACAAAATGACTTCCAAAGCAAGTTTTCAAACAGCAAATCAAATTTCATGTAGTTCCAACAATGCCACTGACTGAGATATGGCACTTGTGTAGATTTTTTAAAACTTCTTAAAGCTGCTTTTTAAAAAGTGATAAAGTTTTCTGTTTGTCAAAGATACCAATTTTGTCACAAACTGCACATTTCTGGTTTGCTTTGTTTATATGTTTATAGAAATTGTTTAATAAAAGGTCAAAACATGTATACTTCATGTGTGGTCATTACTTGTTATCAAACTGCAGCAAATTTTTTTAGCTTTCGTGATAGATTCTTGCAAAAGTTATTTTCAGTATTAGGTACCATATATTTTCCAAAGTTCTGTGTGGGAGTTCCTATACATGAAGATTTTTAGGCACCCTTCATCCTAACTGCTAGACCTGTGAGGTATGAAATCCCTCAACTCAGCTTTAAATAGAAGACCCCCTCATTTTCAAACTGTGCCTTCATGTTGTACATTTCCCTACAAGGTAAAGCATCACCCCACCATCTACCCAGTCAAGCCCCCTCAGAATCTTAAATGTTTCAATAATAACTCTCATTTTTCTAAACACTAACTATCTGTCCAGCCTGCATAACATTTCCTTGCAAGACAACCACCTTCATCCCAGAAATCAACTTGAACCTTCTCTGAACTACCTCCAATGCAAGTATATCCTTTAAATAGTATGACTAAACTGGACCCAGTACCCAAGATATGATCTCACCAATGCTCTATACAGGTTATATTCCAGTTGCCTTCCTAATTACTTGCTGTACCTGAATGCTAACTTTGATTCATGTATAAAGACCCTCAGATCCCTCTGTACCTCAGATTTCTGTAATCTTTATTGAAACAAAATTCTGTTTTTCTATTCTTCCCAAAGTGGACAACCTCACATTTTCCAACACTGTACTCCATCTGCCTAATTTTTGACTGCTCACTTAACCTATCTACATCCCTTTGCAGACTCTGAAACCAACTATCCTTTTTAATCAGTAAATTTGATTACTATACACTCGGTTCCTTCATCCAAGTCATTAATACAGATTGTAAACAGTTAAGGATGCGCAGCGATTCCCTGTAGCACCACATTTCTTAAATTGCCAAACTGAAAATGACCCAATTATCTCTGTTAGTTAGCTAATCCTCTATCCATGTTACTGTCACCCCAATACTGAGATCTTATATAGTGACTTATACACCACTTTACTGAATGCCTTTTGGAAAGCCAACAGCACTGCTTCTACAGGTTCCCTTCTCTTGTAACTACAGTAACCATATGACACAACAATGCTACTCCAGCTGTTAATAGGGGGCAATTCAACAATAGTAATCTGTTGAATGTCAACAAAGGTGCTTAAAATCTCTATGGCAATAAAGATGGACATTGGCAGATGCCTGTGGGGCATGAATGTTGCTCGAATGCCTTTGCATTCATACTCCAGCCTGACACCACCAAACACATCATTCCCTCACCTCCCCTGCCAGCATTCCATAGGGAATCGCTCTGTGACACTCCGGTCCATTCATCTATCACCGCAATACTCCAGCCCCTTCCCATACAAATACTTCCTGCAATTGCATGGGAAGGTGCTAACGCCTTTATCTCCTCCCTGTCCAAGGCCAAAGACACCCCTTGCAGGTGCAGTTGGAATTCACTTACATTTCTTTTAATTTAGTTCACTACTCACACTACACAGTCTTCTCCACAGACTAGAGATTGCTTTCACCAAACAATTTCACTCAGTCCACAAATATGACCTCACTGTCTCTTGTTATTTCAATTCACAATTTTGCTTTCATGTTCACATTTCTGTCCTTGGCCAGTTATAATGGACCAGTGAAGACCAGTGCAATTTGGAGGAACAGCAACTTAGGCATTTTACAGCCATCTGGATTTAACATCGAGTTCAACAACCTGAAAGCATGAACACTCCGTTTTATTACATTTCTCCCCCACCCCCGTGCCAACCCCTCGCCCAACAGGATTAATCTATAACTTATGCTGTGCTATCAGAGAACACTGACCTTTATTCAACTGTTAACACACTACTATATGACCTGTATGCCACTATTTGCACTTACCTTAGTCTTTAACACTATCTTTACCATTTTGTCTTGTGTCCATGATATTTTTTCAATCACTCCTGAGCTCCCACCATTTTGCTCCACCTCTTCTCTTCAGCTGCATAAACCCATCACATTTCCACCTCGCTTTGGCTCTGAAGTCAAATGAACTCAAAAGTTCATTCTGTTTCTCGCTCCACTGTGGAGAATACCACCATCAGCTTTTGTACTAGGCTGAAGTAAGTGATCTTGCCTGTTAAAAACTTATTTTTATATTCATTCGTGGGATATGGGCACTGCTGGCTGGCCAGCATTTATTGCCCATCCCTAGTTGCCTTCTCAAGAGCAGTGATGAGCTTCCATTGAGTCAGACGTTTAAGTATGGAAAAAAGGCTCTTGTCTATATCACACTTTTTTTCCACCACTGCCTGTCCCAATTGCCTGTGTTTGGCCCATATCCCTCTATATCTATCTTACCCATGCAATTGCTTAAATGCTTTTTGAAAGGCAAAATTGTACCCCCCTCTACTACTGCCTTTGACAGCTTGTTCCAGACACTCTCACCATCCTGTATGTGAAAAAATTGCCCCTCTGGACCCGTTTGTATCTCTTACTTCTCGTCTTAAACCCATGCCCTCTGGTTTAGACTCTCCTACCTTTGGAAAAATATGTTGACCAGCTACTTGCATAACATGAAGGCCCTAAATATCTAATTTGGGAGTCACTAACTGAGCACAGGAACATACTAACACATCATGGGCTGGTATCCAGCATATGGCAACAGACACCAGCACTGGAATTATACCAAATAATTGTGATAGAACCTGCCTCTAAGGATTAGCCTCTTCAGCCTTCAGTAAAGGTGTGCAGTATGAAGACATCTTGTCCGAAATGGATTGTGCGTCCATCATCTTTTGTAGGTGGAAGGATGCAGCCGATGTCAATATATTTTAAGTGCACAAAGGCAAACTACATTGTAATAGTGCAGTGGAACTAGGAAATGAATACAAACAATGTCTTTTTTTTGCTTTAAAAAGTTCTGGCATGCTACTTTTCCTAAGGCAAAATGCAGCAATATCTGACTTTGGTCTAAACAATTGTGAACAAGCAAATGGCCACATTTCCAAAACATTCACCTCAAAATAGATGATAGATTTAATATAAAACATATGTTCAAACATGACTGCAGCCAACTTTGTGTTGTTTCTGTAATAACTTGAAGGCGACTCATTGTGGCTCGAAGTTATACAAGGGCTGATTACCCATGATAAAAGGATATACAAACAAGATCAGCCAGAATTAAACACGCGACTGTTCTCCACTCCTCCTTGACCCTGAACATGCACCCCTGCACCCAATTTGCTCAGCTTCCCATGCTGCCACTCCAACCTGATCACATGCACCTCAGGGTATTGCCCCCTTTAAAGAAGCCACACTACCACATTCCTCCTCCCTGCTAACTCTTGAGCTCACCTATGGATGAAACAAAATTAACATTGTAACTTGCATGCCAATAGACATCAGGAATACCCAAGGAAAAAAATCATAAGTTGGTCCAGGGACTTCCAGATCCTAGTAGAATGTCTCAATTCTGTCAGGGCTCTTCAGAACGTGAAGAATCGGTTTGGAAGGATGGATGCAAAGACAAACTCACCAATCTGGACTTGAGATCCTCCTCTGTAGCTGCTGTCTCCTCAGTGACAAACTGCTGGTTGCTCCGGTTCTACATTTATAATAGGGGTCCCTGTAACCATCACTGGTGTACCTGACCCTAGAACCATAGAAAATTTACAGTACAGGAGGCTATTCAACTCATCTTGTCCACACCAGGCAAGGTCTGTCACCTTCAATTACCCAGACATGTGTTACTCCTCATTCAATCTCATTAAGAGTTTAGAAGGATGAAGGGGGATCTTATTGAGACATGTAAGATGATGAAGGGGATAGATAGGGTAGAGGTGGAGAGGTTCTTCCCACTCAAAGGACAGCAGGACTAGAGGGCACAGCCTCAAGATAAGGTTGGGGGGGGGCGGGGGGGGGGAGAGACAGTTTAGAACAGAGTTGAGGAGGAACTTCTTCACTCAAAGGGTGGTGAATCTCTGGAATTCTCTGCCTGTTGAAGTGGTGGAGGCTACCTCACCAAATATATTTAAGATGTGGGTAGATAGGTTTTTGGTAGGCAAGGGGATTAAGGGTTATGGGGAGAAAGCGGGAAAGTGGAACTGAGCCACTTCAGATCAGCCATGATTTTATTGAATGGCGGGGCAGGCTCAAAGGCCTACTCCTGTTCCTATTTCTTGTGTTCTTAATCTCAATGGTTGGAGGCCTTTTTGAAGATAACAAAATGCCTGCTCCCCTTACTGTGACTGCAGCTCACAAAAGTTGACTTCTGCTTTTAGAAATCTGCTATGCGTCATCAAGACTCTCTCTGTCAGGGCACTTAATTAAGTTGGACCTGGATTAAGCTATACGGCTGGGGTCTCTTGTCAGGGCTCCTCAAACAAACCTTTTTTTGTCCTGCAATGTCCTGACTGCTTCACTCTGCACACTTATAAAAATAACTTTTCCTGTTACATCTGTTACATGATTTCTGCATCAGCAAGTTTCTTGAGTGCCCCCAACCCCCCCACCCTCCTCCCAACCACATTGAAAAGAGGCCTCCACCCTCATTTGTTGTACTTCCCCTTCTCAGGCTCTGCTGACTGCATCCAGGCTGTTCTTTCCCACCACCAGTGGTTCATCTTGCAACTCACACTCACCCTGCACTTAATCACCTGGGCCACTGCCACAGACTTTTCTGGAGATATTTCGGTCTCAGCCTGTAACATCAGCTGTGTGACAAGGCTGCTTATACTACAGACCAAATGATCTCCTAAAACTGTGCCTAATTCACAGTACTCTGCTAACGCTCTCAATCTGCTCACAAAACCGCACTCTCCTAGCTACCAAGTGAAATTTATACCTCAACATAATGATTGAGGGTGGGGTGGGGGTAGAAGAGGGTAAAATAATTTTTGACCAATTCAAATAGCTGGTCAAAAGACTGTCTGGAGTGTTAGACAAAATTAACTTCTCACTAAGCTGTACATTTGTGGGCCGGACCGTGAGCAGTTTAACCTTTCACTTTTCCTCTGCTGTAATCTCATTCACTACAAAGAAATGTCTTTTGATATTATGTCCCCAGTTTTCCAATCAAGTCAAATGGTTCACTCTTTCCGATCAAAGGCATTTTTAAGTGCGCAGGTACCTTGCTTCTTCATTGTTTCAATACAACTCTCCTCCCCTCTAGCTGCACGCTGCAATCCCAGACAACCATCTAAAGATTTTCCTTCTCGCCAGTGGCCAGTATCATAACTTGGTGACTTGTAGCTTTAAAGAAGGGTTTATTATAAACAAGGGTCTGACAGAACTAAAATTCAGAATGAATATTCCTGATGGTGGGGGGCGGGGGGAGAGAAAGAGTCTTGAACTAGGGGTCATATTTGAGGATAATGGATAAACCTTTTAGGATTGAGGTGAAGAGAAATTTCCTCAAGAAGATGGTGGATGTGTGGAATTCACTACCACAAAGTAGCTGAGGCCAAAACATTGAGATTGCAAGAAGAAATTAGATATAGATCTTGAGATTAAAGTGATCAAGGGATATTGATTGGGGCGGGTGGGGGCAGGCAGGAGGAAGGAGGAGGAGGAGGAGGAGGAGGAGGAGGAGGAGGAGGAGGAGGAAATCAGAATATTGACTTTGATCAGCCATGATCAAAATGAATGGCAGATCAGGCTCGAAAGGCCTATTCCTGCTTTTAGTTTCTGTATTTCTAAATACATGGCTATTCTCCACTCCTTTCCAGCTTCAAGTGAGGATCCTCCAACCTTGGACAGGGGGCTCTTACACCCAACTGGCTCAGCTTCCCGTGCTGCCATACCATAGGATGTGGCTCAAATTACGTGGCCCTCAGGGATCACTCCCTTAAAAGGAGCCACACCACCACAGTTTAATTTCAGTCATTAACTGGAAGGTCTCAGATTTGATGACTGGTTAGTTTTGTCACCTGATCTTAGTCTGGACAGCAGTGATCAATTAGTGATCCCTAATTGAAAAAAAATTTTCAGAGACACAATAAACATCAGCTGTAATGCACCCCCAAAGCCGACATACTCTCCCTACACGTGGAGAGTTCAATCAATTGAACTACACTCTACCATGAATCAATACAGTGGTACTGAAATTAGGAATTATTTTCCAGAAGCAGTGGGTTACAAAAAAAGTTTGAAAGAATACTTGCACATTTAATAGCTTATGAGACTATTCAATAAAAGGAGTCATTTGTTTCAACACTTACATGTGCTTTTATTGATAAAAAACATTGTGGGGAAAATGCCCCACATATTTCACTAAATATTTTTATAGATTTCACCCCCCCACCCCACCCCCCATCCAATAATCTCAAGAGTTTAGAAAAAGTCACTGTAGATTTCTGCAGGTTGGAATTCACGTTCTGATTGTAGGTGGACTTGCTTCACAGAGCATCAGTAGGTGGATTCCCCTTGCTGTAAGTCCATTTGGATCCACTGGTACTGTTCATACTTTGTGAAATGGTATCATTCGCGACTTGAGTGGAAATACTTTTCAGTGCCTGCTACCTCCACCATCACCTACGGTACAACATTTAAAAATAAAGTCCATTCCATCAAATAAATCTCATTTCTAATCCACTAAACTCACAATATTTAGCCATTGTGAGATTTTCCTTGAATCTGTTCGTAACTAGTATAATATACATAGGCACATGAAACACTCATTTCATCCTGTGTACCAACATAGAGACCAATTAAGTATTAATTTTAATATTTTATTGGGTAAATGCTTTAAAATGTAACAATAGTGTTAAAACTACTACATTGTTCCACAATCCATGTCTCACAGACCCACTGATCATTTTTATTATAAAGTCCCTCCCCCCACTTTTTGACTTACAACCATACTATAAATGCCCATTTCAACAATCATCACACTAATAGCAATTGTAAAATTTTCAATGTGGAAGGAGGATCTAGTCATAATGGAAGGGGTTCTTCACATATATTGTGGTGCCATTATTCAACAGTTACTAACAAGAAAAAAAACATTTTTGGGCATGAGCTACTCCAGGTAGCTGTTAAACCCAACATCACTGTAGCATCAGTAGGTAAATCAGTCTGCTGGTGACAGTGTTAACTCATCTCATCTTTAACATATAAAAAAAACACTAAAATAACTTAGAAACTAGATCCAAAAAATTCTGAAAAGAATTGATTTCAATGTACAAAAACCGTCATACATGTGTTATTACAAAAGTTTGAAACACAACTCTCTCGCTCTCTCAGTGCGATTGACAGCCAGTGCAGTTACTGGGTCCAGAGTAAAATTAAGAAACAAGAGTTCAAACAACAATGGTAAAAATAATTAAACACATCTTTAGTATAAAGATTTCCTGCTGGTCTCTAAGATACATATTAAAGAAACCCTTAGGTCTGAGAGGCACACTATGGGGCTTCTTCGATACAGCCACTGCATGGCAAAGTTACCAGTCACCAATGTTCAACAGTGCTCATTGAGAATCTTCAAATTAAACTTAATTGAATCAATGCTACTAGCAAAACCAGTTAGAAATTGTACAAAAATAAAAAACAAATTGTTAAAACCTCCTGCAGTAGCCTTGAAGGACTGGAAAGCAGGCTTAATTCACAGCAGCATTAGATCATGGCTGGAGGCATCTTTGGTTCGGTCTGAATAACAACGTGATGTAACCTCTACTGCACAACAGTATATAAAAATTGAACATGTTCAAGAGGTGGCAGGTAATGTAACAGCCCCATAAAAATATTAAATATCTAATGCTTCAGTTTAAACTATTTTTCTCAAAGGAAAAAAATGACCAGCATGGACACACTGTCATGCTTCTATAGCTACACACGACGAGATATGTCCCGTTCCACCACGCCATGCAGGGAAGTATTGCTGACCTCGTCCTTGCAAGGCTGCAGGATTTTATTTATTTGTTTTCATCATTATTACACTGGTAGCAAAGTTTTGTATAATATCTGCATATATCAAGATTATTCCGATATGATTTCGGAGTCAGCATGACCAGTCACGTGACCCATTCAGAGTCATATAGCACCATTTTTTTCTCCCCCCACTAGTGGTGAGCTCAAGGAAAGGATGAGCATGCCGAGATGAGGGACATGATGTTCAGAAAAATTCAGTAAACTAAGTTCCACTTGGCAGCCAACAAGATTGTTCAGTTTGTGCTATTTTTTTTGTCAAAATTAAGGCAACACAAGTGAAATATAAACCATCTTTTTTGGACAATTACTGTGGATACACAACTCAAATTCTTTCAATGTGAATAATGGAAGGAGTCCTCTCAAGCTGTAAATTCATACACTGAACTGGCTCTCTCAAGATGAAGGCAAAATCTTACCAAGTCTATGGACCAACTTTAGTCATAATTTCATCTGGGCATTTGAGGATATTCAAAAGAACAATTAATGGCCATCTTCCAAATGACATTAAATTTATAAATCTGAACATATCCAATAAAATAAAACATTAATGCATATTTGATACAGATTCTTTATGAAGACCGTTTTTTTAACTACATGATCTCAAACTTAGCCAATCTTACTTGCAAGTTAGAGTTTTAATAAAATTGCCTTCAAGTGAAAACTGAAGTTACAACTGACCTGAAGGTCCAAATATATAATTAAAGTTGGTGTATACTTAATTTCAAAATTATATAGCCATATCCATGGCTAAAAATTTAGAGGTTCAAAGTTAATGAAATAATAGGTGGAAATGCTATTGAGGTATTGCCTCCGATTTAATTCAACTGTGTTTTAATAACCATCTAAAACAGCTCAATCTAGTCTTCAAACCTCTATAAAGAAACCGTGTCCTTCAACATCGATTGTACAATAATCCAATGTACATGTAATCTAAATTCTCAATTTAGAAAGTCACCTGCAGTCTTCTGTT
Organism: Carcharhinus amblyrhynchos; assembly: GCF_965287045.1. Taxonomy (NCBI): domain Eukaryota; kingdom Metazoa; phylum Chordata; class Chondrichthyes; order Carcharhiniformes; family Carcharhinidae; genus Carcharhinus; species Carcharhinus amblyrhynchos. Next base: position 136,258,444 of record NC_137327.1, read on the forward strand.
TCCTGATGCAGCGCTTTCTTTTCAAAAAGAGCAGCAGACAAAAGTAGAGGTCAACAAATAAAACCATGATGTTAAACTTTGTATTTCTATTTTACCATACTAAACCAGAATTTGCTGATCTGAAGTCTGAACGTTCCAGGTTTAACTGCTGGATTTGTGGCAACTGAGAGCAGACATGTAAATTAACCCACACCTGATCTGATTTCCTGTTAATTAGAAAATTTATACCACCATAAAAATAACTTTGCTTATTTAAATTTCAAAGTGGCTGAGCAAAATAGATTTGTTGGGAGCCTCAGGTTGCACAGGTACTGTGCTTGAATATTTCCTGAGTTATAGCACCATGTTTGCCCAGTCACCTTGAGTCTCAACTTCCTCTTTTCCAATATACTTAACAGTCTCTTACTTTGGCTAATGCAATCATATTGAAGCTCTAAATATTGAAAACAGAAGTTGGTATAGCTAATCTATAAACTAAGCATCTTAACTCAAAAATATATTTTTGTTTTACCAAAGACTACAGGTATATAAGTAAGTAATAGAACCAAAGAATCACAAAGTCTAGCAAATAACTGGAAGTCAATGTTTACAGAAATCCACATCTGTAATGTTTTCTATACTAATGCAGTCAAAATTTGAGCTGGGAGAATTTTTTTTTAGGAAATGTACTGCTAAAGCTAAACTGAAATTTAACAAGCCATGAAAGATGTTTCTGATAATTCAAGGGTGTGTATATTGGGTATACCCATTTGCATGGAAAGAAATTATGAATGTTATCCCAAAGGAATATATATTGCCTCCAAGATGGTCTTATTCTACCTTTCTTTAAATAAAAAGCTTCCCCCATTACTCCTGGGGAAAACAGCAAGTAGATTCAGACCAAGGTTACACAAATACAATTATAGTGTTGTGCAACCTTGATTTGAAATGGTATATTCATGCACTTTAGCCCATATATCTAATTGTTAAATTTATTTTCACTTCATGCAAGTTTCTGAAAAAAAAACTTGACAAATTTGTCTCCAGCCTCACAATGGAGAATCTTTCCCCACAAGGGAAAAAATAAAACTGCATATATATTACATATATGCATATATACACATATAATACACACTACTCTAGGGTATGAGGCGATTTTGATTAACTTCCACTTGACAAGTATACCCAATAACAATTCTATGGTGGAAAGTTTTGAAAAATATCAATCGCGAGAAGCTAAGTACCTATTTGAGAACCACACTTAACACTTTGATACTTGAGTAATTCAATGTAGCCCTTTTCATAAATTCTTTGTTGTATTCTGAAAACTGCATTTTAAAACAAAGTTAAAATCATTTATATAAATTGTTGAGTATGAAAAAGGGTTTTTACTTGAATCAAAAGCAGCAAAGCAGCAATGATTTGCATCTCCTTTACAGCATTTGAAATTACTTTATAGTGTACTGACTTTTATGAAAAAGTATCCAATCACTGAAGAAATGTAGATCTAATATCTGCTCAAGAAGATAATATTTGAAAAAACCTGTTCTTGCAACTTACAGCCTAACTCATTTCAACTCTCCTTCCATTCATCCACAGATTTAGGATATTTTGGGAATGCAAAAACAAAATATGACAATTTCATTGGAACTTATTTTAAAAAGGGCATGCTGAAAGAAAATGTATTGATTCATAATTGAGATGTTACCACCCGTTGCCAAATTGACACCAGCTAACAGCTGCATGCCACTATGGCAACGGAAACTATCATCATAAAATGGTACAGTAATAGAGATAGCTAGACCAGGAAGGGGAAGGGTCCCCTGGGAAGAGGTCTGCTGAAAGATCAAGTGACTGGTCATGCAAGTCATTGTCAGGAATAATGGTTGTACGGTGGTAGAGGGTGTGCAATGCCATTCTGGTAGTGGTGATGCTGGCGGTGAGCTAGATAATCTGAGTAACTCAGTGTCATCTTTTCACTATGGTACCTGTAGAGAACAGAAAAAAAGTTAATTAGAGACAATCAAAAAAGCGCTTTGTAAAGGCACTCATTCAACATTACGTGGATTTATACTGCAAGATTATCCTGGGCTGCAGGATTCCTCTTCTATACGACAAGCCAAAAAAACTAGATTCTGGATTCTTTGAAAAAAAGAAATATGCAAATACACAGGCATAAAGATACCTCCATAAATAAAACTACAAGTTTGATTTTAGGAAAAGCAAATAATGATTGGCACTTACCTCAAATTCTTAGACCAAGACAGCAGTTAACGGCTCTATATTCCAGGTACTGTACTCAGGTGCATTCAAGCAATTTGATTCTCTTTTCTGCATCCTCAGTACCACATCCAAATGTTCTCAAAGTCTACTCTGGGACTCTAACCTGACTGGCTCGGTTTTGAGTGTTAGGTTGGTGCTGTTGAAAACTTTTGAATGAAATGGTAAACTGAGATCTGAAGTGTAGGGAGGTCCCCTTGTCATATTTAGCCGTCAGCCAGCACCACTAAAAACATATTAAGCCACTGTTTATTGCACAGTCAGGCTTGTTGTGCATGAATGAAATACCATCACAGATTACAGCACATCTAAAGTGGTGATGGATAAATATTTGATAGATCGAGGAATAAAAGAACGATGGGGAAATGGCACAGAAAAGGAGTTGAGGCCAGCATGGATCAGCCATGCTCGTATTGAATGATGGGGCAGGCTTGAGGGGCTTGGAGATCTACTCCTGCTTCTGTTTCTTGTGTTCTTGTATTGACTGAACTGTTTGGGGAATCCTGAGGGCATGGGAAGTGTTATATAAATACAAGCTCTATTTATAGAAAGCTGGAATTAAGCACTGAAGCATAACTTTAACCTCAAAAGATTGGAGGATGTTTAAAATGAAGGATAATTCCCCAAACACATCCAGGTCTATTTTACTCATCACAATCATCCTTGACGTAATCAACCTTTACTTTATCAAGTGTCTAACCTTTGCAGTTCTGATAAAAGATCTGATAAAATTTAACTGCTTCCTTTTCCAAAGCTGCTACCCAACCTGCTGAGTACGTTTAACATTCACTTTTTATTTTATATGCAAGTATTGTAAATCAGTAAAAAGATTTTAAAATCTGTTCAAAACAGCACTAAAATTATATCAAGGACAAAGAACTACTGTGAATTTGATGCTCCAAACTCACTGTACAGTCCCTGTCACTCTGGAACTAGAAAGGAAAATTTCAATTCAGAAATTACTACAGCCAATTAGTATTTATGTCAACACTTACAAAAGACAGGAAACAAAAATACATGAGTTAGATTATTTGAAACCCCTACATAGTTCTTAATGTAATCTAATGAGGGCAAACCTCAGGCTAAAAGGATGATTCTTTCAAACAAAGACAAGGAGGAATTTCTTTAGCCACACAGAGTGGTGAATCTGTGGAACACTTTGCTGCAGAATGCTGTGGAGGCCAGGTCATTGAGTGTCTTTAAGACAGAGATAGATAGGTTCTTGATTAATAAGGGATCAGGGGTTATGGGGAAAAGGCAGGAGAATGGGGATGAGAAAAATATCAGCCATGATGGAATGGCAGAGCAGATTTGAGGGGTTGAGTGGCCTAATTCTGCTCCTATGTTTTATGGTCTTAGATCCCTCTATCCACAGCCTCACCCTGCCCCCATCTCCATGTCAGTGCAAAGGAAAGGCTGAAGAATTTTGCAACCATCTTCAGTCAGAGAGGCTGAATGGATGATCCATCTTGGCCTGCTCCCTAGGGCTCAAGCATTACAGATGCCAGTCTTCAACCAATTCAATTCATTCTGTGTGACATCAAGCAAAGGCTAAAAGTATTGGATGATGTACAGGCCATGGACCCTGAAAATATTCTGGCAATAATACTGAAGATGTGATTTACAGAGCTTGCTGCTCCCCTAGCCAAGCTGTTCCAGCACAGCTACAACACTGGCATCTACCCGACAATGCAGAAAATTGCCAAAATACATCCTATACACAAAATGCAGGTCAAACCCAAGCCAGCCAATAATAGTCCCATCAACCTACACTCAATTAACAGTAATAGGTGGTAGTCAGTATCAAGCAGCACTTGCTTAACAAGAACCTGCTCACTGATGCTCAGTTTGGGTTCTGCCAGGGCGACTCAGCTCCTGATCTCTGGTTCAAACAGACACGATGACCTGAACTTCAGAAGTGAGGGGAGTGTGACATCAAGGCAGCATTTGACCGAGTATGGCATCAAGGATCCTTTGCAAAACTGGAGACAATGGAAATCAGGGGAAAAAGACTTTCCGTTGGTTGGAGTTCCTGGTGCAAAAGAAGATGGTTATGGCCATTGGAGGTCAATCATCTCAGTTCCAAGACATCAGTACAGGAGTTCCTCAGGGTAAAGTCCTTCGTCCAGCTATCTTCAGCTGCTTCATCGATAACTCCCTTTCCATCATGAGAGAAGTAGGACATTTGCTGACGATTGCACAACATTCAGCACCATTTGAGATACTGAAGGAATCCATATTCAAGACCTAGCCAATATCCTGGCTTGGGTTGACAAGCAGCAGAAACATTTTGCCCACATCTGGCCATAAACTGGATTAGCCATATAAATACTGTGGCTACAAGAGCAGGTCAGACAATAGGAGTCCTGCAGTGAATACTCCTCAAAGCCTGTCCACAATTTACAAGACACAAGTCTTGCAATATCCTCCACTTGCCTGGAAGAATACAGCTCCAACAATACTCAAGAAGCTTGAGACTCGCAAGGATAAAGCAACCTGCTTTATTGGCACCCCATCCACAAACATTCACTCCCTTCACTGACAGAAATGGCATCAGTGTGTGACATCTACAAAATGTACTGCTCCTTAGGCAGCAGCACCAATTCCACAATCAGTACCATCTAGAAGGACGAGGGAAGCAGACAAACATGGATGCACTGGTAGTCACCTTCCGAGATTCTATAGACTCTAACCGCTCCTACAGATCGGAGGGTAGCTAATGTAACCCCACATTTAAAAAGGGAAGTACAGAGAAAATCAGCAAGTCTGATGTCATTAGGGGGGAAATTCTAGAATTCATTATCAAAGATTTTATAGAAAAACATTTGGAAAGCAGTGGCGGGATTGGACAGAATAAGCATGGATTTATGAAAGAAATCATGCTTGACAAATCTGCTGGAATTCTTGGATGTAACTACTAGACTTGATGAGGTGGAGCCAGTGGATGCGATTTATTTAGAATTTCAGGCAGCTTTCAACAAAGATTAGTGTGTAAAATTAAAGCACATAGGACTGAGGATAGTGTATTGAGATGGATAGAACATTAGTTGGCAGACAAGAAACAAAAAGAATAGGAATAAATGTATCTTTTTCCAAATAGCAGGCAGTCATCAACAGGGTGCTGCAGGGATCAGTGCTGAGACCCCAGCAACTCACTATGTAGAAATGATTTAGATGAGGAAATTAAATGTACTATCCCCAAATTTGCAGAAGACACGAGGCTGGGTGGGAGAGCAAGCTGTGAGGAGGATGTAGAAATCCTCCAGTTTGATTTGGACAAGTTGAGTGACTGGCAGATGCAGTACAATTTGGATAAATGAGGTTATCCACTTTGGTAGCAAGAACAGAAAGACATTACTATCTGGATCACTGAAGGTAAGCATACAGGTGCAGCAAGCAGTTAAAAAAGGCAAATGGTGTGTTGCCTTCATAGCTAGAACATTTGAGTGCAGGAGCAGGATTCTTAGTGCAATTATACAAGGCCTTGGAGAGGCCACACCTGGACTATCGTGTACAGTTTTGGTCTCATCTGTGGAAAGATGTTCTAAGCTTTAGAGGGAGTGCAGTGAAAGTTTACTAGACTGATTTTTGGGATGGTGGGACTGAAATGCGAGGAGAGATAGAGTTGGTTAGCATTATATTCACTAGTTTTGGAAGGATCTCACAGTAATCTATAAAATTCTAACAGGACTAGGCAGGATAGATGCAAAGCGTAAATTCTCAATGGTGGGGGTGTCCAGAACAAGGGGTCACAGTCTGATGATATCTCCACAATCTCTTCTCTCCAACTCCCCCCACTTCCACAATCTCTGTTCTCCAAATCCCCTCACCTCCACAATCTCTGGGTGGGTGGAGGGGATATTCAGGATAACAGGAGAACAGGAGTTAAGAAATACACCAAAAATCAATTCAAGATCAGTGGGTTGACAGTGTGCTCACATACACATGGAAGAAGCCACAGGTAGTCACACAGGACAGTGTCCTTTACATAGGACACTACAGCACAAACAGGCCCTTCGGCCCACAAGTTGTGCCGATCATATCCATACCTACCAGGCCATAGAACTACCTATAACCCTCAATCCCATTAAACCCCATGTACTCATCCAGAAGTCTTTTAAAAGACCGCAGCGAGTTTGCCTCTACCACCACCGAAGGCAGCTGATTCCACCCACTCACCACCCTCTGCGTGAGAAACTTACTCCTGACATCTCCTCTGTACTTGCTCCCCAGCACCTTAAACCTGTGTCCTCTCGTAGCGACCATTTCAGCCCTGGGAAATAGCCTCCGAGAATCCACCTTATCTATACCTCTCAACATTTTATAAACCTCTATCAGGTCGCCTCTCAACCTTCATCTCTCCAGGGAGGAGACCTAGCTCCCTCAACCTATCTTCATAAGGCATGCCTCCCAATCCAGGCAACATCCTTGTAAATCTCCTCTGCACCCTCTCAATAGCTTCCACATCCTTCTTGTAGTGAGGCGACCAGAACTGTGCACAGTACTCCAAGTGGGGTCTGACAAGGGTCATGTAAAGTTGCAGCATTACCTCTCAGCTCCTAAACTCAATCCCTCAATTAATGAAGGCCAGTACATCATGCGCCTTCGTGACCACATCCTCCGCCTGCGAGGCCGATTTAAGAGTCCTGTGGACCCGGACCCCAAGGTCATTCTGCTCCTCAACACTGCTAAGACTCCTACCCTTGATATTGTACTCCTTCATCCCATTGGTCCTGCCAAAATGAGACAGAAGAAGCAGGTTCAGACATTGCACCTTTTCCAACTAAATAAAATCTTGGGGGACAACCATTCCCTTGTTCAGGTACACTGAGGGAGAAGTTAGCATGGCCAGTGCACTTAACCAGCATGCCTTTCAACTGTGGGAGGAAACCAGAGCACCTGGAGCAAACCCACACAGACATGGGGAGAACATGCAGACTCCGCACAGACAATTAACCAAGCCCAAAATCAAGCCCGGGTCACTGACGCTCAGGCAGCAGTGTTAAACACTGTGCCACCCATGAAAGAAAGTTCCAGACATTGGAACGAGACTTCAATTTCCAAAAATACCCAAATTGTCAGTGTTAATAAGGGAGATCATTTTATTGAAAATTAAACAAAGGGATGTATTTTAGTGATTAAAACTGAAGAGAAAGTTCTTCCAATGAATATGGTAGGTTGCCTGAAGAATATGTAATGGCAGGTTAAACAAATTCAAGAATTGCTGCACCATTGATAACTGGTAGACTGTCAGGCTCTGAATACAGCAGTCTCGTAGAAATGAAAAAAGGGCTAATAGTCTAGGCCTGCATACAGTAAGTCCTAAACAACATTCAGGTTTGGGCTAAGTGACAAGTAACATTCATACCACACAAATGCCATGACCATTTCCACTGGACATGACCATTTCCAATGAGAATATAACTACCTCTCCCTTGATATTCAATAGCATTACCATTACTATGCTCCTCGTCAACATTCTAGGGATCACCACTAACCACATACTATGGTTAAAATGTATGTTAGAGGCAGAGGATTTTGCAGCAGCTGGCTTGCCACTTGATTTCACAAAGCCTTTAATTTTATATGTACAAGGCACAACTTAGGAAATGCGATGGAATAATCTCCATTTGCAAAGATAAGTTCTGTTCCAACAATCATGTAGCTCAGCATCATCCAGGGCAAAGCAACATGTTTTATAGGCATCCCATTAATTCAACAGTAAACATTTATACCTTCCACCACTGGCACAAGTGGCTGCAAAGTATACCATTTACAAGATGCACTTCAACTCACCAAGTTTTTTCGAAGCACCTTCCAAACCCGTGGCCTTAAAACACCTAGAATGGCAGTAGGTGCTTGAGAACCACCACCTCCAAGATCCCAACAACTGCATGATGGCAAAGCAGGCCAGGACTAGGAGAGTTATCCCAATAAAATGGAGACCAAGTTAAAGTTTAGGCTGGAAAACAACAAGTACAATGGAAGCGCTCAGAAAGGTGGATTTTCAAGGGAGGGAGCAGGGTGAGATTCTCAAAATCAGTCTGGCCAGCACTGTTAAAAGGACAAAGAATAGATGAACATTTTTAGTAATATTTTATACAGAGTACAAAAGCCATGCACAGCACGAGGGAATGACACCAATGTGTGCAACAATGGAAACAATGATTAAAAGGAGAGCAGAAAAAAATTACTGATGATTAAAGCTACAAATAGCAAAGTGAACCAATAAAAAAAAGTTAAGAGGTCAAAAGATTAGTTAGGACACCTAAAATAGAAAATGAACTTAGGATCGTGCAACTACAAAAATAAATTAACATTTCTAAAAATATATCTGCAACAGGAAATGGTGTGACCATACAGTGACCCCAACATTAGAAAATATATTTCATTCTTTTTTGCGCAGATCTTAAATTTATGGGACTGATGGAAAAAGACACTCACTAAAAGGAAACAAACTTCAGATATGGCTGTCACAAATTAAAGTAAGACATTATTCTTTCCTGGTGGACTTCTTACATGGACAAAGTGACAGCTGGAAAAATCAAATCACGTCCTTGTCAACACCCCTTGGAAATCATTAGCGAAAACAGCTAACTCAAAAGGTGGGAAAATATTTAAGGTTAGCGCAATCTTTAAAAGGGAAAATACGGACAATTTAGGAATATGGACATTACAGCAGGATGTTGAAGTATTAAAAGATCCCAAAAATATAAAATAGGTAACAAATCCGTGGTTAAAAACAAAATCTGTAGCATTTTTTTGGGAAGGGAGACTTGCCCAACAAATTTACTGGATTTATTTTTGAGGAAATGACCAGCCTTCCTGACAATGGAAACTGCATGGAAGTAAGGTATTTATATTTGAGCAAGACTGTTGATATCATGCCAGGAGATCAGACCACAAGCTAGAAGGCCTAGAATATAAAACAGACTTCTGAGGTACATTAAAGAAGGTCTAAAACAACAACAAAAAGCTGATGTGAATGGAGCTGCAATGAGGGGACAGTTGTTCAACTTACTAATCTGATCCGTGCTGGAGTCATTACTCTTTAGATTATATACATGCAATTGGGAACTGGGGACAGAAACAAAATTGCTGAATTTAAAAAAGTGCCATAAAATTTGGTGTTTGAAGGCATGAGAGGTAAAGGAGATGGTAGAAACTGGGAAACAAAATAATCTGGATTGATGAGAGAGATAGGCTGGCAAATGCAAATGGCATTGAATCTGGGCAATGCAGAGTAATGGTCTTAAAACTGAAATAAACTGTAGGAATTTAAACAAAAACAGAAAATGTTGGAAAATCTCAGCAGGTGTGACAGAAGACAATAGAGCCAACGTTGAGTCAGGATGATCCTTTGTCATCCAGCTCTGACGAAGGGCCATTGTGACTTGAAACATTGGCTTTATTCTCCTTCCACAGACGCAGTCAGAACTGCTGAGATTTTCTGTTTTTGTTTCAGATTTCAGCATACACAGCATTTTGCCTTTATCTGGGAATTTAAACTAAACAGTCCTCGGTTACAGTACATGAAACAGGATCAATTTGGAGTGTTGATGTACAGCTCAATGGAACCAGCAGTGGAGTTTGGAGCAGAATAAAGGAAAACCATCTGGATTTGCAAAAGGACTGTCTTACTGAATGTGGATGTGTTTGCAATTAGTCCAAACTCTAGAACCAGGGAATGTAGACTTAACCCTAGAAGAGGGCAACCACACACAAGTGGTTTAGATAAAGTTTACACAAAGGATAATGATTATGGGGGGATGGATTGTCAAGGGTGACAGTATAGAAAACTTTAATGGCAAATTAGATAGATATTTGAAGGAGGGCCCAATTGATAAATCAAGTTTTACAGTCTGGCCAGATGGTCTCATGGAGTTTATGTGAGAAAATAGAGAAAAAAATAAAAAAAAACAAGAAGGATCTCTAATACAGCAACTCTGAAGACAGAAGCGGCAAAGATATAAAATGTTCTCATTAGCTCAGCAAGTACATTATTTGGAGCCACATGAATCAGGAAGGTCCCAAATATACTCCCTAGTCTTTTCTAAATTAGTATCAGTAGTTGGAGCATTACAATTGTCTCCAATGTTTCAAGGCCACACAAGGGAATTCTAATAGATTCAAGCTAAGCCGGAATGGCTGCTGCAGTCAAATAACTTGCTAACATGAATAATACCCACTTGGGTGACTGCCACCTGCAGATCTGTAGTTCAGGGAGCAAAAACCCAATGGAGAAGATGACAAAGGAAATAAGCAAGAATGCTGCAAAGAAATCGTGTCACATTAAATTCAATGAATCGTGAAAATTTTTCTTGGTGTTACATATTCTGTGAAAATTTTGGCTCAAGAAACTAGGAAAGGGTGTTTTCAAGAGGGTTCAACTTGCTTAATGCCAATGATATTGACTGCATACTGTAATTATAGTTATTAATTTTCAAGATAAATAAAAACAGCTTCATTTTGGCATTGCGCAAATATGTTGCAGGAGTCAATATGGCAGAATGTTTGGAGGGGCCTTACTCAAATTTCTACATTTGGGCAATTTTGCTTTAAATCTTAAAATTTCCATATGAAGTACATTATAGAAGTTACGAAAGTATTGAAAAGCAGTTTAAAATTACAACTGAATAGAAATATTGTACAGAAAATTTAACAGTTGCTTTCTACTGAAATCCAAGAGCAAGCTGAAAAGTTTTGATAGCTAGTTGAAGCCACAATATGTAGAACACATTTTCGCAGAGAAAAACAAAATTTTGCACAATGTCAACAAGTAATGAGTGCTCATAATGGTACCTGTACTCCAACAGTACAGTCACTCCTTTGATTTCAAAACTTATTCTACTTTAGCTACTGTGAACATTTCACCAGCTTCATATTTTTCTGATCGAGGTGCTTCAAACCTTATTTACTCAGGTAATCCAAGTTGCTTGCAAGTGAGACATGCACTTGAGTGCTGCTGCAAAGTTCGCAGGGGTTAAAAAAAGTTGGAAACACACCAACAGATCTCTTATGACATTGGAAGCGTGGATAGTCAGGTAGAACAGAGTGCACAGAAGAATGGAATTATCAGAACGGAAAACAAGGATGCCAGTGCTTTGGTTAGGAAAACAGGATCCAGGCATCCAGCTCTGAAGTGCTTTGAGTGGCCAGATTTAGCAGTAATCCAAACTCTTTGTACACCCTGAACTTGCTGTTGAAAGTTTCCAAATCTTTATCCCTTCAACTGCATTTTGAAAGTAATCCCTCACCAAGCGACAAAAGCACATTTTGCCACTACTGTCGGCTAATAAAACTGGCTGTGGCATCAGTGGCAAGTACTTAAAAACTATTTGCCCTTTTACGTAAGGGGAGAAACTTCAAACACACAAAAGGTTCATTAAGCAATGAGCAAGATTAACAATTCAGATCTCTTTTTTCAGTCATAGGTCCAAATTTTAATTTTATACTTCAACCTTATAATCCAAAATGCATCTTAAGAAAATAAGTTATTTCAATGACTTTCATTATCAGAAAGGAGGCAATGCACAAAATACTAGAGACACAGGAGGGAGAGCTATTGCAAAGGTGAAGATAGGGGCAAAGTCATCAAGGGGTTGAAACACAAGGATGAAAATTTTAAACTGGTGGCACTTAGGCTTGGAACCAAACCACAGCCAGAACAGAAGGTTGGTACTAGGTACAGAATGGAATACATGCAGTAGCGATTTTGATAATTAGATGCTTAAGGGTAGAGAATGGTTGAGGCTGGAGGTAGCAAAGGTATGAAGGAAGAGACAGACCACTAATTTTGGAACTTTAGTGTACAGAATCAGGGCAGGTTGATTAGTAATTATGAACAGCATGGCAATGCTGTGGGAAAGCCTCAGGCAAAACCACCTTGTACTCTAGGTCAAGCAGAAGACTAGGTATGGATTTCGTAGAAGCAATATATGGCAGCGAAAGAGATACACAGTTAGTGGATAAGTCAATTCTGCTCCAGCAAACTTGAAGATAAGACTCCCTCCCTTTTTCCTCCTCCCGAAAGCCAAGGTGGATAAGGCATATGAAATTTGGTAGTGTTGCTGAAAATAGAGACATGCTGTTGAAGCTTTTGTATTCCACTTATCAGGACAGATGCAAGAATACCCAATTTCAAAGGAAGACAACAATTTATACAGCATGAAATAAAAGGGTGCTGATTGGTTGAGGCATTGCCATGGGGAACGCACTAGGGACCTGAATTCCATATTGTCTTTCTTTAATTGAAAGCAGCAATGCTTGGACAATTTATCTGCGTGAAAAGAATAGGGCTGTGTATATGACGAGTTCTGAATTTTGCAAGCACCAGCTGATTGTGTGGTCACTACTCTGCCTGCAGCGAACAACCAAAGAGGCATGCTGTTTGATATGATCCACCAGGCCTACATACCTGGTATCATACTAGCACTAAAGTTCATATACACATTACTCATTTGTGTGGTAAACAGAACATCTTTTGGGCTCGACAGCAGCATCCTGTTGGTGGAGAATACCACTCATGTTAATACTGCACAGTGGCTGCATGAAAGAGTTAGCTTCACCTGTTGCTCAAAGATTCAAAGCATTTACCTTGGATTACCCTGTAAGGGGTTAAGACTAGGCAAACTACAGTACCGAAAGTGGCAACTTTTGCCTTAATCATGAATTTGCGTGCAGTAATCTAATAGGGATAGCTGTCTTTCCACAGGATGGCTTCACTGCACCCCATTTCAGCATCAAGCTTACATGGTGACCAAGTGGCTCTGGCCATTTACAAGGCTGCCAATAATGTGAATCAAGCATGTGGAGCTATACAGATCCCAAAGAATATACTGACTCGTGACAGGTGGGTTTGTGGTAGAAGTAGAGAACCTATTAGTAGATTTTTCAACTAGCACATTTTAAAGTTGAATTCCCTTAAGTGTGATGTTCTTCTATCTGTCCTGATGTGTGCAAGACGAAAAGCTTCAACATCATATCTTTTTTTCCAGCAATAATCATACAAAACTTCTAAAATAAGGATGAACACAAATTCCAAATGCAAAGGACTAAAATGTTACACTTACATGAAATGTGGGTAAGCATTCACTAAGCATAGAATAAACATTCCTCGCATTTAGCAGAGAATTGAAAATAGAGGAAATGTGCAATATTCATTACAACGGCTAATGACACTGGGATGTGATTACAGAAATTGGATATAATTTGTGCACCTAAAAATAGGACTGATATAGAATATTAATATGCAAGAAAACATTCAGGACAAGACTAGTGTGTGGGGATTGAAGGCAGATACCTTGCACTGGTAATTGAGTGATAGGCATGATACTGAGAGAATTTTAGCAAGATCCAAGACTTCTGTAATGAAGGCCAGTGATTTTGTTATGGACCTGATTTATTAGATGTTGGTCTGTGTTTCTGAACCTTTAACTAAAACTTCTCAAACAAACTGATCAGGATGGCTGTCCTAATGTATTCAGCACCATGATGAAAGTATTTACATATACTTGTACCAAAAATATCACAGAAAAATCAAATAAAGCTTTCTACATTTTAGTTAGTAGATTGCTGCCCAGAACTGCAGTTTTCAGGGTTTTCATTGAAGAAACTGTTGGATTTTGCAGAACAATTTCAAATGAAGTTATGTGTATAGATGATTCAGTTGTGCTGAAAGTCATTCATGAAAATAACTGGGAGGATAAGAACACTTTAAAAGTCTAGTGAGAACAGTGCCTGCTTTTACTCAATTGCTTTCTACTTAAAATGGAGGTTATAGCAACCAGTCTGTTTCTAAAACAGATAAGTTATTTTGGCTCGTTTTTCCAGAGGTTCCAAATGACTGTTACTACATACACAAGTTTTGCCTGCTTGAAGTCCTGCATAGATGTGGGATTTGAATAGGGTTAAATTACCCAACTTGATTCTACTGACAGCTAGCCTTCAGTCCTAATTCTGTGCAGACAGTTATTAGCCTTCACGTGGCTGCTTTACAATAATTTTTGTTCTTATACTCCTTTGTTGAGATTGCAGACTGGATAAACTAGTATGGAATCAAGGTTTGATTAGCTTCAGATGTCAGATAAAGAATGAGCATTATGTTTCCAAACTTTGAACAATGGGTCCATTTTGTTTGTTTAAGACTGTAGGCAATCGGCAATGCTTACCTTTCATCCAGGAAAATTTGTTAAAAATCCAGCTTTCATAGCCATAATCAGCAGTGGTTAGCACTGCTGCTTCACAGCTCCAGGGACCTGGGTTCAATTCCCAGCTTGGGTCACTTTGTGGAGTTTGCACGTTCTCCTCGTGACTGAGAGAGTTTCCTCCGGGTGCTCTGGTTTCCTCCCACAGTCCAAAGATGTGCGGGTTAGGTTGATTGGCCATGCTAAAAATTGCCCTTAGTGTTCTGAGGTGCGTAGGTTAGGGGGATTAGTGGGTAAATGTGTAGGGATATGGGGGTAGGGCCTGGATGGGATTGTGGTCGGTGCAGGCTGGATGGGCTAAATGGCCTCTTTCTGCACTGTAGGATTTCTATGAATTTGTGATACCTTAAGAATATCTTTCCAATCAACCAAGATTGTGCGTCAGGAAGGATCTGACAGAAGCAATCCCTGACCACATTCATGGAGATCAAAGTATGCTGGTGCACTTGGCTTATGCCATGTAGGTAGCTACAAATCAAAAATCATTGCTGCAAAATGTCGAGTGGAAATTCAACTCCCACAATGTTGCTTTCCAGTATACATTTGAAGTGCCTTCATCCTCTTCAATCTTAAAAGTTCCTGCTGAAGCAACACCTGTGCCTCAGATAAGTTACTACTTTTTAAAAAAAAATCAACACAACATTTCTGCTTCACTGTCACGAGCTTCTACAGGATATTTAAGTATGCCCAATATGGTTAACAAACCGATCCCTCTATCAGATGTTTTCTCAAGAGCTAATCCATTCTTAAGTGTTTAAATAATCAATGAGGTTATACTTAAAAGGCACAAGAGATTTTTTTATTCCCAACTGCAAAGACACAACAATCCTATTAATTTTAACGCATACATTGTTAAATATAAGCCCCAGTTTCTTTCCTTGAACCCTATCATCTATCAAGCGCAGGCAATGGTATAGTGGTACTAGCAACGGACAAAGAATCCAGAGACTCAGGCCAATGCTCTGGTTTGTATCAACCTGGGTTTGGATCAATGAATCAAATGTGAACTGAATAAAAAATTGGAATTAAAAGTCTAATGATGACCAGAGGTTCATTGATGTCCTTTAGGGAAGGAAAAATGCCATCCAGCCAACTGTGACTCCAGATCCACAGCAATATGGTAAACTCTTAAAAGCCCTCTGAAATGCATCAAACCATTAAAAAGAATGAAACCAGATGCACTACTTGGCTTTGACCTCAGCCTTTGCAGGCCTGTCCATTGTGCAACTTCCCCTTTGCATCTAGCATGGGGATAGTGTGAAAACTGGGAGAGCTGGCCCCCAGTTCAGTCAAACAACAGCCTGACAGTCACACTCACTGAGTCGTACCTCATGTCTCAGACATCACCATTTCTGGGTATGTCATGTCACATCGGCAGGACAGACCCAGTAAATGGTAAACCCAACAGTGGCACAGCGGCATAGTCAGGAAATTACTCTGGGAATCCTCAACACTGACTCCCGACTCCGTGAAGTCTCATGCCACCAGGTCAAAGCTACTAGACTGAGTCTGCAGCAGACAGTGAGGGAACCAAGAAGGAAAAACATATTGGCATCATGGACACTATGCCTGCCACTAATGCATCTATGATGGTGCCAGTCGGAGTGACTACCATACAGACTTTTTGGAGACAAAGTCCCATCTTCACATTGAGTGGTGTTGCATGACAACATAGGACAGATTTCAAATAGATCTAGCAGCTCAAGATTGGGCAACCATGAGGCATATAGATCCCAGCAGCAGCAGAATTATACTCAAACACAATCTTGTAAAGTTGGGCCCAGTCCAACTTTACCAGTATCATCAAGTCAGGAGATCAAACCTGAGTCAAAGAAGAGTGCAGCAAGGCATGCCAGGAGTAGCCCCAGACATGCCAAATAATGAGGTGCCAACCTGGTGAAGCTACAACACAGGACTACTTACGTGCCAAACAGCATAAGCAGCAAGTGATGGAGCCAAGCAATTCCACACCCAATGGATCAGTCCTGCCACATCTAGTCATGAATGATGGTGAACAATTAAACAACCTCGCTGGAGGAGGAAGTTCCAAAAATACCACCACCCTCAATGGCGCAGAGCTCAACACATCAGCTGAAAGGGTAAGCTAGAAGTGTTGAGAGGATGATCCAGCTAGGTCTCCTCTGGAGATCCCCAGCACAGATGTCAGTCTTCAGCCAATTCGATTCACTCCATGTTTTTTTTTAGTTCCATTCGTGGAACATATGCGTCACTGGCTGGCCAGCATTTACTGCTCATCCCTAGTTGAGCTTGATGGTGAGTTGCCTTCTTGAATGCTGCAGTCCACATGCTGTGGGTTGACCCACAATGGTGTTTTTGATAGGATTGTGTGATAGCATTGTGGGTTGACAATGCTATCACACAATCTTCCCCATGCAAGACTTCTTGAGAAGGTGAGAGGGCATGGGATCCAGGGAGCTTTGGCCTTGGGGATCCAGACTGGCTTGCCTGCAGAAGACAGAGTGTGGTTGTGGATGGGTCTTTTCCTGCATGGGAGGTCAGTCACCAGTGGAGTGCCCCAGGGATCTGTTCTAGGACCCTTGCTGTTTGTCATTTTCATAAATGACCTGGATGAGGAAGTGGAGGGATGGGTTAGTAAATTCGCAGACAATACGAAGGTTGGTGGTGTTGTGGATGGTCTGGAGGGGTGTCAGAAGTTGCAGCAGGACATAGATAGGATGCAAGACTGGGCGGAGAAGTGGCAGATGGACTTCAACGCAGGTAAATGCGTAGTGGTCCATTTTGGCAGGACCAATGGGACGAAGGAATACAATATCAAGGGTAGGAGTCTTGGCTGTGTTGAAAGGCAGAGGGATCTTGGGTCTGGGTCCTTAGGACTCAAATCGGCCTTGCAGGTGGAGGATGTGGTCAAGAAGGCGTATGGCGTACTGGCCTTCATTAATCGAGGGATTGAGTTTAGGAGTCGGGAGGTAATGCTGCAACTTTATAAGACCCTTGTCAGACCCCACTTGGAGTACTGTGCGCAGTTCTTGCCGCCTCACTACAGGAAGGACGTGGAAGCTATTGAAAGGGTACAGAGGAGATTTACAAGGATGTTGCCTGGACTGGGAGGCATGCCTTATGAAGTTAGGTTGAGGGAGCTGGGACTCTTCTCCCTGGAGAGACGAAGGTTGAGAGGCGACCTGATAGAAGTTTATAAAATGTTGAGAGGAATAGATAGGGTGGATTCTCAGAGGCTATTTCCCCGGGTTGAAATGGTCGCTACGAGAGGACACAGATTTAAGGTGCGGGGAGGAAAGTACAGAAGTGATGTTAGGGGTAAGTTTTTCACTCAGAGGGTGGTGAGTGAATGGAATCGGCTGCCGTCAGTGGTGGTGGAGGCGAACTCGCTGGGGTCTTTTAAAAGACTTCTGGATGAGTATATGGGGTTTAATGGGATTGGGGGTTATAGATAGGTTTATAGATTGGTAGGTGTTGATGTGATCGGCGCAACTCGTGGGCCGAAGGGCCTGTTTGTGCTGTAGTGTTGTATGTTCTATTCCATGTGATAGTAAGCAATGGCTAAAAGAACTAGATAATATAAAAGACTATGGGCCCTGACAATATTCTGGCATTAATACTGAACACTTGTGCTCCAGGGCTTGTCGTGCCTTGTCAAATCCACCACAGCTACAGTGATGGCATCTATTCAGCAATACGGAAAATTGCCCAGGTACAGCCTATATACAATGAACAGGACAAATCCAACTAGGCTAATTAGTGCCCCAGTCTACTGGATAATCAGGAAAGCGATGGAAGGACTCACCAACAGTGCTACCAAACAGCACTTGCTAAACAATACCCTGCTCACTGGTGCTCAGTTTGGATTCCACCAGGGCCATTTAACTCCTGACCTCATTTCAGCCTTGGTTCAAACATGGACAAAGGAGCTGAACTCCAGGGGTGAGGAGAGAGTGACTGCCCTTGACAACAAGGCATATTTGACTGAGTATGGCATCAAGGATCCCTAGCAAAACTGGAGATAAATGGAAAGGAAAGCTCTCTCATATCTTGCACAAACTGAGATGGTTGTGGTTGTTGGAGGCCAGTCATTTCAGTTCTAGGACATCATTGCTGGTCTTCCTCAGGGTAAGTTCCTAGACCCAACCATCTTCAGCTGCTTCATCAATCACCTTCTGTCCATCATAACATCAGAAATAGGTATATTCACTGATGATTCACACAATGTTGAGCACCATTTATGACTCCTCAGATTTTGAAGCACCGCATGTCCAATTGCATCAAGATCATAGAATCCCTACAGTGCACAAGGAGGCCATTTGACCCACTGAGTCTGTACCAACTCTCTGGAAGAGCATCTTAGAGTCAGAGGTTTATAGCATGGAAACAGGTCTTCAGCCCAACTGGTCAATACTGCCCATTTTTCTAAAGCCCGTAAGCTAATCCCAATTGCCCACATCCCTCTATGCCCATGTAACTATCTAAATGCTTTTTAAAAGACATTTGTACCTGCCTCTACCACCACCTCTGGCAGCTTGTTCCAGACACTCACCACCCTGTGCGAAAAAATCGTCCCTCTGGACACTTTTGTATCTCCCCCCTCTCACCTTAAACCTATGCCTTCTAGTTTTAGACTCCCCTACCTTTGGGAAAAAATTTTGACTAGCTGATCTGTGCCCCTCATTATTTTATAGACCTCTATAAGATCACCTCTCAGCCTCCTATGCTCCAGAGAAAAGTCCCAGTCTATCCAGCCTCTCCTTATAACTCAATCCATCAAGTCACAGTAGCATCCTAGTAAATCTTTTCTGCACTTTTCTAGTTAATAATATCCTTCTATAACAGGGTGACCAGAACTATACACAGTATTCCAAGCGTGGCCTTACCAATGTCTTGTACAACTTCAACAAGGCATTCCAACTCCTGTATTCAACGTTCTGACCGATGAAACCAAGCATGCTGAATGCCTTCTTCACCACTGTCCACCTGTGATTCCACTTTCAAGGAGTATGAACATGTGCCCCTAGATTTCTTTGTTCTGTAACTCTCCCCAGTGCCCTACCATTAACTAAGTCCTGCCCTGGTTCAATCTACCAAAATTCATCACCTCGCATTTATCTAAATTAAACTCCATCTGCCATTTGTCAGCCCATTTTAAAAAAGCAGGCAGCACACCACTTTCTCAAGGGCAATTAGAGATGGACAATAAATGCTGACCAAGCCAATGATGCTATATCCCTTGAATAAGTAATTCGGTATTTTTTTGTGAAAGTATGGCAACTCCATTAATTGTTCTGGGCAGGGTTTACATAGGAATTGCAGAACAAACGTGACCCAACTTAGCAGTTTAACATTAATGGAATTGTTTGAATCAGGATCCAAGTAGCAAGCCTAATGTAATAGCAATAAAACTGTTGAACAGTTTTTGGAAAATATGCAGCATATTAACATTGTTCTGCATTTAGCAATCTAACAAATCTATATGGAAAATTTTAGGGCAGATATAGTTAGGAGTGTACTTACCTGGTCAGCTTAATGGTTTTCCTGAAGTCATTAGTGATGGGAGGTTTGTAGCCTCCCTTTCGCAACAAGGAATCTATGGTTTGAATGTGGTCCCAACCTGTAGAAAAGTACAAGGCAGGCCAGATCTTAAAACATGGCGTAAAGTTACCTCCCTCAGAAACAAACTGAACAGTCATAGGAGCATCAGGTCACAGGTTGGAATCCAATCACTATTTTATAATAAGCATATGGAGTACAGCAGTATGGTTAAATGCAGAAAAAGCTACTAAAAATGTTACTTTAAAATTGGGAAAGAGGGAAATCTGTGTTATACTGTACATAAAGCACAACATTGACCTTGCTCCTTCGCAACCTCCGGCAGGTATGTGGCGGTGCGTTTTGATCCTTTTTCATTGATGAATTCTATTCTAATGCCATGTACACCCACCTGGAAGAAATTGGCAGCTTCATTAGAATGAGATATGTAAAAATTAAACTATGAGGTTTTAGTACTTTATTTAGACTTGACCTTCCCCGGGGTATTTTTTTCCTCAAGAGATTATATGGCTTTGCTCAATACAAATTATACCTCCAAAGTAGCACCAATGAGTAGTACAACACTACACGAGGAAAGGTGATTCAAGAATGAAATATAAAGGCAAGTCAAATCCTGATGGAGGAAATTCAATAAAGATTTGAAGATAAATACCAAACTGTGTGGAATAGAACAGGGAAATAGAATTAGAGTAGAAAGCACAGATGTGGCGGGAAGACTGACACTATTATGTGGAAGAATGTCATTGGTAAATTGAAATAAGCAACAATAATACTTTGCTATACCCTTGAGCTGAGTGGAGACATAAAAAATCTTTATGGAGCAACTGGAAAATAATAACGATTACTGATGTTTGCTCAAAATGGATCACAATGGTTACAGCACACAGCTTGTCCATTCAGCCTTCCTGTGTTGGCTCTCTGAAGGAGCAATTCCCTTGCAGCCCTACATATTCTTCAGTTTCAAAACTAATCCAATTTCCTCTTGGATGCTACCATTAAAGCTGGCTCCACCACACTGAAGCAGTTGAAATCCTAACCTCACACTGCATGAAGATGATTTTATGTCTCCACACTGCTTTTATTTTGCCAATCACCTCAAATCCTTCTCCCCTGGCTCTCAGTTCTTTAAAAGGGAGGTTTCTTTCTATCTACTTTGTCCAGATTTCTCATGTCCAGATTTTGAATACCTCCATCAAATCTCCTCCCAACCATCTCTAATCCAAGGAAAACAATACAACTTCTCCAATCTATCTGCATAACTGAAGTTCTTCTTCCCTAGAAGCATTCTTACAAACATTTTCTGAACTCCCTCTAGAATCTTAACATCTTTCCTAAAATATGACACCCTGAACTGGGCACAATAATCCAGGTTGAACCAGTGACTTTAACACAACTTCCTTGTTTTTGTACTCTTTGCCTCTATAAAAATGGAAAGTTAATCCTAATTAATTTGTAGGAAATAGCTGTACATTGATCTAAAAGATTATACAAGTGCCAATGCAGATTCAAGCTTTGCCTGGATAATACAAGTAGTATAATATTGCCAAACTAAGTGGTATACACATTTTTAAATGTGCTTTAAAATTTATGGAATATTTCATGACCAACATTTTTGATAATAAATAATCATTAGAGGAATGATGAGAGCTTAAGTTAGTAAATTTATAGGGACTAGATATTAAACTAAGCTTCATTCTCATTGCTTTAACCACTCTGAACCCCAAAATATCAAACTTTTACTCACTCTAGACATCTTTTCTAATAGCATTCAGAGGTCATTTTATTTTTCTATTTTATTGATGTTGCACAATGTAGGAGAATTAAAGATGTACTCATTGCCTTTCAGAATGGGCAAAAGTCGATTTCTTGCCTTAAAATTAAACAGCAAAGTTCAATTACATTAGCATGATTTAAAAAAAATCCATTTATATAGTACAATAAAAACAATCTTTCAGAACACATTAAGGGAACAGCAATGGGAACTGAGCAAGAAATGGGAGGAGGGGAACAGATTGAGGCAGAGGTAACATGACAGATGAGGTTGCAGGTGAGATATCCAAAGCGCTGGAGCATAATTTTCAAAGGCTTGGGTAATAATGCACCAATGATGTAATGCAATCAAGAGAGGGGCAGAAACAGTCAACCGTAGTTGGATGAGCAAAGACTATGTTGAGTTGGAGGGTTGGAGAAAGTAATAAAAGCAAAACAGTGAGGCAAATGAATGGATTTGAAGATCAGAGTTTGGAAGTTAAGACTATGGGGAGCAAATGACAATGGAGAACAATCAGTTGTGGGACAAACTGCAGATCTATGCTCAGCTGAAGTGGTTGCTTTTGTACAACATGCCGCCCTCATAAAACCCTAAATGTAACTTGCCTTTATTACTTTTCCTTCATACACAAGCACTTAAATGATGTATTTGCAACGCTGGGTGCCTGTTACTCAAGTTCCTCATACTTTTCTTGGAGTATCAGCTCATACCTATCTATTAAATTCTATTTCTCAGCTGTCATTCCATCATTTACAGTCCTCCTGAAATCCAATACAACTGTCCTTGCTTGGTTTATTTGTTATCTACCAGAGTGCAGTCTACATATCTCCAGCAATGGTTCTCTTTCCTCTGTCATCACTGTCATTCCTTAAAGATTTAATGTTGCCCTTTTTTATCCACATGCTCATCTTTGGGCACATTCTAAATAATTATTTCATGGCATGTGAGCATCATTAGCAAGACCAGCACTTATTGCACATCCATAACTGGGCTCAAGAAGGGCATCTGGAGGCACGGGCAGAAATATTGCCAGGTACACAAATGATATCCAGTTCTATCTTTGTACTGATAGGTTGTTTGACGTACACCAAAGCCTAAGATGAGTCACAAATTCAAAGCTTAACACTGAAGCAATTGGTTTCGGCCCTTACCATACATCCCACTCATTTTCACTGATCCTCACCTGTTTGCAGTCTTGGTGCTTTGTGAAACCCTGAGCTGAGCTTTAAAGCTACTTTAAAAGACACCTCACACTGTGCTCAGTGTCTACCTCAACTATTCAACAAAAATGTTTTACACATGCATTTTTCAACTCCAAATTCTATGGTTCTAACTTGGGTGTGATCATGCCAGCCATTCACATCTGCTGCTGCAAGTGAGGCAATAGAATTTGGTGCTCAACAAATCTCCTTTCATTGCAAAGGGACCAGAAAATCCTGCCAGTGTGAATGGCTGGAAGATTCTGCCCCTTGCCTTTTACATCCTATAATTTTCACAAACTCCTAATTTTCCAAAACTTCCACAACATGGATTCTATCGTGCACCAGATCTCTCTTGCATCACCTCCCACGTTTATTGGATTACACTAGCTCTCAGATCAACAATACAGTTCAAAAATCCTATATAGAAGTCCTACCCAATATCTCCGCGACTTCCTCTGGCTCAATTTCTTTTCAAACACTTAATTTCCGTCTATAAAGCTTCTAATCATCCATCTTAATATTTCCTTTGTCAATCGTTACCTATTCATGCTCCTCTGAAACATCTTAGGATGTTAAATTTACATCACAAACACAAGCTGCTGTTGTAATCATTACTGCTTCAAGAACCTCAATGTGACAACTTTAAAATTAGACTCAACTCAGTCTATAGTGAAATCAGGAAGTGTATTTTTCTTGCACAAAAGATAGGGGAAAGGTGGGACTCTCCTCAAATACAGCATGCAAGCTGGATCAACTGAAATATGGGATATGGAGCAGCATGGATTAATGGCACTAATGATCCAACAAATGGTGGGATTTGCCCAAACAGCTGTTTGACTGTTCCAATGGTGTACATTTTCCAACCTTTACTGCAACATTTTTTAAACTCCCATGACGGGAAGTGGAGATAGCAATACCAACTATCTGAGATAAGGCACCACGACAGTAGTGTACAAAACCTCCTGCACTCAGCAATATACAATAAATGCTGACCAGCCAGAAAGCACTAAGATACTACATGAAATGCTGCATAATGTGGATGCAAAAAGGGGAAGGTCATGGGGCATGTCAAGTATGCATCCAGTGTACGTCCATCCCTCTTTATTCCCCTGCCCAGGTGGGCTACAGTGGCTTCAAATTATTGAAAAACCACCCCAAAATTTCCACTAAACAAACAAATTACTTTTTGAAAATTGCTGCCACAACCTCAGGAGAATGCAATTCGAACTTATTTTGAACTACATTAGTACAAATTTGAGTTAGTTTTTCTAGGATATACAGATTCAGTAACAATTACTTACCTCCCAATCTAAATAATCTCCAACATCTTCAAAGTTGGTAAGAAGGGACACTGAGCAGAAAAGCCGTGGTAACTCTTCCCTCGTCATTGGAGGGAAGCGACTGTCTTTAAGGGCACTACAACAGACAGAAAAAAATCCTCAATGAATTTGAAATTCAGACCATTACAAAATCATGGATTTATTGACTGGGATTTTGAAGTTGGTAGTGGAAATGACCTGAAAGAAAGCTGAGAGATCTGTCTCTTTCCTGACATTGCTAAAGTCAAGGGATCTCCAGGTGATGAGCAATATTGATGTCAAATGGGTAGGCAGCTAATCACATTGAAGTATTTGCATAAATAGTGAACCAGGAGTAAAATGCACCAATTCTGCTTTGTTTTGAATTACATTTTACAGAAATTCACGATTAGGACATATATATGGGATTAAGGCAGAGGCTGAAATAACTAAAAATATGGTATTTATCATTAATGGAGAAAATTGATAAAGTTTTACCAGAGAGGTTTTTCAGCTATAATTATGAACCCAACTTCCATTTAAGAATCCAGTTATACTTCATTCAACAAGGTGCAACTTGTGTTTTTACAGTAAGGCTAACAGTATAAAAGAGCAAGTTACATCAGTTTAGCAATTTCTATTTGATTGCAGTCTGCAGGGCAGAGGATACCCAATGGAGAAGTGCAGAGCAATTTCTGGATTTGAGCACTCAACTGCACATGTGCAAGCTCCAAAAGTTGCTGTCAGTTTCAGAGGAGAAATGATGGTAAGTGATGCAATACTACCAGAAAATCTGGTCCTTCCTTAGAGTTTATGTAGCATAATGGATCAAAGTGGGAAATGCAATCCATACTAGAATTATCAAGCTTGGTGAATAAACCAAGTTACAGTAGCATGATACAACATTTCACTCTCAACTTTTCAGAATATTGTTCCTACAAGATCAAACTGCACAGCTCTTGCAAAATTCTGCATTCAAGCATGGGCAAAACAGGTACAGTACCCCAAATTCAGCTATCTGAAAATTGGCAGTGTCCAAAACCTTTTTCAAAAGCGGGCAATGCATTAATTTAATAGCTGTTAAAATTCTTGCAGAAAACATACTGGCTTGTTCGGGAAGTTGCATGGTGGTGTGCCCAATAGTTACTTGCTTTGTGAACCTGCTAGATCCTCCACTCAGAGGTCAGAGAGAACCGAGCTCCCATACTCGGCTCAGAAATATTCAGAGTTGTATTTCTTTGCACAACTTCCATCTTGAATGTTTCTCTAGTGGTGCTGTGACCCAAGGTGAACATTACTTTTTAAGATTGTGGCCTTAAAGCACTATCCAGCTTCAGTGTGGCTGCCTTAGATTTAGGCTTGATCTCTAAATCTTTATCTAGTTACACTACGGGTACTGTAAAATGCTTCAGGATGTTTTACTGAAAACTAGCAAGATCCAAAATCCAACAGACTGAAGTTGCTGGTTGAGACTCTATCTGATCCTACTTTCATAGAATTCTTTTAAATTTCCCACACAACCTTTGGGAACTTGAACCAGGAAATCTGAACAGTATGTAAAACTGATTTGTTTCTGTAAGTCTCTTTATATAATATTAAATATTTATCCTATTAAATGAAATTGTTGCACTGCCATTGTGTCAAAATAGCAGACCATAGAATTAAAATAAATCAATGTAATACATTATAAACGCACACAAAGTAGCAACCATCGTAGGTTAAAAACACAGATCATGAGTTTCAATCATTTCTAGTATTCCAATGTGCCACATATAGAATGTGCAGAGAATCATATGCTAATTGCTATGCTTACTTAAGGAATAGTATGGATTTGTACTCTGATTTGCAATGAACATCAAGAAATAAATGAAACCCACAATGCTTTTTTTAAATGACAAAAGATTGTCAGAGTTGGTAGCTAACCTCTTGGTATGTTTCTGGCAGGTGAAGTGTCATGTCTGGAGCACAATTTTGCAAAATTATCCCTCCATTATTATTAATGTATAGTCATTTGACTTTTGGCTATTCATAAAAGATCAGATCAGAACAGGAGCGAGAAATGATCTTGGTATGGAAGATCAAGATGTAGACTCAGTTTTGGTGGAGATAAAAGATAATAAACAAAGTCATTACTGGTGGGAATAGTTGAGAGGCTAGCTATTCCATAGCACAGGAATACAAATCAAATGACAAGGCAGCACAATCATGGGAGATTTTAATCTTTATAAGGATTGGACAAATCAAATTGGCAAAGGTAGCTTGGAGAACAGGTTCATAGAACGTATTTAGATGGTTCCTTCGAACAATACATTCTGCAACCAAAGGATCAGGGTATTTTAGATCTACCAATGTGTACTAGGATGGGATTAATTAATGACCTCAGGAGGAATGCACTCTCTTGGTAACAGTAATCATAACATGCTAGAATTTCACATTCAATTTGAGGGCAAGAAACGTGAGACTAAAATTTGAGTCTTAACAAATAAAAACAATTACAAGGTATGAAGACAGATTCACCAAAAGTGGAAAAGAAAAATTAGTGAAATTGTAGGGCAGTAGAGAATCAATGACAGATATTTAAGGAAACATTACAAAAAACTCTCAAAATTATTCTCCATTGAGAAAGAAAGACTTTGCAACAAAGGTTCACCTATCATTGCATCCTTAACTTAGTTAGCCAATGAAATTGAAAGAAAAGGCATACAATGCTGCCTAGGTTAGTGGCAAGTCAGATGGGGCAAATTTTAGAAACCAACAAAGGATGTCTAAAAAAAAGAGGAGAAATTGGAGTACGAGAGAAGGCTAGAAATAAATGTAAAACAATCAGTAAAAACTTTGACAGATATATAAAAATTAAAGAATAGCTAAGTGAGCATTGATCCCTGAGAAGGTAACAGTGGGGGAATTAATGGGAAACAAATGAAATGGCAGAATCTTTGAACAAGTGTTTTGTATCTGTCTCTGTAGTAGACAACATTAAAAGCAACCCATGAATAGTGGGAAATCATGGAAAAAAAACCCCAAGACAGGAACTTAAAACTGTCACAATCTCCAGAGAAAACGTACTACGAAAACAAGCAGACAAAGACTGACAAATCCCCTAGACCGAACGGCCCGCATTCTAGGATCTTAAATGAATTGGCTGCATTTAAAGTTTATTTATTAGTCACAAGTAAGGCTTACATTAACACTGCAATGAAGGTACTGTGAAATTCCCCCAGTCATCATCGTCTGACGCCTGTTTGGGTACATACACCTAACTAGCACGTCTTTCAAAATGAGGGAGGAAACTGGACCACCCAAGGGAAACCCATGCAGACATGGGGAGAACATGTAAATTCCACACAGTGACCCAAGCCGGGAATTGAACCAGGTTCCTTGCGCTGTGAAGCAGCAGTACTAACCATTGTGCCACCCTTATTGAATTTAATGAATGCATTAATTGCAACCTTCCAAATTCTGTCATTGGGAAATGCTAGGATTCATTATGGAAAAAGTAACAGTAGGACATCAGAAAATCATAATACAAACAGACAGTCAGCATAGTTTAGTGAAAGAGAAATCCTGTTTGACAAACTTATTGGAGGTCTTTGAGGATGCAACAAACGGGGTGGAGAATGGGGTGCTAATAAATATGGCGTATATGATGTTCAAAAGACATTCGATACAGTGACAAGTAAAACGCTACTGCACAAGGTGACATCATGGTGTTGGGGGTGTTTTATTAGCATGGACAGAGGATTGGTTAAAGAACAGGAAACAGCCAAGATAGATGGTCATTTGAGAGAAGTGCTGGGGCATCAACCACATATCACCCAATTCATAGACAAAGGGACCAAATGTATTGTAGCCAAATTAGATGATACACACACAGGTAGGAAAGTCAACTGAAGAGGATATAGATAGGTTAAACAAGTAGGCAAAAATCTGGCAGTTGGAGTGTAACATGGGAATATGAGAGATTGTCCACTTTGACAAGAACACAAATGCAGAATATTATTTGAATGGAGAAAGGTTATAGACTAAACTGAAAAATCTGGATGTGTTTGTACATGAATTTATGACATGCAGGGACAGCATGTAATGAGGAAGGCAAATGAAAGTTGGCCTTTATCTCAAGGGTGATGGTGTATAAAAGTATGCATGTCTGCTACAATTGTACAGGATATTTATGAGCATGTATCTGTTGTACTGTGCGTAGTTTTAGTCTTCTTGAGGAAATACTTGCAGTTCAGAGAAGGATCACTAGGCTGACTCCTGGGATGAAGGAGTTGGCTTACGAGGAAAGGCTGAACAGGTTGGGCCTATACTAATTGCAGTTTAAAGGAATGAGAGTGATCTTACTTAAACATAAAAGATCTCAAGGAGACCGGACAGGATAGATGCTGTAGGGAGCAAAGGTTCAAAATAAAGGGTCTCACATTTAAGACAGATGAGGAGGGAATTCTTCACTCAAACTTCTTTCCACAGAGCACAGTGGAGGGTGGATCACTAAATATATTCAAGATTGAAGTTACAATTGTTATTATTGAAGTTTTCTTCAGACTTTATACAAGTTATTTCTCTAAATGAAAAAACTGACCGAATATTAAACAAATAATCACAATATATTTTTACCTAAAATTGAATAAAATTACAAATTTTTTTACATTCACAGCTCACAGCACACATTGGAAAGGAACAGCTTGCATTGTCTGTAGTCATTTAGTGCGCTTCAGGAGATTGGAGGGTGCACATATAGCATAGCTAATCACCTGAATCACCATGGCTCTTTGTAATGGGCATTAAGGTTCAGTCATGCTGGCCTCTGGCTACATGGGAAGCATGTTGTCTGTCTGGCATCAGCACGTGCTCTCCCTTTAGTGTTAACTGTTCTGTTCAGAACAGAAGGACAATGCAGAAGTACTTTTATAGGTCTAAGGGAAGGTTATATCCTCACCAACTGCCCATTCATTACACAGGTACTTATTTGCAAAGAGATAGGGTTTAGCTCCAGTCAATGCACATTTGAGTTATGCATTATGAGTGAACTCTGTGCCCCAAGGATAGACGTAACATAAGTGGTCTGGAATTTATAAAAAATTAGTATCATGCCAAACTAGTTTATCAGGTGTCATCTGTAGAGATTCAAGTTGGAATCTTGTTATCAAATGGATTATAATTTGTCTGAAAGTTAGGATCAACAAATGGAAAAAGAGAATGATCTGGAATAAACAAGAATTCACTATTCTGAGTCATGTTGGTTTGGGAACATTAATTCTGTTTCTCTCTCCACAGATACTGCTCGACCTGAGTTTTTCCAGCACTTTCTTTTTATTTCTGATCTCCAGTATTCACAATACTTTGCTTTCATTTCAGAAGTCACTTGATCAATTTCAAGTTTGCATGTAATATTCCAGTAAGCTTGAAGTCAAAACGCTGCTGTCCATGTCTTAACTCATAGGAAGTCCTGTTCCCCCCTCACTTCTATGCTCATTGACCTACACTGGCTCCCAAACAATATCTTGGTTTTAAAATTCCCACCATTATCTTCAAATCCTTGCATGGCCTCAATCTCCCACTAATGTAATCCCCTCCAGGCCCACAGCCCTCCATATGTGCACTCCTCTAATTCTGGACTCTTCTGCATATCCAAATGCAATGACTTCACCACTGAAAGGTATGCCTCAAGTTACCTAGGCCCCAAGCCTGTAAATAGCCTGCCCACGTCATTGCTTCATTCTGTGTTGGACTAAAGAGAGGAGTCTTTATCTCCTTCTGACTTTGATTCAAAATCATTGCTCTTGTATCCACTCCCAAGCTATTCCCTCTCTCTGGGAATAGAGGGCGAGATTTCTCAAACTCTGCAGTGATATTCCACCGTTATAATCCAAATTGCTGATAATACTGGACCAGTCAGGTCTGAAACCCAACTTAATGCATCTTAATTTTTAAGAAACCTTGGAGGAAAGAGATAATGCTGCAGCTGTACAAGACCCTGGTCAGACCCCACTTGGAGTACTGTGCTCAGTTCTGGTCAACTCATTACAGGAGGAATGTGGAAGCCATAGAAAGGGTGCAGAGGAGATTTATAAGGATGTTGCCTGGATTAGATGGCTAGCCTTATGAGGACAGGTTGAGAGAGCTCAGTCTTTTCTCCTTAGAGAGACGAAGGATGAGAGGTGATCTGATAGAGGTGTATGAGATGTTGAGATGTACTGATGAGTAGATCTCAGAGGCTTTTTATGAGGGCTGAAATGGCTGCCACAAGAGGACACAGGTTTAGGGTGCTGGGGAGTAGGTACAGAGGGGATGTCAGGGATAGTTTTTCACTCAAGAGGGTGGTGGGTGCGTGGAATCGGCTGCTGGCAGTGGTGGTGGTGGAGGTAGATTCAATAGGGTGTTTTAAGAGACTTTTGGATAAGTACATGGGACTTAGTAAGATAGAGAGTTATAGGTAAGCCTAGTAGGTGGGGACATGTTCGGTGCAACTTGTGGGCCGAAGGGCCTGTTTGTGCTGTAGTTTTTCTATGTTTTATGTTTGAAAGTTTCTGAACAAATTTACTCAAGTCTGATGGAACAGTTAGTACAAAGAATAAAATATTTTATTAAAACAATAGAAGTGAATTATATTACACCAGACCAAAAAAATTTGGAGATTGTTATATGAACATAGGAAGGCAATTTAAATTCCCACTACTCCTTTGCCCCAGCAATACCCATACAGATGCTTAAACTAGAGAAGAGTTACCACTAGCTTGACACAAAGGCTTCTCTCTTGGGACTAGGACTATTGCTAGTTTTCTTCCAGTGAGTTCACAATGCTTCACATCCATCTCTTCTCAAGACAACCAAAATCACCCTCTAAACCTACTATTCTTCAACTTCAATCAGTTCCCTAAACTCAAGAGTGAGCTATTTTAGCAGAGGTACTACTACAAAAATTGGACATAGCTTAACTACTGTTCCAATAGCTTCTCAGAGTTTGAAAATCCCTGTCTGCAATCTGACACATTCCCTCTCTCTCAAATTGTCTTTTTCTCCTGGTGTCCTTGGCACAGGCACACACTCCTATCGAAACTCATCTCAATCCTGATTTTAAGTCCCAAGCCAGGGAGCTGACAGTGGGAAAGATGACAACAGCTTTGCAAAGGGATCCAAGCACAAACTCAGCAGCATGCTGTGCTTCCAGCAACTTTAAAACCCAGTAGAACATACTTCAACTAAATGTAGCCAACATCAAGTCTAATGGTAAAGTCAATGTAAGTCACTTAAAAAAAAATCCCATTTCTTCATTGGTGCATTTCTGATACTTAAAAAATGCACACATTATTATTACACCTTACTAAGCTGATTATTTTACTCAAAAAACTACGCAACAGGCCATTGTCCTTTGATATCACAGATCAAGCATTACAAAGGCCAATCTTGCTAATCTAGCTAAAAGATAAAGTAGCAGAAGGCAAGAAAATTGGTATCTCAATGTTGGAATGGAGATGGAAAAGTTATGCCGGAGCCTCCAGATCTGGACGAATAATTGGGCTGAATTTTGGTTCTAGCAAGCTAGGTTTGAAGTTGGGGAAGCTGAAGTCAGAGGCCTCAAAGCCTCAGATGGACAAAACCAGTGTTTAGACCTGGGTAACCAAAGTACAATACAACAAATTTATATAGTGCCTTTAACAAAATTAAACATTTGAAAGGAGGATTATGAAAAGGTGTGACACTGTCACCTGAGGAGATTAGGTCAAAAGATCAAAAACTTCGAGAAAGGTAGTTTTTAGTGATTGGCTTAAGGGGGGAGTTGGAGAAGTGGAGAGGTGTAGGAGTGTTTGCCTGACTTAGCTTCGGGGCAATAGGTCACCAGTGGAGGAGTGATTTTAAAAAAAAAATCGGGATGCACAAGAGACCTGAATTAGATATTGCAGAGGAGATTGCATGGATAGACAGGGATGAGGCTATGGGGCGGGTAAGGAAACAACGACTTTGAAAACATGCTTGAGAATTTTCAAATCATGTTGCTGCTTGAGCAGGAGCCAACACAGATTAGCTAGTATAGGTGTGATAGGGGAACAGGATTTGCTGATAGTTAAGACACAAGCAGCAAAGCTTTGGACAATTAGTTTTGATTTTGTTCCATGCTCCTTGCAAGTTGTTGCAGTGCATCTTGTAGATGATGCACACTGCTGCCACTGTCCGGTGCTAAGGAAAATGAATGTTTACAGTACTGGATGGAGTGGTGGTCAAATTGGCTGCTTTGTCTTCAAAAATGCCTCAAAGGAAATTTTCACGTGTTTAATTGGGACCTTGACTTGTTTATTTGCCTAAACCAAGGTAATTTGCCATTCTAAGTGGTAATGGTTAAAAAGATTTTTAAAAAATTGATCAACTGGACTTCTGCGAATATTCTCACTGGTTGTTTACATGATCGTTAAACAAAAGGAGCAACGAAAAGGAGACTATTTAATTACCAATTAAGCTAAATACAATTAAATGCTTGAAAATGTCCTGTGACACTTAAGCAGCCCATTTGATTGGCACCCAATCCACTAATTTAAATATTCACTCCTTCCACCACCAACATAATGAATGCCATTGTGTGCCATCTACAAGATGCAGTGCAAATTACCAAGGTTTCTTTCGCAGACCCTGTCAGAGTCGTGATCTCAACCACCTAGGACAAAGACAGTAGATCCATGGGGACATAAGTTCCCCTCCAAGTCACACACCATCCTGACTTGGAACGGTATCACTGACCCCTCATTCTTGCAGAGTCACAAAAGGATGAACAGCAAATAGCAGATAACAGTGAATCAAGGTTCTATTCTCAAAACTTTTATGGTGCAACTTTTACAGATGCATTCTTTCTGGTTGTATCACAAGTTGGTATGGCTCCTGCTCTGCTCGAGACCGCAAGAAACTACAAAATGTTGTGAATGGAGCCCAATACATCACGCAAACCAGCTTCCCATCCACCGACTGTTGACACTTCCTGCTGCCTTGGAAAAGCAGCCAGCATAATCAAGAACCCCACGTATTCCGGACATTCTCCCTTCCACCTTCTTCCATTAGGAAAAGGATACAAAAGTCTGAAGTCACGTACCAATCGACTCAAGAGCAGTTTCTTCCCTGCTGCCATCAGACTTTTGACTAGACCTATCTCACATTAAGTCAATCTTCTCAACATCCTAGCTAATGACTGCAACACTACATTCTGCCTTCTCTCCTTTTCTTCTCTATGAACGGTATGCTTTGACTGTAGAGCACAAGAAATAATACTTTTCACTGTATACTGATGTGACAATAGTAAATCAAATTCAAATCAAAATTAAAAAATGAAGGCATTGTAGGCTCTCTCTAAACATTGCCTTTCAAAGATAAGCTTAGCATTTGCACTATGGAATAGGTTTCTATTTAAAGTTAATTTTTTTTGTGCTGGTCAGCACAAAATATTAGTACAATACCTAATACAGACTGAAACATGAAGTATGCATGAAGCTCAATATAAAAACATAATGGAGACATCACTGGTCACTAAGCTGTACGTCAGAGAACTGCAACCACTGATCCTGCCTCTCTCAAAAGGTCTTGGTCAATCAAATCCAATAAGCCCTTCATGTGTATCAAGGTGGTTTGAGACTTTCAATGCAAACCATGCAAATCCATTATATGCAGTAGCATAAATGGATCGCTTTCTCAAAAACTATTCATTGATCCCAACAGGAAAACATAACTGGGCTCAACACTGCCCAGTGTATGTTGTCCAGGGCCTCTAGCTACATAAAATGCCAAAAAACCTTACAATGCAAAATAATACATAATGAACAACCATTTGGACAAGGTACAAAGAATCAATTACTTGTGGAATTGTACTCTAATGTGCAATGGGCAGAAAATTAAAAAGGAATAAATAAAATTGTTCAGATGAGAATGTATGTGATACAGATCCGCAGAGTGCCCCAACAGCATATTTTAAACGTATAAAATCCACGTTTGTGTTTGTAAGACACTCACTCAAGTTTAATGTTAAAATATCCAAATCAAAACTCAACATGAAAGTGAAAAGTTTAACATCAAGGTGAAATTTGGTTCCCCATTACCTTATTACGGCAATAATCATTTCTATAAAATTTTATTACAGGGCCATTTGTTTCACACCAAAAGAAAACAGAAAGGGGATAGATCATTGTACTTTACTCAAAGTTGTATTCAATATTCCATGTGGAGGCAAAAGGAAAACCACTCAAGTTATTTGGCAAAGTGCAAGGATAGCTAGACAGAACAATTCACTTCTGATTAGTAAAAAAATGTAAATAAGCATGATGTTTCTGATAAGCAGCAAAGATAAAATACATTTCAGGCAGTTTTGTTTACAGAACTTAAAATATACAAGTAATTTTCATTGCAAAGCTGTTTTTCATTAATTAGTTTTAATGTAATAACATTCAAGAATCAGAGAACCACTTTTTTTAAAAAAACAGGCTATCTTGGAAATAATGAAAAATGTTTATTCCCTAGTTGATCTTGTAATTATGCTCATTGTCTTCACTTGTCTACATCTGTCTTTCATCTATTTCCTTCCTCTGCAAGTCCTTCTTCCTGTGGTCATATGCATTTCACAACTTTTACTGATATTGAAAATTACATTTTTCATATTTTTAAAGGCTAAGTGGTACAGTAAGACAAGCAACAAAAATAGCATTTACTTGAACAGAAATAAGAATGGAGTAGTAAGGGATGAGGATGGATTGATTGTACTGGTACCAAGAGAAACTTTGATGCTAACCTGATTTGTAATCGAGTTCCAAGAAGGAGTGCGTGCCAAATCACTGATGGGAACAGGAGAATCTCAAAGCTTGCTACTTCTCAACGTTAAATTTTTAACGACGTACAAGAATAGCATCTATTAGAGTAACTTATCTTGATATTGAATGCAGTGGTTTGTCACTCAGGACAGGCACTGCAATATGCAGCACCCTACCATTCAATTTTGATGCTGAACCACTTTTAAAACCTCAGAGGAAGGAAATAGGATTAGAATACTGGGTCTCGACGTCAAGATGATGAACATAATCAGTAAGATGCTCGGATTGAAGAAAAAAAATGATAGGCAAAATAAAAAATCTCAAATGTATTCCAGTGTGATGCAACTTGTCCCAGTTAACTCCAGCCCTTACTTATCAACCAAACATCGCTTCAGTTTCAGTATATCACAAAAATACAGAGAAAGCACAATTCTTTGCTACACCAAAAAGACAACAGCCCAATAAAACTCTGCTTTCAATAGGTCACAAATAAATTCTACAAGTCCAGTAATTAAGTAATCTGTAGGGCCAAGCTAAGTAACTTTGTACAAATGCAATATTTTGATACAGTAAATTCATGTGCTCAAACAAGGGAGCAGCCAACAAGATATTACCACTTGACCAAACCAGATCAATTAATGAAAATTAAACATTTTTACAGAAAGTTACGTTGAGTAACCTACAACATTTGATCATGAAAATTCATTGTTTAAAGATAGTAAAGTTACCATAGTCCCAGATGACCATTGGCATTGACTGGTGGTTATTTAACCTGAGAATCATCACACCTTAGACAAGGGGCAAGGTTGAAAAGGCAGGCCTTCATGAATAACCTCAGTTGGTACAGGAAAATAGTTTAAAGATATGCTTTACGCAATTAAGAACTGCTGACACAGTTCAATAATGTAATTGCTAGTTTGCTCTTCATCTCTAATTCGCTTGAACCAAGTGTAAACTTGTTCTTCTATGTCAGCATTCGGTTTGAAGATGACTTTAATAAAAGCAGGTATGGCTTGACCAAAAGCTGCTTCTGTCCATTATCCGCTTATTGTATGAGAAAAGGTTGAGGACTCTGGTTCTGTACTCATTGGAGTTTAGAAGGATGAACTTACAGGATACTGAGAGTCCTGGATAGAGTGGGCATGGAGAGGAGGTTTCCACTAGTAGAAAAGCCTAGAACCAGAGGGCACAATTTCAGGCTAAAGGGATGATCCTTTAAAAACAGAGATGAGGAGAAATTTCTTCAGCCAGAGAGTGGTGAATCTGTGGAACACTGCTGCATAAGGTAAGGTCATCGAGTGTCTTTAAGACAGAGATAGATAGGTTCTTGATTAATAAGGGGCTACGGGGAAAAAGGCAGGGGAATGGGGATGAGAAAAATATCAGCCATGATTGAACAGCGGAGCAGACTTGATAGGAGCAGAATTAGGCTATGTTTTATGGCGATAAAGATGGGAAGCATTGCAGTCTAAAGTGACTTTTGTTTAAAGATTTTAATCAGCTGCAGTTTTCCATTATGTTAAGAACAATTTTAAAAGGTAAAGTGACATGTCTGACAGGCCCATAAACAGACAGCCAGTTCTAGAAGTGAAATGGCAATATAATTTGTGTTAGTAAATTAATAAGAACTTCAGTATATGGCCCAGGAAGCCTGCTCTGCCATTCACAGCTGTCTGATCTTGGCCCCAACTTCACTTTCCTGCCTATTCCACATAACCCTCAATCTATCATGGTTTAAAAATATGCATCTCAGCCTTGAACATATTCAAGAACTTGGGTCTCCACTCTAGCTCTGTGGTAGAGAATTTCAAGTTTAAATGATTCTGAAGAAATTCTTCCTCATTGCCATCTTAAATAGGAGTCTTCTTTGTTGAGACCCAGGCTAGAAACTCCAAGTTATTTTGAGAAAATTACCTTGATCCCAAGTTCTACATTTAATTCTGGCACGGTTGAGCAAAGGTGTTGCACTTCAGGTATGATTCAAGTGACCCACTAGGAAGCTTTCATCAAAAAAATTAAGAGTACGGTTAAAAGATAAAGATTTAGCATTACTTTTATCAATTACAAGAATTAAACACGGCACAGTATAAATCCTAATAGCTAGTTATCTATGTTGTTCCAAGTCAACACCACCCCACAGACTTGGCACAAAACGTATGCTCACGTGATGCTAGATTTTCAGCTTTTTTTTTAAAACACCTGCTGGGAATTGGTCCTTTGAACGTTGGATGAAATCTGAAGCTTCCTAGTCCTGGAATTTTCAGAAAGCCTCTCGGTGGAGACAGAGGCACTGCCTTTTTCCACCAGCTTCTAGCAGCAACTGAGAAAATGAAACTAAAACTGGACTTTTCTATGGAAAAACTGTCCCCATATCACCTGTCCCGTCAATCATCCCCAAATCAAGCTTCACTTGGCAATCCCCAAAAGACCATTAAACCACAGAACACTGCATCAGTTCAGATTAAAACCTACATGTTCATTATATTGCTTCAGTCACAGACATCATGGCACCAATAAAATGATAAAGGAACGTGATTAAAATACATTTCTTAAAGGCACAGTATTGTCACACTGTATTCTGAAACTATGCCACCCCCATTCTAAATTCCACATGGGAGAAATATTCTGACCATCTACCTTATCAAGCCTCAAAATCTTGTAGGTCAATTCTCATTTCTCTAAACTCCGACGAGGAAAGGCTCAAGCTGCTCAACCTTCCCTCATAAGAAAACCCCTTCATCTCAGGAAGCAACCCGAGTGAAATTTCGACAGCCTCACGTGCAAATATATCCCTCCTTAAATAAGGAAACTAAAATTGGATGCGGTATTCTTGTGGTCTCATCAGCATCCTGTACAGTTGTAGCAAGACTTCCCAGCTTTTATATTTTATACTCCATTCTAAATTAGTTGATGAATGACTAATCAATCATTAATAAAGCACTTAGAGTATACATTTCAATTAGAAGCTTAAAGAAATTGCTGCAGTGGTTGGAAAAATTGTATATCACCGAAACAGGAGGGAGATAAAGCTGGAACGTAACAAACTCTATTCAATGAGCACATTATAAAATCAATTTCCATTTCAAAGTCCTGGTTTTGCTATCATGCAAGTGGTATTGAAGCTGACAGGGCTGGGGAAAAAAAGCACATGGAGCTATGGTAATATTTATGAAAATTAGATCTGCTTGTGGCTCATTTCAATTATGTGCACTAATTGTAATTAAGTGCAATTACGTAGAATCACAGAATCCCTTCTGTACAAAAAGAAGCCATTCAGCCCATCGAGTCTGCACCGACAATAATCCCCCAAGGTCCTGTCCCCGTAACCCCACATAACTACACTACTAATCTCCTTGACATCAAGGGTCAATTTAGCATGGCCAATCCACCTAACCTTATTTGCTGTTAAACAAACCACAAATACTCACTCAAGAGTAGGAATCAAATCAACAATTCATTGAAAATAATCCAAGAAAACGGAGTAAATCGTACCAAAACTGCTGCAGGTATGTCCTGATATACATGAGCTGATTTAACTTGGGTACAATTTAAAAGCTTTTCTCTAATATCCCTAATTCAAAGATTTCCCTTCCCTAGCCCTTACAGCCAAACCTTTGCTTTATTTTGCCCTTTGGAGCCTGAATTGCAGACAATGTTTACACTGCTGCTGGTTCTACTTCTGAGTCGGCATGTGAAGTCAGCATGACATTGCAAATGCTCACAAGATCATCTTTAGCACTGCATCAAAGTGGAAACTGCTATGCTGCAGTGCTGACTACATGAAAATACACCTTAAATCGCATCACTTTGCAATACACACCTTGGTGTTTCAAGCAAGAAACCACTAATATGCTTACGGTGTTCACAGAGGTATAATTTGTGGTTTGCTATTTCTCTATATAATT
Source organism: Carcharhinus amblyrhynchos (assembly GCF_965287045.1). Classification (NCBI taxonomy): domain Eukaryota; kingdom Metazoa; phylum Chordata; class Chondrichthyes; order Carcharhiniformes; family Carcharhinidae; genus Carcharhinus; species Carcharhinus amblyrhynchos. The sequence goes on from NC_137327.1 coordinate 136,297,404, forward strand.
AGTTGAGAGCCTATATAACTGGTAGAATGGTGATGATAAAGCTACTTCATGCAGCAAGTGTGGAGCTGCTGCAGTTGAGTAAAATCAAAGAGAGAAAAACCCCAGAAACTGAATGGCATGCATCCATACCATAATCCTGAATGGTTAAACGAACCAATGTGGTTAAATGTTATCACTCCGTCTGTTAAATATCTTTGCAGTTAGGATGTCAAAACTGGTACCTAACTAGCCTACTGACATTTAGGGATTATGTTATTGAATGGAAATAAAAACACCATGTGTGCATGTGCATCCTAATTTGTATCCTAAACATTCACAAACCCCCAGCACTGGATAGCGTGGCTGCAGTGTATACTATCAACAGTGTATTACTGCAACTCAATATACTTGGGCAGAACTCTGACATCTTAAAAAGAGCAGCAAGTGTGCAAAAACAGCATTTGTTCAAAGGTGACCTGGATGTTACACATCATCCTGACTTGCATAATGTTGATATTGCTTCATTACCACAAAGTCAAAACCCCAGAACTCCCAAACATCATTACCATCACCATATGGATAGTAGCCGATTTAAAAAGGTGGCCCATCAGCATTGTCTCAGAGCAAACGAGGATCAGCAATATTAAGGTATCCTTGTTTACCTTGAGTGAATGAAATGAAAATAGAAAATGCCATCAAATACAAAAGCTTTTGTTTCCATTGTAGCAAGGGGCAAAATGAAGTTTTGAATTGGAGAAAAGAGTTTTCAAATCCCATTCAGTTCAGTGCTTAAAGCTACAATGTCCCTTCTACTCCCTGCACTTTCTCCCTAGAAATTCAAAGTTATATGATACAATAAAAAAGGTTGAAGTTATGCAATCTCTTGCTCTTCATTTAATCTGGCCACTCCTCTTTTTAAAAAGGCATATTTACAACTGCAGTAATGTTACCTAGTCCCAAGAGGTCAGTAATGCAGTCCTAGAACCATTTAGTGGAAACTAAATACCAAAATGAGACATACTTAAAGACATTAATTTATATAGCACACGCTTCATGACCTCGAAAGTGTCCCACAGTGCTTGACAGACAATGATGTTTACAGTCAATGAAGTAACCTTTGAATTGCAGTCACCAGCCTGCAGCATTATCTTTTACTTCCAGTGACAATTTGAAAACAAAATTTACAGAGACCATTAAAAAATGCTAGTACTGACCAGAATACCTCATTTTGGTTCTTAATGACCAAAAACAGTACATCACTTACACTGGTACTGGCAAGTTTGACTGCTTTTAATCTCCATGACTCCGTGCTAGGTCACTCAGGTAAATTCTAACTACTCATTTTTGCAGTAACCTTTAAAACAGGACATTGGCCAAGGTACTTCACAGGAGTATAATCAGGAAAAAAAAATTATAAAGTTACAAGAGATGGGTGACTCACAAATCTAGAGACAGGTTTTAAGGAAGGTCCAAAAATGGAGTTAAGGATGGAGTGGCAGAAAGGTTTTAGGGAGGGGATGCCGGAGGTTAGAACCATGGTAGAGGATGGCACAGCAAACAACGGCAGGATAAAATAAGTGGGAGGAAAGAGAACAAAAAAAAAACATTTGGAGGAATGGAGAGTTCCAAGAGGTTAAAGAGATAGACAGATGAGGATACTGAAGGATTGGACTAGGAGGATGAGAATTTTAAAAATCACAGCATTGGTGGATCAGGGCTAATGTAGGTCAATGTGTACAAGTGTGATGGATAGATTTGGTACAAATTGGGATACAAAGGCAGCAAAGTTTAAATGTAAAATGAGTGACATTGTTTTTTTTCCACCAAGAAAGATTCTTCTAAAAATAATTATTCATCAGAAACATTCAGGCTTTTACTGGGGCCAAGAATATTCAATGTTATATTTTTAACCTACAAAAGCAAATTGGAAAAAAGACACCTCGACATTAATTTTTGGCCTCTGATATCCAACAAATTAACTCAATTAATGCCATCAGCAGCATTTTTTTTTCCAAAAAACAAGAAAAAAATGGAGCAACACAATAAATTCCAGTTTATCAATTTCCTTCATGCCAAAGAATTTTTAACTTGTTTAATACAAAACTGTTTAAAAAGACTGGAAATGAGGGAGACTGTGGAAAGCAGTGCCTTTGTTAGACCTAATGTATAGAACTCAAATCAGAGAAAGTCCAATACAAACTGTCCTTATCACGAGGTCACTGTACGCAGAAGGATGATCTTGATTCACCCATCCAAACACTGTAGAGTTTCCCCACATAGTCACAATTGTTTTGTTTTATTTATTCCTTTTTTTTTTAACCTTTATTATTCTGCAAGTTTACTTTAGTATTTATGACATATTTTCTGATTCAGTCCTGAAATTTCCTTTTAGCAACTGAACCAGTTTCTACAATTTTATTGCTGATTTTAAATTTAATGTAATATTTGTTTTTTTTAAAAAAATTACTTTATAATTGGATATACCTCATGCAAGGTCATTTTCTCAGGTGCCTGTTTTATAGGATGAAATAACCAAGTTTCTCTAGTCTCTTTTCAATTCAGATCCATAACACCAGATATCAGCATCTTCCTCACACTGCTTCCAGCACTTTAAAGTCCCTGGTTTCTTATCAACCTAACTGAACGCTGTACTCGAGCTGAAGTCTGACAATAGAACCATCAAAGCTTGATTATTACCATCTCCAACGTATTGTGCTGCATTCTTGAGTCTCTTTCAACTTCATCCTTAACTATTTCGTCAGTCATGGCGTGTACGTTGTCAGATTTTCCTTCCTATGTGAAGGCTTTACAGTAGTCTGCATGAAATTGCATCCAACGTTATCAGCTGACTTGCTTTGCTCAACTTCTGTACTTTCTAAACTGCCTCCTCCAATTGTATGCACACTTCTGATTTGAAATCAAGTGAAAATTTAACCACAGTACATCAAATTCTTAAATCCAAATAATTTTTATAGTTTAAAAAAACAGGAGTCCCAGCAGCAAGCTAAGCTCTTACAACCGTTCTAAAGAGCATTCATTACGCGTGCGCCATAATAATTGCAGTATATTACACACGGGAAGTCGCAAGGCATGCTCAAAATTTCATATGATAGAAATACCATGCCAGCAGATAAGTGAATTTTACAGCAAGGAAGATAATGGTCAATGTCTGTGCTGGTTAGTTGCTGAAACAATTCAGAAAGAATTCTATTGTTCTCTTCCTCCCCCCCACAAACACGGAATGCATAAAGATTTCACTAACTTGACAGTGTACTTGCAAGTTAAATACACAAGAGCCACATAACAACAAGACATTAAAACAGCCCAACTTGAGTATAAAATTGGATCACGTCTACAAAAGGTAGGATTGATTTTTGGCTGGATGGATGGATTTTTAAGAAATATTTTACCAGAATGCAGCAGGTCAAATTCAGGGAACATTAGGTTTGTATGGATGAAGTTCAAAAGTGGCCTTCTCTTTATGACTTAAGCAGTAGGACAATTAAGTGAAAAAGTCCTTCACAGATTAATCATTTTTTTTTTAAACGTATTATGCAAATTTCCTGAACCTTTGTATATCTTTCCACAACTAAAAATGCCGTTTGTATATTTTGCCATAACTAAAAATGAGGGGGAGAATTCCAATTTTTAAATATAGTTTTAAGAGTCTCCACCTACAGTTCTACATGCTAAAGAACAATTTATAATGACTTATCTTTTGCCAAGGCCCCAACAATTAACAATTCAATTTGCACCTAAAAAGAAAGCACATGCTTCAGTTTCACATCAGTTAAATGACATCAGCTTCAAATCACAAGTACACCCATGTGACAGTCCATATAGAATATGCTCAAGAATAGCTGCAGGACTCTTGGACTCTGACAATGTAAATATGCATCTTCTGCTTTAAGACCACTGAAGACACAAACTAATAAAATACTCTTCCTCTTTCCACTCAGTGCTCCAAGTGTCTCTTGGTCAGCAATCCCCAAGGGAATGAGTATAAAAAATTTGCTCCAAGTAACATCACACAGATGTCAGGTGCCTTCCAAACTTACTCATTATGTGGAGAGTGGGTTATGTGGGAAGTAGAATGATCTAGCCTTCATACATGCAAGGTCTTCTATCTGCTATTCATGGTGACAAAGCAAAATATATCCCAGTAGTCAATTCATGTAATTGTTCCAATGAAGCAAAATTCAAGTATGAAATACATTGGGCATAAAAATGACTAACCTAGGAAGCAAATTTTATTCCACTAATATGGAACTGAATCTGATCATTCTGGAGTTTAGGTAGAAAGGAGTATGATACCAGTACAATTAACGCCGGTTATAATTTCAGCTCTAATACATTTGATTTCCATTCCAAAAATGGTAGTTGGCGACAGTCAACTGGAGATCAAAAACTCCAGGTACTGCCAAGACTATTAACAATGCAGTCTTACCAGATACCAGAATGCAGGTCAAATTGAGGGAACATTAGGTTTGTATACATGTGCTTCGAACAAACTTTGAAAAATTGTGCATTATATGATAATGGATGTTATCTGAGGTCATGATCTTATAAAATGTTCCTAATTCACAATAAAGTCATTCTGTAACCTGTAACAAGGATCTACGATTGCCATTAATATTTTAATTAACTTTACTTTTAATTTTTGTAAAAGGAAGAAAATAGTGCAATTTCAAACATTGGGAAAACTAGATGGAGGAGATGAGCAATGAACAAATAAGTATGAGGGGATTTTCTCAAAGGCTTTTTTTTAAAACAAATTACTGAACAGCACTGGCATTCTTTGATTATTATTTGCAATAGGGTCCAAAATGTTCAAGGATTGACTCATGCAAGTTAATATTCTTTCACTGGCATACCTGTGAATTACCAAGCTACAAGATTATACTACCAGAACTACTGGCGGTTTTTTTAAAAATCTGAATCTTTGCATTAACTCTGCACTTGATAGTAAACTTCTCTCTTCTTTTTGGCACTGTTCTAGCTATCCACGCTCTATACCAGCCATCACACTCTATACCAGCAGCCATTTACAAATTCTGCACCAAAACAAGCTATAAAGCCTGCACAACAACTGAGTTGTTGGGGATGAGACTAAAGAGAAAGAAAAGTACTGTTAATAAAATGAGAGAAGTGCACGTATTGCTCTGTTAACTCAAGACTTAACAATACAGACAATGGAGCAAACTGCTGTCAAAAACTACTGTAAGCTACTAGACAGTGGATCAGAGAGGCAGACAGGAAGGGAAAGGAGGAAACTGTGTGGCTGTATTTACATCTGGGTCACAATTGAGTCTCAGGTACAAGTGAGCTACCTAAGCATCTCAAAAAAGAGGGTATTAATAGCTTTGGTGGAAATATAAATATCTATTTTAAAGCAGAATGTCACACTAAGCTAGCTTTCAAAGAAAGGCTTCTACTTTAGAACCGGACACCATTTTTCAACTTCCCATCAATTTTTAAAAATTCATTCTCTGGATATGGGTATCACCTGCAAGTTCAACATTTATATTGCGCATCCCCCGTTACATTGACATGGCAGTAGTTTCATTGATTGTATCTTTTTGGGAGAAGTTTTTTTGGGAAAAAAGTGCTGGCAAAAAGGTCCAGTCGCTTCCTACTTCCCACTGCTAACCCCAATTTAGGTCCTTACATTATGACCTGCCAATGTCTGCAGAATGTTTAGTTTATTTACTAGTGTCACAAGTAGGCTTACAACAACACTGCAAAATTACTGTGAAAATCCTCCAGTCGCCACACTCTGTGCCTGTCCGGGTACATAGAGGGAGAATTTAGCATGACCAATGCATCTAACCAGCACATTTTTCCGACTGTGGGAGGAAACCAGAGCACGTGGAGGAAACCCATGCAGAAATGGGGACAATGTGCAGAGTCTACAGTCAGTAACCCAAGCCGGAATTGAACCCAGGTCCCTGGTGCTGTGAGGCAGCAGTGCTAACCACTGTCACCATGCCGCCCACGAGCTTCAGAATGGAAGATTTACATTGTTGCTGAACATTTAGAGCAATATTTACAGCTGATAGCTGGGCACAATAGATTTCAGTAATCAATGCAAATGCTGTTCCTCCAATGCATCTAATTCAGATATTAAACAAATAATTTTCAAACTATAGCATTTAAGGATATCATTTATAGCATTTTGCCTCTTTCTTCTCCCAGTAGCAACATAGTCACTTATATACAAAAGTATAGAGTCCCAGAGAAGGTAGTGATTTGTGATCAACTAACATTTTAAGAATAAGCCAGTTCAGTATTTGTTCTGCAGAGTGAATATTAGAAATATAAATAGCTCTGATTTCCTGTACCTTCAAGGGAAGTAACAGGTGCCTCTGAAGTAATTGACCAAGTGGTGATTACAAAAGTACACAGACAATATTGAGAAACTAAGTGGGTTTCTTCTGGGTGTGGATTTAAGCCTTCAAGATGTACCATGGCCAAATTCCTTAGAAGCCTTGCTTGCACTTTAGTATTAAGCTTATCTGCATGAATCCAATCTGATTCTATTAAAAAATCTATTCCTTTCCTTCCCAAAATTGAAAACATAGGCAATGGTACATAATGCACCCTCTGAAATGAATTAGCATTATACAATTGCAGAAAGCAAATATGCTATGATTATTGAACTAAATAGACAGTATCTATGTGCAGAACTGTACCATAGCTTACTGTATTTAGCCTACTAGAGATTTCCAACTATATAAGTGACAATCAGCACCTTAAGTATTAGGGATATTTTAAGAAACTCTTGTAAATCACACATTTCCATATGCTTACCCAGTAGTTTCACGCTCAAATTCTAACAGTGGCAGAGCCGTTCCAAAACAACAAACTAGGTTAACTTAATTAGGTTTGTATACAGCCCCATATATTATCCAGACCACTTATTACACTAATTACCCATTTAATTTCCTTCTTGCTCTTTAGACAGAAAGCAGAGGGCTTCAAGTAAATATATCAGTGTATGTAGCGTTGGGAGTAACTGGCAAACAAGTGGCATTATACGAGTGCTGAAACAATACAAGAAAACAAAGCCTCAAAAGCTCACCTGGTAAGAGTGTACTCCCTGAGTCCTGAATGTAGGTTCATGGCAGAAAAAGTACCTATGCATCCTCGCAGCCGTTTATCACGGCCAATCTTCCATGTCACAAATAATGGGCTGGAAAATAAATTAAGCACATAAGCACTAGAGTAATAAATGCTTTTTGCACAAGTTTCATATCTCAAGTAAAGTACACACGTTTTGCCCTGATTCAAAAATTTGAAGCATCGCAGATAATCTGACTGTTCTTTTAATAAACTATTTGTTCAACTGTTATACTTCACTTTTAAATTTCAAAACACTACCACCAATTGTACTTACGAACATCAGCTACATTATGTTACCATTTAAGTTTTGCCATTAACACACTTGTCACCTGACTTAGGTACAATCAACACCTTTAGTCTTTAACACCATCATCAACACTTCCTTTGTTTTGTGACTATGTCATCATTGTCAAATCTCTCCTGAGCATCTACCTATCTGACGTTTGATTTTGCTCCACCTGTTCCACAGTATAGAATCCATCACATTCCTAACTCCCTTCAGCTCCGAGTCATCTTTTATAGTTAGTTGGCTAAAATAATCACCTCAAAGTTTAGTGCTTCCGGATAAAAAAAGACGCAAAAAAATGAAAATTAGTTTACTTTCCACAAGGTACTTAACACATACCAATTTATGCTGGGTAGTATGCAAGTCTTGAAAAGCAGCATGAGGGAGCAAAAGAGAGAGACCCTACGAGAGTTGAGAAAATGGCAGGAGGGGGAGGTCCAGCAAGATCTGAAAAGGGGCAGGACGAGGAGAGGCTTCATGAAGTAAGCCTTATAGGCAAGCCTAGTAGGTAGGGACTTGTTCAGCACAACTTGTGGGCCGAAAAGCCCGTTTGTGCTGTAGTTTTTCTATGTTCTAACAGCAGAACTGCAAGGTGGATGAGCAAACCAACTATGGCACTGGTCAGCAATCTATTCTTGCAGGAGAGTTAAGTGGAATGCAATGATAGTAAAGTCAGAGGGATAGGCATAGTTCTCTGCACTCAAGAACAAGATTCAGGAGGCCACGTCACCTGCCCAGGACATAGGTTTGAGGCACTTGCTCAGGACTGGACAGAAACTTGCAGTGGGAGAAGATTCAATTCTCAGGGTCCATGTTCATATTAATGACATAAATAGGACTAGGAAAGAGGTTTTGAGGGAGTATGAGCAGCCAAATTAAAAAGCAGAAGTTCAAGGATAATAATCATCTCTGGATTATTATTTGAGCCACAAGCAAACTGGTAGAGAGTAAACAAGGTTAGAGAGTTAAATGCATGGTTCAAAGACTCTGTGGGAGAAATGGTTCTTGATTCATGGCACCTGTACTGGGGAAGTGGGAGCTGATCGTCACCTTAACCATGCTGCAACCTCTGGCATGTCATATAGTTAAGGCAGTAGAGAGAGCTTTAAACTAAATATTGGGAGCAAGGGATCAAGTGTGGGAAAACGTGATAAGTTAAAAACAGATAAGAAACTAGGAATACAGGTCAATTAGTTGAATGTCAGAGAAAATGCTGGAACCTATTTATTAAAAAAGTTACAGCAGGGCACTTGAATAAGCTCAAGGCAATCAGGCAGAGTCAACATGGTATTGTGAAACGGAAATAGTGTATAATTAATAACTGGTGGATGTGCTATGCTTTGATTTCCAGGAGACATCTGACAAGGTGCCTCAAAGGTTCCTATACAAAGCAAATACTCATGGTGTAGGGGGTCACATATTAACACAGATAGATGATTAGTTCGCCAGCAGGAGACAGTCAGCAGAAATGGGTCATTTCATTACTATGAAACAGTACCACATGGATCAGTGCAGGGGCCTCAACTACCTTTATATTCATTGAGGGGATGCAGGGTCACTGCCAAGACCAGCATTAACTCCCCATTTGTAGTAACCCTCGAGAATGTTGCATTGCTTGCTTGAACCATTGCAGACCTTATTGTAGGGACAATCACAATGCTGTAAGGTAGAGAGTACCAGGATTTTGAATGAAGAAATGGCAATATATTTCCAAGTCAGGATGGTGGGAGGCTTGGAGGGGTATTTGATGGTAGTGTTCCCATACATCTGCTGAACTTGTCCTCTTAGTAGTAAAGGTAACAGGTTTGGAAATTGCTGTCAAAGGAGTCTCGAGTTGCTTGGTGCATCTCATAGATGCGCCATGGTTTGTTGGTGCTGGAGGGAATTAATTTTGAAGGTGGTAGATGGGGCATCAGGATTGCTTTGTTCTGGGTGTCATTTTTTGTTGTTGGAATCACATATCTGTGAAAATGGACAGTACTATTTTCATCATACTCCTGACTTGTGCCTTACAATTGGTGGATAGGCTTTGGGCAAATCAGGAGAGTTACTCACCACAGAATTCCCAGACTGCTGTTGCAGCCACAGTATTCATATGGCTAGTCCCGTTCAGTTTCTATTCAATGGTAATACTCAGGTTGTTGGTAGTGAGGAATTAATCCCATTTTCCAGCCCTTGGCTTAGGTGGGCAGGTCAGGACCTTTCATGCATTGGGTGTAGACTCAGTGGGTCAAAGGGCCACATCTGCAATGTAGTATTGAGAGATTCAGCAATGGCATTGCCACTGAATGTCATTGACAGATGGTTAGATTCTCTCTTGTTGGAGATGGCACTTAAGTGACAATTAACATTCACGCCATTAAACAGCCTGAATATTGCCTGCATCTTGTTGCAAGTGGGCACTGAGATTCAGTATCCAAGGAACTGCAAATTGTGTAATCATGACCAAACATTATAACTTTTGACCTTATAATGGAAGGAAGATCATTGATGAAGCAACAAATTTACAATCGATATCAATTGGCTAGCTATAGTTGCCAATTTCGCTGATGGCCTGAAATAGGTAGGAAAACAAGTTGTGAAGAGAGTGCAAGGGGGATCTGCAAACAGATATTGATAAGTTAAGCGAGTCTGCAAATACAAAAAGACAGGTGTAGCATAATGTGGAAAAACGTGAACTTGTTCATTTTGGTAGGAAGAATAGAGAAGCAGCATATTTAAATGGAGAGAGATTGCAGAAGCCTGAGGTACAAAAGCCTGGGTATTCTAGTGCATGAACAGCAGAAGGCTAGTATGCAGGTACAGTAAGTGATTAGAAAGGCGAATGGAATGCAATTGTTTATGGAGGAGAGTGGAATACAAAAATGGGAGATCACATCTGGAGTACTGTGTAGAGTTTTGGTTTCCTTATTTAAGGAAGGATATAATTGTATTAGAAGTCATTCACGAAGATTCACTCAACTGATTCCTGGAGTGAGCAGTTACGTTATGAGTAAAAGTTGGACAGACTGAGCCTGTATCCATTGGAGTTTAAAAGAATGAGAAGTGTTGATTTGATTTATTATTGTCATGTGTATTAATAGTAAAAGTATTGTTTCTTGCGTGTTATATAGACAAAGCATACCGTTCATAGAGAAGGAAATGAGTGTAGAATGTAGTGCTACAGTCATAGTGAGCGTGTAGAGAAAGATCAACTTAATTCAAGGCAGGTCCATTCAAAAGTCTGATGGCAGCAGGAAGAAGCTGTTCTTGAGTCAGTTGGTACGTGACCTCAGTCTTATACCTATTTCCAGATGGAAGGTGGTGGGAGAGAGAATGTCTGGGGTACATGGTGTCCTTAATTATGCTGGCTGTTTTGCTGAGGCAGTGGAAAATGTAGACGGAGTCAATGGATGGGACGCTGGTTCGAGAGATGGATTGGGCTACATTCCACAACCTTTTATAGTTTGCAGTCTTGGGCAGAGCAAGAGCCATACCAAGCTGTGATACAACCAGAAAAAAATGCTATGGGGCATCTATAAAACTTGGTGAGAATCGTAGCTGTCATACCAAATTTCCTTAGTCTTCTAAAGTAGAGGCATTGGTAGACTTTAAGTCTAGTGTTGGCATTGTGGGGTGGAGGGGGACAACCAGTCAGGTTGTTGGTGATCTGGACACCTATAAACTTGAAGCTCTCAACTTTTCCACTTTGTCCTCATTGATGTAGACAGAGGCATGTTCTCCTCTATGCTTCCTGAAGTCAATCACAATGTCCTTTGTCACCACACCAGTTCACCAGATTCTCTCTCTCTCTCATTCCTGTACTCTGTCTTGTCATTGTTTTGATATCTGTCCCACTGCAGTGGTGTTGTCAGCAAACTTGAAAATCGAATCAGAAGGGAATTTGGCCGCACAGTCAAAGGTGTATAAGGAGTATAGAAGAGGGCTGAGAATTCATCCTTATGTGGCAGTGTTGAGGCTGATCATGGGAGGTGTTGTTGCTTATTCTTACTGATTGTGGTCTGTGATATTATCTAGGTGATTATTAGATTTATTAGGTGATATTATTGAAATATAAAAAGACCAAGGGGGCTTGACAGGGTAAATGCTGCAAGGACATTTCCCCTTGGACAGATCAGAATCAGGTGACAGTTTAAAAATAAGGGGTCTTAAGAGATGACAAGAAATGTTGTGGGGGATATTGGCCTGTGCATCTCTCTTCCCCAAAGAGTGATTGATGCAGATTGAATATTTTTAATAACTGCATAACCTCAAACAGGTCACTGTCCGCAGCAAACTACCCAACCTTCAGGAAAACAGTGACCACGACACCACACAACCTTGCCACAGCAACCTCTGCAAAACGTGTGGATCATCGACACAGATGCCATCATCTCACGTGAAAACACCATCCACCAAGTACACGGTACATACTCATGTGACTTGGCTAACATTGTCTACCTGATAAGCTGCAAGAAAGGATATCCCAAGGCATGGTACACTGGGGAGACCATGCAGACACCATGACAAATGAATGAACACCGCTCGACAATCACCAAGCAAGAGTGTTCCCCTCCAGTCGGGGAAGACTTCAGCAGTCACGGGCATTCACCTCTGATCTTTGGGTAAGCGTTCCCGGCACACGATAATGCAGAGTCGCTGAGCAGAAACAGATTGCCAAGTTCCGCACACGAGGATGGCCTCAACTGGGATCTTGGGTTCATGTCACACTATCTGCAACTCCCACGACTTGCCTGGGCTTGCAAAATCTTACTAACTGTCCTGGCTGGAGACCATACACACCTCTTTAAACTATGCTTAGCTCTCTTTCCACTCATTGTCTGTATCTTTAAGACTTGATTACCTGTAAAGACTCGCATTCCAACCATTATCTTGTAAATTGAGTTTGTGTCTTATATGCCCTGTCTGTGAACACAAGTCCTCACTCACCTGATGAAGGAGCTTGAGGCTCCGAAAGCAAGTGCTGCCAAATAAATCTGGTGTTGAGACACTTCTTACTGTGCTTACCCTAATCCAATGCCGACATCTCCACATCATAGAACATAGAACATAGAACACTACAGCACAAACAGGCCCTTCGGCCCACAAGTTGCGCCGACCACATCACCTACCAACCTACAGACCTATCTATAACCCTCAATCTCATTAAACCCCATATACTCATCCAGAAGTCTTTTAAAAGACCCCAGCGAGTTCGCCTCCACCACCACTGACGGCAGCCGATTCCATTCACTCACCACCCTCTGAGTGAAAAACTTACCCCTAACATCACTTCTGAACCTCCCTCCCCGCACCTTAAATCTGTGTCCTCTCGTAGCGACCATTTCAAACCGGGGAAATAGCCTCTGAGAGTCCACCCTATCTATCCCTCTCAACATTTTGTAAACTTCTATCAGGTCGCCTCTCAACCTTCGTCTCTCCAGGGAAAAGAGTCCCAGCTCCCTCAACCTAACTTCATAAGGCATGCCTCCCAGTCCAGGCAACATCCTTGTAAATCTCCTCTGCACCCTTTCAATAGCTTCTACATCTTTCCTATAGTGAGGCGACCAGAACTGCGCACAATACTCCAAATGAGGCCTGACAAGGGTCTTATAAAGTTCCAGCATTACCTCCCGACTCCTAAACTCAATCCCTCGATTAATGAAGGCCAGTACACCATACGCCTTCTTGACCACCTATCATGAATATTTTTAATGCAGAGGTAGATAAATTCTTGACCAAGGTAGTCAAAACAGTATCATAAGGTAGGATAATGGTATTGAGGCCGCAATCAGATCAGCAGTGATTCTACTGAATGAGGGGTCAGACTTGAGGGACCGAATGGCTTACTCCTGCACCTAATTAGTATGTTTCCAAGTTGAGAGAAAACGTATTCTACCTTAATTTAGAAATTGAACTACAAACACAAAATAACAAATGAAAACACAGCCAAATTTAATGGTTACATCTGGCAATGACAGGAAATGGAACAATTACACTGAAGAACAAATGAACATTATCCACATTTAGCTGCTCTTTTCTGCAATTGACAAGTGGGCTCTGTAGCAGGGGATACAGATACTCCTGTTTTTTGAAGACTATTAAAAATAAAGTAGAGTGGTTAAAAATAGGAGCCACAACATGCCTTATATATATCAAAGGCATCACAATGTGCCTCACATATATTATACAAAATATTGTCTATATAAGCATCTAAGCAATCATTTTTGAACAAAGTATTACAGATTTAAATTTTTGTATTTTCTTGTGAGCTTTGGCCAAGCAACTTACTCCTAGGCATAATGCAATACAAGCTTAATTAGACAGACCACATTCTTCTGAAACAATGAAGCAAACAGCATGGATTCTATTATTAGGGGCTGGCCAGGCAGCTACAGGCTACCAGGGTTTTTGAAAATGAATAGGAGGATTCCACTGCTAGCTACAAGGAATAACGTACTCAGCCTCCACTGGTGAGGGGATTGAAAACAGGTAAGGTAGATAACTCTCTTATGAGCAAAGAACAGTACAGGAATAGGCCCTTCAGCCCTCCAAGCCTGCACCGCTCATGCGCCCAACTTGACCATTCGTTTGTATCCCTCTATTCCCAGTCTGTTCATGTGGCTATCTAGATAAGTCTCAATGATCCCAGCATGTCCGCCTCAACCACCTTGCTTGGTAGTGCATTCCAGGCCCCCACCACCCTCTGTAAAATACATTCCCCTGACATCTGTGTTGAGGACTGCAGGTATTAGGAGAAACTCCTTGAACCTACTGGATTTGCATAGTTAAGGTTACGAGGCAATTGGGGATGGTGGAGGGGAGGGGGAGTAGAAGAATTTCTGGGTTTGGTTGCCCAATGAATTCCTAATTTTGCTGGAAGGTAGAATGCTATTAGCTAAAGTAAATAAAAAATGTATTAATGTAATTGGACCATCCAGCTTGGGTGGGAAATTCAAATCTTCAAAAATGTATCTGTTGTGCTCACATGATGTAATGAGAAAAGTTGGGATCCTCTGACTCTCTCCTAATATATGTTGGTCAAATAAAGAACATCTTTAACTCCATACTGTCTTTCGCCAGTCTATGTATTAGCTGAAATCAGCTGAACACAAACCCTGCCCCCCCCCAAATTCCCCAGAGGGATGCCCCGAGTAAATCCCTGTACGAGCTTGCAAGGACCAAACCAATTCTCATTTTTGATAAAATATAAACTGACTTGAAAATGGAAAATCTATGCATTTAAATGACAGACAAAAGCTTGTTATTTATAAAGAGATATGCAAGTAAGCAATGGTCTAAAGATCATTATGGTACAGTTCCATAATTAGGTGATGGGTTATTTTTAGAAAAGTAATGTTCAGATTAAGATTTCACATCATTTAGATTTGGTAAATGAGTTTGAACAAGGACAAAATCAGGTTTCTTGAGGGAGCTAGCAGCAAGATTCCACTACCAAAAAGAACTACAGAGTGCAATCATCTATTGAATGATGCTAATTGGCAAACAATGAATCATTAGAAAAGCTTGCTCGAATGACAAATTTCACAACTTAGTGAATATGCAATACTGAAAAAATGCAAATATTAAAAAACTTCAAGGGGTTTGAGTATTGCGGGCGGAGACATCATTTGTTGCCCATCCCCAATTGCCTTTGAGAAGATGCTGTTGTGTTCTTGAACCTCGACAGTCCATGTGATACAGCTATACTCAATTCTGTTAGGGTGGCAGTTCTAGCATTCTGACCAAGCAACAGTGAAGGAGCATAGCTCCAGGTCAGAAGGGTTTTGATTTGGAGGGGAACCATATGTACTGATTCCTCGAAATGAATTATAGTCCCAAGCAAATAAATATTGTATTTGGGGAAAAAGTGCTGCGTAATTTTTGAAACATTGTGGTATGGTTGTTGAGAATCCCAACTTTTAAATAGGAGAGAAGGAATTTGAAATTGAATCATCAATTGCTGGATGTTTCTCAAATTCTCTACAATGGCTGGCCCCACTTCACTGCAACACAGTTGAAATCAGGAAGATCTAATGTGGCCCACACAAACAGGTAATTTGATATCCTAATAACATTGAACTATTTGAATATTGCCATAGTACAGGAATGAGTACTGCTGAAGGAAAGAGAAACATGCTGTTGAAGCTTTGTGTCTTGACTGAAATTCTCTGGTTGTTCCCACCAGCAGAATTTTGCTGGCCAATGGTGGGCTGCTTCTGTCACTGTATATTTCGCAGCAGGTTGCGTGGAAAATTTCATCTTTTATAATGATAGACGCAAGAATTTCAAATGAATAACGTGGTATTATCAATTTTAGTGTTGATGCGATGCCAGTGTATCTCAACGACTGGAGGATGGTAACAGTGCTTGCTTGCAGAACTCGGACATAACGTCTAACGTTAGATGTGATTCATTGATTGGACAGCACTTGCTCAACAATTCTGTGCGTGCCAAAAATTACACTAACAACCAATTTATGATCAACAGTTTGGCTTGCATTCTGATTCATATACACTTGCTAGTAGCGACATATTCACATGTAGGAGCTTGTTCTCTGAAGGCTAAAGACACCTACACAGGCATTGCATTTCTTCTGAATTAATCAGAGGTATGGAAGACCAACTCCCCGGTGCACTCTCCTTGGCAATGCCTTGACCACAGTTGATTTGCCACCAGTCAGCACCCTTTTTGCATTCAGAAGAATTGATGTTCCCTTGCTTCTGTCCTGTTGAGTACAAGACAAAAAGCTGCAACAGCATGTTTCTTTTCTCAGCAAAATAATTAAGAGTTCTTCAAAATGAAACCCATAAATTCTTAAGAACACTACCTATTCTACCTATCCATCTAACTCAAAATCAACTGTGTTAAAAGAATGAAATGTCACGCAAGAGCATGAGAACGAGAGAAAGGGAGCAAAAAAAACTTTGAAAGTCAGTAAAAGTAACAAAGTTCAAAGTTTTGATTCAGCCCTTTGAAGCAATTTTAGCCTATTCAGATCATTCACAGTTCTAATTAACTTGTGTGTCTTAAGTCCAAGACTGCCTAGGCTCAATTTCAGCTGAGACCTTCAACTTGTGAAATAAACAGCAATCTTTTAACATTGTAGAGTGGTGATAACTGCATGCCTGCAAGGATGTTAGTCAGGAGGTTACAACTCTTGGTACCAATTTTTGATAAAGAGCATTTTTTTTGGAGTTGGAGCTGTAGAAGCTCTGTGCCGCCATGTCCAGCATTTCCTGAATATCACCTGCAGGACAGACTACTTTGTGTATTTCACAACCTATAAGACCAGTTGCCTAGAAAAAAAGAGACAAAATGGGATCCACCAGAAAAATCGCAAATGATAACCATACAAAACAATTACAATGTCAGTGCAGGGGGAGAAATAAACTGACAGCTTGGAACTGAATCCAGGTCAGGAATGTCATTGATATACATCGTTTTGCATGGTATGAAGCTCTGATATGAACACATTACCCAGATGATTCGGCTATACATTGGGTTTCTGTTATACATTGAAAGAGCGCCTTATTTCAGGAAAATATTGGGAGTAATTACATACGTGGAAACCAAAAGACTTGTGAACGCAAGGTCACTGGTCAATTTTTAACATGCTCCCCATCATTTAGTTCAAAAATGTTCTCCCACTTTATTGATCAAACATTCACATCAAATATACTCAGTAATATCTTTTAAAAAAAACAACTTTATGAAAAGATCAAGAACTGTGTGTTTTTTTGCAATGCAATATATCAGTAATCTGCCAAATATAAACAGGCTGCATGTCACTAACTTCAAACTTTAACACCTCTTTACAAGCATTTTGGTCATTTGATTCTTTTCAAAACAAAGAGCAATGCTGAGAATACATCACTACTTTCCTGAGCCAGCTGCCTAAATCTGACTACATAGTAGTGGATTAATCCAGGTCAAACAGTTGGGGTTAATAACTTCAGATCTTAGTTGAAAAATAAAGGACATTTGAAAATAAAATCCTTTGTTTTGAAGTTACAAAAACAAAATGGAATGAGACCAACATTTCAAACAGGTATCAGTGAGGGTTTAAAAACCCTGGGTTTGGTAGTCCCAAATATTCTTGTGTCAGCTTCACAATTTTGAAACGGTTCGGCATTCTTGTTTCTTGCATATTTTAATGCTTTGATATTTCTAAACACACTGCAACATTAGCGAAACAAGATCTGCAATATGAATATAAATTGACAATTAGAATAGTCAATTATACATACAAGACAAAACTGTTCCAGTTTGTAGATCAGCACCTGCATTTCTATTACTGTGTAGGATTGCTAGCTTCATACATAAAAGGAAATTTCATGTGTATTTCTGTTTGACTTCAATGAAGATTTACCCATTCTGACAGAAATGCAGATCAGTGAAAATCCACTTAAACATAGCTATGTCAGACACTGCAATGTGCACCTATTATGCTGATAAATTTATTCTTTCCACCCACACAATGATCACCCTTCCCAAACACTTCACAAAGTGGCTCCAGCTATCATCTCCATTTTTGACCAGGCTGAATATGTATTCATAGGGCAGCATGGTGGCAAGTGGTTAGCACTGCTGCCTTACAGCGCCAGGAACCTGAGTTCGATTCCCATCTTGGGTCACTGTGTGTGGAGTTTGCACACCCTCCGTGTTTGCGTGCGTTTCCCCCAGTTTCCTCCCACAACCTGAAAGACGTGCTGGTTAGGTGCATTGACCCGAACAGGCGCCAGAATGTGGCGATTAGGGGAATTTCACAGTAACTTCATTGCAGTGTTAATGTAAGCCTTACTTGTGATTAATAAATAAACTTTGCAGCACCAAAGAGACTAAAATCATTGAAACTTATGTTTTAGATATCTCTGCAACAAGCTTCCTTTCAGAGGCCTACCAGTTCCGTTCCAGACCCATGAATGGAAATCTCACACCAAGTCTTAGGTGCTGGGGATATCCAGTCCATAGACAAAAATGATTTATCGTTTTTACCTTGTTCCTGTGGAGCCAGAATACCCAGAGCATAACACTTCCAGTCACTTACGACCAGGTAGGTAGAACACTTATAAATCAGCTAAGTGCAAATAGCTGGGATAATGGTTGGGGATGGAGCAGAGAACACATTAAAAATATCTATGATGATCAAACCAGGACAGACAATTCCTGGTTTGAAGGGCTTAGTCAATGAAGAAAAGTTGAACAGGTCAGGCTAACACCTGTTGGAGTTTAGAAGAATGGAGAGATATACTTGTTGAAACAAAAGGATCCTTTGGGGATTTGATAGGGTGGAAACTGGCATGGGTTTCCATTTGTGGGCGGAGGCTAGAATAGCAGGGGGGGGTGGGGAGGAGAAGAGTTTGAGTTTAGAGATCTCCTTAACACCATGATTAATTTTTTTATAAGGGGTCATTAGAATGTTGAATTTTCTTCCCCAAAAAGCAGTGAAGCCTGGGTCACTGGATTTATTCAAGGCAGTGTTAGACAGATTTTGGATTAATAAGGGAGTCAAGGATTATCATAGAATCACTACAGCACAGAGAGAGGCCATTCAGCCCATCAAGTCTGCACTGACCACAATCCCACGCAGGCCCTACCTCATAACCCTACATATTTACCCACTAATCCCTCTAACCTACACATCTCAGGACACTAACAGCAATTTTAGCATGGCCAATCAACCTAACCTGCGCATCTTTGGACTATGGGAGGAAACCGGAGCACCTGGAGGAAACCCATGCAGACACGAGGAGAATGTGCAAACTCCACACAGTGACCTGAGCCAGGAATTGAAACCAGGTCCCTGGAGCTGTGAAGCAACAGTGCTAACCACCGCGCCATGATTATGGGGAAGGCAAGGAAGTGGAGTTGAAATTGCAAACAGATCAGCCATAATCTCATTGAATGTCAGACCAGGATTGAATGGGAAATGGCTTTCTGCTGAGTCCTATAATATTCCTTCTACCGGATCTGAATTTTGATCCAAGTCAATTGGTGACTTCATTTGGTGGTCACAGCCTAGTGCAAGGACACATGGAGCATTGGAGCACATGACACATGCGACTGCCAACAGTTGCTGGTGGCGATGACTATTGTTGTGGTGAGAGTGTTGGAGGAGAACAAAACCAACAGAAGGCAAGGGGAACTAAAGAACAAAGCTTTTGTAGTTGGAGAAATGGGGTTGGCAAGAACTGGGATGGGTGGTAACAATGATGAGGGAGCTGTTTTCTTCAATAATAGGTGTTGAAATCATTGCAGAAAGGTTTCAAGCAAATGAGTGTTTATTCCTTGAATAATAGAGCCCATCAGATGCAAGTCTTCCTTTTAAACATGATAAAGAGTTCCCAATTATATTTTCATATTTAGGACTAGAAACATATCACAAAGCCAGATTCTTGATAAAGTTTGTATTCATCTTCCCTTGGCCCATTCTTATTCATAGACAACTTCATGTAGCTTCTTCAGAGTGAGAAGTTTTGATTACTTCTTTTTTTAAAACAATCTGTATTTAAATTAGTATTGTTGCAATAAGATACTTACTCGACAGCAAATGTGTTGCCAGTCTGTGCTGTTTGAAAATGAATTCTTAGCTGAGATTTTTGGTGTTGTGGGAAGGTAGCAAATCAATAAGGATGGAAAGTGAAAGAATTGGTCTTGAAAATAGACAAAAGGAACTGTTCTAGAAAACAGACAATAAAACAGGAATTGCTCAGTGACTAGTCGTACATATTTGCATGCAAAGAGACCATTGAATAAGGCAGATGAACTGAGGGTACAGACAGATATTTTGGAAATGTATCAATTATTACTTGCACTAGGCTGTGCCCACCAGATGAAGTCACCAATTGACTTGGATCAATTATTAAACATGGTTTACAGAAAAGTAGGAGTGGAAGCTCAACTTTCTTGGTCGCAAGGCTTTCAGGCCAGAGGGATGATTATAAAGGAGGGCTCATCAAGAAATAAATCACAGCATTGAAGAGGCATGATATGCTGGAAGGATCAAACAAATGTTGGAACAGAGAAACAATGAAAGGAACAACCACACTGAGGATTTCAGCTATCCTTTTATGAAGTGCAAAGATACATACGGAACAAATCCTTAAATGCAATCAGAAGAATTTTTGTTAGCCAACGTGCAATATGCCTAAAAGGGAAGCAACAGTTCTGAACTTAGTTTCAGGGAACGAAGATGCGCCAAGGGGCATCAGTGATAGCATATTTTGGTGGTAGTGATTGAAATCTCAATCCATTTAGTGTAGTAATGGAGAAAAATAAATAGTTCAAAAATAAACATTTAAAATTGGAGAAACATCAATTTTCCTAAAGAACAAAGAAAATTACAGCACAGGAACAGGCCCTTCAGCCCTCCAAGCCTGCACCAACCACGCTGCCTGACTTAACTAAAACCTCCTATGCTTCTGGTGGCCATACCCCTCGATTCCCATCTCATTCACGTACTTGTCAAGATGCCCCTTAAAAGTCATTACTGTATCCACTTTCACTATGCCCCCCAGCAACAAATTTGAGGTACCCACCACTCCATGTAAAAAATCTGAGAAAACTTTAAAAAACCTTATTCGCACCTTAAGTGAATTTCTAAAGTGGTAGGCAAGTATGATTAATTTGTTCACAGCAGGCATCCTTCAATATTAGTACAGAACTTAAAAACCATGCAGCCATCCAAATATATTTTTCATTTATGTTTGCTGTGAACAAGTCTTTAGGTTACCACAGGCAAGGTGTAGTCATCAGAAATTAATACCAATATTGTTGAACACAAAATAAAATAATTCTAATTTAAATCTGTGTACTCGGTGAAAGCACAAAATGAATTTACTGTAGATTTATTGGTCATTTGTTCCATCATGCTGGCATTGGCTATTTGGTCAAACTATGCAATCGGACCCACTCCCCTGCTCTTTGCCCACAAGCACGGCAATATTTTTCCTCAGAATTATCCCAGTTTTCTTTCAAAATGGGACTACTGAAAGTGCTTTCACCGCCACTGAATTCTGGATGATAACTTACCATGTGAAAGTCACCACCTCTGCGCTTGCCTTAAATCTATGCCCTTAGTTACCAACTCATGTGACACCAGAATCAATTCATTTGCATCTGCTCTTCATAAATATGAACATCGCTATGAATTCTTCACAAAACCACACTCTACTCCAGAGTTTCAACAAAACTGATTTCCCTCTTCTCTTGAACCACTCCATTTCAGCACCCTGAGGCCCTGACATTCTTCCTGACATGTGGGGGCCCAGAACTGAACATATCACTAATGGGGCCCAGCTAAAATTTAAAAAGGGTTTAGCAAAACTTTCTTGCTTTTGTAATCTCGGCCTTTTGGCTAAGATCAAGTGTAGTATTGACACTTGGTTGAAGTCATTAGGTTACATTTCAGCTTCATTTCAAGCAAATTTTTAAAGCTGCATCTTGGCCTTCTGGCTAAGATGCAAATAAGATCAGCCTTGGAGGAGGAGCTATGCCTACTCCAATCAGCTTGGATCACGTAGATCAAGCCCAAGACAAGAGGTGAGATCCCTGTCTTGTCAGCTTGGATCGGGAATGTCCCAACTTGTTGGGACTCTGAATTGGATTTAATTTGATTGGATTGGAATAAAGTTTAAAAAAGGCTTTCTTACAAATGTACATGGAATCCTTGGCTTTAGTAACAAACTTGCCAAGCCATCTTCAAAGACTATACATTTACACCCATTGTTCTTGCCTTCTACACACGCTTGAAAGATGCAATTTGTATTGCTCTCCTTGTTCATCCTAATGTGTTGTCACTTCTAGTTCTGTGTCCAGCTGGCAGAAGTAATCTTGGCACATAGGCTCTTTTGTACCGATTTTCCACAAGACCCAGCCACTTGTCAACCCCATTCTCATTTGGGATGTGAGCCACCCAACTTCTCTTCCTAGCCCCATGGTTCCCATTCTTCAATTACTGTACTCACCCTTTTCAAAACTGCCATCACCTGCCTCTAAAAATTCTGCTCCAACTCCTTTATCTATGCAGTTTTTTAAACACATCAGTAATTTGTCTTCAATTATTCTGCAAATAAAACTTTTGTTCTCAAATCCTGAGTATGCTGTCACCTAAATCCAAGCCCATCCAAGTTTTGATCTCGTTAACCATGTTTACCGTGGTAAACCACTGCTCCAACTGAACACTGGAAAGACCAATACTATTTTTGGCCATCACTATAAACTCTAGACCTTTTCCACTGATAGGTCAACACATGAGACTGAACCAGAGAACAGAATGTTGAGAATCTAGCCTCCCAGGCTGCAAAATTTCAGTTCATCTAAAATTATGTGCCAAGTGCCACTCAACCATAATTCCTCCCTTTTTTCCACCTCCCTGTTGTCCTTTGAAGCCTTCCTTAAAATTAATCTCATTAAACTTTGTCAACCCTTCGACAACTCCTCCCTTGCCTCAGTTTTGTTTCATTATACTGATGTGAGCACCTTGGGGTATTTTTCCATGTTAAAGATGCTATACAAATCCAAGTTATTGCTGCTCATCTCCTGTGGCTTTATAACAAATAAGCAAAGGCTAGCAAAACTTCCTGAAGCAACAAATGAGATGCAAACAAGACACTTAAGCTTTTAGTCAACTGACAATTGCAGGCATTTATCTGGATTAAATGAGCTTTTGTGCTTAATGGCTCAAAGAAAACAAGAATACATAAAAGCTATCACGCTTCAAAATAATATGTTAACTAAAGTTGAAGTCCATGCAATTGAAGGCAAATTACTGACTTGGTTAGAAAATTGGCTGAGTGTTAGAAACAGTTGATAGGAATAACGGACAGGTACACTAATTGGCAGGCTGTGGCAAGTAGTGTTCTGCAAGGATCTGTGGGAAGTCAACTAATCACCGCATTAATGAATGTTACTTATGAGGAAATAGAAACTCCCATGTCTGAATTTGCCAATGACAAAGATAAGTAGCATTGTAAGCAGTGTAGATGGAATAATAGAATTGGAAACAATGATAGATTAAATGGGCAAAATTTTGGCAAATGGATTTCACTGTAGGCAAATTGGAGGACACCCAGAGATAGAAGTCACGCTTAGCTAATCATGCCCTGGTTAGACAACACTTTAGTACTTAGGGGTACCAACACCTTGGGAAGGTGATATGCAGCCTTGGAGGAAGTGCAGCACAAGTTTAATAGAACAGAATCTCAACATTAAGGGTGAAACTAAAAAGGTGAAACAAACTCAGATGCATTCTTGAAAATTAGAAGATTAAAAGTGTGATTTAATCAATGCTTCCAAGATACTGAAGGAGTTAATAGAGCCAAGAACGAGAAATTTTTGGTGGTTGGAGCATCTTGGACCACACGGCATAGCTTAAAACCTGGGTCTATCCTTTTCAGAAGTGTACATAGGATGGTCGAAATCTGGTTCTCTTCTACAAATGGAATTGATACCACATCAGTTATTTTAAAACAGATTTATTAAGTGATATGGAGCTAAGGCAGCTACACAGGTCCCATATCAGCCCTGGCTTAATTTAACAGCAGAATCAATTTGGGGAACTAAATGCCCTATTCTTATTATGTTCACAATAAATGCTACACACAGTGAAGCACAGAACAACTAGGAAAAAAGGAACTTCTTTGATGTAGCATTGAAATATCTTTTATGGTCTGAAACATCCCAAAGCACACCACCGTCAATTAAATATGAACAAAGGGAAATGCAGAAGACAATTTGTGCATAACAAGGAGATAGCTAAATCTTGATGACTAAAACAGGTTAAGATATTAAAGGGCCATGACAATTTGCTAATACCCATCAGCAAATAACGAAGGCTCCAAAAGAGACACATCTTAGAACCTTGAAATTATACGCGAACTTTCCTAAAGTTTGCAAAAGTTTTATTTACACCAGTCGATGACCATCTGGAATGAAGAGCTACTATAGCTTTTGAAATTTTAGGACAAGGTAAAACGGCCAGGATGCGCAGAGACAATCGGATTTCCATTTTAAAGATGTTTCTTCTGCTCACATTTTTCATACAATACTTTGACAAAATTTACTGCCATTTGGAAAATAACTACTCTCAGCACAAGTTTCTTTCAACACTGTTCGATAATCTCTCATTCTATTTTTCCTATCTAGATTGAGGGAAGCTGTTAAATGTTACTGGTGTTCAGAGAGATTTGAATGTCCCAGGGGCAAATGCAATTAGGAAGGCATGGCATGTTGGCCTTAATGGCAAAGGGGGAGCTAGTGGAACACAATAATGAAGAGCCAAATCTGGAAAATCATGTACAGTTTTAGTCTTCATTCCCAAGGAAAGATATGCTGATCTTAAAAGGAGGTGCAAAGGTTCGCTGGATGAATTCCTCAATTGAGAAGATTGTCCTATGAGGGGAATTTGAGCAGAATGGGCCACTTTGGTAGGAAGAATGGTAGGAAGGACTATTACTTACGTGGCGAAAAACTGCAGCAGGCGACGGTGCAGAGGGACCTCGGGGTCCTTGTGCATGAGTCGCAAAAACCCAGCCTGCAGGTGCAGCAGGTGGTCAGGAAGGCAAATGGGATGCTGGCCTTCATAGCGAGGGGGATTGAATATAAAAGTAGGGAGGTCTTGCTGCAGCTGTATAGGGCATTGGTGAGGCCGCAGCTGGAGCACTGTGTGCAGTTTTGGGCGCCGCACCTGCGCAAGGATATTTTGGCCTTGGAGGGAGTGCAGAGGAGGTTTACTAGGCTGATACCGGAGTTGAGGGGGTTGAGCTATGAGGAGAGGCTGAATAAACTAGGCTTGTACTCGTTAGAGTTTAGAAGAATGAGGGGAGATCTCATTGAGACGTATAAGATGATGAATGGGATGGATAGGATAGAGGTGGAGAGACTCTTCCCGCTCAAAAAAGACAGTAGGACTAGGGGGCACAGCCTCAAGATAAAGGGGGGGCGTTTTAGAACGGAGTTGAGGAGGAACTTCGTCACTCAAAGGGTGGTGAATATCTGGAATTCTCTGCCCGTTGAAGTGGTGGAGGCTGCCTCGCTAAATATTTTTAAGAAGCGGGTTGATGGGTTTTTGATAAGAGAGGGGATTAAGGGTTATGGGGAGAGGGCGGGAAAGTGGAACTGAGCCACGACAGATCAGCCATGGTCTTATTGAATGGCGGGGCAGGCTCGAAGGGCCAGATGGCCTACTCCTGCTCCTATTTCTTATGTTCTTATGTTCTTAAATGGACAGCACGGTAGCAGAGTGGTTAGCACTGCTGCTTCACAGCACCAGGCACCCAGGTTCGATTCCTGGCTTGGGTCACTGTGTGGAGTTTGCACAGTGTCTGCGAGGGTTTCCTCCAGGTGCTCCGGTTTCTCCCACATTCTGAAAAACATACTGGTTAAGTGCATGGACCTGAACAGGCACTGGACTGTGGCGACTAGGGTATTTTTACAGTAACTTCATTGCAGTGTTAATTTAAGCCTTATTTGTGACTAATAAATAAACTAAAACTCCCAAGAAATATAGAGGAATGATAGGTGATCTCATTGAAACCCAAGATTCTGTGGATGAGAGGGTAAAATGCTGAGATGCAGTTTCTGCTGACTACAGGATTCGGAACAAGGGTTATAGCCTCAGTCTAAGGGGTTGGACATGGAGAAATATCTTCATACAGAAGATTGAGAATTTTTGGAATGCTGTAACCCAAAAAGGTTGAGATCGATAGGCTTGAGAATCATAGCTGAAAATCAGCCATGAACTTATTGAATGGCACAGCAAGCTTTCAGGAGGGGGTAACTGAAGGTAATAATTCATAACGGTTTTCACTACCAGTAACAGAAGGCAATAAATAATAACTTGCACATCTAAAGTCAGACTCTGCCAGCAGATTAGCTTCGTAAAGGTAATGCATTCTGACTTGAATAAAACCTGAATGATGGATTGAACAGGAATTATTCAAATACATTTGGATTCAGCACATTTGACAGAGATCAGATTGTTATTTATAGGCCAAAGATTTCCACTTAAACTGTCAAGTATAGTTAGTGAGTTGGGTTCTGCACCAATGCTAGATATCTGAAGGCTTGGATCAGAGGTGCACAGCCACTGCACAGGAGTATACTGGAGGCATAAGGCATATCAGTAATTGAAATCCAGATGCTGCAAGTGAACGTTTGCTTGGTATGAGCAAGAAAGTAATTTTCTTAAAGTTAACTCCAACTGCTGGCTTTGTACACTTCAAACTGCAAACAAATTTCTTTAAGCACAGAACTAAATAAATAGTTTTGCACAAACATTAAAGCTGCCATACCAGGGTATCTTCAATGTAAAAAGATGGAATGCCAAGAGGATGCAAACAACTCTAGATACAATGTTGGTACTACAACAACAAAACAAATCAAGAAATAAGCAGTTTTTGGTAATCAAAGATGCCAGAATTAATGCTGGATAAAATATTCTATACTGTATCAGTTACATTCTTAAGTCTCTTCTAACCTTCTTACCCTAAATTGTTTTGGCTCATTCTATTTTAGATCATTCGCCTGGCCAAGTCCCAGCTCCACAAATTTTTGAGTCTCTATCCTTGTCTGGAGCTCTAGGTAAGCTTGCGATATCATGCCTGGGAAACGAATAACTCTGTCCGGCAATTGCTTTTTGTTACTGAACTTAAGCCTTCATAAGATCACATTCTGACCTTTGGAAAAGCAAGAGCATTACATCAGATTTAATTTTTACATTTAAAATATCCAACAAGAAACAATCAAAATATCTATTACACCTACATGCACCCCACACACTTCTTTCATCACAAAGAAATTAGACCACAGAAATTAGTTTCAGGGCCAGGCAAGTTGCTTATTAGTAATTACAAATTAGAATGCCCATTATTTCACAGTAACTTCATTGCAGTGTGAAAGACTTGCTTGTAACTAAACTTTAAAATTACATCTCGTTCAAAAAAGTGCAGCTTTTTAAAAGATGTGTGTCAAGGCCAATAGCTTAAAACTAAAATTTTGCAGTTCAATGATTTCTGATTATTACAAATTAGGGCCATTACAACTGTGTCCCATAAAGGAGCGCAGAATGACTGAAAGCAACTTTTGGATTTCCTTGTTTAACTGGGGACGTGCAGGCTCAAAACGTTGTCAGTTTCAGCAGTAATGATCCTGAATGACATTTCTGGTAGACAGACTTGAGAAAAAAGTTATATCTCATTGAATTAAAGGGACAGTAGCAACTGGGATATAAAATTGGCTGAAAAATAGGCAGCAGAATGTAATGGTCAATGGGTATTTTTCAGGCTGGAGGAAAGTTTACAGTGGTGTCCCCAGGGAGGAACCTTTTCCTGATATGATCTAGATCTGTGTGTGCAGGGGACAATTTCAAAGTTTGAGGACAGCACGAAACTTGGAAGCATTGTAAACTGTGAAAAGGACAGTGTAGAATCACAGAAGGACATAAACAAGTTGGTGGAATTAACAGGTAGTAGATGCTAATGTGGGAAAGTGTGAGGTGATTTTTTTTTGGTAGGCAGAACAAAAAAAGAGGAAAATTCTTAAAGGGGTTCAGGAGTAGAAGAAGGGGCTGGGTGTATATGTGCATAGATCATTGAAGTACAGGTGGAGCGAGAGAGAGAGAGAGAGAGAGAGAGATCAGTATCCTGAGCTTTATTAATAGGGGTACCGTACATAAGAACATGGAGGTTATACTGAATTTATACAAGACACTAGTTAGACCTTAGCTGGAATATTGTGTACAGTTCTGGGCAACACACTATCGGAAGGAAGTGAACACATTGGAGACAGTACAGAAGAAATTTACAAGCATGGTTCCAAGGATGAGTAATCACTTGATGATAGATTGGAACTGTTCTCTGAAGAAAATAAAGCTAATCACAAAGGCTGGACAGAGTAGATATTGTGAAAATGCCACTCCCCTGCCTTAAGCTACGGTGTTTTCTTGGAAAGCTTGTGCAGACATGGGCCAAACAGCTTCCTTCTGTGCTGTAGCAATTCTGTGATTCGTTATCATAAAGTCCAGCCCATTTCATTTTTTTTTTAAAAAAAAATCAAATATCTTGTTAGCACTGATGCTTCACAGCTCCAGATACCTGGGTTCGATTCCCAGCTTGGGTCACTGTGTGGAGTTTGCACATTCTCCTCGTGTCTGCGTGAGTTTCCTCTGGATGCTCCGGTTTCCTCCCACAGTCCAAAGATGCACGGGATAGATTGATGGGCCATGCTAAAATTGCCCCTTAGTGTTCTGAGATGTGTAGGTTAGAGGGATTAGCGGCTAAATATGTAGGGAATGGGTGGGATTGTGGTTGATGCAGACTCGATGGGCCAAATGGCCTCTTTCTGCACTGTAGGGTTTCTGTGATTCTATAATGTGACTGGTCATTTCTCAAGATTTTAGATAGTTTTCTAAAATACAAATAGTTTTATTTATATCCCTGCAATGAAGTATCAGGATTTAACCAATTAAAATCACAAACAGAATTTGCTGGTTTTGTACAGATTGAGCCACAGAAGTGGTGAAATTTGTAATAAATTTTGCTACAGGTGAATTTCTCTCCAATCCTGCAACAAGATTAACATTTTATGACAGTGTCTTGGTAAAATATTCAGATTTAGCTAACTTTTAAACTCCTTGGGATATAAAAGGACAGTCACCAATTGGATAATGTTTTCATCACAACCAGAATAATAAATAAATCACAAGGTGAAGAAAGAATGAGACAAAGATGATCATGTTTCTGGCATTATACTTGGGACTCTTCATGCTCTGGCATCAAGTCAATGAAGGGTTACTTTCCAGGAGCAAAGCACATGGTTACATCTCCATGCTGCCAGCTAAATCTGTCTGAATAGGGAAAAGACCTAATCGTTGACCCTCAGGTGATATTATCTTTGCATGCTAGTCAGAATCCAAATTGCAGCAACCTAGTTATTCAATACAACGTCATATTGGGGTGAGTCTTGAAAATGTCATTCTGAAAGTCAGGTTTTGCACAAGAGAAAAAAGGATAGCTTACACCATTCTTACTTGAAAAATAGTGCAACTTCTGTTCCAAAGTCTTGAAAATACATTTATATGGGGAATCAAATCAGCAATGACCTCAGTTAACTCCCGTGCTGCAAGTTTTTAATTTCAATAATGCAAACAATACTGTGAATTCAAAGGGCAAAGTAAAAACCACCTTTGAAACCAGTCATGCAGACCTGTACTAAATATTAAAAATGCAAATAAAACATCAAAATACTGATATTTTTAGAAGCAAAAGAAAACATCTGTAGTGGGTACAAAATAAGCTAAAAAACTGAAACAATGCTCTCCAATGTCTATGCAAGCTGTTCAGCCAAACATCCCAATGTCTCGTACTGCATCGTCTGAGGCACAGCCTTTTGGGCGTTAACTGAGGCCACATTTGCCTCAGATGGACATAAAGATTGCATGGTGCCACTATTCAAAGGGCAAGAGGGAAGTCCCCATACTGGAATGGTCAATACCCATCCTGAAACACAATTAAAAACTGGTCAGTCTTATTGCTGCTTTTGGAACCTTAACTGTGCACAAATTAGCTGCCACATTTCCTACATTTACAGAAGCGAGTATTCATCAAACTTTCCACTGGTTGTAACATGCTTAGGGATATTTTGAAAGGTGCTATAATAAGATTCCTTTTAAAAAATACTTCAAATTGGATTCACAAATTTTTGAAGTACGTGGGCACATTCTTGGGGATATGGCAATGTGCGAGATATAATGGAATTTGCTTCCGGTCAGTTGGTCATAATGGAATCTCGCGTCAAGTTTTCCAGTGGATCCTGGAATAAGAACTTCATAGTGAGGCAAGGTTGAGTGCGCTAAAATTCATGCACTGCATTTTCCACTTCCAACTCCTGCAACTGCACAGTGCTATTCCAGCTAATAAATTCTGAGAAATAGCTTAAACTTTATATTCTAATCTTGGGAGTGAGCTTGCACTCACCACTCCTAATCTACCACCAATGCTTCTTCTAATTTAAAAAATCTCCTGCACAAGTTTTAAATGTGATAATATATCTTTACAGTGCAAGACGGAGCAGAATACAGATCAGGAGCTGAGTAGCTCAGGAATTAAGGTCTGACAGCAGCAATGGAGATGGAACAGAGCTAGTGTTTCAAATTTAGCTCTGTTCTCTTCCCACAGATGCTGTCAGACCTGCTGAGATTTAAGCATTTTCTGTTTTTGTTTCAGTTTCCAGCATTCGCAGTAATTTGCTTTTAGTGTAGAAATTTAACTTTGGATAGCAAGAAAAAACACAAAACTGGAAGAAACAAATTAAAGTGACCTGATCACACTTGCATCTGCAGATAGTAAATCCCACCATCTTAAGGACTGGGGGGGAGAGGTAACTAAATGATAATGTGAAATACTGTATGACTAAAAGGCTTCAATATGAAAACAAGGGCAAAGGGAAGCCACTGAGTCTTACAATAGGTAATGAAACTTGCTAATTTTGTGGCAAAGTGTTTATATTACAGAAGTAAAGTTAAATTTTAATATGCAAGGGGGTTTGTTTAGTTTTAACATCGTTGTCCAAATGGCCAGAATTTCAATTCCCTAGGATAAATAGAGGCCCAAGGATTGATAGCTGAATATCGGTACTAAGAGTTACAATCGTTGGGTGTTGGTAATATTTATTGAAGACAACAGTCAAAGTAGATCTCATCTTTTTGAAATCATCCACCAAATGACAATGAGTTAGATGTATTATGGAAAGCTCTAGAAGTTAAAATAAAGTCTATCACAAATTTGTAATTCCAGCCATTGTAGACTTAGGACCTACTGCCTTTATGATCCCCATAAAGACCAATAACTTTCAGAGAGATACCAGAGGGGTGAGTCATGTGATATAAGGGCAAAAATAGCTGTTTCCAAGTGCTCTGGCACCACTATTCTTTAATCCTTTCATTTATTGTGCTCATGCAGCCCATACTTACCTAAGTCAAGGAACGAGAAGTCCGTATTACGTCCCTGGAAGATTCCTGTCATCAGCTAAACACTGGTGACGGAATACAGAGAAAATATTAGGAAAATCATCGACAAAAGGGTGTAGTCAGAAGCAATTGGGTGGAGCAGAATCCTCAACAGGATGACTTAGTGAACAGGCTCTCAATCCACTCTAAGGCATTACAGTTGATGACCACTAATGTTACGCGGGTCACTGATGAAGAATTCAGCTTATTAGCACAGAATATCAGCGCTCATACGATAGAGTTGCAGAATACTAGTAAAAGGCTTGAAGAGGAGAACCTTTACTGTCGCAAAGGTAACTTCCTCAAGTGAGGCCTGCTTACAATCCTTGGAAAAGCAGATACAGGATGGGAATTTGTGCAATGATGTTAGGAAGCTACTAAATATTATTCAGGTTTTTCAGAAGCAGACAAAGATGGATTAGTGGTCTCTTTGGGTGCAGAGGAAACTTTTGACTGGGTGGAACAGAATTACTTATTCTACATGTGGCTGAAGTTTGAATTGTGAAGGGGGGGCTCACAAATACTTTACAAGAACCCACTGGCAGCAGTCCTTACTAACAGTTATGGATCTGATAAATTTTAGTCTTCAGAGAGGGACTATATAGGGCTGCCCAATATCCTTGTTTACAATAGCTATTGAACATCTAGGAGGAAGCAATTAGACATGACCCCCTTGGTACTTGGGCTGCTCAGTGAAGGAAAGCAACATAAAATTAAGCTATATGTGGAAGATGTGTTGCTATTTATATTTAAGCAGGTTGGCTCTGTCCCTGCTATTATTGCTGTGGCAAGTGGATTCAGCTTCTTGGGCTATGAAATCAACTTTACGAAGTCCAAGGCTATGTCTTTGGGAAGGCTCAGAGGTTCACTTGTTGAGTTTGTGTTTTATAAGCACTTAAACAAGACAAATTCCACACCACCTCCCCTCCCCCCCCTGCCATTTTGCTATGTTTTCATGGCTTTTTTTTAATCCCTCAGTTGCTTTGCAATTGGGAATGCTGATTAAAATGAGTAATCTGAACAAACTATGTTACTGTTCTCCTGTCTTTTTCTATACTTGTGGAAAAATGTACTGTACCAGTTTTGACGGTTTGTTGTGTTATTTGTAAAAGGGAAAAATCTTAACATTTAAAATATACCGTAATTTCTAATGACTGACTGGAAGGATTACAAAGAGGTTTCAAATTAAGACTTTTACTGCACCAAAAACAAAATTAAAAGCAATGTTGGTTAATTATTATTTAGTAGGCAACATTTAGAATTTACAGAAAAGTTCCCCCATCTAACTTTTTAAAGTGACAAAAAAATCCCCCTTTATGGTTATACATTAGTCTGTACCTTCAGTAGACACTATTCTCCAGGAACTAGTCCAAAGCCATTCTCAGCTCTCACTGGCTGACTTCCTTTTTCAGTTGATCAATTTCTACTCCTCAAACTGATTTTCAAAGTGAGGGTTACCCTGGTGATAGCTCCCTCTAGCCAAAGCTAGGTGAATCTTCCAATTTCGTCAAAGTTCTGACAACTTGGGCTCTTAAACCCAAGCATGGATGATAGACTTAGCTGCCTCTATCTCTGCTCTCTTCCTCTTTCAGATTCTTGGAGACTGATACGTTTGAGGTGTTTGCGGGTCTTTTAAGAAATATTCCTGTAACACAATAGTATAATGTTTTACTATGATCTCTTGCCTTCTCAAAACCCATCTCCATGGCAATGTGAATCAAAGGCCTCACACTCTGGTAGAAATGCCAATCGGCTACCCTCTAGATATCCAATGCCATTCTATTCTGGAATTAAATAGACGGTTTAATACCTGACACTCCTAACACCATCCTGGGACTTGAAGACTAACCATCTACCCATAATCAACACAACTGCTCTTAGCCTTGTCTGCAGATGTGCATATCTTCCACTTTTATCTTAGTAAGGCACCCGAGCTTATTACTTGGCAGAATTCAGAACAAGTCAATGACCCCTTTATTCTTCCATTTTAGCCTAAATTAGAAGAGCAGTTCCAATAAACTTTGCATTTGTAATATCTTGCCTGTAAATGGGAGGCAATGGCAAACCTAACAAAAGCTTTTAATAAAATGATTCAGGATGAAACATCAGCAGACAATGAGCCAATGACTTGCTTTCAGCAGATCACACATGACATAGCCAAGAGCAATCTTTATTTCCTCATCTCATTCAAACTCCCAAACTTACTGTAATGCCTGAAGTTTTGACCAAAACTGTATTCATTAGGTTTTTCCCTTCCGTTCATTCTTAACCTCTCTACAATGCAGCCAACATTAGATTTTCACCACTTCAACATAGCCATTTCAAAGTTAGGAAGTTGTCTTACTTCACACAAGCTTTATGAATTTATTCACTGATATGCTTGCTGAACACCAAATCTTTGTATAAGTAAGCTATTTTAGCACCATTCCTCAATGCAATATTACTGGGTTTTTGACTATCCTATAGATTCAGTAATTTGCTAGAAAGTTGCAAACTTGGCAAAATTATCTACAAATCATTGGTCAAAATGCCTACACATTTCTGTAAACATTTGAAACTTAATGTTTTCAAGTTAATTCCAAGAACTCAATTGTATGGCAAATACTAAATGGGACATATTTGCTTGAATCAAGTCATCATTCATCCAATGCAATAACCACAGAGGACAGAAACTTCAAATGAATTCAGAACTATTCTATTCAGGATTCCTTCACTATGAATGACATGGACATAAAATAGTCTAGTTTAAAATAAACTAGGCACTATTTGAGAAACAAGCACAGACCAGACTTTGTTCTTCCCGATTTCTTGTACAATTTATGGCTAGGAATTAATCATATGGCAATGGTCTTTTTGCACAAGCGATTTTGACATTACTCTGGCTAAAGTTTACCATTCCTGGCTACAATTGTAATTCAACTGGGTCACTGGTCTGGACCTCAGCTTTGTTAACAACTTTTGCTCCATACCCCCCAGTGCCATTATCCAACAGAAATCTATTGATTGTAGTCTTAAAATGTCCCAACATTTCAACTTTTCAGAGCAGCATTTTCAGATTTCTATCATCCTCATATGAAAAAGGCTTTCTGGATATCATTCCAAAGTGATACATCTCCAATTTTATTATGCATTTTATTCTGGATTCTCCCCATCAGAATAAATAATTTCTCTGCATAAAACCCACTGAATCTATCATTTAGAAACTATTCAATACTTCAACCTTAAGCTCAATAAAACAAGTCAATTTTTAGCAACCAAATAAAATCATTTAACTTGAAACTTGACCAAAAGAAAACTACCTCCAAAAGTCAATACTATGCATTAAAATAACAGGGTGCACTATATAGCTAAAAAGTTTTCTTCTAAGAGTTCTGCCTAAAGGAAGGTTGGATCCAAAGTGCCACAACCTCCACAACAGCTAGGGCCCAGAGGCAGTTCCCAAATCTATACACGACACAACAGGGATCAAACCGTGTGCTATTGGCAACAATCTGACCCAGAATCCATTTCGGTAGGAATAACAGATGTGTTGAGTATAGGGCTAACGGGAGGACTTTGAATAGAGTGGAGGAGCAGAGGGATCTAGGTGTATGTGTACATAGATCCCTGAAAGTTGGGAATCAAGTAGATAAGGTTGTTAAGAAGGCGTACGGTGTCTTGGCGTTTATTGGTAGGGGGATTGAATTTAGGAGTCGCAGCGTCATGTTGCAACCGTACACAACTCTGGTGCGGCCGCACTTGGAGTACTGTGTGCAGTTCTGGTCCCCACATTACAGGAAGGATGTGGAGGCTTTGGAGAGGGTGCAGAGGAGGTTTACCAGGATGTTGCCTGGTATGCAGGGGAGGTCCTATGGAGGAGAGACTGAGGGATTTGGGGTTGTTTTCACTGGAAAGAAGGCGGCTAAGAGGGGATCTTATAGAAACATATAAGATGATTAGAGGTTTAGATAGGGTGGATGGTGATAGCCTGTTTCCTCGGATGGAGAAATCTAGCACGAGGGGACATGGCTTTAAATTAAGGGGGGGTAGTTATAGGACGGATGTCAGGGGCAGGTTCTTTACCCAGAGGGTGGTGAGGGACTGGAATGCCCTGCCTGCTGCAGTTGTAAATGCGCCTAGTTTGGGGGCGTTTAAGAGATTGGTGGATAGGTTTATGGACGAAAAGGGATTGGTTTAGATTAGTAGGTCAATGTTTTTTTTAAAAAATAAGACTGGTCGGCGCAACATTGTGGGCCGAAGGGCCTGTTCCGCGCTGTAATGTTCTATGTTCTATGTTCTAGACCAGCCATACAACTCAGGTATCTGGAGTTGCTCAGGCAACATGCATACTGTCGTGAAGAGTTATGAATAATAGTAGAAGCTCCAATTTTTTTCCCCCAATCACACGGCATCTCTCCTGCTCTTACCACCTGCCATTGACATAGCATGGATTTACAAGTTTATTCAGCTTGTTTTGGCTTCCTTTCCATCAACTCCGGCAGTGGGACTTGAACCCAGAGCTTTTGGCTGAGGGGCTGGGAGATTACCCACTGTGCCACAGGTCCCCCACTAAGAAGCTACTTATTTTATTTAACAAGTCTAGAAACTGTGACTAGAATTGACCTATATCCACACATTTAGGAGTACTAGTAAATTAGGACAAAGTGACTAACCTTTGGCCAATTTTAACATCTTGATACCAACTTCCAAGTTACGGAGTGCCTCATTCGGAAAGTTACCTCTAATAATATTAAAAGTAAAGGAACTTTGAAAATACTTGATTATAACAAATAGTTGCATCAGCTAAGAATTTTAAACAAATCAGCTGAATAACAAGTGCCATTTTTGCTACTATTATGCTGATGATCCAAACTTGAAATTTGAACAGTAAACTATGATATTCCTGAAGAAATTAATCTTATCCACAATAGCTGTCATCTAGTGTTTGAGAAACGTTCTCAATTAACTCAATCTATATTTTATTAACACAATGAGTGCAATTTAAATAAGTCTAATTCTTTCAGAAAGCCTGGTTTTATTATGCTCCCACTTACATATTGATTTCCAGCCATCTCCTCTCCATTCTCCCCCCCCCCCCCGCCAAAAGCCAATGTGAATTCAATTAATTCCTATGGTGCCTCAAAAGCCAAATTCCATGAATTGAGACCACGATTAGATATTTAATTAATTTTGGCTGCCCCGATGCCAAGTTAATGCTGAGGTTGTATCAATTTAATTAATTCATGGTTGCCTGCCTTTACCAAAGCCTAATTTAATATTAGGAAGTCCCATTGTTTCATTCATTTGAAGCTGGCCGTAAAAAGTTCCGATAACTATAATATTCAAAAAACGTTTTGCAGTAGTGACAGGGGTGCTGACCATGGCTGGGGAGGGGAGTTGAGGTAAAACAGGACCAGCTAAGGTAGCAGGACTGCAGTTAGTGTGGTATGAATGGATTAAAATTTTTATATGTAGGCAATGCTCATTAATAGGAAGATTCATTTTTCATAAGTACACAATACAAAGAACAGCAATATCAGAGATTAGTAATATATGGTGGAATAAAGCTTTAGTGTGGTCTTCAGATGAAGTGAGGACAGAGAAAGGTGTGCATGCGTAGACACAGTAAAAAGTCTGACAACACCAGGTTTAAGTCCAACCAATTTATTTGATAGTACACTCACTAGCTTTCGGGGTTAGTCCCTTCATCAGGTGAATGGAGTGTTCTGGCCTCAGACGGAGCATATAAAGCACAGACAGTTTACAGATTACTGATTAGATTAGGTGTAAAGATTCACATTCTAATCAGTAATCTGTAAACTGTTTGTGCTTTATATCTGGCCTCTGTCTGAGGCCAGAACTCTCCATTCACCTGACGAAAGGACGAACCCCAAAAGCTAGTGAGTGTACTATCAAATAAATCGGTTGGACTTAAACCTGGTGTTGTCAGACTTATTACTGTGTTTACCCCAGTCCAACACCAGCATATCCACATCATGCATGCGTAGATACAGGTTAGCCCACATTTGATGTCATTCTTCGATATTTTTAGATAATGCTTTGGCTTTACATAGCAAAATTAATCTAAATTGAGGAGCAGAGCCTGCAGCCATAGGAGGTTTCCTTGCAATTCAAGAGGAGCTGGAAGATGCAAAGCAGACGTTATGATGTCACCAACAGCAGGGAGCCAGAACTGGGGCAACAAGTTTACACAAAGAGTTCAAAGAAAACTGTCATAAAAAAGTTGCAGAATGTTGATCACAAATTGTAATTTTACGCAGCTGTAGAAATTAAATTTATTCAACAAAATCAACAAAAGTGAACAAGTTTGAACCAAATATGACAGATTAAGTGCAAAACCAGTTCAAGATGCATTAAAAAAACTACAGGCAAGAATTTTCTAAAGAACTTTGCAGTGTTTGACTGAGCTCACTACAGCCAACACAATTATTATAACATCATATTTATAAAGCTGTCGATTGATAATTTTCATGAAACTGGAGTGTCTCAGAAGCAATCTTGTAGGTCATCACCAACAGGATTATGGAGCTTTGGTACAGTTTGCTTTGAGAAACAAGCTTAGCTTAATGTGATGCTGAGCAGAAAGATTCCACCAGATGCGGAAACGATGCATGATCAGATTAGAAAGATGTAGCTCAAGTATCAATTTTCCCTTTCCAAAGCAAGTTGATTAACATACATATCTTGTTGCATGAGAAGGAAACAGCAGTATTCACACATTTAGTATTGGTTCAACAATTCAACTTCCAGATCTAGGGCAACTTCAGTTTGCCAGAAACACATTTAAATTAAAATCAAATAAATCAGGATATCAAAGGTAGTAAAATCACAATATTTTAGCTTAATCTGATTCTCAATTTACACGAGCACAAAGCATTAGTTAACTGTAAATTCCTTGCACATCTAGTCTATTTTCATTCACGTGCAACATATCAGATTATACTATAGAGCAAAGAAAATTACAACATAGGAACAGGCTCTTCGGCCCTCCAAGCCTGCACCAACCAGGCTACCCAACTTAACTAAAATCCCCTACCCGCCCGGGGATCATACCCCTCCGTTCCCATCCTATTCATGCATGTGTCAAGACGTCCCTTAAATTCTACAGAACAGTATAGCACAAGAGGCAGTCACTTGGTTCAAAGGTGTGCCATCTCTTTCAAAGACTAATGCAGCTTATTCCCATTCCCCTGCTCTTTCCCCATGCCTACTTTTTTCCTTCCTCCTTTAAATAGTTACATATTAGCCAGTGTTACCAGTCCTGATGCAAGGCCCCCCAGTTTATGATTTTGGATGAAGTACCCCTAAATTGCAATGCTCCTGGCTGAGGTGGTGGGGGGTGGTGGTTGGGGGGGGGGGGGGGGGGGGGGGGGGGGGGGGTAAACTGGCTCACCTTCTACATTCAACCCCCTTGATTAGTCCCAACAAGCAAAGGATCCCTTTCCTCATGGATACCCTTTCCTAGTCCAAACAATTGTTTTAAAAGGAATCAATTTAAAATCAGGCTTTGAGTTAGAGTTTTAGCTATTGCAGCACGAGTAGAAATTAAAGTGCAACATACATACAGATTAGAAATGACAAGCTAATCAAAGAATTACAAAAGATATATGAATCAGTTCTAGATGTGTATGTGAGTAAATGTTGAAATGCTGCAAATGTTATGTTGGACGATTCCTGCAGTGCTGTCTTTTTCAAAAAGATACGTCAAGATGTCCATACGTAATTCAGAGCTTCAATTCATTTGTCACAACAAAGGCCATTATAAAATATGTACCATAATGTAGTGTATTCAAAATCTTATTTCTTGTGTAAAAAAGCTTTTCTTCATGT
Organism: Carcharhinus amblyrhynchos; assembly: GCF_965287045.1. Classification (NCBI taxonomy): domain Eukaryota; kingdom Metazoa; phylum Chordata; class Chondrichthyes; order Carcharhiniformes; family Carcharhinidae; genus Carcharhinus; species Carcharhinus amblyrhynchos. The sequence goes on from NC_137327.1 coordinate 136,336,607, forward strand.
TGTCTCTGATTCTTTTGCCAACCACCTTAAATCTGTGCCCCCTGGTTATCAACCTTTCTGGACACCTAGAAACTAGAAGCGTGCGACCATTTCCACCATCAGAAACAGAGGTGTGCCCTCCACTATGCTTCCTGATGTCGATTACTATTTCCTTCATTTTACTGACATTGAGGGAGAGATTGTATCACACCAATTCACCAGATTTGTTTCCTGTACTCTGTCTCAAATGTTTGAGTGGCATCAGGAAACTTAAAAGTGGAGTTGGAGTGAAATTTAGCCATAGGTGCGAGAGTAGAAGGAGAATAGTAAGGGGCTGTGGGGATAGCCTCATGGGGTACCGGTGATGTCATGGAGATTGAACTAGGCAGAGTCACTAAAACTGCCTATGCATGACAAAACATATTTTTCACATCAAAAATGGCAGAGGTTACAAAGTTCTGGATGAGCCTCAAACAGTTGCCAGGGAGAGGGATGGAGTTGGTGGCAAAGAAGCAAAGCTAGTAGTGGAACTAAAGGTAATGGCCTAAATCTCCCCAGTATTTAATTGGAAGAATTTTTTTTTAAAAACAGGTTTCCTCTAAACTACTGAAAAGAATTTTAAGTGGACTGAAGAAACTATGCAATCCAAATATGAAATGCGGAGGAATGGGCCATTAGCCCCTCAATCCTGGTCCACTATTTGCTAAGATTGTAGAACTGAGATGGGGGGAAATATGAAAAGTAGTATGAAACAGAAAATAGGAGTAGGCCATTCAGCCCGTCAAGCCTGCTCCACCATTTGTGATGGTCACGGCTGATCCAATTCAGTAACCCCATATCCTTTGATTTTGTTAGCCCCAAGAGTTACATCTAACCCCTTCTTGAAAACATACAATGTTTCGGCCACAACTGCTTTCTGTGGTAGAGTTCCACAGGACCACCACTATGGAAAAATAAATTTTCCCTCATCTCAATTCTAAATGGTCTACCCTATATACTCAAGACTGTGACCCCTGGTTTTGAACTCCCTGCCACTGAGAACATCCTTCCTGCATCTAACCTACCTAGTACTGTTAGAATTTTATTCAGTTTCCACAAGGCCTCCCCACCCTCCCATGCAGTCTTCTAAATTCCAGTGAATATAATCCTAATCAACTCAATCTCTCTCCATGTGTCAGTCCTGCCATCCCAGGAATCAATCTGGTAAACTTTTGCTACGTTCCCTTTGCAGCAAGAACATCATTCCTCAGATGAGGAGATCAAAGTGGCACACTGTATTTCAGATTTGGTCTCATCAAGGTCCTGTGCAACTGCAGCAAGCTATCCCTGCTCCAGTACCTAAATCCTCTATGAAGACCAACGTACCATTTGCCTTTTTCACTACCTACTGTGCACTTACTTTCAACTGATGTACAAGGTGTTACACATTGTATGGGGCTAGCCTCTGGAATTGTCAAGAGGCTTCAGAATTCATTAGGAACAAAGTGTATTTATTGATAAAAGAAACAGGAGATTTGCAGCTTTAGGGTGCCCTGGAGCAGAGCTTTACATGCTTACTCCAAGGCTGCTCAATGATTCTGCCTGAAAGAGGATTCCATTCTCTGATGTGATCACTCTCAGATTCCATTGGTCCCTCAGTTCTGCTGTACTGTCAGACACCTAGGGGATTTTCAGTAACTTCACTGCAGTGTTAATGTAAGCCTACTTGTGACAGTAATAAACAAAAACAACCTCATACAAAAAGACACCCAGGTCTCATTGTACATTCCGCTCTTGATAATCTGCCTTCTAGTTTTTGCTACCTCACTTACCTACAATACACTGCATCTGCCATGTATTTGCCTATTCACTCCACTTGTCCAAGTCGTACTGCAGCATCTCTGCTTTTTCCTAAACTCACTCTCCCACCCAGCTTTGTGTCATCTGCAAATTGAGATATTACATGTTCCAACCAAACTTAGAAATATGCAAAGATGAATTAATTGCGCTAACAATAGCGTTCAGATCTCAAGGACATATTCAAGTTTGGTTTAAACCAAAATGCCGCTTTGGCAGGGTAAAGTTGGCTGGTGCCACACATGTACTGTGTTTAATGAAACAGCAATTCAAAATTGCTTAAAAAATGCTAGAACTACTCATCAGATCAGGCAGCATCTGTGGACAGAAAATTAGTCTCAGAACTGCATACATTTCCAGTTTTTATTTTAGGTTTCCAGCAGTATTTTGCTTCCCTATTACTAACAAATTGTCATACAAGTACAAATGAACACGAGTTCACTTCAAAAAAAAAATGGGTTTATTTAATAAGTACAAAAACAAAGAACATAAGAACATAAGAAATAGGAGCAGGAGTAGGCCATCTGGCCCCTCGAGCCTGCCCCGCCATTCAATAAGATCATGGCTGATCTGTCGTGGCTCAGTTCCACATTCCCGCCCTCTCCCCATAACCCTTAATCCCCTCTCTTATCAAAAACCCATCAACCCGCGTCTTAAAAATATTTAGCAAGGTAGCCTCCACCACTTCAACGGGCACAGAATTCCAGAGATTCACCACCCTTTGAGTGAAGAAGTTCTTCCTCAACTCCGTTCTAAACCGCACCCCCCCCCGCCCTTTATCTTGAGGCTGCGTTACCAACTTAACAGCATTCATTGATCTTCTTTCGCATACAATAGGCCAAAAAGGTTTATGACGTAATTTGGGGATCTTGATATTACAATATTTACAACGTTTTTGTTTTGAATATACATCCTTGGCTGATAAGTTGCCCTTCCCTTATTCTTTTCACACATGCAATGTCATCCTATGACCTTGCGATGTGAATCATTTTTATTGGGGCTAAGTTTAGATGTTTGGAATACTAACATTGTTCAACCGGAAGCATTGAATTTCCAATCCACAAAGAGCTATTTTAGTGATCATGTTTTTATTGCAGCAGCTTTGCCATTAGTCACAAGTTCATGCACTTGCACCAGGTTTTTCCAAGATGGCGCTGGAGCAGGGCCGCTTCTTGCAAGCTGTGTCCAGCATACCCTCTAACTCTTATCTTTTACTCTTGTTCTGTGCTTCTAAAACTTTATTCCAACTCTTAACACTACATTCTGTACTCTCCTTTCCTTTTCTATGTACGATATGCTTTGTGTAGTGCGAAAGAAACAATACTTTTCACTGTATCCCAATACATATGACAGTAACAAATCAAATCCTTTGCCCGTTCTATTCTTTTTTGCCTATTCTCCATAATGATGAAATGCAAAGAAATCAGATGTCACATTTGCAGAGTACCACTGATTTTTGTTTGTATAAAGAAACAAGAGTTAGTTGTATGAATACATGTTCATTGAGTTTAAATTTATGGCAAAACTGAGCCCAAGAGTTTTCCTCTGTCAGCAGTGAACAGACTGGGCTTCCAAACCAAACGTTGCTACAAAAAAAGGTTCTGGTCTTTTCCCCATAATTTGCTATGTGTAAAAATCACTGCTACTGATAACATGACAACAATGATTTAGATATTCTGAAAAGCATCTACATCTTGTTAATGCAGCAAGACACAGAATCACAATTTACTCCTAAACACAGTCACCAAACTCCTGGAAAGAGTATACACCACGCTACTGATATGTGGTTCTTGGGGAAGAAAACAAATTAAGAACATAAGAACATAAGAAATAGGAGCAGGAGTAGGCCATCCAGCCCTTCGAGCCTGCCCCGCCATTCAATAAGATCATGGCTGACCTGTCGCTGCTCAGTTCCACTTTCCCACCCTCTCCCCATAACCCTTAATCCCCTCTCCTATCAAAAACCCATCAACCCGCGTCTTAAAAATATTTAGCGAGGCAGCCTCCACCACTTCAACGGGCAGAGAATTCCAGAGATTCACCACCCTTTGAGTGAAGAAGTTCCTCCTCAACTCCGTTCTAAACCGCCCCCCTTTTATCTTGAGGCTGTGTCCCCTAGTCCTATTGTCTTTTTTGAGCGGGAAGAGTCTTTCCACCTCTATCCTATCCATCCCATTCATCATCTTATACGTCTCAATGAGATCTCCTCTCATTCTTCTAAACTCTAACGAGTACAAGCCCAGTTTATTCAGCCTCTCCTCATAGCTCAACCCCCTCAACTCCGGTATCAGCCTAGTAAACCTCCTCTGCACTCCCTCCAAGGCCAAAATATCTTTGCGCAGGTGCGGCGCCCAAAAATGCACACAGTACTCCAGTTGCGGCCTCACCAATGCCCTATACAGCTGCAGCAAGACCTCCCTACTTTTATATTCAATCCCCTTCGCTATGAAGGCCAGCATCCCATTCGCCTTCCTGACCACCTGCTGCACCTGCAAGCTGGGTTTTTGCGACTCATGCACAAGGACCCCGAGGTCCCTCTGCACCGTTGCCTGCTGCAGTTTTTCGCCTCGTAAGTAATAGTCCTTCCTACCATTTTTCCTACCAAAGTGGACCACCTCACACTTGCCAACATTAAATTCCATTTGCCATTTCCTGGCCCATTCGCCCAGCCTATCTAGATCCTTCTGCAGACTCTCCACACCCTCCGCACAATTTGCCGTTCCCCCAATCTTGGTGTCATCAGCAAATTTCGACACTCTACACTCGGTTCCCTCCTCCAGATCATCTATATAAATGGTAAAAAGCTGAGGCCCCAGCACCGACCCCTGGGGCACTCCACTAGTCACCATCCGCCAATCCGAATAGCACCCGTTGACCCCCACTCTCTGCCTCCTATTTGACAACCAATCCTCTATCCACGCTAACACCCTACCCCCAACTCCATGTCCCTCGACCTTCTGCAATAACCTCTTGTGAGGCACTTTGTCAAACGCTTTCTGAAAATCTAGAAAGACCACATCCACCGGCTCTCCTCTATCCACCGCCCTAGACACATCCTCATAGAACTCTAGTAAATTTGTCAGACACGACTTCCCTTTAATGAAACCGTGCTGCGTCTGCTCTATCAAGCAATTCCCTTCAAGATGCCTCGCAATTTCCTCCTTAATGACAGATTCTAACATTTTACCTACCACAGATGTTAAACTAACCGGCCTATAATTCCCCGCCTTTTGCCTGGCACCCTTCTTAAACAACGGCGTAACATTAGCCGTTTTCCAATCATCCGGCACTTCCCCGGAATCCAGCGACGTTTGGAAAATAACCACCAAGGCATCCATTATCACCTCCGCCATTTCTTTCAGAACCCTCGGATGCATTCCATCCGGTCCTGGGGACTTGTCCACAATCAGCCCCTCCAGTCTGTCGAGCACCGCCTTTCTAGTAACAGTAATGTCATTAAGACCCTCCAGTCCTACCACCTTTCTATCGCTAACACCCGGCAAATTATTCATGTCCTCCTCCGTGAAGACAGAAACAAAAAAGTTATTCAATACCTTAGCCATATCCCCATCCCCTACCACTAGGTCCCCTTTCTCATCCTCTAAAGGACCAACATTCACCCTAGCCAGCCTCTTCCTTTCTATATATTTATAAAAACTCTTGCTATCTTTTTTATATTAAGCGCTAGCCCAGCTTCATAGTTTCTCCTACCCTTCCTTATCAACTTCTTTGTCAATCTTTGTTGACATTTAAACCTCTCCCAATCCTCTTCTCGCCCACTACTCCTAGCTACTCTAAATTCCTCCGCTTTTAGTTTAACACTTTCCTTCACCTCCTTCGTTATCCATGGCTTATTACCTCTCCTCCTACTATCCTTTTTGACCATCGGAATAAATTTCCGTTGAGCACCAAGAAAGATTAAATTAAAATTAAAAATTAAATCTGAAAATATACAAAGAACTATCAGTTAACAATTCAAGAAAAGATCCACTGGACTTCACCATCACAGTAATTCTGGCCATAAGTACCAAAAGCATCAAATGTAATTTACAAATATGCTGCATTTAAAGCTACAATACTTTGTTCTATATAGTTGAACTTTTCATACAAGTGAAAACACTAATAATATTGTCCAACAGATTAACACCATACTGGAAGCAAATTGATCCTTTAAACTTGAAATAGAGAGGAAGCAGAAACCAATTACCAAGCAATAAGATTTCAGAAATTAATTATGGGACAAGCAAAGCTGGAACCTGTAAGTGCAAGTTCTTCAGAGGACGAGGAAGACCATAAAAGTAGATGATTAATCAATGTCTCAAGACCTGGCAAGTGCTCAAGTGCACTTTTTCAGTGCAATACACTTGATTATTTGGCGTAATAAAATTCTGTGGTGCTTTGCTAAAGTGCAAATTGCTTTTAGTGCAAAGTTTCCATGAACTTTTGCACTGGTTTGAACACATTCTTAGAAACAGGTCACTTGCGCAAAAACTACCACTGGGAGTGCCATTAACCACCACTGGGAGTTGCTGCTGATTGAAAACCTATAAATGAGCCCAAGGAGTAAAATGACGTGAAGTGTTTCATTTTGGTAAGAACAACATGGAGCAACAATGTAAAAGAGATCTAAAGAGGATGTAAGAGCAGATCAACCTATGGATTTTTGTGCAACAAATTATTGAAAAGGACTCTGACTACACTTCCCACTGCCTTGGGAAAGCAGCCAACATAATCAAGGACCCCTGCACCCTGGACATACTCTCTTCCACCGGAAAAGATACAAAAGTCTGAGGACACGTATCAACTGACTCAAGAGCAGCTTCTTTCCTGCTGCCATCAGACTTTTGAATGGGCCTACCTCACATTAAGTTGATCTTTCTATGCACCCTAGCTGTGACTAACACTACATTCTGCACCCTCTCCTTTCCTTCCAAATGTATGGTATGCTTTATCTGTATAGCACGCAAGAAACAATACTTTTCATTGTATCCCAATACATGTGACAACAACAAAAAGACAGACTGAGAAGAGTTAAAGTAAATGGGATCCATTGATGTATAGATAGTAAAAAAGCAAGGAAGTTATGATAAACCTATGTAAAACACTGGCTTGGCTATGAGTTCAGTTTGGTTCTGGAGACCACACGATAAGGGGCGCAAAAAAGATTGATATAAATGAGCGTGCTTGTGGCACAACAGTAGCACGTCTGACTCCAAATCAGAAGATTGTGTTCAAATCATGTCAGGCTCACAGTTTTTTGTGTTGTTTTTAAAGGGGTGTCAGAATGGCTGACTGGTCTAAGGCACCAGAGTCAAGGACTGAAGTCCTTCCTAGAAAAGTTAGGTGTTCTGGTCTCCAACTGTAGGTTCAAATCCCACTTCTGACACATACTGGGCAGTACGGTGGCACAATGGTTCGCACTGCTGTCTCAGTGCGAGAGATCTGGGTTTGATTCCTGGCTTGGATCACTGTGCAGAACCTGCACATTCTCCCCATGTCTGTATGGGTTTCCTCTGGCTTCCTCAGTCCGAAAGATGAACTGGTTAGGTGCACTGGCCGTGCTAAATTCTCCCTCAGTGTGCTCAAACAGGTGCTAGTGTGGCAACTAAGGGATTTTCACAGTAACTTTATTACACTATTAATGCAATTTTACTTGTGACAAATAAATAGACACAAGTAGATTGGAAGCACTGGAACTGATCTCCTCAGGAGGTTTGAGATTTGCACTGAAATCATCGATTGTCCCAATTTAGAACATATATCAGGCAATGTAGATTCAGGCACTTGAGAACTCAAATATCCAAATCAACTTGCTAAATTAATGTGCTTTTCTTCAGCTTCATGAAGGCATTCCAATTGCTGTGTAGCTTCCCCACAGTGTATGCAGAGACAGATTTGTCTGTTGGTACAGGAAACTGCCAAAGCATGAGTTAAAGTGGCTCCACCTGCCAAAGAAATTCTGCTTGGCTCAAAGACATAACCTACATTCCACTACCAAAGTGATTAACACCCTGCTGATATTACTAACATAGGGTTTTATTCACATATATGGTAATTTCTCAGAAGGTGAATAATCAGCATAATATAGCCCTTTGTATAATTAACCATCCCTTTCAACAGACATTGCAATTAAGTATAATTTTTGGTAGTCCAGGTCTTACAACTGCATTACCCATCCGATTCATACAACAGTGGCTTGAGTGAAGCATGAAGTTCTATTGTACTACATGCTCAGATGACTGATAACAGGAGCACTTTCTATGGTCAAAAATAAAATATTACTTGAAATAATTCAACCACCTTGTGTCTGATTGGTCTGCAAACTATTTCCTTTCAGCTTTCATTAATCTTGAGGTCACAAGATAATTGCTAATCTCTGATAATAGGTATGTGATAATTTGCATGGCAAATTATCCTAAATGAGTTGGGCCATTTTGTGTGTGAACAGGATAGCTGAACTACTCCCAGTATTGCAGTTGTGGTGTCAAAATCAGTTGAAAATAATGTCCCCAGAAAATGAAAAGCCTACATAGTTAGACATAGTCCCACAAAGACAACAAAGATCACAATTACACCTAATCCTCTGCATAACAATGGAAGAATATCGCGATCCTCAGTGCTGTAAAGGCCAAATCTAATTTTATTCTGTCAAAGAGGTTGTGACAAATGCTACCATCTGGTTAAGATTCTCTGATCTTGGCACAGGGAGAAATTTAATCAGACTTGATTTGTCTATTCACAATTGGCTTCCACTAGATTTCAGTCACATTTGCCCTATTGAAGATTATTAAATGCTGCTCTTGAAAATTAGGCATGTCCAAACCACTTTAAGTATAATCCATCAAACTGGACATGTGTCAACAGAATCTCAATGTGTTTTCCATCCTGAAAATGAAAGGATGAAAGCTCTGAAGTCTGAACTAAGCTGCCATAAAAGATCAACAATCATGCAGTTAAATCATGGGTTAGTAAGTTCGCCGATGACACGAAGGTCGGTGGTGTTGTGGACGGTCTGGAAGGATGTCAGAAGTTGCAGCAGGACATAAATAGGATGCAGAACTGGGCAGAGAAGTGGCAGATGGACTTCAATGCGGATAAATGCGTAGTCGTCCATTTTGGCAGGACCAATGGGACGAACGAGTACACTATCAAGGGCAGGAGTCTTAGTAGTGTTGAAGAGCAGAAGGATCTTGGGGTCCGGGTCCACAGGACTCTTAAATCGGCCTCGCAGGTGGAGGATGTGGTCAAGAAGGTGTATGATATACTGGCCTTCATTAATCGAGGTATTGAGTTTAGGAGTCGAGAGGTAATGCTGCAACTTTATAAGACCCTTCTCAGGCCTCACTCGGAGTACTGTGCGCAGTTCTGGTCGCCTCACTATAGGAAGGACGTAGAAACTATTGAAAGGGTACAGAGGAGATTTACAAGGATGTTGCCTGGATTGGGAGGCATGCCTTATGAAGATAGGTTGAGGGAGCTGGGGCTCTTCTCCCTGGAGAGACGAAGGTTGAGAGGCGACCTGATAGAGGTTTATAAAATGTTGAGAGGAATAGATAGGGTGGATTCTCAGAGGCTATTTCCCCAGGTTGAAATGGTCGCTACGAGAGGACACAGATTTAAGGTGTGGGGAGGCAAGTACAGAGGTGATGTTAGGGGTAAGTTTTTCACTCAGAGGGTGGTGAGTGAATGGAATCGGCTGCCATTAGTGGTGGTGGAGGCAAACTCGCTGGGGTCTTTTAAAAGACTTCTGGATGAGTATATGGGATTTAGTGGGATTGGGGGTTATAGATAGGTCTATGGATTGGTAGGTGTTGATGTGATTGGCGCAACTCGTGGGCCGAAGGGCCTGTTTGTGCTGTAGTGTTCTATGTTCTAAACATCTCATGTTATTAGCATTTTGAATTTTCCCTTCAATTTTAAGTCAAGCAAAAGTGAAGCATCGAATAGGTGGCACGGTAGCACAGTGGTTAGCACTGTTGCTTCACAGCTCCAGGGACCTGGGTTCAATTCCCAGCTTGGGTCACTATCTGTGTGGAGTTTGCACATTCTCCTTGTGTCTGCGTGGGTTTCCTCCAGGTGCTCCGGTTCCTTCCCACAGTCCAAAGATGTGCGAGTTAGGTTTGATTGGCCATGCTAAATTGCCCCTTAGTGTCCTGAGATGTGTAGGTTAGAGAGATTAGTGGGTAAAATATGTAGGGATATGGGGTAGGGCCTGGGTGGTATTGTGGTCAGTGCAGACTCGATGGGCTGAATGGCCTCTTTCTGTATTGTAGGGTTTCTATGATTTCTTTTACTTGGCCTAATGGTTTGAATCAATGGTATATTAGGTAAAAGTAGCTAGTGTAATGCTACAACAGAAGGTAGCAAGTAGGATGTCCAGTTGATATTGAATTAGCAAATCACTGCCAAGGCTGTAATTGTACAGTTACAGTAACAAACCTGGGAAAATGCAATGTTTAGCCATGTCTTATTTCCAAGGTGTACAATTTAACAGGCTACACTATAAAAGTGAGAATGCTTTCTAAACAGTTTAAATTTGCTTTTTTAGGTCAATTGTAATCTATAGTAATAGTTTGTCTGTACATATTGATTGGCTGATGTTGATTTGGTGGATGGGGCCTGGTGCATGGTATGTAGGCATGCAAAAAGGACTGCATGATGCAAGTGCAGCTGTCAACAGTGGTGGTAATAGCAAGGGCAGAGTGGGGATTTGTGGAGAAAAGAAATAGAAAGTAAAAGGAGACAAAGTTACCCTTCTGGAGGGATTGATGATGGAAAATGAGATAATGGAATTGGTGAAGTATACTAATTAGACCACAAGTGTTTTGAAGGTATTTGCTAGTTAAGATGTTTTTTTCAGAGAGTGCAGGCTTGATGGGCCAAATAACCACCTCCTGCACTGCGGGGATTCTATGAAGTGCAAATTCCTTTTGGTACTGTTTGTATCATTCAACTAATGTTCTTGAAGGTTGTACCATACATTATTTTGAACAGTTCTACCAGCGCGGACTTGTAAACCGCAGCAGGTAAATTAATAGACAACTTAACATGTACTGGATGTACTAAGGGAATTTTCGCCTTACAACAAGACAAAACTTTTAACCAAGTTTGTATATTGTACTGGCAGATTTCAGGATATGCACAATATACTACTGAGCATCAGAAACTAAAAGGTTTATAGTTAATTAGCATGTTTGTACTCAATTCAACAGTCCTTAAGCGCACGTAGATGGTCCAAAGTTTAAGTTACAGATTGGATTGTCATACCTCAATGTAATTGAAATATACTAAGAAACAAAAAGTAAAAGGCGGAAACAGCAAAAATGTATTCATTTAGTACTCCAGATTCATGCAAAGTGACTTGGCACAAAGATAATTTATTTTACACTGCGTTTGAAATAAGTTTTCCCCCAAAACTTTAGGGCAAACATTTGAATTGCACTTCAATTTTCAGCCAGCTCTTCAAATACAATGTACTCTCCCATTGTCCTGACTGCCAAACCATGAACAACGATGTTGTTCTTTAAATCAAAGTCCCTACAAAGAAAACTAAAACTTTTCTTCCCCTTATTTTGAAGGCAAGAAGGTCAAATGTGATTGGCATGCTCTTTCCAAGTGCTTCAAAACGGACTTTAGACAAGACCGGCCCAAGACAATCCAGATGTCTCGACAAGTTGATGATTAGGCTTGCCTAATCAGCAATTACTCAGCTTATAATTCATTTAAAAAAGTGGTGGGGGCGGGGGGGAAGCAAGAGAGGAGGAAATGCAGAAATGGTTTTCCACCCCTTTAAAAACATTCAGCACTATTCTTCCTATGTAGGCCACCATTAAAGATTACTACAGCTTTGTAAAACAAAGCTGATTAAAGACAGCCCCTCTATCATACAAGCAGATCATTTTGTATCATGAAGCTAAAACACAGTACTCAAATGCTTAGAGTATTATTTGAAGGTTAACATATGCATAACTGATTTACAAACCTCAAGATTTTAAGAAATGTATGAAATAGAAAACATTTCATTGCATGTGTGTTTAGGAGTGGGATCTCTGCTTGGAAATGCTATCCTGCCATCTGCCCTTACAGATCCTGATAAAATATTGGGGATAAGTACAAATTTATTTTTACTTCAGAATGTTCTCTTGATTTTTTCCAATAATGCAGTACAACGTAGGGACACAACACAATTGGGGTAGGCCATTTAATCTGTCGAGTCTGTTCCAGTATTCAATGACATTATGGCGATTGGTAACCTAACTCATCTACCTTTTCCCTATATCCTTAATGTTTGGCTAACTAGATTCTACCAATCTCAGATTTACAATTAACAAATGATCTAGTATCAACTGTCGTTTGAAGACAGTTCCAAACTTGCATGTAGAAATATTTACTAATTTCATGCAGAACGTCTCGCTTTTAAATATGTCCCCTACTCCAGACTTTTCATCAAACAAATAGTTTCTCTATACAATCTGATCTGTTCCCCTTCATATCTTGATAGCTTAGATCAAATCACCCCTTAATCTTAAATTTCATGGAATATAGCTACAGCTAATATAATTTAACCTTTAGAATTCAGCTATCATTATGGCAAATCCATGCCTCACCTCCTTCAAGGCCAGTATGTCCAGAACTGCTCAAAGTATTCCAGATGTGATCTAACCAGAGCTTTGCATTTGACACAGGGCTTCTACCTCCTCATATTCTAATCCTCGAGATATAAAGGCCAGCATCCACGAGAGAACGAGGGGAGATCTCATTGAGACATATAAGATGATGAATGGGATGGACAGGATAGAGGTGGAGAGACTCTTCCCGCTCAGAAAGGACAGTAGGACTAGGGGGCACAGCCTCAAGATAAGGGGGGGGCGGTTTAGAACGGAGTTGAGGAGGAACTTCTTCACTCAAAGGGTGGTGAATCTCTGGAATTCTCTGCCCGTTGAAGTAGTGGAGGCTGCCTCGCTCAATATTTTTAAGACGCAGGTTGATGGGTTTTTGATAAGCGAGGGGATTAAGGGTTATGAGGAGAGGGTGGGAATGTGGAACTGAGCCACGACAGATCAACCATGATCTTATTGAATGGCGGGGCAGGCTCGAAGGGCTAGATGGCCTACTCCTGCTCCTATTTCTTATGTTCTTATGTTCTTTCATTATGTTCTCAAAGACAATTTGGGATGGGCAACAAACGTTGACCATCCCAACAACAATCACATCCTACAAAAGAATAAAAGAAATGCTGATGACGTTTTAATGATTTATGTACCTGGACCTCAAAGTCCTTCCAACATCTATGATATCTAAATTTGCACCATTTATTTTTGCCTCCTCAAAATCCTTTTACCACAATTTTATCCATTTAGAATTAAAAAATCATGGGTTGTGAACATCACTGGCAAGGCCAGTGCTTCTTGGCTATCCTCAGCTTCCTTTGATGGTGAGCTGCTTTATTAATACCTTTGTAATTTGATGTATTGCTTTACACAGCTTGCAACACTGCCTTCCTTTATATCAGCAAATCTGCATGTGACTTTTTATTCCATCATTTAAGTTGTTAACAAGTAGTGAATAATTGACAGCTCAATACAGTAAGTTCTCACTTAATGTAGCTATGTTAATGAAACTATAAATGAAGCAACATTAAGCAAATCAGATTTTCTCATTAAAACAAATGTAAAAGGTGTAGTTTGATTCTGCATGACCACTCAAACTTTACATTGGTAAAATTCCTAAATTCATAAATGTAACAACTTTTAAAATAAAATGTAAAACTACAAACTGAACTAACTTTTGCTACTGATTCTGGGGTTGCCAACGTTCCCTCACCAACCCTGCCTTTCCCCCAAACTTTTGCTACTCATCAGCTGAGCTCTCACCACAGCAAGAGGCAGGAGCAGCAGCTCTGTGTTAGGATTGCAGAAGTTAGCAATGGCCAGTTCTGCTGGCTAGAGGAAAGGTCAGTAAGCAGGGTGTGTCACTCCAAAATTGTGTCAATCAGGTCACACAACCCTGCTTCAGACCTGCAGTGGAATGATGCCAAGACAAAACACCTGGCATTAAACATGACCACAGTAAGAAGTCTCTGAACGCCAGGTTAAAGTCCAACAGGTTTATTTGGTAGCACAAGCCACTACCTTTCAGAGCGCTGCCCCTTCATCAGGTGAGTGGGAGCTCTGGTCACAAACGGGGCATATAAAGACACAAACTCAATTTACAAAATAATGGTTGGAATGCGAGTCTTTACAGGTAATCAAGTCTTAAAAAGGTACAGACAAGGTGAGTGGAGAGAGTGTTAAGCACAGGTTAAAGAGATGTGTATTGTCTCCAGCCAGGACAGTTAGTGAGATTTTGCAAGCTCATGCAAGTGGTGGGGGTTACAGGTAGAACATAGAACACAAAACTACAGCACAAACAGGCCCTTTGGCCCACAAGTTGCGCTGATTATATCACTACCTACTAGGCCTACCTATAACCCTCCATCCCATTAAATCCCATGTACTCATCCAGAAGTCTCTTAAAAGACCCCAACGAGTTCGCCTCCACCACCACCGACAGCAGCCGATTCCACTCACCACCACCCTCAGTGAAAAACTTACTCCTGACATCTCCTCTGTACCCACTCCCCAGCACCTTAAACCTGTGTCCTCTTGTAGCAACCATTTCAACCCTGGGAAATAGTCTTGAGAATCCACCCCATCTATACCTCTTATAAATCTCTATCAGATCACCTCTCACCCTTCGTTTCTCTAGGGAAAAAAGACCCAGCTCCCTCAACTTATCCTCATAAGGCAAGCCTCCCAATCCAGGCAACATCCTTGTAAATCTCCTCTGCACCCTTTCAACAGCTTCCACATCTTTCTTGTAATGAGGCAACCAGAGATGCACACAGTACTCCAAGCGGGGTCTTATAAAGCTGCAGCAGTATCTCTCGACTCCTAAACTGAATCTCTCGATTAACGAAGGCTAGTACACCAAATGCCTTCTTGACCACATCCTCCACCTGAGAGGCCGATTTAAGAGTCCTATGGTCCCAGACCCCAAGGTCCTTCTGATCCTCTACACTGCTAAGAGTCTTACCCTTGATATTATACTCCTTCATCCCATTGGACCTGCCAAATTGGACCACTACACATTTATCCGTGTTGAAGTCCATCTGCCACTTCTCCACCCAGTCTTGCGTCCTATCTATGTCACACTGCAACTTCTGACATACCTCCAGACTATCCACAACACCACCAATCTTCGTGTCATCGGCAAACTTACCAACCCATCCCTTCTCTTCCTCATCCAGGTCATTTATGAAAATTACAAACAGCAAGGGTCCCAGAACAGATCCCTGGGGCACTCCACTGGTGACCGACCTCCATGCAGAAAAAGACCCATCCACAACCACTCGCTGCCTTCTGCAGGCAGATAGTGTGACGTGAACCCAAGATCCCAGTTGAGACCATGCTCATGTGTGCGCAACTTGTGGGCCGAAGGGCCTGTTTGTGCTGTAGTTTTGTGTTCTATGTTCTACCTGTAACCCCCACCACTTGCGTGAGCTTGCAAAAACTTGGCTATCAGTGAACTCTGGCGTGTCATGAAGGCCGCCATGGAGAACGCTTACCCAAAGATCAGAGGCCAAATGCCCATGGCCGACTCATCGATCAACAGTTCCAGTGCGCCACAGCAAAAAAACTGCACCGACCTCCTCAGAAGACAAACACGGGACATGGTGGACAGAGTATCCTTCACCATCTAGTACTTCCTTGGAGCTGACAAGCTACAACATCTTCTCTGGAGCCTTCAACAAGTCATTGAAGAACATTTCACCTAGGCTATCCTCACACCCCTACTTCTTGCCTTCAAACAACTGCGCAACGTCAAACAGATCACTGTCCGCAGCCAACTACCCAGTCTTCAGGAAAACAGTGACCATGACACCACACAATCCTGCCACAGCAACCTCTGCAAGATGTACCGGATCATCGACACTGATGCCATCTCACGTGAGATCATCCTCCACCAGGTACACAGTACATACACTGCAGGAAAGGATGTCCCAAGGCATGGTACATGGAGAGACCATACAGACGCTATGACAACAGATGAATGAACACCACTCGACAATCACCAGGCAAGACAGTGTTCTCTTCCTGTTGGGGAACACTTCAGCACCCACGAGCATTTGGCCTCTGATCTTCGGGTAAGCATTCTCCATACCTGTGAAGGCTCGCATTCCAACTATTATTTTGTAAATTGAGTTTGTATCTTTATATGCCCTGTTTGTGACCAGAACTCCCACTCACCTGATGAAGGGACAGTGCTCTGAAAGCTAGTGGCTTGTGCTAACTCAACCTGTTCAACTTTAACCTGGTGTTGAGAGAGTTCTTACTGTGTTTACCCCAGTCCAACGCTGGCATCTCCACATCGTGGTTAAACATGAATACAGGCTCTATTAACTGAGCAACATTAAAGCAGAACAACTTGAAGTGAGACTTTCGGTACAGATCCATGGAGTACATTGTACACTCACAGATGTGAGTAGTAGTAGTAGTAGTAATCTCTAAACCCACTTTTTCCTTCTGTTCATTCAACGTCCAAATCAGTTCAATTATTTGCATTCAATGAGCTTCAGCTTTAGCTAAGGGACATTATCAGAAACCATCTGGAAGTCTACACAAACTGTGCGCAGACATTCACCTCTTAAAAAAATATTCAATCTGGTTTATCAGGCATGATCAACCATGGATAAATCCATACTGGTTTGCTCTGATTAGTTGAGATTAGGAGTGTTTAGTCACCATTCCCTTAATTTATAAGACTTTAGCAATTTCCTGACCATAGGTGCTTTCCTCCAATCTTTGTTGCAAAACTGTGCAAGTCATGCTGCTTTTCAGTACGAACAAACATTTCCCCAAATCAAAAGGTGTTTGGAAGATTAATTAAGACACCTGCAACGTTCTCACTTAATTTAAAACCGAGGGTGGAACTTATCTGGTGCTTGCAATGTCACTTCTTAGTATTATTTTAACTTATTTTTGTTAATATTAACTTTAGAGAAGTCCTGCGCTGCCACCCCCCCATCCCAACTCAAAGTTAATTTCCTTTGGACAGGCAGCCCCAAACTGGGATCTGCAGACCCCTGGGGACGAGGGGCTCCATAAAGGCCTCTAGGGGACCATGAAGCATGGAGCGTCGCATGACCAATGAATGCCAAGTCAAAGTGTAAACTTTATTTTGATAAGCAACAATGTTTGCACAGTTTGATGCTGTCTATCTGGTGCTGCCTCTCGAAGAGGGATCGCTTGTCCAAGTACATGCCTGGAGGTCTTCACCAATGGGGCTTCAGCACAGAAGAATATAAAGTCAGGTCAATCCTCCTCGTCTTCTAGCTGAGTACTGACAACCTCACGGTGTCAACTAAGGCAAAGAGATGCAAACTGGGCAGCATTTCCCATCTTAGTTCATTCCCAACTGAATTTTAAAAAGTTCAAATCTTAAAACTTACGTCCATCAAATGATTTCCAGTAAATCACTAGACATCTGCCTTTAAGAGGTTGCTTAGATACAGCACTTGGGACAAATGGGATCAAAAGTTATGGGAAGATTTGAAACTAAAATTCAAATTTTAAATTCAAAACTTTATTTTTGAATAAATCTGAAATTTTCAAAAATTTGAAATTTTGATTTCAAAAATTTGAAAATAGTTAGAGAAATCAAATGGACCAGGGCAAGATCTCGTGTTTGAGAGAGTGCGAGGGTGATCGAGAATTGCACATATGTGAATGTGATGGAGAAGTGAGCCTGTGAAAGAACATGGCAACGAACGTGTGAACATGAAAGAGATGCGAGTGTGTGGGAGGGAGAATGAGATGCACGCGTCTGATATTAGAATAAGTTTTTCCCATTAGAAATAGCAGAGTAAGACTTACATATTTTAAAATCCGAGAACTTTTAAATTACCAGATTAATATAAGCATAGATATAGCCAGAAAAGACTTGTAACATTTTATTTTGTGTTCGCACCTATTTTGTGGCAAAAAGCAGCACGTCAACATTATACAAATGCTTGGGCTTCCCTGGTGCTCTTAGGAAATCATTAGGGCTCCACGACTCAAAGCTTAGGAAACCCTGATCCCTTCTCAGTTGTAAATACTGGCAAATTAATTATTCAACAGTTCACTAATTCTCAATTAACAATATCACCATTATCAGTTCTCAGAACCAACATTTTTCCAAATACCTTTTTTTTAACCAATTTAGTTGTAAAAAGAAAAATTAAGATTTTGATATGCCTTACAAGTTTCCTGTCATTCTTCCATTTTGTAGTTCTGTTAGAACTATACCATCAAGGACTATTTTCTTTTAAAACTTTGAAGCACAGTGCATTATTTGGACACTTGGAAATTGACCTGAAGTTTTTCAAAGAGATTGTAAGCTCATCTTGGACTGTCGACAAGCATGCCTTTTCTAAGAAATCACCTGACTTCAGCTAACTGAAAAGTATGACTCTCAAGGCGGGGGGAGAATAGCTGTGCGCTTGCTTACACTGCAGTTACTTTAACTATTGGGGTAAAAACTGTTTAACGTAGAAAATAGGAGCAGGAGGCGACCATTTGGAGCTTTGAGCCTGCTCCGCCATTCATCACAATCATGGCTGATCGCCCAACTCAATAGCCTAATCCTGCTTTCTTTCCATAACCTTTGATCCCATTCGCCCCAAGTGCTATATCTAAGCAGCCTCTTAAAGGCAGACAGTGATTTACTGGAAATCATTTGATGGACATGAGCTTTAAGTTTTGAACTTTTTAAAAAAATTCAGTTGAGAATGAACTGAGATGGGGAAAAGCTGCCCAGTTTGCATCTCTTTGCCTTAGTTGACACTGAGGTTGTCAGTACTCAGCTAGGAATTCTCATTTCAGGAAAACGCGAGAGACTGAGATGAGGAGGATTGACCTGGATTTATATTCATCTGTGCTGAAGCCCCATTGGTGAGAACCTCCAGGCATGTACTTGGGCAAGCGACCTGTCTTCACAAGAGGCAGCACCAAATAGACAACAAACTGTGTGCAAACATAGTTTTTCCATGTAAAATTTACATTTTAACTATGTGCATCCTGGGGAGTTTTAAAAGGGATAGACAGGTATATTTACAGGTTATGGCTGTGTTAACTAGTTCTTGCAACTTGCTTTAAAAAAGTTTTATTTTAGAATAAGCTGGATTGTGGCAGCCAGGGGATTTTCACAGTAATTTAATTGCACTGTTAATGTAAGCCTACTTGTGACCCTAATAAATAAATTTTAGCAACCTGTGGAGTAAGTAGGGCTAGATAAACGGCACACATGTCTTTGGGGCTCATCCAAGATTTTGAAATGCCGCCTTTAGGTGACTGGACACAAAACATTGTAAAGTACAATGAACAGATTTCTAATCAGGTTTCCAATTCATTAGTAAACCAAAATGGTTTGGGAACTTGAAGACTTTTCCAGAAATGGAAGATTTAATGCAGGCTGATTTACAAAAAGTAACCGAAACTAAACTTCTGTCACTCTTTGTTGCACTTAAGGAAATGGATTAAGAGATCCACGTTTATGAAAAAGGAATATAGAAATTCAGTTAAAATTACAATTTACAGAAAACCAAAGTATCATTAATCCATTAATGTTTAATATTTGCATTTTTTCCTGAGGGGAGAGAGTGGAGTAAAAAGAAGGAACAATATAGTGGAGAAGCAAATGATCAGCGAGTCCAAGTCTATGAAGTTTATACAGTGCAATAGGATTGGACACTGTTCAGGTAAAGATAAGTTTCAACCAGTCAGATCAAAAAACCAACAAGGTGATATTTTTACTGAATTTTTCAAAGTTGTTCCACCTCAATAATGTCAGCGCACTATTGATTGCAACAGAGTATAGTTCTATTTCAAAGCACAATTTGTGCCCTGACAGAAGTCCTCAAATAGTCAATGTGCCCTTTACCTGAAAGGTCCTGCATACTGACCACTGTGGAATAGCACACAGCTAAAATTTAAGGCTGTTGATTGTATACGTGACTTCTGATTGGAAGCAGTCTACCTGAGCAGTTCTTCGTCAGAAACTCCAGCAATGGAGGTGCTCCAATTTCTCCCACTCAGCACCACTGCAGCCAGAGAGCTAACGCAGCTATCTGTTCACACTGCTGTCACAATACACTACCTGGCTTCATTTACTAATGCTATTGTTATGTGACACTGTTAGAACTGACAAGAAAACAAAAGTAAAGAAAATGATAATAAAAAGAAAGTTTGCAATCAAACTGTTATATTTCCTAATGTTTTGAGTATCTCCAGTAACATAATTTCCACCATCCTCAGTTTTTCAGAATAGCAATGCTCAAAGAATTTAATTAAAAAATTTCACTGGCTTTTCTGAACCAAGATGTTTAATCCAGATTAGATAGTGAAGAGGAGAGTGTGAAGGAGGGCATGAATAGTAGCTTAATGAAATGAAAATACAAAGCTTTCAGGTTTCTGCAACAGAATTTTGTTTTTAGCTATGCATTACACAAAAAGAAATAATGGGCAGCATTTCTGCCTCCAGCACCAGGGGCCCAAGTTCTATTCCGGCCTTAGATGACTGTCTGTGCTGAGTTTGCATATTGTGTCTGCATAGGTTTCCTCCAGGTGCTCCGGTCCCTTCCGCACCTCCTCCTTCAGTCCAAAGACGTGGTTACGTGATTGGCCATGGGAAATGTGTGGGGTTATGGGGCTACAGCAGAGGGGACAGCCTGGGTGAGATGCTTTTTTTGGAGAGTCAGTGCAGGCTTGTTGGGTTGAATGGTTTCTTTCTGCTCTGTAGGGATTCTAGACAATTTTTTTTTTCTCATGTTCAATTTCAACTTCACTAGAATCACTTTAGGTTTTCTTGATAATTTTAATCTTTACAGCCACGTACAATTCTACACACTTCTGGTTATCCTTTCTACATATTTCAGAAGGTTCTTCATGTCGACTCAGTGCCACTACTCCCACCTGTCAGCTTTTATTGTTTGAGCTTTCAATTTCTCAGTTGATACATTTAAAATACTTTCTTGGCTTGTGCTCACTAATCCAAAGTATGCACTTATTCCACAGTACACTTAATGCATTGCCTTTGCCTCCCATGGAGATGTGTTATTAAAAAGTACTCCCCATGCCGGTCAATTTGTTTAAGCACTTGGTACATTCATTTGATGCTATTTTTTAAAAAACGTTGTATGCTTGAGTACTGGTCTCTGGTTGTGCTGAAGTGTAAAATCACAAAATTGATCATACAGTCATCACCATTATTCAGGAGCACCACACCTTCTATTCCCTGTATTTTAGTTGGTCATTTCTCTTTACCAAATTAAGACGTTAACTGCCTCTTGAGGCTTCTCTGAAACTTCAGGCCACACAAGTAACATAACACATTAATACTGCAGACTCTAAACTAATTCAACCAACATAATGCAGTGTGAAAGAGCAGAATACTGTGTATACTGGAAATCTGAAATAAACTGGAGCAACATAATGCACAGTGGTTAGCACTGCTGCCTCACAGCACCAGGAACCCAGATTCAATTCCTGGCTTGGGTCACTGCCTGTGCGGAGTCTGCATATTCTCCCCGTGTCTGCATGGATTTCCTCTGGGTGCTCCAGTTTCCTTCTACAGTCCGAAAGACATGGTTAGGCTATGCTAAATTTTCCCTCTGAGCAGGCAATGGAACACGGTGACTAGGGGATTTTCAGTGACTTCACTGCAGTGTTAATGTAAGCCTACTTGTGGCTAATAAATAAACTTTAAAAACAGAAAATGCTGGAAATACTGAGTCAGGCAGACAGCTGGGCAGCAAAACTGAGTTAACATTTCAGGTCTATGGCCCTTCACCATAATTTGGGACAGCTAAAGCGCTTTGTCAACATTTCCTCATTTCTTTACATAGTATCTTCCTTGGTACTAATGTACCAGTAATTAGAAATTGCATTATTAAACCAACTGCATTGTTAGGACAGGTGATAATCATTAGCTTAATCTCAGAAATAGCATAATTTGGATACATCAGGAACAGTGAAAATGTGGGGAAGCAGAGATAGCTGCTATGCTGAGCTGCTCTCAGGATAAACTTGCTTAAGCAAAAGACAAGCTTCAGACTTACTCCTTCACCATAAATTTCTACTGGAATTAATACCTGAAAGCTTGTAGAATTAACATAAAAGTCCAAAGCCATTTATTAAGCAGCTTCTGATGCTCCAAGTGTAATTTTTCCTGCATCTCCCAAATATTCATGAGGTATAAAGCTAAAGTACCCCTCATGCACTATTCAACCCAACTTTCCCCATATATTTTATGGTATACTTATCAATCTTCTACAAACTAATACACTACAATTACTTCCTGGAATGGCCATCTTTACTTTAGGCTTCTTACAACATACTTCCAGTATTCATGGAAAGAAATTGAAGCCAGTGAGAATCAGGGAAAACTCTCCACTGACTCATCACTCCTAACCTAAAGAAAGATGGTGAGGCTGTCAGAAGTCAAATCATCTCAGCCCCAGAACATTGCTGCAAGAGTTGCTCAGTTAGTCACATCACCGTTTCAAAGACATTTCCTCTCTGACAAGGTCAGGAAATGGAGATGTTTGCATATTCAGTCCCATTCATAAACCTTCAAATAACAAAGCAGTTCATACCCATCTACAGCAAGACCTGGACAACACTGGGCTGATAAACAACAAGTATTAGGCTACAATTATTTCCAACACGATTCTACCCACCTCCCCTTGACATTCATGGCATTACCGTTTCCGAACACTTCGCCAACATCACAGGAATCACCATTAACAACAAGACTTAATTGGAACAGCCAGTTTAATCCTGTGGCAAAAAGTTTAATATTTTGCAGTGAGTAACTTACCTCAACTCCTCAAACATGGATTATTTTGCAGTTGCCCAGATGAGTGCACCTCATCCAGGGCAAAGCAGCCCTCCAACCATCACATAAAACATTCACTCCCTCCACCACTGGCACGACATGACAGGAACGTGTGCTATCTACA
Organism: Carcharhinus amblyrhynchos; assembly: GCF_965287045.1. Taxonomy (NCBI): domain Eukaryota; kingdom Metazoa; phylum Chordata; class Chondrichthyes; order Carcharhiniformes; family Carcharhinidae; genus Carcharhinus; species Carcharhinus amblyrhynchos. The sequence continues at coordinate 136,359,462 of NC_137327.1, forward strand.
AGACACTCTATAGCAGCTCGTCAATGCTAAGTCAAGTCTACTGCCTAGAAGATGAAGGCAGCAAGGGATATGAGAATATCACCACCTTGCAAAGTCACACACTATCCAGACTTGTAAAGAGTTCATTGATATCACTAGGTCAAATTTCTAGAAATCCATATACTCACAATGTTGTTAGATATCTACAGAACAAGAGCTACGGACAGTGATATAAGAATGTAGCTGGCTCATCATTATTATCAAGGGCAATAAATGCTGGCCTGGTCAGTGATACAGACATCCCATGAATGTAAAGAAAATACAATTATAAACTCTTTCAGCCCTCAACATCTGTTCAGTTGACACCCACTTGTTGATCAAATTCCACACATTGGTCTTACGTTGAGTTCTACTAATTCCCTAATCCGACGAAATTTAAAAAATGATTCTTAATATTTGCCTTCAAGTTCCTCAAGTCGATTTATCCCACATTAACGCTTTCTGCTCTGGGACAGTCTGTTCTTTATCAACGCAGCATTATTCTTTCAATTTTCCAACCATTTGCACTGGCCTGTCAAACCAGGATACCTCTACCCAACATGAGCTTTTGCTAAATTAATTGCATGCATATTTGTGTATGGAAAATGGACAATTATACAGAATTTGCAGAAAGTGCTAGGGAAAAGTAATAAGTATCATTTCCCTACAAATGAAGTTCCATATCTGGCCATCTGCCACAGATGAATGAATCACTGATTTAAAACTCAAGCTTATTCTGTGCTGTATATGCTCAGGCACTCATTGCACTCTCCTTTGGCCAACAAGAATAGTGTTTTATTTCACAGCAAAAGTAGGCAGAGTTGAAGAAACTCAAGCACATTTAAGAGTAACAGAATGATTTGTACATCACTGCTTAGAACCGGCAATTGTGCGAGACTATTCAACGTAGACACATTTTGCTAAGCATCAATACATCCAAGATGAAAATGAGGGCATATGGATAAATACAATCAGTTCAGGTATTTCACACTGCTAGCTACAGAGCTTGGAAACAAGATTTAGCTTACTTAAAACTGTAGTCCAATATAAGCTTTACAGTTTTAATTAGAATTAACAATAGAACATTGCCTCAATCCTGAACAGTAGAATGGAATAACTTCATTAAACTGGACAGATACAGCCAACCCAAAGTCATATTAAGCATTGCAAAATGTTCTGACAAATCACTTCTCACAGTCAGAACAAGTTTTGAAAGATAAAACATTTTGCCAAGAGCATGTTTTCTGATCAATACGAGTACTATGCTATGGAAGCTGCTAAACATACAGGCTCAGAGTTTCCACTGTGGAAACAGTGTTCTGGATGCAAATTACACCAGTTTTAGAAAAAGTGAATACTTCATGAGTCAACATATCTGGGCAGCACATTTTAGAATTTAAAAACTGCATTAAAAATGCTCTTTCATTTTAAGAATGGTTACATGCAATTACTACAGCTGAAAAATGATTTAAAAATAAACATTTCAAATCAAAAAAAGTGTCTAGCTCACCACCTCTGAGTAACTAGAGAATAAAATAACTTTCAAAACTAGAACCATTACACAACTTACATTGGCTCACATGGTCAGTTTTTAGTAAATTTAAAAAATTGAAACCTTTGACAAAGGTTTTTATTAGTGCCTGCATGTCTGAAAGGCGGCTTAATTTTAAAGGGCCTCAAGACCAGTAAACAGATGCAATTAGTGGAAATTCACCATGGTGATTAATTTGATCTGGTGACATGGTCAGTCTCCAGCATGATGTTTCTTTTAAAACCAGAAACTCGATTTGCACTTGACATAACTTGCGCTAAAATCTATTTGATCTTTTGTTCTGGTTTAGCAGATTTCTGACAAATTGCGCTGCAAAATTTCCATACAAGCTTGTGGCAACTCAAGTCACAATGTTTTGCACTGTATAAACCTATTTACACAACAAATCCCACACATTACTGAGCACAGATATTGCATTTCAAATTGTTGAAAAAACTGCAATATACAAATTTATAGATAAAGGAATAATGCCTTGGTTCAATGTCAGCTATGGGTTGACTGTTTACACTGAGCACCAACATTCAGTGCTCCAAAAATAGACATCCATTCAAGGAATTAATAGGCCATACTACAGATTTGAGAAACTGCTTTTGATTACGAGTACTATCCAGCGTATTATGAAATCAATGAAAATCTTGATTACTAATGCTGCTTGATTTAGAAAGTGAAAAAGCTTTCAGAGTTACAGTTATAATACTGAATGTTAAGGCCACCTTTTCCAATTTTATTAGCAAACAGCCAATTCTCAATATAGTTGAAAGCTGGTGTGTCACCATATTAACATCACAATATTTTCTAAAGAAAATGTTTCAGCTATAAGGGTAATCATGCCTATTGCTAAGACATATGCATTTAAAGTTACATTTCTTTGTGGTGGAATTCTCCTGATCCTTACATGTGGATGCTATGTTAGAAAAGCCTCTACTTTCTCAGGAGACTAAGGAAATTTGCATGCCCGCTACAAATCCAACTTCTACAGATGCACCACATAAAACTTGGCATAGATCCTGCTTTGCCCAAGACCACAAGCAGCTACGAACAGTCATGAGTGAAGCCCAGTCCATCACTCAAACCAGCAAAAGGAGCAACAAAAAAAAAAGACCTTATTTAATTACAATTAGATGCTTGAAAATACCTTGTGACAATTAAACAGCCCATTTGATTGGTACCTAATCCAACTTAAATATTCACTCCTTCCACCAATAATGAATGCCATTGTGTGCCATCTACAAGATGCAGTGCAGCAAATTGCCACAGTTTCTTTCACAGAAACTTTCAGAGTCATGACCTTGACCACCTAGGACAAAGACAGTAGATCCATGGGGACACCACCTATAAGTTCCCCTCCAAGTCACACACCATCCTGACCTTGGAACTGTATGGCTGTCCCCTCACTCTCACCATGTCACAAATGGATGAACAGCAAGTAGCAGACAACAGTGAATCAAAGTTCAGTCCTCAAACTGTTATTATGTAACTTTTACAGATGCATCATAGAAAGCATTCTTTCTGGTTGTATCACAGCTTGGAATGGTTCCTGCTCTGCCCAAGACCACAAGAAACTACAAAAGGTCGTCAACGTAGCCAATCCATCATGCAAACCAGCCGCCCATCCATTGACTCTAACTTCCCACTGCCTCGGCAAAGCAGCCAACATAATCAAGTACCCCATGCACCCCGGACATACTCTTTTCCACCTTCTTCTATTGGGAAAAAGATACAAAAGTCTGAGGTCACTTACCAGCCAACTCAAGAACAGCTTCTTCCCTGCTGCCATCAGACTTTTGAATGGAGCTATCTCACATCAAATTGATCTTTTGCTACAGCCTAAGACTGACACTATTCTGCACACTCTTTGCTTCCCCATGTACATTATGCTTTGTCTGTATTGCAAACAATACTTTTCACTGTATACAAATACATAAGACTATAATAAGCCAAATCAATTCATTCTTACTTTTTTTGAACATGAGTATAATATTCGTAATGCTCATGTCCTCTGGCACCACCTGTTTCTAAGAAAGGCTGGAGGATTACCACTAGTTCCCCTTCAGTTTCCACTCACTTCTCTCAGTACCTATGGATGCATCTCATTGGTCCTAGTACCTGACCTATTGAGTGAAGTGTTTCTAACATCTCCTTTTCAACTGTAAATTCCTTTAGTGTATAGTCATCCCCTTCCTCACCCCAGCCTGGGTTGCACCATCCTCCTTTGTAAAGGCAAGTGCTAAGCACTCACTCAATGGTTCTGCTTCTTCTCCCATCCCCAACTCCCTTTTATCCCTAATCAATCCTACCCTTTCTGTTGCCACCATTTTGCTATTCATACGCTTATAGAACACCCTCAGGGTTATGCTGTTAGTGATAGGGAAAAATTTAACAATGGTAATGCAATTAAATGTTACAGGCTGATGCCCAGACTCCTTGTTGATGGTTGTCATTGCTATGCACGAATGTTGCATGTCACTTATTGGCCAATTCCTGAATGTTGCCCAGGACTTGCAGCGTGCTCATGTTGGATACCCTGTAATCTGAGGGGTTGCAAATGAACACTGCACCTGCATAGTGAATAATATACTAAATAAGGAAAATAAACACGCAGTAAACAGTGATTTTTCAACAAACACCACTGATTCTATAAGATAAACAGTTTGCTACGAGGTGATAGGGCCAGTAAACAAGATCACTAAAAATAGGCATACCAAATGCTTAGTTCAGCACCTAAATGAACTGAATACAATACCAAGCCTGTAATGTTGAACTTGCATTTAATGTGGTCACATCTAAAAGTATTGTACAGGTTTTGGGCAGTCTAGAGAAACAATGGAAAAGATTTGGTGGTCACATTTTCCTACACTAAAGGCAAGTTGTTTTTGTTACTTTTCCCTTTTAAGATGCAAGAGGGATAATGGAAAATTGCAGTGTTAGACCTTTGTCCTTATTAGTGTGGAGACAGTGGATTAGGTGACCCAATAGGGATCGAGATTATGAAGAACTAGCAGCAAGTAAATAGTGATAGATTTTTTTTTACTGGTTGGTGAAACAATAACAAGGAGTAAATCTACAATAATCACAAGAATTAGAAGTTAGAAAGGACATACAACTTCCTACTCCAATCTGGCAGAGCAAAACCCATAACTTATTTCGTAACAGGAAATAGATACTTGCCTGAAAAAGAGGGTGTGAGGGGGTTGGAAGTTGGGGGAGGGCGCGGCACGAAGGCCACCCAGCTGCACAAGTAACTGTTGGAGTTCAAACTATTTTGACGACAAGTTAATGAATGACAGTTGAAACTGACCAGTTATATTTTGCCTGATCTGCACTGTGTTCTTACTCAAGGTCTCCATGCCAATGTTCCTGTGGTCAAATAATGAACATTTCTCTGCCCCAAATACTTTCTGGAATTTGTGTCACCCCTCAATGTCTCCCTTACCACCCCATCCACTTTTCAAACATATTCATGTAACTGCTCTTCTCCAGATTTAGCCATTCTACAGAAGTCAATTATTCAATGTTTCCATCATGTCACATGCCAAATCTGGAGCCAATTTATCTAGTCTTCCATTGCTTCAATCTATGTAGTCTGTCATGTTTTGTGTTCCTAAGTCCTGATACAGAGAAACTTTAATTACTACCATCAGTGCTGATGAACATTCTTGTTCATTGGTGATTTTTCATAAAATCATCTAGTACGCCTCTAGTTTTGTATCTAGTTTGCACCAATTCCACACAGTCATAAGTGTCATTTATGGTAGTCGAGGCAGCCATTTGGCCCATCATGTCCATGCCAGCTAACAACAGAGCAATCCATTTCCTTGTGCACAATCCCTGTAGCTTGACAATTTAATTTCTTCTGAGTGACCATATTTTCTTTTAAAATCATTGATCATAACCACATCCAACCACCTTGTGTGGAGCAAGCTTCAGGCCATTACCACTTGGTGCAAAAACATTTACATCCCCTCTGCATCACTTGCCCAAAATCTTAAATCTGTCTCCTCTCATACCACCAGTTAATGGGAAGAGATTTATCTACCCTATTTAAACCTGTCATAACTTGTGACCTTCATCAAGAATCCCTTCAATCTTCAAGGAGAACCTTTTCAAACTAACCTTGCCAATACTACACCCCCATCTTTGGAATCATTGGAAGATCTCCTCTGCACCCTCTCAAGGAGCTTCACATCTTTTACCAGAACTGTAAGCAATAACTAATTGAAGCCTAACATAAATGCACCACAGCCTCCCTGCTTTATACTGAATGCCTTTATTTATGAAGTCTAAGACCCCTTATGCTTTGTTAACCACTCTTAATACATACTGCCAAAGATCAATTCACACACACTCCAGGTACCTCTGTTCCTGCACAATGCAGAATTGCGCTACTTAATCTATACTGCCTCTCCCCATATCGTCTGCCAAAATGCATCATCTCACATTGCTCCCTTTAAAATTCTATCTGCCACTTGGCTGCCTTTTCTATGAGCCTATGTAACTATGGAGTTAATTGTATCATTTTCATATCTTTCACTCCTCCAGGTTTGGTGTCATTAACAAATTTTGAAATTTCACTCCCTTCACAAAGATCCAAGTCAATTATATATAGAAAAAAAAGCAGTGGTCCTTCCACTGACCCTTGGTGTGAGTGTGTGCTGGGGGGAGGTGGTGCCCACAAAAAGACCACTAACTACCATCCTGATGCTGTCTGAAAAACAACTATCAATTGCTGCCCCCTAAGCTGATTTTTTTTTTATCCAATTGCACACTAGTCCTCCTGTTCCTCAGCTTTGTTAACCAGCCTTTTATATGGTACCTTGTCAATCACGCTACATCCATTCAGGCAAATCCACCACATTCCCTTCATGAACCTTTTGTTACTTCATCAAAAAATTCAGTTAGATTAGTCAATCTGCCTTTTACAAATGATGCTGGCCTCATTAACTCATACCTATGACTGTAATGTTACATTTCCTTCTCTATGAACAGTATGCTTTGTCTGCACAGCACACAAGAAACAATATTTTTTACTGTATGCTAATACATGTGACAATAATAAATCAAAACTATCCAAAGGCTTGTAGATTTCTCCCCGATTAAGACTTCCAAAACTTTACCCAATGTTAGATTAACTGATCTGTACTTACAGCCTGTTTTGAATGAAAGTATCTAACCTGCCACTCTGCAATTATCTGGCACTTACCCAGCATCCAGAAAAATTTGAAAAGCTCTTATCATCTCCACTCCCACTTCCTTTAGCAACCTGGGATGCAAGTAATCAGGACCAGGTGACTGGTTAACCTGAAACAGAGCCAACTTTTCCAGTACAACCTCATTTTCAATTTTCACACTATCCACTGCCTCCACTGATATTTTGTCATATTCCTCTTCCTTAGTAAACATCAAAGTTCTAATGTAAGGGGAAGATGGTGCCGTAGTGGAAATTCACTGGATTAGTAATCCAGAAGTGCAGGCTACATAGCTGGTGGAATTTAAATTCAATTAAATCTGGAATTGAAAGATACTTTCATGGTCACCTTTACCTAAACTATCACTGTCATAAAAACCTATCTAGTTCACTAACGTCCTTTAGGAAAGGATATCTGCCATCCTCACTGGTCTGGCCTACATGTGACTGCCGACTCAGGCAGCGCGGTGACAATGGCTAGTCCTTGTCACGAGCTAAACGAGTAAAAACCAACTCAAATTAACTTAGGGACAAATTAAGAGGGGCAGCCCCCCAAAAAGGAAGTGGGGGGGGAAACGGCCCAAACAGAAACCAAAGTCCAAAGGAAACTTAAAACATTAAATCAAAATGTGATTGAAGGGGTCTACAATGCACGCCAGCCCCTGCAGTGCCCAACGGGCACGGAAGGCCCAATAATAGTATAAAGAAAACAAGACTCAATAAGTTTCCTTTCCACAATCCTTGCAAATATATTTTCAAATTTTGTGCAATATTTGGCTTGTGCTGATTTTGGAAAAGAAACTCTGAAAAGTAAACTTCACATTTTACATCAACTCACTTTATAACACAGCAACCTCTTAAAAATATTAAAGTTTTAATTTCATATGACAACATATGCATCATTATTCTTCAGTTCCCCTCAAAATGTTTTATTAAAATAGCTTACTCTTGCTAATTGAGTGAGCAGTTTCCTCTGTTGGTGAAACTAGAGTGTTTCCAGGACTGAGCACACGTGACACAACTCAACCTATAGTTAGTATTGAAAGCAGCTTGTTATGAAAAGGATAAGGGAGTGATTTCAGGATAACAACTCCAGCACAGATCAACGGTTGGCGTTAAGCAGAGAAAAACATTTGGAAAAATTGAGGGTCACATGAAAAAAATTAATTCATATTTTGACATTAGAATTCAAGACTAAATTTTGCTAATTTAGAGGAAAATTTAATGAAACAATTTGTTAAACTCCCCACAATTAGCAAGCTTATACCCCATTCACAAAATCTCCTGACAATGGTACTGATGACCAAGGACACTCCGATTCCAGCACATTACATTCCACATCCAAAATCTCTTAATGCCAACTACATAACAAAGATTTTACAGTCGAATGCCAGTTACATTGAAGTGCCCATTCATTTTATGATAGTAATCAATAAATAACTTTTTCAACTTGCTTACACCACAAAAGTTGCAAATGTTAGTGTTTTTCTGCTTTAAGCTCTTCACACTATATTCTTGATGATTTAAACATGTTTTCATTAATCCTCTCACCAGTTTCATCCTATTAAAATACAAATGGTCAAATTAAAATCACTTCAGAACTGCACACTAGCTACAACTTAGTACAAAAATCCAAACTGGGCAATTCTTAGTTTCAGAGCAGTTGTTTTAATGTCCATTAAATACCTTTAAAATTTGAAACAAACACAAATCAAACTCAAATGTTGTGCGAAAAGTGCAAACAGATTCGCTAAATTGGACTGTCCAGAAAGCAAAGAAACACTTTTAAGTCATAAATCGGATTGTTCAAACGTCCAGCACAAAACACAGCCGGGTGACGAAAAGAAAAATCTCCTTAGCCAAAACATCTGAAGCTGCGATATTAAAAAGTTCTTGGAACATAACCTACTTTATCATCAGGCTGCAGATCGGGACAAGTACATTATTAGCCTCTGGATAAAGTAACTTGCACGACGCCCGTCAGGCTGAAATTAACTACATCTACATTTTTCCCTTATATTTGCTTAAAGCTGGACTTGTAATATTGACAAAAATAAAAAAAAACGATTACACGATACTCCCCTCCGGGAGTAAACACCAGAGTAGAATCGTTCCGAAGTTACTTTGGAGAGGAAAAAAAGAAATCACAACCGACGAACGGGGGGATTCACTTCATATTCGAAACTATTAAGTTCCGACTGGATTGGCGAGGTGTTAGATTAGCTGCTCAAACATACATTCTGGAGAAAGTCATTCAGTAGTAACATCATTTGGAAAACGCCGGCAAAACCTGAAAAAGTTAAACTACAGGAAAAGTATCCCGTTTCCGCCCCCCCCCCAAAAAAAACACCACACACACACAAATCGGGATTGGAAATGCTAAAAAGTTGCAGGGAAACAGGCTGCGGAGAGTATGCTGACAAACTTGGAGAAGCTTACAAGGATCTTGCGTGCTGTTTCCTTTGTTTGTGAAGTTCACACAGAAAATTTTCTCGAAAACGAGGAGAGGGGAATTGCATTTCTTTCGACTTATTTAGGAAAGATTGACCGGTGGTTTGGCGGGGGGGGGGGAAAAGAAAAGAAAAAAATGAATTAAAAAATAATTACAAATTCAGATGGCCACTGGATCGCACTTGAGCCAAAAAAAAATCACCAACAAGCAGAATAAGTAAAGTTGAGGGAAGAATCGCGGCGACGCCGTGCCCAGGGAGTTTGGGTACTCACTATGGGTCGTTGGTGAATCGTGGGCTCCGGGGCGGCTGATATCCGTACAGATGGCAGTACAGGACGTCGAAGCAGAAGCAGCACATCTCCGAGTTGACCACCATGCTCCGGCAGCCGCTGAAGCCGTTGGCGCGGCTCACGTCCTTGCAGTGGTTCTCGCTGGAGTTGTTGGAGGAGGTGGTGGAAGAGGACGAGCAGCTCGACAGTTTCTGCTTCTTCACTCCACAGCAGCCCGCCGCCATCTTGGAATCCACCGGCGCTTCCGCGAAGCCCCGCTTTCTACCCATACTCCTCCGCGGTTAGAGAGAGGGAGGGAGGGGGGGAGGAGGAGGAGGAGGTGGGACAGGGAGAACGGAGGGGAGGGTAAGTGGGCGGGGCTGGGGTTCGGTTGGGGGGGGCGGAGTCGAAGAGAGCGCGCGAGCGTCCGTCCGTAGGTCCTGCAAGGGGAAGGGAAATAAAAACAGAGAGAAAACTGGATCAGAGCCTCCACGCACCAAGGTCCTGTCACAGCAACAACACCGCCGCTGCCATCGCCATGGCAACGCGGCCTACTCCAGTCCGCAGGCCAACCACAAGCGAAGATTTGGATGCCGCCACCAACAATTCACCACAGTCATCTACCCATCTGATCGACGATACTTCCCCGAGATTAATAGGTACCCCGCCCCCCCCCCCCCGATGTTTTGTTTAAAATGTTACCAACCCCCAAGCGGGACCGTTCTTTTCGCCAGCCGCCGGGCCTCGGAAACCGGGGGGACATTCCCCCAGACACGGTGCCACCCTGGTTAGCACTGCTGCTTCACAGCGGCAGGGATGCGGCTTCGATTCCCGGCTTGGGTCACTGTCTCTGGGTTCTCCCTGCGGGTTCCCACAGTCCGAAAGACGGGCAGGTTAGGGTGCACTGGCCATGCTAGATTCTCCCTCAGTGTACCCGAACAGGCGCCCGAGTGTGCCGACGAGGGGGATTTTTCTCAGCAACTTCATTTGCAGTGTGAACGCAAGCCCTCTTCTAAGACACTAAGAATCATAGAATCTCTACAGTGCAGAAAAAAGGCCATTCAACCCATCAAACCTGTACCAACAACAATCCAATCCAGTCCCCATCTCTGCCTATATTTACCCTGTTAATGCCTCTGACACTAATGGTCAATTTAGTATGGCCAACGGGCAGCATGGTGGCACCTCACAGCGCCAGAGACCCAGCTTCAATTCTGGCCTTGGGTAACTGAGGCGTTAGCACATTCTCCTTGTGTCTGCATGGGTTTCCTCTGGGTGCTCCAGTTTCCTCCCCCAGGCCAAAGATGTGTGGGTTAGGTTGAATGGCCGTGCTAAATTGACCACAGTGTGAGGAGATTAGCTGCATAAATGTGTGAGGTTATGGGAATAAGGCCTGGGTGGGATTGTGGTTGGTGCAGACTCATTGGGCCGAATGGCCTGTAGGAATTCTATGATTCCATGAATCCATTTAACCTGCACATCTTTGGTAGTGTCAGAGGAAACCAGAGCACCTGGCTCCCTGGCACTGTGAGTTAACAGTGGTAAGCATTGTGCCGTCCTTTAAACTTTAAACAGACAATAAATTATTTGATGCCAGAAACTTTGTCTAGAACAATGGAAATATTACAAAAAACACACACATATAGGACCGCTTAAAATACCACCTTGAGTGCCTTAAGTACAGCCTCTTTGGATGGGATGGATTGATGGGATGAATGATCTTGCCCATCTGTCATTATGGTGTGAATAAAAACAAACTGCATTTGTGTCCTTAAGAGATGCAGGCTTGGTAGAAATGGGAGAAAGAGGCAAGACTATAAGATAGTTTATTTTTTAAATAGCTGACAAGTTAAGAGAAGAAACATGAAACAGAAGAAATCCTTTTCCACCTTTTATTCCAATAATAGATGAACAAAAGTCACATTCACAAAACCTGAAGCTCCAGTAAAATATGTATTATTTTCATATTTGTGAGTCATAATTTAGACTGGATTAAAAACTCCGTGAATCCTGCAAATTGCAAAGTACATTGAATGTGGTCGCACAAGTTACATGACTAATTCATTAGGACGAGTTCACTCAGTTGAAGTGATTCATAAACAGAAGGATCTTGGGTTGAATTACAATTCATGCAGTAAATGAATTTTTAAAAAGACAAACCTGTAAATCACACTATTACAAAGATTTAGCTGGTGAGATTGAGTTCAGCAAATTAAAGGGAAGTTCTTGACAGCTAGAAGCTGTACGAAAGAGAACAGAACACCATACAGATCAGTAGGTTCGAACTATGTTATAGGCAGAAATAAAGAGGTAAGATAAAGTCACATAAGTAAAGAGATGATACATTATAAAAAAATTGCTGATGGCGTCCAGAATGAAATCAACTAGCCATAGGAAAATGATTATCTGCAAGGACACAAAGCAAACTGACAATTTCACAGATCAGGAATTTAAATCATGAGGAAAGTTTTAAAAATTGGGCTTGTTTTCTTTAAAAAAGAGAAATTGAAGTTTGAGACCACAAAGATAATTGATAAAACTGATCCAGGCAATTGCAACAAGCTCATTATCTATTCAATACATTTTTTTTCCGTTGCCACCTCACAAACAAGAATAACTTTCTGGGATGGAGAGAAGGGATTTAGCATTATTAAGACTGAGACACTGATGAACCAGCACATGGTGTATGCAAAAATTCTGGTTCACCAGTTAGGTAAATAACAACTGTGATGTTTACTTAGATGTAACTATAATATAGAGGCTTGCAGCCTCATGGCTGCCAGTCAGCTTCTGAGAAGGTGTGGAACAGAAACCTGAGCTCATCACCCTGCTCCTTGATTGAACCAGAGAACCATTCAACCCTTACTTTGCAGATGGATCCTTAAAAAGGACAATAACCACATCCTTCCTCCTCTAACTCCATTTATACAAATATCAATACTCAATTTACACAGTCCAAGATAATGAAACATTCAGTATATGAATTTAGTCAATTATAAACTAAGGGTGCAATCTTACCAGCCATTCATATTGCGTTCCTGCAGCAGCAAAGTCGGAGAATTTGGCACGCAACCAAATCCCCGTTTACTGCTGTGGGATAGGAAAATCCCACCAGCGTGAGCAGCTGTAACATTCCGGCCTAAGTTTTCAGGGGATTTCCGAATGCTCGGGGAGCAGCGTAACTCACGTATTTGGGGTACTTCCACATGATTCCTGTCAGCTGAAACCACGATGATTCTTCAGGCAGAGGTAGTTCAGTTCTATCTGCTTCCATGGAGATATCAATTCTGTTTGCTACAGGACGACTAGGTACTTCAGTGCTAGGAGAATTGACAACATTCCTAGATGGCAATATAACTCCTGGTGTCAGTATTAGCCACTAGGGCAACTCATGCTCTCAAATGGTCTACATGTTTCCAGATGTTTCTTCCTTCTACGTCTGCTTGGTTGGGGCAGGGGTCCAGTTTTGCATAAAATGACTCCAGGGACCCAACTCAACCCAATTCCAAAATTACCCACAGACACGGCTTCATCCAGCAAAAACAGTCATGTTGAATTACATGAATCATGACTTGTTTTCTGGCTGATTTGGCTGGTCTCAACCCTCTCTGGTAAATTTGGAAACACGAGGCTCAGTCTCTTTCTGAGACAAAGCTGGGATTCCCAATGTGTGTGGAATGGTTCCATAGCCCAGAAAAAAACTGAAATCCAGTCTCCAGGGACCTTCCTGAGTGCTTCTTTAGGCCAGATTTAAAGGTTTGGATGGCTCATTCAGGTAGTCTGTTGGATGCTAGGTAGTAAGTGCTTGATACCATTGACATCAGTGATGTTCCGAAACTCAGCACTCATGAAAGCCGTTCCATTATCAGGTCCTATAACTTTAGGTATTCCGTGGTTGTAAAACATTGGTGTAATTTCTCCACTGTAGTGTGCGATATTGGAGACTTCTTCTCAAACACTTCCATCCACATTGACTTTGCATCGACAAAGAGCAAAAACATTGTGCTCATGACTGAACCAACATAATCAATATGGACTTGTATCCATGGCCAGCCAGGCCTGTCCCAAGGGTGCAGTGCGCTGCAGCAGGCAACTTTCATTACACTTAGCACAGTTCATAATGCTTGACTAGGCCCTCAACGTCAGCATCAATGCTAGGCCACCAGACATAACTCCTGCGAGCATCTTCATCTTCAATATATCCGGATGGGCACTGTAATTCAGCAAAGAAAAACGTTCTTCCTGATACAAAGACCATTACTCTTGCTCCCCAAAGTATGATACCATGTTGGGAACTTAACTCATCTTTTCATATAAAATATGTTTCAATCTCTTAAGAAACTGGCTCATTAACCAAACCCATTGTTATCTTGTGCTTCACTTTGGCCAGTACTGGATCCCAACTTGTCCAGTATTTGATCTGTTTCGCTGAGACTGGCAACATGTCTAAGATATTCAATGCCATGACAATTTCCTGTGGTCCTGAGAGAGGTGCAACAGTTCTTAGCAAAGGTAGATGACTAAGTGTATCCACACTTGCTATATGTGTTACAGGTCAATGCTTGGAAGTATGTTAGTAAATGGAGAGGATTAATACCCAACACTGAATTCTTGCCAATGTGATAGGCAGAATAGTTTTGCCTTCTTTAAAAAGACCCAAAAGCAGTTTGTGAACAGAAACAATGGTACAATGCTTACCAAACAAATACTGGTGCAATTTCTTGACACCCAAAACTATTGATAATCTTTCTTTCTCAATTCATGGGCACAACATTTTTTGCTCCTTGATCATTCACATTCTCAAGCCTTTTTCAGCTTCCCTGTTGCCTTTCCAGAATAACACTGCATTGATGCCATATAGAGAGGCATCACAGGTTAACACCAATTCCTGAATTGAGTCAAAACTCCATGAATGTAACAATTGCTTCACTCTATTAAAAGCTTCTCTCTCACATGAGATATTTTCCAAAACCAACACTTCAGCGGCATATGCAAGAGAACCAATAATGTTGACAAATTTGGTTGAAAACTCCCATAGTAATTCACCATTCCTGAGAATAACTTGAGTTCAGATGTGTTTCTGGGGGCTGGTGCTCCTTTATTGTTCTGAAGTTATCTTGTATGGAGTGTAATCCTGTACATCTACGCAATACCCCAGACAGACTATCTCACTGTCTGGAGGTGAACTTTAGCTCTTGAAATCTCTATCATCTCTTCTAAGTTAGCTTATGCCGATTCAGTTGTCAAAAGATCATCTAGGTATACTACAACTCATGGCAGTCCTTGCAATAGATTTTTCATTGTTCTGTGGAAAATAGAATATGGTGACAACACCCCAAAGGACAGACACATATACTAGAACAAACCTTAGATGTGTGTTTATTGTGACATAAACTCAAGTTGCTGACATGCGTGACTTATATCCAGTTTTGTATAAACTTGACCTCTGGCCGGTTTTGCGTACAGATCTTCAGTCTTCGGGGTTGGATATTTATCTACTTTGGCAGCATGATTAACTGTGAACTTGTAGTCTCTACAGACGTAGAAAGTCTTCTCAGGCTTTATCATGGGGACTAGAGGTGCTGCCCACTCTGCGAATTGAACTGGCTGGATAATATCCAGTTTAATTTTTTGGCAAGACGTATGATACTGGTCTTGCTCACTAAAATAACGAGGGGTTGCCTCTGAATCACATAAATCTTCATCTGGAGTTCCTTTATTTTACCTAAGTTGTCACAAAAAACATTCTCATACTTGATTAGCTCAGATAGTCTCCCTTCCCGTACTTGGAAGAGCTCCATTCAAAGAACAAAAAGAACAAAGAAGATTACAGCACAGAAACAGGCCCTTTGGCCCTCCAAGCCTGCATCGATCATGCTGCCCAATTGAACTGAAACACCTACCCTTCCAGGGACCATATCCCTCTATTCACATCCTATTCATCTATTTGTCAAGATGCCCCTTAAAACTCACTATCATATCAGCTTCCACTACATCCCCTGGCAGCGAGTTCCAGTCACCCACCATCCTCTGTGTAAAAAACTTGCCTCATACATTTCCTTTAAATCCTGCCTCTCACACCTTAGACTTATGCCCCTAGTAATTGGCTCTTCCACCCTGAAAATGGAAGAGGCAATTTAGTTTAACTTGGTTACCTTTTGAGCCAATCAAGACCCAAAAGACTTGGTCTGACACGACTGTTACTGGGAGCTGAGTGGACCACTGCCAATAGCTTATAAGTACTTTATCACTTTATCTTGATGGCTTCTCCTGTGTAAATTGTTAGTTTTGCTGCACTACCCCTCAAACTCAATGACTGTACTCATTGTAATTATCAAAATGTGTATTTTCTTATCCTCATGGCAAAGATTCCTGTTTCAACTTTCATCTTTAAGGGCCTACCATTTACCAAAAGCTTCGCAGTGATAGGGGCTACCTTACCTGCGTTCACGTTGTTAATGAGTGAATATTTAAATTCTTAGTACTGGACTCTTCCATATTATGCATTTGTGATGTATTACTAACTCTGTTACTGGGTAGACTTGACTTACATTGGTGTCTTAAGTGATCTTTCCTGTGGCAGAAAAAACATTCAGCCTCTTTATACCTGCAGGCTTCAGGGGGAGTGACGAGCCCCCACAAGGGTAACATTCTTTTTCAATCTTAAGACGATTGATTGTCCCTTTTAATTCTTTTCACTCTACTTGTGGCTGAATTTGCCTCCCATTTTAAAATTACATCTTTGTTTTTGGCGCCATTACTGACTGCAGCTTCCTGCCCTAACTGGTGAACCGTGCCATTTTGTGCACTCTGAAGATCCTGTGTGCCCTTCTTCGTGCTTCTTCTTAAAATGTATATCTGTCTCTGCTAGTAGCTTCCTTTCAATGGCCTCATTATTTACTCCGCAGACAAAACACTCGCGTAGCATATCTCTGAGAGTGATTCTGAACTCTCAGTGCTCTGCAATCTGTCTAAACTTGGTGATACAAGTTGCAATAGTCCCCCAGGGGCTTTCCCAATTGAGTTGAACTTAAATTGTTGCAATTTTACTGATGGGTTCGGGTAGTAGTGTGTTATCACCAATTCAAGTATCTCAGTGAATAACTTAGAGTTGGGCATGCTTGAGGATGTGAGGCTACATATTAAATTGTAGGCACACACACTCAGAAGGATTGCCTCTTGTCCTCCTCCTCCTGTATTCCATTGACCTGAAAATAGTAGCCTAAATGTTCAATGTATTGTGTCCAATCCTGCACAGAGGCATCAAAAGGATCTACCCATCTGAGGAAACGCATCTCTGCAAACACTCCTGTTTCTCAACTTGAAGTGAACTTAAAAGACAATCACCCCTCTGCATTATGGTTGATATGATATCTTGTTTTGTTATTGGCATCAAGACAATAGCCATTTGGAGAAACATCGATTCTATTGGTCTGGTGGGGGAAAATAATTCAGCTACTGAAGGTTGACACCATGATGAAAAGAGTCATCAAAATTTAGATCAATAGGATGCAATATATAGGAGAAAGAAATAGAAAAGGTGGAACTTGAAACACATGCAATAAAGAATTAGGAAATCCATACTTAGATAGGGGCTGGATAGAATTAGGGATTGAGTGGAATTAGGAGACCAATTTGGAAATGAAGAGAGCAGTTTGAAAAAAAAACAAAAATACCACTGGCAGAATAATGAGAGATACACAGGTTTTCTCTGCAAAACAGAATTTAATCAGCTCAAGGATGTAAAATTATCCCTGTTACTGAAAAATCCATCAGTTAAGATGTAGACTTGTGGATAATGATATCCTCAGAGCAGAAAACTTTGTAATAATCACAGGAGTTTCTAATCATCATTTCTGAATTATTTAAATGGGTACTATCCATTTTTCTTTCCTATTCCAAGAAGAACCATTCTGTTTTGTAGAATTTGTAGAACAGTGTCTGATCAATTGCAGCATATCATGCTATCATATATAAATTCTCAGAAGTCTCAGAAATAATCATTCCCTGTTAAATTTAACAGTAGTTGATACAGGAATGTCTGACAAAATTCTTCGTTATTCTATGAGTACACTAGTTGTACATTTTCAGGCTCCATGTAAACAATGTCTTACCACTTTTGAAGTTTATAGAACGCCTCACCTTTGTTTTAATGCAGTTTTTTTTCCATTATTTACTTTATTGATATTAAATAATCAGGCACTTGATTGTTGTACAAAACTAGAGATTTGATTTAGTCCTAGACACTAGCTGAAGCCTTGGAGCAATGCTATATTTAATAATTAAAAAAAGATGTATCTCAAATAGATCACTATTTTACTGTAAAAGGCTTTTTATAACAAAAGGGTTTATGCATTTTATAAAGACAAAAGATAAATTATTAACTTAATTTAGAACCTAGGGCTAGATTTTCAACCCATTTATAATGAATGAGCAGAATTTAAATTCAATAATCTAATAGCTCTTTCAATATAGTCTATTTCCTTCATTCTCAGAATGTTTCAATATAATCAGCCTGTATAATTTCCAGTTGTATACATGAGATACTTTTTAACAATGAACATGTTTGTTCCTTCATTCTTTACTTCTGTATCTACAGAAAGATCCTGAAGGTTGAAATAATGCATCAACTGTGTTTTGAATTGAGGAAATTAGGAACAAAAACAAAATTGACCTGCAAATTCTTGATATATTCAGACATTTCAAAAGGTATGGAGGTGCCCTCTAGAATTGTGTAGCATGCACAAAATGACATCAGAAGCTTGTTATAGAATGTATGTCTTTGCAAAATCTCTGCATGAACAAGATACACCAAGAGTCACTGATCATTCTGCGCCACTATTACAAATACAATATTAACAAAATGAGCTATTGAGTGCTTAAAATTAAAACTTTAAAATATAACAATGACAGGGTTCTTACTGCAGGAAAACAAGGTTATTGATAAAAGTTTTATCAGATGTAGTTATTTCTTTCACTTTCTTCTTACAAATTATACTGCCTTGTTTCTAATAAATGCAAAAGCAATGTTATTGATTTATTTTCTGTTGACTTTTTTGTAAATGCAGTAATTTTATCCTCCATTATGATCTTTCCATCCATTTCAACAAGACATCTTGTGATGACTGAGCTTCTTTTTCAATGCTTAAGTATATGTTTCAGCAACTTTTCACTCAGAGCGTGAGTGGAATCGGCTGCCGTCATTGGTGGTGGAGGCAAATTCGATAGGGTCTTTTAGAGACTTCTGGATGAGTACATGGGACTTAATAGGATTGAGAGTTATAGATAAGCCTAGTAGGTAGGAATATGATCGGCTCATCTTGTGGGCCGAAGGGCCTGTTTGTGCTGTAGTTTTTCTGTGTTCTAACTTCAGCTAAAATATCTCTAACCTACTTTAATAAACATGTGATATATGGGCAAGGACAAAAGACTGAACCATAGCTAGAAAAAAAGAATTTCACTTGTATTGTGCTTTTCACAATTTCAGAATATCGCAAAGCTCTTAAGTACTTAAGCAAGTGTGGTTACTGTTGTAACCCCAGCGCAGCACCTGGGGCGGCACAGTGCACATTGCCTCACAGCGCCAGGGACCTGGGTTCGATTCCTGACTTGGGTCATTGTCTGTGTGGAGTTTGCATGTTCTCCCCATGTCTGTGTTAGTTTCTTCCCACAGTCTGAAAGACATGCTGGTTAGGTACATTTGCCCAAAAAGATGCTGGAGTGTGACAACGGGGGGAATTTCACAGTAACTTCATTGCAGTGTAGTGTAAGTCCTACTTGTGACTAATAAATAAACTTTAAATTTGTACACCATAAGACCCCAAAAACAGCAATGTGATAATGACTAGATAACCAGATAATGGAAGTCAAAAGCAGATCATATCTACTATATTCTTGTTACCTTCCATATATTCATGAGACTGTAGCTCATATTAACAAGAGTCAATGACAATATTACTAAGATTAGGCAGATGTTGAAAATCAGCAGAGAGTGTTGGAGAAATTGGTGAAAGGTCACTAACTTGAAAGATTAACCATGTTTCTCTCCCCACAGATGCTGCCTGACTTGCTGAGTATTTCCAGCATTTTCTGTTTTAGGTCAGATAGCATCTGAAGGGAGGACGAACAAGGTAACACTTAGTATGTGGACCTTTCATCAGAACTGGAAAAAATATAGATGGGCAATATTTAAAGGAAAACAGATGTGAAAGAACACACACATGTGTATATGGGAAAAGAAGTAGTTTGACCTGTACTGTGCTTAAATGGAAAAGGGGAAATGATAAAAGTAACATCAATACGAGGCAATATGAAGAACATAAGACATTAAAAACAGTTAAGAGAGATAGAGAGTATGTGAATAGTTGAGGTGATGGTGGGGATTGGCAGCTTTGAAATAAAACATCATCCAGGATCTGAGGCATCCTACACCATTGACCCACCTTTTGCATGAGACAATTTCTCCAACCCCCTCCAGCCTTTTATATTTTAGCTGCTGCTAACAGTGTGGTCCCTTCCTAAGGATGGGGTACCCTCTACATTAGAAGTACCAAACACAGTTTAGCTACCCACTTTGTCAAACACTTTTGTTCTGTATGCAAATCTAACCTAAGTTTCCTGTCCTGTGCTACTTTAGCTCCCAATTCTACACTTGTCTTTCCGTCTTTGGTCAGCTATGCTGTCCGAATGAAGCTCAAGGAATAACGTTTTAATAACATTAACAAGGAATAGACAAAGAATTCCAAAGACCCACTGTGCTCCGAATGAAACAAAAATCCGCCTTGTCTCAGTTTTAAATGGCCTGCCCCTTATTCTGAAATTAACACCCCACATTTTAGACTTACCAGCCAGGGAAAAGATCCTACCCACATGTACCCTGTTGTGCCCTGTAAAAATACTATAAGTTTCAATGGGATCAATCTCTCCTCATAACAAATCCCTCTACCTCAGGGATTAGTCTGGTGAACCTCCTCAGCACTTCCTCTATCGGATGTATATTCTCCCTTAGATAAGGAGACCAATACAGTTGCAGTCTCACCATGGCTCTATACAATTGCAGCAAGGCACTTTTACTCCTGTACTCAAATCTACTTGCGAAGAAGGCCAACATACCACTTTGGCTTCTTAATTGCTTGTTGCACCTGCATTTAACTTTCAATGACAACTGATATTTACATAATATAGATAGTAGATATTGGCTACTCCTCATGATTTTTGAGAGACACATACTTAAGTTTTCTTTCTTACGATTTCTTTTGCAGGGTATTTCTCAGTGTTCAGTTTTGGTAATTAATTAGAAATTAGCATGTAACAGAGAGGCTCATGTGGTAGTGGTGAAAGGTCTCAAAATATTTGCTTGGCTTGACACATCCTGCTGGACAGATACTGCTGGGGTACCCTGGCACTGTCTAGTGCTGCCTGATTAATGAGGTTTCATTTAAAGCTTTCTATTGTCCTCGCTCTCCAACTTGTATATAATGTAAAGTGGGATTCCTATTTGAAAGCTCCTTTTGTGAGTTTTCATATATTCATTCCCTGATGCTGTTTTTAAATACAGTGCCGTCCAAGGATAATGCAGAGTATAGCTTTCCAAAGTACAACTATTTTATTTATACAAATATTTTTAAATTAATTGGTCCATCACAAAATGTGGCCAGGTGTCTCCCTTTAAAAAATACTCTGCCAGGATGAATGTGTCCCAACAGAGTGTGCCTTTCAAATATGGAGGCACAGTCTCAAGGGCACTTGGGGAGGTACAATCACTGTGTTTCAGATGGGTGATGATATCTCCATCCTAACTGACTTACATAGGACTGCTATTGAAAGAATGGGTGCATACAACACCCAAGACTTGTAAATATTTGTAACATGGCACTTTTGGGATGAAAACTTGGGGATCTTGGGTCTACACCAAATTCCTGTCTTTACAATATTGACTTACAGCATCCCCCAAACTAGAAATCACAGAGCCTGACTATCCAAATTCAATATGTTATACATAAAAAGTTCTTGGGAAGTTTAACTTCTTTGCATCAAGTATATGTTTTTCTGAATGTTAAAGGAACAAAGTGACAGTTTTACATATTTATCTAGTGCCGTCTCATTCTAAGCCAAAACCAACCAAAAGTTAATTTCAAAAATGCACAAAGGTTATTTTCATTTTTGCTGTACAGCACACTTCAAGGTCAAGAGATATTGTCAATGGGAATAAATGGAAACAATGTAAAATTTTACTGAAAAGTGGCAAGAAATGTAACTTTTGTATGATCTCTGCTGTATCCTGGAAAGGATTTTGTACATACCCGTCAGAAACAACAAATGCACAAATTCCATTTTTTCCTTCTTAGTCACTGAACATTTCATAAATATTTGAGATGTACTGGAATCTTTAGTATTGACACAAAACTATGTATCCTAAAAAAGCAAAAGAGCATAACTTGTATTATGTTCAAAGTTGGAGATTCCACATGTCATGAATTACTAAAACTTTATCCAAACTATTTTATTTGTGACCTTTTAGTTAATCCTCAGGCTCTATAACTAAGTCATAAATGGTCTGGCTTGTGTGTTTAATTCTAAAAAGACTACGTTTGCATTTACAAAAATTATGCTTCATTTAAGAATGTCAAGATTTTAAATTTTAAAATGCATATAAACAAAGCGCTGAAGAATTGTGGAATCTGATGTTTTATGAGGCTCATCTTTCTTTGAACAGAGAAAGTTGATATCTGATAGACATTTTCAACGTTTTGAAGAATTTTAAAAGGATACATCCTGAAAGATTGTCTCCTCTCCTTGGATGCCGGGGGAATAGATCAAGATGGGATGGACTCAGGACTCATTACAGAAGAATGAAGGGGGAAGTTAGAACATTTTTCACATGATGAAGCTTGATTTTAACTTCTTTCCCAACCTCCACACACAGACCCCATCGCCCGCCCACCCCTGCCCCCCTCCCTCCCAATCCACTGGAAACCTGGCAGTGGCTGGAGATGTGTAACTAAAACACAGTGCAAAAGTTGCCCACGACTTCTCTGCCCTAATCTGACCAGCCTTAATTGTAAATTTTGGGCAGAAAGAGCTGCCACTCTATAATGGCAGGGTCCAATTTAAATAATGATATAATCAAGGCACAAGCTGTAATTTTAACCTGAGTAGTTTATTGCAAGGAACAAATTTACCAGGAACAAAAGCCACAGCCAGAAGAGGCCCCAAACTGCAAATTTATATGCTTCAGGTTTTTATTCTCTGTGGTGCAGGAGAAGCCAAAGTGCCCCTTCATACTCATAAGAAAACCAGGGGTTGCCCCATTTTGCGTGATGACAAAAGTCCTGCTACTACTGGTCAAACAGCCAGTATTTTCCACCGGATTCAGTCTAAAATATGATCGTGAATATAAAAAGAAAACCTGGGAACAGCAATTTCACTGGGCCTCAGCATGCGAGTTTGTCATTCATCCTGGCTCCCTCCTTAGACCATAAGATATAGGAGCAGAATTAAGCCACTTGGCACAGAGTCTCCTCTGCCATTCAATCAAGGCTGATAAGTTTCTCAACCCCATTCTCTCACCATACTTTTTTCCCTGTAACCTTTGATCCCCTTACCAATCAAGAACCTGTCTATCTCTGCCTTAAATATACCGAATGACATGGCTTCCACAGCCATCTGTGGCAATGAATTCCATAGATTCATCACCTTCTGCCTGAAGAAATTCCTCTTCTCTCAGTTCTAGGGTCATTCCTTTGTTCTGGTCCTAGTCTCACCTACTAATCTTCTCCACATCCACTCTTTCCAGGCCTTTCAATATCCTGTAAGTTTCAACGAGATCCCCCCTCATCCTTCTAAATCCCATCAAGTACAGAACCAGAGTCCTGAAATGCTCCTCATACGGCAAGCTTTTCATTCCTGGGATCACTCTGGTGAACCTCCTCTGAACCCGCTCCAGGGCCAGCACATCCTTCCTTAGATACAAGGCCCAAAATTGTTCACAACACTTCAAGTGTGGTTTACCAGAGCCTTATAAAGCCTCAGACCTACATCCCTGCTTTTGTATTCTAGTCCTCATGAAATGAATGCTAATATTGCATTTACCTTCCTAATTACCAACTCAACCTGCACGTTAACCTTAAGAGAATCCTAAGCTAGGATTCCCAAGTCCCTTAGCCCTTCTGATTTCTGATATCTCTTCCCATTTAGAAAATGGTTTTGATTTGATTTATTATTGTCACATGTATTAGCATATAGTGAAAAGTATTGTTTCTTGTGCGCTATACAGACAAAACATACCATTCATAGAGAAGGAACTGAGAGAGTGCAGAATATAGTGTTACAGTCATAGCTAGGGTGTAGAGAAAGATTAAATTAATGCAAGATGGGTCCATTCAAAAGTTCGATGGCTGCAGAGAAGTTAACGCCTCTATCTACCAAAGTGCACGACTTCATACTTTCCCACATTGTATTCCATCTGCCACTTCTTTGCCCATTCTCCTAACCTGTCCAAGTCCTTCTGCCCATTTCCTAATACTACTTGCCCCTCTACCTATGTTTGTATCCTCTGCAAACTTAGCCTCAATGTCTTCAGTTCCTTCATCCAGATCATTGATGTTTCAAGTGAAAAGTTGGTGCCAAGACTGACCCTTTTGGAACTCCACTAATCTGTGGCAGCTATCCTGAAAAGGACCCTTTTATCTCCACCCTCTGTCTTGTACCAATCTCACCCTGACTTAAAGTCAAGACCACAGTTATTAGAACATGAACTATAAATACTTGTTGAGACAAGACTGTTGTGTAATTTAAACGTAATTGGATAAGAACTTTAAAAAATATGAAATTACATAACAAATAGTAACAAATATAAAGAACAAAGAACAAAGAAAATTACAGCACAGGAACAGGCTCTTCAGCCCTCCAAGCCTGCACCGACTTAACTAAAACTGCCTACTCTTCCAGGGATCATATCCCTCTATTCCCATCCTATTCATGTATTTGTCCAGACGCCCCTTAAAAGTCACTACTGTATCCACTTCCACTACCTTCCCTGAAACCCACTACTCTGTGTAAAAAATCTGCCTCGTACATCTCCTTTAAATCTTGCCCATTGCACCTTAAACCTATGCCCCCTAGTAATTGACTTTTCCACCTTGGGAAGAAGCTTCTGACTATCCACTCTGACCATGCCTCTCATAAATCTTGTAGACTTCGATCAGGTCGCCCCTCAACCTCCGTCATTCCAATGAGAACAAACCAAGATTCTCCAACCTCTCACAGCTAATGCCGTCTATACCAGGCAACATCCTGGTAAATCTTTTCTGTACCCTCTCCAAAGCCTCCACATCCTTTTGATAGTGTGGCAACTAGAATTGAACACTATATTCCAAATGTGGCCTAACTAAGGTTCTATAAAGCTGCAACATGACTTGCCAATTTTTAAACTCAGTACCCCGGCTGATGAAGGCAAGCATGCCATATGCCTTCTTGACTACCTTCTCCACCTGCATTGCCACTTTCAGTGACCTGTGTACCTGTATACCCAGATCTCTTTGCCTATCAATATTCTTAACAGTTCTGCTATTTATAGTATATTTCCTATCTGTATCAGACCTTCTAAAATGCATTACCTCTCATTTGTCCGGATTAAACTCCATCTGCCATCTCTCCGCTCAAGTCTCCAACCAATCTGTATCCTGCTGTATCCTCTGATGGTCCTCATCATTATTCACAAATCCACCAACCTTTGTGTCGTCCACAAACTTGCTAATCAAACCAGTTACATTTTCCTCCAAATCATTTACATACATTGCAAACAGCAAAAGTTCCAGCACTGATCCCTGAGGAACGCCATTTATCACAGCCCTCCATTCAGAAACGCACCCTCCCACTGCTACTCTCTGTCTTCCTTAACTGAACCACCTTGCCAACTTACCTCTGATCACATGCGACTTCACCTTCTGCACCAGTCTGCCATGAGAGACCTTGTCAAAGGCCTTACTGAATGGTGGGCATAGAACAGGCTAATGTCATTGAACAATAATGCAACTACTGTCAATGTAACAATCAAACAGAATTGAAAGATGCATCCTGACGGTATATTGGAGACTTGTTATATGTGATGTGGGCAATTGTACACTGTACACTTACAGTTTTGGAAGTGGGGAGAATATATTTCCACATGACAGCACTTGGAACCCAATGTCAATGGAGCACATATTACTGTAAAAAGTATATCAAACACCTGGCCATTTTTTTCAGCTAGTAATATTAATTTACAATGACATACGTAAAACATACCCACTTTGCATGTCTTTATCACAGACAAATATAAAACACCTTTTGTCAGCAAAAGATATGTTTTTCTTACAGCTTTCTTCTCCATTAGAGACTTATTTGCAAGTAAAATATCACCCATGCCGTGCTGCTGTCACCAACCATCCTCTGTTTTCCACCCCCACATTTAGTTTGAAGAATATCTATTAATATAGAGTGGGATTTTCCATTCTGGAGACCAGGTGTGATGGTGAGCATGAATGTTGGCGTGATTCCCATTGCATGGCAGGGTGTATTCTTGCACCAGATCGCCCACTTTCCAGCTCATTATTTATGCAACGAGGAGCTTATTGAACCTTGTGGTGGGAGAGGCTGGGATTCATCTTCCCCGTCGTTACCTCATAGGATCGAAAGTCTCTGTGTCATATTTAAACGATGCCCACATAGACGCATTCAACTCACTGCAGGACAGGAGAGATTTCACCAGGCAATCCAGATCCAGCAGGAGATCCTCTATCCCAGAGATGGCAGCAGGAGATCCACTAACCTGACTAAGCTAGCTTGCAAGGAAGTTGTCGGGTGGGGTGGTCAGCGCATGTGGGCCACAGGAGAGGATCAGCGTGCAGTACAAGAGAATAACAAATGATCTCATCCACTTAGCCATGGCAAGTCAACTTTCCCCTCACTCCCAACCCCCAATTGGGAGGTAGTGGTGTTGTGGAATTGTCACTGGACTAAAGTCCCAGAGGATGAGGTTGCAGATCCTGCCATTCACAGAGCTGCAGTTCACAGGAGTCTTACACACCACCAGCAGAAAAGACATCAACACTGATTGTCTGACACACATGTTAACATCATCCCTCAAGTCAGTCTTTAGCCCTTACTGGGAGTACTCAGCATCAAGCAGGCAGGCATGATTATGACTTGCTCTTTCACCCGTATGCTCACAGTTGATCCATCTGTCATTATGCAAGACAAGATCACCCAGAACAAGAGGCAGAGATCTAAGACTGGAGTGAAGGGCTGGCAAAGTTGAGGCCACTTGCCTCTACGAGGGAACCAGGACCAGTTCTGCATGAAAGGTGAGATTGGCGTTTCTCAACAATGATGTGGGTATGCCGGCGTTGGACTGGCGTAAACACAGTAAAAAGTCTGACAACACCAGGTTTTAGTCCAACCTGTAAACCTGGTGTTGTCAGACTTTTTACTGTGTTTCTCAACAAGCCAGTCAGGGTCCACGTCATAGCTAATGGCCATCCTGATATTGACAACATTTTAATGTGGGTGACTGCCTATCCAATCACTAATTATGACTTCTCTCTGTTACAGGAACGAGTAAGAAAAGGAAGAGGCAGAACACAAGCCAACTTATCAGGTCGGGCTGGGTCACGTGGATCCACTCAGGCAGGGGATCCAGGTCCACTTGTAGTGGGGGATGGTCCATGTCTGCTCAAGGGTGTTGTTGGGGGGGGGGGGGGGGGGGGGCGCTGATCTGGTAGAGGTGTTATTTTCCTGTCTCTATTCACTTCCCCTGAATTATGCAATTCAATACTGAATTGGGAGAATAAAGCTGATGAACGCACGGCTGGAAAGATGGTACAGTAAGAAGCCTGACAGGTTTACTTGGCACCATAAGCTTTCGGAGTCTTGCTCCTTCTTCATTGACCTGAAGAAGGCGCGAAACTCCGAAGGCTTGTGCTGCCAAATAAACCTGTTGGACTTTAACCTGGTGTTGTGATACTTCTTACCCTGTTTATCCCAATCCAACGCCGGCATCTCCACATCATGGAAAGGTGGTGCAGGAAGGACGGCTTTAGATTCCTGGGACAGGCTTTGGGGAGGTTAGCACCTGTACACATTAGATTGGTTGTACTTGAAGAGAGCTGGATCTGAGTTCCTTGCAAGGTATTTTGCTAGTGCTATTGGGAGGGCTTTAAACTAACTTGGTAGAAGTATGGGAACCAAGACAGAATATTAGAGGGGAATATCAAAGTGCACAAAATACTGGGAGAGTTGAATTGAAAAGTTTATTTATTACTATCACAAGTAGGCTTATGTCAACACTGCATTGAAGTTACTGTGAAAATCCCCTAGTCACTACATTCCAACACTTGTTCAGATGCACTGAAGGAGAATTTAGCATGGTCAATGCACCTAATCAGACTTCCTTCGAAATGTGGGAGGAAACTGGAGCACCCAGAGGAAACCCTCACAGACACTGGAGAATGTGCAAACTCCATACAGAAAGTCAAGCATGTTGGGAATTAAATCTGGGTACCTGACACTGTGAGGCAGCAGTGTTTGCCACTGTGCCATCATGCCACCCTATTGAGGCATTCAAGAGGACATTAGATGATTATTTGATTATAAACAGACTGGTATTCTCTTGTCTTGTATGCCTCGCTGCTGCTACCAACATGAACAGAGAATTTGACATTTAGCCAAATCTCTGTTCATCACAGCGGAACTGGAGAATCCCAGTCATGGACGAAATCAGAGAATTCTAGCCACAATTTGCAGCAGTATTAGGAAGAGGCAGAAATTGATTTGATCTGATTTATTATTGTCACATGTATTAGTATACAGTGAAAAATATTGTTTCTTGTGTGCCACACAGACAAAGCATACTGTTCAGAGAGAAGAAATGAGAGAGTGCAGAATGTAGTGTTGCAGCCATAGCTAGTGTGCAGAGAAAGATCAACTTAATGCAAGGTAAGTCCATTCAAAATTCTGATGGCAGCAGAGAAGTTGTTCTTGAGTCGGTTGGTATGTGACCTCAGACTTTTTTCCAACTGAAGAAGGTGGAAAAGAGTATGTCCAGGGTGCATGGGGTTCTTAATTATGCTGGCTGCTTTGCCGAGGCAATGGAAAGTATAGACAGAGTTAATGGATGGGAGGCTGGTTTGCGTGACGGACTGGGCTTCATTCACGACTCTTTGTAGTTTCTTGCGGTCTTGGGCAGAGCAGGAGCCACACCAAGCTATGATATAACCAGAAAGAATGCTTTCTATGGTGCATCTGTAAAAGTTGTTGAGAGTCATAGCTGACATGCCAATTTCCTGAGTCTTCTGAGAAAGTAGAGATGTTGTTGGGCTTCCTTAACTATAGTGTTGGCGTGGGGGGACCAGGACAGGTTGTTGGTGATCTGGACACCTAAAAACTTGAAGCTTGGGACCAT
Source organism: Carcharhinus amblyrhynchos (assembly GCF_965287045.1). Taxonomy (NCBI): domain Eukaryota; kingdom Metazoa; phylum Chordata; class Chondrichthyes; order Carcharhiniformes; family Carcharhinidae; genus Carcharhinus; species Carcharhinus amblyrhynchos. The sequence goes on from NC_137327.1 coordinate 136,388,379, forward strand.
TTCTACTTCATCCCCATTGACGTAGACAGGGGTATGTTCTCCTTTACGTTTCCTGAATTCAATGACTATCTCCTCTGTTTTATTGATATTGAGTGAGAGATTATCGTCATCACACCAATTCACCAGATTCTTGATCTCATTCCTGTACTCCGTCATGTCATTGTTTAAGATCCGATTGGATCATCAGCAAACTTGAAAATTGAGTTGGAGGAGAATTTGGCCACGCAGCCATAGGTGTTTAAGGAGTATAGTAGGGGGCTGAGGACACACCTTGTGGGGCACTGATGTTGAGGATGATCGTGGAGGAGGTGATGTTGCCTATCCTTACTGATTGTGGTTTGTGAGTTAGGAAGTTCAGGATCTAGTCGCAGAGGGAGGAACAGTGGCCAAGCCACGGAGTTTGGAGATGAGTTTTGTAGAAATAATGGTGTTGAAGGCTGAACTGTAGTCAATAAATAAGAGTCTGGCATAAGTATCTCTGTTATCTAGGTGTTCCAGGGTTGAGTGCAGGGTCAGAGAGATGGCATCTGCTGTGGACCTGTTGTGGCAGTAGGCAAACTAGTGGATCCAGGCCATCCACAAGGCTGAATTTGACTCATGCATGACTAATCTTTCAAAGCACTTCATAATAATGGATGTCAGAGCCACTGGATGATAGTTATTAAGGCACACTTCTTGGCTTTTCTTTGGGACTGGGATGATGGTCGTCTTCTTGAAGCAGATTTTTGAAAAGAGAATTTTTGTAATTGGCACTCAGTCATTAATGTTCGTGAAGAGCCAGTGCAATGATAATGGGCTGAATAGCGTCCTGTGCCATAACACTTTGAACTCTTCCCCAACTATCTGTTCTCTCCTCCGCTGTCGCTGTGTACTAACTATACCTATATATGCAATGTCGTGTTTGGATACAACTTTGAACCAACAGCTGGCAAATGTGGAACAGAGGCTAAGGCACAGAATCTCTGCACACCTCTTCAAGCTTTCTGCTCACCCAGCCTTTTCAGCCCAATTTCTCCCACCTATTTTGTCCCATCTGCCTATATATCTACCAAGCCACATACCAACCGACTCAAGAACAGCTTCTTCCTTGCTGCCGTCAGACTTTTGAATGGATCTACCTTGCATTAACTTGATCTTTCTCTACACCCTAGCTATGATTGTAACACTACATTCTGCACGCTCTCATTTCCTTCTTTATGAACAGTATGCTCTTTCTGTATAGCGTGCAAGAAACAATACTATATTTATTTTGCCAGTTAGTATTTTGCTAATACATGTTGACAATAATAAATCAAATCAGATCAAACTCACTTGACCTGTATGTCTCAACTGCACACTTTCCTCTCACTATCCACCTGTGTTTATTCCCAGCCTGCCTTCTGAATATTGTGCAACCAATACATCATGAAATAGAACATATGGTTTTAAAAGTCTTATCACAAATCTTTCAATCTATATTTTAGCAATTGAACATAAAGTCATTTTATGTGAAAATTATTCAGAATTTAACAGGGAAATATGTGTATTTTACAATGTCATCATACATGATTTATACGAGGGTAACTCTGATCATTGATATCAGTCATCCTATACTACTATGTTTTACAATTTGAAATCATGATTTGAGAGACTTCCGAAACATGCATATTGTTTAGAACTTGCCCTGATAACAAAATAAAAGAAAGACTTGGACAAGGATTTTCCAGCCCTGCTGCTGTGACAGGCCATCCAAAATTCCACTGACTTTCAGCGGGACCGGATGGTCCCAATAGGAGACAGGTTCAGAAAACCCTGCCCTTGGATAATATGATGTTTCATGACCCCTGAGAGTCACAAAGCAACATACAAATAGAATCATAGGTATTTTAAAAATGTAATCGCTATTATAATGTAGTGAATATGTGCTGTCATGATGATGGAGAAAAAAACCCTGAATTACATGCGGACATACTGAACTTTTAAAAAGGATATGTGTTTAAAAGTGGACATACAAGCCAAAGTTGCCTGAGGGTGCAGTTTCTAGGAATGTAAATTCAGTCACTATTTGGGTTGCTCCAGTGTGCAGATACTAAGAGAGAAGATGAAATATCGTATCCTATTTCCAGACAGGAATATATAAAATGACACAGAATTCATATAGAAATTAACTACTATCTCCTGTGGAGATAATGGAAGCAGATAACCATCTCAGCAAGAATGATATACTGTAGTGATGTCCCAGGTTTGTGAATTTTTGCTTTCCAAGTATACACAAGGGATTGGGATAAAATTTTGTCAGGGTGGACTGGTGCTGCATGTGTTGAAAGTATGAGACATAGAATCAATGGAATTGAATGGAAAACTGTGAACAGTTTTGATCCCCTTACCTAAGGAAAGATATACTGGTATTGGAAGCAGTCCAGAGAAGGTTCACTCGGTTGATTCCAGGTATGGAAGTATTTTCTTATGAGCAGAGTTTGAGTAGGTTAGACCTGTTGGAGTTTAGGAGAATGAGGTGACATTGAGACATATAGGATTCTGAGGAGACTTGATAGGGTAGATGCTGAGAGGTCATTTACTCCTCATGGGAGAGTCTAGGACCAGAGGGCATAATTTCCGAGTAGTGGGTCACCCATTTAATCATGATGTGGGTATGCCGGCGTTGGACTGGCGTAAACACAGTAAAAAGTCTGACAACACCAGGTTTTAGTCCAACCTATTTATTTGATAATAGACTCACAAGCTTTCGAGGGACACCCTTTTCGTCAGGTGAATGGAGAGTTCTCCATTCACCTGACGAAAAGGGTGTCCCTCGAAAGCTTGTGAGTCTATTATCAAATAAATAGATTGGACTAAAACCTGGTGTTGTCAGACTTTTTACTGTGTTCACCCATTTAAAACAGAGATTATAAGGAATTTCTTCTCTCAGAGGGTAGTGAATCTGTGGAATTCTTTTTTACTACAGAGATCTGTAGAGGTTGGGTCATTAAATGTGTGTTCAAAGCTGAGAGACAGAGTTTTAATCAGTAAGACAATCAAGGGTTATGGGGATAAGGCAGGAAAATGGAGTTGAGGATTATCACATCTGATCAGTCACGATCTCATTGAATGGTGGAGAACACTCGATGGGCCAGATGGTCTACTTCTGCTCCTGCATCTTATGGGCTTAAATAAACAGCAGCAGTCACCCGTGCTGCTCTGGCAGGTAAAAATAAAGGTCTTTTTCCCTCTCTGATTGCTAAAGGAAGCCTAGTCAGCAAAGCCACAGCTGAAAAGGAAGCAGGATAACTTCTCAGCTAAACTGCAGCACCCTGAAATCCAACTGCTGAACTCAGCGTCACCAGAATCTCCAACAGCTGCAATATTTCACCTCCTCACGGACAAGGCAAAGACTATTTTGAACCCACTTCTCATTTTTAATCTGTGCGAATGTATTTGCATATTTTATTATATTCCTCATGGTTAGTGGTTGATATACTTACTTTTTATGGAACTCATAAAAGCCTGGTGAAATTGATCATTTTAAATCATAATTATTGGAATGGGATAAGTTATCTTCTTGAAGTCATCCTCTTGTGACCAATTGAGGGAGTTGAATAAAGAAAGGGAGACAGTTCATCTCTCCTCACCTGGGGGCACAACAATTTCAGGATATCCCATCCGGAATTTAATAAACTGGGGGAACTCGTTTAGAAACAGAAATCTGGGGAACCTTGCCTGGGAACCAAGCATAAGAGTGCAGAAGAAGAACTGTGTGGAAGAAGAAGAAGAACTTAGTTCTTCTAAGAACAATGTGTTTTTTTGATTTTAACTAAGAGGCAAATAGTGGCCAGAACAATTGAAATAAATCCCCTGCTTTTCTTTAAAACTGATGTGGAGATGCCGGTGTTGGACTGGGGTAAACACAGTAAGAAGTCTCACAACACCAGGTTAACGTCCAACCAGTTTATTTGATAGTAAACCCACAAGCTTTCGGGGTGTGCCCCTTCGTCAGGTGAGTGGAGAGTTCTGGTCTCAAACAGAGCATATAAAGGCACACACTGTTTACAGAATACTGATTAGAATGTGAGTCTTTATAGCTAATCAATTCTTAAAGCTGCAGACAATGTGAGTGGAGATAGCATTAAGCACAGGTTAAAGAAATGCATATTGTCTCCAGACAGGACAGTAAGTGAGATGTTGCAAGCCCAGGTAAGTCATGGAGGTTACAGATAGTGCGACATGAACCCAAGATCCCAGTTGAGGCCATCCTCATGTGTGCAGAACTTGGCTTTCAGTTTCTGCTGATAGCCAAGTTCTACCCAGCCTTTAGGAGAACAGTGACCACGACACGACACAACCCTGCCACAGCAACCTCTGCAAGACATGCCGGATCATCGACACGGATGCCCACATCTCACGTGAGAACACCATCCACCAGGTACATGGCATGTACTCTTGCAACTCGCCCAACATTGTCTACTGATACGCTGCATGAAAGGACGTCCAGAGGCATGGTACATTGGGAAACCATGCAGACACCACAACAACGGATGAATGAACATAACTCGACAATCACCAGGCAAGACTGTTCCCTTCCTGTTGGCGAACACTTCAGCGGTCACGGGCATTCAGCCTCTGATTTTTGAGTAAACGTTCTCCAAGGAGGCCTTCACAACATACGACAGCGCGGAGTTGCTGAGCAGAAACTGATAGCCAAGTTCTGCACACATGAGGATGGCCTCATGTCGCACTATCTGTAACCCCCATGACTTGCCTGGGTTTGCAACATTCTCACTTACTGTCCTGTCTGAAGACAATGCACATTAACCTATGCTTAATGCTATCTCCACTCACATTGGCTGCACCTTTAAGAATTGATTAGCTGTAAAGACTCGCATTCTAATCAGTATTCTGCAAACTGTGTGTGCCTTTATATGCTCTGTTTGAGACCAGAACTCTCCACTCACCTGACAAAGGGGCAAACCCCGAAAGCTTGTGGGTTTAATATCAAATAAACTTGTTGGACTTTAACCTGGTGTTGTGAGACTTCTTACTTTCTTCAAAACTGTCAGGGGATTTTTATTTCCAGCTCAGAAGGCAGAGTAGACCTCCCTCAGTCTGCCTTATCCAAAAGGTGGCACCTCCAACAGTGCAGCGTTCCCTCAGCACTAAGCTGCTGTGTCAGCCTGGGTCTTTTGTGTCTAACCCAGCTGGGGTGGAACTTGAACCCACAACTTTCTGACTCTGAGGCTAGAATGCTGCCAGCTGAGTCACAGCTGATATACTGGTGTGGATTTTCACTCTCGGTATCAGTGTACAAGGTCAGGAAATCTGCTGGCTTGCCACACCCACCTCAGAGACAGGTGCCTTGAATAGCAGGATCTCTGATCCAGGAGTTGATAGATTTGGCATGGAGCCGGACTGCTGGCCTCAGACTTGGCTGCAGAGCCTGCCAAGTTGGGCTGTTTTAAAGGACTGCTTCGGTTTTCTGTGACTTCATTCCAATTGTTTTCTTAAACATTAGTCCTTCTAGCCCTCACTCCTCAAATCCCCACCCACTCCCCATGCCTATACATGCTAACCTATGCTCTCCACCCATCCCGATGGACCTTCATATCCTGCATGTCAACCCATGCCTCTGAACCACCCCATACCGACTTAGCATTAAGTTACACCAATTCATGACCCCCACCCAACCGATGCTCCTTATGCCAATGTAGTGCCAACTCAGGCCAACCCATGATCCAACTGCTCCCATGTCTCCTTATAGTCCAATGTCAACTTCAAACCCATTCATGACCTTCACATATTTTCCCTTGCATGTCATGCCAACTCGCCCAGTATCCACAATGGTCAGACCTCAGGACCCATGCTGAGATTGAATAAAGTTCTAAATATCTATTACAGACTCCACTATATATAAAAACAATTTCAGTCATAAAAGTTCAACACATTTAAAATCCACTTAAGTATTTAGTCCCTTATAAAACAAGTATTTGCATTCATAACCCCATATCAAAGACAGCTTATCATTTAATAACCTCTTTGAGCTTTCAATCAGACTGTGAACTTATAGCTCCCTACTGTGATGATAAGTTGCAGAAACAGTCAAGTGTTATAATGTTGCAATTTATTGATTGTTGTGTCAATCAATAGCTATTGAAACTGATAGAACAATTTATTTTCACCTCTCAGGCACAGGTAGATGTTTCCAATCTTTAAAAGAGCAAGGGATTTAAATAACTTGACACTTTGTCACGTTGACAGACCTTATCCATCATTCAAGAGCACGTACATCTACTATAAAAATTTGTAACTCTCACATTGTGGTTTAGGGACCTCACTCCAGAGAAAATGAGTCTGTTTGATTTCAGCATTCAGTCAAATTGCCTTGTTGATTTTAATTTTCTTTCACGCGTGATTCACACCATACCACCCCCTGCAACAGTGAAAATTCTATCTGCAAATTATGGGGGTGGAAACTCTGGACTGGGTTTTTTTGGATGTTTCATTTTGGATATTCCAGGCCATTCTGATGCAATTCCTAACGAGTCTCCCCATGCATGAATTAAAATATTCCCAATTTTCAGATATCAGAAGCAGTTATGCACAAAATGACAAATACCCACAGGACTTCTAACAAACTATATCCCAAGGTAATAGGAAATATTCACAGATCAGTTGGTATTCACCACTGTAGTAATAGGTTCAACAATTCCAGAAAGGCTGAAGATTTTCTTTCATTTTCAAGTTTTATTGTGCCACTACTGTATGACTTTTTCTGCTTAGCTTCCAGCTAACTGCATCTTTACTTTGTGTTTGTAAATTAGACGCCCCTCCCTGCAGATCTGTATGGTCAAGGTCTCTTTGGTTTTTTGATAAGATTGATTTTTCAATAAATTCATCAATGTGTAATGTTAATTATTGGAACATAACTCGAATGCATTGTGAAGCCACATCCATTCCTCACTCTGCTGCATTGCTTTATCTACAGGCAAAGACAATTTTCTGTTTCCTTTTCCTTTCTCAAGAATGGCACTTACAAACATCAGAGATAATGTTGACTATTATTTTTCTTGTTTTTTTTTAAGTTCACTTGTTCTTCTGTAGATCAGCAGTTTTTGTAGCAGGATTTGCATGTTGTTACTTCCTTACAGTGCCTAATACAATATACATCACCAACATTTAGTGATGCACCATAGAAAGCATCCTTTCCAGTTGTATTACAACTTGGTATGGCTCCTGCACTGTCCAAAATGGTAGGAAACTCCAGAGGATTGTGAATGAAGCCCAGTCCATTACGCAACCAGCCCCCCAACCATTAACACTGTCTACACGTCACCCTGCCTTGGAAAAGCAGCCAGCATAATCAAGGGCACCACACACCCCGGACACACTCTCTTCCACCTTCTTCCATCGGGAAAAAGATACAGAAGTCTGAGGTCACATACCAACTAACTCAAGAACAGTTTCTTTCCTGCTGCCATCAGACTTTTGAATGGACCTACCTTATTTTAAGTTGATTTTTCCTCTATACCCTAACTATGACTGTAACACTATATTTGCACTCCCTCCTTTTCTTCTTTATGAACGATATGCTTTGTCTGTATAGTGCGCAAGAAACGATACTTTTCACTGTATATTAGTACATGTGACAATAATAAATCAAACATCAGATTTTCAAAATAGGCCATGTTCCATCAAACATGTTAATTCTGTTAAGCTGTAGATCATCACTGATGACCTCAAACCCTCTCCTTTCCTTTTCTAGGTACAGTATGCTTTGTCTGTTAAGCATGTAAGAAATAATACTTTTCACCGTACGCTAATGTGTACATGACAATAGTAAATCAAATCAAATCAAATGATGCAAAATGAAAGTCAGCTTTATGCCATATTGACTTCTTCCATTTCTGTTCTTTCCTTTTTCAACCTCTCCTGCTGAAATAGCCTAAACAAGCCAGAAATATATTGATTTATATAACACTGTGTATACTCACTTAAGTTATTAATTTTTCAGTGTTTGTGGCCACAATGAATAATAGTTAGAAATCCTTTTGCAAAGCAATACCATTCATGATGTGAAAGTTCAGTTTGTGTTGTACGCTATGTTTCTGCAATTTTGTACATTTACTTTTCTTTCACTAACATATTTGTTCAATTTTTCACACGTGATGTAAAGAATCAATCGGATCCAGAATCAATTCCAGGTTTTTAAATTCCTTTCAAGAGATTGGTATCCTCAGCACGGAATGTTATGTTTTGAAATCCTGTTTGCATTAATTTTATTACAAATTTTCTAATGAATCACATACTGTTTGGAAATAGGATGCTTAATATTTCTTTTACAGATTATGAGTGCTGGTAATGATTTAAGGAATAATTGAACATCATTATCTGTGTGAAACCATATTAAGATGTATAGAAACATGCAATGCAGAGGAGGCCCATCGAGTCTGTACTGACATGCAAGCCACACCTGAACTCTCACCTAATCCCATTTACCAGCACTTGGCCCAAAGCCTCAAGCAGAAAAATGTTTTAAATATAACTCTGAGGAGAGCAAAGTTTTTCTTGGGAAATGTTGCTGTTATAAAATGTTCCACAGAATTTCAGCTTGATCCTGTTAAAATCTTTGGAACTAAACCAAAGTACTTTTTTGTAACTATTTGCAACATACACACTATGTTTAAATCATGAAGCCATTTTGTTAACTGATAAAGCTTTGTGCTGTGATTATTTTCTGTAAAAACAGACTTCCACGTAAAGTAATGGAAACAAAAATAACTGAAAATAATCAAGAAGCAGATTCAATGTTTTGGGAGATGGAGGACAACTGCAAGCTGAATGAGAGGTGATGGCCTAGTGGTATTATCGCTGGACTATTAGTCCAGAAACTCAACTAATGCCCTGGGGACCCAGGTTTGAATCCACCACGGCAGATGGTGGAATTTGAATTCAATAAAAAAATTCCGGAATTAAGAATCTATTGATGAAACCATTGTCAATTGTCAGAAAAACCCACTTAGTTCACTAATGTCCTTTAGGGAAGGAAATCTGCTGTCCTTACCTGGTTTGGCCTACATGTGACTCTAGAGCCACAGCAGTTGACTCTCAACTGACCTCTGAAATGGCCTAGCAAGCTATTCAGTTCAAGGGCAACTAGGGATGGGCAATAAATGTTGGCATAGTCAGTGATGCCCTAGTCTCATGAATGAATAAAAAGTTAGAATGAGCCAAATGATCATATTCATCTCTAGCTATTTTGTAATATTTCATGTATAACTTTCTATTCATTCCTCAAGCTTTAATCCCCCATACAAAAATTTCCACAGATAGAAGCACAGTAATAAGCAGTCATAAAATGCCTTGAAGACAGAAACTTTCCCAAAGTGCTTGTTGGAGACAAAGGACAGGATTTTATGGCCTTGCTCAGGCAAGACTGGAAAGACCCGCCTGAGGTCAACAGGGATTTCCACTGTCGGTCCCTTGCCCACTCTGATTCTGTGGTGGGTAGAGCTCTGGCATAACTGGGTCAGATACAATGCTGAAGTTCTGAACAGTCAGATTCAGTTCCTATCAATGACTGGGAGGAAGTGACAAGGTGAAAAAAGTGAGATGGGGCTGAGGATGTTGACTTAAGTCTTCCCAATAAAGATTCCCCACAAAATCAATGCTGCACCAAGGAAGGAGATTTTAGATGATGTGATAAAAGCCTGGTCAAAGCAGTAAATTTTAAGGAGAATCATAAAGTACCCCAATGAAGTGGAGGGATTCGAGAGAGGGCATGAAATCGCTGAAGATATAGCCACTAATGGTAAAAACGAAGTTAGTGACGCAGAAGAGGCCAGGGTCAGAGGAGCATTGAAAGGCAAGAATACAAACATGGTGAGCATTTTAAGGTGGAAAGATGAAGGAGCAGATGCCAATATAAGTCAGCAAGGACAAGAATGAAGGGTGAGTTGAATGGCGCAAGAGAGGATGTGTGGAGTAGACCTTTGGATTGGACCATAGAAAGCATTCAGGAGAACATTGAAACAGTCAAATCTGAAAGTAACTGCTGGATTTTACAAGCCCTCATCCACCAGGCATGTTTTCAGCAAGGGAGGACATGGAAAATACGTTGGGTGATTAGCCCACCACCTTCTCAACCACCCCTGAGCTGGCCCCCAATATATGCTAGGTGGGTTGACACCAAAATTGGCAGCATGCTTGCCATATGATTAAAGGTCAATTAGGCTTGTTACCAAGCCTATTGACTGGAAAAAGATGTTGCCCACCCACAATACTGTGGGTGTCCGAAATAGGATAAGTGTTGATATGTGGCCATTGGTTATGGTCTAGGTATAAAAAACATGGGAAGGAAGGCATGACATCTCATTAGTGGTGCCCAGGATGTTACTCTCCCTTCCTTCCTTGCTGCTTGCCCTCAAACCCCCATCCCACCCACCCCGCCCTCTCCACTGCCTGGGCTCACGGATTCCTCCCCACCCTAAAGATCTGAGACTTCCCTTTCTACAACAACCATCATTAATCTGTGCGCTGCTTCTTGTAGTCCTGGTAATTAGCTGTGCCACTGCCAGGGTGACAGAGCCAGGGGGCAATCAAATGAGCCGGCAGCTCTTGGCGGAAGAGCTTTCTCCCACTGAGGGACAGAAATCCCACTCTGTCCGACCTGAGCACGGAGCAGTTGTGAGCAGAATTATTTTCGGAGAGTTGGTTGCCGGTCAATCTTCCTTCCAGAGGTTGAGCAGGCGAGCATACTCCCATGAAATTCAGCCCAAAGACAGGGGCTGAGGTTGATTAATAATGTCATGGAGATGCATGTTGGTAGTCTTCCTGGTGTAAAGGAAACATGGATTGGAGTTGAGCTCTGGGTCAGACACGATGCTAAAGTTGTGAATGGTCAGATTCAGTTCATATCAGTGACTGGGAGGAAGTGGCAAGGTGAAAAGAAGTGAGGTAGAGGCTTAGGAAGTTGATTGGAGTCTTTCCAATATTTAGCCGAAAGACTGATATCAGATAAGCATTCTGACCACATGACTTTGGGTCCGATTCCCTACGTATGCTGATGTTGCCATATTTTTTGGATGATATCATCAAGGTTCAGCATATCGAAATGAATCCTTTGGGACTTTTGTGGTAATTTTGCTAAGTCAGAAATAGATGCTAGATGCTAAAATTGGATAGGTGAGAATGGACCAGTCAAGGGCAGTTCCACTCAGTTGAGCATTGGAGACATATTGGGAGGATGGTTGATCCACTGTACCTAAAGCAGAATTCAAGAAGGAATAGGATAGATAATGTATTCTAATCATAGAGAAGACCATTTGTGATTTTGATTAATGCTGTTTCATTGGTACGTTGGGAATGGAAACCGAATCACAGAAATTCAAACATATTTAAAGTTTAAAGTTTTTAAAGTTATTTTATTAGTGTCACAAGTAGGCTTACATCAACACTGCAATGAAGTTACTGTGAAAATCCCCTAGTTGCCGCACTCCAGGCCCAGTTTGGGTATATTGAAGGAGAATTGAGCATGACCGATGCACCTAGCCAACACATCTCTTTCAGACTGTGGGAGGAAACTGGAGCACCTGGAGGAAACCCACACAGATACAGGGAGAACGTGCAGATTCTGTACAGGCAGTGACCCAAGCCAGGAAATGAACCTGGGTCCTTGGCACTGTGAAGCTGCAGTGCTAACCACTGTGCCACCATGCTGTCCACATGCCACCATGCCGCTTTGGAATTGTTAAAAAGGACTTAGATTTGACAGGTAGTAGCACCTGCAAAGTCTTTGGAAAAGTAAATGAGGCTGGAAATTAGGCTTAATTTGTGTCACAGAAGAATCAAGAGCAGGTTGTTTAAGTTGAGTTGATGATGGTGATTGTGAAGGGGAAGCGCATTGGCTAACAGACAGAAAATAAAGAGGAGGAATAAAAGGATCATTTTCCTTTTGGTTCCCTTACCTCAGAAAGTATATTGTTGCCACAGGAGGGGTGAAATAAACATTCACCAGACTTGTTCTAGTCTTGGCAGGACTGTCTTACGAAGAGAGATTCAGTAAACTAGGCTTGCACTCTCTAGAGTTTTGAAGAACGAGAGATAATCACATTGACATTGGCAGGCTATGGCTTGTGGGGTACCACAAGGATTAGTAGTTGAGCCCCAGCTGTTCACAATATATATCAATGGTTGTATGTGGGAACCAAAATGTAATTTTTCCAAGTTCGTGAATGATGCAAAGCTAGACGGGGAATGTGAAATGTGAGGAGGATGTAAAGCGGCTACAGAAGGATTTGGACAGACTTAGTGAGTGGGCAGATGGAATATAATGTAGAAAAATGTGAGATAATCCACACTGCCAGAAGAAACAGATGTCCATAATATTTCCAAAATGGAAAGAAATTAGAAAATGTACATGTACAAAGGAATCTGGATGTCTATGTCCATAAGTCACTGACGGCTAACATGAGGTACAGTAAGCTATTTGGAAGGCTAATGAAATGTCAGGCATTATTGCAAGATGATTTGTGTACAGGAGTAGTGAGATCTTGCTTCAATTGTATAGAAGCTTGGTTAGGCTGCACCTGGACACTTTTGGTTCCCTTACCACAAAGTATATTGTTGCCATAGAAGGAGTGAAATAAACATTCACCAGACTTGTTCTAGTCTTGGCAGGACTGTCTCATGAAGAGAGATTCAGTAAACTAGGCTTGCATTCTCTAGAGTTTTGAAGAATGAGAGATAATCACATTGAAACTTACAAAATACTTTAGACAGGGTAGATGCAGGCAAGATGTTTCCCCTGGTTGGGGAGTCAAGAACCAGGAGACACATTTTCAAAATAAAGGGGATGCCACTTGGGACTGAAATAAGGAGAAATTTCTTTGTGCAGAGGGTGGTGAATCTTTGAAATTCTCCAGCCCAGTGGAGTGTGAAAGTTCAGTCACTGAATATGTTTAAAGCAGAGATTGACAGATTTCTGATTAATAACATAAAGGAATATGGGGATAATGTGGTAAAAAATATTTGAAACGTTTGATCAACCATGATTGTATTGAATGGCGGAGCAGGTTCGACAGGTGCAATGGCCTACACCTGCTCCTAAACTTAAGGAGAATTAATTATTTAAATGTTAATGAACATGGGAATGTGGAATGTAAGTTGGGTGGAGAGCAAGTTATGTTTATTTCACACAGTCATATCCTATATCTGAGTTTTTTTAAATTCATTCATGGACATGGGCAAAGCTGGCTGGCCAGCATTTATTGCCCATCCCGAGTTGGAGGGCAACTGAGAGTCAATCATTTTGCTGCGGGTTTGGAGTCACATGTAAGCCAGACCAGGTAAGGACAGAAGATTTCCTTCACTAAAGGACATTCGTGAACCAAATGGGTTTATATTTCCTTCACTAAAGGACATTCGTGAACCAAATGGGTTTTTTTGACAATCTCCAATGGTTTCACGATGATCAGTAGGTTCTTAATTCCAGATACTTTTGCAATGCCATAGCATTTTGTTGCAATTTCTTTCTAACTATTTACTATGAAGGCAAACATGACTCGCACAAGATTTTACTCAATGCATAAACACAGAGCACAATTACATGATTATGCCTTGGCTGTATTTGTACAAACAAAAAATATAATTTAACTTATCTCGAGAAGTAAAAAAATTGAGGGTGGAAATGATATTTAACTGCTGACTGGGATTAGAGTCATGGGAACAGGAATTTGTCACAGGGTTTAGGTGAATTCGAGTGCAGTCACGAGAAAAGATAGTGGGGGGTAGTGATTCTCCAGGAGAATCTTGAGGAGTGCACTGGGCAGGAGGCATCAGCGTGCAGCCTGTGATGGGGCTCACAACCGGCATCGGACTGATCGCAAGTCTCCCAGGCTATGTTTTTTGACATAATCAGCCTCACGCAGAAATCAGCATGTGACTAATTACAAAACGGAAATACACATTTCCATATCATTAGCGAGTCTGGGATGGTCATCTCCAGTAGCTCCCCCACGCTCCCCCCTCATTGGGACAGACTCTCACCAGCAAGGATTAAAGCTGGTCCCCATCAACCAAGACCAGGCGTGATCACCCCACAGGTGGGGATAGAGGCTATTGAGGCCCACCCCTGGGAGGGCAAGAGAAGTGCCAGCCTGGAAGTGCCAGTCTGGCACCCTGGCACTGCCCATTGGGCATCCTGACACTGCTTATTGGGTATCAGGCAGTGCCAAAGGGGTGAAGCCGGTGGCGGGGGGGGGGGGGGGGGGGTGGGGGGGGAATCCTCCTTGGGGGGTGGGGAGGTGCAAAACAATGGTGGTGTTGGGGGGAGACCCACTGCACACTCTGTATTAGAGATTGATGGGAGTGGGAGGGAGGAGACATTTGGGGCTGCTCATGGTGGGGGGAATCAGGCCTTGTGGGGGGGGGGGGGGGCTGGTGTTGGGGAGGCCAGTGATTGGTGGGGTGTTAGGAAGCATTTGGGTGCCGATCCCCCCACTGACAGGTCAGCGAATGTGCAGTGTCCCACTGAGCACCACGCTGCCAGCCTCTCAAGCAGGTTCAGGCCCCGTCCTCCCCCACTTACCACCATGGATCTCCCTGAGGCACTCTGCAATGCACACAGCGTCGGAGACTCGTTCAACTAAACAGACCCAAAAAACGGGCAGGAAAGTCTCCAGTTTTCCCGCCTGATAGACACTTAGTTTTTTTTTGGGAGAATTACCCCCAGTTCATGAACTAGAGAAAGATGAGGCTTCAGGGTTAGACCAGAGGGGTAGCTTTAGTTTGCTGGGCTTGGAGAAGAAAGGGATGCTTGCAGCACCTAGGCGTTGACCGGATTATTTGAACCTTCGTAACAAAGATATCTCCTTACACCTGTTATTGGAGGTAAACACAATGCAAAATTGTCTACCACTTGCTAAAAATATCCAACAAGTGAATCATCTTGGTACCACCTAGTAGGTAAAAAAAAAACGAGTTTTGAAAGAATAAAATTGTTCAACGGTTCATTTGCATTTCAGTCATACCCTGTATCTGAAATATTAGGGGCGATTCTCCCAAAAGTGCTGAATTGGTGAGAAAACTGGTGTAAATCACAACTGTTTCTTCAGTTCAATTTCAGACCTGAGTCTCCAACACTCTGCGCAATGCAGAGCTCCCGATCGTAAATATCATTAAAAGCTCAGGAGGCAGTGCCTATTCACGCTGGAGTCTAACAGTTCCGGGCCTCTGCGCACGTGAGTCTCCCTGTTTGCTGGCCAGCTCAATTGCTGGCTAGCCTGTGACCCCCGAAGTGCTGCCTCCCCCCAGACCCCCTCCCCGATGGCCCAGAGCGCTCGATCTCCAACACATAAGAACATAAGAAATAGGAGCAGGAGTAGGCCATCTAGCCCTTCGAGTCTGCCCCGCCATTCAATAAGATCATGGCTGATCTGAAGTGGATCAGTTCCACTTTCCCGCTTTCTCCCCATAACCCTTAATTCCCTTGTCTGTCAAAAATCTATCTACCCGTGACTTAAATATATTTAGCGAGGCAGCCTCCACCACTTCAACGGGCAGAGAATTCCAGAGATTCACCACCCTTTGAGTGAAGAAGTTCCTCCTCAACTCCGACCTAAACTGCTCCCCCTCCCCACCCTTATCTTGAGGCTGTGCCCTCTAGTCCTGCTGTCCTTTCCAAGCAGGAAGAATCTCTCTACCTCTACCCTATCCATCCCCTTCATTATCTTCTACATCTCTATAAGATCCCCCCTCAGCCTCCTAAACTCCTTCTAAACACCTCCCCCCCCATCCTCCCAACCACAGCAGATGCCCCTTGTGACCCTCCTGACACTCCCCCTGGGAAGCAGACCCTCCCTGCAGACTACCCCCCCCTCCTGGAGGCAGAAACCCTCCCCCTGGGAGATGGACCCCCCCAGCAGACCACCCCCCATAACCCGCCCCAATCGCTGACCTCCCTCCACTCCCACAACTGATCCGAATTCAGAGTGGCAGTGGGAACCCCTCATCCCACCAATCATTCCAAGGCACAATAGGCTCCACTCCTTGGTTCCACCCACAACTGGCCCAGCCCTTGGCCTCATCCCTCCCCCAGGACCTCCCCCCAGTCCCTGCCCTCTTGCCCCTTGGCCCCGCCCCTTTGCCCTCTAGGCCCCACCACCTTAGCCGTACACTCTTGGCACTGCCCGATGCCCAACAGGTGCCAAGGTGCCACTTGGGCAAGGACACTTTGCCCCTTGGGCAGTGCCAGTGGGCATAGGCTGGCAGTGCCAGGGTGCCCATGCCCAGGAAACATAACCCTCCCACCGCCAGGCCCTCAGGGCCCC
Source organism: Carcharhinus amblyrhynchos (assembly GCF_965287045.1). NCBI lineage: Eukaryota > Metazoa > Chordata > Chondrichthyes > Carcharhiniformes > Carcharhinidae > Carcharhinus > Carcharhinus amblyrhynchos. The sequence goes on from NC_137327.1 coordinate 136,404,674, forward strand.
CCAGTGCCTCCCTTCCTTCGAGCAGGGTCTCCTGCATGATCTACACAAGTGGGTGCTATTCTAAACACTGCTGGAGTGAAATACTCCTGGCAGGATGGGAGATGCTATCGGACCTGGAGAATTCCATGCCATGCCCGATAATGACATTTAAAATACATTAAAAAAAAGACTTAAATTACTTTCTTCCCGCCTTTCCAGTACAGTCCTGCCTGCGCCTGTTCTCTCAGTGTGGGAGACACGCATGCATTGGGAACGCATGCGCAAATGTTGTGAAATGGCCGACACAAGATTAAGAACATAAGAAATAGGAGCAGGAGTAGGCCATCTAGCCCCTCGAGCCTGCCCCGCCATTCAATAAGATCATGGCTGATCTGTCGTGGATCAGTTCCACTTTCCCGCCCTCTCCCCATAACCCTTAATTCCCCTGTCTATCAGAAACCTATCTACCCGTGACTTAAATATATTCAATGAGGTAACCTCCACCACTTCAATGGGCGGAGAATTCCAGAGATTCACTACCCTCTGAGAGAAGAAGTTCCTCCTCAGCTCTGATCTAAACTGCCCCCCCGCTTATTTTGAGGCTGTGCCCTTTAGTACTGGTTTCCTTTCTAAGTGGAAAGAATCTCTCTACTTCTACCCTATCTAGCCCCTTCATTATCTTGCAAGTCTCTATAAGATACCCCCTCAGCCTTCTAAGCTCCAACGAGTACAGGCCTAATCTACTCAATCTCTCCTCATAAGCTAACCCCCTCATCTCCAGTATCAGCCTGGTGAACCTTCTCTGCACTCCCTCCAAGGCCAATATATCCTTTCGCAAATAAGGGGACCAAAATTGCACACACTACTCCAGTTGCAGCCTCACCAGTGCCCTGTACAGTTGCAGCAAGACCTCCCTGCCAAGAAAGGTGTGTGTTGGGATGGGAAAATTTTGTTGCAGTTGCTTCCTAACTATTACCCAAGAAGGTATCACCATTTTGTAAACATGACCCACACGTGATGTTACTAAATCCATAAATACAGAGCACAATTACATGATTATGTCGGGTGGCGCGGTGACACAGTGGTCAGCACTGCTGCTTCACAGCGCCAGGGACCCGGGTTCGATTCCTGACCTGAATCACTGTCCGTGTGGAGTTTGTATGTTTTCCCTGTGTCTGCGTGGGTTTCCTCTGGGTGCTCCAGTTTCCTCCCACGGTCCAAAGATGTGCAGGTCAGGTGTTTTGGCCGTGCTAAATTGTCCTTTAGTGTCCCAGGATGTGTAGGTTAGAGGGTTTAGCAGGGTAAACATGTGGGGTTATGGGGATAAGGCCTGGGAGGGATTGTTTCAGTGCAGACTCGACAGGATACATGGCCTCCTTCTGCACTGTGGGGTTTCTATGATTATATCATTGGCTTTATTTGTACAAACATAAATATAATTTAACTTATTTCAAAAAGTAAAAAAAAGATGCAGGAACTATATTTAATTTACCACTAGCTGAGATAAGATGGATTTGAAATTGAATTTCAGAATTATAGAAATACATCTACAGAATAGAGGGAAGCCATCCAGCCTAATCGCACTTTCCAGCTCTTGGTCCATAGCCTTGTGGGTTACAACAGTTCAGGTATGTTTTTTAATATGAAGGTTTCTTCTTCCCCCGTCCTTTCAGACAACAGGCAGGATTTTCTAGACGCTCTCGCCCCGAAACCGGACTATCCCGCCCATGGTGGGGGGAATGGGAAAATTCACCCCAATGAGTTCCAGGTACCCACCACCCTCTGACTGAAACAATTTCCCCTTGAATCTCCTCTAAACCCCCCACCTCTTCACCATATCTATACTTCCTGGTTATTGATCTTATAACCAAGGGAAATAAGGCCTGCCTATCCACTCAATCTGGGCTCCTTATAATTTTACATGTGTCAATGAGGTCTGCTTCAAAAGAAAACTCTCACCTATCCAATTTTCCCTAATAATTAAAGTTCTCCAGCCCAGGCAGCGTTCTTGCAAATCTCTGTACCCTCTCTGGCATACTCACATCTTTAGATATGTTTGCACACAGTACTCCAGCTGTGGAGTCTAATAATGGTCAATTAACTGAGCAAACTAATAGCTCCCCACTTTAACAGTCACAATAATTTTAGAAATAGCCACGGCAAGACAAGGAAAATGGGGGCATTTCGCGCACACACACACACCTATTTTTGGCAGGGATCCTGATAGATCATATTGTGAAAACCTTTCCAAATGACCATGAAATGCAGTCTCCATAAATGCATAGAATCCCTACAGTGCAGAAGGACACCATTCAGCCCATCAGGTCTGTACCAACTCTCCAAAAGAGCATCTTAACCAGGCTGGAGCACCCAGAGGAAACACGCACAGACACAGCATGCAAACTCCACACCCCTAGTCACCCAAGGCAGGAATTGAATCCAGTCCCTGGAGCTGTGAGACAGCAGCGTTAACCATTGTGCCAATGTCTCCTCTGCACTGGGGAGACTAAACATAGGCTGGGCAACCACCTTGAGGAATACCTTTGTTCAACCCACAAGAACGACTCCAACCTTCCTGTTGCTTACCATTTAACTCAGCGCCTTGCTTTCATGCCCACGTGTCCAGCTTTGGCCTGCTGCAATGTTCCAATGAAGCCTGGTGCAGACTGGGGGAACAGCATCTCATCTTCTGATTAGGCACATTAACAGCCCTCTGAGCTCAACATTGAGTTCAACAACTTTAAACTGTGATCTTTGCTATTTTAACCTCTTTTTTTTAAATGTCTCATACATTTTTTGTCTCAGTGTAAAAACCCTCCCTTCCTCCCCCCCAACTCCCACACTGAGCCATCTGTCTCTGTTCTTGCTACACCTTTGTTGCAATCTTCACAGCAACAGCAGAATATCCAACACATTTTCCCTCTCTTTTACTTCTGACGAAGAGTCAGATGAACTCAAAAAGGGGGCAATTTTTCTGCCCTGCCCGTGATGGAAATCATAGTGGACAAGGGGATAATCTGTTGAACCTAGGCAGGATTTTCCATTTTTGGGGCAAGCAAAATCCCACCCACAATATTAACTCTGCTTTCTCTCCCTACAGACGCTGCCAGATCTACTGGACTTTTCCATTGTTCTCTGTTTTTGTTTCGACAGTGTTTTGTTTATTGATAATTAATACTTGGTAATAACGACAACTTGGATATCAAAATGGGGATTCTTCCCATATTTCTATGGGACTACGAGAAGGCATAGAGATATGGGCAAGGAATTATCTAATTCATCCAATCTGTGGGATATCTAGAGGCTGATCAAGATTTTCAATAGCATCAGATGGAAATACACAAGACTGCCGGCGTTCTCGACTCATTCCATTTTCAGTGATTTATAAACCACATGGCTAATTATGTCAGTTCCTCCCACAGGATTTTCCAATTCCACCAAAGTCAATGGACTTTTGAATGGCTTGCCGCATTCTCTGACCCCACCCCCTGCTGTAACAAAGACGAACGAGAATAAACAAAACACTACCGGAAGTAAAACAAGGTGACAGCAGAGGGAAACTGCGTAAATTGGAAGTTGGAAAAAATAAATGGTCTCAGGCAGGATCCACAACACACACCTGACTGCGGTGTGAACAGACAGTTGATCTGAAGCTTGAGTACAGCTTTCAAATTATTCAGGTAAACTGTTACCTTCAACACAGCAACTGGTAAATCAATACAGTCAAATCACTTGATAGGTGACAGGTCAACTGGTTTCCATTGGAGTATAAAAATGGAGAAGTGTTGTAGAGTTTAGAAGAATGAGGGGAGATCTCATTGAGACGTATAAGATGATGAATGGGATGGATAGGATAGAGGTGGAGAGACTCTTCCCGCTCAAAAAAGACAGTAGGACTAGGGGGCACAGCCTCAAGATAAAGGGGAGGCGGTTTAGAACGGAGTTGAGGAGGAACTTCTTCACTCAAAGGGTGGTGAATCTCTGGAATTCTCTGCCCGTTGAAGTGGTGGAGGCTGCCTCGCTAAATATTTTTAAGAAGCGGGTTGATGGGTTCTTGATAAGAGAGGGGATTAAGGGTTATGGGGAGAGGGCAGGAAAGTGGAACTGAGCCACGACAGATCAGCCATGATCTTATTGAATGGCGGGGCAGGCTCGAAGGGCTAGATGGCCTACTCCTGCTCCTATTTCTTATGTTCTTATGTTCTTATGTTCAATTGTATAGGGAGTTGGTGAGACCACATTGGGAGTATTGTGTCCAGTTTTAGTCTCCTTATTTGAGGAAGGATGCGACTGCATTGGAGGCAGGTCAAAGTAGGTTCACCAGATTGATTCCAGGGGTAAATGGGTTAACGTATGAGGAGAGATTAAACAACTTGGGTTTATACTCACTGGAGTTTAGAAAGATAAGAGGGGTCTGATTGAGATTTTTAATATTTTAAAAGAGATTGATAAAGTAAATGTAGGCCAAATGTTTCCTCTTATGGGGTAATCTAGAACAAGAGGTCAGAGGGATAAATTAAGAGGTGGTAGATTTAACACTGAGATGAGGAGGAACTACTTCTTGCAGAGGGTGGTGAATTTGTGGAACTTGCTGCCCCATGGCACAGTGGAATCTGAATCATTGAATGGTTTAAGAAAGAAATAGATATATTTCTGATAAAAAAGCGATAAAGGGATATGGGGAACAGGTGGGGAGGTGGATGTGAGACCAGGGAGAGATCAGCTGTGATCTGATTGAATGGCGGAGCAGGCTCGAAGGGCTGAATTTGCCGACTTCTGCTCCTAATTTCTATGTTCCAAAGTCCAATTCACCAAGACTGGCAGATGGCCTCACAGAAGATTTCTCTTTCTTTTTCAACAGAACTTATATGTTCATAGCATCTTGTATGTAACAAAGGCAAAGAGCGTACAGTGGCACAGTAGTTAGCACTGCTGCCTCACAGCACCAGGGACCCGGGACAGTGAGTCACTGTCTGTGGAGTTTGCACATTCTCTCTAGCAATGTGGGGAAAGATGTGAAATTGAACGCCGTACCAAGTTAGCCATTCTCCATGCTTACCCATCCCTCTCACCCCACTGCAGCAGTGGAGGGGGTACCAGGATGCCACGCGTGGGCCCCACCACTGGGATTTTATCTGTGGTAGGGAGAGGTAGCCTTTAAGTGTCCAGCCTTCTACTTTCACTAGATGGGGTGACGACTGGGCGAGGGGAATGCCTCATTTATTGGGTCGCGTGCCCTTTGAGGTTACCAACCTCCCCAAGGATTTTCCTCCCACCCATGTTTCCACGTCTCCCCTACTTTGTTCAGACTCCCCACAGAGTTTGCCAGCTTGGCCCCAGCAAGATCCTGGACTTTGTTCATAATCCAGGATTCATCGTAATAAGCTCCCCAATGATACTGGGGACTTTATTCGCCGGCAGCACTTGGAGGTGGGATTTCCTGCTGAGATCAGAGCAGAAAGCCTGCCTCAAGCCAATTAATTTTAATTGGCTGCAGGTCTAGCCAGCCACGTAGCGGTGGGCTTGCTCCTGACATTTAGCCCAGGGTAAAATTCAGATGGTGGAGCTTACGGGTTTGAAAGGTGGGCCAGGAGCCCCAGTCTGGCAATGGCAGCTAGATGTGTTCTGAATCTATTCTATTTAGCATACGGTAATGCCACACAACACAATGGAGGGAATCCTCAGTATGAATACATGACTTGCTCTCCACCAGAACTGTGTGATCACTCCTGCCAGCCCTGCCAAGTATCTAGCAGGTAGGTTGTGAGGACAACTTCAAGCAGTTGCTTCCCTTCTATTGTTTTTTGTCACCACGCTCAGCCAGGCAGCTGTGTCCTTCAGGGCTCAGCAGTTCAGTCAGTAATGGTATTACTAAACGCTTTAGTGAGCCTTGAAGCTTCCCACCCAGAATATACTCTGTGCCCTTACTATTCTCACAGCTTCTTCCAATGTTTAACATGGAGGAGTTCTGATTCATCAGCTGAGGGAGGGCAGTAGGTGGTAATCAGCAGGAGGTTTCCTTGCCAACTGAACCAAAATAAATTCAGTCGCATCTTTTACTATAGTTTTGCTTTTACTCTTATTATGATAGAAGCATTATTCCTCAACTGCAATTAAATGTTTATCTCAAATGTCTTTCCTGTGCTTCTTAGAATAGGAACTAGCTTACTCATCATCATCATAAGGACATCCTGACAATGCAAATTCCACATCTTGTTGCTATTGCTTCCTTAGTCATCATATTGTTATAGTTTGAATAGTTGGTCAAATTGTCAACAAATTCTGTGCAACCTGAACTTGGAGTAAGAGCATTTGGTCTAATTTTTAACCACATTCCTTTTAATTATTCAGCTGCTTAACTTGAATGTTTAAATAATCAACGTGAAGTGGGAAAAATTTAAATGAGGGGATAGATCTTGCTTGACAAAAATAGTCTAAGCAGGTGTGAGGAGCAAAGGGGCCTCAGACACACAAAGCACTAAATACTTCATAGCAGCACAGATAAATAAAGCCCTAACAAATTGATATTGCTTAGATTTAAAGCTTTGTAGATGGTACGTTTCAGGACATTGTCACCCTGTATCTCAAGGATAGTCAGGGAGAGAAGGCATGGGTGATCACTTAACAGTCAAGAAGAAACAGGGCGTAAGTGCAGGAATTCACTGAGTGCATCTCTCTCTCTCTCTCTCTCTCTCTACAACAAGTATTCATTTCTGAATATTGATGAGAATGATGATTCATCCGGGGAGTGTAACCGGAGCCAAGTTCATGGCACAATGGGTGGCTCAGCAATATCGGGTGGTAGTGGAGGAGGACAGGGGGTGGGGGGGGGAAAACAGGAACAGCAATAGTGATGGAAAATCGATCGATAGCAGAATGGCCCACAGCCGTGAATCCAGGATAATATGTTGCCTCCCTGGCACCAGGGTCAGGGATGTGACTGAATGGCCATGAGCGTTCTGAGAGAGGGTGATGAATAGTCAGCAATCATAGTTGATACTGCAGTGCGAGGTAACACGACAAGGAAGCCTTGAATCATGATGGTGATTTACTGAATGATCTATATACAAACAAGCTCAGTATAGACACAAGTCTATTCCCACCGACTTCCAGGCTCAGACTGCAGGTTTCCACCTACCTGGACCCGAACCCTAACTCCCGATCGGCTGAGAGTTACATGACTTCAGGAAGCATAAAAGAAAACATGCCCCTGTCTACATCACTAGGGACGAAGTAGAAAGGGTCGAGAGTTTCAAGTTTTTAGGTGTCCAGATCACCAGCAATCCGTCCTGATCCTTCCACGCCGACACTACAGTTAAGAAAGCCCATCAATGCCTCTACTTTCTCAGTAGACTAAGGAAACCTGGCATGTCAGTTATGACTCTCGTCATCTTTTACAAATGCCCCATAGAAAGCATTCTTTCTGGTTGTATCACAGCTTGGTATGGCTCCTGCTCTGCCCAAGACTACAAGGAACTACAAAGGGTTGTGAATGAGGTCCAATCCATCACGGAAACCAGCCATGATTTGCTGGTTTCCATTCATTCACTCTGTCTACACTTCCCGCTGTCTCGGCAAAGCAGCCAGCATAATTAAGGACCCCAGACATCCTCTCTTCCACCTTCTTTGGTCAGGAAAAAGATACAAAAGTCTGAGGTCATGTACCAACCGACTCAAGAATAGCTTCTTCCCTGCTGCTGTCAGATTTTTGAATGGACTTACCTTGCATTAAGTTGATCTTTTTCTACACCCTAGCTATGACTCTAACACTACATTCTGCACCCTCTCATTTCCTTCTCTATGAACGGTGTGCTTTGTCTGTATAGTGCATAAGAAACAATACTTTTCACTGTATGTTAATATATGTGACAATAATAAATCAAATCAAAATTCAGATACGCCCCAGAAGTGTCAAATAACCCGTCTCTTAAAGGGGCTACACTACCAGAGGTGACAATAGTATCAATGACATATTTAGCAGAGATACTGGCATAGTGGTATTGTTGCTGGACTAGTCAACCAGAGATCAAGGGATAATGCTCTGGGGATCTGGGTTTAAATCCCAACATGGCAGATGGTGGAATATGAATTCAATAAAAATTCTCAAATTAAAAAAGTTTAATGATGACCATCAACCCTTGTCAATTGTCATAAAAACAATCTAGTTCAGTAATGTTCTTTAGGGAAGGAAACCTGCTGTTCTTACCTGGTCTGGCCTACATGTGACTCCAGTTCCACAGAAATGTGGTTGACTCTTAAGTGCCTCTGAAATGGCTTAGCAAGTCACTGAGTTGTATGAAATCGCTAAAATGTCTCAAGGGAATGAAAACAGACAAACCCCGCCCCCCCCACCATCAACCCAGGCATCAGAAACAGCAACAGCAAACCCAGGCCTATTGATCCTGAAAAGCCCACTTTACTAACATCTGGGGGCTTGTGCCAAAACTGGGAGAACCGTCTCGCTAATCAAGCAACAGCCTATCATAGTCCTACTCTGGGATTCAAAGCTTAGAGACAATGCCTCAGACGTCACCATCACTGTTCCTGTTCCTTTGGCGGGACAGACCCAGCCAAGGTGGCAGCTCAGCAGCATGCAGACTGGAGGGAGTTGCCTTGTAATCCTCAGCATTGACTTCGGACCCCATGATGTTTCATGGCAACAGGTCAAATATGGGCAAGGAAATCTCTGGCTGTTTACCACATACTGTACCCCGTCCCCCACCACCGCCTCAGCTGATGAATCAATACTCCTCCATGTTGAACAGTGCTTGAAGGGCACTGAAAATACTTTGAGTGGGGGACTTCTTTGTCCCACCTGGAGTGGCTTGGTAGCACCACTGCAGGCAAAGTTGACAGGGTCCTAGAGACTGGTTTAGCAGCAAGTGGTGAGGGAACCAAGAGAGAAAAACATACTTGACCTCATCCAAACCAACCTGCCTTCCACAGATGCTCTTGTCCAAGAAAATCAGTAGAAGGTGATCACCACACAGTCCTCGTGGAGACAAAGTCCTGTCTTTACATTGAGGATACCCTCCATTGTGGTGTGTGGTGTTACCGTGTTTAATCATAGAATCCCTGCAGTACAGAAGGAGGCCATTCAGCCCATCGAATCTGTACCCACCACAATCTCATCCTGGTCCTATTTCTGTAACCCTCATTTACCCTGCTAATCCCCCAGACACTAAGCATCAATTTAGCACGGCCAATCAACCTAACCCGCACATCTTTGGACTGTGGGAGGAAACCGGGGCACCTGAAGGAAACCCATGCAGACACGGGGAGGACGTGCAAACTCCACACAGACTGTGACCCGAGGCTGTAACTGAACCCTGGGTTTCTGGTGCTGTGAGGCAGCAGTGCTAACCACTGTGCCGCCCTTTGGGATAGATTTCAAACAGATCTAGCAACTCAAGACTGGACATCCTTGAATTGCTGTGGGCCATCAGCAGAATTGTACTCAACAATCTGTAACCCCATGGCCTGGCATGTCCCCCACTCTTCCACTCCCACCAAACCAGGGGTTGAATGAAGAGTACAGGAGGAAATGCCAGAACTAATACCAGGCATATCCAAAACTGAGGTGTCAACTTGGTGAAGCTACAATACAGGACTACATGTGTACCAAAAAGCATAAGCAGAGCTCTGTAATCCTGCCACATTCTGCAGTGAACGGTGACGGACAATTAAGTAAATCATTGGGGGAGGAGAGATTCAACAAATATCTCCACCCTTAATAATGGGGGAGCTGAATGCAGAAGGTAAGGCCAGAACTGCTTTCAGCCTTCAGCCAAGAATATCGATACATTTCAGCCTCCTCTGGTGGCCCCAGTTTCACTGATATCAGGTTCGACCAGTTCAGCTCACTGCACATGATACCAAGAAATAGTTCAAGGCACTGAATGCTACAAATGCTATGGGCCCTGACAATACTCAGGCAATAATATTGAAGACTTGTACTCCAGAACTTGCTGCACCCCTAGCCAAGCTGTTCTGTAATCTACTACATTGGCATCTACCTGGCTATTTGAAAAATTGCCCCCTTTGTCCTATCCACAAAAATCCAGCCAGTTATCACCCCATAACCGTACTCTCGGTCATTAGTGAAGCAATGAAAGGGGTCACCAACAGTGCTATCGAGCGGCACTTGCTCCGTTTCTGAATGGAGGGCTGTGACAAGTGGCGTTCCTCAGGGATCAGTGCTGGGACCTTTGTTGCTTGTAATACATAAAGGATTTGGAGGAAAAATGTAACTAGTTTGATTAGTAAGTTTGCAGCCGACACAAAGGTTTGGTGGATTTGCGGATGAGGACAATCAGAGGATACAGCAGGATATAGATCAGTTGGAGACTTGGGCGGAGAGATGGCAGATGGAGTTTAATCCGGACAAATGTGAGGTAATGCATTTTGGAAGGTCTAATACAGATAGGAAATATACAGTAAATGGCAGAACCCTTAGGAGTATTAATAGGCAAAGAGATCTGGGTGCACAGGTACACAGGTCACTGAAAGTGGCAATGCAGGTGGAGAAGATGGTCAAGAAGGCACACAGCATGCTTGTCTTCATTGGTCAGGGCTTTGAGTTTATACGTTGGCAAGTCATGTTGCAGCTTTATAGAACCTTAGTTAGGCCGCACTTGGAATAGAGTCTTCAATTCTGGTCGCCACGCTACCAGGGGGATGTGGAGGCTTTGGAGAGGGTACAGAAAAGATTTATCAGGATGTTGCCTGGTATGGAGGGCATTAGCTATGAGGAGAGGTTGGAGGAACTTGGTTTGTTCTCACTGGAACGATGAAGGTTGAGGGGTAACCTGATAGGAGTCTACAAGATTATGAGGAGCATGGACAGAGTGGAAGAGTCAATTACTAGGGGGCAAGGTTTAAGACGCGAGGGGCAAGGTTAAAAGGAGATGTACGTGGCAGATATTTTTACACAGAGGGTGGTGGGTGCCTAGGACTTGTTGTCGGGGGAGGTAGTGGAAGTGGATATGTTAGTGACTTTTAAGGGGTATCTTGACAAATACATGAATAGGATGGGAATAGAGTAATAGAGGGTCCCCGGAAGAATAGAGGATTTTAGTTAAATTGGGCAGCGTGGTCGGTGCAGGTTTGAAGGGCCGAGGGCCTGTTCCTGTGCTGTAATGTTTTTCATTTTTTGTAATAACCGGCTTGCAGGTGCTCCATCACAGCACGGTGGGTGTACCTATATGACATGGATAGCAGTGATTCAAGAAAGCAGCTCACCACTGCCACCTCAAGGGCAATTAATGATGGGCCATAAATGCTGCCCTAGGCAGTGACACCTACACCATAAATGAATAAAGAAACAGAGAGGGATGTGTTCCTGCAGTCAGAATTTGGGGAGCTTGATAAGAAATTAAGAAGCAGGCACTCAAAAGCAGTAATCTCCAGATTCCTCCCAGCAACACTCACAGTGAGTATAGAAATTGGAGGACAGAGCAGATGAATGCGTGATTGAAAAGGATGTCCAGAAGGGAGGGCTTTAGATTCCTGGGACAATGGGATCAGGTTTGGGGACATGGGACCTCTACAGGTTACACCTAAACAGAACCGAGATCGATTTCCTTGTGGGTTGATTTGCTAGAGCTGTTGGGGAAGGTTTAAACTAATTGGGCAGGGGTGTTGGAGCCAGGAGGTAATATGAGAAATGAATATCAGAGTGCACAGAATACTAGGAAATACAGAAAGCACTAGGAATTAGTAAGTAATAATGTACATTCAGGGTAAGGGCGAAAGTAATAAATTAACATTATTGTGCATGTGTGTGAATGCAAAGTGTGGGAGGTAAGATTGGTGAGTTAAAGGCACATTTGGTCACATGGATATATGATGTTGTGGCGATAAGAGAGTCCTGGCTCATAGAAGGGCATGGCTGACTATTTAATGTTCCTAAACGCAAGGGGGGTGCGATTCTTCCCAAAAGAATTCTAAGGATTGAATTTGCATGAAAACTGGAGTAAATCCTGCTGGTTTTTTCACAGGAGTTTCAAAATGAATCTCCCACAGTCTGAGCACTGCAGAGTGCACTGCCGGGAATCACTCCGGAAATCAGTGGGCTGAGCCTATTCCCGCTGAGGAGCGCGCTGTGTGGGCCACTGCGCACGTGCACATCTCTGGACAAATTGCCGAACAAATCCCCCCCAGCACTGAAATCGTTGACCTCAACCCCCATGGACATCACTGACCTCAACCCCCATGGACATCACTGACCTCAACCTCCCCCCCCCATGGACATCACTGACCTCAACCACCCCCCCCCATGGACATCACTGACCTCAACCTCCCCCACCATGGACATCACTGACCTCAACCTCCCCCCCCCATGGACATCACTGACCTCAACCTCCCCCCCCCATGGACATCACTGACCTCAACCTCCCCCCCCCCATGGACATCACTGACCTCAACCTCCCCCCCCCCCATGGACATCACTGACCTCAACCACCCCCCCCCATGGACATCACTGACCTCAACCTCCCCCACCATGGACATCACTGACCTCAACCTCCCCCCCCCCATGGACATCACTGACCTCAACCTCCCCCCGCCCATGGACATCACTGACCTCAACCTCCCCCCCCCATGGACATCACTGACCTCAACCTCCCCCCCCATGGACATCACTGACCTCAACCTCCCCCCATGGACATCACTGACCTCAACCTCCCCCCCCCCCCATGGACATCACTGACCTCAACCTCCACGCCCCCCCCATGGACATCACTGACCTCAACCTCCACGCCCCCCCCATGGACATCACTGACCTCAACCTCCCCCCCCCCCCATGGACATCACTGACCTCAACCTCCACGCCCCCCCCATGGACATCACTGGCCTCAACCTCCCCATGGACATTGCTGACCACTTATCGCCTTCTCCTCGCCAAAACAATTGCTGACCCCCCCCCCCATCCCCCATTGACCTGGACATTGCTGGCCTCCTAGTATCCCATTCGCCGCTGGCCTCCCATTCCCCGCTGACCCGGACATCGCTGGCCTCCCGGCTTCCCCATCCCTCTCCCCCACTCACACAGAGCGCATGCACACCCCCTGCCTGTGAACATTCCCCTCATTGAGTGAGAACCATAAACATTGCAGCCCACTCCCTGACACAATATCTTGTAGAGTGAGAACCCTGAGCATTTAGTTTATTTATTTATTTATCTAACCAAAGATGTGCAGGTTAGGTGGATTGACCATGCTAAATTGACCCTAATGTTAGGGGAATCAGCAGAGTCAATATGAGGGGTTACGGGAATAGGGCCTGGGTGAGATTGTGGTTGGTGCAGATCCGATGAGCCAAATGGCCTCCTTCTGCAGTGTAGGAATTCTATTTTATAATTCTATGATTAGTTTATTTATTAGTGTCACAAGTAGGCTTACATTAACACTGCAATGAAGTTATTGTGAAAATCTCCAAGCTGCCACTCTTTGGCGCCTGTTTGGGTTCACTGAGGATGAATTTAGCATGGCCAATGCACCTAACTAGCACGTCTTTTGGACTGTGGGAGGAAACCGAAGGACCCAGAGGAAACCCACGCAGACATGGGGAGAACATGCAGACTCCACACAGACAGTGACCCAAGCCTGGAATCGAACCCGGGACCCTGGCGCTATGAGGTAGCAGTGCTAACGTGGGGCGGCACAGTGGCACAACGGTTAGCACGAGTTTCCTCCCATAGTCTGAAAGACGTGCTGGTTAGGTGCACTGGCCATGCTAAATTCTCCCTCAGTGTACCTAACAGGTGCCAGAATGTGGTGACTCAAGGATTTTCACAGTAACTTCATCGCAAAGTGAACGTAAACTGACTTGTGACACTAATAAGTAAACTTTAAACCACTGTGTCGCCATGCTGCCCCAGGAGGCTGAGCATTGCACACCCCCACTAGCACCGCACCCCCCCCACTTCCCCAAACACAATATCTTATTGAGCTAACCCAATCAGCACATTTGGAGATGCCTCATTCTCTGTTGAAGCCTGGTTGCCTGTATATTATTCTCAAGGAAATTTATCTAATGGACCCAAACTGACTGCGCCTGGACTCCCTTAACAAGCCAGAGCTGTATATAGGCTGCAATTATGGACACACAGCCAGGAAAATGGCCCCAAAGAAAAGCGCACTGAGATTTGTGGAGAGTGAGCAGACCCACCTGTGAGATGTGGTAGAGGAGAGATGTCAACTGCTCTACCCCACTCAGGACTATCACCCAAGGGGTCACATAGCAAGCGCATTATGGGAGGCAATGGCATCATCTGTAAATGCCAAGACATTGACCTCTCAGTCTGGGGAGGGGTACCACAAGAAAATGAACAACTTTCTTCAGGCTGCAAGGTTAAGTATGCATCCCATTCTGAAACCCGTACATTTTCTGTGCCTACAAATGTCAAAAAATCCCACACACTTCAAGGGCAGCCACAAATGCCTCTCCCCCACCCAGTACTGCCTCCGACCAGGTCTCCCCCCCATCAGCCCCAATCCAATGTGGACCCAATTTCCAGAAATGTCCACTACAAGTTTCCCATCCCGACACACATTGCACCCCATGCCTTTCCATATATCATGCTTTCAATCCCCTTTATGACCCCCCCCAGAAGATGAACACACACAACTGTCATGGGGGAGAGAAGACTGGCTGGGGTGTCCCAGAACTGCGGATGTTCACAGTGTATGAGCAGCCTGCCCTGGAGCTGACAGGAGGGTGGGGGATGCATCTCGAATTGTCACCGGCAGCAAGGCTGACATCTGGCACGCAAGTGAGCATCGGCTGAACCCTATTCCTAGGTCTTCTTTGAAGTAAGTGCCATGCTGTGTGGGCTGCTTTCCCTCCTTTCCCCTAATGTGTGCTCTTTTTTACAGTGCTCGATCCTGAAGCACCAGGCTCCTCTGGTATTGGCCCCACCTCCTCCTCCTACCCCCCCCCAAGCGCCCCCACCTCCCCTGTGCTCCTGAAGATAGCCCTCTGGACATCTCGGACAACAGCTCGGAGGGGGGCCCTGAGGAATCCTCTGAGGACAGCACTAGTGAATCAGCACTGGCCTCAATCACACAACCCACCAATACAATAACTTGTCACGATGGTGGGGCATGTTAGTACTGAGGCTTCTGGGTTACTAACTGGTCAGACATCCCAGCTCCTGATGCACAGCCGGGTGGAGGCGGGCACATCCGAGGGCTCAGCACACAAAGTCTGCCGGAGGTGAGGATTCAGCTGGCCTCAAGCCAGATGCCTCAGGGTGCGTTCATCCCAAGGCTGGTGGAGATGCAACAGCAAACCCAGGAGTTGTGGGGGGGGCTGTCAGCAACAATACTGCTGCTGCAAGGCTGTTTAGAGGAATTAGACAGAGTGTTGACGCAGGAGGTGGTGCCTGCACAGCGTGCAAACCAGGCCAAAATGACAAGGGTGCCATCTGCAGTGGGAAGTCTGGCATAGGGATCTGGCCTCATAGGTGATAGACCCCAGGCCATCCTGGAGAGACAGCAGGCCATGGCTGAGGGTGTCTGGGGCATGTTGGAGATACTATGATCATGGCTGGTTCTCTTGCTAGGATCTGGAGACACAGCAGACTCTGTCTGTAAGCCTCGAGAACTTAGCCCAATCTCAGAGGGCTAATGCCAAGGGGCTCCAGAACTTGGCGCACTCTCAGAAAGCTATTGCGGACGGGTTCCAGAGCTTGGCACAGTCTCAGTGCGCCAGGGCTCAGGGATCACAGACCATGGGGTAGATGCTTCTGGGCCTCCTGGACTGGAAGATCAGCGTGGTGCTGGAGTTTCTGGAGCTCAGTCCAGCTACCCTGGTGTCCTAAGGAATGTCCCCAGGACCTTTGGGAACCCTGAGGGAAGAGGAAGTGAGTGAGCAAATGCATGGCAAATGCTGCATAACATAGTTAAGTGTGAAATTATCCACTTCAGTAGGAAAAGCAGAATGGCAGAATATCATTTAAATGGAGCTAGATTGGGAAATGTTAATGTACAAAGGGACCTGAGTGTCCTTGTAGACCAGTCACTGAAATCAAGCATGAAAATGCAGCAGGAAGACAAAAGGTATGTTGGCTTTCATCAGGTGAGTGGGAGTTCTGTTCTCAAACAGGGCACATAAAGACACAAACTCAATTTACAAAATAACAGAATGTGAGTCTTTACACGTAATCAAGTCTTAAATCACCCTTTAAGTCTAATCTATAGGCCACCAACTAATGAGAAAAATGTAGAGAAATAAATTTGCAAGAAAATTACAGAAAGGTGCAAGAATTCTAGAGTAGTTACAATTTAATTACACAATTATAGATTTGGATAGCAGTCGTATAAAGAGTTGAGAGGAGCAAGAGTTCGTTGGGCACAATTTTATTGGCCATTTATGCCATGCTTCTGCTGCAGCAAGGTCGGAGAATTTGGTGCCCAGCCATATTTCCCTTCACTTCAGTGGGATGGGAAAATCCCGCTGGGATGAACGCTGGTAACATTCTGACCTTAGAGTGTGTTCAGGAAAATTTTCCACAGTAACATGTTTTCAGTCCAATGAGAAAGGAGGCATTGCTGGTTCTTGGTCAGTGGGTGAACATTTAAGGGATAGTGCTGGGGTTTAGGCCAGCAATGGAAAACAACAAGGAACAGTCCAGATTAAGAATAATAAACTGGGGGAAAACCAAGTTCAATGGGGTAACAATAGATTTTTTTTGCTTTATTTTTTCATATTCTATGGGCATAATCATCAAGCTGGGCATTTGTTGCCCACTTCTAATTGTTTACTGAATGGCTTGCTTTTAGACATTTCAGACAAGGTAAGAATGTACCGTTCTGCTATGGATCTGGAATCACACGCAGGCCAGACCAGGTTTTATTCCCTAAAGGACATTAGTGAACCCAATGGGTTTTTGCAACAGTCAATGATAGTTTCATGGTCACCATTACTGAGACTAGCTTTAGATTCCAGATTTATTAATTGAATTTAAGTTGCACCAGTTGCTATGGTGGGGTTGTGAACCCATGTCCCAGGACATTAGCCTGCACGGCTGGGTTGCTAACCCAGTGACATTACCACCATGCTAGCATCTCCCATCTGGGCCTGACAAAATGGTAACTGAACAATGGGTCACCTTTAAAGAAAAGGTAGTTTAGATACCGAGAGGAAAGGCTGACTAAATAAATTCAGAGTTCTCTGGATGATGAAAGATATAAAGTCAAGGAGAATGGCATCTTTTTAAATCTACTTTTCAAATTGACAAGTAATTTCATCTCAGTTGCTTTTGTGAGCAATATATATGTTTAATTTTTTGCAGATCCAAAAGCAAAATAAAATAAGTTCAATGATTTGAAAATATAAATTATAAATAAAGATGATGCTTCTAACAACCTGCATATCTTTCAGAATAAATTACTGGAGAACCTCAGTTGTCATTGCCTTAAGAGTAGCTTTTTCATTCATCATCATGTGCCAGCCAGCCAATTTTCAGTCCAGCCAGTTAATTTTTCATTCATCGGCAGGATTTTCATTTTGGGACATTAGGGTCCCAAAGCGAATCCTGACCCTGTGCCCTCTTAGCACTTTTGAAATAATTGAAATAAAATTTGGCCACAATTGCAGAGTCACCACTGTGGTCAGGAATCCCGCTGCAGAGTGAGCTGTGACCACAACTCAGGCCAGTCGGAGGCTGGGATGGTCTCACAGTGACCCTGAAGCACTGACCCCCTGGTCTGCCATTCAGGTCAAGAGCATCGAGGGACGGGCAATGGATTTTGGCCTTGCCAGCAATCCCCACAGTCCAAGATGAATAAAGAAAAAAAGATGCTGCATATGCCAGTCGGGCTGGGAGAGCACTGCTGGAGGTCGAAGTATGTTTGTATAAGTTAAGACACTATAGTTAAGAAAGCCCCACCAATACCTCTACTTTCTCAGAAGACTAAGGAAATTTGACCTGTCAGCTACAATTCTCACCAACTTTTACAGATGCATCATGGAAAGCATTCTTTCTGGTTGTATCACAGCTTGGTATGGTTCCTGCTCTGCCCAAGACCACAAGAAACTACAAAAGATCATGGATGTAGCCCAACCATCACACAAACCAATCTCCCATCCATTGACTCTGTCTACACTTCCCGCTGTCTCAGCATAATTAAGGACTACCACACACCCCAGGCATTCTCTCTTCCACCTTCTGTGGTTGGGAAAATGATACAAAAGTCTGAGATCACGTACCAACCGACTTTCCGGTTCAGTCCTCAGACCCTGCTCCCTTCAGAAATTAAAACGTGTTGCAAAACTTCCAATGTCAACAAATCCAGCAGTAAGGGACAAAGATACAGAAAACTTGTGATTCAAACCAGATGCACAGGACGTAGAAAAATTAGTTAAAAGTATAAAGGTAGGCAACACTGATTATATCGATGTTTGGTGCTTAGAAACAGTATTTAGCGTCAGATGGCAATATTTTAAAGTTGTGCTACTCTATGCGACTGATAACACAATGCCTGATGCTCTGTACATCAGTGTCTGAGGCCAACAATATATTGTCAAACTCAGTGACCCAAGGAAGCTAACCGTCTGAGAGCTAATTCAAAATCTAATGGGAGCTAATGCAAAATCTTTAATATTAACAGCATATTAAAACTGCTGTTAATATTAATTCCCTTTCAAATTCTCCTCCAATTCGATTTTCAAGTTTGCTGACGATACCACCACTGTAGTGGGTCGGATCTCAGAGTACAGGAATGAGATAGAGAATCTGGTGAACTGTTGCGGCAACAATAATCTCTCCCTCAATGTCAGCAAAACAAAGGAGATTGTCATCGACTTCAGGAAGCATAAAGGAGAACATGCCCCTGTCTACATCAGAGGGGACAAAGTAGAAAGAGTCGAGAACGTCAAGTTTTTAAGTACCCAGATCACCAACAATCTGTCCTGGTGCCCCCATGCTGGCACTATACTTAAGAAAGTCCACCAATGCCTCTACTTTCTCAGAGGGCTAAGGAAATTTGGCATGTCAGCTACAACTCTCACCAGATGCACCATAAAAAGCATTTTTTCTGGTTGTATCACAGTTTGGCATAGGTCCTGCTCTGCCCAAGACTACAAGTAATTACAAAAGGCTACGAATGTAGCCTAATCCATCATGCAAACGAGCGTCCCATCCACTGATTCTGTCTACACTTCCCGCCTCCTTGGCAAAGCAGCCAGCATAATCAAGGACCCACGCACCCCGGACATTCTTTCTTCCAACTTCTTCCTTCGGGAAAAAGATACAAAAATCTGAGGTCACATACCAACTGACTCAAGAACAGCTTCTTCCCTGCTGCTGTCAGATTTTTGAATGGACCTACCTTGCATTAAGTTGATCTTTCTCTACACCCTAGCTATGATTGTAACACTACATTCTGCACTCTCTTGTTTCCTTCTCTATGAATGGTATGTTTTGCCTGTATCGTGCACAAGAAACAATACTTTTCACTGTATGTTAATACATGTGGCAGTAATAAATCAAATTAAATCAAATCAAGATCAAAATTCTGGCACCTCCTACAGTTACATGACCAGAGCACCCTGAAAGCACCGCAGTTGATCATCCCTCGGGAACTGCAAATTTCCTGGGTGAGCCTGGCCATACGCCACGGCCACGCAACCTACCTTCCATGTTAGCATTGCGCCTCTAAAGGCCAATACTTTCTCTATGTACTGTCCCTCAACCTCCCCTCGCTGAAATGCTGCCCACAAACTCAGCATAATGTTATGTTTGCTTTTGCTTCAATATTCAGTCCCCTGTCACATTGGAGTCAGTTTAGCTCAGTTGGCTGGATGGCTGTGTTGTACAGCAGAGCGTATGCCAACAGCGTAGGTTCAATTCCCAGACCAGCTGAGGTCAGGCACTTCTCAACCTTGCCCTCCCTGAGGTGCGGTGATCCCCAGGTTAAATCACCACCAAAATATTGGCCTTTAGAGGCCAATGCTGGCATGGAAAGTAGGTTGCATCATCTGGGACTGTGGTGACTTTATCTTTCACTCAGTCCCCCCTGCTCTCCCTGCAGAATTGTAAAATTTCCAGTGCCTACAAACGCAGCAGTGAACAACAGAGGCTATCATTCAGAAGCCTGTGACTCAAACCAGATGAACTTGGAAAAAAAGTTACAAGAAAAGGTAGGCAACACCAAAAAGACCAGCATCTATTGCTTAACCTGCTATTTAGTGTCAGTTAACAATATGTTACAGTTGTGACAAAGTTGTGCTTTTGCTTAATGGAGCCAATAAATCAATAAAAATTGCTAATGAGTAAAAAGACTAGGCCTGAATTTTTGCGATGACAAAGAGCCTCTCCATTGTTGCGCATATGGTTGAAGAGGCTGAAATACAGAAGTGCTGCACCCAAGGATGGCACCTACTCTCTTCACAAGGAGGGGAATGGGACCAGGACAGGATTTGCACATGCACATCTTGCAGAGGCAGCTGCCTGTGTGAAACAATAATTGCTTCCAGTCATGTCTGATTTTATTTAGTCAGGAGTGGGAACCACAATGGCCTTTAACTTCCTCAGAGTGGCAATCACTGGCAGGCTTCCCCTCGCTTGAAATTTACAAGTCTCTGTCTCACCCGACCTTCCTCCCTCAGGCTGGGCGAAAACATAACAGCAAAGTAGCTCAGAGGCTCCATCCAGTCAGTGAGGGGGGGCTGGGTCTCTGGTGTGAGGTCAGGCCATGGGGTTGGGTGTTGGGCTGGGCAGGGTGTTAGGTGTCAGAACAGGGTGGGAGTGGGGTGGGCGTGGCATTTCTTGAGCGTCAGGCCAGGATGGTGGGGGGGGGAAGAATCAGGTCCAGACATTAGGAGTTGGTGGTCGGATTGGAGGTGGGGAGCAGGGGTGTAGAGTTGGATAGGTAAGGGGGGTATCCTCTTTAGGGTGGTGTAACAGGTCCCCTGCTGGGGGTGGGGGAAGAGGGTGAGATTTGGAGGGTACCCTGTGTGGGGTTCCGCCAGGGTCATTGAAATAGATACTCTGAAGTCAGAAGTGTTTTTTTCCTTTCCAACTATTTCAGAGTAACTATTGGTGTAAATGGCCAAACCATCTGAAATCAACAGTTTAAATTGCTTTATCAGACGTTTCCCAGCCCAGCACAATTGTCCAGAGGAAGTTAGTCCTTCCGGACAGTTGCCAGGTAAATCCACTTCCAAGAGGGATCCCCAGCACATCTTTGGAGTATCCCCCAAATCTGATGCTGGAAGTTATGGCCCAATGTGTACAGGTTTGACCTGGTAGGAGCAGATCTAAACTTTGCAGAGTGCTTTGGAGATGTGGCATACCCCTCAAGGACAACTTTGGGTGAGGTAAGCTGCCCTGTAGGAAGAGATAATTTGCCCTTTGAGATTGTTAAAGATGGACACAAATGCATAAATTCATTGGAACTGTCAAGAGCAACTGTCATGCCCTCAAAATATTTAAAACTCCTGCCTTTGAAAAAACTGTCTGGAGTGTTGACTCTTTGCTGGCTATTTCGCTGTTGACATGACTGGATTCGTGCTGCATGACTTATTTCACAAGGTTACATTATCACAGTGGGGTGCTTTCCATTTCTGTTTAACTGACAATTCTAAGTTACTATAGATTCTTTGAAATGGGACTATGAATTCGAAACCTTGTTTTTAAAGGGATAATGCACTGAAATGAAATGTTTATTCTTGTAAGGGGTTAGGTAATTAAGGAAATGGAAATGTAGTGAATGAAGACAAAAACTTTTACAATTACATTAGGCATTATAATTACAAAGTAACGTGATCCCTTGAAAACTGCTAATAATGTTGTTGCCACTGAAAATAAAGAAATGGCAGATGGACTTATAAACCTCAAAAGATCACCCCTAAGTCTCCTACACTCCAGGGAAAAAAGAGTGTTGTGTGTCATGCATTGTTCTAAATGAGATAGATTCAGTACAAACCAGTTTGCTCAAACTGTGGATCCATGAGTTGTTTGATAGCACAAAACTTGAGTATTGCTGAAAAAGACATTTTGCCAAAGTTTTTTTGTCTTGTATTCATCAGGACAATCGTAAGAATACCCACACCAAGAAACAACAACTTCATTTTGTATGACAAGTTGGTAAGTGGACTCTGTGATTGATAGAGGCATTGTCATGGAGACTGCACCAGTTGATGGTGACTGACAGTTAACTGCTAAGCAATGTTTGAAATTTAAACCAGGCAGCTTCGTTCTGATTGATCAAGACATTGCCCCGTGGAATGAACCAGCAAATAGCTATCACTACTCATTTAGCTGAAACAGGCACAATATATGTTCATATTATTTCTGTCTACAAAGAACAGGTCATTGTGTATTAAGATATACAGTTTCCCATACACATGAGCCCAACTAACAATTTTAAATTGGTTGTCAATGTAATTTTCAGTACTCTGTCAAACTTTAGCAAATGTTGTCCAATCATGGAATCACATTTAATTTTGGACACTGTTTTGCAAGCAGAGGCTGGTTGGGTAGTCTGTACTTTGCCTGTTTTGTACAGTGGAAGGGCCGGCAACTTCAGCGGAAGAATTGCTTTGCATCATAACTTACTGTGGAGGAAGAGCTTAACTTGTTCAACCTCTCAAGGAAACTATTCTGGAATCAGGAATAGGGATTTACAAAAACTAACTTAAGCAAACAAAAATGGAGAAATTAATGCAGTAAGGAGTGACAATCCCCACGAGCCTTCCTAGAATGTTAAAAAAGTTGGGTGAGATCGCTGTAGATGCTTTTATTATAATCTGCATGAACTTTCTTTATTTGGGCACCCTTCCTTTAGTTTAGAAAATTACACATCACTCCATTATTTAAGTGGAGTGAAGTGGGAAGCCAGGAAATTACACACCAGCCAACCCTACTCCTATTACTGGGGAATCAGGCAAAATTTCAGCTGGTCACAGAAAACCAGCATGAAATTGTAAACAGCGGGTCATGCCTGATAAATCTGATTGAATATTTTGAAGAAGTGACAAAAGTAGTGGGCAAGGCAATGTCTGTGGATATTATTTTTATTTACTCAATGAAGCATACCTGTTCCAGATTCCACATTAACTATTTCTGGGAGTATCCTGCTCCACTGACACAACAGATGCACCAGTGGTTTACAGTCAGGAGGCACTGGGCATCCTCAAATTTCACTCCAGATCTCATGAAGTCTCATGGCATCAGACCAATTATGGACTCAGAAACCTCCTGATGACTGTAGTATAAGGGTCTGGCATATAAAGGGTGGGACTGAGTAAATTACAAAAACACAGTAACGTAAGGAAAAACAGGACCCACACCCAGGTGTCAGTGTTGTGTTGGACAGAGCTGTGTGTAGAAGCAAGCATGGAAACTGCTTCTAATTTCAAACATTACAGTACCTAAGCATTGGGGCAGCACGGCGGCACAGTGGTTAGTGCTGCTGTCTCACAGCGCCAGGAACCTGGGTTGAATTCCCAGTTAAGTCACTGTCTGTGTGGAGTTTGCACATTCTCGCTGTGTCTGAATGGGTTTCCTCCAAGTGCTCCTGTTTTCTCTCAAAGTCCAAAGGTGTGCAGGTTAGATGGATTGACCATGCTAAAATTTCCCCTCAGTGTCAGGGGACTAGTTAGGTAAATACATGTGATTATGGAAATAGGGTCTGGGTGGGATTGTGGACGGTGCAGATTCAGGGGATCGAATGACCCCTTTTTGCACTGTAAGATACTATGATCCTAAGTTTATAGTTTCTGGTAATTAATAAATACTTACTGTTGACCTACTTAAGACTATGAATACCCTCAAATGAACAACTGAACTATGCCAACATCTTAATCCTGATTAATCTGATTGTTTATCACTGCTTCAAAAACTTCACAGTTGCAGGGGAGTGGCTGCAAATGGTATTTTCATTTTTTCAATGAAGCATGCCTTACAACTAATGTCCCAGGCACCTCCATCACCATTTCTGGGTCCCAACAATAGGACAGATCCACCAGAGGTGTCGGTATAGTAGTACACAGTCAGGAGGGAACTGCCCTGGGAGTCCTCAAAATTGACTCCAGACATCATGAAGTCTCATTAAATCAGGTCAAATGTGGGCTAGGAAATCTCTTCCTAATTGCGACCGACAATCTTCCTTCAGCTAATGAGTCACTGCTTCTCCCATTTGAACAGCAGTTGAAAGATGCACTGAGGGTAGCAAGGACTAACAGATGGGATTTGCTCATGTATGATGCAGATGATAATGTACAACTGATGTCATTCAGTCACATGTTATACTTGGGAGAGAGAGAAAGAGAGAGAGATTGAAATCATGCCTAGGTTCCAAGCCTACACTGTAACCTGTTTAGATGTGGTACTAATATACAAGTGTTAAGCAGACACCAGGGTATAGCTATAGTATGCCCAAAGGGGAGGTGATAGCCTAGTGGTATTATCACTATTAATATTGATCCAGAAACTCAGCTAATGTTCTGGGAACCTAGGTTTGAATCCCACCACAGCAGATGGTGAATTCAGTAAAAAATATCTGGACTTAAGAATCTACAGATAACCATGAAATTGTCGACTGTCAGAAAAACCCATCTGGTTCACTAATATCCTCAGGGGAAGGAAATCTGCTGTCCTTATTTGGTCTGGCCTATGTGTGACTCCAGAGTCACAGCAAATGTGGTTGACTCTTAAAAGTGCCCTCCAGGAGCAACTAGGGATGGACAATAAATGCTGGCCAGCCAACAAAGACCTCATCCCATAATCAATCCCAAAATCAGATCCTACAACTGGAGTCCAAGGTAGAAGGGTCCATGCCAGAACAGCAAGTACACAGAGTGTGCTCTGAGTGAGGGACTGCAATGTCCATCACTAAAAATGGCTGGGAATGATGATCTTTGACCTGAAAGCAGTCCAGTCAGAAAAATTAAATAATTTCATTAAAATGTCTGTGGAATCTTTGATTGTATGAAAAGGACTTTTAAGGATTTGCATCAACTGTAAAAGGGATCAATTTCAATGTTCTTGGATAATAAAAAGTATTGGGCCATGTGATCTGATGACCCTTGACCTGGAGGCAGTGCCAAATAGGAAGGCAATTAGAAATAAATCATGTGACTTACAGACTCAAAAGGAGAGCTAAAAGGAGAGGATGTGAAAGTGATCAGTGCACAGCTGCAGTCACAAATAGAAAGCAGACAGAGACAGAAAGAGGAACACAAAATTCCTGCTAGGAAAAGAAAGCGGTCAGATTTTCAGTTTGGCAGAAGGAAACATAGAACAGCTCGGAGATGTGAAAGAGCTGCGAGAAACACGGCCAAACCGTGGACTATTGGCTGGTCGGTTCAAAAGGAATTCTGGAAAACTACACCATCAGGCCTCTTTTAACCCAAGGGAGAGAAAGATTCATCGACGAGCATCTTGCTGATGATAAACACAACTGTGAAACTAGAAGATGAAACCTGTTGTCAGATCGGACTCCTGACGTACCATATGAATAATGGGCAGAATATTGTGCAACTGTTCCAACTGCATAATGCCACATTAGTGCAGCGAGTGATGCAAATGCTTATAATTGGATAAGATGTATCCTTGTTAGAATCATAGAAACCCTACAGTGCAGGAAAAGGCCATTTGGCCCATTGAGTCTGCACCGACCACAATCCCACTCAGCCCCTATCCGCATATCCCTAAATATTTCACCCACTAATCCCTCTAACCTAAGGGGCAATTTTAGCATGGCCAATCAACCTAACCCGCACATCTTTGGACTGTTGTATCAACCATTTAAAATTAAATTTACCTTTTTAAAAGGTATCATTTGCCTGTTAATTCATGGCTGGAATTCTCCGACCTCGCCCACAGCTGGGTTTCTCCAGTCCTGCTGCAATGAATGAAGGTTTGGCTGAGTGCCAAATTCCCCATTTACACTGGCAGCGGTGGTGGGGTATACAAGACCAGAGAATTCCAGCCCTTATTTAATTTATATTGGTTCCAATTTGTGTGAAAGTAAAAGGGAAATCTTGTTGGCAATTCCTTAATTTGGAGATTGTTCAGGAAATTTGATTATTTTTACAGTTCCCACCTGAAGGGATCACAGCATTTACCACTGGCCAAGTCTTGAAGGTTCTGAGAGAACCAACAAGAGGTAAAAACCTGCTTGATTATCTTTACCAATCTATCTGTTGTAGATGCATTGTCCAAGTAATTATTAATAGGAGTGATCACTGCACAGTTCTTGTGGTCTTCACACTGAGGTGTTGTCATGGAGGTTTACAGCATGGAAACAGGCCCTTCAGCCCAACTTGTCCATGCTGTCTTTTTTTTCTATCCACTAAGCTGGTCCCAATTGCCTGTGTTTGGTCCATATCCCTCTATACCCATCGTACCCATGTAACTGTCAAAATGCTTTTTAAAAGACAAAATTGTACCCGCCTCTATTTCTATCTCTGGTAGCTTGTTCCAGACACCACCTTCTGTGTAAAACAAATTGCCCCTCTGGACCCTTTTGTATCTCTCCCCTCTCACCTTAAACCTATGCCCTCTAGTTTTAGACTCCTTTGGCAAAAGAGATTGACTTTCCAGCTGATCTGTGCTCCTCATTATTTTATAAACCTCTAAAAGATCACCTCTAAGTCTCCTACACTCCAGGGAAAAGAGTGTTGTGTGTCATGCATTGTTCTAAATGGGGTAGATTCAGAGCAAACCAGTTTGCTCAAACTGTGGATCCATGAGACACTGTGGGTTCATCATCAGCAACTATGAAACTATATCCAACCACAACCTATAACTCTGTGATTTGGCATATCCTTTATTTTGCCGTTATTATCAAGCCAGAGTGACACCAAGCAAAACTGAGCTGTCAATCTGGTGGAGCTAAACGCAGGCCTGCATGCATGCTAGTCAATGGAAGCAGTATGCTATAGACAGAGCTAAGTAATCCCACACTTACAGCCTGGCTGTAGACTTGTGCTCCAAAACTAGCAGTGCCTCCAGCCAGGCTGTTTCAGTATAGCTACAAGACTGGCACCTACAGACAGATATGCCCTCTCAATAAAAAGCAGGACAAATCTAGTCTGGCCATTTATTGTCACACTACTCAACTCTCAGTGATTAGCAAAGTGATGACTGGTGTAATCAATAGTGTTATCAAACAGCCGTGTTATAGTAATAACCTGCTTATCAGTGCTGAGTTTGGATTCCAGCAGAGCCTTTGACATTCAACTGCATTACTATCACTGAATCCTCTCCCATTAACATTCAGGAGGGTTGCCATTGCCCAGAAACTTAACTAGACCAGCCATTTGAATATGGTGGCGACAAGAACAGTCCAGATTTTGGGAATTCTGCAGTGAGTAAATCGCCTCCTGACTCTCCAAAGTCAGTTTACCATCGAGAAGGCATAAATTGGAAGTGTGATGGAAAACTCCCCACTTGCTTGGATGAGTACAGTTCCAACAAGACCCAAGAACCTCAACAGCATCTAAATTTAAAGGTTATTTATTAGTGTCACAGGTAGGCTGACATTAACACTGCAATGAAGTTACTGTGAAAATCCCCTAGTCACCACACTCCGGTACCTGTTCGGGCGCACTGAAAGAGAATTTAGCATGGCCAATGCACCTAACCAGCATGTCCTTTGGAAACCAGAGCATGCAGAGAAAACCCATGCAGACATGGGGAGAATGTGCAGACTCTACACAGGCAGTGACCCAAGCCAGGAATTGAATCTGGGTGCCTGGCGCTGTGAGACAGCAGTACTAACCACAGTGCCACCACGCTGCCCTAGGGCAAGGCAGCCTGCTTGAATGGCACTGTACCCATTTAACATTCCCTTTCTCCACCAATAACACACCGGGTGGAATTTCCCATCTCGCCCGCCACGGGAATCGTAGTGGGCAGGACAGAAAATTCAGTACACTATGCAAAGGCGGGAATTTCCGGTCTTGGGAATTAGGGATGGGCAATAAGTATTGGCCTTTCTTAACAACCTTCACATCCCATGGACAAAAAAAATAAACATTATATGGACTCCCAGAGGCCTTTGATACATTTTCTTATAACAGACTGTTAGTTGAAATTGGATATCAAGGAATTGAAGACAAATTATTGACCTGGTTAAGAAGTTAAGTGAGCAGAAGGAGACAGAGTAGGGATAATGAACAGGTTCTGTAATTGACAAGATGTGACTGGCAGTGTCCACAGGGATCTGTGTTAGGGGCTCAGCTATTCACTGTATTCATTAATAACACAGATGATGGGATAGAAAGCCACATGTCCAAATTTGCCATTGACATGAAGTAGGGGATCCCAAACCAGGGGTCCGTGGATCATCAGGAGTTTGTGAAGGGTCTCCAAGTTGTTTGCAAAGCTGGCAATCACTACGAGACCGGTAAATGTCAGTTCATCTAGCTCGAAGGGCTAGATGGCCTACTCCTGCTCCTATTTCTTATTATGTTCTTATCTTGTGTTCAAACGCACAAAATTTAAAACGAATTAGAGAAATGAATGAACTTTTGAGTGTGGCACGGCAGCACATTGGTAGCACTGCTGCCTCACAGCGCCAGGGGCTTGGGTTCGATGTCTGGCTTGGGTCACTGTCTGCGGAGTTTGTATGTTTTCTCCATGTCTGTGCGAGTTTCCTCCCACACTCCAGCCTGCGCGGGTTAGGTTGATTTGTCATGCTAAATTGCCCCTTAGTGTCAGGAGGATTAGCAGGGTAAATAAGTGAGGGAATGGGGATAGGGCCAGGTTGGGATTGGTGTCGATGCAGGCTCGATGGGCTGAATGGCGTCCTTTCACATTGTAGGGATTGTATGAAATCGAATGCACTGATCAGAGCAAGACCTCTTGGAGCATTGGATTCTGATAGACTGGGATTCTCAGCCTTTGTTGCTCAGCTAATTTGGGCACAGGTAGGAGCAACAACTTAATAACGGTGTTTCTGATGCCAGTGTATGAGAGCCATGTTACTAGTCCCTATGTGTAACTATAACATTTTAATTGTTTAAGAACAAATCATTTTTATTTCCTGTTAAAAGTATTGGAAGAACAATTTTAGAAAGCATCGTGGACCCACTCAGATCAAACCAAATTACTGTGGATACTGGAATCCGAAACAGAAAATACTGGAAAATCTCAGCAGGTCTGACAGCATCTGTGGAGAGAGAATACAGCCAACGTTTCAAGTCTAAATAACCATTCATCTGACAAAGGATCATCCAGACTCAAAACGCTGGCAGCATGGTGGCACAGTGGTTACCGCTGCTGCCTCACAGCGCTAGTGTCCCAGGTTCAATTCCAGCCTCCAGTCACTGTCTGTGTGGAGTCTGCACATTCTCCCTGTGTCTGCGTGGGTTTCCTCTGGGTGCTCTGGTTTCCTCCCACAGTCCAAGGATGTGCGGGTTAGGTTGATTGGCCGTGCTAAATTGACCCTAGTGCCAGAGGATTACCAGGGTAAATGCGTGGGGTTACAGGAATTGGCCCTGCGTGGGACAGACTTGATGGGCTGAATCACCTCCTCTGTACTGTAGGGATTCTATGACCCACTGAGTTGTGTGATGTTAATTAGAACTAACTGATTTCTTTTTACAAATTTGAGGCTGATAAGACTTTGTTCTGTGTGTTTGCCACTGAGCCTTTGACTACTTATCTAAAATTGTCTTTCTAAGAGGTTTGATTTTGAAGGCTCGTTTTATTTATTCATATTCAGGGATTTTTATTTCACACATTCCTGTTTCATCAAGACGGCATTGTCATACATGTCACTCTTACATTGAGATGTTCCACCATTTCTCAAATCAGCAAACCAATCTTCTTCAACAGCCAATCTTCTTGCCTGAAGCCAGCTCATAAACAACTCTGCTGCAACTGGCACATAATAAAGGCAAAACATGAAATGAATCCCATTTGCGGTTTATGCATTTGCATTAAATTGGCTGTATCATTTAATCTTCAAATGCTAGAATTTCATCTGCACTCCAGGAAAGATTTATCTTCACAGCACAATATAAATAATGAAGTCCGTCCTTGCTCTATCCAAGAAGGATTAAAAAATATATAGCAGTGGGATCATATTAAAGTACGTGAGCAGATTTTTAACATAGAAAATGCCTTTGTAAGCAGAACTAGTGGACTAATCAGATGAAAAGAGGATATCCATCCCAGTAAATATCACAGCTCAGTTCCATTATTTTAGTAGCACCGGACAGACATACAATAGAACAAAGAACAAAGGAAGTTACAGATCAGGAGCAGACCCTTTGGCCCTCCAAGCCCGCACCGACCATACTGCCTAACTGAACTAAAAATCCCTACCCTTCCAGGGATCACATCCCTCTATTCCTATTCTATTCATGAACTTGTCAAGACGCCCCTTAAAAGTCATTTGTATCTGCTTCCACTACCTCCCCCAGCAGCAAGTTCCAGGCATCCACCACCCTCTCTGTAAAAAATATTTGCCTCGTACATCTCCTCTGAATCTTGCCCCTTGCATCTTAAACCTATGCCCCCTAGTAATTGACTCTTCCATCCTGGGAAAAGGTAATGCCCAGGAACAAAATTTATCTTGAACCTGAGACCCAGGGTGACCAACTATTATGGAGAACGGGAGGGGGACTAGTGTCTTAGCAGGGAGGTTAGCTGGGGTGTTCAGGAATGATTTAAACTAATAGGGAGGGGGGGTGGGGAGGTGGCTGGGAGAGAGACGGGTGAAAGGAAAATTATAAGGGAGAAGGTGGTTCCGAGGGACATTTGTGGGTTGAACTGTGTCTGTTTCAATGCTAGGAGTGTGGCAGGGAAAACGGATGAGCTTAGGGCCTTGATGTTTGTGAGGCAGTTGGATGTGGTGGCTGTAACGGAGACGTGGTTACGGGGAGGGCAGGACTGGCAGCTGAATGTTCCTGGGTACAGGTGTTTTAGGTGTGACAGAGGAGGGTTGAAGAGAGGTGGAGGGGTGGCACTGTTAGTCAAGGAAAACATCACAGTAGTGCGGAGGGAGGGCGATATGGAAGAGATAGGGATTGAGTCGCTGTGGGTGGAGTTGAGGAATAAAAAGGGAGAGATCACACTGCTAGGGGTGTACTATAGGCCACCCAACAGCCCAAAGTCAGTGGAGGAGGGAATTTGCAGGGGCATTTTGGACAGGTGCAGAAAGAATAGAGTGGTTGTAGTGGGTGATTTTAATTTTCCCGGAGTGAATTGGAGGGGGCCTAGAGCTGGGGGTACGGAGGGAGAGGAGTTTGTGAGATGTGTTATGGAAGGGTCGCTAGAACAGTATGTAACTTGCCCGACTAGGGGAGGGGCTATACTGGATTTAGTGTTGGGAAACGAGCCAGGGCAGGTGGGTGAGGTAGAGGTAGGCGAACATGTGGCGAACAGTGACCACAAGTCCGTCTACTTTAGGATAAAAATGGAAAGGGACGAGTGCCGTCCAAGCGGGAGTGTGCTGAACTGGGGAAAGGCGAGCTATGGCAGGATTAGGAGGGAGCTGCAGCAAACTGACTGGGAGGGACTGTTAGCTGGCAAGTCCACGGTTGGCAAGTGGGAGGCTTTTAGGGACAAAATGAAATGGTTGCAGGGGAGGTTTGTTCCGGTTAAGCGAAAGGATGGGAAAGGTAGGATTAGAGAGCCGTGGATTACGGGGGATATTGAAGACTTGGTTAGGAAGAAGAGGGAGGCGTATGATAGGTCAAAACAAATGGGTACGGAGTGTGCGCTGGAGGAATATAGAGAGAGTAGGAGGGAGCTAAAAAGGGGAATTAGAAGGGCGAAGAGAGGGCATGAGATGGCTTTGGCCGGTAGGATTAAGGATAATCCTAAGGCATTTTATTCCTATATTAGAGGCAAGAGAGTAGTTAGAGGGAAAATTGGTCCTCTTAGGGACAAGAGTGGAGAGTTGTGTATTGAGTCGGAGGGAATGGGGGAGCTCCTGAATGAATACTTTGCGTCGGTATTCACGAAGGAGAGGGGTTCGGAATCGTGCGGTCTCTTGGAGGGAGCGGAGGTTCAGTTGCAGGATATAGTTATTACGAGAGAGGAAGTGCTAGGGCTTTTAGGTAGCGTAAGGACGGATAAAGCTCCGGGGCCTGATGGTATTTATCCCAGGCTGCTTAGGGAGGCGAAAGATGAAATTGCTGGGCCTCTGGCGCACATCTTTGTCTCTTCTTTGGACACAGGTGAGGTCCCAGAAGACTGGAGGGTAGCAAATGTGGTCCCGTTGTTCAAAAAAGGTAGTAGGGATAACCCTGGGAATTATAGGCCGGTGAGTTTGACGTCGGTGGTAGGGAAGTTAATGGAAAAAATACTTAGGGGTAGGATGTATGAGCATTTGGAGCGTTGCGATCTGATTAGGGATACGCAACATGGCTTTGTTAGAGGGAGGTCTTGCCTTACGAATCTGGTGGAATTCTTTGAGGAGGTGACAAAAACGGTTGACGATGGGAGAGCCGTTGATGTCATCTACATGGATTTCAGTAAGGCGTTTGACAAAGTCCCTCACGGTAGGCTGGTAGAAAAGGTTAAGGCGCATGGGATACGAGGCCAGGTAGTTAGGTGGATTGAGAACTGGTTGGGAAATAGGAGACAGAGGGTAGTTGTGGAGGGTACCTTGTCGGGCTGGAGGCCAGTGACCAGTGGTGTGCCGCAGGGCTCGGTACTGGGACCTCTCCTCTTTGTAGTCTACATAAATGACTTAGAAGAGGGAGTAGGTGGTGTGATCAGCAAGTTTGCTGATGACACCAAGATGGCAGGGTTGGCGGGTACAGAGCTGGATTGTCAGGTGATACAACAGGATATAGATAGGTTGGTGCAGTGGGCAGATAGGTGGCAGATGGCATTTAATCCTGACAAATGCGAGGTGATGCATTTTGGAAGGAATAATGCAGAGAGGAGTTATGTGATAAAAGGTAGGCCGATTAGGAGTATAGATGTACAGAGAGACCTGGGAGTGCAGGTCCACAAATCCATGAAGGTTGTGTCACAAGTGGAGAACGTTGTTAGGAAGGCTTATGGGATGTTAGCCTTTATAGGAAGGGGCTTAGAGTATAAAAGCTGCCGTCTAATGCTTCAGTTATACAGAACGTTGGTTAGACCGCATTTGGAGTACTGCGTCCAGTTCTGGTCACCTTATTACCGGAAGGACGTGGAGTCTCTGGAAAGGGTGCAGAGGAGGTTTACCAGGATGTTGCCTGGCATGGGGGGACTGGGTTACGAGGAGAGACTGAAGAGACTGGGGCTATTCTCCTTGGAAAGAAGGAGATTGAGAGGGGACATGATAGAGGTATATAAGATACTGAAGGGAATAGATAGAGTTAATAGTGAGAGACTGCTCCCTAGACTGGGTACGAACACAAGAGGTCATCAATTAAGGGTGAGGGGGGGGAGGTATAATTTGGAGGTAAGAGGAAGGTTCTTTACACAGAGAGTTGTGGGGGTCTGGAATGCGCTACCGAGTAGGGTGGTGGAGGCAGGCACGTTGGACTCGTTTAAGATGCAGTTAGATAGGCATATGAGTGAAACGGGAATGGAGGGATATGGTAGGGGCTATTAAATAGGGTAAACCTCGGGAGACACCAGAAGGGCAGGCTGTATAACTAATATGTTTTGTCTTTATTCCACAGGTGGAGGTCCACCTCGTGTCAAGCGAGGGGCATGCACACGGCAGGTTGTGCGTGGGCTGCTCTTGGAAGTCCAGGAGTGGCCTAGTACTTCATGTCGGTGTGTGTGCTTGATCCTGGACCGATAGACGGGCACCGCAACAGCTCAGTGACTAGCACTGCTAGCTGTGCAGATACATGGATTTGGGCCTGTGTCTGTGGGAGTTTGCACATTCTCCCTGTGGTTGCGTGGGTTTCCTCCGGGCGCTCCGGTTTCCTCCCACACCCCAAAGATGTGCTCTTAGGCTAATTGGTTTCCACCAAATTGACACTATTTCTTCCCTGAATCTGACTGAGTAGGGTCCCATTCGTAGACATGCAGGGTAGAATAGGTGTAGGGCGATGCGGCGGCGCGGGCTCGTTGGGCCGAAGGGCCTGTTTCCCGTGCTGGGTTGTTCTTTGTTCTTTGTTCTTTGTAGAAAATTAAGGGCAGCCTGCCATAAGGTCCATCGGGTTGGGGGGGGGGCGGAGGTGGAGGTTTGCCGCCAGTGATGTGAGAATGGGAGGGCTGGGGTTAGTAGTAGGTGATGGGAGGGGTTACTGCCAGAGATGTTAGAGCATGCAAATAGAAAGAGAGCAGGTACTGAGCATGCGTGAAATTTAAAGGCTCAAATTATAGGACAAACAGCACCTCGGCACCATGTAGCCTGGTTAAAGGAACAATAGACTCATATCTGGGACGGTCCCATAAAATAAAGGACAGTTGGTCACCCTGCTTAGATCATCCGTGCAGAGTACTGTGAGAAGTTCTGGTCTCTGAATGGGCTGGAGAAAATAGAACAGAGATTTCCTAGAATGACTCTAGAACTAAGAGGTTATCAATATCGGGAAAGGTTGAATGCGCTGAGGCTCTTTGCTCTAGAAAATAACTGAGTAGGCATCTGACAGAGCACTTTAAGAGTATGCTTAGACATGGAGAAGATAAAGACAAAATTGGATCGCTCATGAAAATGGAAATGGGATAGGCGATGTAAAGTTAAACTGTAGTGATTTATTCCAATGCAGGCAGCGTACAAACCTTGTATTTCCTGCTGATTTGCATGATTGCAAGTGTACAACCAACACTAAGCACACTGTTGGGTGACTTCATCCCTGAGCACAGGGGCTCAAAATCGTCGGAGGGTAACACAAGTTCAAGCAATCTTGCACTACTTAAAACTGTAAGCAAATGGTGTATAATAAATACAGAAAATCTTAAGAAGTGTATTGAAAATTATAGGAATCTCCCTTTCTTTTACGAAGATGTTATTTCTGACATCTTACCAAATACTCCTACATGGCAAACACTTATTATTGCACCTGTGTCACTTTGCTTTACTTTCTTGTGAGATGGCTTGAGTTGGTGCTAATTAGTCTTGAATGTTAACACTCCTGTTGAAATGTCTGGCACTGTGCTTCTTGGGACAGTGTAGATCTGTTATTTCTGCTAAGGACATGTCTCCAGCATAGGTTTTGGAACAAGAAATTCCTAAATTTGGTAAGGAGGAATGACTCACATGTAGACCAACTCACTAAGTAAAGGTTAATCAGGATATCTTGGTAAGTCACAAAGTGACTACTACTGGTCTCATTACAACAATCAAGGCTGACATTCAAGTGCAGTGATGAAGGAGTGCTGCTGTGACAGAGGTGCATTCTTTGGGCTGTAATGTTAAATCTAGGCTGTGTCTGCTCTTTCCAATGTAAAAGATCCTGTGACACTATTTCAAAGCTTTTACTGGGAATCCATCCCATGTATGGACCTTCTGTCACTGGTAGAGTATCAGCAGGATGAGGCCCTTAAGTAGCTATCAGTTGGCACTTTATCATCCTTGACCTTCCCCATCCTGTAATCAGGGGAAATTGGGAAGGCAGATCCATCTTCTGCCCTTGCTTCTGATTCTAAAGCTTGCCCCTATCTCCCAACCTATTCCTGAGTGGGGGGGGGGGGGGGGAAATAAAATTCCACCCACTGTATGAGTGAGAACTTATTCAATCTATATATAATTTTAGGGTTCTTTCTCATTTAAAACATTTTTCTAGTTGAACTAATCAAAGGGAGTGATTTTCAACTGACACTTGCCCATATCTGCAAAATGGTCACTGTCTCTGGCTAAACTGCATGGTTCACATCTGTAACTTTGACTCTGAACTGTGTGCCTGGTGCTGTATCTTCTCCACCACAATCACTGCTTACTTCTAATTCTGTGATATGGCCGTCATTGCCCTTGCTGAGCTTCTATCCTGCTGAAACCCTCCGTGATTTTGTTATCTTGAGACTTGACTGTTTCTTCACTCTCCCAGGGCAGCTTCCCAGCTTCCTCCCTCCCTATACTGGATCTCATCCAAACTTTTGCTGCTCAGACCCTGACTCACATCAAATCCTATTCACCCCTCACTCTTGTTTCATTGATATTCACTGGCTTCTTTCCAGTGATGCATTAATTCTAAAATAATTATCTTCCAACCCATGATCTCACCCCTCCTAAACTTTCTAATCTGTTCCAGCCTTACAAACTTCCATCATCTCTGCAGTCCTCTAATTCTGGTCTCTTGCGTATCCATCATTTCCTTCATTACACTATTAAAGGATTTTCCAGCTATGCTCGCCTCAAGAACGGAAAATCCTACCCAAGGTCAATGGACCTTTGCATAGTCTGTCCCTGCCCGCTAAGATTCCCATGGTGGGCAGGACAGAAAAATTCCACCTTCTGACTTCAGCCACTTAGTTCTTAAGCTTCACAATTTCCTCCCCGGAGTTCACTGGCTCTCTCTGCCCTTCTCTCCTTCAAGGCATCCCTTAAAACATGTCTTTCAGATCAGTCTTTTTAGGCGCCATTCCTAATAGCACCATCTTTGAAATGCTATCAACTCTTGTCCGATTACACTCCTGTGAAGCACACTGGAACATGAGTCGGTGTTTATTTTGAATGGCCATTTGGCCCACCCCCATATAGCTGCTCCCTAACTGCAGAAATGGTTATGACCCAACCCTGAATTGGCCCCATCACCTTCCCATTTCTTACACCACCAGCCGCCCAGAACCGTTCCTTGCTTCAGCCATATTAGCGATTCCTGCTTCCAATATATCCACCACAAACTTTGCTAGCATTAACCACTGACATCCCCTCCCACAGTTGTCCTTAGAATATAAATGCGAGAATATATGTTCTTTATAACACTGAATTAAATATGTATTGTATATATTAACATGTGTTATTGGTTTGGGTATCGACCCTAATATCAGAACGCTGACCCCCGCCTTGTTCTAATTTCCCTTGCCAACTTCTTAAACTTCCTTAATCCCCTTTCTGACCCACTTTACTTTTACTCACAACCCTTGCTGTTCCAACTTTCCCCTGTAACCTACGAACTAATTATTCTCCAACCTGTATCCTGGGTGCCAACACTTAAAGTAACTTTTTTTAAAAAATTACTGAACTCAAAAAGAATTGCACCACAGAAGGAGGAAGAAAATAAATCTTCGAGCAAAAACAGGCATCAAGTTTAGTCCTTCTATATACCATGTGCAATCTTTTTTATTCTTTTAAACTGTAAGCATTACTGGCAAAGCTAGCATTTGTTGCCCATCTTTAATTGCTCCTGAGGAGGGCAATACAGTTAATCATGGGTTCTATCTACTCATGCAATCTTCTGATAACTACTTCTGCAAAGTTTCATCCCATCTCCATTTATAGATGAATCTAATGGAATTCTAGAATATCTAATCTTCCTTCCCTATTCATCCTTGACTGTTTCCAGCAATTTCAATGGTTCCTTAATCTCTGAAACCATGGCGTTCTGTAGAAAATTCATACATCTCTCTGTCTGTATTTTACCATATAACCCTCCCTTCAATTATTCCTCTAATTCTGAATTTGCTCAGTCGCCACAAAATTAATCACTTTACCTGAAAGTCTATTTCACATATGTATAACTTTGGGGGGAAAAAAAATCATTTCAACCTCAAGATTTTCCCGATCTTTGCACAGTTGATGCTCTTATTCTCATTCTGTTTACGCATTCCCAAGTTATATAGCCAGCTAATATCTACATTATGCAGATTAAAACCTATATCGAGAGTTTCAAATGAAGGTAAACAGTATTGGATATGTAATATTTAGATATGAGCAAAGGATCTGTACTGTTAACATATTCTTCAAAGCCAGTCTCTGTGTGTCAAGGATGACTTGCTTCCATTCTGCTTTGACGGGTTCTGAGGTCCAATGTGCAATCAGCAGGCTGCCATACAGAGGGTGATTGGAGATTGGGTAGATGACTTGTTGAGGAATTTGTATGCTCTCTGACACTTCGAGTGTGCCTCTGTACATTCCTGATAAAATCTCTCAATGTGTTTGGTACCTCTGTACCTTTTCCATTTTGATTGGCCATAAGTTGGGGATTCCCATGAGCTGGCAGGAATGTTTGACCTCTTCCAGGATGTGTTAGAAACACCCCTAAAGTGTTTCCATTGCTGAGAGTTTCCTGCCATGATTGAGTTCTGAGTAGAACAGTTCCTTTGGGAGTCTAATATCATGCAGAACTGGTTTTGAGTGATTAGCACTTTATTGCTGGGACAATTGACTTGGCACAGAATGCCACTGTTGCCCCACCTTTCTTGCCACTCCCTCTATGAGCAACAACTTAATCAAGCGATCTAGTCTGATGAGAAGGAGAAAAGTAAGGAATTTCTCAATGATAATTAAGTTGAATGCGAAAGTTAAAAATTAATGAGAGGCAACAATCTTTAACTGTTATGATAATTAGCTTATAACTCACCCAACATGTCTCCAAACATGGTATTTCTCCCCTAAAGCTCTCTGTCATCTCCACCTCTCACTGCCACTTAAGACCCTCCTTAAAACTTACCTCTTTCACCAAGCTTTTCATCCCCCTTACTAATAGCTTCTTATTTGTCTCGGTGTCCACTTTATTTTCTGGTTACGCTTCTGTAAATCACATTGGGATTTTTTTACATGCTAAAGATGCTAAATTATGTTAATGGGTGCTGCATATAAGAACGGTGACTGTAATTCAAAGAAACTACGTATCGGTCATAAATTGCTTTGAGATATTGTTTGAGTGTGATAAGGTGCAATATAAATCTATTTTAATTTTTCTATAGGTCAAAATGATATCCAAACTAGGAAGGATAAGAAACATTCCTGATATATTCATCAGAGTCATAGAGGTTTACAGCATGGGAACAGGCCCTTCAGCCCAAATTGTCCATGCCACCCTTTTTTTTAAACCACTAAGCTAGTCCCTCAATATCCATCTTACCCATGTAACTGTCAAAATGCTTTATAAAAAACAAAATTGTACCCGCCTCTACTAATACCTCTGGCAACTTATTCCAGACACTCATCACCCTCTGTGAAAAAAATGCCTCTCTGGATCCTTTTGTATCTCTCCCCTTTCACCTTAACCAATGCCCTCTAGTTTTAGACTCCTCTACCTTTGAGGAAAGATATTGACTATCTAGCTGATCTGTGCCCCTCATTATTTTGTAGACCTCTATAAGATCACCCCTTAGCGTTCTACACTCCAGAGAAAAACATCCCAGTCTATCCAGCGTCTCCTTATAACTCAAACCACCAAATCCCAGTGGCATCCTAGTAAAACTTTTCTGCACTCTTTCGAATTTAATAATATCCTTTCTATAATAGGGTGACCAGAACTATACACAGCATTCCAAGTGTGGCCTTACCAATGTCTGTACAACTTCAGCCACGTTAGTGATTCCTGCTTTGAATTTATCCGCCACAAACTTTACCAGCATTAACCACTGACATCCCTCCCACAGCTGTATTTAATGTCCTGACCTTCATTATATGAAGATAAAACATTATATTTGAACAAAACATTCTTTTAACGCTTGTTACATCTACCAAGTTTCAGCAACTCAGCAACTGTTCAGAAATATCATAAATCCTCCTCCAAAACACAGATATTATGTAGTTCCAGCAGCCTTTCCAACTAAAATCTATTTGATAGATAAATATTGCACTTCAGCAGAAATGATATGTAACAACAAGAAATATGAGAAGAATTGGCTACATTGGAAAGGAAGTACCAAAAACAAAAATACTTCTAGAAAGTGCTAAGCATTGATTTTGTGATACAGAATGCACCAAGTTATTTAAAAATATTGTTCACCTCTTAGCTAGTAACGTTCCCAATTGCAAATAAGTATACATTAATGGTATATACTAGTTAGTAAAAGAAACCACAAGATCATAAGACATAGGAGCAGAATTAGGCCACTCAACCCATTGAGTCTGCTCCGCCATTCAATCATGGCTGATATTTTTCTCATCCCCATTCTCCTACCTTTTCCTCATAACCCTTGATCCCCTTATTAATCAAGAATCTATCTATCTCTGTCTTAAAGACACTCAATGACCTGGGCCCCCACAGCCTTCTGCGGCAAAGTGTTTCACAGGTTCACCACTCTCTGTCTGATTCCTCATCTCTGTTTTAAAGGACTGTCCCTTTAGCCTGAGATTCTGCCCTCTGGAGACTTTAGATATGAGTGACTAAAAACAGTGATCATAATAGAATGGATGTGTTTTCGCAAATGTTTACCTTCTTTTGAGCAAACGTACCAAAACTCATTTCTAATGATGAATTTTGTAAGAGAATTTTGAGAGTATTTTCACAGCTGATTGATGGGTGTGGGATCAGGAGGGGTACAGGGGAATGGGAGGGGGGCGGTTGGTGGGGGGAGAAGAGAGGGGTGTGAGTCCCAGCTTGATTCCTGTTCTGTGTTGATTTGGATGCTTTATGCGGGGCCTCTGGTTAAAATGTCACAATTGACTTCAATACCCGAGAGATGACAAAGTGGCGAAACAACCCTTAAAGTTACAAAGCCAATGCGCAGAGTGGACTGGAGGGCGA
Organism: Carcharhinus amblyrhynchos; assembly: GCF_965287045.1. Taxonomy (NCBI): domain Eukaryota; kingdom Metazoa; phylum Chordata; class Chondrichthyes; order Carcharhiniformes; family Carcharhinidae; genus Carcharhinus; species Carcharhinus amblyrhynchos. The sequence goes on from NC_137327.1 coordinate 136,445,156, forward strand.
GCCTGTAATCCATATCATTGCTTGCTCCAAATTCAAACTGAATCCAATTTATGATTCCCACAAGAGAGAGACACTCAAGATCCAAGATGACAAAAAAAGGCATTACACCTAATCTTAGGCTTGATCTGAGCCAAAAGGCTGAGAAGTGTACCCCTACCTTTCACCCCTGCCAGCTCTGTGTTCCTCTTACAGTAACAATCCAGTGAGCCTTATAGACCAGAACAGGAATGTACTGAGCAGTGGTCCTCTCTAAAGTCAAAATATCTGCCAGAGTTCACCACTGGGGTTCATGAATGTAAAGGGCCACTCTGGACCCTGTCTCTCTTTCCACAGAAGCTGTCAGAGCTGCTAACTTTTCCCAACATTTTCTGTTTTTATTTCACTTTAGTGAGGTATCAGAGAGCTGCTGGCACCCTTCAAACTGTATTCCAAAAACAGAGAAAGTCACCGAGACAATAAGTAAAACTCCAAAAGGCCTTATTGGTTTTGGTAAGTAAGGTTGAAAAAGGTTTCATTTTTTTGGACAGTTTTGAAATACAATTATGGTTCACTAAAGTCAGGGAAATATGGTTTAAGATACATTATGATTGTCCTTTATGGTTGACTTAGCTGTTTCCATTAGAGTATTCTCTGTGCAGGCAATAAAATATTGATGATAAAATTAAGACCTTTATTTTAAAAATAAATTTCTGGTTTCAATAATGCCTTCAATCCAAAAATTCCACTGGGAAAATACTGAACGGTAACTTTAATGAAGTAAAAATATTTGGATAGAAATCTATCACAGACTAATTCATGGAGCTATCAACAATATGAAAAATCCAATTTAAAATAAGAATGATTGAAAGTGCCATAAATCTAAAGCTGCAACACATTAGCTTTGTTGGTCTAGCAATTTCAGATTTATGCCTTTTATATCTTCTATTGGCAAATCTGTTCTATAATGATGACGTGTAGCTCGATTAGTAACTTGTCACTTGTACTCACACAACAAAAAAATCATTGCATTTCAAAGTGATCCATTTCATATGCCGTGCTTTCACATGTTTCTGAGAGACATAATGAGGGTCTATCTAATTTCAAGTATGGTTCCCAACATCTTTCTAGAACTGTCATCAAATATATATGCATTTTTATCTGTATAGTGACCTTAAGATTGTGGGATTTTAGCCTTTTTTTAATTAAGTGTCTGAGAGGGTGACAAAGGATATTGCCTCTATCATTGTCATTAACAAGACTGTCATTTTCTGTCATAGGAAAAAGATTTAGAAGCCTGGCTGTCACTTCCAGTAGTGTGGAATAATAGCTTTGAGCCACAGCTGCCATCTCATGTACTGTGCAATAACATTTAAGTGGTCGATTCATGTAATGAAGAACTGGGTCTAAGAGACAAGGCTGTTTCATTTCATACTGTGAAGCCATATTCCTCTACTTTCTATTGCAACCTACTTCTCCTTCATTTCAAAGTCATTACAGAGCCCCATCACCAAATGAGAAAATATAAACATAGGGATCCCACGCAAAATAAAAATAATTCTTCCTACGTCTAAGTCCTAAGGACTTCTTTGTGTCATGCATGTTCATGTTTTCTTTATGTGCTGGGAAGCATACAAACAACAAAAACTTCATGTGACATGTGAAGTGATGGTGGGGGGTAGGAGGGGGTGGGGGTCAGGTTTTTGCACCTATTTCCAAGAGATTCTCAGCATTTCAGAATATTGGGAGGGTATTCATTTCCTGATTAGCTGTAAATTAGTAATAAAATATACTACATTTATCTTTAATTGTTCTATCATGAACATTTGTCATGAATGATTGTAGGCCTGATATGAAACTCATTAAGTAAATAATTTGCATTTTTCTAATTTTGTCATGCCTTAGAATATTCCAAAGTGCATTGCAATCAACTGATTCATTTTCTAAGGGCAACCAATGTTGTTATGAATTGATCCAGCCTTGGTGGCTATGCCTTTAGCTGTCAAAAACCTTGGCTGGAATATTACCACTGTTCACATGAGTGAGATTTTCCCATCCTGCTGCAGTGAACGAGGATTTGGCTGGGCGCCAAATTTTCCAACCTTGCTGCAGCAGGAGCGTGGTGTAAATGGCTAGTAAGATCAGTTCTTCCTTACACCTCTCCATCTCATTCCACCATTAAGAGACTCCTTCACACCTACCTCTTTGTCCAAATGCTTGGTCACTACCTCCCCGCCACCTCATCACCACTACCTCCCCAACTAATATCTCCTCATATGTCTTTTTGTCAAATTTTGCCTCATGAAATATTGAAATATTTGAGGGTGTGTTATTACATTAACAATATTACATAAATACCAGTTGTTGCTATTATGCGCAGTCCAGGCTCAAAATGTTAGCTCTATTCTCTCTCCACAGATACTGTCAGACCTGCTGAGATTTTCCAGCATTTTCTGCTTTTATTTCAGATTCCAGCATCCGGCAGTAATTTGCTTTCACCAGATAATCAGTTTGTTTGATGCATTGGTTGGGAGAAGCATTTTGGTCAGGAAATAATCTTAATGTTCAAATAGTGCCAATGGATATTTTACATGCAGTAGACTAGGTTTGGATTTAAACTCCTTGCTCAAACGATAACAATGAGAACAATGCAGAAGCTTTTTGGTTGCAACAAAAAGTCAGCCTAGATTATGTGCTTAAGCCGAAGAATGGAGCTTGAACTTACAATGTCAGATGAGTCTGTCGACCGAGCCAACCTGACACTAATTGGTATTACCAATTGAAAGAATGGACAAAATGCATTACGCTTTTAAGTTAAGCTTCAAGACCTCATTGTAAAATTTGTGGCATAAAATTCAATTCACTGTATCAAACATATTGATTAGATTAGCTCCATATTATTCCATATAGGCATGTCCTTAATAATAAATCTTCACATCAGTGATTATTAGTTATTTTAACATAGTTTTAACATAGAAACCAGAAGCAGGAGTAGGCCATTTGACCCCTTGAGCCTGCTCCGCCATCCATTTTGATCATGGGTGATCATCAGATCCAAAATCCTGACCCCATATCCCTTGATCCCTTTAGCACCAATAGAAACATAGATGTGAATTAGAAGTGGACAAAGAAATTAAATATTTCTATTTCTGTAAAACAAAATCAAATGGAGAAAGAAGTGAAAAGTGAAGTCTGCATTTTTAAGATAACATCTATGACAGTGATTTACCTTTTGTGCCTTGATGAAGTCAAAATGTTCCAAGGCACTTCACAGGAGTGTTATAAAATAACATTTAACCACATATAGATATATTAAGTGAGGAAAGTTGGTGAAAGAGGTACATTTTAAGGAACATCTTGAAGGTGAAGCGAGAGAGGTAGAGGCAGAGCAGTTTAGGGAGGAAATCCCAGAGCTTCTAGGGCCTAGACTGAAGGCTCAACTGCCACAGATGAGCAAGTAAAATCAGGGATGTTAAAGAAGCCAGAGTTAGAGGAACAAAGATATCTCAGAAGATTGTAGAAGGAGCAGGTGAATCCGTGGATGGACCTGAAAACACGGATTAGATTTAGCAGACTTGGAGCCAGTGTCGGTCAACAGTATGGCTAACTGGGAATTGATGCGAGTTAGGATACTGGCAGCAGAGTATTGATGGAGATCCTGTTTTTGGAGGGTGGAAGATGGGTAGTTGTCCAGAAGAAATCGGTGCAGTGAGCGGTAACAAAGACATGATGAGCATTTCAGCCACAGCTGAAGAAGGATCAGAAACAGGCCACGTTAGTCTAATGGATTCCAGCAGTCTAAATGATGAGGTACTCGTGTCATGGTCATATGTGACTGAATATTTTTTGTTTTGTAATACTCACTAAAATAATAAGCATTTTGAAAATAATGTTTGCTGTTGTTTTTACTATATGAAATTTAAATAACAAAATGTAACTTCTCCATTGGAGGGTGACATATATGCAGCCTGCTCCTTTCTAATCTCAAACTAGGGTTGGTAGTGTAAGAGCTACAGTTAGTCCCTTTGGTCTTGCTGAGGGTGGTGGCAGGGGGAGTAGTCATGGTTCTTGCTGTATTTACTCTCCCCTGACCCCTACTGGAATGTACTTGTATGTGGATGGTGGTGAGTGCAGCACCAAAACTCAGTTGCGAGGTCTTCTACAGTTCAGAGACCTCCTAATTTCATGGTGCAGGCTCGCAAACAAAAATATTGTAATTGTACCCAGTGAATTTGTTATTTTGGTTGAAAGGGGAGAATATGAAACCATAATTATGCTTCATCTGGAGTTACTGGTAATTGATTAAACCTGCCCTGATTATATGCAAGAGAGTTTAAATGAAATCTGTAAATAGGAAACAATCAGTTTATATGTATAGTATGTAAAATTTTGTTTTCAGAACGCATTTATGAATCAAGGCATAAACATTTATCTCTGCAATTAGCTTTATTTGGTTATAGAATCCCTACAATGCAGAAGGAGGCCATTCAGTCCATTGAGTCTGCAGTGACAACAATCTCACCCAGGTCCTATCCCCATAACCCCACATATTTACCCTAGTTAATCCCACCTGACACTAAGGGGCAATTTACCATGGCCAATCAAACTAATCCACACATCTTTGGATTGTGGGAGGAAACCGGAGCACCTGGAGAAAACCCACGCAGACATGGGGAGAATGTGCAGACTCCGTCCACAAAGGGACCCAAGCCAGGAATCGAACCTGGGTCCTTGGTGAGGCAGCACTGCTGACTACTGTGCCACCCTGATACATTAATGATATATTTAGGTACATCATAAAAAGACAGCTGCAGGTGTCTGAGAGGCATGGTCAATGTTTTACACCAGTTCAGACTACAAAGATTGATCCCAATGTCCCTTGTTAATCTATGCCCGAACAATGGTTGGAGTTACACAGGTGGGCTAAGTGAGGGGAAAACTGTTCAGAATTCCCATTCCATAAAGCTGGAAGTTCAGTAATATGAAGTCGGAGGGAGGAGAGAAAATTGTAAAGCTAAAAGATGACATCACCTTCCACCGCAACAGGATTCTCTTGTAAACGGACCCAACATTACTAATGGCCCTTTAAGAGTCAAAAGAACTCTTTGCAGCTTGGAGCTAAAGACTGTGTACATCGCAAATGGGAAGCTATGCTTCAGCCACAGAGACACGATTCGATGAAAGGCCTGCCCGGTAAAAGGCTGAAAATTAGGAAGGCTTGGAGCGGGCTCCTACTTTCAGCCATTAACCCAACCGAAGGTAGAAAGCAAACAGTGACAAGGAGACAGGCAGACAGACAGCCGGGATTGGATGCTAATAGATACCGGGGCGCCCTGAGCCCCCACAAGTCAGGGGGGGATGAATTATTTGGAGATATGGAATACCATCAACCCGAATGTAAAAACCGAAATGCAAAACAAAAATTGTAAAGCATAACTAAAAGCCGGCCACTGAGCAAGGCATGCACAGACACACATTCCTGATTTATTAATGATTTTTTTTGTTAAATAAACGCCAGGCTGATGAATGGACCAAGACTTACCGTGTTAAGACTGACAGTCACACCGGGATCAAACGCCGTTAGATCCAGCCACTGAAAGTGCGTGGAATCGGTTCCAGGGAGGCAAGTAATCCGGCGTGATTAAAACACAGCGAGCAAGGAGAGAGATCCGCTGAGTCACCGGCAGCTCAAATCTTTTAACATTCTCGCTGCGTTACCGTCCGCATCTGCAGCACCGAAATGCTCCCAAAATAGCGCACCCTCCAAATTACTTGCTAGTGACGACTAGAGAAATCTGAGAAGGTCTTTAATATACATCATGCCCATGGAGCGAGAGGGTTTATGGAGAAGCGATGCCTACTGTTCAACAAGGAAGGGGGGGGAAGAAAAAGGTGTTAGTGTAAAAAAAAATGCAAATTCGCAAAATACAAAGAACATGGCCACATCTTTCAAAGTGGCCTTTTTTAAAATTAAACCATGACTTCAATCTACCTAATGAGATGTCTGAAGAGTCCTATCTGTCATCTTTTCTCATTATTAATGGTTTTGGTTGATGAATCTATGAATACAGGAGGCAATTTGAAAGATCCCAACAAAGTATTCTGGACAGGAGAACAGTCATTGGTTGCTTCTTCAGCTTCCTGGAATTTCTGGATACTATCAAACCATGTTATTGCTGCAAACTACCTTCCCCAGACCCCCTCCCCACCTCAAACAAAAAATTCCCGGTATAATGAGATCCCATTGCTAGGACCGTCCCTCTAATCAGCTAAAACAAAAACAGGCACATTCATATCCCCAGTACACAGACGACGATCTAACACAAACATATTCTCGCCAAATGTGTTTCAGACATCAGAGATTGTAACTGTACCGCATGATGTAATAGAAAGCCAATCAAAACACTGTCAGGATCAGAATCATTATCTGTTGATATCCTCCCTCGACCAGTAACCCAGCTGGGCTGTCTGTGTCTGAGATGGTACCCAGTCGGCGGAAAACATGGCAGGTAATGACTACTCTAGGTACCACGCTTTATGAAGAAGGTCGATTCTCAGTCCTGAACCTCTGATTATTTATCTTCTTCGGCAGAGAGGACAATATAAACCGACATTTTGGAAGGAGCCTGGACCCAAAGTGATTTTCTGGTGTTCCATACTTCCTTGTATTTTTTTAAAATAACAATATGTGGAAAAAACAAAGCATTTCTATTACTTATAACAGGAAGGTTCCTTTATTTGGTCTGCAGCAAGATCATAACTTTAATCAGATCATTTGCACTCTGATTATATCAACAGTGCTTTTAAAATGTGGACGCCTGGTGTAATTTTCTTTTTTTTCTTCTTGTTTAGACGTGGACAAAAGGTTAATGTGAAACGCACTGTATCTTTTCAGGCTGACACACTGACATTTTTAAAGATCCTGCACTAAGCAAAACGCTGTGGATGCTGGAGATCTGGAATCAAAACTGAAAATGCTAAGGCTTTCAACGATCAAAGGAAAAAGAGGATCAAAGAGTTTAGTTCCCCTCCCCATGAATAATTCCACTTGTTGGACTTTGAAAGAAGCCCATATCCAATCCCTTGGTAGCACAGAGTTTGAAATTTGCTGTTGCTGAAATTTGGCCTTTTGCACTCATTAGGACAAATGCAAGAATTCCAAATTTCAAAGAATTACAACAATTCACACTATAAGTTGTGATCTTTGAAATGTGCCATTCTTTTGTTTGTCCTGATGAATGCGGGATGAAAAGCTTCAGCAATGTGTATCTCTTTCACCAGTAAACCAATATTCCTTGGGCAAAACTAGACATTTAATCAAAGGGGAGTGCATATGCAACCGGGCAATGTTATTCACTCATTAGTAATATAGCATCATTGCTGTTTACACGGTTAATAGCAGAGCATGACTGCTTTTGAATGTGACTTTAGGTCACTGAAGTATTTTCCAAAAGTTTTATTTCATTGCACCCTCTCTCCCTTGTTCAACCTACGCCTGGCAGAATGAATAAATGTTGTGGCATCTCGCTGCTCTCTTTTGAGACACTCGTCAAATCTTTCTAATGGGTTGAGTAACTATAATTAAATATGTTTGGGGAGAGATGGGTGGCAAAAATGTGCGGTTTGCTCTAAGCATTTCTAATTTGTTTAGAAATTACCTTTTATAACCCCTCTGCTCTTTATGCCTTACTTCCAATATGAAGCAGATCTCAATTCCAATAATGCACAACAGTCTGTTCCATAATGCTCAAAAAGGTTTCTCAAGTGGGGGCTATAAGTTTGCATCATAATCCAAAATAGTCTTCCGTTAATAGGTTATCCACAAATTTACTTTCTGCAGAAGGCTGTTCTAATATTACAAATGTACCACTTTGGGACTAGCTGGCCTTACATTGTAATGCGTTCACATTCAATTTTATTGTTGAGGATCCAAGTTGAACCACCCACCCTATAAGTAAGATGTTGCACATTTTTCAGATATTGGGAGAGGATAAGTTAGACTGTATGAAATCATTGCTTTCTGGATGATATAAAAAGAAAGGCATTGCATTTTTGTTTTAGAATTGTGATGAATCTCACATCCTCTATTCAAACGAAGGCAGAATCCAACAGTCTCTCTCCATCTGGAATAAGGAACTCCATCATTTGAAGTTCCACATCTTTGGATAAAAACAAAATACTGCGGATGCTGAAAGCAAAAGAGAAGACGCTGGAAAATCTCAGCTGGTCTGGCAGCATCTGTAAGGAGAGAAAAGAGCTGACGTTTCGAGTCCAGATGACCATTGTCAAAGCATCTTTGGGGATCTTTGTGTTTCACATGATGTAAAAGAGAAATGATTCCAGGGAGATTGGCTTAGCACAGTTGTGCCTATCTACCTGGAAGCACCGACATTATCTCATCTTAATCACCTTGACTTTGTGACAAATATTTCTTCTCCCTTCACTCAGACCAGAATAAGTGCTCGTGGATTTTGAGAAATAAGTACATATTTCAATCTAATCACGTACAGTTTCCGCAGCGGATTATTGTTGTATTAATACTTTAATGAGATTGTAATCACGGCTTTCCAACCGTGTACATAATTCATGAAATACATTAACATATCGCCAGTAGATAGAGTGTAAACTGTTAACCCCATCAATCCCTTATCCCCACCACAAAGATTCCTTTTCACCTTATTTTCCAAGGAGAGACACTTTGTTAAAGTTTAGACCGAAACAGCAGATGTAAAAATTAAAGTGCGTTTATTTTTGTTCCATACGGTAGAAGTTCCACCCCTCCTCACACTCGGTTGGCTTGGGCCGGGTGACTTTTCCTCGGAGCTGATCAATCAGAGCCCGAAATCGATCCGTGCGGCGTCATCAGGAATGGCTGGCGGATCGATGAACTATTTTACATACTGCTATCGACGCCCTTCATCAATTAGCAATCCCTGGGAGCCTGTGGGGCTAGAATTGAACATTCCCAATCTTAAAGTGACAACATTTATTTGTTCTGAAGACTCAGAATCAATTTGCAAATAAATCTATCATTGCTTAACAAGATCCTGTTAGTGCTTCTTAAAGGGATGCTGACCAACCCTTGTCCAGTAATGACCTCCTTTACATTTGCAATCCGTGTGTAAAGAATAGTTCTGTTATGTCTGTATGCCAAGTTGGGCTATCCTGCAAATGCCATTCTTTTCAATTTACACGTTAGCGTCACAAGTAGCCTTACATTAACAGTGCAAAGAAGTTACTGTGAAAATCCCCTAGTCACTACATTCCAGTATCTGTTCAGGTACACTGAGGGAGAATTTTTTAACATGGCCAATGCATCTAACCAGCACGTCTTTTGGAGTGTGGGAGAAACCAGAGCACCTGGAAGAAACCCACGCAGACATGGGGAGAATATGCAAACTCCACACTGACAGTGATCTGAGCCAGGAATTGAATCTGGGTCCCTGGTGCTGTGAGGCAGCAGTGCTAAACACTGTGCCACTGTGCTGCCCTAAATGTAATATTAATATAGGAATTAGGAGCAGGAGTAGGCAATTCAGCCTTTCAAGCCTGTTCCACATTTAACACGATCATGGTTGATCTTATCCTGGTCTCAACTCCACTCTCCTGCTTCCTTCCTATAGCTCATTTTCCCACTTTCCATCAGAAAAAATATCTATCTCTTTCTTGAAACAGTTGATTGATTCTGCCTCCACTGCTCTCTGGGACAGTGAGTTCCACTGATTCACAACCCTCTGAAAGAAGTAGATTCTTCTGTCTCAGTTTTGAACCTACCACCTCTCACACTATATCTTGTTCCAGACAATCACACAACGGGGGACATCTGCTCAAGGTCCACCTTATCAACCCCCTTTGGTATTTTATATCGCCCGGTTAGATCCCCCTCATTCTTCCAAAGTCATGCGAGTACAAGCCCAAGCTATCCAATTGCTCCTAGTATGACAGCCCTTTCTTCCTTGGAATCAATCTGGTGAATCTCCTCTGAACAGCCTCCAATCTCACCACATCCTTCCTCATGTCAGGAAACCAAAACTGGACACAATGCATAATTAAAGAAAATACAATTGCATTTCCATCTAGCCAACATCCGAAAGGGAAAGACAAGTTAATATTTCAGATGTGGCCCATTGTCACAGTTGAATGATTATATCCAAGGTAGTAATTTGACTTTCTCCAATTGACTTGATCCAACTGTGATCATTTCCAGAATTTTCTGTTTTAATTTCAGCATATGTAGTTTTTCATCTAATCGACACAAATGTGACATATTATGGATAGTGAATTCCTACATTGACTGAGATTGCAAAGAACTTGTTTATGCCTGAAAAGTTTTGAGAGCCAGTGAATATAGTCAGTCACAATTTGCGTTCTTAAACATATGGACATAAAAATCTATTTTATTCAAGAGTGTCCGAGAACTCTTTCTTGCTGGACAAGCTTGAACACCAGACCTAGGCACAGGCAGCCACTGGAGGGGAAAGCCACACTTGGGTGGCATGGTAGCACAGTGGTTAGCACTGCTGCTTCACAACTCTAGGGTCCTGCGTTCGATTCCTGACTTGGGTCACTGTCTGTGTGGATTTTGCACATTCTCCTCATGTCTGTGTGGGTTTCTCCCATGGTCCAAAGATGTGCTGGTTAGGTTGATTGGCCATGCTAAGAAATTGCCCCTTAGTAACCAGGGTTGCACAGATTAGTGGGTGTGATATGGGGGTAGGGCCTGGGTGGGATTGTGTTTGGTGCAGACTCAATGGGCTGAAGGGCCTCTTTCTGCACTGTAGGGTTCTATGGTTCGTTCATGTATTATTCTCGGTTTAGGGATGGGTGATGGTTGATGGACTAATGTCCAGTTGAGGGTACCAAGTAAACAGAGTGGGCATCAGACTTAAGAGGTTGGCCATTTAGGATGATCTTGTGTTCATGAGAGGCATGAGCATTCTGCAAGCGAAATATGGAAAATACTGTCTTCGGGGTTTGTGATTGATGAAGTCATTTCAAGTAATAATTTCATAAGTTTTAGATCATCAGTGAGTGTGCTTTTCAGAGTGAAAAGTGATTAGCATAGGTGACTTTTCTTGATCAGGTTGCAGGCAATTGTTCACATTCAAATTTAAAAAAAGAATGATACAAAAGTGACCCCTGAGGGAAAGACCATTGATTTGATATCTCTTTGAACTGGTGCAGTTGACAATGTGTACTCTGAAGCATCAGCTCTTAGCAATATTTCCAATAGTAATAATGATCCAGTTTGGCAAAATTGTCTATATATTCTACACAAAACTAATCTCCAATTCCTCAGACTGCTGTTGAATACAAAGCCATTTTCAATGAGACTGCTTAGAATGAATGCTGAGCCACAAATGTAGCAGGTATTGCATTCCAGCATTGCCCTGGGCTCAATATAGCAACAATTACTGGAGATACACATTGAAGGATCAGTTGCCCAAGCATCCCATACCAAACATGCAAACAGGAAATATGTCAGTAGCTGGCTGGTAACTGGGTCCTTGCTTGGCTGGCTGAATGGTCTTCACCTAGTGTGTCATGCTAATGGAATTTGGCCTTGATGGATGGCACAAATGAAGAAAAATGATAGCCAATTACAACGTTGAGAATGAAAGTTTTTTTTAAAATAACACAGGATATATGTTGCCATGTCCAATCGCAGCATCAGGTTTCGTATAACGCCCCATACAGTCATGATTTGATGGTCTGAAAACTGATTTGGTGGCAGGGTGGTGGGTTCTGATTTAGAACATTTAAACCAAAGTGGTGCCATTCATCATGTACTTTCCATTTGAAATGGAGATGCTGGCATTGGACTGAGGTGAGCATAGTAAGAAGTCTCTCAACACAGAGTTAAAGACCAACAGGTTTATTTGGAATCACAAGCTTTCAGAACACTGCTCCTTCATCAGGCGAGTGGTCCATGCACTTGATGAATGAGCTTGTGATTCCAATTAAACCTGTTGGACTTTAACCTGGTGTTGCGAGACTTCTTACTGTTTCTTGTGGCAGAGGGCTCTTGCCAATATTCATATGTGACTGATGACAGCTTTGACTGACGCAGATTGTCAAGTCTGTGCTGGTGAATGTTCATGAGCACACAGGTGATGGACGAGGCCCTCACATTTTTTAACCCAAGCAGGTGAAATCCCTCTGCGAGATTGACTTTTCCCAAATGGGCTTGATAAGTATCATGAAGTAATGCAATATCTGGGTGGGCAGATTCTTTGTAGTTTCAAAAGTGCAACACACTCTTCATCCGGGAACGCTGTGTACAAGGAGTGAATGTCGAATGGGATTGGGGATTATGTCATTTTTAGAGGCAAGTTTCTTCCATTGGGATTTTGAGCTGTGGGAGGTAACAATAATTAATTTGTCAGCCTCAGTAAACAAAGTCCAATTAGCTTTACTGAAGTTCCTCGCAGATTCCTTGTAATTTTGCTGCATGTTGGTTGCAGGCTGATGGCCAGTGTTGGTTGCATATAAATTGTTCTGATTATCATACCATGATGCTGGTGACTGTTGATTGATGTGGTCAATGAAGTCAGGGAAGCAGCCTTGACTCCGTCTGTTTAAGTGGAAGATGCCACATTGTTTGGGGTAATGAATCAAGGCAAGCTCATATTAGAGACCACATTTGTAACTGGGATAGGACAAACATCCTAAGACATTATACACCTGATGGAAACAGTTACATGGCTCCTTTAGCGATTATTTAAAAAGTGAATCTGTGCAGGAAAGACAATATTAAATGGACGATACTACCTGAGTAGTTGTACAGCACCTCCTATTTTCATACTTGCTGATACTCTGTATAGTTTCAAGGCTAGAGAATAGCAGAGCCAATTATTAACATTGCTCCAGTTACTTCAACATGTTGGGGTTTTCTCTATCAGAACCCTTTCTTTGTGGTTTGTGCTGCTTTGGCACAGAAACACACAAAAAATAAAAGTGCAATTAATGACTACATAATCACCTGAAATACCGGACTACCCCTGGCCAAGTCACCATCTCAGTATGAATGAATTGCTAAACCATTTGGATTGGCAGGAATCATTTCAAGCTGAACAGCTAACCATTTTGTGGGAAGTTTTATTTTTATAAAAGGTAAAGTGGCCACCATCCTAGATGACCACAAGCTGCTCTTTTCTTTGGGGGGGCGGGGGGTGGTGCTGACAGGTGGTGATTTAACCAATGGTGGTTTAACTTTTATAAAATCAAGGACTAATGAGAAATGGGACAGAGGTGATAGCGATGCTTTACATGCTACTTGACTGAGGATGCAATTGCTGAACTGATTCTTTGATGCCTTTTATGACGCAACAGTTAATATGTATGCAAAGTTGATGTAGAATTATCTTAATTCTAATGAAGTCCTTCCCATCAGCCCCAGGTTTAATTGACCTTAGACATTGCATTCACTTGCTCTATTGTCTACGCCCATTGATCTTAAAGCTAAAATTTAACAGAAGGTACCTTTTTGACTCCAAAAACACCAACCACCATTGCTCTACATCCATTAGCATTTCTCTTAGTAAATCATCAGTAAGTGTTTCCCAACACTTTTATTATACAATTTCAAATCAAAGTATACAGTCTTTATATTAACCCCACTCCAACACAGTATTTAAGTAAAGCAAGTTACTTACCCATTAAAGGTAAGCAGTATCTTTATAAGACATATTGCATTGGCTAATTACCTTTGAACAATTGCATATTTCCATATTTTTCTTGCTCAAGTAACGCTTATTAAAATTAGATGAGATTCTTACATTATGAGAATGGCCCTTCCTATTGTTGGCCTTTACCTCAAAATAATTCAATAATAAGAAAAACAAATTGTCATGTCCAATATTCTTCAATCTTAAACTGTAAATACATTGAAGATTAAACATATTTATAATGATATGTATTATATTTTCACTACTTGTTTCCATTGCATGTTATGATGAAATCTGAACCCTTCCAGTTTCATGCCATTGCTCTCACTGCATCTTACTTGTCTGCCATTTTACCTGGCACCTGTCCTTTCCTGAGCATTAGAATCATAGAATCCCTACAGTGCAGAAGGAAGTCATTTGCCCATTGAGACTGCAGCGACAACAATCCCACCCTATCCTCATAACCTGACATATTTACCCTCCTAGTTCTTTTGACACTAATGGGCAATTTAGCATGGCCAATCCACTCTTTGGAGTGTGAGAGGAAACTGGAGCACCTGGAGGAAACCCTGGAGGAAGCAGAATGGGAAGAATGTGCAAACTCCACACAGGCAGAGGGCTGAGGCTGGAATTGAACCTGGGTCCCTGGCGCTGTGAGGCAGCAGCACTAACCACCATGCCACCATACCGCCCAACCGTTATGATAAAGTATTTGGCAAATTCATTGGGTAATTTTTCTTACAAACATTTAACAAACAGATGGGTGGCACAGTGATTAACACTGCTGCCTCATGGCACAAGAGAGTTGGGTTCAATTCTGGCTTTGGGGACTGTCTGTGTGGAGTTTGCACATTCTCCCCATGTTCGTGTGGTTTCCTCTGGGTCTCTGGTTTCCTCCCACAGTCCAAAGATGTGCAAATTACGTGAATTGGTCATGCTAAATTTCCCTTATAGTGTTCAGAGATGTATGGGTTGGCCTGATTAGCCATGGTACATGCACGGGGTTTCAGGGATAGGACAGAGGGGTGGATCTGGGTGCGATTCTCTTTCAGTGAGTCATGCTGACTCAGTGGGCTGAATGGGCTCCATCTGCAGTGTAGAGATTCCATGATTCTATGAGTTATCATTAGGACTGTCAGATTGTTATAAAAAGCCAACTAATTTATTAATGTTCTTTAAGGAAGGAAATCTGTCCTTACCTGGTCTGTCCAATGTGAACACCAACTTGATTGATTCTGAGCTGCCCTCTGAAGTAATTTAATAAAATATTCAGTTCAACTGATAGATAATAAATTCTGGCCTAGCCAATAATGCCCATGTATTGACAATGAAAATAAAAATTGGATATGTTGGCACTAAAGATTTCATCATGTATTCTTTGCATTTTATGATGAGAAGAATTGCAGATTTGACCTTTACCTTCCTTAAGAACAATCACTGATTTCATTTTATTTTCACTAACAAAACCACATAACACAATGCAGCTTAAAAACAAACTGTTCAGGCCCGATGAAGGATGAGTGAAAAAGTATTTAACTCCGAGGCATATCTTACCTTTTAGTTTTTTGTGAGTTATGATGATGAAAGGTAAACTGTACAGTCATTGAAATCCAGCAGCTTTGAGGACGGTGCATGGTTTATTAGAATTGGCATTGGTGAGCTGCGGTTTTGGGTGTCCACGTTATAAAAAAGGGCGTTAAAATTGGTGAATGCGCAGAATGATATCAAAAATCGAAAACTGTCGTTATAAAGAGGAAGAGGCTGGCACTGTTTACATCGGGGCAGACGAGAAAAGATTTAGTCGAAGTATTTTTTTAAAAAAAACAAAATATGAAAAGTTTTGATAGGATAACTGGGGTGTGGGGGAACTCCTCTGTTAGCGGTGTTAGTTAGGGGTGGGGGTGTTCACAATTTAACCACGCCACTGTGAGGCTAGACGTTTTGTTTGGAAGTTTGTTGGATTTGCTTAGCCCCAGGAAGTAGCAGAGACAGCATCTTATAAAGAATAAAGACCTGAAGCAGCGCAGGAGGTCACGGCGAGAAACGGAGGGAAATGGGCTTAAATTGGGATTGCTCAATAAAGAGCGGATGGGTGGATGCAATGAACTAAGTGGCCCGTGGTTTGGTCTCTGGCAGGATGCCTGGTGGATTGCAGGATTGCAATGAGCACATTCGGCTCTCGACAGCCCTGGCGCTGACCAGGGTGCTGAAAGTGAACCCTGTTCGCTGCAGTACCAGCCTGTACTTAGACAAACAAGGAGAACTTTCCCTCTGATTCCCAACGAATTCTTAAACAAAGAACCACAACGCTATATTCAGTGTGTTCAAGAGTCACCCAGACTCAATCATTTCTAAAACAGTGCTTAAAGCTTTGCGTCTCAAAGGCAAGTTTCATCGCCTGGATGAGAGGCGGCGCCCTGGTACTGTGGTTAGCACTGCTGCCTCACAGCGCCAGGGTGTTAGGATACCCTTGACAAAGTTTCGACAAATAGCTCAAAGGACTGGAAACGTTAACCCTGCTTTCTCCCCCTACAGATGCTGCCAGACCTGCTGAGTTTTTCCAGCAACCTCTGTTCTTGTTTAAGATGAACCATCTATGTGGGCGGTACGATGGTACAGTAGTTAGCACTGCTACCTCACACTGTAAAAAGTCTGACAACACCAGGTTTTAGTCCAACCGATTTATTTGATAATAGACTCACAAGCTTTCGGGGTTAGCCCCTTCGTCAGGTGAATGGCGAGTTCTGGCCTCAGACAGAGCATATAAAGCGCAGACAGTTTAGAGATTACTGATTAGAATGCGAATCCTTACACCTAACCTGCTGTTCAAGACCTGAAGTGGCTGACAATGTGAGTGGAAGGAGCACTGATCACAGGTTAAAGAGATGAGTATTGTCTCCAGACAGTACAGTAAGTGAGGTTTTGCAAACCCAGGCAAGTCAATTCCTGGCTTGAATCACTGTCGGTGTGGAGTTTGCACGTTCTCCCTGTGTCTGCATGGGTTTCCTCTGGGTGCACTGGTTAGGTGAATTGACTCGAACGGGCACCAAAGTGTGGCGACTAGGGGAGTTTCACAGTAACTTCATTGCAATGTTAACATAAGCCTTACCTATGACTAATGAATTAACTTTAAAAGAACACTGATGGATTTTTTAAAATTTAAGTTTCATTTTAGTAGTGTCACAAGTAGGCTTGTATTAATACTGTAATGAAGTACTGTGAAAATCCCCTTGTCGTTACACTCTTGTGTCTGTTCAGGTACACTGAGGGAGAATTTAGCGTGACCAATGCACCTTATCAGCACGTCTTTCAGACAGTGGGAGCAAACCAAATTACCTGGAGGAAACCCAAACAGACACAGGGAGAACATGCAGATTTCACACAGACAGTGACCCAAACTGGGAATTGAACTCGTGTTCCTGGCACTATGAGGCAGCAGTGCCACCCTTCTGCCCCCATACCACCGTATCTTTTAGTGGAAAATGCTTTAGTTTCAGTATGTGGCATTGATAAGCTGTGTAATACATTTGATAATATTTTACAACATTCTGATATTTGGAGCTATTCATCTTTAAAAGAATTTAGAAAGGATTTTCCTTGAATGCAGTGTTGGGGAAATGTGAATAAACTTTTCCAAGTTTTGAATATTTCTTATCCCAGTTCATTACCTTTACCCTTTGCTATAATGGCCACATTATTCCATTGCTATTTGGAGTGTGAAGTCTTTGAATTGACTTAAGTTTAAAGTCAATTCCAGTGTTGATGTTGTTTAATGTTAGGCTTGACTTAAGGCAGTAGAATTTGGTATTTTAGAATCTCTACAATGCCAAAGGAAGCCCATTGAGTGTGCAGCTAATCTACACATCTTTAGAAATCAAGGGGTCATTTAGCATGGCCAAACCTCCTAACCTGCAAATCTTTGAACTGTGAGAGGAAACTCTCCCAGGGGATAATGTGCAAACTCCACACAGATAGTCACCTAGGGCTGGAATTGAACCCAGGCCCCTGGTGCTGTGAGGCAGCTGTGCTAACCAATGTGCCATCAATGTCTTGCCTCATTTGACAGTGACAATTGCTATTTAGATTTAGGTTTGTGTGCAACTTGATCCAGACACTAAGTGGAAATAACACTGAGCCATTCCTGTACAACTCTTGGTTTGACTCACTGCTTGTTAGCCTTTGTCTCCTGTAATGACCTGATCACATACTGTCTCAAAACCAAAAGATACAGCAGGAGTTATAAAAATGAACATGTATGTGCCTGCCGGCAGCAGACAACAATTAAGAGCTGCTCAAAGTGTGAAATAGAAAGTGTTGAGGCAGGCCTGAAATCAGAGTTAAGAAGATAACAAAACCTGGACTGAGAAAAGCATGTTTGCTTATCAAGCCCTTCCAATTTATAATGCTCAAACATTGACTCCTTTCTCCCATCAAGATATCTATGCTCACTTTCTAACACCCAAGTAAATCCAACAAATCAATTAATAGCTAAAGCCTTCAATCCCTTTCACAGGATATTTAGTACATTTCACAGTACCATTTTAAAAGGGCTTACAATATTTTTGGTGACATACTCCACTCTTCTATGGAAAAAAATCATAAACACAACTTCTTCCAGAGGCTTGTACATTTTGTTGATGTGTTCTTAAGCTTCATAGTTCTCTCCTGTTGCCCAAGATAAATAACTTGCCCTAAATACTTTTCCCGTTGTTAAGGTGAGGAAAATGTCACCCCTCAGGCTTTACAGCAATGACAAAAAGGCTCAAAAACACAAATCATTCACATTATGTACACAATGTAAACTTTATCCATAAATAGAGGAATAGTCAACAAGCCTACCTGGAGCTCAGATGTTCAAAAATCTCACATTGAAAACACAATTTAAAATATAGCCAAAGAACTTTGAAGAAGATAGTGGTCAAAAATTTGAGCTTTTTAGCATCCATTGTTTTGGGTTTTATGTATGCCCTTGGTTGTAGGGTCCACAACTTATTTGGGGCGGATCATACAGAACACCACATTGGTTCAAGTATCAATACACATGCTAGCAATATTCAGGACAGCAGAATGTGACATAAATCAATGCAATGTGGTTGATTCTCAACTGCCCTCTGAGCAAGGGCAATTAGGATGGGCAATAAATGCTGGCCAGCCAGCGATGCTCACATCCCACAAGTGAATGAAAGAAAAATCAGTGTGCAATTCTAATCTGACATCAGAGCTACCATGATGTGGAGATGCTGGCATTGGACTGGGGTGGGCACAGTAAGAAGTCTCACAACACCATGTTAAAGCCCAACAGGTTTATTTGGAACCACGAGCTTTCAGAGCACTGCTCCTTCCTCACCAGATCAAAGTCCAACAGGTTTATTTGGAATCATTAGCTCCGAAAGCTCTTGATTCCAAATAAACCTATTGGACTTTATCCTGGTGTTGTGAGAGTTTTTACTGTGACCAAGGCTACCATTTTAGAACTCAATAACCCAGTCAATGTTCTCTCTGAATCTCTCACAAGTTTGAAGAGCAATGCTATTTAAAAAGATCATCAACTATGCTCATGTTAATTTCTGGTTGATTTCTTCCAGCTAAAATTCTACATGCATTTGGTGCTTTCTATAGTTGTTTCAAGTTTCAAAAGTGTACACGGAATGGTCTGGTGGGTGTTGAAGGATTTTTGGCTGACTTCAAGTCTTGTATATCAATCAGCTTCTCCTATGCACGGGTGCATTGTATCCATTTCCCTTTGAACATATCGTAACTTGGAGATCCACAGAGGTCATGTCAATCAGGGCAAACTATTGAAAGACTAAAGAGGAATAGAGGGGGATGGGCTCAATGCTGATGATCAAATTTGTCCAACAAGATAAAGGAACAAATCTTCTAGAAGAACCTCAGTGAGGAACACTGGCCAAAATTTGACATACAGAGAGAAATTCTACCAACACACCCAACACAGACGAGGGGAGGGACAATGGGAAAGTCCATTATCCTTGGGCGAGAATTTATGATTTCAGGGTGAACAAGGCTGTAAAGTCCCATCTATAAAGTTTGACCCAGAAGTACGTGAAATTATGTTCTGACATCATCGCACCTTTGCATGTCGGGCACTGCAGACCAGAGTTGGAAGTGTGCTCACCCACAATCAAGAAGCCAATTTAAATTAATTAAATATCTATTGCCTGGTATTTTGTATTGTCTTTCTGCCATTATGGTTGGCAGGTGAGATAGTCATTATGTTTTAGCTACAATGTCAACCACATGTTGAAAGGTCAGGGCTCTGGTAAAATTAACAAGTGCCTGGGGCCTGCGTACGATTGTGCTGCCTAGATACTGATGCCATAGTTTTAACATTGCAATTTATTTTTCTGGGATCAGTAGCTCCCTGAGACTGCTCTGCAGCAGCTGTCCCCCTGAGGGAGCACATTGGAAATGCCAGCCCACACTTTCCCCTTCCCAGGCACCCACTCTCCCTGGCAGAGCTCAACCTTTCACAGTACGTGTTCCATGCTGGCTGACCATTAACTTGCCAGTCAAGGTGAAATTGTACTTTGGAGCTGACTGCAGCCGGGAGTGTTTTGCATGCCCGAGTGTGCATGCCCGATAAGCCAAAAAATCAGGACATCAACATTTCCCCAAGAACAATTTCACTGAAATTTGCCACCTGCTGCAACCAGAACTCTAACCTCAGGGTACGGCAATGAACAGGACTGTGGAAATGAACTTTTACGCCACTGATTATTTCCAGGCTAATGTTGGAGATATTTGCACATCTCACACTTTGCCATCCACTGTTGCACTGAGGCTCTCTATTCAAAGGCAGTGAACTACATTTTATTCTCTCTTGCCAGAAAGAACAGGGAGTGTGAACATTTCCTAGAATTGTAGGTATCCCCATGGTGCAGGGTGTGATGCATCCATATTGCTTTGTGGGCACTGCATATCAATTCTGCCCTAAATTTGAAGTGGATTCTACTCCCTGAATGTACAGCCAGAATGCAACCATTGGCATCAAATTGTACTTGTCAATGTCCGATAAACTGGCAGCAGCCATGATGCCTTCATTCAGGCCGTCTGCTGTGCCATCTGCATTTGAACGTGGCAAGCCAAAAGATGGCTATTGAGCAGCAACACATGAGCTATTGAGCTAGGTGCGCAACATGCATAGAATGAAAGCTATGCTGGCATGCAAAATGTGATGGAACAGATGATTACCAATCTCAAATACCCTCCTTGCTGCCTGGGTGGTTCTGGAGGAGCCGACAGTACTCAGCAGAGCAGCTGCCATGATCCTCAACAGTCTGCTGCAGGCTGTACCAGCTTACCATCTTGGAGGTACAGCCTTCGTCACCAGTTACATGGTGAGCAACTGAGAAGCAGCAGCATGAGGAGGAGGTCGTAGAGCAAGAAGGAGAGGCAGAGGGTGGGAAGAGAACTTTTCCATTTCAGCATAGGCTGGCAGCAGTCTGGACTAACTGGCTCACAGGAACGGCAAGGGCACTGCTAGCGATAGGATGCATGCTGACTTCTGGGCAGCAGGTTTATGCTCCATGCCACTACAGTGTGAGGACAGATTTCCGCAATGCTGTGACACCCAAAAAGCAATCCACAATTCTAATGGCAGCAGCCTGAAATTGTGTAGCAGCAAGTTGATCTTTCACGGCAGCAGTCTGAGTTCCACTGCTGCACTCAGATGGTTGGTAGTTGTTGCATGTGCAGCAACGAGAGCTGCAACATCAGCTGCATGATTGCTGGCTCCACATGTGTTTGAATAGAGTTGACCCCCACTGCCATGCTGGAAAGGATGGGCTCCAATCTTTGTGCAAAGATCTCAGCCAAGTTGGTGTTGGGTTCTTCCATACTCCTTGATGTTGACTGTAAGCTTTCTTGCAGGCTTTCCAATGCACCAAGCATTTTGTTGTGCATACCATTCAGCCTTCCTCTGATGGCTGTCCTATTGAAGTGGTTCAATAGATTAACATGGGTAAGCGACTTCAGCCTCCAGTGAGCTGGCACCTGTGTGCGTACCTACATGACAGGGACTGCAGCAGTTCAAGTAGGCAGCTCACACCATCATCTCAAGGGCAATTAGGGATGGGCAATCAGTGCTGGCTTAGCCAGAATACTTTGCTTGTATGACTCTATGTGCTTGATTATATAAATTAAATTCCTTTATGCACTGCCTGGGAGGGTGTTGGAAGCGGGATGCCTCACATCCTTTATAAAGAACCTGGATGAGTACTTGGCACATCATAACATTCAAGGCTATGGGCCAAGTGTTGGCAAGTGGGATTAGGTGGGCAGGTCAGGGCCTTTCATGCATCGGTGCAGACTCGATGGGCCAAAGGGCCTCCTCTGCACCGTTGTATTCTGTGATTCTGTGATACGGTCCTTAGTCTAACTGAAAATACTTAATAATTTTATATGATGATTATAAGAACATAAGAACATAAGAAATAGGAGCAGGAGTAGGCCATCCAGCCCCTCGAGCCTGCCCCGCCATTCAATAAGATCATGGCTGATCTGTTGTGGCTCAGTTCCACTTTCCCGCCCTCTC
This sequence comes from Carcharhinus amblyrhynchos, assembly GCF_965287045.1. Lineage (NCBI taxonomy): Eukaryota > Metazoa > Chordata > Chondrichthyes > Carcharhiniformes > Carcharhinidae > Carcharhinus > Carcharhinus amblyrhynchos. The sequence continues at coordinate 136,467,353 of NC_137327.1, forward strand.
CCCATAACCCTTAATCCCCTCGCTTATCAAGAACCCATCAACCCGCTTCTTAAAAATATTTAGCGAGGCAGCCTCCACCACTTCAACGGGCAGAGAATTCCAGAGATTCACCACCCTTTGAGTGAAGAAGTTCCTCCTCAACTCCGTTCTAAACCGCCTCCCCTTTATCTTGAGGCTGTGCCCCCTAGTCCTACTGTCTTTTTTGAGCGGGAAGAGTCTCTCCACCTCTATCCTATCCATCCCATTCATCATCTTATACGTCTCAATGAGATCTCCCCTCATTCTTCTAAACTCTAACAAGTACAAGCCTAGTTTATTCAGCCTCTCCTCATAGCTCAATCCCCTCAACTCCGGTATCAGCCTAGTAAACCTCCTCTGCACTCCCTCCAGGGCCAAAATATCCTTGCGCAGGTGCGGCGCCCAAAACTGCACACAGTACTCCAGCTGCGGCCTCACCAATGCCCTATACAGCTGCAGCAAGACCTCCCTACTTTTATATTCTTTTATATAAAATACTTTTATATTTTATATTATATGCATTTAAAATCTCATATTTTGAGTATTTACCTGATACTTGATCAAATTTCTTCCATATTAGTGCAATAATACATTTGGGTACATTGCCATGAACTGACTATTCAGATGGATGCATGTAGATTAAACTGCCTCTTTACATTACTTGGTTTCCATTGGTTGACTGGAGGTTATTTGTACATTCGCGCAGATGTAATTCTGTTGTAACATATGTCACTTGTGGTAGATTCCCAAGCCATCATTTCCGTTTATTTTATATACCTGGAATGCAGCAGTTTCAGTGCATTAAACAGATGTTTCCTCCAAATAAAACCTGGGAAGGCTGAAACCATCGTTGTCTTCGGTGTCTGCTCCAAGGTCTGTTCCATAGCCACTGACTCATTCCCACTCCTTGGTCGCAATATAAGACTAACCAACTCATGTTCTCAACTTGGTTTTATCATTAACTCTTGATGAATTTCTCACCATAACTCCACCTAGTCAGTGAATATTTCCAGCTCCATAACAACACCAGATTTCTTCCTTGCCGCAGTACATTTGGTGCTAAAGCCCTCTTTCTTTACCTCTGGACTTGACTATTTCATGACTGCTTACATCCTGCCATTGAATTGAAGCCATCCAAAATTTGGCTGTCCACATGTCCTTACTCACAGGATACATAGGAGCAGGAGTAGGCCACTCGATCCCCGAGTCTGCTTCACCATTCACTCAGTTCATCACTGATCTGATTGTAACTTCAACGCCATGTCCCTGTCCCTTCCCTAATAACCTTTCACCTGTGGCCTATCAAAAGTATGTCTACATCTGCCCTAAAAATATTCAAAGACCCTGCTTTCACTGCCTTTTCAGCATGACTTCCATAGACTCACAACCCTGTGAGAGAAAAAAAATTATCTTCATCTCTGTCTTAAATGGGCAACCCCTTGTTTTTACACAGTGAGCCTTAGTTCCTTATTCAAGAGGAAACATCTTCTCCACATCAACCCATGTCCTGAACCTCAGGATCTCATATGTTTCAACCAAGTCACCTTCAACTGTTCTAAAGTCCAGCCTAGCCAGCCCAATCTTTCCTCATAAGACAACTCGCCCATTCCCAGTATTAGTTTAGTAAACATTCTTTGAACCGTTTCCAATGCATCTACATCCTTCCTTAAATAAGGAGGCCAATACTGTACACAGTACAGATTTGATTTCACCAATGTCCAATATAACTGAAGCATAACCTCCCTACTTTTGCATTTAATTGTCCTCACAATAAATAATAACACCAAGTCCTGTTCAAACATCATCTCCTTTGATTAGTCACTTACATTGTCTCTTGATCAGTGAACATGTCAATTTTAAAATTCCCATCCTTGTTTTCAAGTCCCTTCCTGGCCTGACCTCTCCCTATCACTGTAATGTCCCATTACCCTCTAGGTTACCAGTGCTCATCTGGTTCTGACCCCTTGACTTTAATTGCTTCACTATTGGTAGCTATGCCTTCAGCTGCCTTGGCCCTAAATTCTGGAACTCCCTAAACCTCATCACCTTTCTACTTCAATTTCTTCCTATAATCTGCTCTTTCAAACATCCCTGGTTGACCAAGCTCTTAGCCATCTGCACTAATGTCACCTTCTGTGCCTCAGTGTCTACTTTTATTTCATAATGCTTATATAAAGCTTTTATTATGTTATGTGAAAAACCTGGGAAATTTTACTCCATGAAAAATGCTGTGTCAATCGAAGTTATGTTGCACAGTAAAGTTAAAATTGTGGCTGTAAATTTAATACTTTATAAAGTATTGAACTTTGTTTTTTTCAAACCCAGTGACATGCGTAACAGTAGAATTACATTCATGCAAATATACAAATAATCACCAATCAACCCACTCAAATGGCTGGGAGGGCAGCTGTGTGAACTGCTCAAAGGCCCTTGCAACGCCATCTTTCAATTGGCCTCCAGACAATGCAGAACCTTAACTTAGATTAATTGGAGTTCTGATTTTCTAATTTCCTTTGACTAAGCATTGACCTACACTCTCCCTTCCCAATAATCAGAAGGCATTAACTAGCAACATAGGTGGTCTTGCAATATATATAAGAACATAAGAACATAAGAAATAGGAGCAGGAGTAGGCCATCTAGCCCTTCGAGCCTGCCCCGCCATTCAATAAGATCATGGCTGATCTGTTGTGGGTCAGTTCCACTTTCCCGCCCTCTCCCCATAACCCTTAATCCCCTCTCTTATCAAGAACCCATCAACCCGCTTCTTAAAAATATTTAGCGAGGCAGCCTCCACCACTTCAATGGGCAGAGAATTCCAGAGATTCACCACCCTTTGAGTGAAGAAGTTCCTCCTCAACTCCGTTCTAAACCGCCTCCCCTTTATCTTGAGGCTGTGCCCCCTAGTCCTACTGTCTTTTTTGAGTGGGAAGAGTCTCTCCACCTCTATCCTATCCATCCCATTCATCATCTTATACGTCTCAATGAGATCTCCCCTCATTCTTCTAAACTCTAACGAGTACAAGCCTAGTTTATTCAGCCTCTCCTCATAGCTCAATCCCCTCAACTCCGGTATCAGCCTAGTAAACCTCCTCTGCACTCCCTCCAGGGCCAAAATATCCTTGCGCAGGTGCGGCGCCCAAAACTGCACACAGTACTCCAGCTGCGGCCTCACCAATGCCCTATATAGCTGCAGCAAGACCTCCCTACTTTTATATTCAATCCCCCTCGCTATGAAGGTCCGACTATGAAGCTATATGTGTCCGACCACTCTGCACGTTCAAGGACTAATGCACTAACCTCATGAGATAGTGTTTACATGTTAATAAATGAAAATGTACACATTCTGTTACAATTTGTATATACTGTCCAACAGTTGAGTTGGACTATCCATTCACTATCCATTCATTCCCTAATTGATTGCTCACTCTTACTCGCCATGTTAAAGATAATGTCCAACCTTGATCTCAATGTTCTTGCCAATTGGCTTTTTTTTCCCTACACACCCTCTTGTCCTACCAACCATTGGTTATTCGTATCATAATTGTTGATAATTTACTTGTTACTTTATTTTTGCCAAAAAACACATCTTAGATAATGAACCCACATAATCCAATTCCAATTCCACTAAACACTTGAGCGCCATACCTCTATCATAAACATTTTGTTTCTTCCTTCTTCCAAGCACAAGAACAAAGATTGGGAGATAATTAAAGAACAAGTTCAATTGAAGTACATGTTTTTCTGCGTGTCATCATTTTCACAGCTTTATAACATTAAACTCCTTTTTTTTAACACTTCTGCAAGGCGATCATTAACAAAAATGCGTACTCTTACCTTTGTTCTGTAGCTGAATTGCTAATGGCTTCACTTTGGGTATTTTTGTGCTTGTAGGTGGAAATGACGTGAATCAAAGAATCTGTTGCTCTAGCAACATTTGTTTATGTTCCCATAGTGGTTTCAGAGCATAGTTTAACTGTAACAATGCCAAGTTACTGTATTGTGGCTCAATGCAGGAAAATAAATCAGGATAGCTTTGCTCTACAATCATTATTCAAGGACCCATTATTCATTGAGGAATTAATTTGTCCTGTAGATAAACAGGTGCCACATTATGTGGTTTCTATTCTTCTACTGTCTGCAGCACAGGTTTCGAACCTGATGATTTTGGTGTTTATGAACTACAGCTTTTTTAAAACATTTCCACATTGTTGACTAAAGGTACAGGATGCAACATTGTTCTGCATACAAGTCCAACTTAATTAAATAGACTCTAAATATTTAAATGAACCTATTATTCCCTTTCTGTCACTTTGAAACTCATGTCTTTTTTTTAACATTTTGATTTGTTTGCCTGGTAATTATAATACAGACTGAATGGAAGTTAAGATTCTGGATATTTTCTAATTGCTCCTCAATGTCTATTAAAGTGTTTGCTTATCTGTCATTTTAATTCTTATCTGTTGGCTTTCTAATTTAAACTCTCTCTTTTTTAAAAAGTTCTGAGTAAATATTTGCTCCTATGATAGTTTGCAGTTCCTTGTCAATAAATTACACAGTGCCAGAACTGGAGTGCAATCTGGGAGTGGCGCATATTGTCTTATCCAAAGAGGAGAGTGGCAATTCTACAGCAAACTGGCATTATTTGTTTGTTAAAATGAACTGCGGGCTTTAAACTGAGTTTAAATTCAATTGATAAATTGGTAATTATAAAGCTAATCTTACTGACAGTGACCATAAAACTGTAACTGATTGCTGTAAAAACCCATCTGGTTCGCTAATGTCCTGTAGGGCAGGAAATCTGCCATCTTTACCTGGTCTGGCCTACATTTAAAGTTAAAGTTTATTTATTAGTCACAAGTAAAGCTTACACTAACAATGCAATGAAGTTACAGTGAAATTCCCCTAGTCACCACACTCCTGTTCAGGTCAATGCACCTAACCAGCAAGTCATTCAGACTGTGAGAGGAAACCAGGGCACCCAAAGGAAACCCATGCAGACATGGGGAGAACATGCAAACTCCACACGGACAGTGACCCAAACCAGGAATTGAACCTGGACCCCAAGCACTGTGAGGCGGCAGTGCTAATCACTATGCCACTGTGCCGCCCATTACTGCAGATCCACAGGCGAAATGTTTCACTTTTAACTGCCCTTTAAATGGCCTGGCAAGCCACTCAGTTTAAGGACAATTAGGGAAGGGTGACAAATGCTCGCCTTGCCAGCAATGACCATAGCTCATGAAAGAGTTAATAATTAAAATAGTTAGAAAAAATGAGTTGTAAATGATTTTACAGCCTTGTTTGAAATCTTCTTTTGCTACAATGATGATGGAGACAGTAACACCCATAACTAACCAAATCAAAATTAAGAATGAAATGAAACAATCCCTTGCAACTCAATTAACATTATTCTCAAATTCCTCTTGATTACCTTGGAAATAAAGAGTTTGTTGTTGGTTAATCTGATTGAAATTGAATCTGATTGAAGAGTCAATGTCATGGTTCTTGCTTCTGGCAACAATATTTCTTTTGTGAGTAATGCACATCTAGGTAAAGTCAATAATTCAAGATGCTTCAATTATTTTGCAATAAACTGGTTTTTAAATCGATATCGAGACTATAGGGTTTCATTTGACACTTAAGAACAAGTCAATTCTCATACTTTAAGACAATCCATCACCAAATAAAGAAGTAAATCGTATGATGCTCAGAACACAGTATCATTTGACACCGAAACTAAATTAATGTGAAGTTTAATTGAGCGCAATGTGGTATCACAGTTCAGGCTAGCAACTTGTTATGACAAATCTTGTTTCTTTGTAATTGAATATTTTGCCCAAAATTGCATAACTTAAAGCAAATTTAGTGTAAACTTATACTTAAGCGCTGGGACTGTCTTCTTTACCACAACATATCCAAAGATGTGCATATTAGGCGCATTGGTCATGCTAAATTGCCCCTTAGTGTCCAGGATGCATAGGTTAGAGGGATTAGCGGGTAAAATATGTGGGGTTAGGGCCTGGTTGGGATTGTTGTTGGTGCAGACTTGATGGGCCATATGGCCTTCACTGCAGGGTTTCTATGGCTCTGTGGAATCAGATGTAGTTGTAGTGCAGTATGTGACTAATGCTGATGCAAGGCAGTACCACTTACTAATCATTCTGCTCAAATCTAAGGTATTGTTTCTCATGAGAGACACAAATCGGCAGTCAATATTTTCAATGACAGCAGATTTTTTAAAGCAAGTTTCTGTTGAATTATTTTCACCAGTCCAAAAATCATATTTAATTTCAGCATAGATATCTAGGGGGTGGCTAGCCCACTGCTTTCCTGCCCAGCCCTGAACTGTTACCCCAAAATGTGATTGCAGGAAGGGCATCTACCAACCTGCAAGTTCTAAGGTCTATTGAGGTCCTTAACCGACGAATTAAAGGCCTCTTAAGTGCCCAAATACGCCTCCATGCCACAATATAGTGGGTGGTGGAAGGTGAATGAGAATGAGCAGGCTGCTTTGTCACCAACTCATGATGACAAGGAAAGGGAGGGATCACTTCTGGGAGGTGACCTGAGTGCATCACCACCCTCGCTCCTGGAAAAATGTTATCCTTCCACCCTACCCCGCCCCCTGGCCTCCAAAACCCACCTCACCTCCTTCTCTCCTCTTTAGGGTCCTCAATCCCGTTCCCCGACTAAAAGGCCCAATCTTAACCGAGTTCGGCAACCATGGTGTCTTCTTCCCTGACCCAGGAATTACTTGTGATCCCAACGGAAGTCACTGACTAAGTACTGGCACTGCTGGAATGGCTCAGCTGTTGGCAATCTGATTGGCCAGCAGTTAATGATAGCAGGATCATAGACCCCCTACAGCTCAGAAGGAGGCCATTCAGCCCATTGAGTCTGCGCCAACAAGAATCCCACTTAGGTCCTATCCCTGTAACCCTACATATTTACCCCACTAATCCCTCTAACCTACCCCAGGACACTAAGGACAATTTAGCATGGCCAATGCACCTAACCCACACATCTTTGGACCATGGAAGGACAGTGACTCAAGCCGGGAATCGAACCCAGGTCCCTGGAGCTGTGAGGCAGTAGTGTTAACCACTGCTCCACCGGATATCCTGTTCCTGAGGTGAAAGTCCCACTCTCCACTTGTCAAGGTTGCTCTGAGTGTATTGTTGCTCCAGATCAACCTTTCTCAAAGATGGTTGGCTCATGGCTGACTTTTATTCTGGGGGATTTTCACCAATTGGGGGGTGGTGGGGGTTCAAAAAAAACAAATTGATGTGGTGGTTCTCCCAATCTCACACTAACCTGGGTGGAGAAAGGAGCTCCAGAGAAACCTGCTTTTGATTTAATTTGATTTGATTTATTATTGTCATATGTATTTGTATACAGTGAAAAGTATTGTTTCTTGTGTGCTATGCAGCCAAAGCATACCATTCATAGAGATGGGATGGAGAAGGTTTAGAATGTAGTTTTATAGTCACAGCGAGGGTGTAGAGAAAAATCAACTTAATATGTGGTAAATCCATTCAAAAGTCTGATGGCAGCAGGGAAAAAGCTATTCTTGAGTCGGTTGATATGTGACCTTAGACTTTTGTATCTTTTCCCCAATGGAAAAAGGTGGAAGAGAGTATACCTGAGCTGCATGGAGCCCTTGGTTATGCTGGCTGCTTTTTAAGGTAACAAGAAGTGTAGATAGAGCCAATGGATGGGAGGCTGGTTTGCATGATGGATTGGGCTACATTTACAACCTTTTGTAGTTGTTTGCAGTCTTGGGCAGGGCAGGAGCCATATCAAGCTGTGATACAACCAGAAAGAATGCTTTCATAGTGGACATGCCAAATTTCCTTAGCCTTTTGAGAAAGTAGAGGCATTGGTGCCATGTAGTCATTCATGCTTTTTCTACCAAAACTGCAGTGAGAGGTTAGAACCATAGAAAATTACAGCTCGGAAACAGGCCTTTTGGCCCTTCTTGTCTGTGCTGAACCATTTTTTGCCTAGTCCCACTGATCTGCACTTGGACCATATCCCTCCACACCCCTCTCATCCATGAACCCGTCCAAGTTTTTCTCAAATGTTAAAAGTGACCTCGCATTTACCACTTTCTCTGGCAGCTCATTCCACACTCCCACCACTCTCTGCGTGACAGTTGGGCGAAACTCTACAGAATTTCTTCAACCAGGCCTATTATGTCAAATTTGTCAAGGCCAAACAAAGTTAAAGATGCGCTAAGCTAACAGCAGTAATTAATTGGTGCCACACTTGGGATTCAACTGCTTGAAAATTACAGGAGCAAGAAAAGATTGAGGCAAGTAAATTTCATGGATCATTTTTTTACATAATGATAGATCATTTCAGGCAATGAAAGTCAAGGAATTCAGAATCCTAAAACGGAACATAAGAAAGAATGAACTATAAAAACACCAGCTGGGCTATCTGCTTGCTGCATGAATTCCTCGTGTTTAATCTTCTGAGGAGTATGAATAATGAGAGGCAGATATTCAAAAAGGCTAAGCTTCTCTGAGAGTGAAGACTATTGAGGAAACATCGCAAAATGATAGGCTCGTATAAAAATTTACTGTACTCAAGCTTAAATGTTTGCATTTCACAGATGACATTTCCATAATCGCAGTGTGATGGGAACCATAGCACTGCAGTTTCCAAACTGACGGATGCTCAGATTACTGCACTGTTTGCAATATAAAGATTAAAAAAAAGACATTAGATCTCCTTCCTCGAACTGTTAAATTTCTTTCAGCTGTAGTGACAGACGATTGTTTAACAGGGCGAGAGGCTGGAAAATTAATTATTAAAATGTGAAAATGCCACATTGTACAAAATCAGCCTTGGCGCAGTCCAACAAATGTTAGTGAGATTGCCAACAGAGCAGCTGTTGAAATGATTCAGAAGAACAGGATTGACAAGTTATTGCAGAACTATGGCTGCAACAGTGAAGATAAGAGCTTTTCGGAACAGGAAAAGACATTAATCTCTGTAAACTTGACCCATTTTAATAGATCAGCCCCACCTCCTGCTTTCTCACTAAATCCTTAATCCTTTCTCCAGAAGTGAATGTAATCGCCTTGAACCTATTTATGCTATTAATCAGTCTTCTCTGCTAATTTATTCCACTGTATTTGCTGCTCCCATTACAGTCTCCCCTACACTGGGAAAACCGAATGGAGCCAGGTGATCACTTTGTACAACGTCTTCGTTCCGTCTGCATGCACGATCCCAACTTTCCTGTCGCTTACACATTTCACCTCGGTATCTTGCCTTCATGCCCACATGTCCATCCTAGACCTGTTGCAATGAATCCCTTATGTTTAGAATGTTCCAGTGATGTCCAACACAAACTGGGAGGACATCATCTCATTTTCCAATTAGGCGCATCAACAACTTTAGATAATAACTTTCACCTCCATCAAACAACCCCTCCCCACCACAGTTTTGTAGTCTGCTGTCCATTTAGCCCCCTGGCCAGCCCCAACACAACTCTACCCCTCCCCCATTTGGCCTCCTGGACTTGGCTCTTCAGTTTTGCCCCCATTAACACATCCTGCCATCTCATGTTTCGCCACATTTAGCACTCTGTATCCTTTTTTTTTAATTCATTGGTGGGACATGGGCATTGCTGGCTGGCCAGCATTTATAGCCCATCCTTAGTTGCCTGAGGGCAGTTGAAAGTTAATCACTTCGCTGTGGCTCTGGAGTCATATGTAGGCCAGCTCAGGTGAGGATGGCAGATTTCCTTCCCTAAAGGACATTAGTGAACCGGATGGGTTTTCCAACAATCCACAATGGTTTCATGGTCATCAGTAGATTCTTGATTTCAAATATTTTTAATTGAATTCAAATTCCACCATCTGCTGTGTCAGGATTTGAACCCAGATTCCCAGAAAATTGACTGAGTTTTTGAGTTAATAGTCTCAGATTAATACCACTGGGCCATCGCCCTCCCTCACCTGTTAATGGCACCATTAACACTCCCCTTGCTTTATGTTCATGGTGCATTTGCCTCAACCTATTACTGGTCTTTTATTCTGCCTCACTCCCTTCACCCCCTTTCCAACTATATAATTCAATACATTTTTACTATGCCTCAGTTCTGTAGAAGGATCATTTAGATCCAAAATGTTAACTCTGTTCTCTCTCATCAGGTGCTCCCAGATCTGCTGAGTTTATCCAGTATTTTCAGTTTTTATTCCACTTCCCTTTGTACTCTAGCTTCCAATTTTTAATCTGAGTTGGCAAATATTTAGACCCTTCTGGATAGTGAAAAATTTGTCTGGATCAATTTTGTCTTTTTTTTAACCCTTCTACAGCAGCAGGAGATAATTTCTTTCAAAAGACTAAGGCAAGCGTTGGCTTTGCATGAAACAGGTTAATTTACAAAGATAATGTAATATTATTTCAACTACTGATTTCACAGCACACTTTAAAGTGGAGATGCATATTCATCATGGATTTACTCCAATAATTATTCATACTTGATGGTAAATGTAAGTGAAGGATTTCCTAACTCTTAGGCAGAGGCTGAAGAGAATAAGAAAGGGCATTGATAAATCAATTATCTCTCATTAACTTCCTCACAGACTGTTTGAAATAAACAATAAATAAAGAATAAGTGGCCTGCCTAGCTTCTTGGTTGGAACACTTAAATGGTCTTGCAAAATGACCTTATCAAATTGTATGACTGATGAGCACTGGGATGTAGTATTTTGGTTGCTCTGCTTTCTAATAAAACAAAGGAAGAGAAATGATGGAAATTCTGCCACAGTCTGCACAAGAATGAGATAAAAATCTTTGAGGGAAAAGACTCCAACTGAATACAGGAGAAATTCTAGGCTGCCTAGGTACAATTCTTTTGCAAGGTGGCCATTGGTGGCACCCAGACAAGAAGGAAGGGTCTGTTGGTCTGTCTAGAACTCAGAGAGCCCCAATGCCAACCTAAAAATCCCACTTAATCTCCTTTCAGTGACCTTAATATGGCTGCCTGCCTGACAAAGATGGACTTCTGTATCAGTCTCCAAACTAATCTTGGACGAAACGGCCAGTGCTGGTAATGGGGTTGAGAAGCTGGCGTGCTGGCTGGCACCAGTATTTGTGAGTTCCACCTACCTCATTGCTAACCCCAGCAGGGCCCGAAAATTCTGCTGCATGCCCCAGTTACTGATCTGTGGGGTTCAAACACACCCATTGATCTGCAAGACAGCGGGCTCAGGGGGCAGGATTTTCTGGCTGAGTTCGCCCCAAAATCCCACCCAAGGCCAATGGGTCTTCCCATGGTCCGCTCTTTGCCCACTACAATTCCTGTCACTGGCAGAACGGGAAAATTTGCCCCAAGGAGATGAATGATCTCAGTGAAGCCCCTATCTATTTGTTCTCCCATGTACGAGGCTGAGAAGATATTAAGCCTACAGCACCCTGAAAGATGCAATTATTGGTATCCAGACTCCAGGTTGAGTGTTTGACTGCAATGAGCCCTGAGGTGATCATACGCTCCATGGGTGATGGCAGAACGTCATTGCCATGTTTGAGAACTGCAACCTATTTTTCGACATGGTTTGAAAACTCCCTGGAAGACATTCATCTCGCTGGGATGTGAGTTAACTTCCCAGTTAGCATTTGCCTTGTCTTTCTTTGACATTTCTATCTGCCCCTCCTCACTGGTGTTTTTGTTTAATCTCCAAGAGCAGTTCCCTCTAACTCACTACCTAAATCACTGGGGATATCAGTTTCTGTGTTGTTTCTTGGTGAAGTTACAATGTGGGTTTTCATTTTCAATCTGACTGTTCACGGAAAGTAGAACAGGGGTTAGGATTCAAATCTTCTCTTGAACTTGCAGCACTCCGTTCCCTCAGGTCTCACCCTAGCATTACCACTAACCCGACTAACAAACATGGGATTGCTGTTTAGTCACCTGCTCTTTACCTAGCAGAGACTGAATGTCAATTCATTGATACTTCCTCCTCTCTTCCCCTGAACTATGACACCACCCCCCATTCTGGATGTGAAACTGTTGTTTTTAAGGCTGTCACTGATCTCATCTTCTCTGGAGATCTTCTCTCCATGATATCTGACCCCATAGCCCCCCCAACCCCGCACAGCCCACTTCTACCTCTTCCCAAGATCGCAAACAGGTTGCCCTGGTAGATCCATCATGACAGCATATTCTTGCCCCACTGAATGGATTTCCTCCTAATTCATCTCAATTCATTCTCTGAATGTCCAGCCTCTTCTCACTGACAACTGGCTCCACTTTAAAAGTTTCCTAATAGTCTCGCTGGATGTCCAATCCCTCTGCCGCTCCATCCTGCGGCAGGAGAGTCAGAGAGTTCTCCAATTCTTCCTGGAATGGGGTCTAACTAGTTCTCATCCACAGCCGCCCTGTCTGCCTGAACTTGTATCAACTTAAACACCTTCTTCTCTGACTCCGTGTACTTTCTCCAAAGAAAAGATGTTGTGACAGGAATCCATATGAGCCTTAGCCAAGTCTGTCTTTTCATGGGACTGATAAAACAGTTTTTTTTCAGTCTCTGCTCTCTTTATTGTTACAATGATGGCAGCGTTAGTGTATCATAGAGTTATAGGCCCTTTAGCTCAACCACTCCATACCAACCACAGTGCCCTTTCAGCTAGTCCCAAATCCTTCTAATCCTTTCCCATCCGTGTACTTATCCAAATGTTTTTTAAATGTTGCTATTGTAACATCCTCAACCACTTTCCCTGGCAGCTAATTCCATACACACACATTCTCTGAGTGAAGAACTAACTCCTCAGGTCCCTTTTAAATCTTTCCCCTCTCATCTTAAACCTCCGCCCTCTAGTTTTCAATTTCCTTTCCCTGAGAAAAAGACTATGTGCATTCATCCTATCAATGCCCTAATGATTTTATACATCCCAATAAGGTCACCCCTCATTCACCTACGTTCCAAGGAATAAAGTCTGAGCTTGGCCATCCTCTCCTTATAACCCAATATCACTCTCAACACAAAATGGAAAATTTCATCAATCTTTCTTCCTTGTCTTACTTGTCTATCTCCAAGGTTTTCCTTTTCTTCTTTGATTCCTGGGTCTCCATTTCTGTCGATCAATATTCACTAACCGATGTGCTATTAGGCTGATTGGCAGTAATAAATTGTCCCTAAATTAGTTTCCCTCAATGTGGATGGCCATAAAACAATACATAAGGGTCATGGGTGGAGGGGGGGGGACTGGTAGTGTTAAGATGGCGGCGCGGGCTCATTGGGCCTAAGGGCCTGTTTCCCGGGCTGTTTTTGTTTTTTGTTTTGACTCCCATAGCAACCTTGACTGTACGTCCTCCCATTGCACTATCCCACCAAATGCAGAACTTAATCTGCGACCTCACTCTCCAAGGGGTTGGCACCTGAGCTATACTTTCTCACTGCCCTGGCTGCAGACCAGAGCCTGGTGATTCACCATGTGCAGATCCCACCTCTATGCTGCCCTCTCGAATACACATCAGATTGGATTTTACCCTCCCCTGTCGGGATGTTTGAAGGTGTGGAGGGGAGGCGGTACGTAAAACCACTAAGTGACCTTGCTGCCACCTTCCACTCCAATCTGAGTGAAATTTTATGGGTGATGGGGCGGACATTTGTCAGCCCACTCACCTGTCCACCTGTCCTTGGACCTATTGAAGCTCTTCAGCTTCCAATTAAGAGTTTCATTCCACCTTTGCTGAGATGTTATCCACGGCAGTGGGAGGTCCAGGACAGGCAAGAAGCCCACCAGCTTTAGCTGCCTGTTCTGCTGGGGTGACCTCTGTTGTGCATCTCCTGAACACATGGGAGTCACCCACCCTCCATATCACTGCCCACCCCAATCCCACTCCAGCCTCAACCACCACCTTAATCCCCAGCCCCACCCCATCGAATCCCCAGCCCCACACCAATCCCCAACCCCACCCCCAGCCAATCCCCGCCCCCACTCCAATCCGCAGCCTCACCCCACCCCAATCCCCAGCCCACCCAATCCCCACTCCAATCCCCAGCCCCACCCCAATCCCCAGCCCCACCCCAATCCCCAGCCCAATCCCTTCCCCCGCCCCAATCCCCTCCCCCACCCCAATCCCCTGCCCCACCCCAACCCCAATCCCACTCCAGCAGCATGCACTGTGATCCCAGGGAAAATTCAATTCAATTCCCTTTATCTCTCTTGCCTTCCCTCCTATCTCACAGTTTTTCCATTTGATTTTCCCGGCTCCTCTCTCCCCTTCCCCTGCCTCGGTATTTGCTCAAAACCAGCACCGTCTCTAATGTTCTCCTGTTCTGATGAAACTTCACTGCCTTGAAATGTCCACCTTGTTCCTCTCTCCATAGCTGCTTCCGGACATGCTGATCAATCCCAGCATTTTCTATTTTATTTTCAGAATTCCAGCACCTGCAGGACTAAGCTGCAGTTACAAAGTGAACCACCTGCAGATAAATGGCAAATCAATGCAACACGAGGTTATCACAGTCACTGGGTGACAGCACCTCCACCCTGGAAATCATCAACTTCAGGGAGAATAGTGGAGAACGTGCCCCTGTCAACCTACGTCAATGGGGATGAATTGGAAATGGTCTTGAGCTTCAGATTTCTCGGTGTCCAGATAACAAATAACCTGCCCTGGTCCCTCCATGCTGACACTATAGTAGAAAGCCTTTACTTTCTCAGGAGGCTAAGGAAATTTGGCGTGTCCGCTATGACTCTCATCAGACTCACCATAGAAAGCATTCTTTCTGGTTGTATCAGAGCTCGGTATGGCTCCTGCTCTGCCCAAGACCGCAAGAAGCTACAAAGGGTCGTGAACAAAGCCCAGCAACTTAGCACGGCCAATCCTCCTAACCTACACATCTTCTGGACTGTGGGAGGAAACTGGAGCAGCCGAAGGGGAACTCACGCAGACACGGGGAGAATATCCAAACCCCATTTAGCCACCCAAAGCCTGAATCCAACCCAGGAGAGATCATGGTGGGGGGAGGGAAATTGTGCTGAGGAAGATTGTCCCCTGATCCCCATCATTAAATTATGATGGTATATTTGGTGGATCAGAGCTACATAAAATGCTTGAATAATGATTTTCAACTGGGTTTTTGAGGTTTATTGTATTCTAACACACTTTTTTCCTGCTGTTTTACATTCTGCCTCTCTACAGTAGGTGGCAGCATTGTATTGTCTAATAGCACCATGTACCTTAGTGCTAAAAACCAATTTTAAGGATGAGGAATTCAGTATGAGATTTGAAAACAGTTTTGCCGCAGGGGTTGAGCAGTAGGGTTTCTGAGTTTAGGTTGAAGTATTTGGTGCAGTTCACAAAGTACATTGTGCAGTAGAAATATTTTTCAGAAAGCAGGCTATTATAGCAAGTTCGAGCATTGAGATGTTTTATTTGCAATTTTAACATTGCAGACTATCTAAAAAAAACTTGAAGTTTTCAGAAAAGTGTGTTTTTTAATCCAATCCAATATCCAATGTTTCATGTGCATGAGCATTTGCCAAATTAATTGCAAAATGAAAATAAAAGGTCGCAGAGTTAAGCCACCTTTGGGATGTGGGAATTAATTAAATAACACAAAGAAGAGTTTCCAAATGATCAGTTTTGCTGAGAAATATATTTATAGTTTTTAAACATCTCACAACATTAAGTATGCGTTAATGAATATTTTGGGCTTGATCTTACTGGCTGCTCCTGTGTAGTGAAGCTTGAGGATTTGATGTCCAACCAAATCTCCGTTCACTGCCGCAGGAGGGGAAGGTCCCGCCAGCGTGAATGGCCGTAACATTCCAGCCTTAGACTCAATGAGTCGTAGAGTCATAGAGCCTTCCAGCACAGACACAGGCCCTGCGGCCCATCTGATCTGCACCTGTCAAAGGCAAACCAACTAATTACTTGAATCCCATTTTCCAGCACTTGGTCCACAGCCTTGCGTGCCTTGGCATCACAAGGGCAAATCTAAATACGTCTTAACTGTTCTGAGGGTCTTTCCCTCCCCCACCCTTTCAGACAGTGAATTCCAGACTCCCACCACTCTCTGGGTGAAAGAGTTTTTCCTTCTATCCCCTCTCAACCTTCTGTCCCTAACCTTAAATCTATTCTTCCTGCTCATTGATCTCTCCATCAAGGGGGAAAGTTTCTTCCTGAGTGCTCTTTCTGTGTCCCTCATAATTTTATACATCTCAATCATGACCCCCCTCAGAGTCCTCAGCTCCAAGGGAAACAACTACGGTCTATCCAAACTCTCTTCATAAGGGGCAGTATGGTGGCACAGTGGTTAGCACTGCTTCCTCACAGGAAGAAGCCTCAAAACACCAGGTTAAAGTCCAACAAATTTATTCGTTACTAAACCCACAAGCTTTTGGGGATTGTCCCTTCGTCAGGTGAGTGGAGAGTTCTGGTCTCAAACAGAGCATATAAAGGCACACACAGTCTACAGAATGCTGATTAGAATGCAAGTCTTTACAGCTAATCAATTCTTAAAGATGCAGACAATGTGAGTGGAGATAGCATTAAGCATAAGTTAAAGAGATGTGTATTGTCTCCATGCTATCTTCACTCACAAACCCTGAAAGCTTGTGGGTTTACTATCAAATATACGTGTTGGACTTTAACCTGGTGCTGTGAGACTTCTTACTGTGTTTACCCCAGTCCAACGCTGGCTTCTCCACATCATGACTACCATCAGCCTCACAGCACCAGGGACCCGGGTTCGACTCCTGGCTCGGGTCACTGTCGGTGTAAAGTTTGCATGTTCTCCCCGTGTCTGCATGGGTTTCCTCTGGGAGCTCTGCTTTCCTCCCACAGTCCAAAAGATGTGCTGGTTAGGGTGCATTGGCCATGCTAAATTCTTCCTCAGCGTCCCCTAACAGTCTGGCGACTAGGGGATTTTCACAGTAACTTTATTGCAGTGTTAATGTAAGCCTATTTGTGACACTAATAAAATAAACTAAACGTAACTAAAACTCTCTAGCCCAGGCAACATGAATAGAATAGAATCCCTACAGTGCAGGAGGAGGCTGTTCAGCCCATCAAGCCTGCACTGACCACATTCTTACCCAGGCCCTATCCCTGTAATTCCACATATTTACCCCATTAGTTCCCTGACACTAAGGGGCAATTTTGCATGGCCAATAAATCTAACTCCCAAAGCTTTGGATTGTGGGAAGAAACCAGAGCACCCGGAGGAAATTCACGCAGGGGAGAATGTGCAGACTCCATACAGACAGTGACCAATGCTGGAACTGAACCTGGTGCTGCGAGGCAGAAGTGCTAACCACCGTGGTAATTCTCCTCTGCAACCTTTCCAGCGCTATCACATCCTTCCTATAATATGGATTCCAGAAATACAGACAATACTCTAGCTGTGAATCTTGAACCAAAGAATGCCTTTCCCCCCTAATCTTCTCTGGTACCACCACTAATTTCCCCACCACTTACATGTTGCAGGTCACCAAAACTCAGAGGCCTACCTGGATCAGTCATACCAACACCACTAGTACAAAACCAGAACAGATTAGGGGCAGTCTGCAATTATTTCCTTCCAGGTCCCTCAAAGCCTTTTGATTTGATTTGATTTATTATTGTCACATGTGTTAGCATACAGCGGGAAGTATAGTTTCTTGTGCACTATACAGACAAAGCATACTGTTCATAGAGCAGGAAAGAAGAGGCTCTCACCTTCAACAAGACTCAGATGTGATGTGGACCAGATCTGAAATTTAGGACAAGGCATGTGCTTTTCACTCACCCCATTCCCTCGCTCTGTGATATAATTGATCCTCGTAAATTAATTCTATATTTTTGTTTTGCATATTTGCTCTCGCAGTCTTTCTGTTGAGAAATGGCAGTGCAAATACAATTATGTCACAGTGGTCGCTGAAGACAGGTTACATTTAACAAGTTTCTTCTTCAAAAAGTTAAAATAAAAACAAGGGGGTATATAGGAGCCTTTGTTTATAAATACCTCTGGTCAGAATTGGACAGAAATGACAGTATTCAGAGGGAAACCAATTCAAAAAGGCATGTTCAAGAATTTACCAGAAATAGCATTAGAGGAAATCAGTTCACTACATCCACAACACATAACAGCAAGAAAAGATATTCTTCCATTTTTGGGAACTACTTATTACATCTGCATTGAGGCTTGTTTGACTAAGGAATGCTTGTTGCTGACATTTATAAAAGCTTTTTTTTTAAAATATTCAAACCCCAACGCTAACATTCCCTACCCTGGTGGGCACGGAGTTAGCCAGATAGAAAACAAAATAGTTTTCTTGGGTTTCACACTAATTCTTTACAGAAGTTCCACAAAATTTTTCACGAAATAATCAGAATCATTTCCCTTGCAATTTTTTTTTAAGATGGTAATTTAAACAAAAACCTTTCCTTGGGAACTGAGTTGAGTGCATGATTTTTTTTGGATGCCGGGGTATTTTGGACTGGCAGCAATTTGTAACTGGTATGCTTTCTCTCTCTCAAGATTTGGCAGGAGCTTCTTGCTGCCAGTGCTGGAAGGTTAGAAAGAAATTCCAATGTGGACACAGTTTTAATGCAGTACCAGGTGCAAAATAGTATTTGTGCTGTAAGTGCCAATTTCCAAAATTGCTTCTTACAATGGTGATAAAAGGCTGAAAATTGGTTGTTGCGGTTTTAAAATCAAGATAGACAATTGTGATTAAATATTGCACGCAGTCCCTCCTTTTAATCAGTAACACTTGGCTGAACATCAGCGCTTAGTTGTTGTATGCTAATCTCTTATTTAAAAGTTGACAGACTGACAGATGTATCCCATCGAAACCCACGGCTTCTCAACAATTGATATCTTGTTTCCAGAAAAGACAAAGTAAGTAGACACTCTGATTAATTAAGCGATGGTAGGTAGTTTATATCTCATTAGCAGTGTGAAAGCCTTTGTGCATTTCATAATTGGTTCTGTTTGAAGTGCCCCTGTTTAATGTTGTCCGTCATCACATTGCTATTTGTTCTGTTAGGGCAGAACGGATGGTTTCACAAAACAAAGAAATTCAGATGTGGCAAATGCGGCATGAGAATCACTGGGCAGGACTATATTATTTAAATAGTGGTGGGAATTTGTCCATTTTCCACTGCATCTGATAGGATGTTATGTATTTTATGCCATTAAACTAACACACATTTGTTACACGTCTGGACCTAGACACTGGCTGTTATGCTTAGGATATTTCCACACAATTGCCAATCATTTCACTTCTGGTTAGTTGAGCTTCCTATTCCCAAAGGAATGAAGTTGGTGTTAAGCAAAACAGATGATAGCAAATTTGCAGCCTGCTCTACATCCTGCCCAGTTTTGTTTGCCATTGGCATTCGTTGCACTGCTTCCCAAGACCAATTTCACTTCTACGGTTTGTTGGCAGGCAATTTGGCACACTCTTTCTGCCGAAGTGTATGGCCAGTTTGAAGTAATGATGTGTTGGTATCACTCTATTAAAGTGCAGGAAAAGATTTTTTATGCTGTGCATACAATTGATTGCTATTATGGGAGATGGTAACACACATACTACAAGACCCGACTTAATGTGCCCTCCCCCCCTTAACCTGAATGCAAAGTGTAAAGTTCTCTGTACAGCACTTAGAGGTTGAAGAGTTCCCTAGTACCTGAGATTGCAAGTAAGGGAAATGGAGAATGGTCAAACCTTGTTTGTCTTGCTGAGATTACTAAATTTCTAGTGGCACTAGTCTACTCATGAATGGGAGAGTTGACATAGAGTACCGTCAGACTTTCTTTTTGTCAAGCAGTTTATAGAGTTCTAATCCATGGAACAAACAATGCAAATGAAAGATTTCTGGAATAAATTCTTTTTTCTTAAAAATAAACAGGTAAGTATCTGATACACTTGTGTATTGTAATCCCAGATTACATGCATCTACCTCTTTACTTTAAGGACAAGTGACTATTAAAACCTTAGACTATTGAGGCTACCTCGCAGAATATACTTAAGTCACGGGTAGATAGGTTTCTGATTTAAGAATTAAGGATTATGGGGAGAAAGTGGGAAAGTGGAACTGATCCACTTCAGATCAGCCATGATCTTATTGAATGGCGGGGCAGGCTCGAAGGCCTGCTCCTGCTCCTATTTCTTATGTTCTTATAAAACTTCGTACGTATGAAAACCAGTCAGTAATAAATTCTGCACTGTCTCGACAAAGCTTACACAGTAGTCAGCACTGCTGCTTCCCTTTGCCAGAGATCTGGGTTTGATTCCCAGGTTGGGTCACTGTCTGCTGAGTCTGCGCTTTCTCCCCGTGTCTGTCTCCGGGTGCTCCGGTTTAGTCCCACAGTCTGAGAGACGTGTTGGTTAGGTGCATTGGTCATGCTAAATTCTCCCTCAGTGTACCCGAACAGGCACTGGACTGTGGCAATGAGGGAATTTTCACAGTAACTTCATTGCAGTGTTAATGTAAGCCTATTGGTGACACTAATAAATAAAGTTAAAACTTTAGCTCTTTAATGACAAGATGCCCTCTTTACTGCAGCAGTGAATGTTTTTTACAACATCCTTTATACATATTCTGCAGGAGGGGCCCTGAAGCTTATACTGATAGGACTTTATTATCTCTTCAAAGCACTTAATATAAAATATCCAATAGTGTGTTAGGTTTGCTTAAAGCCATGGATTAAAAGCTTGCCCTCAAGTTTATTTCCTGATTAATAAGAGTAATAGTCAAGAATTAGAGTCATGGAGTCATGGAGTTACAGCATGGAACCAGGCCTTTCAGCCCAACTTGTCCATTTTAACATCTAAGATAGTCCCAATTGCCCATGTTTGGCCCATATCCCTCTATACCCATCTTACCCATTCAATTGTCTAAATGATTTTTAAAAGACAAAATTGCACCAGCCTCCACTACTACCCCTGGCAGTTTGTTCCAGACACTCACCACCCTCTGTGTGAAAAAATTGCCCCTCTGGACCAACTTGTATCTCTCCCCCCTCACCTTAAACCTATGCCCTCTAGTTTGCCCCCTACCTTTGGGAATATATATTGACTATCTAGCTGATCTAAACCCCTCATTATTTTATAGACCTCTACAAGATCATGATTCTCATCTACCTTATTAGGCTTAGCATGCCTTGACAAAGTTCTGACAAAGAGCCCAAAGGACTGCAAACGTTAACTCTGCTTTCTCTCCTTACAGATGCTGCCAGACCTGTTGAGGTTTTCCAGCATCCTCTGTTCTTGTTTAAGACGTACCACTTATGATCCCAACAGTTTGCCCCTGCCCACGGTTTTCATTATCTGTGACAAGCAGCTCGCGGTTTTCCGCAGTACAATTTGACTTTACTTCCAGCCTTACGAGGCATGCAGATCAGATTGTGGTCAATTATTAAATTTGGTCAAATTATATCAATTCTTATAATTCCAGAGCCCTTCCATATGACAGAAGGGATTTATTTTTGAGGTGCCTGAACATGGAAACCAAGCAGTCTGTCTCTGCTCTGAACTATTTCAACAAGGAGGACTTGTCAGGTTTGCCTCATTAAAATTGTGAGCTCTGCTTTTATGCTTCTGTGCTTTGCCCTTGTGTCATCTTTGGTTTGTCTTCGCTCCAGTGGTAGACATTCTTGAAAAGTGACACGGAAACACTCGAGGGACATCCAGTCAAACTCGCCGACAATAAACTCAATCAATCCAGCACTTTGATTCCGACGTGTTGCTCTTGTAATCTGCTACTGCATTTTTCAACCAGACTCAGCTTTTTACAGGCTGCACTCTAACTTCCAAACAACTCAGCTTGTCACTCCCATTTTATGTGGGATTTATGCTCACAAATTCTCCAATGCATATGTAAGTGAGCTGACCACATAATGTCGGCACAAACAGCTCTGCAGACCATTGGCATGCATGATTCATTTCACAACTGACTGCATGAAAATTTGGTGCCAATTTATCTACTATTTGTCCTTGATTATCTATGCATTTTGAAATACTCAGTAATTTATTTTGATTTGATTTATTATTGTCACATGTATTAGTATACATGGGAAAGTGTTGATTCTTGCACACTATAGAGACAAAGCTTACCATACATACAGAAGGAAAGGAGAGGGTACAGAATGTAGTGTTACAAGGTGTAGAGAAAGATCAGCTTAATATATGGTAAGTCCATTCAAAAGTCTGATGGCAGCAGGGAAGAAGCCGTTCTTGAGTTGGTTGGTACGTGATCTTAGCCTTTTGTATATTTTTCCTGATGGGAGAAGGTGGAAGAGAGAATGTCGGGGGTGCATGGGGGGTCCTTGATTATGCTGACTGCCTTTCCGAGGCAGCAGGAAGTAAAAACAGAGTCGATAGATGGGAGGCTGGTTTGCGTGATGCACTGAGCTATGTTCACAACCCTTTGCAGTTTCTTGTGGTCTTTGTCAGAGCAGGAGCCATACATAGAACATATGGGATCATAGAACATTTCAGCGCAGTACAGGCCCTTTGGCCCTCAATGTTGCGCTGACCTGTGAAACCAATCTAAAGCCCATCTAACCCACACTATTCCAATATCATCCATATGTTTATCCATTGACCATTTAAATGCCCTTAATGTTGGCGAGTCCACTACTGTTGCAGGCAGGGCATTCCACGCTCTTACTACTCTCTGAGTAAAGAACCTACCTCTGACAACTGTCCTATATCTAACATCCCTCAATTTAAAACTATGTCCCTTCTTGCTAGCTATCACCATCCGAGGAAAAAGGATCTCACTGTCCACCCTATCTAATCTGATCAACTTATATGCCTCTATTAAGTCGCCTCTTAACCTTTTTCTCTCTAATGAAAACAGCCTCAAGTCTTCAGCCTTTCCTCATAAGACTTTCCCACCATACCAGGCAACATCCTGGTAAATCTCCTCTGCACCCTTTCCAATGCTTCCACATCTTTCCTATAATGTGGCGACCAGAACTGTACGCAATACTCCAAGTGCGGTCGCACCAGAGTTTTGACCTCATGGCTCCGAAACTCAATCCCTCTACCAATAAAAGCTAACACACCGTACGCCTTCTTAACAACTCTACCAACCTGGGTACCAACTTTCAGGGATCTATGCACATGGACGCCAAAATCTCTCTGCTCAGTCACACTACCAAGTATTTTACCATTAGCCCAGTACTCTGTATTCCTGTTACTCCTTCCAAAGTGAATAACTTCACAATTTTCTGCATTAAACTCCATTTGCCACCTCTCAGCCCAGCTCTGCAGCTCATCTATGTCCCTCTGTAACCTGCAACATCCAAATGCACTGTCTACAACTCCACCAACTTTAGTGTCATCTGCAAATTTACTATCCCATGCTTCTACATACTCATCCTGGTCATTTATAAAAATGACAAACAGCACTGGCCCCGAAACAGATCCTTGTGGCACACCAAGCTGTGTGATACATCCAGAAAGGATACTTTCTACGGTGCACCTGTAAAAATCGGTGAGAACTATAATGGATGTTTAGCGACATTCAGTGGATTCCAGGTGTTTCAATGTACTGATCTTCGACTAACTAGATTATCATTTCATGGTTAATTCTTCTCTCCTTCCTCAGCAGGTCATTACATTGGCTAGAAGCTAGTTTCATTTTTATGGAGGACTGAAAATTGTGTTTGACCTTTTAGCTATCTTTTCACTGATTTCTTTTAAGCAGTGCCTATTGACTTTTGAGTTCTGCTAATTCTTTTCCATTTCTACCCTCTGACAATTCTAGATGAACACCCTATTCCAGCTGTCTTGGTGCTGTACAATGTTTGTTATTGATTTTCTCTTGCTATAGCTTACAGTTGCTCCTACCAGGAGATCAGCTGTTGTGGTATGTCACACTTGTCTGTCTTGCACTATTCTCACACATCTGTCCGTAACTCATCTGCAAAAGCTCTGTGATGCCCGCCATCCAACTGTATCTAGGTTGACCCCTCTTTCTGCCACTCTCCACTTTGGATGGCATGGTGGCACAATGGTTAGCATTGCTGCCTCCAGAGCCAAGGACCCAGGTTCAATGCCAGCCTCAGGCCACTGACTGTATGGTGTATGGACTGTGTCTGCGTGGCTTCCCTCCGGGTTCTCTAGTTTTCCCCCACAGTTCATAAGTGTGCAGGTTAGGTTGATTGGCCACGCTAAATTGCCCCTGTGTGCCAGGGAGATCAGCAGGGTAAATACGTGGGGTTATGGGGATAGGGTCTGGATGGGGTTGTCGGTGCAGGCTCGATGGACTGAATTACCTCCTTCTGCACTGCAGGGATTCTATGACTTTGCCCTCTAGAAGAGGTCTCTCCAGTTTTTCAGTTCTGATCAATTTGCCAAAACACTGACATTTTCTTGTCTGGATGTTACACTTTAGAATTCTTTTTGCTCTTGCAATTTCATACACCTCTACATTTTTCTTATGGATTGTGTATCAAATTTTCCCCTGCAGGAGAAACTCTGACTGATAGAGTTACTTTGTTTAATGCAAGAAAGATTTGAAGGGCCATTGTCATCAGGTGGAAAGTTTATTTGTAGGTAGAATTCAACCTATGGCAATCCTATTATGTTAGCATAGTTGGAAAATGCAAATATCAGCAGACACTGTAACTATTATAGAGAAAATGTCCTGTCTACCACTTAGTCTATCCAGTAACTGGGGACCCTTGATACACAATTTATCACCACCTTTTATAATGGCCTGGATTGTTTAAATGTTGGGTGGTTAGGGCCAGAGAAATAACATTGTCAGCTCACATGATTCCCACACTAACCTGCCCTAATGGGTAGTACAGTGGTTAGCACTGTTGCTGCACAGTGTCAGGGACCCAGGCTTGATTCTTGACTGGACTGTTTGCACATTCTCCCTGTCTTTGTGAGGTTTCCTCCGGATGCTCCGATTTTCTCCCACAGTCCAAAAGACGTGTTGGTTCCATGGAATCCCTACAGTGCAGAAGGAGGCCAGTCGGCCCATCAAGTCTGCACCGACCACAATCCTACCCAGGCCCTATTCCGGTAAACCCACATATTTACCCTGCTAATCCCCCCGATACTAGGATCCATTTAGTATGGCCAGTCCACACATCTTTGGAGTTTGGGAGGAAATTGGAGCACCTGGAGGAAACCCACACCAACATGGGGAGAATGTGCAGACTCCACACAGACAATGACCTGAAGGTGGAATTGAACCCAGACCCCTGGTGCTGTGAGGTAGCAGTGCTAACCACTGTGCCACCATGCTGCCCATGGTTAGGTGCGTTGGCCGTGCTAAATTCTCTCTCGGTGTACCCGAACTGGCGCCAAAGTGTGACAAGTAGGGGATTTTCACAGTAACTTCATTGTAGTGTTTGTGTAAGCCTACTTGGGACACTAATAAATAAACTTAAAAAAAAAAATTCCTCCAAGGGTCCTCATTTACAATGCTGAATAAGTTTGGAGTGATAAGCTGTTCTGGATGGATTTACTGCTGCTGGGAGGGAGGGAGGGAGGAAAGGGGGGGAGGGAGGGAGGGAGGAAAGGGGGGGAGGGAGGGAAGTACAACCCTGGTGCAGCCTTTAAAAAATGACAGCCTATTAAAGCAGTATCACTTTCTGTAAGAAAGACTAAATCGGCAGGCAGTAGCAGCCTTGGGATAGGGCTCTCAGCTGGCAGGGCTCCCAGATTCTTGACATATCCAAACGTTTCTGAGTACCACAACAACAATGATAACAGTCCACAGATAGCGTTCACTGAAAAGTGAGCGTCCGCCAGATGTCACATGTAGTGATTTTGGAAAAGAGGAGGGCGGCCAACAAACTTGTCGATGTAATGAGAAGGACATAAAACCAGAAATTGCCGGAAATACTCAGCAGATCTGGCGGCGCCTGTGGAGGGGGAATCAGAGTTAACCTTTCAGCTTGATGACCGATGGTCAAAACTGGGAGAAGTTTAGGAATACAACATGTTTTAAACAACCACAAAGGCAGGGAAAGGGGAGAGGATGTTGTGGCAGTGTAGGTGAGGTTGGAAGTCGGGAGGGTCAGGGTTCAGGTCGGGCGTTGTGATGAGGGGGGGCATTTAGAGTTGGCTCTGCAGGTTGACGGGGGAAAGGGAAGTCCCATGCAGTTGGAAATCCTGGTGTTTATTCAGGTGGTGAATAGGGCCAGGAGCAGAATGTGCTGGGCATCCCCTGTGGGGCTCAGCCTGGGTATTTACAATAGGTATTCTGAAGTTTGAAATTCTTTCATTTCTTCTCACAGTTTCAGAGTAACTATTAGCGTTACCCTAACAGAGCCATCTGAAGTTAATGATTTATCTCACTTTGTCAGGAAGTTCCCAGCAATTGTCCAGGGGAAGTGAGCTCACCTGCACAATTGCCACGTAAACCTTATGTAGGAACTTCCAAGAGGGATTTCCCAGTGCGTCTTTGGAGAACCCCCTCCAAATCCAACACAGGGAAGCATGGAAGTTAAGGGTCCACAGTATAGATGAGGTGTGAATGGATATGGGCAGCGTGGCAGCACATAATTGGCTTCACAATGACCCAGGTTCGATTCCGGCCTAGGGTGACTGTCTGTGTGGAGCTTGCATGCTCTCCCTGTGTCTACGTGGATTTCTTCCAGGTGCTCCTGTTGCCTCCCACACTCCAAAGATGTGTGGGTCAGGTGGATTGGCCATGTTGAATTGTCCCTTCGTGTCAGGGGGATTATTAGGCTGAGTACATGGGGTTACAGGGATAGAGCCTGGCTAGGATTGTTATTGGCGCAGGCTTGATGGGCTGAATGGCCTCTTCTGCATTGTAGGAATTCTATGGTTCGGTGGTGAATGTGTATTGCAGCATTATCAACAATAATTCCCATATGAATAAATGGGGACAGAGATTACAATCTGAAATGATTGAATTTAGTGCTGAATCTAGAGATGAACTGTGAGGTGCTGTCTCTTGAGCTTACCTTCATTAAAGTGAGAACTCTTTTTGTCTTTAGACCTTGCATTCTTCTGCATTTTCTGTGCAGAGTACAGAATGAACCATCTGATGGGCAGGATACCAAGTCCAGGGCAGAACTCCCTTGACCTTCTTAATGGAAGAAAATACAGAGAACCCTGTGAGGGGCACACAATCTCCCCATCAGATTTTCCTTACTGCACTCCTCCCAGCGATACTTGGAGGCAAAGCATAAAAATGTCAACTCAGAGCATCACCTCAAGGGCAATGAGGGATGGGTAATAAATGCTAGTCTAGATAGTGATGTCCATATCCCATGAACAAATTAAAGACAAATAATCAGTTCAGGTGGCAGTAGGGACCTGAACGTATGTGTCATGGTGACAAAATGGCCAAGGATTTGCATTGGCATGAGTGAACTCTGCAGAAAGCCATTCTCACATGTGCTTTGGGTTAAGATATATTTGAGTTGGCTGGATTGGTTTAAAAGACAAATAATACACACACTGTCAAGGCTGATATAATGGGGCACGATCCTCCGGCCATTTACAGAAGCGGGATTCCCTGGTGCAGTGAATGGAGATTTGACTGAGCGCTAAATTCTCTGCTCTCTCTGGTAGTGGTCCTGAGGCATGAACAGCCGGAGAATTCCGACCAACATCCAAGAGCATGGATGTTTGTGAAACCACTGCAAAGTCATGCTTCGGGAGAGCAGAGTATTGAAAATATAGAAGTAGAAGGAACAGAAATTTGACTTCTGTGTGATTATTGATTTTTTTAAAAAAAGGATTTAACATTTGGTTAAAGAATCAGTCAATTGTGACTCCAAAAGAGAAAATGCTGGAAAATCTCAGCAGGTCTAGCAGCATCTGGGAGGAGAGAAAAAAACTGACATTTCGAGTCCAAGATGACCCTTCTGTAAAAGCCCGCTTTCAGTTTTGACAAAGGGTCATCTAGACTTGAAATAGCAGCTCTTTTCTCTTTTGGTTTCAGATTCCAGCTTCTGCAGTAATTTGCTTTTATCCAGCCACTTGTGACTAATGTGTTTATTCAAATAATGATACACTGAAGTTATATAATGAGAAGCAGCTTATTTAAGTGACAGGCAAACAAAAATCTTCCCAAACTTATACTTCTTAAATTTTAAAACTTACTTATCTCCTGTATTGGAAATATAAAAATGAATTCTGTTCTAGGTTGCTTTAAATGTTCTGACTTAAGTTTGGACCAGTCTAATGCCTTAAGGGGAGACAGTATCCACTACAGTTGGAGGCTTATCTGAATCAGGGCTTTCCTGTCTGCTGAGCCAAATTAAATTACTGGTTCCCCAAGAAAGGAATTGGCAGTTTTCCATTTGACTGAGGAAAATTCCTATCCTATTCCCTGCGCAGTAGGTTTTGATTTGCTAGGCCATAAAATTTAGATATTGGGATATTTGCAAAACGGCTAATATCTTGCAGTTTTGGTTTCAAAATCTAGCATGGCAAAAAGAAAACAGAAGATGCTGAAACGTCTGGTGCAATTTCTACATTTGTAGATGATAGAAAGCTGAGAGTATTGTGAACCGTGAGGAGGATAGTGAAGAATTTCAAGAGGATCCAGGGAGGTTAGCAAAATAAGTGGACAAGTGTATAGTTCTGGTTACTCTATTATAGAAAGGATAACTGTATACAGTTCTGATCGCCCTATTATAGAAAGGATATTATTAAACTAGGAAGAGTGCAGAAAAGATTTACTAGGATGCTACCAAGACTTGATGGTTTGAGTTATAAGGACAGGGTGGATAAACTGGGACTTTTTTCTCTGGAGCGTAGGAGGCTGAGGGGTGATCTGATAGAGGTCTATAAAATAATGAGGGGCATGGATCAGCTAGATAGTCAATATCTTTTCCTAAATGTAGGGGAGTCTAAAACTAGAGGCTGTAGGTTTAAGGTGAGAGGGGACACATACCAAAGGGCCCAGAGGTGCAATTTTTTCACATGGGGGTGATGAGTGTCTGGAACAAGCTACCAGAGGTAGTAGTAGGGGCAGTAACGATTTTGCCTTTTAAAAAGCGTTTAGACAGTTACATGGGTAAGGTAGGTATAGAGGGATATGGGCCAAATGCAGGAAATAGGGACTAGTTTAGTGGTTAAAAAATGGGACGGCATGGACAAGTTGGGCCAAAGGGCCTGTTCCCATGCTGTAAACCTCTATGACTGTAAGTGGCAGATGAAATTCAGTGCAGAGAAGTGTGAAGTGAATCAGTTTGCTGGGAATAATGCAAGAGACAATATAAAAATAAAGTTAAAGTTCTAGAAGAGGTGCAGGAGCGGTGGGACTTGGGCATATATGTGCATAAGCCATTGAATGTGGCAGGACAGGTTGAGAGAGTGGTTAATTAAGCATACAACTTTCTGGATTTTATTAATAGGGGCACAGAGTACAAAAGCAAGGCGGTTATGTTAAACTTGGATACACAAGTTTGCTTCAACTGGAGTATTACGTCCAGTTCAATTCTGGGCACCACACTTCAGAAAAGAGGTAAAGGCATCAGAGAAGATGCAGAAAAGATTCATGAGGGTGGCCCAGGGTTGAGAATTACAAAAATTAGGCAGGAGAAGTTAGGACTGTTCTCGTCGCAGAATGGAAGGTTGAGAGGAGATCCGATAGAGATATTCAAAATCATGAGGGGTCCAGACAGAACAGGGGAGGGAGAAAACTGTTTCCACTGGTGGAAAGATCGAGAATGAGATGGCACAGATTTAAGATAATTGGCAAAAGAAGCAATGACAACATGAGGAGAAATCTTTCCACAAAGTGAGTGGTTCAGATCTGGAATGCGCTGTCTGAGAGTGTGCTCATGGTAGGTTAAATTGATTCTTTCAAGAGGGGGTTGGATTGTGATCTGAAAAGGATAAATGTACAGGGAGAAGGTGTGGAGTGACATTAGGTGATTCAGAAAATCAGCGCAGACCCATTCTGTGCTGTGGCAATTCTGTGATTGATTAGAAAGGGGCAGGATTTTCATTCTGGGTCTGAAACTTGACGCTGATGCCAACCTGAAAGCACTCTAATGACATAAGATTGGTAAGTGGTACCTGGGTGACAGACCTCTAACTGCGTTTACAGCAGCGTACACACTAGCTCAGCAAACCATGTGAGAATAATGCTCCCTAACATAACCAGAGCAAACACCCAGATCCATCAGGGAGATGGACCTGGAGCAGACACTCTCATGAGTGGGCCTAAAATGAGAAGGAGATACCAGTGAGGAGCTCAACAGCTCAAATTAATGTAATTGCTTTGAAAGATGAATTTCAGCAGCTTACTCATGCATCATTCTCCCTTCACCCCGCAGAAGTGGCCACTGTTGTAGGATATTGATAGGTCTTAACAAAGTCTTTGTAGTGTCAAGTAGGTGAAGGGTTAGTATTCATTAACGACAATAGCTATCTACGTTACACAGTAAAATGGTGCAAGCAAGGAGCCTCTGTCCATGCTCACTTGCACATATTGTTCTGTCCAACAGTAGGTGTGGGCCATGTGTCTCTTATATCACTGTGTGGGTAGCACTGTGTTAACCCTATATGTTGTAAGAAGTCTCACAACACCAGGTTAGGGTCCAACAGGTTTATTTGGTCCCTGCTCCTTTGGCTGGTAAGTGGGAGTTCTGTTCACAAACAGGGCATATAAAGACACAAACTCAATTTACAAAATAATGGTTGGAATGCGAGTCTTCACAGGTAATCAAGTCTTAAAGGTACAGACAACATGAGTGGAGAGAACAAGTTGCAAGAGTATGTACTGTGTACCTGGTGGATGGTATTTTCACATGTGATGAAGTCATCCGTGACGATGATCTGGCACATCTTACAGAGGTTGCTGTGGCAGCGTTGTGTGGTGTCATGGTCACTATTCCCCTGAAGGCTGGGTAGTTTGCTGTGGACAATGGTCTGTTTGAGATTATGTGGTTGTTTGAAGGCAAGAAGTGAGAGTGCGGGGATGGCCTTGGTGAGATGTTCGTCTTCATCAATGACATGTTGAAGGCACCGGAGAAGGTGTCGTAGCTTCTCCGCTCCACTTGTCCTTAGGGGGTGGCTTCTTTAACATGTTTAGGTTGGAAGCCGGAGAAGTGGAGCATCGTGAGGTTATCTGTGGGCTTGCGGTATAGTGAGGTGCTGAGGTGACTGTCCTTGATGGAGATGCGTGTGTCCAAGAATGCAACCGATTCCAGAGAGTAGTCCATGGTGAGACTGATGGTGGGATGGAATTGTTGATGTCGTCATATAGTTGT
Organism: Carcharhinus amblyrhynchos; assembly: GCF_965287045.1. Classification (NCBI taxonomy): domain Eukaryota; kingdom Metazoa; phylum Chordata; class Chondrichthyes; order Carcharhiniformes; family Carcharhinidae; genus Carcharhinus; species Carcharhinus amblyrhynchos. The sequence continues at coordinate 136,498,560 of NC_137327.1, forward strand.
TTCAGTGATTGTTCACCATGAGTCCAAAGGAAGAAAATGTCATCGATGTATCTAGTGTATAGCATCGGTTGAAGGTCCTGTGCGTTGAAGAGGTCTTGTTCGAACTTGTGCAATAAGACATTAGCATATTGAGATGCAAATCTGGTCCCCATGGCTGTTCCATGTGTCTGGATGAAGAACTGGTTGTTGAAGGTGAAGACATTGTGGTCCAGGATGAAGTGGATGAGTTGTAAAACTGCATCTGGAAACTGACAGTTGTTGGTATTGAGTACTGAGGCAGTTGCAGCAATGCCATCGTCGTGGGGCATGCTGGTGTAGACATCCATTGTGACGAGGAGTGCTCCTGGTTCAACTGCTCCATGTGTGCTGAGTTTCTGTAGGATGTCCGCAGTGTCGCAACAAAAACTTTGTATAATGGGTTTCAGGATGCCCTCGACGTTTCTGGAGAGGTCCTCGCACAGGGTTCCGTTGCCCAATATGATGGGACCGCCGGGTGTGTTTGCCTCGAGGATCTTCGGGAGGCAGTGGAGATCTCCAATGCGGGGAGTACGTGGGATGAGAGCATGGAGGGTGCTCTAAGGTCCGGATCAAAGGTCTTGATCAGTCTGTTGAGTTGACGGGTGTGTTCTTTGGTTGTATCTGCTGGTAACTGTCTGTAGTGTTCCTCATTGTTCTTTGCAGTAATCCGTTCTGGTCAGTATGGCGTTGGCCCCTCCTTTGTCTGCTGGGTTGATGACAATGTTGCAGTTGGTCTCGAGAGCGTGGATGGTATTGCATTGTACCGACACCTTGGCATTTCACTGTACCGGAAGCTCACAGATAACCTCACAATGTTCCATTTCTCCAACTTCCACCCTAAATACATTAAAGAAGCCATCCCTTATGGGTAAGCCCTCCGTGTACACAGGATCTGCTCAGATGAAGAGGACAGGCACCTCCAGGCGCTGAAAGATGCTCTCATAAGAACAAGATATGGCGCTCGACTCATCGATCAGCAGTTCTGATGCACCATAGTGAAAAACCGCACCGGCTTCCTCTGAAGATAAACACGGGACACGGCGGACAGAGCACTCTTCGTCATCCAGTACTTCCCCGGAGCAGAGAAGCTATGACATCTTCTCCGGAGCCTTCAACATGCCATTGATGAAGGGACATCCCCACACTCCCACTTCTTGCCTTCGAACAACCGCACAACCTCAAACAGACCATTGTCCACAGCAAACTACCCAGCCTTCAGGGGAATAGTGACCACGACACCACACAAACCTGCCACAGCAACCTCTGCAAGACATGTCGGATCATCGACATGGATACCATCATTTCATATGAGAACACCATCCATCAGGTACACGGTACATACTCTTGCAACTTGGCCAGTGTTGTCTACCTGATACGCTGCAGGAAAGGGTGTCCCAAGGCATTGGTACATTGGGGAGACCATGCAGACGCTACGACAACAGATGAATGAACACCGCTCAACAATCACCAGGCAACAGCATTGTCTTCCTATTGGGGAACACTTCAGCAGTCACAGGCATTTGGCCTCTAACCTTTGGTTAAGCATTCTCCAAGGCAGCCTTCACGACACACCACAGCGCAGAGTTGCTGAGCAGAGACTGATAGCCAAGTTCCGCACACATGAGGATGGCCTCTCACTCAAAGGGTGGTGAATGTCTGGAATTCTCTGCCTGTTGAAGTAGTGGAGGCTACCTCGCTAAATATATTTAAGTCATGGGTAGATAGGTTTCTGATAGACAGGGGAATTAAGGGCTATGGGGAGAAAGCGGGAAAGTAGAACTGATCCACTTCAGATCAGCCATGATCTTATTGAATGGCGGGGCAGGCTCGCAGGGCTAGATGGCCTACTCCTGCTCCTATTTCTTATGTTCTTATGTTCTTACTTATGCCTCAGCCAGGGTCCTGGGTTCATGTCATACTATCTGTAACCCCCATGACTTGCCTGGGCTTGCAAAATCTGATTAACTTTCCTGTCTGCAGACAATACACATCTCTTTAACCTGTGCTTAACGCTCTCTCCACTCACATTGTCTGTACCTTTAAGACTTGATTACCTGTATAGACTCGCATTCCAACCATTATTCTGTAAATTGAGTTTGTGTGTTTATATGCCCTGTTTGTGGACAGAACTCCAATTTACCTGACAAAGGAGCAGTGCTCTGAAAGCCAGTGGCTTTTGCTACCAAATAAACCTGTTGAGCTTTAACCTGGTGTTGTGAGACTTCTTATTGCGTTTACCCCAGTCCAACGCCGGCATCTCCACATCACAACCTTATACGTGTCAGATCATTATAATAAAACCACCGCGCCCTGCCTGGCGTCTGATTGACCTGCTGCTCTTGGGGATAGGATATATGCCCCGCACTAGGATTTCTGGTGGAGGAGAATGGAGGTAATTAATTGTGGGGGGGGGGGTGGTAGGTGTTTGGGAGGGGGTGGGGTGTCGGAGTTCCCCTCACAGGAACTGGGTGGCCCAACCACGGGAAGGTAAGTGCCCGATTAGGACTTAATCCCATCAGTGCTGTTGCTACTAGTTTTCCAGACAGTGCCACAGCCATTAAATGCTGCCCTGGAAGTGTGTAATGCCTTGCCTTGTTATGACAGGAAGATTACAATTATGAAGACAGACTCCAGCCTCTTGACCATTATTGATTTTGTCTTCTTATCTGGCTTCTTTTTCCGTTTTGCTAATGATTTCCATTCTCTCTTTAAATTTTATTGTAACATAATGTTGAGGAAAGGCTGCCTCAGAAAGACTGGTAGGTGATTTGCTCGCTGACCTTTGCCAGTGCTGTTCTGTCGATATTAAAACGAGTGTTGATGTATACTCAGGATTCCAGTGCTCTGACATTCATTAAGAGTTTTGAGGTTCTGTGGAATTTTGTGAGATATAAATTTGGTTTCTCCTCGTCAAGTTTTCCAAATTCAGCTCAGTTACAAAATCCGGGATTTTCCGGTCCCATCTGCCGTGAGACTGGAAATTTCCACCCGAAGTTAACCGTTCCAGCAAATTTTCCATCCTGCCTGCAACAGTATTCTTATTCTGTGGCTACTATTCGTATAATGGTATGATGCCTCAGAGAAGGAGGAATATGTAGAATAGCAGATGATGTGGGGTCTTAGTACAAACACATCTGTGGCCTCAAGTTGATCTTAGGCCAACGCGTACTTGTCTGTTTTGAGCATAAAATTCATTTTTAACAGAGGCCATCGCCTCTTCTGTACGCTTCTCCAATTCATCTGTTGACCAGCTGTAGTTTTGTGTAACTTATTTAGAGTTTGCTCTTTTCCCCTTGTTCCCATTCTTAAGGAAAAAAATTTGGAGTCACATTTGCCTGCAGTTTTCCAACAAGGGCAATCTTTACCCAGAGAGTGTTTAGAATGTGGGACTTGTGAACACAAAGAATAGTTGTAGGGAATAGCTTGGATGCCTTTAAAAAGTTTTATTTTATTTTATCAGTCACGAGTAAGGCTTACATTAACACTGCAATAAAGTTACTGTGAAAATCCACTAGTTGCCACACTCCAGTGCCTGTTTGGGTACACAGAGGGAGAATTTAGCATGGCCAATGCACCTAACCAGCACATCTTTCGGACTATGGGAAGAAACTGGTGCACTCGGAGGAAACCCACACAGACATGGGGAGAACTTACAAACTCCACACAGACAGTGACCCAAGCCGGGAATCGAACCCAGGTCCTTGGCATTGTGAGGTAGCAGTGCTAACCACTGTGCCACTGTGCCGCAAAAAGAAACTAGGTTAAGTATGTGAAGGAATAGAATGTTAGGCTGATGGGGTTAGATATAGAGGCTCATATGGAGCAGAAACTGTGGCATAGAACATTTGAACCCAACGGAGTCATACAATTGTACAGCACAGAAAAGGCCCTTCAGCCCATCGAGTCTGCGCCAACCATAACCACCACTAAAATTGCTCATCCCATTTTTTCTGCACTTGTCCCATATCCTTGAATATTATGACATTTCAAGTGCTCATCCAAATACTTCTTAAAGCTTGCAGGGTTTACTTCTGTCTTGTAAATCCTGTTTAATTCTATATAACTTGATCTGTATCCTGTTTTGTAAATGTTCTGCTTGACAGGTGCTGTTAGCCATTTCAGATTTTTTCTTTGGTTTTTATTCTACATATCAAGATCACAGTGTAAAAAAATCGGTGTAAACCCTATTTCAGATGCGTTTGTAAAAGCAAAATACAGCAGATGCTGGAATCTAAAACAAAACGAGAAAATGCTAGAAAATCTCAGCAGTTCAGACAGCATCCCTGGAGAGAGAATAGAGGCAATGTTTTGAGTCTGGATGACACTTCATCAGATGTGTTTGTTGTGTTTAATATAATATTGGCACTGGGTGCAAAACACACTTTGACTAGGTAGAGTGGTAAGAACAAAGGCTGTCCAAAGGTTTCCCATCTTCTCAACCTTACCGCTGAACCTTGCTGTTTTTTTTGTATTTTTAGCCTCAGTGATGAAAGAGTAACCTCATTATCTTTGTTCCATAGAGGTTAAAGAGTTGATTTTAACCCTACCTGACTGGAGGAATGACTGGGGGGGCATTAAGGTAGTAAAGTATTACTCTGTGATCGCAATGTGTTCCTATCCATTCTCCCAAATTCTCCCCACTATCTTACCTAGTGTCTAAGAAGGCAGAGGAAGGCAGCCTGTCCATGTTTACATTGGAAAGTCGTGGTCTGATGATATTATTGGCACTGCCACTCAGCTGTAAATGAAAACCTTAGACATTTTGTCTGGTGCCATCTCAATATTCTGGAAAACAGTGGGATGGGCGGGTGAAGTTAGGCGTGTGTCAATATTTTATGTTTATATGGAATCCCTGTGGATCGGCCGAAGCAGGGGTGCTCCCTGAGTCACATAAGAGATCCTGGTGGCTTTCTATCCTAGTATTCCCCACATTTCCTCTCCCAATCCAGTCTTGCCTGGCACTGCCCTTGCTTCTCCCTCTTCATCCAGCCCAGCCTGGCACTGCCTCCTCCTCCCAGCCCAGCCTGGCACTGCCTCCCCCTCCCAGCCCAGCCTGGCACTGCCTCCTCCTTCCAGTCCAGCCTGGCACTGCCCTGCCTGATGCTGGCATTTTCAGTTACAGCCTCTCCCCAGGACCAGCTTCATCAGGAGACAGTCCCCTCATGCTTTCACCATCACTGCTGAACACTAAGCCAATTCTTTCATAGTTTTTGATGCCATGGAATTTTCCTTTCATTGCTGATGTCTCTTATTTCAAGCTATCCTGGACCTACTGTCTGTACATTTACATATTTTAACTACCCTGTACAATCTGCTTCACTAAGTCTGTGACCAAATAATGTTATATGTTCTGTGAAAGAGGTGTAATGACCTTTTCCTCTCTGCATTCTTGTATACTTCCAAAGACGTGTGTGTTAGGTTGATTGGCCGTGCTACATTGACCTGGGTTAACAGGGTAAATATGTGCAGTTATGGGAATAAGGCCTGGGTGAGATTGTGGTTGGTGCAGACTCGAGGGACTGAATGATCTCCTTCTGCACTGTAGGGATTCTATGATACACAATCTTAGATGATAAATGTGAAATTCATGTTAAAAACTAATGTTTATTAATCCACCGCTGATTTATCTGTCCAATTACTTTTAGAAAGGCTTGAAACTGCATCACTAAACCAGCCTCATTCATGCCAGGCTCCCACTGCAGCGAGGTCAGAGGTCAGAGGTTGGAGTCAAATCTCCCTTTACTGCAGCGGGACGGAAAAGTCCGACCAGCGTAAAACCCAAGCTGGACATCAAATGGTCATTTTGATTTTGTGGACAACAGTTTCACGCACACTGTGTTCATTACAAATCAATCATAAAACCAGCATTTTTTCCCCGTGCCATATTTTTCCCAATTCCTTCCAACTTCTTTTGACAGTTCTGATTCTGTTGAGAAAGGGTTTGGCAGTCTCCTTTCTTCACTTCAGCAACAACAACTTGTATTTATACAGCATCTTTAACGCGACGATCAGTCCCAAGGCACTTCACAAAAGTGTTATTAAACAAAATTTTGAAACAGAGCCATGCACGGAGGTCTTGGGGCAGATGACCAAAACCTTGGTCAAAGAGGTAGGTTTCTGAGGAGCGTCTTAAAGGAGGAAAGAGAGATTTGGCCAGCATACAAGGTGAATACAAGAGGGAGTTTTGTATTCGTAGCAGAGATTTTAGTTCACATTAGACGGTTTGTGCTTCTACATCCCTTAAGACTCTACAAATACAGAGCCAACAGCAACTGAAGCTGAACTCGAAGTAAACAATAAACCCTGTCAAATGCCTGGCCATATAGGTGTAGCAGGTTCAGTATGGCTCAGAGAAGAAGTAATGTAAATCTTAGTGGGCTCCACACAGCATATAACATTTTCACTCCACCTCAGGATTAGAATGCAACATTTGGTGCCATTATTGAATCTCGGGCATCCTTTTCAAACTTATTTTTATAGTTTTGTTCAGTTGAAAATATCATGCCACAGGAATTCAACACATTTATCTTTGATAAAGTTGCACAACTTTGTCCAAGTTTTTTTTTTGCTGTTGTTCTATAATACTAATAACAGACAGCCGGGCAGCCAGGTCAGTAATGCTTTTAAAATTGGCACTCTTGAATGTTAATTTATGTCAGTGTGTAACAACCTTTCATACTGAGTGTGTAATTTAGAGATTTTCTTGTCAGTCGACATTTGTGAATGCAATAATTGGATAATCAGTTTTGGACGAGCTTAGGGTCTAAAGAAAATAATAACACTGCTGCGTATGTTCTTTTAAAATAACGGGCAGGATTTTATGGACCGTTCCACCAGGTGGGATATTACGGTCCCACTGAATTGAATGGAGGTCTAAATGTCTCGCCGCGTCTGCCTGGGGGAGACATACTGCAGCAGGAGAATAAAACTCTGGCCAACGTTAGCCCTTTCCAACGCTATACAATAGGAAAGAAACCTAAAATGATTTCACATAAGGAACCATGTCTCCCGTGGAAGTGACTGGTGTAAAAAGAGCTGCAGCCACGCTGGGAGTTAAGAATCAGTGCGAAACGAAACTCAGGCAGTAAAATACAACAGAGGAGGACGTTTCTCTCTCAGAAAGCTGTGGGTCTCAGGGACTCTCTTCCTCAAAAGGCAGTGGAAAAATCCTCTTTAAATATTTTTAAGGCAGAGCTAGGTGGATTCTTGATTGACAAGGTGGGGGGGGGGTGGTCAAAGGTTATTTGGGGTAGGTAGGGATGTAGTTACAATCAGAACAGCCATGATCTTATTAATGGCTGAGTAGGCTCAAAGGGCTGATTGGCCTATTCCTGCTCCTAATTTAGAACATAGAACATAGAACATAGAACATTACAGCACAAACAGGTCCTTCGGCCCACAAGTTGCGCCAATCATATCCATAACTACCAGGCCATAGAACTATCTGTAACTCCCAATCCCAGTAAATCCCATGTGCTCATCCAGAGTAGAACATTTGAACAATAGATCATTGTGACAAATTCGTATATTTGTGGAGTAAAATGGCCTTGTGGTGCAGTGGGTAACATTCCTGTTCTGAGCCGAAAGCTCTACAAAGAACAAAGAACAAAGAAAATTTCAGCACAGGAACCTGCCCTACGGCCTCAAAGCCTGCATTGGTCATGCCGTCCGACTTAACTAAAACACTCTACCCTACTGGGGATCATATCCTTTTATTCCCATCCTATTCATGTATTTGTCAAGACGCCCCTTAAAAGTCACTACTGTACCTGCTTCCACTACCTCCCCCGGCAATGAGTTCCAGGCACCCACTTCTCTCTGTGTAAAAAAATCTGCCTTGTACATCTCCTTTAAACCTAGCCCTGCCCACCTTAAAACTGTGCCCCCTAGTAATTGACTCTTCCATCCTGGGAAAAAGCTTCTGACTATCCCACTCTGAGGATGCCTCTCATAATCTTGTAGACTTCTATCAGATCTCTCCTCAACCTCCGTCGCTCCAGTGAGAACAAACCAAGTTTCTCTAACTTCTCCTCATAGTTAATGCCCTCCATACCAGGCAACATCCTGGTAAATCTTTTCTGTACCCTCTCCAAAGCCTCCACATCCTTTTGATAGTGTGGCAACCAGAATTGAACACTATATTCCAACTGTGGCCTAACTAAGGTTCTATAAATCTGCAACATGACTTGCGAATTTTTTAACTCAGTTCTCCGGCCTGCATCCCTGGCACTGTGAGGCAACAGTGCTAACCAGTGTCTCATCATGCTGTCCCATGTTATGCACTAAAGCCTGGGTTCAGGTACAAGGCATTTCGCTCAGTATCTAGAGGAATACTGACAGTAACAGAGGCGCAGACCTCTAAAAACTAATGTGGCTCATGTATCGTTAATATTGCACCCCAGAAATTGTTACAATTTTGTTTTAAGATGCTCTAGTTCTCAATGAACTCTGGTAGAAAATTGATTATATCTTGTGTTGAGTAAAAAAGCATGAAATATAATTCTTGACCCAAGTGCAAACAATGTAATAAACAATATTTTGTGGCATTGGAATTCAACGAATGTGTTAGGTTTGCCTTAACTTGCAGTTGGCTGTAGTGCTGACTACATTTTATAGGCCAATGTTCCTCATTATAGAACCTGGGGAACACCCAGTTCCTAGGCACTGCAGAGAAGGAGGGGGGGCAGTGCCTTTTCCTTCTGCATTGCCTCAGCACTTTCAGCCCTTTTTAAAGTTGGTCTGCTTGGATCTGCACATGAAACAATGTTCCGATAGAACATTGAGGCAAAAGAGGCAGCATGGTGTCACAATGGTTAGCACTGTTGCATCACAGCGCTGGGGACCTGGGTTCAGTTCCAGACTCGAGTCACTGTCTGTGAATGTTTGCACATTCTCCCCATGTCTGTGTGGGTTTCTCCGGCTGCTCCGGTTTCCTCCCACAATGCAAAGGATTGCAGGTTAGGTTGATTGGCCATGCTAAATTGACCCGAGTGTCAGGGGATTAACAGGATAAATATGTAGGGTTATGGGAATAGGGCCTGGGTGGGATTGTGGTTGGTGCAGACTTGATGGGCTGAATGGTCTCCTTCTGCACTTTAGGGATTCTAAGAGGGTATTACTCACCATCCCACCACTATCTCTTTTACACGGGTACCCTAGTTTCAAGTCTGCATTGGTGCCCCAAAACAGCTGATGGTGGGGCCTTTCTCAGACTGGAGGGTCGCAGTGGAGCGGAAATGGACGTTGACAAATATTTTGATGGCGTTTTGCTTGACTGGTTTCAAATATATTCCTACAGGGCAATGAATAGTAGGTTGCTCTATAGGGTCAGTGAATAAAATGGGAAACAGTTTCTCCGTGTCTGTGTGTCAAAGCAGTGAAAGGACCAATTGCCAACACTTGCTGAAAGTGAACAATTTGCAGTCATCATAGAGACTTATAAAATTCTGGCAGGATGAGATAGGATGGATGCAAGGAGGCTATTCCCGATGGTGGGGGAGTTCAGAACCAAGTGTCACAGTCTGAGGATTCAGGATAGACCATTTAGGATGGAGGCGAGGAGACATTTCTTCACCCAAAGAGTGGGGAGCCTGTGGAATTCATTACCACAGGAAGTAGTTGATACCAAAATATTGAATGTATTCAAAAGGCGGCTGGATATAGCACTTGGAGTGAATGGGATCAAAGATTACGGGGAAAAAGTGGGATTAGGCTATTGAGTTGGATGATTAGCCATGATCATAATGAATGGCAGGGCAGGGCTCGAGGGGCCAAATGGCCTCCTGTTCCTATCTTCTAGGTTTCTATGTTTCTATCATTGTATTAGCACTGAGAAGAAAGCAGGGCAATATGTTGCTTTTTAATTCATGTTTTCTATACAGTTTATTAGATGGTTATATCGAATTTCTGCTGATGTGAGTGCTGAACCCTGGTGTGTTTCATGTCAATGATATATGATGCCACATTGAAGAATTAACTATTGGAGGCCACTTCTGCCAACTTATGGAGAAGTGAATTGCGGTTGGGTATTCGGAAATGATGTGGCAAACATAATACGACTCTGATTAATCTCGGCTACATTTGGGAAAGGAACTGATACTTTAATGTGATGTTACCACAGAGACCACAAGGAAGGGCCTTGAGAGAAATCTTTGTATCTTCACTGGCTCCCGGGGAGGTCCCAGAGGATTGGAGAATAGCCAATGTTGCTCCTTTGTATAAGAACAGTCGCAAAAATAATCCAGGTAATTACAGGCCGGTGAGCCTTACATCAGTGGTAGGGAAATCATTGGAGAGGATTTTTCAAGACAGGATTTATTCCCACTTGGAAATAAGTGGACGTATTAGTGAGAATTGGTTTTGTGAAGGGGAGGTCGTGTCTCATGAACTTGATCGAGTTCTTTGAGGAAGTGACAAAGATGATTGAGGAGGGTAGGGCAGTGGATGTTGTCTACATGGATTTCAGCAAGGCCTTTGACAAGGTCCCTCATGGCAGACTGGTGCAAAAGGTGAAGTTGCATGGGATCAGAGGTGAGCTGGCAAGGGGGATACAAAACTGGCTCAGTCATAGAAGACAGAGGGTAGCAGTGGAAGGGTGCGTTTCTGAATGGAGAGCTGTGACAAGTGGTGTTCCTCAGGGATCAGTGCTGGGACCTTTGCTGTTTGTAATATATAGAAATGATTTTGAGGAAAATGTAACTGGATTGATTAGTAAGTTTGCGGATGACACAAAGATTGGTGGATTTGTGGATAGCGATGAGAACCATCAGAGGATACAGCAGGGTATAGATCAGTTGGAGACTTGGGTGGAGAGATGGCAGATGGAGTTTAATCTGGATAAATGTGAAGTAATGTATTTTGGAATGTCTAATACAGATAGGAAATATACAGTAAATGGCAGAACTCTTAAGAGTATTGATAGGCAAAGGTATACAAGTCACTGAAAGTGGCAATGCAGGTGGACAAGATAGTCAAGAAGACATACGGCATGCTTGCCTTCATTGGCTGGGATACTGAGTTTAAAAATTGGCAAGTCATGTTGCAGGTTTATAGAACCTTAGTTAGGTTGGAATATAGTGTTCAATTCTGGTCGCTGCACTACCAGAAGGATGTAGAGGCTTTGGAGAGGGTACAGAAAAGATTTACCAGGATGTTGCTTGGTATGGAGGGCATTAGCTATGAAGAGAGTTGGAGAAACTTGGTTTGTTCTCACTGGAATCAAGGAGGTTGAGGGGAGACCTGATAGAAATCTACAATGTTATGAGAGGCATGGACAGAGTGGATAGTCAGAAGCTTTTTCCCAGGGTGGAAGAGTCAATTGCTAAGGGGCACAGGTTTAAGGTGTGAGGCAGATTAGTGGGTGCCTGGAACTCATTGCTGGGAGTTGTAGTGGAAGTGAATACAGTAGTGACTTTTAAGGGGCATCTTGACAAGTATATGAATAGGATTGGAATAGAGGGATATGGCCCCCAGAAAGATAGGGGGTTCTAGTTAAATTGGGCAGCATGTCGATGCAAGCTTGGAGGACCAAAGGGCCTGTTCCTGTGCTGTAATTTTCTTTGCTCTTTGATCTTTGAATTTGAGTTTTAATAGTTACAATTTCTGCATGCGTTGAGTTACTTGACTTTGGTAAAATATGTTAATTTGTGTAATCATGTTTCCTGCTTCTTTGAACTAAAACTTTCTAATGCTACAGTCAAAATAGCTGGGAAGAAAACTGGCTTCCAAATGAGATTTACATTCCAACAAGTGTTGTCTAATTTCACGGAGGAATTAACCTAATTTTGAATGATTGTTTGTTAAATCTAGCTATGTTAATGCCAGACCAAACTGATTAATTCCACATTGAGATCTTTTACGATTATTTAATCAAATTTGGAGGATTTTATGTTTAATGCTTTGACAGTATCTGGGGAGACAGTGGCATAGTGTTAATGTCATTGGGCTAATACTCTAAGGACGTAGGTTCAAATCCCACCAGGAAATTTAAATTTAACCAGTAACACCTGGAATATAAAAGTTAGCCTTACTAACAGTGACCATGACAACTATCATTTCTCTTATCTTCATTTAAAATGCATCTGGCGCACTAATGTCCATTAGGGAAGGAAATCTGCTGTCCTTACCTGGTATGACCTACATGCAACTCCAAACCCACAGCAATGTGGTTGACTCTTGAGGCAGGATTTTCCAGCCACGCTCGCCCAAGGCCCGCCCAAGGTTAATGGACCTTTGCATTCTCTGTGTTCTGCCCGCTATGATTCTTGTGGCGGGCAGGATGGGAAAATTTTGCCCTTGGTCAAGCAAGCCACTCAGTTCACGGGCATTTAGAGATGGGCAGGAAATTCGGGCCTTGCCAGTGAGGCCTACATCCTATCAAAGAATATGAAAGTATTGAAATATTATGGAATGAAAGAGGTCAATGCCAGCGACACCAAATTGGTGGAATGGCAGCCTGTTTTCTACAGTGTCTAATTTTCAACTGCAGGAAAGGAAATTGATTATGGTGACTTTGGTGAAAGGTCACAGATCTGGAACATTGGGCAGAATGTTTCTGAGGAGTTCTGGCACTGTAGGCGAAAGAGGAGCTGATGGGCACTGGCAGATAGAGCGAACCTAGGTTGGCATTCTGCTGCCAGTGGATAACGAACAGGGAGCACCTGTACAAATGAGATGAAAATCTTTGACAAGAGTTGCCAGCCAAGACAGTGGGCCACTGGCACAGCAGATTCACAGACAGTGGAGGCCAGTGCTTGAGGTTGTATCACCAGGAAGAGTCAGCTCAATGGTGAGGTATCCTCAAAGCCATCTGAGTTGTTTTAGGCTATCCAGGACCAGGAATATACGCTCCAGTGATTTGGAGGATAAGATGGTATGAGTTGTTATGATGGGACATGGACATTACTGGCTGGTCCAGCAGTTATTGCCCATCCCTAACTGCCCTTGAAGGGGCAGTTAAGCCTCAACCACATTGCTGTGTATCTGGAGTCATATGTAGGCTGGACCAGGTAAGGCCAGCAGATTTCCTTCTCTGAAGGGCATTAGTGAACGAGATGGGTTTTTACAACAATTGACAATGGTTTCATGGCCATTTTAGACTTTAATTCCAGATTTTTATGAAATTCAAGTTCCACCATGTGCAGTGGTGGGATTTGAACTTCGAACCCCAGAGCTTTATCTGGGTCTCAGTGACAATACCACTATGTCACCGCCTCCCCATTCCTGCTAGGAGGCCCTGATGTGAATTATAGAATGGTTATTAAGGAGGGCCACCTTATTGGGAGGCCATCAGGGCTTATCTGGTCATCTCCCTATGTGACAGTGGGAAAAAGCCCAGGGGAGGCATGAGATGGCTCTTTATTGGGCCTTTAACTGATTGGTTGTAAGTGGACTCTGATTGATAGAAGCATTGCCATGGAGAATGCACAAGTTGATGGTGACTGACAGTCAACTGCCAAGCATTGTTTGAAATTTAAATCAGCCAACTTGACTCTGGTCAAGGCGTTGCCCTGTGGAATGCACCACATAACACAGTCATACAGTGCAAGTTGTTTTCCCATACATTGATATTGTTATGATTGTCCTGATGAGTGCAAGATGTAAATCTTTGACAACATGTCTTTATTTCAGCATTGTGATTGTTGTCAAAGCTTGGGATTGGGGAGTGGGATAAGCAGAGAGGCGTGGGGAAGCAGAAGGGGTAAGGAAGGTGTAGGGGTCTCCTGGCAGGAATGGGAAGGCAGTATTGTCACTGAGACACAGATAATGCTCTGGGGTTCCAGGTTGAAAGCCCACCACCGCAGATGGTGAAACTTAAATTACATAAAAATCTGGAATTAAAGTCTAAAATGGCCATGAAACTATTGTCAATTGTTGTAAAGTAAGAGTCTGCAAACGGTTCAGAACATACACAAGAAGAATTACCAAAAAAGCCTGAAGAAATGCCAGATGACTCAGTGGAAAAGGGGTAGTGTAGCATGTCCAATTTTGTCATTAAGTAAAAAATAAAACTCATAACCGCTGACCTGTATTTTCCTTTTTTTGTGTAGTGTAGCCAGTTAATATTTCTTATCGAGCCTCATCTTACTCAGTGCTAACTCTGGGTTGAGAAGATAGACGAAGTACATTTGTGTTTAAGTCACACCACAATGGGATGCTTTGTTACAAAGTTATGCCCTTGCGCAAGGAGACCCATGGCCATGGGAGTCAATCTTCGTAAAAGTACGATGTTCAGATTGGCTAAGGAAGCAGCTAAAACAGTAAATTTGAAAAATGCCAAGTTTACTCTTCTTGTTTTTTTTGCTTCTCCAGTGCAAATATAAAACACTTAATGAGCGTGGTAAACTGGTTTTCTTTCTCCCTCTAAACGTGCATCTAATCGCAGCTGCTTGGTGTCAATAAAGATTTCGCTTGCATTCTATTTCATTGTGTTGAATTTCTGAATATGGGAAAGCATAAAATTAAAGCTTGGCTCACCCCGAAACCCATTGCCCTCCAACAGATTTTTAGTCAAAACTCAACTTCTGGTTGAACGCCAGTTATCCATTTTGACTTTTACAAGACGGACGCTTTACACAATAAGATAAAAGAAAAGGCATTGATAATTATTGCACCAAGTATTTCTGCAGCTGATTAGTGCCAGGAAATCGACACTGATGTTTGTCCGTAAACATTTCAGCTTTCAAAGCCTACAAGACTATTCCCACAGATCAACCTGTTTACAGTACAATTGGGGCAGTATCAAGAATATGTTCCTTGGCATGTAGCACATTGTAAATAGTTTCAATCTGTAACCAGCAACTATTATGATTCATATTTTTCAGAATATTGAAGTTATATTAAGGCTGGTAGGAGGACGTGGTCTAATTTCTGCCTGGAGTGGGGAATTTGGGGGGCTGACACAGTTCCACACCATGGGACTTTGGTTGGCTTGCAGTCAGGATGGCAGGGTTGGGGTGGGGAGGGTGATGATTTGGGTGATAATGGCTGTTGTGGGTGGATCATCTGCCTACATTTCTCCATCCCATGTGATGAGGCTATGTTGGTAAAAAATTCACCATTAGTGTTGGAGACAGATCAGGCTTTGCGCCTTAGAAAGGGCCCCGATGAACCCACGTTAGTGGAGAGCTGGTTTGAGTCCCTCTGAGGTCTTCTGAAGGCTGCATATTTTGACCGAAGCATGGCAATTAATCCTGGGGAACGGCTCCAGTGGAAAACGAAAGCTAAAAAGTATAACACAACCCCCAACTTACAGGAGTTGCTTGAATTTAGGGCAGATGCCATTGATATAGTATTTATTTATTTAGCAGTGTCACAAATAGGCTTATGTTAACACTGCAATTAAGTTACTGTGAAAATCACCTAACTGCCACACTCTGGTGCCTGTTCAGGTACACTGAGGGAAGATTTAGCAAGGCCAATGCACTCTAACCAGCTCGTCTTTTGGACTAGTGCATAGTAATAGCAAACCAATTGTGTGCAGAGTTAATCTAGTGTAAACTTTGCAAGGGAAGAAAAGCTTGCATTTATATAGCACCTTTCACCAGCACAGGAAATCGTACAGCCCTTTCCAGTCAATCATTTTTGAAGTGTACTCACTGTTGAAATGCAGGAGGTAAAGGACAAGCTGCTGTGTTATTCTTCCATCATGCACTAACATCTGATACTAACACCTTCATCTCACACTAACTTCCACTTCCAACCCTATATCCACATCAATCCTACTATTCAACCAATGGTTCCATTTGGTCTCCTCTTTGCCTTCTCTTGGGGCTGATTGCTGTTGAGGTGGTGCAGCAAGAGGCTCTGAAATTCACAGGGCTGTGCATGCACAATCCATCAAGCTTAGCTTGTCCCACAGCTACATCACTGTAGCTGTATGGCTCTATCTTTGTGCACATGTCTGGTTATGTGCTTTGGACTTGCTTGTTGTGTACCAATACTTCCTTGTGAAGAGATCTAGAAAAAAGATAGAACACCATCTTGGCATGCAGGAGGTTTAAGGGGTGTTAAAGTGACAGCTTGTTATCTTGAGAGGGTTTACAGTCATTGCATGTATCCTTCAGCAGACACGAAAGCTGCTTACTGAATCAGTAGGCTGAATCAGAAAGTCTGTTTTTCCTGGCAACAGATTTTTATGACTTTAAATTGCCTTTGGGTTCTACCCAGAATAAACAAACACAAGTCAGTTTGAAAATACTTACCTGACCTGTCCTCTCTAACCGCTGCATGTAAAGGTTTAGCTCCATCCTTTGTAACACTCCATTACAATAACCAGTCTTTTCTTGTTTTGCTTGATTAATTTGGGGTGGGGCATGGCGATACAGGGATGGCACAGGGGTGACACAGTGGCACAGTTGTTAGCCCTGCTGCCTCACAGGGCCAGGGACCCGGGTTCGATTCCAGCCTCGGGTCACTGCCTGTGTGGAGTTTGCACATTCTCCCTGCGTCTACTTGGGTTTCCTCCGGGTGCTCTG
Source organism: Carcharhinus amblyrhynchos (assembly GCF_965287045.1). Taxonomy (NCBI): domain Eukaryota; kingdom Metazoa; phylum Chordata; class Chondrichthyes; order Carcharhiniformes; family Carcharhinidae; genus Carcharhinus; species Carcharhinus amblyrhynchos. The sequence continues at coordinate 136,515,053 of NC_137327.1, forward strand.
GTTTCTTCCCATACCCCAAAAGATGTGCAGGTTAGGTGAATTGGCCATGCTAAATTCCCCCTCAGTGTACCCAAATAGGCGCTGGAATGTGGTGACTAGGGGGTTTTCACAGAAACTTCATTGCAGTGTTAATGTAAGCCTACTTGTGACTAATGAATAAACCTTAAAAGCTTTTAATAAAACGGTGAATTCTGAAATAGTTGAACAATCAAAGACAGTTTATCCTGACTGTACTGGATAGTCACAGTAATTTATCTTTCTTTATCATTGAAATGCTCCAGCCCAGACAACACACATCCTGGTGATTCTCTTTAGCCCGCTTTCTAGTGCAATAACACCCTTCCTACAGTGTGGTGACCAGAACTGTACTCAGTACTCTAACTGTGGTCTAACCATTCTTTTATACAGCTCCATCATAACTTCTTCCTGTGCTATAAAACTTTATGGCCCTATGACTTTATCTGACACTGATCAGCTGAGTGTGGCCCCCTCTCTCCACACTATCTGGCACATCCTCAGAGATCCTTCACCCCTGGAGTCGCCGCCTTTGTGCAAAAGTTCTGCCCCTTTCTTGATTCTTCTGTGGAAAAGAGAATATGCTGATGCTAAAAATCAACTTTACAGCATCTTAAAACAATTTTGAACTGAAGTTCTCTCACTAAGGTTCAGAACAGGCAGTTTGTGCACTCAGCTCCTATTGGCAAGACTCAAGCTAAGTTATAAAGTTTGAATTTTAATTTAATCCCACCATTGGGACACTGGTGAAATTGGGTGAAATAATTTACCGCAGAGCTCAGTGCATTGTAGTCAAATCGATTTTCCAGAAGATGTTGACAGAAGTATAGTGCGAGATGAATGGAGAGCAAACACTTGATAAATGACATATGTCGAGCTTAATTCCAGAAAATTCCTTGCCAATGGCTTTTCTTATATACTTCTGCATTTTGTTTTTGTTTCCTAGGATTCTCCAAGTTGTCGAACATAACCACATTTGCCAATGCTGGCTCTTCATCTTAGCCATTTATTTACATGTGGAGAATTGTTTATCTGTCATATATTAAATATCTTAATGTAAAAGCTTTTTCATTAAATTCTTCAAACAATTAAAACTGTTAATACTTCAAGAATGCTGACAAAGCTTACCCATTGATACCTGATCAACTACAGTTAACTCAGATGTCGACAGATACTGACAGGTGAGTCCAGGAAGTGAGTGTCGGCCTGTAGTAATCACATAGGGGAGAGCATGTAAGTCTAAACATAGAATCCTTACAGGGCAGAAGGAGGCCATTTGGCCCATTGAGTCTGCACTGACAACAATCCCACCAACTCCCTATCCCTGTAATCCCGCATCTTTCCCCCTGATACTATGCGACAATTTAGCAAGGTCAATCAATCTAACCTGCACATTTTCGGACTGTGAAAGGAAGCCAGAACACCCAGAAGAAACCCACGCAGACATGGGGAGAACATGCAAACTCCACACAGGCAGGGACCCGAGGCCAGCATTGAACTGGGTCCCCGGCACTGGGATGAAGTAGAGGTAACCGCTGTGCTACCATGCCGCAGTTTGTTTCTATGGCTCCCCTTTAAAGAATGCTGGTTTAGTTGCAGAGGGTGTAAAGAAGTAAGATTCTGCACAGCACAAGTTCCAATTAGTTTAAACGTATCAAGCGCAGCCCTCCCCATTAGAAATTTTTTGTCGTTGAGCCTGTTTGACGCCTGTGAGATGATGCAGGAATGTTTTAGCGTCCAGAGACTTCAGCGTTTCACATGTGGCGCTACTGATGCAATGATAACTGGTATTAAAACCATATTGAAATAACTTATACTGTAAAACATCTAACTCGGTATCAAGCACAGCATTTTTAAAGCATGCTTGTTACCAGAATGAACCATGCCAAAATACTCCATTGCTATCTTTTAAATGGCAACTATGAAGGCTTTCAGTACTAAGGTTTATTAAATACTTTAACAGCAAAAGCAACAATGTTTTTTGGAATGACTGGGGAGTGTGTTTGTCATCCTCCCTCAAGTCACTGGCTTTTCTCTTGTCAAATTGCTTTGAAAACATATTATAAATCTGTATTTTCACTCATCATAAACCAGTCTGGAAATACACAGCTGCTGGGAGTGTGGTATAGTCTTCTATCATTGGGATGACACATTGGAGGGCTTCTGTTCTATAACATGTTTTAATTGTACTTGCATTGGGCTGGTCCACAAACAGACCCTGATGCATAAACAGTGCACCCTGGGGCAACTTTATGTTCATTTCAAGAGCTCAAAGGCTTTGAAATTCTTCTTGATTTACTGTATTATGATTTTCACATTAAATGTCATTGGTCTCAGGTGAATTCCTGCTAGGTTTTCCCAGATGGTTTTAGCAGGCCCCTTCATTGAAGGTAAAGGGCAAATTTAATTAACTATATGCATTAATAATTGACTTTCTTAACACTACTCCAGACTGAAATACGAGTACCTCGTGAAATCTTAATTTGCTTGCGATCTTTTTGGATTACAGTATTATAATTCATACAATTTGCAGAATTGGACAATCATCTCATAATGACTGAATAAATTGTTTTTAACTGTACGTTTCTTGACCTTTAAAGTTTTGCAAATTTAATTCTCAAATGAATCCCTTTGGTCTCAAGATTTTGATGATTGTTGTATATAAGTATTTTCAGTTTTAAAACTGTTTCATACTGAGAACATCACGAAATACGTTAGACGTTGGCATACGCTGACTCTGGTTAATAATTTGACCATTGAACTATATGAGTGAGTTGAACTATGTCACTGTCCAGTAAATACTGATAAGAATAGTGCAGAGTTTCAGTAAGTCATGTCACAATGAAAAAGTTTTACTGCATTGCATTAAGGAATAGTAAAAGGCTATTTATATTCTACAAGGAACCACAGTACTGAACGTAGCAAATTGTAATATCCGCCTGCCTTGGGAATTGGAGCGGGTGAAGGGTGGACCATGGGAAGGTCCGTTGGTTTTGGGCACAATTTTCCGGTTTCGGGGTGAGTACAGTTGGAAAATTCTGCCCAAAGTCTTGTTGTTTCACACAGTCAGAACTGACAGCTTTTCATGAGTTATTGCCTAAAATGTAAAAGAAAGTGTATTTGAAATTCTATCTAGGGTAATATTAGTGTCTAGGAAAACAAACAAGTAAGGCAATGCATTATACATATTGCTAATGTATACATACGTCACATGAACAATTGCTACAAGACTGATGGAAATGTATCCCATACACACAGTAAATTTTTCAGTAAATGGTCTCCTCCTCCCAGGTGGCACAATTGCAATTCTGGTGTAATGCCATATAATCTTGTGAGAGAACAAAGACAAACAAAGGCTGGAAAATTGGATCAGGCCTGATAAGGCAGGGATTGCAACACATAATTCATCTGCTGCTTTGGTGCAGGCAGTATGGATGTTTGTATTGCCTGCTCATTTCTGTGATTGCTGCCTGCACCCAGTGCTAGGTTACTGTTGTGTTGCTACCTGTCTGAGCAAGGTATGCATGATCCCTGTGATTAGGTCAGCACCACTCAAAGGTAAAATAAAAATAGAAAATGCTGGAAACACTCAGCAGGACTTGAGGTGTCTGTGGCCAGAGAAAAGTTTCTCACCACTGATACTGCCAGACCTGCAGAGTTTGTCTAAAATTCCTATTTTCATTTCAGCTTTTCAGCATCCACAGTATTTTACTTTTACCACAGAAAGCTAGCCTGCACCTCTTAAAAGGAGGTGCATTCCGGCTGCCGCAGGTGCTGAAACTGGTTTTAGAAGAGTGCAAATAAGGTACACAGAATGATGACTGTATTTGCCAGTTTGCTCCATATCTTAAAAATGTGATTTATCTCGCAGCAATGCAGAGATGAGACTAGTTCTAAGTTATCAATGGGTTTATTTACAGCACTTTAAAGTAGCTCAGCAATTACAAGATTTTGACACACATGACTGAATTTTTCAAATGGCAGTCCTGTCACCCAAAGAGTCAGTGGAGAAAATATTCCTGCTAAACCTGAGCACCTTGCGGCCAATTTATAAAGCTCCAGGACTGGATGAAATGCATCCAAAGATACTGGCTGGAATTTTACTATCCTGCTTGCTATAGGAATTAGAGCGGGCTAGGGGTGGATCATGGAAAGGTCTGTTGATCTCGGGCAGAACTTTACGGTTTCAGGACGAGTGAGGCCATAAAATCCCACCCATTGAGAGAAGCGTAAATGGAAATTGCAGGGATGCTGGCCATAATTTTTCAGTCTTCCTTCGACTCATGGGTAGTGTCAGAGGACTGGAGAATTGCAACAACTAGTCACTTGTTCAAAAAGCAGTTGAGGAAAAGTCCAGCAATTGCAGATGAGTCAGTTTAACCTCAGTGATGGGGAAGCTTCTAGAAACTACAATTTGGGCTAGAATTAATAGTCACATGAACAATTGCAGGTTAATTCAGTTTAATCCTACATGGATTTCTTAAGCAGAAATCATGTTGAACTAACTTGCTGGAGTCTTTCAAAGAGGTAACAAGGTGGATTGATGAGAGTATGCTGTTGATGTGGTGTACATGGACTTCCAAAAGGCATTCAAAAAAAGAACCACACAACACACTTGTGAACAAGGTTATAACTAATAGAATAAGAGAACAGTAGCAACGTGGCTACAAAACTGGCTGAATGGCAGGAAAGAGAGTGTAATTGTTAACGGACTGGAAAAAGGTTTGTTGTGGAGTTCTCCAGGGGATCAGAATTGTGATCCTTGCTTTTCCTGACATATATTAATGATCTAGACCTTGGTGTACAGGGAACAATTTCAACATGTGTGGATGATTTAAACTTGGAAACATTGTAAACTGTGAGGAGGACAGTGAAGAGTTTCAAAAGGACATAGACAAGTGGAATGTGCAAGTTTCCCCGTGTCTGCGTGGATTTCCTCCGGGTGCTCCGGTTTCCTTCCACAGTCTGAAAGACACGCTGGCTAGGTGAATTGGCCATGTTAAATTCTCCCTCTGTGTACCCGTAAAGACGTTGGGACTGTGGGGATTAGGGGATTTTCACAGTAACTTCATTGCAGTGTTAATGTAAACCCACTTGTGACACTAATAAATAAACTTTGAACTTTATCTATGTTTGGACCAAGGTTGTAATGAGATCTGGGGCTGGATAATCCTGTCAAAACTCAAACTGAACATCCGTGAGTAGGTCGTAATTGAATAAGCACTTTCATCAACACCTTTCATTACTTTGCTGATGATTGAGATTAGGCTAATAGAGCAATAATTGGCCAGGTTGGATTTGTCCTGCTTTTTGTGGTCAGGGCATACTTGGGCAATTTTCCAGATTGTCGAATAGATGCCAATGGTGCAGACATTGAGTTCTCCTGCTGCCAAAAGGATAAAGACACGTAGAAAGTGTGCAGCAAAATGTGAGAGCAATGATTCCAGGCCTTTGCAAACTAAGCTTCAATTTCCATGTAAATGTTCTTGAGAAAGCAGACTCAGATAAGGCACAATTGTGGTATTTGGAAATATAAAAACTGCAGATGAAGTTTACTTATTAGCATCACAAGTAGGCTTACATTAAGGCTACAATGAAGTTACTATAAAAATCCCCCAGCTGCCACACTCCATGTTCACTGCTGACCATACTGCATTGGTAAATATCGAAAGATCCCTTAGTGTTCGGATACCCTAAGGGACAACCTAGCACGGCCAATGCCCCGAACTGGCACATCTATCAGACTGTGAGAGGAAACTGGAGCACCTGGAAGAAATCCCACACAGACACGGGGAGAATGTGCAGACTCTGACCCAAGCCGGAAATAAAACCCTAGCGCTATGAGGCCACAGTGCTAACCTCTGTGGGGGTAAGCTGGGATGGAAAACATAGGATTAAAAAAACAGAAATAAAAATGCACATAGTCAAGGATGAAGAGAAAAGAATCATTGAATTCTTTATTCCACAGGATAGTGATGATGTGGAATTGAGTCCCAAAGAACAAAGAACAAAATCAGCCCGGGAAACAGGCCCTTTGGCCCAACGAGCCCGCGCCGCCATCTCAACACCACCAGTCCCACTCTCCACCCACGACCCCTGTCTAATGTTTTATGGCCATCCAGATTGAGGGAATCTGATTTAGGGACAATTTATTCCTGCCAATCAGCCTAACAGCACATCTTTGGGGTGTGGGAGGAAACCAGAGCACCCAGAGAAAACCCACGCAAGCACGGGGAGAATGCGCAAACTCCCACAGACACCGGCCCAAATCCATGTGTCTGCACAGCAATCAGTGATAGTCACTGAGCTGTTGTCTTGCCCAGTATCTGGTCCAGTTTAGGCACACACTAACGACATGAAGCACTAGGCCAATCTCGAACAACCAAGAGCAGCCCCAGTACGACCCATCGTGTGTATGCCCCTCGTTGGACACGAGGTGGACCGACTTAAAACCTGTGAATGAAAAGAGAAAAAACATTATTATCATACTATACCCGTTTACATTACCAGGGACGCCCCAATGCTAATGACCCTTATTTAAAACAATCTCCTATAGATTGTCCCAGAGGAAGTAATTAATTTGTAATGTGTTCAAAACCCATCTAAGAGCAAAACTACAGAGAAATGTGCAAGTCAATGGAAAGTCAAATTGGGAGTGATCTAAAGCAAGCTGCCAATTTATACTGTCATAGTCCCCCCCATAGACTGACTGGTGGCCATTTCATGCATGTTGGGATGTACCATACACACCTAAATCCAGATACTTTTGGGTTAAATTGACAGATGCAAGACTTAAGGATGTGGAGGCCTTGAAATCTGGCAGATCAGCACCTGTTTCTCAGGTAATGAATGGCCTCCTCAATCTCCAATTTGGTACTCTTAAATACACACTGAAGAGTCAGATGTTCACTGCTGACCATATTGGATTGATAAATATCGAAAGATCTGCTCGCTTTGTTCACACCTGAAACACAAATTAGTCTGATTGCATATGCAAATAAGATTTGATTTGATTTATTGTTGTCACATGTGTCAGTATACAGTGAGAAGTATTGTTTCTTGTGCACAATGACAAGGTCCCTCATGAAAGACTGGTGCAGAAGGTGAAGTCACATGGAGCTGGTAAGATGGATACAAAACTGGCTCGGTCAAAGAAGACAGAGGGTAGCAGTGGAAGGGTGCGTTTCTGAATGGAGAGCTGTGACAAGTGGTGTTCCTCAGGGATCAGTGCTGGGACCTTTGCTGTTTGTAATATATATAAATGATTGTGAGGAAAATGTAACTGGTTTGATTAGTAAGTTTGCGGACAACACAAAGATTGGTGGATTTGCGGATAGCAATGAGGACCATCAGAGGATACGGATCAGTTGGAGACTTGGGCAGAGAGATGGCAGATGGAGTTTAATCCAGACAAATGTGAGGTAATGCATTGTGGAAGGTCTAATACGGATAGGAAATATACAGTAAGTGGCAGAACCCTTAAGAGTATTGATAGGCAAAGAGATCTGGATGTACAGGTACACAGGTCACTGAAAGTGGCAATGCAGGTGGAGAAGTAATCAAGATGGCATACGGCATGCTTGCCTTCATCGGCCGGGGTATTGAGTTTAAAAATTGGCAAGTCATGTTGTCGATTTGTAGAACCTTAGTGAGGCTGCACTTGAGATATAGTGTTCAATTCTGGTCGCCACACTACCAGAAAGATGTGGAGGCTTCGGAAAGGGTACAGAAAAGATTTACCAGGATGTTGCCTGGTATGGAGGGCATTAGCTACGAGGAGAGGCTGTAGAAACATGATTTGTTCTCACTGGAACGATGGAAGGTGAGGAGTGACCTGCTAGAAGTCTACAAGATTATGAGGGGTATGGACAGAGCAGATAGTCAGAAGCTTTTTCCCACGGCCAATTACTAGGGGGCATCAACTACCTGAAGGCAAACCAATCTTGCAGCGAGAGTCTGTACAAACTAATCGACCCCTAACTCTGTCCACACTTCCTGCTGCCTCAGAATAGCAGCCAGCATAATTAAGGACCTATGCACCCCAGACATAGTTTCTTTCACCTTCTTCTGTTGGGAAAAAGAGTCAATTATTAGGGGGCACAAGTTTAAGTTGTGAGGGGCAAGGTTTAAAGGAGGTGAACAAGGCAGATGTTTTACACAGAGAGTAATGGGTGCCTGGAACACGTTGCCGGGGAAGGCAGCATAGTCAGTGCAGGCTTGGAGGGCTGAAGGGCCTGTTTGTTCTTTGTTCTTTATGTAGACAAAGCATACTGTACATAGAGAAGGAAAGGACAGAGTTCTGAATGTAGTGTTATGGTCATAGCTAGAGTGTAGAGAAAGATCAACTTAAAGTCTGACAGTAGCAGGGAAGAAGCTGTCCTTGAGTCATTTGGTATGTGACCTCAGACTTTTGTATCTTTTTCCCGACAGAAGAAGATGGAAGAGATTATCTTTGGGGTGTATAGTGTCCTTAATTATACTGGCTGCTTTTCCGAGGCAGCAGGAAGTTTAGACAGAGTCAAGGGTCTAATAAGAAATAAGAACATAAGAACATAAGAAATAGGAGCAGGAGTAGGCCATCTAGCCCTTCGAGCCTGCCCCGCCATTCAATAAGATCATGGCTGATCTGTCGTGGCTCAGTTCCACTTTCCCGCCCTCTCCCCATAACCCTTAATCCCCTCTCTTATCAAGAACCCATCAACCCGCTTCTTAAAAATATTTAGTGAGGCAGCCTCCACCACTTCAACGGGCAGAGAATTCCAGAGATTCACCACCCTTTGAGTGAAGAAGTTCCTCCTCAACTCCGTTCTAAACCGCCTCCCCTTTATCTTGAGGCTGTGCCCCCTAGTCCTACTGTCTTTTTTGAGCGGGAAGAGTCTCTCCACCTCTATCCTATCCATCCCATTCATCATCTTATACGTCTCAATGAGATCTCCCCTCATTCTTCTAAACTCTAACGAGTACAAGCCTAGTTTATTCAGCCTCTCCTCATGGCTCAACCCCCTCAACTCCGGCATCAGCCTAGTAAACCTCCTCTGCACTCCCTCCAAGGCCAAAATATCCTTGCATGAGTGCAGCGACCAAAACTGCACACAGTACTCCAGCTGCGGCCTCACCAATGCCCTATACAGCTGCAGCAAGACCTCCCTACTTTTATATTCAATCCCCCTAATAGTTGGTACAGACTCTCACTGCAAGATTTGTTTGCCTTCAAGCAGTTGATGTCAGTTCCAGCAGCATTCAGGAAAAGCAGGTTGATGTGTCCAGTAAGGTGGCAGCTAATAAGGTAAGTTTTTAAAATCAACACATCTAATTGCGGAGCCTGGAGGAGTGGGAAGAGGCTCTGATTATTATTAACTTGAAAATACAACTTTTCAAAAAAAAAAATTCATTCATGTAGGCATTGCTGGCATCTCCAGCATTTATTATCTATTTCATGTTCAAGAAATTGGTGATGAACTGTCTTCTTGAACCACTTTATTCTTTAAGAACATAAGAACATAAGAAATAGGAGCAGGAGTAGGCCATCTAGCCCTTCGATCCTGCCCCGCCATTCAATAAGATCATGGCTGATCTGTCGTGGCTCAGTTCCACCTTCCCGCCCTCTCCCCATAACCCTTAATCCCCTCTCTTATATTATGTTGTTGAATGTGAAGGGGTGGTAGTTAAACTCTCTCTTGTTGATGATTTCTTTGCCTGGGGCACATGTGTGACATATACATCACTTACCATTTATCAGCTCAAATGTGATGTTGTCCAGGTCTTACTGTTATGATGATACAGTGTCTTTAAGAAATGTTTTTTAATCATATTTCTTTGCAGGTTTTTCAAGCAGTCCCTAGCAATCTCTCTTGGCACTATTTTGTCTGTAGCTGGTGTCTCCAATTGTTACTGAAGCAATATAATGAACATCATGTTTTAAAAAAAAATCTGGTCTAATGCAGTGTCCTGGGGTTTTATGATCATTTGGGAATTGTTGGGTGGAGAATGATTGACAGGCCAGGTGGTGCCCAGGGATAGTTTTTCCACAGAAAAGTCTAAGATTTTAGTTTCATTTTTTCAGATGCAGTTTGGACTTTAGACAGAAAGCAGTGCCCATTCTTTTCCCCCCTCTCTGGAGTTGGAAATTCTGCTGTATGTGAGTTGATGTTAGAAGCTGGTGGAGGCAGGCAGTGTTTCTCTCTCTCCCTCCAGAGGTTTTTTGGAAAGTTCTAAGACTGGGGAGCTTCAGAAATTTAATCCAGCATTCAAAAGGCCAATTCACAGCAGGTGTTAAAAAGCAACAAAATCCAGCAACACGTGAGCACAGTTACTTTTTGTGCCACATCTAGAAAAGGGTGTCTGTTCCTAGGATGTTGTTTGACTTGGAAAATCAGAGGTTTATATTGTTTGATTTTTGTAATTAGTATGTTGTGCTAAATCTTTCTATTATATTTAAACTGTGTTCTCAAATAAACTTTGTTTGATAAAAGCTTCCTAGTGGGTCACTTGAACCACATCTGGAGTGAAACATTTTATACTCAACCATGCCAAATTTGAATGTAAAACTTAGAGTCTAGGCTAACTTCAGAAAACACCTTGGAGTTTCTGGCCTGGGTCTTAATGCTGTATAGAGGCACGGATGCTTTATTATCTGAGCATGGCACAATCATCAGTAAATATCAGATTTCCTGATGGAGAGAAGCTAATTTATAAAGCAAGTGAAAATGGTTGAGCCTAGGATGATGTCTTGAGGAGCTCCATGGCAATGTTCTGGGGCTGAAATAATTCACCGCCCACTCCCACAACCGTCCTCTATAGAATCCCTACAGTGTAGAAGGAGGCCATTCAACCCATTGAAGCTGCACTGAGCTCCCTCCCTCGCTCCATCCTCTAATTCACCCAATCTATACATTCCTGGACATTAACCAGTGATTTAGCATGCTCGATCCACCTAACCTGTGTATTTTTGAACACACAGACATGGAGAGAATGCACACAGTCATCCAATGCCAGAATTGGGTCCCTGGTGCTGTGAGACAGCAGTGCCAACTATTGTGCCACCATGCCAGTCCTTTCTTTGTGCTTTGTATGATTTCAGCCAAAGGAAAGGTTTTCCCTGGTTCCCATTGACTTTAATTTTATTAAATTCTATTTTAGTCTAATATTATTAAAGACTATTAAATGCTGCCTTGATGTTAAGGACAATCATTCTTACCTCTGGAATTCAATTCTTTTGCACAGGTTTGGACGAACGCTGTATGATGAGTTCTGAAACTGGATATTACCAGTAAAACTCGAACTAAGTATCAATGAGTAGGTCATTACTGAGTCAGCAACTTGATAGCGCTGTCAACAGCAGCTTTCAATCCTTTAATTGCTGATTGTGATTAGGCTAATGAGACAATAATTGGCTGGATAGGATTTATCCTGCTTTTAGTGGCCAGACTGTATATCCTGATCAGGAGAAATCCAATCCAGCCAATTATTGCCCCATCAGCCTAATCCCATCACGCAAACCAGCCTCCCAACCACTGGCTCTGTCTACACTTGCTGCTGCCTCGGAAAAGCAGCCAGCATAATTAAGGACACCACGCACCCTGGACATTCTCTCTTTCGCTTTCTTCCTTTGGGAAAAGAGATACAAAAGTCTGAGATCACGTATTAACCAACTCAAGAACAGCTTCTTGCCTGCTGTCATCAGACTTTTGAATGGACCTACCTTGCATTAAGTTGATCTTTCTCTACACCCTAGCAATGACTGTGTGCAGTTTTGGTTGCCGCACTTGTGGAAGGATATATTGGCCTTGGAGGGAGTGCAGAGGAGGTTCACTAGGCTGATACCGGAGATGAGGGGGTTAGCCTATGAAGAGAGATTGAATAGACTGGGTCTGTACTCGTTGGAGTTTAGAAGGCTGAGGGGGGATTTTATAGAAACATATAAGATAATGAAGGGAAGGGATAGGGTAGAGGTGGAGAGATTCTTCCCGCTTTGAAAGGATAGCAGAACTAGAGGGAACAGCCTCAAAATAAGGGCAGGGGGCAGTTTAGGTCGGAGTTGAGGGGGAACTTCTTCACTCAAAGGGTGGTGAATCTCTGTAATTCTCTGCCCATTGAAGTGGTGGAGGCTACCTCGCTAAATATACTTAAGTCACGGGTAGATAGGTTTCTGATAGACAGGGGAATTAAGGGTTATGGGGAGAAAGCGGGAAAGTGGAACTGATCCACTTCAGATCAGCCGTGATCTTATTGAATGGCGGGGCAGGCTGGAGGGGCTAGATGGCCAACTCCTGCTCCTATTTCTTATGTTCTTATGTAACACTACATTCTGCAGTCTCTCATTTTATTCTCCATGAACAGTATACTTTGTCTGTATAGCATGCAAGAACCAATATCTTTCACTGTATACTAATACATGTGACAACAATAAATCAAATCAAATCAAAGCAAAATCAAGTCAAATCAAAATCTCAGTAGCCTGTGTTATGGCTATACTGGAACAGTTTGGATAAGGGCCTAGCTAGTTCTGGAGCGCAAGTCCTCTGTGGGAAGTGGGATATTCTGGGAACCCATAACCTTTGCAATATCCAATGCTCTCTGCCATTTCTTAACATCATAGGGTGTGGATTGAATTAAAGAAAACTGGTGCCTGTAGTGAAGGAGACCACGGGAAGAGGCTAAGATGGATGAGGCACTCAGCACTCCTGCTGAAGCCGATTGTACTTGCTTCAGTCTTGTCTTTTACGTTGATATGCTAGGCTCATTCAGGATATAGATGATCATGGATGCTCCTCCTCCTGTTAGTCTTTTTTAATCGTCATTCATGACTGGATGTGATGGGATTGCAGAGCTTTGATCTGATCGATTTGTTGTGGGATTGCTGTCTATTCTGTGCTATTTCCACTGTTTACTACACAAGTACTCCTGTGTTGTTACTTCACCAGGTGTTTTTAGGTACGTTTGGTGTTGCTCCTGGAATGCACTCCCGCACTTTTCATTTAACTAAGATGTCTTTTTTTTTCTTGTGGCAATGGTAACTTCCAATAGTGTGTTAAAGAATAACAAAACCCTATAACTGTGGTTCTTTTTTGGGATGGAAATCAGGTTTCTTGGGAAAGGAGAGTCTAGAAATATCACTGCTGGATAGAAATCATAGAAATCCTACAGTGCAGAAAGAGGCCATTCAGCCCATTGTGTCTGCACTGACCACAATCCCACCCAAGCCCTACCCCATATCCCTATATATTTTACCTGCTAATCCCTCTAACCTACATGTCTCAGGACACTAAGGGGCAATTTTAACATGGCCAATCCACCTAACCCGTACACCTTTGGACTGTGGGAGGAAACTGGAGCACCTGGAGGAAACCCATGCAGACACGAGGAGAATGTGCAAACTCCACACAGGCAGTGACCCGAGCCAGGAATTGAACCCAGGCCCCTGCAGCTGTGAAGCAGCAGCGCTAACCACTGTGCTACTAAGGCACCTTATGATATCGGATCTATGATATTAAACACTGCCATGAAATAAAGGGTGTGCTCGGATCTTCTTTTATCTATGTTTCCTCCCAACCTAACATTATTTTTTGGGGTTCCATAGACTGACTCAGAAACCTCCGTGGATTTGGATCTATAATGCCCACCAGGGTATGATCCTCTGGGAAGTCGATATGCATTCCCTTTGGTGCTCCATGTTCTAGAAGTAGAATTCTAAATGACCACTCACAATGGGGGCTCACTAGCAAGGGGTGGGGGGGAGCTCAGAAACCTTCAGTGAATCAGGCCTGGAAAATCCTAACGATTGAACAGGTCCCCTAGATGCAAGCATTCCTGTAGCATTGCCACTGGCCAGACCCACCATTCCCAACATGTGGTTAGCCTTGTCTCCTGCTCCATCCCCAACAGCACTGCCAGAATTTCTACACAGTTTTTCATGTGTAACATAATAAATAAAAGGCAATTTTTGCAGATCTGATTGGCTAAGTAACATAAAGACTTAGAAGCTAGGAGCAAGAGGCCATTCAGCCCTCCAAGCCTGTTCCGCCATTCATTTGATCATGGCTGATTGTCCAACTCAATAGCCTAATCCTACTTTCTCCCCAAAATCTTTGATCCCATTCGTCCAAAATGTCTCTTGAATACATTCAATGCTTTGGTATCAACTACTTCCTATGGTAATGAATTCCACAGGCTCACCACTCTTTGGGTGAAGAAATGTCTCCTCATCTCCGTCCTACATGACCTACCCTGAATCATCAGACTGTGACCCCGGCTCTGGACTCCCCCCACCATCGGGAATATCCTCCCTGCATCTATCACTTTCTGCTTGCATCTAAGTTTATTTATTAGTCACAACTAGGCTTACATTAACACTGCAATGAAGTTACAGTGAGAATCCCCTAGTCACCACACTCTGGCGCCTGTTCAGGTACACTGAGGGGGAATTAGCATGGCCAATGCCTTTAACCATCGTGTCTTTCGGACTGTGGGAGGAAGCTGGAGCGTCTGGAGGAAACCCATGCAGACACAGGGAGAATGTGCACACTCTGCACAGACAGTGACCCAAGCCAGGAATCAAACCCAGGCCTTGGCGCTGTGAGGCAGCAGTGCTAATCACTGTGCCACCATGCTGGCCTGTTGTTAGGTTGTTAATGGATTAATTGAGAGGCAGATTTTTACACTGTTAACATTCTTAGCATTAAAACTGGGAAGCTGGGGACATTCTGTACTTGGATCAGCATTCCTTATTTGAATTTTATGCTTAGAAGAAATCCAATGCAAGAAGGAATGAAAGGGAAGTGGTTTGGTATTTTGGAATTCTATGCCTGGATTAGAACTATGCTTGGGATCAGATATGCCTTTATGTGCAGTCAACTGCCATAAGAAACATGGATGCAGATGGTTTAATTGGAAAAAAGTCTTACAGCTGGCAACTGCTCCATCATGAAATAGGAGCTCTGAAATAGTTTTTGTTTTAGGGATGTTGGCTATTGCAATGCAGTGGTGTCACTTTTAATAACATTTTTCCAGACGATTCATTGTATGCTAACACTTTTTTGGCTATGCCAGTCCCTACAAAATGCAAACTTAAAAGTACAATTCTATCATTTTATTTCCAGCTTTAACATGTGCGTTCTGCAAAAAAAAATAATGGCGCCAACTGCAGCCTGAATGGCTGCCAGTGA
Organism: Carcharhinus amblyrhynchos; assembly: GCF_965287045.1. Classification (NCBI taxonomy): domain Eukaryota; kingdom Metazoa; phylum Chordata; class Chondrichthyes; order Carcharhiniformes; family Carcharhinidae; genus Carcharhinus; species Carcharhinus amblyrhynchos. The sequence continues at coordinate 136,530,232 of NC_137327.1, forward strand.
CCTAGTGTCACCAAAGAGACCAGCACAGTTCTGGGAATAAGTTTTGATCATTTTCAGTCATTCATCAATCCTGATGCACAACCGCCTGGTTTGTGTCCTGCAGCACAGACTGAAAAAGCTATTTTCCGTCTCAGACCTTTAGCTCTGTCATTCTAATGTATTACAGCTAACAAATGATTAAATACTAAATCTGTGTATGTTTAGTTTCTGTGTGACTCTGCGGGCGTCAAGCTATTTCTGAGAGGAAAATGCCAAGAATATAGCCCCAGAAACATATTCCCTGAGTTTAAAAAGAGAGGGACCATGCTGGAAAATGAATAGCAGGCCAACCAGCGTCTGAATTTCAAGTTTACAGTGGCACATTAATCATTTTCAGCTCTCTGGGTGTGCAGCTTTTCAAAATTTGCCGTTTGGTTTTACTTTAAAACTTAGCTACAATCCTCTGCCGTGCAGTGTTTGAGGGTGGCACGGAGGCACAGTGGTCAGCACTGCTGCCTCATGGGGCCAGGGACAAGGGTTCAATTCCTGGCTTGGGTCACTGTCTCTGTGGAGTTAGCATATTTTCCCAGTGTCTGTGTGGGTTTCCTCTGGGTGCTCTGGTTTTCTCCCACAGTCTGAAAGATGTGCTGGTGAGGTGCATTGACCATGCTAAATTCTCCCTCATTGTACTGAACTGGAGTGTGGTGACTAGGGGATTCTCATTGTAAGTTCATTGCAGTATTAATGTAAGCCTACTTGTGACACTAATGAATAAACTTTGAACTTTATTTTGAACAAAGGGAATCTGCTTCACTCTCACTTAACTGCTTACTCTAATTCAGGGATTTGGAGCCTAACCCGACAGACACTGGGGCACTAGATGAATTCACTTTGCTAAATTTAACATTCTTTTGTGATTATCTGTTTCATCTTACTCTCCATCTCTTATTCATCCAGGGAGCTCTGACTTTGTTTGGCCTTGCTTTCCACCCCATAACAAAGCACTTTGACTGTACCAGAACGATCTCCAATTTAAAGGGAGAACTTGTTCAATTGCAATTTTTACCCATCAATTTTTGATTTCAGATCAGAACATAAGAAACTGGAGCAGGAGAAGACCGGACAGCCCACTGAGCCTGCTTCGCCTTTTAACACTATCATGGCTGATCTTGGGCTTCAACTCCACTTCCCTGCCTTTTCCCAATATCCCTGGAGTCATCAATCATTAAATAAGTTCAGTGAAGGAGCATCCATTATCCTCTGGGGTAGAGAATTCCAAAGATTCACAGTCTTTTGAGTAAGGAAATTTCTCCTCATTTCAATTCTAAACATCTGGTCCCTTTATCCTGAAATAATGCTTCCCTGTTCCAGATTCCCCAGTCTGGGGAAACAATCTATTCGTACCTGCCCCCATTCAATGCCTCAATGAGATCACTTCTCCTTCTGCTAAACCCCAGAGAATATAAACACAATTTACCAATGATTTTCATCATAGGATAACCTTCTCATCCCAGGGTCTAATCTCATGAACTTTCACTGTGTTGCCTCCAATGTAAATATACTCTTTCTTAAATGGAGACCAGAATTGCACACTGTACTTTAGCTATGGTCTCAGCAAAACTCTATACATCTGTAACAAGACTTCTTTATTCTTGCACTCCAATCCTCTGCGATAAAGGCCAACATAACATTTGCTTTCTTAATTGCGTGCTGTACCTGTGTATGAACATTTTGGGTGGGACTTTTTGGTTGCGCTCGTCAGAAACTGGAAAATTGGGCCCAGGATCAATGGACGTTTGCATGTTTCCCCCTCTTCCCCCCCTCCCCACCTCTCTGAGGTGTATTTTCTGGCAGTATCTATTTGGTTAGAGCCTGCCATGGATGTATCTTCCAGTCCTGGAATTCCATATAAACACATTGAGATTTATAGACCTATATTCCACAGTGCACATTCATTTCCTAATTATTTACCCAAAGCTGAAATTTCTAATTAGAAAGAAGCAGCCCTGTTGCTTGATAGAACAAAATTTGAGTATTACTGAAAAAAGAGACACACTGTCAAAACTTTTTATCTTGCACTCATCAGAGCAGAATTACAAGAATACCAAATTTAAAGGTAACAATAATTTATACTGCATGAGAAGCTGGTGCTGATTTTTTTGCAAATGGACTTTGATTGGTAGAAATGTTGCTGTGGAGAGTACACCTGGTTAGAGGAGTGCAGAGATCTCAAAGAGTTGTAGAGTTAGCAGAGGTAACAGAGATGGGGAAGGTTGAGACCATGGAGGAATTTGAAAAGAAAGATAAGAATTTTAAAATCAAGCCATTGTCAGACTTAGATTCACTGGAGGTGAGCAATGTATATTTTCTTAAACATGGAGATCAAAACTGCACACAGTATTCGAGAAGCTGTCTCACCAAAACCCTGTACAACTGTAGTTAGACTTTTATATCCACGGACTCCAAGCTCTTTGCAATAAAGGCCAATATGCCATTTGCCTTCCTGATTGGTTGCCGCACCTGCATCTTAACTTTATCCGTTCCTTCTATGAGCACATCAAGTCTTTTATCAACACTAAGGTTTCTCACTTTTTAAAGACTATTCTGCTTTTTTAATCATATGACCAAAGTGAATAACTTCACCCCTCCCTGTTATACTCCATCTTGTTGCCCATTCACTTAACCTGTCTATCTCTGCAGCCTCTCTGTGTCTTCCCCACAGCTTGCCTTTCCACCTAGCCTGGTATCACCAGCAAACTTAGATACATTACTCTCTGTGTCTTCATCTAAGTCATTAGCATAGCTTGTAAATAGCTGAGGCCTTAGCACTGATCCTTACAGCACTCCACCTGCTAACTTAAAAAAGCTCCATTTAAACCTGCTTTCTGACATTTATCCATTAGCCCATCTCTATACGTGCTTTATGTCACTCCTAATTCCATTAGTCCTCAGCCTGCCTATTAACCTTTTGTTTGGTGCCTTACTGAATGACTTTTGGAAGTGAAGGTATGCTACATCTACTTGTTTCACTTTAGCTATCCGTCTAAATACATCTTCAAAAAACTCTAAGAAATTTGCCAAATAGGATTTTCCATTAGGAAAACCATATTGGCTTGTTCTAATCACACAATGCTTTTCAAAGTGCACTGTTAATGATATATTCCAGTGTTTCTTGCATTTATTGTCTCTTCCTTTTATCAGTTTCTTGGTCCTCCTTCATTGAATTCCAAATTGCTCCCCAAGCTCAGGCTTAGCACTTTTTCTGACAATCTCATAGGCCACTTCCTTTGATCAAATGCAATCTTTAACTTATTTTGTCAGTCACTGTTGATTCACCTTTCCTCTTGGGATTTTGTATCTTAGAGGAATGTACATTTGTTGTAGATCACGTAATACCCCTTTAAATATTAGCCACTGCTTGTGAACCATCGAATGTTTTAGTGTATTTTCCATCCACCATAGCCAACTTGATAAAGGGGATTGACAAAGTGTTTGTAGGTGGGATGTTTCATCTTGTGGTGCAATCTAGAACAAGAGATCATAGTTTCAGTATAATGGGTGGCAGATTTAAAACAGAGGTCAGGAGAAATTACTTCTCCCAAAGGGTCATGAGTCTGTGGATTTCACTACCCCAAAGTGCGGTGAATACTGGGACATTGAGTAAATATAAGGCGGAGATAGATAGATTCTTAATTAGTAACGTGTTAAAGGATTATAGAGAACTGGCAGGAAGATCGAGTTGCGGCTGAGATGAGGTCAACCACGATTGGATACGATGGCAGAGCAACCTCAAGAAGCTTAACTGCCTACTCCCTACTCAGAACTCTTATGTTCTTTTTCTGCATATATTCCTCTGTTCAGATTTAAGACCCAAGTTTCAGAATCAACTGTATCGCTTTCAAATGGAATATAAAATTCTATCATATTTCCAAAAGAATCCTTTATACTAAGATTATTAAATGTCCCTTTCTCATTACGTAATGCTAAATCTAAAATCGCCCAATCCCTAGTTAGTTCTTTTCCAGAAACCTATCTCGCACACACTTCAGCAATTCATCTTCCACAGCATTAAGTGCTAGTTAGGGTTACCCAGTCCATATGAATTCACCCATTATTATCCGTGTTGCTCGCAGCTCTGATTTCCTGATTTATATCACGCGCAACATTACCAATACAATTTGGTGCTCTATAAACAATTTTGTTTGCTGCCCCTTGTTGTTTCTTAACTCCAAACTGGTCTACATTTCGATCCTTCGCTGTAAGACCGTCTCTCACGAATGTAATGATCTTGACCCTTATTAACAGCGCTACCCCACTGCCTCTACCTTTCTGCCTATCTTTCCTGAATGACAAATATGTTTGAGACTACCCCGGTCTCAGTCACCCTGTAACCACGTCTCTGTAATGTCAGCTGAATTACACCCATTTTCCTCTATTTGTGCCTTCAAATGATTTAACTTGTTGTGAATGCTGCGTGCATTCAGATACCCTTAACTTTGTCATTTGTACATTATTCCACACTCTAATTCTATTCCATTCTTTCCTTTGCTTTGTCTGCCTTCTAATTTTGTTTACTATTTTTCTATGTCCTGTTATCTGTTTTGCTTCCCTCCAGTCTGAGCTCCCTCTCAGTTACCATTCATCCTGCCAATCTAGTTTAAAGAACGTCCCCCCCCTTCCCCCCACACAACTGACACCACTGGCAAATTTATTTATAAGGACTCGAGTCACGCTCCTCTAAGGAGCAACCTAACGATCTTGCACAGGTTCCAATAGCCCCATAGCCCATCCCAATGCCTCAGGAATCTGATGCCCTCTCTCCTACACCAATCCTCCTGTCACATGTTCAATTACTCAGCCCTCCTATTTTTATGCTCACTAGCAAATGGCGCTGAGATCACTGCTCTCGAGGTCCTGCTTTTTAATTTCTTTCCTAACTCGCCTAAAATCTGCTTTCAGGATCTCATCCCTCTTTCTACCAATGTCATTGGTACCAATTTGGACCACCTTGTTATTCACTGTCCCCCCGGAGAATGCATTGCAGCTACTTTGTGACATCTTAGCCCTTGGCACCTGGGAGACAATGTACCATCCTGGAGTCAAGCCAATGGCCACATAAACCTTGATTCTCAATGTCCATATATCCACACAGAAGTCAGAATTGTAAATGATTTATCTTCCTCCTCCCAGGCACGGGCATCACAAACAATTGTAATTCCTCCATGATACTCCAGCTGTGCTTAACTAATAACGCACAGAACAGCTACTGTGTCCATTTTGCATAGTTTTATACCACACAACATGCTTACGATGACTAATGCACCTGGGATCAAAAGTTCAGCAGGGTAACATTAGAAATGACTGTCTGATATATTTCCAGGATATTTTACTCAGACATGTATAAGTCAGTTTTAATAGGAAATGATTCCTATGTGAGCAGTTCTGATGTCTATTACATGTGGTGAGTTAGAAACTTAATCCTCAAAGGTAATTTGAAAAAAGACTATCTGGTTAAATTAAAAAAAATCTTTGCTGACACAGGAGCATAAACAAGTCCACAGGGATATTTAAATAATATTCTATTTCCAGAATGAATTTCAGTTTAATAAAAAAAATATGGATTGACACTTCATAACTATTTTTGCAGGAACTTTAGAACTGGGACAAATATCATTGTTTAATAGTCAATGGTAAAGGTGTAACAATTTAATATGACTGTAAAACAACACTAACCTCTTTTGAGTCTGGTTTGAATGCAACAGTTGCACTTTATGCTTTTTAAGTCACAATTTTCCTTTAAACTATCTTCAACCACTGATACCATATGTTCCATGGTGCTTCAGTGCCCACACCACATCCATGGCCATCACCGTTTTGCTCTTGGCACGTTCAGTGTAGATCACCGAGTCCCTGGTGACATTGTCCAATCACTGAGTCCCTGATGACATTTTCGCAGATCAGGAAGGCGATGTGCTTAGTGTCCCTGCGAAGAGCCAGGTGCCAAATAGCTAGCTTAGAGATACCCAGGATGTTGGCTTTGCCTTTGACCAGCCCCTTACCACCTCCTCTCTACCTGACATGATCTGCATTAAGTAATCAACCAAAACAATCAATTACTATATGGTATAGGGATGTAACAGATATTAAACTGATAAGAACAGATACTATACAAGATCTTAGCTAAAAGGCTGATAACAATTGCATATTACATTCCATTAGGGAAGGAAATTTGCTGTCTTTACCATACAACCATAAGAACATAAGACATAGGAGCAGAATTAGGCCACTCCACCCATCGAGTCTGCTCCACCATTCAATCATGGCTGATATTTTTCTCATCCCCATTCTCCTGCCTTTTCCCCATAACTCCTGATTCCCTTATTTATCAAGAACCTATCTATCTCTGTCTTAAAGTCATTCATGATCTGGCCTCCGTAGTCTTCTGCAGCAAAGAGTTCCACATGTTCACCACTCTCTGGCTGAAGAAATTCCTCCTTGTCTCTGTTCTAAAGGATCGTCCCTTTAGCCTGAAGTTGTGCTCTCTGGTTCTAGTTTTTCCTAGTATCGGAAACATCCTCTCCATGTCCACTCTATCCAGGCCTCGCAGCACCCTGTAAGTTTCAGTAAGATCCCCCCTCATTCTTCTAAACTCTAATGAGTACAGACCCAGAATCCTCAACCGTTCCTCATACGACAAGTTCTTCATTCCAGGGATCATTCTTGTGAACCTCCTCTGGACCCTTTCCAAGGACAGCACGTTGTTCCTTAGATATGGGGTCCAAACTGCTCACAATACTCCAAATGAGATCTGACCAGAGCCTCATACAGTTTCAGAAGAACATCCCTGCTCTTGCATTCTAGCCCTCTCGACATGAATATTAACATTGCATTTGTCTTCCTAACTGCCGACTGAACCTACATTTTAACCTTAACAGAATCTTGAACAATGAATCCCAAGTCCCTTTGTGTTTCTGATTTCCGAAGCATTTTCCCATTTAGAAAGTAGTCTATGCCTCCATTCCTCCTTTCAAAGTGCATAACCTCACACTTCTCATTGTATTCCACCTGCCACTTCTTTGCCCACTCCCCTAATCAGTCCAAGTCCTTCTGCAGCAACCCCCTGCTTCTTCAATATTACTTATCTCTCTACACGTCTTTGCATCGTCTGCAAACTTAGCAACAGTGCCTTCAGTTCCTTCTTCCAAACTGTTAATGTATATTGTGAAAAGTTGTCGTTCCAGCATTGACCCCTGAGGCACACCACTAGTCACCGGCTGCCATCTTGAAAAGGATACCTTTATTCCCACTCTCTGCCTTCTTCCAATCAGCCAATCCTCTATCCATGCCAGGATCTTACCCTTAACACCATGGGCACTTAACTTATTTAACAGTCTCCTATGAGGCACCTTGTCAAAGGCTTCTGGAAACATAAATAAATCATGGTTCTCCTTTGTCTAACTTCATTGTTGCCTCCTCAAAGAACTCTAACAGATTCATCAGAAATGACCTCTCCTTGACAAAGCCATGTTGACTCAATCCTACTTGATCATGCATTTCCAAGTACTCTGCAATCTCATCTTTAATAATGGACTCTATAATCTTGCCAATGACTGAAGTCAGGCTAACCAGCCTATAATTTCCTGTCTGCTGCCTCCCTCCCTTTTTAAACAGCGGTGTTACATTAGCTACTTTCCAGTCCTCTGGGACCCTCCCTGCCTCCAGTGATTCCTGAAAGATCACCACCAATGCCTCCACAATTTCCTCAGCCATCTCTTTTAGAACCCTATGGTCCATCTGGTCCAGGTGATCTTTCCACCTTCAGACCTTGCAGTTTCCTCAGAACCTTCTCCTTAGTGATGGCCACTACTTAGTGGTGCCCCCTGACTTTCCTGGAGTTCTGGCATCTCACTGGTGTCTTCCACTGTGAAGACTGATGGAAAATAACTATTCAGTTTGTCTGCCATTACTTTGTTTCCTATTATTACTTCTCCAGCCTCATTTTCCAGTGATCCAATGTCCATTTTTGCCTCTCTCTTACCTTTTATATATTGAAAAAACTCTTCCTATCTTCTTTTATATTACTAGCTAGCTTACACTCATATTTTATCTTCTCCCCCCTTATTGCTTTTTTAATTATCCCCTGCTCGCTTTTAAATGTTTCCCAATCCTCTGGCTTCCCACTAATCCTTGCCACTTTATATGTTTTTTCTTTTGCTTTTATGTTGTCCTTGACTTCCCTCATCAGCCATGGATGCCTCGTCCTCCCCTTAGCCTGTTTCCTCCTCCTTGGGATGAATTTCTGTTGTGCCTCGCGAATAATTCTCAAAAACTCCTGCCATTGCTGTTCCACTCTCTCCCCTGCTCAGCTCCCTTTCCAATCAACTCCTCCCTCATGTCTTTGTAGTTACCTTTATTTAATTATAATACCATTACATCTGATTCCAGCTTCTCCCTCTCAAACTGCAAGGTAAATGCTATCATATTGTGGTCACTGCTCTCGAAGGGTTCCTTCACCTTCAGTTCCCTAATCAAGTCTGCCTCATTACATATCACCAAATCCAGAATTTCCTCTTCCCTAGTAGGCTCTGTCACAAGCTGCTCCAAAAAACCAGCTCTTAGACATTCCAATATCCCTTGATGTCACCAGTATCCAGAAATCTATTGATTACTGCCTTGAACATGCTCAATGATGATCTTCCAAAGCCCTCTTGGGTAAAGATTCATCACCATGTTCGGGAGGATTTCCCTATTGATTTTGATGGAGGGAAAAACCAGAAGTTGCCCTGAGGAGGGTTGGTGAAGGATTTGAGTTTCCTTGACGTTGAGTCTGAGACCAATTTTTTAGTATGCTTCTCTGAAGGTGTCAAGCATATCTTCTGAGAGAGCAGAGATGTCACCATCTACATACCGAAGTTCCACGAGTGATGTCAGTGTCAATTTCTTTGAGGATTTCAACCAGTTGAGGTTGAAAAGTTTCCCATCCATCCTGTAGACCATGGTTCTTGACAAGGTGAAGGATGGTAGCAATGAAGATAGGGGGCAATGGCACATCCCTGCTTGACTCCAGTCTTGAATTCGAAGGTTTTAATCATACTTCCAGGTGCCTCAGTCCTGTACCCATCACCTCTCGCCAATCGCTGCAGGGCTCCTCTCTGTGGGGAGTGTATTGGTTTCCTTTAAATAGACACTGTGTGCGGGACATCTTTTAACATGGGCATGCCATTGCACATTAGCACAAACACAGTTGTTGACACAGGGTGCACTCAGTTCCAGGAGCAAGGGAAACTCGATGACTGGGGATCTTGCTACTGCTGCAGCTTTCATCTGTTATCAGAGCCATGGATACCATACGAGTTTCTTCCAACTGATCCGCCATTGAGAATCCCATCAGCCATGGGGACCATGCCCAGCTCCCTATTGAACATATCTAATGAACCTGCCCCAACAGCTTTCTGTGGTAGAGAATTCCACAGGTTCACAACTCTCTGAATAAAGAAATCAACCTCATCTCAGTCCTGAATGGCTTATCCCTTATTCCTAGCCTGTGACCCCCAGTTCTGGCCTTCCTCAACATTAGGAACATTTTTCCCACATCTAGCCTGTCCAGTCCCATCTGGATTTTATATGCTTCTATGAGATCCCCTCTCATTCTTCTAAATTCCAGTCAGTATAAGCCCAGTGGATCCCATATCTCTTCATACGTCAGTCCTGCCATTCCGGGAATCAGTCTGGTGAACCTTTGCTGGACTCCTTCAATAGCAAAAATGAACTTCCTCAGACTGGGAGGCCAAAACTGCACGCAATACTCAAGGTGTGGCCTCACCAAAGCCCTTTATAACTGCAGCAAGACATCCTTACTCCTATATTTAAACCCTCTTGCTATGAAGGCCAGAATGCCATTAACTTTCCTCATCACCTGCTGTACCTGTATGCTACCCTTCAGCGACTGTTCCACCGTGACACCCAGGTCACGTTACACTTCCCCTTTTCCTAAACTGCCACCATTCAGGTAATAATCTTCCTCGCTGTTTTTGCCACCAAAGTGGATAACCTCATATCTATCCACATCATATTGCATTTACCAAATACTTGCCTACTCAGCCTGCCTGTCCAAGACACCCTGCAGCCTCTTGGCATTCTCCTCACCGCACACACTGCCACCCAGCTTAGTCTGCAAATTTGGAGATACTGCATTCAAATCCTTCGTCCAAATCATTAATGTATATAGTGAATAGCTGGGGTCCCAGCACTGAACCCTGCAGTATCCCACTAGTCACTGCCTGCCACTCTGTAAAAGGCCTGTTTATTCTCACCTTCTGCTTCCTGTCTGCCAACCAGTTCTCTGCCCACATCAACACATTACCCTCAATACCATGGGCTTTAATTTTGCTCACTAATCTCTTATGTGGGACCTTGTCAAAAGCCTTTTGAAAGTCCAGATACACAACATCTACTGGTTCACCCTCGTCCACTCTACTGGTCACAACCTCAGAAAATTCCAGAAGATTTATCAAGCATTATTTCCCTTTAGTGAATCCGTGCTGATGTGGACTGATCCTGTCACTGCTTTCCAAATGTTATTATTGCATCCTTAATAATCAACTCCAGTATTTTCTCATCATTGATTTCAGACTAACCGGTCTATAATTCCTGGTTTTCTCACTCCCTCCTTTTTTAAAAAATGGGGTTACATTAGCCAACCTCCATACACTGGAACTCTTCCAAAGTCTATAGGCAGTTGGAAAATGATCACCACTATTTCTAGGGCCACTTCTTTGAGTACTCTGGGATGCAGAGCATCAGGCCCTGCAGACTCATTGGGTTTTAATCCCAGCAATTTCCGCAATACAGTTTCCTGACTGTTGAGGATTTCCTTCAATTCCTCTTCAAGCTAGACCCTCTGTCCCCTAGTATTTCTGAAAGGTTATTTGTATCCTCTTTAGTGAAGACAGATCCAAAGTACTTGTTCAGCTGGTGTGCCATCTCTTTGCCCATTATGAATTCACCTGATTCTAATTGCAAGGGACCTCCATTTGTCTTCACCAGTCTTTTTCTCTTCACAGATGTATAGCAGCTTTGCAGTCAGTTTTGCAGAGTACAAGCCAACTCTTGTACTCTATTTTCCCTTTCTGAATTAAACCCTTTGTCCTCCTCTGCTGGAATTTAAATTTCTCCCAGTTCTCAAATTTGCTGCTTTTTTGGACTAATTTATATGCCTCCTCTCTGTCTTTCCCTTGTTAGCCATGGATGAGCCACCTTCCCTGTTTTACTCTTACGCCAGACAAGAACGTGCAGTTGTTGAAGTTCATCCATATGTTTTTAAATGTCTGCCATTGCCTATTCACTGTCAACCTCTCAAGTATACTTTGCCAGCTTTTCCTAGCCGATGCACATCTCATACCATCAAAGATAGCTTTCCTCAAGTTCAGAACCCTAGTCTCAGACTTAACTCTGTTCCTCACCATTTTAATGAAGAATTCTACCAAATTATGGTCACTCTTCCCAAAAGGATCTCGCACTGCAAAGTTGCTAATTAATCCTCTCTCATTACACAATACTCAGTCTAGGATGACCTGCCTGCTAGTTGGTTCCTCGACATATTGGTCGAGAAAACCAGCTCCCTTAAACTCTCCATGAAATCCTCTTCCATCACATTGCTATCAGTGTGGTGAGTCCAATCAATATGCAAATTGAAGTCATCCATAATAACTGCAGTAACCTTACTGCACAGATCCTTGGTTTCTTTCCTGATGTGATCCCCAATCTCACTGTTACTGTTTGGTGGTCTGTACAAAATACCCACTAGTGTTTTTTGTCCTTTGGTGTTCCGCAGCTCCAGCCATACAGTTCCACATTGTTCAGGCTAATGTCCTTCCGTATTATTGGATTAATCTCCTCTTTAACCAGCAACGCTACCCCACCCCTCTTTCCTTTCCGTCTATCTTTCCTGAATATCGAATACTCTGGATGTTGAGTTCCCATCCCTGCTCAGTCTGGAGCCAGCTCTCCGTGATCCCAGTTACATCATATCCGTTAATGACTATCTGCGCAGTTAATTCCTCCACCTTAATACAGACGCTCCTCGCATTGAGACACAGAGCCTTCAGGCTTGCTTTTTGGCATTTATTCCCCTCCTAGAATTATAACGTTATGTGGACAACTAAATGTTTATTTCTCTGCCTTCCACTTTTCCCCTCACCTCCTTTTGTTCCTGTCCGCAATTTACTTCCTGCTGTCTTCCTGCATCGGTTCCCATTCCACTGCCATATTAGTTCAAACCCTCTCCGACAGCACAACAAAATACTCCCCCCAGGGACACTGGCTCCAGTCCTGCCCAGATGTGCCAATACACTTCAAATAGTTCAAATCCAGGAAGCAGGCAGGTTCTGACAATTTACTTTGAACAAAGCAGCTGAAGGGGGAATGGTGTCTGAAAACAATAAGACAAATCAAAATAACAAGTATATATTTTAACTTCACATTAGGCAATCACGTGGTATGTTTCAAGATGATCAAGGCAATGTTTTAAACAGAAAGTATGCTGTTGGATTATTCTTCCCTGTTAACTAAATGTAGGCCAGGTGACTAGTTAAAAGCCAAAGTGTAAAGTTTATTTATTCACCACATGTAGGCTTACATTATCACTGCAATTAAGTTACTTTGAAAATCCCCTAGTTGCCACTCTCCAAGGTCTGTTTGGGTACAATGAGGGAGAATTTAGCATGGCCCAATGTACCTAACCAACACATCTTTCGGACTGCAGGAGGAAACCAGAGTACCTGGAGGAAACTCATGTAAACACGGTGAGAATGTGCTAATACAGACAGTGACCCAAGCCGGGAATCGAACCCAGGTCCCTGGAGATGTGAGGCAGCAGTGCTGACCACTGTGCCACTCTCTATTAACAGGAATTGACGGCTACTATTGGAAATAGAAACTTCAGGGCTCTCAGTCTTTACCCATCGTATTTATCTTTACTATCTGTTAACTCTTTATGTAACTTCTTGGGAAGTGAATCCTTTGTTGAACCTCATAATATCTGAAATAAACAATTTAAATAGAAATCTGCTGTTGAATGTAATAAAGTAGAATTAGAAAAAAGGACAAAGACAAGGAGCGGTCCTTTATTCACAGGAGATGGGAAAAAAATGGCACTGAAATTCTTCGAAGGGTTAATAAATGCAAAGGAACATGAAGCTGCCAGAACATTAATCAGTGCATTGCTTTTTAAGGTTGCTTATTAATTACATTTTTGGATTTATGGAACTGTGATTTTAATCGATAAATTTTTCAAATGGACATCATTACCTTTGCAAGCTTTGAGTCCAAATGTTTCCATCCGGCTTTAATCTGGTTTGTGTCTCATGTGAAGGTTTGACTGATGGGATTACGACATGGTTTCACTTTAGGGTGCTTCACTGAGCAGAGTGCAGGGTCACATCCTCCTGTGACACACATTTACAATGGTTTTGTTCTAGGTCAAAGCAAAAAAAAACACTGAAATATAATTGAAAAAGAAAGAACCATCTACCTTACGATATTTGATTCATTATTAACACATTTTATAAAATATTGACTGAAATGCTGGACTGGAGGGGCAGGACACACTCCAATTCTCATTCTTAGGCAGTCCCTCGGAATCCAGGATGACTTGCTTCCACACTGTAAATTAGCTCTCAGGTGACTGAGGAGTCCAATGCATGATCTACAGGGTGGGATTTTATGGCCTTGCTCATTCTGAGACCATAAAATCCCGCCCGAGGTCAATGGACGTTTCCGTTGTCCGCCCCTTGCCCGCTCCGATTCCGTGGTGGATGGGGTGGTTAAATCCCAGCCACAGTCTCTGTCACAGCTGGGGCAGGTGGCAGTTGGAGGAGTGGGTGGGTGGGGGTGCCTGGGTTGTCACGCTTTCACTGACCCAGGCTTGTCTTCAGCTTCTTCTCAGCGACAAAACTCAAGACCCTTTCAGGATGCTTCTCCTTCACTTTGAGTGGTCTTTGGTCAGGGATTTCCGGATATCGGTGGGGATGTGGAATTTTTTCATGGAAGCTTTGATGGTGTCTTTGAATCGTTTCCTCTGCCCTCCTGGGGCTCGCTCGCTGTGTCGAAGCTCCGAGTAGAGCGCTTGCTTCAGGAGTTTTGTGTCAGGCATGTGGACGATGAGGCCCACCTGGTGGAACTAATCAAGTGTTGTCAATACTTTGATGGTGGGGTTGAAACGGTTTGAATGAAATCACTGACGTTGATGCGCCTATCCTGCCAGTGGACCTTGCAGAGGCAGTGCCACTGGCACTTCTGCAGGGTTTTGAGGTGCCTGCTGTCCATAGTCCACATCTCTACAGCATGGGGATCACTCCTGCTCTTCAGCCCATCAACTTGGTGCCAGATTTGAGGTCCTGCTCTTACATAAGAACATAGGAGCTAGGAGCAGACAATTCAGCCCCAAAAACCTGGCCATTCCCGATTCCTTCAAATACTCCCTTCCTAAGGTGACTGAAGGCTGCATTGGCACCTTAAACGTGGTGTTGGACCTCATTGTCGATGTCTGCCCTTGTTGACAATCGGCTCCCAAGATATGTCCACAGTTTTCCATATCATTTGTTCCTAATTTGAATCTTGGCATCAAGTTCTTGATTGGTGAGGGGAATCAAGTGTTACGGGGAAAAGGTTGGAGAATGGGATTGAGTAATTTACCAGCCATGAATGAATGGCAGAGCAGACTTGATGGGCTGAATGGCCTAAATTTGCTCCTATATCTTATAGTCTTATAGAAGACATATTATGGAGACTAGGAAAGAAGGAAAAATTAGACAGAAAGACCTCATTTTTCTAATATAGCAATGTATTAGGCTAAAACAAAACTACCTGCTTGTAATAAAACTTTTATTATAATTACACAATATATTAAATCAAAGTATAAACCATTTAAGAGCAGTACTTGTTCCTTTGTTCTAAGAGCAGGTCATAACATAATCCACTATAATTCAAACAGCTTTGTGTTGATATTTTGCCTGAAATAGATCAATGTTCATGGACTGGAGTATCAAGGAATCAAAAAGGAATGAAGTTAAATTAGCAGTGCGGGTAACAGCGTGAGCAATGGGTTTCAAACTGTATATTATTATTTTGAGCACTGGATGGCAGGAGGTCAAACCGTTTCGGTAAACTGGAAATCATACCAGAAGAACATTCTAAATCAATAAAAGAGGGCAAATAACAAAGCAAAATATCCAATGAAGAAAGGAGTTTTTGTTGGGGGTCAGAATTTACCCCAAATCACCAAACCCCAAATTAAAAGCACCTCTTTCGACATGTTAAGCTCTGATATCTTTCCTAACATTTCTGTAATAACGTTCTGTGAAAATTTTGAACTGTTTCAGTTTTTTTAAAAATGTGGATCTCATAGCCTGGCTTGGTAAAAACTCAACGAAGAAATTATAGCTGCATTTTCCTTTGAGCTTGGGTTACATTTAAACATAAATTTTCATCTATTCCTCAACACAGCTCACGGACGTGTAGCCAGCCTTGGTCGTCAGATCTGAAGAAAGGTTTCAAATGTGACAAAGTTTAATAATAGTCATCTGTGCAAACAGCAAACGCAAGAGAATGTAAAGATTTTTTGGGTAAGTTTTAATAAGGGAAAAGCTGGATTGCCGAGGGTGGGAATTGTACACGGGGCTTGGAAATGGGACCAGGGGAACAATAAATGCTAAAATGGTTTTTATATGGTTGAACAGTTTCAAGCGAATCATAGAGGCACAAAAATACCTTTCATTTACGATTTGCTTTAGCTGAGTGCAGAACACAGTGAATAGTCTTTAATGTGTGCTTAGAAAACTGCTGGGAGACATATTCCTATAAAATGCGATCAGTGGTCACCACTACCTTTTCTGAGCTAACAAATTTACAGAATTAATTAATCCTTTGACATGAAGCGCTTGAGATGCTGTGAGTTTGACGAGTGGAAACTTTATTCTAATTTCATGAGCTCGGCCCTAAGTGAGAAAGGCGGCAGTGGCAGGCTGTGAAAAAACTGAATGCTGCATGACTGAGCTTTCCTTTTCTTCACTGCTTCATCGCTCCAGAATGAAATAGCTTTAATACTCTCAACAAGTGCCCTCTGTCCATCAAGCTCCCTCAGTGTTATGCCTTGTGAGTTCCTCTGAAACCTCCTGGGCTGATAAGTTTGCAGCTCAGTACAAAAGTTAATTCAGAGGGACTTGGCAACGGATTTGTCTGAGCAAACAGGGACAAAAAAAAAGCATGAAAAATTTTTCACCATCAAGAAATAATGTGAAAGACTTGCAGGTTCCCAAATGGGACTTTTTAATCCTTTCTTTCTCTGGAGTCGAAACAGGATTTACTGAATAAATTTGAATTGTTTTATTAATTTATCTCATTTCATTTTTTTCAACCAACTAGAATGTCTTTAAAATTCGTAACCTTTCAGTGCACCCAGCCTACCTGTATTAGAGAAACACCAGGCTTCCTGTCAGCAAATTATTAGTCTGGTTCAGGCTCTAGTTTCCTGTGTCCAGTGTTTCAAGTTGTTGTGTGGTATCGTTATTAAACAGTGTAATGTGATCTCTGGAAGATGTTTGTTCGCTCTTTTGCACTGGGGAATAATTTTGTGAGTGGTTTCAACAAGGAGTTAAGGACGCACCTGAGCAGAATCCAAGTCTTAAAAGTCTCAGGAAATGGAACTAATTGAAATTTGGTCTAGGGTATGAACAGGAGTCTCTTGGCAAAAAAAAGCAACTTTAATTAAAAAGCTTGCATGTCAGCCTGGTGCCTTGCTGCATTAACAGAGTCTGTAATAGCAGGGTAAAACATATTCCTCCCTCAACAACTTTACGACATTATTTATTTATTAGTGTCACAAGTAAGGCTTACGTTAACACTGCAATGAAGTTACTGTGAAAATTTCTAGTCGCCACCCTCCGGCACCTGTTCAGGTACACTGAGGGAGAATTTAGCATGGCCACTGCACCTAACCAACATGTCTTTCGTACTGTGGGAGGAAACCGAAACACCCGGAGGAAACCCATACAGACACGGGGAGAAGGTGCAGACTCTGCACGGGCAGTGACCCAAGCTGGGGACTGAACTTAGGTACCTGGCGCCGCAGTGCTCACCACTGTGCCACCGTGCTGCCCTGATTTCAGGTGGACTGGCTTGGGAGCAGTCTAAATTGGAGCATGAGCCAAGCCAGGCCACTATTAAGCAACCTTTCTAGCCGCCACTTAGTAAAACTCTTAAAACCTACACTTTCAGTGAAAATGAACATGTTCCAGTTGTCAGGCTTGTACTTTCTGTGAGTGTGGTTCCCTGCTATGAGTGGGGTTCATATTAGAGTTACTGTAAGAAAATGTTATACACAATGGGGAGCTTAAAATGCCCTCAACCCACAAAGGAAATGAAATCCTCTCAGATATGAGGACAATTAATACCTTTATACTCTACATTCAGACTGATGAGTTAGCATTCATCGATTAAGGGCATTGGTGCCAAAAGTTCAATGCCCAGAGGCAAGAAGTGCATAGAATCATAGAATGATTTAACTCCGAGAGAAAAGATACAGCCCATCGTTCTGCTGCTGGCCCTTTGGTAGAGTTACCCAATTAGTCCCAATCTACTGCTTTCTAAAAGATCATAAGAAATAGGAGCAGGATTGGCCCTCTGGAGCCTGCTCCGCCATTCAATTGGATCAGTATTGATTTCCTCGTGGCCTTAACTCCACTTTCCTGTCCGCCCTCCAAAACCCTTACCTCCTTTTCTCAATCTCCTTGTCTCAGTCAGCCTTGTAGAATGACCAAGCCTCCATTACTCTCTGGGGTAGAGAATTCCAAAGACCCTCTGAGATATGGGCCCTGATTGTATTGTCGCACTCGCCCTGATTCGCATTCTAATCAGTATCACACACTGAGTGTGCGTCTTCATCTGCCCTGTTTGTGGATCAGGACTCCCCACTCACCTGACGAAGGGCCAGAGCCCCGAAAGCCAGTGGCGTTTGCTACCAAATAAACCTGTTGGGCTTTAACCTGGTGTTGTAAAACTTCTTACTGTACATAACTGAAATGCCACACCTCCAATCCCCATTGGAGTAAGTCACTCTGCACTCTCTCTGAAGCTTTGACATCTTTCCTAAAGTGTAGGGCCCAGAAATTGAACACATTATTCCAGTTGAGGCCTGACCAGTGTGTTATAATGTTTTAGTGTAATCTTAATGTCAAAATTGTGCTGTGGTAGAATATTTGCTTTAGGCTGGTAACTGAGCACAGCTGTCCCCAAGTGGGGATGGACTGGGGAATTATTACCAATTAACTATAAACCAATTGACTCTGGGTGTCTGAGAGAAAGTGGGAGAGTCAGTGGGTGGGGTGGGCAGGGAGTGCGGTGGGGTAGTGGGGTGAGGGGGTGGTGGAGGGGAGGTGTATGCTCCTGTTTTCTTCAGGGGGGGTTGCTGGGAATGGCAGTAGGGCTGGAAAGTTCTCCAGGAGTCCTTTTAAGTCAGTGAGATTTCCCAGATCATTTGCCCCGCCCCAGCCAATGATGTAATCGGAATTGTGACTTTGAAAGTCAGGGTCTTCATTTGAATAGATTCGAACATCATTATCAGGCCTGATAGACCCAGGCCACATCAGATTGGCAATTCACGTGTATCATTACAGGTTCCACACAGCACGGTATGGTGGCACAGTGGTTAGAACTGCTGCCTCAGAGCACCAAGGACTTGGGCTTAATTCCAGCCTTGGTTGATTGTCTGTGTGGAGTTTGCACATTCTCTCTGTGTCTGCGTGGGTTTCCTCCGGATGCTCCGATTTCCTTCCACACTTCAAAGATAAAGTTAAAACTTATTTATTAATCACAAATAAGGTTTACATTAACACTGCGATGAAGCTACTGTGAAATTCCCCTAGTCGCCACAGTCCGGCACCTGTTCAGGTCAATGCACCTAACCAGCGCATCTTTCAGACTGTGGGAGGAAACTGGAGCACCCGGAAGAAACCCACGCAGGCCCAGGGAGAATGTGCAAACTCCACACAGACAGTAACCCAAGCTGGGAATTGAACTCAGGCCCCTGGCGCTGTGAAGCAGCAGTGCTAACCACTGTGCTACCGTGCCGCCTGCAATCTGCAGGTTAGGTGGATTGGCCATGCTAAATTGTCCCATAGTATCAGGGAGATTAAGAGAGTAAATATGTGGGGTTATGGGGATAGATAGGGCCTGGGTGTTGTTAGTGCTGGCGATAGGCCTTCTCCTGCACTGTAGGGATTCTGTGACATCTATACCATGCACCTGATAAGCTGAGGGTGTTGCACAGGTGAGTACAGCCCCCAGGGGTAATGGGTCATGTCCAGTCATTTTATTTATTTTTAACTGTTCTCTACCTTTTATTTCTTTATTGTCTTTCTTTATTTTCCTTCCCCCCCATTCTTTCCCCCAATTTTATCTCCCCGTTTCTTTTACCTTTTGTCTCCCTTTGCCCCTTTTTCTCAATTTTACCTCTCTCCCAACCATCTTCCTCCTCCCTCCTCATCTTCACCTTTGCAGTTTACCCTCTGATTTCAGCTTCTCTGCCATTTACATCCTCTATTCTCGATGTGAACTGCCATTATCGCCTTTTAGCCTTTCCCCTTATTTTTGTGGCTATGACTCATCTCTCATTCCCTCACCCTACTGTATAAATATCTCCCACTTGCTGTGCCTTTTAGCTTTGACAAAGGGTCATCCGGACTCAAAACATCAGCTCTTTTCTCTCCTTACAGATGCTGGTCAGACCTGCTGAGATTTCCCAGCATTTTCTCTTTTGGATTCAGATTCCAGCATCCACAGTAACTTGCTTTTATAAGGATGATAATAAGTTGCCTCCTTCTGCACTCACTCCTCACTCTCATCCGAAAATTTGCTTAGAAAGCAAACTGTTGATGGGTTGCCAGTGGACCTCTCGCTTTCCTCCCCACTTGCCTTTCTACATCCCTCCACTTAAGCTTTGGTATAGTCAAGTGGGGAGCATCTCCATGACAGCACTGCCTGACCTGACCCAGAGTGGAGAGAATCCTGGTTGCTGATGTACCGTTACCATCTGATAGCTGCCATTGTGAGAGCCGATCTTAGAGTTCAGTGCAATCATAGAATTCCGACAGTGCAGAAGGAGGCCATTTGGCCCATTGAGTCTGCACCAACTCTCTGACAGAATATCTTACCGAGGTCCTCTCCTCCGCCCTATCCCCATAACCCCACCTATTTATCCCACCGATCCCCCTAATCGACACATCCTCAGCACTGAAGAGCAATTTAGCGTGGCCAATCCAATCCACCTAACCTGCACCTTTTTGGAAAGAAACTGGAGCTCCAAGAGCAAGTTCATGCAGACACGGGGAGAATGTGCCAACTCCTCAGAGACAGGCTGGAATCGAACTCAGGTCCCTGGAACTGTGAGGCAGCAGCACTAACCACTGTGCCACTATGCTGCCCATAATAGGAGAAAGAGGATCTCATAGGCGTCCAACAATCCACAATTAGATGGCACCTAACCCTCAAGATGTCCCAAAGTCCTTCACAGCCAATGAAGTAGTTTAGAAGTGTGGTCACTGTGGTCTGAAAGAACTTCCATATTGTTCCAGGAAGTCACCACACTTCTTGCTCAAACTTAGCCTCAGTGCAGGTAAATCAAAAGCATTTCAGCTCCTAATGTAGAATCATAGAATATCTACAGCACAGAAGGAGGCCATTTGGCTCTCGAGTCTACACTGATAACAATCCCACCCAGGCCCCATCCTAGTAACACCATGCATCTAACCTCCTAATCTCCCTGACACTTAAGGAGCAAGTCAGCATGCCCAATGCACCTAACCAGCATATCTTTGGACTGTGGGAGGAAACCGGAGCACCCGGAGGAAACCCATGCAGACACGGGGAGAAAGTGCTGACTCTGCATCGTGACCCAAGGCCGGGAATCAAACCTGGGTTCCTGGTGACGTCAGGCAGCAATGCTAACCACAGCAATGCCACCAGGTTGCTTGTTAAATTAACCTTTAAATAGCCCAGAACGGGATCTCAATTTGCTTCATAGTAGTTGTTGTCTGAGGGATGAATAGCAAAGATACTGCCAGCACTTGCATTGGTACATTCTGTTATCCCGATGTTATAACAGCCTGCATTTTGTGTCACTGATGCCACAATCTCCCATTTTCAGTGTCCCGGAAATGTACTCAGGGGGATGCACCAGCCTGCAGCCTCCACTTCACTAACATCAGGCAAGGTACGTGGAAGGAGAGGTCAGTGCTGTGTGAGAAACTCAGGCGTGGCTGTGCAGCGCTGTTAGGAGCTGGGTTAGGCATCTGAGTTTTGGGCCTACAGGCTACAGAACAGGTGAGAACAAGCAATGACATTGCCAAGCATTCCAGTGGTGGCAAAGTTAACTTCCTCAGGGTAATGACTCAATCGGTTGCATTAATTTTGCCGCAAGGTCGGCAGAAACCATACTTTTGCAGATTATCCAGGGTTACCAGCAGACGGGCAGCCAATTTAGAGAAATCTTGGAGGAAACTGTATTTTTGTTCTGTTGGAAAGATTCAACTATTCCAACAATATTAAAATAGAGAGTAATCGTCCCACCGAGGTAGCTGCCGTCATCAAAAAAAGCATTGTCAGTTTTAGTAACATGTACCTGTCACTAATAAAGATGAGTGATGGATTTGCATTTAATTTGTAACTGGCAGGAAGTTAGTCTCCGTGGCCAAGCGCATTTATGAAGCATTGTGTTCACAATGTTCTCAGTTAGTGCTGGGAGGGAACGATCACTCCTAATACCTCTTTATATTCTGGATTTACTAATCTTTCCAATTACTGTTTACTTTGGATAGATGAACAAAAGAAGTCAGTGTGGTAATAGCAGGAAAATATTGAGAGTTAAATGCCCACAGTGTTGCTTACTAAAGGCAGCTTTCTGCAGTGCTTCCCTTCAAATTCCTCGTCCACTAAAGATTAGAGTGTTTCGCAAAGATATGCTGTGATTTGAAGGTTTTTGCCCAGTATAAATCACTTACAGATGCCTCTTGCCTTGCAATCCAAGAAGATGCCACTCTCCTTTAATAACATCTAAGGGAGTTTTCATCTAATGTAAATCGATCACGGTTGTACAATCTAAAATCAACTAGAACCATAGAATCCATACAGGGTGGAAGTGAACCATTCAGCCCGTCAAGTCTGCACTGACATCAAAAGCACACCTTACCCAGGCCCACCCACCACCCCCACAAACCCACACATTTACCATGGCTAATCCACACATGTACAGATCTTTGGACACCAAGGAGCAATTTAACATGGCCAATCCGCCTACCCTGCTCATAGCATTCTGCAGATTCATGTGAATCTTGGAGAGGCATCAATTTATAATCAGCTATAATTATCTAAGCTTGAGCTGCCTTGCACAATTGACTGCTTGATTCGATGTGATCATCTTTGGTCTGCAGAAAGTCTGAGAGCTTTTCATCCTGGATACCCATAACTTAGCAATCACAGATTAGCTCGTCCTTTAGTGCCCTGTATCTGTAGGAACTAGCTAGGCGATGTAGGTTAAAAACCCAATCAATTCTCCAGGCCGTTGCCGGTTAAAAGGTGCCTGTTCAATTTCTATACTTGGCTTCAGGCTAAAATAAGTCTCAAAGCTTTTAAGAATGGGCTCAAAGCCTGCAGTGGACTCCTGCACACCACCGGGGTGATTATCCCCCCAAAAATTCTAAATATCGAATTCATATAAAAACGGAAGTAAATCTTGCTGGATTTTTTCAGCGGGTGTTTCAAAATGAATCTCCTACACTCTGTGCACAGCAGGATGCCTCCGTGTGAATCACACTGAAAATCAGTGGACGGGCCTATCCCCACTGGAGAGCCAGCAGGATAGTGAGGAGTGAGCCACTGTACATGCGCACCAATCTATCAGTGCCATGAGTGGTGCATGCGCAGTGGGTCCATACTGCTGGCCTCCCAGTCGCTGGGTAACTCAATTGACAGCCAGCCCCGTGACCCCTCGGACATTTCCATGGCCCAATAGCTGGCTCCCTGAACGTGTCCGAGCCAACCTCAACATCCCCCCCAACCACCCTGCCCCCAGCCCATCTCGAAACTCCCTCCCCCACACAGACCTAATCTCCCACTCCCAAATCTCCCCCACAGGCAGCCCTGACCACCCCCCCTGCCCACAGTCCTGACCCCTCGCCTACAGCCCTGATCTCTCCAGTGGGCTGACCCTCCCACCAATGGCCAGCCCCTCCCACCAATGGCCAGCCCGGGCTGTTGCCCCCCCGCCACCCCCCCCCCCTCCTTCTGTGACTCAGCCCAATTGCAGAGTGGCACTGGAACCCCCTGAGGCTCCATCTCATCAGGCTCTGCCCCCATTGGGCCCAATCCCTTGGCGCTGCCCAACGGCAGAATCTCTGGAATTCCCTATCTATGGAGGCTCAGTCACTATTCAAGACAGAGACTGATAGATTTCTAGATACTAAAGGTATCAAAGGATATGGGGATAGTATAGGAAAATAACATTGAGGTAGGTAGTAGATCGGCCATGATGTTGTTGAATGGGAATGCATGTTCCTGGGGCTGAATGGCCTACATACCTGCTCCTATTTCCTATGTTCCTATGTGTTTCTGCATCCTAAGTAAAAAGTCTGACAACACCAGGTTTTAGTCCAACCGATTTATTTGATAATACTCACAAGCTTTCGAGGGGACTGCCTCTCATTCACCTGACGAAGAGGCAGTCCCCTCGAAAGCTTGTGACTATTATCAAATAAATCGGTTGGACTAAAACCTGGTGTTGTCAGACTTTTTACTGTGTTTACACCAGTCCAACGCCGGCATACCCACATCATTTCTGCATCCTCACAGAGAGGGCAGAGTTTTTGGTAATGTGCCCATACCAAAGCAGGTATTGGGTTACTGTTGCAGTTCTTCTGGATTTGGTGCTCAGGGGACATGGAGTAGAGGCTGAACAGGGCAAGTTCTGTATGATGCCCTCTGCCAATTTTTTTTATCCATTCATGGGGCATGGGTGTCACTGGCTAGGCCAGCATTTGTTACCCATCCCTTATTCCCCTTGAACTGAGTGGCTGACTGGGCCATTTCAGAAAGCCAGAGAGTCAATCACATTGTTGTGGCTCTGGAGTCACAAGTAGGTCAGACCAGGTAAGGACGGCAGATTTCCTGCCCTAAAGGACAATGGTGAACAGATGGGTTTTTCAACAATGATTTCATGGTCATCAGTAGATTCTTAATTCCAGATATTTTTCATTGAATTCAAATTCCACCATCTGCCATGGTTTCAATCCCAGGTTCCCAGAACATTAGCTGAGTTTCTAGGTTCATGGCCTAGCAGTGATAGCACCATGCCATCACCTCCTCCAAGCTGGACCCCCCCCCAAGCTGCTTGAAAGCAGCAGGGGGCTGACTGGCAGGCCAGCCATTGTACCCGCTATCTCTGCGCCTCTTTATCAGCATTCTCCTGTAGGCTACTCCATCAAAGAGACACTTTGATTGGGCAGAAGAGTCCTGCGACACATCCATTGTAGAGCGTGGTGTTGGCATGTTCTATTCTACATAAATTCACTATTGACACAGAGTGAAGCAATAGGAAAACTTGAAGGTGTCTTGAAGAATAGAGTGTTACAGACTCTCAGCATTATTCAGTTCAAGCTCTCAGAGTCCAACTGATAAACCAATGATTCATTAAACTCTTGTCCACCTGCCCTCACAAGGCCACTCTGATCTAACATTGTCCCCAATCCTTCCACCCTCCCATGACATCACTGACCATCAGCCATCCAAATACTACCTGCCAATAGTAGGTTCTGCAGCTAATTGGATTCTATAGGAGAGGTTACATTCTGCAGATTGGTCTGCAAACAGAAGAATGGAACCATGAATATTAAGAAGTGGGCAGGTTAGGGAGGGTTGAACGTGTAGGAATAGACCTGGAAGTTGCTCAATTATGTGGAACAGGTGATGGCAAGTTGGAAGCCTGTTTTTGCTCTCCCCCAAATTTTATTACCACTAACCCCTAATGGGGATTCCAGTCCCCTGGGAGAATGTCCCAATCGCAAAATTATTTTCTGCCTCTGGATAGTAGGTAAAATCAAAAATTACTATCCCAGCCTTCATTCATAAGACCAGAAGACCATAAGATATCAGAGCAGAATTAGGCTATTTGGCCCATTGAGTCTGCTCCACCATTCGATCATGGCTTATACATTTCTCGACCACATTCTCCTGCCTTCTCCCCGTGACCTTTGATCCCCTTACCAATCAAGAACCCATCTATCTCTGTCTTAAATACACTAAATGACCTGTCCTCCACAACTTCTGTGGTAATGACTTCCACAGATTTACTACCTCATGGCTGAAGAAATTCCTTCTCGTCTCGGTTCTAAAGGGTTATCCCCTCACTCTAAGGCTGTATCCTTGGATGCTAGTTTCCCCTACCAATGGAAACATTTTTCCATGTCCAATCTATCCAGGCCTGTCAGTATTCTGTAAGTTTCACTTGGATCTCCGTCATCCTTCCAAACTTCGAGTACAGAATCAGAGACCTCAAACGCTCCTCATACATCAAATCTTTTATTCCCAGATCATTCTTGTGAAGATATTTTTATAAGAATCGCCATAGCTATATAATAAATTCATAAGATATAGGAGCAGAATTACACCAGTTGGCCCATCGAGCCTGCTCCGTCATTCAATCATGGTTGATATGCTCCTCATCCATTTTCCTGCCTTCTCCCCATAACCCTTCAACCCATTACCAATTAAAAATCTGTCTAACTCCTCCTTAAATTTACTCACTATCCCAGTATCCACAGCACTTTGGGGTTGCGAATTCCACAGATACGCAACCCTTTGGGAGAAGTAGTTTCTCCTCAACTCTGTTTTAAACAGGGCGGCACAGTAGCATAGTGGTTAGCACTGCTACTTCACAGCTCCAGGGACCTGGGTTCGATTCTGGCTTGGGTCTGTGTGGAGTTTGCACATTCTCCTCGTGTCTGCGTGAGTTTCCTCCAGATACACTGATTTCCTCACACGCTTCAAAGATGTGCAGGTTAGGTGCATTGACCATGCTAAATTCTCCCTCAGTGCTAAGAAATTGCCCCTTAGTGTCCAGGGATGCATAGGTTAGAGGGATTAGTGGGTATGATATGTAGGGTTATGGGGGTAGGGCCTGGGTGGGATTGTATTCCGTGCAGACTCGAAGGGTCTCTTTCTGTACTATAGGGTTCTATGGTTCTAAATTTGCCACTCCTTATCCTAAGACTACGACCTCTTGTCCTAGAATGCTCCACAAGAGGAAGCATCTGCCCCATTTCTACTTCATTCATACCTTTTATCATACATACCTCAATTTGATCTCCCTTCATTCTTCTAAATCCCTATGTCTAATCCTTTGGCTTGTTTTTAAAGGTTGTTGTAACTAGATTGTCTAACCTCTCTAATAGATTCAGACTACTCAGGTATGGAGGTCTCACAGCGCCAGGGACCCGAGTTCAATTCCTGGCTTGGGTCACTGTCTGTGCGGAGCCTGCACATTCTCCCCATGTCTGCGTGGGTTTCCTCTGCATGCTCTGCTTTCTTCCCACAGCCCAAAGATGTGCAGGCTGGATGGATTGGCGATGCTAAATTGCCCTTAGTGTCAGGGCGACTAACTATGGTAAATACTTGGGGTTATGGAGATTAGGGCTGGGTGGGATTGTGGTCGGTGTGGACACGATGGACCGAATGGCCTCCTTCTGCACTGTAGAATTCTATGATTCTATTGGTTCCTTAGAAGTAGCACATTCTGGATTGCTGTGTTGAAAAAAACATCCCCCCAAAATATCTTACACTGACTTGGAGCCCTGGAAAGAACTCTGCCTCTACACAATTCTAGGAATTGTATTCCAAAGTTGTCATTCCCTGAAATTATTCTTTGGCGGACATTAGTCTCTGAAGTATTCTCTAATTATGGTAAGGAAGTAATTGTTCTGGTGTTGTTCTCCTCAGAGCAGAGAAGGTTAAGGGAAGATTTGACAGGCGCTTTCAAAATCACAAAAGGATTTTCTTTTGTGTAAATTAGAAAGCTATTTCTTGTGACAGAAAGATCAATGATTGGGGAGTGGAGGGGTGGGGGGAAGTAACAGATTATTGGCAGAAGATCCAGAAATGACATGAGGAGAAAAATGAGCACGATGTTGTTATGACCTAGAATGCACTGCCTGAAATAATGGCAGAAGCAAACAAAATGATAGATTTCAAAAGGGAATTGGGGAAATAATTACTTGAGTACAGGGAAAGAGCAGAAGAGTAAGACTAATTACTAAATGGTGTTACCATCACTGAATCCCCCACTGTTAATAGGAGTTATCATTGACCAGAAACCCAACTGGACTCACTACATTAACACAGTGGCTACAGGAGCAGGTCAGAGGCTAGGAATACTGCAGTGAGTAACTCACCTCCTGACTCCCCAAAGTCTATCCACCATCTACAAGGCTCAAGTCAGGAGTGTGATGGAATTCTCTCCATTTGCCTGGATGGGAGCAGCTCCAAAAACACTCAAGAAGCTCGACACCATCCAGGACAAAGCAGCCCACTTGATTGGCACCACATCTACAACATCCACTCTCTCCACCACCAATGCTCAGTAGCAGCAGTGTGTACTATCCACAAGATGCACTGCAGCAATTTATCAAGGATTCTTAGACAGTGCCTTCCAAAACCACAACCACTTCCATCTAGAGGGACAAGGGCAGCAGATACTTGGGAACACCACCAATTGCAAGTTCTCCTCCAAGCCACTCAGCATCCTGACTTGGAAGTATATCGCTGTTCCTTCACAGTGGCTGGGTCAAAATCCTGGAACTCCTCCCTAACAGTATTGTGGGTAAACCCGCAGCATGTAGACTGCAGTGATTCAAGAAGGCAACTCACCATCACCTTCTCAAGGGCAACTAGGGATGGGTAATAAATGCTGGCCCAGCCAGCGAAGCCCATGTCCCACAAATGAATAAAAAAAATTGTATAGCTTTCACAAACAGCCAGCATTGAGGTGATGGGCCAAAAAGGCTCCTTGCTGTGCTACAACATTCTATTGCTCTGTGATTCTGTGCAAAAGCATTGAGGAAGAAGAAAAAACTTTGAGTTAATTTAGTTTGCAATCCATTGTACACCAGCAAAGAGTTTTTGGCAGTTTAATGTAGCAAAGTAAGGCTCAGAGTCAGGTCAGTGAACTGACAAAGGTTTATTAACAGAATAACTATCACAGAGCAAGGCAAAAGGTCTTTAACTCGAAAGGCCCAAAACTTCAACAGCTGGAACAAGCTCGGGCAAGTCTGAGTGGGTCCCCAAGTCAGCCCCCGATTGGACCAATGGGTCACATGACCCTTTTGCAGGCCTACCTCTTAAAGGGCTACTACATCACAGGCAGATAAGTAATTTTCAGATCATTTGAACGTAGAAAATATTGCTGTTTAGTTATTGCTTGGAGTAGTGAAGAATGATGCTTCAAAAGTACCAATGCATGGCCTAGGAAGATCAAGGGAACTCATCTATTTTGGGGTTTAAACAGCACCTCAAGGACATAGAAAATCAGGGGGATTACTTCTTGTTTGGAGGCACAGTGGGTAAGGTCCCTCCCTCTGAGCTAGAAATCCCAGGGTCAAGTTCCGTTCCTGGGTTTGTCAGGTGAAGTAGGTGGCTTTTAACGGAGAAAAACTGATCGAGTATCAACCTGCAAATTCTTCCAATTTCTGCTAATGATGGTTATTAAGATTGGAAAAGATACCTCGTCAAGCCATGTGATGGAATGTTTCCTCCACAATCGCCATCCCATAACTCCAGACTACAACATTTAGCACAATGGTTAGCACTGCTGCCTCACAGTGCTAGGGACCCGGGTTCAATTCCCTGCTTGGGTCACTGTCTGTGTGGAGTTTGCACGTTTTTCCAGTGTCTGCATGGGTTTCCTCCGGGTGCTCCGGTTTCCTCCCACAGTCCGAAAGATGTGCTGGTTAGGGTGCATTGGCCATGTTAAATTCTCCCTCAATATACAGGCGCTGGAGTGTGGTGACGAAGGGATTTTCACAGTAACTTCATCGCAGTGTTACTGTAAGCCTACTTGTGACACTAATAAATAAACTTTTAAAAGTTTACAGTTTTAAAACTTTTAACATGCACTTTCAAAAATACATGTTGCCATATCAACCTGGACTTCCTGAGTGACCTGTAACACACCACCACCTGTTCTAGTTTAAAATGCTGATCCAATTTAGACAGAAAAGCAGAAAATAAGTTGATGCTATTTTTTAAAATATATTTCACTCATCTCCTTGGTTAAAGTAGAGCAAGTCAAACAAGCAGATTGTGTACATGTATTCAATATGATAAATGGAGGAACAGTTAAAACAAAAAGAATATTATCTGCAGGTTCTCTGTGTAAGGATAGTTTGTATTTGCATCTTGAGAAATACCTTTCTTTCCATATGAAGAGTGGGGAGGCCATCTCTTTAGATATGTTGCTTGTGCTTAACTCTAACACTTCAACACTACAGAACATCTCTTGGAATTTTCAAGCAGAGTTTTTAAAAATTCATTCATGGGATGTGGGCATCGCTGGATGGATTATTGCCCATCCCTGAGGGTAATTAAAAGTCAGCCACATAGCTGTGGGTCTGGAGTCACATGTAGGCCAGATCAGATAAAGTCTAAGAAACGCGACTCTCTAAGAGGAGTTTTGTTTCACTCGTTATTTGTGCCTTTTCAGAGATATTCCTTATTGGCAGATGTGTCATTGGGCAGAACTTTAATTTCCAAAAACAAGTGCATCGGGGTCAAATGAGATGTTAAAATCAAATAAGGATCTCAAACCTGACCATAACACACATATGGCTGTATCAGGACATGATAGAATCATAAAATATCTACAGTGCAGCAGGAGTCCATTTGCCCCATCATGCCTGCACCGGCAACAATCCCACCCTGGCCCTATTCCTGTAACGCCATGTATTTACCCTGTTAATCCCCTGACACTAAAGAGCAATTTAGTATGTCAATCAATCTAACCTGCTCATCTTTGGAGTGCATGCCTGGGACAGGCAGCTAACCAATTCCCAGAAGCTGGGTTGGCAATTTAAATATTCAAATGAGATTGGTACTCAACCAGTTTTTCCAGGCCCCAGGAGACCCAGGATGTGAAAGAAATTGAGGTCAGCTTCAGGAATAAAGCTAACTGTCTTCATAGCCCTGCTTGTGGGCCAGGACCCTTTCTGGCATACCAGCCACTCTGCTTCAGATAACCACTCTCCATCCCTTCCCATCTCATACAAAGTTATGAAGACCCATGAACTCAGAAATTGGATTCTCATCCAGGGCTGGAACCTCCTAGGAACTTCAGAGTTAGGAGACAAACATTGGTGGTCAAATCTCTTCCAAAACTGGGCCTCTATCTCCCCACCCCAGTTTCAGGGGTCAGCCACCCCCATCCTGCACATGCTTCCAGTAATTATTGCAGGTTCTCTTCTATGACTGTGGGTGTGGTCAGTGCCCTGTCCGACTGAAGTCAAACTGGTGTATTTAATGCAGGCAAAGGTGGTGGCCAACTTATACACCCCAAGGTCCCAGAAACAGATAAATGACCCAATCTATTTTTCATCAGTGCTTATAATCATAGAATCTGCTTGAGGCAGATTGTTGTCATTGGGAGAACTGTTCTACACGTTGTCCGATTTTGCTATGTGATCTTTTACATTCATCTTGAGAATATCAACTATATTTCATGCAAAAAAAATCATTCATTCTTTAGAGTAACTGCTAAACTGGCCATATGTCTAAACTGAAAGGAAAACCTTTCCCAAATTGAGGAATAATATGTAAAAGTTACATCCATTCCTTCTTGACATCGGAGAATTTTCATTTGGCCTTTTATTGTAAAATTCTGACGTAAAGGGTTCTTTATAGTGTTAGTCAGTAGCATTAAGCCCAAATTTTGAAGGACAGGCTAACACCACGCTTCAATGTGTGATTCCAGTTGGGAGTTTTATAGCACTCAAAGTTTTCCCCATTTCCCAGTAATAAAATGAAAATGGACAGAGAACTGAAAGTGCTGAAAATCTGTGTAATGATCCCTGTTGGTGATTTGTCAATCTCTGCTCTCATTTCAACTGGGCTCCAACATGGACGGAATATATTCACACAAAATCTGCCTTTTACCTTTTGCCTGTTGGAACTGTTTAAATCTGGGAATTTAAAGAAAGACAGAATTGACATTAATTCATTCACAGTCTTTTTTTCTCTTGAGAGACTGACCTGCTATTCAGCCTGTCAATGCAGCAATATCTGGACAAGATCCTAGCTCGGGCTAATGAATGACCAATAACATTTCAACCCCAGAAGGACCAGGCAATGACCATCACCCAATGATAGCAAAATATCATCATCTCCTCTTGACATTCAATGGTATTACCATTGCTGAATCCCCCATCATCAACATCCCTGGGGCTTCTATTGACCAGAAACTGTAATGGACTAGTTATATAAATACTGAGGCTTCAAGCGCAGGTTAGAGTCTATGAATTCTGCAGAGAGAAATTCACCTTTCAACTCTCAAAGCCTGTATACCATCTACAAGACACAAGTCAAGGGTGTTGTGAAATACTCCCCACTTGCCTGGATGAGTGCAGCTCCAACAATACTCAGGAAGCTTGACACCATCCAGGACTAAAGCAGCTTGCTTAATTGGCTCCTCATCTCCCACCTCCAACTTCCACTCCCTCCACATTGATGCACAATGGCAACAGTGTGCACCATCTACAAGATGCACTGCTGCAACTCACCAAGGCTCCTTCAACAGCATCCTGCAAGCCAGCAACCTCTATCATTTAGAAGGACAAGTGCAGCAGATGCATGGGAACACCTCCACCTGCAAGATTTCCTTCAAGCCACACACCGTCTTGACGAGGAAACATATTGCCATTCCTTCACTACTGCTGATATCTGCCCAATGAGAATTATTATGGGCTCGTTCCAAAGTGTTGACTGATGAAGTTGACAGTTCACCAATCAAAGTTCTGATTCATGTTTGTAAGATGAGTCACGTCATCTTCCTTTGGGGAGTACCCATAATGTAATTTGACCGCTCTCTTCTTTATTTTGTTTGACAGGTTTCCTATTGCTATCCTGAAAAATTCTGACTCTTGCTACAAAGGAATTCTTAGAGCATTGCCAACACTCTGATATCTTACTCCAGAGATTATTCTTCATGTCTGAACCTAACAGTGAGTGTTGGCAATTCCTGTTGACTCTGTATTGAATCACAAACGCTTTTCTCTCGGGGGTAAAAGGCAGTGATCAGGGGAAAGAACCATGACTGATTCCTTCCACCCTCTTCACCCCCTACTGAAGTC
Source organism: Carcharhinus amblyrhynchos (assembly GCF_965287045.1). Taxonomy (NCBI): domain Eukaryota; kingdom Metazoa; phylum Chordata; class Chondrichthyes; order Carcharhiniformes; family Carcharhinidae; genus Carcharhinus; species Carcharhinus amblyrhynchos. Next base: position 136,562,646 of record NC_137327.1, read on the forward strand.
AATTAATAGCACACCACCAAATAAAGGGATCAAATCAGAAATCTTGCTGTGTGTGTATTACAGCAGATGGCACATTTACCCATTGAGACACCAGGGAGTTTTTGCATTCTCTTTTATTTCATAGCAACCCCAGGATTGAGTTGAAGCTTTTGTTGCTCCAGCTTAAGTTTGGAATTTTGGGCTGTGTGCCTAGGAAAACAATTGGCAATAATCCTATAAGCATGAAAATAAAAATCTGATAGTGTATAATGTATCTGCGAACAGAACCTGTTTGAGATATAATACTTCATCCAACATAACCCTTTCTGATCCAAGTTTCTCTCATACTCCAGGATAATTCTGTATCAGGTTCCTTACTCTTGTGAAGGGTTGGAGGTGATATTCTGCCAGTCAATTCGACTGAAAGCAACAGCATTTCTGTGAATATGTTTCATTGCTAACTGGGACGATACTCAGTAAAGTCCCAATCTTCACTTTGGTGACTCATCACAAGTCTGCTTCATCAGGAGAGTCCTCAGGATGTGTCGCACACTTGCTGCTATCCACCTCTGCAGCTATTTCCCTTTTGTTAAGATATCTGCCTCTTCCATCAGTCCAAAGATCACGCGCTCCAGGATGTTCTCTATCTGCATCAGATCAAGCTGACGATACCTTCGCTGAATTTAGCTTGTCAGCTGAGACAAGCTACCGTGTTATGCCTGCTTGTATCATTGCCAGCTACTTGGAAGTATAATTGAGAGCTAAGAAACACCAGTGAGACTCACCCACGTTCAAAACCAGAGTGTGTGGCTGGCTTTGATTCAGAGACACTAGTCCCGTCACAGATATTCCAATATAGCTCATATGGTAAAGACAAAATCCCTCCTCCATTCGCACTCCTTCATGCAGGGAGCCAAAAGCATCCAAATTTAAGGTTATATCTTTGGTTCTTCCAGCTTCCATTTACTTAGATCTCATTGAGACGTATAAGATGATGAATGGGATGGATAGGATAGAGGTGGAGAGACTCTTCCCGCTCAGAAAGGATAGTAGGACAAGGGAGCACAGCCTCAAGATAAAGGGGGGGGCGGTTTAGAACGGAGTTGAGGAGGAACTTCTTCACTCAAAGGGTGGTGAATCTCTGGAATTCTCTGCCCGTTGAAGTGGTGGAGGCTGCCTCGCTAAATATTTTTAAGAAGAGGGTTGATGGGTTTTTGATAAGGGAGGGGATTAAGGGTTATGGGGAGAGGGCAGGGAATGTGGAACTGAGCCACGACAGATCAGCCATGATCTTATTGAATGGCGGGGCAGGCTTGAAGGGCTGGATGGCCTACTCCTGCTCCTATTTCTTATGTTCTTATGTTCTTATCACCCTGCGGAATTCTGTAGATTTTCCCCACCGCTATCCTGCCTTCCATAAACTCTCCTCACCCTGACCTGCTCTCGATAGCCCACAAGCTGAGAAGTTGAGTTTGCACCGGTGATCAGCCGGAACTGGGTAACTCAACTGGTTGATTACTTCATGCCTGTCTTGCGTGCCCGCAGTTTAATTATTACCACTTCCTCTGGATCATAGCTGTCTGGTCAAAGTAATGAACGTTGGAAATTTCCTACTCCATGGAACCCATGGTAAGGGGAAAGGGACATAGGGAAGCTATGTGGGAAAACAGATAATTTAATGACTGGCAAGATCTGGCAAATGGATTATAAAGTGGGAAAATATGAAATTGTTTATTTTGGCAGGAAGAATGAAAAAAAAAGCATATTATCTAAATGGTGAGAATTACAGAGCTCTGAGACCCTGATGGAGCTGGATATCCTAGTCCATGAGTTGCAGTAGGCTAGTATACAGGTACAGCAAGTAATTAGGAAAGCGAATAGAATGTTATTGTTTATTGCAAGAGGGATTGAATACAAAAATAGGGAGGGCTATGCTTTTATTGTACAGGACACTGGTCAGACCACATCTGGAATATTGTGTATAGTATTAGGCTCTTTATTTAAGGAAGGATGTAAATGCATCAGTAGTGGTATGTTGGCAAGATGGTCAGCACTGCTGCCTCACAGCACCAGGAACTCAGGTTCAATTCTGGCCTTGCATGATTGTGTGGAGTTTGCACATTCTCCCCATGTCTACGTGGGTTTCCTCCGGGTGCTTTGGTTTCCTCTCACATTCAAAAGATGTGCAAGTTAGGTGGATTGGCCATGATAAATTGCCCCTTATTGTCTCAAGATGTGTTGGCTAGGTTGATTAGCCAAGGTGAATGAGCAGGGTTACCGGAATAGGGCGTAGGGGAGGGCCTGGCTGAGATGCTCTTTCGGAGATTTCAGCACTGTAGAGATTCTACTCTATGGTTCAGTTCAGAGAGGTTTTACTAGACTAATTCCAAGAAAGGGCATATTGTCTTATAAGGAAAGATGTGACAGGCTAGAATCCGCTGGAGTTTCGAAGAGTAAGAAGCAAGTTGATTGAAGTATATAAGATCTTGAGGAGTTTTGATAGAGTAGATATGAAGAGGATGTTTCCTCCTGTGGGAGAATCTAGAACTAATGAAAGGGGCTGTCCATTTCAAACAACAGAGAACAAAGAACAAAAACAGCCCGGGAAACAAGCCCTTTGGCCCAATGAGCCCGCGCCGCCATCTTAACACCACCAGTCCCCCCCTCCACCCATGACCCTTATCTAATGTTTTATGGCCATCCACATTGAGGGAAACTAATTTAGGGACAATTTATTACTGCCAATCAGCCTAACAGCACATCTTTGGGGTGTGGGAGGAAACCGGAGCACCCAGAGAAAACCCACACAAGCACGGGGAGAATGCGCAAACTCCCACAGACACTGGCCCAAATCCATGTGTCTGCACAGCTAGTAGTGCTAGTCACCGAGCTGTCATCTTGCCCAGTATCTGGTCCGGTTTAGGCACACACTAACAACATGAAGCACTAGGCCAATCTCGAACAACCAAGAGCAGCCCAAGTACGACCCATTGCGTGTATGCCCCTCAGATTTCAGAATCTGAGAAGAAATGTTTTCTCTTAGAGAATAGTGAGTACTTGGAACTCCCTTTTACAAAAAACAGTAGAAGAAAAGTCTTTGATTTTCACGGCAGAGGTAAATAGATTCTTGATAAACAAGGGGTGAAAGGTTATTGGGAATAGGCAGGAGTTTACAGCCAGATCAACCATGATTTTATTGAATCGCAGAGCAGTATTCAAGGGCTGAATGGTCTGCTTTTGCTCCGAATTCACAAATTTGTATGTAAGTGAATCATCCCATTCTCTTCCACCACATTTTTTCCATAGTACATCTCTGCAATACCACCAATGATTTATTCCATTTCTATATGTTCCATCACAGGCTTCTCCTCTAGTTTACCACGGTTACTTCCATTATGTTCAAGGCTCAATCTTCAGTCCTTCCTATTGCTATACATTGATGGGATCATACACAACGATATATCACTGACGGAACACAGTTGTAATTCTCAACCTTCTCAATTCATTCCATGACTATCATCATGTTGTCTGACTATCTGTCTGCCGTCAAGTAACGATTGAGCTAAAGCTATCTCAGTTCAACTTTAGGAAGACCCATGTGTCAGAAACTTTGCATTTCAGATATTGCTCCTCAAGTTACTTGGACTGAATCCCTAAATGTACAAATTTGATAGCTTATTTGGTGCTGAATTTAACTACAAACTACATATCCAGTTCAGAATCAAAAATCTACGCTTTTGGGACAAAGTGTGGTTTTATTCCACCTCGTCTCCATACACTGAAACCTTTACTCATGGCTTCATCAACAAGGCTTACCAATCTCCATACTACCTTTCTACAGTGACCCCATCACTCATGTATTATCCTGAACAATATTCACTCACCCCCGATCCTGGACCTTGTTAGCCTACACTTGTTCCTTATTTCCCAATGCATTGGCTCGCTCTTTTCATTCTCATTTTCTAATCTTTCCATGGCCTCATTGCTCCCTGCCTCTGTATATCTTTTGCCTCTAAAATTTACTCTGTTTCACTACGAATCCCTTCTTCTTTCCCTTTGCTGTAAGTGTCAAAACCTTCAAACATCGTGATCTCCGGAATTTCCTCCCAAGAACTTGTTGCCTTTCCCTGCTCCTATATAGCTGCAAGATCCTCAAAATCTTTGCCTTTGATCATGCCCTGTGTCCCTTCAGCTAATTTCTCTTCCATTCAATGTAGTGCTTTTGATTTGCAGAATATGAATATTATTTTGTGAGGAAGATAGTTTACTAATGCAAGTTGGTGTTAAAGGCTCATGTCAGATGATTCCTAACCGTGATATCTTGGACTCTTCAAGATGGCGGTAACTTGTCCATCAAACTGCACCATGCTTTGGGTCCAAGTGCCTGGATGCTGGGAAAGTGTAGCAGTAAAGAAGGAAAGAAAAGGAAGCAAATCCTGCACTCCAGATCCCACTAATTTGTGGAATGTCCTGTCCCACATTCCCAAAGATCCGCGGGGTTGAAAATTGGTGAGTTCAGTCATGTGAAGGCCCATGGCAGAAGCACATGACCCTGCACAGATGCCACTCTTGAATCAAGGGACAGCCGGCGACAATGGCAATGACTATAGTACTGAAGGAAATGGTTTATTTCCATTCACCTGGAGCCATGTTAGAAGATGTGACTGAGTACAAGTTTAAGAATGTGCAAGCGTGATTAATTGAGTTGAATAAAAAAAAATGCTATTGTTGCTTGTGTTGAGGTCCAGCCAGCTGCTGGGCTCTGTGTGTAGTAAACAGTTTACCAAAACAGAATCCAATAAAACAGGCTCGAAAATATATCGACTTCTCTTGAACTGACTTCCAAAAGAACAAGAAGTCCTGACAGTATGCAACTGATACAACAGAAGATCATTTACCCGCTGTAGCAGAATGTAATTCTCCACAAGTATCAGAGGGATAAATCCCAATTGGGAGCAAGTGACGAAAGAAGAAATTGTAACGCTCAAAAAACTTTAAAGGAAACTTAGATAATCAAGATGTGGAGATGCCGGTGTTGGAGTGGGATGGGCACAGTGAGAAGTCTCACAACCCCAGGTTAAACTCCCGCAGGTTTATTTGGAATCACGAGCTTTTGGAGCACTGCTCCTTCATCTGGTGAGTCACCTGGTGCAGCATTCCGAAAGCTCGTAATTCCTAATAAACCTGTTGGACTTTAATCTGGTGTTGTTGCGTTATCAAAGCAAAATGTAATTGTAGTGACTGATGGTGCGCTGCTGCTACTGAGCATCGGTGGTGGGGGGAGTGGAGGTTTGTAAATGTGGTGCCAATCAAGCGGGCTGCTTTGTCCTAGATGGTGTCGAGCTTCTTGAGTGTTTTTGGGGCTGCACCCATCCCAGCAAGTGGGGGGTACTCCATCACACTCCTGACTTGTGCCTTGTAGATGGTGGATAGACTTTGGAGAGTCAGGAAGTGAGTTACTCATTGCAGTATTCCTAGCCTCTGACCTGCTCTTGTAGCCACTGTGTTTATGTGGTGAGTCCAGTTGTGTTCCTGGTCAATGGTAACCCCAAGGATATTGCCAGTAGGGGAATCAGTAATGGTAACACGGGAAGATTCCACCCAGAGACTTGATTTTCCTGTGCATTCTCTTCTTAGGTTGACCCTCGAGGGCCTTCTGGACACCCGGGGAACCATGGCATCCCCCCTCCTGGTCCCCTGAATCACTTAATGCCTCCAGCTCTGCATACGTGGGACTGGAACGTTCTGGCTAACCTTGTGTCCACTTTGTAATAATTTACATTGCAGCAATATTTGTACACAGGTTCCCTTTAAGGTGCAGCCTGCCTTTGAGAAGAGCAGGATGCATGTTTCACATGGTCAGCAAGCAATGCTGCCAGAGGCTGCTGCTGTGTGTAGAGGCAGCAGGCTGACAGAGGAGCAATACCGGAGCTCACAGTAGCATCATGCAGGTGGATGGGTACACATTTATGTGAATGGACACGGGCAGGTTGCAAATAACAGCCCCTACCCTGAAGAAAGGAGGGGCCAAGTTTTAGTGCATTGCTTTTAATCTTCCCCCACCACCCCCCCCCATCTCAATTAGATTGCCAATCCCACCGGCATTAATACTGTTCATTCTAACCTAAAATATTCCCACCCTTTTAAGCTCCATATTTGCATCTATTTGGGTAAATTTTGACCCTGCTTGATTGTGTAAAATGAAATTCCAAACAAAATGTCTATCCTCCTTCCTTCTGTATGTTTTTGAAGTTGATTGTGTGCCTGGGTCAACCTCCAAATTATTGATCTGTAGAAAAGCTTAGATTTTATAATGAGCAGAAACTGGAAGAATATCAGGAGAAGGTGGAAAGAGCTCAGTTCCATTTCTCAGTCCTGCTCAGCAGGCAGCAGGAGTATGAAGCTTGAGAATGCATGTCAGTATGATGCTTTCCAGGTGTATCTGAATAGTTCACAGCATGTCCAACTGAGTCAACTGCCTGTTCTTATTACTTTTTAGCAACCTGCACTGACTCTCTGGGTATCTTACCCAGGCCCACTCCCCTGCCCTATCCCTGTACACATTTCCCAAGGCTAATCTTTTTAACCTACACATCTTGGGACATAAGAACATAAGAAATAGGAGCAGGAGTAGGCCATCTGGCCCTTCGAGCCTGCCCCACCATTCAATAAGATCATGGCTGATCTGTCGTGGCTCAGTTCCACATTCCCGCCCTCTCCCCATAACCCTTAATCCCCTCGCTTATCAAAAACCCATCAACCCGCGTCTTAAAAATATTTAGCGAGGCAGCCTCCACCACTTCAACGGGCAGAGAATTCCAGAGATTCACCACCCTTTGAGTGAAGAAGTTCCTCCTCAACTCCGTTCTAAACCACCCCCCCCCCTTTATCTTGAGGCTGTGCCCCCTAGTCCTACTGTCCTTTCTGAGCGGGAAGAGTCTCTCCACCTCTATCCTATCCATCCCATTCATCATCTTATACGTCTCAATGAGATCTCCCCTCATTCTCCTAAACTCTAACGAGTACAAGCCTAGTTTATTCAGCCTCTCCTCATAGCTCAACCCCCTCAACTCCAGCATCAGCCTAGTAAACCTCCTCTGCACTCCCTCCAAGGCCAAAATATCCTTGCGTAAGTACAGCGCCCAAAACTGCACACAGTACTCCAGCTGCGGCCTCACCAATGCCCTATACAGCTGCAGCAAGACCTCCCTACTTTTATATTCAATCCCCCTCGCTATGAAGGCCAGCATCCCATTAGCCTTCCTGACCACCTGCTGCACCTGCAAGCTGGGTTTTTGCGACTCATGCACAAGGACCCCGAGGTCCCTCTGCACCGTCGCCTGCTGCAGTTTTTCTCCACGTAAGTAATAATCCTTCCTACCATTATTCCTACCAAAGTGGACCACCTCACACTTGCCAACATTAAATTCCATTTGCCAGTTCCTGGCCCATTTGCCCAGCCTATCTAGATCCTTCTGCAGACTCTCCACACCCTCCGCGCAATTTGCCGTTCCACCAACCTTGGTGTCATCAGCAAATTTTGACACCATACACTCGGTTCCCTCCTCCAGATCATCTATATAAATGGTAAACAGCTGAGGCCCCAGCACCGACCCCTGAGGCACTCCACTAGTCACCAACCGCCAATCCGAATAGCACCCATTAACCCCCACTCTCTGCCTCCTATTTGACAACCAATCCTCTATCCACGCTAACACCCTACCCCCAACTCCATGTCCCCTGACCTTCTGCAATAACCTCTTGTGAGACACCTTGTCAAACGCCTTCTGAAAATCGAGAAAGACCGCATCCACCGGCTCTCCTCTATCCACCGCCCTAGCCACATCCTCATAGAACTCCAGTAAATTTGTCAGACACGACTTCCCCTTAACGAAACCGTGCTGCGTCTGCTCTATCAAGCAATTCCCCTCAAGATGCCTCACTATTTCCTCCTTGATGACGGATTCTAACATTTTACCTACAACAGACGTTAAACTAACCGGCCTATAATTCCCCGCCTTTTGCCTGGCACCCTTCTTAAACAACGGCGTAACATTAGCCGCTTTCCAATCTTCTGGCACTTCCCCGGAATCCAGCGACGTCTGGAAAATAACCACCAAGGCATCCACTATCACCTCCGCCATTTCTTTCAGAATCCTCGGATGCATTCCATCCGGTCCTGGGGACTTGTCCACAATCAGCCCCTCCAGTCTGTCGAGCACCGCCTCTCTAGTAACAGTGGGAGCAATTTGGCATGGCCAATCCACCTAACCTGCACATTTTTGGACTGTGGGAGGAAACTGGAGCACTCAGAGGAAACCCACGCACACATGGGGAGAACATACAGACTCCACACAATCAGTCACCTAAGGCCAGAATCAAACCTGGGTCTCTGGAGCTATTAGCAGCAGTGCTAACTACTGTGCCACCGTGAGGCCCTATGTTTTAGAGAGTTTCCACAACACAAAAGCATTTTCTTGTTGCAACAAGTGTATTTTTCAACAAATTTCAATCAGAAGTGAATTGATCGTATTTCACAATAACCGTATGTTTCCATATCTATGGGTGTTCTATATGCTGGATTCTCATTGCTAAGGTCAGCAATGGGAGTCAGGAAAAATTGCTGACTTGTAGAGCTCATAGAATCATCGAATCCCAACAGCGCAGAAGTAGACCATTCGGTCCATCAAGCCTGCACCCACAATCCCACCCTGGCCCTATTCCCATAACCCCACATAGTTACCCTGCTAATCCCCTGACCCTGGGGTCAATCAACTTAACCCATACACCTTTGGAAGTGCCTGCAAAGCTGGGATTTGCACTAAGTAGGAATGGGAATGGTGTGGTAGGCTGAGTAAAAGATCTGCCTTAGTGCTGTGGGACATTGTTATAATAAAGGCAGAAGGGCCCTCCAGCCCTCACCCCACACACCTCACCCTCCACACATTCCCCATTCCCCATCCGTGCACCTCGTATCCCCGCGCCCCCTGCCTGCTAGGGTGCCTCATGACCCCCATGCCAAAGTATGCTCTCAAACAACCTCAATGGCCCCTCATACACCCACATCTATTAACAGTGTATATTCACCCATCTCCATTGGCCGCTTATGCCCCGATACTAAGCTATGGCACTTTCATGCCAATTCAACCACTTTACATAGTGCCAATGAATCCTATTGTGATAGGTAGAAGGGTGTGTAAAGAAAAACTTTAAAAATACAGTAATTTACTGATGACTTTCCACTTTTAAACATTTTCTTTCTTTGGGATTTAGATGTTTCAGTATTCTAGTGGATATCTGATTTTCGGCCAAGAACATATAGTCAGGAAAATCTCATCAGGTCTGACATCATCTGCAAAGAGAGAGTAGAGACAATGTTTTGAGTCAGGATGACCCTTGGTTAGAGTGTTTCTGTTTTTGGTTCAGATTCCAGCATCCACAGTATTCTTCTGTTAGAATATATAATCAGGCTTGGCTGAGAGCCCAGAAATCCATTTGCCTATTCAAATATCTCAGCCTCAGAAAGCTAAGTTCAAAAAGTCCCCTCATGGAGACTATGGTTCATGACTCCTCTGACGTGCTGTGAACAATGACACTGTAACCCTGGACCAGCTTCTACAATGGAGGTGGTCAAGTCAGGAGCGCACAATGTGGGCTCACGACCTGAACCCTCAGAAGACATTCCCAAAAATCAGAAATCCTGGGAATGGGGTCGAGAATCGTGGAATCAAGGCTCATCCACCATTAAGGGTCTCCCAAATCATCCTGACTGGGTGAAAATGTAGCCCGAGTCTCAATTGACTCTGGATATTGTCCTCCTTACTCAAGCATTGAAGTTTTTAATGGGGGAACGCCAGCATTTCATCAAGGGTCATCAGAACTTATGGAATTCAGATCAATTGATGCCAACTTATCCTGAGGCCCAGGCATGCCAGTTAATGAGACCCCCTTCTCACACTTTGTACATTCAGGTGAGTAGAGAATTTGCTGCATGAGATTGCTAAGTGAATTCCAGGACATTGTTTTTCAGGAGATTGCTGGTTGGATGGAGATGTATTCCAAAATTAGAGTTAGCGTGGAAAATGTTTGGTGATGAATTCAAATGCCGTCTTGTAATTCAAGACCAGATATTGATTGTCTACATGCAACATGATTTAAAAATGTGTTTAGTCTTTGGCATCGAGCAGCGTTGGCACGACATACAGTCATAAAGTTAATACAAAAAGAACAACTAATCTTAGTCAGACAGGCCTGCAAGATATTTCTTTGCATCTCTTAATTTCTCCAAATAATGCTGACTTGTGTCTCTCTTGCACTTCTGGCTCCCAATAGTTACAGATAGATGTTCAGTTCTGTATAAGCCATAGCTTCCCAAAATCAAGATCATCTCAGTATCTTTACCTAGCTGGCTCTTGTATTTAATTTCAACAGATACTTTAAACATGTAAAATGTAAGTGGTTGATGGTTCTTTTCTCAGGTATTCATGGCATCCTCCGGCCTCCCATCTCATGATATCATGGTTTGCACCTTGATATTTGAGGATTAAATGGTGTGACTCTGGTATAGCAGTTTCGCAGAGAAAGGCAGACAAAGGTGTCGGATTTGCTGGCCTCCCTGGCACTATTCTCAACCAGCTGAGCTTTCCATTTCTGCGTGCCTCTTCCACTAACCCCCTCCAGTCCGTCTCCAGAAAAGTCCCAGCACTGTTAGTGACTGTCTCCCAGTTGCCAGTGTCAATGTCCACTATCTCACTTGCAGGTGCCCCTTGTAGCAGAGGCTCAACTGATCATAACCCAGTGACCCGTTAGCCATTCAGAAGGTGTTTGGGTTTTTAGTCATCATCCATCAAATGGTTGTGCAGTGCACACATCGTTGGTCTCACTATTAATATATGTTGATGGAATTAACACATTCCTGGGCCTCTTAGCACTTAACCTTGTCCTGCCAAGAGATGCCAAGGATGCATCTGAAACAGCAAATTTGGTAGCTGTTCAGCCTTTTCCCCGGCATAACATACGTTGACTGGTCACTTTCCTATGTTATTTATTTATTTATTTATCAGTGTCACATGTAGGTTTACACTAACATAGCAATGAAGTTACTGTGAAAATCCTTTAGTCGTCACACTCCAGCACCTATTTGGGTACACTGAGTGAGAATTTAGCACGGCCAATGCACCTAACATGCACATCTTTCGGATTGTGGGAGGAAACCAGGGCACCCAGAGGAAACCCATGCAGATACAGGGAGAACATGCAGACTCCGCACACAGTGACCCAAACCAGGAATTGGACCTGGGTCCCTGGTACTGTGAGGCAGCAGTGCTAACCACTGTGCTACCGTGCTGCCCAAAAGTGGATTACATGGATGATGCAGGTTTGATGTGTCCATTCGCTGCAGAAGGATCTCCTTGATATGGAATGCTAACGCAGCATTCATGGCATTATTGAGCTCTAACTTTATGGTACACGCATCTGTTCATTTGCCCCGGATCTTTCTTACTGATGGTTTAGATCTCCTGTTGTATTGTTGGATGTATAACACGTTCATGCAATACTGGTCTCATGAAAATGTCTGACTATGTATTTGACATGGCTGTTGGAATGGCACAATCTTACTTTATAGCTCGCACAAATGGAACATTGCACTGCCAACTTCAGAGTAGGTTAAAGGTGTCTTACAGAATTTGTCAGATGAGGAAATAAGCTTACACAAAGTGTGGGTTTATGTGGCTGAAAGGATTAAGCTTTGTGCCTGTCTGGATTTTAGTATTCAATTTTCAAGGTGCACAATGTGATGGCCTCTATTGATTGGTGGTATGAGCAACACAGCTGCAATTAATTTGTGTTAGCTTTTATAGATAGCAATTAATTTTATGATGTCCAGCACTTTATATATCACCAATACAAGATGTTTGTTTTTTAATGATCTTTCTCTCCTGTCTTGCTGTCAAGGATTATGAGGTTGTCCTTATTAATTTGAGAGTTCAAAGACAATGTAAAATAACCACATGTTTTATCTCTAACTCATTTTATGCACAGACAGTTTGCACTGATTAATAACATCAGTCACAGTCCTGTTCCAGCTCATACACTGCACACTTTTTATGTTATGAAGTCCTTTGCTGTGACAAGAACTTAATCCATACAGTTTCAACTGATAAATCACAAGATTAAAAATCGCAAACGCATTGATACTAAGTGATACCAAAAGCAGAGGGGGTGTTAATTTGCATTTTGTACTGCTAACTATTGACATGAAATCAATTTCTACATGGCAATTTTAACCATATCTCTTGGCAGAAACTGGGTAGGTGGTGGATTTAAATTGCTTCGAGAGTAGCCTAGTCCTTCACGTCGTTAGTGTACGCTTAAACTGGACAATCTGACGGGCAACACGACAGCTCAGTGACTATCACTGTTTGCTGTGCAGATACATGGATTTGGGCCGGTGTCTGTGGGAGTTTGCGCATTCTCCCCGTGATTGCGTGGGTTTTCTCCGGGTGCTCCGGTTTCCTCCCACACTCCAAAAACGTGCTCTTAGGCTGATTGGTGTAACAAATTGTCCCTAAATTAGTCTTCCCTCAATCTTCCCCAGTAGGCGTAGACAAAGATCACGGGTAGAGGAGGGCACTCACAATGTTAAAATGGCGGCGCAGGCTCGTTGGGCCGAAGGGCCTGTTTCCCGTGCTGTGTTGTTCTTTGTTCTTTGTACCTTACTTACCTATCCTGGAGACCGATGATTTCCCATTTTAACCTGCCAAACAGAGCAGACAGGATTCAATGGTTTATATTGGGACTGATTGAATACGTTGTGGGATGAGGAACAACAATCACAGGGAACACACAGTTGGCATAGAGACCACAATTTTATGCCCATGCTGTTCCCCTGAGCATCATCCTGCAGTAGAAGCTCAACATCTTCAAACTCGCCCTGTAATGTTAAACGATCTGAAATCATTGCATCGAGTCCATTACATTCTCCAATATCCGACACACAAGTATTATTTGAATATCGAGTTGGTTTTTCTTAGTTGTATTGGTTGGTGGAGTCCTGTTTGCTAGCACTCTGGCAGAACTCCCTGCTCTTTTCCAGTTGCTGTCAGAGAATTGTTTTATTGTGTATTGGAAAGGGTGGAAGGGGCCTATATCTCATGTTTCATTTGAAGAACAGCACCTCCAATCATGCGACACTATCTCAGAAAAGAGGCATCTCTTGTTGAAATCTGACAAACCTGCTTTGAAGTTTAATATTTAGATTCTCTGATCTGCGATTACAGTTTCAGTAAGATTCACAACTTGCAACATGTCGCTAAACACATGGTTTACATTTGTGTTTGAATAGCCCACCAAATACTTGCTATTTTTGCCAAAAAGACCGCAAACAACTATGTCGGTTGCATAATTTTGCATGTACCTATTCAGAAAATTACCTTGGATATGCCATTCAGTGAGTGCCATCCAGAGATTGAAAATCCTTAGCCATAGATTCACTCCAGCTGTAACATCCAGTAGGTGTGAGCTGGAAGGAGCAGAATTTAGAATGTGACCTAGCCAAACAGTAGGATTTCCATAAGGCCTTATAAGGGAAAGTACAACCGTCTGCATCGCACAAGGCTATTGATTCTTTTGATACGGGGATGCAAGCAAACACCTCCTAATTCTGAGAGTTCCTGTATTCAGAGACATAGCATAGAGTCATCGATGATACCTGTGGCATATTGAAAGTTACATTGTTCATTTTAGAACATAGAACATTCCAGCTCAGTACAGGCCCTTCGGCCCTCGATGTTGTGCCGACCAGTGGAACCAATCTGATGACCCTCTAACCTAAACTATTCCAATGTTATCCATATGCCTATCCACTGACCGTTTGAACACCCTTAAAATTGGTGAGTCCACAACTGCTGTAGACAGGGCATTCCACGCCCTTACTACCCTCTGAGTAAAGAACCTACCTCTGACATCCGACCTATAATTACCACCCCTCAATTTAAAGCTATGTCCCCTCGTGTTAGCCATCACCATCCGAGGTAAAAGGCTCTCACTATCCGCCCAATCTAACCCTCTGATCATCTTGTATGCCTCAATTAGGTCACCTCATAACCTTCTTCTCTCTAATGAAAATAACCTCAAGTCCGTCAGCCTTTCCTCATAAGACCTTCCCACCATACCAGGCAACATCCTGGTAAACCTCCTCTGCACCCTTTCCAATGCCTCCACATCTTTCTTATAATGCGGCGACCAGAACTGTACGCAATACTCCAAGTGCAGCCGCACCAGAGTTTTGTACAGTTGCAACATGATCTCATGGCTCTGAAATTCAATCCCTCTACCAATAAAAGCTAACACACCGTACGCCTTCTTAGCAACCTTATCAGCCTGGGTGCCAACTCTCAGGGATCTATGCACGTGTATGCTGAGATCTCTCTGCTCGTCGACACTACCAAGAGTCCTTCCATTAGCCCTATATTCTGCACTCCTGTTACTCTTACCAAAGTAAATCACCTCACACTTTTCTGCATTAAACTCCATTTGCCACCTCTCAGCCCAGCTCTGCAGCTTATCTATGTCCCTCTACAAACTGTAACATCCATCCTCACTGTCTACAACTCCTCCGACTTTGGTGTCGTATGCTGTGTGGTGACTAGTGGAGTGCCGCAGGGGTCGGTGCTGGGGCCTCAGCTATTTACCATTTATATAGATGATCTGGAGGAGGGGGCTGAGTGTAGGGTGACGAAATCTGCTGATGACACGAAGATGAGTGGAAAAGCAAATTGTGCGGAGGGTGTGGAAAGTCTGCAGAGGGATCTGGATAGGCTGAGCGAGTGGGCGAGGACCTGGCAGATGGAGTACGTTAGCAAGTGTAAGGTTATCCACTTTGGCAGAAATAATCGTAGGAGGTATTATTATTTAAAAGGCGAAAAGCTGCAGCATGCTACGGTGCAGAGGGACCTGGGGGTCCTTGTGCACGGGTCGCAAAAACCCAGTCTGCAGGTGCAGCAGGTGATCAAGAAGGCGAATGAAATGTTGGCCTTTATAGCGAGGGGGATAGAATATAAAAGCAGGGAGGTCTTGCTGCAACTGTACAGGGCACTGGTGAGGCTGCAGCTGGAGTACTGTGTGCAGTTTTGGTCGCCGCACTTGTGGAAAGATATATTGGCCTTGGAGGGAGTGCAGAGGAGGTTCGCTAGGCTGACACCGGAGATGAGGGGCTTGGACTATGAAGAGAGGCTAAATAGAGTAGGTCTGTATTCGTTGGAGTTTAGAAGGATGAGGAGGGATCTTATAGAGATGTATAAGATCACGAAGGGGATGGATAGGGTAGAGGTAGAGAGATTCTTCCGCTTAGAAAGGATAGCAGGACTAGAGGGCACAGCCTCAAGATAAGGGGGGCGCAGTTTAGATCAGAGTTGAGGAGGAACTTCTTCACTCAAAGGGTGGTGAATCTCTGGAATTCTCTGCCTGTTGAAGTGGTGGAGGCTACCTCACTAAATATATTTAAGTCACGGGTAGGTAGGTTTCTGATAGACAAGGGAATTAAGGGTTATGGGGAGAAAGCGGGAAAGTGAAACTGATCCACTTCAGATCAGCCATGATCTTATTGAATGGTGGGGCAGGCTCGAAGGGCTAGATGGCCTACTCCTGCTCCTATTTCTTGTGTTCTTATGTCTATATTTTGTCTACTATAGACACATATATAGCAGAGGGAGTCCAGTGGGATGAGATGGAAGGATCCATGTTTTAACAGCGTATGCCGCAGTTCTAGTTCTTACTGAGTTTTTTTCAAGAACTCGATGTCCTTGAAATTTGGCCTGCTTGAGCAGGAGAAGGTAAGTCCGTGCCCTACCTCAAGCTCCAGGCCAGGATTGTGGCCTGCTGCCATGAAGATGGAGCAGATGTTCGGACTGCATTTCAGCTCCCCTTTAATGGGTTCCAAAGTAGCAAGTCTCACTTCTTTCTGAAGGGAATCCTGCACCCCTCGAAGAGTGGCACATCCCAGTGTACTGTGCAGCCTGTGAAAGTTCCCAATAAGGCACCGTTCACAAGCCATGCAAATGGGGTGACTGCTCACTGATTGGCAGTGTTGCAGGCCAACAGCACACCTTGGCACTTACTCTTTTGCTAACTACAGATTTGAGCTCCCTAATTTATATAATCAGCAAATCTTAACAACTGTGACCAAAAATGGCCAGTACATGAGAACATTAGTCTTCACATGCTCATTTTGGATTTGTGAAGGTGAATTCCAGAATGATAAGTTAGTTATCCTGTCAAGTGATGTCATTGCTCAGAGATGTAACAACCGTTCATAAAGTTGCCTGATCTTGTTTTTATTAAAATGATGACTGTAACTGGAGAAGTCTGAGCCAGTCAGGTTGCAAGTCATTGTGACATTCAGTGATTCTGAGAACAAAACATTGGATGGAATCCTGGTACTTCCAAATGGTATGCTTAGTGCCAGTGGTTTAATAAAAACCTGAAGAGAATCAAGCAGAATCTAAAGAGTTCAGTGGAGAACTGAAAACAGGAACAAACAGCTGCAACGAATAGGGGGCAGCACAGTGGCATAGTGGTTAGCACTGCTGCCTCACAGCATCAGGGACCCATATTCGATTCCCGACTTGGGTCACTGACTGTACAGCGTCTACATGTTCTCCCCATGTCAGTCTAGGCTTCCGCCAGGTGCTCCGGTTTCCTCCCACAATCCGAAAGAAGTGTTGGTTAGGGTGCATTGGCCATGCTAAATTCTCCCTCAGTGTACCCAGAATGTGGTGCCTAGCAACTTTATTGTAGTGTTAATGTAAGCCTACTTGTGACATTAATAAATAGACTTTTAACAGAAAGCGCAAGAAAAAGGATTAGAGAGTGGCATAAAAACTTCTGTAAAATCTTTTATAAATATATAAAAACTTAAAGGGTAGTCAAACATGGAGGGTGATTAAGGGCAATAGGGGCAAAAATGAAATCTTTGTGTCGAAGCTTAGCTGAGGTGCTGTATGACTACTTTGCATCCATGACATGTAAAATCACACATGAGTCAGGTGTGTCGTTTGCAAGCCATGATGGTGCACAGGTTGCATTTTTCTGTGGCCAGAGTAAAATTGGCTCTGAGAATACAAAAGGAAGGTGGTTATGCGAAGCATTAAAAAAACCCCCAGTCGGGCCCCAGTTCAAGTACTGTGTCTAACCCTGGTCAGAACCAGGAAGAACGTCAAGGCATTGGAGAGGGTGCAGTGGATACTTACCAGAATAATACCAGGGATGAAGATGTTAGTCTTGCGGGGCGACTGGAGAATCTGGTACCGTACTCTAATTAGAGACGAGACAGAACAAAGAACAAAGAAAATTACAGCACAGGAACAGGCCCTTCGGCCTGCAAGGAGCTTGCACCAACCATGCTGCCCAACTGCACTAAAACCCCTTAAGTTAGGGGAGACTTAACAGAGTCAAAATTATGAGGAGTTTTCAGAGAGTAAAATAGAAAGAAACTGTTTCTCCTGTTGGGTTGATATTCTGATTAAATTTGATTTGCAAAAGCTCAAAAGGGAAGATGAAGAGAATTATTTTCCTCAATGATATGTTATGATCTAGAACATATTTTCTGATTGGATGTTGGAAGCAGATTCAGTAGTAATTTTGAAAGGGAATCAGATATTTACTTACAAAGGAAACATTTTGAGGGCTAAAGTGTGGACATTCGGTCTATTGGATAACTCTTTCAAAGTACTGGCCCTGGAGTGATGGGCTGGATGGCCTGCTTTTCTAGGGTAAGATAACTAAATAAAAATTTCTCGGCATCTGAAACCCATGTCAAATGTACTTACTTTCCTGTTTAAAATTTGAAATAAGATTTTTTTTTCAAGGACAAAATAATAAACATTGTTATCTGTTTTGAGTAAACTGTTCCTTTTAATTAATTTTAAAGACAACTATTTTAGGAAAAAATGTTGGAAAAATCTGGGTAAATTGTTTGAGGTTTTCTTTGGAAAAGGAAAGGGGTATTGTATGTTATGAGTGGAATAATAAACAGATCCTGGTTCGGCATAAAACTGGTTGATGTGTGGCCAAAATCCAAGCGAGAGAAAAATATAAAATCTGCAATATAATGCAGTTTGACTAACCTTTCTTATTTCATATTATGGAGTCAGTAAACTAACTGAACTAACTGTGCACCAGCTGTATGTTAAGTTGGTACTGTATGGGCAGAAGTCATTTCAGCAAGTTTGTTTTAATAACATTTTTTAAGTTAGCTTTTGCATCCTCATTTTAAAAGTCTTAATTCCCCTCACTCTCTGCCTCCCACACTATTATTTCTTTTTTATGATGCATTGCAAAATCCACCTTGAGAGCAGCCAAATACCCTCCGCCTAGCCAGATCTCTGATGGTGGATTAAGTAACAAACCACAAGCTGATGGGCAAGATTGAACCAAGCCTCGCTGCGATTACAAGCTTATAGTTTGAACAATCATAGGTGACAGCTTGTATCCTACTGTTGTGGCATCTGTGTGCGCCAGCTAAGCTCTTTGAATACGTTAATTTTGTCCTCTTTTCTTTTAAGGAATGACAGTTTTCTTGTCCTGCTTTTTGTTACAGTCCCGCTGAATAATTTAACTTATTGCGTAAAGTTGTTTGCTGTCAGTCTGAAGGGCACTGAATTGCTGGCAACTCTATTCCTCCAAGATTCGTCTGCTGAAATTATCTTTCCGGGAAGGGTGCTCCAGTGAGGCAAGTCTGCTGCTCACTCTCCTGATACCAACAGGATCCCAAATCATTTTCCTCGGCTCTGGAGCATCAGCTACGGATGCCGGTTCCCCAGTAAGATTCCCACGGTTGAGCTGCATTCCCAATGCGTTGTGAATCTGTGGATTTCCCTGCCCAGTGAAGCAGTTGAGGCTTCCTTCACTGAATGTTTTTAAGGCAAGGATAAATACATTTTTGAACAGTAAAGGAATCAAGGGTTACGGTGAGCGGGCGGGTAAGTGGAACAAAGAACAAAGAACAACACAGCACGGGAAACAGGCCCTTCGGCCCAACGAGCCTGTGCTGCCATTTTAACATTATAAGTGCCGTCCTCTACCTATGACCTTTCTCTACGCCTATTGGGGAAGATTGAGGGAAGACTAATTTAGGGGCAATTTGTTACACCAATCAGCCTAAGAGCACGTTTTTGGGGTGTGGGAGGAAGCCGGAGCACTCGGAGAAAACCCACGCAGTCACGGGGAGAATGTGCAAACGCCCGCAGACACTGGCCCAAATCCATGCATCTGCACAGCAAACAGTGATAGTCGCTGAGCTGTTGCGTTACCCGTCGAGCTGAGTCCATGTCAGCCATGATCTTATTGAATGGCGGAGCAGGCTTGAGGGGCCAGATGGCCGACTCCTGCTCCTGGTTCTTATGAGAGGAAGACCATCATTACCCAGTCATGGTGATGTTGCCGCGAGACCGTAAGTGCAGCATCAGGTCATTTGTCCGGATAGTTAAGGGGCAGAAACAGCACTGTGACCCTCGATAGAAACTCAAAGTGAGGTAAATGACTGCTGGAAAGAAGAGGCAGAGGAAGGGCTATGACAAAACCTTCCATTTCCATGGGAAGATCTCAGAGGCATTATTACTACTTGTCGGATCCTACCATTGCCCTCCCCATTCCAATACCAAGGTGCAACATACCATGAGAGAACCAAAAGAAAATAGGAACATAGGAACTGTCTATGTATAAGATCATAAAACGTAAGAATAGGAGTAGGTGAAGGATTAGCCCATTTGACTCTTCAAAATTGCTGATCTTCTACCACAAATCTGCCTCTAACAAAGAACAAAGAAAATTACAGTATAGGAGCAGACCCTTCAGCCCCCAAGCCTGTACCGACCATGCTGCCTGAATGAACTAAGACCCCCCCCCCCGGACCTTTCTGGGAACCATATCCCTCGATTCCCATCCTATTCATGTATTTGTCAAGATGTTTCTTAAAAGCCATTATCATATCTGCTTCCATTATTTCCCCCAACAGCCGGCATCCACCACCCTCTGTATAAAAAACTTGCCTCATACATCTCCTTCAAACCTTGCCCCTTAAACCTATGTCCCCTTGCCCCCTCTTCACCATCCCCATATTTCTTAATTTTCTTAGTGATCAAACATCTATTGACCTCTGGTCTTGAATGTACTCAATGAGTGAACATCCACAGTTCCCTAGGGAAATGTAATGGACAGAATATATGGCCTTTGGATTGGTTGTCAAATAGGAGGCAGAGAGTGGGGGTCAATGGGTGCTATTCGGATTGGCGGTTGGTGACTAGTGGGGTGCCCCAGGGGTCGGTGCTGGGGCCTCAGCTATTTACCATTTATATAGATGATCTGGAGGAGGGAACCGAGTGCAGGGTGTCGAAATTTGCTGATGACACCAAGATTGGGGGAAAGGCAAATTGTGCGGAGGGTGTGGAGAGTCTGCAGAAGGATCTAGATAGGCTGGGCGAATGGGCCAGGAAATGGCAAATGGAATTTAATGTTGGCAAGTGTGAGGTGGTCCACTTTGGTAGGAAGAATGGTAGGAAGGACTATTACTTACGTGGCGAAAAACTGCAGCAGGCGACGGTGCAGAGGGACCTCGGGGTCCTTGTGCATGAGTCGCAAAAACCCAGCTTGCAGGTGCAGCAGGTGGTCAGGAAGGCGAATGGGATGCTGGCCTTCATAGCGAGGGGGATTGAATATAAAAGTAGGGAGGTCTTGCTGCAGCTGTATAGGGCAGTGGTGAGGCCGCAGCTGGAGTACTGTGTGCAGTTTTGGGCGCCGCACCTGCGCAAGGATATTTTGGCCCTGGAGGGAGTGCAGAGGAGGTTTACTAGGCTGATACCGGAGTTGAGGGGATTGAGCTATGAGGAGAGGCTGAATAAACTAGGCTTGTACTCGTTAGAGTTTAGAAGAATGAGGGGAGATCTCATTGAGACGTATAAGATGATGAATGGGATGGATAGGATAGAGGTGGAGAGACTCTTCCCGCTCAAAAAAGACAGTAGGACTAGGGGGCACAGCCTCAAGATAAAGGGGAGGCGGTTTAGAACGGAGTTGAGGAGGAACTTCTTCACTCAAAGGGCGGTGAATCTCTGGAATTCTCTGCCCGTTGAAGTGGTGGAGGCTGCCTCGCTAAATATTTTTAAGAAGCGGGTTGATGGGTTCTTGATAAGAGAGGGGATTAAGGGTTATGGGGAGAGGGCGGGAAAGTGGAACTGAGCCACAACAGATCAGCCATGATCTTATTGAATGGCGGGGCAGGCTCGAAGGGCTAGATGGCCTACTCCTGCTCCTATTTCTTATGTTCTTATGTACTTATGCTCATATGTCTTGCATGGAGAGAGTTGTGTCCTTTGTTACTCTTGAAGTATTTATCCCAAATAAATTATTCAGCAGGATGCCTTTGTGAGTTTAAAAATAAGGAAGATTATTCATTCTTATACACTAATCCAAATTTAAATTAAACCTTGGACACACTCATTCTTCTCAGCCATACAGAGATTAGATGTAAATATAGGTATATACTTTTACAGATTACCATTAACTCCGTCTCTGGTTTACAATCTCCAGTCTCCCATTTGGTAACCCTGGTTTCTTGAATGGTGTTGATGCTCTAAAGTTGAAGTGAGCATCTTGTAAAGTAATGAGATCACAACAGGTTATGAGGTTTAAAAGCAAGCAGAGGAGGGGTCAAAAAACAATAAGGGGGGAGAAGATGAAATACGAGTGTAAGCTAGCTAATAAAATAGAAGAAGATACAAAGAGTTTTTTCAATATATAAAAGGTAAGAGGGATGCAAAAATAGACATTGGGCCACTGGAAAATGAGGGTGGATAAGTAATAATAGGAAACAAAGTAATGGCAGAGGAACTGAACAGTTACTTTGCATCAGTCTTCACGGTGGAAGATACCAGTGGGATGCCAGAGCTCCAGGAAAATCAGGAGGCACAGGTGACTGTAGTAGCCGTCACTAAGGAGAAGGTTCTGGGGAAACTAAAAGATCTGAAGGTGGAAAGATCACCTGGACCAGATGGACCATAGGGTTCTAAAAGAGGTAGCTGAGGAAATTGTGGAGGCATTGGTGGTGATCTTTCAGGAATCACTGGAGGCAGGGAGGGTCATGATGTGGGTATGCCGGCGTTGGACTGGCGTAAACACAGTGAAAAGTCTGACAACACCAGGTTTTAGTCCAACCTATTTATTTGATAATATACTCACAAGCTTTCGGGTTAGTCCCTTCGTCAGGTGAATGGAATGGAGAGAACTCTCCATTCACCTGACGAAGGGACTAACCCGAAAGCTTGTGAGTATATTATCAAATAAATAGGTTGGACTAAAACCTGGTGTTGTCAGACTTTTCACGACAGGGAGGGTACCAGAGGACTGGAAAGTAGCTAATGTAACACCGCTGTTTAAAAAGGGAGGGAGGCATCAGACGGGAAATTATAGGCTGGTTAGCCTGACTTCAGTCATTGGCAAGATTATAGAGTCCATTATTAAAGATGAGATCACAGAATACTTGAAAGTGCATGATCAAATAGAATTAGTCAGCACAGCTTCGTCAAGGGGAGGTCATGTCTGATAAATTTGTTAAAGTTCTTTGAGGAGGTAACAAGGAAGTTCGATAAAGGAGAATCAGTGGATGTAATTTATTTAGATTTCCAGAAGATCTTTGAGAAGATGCCACATAGGAGACTGTTAAATAAGTTAAGAGACCATGGTGTTAAGGGTAAGATCCTGGCATGGATAGAGGATTGGCTGATTGGCAGAAAGCAGAGAGTGGGGATTAAGAGATCTTTTTCAGGATGGCAGCCAATGTGCCTCAGGGGTTGGTGCTGGGACCACAACTTTTCACAATATACATTAATCATTTGGAAGAAGGAACTGAAGGCACTGTGCTAAGTTTGCAGATGACACAAAGATATGTAGAGGGACAGGTAGTATTGAAGAAGCAGGGGACTGCAGAGGATTTGAACAGGCTAGGAGAGTGGGCAAAGAAGTGGCAGATGGAATATAGTGTGGAAAAGTGTGAGGTTATACATTTTGGAAGGAGGAATGGAGGCATAGACTATTTTCTAAATGGGGAAGTGCTTAGGAAATCAGAGGGACTTCAGAGTCCTTGTTCAATATTGTCTTAAGGTTAATGTGCAGGTTCAGTCAGCAGTTAGGAAGACAAATGTAATGTCAGCATTCATCTCAAGTGGACTAAAATGCAAGAGCAGGGATGTACCTCTGAGGCTGTATAAGGCTCTGGTCCGATTCCCTTTGGGATACTGTGAGCAGTGATGGCCCCATATCTAAGGGAGGGTGCGCTGGTTTTGGAAAGGATCCAGAGGAGGTTCACAAGAATGATCCTTGGAATTAAGAACTTATTGTATGAGGGATGGTTGAGGACTCTTGGTTTGTACTCATTGGAGTTTAGAAGGATGAGGAGGGATTTTATTGAAACTTACAGGATACTGCGAGGCCTGGATAGAGTGGACGTGGAGAGGATGTTTCCACGAGTAGGAAAACTCGAACCAGAGGGCCCAACCTCAGGCTACAGGGACTATCCTTTAGAACAGAGATGAGGAGAATTTTTTTCAGCTAGAGAGTGGTGAATCTGTGGAACTCATTGCTGCAGAAGGCTGTGGAATCATTAAGTGCCTCTAAGACAGAGAGAGATAGGTTCTTGATTAATAAGGGAATCAGGGAAAAAGGCAGGAGAATGGGGATGAGAAAAATATCAGCCATGATTGAATGGTAGAGCAGATGGGCTGAGTGGCCTAACTCTGCTCCTATGTCTTATGGTCTCTTACAGTTGAATTCCTTACAAGATTGATTCTTAGGTGAACTTTAACTGGAACAGATTACATACTTTGGCTGCCTGATGTCTCACAGCTTGTTTTCAAATCTGGTTCACAGACTGGGTGGACTGATGGCTTCGATAGTGTCGATGCTTCTCCCTGCAGTCAGGGCTAAGCTGATTTCTTTAAAACAGACACAACAAAGCTCATTTACCATGTAACTTTCTGCAAGTTCAGGTCCCTTCCCAAATAAGGGAATGGTGCTCATGTCGACTCCATATTCTGCACTGTGGGTTAGCACCTCATTCAATCTACATTAGACACAAAAATGAACAGAATATATACAATGGGACAGTGATAGGGGTTACTTACCTCCAAATGCCACCAATTGAATTTCAATCTTCCCCCTTTTTTGGTGTGAAGCAGGATGACAGGTGGTCTGGAAAACTCCACAGTCTTTTTGTTGGTCCATCCTTAGACAAAGAGATGAATGAATTCTGCAGTTAGCGATATTTATACAAAGGGTAAATTAAGTAATTGTTTAAGGCTTGGTACTTTAGGAACTTTCAAGCGGTTATTGGATAGGCACATGGAGCACACCAGAATGATAGGGAGTGGGATAGCTTGATCTTAGGATTGGAGATAGCTCAGCACAACATTGAGGGCTGAAGGGCCTGTACTGTGCTGTAATGTTCTATGTTCTGTAGCTCAAATAACAAAGACCACATGATTTGAAGTAGACATTTTAGTCGCTTGTTTGCGTCCAGTTTTTAAAGATATTGACTTAAGAGTTTATAATATGATGCCTCTATATTGGACGGACAATTCCAAAGAGTCAAAGCCATTTGAATGGAAAAATTTCTTCTTATCTCAGACCTATATGTCTTTTTCTTTGAGACTCTGATCTCTTGTTCTAGATTCCCAGGCTGGGGGAAATATTTTCTCAGTGTTTACCCTGTCAAGACCCTTAGGAATTTTATACATTTCAATTATATCACCTATTATTCTTATAAATTCCATGGAATATAGGCCTAGACTACTCAATCCCTCATCATGGGACAATTCCTTCATCCTGAAACCGGTCTAAAGTTTCTTTTTTGTTCTTCACTCAAGGAAAATATGCCTTTCCTTAGGTAAGGAGACCAAAACTATACACAGTACTCCAGACGTGGCCCCACAATGCCCATCACAATTGTAGTAAGGCTTATTTTCCCTTATACTCAAATCCCTTTGTAACAGAAGCTAACATATCATTGCCCGATCTAATTCCTAGCTGTATGGTGATTCTTGCACAGGAACATTCAGCTCCTTCCGAATGCAAACAATTCCCAAGCTCTTGTCTTTCAAAAAATTCTACTTTTCACTTTTCCTACCAAAGTAGGTAATTTTATACTTTGCCAGATTGTATTCTATTTGCATGTTCTTGCCCATTCAAGTTTGTTCCGTCATTCAACGATTTAAGCAAATCCACTATTTAACGAAAGATCCAATTGTGGCTGACCTGTGACCTAACTCCATATATCTGCCTTTTCCCACATCATGTGGAGATGCCGGCGTTGGATTGGGGTGGACACAGTAAGAAGTCTCACAACACCAGGTTAAAGTCCAACAGGTTTGTTTGGTAGCACAAGCTTTCGGAGTGTCACTCCTTCTTCAGGTGAGCAAAGAGTTCTGTTCACAAACAGGGCATACATAGACACAGACTCAATTTACAAGATAATGGTTGGAATGCGAGTCTTTACAGGTAATCAAGTCTTTAAGGTACAGACAATGTGAGTGGAGAGAGGGTTAAGCACAGGTTAAAGAGATGTGTATTGTCTCCAGCCAGGACAGTTAGTGAGATTGTCGTGTGTCGTGAAGGCTGTCTTGGAGAACACTTAACTGAAAATCAGAGGCTGAGTGCCCGTGACTGCTGAAATGTCCCCCGACAGGAAGAGAACACTGTTACCTAGTGATTGTCAAGCGGTGTTCATTCATCTGTTGTTGTAGCATCAGCATGATCTCCCCAATATACCATGCCTCGGGACATCCTTTCCTGCAGTGTATCAGGTAGACAAGCAAGTTGCTGTATCGCATTCATTGTACTGCAAGCCCACGGATAAACTCATGATTCTTCACTTCTCCAGCTTCCACCAAATATGTTAAAGAAACAATCCCCTACGGACAAGCCCTCCGTATGCACAGGATCTGCTCAGATGAGGAGGATCGTATCAGGCACCTAAAGATGCTGAAAGACACCCCCATGAGAACAGGATATGGCACTTGACTCATTGATCAACATTCTGACACACCACAGTGAAAAGCTGCATGACCTACTCAGAAGACAAACACGGTGGACAGAGCACCCTTCATCGTCCAGTATTTCCCCGGAGCGGAGAAGCTACGGCATTATCTCTGAAGCCTTCAACATGTCAGTGATGAGTATCCCACCAGGGCCATCCCCACACCCCCACTTCTTGCTTTCAGACAACCTCAAACAGACCATTGCTCGCAGCAAACTACCCAGCCTTCAGGAGAACAGTGACCACGACACCACACAACCCTGCCACAGCAACCTCTGCAAGATGTGCCGGATCATCGACATGGATGCTATCATCTCACATGAGAATACCATCCACCAGGTACACAGTTACTCTTGCAACTCAGCTAACGTTGCCTACCTGATACGTTGCAAGAAAAGATGTCCTGAAGCATGGTACATTGGGGAGACCATGCAGACGCTACGACAACGGATGAATGAACACCACTCGACAATCACCAGGCAAGACTGTTCCCTTCCTGTTGGTGAACACTTCAGCGGTCTCGGGCATTTGGCCACTGATCTCAGTGTAAGCATTCTCCAAGGCGGCCTTCACAACACACGACAGCGCAGAGTCGCTGAGCAGAGACTGATAGCCAAGTTCTGCGCACATGAGGATGGTCTCAACCGGGATCTTGGGTTCATGTCACACTATCTGTCACCCCTGTGACTTGCCTGGGCTTGCAAAATCTCACTAACTGTCCTGGCTGGAGATAATTCACATCTCTTTAACCTGTGCTTAACCCTCTCTCCACTCACATTGTCTGTATCTTTAAAACTTGATTAGCTGTACAGACTCGCATTCCAACCATTATCTTGTAAATTGAGTCTCTATCTATGTATGCCCTGTTTGTGAACACAATTCTTCACTCACCTGAAGGAGTGACACTCCGAAAGCTTGTGCTATCAAATAAACCTGTTGGACTTTAACTTGGTGTTGTGAGACTTCTTACTGTGCTTTTCCCATATCCCCTAATAACTTTGGTTAACAGAAAGTTAGCAATCTCAGATTTAAAATGTATGATTGACCGAGTATTAATTGCCAGGTTATTTTTTTTATTTCGTTAGTAGGACATGGGTGTTGCTGGCTGGCCAGCATTTATTGCCAATCCCTAGTTGCCCAAGAGCAGTTGAGAGTCAACCACATTGCTGTGGTTCTGGATACCATATAGACCAGATAAGGACAGCAGATTTCCTTCCCTCAAGGACATGAGTGAACCAGTTGGGTTTTTCCCTAGTGGTTTCATAATCATCAGTAGAATCTAAATTCCAGGTGGTTCTTTTATTAAATTCAAATTCCACCAACTGCAGTGACAGGATTTGAACCTGGATTTCCTCAGAATATTACTGAATTCCTGGATTACTAGTCTAGTGATGATACCACTTGGCCATTGTCTCCCCTCTGGAAGAGAGTTTCAAACATTGACCATCCTTTGCTTATGGAGGTTTCTTCCTCTTTGAATTGTTGACCCTTTTCCTGGGTACATGGTCGCCTGATTTTTATATCACCAGAAGTTAGCAAGTTGGAGGCAGGTTGGAGTAGGGTCTCAGTTTTCTTTAACCTTCTAACATCCCACCCCAGCTGAATTTGCTTGTTTTTGGAAGAAATGGTTAACATTTTCAAGGACATTCTTCTGCTTACTTCCTTTTACATTATCTGCAGAATGAAACTTAGTGGAGCATGTTAATTCAATTTTTTTTGAACTGATTTCAATCACAGAACAATGCCTCCATTTCCAAGGTAATAACTTGCACGCACTAATTAAAAGGACTTGCTAGATTGATGTATGGTTATGTATGGACTTGCCAAAACAAATGATATTCCACTGTCACATTCAGTCAATTTAACTCCAGCACTGATTTAATTCTGGCTTCTCAAAACATAGACAAAACTTACAGATACGCAAATATTGAACAGATTCCTATTCTGGTATTAATTTATCCTTTTTGCCATTGTCTAGAATTCAAAACAAAAAATAGTAGGTTACTCATCACTTCCACAAGGATAATGCTTTTGTAGACTTACTTCGCTGGGAGCTTGCTCATTTCTCTGCTTTAGTTTAGGCAGTGTTAAATTTCTGTCCATTATACGGGATGCACTGAAATATTGTCGATGTGGAATTATCATGAGTTTCACAGCAGCGTGCAGGAGGGATGGAAATGTATAAATCTTCCTGTATCTGAAACAAAAATTATATTAGCATTCAGCAAAACCAGATGGTAATCCAGCAGAAGTTTATAAAATCAAATTACCAATTTAAAAACAATTGCCCAGAATATGTTGGAGTTTATTTATTTACCAAATAGACAGTTTTCTATGATGTGGTGCTCTCTCCTGCAGACACATAGCAGGTTGGCACTAATACCCCATCTGTGGAGGTTGGCTAAGCAAGGGAAATGGCCGCTCCTGAACCTGTTGAGGGTGGACCACTCTTTCCTTGGAAATTTGAAACCAGGCAGCTGTTGGTTTGGGTTTGAGACCAGATACTTATTTGCCGTGTCCAACGATTCCCATTCATTTGTCCAGGTGGAATTTGCATTGAAGCCCTGTGTCGGGGCAGAGTTCCAGTTTGGCATCCCTGATCGGAGTAGTATCTTGGGTGGGCTGGGGTTGGAGTGATACAATCAGACGGATTTATTCCCTCACCCTACAGCTGTAAAATGCAAAGTGGGAACTGAAACAAGGTTGATGAGGCATCTGGAACCCTGGTGAATAATGGGATCAACAGCCTATCTCCTTACCCAATAGAAAGAAAAAGAGGAATGATAAAGAAAGAACTAGTGTGAACTAGAATCAAATCAGATATGTCAAATTAAACAGAGGGAAAGAAAGACTGGATTAAGAGACAAACAAAAAAAATCCTGAAAGACAAAGTATGGAAACAAAATTTAAAAGTCTAATTTAGATCACTGAGAAATAATTTGCTCCACGCAGGATGTGGTTCTGCAGTTTCAGTTGTTGTCTTCCTGGGTCTCCAAGGTTGTGTGGCATGTCAGGACCGTAAATCACCTCATAAAATACTAGCAACAAATTCAATTCATATTTTCAGGGCAAATCCAGCAATTTATTGACGTCCATAAGACCTTTCACATTGAGCTACTGTTTCTCTGAGGCTAAAGGCAGAACAGTGCAAATCATTTAGCAATTAGTGAAGATTCACAATTCACAGTGTACCTCTCCCTCACTGAACATTGGTTTTTACGTAACTTCTTTGCAGTGTTAATGTAAGTCTACTTGTGACACTGATATATAAACTAACTAATTAATACTGAGTGTTGTGTACTCACCTTTAATTTTCCAGCCATTCTGGGTGATTTGAAAGCCTTGTGTCTTCGTTCTGTCAAACCTTTCAAAGATGTCATACCTGAAAGCATTGCCTCACAGATGGAACCAGATAGTCTGCAGTCTTTGTGTTCTGTTTAACGCTGAACTGAACGTCATCAATCAGCGTAACAGTTTACTTTCACCTCGGCAACTATCTACTCATTAAAGCTCTGACCCATGGTTTTAGTATCCCAACACACCAATGCATTCTTCCCGTGCAGAATCTCATATTCATACCTAAACCCCACTGCCCACATTCTGTCCAACAGCAAGTCCTGCTCGCTCAGTAACTCTACGCGAGCTCACTACCTGACCAACCCCTGCCAAACGCCTGTCCTCCAAGATGCTAAATTCAAAACACTGCTCTTGTTTGCAAATCCCTTTTGGACATTGCCTACTCTTCATTAGTTACAGAGATCTATGGTAAAGAAAGAAAGGGGAAAAGTACATAGCCAACCAGGAAAAGACTAAAGCATATTTTTGTGTATCTTTTGGCCTTCTCAATAGAGAGCCACAATAAGAACAACTAGACAGTATAATGATTGCAATCATTAAATTTAAAGATTAATGTTAATATGGGTACGAAGATTAGTTTTTTTTAGCTTATCTATTTTCAGTTGGCAAGGCACATACATTATGCAAGAGCAATCAGAAAATATTTACTTCACTGCTTCTGGCGAGATCTCTTCCAAACTTCTTTCCAATTATTTTCAGCAGGGATACACATCCTCCCTAATTCCATGTCCCAGCATATCAGGCACTCTGCAACACAATAACCTCTGACTCACTGTAAGCCATGTAATATGATACTTAAAATGGCTAAACTCCAGGATATGGGTGAACAATAAGCAAACTTAATTTGTAATCGTTATCATGGGGAAAGTGCAATGGAAAGAAATTGTTCTTATACTAGGAACAGATTAGGATCATAATGGAAAAATTGCAGGTTTTCAAAATAAACAAAGTAACTTTCCAGCTGACTACCAGCAAACTATTACAATACTGATCAATGAGATCTCTTCTTAAAGTCAGAAGGAACAGTTTCCCTCATCACAGCATCGGAACACGCAACCATAGACACAACATAGAATTGAGGCACCAGGAGAGTAGTTGTCCGTCTCCTCTCAATTTCCTCCCTGGCCAGCCACCCCCACAAAAAAAGCTTACGGTTCGTCTCATACTGAAGCCCTCCTTAGAGTGGAGATGGTGATGATGCCACAAGAGTAAAGTGTGTTGACTTTGGTTTTGATATTCATAAACATGAGCGTCACTGACAAAGCAAAATTTGTTGCGCCTTTCTAATTGAGAACATGGTGTTGGGTCACCTTCTTGAACCAACTGTGGTATAGGTACATGAACAGTGTTAAAGAGTTTCAGTAATTTGACTCAGTGGTGATGGAATGGTGACTGGTAAGCTTTTTTCTATTTTGGAAACAAATATTACGAGGGGCCACAGGCTTAGGATGGGGGGGGGGGAGGTGGTGAGGTATAATTCGGATGTTAGAGGGAGGTTTTTCACACAGAGGGTTGTGGGGATATGGAATGCTCTGCCAAGCAAGGTGGTGGAGGCAGGCACGCTGGAGTTGTTTAAGGGATACTTAGATAGGCACATGAGCGGGATGGAGATGGAGGGATATAGGAGACTGTTTTAAATAAGGATCAAGAGCCTTGGGACGTCCCTGGGAATCAATTGATTCCTATGGACCTTCCAACATATTTTCTGGCTCACTTGTTTTACTTTTGAGCTTCTGGGGATTCCCTTGGATGTTTGTATAAGGATGTGCATGTTATTGATGTTTTTCTCTTCTAATCCACAGGTGCTTTGGTCCACCTTGTTGTCCAACAAGGGGCATACATGCGGTGGGTCGTGCGAGGGCTGCTCTTGGATGTTTCGAGAGTAGCCTAGTACTTCACGTCGTTAGTGTGCGCTTAAACTGGACCAGATGATGAGCAACACGACAGCTCAGTGACTATCACTGTTTGCTGTGCAGATACATGGATTTGGGCCGGTGTCTGCGGGAGTTTGCGCATTCTCCCCGTGCTTGCGTGGGTTTTCTCTGGGTGCTCCGGTTTCCTCCCACACCCCAAAGATGTGCTCTTAGGCTGATTGGTGTAACAAATTGTCCCTAAATTAGTCTTCCCTCAATGTGGTTTCCAATGTGGAGTGCCATAAGCGTAGACGAGGGCGATGGGTGGAGAGGGGACTCACAATGTTAAAATGGCGGTGCGGGCTCGTTGGGCCGAAGGGCCTGTTTCCCATGCTGTGCTGTTCTTTGTTCTTATATAGCCCCACCTCAGGGTGATGTATGACTTGGAGGGGAACTTAGGAGTTGTAGTGTTCAAATACACCTGCTGCCCTGGTTCACTTCAAATTCTTTTAACTGTTCATTTCATTGTTAAAAAGAAACTGCTGTCCCTGATAAAAGTGAATTTACTAAAAAAATGAACCATGCATATGATGCAGGAATACTCCTTTTCGATTACCCTGTGTTACCTTCCTATCACTTGTCACTAGACACCATTTGATAAATATGGCTATCTGGTACCTTGCTATTGACTCTGACCAAAACAATGAACAATCCTCATTCTTTCAAAGCCCCTAGTCGATAAATGGATCTATCCCTTTGACTAAACAGTCAGGACAGCTGTTTACAGGGGAGGCAATGGCTTAGTGGTATTATCACTGGACTATTAATCCAGAAACTCAGCTACTGTTTGGGGACCCGGATTTGAATCCTGCCATGGCACATGGTGGAATTCGAATTTGACTTTTAAAAAAAATCTTGAATTAAGAATCCGGTCTACCTGTGATTCCAGAGCCACAGCCATGTGGCTGACCCTCAACAGCCCTCAGGCAAATAAGGATGGGCATCATGGAACTGAGGCAGCAGGGAGCAGAGCTGGCTGTCTCCTCTCAATTTCCTTTCTGGCCATCCAGCCCTCTAAATAAGCTCACAGTTAGAATATAGAACATAGAACATTACAGCGCAGTACAGGCCCTTCAGCCCTCAATGTTGTGCTGGCCTGTGAAACCAACCTAAAGCCCATCTAACCCACACTATTCCAATATCATACCATATGTTTATCCAATGACCATTTAAATGGCCTTAATGTTGGCGAGTCCACAACTGTTGCAGGCAGGGCATTCCGTGCCCTTACTACTCTCTGAGTAAAGAAACTACCTCTGACATCTGTCCTATTTCTATCAGCCCTCAATTTAAAGCTATATCCCCTTGTGCTAGCCATCACCATCCGAGGAAAAAGGCTCTCCCTATCTAATCCTCTGATCATCTTATTTGCCTCTATAAGTCACCTCTTAACCTTCTTCTCTCTAACGAAAATAGCCTTAAGCCCCTCAGCCTTTCCTCACAAGACCTTCCCACCACACCAGGCAACATCCTGGTAAAGCTCCCTTTCCAATGCTTCCACATCTTTCTTATAATGCGATGACCAGAACTGTACACAATTCTCCAAGTGCGGCCGCACCAGAGTTTTGTACAGCTGCTACATGACCTCATGGCTCCTAAACTCAATCCCTCTACTAATAAAAGCTAACACACTGTGTTCTTAACGACACTATCAACCTGGGTGCCAACTTTCAGGGATCTGTGCGCATGGACACAAAGATCTCTCTGCTCATCCATACTACCAAGTATCTTACCATTAGCCCAGTACTCTGTATTCCTGTTACTCCTTTCAAAGTGAATTACCTCACACTTTTCCACATTAAACTCCATTTTCCACCTCTCAGCCCAGCTCTGCAGCTTATCTGTGACCCTCTGTAACCTGCAACATCCTTCCACACTGTCCACAACTCCACCGACTTTAGTGTCATCTGCAAATTTACTAACCCATCCTGCTATGCCCGCATCCAGGTCATTTATAAAAAGACAACCAGCAGTGGCCCCAAAACAGATCCCTGTGGTACACCACTAGTAACTGAACTCCAGGATGAACATTGCCCTCTGTCTTCTATCCCTAATTAAATTATTCCTTTCTAGATGATTATAAATCCTATCTCTTATAATACTTTGCAAAACTTTGCCCACAACAGAAGTAAGGCTCACTAGTCTATAATTACCAGGGTTGTCCCTACTCCCCTTCTTGAACAAGGGGACAACATTTGCTGTCCTCCAGTCTTCTGGCACTATTCCGGTAGACAATGACAACATAAAGATCAAAATCAAAGGCTCTGCAATCTCCTCCCTAGCTTCCCAGAGAATCCTAGGATAAATCCCATCCAGCCCAGGGGACTTATCTATTTTCACACTTTCCAGAATTGCTAACACGTCCTCCTTATGAACTTCAATCGTATCTATTCTAATAGACGGTTCACAGTATTCTCCTTGACAACATTGTTGGTTTTGCACTGCAGCTTTCCTTAGAATGGGGATGGTGATGACATCTTATTTGCCCGAGGGTGGTTGAGAGGCAAACACATTGCTGTGGCTCTGGAGTCATATGTAGGCCAGACCAGGTAAGGATGGCAGATTTCCTTCCCTAAAGGACATTAGTGAACCAGCTGGGTTTTTTCAACAATCAGCAATGTTTCATGATCATCAGTAGATTCTTAATTCCAGATATTTTGTATTGAATTCAAATTTCATCATCTGCCATTGAACCCAGGTCCCCTAAACATTATCTGAGTTTCTGGATTGATAGTTTAGTGATAATAGCACTTGGTCATCACTTCCCCTCACCCAATGCACCTCCTCCATTGGGTGAATGAATGCCATAGGGCTCATTCATAGGCTTGTTCTTTCCTCTGTTGCATGAGAAGACAGTGACAGAGAAGGAAAGGAACAGAGGTGGTCATCCACAAATCTCCCTGTTAACAACTGCAGAGGAGGAAGCGGTGGAAATCAGTGGCATTTTGCTGAACTTGACCATCACACATTAGGAAATGGAAACTTCCCAGCCACCATGTGATGCAATTAAATACTGGAAACCCACACATGAAATCACAAGAACAGAGACTGGTTAGAGGAAGAAGTCTGTCATTCAACTTATACTCTGTATTCTCTGCACAAGCAATTTAACATCTCCTACTCCCCTACCCATTCACTGTTGCCATGCAATTCTTTTCTCTACAGGTACTTACTCAATTCCCTTTAAAACACTTTACCTCTATCACACTCCCAAGCAGTGCCTTCCCAATCCTAACCACTTGATGCTGAACTAGTTTATCCTCATACCAACCAC
Source organism: Carcharhinus amblyrhynchos (assembly GCF_965287045.1). Lineage (NCBI taxonomy): Eukaryota > Metazoa > Chordata > Chondrichthyes > Carcharhiniformes > Carcharhinidae > Carcharhinus > Carcharhinus amblyrhynchos. Next base: position 136,597,252 of record NC_137327.1, read on the forward strand.
TGTAAACCTGTGTACTCAGATTCTCGGCCCTTTCAAAAATGGGAACAATTTATCTCCATCTGTATAAGCCTCTTGTGATTTTAACCTCTTAACCTTCGCTTCTCTCAGAACAACACCAGTTTCTCCAATTTGTCCTTGCAACTGAAGTACATCAGCCCTCAAATGCTTCTCATGAATCCTTCCTGCACCCTCTCCAAGCCTTTTGCATCCTTCCTAAAGTCCAGAAATCAATACAATACTCCAGTTGAGGTTGAAACAGTGTTTTAAAAGGGTTGATCATAACTTCCTTGTTTCCTTGCCAGTCTGCTAAATATAAAGCTCTTCCTGTTTGACAACTTTCTTATCCAGCCCTGCCACTTTTAACAATTTGTGCACGTATACACCCCAGTTAACTCTGTTCCTGTACCTCACTTAGAATTGTCCCCTGTATTTTCCATTGCCTCTCCTCATTCTTCTTCCAAAAATGTACCACTTCCTGCTGCATTATATTTCATCAGCCACATGTCAACCCATTTCACCTTTCATTCCTGACAGGAACTAGTTGCGCTACGTAATATGTCATTGCCCATGACAATGGTTCACTCAGCTAATGAGCCAGTGTTTTGGTTAGCTCACCCCTTTGTTGTTACAGTTAACCCTTTAGGATCTGTACAGTTCACTTTGATCACCTTGTCCCACCACTGAGTCCTCTGAACCCCCCTATAAAAAAAACTTCCAGTCGCAGAATATCCCTCTATCATCATTGTCCACTTCCTGCCTCTCAGCCAACTTTGGATCCAATGTACCACTTTACCTTGGATCCCATGGGCCCTTACTTTCTTGACCAAGGCTACATGGTAGCACAGTGGTTAGCACTGCTGCCTCACAGTGCCAGAGACCAGGGTTGGTCAGTATGGGGTCTCCACATTCCACCAGTGTCTGTGTGGGTGGCCTCTGGGTGCTCTAGATTCCCCGCACAGTCCAAAGATGTGCGGCTTAGGTTTAATTGGCCATACTAACTTGCCCCTAGTGTCAGGGGGATTAGTAGGGTAAATATGTGGGGTTACAGGAATAGGACCTGGCATTGTGATCAGTGTAAACTCGATGGGCTGAATGGCCCCCTTCTGCACTGTAAAGATTCTATGATTCAGTCTGCCATGAGGTATCTTATTAAAAACTTTGCTAAAGTCCATGTAGACTACATCAAATGGATTACTCTAATCAACAGTCCTGGTTACCTCCTCAAAAGATTTTATTAAATTTGTCAAACATGAACAAATCTATGTTGATTATCCCTGATAACGTCCATATCTCTCCAAATATTCTGTTTCTTATCAATATAATTCCTCTATTCAGCTCATATAATATCATCTCTGGAACTTGATACTCTTTTCTCATGCAGTCACACAAAATAGCCAACCAAACACTTGCATAAATTTTATTGTATATTTTCGCAGTGAATCTTTGTCCTGGCCATTCAAATACCACCTCATTCTCATTAATCTTTCATGTTTACTTGCATCAAGGGATGATAAGTGTGATAGTCATTACATTATCTTTGACTGCCCAAACACTTAGCCCCGGTGACACATTGACCAATGATTTATTTTTCCCACGTCTTAAACGTACCCCAGTATGGTCGTACACAAAACTTCATTGGTGGGATAACCTCTGGTTCTTTCTACAAATAGCAGATGTTAAACGAAACCAGGCATTACATCAGAATGAAATACCTAAGGATAAAACATGTCACTTGTAAAACAATGGGTAGGTGATAGTTCTGACTTTATATGTCTCTATAGGACAGGTTTCCATGTGTCAATTGAAGCAGAGTTTTACATAAGGTAGGCTAATTGTGAGGAACTGGTAATACAGGATTCTCATAAAATGGCCTCTGCGTGTACCGTGGGGAAACATGTAATTCAATATCCAATCTAAAACCAAAGGCACATTTCATTCAACCTGACCCTAAATGTCTCTTTGTCGATTTTTGATTAACCACGGGGCAAAAAAGAAATGAAACGTCTAAATGTTTTCTTCCAGTCAGCTGTTATGTATTTCACACTGTTCGGGTCATAAAATGTCACTTAAAATTTGAAGCCTTCCCCTGATACTCATTACAGCGCCATACAATGTCTTTAGCATATTAAAGGCTAAATGAAACTTTACATGGTCAAGTCGACAGGAAACCAAATCGGTCCATGAGCTTTCCTCCCATGAGCCTGCTCATATTCCATTACGAAGTGACAGAAACAAGGTCCAGTATTGCTTCCTCTCTCTGACTGCACAGATGGAACAGTTAAATAATTCATACCCCTGTAATCATCCGATAATATGTTCGTTATAATGTCCAACAAAGGAATTTTAAATTGAATCTTGAAATACCTTTATTAATCACTTTGTGAATGATGAAAACCTTTAAGAAAATAATAGCTGTCAGAATGTTATTTCAGATGCAGGTAATGTTAATGTTCAGAACATTTTATGTGCTGTTGACAACATTAAACAACCTTTCTAATTCATATCATAGCGACACAATGAGGAAACTGTTGGAATGTCAGAATTAGACATTTTAAAACACCTAAGAGGTGTTGGTCTTTGGCAGAAACATGAGGTGGAATTTTCCTGTCCCACCCGCCACGGGAATCGTAGCGGGCGGGACACGGATGGTGCAAAGGTCTGTTGGCATCGGGTGGGATTTTCCGGCCTTGGAGCGAGTGCGGCTGGAAAATTGTGCCCCTGGTGATTGGCAGAGCATTTTACACCACACTCTCCAAAATCAATCTCGGAAGCGGTTCCTGCCCAAACGGAGCATTTGGGCCGATAAATAACATTTGTTCCACATAAGCATCAGACAAAGACCATTTCCAACTAGAGATACCTCCCTTTGACATTCAATGGAATTACCATCACTAAGCAGCAACAACCTGAGTGGTCACCATAGACCAAATATTCAGCTAGACCTGTTATGATTCAAGGATGCATATCCTGAGGTATATGGCTCCACAAAACCTTCCCAACGTTAGTGTGTAACTGATACACCCTTTTTCCCCAAGGTTATATTTCACTCAATTTGCTCATTTAAACAGTAAGTAAATGTGAGTATACAGTGGGAACAAGTCCTTTACAGATACAACTGCTTTCCAATAAAATTACTTCACATAAGACCACCTCAAGTGGGAGAAATCAGGCTGCATCATCTGAGCCCTGACAAAACCCAAGGAGCTAATAGACCTAGTAGAAGTTTATAAAATAATGAAGAGCATAGATAGAGTGAACAGTTGGAAGCTTTTTCCCAGGTCAGAAATGACAAACACAAGGGATCACAAGTTCAAGGTAAGGGGGCAAGGTTCAATACAGTTGTGCAGGGGATATTTTTTACACAGAGGATGGTGGGGGCCTGGAATGCACTACCAAGCAAGGTGGCTGAGGCAGACACGCTAGGATCATTTAAGACTTATTAAGATAGCCACATAAACAGACTGGGAATAGAGGGATACAAACGGATGGACTAGTTAGGGACACATGATCAGTGCAGGCTTGGAGGGCTGAAGGGCCTGTTCCTGTGCAGTATTGTTCTTTGTTATCTTTGTTAACTGAGTCATTTTTGTGCCTACTTCTGTTTCTCTGCCATACGTCCAGCTTGAAATGTTTTGGCCTGGGAATGTTGTTTTTTAGAAGCATTATATCAACGGTCGATAAATGAACACCAAGGTCTGTTGGTTTCAGCAACTTGAGATATTGGGAGGAAATAGGAATATTATTTAAAAATTAGATGCAGTTCCTGAAATTTCATTGTATGAATGCACTTAAGCAGCATTCGGAGACACCAAGCAGTTACACCCATGGCCTAGCAGATGGAGGAGGAGAAAGTGGGTTCCTGGACATGCGTCCTTTGTTTGAACAGAGGGGAGTACGGTAGGATGAGAGAAGAATTGGCGAATGTTGACAGGGGGAGCGCATTGGAAGGTAGGTCTGCTGAGGAGCAGTGGAGGAACTTTAAGGAGATCTTTCTTGGTGCTCAGCAGAAATTTATTCCGATGGTTAAAAAGGACCGTAGGAGGAGAGGTAATAAGCCGTGGGTAACGAAGGAGGTGAAGGAAAGTGTTAAATTAAAAGCGGAGGCATTTGGAGTAGCTAAGAGTAGTGGGCGAGAAGAGGATTGGGAGAGGTTTAAGTGTCAACAAAGATTGACAAAGAAGTTGATAAAGAAGGGTAGGAGAAACTATGAAGCTGGGCTAGCGCTTAATATAAAAAAGGATAGCAAGAGTTTTTATAAATATATAAAAAGGAAGAGGCTGGCTAGGGTGAACGTTGGACCCTTAGAGGATGAGAGGGGGGACTTAGTGGTAGGGGATGGGGAAATGGCTGAGGTCTTGAATAACTTTTTTGTTTCTGTCTTCACGGAGGAAGACGTGAATAATTTGCCGGGTGTTAGCGATGGAAAGGTGGTAGGAATGGAGAGTCTCAATGACATTACTGTTACTAGAGAGGCGGTGCTCGACAGACTAGAGGGACTGATTGTAGACAAGTCCCCAGGACCGGATGGAATGTGTCCGAGGGTTCTGAAAGAAATGGCGGAGGTGATAGTGGATGCCTTGGTGGTTATTTTCCAGACGTCGCTGGATTCCGGGGAAGTGCCAGAAGATTGGAAAGCGGCTAATGTTACGCCGTTGTTTAAGAAGGGTGCCAGGCAAAAGGCAGGGAATTATAGGCCGGTTAGTTTAACGTCTGTTGTAGGTAAAATGTTAGAATCCGTCATCAAGGAGGAAATAGTGAGGCATCTTGAGGGGAATTGCTTGATAGAGCAGACACAGCATGGTTTCGTTAAGGGGAAGTCGTGTCTGACAAATTTACTGGAGTTCTATGAGGATGTGTCTAGGGCGGTGGATAGAGGAGAGCCGGTGGATGTGGTCTTTCTTGATTTTCAGAAGGCGTTTGACAAGGTACCTCACAAAACGTTATTGCAGAAGGTAAGGGGGCATGGAGTTGAGGGTAGGGTGTTAGCGTGGATAGAGGATTGGTTGTCAAATAGGAGGCAGAGAGTGGGGGTTAATGGGTGCTATTCGGATTGGCGGTTGGTGACTAGTGGAGTGCCCCAGGGGTCAGTGCTGGGGCCTCAGCTATTTACCATTTATATAGATGATCTGGAGGAGGGAACCAAGTGTATGGTGTTGAAATTTGCTAATGACACCAAGACTGGGGGAACGGCAAATTGCGCGGAGGGTGTGGAGAGTCTGCAGAAGGATCTAGATAGGCTGGGTGAATGGGCCAGGAAATGGCAAATGGAATTTAATGTTGGCAAGTGTGAGGTGGTCCACTTTGGTAGGAATAATGGTAGGAAGGACTATTTCTTACGTGGCGAAAAACTGCAGCAGGCGACGGTGCAGAGGGACCTCGGGGTCCTTGTGCATGAGTCGTAAAAACCCAGCCTGCAGGTGCAGCAGGTGGTCAAGAAGGCTAATGGAATGCTGGCCTTCATAGCGAGGGGGATTGAATATAAAAGTAGGGAGGTCTTGCTGTGGCTGTATAGGGCAGTGGTGAGGCCGCAGCTGGAGTACTGTGTGCAGTTTTGGTCGCCGTACTTACGCAAGGATATTTTGGCCTTGGAGGGAGTGCAGAGGAGGTTTACTGGGCTGATACCGGAGTTGAGGGGGTTGAGCTATGAGGAGAGGCTGAATAAACTAGGCTTGTACTCGTTAGAGTTTAGAAGAATGAGGGGAGATCTCATTGAGACGTATAAGATGATGAATGGGATGGATAGGATAGAGGTGGAGAGACTCTTCCCACTCAGAAAGGACAGTAGGACTAGGGGGCACAGCCTCAAGATAAAGGGGGGGCGGTTTAGAACGGAGTTGAGGAGGAACTTCTTCACTCAAAGGGTGGTGAATCTCTGGAATTCTCTGCCCGTTGAGGTGGTGGAGGCTGCCTCGCTAAATATTTTTAAGACGCGAGTTGATGGGTTTTTGATAAGCGAGGGGATTAAGGGTTATGGGGAGAGGGCGGGAATGTGGAACTGAGCCACGACAGATCAGCCATGATCTTATTGAATGGCGGGGCAGGCTCGAAGGGCTAGATGGCCTACTCCTATTTCTTATGTTCTTATGTTCTAACGAACCGTGAGTCTAAATTTCTATCTCCATGTGGAGGTTTTCATGTTAACCACATGGAAGTGCCTGGAAAATTGGTTTCTTTCTGATGGGACTCTCTGCATTAAAGAGGGAGCCTATCATTCCAGTAGCATATGAGACAACAAGGGACTGTAACAAAGCAGCCGTGTTCTAAACATCACATAAACTGTCCCACAAAAGGCATTGAGCAAGGCTTCAGAAGGTAAATGTTTGAGGGGTTGGTGGGGGGGAGGTGCTTTACAGGGCACTTGAAGCCAGGCTTACAGCTTTTCCTCCCGAAGGATCCTCAAGGCCTTTATCATCACTCCACCAGCCTCATGGCTGCCCCAGGAAATTGGTAGAGGAAATCTTTGGGACATCTCAGCCATTTGCAATATCAGCGAGTTATTCCCCAGTCTCTATCATTTTCCCCCAAAATTGCAACAGAGGACTCCCGTCATGACGTTTTATTTTTTTCAATTTAAGGGACTACACATACTTGAACTCTTATTGTACCAGTAATTGTTTCTTCAATGTGAAGACAATTGCCAGAGAAAATATTGAAATGTGAAAAAACATATTGGGTGGGGTTTTCCAAGTTCTCCCGCAGCGTGTTTTGCAATGGCAGATGTAGCCCACCATGGTCCAGCGGCGAGATCCTACAGCCCAGCCGCTGTCAACAGGTTTCCTGTTGTTCAGACCCTCTGCCATCAGGGAACCCTTGGCAGATAGTGGAAGATCTCGCCAACAGGAATAGCTGGAAATTTCTGCCATATACTTCTCTTTCTCCTTGCTGCTTACATCTGGATTTTACATGATGCTTAAGTATCCTAAAATAACCTTAAAGTCTATTAAAGTTAAAATATCAATATTTCAAATCTATCTGTATTGGTTAAAGCATTAAGGCTCTGGTCATTTATTTGACCATTTTAGTCTTTATGAGCTTCCAGCAGTCTGGTGATCTGTGGGAGTTACCAATGCCTTTATTGTATGACTTGACTGCATCATGGGAATCATGGGACCTATATCCCATTGCACTTCCTGAGATACTAGGGGTATTCCCATAGGCAGCTAATAGAAGATTTAATAGTGTTTTCTTTTAAATGAAGGGTGAACGAATGAAAGAGTAAATAGGAAGCATCCTTTCCTCTGACTGGGGAGACAGCAACATAGATTTATTCATTTAAAATAGTCACCAAAGAGTGGGAGGAGAGGCCAGTTCAAACTTCTTAACAGGGAACATACAAACATTGGAATTAGGAGCAGATGCAGCTCCTCGAGGCTGCTGTACCATGCAGTAGGACCAACCATGGCTAACCTGATTTTAACCCTGGAATGACTCCAATGAGGTCCATGAGTTGGACTTTTTTTCTCATTCATTCGTGGGACGTGGGCATCGTTGGCTGCCCATCCCTAGTTGCCTTTGAGAAGATGGTGGTGAGCTGCCTTCTTAAATTGCTACAGCCCCTGTGCTGTGGGTTGACCCACAATACCGTTAGGGGGGGAATTCTAGGATTTTGGCTCAGTGACTGTGAAGAAACGGCAATATAAGTCAGGATGGCGAGTGGCTTGGAGTGGTGGTGTTCCCATGTATCTGCTGCCCATGTCCTTCTAGATGGAAGTGGTCATGGGTTTGAAAGGCGTTGTCTAAGGATCTATGGTGAATATCGTCAGTGCATCTTGTAGATAGTACACACTGCTGCAACTGCTGGAATATGAGCTCCTTAAGGGAAGCCCGATTTGGGGGAGCTCTACAGAGACATATTCACCAGGAATTTATGATCTTGCTCAGGTGAGGCTCATAAAATCCCACCCGAAGCCAACAAAGAATTCCGATCTGCCAGCCTCGCCCACCCCTGAATCCGTGGGGATGAGGCAGTAAAATTCCGGCCTTACTGTGGAGTGTGAGGGTCACTGTTACTTAGGATGAACGCTCTTTACTGGGAAGTACTCACCTGAGTATTGCAAACCATTGTAAATAAATCAGTGTTTGTGAAAGGACATTAGCCTCTCAGAAGTTATTTCAAACCTCACCTTCACATCCCTGCTGAGGTCCTATAACCTTTCACCCCCTCGCTTATCAAGAATCTATCTATCTTTGCCTTAAAGATATTCAAAGATTCTGCCTCAGCCACCCTTTCAAGGGGAGAATTCCAAAGTCTTGTAATTATCTGAGAGACTCCTTTTTTCTCATCTCTGTAATCAATGAGTAATCCATTATTTTGGAACAGTGAACCCAAATTTCTGGATTCTCTCACTGTAGGAAGGGGAGATTACCATTTACAGCCCCTGATCACTTTGCACTGTAGACTTTTCTGCTGTCACGTTTAGGCAGGTCTGTTCATAAATGAAGTTCAATAAAACATTAAAATACCTCAAATCCTAAATGCATTTTAGATGTCCCAATGTGTATGCTTCTCTATTTCACTTTCAAATTCATGGTTAATGGAAAAACAGATTTGAACAATGGCAGATTTTTTATTCATAATTCTTGCACTGAAACTCCACAATTTGCTGAGGTAAAGATTACGGGTGAGATTCCCAGCCTGAGCATGCCCCAAAAGCGGAAGTTCCCACCCAAGGTTGACGGACCAATTCCTGAGGTGGCTGAGGTGGAAAATTTTGGCCTATGGATATCTTCACCCACATTTCAAAGTGTGCCACTTATTTAACAAAGGATCACTTCTATAAACTGTATATTACCATTCCCAAACAACAACTATTTACTGTCTTTTTAAACAAGATCACTTAATCATTATCACATTACAGTAAGCTGCAGATTGCCTGATTTAGTCTCTATTACAAACCAAACTCAAAATCCCCAAACTCAATTCAAGAATCATGAATGTAAATCCGAGGATAAGAAAAGGATGAAGAAAATGTTCTTCGGTTCATTCTTAACAGCTATCCATGAGAATAATCTTTCATTACATTTAGATGGACAGGATTGAACATAACTCCTGACACCTGTCCTTCCACAAGCTGGAAGAATCATCAGCAAGTGCAAATGTGCAAAAACCCACTTGGAATACAATTCAAGGCTAAAGATCACCATCATACAAAGAGATTTGTAACTTCCTTGTCCCTTGGACCAATAGGAAATAGTTACTGTAGGAGGAAAATAAATTCCATTTGTTTTGTATAGTTGCGTCAACAAATTGTGACTGCTTCCTGAGCACCTGCCAACCAATGAGGGTCAGAGACTCACATGCCGACTTTAAAGTTTAAAGTTTATTTATTAGTGTCATATGTAAGCTTACTATTAACACTGCATTGAAGTTACTCTGAAAATTCTCTAGTTGCCACACGCCTGTTCGGCTATGCTGAGGGAGAATTGAGATGGCCAATGCACCTAGCCAGCACATCTTTTGGACTGTGGGAGGAAATCAGAGGAAACCCACGCAGACACAGGGAGAATGTACAGATTCCACACAGTGACCTAAGCTGGGAATTGAACTTAGGTCTCTAGCGCTATGAGGCAGCAGTGCGAACCATTGTGCCACCATGCCGCCCAAGATCACGATTAAGTTGCCAAGATCAGGCATACACTTTATTGATCACCACAAATATGTCAATGAGCTACATATTGACTTGTGATGACTTTCCAACTCATTAGCTCTTCATCCTAATGGAGCAGCTCCTGACCTTTGGTGTTTTTCTGTTGTGACACTGCTCATATAGACATGCAATGTCTGGTAGCGTACATATTGGAAGATGTGCAAATTATTACCATGCTACTTCTTCTCAACTTTTACAAAAGGTTCCTTGCCAAGCATTCTCAGGGCACAGACCAAGGAATAGGGTTATCTCTCCAGGCTGCCTAACAACATCCTGTAAGAACAAGGTCAGATTGGTGCACCCCTCCATCCTAATGGCCTCACTGAATGAAAGTGCTGAATTTTGGACAACTTTAGTACTTAAATCAATTGCGACTGTATTTTCCCAAAACACTTCACATGGAACCTTTACTGGCAATAAAGAGAATTGGATTTGATCCCTTCAATATGAGTTGGATTCAGCCTCCGATGCCAGTGGAGCACAGGTCATTTGATAGCCCGTTGCATCTTGATTCAAGTTGCCTGTGTCCCTTTCACCAAATTCTTAGTTACTTTCCAAAAATCAAAAATGCTGGAAAATCTCAGCAGGTTTGACAGCACCTGTGGAGCGAGAATAGAGCTAACGTTTTGAGTTTGGATGTCCCTTCATCCTACTTACTTTAAATACATTACAAATTTCCACTTTATGTAATGTATTCATTACATTAAAAATATTAGGTTACCTATTAGTACGTTTAAAAGCAATCTATAAATGTACAGCTGGGCACATTCAATTGAACTCCATATTACGAGTGATTAGAATGTCCTAACTGCGTTACAGTTCATGACATTGTTGATTATGATAGTTCTGCTCCGAATCTCACACTGTACTGGGATTTGTCCTATAGATTGGGGTCATATGTAGGTCCATTTCACAAGCGTAAGGATCATTAACTATCAAACAACAAGGTTTGCTGAACAACAACCTTTGCCAAGATTCTTGTGCTTGCCTCTGTGTGCCCAAGTTGAGGACTGCAAGAATGCTTCTCTTTTATTCAGTCTAACAGGCTTAAGGCTCATTTACAAGTCTAACGCATTCAATGAACAGCACAGCAGGATTTCTGGGACAGTATGAAAGTTAGAGTCCAGCTGGGATACAGCAGACCATTAACGTATCATTCGATGTCCAATGACCACCGTGCACAGATTCCAGCTAGTGCTGTCCAAGCAAGTAAAAGTGATTTATTCAGCATCGTCTTAGCTTATGAAATGAAGAAATTTCGGCTAGTTAATACGACAGCTGTTCTTAGGCTTCACTTGAGAGGAACAGCTTTAAAGTAACTTTCACAGACTGAAAATCCTTAATGATTGGATCTTTCCTCAGTCTTAGAACATTTCAGGAAACTCAGCCAGGCTAAAACTTCACTGATTACTTAAACAGAGTCTCTTTGTTCACATTATCAAGCACAATAATTAAGCCATAGTCCGGACCCTAGCAAATACATAATTAAATTCTTGTATGTTATTGTGCAGATCAGACTAGCAGAGAGGCGCACATTTGTTTTCGGATAAGGACCGTCACTATCTGCTAATGCCGTCCACTGTAATTCTCAAATGATGAACAAAGAACGTTTTCTTACCTTTTATCTGGTTTTCAAATTGCAATAACACAATTTCAATCAATTTCCTTCTAAGAACGTCATACCTTATAAATGGCACATTTCTGAATAATGAAAAGGAGTATCTGGTCACTTCAGGCAAATAAAAAGAATTAGTATTCTTTACTTGACTCCCCCCCTGCTACTAGTTCCACAACAACCTGCTCCTTTTGAAAGCAAAGTTTAAAATTCTGACAGCTAATCGAGAAATGCCATTAATGCAGCTTTCACTTTGGAGATCTGCTTCGTTCCTGAACCCTGAAGTTCTTGTCTTAATTATAGTCCTAAATCTGTGCAAGTAGAAAATGTGAAATCCTGTTTTGTGTTCACAGCAACACTTTTTCCAACACTAGCAAAGAAAAGGCTTGGAAATTGTATTCATAACCAATGGATGCTTAACACTTTAAGCCGAAGATCCTTTCTTCAAAATCTTTTATGTAGAAGAGATTAAAGGCCTTGTTAAAATAAATAAGGAAGTTCCAGACAAATACTTTTAAGTGTTATTATGCTAGTGTCCCATGCTGTCATTGCTAAGCATGTTGCTGCACTCCCAAACTTGCATAGGGTATTTAATTGGGATCTTCCTCTCCTGTTGCTTCCTGAAGGTAATTATTCTTTTTTTCATTCATTTGGGGAACATGGGTTTCGCCGGCTAGCCAGCATTTATTGCCCATTCCTAGTTGTCCTCACTGAGTGGCTTGCTAAGCCATTTCAGAGGGAAATTGAGAGTCAACCATATTGCTGTGGATCTGGAGTCAGATGCAGGCCAGACCAGATAAGGATGGCAGATTTCCTTCCCTAAAGGACATCAATGCACCCGATGGGTTTTTCCAACAACTGAAAATGGTTTCGTGGTCATCAGTAGATTCTTAATTCCAGATAAATTTTTATTACATTCAAATTCCACTGTGGCAGGATTCGAACCTAGGTCAGAACATTAGCTGAACTTCTGGATGAATAGTCTAGTGATAATACCACTAGGACATCATCTCCCCATTCTAGAGTCCACAAGAAGGGGCTTTTTGTGCAGAACACGGTCTGAGCCCAGAATTTCTCTATATGAGTTCAGCAAGTGTGCACTGGGTACAACTGGAGCAACACTATTGGGTACAATCATCAACCAAAGTGAATACAAAACACAACCAGGACTTTCTTTATAGGTTTCTAGGCAAACCTCAAGGGGCAAATACAATAAAGCTCTACAGGAAAGTAAAATCAAGATTTATGAATTTGTTAATGCATTCAACAAAAATATTTAAATCCCACTGCAGATCAAGATTCAAGAGTGCTGAAACTGGTCCAACGTCACTCCAAAGAAAAAAGTCCTAGCCTGTCCAATCTGAACTAGTCAGCATGGTTTTGTCAAGGGCAGGTCGTGCCTTACGAGCCTAGTTGAGTTCTTCGATAATGTGACTGAACACATTGACGAAGGAAGTGCAGTGGACATGGTGTACCTGGACTTCAGCAAGGCGTTTGATAAGGTCCCCCATGCAAGACTTCTTGAGAAGGTGAGAGGGCATGGGATCCAAGGGCCTTTGGCCTTGTGGATCCAGAACTGGCTTGCCTGCAGAAGGCAGAGAGTGGTTGTGGATGGGTCTTTTTCGGCATGGAGGTCAGTCACCAGTGGAGTGCCCCAGGGATCTGTTCTAGGACCCTTGCTGTTTGTCATTTTCATAAATGACCTGGATGAGGAAGTGGAGGGATGGGTAAGTAAGTTCGCTGATGACAGGAAGGTCGGTAGTGTTGTTGATGGTCTGGAAGGATGTCAAAAGTTGCAGCAGGACATAAATAGGATGCAGGACTGGGCGGAGAAGTGGCAGATGGACTTCAACGCGGATAAATGTGTAGTCGTCCATTTTGGCAGAGCCAACGGGATGAATGAGTACACTATCAAGGGCAGGAGTCTTAGTAGTGTTGAAGAGCAGAAGGATCTTGGGGTCCGGGTCCACAGGACTCTTAAATCGGCCTCGCAGGTGGAGGATGTGGTCAAGAAGGCGTATGGTGTACTGGCCTTCATTAATCGAGGGATTGAGTTTAGGAATCGGGAGGTAATGCTGCAACTTTATAAGACCCTTGTCAGGCCTCATTTGGAGTACTGTGCGCCGTTCTGGTCGCCTCACTAAAGGAAGGACATAGAAGCTATTGAAAGGGTACAGAGGAGATTTACAAGGATGTTGCCTGGACTGGGAGGCATGCCTTATGAAGTTAGGTTGAGGGAGCTGGGACTCTTTTCCCTGGAGAGACGAAGGTTGAGAGGCGACCTGATAGAAGTTTATAAAATGTTGAGAGGAATAGATAGGGTGGATTCTCAGAGGCTATTTCCCCGGGTTGAAATGGTCGCTACGAGAGGACACAGATTGAAGGTGTGGGGAGGAAAGTACAGAAGTGATGTTAGGGGTAAGTTTTTCACTCAGAGGGTGGTGAGTGAATGGAATCGGCTGCCTTCAGTGGTGGTGGAGGCGAACTCGCTGGGGTCTTTTAAAAGACTTCTGGATGAGTATATGGGGTTTAAAAGGATTGGGGGTTATAGATAGGTCTATAGATTGGTAGGTGTTGATGTGATCGGCGCAACTCATGGGCCGAAGGGCCTGTTTGTGCTGTTGTGTTCTATGTTCTATCTCTCCATATAAATCAGTCTCTTGAGTCCTGGCAACATCCTTGTAAGTGTCTTCTGCACTCTCTCCAGTTTAATAACATCTTTCCTACAGCAAGGCAATGAAAACTGAACATAATACTCCAGGTGCAGCCTCACCAACGTCCTGTACAACTGCAACATAAGTTCCCAACTTCTATACTCATTGCACTGACTGATGAAGGCCTACCAAAAGCCTACTTCACTGTCCTATCTACCAATGACTCCATATTTGGAGAACTGTGTTCCTGAACTCCAAGGTCCCTCTGTTCCACAGTACACCCTAAGGTCCTATCATTCGCCGTGAAAATCCTACCTTGCTTTGACTTTCCAAAATGTAACACCTCACACTTATCTGTATTAAAATCCATTTGCCATTTCTCGGCCCACTTCCCCAGCTGATCAAGATCCTGCCTCAATTTTTGATAACCTTCCTCACTTTCTACAATTCCACCCGTTTTAATGTCATCTGCAAACTTACTGATCATGTCTTGTACATTCTCATCCAAATCGTTGATATGGATAACAAACATTTTCAAATCAAAACTGTAGCATTGGTTATTTTTGAAATGATTCAAACAGAAAACAAGGGCAAAGGTCCAAAAAAATGACCATGTTGGGATGGGGGAAAGGTGACAATTTCATTGCAAGGATCTTCTTCCAATAGAAGGTGAGATTTACTATTTAACCTCAAAATATTTCACCTTACAATTGTTTGGGAATGTGGACCAGATTATTTCAAAGAATGATTTAACGCAGCTGAAGAAAAACATCTTCCTTCATCTGAAGTAATGTGTTTTTCAATGTCCAGTAATCATGGGAAGTGCCAGCTGTGGTTCAATAGGTTGGCAGATTCACCAGAGGATCACAAGGTTCCAGGTTCAAGTCCAGGGCGTGAGCAAAAAGAATGGGTGGGATTTTAGGGCCTTGTTCGTCCCAAAACCGTAAAATCCCATCCAAGGTCAATAGACCATTTCATGGTCCACCCCTCTCCCGCTCTGATTTCCGTGGTGAGTGGGATGGTAAAATTCTGACCAATATGCCTGATATTCCAGTGAATCATATAAGAATCATAGAATCCCTACAATGCAGAAGCAGACCACTCAGCCCATTGAGTCTGCACCAACTTTCCAAAAGAGCATCCCACCCAGATCTCATCCCCGTAACCCCACGTATTTACCCTGCTAATCCCCCTAGCCTACACATCTTGGGACACCAAGGGTCTACTTAGCATGGCTAATCCACCTAACATGCATATCTTTGGATTGTAGAGGGAAATCGGGGCACCTGGAGGAAACCCACACAGACACGGTCAGAACGTTCAAACTTCACAGGTTGTCACCCAAGGCTGGAATTGAACCCAGGTCCCTGCTGCTGTGAAACAACAGTGCTCACCACTGTGCCACTGTGCAGTATGAGGAATATTGCACTGTTGGAGGGTACCCTCTTTGAGATATGATGTTAAACTGATCTGTCTGTAGAAGGTCCCATGGTGTTATTTCAAAGAACAGGGGAGTTTACTCTGTTGCCGTAGCCAATATCTATTGCTGAATCAACAGCACAGTGCTGTTTGTGGAAGTTTGGTGAGAACACATTAGCTGCTTTGCTACCTACATTACAACACTGACCATATCATCTGGGTGGCACGATGACACAGTGGTTGACACTGCTATTTCACAGCAGCAGTGACCCGTGTCCAATTCAGGCCTCTGGTGTCTGTGTGGAGTTTGCACATTCCCCCTGTGTCTGCATGGGCTTCCTCCGGGTGCTCCAGTTTCCTCCCATACTCCAAAGATATGCAGGTTAGATGATTGGCCATGCTAAATTGCCCCTTAGTGTCAGAGGGTTAGTAGGGTAAATACGTGAGACTATGGGAACAGGACCTGGGTGGGATTGTTTTTGCTACAGACTTGATGGACTGAATGGCCTCCTTCTGGACTCTAGGGATTCTATAATTCTAAGTTCTTCATTGGTTGCAAAGAGTTTTATGATATTTGATGGTCATGAAAAGTGCCCTAAAAATTAAAGTCTTCCTTTTTTGTGTATATGTTCGAAAAGGGATCTTGCATTTATTTGCAATA
The DNA here is from genome assembly GCF_965287045.1 of Carcharhinus amblyrhynchos. Lineage (NCBI taxonomy): Eukaryota > Metazoa > Chordata > Chondrichthyes > Carcharhiniformes > Carcharhinidae > Carcharhinus > Carcharhinus amblyrhynchos. Next base: position 136,613,248 of record NC_137327.1, read on the forward strand.
CAGCTTTTACAAAGGATTAGGAAGCTAACCCCAGATATGTCTTTAATATGGGAGGCATGGTGGCACAGTGGTTAGCACTGCTGCATCACAGTCCCAAGAACCTGGGTTCAATTCTGGCCTCAGGTCACTATCTGTGTGGAGTTTATACATTCTCCCTGTATTTGTGTAGGTTTTCTCTGGGTGCTCCGGTTTATAAAGTCTATTTATGTATTAGTCTCAAATAAGGCTTACGGTAACGCTGCAATGAAATTACCATGAAATTCCCCAAGTTGCCATTGTCCAGCGCTTGTTCGGGTCAATGCATCTAACAAGCACGTTTTTCTGTGGGAGGAAACCAGAGCACCCGGAGGAAACCCACGCAGACAAGGGGAGAACATGCAAACACAAACAGACCAAAGGTGGGAAGCAAACCCAGGTTCCTGGCGCTGTGAGGCAGCAGTGCTAATCACTGTGCCACAGTGCCACCCCTGTTCCACAGTCCTCCCACAGTCTAAAGATGTGTGGGTTAGGTTGATTGGCCATGCTAAATTATCCCTTAGTGTCAGGATTGGGATTGTTGTCAGTGCAGACTCAAAAGACCATAATACATAGGAGAAGAATTAGGCCATTCGCCCATCGAGTCTGCTCCACCATTCAAGCACAGCTGATATTTTTCTCATCCCCATTCTCCTGCCTTTTCCCCATAACCCCTGATCCCCTTATTAATTAAGAACCTATCTATCTCTGTCTTAAAGACACTCAATGACCTGTCCTCCAAAGCCTTCTGCGGCACTCGATGGGCCAAATGACTTCCTTCTGCACTACATGGATAAATAATATTTTGGGGATGGTCACAGTGCTATACTTATGACGTGTTGTTAAAAAAAAGAACGTTTCCCATCCTTGTTTTACATGCAACAGCCCAGCTGCGGGAATCACATTGAATACATATATGGCATTCCTCAGGGATCAGTGCTGGGACCTTTGCTGTTTGTAATATATATAAATAATTTGGAGGAAAATGTAACTGGATTGATTAATAAGCTTGTGGACAACATAAAAGGTTGGTGGATTTACAGATAGCGATGAGAACCATCAGAGGATCCAGCAGGATATAGATCGGTTGGAGACTTGGGCAGAAAGATGGCAGATGGACTTTAATCTGGACAAATGTGAGGTAATGCATTTTGGAAGGTCTAATACAGATAGGAAATATACAGTAAATGGCAAAACCCTTAGGATTATTGATGGGCAAAGGGATCTGGGTGTACAGGTACACAGGTCACGGAAAGTGGCAATGCAGGTGGAGAAGGTAGTCAAGATGGCATACGGCATGCTTGCCTTCATTGGCCGAGGCAGTAAGTTTAAAAATTGGCAAGTCATGTTGCAGCTTTATAGAACCTTAGTTAGACTGCACTTGGAGTATAGTGTTCAATTCTGATCGCTACGCTACCAGAAGGATGTGGAGGCTTTGGAGAGGGTACAGAAAAGATTTACCACGATGCTGCCTGGTATGGAGGGCATTAGCTACGAGGAGAGGTCGGAGGAACTTGGTTTGTTCTCACTGGAGCAACGGAGGTTGAGGGGAGACCTGATAGAAATCTACAAGATTATGAGAGGCATGGACAGAGTGAATATCAGAAACTTTTTCCCAGGGTGGAAGAGTCAATTACTAGGGGGGCACAGGTTTAAGGCGCGAGGGACAAGGTTTAAAGGAGATGTACGAGGCAGATTTTTTACACAGAGAGTAGTGGGTGCCTGGAACTCATTGCCGGGTTAGGTAGTGGAAGCAGACACGGTAGTGACTTTTAAGGGCCGTCTTGACAAGTACATGAACAGGATGGGAATAGAGGGATGTGGTCTCTGGAAGCATAGGGGGTTTTAGTTCAGTCAGGCAGCATGGTCAGTGCCGGCTTGGAGGGCTGAAGGGCCTGTTTCTGTGCTGTAATTTTCTTTGTTCTTTGTTCTCTTTGTTCTACATATATAACAGAAAAAAAAACAAGACTATCAGGTAGGAGGTGAAACTAAAATGAAGTGCAAAACATGGAGGAAAATTAGATTTGATTGTTCGCCTGATCTTTATGCAGCATTTTATAACATTTTGGCATTCAAGTCATTTTCCTGATGTATTTGACAGGTACAAGACTTTTCATGCGGCACTAATGCATAAAAATAAGTTACAGTAGTTAACACAACGTACCTGATATCCATTCAAATGTGAAATGATTTTGTCTCGTTTCAAACCAATTTCTAACAAATTGAGATAAAAGCAAAATGCTGCAGAAACTGGATCCGAAAGGTAAACAAAAAATGTTGGAAAATCTCAGCAGGTCTGATAGCATCTGTGGAGAGAGAATAGAGCCAATGTTTAGAGTCAGGATGACCCTTTGTCAGAACCTAGCAAATGAGGACCTGTTCCATAAAGTTGTTCATAATTTGTCAATTTCACTCAGAGAGGCCATGAGGGTGGGTGGCTTGAGAAATAGAAAAACACACATCAGTGCACAATTTCTTCTGATCCTGTGGGGTGAACACAGAATGTTAGGCAGAGAAATCATCTCTTCTTCTTTTCCTGAGAGGTTTACAGGAGTGTTGTCATTTTTTTAAATTCATCATCTAAGTTCATTGAAATCTCCAATCTTCAATGCCTTTTCAGTCTTCAATGCTACAGAAAATGATATAGCAGTCTCCCTAGATTCGAAGTTCATTCCTTTTTAAGATCTTTTCCCATTTGAGGGAGGAACAAGTTCCTCAAAATGTACTGAGCTCTTCTCTTCCCGTCCCTAAGAGTCCAAAGGTTGATTCTCGTCAGTCTTCTCTTGTGGGTCAGTCTTTTGTTGCAAAGTCCTTGTCCTTGCAACTCAGTCATCCTGAATGCTACACTCTGCTTACTGGAAATGCTGCCGTCCTATTCTGCAGATGATGATGTCTTCCCAGATGCAGAAGCAAGTCCTCATGTCTCAAGACATCTACTCAGTGAACCATAGGGAAGGTGATGACCTAGTGGTATTATTGCAAGACTATTAATCCAGAAACCAGCTAATGTTCTGGGGACCCATTTCAAATCCCGCCACAGCAGATGGTGGAATCTGAATTCAATAAAAAGTATCTGGAATTAAGAATCTATCGATGATCATGAAACCATTGTCAATTTTTGGAAAAATCCATTTGGTTCACTAATGCCCTTTAGAGAAGGAAATCTGCTGTCCTTACCTGGTCTGGCCTACATGTGACTCCAGAGCCACAGCAATGTAGTCAACTCTCAACTGCTCTCCAAGGGCAACGAGGGATGAGCAACAAATGCTGGCCAGCCAGTGACATCCACGTCCCACGAATGAATAAAAATAATACCCTCAGGTTTATGACTTGGGGAAGAGTAGGAGTTTGAGTTGTGTAGAATCTGGAGTTGCAAAAATGGTTTTGAGAAATGTAGTGTAATTAGTTAAAAGCATAATTTCATATTGTTGTTGGAGATTGGATGGTATACTTGGGGGAGCTGTGGTATAATGGGTTAACAGATGGAGATACTAATGCATAATGTAGATGATGATGTACCACATCAGTCAGTCAAGTTTTAGATTCCTGAGAGAGAGATTGGAACACCATTCCTCGGAGCAATGTCCTTAATCAGAAACCAGTTTGGATGCCCCATAGGAACATAGAAATAGGAGCAAGAGTGGGCCATTTGGCCCATCGATTCTGCTCCACCATACAAACAGATCATGGCTGATCATCTATCTCTAAATTGTTTCCCCCACTATCCTCATGTCCCTCAAAGCCATTGGTATCCAGAAACCTATCAATTTCAGTCTTAAACATGCTCAATGATTGAATTTCCACTGCCCTCTGGGGTAGATAATTCCAAAGATTCAGAGTGAAGAAATTCATTCCCATCTCAGTCTAAAATGACCTACTCCTTATTCTGAGATTGTGACTCACCAGCTCGAGGAAACATCCTATCCACATCTATCCTGTCACATCTGTAAACGTTTCATCAGTTTCAATGAGATCACCTCTCATTCTTCAAAACTCTAGAGAATAGGCCCAGTTTCCTCAATCCCTCCTCATAGGACAATCCCACCATTCCAAGGATTAGTCTGGTGAACCTCCGCTGTACTCCCTCTATCTTTCCCTAGGTAAGGAGATCAAATTGTATGCAATACTCCAGATGCAGTCTCACCAAGGCTTTGTGCAATTGCAACAAGACATCTTTACTTCTGTATTCAAATCCCTTGCAATGAAAGCCAACATACCATTTATCTTCCTAATTGCTTGCTGCTTTTTGTGGCTCATGAACAAGCGTAACCAGTTCCCTTTGGGCACCAACACTTGCCAACCTCTCATCATTTAAGAATGAGTCTGCCTCTGTGTTCTTCTCCCAAAGTGGATTATTTCACACTTATTCACATTATATTCCATCTTCCATGTTCTTGCCCATTCACTTAGCCTGCCCCAATCCCTTTGAAGTCTCCTTGCCTCCTCCCCACAATTCACATTGCAACCTAGTTTAGTGTTATCAGCAAATTCAGAAATATTATTTTCGATCCGCACATTCAAATCATTTATATAGATTGTGAGCAGATGTGGCCCAAGCACCGATCCTCGTGGTACTCACTGGTAACAGCCTGCCATCCGGAGAATGACCCATTTATTCCTACTCTCTGCTTTCTGTCTGTTAAGCAATTTTTAAGCCATTGCAGCATATTACCCCCAACCCCAAATGCTCTAATTTTGTTTATGGGACATTGAGTACAGGAGGTGGGAAATCATGTTGTCCTTATACAAAAGCTCAGTTCAGCAGCATTTGGAGTATTGCATGCAGTTCTGGTCACTACACTACCAGAAGGACGTGGAAGCTTTGGAGACAGTGCGAAAAAGATTCACCAGGATGTTGCCTGATCTCGAGAGCATTGACAATGAGGAGAGGCTGAATAAACTAGGATTGTTTTCACTGGAAAGATGGAGGCTGAGAGGAGGTCTGATAGAAGTCTACAAAATTATGAGAGGCACAGACAGGATGGTGATCAGAGGGTGGGGGTATCAATTACAGTGGGGCACAAGTTCAAGATGAGAACGGGAAAGTATAAGAGAGACGAGTGGGGAAAGTTCTTTATGCAGAGAGTGGTGGGTGCCTGGAACGCGCTGCCAGAGGAGGTGGTGGAAGCAGGCACATTAGCAACATTTAAGAGGTATCTTGATGGGTACATGAAAAGAGTGGGAATAGAGGGATATGGACCGAGTAAGGGCAGGTTTTGTTTTAGTTTAGTTAGGGCATCATGATCAGTATGGGTTTGGAGGGCTGAAGGGCCAGTTCCTGTGCTGTACTTTTCATCATTCCTTCTTCTTGTTCTAAACTCCTATATGGCACCTTATTGAAAGCCTCCTGAAAATCCCAACACACCACATCCACTGGTTCTCCTTTCTCTATGTTACAAGTAACATCCTCAAACATAATAGTAATGAACGTGTGTTAAGCAGGTACAGGGTACCAGAGTCTGACTGCAATCTGTCAGCTAAGCAAATACTGGGCCCGATTTTACCATTTTCATTCTTAAGTGCTGAATCTGTGCGCAATTCAGATCTGACTTGGAAATCTGCTCTCAGGCGCCCCCAGACACACACAGCCTGAAAAACAAAGTCGTGGGTCTGAATCGTGCTGTGGGCAGGGCTTATCGCGCCCGAAACGTTGCTGTTCCAATTGGAGCTTTGAACTGTGCATGCACAGTAAAAAAAATTTGAAAAAACGTACCCCGTGTCACCCCGGGCTGCAAAAAGCAGATAAAGCAGCCTGGGAGTGAACAGTGGGAGCAATGGCCCCTACAGACATTGGCCCCCCCCCCACAACATAACTGTCCCTCTTTATCCTCCCACCCTCCCCGCTACCCAGATCGATCATGACCCCTGCACCCTTCCCCCCCACTGATCGCCCGCAGAGTGGCCGCCATCCGCCCTGTCCTGGCCCCCCCTACCCCGCCCACCAGAGGGCCTTCTGACCTTCCTCCTCCTCCCCCCCCCAAGACGGCGAACGGGCCTCCCCCCCCCCCCCCCTTACTCCCCCCCACCAGAGATACATCTGATCCACCTTCCTCGCCCCAAGCAGAGAATGATCAGGCCTCCCTCCTCCTCCCCCTCCCCCCCCATGATCTGGTCCACCTCCCTCTCCCCACCCCACCACCGGTCTGAGTCAGGGAACTGCGGGAGGTGCTGAATTTACCTCTTCAGGAGCAGGAGTGCCCGAAACAGACCTCTGCCGAGCATGTCTGTTTCGCTCCCAATCTGGACGGGCGAGCCCGTTGGTAAAAGGGGGAAATGCTGGTAAAGTTGGGCGGGTAGTTCATTAATTCAATTTAAATACATGCAAATACATTTAAATCGCTGCTGTGCCCGTTTCGGACGTGAATCGGATCGCGGCTATTTTCGGGCCTTGGTAAAGTGAGCATCTGTGTGGACGAGGGCGCGGATTGCGATAATCACCTCATGCCCGACTTTTATCAAGTTTTCACGCCCAAAAATGGGCAGGACGCGATGGTAAAATCGGGGCCTCTGTGCCTTGGGTTCTTTGACGAAAAGAGCTCTCTCAGGACATAATCAATCATTTTATCGGTGGCACGGTTGCCTCACTGCGCCAGGATTCAGGTTCAATGTTCCTCATTTACTCTGTCAATAACTCTCATCAACTAGAATATTCTGATTGGTCACCTCTTTATCTTCTCTGTTCCAAGGGCCGTGGTCTTAACTTTTCCAATCTCACTTCAGAACTGAAGTTGCTCATGCCTAGTAATATCCTCATACGCTTTCTAATGCTTTTATATCTTTGTCAAGGTATGATATCCAGAATTGGGCACAATACTCCAGCTAAGGACTAACTAGTAAGGTTAGGTCTCTAAGAATAAGGTCTCTCCGCCCATCCCTACTTTACAAAATTGTGTCATTTATACTCTGTTCTCCCAAAGTGCTTAACTTCACACGATTCTGAATCGAACCTTGTTTTTCCCTATGGCAGAAGTTAAGCTAAGGGATTTGTAGTTTTCTGTTTCTGTCGCCCTCCTTTCTTGAATAGAGGAGTTATATTTGCTCTTTTCCTATCTGATGGGGCCGTTCCAGAATCTAAGACATTTTTGAAAATCAAAACCAATGCACCAACTTCAAAACCACAGGATGAATTCCACCAGCATCTGAAAACCTGTCAGCTTTTAGTTCTCATGATTTTCTCAAGAGTTCTTACTCTGATGATTGTAATTGTTCTAAGTTCTGCCCTTTCTTCCATCTCCTGCTGTACAAATATTCATGGGAACATATTTGTACCCTGTACAGTAGAGGCAAATGCAAAATATCTGCTCAATTCACCAGTCACTTCCTTATTTTCCATTATTAATTTGCATTCTGACTCTCTTGAGGATGAACGCTCACTTTACTTCTCATTTAAAATGCCTGTAGAAACTCTTACTATCTCTTTTATATTTCTAGCTAATTTGTCTTGTACTCTAATTTTTCTCTCTTTTTTTAAACAATTTTTTGCTGTTTTTCATATTCTGTCCAATCTCCTAACCAATCACTAACATTTGTGGAATTGTATGCTTTTTCTTTCAGTTTGATATCTTTAATTTCCTTGGTTAACCAGTGCTGGCACATCCTTCACTTAGAGTCAATATTTATCACAGGAATATATCTTTGTTAACTGTCTCCTTAAATGTTCATCACTGTATCTCTACTGTCTTATACCTTACCAAATTTCCCAGTTCACTTTAGACAGCTCTCCCTTCGTATCCTCGTAATTGCCCTTATGTACAGTTTAAACACCAGTCTCAAACTCACTCTTCTCTCCCTCATACTGAATGCAAATTTCAATCACGTTATGATCACTATTACCTTTACAATGTGGTAATTAATTAAGCTTGTCTCATTGCACATTATCAGACCTACAATAGCTTGCTCTCTGGTTGGTTCTAGCATCTGTTGCATAAGAAACTGTCTCAAAAACATACTATGAACTCATCTTCCAGGCTATCTTTGACAACATGATTCACCCAATCTATATGTAAATTAAAATCACTCATGATTATCACCATATCTTTCTCACAAGTCCCTTTATTTCTTCCTGTACACTCTGTTCTGCAATGTGGTCACTGTTAGGAGGCCTATAAACTACTCCAGTAGGTGACCTCCTACCTTAACTATTTCTGGTCTCTACCCAAACTGATCCTGCAACTTGATTTTTAAAATTAAACTAAGCTCTGTCTATTGTGCTAATGTCATTCTTAATAAACAGAGATACGCCTCCACCTTTTCCTAGCCTCCTGTCCTTCCAAAATGTCATGTACTCTTAAAAATTCAGGTCCCAGCCTTTGTCATCCTGTAGCCATGCCACTGTAATGGCTATCAGATCATGCATATTTCCTTCTATTTGATCTGTCATTTCATCTGTTTTGTTACAAATGCTATTTGCATTCCAATATATCACCTTTAATTCTATTTTTTGACCATTTTTGTGCTCTCTGGCCTTATGGCACACTCTTAAATCTGTATGCTCTTCCCTTTTCTGTCATGCTCTGATGCTCACGTGTCATCTTGCTACCTTTTGCTCTCTTGATTTGTCTTCTTTCTTTAACTGATCACATCTTTCCACACTTGATCACTTGTCCCCACTATTTAGTTGAAAGTCCTCTCCACTGCCCTAGTTACACAACTAGTCAGAACACTGGTCCCAGCAAGGTTCAGATGAAGACCATCCCAAAGGTACAGCTCCTACTTTTCCCAGTACTCAGGTCAGTGTCCCATGAATCAAAAACCATTCCTCTTTAAGCCATGTATTCAACTCCCAAATCTTACTCATCCTGCAACAATTCTGCATCGCCAACCTGTTGGACAATTGCAAAGGATGTGGCTCTTCCATTTCTATTTTCTGATCTCCCATTCTACCTCAATTGCACCTTCCTGTCCCTAATCACTAACCAAATCAGCAAATGCTACCTAAAGAGTATGGTCACCTCCCAGTACAAAGTTTCCAGGGAACATTCTCCTCCCTGATGTGTCACAGTGTCTGCAGCTCAGCCTCCAGCTCAATGACTCTGAGCTCTTCAAACTGCAGACACTTACAACAGACATGTTTGCCCTGAATCATACCTGCATCCAGGAACTCCCACATTCTACAATCACAACACATCATCTGCCCTCCGTCTGCAAATGGCTTTTGGGTTTTTAATTGGAAAAGCTTTCTTCCTAGCTAAATGTTTAAATTTGTATGACTATAAAATTTTTGAAGGTTCACTGTAATGTTGACTGTTAACCTGTGTTCATAAAACTCACTTTACTTTCTGTATTAACCCTTTCAATTCCCTCCTATATGTTCCTTAATCTTCCTGCTTATGGACTGAATCTTGCTCCAGACATTTGTCATAATTCTCCTTTTTCCTTTTTATTATTCATTTGTGGGACATGAGCATCACTGGCTGGCCAGTATTTATTGCCCACCCCTGGTTGCCCTTTGAGGGTAGTTCAGAGTCAGCCACGTTGCTGTGGCACTTTAATCACAAGATGCCATGTAAGATTGGCAGATTTCCTTCCTTAAGGGACAGTAGTGACCTAGATGGCCTTTTCCGACGTTGGTTTCATGGTCATCAGTAGATTCTTAAATCCAGATATTTCTTATTGAATTCAAATTCTATCAGCTGGTGGAATTCCAACCTGGGTCCCCAGAACATTAGCTGAGTTTCTGGATTAATTGTCTAGCAATAATACTATTGGGCCATTGCTTCCCTTTACTTCAAACTTTATTTCTTTTGTCATCCAGGGTTCATTAGTTTTGAATACCCCACCTTCTCCCTGCAAAGGAATATGTTTAATTTACACATGAACCGTTCAATGTCTGAGAAATCCTCCATTCTTCATTCCTTCTTTGCCCTGGAATCGTCTTTTCAAATTTATTCATGACAAGTACTTCTAAGATCACTCCAGTTATTCTTTTTTCCCAGTTGGACTTTTTACCTTTTCTATTTCCTGGTCTCTTTCCGTAATTGCTTTAAACCAAATGGTGTTGTAGTTGTTGCTAACTGGATGATTTTCTACTGAGACATTTCGCTTGAGCTTCATTTCCCATAACCACATCCCAAGCTGTTTATAAAAGTAAAATATTGCAAATACTAGAAATTTAAATTAAAAACAGAAACTGCTTAGAAGATCCGGCAGCATCTGCGGGAGAGAGAAACACTTAACATTTCAGTTCTGTGACCTTCCATTAGAACTGAAAAACTCCAAAACTCTTGCTGGATGAATGGCATATTGAACAAGAAAGTTTTCTTAAGCTCTTATCAGAAAATTGTCTCTTTCTCTACACTTATCAAGAGTGTTTCCCAGTATATATTAGAGTAATTAGATTCTCCAAATCTTCAATCTCCAATTCTCCAAATCTATCTCTCACTTTCTATGCCTTTTAGTTTTGACAAAGGGTCATCTGAACTCTAAACGTCAGCTCTTTTCTCTCATTACAAATGCTGCCAGGAGATTTCCCAGCATTTTCTCTTTTGGTTTCAGCTTCCAGCATCCGCAGGAATTTGCTTTTATGCTTTTCTCCAAATCTTACTCCATTATTATTATTGCACACCTTTGAAATTTACCAAGAAATTAGATCATCTATTGTTATTGCATATTAATTAGGTTTCTAAAAGTATTCAAATGGTTAAAAGTTAAATTATTAGTCGCAAGTAGGCTTACATTAACCCTTAATGAAGTTACTGTGAAAATCCCCTAAGTCGCTACATTCCAGTACCCGTTCGGGTATATAGCGAGGGGGATTGAATATAAAAGTAGGGAGGTCTTGCTGCAGCTGTATAGGGCATTGGTGAGGCCGCAGCTGGAGCACTGTGTGCAGTTTTGGTCACCGTACTTACGCAAGGATATTTTGGCCTTGGAGGGAGTGCAGAGGAGGTTTACTAGATACCGGAGTTGAGGGGGTTGAGCTATGAGGAGAGGCTGAATAAACTAGGCTTGTGCGTGTTAGAGTTTAGAAGAATGAGGGGAGATCTCATTGAGACGTATAAGATGATGAATGGGATGGATAGGATAGAGGTGGAGAGGCTCTTCCCGCTCAGAAAGGACAGTAGGACTAGGGGGCACAGCCTCAAGATAAAGGGGGGCGGTTTAGAACGGAGCTGAGGAGGAACTTCTTCACTCAAAGGGTGGTGAATCTCTGGAATTCTCTGCCCGTTGAGGTGGTGGAGGCTGCCTCACTAAATATTTTTAAGACGCTGGTTGATGGGTTTTTGATAAGCGAGGGGATCAAGGGTTATGGGGAGAGGGCGGGAATGTGGAACTGAGACAAGACAGATCAGCCATGATCTTATTGAATGGCAGAGCAGGCTCGAGGGGCTGGATGGCCTACTCCTGCTCCTATTTCTTATGTTCTTATGTATACTGAATGAGAATTTAGCACGGCCAATGCACCTAAGCAGTGTGTCTTTTGGACTGTGGGAGGAAAGTAGAGCACCCGGAGGAAACACGCACAGATACAGGGAGAACATGCAGACTCCACACAGACAACGACTCAAGCCAGGAATCGAACCCAGGTCCATGGTGCTATGAGGCTGTAGCGCTAACCAGTGTGCCACTGGTATTAACTGAGGATTCACTAGTGTTCCTATTGACATAATTAAGAGCAGACTGAAACTGTGTGCGTTGGATTTGAAAGTACATGTTTGTAATGTGTGTCACTGTAAATGGTAACTTATAAGACTAGTAAAGGCTGTGTAAAGATTAGGTTCTACTTCTATCCGTCACTGACTTGTAGCATCTATTGCCTTCTCACAGTTTGGAATTCTATAGAAAACAATGTAACACTTGTGTCCCAACTCAAACCAAATAGACACAATCCTGGAACAATTTAATAATTCCTTTCTATTTAGAACTGTAACATTATCTTATATCAATACTGCTACACTCGTTCCTCTTTTCCTCTTTCTATTATTCCACAATAATTGGTAACCAGAAATATTAAGGCTCCGTTCCTGGGTGTGTTTGATCAATGCCTCTGTTAATGAAACCAAGTCATAATCCCATTTACCAACTTATGCCTGCAGCTCACCAACCTTATTAGTTGCACTACAAGCGTATAATTTAATACCTCCTTCGCCACTTTTTGCTATTTTCCAAATGATTCTTTGGACAGAGGTCTGATTGCTGGCTGCATGCACTTCCTGACTATGTCAATATAAGCACCAATAATGATATCTCTTAAAGCCAAATTAAACCATTTTTTTTTACTTCACATTTAACACTATCTGACACATAACTGCTCTGCATTCTATCAATTTCCTTTATACATTTTGTGCTTTTGGCATTTGTTTCTACATCTGTGTTATTTCATTTTGTTTTTATGTATGGAGGCCCCCAGGGAATACATTGGCATTGATGGCTTTTCCTTGTATATGAACAAAATAAATCAATCAGCCAGCGGGGAGTGAGAGCAAAGGAGATGACAATAAATTGAATCCACTGGATGTTAAATACAGTATTAATTTTTATCAGACCAAATCCAACTTAATATGGACTATAAAGTGGAAGTTCTTCAAAGCCCATTTTTGATTCAATCTGATGTCTCTTGTTTTTAATTCATTAGCCGGTGAAACTTTGTAAAAGGTTTCAGAAAGATTTAAGGCAGGAGCGAAAATTTAAAATTGTCGCTCCCATCTTTTGCTTTCATTCCCTCCAACATCTGTTTATTGCCTCTCCACAGTGGCACCTCTGTGATTGGAGACTCGCCATGTGGAAGATTGCAGGCATAAATCTGATCAGTTCACATCAGGTTTGTGCTGAGGTCCGTTTTGTATTATCGTTTCGGCCGGTGTGTCGGAGCCGGTTCAGTTGCGGCAATGTCATCAGAGTGTAAGGCTGAGTAGCACAGAAAAAAACCTGGCCGACACATTGGTACAATGGTTCAGATGGAATGTTGAACTGAGACTCCATCTGTTCTGTCAGATGGATGTAAAAGACCCAACAGCACAATGTGGAGAAGCACAGAGGAGTCCTTATAATGTTCAATAGTAGCAACATTTATCTATTTTAAACAGCACTGCAAAAATCATGTCATGTGGCCATTTATCTCTGTTTATTGGACTTGCAGTGCATAATTTTGGCTGTTATCTTTCCCTGCACGCAACAGCGACCACAATTCACAAATAATTCATTGCTCTTCAGTGATTTGGGATGTCCTGAGGTAGTGAACAATGCCCCAAGAATGGAAGTTATTTCTTTCCTTTATTACTAATAACACCAAAAAATGTCCTTTATTTTATTTATTGCATACTAATTCCACTTAAATGGAAAATACTACATTAATTTATAACATATCTTTCAGAGGTTCCACAAACCACATCCTAGGTCATGGTTTATATCATTGTTAAGTGCTCTTAGCCAAAAATAATTAGTAAGAAAATGAATTCAGCATTTGGTAGGTGCCATATTAAATGAAGTAAGGGGTATGTGAAATGTTTTCATGCCCCAGTGTTAGACAAACATTTGTCTTTGTATTGACACTGAAATAATACAACTTTTTGAGTTTTTGTTTCATTTGGACATTATAAAGGATAGACAATACTGGCAGAAAGATTATGAATATGTTGAAACAGGGTCTTTGACAAAAATTGAATTTAGAATCATAGAATCCCTGCAGTGCAGAACAAGGCCATTTAACCAATCGAGTCTGCACTAATAACAATCCCATCCAGGCCCTTTCCCTGTAACCCTATGTACCCCGCCGAAGGGGCAATTGAGTATGCCTAATCAACCTAACTGACACATCTTTGGAGTGTGGGAAAAAAAAGAGGAAACCCACGCAGGCATGGGAAGAACATACAAACTCCACATGGACAGTTACTCAAGGCTGGAATTTAACCAGGGTCCCTGGTACTGTGAGGCAGCAATGCTAATCACTTTGCCACCCTTATTTTAGTCATACATAGCTTTAATTTGTTTCCAGTAGTTAGAATCTAAAATGGATGCTACACTTCTCAGTAAATGCATAGTGATGAGCTTGACGGATGTCATTATGAGGGATGTAGGTAAAAGGTGATGTTGGACAAAGAAATTGCCCTTCATCGCTGGGGCAATGAGTTGAAAGTAGCACCAAGTACAGCATTTTATCAGATGACAGTTTGAATTCCAATTGACTGACCTGGATAGTCACATGAGCAGACTGGGAACGGAGGGATACAAACGAATGGTCTAGTTGGACCAATGAGGGGCACAGGCTTGGAGGGCCGAAGGGCCTGTTTCCTGTGCTGTACTGTTCTTTGTTCTTAACTAACAAAAGGAGCAGACTGTTACGATGAACAAACTTGTAATTGCTAAACTGAATCCACTATTTGTCAAAGCGTAGAGCTTGTTTGCATTTTGAAATAAATTTTTCCACAGGCTCAAAACCCGAATGACCCAATCTAAACCAGGTATTAGTTTCCAACACATTGAGTAAATTCATTGTACGTAAATGTAAGCACAGCCTCTTTATTATTACATTATCTTTTCTCATTTCAAATGTTCTGAATCTTCCTCTGAATCATGACAATGTGAATCTCTGGGTTCTGCACTTTCCCCTTTAATGGAATGCTCCATGCTAACTATCCCGTAACAGCCATTATGCAGACCGAGCTATTAACCTGCTTTATCACACACTAACCTGAATCTCCCACAGTGGCATTCTGCCAAATTTAACTATCCCTCCCATGGTTGGTGGCAAGGTGGCACAGTGGCACTGCTGCCTCACAAGCCAGGGACCCGGGTTCGATTCCTAGCTCGTGAGTGTCTGTGCGTAGTTTGCACTTTCTCCCAATGTGGGTTTGCTCCGGTTTCCTCCCACAGTCCAGAAGTTGTGGTGGTTAGGTGCATTGGCCATGCTAAATTCTCCCTTGGTGTACCTGAACAAGTGCCGGAGTGTGGCGACTGGGGGATTTTCACAGCAACTTCATTGCAGTGTTAATGAAGGTCTACTTGTGACACTAATAAATAAACTTAAACTATTTCTATTCTATTTGCAAGAAGATGTGAAATTTTATTTACAAAGTTCAAAGACACAAAGGGGTGAAATCGCAAGGTAAGTATAAATGAATCAACAGCCCAATTTACATCACACATGATTTTCATTTCAACTGAGTTAGAAGAAAAGGCAAAAACTGTAAAATATATGCTTGAGTTTCTTTGCCTGTTGTGTGCTTTTCCTGAAGACCTACTTAAATCCCCCTTATCTTTGGACCCAGCGCTAACCAGCCCAGATTATATTTAGGAATTTATTGACCATATAAATGTACCTGACAAACATGCCAGAGCTGTGCTCAATCACCTGGAGCAAGAATACTCCGTCACATACCTAAGGCACAAACTGATTACCATGATAAGTGTTGTAGTCAGTAATTCAAAAGGACCCTGAGAGTCTAGTCTAGACATTGCAGAAAACAGCACCATATTGGCACGGCAATCACTCTATCATATTCACTGGCCACAATTTGATTAAATTCAGCGTGCAACAAATCTTGCATGAAACTTTGTGGCACATCATCCTACAGGAGTTAAATATTTAACTCTGTGGTAGTTGGGAAAACGTAAATCGTTACAGGGTGTTCTGTCAACATTAGAATTCTATTTCACGTTCTCATCAGAGCAGCATTTAAATTATTCATGGAAACCTCTGCTGAGTGGAGACTGTTGTATAAGACATTGGTAAGGCCACACTTGGAATACTGTGTGCAGTTCTGGTCACCCTATTGCAGAAAGGATATTATTAGACTAGAAAGAGTGCAGAAAAGATAGGGTGCTGCTGGGACTTGGTGGATTGAGTTATAAGGAGAGGCTGAATAGACTGGAACTTTTTTCTCTGGAGCGTAGGAGGCTACAAAATAGAGGTCTATAAAATAATGAGGGGCATAGACAAGGTAGATAGTCATTATCTTTTCCCAAAGGTAGGGGAGTCTAAAACTAGAGGGCATAGGTTTAAGGTGAGAGGGGAGAGATGCAAAAGTGTCCAGAGGGGCAATTTTTTCACACAGAGGGTGGTGAGTGTCTGGAAAAGTTGCCAGAGTTAGTAATAGAGGTGGGTACAATTTTATGTTTTAAAAAGCATTTAGATAGTTACATGGGGATGATAGGTCTAGAGGGATATGGGCCAAATGTGGGCAATTAGGATTAGTTTAAAGGATTTGAAAAAAAAATAAGAGCGGCATGGACAAGTTGGGCCGAAGGATCTGTTTCCATGCAGCAAACTTCTATGACTCTATTATAAATTTTATGATAAAAAATACCTTCGCTGAATGTGGCATACTGCCAGTGCATACACACTGCTTGCAAATGTAAATGTTTATTTCCCCGAGGGAAGGAAATCAGTTCAAGGGGCAAACATTGGTTTGCCTCTCCAACGTGGTTTGTTGCCAGGAGAATGAAAATGGAATAGGGAGGAAATGACTTATACTTTGTCCTTTCATAATCAGTGGAGTGAAACTTTGGTTCTCCAACTGTTGTAGGGCAGCACAGTGTCACCATGGTCAGCACTGCTGCCTTACAGTGCCAGGGACCCAGGTTCAATTCACAATTTGGGCCATTGTCTGTGCGGAGTCTGCACACTCTCCCTGTGTCTGCACAGGTTTTCTCTGGGTGCTCCAGTTTCCTCCCATAGTCTGAAAGACGTGCTGGTTGGATGCATTGGCCATGCTAAATTCTCCCTCAGGTGTACCCGAACAGGTGCTGGAGTGTGGCGACTAGGGAATTTTCACGATAATTTCATTCTACTGTTCATGTAGGCCTACTTGTGAGACATAAATAAATGAACTTAAAACTTAAATATCCAAGATTTCCTTCAATTGTTCCTGCTCTTTCTACACTCTGACAAGTGTTTCTATGCGACGATCCTTCCTGTAGCCTAGCCCTTCCAGTACGTTCCAGGGTGAGGGTCAGGGGTTGGTACCTCTCAGGAAGGCTGTCCTCCTCCTGCTGAAGTGGCAGGTACCTCCACCTTTCCAGTGCTAGGAATGAAAGGGGCCTAATGGTCGGTGTTTTCAGACTTTGATTAGGCTGCATTTAGAGTATTGTGTACAACTCTGGTGTACTGACGGATGTTAGTGCACAGGAAAGTGTGCCAAAAAGATTTACCAGGATTTGGAGAATATTGACTACGAAGAAAGGTTGAACAAACTTGGATTGTTTTCATTGGAACGTTGGACGATGAGGGGGCCTGATACGGGTTTACAAGATTATGACACGCTTGGATATACTGGATAGTCAGAGTCTTTTTCCCAGGGTGGAAGGGACAATTATTAAGGGGCATAGGTTGAGAGAGAGAGGGGGAAAGCTTAAAAGAGATGTTAGGGGCAAGTTTTTCACACAGAGGGTGGTGAATGCCTGGAACGCGCTGCCGGAGGAGGTGGTGGAAGCAGATTCTATAACAATGTTCAAGAGGTAACTGGATAGATACATGAATAGGTTGGGAATAGAGGGATATGGAGCACATAGAGAACATAAGAACATAAGAAATAGGAGCAGGAGTAGGCCATCTAGCCCTTCGAGCCTGCCCCGCCATTCAATAAGATCATGGCTGATCTGTCGTGGCTCAGTTCCACTTTCCCGCCCTCTCCCCATAACCCTTAATCCCCTCTCTTATCAAGAACCCATCAACCCGCTTCTTAAAAATATTTAGCGAGGCAGCCTCCACCACTTCAACGGGCAGAGAATTCCAGAGATTCACCACCCTTTGAGTGAAGAAGTTCCTCCTCAACTCCGTTCTAAACCACCTCCCCTTTATCCTGAGGCTGTGCCCCCTAGTCCTACTGTCTTTTTTGAGCGGGAAGAGTCTCTCCACCTCTATCTTATCCATCCCATTCATCATCTTATACGTCTCAATGAGATCTCCCCTCATTCTTCTAAACTCTAACGAGTACAAGCCTAGTTTATTCAGCCTCTCCTCATAGCTCAATCCCCTCAACTCCGGTATCAGCCTAGTAAACCTCCTCTGCACTCCCTCCAAGGCCAAAATATCCTTGCGCAGGTGCGGCGCCCAAAACTGCACACAGTACTCCAAGAAAATATTAGATTATGGAGGCATCTGTGTCGGTATAGACTTGGTGGGCTGAAGGGCCTGTTCCTGTGCTGTACTATTCTTTGTTCTTAAATGCACAATAGAGAACAAAGTGTGAACAGACAGTAGTCTCAGTCTGTCATGCAGTGTATAAAGGCTGAGCTAGAAATAAAGAGGAAATAGATAGCCTGCCAGGCCTTGCTGCTGTCTACAATTGTGCTTAAATTATAACCTCTGTAGAGTCTTGCATTGTGTCTCGTGAATGTACTTGTAAGGATTGAATAGTATGTATGAATTGTATACGATGTAAGGTCCAAGGAAACGAGGAATGCAATAATACGGCGTGTGAATATGAAGAGAGAAACGTTTAGCGATTGTCAGGGGATGAAGGCAAGTGCAGAGCTGGAATGTTCTGAGTCGTGAGATTGGACTTAGTGGAGGTGTGATAATAATAAAAGGGATCTGGAAATAATACGTAGGGAGATATTGTTCCCGTTGGCGGAAGGGTCAAGAACCAGAGGTGACAGATTTAAGGTAATTGGCAAAAAAAAAATTAACTTGTCCACTTTGCCCAGAAGAATAGGAAAACAAAATTAAAATTAATTAATTAATTTAGTTAAGGGAGGTTGCGGAACTTGTCAGTCCAGGGGGAGCTGGGTCTCTTGATACATGAATCACAAAAGGTTAGAATGTAAGTTCAGCAAGTGATTGGGAAGGCAAATGGATTGGTGTCATTTATCGCAAGGGGAATGGAATATAAAAGCAGGAAAGTTTTACAACAGCTGTACAGGGCCACGGTGGGACCACCTCTGGAGGATGGTATTCAGATTTGCTCTCCTTAATTGAAAAAAGATATGGGGCCAGATTCTCTGGCCTGTCCTCAGCAGTTTTCTCAGTGGTGGAGGGGGCTGGGGGGGGAACAGCATGCCATTCACTGACACAAGATCTTCTGATCCCACTGCTGTCAGTGGGAATTCCCACCTGAGCCATTGGGAAATCTGTGGAAGGGGTGTGCAGTTGGCAGGACCATAAAACCCTGCTGATGTGAACAGCCAGAGAACTCCAGCCTTGGTTTTGTTAGAAGCAGTGCAGAGAAGGTTCTCTTGACTTATCCCTGGGGTGAGGGAGTTAAAGAATGAGAGATGGTCTTATTGAAATATACAAAATCCTGGGGGGTTTGAATGAATGGGAAACTGGAAGGATGTTTCTCCTTGTGGAAGAGATGGGAGTTAGTTTAAGGAAAGTCTGATTTTAAAGCAGAGGTAAGGAGAATTATTTTCTCAGAGTGTCATTAGATTTTTCATAGATAATGGAGTCAAGGATCATGGGGAGACAGGTGAGAAAGTGAACCAAATCAGCCATGATCTTATTTAATACTAGAGCAGGCTGAAAGGACCTACTCCTGAGTCCATGTGACACTATTCCTGTGAGGAAAAATGTTTTCTTGCGCCAAATGTCTAGGATGTGGAATGCACTGCCTGAGAGTCTGGTAGAGGCAAATTCAACTGAGGCATTCAAAAGGGAATTGATTTATTATCTGGAAAGGAATAATTTGCAGAACTCTGCAGAAGATGGTAGAGATGACACTAGATTAATTATTTTTTTCAGACAGTCAGTGCCCACACAATGGGCAGAATGACTTCAAAGGACAAAGAACAGGATAGCACAGGGACAGGCCCTTCATCCCTCCCCCCTCTCCCCCCCAAGCCTGCAGTGATCACGTTGCCCTATCTAGACCAACCGCCTGTGTCTCTCTATCCCCCATCTGTTCATATGTCTATCCAGATAAATCTTAAATGTCATAAACGTATCTACCTCAACTATCTCGCTTAACAGTGCATTCCAGGCCCCCACCACCCTCTGTGTAAAAAACGTCCCCCGTGCATCTCCATTGAACTTTCCCCCCCTTACCTTAAACTTGTACCCCCTTGTCATTGTCATTACTGCCCTGGGAAAAAAGCTTCTTCTTCTGTATTGTACAGATTCTGTGATTCTTTGAGCTCAGAATAAGAGGGCAGTGTTCTTACCCTGGAAGCTCTGGGGAGGTCATTGAAACTTTTTCCTTAGTGCAGCCATCCTGGGATCTTAGCACATGGCATTGCTTTCATCTGCAACCTCTTAGCACTGGGTTATCTTGGGGGCCGGGGATGGGGGGGGCTTAATATTTGTTGAGAGAGTCAGGATCTTCCTTGTTCTGTCTGCACCCAGGCCAAGGCCTTCAATGCTGTATTGGAGAACCTGGGAACTCTGTCGAGACATCCAGTCATTTTCTTGGAATGTTTCCTTGCTCTCTGTGGCCAGGGTGTAACTCCTCTTTAAGAGGTACTGGTTGCCTTTAGGTGTCATCAGTGGTGTCATATTCAGTTTTAAATATGCTTTCAATGCCATCGCTGCAGTATCTCTGTTTAAAATACTAACAATGCAATATTTCATCAGATGAAACTGTAGTTTCCAATTGCTTTCAGGTATCATAATTGGAAATCAGGTCTTCATATTTAATAGATTCTACATGGTTAATTTGCCTGTTTTATAAAAATTCATTTTTATGGGACATAACTGCAATAATTTCAAACTCATAGGGTGGGATTTTGTGGCTCTGAATCAGGCAGGACAGGAAATTCTCACCCAAAGTGAATGGATGTTTAGCTGGTCCGTCAAATTTTTCTACCCACCTGCAATGATGCCCATTCCTGCCTCTGAGCCAGAAGCTCTGGGTTCAACTCCCACTCCAAGTCTTGATGGCCAAGGACAGTGTGCTCAAGATGTGGCCAAACAGGCAAGTGGCTAGATTGGGAGATTTCTGGTCAGCTATATGATAGAAAGAATATTGCAATGCCACTACTCATAGCTCTGAGTTACAATGTGTATATAAATGTGTGGGTCGCCATGGTAATCTCCACTCCTTTGGGGAGGGGCGGTTAACCGGCTAGCCAGTGTGAATTACATAAGAACATAAGAAATAGGAGCAGGAGTAGGCCATCCAACCCCTCGAGCCTGCCCCGCCATTCAATAAGATCATGGCTGATCTGTCGTGGCTCAGTTCCACATTCCCGCCCTCTCCCCATAAGCCTTAATCCCTTCGCTTATCAAAAACCCATCAACCAGAGTCTTAAAAATATTTAGCGAGGCAGCCTCCACCACTTCAACGGGCAGAGAATTCCAGAGATTCACCACCCTTTGAGTGAAGAAGTTCCTCCTCAACTCCGTTCTAAACTGCCCCCCCTTTATCTTGAGGCTGTGCCCCCTAGTCCTACTGTCCTTTCTGAGCGGGAAGAGCCTCTCCACCTCTATCCTATCCATCCCATTCATCATCTTATACGTCTCAATGAGATCTCCCCTCATTCTTCTAAACTCTAACACGCACAAGCCTAGTTTATTCAGCCTCTCCTCATAGCTCAACCCTCTCAACTCCGGTATCAGCCTAGTAAACCTCCTCTGCACTCCCTCCAAGGCCAAAATATCCTTGCGTAAGTGCGGCGACCAAAACTGCACACAGTACTCCAGTTGCGGCCTCACCAATGCCCTATACAGCTGTAGCAAGACCTCCCTACTTTTATATTCAATCCCCCTCCCTATGAAGGCCATCATCCCATTCGCCTTCCTGACCACCTGCTGCACCTGCAAGCTGGGTTTTTGCGACTCATGCACAAGGACCCCGAGGTCCAGCAACATTGGGTTCATTCCCCATTCCAGCTGGGCTAGATTTGGGATCTGCCTCCTTCTCCTACCTGTTGTGGAGATAATGACTCTGTGGATCAGATCTGCCTCTGGGCAGAGAATTGAATTAGAAATTTACTTCTGGAAATTGCCATTGCTGTTTTTCAAGAGGGAATGATGGGTGCTCCGAACAGGATCAATGATTTGGCACTCCTGATGTACAGCCATTTTTCTCCGGATAGCACTGGGCATTTCAGTTTGAGGTTTCCATGACTCTAGAAATCTTCGTCTCTCTTTGCCGCTGACGAAAGGACTTTGAGTGACTCACAGGGCATCGATAGCTGTGAATTCCTGCTTTGATGGAATCCAGTCTTATCTGTGCTTTGGAACCTGTCAGATTCGTCACTTCGGCTTTGCCTGGCAAGGTTTCTAGGTCCAACTTCTTTTGAGTTCCTTTTTCGGCTGGTTTCAGGTGGAATTCTTCCCTTTGCTGCCAAAGAGCCTTTCTCTGGAGATCAGGTGGAAAATTTGTGGGCCTGAGGGGATGAAATCGACCATCCTGTGATCAATACCAAGGACATAAATTTGTACTTTCGCAACACTGGATTCCAATGATGTCCAGTGTCCCATGTGCCTGTAATTACAATAATAATACAAAATATACAAGTTCCAAGCATTAATGTGCACCCAGCTGCCTATATTTAAGTAGTTGTTTCCAATATTTAATGTCAAAATCCTGTGAAGTGGAAGCAAACCACAAGTTACTGGCAGAAATGTCCTCATTGGAATTTAGGCCTCCAACCACCAGAATTAAACAGGAAATCTCCCCTGGTGTTTTCAAATGGCACTGTCAACCGTACTGGTCTACAAAAAACAGTTACAGTCTTCATAAATACCATTCTGTTTCTTAATTTATTGATTTTCAACAGTTTTTGAACCAGAATACTGCTGCCTTGGAAGAGGACAGAATGTTTTTGTGGAATTGTAGAATCCCTACATTGCAGATGGCGACCACTTGGCCCATTGAGTCCGAACAAACTCTCTGACAGAGCATCCAGGACCACCTCCCCTCCCCATCCCCATAACCGAGCATATTTAGCATGGCTAATCCCCCTAACCTACACATTTTTGGACACTAAAGGGCAATGTAGCCTGGCCAATCCACCTAACCTTTGGACTGTGGGAGGAAATCGGAGCACCCAGAGGAAAGCCATGCAGATGTAGAGAGAACGTGCAAACTCCACACGGGCCAGAGTTGAACCCTGGTCCCTACGCTATGAGGTAGCAGTGCTCACCAGTGTGCCACCCTTCAAGTAAAGTTTGTTTATTAATCGCAAGTAGGCTTACATTAGCATTACAATGAAGTTTCTGTGAAAATTCCCTAGTCGCCACACTCCACTGCCTGTTCAGGTACACTGAGGGAGAATTTAGCACGGCCAATGCATCTAACCGGCACGTCTTTCAGATTGTGGGAGGAAACTGGAGCTCCCAGAGAAAACCCATGCAGACACGGGGAGAATGTGCAAAGTCCACACAATCGTTGACCCAAGGCTGGAATCGAACGCGAGTCCCTGGTGCTGAGGCAGCAGTGCTAACCACTGTGCCACCGTCCAAGCACAATATCCACGCTGTAACTTGCACTGTATGTGGCGAGCAAATTATTCACCTCTTGATACTCCAAAGAATGATCTTGTTTGGGCTGTTGTGGGGTGATGCTGAAGAGAGGCCTGGGTATTCCCCAGTAGGCGAGTGGGGGGGAGGCGGGTTACAAAAATCTAAAGGCCCATGTCTCCAAATCCCTTTTAAACACCACATATTGCATGGTTATCAAATAGCATTGCCAGAAATTACTTGCCTATATACACCCTCATCTGT
The DNA here is from genome assembly GCF_965287045.1 of Carcharhinus amblyrhynchos. Taxonomy (NCBI): domain Eukaryota; kingdom Metazoa; phylum Chordata; class Chondrichthyes; order Carcharhiniformes; family Carcharhinidae; genus Carcharhinus; species Carcharhinus amblyrhynchos. The sequence goes on from NC_137327.1 coordinate 136,636,805, forward strand.
AGCTGCTCTGCTACACGCCAACCGCGAGAGAAATAAGAGTAAATGCTTCCAAAAAGAATTTATTATATATATTCATTTAATGGCTTCATGGTTAAGCCTGTATCAGGGAATATGACATAGGGCCATACAGACAACATATACTTTTGATCCCTTGCCCCTCTAAGCCAGTCCTGTTATATCCACAGTTAAAAATAGCTAACCAGAAGTGGAGGCTCTGAGACCATCCTCATGACTGGGATAAAGAACGAGTTTTCCTTCTGTTTGCAACCAGGGACTCACTCAATGAGTCACACTGGTGAGCACTGCTACCTCACAGCGTAGGGACCAGGGTTCAATTCTGGCCCGTGTGGAGTTTGCACGTTCTCTCTGCATCTGCATGGCTTTCCTCTGGGTGCTCCGATTTCCTCCCACAGTTCAAAAGTTAGGTGGATTGGCCAGACTAAATTGCCCCTTTGTGTCCAAAAATGTGTAGGTTAGGGGGATTAGCCATGCTAAATATGCTCAGTTATGGGGACAGGGAGGGGAGGTGGTCCTGGATGCTCTGTCAGAGAGTTTGTTCGGACTCGATGGGTCAAGTGGTCTCCTTCTGCAATGTAGGGATTCTATGATTCCACAAAAACATTCAGTCCTCTTCCAAGGCAGCAGTATTCTGGTTCAAAAACTGTTGAAAATCAATGTAGTTGCTGAAAAACTGTGTAAGTTAAGAAACAGAATGGTATTTACGAAGACTGTAACTTGTTTTTTTGTAGACCAGTACGGTTTGGTAGAAGCTTACTGACAATGCCAGTTGAAAACACCAGGGGAGATTTCCTGTTTAATTCTGGTGGTTGGAGACAGAAATTCCATTGAATTAGTTTATGGGCAGCAAGTGCAAAGGCATCCGACACCAACCAAGGCAAGGTTTTCAAAGCAGAAGGAGGAACGCTTCATGTTAGCCTACATAACCGTGTTCTGGGAGCCAGCTCATGAGAACGTGTGAAGTGAATTGCAAATACCTGAAAATCTTCCAGGAAGCTGTAAGAAAACAGGCCGACAAACATGCCAAGGTCTGGACCTTTCAACCAAGCGACTGCGGACAGGGTTTTCCGGCTGCACTCGTCCCGAGGATGGAAATTCCTACCCGAGGTCAATGGACGTTTGCACGGTCGCCCACGCCTGCTACGATTTCTTGGAAAATTCCGCTCTGTGTGTTAGTGCTCCTATCAATACCAGGTGAACCTCTCCAAGTCCAGTTCAGTGACCAGTGCTGAGGATCAAATAAGTTTGGACAACTGAACAACCTAATCGAGACCTCAGATTGGGGGAAAAGGCTGCGTCCTGTATCCCTCAGTGTTGCTACAGGCTTACTCACTTCACCCTGGGGGAACATAGGGCCATTTTCTCTTTGGAAAAATAATCTCAGAAACTTGCAGGAACTTGTTTAACCTCATCCGTACTCTCAGGAGTGTCCCCGCAAGGTTTCCCAAACACAGTCAGAGCCACATTCTGAACTGCCATGCTCTGTAGCCTGCTCTGACAACAATCCCACCCAGCTCCTATACCCGTAACCCCATGTATTTACCCTCTAACCCCGCTGACACCAGTTTACCTAACCCGCACATCTTTGGACTGTGCGAGGAAACCGGAGCATCTGGAGGAAAACACATGCAGACATGGGGAGAACATGGAAACTCCACACAGACAGTGACCCAAGCAGGAAATAGAACCCAGGTCCCTGGCGCTGTGAGGCAGCAGTGCTAAACACAGTGCCACCGTGCTGCTAAAGGAGAATTATTTCATGGAGGTTTTTGTAAATGATTTCTGTTTTAAATGTCCGCACCCACTCGTCAAAAGCAAGTTGCTTGAGCCTTTCAAGTTCCAGTTACATTTTAAAAGGAGCTAATTTAATCATTTTAAGGTAGAATGGGTTTATTAATTACTGAGGGCAAGAAAACAGTACAGCATATGCAGACACCTTCATACAAATTAGAAGAAAGAATTAAGTTGAAAGTAAAATGATCTTGCCTCCATAATGAGATCAGAATGGGCATGTTCACGGATGATTGTGTAATGTTCAATACTATTTGCAACTCTTCAAACATTCTGTTCCCACATACAGCAAGGTGTTCAGATTCAGGCTGATAAATGACAAGTAACATTTCCACCACACAAAGTGGCATGTAATTAAAATCTCCAACAAGGAAGAGTCCAATCACTTTAACATTCATCAACATTACCATTGCTGAATTACCAACAGCCTGGCAGTCGCATGGCACAGTGGTTAGCACTGCTGTTTCATAGTGCCAGGGACCTGGGTTCGATTCCTGGTTTGGGTCCCTGTCTGTGCAGAGTCTGTATATTCTACCCGTGTCTGCATGGGTTTCCTCTCGCAGTCTGAAAGATGTGCTGGTTAGGTGCTAAATTCTCCCTCAGTGTATCCAAACAGACGCTAGAATGTGGCGACTAGGGGGTTTTCACAGTCACTTCATTGCAGTGTTAATGTAAGCCTATTTGTGACACTAATAAATAAACTTTACATTGACCAGAAACTTAACTGGACCAGCCAAGAGGGGGTCAGAGAGCAGATATTCCACAGTGAGTAACTCACCTCCTGACTCCTCAAAGCCTGTCCTCACCCAAAAGACATAAGTCAAGAATGTGATGGCATATTCTCCACTTGCCTTGATGTGTGCAACTTCAACAACACAGAAGCTCCATACTCTCCAAGACAAAGAATCACTGTATCCACCACCCTACTCATTCACTCATTCCACCAGCAGCATATCATGATTGCATTGCAGTGACTTACTAAGACTTCTTCAACAGTGCCTTCCAAACCCATGTCTTATACAACCTGGAAACAGCAGGGCACAGGTGTATTGTTTTTATGTTGCAATGATAACTAACACATTGCTGTAAATTAACTTTATTACTAACAAGTTTTCAGAACATGAAGACGCAACTGCAAGGCCTCTGTAGCTTTGTAACAACCTTCTCTTACATGCACTATTCTGACCTTTGACACCCAGGTCATGTGACCCTATGACGTATAGAATGTCCCATATCGGTTGTGACTTCCTTGGAGTGGCACTCTCTTGTGAATAGCCATTCTGGATAAACTTACCCATGTTGAAATTCCAAACCTCCTGTTGGACCGAGAGAAAGAGAGAGGGAGGTTCAGACCAGGAGGATCAGACTGGGATGGTCGGAGCTGAGGGGCTACCTGGGGAGGGTTGGGGCTGGTGGGGGGGGTTTGGATTGAAAGAGAAAGAGGATGTTCGGTGTTGAGTCATGCTGGGGTGTGTGCTTGGTTGGGATGGTGTAGGGGTCCCCTGGGGGGGGTTGTGGGTCTGCGGATTGTCCTGTGCAGGGCGGTCTGGATCTGTAAACAGTTACACTGGAGTTAAAAGTATCTTTCTTCCTTCTCACTTTTTCAGGATAACTATCAGGATATAACTGGTAGAGCCATTCAATGTTAGCAATTTAAATCGCTTCTGTCGGATGTTGTCAAGCCCAGTGCAATTGTTCAGGGGGAGTTAACACTTCTGGGCAACTGCCAGATAAAGCCTTACGTGGGAACATCCTGGAGGGATTCCCCAGTGTGTCACTGGTATACCCTTCAAATGCAATGCTGGGGATCAGGAGGTTATGGGCCATTATATTGAATACTGCATTCCAGTATCCCAATCACACCATTATCATGATAGTAGATGCATGGAAATAGCACCCTAGCAAGTAGCAAATAGCAAATTCCCTTCCAAATCATGCACCATCCTAACGGGAATATTTCACCATTCCTTCATTGTCGCTATTTCAAGTTTCAATCCTGGAACTTCCTCCCTAATAGGCTGTCCCCATATCACATGAACTGCAGGAGGTGACACCACACAGTCTTGTCAAGGGTACTGGGATAATAAATGGCCACATCCCATGAATGAATAAGCAACATATTAACCTAGGCTGGGCTAACAGCAAGGATGCTACAATTGCTATCAATGTCTTTGGGCTAGGAAGTAGGCAAACCTGCTAATCTTCCTATTCCTGCAGCTGCACAGTGACCCCTAATGGAAAGTGCATGTGTGTTATTTGATTTGAGACTGTCTTTAGTGCCTCAAGAATGTGACATAGGGCCAGAATTAGACCACTCGGCCCATCGAGCCTGCTCCGCCATTCAATCGTGGCTGATATTTTTCTCATCTCCATTCTCCTACCTTTTCCCCATAACCCCGATCCCCTTATTAATCAAGAACCTATCTATCTCTATCTTAAAGGCGCTCAATGACCTGGCCTCCACTGCCTTCTACAGCAAAGAGTTCCACAGATTCGCCACTCTCCGGCTGAAGAAATTCCCCCTCTGTTTTAAAGGATCGTCCCTTTAGCCTGAGGTTGCGTCCTCTAGTTCTAGTTTTTCCTACTGGTGGAAACATCTCCACGTCCATTCTATCCGGGTCCTGTAAGGTTCAATAAATTCAAATTCATCCTTCTAAACTCCAATGAGTACAGACCCAGGGTCCTCAACTGTTCCTCATATGACAAGCTTTTCATTCTAGGGATCATTCTTGTGGAGCTTCTCTGGATGCTTTCCAAGGCCAGCACATCCTTCGTTACATATGGGGCTCAAAACTGCTCACAACTGCCTCCTACCAACACTAATCTTGCTAAAAGTATACAAAGCACTAGTTAGAACATGCTGGAATACTGTGAACAGTTTTGATCCCCTTATATAAGGAAATATATACTGGCTTTGGGAATAGTGAAGAGAAGGTTCATTATGTTGATTTCAGATATGGCAGGATTTTCTTAGTTGAGTAGGTTGGGTGCTCATTGGTGTAAGAAGAATGAGTGGTGACCTTATTGAGACATATAGTATTCTCAGGGGGCTTGACAGGATAGATGCTGAGAGGTTGTTTCCATCTGTGGGAGTCTAGGAGCAGAGGGCATAATCTCAGAATAGGGTGTCATTCATTTAAAACAGAGAAGAGGAGAAATTTCTTCTCTCAGAGAGAAGTGAACCTGTGGAATTTTTGGCAGCAGAGAGCTGTGGAAGCTAGATCCTTAAGTATGTTCAAAACTGAGATAGATTTTTAATCAGTAAGGGGATCAAGGGTTATGTGGATAAGACCTGAAAGTGGAACTGAGCCTTCTGTTCTGCAATATCAGAACAGACCCGATGGGCCGAATGGAACAATTCTGCTCCCACGCCTTATGGTTTTACTTAGGGAACAACCTCAAATGTGAAAAAAAATCAAAATACTAAAATATTGTCTAAGTGTGAGTTGTGAATTAACTCGTTTTGAGAGAGTTCTCCCACATCAAACATGTGATGCCAGAGAGGAGCAAATGGAGAAAACTGGAGAGGAATATGCAGACACCAGAAATTTTGCTGAAAAGTGGTGGAAGTGTTAAGTAACTGAGAGAACAATAAGGCTGAGCTCTAATTTTTTTTGGCAACAGAAAATGATTTCTTAGCCAGCCGTCTTAGTGATCACTTTCTAATTAGAAGCAGCCTATTAGAAAATCATTATTAACCTGAGGGATGTGATAATCTCCAGCATTGATATGCAGCATCCATAATCAAAGCGGGAATAACTAATAACAAACCTGTCAGCAGTGAACAACATTTTTCAAGGGCAATTAAGGCTGGGGAACAAATGTTGGCTTCTCCAGCGATGCTCATATCCCATAATGAATAAAGAAAAAAATGGTTGTCATTATTTCTTTAACATAGGCACAGTGGCACAGTGGTTAGCACTATTGTTCCACAGCGCCAGGGACCCGAGCCTTGGGTGACTCTCTGTGTGAAGTTTCGACATTCTCCCCATGCCTGAGTGAGTTGCTCCGAGTGCTCTGGTTTCCTCCCACACTCCAAAGATGTGCTGCCTAGGTTGATTGGTCATGCTAAATTGTTCTTCGTGTTGGGGGATTAACAGGGTAAATACGTGGGGTTACAGGAATAGGGCCTGGGTGGAATTGTTGTCCATGCAGGCTCAATGGGCCATTTGGCCTCCTTCTACGCTGTGGGGATACTATAATTTGCAAATCCTTAAATACTGAAGCAGTCCATATGCTGCAAGACCTGGACAATATCCAGACTTGGGCTGATAATTGGCAAATTGGTGGTGTTGTGGATAGTCTGGAGGGATGTCAGAAGTTGCAGCATGCCATAGATAGGATGCAAGACTGGGTGGAGAAGTGGCAGATGGACTTCAATGCGGATAAATGTGTAGTGGTCCATTTTGGCAGGACCAATGGGATGAAGGAGTACAATATCAAGGGTAGGACTCTTAGCAGTGTTGAGGAGCAGAAGAATCTTGGGGTCCAGGTCCATAGGGCTCTTAAATCGGCCTCGCAGGTGGAGGATGTGGTCAAGAAGGTGTATGGTGTACTGGCCTTCATTAATCGAGGGATTGAGTTTAGGAGTCGGGAGGTAATGCTGCAGCTTTATAAGAACCTTGTCAAACCCCACTTGGAGCACTGTGCGCAGTTCTGGTCGCCTCACTACAGGAAGGATGTGGAAGCTATTGAGAGGGTGCAGAGGAGATTTACAAGGATGTTGCCTGGATTGGGAGGCATGCCTTATGAAGATAGGTTGAGGGAGCTAGGTCTCTTCTTCCTGGAGAGACGAAGGTTGAGAGGTGACCTTATAGAGGTTTATAAAATGTTGAGAGGAATAGATAGCGTGGATTCTCGGAGGCTATTTCCCAGGGCTGAAATGGTCGCTACAACAGGACACAGGTTTAAGGTGCTGGGGAGCAGGTACAGAGGAGATGTTAGGGGTAAGTTTTTCACTCAGAGGGTGGTGAGTGAGTGGAATCGGCTGCCATCATTGGTGGTAGAGGCGAACACACTGGGGTCCTTTAAACGACTTCTGGATGAGTATATGGGATCTAATGGGATTGGGAGTTACAGATAGTTCTATGGCCTGGTAGGTGTGGATGTGATCGGCGCAACTTGAGGGCCGAAGGGCCTGTTTGTGCTGTAGTGTTCTATGTTCTAAGTAACATTCACCCAACACAAATGACAGTCAATAACCATCTTCAATAAGAGCTGATCTAACCATCACCCTTTGACATTCAATGGCATTACCATTGCTGAATCCCCTTTGGGAATATCCTTGGGGTTCCATTGACCAGATTGGATTAGCCAGATAAATACTATGGCTACAAGAGCAGGTCAGTAGCTGGGAATTCTGTGATGAGTAATTAGCTTTCTGACTCCCCAAAGACTGTCTATCTACAAGGCTGAAAGTTGGAGTCTGATGGAATGCTCTCCATTTGCCTTCATGAGTGCAGTTCCAGTGAGAGGTTTGATACCATCTAGGACAAAGTAAACTGGTAGATTAACACCCCAACTACCATCTTCAACATTCACTTTTCACCAGTGATACACAGTGGCAGAACTGTGTACCATATCTACATCACTACTGCAGCAACTTACGAAGGCAATCTCATCAACATTTTCCAAATTCTACCACCTAGAAGGACAAGGGCAGCAGATGCACTGGAACATCACCAGCTACAGGTTCCACTCTAAGCCACACACCATCCTGACCATATCACCATTCCTTCACTGTCGCGGGGTGACACTCTTGGAGATTCCTTCCTGACAGCACTGTGAGTGTACCTACGCCACCTGGACTGCAGTGGTTCAAGAAGGACGCTTACCTCCAGCTTTCAAGGGCAATTGGGGATGGGCAATAAATGACCATTTAGCCTCTGACTTGCACAACCCGTGATAAAAAAGAAGAAAAATTATCAACTAGTTTCAAAATCAAATAAAATTTATTCTCATGCTTTGATGTTTCTGCAATATGGCTAGTAAATGTCCAGTTAGTACAGAGACATATTTAAAATGATGTATCATTCTCAAGTATGTATCAAAGATGAAGTATTTTGTATATTATAATTGTAAGAATAAAATTCTGATGGGTGAATACAAATACTTTGCAAGTTATCGATTGAGATAGATTGAGTATAATATTCTTTGTCAAGAGATATAAGGATAAAAAATAGAGACTGATATAACATGAATTGAAAGTACAGTGATGGATGATATAATAGTCTAACTGTTAACTCAAAATATGTCTGAACAGGATCCTGGCTGCTCTGTAAAGCTTGATAAAATGTGGTGTATGTTGTTATGATACTTGATCTTGAAGACTTCAAGAGTAACATTGATGGTTAATTAAACCCATGGGTCCTATCCTTCAGGCAGCTGCAGAAACATCATGTTTTATTTCAAGAAACAAGCATATTTATACTTTCTTTCTTATGTATGCAGGGTTGGCTCCCTGAATGTTTTAGGTAGCAAAATAATAGTTCTTCCAACATGTACATATGCTGTATATTGAGAAAACAAATTAAGCTGCTATGGAGGATATCTGCCATCTGCTGGAAAATGCCTATGTTGTATAATGGACTTCCTATCAGGGTGATGATGTTGGCATTGCAAAGTGTCTCACAAGGTTCTTTGCAACTATAAACACTGGAGAGAGGGTTGTGCTGTGACCAATATTATTGTATATCATTTGCAGTACAGCAAATTTAAAAGAACAGCATTATAAAAACTCATTCAAAAGTGGACATATCATAGTTGTCTTCTGCAAGGCAGATTTTTCCCATTCGCCAACATAGCGGCCATTACATTTATCAGGAGATTCTATTCCCAAACGAAAGCTGTCCAAAAACTCAAATGGGGCAAAGATAGCCCTTTAAGCTCGAAGCAATGTAGATTAGTAATGGTACAATCCAATGCTAGTTACTCCCTGTCCTTTGTAAGCAGTTTTATAGTACTTTCTGGAGCCTTGCTCCATTGACTCCAAGGTGTTGTACTGTACATATGTACATACTTAACACACATTCAATATTTAAGGTTATGACCCTACTCTTACAATTGTATGAATAATAAACAGATACTTTGTTCAAGCACATGCAGCATTTTATTATGGAAGGTGCTGGAACTTTATTATCTAATTAGAGGGTTCTGCTTAAGCGCAGAATTTTTCACACCTTGTGTCATAAGTAGTCTTCAGCACCTGCCCCAGCCATTCTGTCTGCACCTAGCCTGTTTACAATCTCACTGTCTCCAGACTTAAGTTGAAAATGTTAACCCATTCACTCCCTCATTGAGAATTTACAAAATCAGATTTATTTCATTTGGAAATCAAAGAATATTTGATCTTATAATGCACGTTAATGCAAAGTAAATAAGTTACTTTAACCATAAACAAAAGTCAGACATGCTTAGTGTTTATGTCACTCCTTTAGTCTTTGCTGATATGGATTATGCAGTTTCTAGGGCACATATTCATTTGTATTGTATCACAAGTAGGCTTACATTAACACTGCAATGAAGTTACTGTGGAAATCCCCTAGTCATCACGCTCTGGTGTCTGTTTGGGTGCACTGAACGAGAATTTAGCATGGCACCTAATCAGCATGGCTTTCGGACTGTGGGAGGAAACCGGAGCACCCAGAGGAAACCCACACAGACACAGGGAGAATGTGCAGACTCCGCACAGACAGTCACCCAAGCTGGGAATTGAACCTGGGTCCCTGGTGCTGTGAGGCAGCAATGCTAATCACTGTGCCACCGTGCTGCCGTGAATAATAATACATCACCAAGGCCTACATTAAGCTGTTATATACTGGATAAAACTCAAATTTAATGGGATTATTCTATATAGCTTTACCATCAAACTAATGAGGGATTCTAATCTGTATTCCCAGATAATTTTTCTCGGTTGTATATGTGATGCATGCGGAAACCTATTCCCGTCTATAAGCGTCTCTCAACACAAGTACCAAAACATTCACATAGCTTTTGTTTGCCTGATTCAAGGCCATGTTTTCTCCTTCAGAAATGTGCTTTGTTTACCCAAATTCAAAAGTGCTGGTGCAGAGTGATACGAGCTGAGAACTCAATCAGATACAATGATTTCTGCAGCTGGATTTTAACCTTTTGGAAGTACCCAGCTCACCAGCATAGATCACTGTACATTTTCCTGCTTCTTGTCCTGTGGGAACATTCTACCTGTTCAAGCATTGATTTGCAGCGATATTGGAAGCTGAGTTTGAAAATCCTAGCCTCCAGTGGCTTGTCTACCCTTCTGGATCCTACCAATTTACCAGCATTTCACCAGTCAGTAACTGTGCCGTGCAGTGTTGCTGATGTGGAGTGACTGGCACAGTTCACGTGACATGTCTGCAATCACCCATTGCCAGGACTCGCAAAAACCCAGTCTGCAGGTGCAGCAGGTGATCAAGAAGGTGAATGGGATGTTGGCCTTTATAGCGAGGGGGATAGAATATAAAAGCTGGGAGGTCTTGCTGCAACTGTACAGGGTACTGGTGAGGCCACAGCTGGAGTACTGTGTGCAGTTTTGGTCGCCACACTTGCGGAAGGATATATTGGCGTTGGAGGGAGTGCAGAGGAGGTTCACTAGGCTGATACTGGAGATGAGGGGGTTAAGCAATGAAGAGAGATTGAATAGACTGGGTCTGTACTCGTTGGAGTGTAGAAGGCTGAGGGGGGATCTTATAGAGACGTATAAGATAATGAAGGGGATAGATAGGGTAGAGGTAGAGAGATTCTTCCCGCTTAGAAAGAATAGCAGGACGAGAGGGCACAGCCTCAAAATAAGGGGGGGACAGTTTAGATTGGAGTTGAGGAGGAACTTCTTTACTCAAAGGGTGGTGAATCTCTGGAATTCTCTGCCCATTGAAGTGGTGGAGGCTGCCTTGCTAAATATGTTTAAGTCACGGGTAGATAGGTTTCTGATAGACAGGGGAATTAAGGGTTATGGGGAGAAAGCGGGAAAGTGGAACTTATCCACTTCAGATCAGCCATGATCTTATTGAATGGCGGGGCAGGCTCAAAGGGCTAGATGGCCTACTCCTGCTCCTATTTCTTATGTTGTTATGTTCTTATTTAGGCATGCCATCTTGGATGCATCTCAACCCCAAAGATAACTCTCCCTAAGCTAGATATTTAACCAGTCAATAAAAGGAAATATTGCACCTCTCACAGCATTTAATGGGGTATTTTCCAAGTGGATTCTACATTTTAATGTAGAAACAGAACAAATGATTTGCGAATGGCAAGGTCCCACAAACAGCAACGTGATAATGGTGAGATGATGTGTGTTAGTAACGTTGCTTGGTGACAGGATACAGGGGAGAGTTTTCCTGCTCTTCTGCGACATGGAGCCATGGGATCTGTAGTGTCCACCTGAGAGGGCACGCGAGGGGTTTCAATTTAACATTTCATAGAGCACCTGTAACAGTGCTGCTCTCCCTCAATACTGTACTGGGACATCAGTCCACATTTTTTTTCCACTCTCTGGATTGGGGCTTGAAGATTCCGACTCCAAGGTGTCAGCATTACCACTAAGTAAGGCTATTTGCCTCACTTTGAAACCATAACTGCCCAGTTAACAAGAGGTATAGACAGAGAATATCACCCCCAGAATAATTCCAGTGATTGGGAGTTATAGAATAAAGGGAAGTGAGTTAAAAAGTTATGGGAATAGGGCAGACACATGGGATTATGTCTAATTGCTCATGGAGAGGATACGTTCCATAGGGACCGGCTGAGCGGAACAGTTGGTGTCATGTGGTAATTTCTACGTTAATCTATGCATTATAGTTTTATGACCAAAATAGGAGGCAAAGCAGAGATTTTAAAAACGGAATTTTCGTTTCCACTTTCTTCACACTTTTAACCAAGTATTTACTTAATTCTTAATTCCTCCTCATTTACTCTTCTAAGGGGTGGCACAGTGGGTTAGCACTGCTGCCTCACAGCGCCAGGGACCCAGGTTCAATTTTTGGCTTGGGTCACTGTCTGTGTGGAGTCTGCACATTCTCCCCATGTCTGCGTGGGTTTCCTCCGGGTGCTCCAGTTTCCACCCACAGTCCGAAAGACGTGCGGATTAGGTATATTGACCATGCTAAATTCTCCCTCAGTGTACCCAGATGGGTGTTGGAGTGTAGTGACTGGGGAGTTTTCACAGTAACTTCATTACAATGTTAATGTAAGCCTACTTGTTACACTAATAAATAAATTTAAAATTAAAACAGTAAGCAAAATGCTGATCACATGTCTCACCACCACTGACTCTGTATGTATTGATGATCCCTTTTATTGTTTTTACCTCATCCTTATAAATAATGTTATATAAATGCAAATTATTGCGTAACACTGAATGGAAGGTTAATGATGTGATTGTGAAAGATCTGATGGGTGAACTGTTAAGAGTCCATGTGCCTCTTGAAGGTATGTAACATACATTTAGCACTGTTTAGTAGTTCACTGGAAAAGCAGTTGGGGAAATGCAGTTAATGTTAAATATTCTGTTATTTGGCACACTTCTAACGTAGAGATTCTACATTATTAATTAGAGATTAAAGTAAGGAGACAGGAAGAGAAGGTAAAATATGGTGCTGGTTAAGTAATTGGCTTAAAAACAGCAAACAAAGGACAGCTCTTAATGTGATCTTTATAAATTGAAAGGACAAGTTTATCTGTGTTACAAGTAGGCTTATATTAACACTGCAATGAAGTTACTGTGAAAACCTCCACTCTGGTGCCTGTTTGGGTACACTGAGGAAGAATTTAGTGTGGCCAATGCATCTAACCAGCACGTCTTTTGGACTATGGGAGGAAACTGGAGCATCTGGACGAAACCCATACAAGCACAGGAGAACTCCACACATTCAGTGATCCAAGCTGGGAATTGAACCCAGGTCTCTGATGCTGTGGGGCAGCAATGCTAACCACTGTGCCGCCCATGTTTCACGCTAAGGTCTGTAATAGTTACTTTTGAGGTTCCTGCTATTAAGGTTGTGGAGTAGTGGAACTCTAGACAATCTCCACCAATTTGACTCATCGCCTTGTTGTTATAACAGTCAATAGCATTAAACATCTCTGTCCTGGATCTTTTCAAGCCACCACATTGGACATTTACCAAATAAGCAAATCTTCTGTCTAGAGATGTATCAATAAAGAGAAACAATTTCATCCAGGGAGAGGAGGCAGCAACAAAAAAAAACACACCACGTGGCAGCTTTTCCAAAAATGTCGGACATTTTTGATGGGACACATGTAATTATCCAGGCTCCTTGGCAATACACTATGGCTACATGAATAAGAAAGGCTTTCATTCTACTAATGTGCAACGGTCTTAGACTAAAACAACCACATAGAATTACATTGAAAATACAGCATAGAAACAGGACCAATCAATCCATGTTGGTATTTTTGTTCCACTCCAGACTCCTGCCAACATTTCTCATTTAACTTTATCAACACAGCACTTTCCTTCCTTCTCCCTGAAGTGTTTATCTACCTTTCTGTCCATGTATAGCGAGTCCGACATTTTTACCGTGTGGGTAATGAAGTTTATTCTGAGTTCCCTATTTGATTTCTTGGTGACTATTTTGTTTTGACGACTTCTAATTTTGGTATAATTGTACAAACATTTTTCTCTACTCAACTAAAACCTTTTATAGACCTCTATTACATCACCCCTCAGTTTTCTCTTTTCAACTGAATTGTACAAATGACTATGTGAAGTGCTAATACCAGACGCCATAAATTGAAGGAGTAGGTAAATAGACAGTTGGCTACTAGGAACCATAGAACCACAGAACACTACAGCACAGAAACAGGCCCTTTGGCCCTTCTTGGCTGTGCCAAACTATTTTTTTGCCTAGTCCCATTGACCTGCACTTGGACCATATTCCTCCACATCCCTCTCATCCATCTACCTGTCCAAGTTTTTCTTAAATGTTAAAAGCGAGCCCACATTTACCACTTCATCTGACAGCTCATTCCACACTCCCACCACTCTCTGTGTGAAGAAGCTGACCCCCAGTATTCCCTTTAAGCTTTTCCCCCTTCACCCTTAACCCATCTCCTCTAGTTTTTTTCTCCCCTAGCCTCAGTGGAAAAAGCCTACTTGCGTTCACTCTATCTATACGCATCATAATTTTATACACCTCTATCAAATGTCCCCTCATTCTTTTACGCTCCAGGGAATAAAGTCCTAACCTATTCAATCTCTCTCTGTAACTCAGCTTCTCAAATGCCGACAACATCCTTGTAAACCTTCTCTGCACTCTTTCAACCTTATTAATATCCTTCCTGTAATTAGGTGACCAAAGCTGCACAATACTCTAAATTCAGCCTCACCAATGTCTTATACAACCTCACCATAACATTCCACCTCTTATACTCAATACTTTGATTTATAAAGGCCAATGTTCCAAAAACACTCTTTACAACCCTATCTACCTGTGACACCACTTTTAGGCAATTATGTATCTGTATTCCCAAATCCCTCTGTTCTACTGCACGCTTCAGTGTCCGACTATTTACCATTTATGCTCTACCTTGGTTTGTCCTTCCAAAGTGCAATACCTCACTCTTGTCTGCATTAAACTGTATCTGCCATTTCTCAGCCCATTTTTCTAGCTGGTCCAAATCCCTCTGCAAGCTTTGAAAACCTCACTTGCTGTCCACTACACCTCCAATCTTTATATCATCAGCAAATTTGCTGATCCAACTTACCACATTAAGGGTATTAAGGATATCCCTTGATGCCTGCCTGGTGCTCCCACAGAGAAATCCAAGATCAGATAAAGAACATGAATAGAAAAAAGATGATGCCTCCACCCAAATCCTGTTGGAACACACCGCTTGGGTAGTTAATAAGAGATTCTGTTCACTGGACCGATTATGGGAGTTCTGCCTTGAAAGTCTTCCAAAACAATAGCTTTCTGTATCTTGCCCAACCATGCCAGAGGATCAAGCACGAAGACCAGGGGATGAAGACTCAGAACCTCTGGCAGATATAGAAACTTCAAAGAATACCCAGTATTTACATTGTGATTTAAAAGAAAATAATTCTGATATTGGGTTGACTGAGCAGGATAGGGTCCAAATTTCTGCTTTAGCGTCTGTCTTCGGTTGTGCAATGTTCTGTGTATACCTCATCCGTGCACATAACAATATCCAAGGTAGATTGTTGACTGTCTCTCTATATAGCTTTTCCAAAACCCTGATCTGTATCTTCAAATTCCATCATACCCTTGTTCCACCACACTGCCACATCTTCAGACCATATCCAATGACACACCATACACCCAAATAGCTCTGCTTTACTGTGCATTTCACTTTTCACTCTGTCATTGAGTCAAAACTTATAGCCATTACATTTCTACACTGTGGGACTTCCTTACTAAAATATTTTTACCTTCATTTTTTAAAAATCTTATGGGGGGAGTTTTTCTGTTCCACTTGCCATGGGTATTGTAGCAGGCAGAGGGTGGACCATGGAAAGGTACATTAACATCGGGTGGGATTTTCCAGTTTTGGGGCAATCACTGCCAGGAAAATCCCACCCTGTGTCTTTAATTGTAGCTTTCATCACATTTTATTTTCATTTGTTCATGGGATGTGGGCATTGCTGGTTAGGTCAGTATTTATTGTCCATCCTTAATTGCCCATCCAAAGGTGATGGTGAGCTGCCTTATTGAACTACTGCAGTTCACATGGTGTATGTACACCCACAGCACTCTTCGGGAGAGAGTTCCAGAATTTGGCCAATTGACAGTGAAGGAATGGTGATAAAGTTCAAGGTGAAGAAGGTAAGTGATTTGGAAGGGAACTTGCAGGCGGGTGGTGTTCCCACGCAGCTGCTGCCCTTGACCTTCTAGGTGGAGAAGGCCTTGGGTCTGGAAGATGCTGTCAAAAGGAGCCTTGGTGAGTGCTGTAGTACATCTTGTAGATGGTACATGTTGCTGCTATTGTATGTTGGAGGTGAAGGGAGTGATAGTTTAAGGTGGTGTTGGGGTACCACTCTAGAGGGCTGCTTTGTCTTCAATAGCATCGAACTTCTTGAGTGTTGTGGGAGCTGCACTAATCCAGGCAAGTGGGGAGTATTCCATCACACTCCTGACTTGTTCCTTGTAGATGATGAACAGGTTTTGGAAGACAGGAGGTGAGTAACTTGCTGCAGCATTTTCAGCCTTTGAACTGCTCTTATAACCATACTATTTAAATGGCTAGTCCAGTTCAACTTCTGGTCAATGATAACCCCAGGATGTTGATACTTTCACTAACTTCTTTCCTACTTCCTAATTGGAGTCAAATAACCTCCATGTAAAGTATTTTGGGCTCTTTTCCAATAGTTCCACAGGGTTAGAACAAACTACCAAGGAAAGCCGTTAAAGCTGACAAGATAATGGATGTAGCAGACAAGTGTGTCATTAGGCCAAATGAAGGACTTTTGGTTGGGGCAGCTGAGGGACTTCACCAGTGCATTCTGGGACAAGTCAGCCCAGTAACATCTATCAAGAAGTGGGAAGTGGAAGAACCCCTCCAGGAGTCAGAACATCTGGTAGAGGCGACTGAGGGACTTCACTGATGAGTTCTGGGAGAAGTTGGACGAGCAAAAGAAAAAGTAATGGGTGGCATGGTGGCACAGTGGTTCGCACTGCTGCCTCACAGTGCCAGGGACCTGGGTTCAAGTCCCAGCTTGGGTCACTGTCTGTGCGGAGTCTGCATGCTTGGAGACCATGTGATGATACAGCCTCTGGTTTTTTTGGGGTGGCACGGTGGCACAGTGGTTAGCAGTGCTGCCTCACAATGCCAGGGACCCAGGTTTGATTCTTGGCTTAGGTCACTGTGTCTGCATGGGTTTCCTCTCACACTCCAAAAGATTAGGTGGGTTGGCCATTCTAAATTGCCCCTTACTGCCAGGGGGACTAGCTAGGATAAATGCATGGGGATAGGACCTGGATGGGATTGTACTCAGTGCAGACTTGATGGGCCAAATGGCCTCCTTCTGCACTGTAGGATCCCATCTTTCTACATAAAATAGAACCTAAAAGAACTAGGCTTTAACTGGACCAATCTTGATAAGTCTTCACTGGTTCTTTAAAAACTCTGATGTTTAATAGCTCAGCCACTAAGAGGAGGAGAATCAGGGGTTTTCTTGAAGAGAAGTTATTGCTCCTGGCCTGTGTGTCAATGTATAGTAGACATCTGAGATAAATTTGTACTCCCAGCATGGAGCATTGCCTGCCGGAGATGAATATCAGGAAATTACAACATGCTCCGCACAATTTTCTTCCTGTTAATTGAATGGACAGGAGACCACAGGGAGTATACCCGTGATTTCTTGATATGCACTTCTGGCATCCAAAGCTCCATGCTAGGACTATACTTTCATAAAATTTACCCTCTGCATTCCATTTAGCAAGCATCACTTTTTATGTCACTACATCGCAATAATTAACCAGAACCGAACAAGCGATTCTCACATTACTGCCATATCTGGCAATAAAGGAAAATGTGAAGTTTTTAATATACTTAAATCCGACTTGTTAAAATGAGTTGACAGATTGGAGATTAACAGCTGCTGCATATTAAGATTTGTAAAATCTGTTTGGGAACGAGCAGTGCAATTTTGAAGTTATTTTCCTCAGCATCTGTATCAGCTTCTCATGATTGATGGTCATCGCAAGAGTGCACTAACTCAAAACTGCTTCAAACAGGAGGACAACTGCAGGCAACAACGAAGAACAGGATTGCTTCAAAGTCACACAAACATTTCCTGTCACATCGTTTGTATTGAAGAACATACTCAATAGACTTTTTAAATCGAAACCAAAGAAACCCTTGGCGATGAGGTAAGCCTCCTGGTTGCTTTTGGTTTCAGATTGTTAAACTGACATCTGGTGAAAGATAGGATTATTATTACAGTGCAGAAGGAGGCCATTCATCCCATTGAATGTGCACTGACATCAATCCTACCCATGCCATATCCCCATAACACTTCCATATCCATTCCCTCCTCCATTCTCCTACACTCCATATTTATCCTGCTTATCTCCCTGACACTAAGGATCAATTTAACATGGCCAATCAACCCAACCCACACATCTTTGGAGTGTAGGAGAAAACTAGAGCACCTAAAGGAAACCCATACAGACACGGGGAGAACATGCACACTCCACACAGATAGTGACCCGAGGTCAGAGTTGAACGCAGGTCCCTGGCTCTGTGAGACAGCAGTGCTAACGACTGTACCACTGTGCCACCCTATGAACTATGACCTGAAATGATGACTGTTTCTCTCTTCACCAATGACCTGCGTAGTAGCTGCAGTATCTTTGATTCTTATCTCCAATTTCCAGCATCTTTAGTAAGAGGTTTTTGTGTTCCAAAACTTGTGCTTTTGCTGATTTTGGAAATGTATTTTCTCTGACATTTAGACACATACAAAAGGTATGGCTGCAGTGGAATAAGACAAATGACATTGGGTTGGATTTTTACCATGGTGACAGAAAGTTTGAGTCAGAAATCTCCAGAATCGACTTACCTATCTTCATGGAAACGACCCTCACCTGTACGGTTTACACTCCTGAGGGCTGGGGAGGGAGCTTTGTTGGGCAAGTCACCTTTGGAGACCGTTTGAAAGCAGTCACAGAAGCAGGCCAGTTCCAGCTTGGGCTGGTAAAAAGACCCGTCTCGATTCCTTAAGAATTCAGTCAGTTTTACAAAAAGCCGTTAGGCCTTCCGCCCTCATCTCTCCTGCCCACTCACCCACCCCAATGCCCCCTCCTGCCCCATGCTACCTCCATTCTGCCTCATACCCCACATGCACTTCCACGCTGCCTCTATCACCACTCGCCCATTGTCCACCATGCAAAGCTCTCAGGAGACATGTGGGCATGGAGAAAGAAACAACGTCATGGAATTCTCACTCCTGGAACAGAAACAAAATTATAGTTCATGTAATCCATTCAAAGTTTTTAAATTCCCTCAAGTCACACTGTTATAAAAACAAATAGACCTTGATTTAGTAGGCGCATCAAACTCATAATTCATCAGTTCATATGAGCTCATAAAAACATAGAAAACAGGAGCAAGAGTAGAACATTTGGCCCATCAAGCCTGCTCTGCCGTTCATTATGATCATGGCTGATCATCCAGCTCAGTAAGCTGTTCTCGTTATCCCCCTATATCTTTAGATCTTTTTAGCTTCAAGAGCTATTTCTAACTTCTTCTTGAAAACAAACAATGTTTTGACCTCAACTGCTTTCTGTGGTCGCGAATTCCACAGGCTAACCACTGGGTGAAAGCATTTTTCTCATCTTAGTCCAAGTTTACCCCATAGTCTTAGACCATGACCCCTGGTTCTGGACACCCCCACTATTGGCAACATTCTTCCTGCATCTACTCTGTTAGAATTTTATAGATCTCAGTGATACCACAACCTCCCCTCCACCAACAACCCCCCCCCCACCCCCATTCTTCTAAATTCCAGCAAGTATAACCCTAACTGACTTAACTCTCGTCATATGTCAATCCCAGGAATCAACATGGTGAACCTCTGCTGCACTCTTTCTATAGCAAGGACATCTTTCCTCAGATAAGGAGACCAAAACTGCACATCAATATTTGAAGTGTGGGCATCACTAGCACCCTGTATGATTGCAATAAGGTATCCCTGCTCCTGTATTTGAATCCTCTCGCTGTGAAAGCCAACATACCATTTGCTTTATTTAGCACATGCTATACCTGCATGCTTACTTTTTAGCAAGAATGCCCAGGTCTTGTTGCATACTCTCTCCACTCAGTCTATAGCCATTTAACAGCACCCTCCCCACTGCAGCGCCCCCCCGCCACTGCCCCCCCCCCCAATCCCCACCTCCCCAGCGCCCTGCAGAGATAAGTGCTTTTGGAGCTGCTGAACGCATTAAATCATTCATAATGGATTCAACTTTAATAAGAACCACTTGGGAATGTCAGCAATGAACTCCATGTGCAGGGATGGATTGTATTTTTTAAGCTACACCAGATGGCCTGTCAATCAATGCATTCCTACTCAGGCTCACATCTGCAGCTTGGTTCTTCATGTTTAAAGGATTGGGGATCTGAGTCACTTCAAATCATGACACTTTAACAAACCAGTGTTCAGCTTTCAAGAGACTTTACATCTCTTCCATAAATTTCTGCTTCCCACACTCTGGGGCGAGACCCTTGGAACAGCAAGATTGGTGTCTGCTTGAACTTAGCACCAATTTCAAATGGCCCTGCTGAGTTCAGGTTGTCCACAAATGCAATTCAGGTCCTGTCTTCTTTCCCCTGCCAGAAAGATGGAATCCACTGGAAACTGACTGGGACTTTCATATCAGGGTCCCACCCACCATTTTTGAAGACCTCCAGAGTCAGCCCCAATCCACAAAAATCTGGCTCATTCTTTTTCAGCTACACTGCACTGTCCATAGCAGACCATGGGCCATGCAGCAAGCATGGGAGCCAGCCCATTTTAATTCCTGGGCCTCATTGAAAATATGCAAGGTGGGGCACCTTCACAAATTGGTTAGAAATTTCCACTTCCAGACCGAGAGTTCCAACTTGGAGAAACTGGTATCTCATGGGCGTGGTGTGTACTAACCTCCCTAGGATGGCATCAAGGCTGCTCCTTTTCTTACTATCAATCAATACCAGCCAAGGTACCAGCACAACAACTAAGCCAGACTTGGCAGCTAAGTTGTAGTGGCACAGTTGAGCCATCATGGGCATCAACAACTCATTGTCAAGAAGCAATAGGGTTCAAATAGGGTAAAGATTAAATGAATTTAATTTAGTGTTACTTGGTAAAAAAATGGTAAAACTCTAATTATATTCATGTTAAACGAAGATGTTTGCATGCATGTAGGCTTTGGTTTCAGTTGAAACGATATTGTGCTGAGAGAGTTTATGATGGGAAAGGTAAACACAGTTTGGGTAAGGAATGAGATGTTGCTTAGCAACCAGGGACCACTTTTAGGGAGAAGATTTTTTGAAGGTATTTTAAATTGAACCTATAGGCAGTTAGAGATCAAAAGCTAGAAAAAAAGGAACTTAACAATAAGAGCAGGTTTTTCCTCACTGCTTTGTTTGAAGAAAAGGCATACAATGGACTAAGGGGCACACAATTAAGTGTCAGAAATTTAAAGAACAGCTAGTTAAAGAAGCTAGAAAATGAAAAGACATTTCCAGGAAGTTAAAGGAACAGAGGAAATAGGGTACTGTTCGTTGAAGTCAGAGAAAGAGCTGAGAAGAAGTTGGCTAGTCAGAAACCAAAGATATTTGAAGTGGTTCTAAGATTTGTGATATCTGTAAAGCAATGGTTGCAGTAGTTGTGGAGCAATCTGTGGCTGGTTATCATAGTTTATGTAAAAACTTAAAAGCATTCAAGACAAAGAAATACTGAAAGGAGAATTGTAAAACCTGGAGATGGATCCTTGTTGGGAACAGCTGAAAGAAAGTAGTGTTTGAAAGGAAATTCTGAAGCTTGGCTTCTTGAGAGTGGAGATTAGAATCACATGCTGGAAGCTGGAGTCCAGTTAGATAAGTTGGCTCATGATGTAAGAGTCTTCTGGGGGGGGGGGGGGGGGGTGGTGGGGAGGCGTTGGTGGAGGTGGTGGAATTTGAAGAGAAATTTGAACAGGAGCTTGATTGTATGGCATTGGCCACCTGGTGTCAGATGGAGTGTGTCTGGCTACAGTCAGCTTGTGGGGTTAAAGACACTGTGGATGGGATTTTACAGCTGCGCTTGCCCCAAAACCATAAAATCCTGTCCTAGGTCAATGGACCTTTCCACGGTCCACCCCTCACCCTCTTCAATTCCCATGGTGGATGGAACGGGAAAATTTGCCCTTTTGTGTTTACTAAAAACATTATAGATAAGGTATATTCCGGAACCTGTGTTATTCCTAAAATGTGTGTACATTTATGAAGATAAGTGAGAGTGAAGTTGTATTATTGTCAAACTTCCCATATTTATTAATGATATTGTTGTTAAAAGCTAATTGATAGCCTTGTGACTCTCTTCAGACATATTTTCTAAAAGAAAATAAAAGTTGTGGTCTTTTGAGCCATGGTTCAATTCTGGGATCTTCCCGTCCAGTAGTAACTCAGATCGTAACATCACCAAACAGGGGAATGAGAAAGGATTGCTGATTTGAGAAAGAGCAGACATTTACTAACTTTGCTCAGTGCACGAGGAGGGCAATTTATTTATCAAAGTGGTAAGAAATCATCTTTAAAGAGAAACATTTGGTTTGAAACCTGATTGGACAATGAATGAATGGTTGCGATGAGAATTAAACTCACCACTGTTCAGTTCCAATTATTTTAAAAATGGATCCAATTGCAGAAAATAAATTGCTGCCATTGGTAGAAGTTGCAGAAGGGAATTTATGAATTATAGAACTGACATCATGACCCTGTGTGTGCCTTATGATTATTGATTCTCAATTTGCCCTGCCTTGCCTTCCAGCCATGGTGCACGGAAAGTCTGATGATGAATATTGTGGCACTGTGGTATTGAAGATGACCTTGTTATTGGCTCTGAACGTAGCAATGAATGGCCATCATTCTTTTACAGCTCTTGTTGAATAAATGGATCTATCTCATTGACTGAACAGTCAGTGCAACTGTTACAGACAAGAGATTTAAGATTATGAAGGTTCCACAGGAAAGAAATTAAAATGATGGATATTGCTTCGCAGAAACATTAAATCACGTAGTTAGGACCGTAAGCATCTCTTTACGAAGGTCAGGGAAAGGGTTTAAATCTCAACTCAAGTGGCAGATGTGGTTGATTACGTTATATACTATTTGAATAACATATGGTCAAATCCTGTAACTTTCGCACTAAAATCATTTGTAAATTACGAAGTTCTCCTGCAATGGAAGAGAGCGCTATGAGAATAGCTCAATATATTCATTCCATAAATGAGGAACTTGTTAGCGTTTGAGAGCAAGGTCTAGCTTCTTGAGGGAAATCCATATCTTTTATGCAGTAAAATCATTAATCTTCTCAGCCAGGATTCAATTAAACATGAATAGTAAAATTACTGAGGTGGTATGACTTTGAAAATCTTAATTATTATTGGTATTAAGGGAAAATCCAACATGTCCTTTAGTTCCATGTAGATTTGGACCTAGGAATTCTAGAATGGCCATTTCTGAGGGGATGCCAATGCTGCCTCTGTACAAATTAATTTGCAGACGGGACTTCAGAAAGGAGTTAGGCCCTTTATTTGTATATGCAAATGGACCTAAGGATGGTGAATTTTGTTTTACCGATATCAAGTGCGCTCATTTTCAGCTTCCTGCCTGCCGTATTGAAGACTTAGGAGGCTCCATGGTGTATGAGGAACAGTGACCTGTCATATCACAAATAACAAAGAAGAATAAACTAATAATAATTGATGCACTCGTGAACATTAACCAACAGATAAAACTATTCCAGAGTGGACTTTGGACTTTCATCACATTTATTCCAACTGGATTCATGGGTGGCATGATGGCACAGTGATTAATACTGCTGCCTCACAGTGCCAGGGACTGGGGTTCGATTCCCGGCTTGGGTCCCTGTCTGTGCAGAGTCTGCACGTTCTCCCCGTGTCTCTGTGGATTTCCTCCAGGTGCTCCAGTTTCCTTCCCAGTCCACAGGCGTGCTGATTAGTTGTATTGGCCATGCTAAATTCTCCCTCATGTACCCAAACATGTGCTGGAGTGTGGCGACTAGAGGACTTTCTCAGTAACTTGGTTGCACTGTTAACATAAGCCTACTTGTAGCACTAATAAATAAACTTAAAATCTGGCCTTGTGTATGAAAGTGGAAGATAGAAGATGTGATTGGCGTAAGCGCGACAGAGCACGACAACTGCTCATCTGACCACATCAATAGGGACAAAGTGTTATCATTGGACTTTGGGCATTGTCCATGATCTTTCTGAAATGTGAGGGGAAGATTGGGTTGGCTTTAAAGTAGACAAAGGTATAAAGTGTTCTGGCCCAGCTCCCACCAAACACATCCACAAATCAGACAGTGATCAAATGAAAATCCAGGCTATCATCTTTCAAAATGAAACTTTCTGGACATGGTACAGGCAGTGACATACGATTGGGCTATTTAATAAAGAGCAGCACCGAGATATGTAAGTAATTGCATAATCCATCAAGTAGAGTCATTCACCTAGAAAGAAGACTATCAACATATTCTTCATTGAAGTGCATATCAAAGAGTGTCTGGGGTTTTATTTCCTTTTATAGCAGATTGTTCCAATTAGCTAGATTAGATCAACTTTAAATATTAGTATTGTTACATACATTGGCCAAATGTCTAGTGCTGCCAAATGCTTGTTCCAGAAATTCTTTTGGTTTAGAAGATGCAAGGTTTTTATGGAATCTTTTCTTGAAAAGTTTGACATGGGGCTCCGTGTGATGTGGGATGTGTTTTTTTTTATCTTTTTGTCTGCTGCTTCATTAGCCATGACTTGTGTCTAATTTGTGTGATCCTGGCCAATACCATATGTTAATTAATCAGAGGATATAATGGTATTTTTAATGATCAGGGGTTTTATTTTCTGAAGTGATTAAAGTTGGAGTCTTCAATAATAATACTTTGAAATGAGGTGGAGATGAACTTATCATTCACCTTCTTTTCCAGGTCAGCATCAAAGAATTGAGCTTCTGATAATATTTTTATGTTTAAGTTTTGAATTTTATAAATACTATTAAGTTAAAAAACGTGAATTCTGAAACTTCCCATTGTGTGTTAAAATCGGAAAAGCAATGTCTTTTTTCTGTCCTGTCGCACCTGAAATTGTGAAATAAAAGAGTTCTATAAAAATAAAAAGATTACTATCATATCACAAGATGATTTTCTCATGGAACAAGAAGCATTTTTAACTGAAGCATGCTCTTTATTGGGTTACAATGATCTTGTAAATATTCTGCCATTTTATGTGCACCTAATTTAGTCATTCTTTCATAGGACATTTTACTTTTTACAATATTAGTCTAACTGCATTGTTTGTTGCTCTTGTCTTAAGAGAAGATTGCAGGGTGTAATGCCTTACATCGTTATTTCAAATGTAAAAGTGACCCAATATGATATTGAAAGAGCTAAATTTGGCATAAGCCATTTTACTGCATTACTACCAGACATTGTTCCCTGGGATGTGGGCATTCTTTTGTCTAATCTTTAATCAATACCATTCAATCATTATTAATAAAACACCACATTGAAGAACCAACTTGTGCCAAAGTCCAGATGGATATTCCTCTGAAAAATATCACCCAGCGACTTTGAAAGGAATTCCAGTGGAATTACAGAATAACCCAACCTGGGTGACCACAAAACCATCAATGAATGCCTTTGTCAAGCGGTGGAAAGCTCAGTTCTTTGCAACATTATTCTCCTAATGGTCACAACTCTGTTCTTGGAACTGTGGGAACGGGACACGTGGCCACATACACCACCGGACCATAACAGTGAGGAGGAGGAGGAAGGAGAGTAGGAAAATGAATTTCTCAAAAAGTTTACAGCAAACATTTTGAATATTCCTGACAAATGTGCACTTGATCAATTTTATAATATGTGTGTTCAGAATGTAAATCAAGAGCCGATGCAGACACGTGAATGTGTAGAAAGTTCTGTGGACACTCTCTCAAAAGCTTGTTGGAGTAGAAAAAAATTCGGTAATTGTTCAAACTGTACTAATGCTGTTCTGAAAGCAGAAAATGCTGGAAATACCCAACAGGCCAGGCTGCCTATGCAGAGACAGAAACATACAAATATACATACAAACATATGAATTAAGAGAGTAGGCCATTCAGCCCCTTGAGCCTGCTCTACCCTTTGATAAGATCATTGCTGATATGATTGTGGCCTCTACTTTCCTTTCTTTCCCCTATACCTTCAGATTTCCTTGTTGGTCAAGAATCTATCTAACTCAGTCTCAAAAATAGTCCCAGATCCAGCCCCCACTGCTCTCTGGGAAGAGAATTCCACCGACTAACAACCATCTGAGTGAAAAGAGTTCTCCTTACCTCTGTCTTAAATAGAACAGTCTTATTTTTAAATGGTGGCCCTAATTCTAGCCTCTCCCTTAAGGGAAAACATCCTTTCAGCATCCACCCTGGCAACTGCCTTCAGGATCTTATATGTTTCAATGAGATCACCTCTTAGGCCGCACTTGGAATTTAGTGTTCAATTCTAGTCGCCACACTACCAGAAGGATGTAGAGGCTTTGGAGAGGATACGGAAAAGATTTAGCAGGATGTTGCCTGATATGGAGGGCATCAGCTATGAGGAGAAGTTGGAGAATCTTGATTTGTTCTCACTGGAACAACGGAGGTTCAGGAGAGACCTGATAGAAGTCTACAAGATTACGAGAGGCATGGACAGAGTGGATAGTCAGAAGTTGTTTCCCAGGGTAAAAGAGTCAATTACTAGGGGCACAAGGTGTGAGGGGCATGTTTTAAAAGAGATGTACGAGGCAAATTTTTTACACAGAGAGTGATGGGTGCCTGGAACTCATTGGCGGGGGAGGTAGCGGAAGCGGATATGGTAGTGACTTTTAAGGGGCGTCTTGACAAGTACATGAATGAGATGGGAATAGAGAGATATGCTCCCCAGAAGGGTAGGGAGTTTTAGATCAGCCGGGCAGCATGGACAGTGGAGGCTTGGAGGGCTGAAGGGCCTGTTCCTAATTTTCTTTGTTCTTTGTTAGCTCTGTTTTTCTCTCTCACAGATGCTGTATGGCCAGCTGAGTATTCATGATGTGGGGATGCCGGCGTTGGACTGGCGTAAACACAGTAAAAAGTCTGACAACACCAGGTTTTAGTCCAACCTATTTATTTGATAATATACTCACAAGCTTTCGAGAGGACTGCCTCTTCGTCAGGTGAATGGAGAGTTCTGGCCTCAGACAGAGCATATAAAGCACAGACAGTTTAGAGATTACTGATTAAAATGCGAATCCTTACACCTAACCTGCTGCTCAAGACCTGAAGTGGCTGATAATGTGAGTGGAAGGAGCACTGATCACAGTTTAAAGAGATGTGTATTGTCTCCAGACAGTACAGTAAGTGAGGTTTTGCAAACCCAGGCAAGTCACGGGGGTTACAGATAGTGCGACATGAACCCAAGATCCCTGTTGAGACCGTCCTCATGTGTTCGCCAACGGCGAACACTTCAGTGGTCACGGGCATTCAGCCTCTGACCTTCGGGTAAGCATTCTCCAAGGCGGCCTTCACGACACACGACAGCGCAGAGTCGCTGAACAGAGACTGATAGCCAAGTTCCGCACACATGAGGACGGTCTCAACAGGGATCTTGGGTTCATGTCGCACTATCTGTAACCCCTGTGACTTGCCTGGGTTTGCAAAACCTCACTTACTGTACTGTCTGGAGACAATACACATCTCTTTAAACTGTGATCAGTGCTCCTTCCACTCACATTGTCAGCCACTTCAGGTCTTGAACAGCAGGTTAGGTGTAAGGATTCGCATTTTAATCAGTAATCTCTAAACTGTCTGTGCTTTATATGCTCTGTCTGAGGCCAGAACTCTCCATTCACCTGACGAAGAGGCAGTCCCCTCGAAAGCTTGTGAGTATATTATCAAATAAATAGGTTGGACTAAAATCAGCTGAGTATTCCCAGCATTTTTGGTTGATAATTTGAGATTTGCAGCATCTACAGTATTTTGATTTTGCACTGGTCCCATTCACTTTGCTGGGAAGCTACTGGACTCATGAATATAAGGATGTGTTTTCTTCTGCTTCCTCGGAAGGAACAGAAAGCAATTGGAAACATTTGCCCTTTAGTTTCTCTTTTAGGCTGCTAGAAATTTTCTAAGTTTATTTCATTGTGTTTTTCAGTTTCCGTCCAAAGAGACATAAACATGGGAGTGCTGACGGCAGACAGCAGCCAAGAACAGAACATGACAAAGTGAAGAGCCAGAAGAAACATTACTGATCCATCATAGCACGCACCAAGAGCAATGGTCATGTCGCTGGATAGTAATTGAGTGGCCTGGATGAATGCACCAGAATTATGAGTTCAAGTCCCACCACAGCTGGGAGTAGGAATTTAAATTCCATTAATTAATTAGTCTTGAATAAAGAAAAGAATAGTCTCATTTATAGAAATAATATGATGATTGTGGTAAAAGCTCATCTGGATCACTGAGAAGGAAGTCTGCTATCCTTCCTACTTCTGGCTAACATGTTATCCAGAGTTCAACAGAGTGGTTGACTTTTAATTGCACTGTCAAATGATCCATCAAGCCACTCAGTTGTAGGCGTCTCACCACAACTTGCTCAAACATAATTAAGCAGGGGCAAAAAATTGCTGGCCTTAACAACAATAAATAAAATAAAAATAAAACAAAACCATCATTGATGTATACCATCCATCCGCCCAATGCATTAATAAGTGTAAAACACAGTGGGTCAAATGACCTCGCAGCAGCAGTTGCCTCTGGGTGTAACTCATCTTCTGTGGAAATACCATCACCTGCAAGTTCCCCTCCAAGCCAGTCACCGTCCTGACTTGGAAATATATCACTGTTCCTTTGCAGTCAAAATTCTGGAATTACCTCCCAAATGGCATTGTGGGTCAACCCAAAGTACATGGACTGCGGCAATTCAAGAAGGCAGCTCACCGCCAACTTCTCAAGGGCAACTAGGGATGGGCAGTAAATGCTGGCCCAGCCAGCGATGCCCATGTCCCACAAATTCATTTTAAAAAAATCTTATTCTGTGTCACCATCTTATTCTGCACAATTTCAACACCATCTGGGTACAGTTGTATAAGACAAATCTGTGTTTAATAAAGGTGGAATTTTCTAGTCAGTGGAGAGATAAAATGCCAGTAGAAGCCCAAATCTAAAAGACCCCCCCAACCCTTCCACCCCAAATCTGACTCTGCCATTTTCACAGGAGGTGAAATTGAACAGCAATTACTTTCTCTCATATGTAATGAAAAGTGTGCACATTATACCTGATAGGGACAAGTTGATCCTTGTGGGTTTATTTAAATATCCGTTCTACTCTTTTGGGACAGATCAGGTGTTATTTAAGATTGTTAGAAGTACACATTCTGTGTGTAAAAAGTTAATGACATCATTGGAGATGTCAAAGCTGTCAAAGAACCTTTTAGCTCTCCTAGAACTATCAAAGTGTCACAGACAGTCAAAACTGTCAAAGAACTGTCAAGCTCATTGGAACAGCCAAAACTCATTGAAGCTGTCAAGGGATTTAACTCTTTTGGTCTTTAAATTTAAAAAAAGTGTAGCGTTCTATAAGAATCAATGCTTGCTATTTCACTCTGCCTGTCTGAGGGTTATCATTATATGATTTGTACCACAGGACTGGATTTATAATGTTGCATTACTACAGTTGGCTTTTGCAAGTAAGCAGTTTCATTGACAGTTCCAAGTGGTTATAGAAATTTTTTTGTTTTCATAAGAGATTAAGTACATAAGTGAATTGTTTACTTTCATAAGAGATTACTTGAAGGAATTTCAATGCGTTGAATGTTTTTTCAATCAAGGAGAGTTTTTTTTTAAATAGCAATTTCAGCAAAAGAAAGAAACATAATTATGCAAAAATGGGTGGCAGGTCAGAAGACTGAACTACTAGGAACAACTAGACAGAATATTAAAAAACACAAAAAGTAACTAAAACATTAATAACAATGGAAAACATAGAGTATGAGAGAAAGCTAGCTAGAAATATAAGTACAGAGAGTAAGAGTTTCTATATTTAAATAAGAATTAACAGTTTGTACTTTGGTCTTTTAGAAAATGAGCCTGGGGGATTAATAATGGAAAATAAGGAAGCAGCAGATGAATTATATCAGTAATTGCTATATAGGATGCAAGTAATGCCTCAGAAATAGCTGTAAATAAGAAAATAACAATCATCAGGGAAGTGATTCTTAAGCAAATTGTTAGAACTGAGAGTTGACAAGTCCTCAGGTCCTGATGAATTTCATCCGAGTGTCTTAAAGAATTGGCTGTGAGATAGTTGGTGCGTTGGTTTTTAATTTGCCAAAGCTCACCAGATTCAGGGAAAGCCGCATTAGAATGGTAAGTTGCAAACATAATTTTTAAATTTTATTTTGAAAGGGAGGGAGGCAGACACTACTGGCCACATCTGTGTAAAAGAAAATATTAGAAATCGTTACTGAAGACGTTACAGCAGGAAACTTAGAATAATTCAAGATAGAAAGCAAAGTCGACATGGTTTTGTGAAAAGAAAACCATGTTTAACCAACTTATTGGAATTCTTTGAGGAAGGAACATGTGTTGTGGATAAAGGGGAACTGGTAGATGCACTGTATTTAGGTTTCCAAGAGGCATTTGATTACATGCCACATCAAAGTTTATTGTGGGGCATAAAAATTCATGGTGTAGTGGGTAACATAATGGCATAGAGTGAAGACTGGCTGGCTAATAGGAAACAGAGAGAATGCATAAGCAGGTAATTTTTTGATTGGCAAGTTGTAACGAGCATTCGTAACTTGCACCAAATCACATTCACTCACTCTGATTGCTGACTGACATTGGGTCCCTATCTGGAAATGTTCTGATTTTAAAATTCCTGCCTTTGTTTTCAAATCCCTCCACATACCTGCAGCTTCATTCAGCCCTAAAACCCTCCAAGATGTCCCCACTCGTCCAATTCTGGCCTTTTATACATCCTTGATTTTAATCAATTCATCACTGGTAGACGTGCCATCAGCTATCGAGGGCTTAACCCCTGGAATTCCCTCCAGAAAACTCTTTACCTCTCCACATCTTTCTCTTCCTTTAATAACACTCTTTGCAACTTATTTATTTTTGACCAAGCTTTTGATCACCTATCTTGTGATCTCCTTGTGTGGTTCAACTGATAACATTTCTGTGAAGTGTCTAGGGATGTTTTACTACCATGCGGTGTTCTATAAATGCAAGCTGTTATTGTTTTTAACAAATACAGTTTAACTGTAACAAAAAAATTAACATAATTTTTACCAATTGAAATATTTAAACATTACAAAATAAAATTCTTAACCACTAGCTCATCACTATCAGTTCCAATTAAGGCAAGGTTCCTCATTGCCTTAAACTCCTGTTCAGAATTATTTAGCAAAAAACAACCACACAGGCTTATATGGGTTGCTGGTCCTCAAGCCTTTTAGCACCTCTGAAGAGAGATAACTATTCTCTCGCAGGTCCCAGACTTCAATTGAAGTGAGAGAAGAGCTGCTGTTCCTTACAAATCCAAACAGAAACTACCTGTTTTTTTCTCTCTGTAAGCCTAGCTCTTCCCATTATCACATTCTTGTCAATCAACCTAATTAAATCCTGTTCTGACACCCCAGGGGGACAACCCAAAAAGTAAACAAAAATGCATTAGCTCAGATTAAAACAAACACCCCAATATCTAGAAGCAATTATCCTTCTGCATTCTCAGAAAATGGGCTGCCTGGAGCAGTCCAATTGGCATCGTAATCAGAGCTGAAGTTTAAAACATTCCCTTCACAAGAAACATTTTACAAATACATCTTTTAAATGCACAGTATCGTTATAATGTCAAAGTGCACAGTGGCGTACAATAGATGTTGCCAAGATATCTTGTGTTTTGTACCCGTTAATGTTGCTCCCTTACAAAGTTGTTACCCAAGTCACGCCATGTTATGTGAACCCTGGAAGGAATTCCCATATTGTCACTTTGAAATGAGTATCCCTTTTCATCTGTAAATACATTTTGCTTCATCATTGGTTGCCTTTACTGGCTCACTTCAGTTACTGCAATTGTTTAACATATTTTTTGGTTGCTAATGCCATAGGATGTGATCCCTCGTGGGAGTTGCAAGGGTGTGGTGATATGAAACTTTCATTTTTAACTGGAAGAGCTATCCTTGTTCCCAACGTTGTATAAAGGTCCATCCCTCTCCCTCAGGATGTCTGAGGCAGAACCAGACGCTGCACAATTGTGCAATTTCGTTTTAAACCATTACTCAAACAACAATTGCTTGGGCGGGCATGCCTGACAAGGATGCGTGGTGGGCAGTTAACACGTACATGGTCCCTGCCTGCATGAAGTCATGTCAATGCAACTAAAGTTGGATGGGAGGCCCAGTTGTTGAAGGTAGGTTAAAATGTTCGCTGAGTGTTGAAATTTCACTTCTGCCCTTGTGCTTTTAAAGAACTTCAAACAAGGATTTTCCTTTACAAAGCCTTTAAAGACTCTCAAAGTGCCTAACATATTTGAAGAGGAGTGCAATGTGGGTCAAGTCATGAAGCTTGGTGAAGCACTTGATTTTCATAAGTAAATAAATGATAAAATCAAATTACCTTGGGGCAGGGTATATCCTGGTTAATACGTCAAGAGCCTCAGCCCAGGATCTTTACCCCTGACAACACCAAAGATTTACTTGGGAATGATGGGTTCTTGCAGTGTGTCTAGGGCGGCTGCCAGGGGACAAGTGGTGAGAAGCCTGGCAGAGGTTGCTGGTTCTTGGCAGACAGATGCTGAATCCGACAAAGAAAGAGGCTCAAAGTCCCTCCTGTGCAAAAAAGGCCACGTTGAATATTCCCATTTTCTTCTTAAGGCAGAGATAGCCTGTTTAATATATTATTCATTAAACTCCAGGGCTGGCTGCGGTCCCAGGTTAATGGGGTCCTGGCCTAATATGCGTCTCGTCCTGCTGACAGGAGTGTCCCAAATGGCCGTGAATTTTTGAAACCGTTATTAATGAGGCTCATGATTATGTGCAACACATTACCCACATTCTGTCAGCAACTGCATGTCAAAACTGCAATCCCTGCCAAAAACACAGACGTGGCAATGGGCACCCAAATTACACCCTACAATAGTATGTGAAAACTTCACAAGATGTCTCCTTCCTGGCTGAGACTTCCATTCAATGTATTGTATTGAACTTTGCCTAAATGTGAAGACAAACTGCTATAATATCTTTTGTTCTCTTTCGGGAGGGGGGCAAGTTAAGATTTTCCATTGCTCCCTAATGAGACACATATTAAAGATAGTGAAGAGGAATGTCTACTTGGAAGAGCACCAACTATTGTTGGTTATAGTCTCCTTTGCTTTTTTCTGTGCATTACTCATTAACTTTTCCTGTTGTTAAAAAGCTTTGTGATCATCAGACATTGATTGAGTTCATTCCTGTTCATATCCTGAAGCTTTTTCCACTTCTGTAGCAACTGTGATTATTTCAGAAATCCAGCAGATGGCACCCATTTTATTGCATTTTTACTAATCATTTCGGTCAGGTGTAGTGAAGGTAGTCGATTGTGTTGTGATATTAAACCTCTTTACTTATAACAAGAAGGAAATATAGCAAAGAATGCACTCAGAACTGGAAGCAGTTAGCTCCACAGATCCCTCATGGAAAGGCAGCCCTGTCACACACTGGTTAACACTTCTGCCTCACAGCACCAAGGACCTGGGTTCGATTCCCGGCTTGGGTGACTGTCTGTGTGGAGTGTGCATGTTCTCCCCATCTCTGCGTGGGTTTTCTCTGGTTTGCTCCCACAGTCCAGAAGGCATGCTGATTAGGTGCATTGCTCATGCTATATTCTCCCTCAGTGTACTCAAACAGATGCTGGAATGTGACGACTAGGGGATTTTCACAGTAACTTCATTGCCACTGAATTTAACTGAGTCAGTCACAGCCCAGTAAACTAGACCCTTTCCCTTTTACCATCAGGAGCTGTGCTCTTGCTTTTTGGCTGTTTTATGCAACATTCACCTTCAATGGCCAAGCAATGGTATAACCTCTCTAGGGTACACCCAAAGCTGGATTCCTGCCTGAGTAATGACAAGCACCTGCTTAGAACCCCAAGGGCGGCACAGTAGCACAGTGGTTAGCGCTGCTGCTTCACAGTTCCAGGGACCTGGATTCGATTCCCGGCTCAGGTCACTGCCAGTGTGGAGTTTGCACATTCTGCTCGTGTCTGTGTGGGTTTGCTCCGGTTTCCTCTCACAGTCCAAAGATGTGTGAGTTAGGCTGATTGGCCATGCTAAAATTGCCTCTTAGTTTTCCTGCGATGCGTAGGTTAGAAGGATTGGTGAGTAAATATGTAGGGATCTGGAGATAGGGCTTGGGTGGGATTGTGGTCAATGCAGACTTGATGGGCCGAAAGGCCTCTTTCTGCACTGTAGGGTTTCTATGATACTTCCTATAGATCTCCTCACTGATTACAGATGCAGAGGCTCCTGTGTCCACCTCCATCTTGATTTGTTTTCCATTGACATCCATTAGAATAGATAGGTTCAGCGCTCCCCTCACCCACATTAAACATGTTGTAAGAGTGATCCCTCGCCTACTCTGAGATTTCTAGGTGATATACAGCTGCCTGAGACTTCTTCAAACTTCATTCTCCCGCTCAGTCCTCGACTTGCTGTTAGCAGCGCTGCATTTCTGAGTTAAGTGACTCTTTTTGTTACAAAAAATAGCATCCATAAATTGGCTATGATTTACATCGTGTGTCGCCCCACACCTGAAACATTCTACTGTTTTCACCTTTTTGCGTGCAGCCTCTTCCTTTACTTGATGAACCACCCCCACCTGTGCACTGCCATTGGCTTTTTGAACACCTTGTGTATTGATGGCAGTCATTTCCATGCTCTGAGAAATTTCTAGAACCTACTTGAATGTCAATGTGATTTCTGCCTACAAACTGTCCTCATTAATGCCGCAGACTAGTCTATCCTGGAGTATGTCCTCCAATGCTGCTCCAAACTACAATGTTCAGTGTTGACTTAATTCAGTGGCAAAGTTAGCTGCAAACTGTCCCGTCTTCCAAAAATGATGATGGAACTTTAAAGGTTGGACAATCACTGAGGACTTAGAATTCTCTTGCTTCTGAAAATGGAGTGTCCTTCTTTCTCTGCGGTGTTGCTGAATTCCTCACTAGCTTACAAGTCTTTACCCTACACACACTCAGGAGAATTGAGCACTTTTTAACCTCATCTGCAATTCCATACACCAAGAAAAACTGTTGCAATCTTTCCACATATTCAGTCCTGTCTCTGATCTCTTCCACAAACTCACTGACAGTCCTGAACATAGTCGTGTGTAGTCAACCTGCTTTTCATCTGTGAGCTCACAGACTCACTGATCAAAGCCCTCAACTGCATCTCGTGTTGCAAACTAGCTACTCACTGTGCAAATCTTCATAGCGCCGTGCAGAAATTCAAATTTTTACTTTTCCTTTCGTTTTGCCATTTTCTCCCCGTTGCAAAAACAATGTGGTAACTTAGCCCTGAAAAGGTAGTCGACATAAGAACATAAGAAATAGGAGCAGGAGTAGGCCATCTAGCCCTTTGAGCCTGCCCCGCCATTCAATAAGATCATGGCTGATCTGAAGTGGATCAGTTCCACTTTCCCGCTTTCTCCCCATAGTCCTTAATTCCCCTGTCTATCAGAAACCTATCTACCCATAACTTAAATATATTTAGCAAGGTAGCCTCCACCACTTCAACAGGCAGAGAATTCCAGAGATTCACCACCCTTTGAATGAAGAAGTTCCTCTTCAACTCTGATCTAAACTGCCCCCCCTTATCTTGAGGCTGTGCCCTCTAGTCCTGCTATCCTTTCTAAGTGGGAAGAATCTCTCTACCTCTACCCTATCCATCCCTTTCATTATCTTCTACGTCTCTATAAGGTCCCCCCTCATCCTTCTAAACTCCAACGAGTACATAAGAAATAGGAGCAGGAGTAGGCCATTTAGCCCTTCAAGCTTGCCCCGCCATTCAATAAGATCATGGCTGATCTGTTGTGGCTCAGTTCCACATTCCCTCCCTCTCCCCATAACCCTTAATCCCCTCGCTTATCAAAAACCCATCAACCCGCGTCTTAAAAATATTTAGCGAGGCAGCCTCCACCACTTCAACGGGCAGAGAATTCCAGAGATTCACCACCCTTTGAGTGAAGAAGTTCCTCCTCAACTCCGTTCTAAACCACCCCCCCCTTTATCTTGAGGCTGTGACCCCTAGTCCTACTGTCCTTTCTGAGCAGGAAGAGTCTCTCCACCTTATCCTATCCATCCCATTCATCATCTTATATGTCTCAATGAGATCTCCCCTCATTCTTCTAAACTCTAACGAGAACAAGCCTAGTTTATTCAGCCTCTCCTCATAGCTCAACCCCCTCAACTCCGGTATCAGCCTAGTAAACCTCCTCTGCACTCCCTCCAAGGCCAAAATATCCTTGCGTAAGTGCGGCGACCAAAACTGCACACAGTACTCCAGCTGCGGCCTCACCAATGCCCTATACAGCTGTAGCAAGACCTCCCTACTTTTATATTCAATCCCCCTCGCTATGAAGGCCAGCATCCCATTAGCCTTCCTGATCACCTGCTGCACCTGCAGGCTGGGTTTTTGCGACTCATGCACAAGGACCCCGAGGTCCCTCTGCACCGTCGCCTACTGCAGCATGTTGCAACATTCAACTTCTTATAAAATCATGAAATACAGTACAGCCAGGACTCAGAACAAGAGGCAGCTGGTTACACAGATACCATATGGTAAGACTAAATCCACAAAAGCCTGTGGGACCAGTGAGTTCATTCATAAATGCTCATACTCACTAAAGACACCAGTATAAACATTCAGATAGAAAGGTGCCTACTATAAATCTCTATAGCATTAGGGGATCCTAAACTTTTCTAGCCATGGAACCCCTAGTGAGCTCCCAAGAGCATTAAGGATAACC
The DNA here is from genome assembly GCF_965287045.1 of Carcharhinus amblyrhynchos. Taxonomy (NCBI): domain Eukaryota; kingdom Metazoa; phylum Chordata; class Chondrichthyes; order Carcharhiniformes; family Carcharhinidae; genus Carcharhinus; species Carcharhinus amblyrhynchos. The sequence continues at coordinate 136,673,374 of NC_137327.1, forward strand.
TCATGATGATTGAACTTGCCAACTTTTCCCTGACAGAATACTTCAACTTCACACCCGACCCAAACTAGCTCATTATCTGGGGTTAAAATTCTCTCACATGTCCAAGAAAGTACAACTAGACCCATGGGGGAAGGATCTAAAATATACCAAAGTATGACTTTTACAACGGTAGATTTAGGTACTTGTGAAGGGAGAAGTGAGCTTTTGTTGAAATATAAACCAGCAGAAAATATAATAGTTGACACTTTTCTGGTGCACTTTACAGTGTATCAAAATGTAGTGTAACTCCTTTCTTCCATTTCATTTGTTTGCAGCACTTAACCTATTTCAAATGGATTTTTGATTTTGCATGCATTAAAGTTCATCTATCCCAACCTGAGCTGAAAAATTGGTTATTTGTTTAATTTGACATTTGTGACTAAGTGCCGGGGGGTGCGGTTCAAGAATGAACATAGTTAACAGGTTTATGCGCAACAGTTCAAACTATCAACTGATAGCGAAGCAACATCCCGGTGAACTGTCTTTGCACTCTCTCCGAAGCTTCCACGTCTTTCCGATAATGTGGTGACTACGTAATACTCCAAATGAGACCTAACTAAGCTTTTGTACAGCTGCAATATGATTTCCCAACTCTTGTACCCAATGCCCCAGCTGATGAAGGCCAGAACTCTCCATTCACCTGAAGAAGAGGGAATCCCCTCGAAAGCTATCAAATAAATCGGTTGGACTAAAACCTGGTGTTGTCAGACTTTTTACTGTGTTTACCCCAGTCCAACGCCGGCATATCCAAATCATGAAGGCAAACATGCCATAAGCCTTCTGAATCACCTTGGCCATCTGAGTTGCCACTTTTAGGGAACTATGGACCTGCACACCCAGATCTCTCTGTGTGTTAATGTTCCTAAAGGCTCTGCCATTTACAGTATAATTCACAACTAAATTTGATCCTCCAAAATGCATCACCATTCATTTGTCCTGATTAAACTCCATCGACCATTTCTGTGCCCAAGTCTCCAATCTATCTGCATTCCCTTGTATCCTCTGACAATCCCTGGCACTATCGGTAACTCCACTAATCTTCATATCATCTGCAAACCTTCTAATCAGACCACCGACATTTCCCATCAGATCATTTATATATGCTACAAGCAGCAGAAGTCCCAGCACTGATCTCTGCAGAACACCAGTAGCTACAGATCTCCATTCTGAAAAACACCCCTCCACCACTACTCTCTGCCTCCTATGACCATGCCAGTTCTGTATCCATCTCAGCCAGCCCACTCCGAATTCCATGTGATTTTAGTTTTTGTACCAGGCTGCCATGTGGGACCTTGCCAAACACCTTATGAAAGTCCATACAAACTACATCCACAGCCTTCCCTCATCAATTATCTTTGTCATCTCTTCAAACGACTCAAATAAGTTGGTGAAACACGGCCTTCTCTGTAAAAAAGTAAGCTGCCTGTCATTAACAAGTCAATTTTCTTCCAAGTGTGCATATATCGTGTCCCTCAGTATCTTCTCCAAAATCTTCCCCACCACTGACATTCAGCTCAGGCTCACTGGCCTATAATTTTCTGGATTATCCCTGCTTCCTCTCTTAAACAAGGTAACAACATTCGCTATTCTCCAGTGCTCTAAGGCCTTACCTGTGGTCAAGGACAATGTGAATGTATCTCTTGAGGCCCCAGCTATTTCTTCCCTTGCCTCCTGCAGTAAGCAGTAAGCAAACAGATCCTGTTTGGCTTTTGGGACTTGTCTACCTAATTATGACACTCAACATTTCCCCCTTCGATATGTTGACATTCTCTTGAGTGTTCACACATCTATCCCTGACCTCAACATCCATCATGTCCTCCCCCTTGGTGAATACCAATACAAAGTACTCATTAAAGATTTCACCTGTGGCTCCACACATAACTTCCCTCCATTGTCCTTGAGTGGACCCACTCTTCTCCTGCTACCTTCTTGCTCCATTTAGACGTTTTTGCATATTGAGTCATTACAAAAGGACATATTTTACCAGGTCAACAAACTATGAGCAGTATTTTTCGACAAAGCCCCCAAAGCAGCATTCCTGACCGACTTGCTACAAAAAGGTTGTAATTTGCCTCTCCTCCCCTGCATGCTGGCTAAACATTCACTGAAGATAGTGATTTTTTTGGAGGAAGGTGCAGAAGGTGATCAAGAAGGCGAATGGGATGCTGGCCTTTATAGCGAGGGGGATTGAATATAAAAGCAGGGAGGTCTTGCTGCAACTGTACAGGGCACTGGTGAGGCCGCAGCTGGAGTACTGTGTGCAGTTTTGGTCGCCGCACTTGCGCAAGGATATTTTGGCCTTGGAGGGAGTGCAGAGGAGGTTCACCAGGCTGATGCCGCAGATGAGGGGGTTGGACTATGAAGAGAAACTAAATAGACTGGGTCTGTACTCGTTGGAGTTTAGAAGGCTGAGGGGGGATCTTATAGAGATGTATAAGATAATGAAAGGGATGGATAGGGTAGAGGTAGAGAGATTCTTCCTGCTTAGAAAGAATAGCAGGACTAGAGGGCACAGCCTCAAGGTAAGGGGGGGCAGTTTAGATCAGAGTTGAGGAGGAACTTCTTCACTCAAAGGGTGGTGAATCTCTGGAATTCTCTGCCCATTGAAGTGATGGAGGCTGCCTTGCTAAATATATTTAAGTCACGGGTAGATAGATTTCTGATAGACAGGGGAATTAAGGGTTATGGGGAGAAAGCGGGAAAGTGGAACTGATCCACTTCAGATCAGCCATGATCTTATTGAATGGTGGGGCAGGCTCGAAGGGCTAGATGGCCTACTCCTGCTCCTATTTCTCATGTTCCTAAGATTTTAAGAGTTTGTTGCTTCCAGCAATGCCACCTTAACAATTCCTTAGGGAGGGCACAGTGGTTAGCACTGCTGCCTCACAGTGCCAGGAACCTGGGTTCAATTCCGGCCTCGGGTCACTGTGTGTGTGGAATTTGCACATTCTCCAAGTGCCTGCATGGGTTTCCTTCAGGTGTTTCAGTTTCCTCCCACAGTCCAAAGATGTACTAGATTCTCCATCAGTGTATTTGAATAGGTGCCGGTGTGTGGCAACTAGGGGATTTTCATAGTAAGTTACATTGCAGTGTTCATGTAAGCCTACTTGTGACTAATAAGTAAACCTTTACTATATAAATGTAGTGGATGGGGATCAAAACAGCAAGCTGTCTGTTGCAAATGTGGGCAAACGGTGATAATGAGCTAGGTTTTTCACAAGCATTGAGAAAGTTGAGGGTGTTAAGGGAGGGAATGCCTCATATGGAGTTCTTCAAGATCATGAAAAGTTGTGAAGATGTAACTTATTGATAGATGGTTTACTGTGGCTTTTGAGGTTGTGGGGGCGGGGGGTGGGGGGACAAGTTATAAGTAATAGCAAAAGAATTAAGAAAGATTAGAGTCATAGAGTCACAGAGGTTTACAGCATGGAAACAGGCCCTCTGACTCAATTTGTCCATGCCGCTTTTTTTTAAACCTCTAAACTAATCCCAATTGCTTGCATTTGGCCCATATCCCTCTATACCCATCATACCCATATAACTATCTAAATGCTTTTTAAAAGATAAAATTGTACCCACCTCTACTACTACCTCTGGCAGCTTGTTCCAGATACTCACCACCCTCTGTGTGAAAAAATTGCCCTTCTGGACATTTTTGTATCTCTCCCCTCTCACCTTAAACCTATGCCCTCTAACTTTTGGGAAAAGATATTGACTATCTACTTGTCTATGCCCCTCATTATTTTATAGATCTCTATAAGATCACCCCTCAGCCTCCTATGCTCCAGAGAAAAAAAGTCCCAGTCTATTCAGCCTCTCCTTATAACTCAATCCATCAAGTCACAGTAGCATCCTAGTAAATCCTTTCTGCACTGTTTCAAGTTTAATAATATCCTTTGGGTCCTCTGCTATTTGTGATTTTTATCAATAACTTGGAGGAGGGGGATGAAGGGTGGGTTAGTAAATTTGCTGGAATAGTGGGTGATGTGGAGGGCTGTTGTAGGCTGCAGAGTAACACTTATAGGACACAGAGCTGGGCCGAAAAGTGGCAGATGGAGTTTAACCCTGATAAGTGCGAGGTGATTCATTTTGGTAGGACAAACTTGAATGCAGGTTACAGCATCAGTGGCAGGGTTCTGAGGAATGTGGAGGAACAGAGAGATCTTGGGGTTCATATCCACAGATTTCTGAAGGTTGCCACCCAAGTGGATAGAGCCATGAAGAAGGCCTATAGTGTGTTAGTGTCTATTAACGGGGGTTTGAGTTTAAGAGCCGTGGGGTTATGCTGCAACTATACAAGACCTTGGTGAGACCACATTTGGAATATTGTGTTCAGTTCTGGTCACCTCACGATAAGAAGGATGTGGAAGCATTGGAGAGAGTGTAGGGGAGATTTACCAGGATGCTGCCTGGTTTGAAGGGTAGGTCTTTTGAGGAAAGGTTGGGGGAACTGGGGCTTTTCTCTTTAGAGCGGAGGAGGATGAGAGGCAACTTAATAGAGGTTTATAAGATGATGAGGGGGATAGATAGAGTGGATGTGCAGAGACTATTTCCTCGGGTAGATGTAGCTGTTACTAGGCGGCATATAAGGTTCATGGTGGGAGATATAGGAGGGATGTCCAAGGTTGGTTCTTTTCTCAGAGAGTTGTTGGGGTGTGGAATGCACTGCCTGCTGTGACAGTGGAGTCAGAAACTTTAGGAACTTTCAAGCGGTTATTGGATAGGCACATGGAGAACACCAGAATGATAGGGAGTGGGATAGCTTGATCTTGGTTTTGGACAAAGCTTGGCACAACATCGAGGGCCAAAGGGCCTGTACTGTGCTGTACTCTTCTATGTTCTATGTTCTATCCTTTCTATAATAGGGTGACCAGAATTGCACACAGTATTCCAAGTGTGGCCTTACCAATGTCTTGTACAACTTTAACAAGACATCCCAACTCCTGTATTCAATGTTCTGACCGATGAAATCAAACATGTTGAATGCCTTCTTCACCACTCTGTCCCCCTGTGATTCCACTTTCAAGGAGCTATGAACATGTACCCCTACATCTCTTTGTTCTGTGACTCTCCCTAACACCCTACCATTAACTGAGTAAGTCCTGCCCTGGTTCAATCTACCAAAATGCATTACCTCGCATTTGTCAAAATTAAACTCCATCTGCCATTCGTTAGCCCACTTGCCCAATTGATCAAGATCCCGCTGCAAATGGAGATAACCTTCTTCCATGTCCGCTATGCCACCAATCTTGGTCTCATCTGCAAACTTACTAACCATGCCCCCTATATTCTCACCCAAATCATTAATATAAATGACAAATAACAGTGGACCCAGCACTGATCCCTGAGACACACCGCTGGTCACAGGCCTCCGGTTTGAAAAACAACTCTCTACAACCACCCTCTGGCTTCTGTCAAGAAGCCAATTTTGTACCCATTTAGATACCTCACCCTGGATCCCATGAAATTTAACTTTATGCAACAACCTACCGTGCAGTTGAAATGATCTTTTACCAAGCGAGTGATTGTGGAATTGAACAGCAGAAACAATTGTTGAGCCAGACTCCATAAGATAATTAGATTTTAGAAAGAGGAATATTAAATGGATTGGGCAGAAGAATGAGATAGACTTCAGTTCAAAAAATCCAATGCTGACTCGTTCTGTCAAAAGGCCTGTTTCTATGTTGTAAAATTCAGTGTTATAGTGAATGAGCGGTTTGTCTTATATTGCAATAGTGAATAAGATGTTTGTTTTACACTGCTGAACTGAATGACAGGTCCATATCAAACTTCTATAGTTAATGAGAAACCCCAAGCCATTATAGTAACTGAAAAGCCTTACTGATGCTGTTAAGCTATTTGCTGCTGTTAAAAATGAGAGTTTTGTTCACGTCGCTGAACTGAATGAACCCTGCAAGACACAACCGCATTGACTGAGAGGCCAGTATCCGAATCCTTTCATCAGTGACCTTCCTCACTCTGTGGTAGTGAATAAGTGGCTTGTCTTACACTACTGTAGTGAGAGGTCTACCTCACAAATACTATCCATCCAACATTTCCTGTTTTATTTCACAACTCTGACATTTGCAGCTTTATTCTCCTCTGAATTTCTGCAGTAATAAATGCGTTTACTTGGGTGTTGCCCAAAAGCCGTTGACCTAGAAAATCCACATTGGGTGGAGTACTTATTGTCATATATACTTATTGTCATACATACATTCTTATGAACTTACGCTGGAGTGTACCACGCACAGACATTGCTACCAATTATGAGAGGGATGAGAAATTGCAGATTTTTAATAGTAGTGGTGCATCACTGTTGTCTAGATTAAGTTCAGAAAAGATGCATGCCTCATCTTTGAAGGTTGGGGCCCCACTCCTCTCTTGCGCTGCAACCCATCAAGTCCCACGACGACCTTTGTAGACAGGGATACCCATTCTGATCCTAAATTGGATCCTATCTGAGGACCTAGCACAGGAACTTGGAAATCCCAGCAACTCTGTCACCTCCATTTCCCTGGAAATTTTGCCCAGTCCTGGGACCTGCTGGAATTTTCGTGCATTCTGCTTGACTAGTGAAATCTACCTGGGTGGTCCGCTCTAACGTTATTCCTCCATGACAACACCTTCCCGAAATGCAGCTGCTCAACTATTTTCCCTCGTGGCACAATGTAGTCCCATGACCTTCCCATATCATAAGGTCAGTGTGCAGGAGTGTGTTTGACTTTATTGAAGCTGCGCCAACTTTCTTGAAATGTTTTCTGTGTTCACATGTGTACACAATTCCAGAGCATGAGAGGTCTTCATTAAGCTTCTGCACAGTAGGGATTCTATGGGACCCTCCTTATAAACTGTATCAATGAGAGATCTGAGCTGTACGGCTTCTGTGAATAAAAGGGCTTGCTTCACACAACTATAAATGGGATTTTCACAGTAACTTAAAGTAAAAAAAATGTAAAGTTTACTTATTAATCACAAGTAGGCTTACATTCACCCTGCAATGAAGTTACTGTGAAAATCCTCAAGTCACTACACTCAGGCGCTTGTTCAGTTACACTGAGGGAGAATTTAGCATGTCCAATACACCTAACCAGTATGCCTTTAGACTGTGGGAGAAAAATTGGAGCACCCAGAGGAAACCCACGCAGACACAGGGAGAACGTGCAAACTCCACGCAGACAGTGACCCAAATCAAGAAACGAACCCAAGTCCCTGGCATTGTGAGGCTAACCACTGTGCACTGAGTCACCCTCATTGCAGTGTTACCTTCATTGGTTCTTCATTGCACCTTCATTGCAGAGTTAATGTAAAGCTACTTGTGACACTAATAAATAAAATGTTAAATTGTCGCTCATTGCTATGGTGAATAATGGGCCTGTGTGTAGAATGTGGATGAGAGCATTTCCCTCACATTGTTATTGGGGTTAGCTGATAGCTGATGCCTGAACCTAGTGAAGCTGCTTGTGTGTGGTAAGTGCCTCCAGTTACCAGCTGGGCTGCCAGGTGATATTTTGCAGCCAGAGGGAAAATAACACCATATGCCTTGCCATGTACTAAAGTGTGCTTCCTGTTGGCTGAGCTGTAAAAGCATCATAGGTATTAAAGTCACAGGGGAGTTAGCTGCGGCCTCGTTGCTCCCCTCAGCACTCTGAGGTTAGCAGCTCCCAAAGTGAGAAGGACAAAAGAAGGATTCATGGCTAAAATTAACAGCTTGGTAGGCAACATGTCTTGTTTGCATTTTAGCATAGCGTTTTCAGACAGTAATCAGAGGGCAACTGTTGTGCTGCCCCCATTATTTAATTTTGATGGTCTGCAATTCGCTAATTTTTGAAGATTTTTGCATACTCACGTTGAGTAGCAATTAAATAAAAGACACTGACAGTTGCATAGATTTGGCAGGGGAATCAGCCCATGATTAGCGGTGACTGGCAGTATCTGCTTCTTTCAATTTGCTGCCTGAGTGCTGTTTATGAGCAATTCCTGCTAGACTGCAGCTAAGCACTGTCTGTACTCTGATTCATAATCATGTCATCCAGAGTATGGCAACCTAAATTTGATACAAATCTGAAACCGCGCCATTTTGCTCCAGAAAGTTATTTTGCAGAACCGTTATGCAATCAGAAATTTTTGGTCGCCGCGTTTTAACAAAATATTCCGATGATATTAAAAGAAGCTGGTAACTCTGCCTTTGGGGAAATGGCACTCTCGCAATTCAGGTTTGGTCTCAGGATCTCAATGCAAGTGTCAGCTTCCACTGGCCAGCTGATGCACCTCATGCATTGCCTATGGGAAGCTAGTGTGCCATCGTGGTATAGCCACTGAACCCGTAATCCAGAGATAAAAACAAAACATTGCAGACATTTCAATCTGAAACAAAAACAGAAAATGCTAGAATAGCTTAGCAGGTCCGACAGCATCTGTAGAAAGAGAATAGAGCCAACATTTCAAGTTTGGATGACTCTTGGTCACAGCTCTGATGAAGGATCACCCTGACTCGAAACATTAGCTCTGTTCTCTCTCCACAGATGCTGTCAGACCTGCTGAGATTTTCCAGCATTTTCTGTTTTTGTGTTTGTAATCCAGAGACCCAGTACAGCATCTCTAAAGTGGCGTAGCAAGTCAACCCTGCTCAAGTGCAATGAGCAATGGGCAATAAATGTTGACCCAGCCAGAGATGCCCGTATACCATGAATGAAACAACAATCCCTCTTCCCCAATGGCCTCATCATTCCCACTGTGTAGCTTTTTTCATTTGTGTAGGCCAGACCGGCGTAACGATACAGATTTCCTTTCCTAAAGGATATTAGTGAAGTAGATGGGTTTTTCTGACAAACAACTACTGTTTAATGATCATCAGTAGTGCCTTAATTCCAGATATTTTTATTGAATTCAAATTCCACCATCTGTTGTGACGGGATTTGAAACTGGGTCCCCAGAACATTATCTGAGTTTCTGCATTAATTGTCTAGTGATAATACTACTGGTCTATCACCTCCCACTGGGGGTGGGGGTGTAGGGGAGGGGGATTTTGGGTACAAATGTGAGGTGATGCATTTTGGTAGATTGAACCAGAGCAGGGCTTACTCAGTTAATGGTAGGGCACTGGGGAGAGTTACGGAACAAAAAGATCTAGGGGAACAGGGTCATAGCTCCTTGAAAGTGGAATCAGAAAGACTCCAGTGCTGTCATTGATCTCTCTCAGCCACTTGAGTCCACACTCATAAAAATCAAGGAGAAAGTTGGAGCCCCGAAACTTGGAAAATGCTTTTGCACCGATGGGATTATTTTGATTCCTTTTTGAAAAAGATGCCAATAAATACCAACAAGTAAACTAAACAAGATACAGACACAAAGAAGTGTTGCAACAAGACAAACTTGGCAAATGCCTCTTGTGTTCGGAAGCAAGTTGAGCTCTCTGCAAAAAAACAGATTTTTGTTAGGCAGCACGAGGAACCATAGAACTCCCGAAACTCTTGCCGAATTGAGCTTTTTGAAGGGGCAACCAAGAAGGTAGATTAAGGCAGTGCAGTAAACGTTGTCTACCTGGACTTTAGCAAGGTTTTGACTGCATGGTATCACACGGTAGCTTTTAAAAGTTAACATTTATTTATTAGTCACAAGTAAGGCTTACATAAAATTGCAATGAAGTTACTGTGAAATTCCCCTAGTCACCACACTCCAGTGCTTGTTCAGGTCAATGCACCTAACCAGCACATCTTTCAGACGGTGGGAGGAAGCTGGAGTAAACCCACACAGACAAAAGGAGAACATGCAAACACCTCAGAGACAGTGACCCAAGCCAGGAATTGAACCCAGGACTCTGGCACTGTGAGGCAGTACTGCTAGCCACTGTGCCACCTGGTTGCGCCACATGGTTAAATCCCATGGGATCCAGGGTGAGATAGCCAATTGGAAATAAAATTGACTTGATGACAGAAGAGGGAGGGTGGTTGTACAAGGCTGTTTTTCAAAACTGGAGGCCTGTGCCAGCGGTGTGCATCAGGGATCAATGCTGGGTCCACTGTTATTTGTCATTTATATTAATGATTTGGATGAGAATTTAGAAGGCATGATTAGTAAGTTTGCAGATGACACTGTGATTGATGGCATAATGGACAGTGAAAAAGATTTTTTAGGATTGCACCGGGATCTTGATCAACTGGGCCAGTGGGCAGATGGAGTTTTATTCAGATAAATTTGAGGTGTTACATTTTGGTAGAGTGAACCAGGGTAGGCCTTATTCAGTTAATGGTACGTCATTAGGGAAAGTTACAGAACAAAAAGTTCTAGGAGTACAGGTTTATAGCTCCTTGAAAGTGGAGCCACAGGTCGACAAGATGGTGAAGAAGGCATTCGGCATGCTTGGTTTCATTGATCAGGACATAGAATACAAGAGTTGGGACGTCTTGTTAAAATTGTACAAGACATTGGTAAGGCCACACTTGGAATACTGTGCACAGTTCTGGTCACCCTATTATAGAAAGGATATTATTAAACTAGAAAGAGTGTGGAAAAGATTTACTAGAATGCTACAGGAATTTGATGGATTGAGTTATAAGAAGAGACTGGATAGACTGGGACTTTTCTCCCTAGACTGTAGGAGTCTTAGGGGTGATCTTATAGAGGTTTATAAAATAATGAGGGGCATAGATAAAGTAAATAGTCAACATCTTTTCCCGAAGGTAGGGGAGTCTAAAACTAGAGTGCATTACTTCAAGGTGAGAGGGGAGAAATACAAAAGGGTCCACGGGGCAATCTTTACACACAGGGTGGTGAATTACTGGAACAAGCTATCAGAGGTAGTTGTAAAGGCCGGTACAATTTTGTCTTTTAAAAAGCATGTAAACAGTTACATGGATAAGATTGGTATAGAGGGATATGGGCCAAATGCAGGCAATTGGGACTAGCTTAATGGCAAAAACTAGGCGGCACAGAGAACTTGGGCCGAAGGGCCTGTTTCCATGCTGTGAACCTCTATGACTCTATAAGTGAAGCATGACTGAGTTAAAAGGGGCTGAATCCTAAAAGTGGTGTGAACAGTTCAAGTATGTGAAAGAGCTGAGAGTTTGTATAGAACATAGAACATTACAGCGCAGTACAGGCCCTTCGGCCCTCGATGTTGCGCCGACCAGTGGGACCAATCTAATGACCCTCTAACCTAAACTATTCCAATGTTATCCATATGCCTATCCACTGACCATTTGAATGCCCTTAAAGTTGGCAAGTCTACAACTGCTGCAGGCAGGGCATTCCACGCCCTTACTACCCTCTGAGTAAAGAACCTACCTCTGACATCCGTCCTATAATTACCACCCCTCAATTTAAAGCTATGTCCCCTCGTGTTAGCCATCACCATCTGAGGAAAAAGGCTCTCATTATCCACCCAATCTAACCCTCTGATCATCTTGTATGCTTCAATTAGGTCACCTCTTAACCTTCTTCACTCCAATGAAAATAACCTCAAGTCCCTCAGCCTTCCCTCATAAGACCTTCCCACCATACCAGGCAACATTCTGGTAAACCTCCTCTGCAACCTTTCCAATGCCACCATATCTTTCTTATAATGCGGCGACCAGAACTGTACGCAATACTCCAAGTGCGGCCTCACCAGAGTTTTGTACAGTTGTAACATGACCTCACATCTCCGAAATTCAATCCCTCTACCAATAAAAGCTAACACACCATACGCCTTCTTCACAACCTTATCAACCTGGCTGCCAACTTTTGGGGACATGTACACCGAGATCTCTCTGCTTGTTGACACTACCAAGAGTCCTTCCATTAGCCCTATATTCTGCACTCCTGTAACTCTTACCAAAGTGAATCACCTCACATTTTTCCACATTAAATTCCATTTGCCACCTCTCAGCCCAGCTCTGCAGCTTATCTACGTCCCTCTGCAAACTGTAACATCCATCCTCACTGTCTACAACTCTTCCAACTTTGGCGTCATCAGCAAATTTACTAACCCATCCTTCTACACCCTCATCTAGGTCATTTATAAAAATGACAAACAGCAGTGGCCCCAAAACAGATCCCTGAGGTACACCACTAGTAACTGAACTCCAGGTTGAATATTTCCCATCAACCACCACCCTCTGTCTTCTATCAGCTAGCCAATTCCTGATCCAAACTGCTAAATCACCCTCAATCCCATGCATCTGCATTTTCTGCAGTAGCCTACCATGGGGAACCTTATCAAACGCTTTGCTAAAATCCATATACACCACATCAACTGCCTTACCCTTATCCACCTCTTTGGTCACCTTTTCAAAAAACTCAATAAGGTTGTGAGGCATGACCTACCCTTCACAAAACTGTGTTGACTATCCGTAATCAATTTATCTCTCTCTAGATGATTATAAATCCTATCCCTTATAATTCTTTCCAAAACTTTGCCCACAACAGAAGTAAGGCTCACTGGTCTATAACCGGTGAATCAGATTGTGAACTGGGTATTGTAACTTGGCTGGTAGAAAAGGAACTGCGAGAGTATGTCATTAGGACTGATGTGACATGAATAAGAGGGAGTTTGTGGAAGTGCATCTTGTCAATTACGATGGCACAGTGGTTAACACTGCTGCCTCACAGTGCCAGGGATCTGTGTTTGATTCCCAGCTTGGGTAACTGCCTGTGTGGAGTATGCACATTGTCTCCTTGTCTGTGTGAGTTTCCTCTGGGTGCTCTGGTTTACTCCCACAGTCTGAAAGATGTGCTGGTTAAGTGCATTGGCCATGCTAAATTCTCCTTCAGTGTACCTGAACAGGAGTGTGGCGACTATGGGATTTTCACAGTGACTTAATTGCAGCGTTAATATAAGTGGATTGTGACAGGAATAAATAAACTTCTTCAGTTGGAGTAGTCATGAGCTGAAATGATTGAGATATCTCACAGACCAGAGGCTGAATTAGAAAGATACACGGCGCTACATTTGTGTGGGGAGTGATACGGGTGTTGGTTGTTGTGTAAGATATAAATTTGTTCTATCGACTATTTAAAGTGAAATTTACATTTTTATTTAAAGCCTGTTAATTCACATGTAATTTGAATTGGTTCTGTTCTTGTTAAGATAAACATTACAAAACATGGAAGTGTGTTGGTAATTTCTTTATTTGGGAGCTATTCAGTAAATTGGGTAATTTTGGTTTATAGCTTCCTGCAGGGATTGTAACAATTTATCAACACTTGATGTGAATGTGCTGTGCTTTGGTACACCAAGGATCTATGCTGATCCACTTCACTCACAACACTAGCAATGCACTCACAAGAAACTGCCCAACATGTAAATGTAAATTGCACAAACCCAAATTTCCAATGATTTTATAGGCTGCTACCAATGGCAGAGAGGAAATTGTTGCAGACCCTTCAAATGGGCATAGGTGCTACCATAGCCATTTCATTAAAGTAAGCTACACAACAGTAATTGCACCATCCATTGCATTAAGTTCCTCGACTGTCCTAAGGATATTGCACACTGAAATTGGTCAGATCTTTGACTAGAAGCATCTCAACTACAAAAAGTTGCATCGTGAATATACTTGCATCTCCTGAAGTACTTCTTGGTCATTAAGAAACACAGAGGCATCATTATACTACTGGATCTATCTAATGGGCCACCAACTAGTGGGGAAATATAAATTTGTACTGAAATTAGAGAGAGTGCAAGAAATCCAGGGCAGTGATAATGGGAATCCACTTCTGGATCCCCCCACCATCGGGAATATTCTTTCTGAATTTACTTTGTCTAATCCTGTTAGAATTTTATAAGTTACAATGAGACCCCCTCTCACTCTTCTAAGCTCCAATTAATATAATCCCAACTGACTTAGTGTCTCCTCATATGACAGATGAATCTGTCTGGTAAATCTTCGCCGGACTCCCTCATTAAATGCATGGACCTCTTGTTCACGGATAAAAGAGGATTGTTGTAAAGAGCTAATTTTGAGAATAGGAAGTGTGATGATACATGCTTAAATTGGGAAAATATCGATCACTTTTCTTTAGCTCATCAGAGAATGAAATCACTGCCATTAAGCCTTAATATGCTGAAGTCTTTGAAATGTTTATGATGCAGTTTCATTCTTCCAAAGTGTGACAGATTTAAGCACAAAAACTGATCATCACTATGCATAGCCTTTCTGCTCATGCATAGCTGTGTTCAGGGCTGAGTTAGATGTTGGCATGAGTTTAAAGCCAACAGTTTCAGTAACTGGGTTCTTGGCTGTCTTATTACCATTTTCTTTGTTTTTATTATTAATACATAGCTGTGGTTTAGTGTATTTGAGTTAAAATATTTCCCAACAATTTTTTCAATCAAATATTTGATGTTGCACATCTGTTAGCACTCATTAGATGGCAAAATAAGAATCTTACCATGAAAGTGCAAAGTGTGGGTCACATGATATAATGTCATTGCTTTCACTTGTTATAACTCTGATTAAAGCTTCAATTGAATTCTTGCTATGAAAGATGCAATTTTTGATTGTTACCCAATGATGTGCTGCCTGATATTTTTACAATTGCTTTGGACATGCTTCAAGTGCATCAAATTATCGTAACCCAAGTTGACTTATTGCAAACAATTGGAAATGGAAATTATCCAGGATTGCTGCAAGATGCTCTTAGTCAATCCTGTGGGGAATATTGATTGCAAAGACTTCCATCCACTTCACTTGACAAGCAGGAACCATCAGCGTCATTGGCCTTTGGAGCAGAAAAGATGCCAGGTTACATTACTGAGAATAGGACCTATGATTGAGTTCAGAAACCGAAGAACTGCCCTGTAATTATAAGAGTGAGTGAATGAAAGAAAGAAGCAGAGAAATTCTGAAAGGGAAAAAAAATGATTAAGAGATGGTAAAAATAAGGGACGAGAAACAGAGAGTGATGAAAGAAGGAGATGGTGGATAAAAGGTAAGATGAGGGCATGAAAGAGATATATGGACAAAGGGAATGAATAGGAGACACAGAGAGATGATTAACTAAAAGAGAGAGTGGTTAGCACTGCTGCCTTACAGCACCAGGGACCTGGGTTTGATTCCCATCTTGGATCACTGTCTGTGGAGTTTGTACATTCTCCCCGTGTCTGCGTGGGATTCCTCCATGTGCTCAGGTCTCCTCCCACAGTCCAAAGGTATGCAGGTTAGGTGGATTGACTCTTAGTGTCAGGGGGACGAGCTAGGGTAATTGCATGGGGTTTGGGGCTAGGGCCTGGATGGGATAGATGTCGGTGCAGACTCAATGGGCCAAATGGCCTCTTTCTGCACTGTCAGACTCTCTGAAGATAGAATCAGAGTATCAATTGAAAGAGATGGTCTGAGAGAAGGAAAGAAAAGGAAGAGTATGGCCAGAATATTTCTGGGCTGATTAGAATAGGTCCTGTGGTGGTGGTGGAGGCCACATAAAATGTACAAGAGTGGAAGCCCGCAACATGGCTGGATATCAGTTAAAATAGTTTACATTCCAATTAACTTGAATTTAACAGAGAATAGCGGATGTTATGAATAGCCTACAGAAACTGCGGAGCTTCCGAGCTCCACCTGGTCCAAGAATCAGCAGGGAGGTGACAGTTCCTTGTGGCTCCTGCCAGGCATCCATACTGAGAGCCAACATGTGGTGGAAGAGAAGGAATGGGGGCAAATTTGGCAGCAGTAACTGAGGGGCAAGGGTGGTGTATGAGGGAAGTTGCACTGACAGCCAAACAGCGTAGAGGACCAGTGCCACCAGCTCCCAAGGGAATAGAAAGGCTTTCATTTCATCAGATCTGGGCATCAGTGGCAAGGCCAGTATTTATTGTCCATTGGGATGATGATTGTGAGCTGCATTCTTAAACCGTTGCAGTCGGTAAGACCCATGTGTAGGCAGGCAGTAAGCGGGCTGCTAAAAATGTGCAGGAGAAGGTGAGAGCATAAGGGGGGTGGAGCTTATCCTTCAGTCTTTGTGGCCCACTTGAGGGCCAGAGATCCAGGTACCAGTGGGGCATAGTAGGAACGGCAGCAGAAACAGTGGGCCGCTTTCTTCCTGGCATACCAGAGAAGGGCGCAAGAGATCTTGTACAAGAGGAGATTATTTCCAGACAGCTGAGTGTCAATGTAAGTGCAGACTGTGCCTCTCCAGGGAAGTAATCATTGATAAAGGTGCCATGCTGCCGGGCAAGATGAACTGATGGGGCTCAGTGGGCAACAAAAGCCAATCCACTGAAGATTACTATGGCTCTCAAATTCTACGCTTTTTTCAGGGATCTTGTGTGGGATCTCCCAGGCCGAAATCCATCAGTACATCAAAGAGGTCATTGTCACATTGTCACATTCAAGTGGGCCAGTGAGTATGTGTGATACTGTACTGATCTGGACTGTAAGGCAGAGGGATCCAGTGGCTTCAAGGTCGTCATTGGGAATCCCCTTGGTGCAAGATATTATCGACTGCACATATATGGCCATCAAGGCTCTCATGGACCAAGTCAGTGGTCTTTCACTGAAGGACTTCAGAAACAGGAAGCCCTTCCATTCCATCCATGTAAACTACTCTACGAGTGCTGAAAGCAGATCCCTGAGATGTATGCATGGTTCCTGGGAAGCAGCCAGCGTGCTTACACACTCAGGCAATCCCAAATGCCACTTTTCCAGTATCACTGCTCACCTCCAGGGATGGGTTCTCAGAGACAATGAATACCCATTGTAGAAATGATTACTCACAAATATGAGGCACCTTGTATTGCAGCAGGGAAGAAATACTATACCTATCATAGGTCCATCCTAGTGACCATTGAGTGGCTATTGGATTGCTGTTGCCTATGTTGCTCTAAAGAGGCCCTTCAGTATAACCTAATGAGGGTCTCATGAATTGTAATGCTGTTCGGAACAACCTGGGACTGCAGAGGGAAAAGGCCTTGAATAACAAGGACATCATAGACCATCAATCCTCAAGCCATGAGGGGGATAAGGAGGAGGATGCTGAGCAGGCAGCACTGGAAGAGGAATCTCTTGCCAGGAGGAATGCTGCTCATTTCCCCATGAAGACTAGCACAACACACGCAAGTGGCAGCTCTACAGCCCATGATGGGGATTCCAAATCCCTCCTCCACATGTCCATGCTCCAGGAATCTGGGATGGTGGAGGGAGGTGCCGGGGGGAGGTGGGGGGGGTGGCAGGAGCAGCAAAACTGGTCACCTTTTCTCACTGGCAGGCAGACGTCTGCAAGGACACGCCACTGCCACACACCACCCTGCCTTCGCCTGCACGCTCTTTCCCTCCCAATTTAGCGCACTGCCTCACGTTGCCATGCTGGAGATGGGCTGAGAGGCAGGAGGGGTGTTAAATTGGTGGCAGGAAGTTGTGGAATGATGCCTGAAGTCCTCCTCCCACCAGGGGATGTTTCCAAAGGAGGGAGTAGCAGCCCTTTTAATTTGAGCTCTGACGAATGGTCACCTAGACTCGAAACATTGGTTCTACTCTCTCCCCAGAGATGCCATCGGACCTGCTGCGTTTTCTGTATTTGTTGTGTCGGTCCTTCTATTTGATTGCCTCCAGTGAAACCTCCTTTGTGGGTCCCATTCTGGCTTGGGATCTGCAATTGATCCTGGCAGAGGGAACCACAGCATGCCAATAAAATTCTAGCCTTGGCCTCAGCAGTGCCAACACTCCTTTAAGTATTCCAACTGGCTGTTTCTAATGTAAGTTGACTACCTCTGCCCTTTAGGAGTTTAACAATGCAACTCCTTTGTACACCAGGCCATAACACTGTATCTTGTGTAAGTTTATTCTTTCAGCCTGTTTGAACAAACTAACTCCTGCTGATACAACATTCGATTCAATCGTCCAATTTTATTTCCCTAGTGGGTAAAATATGATCACTAAGAGACGTTTGACACACTTGTCTGAAAAGTGGTGGTGCCTGATACTTCACTCTGAACACCAGCAAGCTCCCAGTGTGTGGTGCACCAAGAAGGGCTCAGCTTGTGCAAATGAACAGGCACCATACTGTGGTGCAATGTAGCTCAATGCTGGACAGGCAGTACCCAGAGAGCAGTGATCCCAAAAAGGCTCCACCTCAAACAAATTCTCAGCTACATTTGCAACCTATAACTCCTCCATTCGGACTCAGACCCAGAACAATAGACTGGAACCTATCTAGTTCACTCCTCTGTCTTTTCTTTCCAATGCCATACTTATATTGTCACAAATTAATGGAAAATATTGGTCTGGAATGTGCAAAGGAACTGAGCAAGAATTAATGATCATTTTTCTTTTGTTACAGAAACCCTATTCCCAAATGCAATGCACTTATGCCTGACTCAGACCAAGACTCAAAGGTAAATCATCTGACTACTGGCGAGTCATTTAAGTTTAAAAATGCATTACTTAGATCAGAATTTTAATGTTTAATGCCAATAAAATGATTTTGGGCCAACTTCAAATACTTTTGACTTCTTTGCCAGTTTGCAACTGAAAATAATGCCTTTTACTTGTAAAGGCTGTTCAAGTATTTGATTACTTTTATTGGAGCGAATGCTTTAAAGATTTTTGAACTACTTTCAGTCAGGAGTTCCTATTACGATTTTAGAAGTTGGGAAGGAACAAAATGACTGACAATTATGATAAATGTTCAGCTTTGCAGTTAGTCACTCGTTTTTTTTATTCGTGAATCATGGGTGTGGTTGGCTGGCCAGCATTTATTGCCCATCCCTAGCTGCCCTGGTTGAAAGTCAAACACATTGCCGTAGGTCTTAAGTAACATGTAGATCAGACCAGATGAGGATGGAAGATTTCTTTCCTTAGTGAACCAGATGGGTTTTTCCAACAATTAACAATGTTTTCACAATCATCAATAGTTTCTTAATTCCGGATATTTTTTATTGAATTCAAATTCCACCAGCTATCCTGGCAGGATTCGAACCCGGTGCCCCAGATCATTTTGAGAAACAAAATAATAAAATCCTCCTATGAATCTGTAACATTCAAAACATTTGGGTTTAACACCAAACAAATTGAAAGAGCTTCAGGAGTGGGATTTTATGGCCTTGCTCACCCGGAAACCATAATGTCCTTCCTGAGGTCAATAGACCTTTCCATGGTCCATCCTTCGCCCACTGCGATTCCCATGGCAGGTGGGATGGCAAAATTCCGGCCCCTGTATCAAAAATGTAAAGGCACTGAAAAAGATACAGAATGAAATTAGGTGGATGATTGAAGAATGTGGCTGGATGATCATAAGAGAATTACAAAGCTATTTGTTGTGACAAACCAAATGGACCCAAACAAGCTACAACGTGAGCAGCAGCTGTCAATACAGCTAACACAGTCTCGGGAATAATCCTCAACTTAATGCTGATTCAGGCACCTGTCTAGTGGAATGAATTTTCATGAGGGTAGCAACTTACATTTCTCAGATGCCACTTAGACATTGTTGAAGTCCAAATGGGTAACAGTTTAAATGTATCTTTATGTTACCAAACCTTTTCAACAAAAGTCACCTCTGTAATAAGCAAGGTTGCTTGTGCCTCTCATCTTGCCCTGTCAAAGTTGCCAGGTTGATTCTAGATTAACAAATAGAATTCATATCCGCACCTCGGATGTGTCTGAAAATCATTTTGTTGCAGTTTTATTCCTGGCGAGCAGACTTCCTTCAGTGATGAAGAACATGTGTGCAAACTAATAATGGAAAAACCCGCAGCCAGAACAATTAGTGACATCTTCATCTCGAACCAGCCAGAAGTTGGTACTCCTGCTGGGATATTGCTGTCCTTAGAGGAGTCATCCCTTCTTTTGGATCTCAGATTTCCCAGGGGAGCAGCTTTATCTTAAGTGTCTGCTGTACCCAGAGCTGCTGTCAGCAGCAAGTCTGCAAAGTAAAGGGGGCTGGATATCCAAAAACGAATGGCCAAGACATTTCATTATCAAACGGCACAGCAGAATATTCACCCATCAGGGTGATGCATTCCAGATTGTAGCTAATCTCCCAGGGTCAGAGTATTTTGCCATTTCGTGGTGAGTTTGCCATCCATCCATCTGCAATGAATGACTAAGACTGGCTGGCGCACACCAAGCAAGAGGAGAAATTCTCAAGCCCAAAAAAGTTTGAAATTAAAGCTCTTTCCAGAAAGAGCCAAAGGCTGTGCAATCAATTACTCCATGTTGTTGAGGCACAAATGGCCAAATACCTGTTATTTGTGTGCAATTATAATTTAACTGCACATGTTTGTCCGGATGTACTTTATACCTGATAAGTCACCACTGCTAAATGCTGGGAAATTGTGGGGTAACTTCATGATCACACCCAGGCTCATCTTTGAGGTAAGTCCCCCCATTTAATAGTCCTGGCAAGACATCTGATCCACTTGGTGCACATATTGGAGGAATTTACCATGTTCAATTACATAGCCATAAATTTCAAAAATGCACAGGAAGAAGCCCAAATGTTTGGCATGTGCTTCAAATACAGAAAATTGCCCACCAAAGTATGAAGCCAGAAAATATCCTGTTTTATTAATCTGTATAAGGTGAACCTTTATTAGATATTTTATGAGCTCAAATTGACAGACGTTTTTCATTTAGCAGATATGTATTTAATGGACAGTTACTGCTTGGCTCCAGGTACCCTTTGAAGGTATTGAAATTGGTATCTAAAGTCTTCAAACAAAATCCAAGCCAGATAACATCCACAGACAATGGGAAAAGCAAATAGAAACTGGTCCAAACCAAAGGGTGGGGTGATTTGTTGTAAAGGTTTCCCAACTCACCATCATAGTTGTGGTGGGATGACTCAAACTCTGTAGCAACCATCTAAACATTGGGCAGAATTTTAACCCTCAAATTCAGGTGGAAGAGAGAAGGGCAAAAAATCTCAAACCTGAATCCCACCTGCCTCTAACCCGCCCACTTTTGAGAGGTGGGCTCTCATTTGAATATTTTAATGAGGGTATGTACCTCTGTGCTTTCTTTCCCTGTTCCAGCTTTACCATTAACTAGCTGGGTTTCCTGGGATTCGAGAACCGAGGCAGCTAACGAGAGGCGCTGCTGCATGGAACAGCTAAATGCTTTTCCAGCATTGCTTATTGGCAACATCTAACAGGTTTATTTGGTATCACGAGCTCTTGAAGTGCTGCTCCTTCATCAGGTGAGTGTAATATCTGCAGATTACATTCACAGGCAATGAGAAAAGCAAATAGAAACTGAAACCCATGAAAACCTTTACAGCAATTCACCCTGCCCTTTGTGGATGTTATACTCACCTGATGAAGGAGCAGCACTCTGAAAGCTTGTGATACCAAATAGAAACTGTGCTCTGAAAGTTCATGGTTCCAAATAAACCTGTTGGACTTTAACCTGCTGTTGTGAGACTTCTTACTGTGCCCACCCCATTCCAACGCCGGCATCTCCACATCATGGCTTATGGGCAAAACAGGGAAAAATTGATTCTTCCAGCCCTATAGAGATCTGATCACACCCCATCACCTTCCCTCTCCACCTACGACCCCACCCCACACCACTTCTCTCCCAACCTCACCACCACTGCCACCCAGCAGCAGTCCCAATGACTGTGAAATAATCCCCATGGCTCACTATCGTTATCCGGGGGTCATGAGGGTCTGGATACCAGGGGAATGATAGGGGTCATGAGGGTCTATCGCTCCCCTGGTATCTTCTCTCCTTCTCCATCGATTTCTCTGCCCCCTGCCCCTACAGATGTTGGGGTGGTATGGTGGCACAGCTGTTAACACTGCTGCCTCACACTGCCAGGGGCCCGGGTTCAGTTCTGGCATCAGGTCACTGACTGTGGGGAGTTTACACATTCTCCCTATGTCTGCATGGGTTTTGTCCAGGTGATCCGGTTTACCTCCAGAGTCCAAAGATGCGTGAGTTAGGCTGATTGGCCATGCCAAATTGCTCCTTGTGTCAGAGGAACCAGCAGAGAAAATATGTGGGGTTTCAGGGATAGGGATATGTGGGATGTTGTTGGTGCAGACTTAATGGGCCAAATGGCTTCGTTCTGCACTGTAAGGGTTCTATGATTCTTCTATGTTGTCATCTCCTTGATCTCTATCTCATCAAAGTCCCTTAACACAGTTTCTCCTGATCCATTAATCCCACCTTGGCTCTCAGACTCTCATGCCATCCCCATCAATGTCACTCTCAGCCCACAATCTCTCCTGGACACTTCTTCAATTTTTTTTTCAAACCTCAGTCTCTTTCAGACCCCTCATCAATGTCCCCAATGATTTCTTCCAGACCCCTGCTCCTGAAAACCCCATTGATATTTCCCATCTCTCTCCAACCCCTTACTTCTCTCTCCCTCCTCCTCGCTCTCGAGATGCAGCTTATATTCAGCTGAACTTGAGGTAAACCTGTTGTTTTAGGTTTTCCAACTACAAAGCGGCTCCTCCTCACTAACTCGTAACTCCTCATAAATACCAAGCCATAGTTTCTTCAGTTATTCTGTAGACAAGTGGGAGAATCAATGCAGTATGGTGCAGCAATCACAAACTATTTCTTATTTTCTACCACTTGATGAATTAACAAAGCCTTCTAATTACTGTAAATATATATGCTACTTCTGTATTCATTTTTCCTGTTCCTGTTTAATAAAGTGTAATGTTCTTTTCACTAAAGCAAAGATAACATGAGCTCACACGATAAAAGCAGTCACCAAAATAGATTTGCTCCTTGACCAAGTTACTGATTTATTTAAATAAGATGGACAATTGAAAATGCATTCCTGGGGACTTAGGTAACAAAGTTCACCCAAGGCAGTAACCTGAAACTTAGAAGTTAAAAATATTCAGAGGAAGAAGCCAAAATAAAGTGGGACTGCAATGCCAATCTATAGGCATAAATATAAAGTAGGCATACTTTAGCTGGGACACACATCAACCTGAAAGCCTTCCAAAAGATGACCAACTGTTTAAAGGGAGTTGTCAGCTTGAAGATAAGTCTGAATATAGACTTACAACATGTAGCTGCAGTCAAAGTGTAGCTAGGCATTCACTTGCCAGAACTTAAGGTTCAGAATTATATAACATCCCATAATTTGTACAATGGAAGGAAGACTATTGAAAGGGTACAGAGGAGATTTACAAGGATGTTGCCTGGATTGGGAGGCATGCCTTATGAAGTTAGGTTGAGGGAGCTGGGACTCTTTTCCCTGGAGAGACGAAGGTTGAGAGGTGACCTGATAGAAGTTTATAAAATGTTGAGAGGAATAGATAGGGTGGATTCTCAGAGGCTATTTCCCCGGGTTGAAATGGTCGCTATGAGAGGACACAGATTTAAGGTGCGGGGAGGAAAGTACAGAAGTGATGTTAGGGGTAAGTTTTTCACTCAGAGGGTGGTGAGTGAATGGAATCGGCTGCCGTCAGTGGTGGTGGAGGCGAACTCGCTGGGGTCTTTTAAAAGACTTCTGGATGAGTATATGGGGTTTAATGGGATTGGGGGTTATAGATAGGTCTATAGATTGGTAGGTGTTGATGTGTTCGGCGCAACTCGTGGGCCGAAGGGCCTGTTTGTGCTGTAGTGTTCTATGTTCTATGTTCTATGACTGGTAGAGATAGCCAAGTAATTTCTTTCAAAGATGCTCCCGTTATTGGCAGTTTCAATTGCTCATTTTGATTGTGGCTTTGCTTAAAAAAAATCTTTAAAAAATGCATCCGAGCAGAGGGATCTGGGTGTCTGTGTTTATGAATCGCAGGGTTGGTATGCAGGTGCAGCGCATAATAAAAAAGACAAATGGGATGTTGGCATTTACTGCAAGGGGACTGGAGTATAAAAATGGAGAAGTGGTGTTGCAATTGTAAAGGGTGTTGGTGAGACCACATCTGGAGTATTGCGTCCAGTTTTAGTCTCCTTACTTGAGGAAGGATCTGGTGACATTGGAGGCAGTTCAGAGGAGGTTCACCAGATTGATACCCAGGGTGAAAGGATTGATGTACGAGGAGAGATTAAACAGTTTGGGCTTGTACTCACTGGAGTTTAGAAAAATGAGAGGGGATCTGATCGAGGTATATAAAATTTTAAAAGGGATTGATAAAGTAAATGTAGATCAAATTTTCTTCTTATGGAGCAATCTAGAGCAAGAGGTCACAGGTATAGGTTGAGGGGCGGTAGATTTAACACTTAGATGAGGAGGAACTATTTCTGGCAGAGGGTGGTGTCTTTGTGGAATTTGATGTCCCATAGCGTGGTGGAGCCTGAATCATTAACTGGTCTCAAGGAGGAGATAGATATATCTCTAATTTTAAAAAAAAGGATAAGAGGATACGGGGAACAGCTGAGGAGGTGGATTTGAGACCAGGGAGAGATCAGCAATGATCTGATTGAATGGCGGAGCAGGGCTCGTAGGGCTGTGTTTGCTTACTTCTGCTTCTAATCCCCATGTTCCTACCTTTATGTGGTTGTTTCAGTGACTTGAAGCTAATCTTTTTTTCCCTTTATCTGCCACATCCCTCATTCTGTTCAACAATGTTCAGATAATGGGTGGGATTTCATGCAAACTGTTAGAGTGGGATCCATAGCAATAGGATCACACAGGAGGCTGCATGTTGAACACCTGACATCAGGGACTGAGGGCCAATTAACCTCGGTGGCTGGGAGCACCCCAGTGGAGCGGATGTCACCTGAAGATGGGACTCATCCATACAGGCTGATAGGGGGAGGAGAGGTGCAGAGGAAGGGATAGCTGTTCTATATTTGGGTTGTTGTTGTGTTGTTGCGTAGTCACAACAAGAGCCTTTTCGTGTCTGTCTATTTATTAGTGTCACAGGTAGGCTTACATCAACACTGCGGTAAAGTTACTGTTAAAATCATGTGTATAATTAGTGACAGCAGCTCCTTCACGAGCTTTGCCTCAATCTAGATCAAACCTTTGAAGAGTTAACAGCTATTTGAGAAAACTGCGTTGTTTACATCTAACCCCACGTGCTACAACTCCATGTGCTTTTGATTCTAGGAGTGCAGTACATGACAGCATAGAGAGAATACTGGCAACGAGGAACAGATTAAATTCTTTTCAAAACAAGAAAAGAAAATGGAAGCTGCACTCACCAACTGGAAACTTCAAATCTTTCGATGTTGGGGCGGAATCAACAGTAGGGCAGCCGATTGCACCTGGCATTGGACCAGAAAGATTGTTGGTCAGAAAAACATAGAAAGGTCCATAAGTATAATTAAAACTGGACCCCAAGGAGTTAGGCTGCAAAGCTCGCCATGTGCGCAGTTAGATTAACGCATGGAGGAAGAATGAGATGGAGAGATTTCTTACATCACAATAAATCCAGGTCAATACACCTTGGAAGATGGAGGCTATCGTGTGGGCCCTATGACTAAAGAATGTAATACAGTTAAGGTCATCCCTAAAGTTAATTAACAATTATGGAAAATTTGTTCCTATTTAGCAACCCTACTTAAACCATTGTATAGTTTGTTGTGCATAAAACAAGCAAAGCAATAGACACCTGAGTGTGAGAAAGCATGTAAGTCAGTCAAAGAAGCACTGAAGAAGTCCAAAGTGTTGGTATATTTCAATCCGAGCATCTTGTCATGATGCCTCGTCGTATGGAGTTGGAGTGGTGGTGTCTTGTATACTACCTTCAGGGGAGAAAAGATCACTAGCTTCTGTGCACTTACCAGGTGCTGAATCAAATTACACTCAGCTGGAGAAGGAGATACTGAGCATTATCTTTGGAGTAGATTGGGACCTTTTTCTATGGAGTCTAGGAGGCTGAGGGGTGACCTTATAGAGGTCTATAAAATGATGAGGGGCACAGACAAGGTAGATAGTCAATATCTTTTCCCAAAGGTAGGGGAGTCTAAAACTAGGGGGCACAGGTTTAAGGTGAGAGAGGAGAGATACAAAAGTGTCCAGAGGTGCAATTTTTTCACATAGAGGGTGTTGAATGTCTGGAACAAGCTGCCAGAGTTAGTCTTGGAGGCAGGTACAATTTTATCTTTTAAAAAGCATTTAGATAGTTACATGGGTAAGATGGGCATAGAGGGATATGGGCAATGCGGACAATCAGCTTAGTGGTTTTAAAGAAAATCAGGGCAGCATGGACAAGTTGGGCTGAAGGGCCTGTTTCCATGCTGTAATCCTTTATGACTCTATGAGTGAGGAAATTTCATCAATACCTCTATGGTCCTCATTTCACATTGCTTACAGACCACTGTCCCTTAATAACTACTTTTGGGCCATATGATGATATTCCATTGCTTGCTGCAGACAGACTTCAATAATGGCCTTTAATATAATCAACACATTCCTATGAAATCAAATAATACCACTAAGAAAGCCCATGCCCATGCTGATACATTATCACACTTGCCTTTGCCTGCTGGTCATGTACTAGCCAATACTGTTTCCAATATCTTCTATTTTTCTAGTGAGACTGTAGCCTCCACATGCCAGATGATTGGGTGGGAGATCACCTCCAACTGTATGGGTAGCTACCCTATGCCAGTGACCCTCAGCATTTTTCCTCTGGTCCTTTCTGGGGGTCAGTGGGGAATCCATGTGGTGTTTCCCAGTCCGTTGCCCACCAGCTGCATCAAGCTGATCACTGATGCTCCCTTCAGATGGGCCACTAACTTCATTCATTTCCTCAAAGTCAGCCAGGCTGAGTGAAGCAGAGGCTTTGTAGTGATTGCTGGCTTCCCCCACATCCAGGGTGCCACCATGTCTTCAGCCTCATGCCAAGAGCACAACCTCCTCACTAAACATTTCTGAAGGGCTAATCCTATGACCCCCATTGCCAAATCACAACCTGGGTAATAACATTTGCAGCCCCTGCCACCTACCGGAAGTGACTGCCATGCCAGCATCTATGAAAAACATCAAGAACACTCAGGGTATTGAAAGAATATCAATGTTGAGTAACAAAAAAAGGAATATAACATAATCTAGTGTTAACAGTAGCGAAAAAATAATGCTTTATAGTGAAAAATTAAACAGTCTTGCCTGTGAAAACTCCTATTGTGCTGCAGAAATACTAATTTGCGATGCTGCTTCTTGGTGGTTCCATCCTGCCCCCACCCCCACCACCCCCACTGGCAGTGCCATTGGAGGCAGCCTGCTGACTTTGGTAGTTAAAACTTTCTTTTAGAATTTGCCATTGCTGCTATATTCCAGCCACCTGGAAGATGATATACAAAGTCGCTGTCAGTTCTGGATAACTTAGTTGTTTTACAAATAGTTTGAAATGGCCCGGTACCAACAATGCTCGAGTCATTCCATATTAATAAATCTGTCTTGTGTTTATGGAACATTTATAGATTCAGCAATTGCAATATAGTGCCTACTGAGTCTTTTAATGTCACAATAAATCAGTCTTGCTGGGTAGATAGTATTTCAAATTCATTGAATCATAAAAATATGTTGGAAAATGTGTGCAGTTTATAATGTTTTCTATAAGCCGTCATTTAGCATGGTGTTATTTAGTCAATATTTATCTAGTCGTCGAACCTGATCACTGATATGAACTGAACAATTCCTTCGTTGCTTTTTTTGTTCTATTCAGTTAATTCTGTGCTTTATATCTAGATAATGACAACCAATTCTTCAGCTGGGTAAAGGTTTCTATAAATTGAATTATAGCCTGATATTAGTTGATATCCTTATTTGAATAATATTTTCCAACTTTACCACTGTGCGGTCGTTTTGGGTCTAATTGCACATGAACACAATTTGCTTTCTAACTTTTTGAGCTGCTTTAACTAATAGTAAAAGCCATGTGGTGATTTTTAGACACCAGCTACTGTCTTTTTTTCCAGAGTTTAGAACAGTGTTTTGTTTCAATCCCCACGTCAATTCAGCAGCACAATATTGTAGAAGACTTGAACGTGAAGCTAGGATGTGAGTTTAGTTTTAGTAAAAACTCCTTTCCAATAATGCAGAAATGCTCATCTGCAGTGTCAATCAGAGCAAAAAGGAATGAGACTGGTTGGAGGAGATACTCCCAGGCAAAGAACAAAAGACAGCTCAGCACAAGAACAGGCCGTTCAGCCTATTAAGTCTGTGCCAATCACCTTGTCCTATCTAGACTAACCACCTGAATCCCTTTACTTCCCGCCAGTTCATGTGTCTATTCAAACAAGTCTTTAATGTGGCTAATGTGATTGACCCAACCACCTCACTAGGCAGTGCATTCCAGGCCCCCTCCACCCTCTGTGTAAAAAACTTCCCTCACACGTCTCTACTGAACCTTTCCCCTCTCACCTTGAAGATGTACCCCCTTGTAGTTGTCATTTCTGTCCTGGGAAAAAGCTTCCAACTGTTCACCTTACCTATACCCCTCATAATTTTATAAACTTCGATCAGGTCGCCTCTCAGCCCCTGTCTGTCCAGGGAGGACAATTGCTGTTTATTCAATCTCTTCTCATAGTTAATACTCTCCATAGCAAGCAACATCCTTGTAAACCTTTTCTGTACTCCATCCAAAGTCTCCATGTCCTTCTGGTAGTGTGGCGACCAGAATTGAACACAGTATTCAAAATGTGGCCTAACCAACATTTCATATAACTAACATAATTTGTCAACTTTTATACTTGATGTCCTGGCCAATGACAGCCACCATACCATATGCTTTCTTCACAACCCTTTCCACCTTTGCTGCCACTTTTAAGGATCTGTGGACCTGTACTCCCAGATCTGACGCTCTTGATTGTTCTGCCATTTATTTTATACCTCCCACTTGAATTGGATCCATCAAAATGCATCATCTTGCATTTGTCCGAATTAATTCCATCTACCATTTCTCCGCCCAATTTTCCAGCCTGTCTATATCCAGCTGTATTCACTGACAATCTTCATCACTATCCGCAACTCCAGCAATTTTAGTATCGTCCGCAAACTTGCTAATCAGACCAACTACATTTTCTTCTAGGTCATTTATACATATTATACAGAGGTCCCAGCACTGATCCCTGTGGAACACCACTAGTCACAGACCTCCATTCAGAAAAACACTCTTCCACCCCTACCTTCTGTCTTCTATGGTCAAACACAGTAAGAAGTCTCACAACACCAGGTTTAAGTCCAACCAGTTTATTTGATAGTAATCCCACAGGGAACGTTCCACACACCTGATGAAGGAACACCGTTTCCGAAAGGTGGTGGGATTACTATCAAATAAACTGGTTGGACTTAAGCCTGGTGTTGTAAGACTTCTTACTGTGTTTAGCCCAGTCCAACGCTGGCATCTCCACATCGTTCTACTGTCAAGCCAGTTCTGAATCCATCTGGCTAATTCACTCTTGGTCCCGTGTGATTTAACAATTTCCTGCCATGAGGGACCTTGTCAAATGATTTACTAAAAGTCCATGTAGTCACCATCCACAGCCCTTCCCTCGTCAATCATTTTTGTCACTTCCTCAAAAACTCAATCAAGCTAGTGAGACATGGCCTCCCCGTACAAAACCATGTTATCCATTGCTAATAAGACCTCTTGGATTTGATACTGGTATGTGCACTGGTCATATTTGACCTTAATTTAAAGAGAGTGGCACTCCCTCCTTTAGATACTCTGGACATTCAAACAATAGTTAGAGGTCTCAGTCCTTGCCTATCCAATGCACGTGTATATTCTGTAGATGAGAACAATCAGACTTTCAGGTATGGAAAAGCTGAGCGTTATGAACAAAGACCAGTTATTCTTGTTGGATTAGTCTTGGTGTCATCATCTCACCTCTATCTCAGCAGATGGGGTGTTCATGTCTTCGAGGATGAGATGGCCTGGAATTGACCATGCCATCAGTGGAGATGGAAGTGGCTGGTGCCAATGTGGCCAGGTTAAGCAGCCCACCTCCATTCCCAGAAACATTAGCCCAATCCTTCATTACCATCAGCAGCTCCTCCAAATAAAGTTAAACCTGTTCCACACTTACTTCATGTCCTTACCTCCTTTATCCCTTTCTTACACACGTCTTGTATCTATATTATCAACAAGCCCTATAATAACAATTGAAAGTCTTGGAAAAGTTCGCAGATCTGTCACGATAAACAAACATTATTTGAATTGTATCTGAGAAACCATTAGCCTTGTAGGGTCTTATAAAATCTGTTAAATTTATGAGAGCCACATTCACAGGGAAGCTGAATAAACCAGCAGTGCACTTCAGAACTTATTAGTGCTTTTGAAGGAAGCTAAAATCTTATACATCTGGGAAATGTTTCAAGCAGCCAAACAGATGGCTGAGAAGATCTGCAAAGAATTAAATAAAGCAATAGAGGGAGCCATGCACTCCATGGATGGTATTTAATTGAGGGAATAGGGGAGACAGCGGATGGGTGTTCCTCTTGGGAAGATTCACTTGTATTAATTAGCCATTGGTGGCTTTCCCTTGGATCCAGTATCCCTGGGGTGAAACTTCCACTGCTCCAAGAGCAGTCAGCCAATCAGAGGCTGGAAGCTTTCCATTACAGGCAGCCCTAGTAGAAAAAGAGGTGGAAGCAGGTTGTGGTGTTCCCAGGCATCTGATGACCTTATCCTTCGAGATAGTAGTGGCCCTGAGTTTGGAAGGTACTGTCGAAGGAGTCTTGATAAGTTCCCACACTGCATCTTGTAGATGGTAACACTGCTGCTGCTTCTGCTTTGTGGAAGGTGTTTTCTGGGGTGCAATTGAAGTATACAGGAGTATGTTTGGAGCATATGTTGTATATGGAAAAAAAATATACCAGCATCTCAAGTCTATCCTCACAGCTATAGTTTCACATCCACAGCATAAGCATGATAAATTTAGGTTGAATGCTGTAATACCTTTTCTGGGATGGCAGTACAAAATTGCACGTAATTATCTTAACTGTAATCTAAACATTGCCTTGTGCAGATTTATCGAGGGGCGTTCTGTTTGCAGCTGGCAGAAACCCTGATGTCCTGCTGAATTGGGCATGGGAGCTAAATCAGGATTCCCATTGCGTGGCCAACCCATTGCTATTCACCCCATTTACCCCTCCCCCCCACCCCAGCCCTGAGCATGTTCCCATTGGGATTGGGCAGAAAGCAGATAATTCTACAAATCCAGACTTTCATTAGCAGGCTGGAAACCCGATTCAGCAACCTCCTGCGATGCACCCACTTCCCCAGCCAGTACTGCACCAGGCAGGCTCTCGTGATGGCCCTGGTATTCATTGACCTGGTGGGGCAGATGCAGAAGAACAGTTAAGGCAGTAACTGCAGTGCCCATGTGCCTCTCTGTCAGAATGCAGAGGGAGGGTACCCTGAGGGATCTGAATGCTGAGGTTGGGGTACCCTTTCAAAATGACACCCTTTCTCAGAAATATTAGGTTGAATGGCAACTTTCCTCTGATGCATAAAATTGTATTGATCGTAGAATCATAGAATCTCTACTGTGCAGAAGGAGGCTATTCAGTCCATCGATTCTGCTTCAACAATCTTATCCAGGCCCTATCCCTGTAACTCCATGTATTTATCCTGTTAATCACCCTAACCTACACATCCTGAGACACTAAGGGAGAATTGAACATGGCCAATGCACCTAACCCGCACATCTTTGGAATGTGAGAGCAAACTGGAGCACCCGGAGGAAACCCATTCTGACATGGGGAGAATGTGCAAACTCCACACACACAGTCACCAAGGCCGGAATTGAACCCAGGTTCCTGACAGTGCTAACCACTGTGTTACCCTGTCAAGTGAATCCCACCCAAAAAGCTCTGCTAATGCCAAAAGGAAACACATTCAACTGGCTGATGAGGGTGAATCACACCCTCTTTTCTCTTATACCCTATGCCCCAAAATTCTATTGATCTCAATATTGTTTTAGCAGCCAGCAGTGACATTTTCAGGGAATGTACATTTGATTCAACCCCATCCATGTCTTTCTGTTAAGTGAATTCTTCTATTTCTTACTTTTCCTTCCAAGATGCTTCACTTCACACTGCTCTGCATTAAACTGCTTTTCCTCCATATTCTGCTGAACCCTCCCTGACCTCCTGAAATCTCTTAGCCTTAACGTTTGCCGAACGATCTACCTTTAAGCTATCAGTAATTTTTGGTAACATACGTAATGTGCCCAAATTCAGACCATCCTTATAAAAGCAAAACACTGCGGATGCTGGAATCTGAAACCAGAAGAGAAAATGCTGGAAAATCTCAACAGGTCTGGAAGCACCCGTGAGGAGAGACAAGAGCAGACGTTTCAAGTTCAAAACCAAGTTCAAGGCTTTGTGAGAAAAAATTTCCAGCATTCTCTCTTTTGGTTTCCGACTAATTATATTTATCAAGAACAAGAGAGGATCTACGTTGACCATGAAATACAACTCATTCCAATGCTTCTGCTATCAAATAAAACCGGAATAATTCTGCCCCTTTGTTTCCTGCTCATCAACAACTTTTAATGCAATCTTCCTTACAATATACATCCCAACTTTTGTAACAAATCTCCTGGGATCATGTGATCAATCGTCTCCCATCGGCAAGTTGACTGTTGGCACATATTGGATAGAATACAGATTTACCAGGATGATGAAGTGGTTTAAAGGGATTAGATTTATAGGGATAGATTGTGTAACATTGGGTTGATTTTTGATCTAATTTATAGGTCGGGATTTTCCAGCCACACTCACCCCAGAACCAGAAAATCCCACCCAAGGTCAATGGGCCTTTCCATGGTCCACCCCTGGCCTGCTACAATTCCCATGGTGAGCGGAAAGGGAAAATTCATTCCACAAATGATAAAAGGATTCATTATGAACTTATGGTCTCATAGAAGAGTTATTCCCTTTGGTGGTGTATTCCAGGACAAACAGATATTGTCCTAAAATTAGAGCTGGCTTTAGAATCAGGAATAGATTTTTTTCTCACAAATAGGATAGTGATAATTGGAACCCTTTCTCACAAAATGCTGTGGGTATTTTTTTAAACTGAGATTGACATTTATCATCAGGTAAGGGTATTAAGAGATATTGGTCAAAGGCAGGTAATGAAGTTGAGGTACAGATTAACCATGATCTAAGATTCATGGGGCTGAATGAATTTCAATGCTCTGATTTTCTTAAGCCTTTCTATTTACATTTCTGGGTGAAGATGGTTGGGATCACTTTAACCCTATGTTTCGCATACTGGGATCTACCATCATTATTACTGGGGATGGCCATGGGGCCTCCTGCTGCCACTAGTTGCTTAATTGTCCATCACCATTTAACCAATGTGTGTCAGAAATGTAATACTTTGACCTGAACAATTGGGGTCACTTAGCTCTGTTTATAACCTCCAACTTCCCCTGTTTAACATGTATGTAGATTGTCCCGAACAGCTCCTTATTTTCAGGTATCTCTGACGCTTCTCTTCTACATTCTACATTCTTCTGGCTCTTATTGAACCAGGTTTGGTCATCTGGCTTAATGATGATGATGACGTAGAGATGCCGGTGTTGGTCTAGGGTGGGCACAGTAAGAATTCTCACAACACCAGATGAAGGAACAGCACTCTGAAAACTCGTGATTACAAATAAACCTGTTGGACTTTAACCTGATGTTGTGAGACTTCTTACTGGTAAGGGTACAATGAGAAATCTGCTGAGTCATGGTTTTACGGTTGTAAACCATTCTGCCGATGTTGATAACTAATAACCAACAGAGACCCCCAAAAGCCCTGCCTTGAGATACGAGAGCTTTTCCAAATCTATCCCACTTAGCACAATGGCAGTGTTTCATATGACACAATGTCCTCAATGTGAAGACAGGGCTTAATCTGATGAAGACTGTGTTAAGGCTGGTAGATTTCTATCTGTAAAGGACATCAGTAAACCAGCCGGAGTTTTAAGACAATCCAGCAGATTCACTGTTTCTTTTATTGCTACCGTCATTGTATTTTCAGTAACTGAGCTCAAATTTCTAAGCTCATGACGGGAATTGAATTTGTTCCCAGAATTACAAGTCCAGTAACACAACCACTACACTACTGCACCTGAATGATCACCCTAATACATTAGTACAGATTTATTCTTTTTTTACTAACAGTTCATGAATCAACTTCAAAAGGCAATATTTTTAATGAGCTGGTGATCTATGTTATCGCAGGTCAATCAGTTTTACTTCCTGCTGTGTTTAAGGGATTGGCCAGAATGTTTGTACGGCACACATTGTCCTTGTTCTAGAGAGAACCCATAAAAATTTAAATCCCCGAATATTCAAAATGTTCCCTAACATGGTCAAATTAGTGCAGTAAGTCAATACTGTTCAAGTTTCTAAAGTGTTTAAGAGCAGTATGAGAAAAATAATGGAATGTTAGCTATCTCAAGGCAGTGTAAGCAAACGGTGTTGCTGGCTTGAATTTTCCATCACCCTTTTTCTCACAATGATGTGACGCATTCTTTTTTCACTGTAATTAATCACGAGAAGAGTTTACACTCCTTCGTTTGATTCTTCATGTTAATATTGAAGCATCATTTGCATCAAATCTTGTTTTTAAGAAGTCGTTACTAATAATTAAACTATGGGGGAGGGTAGCAGCAGTGTCAGAAGGGAGAGAGGGCTGTCAGTTAGTAAGAGATGAAATTCAGTAATTGCACAGTAACTTCACGCTGAGGGCCGTAGTATCATCCTGAAATCAAGAGTGTGTCACTCACTGGACTGCCTGTTGTTCTGCTGGCAGCATCATTGGCTGGGATCACACTCTTAACTAGCTTTTGGATAGTTTCAGGAGTGTGAATAATGAATAAAAAGAAAGAGTTGCAAATCACCCAACAGCAATGGCTTACCCATGTATCTGAAGCGTCTTTGGCCTAAAAACATGACCCAAATGTGCCTCACAGGAGCATCATAGATGGTAATATGACCCTGAGCCACATAAGATGTTAGGTCTGATGTTGAAAGCTCGGTAAAAGAGGTAGATTTTAAGGAATGTCTTAAAGAAGAGGGAGACGGGTAGGGAAGGAATTCCAGAGCTTGGGGTCAAGGCAACAGAAGGCATGGCCACCAATGGCGGAGAAATTGTGCATGCTCAAAATGCCAGAATCAGAGGAACACAGTAAGGAAGGGCTGAGGCCCTAGATGGAGTTAAAAACAAGGTTCAGATTTTAAAGTCAAGATGATACGTAACCGGATGCTAATATACATTGGTGAGCACATGGGTGATAGGGGAATAAATCTTTGTGCGAGTTTACACCCAGGTTTCAGATGACCACAGGTTTATGGAGGATGGCATATTGGGAGACCAGTCAAGAGGAGGAATTCAATTATGAAAGGTAGTTTTAGGGTTGAATTTCATGGGCTGACATACATAGGATATACAACACAGGAACAGATCATTCAGCCCAATCTATCCATACCAGTGCACATGCTCAACTCAAGCCTCCTCCCATCTCTCCATTAGTAAATCTATTATCAAAACCTCCTGTTCTTTTCCCTCTCCTACGTCTGTCTAGCATCTCCTAATTTACTTCAACCACTTTCTGTGAGGGTAGGTTCCACATTCTCACCAATCTTTGAATAAAATGAAATGAATGAAATGTTTCCCTGAATTTCTTATCAGATTATTTTGATGACTACTTTATGTTGAAGGCTTTTACTTATGCTCTTCCCACAAATGAAACCATTCTCTCTGTATCCACTCTATAAAAACCTATCATAATTTTACAGAACTCCCTTAGATTAGATCACCACCCAGCCTTCCTTTTTCAAGAGAATGGATATCCAACCTGCTCATCCTTTCCTGAGAGGAGCTTCTGGGAAATTCGTTGTAAATTCTCTATGCAATTCTCAGAAAACTAAGGAAATTTGGCATGTCAGTTACGACTCTCATCAACTTTTACAGATGCACTATAAAAGGCATTCTTTCTGGTTGTATCACAGCTTGGTCTGGGCTCCTGCTCTACCCAAGACTGCAAGAAACTACAAAGGGTCATGAACGAAGCCCAGTCTATCACTTAAACCAGCCTTCCATCCATTGACTCTGTTTACACTTCCCGCTGCCGCAGGAAAAGCAGCCGGCATAATCAAGGATCCAGCGCACCCCGGACATATTCTCTTCCATCTTCTTCCATCAGGAAAAAGATACAAAAGTCTGAGGTCTCATGCCAACTGACTCAGAACAGCTTCTTTCCTGCTGCCATCAGATTTTGTGTGGACCTACCTCGCATTAAGCTGATCTTTGTTTATACTCCGGCTATGACTGTAACACTACATTCTGCTCTCTCTCCTTTCCTTCTCTATCTATGGTCTGTATAGCATACAAGAAACAATACTTTTCACTGCATGTTAATACATGTGACAAGAATAAATCAAATCAAATCAAATCAAATCAAAACCTCTAAATCCTTTTCATAATATGGCAGCCAGAATTGCACACAGTTCTCTTAAGTCTAGTCTAGCCAAGTTTCCCTCCAGGCCTAGCATAACATCCCTTAAAAGCTAGATCTTGGTTTGCTTTTTGATGTCCAATTGTTGAGTTGTTGTGCAACATTTAATGATTGATGTATTAGTACTCGAAGATCGTTTCGTTCCTCTATCCTACAGAGACTGGTGCCTTTCAAATAATGTTCTCTCCCTATCAATCCTACCTCAAATTGAGATCGAGCTCTATTTTCTAACTATTTAAGTTTATTTATTAGTGTCACAAGTAGGCTTACATTAATACTGCAATGAAGTTACTGTGAAAATCCCCTAGTCATCACACTCCGGCACTGGGTACACTGAGGGAGAATTTAGCATGGCTAATGTATCTCATCAGTCTTTCGGATTGTGGGAGGAAACCGGAGCCCCGGAGGAAACCCACGCAGGCATAAGGAGAACGTGGATCCTCGGAGATAACCAGGAGTGAGTTTTCCTGAAGTTGCCAGATAAACTTATTTTGTCCAGGGGTGTCAGACAGACATAATTTCAGCTTGCTGATCCAGAAGGAACTCTTCCAGTGTAGACAATAAAAAATATAACAAAACTTACTCCAATTAATAAATCAAAGAAAAAATTTAATAAAGAAATTTTAGTACTCCAAACTTGAGCCTCACACAGGGGCCATTCCAGACAGTTTAACAATTCCTAATGTTCTCATTTACTCTGAGTCAGCTGATCATCACATCATTCTGCCATTGGTTTACTGGATCAGCTGACTGTTACAGCCTGTTACCATTGGTCACATTACATCAGATACAATGTTGTCACCAGTTACATTCTAACAGAATTATTTTAAAGGATCAGCTTTGAAACTTTAGAAATGGCAATCAGCATACCCATAGATATTTTAGAAAAATATACAGTCTGAGACTTTCATCCCTCACCTTGAGTTCATTCCTGCAACTTTCAATCATTGTGAAAGGAAAAACAAACTGCTGAAAAAGATAAATTGCAGAATGATATTTGCAGATTAATTAGACGTGAATAGTTTCTGCTCTCACTATTTACCTTAAACTGTCAGTTAGATTTGATCTTTTTAGAACGATTTGTTAAATATGGTTTGCTGAGAATGTGAAAACGCACCATGGATCGTAGCAAACAGCATGTTCCATCTACTATGCATAGCAGGCAAGGTACAGATCATATCCAACCTGCCATGCTTGAAAAACTCAAAACACAATGTCCAGCATGAGATATTATTCTGCAATAGCCAATATTTGCTAAATAATCCCCGTGTGTTAAGGACTTTGCTGGCAACCCATTTAGCGCAGATAATTTTTTTGGCCAGCACAGACATGATGGGCTGAATAGCCTCTTCCTGCACCATAATTCATACATGGTCCAATGGAGTTTGCTAACAGTGTTGCCCCAATAAGTCTAGATCCACGTCTACCTCTTCTAAGACCAAAACAACGATAAAAGATATAAAATCATAACTTTTGCTATGGCTAAGATTAAGCTTTTCAAAACAAATCAAAAACATACCCAGGACAAAGCTAGCCTAGTAATATATCCGATGATGTCTACAAAAACTGATTTTTGAAGGAATTATTTTCATAGAATCATAGAATATGTACAGTGCAGGAGAAGGCCATTTGGCCCATTGAGCCTGCACCGACAACCATCCCACCCAGGCCCTATCCTTGCAACTCCACATATTTACACTATTAATCTCACGGACATCCCTCTAACAATAAGGAACAATTTAGCATGGTCAATCAACCTAGCCCGCACATTTTTGGAATGTGGGAGGAAACCGGATCACCCGGAAGAAACCCACACAGACACGGGGAAGACATGCAAACTCCACACAGACAGTCACCCAAGCCGGGTCCTTGGTCCACTGTGCCACCCTACTTCGTGTGTTGCCCCATAACATAGCCATGTTTGAAGCTTATTTATTAGTATCAGAAGTAGGCTTACATTTACACCGCAATGAAGTTACTGTGAAAATCCTCTAGTCGCCACACTCCGGCGCCTGTTCGGGTACACTGAGGGAGAATTTAGCGTGGCCAATGCACCTAATCAGCACATTTTTCGGACTGTGGGAGGAAACTGGAGCATCCGGTAGAAACCCAGAGATGGGGAGAACGTGCGGACTGGGCACAGACAGTGACCCAAGACAGGAATCGAAGCCGAGTCCCTGGTGCTGTGAGGCAACAGTGCTAACCACCATGCTGCCCTCTTCCTAAGGCAGAAGATGGCCAGACAGCTATTTACCATTTTCAGAGCTTCTGTTTGTCAGTCATTCTTCAGGTTGTTAATTAGGTGATGTCTCAAACCATACAGTTTAAGGAAGTGATTAGCTTTTACTGTCTGTTATTTCCCCTGGCAATGTGCTGATGATTGAAGGCGAGTTGTACTGATCACCAAAACAAGGTACGAAACAAGACATGTCCTGTTTTTCTGTCAGCCAACAAATTCAAATGTCAACATGTTTTGCGTCATCTTGGTTCCTTCCTACTCAAATGTGAAAACAAAGTGTCTAGAATTGTCACTTTAAAATGTACAACATTTGCAGGCGTAACTGGCAAAACTACTGAAATGTATAATCCCAACTGCAACTTCAAGCTAAACTAAATCTTGGCAACTTGGGAATACTCATCTAACAGCAATTTACTGTAACTAATGTCTCTATTCCAAGAGTTTTCAATTGACACATGTGTTGTAAATAATTGCATGACATTCTGTGGTAACACTCTTATCCATTAATTTGTTTTCATTGCAGCTCGCAGTGAGTTCCCTGCCAAAAGCATGCCTTTGACATTTTGGTGATGTCATCACTAGGAGGTGGAACAGCCAGATATTTCCAAGGTCAAGTCGAGCCTTGAGCTGAGCCAAGAACGTGGCTTCGATCTCTGAAGCAGAAGGATGCTTGAGCCAAATTGATTTGGAACTCACCACCTCTCCTTTTATATACATGTACAAAAGCCATATGACGAAAGGATTGTGCATCTACATCC
The DNA here is from genome assembly GCF_965287045.1 of Carcharhinus amblyrhynchos. Classification (NCBI taxonomy): domain Eukaryota; kingdom Metazoa; phylum Chordata; class Chondrichthyes; order Carcharhiniformes; family Carcharhinidae; genus Carcharhinus; species Carcharhinus amblyrhynchos. The sequence goes on from NC_137327.1 coordinate 136,712,712, forward strand.
TCAACGCTCTCATATTAGATTGTTTGTTTCTTTCCCAGATTTTCACACTTTCCCCTCGAAGAACTCAGCAAGGCAATGAAAGGTTTGCCAAGCTGATGAGCTGCCTGTGATGTCAACAACCCTTTCATGGTCATAACTATCTTTGTGCCAGCTGATTGGGAGGCTCGTTCTGTAACAGGGTTTTATGGGTACCCACAGACCACAAAACACAAGTATCTCACTGGGTGTTAGCTGGAGCTCCAGTCTCCGCTCACCAGCACTGTCTGGATTGGGGTTTGAACTCTGAAGCTCTGACTCAGAGACCAGAATGCTACTATTAAGCTAAATGATTGCTGTATTATGCTGATGACCCATCGGAACATATTGACTGCTGCATGCTACTACTTTTATAACATTGTTTTATAAGCATTTCTTGGCATACAGTTGTGGCTGATAAAGTCTTGCATCTGACTGACTTTAGTCACTATAATATCTGGGTTACTTTGGAAAAGTTCCAAAGTGGTAGCTCAGAGAAAATAACACGTTACATTAGTAGCATCCAAGTATATCACTCAGAAATGTCTCAACGTGCTTCAAACTACCTTTGAAGTCCATTGATTGATGTTCTGTAGATAATGAAAGTAGCACTTCTGTACATAGCAAGGGAGATGCTTTATTTGTTTCATTTTTGGCTGAGGAAGGAACTTAGACCAGGTCACCACTTTGCTCTATTTAAAATATTGTCCCGCTGACGTGAATCACTGAAACATGTAAACAGGACCTTTATTTTATGGAGAAGCATTTGCTCTCAAAATAACACTTGAGGCCAATAGAAACATAAAATGAGAGGCGGACATATGGTTAAATGTGAAAATTCAAAGAATCTTGTTCAAGATGGACTGCGTCACCGTTAGTTTTGTGCAAACGATGTCTGGTTAACCATTGACGTGCATTGATTGGTGTGACGTTGCTATAGTTTAGCAGCTCGGAATTCCACTCAACACGGAGGGTTAAGTCTTGTCATTTCAAGCATAAGTACTCTTTTAACAACCAATAAGTGTTAATTACCATTACTTAACAACTCTGGCACTTAAAATTAATCAGTAAGATATGAAGTCTCATTCCTAAAGGCTTCACTTGTTGTTGGAAATTTTTAAAATCCAGCGTCTAAAATGAAACTTTATCTCCTTTCACTTTATGTCACACTTTTGTCTCTCTCGTGATCTGGGGCAAGATTTTCGGCCAAGCTTGCCCCAAAACCAGAAAATCCTGCCCAAGGTCAATGGATCTTTCCATGGTTCGCTCCCTCGCCTGCTCCGATTCCCGCAATGGGTGGAACAGGGAACTTTACCCACTGATCTTTCATTCCCTCTGTTTATTTCTCTTTCTGGCAGATAGCATTGGATCCACTGCCACAGACAGTTAAGGCTCAGCTGTTAAGAGCACAGCTGATGGTAAACATTTGGTTATTCCAAATCCTGGACGGAAAACTTGAAACAACTGCCCTCAACTGTGTTTTGCAATTTGACATAATGTATGGAAAAATTTGAAATCCAGAGAATGGTGTCCCAAATGCTTTATGATCATTTTAAATACATGGAAACATAGAAGCAGGAATATGCCAGTCAGATCTTCAAGTTTATTTTGATCATGGCTGATCATCAAAATCAAAACCCTGGTTCGCACCCCCCTTACCCCCATATCCCCTGATCCTTTCCTCCCTTAAAGCTATATCTAATTGTTTTTGAAATCACACAGTGTTTCAGCCGTTAAACAACAAAACAAACAGCAATAAAATAAACAAAAAAAACCTTAAACTAAGACAATGGCTTTACATAATATCTGACTTAAGCCAGTTTGAAACATTTATTTCATTTCTCAACCTTCGGAGCTACTTATCCCCAAGTGTTTCACAACAATTTGTAGATTTTTAAAAAATAGAACAAAAAAATCCAGTAACAGTTACCATAGCAGGCAGTAATTTCTGTTTGGGTGTTGTTTCTGAGGTAAAACAAACACCTGACTTCTCAAGGCAGGATTTTTCCCCCCAGGATGACTTACTGGGAGTTAGTTATTCCTACTGTGGTTGAGGTTAGGGGAAGCTACCCTTGTATGGGATTAATCATCTCCTGATGTGGCATTTTTCCCTTTTGATCTTCCCTTATTTCAACTAACCTCTTTCGAAGTCAAATTTAATTAACTTTATTATGCTGATTCTACCTTTTCAAGTATAAATACAATGTTCACACTGTGGCCTCATTTGAACCTCTATCAGTCCATTCAAACCCTTTGGGTGGGATTATCCGCCTACGCTCGCCCCAAAACCAGAAAACCTCAACGAAACTAACAGACTTTTCCATGGTCCACCCCTCACCCACTCCAAATCCCAATGCAGGCAGAAAGGGAAAATGCATCCCTTTATATTCTGTTCCCCATTGTTACCAACTTACCTTAGGTAAACATCTGTTAGCAATGTTGCTAGGCTCATCAGCATATCAGGAGAATTAGTTCCATTAGTCTAACCTAGTTGTCCCTGCCTTTAAGCAGCTTATATTTTCCAATAGTTATATATACATATAAGTAGAGAGCATTCTAATTTATTGGACTTCCTTCATATTTACCTGAGCCAATGACTTATCTAATGAACTGCAACTCCGACAGTGTAACATGCTCTCAGTGTTGTAGTAGTGGAGTCTAATGTGTGTGTTTAATTCCTGAAGCTTCCATTAGCTTCTGACTCCAAGACAAGTGGCTGGCTTGCATTCCCCACTGGGGTTGGGATTAGAGATCAGCAAGAGTTAGAAAATGGCCCTATCAGCCTGTGTTCCTCAGCTCGATCCCACTTCCAGCCCATATTTTGTGATGGTGGTTTGGTATTTGACAGGTCTGCATGTGAAGGCTGGCTCATTAAGCCCTAATAATGGCCAATTAAGGGGAAATTGATTATATTTTTCAGCTGTGCCTGCCTGGGTGCAGCATTTGCCACAGAATGTTCTGCATAGTGTCTCCCCTTCCCAGGATGATGTTCTATCTGCTGAATCTATTTCACAGGATCACAGAGTACTACAGCACAGGAGAGGCCCTTTGGCCCATCGAGTCTGCACTGACACACAAAAGGTCCTGACCTGCCCGCCTAATCCCACTTACCAGAACTTGGTCCATGGCCTTGCATGTTATTGCGTGCTAAGTACTCATCCAGGTAATTTTTAAAGGATGTGAGACATCCAAACTCCACTACCCTCCCAGGCATTAGTTCTTAATTAAAGATTTTAAAAATGCTAGAGGGATTTAAAAATGCTATATAGAACATAGAACATTACAGCGCAGAACAGGCCCTTCGGCCCACGATGTTGCGTCGACCAGTTAAAAAACAATGACCCTCTAACCTAAACCAATCCCTTCCCATCCATAAACCTATTCACGGATCTCCTAAACGCCCCCAAACTAGGCGCATTTACAACTGCAGCAGGCAGGGCATTCCAATCCCTCACCACCCTCTGGGTAAAGAACCTACCCCTGACATCCGTCCTATAACTACCACCCCTTAATTTAAAGCTATGCCCACTCGTGCTAGCTTTCTCCATTCGAGGAAAAAGGCTATCACTGTCCACCCTATCTAAACCTCTAATCATCTTATATGTTTCAATAAGGTCCCCTCTTAGCCGCCTTCTTTCTAACGAAAACAACCTCAAATCCCTCAGTCTCTCCTCATAGGACCTCCCCTCCGTACCAGGCAACATCCTGGTAAACCTTCCCTGCACCCTCTCCAAAGCCTCCACGTCCTTCCTATAATGTGGGGACCAGAACTGCACACAATACTCCAAGTGCAGCCGCACCAGCGTTTTGTACAGTTGCAACATGACGCTGCGGCTCCTAAATTCAATCCCCCTACCAATAAACGCCAAGACACCGTATGCCTTCCTAACAACCCTATCTACTTGATTCCCAACTTTCAGGGATCTATGTTCACATACACCTAGATCCCTCTGATATAAGACACTTACATCTTATAGTGGATGCACCCTCTCTCTCTCTCTCTCTCCCTCTCTCCCTTTCTTTTTTACTTATACACCACTGCAGTCTACTGCCACTTTCAAGTTGGGAGGCTTAAAGTTCATCCACTGTCCATAATTTGATAATAAACCTTCCTCTGGGGGTTAATCACTATTGCTCAGGGAGCTGGTTTGGAACTCAGAAACAATCCTGACAACTGTTTCCCATTCCCCAGTGGAAAATCCAACCTATTATGTTTCATTTGAGAGATACTCAGAATGTGGCAACATGCTACATTGTGGCATGATAGAAATAGGGAGAGGCACGGGAGAGAAAGGTAATATCACCCGACCAGTAGTTCAGAGCCACTGGCGAACGTCCTGGACAGTAAGAAGTCCTCACAACACCAGGTTAAAGTCCAACACTTCACCTGACGAAGGGGCAAACCCCAAAAACTAGTGGTGTTTACTACCAAATAAACCTGTAGGACTTTAACCTGGTGTTGTGAGACTTCTTACTGTGTTTACCCCAGTCCGACGCTGGCATCTCCACATCAGAATGTTCTGGAGGCATGGGCTCAAATCACCCCTGCCCTGTCCCATGTCAGCAAGTAGAATTTAAATTCAATGAATAAAATCTGCAGTATGAAGCTACTTTCAGTAACCGTGACCATGAAACTGTCATGGATTGTTGCAAAAGCCCATTTGGTTCACTGATGTCCTTCCCTGGCCTGGCTTACATGTGACTCCAGACCCGTAGCAATGTGATTGCCTCTTAGCTGCTCTCTGGCTTGGCCTAGTGAGCTACTCAGTTAAAGGGCAATTAGGGACCGACAATAAATGCTGGCCTAGCCACCGATGTCCACATCCCATGAAAGACTAAATAATACAGATTTTCTGTACGATTTCCAACACACTGAGCTGCTGTTTTCAATTGGGATTTTTCCATAGAAACTGGGATCACCTTGTCTCCTAATATTGTTCTGGTTTTCCTTTTCTTCTTTCTTCTAATTCCACCATGTGTTCCAAAGTTGTACGCTTCCAGTGCTGTGGTTGTGAGCTGTGGCTTCCTCCACACTTACTGCCTTGTGTGGAAAGCTGCATAGCACATTCCCTAATGATTGCAACAATATGCTTCACTCTGACAGCATGCTCCTTTTAAGCATTGGTCTGCAGATTTTATTATTTGTTCATGGAGTGTGGGCGTTGCTGGCTGGGCCAGTATTTATTGCCCATCCCTGAAAACATTTTAGGAGGTTCACTAGGCTGATACCGGAGTTGAGGGGGTTGAGCTATGAAGAGAGGCTGAATAGACTGGGCTTGTACTCGTTAGAGTTTAGAAGGATGAGGGGGGATCTCATTGAGACATATAAGATGATGAAAGGGATGGATAGGGTAGAGGTGGAGAGGTTCTTCCCACTCAGAAAGGACAGCAGGACTAGAGGGCACAGCCTCAAGATAAGGGGGGGGGACTGTTTAGAACAGAGTTGAGGAGGAACTTCTTCACTCAAAGGGTGGTGAATCTCTGGAATTCTCTGCCCGTTGAGGTGGTGGAGGCTGCCTCGCTAAATATATTTAAGATGCGGGTAGATAGGTTTTTGGTAGGCAAGGGGATTAAGGGTTATGGGGAGAAAGCGGGAAAGTGGAACTGATCCACTTCAGATCAGCTATGATCTTATTGAATGGCGGGGCAGGCTCGAGGGGCTAGATGGCCTACTCCTGCTCCTATTTCTTATGTTGTTCTTATGTTCTTATGTCAATCACATTGCTGTGGATCTGGAGTCGCATGTAGGCCAGACCAGGTAATGATGGCAGATTTCTCTTGCTAAAGGACATTAGTGAACCAGATGGGTTTTTGCAATAATAGCTTCATGGACACCGTTACACTTTTAATTCCAGATTCTCATCGAATTCAAATTTCACCATCTGCTGTGGTGGGACATGAACTCAGGTCCCCAGAGCATTACCCTGGGTTTCTGGATTACAAGTCTAGTGACAATACCATTACGCCACCACCTCCATGATAACCAGGCTACAGATAACCTGATGTCTGGTTATCTGTAGCCACCAGGCATCAAAAAAAAAGGGAGAGGGACCTTCCATGAAGACATAACACTTCTCAGTGGCTGCAGGCCTTTGACTAGCTCTGTGACCGGTACATCATATAGCAGCAACCCATAGTGCTCCACACTCTTCATTGGCAAATCATCTCCTACCTTTACATTTGCTTATGGAAGACAAAGACCCCCTTCTCTGGCCTTCTGGGCAGATTTCTGTTGTGTCTGACATTACTTGTATGTGACTGTGGTGCTGGTGGTGGAACGGGGAAGCGAAAGAAACAAAAATCAATCCATATAAGTTTCAGTCATAGCCACAAGGATGTTCAGGCTCTGAAAGCAGTCTGGCAAAAACACTCATCATTTGAAATAGCTGATAGAACGATGAGAGAAGAGTAGAAGATCTGGGGAAACTATAACTGGACCTACCTTTCAGGCAGGCAGACAGACGGATGAGCAGCAAGCACACCCCAGGGGGGGAGTTTTCCTGTCCCACCCGCCATGGGAATCATAGTGGGTGGAGTGGGGGAGGGGGGGGGGGGGGGTGCGGGGGAGGGGGGGGCAGACCGTGCAATGGTCCATCGACCTTGGGAGGGATGTTCCAATTTTAGGGTGAGTGTGGCCGAAAAATCCTGCCCCACGTCATCAATTTGAGGCCTGAACTATTTTAACTTTTAAACCTCATTCACATTGATTAACTGGCAAACCATACGGTCATGTTGGAAATATTACAGTTTCCTTCCAAAGGTATAAATCCCCAAGAAATAGCTTAAGAGTCAAATAGCAGAAAGTAAGTACAATGGATGGCAACAAGAAGATAAACTTCAAGAACCTCTGAGCAATAGGATCACAAGTAAGACATCCACACAATCCATCCCTTCAGATCCTCTCATTAAAGAAGAACTCTTATCTAAAAATATATATTTGTTTATTATTTGAAGGAAGAATAAACACTTACTGTTTTCATGACAAGGCCCTCAGAGTACGGAGGAGATTTACAAGGATGTTGCCTGGATTGGGAGGCATGCCTTATGAAGATAGGTTAAGGGAGCTCAGTCTTTTCTCCTTAGAGAGACGAAGGATGAGAGGCGACCTGACAGAGGTTTATAAGATGTTGAGAAGTATAGATAGGGTGGATTCTCAGAGGCTATTTCCCAGGGCTGAAATGGTCGCTACGAGAGGACACAGGTTTAAGGTGCTGGGGAGCAGGTACAGAGGAGATGTCAGGGGTAAGTTTTTCACTCAGAGGGTGGTGAATGAGTGGAATTGGCTGCCGTCGGTGGTGGTGGAGGCGAACCCACTGGGGTCTTTTAAGACACTTCTGGATGAGTATATGGGATTTAATGGGATTGAGGGTTATGGATAGGCCTGGTAGGTATGGATATGATCGGCGCAACTTGTGGGCCAAAGGGCCTATTTGTGCTGTAGTGTTTTATGTTCTATGTTCTATCATATTCATTCATGTGACAAGATTGATTTATTTCATTGCAGGAAACAAAAACAAGGATTTGACACCAGGCTTTTTCATGAAGATGATAAGGGTCTTATTTCCTTCTCTGATTGGGAAAGGAATCAGCACTGGAGGCCTTCTGGCTGTTGGAAAGTTCCAATATCAGTAATCATGACTGTTGTTTCAAGCCTCTCAAGTCTACAATGCTATTTGCATTGCCACATCTTTTTACAGGTGCCAAGAGGTAGCTTTACACTTGGCAGGGGTTCACTGGGCCTAAGTCAATGATCTAAACCTATATATCCAAATGGGTTCAGGGCAAATCAGACAGATCATACGTTGGGTAAATCTTGTCTGACAGGTGACCACATATAAGAGAATGAGAAAATCAGTCCCAAAATTACCTGTGTTAACAAGTTACACAAGATAAATGCAGGAACTCTTCCAGATTAAAACAATAACTTACTGTTATTTCTCATCACGAAACATTATGTGTCTTAACCAAAATTCTATGCAGCTGCAACATGACTTGCCAACTTTTATATTCAGTGTTCCAACCAATGAAGGCAAGCATGCCATCAGCCTTTTGACTATCACATCCACTTGTGTTGCCATTTTCAAGGAACTGTGGGCCTGTATGCCTAGATCAGTAAGAAGTCTCATAACAGCAAGTTAAAGTCCAACAGGTTTATTTGGTAGTAAATGCCACTAGCTTTCGGAGCGCTGCTCCTTCATCAGGTGAGTCTTGATGAAGGAGCAGCAATCCAAAAGCTAGTGGCGTTTACTACCAAATAAACCTGTTAGACTTTAACCTGCTGTTGTGAGACTTCTTACTGTGTTTACCCCAGTCCAATGCCGGCACCTCCACATCATGCCTAGATCAGACCATAAGATATAGGAGCAGAATTAGGCCATTTGGCCCATTGAGTCTGCTCCACTATTCAGTCATGGCTGGTATGATTCTCATCCCCATACTCCTGGCTTCTCCCTGCAACCCTTTATCCCCTTCCTGATCAAGAACCTATCTGTCTCTGAGTTAAAGACATTCAATGACCTGGTCTTCACAGCCCTCTGTGAGAATGAATTCCACAGATTCACCACCCTCTGGCTGAAGAAATTCCTTCTCATCTCAATTTTAAAGGAGCGTCCCTTCACTCTAAGGTTGTGTCCTCAAGTTCTAGTCTCTCCTACAAGTGGAAAAATCGTTTTCATGTCCACTCTATCTAGACCTCTCAGTATTCTGTAAGTTTCAATTAGATCCCTCCTCATCTTTCTAAACTTCATCGAGAATTGGCCCAGGTTCCTCAATCGCTCCTCATATGACACACATTTCATTCCTGGGATCATTCTTGTGAACCTCCTCTGGACCCCCTCCAAGGCCAACACATCCTTCCTTAGGTATAGGTTGCAAAGCTGCTCACAATATTCCAAATGTAGTCTGGCCACAGTCTTAGCAGTACATCCCTGCTCTTGTATTCTAGCCCTCTAGAAATAAACGCTAACATTGTATGTTAATGCTTCTAAGGGTTCTGCCATTTACTGTATACTTCCCTCCTGCATTAGACTTTCAAAATGCATCACCTCGCATTTGTCCAGATTAAATTTTGTCTGCTGTTTCTCCACCCAAGTCTCAAGCCTATCTATATCATGCTGTATCCTCTGACAATCCTCCACACTATCCACATCTCCCCCAATCTTTCAGATCTCCTGTCAGAAAAACACCCTTCCACCACTAGTCTCTGTCTTCTATGTCCAAGCCAGTTTTGTATCCATCTTACCAGCTCACTGCAGATCCCATGTTAACTTCATCTTCTGTATCAGCCTTCCATGAGGGACCTTGTCGAAAGCCTTGCTAAAATCCATGTAGACAACATCCACCACCCTGCCCTCATCAATCATCTTTGTCACTTCCTCAAAAAACTCAATCATGTCAGTGAGACATGACCTCCCCCACACAAAGCCATGCTGCCTATCACTAATAAGTCCTTTTTTTAAACCAAATGTGAGTAAATCCAGTTCCTAAGAATCTTCTTCAACAATATCCCTACAACTGACGTAAGGTTCACCAGCCTGTAATTTCCCAGATTGTCCCTGTTGCCCTTCTTAAACAAAGGAACAACATTGGCTATTCTCCAGTCCACTGGGACCTCTCCTGTGACTAAAGAGGGGGCAAAGATTTTATACAAGGCCCTAGCAATTTCCTCCCTCACCTCCATCAGTATTCTGGGATAGATCCCATCAGATCCCAGGGACTTGTCCACCTTATTTCTTTTCAAAATACCCAACTCCACCTCTTTTTTTTATATTGACATGCCCTAGAATATCAACATATCTCTCTCTGGACTCACCGTACATCATGTCCTTCTCCTTTGAAAATACCAATGAAAAATATTTGTCAAGGGCCGCTGTTGTTTCCCAACATCCAGGAATCCTGGTTGCCCAGTGCAAATGAGAGGTGTAAAGCTGAGGCATGAAGTATCGTTAATGTTTTAACTGAGTGATCCACCACTTGGGAGAGAGTTGACTTTCCCCAAACCCCCAACTCTGTCTCACTGTCACTAAAACCAGAGTGTGGGAATTCCAGATGGGTTGCATTTGGGTTTCTGATTTCTAAAATGTATCCCTCTCATTCGACCCAAACCCACCTGATTTACCCCTGTTGGCTCAATTGTCTCCTGTTTCCAATGTTCTTTATCATTGTTCATCTCCATTGAACTATGTAAATCTCCAATGTATTGGCAAGTCCAAGCGTACACATTGTTTGCAATTAGGTATTTTTAATTCTTGGGCAGAATATTAGCTATTGTTTACAACTTCCCATTACAGCGGTTAATCTGCTGCCCCCTGAGTTCTTCATAGGATCCCTATAGTGCAGAAAGAGGCCATTCGGCCCATCAGGCCTGCATCAACAACAATCCCAACCAGGCCTTATCCCCATAACCCCAAGTATTTACCCTGCTGCTCCCCCTGACACTAAGGGCCAATTTATCATGGCAGTGAACCTAACCTGCACATCTTTGGACTGTGGGGGGCAATCCACGCAGACACGGGGAGAATGTGCAAACTCCATACAGACAGTGATCCAAGGCCAGAATTGAACTAATTGTCCCTGGTGCTGACAGGCAGCAGTGCTAACCACTGAGTTCTTATCCAGTTTCTTTCTAACATTCTTGTTTTACTTAAGCAGTCAACTCGGTGAATTCAGGAATTTCCCAAGGACGTGAACTGAGGCCTCAGATTTTCACCATGCATTAAATAATCAGATCAACAAACAGAGATATATGGCTAAGTTTCTGGATGGCACAAAAGACTGTTTTTAATGACTAACCTTTCATTCTTTGATGGAAACTGATCAGTACTGATAAGTTAACACACACCTACACAATGGAATAGTTTGTTGGATGGCCTGTTATAGTGGTGCATGTAGTTGTAAAACAGATTCATTCCATAACTCTAAATATTATTAGTATCTGTATATACTTATGATACCTGCCTCCTTCAGGTGTCAGGCTGTAAAAGGATATTGGCGAGTATACACTTCCATTGGATTGGTCCATGATTATGCTTGGCAAAGCATTGTAGAGGTTTGCCATTACCTTCTGCAGCATGGCTGACCCAGAAACTATCTCGTTCTTACCACCGGCCAGAACATGTATCGGAAGGATTTACAAGCTGATAACCAAACTATTTAGCCATGTTGTGAATGCACCTTCCACACACAGCCTTCAAGTTCTGAAGTGTGACTTGAAACCAGAGATGTGGATGCTACCATTGTATCACAACATGCCACTTACTTATGACATTATAGGAACAAAATATCATCATGTCACTGTAAGGGAAATGCTTCTTGAAGTATCTATCCTGACTCATCTCTGTTGAAAACTTTGAAAAGTATAAAACAAGTGCCAAGTGAGACATTCACGAAACATGTATCCATTTCTGGAATGTGGGTGTTACTGGCTAGGTCAGTATTTATTGCCCATTCCTAATTGCCCTTGAGGACGTGGTCATGAACCGTCTTCTCGAACTGCTGCAATCCATATGTTGCAGATACACCCACACAATTCTGTTAGGGAGGGCGTTCCAGGAATTTGAACCAGTGACAGTGACGGAACTGCAACATATTTCCAAGCTAGGATGAAATGTGACTTGGAGGAGAACTTGCAGGTGGTTCTGCTCCCAGGGTTCTGCCCTTCTAGAGATCATGGGTTTGGAAGGTGTTGTTGAAGGAACCTTGGTATGTTGCTGCAGTACATCTAGTAGATGGTACATACTGTCTAGCATTGTGCATTGGTGGTGGAGGGAGTGAATGTGAGTGGATGGGGTCCAATCAAGCGGGCTACTTTGTCCTGGATGGTACGAGCTTCTTGAGTATTGTTGGAGTTGCACCCATGCAGGAAGTGGAGAGTGTCCATCACACTCTTGACACATATCTTGCAGATGGTGTACAGACTTTGCAGAATAAGGAGATACATTTCTCTCCACAGGACTCCTAGCCTCTGATCTGCTGTTATACCCACAGTTTTTAAATGGCTGGTCTAGTTGAGTTTCCTATTAACTCAGACAGTAGAAAAGAGATGACAAAAGAATAAAATGTTGTACAACTGGCTATATTTTATTAGTTTCAAGAAAAATGGGATGAAACGCCGTCAGTACATAAATAAAGTACAAATACCTTCAAGGATAATGTCAACATATTCCGCAGGCTTATAAAATGAAGAAAGAAATTTTACTTAAAACCAAGATACGCATTATGTGACTTGAATATTAATATGCATACGTGACAGGCTAATTGAATTCTAAGAATTAAGATCACATAAGTAATTTCAATAGTGTTTTATAATACAAATAAATACACATTAGGACCACTCTCCATTCTTTTTCGTTTCCAAAGGCACTTTTTCTTCCTTGTAATAAAGAAAGCTAACAGTGATTCTTTATTTCTTTGTTAATTTTCCTTTGCATATGTTTTGGTTTTCGGGGTGCTCTAGATACACATCAGAGTCCCACTGCAGTCCAGCTACAGGCCAGGTTTCAGTGAACTGAAATTTTCCCTTCTCACATTATGGTGCCCCAGCCCGACCTCCCCCCCCACTTGCAGCCCCTACCCCCACTCCCCCCAACCCCTTACCCCCAGCCCACCACCCCCACTGACTTCAGCAGTGTTCCTTTTCTGGTTTGTTCAGCTGTAAAACTTTAAGCAAGTCTTCCAATTCTGTTTTGCATCCTTGATTCATACAGATCTGGCTGATTTCTGCTTCCCCTTCTTTGAAAATGTTCCATCGTCCTAGGGCCCACAGGAAACAAAAATGGTTACGAAATTCAAACAAAGTGCAGCATTTTTCTGCAACATTCAGTGAATGTAGACTGGACAGCTGCTTGTGAGATGCAAGGCAATAATTGGATCAAAGGATTTAAAATGAAATCACAAGTCAAGAGAATAATATCTGAACACTTTTGATGTCATCCAACCTCTTCACATGGTTGCACAGAGCTTACAGCACAGAAAGAAGCCCTTTGACTGCACAGTGGGTTAGCACTGCTGCCTCCCAGTGCCAAGGACCCCATTTGATACCTGACTTGGGTCACTGTCTGTGCGGAGTCTGCACATTCTCACTGTGTCTGTGTGGGTTTTCTCTGGGTGCTCCGGTTTCCTCCCACAGTCCGATAGACATGCTGGTTAGGTGCATCGGCCATGCCAAATTCTCCCTCAGTGTACTCAAACAGGCGCCAGAATGTGGCGACTAGGGGATTTTCACAGTAACCTCATTGCAGTGTTAATGTAAGCCTACTTGTGACACTAATAAATAAACTTAAACAATGATAATGCTTCACACAAGTTTCCTTCCATCCCTCTTTATCCAATGCTGTCGACATAATCTTCTATTCCATTCACCCTATTCTCTCTTCCCATTAAATACATGTATGACGTTAACCTCAACTGCTCATTATGCTAATGAATCCCACATTGTTACCACTCTCTGGACAATGAATTGAATTCTTTATTAGATTAATTGAGTAACCTATTTATTGCCCCTATTTTTGGATTCCCCGACAATTGGAAACTTAAGGCAAGATTTTGTTCTTTGGTTCAGGACTCTGTGGTCAGGTTAAAATGGGAATCAGAACCCTGCACAATGAGGGAAACAGTCACATGGCAGATTTTCCCCAAATTGGCCAATTAGTGACCAGAAGGCAAGTTTGCTGGCCCACCAAAGACAGGATCTCAAAGCTGGAGGGGCAATAGAAAGTCCTCCAGCTCAGAAGGGGTTGCAGCCTGTAATTCAGCTATGTTCCAAAGATTAGACTAAAAAATTGAATCCACCGTCTTTCTGGAGGACTGAGTTTCTTCAAAGAGTGAAAAACTCCCATTCGTCTCTGACATTCGGTCTTAAGAGATCATACACTGCCTTTAATTGGGGCATAGATCAGGTAGATAGCGTCTTTTCCCAAAGGTAGGGGAGTCCAAAACTGGAGGGCGTAGGTTTAAGGTGAGAGGGGAGAGATATAAAAGGGGCCAGAAAGCAATTTTCTCACAGAGGGTGGTGAGTATTTAGAACGAGCTACCAGAGGTAGTGGTAGAAGTGGATACAATTTTGCCTTTTAAAAAGCATTTATACAGTTACAAGGGTGTAGAGGGATATGGGCCAAATGTGGGCAATTGAGACTAGCTTAGTGGTAAAAAATTGGGCAGCATGGACAAATTGGCATGAAAGGTCTGTTTCCATTCTTTAAACCTCTCTGATTCTATGACCTGCTGTATTTTCATGCCCCTCCCCACCTCTTTGTTTTCCCCCCTACAGGACTAAAAATCATTCCCATCTCCTTAATCTATCAAAACATAAGGCTCAAAACCAGAAATGCAGTGGAATACTGTCCACCTTGTTTGGATGAGTGCACCTCCAACAACATTAAAATAACTCAACCCCATCCAGAACAAAGCAGGATTGGTACTGCATCTGAAAGATCCGCTCCCTTCACAGCTTCTGCAGTGTGACCCAGCTATTAAAAGTGCTGAAGAAACTTGCTGAGGCTTCTTCAACAGCATCTCCCAAACACACACTACTCTCTGGATGTCTGCAGTGGGATTCATTCTTACTTCATGTAAATCCAGCCATTTCTTGATCATCACGGGGAAATTGATGGCAATGTCCTGTTCTTGCAATGCTGGTGGTGATTTGTCACCAATCACCATGTATTTCTTCCTCATCACAAATGCTGGGTTTGAGGCACATTTAATGGCAGGTACCATGGATGAATCTTATGACACTGTGGTGGTTATGTTTCCGGCAGTCAGGCACGTTTAATATGATGGATGGCTAGCCTATCACCTTCCTGCCCACCTGGCCTCTAACACAGGAGATGGGTAAGGTGCCCACTTGCCTGTCCACCCTTAAGTGGCCCCTTAACAACCTTAATCTACTTCCACTCTCATAATATGCTGGACAGTGGAAGGTGAGCGAGAGTGGAACGTTGTTTTTTAATCCCCTACAGATGTTGATGAAAAAAGAAAGGGGATAGGTTGTTAGAAAGTGGGAAGCCCTGTGTGCGGATTGGTTGGCGGGCTGTAGTCCCACTCTCCGCTTATTCAGGCCACCTCAGCATAACGTTGATGCAAGGAGCTATGGTTAAAATCAGTTCATCTGCGAGCACCACTTCACACCAACCCAATCCCTATTCTGCCCCATGTATTTATTTCAGAAAATTTGGGTCTTATTCTTAATCAAGGAGAAGCAGGGTGGGTGGAGCAGGGGATATGTTGGTGAGAGTAGAGGGAGACCATAAAAGTTGGGAAGGTCGAAGTCTTGATAAATTTAAGGGCAGGATATGGTTTTCATTTTTCAACCTTAATTTCTCACCCAATAGTAATCCCCAGAAAACCAGTTATAGAAGAAGGAGGCCATTGTCAATGGCGCATGGTGATCAGGAAAGATCATAGACAGGATTGAGTGGGGCAGTGCAGACAGAGGGTTTGAGAAATTGGACTTGGTGTAGTTGGTTGGCAGATCGCAGCAAGGGAGGCAAAGATCAAGACGCAAGGGTTTCTTACCAACAATTGAGAGGGAGGGGGGAGGAGGAAGATCATGTGGAGAGAGATTAGGATTCACTGGCTTGTAGGAGGAATTGCTATTGTATGTGGGACAAGTAATTGCAGGTGGTGGGGTGGGGAGAGGGCAGGGGGCATAGTGTTGGCCAATCACAGCAGATGATTTACTTGAGTTGTCTGAATCCACGTCATCCCTCTTTCTGGCCCACAAACAGTACGCTAAAAAAAAGTGCTGGATCTGGGTACTCCTGGAACCTTCAGGATCTCAACTAGCCAGCACTAAGTTAAACCAATTGAGAAAACTCGAGAAACTGAGTTTCAATAGCATATTACAATCACAGACCCACCTCTCCACAGTGGGTTATTTGAACATTCTTAAACCCACATAGTTAAAACAAATGCATTTGCGGCAATATTGGGGTTTATCAATTTCGTTACCCATCACCAAACCTTCTCCAGCCCATCATTGGAGTAAAATTCTTCCCGCTGCTTTAACTTCTTAAACAAACATACCATACGTTACTAAGCTACTCAGTGAAATAGATTATTTCATTATTTATTTTAATTTATGATCTTCCAACCACCACTTTGCCTGAAAGGGAACTTAATAGGAACCAAATATTTTGTTGATGAACCCATGAATCAAATATAATTTGCCAAACTGGCTTTGAGTTCACAATGTACAGTTGTTCCTTAATTGAACGCAATCTGGCAACTAACTGACAATCTCACCAATGATCATAAGGATGACTGGTATGGGGGAATGCAAATGTAATCTTATCACCATGCAGCCCAACATTTTCTCCTAAGGATGGTCTTAAGCTGTATTCTTGGAGCAGACTGGGGTTTTACAACACTTGTAACACCATATTATACCTAGCATGGCTGTGTTATGCACATCCCTCAACTTGACGAGCACATAACATGTTTTACAAAGTTACACCTCTGCAAAAAAGAATGTGTTCCCATGTGTTTATTCCATTACAGTCATGCTTTGCCCTGAACCATTGTTACTTACTCTGAGTGGTCCGTGTCAGTGGTTTAAAAGATCCAAGGTTGACCTGTTTTTCAAAGTCTCTCCTTGACATTTTCTCCATGTAAAAGTGGCGTAGAACACCTGCCGTGGGAAACAGTGACAGCTATATTAGGAATTCTAATTTCCAAGTTAAATAATTAACTTCTCATTGTAAAACAAATTCATTTTTCAAAAGTAGTTGCTTCTGATTCAACTGTAGAGCTGGAATTCAGAGTGTTAACCGTACACAATAAAAAACTCTTCAGAGGCTGGTGTCTCTTCACCAGATTCCCATTATGTACAAATTCTATTCCAGTGCTTTAGGTACAAAGTCAGAATCCAGAGGGCCAATGGACCTGATGCTCCCATTTTTATGTATAGATGAGGGTCCCTGATCGGGCAGGCAATTATGATCTCAATCAGGGAGCTCATACTCAGAGGCCAACCTCATGTGTCTTGTTGAAGTTATTACACACACTATTCTACATACTCTATAACTTACTTAATGGTCTGCATCTGAGATGTTTTGCCACAGTTAATGTCCCCACTTCTAGGTTTGAGTCCCATTCCACAGCATGATGGCCATAGACGGTGCATCTATAATGCGGCCAAACAGGTTGATTGTCAACCTGCAAAGCCTTCCAACATTTCCACAGCAGTTGGCAAGAACAGATGGGGCTCCTGGTCAGGCAAGCTTGATGCCCCTCAAGTTCGGAAGATACAGTATAGAGGTGAATCAATTTCAGAGCGTGGAACATAAGAACATAAGAAATAAGAGCAGGAGTAGGCCACCTAGCCCTTCGAGCCTGCTCCTCCATTCAATAAGATCATGGCTGATCTGAAGTGAATTAGATCCACTTTCCCACTTTCTCCCCATAACCCTTAATTTCCCTGTCTATCAGAAACCTATCTACCCGTGACTTAAATATATTTAGCGAGGTAGCCTCCACCACTTCAATGGGCAGAGAATTCCAGAGATTCACCACCCTTTGAGTGAAGAAGTTCCTCCTCAACTCCGTTCTAAACTGCCTCCCCCCCACCTTATTTTGAGGCTGTGCCCTCTAGTTCTGCTATCCTTTCTAAGTGGGAAGAATCTCTCTACCTCTACCCTATCCATCCCCTTCATTATCTTATATGCCTCTATAAGATCCCCCCTCAGCCTTCTAAACTCTAACGAGTACAGACCCAGTCTATTCAATCTCTCTTCATAAGTTAACCCCTTCATCTCCGGTATCAGCCTGGTGAACCTTCTCTGTACTCCCTCCAAGGCTAATATATCTTTTCGCAAATGCGGGGACCAAAATGACACACAGTACTCCAGCTGCAGCCTCACCAGTGCCCTGTAGAGTTGCAGCAAGACCTCCCTGCTTTTATATTCTATCCCCCTCGCTAGAAAGGCCAACATGCCATTCGCCTTCCTGATCACCTGCTGCACCTGCAGACTGGGTTTTTGCGACTCGTGTACAAGGACCCCCAGGTCCCTCTGCACTGTAGCATGCTGCAGCTTTTCTGTTATTTCTATTAACCTACTATTATTTCTGCCAAAGTGGATAACCTCACACTTGCTAACATTATACTCCATCTGCCAGGTCCTCGCCCACTCAGTCAGCCTATCCAGATCTCTCTGAAGACTTTCCGCGCCCTCCACGCAATTCGCTTTTCCACTCATTTTCGTGTCATCAGCAAATTTTGTTACCCTACACTCAGCTCTCTCCTCCAGGACGTCTATGGAAGACAGTTACTGTAAACAAACACAGTTAATTTAATTGTATTTTCTTCTTTATTCTGAATGCCCAATATTATGCATCATTCCCATCCTGACACCAGGCTTGTAGGCAAGCTTCTGATCCACACCTACTCTACGATTAGCTGCGTGAAAGAGCAGAGAGAGCTCATTCAACTTGACTCATTTCATCCAACTATGCTTCTTTCATAGTGAGGAAGTGTTGCAGTTTCCATTACCATCTCCCCGAGACCCTAGGCACAGCCAAACTCAACTCTTGGCAAACAATGTGTGTAACTATTCCGTAGCATAATGGTTTGACAATGGGCATTGTTTGTCAGTTTGCATTTTTGGTGATTTGCTTTACAAGTCTTTTAATACAAAAGTGTGTATGGTACAGTTACAAACAACTCTGACTTTTGCATACTGCCTTAACGGCTTATGGATATAATCTCCTGTTCTATTTAAAGCCAACTGGAATTCATACAGAATCAAGTAATCTTAAATGTAGCCTAATTCCGTTCAGACATAAATCTATTTTAAGGATACATGTCAAAGTTTGCTTCTGTGCAGCTACTAACACGACTAATCTGGCAACATATCCAAAGGGTGGTACCATGTGGAATGATATCTTTACTGCGTGTCACCGTCTTTCACTACCAGAGTTTTACAAGATTGTAAAATAAATTTATGTGTGTTGGAGGACTTCGTCTCAAAGCCATTTTGTTTGCTGAGATGCTGTTTGGGAGGTTATAAAAAGAACTTGTGCACATATTTGTTGCATAGGAGCACTGCATTGCTTAGTCAGATTTAGTCAGCTGTTTCTCATAGTCTGGTGATTATTACAGGAATGCATTGGCTGCTCATCAGTATTGACAACCCTTGGCATGAAAGAATTTTGCACTTCCCATAGTTTAAGCATTATATGAATAATGGCTTTTTAATCGCACAAGAGAAAATTGTCATAGTCCAGTTGGACTGCAACTTCCCAAGTCAATGTGAATGGTTTTCATTGTGCATTAATGTAGAAAGTGACAGTATAACCTGGGAGTCAGGACTAAATCTGATATAAAATTTCAAAGACTTTAGGAATAGTGGGAAAGACCTGGATGTGGAAGCCCCACCCGTATTTCTGACGGAGCCAATTTTTGCAGGCAGGGGAGAGGGCCAGAGAGTGAATCACACAGGCAAGAAACCCAACCTTAGCAGGGTCAACTCAAGTTAGTGCAGAGTTCAAACAGGCCACATTTTTGCTGTTTCGAGGACCAAAACCCACAGCATCCGTGTGTACAGCATGGGATGGCACAATTTATAGAACGGATGTAAACCCTACTGCAGGGCAGAAAAGGTCCATTATAGTGTCATGATCTGGATTTATTTAAATCATCAGCTTTTAAAAATGAAAAGAATATCAGGCTAAAGCTGGCAGTTAGAGTTAAAATACATTGGCTGCTGGACTGCTTTGATTGACAGGCCATCTGATGTAGGTTAGAAAAGAGTACCATATGTTCCTTCAGTTTCAACAGAGTTCATTGCTGAGCCATTATGTATTCTTGCAGTAATCTCAGCAGCTGATTGAATTCACATTTTGACTGACAGATTAAAGTGGATATTAAAGGATTAACAATCTTTGATGTTGCTACTAAATAGACCTTTTTTTTTAGTAGACTGAACATTTGAGTCTATTTAAAATTTTTGAATATGTTTCATGAATTCATTTCTTTCCATATTAAGTGGGTATGAGGAAGAACACTATGAAATTGTTGGAATTTTAATTTATTCATCTCCACATGGCTCCAGGTCTTCCCATGGTGGCAATAGAGTTGGCATGGGGAATGAGGCAGAATTGAGGGGGAAAGGGGGCATGGTTGGGGCTGAGGGCTGTATGAGGAGTGAGGGTTAGAGGGCCTAACAACTTCTAAAACAAAATTAGGACAAAGTCTGAGAGAGCCAAGGCCCTCTAAGACAGCCCATCTTTGCACTGCCCACTCTCCTGGCCACCTATGATCCGTTTCCAGGGTCAGCAGGCCAAAATTCATATCACCTCATCTCCTTGCAATGAAACTTGGGTGGACTTCCTATAGGGTGTCATAGCCTGTGCTTGTCCAGAAATTGGCACAGAGCTGAATAAATTATTTGAATCTCATTAGTGGGACAGGACTGAGCTTTCCAGGCCTGCTACCCTCTCCCTTCCCCCCAGGAGTCTTTCACTCCAGGAGGGTTTGCAACAGCTCCCCACTAATTGAGAACTGGTGGCATGACTCTACTGGAATGAAGGGAGGCCGTGGAGGCTCTCCAAGAGGGATAGGGGTAAAGGGGGATGTCCCCTTAAGGCATTGCCAGCCTGGTGGTGCCAGCCTCTGGCACTGTCTAAAGAGCAAAGTAGGAATGCCTACGGGCCATTGGCAGTGCCAACGGGACAGGGTCTATTGGGGGAGGGAGGTCCTGCTGCCACTCTGCACTTTGTAACAGTGAAGATGTAGAGATGCTGGTGTTGGACTGGGGTAAACTCAGTAAGAAGTCTCACAACACCAGGTTAAAGTCCAACCAGTTTATTTGATAGTGTAAATTAGTGATACTATCACTAAAATTAGTAAACTATATTGTAATACTAGTAAATTAGTGATACTATCAAATAAACTGGTTGGACTTAAACCTGGTGTTGTGAGACTTCTTACTTTGTAACAGTGGCAGGGGGAAGGGGACTCGCGATTGGGGCTGGCCATCGGATTGGGGGGTGTTGGGGCTGGCCCAGGCTCGTTGGGGAAGCTGGTGATCAGGGGGTGGGGGATCGGGGGGCAGCGATACAGAGGTCATGGGGCTGACCCAGCAATTCAATTGGCCAGCAAAATTGAGAGACCCAGCGGCATGGGGCTACTACACACGTGCTGATCTCTGCTCTGACAGATCGGCACGTGCGCAGTGGCTCACTCAGCGCTATGTCGCCAGCTTCTCCAGTGGGAATAGGTCCCGCTCCAACTTTTTAATCGAGATTCGCACTAGGGCACTCTGTGATGCACAGAGTGTGGGAGATTCATTTTGAAAGCAGCGGGATTTACTCCCATTTTTAGTGGATTCGGCTCTTAGAATTTTTGGGGGAGAATTTTGTTTGAGCTACTGTGGCAACTTGCATTTATGTCTGCCTGTTATACTCTATCCATGGTGCTGGTAGAGTCTCCAGTTTTCTTCCTGTCATGTGACTGACTGGGAATCTCTTCCATCTGCCAACAGCATGTTTTGGAAGGATTTGCAGGCTGAGGCTCAACCTGTTTGGTTACATTCTGAACACACCGAGGATGGTATTCTTAACTGGAGGTTAGGGCTCAGAGGCAGCAACGTTGCTCACTGCATCATAAAACCTCCTAATTAGTGACTACCCTCCTATAATTTTCAAAAATTGGTTTTTCAGTGTATCTTTGTGCCAGTCTCTTCTATTTCTCTTACACCCATATAATGTTCTTCTCATTGGACCCCCACCCTCTTGTTCGCACTACCCCTAAAATCAATGTTTAGTTCCACCTTCCAAACAAATATCACATTGTCATAACATTGATACTTCCTCATTTTATGGATGTTGCTGTTAATTTTCAACTCATCCATCACTCTGAAAGTTCTACTATCTACAATCTATGGTAGAACCCTCTGAACAGCAGCTCCATAGGTTACCTGGTTACACCCCTCTGGAAATCTGCCCCCCTTGGGTGTAACATCTGTCATTGTCTTGGAGGCATTAAAGTTGAAGGGAGGCGATGGCTTAGTGGTACCATCGCTAGACAATTAATCCAAAAATTCAACTAAATGTTCTGGAGACCCGGGTTCGGATCTCACCACAGCAAATGGCGGAATTTGAATTAAGTTTTTTTAAAAGAAACTAGAATGAAGAACGAACTACCGACCACAAAACCATTTCAATTGTCAGAAAAACCCATCTGGTTCACTAATGTCCTTTAGGGAAGGAAATCTGCCGTTCTTACCTGGTCTGGCCTACATATGACTCCAGAGCCACAACAATGTGGTTGACTCTCAGCTGCCCTCCAAGGGCAATTAGGGATGGGCCACTGACGCCCATATCCCATGAATTAATAAAAAAAAGGAAGACCTAAAGGATTTGCCACTGTTCAATATCATGTGAATAACCTTCACATAATCATCCATGAAGGTAATGTTTATGTCTAGGTAAATCATTCTCAAATCATTATTCAGTGGATGGGGCTCGGGACGGACTGGGGGAGAACTTCTGTTGTTTATCCTCATTCCCAGTTTGCATTCCTCTTTTTTTTGGTGACCTCCTTTGATCACCAATTCTTATTCACTTTTTTGTTGATGATTCCAGACTAGATTAACCAATTTTCTTCTGATCACCTAGCCTCAGTTCTCACAGCCTCTAGTCTTCTGAAAGTAATGACTGAACTACGGTATCTTGAACCCTTCATTCCCGTCAATGCAGCAATAGCATTTTATCTCATTCAGTTTTGCAGTAACACATTTCCTTCATGCCCGACTAGCAGCTGCCAGTTCTTATGTTTGATAGTTCCCACCTTAGCTCTTCTCTCTTGGATCACATTTTAGTCATCAATATTTCCATTCTGGAGCTGCCGTATTCCTTTCATCACTTCAAGTTCAGTTAACTCAGTCACTTCAGATTTGTCTTCTCTCATTAACCAGTAAGTCTCTATAAAGCTAAAGTGATTCCAAGCTTTTTAACATAACTTGCCAATAGGAAAAGCTTTCCAAAATATGTTCCAAAAGGATATAAGGTGATTGGCAATCTCTAGCCTCCAACCTCTCTTTTTCCATCACAGATTTCCTTTATTTTATCCATTATACTATGGTCAGTTCATCTCTGAATATTTCACTCTTATTCGGGAAGGGAGGGAGGCAAATTTCCGAATGAGTGCCAAACAGGAAGAATATTGACGGTGCTTCCAAAGAGTTTGGCCAATGCACCAGTTGGGTTTCTGAGATCACTTTTCATTTCAGGCCACATTAATATTTTGCCAATGAAATGTCAGTGCCAAATAGGCACACTACTCCATGAAGGCAATTGTCTGGTGGCACCAGGTTAAAGTACGACAGGTTTATTTGGAATCATGAGCTTTTGGAGCACTGCTCCTTCAAGAGGAGAGTGGACAAGAAGGTTCACAAATACGGCATATATAGGCAAAGACAATTGCAAAATAATTACTGATTGTAATGTGAAGAATGTTTGGAATGCAAGTCTTTAAAGGTAACCAAATCTTTACAGTGTGCATGAAGAGAGGGATAATCACAGGTTAAAGAGGTGTGAACTGTCTCAAGCCAGGACAATCAGTAGGATTTCGTAAGCCCAGGCAGTATGGTGGGGGTTACAAATAGTGTGACATGAACCGTGTTACAATTCCTCGACAGAGTTTGCTACAAATTTGAAATAAGGATTGCAGAAAAGCAATCATTCCTGGACTTCTTTAAATAGCTGTGTTAATATAAAAGCAAGGATGTTACGCTGAACTTTTATAAAGCTATTGTTAGGCCACAACTAGAGTATCGTGTTCCCGTCCTGGTCACCACACATTAGGATGGATGTGAGTGAGGACTTTGACAAGGTGCAGATGAGATATACCAAAATAGTTACAGGGCTGAGCGATTTTAGCTAAATTTTATGTTGAAGAAGCTGGGATTGTTTTCTCTGGAGCAGAAGAGATTGAGGGAAGATTTGATAGAGGTGGAGAGGATGATGACAAGTTTACATAGGGTGGATAAAGGAAAACTGTTCACATTAACTTACGGAACAAGGACTAGGGGATGTCATTTTAAAGTTCTGGGCAAGAGATGCAGGAAGAATATGAGGAAGGACATTTTCATGCAGTGAGTTCTAATGAGCTGGAACTCACTGTCCATGAGGGTGGTACAAGTAGAGACGATCAATGATTTCAAAAAGAAATTGTGTGAGTGCTTAATGGAAATAAACTTGCAAGGCAATTGGGATGGTGTAAGGGAATAGGAATGATTAGATTGCTTTCTAGGGATGAACTCTGCAGGCCAAATGATCTCCATCCGTGCCACAGTGATTCTACGACTGTGTAAAGGGTGGACATCATCTTGAATTTTACAAGTATCCCCCCGGAACCATGCTTTAGGTTTTCATTGTTACGCACAGTTCAAGGCTTCTTGTTACTCCTGTGTCAAGCTATGTGGATGAACAAATAGAGATATTAGTGTAATTGCTTCTAGTTATAAAATTGCAATTAAGTCTTCATTTTTAAAGAGGAACTAACTCGTTTGATATAAAAGGGTTAAAAGATGCCATTGAAGTATCAATGAGGGTTATTTTGCACATATTTATAGGTTAATGTAACAGCAGTAATGTTCTCCTTTTTAAATGGGGGAGCAGGTTATTCACTTTACGGGAGAAATAAACAGAATCAAAATCACTGGTATTCTAGAACTCAACCAAAAGTGCCATTAGTGGCAACAAGTTACCTTAACAGCTTAAAGAGAAAAAACAAGTTAATGCTCTGGACTTCTGTTTCTATTGACCTCACATGAACTATTATATGAAGCTATGGATAGAATGGCTAGATAATTAGATTGTTTACTGGATAAAATAAATTGGTTGACAGTGAAAATAACATTTTGGCTTATATAACAATTATTAGCTAAAGTTTATGGAACATAAAACTCACCTTTCACTAGAGTCCAGGTATGGACTTCTACGTCTGGAAGATTGTCAATCTCTATAGCAATTTTCTTGCTATGCTTTTGAGAATCAGTTTCCTGGACCAAGAGTGATTCATAAACTTGAACAGTCTCTTCATCGCACTCTACTTCCTTATTGTTATCCTGCAAAAACCCTGGTACCTCTGGTGCTGTGGAAGAAACACTGAGAACTAAACTCTTAACACAAAAATGTCTTTATTAATGAGTTTTTTCTTGAACATTGTCTGATATTTAAATCCTACATGCTACTAGGTTGAAATTACCATCATTGTTCAAATGAGATTGCATTATGTGATCGCAAGAAATAGCAGTGGGAGTAAGCTACCTGGCCCATTGAGCCTCCTCTACCATTCAATAGGATCGTGGCTGATCTGATTGTGTCCTTAACTCCACGATATTGCCTGTCCCCCATTACCCTTTACTCCTTTGGCAATCAAATATCTATTTAACTTTGCCTTAAATAAATTCAATGACCCAGACTCTACTGTTGACTGTGGGAGAGAATTTTGAAGACAAATGACCATCTAAGAGAAGTAATTCTTCCTCATCTCCATCTTAAATGGATGAGAATCCTTATCTTTAAACTGCGCACCCTAGTTTCTTCCACAAAAGGAAACATCCTTTCAGCATCTACCCTGTCAAACCACCTCAGAATCTTACAATTTCAATAAGGTTGCCTCTCATTCTTATAAACTCCAAAAAGTATAGGTCCAACCTGCTCAGCCCTTCCACAAGCCCTTGAGACAATCCCTTCATCCCTGGAATCAACCTAGTGAATTTTATCTGAACTTCCAATGCAAGTATATCCTTCCTTAAGTAAGGAGACTAAAACAGTCCACAGTACTTCAGGTTCAGTCTCATCAATGCACTTTACAGTTGCTGCAAGACTTTACTATTTTAATACTCTATCCCTCTTGCAATAAAGGTCAACATTTCATTTGTCTTCCTAATTACTTGCTGTACCTGCATGCATATACAACGATCCCCAATCCCTCTCTAATGCAGAATGCTGCAGTCTCTCTGCACTTAAATAATATTCTGTTTTTCTATTCTTCCTGCCAAAGTGGACAGTCTTACATTACCCCACTTTATATTCCATCTGCCAATTTTTTTGCCTACTCGCTTAAGCTACCCATATCCCTTTAAGTCACTTTGCATCCTCCTCATAACTTGCTTTCCGTTCTTCATACTATCTGCAAATTTGGCTATCATACAATCTGTCTATTCATTCAGATTATAAATAGTTGAGACCCCTGCACTAATCTCTATAGCACTCCACTAGTTACTGTCGGTCCTTGGTTGTTCAGTTGGTAAGCGAAATGTCTTCTGTAACGTGGAGCCAACAGATCAGGAATATCCTAGAAGTCTGCATTAGTAGGAGTGCAACAACTAGTCTCAATCTCTCTGGGTTAGGGAGCGTGAAAATTATTCAACATTTCCACTGCCAACGAAATTTCTACTCCCACAGTGTGGCCCTATGGCACAACGAATAGCGTGTTGGACTTCTACATAACAGCAAGTCAGCCATTTGAAGGTTGTAGGTTTGAGTCCCATCAAAGTCAGATTTGGGCGGTATGGTAGCACAGTGGTTAGCACTGCTGCTTCACAGCTCCAGGGACCTAGGTTCGATTCCCAGCTTGGGTCACTGTCTGTGTGTAATTTGCACATTCTCCTCATATCTGGGTGGTTTTCCTCCGGTTTCTTCCCACAGTCCAAAGATGTGCGGGTTAGCTTGATTGGCCACGTTAAAAACTACCCCTTAGCGTCTTAAGATGCGTAGGTCAGAGAGATTAACGGGTAAATCTAAATACGTAGAGATATGGGGGTAGGGCCTGGGTGGGATTGTGGTCAGTGCAGACTCGATGGGCTGAATGGCCTCTTTCTAGAATTTCTATGATTCTATGAACATATAGTGAATTCTTTGGCGTCTACGCATGCAAAAATGTCAGTTAACTTCAGAATGGATGTGACGCCACCCTTAGAAATGGTGCATGTGAATTGCACATTCAATCCACAATTACTGGAGACATCCATGGAACTATATACCAGCATGCAAGCCCGTACTGTTGGGGAAGGAGGAAAACTGGCAGTGTAAACATTAAATAAAACAGAACTGCTAAATTAAGAGAGCTATTACCTTTTTGAGACAAAAAATGTAAGAGGCAAAATGCAAAAACATCTATTTGCTCCATTGTCTATTACTACAAGAGTCCCAGATCTGATCCCTCAAGTTTCTAAACATGATTAGTATCTAGTTAGAAATAAATTGGGTTGAATAAAATGATTTCTACCTGGACAAACTTTACAACATTTTCCATTGACTTTCTGTGGGTAATTACATGGGTAGGGATCTGGACAATGGATCTTCTTGCATTCTTGCTTGGTTACGTTGCACGTACACAGCACACACTCCATTCGTCCAAACGGGCGCAGGATCGGGTGCCAGGATTCTCCATGTGAGTAGGTCTTCCCATTTGAGACACAAACTGAGGACACAAGATCGACGCGCTCAATGTTTCGAATATCAATTCATTGTTTGTCTACCAGTTTTACATGTTGCTTTGCAAGTTTCCAACTCAGTATTATTTTGTTTGAGTCACAATAAACACTGCTGTCTCCATAACTGCAGAGGCGTTGTCTGTATTTCCCACCAGATTTGCAATTATAGGAAACACTGACACCACAGTTATTATGATTCAATTATTCACATAAGTACATTTTGTCTCTCATTTTGGGGATCTGATTGCCAATAACTTGAAGGGAATTATCACCACTGCAACTCCTTCCTCTGTCTTTCACAGACAATCATTGCCATGGTCAAAATGAGAGTAAATGCAGAATAAGAGGTTTAATTTTGAGCCAACGCAGGTCCGTTGGTCTGAGTTCCACTTTACCCCAGCCAGCCTGTCTCGTTAATAGGATTCACTAGCCAATACTATAATTGGTAATGTAGATTTCGCTGGCCAAATAATGTGCAAGTTACTTTGCACTCAGTGTGAATAAATAGTGCCAGAAAGTTGCAAGGTTTTAGCCAGTTAAATTCCAGTATCGCTTCTGTTCGTACCTTGGTTCCATGCCAACCCGTATCGAAGTCCCAATAAATGTGTCACCGTGGGGGAGAGTGTATTATCGAGAATCTGTATTTCTACAGATTTCTCAGTAGTTTGGTTTGGAGACTATTAAACATGTTAATGTGTTTCTGTGCGTGTCAGACATCTGGCTGGCCAGAAGCAAATCATTTAGTTTTGCCCAGAATAGTATAATTACAAAGACTGGACTCTTTCAATCACAGATACAGCCCTAACTGCACTATGAGTGTACTTACACCACACGGACTGCAGTGCTTTAAGGTGGTGGCTCTCCACGCAGTTTCTCAAGGCAACTGGGATGGACAATTAATGCTGGCCTTACCAGTGATGCACATAAACCATGAACATGATGGCACAGTGGTTAACACTGCTGCCTCAGAGCGCCAGAGACCCGGGTTCAATTCCCAGCTTGGGTCACTGTCTGTGCGGAGTTTGCACATTTTTTCTGTGTCTGCGTGGGTTTCCGCCGGTTTCTTCCCGCAGTTGGAAGGATGTGCTGGTTAGGTGCACTGGCCGTGCTAAACTCTCCCTCAGTGTCCCTGAACAGGCGCCGGAGTGTGGCAACTTTCACAGTAACTTTATTGCAGTGTTAATCTACTTGTGACAATAATAAATAAACTTTTAAAAATGGGTGAAAATAATCTCTGAATTAGATTTGCAAGTGAAGAGCATTGCATTAAGATAACAGAAACAGTGGCTACAGCCACATTACTCTAACACGTCACTGCAAACTCTAATAGGCCACTGCTAGGTGAGACAGTGGCGAAATGGAATTGTGAGCGGCCTAGTAATCGAGAGACTCAAGGTAATTGTCTGGGGGTCTGGGTTCAAATTCCACCATGGCAGATGGTGAAATTTGAATTTAATAAAAGTCTAATGAAACTATTGTCAATTGTTGCAATAATATCCATCTGGTTCACTAATGTCCGTAAGGGAAGGGAATCTGCTGTCCTTACCTGGTTTGGCTTATAAATGACTCTGGGCCTCAAATGGCCTTGCAGTTCAAGGGTAATTAGGGATGGGCCATAAATGCTGGCTAGCAGTGGCCATATTCCATGGACAAAAAAAAAGTCCATTAGTAGTTGGCAGCCTGAATCCTATACAACATCCAAACAGTTCTGACATAATCTGACCTCAGGTTGACCTAACTCCTGACCCAGAGAATCTACTACAATGTATGGATTTGCAATTATATGACACTTGTTAACAGGTAGAAAGATTGACAAGTATAGAGAATCAATTACATACACTAGAGTTTTTTTGAGATATGAATAAAGTAAATAAAAATTTCTGGCCTCCAAAATGAATGAATATACAACTGACAAATCAGTCATAGTTTCATTTATTTATGTTGGGAGCTGTTCTCAAATGAGTGCATTAACAGCTGATAAGGTCACCACCCTTAACAAAGAGGACAATTAAAATAAATGAAATGTAGAGCTGATTCCACAATCCTGGGCTCCCAGCTAAGAGCACTCAATAGAACCATGATCAAAGAATTGGGGCTCCAATATTCCATTGGTGCCCAAATTCCTCCAAACTGTCTGAAGTGTAACTTCAATTAGGGACATGAGACCAGGGTGTAAAATAATTGTTTGGACAGAGCATGAGTTATAATGGAATGTGTTTGATAATCTACACTAGTGGTAAATGTTACCAGAATGAGAACTGTACTTCAAGGGTTAATTACAAGGAGACAGTACACAAACCAATGTCATATTTCCAGGAATCTAGAGGGTTACGGGGTGATTTGATTAAGGTTTCAAAGATGTGAAGGAGAATTGATATGGTATAGCTCGATCCCCTGCTGGTCAGGTGTCTTAGATTAGGAGGCATGGACTGAGAGGTAGAGCAAGTCTTTCAGGAGTGAAATTAGGAAACCATAGAATTCATAGAATCCCTTCAGTGCAGAAGGATGCCATTCAGCCCATCAAGTCTGCAGCAACCCTCCAACAGAACATTTCACCTAGGCCCTCACTTCCACTCTATCCCCATAACGCAGCCCCAACTGTATTTACCATGAATACTAAGGGACAATTTAGCACGGTCAATTCTCCTAACCAGCACATCTTTGCACTGTGGGGGAAACCAGAGGAAACCCATATAGACACAGGGAGAATGTGCAGATGCCACACAGACAGTCACCTTAGGCCAGAATCGAACCCGGGTCCTTGGCACTGTGAGGCAGCTGCCCCTTTAAAACACTTTTACACATAAAGGGTGATAGAGCTTTGGAACTCTGTGCTGCAAATGGCAATTGATGCCAGAACAATTGTTCAACTTAAAATTGGGATTGATAGATGTTTGTTACCCAATGGTATAAGGGATATGGAACAAAGATGGTTACATGGAGTTATGTCACAGGTTGGTCATGATCTCAGTAAAAGGCTGAAGAGGTTAAAGGGGTTAAATGGTGTACTCCTCTTCCTAATTCCTGTAAGTTGGTTTTTCGTGGCCTTTTCCAGTGTATTTGAATATAGTGGCCGCTCTCATAAAATAAAGAGGGTGGCCTTCCTGCCCACCCCGACCTGTCATCCATAGTTTGGTGAGTGAGGGCCCGTGGGGCCACTGAGGTCTTAATGGCAAATTAATGGCCACTTAAGAGCCTCATTCTGCCTCTGCTGCTATCTTACATGGTGTGGAGATGCCGGCGTTGGACTGAGGTAAACACAGTAAGAAGTCTCACAGTGAGACTTCTTGCTATCTTACATGGGACAGGGGGAGGTGAAGGCAAGATGGGTGGCCTGTCAGCCCCCACTGCGTGGGCTGCTGATGGACTGGAAGGGAGGAACCTCCTTTGGTGACTCCTCCGTGCCCATTGGAGGCACTCACCCACAAAATCATATATCCCCTTTAGTAGCCCTTCAGCTCTGGACCCGGTACCCCACTTGAACCTTTCATGTTGGCCAGCAATTCTCTATACTGGGGGCAGAAGTCCCAGTCTGAAGCAATTATGGCTGCTCCCAGCGTAATATCATTGCAGGGCAGCTTCATTTCAGGTAGGCGAGCTAATGACTGATTACTGCCGAGGGGAGAGTGAGAAATACAACGCCCCGTAAAGTGCAGATTTATATTCCAAAAGCTAGTGATTGGGGCACCCATAGCTCACTGTAAAAATGAAAATGTGACCTATACCTGAAAATCGATCAGACATCCCAGTTCCGGCATTGGGGAGGCTTCATCACCAAAATTGGTTCTGTTTTGGATTTGAATGAAAAATCTCCCCCATTTTGTTCAGTTTTAGTCCAAACATTTCATGAAGTCTCAGGATGTTTGAAGGGGAGGACACATAAGATGATACTTAAACTAAGATCTCAGTTAAAATAAAAAGGCCTAGCGAGTTAGGCTTATTGTCTTTGGAGTAACACAGGCTTAATGGACATGACTGTTTTAAAACACTATGAAGGGATTGGATGTAATTGATTTGTGTACAGTATTCAAAATAAATAATGGAGTGAGATGGTATGTTTATAAAACACGTAGCCAAAATCAAATCAGACGCCAGAAAATATTTAAAGGCAAAATACAGAATCTGAAACAAAAACAGAAAGTGCTGGAGAAGCTCAGCAGGTCTGACAGCAACTGTGGAGAGAGGATAGAGCCAACATTTCGAGGTTGGATGACCCTTTGTCAGAGCATCAGAAAGTATTTCCTCTCTCAGAGAATTGCCTTTTGAATCGGATAATGACAGTCATGTCACAGTCCTTTAACAAGGTAAATGCTCAAGGAAAGTAGATGTCCATCACAGCATCTTGGCACTTGCTAATTATCTTACGGAGTAAGAGAGAAATTTACTAGCATTCTTTTCCATTACTTTTCACTTTTCCTCCTCCTTACCATTCTGTACTTTTCTTTATTCATTTGTGGGACATGGATGTTGCTAACTGCCCATCCCGGGGCAGCACGGTGGCACAGTGGTTTGTGCTACTGCCTCACAGCTCCAGGGACCCAAGTTTGATTCCCAGCTTGGCTCACTGTCTGTGTGGAGTATGCATGTTCTTCCCATGTCTGCGTGGGTTTCCTCCGGGTGCTCCGGTTTCCTCCCAGGGTCCGAAAGGCAAGTTGGTTAGCTGCATTGGCCATGCTAAATTCTCCCTCAATGTACCTGAACAGGCACCTGAGTGTCGCAACTAGAGGAATTTCACAGTAACTTCACTGCAGTGTTAATGCAAGCCTATTTGTAACACGAATAAGTAAACTTTAAACTTTATCCCTAGATGCCCTTGAGAAAATGGTGGTGAGCTGCCTTCTTGAATCGCTGCAGTCTATGTGCTGTGGGTTGACCCACAATGCTGTTAGGGAGGGAATTCCAGAATTTTATCCTAGCGACTGCAAAGGAATGGCAATGTATTTCCAAGTCAGGATGGTGAGTGGCTTGGAGGGGAACATACAGGTTGTGTTCTTCCCATGTATCTGCTGCCCTTGGCCTTTGAGATGGAAGTGGTCGTGGGTTTGGAAGGTAGTATCTAAGGATCTTTGGTGAATTGCTGCAGTGCGTCTTGTAGCTGGTACACACTGCAGCTACTGAGTTACTGATAGTTAGGTGCATAGGATTGAATCATTTAATGGATAAGGTGAACATTGATAGGCCAGCCAGTTGTTTTTCAATGAGGAGTTTGGGTAATTCAAATGTAATTGACTGAAAGTAAACTTATCACTTAACTCGCCAGCTGCCATTACCTCTGCCATGCCTGTGCTTGTTGTCGATTACAATTTGCACAATGGTACCAGATCCTTGCTGAGGGTCAGTTAACAGGCCGCGGTGAGTCCTTGAGCTGGGAATCCTGGGTAAATTGGTGATGGTGCTCCCCAGGCTTCCCCGAGATTCGTACTGAGTCCGCTGATACGAATGTCTCTGTTTGAACAAAGTTAGAATGCCATTCATTCGAATGTGTACGTTGCACTGTGACAACAAAGAGGGTTTATGCATTAGGCCCTTTGGCAAGTGAAGAGTGCTAACTTTTCTCTCAGTGTGTCCAAACAGATGCCAGAGTGTGGCGCCTAGGGGACTTCCACAGTTATTTCATTGCAGTGTTAATGTAAGCCCACTTGCAATACAAATAAACAAACAAACTTAAACTTAAAGTGACTTTATCTTTCAGTTTTCATGAATGAGCTTTCAACTTTTTGGTGTTCCCTTTGAATAATGCATTTTATCAGGGGATTTGAGATGGCCATCGACTGGATATGGGTAATCTGGCACCTCTTATTCTTTCAGACCTGTTATGCCGCCTGCCTTCTGGCTTCTTAGATTTTGCTTGAAAGTTCTCTAGCCACAAACATGAAAGTTGCAGGTTTGCAATTCCATGAGACCCCAGCATAGGTTGTTAAATTGACAAGGCATTTGGCTAGCGAAATAAAAAGAACAAGCTTTAGTCCCATGAATGAACTATAGTAAATGAAGAAGCAGAAAGGGATGTCAAAGGCTCTGTGTTGAAAGGTTACTTCCTCCTTGAGGAAGTTTAGTGAGGCATTTTTAATTGGTTTGCAACTACATAATGTAATAATGCAACTCAAACTCAAATTTTACAGGTTAGGACCTTTAGGATCATTTTTGGATGACAAAATTGGGCACCATTATTATAATGGCCTGAAATTTGCCAGTGTAATGTAAGAAGAACTGCAACACATGCCATCATTACTCCATGAAGCTGACAGAAACCTCTGGCTTCTGTACGTACCCAGAAATCCAGAGGCTGCAGTCAGTAATAGACTCATAGATATTTACAGCATGGAAACAGGCCCTTTGGCCCACCTTGTTCATGCTGCCTTTTTTTTTGGACCACTAAGCTGGTCCCAATTTCCCGTGTTCGGCCCATATCCCTCTATAGCCATCTTACCCGGGTAACTGATTAAATGCTTTTTAAAAGCAAAATTGTACCCGCCTCTACTACGACCTCTGGCAACTCATTCCAGACACTCATCACTCTCTGTGAAAAAAATTGCCCCTCTGGACCCTTATGTATCTCTCCACTCTTATCTTAAACCAATGTTGCGTAGTTTTAGACTATCCTACATTTGAGAAAAGATATTGAGTATCTACCTTACCTATGCCCCTCATTATTTTATAGATATCTATAAGATCATCCCTGAGCCACCTATGCTTCAGGGAAAAAAATTCCAGCCTATCCACCTCTCCTTATAACTGAAACCATCAAATCCTGGTAGCATCCTAGTAAATCTTTTCTGCACTCTTTCTAGTTTAATAATATCCTTTCTATAGTAGAGTGACCAGAACTGTATACAGTATTCCAAATATGGCCTTACCAATGTCTTGATCAGCTTCAACAATACCCTGTTCCCACACGGATGCACTGTTGCAGTCTTTGTAGATGATGGGGAACTGGTGATTTGGTGTGAATTTTTTCTCACATTGTACAGCATGAACAAACTACTAAAAATATTATGGTCTATTGAAATTAACAGGATTCTTCTTGCTGAACAACATCTCTGGCCTTGAAGAAACAATTTTCCAAGTGTAGAGTCTCATTCACTCAAAGAAACATTTACAAATACTATATGACCCAGACTGGAGATGGTGGGGGGTGGGGTGGTGTGTGGGGGGTATAGGGGAACGTCCTGGATGATTGGGGAGGGAGTTCCAGACTGGAGGGGGTAATGTGAGGCACTACAGGAGTGGCAGTGACCTTACCTGAAGGGGATAAGGTTGTGTCTGGAAAAAGGGGGAGGGCGGGGGGGGCACTGTCCCAGTCTGAGCTAGAGGTAGGGGAAGGTGTCACAGATCAGAGGTGGGAGGAGTGTAGCAGATAAGGGGGGAAACAGGGCCAGAGCGGATGGGGAAATGGACCTGGAGTGGGGGTTGGACTGGGATGGATGGGTTGGACCAGGAGGGGTGGGGGAGTTGAGGCCAGAATCAGGGTAACCCAGACTGGAGGGGGTGGCCAGAGTAGAGGAAGGTCAGACCAGAGGGGGGCATCGGAGCAGGTGTCAGAGCAGAGAGGGCAGGGGTCAGAGTGGTGGGGGGTTTGGAGCAGAACGTTTGCAGCAGGTGGAGAGGGCGTTGGAATGAAAGGGCTGGTCAGACTGAAGAGGGGTTGGAGTGGAGGGTTAGGTCGAACTGGAGGATATGTTGGTGCGGAGGGAGAGAGCTCTCAAAGCAGAGGGGAGCAGCCAGAGTGGAAGGTGTGTTTGGAGCAGAGAGAGGGGAGAGTGGTTCAGAATGAAGGGAGGGTTCAGAGCGGGGAGGGGTTGGGAGCGGGGAGGTGGGTTTGGTGGAGGGTTCAGAGCTGGGGGAGGGTTTGAAGCGGAGGTGGTGTTCAGAGCGGGGGGGAGCATTCAGAGCAGATGGGGGGAGTGGTTCAGAGAGAGGGGAGAGGAATATGAAAACAATATTGTGCACTCACTTGAGCTTTCCCTTTCTGATTGCCAAACTGCAGTGCTAAACTGGGCATGTGCCAGGAAGCTGGAGTTTCAAGTGTTTAAATTATTTTCAATATCATTTGTTAATTTTTGTAAACATGAGTTTGAAGCTTTGCTTTGCGAGTGATTTGTGCTGGTGTGTAATACCAGAAAGCTTGTGTGTGCACAGAGTTGTTTAGGAAAGAGTTGGACTCCTTTTTCCTATACGTACAGTATTCTGCCAAAAAGATGTTTGATTTAATAAAATCCTGACCTGAGCTTGAACACTTTCTGTTTAAGCAGCTCCTACATTATTTCTAAATTTGGTGCACGAGTAACTCTGTCTGACTTCAGCTTGAACAAGTTCAGACGTTCTCTGTCTCCATTTCTCTTCTCTTTGTTGTTGATTAGTTTCAACTATTGCACTTTTGTGTCAAATGCTTGATTCTGTTTGAAATTGAAAATCGAGGTGAAACTACCCAGCTCCTCAAACATGATCTGTTGTTATTAAATTTAAAATGTTAGGAGCTAAACACTGCTTTTTATCACTTTTGAGATTAATCTTGTAATAAGTTTCGCAAAAAAATGTAATCCAATTTTTCACATGGCAAAATAAGCAGTTAGATTTTACGTTAAGTAAATGAGGGAGAGTACAAAGGACTACAAATCACCTCCACTAATACAAAAGCTCAATACAACAAATGCTGGAATTCTGAAATAAAGCAGGTAGTGCAAGTTAGGAAATATCCTGGCTCACCTCATCCACGATGTGGGTATGCCGGCGTTGGACTGGCGTAAACACAGTAAAAAGTCTGACAACACCAGGTTTTAGTCCAACCTATTTAGTCCAACCTCATCCACCTCAGGAGAAACTATGATTCGAAACAATGGGGGCACAATCTCAGGGTAAAGGGGTTTAGGATTTTTAAAAGAAAGGATGGCAAGGTGACACAGTGGTTAGCACTTCTGCTTCAGATTGCCAGGGACTTGAGTTTGAATCCTAGCTTGGGTCATGGTCTATGTGGAGCCTGCACATTCTCCCCATGTCTGTGTGGGTTTCCTTCAGGTGCTTTGGTTTTCTCCCACATGCCAAAAATGTGCAGATTAGGTTGATTGACCTAAATTAACCTCAGTGTCAGGGGGATTAGCAGGGTAAATATGAGGGGTTATAGGAATAGATTATCGGTTTTTACAGGCTCATAACATAGGTTAGTCCATTATGACCACTGTAAGCAACAGTGGAATATCTAACAGTGAACGACAGCCATCCTAACCCTTCTTGCCAATTTGCTCTTTTATCTCTCCTCTTTTGAAACTACTGATTATTCTGAGATAGGTTTCACAGATGCTGGCTTTACTTAGGTATGTTCCCCAAAATTATTTCTAAATAGAAATGTCAATAGTTAATTTCATTACTTCTGTGTTGACCACATCCACACACACTTCCCCCCAAGAGTCAATAGAGGATGATCAGGCACCTGGGCTGATTGTTTTCTCCTTGCTCTGTCCTAGAGGCATGGAAGGCAATTTTAGCACCTGTCAATTGGAGGATCCAAAGTTGCATTCTTTGTCAATTAGTTAAAGTTAATTCTAAAATTAAGGTTCCAGCAATGCACATTTTATTTTATTTATTTGTGAGACAGGGGTGTCACTGGCTGGCCAGCATTTATTGCTCATTCCTTGTTGCCCTTGAGAAGGTGATGGTGAGCTACCTTCTTGAATCGTTGCAATGCACATGCTGTGGGTTGACCCACAATGCTGTTAGGGAGGGAATCCGAGGATTTTGATCCAGCAGCCACGAAGGAACGGCTGATATATTTCCAAGTCAGGATGGTGAGTGGCTTGGAGGAGAACTTGCAATTGGTGATGTGGTGTTCCCATGTATCTGCTGCCCTTGTCCTTCTAGGTGGAAGTGGTTGGTGATGGAGGGAATGGATATTTGTAGACGTGATGCCTAGGTTTGTAGACGTTGCCTAGGTTTACTGACAAAATGTTTTTCTTAAGCATCAAAAAACTTGTCAATTTTCCCTGACTGAATTTGCGACATTGTTTCCCAGAGCGAAGGGAGTGTCAGAGGAGCGGAGAGCACAAGCAGTGTGAAAAAATTATTGAAATAGGATGGAACAAGACTGTGAAATGAATTGATGAAATGGTCACACCTAAAGACTTATTGCTGCCATTGAAATGCTGAGAATTGGGTTTGAACTGGTTTCCATAATGTAAACACAGGAGACTATCATTTTAATCATTTTTAATGATTAATAAACACATTATCAATGTTTGATTAAAATAATTTGGTGGGTTAAATGGTAATTAACTGTATATCATCAGTTAATCCAAAGGCATTGTCAATGAGACAATGCAGCACGGATACAATGGGCTAAATGGTCTCTGTCAATGCTGAAAATCTTTCTATGTCTCCATCAGACACCAAATTAGACCAAGCAGGTGTATCAGTAGTAAATAGTGCAAAGCAAATCTGTGTTTTTCCTGCTGACTCACTTGACTCTTAAGATCAATAACTTGGAAGGTGAAACTGTGGCATACTTAAATAGAAAAAATATTTCCATGTATAATTAGTAAGAACTTTTTACTGCTTTGTATGAAATGGTGCTTGTCAATTTGACCAAAAATACTTTTGAAGCATCATCCCAATTTCATCTTAGGAACTGTGTACAGTGTTACATACCGCTTCCCTGTTGGATGCTGGACGGAATATCTCTGCATCTGACGTGTCCCATGAGGAGTCTCCTTCTCCTGTCAGCAACACACATATCTTCAGAAGTAGCAAACATACTGGTCTCTTTGAGTAAAGCACTAGTCAACACATTTCTCTGGGAAATGTTCTGCCTCATAAGTGGGGCATTCAACTCAGATGAAGAACCGTGCTGACAAATTGAAAAGTTGTCAGTAATTTATGAGATTAATTTGATTCATATTGTAAATATGGGCAGCACCTTGGCACAGTTGTTTGCACTGCTGCCTCACAGCACCAGGGACATGCTGGTTAGGTGCATTGGCCATGCTAAATTCTCCCTCAGTGTACCAGGATAGGCACTGGAATGTGGCAGCTGGGGGATTTTCATAGTAACTTCATTGCATATTTAACATCAGAAGGGAATCTGGAACTAGGGGGCACAGTTTCAAAGTAAGGGTTAAAACTGCAAAAAGAAGGAATTTATTCTCTCAGAGGGTATTTTGTCTTTGGGCCCAGCAATGATAGGTCATGGAATTCAAGGTTGATTAGGGCAGATTTTTGACTGACAAGGAAATCAAGGGTTAAGGTGGACAGGCCAAAAAATGGAGTCAATCAGATCAGCCATGATCTTATTGAATGGCAGATCTAGCTCAATGGGCCAAATGGCCTATTCCCACTTCTATTCTTATACGTGCATGCAAACATATGAGTTAGGAGCAGGAATAGGCCATTTGGCCCCTCAAGCCTATTTCGCCATTCAATAATATCATGGCTGATTAGATTGTGTTCTCAACTCCACATTCCACTTACCCCCAACACCTTTTGACTCTTTCCTACGTCAAGAATCTATTTACCTCTATTTTAAAAATATTCATTGATCCTGCCTTCACTGTGGGAAGGGAGTTCCAAAGATTCTTACGTTCTTATTGTTCTGATTAGTGGGTGATTGTATTATCTGTTCACCAAATGTATTTCCTTTAGTTTACAATGCTTTTTGATAGCAATGACCTTTTAAATGCCAGCCAGAGGGAAACACGAGAAGAACTAAGGTTAATCTTAGGTCAGATTCTGGTGGGCATGAATTTACAGTGCAAAATTGCTGTGATTTGCTACCAGTTTAGGCTCAATTAGTGATCTCAAGCAGAGAGATTACATGTACAATCAGGGTTTACTTATCAGAGGATTTAAATTGTCTGAGGATTTAATTTGAGCACCGTTCTGGCAAAGTAGAGGGAATGTTACTCAACATCTGGTACATGTCATACCTGATCTGAGGTTACTCGACACTGACTCAATATGTTAAAAGTTGGACAAATGACAAATGCACACCACAATAAGCACAAAATGGACCAAATGTTTATGAAAAGCGTGTCTATATATTATATGCCACATAAGTAGAAACGTGAAGATGTGGAATTACCTCTGCAAACTTGGCAACAAGAATCAGGAACCGTTATTGGAAATGGACAGGTCAGCTTCGGGCATGTCCTCAAACCACAGTACACATTTCCTTCCTTCACGTCAAAGAATAAAAAGAAACCATTAACATTAAGGCCACAAAAGCATTCCTGTTATGAATAATATTTCCAACACAAACACTTTATAACACTGACTCACTGTCATTAGCACTAGCAAACATCATCATGTCTACTACTTCTTTAAAAGTGGGGGAGGCGATGGCCTCATAGCATTATCGCTAGATTATTAAGCCAGAAATTCAGCTACTGTTCTTAAGGCCCTGGGTTCGATTCCTGTCATAGCAGATGATGAAATTTGAATTCAATTTAGGAAAAAATCTGGAATTAAGAATCTATTGATGACCACAAAACACCGTCAATTGTCAGAAAACTCATCTGGTTCAGTAAGGGAAGGAAATCTGCCATCCTTACCTGGTCTGGCCTACATGTGACTTCAGACCCACATGCAGTTGACTGTCAACTAGCAATGGGCAATAAATGCCGGCCAGCCAGCGACGGCCATTGTCAGCCAGTCGGATTTCATTATTTAAATAGAATTGCTTTTGTTGCATCTGCAAAAGCACCAAATTACAATTTTCCCAAAAAATGGAACAGAATTATAGCATATGATCCACACGAGAGAAAGAAAATACAGCATTTGATTTATTGGGCTGAACTATTAATGTACAAAATTGCACAGCCTGAGCCTCAAACGTCCAATGAACACCCATGTAATAAAGATAAAATGTTCTTTTTCCATTACTATACCACAGAGGCCCTACACAAAAAGCCACCCTTGGAGGTGGTTGGATTTGATATAATACGTACTATTTACCAGCACTGAAGGGTGCTATGATTATATTTACATTACAAAAACATTCAGTAAGACAATATTGTTAAATAATATTGGAATTTAATATAACTTTTTCTCCCTCCCCAAAATTAGCCATAGAATGGATTTCAGTCTTCGGTTTGGCTAAAGAAAATCCAAGATACCAAACTTTCATTATTGGGGAAAGTGGCACGGTGGCACAGTCGTTAGCACTGCTGCCTCACAGTGCCAGGGACCAGGATTCAATTCCTGGCTTGGCTCACTGTGTGGAGTTTGCACATTCACCCTATATCTGTGTCGGTTTCCTTCAGGTGCTCCACTTTCGTCCCACAGTCCAGAGATGTACGGGTTAGGTGGACTAACCAAGCTAAATTGCCCCTTAGTGTCAGGGGGACTAGCTAGGGCAAATGGATGGGATAATGTGATAGGGCCTGGGTAGGATTGTGGTTGGTGCAGACTCAATGGGCCAAATGGCCTCCTTCTGCACTGTAGGGTTTTATGATTCTATGAAAGAGGTCGGCACCTAAATCACTTAATTTGAAGGAAATGTTAAAACCAACTGATATTCTAGAATCAGTATTCCACAATAGGGATTAATTGGTAATATTATACATCTGAATCTTTGATTTTATGATATTCAGAAGTAAAAAATATATATAAACTGAATATTTAGTGGTGATTTTTGAAATATTGGAATGTTTAATATACCATGCAATGTGTTGGCTAGTGCAGCAACTTCCTAATACTTCACCATAGAAATTAATATTCGCAAACAGTTTACTTGGCACTTATCCTTAAATCATATTATATGTTAAAGTATTTGTTTTAGTATTCTGTGAGTTGTACTTCACTACATTAAATACTCAACATAGTGATTTATAAACTGTTAAAGAGTTGTATATTTGGAAATGGTAATCAATCATCATTGTTTATCAGCACTTGAATTGGAAAGTTATTGGAAAGTATTTACAACACAGGAACAGGTTACTTGGCCCAACAGATCTATGCTGGTGTTTATGCATCACACGAGCCTCCTCCAAGCTCTCTGCTTTGTTGTTCAAAAAAATTCTTTGGAAGGTTTGGGTCATTGTTTTTAGTTCGCCCTTTCTGAAACATCGTAAATAGCAAGAAAGCAAACATTCCTCATAAAATCCCGACAGTGCAGAAAGAGGCCATTTGGCCCGTCAGCAATCCCACCCAGGCCCTATCCCCGCAACCCCATGTATTTATCCTGTTAATTCCCCCTAACACGAAAGG
Source organism: Carcharhinus amblyrhynchos (assembly GCF_965287045.1). Taxonomy (NCBI): domain Eukaryota; kingdom Metazoa; phylum Chordata; class Chondrichthyes; order Carcharhiniformes; family Carcharhinidae; genus Carcharhinus; species Carcharhinus amblyrhynchos. The sequence goes on from NC_137327.1 coordinate 136,754,363, forward strand.
ACAATTTAGCATTGCCAATCAATGTAACTGGCACATCTTTGGCGTGTGGGAGGAAACTGGAGCACCCAGAGGAAACCCACACAGGCACAGGGAGAACGTGCAAACTCCACACAGTCACCTAATGTTGGAATTGAACCTGGGTCCCTGGCGCTGTGAGGCAGCAGCGCTAACCACTGTGCCACCATGCTACCCTCATGGGTAAAGTATTAAAACATACAACCCCAAAAGGGTCTAGATTTGATTCTGTTCTTTGTTAACTGAACTGATCTCTGCTCTAGAATGAACAGTCCAGGTCTGACATTGGTCTTAATATTCCTGGAACTATGGAAGGGAAATTAAATCAGCTAGGGGTCCTATTCATAATCACATTCTAGTGATCCTCGACCCTGGGCAGAAGGTCAGTTGGGGATGGGAGGGGGCGGTGGAAAGCAGATATTTCCTGAACTTGTTTATTGACATTGGCATAAAAAGTTACTAAGCTGACAAAAAAAGAGAAAAATTGAAACTATGTTTTTTTAAAATTTTTAACATCAACTTTTTTTTTCACCTAAAAATGTGTAATTGGTGAGTCTTATTTTCGGTGTTAGTTGCTTACTGGGGAAACTAATTTTAACCAGATAATAACCAACAAGGTCCCCTAATGAACTAGAGTTAACTTAGCTGCCGATTTACTCTGACAGGGAATCCTTTTCAATGTGGATGTTGTTGCAATTGTTGTTTCTTTCGATAGATTTGAGAGTCATAGAAGTTTACAACATGGAAACAGGCCCTTCAGCCCATCTTGTCCATGCTGCCCCTTTCTCTTTTAATCAATCAGCTAGTCCCAGTTGCCTGCATTTGGCCGATTTCCTTTCATACCCATCTTACCCATGTAACTAAACAAAAAACAAAATTGTACCCACCTCTACTACTACCTCTTGCAGCTTGTTCCAGACAATCATCACCCTCTGTGTGAAAAAATTGCCCCTCTGGACCCTTTTATATCTCTCCCCTCACACCTTAAACCAATGTCCTCTAATTTTTAGGTAAAGATGTTAACTATCTAGCAGATCAATGCCTCTCATTATTTTATAGATCTCTATAAGATCACCGTTAAGTCTCCTACACTCCAGGGAAAAATGTCCCAGTCTATCCAGCCTCTCCCTATAACTTAAACTACCAAGATCCGGAGGCATCCTAGTAAATCTTTTCTGCATTCTTTTTAATTTAATAATATCTCTTCTATAATAGGGTGACCAGAACTGTCCACAGTATTCCAAGTATGGCCTTACCAATTTCAACAAGATGTCCTGTGTTCACTCCTGAGAGTGTAGATTCCATTGTGTGAAGTCAAATACTTTTGGATCTTGAAGTTAAGATGAGTGCGAAGAAGGCCAGGAGTAACTAATAAATGGTTCTAAATTTGATGATCAATGCGGACTGCACTTGCAAATCATGCACAACACTGTGAAATTTCAATGAGAGGTGATTTTCTGTTTCTAAACGCAATGAAATTTGAGCTCGTGCACAAAAGGAAATATTTTGTTTCTATCACCAGATATCCATAAATCATTCAAAAATCTGAAAATGGCATGTCATTGAATTGAGCTGTCCAAATCAGTCGCTTAGTCAAATTTTCCACAACTTTGCACTTTCTGGAGCTAGACAAATATCCTGGGTCCTTTCTCTATTGGTTAACTAACCATTAAGATACTTAAGAGGCACAAAACATTATTACCAGCAGGGTCTGATTGGCCAAGTTATTGCAGGTAGGCCGAACAAAACCTACAGAATGAACTCACCCACGCAAAAAAAACCCTGAATTAATTAGCAATTGCATTCTCTCCTGTTAAAATAAACAAAGTTTCATCAATTAGATCACTGACTTCTAAAAGGGTAAAAATGACTCAGATGAAGGCAGGATAAGGGTTGGCATGTAGCTCTGTATCGTGAAATAGATGAATCAGGGGTCACTGACATGTGAGCCAAGTCTTCAACAGGAAAAGACAGATTAAAGATAAACTATTTCCACTGATTGGAGATTCTAGAACTAGGAGGGACACGGTTCAAAAATTCGGAGAGATCTTAGGAAGCACTTCTACACACGAGAGTTTGGAACTCTTGTCCACAAGCGCTAGATCAGTTGCTATCTTTAAATCTAAGATAAACAAAGTTCTGTTAAGCAATGGTACTAAGGGCTATGGGCCAAAGGTGGGTATATGGAGTTAGGCCACAGATCAGCCATGATCTCATTAAGTGGTGGAACATGCTTGATGGGCTGAGTGGCCTCCTCTTGTTCCTATGCAAGCTTGAACCTGTATCCAGTAAGAGTCAGTGGTTTCAAGAAAAAAGTGAAGGGAGGGATAGGAAAAAAAGAGGTCTGGAGAATGTTCACCGGAATTCTATCATCCCACCTGCCACAGGAATCAGATTGGGTGAGGGGCAGACAATTGGAAGGTCCATTAACCATGGGCAGGATTTTCTGGTCTCGGGTTGAGCGAGGCTGGAAACTCCCTTCTGTTATCTGTAACCCACCTTTTACAGATCCCAAAATATTACACAGCTATTGTTTCAAATATGTTGAATTACATTTGGATGCATGAGAAATTCTGCATCTCTCTGGATAAGTGTCAGCCAGAACGAGAACCCTTTGGTCACTTCTTGAACAATATTGTAAACACTGGTCTCAAACAAACAGGGCCTCGGCTTTTCAATTGCCTGAAAGATTATTGTTTGCCTTGCACATGAATATGTATTATTGTAATGAAACCCTCCACATGTTGGAAGAGTAATACTTTTGTGCAGAAAGTGGACTTTCAATTTTGTGTTCTTAAGCAGTATTTGACCTCAGGCTGTAGGTGGAGTCTGCTGTAGAGGACATTCTCAATTGTGATGAAAACTCAACTTGGAGCCAATTTGAACATCACTCTGTTCCAGCCTTTTGTTTTTCTTAAGAGTGAGCTTTGATTTAAAAAAAAATATTCTTTGCCTCAAACTTTTTATTTTAAATATTTGTGCTATCAACTGTACCTGAGGTCACATTACTGCAAAAATAGCATGCCTGTAGCAAAATGTTGGAAAACTGCGAGATCACTCAATATTGTGTTCGACTCAGTGACACTGTTGCCTCACAGCACCAGGGACCCGGATTCAATTCCCAGCTTGGGTCACTGTTTGTGTGGAGTTTGCACGTTCTCCCCATGTCTGCAAGGGTTTTCTCCGGGTGCTCTGGTTTCCTCCCACAGTCTGAAAGACATACTGGTTAGGTCAACTGACCATGTTAAAGTTCACCCTCAGTGTACCCAAATAGGCGCTGGAGTGTGGCAACTAGGGGATTTTCACAGTAACTTCATTGCACTGTTAATATAAATAATTTTTTAAAAGTAAGTGGCACAGTGTTTAGCGCTGCTGCCTCACAGCACCAGGGGCCCGGGTTCGATTCCCAACTTGGGTCACTGTCTGTGCAGAATCAGCATGTTCTCCCCGTGTCTGCGTGGGTTTCCTCCGGGTGCTCCAGTTTCCTCCCACAATCTGAAAGACAGGCTGGTGAGGTGCATTGGCCGTGCTAAATTCTCCCTCAGTGTACCTGAACAGGCGCTGGAGTGAGGCGACTAGGGGATTTTCACAGTAACTTCATTGTAGTGTTAATGTACGCCTACTTGTGACACTAATAAATAAATTTTAAAACTTTAGACTTCCTTATAATCAAGACTCATCAGGTTCTTTTAGATTGCTGTTGCTTGTCTGGGTGTAAACGAGAGTTAATTTATGCCCTTTTTTTTCACTGCAAAGATAAACATAAAGAGAAAACTCTGTGCGAGGTCCGCCCTAATAGTTTGGCTCACATGAAATGTTTCTATTAATTTGGCGCTGTCAATTTGGCTTTACTGATGTTCCAGTAAGTGAAAAACAATCTCACAAATAAATTTCCACAAGCTAACGTGTGTTTTGGCACCTCTTTGCAGGAGTTGTACTGGGACTCGAACATTCAACATGTAAAAGCTGCGAGGCATTGCTCAGGCTGGGAGTCTAACATGTCCATTCAGCAGTTTCTATCAGACTTTTATTCGGATTTTTAAAAAATCATCTGGGCCCCCACACTCCATTATTTCAAACTATATAAAGCTCCAGAGACATCGACACTCAAGGCTCAGATGCTCGATTTTCATTATAATTTTGACTAACAAAACCAGGCATTATTTAAAAGAGCAGCAATCAAATTATTGTGATGTACAGGCTTCAATTACAAACAAATCTCAACTACTGCGAGCTGCATATAGGGAAATCATCGTTCTGCATTTTGCCATTCTTAGGTAGCATTCTTTAAGGTGCCGGCCAGCAACTCATCAAAGTGTCTCCATGAATACTTTACAAATCCATGACCCCTCCAACTACTCACCGTCTTGTCTCGGAAATACATCATTTTCCATCGTTGTCTGGAACTCCCTCCCTTGCTGCAATGTGGGTGTAACTGCGCCACATGGACTGCAGCAGTTCAAGAAGGGGCTCACCAACACCTTCTCAAGAGTAATTAGTGATAGGCAATAAATGCTGGCTTAATCAGTGAGGCCCACACCACATGACAATATAAATTAAAAAAACTCCGGCAAGTTCCCCTCCAAGTCGGTCACCATACTGACTTGAAACGATGTCATTCCTTCACTATCCCAGAGTTAAAATCCTGGAACTCCCTCTCTAACAGCACTGTGGGTGTTCCTACACTACAGGGACTGGAGCGGTTCCATGCAGGGACACACCTCTGCCTTGTCAATTAAGCCAAGACACGGCAGCACAGTGTTTAGCACTGCTGCCAGGGTCCCAGGTTCAGTTCCAGCCTTGAGTCACTATCTATGTGAAATTTGCACGTTCTCCCCATGTCTGTGTGGGTTTCCTCCCACAGTCCAAAGATGTGCAAGTTAAGTGGATTGACCATGCTAAATTGCATCTAATGTCAGGAGGATTAGTAGAGTAAATATTTGGGGCTAGGGGTTAGGGCTTGGGAGGGATTGTTGCTGGTGCAAGCTTGATGGGCCAAATGGCCTCCTTCTGCACTGTAGGGATTCTATGAGGCAGCTCACTCATATCCCAAGTGTATAAAAAGTTCACAGACTGCTTGAGATTGTGTTAAAACATTGGCAAAGAGTCCTCCAGCCAAGATGGAAGGTTTCATCTTGAATACATTTTGCGGTGAAACTTGGCAGAATGGACACCTACCGAACAGCTACACTGTGCACACTGGTTAGGGTGCCGAGACAGGAATAGCCCCTCAGCCACGAACATCTCTCCATGCTGATAGCTGGTGCCGTTATATTCACAGGATTTCCCGATGATTTTAGCAACTGCTGGAATATGATGCTCTTCTGTATTGGAGAGAGGAGGAAATCACATTAAAAACGGCACACATTTCCACATCGAGTCACTTAGAAAGCACAGCAATGAATGCTCATGTAAACTAATGTGTTCAGATACGTCAATACACCTGCACATATGGGAGACGATGGCCTAGTGGTATTATCACTAAACTATTAATCCAGAAACTCAGCTAATGTTCTGAGGACCTGGGTTCAAATCCTGCCACAGCAGATGGTGGAATTTGAATTCAACAAAAAATACCTTTAATTAAGAATCTGTGACTGTGAAACCATTGTTGATTGTTAGAGAAACCCATCTGATTCACTAATGTCCTTCAGGGAAGGAAATCTGTCATCCTTACTTGGTCTCGCCATCATGTGACTCTAGAGCCACAGCAATGTGGTTGACTCTCAATTGTTCTCGGGCAATTAGGGATGGGCAATAAATGCTGGCCCAGCCAGCGAACAAACGAGTCCCACGAATGAATAAAAAAAAATTACATCAGTGATGTGGTGTGCTAAAGAGACAAAGAACGTGCATTTATATAGTGCCTTTCACATCTTTAATCCTCCCAGAGCGATTTACAGCCAATGAAGTACATTTTTACATGAGGTATAGTTTGCAGCAATAGCCACGCTGTAAGATATGTTATACTTACAACTCCCTAAATGCAATAACCACATGTTTGGCATGTCCCTCCCCAACATATACATATTTGATTATTCAACCTCTGTTTTGTTGGCCAATTATTATCCTTTGGATTGGGATAAACCTGGGAATCGGTGTTCAATATATTGCTGCTATTTGTAAGTAAAGGTTTTACTCACAAATTGTTCATAGAGATCGCCCTGCGTGTGTAGGCATTGGGGAGAATTTGCAGGTGTTGCATTGCTCCCACACTCTTAGGCAAGAGGTCACACTGCAATGTAAGTGCATGTTTGTTGTCTTCCCTGCTGCACCGGGAGTTTGCACCCTTGTTAAATCAGTGGAAGAGATGTTTTATCAAATACTGATTCCTGGAGGGACTGAGCCTCAATATGTTTCTAATCAAGCCAGTTATGAGAACCCAAGGTGATTGATGTGTGACATATAGTCAGCTAGAATCAGTGCCAAATGTCCACACACTGACGCCAAGATACAGCCCTCGACAGCAACCGAATAGAGAGGTCAGGAATAGTACATTTAAACACATCCCATCTCAAAAAGGACAGCACATTGGTTAGCACTGCTGCCTCACAGCGTCAGGGACCCGGGTTTGATTCCTGGCTCGGGTAGCTGTCTGTGTGGAGTCTGCATGTTCTCCCCATGTCTGCGTGGGTTTCCTCTGGGTGCTCTGGTTTCCTCCCACAGTCTGAAAGACATACTGGTTAGGTGCATTGGCCATGCTAAATCCTACCTCAGAGTACCGAACAGGTGCTGGAATGTGAGGACTAGGGGATTTTCACAGTAACTTCATTGCAGTGTTAATGTAAGCGTACTTGTGACACTCATAAAATAAACTTTAAAACTTTAAAAATGGGAAAGAGCTGTAAATTCAACATTTATTCCATTTAATTCACTTTAAGGCAGTTTTACTAGCTTTGTAGCAGAATTTAAACAGGGTTTGAGGATATAGCATGTGTTAGTCTGAGTGCAATTGCCATTTTTTATGTGCTACACAAATGATAAATTGTTCAGATTCACAGGAGGAGACAACGCATTAGGAGGCCATCCAGCCCATCATGTGTGCACTCTGATAAAACTCTCATTCCTCTTTCTTTTAAGTATGGTCAATATATCTGCTTCTCCTATCAAATGAGACAGTATATTCCGGATCAACTCACTAGGGTAAAAAGTAAGTTTCCACCGTCCCTCTGAATCTTCCCCTACACCCTTAAACCTGTGTCCTTTGGTTACTGACCATTCTGCCACTGGTAACAGTTTGTCTATCAAATCTGTTCAAGGGGATTTGAAAACCTGTATCATAGCTCCCTTTAATCTTCTGAACTCGAAGGAGAATAGCTTCTCCAGTCTTCCAAATAGCTGGGACCCCTGGTTTCTGGTAATGTTCTAGTGAGTCTCCTCTATGCCCAGAATTGAACACAAAATCAATGTATTGGCACAGATTCCATAGTTTTGTACTCTATACTGCTATTAATAAAGCCAATAATTCCCCTTACATTTTTAAACAGCTTACCTGGTTATCTTCAAACAATTGTGTACATAATCACCCAGGTCCCTCTGTTGCTGCATTCCCTTTACGTGCAAACATTCATTTGAACACATGAATTAAGAGCAGGAGTAGGCCATCCATCCCATCGAGCCTTCTCCACTGTTCAATAAGGTCATGGCTGATCTGATTGTAACCTCAACCCCACATTCCTGCCTATCCCCAATAATCTTTCACCCCCCTTGTTAATCGAGGATCTATCTCACTCTGCAAGATTCTACTTCAAGAACTCACTTTTGAGGGACAGAGTTCCAGATTCTCACGGCCCTGTGTGAGAAAAAAAATCTTCCTCCTTTCTTAAATGAGCAACCCTTCATTTTCAAACAGTGACTCCTGGTTCAAGACTCTCTGACAAGATGAATCATCCTCTACACTGCCACGCTGTCAAGACCTGTCAGCATCTTATATGTTTCATTCAAGTCGTCTTTGATTCTTTTAAACTCCAGCGGATATGAACCTAGCCAATCGAATCTTTTCCTCATAAGATAATCTACCCATTCCTGGTATTAAAACCATAGAATAGAACCATAGGATATCTGCAGTGCAGAAAGAAGCCATTCGGCCCATCAGGTTTGCACCAACACTCCAAAGAGCATCCTATCCAGGCCTCTCCTCTGTCCTTGCTGTAATTACTTGCTGTACCTGTTTTGTGTAATAGGACACCCAGATCCCTCTGCACTCAGAGTGCTGCAATCTCTCACCATTTAGATGATAATCCTTTGTATTCTCCCTGCCAGAATGGACAATTTCACATTTGCCCACGTTATACTTCATTTGCAAGATTTTTGCCCACTCACTTAACCTATTTTTTGTAGCCTCCTTACGTCTTTTTCACACTTTACTTTCCTATCTGTCTTTGTGTCATCAGCAAACTTAGAAACCATAACTTCAGTCCATTCATCCAAGCCATTTATATAAATTGTAAAAAGCTGAGGCCTTGACACTGGTGGGCATCATTGAAGGAAGGATGAGAAAATTAGGGATTGCTGTTTTAAGTCAATGGTTGTCCAAATGTTCCTGTCTTACCCGCAATGATAGCTCCTAGTGTCGGGGGCCAGAAAATCCCACCCAACATTCTTGAGGTTTGTGTCATCTGCAGACTTTGAAACTGTGCCCAGTATTTCCAGTCCAGGTTATTAGTTTACATTAAAAGAGCAGTGTTTCTAACACCAGCCCCGGAGAACACCACTGCACGCTTTCCATACTCCGGAAAGCACCTCTCTCTGATGTCCCTTCACCAATTTTGTAAATACATTCCACTGCCCCAGGTGGTCAGGAAGGCGAATGGGATGCTGGCCTTCATAGCGAGGGGGATTGAATATAAAAGTAGGGAGGTCTTGCTGCGGCTGTATAGGGTATTGGTGAGGCCGCAGCTGGAGTACTGTGTGCAGTTTTGGGCGCCGTACTTACGCAAGGATATTTTGGCCTTGGAGGGAGTGCAGAGGAGGTTTACTAGGCTGATGCTGGAGTTGAGGGGGTTGAGCTATGAGGAGAGGTTGAATAAACTAGGCTTGTACTCGTTAGCGTTTAGAAGAATGAGGGGAGATCTCATTGAGACGTATAAGATGATGAATGGGATGGATAGGATAGAGGTGGAGAGACTCTTCCCGCTCAGAAAGGACAATAGGACTAGGGGGCACAGCCTCAAGATAAAGGGGGGGAGCGGTTTAGAACGGAGTTGAGGAAGAACTTCTTCACTCAAAGGGTGGTGAATCTCTGGAATTCTCTGCCCGTTGAAGTGGTGGAGGCTGCCTCGCTAAATATTTTTAAGACGCGGGTTGATGGGTTTTTGATAAGAGAGGGGATTAAGGGTTATGGGGAGAGGGCGAGAATGTGGAACTGAGACATGACAGATCAGCCATGATCTTATTGAATGGCGGGGCAGGCTCGAAGGGCTGGATGGCCTACTCCTGCTCCTATTTCTTATGTTCTTACGTTCTTATTCCATAGGCTCTCATTTTGCATAAAGTCGATCTTACGTAGTATTAAGTAGTACTTTATCAAATACTTCTATGGAAATCCATAAACACATCAACTACACTATCCCCATCAACTCCTTCTTCATTAAAGGCTTTAGTCAAATTTGCCAAAAATGATTTGTCTTTAACAAATCTGTGCTGACATTTAACATACCCATAATTTTTGAAACATCATTTAATTTTTTTGTGAAATTACCCCACTGACTAACAGTTTCATAACAGCAGCATAGATGACTATGTAGAGGTAGGACTAGTATGTTTGTAGATGATAGAGAGATTGGCCGGGAGGTTAACAGTGAGGTGGAGTGTCTTGGGCTACAAGGAGGCATAGACGGAGTGGTCAGATTGGCAGATGGAACTTAACCCTGAAAAGTGTGAGGTGATACACTTTGGAAGGAGTAATTTAACAAGGAAGTACTCAATGAATTGTAAGACACCAGGAAGTTCTGTGGAACAAAAACACCTTGGTGTGTTTGTCCACAGATCTTTGCAGGTAGAAGGGCCTGTTCGTCGGATGGTGAAAAAGGCATATGGGACATGTGACTTTATCAGTCGAGGCATAGATTACAAAAACAGGGGAGTTGTGTTACAGTTGTATAGAACTTTGGCAAGGACACAGCTAGAGTACTGTGTGCAGTTCTGATCGCCACATGGAAGAATGCAATTGCGCTGGAGGGGGTTCAGAGGAGATTCACCAGAATACTGCCTGAGTTGGAAAATTTAAGTTATGAAGAGAGGTTGGGTAGGCTTGGGTTGTTTGCATTGGAGCAGAGAAGACTGAGGAGCGACCTGATCGAGGTGTACAAGAGTATGAGGGACACTGGAAACACCTGAACTCCCACCTAATCTCATCTGCCAAGCCTTGGCCCGTAGCCTGAATGTTATGACATGCCAAGTGCTCATCCAGATGCTTTTTAAAGGATGTGAGGCATCCTGCCTCCACCACCCTCCCAGGCAAATGCAAAGCTCTATGTGTCCCAGAATTGTGTTCCCAGCAGCCTTTTTTTACTACAGCAATGTATGGACAACGTATGCAAGCCAAGGAAATTGGCTGAACAGCTCCCTCTTCCACTGCTTTGACAGGGTGGCATAGTGGCACAGTGGTTAGCGCTGTGCCACCATGCCACCCCACAGCGCCAGAGACCCGGGTTCAATTCCCGTCTTGGGTCACTGTCTGTGCAGAGTCGGAATGTTCTCCCTGTGTTTGCGTGGGTTTCCTCTGGGTGCTCCAGTTTCCTCCCACAATCCAATGGTGTGTGGTTTAGGTGGATTGGCCATGCTAACTTGCCTCTTATTGTCATGGGGATTAGTTAAGGTAAATGCAAGGGGTTATGGGGATAGGGCCTGGATGGGATTGTGGTTGGTGCAGATGCAATGGGCTGAATGGCCTCCTTCTGCACTGTAGGAATTCTATGATTCTAAATATTGGGTATCTTCTGGCAGGGCAGAGTGCTGAACATGGGAATATGCCAGCATGCTGGGATCCCCAGCATGTTCGCTCTCTTGAGTCAGCAGCGACTCAACTGGCTGAGTGATATGAGCTGAATTGGTGAGAGACCCATCCCCAAGGACTTTATGGTGAGCTTGCTATGAGCACAAGATCAACCAATTACCCATGTCTACAGTACAAGGATGTCCGTAAGCAAGACTTCAAGTTGGCTGGGGGTTGGAGTCAATGCATGGGTTGTCCTTTCTACTGACAAGAACACCTGGAGACAAGCAGTCATGAAGGGCATGGAAGATGCAGAGGACAAAAGAAGCAACAGATGGCAGAAAGTGAGAGCAAAATCACTAGTCGCTTTTGTGCCAACATTATTCAGCTGTGCCAGCTGTGGAAGGGACTGACACTCACAAAGTGGCCCCTGCAACCACAGCAAACATACATCTAGGGCGGAGTCTGTTATCTCCCAATTCAAATGGATGCCATTACATTATATATCCCTCTTTCTTTTTTGAACGCGAGTGTAACATGGCAATCATGCCAATTATAGAAGAATCACAACAGTGCAGAGGGATGCCACTCAGCCCATCAAGCCTGCACCAACAACAATCCCACCAGGTCCCATCCCCTTAATCATGCCAGTCCTGCTGCCAATTTAGCATGGCCAATCAACCTAACCAACACATCTTTGGACTGTGGGAGGAAACCAGAACACCTGGAGAAAACCCATACAGACACAGGGACAATGTACAACCTGCACACAGACTGTGATCTGAGCCGGGAATCGAATCCAGGTCCCTGGAGCTGTGGGGCAGCAGTGATAATCACTGTGTCACTTTGCCACCTCATGTCTACTCCTCCCACGTCTAAGAATTATTGGAAGATTGTGGCTCAAATCTTTATCATTTTAAACTTTACTCTTTCAGAAACCAAGATGCTAGAGTGGATCACCTTTCCATTTTGATTGCTACCAAACTTTTATGTTCCACCTCTTTGATATTTAATCCTATCCAATATCAATAGTATCTTTCCTTTACTGCTACATTGGCAGCATCCTCTTTGTCATCAAAGATAGAGGCAATGTTTATTTAGTGCCTCTCAGCCATGCTCTTTGACTCCATAAGAACATTTCTTTTTATCTCTCAATTGACCCTACCCTTTGGTTATCATTTTACTCATTATACATTTATAAAAGATGCTTGGATTTCCTGTTATGTTTTCTTCTCATCGATCCTTACACTCACTCTTTGCCTTTCTCATAACCCTTTCTCGATCTGCTATGTACGTTTTGTATTCAGCTTGGTTCTATACTTGCTATCTATTTTCCAACAGCCTCACACTTGTCATAGGCAGCTCTTTGTTTCATTCCAAGCTCGATAAACATCTTTAAACATCCACGGAGCTCTTCCTTTGGATATCATTCTTCCCCCCATTGTAAGCTTATGCCTAGTTGGTACCAGCACTCAAATAAAAACAGAACTATGCTGATGAAGGGTTATCTATGACTTTATAGAATCTCTACAATGCAGAAGTAGGCCATTCGGCCCATTGAGCCTGCACCAACAACAATTCCACCCAGGTCCTATCACCGTAACACCACATATTTACTCTACTAATCCCCCTGACACTGAGGGACAATTTACCATAGCCAATCAATCTAACCCGCACATCTTTGAACTGTGGGAGGAAACCGGAGCACCCTAAGGAAAACTAGGCAGACATGGGGAGAACTCTGCACGGACAGTGACCCAAGCCGGGAATTGAACCCAGGTCCCTGGCGCTGTGAGGTGGCAGTGCTAACCACTGTGCCACCCAAACAGTAACTGTATTTCTCACGCCACAGATGTTGCCTGACCAACCAAGTACTTCCAGTATTTTGTGTTTTTAATTCCAGATTTGCACCATTTTGTTTCTCTTTCCTCTTTGAAGTTCTTCCTTGTAACTGCTTTAATATAAAAGTTTGATTCTAATCTACCTGGGCCAGATCTCAATTTAATTCAATGCAATTATCCCTTTTCAAGTTAATTATTTTTACTCTTGATTGTTCCTTGTTCTTTTTTCAAAGGTTTTGAAATTCTGATGGTATTGTGAATATTATTCTCAGATTGAAACATGTTCCATTTGACCCACTTCATTTGCTGTAATTAGATCCAGCACTGTTTCTTTCCTCATGGGACTGCAAACTCATCAAGTGCACTAGTTAAACCACACCTGGAAACAGAATAGTTCTGGTGTCCTTATCTCAGGGAAGATATACTGGTATATCCATATACTGGTATATGGCAGTCCAGAGAAGGTTCACTAGATTATTCCCAGGTAAGGAGGGATTTTCTACAGGAATGGCACCGGATTTAACATGGTTTCCATCTTTAGTGGGGAGGTGTTAAATCCAGCTGATAAACCCTGAACCAAAAAAAAAATTAGAAGTTAAGAAATGTGAGTAGGAGAAGATAATGTGGCCTATTGAACCTATTCCATCTTTCAATGCAATGACAGCTGATTTTGGAATCAACTTCACTTTCTTGCCCATTCCCCAAAATCGTTAATTCCTTGAAAAACCAAACATCTGTCTATCTCAGCCATAAATACATTCAGCTGTGGAGTATCCACAATCCTCTAGGATAGAGAATTCCAAAGGTTCACAATCCTTTGAGTGAAGAAATTTCTCCTCAGTTCTAAATGCTTGTGCCTCTTTTCCTGAACCTATAACCACATGACTCTATCTTTGACAACATACATTTCCCTCTTCTGAGCTCCCTATTTCTGAAATCTCCTTTACCCTTGCACTATTTGGGCGCAATTGTACCTGCTGTTCATGCCAAGCTCCTGCTGCAGTGAGGCTCAGAGGGTTTGACGGCCAGCCAAATCTGCGGCGTGATGGAAAAGTCCCGTCAGCGTGAAAGGTGATAAGATTCTGGCATTTGTCTTTCTCAGTCTTCTTTACACATTATTTTTCCTCTTAATTGTTACCTTTTTTTGTCCATTTCCTGACTAAACTCCACACCCATTGTGGGTACTGGACATTTGTACTGCAACAAATCTGTCCCACTAAGTGAATTGTCCACTTGCAGTTCCCACATGGATGTTTTTCATCCTAAACTCCTAATCCCTTCAAAGAGGTAGTTTTCTCCTTCAGAGAAACATTCCGCCAATCTGAACCCCTTTCACAGAGGCATTGTTCCACCTAGACTTCCATCCTACTTGCAGCTCCTGCCTGATTCTGAATTAGGACAAGGATTCCTATTCATCGTAACACCAAGTGTTACCACTATTGCGGAGTTTAAGTTTTAAGCTTAAGTTTATTTATTAGTGTCACAAGTAGGCTTACATTAACACTGCAATGAAGTTACTGTGAAAATCCCCTTTCCCCAAATGGAACTGGCAGTGGGATGACCACTGGGGACTTGAATGAAAGTGATCACCTAGTCAAATCCTTCAAGGCAGCCAATCTGCCACAACATGGGATGACCATGTACTGATTTCTATTCACTAGTGACAAATCCTGACAACTTTCAGGATTGTGATAGGACTTGTCTGTAAATTATGGGGAGAAATGTAGCTTACATTTCCAAATGTGTAGTTCCAGTGGGTAAAGCTGAGTGCAAGTACAGTTAATTCATAATGATATTCTCATACTGTTTTTATTTAACTTAAATTGAAATTGCTCTATTTACCTAAGACTGAAACTTGGTCAGCCTTTTTTTTGTATTCTTGAGAAGTGAGCAACACTGGCAAGGCAACATTTATCGCCCATCCCTAATTCACCAAAGGGGATTAAGAGTCAAACATTTGGGACTAAAATTGGACATGAGTGGAGACATAAAGCAAGTGATTTTGCATCAGTCACCTGTTATGCACTCTACTCTATTTCCTTGGACTGAATATCAGGCATGTCATTTAGCCTGTAGAACCCAGTTCATGTCCAGTTTTATCCTGATAGAGTGTGATCAGTTGTGTCTAGGCTAAACTAACATGTTCTCTTCCCTGAATTAATTGGTATTCATTTATTTTACTCGTTCAATTTCATATGGTGACACAGTGGTTAACAATGCTACCTCACAGTAACAGGAGCCTGGGTTCAATTCCTGGCTTGCGAAACTGTCAGTAAAGAGTTTGCACGTTCTCCCTGTGTCTGCCTGGGTTTCCTTCAGTGCTCCGGTTTCCTCCCACAATCCAAAAGACGTGCTGATTAGATACATTGGCCAAGCTAAATTCTCCCTCAGTGTACCAAAACTGATGCCAGAGTGTGGACACTAGGGGATTTTCACAGTAATTTCATTGCAGTGTTAATGTAAGCCTACTTGTAACAATAATAAATAAATTTTAAACTTTAAGATGCTATAATTGTACCATTAATGTAATTGTAACCACAGCCAGACTGGTTTCAAGTAATTTACCCTTTTTAGATGAAGGACATTCCAAAAGTACTTAGCTTTACAAACATGCTGCCATTTTTCTCTTTACAGTTTATATGTTTATTAATAACTAATTGTTGCACTTAATAATAATTCCAAAGTTTTTACCTTAATGAAACACAAAGATACTGGATATTGATACATTTCACAATCCTCACTCTACAGAAGCCTCTATCTGTAATGACCCTGGAGTAAATTACTGTGTACAAGCCGGCACCACAAATCACTCCCCAAAATTAATGCCAATTGTCATCATGTGGCTCACAAAAGCCACGAGGATGGTTGGTATGGTATGTTACAGTCATGGATGTTTTTGGAGTTTACAGTTTGGGTGCATGGCAACTCTATCTTGTGATCTAAATACAGCTTAAATATTTAAAATCATTTGAATAATTAGCAATCGTCTGCATCAAAGATAAAGTGTAACATATTTTGCAACAGTACACCTGAGCACATTTACAAGCTTGGACGAAAATGAAATTAATTTGGAAAGTCGACAACATTACTGCAAAAGCTTTCAACCATGTTACCTCCATCTTCCCATTTTGTTGTCTCCAAGGAAGTCATTAAGCTTGACTGCACGGTGCCATCTGAAAATATCTACTGGGTCAATTTATTTGTCCATTTAGAAAGAGGTTATTCATTTAGATTCTACATGGAGAACAGGAGATTTTTGAGTCAGCACAACCCAACCCAACACAATGGGCTCTTTGGGCCGAAGGGCCTGTTTCCCGTGCTGTGTTGTTCTTTGTTCTTTGTAAAATCTTCAATTCTCTTTAAAACATTTTGTACTTCATCACCTGTCCTCCATACTGGGGCAGAAAACTTTGGAAACACCCAGAATTCATGAAATTACAGGGTGAGGTAATGTCTCTTTCAAAAATGCTTGAATATTAAGGACTAAATTTAAGGTGAAATTCAGTCTATCTAGCTTGCACTCTTATCTATGGCTTCACAGTTAGGATTTGTGTTGTAATTTATCTACTGGACAGTATTAATCTCCTCAGGCTGCCGTGATTGTTGGGGGTGACACTACACAGCTGTGGCTACTCTAATAGACAAATTGCACTAAAAAAAACTTACATTATAATATATTGCTGGGGATCCTTCATAAACTATGATCCGTGATATAACTCACATTCTTCATGTAATATGAAAAGTGTCCAACACTTCCTAAAAAACTTAATTCTCCATAAAGTTGCAGAAAGGTCTTGTATAGTTGTCAGATTTGTGATGTGATAAGTAATGGATTAGGTATATTCGTGCTCACGATAGTCACAAGCCTGTCCATTTCTTACAAAAGTATTTTCGAAAGCTTTCTGTCCATCAAATTGCCCATAGTTCAGAAAAGTATTTGCACTAAACTGGCAATCAAAAAATGATGGAAGGTCATATGAAATGTTAACTCTGTTTCCCTCTCAGACCTGCTGAAAACTTATGGCATTTTTTATTTTTATTTCTGATTTCCAGCATCCACGGTATTTTGTCAGTGTATATCTTCCCCAGACTGAATGAGCTGTGCAGAGTCAGGATCAGGAGATAGGAGGCAGAGTCATAAATTCAATGTTAAGTCAGGTACCGAAGGTCAAATAAAGGGAGGAAGAGAAAGAATGATCTAAGAGAAATGTAAGAGATACAGATTTTTAAAATTAATTGACAGCTTGGGTAATAAGATTTCACACTCGTAATGCTGCTGATTAATGTTGGAGAGGTTGAATAATTAAGATTTAACATACTGTTAAAAGGATACGGAGTGTCACTACACAGCTATGGTTGCTCTTACAAATTGCACTAAAAACCTTTTGTTATAATATATTGCTGGGGATCCTTCATAAACTATGATCTGTGATATGATTCACATTCTTCATGTAATATGAAAAGTGTCCAACACTTCCTAAAAAACTCAATTCTCCATAAAGTTGCAGAAAGGCCTTGTACATTTGTCAGATTTGTGATGATACGTAATGGATTAGGTACACTACAGCTCACTATAGGATGTATTGGTGGCGCAGTGGTTAGCACTACTGCCTCACAGCACCACGGACCTGGGTTCAATTTCCAGCATGGTCTGTGTGGACTTTGCATATTTTCCCCACGTCTGCATGGGTTTCCTTCGGGTGTTCTGGTTTCCTCCCACAGTCCAAAGATGTGTGAGTTAGGTGGATTGGCCATGCTAAATTGCCCATTTGTGTCAGGGGGTTTAACCGGGTAAATACATGGGGTTATGGGGATAGAGCCTGGGTGGGACTATTGGCGACATAAGCTCTTCTGCACTGTAGGAATTTTGCGATACTGTGATTCTATGATATGTCGATTGGAATATACAACCTTATCATGTTGTGGTGAATTTAATCCATATTTAAAATGTCAACGCTATAACTTTATGACATTTTATACATTTAAATGGTGAGCCCAGCAGTGAGATGCTATTTTGACACAACTTATAGAGCAGTTCTATCTCAGACTGCCACCTCTGCATTACCACCTTTAACTCCCCATATGCACTTGCCAGATATTGCAGTCCAATTTATATATAAATAAAAATGATGACTGTTACCCTCATTGTTAGTTTTGTAGAAAAATATCTGACCTAATAATGTTAATGTTTTCTGAATTCTGAGGTGATTTTTGTGCTGCAGACTCATACCCGGTCATATGTTATTGTCCAAATTCATTGAACGTAGGACCTGTGAAACAATGCAGAACCAATTTCCATCCCATCGTCTGCCTGATTTGAACCTTGGCTATTGAGGTGAAAGGCTAACATCCACTAATTATACTCATTAAATATTTTGTCTTCTTTGTGCATCTATCTATACATGTTACTGTTTGTTTGTGTTCTTGTGGTCAAATGCATTGTGCATTTGTGATGTGTGTCCCCGGATAGATTTACTAAAATAATTGTAACAGGGTGTTTAATGCAAATAATTCAGATCTCATTTTAAACATATCATTCAAAAGAATAATGAGCTACCTGTCAGAAATTATTTTCATCCTTTGATATCTGGGCTCAACAAACAATATTCCTAGAATCACAGAATCCCTACAGGGCCATTCGGCCCATCGAGCCTGCACCAACAACTATCCCATCCAGCTCTACACCTGTCACCCCACATATTAATCCTGTTAATCCCCCTGACACTAAGCGGTGATTTAGCATGGCCAACCAATCTAATCCATACATCTTTGGATAGTGGGAGGAAACTGGAACACCCAGAGGAAACCCATGCAGTTACAGGGAGAATGTGCAAACTCCAGACAATGACCCTAGGCCTGAATTGAACCCTGGTGCTGTGAGGCAGCAGTACTAACCACTGTGCCATCATGTTGTCCTCCTTATATTCTCTTCTTTCTCCCAATTACTCGCAACTGGGAGCATACTGAATGCGCATTTTGCAAAGAGATGTTTATGACTATGTTGATTCTTCTGATAGCAGTTATTTAATATAACTTATCTCCACCAGTGTTAAGTCAAAAGTGAGTACTGATTCCTTAAAACATCTCCCACTGTCCTACTGAATGAGATACAATGGTAGACAGTTACTTTCTACATTTGCTAAAATAACATTCATGAAGATATCTCCTGTGGCTGATTAATTAAAAGCATAAAACTCTGAACTTTTGTAAAGTTATGAAAATGGAACTCAGAAAACAATGCTAGTTCATTACTCAAAGCCCAATAAACATGGTTAACCATAATTTTAGCAGTTTTGCAACAATGGAAAAGTGTATTAAGAGAAATAAAGCACTCAATACATATATGGTGTGCGTGTTTATATAGTAATTAGGTTACAGTTATACAACTGTATATAGGTTTGGACTACCTGATCCAATTTGCAGGCTGCAGATGAGAATTGTACTGAAGACTGACCCTATCTAATTGGTGACAAAATAAAGCAGAAATGGAATGCTATGAGTGTATTCTTCAATGCTTGGGTAAGGCTAATGACTCATACTGATCCTCAAAGCGCCAGGGTCCCGGCTTCAAATTTGGCCTTGGGTCACGGCTTCAAATTTGGCCTTGGGTCACTGTGTGGAGTTTGCATGCTCTCCCCATGTCTCTGTGGGTTTCCTTCAGGTGTGCTGGTTTTCTCCCACAGTCCAAAGATGTGTAGGTCAGGTGAATTGACCCTGAATGTTAAATGGCCCCTTAGGCTGGAATTTTACTGCCCTGCCCACCATGAGGGGCAGAACATGGAAAAATCTATTGACTTTGGGCAGGATTTTATGGTTTTAGAGAGAGCGAGGCAGTAAACTCCCGCCCTTAGTGTCAGGGGGCCAGCAAGATAAATATGTAGAGTTATGGGGTGTTGCGAAGTTGAGTAGAGTAATTGTAGATTGGCGTTTGTAAATTTGTAAAATGCTCGGGAAAGCATTGCATGGTCCCTTTAAAAAAGTGGAGCTTTTTCTGTGCTTAGAAAGTTAAAAAAATGCAAGTACATACAGAGTATCCCAGACTGAAACATTTGTATCGGAAGGCCAAGCAACAGGGTTATCAAGGCAACAGGCTTTCAGGCATTTGAATTGTTTGAATTCAGCCTATCAATTTGAATTAGGCATTTAGATACCAAGAACCTAACAAATTTGAATCTGATGGTTTTGGCAACCAAGGACTAATCCTATGTGGGGGATATTGATATGTCATCGCAGGTATAAAAAGGAAGCAGGCAGTGTGACAGAGGAAGAGAGCAACTGCCACCTGCCACAGCTCATAGCGTTTAGCTCAAAGCTTCATCTAGATAGCAAGGAAGAAAGAAGGCAGAAGAATCAACAGAGAAAGCCCAGAATATTCCAGAAGACGGAATACCTGGTTGTAGTTCAGAAAGTGACTAAAATTCTATTTTTCTTATCAATAAGTGGGAATTGTATTTATCTGAACAGCATTCCATTAGATTAGTGTTATATTCAAATTGTTAATAATTTAATTAGCTTGTTCACTGTTAATTAGACAAATAAATTGTTACTTGTTGACTTTAGCGAGATTGTCAGGGAGTTATTTTGATTTAACCACTAAAAGTTGCTGAAGCGCTGATTGTACCACTTCACACACTTCTATAGATTATGAGGTGAGCTACTCCTCTTTGAGTGGTTAGGTGTTAGTTCTCGGGTGGGGGGGGTGGGCAGGATCCACCTCCACTTCATAACATGGGGATGGAGTCTGGGCGGGACTGTTGTTAGTGCAGGCTTGATGGGCTGAATAGCCTCCTTCTGCACTGCAGAGATTCTGTGATTTTATGAATCTATACAAAGTGTTAACAGACTGTTCAATGGATACTTGCAAATTCTAAATGTTGGGAGAATGCATTCACACACTTTGACGTTGCCTTTTTCAGCTAAAATCTGCAATGCAAGTTTTGAGTTTAGAGATCAGGGTATTAATGCCATGAGCTGAGCAAGGATGGAGATTGCCACATCAAAACACATCAAACTGCTTCACATGGAGGCACTGGTGACTGCTTAACGCCCCTTTCTTTATCTTTGATTTGATTTATTATTGTCACATGTACTAATATACAGTGAAAAGTATTATTTCTCACCAAGAGAGAATGATGTCCTTATTACCTGATGAGCAGTGAGGGCAGCACTGCTGTGGGAGTGTCACTGGGTTGGAACAGTGGATACTCGGGCATTTCACTCGATTGCAGGCCACGTGTCCATTCTGGAAGTATAAATCCCGTGTTAGTCACTAAAATACAAATTCAGGGGTGCTACCCAAATAAAACTATCGGGGCTTTAAATTGGCTTAAAATCAGCATCGTCTCGAATTTACAATTAAATTAAATATGTACCAAGTGTGCTTAGGGTACATTCATCATTGAGAACACACACAAAGAACATCAGCTTACTCTAAAAATTACAAATGTAAAATCTGTATGAAAATTGGGACTATCTCCTGTGCAGCCTCTATGAGGCTGAGTATAACTTTTCAATGCGCCTCGTGTCTTTTTAACGCTTTTATCTCTAACTCTTTGGTGATCAACTTTCCATGTTTGCCAGGGTGGTTGGTTCCACATTGCTGAACCCCTCCCTCTGTATCTCTCCACTTTGACTGTCCAACTCAACACATGTCGGGGATTACTTTCCAGTGGTCTGGACTCTGGACACTTGGTCCCATCAATTATTTGGCCCAAAGCGATCACAATCAAGGGGTGAGAATAAGATTAAGGAAGTCTGCGGATGGCATTTTAAAACAGATTTTATTAAAGATTGGCTCGTAAAACACAGCTTCCCAACGACAGAATTGGGAGGATGGGGGTGGGGGGGGAATCCTCTATAATATAACATTTGGATGCTGTTAAGAGACTAAGGTTAAATTATCACCAAACTTCAAACAAGCTGGGCTTTCTAACAATCTTCAATCTGTTTCTGTTTGTAGTGTTGTGGGTTCTGTACGCTCTGTTAGATTATCGACACTTATTTATTTGCTATGTTTTGCACCCAGCTTTCTTGACCGTGAGGTTCTAGAGAAGGAAAGGATGCCGTACCTCCGAGCAAAGACAGTTTATGCAATAGACGAATCCATAGGGCTCCAGGTAAGGGTGCCACCTCTCTCCCATCCGGTACTTCTTATCTTGGAACACACAAAATGTGTCCGACTCTGTTTAGGGGAATGTAACAACAGCCTTGTGTCATATTAAACACCGACTACCGATAACCCGACCTGATGGTAGCTACATTTCAACCCAAAAAACGAGGACCTTAAAGAAGCACAGACACCAACCGGGGATATTTTCAATGCCGGCCAGAGTCTCTGTGTCAAATCTGGGGGCCCCATCATCAGTCCTCAGTGACGAATCAGTAGACAGCAACCTGCTGAATTCTGCTGAATTTTCCCGTTCCGAGGCATTAACAAGCTTAAATAAATTAACATTAAACAATAAGACAAAGGCTTCTGACGAAGGGTCATTCTGACTCCAAACTTTGGCTCTATTCCCTTTCCCTAAGTGCTGTCAGACCTGCTGAGATTTTCCAGCATTTTCCCTTTTTGCAACACTAACCAATGCTAAACTATCTACTAAAGAACAAAGAAGAGTACAGCACAGGAACTGGCCCTTCGGCCCGTCAAACCCGTGCCGATCATGATGCCCTAACAAAAGGAAACCCTTCTGCCCTTACTCGGTCCGTATCCCTCCCTCTATTCCCTCCCTATTCATGTACCCAGTCTCCTCAATGTCGCTAATAATGTGCCTGCTTCCACCACCTCCTCTGGCAGCGCCTTCCAGGCACCCAACTCTCTCTGTGTGAAAAACTTCCCTTAAACTTTCCCCCCTCTCACCTTGAACCTGTGCCCCCTTGAAAAAGCCTCTGACTAGCCACGCTGTCATAATTTTGTAGACCTCTATCAGGTCTCCCCTTAGCCTCCCACTTTCCCGTGAAAGCAATCCGAGTTTATTCAAGCTCTCCTCACAGTCAAATGTTCTGTTATGGATCATCCTTTGACCACGACCTGGTATAGGGGGAACACGTGCGCACGTGTAAAGACCCTCAGACACCCACACACCGGGCAGGTTTACACGAACCCAATTTACTCGCCAGTCGCGAGCAATCAGCAAGTGGAGCTTGCAGTTTATTTGTAGACTGCACGCCTGAGCGTCACTTCAAGCAGCAGATTCAGACTCTGAACAGCGACAGCCACAGAATCCGCAGTCTCCTGCCTGTGTAACTGAATTCTGTTCGACACACATTGGCAAGTTCACAAAACTGCTGCAGTCAAAACATTGTGCTTGGACAAGTATGGGACCAGAGTGCTGTAGCTGTCAAATGCCACTATGTTCACGCTCCATTTTCATTCCTGTTCAAAGGGAGATAACAAGTCAGCGATTGAAACTTAGCGCCAGAATCAAACTCAGGGCTCTTTGACATGGGTTAGCGTTCACTAAACCCGCCAGTGGGGTTGTGTCGGTGGGAAGTTCAGCTGTTCCTCGGAGTTCGCAAAAAGTGCAGCATTATTTCGGACTGGGCTCAGATTCAGCTGATGGGGAATCTTCCGGTTAGCGGCAGTGGGAAGGAGCGCACCATTGAGGTTTCGGGACAGAGTTATAGTAAACTCTTGGATTATATACACTTGAGTGTGAATTTAAGCAGAAGTGGAATGCCTTCGAGTTGGGTGGGGAAGGAGGAGCTGTAGTTCCAGTTAGAAAGCGAATCCGCTTACAGGCAGGTCGCATGGCATCTTTTGATGAGGGTTTAGCAATGAAGATGACCAAACCCCGAGATTTCCAGCACCTGTTGCCCTACACCTTGGCTCCAGGTTAGTCGAACCGACAGCGTTGGTTCTGAGAAGTACAAAGGGTAATTCTAGGTTTTTGTGGGACATGGGCGTCGCTGGCTAGCCAGCATTTATTGCCCATCTCTAGTTGTCGTGGGGGGGGGGGGCAATTCTATCTAGGATTATTGGGGTTGGATGGGGATGGGTCCAAACTTCACTATCAGTCTCGGAGTGGGAGCCTTGCAGATGAGGCTGAGAGCTCGGTATGGATGTTGGAAACTGGCAGCAGAGGAGATGGGTGTGAGTGAGGTTGGGAGAGTGCGCCTGGGCTGGTAAGAGGACCCACTTGAAGACAAAATGTGACCGTGGACTCAGTCCAGGATCAGAAATATTTGAAGAGCTCTGGTTTGCTCTAGCCCATTCTGACCTAGCACTGGAAGCCGGCTCCCCGGCTCCTACAGTCGTCGCTCAGTCTCAGAACAGAATGAAACAATAACAGTAGTAATCTTTAAAATAATAAATAAAATATTTGCAGTTCGGGGTGAGCTCTCTGCGGACATGAACCCTGCTTTGGGGACACGCCTGTGACTGCTGCATCTTGTTTTGCTGATATTTGAGAGAAGCCCCCCCCCCCCTCCCCTTTGGACCACCCGGTGGAAAGAGAGTGAGTGCAACAAAGCGGGATTCGCCCAAACTTACGTTTGCCCAGTTCAGCTTTGCCTGCCTCTACCTTGAGGAACATGACAGCGCAGTAAAGGACGAGGCCAAACTCCTCTCTGCTCGCTAGTCTCCAGATCCCTCTCATCCTTCCAACGCGACTGGGAGAGGTTCCACAGATCTGCTACGGGGGGGAATTAAGAAACGGGGATCTGTATTTTGAACTAAATGGAAAACGTCACTGAATTAAAGCTGAGGTTCAGCCCCCCTCTCCCCCCACCCAACTACCCACCCCCTTTTTTATTTTAAAAGATATATTCAGACCGCGCAACCAATCCCACAAACACGCGTTACTTTTATTCCCAAAGAAATCACTGCATATTTTGAAATACATTCCACACACACACACATCCTGCTACACATACACCGCTCAAACAGCTTCTCCAAGGCACGCATGGCATACTTAAGGCTATTACGCACACCGCCCTGGATTCTTGCAGATGTATTAATTAACACGCTGGTGTTATTAATCTACTGGGCTTTTAAAGCAGCACTCTTGCAGATCCCAACATTCCCCACAATCATCATTTCACCTCCCAGTGTGGTGCCAATGTTATCCCCACGCTTTAAATTGTCACTCCAGCTACATCCCGAAATGACCAATTGATGCCATTTCTATGTCGTTTCCCCCACACCAACTTTTCCAAGATACCGCGTGGACCTCCAATCCCACCTAAACTGAAGGAAGCAAGGGTAAATCATTTAAACAACCCCCACACGAGTTCCCCATTCACCTGCCAGCAACTGTCTAGATAATATTCGGGCAGGATTTCAATGTATCATTTGACATCGATTCTGTTCCAGACCAAACTGGTAAAAGATGATTTGTTTTCCTCACAGGTTCTGCAATTGATTCTCTATCTATCCCTTCCAGGTGTGATATCACATTCCATCCACCTGAATTACTGCTATTTCCAATCCTACTCCACCCTGTTATGGACGGGAAAGGTTACAGATTAGAGATCTAGAGATTACAGATTAGACGGGAAAAGTTACAGATTTTAAGAGGTTTACAGCATGGAAAGAGGCCCTTCTGCCCAACTTGTCCATGCCGCCCTTTTTTCAAACCACTCAGCTAGTCCCAATTAGGCGCATTGACCAGAACAGGCAACGGACTGTTGTGACTAGGGGAATTTCACAGTAACTTCATTGCAGTGTTAATGTAAGCCTTACTCATAGAACATAGAACATTACAGCGCAGTACAGGCCCTTCGGCCCTCGATGTTGCGCCGACCAGTGGAACCAATCTAATGACCCTCTAACCTAAACTATTCCAATGTTATCCATATGCCTATCCACTGACCATTTGAACGCCCTTAAAGTTGGCGAGTCCACAACTGCTGCAGGCAGGGCATTCCACACCCTTACTACCCTCTGAGTAAAGAACCTACCTCTGACAACCGTCCTACAATTACCACCCCTTAATTTAAAGCTATGTCTCCTCGTGTTAGCCATCACCATCCGAGGAACAAGGCTCTCACTATCCACCCTATCTAAGCCTCTGATCATACTCGTGACTAATAAATAAACTTTTACAAATAAACAATTGCCCGCGTCTGCCCTCTACCCCAAAACCCATCTGCCCAGATTCGCCCAGTCTGACTTGGTATTTAATTTCTGAAGCCTGGTCTCAGCGACCTTCCAAGTGAACGACCTGGAGGGGGACCCAGATGTGCTGTAACTTTAGTCAGAGTTACTGGAGATGACACTCAGTATTTTCTGGCATCCCTGATGAAGGCTGAGCAAGATCGGAAATCACCGGCTCTTAAATCTTAGTTTCAGAATATTAAGACCTGCAAACCAAACATTGTAAAATGCTTATTTAAATAAAAAGAAAGCTGCATGCAATGAACAGTTTCCCAATGCAACGTAGAATTTAATATCAATATCATAAATATTAGCCATTTTAATTTCCTCTTTACCTACCAGTAGTTTATCACCACGCCAAATGATTTCACACAGGACAGTGGATTCCTTCCAGCTGGTCTGACAATCTGGGAAAGAAATCCTTCAGTGACAATAGGTGTGACTTACCAGGAACGGTTAACGCCGCAGGATTTGGGTGAATGTTAAAATACTGCACGGGGCACCCGGCCAGGATCCAGACAAGCTCTCTCTCTGTCTCTCTTTCAGTGATTTATGGTGACAATCCTTCAGCTTTTCAAACGTGCTGAAGTGTAAGGAAGTGCAGTTCCGATCTAAACAATCAAACTGCAGCGTTCCGCTCGGCGACCAGTCTGCGGCAGATCAGCGATTCTCCTTTTCACAATCTATCCCTTAATACACACAAAAAAAAGTGGAGGGGGAGATATATATATATATATATAAACACCTTGTGACAAGAAGTTAAATTCAGTGTGTGTGTGTGTGTGTGTGCGACTCTCTGGGCAGCTGGAATTCCGCACAATGAACTCACATCCCCAGCTCCCTCTTGACAGCCCGATGCTGTTTGATGTTTACACTTTCATTTTCTCCCGAGCTGTAACTCAGCCTTTGCCTGAAAATCTCTCAGGTGGCCGTGGGTTAGAGTAACTCAGCAGCGACCCTCACTGGGCTGCTAACCCTCTGGCAGGTTTTATCCCGTGGACAGCCCAGTTTGGGGCGAATCAATCATTGGGGGAACGGATGGTGATTTTTAACCTCTCTGCTGCCCAGCCACCGCCCCCCCCCCCTCCCTCCCTCTCTCCCCCGCCCCTCAACCCCCTTTCACACATGTGACCTGACGGTAGGATTTCAGTCATCAGAAAGCCCACCTAAAAGAAAGCGCCTGGAGGAGTGAGGACACACCGTGACAAACACACAAAGTTACTCCATCTCATTTGGCAAACTTGTTGCAACTTAATACTTACCATCAGAAGGTTAAATTACACAATAGAGCCCTGGAAAACACGAAAATGTATCCAGCGGAATGCAGGTTCCAAAAAACTCGTCTTATAATAAAAGATGGCTGGTAATGAAATTAATGATCAAATGCCAACAAAGTCTAAGCTTTCAAAAAAAATGCAATAAAAACATATTTCAATCAAACAATTAAGGATTTTTTTTAACTGAGATGACAAAGAGAACAGATGCAGTTTGGAGCCTTAAGTAACAGTACCCGGGACAGTCTGCAATTAACAAGTCGCCTTTATTTGTCCTTATAGCCTTCAGCACGTAACCCACTGTGTGAACAATTCGCAGTTTCCAAACTCCGGAGCTGCGAAAATCATCTGGCTTGGAGGAAAGCCATTTTATTTGTGTCATGGCATAAAATAAAGCGATTGTGTTTGACTAATTGTGGCATGGCGCAGCATTAACTTGTTTGTCAGAATTGGAGAGAGGACGAGAGAGCCATTTCGTTCTGCAGTAAAAGTCTTTTTTAAGTTTATTTATTAGTGTCACAAGTAGGCTTCCATTAACACTGCAACGAAGCTACTGAACCCCCCCTAGTCGCCACACTTTGGCATCTGCTCAGGGTACACGGAGCACGGCCAATGCACCTAACCAAAATGTCTTTCGGACTGTGGGAGGAAATCAGAGCACCCGGAGGAAACCCACACAGACATGGGGAGAACGTGCAGACTCCGTACAGACAGTGACCCAAGCCGGGAATTGAACTTGGGTCTCTAGCGCTGTGAAGCAGCAGTGCTAGCCGCTCTGCCGCCCTGAAAGGCCATGGGCTGAAGCAAAATTCATAGAATCCTAAAATACAGCAAGAGACCATTCAGCCCATCAAGTCTGTACGGACCACAATCCCTATCCCCATAACCCCATGCATTTATCCTAGCTAGTTTCCCTGAAACTAAGGGGCAATTTAATATGGCCAGTCCACCTAACCTGCACATCTTTAGACTGTGGGAGGAAAGTGAACCATCCAAAGGAAACCCACATAGACATGGGGAGAATGTGCAAACTCCACACAGACAGTGACCCAAGCGAGGAATTGAACCTGGGTACCTGGCGCTGTGAGGCAGCAGTGCTAACCGTTGTGTCACCATGCTGCCCAGCTGAATATTTTCTGAACATTTTGATTGAACAATATAAGAGCATAAGAACATAAGAAATAGGAGCAGGAGTAGGCCAACTAGCCCTTCGAGCCTGCCCCGCCATTCAATAAGGTCATGGCTGATCTGTCTTGGCTCAGTTCCACCTTCCCGCCCTCTCCCCATAACACTTAATCCCCTCTCTTATCAAAAACCCATCAACCCGCGTCTTAAAAATATTTAGCGAGGTAGCCTCCACCACTTCAACGGGCAGAGAATTCCAGAGATTCACCACCCTTTGAGTGAAGAAGTTCCTCCTCAACTCCGTTCTAAACTGCCCCCCCTTTATCTTGGGGCTGTGCCCCCTAGTCCTACTGTCCTTCCTGAGCGGGAAGAGTCTCTCCACCTCTATCCTATCCATCCCATTCATCATCTTATACGTCTCAATGAGATCTCCCCTCATTCTTCTAAACTCTAACGAGTACAAGCCTAATTTATTCAGCCTCTCCTCATAGCTCAACCCCCTCAACTCCGGCATCAGCCTAGTAAACCTCCTCTGCACTCCCTCCAAGGCCAAAATATCCTTTCCTATATGCTGGTAAATGATGCGTGAAGTCCGCTGAACTTAGAGTTTTGAATTTTAGAGCCCTAAAATCCTTGGGCTCTGCCAGTCATATCTGATTTGATTTGATTTATTATTGTCACATGTATTAACACACAGTGAAAAGTATTGTTTCTTGCATGTTATACAGACAAAGCATACTGTCCATAGAGTATAGAGGGAGAGAAGCAAAGGAGAGAATGCAGAATGTAGTCATAGCTAGGATGTGGAGAAAGATCAACTTAATATATGGTAGATCCATTCAAAAGTCTGATGGCAGCAGGGAAGAAGCTGTTCTTGATTCGTGAGGTACATGAACTCAGACTACGGTATCTTTTTCCTGACAGAAGAAGGTGGAAGAGAGAATATCCGGGGTGCATGGGATCCTTAATTATGCTGGCTGCTTTTTCGAGGCAGCGGGAAGTGTAGACAGGATGAATGGATGGGAGGCTGGTTTGTGTGATGGACTGGGCTACATTCAAAACCCTTTGCAGTTTTCTGCTGTCTAGGTCAGAGCATGAGCCATACCAAGCTGTGATACATCCAGGAGGTATGCTTTTTATGGTGCATCTGTAAAAATTGGTGAGAACTGTAGTGGACATATTCAATTTCTTTAGCCTCCTGAGAAATTAGAGATATTGATGGACTTTCTTAACTGTAGTGTTACTGTGGAGGGACCAGGACAAGTTGTTGGTGATCTGGACGCTTAGAAACTTGAAGCTCTTGCCCATTTCCACTTCATCATCATTGACGTAGATAGGAGCATGTTCTCCACTACACCTCCTGAAGTCAGTAACAACCTCTTTCATTTTACTGACATTGAGGGAGAGATTATTATTGTTGCATCAGTTCACCAGATTCTCCATCGCAGAATATGCAGAATCACAACCAAAGTTTCAGTTGTTATTTCCTATGTGTCCAACCATCTCCAGGTTGTACATTTGCAGGTTCCATATTTAAATTTTTAAAAATAGGAAGTTTGTAAAAGTGATGCAGTAATGAGTTTTAGATGGTTAACTGGTAGACCTAGTTTTTCGTTTTCCTTTCTCTGATCCTTATTCATCATTTCCCAAATAATGGATAGTTCAATCTCCTTCTTCATAAGGCTCATCACTTGTATGAATATGATTGAGGATTTAATGAGCTGACAACATATGGGGGTGACGGTGGTTTAGTGGGATTGTCACTGGACTAGTAATTTAGAGATCCAGTGTAATGCCTCACAGCACTGGAGACTGAGGTTCATTTCCAGCCTTAGGTGACTGTGCGGAGTTTGCACGCTCTCCCTGTGTCTGCACGGTTCCCCTATGGGGGCTCTGGTTTCCTCCCGCATTCAAAACTTTGCAGTAAAAACAGAAAAGACTGGAAAATTTCAGCAGGAGCACTCCACAGATGCTGTCAGACCTGCTGAGATCTACCAGCATTTTTTGTTTTTGTTTCAGATTCTAGCACCCGCAGTATTTTACCAAAGATGTGCAGGTTAGGTGAATTGGCCATGCCAAATTGCCCCTTAACGTCAAAAGATGTGCAGGCTGGGCGGATTAACCATAGTAAATGTATGGGCTTATGAGGCTAGTGCAGAGGTGAGGGCCTGGGTAGGATGCTCTTTTGGAGAGTCAGTGCTGGCTCAATGGGCTGGAAGGGGTTCTATGGTTCTATGGAATCCCACCATAACAGATGTTGAAATTTGAGTTGAATAGAAGTGTGGAATTAGTCACCTAACGATGACCGTGAAACGATTGTTGTGAAAACTCATCTGGCTCACTAAGATCCTTGAAGGAAGGAAATCTGCCATCCTTACCCGGTCTGGCCTACATATGACTCCAGATCCATGGCAATGTTGTTAATTCTTAAATGCCTCATGAAATGGCCTAGCAAACCACTGAATTCAAGGGCAATTAGGGTTGGGCAATAAATGCTGGCTCTGCCAGTGATCCCCACATCCCATGAATGAATAAAAAGGTATTAAAATTAATACAAAATGCACAGTGCTGTAGACATTTCATTTTTATTCTGTAAGTTAAAGAGTTGTATTTTGTAACTTCTTGCAATTATTATGATGCGTATATTTAACTCTTCATAACTGCAATCATTTTACTATTTCATACTTCATTTTTCTTTTTACAATTCTCTAGAACTATTTTCTAAATTATGATTGCTTGTTATATCTTCTCACACCTGCCTCCTTAATGTATTTTCAATAAACCCATCCTTAAATAATATGGTCTCATTGCTTAAGTACATCGAACTGGGGGGAACTGAGCCAAACAGATCAAGATGATCCTGGGTTCAATCTTAACTTAACTCGCACCATCCTGGATGACCAGAGGGATGGTGTCATTTTGTTCAAGCGTTCTCAGATTGAAGTGGGAAAATGTAGTCTAGAATTGCAGTCTGTGAAATTCGATAAGACCTACAAGAGGCTCAGAGAATCACAGTGCACCATTAACCCACACCTATTGCTTCTATTGCAGGGCCAGCTTGTTCACATGACCTCAGTGTACAACCAGCACTAGACATACTGCTTAGTGGCTTCACAACCGAGCAGGAGGTGCAGGTAAATTGTGAAAGGTTAGCATGAGTTCAGGTTAGCTTGATCCACTTAAAGCCAGCCTGTGCATCTTTAAGAGGAGGGGCATTTTGACTGGAGTTGCTGCTGGAAGTACCTCAGGTCTGCTAGAAAGAGAACAATGGTGAAATAGGGCAGAAGAATATGCTCCAAGGTTTTCCAGTACTGGGGGCTTTGGTGCTGATTATAATCAAATCCGTAAGAATCCGAGCAGGAACTGCTTCCAGTAGAAGTATATCTCTCCTTAAATAAGGATACTAAAACTGCATAAGTGCAATCTTATCAATGCCTTGTAGAGCTCTGTCATGTCTTCTCCTCTTTAATACTCCATCCCCCTTGCAATAAAGATCAATATTCCATTTTCTTCCTAATTACTTGCTGTACTGCTAGCCACAAAACTGTTTGTTCCTTCATCCAAATCTGGGTTGGTTGAATACAATCCATGCTCTGCCTATAATGAACAGCTGAGTTGAAAAATGCAAAACAAAATAATTTCTGTTAGATGTGATTTAACAATCGGATAGCACTTGTTGAACAAACCTGACTGTGCTAATAGCTGCATTAACAATTAATACAGGATGATCAGTCAAAATCATAACGTAGCTCATTTACACTTGAGAGAAGCAGTGAAAAGCTAATATTTCATGTTGTTTTCTCCGTGGCAATACCACAACCAATCAGAGTCAACTTACCAACCAATCAGCATCCCTTTTCTCCTCTGGTATAGATTTTTGTGATTATTTGAAATTTGGAACTGTTGCTTGTGTGCTGATCAGTACAAGATTAAAAACTTTGGAAACATTTCTCTGTTCAGCAATAAAACCATTCAGTTAACACTCCTATAAAATTAAAGATAAAATTTTTTTTGGGAGAATTCCAAGTGTCTAATTCACACAAAAACTGGGATAAAT
The DNA here is from genome assembly GCF_965287045.1 of Carcharhinus amblyrhynchos. Classification (NCBI taxonomy): domain Eukaryota; kingdom Metazoa; phylum Chordata; class Chondrichthyes; order Carcharhiniformes; family Carcharhinidae; genus Carcharhinus; species Carcharhinus amblyrhynchos. Next base: position 136,786,707 of record NC_137327.1, read on the forward strand.
CCCACTAGGATTTTTCAGTGGGATTTTCAAAATGAATCTCCCATACTGTGCACTGCAGAGTTCCTCAGCATGAATCACACTAAAAGTCTATGGTTGGGGCCTATTCCCCACCGAGAGGCTAACAGCATAGCGCTGAGAGGGCCAAGCGTGCATACTGATCTGTCAGTGCCAAGACTGGTGCATATGCAGTAGCCCCGCACTGGCCTCCACTCTATCACTGGCCATGCCCACAACCCCACATCGCTACCCCTCTGATCCCTCCACCTCCCCCAATCACTGGGGTCCCAGACATGTCAGGGCCAACCCCCGACCACCCCCCCAAGGTCACCTCGACCACCCCCCTGACAGTCCCAATCTCCCTATCTCCCCACTGGCAGTTCCGACCATGCCCCGCCCCGCAGTACTGACCTCACCCCGCAGCCCCAATCCCCCCAGCAGGCCAACCCCCACTCTGATGGGCAGCCCCATCGCTGAACTCCCCTCCCCCAACCCGAATGCAAGGTGGCAGTGGGATCTCCACTGATCCCTCCCCTGATCGGCTCTGTCCTTAATAGGCCCCACCCCCTATCTGGCCCCACCTCCTTGGCACTGCAGGGACCGAGGTGGCGCTGGAGCTTGGGGAAATGAGGTCCACATTCAAAGTATGGGAAGCTAAAAGGAAATTAGAAGCAGGACCTCAAATGGCCATCTTTGGATTACCCTCGGTACCACACACATATATGAATAGGAATAGTGGGGTAGAGCAGATAAATGTATGGATGGAGATGCGCTGTGGAAGGAGGAATTTAGATTTTTGGGATATTGGTTCTGGGGGAGATGAGACTGTACAGGCTGCATGGGATGCACCTGAATGAAAACAGACCCAATTTCCTGGCAGGGGTGATTTGCTGGGGAAGGTTTAAACTAAGTTGGCAGATTTGTGAGAAACAGGAGATAATATTATAGAGGAACATCAAGGAGTTCAGAGAAGCAGGAGATACAGATAGCACTGGAGTAGAAAATAGTAAAATGGGGTTAGAATAATAGGGAATGTAATAAAGTTTAAATGAGGGTTACTCATTTGTGTGAACACACAGAAAGTAGTAATTAAGGTTAATGAGCAGCAAGTGCAGACATCCATGTGAAAATATTGTGGCAATAATGGAGAACTGGCTCAAAGAAGCGCAGGACTGGGTACTGAATGTTATTGGGTACAAGATATTCAGGAAAGATAGTGAGGGAATGAAAGGAGGAGGGGGTGACACTATTGATTAAAGAGAATATTACTGTTGAGGAAAGAGGATGCCCCAGAGGGAGTAAGGACAGAAGCCATGTGGCTAAAGCTAAGAAACAATTGAAGTACCATTGTACTGTTCTCCATATCCACATACCACAACTCATGGGAAAGGTGCAGAAGGACAAATCCACAGATTACAGAAAAGTACAAGAACTATCGAATAGTTATAATGGGGACTTTAATTATTTTAACGTAGACTGAGATAGAAATTGTTTAAATGACAAGGATTTGTTCTGGGGAATAAGAACATAAGAAATAGGAGCAGGAGTAGGCCATCTAGCCCTTCGAGCCTGTCCCGCCATTCAATAAGATCATGGCTGATCTGTCGTGGCTCAGTTCCACTTTCCCACTTTCTCCCCATAACCCTTAATTCCCTTGTCTATCAGAAACCTATCTACCCGTGACTTAAATATATTCAATGAGGTAGCCTCCACCACTTCAATGGGCAGAGAATTCCAGAGATTCACCACCCTTTGAGTGAAGAAGTTCCTCCTCAACTCTGTTCTAAATTGCCCCCCCTTATTTTGAGATTGTGCCCTCTAGTTCTGTTTTCCCTTCTAAGCAGGAAGAATCTCTCTACCTCTACCCTATCTAGCCCCTTCATTATCTTGTAAGTCTCTATAAGATCCCCCCTCAGCCTTCTAAACTCTAACGAGTACAGGCCCAGTCTATTCAATCTCTCCTCATAAGCTAACCCCCTCATCTCCGGTATCAAATCCAGAATTTGATATCCGGAATTTTGTGCATCCATCTGTTTCCTGTCCAATGAGAAAGAGTGATGTGGATATGCCGATGTTGGACTGGGGTAAACACAGTAAAAAGTCTGACAACACCAGGTTTAAGTCCAACTGATTTATTTGATAGTACACTCACTAGCTTTCGGGGTTAGTCCCTTTGTTAGGTGAATAGAGAGTTCTGGCCTCAGACAGAGCATATAAAGCACAGGCAGTTTACAGATTACTGATTAGAATGCGAATCTTTACACCTAACCTGCAGGTTAACCCCGAAAGCTAGTGAGTATACTATCAAATAAATCGGTTGGACTTAAACCTGGTGTTGTCAGACTTTTTACTATGAGAAAGAGGGCATTGTAGGACCTGGTTCTTGGAAATGAGGGGAACCAAATGGATCAAGCTTCAGCAGAGAAATAGAGGAATGGCTACAGGAGGTTTCTGCACTATGTGCCTAGACTGCTTGCTCTGCCTGATGGGTCACCCATTTCCTTTCTGCTTGGAGAGTCTTAGCCTGTAGTGTGACCACCTCTCCATGTGTGCTATCCAGGATACACTCCATCTTGCGAATGCTCCAGTTTTCCCAGCTGCCACTCCATTCTGAAACCTAGGTTTCGAGGAGCTGCAGCTGAAGACACTTCCTGCACACGTGTTGGTCCCGAGCACTGGAAATGTTCCCAGTTTCCCACAAGGAAAACATGGAGCACACGACAGCTTTGAGCTCTCCTGCCATAACACACCCTTTCAATCAAACCTTTGGAAAATGCTTAATATCAAATAATATCATTTACTCTAGGGTCCTTCTTTCTAGGTCCTTGTTACTACAGAATATATTCCTCACAAACTATAAGGCACAAAAAAATCTTACAAACTATAAGTGATAAAATTAATAAATTCTTACCTGATTTTACCCACTACTCACCAGTCAGTTCTCCCTCTTCTACTGCTACAGGGCAAGACTACTCAGAAAGTCTAAAAAGTTAGAAAGCAAAGGAAAAAAAAACCCTTTCCCTTCTGCACAGAATTCCCACTGTGGTCCAAATGTCCAATACCCACACTCACTATGGCTGTAAATCACTCAGGATGAGTCTCTCCCACTGCCTCTGCGCAAAGCTATCTGATGCTTCTTGTCTCTTCATCTATTCATGAATTGTTCAGTGGCCTCTGTTAGTTGTTGTCTAAGAGGCATGAATTCCAGACAGTGTATTCCAAAGCTTCACTTGTCTGCGAGTGTTGACAATATTATATCTGTATTTTTAAGTCATCGCTTACAGTCCTGAAGGGTTCAGTTTGTGGAGACCTTCATTGTCTACAGTGATTTTAATGGTTTGTTTATCTGGTTCGGAAAAATGAGGTCCAGAAAATACAGTTCTACACATTGTCAGAGCAAAGTGACCTCAGACAGAAGGTTCATTGTAATCTGATTGAAATTTTATAGTCATCATGTGGCTTTTTGCAAGTTTATTAAGAGTATCTGGAACAGTTATTCACACTCTTCATCAAATTGAGTTCCATTATCTTAATAGTCACCCTCTTAGTTAGTCAGAGGCTGTTGCTTGACTGCAATGGTGGTGCTGTTGAGATGTTTCTGTTTTCCTTGGCTTAGGTTAACCTCCATCCACAGAACAGTGATTTTGGCATGAAATGAATGCAGACTGCAAAGGTAAAATTAAACAGTGTAAAAAAAAAATGCTTTTTACAACCTTCTTCAAGCTCTTGGGGATTGTTACTGAATGGATTCTCCTTTCTGAGGCCAGTGCCCAGAGTCTAACCGTTGCTGTACCTCCACACTGCCCTCCACACTCCATCCCCAAACCTCCCAAATGATAGTAAGCTGCATTAATAGATTCTTCCCCTTATAAGTTCTGCTGAAAGCCAGATGCTTCACTGTCAGCTATTTAATTTATGTCCCTGCACACACTTTGCTGCAGATCGACTTGTACTAATTAATCTATCTGAAATTGAAACAATCTTACCAGGACCTGGTGCTTTCTAGCTGGAGCAAAATGCAGTGTCCCCGAACAAAGGTACATTATGTAGGGTCCATCCAGCGCAGCAGAATCGGTTACGCCTGGGGTATTAATACTTGATACTTCGACAGGTTGAGGGAGCTAGGTATTTTCTCCCTGGAGAGACGAAGGATGAGAGGCGACCTAGTAGAGGTTTATAAGATGTTGAAAGGTATAGATAGGGTGGATTCTCAGAGGCTATTTCCCAGAGCTGAAATGGTCGCTACGAGACGACACAGGTTTAAGGTGCTGGGGAGTAGGTACAGAGGAGATGTTAGGGATAAGTTTTTCACTCAGAGGGTGGTGAGTGAGTGGAATCGGCTGCCGTCGGTGGTGGTAGAGGCGAACTCGTTGGGGTTTTTTAAGAGACTTCTGGATGAGTACATGGGATTTAATGGGATTGAGAGTTATAGATAGGCCTGGTAGGAATGGATATGATCGGTGCAACTTGCGGGCCGAAGGGCCTGTTTGTGCTGTAGTGTTCTATGTTCTATGACAGCTGATTCGCTTCAACTCCAGTTCTTCTGCTGTGTGTCAGAGGGTTTGAGGCCTCACATCTCAATAACATCTTCAAAAATCAGGCTGCCACCATGTTACTTTCCTCTCTTTGATGTAAATGTACCAATCATATGACAATGATTGGTAAAACCATAATGTGGATTTGAAATAAAAGGTAAGACTAGATACATGCAAAGTTAACTGTGAGATACACATCTGACCTCGGCTACTGCTGTTGCTTTGAGTTCAGAGTCATGTGACTATAATATCACATCCTGTCTCAGTGGAAGTGACTGTCAGCAATTTTAGATACTGTTGTAACTTGGCTTCATCAGTTAAGAACAAACTACAGACATTTATTAATGGACAAGAATTATTTATAGGGTGATGTAGATTCAATACATCCAGGCATGACTCTAGGATCTAACTGCTGGGGAAAGCCCAGACAAACTGGAGTGAAAACCAACTCAGTTCCTGACTTGTCAGCCTGGGTCATGTGACCCTTTCAGAAAATTGTCCCTTAAAGAGGCCAGACACAGGTACATGTCCTTATATGGTATCACAACATCAATTAAATAAAAGGCATATGGGATCCTCATCTATTTCTCTTATTTTGTATGTTCGCATCCTTGTGGACAGGTTTGATGAGTGAGTAGAACCCCTAACCTGGGATAAGGGCAACAGACGTGGGGGAAAAGAGGACGGTATGGCTCAGGAGATAGATAGGGAGAGTATTTTAAGTCCAGAGGTGACAAAAACATGGACGATTATTTAAAATGATGCCAACGTTAAGGTAAAGCTGGAGCTGGATGATATTATGCAACTGTTCACTCTGTCATGGGATTTGATCCTGTGCTCGAACTCACTAAGGCATCACCATCAAGTTTCCACTTAGAACATAGAGCATAGAACATTACAGTGCAGTACAGGCCCTTCAGCCCTCGATGTTGCGCCAACCTGTGAAACCAATCTAAAGCCTATCTAACCCAGACTATTCCAATATCATCCATATGTTAATCCAATGGCCATTTAAATGCCCTTAATGTTGACGAATCCACTACTGTTGCAGGCAGGGCATTCCACACCCTTACTACTCCCTGAGTAAAGAACCCACCTCTGACATCTGTCCTATATCTAACACCCCTCAACTTAAACATATGTCCCCTTGTGCTAGCCATCTCCATCTGAGGAAAAAGGCTCTCACTGTCCACCCTATCTAATCCCCTGATCATCTTATTTGCCTCTATTAAGTCACCTCTTAACCTTCTTCTCTCTAATGAAAACAGCCTCAAGTCCCTCAGCCTTTCTTCATAAGACCTTCCCACCATACCAGGCAACATCCTGGTAAATCTCCTCTGCACCCTTTCCAATGCTCCCATATCCTTCCTATAATGCGGCGACCAGAACTGTACGCAATACTCCAAGTGCAGCCGCACCAGAGTTTGTACAGCTGCAACATGACCTCATGGCTCCAAAACTCAATCCCTTTACCAACAAAAGCTAACACACCGAACGCCTTCTTAATATCAACCTAGGTGCCAACTTTCAGGGATCTATGCACATGGACACCGAGATCTCTCTGCTCATCCACACTACCAAGTATCTTACCAATAGCCCAGTACTCTGTATTCCTGTTACTCCTTCCAAAGTGAATCACTTCACACTTTTCTGCATTAAATTCCATTTGCCACCTCTCAGCCCAGCTCTGCAGTTTGTCTATGTCCCTCTGTAACCTGCAACATCCTTCCGCACTGTCCACAACTCCACTGACTTTAGTGTCATCTGCAAATCTACTAACCCATCCTTCTACCCCCTCATCCAGGTCATTTATAAAAATGACAAACAGCAGTGGCCCCAAAACAGATCCCTGAGGTACACCACTAGTAACTGAACTCCAGGATGAACATTTCCCATCAACCACCACCCTCTGTCTTCTCGCAGCTAGCCAATTTTTGATCCAAACCGCTAAATCACCCTCTATCCCATGCCTCCGTATCTTCTGTAATAACTTACTGTGGAGAACTTTATCAAATGCTTTACTGAAATCCATATACATCGTATCAACTGCTTTACCCTCATCCACCTCTTTGGTCACCTTCTCAAAGAACTTAATAAGATTTGTGAGGCATGACCTACCCTTCACAAAACCATGCTGACTATCCCTAATTAAATTATTCCTTTCTAGACGATTATAAATCCTATCTCTTATACTTCTTTCTAAATCTTTGCCCACAACAGAAGTAAGGCTCCCTGATCTATAATTACCAGGGTTGTCTCTACCCCTCTTCTTGAACAAGGGGACAACATTTGCTATCCTCCAGTCTTCTGGCACTATTCCTGTAGACTATAATGACCTAAAGATCAAAGCCAAAGGCTCTGCAATCCCCTCCCTAGCCTCCCAAAGAAACCTAGGATAAATCCCAACTGGCCCAGGGGACTTATCTATTTTCATACTTTCCAGAATTGCTTTCACCTCCTTCTTATGAACCTCAATCCCATCTAGGCTAATAGCCCATATCTCAGTGTTCTTCATGACAACATTGTCTTTTTCCTGTGTGAATACTGGCAAAAAATATTTGTTTAGCGCCTCTCCTATCTCTTCAGGCTCTACGCACAACTTCCTACTACTGTCCTTGACTGGCCCTAACCTTACCCTAGCCATTCTTTTATTTGACAAACCTATAGAAAACTTGAGGGTTTTCCTTGATCCAATCTGCCAAAGATTTCTCATGTCCCTTCCTGGCTTCCTTCAACATTTTGGTGAAGGCTGAATAAAATGGCTTTGATCTTCTCAAAATTAGAAGCACCATCAATACAAAAGCATAGAAAATTCAAGACACATAAAATTACATTTTTTTTGTAAACAAAGTGGGAAAGATTCCAGGCTAAGATTGAATCTCAGGATTCAGATTAAGATTGAAAACTGTCTAATCTTTGCCCATTTCATATATGGGTGCTATTTGGACATCTTACATAGGCCCCACGTCTCTCTGCCCCCCGACTCCACCCCTCCCGACCCTTTACCCTCACTTTGGAGTAGAAAATGTCAAGAGAGGTTTTGATAAGGGAAATAAATATCATGAGGTAACAGAACAGAATAGACAGGGAGAAACTGTTCTCAATTGTGGAAGAATCAAGAAGCAAAATACACCTTTATATTTCAATCACTTCTTGACATCCAGTAGGTTATGAACACCTTCTCGAAGAAGCCTAGACTACTTAAGGGCAGCATGGTGGCACAATGGTAATCACTGCTGCCTCACAGCGCCAGGGACCTGGGTTCGGTTCCCAGCTGGGGTCATTGCCTGTGTGGAGTTTGCACATTCTCCCCGTATCTGTGTGGGTTTCCTCTGGGTACTCCGGTTTTCTCCCACAGTTTGAAGGACGAGCCAGCTAGGCACATTGACCCGAACAGGCGGTGGATTGTGGTGGCTAGGAAAACTTCACAGTAACTTCATTTCCTTGTTAATGTGATTAATGAAATAAACTTTAACTTTAGAAGGAGGCCATTTGGCCTGTTGTGTCTGTGCCAGCTCTCTACAAGAACAATTCACCCAGTACCACCCCCGCTTCCTTTTTCCCATAGTCCTGTAAATTTTTCATTTCAGATGAGCCAATTCTCTTTTGAATCCCACAGTTGAATTTGCCTTCACCACACTCCCAGGCAGTGAGTTCCAGATCCTAACCATTCACCTGCAAAACAGTTTTCCGGATGTCGCTATTACTTCATTTTGCCAATCACCGTAAGTTGGTGTATTTTGCTTCTTGATTCTTCCACAATTGAGAACAGTTTCTCCCTGTCTATTCTGTTCTGTTACCTCATGATATTTATTTCCCTTATCAAAACCTCTCTTGACATTTTCTACTCCAAAGTGAGCAACCCCAGGTTCTCCAATCTAACCATATAACTGAAATTCCTTATCCCTGGAACCATTTTCATGAATTGTGCTTGCACCCTCTCATATCCTGCCTGAAGTGTGATGCCCAGAACAATACTCCAGTTGAGGCCACATTAGTGCTTCCTATAGTTTTGCATAAGTGCCTCGCTTTTATACCCTATGTCCCTATTTTTAAAGCCCTGTATCCCATATTCCATAACAAGAAAGAGTTCAGAGATGATTTACTAGGATGCTACTGGGACTTGATGGATTGAGTTATAAGGACAGACTGGATAGACTGGGACTTTTTTTGCCTGGAACATAGGAGACTAGGGGTGATCTTATAGAGGTCTATAAATAATGAGGGCACAGATCAGCTGGATTGTCAATATCTTTTCCCAAAGGTAGGAGAGTCTAAAACTAGAGGGCATAGGTTTAAGGTGAGAGGGAGAGATATAAAAGTGTCCAGAGGGACAGTTTTTTCACACAGAAGGTGGTAAGTGTCTGGAACAAGCAGCCAGAGGTGGTAGTAGATGCCGGTCCAATTTTGTCTTTAAAAAGCATTTAGACAGTAACACGGGTAAGATGGATATAGAGGGATATGGGCCAAATGTGGGCAATTGGGATTAGCTTAGTGGTTAAAAGAAAGGGCGGCATGGACAAGTTGGGCCGAAGGGCCTGTTTCCATGCTGTAAACCTGTATGACTCTCCGCTTTTCTTTAACTGCGGTTGTGAAATTGTATATGTGTACCTCCTGTAGTTGTTTATTTGTCCACCACCATTCATGACTGGATGTGGCATGACTTCAGAATTTATATCTAATCTGTTGGTTGTGGGATTGTTTAGCTCTGTCTATCACATATGTCTTTCTCTATTTGGCATGTAAATAGTCCTGTGTTATAGCTTCACCAGGTGGACACCTCATTTCAGTTCACCTGCACGCTTCACTGAACCAGGGTTGAACCCCTGGTTTGACAGTAATGATAGACTGGGGGATTTGCTGGGCTGTGAGGTTACTCGTTGTGGTCGAGTACAATCCTGCTGCTGCTGACAGCCACCGGCCAAATAGGTATTCACATTGAGTTATTAGATCTGTCCTAGAATTATCCCATTTAATGCAGTGTTAGTGCCACACAACATGATGGAGGGTTAAAGCAAAATACTGCGGATGCTGGACTCTGAAACAAAAACAAAAAGGGCTGGAAAATCATAGCAAGTCTCTCAGCATCTGTGGAGAGAGAATAGAGCCAATGTTTCGAGTCTGGCCCTCCGTCAGAGATAGGGAAGGTATCCTCAATGTGAAGATGGGATGTTGTGTTCACCAGGATTGTGTGGTGGTCTCTGCCAATACTATCATGATGTGGAGATGCCGGCGTTGGACTGGGGTAAACACAGTAAGGAGTCTCACAACACCTGGTTAAAGTCCAACAGGTTCATTTGGTAGCAAAAGTCACTAGCTTTCCGAGTGCTGCTCCTTTGCCAGATGAGTGGGAGTTCTGTTCACAAACAGGGCATATAAAAACACAAACTCAATTTACAAAATAATGGTTGGAATGCGAGTCTTTACAGGTAATCAAGTCTTAAAGATACAGCCAATGTGAGTGGAGAGAGAGTTAAGCACAGGTTACAGAGATGTGTATTGTCTCCAGCAAGGACAGTTAGTGAGATTCTGCAAGCCCAGGCAAGTCGTGGGGGTTACAGATAGTGTGACATGAACCCAAGATCCCTGTTGAGCCATCTTCATGTGTGCGGAACTTGGCTATCAGTCTCTGCTCAGCGACTCTGTGCTGTTGTGTGTTGTCCTTCCCACCCATCATGGGAATCGTAGCAGTGATGGGGGCAGGGGTGGGGGGTGGGAATGGGGGACATTGGAAAATGCTTACCCGAAGATCAGAGGCCGAATGCCTGTGATTGCTGAAGTGTTCCCCAACAAGAAAAGAACATTCTTGCCTGGTGATTGTCGAGCAGTGTTCATTCATCCGTTGTCATCAAGTCCGCATGATCTCCCCAATGTACCGTGTCTTGGGATATCTTTTCCTGCAGCATATCAGATAGACAATGTTGCCGAGTTGCAAGAGTATGTGCCGTGTACCTGGTGGATGGTATTCTTATGTGAGTTGATGGCATCCGGGTCGATGATCCGGCATATGTTGCAGAGGTTGCTGTGGCAGGGTTATGTGGTGAAGGAAGGATAGTTTGTTGCGGACAATGGTCTGTTTGAGGTTGTGTGGTTGTTTGAAGGCAAGAAGTCGGCAGGGGGGTGGGGCTGTGGGGATGGCCTTGGTGAGATGTTCGGCTTCATCAATGACATGTTGAAGGCTCTGAAGAAGATGTCATAACTTCTCCGCTCTGGGGAAGTACTGGATGACAAAAGGTACTCTGTACGCCGTGTCCCGTGTTTGTCATCTGAGGAGGTCAGTGCAGTTTTTCGCTGTGGCGTGTTGGAACTGTGGATTGATGGGTTGAGCACTGTATCCTGTTCTTATGAGGGCATCTTTCAGCATCTGGAGGTGTCTGTTGTGATCCTCCTCATCCTGGACCTCAACGTCTTCACCACAATGTCTTCACCTTCAATATTAGTTCTTCATCCAAACACACAAAACAGCCATGGGGAGCAAATGCGCACCTTAATATGCCAACATCTTAATGCACAGGTTCGAACAAGACCTCTTCACCACACAGGACCTTCAACTGATGCTATACACTAGATACATTGATGACATTTTCTTCCTTTGAACTCACGGTGAACAATCACTGAAACAACTATATGATGACATCAACAAGTTCCATCCCACCATCAGACTCACCATGGATTACTCTCCGGAATCGGTTGCATTCTTGGACACACGCATCTCCATTAGGGACGGTCACCTCAGCACCTCACTGTACCGCAAGCCCATGGATAACCTCACGATGCTCCACTTCTCCAGCTTCCACCCTAAACATGTTAAAGAAGCCATCCCCTACTGACAAGCCCTCCATATACACAGGATCTGCTCGGATGAGGAGGATCGCAACAGACACTTTCAGACGCTGAATTTCCACTCACCTGACGAAGAAGCAGTGTTTCAGAAGCTAGTGGCTTTTGCTACCAAATAAATTTGTTGGACTTTAACCTGGTGTTGTGAGACTTGTTACAATACCATCATGGACAGATGCATCTGCAGCAAACACGTTGATGAAGACAAGATCAAGGAGGGTTTTCCTTTTGTTAGTTCCCTCACCACCTGTACCAAAGGACGGGTACGAAATGCTGGCCTAGCCAGTGTCATTCCCATCGGAAAAAGATCTTGTTCATTGATGAGCTTCTTCCTCAGCAATTCTTTTTCCTCCACCCTGAAGGGATTTACTGTTTGAGGAATATTTTGACTCTGGTGATGGTGTAAAGCAATGGAAAAGGAAACTAGGAGAAGTGTACAAAGTAAAACCGAATCAACAGCTCAACTCCTGCACCATTTCTGAAAGGTAAAATTATCTTCCTCCCCCTCCCACCTTATGAATGTTGGAAAATAATGCTGCAGGGTTCTCTCACTGCCTGTTTTCTTACCAGGTGGCTATTAATTAGAATGAGCTTTAACAATAAGTGCTATTTTACTACAAGGGATCACTGAACTTAATCCTGTTCTTGGAGGAATCTTTCCCATCCATCCCACCCACCATGGGAATCGTAGCAGTGATGGGGGCAGGGGTGAGGGGGGAGGGTTTCAAAGTTCTATTGACCTGGGACAGAATTTTCCGGTTTTAGGGCAAGCATGGGTGGAAAATCCCACCCTACATATGTAACTACAGAAGTGATTAAATGGTTAACCCTTTAAAACACTCAGCAGGATGCTTCCATGTTGTTCACTGGACAATAGTTCTTGGTTGCCTCACTGTGAAAATTGTATTCTCCCTGTTGTTTGTCATTTCACACACCTAACTTTGTGCTAATTGCTAATGCGACTTATTTTCCTTCTGCTTACTTCAGTTTTGAGGAGCAGCGTTCAGTTGGTTCAGTTTCACTAACTTCTTTTGCTTAACTTGCCACTTATCCTTAACCAATATTACCTCTTGGTGCTTATTTATGTGTAACGATGATTGCAAACTTCAGTGTATGGGTCAAAGGACACCATGTGGTTCTGCATTGCTCTGCATGAATGGTGAGCTGTTTTTCCAAGCCTTCAATAACTGTGAGATGACAAATAACAGACATTTGCTTTTAATAATCTTCTGATGAAACTCCCATTGTGTGATAATGAATATATTTGGTTGTGTGGGAATAGAGGGGAATAAGTTGGTACTAAACATTGGATTGTCTATAAAAAGCAGCTGTTTCACCTTTCCTTCTTTCTCCACTGTCCAAAGGTCTTCTCCAAGGAAACCCATAATTTGTGATTCGCAATTTTTCCACTGGCTCCACGTGTTGTCTTGAATATTTCCCATATCGAGGTACAAACAAGTAATTTGAAATGCTGTAAATTGAGGGGGAATATGTCAGAGCATTTCCAACTCACTTCAGTTCAATGATTCTCCTGTGTCCGCGTGGGTTTCCTTCAGGTCCTCTGGTTTCCTCCCACAGTCCAAAGATGTGTGGGTTTGGCTGACTGGTCATGCTACATTGACCCTAGTTTCAGGGGATTAACAGGGTAAATATGTGGGGTTGAGGGAGTAGGAGCTGGGTGGGATTGGGGTCTGTGCAGACTCGATGGGCCAAATGGCCTCCTTCTGCACCATATGGATTCTATAAGTCTGAGCACAAATTTCCACAGACTCCATGCAGTTTTGACGTATAACCTGCTCTGCCAAGTCGTAGACAATGCTACTTATATTCAGTCAATAGTAAGTATCTTCAACACACTAACTAGCACTACAGCACTGGATATGATTTGAAAATAATTATTGTCTCAAGCTTGTGCAAACCACCACAAGTATTGAAAGCAAAAAGTCGCAGCTCCTTCACCCTCTGCACTAAATTTCCAGTCTCACCAAATTCACAACTTTTACATTCTGCTTACAATGCATTTTATTATTGACAACTCGGTGTGACAGCAGCTAACTATTTATATCCCTGGAACCTCGACAGACAATGGGATCAACAGTCTGTCTCTTTAACCAAAATAAACTTCGGGATAGGGAAGTAAATAGAGAAATGAAGGAATAGGAAATAGGAGGCAGGATTTTATGACCTCGCTTGAGCAACTCTGGAAATTCCCTCCCGAGATCAACATATATTTCCATTGTCCACCCCTCGCCTGCTCCGATTACTTGGCAGGTGAGGTTGTATCAATTGAATTAGATATAGAAAAAGAGAAACAAAAACGTGGAAATACATATTCGATTATAAGGGAAAGAAAAAGTCAGAAAAGTAAAGTAAATAAATATGTAAAAAATTTATGAGAGTCCAGTGAAGGTTCACTGGAGTGACTGGATCAACTGGACTTGTACTCACTGGAATTTAGAAGAATGAGAGGGAATCTCATTGAAACATATAAAATCCAGATGGGACTGGGCAGGCTAGATACGGGAAGACTGTTCCCGATGTTGGGGAGGTCCAGAACAAGAGGTCACAGTCTAAGAATAGAGGATAAGCCAGTCACACTGAGATGCGGAAGAACTTCTTCACTCAGAGAGTTGTGAACCTGTGGAATTCTCCACTACAGAAAGCTGTTGGGGCCAGTTTGTTAGATATTTTCAAGAGGGAGCTGGAAGTGGTCCTTGTGGCTAAAGGAATCAAGGGATATGGAGAGAAAGTGGCAATGGGTTACTGGGAGTGAATGATCAACCATGATCATATTGAATGGTGGTGCAAGTTCGAAGGGCCGAATGGCCTATTCCTCCATCTATTTTCTTTGTTTCTTTGTTAAAAACCCTATAGAAAAAAATCACTGTCTTTAAGGAGGGTAAAAACAGTTTATTTGTTAGTTACAAGTAGGCTTACATTCACACTGCAATGAAGTTACTGTGAAAATGCTCTAGTTGCCACACTCTGGCGCCCGTTCGGGCACATTGAAGGAGAATTTATCATGAGCAATTCATCTAACCAGCATATCTTTGGACTGTGGGGGGGATCCGGAGCGCCCAGAGGAAACCCACACAGACATGGGGAGAATGTGCAAACTCCACATAGACAGTGACCTAAGCTCGGAATCGAACCCGGGTCGCTGGCACTGTGAGGCAGCAGTGCTAACTATAGTTAGAGTTATTTCCTCTCTGAGCCTCAGTGATTAAGTAGCAGTGCAGGGACATAAATCTTGTCTTTTGAAGAGTTCTTACATTGTTATGTACCCCCGGGTAGATAGGTTTCTGATAGACAAGGGAATTAAGGGTTATGGGGAGAAAGCGGGGAAGTGGAACTGATCCACTTCGGATCAGCCATGATCTTATTGAATGGTGGGGCAAGCTTGAAGGGCTAGATAGCCTACTCCTGCTCCTATTTCTTATGTTCTTAACCCTAACTTTCCACAGTGTGGTGAATCCATTTTAACAGCGCAAACGCAGCAATTAATTGAATTCTATGAGGAGATGGACAGTAAGCCCATTTCTCTTTGCGAAACCTGTGGCACAGATCATCTAGAAATTCACAATTCACAATATATCTCTTCCTCACCACAAATTACTAGTCTTTTTGCACATTAATAATGGCATGTGTATTAAGATCACCGTTCCTTCCCCTGTACATTCTGGGCCAACATGTTTGGATGGAATCTGCTCCTGCTAATTTCCATGCAGCTTATCACTATTTATATATTAGTCAATTTTTGTGTCAGATAAAACAGGAATAAAGTGACTTTGGTATCCAACATCTTCAACACAACGCTTTATAAAACGACTAAGCAATTAATGACAATGTTATCGGAGATAGCCTAAACATATATCGTACTGACATTGGATTCTGTTTCCAAGGCATGACCCTTTTGTTTCATGTATAAAATGCAAACCAGTTCCAGGTAAACATAACTACAGCGGCTGGAGTAGGAGTGTGTATTATTGAGTTTTCCTGGAAAACTACCAGAAAAGTCAGGAAAATATGCCAGGAAAGAGAAAAACAAAGCCTAATGATTATTTGGGGCCTGGAACCAATTCTCAAAGTGTAAAAAAAAACTCATTGAGCTCATACCGATATCTGAAGGTGAATTGATGTTGATATCAATGAACACAGCTCATCGAATGTAAAGACCATCATTAAACAGCAGCCAGAGGGTTGAGGCCCACCATCACATATAATGTCCCAGTTGGCCGCAGCAAATCAATTCGCGGCAACATTAGGCCAACTGTTCCACGCGAGGGAGTTATCGGTTTCTTCATTATTGCAAGCAAAACAAATTCGAGGAACGTATTCGCAAAGCCTGCATGATTCGATCGGAATATTGAGCAGCATTTTGGAGTATACGTTTTTTTTTCCCCTTGTTCTGAATCCTGATTGGCACGTGCTGACTCACTAAGTCAAATCCTGTAGGCTGTAAAAGCCTCAGCAATTCAGTCAAATACATGAACGGCATTTAAGCATTCTGTTCTGCTTGCTTGTTCTGTTTAGTATTAATTTCACTTTTCCATCTTAGCATGCAATGAATTTCCATGTAGGACTTGGCAGTGGGAGCTGGTTAAGAATTCAGGATGGTGAATTGCCAGGAGAACAGCAGCTAGCTGAGAACTATAATCAATTGTGTTTTCAATTTTGCCTCTCCAGCTCTAATAGCAGACGTGCAAAGTTTCTTAATCTCTCTCAGGTGGTTGCTTTTAACTTTAATTCCAGTTACTTAGTTTCCTATCTACTATCTGCAGCTTGTTTGCTTCGAGTTTGTGCGGTATTGCTTGAGAAAGGAAGGGGGTTGGAGAGAAATGATTTCAACAAGTATCTTTGAAGAATCCAAAGAATTTGAACCACGCAAGGAAACATTTAAAAATCACCATAACGGATGTGTTTGCAGTTATATAAATGTAGTCCATTCCATTTAAAGTGGCAATTGCCACAAGTAAGCTGGGTGTAAAAATATGTTGACAAAGTTCAAGGGGAGAGATTGTTGAAAAAAGTCAGTAACAAAATTTTGAGTTATGATGAACGCCTCGTCTGATGTTATTGGAAGAGACATTCAATCTATGATGTAAGTATGTTGATCAAGTTCCAAATATAGGAATGCTACGGATTTGATATAGTAAGAATTGCAATTAAATCAGTGCTTGCTCTCAGTCCAGAATCACTGCTCAAAGCAAAATACCAAAAAATTGGTCAAAGATCAGAGCTTGTTTAAATACGATTAATGAAACCTGTACAACTCTTATCACAACACAATGGTTATAATAAGAGATTTTAATTCCCACATAGTCTGAGAGAATTAGAACAGGAATTTGTAGATAATACTCATGTCAATTTTCTAGAACACTTGACTGCAAAATTGTGCACCCATTGTTTGGGCTACCAATGCAGTTTGAGGTCTGAAATGGCACCCAATGGCATACACAATGTCTGCTGCAAATCATGCCATGTGCCATGTTGGTAAAGACATTAACATGCCCACACCATTGTCAGAAGGACACAGAGAAGACAGATTGTGACACCAATCACCATGCAATGTTGATGTCAATTTTAACTAATATCCTCTCTTAATATAACATGGCCCCCAGACATGAAAAGTGAAATAATTCCTCAGAAGCCAGTGTCCCTTCACCAGATCCTCTTTATTTACAAACTCAATTCCACACCTAAAAGTGCTTTAGGTACAAAGTCAGAATTCAGAGTGTCAGTAGCTCTGACACTCCTCAATACAATATATATCTTTATATATATATCTTTATATATTATACATATATATGTATATATAGGTGAGACTCTCCAATTGGGCAGGTAATCATTACCAATTTTCTTCACCAAGCAAATAAACTAAATCAAATTAACGAGGGGACAAATTAAAATGGGCAGCTCTCAAAAGGAGGGGAACCACCCAAATCAAAGGGCAAAGTGGAAAAAAAAACTTAAAAATCAAATTAAATTCTGATTAAAGGGGTCAGTGATGCACTCCAATCCCTGCAGTGCCCAGCGGGAACAGAAGGCATTAACGGTGCCCCCCGACACCGCAGGTAATCGTTACCTCACTCAGGGAGCTCATAATCCAAGAGGCCAACATCACAGGCCTCGTTGAGGTCATTACAAAAGGTCCTCAATCATTACTATTGAAAGGGATCTTTAACCACTTATGGTTCCTTGCTGATTGCTTTCTCTAGGAGCAATTCTGCAAAGTCTGAATCTTCCTACAGCTGTTTCAAAGTTCAATAGTCTACAGAGAGTGAGGTAGCAAGTGCTGAAGGACTTTTGCCTGATTTCAAGAATTCTGAATAAATTTCTCCTAGATATGGTCAATTTATATTAATCCTTCCTCATGAAATAGGGGAGAATGAGATTGAACAGGGAACAGGACAAGTAGGGACCTTGCAGAACAAGAAGATAGTGGGGAGGAAGAGGGAGAAGGTGTAACAGGGCAACCTAGACAGCCCTTTGCATTCTGGGCTGGATGTGACAAACTGCTTTGAGACAGATACCAACAGTTGCAACCCCAATTCTTCATTCACCCAGACTTCCACAATTATTAGTTTCCCTCTGTCTCTGATCATCACTTAGCCACAATGCAAATGTTAAAAGAAAATTTAAAATCAACATTCGAAGCCAAAATTGCAAGTTAAATCATGAATATATTGCTTGCAAGTGTAACTAAATCACCTTGTGTATTCCCTTTGTGTCTGATTTCTGTGTGCCTGTGGCTGTTTTGGCTTTTCAAAGCATTGCAGCATGGCTGATCTAAGACTTCTGAACTTCATTGGAGGAGAATGTAGTCTGCCTATAAGGAGCAGTTCTAGGTCTACAAAGACCATCTTCAAAATGGACCATTTTCAGTAGCAGTAGCCTGGGTTTCTTAGCTAAAAGGCAGCTGTAAGAGTGCTGGCAGAATGACAGTACTGGGAGTACAAATGGTGCCATTCTGAGCGTCAGCAGATTTATTTTCCACAAACCAGTGCCACTCACCTTGGGTAGCGCCTCAGCAGTCCTAGTGATCCATTGGAAGACAGGTTATTGTGTTACCCTGCAAGCTTCTGTGCACTTTGTGATCCAAAGCCATTATGTTAGCAGCTTGAGCTTGTTTTGCATCAGCTGACACTGCATGACTTCAGCCTGAGCTTTTGTGATGGCATTCATTCCTCTGGTGGAAACTACTTGTGATGCAATGAAATCTATGACATTGACCATTCAACATTGCACCATTATTGGGTCCACAAGTATGCCATGGAATTGTCAATCACTTGCATACTGGGAAAATGGGCTCCAAATTCTGTCCAAAGACCACTGCTGGGTTGGTAGCAGAATTGTTTCTCGAAGGTGCCATGATACACCAAACATTTTATTGTGTATATCAATTGGCTATCATTTGACACGTGTCTCATCAAAGTTTTCATCTTTATTTTCTATGTTAGAACCTGTATGTCCTCCATCAAGCTGGCACCTGTGTTTCCTTTCTCTTTGCCTTGGCTACAGACCGCTCATGCTCACTGTCTTACTGGGTGCAGATCCTGTCCCTATCCTATCCTGTAAAACACTGTCCTTATGTAAGTTGCTGTCTGTGAGATCAAATGAATGTGTTTCATCACCTTAACAGCCTTCTTCTTGTTCCACTCTTGGCTGACCGGGTTGTAATTACTTCTGGAGTCTGGTGTTAAGCTTACAAAAACTTGTCCTGCCCAGCACAGGCTCCCAGAAGGACAACAGAAACTGCCTTCAAGATGTCCTCAAGGCATCCCTGAAGAGGTCAAAAATACTTGCCAACTCATGGGAGACCCTGGCTTGCGGCTGATCAAAATGGAGACAGCTCCTTCGAGAAGGCATCAAACGTACGAAAATACAAGTTAGGAGCAGGAGTAGACCATTCGGCCCCTCCAGCATGCTCCAACGTTCAATAAGATCAAGGCTGATCTGACTACCTCCAATAACCTCTCACCTTCTTGTTTATCAAGAACCTATGCAGCTCTGCCTTCAAAGACTGCTGCCTTTTGAGGAAGGGAGTTTCAAAGACTCATTACCATAAACATAAACTCATAAACATTGGTGGCAATGGTATACAGACCACCAAACTGGAGTGGTAATGTTGGGAAAAGCATTGGACAGTAAATCAGAGACGCGTGTGTAAAAAGAACAGCTGTGATTATGGTCGACTGTAATCTGCATAGAGAATGGGAGAGTCAAATTACCCACAGCACAAAGAGGAGGAATTTCTGGTGCGCATACAGATGGTTTTCTGAAATAATATGTTGAGGAACCAACAAGGGAGCAGGCCATATTGGGCTGGGTGTTGTGCAATGAGAAAGAATTAGTTGGCAATCTAGTTGTGAGAGAACTCTAGGGGACAAGAGACCAGCATATGGTAAAATCCTCTGTCAAGGCGGATAGTGATGTAGTTGATTCTAAGACCAGGGTCCTGAATCTGAATAAAGATAACTATGATGGTATGAGGCATGAATTGGCCGCGATGGACTGGGAAACGTTACTGAAAGGAAACACAGTTGACAGGCAATGGCAGGCATTTAAAAAACCAATAGGTCAATTCCAGAAATTGTTCATTCCTGATTGGCAGAAGAATGCTAAGGGCATTGTGGCCAAACCATGGCTTACAAGGGAAATTAGAGATAGTATCAGATTCAAGGAATAGACATACAAATAGGCAAGAAAAAGCAATAGGCCTCAGAATTAGGAACTGTTTAAAAAGAGGACCAAAGGATTTATTAAGAAAGGAAAAATTGAGTATGAACGTAAGCTAGCAGGGAACATAAAAACTGACTGTAAAAGTTTCTGTAGAAATATGAAGAGAAAAGGATTGACAAAAACGAATGTAGGCCCCTTACAGACAGAAACGGGAGAATTCATAATGGAGAATAATGCTGAGGAACTAAATTTGTACTTTGCTTCAGTCTTACAAGGGAAGACATGAATGAATAATGTACCAAAAGTGCTGAGAGAAGCATGTTTTAGTGAGGAGCTGAAGGGAATCAGCATTAGTAGAGAAATGGTTTTGTGGAAATTGATGGGATTGAAGATGGATAAATCTCCAGCACCTGATAATCTCCATCGCAGAGGACGTAAGGAAGTGGCCTGGAAATAATAGATCCATTGGCAGATATTTTCCAAAATTCTTTGGATTCTGGAATAGTTCTTACAGATTGGAGGGTAGCTAATGTAAGCCCAGTATTCAAAAAGCAATTTAGAGAGAAAACATTGAGGTGAGGAGAAATTTCTTCACCCAGGGAGTGGTGAATGTGTGGAATTCACTCCCACAGAATGTAGTTGACACCAAAACATTGTCTGATTTCAAGAAGAAATTAGATATAGCTCTTGGGGTAAAGTGGTCAAGAGATATGAGAACAAGGAGGGATCAGGATATTGAATTCAATGTTCAGTCATGATCAAGATGAATGATGGAGCAGTATTGAAGGGCCGAATGGCCTATTTCTGCTTTTAGTTTCTATATTTCTATGTTATCGCCCCAGTGAGAAAGGTTTCTTCTCATTTCTGTTTTAAATGGGCAACCCCTTATCATTCATCAGTAACTCCCAATTCTAGATTCGCCATAAGAAGAAAGACTTTCTCCACATCCGCTCTATCAAAACCCTTCATACCCTTATATATTTCAATCAAATCACCTCTTACTCTTCTAAACTCCAGCTGGCACAAGTCTGTTCAACTTTTCCTCATAAGACATTCTTGGTATCAGTCTGGTAAGCCTTCACTGAACTACTTTTAATGTATTCATATTGTTCCTTAAATAAGGAGACCAATGCTGTGTACATTACTCCAAATGTGGACTCACTAATTTCATGCACAATTCAAGCATAACCTCCCCACCTTTATATTCAATTTCCTTCAATAAACAATAACATTCGTTTCTAATTACTTGCTGTAACTGTGTACCAGCCTTTTTGTGATTTATGCACTAGGATACCCAGAACCTCAGAATTCTACAATCTCTTTTCATTTAGATATCAGATTTTTTATTCTTCCTGTCAATATTGACAATTACAGTTTTGCACATTATGCTCCATTTGTCGGTCTTTGCCCACTTGCTAAACCTACCTATGTCCAAAGTAGCTTTCAAACATCCTCGTCACAATTTACTTTCCCACCTATCTTTATATCATCAGCAAATTCAACAGGCATATCTTCAGTCCCTTGATCTAAGTCATATACACAAATTGGAAAAAGTTGAGGCCCCAACATTGATCCCTGTGGCACATCACTTGTTACATTCCATCAAATAGAAAAATACCCATTTATGGTTACCTTCTGTTTCCTGTTCACTAGCCAATCTTCTATCCATACTAATATGTTACCCCCTACATTATGGGCTTTTATTTTCCACAATAACTTTTGATGTGGCACCTTATCAAATGTCTTCTGGAAATCTAAGTACAATACATTCCTCAGGTTCCCTTCATCCACAACACAAGTGACTCCTCCAAAGGAAACCAATAAATTGTTTAAACGTTATTTCCCTTTCACAAAATCGTGTTGACCCTGCAGAGTCTGCTTTCTAGGGCCAATCCCAATCCAGAAGATTGGGATAGTTTCAGATGTCATGTTGAGAGACAACTACATTGCTGTGGCTCTGGAGTCACATGTAGGCCAGACCAGGTAAGGACAACAGATTTCCTTCTCTAAAGGACATTAGTGAACCAGATGGGTTTTCCCAACAATGGTTTCATGTCATCAGATTTTTTTTAATTGAATTCAAATTTCACCATCTGTCATGGCAGGATTTGAACCAGAAAATTAGTCGAATTTCTGAATTAACGATGATACCACTAGGCCATTGTATGGATGCACAGAGATGTATATAGGTATATTGTTTATGAAGAATATTTTGCACAGGTATCTTGATTTTAACACCATTCACCTTTATAAATATGAGAATAACTATTTCACATTGACCTGAGTTTTGCACGCAAAGACAAAGGAACAGAACTTATCGCTGACCTCAAAATAAAATGTTCACATTAGCAGGCTTTAGAGCATAGACTTCCTCTTTCTCAATGTCAGTTTGAATGTGGCACTTTCTACAGTGAATATGGAGTATCCACCAGCAGGACAAGCAGCAGGCCTCCTGATGAGCCCATTAGATTGAAGAATTCTCACAGACAGCAAAGCAGCAGGATAAAAAGTGGGGAATATAAAATCACACTTACATCAGGAAGCAAAATGAAGATTGAGGCGTACATGTGAGGTTAAGGGAAAAATACAAATTGAAAAAACGTTTTCTTGAAAAAGATATTTATTATTTTGTTAAGAATCTGAAATCTATTGTTCTGAGGGAACGAGATTCCATATTTATAAAAGAAGCTTTTCATGACCAGAGATATTGTTCAGTAATAATTATGATATGATACACTGTTATGAACTCACCAATTCCTGAATGAACAAGGATTAGCTTTATCATTGCTTCTTAGCATGAGAACGCTGTGTAAATAAATATGCCTTGCAATATAACCGTGACTACACTGCAAACATGCTTAATTGGCTGTAAGGCATCATGTGCTCATGCAAAGTGCCACATAAACATAAGCCTTCCTTTCTTTTGATGACATTTCTTTCTAAATAGTTGAACTTCAGAACAAATCGGTGATTCAATCTGTGAAGACGGCAACAGCACAACCTACAAAAGGAGTATGGTATCACTGAAAGTTCCAGATTTCAACGTTTAAATGAAAATGTACAGCCGCCAGACACTGTTCTTTGCTCAATAATAACAGCAATATCTGACAGTTTTACCTGGGTAACTAATGCAAATTCCAAATGTCTTTTAACATCCTGTAGAACAGCTACAAAGAGACTTTGTCTTCTTTTTGAATTCAGCTTTGGTTTGCAGGGCATTTCCTTATAAATCCTGCTGCATAGCAATTGTCAGCGTTCTTTTCATTAATGTTCTTTATTAAAACTGTAATTTAAAGTAATCCATGTGTTTTCAGGAACCATGCCACTTCAATAAAGGTATTCATTTGATATAGTTCCACAGTAACATTGACCCTCCGGAACTCCATCCAAATGGCAGTAAGTCTTCCCTCTGGATACTGCATGTCAGCAGCCCTGCAAAGCTCAAGTTACAGCCTTTCCTCACCTTACATTCAACAATGGGCAATGTCAGCATTCTAGGTAGATGCTGAGGACAGACCTGAGACCTTGTCACTGAACAATCAAGCAGTAAATATCCATCAATTTTAATATTATTTTATTTATGTTGGTTGCACTTGTATACCCGCTTATCATTCTGGCTGCCAAGGGATTTTCTTTTTGTTTTGAGAATCAAAATGGTTACTTCGGAGCTGGAGAGTGCAAATCAGCTGTAAGTGAGAGAATATTGGATCGAAATGTGTTATTTTGTGGGAGTATGGAAGTATTTTTAAAGTGTGAAAATTATATGAAAGAGAAAGTAGCATTGCAAAAGAGCTCACTTGTATTGAGCTCGACATAAAATGGTTCCAAGAAAGAAAGCTTGTCGATAGAGATTTTTAATCCTGGCTGGACATATGGAAAACTGTAACCTATCAGTACAAAAATGGAGTTGATCTTTTGTAAAATAGCCTTATCCCATCATCAACTGTGTTAGCATTACATTCACATCATTGTTTATGTGACGCACTTGGAGGCCCTGGTATTTATAGCACAAAGATAACTCATAAAGATTTCCACTGGTACGTCTGTGTGGGTCTAAATTACAACTGTGCTCAATTGCGATGTGAAATAGTGCTGTTTATACCATAGGTTGCCACTTAAAGAATGTGAAACTGGCGGACTTGAATTATGCTGTTAACTCCGTTGTCAGTCAAAGTGGAGTGCTCACTGGCGTCCACATGCTGTGTAAATTTTAATGTTGAACGCTAAAAGACAGATGGGTATTCGTCAGCTAAATTATAAAAGTTGAAAAGGAGCTTTGTTAGAAGTTTGCAGTTGCATTATATCAACGCAAAGCTGAGAAGCTTTCACTCCATTGCGTTCACCTGGACTAAAATGTATTGGCAGTAAGTGGCCATGCGCCAGAATTCAACTTAACACTTCTTTACTTCCAACTTTATATGGTAGATTTTAGATCCCTGTAAATCATTTGCAGTATCATAGAAATTATAGAAACCCTACAGTGCAGAAGGAGGCCATTTGGCCCAGCGAGTCTGCACCGACCACAATCCCAGCCAGGCCCTAGCCCTATATCCCTACATATTTTACCCACTAATCCCTCTAACCTACACATCTCAGGACACTAAGGGGCAATGTTACCATGGCCA
Source organism: Carcharhinus amblyrhynchos (assembly GCF_965287045.1). Taxonomy (NCBI): domain Eukaryota; kingdom Metazoa; phylum Chordata; class Chondrichthyes; order Carcharhiniformes; family Carcharhinidae; genus Carcharhinus; species Carcharhinus amblyrhynchos. The sequence continues at coordinate 136,811,386 of NC_137327.1, forward strand.
ATCAACCTAATCCGCACATCTTTGGACTGTGGGAGGAAACCGGAGCACCCAGAGGGGACCCACACAGGACACGAGGAAAATGTGCAAACTCTACACAGACAGTGACCCAAGCCGGGAATCGAACCCAGGTCGCTGGAGCTGTGAAGCAGCAGTGTTGACCACCGTGCTACCGTGCCGCCCAGTATGAACGGACTAAAAGACCATCTTCTAATTTCAAGTGCCAGGGTGAACATGGTCCTCAAGAACATCTGTACAAAGACCATTCATTTCGAGCTGAAAGTTTGTCTTTTTGGAGACCCTTCTGCAAAAACCACTCTAACAATAATCACCTTATATTCATGTATGACACAGAACCAATCTTCTTACTTCAGGCCATCTATAGGATTGCTAACAAATTTAGTTACATGGTTATTGTCTAAACTGCTTTTGATATTATTCTGTGTATGTAGGGGTAGCATTGCTGCCTCACAGCGCTAGGGAATTGGGTTCGATTCCCAGTTTGGGTCACTGTCTGTGCGGAATCTGTACACCCTCTCTGTGTCTGCGTGGATTTCCTCCCGGTTCCTTCCACAGCCCGAATGACGTGCTGGTTAAGTGCATTGGCCATGCTAAATTCTCCCTCAGTGTGCCTGAACAGGCACTGGAGCGTGGAGACTCGGGGATTTTCACAGTAAATTCATTGCAGTGTTAATATAAGCCTATTTATGGCACTAATAAATCAACTTTATTCGCCACTCTAATAACTGCAGTTTTAAATGCTGCAAACCACATTGTTCAGGATTCCTTTCGTTCTTCTTGTTAAGTACATACATACAGCGTTAGATGTTTGTTATGTACCTCGTTCCTCCTAAGCGGGATATTATTAGCACAGGCAGAACGGTTATCGGAACATGCTTTGAATAACCCAAGCTAATAGTTTCCAAAGCTTGATTCCCTCCACTTGTTTACCACTCAGCTCCATTGATCTGTTTGATGACACTCTGTTTTGGATCACACTGCGTGTATTCTCCACACTCTCACAGCCTGTTTTTATTTTGCTTGATGAAGCTTTTGGACATAATCTCTGAAGCAGGAAATCTTTGCCTTGAAGAATCCAGCTACCAGGCTAGTTTGTTTTTGACAATGCAATAACTGGATATTGCAATTAGTGAGAATTTTCATTTAGGCCAGATTGCTGGGAAGCTGATGGGCACGGGAAGATGCATTTTTTAAGTGAGTGCTGGATCCATAAGTTAAATATCCGAGCGCAGAGTGGAAAACAGTTTGACAGGTGTACAAGCTTCGTGTGTGTGTGGAGAGCCAAGCAACAGAATCACTGTAGACTCATGTCCTCTTGTGGTTAAACTCAGTAATTGCGGCACCAAATAATATTAAAATTTTACAGGCGGGATTTAACAGCTTCGCTCGTCCCAAAACCATAAAATATCACCCAAGGTCAATGGACCTTTACATGGGTCACTTCTCCCCTGTCCACTACAATTCCCATGACAGACAGGACGGGAAGGGTCCCTCCCTGAGTGTGTTTAACTGCAACATAATTACATGCTATTGTATTCTGGAGGAATTTAAAGTCCATCAAACAAATATTTTATATAATTTTCTAGCATTCTCCAAGCTCTAATCCAGAAATCCAGCCTGTGATCGATCGTAAATTTATTCACAAAGTGAAACATTACAAGCATGACTCAGCAGCACAGATTCAATAATTATAACTTCGCAACTGCAACACCGTGTTTTTTAGTTACAGAATGCTGGCCCCTGGTGCTATGAGGCAGCAGTGCACTTTGCAACCTTGTCGACCATCTTCTTCCCTAGTCCACCAAGTGTTCCTTTCCAGGTATATATACAATTTTCTTTCGAAGGTTACGGTTGAATTTGCTTTTACCACCCATTCAGGCAGTGCATTCCGAATCATAGCCACTTACTGCTTAAAAAAAAATCTCCTTATCTTTCCTTTGTACCTTCTGCCAATTATCTTAAATCTGTCGTTATGATCTTGGATGAGGCAGTAACTTTCTTATAACGTAGAAGAAATATGAAATCCTAAAAATTTGTGTTAAGCACAAAATCCCATGGTTTAAAAAGAGGACTATCTTTACTCAACAAGAGTGAAAGCAAACAATAATTGCCATCTTAGGTAATCACCTAGACTTTAAATTCAGAATCAATGCAATTTCAGACCATGTTTTCAGAATCCTTAAAGGGGAGGGGGAACAGTCACAAGTCATGGTACACATGGGTACAAACGACATAGGTAAGAGAAGGGACGTGGATTTAAAAAGGAATTTGGAGAGCTAGGGTGGAAGCTGAGTGCCAGGACAAACCATCTTGTCATCTCCAGCTTGTTGCCGATGCCACGTGCTAGTGAGTTGAGGAACAGGGAGAGAGTGCAGATAAACACGTGAATTCAGGAATGGTGTAGGAGGGAAGGTTTCAGTTACATGGATAATTGGAGCACATTCTGGGGAAGGTGGGACCTGTACAAACAGGACGGTTTGCACCTGAACCAGAGGGGCACCAATATCCCGGGAGGGAAATTTGCTACGGCTCTTCGGGGAGGGGGGCAGTGGCTGGGGGGGGGGGGGGGGGGAGTTTAAACTAATTTGTCAGGGAGATGGGAAAACAAGATGTAGTCTGGAAGCCAGTGTTGGGTGTAATGACATACTGAGAAGGGTATCATGGTCACAGGGGTGTACCGGCAGACAGGAAGGTGGGTTGAAGTGTGTCTACTTCAATGCAAGGAGCATCCAGAATAAGGTAAGTGAACTTGGAATGTGGATTGGTACTTGGGACTAAGATGTTGTGGCCAGTTATGGAGATATGGTTAGAAAAGGGACAGGAACAGTTGTTGGAGTACAGATGTTTCAGTAAGAGTAGGGAAGGTGGTAAAAGAGGTGGAGGAGCAGCATTGTTAATCAAGGATTGTTTAACAGCTGCTGAAAGGCAGTTCGAGGGAGATCTGCCTACTGAGGTAATATGGGCTGAAGTTAGAAATAGGAAAGGATCGGTCACGTTGTTAGGAGTTTTCTATAAGCCCCCAAATAGTAATAGAGATGTGGAGGAGGAAATGGCAGACCAGATTATGGATAGGTGTGGAGGTCACAGGGTAGTTATCATGGGTGACTTTAACTTTCCAGATATTGATCAGAACCTTTATAGGTCAAATAGTTCGGATGGGGCAGTTTTTGTACAGTGTGCGCAGGAGGGTTTCCTGACACAATATGTGGATAAGCCGACAAGAGGTGGGGCCACATTGGACTTGGTACAGGGTAATGAACCGGGCCAAATGTTAGATTTGTTTGTGGGAGAGCATTTTGGAGATAGTGACCATAATTCGGTGTCTTTCACTATTGCAATGGAGAGGGGTAGGGTCACACGGCAGGGCAAGGTTTATAATTGGGGGAGGGGTAATTATGATGTGATTAGGCAAAAATTAGGGAGCATAAGATGGGAACAGAAATTGTCAGGTAAAGGCACAAATGGAAAGTGGAGCTTGTTCAAGGAACAAATACTGCATGTCCTTGATAGGTATGTCCCTGTCAGGCAGGGGGGAAATGGCTGAGTGAGGGAACCATGGTTCACAAAAGTGGTTGAATGTCTTGTCCAGAGGAAAAGGGAAGTGTATGTAAGGATGAGAAAACAAGGTTCAGGTGGGTCACTTGAGGGTTACAAGGTAGCAAGGAATGAGCTGAAAAAAGGACTTAAGAGAGCTAGGAGGGGGCATGAGAAGTCCTTGGCGGGTCAGATAAAGGAAAACCCCAAGGCTTTTTACTCTTATGTGAGAAATAAAAGAATGACCAGGGTGAGGTTAGGGCCAGTCAAGGATAGTAGTGGGAACTTGTGCATGGAGTCAGAAGAAATAGGTGAGGCATTGAATGAATACTTTTCTCTAGTGTTTACCAAAGAGAGGGGCCATGTTTTTGAGGATAGAAGTGTGATACAGGCTGATAGGATGGAGGAGGTAGATGTTCTGAGGGAGGATGTATTAACAATTTTGAAAAACCTGAAGGTCCTTAAGTCCCCTGGGCCAGATGGGATATATCCTAGGATTTTTTGGGAGGGAAGGGATGAGATCGCAAAGCCTTTGGCTTTGATCTTTGAGTCCTCACTGTTCATGGGGATAGTGCCAGAGGACTGGGGAGTGGTGAATGTTGTTCCTCTATTTAAGAAAGGAAATAGGAATGACCCTAGTAATTATAGGCCAGTTAGTTTTACTTCGGTGGTCAATAAGTTTTTGGAAAAGGTCCTGAGGGACAGGATTTATGACCATTTGGAAAGATGCAGCTTAATCCGGGATAGTCATCATGGATTCGTGAGGGGTAAGTCTTGCCTCACAAACTTGATTGAATTCTTTGAGGAGGTAACTAAGTCTGTAGATGAAGGTAGAGCAGTTGATACTGTATACATGGATTTTAGTAAGGCATTTGATAAGGTTCCCCATGGTAAGCTCATGAAGAAAGTAAGGAGGTCTGGGATAGAGGGAAATTTGGCCAATTGGATAAGTAACTGGCTGTATCTTAGAAGACAGAGAGTGGTGGTGGATGGAAAATTTTCAGACTGGAGACCAGTTACCAGGAGTGTACCACAGGGATCAGTGCTGGGTCCTTTGCTATTTGTGATTTTTATCAATGACTTGGAGGAGAGGGCTGAAGGGAGGGTTAGTAAATTTGCTGATGACACCAAGATTGGTGGAGTAGTGGATGAGGTGGAGGGCTCTTGCAGGCTGCAAGGAGACATTGATAGGATGCAGAGCTGGGCCAAAAAGTGGCAAATGGAGTTTAACCCTGATAAATACGAGGTGATTCATTTTGGTAGGACAAATGGATTATAGAGTCAACGGCAGGGTTCTGAGGAATGTGGAGGAACAGAGAAATCTTGGGGTTCATATCCACAGATCTCTGAAGGATGCCACTCAAGTGGATAGAGCTATGAAGAAGGCCTATAGTATGTTAGTGTTTATTAACGGGGTTTGAGTTTAAGAGCCGTGGGGTTATGCTGCAACCATACTAGACCTTGGTGAGACCACATTTGGAATATTATGTTCAGTTCTGGTCACCTCACTATAAGAAGGATGTGGAAACATTGGAGAGAGTGCAGAGGAGATTTACCAGGATGCTGCCTGGTTTGGAGGGTAGGTCTTATGAGGAAAGGTTGAGGGAGCTGGGGCTTTTCTCTTTAGAGCGGAGGAGGATGAGAGGCGACTTAATAAAAGTGTATAAGATGATGAGGGCGGTAGATAGGGTGGACGTGCAGAGACTATTTCCTCGGGTGGATGTAGCTGTTACTAGGGGGCATAACTGTAAGGTTAATACTGGGAGATATAGGAGCGATGTCTGAGGTTGATTCTTTACTCAGAAAGTGGTTGGGGTGTGGAATGGACTGCCCGCTGTGATGGTGGAGTCGGACCCTTCAGGAATTTTCAAGCGGTTATTGGATAGGCACATGGAGCACACCAGAATGATAGGGAGTGGGATAGCTTGATCTTAGTTTTGGACAAAGCTCAGCACAACATCGAGGGCTGAAGGGCCTGTACTGTGGTGTACTCTTCTATAAACCTCGCTCTGATAATTCTCTTCTTGCCCTCATTACCCTTGAGACCCTATAGAGAGGCCATTGCCTTAGCAACATAGAAAGACTAATTATGTGAGCACTTTTCAACCATGACATGGATTCAGGACACCTGCATCCTTTCCTGTCTTCATCCCTGCCCCTGACTGCAACAGATGGCAAATGGCACGGAATGACTGGCAGATCCACACCTAGCTGGGATCTCAATTAAGTGGTGCCGCTTGCCATAGTTCCTGCTGCTGGCGGAAGTAGAAGATCCCACCGTATATCTTTGCTTAGTCTCAGTTTCTGGATCTAGCCTCTGCCCTCTTCAGGCTGCCTGTACTGCACCATTGAACTCATCATCCGCTGAGCTCTGATGGTTCTGTCTCCTTTTATGTAATTTCAGCTCAAAATTTTGGCTTCAAATTACAATTCCAATCTTAGTTTCCTTAGAAACTGGGAGAGTCAGTTTCCTTTCTCATCTTTCCTGTTCAATTTCCCTTTTCAATTAGGGACTGCCTCAAAAATTATAAACTTTGAAATCACGGATTTCATAACATTTTATCCTTTGGTTACTGACCAGTGGAAACACTCTTATCCATTCAATCAAAACCTTTCAAAGAACAAAGACAAAGAAAATTACAGCGCAGGAACAGGCCCTTCAGCCCTCCAAGCCTGCACTGACCATGCTGCCCGACTGAACTCAAATTCCCTACTCTTCCGGGAATCATATCCCTCTGTTCTCATCCTATTCGTGTATTTGTCAAGGTGTCCCTTAAATGTCACTATCATATCTGCTTCCACTGCCTCCCCGATAGCGAGTTCCAGGACCTACCACCCACTAAGTAAAAAAACTTGCCTCGTACATCTCCTTTAAACCTTGCCCCTCGCAGCTTAAACTTATGCCCCCCAGTAATTGACTCCTCCACCCTGGGAAAAAGCTTCTGATTATTCACTCTGTCCATGCCTCTCATAATCTTGTAGACTTCTATCAGGTCTCCTCTCAACCTCCGTCGCTCCAGTAAGAGCAAACCAAGTTCCTCCACCTCTCCTCATAGCTAATGCCCTCCATACCAGGCAACATCTTGGTAAATCTTTCCTGTACCCTCTCCAAAGCTTCCAATTCCTTCTGGTAGTGTGGCGACCAGAATTGAACACTATATTCCAAGTGTGACCTAACTAATGTTCTATAAAGCTGCAACATGTCTTGCCAATTTTTAAACTCAATGCCCTGGCCAACGAAGGCAAGCATTATGCCTTCTTGACTACCTTCTCCACCTGCATTGCCACTTTCAGTGACCTGTGTACCTGTACACCCAGATCTCTTTGCCTATCAATACTCTTAAGGGTTCTGCCATTTACTGTATATTTCCTATCTGTATTACACTTCTGCATTACCTCACATTTGTCCGGATTAAACTCCATCTGCTACCTCGCCATCCAAGTCTCCAACCAATCTATATCCTGCTGTATCCTCTGACGGGTCTCATCACTATTTGCAAATCCATCAATTTCTGTGTCATCTGCAAGCTTACTAATTAAACCAGTTATATTTTCTTCAAAATCATTTATATATATTACAAACAGCAAAATTCCCAGCACTGATCCCTGAGGAACACCACTTGTCACAGCCCTCCATTCAGAAATGCATTTGTAATGTATATAAATGATTTGGAACAAAATGTAACTGGTTTGCTACCCTCTGACATCTATGACCGAGCCAGCTCTGTATCCATCTTGCCAGCTCACCTCTGATCCCGTGCGACTTCACCTTCTTCACCAGTCTGCCATGAGAGACCTTGTCAAAGGCCTTACTGAAGTCCATGTCGACAACATCCACTGCCCTACCCTCATCAATCATCTTCATCACTTCCTCAAAAAACTCGATCAAGTTAGTGAGATATGACCTCCCCTTCATAAAACGTTGTGACCTCTCTCTACTATGTCCACTTATTTCCAAGTGGGAGTAAATCCTGCCTTGAAGAATCCTCTCCAATAATTTTTTTGCGTTCATTCATGGGACATGGGTGTTGCTGACTGGCCAGCATTTATTGCCTATCCCTAGTTGCCCTTAAGAAGGTGGTGGTGAGCTGTGTTCTTGAATCGCTGCAGTCTGTGTTCTGTGGGTTGACCTACAATGCCATTTGGAAGGGAATTCCAGGATTTTGACCCAGCGGCTGTGAAGGAACAGCGATACATTTCCAAGTCAGGATGGTTAGTGGCTTGGAGGGAACTTGCAGGTGGTGTTCCCATATATTTGCTGCCCTTGTCCTTCTGGATGGAAGTGGTTGTGTTTGGAAGGTGCTGTCTGAGGATCTTTGGTGAATTGCTGCAGTGCATCTTATAGATAGTACACACTGCTGCTACTGAGCGTCGGTGATGGAGGGATTGAATGTTTGTAGACATGGTGCCAATCAAGCTGGCTGCTTTGTGCTGGATGGTGTCAAGCTTCTTGAATGTTCTTGGAGCTGCACCCATCCAGGCAAGTGGGGAGTATTCCATCACACTCCTGGCTTGTGGCTTGTAGCTAGGTGTTGGGGAGTCAGGAGGTGAGTTATTCGCTGCAGTATTCCTCATCTCTAGAATTCAGCTCTTTAGTCCATGTTTGAACCCAGGCTGAGGACAGAAGCTGAGTGACCCTAGCGAAATCCAAACTGGGCATCATTGAGCAGGTTATTGCTGAGCAGGTGCTGCTTGATAGCACTATCAATAACCCATTCTATCACTATACTGATGATCAAGAGTAGACTGATTGGGCGGTAATTGGCTGGATTGGATTTGTCCTGCTTTTTGTGTACAGGACATACCTGGGCAATTTTCCACATTGTTGGGTAGATGCCACTGTTGTAATTGTACTGGAAGAGCTTGGCTAGGGGAGCTGCAAGTTCTGGGGCACGAGTCTTCAGTATTATTGCTGGAACGTTATCAGGGCCCATTGCCTTTGCAGCAACCAGTGCCTCCAACTGTTTCTTGATGTCAGTGGAGTGAATTGAATTGGCTGGAGACTGACGTCTGAGATGCTGAAAACCACTGGAGGAGGCCGAGATGGATCATCCACTCAGCACTTCTGGCTGAAGATTGCTGTGAATATTTCAGCTTTATTGTTTGCACAGATGTGCTGGGCTCCTCCATCATTGAGGATGAGGATATTTGTGGAACTTCTCCTCGAGTGAGTTGTTTAATTGTCCACCACCATTCACGAGTGAAAGTGGAGGGACAGCAGAGCTTAGATCTGATCATTGTGGGATCGCTTAGCTCTATCACTTGCTATTTTTGCCATTTGGCATGCAAGTAGTTCTGTTTGGTAGCTTCACCAGGTTGACACTTCATTTTTAGGTATGCCAGGTGGTGCTCCTCCTGGATTCCCCATTGAACCAGGGTTGACCCCCTGGCTTGATGATAATGGTTGAGTGGGGGATATGCTAGAGTACAATTCCACTGCTGTTAATGGCCCATAGTGCCTCATGGATGTCCAGTCTTGAGTTGCTGGATCTGTTCGAAGTCTATCCCACTTAGCACAGTGATAGCGCCACACAACATGACGGAGGTTATTTTCAATGTGAAGATGGGACTTTGTTTCCACAAGGACCATGCAGTGGTCACTCTTACCAATATTGTCATAGACAAACGCACCTGCAGCCGGCAGGTCAATAAGGATGAGGTCAAGTATGTTATTTCCTCTTGTTGATTTCTTCACCACCTGCTGCAGACACAGTCTAGCAGTTTTATCCTTTAGAACCCACCAGTTCGATCAGTACATAAGAACATAAGAAATAGGAGCAGGAGTAGGTCATCCAGCCCTTCGAGCCTGCCCTGCCATTCAATAAGATCATGGCACAGTAGTGCTGCTGCTGAGCCACTCTTGGTGATGGACATTGAAATCCCCCATCCAGAGTACATTTTGCGCCCTTGCCACCCTCAGTGCTTCCTTCAAGTGTTGTTCAACATGGAAGAATACTGATTCATCAGCTGAAGGAGGACAGTACATGGTAACAAGTAAGAGGTTTCCTTGCCTATGTTTAACCTGAAGCCATGAGACTTCATAGGGTGTGGAGTCAATGTTAAGGATCCCAAGGCAACTCCCTCCCAACTGTATACACTGTGCCGCTACCTCTGTTGGGTCTGTCCTGCCGGTGGAACAGGACATATCCAGAGGTGGTAATGGTGATGTCCAGGGTATTATCTATAAGGTATGATACTCTGAGAATGGCTATGTCAGGCTGTTCTTGACTATCTGTGAGACACCTCTCCCAATTTTGGCACTAGCCCCCGGATGTTAGTAGGGAGGACTTTGCAGGGTCAACGGGGCTGTTTGTTTTACCTTGTCTTTTCCGGTGCCTCACTCGGTGCCAAGTGGCGCATCTGGTTTCATTTCTTTGTTGAGACTTTGTAGCGATTGTTACAACTGAGTGGCTTGCTCAGCCATTTCAGAGGGCAGTTGAGAGTCAACCACATTGCTGTGGCTCTGGAGTCACATGTTGGCCAGACCAGGTAAGGATGGCAGATTTCTTTCTCAAAAGTACATTATTGAACGAAATGGGTTTTTACAACAATTGACAATGGTCATCAGTAGACTCTTAATTCCAGATATTTTTTATTAAATACAAAGTCCACCATCTGTCATGGTGAAATTCGAACCCAGGTCCCCAGAACATTATTTGGGTTTCTGGATTAATAGTCGAGCGATAATACAAAAGAACAAAGAAAATTACAGCACAGGAACAGGCCCTTCGGCCCTCAAAGCCTGCACTGACCATGCTACCCAACTTAACTAAAAGCCCCAACCCTTCCGGGGACCATATCCCTTTATTTGCATCCTATTCGTGTATTTATCAAGACACCTCTTAAAAGTCACTACCGTATCCGCTTCCACTAAATCCCCCAGCAACAAGTTCCAGGCACCCACTACTCTCTGTGTAAAAAATCTACCTTATACATTTCCTTTAAACCTTGCTCCTTGCACCCTAAACCTATACCCCCTAGTAATTGAACCTTCCATCCTGAGAAAGAGCTTCTGACTATCCACCCTGTCCATGCCTCTCGTAATCTTGTAGACTTCTATCAGTTCACCCTTCAACCTCTGTTGTTCCAGGGAGAACAAACTGAGTTTCTCCAACTTCTCCTCATAGCTAATGCCCTCCATACCAGGCAACGTTCTGGTAAATCTTTTCTGTACCCTCTCCAAAGCCTCCACATCCTCCTGGTAGTGTAGCGACCAGAATTAAACACTGTATTCTGAGTGTGGCCTAATTGAAGTTCTATAAAGCTGCAACATGACTTGCCGATTTTTAAACTCAATGCCTAGGCCGATGAAGGCAAGCATGCTGTAAGCCTTCGTGACTACCTTCTCCACCTGCATTGCCATTTTCAGTGACCTGTGTACCTGTACGTCTAAGCCCCTTTGCCTATCAATACTCCTAAGGGTTTTGCCATTTACTGTATATTTCCTATCTGTATTAGATCTTCCAAAATGCATTACCTCACATTTGTCCGGATTAAACTCCATCTGGCACCTTTCCGCCCAAGTCTCCAACTGATCTGTATCTTGCTGTATTCTCTGATGGTCCTTATAACTATCTGCAAATCCGCCACAAACTTACTAATCAATCCAATTACATTTTCTTCCAAATCATTTATGTGCCAGCACTGATCACTGAGGAACATCACTTGTCACGACCCTCCATTCAGAAACACACCCTTCCACTGCTACCCTCTGGCTTCTTTGACCAAGCTAGTTTGTATCCACCTTCCCAGCTCATTTCTGATCCCCTGCAACTTCACCTTCTGCACCATGCCACAAGGGACCTTGTCAAAGGCCTTACTGAAGTCCATGTAGACAACATCCATTGCCCTACCCTCATCAACCGCCTTCATCACTTCCTCGAAAAACTTGATCAAGTTAGTGAGACATGACCTCCCCTTCACAAAATCATCTTGCTCCTCACTAATACGTCCACTTATTACAAAGTGGGAATAAATCCCGTCTCGAAGAATCCTTGCCAATAATTTCCCTACAACTGACGTAAGGCTCACTGACCTGTAATTGCATGGATTATCCTTGTTATCTTTCTTAAACAAAGGAACAACATTGGCTATTCTCCAATCCTCTGGGACGCCTCCTGCAGCCAGTGAGGATACAAAGATTTCTCTAAAGGCCCAGCAATTTTCTCTCTTGCCTGTCTCAGTATTCTGAGGTATATCCCACTGGGCTCTGGAGACTTGGCTATCCTAATGTTTCTCAAGACCCCAAATACCTCCTCCTGTTTGATCTCAACATGACTCAAACTATCTACACACTCTTCCCCAGATTCATCAGCCAGCAAGCCCTCTTTGGTGAATATTGAACCAAAGGACTAATTTAAAATCTTGCCCATTTCCTCTGGCTCCACACATAGATTCCCTCCCCTGTCCTTGAGTGGGCCAGTCCTCTCCCTGGCTACCTTCTTGCGCTTTATCTATGTATAAAAAGCTTTGGGATTTTCCTTAATCCTGGTGGCCAATGACTTTTCGTGACCCCTTTTAGCCGTCCTCACTCCTTGCTTAAGTTTCTTTCTACTTTCCTTATATTCCACACTTGCTTCATGTGTTCGCAATCTCCTAGATCTGACAAGTGCTTCCTTTTTCTCTTTGACTAGGCTCACAATATCTCTCGTTAGCCAAGGTTCCCAAAACTTGCCATACTTACTCTTCATCCTTACAGGAATGAAGGATGAGTATGAATAACCTGCAATCTTGGTATAATTGACTGAACATGCTAGTCATCAGGTCAGCAATTCTAAAATTAAAGGAATTCCTGGCCTTTCTTTAACACTAATATACTTGTGTGGTCATTTTTTCCAGAACTGAGCGTTGTATATGATTTTGCCAGACCAGACAAAACTGCTTTATTTTTCAAATATGAATAAGATGCAACTAGGAATAACCTTGCTTTTTTTTAACTAACTATCCAAATGAGGCAAATCAAAAGAAAATCAATTTTATGGAACAAAAATGCTAAAGTACAAGTTATCTGTCGCTAGCCTATTCACTGCTGAATCCCATTAACATTAAGAAGCACACACCAACTAATTGGTTTTCACTGGTTGGATTGCAGAATGGCTAGATCCAAAAGAACGTTAATTGTATTTGCATTCTTTAACCTGGTGTTGTGAGACTTCTTACTGTGTTTTTATATATAAGGCATTTGATGCAGTACCACACAACAGACTTATGAGAAAAATTATAGCTCATGGAATAAAAAAGACAGTAACAATGCACATACAAAATTGGCTGAATAATTGGAAGTGGAGAATAATAGGTAATGTTCTACCTATGTCAAGGCTTGTGGGTTTTAGACAAAAAGGAAAGATGCGATCTGCACATGTAAATTCAAACTAACAATAGCTGATTTATTGAAGGAGCTGTTGCCTGTACAGAGGACAAACTGCAGCTAAAAGCAGGAGTCTGTGAAACATTCCAATAGCATTACCATCAAAAGATGTGATCAGCTCATAAATCAATCATGCAACTACTTAAATATATAACATATGGTCAATGGACATTTTACAGACTGGAGGAAGGTTCGTAGCGGAGTCCCCAGGGGTCAACACTGGGACCCTTGTTTTTTTTGATATATATTAATGACTTCAATCTTGGTGTGCGGTGGACAACTTCAAAGTTTGTGGATGATACAAAGCTTGCAAGTATTGTTAACTGTGAAGAGGGCAGTGTAGAACTTCAAAGTTAGTGGAGTGGGCAGATAGATGGCAGGTGAAGTTCAATGCACAGAAATGTGATGTGGTAGCAAGAATATGGAGAGACAACATTAAATAAGGGGTAAAATTCTTAAGTAGGAGCACAAGCAGAATGGATATGTGCGTAGATCATGGAAGATGGCAGGATTGGTAGAGAGAGCAGTTTATAAAGCTGGGATTTATTAATAGGGACAAGAGAACAGAGGCAAGAACATTACGCAGAACTTATACAAGACATCAGTTAGATCTCAGCTGGAGTATTGGGCACCACACTATAAGAAGAGTATGAACACATTCCAGAGAGTGTAAAGGTTACAAGAAAGATTCCAAGGTTCAGAAACTTTAGTTATGAGAATAGATTGGAGAGTTTGGGAGTCTTGTCCTTGAGGAGATGAAGGCTGAGATACAGATGTTCAAAATCATAAGGAGGTTGGACACAATCAATAGCGAGAAAGGGTTCCCGCTTGTAAAAGGATCAAGAATGAGGTAGCACGGATTTAAAGTGATTCGTAAAAGAAGCAAATGTGATGTTACAATATTTTTTCACAGAATGAGTGGCTTGGGTCCGGAATGCACCATTTGGAAGTATGGTAGAGGCAGATTCAATCGAGGCATTCAAGAGGGGAATTAGATGATTAATTGAATAGAAATAATGTGCAGTGGTATGGGAACAGGCAGAGCAATGGCGCTAAGTCATGATGCTTGTTTCAGAGAGTCAGTACAGACAAAATGGGCGGAATGGGTTGCACCCCAACAGTTCTGTGATTTTGTTACTGGTATTTTATCCGTGAAGGAAAGATTAACCATACCAGCAATACGGAGAGCAATTAGCAGTGAATTAGATCACAGTCCTTTCACATCTGGGATCTGTGTTCACATCCAGACAAGATTAATTTTCGAAACAAATTGTAAATATTAGAGTTCTATGTGAAGTAAAACAGGACAATGAAAGATTACAAAGGCGTAAGTAGCTAAAACCTTATTCAAACTTGAAAACGCTGCTGAAACTGATCTGGAGACACTGATAACAGGGGGCAAAAAGTGATAAATGTTCCATTCCCAGTGCTGTCAACACAAAATGAGGCAAAATTTAACACTTTAACATTTCATCCCTTTATAAGTGCTCTTTCCAATTTATTAAACAGGTTTTCACTGCGTATCTCAGTGCAGTTTCAGTATTTTCCACTTGGTGTCACAGCAGCACAGAATTGGCTCTATTTTCCTCTATATAACTATCTCTCAGTCATTGTGTCGTGCATTAGGATTTTGGAAGGAAGCACTCAAATGAATTTTATGCTGTGTATTCCATTTCTACAGAACAGCCCATGTATTATCTCTGCCCTCTAAACTTAGAATCAAAAAGCAACACAACAAAACGTTTAGAACATCGAAAATGCAGATTGTACAGTAGGGCCCTCAGAATTCAAGAAAAAGACAGGTTAATGATCTGGAGCTTGCAATCAGCAGCAATTGAACAACACCAGGCAAAATCACCTATTACACTTACATTGTCCACATGTGGGCTTTTGCACTCACAGATTGCTCTGCCTCTGCAATCTGAGTCTTTGTGTTCATGGAGCAAGCAACAGTACATCTTCTTAACCAAGTGATTGAAAAATCCTTACTGAGGCACACAGCCTAACTCAGGAAGCATAAGTTAGAATAGCTATTTAGCTAAGTTTCAGCACAGAAGGAGACCATTTGGCCCATCTCGTCCATGCCAGCCCAAGGACGCTCCCTGGTGCCAGAGTCCTGGATGTCTCTGAGTGGTGCAAAGCATCCTAAAACGGGAGGGAGATCAGACAGATGTCATTGTCCAGATTGGCATGAATGACATTGGTAGAAAGAGTAGTGAGGTCCTGCAACGGCACTTTAGGAAGTTAGATAGAAGATTGAAAAGCAGGACTGCAGGGTATTAATCTCAGGATTATTCCCCATGCCACATGCTATTGAAGATAGGAACAGGGAGATAGTGCAGCTGAACACATGGCTAAAGAACTGGTGTAGGAGGGAGGGTTTCAGTCTTTTGAATTATTGGGATGTCTTCCAGGGAAGTTGGGACCTGTACAAGAAGGACAGGCTACACCTGAACTGGAGGGGCACAAATATCCTGGCTGGAAAGTTTGCTGGTATGGTTCGGGTGGGTTTAAACTAATGTGGCAGGAGGGTGGGAATCAGGACAGTAAGTCAGCAAGTGTAGAGGCTGCTGATGAGCGTGGGATCAAAGCAGGCTGGCTAAGAGGAAGAGCAGACTGGGGGAGGTCGAACTCAGTAGGCCCAGAGGTCTGGAGTCCATCTCTACAAGATGCAAGGAGAATAACAGATAAGACAGATGAACGTAGAGCCTTGATTCTTGCGCAGAACTTGGATATGATTGCGATAACGCAGACTTGGTTAAAAGAGGCACTGGCAGCTAAATATTCGGGATATAAATGTTTTAGGCGAGACAGAGAGGAAGAAAAATGGGGGAGTTGCAATACAGGTTACGGAACATATTACAGCTGTGCAGAGGGAGGACAATCATGTAATGAGACACTGTGGGTAGAACTCAGAAAGCGGAAGGGGGCAGTCATTATGATGGGGGTGTGCTACAGGCCTCCCCACAGCCCACGGGAAGTTGCGGAATGGATATGTAAGCTGATTCTGGACAGGTGTAGAGATAATAGGGTTGTTGTAATGGGAGACTTTATTTTTCCTCATGTTGTTTGGAAATCCCTTAGAGCCAAGGGTTCGGATGGTGAGAAACTTGTTAAGTGTGTCCAGGAAGGCTTTCTGGAACAACTTCTCCCAAAAGTGCTGAATAGGCGGGAAAACTGTTCTGGATCCCGACTGTCTTGTCTGTTCAGCCTCTCACCCGAATCTCCGCACTCTATGCGATGCAGAGGGTACAATCGTGAATATCATTAAAAACCCAGAGGTGCGGGGCTTATTCGCGCTGGAGTCTGACAGCTCTAGAACCCTGCGCGTGCACAGTGGTCCCGATCTGTCAGACCCCCCCATTTGCAGGCCAGCTCGATTGCTGGCCAGCCCGGGACACCTGCAATGCTGCCCCTCCAGCCCTCCCCCGGCCCAATTGCAGCCCTCACAACAATTCTCGGGCAAGCCCTCACCCGTCCCGGAGCACCCTAACATACAGCTCCTTGGCAGTGGCAGACCCTCCCCCTAATACCCCCGGGGTCAGACACCCCGCCCCCCACCCACCCACCCAAGGCAGGCAACCCCCGGCAGACCACCCCACCCTCCAGACCACCCCGATCATTGCCTTCCCTCCATCCGAGACTGATCCTGCCTACACAGTGGCAGTGGGACCCCCCCCCCACCCCCATCGATCACCCCGAGTTCCTGCCCATATCAGGCACTGCCCCCTTGGCACTGCACGGTGCCCAGCGGGCAGTGCCAAGATGCCCCCGGGCATGGGCACTTGACCCCTTGGGCAATGCCAGGGGGCACAGGCTGGCACTGCCAGGGTGCCCATGCCCAGGGGGCACTACTCCCACTGCCCAATCTCTTGGGGGCCCCCGATTGCCCCCCCCTTCGTTCCAGTGGGGTCTCCCGCTAATTCCCCGAATGTGGGGAGCTGGTGTAAACCCTGCTGGAATGAAGTACTGGCGGGGTGAGAGATACAATCGGGACCTGAAAATTCTCAATAATTAGATTTAAAACACATTTAAAATAGGTTTTAAAAAGATTCAAATTACTTACCTGCCTTCCTGCTGGTTTCCAGTGCGGTCTGACTGGTGACTGTTTGCCGGCTCTGGGGGGTGTGTATGTGTTACTGGTGCATGCACAAATCTTGGAACGTGGACGATGGCAAGCATCTCCCACCACGACCCACCAGAAATGTTGTGGGTTGCAATGGGAGAATCTTGGCCAAAATGTGGATAGTCCAACTAGAGAGGGAGCTATACAGGACCTAGTACTAGGAAATGAGCCTAGTCAGTTGCAGTGGGGGAACATGCGGTGAACAGTAACCATAATGGCGTAAGCTTATGGATATGGACGGAAAAGGATGCGTGTTATCTGAGGATTAATGTACTATACTGGGGGAAGGCTAACTACAACCAGATTAGACAGGGTTTAGAGGCTGTTGTTTGGGAGAGGCTGTTTGAGGGTAAACCCACATTTGGCAGGTGGGAGTCTTTTAAGGAGCAGTTGATCGGAGTGCAGGACAGGCATGTGTCTGTGAAAAGGAAGGACAGGAAAGGCAGGATTCAGGAACCCTGGATGAGCAGGGAAATTGTGAGTCTAGTCAAAAAGAAGAAGGACGTATATATGAGATCCAGGCAATTAAAAATAGATAAAGCATTTGAAGAATAGAGGGAAAGTAGAAAAGAGCTCAAACAAGGAGCTGGAAGGCAAAAAGGATCACGGAATGTCCTTGGCAGACAGGATTAAGGAGAAGACCAAGGCATTTTATACATATATTAGGAACAAGAGGGAAGCTAGAGAAAGAGTTGGTGCACTTCAGGACAGAGGAGGGAAATTATGTGTAGAACCAAAGGAAGTGAATGAGATCCTTAATGAGTACTTTGCATCGGTATTCACAAAGGAGAGGGAAACGTCAATTGATGATGTCTCGGAGGGGTGTGTAAACCCTTTAGAACAAGTCATCATTACAAGGAAGGAAGTGTTTGGTGAATTAAAAAGCATTAAGGTAGACAAATCCCCAGGGGCAGATGGTATTTATGCCAGATTACTGAGGGAGACAAGAGATGAAATTGCTGGGCCTCTAACGGAAATCTTTGTTTCTTCGTTGGCCACTGGTGAGGTCCCAGAGGACTGGAGGATAGCCAATGTTGTCTCGTTATTTAAGAAGGGTCGCTAACATAACCTGGGCAATTATAGGCCAGTGAGATTGACGTGAGTGATAGTGAAATTGTTGGAGAAGATTCTTAGAGATAGGATCGATACACATTTGGAATTGAATGGTCTTGTTAGTGGCAGACAGCATGGTTTTGTACAAGGGATGTCACGTTTCATTAAATTAGTTGAATTAATTGGTGACAAAAATGATTGTCGAGGGAAGGGCTGTGGATGTTGTCCACATGGACTTTAGTAAAACGTTCAACAAGAATGCAGGTGCAAAAGATTAAATCTCATGGGATCGGGGTGAACTAGCCAAATGGATTCCGAACTGGCTTGGCCATAGAAGACAGAGGGTAGCAGTAGAAGGGTGTTTTTCTGAATGGAGGTCTGTAACTAGTAGTGTTCCACAAGGATCAGCGCTGGGACCTCTGCTATTTGTAGTATATATAAATGACTTGGAAGAAAAGGCAACTGGTCCGATTAGCAAGTTTGTAGATGATATTAAGATTGGCAGGATTGTGGATAGAAGATTGTCAGAGAATACAGCAGGATATAGATAAGCTGGAAAATTGGGCAGAGAAATGACAGATGGAATTTAATCCAGACCAATGCAAGGTCATGCATTTTGGTAGATCCAATTCATTTGGGAGCTGTAACATAAAAGGCCGAACTATCAGCAGTATAGACGCACAGACAGATCTGGGGGTACACATCCAGAGATTCTTAAAAGTGGTAGCACAGTTGGAAAAGGTGATGAAGAAAGCATACAGTATGCTTGCCTTCATCAGAGGGACATTGAGTATAAAAATTGGCAAATAATATTACAGATGTATAAAGCATTAGTTAGGGCACATTTGGAATACTGTGTCCAATTCTGATCAAAACCAGAAGTGGAGGCTTTGTGGAGAGTATAGAAAAGGTTTACCAGGATATTGCCTGGTGTGGAGGGTATTAGCTATAAGGAGGGATTGAATAAACTGGGATTGTTCTTCTTGGAAAGACAAAGGCTGAGGGGCGACCTGATAGAAGTCTATAAGATTATGAGGGGTGTGGATAGGGTGAACAGTTGGAAACTTTTTCTCAGGGCAGAAATGACAATCACAAGGGGACACAAGTTCAAGATAAAGGGGGGAAATGTTCAGTGGAGATGTGCAGGGAAAGTTTTTTTTACACAGAGGGTGGTGGGGGCCTGGAATGTACTGCTAAGTGAGGTGTTTGAGGCAGTTACATCAGCCACATTTAAGACTTATTTTGATAAACAAATGGGGAATAGAGGGATATAAGCGATTGGTCAAGATAGGACAATGTGATCGGCACTGGCTTGGAAGGCCAAAGAGTCTGTTCCTGTTTTTTATTGTTTGTTCTTTGACATCTAGATGCCTTCTATAATCCCACCTCCCTGCATCTGGCCCACTGCCCTGTAGCTTATAGCAGCTAAAGTGCAGATTCTTTTTAAAAGAGTTTAGGGTCTCTGCCTCCACCACTTATTCAGGCAGCGAATTCCAGACACCCATTACCCTCTGTGTAAAAAAATTCTTCCTCATGTCTCCTCTACACCTACTGCCACTTATCTTGTATCTATGTCCCCTTGCCTTAGAACTCTCCACCAAGAGAAACAATTTTATCCTGTTCATTCTATCTCTTCCCCCGTCATAGTTTTGTACATTCCTATCAAGTACATCCCTCAGCCTTCTTTGTTCAAAGGAAAATAATCCCAACCTATCCAATCTCCCCATAAAGCTACATTTTTCTGGCAACATTCTTGTAAGTCTCCTCTGACTTTCTCCAGAACAATTGCATCCTTCCATGGACAGAAAAAGAAAATTGGGATAATCTTTTATTACTTTTTCATGCTTTAAAAACGTCATCAAATAAAATCTGGAAGAGTGAGATTTCACAACATGAAGATCCATTTTCTGTGTCAGAGAGGTTGATGACAGTGATTAAGACTTTTCATACCATTAACAATTTACTTACCCTGAAATATACAGATCTTATCTTTTTCTGCAGAACTTAACAGGTATTTTGTGCATCCTTCAGGCTCTTCCACATATTCCTGAGTCTTTCAGAGGTATTGGGTGGGATTCTCCGGCCACGCTTACCTGGAAACCGTAAATTCCTGCCCGATTTCAATGGGCCTTCATATGGTGCAGGCGGGATGAGCGAATTATGGCCAATAATGACAGTCAAGCTTCTGAAGGAGCAGGGAATCTTAGACTGCAGCTTCCTCATTTCCATGTGTAACTGCACACATGCACACCAGAAATTGCTGTCCAATTTCCACTTTGAGCACTCGTCATTAAGTTGTCACAAAATTACACTCTGTCCCTCTGTGTCTTGCTCTCCCTATCACTTCCAGCTCAGATTGTAACAGTGAAAGGGTCTATTAAAAAAATACAACTTGTCCTTTCTCTTTAAGGTGCATTTAGATAAGCTCTGGAAATTACATAACTTACAAGGTTACGGACCAAGTGCTGAAAAATGGGGTTGGAATAGATAAGATGTTTGATGGTCAACTCAGACACAGTGGGCCAAAGGACCTCCTTCTGTGTTGTAAAATCTAAGTTACTAGAGCTATTGTAGTTAGTTTCATCATTGTTTCTTCTTCGTCCAGATTTCCACTGTTGCAGGTTTTTCTCGCTATTCAATTAGCATTAATCTCGTTCTCCATTGACTTGATATCTGATCTGCAGCATGTATACAAACCTGATGTAATCAGCAGTGCACAGACTTCCATTCATAAAACACAGTTTATTTTTCCCTGAACCTGATCAAGATATTCTATATTCTCTAGAGTTTTGCTACTATTACATCCCATGAGAGTTGACTGCTTTCACACTGGGTGGGATTCAAATGTGATCAATGTGTCAATGTGCAGATTGCTTTCAACAGAAGCTTAAATTGTGGAG
The DNA here is from genome assembly GCF_965287045.1 of Carcharhinus amblyrhynchos. Taxonomy (NCBI): domain Eukaryota; kingdom Metazoa; phylum Chordata; class Chondrichthyes; order Carcharhiniformes; family Carcharhinidae; genus Carcharhinus; species Carcharhinus amblyrhynchos. The sequence goes on from NC_137327.1 coordinate 136,832,384, forward strand.
TGGTTCAGATTAAGATGTGGAGATGCCGGTGTTGGATTGGAGTGGGCACAGCAAGAAGTTTCACAACACCAGGTTAAAGTCCAACAGGTTTAATTGGTAGCACGAGCTTTCAGAGTGCTGCTCCTTCTTCAGGTGAAGGGTGCTCCGAAAGCTTGTGCTACCAAACAAGCCTGTTGGACTTTAACCTGTTGTTGTGAAACTTCTTATTCTGCCCACCCCAGTCTGACACCAGTATCTCCACATCATGTCTACCATAGACACCACAAACTACTGGCTCAAAGTGGAGAGGATCTCCAAGAAGATTGCACATACCGACCCACTCACCTGATGAAGAAACAGTGCTCTGAAAGCCCGTGCTAGCAAATAAACATGTTAGCAATAAAATGTTGGACCTTAACCCGGTGTTGTGAGACGTCTTACGATTCAGGTTAGTGAGTGAGATACCATTTATTTTGCTTTATCTCATTACTGGGTGGCACAGTGGTTAGCACTGCTGCTTCACAGTGCCAGGGGCCCAAGTTCGATCACTGTCTGTGTGGAGTTTGCACATTCTCCCCGTGTTTGTGTGGGTTTCCTCTGGATGCTCTGCTTTTCCCTCACGTTCCAAAGATGTGCGGGTTAGGTTGATTGGCTATGATAAATTGCCCCTTAATGTCAGGGGAATTAGCAGGGTAAATGCATGGGATTACGGAGATAGGGCCTGGGTGGGATTGTTGTTGGTGCAGGCTTGATGGGTCAAACGGTCTCTTTCTGCACTGTAGGGATTCTATGATTCCATTGATTCCTTGACTAATGCCGTCAGAATCCCTTTACACCAGATTTTGCCACCCTTGGCACTAAGGTTGGGAAGAGTTGCCAGGGAAAGTATGATCCAAAATGTTCTCAGTGGCAGTAGAGGCGAAGGAAGACCACGGGCTGGATTTTACAGCCTCACTTGGACCAAGACTGAAAAACCCTGCCCGATGTCAATGGAACTTGCCATTATCCGCCCCTCACCCACTCTAATTCCCATGGCGGAGTTTGTGGGGTGGGGGGGGGGGGGGGGGGGGGGGGGGCGGGGAGGGGGGTCGTAGAATTCTAGCGTATGTGCCTCACCAACTGTGAAAGTGGAAGAAGGCTGCAGGGCCAAAACAGTCCTGGTCATTGTGATCTAACACGCCACTGAAATCTGATCACCAACCCAGTAAGATCATGTGGACAATGATAGAGTCCCGAGGATCACATGTTAAACAAAGTCACACAGAGGTTTCCACCATTTGCCAAGCCCACGGTGAGGGGGAATTTTTAATGGAGATAGGACAGTGAACCTGGGAGTTGTAAGTCAAGAACCTGCACACAGGTGACAGATGCATGAAGATGGTCGGACTCGAGTGTTGGGATGGAGGTATCTTTTAGCAGAAGCACCTGTGACTCAGCAATCCTCTTTAGGAAATCCTGTGTCCACACCAAACTGAGAGGATGGAAAAGGCGCGGTAAAAAAAATAAGCTGTCCCACTCTCTCCTGGCTGGGAACCATGCCCAGTGGGATCGGCATCCAGAAAGAAGAACTGCAAACGTCATAACTGATCTATCAAGACTGCAAATTGACATCACTCTCTTCAGTGAGACTTGCTTTCCAGTTGAGAGATAGCTGGAGGAATAAACAGGGAGCTGTAACTTGTACTGGAAAGGAAAAGTTGACAGTGAGTCTTGTGGTCGCAGGTTTGTCTTTGTCTCCTGGAATGGAATCTTGGATGGACTGCCAGAACTCTGAAATTGTTTAAATGAAAGGCTCATTGACACTTCACCTTTAGCCATAACCAATATGCCACCAACATCAGCACTGATGCTCAAACTTTTGACTCCAACTCATTGGGAAGTTCTATTTTGGTCTTGGTGAAACCCTTCCAGCCATCCCAAAGCAAGAAAAAAACATCCATCCAGGGGTGATACCAGGTTGGCTGCCACTCCAAAGCCTGGAGCAAAACCATTGGAATAGATAGGGTGGAGATTATGTAAAATAGTGTGGTCCTACTGACAGAATCTGCTCAGCACAAGCCTCATGATAATAAACATCTCCTTCCACCACAAGGACAAAATCAAAACCACATGTTGGCAACCGAGATCAAAACATCGGCACCTCCTGGATTATCCCATCGTTCAGGTCAAAGATCGAAGTGATGTGCGTTTCACTCAATCCATGTGGAGAAGCAGATGTTTGTGGAACAGATGATGTGAACTGTAACACACCAACAGATGAACAGGGCCTGCAGTCTTGATGATATTCCAGCTGAATTCTTCAAAGTTAGTGGATTTCATCTCACATCAAGACTCCTTTGGGTTTGTTTAAAGTTTAGTTTAGTTATTATTGTCACAAGTAGGCTTACATTAACACTGTATTGAAGTTACTGTGAAAATTTCTTAGTCGCCACATTCCGGCGCCTGTTCAGGTACACTGAGGGAGAGTTTAGCAGGGCCAATGCTAAATTCAGCATGTCTTTTGGACTGTGGGAGGAAACTGGAGCACACAGAGGAAACCCACACAGACACAGGGAGAACGTGCAGACTCCCCACAGTGAGCCAAGCTGGCAATCGAACCTGGGTCCGTAGCGCAGTGAGGCAGCAGTGCTAACCACTGTGCCAACTATAGCAGTCATTAAAAGATCAAAATATGTAAATAGTGGAACAAAGGTAAGCAGAGTGTCAAAGGACGACCTGAGACATGTAACAGATGGCCCTTCCAGAGTGGGGGGAAGGGAAACAGTGATGGCAGAGGTTGGGAGGGAATTGAAAGAGATCTTTTTTGAAATGGAAACATGAAATGTTGGAAGAGATAGAAATTTTAAAAAATTAAAAAGATATTATAAAATAAATAAGATAAAATGAAATAAATGGAAACAGGGTAAAGATGGATGAGAGGGTTCATGCGCTGAAGTTGTTGAACTCAATGTTTAGTCCGGAAGGCTGTAAAGTGTCCAATTGGAAGATGAGGTGTTTTTTTCCCAGTTTGTGTTGGGCTTCACTGGAACATTGCAACAGGCCAATGTCAGACAGAAAAGCAGGATGGTGTGTTGAAATGTCACGTTACAGGGAAGTGTGGGTCCTGCTTCCAAAGGGGCCAAAGATGGTCTGCAGAGCGGTCACCCAGTCTGTGTTTAGACTCTGCATTGGGAGCAGCGAATGCTCTAGACCAGATTAAAGGGGGTGCATGACATGTTTATCTGAAACTTATGTTTAGACCCTTGGATAGTGAGCAGGGAGGTGGTAAGGGAGCAGGCGTGGCACCTTCTGCAATTGCATGGGAAAGAGCCAGGGGCAGGGATTGAGTTGTTGGGTGTGATGGAGGACTGGGCCAGGGTATTCCGCAGGGAACAGTCCCTGTGGAATGCTGACAGGGGGAGTGAAGGGAAGATGTGTTTGATGATGGCATCTTGCTGGAATTGGCAAAAATGGCAGAGACTGACCCTGTGAATGCAGAGGTTGGTGGGGTGAAAAATGAGGACAAGGGGGACCCTATCCTGGTTCTGGGAGAGGGTCCTTTGCCTCTGCCGCACCTGTTCCATTGATGCCACTTTCCAAACTGGTGGCACTGGTATGTCTTCCTTTTTCCTTATTTGCGGATTGCCGATTGCTGTTGTTGACAGGGCACAACCATGTCTGACCCATCCCCCATGCCACTGTGTGCACCCTCTACGCTAGGAGTGCCAAAGGAACTGACACTCCTGGTTAAATACAGAGCAAGAGGCTCCCTGATTGGCCCATTGATTTGGCCCTTAATCAGGATGTTCATATTCTAACAGGCCCACCTCAATTGCCTGATTAAAGCCATTACAGAAGCTTCCTTTCCTTGCATCTTGCAGTATCTTCAGAATGTTCTTCCTTTCCACTGCCAGATTCATTCATCTCCCTGGTACTGGACGCTGCCCTTGTTGTCACATCAGCAGTAATGATACAGTTGTGCAGTCGTAGGAGTTGAAAGTGCTTCATTTTCCCAAGGTGGTGTCCCAGTCTGCAACACAGAAGAAAAGTTCAGAGAAATTTTCAGTCCGTTGTGGCCTTTTTCAAGGGATTATGATAGATTGAGTTCTGAAGGTAGACCACTTGAATCTGTTTTTCATTGATTGGTTTTCCCGGCTATACGGTCAAGCCTTTGTAAGAGTCGCAGCTCAGGAACCTGCAAAGCAAGAGGCTGCTTTCCTACTCCCCCGATGTATTTACCTTCCAAGGATAAGGGAACGCACATTGTCCTACATATCCTGAGAGCTGAGCTGTTGGGGATTCACACCTTTGGCAGTAATGAGTTGGGGGTTGTGGGAGTTAGATGGAAACTGTAAACAGTACAAGAGGTTTTATTTTTATTCATTTATGGGACATGGGTGTCGCTGGCTGGCCAGCCTTTATTGCCCATCCCTAGTTGCCCTTAAGAAGGTGGTAGACTTGCTTGGCCATTTCAGAGGACATTGCTGTGGCTCTGGAGTCACATGTAGGCCAGACCAGATAAGGATGGCAGATTTCCTTACCTAAAGGAACCAGATAGGTTTTTCTGACAATTATCAATGGTTTCATGGTCATCAGTAGATTCTTAATTCCAGATATCTTTTATTGAATTCAAATTCCACTATTTGCTGTTGTGGGATTTGAACCTGGATCCCCAGAACATTAGCTGAGTTTCTGGATTAATAGTCTAGCAATAATACCACTAGATCATTGCCTTTCTATAGGAAAGGTGATAATTTTGAGAATATACCCGGGGGAGTGGGTGGGTTGGGGTAGGGGGGAGTTGGGATTTGGGAGCGATGTAGAATAAAGGTTAATGATTAAATTAATGAGACAATGATGTCAACAATGCAAGCATGATATCGGGGACAGATAACTAAGAGGCTCCAGGGAGAAAGATACAGAACAGTCTGTGTCCATGGAACCATGTGTTTACCAAGAATTCTTTGTAAATTATCTTAATAAATAGTTTCAAGGAAAACTACATACTGATTATTCCAAGTCACTCACTGAGTAACCAAAACCACATCATACACAGAATTCCAGTTTTGAAGTTCTGTGAAAAAATTAGAATAAAACATGATCCTGATCTCTACATGATACTGCAGAAAGGAGAACTATTGTAGGGCAAGATGGTTGCAACTTAGAGCAATAGAAACAGCAGTAACTTGTATTTATACAGTGCCTTTAAGTATTAAAACATCTGAAGGTACTTCGCAGGAATATTAGGCCAAAATCCTGGAATTCCCTCCCTTTCAGTATTGTGAATCAACTCACAGCATGTGGACTGCAGCGATTCAAGAAGGCAGCTCACCACCACCTTCTCAAGGGCAATCAAGGATAGGCAATAAATGCTGGCCCAGCCAGCGACGTCCAGGTCCCACACATGAATAAACAAAAAATTACTAAGTAAAATTTAATATCAAGTTAAAAAAGAGATTAAGGATGATGACCAGAAGTTTAATCAAAGATGGAAGTTTTAAAGGAAGGGAAGCAGATACAGAGGTTTAGGAAGGGAATTCCAGAGCTGAGGGCCTTGGCAACTGAGATTAAAAATCAGGATTCTCCAATGGCCGGAATTTGAGGAGAACGGATACCTAAGATAGATAGGGGAGAGGCCATTTGAAAACAACAGGAGTTTGAAAATCAAGACATGTAGCCCAGTGAGCCAAAGGGTGATGGGTGAATGGGACTTGGGGAAAGTTGGAACTTGGTTGACCTGAAGTTGATGGAGAATAGAGTATGAGAGGCTGGTCAAATGTCTTGGGATATGTTGCAATGCATTGGAAGGAACGTGAGATGGTTCAGGGCAACATGGTAGCATTGATGAAAGAAAGAGGGGCAAGAAAATTCCAATCTAAAGATTAGATGAATTATCTACTAACCAACAATCCTATTCAGGAGTGTGAAGCAGACGCAAAAGGAAAGCGTGGCCCTTGAATGGGGGTGATGTTCCAAGGATCACATGACTGACACGGACTCTATGGATTACTCCGGTGGGAAGCTGAGCAAATCAGCAGGAGGCATAGACCGCAGGTCAAGGAGGAACTGGCAATTGGAACCCAGGAGTCCAGAAGAGCAGTTGCACTTGTAGTCTAGTCTTACCTTGTTGTACATGTGTATACTTGGTTGGCAATAAAACCTTTCTAGTTAAAGTTTCATTAAGTTGCCCTCAATCTATTACAAATATGATTAAGTACTGGGTGTTTTTGGACTTTGTTTGATTTGCTATTGTTGTTAATTATACAGTCAAGTCTGAATCTAATTGCCATTTAAGATGCAATAATAATTTAAACAGCTTGTACATTTTGATTAAAGTACATTCAATGAGCTTTAAAAAAGCTTACAATCAAATACCTTTATTGTAAAGCCATTGTGAGTCTTACTTCTGTTGTGGGCAAGGTTTTAGAAAAAATTATTAGGGATAGGATTTATAGTTGTTTGGAGAGTAATGAATTGATTGGAGATAGTCAGCATGGTTTTGTAGTGGGTAGGTCGTGCCTTACTAACCTTATTGAGTTTTTTGAGAAAGTGACCAAAGAGGTGGATGGGGGTAAGGCAGTTGACGTGGTATATATGGATTTTAGTAAGGCGTTTGATAAGGTTCACCATGGTAGGCTTCTGCAGAAAATGCAGATGTATGGGATTGAGGGTAATCTAGGAAATTGGATCAAGAATTGGCTAGCAGATAGGAGACAGAGGGTGGTGGTTGATAGTAAATATTCGTCATGGAGTTCAGTTACGAGTGGTGTGCCTCAGGGATCTGTTTTGGGGCCACTGCTGTTTGTAATTTTTATTAATGATTTGGATGAGGGTATAGTTGGGTGGATTAGTAAATTTGCTGATGACGCCAAAGTCGGAGGTGTGGTAGATTGTGAGGAAGGGTGTCATAGTTTGCAGGGAGACTTAGACAGGTTGCAGAGCTGGGCCGAGAGGTGGCAGATGGAGTTTAATGCGGAGAAGTGTGAGGTAATTCACTTTGGTAGGAATAACAGATGTGTAGAGTATAGGGCTAACGGGAGGACTCTGAATAGTGTGGATGAGCAGAGGGATCTAGGTGTATGTGTACATAGATCCCTGAAAGTTGGGAATCAAGTAGATAGGGTTGTTAAGAAGGCATACGGTGTCTTGGCATTTATTGGTAGGGGGATTGAATTTAGGAGTCGCAGCGTCATGTTGCAACTGTACACAACTCTGGTGTGGCCGCACTTGGAGTATTGTGTGCAGTTCTGGTCCCCACATTATAGGAAGGATGTGGAGGCTTTGGAGAGGGTGCAGAGGAGGTTTACCAGGATGTTGCCTGGTATGGAGGGGAGGTCCTATGAGGAGAGACTGAGGGATTTGGGGTTGTTTTCGCTAGAAAGAAGGCGGCTAAGAGGGGATCTTATTGAAACATATAAGATGATTAGAGGTTTAGATAGGGTGGATAGTGATAGCCTTTTTCCTCGGATGGAGAAAGCTAGCACGAGGGGGCATGGCTTTAAATTAAGGGGGGGTAGTTATAGGACGGATGTCAGGGGTAGGTTCTTTACCCAGAGGATGGTGAGGGATTGGAATGCCCTGCCTGCTGCAGTTGTAAATGCGCCTAGTTTGGGGGCGTTTAAGAGATCCGTGGATAGGTTTATGGATGAAAAGGGATTGGTTTAGGTTAGAGGGGCATTGTTTTTTAACTGGTCAGCGCAACATCGTGGGCCGAAGGGCCTGTTCTGCGCTGTAATGTTCTATGTTCTATGTGCTATGTTCTATGTTCTATTACATATTCTGATTGCCAGGAGTTTCAAAGAAGTGTAGACTGATAGATTGATGTTTCCTGCTGCAGTTCTTTTGTGTTAAGGGTAACGTGGGATTTTTTTTGTTGAAGAAATTTGCTTGTTTTCACTCTATTGAGAGACTCTTACATGGAATAATGTTCCCCTCCCTAGTCATTACCCTCTCAATAAGGGTTCTTTGCTTCTCCAAATAAGTGAAAGTAAAAAATTTCATTGGAAACTTTAAAATGGAGTAGAACCAAAAGAAGTCTTTATAAAATATAAAGGAAAAGAGTCTGCTTAAATCTCTAACATTTACTTATAATAGCTACCATTCCTCATCTATTTGAGGGGAAATTTGGAGTAGAGCACTATTATCATATGATGCACCTTCCATGACTTATGATTCATCAGGCAGTCCATCCTCTGCCCTCAATCTTAAGAATATAAGAACATAAGAAATAGGAGCAGGATTAGCCATCTAGCCCTTCGAGCCTTCCCCGTCATTCAATAAGATCATGGCTGATCTGAAGTGGATCAGTTCCACTTTCCCGCTTTCTCCCCATAACCCTTAATTCCCTTGTCTATCAGAAACCTATCTACCCGTGACTTAAATATATTTAGCAAGGTAGCCTCCACCACTTCGGCAGGCAGAGAATTCCAGAGATTCACCACCCTTTGAGTGAAGAAGTTCCTCCTCAACTCCGATCTAAACTGCCCCCCTCCTTATTTTGAGGCTGTGCCCTCTAGTTCTGCTTATCTTATCTTATCAACCTTTTCCCCAGGTCCATCACAATAAAAAAAAGTCAGATTCCCTCACTGCCCAATCACCACCATTGCTGTTTATTTACATTGAAGCAACGTTAACATAATACAACCAACAGCAAATATTAAAATATTCACTCTTGTATTTCCCCTCAGTGACAATCAACAAGTGCTTTTGTGTGATTGAATGTTTCTATAGAGTTCAACCCCTGTGACAGTAGCTGGGAAACAGATGGGCTGCTGAGAATGTGAAGAGGAATATGACGGCATGGTGACCCAGTGGTTAGCACTGCTGCCTCACAGCAGGGACCCGGGTTCAATTGTAGCCTTGGGTCACTGGTTGTGTGGAATTTACACATTCTCATCGTGTCTGTGTGGGTTTCCAGGTGCTCTGGCTTCCTTCCACAACCCAAAAATGTGCGGGTTAGATGGATCGGCCAGGCCCTTAGTTTCTGAAGATGCATGGGACAAATGTGTGTAGTTAATAGTGTGAGGGACACGGTAAGATCTCTGTTGGACAGTTAGTGCAGACTCAATGGGCCAAATGGTCTCGTTCTGCGCTGTATGGATTCTATGTTTCTATGAAAGTTCAGAATCCCTCATGGAAAGCCTTTGTGAGGCTGTAGACTGTGCTGGCCCCAGCTCAAACAACACGGGCAGCAGACTGGGTTGAGTGGCCAACAGGCACTGGAATGGGAGATGGTGCAGTTTCAGAGAGTAAATATCAATGCTCGCATTCATCACACATTACCTTCTCTGGGAAGCCCACCAATATGAAATGCTTCTTTTCTGGCACTTTAGTAGTCACTAGCAGGCCTTCTCCAGGATTAAGGACAACTCAGGGGAGGAGAGAGCACACTAACTGGATGCTCCATGATTATTACACAATTACCTCAGGGCCTCATTCAGCCCACCCAATGATATCTGGCCCCAAGAAACACTCTACAAACCCCTTCCAAATGAGTTTTCAGTGGCCATCATAGAGGGTATTTGTGATGAGACCATGTAGAACTTGAGAATGAGGATGATTAGATATCACTAACATCTGCTCATTTGTAAGGAAGCTGAAGTGATGTATGAGTCCTTTCACCACCCCCCCCCCCCGCCCCCCCAATTATTCGATCTCGAACTGAAACAGCTTCCATCCCAGTCTGCTCGCATTCTTCAGAGGGAGAGATGTCAGGAAGACTGTAAACAAACAATAGATTATCGTCTAATTCAACCATTTTAATGGACTTTTTTTTACGCTATATACTCTGTGGTAAGTTAACAAGGTTGAGATGCAATTTTGTAGTAGCACTGGGCTAAAGAAGCCATTTTGTATTCTGTACTTTATAATCACTCACATATTACTCAAGAATCACTGTATAATTAATAAGCAGGCAGAAACTGATGATTAAATAAGTAGTGAGCTTCAATGTATAATTGGAGAATAAGTAATTTATCAAGTAGTTATTAAGGCTGGGTAATATTCGAATGTTTGAAGTTTAAAATATTAATTGGCCGCCATAAGGATTGCCATTGGGAACAGCGAGAGTTCAGATACTTAATGGAACATGGGCTTCATTCATCCTTCATTGTCTGAGACAGGTGTGAGGAGAATGAATGAAGATTTGTCCAGATTCAGATAAAAGAGAGAGGTCATGAACCGTTTCATTATTTTGCTCCACAGAACAATGTACGTAAATGGATAAATCCAATAAAATTGATGCAGTAACAACAAATGATCTATTGGCTTATTCAAGCTCATGTTGTTTCAAGGGTTAAAAGTGAGTTTCAGAAACCATTTCATTGCTTGCAAATTGGATTGTAGTCATGGAGGTACTGGGGCAGGGTTTCAGGATATCACTATCAGTTTAGGAACCTAGGGAAAGCCTGGCGGGACAGAGGCACAGGGGTTAGCACTGCTGTCTCCCAGCACCAGGGACCCAGGTTCAATTCTGGCTTTGGGTGACTGTCTGTACGGAGTTTGCGTATTCTCCCCGTGTCTGCGTGGGTTTCTTCTGGGTGATCCAAAGATGTGTGAGTTAGGTTGATTGGCCATGGTAAATTGCCCTTGAATGTCAGCGAGATTAGTAGGTAAATACGTGGGGCTACATGGACCGCCAGTGCAGGCTCGATGGGCCAAATGGCTTCTTTCTGCCCTGGACCAATTCTATGATTTCATGTTTCGACCTGGGGTGAGCGCTCAATTGAAGTTGTGAAAGTTGTCCCTGTGTTTGATATGTATTTTTTAAATAAACTTTGATATTATTTTCTATTTCTTTCTGTATGGTCAAATTGTCTTTGAACTAAAGCATTTTAGAATTTATGGTTCTGGATTGTCAATTTGGAACCAAGTAATTAGGCTCTTACAACGAAATTATACTCAACCGACACTTTAATTATATACACCCCTCTATAACTGACAAGATGTTGTTTGTCTCTGGTCAGCTCCTGAAACTGCCTGTTCTGGAAGTGAATGAATAATTACTGTCAATGAGTGTACAGTTAGGAAAGATTGTGTCTGTGATGCTTCTCATGATTAAGAAATCTGTGAGTTCTGTGGATTACACAATCGTGTACTGAGGAGGACGGCGTCTGGGAGTTGGGACAAAATCTAATTTATTTGTCCAATGCCACCCACTCCAACTGGGCCGTTTGTCACCCCTTCATAAATTTTACTTCCACATTTTTCTGCTTTTAACACATTCTGCCATCTTGTCTTTATACCACCATCAGCACCTACTTTAGTCTTTAACACTACCATTCACACTCCCTTGTGCCCGTGACATCTTTGTCAAATCTCTCCAAACTCCCACTTCCCCACCGACATTCTATTTTACTCCCCCTGCTCCATCCCCTCTTAAACAGAATAAAATACAAAATCCATCACATTTCTCCTGTTCTTTAGCTCTGAAGAAGTCATATTGAACTCAAAATGTTAGCTCTGTTGCTGTCCGTGCAGGTTCTGCCAGAGCTGCTGAGTTTATCTCCTCCAAGTCTTCCCAGTGCCATGTTGGAGAACTATGTCTCTCTTGGCCTTGGAATCATGCTACCACATCCTGCTCCTTTCCTACCAGCACACACATCACCTTCAGTAGAGGGGCTGAATGCAGGAGTGTCCGATATATCTCCAGGAAATTTACATAACATTGGTGCTTGACTGCTAAATCTGTAATTGCCAGTTTAAGCGTCTATAGGTGTGTTTAATATGTATGTGCCACAGAGCTAGAGTTCAGCTTTCAACCACAAAGGGTTTTACTGAATGGATCTTGAGTGGATTTTGTGAGTGGCACGGTGGCACAGTGGTTAGCGCTGCTGCCTCACAGCTCCTGGGACCTGGGTTCGATTCCCAGCTTGGGTCACTGTCGTGTGGAGTTTGTACATTCTCCCCATGTCTGTACGGATTTCCTCTGGGTGCTCCGGTTTCCTCCCACAGTCCAAAGCTGTGCGGGTTAAGTTGATTGGCTGTGCTCAATTGCTCCTTAGTATCAGGGGGATTAGCAGGATAAATACGTAGGGTTATGGGGATAAGGTCTGGCTGGGATTGTTGTTGGTGCAGGCTCAATTGACTGAATGGCCTCTTTCTACACTGTCGGGATTCTATGATTCTACAACTGAAGCTAGTACACAACAAGTGCACCAGAGATTCTTGGAGGAGTTTGTTAGAAATTAGGAGAATGTCCTCACAATGCAAATGCAGCATACCTCAGAACCTTCTTTTCCAAATAGGCATCTCATATTAGCTTGATACCCACACTGGGCTGAGTTTGCTGATCTGCACTTGGGGTCAGGGAAATTTAGCCTGGCGCCCTTGAGAAAGGAAGGGGAAAATCAAACCGTGCTGCCCCTGCCCCCAGCCCCACCCCCACTGAACTGTCCAGTGACCCCCTCCGCCCACTTGTGTGAATATTGGCAAGTTCAGGTTCTGGGCGATATCCTTCCACAGTCGAATAGCTGAGTGCCATTCACTGCTCACACATGAAGGGTGACCACTCGAGGGAGAAGCTGGCTGATGTTCTTCAGGAAATTGCCATGAGTCAGGATTTCAGGAGGTGGGGGGGGGGGTGAGGTTTGCAAGAGGGTGAAAAATACAGGACGAGCAATAGGCTGTGGATGCCAACATTCAGGGGAGTCCTTTTCTCTGGCACTCGTATTCAGAGCAAATTTCTGTCTGCACAGGAATTACAGCGTGTATGAAAATGAAGGGGGTTGTGGACATAGCGGTTAACCGTGAATGGGTTTATTTCGCCGTATGCGAACGGGGAAACTGGCTGGGAAAGTGTGAGTAAATTTGATAGGGCTGACACATATTTGGAGGTTTCACTTCCGCCGAGTGCGGCAAGCAGCAGGAACAATGTAAAAAAATAAGAGCAAAGACTCTAAAGAGCGATTGGGAGGACAGCAGAGATGCAGAGGGAGAGCTAGCCGGTAATCGGTGAAGGGGATCCCAGAGGTATTTCATTTTAAAAACAAATAAATCCTCACCACCTCCCCCGAAAAACCCACCCTCTTTAGAAAGGAATTGCTGCAGGGATAGTGCAGTGTGTACACACACACACACACACACACACACAGGCAGGCTCAGTGTAAAGAAGCCTGGGCTTGGACAGATGCAGCGCGCAGGCTGGCAATCTGCTTGTCCTTACGGGAAGGGGGGCTGCGGATCAGGAGCATTGTTTGTTGTTGCAATCGTGTTGTTAAAAGCTTCGGTTTTCTTGGGTTTTTGTTTTAGCAAAAGGCCCCCTTGTCTTTTCTCTGAGCTGTCAGTCTGAGTGTAGAAGGTGGTGGTGGTGGTGGTGGTGAAGGGGGAGCGCAGCGGGCAGCAAGGATTGGTTCCAGAGCAGGGAGGGAATCTCCTCTTCCCCAGTTTGCCAAGCCGAGCTGCTTTGGATTACACCTGCTGTTGTGTGCTGGAGAATAACACACACAAACGTTGAACGCCCGCAGCTCTCTCTGAGTATCTGTGACCAGGGTTTTAAACGCCCCTTCATATTCTCAGAAAGTTGCTTTTTTTTTCCCCCCCTCTTGTCAACTTTCAAAAGAGGTGAATTGTAATTTTCTATTTGGGAAATGTGATAATTTCCCGGTGAGACTTTCTTTTTGCACAAAGCAATTTACTCTCTGAGATGCATTAAGTTTTCAACCACTTTCCCGTCAGTTTGGGCATAATCAGAGACAGATGAGTTAGACATTGCCACTAAATTGCTCTGGGTTAAAGATAATAGCGTGGTAGGTTCTTAAGATTCTATGTATCCCTGTTGTAACAGGACCGTTTCGCAATGGTCACCCCCCCCCCCCCCCCCATGCCAGACCAGACCCTCCTCTTCCAATTGCCCACTGGCACAGTGGTTAGCACTGCTGCCTCACAGCGCCAGGGACCCGGGTTCGATTCCGGCCTTGGGTGACTGTGTGGAGTTTGCACGTTCTCCCTGTGTCTGTGTGGGTTTGCTCCGGGTCTCTGGTTTTCTCCCACACTCCAAAGATGTGCAGATTAGATGGATTGGCCGTGCTAAATTATTGTCCCTTAGTGTCCCAAGGTTGGGGAAATTAATGGGGTAAACATGTGGGGATAGGATCTAGATAGGATGCTTTCTTGGAGAGAGATAGTACAAACTCGATGGGCTGAATAGCCCACTTCTGCACTGTAGGGATTCTATGATTTCTGACCATCTTCCCTCTAAGCTTAAAAAATACTGCAGATGTTGGAAATCCAAAATAAAAACAGAAAATGCTGCAAAGGTTCACTCAGTAGGTCAAGCAGCACCTTTGACGAGAGAAACAGTTATTAAGGGGTGTTTAAAACCTTGGTGGCTGATACTCAGAGAGAACAGGGGATGTTTAATGTTTGTGTGTGGCAGTATTATTCTCTTCTCTAACCTTATCTTGCCCATGACATGCACCATTCCTTCTCTTTAGCCCACAGAATCCAAGTTCTGTTCTTCGTCCCCACGCTAACACTGGTTTTCTCTTCTCAGACTCCCTTTAAAAACTGGCATCATCGACCCTCTCCTAAAATGAGAACGCCTTCCATCCTTACAAATGACCATGCCATCTGCAACCTCCCTTTCCCTGCCAAAGGCCTTGAATGCATTTGTTACCTCCCTTACCCATAACACCTGCCCGGCTGCTCTCAGAGTGAATCTTTTCAGCAATGCAGTTTGTTTCTCCCTCACTGAACTAAGAACTTAGAGAATCACAGAGGTCTAAAGAGGCCCTTTGGCCCATTATGTCTGTGCTGGTCAAAAACAGCCACCTAACTATTCCATTTCCATTTTCCAGCCCTTGGCCCATAGTCTTGTATACCTTGGCATCGCAAGTACACATCTAAATACTTCTTGACCCAAAAGGACAAGGACAAAAGCATTGATAAGTTGTTTTTTTTTAACTGGTCGGCGCAACATCGTGGGCCGAAGGGCCTGTTCTGCGCTGTAATGTTCTATGTTCTAAAAGCACATTCCCCATTAATGCAGCCATTGTGTATGGTATCTCCTTGTCCACCTGCACACCTTCAACAAGGCTGACCACACCATTGTCCAGCAGCCCCTCTCCTTCGTTGTTGAGCTCAGGATATTCTTAACTTCAGTCTTACCAATACAATGGTGACAGGAACATCTCTACCTGTTTATTCTCTTCCCACCCACAGCACGGCCACCCGCAGAGTCTCACAAGGACCCAGTTCTGGCCACAATCTCTTTCTCATTGATATGCTGTTTATTGGTGACATGGATTCTGTTCCACATGATCACTGGTAATACCCGATCAATCTGTCCAGCACTTTCCGCACTGTCAAAATCAACACAAGAACAGAGGATGCTGGAAAAGTTCAGCAGGTCTGGCAGTGTCTGTAAGGAGAGAAAGCAGAGTTAATGTACTGAGTCCTTTGGCTCTTTGTCAGCACTGGCATTGAACTCTTTGTTCAATATCCAGTCTTGGATAAGCTGCAATTTCCTCCATCTTAACATTGGTAGCTGAAACCATTGCTTCAGTTTTCAGCACAATTTCTACACACTGACAACTAATTCAAGCTCGTAACTGATTGCTGTCTCGAGGTGATTTACATTATTCACCACCTCAGTGTCCTATTCATGACTTAACTGAGTCTTCGATGTTTATTGTCTCCATCACACAGACCCATCTACTGCCACCTTCTCATTGCCCACCTCATCTCAGTCCAAATATTGTTACAATCCTCATCCCATGACTTTGTTACCTCTGGACTATTCCAAAGTGCATCCAAACAGCCTCCAACCCTCCACTTTCCATAAACTTCAGTTCATTCAAAACTCTGCTGCCCTTTCTCGCTGAGCCTCTCCAGGAAATGCAAATCCTTTCCATTGACATCTCTGTTCCTAGGATTTTGTCTTGTTTTGCATTCCTCCTTCCCATCAATTGTGGCTGACTCTCCATCTCCAGCTGAAGTCTCATAAGAACATAAGGACATAAGAAATAGGAGCAGGAGTAGGCCATCCAGCCCCTCGAGCCTGCCCCGCCATTCAATAAGATCATGGCTGATCTGTCGTGGCTCAGTTCCACATTCCCGCCCTCTCCCCATAACCCTTAATCCCCTTGCCTATCAAAAACCTATCAACCCGCGTCTTAAAAATATTGAGCGAGGCAGCCTCCACCACTTCAACGGGCAGAGAATTCCAGAGATTCACCACCCTTTGAGTGAAGAAGTTCCTCCTCAACTCTGTTCTAAACCGCCCCCCCTTTATCCTGAGGCTGTGCCCTCTAGTCCTACTGTCCTTTCTGCGCAGGAAGAGTCTCTCCACCTCTATCCTATCCATCCCATGCAACATCTTATACGTCTCAATGAGATCTCCCCTCATTCTTCTAAACTCTAACGAGTACAAACCTAGTTTATTCAGCCTCTCCTCATAGCTCAACCCCCTCAACTCCGGCATCAGCCTAGTAAATCTCCTCTGCACTCCCTTCAAGGCCAAAATATCCTTGCGTAAGTGTGGCGACCAAAACTGCACACAGTACTCCAGCCGCGGCCTCACCAGTGCCCTGTACAGCTGCAGCAAGACCTCCCTACTTTTATATTCAATCCCCCTCGCTATGAAGGCCAGCATCCCATTTGCCTTCCTGACCACCTGCTGCACGTGCAAGCTGGGTTTTTGCGACTCATGCACAAGGACCCCGAGGTCCCTCTGCACCATCGCATGCTGCAGTTTTTCGCCACGTAAGTAATAGTCCTTCCTACCATTATTCCTACCAAAGTGGACAACCTCACATTTGCCAACATTAAATTCCATTTGCCAGTTCCTGGCCCATTCGCCCAGCCTATCTAGATCCTTCTGCAGACTCTCCACACCCTCCGCACAATTTGCCGTTCCACCAATCTTGGTGTCATCAGCAAATTTCGACACCATACACTCGGTTCCCTCCTCCAGATCATCTATATAAATGGTAAATAGCTGAGGCCCCAGCACCGACCCCTGGGGCACTCCACTAGTCACCGACCGCCAATCCGAATAGCACCCATTGACCCCCACTCTCTGCCTCCTATTTGACAGCCAATCCTCTATCCATGCTAACACCCTACCCCCAACTACATGCCTCCTGACCTTTTGCAATAACCTCTTGTGAGGCACCTTGTCAAACGCCTTCTGAAAATCAAGAAAGGCCACATCCACCGGCTCTCCTCTATCCACCGCCCGAGACACATCCTCATAGAGCTCCAATAAATTTGTCAGACACGACTTCCCCTTAACGAAACCGTGCTGCGTCTGCTCTATCAAGCAATTCCCCTCAAGATGCCTTGCTATTTTCTCCTTGATGACGGATTCTAACATTTTTCCTACAACAGACGTTAAACTAACCGGCCTATAATTCCCCACCTTTTGCCTGCCACCCTTCTTTATCACACTTCTTAAAGCTCATTGCTTAGAATCATAGAATCCCTACAGTGCAGAAGGAGGCCATTTGGCCCATTGAGTCTGCAGCAGCTTTCAGACAGAGTATTCCTCCCAAGCCTGAGAGGAATAAATTATCCAGTCCTAACGTCATCTTTGACTCAGCATCTATTTTTTCCTCAAGCCTTTGAAGCACCTTAGAATATTTTATTACATTAATTGTACACATAATGTAAGTTGTTGAAACAGCATCATTATGGCACAGTAAGGGCCATTCTACCCATTCAATCCATGCCTGCTATTTGGAGAGTCATTTTCCTGCTCTGCCCCATAACCCTGCAAGTTTATTTCCCTTAAAAGCCCTTTAAGTTTCCCTTTAAAATCATCCATCATCCACCATCCTTGTTGACGGCGAGTTCTGGGTCATTAACGTTGGCTGCATGATAATGTCTGTTGTTTGCAATGTGTATGATGAAGTCGTGTTTAAATTTATGATGTGGAGATGGCGGCGTTGGACTGGGGTGGGCACAATAAGAAGTCTCACAACACCAGGTTAAAGTCCAATAGGTTTATTTGGTAGTACAAGCTTTTGGAGCACTGCTCCTTCATCAGGTGACTCACCTGATGAAGGAGCAGTGCTCCGAAAGTTTGTACTACCAAATAAACCTGTTGTTGTTTAAATTTATTTGTTTTTTTTCACAATGAACCAATGAGGAACTTGAGGAGTGTATTAATACCTCAGGCATACGTTTTGTAAAGTAGAGATGACTGAAAGTAGTGGGGGTGGGGTGGGGTGGGGGTGCGGTGGGGGTGCAGTGGAAGAGAGGGGATGGTTTGTATAAGGATTATCCAGCTGCAAATATTAGCACACTCTCAGGGACACCCTTCCTAACTTTGTGAAAGAGCGAGTCAGCTAATGAAAGAATGGTGCAGGAAATTTAAAAATAATTGTCTTTTACTGCAACAGAAATAATGTACCAGTAAATCAACAAATACAACATTCTATTTGATTTGATTTATTACGGTCACATGTATTAGTACACTGTAAAAAGTATTGTTTCTTGCGCGCTATACAGACAAAGCATGCCGTTCATAGAGAAGGGAAGGAGAGGGTGCAGCATGCAGTGTTACAGTCATACTGTGCTTGGTCAAATGTGAACAAAAGGTCTGGTGAAACTTCAGATCCCCATGTGAAATCTTGTGACTTAAAAGAAAAAAAATAAGCTCCTCTCTATAGCACATGATAGTAGATCTTGCAGATTGTATAGATGTTGTTTTGTACTTTCTAAAATTCAAATAATATATTGAGCACTTTGAAATTAAGCCTATTTAAAGTATTTGATGTTAACATTAATGTATTTTGCCACACAATTAATTTACAGAATTTGACCTCTGTATTTAAGAATTATGTGCATCATATTATAAATCTTAATCTATATATTTAAACTTGATGGGATTTAATTTGCAAATTCCATTTTCAAAAGGCATTCAGTAAGGTGCCATATAAAAGATTACTACACTGGATGAGCTCATGGTTTTGGGGGTAAGGTATTAACTTGGACAGAGGGTTAGCTAACAGGAAGCAAAGAGTCAGAGTGATTGGGTTGTGTCCAGGTTACCAAACTTAACTAGTGGAGTGCCACAGGGATCAGTGCTGTTCCCTCAACTATTTATAATTTATGTTAATGAATTGGAAATGGCCACTGAGTGTATTGTATCTATGTTTGTTGATGATTTGATTTGATTTATCATTGTCAAATGTAATAGTATACCGTGTAAAGTATTGTTTCTTACATGCTAAACACACAAAACATACCGTTCGTAGAGAAGGAAATGAAAGAATGCAAAATGTAGTGTTACAGTCATAGTTAGGGTGTAGGGAAAGATCAACTTAATGTGAGGTAAGTCCATTCAAAAGTCTGACGGCAGCAGAGAAGAAACTGTCCTTGAGTCGGTTGATACGTGTCCTCAGACTTTTATGTCTTTTTTTCAATGGAAGAAGGTGAAAGAGAGAATGTTCATGGTGTGTGGGGTCCTTGATTATGCTGGCTGCTTTTCTGAGGCAGCGGGAAGTGTAGACGGAGTTAATGGATGAGAGGCTGGTTTGCGTGATGAACTGGGCTTCGTTCATGACCTTTTGTAGTTTCTTGTGGTCTTGGGTAGAGTAGGAGCCATACCAAACAGTGATACAACCAGAAAGAAGGTTTTCTATGATGCATCTGTAAAAGTTGGTGAGAGTTGTAGCGGACATGCCAAATTTCCTTTGTCTCCTAAGAAAGTAAAAGTGTTGGTGAGATTTCTTAACTATAATGTCTGAATGGAGGGACCAGGACAGGTTGTTGGTGATCTGAATACCTAAAATTTTGAAGCGCTTGACCATTTCTACTTCGTCCCCATTGATGTAGACAGGGGCATGTTCTCCTTTATGTTTCCTGAAGTCAATGAGACAAAGGTTAATAGGATAACAAGTTGCGAAGAGGACACAAGTATTAGAATTCCTCCATCCTGATTGCAAATAAAGGTGCAAAAGGTGGATGAGGGTGACAAACAATGGAGGGCAGAGGAAAGACCAAGGGGGGAGGGAGGCTGGACCCTGACAAGGCTGCATGGAAAGCTCACAAACAAGAGAGTCAAAATGATCCCACCTTGTTTAGCACTGCTGCCTCACAGCACCAGGGACCCGAGTTCAATTCATACCTTGGGTCATTCTCTGTGTGGAGTCTGCACATTCTCCTCGTGTCTGCAGGGGTTTCCTCTGCGCGAACATAGAACATTACAGCGCAGTACAGGCTCTTCGGCCCTCGATGTTGCACCGGCCAGTGGAACCAATCTAATGACCCTCTAACCTAAACTATTCCAATGTTATCCATATGCCTATCCACTGACCATTTGAACGCCCTTAAAGTTGGTGAGTCCACAACTGCTGCAGGCCCTTACTACCCTCTGAGTAAAGAACCTACTTCTGACATCTGTCCTATAATTACCATCCCTTAATTTAAAGCTATGTCCCCTCGTGTTAGCGTGCTCTGATTTCCTTCCACAGTTTGAAAGGCAAACTGGTTAAGTGCATTGGCCATATTAAATTCTCCCTCAGTGTCCCAAACAGGCGCCGGAGTGTGGCAACTCGGGGATTTTCACGGTTACTTCATTGTAGTGTTAATGTAAGCCTAATTGTGACACTAATAAATAAACTTCAATTTAAACATCACTGGAAGAGGATGCCTGTAGACTCCAGATGGTGTGGGTTGAGGTACACATGGAGCTTGCAGCTGTTGGGAGAGTGAGAATGTCCATCACCACAAAATTCAGAACATCAGCAAGGATGGTTCATTGCTGAGTGATGAGAGCTACCCAATTAAAAAGTAGCTGATGATTCCAGTGCATTGCCATTAGACTCCCACTGAGGAGAGGTACAACGCTGCTTCATACGCTCACTTATGGAGCAGTCTGTAGGAATTCTGAAGATGGGCTTTTGGTGCCTGGACCGCTAAGGGGTCTCTCTGCATTCCGCACCGGAGAGGGTTTCCCACATGGTCACACGTTTTCTGTGCCCTTCACAATCTGACTGTGCAAAGAGGTGAGCCCTACTCGGAAGGACCAAAGGATGAGGTGTGAGCAACATGACAGATGGGCTGATGGTGATGTGCAAGTGTTCAAGATGGAATATGTGTTCTCTGTTAATGGATGCATGAGGTGAGGTTTGGTGTGCTATCTGGGGCCTTTCCTTGGCGAACACAAGCCTCTGTTCCCAGAGTCCTGAAATCAAGGCCTTGAGGGCACAGTAGTTGAGTTGGGATACACACCTCTTCTTGAGACTGCTACCTTTTTGCCTCTGGGTTAAATGTACACACAGTTGTTAACATATTATTGTTGGAAATTTTAGCTGGTGGATTTCAAAAAGTTCACCTTCATTTCAAGAAAGCTGACACATTCTCCTGGCTTAAACAGGTTTTGTGGATTATTCCCACAGGCAGTTATGTCTCATAAATATATTCATATTACAACAACTTGTATTTATATAGCACCTTTTAGGTTAAAAAAAAGTCCCAAGGTGCTGCACAGTGTCATTGGAAAACAAAATATAACTTTATATAAGGAGAAATCGGCCAGAGCTCTCCCACCTCTCCCACCAGGAATCGACGATGGAAATCTCCAGTGGCCTCGGGTGAGAATTTCTGGTCTTGCCTGAGCGAGGCTGTAAAATCCCGCTCATAAGGGTTAATGACAAAGAGTTGGTCAAAGCATGATAATTTTACATTCATGATCTTATTAATTCAGGCTCTGTTATTTTTAATAGATTTTGGTTCACAAGTCAAATGTAATTAATAAAAATTGAGGAATGTCACCTTACTGTGGAGAAAATAGTAGGCTACCTCAACTTTCAATCCCCCTCTTCTTCCTGACCAAAATATGTCATGGTTAATGATGTCTCCCCATCAATATCATACAGAGAGAAGAGCCCATGTACCATTCAGGAAAGTGGCAGTATATCATGGCTTCCTGGGTTGCTTTGAACTTTGATTTTGATTTATGGTTTGATTTATTATTGTCACATGTATTAGTACACAATGAAAAGTATTGTTTCGTGTACACTATACAGACAAAGCATACTGTTCATAGAGAAGGAAACGAGAGAGTGCAGAGCATAATATTATGGTTATAGCTAGGGTGTAGAGAAAGATCAACTTAATGCAAGGTCAGTTCATTCAACATTCTGATGGCAGCAGGGATGAAACTGTTCTTGAGTCGGTTGGAATATAACCTCAGACTTTTATTTCTTTTTTTTCAATGGAAGAAGGTGGAAGAGAGAATGTCAGGGATGCATGGGGTCCTTAATTATACTGGCTCCTTGCAGAGGCTGTGTGAAGTGGAGACAGAGTCAATGGATGGGAGGTTAGTTTGTGTGATGGATTGGGCTTCCTTATGTAGTTTCTTGTGGCCTTGGGCAAGGCAAGAGCCATACCAAGCTGTGATACAACCAAAAAGAATGCTTTCCAAGATGCATCTATAAAAGTTGGTGAGAGTTGTAGTTGACATGCCAAAATTACCTTAGTCTTCTGAGAAAGTAGAGGTGCTGGTGGCCCATGTTTTTTCTGAGAGTCTTTCTAAAGACATGTTGAATAAGAAAAGCTTTTCATGACATGACTTGCTGACATTTTCAGAACCAGAATCTTTCTGAATCTATTGTTTGAGCATCAGAAACGATACTTAATTTGGAAGAGGGATAATTGGCGCCCGAAATCTGGATCACTTGTACTGGATAATATCAATGTGGGTTTGTTAAAGCAACTTACTTTCTGAACACTCATTGTATTTAAAACCAATCACTAAAAGTTGATGCAATATAAGTTGGCTTGACACCAGTTAGACCGCACCAGTAATAGTGTGAATAGTTTGTCCCCTTAGATAAAGAAAGATATATTGACATTGGAGGCAGTCCAAAGAAGGTTTACTAGCCTGATTCTGTGTATGGAGGAATTTTCTTATGAGGAGAGATTGAGGTGATTGGGCCTGTACTGATTGGAGTTTAGAAGAATGGAATATGACTTTATTGAGAGATATAGGATTCTCAGAGAACATGACAGATGCTGAGGGGTTGTTTCCCTTGTGGAAGAAATCAGAGTGCATAATCGCAGAGTAATGGGTCATCCATTTAAGACAGAGATGAGGAGGAATTTCTTCCCTCAGTGAGGCAGTGATTCTGTGGAATTTTGTACTGCAGAGGTTCAGCTGTTAAGTATGTTCAAGGCTGAGATAGGCAGGTTTTTTACTTAGTAAGGGAATCATGGGGACAAGGCAGGAAAGTGGAGTTGAGGATTATCACTCCAGATGAGTCATGATCTCATTGTGTGACTGAGCAGACTCGATGGGCTGAATGACCTGTTTCTGCTTCGACATCTTACAGTGTTGAAGCATGTGTTGACATTGTGTGAGCGTGCGTGTGTGTGCGTGCACACGTGTGTGTATGCATGCGCATGAATGTGTGCGCATGTGTGTGTGTGTGGGTGTGCACATGGGTGTGTGTGTGTGCGCATGAGTATGTGTGCACGTGTGTGTGTGTGCAAGTGCGCGCACGTGTATGTGTGTGTGCACCTGTGTGTGTGTGCATGTGTTTGTGTGCACGTGTTTGTGTGCACGTGTGTGCGTGTGTGTGCACATTTTATATATGATATTATTAATTCTGTCATAAAACCTACTCTGATTATATAGATTTGAATTTACTGCTTCCATTGTAGTCTAGTTCTTTGCTTCATTCATTTGGTTGTTGTAAACTTTATTGCAATATTTTACATTCAGAATCCTTTGAGAGTTACAGCCCAGAAATTGCTATCAGACATAATGGATTACATCATGGGGAAATATGCAGTAGTATCCAGTGATGTTTGGAGTTTGGATTGATGCACATTTCTCTCCTGGTGTTGATCGTGCCCTGGAGTTACTGAGCGAAGGGAAAGGGGGAAGGTCTGGGAGGGAGATCGAATAATGTACATGTGATCATGATTGTGGCAGCTATTGCTGATATAATTATTCATTAAAGGAGGGGCTACGCTTGAAATTGCTAGGGGGTGGTTATGGAGCATTGCCTTTTGCTTCAGAAAGGCTGGCAGATAATTTGTACTTTAAATGGCATGACATTGCTGGTGGTTGTCAAGGGGACCACATCCTCAACTTGTATTCCTTCAATTCTTTCCGATATACAAAGGATGAGCTATTTTGCTCTCCACAGATGCCTCAAGGAGATAATGATGCTTGAAACAAGAGGACCAGCACTTTAATGTTCTGGGATGTGTATAAGCTGTGCTGGTGCTGAGCAGAGTTTGTCAGTGTGCTGCAGGGTGCAGTTAGGTGCTGGCTTGCTCATTTACACTTATGTTGGTGACAGCCTCTTAGATCTATGATTACAGAAGTGTATATCAAAGCGCTGCATCAAAGAGGTATTTGTACAATCAAGCAATTTTTGCATTGAAGTATAATGTATTTACACAAATTGAGTGTGGCAATGATTGAGCGTGACATTTGCCTGACACTAAATTATCATTGGCTCACAAAGATTTCTTGTCTGAAGCCTACTGATAGGTTTGGTGCTCAAATTGTTAAATAAGTTTGGATCCGATGGAGCCTATGGTCTTTGTTCTCTGTATCAATGAAAAACAAAGGTCAGATTCTTGCGCCCAGAGATAAGGTAGCCATTCAGTATCAGCGTAATGGAGCGCATTAGGTAATGGAGTGTAATTAGGTAAAGGGACAATATCTGTAGTGCAGGATACAACCAAGGCTAAAAGAAGAAGAGAAAGCCAGTTAATCAAGTGCTTATGAGATGCCAGATTAGACCATGGGAAGAATGGAAGAAGCAGAAGTGAGGGAGGGGGTGGGGGTTGGAGGGGGGAAGGAAATGAAAATTTCTGTGAAGGTGTAATTTGGCATATCTAAAATCTTAATTGTTTTGCAAGAACGTTGAGTTGGAAATGTCAATCTCGTAACAAGAAATGTGGATGTTCCAACATTTCAGCAGCACACAGTTCACAGTGGGCACTGGCTAATTTTCACTGTTGTTACTGCCTGATGGTGGAGCAATGATATTCAGTGTGCTGATTGAAGTTAAAGCAAGTAGATGAGCCCACTTCATTCATTGCACTTCTTTGTAATTTGAAAACCGTGTTTGTTTTGTTCCTGTGGGGGCGGAGAGGGCAGTAATTCGGGTCAGTTTAAAACTTCTCTCTCGACCATGTCCTCTGTGCGTCACTCCTCAAGTGCTGTTTAAACCAATTATTAAAAGCTCAATCAATGGAAATGTTTGCAATTATGTTGTCCTATATCACAGAGTCAGACTGTATCAAAGTCCCTTAAACAAAGGAGTGTCATTTTGAGGCAATTGTGGCAGTCGTCAGGTCCCAGCAATAGCTCACAAACTGGGATCGGATAAATGACCATCACCACACTGAATAATTTATCATCTTCTTTGCCCCAAACAAAGGGATTTTAGCTCGCTTATTTTGTGGACAGTTTGTATGTTTTGATCACTTTTAACAAGGATGCAAGATTATGAGGTCTGACAGCACATCATTTTACAGATGACTTTAGTTGCCGAAATGCATTTTATTACTTTGCTTTGTTGCAATACCCTTGTTTGTATTTTAGGGGAATGTATCTTTTCCAAAACAATTTCTCGAAGATTATTGTTGCACAAATTGAAAAGCTTTTGTTCAGTTTGAAGTTTAAGTTTTAAAGTTTATTCATTAGTGTCATAAACGGGCTTAGATTAACACTGCAATGAAGTTGTTGTGAAAATCTCTTAGTTGCCACGCTCCGGCGCCTGTTTGGGTACACTGAGGGAGAGTTTAGCATGGCCGATGCACCCAGCCAGCATGTCTTTTGGACGAAGGGAGGAAACCAGAGCACACATACAGGGATCCATGCCAGGAATTGAACCCGGGAGCAGTGCTAACCACATGTCACCGTGCCACCCCAAGGATTGAATGATTAAAGATTTATGGGTGTTGTGATGACAGTTGCACTGACGTTGTATTTTTAGCTGCCTGATGGGTATTAGTTGTTCTGTGGATGCCGTACAAGGTATAAACGCTTAGATTGCAATACAAATCGACTTTAAATACCTTGGCCTGGACTATGTGAATCGCAGAATATTTGTATTATTATGCAAGAATGCTGACACCCCTTCCCGTATGATCCTTATCCAATTTTTTGAATGAGAATGACAAATTGTGGTGAGGGACTGGAGAAGAGTCGTGCATTTGAGCAATCTGTGTGTGATTTACAGTTTCTGAACCCCTGACATTTTGTTGCTCTGGCCAGTATGTTCCTCAGTGTATTATTTTTAATGACTCTGTAAATACATTCATGCATTCATTAAAGTTAATGGGGAGAGGAGTCTTTAAAATAGTACAAGCACATAAACATTTTCTTCCCCACACCCACCAGTGGTAGGAAATACTTTAGCACAAATGCTGGTGACAGGGATACCTTCCTCGCTTTAGCTCATTCGTAAAGCGTGGATTTTAAATATAATTACATCTCTAGCAGCAGACATAGAAGCCCAGGCTTGCACAGAGACATATTATTAAAATGTGCTATTTTTGGAACATTGACTAAGGTTGTATTGGGAATTCAGTGGTATAGCAAATAAGTTTAGATTCTGTGGCTTACTTTTGATGCAAATAAGGCACCTGAACAATGCAGATTTACTTGATGATCTGCTTCCCTATCCAACCTCATTTTTCCTCCCTGATCGTACACCTACACACGCAAATGCACGTGCACTGCATACACACACACATGTACAAGCACATACAAATGCACATACGCACACGCACACACACATAGACAATGCAATTGTATACATATATTCCCATGTCTCAATTCATTGAAATTCAGTTCAATTAAAGATATCAAAACCATTTAGTATTTTTGAAACTATTTTCAATATGCCCGCTCCTCCTTACAAAATGACTGCCGTGATTTTCTAGCTTCATCGGGCCTGGCACAAATTGCGCCTGTCCCAGAACATTGCTGGCTAAGAACGGGTTTGTGCCTGGCGCCAAACTGTTTACAGTTGTCTTGGCCCCCTTTCTGCTGGCACTAACTGGATCTCGCCCAGAAAGGGCATGAGGCTGCTTAGTATACTTAAAGTAAAATTTTCTGACCCTTGGGCGCAGAGGGAATCACTACTGGTCTCCACTAGCAGTGATGGCCAGGCTGGTGGGCTCAGAGATCATTGAAGCCCCCTGGTGGTCGGGGGCATGGCTGGACAGTGTCCATTTGGCAGTGCCTACCTGGTATGCTGGCACTGCCAAGTTGACATTGCCAGATGGGCACTGCCATTATTGGCAGGGGCAGAGCCAAGGAGATGGAGCCTGAATGGGGGACGTAGAGGGTGGGATGAGAAGGGGGACTTAGTGGTAGGGGATGGGGAAATGGCTGAGGTCTTGAATAACTTTTTTGTTTCGGTCTTCACGGAGGAGGACGTGAATGATTTGCCGGGTGTTAGCGATGGAAAGGTGGTAGGACTGGAGGGTCTCAATGACATTACTGTTACTAGAGAGGCGGTGCTCGACAGACTGGAGGGGCTGATTGCGGACAAGTCCCCAGGACCGGATGGAATGCATCCGAGGGTTCTGAAAGAAATGGCGGAGGTGATAGTGGATGCCTTGGTGGTTATTTTCCAGACGTCGCTGGATTCTGGGGAAGTGCCGGAAGATTGGAAAACGGCTAATGTTACGCCGTTGTTTAAGAAGGGTGCCAGGCAAAATGCGGGGAATTATAGGCCGGTTAGTTTAACGTCTGTTGTAGATAAAATGTTAGAATCCGTCATCAAGGAGGAAATAGCAAGGCATCTTGAGGGGAATTGCTTGATAGAGCAGACGCAGCACGGTTTCGTTAAGGGGAAGTCGTGTCTGACAAATTTACTGGAGTTCTATGAGGATGTGTCTAGGGCGTTCACATGTATTAGAACGGAGTTGAGGAAGAACTTCTTCACTCAAAGGGTGGTGAATCTCTGGAATTCTCTGCCCGTTGAAGTGGTGGAGGCTGCCTCGCTAAATATTTTTAAGACGCGGGTTGATGGGTTTTTGATAAGAGAGGGGATTAAGGGTTATGGGGAGAGGGCGGGAATGTGGAACTGAGCCACGACAGATCAGCCATGATCTTATTGAATGGCGGGGCAGGCTCGAAGGGCCAGATGGCCTACTCCTGCTCCTATTTCTTATGTTCTTATGTCAGGGGTCATGAAGTGGGGGATCATGAAGGGGGTGTTTTAAGGGGGTAACTTGTCAGGAGCTATAAAGGGGGACCCATTGGGAGGACCCAGTGCCCCAATGCCGGCGATCTGTGTTGGGGACAGGGTTGGAAAACATGCCGCTGGTTGCAGGGGAGGGTGGGGGATCCCGATGTCCAGGGGGACGGTGGGGGACTTACAGTGCTCTGAGAGATCAGGGCGCCCTTTCAAAGTGGCGCCCAACCGCTTTGCAGCCGGGCTCACTGGTGTGTTTAGGCCCTACCCTTCCCAGAACTCACCATTCTCCTAAAAAAATGACAGAATGTGGAACAATTGTGATTTGATTGGTGCCAGATACAATGGCACACATCAAACCTGGTTTCTCACCCAAAACGACACTATGGTCATTTTTTGGAAAAAAATCTGGCTGACAGCTTATTCTTACAGTCCTTGCAGATAATTTAATATTTTTGCATATACAAACTGTATGAATCTTTCATTATAAACTTACGCCCAATAGCATTTACCAATTTTATGCCATCTTCCAAGTTGTTCATAATAGGGTCCAGCAGATTATTCAGGCTATTGATGGTGCTGCTTGCAACAAATTCTGATGAGTTTGCAATACTGTGGAATCTAGTTTCTTGTAGCCTCCTGAACATGCCAATTCTCACCACATGTGACATTCCTTCCCAGTAAAAAATTAAAATCAAGAGTCTCCATGTTACAACTTCACAATTATTCAACTTTGGCTAGTTGCATTCTTCATGATTCATGTCCAAGCAGCAAAGTGATTTGATTTGATTTATTATTGTCACATGCATTATCATACAGTGAAAAGTATTGTTTCTTACGCTGTGCAGACTAAGCATACCATTCATAGAGAATGAAACGATTGAATGCAGAATGTAGTGTTACAGTCATAGCTAGGGTGTAGAGAAAGATCATCTCAATGCAAGGTAGGTCCATTCAAAAAATCTGACAGTAGTAGGGAAGATGCTGCCCTTGAATTGGCTGGTATGTGACTTCAGACTCTTCTATCTTTTTCCCGACAGAAGAATGTGGAAGAGAGAATGGGGTGTTTGGGGTCCTTAGTTATGCTGGCCGCTTTGCCGAGGCAGCGGGATGCATAGACAGAGTCGTTTTCAAGAGGCCTACTCAAAGTTGCCTGGTCTTCTTGCAAGGTATCCCCATTCAATATCATTAGGAAAAATGGCTTTTTCTTAATTAATTTGTGGGACATGGGCATGTTGGCTGGGCCAGCACTTATTGCCCATACTTAGTTGCCCTTGAGAAGGTAGCGGTGAACTGCCTTCAACTGAGTGGCTTGTTAGGCCATTTCAGAGGGCTGTTGAGAGTCAGCCACATTGCTGTGACTCTGGAGTCACATGTAGATCAGGTAAGGACGGCAGATTTCCTTCCTCAAAGGACATTACATAGAAATATAGAAAATAGGTGCAGGAGTAGGCCGTTTGGCCTTTTGAGCCTGCACCACCATCCAATTTGATCATAGTTGATCATGCATTTTCAGTATTCCGCTCCCACTTTCTCTCCATATCCCATATTCCCGTTAACTACAAGGACCTCGTCCAGCTCCCTCGTGAACATATCTAATGAAATGGTCCCAACAGCTTTGTGTGGGAGAGAATTCCACAGGTTCACAGGTTCTCTGAGTGAAGAAGTTCTTCCTCATCTCAATCCTGAATGGCTTACCCCTTATTCTTAGACTGTGAGCCCTAGTTCCCCAATATCAAGAACATTCTCCCCACATCCAGCCTGTCCGGTCCCATCAGGATTTTATATATTTCTATGAGATCCCCTCTCATTCTTCAGAATTCCAGTGTGTACAAGCCCTAGTCAATCCAGTCTTTCTTCATATGTCAGTCCTGTCATTCCGGGAAACCCAGAAGGTTTTTTCTAATAATGGTTTCATGCTCATCAGTCGATTTTTAATTCCAGATTTTGTTTTATTGAATTCAATTTCTACTATCTGCCATGGTGGGATTCGAACCCAGGTCTCCAGAACATAAAATGAGATCCTGGATTAATAATCTAGCGATAACACCACTAAACCATTGCCTGATTATACACTTCACTCTTGTGCATAAGATGATCAGCTGATCATAATCCATGGGGTTGATGGGTAATATTGGCACAAATGAAGAAAATCCTTTGCAAGATAACAGTTGGAGCTTTTGTTCAACCACTTGTCTTTTCTTTTGAAAGAAACTGCACTTTGAAAGCCTTCACTGTGCAAACCTGCCAGTAGAGCCAAGCAGGAGTTGAAATAATTGGCTTGCTGTACTGTATCACTTTGTCCCTGCACTCAGTACGTCCCTGAAAGATACATCATGTTGAAATGAAATCCTTATACGTAAGTTGGAGACAGAATTCAACATTTTATAGCTATCGTGTAATCATTTGAAGAATCACTGTGGGTTTGCGATTGAGGGAAATCAGATTTTTATGTTAAACTCCTTATAAATGAACATGGTATGTTGGAAGGGGTGATAGGGAAATTGTTTAATAGATAAGTGATTTATTTTCTTCCTCAGCTTTGGG
This sequence comes from Carcharhinus amblyrhynchos, assembly GCF_965287045.1. NCBI lineage: Eukaryota > Metazoa > Chordata > Chondrichthyes > Carcharhiniformes > Carcharhinidae > Carcharhinus > Carcharhinus amblyrhynchos. The sequence continues at coordinate 136,863,010 of NC_137327.1, forward strand.
ATCTCTGATCACTAACTGATTTATGTCTTTGCTCATCACCTTTCCAATAACAAGCATTATGTTGTTAAGATCCATAGTACTTTGACTCCCGTATGTAGTCCTCTGCAGAATGGTAACCACTGTGAAAGAATTACTGGTGGAAATATGAAAGATATCATATTTAATTTCTCAGAAGAACCTCAGAAGTCGTTACTATTTGGCAGGAATAATCCACACTGGTTAGGTCCTTGGGGAGTAAGGATTTTGTTTGCAGGTAAGTAGTTCTGAAATATACCATTGAGACCATCAGTGTACTGAAGTGGAGGAGCTTACTGCTTGACTGGTTTCATTTCAAACCACTACTGCTACGCAGCGAATGCTAAAGATTAAACTTTACTTTTAATCACAGTCTGGAATATTGGATCGTGGCAGCTTCTCACTGCATTGCTGTTGAAAGTGCAAAAAGGTTAATTGAGGTGAAACGAAGTGTTAATTGACATAAAGCATTCTCATTTTGGTGTTTTAATTCTGATCCCAGGACTCCAACGTCCATAAACCTGGCATTTCCGCAGAGATTTGTTGAATTTGTTAATGGTAGCTTTGCAATGGTCTCGTAGACCCAGCATTATTTACAGGAAGTGCTTACACACTGGTTCTCAATCTCAAGTGTCCGCCAAATATTTTACTACTCAGAATTGAACAACAAAGAACATCCCAGCACGGGAAACAGGCCCTTCGGCCCAACGAGCCCGCGCCGCCGCATCCTCCTACACCTACCATGCCCTGTGTGTATGTGAGTGGAACCCCTAATGTAGCCAGATTCAGGGGAGAATAGTGTCCATTTGGTACACCAATCAGCCTAAGAGCACATCTTTGGGGTGTGGGAGGAAACCCACGCAACCACAGGGAGAATGCGCAAACTCCCACAGACACAGGCCCAAATCCATGTATCTGTACAGCTAGCAGTGATAGTCACTGAGCTGTTGTGGTGCCCGTCTGCTGGTCCAGGTTTAAGCACACACAACGACACGAAGTACTAGGCCACTCCCGGAACCTCCAAGAGCAGCCCATGCACGACCCACCGTGTGCATGCCCCTCGTTTGACAACAAGGTGGACCGACACCTGTGGAATAAAAAGACAAAACGTTAACATGTAATACTACATTTCCGGTGTCGTCCCGAGGCTCTGACCCTATTTAATACCCTCTACTATAACCCTCCATCCTTGTTTCGCTCATGTGTCTATCTAAGTAAACCTTAAACAAGTCCAACGTGCCTGCCTCCACCACCCTACTCGGTAGCGCGTTGCATACCCCCACGACCCTCTGCATGAAAAACCTTCCTCTCGTATCCAAATTATACTTCTCCCCCCTCACCCTTAGATTGTGACCTCTCGTAATTGTCCCCAATCTAGGGAAAAGCCTACCACTGTTGACTCGATCTATTCCCTTCAGTATTTTATACACCTCTATCATATCCCCCCTTAATCTCCGTCTTTCTAAGGAGAAGAGCCCCAGTTTCTCCAACCTTTTCTTGTAACTCAGTCCTTCCATGCCAGGCAACATCCTGGCAAACCTCCTCTGCACCCTCTCCAGGGTCTCCATGTCCTTCCGGTACTAAGGTGACCAGAACTGGACGCAGTACTCCAAATGCGATCTAACCAACGTTCTGTACAACTGAAGCATTAGACGGCAGCTCTTATATTCTATACCCCTTCCTATAAAGGCTAGCATTCCATAAGCTTTCTTCACAACCTTCTCTACATGTGTTGACACCTTCAGAGACTTGTGCACCTGCACTCCCAGGTCCCTCTGTGTTTCTATACTCTTCATCAATTAATTCAAGTGAACAAGTCAGGAATCACCCTGAGATGTTCCGCAAGCTGCCAGTTTATGTCACAAGTAGGCATATGCTAACACTGCAGTGAAGCTACCGTGAAACTCCCCTGGTTGCCACACTCTGGCATCTGTTAAGGTACAGTGAGGAAGAATTTTGCATGGCTGATGCACCCTAACCAGTGTGTCTTTTGGGTTGTGGGAAGAAACTGTAGCACACGGAGGAAGTCCACGCAGACATTAGGAGAACGTGCAGACTCCACACAGACAGTGCCCCAAGACGGAAATCGGACCCGGGTCCCTGGCGCCATGAGGCAGCAGTGCTAACCACCGTGCCACCCATACATTGAGGTTTGCACATTCTTTGGAAGAGCCCATCCATGAGCTGAAATCTGAACTACAGAAACAATATAAAAACAGTTTAAAAACCTGCATGAGGAGGAATCAGAGTACAATTTCTTAGCCAAATGATTTGGAAAGAAATTGAGTGGTTAAAAGAGTGAATAATAATTGATTATAAATAATTTTAACGTTCTCTCACTGTTCTTTTTTCTCTCACTTTCTCTTTCTCTTGAAATCTCTCAGGGGAATTTAATGTTGCTAACAGGAGTTTTACTGGAGAGCCGGCAGGAACCTCACAGCACCTCTGTTGGAGAAGATCCAGTGGCCTATTGATTATGTGTAAGGCCAGTTGGTATATTTAAAGTAGTGTTTAAATATGCTTAGCCCATTGGACACTGGATTCTCCCAACACCCAGGATCTTCTGACTCTCAGGTGTGACATGAGCCTAGCAAAAATCACTATTGGTCTCCACTAGCAGAGACCAGGCATGATGGTCTCCCTGAGGGGCTCGGAGGCCATTGAAGCCCCCAAGTGGTTGAAGACATGACTGGGCAGTGCCCACCTGGCACACTGGCAGTAGTGTGGGGCCTGAGATGGGGCTATGAAGGGGGATCATGCAGGGATAGAACGTGAAGAGGGGTCATTTCAAGGTTATGAAGGGGTGGCATGTCGGGGGTCATGAAGGAAGACCCATTGAGAGGGCCCCAATGTCTTGATGCCGGCGATCTGTGTCGGGGTAGGGAAATGTGCTGCTGATTGAGGGGAGGGAGGGCGATGCCCATGGGCGAGGGAGGGGTCTCCCAATGCACTGTGAGTTTGGGGGCACCCTTTCAAAATGGCGCCTGATTGCTTTGCAGCCAGGCTCACTGGCGTGTTTAGGCCTTGCCCCTCCAGGAGCGGCGTACTAATCACCAGCTCCCAAAAAATGACAATGGGCAGGATTTTCCAGCCGCACTCGCCCTAAAACTGGAAAATCCCACCCAACGTCACCAGTCCGTCCCTGCCCGCTATGATTCCCGTGTCAGGCGGGAAGGGAAAATTCCGCCCTTAGGCTCTGATTTTACCGGCACGGCCACCCGAGGCTTGTAAAATCACGCCTGAGAACAATGTGGAATGCCGTTGTGCGAGCCTCATCCACCTTGATTTCAGGACGGCCGTGCTGGTAAAATTAGGGCCTAAAGTGTGGGATAATTGCACACCAATGCACACCAGTGCACACCAATCACTCCAGTTTTCTCACTGATAGTCATGGGTGGCACGGTGGCACAGTGGTTAGCACTGCTGCCTCACAGCGCCAGGGACCTGGGTTCAATTCCTGGCTTGGTTCACTGTCTGTGTGGAGTTTGCACGCTCTCCCCATGTTGGCGTGGGTTTCCTCCTGGCGCTCTGGTTTCCTCTCACAGTCTGAAAGACATGCTGGTTCGGTGCATTGACCCGAACAAGCGCCAGAGTGTGGCGACTAGAGGATTTTCACAGTAACTTCATTGCAGTGTTAATGTAAACCTACTTGTGACGAATAAAGAAGCTTTTAACTTTTTAGGAAAACCACCACAATGTCACTATCTATCATTGTGTCACTTCCCTGTGCTGTAAAATGGCTCTTCCCTTTTCCTGATACAGTGATAGTTTCTCTTTGAGATGACTTTGAAAACATGAAGTGAAAAACCAGTCCATCACTGTCTTAATTTCCTGAACTCAACTGTACCAATATGATGGGATTTCTAAAAAGTGGAACATAATTGAGTGGATTAAGAACAATACAACTTCCATTTATTTTTCTTGGTTTTAATGCATGTTATCTGTGCCCTCCTTTGAGTATCCCTAGTTATTATCCACCCCCCCCCCCAAGTAGAAGTGTGCCCCATACCTTAATCCTGCCAGTATTGGTCTCCATTCATAGAATCCCTTCAGTGCAGAAAGAGGTCATTCGGCCCATCGAGTCAGCATCGACCGCAATCTCACCCAGGCCCGTAACCCCACATATTTACCCTGCGAATCCCCTCACACTAAGGGTCAATCAATCTAACAAGCACGTCTTTTTGACTGTGGAGGGGAAACAGTTGCACCCGGAGAAAGCACACGCAAACACGGGGAGAACGTGCAAAGTCTATACAGACAGTGACCCGAGGCCAGAATTGAACCTGGGTACCTGGTGCCGTGAGGCAGCAGTGCTAACCACTGTGCCATCCTGCATCAGGCACATTACTTGTTTTCTCCCACTCTTCTTGAACCCTGGAGAAGATGTGGATGGGAGAGTCTTGTTTTTGACGAGAGTTGTACTGCAGTATTCCTTTATATGGGAGAATCTAATTAAAGTATTAAAAATCATGGGAAGTCAGTTTCACATTTGACAGGAGTGCCTTGTACTCGGGACGAAAGGTTATGTGTAGACAGCAGGGTTGACAATGGCAACGTTCTGTGGAGCACATTGATAAATCAACACGCCCTCCTACTACTCTTGAACTCTTGACGCAGAGCTGCAAAATAGCCGAGTTATGTGCATCTAGAAGCAAACAGCTAACGATTTGCGGCTAATAAAGATTGCATTTGTTGCTGTGGCCCTGGTGTTTGTGTGAGTCACTGATGCGCTGTGCAGGACTTTGTGGGCCAGATACTATTCGGATTTCCCTGGCTGCCTAAGGTTAGCATCGAGGAAGAGAACAATGAAGGGTAAAGTATCTTTAAAAGCAGCTGCATTGAACCCTAATTCAGGGCATGTGCTGTGGTGAGTAGTTGAAGCTGTGAGATAATGATTAAACTTTAACGTCATCGCTCTGTAGCAGCGAGCTTGAGGAGGAAGAATGTATTTCTGCGATTTTCCAATCAGCATTTTTATTCTTCGCTTATGCTTTTGTGAACATGATTTTACAGTACAGACTGCAGAAAATTAAATTAATTTTTAAAAACTGCCAATAAAGAGTATAATTGATTAAAATTTGAGAGTTACGATGGCACAATGGTCAGTACTGCTGCTTCACAGCGCCAGGGACCCGAGTTTAATTTAAAAGTTCAAACTTTGTTTATTAATGTCACAAGTAGGTCTACATTAACACTGCAATTAAGTTACTGTGAAAATCCCCTAGCTGCCACACTCTGGTGCCAGATTTGATTTGGTTTGATTTGATGTATTATTATTACATGTATTAACATACAGTGAAAAGTATTGTTTCTTGTGCGATATACAGGCAAAACATACTGTTCGTAGAGAAGGAAATGAGAGAGTGCAGAATGTAGTGTTTCAGTCATAGCTAGGGTGTAGAGAAAGAGCAATTTAATGCGAGTAGGTCCATTCAAAAGTCTGACAGCAGCAGGGAAGAAGCTGTTCTTGGGTCTGTTGGTATGTGACCTCAGACTTCTGTACCTTTTTCCCAAAGGAAGAAGGTGGAAGAGAGAATGTCTGGGGTGTGTGGTGTGCTGAATTATGCTGGCTGCTTTGCTGAAGCAGTGGGAAGTGTAGACACTTGTAGACAATGGATGGGAGGCTGGTTTGCATAATATATTGGGCCACATTCACAACCTTTTGTAGCTCCTTGCGGTCTTGGGCAGGAGCCATACCAAGCTGTGATACAACCAGAAAGAATGCTTTCAGTGGTGTATCCTTAAACATTGGTGAGAGTTGTAGCTGACATGCCAAACTTCCTGTTCAAGTACGCTGAGGGAGAATTTAGCATGGCCAATGCAGCTAACCAGCATGTCTTTCCGACTGTGGAAAGAAACCAGAGTACTCGGAGGAAACCCACTCAGGCACGGGAGGACACGCAGACTCCGCACAGGCAGTGACCCAGACAAGAATTGAACCCGGGTCCCTGGTGCAGTGTTAACCATGTGCCACTGTGCTGTCACATTCCCAGCTGGTTAGGGTGCATTGACCATGCTAAATTCTCCCTCAGTGTACCCAAACAGGCACCCGAGTGTGGCGATTAGGGGATTTTCACAGTAACTTCATTGCATTGTTAATGTAAACCTACTTGTGACGCTAGTAAATATAAAAAAAAACTTGTTTAAACTCCCTTGATAGTTTTTGCTCATCAGAGAGTTTTCTAGTATTGCCAATCATTGCAGAGAAACCATTTACCTCCTTTCATAGCAATGCACTTCGAGAAACCCTATCCTGAATCATCACAAATCATTTCAACTCTTGCGCCATATCTTATCTTTCCTCCTTAAGGCTGTTGAACACCTCACCATTGTCCAGATCGATTATTGCCTCTATTACACGTCCTTCGGGTTTTTGTAACTGTCATCATGTTATGTTATCTCTCTTTACTGTCCTCAGTCCCTGGCCGATAAGTAGATTTGAGTACAATGAGGACACAGTTAGATCATCTAAAAAGAAAATAAGACCAGGGGTTTCCTAAACATTTGGTGCAGTGGAATTTGTAGTAGGTTTGCAAGAGCACTTGGGAACCCCACACATTCTCATAATGTCAATACCCCATTTTTGCCATGAAATAGGTGTAAACCCAGAAATCAAATGTAAACAAGTTTTTTCTGGCTATATCTACACATATATCAGGAATTAGGATTAGGCACACAGTCACAAATACATTCACCAGCCCTGTGACCCACCCAACCCCTCCCCCCCAACCTTATCCCTGGAAGTAGCACCCACTTTAGGAGTGGAAAATCTAAAATGTTCTCTTCTTCAGCCCCATGAGGCTGTATTTTTAGCCCCCACCTTATATACCCATAACTCTGTGGCCAAATTCCCCTCCAATTTGATTTTCAAGTTTGCTGACGACACCACCATAATGGGACAGATCTCAAACAATGACAAGATAGAGTACAGGAATGAGAGAGAGAATCTGGTGAACTGGTGCGGCAACAATAATCTCTCCCTCAATGTCAACAGATTAAGGAGATTGTCATCAACTTCAAGGAGCTTCTGTCTACATTAGTGGGGACAAAGTAGAAAGGGTCGAGAGCTTCAAGTTTTTAGGTACCCAGATCACCGACCACTTGTCCTGGTTCCCCATACCAACACTATAGTTAAGAAAGCCCACCTCTGCCTCTACTTTCGCGGAAGACTAAAGAAATTTGACACGTCAGCTACGACTCTCACCACCTTTTACAGATAGGCCATAGAAAACATTCTTTCTGGTTGTATCAGAGCTTGGTGTAGCTCCTGTTCTGCCCAAAACCACAAGAAACAATAAAAGGTCTTGAATGCAGCCTAATCCATCGCACAAACCAGCCTCCCATCCATTGACTCTGTCTATGCTTCCCACTGCCTCGGCAATGCAGCCGGCATAGTTAAGGACACCACACAGCCCAGATATTCTCTCTTCCACCTTCTCCCATTGGGAAAAAGATACAAAAATTGACTCGAGAACAACTTCTTCCCTGCTACTGTCAGATTTTTGAATGGACTTACCTTGCATTAAGTTGATCTTTCTTTACACCCTAGCAATGACTGTAATACTACAGACACTCTCTTATTTCCTTCTCTATGAACAGTAGGCTTTAACTGGAAAGAAGCAATACTTTTCACTGTACATGTGTATTAATACATGTGACAATAATAAATCTTAAAAAAAATTAAAGCTTTATCTTTTGTCATTTTTAATGGGGGAAGTGATGCTGGAAAGTTACTGCTCGTATTGGATACAGGCAACACACACACACCCTCCTCTCCCTTTCACACACAAACACACACCCTCCTCTCCCTTTCACACACAAACACACACCCTCCTCTCCCTTTCACACACAAACACACACCCTCCTCTCCCTTTCACACACAAACACACACCCTCCTCTCTCACACACACATGCACGCACACACATACACACGTGCACACACACACACTCTTTTTCATACACACACTCGCCTCACACATACACCCTCTTCCCCCTCACACATACACGCACATACACACACACACACCTCTCGCACACACATACACCTCTCTCACACAGACACACGTACACACACACACACCTCTCTCGTGCACACACACACACACCTCTCTCGCACAGACAAACACACACACACACATCCTCTCTTTCGCGCATACATGTAAACAGAACCCTCTCTCTCACGCACATACACACACACATCCTCTCTCTCACATACACACACACATCCTCTCTCTCACATACACACACACACACCCTCTCACACACACACACACACACTCTCACACGCACATCTTGCTTCACACACACACACATACATACACACACATGCACCCCACACACACACACACACGGACACACTCTCTCTATCACACCTACACATTCTCCCTCTCTCATACATACACACATACACATTCTCTCCCTCTCACACTCACGCAGACAGCTTTGAGTTTCATTCTGAAGCCTGCTCTACCCATCATTCCAGTGTCCATGTTTGCCCTGATCTGGAGATTTGAGTTTTGTGCTATTCCCATCTCATCTTGAGAAGCAGCTTTGCAGAAATCTTCAAATTTTACAAATGAGCCTGTCCTGCCACTGACCCGCTGAGACGCTCTGTAGACCTCTGTTTGGGAACCCCTGTTGTAGACAATTGTGGAGGTAATGAGAAAATCTTTTTGAGTTATGTAAAGAATCACAGCACTCTAAGTGTCTGTATTGGACATTGAACACTGGTCAAGGACAGCGTACAAAGGACTGTGTGTATGGTAGAAATATTAAATGAGTACTTTGCATTAGTTTCCAGTCAGCTATTCAAATTGAATGATTTGACTAAGAAAGTAAGGAGTCTGACAACACCAGGTTTAAGTCCAACCGATTTACTTGATAGTAAACTCACAAGCTTTCGAGGTTTCTCCCTTCGTCAGGTGAATGGAGAGTTCTGTCCTTAGACAGAACATATAACAGCACAGACAGCTCTGAAAGATTTGAAAGTGAATAGGGGAATTGGTTGTATTCTTGTTGACAGTTTGTTCCAATTAATAAGGGGTTGGGGAGGATCAGAGGACATGATTTGAAGTTGTTTAAGGCCAGATCTAGTTTAGATGGTGGTTTTTCTTCCGCAGGGAATATTGGACCCTCTGGAACAAGCTGTTGGCTCCTCCAGTCAACGTTGATTTGCTGAATTCTTTCAAGTGAAAGTTGGGCCTGTTTCTGGTTGGGTGGGGTATAAAAGATGTGCACATCAAGGAACTCATAGAATCCCTACAGTGCAGAAGGAGGCCATTCAGCCCATTGAGTCCGCACTGACTCTCCAACAGAACATCTTACCCAGGCCACCCTATCTCCGTAACCCCACACATTTACCCCATTAATTCATCTAACCTACACATTTTGGCCAAAGTGTTCTCCTGATCTTGTTTTGATTGTTTGGTTGGATCATAGGGGAATTTCCTAGATTTTTTTTCCATTAAATCGAGTTTTTAGTCGGGTTTTGTGCCACTCCTAGGAGGTCACATGGTTTCAGGTAGGATGGGGGCTGCCGACATTGTGGTTCATAAAGTATCATGGGCCAAAAGCGAGCAATTGGGACTGGCATAGTGGTTACAAAAAGGGACAACATGGACATGTTGGGCTGAAAGGCCTGTTTCCAGGCTGTAAACCTCTATGACTCTATCACAATTGTGTGGAACAGTTTGGATGGATAATAGAACCATGGAAAAGTTACAGTGTGGAAAGAGGCCGTTCAGCCCATTGTATCTGTGACACCAAAAGAGGAAAACAAACTAGCCACTCATTTGAATCTCACTTTCCAACACCAATCCATAACTTTGCAGGTGACAATACCTCAGATGCAGATCCAGGTAGCTTTTAAATGAGTTGAACATTTCAACCCCAACTACTAACTCAGGGCAGTGAATTCTAGACACTCACCACTCTCTGGTTTTTCCTCATGTGCCCTCTAATTCTTTTACCAATATCCTTAAATCTATGCCCAGTAGTAATTGACCCCTCAGATGTCAAGAGGAAACAAGTCTTTCCTATCTACCCCATTTTGGCCCCACATAATTTTTCACACCTTAATTAGGTCACCCCTTAACCTTCTCTGTTCTAAGGAAAACAACCCTAGCCTGTTCAACCTCTCCTCATAGCTGCAACTTTCATGTTCTGTCAACATTCTCGTAAACCTCTTCTGCACTCTCTCAACAGCAGTTGCATCCTTCCTTAATGTGTTGACTAGAACTGTATGCAAAACTCCAACTGTGAACTCAACCAGCATTTTATACAGTTCCATCATTGCATCCCTGCTTTTGCATTCAATATCTCACCCTATGTTTTCTTAACTACATTGTCTACCTGTCCTGCCATCTTCAAGGACTTGTGGACATTCACTCCAAGATCTCTCACTTCCTCAACTCTTCTCAATATCCTCCAGTTTATTGATATTCTCTTGCTTTGTTTGCCCATCCTCACACTGTTCCAGATTGAATTCATTTGCCACCTCTCCGCTCACTCATCCAAACCACTGATATAATATTGAAGTTGACAGCTATCATCTTCACTATCAGCTGCATGGCCCATTTCCATGTCATCTACAAACTTTCCAAACCTACATTTAAGTCTAAATTGTTAAACAAACAGCAAGGGCACCAGCACTGAACCTTGTGGAACACAACTGGAAACTGTTTTCCATTCACAAAAGCATCCATCAACCCTTTGTTTCCTGACGCTAACCAATTTAGTATCCAACCTGCACCTTCCCCTGCGCTGCATGAGGTCTCACTTTCCTGACCAGTTTGCCATGTAGGAGAGTATTCACTTGTCCATCATTGTTCATACCTTTAGTTGCTTGTATGTTCAATGGGGTCAAAAACTTCTTCACCAGCAACTTTTCTCCTTGGCCCACCAATGGGAGTACTCTCAGTTGCTTCCATTCCTAAATGTCCTCATGTAACTAGCATGTCCCAGCAATGGCTTGTTTTCTAACTCCTTAAACCTATCTCCTGAATACCCTAAGATTTCATTTGCTGCTGGTCTCTTTCCATACAACCAGTATAGATCATAGAATCCTTGCAGTGCAGAAGGAAGCCACTTGGCCCATAGAACCTGCATCGACAACAATTCCACGCAGGCGCCATCCCCATAACCCCATTTATTTACTCCACTAATCTCCCTGACACTATGGGGAAATTTAGCATGGCTAATCAAACTAACCTGCATATCTTTTGAGAGTGGGAGGAAATCGGAGCACTTGGAGGAAACCCATGCAAACATGGAGAGAACATACAAACTCACACAATGACTAAGACTGGGATTGAACCCAGGTCCCTGGCACTGTGAGGCAGCAGTGCTAACCACTGTGCCACCACATTGCCCCAATTTCTATGCGAACAACACTCAATTTGACCAGGTCAGTCTCGGTGCTTGAGGGCCTGGACTGAATTCAAAAGAGGTTGGCGAGGTGACCACTGAATTAGACGATGACATTTTCGAACACTTTCAATCGGAAGGGAAGATTAAATAAGTAGATGTAGTTAGAAAAGGGTTGGGTTGGCTGAGGTTGGCCTTTTTTGGGAGAAAGCTGGTGCATAAGTTATTAACATACCAACAAACATTGGATAAAGAAAAAGAGAGAAAGTTTAAACAAAATGCTGTATATTGTATACCTGTAATGTTTTTAAAAATGATTCCAGTTTTATTGTTCTCATTTTTAAGAGATATTTTAAATTTTTCCTCTGTGCCTTTTGTGTTATATGTACAGTGTGAATTTGGTGAAATGAATTGGTTGCAAAATCCAATTCAGCGTAATCCTTCCCCTTAAGGCGTACTCTTATCAAACCTTTTTATAATTGGTTTTTATATAGAGGAGGTGATGGCCTAGTGGTATTATCACTAGACTGTTAATCCAGAAACTCAACTGATGTCCCAGAGACCTAGGATCAAATCCCACCACGGCAGATGGTGGGATTCAAGTTCAATAAAAAGTCTCTGGAATTAAGAATCTACTGATGACCATGAAACCACTGCCAATTGTCAGAAACACCCATCTGGTTCATTAATTCCGTTTAGGGTAGGAAATCTGCCGCTCTTGCCTGGTCTGGCCTACGTGTGATTCCAGAGCCACAGCAATGTGGCTGATTCTCAACTGCCCTCTGAACAAGGGCAACTTGGAATCGGCAATAAATGCTGGCCACTCAGTGACACCCTTGTCCCCTGAATGAATAAAAAATAAATCCCTAACAGTTTTGTATGTGGGAGGTTTAGGTTAGAGGGTCATTAGATTGGTTCCACTGGTTGGCGCAACATCGAGGGCCGAAGGGCCTGTACTGCGCTGTAATGTTCTATGTCACTGATTTGATTGGGTTTTTTTGAGGAGGTGACAAAAATGATTGACGGAAATGATGTGAATGTTGTTTAAACGGACTTTAGTAAAGCATTTTACAAGGTCCCTCAAGGCAGGGCTGGTGCAAAAGGTTAAATCTCACAGGATCAAGGGTAAACTAGCCAGATGGGTTCAGAACTGGCTTGGCCAAAGAAGAGAGAGGATAGCAGTGAAAGGATGTGTTTCTGAATGGAGGTCTGTAACTAGTGATATTCTGCAGGAACAGTGCTGTGACCTCTGCTGTTTTTAATATATATAAATGATTTGGAAGAAAATGTAGCTGATCTGATTAGCGAGTTTGTGGATGATATTACGATTGCTGGAATTGTGGATAGTGATGAAGATTGTCACTGAATACAGCAGGACATAGATAGGCTGGGAAATTGAGCAGAGAAATGACAGATTTAACAAAGAACAAAGAAAATTACAGCACAGGAACAGGCCCTTCGGCCCTCCAAGCCTGCACCGACCGTGCTGCCCGACTTAACTAAAACCCCTACCCTTCCGGGGACCGTATCCCTCTATTTCCATCCTATTCATGTACTTGTCAAGACGCTCCTTAAAAGTCACCATCGTATCTGCTTCCACTACCTCCCCCGGCAACGAGTTCCAGGCACCCACCACTCTCTGTGTGAAAAATCTGCCTCGTGCGTTAAAACTTGCCCCTGGTACCTTAAACCTGTGCCCCCTACTAATTAACTCTTCCACCCTGGGAAAAAGCTTCTGACTGTCCACTCTGTCCATTTATCGATTCTCTGGCAAAATAAATTAGATTGGAGAAACTTCCGGCAAACTCGCAAAGAAAATGTGAGATTTGTTTGCTGAGAAATAAGCTGAAAAATCCAATCTTGGTGAAAAGACTGAATGTGTAGGTGAACTGATCTTCCGAAGCGGTCTCATCAACAGTTATTAGGCGACTGGGAGAGTTGTGACTGTGAGCCTTTCAATGTTTATTTGGAACGACTTGAGATGTTTGTCACTGCTAATAATACCCTGAACGAATTTGATATTCCAGCTATTAATCAGATGATGGAGCAAATGAAAAGGGTGATAGTTTTGACTGGAGCAAACTCAACAGTGTATGAAATACTCGGGAATCTGTTTTGTCCGGTAAAGCCAACAGAGAGGCAGCTGAACAGCACTACAACACAAAGATATTGGAGATTGCAGAAAGCTGTCAGTCTGGAACAAGAAATCAATTGCCTTAGTGAAGACACTGGTGAGTTTATCGTGGTTTTGAAAAAGCTTTCCGCCCATTGTAATTTTGGAGAACTTCATTAGAGAGTGTTGTGGGACAGGTTTGTGTCTGTTTAAAATAGTGAACTAGTTCACAGTAAGTGGCTAAAGTTAACATTTGACATAGTTTACCGAACAGCATTGTCCATGTAAAGGGCAGAATGTAACCTGAGAGAGAAGTCAGAATTAGCAGCCTTTGCCAGTCATCTGCTGAAGTAAATAAGCTGTAGTCGAGAAAGCAGAATCATAGAATCCCTACGGTGCAGAAAGAGGCCATTCAGCCCATTGAGCCTACACTGACAAAATCCCATCCAGGCCCTATCCTCTTAACCCCATATATTTCTCCTGCTGGTCACCTTGACACCAATGGACAATTTAGCATGGCCAATCAACCTAACCAGCGCATCTTTGGAAGGAAACAGAATGCATTTGGAGGAACCCTATGCAGATAGGGGGGAAGAATGTGCAGACTCCGCACAGACAGTGACCCAAGCTGGGAATTAAATCCAGGCCCTTGGTGCTGTGAGGCAGCAGTACTGACCACTGTGCCACACCAGCAAAGGCAGAAGGCCCCAAAGAGAGCAGCTGGTCATTGCAGAGGTACGACAATGTCCTGTTACCGATGCTTAGACCAACAACAGAACTGTCCATTTGTGAAGGTAGAGTGCTCCAGCTGCAAGAAAGAAGGGTCATCTTGCCAAGACATGTCGAACGTCATCAGAGGAAACAGCAGTCACTGCATTCAGTTGTAGAACAGCACCAGGTTAATGAGGGTTCGGTTAAGGGACACTTGATCTGAAGCACAAGCATTTGCCTTGCGTGCCCTGGGTGCCAGTGAGTGGAACTATGCTCCAATAGAATGTGAAGCACTGACTTTGATTTCATGAGTATTATCTGGTCACAGTTTCACAATTGAAACTGATCAAAAACCATTGGTAGCTACTTTGAACCTTAAGTCTCTGGTACTCACTTTAGCTGCAGCCTATATATAGAGATCGACTTTGATTACATCTGCTTATCACTGTGATATTACATACAACCGGAAGATATTTGTAATGCTGAAGCATTTCCTCCAGGTGCCTTGGTTTCCTCCCACACTTCAAAGATGTTAGGTTGACTGGCCATGTTGAATTGCCCCTCAGTGTTGGGGGATTACTAGGGTACATATGGGCGATTACGGGGATAGGGCCCAGGTGAGTTTGCTGTTGGTGCAAGCTCGATGGGCTGAATCGCATCCTTCTGCACTGTAGGGATCCTATAATTGTCTAGGTTACCATTGATATCGAAGGTAGAGATCAACAGGGAAGATGTATCTTTCTATTCACACTTAGATGAGTTGCCAGTTGCAGCAGTTGATGTTGGTAGAACAACTCGTAGGGGCCCTGTATATGAACATACCGCAAATGGGGACCAACACAGATGCTGGATTGAGAAATCAGGCTGTTTTTTAATGTGCTAGCATGAGTTGTCAGTCGTTAAAAGTTGTGTTATTTGGGGAGCCGGAGCTGTAATTCCTGAAAGATACAAATCACAGTAGCTTTGTGATTGTCATGATAAATACTGACAAATCAGCAAGATAAAGAGTCTAGTGAGGATCCATCTTTAGTGACTAGAGTTAGATAAGGATACAGAAAACACAGTGAAATAGCGTAGAGTATGTGACAGGCTGTAGAAAAGGAGCCACCAGGCAATACCTTTGCAACATGGAAATAACCAGCGGAGACTGCGCTGAAATTGCGGAAAATAACCAGCGGAGACTGCGTCTTACAGAAATTGAAAGACAACAGCCATTCATTGTGAAAGATAGCTATTTGTGATTGCTTCAGGGCTTTCTAAAGAATTGAACAACAACCCGAGAAACTCAATATTTTGTGTAGCTTGTTTGCTGCTTGTGGATTCCCAGACAAAATTGTGTCTGACAATGGAGCGTAATTTTGTTCAGACGGATTTGTAAAATTCAGGTGAACGGATGGGCTAAAAGACTGTTCCACCATACCATCCTGCCTCTAACAGAATAACCGAGTACAAATTGATAAGTATGTTTTTGTTCAGCAATTGATGGATTCTGTTGGGAAGACACGTTGCTTGTGATTGGATCGCAGGCTGGTGAATTTGTTTGCTTAACACATCTCGCAATGCTACCAGCAGAGCACATTTCAATTGTTTCTGAGAAGATGGCCTAAAATGTGTTTTTTTTAATTATTGCTGGAGCACAGTCAGCAGGAGAAAAACAATCCAAGCAGAAAGAGAATCATGGCAGGAGTTCAGTGAGGAAATAAGCTTGAAGTTTAATCCGAAGATTAAGCTGAGAGATCTTCATCAGAAGTGGTTGAAGTGACTAGCAGGAGGAGTCATGTGGTCCTCGCTCGTGCTTAGTTAAAATGTTCGATTCAGTTTCTGCCCGTGTGTGTGGTCCTTACTGGTGGGAGATTTGTTGTCTGCACCACACCTCACTGGCTCTCGTTTTCCCGAGTGTGAAGAATTATCATTAGCTCAAAATACAGGAGTATGCCCTGTACCAGCAAAAGCCTTTGTAAAAGGATATTTATTTATTAGTTACAAGTCGGCTTACATTAACACTGCAATTAAGTTACTGTGAAAACCCCCTAGTCGCCACACTCTGGCGCCTGTTCGGGTACGCTTTGGGAGAATTTAGCACCCTAACCAGCACGTCTTTCAGACTGTTGGAGGAAACTGGAGCGCCCGGAGGAAACCCAAGCAGATACGGGGAGAACATGCAAACTCCACACAGACAGTGACTCAAGCCGGGATTCGAACCTGGGTCCCCGGCGCTGTGAAGCAGCAGTGCTCACCGTTCTGCCACTCGTGCCTTGAGCGAGTAGAAGAAAGATCTAAGGCTGGAGAGAGCAAATGTGAAAAGATTTGGCATTGTAAACTGCACTAATTTACTGAGCAGTTTTCAAATGAATTGTCCAAAGTTCTTTGCAAACAGGAATGTGCAATAATTCTGATCTATTGGGGCGTCAGCAACATCAGTGACCACTTTCACACTTGATTTTATCTTCCGCCTAAATGTTTGCGGAAGTCGTTATAAACAGTCTTGCTGACACTGGGTCTGCATGTTCTATTTTCAGCTGGTAAGTTATTTTAAAATAGGCTGCAAGTCCAAGGATTGGCTGGTCATACAAAAGGTGACTCTTGAACCTGGACGAGCGGGAGAAATGCCACACGTTATGAATAAAGGGGGCGATTTTCCCCAAAAATTCTAAATGTCAAATTCATACAAAAGCTGGAGTAAATCCCACGGTTTTTTTTCAGCGGGAGTTTCAAAATGAATCTCCCACTCTGTGCACTGCAGAGTTCACAAGCGTGAGTCAGTCCAAAACTCAGGGCATGGGGCCTGTGCCCACTGGAGGGGTTGGCAGGCATCGTGCTGAGTGCGCCACAGCGCATGAACAGTGGCCCCTATTTGCCTCCCAATTGCTGGTCCCTCCGACCTTTCCCAGGCCAGCCCTGAACCCCCTCCTCCAGCCCGTGCTGACCTCCAGGCCCTTGGCAATGCAGAACACCCTGCGCCCACCACCCCCCCCCCACACACACACACACACACACAGAGTTTTGATCCACAATCCCTATAGTCCTGACCTCCCCCCAACAGGCTGACCCCACCCCTCCCAATAGGCTGACCCCGCCCTCTCCCAAGCCCGCCCCGGTCTCTGGATTCCCTCCACCAATCCCGACTGCCAAGTGGCAGCAGGAACCCCCCCCACATCTACCGATTGCCCCATCAGGCCCCACCACCTAGGCACCCCTGCTAGACCCCACCCCCTTGGCGCTGTCCCATGCCTGGAGGGCAGTGCCAAGCTGCCCCTGGGCATTGATACTTCACCCCTTGAGCAGCAGCAGGGGGGCCCAGGCTGGAACTGCCAGTGTGCCAGTGCCTGACTCTCTGGGGGGGTATTCCCCCCTCCTGCAGCGGGGTCAGGCTGCTAGTTCCCCGTTAGTGGGGAGCTCCTGTCCTGGGCCCGCTGATTAAATTTAAATGAGATTTAAGTGACCATTTTAAAGACCATTTTGAAGGTTTGTGCCAACAATCCTGTCATAAGCCTAATAAGCCTGTGATAACCAAACCTGGTAATAAAGAATAAGGAACAGTACAACACAGGAACAGGCCCTTTGGCCCTCCAAGCGTATGCCAACCATATTGCCTTATCTAGACCAGTTGCCTGTACCCCTCTATTCCCCGCCTGCTCATGTATCTATCCAGATAAGTATTAAATGCCATTAACGTGTCTGCCTCACCCACCTCACTTGGCAGTGCATTTCCCCACCACCCGCTGTGTAAAAAACTTTCCCTGTACATCTCTAGTGAACCTTTCCCCCCCACTTACCTTGAATTTGTGCTCCCTTGTGATTGTTATTTCTGCCCTGGGAAAAAGCTTCCAACTGTTCACCTTATCTACGCTCCTCATAATTTTATAGACTTCTATCAAGTCACCCCTCAGCCTTTGTCTTTCCAGGGAGAACAATCCCAGTTTATTTAATTTCTCCTCATAGCTACCCTCCACACAAGGCAACATCCTGGTAAAACTTTCCTGTGCTCCCTCCAAATACTCCACGTCCCCCTAGTAATATGCTGGCCAGAATTGGACACAGCATTCCAAATGTGGCCTAACTAACATTTTATATAACATAATTTACCAACTTTTATACTCGATGCCCCAGCCGATGAAGGTAAACATGTCGTGTGCTTTCTTCATCACCCACTGTGCTGCCACTTTTAAGGTTCTGTGGACCTGTACCCCCAGATCTCTCTGTGTGTCTATGGTCCTGATGGTTCTGCCATTTATTTTGTAGCTCCCACTTGAATTGGATCTACCAAAATGCATCACCTCACATTTATCTGGATTAACTTCCACCTGCCATTTCTCCGCCCAATTTTCCAGCCCGTCAATATCCAGCTGTATTCTCTGACAATATTCATCACTATCCACAACTCCGTCAATCTTAGTATCATCTGCAAATTTGCTAATCAGACCAGCTTCGTTTTCTTCTGAGTCATTTATATATATTACAAAAACAAAGCTCCCAGCTCTGATGCCTGCAGAACACCACTAGGTACAGACCTCCATTCAGAAAAAAGACCCTTCCACCTGTACCCTTTACCTTCTATGGCCGAGCTAGTTCTGAATCCATCTAGCAAGTTCACCCTTGGTCCTGTGAGATTTAACTTTTTGCACCAGCCTGCCATGAGAGACCTTGTAAAATGCTTTACTAAAATCCATGTAGACGACATCTGCAGCCCTTCCCTCGTCAGTCATTTTTGTCACCTCCTCAAAAAATGTAATCAAATTACTGAGACATGACCTTCCTCGTACAAAACCATGTCTCTGTTCCAAATGTGTATAGATTCTATTTCTAAGAATCTTCTCCAACAATTTCACTATTGCTGACATTAAGCTCACTGGCCTATAGTTAGCCAGATTATCTTTGCTACTCTTCTAAAATAACGAGACAACATTGGCTATCCTCCAATCCTCTGGGACCTCACCAGTAGCCAATGAGGGAACAAAGAATTCTGTTAGAAGCCCAGCAATTTCCACTCTTGTCTCCCTCGTAACCTGGAATAGATGCCATCTGACCCTGGGGATTTGTCTATCGTAATGCTTTTTAGTACATCTAACACTTGCTCCCTTGTAATGATTTGCACTAAAGGGTTTACATAGCCCTCTGAGACACCATCAATCAACGTGTTCCTCCTATGTGAATACCAATGGAAAATACTCATTAAAGATCTCATCCACTTCCTTTGGTTCTGTACATAATTTCCCTCCTTTTCCTTGAGTAATGAAGCAGGTACGATCAGGTTCAGCTGCCAGGACAATACTTTATTAATGTAAATATAACAGCAATTCCAATACTGATGAAATGTTGATGCAAGAACTTTTATGAGCTGAAGTTCAGACACAAAATGAAAGGGTGATATTTTTGTTCAATGTGTATTTAGAGAATCATAGAATCCTACAGTGCAGAAGGAGGCCATTCAGCCCATTGAGTCTGCACTGACTCCTATCCAGGCCTGATCTCCATAACCCCAAGCATTTATCCTAGCTAATCCCCCTGTTACTAAGGGTCAATTTAACGTGGCCAATCAACCTAACCCGCACATCTTTGGACTGTGGGAGGAAACCCACACAGACACGGGGAGAATGTGCATACTTCACACAGTCAGTCACCCAAGCCTGGAATCAAACCCGAATCCCTGATCCTGTTAGGCGGCAGTGCTAACCGCTGTGCCAGCGTGCCACTCATTATACCCATTGTCTCACCCACATTATCTTTTATGGGAAAATGTTGAGTAATCCTGAACATTCGAAAGTGAGTTATCTGCCCACTTGCCGGGTTGTGCGTTCCCCACTTTAATGGATAAACCTGTTGGTCAGACGCAGCCCATGAGCAACCTCTTGAGTAAAGAGTTAACCCTCGAATGATGTTATGAAGAGTCCCTTCCACCTCTGTTGATGAATTGCTGCAGCAAAACTCTGCTGTTTTATTGCAGCACAGATTCCACACAAGTGCACCTTTCTCCACATCATTACCGTACCGCACTTATAACAAAAATAGTAGGTTTAGCTGGAACCAATTGGGCAACAGTGGTACAGTGGTTAGCATTGCTACCTCACAGCGCCAAGGACCCGGGTTCAATTCCCAGGTTGGCTGACTGTCTGTGTGAGTCTGCATGTTCTCCCCGTGTCTGCATGGGTTTCCTCTGGGTGCTCCAGTTTCCTCCCATAGTCTGAAAGATGTGCAGGTTAGGCCATCCTGAACTCTCCCTCAAACAGGTGCCAGAATGTGGTGACTAGGGGATTTTCACAGTAACTTCTTTGCAGTGTTAATGTAAGCCTACTTGTGACACTAATAAATAATTAAAAAAATTTAATTAGGTGGATATTTCTTGTGTAGATATGCCCCTGAAATTACATTCAAATTAAAACATACACTGAATTTCACCTTTAATTCTAAAGAAAAGATATACATATATCCTTTGCACTGGAATATGGCAACGAGGGGAAGTTCACAGTAACTTCACTGCAGTATTAATGTAAGCCTTACTTGTGACTAATAAATAAACTTTGACTTTGACATGTGAAACACCTTCATTTCTCACTGATGCGTTCATGTTAGATTTCCAGCATTGCAAATTTTCTTTCATAGAATCCTGACAGTGCAGAAGGAGGCCATCCAGCCCATCAAGTCTGCGCTGAACTCTCTGATAGAGTACCTTACCTGGGCCCCACTCCCTATTTGCCCAGCCAAATTTCCGTTCGCTGCAGCAGGATGGAAAAGTCCTGTCGGTGTGAATGGCCGTAAGATTATTTCCATAATCTTCTCCATCAGGACGATACAAGTCCTGAAGGGGGTAGTGCTGTTTGTGAATGGCATTTCTATCATGGTGACACACGGACATGGAGAACCTACAGGGCAAACTATTCATTTTATATCTCTCAGTGGCCTGAATTGAGGATGTGCCAAAATCTGGAGTCTACGGTTCCAGGAGTTCCTCTTCACTGTTATTATGGTGGAGTAGAACCCCCATCTAATCATGAATAAACTACTGACCCTACTGGAAAATGATACACTGAATGAGTCTATTGGTCTATGTAAGATTTTTTTTTAAGTTTGTTTATTAATGTATCAAGTAAGCTTACATTAACACTGCAATGAAGTTACTATGAAAATCCCCTAGTTGCCACACTCCGGAGTCTGTCCTGGTACACTGAGGGAGAATTTAGCATGGCCAACGCGTCTCACCAGCACATCTTTGGATTGTGGGAGGAAACCGGAGCACCCGGAGGAAACCCACGCAGACACGGGGAGAACGTGTAAACTCCACACAGACAGTGACCCAAGACAGGAATCGAACCCAGGTCCCTGGCACTGTGAGGCAGCAGTGTTAACCACTGTGTCACCGTGTCACCATTTGGGATGCTTCAAAAGGCCTCAAGGGATCACACCAGCTCAATAAGGTCTAATAAGAAATAAATAGCTTGCAATCATTTAATATATTTTAGGATCGCTGAAACTCAAACATTACAGTCAATAAAGTATGTTTGAAATGGCCACTCATATGCCTGTTTCTACCTCCATATCCATACAGAGGATAGTGAAAGTAAAGTGGCCAGCTTGCTACTCTCCCAGTTGGGGTATAAGATGGAAAGGGAGAGGGAGTACCTCCTTCTGGTGGTCCTCTGTGACTATCGGAGGCAAACTCCCACTCAAAATGATGCACCACATTGTGTCTCTCCAACCCTGTCCCGTCTGACTGGTTCCCCAATCCCTCCCTGAGCAAAAACCCCAGACTTCTCTTCAAGTCTGCTATCCACGACCACCTTCTCAGGACTCCACTCGAGTCTGTTCTTCTGTACTGTATCCTGCGACTATAGGCTACCAGCTAATCAGATTGGCGGCGGCTGTCGAGGGTGGGACTTCCTGTCCCTGAGGGGCTGAAGTCCCACTCTAACCTTATCAAGGCTGCCCCCAGCGTCTTCTCCCTGCAGGGCAGCTGTTTCTAAAGTCTGTGTGAGCTGCTGAGTAACTTTTGTACCGAGGTGTGTCTTTTTGGGGTGAGCGAACACCTTCCCACACAATATCTGACCCTCCCTTTTACAGGAGGTGGGGTGGGGTTCGACCCAAACCCCATCCTACCCCACCCCGTCCCACTTCCTGTAAAATTCACCTCAAGAGCTCACAGCGGAGAAACAATCTTTTTGCTGTGTGCCGCTCACGTTCCTCTGAGCCTCCTCCCACTCTGGCTCATCACGCAAAATCAGCATAACTTCTGCGAAATAGTGGCACACGATCTTTTGCATTCACTCACAGGGCATCAGTTCACATCACTCCCAAAGGATGCAAACAGTTTAGTCCTCTCTCAGCACTGCATTGAAGTGTCAGATCAGATTATGTACCCATGGGCTGGTCATACGGACCCCCCCCCACCACCATGGGGTGTGTTCTCGGCAGAAATGTGTCGAATAGCAAACCCATTGCCTTCCTACCCACCCCCCGACCCAATCCCAATAAAAGGGGGCCGGCGGGTCGGAGGAGAATTAGGTGTTCGCTAGCCTGTCTGCCTGTAGGCCTGCTGAAGACCTCCAGTGGTCAATTATTACGCACCAATGGCCCTCGATCCTTCCCTGACTGCAATAAAACGCAGAGCAGGGGCAGACAGAGAGTCAGGAGGTGTTTTTTTAAAACAACTTGTCAGAAATGGCAGGAAGGTATACTGTTCATGGGGGGGGTGGGCAGGGGGATGGTGCCCTCTGCGCATTGGGTTCATTCCCCCCACCCACGTTACCTCTCACTTTGTCCCTCTCTGCTTAGCCTCTAAGCCTCCCACCCCCTTATCCCCTCCCTTTCCACCCGAAAAGCCCAGATTTATTGCACTCTGGACACCCTTGGATGATTTCCGTGAGCGTCCTCGCAGTTCCAGCAGCTGCCACTACTGCACTCTGGGACCGCTCAAAATGGCCAACAGCTCTTGGTGGAGGGATTTGCTCATCCTGAGGCGTGGAAGTCCCACTCTGAGCTACTCGAGGCTGCCCGGAGAGTATGGTCTCTGTGGGGTGGAACTGACTTTCCTTCCTAACAGCCCATCCTCTGCCCCTCCTGTAAAATCCATCCCAAGTCTCTTGTGCTGGACGTGAGCCCTAATTTCTCAGAGGTGAGAATGCCACTGTTAAGCCAAGATTGAATCTTTAATGAGAATGAAATAGATGCAGTCACAGAACCACCCCAGGAAGACTGAACAACATGTCCTTGACTGGAATCCTGCTTATTTTTGTTCTGCCATTTACACATTCTGATCTCTTAATGGCCGCCATCAGCACTCTTCTTAGTCATTATCACCACCACTTATATTGCCTTTGTTTTTTGTCATCTATGTCAAGCCCCCTACCTCCCCCCATCCTATAAATATGGCTTATTTTCTAAAGGTCATCCTGACTTGAAACATTGGTTCTATTCTCTCTCCACAGATGCCGTCAGACCTGCTGAGATTTTCCAGCATTTTCTGTTCTTGTTTCAGATTCCAGCATCCTCAGTAATTAGCTTTTAGATGAAAGCCCTGGCTGAATTGTTCAAGTTCAAGCAAACGGCGTGCAATCCTCTACCTCTTAACCCCTAACCCCCAAGCATGCAATCCTCTACCCCTTAACCCCTGACCCCCAACTAGAATTTTGGGTTCGATAGTTTGAATAAAATTGCATCTGAGCAGCAAGTTGGCTTCATCCCTCTTTTTTTGAAAAGGGACAGCAAAATGGTAACTGGCTGTGCATTGGTGAGTAAAGAGTGTTTTGTAGCAGTTGGTGTGTCCACTGACACAATAGTCTTTGTACCAATAACCAGGACAAAACAAGAAGATGATGGCCTAAACTATTAACCCAGAAACTCAGCTAATGTTCAGGGGACTTAGGTTCGAATCACACCACAGCAGATGATGGAATTTGTATTCCATAAAAAATATCCGGAATTAAAAATCTACTGATGCCCATGAAACCATTGTTGGGAAAACCCATGTGGTTCACTAATTTCATTTAGGGAAAGAAACCTGCCAATCTTAGGATCTGGGTTCGATTCCAGTCTTGGGTGACTGTCTGTGTGGAGTTTGCACAATCTCACTGGGTCCGCGTGGCTTTCGTCCGAGTGTTCCAGTTTGCTCTTATAGTCCAAAGATGTGCGGAGTTAGGGTGATGAGCCATGACAAATTTCCCCTTAGTGTCAGGAGGATGAGGAGGGTAAAAATGTGGAGTTATGAGGATAGGACCTGAGTGGGATTGTTGTCGATGCAGGCTCGATGGGCCAAATGGCCTCTTTCTGCAGTGTAGATTCGATGATTCCATGATCCTTACCTGGTCTGGCCAACATGTGAGTCCAAAGCCACAGCAATGTGTTTGACTCTCAACTGCCCTCCAAGGGCAATAAACACTGGCCAGCCAGCAATGCCCAGCTCTCATGAATGAATTAAAAAAAGGCAAAATTTTTGGTAGGGCACCTTAAGTTGTATGTCTTTGACCAAAGAGAGTATAATGAATCTCAAATCGAGGGATTATATTCTGTTGGACCTGTTTCTTATTTAAATAAAGCATGCAGGCCTTAGAGGTGAAATATTGATGTGGACTTGAGAATAAACAAAGTTTTACACTGATCGGATAGAATTTGTGGGATTATTTCACTCATGGGAATGATCTGCATAATTCACTTCCCTCTTACAGCTGTGACATAATTTGTCTTTAACATTTATTAAATTTGTCAAGGTAATTCCCTGCTGTCATTGTGACATTCAGGATTGAAAGTGAATTTACATTGCATTACATTTATATTAAACTCAGGCTGGGTGTAAAAAATTGTGAATATTTTAGGGTATCTTCAGGCACCGAGGAGTAGGTTATCTCAATGCTTTGTCTCTGTGTCAAAGTTGGCTCTAGTTCCTGTGCAGTGAAATGGTTAGCTTTTAATCACGTAATATTTTTATAATTTTATGACATTTTCTTATAGAATTCAGTGTGGAGGAAGAAAGGAAAAAGAGGAGAAATGAGGCTGTAACCTATATGTCTATACTTTCTCCATAGCCAGTTCAGGGAGAATGGGGAAAGAAAGAGGGACATCTTGTCATTCACACTTGAGGAAAAAAAGGCTGGCGTTTATGTGGCACCATTCACAACATCGAGGTGTCCAAAAGCATCTTACAGCCACTAAGTATGAAGTTGCCACAGGGTTGCCAATACACACAGGACCATAACCCAGGCAATTCACCAACTTCTGTTGATCTCCTGCCAACACTAAAGTTCATTGTAAGGTGGTGAAATCCTGCACTGTAACTGATTGGATCTTTCTCCACCCACTACACAACTTCCTGTTTCCCTCTTCCCTGCGACAGTGTGCCAGTTGTGTTATGCAAATAATTTGTACAATTCAGAAATTACTTCAGAAAAGGGGAATCCAATTTCATTTCCCAAATCAAGTACGTTGTTACAATTTAATGCTCAAAGAAACTTGCTTTTTGCTTTGGGAGAGAGGGTTTATTGTGTTCTACGCACAGACTTAACAATGTTGTATGTACATTTCATTGTATTTTGAACCATTCACTGTAACACCAAGAGATCATTAGCAGCCATGGGCTTGAACCTGACCATGATTATACTTGGCAAAGTGCAGCAGTCCTCTTGATCAGGAAACTCTCTTGCCTTTTACCGCCAGCCATCAGGCATATTTGAAGGTGTTGCAGACTGATAATCCACATTATGAATGCATGTTCAATGGCCATCAAGTCCTGAAATTGGCTTTGAAACCAGAGCTACAGGCCCAGAGATAAGGATGCAACCACAAGACCTCCTTTTCTTGATAATAGACATAAAGCTACATCTGATTCATTAGATCCATTTATATGTTTATCAGCATGTTGAAGATTTGAAATTATTTAATTGCCTTAGTCCTTCAGAAGTTGGTGAATTGCCTGGGTTATGGTCCTGTGTGCATTGGCAACCCTGTGGCAACTTCAAGAGTACTTAGTGGCTGTAAAATGCTTTTGGATACCTTGATGATGTAAATGGTGCTACATAAACGCCCGCCTTTCTTTTCTCAAGTGTGAACGACAAAATGTCCCTCTTTCTTTCCCCATTCTCCCTGAACTGGCTATGGAGAAAGTATAGACAAATTGGTTACAGCCTCATTTCTCCTCTTTTTCCTGTTCTTCCTCCACACTGAATTCCACTGGGCCTTCATAGGCTGGAAGACTGACAAAGTCGCATGGGAAGGCATTAAATGGCTACTTCTTGCCTTCTTGATGCAATGACATTTGTCAGTGGTGGGAAAGCTCACAGACGGTCTGGCTGCCCAGAGACAAATTGCTCCACGAAGTGACCACTTGTGGGCTTCCTTCACCTCCATTAGCATTTCAATACTGAGAGTGGGGAGGGGAATCCTTCTTAATAGGGCAGAAGGGCCAACGGCAACCACTTACTTGGTTATTCTCCATAATATCTTGGGGATATAAGGATCTTGGGGTCCAGGTCCACAGGACTCTTAAATTGGCCTCGCAGGTGGAGGATGTGGTCAAGAAGGCGTATGGTGTACTGGCCTTCATTAATCGAGGGATTGAGTTTAGGAGTCGGGAGGTAATGCTGCACCTTTATAAGACCCTTGTCAGGCCTCATTTGGAGTATTGTGCGCAGTTCTGGTCACCTCACTATAGGAAAGACGTAGAAGCTATTGAAAGGGTACAGAGGAGATTTACAAGGATGTTGCCTGGACTGGGAGGCATGCCTTATGAAGTTAGGTTGAGGGAGCTGGGTCTCTTTCCCCTGGAGAGACGAAGGTTGAGAGGCGACCTGATAGAAGTTTATAAAATGTTGAGAGGAATAGATAGGGTGGATTCTCAGAGGCTATTTCCCCAGGTTGAAATGGTCACTACGAGAGGACACAGATTGAAGGTGCGGGGAGGCAAGTACAGAAGTGATGTTAGGGGTAAGTTTATCACTCAGAGGGTGGTGAGTGAATGGAATCGGCTGCCGTCAGTGTGGTGGAGGCGAACTCACTGGGGTCTTTTAAAAGACTTCTGGATGAGTATATGGAATTTAATGGGATTGGGGGTTATAGATAGGTCTACAGATTGGTAGGTGTTGATGTGATCGGCGCAACTCGTGGGCCGAAGGGCCTGTTTGTGCTGTAGTGTTCTATGTTCTATGTTCTAATATGTGACCATGGATCCTATAGCCCCCCTCAATCTTCCACCCTAGTGGCAGGACCCCTATTACCCCTAGAAAATCCTGACCAATATTCCTTAATTGTTTTTATAAGGCTGTTAGAACCACCCTAAACATTTTTCCCACTTTCTCTGTCTCTCATTCTTTAGATATTCCTTAAAATGACCAACTATTTGGTAACTTTTATGTTAGATGCTCTGGTTTCCTCCCACAGGCCAAAAGGCATGCAGATTAGTTGGATTGGCCATGCTAAATTGCCCCTTAGTTTCAGGGAGATTAGTAGGATAAATACATGGGATACAGGGACAGGACCTGGGTGGGATTGTAGTCAGTACAGGCTCGATTGGCCAAATGGCTTCCTGCGCTGTAGGGATTGTATGATTCTGTGATTCTAAATTGTGCAAAAGACTCCTTACGTAGCTCAGTGCCAAAATTTTGTCCACTTTATGCCGCTTAAGATTTTTTACCATGATAAAGGTGCTCCTTAAATACAAGTTGTTGTTATTTACTTTGGATCCAGCCATATGGAGTTGATAAGAACGTAAGAAATAGGAGCAGGAGTAGGCCATCTAGCCCTTCGAGCCTGCCCCGCCATTCAATAAGATCATGGCTGATCTGTCGTGGCTCAGTTCCACATTCCCACCCTCTCCCCATAACCCTTAATCCCCTCGCTTATCAAAAACCCATCAACCCGCGTCTTAAAAATATTTAGCGAGGCAGCCTCCACCGCTTCAACGGGCAGAGAATTCCAGAGATTGACCACCCTTTGAGTGAAGAAGTTCCTCCTCAACTCCATTCTAAACCGCCCCCCCCTTTATCTTGAGGCTGTGCCCCCTAGTCCTACTGTCCTTTCTGAGCGGGAAGAGTCTCTCCACCTCTATCCTATCCATCCCATTCATCATCTTATATGTCTCAGTGAGATCTCCCCTCATTCTTCTAAACTCTAACGAGTACAAGCCTAGTTTATTCAGCCTCTCCTCATAGCTCAACCCTCTCAACTCCGGTATCAGCCTAGTAAACCTCCTCTGCACTCCCTCCAAGGCCAAAATATCCTTGCGTAAGTACGGCGCCCAAAACTGCACACAGTACTCCAGCTGCAGCCTCACCAATGCCCTATACAGCCGCAGCAAGACCTCCCTACTTTTATATTCAATCCCCCTCGCTATGAAGGCCAGCATCCCATTAGCCTTCCTGACCACCTGCTGCACCTGCAGGCTGGGTTTTTGCGACTCATGCACAAGGACCCCGAGGTCCCTCTGCACTGTCGCCTGCTGCAGTTTTTCGCCATGTAAGTAATAGTCCTTCCTACCATTGTTCCTACCAAAGTGGACCACCTCGCACTTGCCAACATTAAATTCCATTTGCCAGTGCCTGGCCCATTCGCTCAGCCTATCTAAATCCTTCTGCAGACTCTCCACACCCTCCGCGCAATTTGCCGTTCCACCAATCTTGGTGTCACCAGCAAACTTCGACACCCTACACTCGGTTCCCTCCTCCAGATCATCTATATAAATGGTAAATAGCTGAGGCCCCAGCACCGACCCCTGGGGCACTCCACTAGTCACCAACCGCCAATCCGAATAGCACCCATTAACC
This sequence comes from Carcharhinus amblyrhynchos, assembly GCF_965287045.1. Classification (NCBI taxonomy): domain Eukaryota; kingdom Metazoa; phylum Chordata; class Chondrichthyes; order Carcharhiniformes; family Carcharhinidae; genus Carcharhinus; species Carcharhinus amblyrhynchos. The sequence goes on from NC_137327.1 coordinate 136,891,954, forward strand.
CCCACTCTCTGCCTCCTATTTGACAACCAATCCTCTATCCACGCTAACACCCTACCCCCAACTCCATGCCCCCTTACCTTCTGCAATAACCTCTTGTGAGGTACCTTGTCAAACGCCTTCTGAAAATCAAGAAAGACCACATCCACTGGCTCTCCTCTATCCACCGCCCTAGACACATCCTCATAGAACTCCAATAAATTTGTCAGACACGACTTCCCCTTAACGAAACCATGCTGCGTCTGCTCTATCAAGCAATTCCCCTCAAGATGCCTCGCTATTTCCTCCTTGATGACGGATTCTAACATTTTACCCACAACAGACGTTAAACTAACTGGCCTATAATTCCCTGCCTTTTGCCTGGCACCCTTCTTAAACATGGTACGCACAAGAAAATGTTTGCTATTGTGACTATCAGGAAGACCTGGTGTGTTGGGAGTTAGTTCTACCAACAGCCTCCTATAACTAATATGTAAAGCATTCATGATAAGGGATCACCAGACTGACTGTGCTGCCTACCAATCTGCAGGAGTTCAGTTGACTTATCTGATTCATTGAGCTGTTGTTTTATTTCTTTTAAAAATAAAACAGCTATCTTTAATATGGACGAGTAGGAATTCTGCTCCTGGCAACTTAACCCCGAACTAAAGGGGTTAATAATCGCTTGAACACCACAAAAGAACGTTGAAATCTGTTTTAATTCAGCGTTGTCTTAAATCAAACAATATTTACTTGTAACCACAGGGGGGGTCTGGTGTTGCTCCACAATAACAGCAACAAAGGAGCTTTTGTCATCATTCAGGAGATATTGGCATGTGTCAAAAAATAGTCATTTTCCCCTTTTGTTCCTGTACTGGGCTGTGGGTTTGCATGAAACATGGCCATTTGGTTTTGGGAATTAGGTTGTGGAAGCAGGTGAAAGTGTGTCTGTCGGTAATACGCAACCATCAAATATCCATTCAGATGTTAATGTTAGACCCTTCAGGCACCATCTGCCGTCCCAGTGGCTTGGGTCTCAATGGCTCGAGATGGGTCCATTGTATCGTGCTGGGTAGTGCACACATTAAGTGAGCAAAGTCTGCTGTGTACTACACTCAACTTTAATTGCCTGCATGTGTTTGCATAATTAGCAACTTTAATAATTTTGCTGCCATTTGCCAAATGAGGTGGAAAATAAAAATTATTTCCTATTAATTAGTTCTGAGTAATACTTGGAGGGGGTCACTTCTTTTATTTTATCACTCTCATCTGGACAAATTGGGGGGGGTGTCGATTTGTTTATGCAAGTTCTGTGGTTAGCACTGCCTCCTCATAGCACCCAGGTTCAATCCCTGGCTTGGTTCGCTGTCTGTATGTTCTCCCCATGTCTGCATAGGTTTCCTCCAGATGTTGCGGTTCCCTCCCACAGTTGAAAAGACATGCTGGTTAGGTGCAGCCATGCTAAATTCTCCCCCAGTGTACCCAAACAGACGCTGAAATGTGGCGACTAGGGGATTTTCACAGTAACTTCATTGCAGTGTTAATGTAAGCCTACTTGTGACGCTAATAAATAATCTTTAAACTTTAATCATCGATACCACTGTAACAAAAGCAGTTCATTGGTTTTCATTTGATGTTCCTCAGCAAACTAGATTTGTGAATTTTTATTTTTAGTTAGCAGGGTGCCACTTTACAAAATACATGCTTAAGGCCCCTGATAGTTTTCCCGGGAAGATGTGCAGGATCATGGAAGGTAGTCCCCAAAACACTGTCTATAAAAAGCCGACACCAAGAATTTCTTTTGGAGTTCTCTGTAGAGTCCCTAGAGTACAGAAGGAGGCCATTTGACCCATTGAGTCTGCACTGACAACAATGCCACCCAGGCCCTATCCTTGTAACTCCATGTAATCCCCTGACACTCAGGGGAAATCCCACAAGATCTGTTGCCTGAAACCCCTAGTACTTACCCCACTAATCCCCCTAACCTAGACATCTTGGGACACTAAGGGGCAATTTTGCACAGCCAATCTGCACCTAACCTGCACATCTTTGGACTGTGGGAGGAAAGTGGAGCACCCGGAGGAAACCCACGCAGACACGGGGAGAATGTGCAGACTCCACACAGACAGTGACCCAAACTGGAAATTGAACCCTAGGGTTCACCCTAGGCTGGCTAGGGTGAACGTTGGACCCGTAAAGGATGAGAGGGGGGGACTTAGTGGTAGGGGATGGGGAAATGGCTGAGGCCTTGAATAACTTTTTTGTTTCGGTCTTCATGGAGGAGGATGTGAATAATTTGCCGGGTGTTAGCGATGGAAAGGTGGTAGGAGTGGAGGGCCTGAATGACATTATTGTTACTAGAGAGGCAGTGCTCGACAGACTGGAGGGGCTGATTGTGGACAAGTCCCCAGGACCGGATGGAATGCATCCAAGGGTTCTGAAAGAAATGGCGGAGGTGATAGTGGATGCCTTGGTGATTATTTTCCAAACCTCGCTGGATTCCGGGGAAGTGCCGGAATATTGGAAAACGGCTAATGTTACGCCGTTGTTTAAGAAGGGTGGCAGGCAAAAGGCGGGGAATTATAGGCCGGTTAGTTTAACGTCTGTTGTGGGTAAAATGTTAGAATCCGTCATCAAGGAGAAAATAGCGAGGCATCTTGAGAGGAATTGCTTGATAGAGCAGACGCAGCACGGTTTCGTTAAGGGGAAGTCGTGTTTGACGAATTTATTGGAGTTCTATGAGGATGTGTCTAGGGCGGTGGATAGAGGAGTGCCGGTGGATGTGGTCTTTCTTGATTTTCAGAAGGCGTTTGATAAGGTGCCTCACAAGAGGTTATTACAGAAGGTCAGGGGGCATGGAGTTGGGGGTAGGGTGTTAGCATGGATAGGGAATTGGCTGTCAAATAGGAGGCGGAGAGTGGGGGTTAATGGGTGCTATTCGGATTGGCGGTTGGTGACTAGTGGAGTGCCCCAGGGGTCGGTGCTGGGGCCTCAGCTATTCACCATTTATATAGATGATCTGGAGGAGGGAATCGAGTGTATGGTGTCGAAATTTGCTGATGACACCAGGATTGGTGGAACGGCAAATTGTGCGGAGGGTGTGGAAAGTCTGTAGAAGGATCTAGATAGGCTGGGCGAATGGACCAGGCACTGGCAAATGGAATTTAATGTTGGCAAGTGCGAGGTGGTCCACTTTGGTAGGAATAATGGTAGGAAGGACTATTACTTACATGGCGAAAAACTGCAGCATGCGATGGTGCAGAGGGACCTCGGGGTCCTTGTGCATGAGTCGCAAAAATCCAGCCTGCAGGTGCAGCAGGTGGTCAGGAAGGCTAATGGGATGCTGGCCGTCATAGCGAGGGGGATTGAATATAAAAGTAGGGAGGTCTTGCTGCGGCTGTACAAGGCACTGGTGAGGCCGCAGCTGGAGTACTGTGTGTAGTTTTGGTCGCCGCACTTATGCAAGGATATTTTGGCCTTGGAGGGAGTGCAGAGGAGGTTTACTAGGCTGATACCGGAGTTGAGGGGGTTGAGCTATGAGGAGAGGCTGAATAAACTAGGCTTGTACTCGTTAGAGTTTAGAAGAATGAGGGGAGATCTCATTGAGACATATAAGATGATGAATGGGATGGATAGGATAGAGGTGGAGAGACTCTTCCCGCTCAGAAAGGACAGTAGGACTAGAGGGCACAGCCTCAAGATAAAGCGGGGGCGGTTTAGAACGGAGTTGAGGAGGAACATCTTCACTCAAAGGGTGGTGAATCTCTGGAATTCTCTGCCCGTTGAAGTGGTGGAGGCTGCCTCGCTAAATATTTTTAAGACGTGGGTTGATGGGTTTTTGATATGCGAGGGGATTAAGGGTTATGAGGAGAGGGCGGGAATGTGGAACTGAGCCACGACAGATCAGCCATGATCTTATTGAATGGCGGGGCAGGCTCGAGGGGCCAGATGGCCTACTCCTGCTCCTATTTCTTATGTTCTTACGTTCGAACCCGGGTCCCTGGCGCTGTGAGGCAGCAGTGCTAATCACTGTGTCACCGCACTGCCCCTTAGCAAGCTAAATATTGATATTCGACCATAACTTTGAGGAGAGGTTAGTGGAAATTCTGTTTTCACTCTCTCCCTGGCATTTCCACTCACCTTCCCAGAGACCACCTGCAGCTGGAATGGGAGTAATGATAAAAATTGAATTTAATTTTTTTCAGTCACTGAAAACCAAGAGCAAGAATTGCAAGTTGACAGTATTACAGAATGTCATTCCCAACGTGCTGGTGGAAATCCTGAAATCCCATGTAGTAAAAATAGAATTTGCTTGATTCAGTTGCTGGACATGGTGCCTTACCCATAATAAACTAGATGTGGAAGAGATCATTGTCATGCCAGTCTGCACAAATAGCAGGTACAGCTCCATTTTCTGCGACTGTTTTCCAAAATGAAGCTCTTTTTTCTGACCTCACCTACGGCTGGGGTTCTCCGGTCCTGCTGCTGTGGATGGAGATTCGGCTGAGTGCCGAATTCTGCGTTCTTGCTGGCAGTGATAGCAGGTCGTGCAAGACTGGAGAATTCTGGCCCAGCTGCTTTGTGAAATCCTTAAAGATCAACAAGTTTTCTCAAGTTGTTGTAAAGCTTTTCACAATTTTAGCCATTGAAGAGAACACCTTTCTCTTTTTTATTCATTCACGGGCATTGCCGGCTTGGCCAACATTTGTTGGCTCTCCTTACTTGTCCTCGAGAGCATGGTGGTGAAGAACATTCCTGTCCTTCTGGTACAGGTACTCCCACTGTGGTGTTGGGAAGGGAGTCCCAGTTTTTGATCTAGCAACAGTGAAAGACTAGTGACAAAGTTTGATTTGATTTGATTTATTATTGTCACATGTATTAACATGCAGTGAAAAGTATTGTTTCTTGCGCGCTATACAAAGCGTACTGTTCATAGAGAAGGAAATGAGAAAGTGCAGAATGTAGTTTTACAGTCATAGCTAGGATGCAGAGAAAGATCAACTTATTGCGAAGTAAGTCCATTCAAAAGTCTAACAGCAGCAGGGAAGAAGCTGTTCTTGAGTCGGTTGGTATGTGATCTCAGACTTTTGTATCTTTTTTCCGAAGAAAGAAGGTGGAAGAGAGAATGTCCATGGGGGACGTGGGGTCCTTAATTATTCTGGCTGCTTTGCCGAGGCAGCGTGAAGTATAGACAGAGTCAATGGATGGGAGGTTGGTTTGTGTGATGGATTGGGCTACATTCGTGATCTTTTGTAGTTCCTTGCGGCCTTGGGCAGAGCAGGAGCCCATACCAAGCTGTGATACAACCAGAAAGAATGCTTTCTACAGTGCATTTGTAAAATTTGGTGAGAGTTGTAGCTGACATGCCAAATTTCCTTAGTCTTCTGAGAAAGTAGAGGCGTTGGTAGGCTTTCATCACTATGGTGTCAGCATGGGGGGACCCAGACAGTTCCAAGTTAGGATGGCGTGTGATTTGGAGGGGAGCTTAAAGGTGATGGTGTTTCCATGCACACGCTGCCCTTGTCCTTCTAAGTGATCTCACAGCACCAGGTTAAAAATCCAATAGGTTTATTTAATATCACGAGCTTTCAGAGCGCTGCTCCTTCATCAGGTGAGCATCACGCCGAAAGCTCGTGATACCAAATAAACCTGTTGGACTTTAACCTGATGTTGTGAGACCTCTTATAAGAACATAAGAAATAGGAGCAGGAGTAGGCCATCTAGCCCTTCGAGCCTGCCCCGCCATTCAATAAGATCATGGCTGATCTGTCGTGGCTCAGTTCCACATTCCCGCCCTCTCCCCATAACCCTTAATCCCCTCTCTTATCAAAAACCCATCAACCCGCGTCTTAAAAATATTTAGCGAGGCAGCCTCCACCACTTCAACGGGCAGAGAATTCCAGAGATTCACCACCCTTTGAGTGAAGATGTTCCTCCTCAACTCCGTTCTAAACTGCCCCCCCTTTATCTTGAGGCTGTGCCCCCTAGTCCTACTGTCTTTTTTGAGCGGGAAGAGTCTCTCCACCTCTATCCTATCCATCCCATTCAACATCTTATACGTCTCAATGAGATCTCCCCTCATTCTTCTAAACTCTAACGAGTACAAGCCTAGTTTATTCAGCCTCTCCTCATAGCTCAATCCCCTCAACTCCGGCATCAGCCTAGTAAACCTCCTCTGTACTCCCTCCAAAGCCAAAATATCCTTGCGTAAGTACGGCGCCCAAAACTGCACACAGTACTCCAGCTGCAGCCTCACCAATGCCCTATACAGCCGCAGCAAGACCTCCCTACTTTTATATTCAATCCCCCTCTCTATGAAGGCCAGCATCCCATTAGCCTTCCTGACCACCTGCTGCACCTGCAGGCTGGGTTTTTGCGACTCATCACTCTTACTGTGCCCAGCCCAGTCCAAACGCTGGCATCTCCACATCTTGTCCTTCTAAGTAATAGAGGTCATGGGTTTGGAAGGTGCTGTCAAAGGAGCCTTGATGATTTGCTGTCATACATTTTGTATACAGTACATATCTTGTTGATGGCACACACTACTGCCACTGTGCATCAGTGATGGAGGGAGTGAATAATTAAGTTGGTGGATGGAGTGACAATTAAATGGGCTGCTTTGTCCTGTTGGAGCCGTACTCAGCCAGGCAAATGGAGAGTATTCCATCACACTCCTCTTATTAAGTGATTGAAAAAGAACTTCTCTTGTAGTACAATTGCAATTATGAGTTGTCAGCATAGTGTACGGCAGTAAGATAAAGCAAAGTTCAGTGTACTTTATTTAAGAGCAGGGTGGGAGGGTGACCTTGGTATAGGGGCTGATGGGCAGTCCAAGTGTTGGTTCTGTTCACTGCTGTATTTCAGAAAGCTGCCTATTGTTTGAGAATGAATATTCTACTAGTTTATTTAAGTTGAAGATTACAGGTAAATTAGTAATGTTAACAGTCATTTGATCTTTTTAACTGCAATGTTATTGCTGTGTGAACTTCCAAATATTTTGTATTCAGATTTTTCTTTGTTATGCTACAGGACAGAGGATGTTTCCTTCCGTAGGACAAGTTGGGTTAGGTGTAACTGAAAGGGAGAGTTACTGGGTGTACCAGGTCTAAAACATGGCATAGTCACTGTAGAAGGCCTGCTTTTAACTTGAGATGCACAGGTGGGCAACAGGGCAGGAGGGAGCCACCCCTCCTGCCCCCTCCCCAAAGACCCCTTGGCATGAGGCTTGTGCTAGCATTTAACGAGCTCAGTTAGGATTCTCATCCTAAAGTTCAGCAGGAATGGGAATTGGGAATGGAGCTGCTGGGGATTGAAGAAAATGATCCAAGCAAGGTCAGCGCAGGGTGGTGAACTGGGCAGCAATGGTAGGGAAAGTCCAGGGCTGAGAATTCCCAAAGTGGGACCTGGAGAAGGACTTTGTAAAGTTGAGGAGGCCATTGCTTATCTCCTGGTGCTTGATGCTGCTCGCCACCAGCTGTTGGCGTGGAGCCTGAGATCGTGCACTTTTCACCTCTGAGATTACGTTGGAGTCTGAATCTGACAGTCAGCTCCGACATTTCAGTGTACGTGAGGCCTTGGCTTGTCTGTGTTGGGCCCCTTAGGTTCCTAAAGCTTCCTAGTTAAAGACATGGAGTGGTGAAAATGCACTGGCAGCTTGGTAATAATCCCTCTGACCACCGTTTTGATTACCAGCCCAATGGCTTCATGCTTGTAATTTCCTGCAGAGTGACTTTCCCAGTCACAGTGGTGTCATGATGGAGAGTGGCCAACCGGAAGCTGATCTTCGCAGTGTTAACTTGAAATAGGCTTGTCCTTTACTGCTATAAAGAGAGAAGCAATTTTCCCGTGTTCTGAGTAATGGAAAATAACTGCACAGGGATAAACCTGTAACCTTTTACTCTTGCTTCACCCCAATTTAACCTTAGTTTTACAATAATTCCCAGCCAAAGACATCAGATATTGTTTACAACTGTGTTTCCTTCAAGGAACCACATGACTGAAATGTGTGTGGTTAGTTTACACTGACATTGAGCTAATACCACTGGAAAATTACCATAAAAAGATAAGGTTCTTTTTCAAAATGTAAATTTGTGATAAATATTAACGAGTGACTATTTTGGGGTGGCACAGGGGCACTACTGCTTCGCAGCTCCGGGTACCTGAGTTCGATTCCCAGCTTGGCTCACTGTCTGTGTGCAGTTTGCACTTTCTCCCCGTGTCTGTGTGGACTTCCTCCAGTTTCCTCCCACAGTCTGAAAGACGTGCTGGTTAGGGTGTATTGACCCGAACAGGCGCTGGAGTGTGGTGACTAGCGGAATTTCACAGTAACTTCATTGCAGAGTTAATGCAAGCCTCGCTTGTGACTAATAAACTTTCCTTTATTTCTGTTTGCCAGATTTTATAGTTGGCTGAAGCTTAATTTTCCTGTTTCTGTTTTTCAAGCAGTACTTGAGACCGAGGTATACCTGATTGGCTCCAATAAGTCCAAACATTGGCATGGTGGCGCACTTGTTAGCGCAGTTGCCTCACAGCGCCAGGAACCTGGGTTCGATTCTTGGCTCGGGATACTGCCTGTGCGGAGTTTGCATGTTCTCCCCGTGTTGGTTTCCTCCGGTTTTCTGAAATACGTGCTGGTTAGGTTCACTGGCCATGTTAAATTCTCCCTCAGTGTACCCAAACAGGTGCCGGAGTGTGGCGACTAGGGGATTTTCACAGTAACTTCATTACAGTGTTAATGTAAGTCTACTTGTGGCACTAGTAAATAAACTTAAAAACATTGAGGAGTAGGATGTTGAGGGAATTGGCTTGATTTGGAAATGATTTCCGAATTATTGAAATCATTCTACAAAGGAAAATATATTTCTCTTCATAATGTAAAGGGACTCACCTATTCTCTCGTTTCAGTGTTCTCCTGAAAGTCTAAATGGAAAGGTGCAATCAGACAAGTTGGTGATGTTTATTCTGGAATATTACTTCCCAATGAAGATGTTAAATTCAGTTGACCCTCCCCATTCAAGTTAGATTGCTTTCCCCAGCGGGCGTTTGAAAAACATTTAGCTCTTTGGAAGAATTGAGCTTCTTGGTTATGCTGCCGCAAATTGCATCTTGTCACAGCCATGTGATGAGACATGACGTGACCAGCTTTAACCATCATTCCTTTTCTCTCTTCAGACTGGTGTTTGTAGATGGTATGGTAAGGTCTGATCATCAGAACTTTTCAAATCGGAGTCTGAGTTCCTTATGATAACTTCGCGTACTAGCCAAGTATTTTGTTTATTCAGTTAACTAACAACATTTCCAGCATAAGTTTGTGGCCTCATAGAAAATGTTGACCTTGCTCTTGCCATCCCCCGCCCCCCCCCCATACATTTCTATAGATAGACTGACTTGCACTTGATGTACTTTCTGTAGAGCTTTTCTTACCTGGAGTTGATTCCAGGGGTTATAACAGTTGTATGGACTGATGGTACTTGTTCATTTCTAAGCAGTAAAGATAATGCCTGCTACTTCTATGGATAGGATTTTCCAGCCCTTCCCATTATTTGGATTTTCCAGTCCTGCTGAAGTTGACCTCTGTGGTGTGTTCCCTGGCGGTAGGGTGGGCAAGGCATACAAAACGCCCTAGACTTCGGCGGGTTTGAAAATTCTGTCGGGGGCCAATGGTGAGCTGCCTCTGCCACTGGAAAACATATTATGAGTGGGAGGGAAAATCCTGACCATATCTCTGATGTTGCTGTATAAATCCTTCGTTTATATGGCGGTATTGGTTTATATCAAGAATGAGTGCGGCACAATTGATCTCGGACTGACATGTTCAGGTCATATTGAGCTGCAACTGGGTTTAATTTGTTACCTTCTGTTTAAACTGTGTCCCAATGTATATGGACCAAAACATTCTGACCGATAAGCTTATTGAAGGCAACTTCCACATTTATTTCTATTTTGTAGAAATGAGAAGTGAACTTTCTGAAGGATGACAGAAGAGAACAAAACATAATTAAAATGTCAGCTCTTATTACAATTTGAGCACCCACCAACAGTTAATATTGCAAAGTAATATAAAAGATTGGCTGTGTTATGCACAGGTCACCTCACCTAATAATGACCATGTCGTGCCTTTGGATATTTTGGTAAAGATTTGGTGGTGGTCTTATGGCACAGGGGATAGCATCACCATCTCTGAGCTAGAAGTCCTGGGTTCAAACTCCATCCTAGGACTTGATGACCATGGAAAATGCGTTAACAATGTGGCCAAAAGGTCGTGTGCTAACTTTACATTCTTCTGATATTTGGTTCCATTTATTATTATTGCATGTAGTAGTTTACAGTGAAAAGTATTGTTTCTTGCATGCTATACAGACAAAGCATACCGTTCATTGAGAAGGAAAACAGAGAGTGCAGAATGTAGTGTTACAGTTACAGGTAAGATTAGAGAAGGATCATCTGAATACAAGATAGGTCCATTCAAAAGTCTAACGGCAGTAGGGAGAAGCCGTTCTTGAGTCAGTTGGTACCCAACCTCAGACTTTTATATCTTTTTCTTGACGGAAGAAGGTGGAAGAGAGAATGTCCAGGATGCGCGGGGTCCGTAATTATGCTGGTTGCTTTTCCGAGGCAGCAAGAAGTGTAGACAGTGTCAATGGATGGAAAGTTGGTTTGAGTGATGGACTGGGCTTCATTCATAGACTTGTCTGTGGCAAGAGTGACAGTGTTCCTTGATCAGCCATCTGTAGCAGACCACGACAAACCACTGAGATACCTTGCCAAGTGTAAACATGGACCAACACATTAGGCGTCAGTACACTTTCAGGGTGTGGTACCCAAAGCGAGAGAGAGAACGGTGCTATAAATATGTATTTGTTTGTGGATGACAACAATCGTGCACTGTTTATTGGAGATATCTACGGCCAACATCTCAGTCCTCGTTCGCAGCTGGGATTCTCCATGCCGCTGAAAGTGAATGGAGCTTTGGCTGGAACGCCAAATTCTCCGTTCTGACTTGCAGTGGGGCTACCATGGACAAGGTTGGAGAATCATGCCCCTAGAGACTTATCAAACAGGCGGCTAACATTAGTCAGTACGTAGTTTCATTTAATGTTAAAATAAGCCCGAAATATATCTCTGAATTGGCGCTTGGGTGGTCTCCTTCCATTTCTAACAGAACTGTGTGTTCAGCTCATCAGTGAGTTTGATAAGAAGCTCCACATATATGAAATAAATAACTTCCTGCATTTCTATAGCACCTTTAAATAATGGTGTTACAAGTTGCTTCACAGATATAGTGTAACACTTAACTTCGCAGTGTCACATGTGGAAATATTAGGATAGATGAAGCTTAAGTTGAGGTAGATTCTAAGGAGTGTCTATTAAGGGAGGAAAATGAGATAGTGCGGGTTAGTGAGGGAATTCCAGGGTTTAGGGCTTAGGCACTTGGAGGTATAGCCACCAATGATGGAGTGATTAAAACTGGGGATATTGAATGGCATTGAAAGTCACCAAAATCCAAGATAGGCTTTGTGGTGATTTAACCTGATTGTGGTGGTGATTTAACCTGAGGGTCACCACACCTCAGGCGAGGGGCGAGGTGGAGAAGGCAGGGCCTTGATGAATGCAGGAATTGAACCCACGCTGTTGACGTTGGTCTGCATCACAAAACAGCCGTTCAGCCAACTGAGCTAACTGACCCCACGGAGGGGCACTTACAGATACCTTGGAGGGTTGTGGGGCAGGAGAAGATTACAAAGATGGAGAGAGACAAGGACGTGAAGGGATTGGAAAATCAGGCTGAAAACTTTAAAATTGTGGTATTACTTCACTGGGAAGCAATTTGGATTAGTGAGCATTTAGATAAGGGCTGAATGGAACTTTGTGCAATTGAGGAAATGGCAGCAGAAAAGTTGACTTTTATGCCACTAGCAGTATTGGAAAGTTTTGCTGCAGCAACATTCAAAGATAACTGGCTCTACAGAGTTCATTAATCTTAGCTATCTGATTGCCATGCAGTCAGCTAATCTATATGCTTTGCACAATCACTTTCTCCTTCTTAATCTTTGCACGGTAGCTCACAGGTGCTACAATTTATTAGGTTTGATTTGATTTATTATTGTCATACGTATTGGTATACAGTGAAAAATATTGTTTTTTTCATGTTGTACAGACAAAGCGTACCGTTGAGAAGGAAAGGAGAGAGTGTAGAATGTAATGTTACAGTCATAGCTAGGAGGTAGAGAAAGATCAGCTTAATATCTGGTAGGTCCATTCAAGAGCTCGATGGCAGCAGGGAAGAAGCTGTTCTTGAGTCTGTTGGTATGTGATATCAGACTTTTGTATTGTTTTACCCCAATGGAAGAAGGTGAAAGAGAGTAGGTCTGGGATATGTGGGGCCTTTGCTTATGCTAGCTGCTTTTCCAAGGCAGCGGGAAGTGTAGACAACTGTCAGTGGATGGGAGGCTGCTTTGCGCGATGAACTGGGCTACATTCACAATCCTCAAGCCAATTCTACCTTTCAGTTATGTACCTTGAGCAAACCTGCTCGAACCCCCCTCTTTTTGACCAGATATTTTGCCACCTCTCTCAACCCTGCCACCATATTGGGGTTTCTGTTTGCTTTACGTATTTTGTGAATCTTGAGACATTTTCTACACTAAAACACTCACAAATGTTGCTGTTTAAACTTTGCTGCAATTCAGCTTATTGTGAAAACAGTTCAGCTTATTGTGATCCAAACTTGGTTTCGAGAGAAAAAAAAATTCAGGAGACCATAGTTTTGGCCGCAGGCCTGCATTCTTTTTTGGAATTCTCTAATCAGTCAACTGATGAAAGGACATTGCTGTCCTTGTGCTCATAGGACTGGAGAGAGAGAGACAGAGAGAGAGAGACACGAGGCATTTTACTGACTTTACCACCTCCAGGGAAATCAAAATCCAATCTGTTTTGAGACCACTGTCAAGTTGCTATGTTTATGTTGAAAATGGGGAGGCTTTCCAGTTTCCTGGGTGAGTTAAAGTTACAAAGAAGTGTTTCCTCCTTTATGTTTTCAGCTTTGTAATATTCATCATCATAAACGGATCGTGCATGCCCTTTGCGTGATTCCAGTTTCAAGGGAGTCATACAAATATTTTTAAGCGTTCCATTAAAAACCCAGAAATTGGTGCCTCCAGAGTGTTGTCTAGGCTGAGTTAAGGAGACTTTTACTGTGAACTGATCCTCGGAAGTGGGTGCTTAGGAAGACATATGCAAGAATGGCTTGGCTGGTTATTGTGCCCTATGACTTCCATTCCTTTATGGGTCCCCAAAAGGCAGTTCTGAAATGAAATGGAAGTAAATCATTAGCTTCCCTGTTCTCTGGCCAAGGGGGAATCGATGTTTCAAATAGAGCTTCGAGGTACTGTGTAAAAATAACCTTAGAAAACTCAGCTCTGGAAAAAAGAGCCAACAGCTCATTTGCTGCAATAGATAATCTGTCAGTAATTGTACTGACAAAATGAGTACCTTTTCGGAAACTAGCATAATTACCATAATCACAATTATACAAAGCTAAATTCCCTCTTAATTACTTATTTTTCAGATGAAACACTTGCATCTTTAACAAATGCCCTGGTAGTCCAGGAATCCAATTTAATAACTTGATTTATTAGTGTCACAAGTAAGCTTACATTAACACTACAATGAAGTTACTGTGAAAATCCCCTCATCGCCACACTCCGGTGCCTGTTTGGATACAATGAAGGAGAATTTACCATGGCCAATGCACCTAGCCAGCGCTTCTTTCAGACTGTGGGAGGAAACCGGAGCTTCCGAAGGAAACCCACACAGACACGGGGAGAACATGCAGACTCCAGGCGGGAATGTGGAACTGAGCCACGACAGATCAGCCATGATCTTATTGAATGGCGGGGCAGGCTCGAGGGGCTAGATGGCCTACTCCTGCTCCTATTTCTTATGTTCTTATGTTCTCCAGACAGATAGTGACCCAAGCTGGGAATTGAACCCCCGGTCCCTGGCACTGTGAGACAGCAGTGCTAACCACTGTGCCACCGTGTCATCCAATAATCACCAGAGCAGCTTACTATTTCTCACTAACCATGGATGCGAACATTATCTTTTTCTCCCGCAGCAAATCCTGATTTGAAATCTGTTGTTTCCTTTCCCGTTGAATGAAGATATTTAACTAACGTCCATATCGTCCCAACATGAAATTATTCTTTTTGTTTTTAAAGGCTCTGATATCTGCCATATTTTCCAAAATTCCAGATGGTGCAACCAAACAAAACATGCCACCCTGTCCGATTAACGCAGCGTAGGGAAGAACTTCACTAAGCAAAGAATTTCTTCAAAGACAGCTTGTGTTTTATTTTAGCAAGACGCAAATGAGAAAATAGAGAATTAAATCCTCTACAATTCCAACTGCCCCCCCCCCCCAACTAACTAACTATGATTCAGGATCACCACCTGGCATCTACCAAGCTGTCGTTTCCAGTGCAGAATCTTAAAATGGTAAAACAATGGCGAACAGACCCCAATACATTAAACATGCACGCACCAATCACTTGCTGACTGCACATTCTCGGCCCAGCTGCTGAGAGCTAAAACCTGCACCTGCTCCCTCGCTCTGGCTCGCAGCCGTGCAGCCACTAACAGGCTCTCAGAGATGGCTGTTATATTCAGTAGAACCATGAAAACAAAGAGACGCTAACACTACCCAGTGTCTCTGTCTTAACCCTTGAGTTGCAAAAGGGCCACTTTAGCTCCGGGAGCGCGCAGGTTGGTGGATGTGGCATCTGGGTGCTTTACTGTCCCTGTTTTCAGGCGACTGGAATATCTACGAACGAGTAATGTGCGGAATAGACTCAGGTTGTTTCTGGGCCGGTCCCTCTAAAGCTGTATTTCCCAGGGCGGTGCAGAAAGTGCTGCTACAGGCATTAAAAAGGCCAAAGTGCTTGGCCTTGTTCGTGCGGGCTTTAAGTGAAATCTCGCCACCAGCAAATTCTGCTCTGAGTTTTGGGTCTAAAATGCCAACTTGCCACATTGATTGGGGTGGTGCTGCGCTGCTGGGCGAGGGTGAAATGTTGAAAGTGGGGCCTTGTGCCCTGTCAGGTGGATATAAAAGATCCAGTGGCACAATTTTGAAGAGGAGCTGAAGAGAATTCCCCCGGGGTCCCGTGGCCAATATTTATCCCTCAATCAACATAACTAAGAACAGATTATCTAGTCATTATCACATTGCTGTTTGTGGGACTTTGCTATGCATACATTTGCTGCTGATTTACAGTGACTACACTTCAAATGTACTTAGCCGGTCGCAAAGCAAGTTTGGTCACCCCGAGGTTGTAAATAGCATAATATAAATGTGAGCCCTGCTCTTCTGTGGTGAGGATGTCAGCCAGAGTCAAACTTACCCGCGCAGAGGGCGTATGTTGGTTGAAATCCGTGGGCTTGTGGGAATTGGCTCACGAATCTTTCCTGGGGCTTTTTATGAATTTCAGTGGCACAAACTGATCCCTTCAGCCTCACAGTGCAAATCAGCAACAAGGCAGGTTAGGTTATTTATCAAACTCCTGTGCAATAAATGCTCCTTATTGTAGCTTTCAGAATGTTATCGTGCTTACTTTTTTTCCCTCCACTTTAAATACAGCTGCCTCAGAAACAGTTCCACCAATTCAGAGAAGCGTCAGCTCGTAATAGTGAAAGCTCACTTATGATTTGATTTGATTTATTATTGTCACATGTATTGGAATACAGTGAAAAGTATTGTTTCTTGCGCGCTACACGGACAAAGCATACAGTTCATAGAGTAATTAGGGAAAAGGAAAGGAGAGGCATACAAGATGATCAGAGGGTTAGATAGGGTGGACAGTGAGAGCCTTTTTCCTCGGATGGTGATGGCTAACACGAGAGGACATAGCTTTAAACTGAGGGGTAGTAATTATAGGACAGATGTCAGAGGTAGGTTCTTTACTCAGAGGGTAGTAAGGGCGTGGAATGCCCTGTCTGCAGCAGTTGTGGACTCGCCAACTTTAAAGGCATTCAAATTGTCAGTGGATAGGCATATGGATAACATTGGAATAGTTTAGGTTAGAGGGTCATTAGGTTGGCTCCACTGGTCGGCACAACATCGAGGGCCGAAGGCCCTGTACTGCGCTGGAATGTTCTATGTTCTATTGTCTATGAGAGGGTGCGGAATATAATGTTACAGTTGCAGGTAGGGCAGAAAGAAAGATCAGCCTGATATATGACAGGACCTGTCTGATAACAGCAGGGAAGAAGCTGTCCTTGAATCAGTTATTATCTGACCTCAGACTTTTTTATCTTTCTCTCGATGGAAAAAGATGGAAGAGAGAATATCCGTGGACTTTGGGGGGGGGGGGGGTCTATGCTGCAAATTTAATGAAAAAGTTACAAGAAAAATTGACAAGAATGATCGTAGCTTTTGTGCCCATGTCCATTTTCAGAGGCAAATGGCTGGATTTTATACTCCCCTGCTGACAAGTTTGAAAGTGGAGGTGTGGAGCAGGTGGGGGGCTGGTGGTTGGGGGGGGGGTGCAGGGGGAGTGTGTGTGTGTGTGTGTGTCTATGGGGGTATCTTGTTAAATCCAGCAGAGCGATCTGTCCACTGCCTACCTCGCCCCCACTATATGTATACCAATGGTGGGGGTGGTGTCACCTCCCCAGCCCTTCAGTGGGCCAATGAGGTCTTTAAATGGACAATTAACTTCTGCTGTTGCTGGGATTTAACAGGCAATGGGAGAGGCCAGTGCCAAGCGCCCAACTGGGAAGGATTCCTTCCACAGAGCAGTGGGCTCGTTGCTCCTCAATGGGCTGCCTTCTGTGGGGCTTGCCAGCTTGTCGGTGCTGGGGCCTCAGCTATTTACCATTTATATAGATGATCTGGAGGAGGGAACCGAGTGCAGGGTGTCGAAATTTGCTGATGACACCAAGATTGGGGGAAAGGCAAATTGTGCGGAGGGTGTGGAGAGTCTGCAGAAGGATCTAGATAGGCTGGGCGAATGGGCCAGGAAATGGCAAATGGAATTTAATGTTGGCAAGTGTGAGGTGGTCCACTTTGGTAGGAAGAATGGTAGGAAGGACTATTACTTACGTGGCGAAAAACTGCAGCAGGCGACGGTGCAGAGGGACCTCGGGGTCCTTGTGCATGAGTCGCAAAAACCCAGCTTGCAGGTGCAGCAGGTGGTCAGGAAGGCGAATGGGATGCTGGCCTTCATAGCGAGGGGGATTGAATATAAAAGTAGGGAGGTCTTGCTGCAGCTGTATAGGGCATTGGTGAGGCCGCAGCTGGAGTAGTGTGTGCAGTTTTGGGCGCCACACCTGCGCAAGGATATTTTGGCCCTGGAGGGAGTGCAGAGGAGGTTTACTAGGCTGATACCGGAGTTGAGGGGATTGAGCTATGAGGAGAGGCTGAATAAACTAGGCTTGTACTCGTTAGAGTTTAGAAGAATGAGGGGAGATCTCATTGAGACGTATAAGATGATGAATGGGATGGATAGGATAGAGGTGGAGAGACTCTTCCCGCTCAAAAAAGACAGTAGGACTAGGGGGCACAGCCTCCAGATAAAGGGGAGGCGGTTTAGAACGGAGTTGAGGAGGAACTTCTTCACTCAAAGGGTGGTGAATCTCTGGAATTCTCTGCCCGTTGAAGTGGTGGAGGCTGCCTCGCTAAATATTTTTAAGAAGCGGGTTGATGGGTTCTTGATAAGAGAGGGGATTAAGGGTTATGGGGAGAGGGCGGGAAAGTGGAACTGAGCCACAACAGATCAGCCATGATCTTATTGAATGGCGGGGCAGGCTCGAAGGGCTAGATGGCCTACTCCTGCTCCTATTTCTTATGTTCTTATGTTCTTAAAAGCCCTGAACACTTGCCATGTACCGTACACCCAAAGTGCAGGACAGCTGCCAGCCTCTGATTGGTCTCTGGTTTTCTGAGGCAGGACTTCCTAATCCAGAAGGGCAGAGATCTTGTGGCAGCTCATGGTTAGCCCTGCTGCCTCACAGCGCCAGGGACCTGGATTCGATTCCCGGCTTGAGTCACTGTTTGTGTGGAGTTTGCACGTTCTCCGGGTGTCTGCGTGGGTTTTCTCCGGATGCTCCGGTTTCCTCCCATAGTCCAAAAAAGAGATGTGCAGGTTAGGTGGATTGGCCTTGCTAAATTGTCCCTTAGTGTCAGAGGGACTAGCTAGGGTAGATGCATGGGGTTATGAGGATATGACCTGGGTAGGATTACTGTAGGTGCAGACTCAATGGGCCAAATGGCCTCCTTCTACTCTGTATGATTCTATGAGAGGATTCTAAATCTGCTAAATGACTTCAGTACAGCCAGTGCCCCCCCTCTCCACCGCACCCCCGTACTGCACTGACCCACTGACACTTTAACTGAGGTACAGGGAACCTGGTGCCTCATATAATTCAGCCCATCAACTCTCCTGAGTAGCAATGGATAGTGTAGAAGTTCGAGATGTTAAGCCACATTCAGCACGACTGAATAAAAATCAACAGTCCACATCCTTCTAGCCAGTAATCTTTTATCACTTCTCATGAAATGCGCACAACTGTTAGCCCCTTGGCTATTATGACCTAATAATTTTACCTGGTCTGTGTTAAGTTTCTGTTTCACAAACTCAAGTTGCAACTGGAATAAATACAGTATTTAAGTAATTCTGCCTTGTTTCAACTCAAATTTCTTTCTGTTTACACCCCCTTCAATTAGAAGACAGGGATGAGGTGCATTAGAGAAAGTTCTAAGCGTGTAAAAATGGATGCCACAATGCCACATGATTGAAATTAAATTTGGAAGGGTCGCCAAAATGTTAGCCTGAGTTAGCATGTAAATCCAGTACAGTAATTCCAAGTTGAAGGGTGTTTTCCCTGAAGCATAGCCAACAATAGAAGTTTCTTTTGTGCAGTGAACATATCCACACCCTGCACCGTAACATATACTCAGTTTAGGAAAAAATATTCTTGGGTTTTCTGAACAAACTGGTTACTGACTGCCGCATTTTTACCTTCTCCATTTTGTTGTTCTCACAGTTGAATCTGCAAAATTCACAGATTAGCAGGAAGTTTTTGGGATATCAGTTTGCACTAATGCCGTGGTTATGTTTTATGTCAGGCGTTGGATCAGACCCAAGAATTAGGATCCAAAGTACCAAAGAAAAACATAACCAGTCTATCAAGTTTGGCTTACAAGTTTTGAATGTTGGGTTGCTATAAACATAATCTGCCTTAGACTGGGTGCTGTGATGGCACAGATTATTGATTGGCATGGATCCTTACAGTTGAAAGCAACTTCTGTTCTGTCCACATCTCTTAACGTCTCTCCCTGTGACATTTATCCAGTTGCACAAGTTGGCTGTATGGTGAAACAAAAAAGCTTAACTTGGATTTTGTGAGGTGCAGGCGAGTGATCGCAAACAATCGTGAAGTTATTCCCCTACTGAAATTGACCCCAGTGTACAGATGAATGTAGAAATCTTGACGTTGTGGTCTATCGTTCTGGGCTCTGATACAGGCCAAGCTGTGGACCCCTGCCCACAAACACCACCACCTCCCCTCCCCCCTTCCCCCTCCCCCCTCAGAGCTGGCAATCATGAAATCAGAGAGAATTTGTGCTAGTGAGTTTAGAAATGGAAGGTTAGTCCAGATGAATGCATGGCCGGAGAGATGGTGCACACAGGAGGGCTTTAGATTTTTGGGACGCTGGGACCATGTTTTGGGGAAGGTGAAATCTGTACAAGGCAGATGAGTTATACCTGAACTGAAGCGAGACTGGCATTGTTGTAACGATGTTTGTTAGTGCTATTGGAGAGGGTTTGAAGTACCTTGGCAGGGGGTGAGATTCTGAGAGAACACTCAGCAGGGAGTAATGCACACTCAGTATTAGAAGAGACAGAAAGTGAATCAGGAAGGCATTGAATTTATAGGCCAGTGAAGGCACTAGGGAGCTCAGCAAGATTGGATGGTATTTATTTGAATGCAAGGAGTCTGATGGATAAGACAGATGTGCTGAGGGCACAGATTAAAACATGGGGATATGATGTTATTGCTGTCACTGAGACAAGGTTGAGAGAGGGGCCGGATTGGCAGCTCTAAATTATAGAATATAGGATCCACAGACAAGGCAGGGAAGGTGGTAAACGAGGAGGGGGTGTCACAATTTTGATCAGAGAATCAATCACAGCAATAAGGAGGGACAACATTATAGAAGGCTCTGCATACTGCCAGTCAGCCAGCTGCCCACTTGGAATGGGTACAAAGTGACGGCAGCAGATTTAAAGGTTCAGACTTCACCCTAGGATTTGAACAGCACTGAACTCAATTTTACCCTGGCCACTCCTTCAGTGAAGTGGCGAAGGAGTGCCTTTTAGATAAGATGTTAAACTAAGCCCCATGTAGGTGTGAAGGATGCCATGGCACTATTTGCAGAATGTAAGGTTTTCCCCACGCTCAGGCTGTTATACCTCCCTTAATTAACGGTGCCAGAGACAACTTGACTACTTATTCATAGTTTGTAGGAAATTGCTGCCCAAAAATTATCTTCATGACAAGTGATTGTAATTGGAAAATGATGATTTATTTGTGAAGCAGTTTGGATTCCTTGATTAAACTCATCTGGTTCACTGATACCCTTTAGGGAAGTAAATCTGCCATCTTTACCTGGTCTGGCCTACATGAGACTCCAGACCCACAGCAATGTGGTTGACCCTCAACTGCTCTCTGAAATGGCCTCACAAGGCACTCAGTTCATGGGTGACTGGGGATGGGTAATAAATCCTGGCCAGCCAGCGAAACTCGTATCCCATGAATGAATAAAAAAAAAACATGATGTGGCCCTACTTTCTTTTCTTCCCTTTCTCTACCCCAAATTAATTTGTGTTTTTTTTGTTCCCCTGGTAACTAGAGTACGTAATCTCCAGTATCGGCCATTTCATACTGAGATAAGGCCAAACTTTCCCGGGATCCAGATGTGAAAGGCCCACCCCTATTTCCGACATCCCATTTTCACCATTAGGGGAAGGTTATTTGTGCATGGAGAAAACTGGAACTTGGTTTGTACCACTCCGGCTCAATGCTGAGTTCAAACGGACGGAGGCAAAGGCTGCAGTGTGGGAGTTACCAATTTTTAGAGTAATTGCAAATTGAAGAGCGGATAAAGTTTGTAGAACTGTCAAGCTGTGATGTTATTTAAATCCCCAGGCCTTTAAAAATAAAACAACACTCTCCTCCCTGTGTCAGTGAGAGTTAAGAAAATGCTGACACCATCCTGGTAAATCCCTCCTGCAGCTTTTCAATAATCTTGACATCTTCCTAATGGTTGGTGTCCAGATTTTTGTGCAAAACCAGCAGAGACCTGTAGGGATTTGTAAAAGGTCAGTGTGACTCACTTTTCTATTCTATGCCCTGAGTTGTAAAATGTATCCAATATGCTTTCTCAACCATGACCTTAGCTTGCCCTACAGACATCAAAGAATTGTGGATACATACCCATCGATCCCCTTGTTTCTCCACCTCCCTCAAAATAGTACCATTTAGATTATATTACCCTCTCAAGTTCTTTCTCCCACTACACACTTACCTACATTAAGTTGTGCCTGCCATTAGTCTGCCCATTTCATCAGTCTCGCTGTGTCCTCCTAAGTCTGTCACTCTCAAGCTATTTACTACATTGGCATGTTTTGTATCCTCTGCACACTTCAGTCAGAAGTCTAAAGGGGCCATCGGTGGCGGGGTGAGAGGCAGGGAGGGCTGGAGAATTGGCAGTGAAGGGAGAGAGTTAAGTGCCCATCACCTTCACAACCTTATGGGATTGTCTCAGTGGTGGGAGTCACGGATGGTCTCCAATCCAGTGATCAATTGAGATCCTAAGCGGCTACTTAATGGCCATGAAGGCCTCATGCGCTGACTGCTGGTATCTTACCAGTGCCACATGAGGAGACGGGGAGGTGAGGGTGGCTGCTTGCTTTGTTCCCGTGACTTCAACTTTTACTAGCCTATTCCTTTCTATCTATTGTTAGCTCATCTAATATTCTTACATCCTTCTACCCTGACCTTAACTTTGCCTTTTCTTGTGAAGACACGTACTCCATTATCTTTCATAAGATTTAATTTTCTGTCCCTAATCAGCCCAACCACAACAATCCCATGACTCATATGTACAATTGAATGGACTTTTGAATGGACTTACCTTGCATTAAGCTGATCTTTCTCTACACCCTAGCTATGACTGTAACATTACATTCTGCACTCTCTCGTTTCTTTCTCTATGAACGGTATGCTTTGTCTGTATAGCGTACAAGAAACAATACTTTTCACTGTATGTTAATACATGTGACAAGAATAAATCAAATCAAAACTTCTTTTTCTCTTTTCCATTTCCTATTACCAGCACATTTTAGTCTTGTAGTCCCTCTTGCATCATTTTTCAATTTTCGGTTCCAGTCCTTGTATTCTGCGCTTGAAAGTTTATCATTAATTTTCCCTTTGCTGGTTTATTGTCTGGAGTGGATTGGGGAAAGAGGTTAGCTGAGAAGGTTGTTGATTAACCGTGCCAGACATTTATGAAAATAGCTCATGACTCATAACAAAGATATACCCAAATGAGGAAGAAGGATTCTAGGAAGGGGACAAATCAACCCTGGTCGACCAAGGAATTTAAAGATCATGTTAAACGGAAAGAAAAAATATACAATGTGCAAAGATTAATGATAAGGCAGAAAATAAGGCAAGTTTTAAAAACCAACCAAAGATGACCACAAAATAATAAAGAGGGAGAAGATAAGCTGAGGGTAAATTAGCCAGCAATATAAAAATGGACAGTAAGAGCTTCTTTACATATATAAAAATGAAGAGAGAGGCCAAAATGAAAATAGGTCCCTGAGGAAATGAGACTGGGGACATAATAACGGGAAACCAGGAAATGGCAGAGGAATTATTAAACTTTGCACCCATCTTTATGGTAGAAGATATTAATAATATTCCAAAAATACTAAATAGTTGAGGAGCAGAAATGGGGGGTTGGGGGAAATAATTACAATAACTATTACTAGAGAAAAGTATTAGAGAAGCTATTGGAGCTAAAGGCCAATAAGTCCCCTGGACCTGATGGATTGTATCCTAGGATATAAAAGGAAGTAGCTACAGAGATAGTGGATGCACTGGGAGTAATTTTCAAAGAATCCTTAAGTTCTGGAAAAGTCTCAGGGTATTGGTAAACTGCCAAAGTGACGCCTTTATTCAAAAAGGGAGGGAGACAAAAAATCAAATAGCTATAGACCAGTTAGTTTAACACCTGTCATTGTGTAAATGTTAGAATTCATTGTAGAGTTTGTAATAGCAGAGCATTTAGAAATACATAATATAAACAAGCATAGTCAGCATGGCTTCATCAAGGGGAAATCATGTCTGATGAACATGTTAGAATTTTTTTGAGGTGGTAATAAGCAAGACAGATAAAGGAGAACCAGTAAATGTAACTAAATTGGATTTCCAAAAAGTGTTCGATAAGGTATAGCACAAAATGCTACGCAATAAGATGAGACGCCTTGCTATTGGGGTGGAATGTTAGCCTGGATAGAGGATTGGTTAACTAACAGAAGACAAAGAGTTGGAATAAGGGGTGTTTTCAGGATAGCAACCTGTAATTAGTGAAGTGCCATAGGGATCCGTGCAGGGGGCACAACTGGTTACAATACTTAGAGTCATAGCGTCATAGAGGATTACAGCATGGAAACAGGCCCTTCAGCCCAACTTGTCCATGCTACCCTTTTTTTTAAACCCCTGAACTAATCCCAATTGCCTGCATTTGGCCCATATCCCTCTATACCCAACGTGCTCATGTAACTATCTAAATGCTTTTTAAAAGATAAAATTGTATCCTCCTCTACTACTACCTCTGGCAGCTTGTTCCAGACACTCACCATCCTCTGCGTGAAAAAAAATTGCCCCTCTGGACACTTTTGTATCTCTCCCCTCTCACCTTAAACCTATGCCCTTTAGTTTTAGACTCTCCTACCTTTGGGAAAACATATTGACGATCTACCTTGTCTATGCCCCTCATTATTTTATAGGTCACCCCTCAGCCTTCTACGCTCCAGAGAAAAATGTCCCAGTCTATTCAGCGTCTCCTTATAACTCAATCCATCAAGTCCCGGTAGCATCCTAGTAAATCTTTTCTGCACTCTTTCTAGTTTAATAATATAACTTCTATAATAGGGTGACCAGGATTGCACACAGTATTTCAAGTGTGGCCTTACCACTGTCTTGTACAACTTTAACAAGACATCCCAACTTCTGTATTCAATGTTCTGACCGATGAAACCAAGCATGCCAAATGCCTTCTTCACCACTCTGTCCACCTGTGACTCCACTTTCAAGGAGCTATGAACATGTACCCCTCGATCTCTTTGTTCTGTAACTCTCTCCAACGCCCTACCATTAACTGAGTAAGTCCTGCCCTGGCTCAATCTACCAAAATGCATCATCTCGCATTTATCTAAATTAAACTCCATCTGCCATGTGTCAGCCCACTGGCTCAGTTGATCAAGATCCCACTACAATTGGAGATAACCTTCTTCAATGTCTGCCATGCCACCAATCTTGGTGTCATCTGCAAACTTACTAACTATGCCTCCTATATTCTCATCCAAATCATTAATATAAATGACAAATAACAGTGGGCCCAGCACTGATCCCTGAGACACACCGTTGGTCACAGGCCACCAGTTTGAAAAACAACACTCTGCAACCACCCTCTGGCTTCTGTCAAGAAGCCAATTTTAGAACATAGAACATAGAACATTACAGCGCAGAACAGGCCCTTCGGCCCACGATGTTGCGCCGACCAGTTACAAAAACAATGACCCACTAGCCTATACCAATCCCTTTTCGTCCATAAACCTATCCAGAGATCTCTTAAACGCCCCCAAACTAGACGCATTTACAACTGCAGCAGGCAGGGCATTCCAATCCCTCACCACCCGCTGGGTAAAGAACCTACCCCTGACATCCGTCCTGTAGCTACCCCCCCTTAATTTAAAGCCATGCCCCCTCGTGCTAGCTTTCTCCATCCGAGGAAAAAGGCTATCACTATCCACCCTATCTAAACCTCTAATCATCTTATATGTTTCAATAAGATCCCCTCTTAGCCGCCTTCTTTCCAACGAAAACAACCCTAGATCCCTCAGTCTCTCCTCATAGGACCTCCCCACCATACCAGGCAACATCCTAGTAAACCTCCTCTGCACCCTCTCCAACGCCTCCACATCCTTCTTGTAATGCGGGGACCAGAACTGCACACAGTACTCCAAGTGCGGCCGCACTAGAGTAGTGTACAGTTGCAACATTACACTGCGACTCCTAAATTCAATCCCCCTACCAATAAACGCCAAGACACCGTACGCCTTCTTGACAACCTTATCTACTTGATTCCCAACTTTCAGGGATCTATGTACACACACACCTAGATCCCTCTGTTCATCCACACTATTCAAAGTCCTCCCGTTAGCCCTATACTCGACACATCTGTTGCTCCTACCAAAGTGAATTACCTCACACTTCTCCGCATTAAATTCCATCCGCCACCTCTCGGCCCAGCTCTGCAACCTATCTAAGTCTCCCTGCAGACTATGACACCCTTCCTCACAATCTACCACACCTCCAACTTTGGTGTCATCAGCAAATTTACTAATCCACCCAACTATACCCTCATCCAGATCATTAATAAAAATTACAAACAACAGTGGCCCCAAAACAGATCCCTGAGGCACACCACTCGTAACTGCACTCCATGATGAATATTTACCATCCACCACCACCCTCTGTCTCCTATCTGATAGCCAATTCCTGATCCAACTTCCTAGATTACCCACAATCCCATACATCTGCATTTTCTGCAGAAGCCTACCATGGTGAACCTTATCGAACGCCTTACTAAAATCCATGTATACCACGTCAACTGCCTTACCCCCATCCACCTCTTTGGTCACCTTCTCAAAAAACTCAATAAGGTTAGTAAGGCACGACCTACCTGCTACAAAACCATGCTGACTATTTCTAATCAATTCATTACACTCCAAATAACTATAAATCCTATCCCTAATAATTTTTTCTAAAACCTTGCCCACAACAGAAGTAAGACTCACCGGTCTATAATTCCCGGCAAAGTCTCTGTTCCCCTTCTTAAACAATGGGACAACATTCGCTATCCTCCAATCCTCCGGGACTACACCAGAGACCAATGACGACCTGAAGATCTGAGCCAGAGGCTCTGCAATCACCTCTCTAGCCTCCCAGAGAATCCTAGGGTAGATCCCATCCGGACCAGGGGACTTATCTATTTTCAGCCCCTCAAGAATTTCCAGCACATCCTCTTTATCAACCGTAATACTGTCTATTTTACACCCCTGCAACCCAATGTCCTCCTCAGCTATATTCATGTCCCCATTTTGTCTCCATTTAGATCCCTCACCCTGGATCCCGTGAGATTTAACCTATGCAACAACCTACCATGCGGTACCTTGTCAAAGGCCTTGCTAAAGTCCATGTAGTCAACATCAACTGCACTGCCCTCATCTACCTTCTTGGTTACCCCTTCAAAAACCTCAATTAAATTTGTGAGACATGATTTTCCACTCACTAAGCCATGCTGACTGTCCCTGATCAGTACCTACATCTCTAAATGCTTGTAGACCCTGTCTCTCAAAATACCTTCCAACAATCTACCCACCACAGATGTGAGGCTCACTGGCCTGTAGTTCCCAGGCTTTTCACATATTAGTGACTCGGACGAGAGAAGTGAATATACTGTTCCCACGTTTGTTGATGATACAAAAATAGGTGGGATGGCAAGTAGTGAGGATGAAGCACAGTCTCCAGAGGGATATAGACAGGTTAAGTGAGTGGGCAAAAACTTGGTAGATGGAATATAATATAGGAAAATGTGAAGTTATGTACTTGGATAGGAGGAATAAATGAGCTGAATATGATTTACGTGGAGAAAGACTGCAGAAAGCTGCAGCACAGAGGGATTTGGGGGTCCTTGTGCATAAATCACAGAAAGCTAGCATGCGAGTCCAGCAGGTAATTGGGAAAGCAAATGGATGTTGCACTTTGTTTCAGAGGAAATAGCGTATAAAAATAGGGATGTCTTGCCTGAACAATGCGAGGTACTAATAAGAATACACCTAGAGTACTGTGAACAGTTTTAGAACATAGAATATAGAACACTACAGCGCAGAACAGGCCCTTCGGCCCACGATGTTGCGCCGACCAGTTAAAAAACAATGACCCTCTAACCTAAACCAAGCCCTTTCCATCCATAAACCTATCCACGGATCTCTTAAACGCCCCCAAACTAGGTGCATTTACAACTGCAGCAGGCAGGGCATTCCAATCCCTCACCACCCTCTGGGTAAAGAACCTACCCCTGACATCCGTCCTATAACTACCACCCCTTAATTTAAAGCCATGCCCCCTCGTGCTAGCTTTCTCCATCCGAGGAAAAAGGCTATCACTGTCCACCCTATCTAAACCTCTAATCATAGAACACTACAGCACAAACAGGCCCTTCGGCCCACGAGTTGCGCCGATCACATCAACACCTACCAATCTATAGACCTATCTATAACCCCCAATCCCATAAAACCCCATATACTCATCCAGAAGTCTTTTAAAAGACCCCAGCGAGTTCGCCTCCACCACCACTGACGGCAGCCGATTCCATTCACTCACCACCCTCTGAGTGAAAAACTTACCCCTAACATCACTTCTGTACTTTCCTCCCCGCACCTTCAATCTGTGTCCTCTCGTAGCGACCATTTCAACCCGGGGAAATAGCCTCTGAGAATCCACCCTATCTATTCCTCTCAACATTTTATAAACTTCTATCAGGTCGCCTCTCAACCTTCGTCTCTCCAGGGAAAAGAGACCCAGCTCCCTCAACCTAACTTCATAAGGCATGCCTCCCAGTCCAGGCAACATCCTTGTAAATCTCCTCTGTACCCTTTCAATAGCTTCTACGTCTTTCCTATAGTGAGGCGACCAGAACTGCACACAGCACTCCAAATGAGGCCTGACAAGGGTCTTATAAAGTTGCAGCATTACCTCCCGACTCCTAAACTCAATCCCTCGATTAATGAAGGCCAGTACACCATACGCCTTCTTGACCACCTCTTCCACCTGCGAGGCCGATTTAAGAGTCCTGTAGACCCGGACCCCAAGATCCTTCTGCTCTTCAACACTACTAAGACTCCTGCCCTTGATAGTGCACTCGTTCATCCCGTTGGTTCTGCCAAAATGGATGACTACGTATTTATCCGCGTTGAAGTCCAGCATCCTATTTATGTCCTGCTGCAACTTTTGACATCCTTCCAGACCATCCACAACACCACCGACCTTCGTGTCATCTTATGTGTTTCAATAAGGTCCCCTCTTAGCCGCCTTCTTTCTAACGAAAACAACCTCAAATCCCTCAGTCTCTCCTCATAGGACCTCCCCTCCATACCAGGCAACATCCTGGTAAACCTCCTCTGCACCCTCTCCAAAGCCTCCACATCCTTCCTATAATGTGGGGACCAGAACTGCACACAATACTCCAAGTGCGGCCGCACCAGAGTTTTGTACAGTTGCAACATGACGTTGCGGCTCCTAAATTCAATCCCCCTACCAATAAACGCCAAGACACCGTATGCCTTCCTAACAACCCTATCTACTTGATTCCCAACTTTCAGGGATCTATGTACACATACACCTAGATCCCTCTGTTCATCCACACTATTCAGAGTCCTACCGTTAGCCCTATACTCTACACATCCGTTATTCCTGCCAAAGTGAATTACCTCACACTTTTCCGCATTAAACTCCATTATCTAAATTGGTCCCCTTATCTAAAGAAAGATATATTGGCAATGGAGGCCGTCCAGAGAAGGTTCATTATGTTGATCCCAGATATAGATGGATTTTCTTATGAAGAGTGGGTTGGGCCTGCACCCATTGGGGTTTAGAAGAATGAGGGGTGACCTTATTGAGACATATCGGATTCTCAGGGGGGTTGACAGGGTATGTACTGAGAGGTTGTTTCCCTTGTGGGAGTATCTAGGGCCAGATGGCCTAATCTCAGAATACAGGGTTGCCCATTTGAGACAGATCAGGAGGAATTTCTTTAGAGTGTAGTGGATCTGTGGAACTCTTTTATCACAGAGGTATGTAGAGGTTGGGTTGTTGAAAATGTTCAAGGCTGAGATAAATTTTTAATCAGTAAGGGAATCAAGGTTTATGAGGATAAGGCAAGAAAGTTGAATTGATGATTATTATATCAGATCAGTCATGATCTCATTGAATGGTGGAGCAAACTCAATGGGTGAAATGGCCGACTTCTGTTTCTAAGTCTAATGGCTTATATTTTGTCATTCAGGGAGCACTAACATAATGTGTGTCAGATCTTTCCTCCTGATTGAAATATGTTTGTACCTGATTTATGTTTGCCTTCAAGACTTGTTATTGCTCATTTACCATTTCCCAAGTCAACATTGTGCTAGGTCCCTTCTCAAAACATTGAAATGGATTCTGTTCCAATTGAATATAGTCAACTGTGATTTTCTTCTGTCCCTTCTCATCACTTGTTTAAACATAATTTAATCAATATTATGCAGATCTCTAAGTGAACAATCAGCAGAGATCTATGTGTTTAATATATTTTACATTTGTTTTGACCTACATAAAAGCGTCATGTCCCAATGATTAATCTATTATCAAAAATGGTGCACTAAGCTCACAGGTGAGTTTGCAAACAATGCAATATCATCTATAAAACTGAACGCCATGATACTATCAAGAATGCCTGGAACAGCTACTTCCAATCTGTTACAAAGGTGGCAAGGTGACACAGTGGTTAGCATTGCTGCCTCACAGCGCCGGGGACGTGTGTTTGATTCCCAGCTTGGGTCACTATCTGTGTGGAGTTTGCATGTTCTTCGCATCTCTGTTTGAGTTTCCTCCCACATTTGATTTGATTTAATTTATTATTGTCCCATGTATTAGCATACAGTGAAAAGTATTATTTCTTGCGTGCTGTACAGAGAAAGCATACTGTTCATCGAGAAGGAAACGACAGAGTGCAGAATGTAATGTTACAGCCACAGCTAGGGTGCAGAGAAAGATCAACTTAATGCAAGGTCGGTCCATTCAAAAGTCTGATGGCAGCAGGGAAGAAGCTGTTCTTGAGTTGATTGGTACATGACCTCAAACTTCTGTATCTTTTTCCTGACGGAAGATGATGAAAGAGAGAATGTCCGGGATGTGAGGGGTCCTTAATTATGCTGGCTGTTTTGCCGAGGCAGTGGGAAGTGTAGACAGTCAATGGACGGGAGGCTGGTTTTTGTGATGGATTGGGCTACATTCACGACCTTTTGTAGTTCCTTGTGGTCTTGGGCAGAGCAGGAGCCCATACCAAGCTGTGATATAACCAGAAAGAATGCTTTCCATGGTGCATGTGTAAAAGTTGGTGAGAGTCATAGGTGACATGTCAAATTTCCTTAGTCTTCTGAGAAAGTAGAGGCATTGGTGGGCTTTTTTAACTTGAGTGTCCAGGACAAGTTGTTGGTGATCTGGACACCTAAAAACTTGAAGCTTTTGACCCTTTCTACTTCGTCCCCATTGATGTAGACAGGGGCATGTTCACTTCTAGTCCTGAAGTCGCTGACAATCTCCTTTGTTTTGTTAACATAGAGGGGGAGATTATTGTTGCCGCACCAGTTCACCAGATTCTCTATCTCATTCCTGTACTCAGAATCATCATTGTCTGAGATCCAAGATGTCATCAGCAAACTTGAAAATCGAATTGGAGGGGAATTTGGCCGCACAGTCACAGGTGTATGAGGAGTATAGTAGGGGGCTGAGAACACAGCCTTGTGGGGCACCGGTGTTGAGGATGATTGTGGAGGAGGTGTTGTTGCCTATCCTTACTGATTGTGGTCTGTGAGTTAGGAAGTTCAGGATCCAGTTGCAGAGGGAGGTGCCGAGGCCCAGGCCACAGAGTTTGGAGATGAGCTTCGTGGGAATAATAGTGTTGAAGGCTGAGCTGTAGTCAATAAATAAAAGTCTGATACAGGTGTTCTTGTTATCTAGGTGTTCCAGGGTTGAGTGCAGGGCCAGGGGGATGACATCTGATGTAGGCCTGTTGTGGCACGAAGCAAATTGGAGGATCCAGGTAGTCCAGGAGACTGGAATTGATTCGTGCCATAACTCACCTTTCGAGGCACTTCATAATGATGGATGCCAGAGCCATCAGCTGATAGTCATCGAGGTACACTGGTTAGGTACCAGGATGATGATCATCTTCTTATAGCAGATAGGGACTTCAGATTGTTGTAAAGAGAGGTTTAAAATGTCTGCAAATACCCCACCAGCTGATACGCGCAGGATCTGAATGCTGGCCCGGGTTCCCCATCCAGGCCAGTTGCTTTCCATGGGTTGACCTTTGAGAAAGCTGTTCTGACATTTACAATGGTGATCCCCAGGTACAGGTTCATCCAGGGCTTCTAGGGTGGGGGACATGCTCTCGCTAGCGTCTTGCTCAAAACGGGCATAGAATGCATTGAGCTCATCAGGGAGGGGTGCATTGGAGCCAGCAGTTTGACACGCCTTCATCTTGTAGCTTGTTATGTCTTGCTGACCTTGCCATAGTTGACAGGGGTCTGTGTGGCTAGCCTGGGACTCTAGTTTGGTCTGGTACTGTCTTTTGGCATCTTTGATGAATCTCCTTAGACCGTATCTGGCTTTCTTGTATAGGTCAATGTCGCTTGACTTGAACGCCTCAGACCTGGACTTCAGCAAGCAGTGGATATCCCTGTTCATCCGTGGTTTCCGGTTGGGAACACACTGGTTTGCTTCTTTGGCACACGGTCTCCTGCACACTTACTAATGAAGTCAGTTAGTGTAGTGGCGTACTCGTTCAGGCTGGTGGCAGAGATTTTAAATAGTGACCAGTCCACTGACTCCAAGCAGCCCCGTAGATTATCCAATTCCTCAGACCAACATTGCACAACTTTCTTTGATGGATTTTCCGGCTTCAGTTTTTGCTTGTAAGCCGTCCAAAGATGTGCAGGTCAGGTGCATTGGCCATGCTCATTGTACTGGCAGACCTGACAGTGAATTGAGCACATCACTGATGAAGACTTTGAATGAGGTGGAGAACCGTGGATAATTTTGCCTTGCTCCTCCTCACAGAGGCAGTGGGGCATTCAGTAAATCCATCATTTATCTTTTTAAAGCTGGAATACAAATCTCAGAAACATTGCAAGGTTTAACCATGTATGCCATAGGTTTTAACTTCCTCAGGGGTAACATATTGATAGCCTTATGAATATTCACAGAGGACCGTGACTGAGTTTCTGCAGAATCTTGTTAAATTTCATGTTAATATCGCGATTTGCCTGAACACGTTCCTCATTAAAAGTAAAATCCAGTCTGTTCATTTCTGCTTACTGCATGCATCTCCTGCCTGCTCTGCATGTCAAGATAACCCGCAGAAGCAGTTTAAGATGTTAGCAAGATACATTGATCATTTACTGTTTCATTACCATTGGATAGAATAGGTAGACTTCCCTCAAATAGAATCCTGTTCTGCAGCTTCAGAAGGAAGAGTTAACGTTTTCTTACACAGTTCATCAGGACTATTGTCGACCTGCCCTATTTCTTCCCACGTCCATTCCCTGTCCATCCTAGAGCACGTTTGAACCATTTGGCAGGAATACCGACCCTTTATACTACACCAAAATCCAACATTTTTGAAGTTCTATCCTTCAGCTGACCTAGTTTGATTCAAATTTTCACCTTCATGTATATAGCATGACTCAGTGTTTATGTAGCATTGTGTTTGGTTGTGGGAATTGCATGTAAGAAGTCTCACAACACCAGGTTAGAGTCCAACCAGTTTATTTGACAGTAATCCCACAAGCTTTTGGAAATGGTGTTCCTTCGTCAGGTGTGTGGAAGATTCTGATCAGAGCAAGGCATATAAAGACGCACACACAGCTGTGAAGAAGGACCACCACTATCGACCCGAGGCCTTTTGCTGCGTGGTAGCTTTCAATGCGATCAAATTGATGAGTTTTCAGCTGGATGGTGTATGTTGCCGGGGGGGGGGGGGGGGGGGGCCTCTGTGGTGGTGGTGGTGGTGGGGGGGACCTGACCAGATTTTAAATCCTGCATTCTGATAGGGGTATGCTGCACTGGGTCCGAAGTCCTCTCAAGTGAACTTTCGCATTGGTTTTAGCTAACCAGGACCTGCATGTGATGGCAACCAATCAAGAAGGCAGCTTACTACCTACTTCATGAGGTAGTCAACGATAGGCTCAGCACAGAATCATAGAATCCCTCCAGAGGCCATTTGGCCCACTGAGCCTGCACTGATAACAATCCCACCAAAGCCTTATCCTCATAATCCCATGAAATTACCCTGCTAGTTCCCCTGACACTAATGGGCAATTTAACATGGCCAGTCAACCTAACCCACACATCTTTGGAGTGTGGGAGGAAACCTGGGCACCCAAAGGAAACCCACACAGATGTATGGAGTTACGCACAAATTCCACACAGGCAGTCACTGAAGGCCAGAAAGAAACCCGTGTCGCTGGTGCTGTGAGACAGCAGTGCAAATCACTGTGCCACCATACATGCTATGAAAATGTTTTTTCCTCTGTTTTGCTGAGCAGCTTAATCAGAGGCTGCCCTGTGTAACCCCCACTTTTGCTGCCCCACTATCTTTTAGATGTGCCTATGTGATCACTTCAGTCAATGCCCATGTGGTAACACTGACTTTCATTTCAGCTTGGATGACTTGTTCAGCTGGTCTGTTGGATGCTAGGTGGTAAGATGCAGTGCTAATGTGCTTTGTAAGGTTATGAAGGGTGAAGACCTGAAACTGAGCACTTGTGAGGCTGTTCCTTTATTAGACACTTCAGATATTCCATGGTGAAAAAACATTGATGTAACTTGTCACCTGTAGAGTGGGATGTTGGAGACTTCACCTCAAACACTTCCATCCACTTTGTGCACCAACAAGGAGTAAACACATTGTGCTCTTGAATGGACCGACATATGGACTCATACCCATGAGCAGCAAGGCCACTACCAAGGGTGCAGTGGGCTGAAGTGGGCAATCAGTGCCATTGGCTCTGTTCGCAGTGCTTAACTCAACTCTCATTGTCAGCATCAATGCCAGTCCACTGGACTTAACTCCTGGCGAGCATCTTCATCTTATATATACCCGGATGGGCACTGTGTGATTCAGCTGGGAAATTCTTTCTTCCTGGAACTGGAACAACTGCTGTTTCTCCCCAAAGTATGATGCCATCCTCGTGACTCAACTCATCTTTTCATATAAAATACAGGTTCATGTCTTCAGAAACTGGCTCATTGGCACAACTCATTAGTATCCTGTGCCTCACTTTGGAAAGCAGTGGATCCTAATTGATCCAGTATTTGATCTGTTTCGCCAAGGCTGGCAATGTGTCCAAGGAATTCAATGCCACGACAATCTCCTGTGATACTGGGGGTGGTGGAACAGTCCTTAGCAAAGGTAGGTGACTTAAGTGCATCTCTATTTGCTAGGTGTGGGGTTCCAGGCAGGTGCTTAAAGGTATATTCATAGCCGGAGAGGGTTAACACCCAACGCTGAATTCTTGCCGATGAAATTGACAGAATAGCCTTGCCTTCTTTAAAAAGACCCAAAAGTGGTTTGCGGTCAGAATCAATGGTTAACCCCTGGGAAGCCATCCTGCTGTTGGCTACTTAAACATCTGAGAGGCATATAAAACTATGGGCCCTCTCTAAAGGAGGTGACACGGATTCTCCAGTGAGTAAGTGAGATCTCTACCGCCTGCATCAAGTACCCACTGTGAGGAGTGTTGATCAAGGAAATGAAGATGACCCAATGTGCAGATCAACGTAGCATTCTCGACTCCAAGAAAACTGGGATGCATGATTACAGAGTAGAGAAAATGGTAAGAGATTAAATCATGTTACCTGTGAATCCTCTGGCATTAGATTAATCCTTTAATTATGCCACATACTGTTATAGCCTATAAGGCATAATGCAATGGTAATGTCATTAACTCTGAGCAAAACTAAATTATGTAATGTCTTGCTTCTGGATTAGACAATACGTTAGATTATAACTCATAAGAAATACTTATGAATTTCAATATGATATAATTTGGTCAATTTGAAGTCCCAGGTGGGAATGTGACTGGTTGACTGGCTGGCCAATCTGGGGGCTGTAGTATAGATCGTTTTGACATCACTTAAACAGTACATTGCTGGAAGACGTCTTGGCCAAAATAACTTTGAAAGTTGCCAGGCACTGGCTGCACAACCATTAAATTTGGGGATGAAGAAGCTGCTGTCTAGGGATTGGTCTAGTTGGTGGGGAAAATAACCACTGCCTGTCTGCTCAGATGGTGAATATTGTAGCGTTATCCAGTGAGTTTTTCCAGGCAGTTTGATCAATGTCTAGCTGCATTCAGCATGAGGGCCAAACTCAAGTTTCTGTAACTATCAGCCATCTTTTGCATTTTTATCAGCTTCCAACATTAACTCTCCAACAAGAATGTCACGTACTTGCTGAATTTCACCTCCCTCAGCTCCGTGTTGGGGTCATGCTCTGCATCATAGTATTGAAGTGCTCTTAGGCTGATTGGTTTTACCAAATTGACACTATTCTCCCCTGAATCTGGCTAAGTTAGGGGTTCCATTCGTAGACGGGCAGGGTAGAATAGGTGTAGGGTGATGCGGCGGCACGGGCTCGTTGGGCCGAAGGGCCTGTTTCCCATGCTGGGTTGTTCTTTGTTCTTTGAAGTGGTGCAAAAAATTAAATCACGTGGCTGGACAGGTTATCTTATTTTAATGTTTTGATGTGATGTGGTTGGCCAGGTCAGGATCCTGAATTGTCCTTGTGAAGGTGAGCAGCCCTTAACCGCTGCTGTCCATGTGGTGTAGGTACACCCACAGTGCTGTTAGGGAAGGACTTCCAGGATTTTGACCCAGCGACAGTGAAGGAACGGCAGTTATATTTCCAAGTCAGGATGGTGAGTGATTTGGAGGGGAAATTGCAGCTGGTGGTGTCACCAAGCGCCCGCTACCCTTGTCCTTCTATCTGGTGGAGATTGCCGGTTTGAAAGGTGCTGTCAGAGAAACCTTGGTGCGATGCTGCAGCGCATCTTATAGTTTGTACACTTTACTGCCACTGTACGTTGATGGTGGAGGGAATGAATGGTCAAGAAAGTGGATGGGGTGCCAGTCAAGTAGGCTGCTTTGTCCTGGGTGTGGTCGAGCTTCTTTGAGTGTTGTTGATGCTTCAGTCATACAGGCCAGCAGAGAGAGTGTTCCATCCCACTCTCGACTTGAGCTTTGTTTGGTGAACAGGCTTTGGGGAGTCAAGAGGTGAATAACCTGCTGCAGAACGCAGGTTTCTGACCTGTCCTTGTAGCCACAGGATTTATATAGCTAGTGTGATTCATTTTCTGGTCAACAGTAACCCTTTCAGGATGTTGTTGGTTGTGGGGATTCAGCAACAAAAATGCTATTGAATGTCAAGAGGAGATGGTTAGATTCTCTGCTGTTAGAGATTGTCATTGCCTAGAAAGAACCTATTAGCCCCTCACACCCGTGCTGACTCAAAGAGTCTCCCAATAAATCATACTTGTCTACTTTTCCATTTTTCTTTTTGGTAATGCTTCTGTAAAGCACTTTCGGATGATCTCGACATTAAAGATGCTTCATAATGCAAGTTATTGGACCAAATTGTCTGTTTTAGTATTGAGTACGAGCTTTTCCTTCTGCAGAGCAAGTTATTTTTAGTAGCAATGTTTTCCATTAAATCTGGTTTTATTACAAGCAGTGAAATAAATCATTTCTACGGGCCTTGATTATGCATAAATAAATACCTTCCTTTCAATAATAAATGTGCTGAGAAATTGGTTTTGCAAAGAGATCATAAAGAATTCACTGGTGGGAAATCTAAAGGCGGAGGTTGCTTTTATATGGTTCTAGTTAGTGCGGTTGATGTAGTATTAGTAAGATTTTTTGAATGATATTTCACTCTAAGCCATTGTTCAGTCAGTAACACTGTTGCGTGTAAGCCAGATGGTTGGAGGTTCGAGACCCACTCCCTGACATAACACACAAAATTACAGCAGATAGCACTCCACTGCAGTACCGAGGGAGTGCTGAACTGTCAGAGGTGCTGCTTTCTGATTGTGACTGTAAATCGAGGCCGTGTCTGCCCTCTCTGGTGGGTGTGGAAGATCCCACTGCATTAGCTTCTGGTGTCCCTGGTAATAGTTACCCCTCAATCAATGTCGCAAAGACAGATTATCTGGCTGTTATCACATTGCTGTTTGTGGGAGTTTCCTGTATGCAAATTGGCTGCTATGCTTCCTACATTTACAATGGGAACAGTCATGGCCAAGGGATCAGACTGCTGATAGAACATAGAACATTACAGCTCAGTACAGGCCCTTTGCCCTTGATGTTGCGCTGACCAGTGGAACCAATCTAATGACCCTTTAACCTAAACTATTCCAATATTATCCATATGTCTATCCAATGACCATTTGATGAGTAGAGGCATGTTGTGACTGTACAATGAGAGTGTTTTGGAAAAGGCTGAGGAAGAGCACAGCTTCTGGCTAATTCAGTGTTAAAGAGAGAAATTCTTCCACTATATTCTTTTTAATATATATATATAAAAAAACTGATCCCTGGGAAACATCACTGTATAGAACTTTGGTGAGGCCACAGCTAGAGCACTGTGTGCAGTTCTGGTCACTGATATTAGGAAGGATGTGACTGCGCTGGAGAGGGTACAGAGGAGATTCACTAGGATGCCTCTTGGGATGGAGCATTTAAGTTGTGAAGAGAGGTTGGGTAGGCTTGGGTTATTTTTGTTGGAGCAGAGGAGACTGAGGGGCGATCTGATCGAGGTGTACAAGAATATGAGGGACGTGGACAGAGTGGATAAGGAGCAACTATTCCCCTTAGTTGAAGGGTCAGTCACAAGAGGGATCTAGGTGTGTGTGTACATAGATCCCTGAAAGTTGGGAATCAAGTAGATAAGGTTGTCAAGAAGGCGTACGGTGTCTTGGCGTTTATTGGTAGGGGGATTGAATTTAGGAGTCGCAGTGTAATGTTGCAACTGTACACTACTCTAGTGCGGCCGCACTTGGAGTACTGTGTGCAGTTCTGGTCCCCGCATTACAAGAAGGATGTGGAGGCGTTGGAGAGGGTGCAGAGGAGGTTTACTAGGATGTTGCCTGGTATGGTGGGGAGGTCCTATGAGGAGAGACTGAGGGATCTAGGGTTGTTTTCGTTGGAAAGAAGGCGGCTAAGAGGGGATCTTATTGAAACATATAAGATGATTAGAGGTTTAGATAGGGTGGATAGTGATAGCCTTTTTCCTCGGATGGAGAAAGCTAGCACGAGGGGGCATGGCTTTAAATTAAGGGGGGGTAGCTACAGGACGGATGTCAGGGGTAGGTTCTTTACCCAGCGGGTGGTGAGGGATTGGAATGCCCTGCCTGCTGCAGTTGTAAATGCGTCTAGTTTGGGGGCGTTTAAGAGATCTCTGGATAGGTTTATGGACGAAAAGGGATTGGTATAGGCTAGTGGGTCATTGTTTTTGTAACTGGTCGGCGCAACATCGTGGGCCGAAGGGCCTGTTCTGCGCTGTAATGTTCTATGTTCTATGTTCTATGTAGGTTCAAGGTGAGGAGCAGGAGGCTTAGGGAGGACGTAAGGAAAAACCTTTTTACCCAGAGGGTGGCCATGGTCTGGAATGCGCTGCCTGGGAGGGTGATGAGATGTGGGTTACCTCACATTCTTTACCTGGATGAGCACTTAGCCCTGAATGCTATGATGAGCCATGAGTCAAGTGCTGGCAGATGGGATTAGATGGGAGTTCAGGCGTTTCTAATGTGTTGGTGGGGACTTGATGGGCCGAAGGGCCTCTTCTGTACTATGGTTCTCCAGTCTGAAAAACACATGTTTGGTACTTCTTTCTGATATTTGTTCGAAACCAATTTTGTAACGAGCTTGCCACTGCCCCTTTACTCTCACGGGCTTCCAGTTTGCTAATCAGTCCATTATGTCTCACTTATCGATTATTATCACC
Organism: Carcharhinus amblyrhynchos; assembly: GCF_965287045.1. Taxonomy (NCBI): domain Eukaryota; kingdom Metazoa; phylum Chordata; class Chondrichthyes; order Carcharhiniformes; family Carcharhinidae; genus Carcharhinus; species Carcharhinus amblyrhynchos. The sequence continues at coordinate 136,931,105 of NC_137327.1, forward strand.
TTTTGATTATAATGCAATGTATCAATTGCACTACCTTCAGCAACCATCTGCATTTATTTTTTTTCAAATAGCTCAATCACATTTGTCAGGAATGACTTATCTTTTAGCTGTTGTTTATTAATTCACTTTTTCAAGTGAAAATTTGCCCTCGATTATGGCAACCAGTGACTTCCCCAGCAGGTTGACTGGTCTGTCATTATCAGCCTGATCACTCTTTCCATTGTTATCAAGGTGCATGGAACATTTGCAACCCAAGGAAAATTAAAAGCTTGTGGACAGAACTTCCAATGTTTTGTTCTTTATTCTTTCATGGGATTACAGCCAGGTCACCATTTATTGCCCATCCCTAATAGGCCCTGACATGAGATTGGCCCTGAACTGAGTGGCTTGCTGTGCCATTTCTCAGGACGGTTAAGAGTCAGCTACACGTTGCTTTGGGTTCTGAATTCACATAAAGGCCAGACCAGATAATTTGTCACATGTATTGGGATTCAGTGAAATGTACTGTTTATTGTGCACTATACAGACAAAGCATACTGTTCTTAGAGTACATAGAGGAGAAGGAAAAGAGAGGGTGCAGAATGTACTGTTACAGTCATAGCTAGGGTGTATTGAAAGATCAAGATAGTATAAAGTCTGATGGCAGCAGGGAAGAAGCTGCTCTTGAGTCGGTTGTACATGATCTCAGACTTTTGGATGGCGGATATCCTTCCCTAAAGGACATTAGATGGATTTTTATGACAATTGACAGTGGTTTCATGGTCATTATTAGTGAGACTAGCTTTTCAATTCCAGATTTGTTAACTGGATTTAAATTCCACTAACTGCTATGGTGAGATTTGAACCCATGTCCCCAGAGCAATAGCCTGTATCCCTGGATTAATAATCCCAGGATATTACCACTGCGCCAACTTCTTCCCATTTTGACCTTTACTTCCCTCAGTGGCCTGGGTGCACCCCACCTACAGTCATAGAGTCACAGATGATTACAGCATGGAAACAGGCCCTTCGGCCCAACTTGTCCATGCCGCCCCTTTTTTTAACCACTAAGCTAGTCCCAATTGCCCATATTTGTCCCATATCCCTCTATATCCCATTTTACCCATGTAACTGTCTAAATGCTTTTTAAAAGACAAAATTGTACCCGCCCCTACTACTACCTCTGGCAGCTTGTTCCAGACACTCACCACCCTCTGTGTGAAGCCACCTGACTGGGTGACTTTTCTACTTTGAGCTGCCAGGCTTGGCCATTGAATTTTTACATACGGTATAGCTGCCATCTCTGCCTTAGTTTCTTTGAGCTAACTCCGGGTGCCATACACTTTTGACTGAGTGCTTTGATCTCTTTAACTTTGGCTGGTTTGTATCATATTCTCCTTTTCTTTCCATTTTGGCTGTAATGACATTGCTTTTGGCCTCTGTATTTTAGTAGTTTCCTCTTTATTAGCCTCTCTAATGAGAACTGAACCCCCCCCCAGTGCCCCCCACCGAACCCCCCTGATTAAATGGACAGGATTCTCTCCAGGAACCTGCCAGCCCAGACCCAGATACAATTTCATGGTAGGGCAGCAGGGCCTTGGGTGGGGGAACCTGCCCTTTCATCTATTAAGACTCCTAAATAGCCACTTAATGGTCAATTAAAGGCCCTTTCCCGCACCCCCCCCCCAGCCTCAAAGTTTAGGTTGGCAGGTGCAAGTAGAAGAAATATTCTCACCATCTTCATTATGCAACTCAACCTGAAGGCCCCATTCTGAATTGGGGCAATGCCCCCACCATGACCTATACCCACCCTCCCCACAGCCACGAATGCCCCCCTTCCAATCTCCCCAGTGCCTGGGATGTAACTTTCTAACAGTCTTGGGACTGAGTCCCAGGCGCAGCATCACTTGTGGCAGTTGTAGTACTGTGCCTGGCCTGGTTGGAGAGCTGTCAGCCAATCAGATTGGCCAACAGCTGTCATGGGTGGGACTTAATTCCAAAAGCAGACGGAGATTAACCAAACAACGCTCAAAGGAGCGCTAAATGGCAGTGGGCTTTGAAAAAGCTCCCAATCCAAAAATTTTACCCAGAGTATGTGTTCTGCAACATTTCAATTTCATCTTGTGTGTTTATTTTGCTGATCCATTAGTGGCACTATCCTAATTCTAGGCAACAACCTGGTGGCCTTGTCCCAAGACAATTAATCTAGAAACTCAGCTAATGTCCTGGGGACTTGGGTTCGAATCCCGCCATGGCAGCCGGTGGAATTTGAATTCAATAAAAAATATCTGGAATTAAGAATCTACTGATGACCATGAAACCATTGTTGATTGTTGAAAAAACCCATCTAGTTCACTAATGTCCTTTAGGGAAGGAAATCTGCCATCCTTACCTGGTCTGGCCTACATCTGACTCCAGAGCCACAGCAATGTGTTTGACTCTCAACTGCTCTCCAAGGTCAATAAATGCTGGTCAGCTAGTGACGACCATGTCCCGTGAATGAATAAAATAAATCCTGATTTCCCCTGTTAATTTTCTTCTCTTTCCTCCTCTCTTGAAGGTGTGGGATCTAGTTCCACACAATTAGAAACAGCAAGGGATGCATGTCTCTGGTAAGTCCAGTCCCTCTGACAGCAGGGTTGTAGCAGGATGCCTTGTAGAGAGATCAGGGAAGCAAGGAATAAAGGAAAAAGCATGATAAGGGGAGATTTTAATTTTCTCACATAGTGGGAAGTGAGCAACTTCAAGTCATAAATGAGTTTCCAGAATCCAGGACAGTTTTCTGAAACATTAGCCTTGAATTTAATCTTCTGGGTGGATGTTGGTTAAAAATCTGGGATGCAAAATCCAAGCTCCATTCTGCCCTAATATCCAGAAACCAGATCTTCACCGAGGTTGCTACAAGTGGCAGGTCGGATTCCAATTTGGATTCCAAAGACATGGCCCCATGTGGTTAGCATTGCTGCCTCATAGCGTCAGGGACCCCGGTTCCTTTCCGGCCTTGGGTCACTGTCTGTGCAGAGTTTTGCACATTCCCCCTGTGTCTGCGTGGGTTTCCTCCCACAGTCCAAAAGTGTGCAGGCTAGTTTGATTGGCCATGCTAAATTGCTCCTTACTGTCAGGAAGATTAGCAGGGTAAATACGTGGGGCTACGGGAATAGGGCTTGGATGCGATTATTATCGGTGTAGGCTCGATGGGCCGAATGGCCAGGTTCAGCACTACAGGGATTCCGTGATTTATTGACAGAACTGATGCTGTGTCATAAATTTAACTGGAAATGAGGGGAGGCCAGAGCTGCCAGTTGCTTGGCTGCAGATCAAAGGTGGAAGGTAGCGACTCCTTAAGTGTTGAAGATCTGCTCTTTTAGCAGCTCTGATGGACCAGCAAATCCCCTCATGGAAGCCTCTGGTCTCTCCCAGCACAGCGCAGATCATTGCCCATGACCTCTCGTTGCAGCCTTGGCTGTGTCCACCAGTGGGCTTCTCCAGCCTCACCAACCATCTCCTCTTCCCCAGCCACAACACAATCCTGATCACAACCTGGAACCGATACTGAATCTGTCCCCACAACTCCCCAGCCATGGCCTCCTCACACTAATGTTTCTTCCTAGACATTGGATCAACTAATGGATGGGAAACAGTGCAGCAGTATAAGCAGGAGGGGCATGCCCCTTGTTCAAGGGGTCCTTTAATTGTTGCCTTTTCCACATTGTCCCCTGCTCCCAGTTAACACCAGAGCCAAAATGTTTAATTCAGATTGGATTTAGTAATGAGTAAAGAGCTAGGCTATGATTTTTGTCCCCTGATTGGATGCACAGAGATGGGAGATTTTCTGGGCTCTGTGAACCCACCCTTCATAAATGTCCATCCACAGGTGGGAATTGGTCATGGGGTGGGGATACAGGCCACAGTAGGAATCTAGGCGGGCAACTCTGTCATGAGTGCAGAGGCTGCTGGGTACGGAGACGGGCTGGGTGGAAGGTCTGTGTTTAAATAAAAAAAAGACTTTACTACAATCCTCATCCTTTATTCCCTTTTCCCCCCACCAATACATCCCACCAATGCCAACTCCTCACTCTTCCAAGCCAACTCATGTTAAACCATACCCCCGTGCAAACTTTCCCAGTATCTTTGGATATTTTTGACAGTTCCTTGACAGATGGACACTGTTTTGACAGTTGATGGTTCCATGAATTTGTGCATAAAAAGCACACAATCATGTTCAATTTTAACAATTCAAGAACGTGCCTGACCTCACTCAAGATTTCCCAGTGCCCTCCCCCAAAGGGCTATGTGAATAAATTTTACCAAGGTCAGGTCTCCTCTTATCTGCTATAATTTGCACACTCTTGGTTTCACACCCCGGCTGTGCTAAATCTCACTTCATTGGAAGCAGCTGGTGATTTAAATGGCTAGCTGTCTTTGCAAATTGCATACGTGCAAACCCTGGCTGAATCCCACCCCGTAAAGAGGGGAAATGCTGGGTTTGAAGGAAGGCATTTAGAAATTTCTGGAATTTCTGCCGTGATGGAGGACTCTAGAATTTATTAAAAATCTGGCACTTAAGAGAGTAGCTTGCAAGCAGAGAACGTAACATGTTGGAATTTGACATTAAGTTTGAGAAGGGGGAAGGAGCACACTCAAAGGATTTGAACTTATGGCATAACCAGAACACGTTAAACAAGGTTGATCATTTAATTGGTAAATCAATAACAAACAAATGTTTATTTTGCAAGAGTTTTTAGCACAATGCAGTGTCAATACTGTAATGACTTTAATCAGACAATTGAGGTGGGCCTGTTAGAACATGAACTTCCTGATTTAGGGCCAAATTAATGGCCAATCAGGGAGCCTCTTGTTTTGTGTTTAACCAAGTGTGTCAGTTCCTCTGGCACTCCGAGTGTAGACTGCTAACTGTATGCACTCTGTCTGCTGTTGTCACACTTGCAAATAAAGGTATATTGGTGAAGTGACTTCTGCCGCTGAGGATGTATTACAAGTTCAAACCTCCACAGAGCAAAAGTTCCACTTACGCAATCAAGCAACAACACTCAGCACATGAGGTTAGAAGCAGTGTGAAGGAAATGGTTTACACATATGACAAGAAAAGTGACAGTCCAGCAGACTGGGATAAATATAGAAAGCAACAAAGCAGCATAATGGAGAAATGAAAAAAAAACAATGCTGCAAGTGACATCAAGGTGAATGGTAAAAGTTTTGAGAAAGTTATTAAGAGGAGAGCAGCTGAGAAGTTGTGGAGCCCATTAAAACAGACACAGTTGGTACTATCATAGACAGCAGGATAAAGGCAGATTTCACAAAGAAACAAGGCAAAATACCTGTGGTAGATCTAGATAGGCTGGGCGAATGGGCCAGGAACTGGCAAATAGAACATATAACATTACAGCGCAGAACAGGCCCTTCGGCCCACGATGTTGCGCCGACCAGTTAAAAAGCAATGACCCTTTAACCTAAACCAAACCCTTTCCATCCATAAACCTATCCACGGATCTCTTAAACGCCCCCAAACTAGGCGCATTTACAACTGCAGCAGGCAGGGCATTCTAATCCCTCACCACCCTCTGGGTAAAGAACCTACCCCTGACATCCGTCCTATAACTACCCCCCCTTAATTTAAAGCTATGCCCCCTCATGCTAGGTTTCTCCATCCGAGGAAAAAGGCTATCACTGTCCACCCTATCCAAACCTCTAATCATCTTATATGTTTCAATACGGTCCCCTCTTAGCCGCCTTCTTTCTAACGAAAACAACCTCAAATCCCTCAGTCTCTCCTCATAGGACCTCCCCTCCATACCAGGCAACATCCTGGTAAACCTCCTCTGCACCCTCTCCAAAGCCTCCACATCCTTCCTATAATGTGGGGACCAGAACTGCACACAATACTCCAAGTGCGGCCACACCAGAGTCTTGTACAGTTGCAACATGACGCTGCGGCTCCTAAATTCAATCCCCCTACCAATAAACGCCAAGACACCGTATGCCTTCCTAACAACCCTATCTACTTGATTCCCAACTTTCAGGGATCTATGTACACATACACCTAGATCCCTCTGTTCATCCACACTATTCAGAGTCCTACCGTTAGCCCTGTACTCTACACATCTGTTATTCCTGCCAAAGTGAATTACCTCACACTTTTCCACATTAAACTCCATCCTCCACCTCTCGGCCCAGCTCTGCAACTTGTCCAAGTCCCCCTGTAAACTAAGACACCCTTCCTCACTATCTACCACACCTCCGACTTTGGTGTCATCAGCAAATTTACTAATCCACCCAACTATACTCTCATCCTGATCATTTATAAAAATTACAAACAGCAGTGGCCCCAAAACAGATCCCTGAGGCACACCACTCGTAACTGAACTCCATGACGAATACTTACCATCAACCACCACCCTCTGTCTCCTATCCGCCAGCCAATTCCTGATCCAATTAACTAAATCACCCCCAATCCCATACATCTGCATTTTCTGCAGAAGCCTTCCATGGTGAACCTTATCAAACGCCTTACTAAAGTCCATATATACCACGTCAACTGCCTTACCCCCATCCACCTCTTTGGTCACTTTCTCAAAAAACTCAATAAGGTTAGTAAGGCACGACCTACCCTCCACAAAACCATGCTGACTATCTCCAATCAATTCATTACTCTCCAAATAACTATAAATCCTATCCCTAATAATTTTTTCTAAAACCTTACCCACAACAGAAGTAAGACTCACCGGTCTATAATTCCCGGGGAAGTCTCTGTTCCCCTTCTTAAACAATGGGACAACATTCGCTATCCTCCAATCTTCTGGCACTATACCTGTGACCAACGACGACCTGAAGATCAGAGCCAGAGGCTCTGCAATCGCCTCTCTTGCCTCCCAGAGAATCCTAGGGTAAATCCCGTCCGGCCCAGGGGACTTATCTATTTTCAAACCCTCAAGAATATCTAGCATATCCTCCTTACCAACTGCAATACTGTCCAGTTTACAACCCTGTAACCCAGTGTTCTCCACAGCTACATTTATGTCCCCCTGCATGAACACCGAAGAGAAATATTGGTTCAATGCCTCTCCAATCTCTTCCGGCTCCACACACAAATTCCCACTGCTGTCTCCAACTGGCCCCAATCTTGCCCTAACCAACCTTCTGTTCTTAACATAGCTATAGAACGCCTTAGGATTCTCCTTAATCCTATCAGCCAAAGTCTTCTCGTGTCCTCTTTTAGCCCTTCTTAACTCACTCTTTAACTCCCTCCTAGCCAATCTAAAGCTTTCTAGTGCACTACCTGAGCCCTCAAGTCTCATCCGGACATAAGCCTCCTTTTTCTTTTTAACCAGCGAACCAACTTTCTTAGTGCACCACGGTTCCCTAGCTCGACCAATTCCTCCTTGCCTGACAGGGACATACATATCAAGGACTCGCAGTAGCTGCTCCCTGAAAAAACTCCACATTTCGGACGTTCCGAGACCCTGTAGTCTCCTAGTCCAACCTATGCTTCCTAATTCTCTCCTAATAGCCTCATAATTATCCTTCCCCCAGCTAAAACTACTGACCCGAGGTTCATGCCTATCCCTTTCCATCACCAAGGTGAACGTAACCGAATTGTGGTCACTATCACCAAAATGCACCCCAACTTCCAAGTCTAGCACCTGGTCTGGCTCATTTCCCAGCACCAAATCCAATATAGCCTCACCTCTAGTTGGCCTATCTACATACTGAGTCAAGAAACCTTCCTGCACGCTTTGCACAAAAACTGACCCCTGTAATGAGCTAGAGCTATAGCAATTCCAATCAATATTAGTAAAGTTAAAGTCCCCCATAACAATTACCCTATTACTTTCACTCCTATCCAGGATCGTCTCCGCAATCCTTTCCTCAACCTCTCTAGAACTTTTAGGAGGTCTATAAAAGACTCCCAACAGGGTGACCTCTCCTCTCCTATTTCTAACCTCAGCCCATACTACCTCAACAGACAAGTCCTCATCAAACTTCCTCTCTGACACCGTGATACAATCCTTGACTAATAATGCTACCCCTCCCCCCCCTTCTACGTCCTTCTCTGCTCCGACTGAAGCATTTGAACCCCGGAACCTGCAACAACCATTCCTGACCCTGCTCTATCCATGTCTCTGAAATGGCCACAACATCAAAGTTCCAGGTACTGATCCACGCTGCAAGTTCATCCACTTTATTGCGAATACTCCTCGCATTAAAGTATACGCATTTCAAACCCTGCTCCGCTTCACCCCCACGATGCCGTGCATTGCAGTCCCCATCTATGCCCCCCTCACTTTCACCCCCGCTACTCAGGATCCCACCCCCCCTCTGAATCAGTTTAAACCCCCCTGCATAGCCTTTGCAAATTTTCCCCCCAAGATATTGGTTCCCCTCTGATTCAGGTGTAGACCATCACTCCTGTAGAGGTCCCACCTTCCCCAGAATGAGCCCCAATTGCTCAAGAACCTGAACCCCTCCCTCCTGCACCATCCCCTCATCCACGAGTTCAAACTTTCCCTCTCTCTGTTCCGCTCTAAACTATCCCGTGGCACAGGCAAGAGTCCCGAGATAACCACTCTGTCCGACTTGGCCTTAAGTTTCCACCCCAACTCCATAAATCTCTGCTTAATATCCCCTTCCCTTAACCTCCCTATGTCATGAGTCCCCACATGAACTATGACTTGGGGTTGATCTCCCTCTCCCTTAAGAGTCCTAAATACCCTCTCTGAAACATCCCGGACCCCAGCCCCTGGGAGGCAACACACCAGCCCTGAGTCCCTACCATTACCTCTGACTCTCCTATCCGTCCCCCTAACTGTGGAGTCCCCAATCACTAGGCCCAATCTTTTACATCCCCTAACCACCTGAGCCTTCACAACAGGCTCACCTCCAGTGACCTGCTCCCTTTGGCTATCTCCAGTTGATTCCTCCTCAACTGTAGCCTCCAGGACAGAAAACCTATTTTGGAGGGGAACAGCCCCAGGGGATTGTCCCCCCAATTGCTTCTTTCCCCTCTTCCTGGCAGTTACCCAAGACTCATTTCTAGGAGTGACTATCTCCTTGTAACTCCTATCGATGTCCGCCTCAGCCTCCCGAATTATCCGGAGTTCCTCCAATTCCAACTCCAGCTCCTTAACACGCTCCTCCAGAAGCTGCAACCTTACACACTTCCTACAGGTATAATCAGCAGAAACACTACTGGTGTCCCTCACCACATACATACCACAGGAGGTGCAGCTTACTGCCTGAACTGCCATCCCTGAAACAATTTCCAGCAGAAAAGAAAAAAAAAGAAAATAAAACAACTTCCCACACACTTATAATTAGGTTAGAGGAGGTGGGAGGGTGGGATTCTCTACCAGTGTAGAGGATCGGGTATCCACTCTGTGCCAATTTATAGGGTCAGAGACCCGAAAAAAAAACTACAAATACCGGTAAGCGTCCTAGTGATGACTTCCGGTTTCTAACTAATTCAAAAAAAGAAAAAATGGAATTTAATGTTGGCAAATGTGAGGTTGTCCACTTTGGTAGGAATAATGGTCGGAAGGATTATCACTTACGTGGCGAAAAACTGCAGCATGCGACGGTGCAGAGGGACCTCGGGGTCCTTGTGCATGAGTCGCAAAAACCCAGCCTGCAGGTGCAGCACGTGATCAGGAAGGCAAATAGGATGCTGGCCTTCATAGCGAGGGGGATTGAATATAAAAGTAGGGAGGTCTTGCTGCAACTGTACAGGGTACTGGTGAGGCCGCAGCTGGAGTACTATGTGCAGTTTTGGTCGCCGCACTTACGCAAGGATATTTTGGCCTTGTAAGGAGTGCAGAGGAGGTTTACTAGGCTGATACTGGAGTTGAGGGGGTTGAACTATGAGGAGAGGCTGAATAAACTGGGCTTGTACTCGTTAGAGTTTAGAAGAATAAGCGGAGATCTCATTGAGACATATAAGATGATGAATGGGATGGATAGGATAGAGGTGGAGAGACTCTTCCCGCTCAGAAAGGACAGTAGGACTAGAGGGCACAGCCTCAAGATAAAGGGGGGGGCGGTTTAGAACGGAGTTGAGGAAGAACTTCTTCACTCAAAGGGTGGTGAATCTCTGAAATTCTCTGCCCGTTGAAGTGGTGGAGGCTGCCTTGCTAAATATTTTTAAGACGCAGGTTGATAGGTTTTTGATAGGCAAGGGGATTAAGGGTTATGGGGAGAGGGCGGGGATGTGGAACTGAGCCACGACAGATCAGCCATGATCTTATTGAATGGCGGGGCAGGCTCGAGTGGCTAGATGGCCTACTCCTGCTCCTATTTCTTATGTTATGGTGTGTTCTTATGTAGAAGAGAATCTAAAAAAAAGGGCGGAATTTATTGGATTCAAAATAAGTGACAGTAGTGAAAGCATGATGTGGAGGTGTCGGCGTTGGTCTGGGGTGGGCATAGTAAGAAGTCTCACAACACCAGGTTAAAGTCCAACAGGTTTATTTGGTATCACGAGCTTTTGGAGTGCTGCCCCTTCATCAGGTGAGTGGAAAGTTGGGTTCACAAACACGGCATATTATAGACACAGACACAACTGCAAGACAATGGTTGGCATCTGAGTCTTTACAGGTAATCAAATCTTTACAGGTACAGACTATGCGAGTGGAGAGAGAGATAATCACAGGTTAAAGAGGTGTGAAGTCAACTCTCCACTCACCTGATGAAGGAGCAGCGCTCCAAAAGCTCGTGATACCAAATAAACCTGTTGGAATTTAACCCGGTGTTGTGAGATTTCTCACAGTGAAAACAATACAGCATAAAATAGCTAAATCTCAATGGAGCACATGATGGTTTCCAATCCAGGGTATTAAAAGAAGCAGGTGAGGAAAAGCATTAGTCATAATCTTCCAAAACGCTCTTGATTCAAAAATTGTGTACTTGGATTGGAAATATTGAAATATTCATTGATGTTCAAAAGGCATGGAAGGGCAAAATGATAGAAACATAGAAACTAGAAGCAGGAGGAGGCCATTTGGCCCTTTGAGCCTGCTCTGCCATTCATTCTGATCATGGCTGATCATCACATTCAATATCGTGATTCCACCTTCCCCACATATCCCTTGATCCCTTTAGCCCCAGGTGTTATATCTAACTTCATGTTGAAATCTTGAATGTTTTGGCTTCAATTACTTTCATATATTCACACTCTCTGGTTGAACAAATTTCTCCTCACTCCAGTTCTAAAAGGTTCACCCCTTATCCTTCAACTATGGCCCTAGTTTGGACACCCCACCATTGGGAACATATGTTGTAACGCAACATCAAATATGGCACAACTACTAAATCTGTCTTTGGAGATATAGGGCAGGACTTTTATTCCAAGATGGGAGTGGGAATAGGGGCAGCTGTAACCTGTGAAAGTGTACTGGCACCATCCCATCCCCACCATTTTGGGAAGGCTGGCTTGGGATCTGAACTGCTCCTTACCTCCATTTGGCACATGGCTGCTCAAACTAATTAAGATGCCAATTAAGGCCATGGATTAAAGGCCAATTGAAAAATTTCTAGTTGGCCTGTAGATTTCGGCAGCAAGGGACCAGCACTTGAGGGTACCTTTGAGACATTCCTCCAGCTACCAGGCCGCAGCTGCAGCTACTGGCAGCCCTGTGATGGATACCCCCATCCACAATGGAAGCCTGGCTTTCCTCCCATTTCCAATTTGATGTTAACATAGAACATGGAACACTACAGCACAGACAGGCCCTTCGGCCCACAAGTTGCGCTGATCATATCCATACCTATCAGGCCATAGAACCATCTGTAACTCCCAATCCCATTAAATCCCATATACTCATCTAGGAGTCTCTTAAAAGACCCCAGCGAGTTCACCTCTACCACCACTGATGGCAGCCGATTCCACTCACTCACCACCCTCTGAGTGAAAAACTTACCCCTGACATCTCTGTACCTGCTCCCCAGCACCTTAAACCTGTGTCCTCTCGTAGTGACCATTTCAGCCCTGGGAAATAGCCTCTGAGAATCCACCCCATCTATACCTTTCAAAATTTTATAAACCTCTATCAGGTCACCTCTCAACTTTCATCTCTCAGGGAGAAAAGACCTAGCTCCCTCAACCTATCCTCATAAGGCATGCCTCCCAATCCAGGCAATATCCTTGTAAATCTCCTCTGCACCCTCTCAATAGCTTCCACATCCTTCCTGTAGTGAGGCGACCAGAACTGCACACAGTACTCCAAGTGGGGTCTGACAAGGGCCTTATAAAGATGTTATCTTACATCATTCCCTTTTTCCCTCTTGGTCTACATCCCTCTAATCTTCCTTCAATCGCCCCCTTCTCATGCCTTAGAATATGGCCAATCCAACCTTTGTTCCCCTAATACTATTCACTGACAATTCTTTCTCCTTCACCATCCTGAGAACTTAATTGCTTTAATTTTCTTTCCAAACCTCTTCCATATTTCACACGTTTCTAAGCTTTGGATGTCCACTTTTCTGGAGGGCTAAATTCTGGATTTAATGTTACCTGTTGTAGCCAGGCCCACTTAATCGCAGGAGATGCCACATATCAGTCTCACAGGTGGGGAAACCTCTTGTGATTATGTCAAGAGGCTGGAAGAGGCCCAGAGTGGAAACTTGCCCACCGGCTAACAGAATATCAAATAGGTCGTTATTGAACTCATTGACATCAATTCATAGAATCAAAGAATTCTGGCAGTGCAGAAAGAGGCCATTCAGCCCATCGAGACTGCACCGACAACAACCTCACCCAGGGCCTATCCACGTCACCCACATATTTACCCTGGTAATCCCTCTAAACTACACATCCTGGGACAATAAGGGGCAATTTAGCATGGCCAGTCAATCTCTAACCTGTACATCTTTGGAGCACCTGGAAGAAACCAATGCAGACACGGGGAGAATATGCAAACTTCGCACAGGCAGTGACCCAACCTGGGAATCAAACCCAGGACCCCGGCTGGAATTGGGTCCCTGACACTTTGAGGTTATCTACTGTGTCACCGTCCCACCGCCTGAAGCCACCAAAAGTTATACCTGAAGCCACTAAAATGTCGTTATACAGCTCCTCCATGCCCTTTCTCGTGACCTTCTCCCCATCAATGATCCCTGGTGGAGACCCTGACGCTAGCTGCAGCTTATGGCCATCGCTCCTGATAGGGCTGCTGGCATTGGAAATCCTGCCCCCACCCCCCACTCTCTGGCTGGTGGGGGTGGCAGTGGTGGGGCTGGATTTCCAACCTTGGGGTCCTGCGGAGGCCTGATGGTGGTCAGTTAAGTGCCTGAGGAAGACTTTTTTTGTTTATATATCCAATTCAATCCAATCGAAGTCCAATTCAAAGACTCAGCAAGTGAGACGGTCCCGATCCAAGCAGACAAGACAGGGCTCTCACTCCCCATCCTGGGCTCGGTCTACATGATCCTAGCTGATTGGAGCAGGCGTTGCACCTTCTCCAAGGGTCGATCTCTTTGCATCTCAGACAAAAGGCCGAGATGCCGCTTTTAAAAATTGCTTCAAATGAAGCCACTATGTAACCTCATGACTTCAAATAAGTGCAGGATGTCAGCCAAAGACCAAGAAGCGATGGGAAGACTTTATTCCATCAGTCCTACCCCGTTGGAAGTGAAGCAAGTTTCTCACCATTTCTCCAGCTGGTGGATAAGACTTGCATCAGTCACATTAAATTCTGCCTAGGTGTGTAACAAGGCACTCTAAATCAAAGACTTGATGATGTTTATCTTAAAATCCCCACTTATTCCTGTGCTAAACAATTCTTTCCATTTGGAGAATGTTTTTTTTTTGACCATTGTTATTCTAACTTTGACTTCATTATAAGACTCACCATCTTCTGACGAGGTAGTTCTCAGGTGCTTAAGTTGTTTAAGCACCTTTCATTAATCAGCATGATGAGTTAATTCTGTTGCTCAGTGCCTCGCTGCAGTAGAACTGAATGAATATCTAGTCAAAGCTGAAACACCCAAGGTTAATAATGAAATCTTTGCTAATATTAACACAGCCTCTTCCTACCATTCATTTTGCCCTGATTTATCATCTGTATTTTGTCTCTTGAAGAAAGTCATGGAACCTCATCTATCCAGAAATACTCTGGAGTATTTCCATTGCAATATCAAATTGTTTCTTAGTTCCAGGGTTTACTGCTCGTTCCAATCTTTGGTTGACAAAAAACTTCCATTTTGCTCATTTGAAGCGATATCCTCCTCATCTTTTCTTCCAATTAGTTTGCAATAATTTTCTGGATCCACCTTTTGAATCCCATTAATGTTATGTATCATTCAACAAAGAACAAAAAAAGAGAAAATTACAGCGCAGCTACAGGCCCTTTGCCCTTTCAAGCCTGCACCAATCATGCTGCGTGTCTCAACTAAAACCCCCTACCCAAAGAACAAAGAAAAAAAAAGTGTCAGAAGTGGGATTCAAACCCACACCTCCAATTGAAGACCAGAACAGCCAGCTCATGGCGGAAAGACTTCAATCCTTGAGTCTGGTGACTTAGACCACTCAGCCATCCTGACACGCACCATTCCTATAAGATGACCTTCCTGCCCCTCCTCCTCGAGCTGAAAGGCTTTGCATGTGTCTCTTAGTCTTTCCCCGTGACTCAGACCACTCTCACATCTTGGACATGTTGACCTTTTTCAGATTCTTCTTTTGGCCTCCAATCTTGGATCAGCTGTAATTTCCTCCAGCTAAACATTGGAAAGCCTGAAGTTGTCGTTCGTGTCTACAGCACAGGTTCTATCCCTCTCCCTGGCAAATAACTTGGGCTGAACCAAACTGTTTGGGAGCGTCTTGTGCTTTTGACTCTCCAGTTGCAACCCACATTCCCTCTTCCACCTTCAACTTACACCTCCTGAAATGTTGTCCACTCCTCCCCCTACCTCTGCTGCTTGAAATCCTGAGGTTTGTTGCCTCCAGATGTGCTATTCCTATGTACTCCTGACTGGCTCCCCATCCGACACAACCATCAATCCATCCAAGACACTGCAGTCCATCCCCTCATCCCACCTCAATTTCCAAACCTTTTAATGACCTCCATTGGCTTCCAGCTCTCATCTCATGGAGATTAACGTTCTCATTACCAAGGCTAAATCCCCTTGTAACCTTGGACAACTCTGTCCTCCTGCATTGTCTCTTCCCTTTGATCCATCACTGGTAGATGTGCCTTCAACAACCTAAGATCCTGACTCAGGCATTCCTTCCAAAAGCTCCTCCCTACTTCTGAAAGTCCACTTCTTTGACTTGGCACTTTGTCTTTGTCCCCATGTCCATGTTATTCTTACACCTCTGTGCATTGCCTTGGTTTTCTAACACCACGAGGTGTTAGAGGGATCTAGAAACGTAACTTGTCGCTGATGTCGGAGAAGCCTTCGGGTTCTCTGGTGCCTAACTGGTGGGGGCGATATCGCTGCCATTATACATTGTAAAGGTCAGTGTTCTTTTCCAGGTAACATTTAGATAGAAATAAGGATAAAAAGGCCTGAAAATGCAAAACACAAAAGTTTTTGTATGACCTTTTATCGACACTTTGTTTTCATTTAATGGCAATATCAGAAATCATAGTACAGAATGAGGTTGTTTGGCCCAGTATGCTTGTGCTGGTGGTAATACTGGACCTTCATCTCTCTATTGCGTTCAGTTTTTTTTTACAAATTTGTTTAATAATAAGTTTCTGTAAACTTGTAACTTGTGGAAACATGTTGGTGAGAAATTGCACTTGTTTCCTGTTAGCACAGATCTCTCTCTCTCTCTCTCTCCCTCTGTCTTCTTGGTAATGATCTAATCTATGCAAATGAGAGCAAAACTGACAATTTCCATGTAAAGTAGCAATGGTGCAGATCTGCCTTTTCTAACACATTGATACAGAGTGCACTGAGTTGTCCCAGCATTAACAGTGGACCAAATTACATGTGCCCACCCTCAATCTTTAGGGAACACAGAATTACGCAGGAGACCAGGAGAACTATAAAAAAAACATTGGCCCTGTTGTTAGTGGAAAAAGGGAATAGTTTTCCACGGGTTTAGTAAAAGGATGCATAATACAAGAGAAAATTGTAGCATCGCAGAAATTAAGTGATTCCAAATAAAGCTGTTGGACGTTAACCTGGTGTTGTGAGACTGCTAACTGTGCTCAAAAATTAACCCTTCCATCCTCCTTCCATGGTATTCGGTTTGATGCTTCCTGAAGCTGGTTTTCTGTGTTACAGAGAGGAGAGGGACACACTTTTAGAATCAAACAGGCTTTGTTGAGTTTAGATTGCTTAGACTGGCTGCTGGAGTTCTGTCCAGTTGATGTTAAAACAGCAGTCTGGCTGCAAAGGCCAAAGGTGTAATATTAATCTCTCCAAAGGGCCAGATCTATCCTTCTCCATAATGACTTCAAAAGTAACGTTTACACAGCGTCTGAAATTGGGTTTGGTTTCAAGGCTGCTAATGCCTCAGTCATTAGTTGTTAACAGGGTTGCCAATTATATTGAGGATCTGACATTTGGGAGTCATTGTCTTGGCTGACCCATTGACTCTTGCCAGCAAGGTTGGCTTATCAAGTGCAAATGACATCCCTGTAATTTCCTTTGAAATTTGTCTGAACAGTCACAGATGGGATATGAGTTTGTTAGTAGATCTCTGGGCATAATGGGGGTGCGATGTTACAGAAACCAAGAAAATGACTCTTTTTGTCCTTGGTAGCTCCCAGTGATGTAGCGCCCATCTTAATTTTCTTTCTTTGGCAGAAAAAGTCAATTTAAAATAAAAATAAGCAATTAGGATACCGTTCTTCAAAACATACACAGTATTGGGTTTCTTTTCCGTGTCGTAGGAACCCAACATTTGCAGATCTCCAAACCCACAAGACCAATCTTGTGGGTTTGGAGATTAGAAGGCAAATTGTACGTGTGCCAACTGGACTTGGCTCAGGTAATTTGATTATATATCTATAATGTATATACTTCACATCATTGCTATTAAACATCATAAAGGCATGCCTTTCTTCTAAATAAAAAGCAAATTGACAATCGGTGGCTGAATGTGGCACTCAGACACTGAAATACATGGACTGAGATGGTGCCTATGGCTTCATCCAGGTATGGTGAGCTTGCAGTGAGAGTGGGGAGGAGTGGTGGGTGCTGTTGGTTAAGGCATGCGGCAAATTGGCCTCGACCCTTCCTGAAAGAAGAGGGAAAAGAGTCATAGAATCCCTCCAGTATAGAAGGAGGCCATTTTGCCCATTGAGCCTGCACCAACAACAATCCCACCCAGGCTCTATCCCCATAACCCAACTATGTGCCCTGCTAGTTCCCCTGACACTAAGGTCAATGTAGCATGGCCAATCAACCTAACCCGCATATCTTTGGACTGTGGGAGGAAACTGGAGCACCCGGAGGAAACCCATGCAGACACAGGGAGAATGTGCAAACTCCACACAGAGAGTGACCCGAGGCCAAAATCGAACCTGGGTCCCTGGCGCTGTTGAGGTAGCAGCGCTAACCACTGTGCCAATATACTGCCCTCTCCTCGCTGGAAAGTATGTCAATGTATAGGCATTTGCTTGAAAACATAGCCATTGAGGGCATTGTGAGGAAATCTCAGCTTCTGGGTGATGAATGAGCACTTGTGTAAAGCTAGAGAATGATCAGACTCTATGGAGTCATACACTTATTGAGTTCCAACTCCTGTCTGGATATAAGATCAACAACAATACAGCATGGTCAAAATAGAAAAATGCCTTAAACTGCCTCACTGAGGCGTAATTGAAATAAATCCTTTTTGTAAAAACACAAAACCGAGGGTGCTTTAGCCCTTTCAGTCTGACATACTGCCCAGGAGCAGCGCTTAACTCAGATTGGCAAATTTTCCTTCCTCCCAGTAGCTTTCTGTTTAACTAGCTGTGCCATGACCTAACCGCACTTTCTTAGGGCAACTAGGGACGAGCAATAAATGCCGAGCTTGCCAGCGATGCTCACAAATAAAAAAAAACCCCTGTCTGCCAATATTAACTGTCCTTTGAGAAAACGTTTTCCCATCAGCTGATGTGAGGATCAAATGGGAATCCCAAGCTCACGCTTGCCAGAAGCCTGATTTGAGGGAGCGATCTTCCCGGAGATGGCTGCAGTGTTTAATGATTCAATTGTTCTGTGTTTGATTATGCTAAGTCTGCTTACTATTGATGCCATTGTGTTTGATTAGTTAAGCCTGGTGCAGTGACTCAGAGAGAATTGAACTGACAACACAGAAGCTGCTGGAAGCTGGAGCTGAAGCATGGTGTGGATGTTTTAAAATTTGCATAAAAGGTCTATAAACCAGGTTCCTGTACACTTAGAAACTAGTATCATCTGTGCATTAAAAAAAATGTATATATACCATTGGCCTCCTATTATGGACAATGGGGAGGTCCCTCAATGCTGCTGGTCTTTTCACAGTGCTGGCAGTTTCATTCATTCGTGGGATACGGGCATCTCTGCTGGCCAGCATTTATTGCCCATCTCTACGTAGGTGTTGCTGAGGCAGGTCAGTCACAGCGAGGGCACCTCAATGTGGAGGCACCCTCAGATTCATAAATTTAAATGGTCAATTCTGAGTGGCTATGCATACGGCCCTTAATGTTAGTGAGATCAGGTGTGGCCATGGTGTCACAGACTATTGACCTGCCTGGCCTCATTGTCTAGGCAGAGTAGATCAGTACCACCGTGAGTCAGAAGGTTCAGGAGAAGGAAAATGTTGAACAATGGATGTGTTAGGTCTATAAGGAGACATTAAAAGATCACAGACAGTGGGTCACAGTTCCATCTTCTGTTGCCTCTCTTCTGGAACAACCTCTGGTATGTTTGATCTACAGGTTGGTGACTCCCTTTTTGGAGCATGGAGCCTCCAGCTCCAGTTGTCTCCTAACCTGCCAGAGGGAGGTTACCTCCACGGAGCTTGTCACCTCCCCACACAGCAGTAGGCCTCTCCGCCACTGGGCGAGGTGGAAGGTTTACTCTTAATTGGAGCCTTAAGTATTCAAATAGATTGCCCACCTCCGGTGAGCATTTAATAGACATCCTGGCCCATCCCCGGGGAAACTTCCCAGCTGGCAGGAGCCTTATTGAAACAGCTCCCCATGGTTTTTCTGCCCATCCACCCTGCACCCCAAACCAATCACCATGCGGGCGGCACAGTGGTTAGCACTGCTGCCTCACAGTGCCAGGGACCCAGGTTCGATTCCCGGCTTGGGTCACTGCCTGTGCGGAGGCTGCACGTTCTCCCCATGTCTGAATGGGCTTCCTCCCACCGTCTGAAAGACGTGCTGGTTAGGTGCATTAGCAAAGTTAAATCCTCCCTCAGTGTACCCAAACAGGTGCCGGAGTGTGGCGATAAGGGTATTTTCACAGTAACTTCATTGCAGTGTTAATGTAAGATGACTTGTGACTAATAAATAAACTTTACTTTAAAATTCAGCTCAAATGGGCTTTGTTTTGTGCATTAAATCGCTAATTCCAAGAGGCAACTTCAATTATTTATTGAGATGGATAGAAGGTTGCTCTGTATGTTCCTGAAGGGAAGGGTAGAAAGACATGTGACCTTTTAATGTCTCCTTGTAAATGCAACACATCTGTAGATTTATATAAATCCTGTCTCTATATATCTTTCACTAAAATTCTTTCTCCCCTCTCCTGAACCTTCTGGCTGACGTATTACTGCTCCACCCTGCTTCGACATTGACTATTAGACTGTTCAATAGTCAGTCACCACACCTGACCTCTTGTGTTGCATTTTCCAGGAGATGCCACTGAACAGCAGAAAGGGACAGGAATTCTGAATGATCCCTCAGCTTCCCTCCAGCTGAGTGTCCCAGCACCGTTTCCCACTTCAGCCCAGCCTCGCCATATTATTTTATTTCTTGTTTCTATTTTTCTATTCTCTTGTCTATTTTTAGCTGCCAGTTTAGAGTATTGACGCAGCTTGCTGTGGTAGTGTGCAGCCATTGATGTGTTTCCATAACCGCAGCGATCCGTTTGTGAATCCATACAACTGCCTCCCTGCACCAGTGAGGCCACTTGGTTTCAAGTTGTTTGCAGACTGTGAGTTCAGAGTACTGAAGGCTTAACGCTATCTCTGAGAACTGGAGATCAGGCACAGAGTGGGAGACGGGCGTTTCAAGGTGGAGTATAAAGAACAGGATTAGTAGCGGTTGAGCTGGCTATGGACTGACTGGTTTTAATCCTACTTGCTTAATGGTTGTAGTTAGTTTGTATGTCACACTGATTATCAGTGAAGCATTTTATTGCCTTGTTTGCCGGCTTCAGATGCTTTTAGGCCAGGTGGGCAAGCAGATGGTGTCCTCTGTCAGATGAGCGGACGCTAGGATAATATTTTTTTTTTGCTGCCTCCACTCCTGAAGGCAGTAGCTTGCGTTGGGTACAGTTCATCATCTACCACCCTGTGGCATGCCCACATGTCATTCCTCTCAGGGATGAACCTAGACAGGCTCCGTGATCCGCTGTTCGAGTCTGGAAGTTGTAAGCTAAGCACAAAATATGTTTTCCCACTGCAGTCATTGAACTGCAATCATTAGTTGATGATTAGTATTTATTGTACTTCTCCCTAGCCTAGTGCATTGGAAGATCGTCCTTCTGTCTTGATTAGAAATCAGCCTTGTCAACTACAATGCGTGTTTTCCTGCAGCCTGCCCTGGCCCTATGCACCCTCTCTTCTGCATTCCCCTGAGGCACTAATGTTAAGAATGGCCATTTAGCTGATGAAGAATCATGGATACAAACCTGTATCGTTTACCACCACAATTTTTTGTTTCATATCTTGCCAGCGTCTGAGCATTGGAAAGATATGCACGCCATTGTCAGTGATGATGAGCAATCTAATCCCCATAACCAATAGCTGTCACTCACACTTAGCCATGCAGTTCAGTGTAAGATTTCAGTGTTCCCAGTCAGCAGTGTAGCTGCACAGTGACCCAGAAGTTCCCGCGAAGGCTGGCGACAAATCAGCCCCCTTTAAGTTATCGTGCCTGTGTGTGGCCACACAAAAAAGATTTAAAGGGTCTGTGCACTTGTATGAATAGACTACCTACAACCAAAAAATATATAGAGAGCATTGTTTGATTCAGCTCCTTCTGTGGGTGCGCAGTGCATTTTGACAACTAATGCTATGGGTACGGTAATGCAGTGTTATAATCAGCACAGTATGAAATTAGATCCCACTACCATGTTGTGATAATTTGAATTTGGTTTGTTTTTTAGAAGTCTGGAACAGGATAACACAGTGGTTAGCACTGCTGCCTCACAGCAGCAGGGTCCCAGGTTTGATTCCCAGCTTGGGTCACTGTCTGGGCAGAGTCTGCACGTTCTCCCTGTGTCAGCGTGAGTTTCCTCCGGGTCCTCGAGTTTCAGCACACAGTCCGACAGATGTGCTGGTTAGGTGCATTGATCGTGCTAAATTCTCCCTCTGCGAACCCAAACAGGCACCGGGGTGTGGTGACTAGGAGATTTTCACAATAACTTCATTGCAGCGTTAATATAAGCCTACTGTGACACTAATCAATAAACTTTAAATGAAAACTTTGTACCAGTAAAAGTGATGTTTAACTGTTTAATTATTAGAGAAACCCAACTGGTTCACACTGAGGGCATCCATCTACCTAGGTGGCAGTACTGACATACTCAGTGCGATAGATGAAGAATAGATCTAGCACCATCTTTGAGATCCGAGAGGCCATCATAAGCTGAATTAGATCATTTTAAAATTCATTTTTAGGATGTGAGCATCGCTGACAAAGTTATTGTTCATCCCTAAGAACCCTTGAGAAGGCTGCAGTCATCTTGTAGAACCACTGCAGTCCATGTGGTTTAGGACAGTGCGTTGGTCATGGTTTAATACAGCACATTGGCTTGCTGAGATATTTTGGAGCATAGCTAAGAGTTAACTATATTGCTGTGGACCTTCACATGTAGATCAAACTAAGTGAGGATTATATGCCTTATATACCCCCACATATCCTTCATTCCTCCAATCCTGGCTTCATGAGGAGCTTTGAAGTGCTGGATAATTGTAACAACAGCTGCAGCAGAAGATGAGATTGTGAAGTGGTGTGGCTGTGATACAGAACTCCATACACGTTAAATGACAAAAGCAGCATGCTATTAACCAAGCTAAACAATCCTATGGATTAGG
Organism: Carcharhinus amblyrhynchos; assembly: GCF_965287045.1. Classification (NCBI taxonomy): domain Eukaryota; kingdom Metazoa; phylum Chordata; class Chondrichthyes; order Carcharhiniformes; family Carcharhinidae; genus Carcharhinus; species Carcharhinus amblyrhynchos. Next base: position 136,953,285 of record NC_137327.1, read on the forward strand.
TCAAAGGTCTGCAGTCAACGGACCTCGTGCAGCAAGACAATAACAGCCAACACTTCCATTCTCATTCAATGGTATTACATTGCAGAGTGCCCCACTACCATTGTCTGGAAGAGTGTTGAGTCAGAAATGATTTTTACATTTGAAAAATATTTGGAAAGGCATTTAAAATGTTATCAACTACGAGGCTATGGACCAAATGGGATTAAGCTGGATGGCCCCTGGTTGGATGTGTGGGGTTTGATGAACCTAGGCAGTGAACCGGTGGGGGGGACATCACCACCATCCCCACCCCACCTACTCCATAATCAATTCCATGGGAGAGGTCCAACAGTATTGAGTGCCCCTCAGGCACGTTAGTGACTACCATCCAGCCTTCCCTGGAATCAGGACCCTGATGGCACAGATCCCACTTGTCAAGTATTGGCCTCCCAGCGGACGCCCACAGCTCCTTGTTGCTGTCAGTACCCATGATGTGGGTATGCCGGCGTTGGACTGGCGTAAACACAGTAAAAAGTCTGACAACACCAGGTTTTAGTCCAACTGATTTATTACTGATTAGAATGCGAATCAGTAATCTCTAAACTGTCTGTGCTTTATATGCTCTGTCTGAGGCCAGAACTCTCCATTCACCTGACGAAGGGGCTAACCCCGAAAGCTTGCGAGTATATTATCAAATAAATAGGTTGGACTAAAACCTGGTGTTGTCAGACTTTTTGCTGTCAGTGCCAGCAGGAGTGGTGGCAGCCGCCTGTCGTGCCCCCTCCAGAGGCCCAGGTTATGGAGGGACTGCAGGACAAGGGCGAGATGGGGACGGTGGGTCAGAGGCAAGGGCAGGGGTGTGACGTTCATCACCCCCTCCCAACACTTGGTCCCTTAATCAGGCATAAAGTACCAGTTAAAGAGGGACAACATTTTCTCACACATTCTGCCGTATTGACAAGATTATCCTGATTATATTTTGTGCGAATGTGCATCATTATGGTTGCCATAAGAATGTGGAGGAGCTGGAGAGGCGTAACAGAAGATTTTTAAGGATGATGAGTTGCGCAGGTTCCCCTTTTCTCTTGAAAAGAGAAGGAATTGGGTGATTGAATAGCAGTCTTTAAAATGATGAAAAGTTTTGATAGGCTGGACATGCAGGGTGAAATTTAAGTTCCCACCCCCCTCTGCGAGACAAGTCTTGAGGCAGAGCATTTAATTGATTTAAGTGCAGGGCAGGAAAGCTCGAGAGCAGCCTTCCCATCCAACCACCAACCGAGGTCGTTAAATGGGAAATGATTACTCACTAAAGGACATCAGACTGCCTCTGCCGGTATTGAACCTGTATGCGTGGGGCAGTTGCTGTTCAGGAAGCGTGGAAAATAAAATCCTGGGTCTGTCCGAGGGGAAAGTCCCTCATTTTCAGGCACCTGATTGAGGGACTCGAATTGAGAAGGTCCTCTGAGAGCTGCCTCCTGACCACCAACTAGTTGGTGATACTCCCTCCCCTGTTACTGTCTGCGGTACCCATCCCACCCTCACTGGCCTGTGGCCTGGGTCGCTCCCTGATACTGCACCTCTGAGGGCCTCACTGCCGGCAGTCACCACTTGTAGCACTGACAGCATTTAGCTGAATGTGGCTCTGATTGGCAACTCTCAGGGGAATCCTTCCCCCAGGTACTTAGAATCGTAAAATCTAATCAAAGAATCCCCACAGTGCAGAAGAGGATATTCAGCACATTGTCTGCACTGACTCCCTGACAGACTAGCTTACCCAGGCTCTCTCCCCACCCCCATAACCCCATACATTTACCATGGCTAATCCATCTAACCTGCATGTCCATGGACACCAAGGGCCAATTTGGCACGGCTCCTAATCTACCTAACCTGCACATCTTTGGACTGTGGGAGGAAACCAGAGCACTCAGAGGAAACCCATGCAGATTCCACACAGACAGTCACCTGAGGCCAGAATTGAACCTGGGTGCCTGGTGCTGTGAGGCAGCAGTGCTGACCACTGTGCCACTGTGCCGCCCCATTGATCCCGGACAAGACCTGTCTCTGGCTACTTAATAGACACTTAATATGGCGGGTCTTCCCCAAGAATGCAACACAGGCTCTCACCGGCTCTGTAGCCAGTGGGCAAGATCCCTCGCCGTCAAGATTCGTTTCTGCCCAGACAATGTATTTCCAATCATGGCGAAGTACAGAAGTATATTGGCCACAATATATAAGCTGGTCACCAGGCATCAAATAGGGAACTGGGTAGAAAGGTCTTTGCCCAGGGAGTACTGAGAATGTGGAACTTTCTATCACAAGAAGTGAGTGAATCAAACAGATTAGATGATTAAGGAGGAAACTAACTAAGATTACCAGGGATTAAGTGTTAGTGCTGTTGGATAGAGTTGTCAGAAGAGGAAGAAGGATAGGACACTAGAATGGATCATAAACAGCAGCACGGACCTGTCAAGCTGAATTACTTGTTTTTGATCTGTCAGTTCTCTGCAATAGCGATCCCACTAGTGATCTTCAGTTAGATATTTTCCAACAGCGCAGCTCCACAACCTGTAATCCATTATTGCGATAGCTTTTAAGAGTGCAGCAGCCTTTAGTTTCTTAAAAAAAACCTAACAGCCTGAAGCTGTGGTAATTTTCCTTGTAGTCGTTTTTTCCAAAGTATTCATTCTGCTTTTGAAATTGATTGAAAACTTAGATAACTCAATATTCTGTTAAATGATGTGTTGGGAAATATATATGGTGGGATTTTCCAACCACGCTCACCCCAAGACTGGAAAATCCACCAGAATTTCCTGGGGGCGGGTGGGGGAGGGGATTGCCCCAAAGATGTGCTGGGGAATCTTCTTCAGACCTTCAGAGGCAAGAGTTTACATGGCAATTGCACAGTAGTGCTAACTTCCCCAGGGCAATTGTCCTGTGCTGGGAACCATCCGAAAATACGATTTAAATCACAAACTTTGGATGCTTCCAAATGGGTGACATCGAAAGGTACCCAGAAGACGTTAGAAGAATTAAAAGCTTGTCGAACTTCTGGGTAACGATTGTTAAAAACCCTGACCAGCCCTTCACAGGGGGATTTACCCTGCCTGTATGAAATTCCTCCTCCTTAACACCCCCTGCCCCAGGGCAGCTTCAATGAGACAGAATTGTAGAAAAGTTGAGGTAAATAATGGAGTGGCAATCTGACGCTGATTGCTGCTTTGAGAAAGTTCAGGCCCACAGTCTTTTTTTTTCTCTGTTTTGTGCCCTTTTCTGCAGTATTTGCTTTCTGCTCAGTACAAAGGTCTGCGCTACAGTTTAAATTTTTACATTTCACCTTTGAGCCACATGAGGAAGGCTTTGGGAAACCACCTTTCTTTCCCCAGTAAGAAGTCTCACAACACCAGGTTAAAGTCCAACAGGTTTATTTGGTAGCACAATCCACAAGCTTTCGGAGCGCTGCCCCTTCGTCAGGTGAGTGGGATTTCAGTTCACAAACAGGGCATATAAATGAACCCAAGATCCCGGTTGGAATCTTCAACCAGGATGTTGGGTTCATGTCACACTATCTTAACCCCCACAACTTGCCTGGACTTGGAAAATCTCAGTAACTGTCCTGGCTGGAGACAATACACATCTCTTTAACCTGTGCTTAACACTCTCTCCACTCACATTGTCTGTACCTTTGAGACTTGATTACCTGTAAAGATTCACATTCCAACCATTATTTTGTAAATTGACTTTGTGTCTTTATATGCCCTGTTTGTGAACAGAACTCCCACTCACCTGATGAAGGGGCAGTGCTTTGAAAGCTAGTGGCTTTTGCTGCCAAATAAACCTGTTGGACTTTAACCTGGTGTTGTGAGACTTCTCACTGTGTTTACCCCAGTACAACGTCGACATCTCCACATCATTTCTTTCCCTAGTCATATTGCTAATTGAAATTTGGAAATGCAGGCTCCTAGGAGCAATGGAAGGGGATAAGGCAAGACTGTGTCAAAGATGAATAGATGACCTGCCCTTCAACTCCAGTATAACTTTTAACATATGTCCCCAAGCACTTCAGAAACTAAGGCAAATAACTCAACCTTTTTGGCAGCATTCGGAGAAGTGATTAAAATAGTCTAGAGGATACGTATTTTGAGAACTCTTTTGAAGTGGCCGGGGCGAGGTGAAGCAAAGGGACTTTGGCAGGGATTTAAAAAGAATAGGGCCAAGGTGGCTGAAGCTTTTGGTGTCAAACGATGAAAGAGTTTGGAGAAAGGCATTGAGTTGAGAAGGCTGAAGGAAGTTTGACACTAAAGGAAGCTGTAGAGTAAAGTCATTGTGGAATTTGTAGATGGATATGAGAATTTTACATCCATCTATTTGGGAATACAGACAGGGGATAAATAAAGGGATAAAAATGGTGCAGAGTGTTGAAGTTGAGTTTAGAGATGGCAGAGGTATGCAAGTGCAGGTGAATAATGTTATACAGGATAGGATAAGGGGGCTGAAACTCACCTGTGTGTTGACCCAGTGTTGCACGCAACCCATTGAAGAAATAGAAAGAAACCTATAGTGCAGAAGGAGACCATGTGACCCAGCAGGTCTGCACCCACAACAATCCCATCTAGGCCCGATCCCCGAAACCCCACTATTTATCCCGCTAATCTTTCTAACCTACGTATCCCAGACACTAAGGGGCAAATTAGCAAGGCCAATGCACCTAACTCACACACCTCTTTGGATTGTGGGAGGAAACCAGAGCACCTGGAGAAGACCCATGCAGACACAGGGAGAACATGCAAACTCCACACAGACAGTGACTCGAGGCCGGAATCGAACCCAGGTCCCTGGCGCTGTGTGTGGCAGCAGTGCCACCATGCCACCCCACTCTGAACATGCAGTCAGGGAGGGCAGAGGTTGAAATTAATGGCAGGGTTTAATTGGTTTTAACAAGGATTGTAAATATTACTGTGATCCTCCTGAGGAAATTCTGATTTATCCACAAGTTAATGCCAGAGAGGCAGGTCGACGGAACTGGAGTAGTCTCAGGATTGAGAGAGGTAGTAATAGGTAAGCAGAGTTGGGTATTGCCAGCATAAGGGAGCCAAGATCATTATGGAAGAGGAAGGGTCAAGGGGAGAGATTGAGGTGGGAACTGAAGAAGAAAACATTGACCAAAATGGGTCAGATACGAAGGGGAGGTGAAGGAGGATGAGGTTGAATGATGTGGTGGTGAGCTGCTTTTCTGAACTGCTGCAGTCCATGTGGTTTAGGTACACCCACGGTGCTCCCTCCAGAATCTGAACTTTGAGGGTGGGGATGAGAACGGTTTTGGAAGGACGATAGATAGTGATGAATTTCCCCGTCCCCCCCGTGGTAAGGTCCGTTGACCTCGGGCGGGATTTTATGGTTTTGGGATGAGTGCTGCTGTAAAGTCCCATCCAGAGGGTCTGAACAGAAGGAACCATTGACCAACTGTGTAAGGACTGGGGCTTGAAAACTGTTTGAGGATCATAAGACGAGTGGGGAGATCATCAAGGGGGCAAGGAATGGTCCTCATTGGAAAGATGATCAGGAAAATGGGAGAGCAGCAGCAGAGTAACAGGGGTTAGATTTAAGGTCAGTGGAAGGGGGATGGTTTGAGAAATATACAACATTAACTTTATTAACTATATTTTGCTATCACTGAAGGACTCCAGTTATCTTAGTGGGAGGAAGTTATAAGGCAGAATTTGCATTGCATCAACTTCAGTTTTGCGTTTATATTTTGCTGCAACATATTAAAAAAAACATAAGTTTAAGTTTATTTATTATTGGCACAGGTAGGCTTACATTAATACTGCAATGAAGCTCCTGTGAAAATCCCCTAGTCGCCACACTCTGGCACATGTTTGGGTACGCTGAGGGAGAATTTAGCATGGCCAATGCTCCTAACCAGCACGTCTTTCAGACTGTGGGAGGAAACCAGAGCACCCGGAGGAAACCAATGCAGACATGGGAAAACATGCAGATTCTGCACAGACAGAGGCCCAAGCTGAGAATTAAACCCGGTCCCTGGTGCTATGACGGAGCAGTGCTAACCACAGTGCCACCATGCAGCCCAACAGAACTACTTCTGTTTGTGAAGTAAGGGATATAATGGTATTTTTTCAGATGTTCATACACATGATTTAATGAAGGACAATAGTTGAACACCAATTTTTGAAGGGTAGGAACACTGTATCCATTTCCTTCATACTTTGGGAAGACCAGTATATAGGATAACGGCTCTTTCTGAGTAATTTTTATGAAGGGACACTCTGTAATTTGGATGCTGTTTAAATTTGGCTTGATTAGTTTGCCTCAGTTGATTCAGCATGTTGTTACGGATATGGTTCTGGGGAAAAAAATCTTCCTAATCTGTGTGAGTGACAACAGGATGAAATAGAACATTTTTGCATTTTTATGTGTAGATGCTGCAAAGGTTTATTTAAAGCGATTGGTGGATTAGGTAAATGTGCTTGTTAATGGATTATCCCTACACATTAGCACGTGGGTGGCATAGTGACTGTGTGGAGTTTGCACATTTTTCTCGTGTTCCAGTTTCCTTCCACACTCCAAAGATGTGCGGGTTAAGTGGATTGGCAGGCTAAATTGCCGCTTTGTGTCCCAAGATGTGTAGGTTAGGAGGATTAGCAAGGTAAATATTAGGGGTTACGGGATGGGGGGGGGCGGCGTTGTTGGGCTTGGGTGAGATGCTCTGTTGTAGAGTCTCTGCAGACTTGATGGGCCGAATGGCCTCTTTCTGCACTGTAGGTGTTCCATGAATGCAGAATGTCACTGAATGGGGGAATACGTTTGAACCCCACTGCAACAATAATGTTTTTTCTGTGATTCCTCTTCACTTGATGCCCAAACTAGCTGAGGTCCTGCAGGAAATGGGAAAATGAACAAAACTACGACCTTCCCTTATGCTTCGGCTCTGACTAGCCCGAGCCTGGTAGCTACCCGCAACCTTCATCTGTTTGTTCAGTTGAAGTATGCAGCTGAGGAGTGAACACATTGAAGTTAAAGCTTTAACAAAAAAGCACAATGGCAGCAATCTCTGCTATTCCTGGGGTGGTTTTCCTTATCGACCCTCTCAAAATGCACACGTTAATGATCAGCTTCATGAAAGCAAAGATGCCAATAAGATCTTCCGTGCAAGATAATTTGAAAGTTTCCCATTATCAGCCACATCTGACATGAAACTGCTGAGTACAAGGTTATTAAATATTGAAGAACGAACATGCCACCGGCTGTCAGGAATATTAAATTGTAGTCGTTGAGCTAAATAAAAATGTAATATTAATGGGATGTTTTGTCATTGTGTTGTTCATAATGATCACCGTCCTACTGAGCAAGAGGAAAATTGGCTTCTCCGACACACTTATATCTTCACAGATTCATTACAGTGCTGGAGGAGGCCATTTGGCCCATCAGATCTGCAATGGCTCTCTGAAGGAACTTTTTACTCACTCTTTGGTCTTATCCTATAACCTTGCATAATCTCTTTTTCAGATAGCAATCCAATTCCCTTTTGAATACCTCGATTAAACCTATCTCTACCACCCTCCCAAAAGTTCATTCCAAATTCCAACCACCCCCTGGATGAACAAATTGTTCCTTACACCACTTCTACCCCTTTTACCCAATAATTTGAATCTGTGCCCTCTATTTCTAGATGCTCTTTTGAGTGGAAACGGTTTCTTACAATTTACCCTATCCATACCCCTCAAGATCTGGAATACCTCTAATGAGTCCCTTCTCAGTCTTTTAAGGATAATAGTCCCAACCTCTTCAGTCTATCCTTATAGCTATAGTTCTTTATCCACGAAATCATTCTTATGAATCTTGTCTGTCATTTCTCCATTGCCTTCACATCCTTCCACATGGGACCAGTATGGAACCCAGAGCTGGACACAGTACTCCAGACAGGAGCCTAACTAGTGTTTTTAAAAGTTCAACATGACCTCCTTACTCTTGCACTCAATGCCCCTATTAATAAAAGCTAAGATACTATATGCTTTATTAACTGCTCTCTCAACCTCAACTGCTTCACTATTATGTAGAGTAGTGGTGGACAACCTGTGGTCCGGGAGACACATGCAGCCCACCGGGCTTCTGAGTGCGGCCCATGAGACATCTTGTTGACTGTTGTCACATTCCGCTGGCTTTCATCTACTTGGATTTTTTTTCCTACCGGTACGAGTGAATTGATACACACATAAAGCAAGGGCATGTGAAGTGAGGTGTGTGCTAATTGCACCCCACATTGACTGTGAGAGCCGTACGCTTCCTCTGCATCCAATCGAGGGTAAATATTTATCTTGTTTTTACAATTTGAAGTTGATGACAGTTCTATTGTGCGGAGGGTGTGGAGAGTCTGCAGAAGGATCTAGATAGGCTGGGCGAATGGGCCAGGAAATGGCAAGTGGAATTTAATGTTGGCAAGTGTGAGGTGGTCCACTTTGGTAGGAAGGATGGTAGGAAGGACTATTACTTATGGGGCAAAAAACTGCAGCAGGCGACGGTGCAGAGGGACCTCGGGGTCCTTGTGCATGAGTCGCAAAAACCCAGCTTGCAGGTGCAGCAGGTGGTCAGGAAGGCGAATGGGATTCTGGCCTTCATAGCGAGGGGGATTGAATGTAAAAGTAGGGAGGTCTTGCTGCAGCTGTATAGGGCATTGGTGAGGCCGCAGCTGGAGTACTGTGTGCAGTTTTGGGCGCCGCACCTGCGCAAAGATATTTTGGCCTTGGAGGGAGTGCAGAGGAGGTTTGCTAGGCTGATACCGGAGTTGAGGGGGTTGAGCTATGAGGAGAGGCTGAATAAACTGGGCTTGTACTCATTAGAGTTTAGAAGAATGAGGGGAGATCTCATTGAGACGTATAAGATGATGAATGGGATGGATAGGATAGAGGTGGAGAGACTCTTCCTGCTCAAAAAAGACAGTAGGACTAGGGGGCACAGCCTCAAGATAAAAGGGGGGGCGGTTTAGAACGGAGTTGAGGAGGAACTTCTTCACTCAAAGGGTGGTGAATCTCTGGAATTCTCTGCCCGTTGAAGTGGTGGAGGCTGCCTCGCTAAATATTTTTAAGACGCGGGTTGATGGGTTTTTGATAAGAGAGGGGATTAAGGGTTATGGGGAGAGGGCGGGAAAGTGGAACTGAGCAGCGACAGATCAGCCATGATCTTATTGAATGGCGGGGCAGGCTCGAAGGGCTAGATGGCCTACTCCTGCTCCTATTTCTTATGTTCTTATGTTCTATTAATATATGAATGATGAAGCATTTTCTATAACTTGCTATGAAATATTTGCTGAGTGTTAAATGCATTCAATCTTATTCAGGGCTCATGGTTAGTGGACAAGCCCGATTTCAATCTTGTGGCCCACTGAGATGAAGGAGGGCCACTCATGCTAGCCCACACATTAGCCTAGGTTGCCCATTACTGGGGTAGAGAATGGACAGCAGGACTTTGCAGGTAGTGAAGGATTTGATAACTAAAATACATTGAATTTGGAAAATGCATCCAATGCAAATCTTGCCTGGTTGTTTGATCCAATTCAGTAACAATTCCTTAATAGTTGATAATCCCTTAAGGGGAGGCAATGGCTTAGTGGTATTATTGCTCGACTATTAATCCAGAAACTCAGCTAACGTTCTGAGATCCTGGGTTCAAATCCTGCTACAGCAGATGGTGGAATTGAAATTTAATTTTAAAAAAAATCAGGAATTCAGAATTTGCTGATGATAGTGAACTGCTGTCAATTGTCAGAAAAACCCATCTGGTTCACTAAAGACCCTTAGGGAAGGAAGTACATGTGACCACAGTAAAGTGGCTGACTCTCAACTGTTCTTGGGCAATAAGGGATGGGCAAAAATGATGGCCAGAAGGCGACACCCATGTCCCACGAACAAATATAGAAAAATACATCTTATAAGCAAAATGTTGATGAATGTAAAACAGTTGACAAGTAACAAAAACAAAACTAAACAAAAATAGTCACTACCTCTGCTAGTTTATATCTTCGTATTATCTTTTGCAGATACTTGAGATTAGTTTCCTGCAGTAGCTACTTAGAAAGATTTCTGCAGTTTACTTTTTGTAGGGTTGTGTAACCTCCTTTTGGGGGAGAATGTGCAATTACGGATATTTCAGCATGTATTTCTTCACTGGTTTTACCTTGTCCAAGACAGTGCAGTTGCTTTTTTAATTGCTGTAGGAAAATAATGGAAGGAATACATAAATATGCACCCCTTTCATCTTGCAAAGCAAAACAAAAAATAATGATTGCAAAATTTGGCTGTGCAGCATCCGTATTTTTGGCACGACAGATGTTGTTGTGTGCCCAAAATACCATCTGTGCCATGCAAGTACATTTCTAGTGCAGCCCATGCCAGGCACCATCCTGATGTCTGTACCTGTTGCACACAGCCCTCCAGCTTCTGAACAGGGCTGTCTGCAACCCTGAAGGCGAGTGTGGCAATGAATAACTTTGCATTGGGCTCTTTCTAGGCTGGATGTTGGGACATCATCTTCATTTTGCAGCTTGCTGTCTAATTTTGCGTAAAGATGGTGACTGAAGCCCTGTGTAGATGACTATGTTGCCTGTCTCTTCCCAGAGAGAAGCAGGCAGAGTTTTGCTAGGATACTGGGCTTCCTCGTGGAGGGTGACATTGAGTTCAGATACATTTCATGGAATCCTTAAAGTGCAGGAGGAGGCCATTTGGCCCATTGAATCTGGACTGACTCTCTGACAGAGCATCTTACAAGGTCCCACTGCCCTATCCCTGTAACCCCGTGCATTACTCTGCTAATCCCCCTAACCTTCACATCTTGGGACACCTAAATGGGCAATTTAGCCAAACCGCCTAACTGCACATCTCTGGGAGGAAACCTAAGCACCCAGAGGAAACCCACACAGACACGGGGAGAACATGCAGAGTCCACACTGTCCTCCAAGGCCAGAACTGAGCCTGGGTCTCTGGATTTGTGAGGTGGCAATGCTAACCACTGTGCCACCATGCCAGTGCTGAGGGTAAATTCGGAGAGGCACCGCAACTGCACTGGGTTCCACTTCCTATTCTCCAACGGTTCCACTTCCTATTCTCCAACAGTTCCACCCTTTAGCGAGCCTCTGCTTCTGACCATTGTACTGCAGTCTTGGCCACAACGCAGAAATTAAAGCCATCACCTTCTTCCATCGGGAAAAAGATACAAAAGTCTGAGGAAACATGCCAACCAACTCAAGAACAGCTTCTTCCCTGCTGCCATCAGACTTCTGAATGGACCTACCTTGCATTAAGTTGATCCTTCTCTACACCCTAGCTATGATTGTAACACTACATTCTGCACTCTCTCGTTTCCTTCACTATTAACGGTATGCACTGACTGTATAGCGCGCAAGAAATAATACTTTTCACTGTATGTTAATACATGTGATAATAATAACTCAAATCAAATCAAAGAGAAATAATCTGTAGCAATTTTTTTAAACAAACCATCCAATATTCCATTCAAAAGTCAGGGAATCAACCTTGTACATTCCCTTGGTGCCTGTTTATTTGATGATTTGTCTTCAGCCACCAGAAGCTGCATCATTGAGGGATCAGTCACTAGGGTAATAGAGTTGCCACCATGTCAGTGCTGGATAGGGTGGTCTGCAAGCTCTACACAAAGCTCTGTGTGTGTAAGTTGGCACTGGAGTCTGCCATGCTCCTTGATGGTGAACACAGGCATTCAGGCAGGCCTGCCAATCCATGAGCATTTCTATCTGCATACCCACCAACCCTTTTTCTTGTAGGCTGCCCCAACAGATTCCTTCTCTGCGTCTGTGGTAGCAGAACCCTCCAGCAAGTTGACATCTGCTTTTACCTTTTCCTTCTGCCCTGGCTGTAGGTCACTTATGCCCAGTGTCGCATCACATACAGATCAATCCCATCTCTAAACCCCCTGTCAGTTTCTCCAAGGACAACGCTTCATCACATTCCGTCTCTTGTTGTTCTTACACATTTTTTTTGTTTCGACACCACTGCCAGGTGAGGTTGCAGTCATTGGGTACCTGAAAAGGGAAAGGCACAAGGCTGGGCAGAATGCATTACCTTCCAGCAAGCAGAGCGGAGGAAAGCAAGAGTGAAATATTTGCACCATTGCAACTTGTGGATCAGAAGGGATTGTGAGACGAGGGGAACCTGGTTGATCTTTCTCTACACCCTAGCTATGACAGTAACACTACATTCTGCACCCTTTCCTTTCCTTCTCCCCATGTACTCTAGAAACAGTATGCTTTATATAGTGCACAAGAAACAATACTTTTTACTGTATCCCAATATATGTGACAATAATGAATTAAATCAAGTCAAAAAAGTGTAATGTAAGAAGGAAGAGGATTTTGTCACAATATACTACCAATTTGGATCCCTTCAACTCTGCCTGAGTTGTAGCCACTGTAATGTTGACAAGCACCGTTTCCTCCATTGGAGTAAGGACTTGCAACCATGCCTGTCCCATGCCAGTTTCCTTCAAGCGAAAGGGAAGTTTGACAGTCAGTACGCTGCAGTCTTTCCGGGTGATAGGCCTGTTATGGATTAACCTAGCAGCATGTGCCAGCTGTGAGATGTGAGCACGAGACTCACGGCGGGTGATGCGAGCCTATGAATATTTGGCATCAGTCCTGATTGGTAGAGATTATTGGTAGGTGAACAAAGGGGAGGCGGTGCATTAAGCAATGTGTGTGAGGCTGGTGGTAGGATGTAGCATTTGACCACATTAACTGACCATGACTACTCGTGTGAGGTCATTGAGTTTCTTCCAGCGTTACAAGCAGTCCTCAGGGTTAGACTGCTGCTGCTGACTGGCACTGATACCAGTGCTGCCTCACTTGTCAGTTTGTCTGGGGGACCTCCTGGTGCCTTGTGGATAGGGGGGCATCACACCTTCTCTTGACCTCCTGCACCAAGGTCTCCAGTGCCGCTTTAGAGAAACCTGGTGTGCCCACACCGTGCCATGTCGCACCATCGCTTTGTCTGAACCAGCTCAAACTGACTTCTAGAATGACATCCAACTGCTGCTCAGTTAAAATGACCCTCCCCTTTCATGAGGTTCTGGTTGCAAGCCAGCTTGAACTGGTGCCAGCCTTTCATGGTTTTGTGCCCTGCCGCTGCCCCCAGCCAGATGTAGCCACACACCAGTGTGCAATCTGCAAGCATGTAAATGAGCAAACAGTGCAAAGTTTGCGTGCTTGCCTGCATTGGAAGCAGTGGGCGCGGGGGGTTAATGGTACATCCCTTCTGGTTTTGGGGGAACCAGATGCTCAATCGGGTGAACTGAGTTAAAGTGATGGTCAGTGAATGACAGATACCCCAGAGTGTGGAGGAGAATCCTGGATTCTCAGTGCCATCCAGCCACCTCCTTCCTGGGGAGTGGACAATGGCTCGGAGCAAGCCCAGTCTTTACCGCACTGTGTGCGGATTAATATTCTGTAAACATTCAGCAGTTAAGACTCAGACAATGAGTAATAGCCCCTTGAGCAAGTCTCTGGATTGCCAGCAGCGTCCCATCATCTGTTAGTAGCTTCAGGACAGATGTCATGGTTTTATATTTAATTGGGTACAATCATGAATATAGTTGGTTGGTTCTGTTGGCATATTAATGAATATAGTTGGTTGCTTCTAGGGTGGGGGGTGTGTGTGTGTGTACCAGCTGGATCCTGGCGTGAGACCCTGGCTATCGGTTGTGCTTGCCGGCTGGAGGAAGTTACGCTGCTGTTACAGATTCACTCCCCTTTTCTCTCTGGTTGTGTTGCCCTATCTTGTTTCCTGCTCGTTCGCCCTTCATCTGAATCGTGTTTTTTAAGACCCTGCTGTTAAGTGTACGCAGGCTTGGGGGGGGGGGGGTAACAAGGGAAGCGAGGAGCTGGGGAAAGGGTTTCCACAGCAACTGATTCAGAGAAGGCACAGAGAGCTTTTTTACCCCACCCCCAGAGCCCAGTCTGTCCTCCAGCTCCAAGCAGCTGCTCCATGGACCCGGCCAATGAACGAAGGCTGACATCATATTGAAATGAACGCCAATGACATTATCAGATCCGGGCTCAGCCAATCAGTCGGGGATCAATAAATGACAACTTTGCCTGGGGAAGATCAGCAGCCGAGTGTTTGAGGATTTCTCAGAGAGAGAGAGAGAGAGGAGGACTCGAGAAGCTGGGGCGAGAGGGGGAAATGTAAAAACTAAATACAGCAAAACAAAAAGCCAGCAGCCTGGATGAGCCTGAGGTCTGTGCTCAAGGGGAGAGGAAAAATAACTTGGTATGCAGTGGAGGTGGAAAAGGTTTAGAATGGCAAGAATGGCATACCCCCCATTTACAGGTAATACTTTGAGTGTGTGTGTGGATTTGCATGGCTTTATTTTTTATATATATTTAAATCTCACTTGGCATAGATTTTTATGCAAAGGTGTATGCAGAGGCCACTGCCAAACCCGTCTGCCCATCCCCAAAAATAATGAGAATGACATGTCGAAAAACTAGTTTTCTACCCTACCCCCACTGCATGTTGGCTTTTGGGTGCAGTCAGTTGGTTTTCATATTTTTTTTTCTCTCTCTCTGTCTCTGTTCCTCAGTTAAGTCTGCACGAGTGAGCTTTCCATTATGACAAATAGAAGTAAGCTTTTAAAAATTCATGCTGTTGAAATCCTGCACCCTTTTCTCTCCCCATCCCCCGTCTCTCTCTCTCTCTCTGTGTGTCTCTCACACACACTGTACCTTCTACCTGCACGCCAGGGACTTGCTGTGTTGGGTGCGTTTACGGTGTAAATGTATTCACATTTGTGCAGTGGTTATCGCAATGTGTTTTCTGACAGTTAATGCAGCGATTGAGTGGATGACAGCATTAGCGAGTGGTGTAGTTAGTCATAGATCATTTTTTTCTCTCTCTCTTCCTTTTTTTTCCCTTCCGATTTGAGCTTTTTATCATTGCAGTACGCTGGGGCATTCACTGTGTTTTAACTATTTAAATACCTTTTCGTGTCTGAGAGATTCTCTTTCTTTAACCTCCCCCCCCGTCCCCCGCCACCGCCACCACCTTCTTCAACCAGTTCCTATGTCCGTAACCCCGCTCTGTTGGTTGTGTGTAAAGAGAGAGAAAGCAAACAGTTGGTTTTGAATCACAGCAAGTGGATTACTGGATGTGCGTTAGTTTTTTTTCGCAAGAGCTTGCCATCCGCGAGAGAACACATGAGCTGGCCACCCAAGTCATGAGTCCAGATGGGAACTGTGCAATAGTGCAGAGCACTGTCGAAGATTGGTGGAGAATGGGGTGAGGGAATTGTCCCTGTCCGCAAAAGGAGGAAACTTTGAGCATTTTTAGAATAAAAATAATAGCAATCAGCAGCTAGTAATCGAACAGTTGGATAATGGAAGCTTGAACCTTGGTTTTGTTGTACAATAATCCCAGCTGAAGCATAAATAATAAAACATTGATGGTGTAAAAAATAAACAAGAGGCAGTCAAATCGGTAGAGAAACTGAAGTGGGAAGGAGTTCATCAAGAAACACTTCATTTATTTTGCATTTCATATCCTGAAGTAACTTCAGTGAAAGCCCATTTAAAATGAAATAAATGTAAAATTTGCAAGTACAGCAGTATTCTGAATAGTACAACGAATGTGGAGTTAAGAATGGAATTTAAAGAGGCTGAGCAGAACCAGAGATATTGCACAGAAAGAAAGGTTAAAAAATTATAGTACTCATTCTGACAGAACAAATGACACTGATCTTTCTGAGGATGCTCTTTATATTTTGTCAGTTCAAATTTGATATCCTGATCACACTCAGCTTGCAAGATGGCTTTTAAAGTGGATGTGTAAGGAGGAGAGGTGGTTGTGTGTGTGTGTGTGTGTGTGAGTGAATGGAGAACATCACAGGCCATTTGTTCTGTGTTTCTTATTATTGCAAGTCACTCCCCAGCAGGAGTCACTAAAGAGTGATCTGGAAAGAGAACTGCTGCTTTTCCTTTTTCCAAGGCCCAGGATTGGAGGTGTTGAGGAGAGTTGTAATGTGCTCGTGACAACCAGGGTCAAATCTGGAATCACCTTTGTCAGAACAGGTTCCACATTTAGATGCGCGTGTCACAACCCAGCCAATAAACCATCAGACGTGCTTTTCTTTTGGGTTAATTTTCATTCCTAAACCCTTTCATTTTTCTTGATCTTCCCATTCAGTCACAGATCTTTGGAAGGAAAAGAGGCACTTGTCCACTACTAGCTTAGACTGTCAAATGACAATTTTTCCTCTATTCTTTTACCTTTGCTGCTGTTCTCTTTGAAATCACAGCTCAGTGAAATGTATAAAATTCTGGGCAGATGCCGAGAGGCTATTTTCCCTGGCTGAAATTTCCAGAACCAGGGAACATAGTTTCGGGTGGCAGTTTAAGACTGAGACGAGAAGTTGTTTCTTCGCTCAGCTGGTTGTGAATCTTCAGAATTGTCTATGTCACAAAGCTGTGGAGTTTGTTGTTGGCTGGAATTTCACTGCCATGGGAATTAGGGTGGACAAACCTCTGATGGTTTATTCTTTACTTAGAGGGTAGTAAGGGCGTGGAATGCCTTGCCTGCAGCAGTTGTGGACTCGCCAACTTTAAGGGCGTTCAAATGGTCAGTGGATAGGCATATGGATAACATTGGAATAGATTAGGTTAGAGGGTCATTAGATTGGTTCCACTGGTCAGTGCAACATCGAGGGCCGAAGGGCCTGTACTGCGCTGGAATGTTCTATGACGGTGGAAAGACCCATTTGACTTGGGTGGGATTTTACAGTTCTGGGACAGGTCAGGCTGTAAAATCCTGCTCGTTGAGCAAGACTGAGATTCATGGCATTTTGGACACTGTAGGAATTGAGGGAGGGACATCAGGACACAACAGGAAAGTGGAGTTGAGGAAGATGAACCTTGATCTTCTTGCATGGCAGAATGAGCCTTCTCTGGATGTTTTCCCCTGTTGAACATTTTTAGAACAAGAGGCCATCGGATAAGGAGTGCCAGAATTAAAACAGGAACGAGGAGGAATTATTCATTCATAGAGTTATGGATCTACTCCAGAGAGCAATGGACACTGTAATACTAAACAAATTTGAGGAGAGAGGTTTTTGATTAGTAGCTGGATGAAGAATTATGAGGAGCAGGCAGGAAGGTGAAGATGAGATCAGTCATTAGGGTGGCACAGTGGTTAGCGCTGCTGCCTCACAGTGCCAGGGACTTGGTTTCAATTCTGGCTTTGGGTTGCTTTCTATGTGGCGTTTGTATTTTCCACTTGGGTTTCTTCTGAGTACTTTGGTTTCCTCCCACACTCCCAAGATTTGCGGGTTAGGTGCATTGGCCATGCTAAGTTTCCCCCTTAGTGTCAGTAAGACTAGCAGAGTAAATAATGGATAAACAGAGATCCATTATTTGCTGAAGTCCAGGTCTGAGGTGTTTGAGTTTAAGTAACCCTAACCTGTACAATGCCAGATATGATCTACAGAGATCCAAGCTGGAGTCCCAGGCTAGCCATACAGACCCCTGCTGACTATGGCAAGATCTGCAGGACATAACAGGTTACAAAATGAAGGTGTTTAAAATCGCTGGCTCAGACACACCCCTCCCTGATGAGTTCAATGCATCCTATACCAGTTTTGAGCAAGAGGTCAGTGAGATCACACTCTCCACCCTGGAAGCCTCAGGTGAACCTGTGTCTGAGGGTAACCATTGCAGATGTCAGAGCAGCCTTTCCGAAGGTGAAACCCTGGAAAGTGATTGGCCTGAATGGGGTACCCGGAAGAGCAGTCAGTTCCTGTGCAGACCTACTAGTGGAGTATTCGCTGACATTTTCAACCTCTCTTTACAATCATCTGAAGTCCACATCTGCTTCAAGAAGACAACCATCATCCCGGAACCAAAAAAAGCCAGGCAGTGTGCCTTGATGACTATCGCCTGGTGGCTCTGACATCCGTCATCATGAAGTGCTTTGAAAGGTTAGTCGATGCACAAATCAGTTCCAGCCTCCTGGATTGCCTGCATCCACTACAGTTTGCCTACTGCCACAACAGTCCACAGCAGATGCCATCTCCGTGGCTGTGGAATACCTAGAAAACAAGGACACCTATGTCAGGTTCCTATTTAACGATGAAAGCTCAGCCTTCAACATAAGAACATAAGAAGTAGGAGCAGGAGTAGGCCATCTAGCCCTTCGAGCCTGCCCCGCCATTCAATAAGATCATGGCTGATCTGAAGTGGATCAGTTCCACTTTCCCGCCTTCTCCCCATAACCCTTAATTCCCTTGTCTATCAGAAACCTATCTACCTGTGACTTAAATATATTCAGCGAGGTAGCCTCCACCACTTCAACGGGCAGAGAATTCCAGAGATTCACCACCCTTTGAGTGAAGAAGTTCCTCCTCAACTCCGTTCTAAACTGCACCCCTGTTATCTTGAGGCTGTGCCCTCTAGTCCTGCTGTCCTTTCTAAGCAGGACGAATCTCTCTACCTCTACCCTATCCATCCCCTTCATTATCTTATACGTCTCTATAAGGTCCCCCCCTCATCCTTCTAAACTCCAACGAGTACAGGCCCAGTCTATTTAGTCTCTCTTCATAGTCCAACCCCCTCATCTCCAGTATCAGCCTAGTGAACCACCTCTGCACTCCCTCCAAGGCCAAAATATCCTTGCGCAAGTGCGGTGACCAAAACTGCACACAGTACTCCAGCTGCGGCCTCACCAGTGCCCTGTACGGTTGCAGCAAGACCTCCCTGCTTTTATATTCTATCCCCCTCGCTATAAAGGCCAGCGTCCCATTCAACATCATTATGCCGATGAAACTCATCTCCGAACTTCATGGCCTGGGGTTCAGCTCCTCCCTCTGCGATTGGATCCTGAACTTACTAACCCACAATCAATAAGGATAGGCAACAACACCTCTGTTCATCCTCCACTCCCATAAGGCTGTGTCCTCAACCGCTTACTATATTCCTTTGTATACTTGCCTGTGTGGATAAATTCCCCTCCAAATTGATGTTCAAGTTTGCTAATGACACCACCATCGTGGGTCAGATCTCAAACAAAGTTGAGGCAGGGTAGGAGAAAGAGATAGCCAAACTGACACAACAACAATGATCCCTCTCTGTGTCTACTGATGACGCCTGTCAGGGGGAAAACCCACCTGGTTCAATAACGTCCTTTTTTTTAACGGAAGAGGAAACCTGGCCTACGTCTGACTTCAGAGCCACAGTGATGTGATTGACCCTCAACTGCCCTCTGAGCAACTAGGGATGGGCAATAAATATTGATGATGTGGGTATGCCGGCGTTGGACTGGCGTAAACACAGTAAACAGGTGACGAAGGGGCTAACCCCCGAAAGCTTGTGAGTCTATTATCAAATAAATCGGTTGGACTAAAACCTGGTGTTGTCAGACTTTTTACAATAAATATTGGCCAGCCAGTGATACCATGCTCCATGAAAATTTTTGAAAGGTCAGTAAAACAAAGGAGATGGTCATTGATTGCAGGATGTGCCCCTGTCTACATCAATAGGAACAAAGTAGAAAGGGTCATGAGCCTTAAGTTTTTTTTTTAGGTATTGAGATGACCATCAACTTGTTGTTCTTCTCTTCCCGCCCCAACAAGCTGATACAAAAGTCTGAGGACGCATACCAACTGACTCAAGAACAGCTTCTTCCCTGCTGCCATCAGACTTTTGAATGGACCTACCTTTACATTAAGTTGATCTTTCTCCACACCCTAGCTATAACTGTTAACACTACATTCTGCAGTCTCTCCTTCTCTATGTACTGCATGCTTTGTCTGTATAGCATTCAAGAAATAATACTTTTCACAGTATACTAATATATATGACAATATAAATCAAATAAGTGAGGATAGGGCCTGGGTGGGATTGTGGTCAGTGCGTACTCAATGTGTCAAATGGCCTCCTTCTGCACTGTAGGGATTCTACAATGGTACATATTGGCGGAGCAGCGTGGAGCTGAATTGCCTGCTCCTAGTTCTTGTTTTCGTGCTCTTACCTGAGATTTGGAGCTTCAGTGTACTTGTGAGGGGGCCCTCCACACAAGTATAGTCTGTGCTGAGCTGTTACTTTGAATGGTAGATGCAACTTAAATATTAGGAAAGGGTTGAAATTTTAATCTCCTGTTTAACCATTTTAGAATCTGCATCGAAATGCCATGAGGTTGAAGGAAACAGAAACAAACTGAACTTTTACACTGTGTAAAATATTTAAGTGTCCAATATGAATAAAAGCAAAGTTGAGATAAAATTATCACCAGAGTAGCTGGTGTGGGAAAATATTACAAAGCAAATTGTGGAAAAATATTTGAACTGGTCAGAATCTCCATTTTTTGGGGGATCCAGAAATTTTCTATTTGAATCTATATCCAAAAGGAAGGTCATGCATTCTAGGCTAAGATGCTGCAGGGTGTTTATTTACCTGGGCACATCAAGGATGTTACTGTGTTTCATCTTGTCAGTAATAAGGGCTATATTTTAGCTGGGGAAATGGGATTAGGGAGGTGAGTTTTGTTTGAAGGCCCACCCCCCTAACAGGAACCAGGCAAAGCTTCCCATTTTGGCGTGGGTGAGGGATTATTAATCGGTCAGTGTTTGGGGATGACAGCCAATTTGTGCCTGGAGGTAGGACGTCAGCAAAATCAGGCCACATTGCAGCCTAGCTCAGCAAGCTTTGTCTTGGTTGTCAACCGTGCTTGCTCTTTTTTTTCATGAACGTGAGTCTTTAGATTGTCTAGAATAGAGTAGGAAAACATTATTGAAATTTCATCACTGTGGTGTGGATTTTCTTCAAACCTTTCGTGTTTTCTGTGTTGCCCCCATGTTTGCCGATCCTGTTCCTGACAGGAAGGAACTGTTTAGTTTTACATAGCTGTCCAGCCCTGTGAAAACTTTCATACCCCAACAGGGCTGTTCTTAAGTAACTGATTTGTCTCAAATTAGTAAAGCAGGCAACTTCACTTGCCTATCTTTACCAAAAATTGGCATTCACTAGAGTGCAGACAGGACATGGGCTGCCTTGTTTTTCAGCCATCTCAAATCAACTGAATCCCAACAATGAAAATTTCTGCTCCAAATATTTGTTTGACAGGTGTGATGGTTCTACATTTTAACGGCGACTATAACTTGAATTTTGTTCTTTGAACGTGCACTTCTTCTGGTCAGCATAGCTGAGATATTCTGCCTTAAATTTTCTCAAAACTTTTCAGTTAGTGGTTGGTTCCTTGAGCGATGTAAGTTTGTACGGAACACAACAGCTGGCTCTGAAGAACCAAAACTGTGCAACATGCACTGATTGCATTTTTGCAATCTTGCTCAAGTGTAACTGAAACCATATTGATGTCTTTACACTGAAACCCTTCTCATTTGTGCCTACTTTCACTTTGAAGTGTTCATTGTTAGATGAGAGAATTTGTGCACTATCTTTTATGTCCTCAGAATTATAGCACTTTTATGTTTGAGAACATAGCAGGAGATAAAGTTCAATAATGGTGATTTGATCTATATGTCCAGTTATAATGGAAGGTGCCAGCAGGAATGTGTCGCATTGTAATCACGAATCATGGCCTTGTGTTAGTATTGTTTGACTGTTCACCCAGAAACTCAGCTAATGTTCTGGGGTCCCGGGTTCAAATCCTGCCATGGATGATGGAATTTGAATTTAATTTATATAAAAAATCTGGAATTAAGAATCTACTGATGACCATGAAACCATTGTTGAATGTCAGGGGCAAAACTCATCTGGTTCATAAGTTTTTTTTTTAAGGAAGGAAATCTGCCATCCCTACCTGGTCTGGCCTACATGTGACTCCAGAGTGATAGCAATGTTGTTGACTCTCCCAAGAAAGGGGCAATAAATGCTGGCCAATCAGCAATGCTCATGTCCCATGAATGAATCAAGTGCTTTTATTTTTCCTTTGTTGGAATTTATAATGGGGGGAAAATAAAATGATTATGACTGTAAAATAGTGTGCACTCTGGATCAACTATCCCCACCTTTTTTAAACTCCTCTGCCTGAAAGGAGTGACAGCAGTGTATTGTCCAGATAGACAGGGTCATCCTCTGAGGGCCAGGGTTCAAATCCAAACACGGCCACTGGTAAAACTTGAATTGAATTAAAAGTCTCGTGGCCATGAAATGATTGTTGTTTCTTTTAAAAAAAAACCTCTGGTTCCCTGATGTCCTTTTTTTTTGTAGGGAAAGAAATCTGCTGTCTTTACTTAAAATCTGGCCAACATGAGTGGGGTGGCACAGTGGTTAGCATTGCTGCCTCAGGACCTGGGTTCTATTCCCATGTTGGGTTACTGTCAGTGTGGTGTCTGCACGTTCTCACTTTGTCTGTGTGGGTTTCCTCCCACGTGCTGGTTGGATGTGTTGGCCATGCTAAATTCTCCTTTGGTGCACCCGAACGGGGGCTGGAGTGTGGTGACTAGGATTTTTCATAACTTTATTGCGGTGTTCGTGTAAGCCTACTGTGACACTAATAAATAAACTTGCATGTGATTCCAGACCAACAGCAATGTGGTTGACTTATTTAAGTTTCCCCCTCCAAGTGAGTTTTAAGGATGGGTAATAAATGCTGGCCCAGCTGGTGATGCCCATATCCCCATGATAGAATTTAAAAAGAAGAAAGATACACTTGGCCTCATCCCTTTTTTTGAGCAGCACCGAACAGTGACTTGTGACTTAATTAAAACATAAAACACGACGTAAATATGTCAGCGTCTGAAAAGAGAATACCATTAACGAGCTTGTGATAAAGCAGCCTCACTTGGGGTTGATTTCACAGATTCCAAAGTATGGATGAGGAGATCCTGTAGGCTAACTATCATTCTTCCCTATAAATACATGGTATGCTAATGAAAGTGACTACCATCATCTGAATAATTTCTGAGTTTGTGCTTCCTTAGTCAGACACCCATTCTTGGTATTATCACTCTTGTTGCATGTTTCCTGCCATTAATCCTCAATTTGCATTTTATATCCATACCCCTGCAATCATTGTGTACAAAATGGGGGGGAAAAAAACCTCAATATTGTAGAGACTTTCACATCTCTCAAATGCCTCCAATCTGCTTTCCAGCTTATTAATTACTTTGAAATTAAATCACTACTTTATGCTCAAATATGGAATCAATATTCACAGCAATTCAAAAGTGGCAGTGAGGCTAATTTTTTGGTGGTGCTGCTTCAAGGGACAGAGGTTGGTTAAGGTTTCCAATCAACTCCCAACTCTGTTCAAATAGCGCTATGAAAGATGTCCATGTGAACAGACTGATAGGAGCTCGGTACAACGTTAGGGTTCCTGAGTAGTGATTACAAAGTGGATAACAAGGAACCCTTTCCATTGGCAGAAGAACTGAGAACCAGAGCTGTAAGGCAATTTGGTAAAAGAATCAATGGCAATATGAAGAAAAGCTTTCTGAAACAGTATAAGTGTGGAATGTGCTGCCTGAGTGTGTAGTGGAGGCGGATTCGGTCATGGCATTCAAAAGGGAATTGGGTCATTATCTGAAAAGTAAATTGCAGGGCTGGGAGGAAGGGCAGGAAGTGACAGGTAAATTGCTGTTGCAGAGAGACCACCAGTCGATTGGTTTTCTACTGTGCTGTATCCAATCTGATTCCATGATATTCCCATACAAGCTGCTTTTGTTCTAAGTGATAGAAGCCACAAGTTTACAAGGTGCTACTGAAGGAGCCTTTGCAAATTACTGTAGTGCAGTTTGTACATGGCACACACTGTTACACTGTAGACGGTGGAGGCAGTGAATGTTTATAATGGGATACCAGTTAGGCAGGGTGCAGTGTCCTGGGTGGAGTCAAGCTTCTTGTATCTTAGGAGCTGTACTCATCCAGGCAAGTGGAGAACCATTCTGATTTTGTGCTTTGTAGATAGTGAACAGGTTTTGGGAGTCAGAACATAGAACATAGAACACTACAGCACAAACAGGCCCTTCGGCCCACGAGTTGCGCCGATCACATCAACGCCTATCTATAACCCCCAATCCCATAAAACCCCATATACTCATCCAGAAGTCTTTTAAAAGACCCCAGCGAGTTCGCCTCCACCACCACTGACGGCAGCCGATTCCATTCACTCACCACCCTCTGAGTGAAAAACTTACCCCTAACATCACTTCTGTACTTTCCTCCCCACACCTTAAACCTGTGTCCTCTCGTAGCGACCATTTCAACCCGGGGAAATAGCCTCTGAGAATCCACCCTATCTATTCCTCTCAACATTTTATAAACTTCTATCAGGTCGCCTCTCAACCTACGTCTCTCCAGGGAAAAGAGATCCAGTTCCCTCAACCTAACTTCATAAGGCATGCCTCCCAGTCCAGGCAACATCCTTGTAAATCTCCTCTGTACCCTTTCAATAGCTTCTACGTCTTTCCTATAGTGAGGCGACCAGAACTGCGCACAGTACTCCAAATGAGGCCTGACGAGGGTCTTATAAAGTTGCAGCATTACCTCCCGACTCCTAAACTCAATCCCTCGATTTATGAAGGCCAGTACACCATACGCCTTCTTGACCACCTCTTCCACCTGCGAGGCCGATTTAAGAGTCCTGTGGACCCGGACCCCAAGATCCTTCTGCTCCTCAACACTACCAAGACTCCTGCCCTTGATAGTGTACTCGTTCATCCCGTTGGTTCTGCCAAAACGGACGACTACGCATTTATCCGCGTTGAAGTCCATCTGCCACTTCTCCGCCCAGTCCTGCATCCTATTTATGTCCTGCTGCAACTTTTGCCATCCTTCCAGACCATCCACAACACCACCGACCTTCGTGTCATCAGCGAACTTACTTACCCATCCTTCCACTTCCTCATCCAGGTCATTTATGAAAATGACAAACAGCAAGGGTCCTAGAACAGATCCCTGGGGCACTCCACTGGTGACTGACCTCCATTCAGAAAAAGACCCATCCACAACCACTCTCTGCCTTCTGCAGGCAAGCCAGTTCTTGATCCACAAGGCCAAAGGCCCTTGGATCCCATGCCCTCTCACCTTCTCAAGAAGTCTTGCATGGGGGACCTTATCAAACGCCTTGCTGAAGTCCATGTACACCACGTCCACGGCACTTCCTTCGTCAATGTGTTCAGTCACATTATCGAAGAGCTCAACTAGGCTCGTAAGGCACGACCTGCCCTTGACAAATCCATGCTGACTATTCCTGATCATGTCAAACCTCTCCAAATGCTCGTAAATCTTATTCCTCAGAATCCTCTCCATCAGCTTACCAACCACTGAGGTCAGACTCACCGGTCGGTAATTTCCCGGGCTATCTCTGTTCCCTTTCTTGAAAATAGGGACTACATCCGCAATCCTCCAATCTTCCGGAACCTCTCCCGTCTCCATTGACGACGCAAAGATCATCGCCAGGGGCTCTGCAATCACTTCCCTCGCCTCCCACAGTATCCTGGGGTACATCCCATCTGGTCCCGGCGACTTATCTATCTTGATAGAATTCAAAAGTTCTAATACATCCTCCACCTTAATATCCACAAACTCAATCTTTTCCATCTGCTGCAAATCCGTGGCAAAATCTCCCAGATCAGCTTCCACCGTGAATACTGAGGCAAAGTACTCATTAAGCACCTCTGCCATTTCTTCTGGTTCCACACAGACCTTACCCCCTTCACCTTTTATAGGTCCTATCCCTTCTCTTCTCATCCTTTTACCTTTCACATATTTATAGAAGGCCTTGGGATTCTCCTTAATCTTACCCGCCAAGGTCTTCTCATGACCCCTTCTGGCTCTCCTAATTTCCCTTTTAAGGTCCTTTCTACAGTCCTTATACTCCTCAAGATCCTTAACCTCTCCAAGTTCCCTGAACCTTTTGTACACCTTCCCTTTCCTCCTGACTAGGTTCAACACAGCCTTCGTGCACCACGGTTCCCTCGACCTACCAAAACCCCCTTGTCTCATCGGAACGTTGTCACGCATAGCTCCAGACAAACATTCCTTGAATATCCGCCACCTTCCTTCGGTTCTTTTCCCTAAGAACGCCTCCTTCCAGTTTATTTGTCCAAGTAACTTCCTGACTTCTTCGTATCTCCCCTTACTCCAGACAAACACCTTCCTAGCCTGCCTGATCCTATCTCGTTCCAATGCAATTGTGAAGGAGATAGAATTATGGTCACCATTCCCAAGATGCTCCCCTACCGAGAGATCCATCACCTGCCCTGGTTCATTCGCCAGTACCAGGTCAAGTACAGCCTGTCCCCTCGTAGGCTCATCCACATACTGTGTCAGGAAACCTTCCTGGACACACCTAAGAAACTCCTCCCCATCCAAACCCCTTACCCTAGGGATATTCCAGTCGATGTTTGGGAAATTGAAGTCTCCCATCACGACAACTGTTATTAATACATTTCTCCAGAATCTGTTTCCCTATCTGCACTTCAACTTCCCTGTCACTATTGGGTGGCCTATAGAATACACCCAGCAAAGTTTTTGACCCTTTGCTGTTTGTAACTTCTCCCCACAGAGACTCTGTAGACAGTCCCTCCACGGCATCCTCTTTCTCTGCAGCCATGACACTGTCCCTGATCAACAGTGCCACTCCACCACCTCTTCTGCCACCCTCCCTGTCCTTCCTGAAGCATCTGAAACCTGGCACCTGAAGTACCCAGTCCTGTCCCTGAGACATCCAAGTCTCTGTAATGGCCACCACATCACATTCCCAAGCAGCAATCCACGCCCTAAGTTCATCTACCTTATTCACTACACTCCTTGCATTAAAATATATACACTTCAGCCCCTCAGTCTGGGCATTTCCCATCTCCACCCCCTGTCTAACCTCCCCCCCCCCCCCCCCCCCCCCCCCCCCCAATACTGCCTGCGGTCCTCCCCTACCTGGGAGCTAACCTCCTCCGTCCCAGTCTCCCCATCACAGTTCCCTCCCCCCATCCTTTCTAGTTTAAAGTCCCCCTGGTAGCCTTAGCCAGTCTTCCCGCCAAGATATTAGTCCCCCTGGGATTTAAGTGCCACCCATCCTTACTGTACAGGTCCCACCTGCCCCTAAAGAGGTCCCAGTGATCTAGGAACCGAAATCCCTGCCCTCTACACCAGTCCCTCAGCCACGCATTCACCCTCCACCTCATTCCATTTCTTCCCTCATTCTCCCGTGGCACAGGCAGCAATCCTGAGATTACTACCTTCGCTTTTCTCTTCCTCAGCTGCCTACCCAGTTCCCTATAGTCCCTTTTCACGAGTGCCTCCCTCTTCTTGCCTACGTCAGTAGTACCTATATGTACTACAACCTCTGGTTCCTCACCCTCCCCTTTCAGGATGTCTGGGACACACCCAGAGACATCCCGAATCCCAGCCCCAGGGAGACAAACCACCATCCGCGACTCACGTCTACGTCCACAAAAACGCCTGTCTGTGCCCCTCACTGTGGAGTCCCCTATTAATACTACCTTTCTGCTCTCTTTTTTGATTTTTCGACTCACTGGCTCAGCTCCAGAGACCTGGCCACCGCTTCCTCCCTCGGATGAGCTGTCCCCCGTAGTAGTACTCAGGCCAGAGTACTTATTTTGAAGGGGGACATCCACCGGTGTGCTCTCCATCACCCGTGGTTTCCCCTTCCTAATAGTTACCCAAGTGCCCTCATCCCGTTGCCCTGGTGTGGCTACTTGCTTATAGCTCCTATCTATAACCTCCTCACTCTCCCGAATGAGCCGAAGGTCCTCGAGCTGCATTTGCAGCTCCTTAACCTGGTTTCGTAGGGCCTGCAGCTCCACACACCGAGCACAGGTGTGGATGTCTGGCAGACCAGGAGCCTCCAAGACCTCCCACATGTTGCATTGGCAGCAACATACAGGTCTCACACCCATACCTGCCCCTTATAGCAACCCAGAGGAAAAAGTTAAAAAAGAACTTATAACTTACCTTATCTCTTCAGGAGGTCAGTAATCAGGAGGTGAGTAACTTGCTGCAGTATTTCCAGCCTCTGATCTGCTCTTGTAGCCACAGCATTTATAAAGCTGGTTCAATTCATTTTTCTGGAATGGAAATGCCACTGCATGAAGGGGACGTATTTAGATTCTCTCATGGTGGCCATTGCCTAGCAGTTGATGGTGTAAATGTTATTTAATATCCCGTGTCTGAGTATTGTCCACATTACCTGAGGAGCTGTGAATCATAGTGAATGCTATAATCATCAACAAACATCTCTACTTCTAACCTCCATGGATAGAAGAGTGATCATTGTTTAAAAACAACTGAGGATGGGTGGGCCTAGGGTATTAATCTGAAGTCCTGGGGCTGAGATGATTGACCTTTTATATTTAAGTCACGGGTAGATAGGTTTCTGATAGACAAGGGGATTAAGGGTTATGGGGAGAAAGCGGGAAAGTGGAACTGATCCACTTCAGATCAGCCATGATCTTATTGAATGGCGGGGCAGGCTCGACGGGCTGGATGGCCTACTCCTGCTCCTATTTCTTATGACCTCTAATCACCCCAGTCATTATCTGTTAACTCAACCAGAGGGAAGCTTTCTGCTTATTTCCATTGACTTCAATTTTGCTGAGGCTCCACGATTACAAATATTGCCTTGATGCCATGGGCAGATGCATTTCCCCACCTCCTGCTGATTTGTGGCAATAAACATGGAATCTTTTACAGTGCAGAAGGATGCCATTCGGCCCGTCAAGTCTGCATTGACCTTTTTTTTAAAATTTTGCCCAAGCCTCACATATTACCCTGCTAATCCCCCCTAACCCACACACTAAAAAAACAATTTGGCATGGCCAGTTCACCTAACCTGCACGTCTTTGACTGACTCTGGGAGGGAGTCGGAGCACCCGGAGGCAATCCATGCAGACGCAGAATGTGTGGAGTTTGCACGTTCTATCACCCAAGGCCAGAATTGAACCCAAGTCCCTGGCACTGAGGCAGCAGTGCTAACCACTTGGCCCACATTCTGCACTTTGATTATCGGCAAAGGTTAGGCTTTGCTGGGGAGGCAGCTGGGTGCTGAAGTGTCTCCTGATTCACCTGGCCCACAAACATTGCTTTACAATGCATGCTGCTGGGTCTGTTTGCCCCGTTTCCAGTTAGCTGCTGGTTAGTTTTCTAGCTGCACTGTGAAGCCTGATTTCAGTTTTATAATGGGAGTGTCCCTGTTCCTCAGAGTGAGACACAGGCATGTGTCTCAATGCACCATTGTAAAGATGACGGCAGGTTGGGGGACACATTGTGGTTATGATTTTAAACATTTTTCAATCAGAGCACGGACTTTATGTCAATGAAGATTTTGAGCTCCATACACACTAAAGCTTCCTCCTGTATCCACAATCTGATACTAGGGGAGGATTTGCAGCAGAAATCTCAAACCAAATGTCACCTCAGAAACTTAGAATCACTTGCTTTATTGAAGTTGAATATCATCAACTGTTGAACTAAATATTTGTTCTGACATTTTTAAATTTCCCAGTCACACTCGGTATTTAAAGAACTGTCAAGTGAGTGCCCCAGTATACTAACAGTGGAAAGAGCTCTAAAAGATTTACAGACTTAATGACACCCACCCGCTCCCCTTCCCGGGAGGGACAGTACAGTAGCACAGTGGGTTAGCACTGCTGCTTCACAGCTCTAGGGTCCTGGGTTCGATTCCTGGCTCAGGTCACTCTGTGTGGAGTTTGCACATTCTCCTCATGTCTGTGTGGGTTTCCTCCAGGTACTCCGGTTTCTTCCCACAGTCCAAAGATGTGCGGGTTACGTTGATTGGTCATGCTAAGAAATTGCCCCATAGTGTCAAGGGATGTGTAGGTTAGAGGGATTAATGGGTATAATATGTAGGGTTAGGGGGCAGGGCCTGGGTGGGATTGTGTTCGGTGCAGACTCGATGGGCTGAAGGGCCTCTTTCTGCACTGTAGGGTTCCATGATTCATCCCAATATCCCTATGTCGGTATCAACCCTGACATTTTTATATCGCAGCGTCACACGAAGGCTATCTTTTCTTTTGTATGAATAGTTTGTGGTTATTCAACAGAATTGGAAGGAATGTGTGGCCTTTCTCTTGGAAAAGGAGAATCCTTTTGAAGCTGTGGTTTTTCAGGTCAGATTAATGGCTAACCAGTAACGCAGCTATTTTTGGGAGGAAGGGCTGAGGAGAGCCTTGCATCACTTTCTTCACGATGTTGTCACACGAGAGCAAGGCAGTGATGTGGCATTCAGCCACGCACAGCGTGTGTCTGGCAGGGAGACAAGAAAAGGCTCTGCCAAGCACTTCTCAGTGACAATGATGCCCCTATAAAGTCGAGGGTGGTGGTCTGCCGCTGTGTATTGGACGCAAACAAAAGAAGAATTTAATGCTTTGTAAGAAAATATTGGCAAGGAGCGAGAGTGGCTGCTGCACGATGTGATTTACTAGGCAGCAATTGTTGTAGTGCTGGATGGGACCACTTGATTGCATCTTGCAGAATTATAACAAAACACAGCCTATTGTACTTATCTGAGGAGTATGAGGCAGCATTGCGAAGGGGTATGGCACTCTGACAAAGAATGAAGAGCTTTTGTCACCTAACAGGGTCCAAAGAGGTTTTGTATCCTAGGGAGCCTGAATCAATGACATTTGTGGTGTGACTATATCTGCCCCAAGTGACCACTGCAATTTAATTTAGAAGAGCTCTTGTAAACGTGCCCAATTAATTCTCACATCTGTTTGGTGCTGTCCTGCACCCAAACTATTCTGTAACTCTTCTGGGGATTAACATGAATTGCATAAACCCTAATTGTGGATTGCCTAATGCCAGTGGCCATGGTAGCCACCTCCAGGGACTGGTTGCCTGATGTATGCTACAGGGAGACCCCCAAGTACAAATTTTGCAAGCACAGCCAGTTGGGATTAATGTCACATTCATATTCCATTTTAAGCAGTTCTCCAATAGGTGGCCCCACTAGGGCTCTGGAATTTGTCCTGTTTTTATTGCAGATCAGGCTTCATTTACATCACAGTTGTGACTTGGTCACAAGCCTCCTTTTGATGGGCTAAGGTGCATTCTGTTTAATGAGTTCAAAGCTGCATAACTAATCTCCAAGTGCTAAATTTTCAATATCACCATATTCAGAACAAAACGATGGCACGCTATCTACCAGTTTGTTTATGCTTCATATTTGGTGGCACGGAGAGGGAGCAGTTCTTGAAATGGTGCTCCTTGCTGCTGGAGGTTTAGTATCAGAGGCTGAGCCACTTACTCAGGCAGCAATAGTATGGTAATTATGAAGTGTTCACCCTCAGCCCTACCTGTGGGCCATCACTGTTTTGATCATTCGCTGAGGCTTTTGAGTTGTGAGCATCAAATAGGTGCACCTTCTATACATCATAGCAGTATTAATGTGTAAAGATTATGAATGAAGATTTGGAGAAAGTGAGTACTTTCAAGTATCTAGGGTCGGTAGTGCCAGGAGTTGTTGAACTATGAAAATTAACAATGGCTCCAATCTGGTTGGAGTAATCAAAGAACAGTACAGCACAGGAAACAGGCCCTTTGGCCCTCCAAATCAATAGAATCACTGAAATTGAAAGGAAGATTCTCCAATACAGTTGTAACATTAGCCTTGTTGCGTGGTGTAGAAACTTGGGCAAAATTAGAGGAACAACAACAACTGGATAGTAATGAGAGATAGAATCAGAGAATCCGTACAGTGCAGAAGTTGGCCCATTGAGCTTGTACCAACAGCTGTCCCATCCAGACAACATCCACACTACCCTACTAATTCCTCTGATAGTAAGTATAGTATGGCCAATCTGCCCAACCTGCACATCTTTTGGAGTGTGGGAGGAAATCCAGATAGGCACAAAGAGAATGTGCAGGGTCCCTGCACAGAGGTAGCAATGCTAACCACTGTGCCACCATACCATGAATACTGTGATGTGTGGAGTGACTAGTAAGGGCAGTATCAGGAACAGATGCATCAACAGTGAAGATTGTGGAAGCATCAAAGAACGTAGCCGAGAAGAGATTGAAATGGTACTGTTATCTGTCAGAGGAGGAATTGTGGTGAAGGGAGTTTTGGAGAGGGAGCAGAGGAGGGCCAAAGACCATTTGGAAAGATGTGGGCGTGAAAGATATAAATGCAGTGGGATTGGAAGAGGAATGGGTGAATGGAGAAGGCTGGATCCACTTGGCGCTGCTGCAATGCTAGTTAAAGTGGGAGAAGCTGAAACAAGACAGACCTATCTTTCTATGATGGCATTAAAATATGGTGAACAATTTTTGTCTGCAAAACTGGCACTGAAAAGGTTAACATTTCTGTGTTCCATGATTCTGTATCGGATGTTTAATTTGATACAAGCAGTGTTGATCCTGATTGCCCACCATTGCAGTATATCCTGAGTGACAGTGTAATGGATCAAGGAGCAGAAAGTGGATATTTTGCACATTTTTATCATGACTGTTACTTTTTTCCAGTTCTCACTCTGCAGTTGTCATCATTTAGATTAAAAGCCATTTAACTCTCTCTTTGCCGTTCATTTACAAACGCTGCAGATGTTTGCAAGCTCCATTTTTGTACTGCTGCTTGTATTTGTCTATGTATGTTTAGTTCTTCCTCTGGCCTAAGCAATAACCTAATGCAGTGTTTAATGAGAAGGGTTGTGAAATTGGATGCTACTGTTAGATTGTAAAGGAATACGCTGGACTTTATGTACTACCAGTGACATGTGGCTGACTCCTCTTACAAATTTGAATAAACAAAGAATCTATTCAAAGTGGATGTGCATGAGCCTGACCAAGCTCTCACATTCCAAACTGTTTGTTGATTGGTTATTTTCTGCTGTTTTACAATAACGTCATTCTGGCTCATGACCCAATGCAGCTTATAATTTGCTTTGACTTTCTTTAACTGTCTCCTGCCCCAAGCTTCTGCAGCAAGAAGACAGCAATGTTTCTGCATCTGCCACCTTCTTGTGGCAGAGTCTACTGGTATCATTGCCAGCTGACTGAAAAATGTGAGGTCAATTCTCATTTGAAATAATGAGAGATTTAATATTGATGTGCACAGTTCTGCCTTATGCACCTAAAAGCATGTGCTATTCTATTCATGCTCCCAAGAATTCCCAGGTGCATTCATATTCCTGGACTGTTTACATGTAAAGGTTGTTCTGCGTGACTCCTAGTGGGGCCACTAATTGCAAACGACCCCGTTTTTTATCAGCCAGAACACCTTCAGAACAACCTGTGAAGCTTCAGGCTACATGTCTCGTCTCGTTGCATCTTAGAATCCATAGAAGGCAGAATGAGGCCATTTGGTCTATCAGGTATGCACCAACTCTCCCAAAGAGCATCTTACCCAGGCTCTATCCCCATAACCCGTATATGTAGCCTGCTAATCCACCTAACTTGCACGTCTTCAGACATTAAGAGGCAACTTAGCATGGCCAGTCAATCTAACCCGTACATCTTTGGACTGTAGGAGGAAACTGGAGCACCCAGAGGCAACCAACACAGACACGGGAAGAATTGAAGCCGGATCCCTGGTGCTGTGGGGCAGCTAACCACTGTGCCACCAAATGGCTTCACTGGCCTGAATGAACCTGACCAATGTCCCAACTTGTTGATGGACAATGTAGACGTGGCGTCTTCCCTGGTCACAGATGCAGATCCTTTTCTGTTGCTGTCATGGGCGTAGTGTGCCTTCAGAAACCATTTCTACGATTAGTATGCAGCACTTTATTTCCGTTGCCAGCAAATTCTTGCTGGTAGAAGTTCAATGGAAGGAAAGTAAATAAGTATCAGCAATACACTGTGAGCCCCCATTCCCCAGTCCCTTTCCCTCCTGTATCCCTGGGTTGATTGCAGAACATATTTGAGCAGCAGCTGGTGACCCGCTCATTGGAGAGGGCTGAGAAATGAGTTTGTTTAAAGTCCACGCAGTTTAAACTTGCTGTGTCTCGAGGTCAGGCTCACAGTTAGTAATTAGTTGCAGTGTCTCACGTGTCTGATGTTTGTGTGGGCACACTGCAGCAGGAACTTTCTGTCACTGATTCCCTGGACTGCTGGATGCAACACCGTGTGGGTAGGAGCAGACCATTGTGATTGACTCCATCATTCCAGGTGGATTGGAAACTCTGATTATTATGGTGGGTAGGTAAGTTATAGTGAGATGATATTCACAGAGGGAAAATGACTTGTGAAGGATCAGGGAGTTGATGAGTCATTTGAACCTGCCTTGTTAACTGGAGTTATTTTTAGATTGAGTTCTCTTACTCCATACAGGATTGGGCCCAGATGTCCCAAACTGTATCCTGGAAAACATCTGTCAAACTAAGAACAACTCCAAATGAACATCCCTTTTTTCATTTTCAAATGCACAGCTTATGTTTGTTCTAATTATGCACAGAACTTGAGTGACTATTTATAAAGTGAAATCTGAGAGATCTTTTATGGATATAAATAAAAGATTTCAGTCCCTGATCCGAATACTGGGCCAATATGAATGTCCTGAACTCTTGGAAGTTGGCAGAGAAAACCAAATGTTTTATCCCATTTAATCTGATCTGGACTCAACCCAGTTCCCCAGAGGTGAATAAATCATATTCGATACCTCCCTGAGTTGCACTGGCCTCGCTATACTGCAACACCCCTAATTAACAGCAAAGGTGCATCAGAGACCCTCTTGTAAAGAAGCCCTTTGATTCGGAACTGTATCCACTCACTTCAGAAAAATCCATGCACTCTGTCAGCCGTGCAAACTCCCAAACGGTTTCATTATGTATTTCAAAGTTTCTCTCCTTTTTAACTGAGAGGAATTCTGGTTCAATAAATGAAACTGGTTCCAAAAGCAAGCTGTTCAAATGGCTCCAGAGGTGTTTCATGCAAAGCTGGAAATGAGATTTTTAGCTGCTTAAGGACTTGCCTGAAGGAGCAGAAGGTTGGCTTCACAGAATGGTTATGACCATTTGGCTGATGTCTGTCTGCAATATGGCAGTGTCATTCCCCTGCCTCTTCTCCTATACCCATGCATATTGTTCTTATTCAAATCATCATCGAATGCCTTGATTGAACCTGCCTCCACCACACTTCCAGGCAGCTCACTGTAGACCCAAACCACTCGCATCACATTTGGTTCCTTTTTGTAAATCGCCTTTAAATCTATGCCCTCCTAGTTCTTGAAGCTTTGAGGATAGAGTTTCCAGCAGATGACTGCCTCTACTGCTCCCTATTTTCTGCCTATTCCAAGGTCAAATTCTATTCCACATCTCTTGCTAGTCCCACTGGAAAAGGGATGAATGTGCCTTCAGTATTTCCAAGCCTCTGGAGGGTGGGGGTGGTAGTGATTGGGGTTGGAGGAGCAATGGCATTATTGTACATAGTCACTGAATTTTAGGACAAACATGACTGTAAAGCGAAGGAAAAGTTCCAAGTTTAAGCTCTAGCCTTTGCTGAGTTAGTTTTAGTTAAGACAAAATGGAGACATCATATCCAACTCCAGTATCACAGATTTATTTGGTAACTTTTGATGGAAAGTGATAATCAAATGTGGAGGGGATTAACTTTGCCTATAATACGCCTCAGTTGAATGTTTGGAGCCAAACATATGCTTGTCAATGGTGATTTAAACGGTGCAAGCAGGCAGCCAATGGAAATGGACACCAGTGGAAGACACCTTTATCAGGGAATAAATAACTCAAAGATAACTTAGTTAACGACCATTCTGGTTGGCCGGGATTTAGGTACAACTACAGAGTAAAATGTGCAAGTCTGTTGGGATATGATTTGGGCATTTATAAACTTGACTAATGTAGAGGGGTTGGGTGGCTGTAGGATTTGCTGCAACTTTTTGGCAACTGTAGACTTGAGTTACAAGAAAAAAGAACATCCAGTGTCCTGGAGAGCAGTCAAGATGTTCTTTGAGAGTCATTTTCCTTGGTTTCCATCCAGTTTAGCATTCCATCGGGAAGCCTGGTTTACTTTTCCTTCAGCCCTAAACAAAATATTAATTGTGTGGCTAGGCCCTGTTGAATCCTGATGCCCATGAGTTTTCACTTCTTCAGTTTTCATAACTGACAGTTTTTAAAAAGCGGGCACTGTGCCTTTAAATGTTTCACCTGAGGAGTCATAGGCCTGGATTTTCATTCTCAAGCTGGGTGTTTAGATTCATGATCCCTAGGCTCACAGCAGAGAGAGAAAATGCCCTCAGTATTGGTACTTTGGGTGTGTGGGGTCCATGCATACTGGAGTTGAGCCTGCCACTCCAGAGACGGTGTGAAAGCACCACAGGGGCCACTGAGTGCTGGGATGGGCTTGTTTGGAAAGGATAGTCCCAGTTCTCTGGGACTATTGTGTCCCAGTTGTAATACTGAATAAACAGCCCTCCAAACCTCACCTTCAACCCCTCCTTGCAACCCACCCCATCCATCCCAATGTGTGCCCTTCTACCTATCCCAAATGGTTCCTCATATCCTCCCTATGTCCCTCACTAATTCCCATGGCCTCATTCTTACATCCACCATGCCAACTTGGCCAGCATCCAAGGTAGGCAGATTTCAGTAACCATGCTGAGATGCAAGAAAATAAAGCTCTAATATCTATTGCAGATTTCACTTTTTTTTTAATTCTCATTTGAAAAGCCTATTCAGTGCAGTTAAATCCCTTTTGAAAACATTTGTATTCCTAACCCTGCATCAAAGACTGCTAATCTCTTGGAGCTGTCAATTATGATCTGACAGGTGGTAAATTAAAGTTTATTCATTGTCACAAATGGGCTTACATTAACACTGCGATGAAGTTACTGTGTAATTCCAGAATCGCCACACTCTGGTGCCTGTTTGGGTATATTGAAGGAGAATTTAGCATGGCCAATGCTAAATCACGTCTTTCAGACTATGGGAGGAACTGTCTGCCGTGGAGTTGACCAGTTTCCTCCCACAGTCCAAAAGACATGCTGGTTAGGTGTATTGGCCCTGGTAAGTTCTCCCTCAGTGTACCTGAACAGGCGCTAGAATGTGGCAACTAGGGAACTTTCACAGTAACTTTATCTATCCATGTTGGCTGCTGTGGGTCAGTCAAGCCTGTTCCATTCCTTGATTGAGTCCCTGTAGCCTCGCAACTTTATTTCTTTCAAGCATCCATCCACTTTCCTTTTTGGAAGTGTTGATTGAATATTTCTGCACCTTCCATGGACAGCGGGCACCAATTCATTACAAATCACTTTTTAAAAAAAAATTCTTCCTCACAGTTCCTTGAGCCTCCTTCCCAGAATCTTTTAAATCTATGTGCCTTAGTCATCTGCTAATGGGAGAATGCTTCCCTTCTCTACCTTCTTCTAACTTCTTGCTCTAGTTGATGTCAGGAACAGATAACAAAAGCCATATGGATAGCTAATGTTTATTCTTCAGGATGATTTTTGGCTACACTTATATATCCCTTGATAGTCATGGAAATCCTATTTTAAATAAATGCATTGAAAACATTTTTTTCATATATTGAAAGGAACAGAAAATGTTGTTATAATATAATGAACAACAAACTAATGTACCAGTAAATTGCAACATTTTCTTGGATGGTTGAGGAAATATACTGTGGTGCTAAAATCCCTCGGGTCGAAACGTTTGAAAAATCTGATAGAAACATTAAAACTAGAAGCAGGGACAGGCCCTTCTTGTCTACTCCAGCATTATTACAATTGTAGCTGATCATATTCAAAATCCTGATTTATTTCTCCTCCTCTCCCCCCCACACCCCCCCAATCCCTTTAGCCCCAAGAGCTATATCTAATTTCTTCCTGAAATCACAACATTTTGGCTTCAACTACATTCTATGGTACATAGTCACCACTCTCTCTAAGTGACGAAGTTTCTCCTCGCCTCAGTTCCAAAAAAAATTTATCCATTATCCTCTAACTATGACCCCTAATTCTGGACTCCCTCACTATCGGAAACATTCTTTCTGAATCTACCCTAGCTAACCCCATTTAGAATTTTAATTTTGAGGTCTCCTCTCATTCTTCTAAACTCCAGTTAATATAATCCTAACTGACGTAGTTTCTTCTCCATAGGACAGACCTGCTATCCCAGGAATCAGCCTAGTAAACCTTCGCCGTACTCCCTCTATACCAAGGACATCAAAACTGCACATTGATTTCTATTCAGGAAGTCTTGTGAGAATTTGGGGAGAAACTCAACTGTGTTCAACTTGCATTGACTCCCATTTGTTTTGAAGAGAATTCTATATGGGCCTCCTACCCTCTCGGTCAATGTCAAGGAGATATTTCTGGAGAATTCTGCCTTTTGGTAGGACTCAGCAGAATGGATATCAACTGAAATTGGCATGAGTCCCATGAAAACCTTAAGCAGGCACAGACCTTTACTCGAGCAAGATAATTGACTCTGCAGGGATAATGCCATCTGCTCCCAATGGATCCAATCTTAAAAAAGAAAAGACCCCTTTTTAATAATTCTTGGGACTGAGGCATTGATAACAAGATCCATTTATTTTTCATCCCCAAGTGGACTTGAGAAGGTGATGGCGTGCTTTCTGTAACCACTGCGTTCGATATTATGAAGTGCTGTTCAGAAGGGAGCTTCAGGATTTAGTTCTAGCAACAACGAGGAGGCAATGATCTATTTCTGGGAATATATCATATACGAGGAGAGATTAAACAGTTTGGGTTTATACTCGCTGGAGTTTAGAAGGATGAAGGGGGATCTGGTCAAGGTGTATAAAATTTCAAAAGGGATTGATAAAGTAAATGTAGACCAAATGTTTCTTCTTGGGTATAAGTTTGAGAGTCAGTAGGTTTACAACTTGAGACGAGGAGGAAATACTTCTCACAGAAGGTGGTGAATTTGTGTAACTTGCTCCCCATAGCGCAAAGAATTAGTTTCAAGAAGGAGATATTTTAATTTAAAGAACATAGGGAGGTGGATTTGAGACCAGGGAGAGTTCAACTGTAAATTGATCGAATGGTGGAGCAGGCTTGAAGGACTGAATTTGCCTACTTCTGCTCCTAATTCCTGTTTCCTAGTCAGGACAGTAGGTGGTTTGGAAGAGATCCTGAAAGCGGTGGTGTTCCCATATATCTGCATTCCTAGCCCTTCTACATTGTGGATGATGTAGGTTTGGAAAATGCTGCCAAAGAAGCTTTGGGCAGCTGCTGCAGAACAACTTGTAGCTGCTACGTTGTTAAGGCATGGTGCAGAATTATTGGAGGGAGTGGATAATTAAGCTGGTGGATTGGCTACTTTTCAAGGGAACTGCTTTTATCCTGGATGATGTCAAGCTTCAAGTGTTCTTGGAGCAGCACTCGCCCAGATAAGCAAGAAGTATTCCATCAGACTCCTGACTTGGAACGTGTTGGGTAGTGGAATGGTTTTGGGGAGTCAGGAGATGAGCCCCAAATTTGTAGCCTGATGTTTAGCACGAGTACCACAGCATTAATATAGCTGGCCCTTTAGGATTACCCTCATCAAGCATTCCATGATCAAGTTCCCAGTGGAGTAATCTCTAGAAATTCTAATGAATGTGAGGTGGTTACATCTTGCCAAGACATGCTGAACATCATCAGAGGAAACAGCAGTCACTGAGTTCAGTTGTAGAACAGAACCAGGTTAATGAGGGGTCAGTTGAGGGCCACTTCATATGAAGCACAAGCATTTGCCTCGCGAGCCCTGGGTCCCAGTGAGCGGAACTATGCTCCAATAGAATGTGAAGTATTAACTTTGATTTTCAGGCTAAGAAGATTTCACGAATACTATGTTATTTATTAGTGTCACAAATAGGCTTGCATTAACATTGCAATGAAATTACTGTGAAAATCCCCTAGTCACCACATTCTGGCACCTGTTCAGGTACACTAAGGGAGAATTTAGCATGGCCAATGTGCCTAACCAGCACGCCTTTCAGACTGGGAGGAAACTGGAGCACCCAGAGGAAACATAATACATAGAACACTACAGCACAAACAGGCCCTTCAGCCCACAAGTTGCGCCGATCATATCCATACCTACCAGGCCTATCCATAACCCTCAATCCCATTAAATCCCATGTACTCATCCAGAAGCCTCTTAAAAGACCCCAGCGAGTTCGCCTCCACCACCACTGATGGCAGCCGATTCCACTCAGTCACCACCCTCTGAGTGAAAAACTTACCCCTGACATCTCCTCTGTACCTGTTCCCCAGCACCTTAAACCTGTGTCCTCTCGTAGCGACCATTTCAGCCCTGGGAAATAGCCTCCAAGAATCCACCCGATCTATTCCTCTCAACATTTTATAAACCTCTGTCAGGTCGCCTCTCAACCTTCGTCTCTCCAAGGAGAAAACACCTAGCTCCCTCAACCTATCCTCATAAGGCATGCCACCCAATCCAGGCAACATCCATATAAATCTCTGTATCCTTTCAATAGCTTCCACATCCTTCATGTAGTGAGGTGACCAGAACTGCGCACAGTACTCCAAGTACTGTGTAGTAGTTATCTCCGAGAAACCTACGCAGACACAGGGGGAATGTGCATACTGTGACCCAAGCAGGAAATCTAACCTGGGTTCCTGGCACTATGAGGCAGCAGCGCTAACAGCTATGTTGCTGAGGCAGATTCAGCAGTTCTGCATGGGGGAAAAAAAAAGTGGTCCCTCGCCTTTTCCCATGCTGACTGATAATTCTGTGTGGCTTCCTTTCTACGTTCACATCCAAGATAAAATGATTTAAAGGGCGATTTCGCTGCCTTTGACTGCAGTTACAGTCAATGTGGGCTGCAGTGGTTCAAGGCTGCACACCACCTACTTGGGGGCAATAGGGAGGGCAAAAAAACAGGCTTGTGTGTATCTTCTAAACTTTTATCTCTGCTGCTTCTGTTGTACAATTAGATCATGCTGTTGCAAGTCAGTAATGCCCAATACTGTGGCTGGTTTGAAAATTCAGGTGTAGCTAATTGCATTTTTGAGTAGGACATAAGAAATTTAGTAATAGATACCATCTTTGGGGAGCATTTGAATTTAATACTCATATTTCCCCCAGTGCATGCGGCTGTACTGTAACATTCCTGTACATTTTGTTGGTGAGGCAATGAGAAAGGAGCTTTGTGTAGTTGCCTTTTGATCTTTGTTTGCTTTACTTCCTTAGTTACTGCCTATTGGTTATCTGCTCAGCTGGTTTGTAACATGAGTGAGAACAGCAGATATCAGCGCCATGGCAACACGGGCATAGCTGTAAGGAGATCAGAGCTGGCATCGTGGCCAGCCTAACCCACTTCAGTCCACTAGAAGAAAGTGACCAGTGGCTTCACCAGAGTTTATTGTGACAAAGGGCAAAAAAATGAGAGGCGGCAGTGGGTCTGGCCTTGTCTCACTGAGCGTTCCTGTTCTTGTCCTTGTTCCCGGTAATTAGTTGAAGTCAGAATTAATTTAGAAGCTGTGCTGAGATGCACCGTGTCTGAGAAATACATGTCAGAATTCCAACTCTGTTCCTGGGATGTTTTGAAATTGCCCTCAAAGATGCTTGAACTGTCTTCTTGAACCATCCACATGCGTTTGCTGTAGAACCAGTTCTGTCAGGATGGCATGTGGTTTGGAGGGGAACCTATAGATTGTGGTGTTCCTATGCACCTGCCTATCCCTTGTCTTTCTGCCATGGATTTGGGAGGTGATGGTAAAGGCAGCTTGGTGGATTGGAGCAGTTCATCTGGTGTATATGCTGCTGCTCTGTGCTAATGGTGAACCTTGAAGGTGATGGGGGAGTTGCCAAGCAAACTGCTTTATCTCGGATGGTGTTGAGCTTCTTGAGTGTTGTTGTGGATTGTTTGTTTTTGTTCGTTCATGGGATGTGCATTGCTGGCACAGCCAAATTGATTGCCCTTGAACTAAATGGCATGCTAGGCTATTTCAGAGTCAACTATCAGATGTAAGGATGGCAGACCAACTTCCCTGGCATTATTGAACCAGTTGGGTTTTAGGCAACTCTTTTCTTTCCAAATTTATTTAATTTAAATTTGATGGGATTTGAACCTGGGTCTCTAGCCCAATGACAATACCACTATGCCACTGCCTCACCTCCCCATCACTTGTCTATTTCAGATAGTGAATAGACTTTGGAGAGTTAATAGTAGACTTTATGCAGAATTCCCAGCCTCTGACCTGTTCTGATCTCATAACCACATATGTAACAACTAGCAGTAGGAGTAGGTCATCTAGTCCCTCGAGCCTGTTCCACCATTCAATGAGAGCATAGCTGATCTTTTTTGTGGACTTAGGTGCTTGCTTACCATACCCCTTAATTCATTTTTACTGTTGGAAAATTCATCTATCCTTGCCTTAAAAACATTCAATGAGGGAGCCTCAACTGCTTCACTAGGCAGAAAATTCCACAGATTTACAACTCTCTTTGGGTGAAGAAGTTCCTCCTCAACTTAGTCCTAAATCTAGTCCCCCTTAGTTTGAGGCAATGCCCCCTAGTCCTAGTATCACCCGCTAGCACTCACTGCTTCTAATCTATCCTCTTCTTAAACTTTTGTTTTTATAAAATTTCCCCAACATCTCCCCCCCCCCCCCCCCCCACCCCCCCACAACCTCATTCTTCTGAATTCCAGTGAGTATAGCCCCAATCTACATGGTCTGTCCTCAAACCAACTCTCTCAACTCCAGAATCCACCTAGTGAATCTCCTCTGCACCCCCTCCAGTGCCAGCATATCCTTTTCTCAAGTAAGGAGACCAAAACTGTACGCAGTACTCCAGGTGTGGCCTCACCAGCACCTTATACAGCTGCAACATAATCTCCCTGTTTTTTAAACTCCATCCCTCTAGCAATGAAGGACAAAATTCCATTTGCTGCCTTAATTACCTTCTGCACGCACAAGCCAACCTTTTACAATTCATGGCTGGCCCAGTTCAGTTTCTGGTCAATGGTAACTTCTAGGATATTGATGGTTGGGGACTTGGTTAGATTTTCTCTTGTTGGAGATGGCTATTGCCTGCACTTTGTGTGGCAAATGTTACTTATCACCAATCCTAAATGTTGAGCAGGACTTCCTGCTCATGGGCAGCAGGGAGGTAGTGGTTAACACTGCTGCCTTGTAGCCAGGAACCCAGGTTTGATTCCAACCTTTGACTGTCTGTCTGTGTGGAGTTTGAACATTCTCTGTGTCTGCGTGTGTTTCTTCTGGGTGCCCAGGTTTCCCCCCCCCCCCACCATCCAAAAATGTGTTGTTAGGTGGATTGGTCATGCTAAATTGACCCTAGTGTCCCAAGATCTGTAGGTTAGGGGTTAAATACAGAAATTGGGTCGGGGTTTGATAAGATGCTCTGTTGGCGAGTCAGTGCAAACTTGATGGGCTGAATTGCCACCTTCTGCACCGTAGGGATTCTATGACACAGACTGATTCAGTAGGAGCGGCACGGTGGTTAGCACTGCTACCTCACCATGTCAGGGACCCAGGTTCAATTCTGGCCTTGGGCCACTGTGTGGGTTTCCTCTGGGGGCTCCAGCTTCCTCCCCAGAGTTCAAAGATGTGTGGGTTAGATTGATTAGCCATGCTAAATTGCCCCTAGTGTCTGGGGATTAGCAGGGTAAATACATGGGGTTACAGGAATAGGGCCTGGGTGGAATTGTTGTCAGTGTAGACTTGATGGGCCGAATGGCCTCCTTCTGCACTGTAGGGATCCTGTGGATATACTAAGTATCTAAAGAGTCATGAGTAGCACTGACCTTGTAGAAACAACAGTGAACATCTCCCATTTCTGAACTTGTGTTGGAGGGAGTTTATGAAGAATTTGAAGATGGTTGAGCCTGGGACCCTGCCCTGAGGATTCCTATGATGTCGGAAGCTAAAATAATTGGCCTCCAGCAACTAGTGCCTTTTTTTTGTTCTTGGGTATGTCTTCAACCAGTGGACAGTTTTCTCCCTGACACCAATTTTGCTAAGGCTCTCACTTGAATGCTACATTGATGTCAATAGCAATCGCTGTCACCTCTCCTTTGGAATTCCGCTCCTTGTCCATGTTTGGACCACAGGATCTGGAGGTGAGTGACACTGTTGGAACCCAAATGACTATCCGGACACCAGTTATTGCTAAATAACTTTGAGAGTAGGCTGGGTGGTGATTGGATTTCTCTTGTCTTTCTGTTTGACTAGGGCAATCTGGGCCAATTCTCCACATTGTCGAGTAGATGCCATCTTTTGTAGGAGTACGGCCTGGCCTGGAGCACAAGTCTTCAGTACTTTGGCAGAATGCTGTATGGGGCCCTTGGCTTTTGCTGTCTTCAATCAGGAGATCAGCATTTGAGATGGTGAAGACCTCAGGAGGCTGAAATACATCATTTGCTTGGCAGTTCTGGCTGAAGTTGGTTACTACTCCAGCCTTGATATTTGTGCTGATGTGCTGGGCTCCCTGTAATTGAGTGCTGGAATGTTTTTGTAGCCTCCTCACTCTTGTGTTTGATTATCCAATGTAATTCACAACTGGATGTGGCAGGATTGCAGAGCTTTGTCCTCTTTTGATTGTGGGATCGCTTAGCTCTGTCTATCACATGTTGCTTCAC
Organism: Carcharhinus amblyrhynchos; assembly: GCF_965287045.1. Lineage (NCBI taxonomy): Eukaryota > Metazoa > Chordata > Chondrichthyes > Carcharhiniformes > Carcharhinidae > Carcharhinus > Carcharhinus amblyrhynchos. The sequence goes on from NC_137327.1 coordinate 136,997,815, forward strand.
CATTTAATATGCATGAGGTCCTTCAGCAGGTTGCCATCACATCTACAGATATGCATGGAGCTGCTCCTGGCATGTCCTCATGCTTTCCTCACTGAACCAGGGTTAATCCTCTAGTTTAAAATGGTAGAATGTGTGATATGCTGGACCCTGAGGTTACATGTTGGGGTTGACTACAATTCACTACAGCTGATTGCCCTTGTAGATATACCCAATTTTGGGTTGGTAGATTTATTCTGAAAGTGTTATAGTCAAATATAACGGTAGTGACATGCAGCACAAATGGAGGGACTTCATCTCCATCAGGGCTGTGCAGTAGCCACTCCTATACTGTCATGCATCTGCAAAAGGTAGACTAATGAGATTGAAGTCATGAAATGGGCTCTTGTTTCTGTCATTACCTGATGTGAGAATGGTTTGGCATATGTGTCTTGCAGGGCTTGATCAGTAATGGTGCTGCCAAGCCACGTCTGGTGATAGACTCCAAGCTCAGCCACTTAAGTGTACATTCTGTTCTACCCTCCGTGTTTCTCCAAAGCATCTGTTGAATACGGAGGAATACTGACTCATCAGCTGAGGGAGGGTGATAATCAGCAGGAAACTTCCTTGTCTATGTTTGGTTTGACGCTATGGTTTATTTCTAGTCACTTGTGGGACATGGGTATCACTGGCTGGCCAATATCTGTTGCCCTTGGGGGATAGTTGAGAATCAGCCACATTGCTGTGGCTCTGGAGTCACATGTAGGTAGTCCAGACCAGGTAGGGATGGTACATTTCCTACACTCAAGGGCATTAGTGAACTAGATGGATTCAATTGACAATTCCAGATAATTTATTTTATTGAAATTGAAATTACATCATCTGCCATGACAGGATTGGAACCTGGGTCCCCAGAATAGTCGGGAGTTTCCGGATTGATAGTCTAGCGATAATACCCTGGGCCTCCCTTAAATTCACATGCTGGGAATGGTTGAGTAAATGCACATCTGAAGTACATTTACCTGTATTGTGTGTAAAATATTTTCTATTAAAACTGATAGCAGGTGGTATGATTGCAACATTTTAGCCACATCTGTGGATAGCCCTTGAGAACTGGAAGGGTTACCATATGGGTTCCACCACAACGTCTGCTCAATACACATCTTTTTTGAGTTATTCCTTTAAACATTCTTATTATTTGGCAACAAATATAAACTATTTTTACTTGGTACTCCCAGGACCCACCATTATTTCAGTCAATCCCTTGTCTTTGTTGGTTATCTGTTAGAAAACTCTGCTGTACACCATAGCTCTCATGCCTTGTTCTGTTTTTTTTTAGATGAAATAAAACAAGTATTCAAGTAAAAAGCAACATCCCTTAAGAAATATAATTTAATGGTGTTTTAAAAATTCAGTTGCCAGACTTGGCACCTAATTCCCCAAATCCTGTCCACATTTACAAGGCACAAGTCAGGAGTGTGCTGGAATACTCCCCATTTGCCTGGATGGGTGCAGCTCCAACAACAGGCAAGAAGCTTGATACTATCCAGAACAAAGCAGCCCGCTTGATTGGCACCACATCTACAAAGATCAAGTGTAGTATCGACATTAGTCGATACTAATGACCTAATGTACTTGGTGGAAGTCATTAGGTTACATTATTAGCTTCATTTGAAGCAATTTTTAAAAGCGGCATCTCGGCCTTTTGGCTAAGATGCAAATGAGATCAAGCCTTGGAGGAGGAGCTATGCCTACTCCAGTCAGCTTGGATCATGTAGATTGAGCCCAAGACAGGAAGTGAGGGCCCTGTCTTGTCATCTTAGATTGGGAATGTCCCAACTTGTTGACACTCTGAATTGGACTTGATTTGATTGAATTGGAATAAGAACAAACATTCCATTTCTTCATCACCAAAGATCCTTATCACCTTCCAAACCCACAGCCACTTCCATCTAGAAGGACAAGGGCAGCAGATATTGGAACACTGCCACGTACAAGTGCCACTCTTGGACTTGGAAATACATTGCCATTCCTTCACAGTTGCTGAGTCAAATTCCTGGAATTCCCTCCCTAACAGCATTGTGGCTCAACCCACAGCACGTGGACTGCAGCGATTTCAATAAGATGGCTAACCACACCTTCTCAAGGATAACTAGAGATGGGTAATAAATGCTGGCCAGCCAGCGAAGCCCAGGAATGATTTTTCTTTTTTAAAAAAAAAAGCTAAGAACCATCCATTGAAAACAATGATTTATTGCAGTTTGGACTGCATATGATGTGAAGCCTTTCTGGGGGAGAGAGAGGTTGGAGTTCCCTGGGTTGAGTGCAAGAAATATGCAGAGCTTCAAAGAGAAACCTAGAAAAAAGTACAGTGGCAGAGGTTAAGCGTATAAAACTAAAAATTCATTCAGAATGATGGCAGTAAGGGAGTAGTTGGGGAAGAGATCACAGCTGTAAACACTGGTTAAGTCCTGAGGGCCAGTACAAAGCTGTAAATATGATCTTCTCTAAGTATTCAAACTGAAAGATTTCAACAACATGCCTCCCTCAATCAGAAACAACATGAGGAAACCTGTTTTTACAGTTAGTTATGATCTGGAATACACTGCCTGAAAGAATGATGGAAGCAAATTAAAGGATAGATTTTCAAGTTTAAAGTTTATTTATTAGTGTCACATGTAGACTTGTATTAACATCTGCAAAGGAGTTACTGTAAAAATCCCCTAGTTGCCACACTCTGTTCAAGTACACTGAGGGAGAATTTAGCACAGTCAGTGCACCTAACCAGAACCAGTCTCGAGAACTGTGGGATGAAACTGGAGCACTCACAGGAAACCCATGCAGACACGGGAAGAACATGCAAACTCCACACAGACAGTGACCCAAGTTGAGAATCGAACTCTTGTCCCTGCTGGTGTGAGGCAGCAGTGCTAACCACTGTGCCACCATCTCGGGCACTGGGATTGGGCAAATACTTTGAAGCAAAAGAAAATTACAAAGCTGGGGGGGCAAGAGCAGGGCAGTGGGATTAATTAGATAGTTCATTCAAAGAGCTGGCACCAGGCACAATGGACTGGTCTCTTGAACTGTCACATTTTACAATCCTCTCATTCTAAATAGAGATACTATTTCGACTACTTTTGACTTCAGTCGGGTCATGGAAGGCTAAAAGGCAAAACATTAGCAAAATTGATTGTAAGTGGTAAATGAAACAATTATCTGTACAGCAAAACACAAGTAAACATCAATCAACATGGATTGTAAACGCAAAGATTCTTCCTGACCACCACCTTTGACTTTGAAGAAGCTTAAAGGAGATTGTGGGAAAACTTTTATACGTGCCGGACCTTCTCTTCTAAAAGGCTTTTGACAAAGTGTCCCACAAAAAGGCTCAACTCATTCTAGGAATTCATGATAAACCTGGGAATTGGAACTAAAGGATCACATTGAATAATAATGAGGTGGAATTTTAACTGATTTCCTTTACCCCTTGGGGAATATATCGGGGAGCTTCTAGAACTCTTGGAACCAAATTGCAGCAGTCGCCTGCACCACCCTCAGGAAAGGGAAGAAATTTGGTGATTTATGTTGTGAAAGGTCAAAAACAAATTTAGGAGATATTAAATTAGAAACAATGCAGGAAAATTGTGAATATCTGATGGTGGACAGTATCATTGATCTGAATTTTGGTCACAGCCATCCTTCCAGTCAGAATGCAGGATTGCCTGAGATGCTGGAACATTAATGAGTAACAGCTGCTGAATACTTTATCTCATTCTGAGTGTGTTAGTCAAGGAGACTTCATCAAAGACTGAAGCCTACAATAATTGCTTCTCTGGCAATGTGTTTCATAGTCGTGGACTGCACACTGGAATCATTTTGTGCAGAAATGCCCCTATGCATAAGGTTGAAATAGTTAGTATTTCCTTCAACAAAAAAAAGTGAGTAAAATGCTGCCTTTCAACTAAGGGAGCGACCAGCACATAGAACATTACAGCGCAGTACAGGCCCTTCGGCCCTCGATGGTTCCACTGGTTGGCGTAACAATCTAATGACCCTCTAACCTAAACTATTCCAATGTTATCCATATGCCTATCCACCGACCATTTGAACGCCCCTAAAGTTGGCGAGTCCACAACTGCTGCAGGCAGGGCATTCCACGCCCTTACTACCCTCTGAGTAAAGAACCTACCTCTGACATCTGTCCTATAATTTCCACCCTTTAATTTAAAGCTTTGTCCCCTCGTGTTAGCCATCACCATCCGAGGAAAAAGGCTCTCACTGTCCACCCTATCTAACCCTCTGATCATCTTGTATGCTTCAATTAGGTCACCTCTTAACCTTCTCTCTAACGAAAATAACCTCAAGTCCCTCAGCCTTTCCTCATAAGACCTCCACAATTTTGCAAAATTCTAGCTAGACTACAGTGGAACTTGTGTCTATATTTTTATGATACTAGTTTTACTTTTATTTGTATTTGAGGGGCAGAGGGATAGCCCATATAGTGCTGGATTTGTGACAATTCATTTCACAGGTATTGGTGTGCATGAATAGGGATTGCAGCTATACTGTATTGGACGATTACATTGTTCAGAGTCCTTGGTATTTAGTAAGCTCAACTGGGTAAACAGGATGATGCAGTTTGCTGACAGTTTCACTGCCCCTTTTTGTCTGAGCTTCGTGGAATTGAAGAGCTGGCTTTTTTCCTGCTTTGCTTGCACCTGCAATTTGAACTCAATTGTCAGGAAGCTATTATTTATATCTAGCCGGGCCAGCCCTGAGGTTCAGAGGCACTACGTTTTTTTTAATAGCATGAGCATTTGATCTCCCTCAAAGCCAGTGCTTTGGGAGCTAACATTCTGTGGGGAATTGCGGACAGAAAAACCTATTCCACCAGGCACGAAAAATTCATTAACTCTGAAAAATAAATTGATCAAAATCTCCGGTTTTAAATCACTTCTTCCATATTGACTCTGTAATAATTTTTGAGCAAAATTTGATACCAAACCAGCCACAGGATAACAGTAGATGGTTTGTTCCCAGGCAGTGCAGCAGGAATGTTGCGTTGGCACACAAGACCCTGGGCTCATTTTCCTCTTCTGCATTTTGTAACTGTCAGAGCCTGTGCTCCAGTTCATAGGGAAGTCCAGTCCCTTAATTTGATGTCAAACTGTCTGACTGAACACAATTCAGTGGTTCCTATTTTCCCTCTTTTTTTTGGAATGGTAGCAAGGGATGCCCCTAGAACAAATGAGCTCCAATTTTCATTTTGTACAAATTTTATTGTTAGTGTTTATAGTACAATCTTTTGGACTTTTTCTGTATTTCTGACATCCTTCTTCAGTTTATTTTCTCAGTTGGGGGGGTGGGGGGAGGTTGTATTTAAAGCACCTACAATATAGTATGTTGTGGAATCATAGAATGTTTGCAGTGCAAAAGACGACCACTTGGTCCATTGTCCCCTGAAAGAGATGTCATTGGGTGACTTGCTATGTTTGCTCTTAGCTAAGTGCGCAATATTAGGTGTGGCACTGCTTTCAGGTGTGTGATGTTTGGCCAGTATGAGCAAATTCAGTCTCTTTTTCACAGAGTAACTTGATATACTTGCCTGATGTCACAATACTAATGCCTGAGCCAGTGTTCTGAGGTTGCACACGACTACCATTTGCTCATCCTGAGGTTTATTGCATATTTCTGTTTGTCCTTTGCACCAGAAACATTGGAAAATGCAAGTATGTCGCACCTTTGACTGTAGAAGCTTGCTCCAATATGCGTGAAATGCAATTTTGAGTAGTAACATGTAGACTTCAATTGAAACTGCAGGCAATGTACTGTAACATACAATTGGGGAGATTCGACTTATTATTGTCAAGTATACAGTGAAAAGTACTGTTTCTTGCACAATATACAAACAAAGCATACTGCTCATAGAGAAAAGGAGAGAGTGCAGAGTGTAGTGTTAGTCATAACAAGGATGTAGAGAAACTTAGCGCAAGGTAAGTCCATTCAGAAGTCCGACAGCAGCAGGGAAGAGGATGTTCTTGAATCAATTGATACGTGACCTCAGACTTCTGTAACTTTTTCCCGACGGAAGAAGGTGGAAGAGAGAATGTCCAGAGTGTGTGGGGTCTTTGATTTATGTGGAAGTGTTGACAGTGCCAGTGGATGGGAGGCTGGTTTGAGAGGCGATGGTGTACTGATAAAGTCACTGGATTATTAGTCCAGAGATCCATTTCTAAGGACATGAATTCAAATCCCACCGTGACTGCTGCTGTCATTAATAATTGTAAAACCTCATTTGGCTCTTTAGGGAAGGAAATCTGCCACCCTTAGCCACTCTGGCCTACATGTGACTCCAGATCATCACGTGATTAACTCTTAACTACCCCTTTCAAATGAGCTAGCAAGGCAATTAGGGATGGGCAACAAATGGTGGCCTTGCCAGCAACACCCAAGTCCCATCAACAAATTAAAAAAGATACAAAATACATTTTGGGTCATCTACTATCCAGCATTAACCGATCTGGATTCCTTAAGGTGCCATTTTCTTCTATAGACAATGTAGAGTCCACATGCCACCTTGTGCCAGGAATAGCACACTGCCAGCCATTTTAGGGAATAATCCCTTGAGTTCTGTATGGGGCAGCTCTCCTTCCAAGCTGCATGTGTGCAATTCCCATGATCCTATGAGTTAAGAGTGCCAACCCACCCCTCACCCATAGACTGCAGCCGTTCTTTCATGTTGGCTTTTCAAGCCTTTTAATTTTGGCCATCACCTCTTCCCAGCTTTGTCAATCTTGTGGGCCATTTCTGTGCCTTTTTTTTTAAAGAGAAAGCTGCAGGAGCTTTTTGGCGACATGTGACATATCCCTTTCTTTTGAGTAGCACCAAGTATTTGAGTTTTTTCCATTAGCTGGTTGTGCTCAGTTAATTGGCATGGGAATTGACCCTTGCATTTTGGTCATAGAATCTGTACAGTGCAGAAAGAAGCCATTGATGCATCGTGTCTGCACTGACTGTTGCCCAGGCTTACCTCATAACCCCACGTATTTACCCCATGAATCCTCCTAACCCGTATACCTGGGTACCCTATGGGCAATTTTTTAACAACCAATCTAACCTGCACATCTTTGCACTGCGGGAGGAAAGCAGAGCACCCAGAGTCCTGGCTGAGCTTTAGTCAGGGTATGTCCTGGTTATATACAATACCGCCCAAAGAATGATGTAAATAAAGCACATGACACAGGCCTAGGGTCAGTGTGGTGTTGGCCAGAAATGTGCTCAGATCTAAACATAGAGGTGGCTCCATGCTGGTACTCTTTACTCTACAAGTGCGTGTAGTTACAAGTAGTTTATGTAGATTGTAATCTTCTGTATATTGACAAAGACTTCCTTAACAGACACATTCTGTTTTTTTTTAAAGAAAGCATTATAATGGAGCTCAATTAACTTTCTAGCAGTATTACCCAATTACATTTTGTTTTGAAACGTTGGTTATAATGAGAGAGGGTGCGAGTGAGGAAGCTACTTTCTGTCACATGAGGAAAGTGTCAAATCTAATTTGGCAAACTGCCTCTTATTGGGAACTGAGTGGTTAATGTCATTAGCTTCGCTTGTGCAGAGATGTGCAGGGGAGATAATATTTTGTGCTGAATTAGAAAAACACACACAAGGAGAATTTTGTGATAAGATTGATTTAAAATTGTTTAGTTTTAGCTGACGGCGGATAAGCAACTGCACGTGGTGGGGGGGGAGACCTGCCTGTTGCTGCATCATCATCTACTTGTCAGCAATGCTGTTTTCTGCTTCCTGCAAAGTGTCAAGCAACGCACGCTCCTTTTATGGAGACATCCATACGCAAGGTTTTTGAGAAATGACCGTTACATATTTGCATATATACCACATGAAACTGTGGTGCTGTGGCTCTGCCAGACAGCTGTAGTTTTTAAATAGAGACTAAGAGCTTATTGGAAACCAAAGCCTAAGTTCTACAAATTGTCAAGTGAACCAGAAATGTGAAACAAGTGGATTGGGAAATGTGAGTCTTGTGGCCAAAGAAAAATTGGCATCAGTGGTGATGATATTTACAATGCTTGCCATCCCAGAAGAAATACAGAAAACCACTCCAGTCATCCAGGCTCTGTGACCCTGCTAGATATTACAAAATAATTGTGCTTTTCACCAAGACCATGGCTCCCATTAGCTGTAAAGGTGCACCAAAGTATTATGCAGAATATAGAGAGCGTAATAGTCATTGTTCATTACTGGAATGCACTAAACCACAAGTTCTCTTTTTCTGTGCAGTGTAAAACTAGGCGGGGTGGATTGTAATTCAAGCAATGACTTTGCAACCATGGGAGCAATTTTCCCATTTCAGTATGGGATTGGCTCACTCATTTGTTGCCTGATTTTGAGGGGTTAAGGGCCCATTAAGAGGCAGCCTCTGTCTTTTGTCATCCTCCCTGCTGATGTACCTGTGACCTGGCTCACTCCTGTGATCTTATAACTCTGGTGCCTGTCCTTCCTTGAGAAACCACGGCCTCCTCGGTGACTCTGAACACAAGCTGTCAGTCTCCAATTGATGTGGAGATGCCTGTGTTGGACTGGGGTAAACACAGTAAGAAGTCTCTCAACACCAGGTTAAAGTCCAACAGGTTTATTTGGTAATACCAAATAAACCCGTTGGACATTAACCTTCTGTTGTGAGACTTCTTATTGAGTCTCCAATTGGCCCACAGCAGCTCCTGATTGGCAAAACATCTGTCCATTGATTCGAGGAGAATGTCTGCTGCTGACCTCGTCACTACCGGATTGGATTGTGGTTTGGTGGGCCTCTCTGAAGAAGCAGTGCATGTCTCACCAGTTCTCCAGCCTGCAGCGGAGAGGCCCCAACAAGGTTCTGCAGTATGGTTCAATTGGCAGCACTCCCAACTCTGAGTCAAAGTTGTGGGTTCAAGTCACATTCCAATATTCGCGCTGAAACTTCAGTGAAGTACTGAGGGATTGCTGCCATCTTGGAGGTGCTGTCTTTTGGATTCAGCCTTTTTTCTCCTTCAAGTGGATGCAAAGATTCCATGACACTATTCCATAGTCATAGAGGTTTACAGCGTGGAAACAAGCCCTTTGGCCCATTTGTCCATGCTGTCTTTTTTTTTTAAAAATGCCCTAAAACTAGTCCCTATTGCCCACATTTGGCCATATCCCTGTATACCCATGTAACTGGCTAAATGCTTTTTAAAAGATAAAATCGTAGCCACCTCTACTACTACCTCTAGCAGCTTGTTCCAGACACTCACCACCCTCTGAAAAAATTGGCCCCTAGACATTTTGTATTTCTCCCCTCTTACCTTAATCCTACGCCCTCTAGTTTTAGACTCCCCCATCTTTGGGAAAAGATATTGACTATCTAGCTGATCTGTGTCCCTCATTATTTTATGGATCTCTATAAGATCACCCCTCAGCCTCCTATGTTCTAGAGAAAGAAGTCCCAGTCTATCCAGCCTCCTCTTATAACTCAAACAATCAAGTCCCAGGAGCATCCTGGTAAATCTTTTTTGCACTCTTTCTAGTTTAATAACACCCTTTCTATAATAGGATGACAAAAACTGTACACAGTATTCCAAGTGTGGCCTTACCAATGTCTTATACAACTTCAAGAGGTCCTCACTCCTGCATTTAAAGAAGCACAGAGAAATTCCCCTTGGTGTCCTGAACAATAGTTACCCTGACCTTTACAAAAACATACCTGCTCATCTTCAGATTGCTGTGTGCAAATTGACAGCCGTGTTTCCTACATTACAACGTTGTCAATCTTTCTGAAAGAAGTACTGTTCAGGTGGAAGGCATTTTGGATCTGGTTGGGAAAGGCACTGTACCAATACAAGTCTTTATTTTGGTGCAAGACATACCTGCTTCTAGACGGAAGGGTAAAAATGATTCTTCTCACGTTTAGTTTGATCCTGTGTTTGAGAATATCTTTAATCACTTCCCCCATCCCCTCAATATTTTTCTCTGCAATTAAAATAAATCACTAATTAATTACAACTTTTTTATTTGAAGTCAAAGTGAAATTCGCAATGCAAGTGGAACCAGTTCTTTTCCTTTCCAATACGTTTTTACTGGTTTAGGAATATGATTTAACGAATGCCTTTGCTACATAAAAATGAGAATCCAGCCAGAGATCACATTTTGGCAACACTGAATGTTACCAATCATGGAACAATTATTCTCATGCCAAGCAATGCCACTGATGTAATTATATCACCAGTCTGCTCTTCCTGATCAGAATAGATTGGTGATCGCACCTGCCTTCACTCTGGCATAGATGTGGCATTGATTGTTGCTTATAGGCTACATTTCCAATCTGAATACCATCTACTCCATATTGCAAGGTGCTGCAACTTTATTGGCAATCTCTGTGGGATTACTTGTACACTTTTTTTGGTTAAAAAATGGGATGCTCGCCCTGAGGTTTAGTCACCTAGTTCCACTCTGGCATAAGCCATTACTCAGAGGATAAGGAGGAAAAGTTTTTAAATGGGGAAAATATTTACTGAATTAATTTCAGTTTCAGTCTGGAAATTGATCCAAACTGTTTCCTTCAAATCCAGACTGATCTTTTGAGGATTTTTAAAAGTCTTCTACAGAACAGATGCTTACCAGATGTAAGCTAGCAAGTACAGCAATTCTAACTCCAACCATGAATCTTATTTAGCCTGACATTGGAGACAGGATAAAATGCCTGGTTTCAATGGTAAATTTGCCCAACCCATATTGTTAGAGAACCCTGTTGTGCCTGCACCTGTTTATAAATGCGCTCAGTCTGCCACACTCTCTATATTAGGGGTGTGTTAATTTTTATTATTCCAATATTAACAAACAGCACTATAGCATGTTGCTATGACTGTTTTAAAAATTACCTTTTTTGAACAAGATTCTGAAGCTACAGATTGCTCACATGCACCAGTCAGTTTCTAAATAGTCACCACATTTGAGGGAGTTTGGCAAACCTTTTTATTTTGACCCAGAGCCTCAAAAAGGGAAGTGATGTAATTTTTTTTGATTGATTTAAATCTATTGGGATTTGCTTGAGATGATGGGTGGAAACAAGGCCCCAATGCTCTATATATCAGCAGGAAAAAAGAAATCTGAGAGACCATCCAAGAGTCTCTCAATGACATTGAGTCAATGTCTTGGTTAGAGGGCAGAAAGTAATGGTGAGGAACTGGAGTGACAGCAAAGCAGTCAGTGTTATCATTGCCTTATCTCCTCCCAGGAGATCAGAGTGGTGAACGATTTTAAACCTTTGAATTTCAGGGTGGCACAGTGGTTTGCACTGCCGCCTCACAGCGCCAGGAATTTGGGTTTGGCTCCAGCCACGGGTGACTGTCCTGCGTATAGTTTGCACCTTCTCCCCACGTGGGTTTCTTCCCACACTCCAATGACGTGCAATTTGGTAGATTGGTCATGCTGAATTGCCCCTTGGTTTCCCATGATGTGTAGGTGAGGGTGGATTCGTGAGGTAAATATGGGGATAGAGTTTGGGTGGGATGTTCTATCAGAGTTGGTGCAGGCTCGCTGTGCCAAATGGCCTGCTTCCACACCGAGTAGGGATTTTGATTTTTGAACTCTCCAAATCCTATTTCTATGGAGGCGTCTGTTACGTGTTTTAAACTCTTGGGTCTTGTTGTGTGCCAATGACGTGGTTATGTAGCATGTTTTACATTTCAGACCACACATCAAGCAGGGAAAAGAGAACTTGAGAGAAAAATGCAAAGGATGCATTGAGCTGAGTGTCTATAGATGGAAGCAGTGAGACTGCTGCTGTCCCTGAGACACATCTGATTAGATGGTTATCCCCCATGATTTTCATCTGCACCAAAAGAAGACGAGCAATAAAACAGTCCTGCAGCTGTGTTACTTTGAAAAATTTCTAAAATGGTGCCATGCCACTGAGAAGGACAGGAATTTCAGCATATATAATGCCTTTCAGTAATCACGAGCTTTTCTTAACTACATTTTTACAATGTGTAGCTGTTGCAGTATAACTGCAGGTGATTTTTTTTTTTCAAATCCTTTTCCTGAAGGCTATTCTTACTGCTAAATGTTAAGTTTATTTATTAATGTCACAAGTAGGCTTACATTCACACTGCAACGAAGTTACTGTGAAAATCTCTCTAGTCGCCACCAAACCAGCGCCTGTTCGGCTACACTGAGGGAGAATTTAGCTCGGCCGATGCACCTAACCTCCGACTTTAACAAGATCACTGGCAGCTGAAGAATAGTGTATGGAATTCTGCACTGGTTTTTAAGAATGGAACTCTGCTTTCACTTGCAAATGGATAGCGTAACTCTATCACTCTCTTCTAGAAAAAAATGTGGTGGTGATAACCAGGGCCAACAGTGTAACTACAGACACGCAAACTAGAAGTCCTCAGAAATATTACCTTAAGTGGGCCACGCCAGTGCAGATCAAATTTAAACTTTGTTTTATAAAAACACTTTTTTTTTAACAAGAAATGAAATGAGGAAAAAAGCCAGCCTGCTCAAGCAGCCCACTACAGATGAAGCATGTACACTTTTTATAAGCTGCACTGTTCCAAAGGGAATTAATAATCTGAGGTAAAATATTCAGTGAAAATTGTGGGAATATTTTCCTTGCCATCACGCCCCCCCCCCCCCCAAACCCCCAACCCCCACCCCACCCCCTGGGCGTGTTTTGCTGTGGCAGAATTGGCCTACCATTGGTTGCCGGTGAGATCTTCCAGTGCCTTGCCACACTGTACAGACATTCCAGCTGTTCACACCCTCCTTAACTGGGGAATCTGCAGCAGGAAGGTGGGGCGGTCACTGTCAGTGAGATCGGCTGGAAAATCCGCTGTGAGAATCAATAGAATAGAATCTCTCTACAGTGTAGAAAGAGGCCATTTGGCCCATCAAGCCTTCACTGGCAACAATCCACCCCGGTCCTATCCCTGTAAACCCCATGCATTAACCCTGCTAATCCCCCTAACCTACACATCTCTGAACGCTAAAGGACAATTTAGCACGGCCAGTCAACCTACCCTGCACATCTTTGGACTGTGGGAGGGACCCAGACAAAACCCATTCAGACACAGGGCAAACCAGCAAGCACTACACGGCCACCCAAGACTGTAATTGAACCCGGATCCCTGGTGCTGTGAGGCAGCAGTGATAACCAAGGTGTCACCAATTGGTGCAATTGTTTCGCACCCAAACACAGGAACCAATGTTATTTAAGAACATAAGAACATAAGAAATAGGAGCAGGAGTAGGCCATCCAGCCCCTCGAGCCTGCCCCGCCATTCAATAAGATCATGGCTGATCTGTCGTGGCTCAGTTCCACTTTCCCGCCCTCTCCCCATAACCCTTAATCCCCTCTCTTATCAAGAACCCATCAACCCGCTTCTTAAAAATATTTAGCGAGGTAGCCTCCACCACTTCAACGGGCAGAGAATTCCAGAGATTCACCACCCTTTGAGTGAAGAAGTTCTTCCTCAACTCCGTTCTAAACCGCCCCCCCTTTATCTTGAGGCTGTGCCCCCTAGTCCTACTGTCCTTTCTGAGCGGGAAGAGTCTCTCCACCTCTATCCTATCCATCCCATTCATCATCTTATACGTCTCAATGAGATCTCCCCTCATTCTTCTAAACTCTAACGAGTACAAGCCTAGTTTATTCAGCCTCTCCTCATAGCTCAACCCCCTCAACTCCGGCATCAGCCTAGTAAACCTCCTCTGCACTCCCTCCAAGGCCAAAATATCCTTGCGTAAGTACGGCGCCCAAAACTGCACACAGTACTCCAGCTGCGGCCTCACCAATGCCCTATACAGCTGCAGCAAGACCTCCCTACTTTTATATTCAATCCCCCTCGCTATGAAGGCCAGCATCCCATTCGCCTTCCTGACCACCTGCTGCACCTGCAAGCTGGGTTTTTGCGACTCATGCACAAGGACCCCGAGGTCCCTCTGCACCGTCGCCTGCTGCAGTTTTTCGCCACGTAAGTAATAATCCTTCCTACCGTTATTCCTACCAAAGTGGACCACCTCGCACTTGCCAACATTAAATTCCATTTGCCATTTCCTGGCCCATTCGCCCAGCCTATCTAGATCCTTCTGCAGACTCTCCACACCCTCCGTGCAATTTGCTGTTCCACCAATCTTGGCGTCATCAGCAAATTTCGACACCATACACTCGGTTCCCTCCTCCTGATCATCTATATAAATGGTAAATAGCTGAGGCCCCAGCACCGACCCCTGAGGCACTCCACTAGTCACCAACCGCCAATCCGAATAGCACCCATTGACCCCCACTCTCTGCTTCCTATTTGACAACCAGTCCTCTATCCACGCTAACACCCTACCCCCAACTCCATGCCCCCTTACCTTCTGCAATAACCTCTGCAATAACCTCTCTCTGAAAATCTAGAAAGACCACATCAACCGGCTCTCCTCTATCCACCGCCCTAGACACATCCTCATAGAACTCCAGTAAATTTGTCAGACACGACTTCCCCTTAATGAAACCGTGCTGCGTCTGCTCTATCAAGCAGTTCCCCTCAAGATGCCTCGCTATTTCCTCCCTGATGACGGATTCTAACATTTTACCTACAACAGACGTTAAACTAACCGGCCTATAATTCCCTGTCTTTTGCCTGGCACCCTTCTTAAACAACGGCGTAACATTAGCCGCTTTCCAATCTTCCGGCACTTCCCTGGAATCCAGCGATGTCTGGAAAATAACCACCAAAGATGATTTAAAGATGACTTTTTTTTCGCAAATAACATTCTCAGATTAACATGTGAAAGGGATGAGCATTTTGTTTCACATGAGCAAAGCATTGCGGGCAACAGAAGTGATTGTATCTGATGGTACCAGTGAGAATGTTAATTTTGCTTTATTAAAATATTTCAATTCCACCAGCACTGGCAATTAATTCAATGTTCTGCATGCAGACCTACTGAATGGTGAGGAATATGTGATTTTTTTTCATCGTTATTGTACAATTTTGTATTTCTAAAATGTGCACTAATTCGTAGCTAATTTTATACATACCTTTTTTGTGTTTGGAGATTAAGCAACATTTGGCTAACAGCGCCTTTTCCCCTTAGGATTATTCAGCCTTTTAAAATTTACTTTGATTCTATTCATCCCTTTGGAGATTAACTTGGATGAAGCCCATGACAATACATGTTATTGCTAATTGCTTCACCCAAAGGAAAATTAGAGAAACCTACAGCCATAACATCTTCCTGAATAAATAGTGCCTGTTGACAAAAAGAAAACTCATTTTGCCATCCTGATGCTGAATTGCTGGCTATTGCATAAATGATCTAACACTGGCATTCCCCTCCTTGTTTCTCTCTTCCCCCACACCCCATAGTATACAAGGAAAAGTATTGTTTCTTGCGCAGTATACCAACAAAGCAAACCGTTCATACAGAAGGAAAGGAGAGAGTGCAGAATGTAGTGTTAGTCATAGCTAGGGTGTAGAGAAAGATCAACTTAATACAAGGTAAGTCCATTCAGAAATCTGATGGCAGCAGGGAAGAAGCAGTTCTTGAGTCGGTTGATATGTGACCTCAGACTTTTGTATCTGTTCCCGATGGAAGAAGGTGGAAGAGAGAATGTGTCTAGGGTGCGTAGGGTCCTTGATTATGCCGGCTGTTTTTCTGAGGTAGTGGGAAGTGTAGACAGAGTCAATGGATGGAAGGCTGGTTTGAGTGATGGACTGGGCTTCATTCACAATCCTTTTATAGTTTCTTGCATTCTTGGACAGAGCAGGAGCCCATACCGAGCTGTGATACAACTGGAAAGGATGCTTTCTCTGGTGCTGCTGTAGAAGTTTGGTGAAAGCTGTAGCATACATTCTAAATTTCCTTCCATCTCTTGAGAAAATAAAGACATTATGGGCTTTCTTAACTGTAGTATCAGTATGGCGGGGGGAACCAAGACAGGTGGTTAGTGATCTGGACGCCTAAAAACTTGAAGCTGTTGACACTGCTTTCCCCTCCGCAGGGGAATTGTGGTAAACACAGTAAAAAGTCTGACAACACCAGGTTTTAGTCCAACCGATTTATTTGATAGTAAACTCTCAAGCTTTCGAGGGGACTCCCTCTTCGTCAGGTGAATGGAGAGTTCTGTTCTGGCCTCGGACAGAACTCTCCATC
Organism: Carcharhinus amblyrhynchos; assembly: GCF_965287045.1. Classification (NCBI taxonomy): domain Eukaryota; kingdom Metazoa; phylum Chordata; class Chondrichthyes; order Carcharhiniformes; family Carcharhinidae; genus Carcharhinus; species Carcharhinus amblyrhynchos. Next base: position 137,013,979 of record NC_137327.1, read on the forward strand.
CACCTGACGAAGAGGGAGTCCCCTCGAAAGCTTGTGAGTTTACTATCAAATAAATCGGTTGGACTAAAACCTGGTGTTGTCAGACTTTTTACTGTGTTTACCCCAGTCCAACGCCGGCACATCCACATCGGGAAATGGTGGCCCAGTCTTGGTGCATTCACTTTAAATCACCCAAGTGAATGCTGTATCTGGGATGCAAGTCAGGATGGAGTGGGTGTTGGGAGTATTTTAGATTCGCAGCATCAATACTGCTATATTTCAAATTGATTTTCATTCTCGCTTGTCGACTGTCTAAACATACTCTGTTCAGTCTATCTCTGGGTTGTAAATCTGGATTGACGTTTTGAGGGATGTCTAGTGAAGGGCAGGGAGTGAGATTGCCAATCAATTATTAGCTGAAACATGTCCCAAAGAGGAAATTACTGCTTTTTTTTTTTCCCCCTTCAATGTGCCTTGACCGGTCAAGATATTTTCTGAGTGCGTACATTGCTTCATGTAGATGAACTTCAAGCGATGTCCTGTTTAAAAGCTGAAAATATCAATGTTCCTTTCTTCACTCTCTCTCCAGATACATGTGACGACTGCTGAAGATGTCCGATAGTATTGATGCTGAAGAGAAACCACCAGCTCCTCCCTTGAGAATGAACAGTAACAATCGCGATTCATCTTCCCTTAACCACGGCTCAAAGCCTCTTCCATTGGTTCCTGAGGAGAAGAACAAGAAAGCCAGACTGCGCTCCATCTTCCCTGGAGCGGGTGATAAAAGTAAAGTATCAGCCTCTCTGCTCTATTTCTAAAATAGTTGTCATTGTAAGGGAGATGAAAATTTATATTTTGATGGGACAAGGCTCAGATTTGATCTTGGGTCTTTTGTGAATTTAGTGGATCTTTGCTGGGGTTATGGGGAAAGGGGGCAGATTTGACCCCAGTATTCCTGATTTTGGTAGGAAAAATAATCAAGTTTTTGACTATTATGAGTGCTGTTGGGTGTGGAGGGGTGTATGGTTGTTGGGTGAAGGACAGAGTGTGACTTGTCTTGATGCTTGCCGCCTGTTGTCACTCACTTTGTTAGCTACTCAGGAAATGTAGCAGAGAGGGTAAACAATGGATTTAGTAGCAGAGAGTTTTCAATAGTCCATCCATTTGTGATGTTACAAGGTCTCAGGAACTCCTGCTAACTGAGACTGAAATGACCTCTTTTCTTCCTTCCTGAAGCCCCAGAAAGCCCTCCAGGCAAAGGTAACAGGCTGGCTTCTTGATTCCAAGGAGCATTTTTTAAAAATGATTTTTGGAGGTGTCTTTTGTCTCTCCTAAAGCTTCCATATTTCCTGGTGTCTGTGTTTCCCTTTTACAGCTGTGTGCTTGTCACCTGAAACAGCACAGAGTCTGTCCCTGTAATGAGACTTGAGCTGAGATGTTTTAGTGAGGGTAGATGAATGGGAGTTCTGTTCTGCATTTCCATCAGACTCCTGGACCACCCAACTCTTCCAGTGCTGATGTCTTCAAATGGTAATATTTTGGGTCTAACAACAATGTTGTCTGTTTAAAGGCAATCTTTGAACAGAATTTTGTAGGCTGCCAGTCCCCAAGCCTCCAGAACAGCCCTAATATAAAGAGAGACCCATTTCTCCTACCAGGTCCCTAACAGCAGCCTCCAGAGAGAGAGAGAGCGACCTCTCGCTGCTTTCGAAACCTGGCAGTAACTGCTGGCTTAGCTTTTCCCCTTAAGAAGATGACATGCATTTATAGTCGCAGTCTAACAAATACAGTTAGACTTCAATTTGTATTAAAAAAGATAAGTTTGGAACACAGTCAGAAGCAAATGAGCCCTGCAATTTGACATGATTTTGTTAATATGCAAGGCTCTGAGTCCTCATTCTATTTTGGAGACCAGTCCACCTCTTGCTAAAGGCATGGCAGGTGCCCAGAGGAAAAAGTCTAATGTACCTAACACAAGATTGTGGAGCTACCTATCGACCTTTCTATAATTTTTAATGAAGTTAATTTTTAGGTGTTGGAAAATGCCTCTCTCTCTCCATACAAAACACAATGGTTTTATTGAACAGTTAATACGCTGGGTGGACTCTCTCATTTCAGCCCAATATTGACGGAAGAAAGTCAGAAGTTTTAATTTGGCACGCGGCAGAATTGCTCAGGTTGCCACTCGCTGTCTTCTGCAATGTGATCGAAAATCAGTCCAGAATCACATCTTTTAATAGAATGGTCTTCAATGACTGCAAAGTGTTGGGGAATGTTTCATGCAAGAAACAAAATAGAAACATTAGAGCTTAGGGTAAGGTTGAAAGAGATCTCTAGGTATTAGTAGACTTCAATCACTTCAAGAATTATCAAAACCAAATCGAACAGCAAACTAAAATAGGTATTCCCAGAAACCTGTAACAGATTAGTTGACATTTTCAGGTATGACAGGATATTAACTTTGGGTGTTTTATCTTTACAGAAACTGTTTCTGCCATTTTCTGTTCTTGTTCCAGGTTTCCAAGTCGCTCCCGCACTACATACACGAACCAATCGTTCATGTTCAAATGGTACAGTGCCCTAGTCAGACCAGACCTTCTCCATTTAGTAACTGAGACATGGAGAAATTTCAAGTCTTGCAGTTTTTCTGCATGGGGGTATATATCACAGCCTCAGTGAATCACAAGGAAATACTGGAGTATAGTGTTTGAAGCCTCACCAGGAGGTACTGAACAAGAACATCTTGGGATATACAAGATAGTAAAAAGCAATCTGTATAGGAGGCAATAGTCATGTGGTATTATTGCTGTACTATTAATCCAGAAACTCAGCTAATGTTTTGGGGACCAGGATTCGAATCTCAGCATGGCAGATGGTGGAATTTGAATTCAAGAAAAAATATTAGAATCCTTACAGTGCAGAAGGAGGCCATTTGGCCCATCGAGTCTGCACTGGCCACAATGCCGCCCAGGCCCCAGCCCCGTAACCCTGTGCATTTACGCTAGCTAGTTCTCCTGACACTAAGGGACAATTCAGCATGGCCAATTCATCTAACTTGCACATCTTTGGACGGTGGGAGGAAACCGGAGCACGCGGAGGAAACCCATGCAGACACAGGAAGAATATGTAAGAATATAACTGGGAGCAGGAGTAGGCCATCTAGCCCCTCAAGCCTGCTCCGTCATTCAATAAGATCACGGCTGATCTTCTCATGGACTCGGCTCCACTTACCCGTCCGCTCACCATAACCCTTAAATTTTTGAACAGTAAAGGAATTATCCATCCTTGCCTTAAACATTCAAATGAGGTGGCCTCAACTGCTTCACTGGACACGGAATCCCTTTGGGTGAAGATGTTCCTCATCAACTCAGTCCTAAATCTGCTCCCCTTTGTTTTGAGGCCATGCTCCTGATTCTAGTTTCACCTGCCAGTGGAAACAATTCTCTGCTTCTATTTTATCTATTCCCTTTATAATCTGATATGTTCTATAAGATCTCCTCTCATTCATCTGAATTCCAATGAGTATAGCCCCAGTCTGCTCAGTCTCTCCTCATAAGCCAACCCTCTCAACTCTGCAATCAATAATTTGCACCACGCAGATAGCAACCCAAGGCAGGAATTAAACCCAGATCCCTGGTGCAGTGAGGCAGCAGTGCTAACTACTGTGTCACCATGCTGCCCCGGAATTAAAAATTTACTGAGGACCGTGCAACCATTGTCGACTGTCAGGAAAAAACCCACCTGGTTCACCAAAGCCCTTTAGGAAGAATAATCTGCCATCCTTACCTTGTCTGGTCTACATGTGATTCCTGAGCCATAACAATGTGATTGATTCTCTACTGCCATCTGAAATTGCCTAGCAAGCTACTCCGTTGTATCAATTGCTATTGCAGTTTCAAGAAGACAGCTTAACACCATCTTCTCAAGGGCAGCCAGGGATGGGCAGTAGATGCTGGCCAGCCAGTGAGGCTCATGTTCCATGAATGAATAAAAAACAAACTGGAACATAATATAAAACTGTAAATTCATGGCTGTGGAAATTCTTATTCTTAAGCATATTGCTCCAGTTTGAGTATCTTCCAATTAATCTTAGGAAGAGGGGTTGATCGCAATGTAATCCTGTTCTGCTTTGTAACATATAAAGGAAATTATCACAGATATATTTAATGTGGGACTAATAACTGCAAATACCACAGTTGCACATTCAGGAAGCAGACTTTGTGGCTGTAATGCATTCATTTTCATCGTCTGTATCCAAAAAAACTTTAACTTCCTGAGCTAGTTACATTAAATAATCGTTTTGGGTTCCATTACCAGCTGGAGATGAGTCTGGAAAGGGAATGTTATTTATCTGATGCAGGGAGAATGAAGATGGGACAGATCCTTGACCCAACTGAATGAGTTGGCTTGTGTAATTTCTAAATTAAAGGATGCTGCAAACAGCCAAACGTAACACTGTTAAACGGCTCATTTAATGAAATTAATAAATGCTTCAATCTACACATTATTCGCAATGGTTAATATGCATTTGTTTGTGCAGTTATTACACTCCAAGGATTTCAGATATGTATTTTAAATGCCTTTACCGTATATATGAACTTGAACTTAATTAATATAGAGAGATGGCTTTCAGGGGTGAGCCTTCTATGGCTTGTGTTGTTCAGTTCACGCCTCAACAAGCCATCTGACCATCATCACCCTCATCTACACTCACTGAGCTCCATTTCCATCTTCATGAAAGAATATTTGGAGGTAAAATTTCCCCAATGCCATTTTAACATTTATACGTGCTCCCTTCCTGCTTCTAGCTAACAAGAAGAAAGAAAAGGAACGTCCAGAGATCTCTCTCCCTTCTGACTTTGAGCACACCATTCATGTAGGATTTGATGCAGTTACAGGAGAATTTACAGTGAGTAACCTTTTGCATGAAATATTAATAGGTCTGACAGTCGATAATCAGTGGACCGGATGATTCCAAATACTGAAAATAATTGGATTTTTTTTTTGCCTGGGAGTTCTGGGCGCATTTAGCATCGGTAGGTGGTCTTTGGCAGCTTGTTTTGTTGACCTGGGGGGTCCGGGGGGATTGGATACAACTCCTCCCACAATTCTGAAGCGACTTCTAATTTCCAGTCACTTGTTCAGGAGGCACCAAATGTGGTGTTCTTGTTTGAAGAGCTATCTGTTTTGCTCCCCCCTAACTGGCACTAAGAACCATAGGCTCAGGACAAGCACAAGCAGTTGGCGGTCCAGGATAAGGTGAGGAGAAACATTTTCACTCGTAGTTGTGAATCTTTGGAATTTGGTCTTCCCAGAGGGTTGCAGATGCTCAGTTATTGCGCATCTTAAAGATGGAAGCTGTAGGTTTTTGGGCGATAACAGCATCTAGGAATTGGGGCAAGGTTGGGAAACTGTACAGGTAGAAAGTACCATGATCCTTTTGACAGGCGGTGCAGGTTTGAGGGCCTGTGTGACCTAATCCTGCTCCTATCCCTTGTTGTTCTTGTTTGGAACAATGGTTGTTGCTCCAGATTACCTACAATGCTCCTGGCCTGATATGATATCAATGAATCTATCCACATTTCTGATTGAAAAAGGCAAGGATAGATAATTTTTTTGAACAGTAAGGGAATTAAGGGTTATGGTGAGCAGGTGGGTAAGTGGAGCTGAGTCCACAAAAAAGGATCAGCCATGATCTTATTGAATGGCAGAGCAGGCTCAAGGGGTCAGATGGCCAACTCCTCCTGTTCCTAGTTCTTATGTTCTTACTAAGATGTTTGTCCACTGCCCCCTGCTGGAAAGAGCACATATGCAAATGTCATGTGTGAACACGACTTGCCTGAGCTGTAGTCACCTGTGTGTGAACTCACTGCCAATTCACCCTCTCAGTCTCCCACATTGAAGAATGAGCACTTGGGTAAGGTGACAAAGAACTAGCAACAGCCATAGGACTACAACCCAGCAAGAACTAACCTCTCTTCGTGATGAGAAAATCTTGGAATTTTTCATTTTAAGCCAACATCTAAACTTAGGGTATTTTTATTTCCCGTTTGTGCAAAACTATACTAAATGAGCCTCAACATCCAGATTCCATAATTTAACTGGCTGAGAGTATTTTTTTTTTGCACTAATATGACTTTCTGCTTGATGCAATTTTTTTTCAAAACAAAAGCTTATGGATCATTAGAATCTTTACAGGTGTGGAAGGAGGGCATTCATAGAGTTATAGAAGTTTACAGCAGGGAAACAGGCCCTTCAGCCTAACTTGTCCATGCCTCCCTTTCTTTCTAAAACCCTAAAGCTAATCCTAATTGCCCACATTTTGGCCCATATCCCTCTATACCCATCTTATCCAGACACTCTCACCACCCACTATGTGAAAAAATTGCCCCTCTGGAAACTTTTGTATCTCTCTCCTCTCACCTTAAACCTATGCCCTCTAATTTTAGACTCCCCCATCTTTGGGAAAAGATATTGACTGTCTAGCTGATCTATGCCCCTCATTATTTTATAGACCTCTATAAGATCACCCCTCAGCCTCCTCCACTCCAGAGAAAAAAGTCCCAGTCTATCCAGCCACTCCTTATAACTCAATCCATCAAGTCCTGGTAGCATCCTGGTAAATCTTTTTTGCACTGTTTCTAGTTTAATAATATCCTTCCTATAATACGGTGACTGGAACTGTAAACAGCATTCCAAGTGTTGGCACTGTCTTGTACAACTTCAAGACGTCCCCAACTCCTGCATTCAATGCTCTGACCAATGAAACTAAGCATGCCGAATGCCACCTTCACCAGTCTGTCCACTTTCAAGGAACTATGAGCATGTACCCCCAAGATCTCTTTTCTATAACTCACCCCAATGCCCTACCATTAACTGAAATAAGTTCTGCCCTGATTCAATTTACTAAAATGCATCACCTCGTATTTATCTAAATTAAACTCTCCATCTGCCATTCGTCAGCCCACTGACCCAATTGAACAAGATCCTGTTGCAATCAGAGATAATTTTCTTCGCTATCCACTATGCTAACATACAAACTTACTAACTATGCCTCCTATATTCTCATCTCAAATCATTAATATAAATGATAATAACAGTGGACCCAGCACTAATCCCTGAGGCACACCGCTGGTCACAGGCCTCCAGTTTGAAAAAACAATCCTCTACAATCACACTCTGCCTTCTGTCATCAAATTAGTTTCGTATCCGTTTATCTATCTCGCCCTGGATCCTGAGAGATTTAACCTTACGCAACAACTACCATGTCAAAAGCCTTGCTAAAGTCCATGCAGACAACATCAACTGCTGTGCCCTCATCTACCTTCTTGGTTATCCCTTCAGAAAACTCAATCAAATTTGTGAGACGTGATTTTCCACTCCAAGCCCGTTCGGTCCATTGAGTCTGTACTGGCAGCAATCCAACCCAGGCCCTATCCCCGTAACCCCAGATTTTACTCTGCTAACCCTCCTGACACTAAGGGGCAATTTAGCATGGCCAATCCACCTAACTCTCACATCTTTGACTGTGGGAGGAAATCCACGCAGACACAGGGATAATGTGCAAACTCCACACAGTCACTTGAGGCTGGAATTGAACCCGGGTCCCTGGCGCTGAGAAAGTAGTGCCTGTGCCACCCTATGGCATGTTTTGAATAACAAATCAAATGATTCACTGCAGATGGATTACGGACCATTAGAATTTGTGTGTCTCTGTGATCAGTTGCTCACTGCACTGATTCTTTCTTACTGATCTTTTAAAAAAAATTATATGTCTGTCTCTGTTTCCTTTCCCTTTTTGGGCTCCTGTATCTAGTGCATGCACGATGGCACAGGGTTTATCACTGTTACCTCACAGCACCAGGAATCTGGATTCAATTACAGCCTCGGGTGACTGTCTGTCTGTGTGGAGCCTGCACAGAGATAGGGTGGGGTTATTCAGTGCAGACTTCATGGGCCAACTGGCCATCTTCTGCATGGGAGGGATTCTCTGATTTGTAAGCTGTTTTTTTTTCTTTGTTTTAAAAGAGAATTACATCAAGCAGAAAGTCATATTAATACTCTCAACTAGTTTAATTATGATTTCTGGATGTTGAGGGTAACTGCATGGGTTTCCTCCCACATGCCAAAGAGGTGCAGGTTAAGTGGATTGGCCATACTAAATTGCCCCGTAGTGCCCCAGATTTGTAGATTGGGGAATTAGTGGGGTAAATACTTGGGGTTATGGGGAACAGGTCTGGGTGGATGCCCTTTTAGTGTCAGGGGGATTAGGTGGTGTTAGAAGGATAGATCCAGGGTGGGATTGGCAGTACAGATTTGATGGGCCGAATAGCAGCCTCCTGCACTGTGGGATTCTATAATTTGTATTTTTTTTTTTTTGCTGGAGTCACACTTGTAAATAATACTTTGTCTGACACCTGCATGGGTTTTTATGTAGCTTTGACAAATTAAGTAAGGAACGGCCATGTCAGAGTGGAAAACTTTCAAGGAAGCTGCTGTAACGTTTGGATTATTTCCCCATACCCTAAATTATAACTTGTAATTTTACTTTGTTTCTTGGAAAAAGTGTCTCTGCTCTAAAATTCTGGAAGAATTTGAGTAAAGACAGGTTGTTTGTTCAATGCGCACGCAAACATCATTATACTTTGTTGCATTAAGGCTTCAGCGTTAACTTACTGTGAAATGAATGAAGCAGTGGCAGGATTTGATTTGATTTATTGTTATATGTATTGGGAAATGGTTTTGCACATTATATAGACTGAAACATACCATTCATAGAGCACGCAGGGGTGAAGGAAAGGAGAGGGTGCAGAATACAGTGTTGGGGTAGGTTTTCTACGTCCATTCTGACTGAGGGTCCCTAATAACGTGGAGTTGGTGGTGGTCAGGGGGAGAACACTGACAGCCCAAGGACAAGCATGTAAGCTGATGTGTTGCTAATAGATTTTTGAAGAGGAGCTTAAGTCTATAAGAAGAATATTGCTTGAATTGGAACTAATAGGAATAGATTAGTAGCTAAAATTTGGGTCATGTTTAAGAATTTCAATTGGTAAAATATAAGCTGATTCATTTTGTATAGTTAAACTGTATTGTCAAACAAAGTTTGTTTTGGTAAAAGCTTCCTTGTGTTTCAATAGAATCACATCAGGAATGAAACACCTTATCCTCACATTAATACCAAAATGTATATCATGTTTCTTGTGGGAGGTTTGTTTTGTACGGTGCTGATTTGTCTGTAAAACATGCTGAGCGTACAGGCTAATTAATTGATTTTACTGAGCAATGTTTGTTTTGATCTGAGTTGACGCATTTGTGTTTGTTTGGTTTTTTCCCCGGGGTTTAGAGTAGTTTTTGATTAGGTTGGTTGACAGAGACATGCTTAAGGGGAGAGCTAAGCTTATAGGGAAAAACAGGAGTTATCATAGTCATAGAGGTTTACAGCATGAAAACAGGCCCTTCGACCCAACTTGTCCATGCCACATAAGCTAATCCCAATTGCCCACATTTGGCCCCTATCCCTCCATACTCATCTTGCCCATGTAAGTGTTGAAACGCTCTTCAAAAGACGATTGTACCTGCCTCTAGCAATTTGTTCCAGATGCTCACCACCCTCTGAAAAATGCCCCTCTTGACACTTTTGCATCTCCCCTCTCACCTTTAAACCAATGCCCTTTAGCTTTAGACACCCCTACCTTTGGGAAAAAAATATTGACTATCTAGCTGATCTATGGCCCTCATTATTTTATAGATCTCCATAAGATTACCCCTCAGCCTCCTGTGCTCCTATGGAAAAAGGTCCCAATCAATCCAGCCTCTTTCTGACTCAAACCATCACGTTTTGGTAAATTGTTTCTGCACTCTTTTTTTTTCTAGTTTAATGTTCTTTTCTATAATAGGGTGACCAGAACTGTACAGAGTATTCCAAGTGTGGCCGTACCAATGTCTTGTACAACTTCAACAAGACATCCCAGCTCCTTTTAGTCAAAGTTCTGACCGATGAAACCAAGCGTGCTGAATGCCGCCTTCACCACTCAGTCCACTTGCGACTCCACTTTCAAGGAGCTATGAACATGTACCCCTAGATCTTTGTTCTGTAACTCTCCCCAATGCCCTACCATTAACTGAGTGAGAGAAAGAAATCTACCAAAATGCATCGCCTTGCGTTTATCTGAATTAAACTCCATCTGCCATTTGTCAGCCCACTGGCCCAATTGATCAAAATCCTGTTGCAATCCAAGATAGTGTTCTTCACTGTCCGCTATGCCAGTTGCTGCCAGGTTTTTTTTCTCTCTCCTTTTCTTTCTCTCCTTTTTTCTCTCTCTCTCTCTCTCTCTCTCTCTCTCTCTCTCTCTCTCTCTCTCTCTCTCTCTCTCTCTCTCTCTCTCCTTTCTTTCTCCTCAAAGGGGTTTTTGGAGGCTTGAGGACTGGCAATAGTTTAGTTAATTCATTAGTTAAATTATGTTCTGATAAAAGCTTCCCAAAATTTTAAAATGTGTCAATCACACCTGGAGTAAAACATCTTATCCTCAATGCCAAAATAGAAAAGCTGCTGGTGTCTAATTGAACATTATAAATATATCTTGAGGTTTCCAATCAATACCTTTAACAGTACGTTTATTATCTCAGTGGAATAGAGCTTGAGGAAATGGTTGCTGGAGGGAGGGTGAGTGACCACTGTACAACTCAAAGAATTGGCTTTTTAAAAAAAGACTTTGCTTAGGTTTTAATTTAGGTTGCCCCTCATGGTGGAATGATTTATAAAGAATGTAAGAAGTATTGGAGAGAAATCTTTGCAGTCACTGTTTATTTTCTTGTGGATTCTCTTACACCAAAATTAAATGCTGGATCGCCGGTATTTATGGAGGTTCGTCATGTTCTCACAGCAGATGGTTGTAGGATTCAAGATTTCCAATCTTGGTGTCACAGTTGTGCAGAGGAGGCCAAGTATCTGCCTGTGTAAATCAGGGAGTCCTAACCCATGTCTGAAAGGATTATCATACATTTGTAACCGCCAAGCTGCCTCATTGCTTTTTTATTAATGCAAGGCTTGCAGAGACCAGGGGAAATAAGGGAAAAAGAGCATTGGGCATGCCGTCCCTGTGCTTATTGAGTAAGATGGGGGCATTGCAATTTTTCCTCTGCTTGCTCTTCCAGAAGCCATCAGTTCTCTCACTGGAGAATGATCTGTAGGGGAAAATTGATTTTTACTTGTGTAAGAGAGCTGGGTGCAAAGATGTTGTTCCTTTTAAGAAATGTATTTGAACCATGTTCTTGCGCAGGATCTTTGTAGCAGTTCTAGGCAATCGATGCCTTTCTGTCCACCAGCATTATCAATTGTTGCTGCAGCCACATATTTACTTTAGTGGATAAAATGCTGGTTTTCACCTGAACTAATGCTGCTCTGCCGGTTTTTTTTTTATTTTTTTCCGCCTGGGATTTTACAGTGGGGCTTGATTGGTAGGAATGGTTATGTGATCGGGGAAGCTGGGTTTACACAGTATATTCAAGCTTGGGTGCTGCTTTGGAGTTGAGAGAGAGAACAGTGTCTCTCTTTTCCTCTCCAAGTTGGAGACTGGAATCTACTAGAAGATAAGTTACTTTCTTGGAGATTCTGCTGTGAGAGCACAGATCCTTTCTCTGGGAGTTGCTGTTTTGGAAACTGCTATCTGGATCTCTGTTCATAAGTGTTGAAAATCACGTGACCAAACACCCTTCAGAATTAGCACAAAAACAAGTATGTCTATGGGAATTGCTTTTAAATTGGAACAACAGAGATAGCTAGCTGTCAAGGCTTATACTTTGCCATCTGAGTCTTTTAATTGGTAAAAGTTATTTTAATTCTGTTTGCTTATATTCTAACTGTGTTCTTAAAGTTTCTTTTGATAAAAGCTTCCTAATCAGTTACTTGAATCACATGTGGAGTGAAATGCATTATGTTCACCCTAATGCCAAAATCAAATATAAAATTTAGGGTCTAGTCTAACTTCTTAAACACTTCCTTAATATGGGTAAACAGTTGTTGCAGATCTGATGGGCTAAATGGCCTCCTTCTGCATTGTATGGATTCTTTGGGGATTCAAGCAGGTTTCCTGACAGAATGATCTACTGCAGATATCCATTCCTTATCTCTATTGTCCATAGACACACACTGCTATTAGTGCATTCCTGTACAATGATTGTGAATAAGAACATTGACTAATTTCCTTCAACTATTCCAAGGACAGATCCACAGATTTCTGAGGGAAAGTGTATTAGCAATTTTGAAAAACCTGAGGGTCGATAAGTCCCCTGGGCCAGATGGGATATATCCTAGGATACTTTGGGAGGCAAGGGATGAGATGGCGGAGCCCTTAGCTTTGATCTTTGAGTCCTCACTGTCCACAGTGTGCCAGAGGACTGGAGAGTGGTGACTGTTGTTCCTCTCCAAGAAAGGAAATGGGAATTACTCTGGTAATTATAGGCCAGTTAGCCTTACTTCGGTGGTTGGTAAGCTTATGGAAAAGGCCCTGAGGGATAGGATTTATGACCATTTGGAAAGATGCAGCTTAATCCGAGATAGTCAGCACGGTTTCGTGAGGGGTAAGTCCGGCCTCACAAACTTGATTGGATTCTTTTTGAGGAGGTAACTATATGCATAAGTGAAGATAGAGCAGTTGATGTTGTATACATGGATTTAAGTAAGGTGTTTGATAAGGCCTCCCCATGGTAGGCTCATGAAGACATTGAGGTGTGGGATAGAAGGAAATTTGGCCGATTGGATAAGTAACTGACTGTCTTGTAGAATGATGTGGGTCCATTCACCTGACGAAGAGGGAAACCTCGAAAGCTTGTGAGTATTATCAAATAAATCGGTTGGACTAAAACCTGGTGTTGTCAGACTTTTAACTGTCTTGTAGAAGTCAGAGAGAGTGGTGGTGGATGGAAAATTTTCAGACTGGAGGCCAATTATCAGTGCTGTATCACAGGGATCAGTGCTGGGTCCTCTGCTATTTGTGATTTTTATCAATGACTTGGAAGAGGGGGTGGGTTAGTAAATTTGCTGATGACACCAAGATTGGTTGGAGTAGTGGATGAGGTGGAGGGCTCTTGCAGGCTGCAAGGAAACACTGATAGGATGCAGAGCTGGGCAGAAAAGTGACAGATGGAGTTTAACCCTGATAAATGCGAGGTGATTCATTTTGGTAGGACAAACTTGAATGTGGATTACAGGGTCAACAGCAGAGTTCTGAGGAATGTGGAGGAACGGAGAGATCTTGGGGTTCATATCCACAGACCTCTGAAGGTTACCACTCAAGTGGATAGAGCCGTGAAGAAGGCTTAGTGTGTTAGCGTTTATTAACAGGGGATTTGAGTTTAAGAGCCGTGGGGTTATGCTGCAACTGTACAGGACCTTGGTGAGACCACATTTGGAATATTGTGTGCAGTTCTGGTCACCTCACTAAGAAGGATGTGGAAGCATTGGAGAGAGTGTAGGGGAGATTTACCAGGATGCTGCCTGGTTTGGAGGGTAGGTCTTATGAGGAAAGGTTGAGGGAGCTGGGGCTTTTCTCTTTAGAGCAGAGGAGGGTGAGAGGCGACTTAATAAAAGTTTGAGATGATGAGGGGGATAGAAAGTCTCTGTATGTCCACTCTATTTCCTCAGGTGGATGTAACTGTTACTAGGGGGCATAACTACAAGGTTCATGGTGGGAGATATAGGAAGGATGTCCAAGATAGATAGATTCTTCACTCAGTGGTTGGAGTGTGGAATGGACTGCCTGCTGTGATAATGGAGCCGGACACTTGAGGAACTTTCAAGCGGTTATTGGATAGGCACATGGAGCACTCCAGAATGATGGGGAGTGGGATAGCTTGATCTTAGGTTTGGACATAGCTCAGCACAACATTGAGGGCTGAAGGGCCTGTAATATTCTGTTTTATGGACACTGCTGCAAAATGTCACTGGGTTTTTGTGCCTGGGATCATCCCAATTTCTGTGACCATTCTGACTCCCAGGCTGGAATTTTACCATCCCGCCCACCATGGGAATTGGAATGGTGAGGGGCCGACCATGAAAAGGTCTGTTGATCTTGGGTGGGATTTTATGGCTTTGAGACCAGGGATTAGCTCGTAGTGAGTCAAATCCTTTAGAAGAATCTGACCTGTTTAGTTAAAACTACCATTTTTGGCCAAGGCTCTCATGACTAATGTATCCGTGATAAATCCAGTCGTGCTTACGTTACATAAGTTGGAACTCCCACTGGAATTAAGTGTTCAGATCTCCTGGTGCGATTTGATTTGCATTTTACTGCAAATGTAAACCGTTGCCTTGGTAACCCAGCTGCTGCTGAATGAGCCTCAATTTCTATTTCAAACTCTCCACAGCACAGGTTTCAGGAAATTATTACAAGGCAGAATCCTTCTAAGGTGCTTCCGCTTGTAGCCACGTAGGATAAGAAATTAGGTTTTGGGGTTGGGGGAGGTGTGTCAAGCTGCTAGTTACTGTATATCTCAGTGGTTCCTCTAACGTTTTTCCTGTGCTGTCCCCAGAATGGAAGGTAAATCACCGTAATGGGCTATTCATGCTAAGTAGATTTTAAATCAATAAGTAAATATAATCAAACCAGTAGGAGATGGGGGAAGGCACAGACACCTTATCTATCTTGCTCTAAGGCTAATGAGTCTACTGACTTCAGCGAGACATCTGCATACTTCCCAGTGTCTTGTGACTGCATTAAGAAATCTTTTTTTTTTACAGTGTGGTCCTTCAAGCCTTTTGATTTTTTTTTCTTCTCTTTTTAACCTTTCAATTAGGGTATTCCTGAGCAATGGGCAAGACTTTTACAGACATCCAACATTACTAAACTGGAGCAGAAGAAAAATCCTCAAGCTGTTCTGGATGTCCTGAAATTCTACGATTCCAAAGAGACTGTGAATAATCAGAAATACATGAGTTTCACCTCTGGAGGTAAGGACCTGTAATCTCTCCATGCAGTATCTTACGCAAGTGTACCAGAAATTCCCCAGTATAATTTCTAGGATGCTAGACTGGGACTCTGAATTCATGACTTGCACATATCTATACGACTGTAAAATTCACTTTTTTTCATATATATTGGGTTATTTATTTAACATCGCATTTTCCATTTAGCATGCACAAAGTGCAAATTTTCCTGTCATGTTGTTAAATTTAGTTGTTTGCAGGTGTTGGGTTTGAAGCTGACATTCTAACACCTGAATCTGTGTAATATGTTGCAAAATGATACTACAATATTGTGAATTCTCTCTGGAAGAAGTAACAGACTAATGTTAATCGTATATACCATTGCTTAATATTTTCTTTGTTAATCTGGGAGGGAAAATAAAGTTGTGTGAGTCAGTTTCATTGAATGACACAGATGGGATTGAAGGCCAAGGGTTTTTTAAACTGGAGCAGGGTTAGAAAGTGGGGTAATAATGGGATGCGAGGGACTGAGGATGGAGAGAGCAAGAAATAAGGGTTCTGAGAAGGAGAGCAGTGCAGAGGGTGAGAATAGCAGCCGAACAGCAGATGGGATGAAATTGGAAAAGTTTATTTTATGTCACAAGTAGACTTGCGTTAACACTACAATGAAGTTACTGTGAAAATCACCTGTTCGGATACACCTGAGGGAGAATTTGCCATGGGCAATCAGCCTAACCAGTGTGTTTTTCCGATTTTTGAGGGAGGGAATTGGAGGAAACTCTCTCAGGCAGACTGTGAACATTCTGGGACTCGAACCCGGCTCCCTGGTGCTGTGAGGCAGCTGTGCTAATCACTTTGCCACCTTTGAAAGAGAGGAGCCAACAGTTTGGGAAGAGATGGGGAACAAGGCAAGAGACTAATTCAGAGAGGGACAGGAGAGATGGAAAAAAGGGCAGAGGGAAGAGGTGAATGAGGGGGAAGGGGCAAAAAGGTATTGGAAGTGGTGAAGAGATGGGACGTGGGGAAGAGAAAAGGAAAAACTGGGAGGGGGTAAGAAATGAAATTTGGTGCTTTTTTTTAATCAGTTGGCAGAAATATAAGATGAGGTCGGAGATTTCCATTCTTGAATTGGTTCTCCTTGGAGCAGGGTTCTTTTCATGTTTACATTTTTTTTTACATTAGTCTTTCAGTTTGAGCGCAGTTTTTAACTTTGATTACAGTTCACCCAAACTCTGTGCAGGTTGCGATGGAGAATGTGTTCACAGAGACAGCTTCAGTTCCATTAGCAGGAAAAGACTTGGCTGCCACTCTGTCAGTTGAGTTTAACCATAGTCAGAAACGTGAATTATTTCAGCTGCCCTCATGTAAAGTTACGCTCACTGACACACTGAGGAAAATTATATTATTAATTTTAAAAATTTAGAGCTTCCATTGCACGAAGGGCACACTTAGAGCTGCAGAGGTGTTGCATTGTAGTGACTCAGTGATAAAGAATTGGTTGCATTTCTTAGTGAAGTTTTGCCTTGTCAGGCTGGGAATGTGATTGTTAACAGAATGGACAGCCGGGGAGGATTTCCTTTTCACGTTAAGGTGAAAATCATGTTATTTATGGACAATTACACAATTTTGCTTCACCTTGCATATTGAAAATGCTCCACCCCATACCCATATCTAATTTCAAACATTCCTAAGTCATGCTCAGATCCAGAGTAGACACTGCTCAATAATGTGACTTCACCCAACCTCAGACCTGTCCACTCCTTACCCTATTATTAGTGTAGCCCTTCAATTTCCGCACAAGGTACCCTTGACCCTCTGAGCGTGCAATTTACAAGGGCAGTTTAGTTCTCTGAATCTAATCTGGGTAAAGACTATCCAAAGGTATTTTACGTAAGGGCCCATTACTGTTAGAGTGAGGGGACTTGCATCTCTAGGCAGACCTGAATCAGGTGTACAAACTCATTATTTTTTTAATGTTGGGACTAAGTTCTCTATTAATATTGAGACTCAAATTCCAATATTTGTCAGTGATGCAGATATGAGCGTAAAGCGATATTCCACTACTTCATACTTGCAATTACATTTTTGCTAAAGTTAGTGAAGAATTTCAGCCACTGTATTATTCTGTAATTGTTATTGTTGTTTCTTTCTCTATCCTTTTGCTGCGATGGTGAGATATACATTCTGCTCCCAGGCTTCCCTCTGTGCCACTCTTGTACCAACCAGTAAGAGGTATTTTAAGAGTGCTACAATGACTTTTCTTCTGCTTGTTTCTTCGCTACCCCCCTCCCTCCCTTTTTTGAGGTTCCACTTTGCAGAAGGAAACTGAGGAATCCAGTAAAGTAGGAGAGAAGCACCTTCAAACCCTGTACTCAGTAGCATCACCTGTCTGGTGTTTCAAAGTGCTAACGCTGCCGTGCCACTTGACACACAGAGTTTGTCATTTAATGGCCTGCGGCTTAAGTCTGCATTTCTTCTGATCAAAGACCCTTGGGTTAATTTTGGCTTTGTCTAGAATGGGAGTTATTGGACCAAGAGTTTCTCTCAATTCTCATCTCCATTGACTCCAGTGTAATTGGGGAGAGAGCTGATTCGCTACTGGTCAAAGTCACAATTCCCCCACCCCCACTCCACTTCTGTTTCCAAGTGGCAACTGAGGTCATCATTGTGCATTTGTACCTGCCATGAAGGTATCATTATTTCATCAGCTTGCAGACACGCTCCTTATTATGCCTATGTGCTTTCATTTTTTCATAGCTGGGCTGCACAATGGTCTGTCTGCATGTCAGTGTGACATGACAGGAAGAACAGCTTGAATCAAGAAATTATGCACTGCATTTTATCGGGATTTTCTGCAATGAGTACAAGTATATAGTGGGGTCATGACTACCGGATGCAAAGTAGGGAGTTATAACTGGTTCAGTCATGTTCAATTATAGATAGTTATAGCTGGAAGCGAGTTGCATGCAGTTATCCATCACAAACAAAGGGTAGAAATAATTCAATGTTCCTATTGCTCCTTATGTACAATTTCGAGCCTTTTCAACTGGGTTAATACTTTGAAATAGCACACCAGAATTTTACATGTGTAAATTAATCAAAAATGGTACCTTTGAGAAATTTCAACCCCAAATAGCCCAGCTTGGCCAGTTAGCATGCTGAGATGTAATTACAGTCTTAAAATCTCCCTGGTGTTCCTGGATGTTTAATTTTCCATGTGAAACGGTAGATGCTTGATCTTTTGCTGCAGTACAGCGATGTTTGGAGAGGTGAGGCGTAGGTGAAAGTAAATTTGAAGGCAACAGCTGAGGGGTTGGATTTGTTTGTGTGACGAGGGCAGTATTTGGGTCTTAAACAAAAATGCTAGACTGCCAAGAAATAAACCGGTTGTTTTACATTGAAGCATTTTCAACATTTTTTTAAATCTTATTTTTGGAACAATTCAAAGGCATTAACCCCTTCAAGGTGATGGCTAAATCTTTTAGAAGAGGCATAGGAGACTGTGTTGCTTTTTTTTTTACCACAATGATGCCACTATATGAAGGGACATTGTGGCAGCTATGATGTGATTTACATTATTTGTGTTGCTTGCACAGCAAGAATCTTGCTAAACACATCTTTGAAGGTGTTGCCACTTCAAGATAACACCGCAGTGGCTTGCACTTCTATTTAAACTTAAATATTTATCATGAAATACAAATTCCAGTGGCAGATCTGACTAAACTCCAATTCCTGTCCCTCCCCTGCTCTCCCACTCTTTCGAACAGTTTTTTTTCAGTTGTTTCTTATGTCTTTATTGAGATAAGTAACCAGTACGATACTGATTAAAAGTATATATACTTCGTATGAGACTTTCTGTAACTTTTCATTCCAATCACATTGCGTTTAAAAGCTGTTTGAATTTTATTACAGCAGTCTATTCACTGATGGTCCCCCTTCTAAAGCAGTACAAGTGCGCAGAGATAACTGGTTGGTTGCCTGATTTTTGAATCTATGACATTGATTTGAAAATGACTGGTAGATAGTTGGGAGACAGGGTACGATGGTGGAAAATAAAAAGGCAGAAGGGAATCCCTAGGGATGAGAGCCAAATTGACAGTTCTGATCCAGACTGATTCAACCAAGACCCCCTACAAAGTCAATTTGGAAAATATAAAGTTTAACTAAATTTGGATTCACGCAGATAGTCTTGGAGAAAAACAAAAGGCCTGCTCATGTCCATCGAGGGGGAAAAAAGAATGATCTCTGTGCATATGTGGGATCAGATTTTGCAACCTGCCAGAAAGTTCTATGCGTAGAGAATCTGTAATGGGTCTGCACATCTATACATGATTTGCATCCTGGTAACATTTTGATCATGGCATGCCAAATCTGTAAAGGGTCAACGTGCATACAAAATGTTTCAAACTCAGTGGTGCTGTTGAGTAGGGATGCTTCTGATTTGTCAAAAGCTCGAGGTGGAGGGAGGTTGCATGTGCATGTCTTTCAGGGGTGAACAATGAGCATAGAATTCCCTTGCAGTTTTGGGGAAGGGCCATATCCATCGGATTCCCTTGCAGTCTTTAGGGTGGGAGCTGTCTGGATCAGATTGTTGGGCTCCATTGCAATCTTTGGAGGGAGTGTTAGTTCCTGCAGATCTTTGAGCAGCTATGTTGGAGTACCAAAGCGACGCTTTCATGCCCACGTGCTGCCCTAGTTTAAACGTGGAGTTTGGATTTCAATTATTATATGAATGTAAAGTTCAAACATATCTCAATCCTCTGGAAGAGTCTCTTTAATGGAGTTTTGAGCTAATTCTCATTTTTTTAGGGAGCTTAACCAGTTCAAATTTGGAACCTCCAATGTGCAATGGAAGCCAGCCTCTGTTTCTCACTACCCAGTAGTCTTTAATGAAATGTACTAAGCTTCCTTTGCAGGAAATGTGAAAGGTACCATGCTAATTGATCAAAAATATGCATTTGTGTGACAATTGAGCAACAAAAGTGTTTCTTTATTGCACTTGGGTGACAGTCAACATTTGCCTTTCATGTAGAAATTTTCTGGGGGTGTGGGAATTGGGTGTCAGATATCTGGTTGGGAATATTAGGTGCTACTTAGCAGCGCTGAACTTGATCGATCCTTCATTTGGCTGGTGGCAAATGAATGACGATGGTTAATGTGGCAGTGGTCTACCTGTATGCTTCATACTGAGACCCCTTCTTGGTCAATCCGTCCAATCTCTCATTAGTTGGTCATCTCGTCAGGCTATATACCATGATGGTAAAACCCAATTGATGTTTGTAAGGCAACTGAGAACGATTGACATCAAGGTTAAATTTAAGGGTGAATCTTTCAAGTATATGTGCAGCTTGAGAGGAACATTGCCTGATGCTAGTTAGTACATGTTGGGAAATGATTGGTAGCACCTTTTTCCATGAGATGATTTGTGGAGATAGTGGGAGATTCAGCACATCCTCAATATTCCATCCTTGGACTCCATTCTCTTTTTACACCAAGTTTGTGTCTTGAAGCTGGATCATACTTGATTGGCAAATGCCATTTTCTGCTGTGATTCTGAGCAGTAGAACAACTTGCATTTGTATAGCAGCAGGATGATCATAAAATATCCCTGGAGGGTTATCAAACACAATTTGACACCAAGCCGTGCATGGAGGTATTAGCACAGGTGACCAAATTCTTGTTTAAAAAGTAGGTTTGAAGGAGCGATGTAAAGCAGGAGAAGAGGTAGAGATTTAAGGGAAGGAATTATAGAACTTAAGCCTTTGGAGCTGAAGTCATGGCTGCCATTGGTTCAGACCAAACGCACAAGGTTTGATGAATTTTCTGATCAACTGGGCTGATTTATGAAGACATTATAATAGACCTCTGCATCCCTAGACTCAAGAGTTAAAGAAACAAAATTGGCCTGATTTCTTACTATTGATTATTAACCAGTGATTTGAGCTGTAAGGGTATGTTTCGGGGTGTCAGGTGAGGGAGGAGGTTGATTTGGGACAACCCCCATAAGAAAATAGTGTTACCTTCTGCTAAGGTTCATACAGCAAGAAATACCTGGGTTCAAATCCTGCCACAGCAGATAATTTGAATTCAACAAAAAATAATATCTGGAATTAAGAATCTACTGATGACCATGAAACGATTGTCAGAAAAACCCATCTGATTCATTAATAACTTTAGGGAAGGAAATCTGCCGTCCTTACCCGGTCTGGCCTACATGTGACTCCAGAGCCACAGCCAATGTGATTGATTCTCAGCTGCCCTTGAGCAACTAGGGATGGGCAATAAACACTGGCCCAGCCAGTGACACCCGTGTCCCACAGATGAATATACTTTTAAAAAACTGAATAGCTTCCAAAACTGTTGGAAATATAACCCAATATGCAAAGGAAAGGAGAAGCAAAAATTTGAAGCAATAAAAGGGAGGCTCTCACTGGACATTTATGCATGTAATGTATCAATCAAGAGTTTTATGGAAAGATGTGATACAATTTGAAGTATTGCTTGCTTTGAAATAATCCAATATTTGACCCACTCTGGTGACATTTTTGATTCTTTTCATATGTTGAAACTCTGTTCTTGACCCCAGACTAGAGACAGAATTCTCCAGCTGTTCACTAGTGGTGGATTCATAAGAACATAAGAAATAGGAGCAGGAGTCAGCCATCTAGCCCTTCAAGCTGCCCCACCATTCAGTAAGATCATGGCTGATCTGAAGTGGCTCAGTTCCACTTTCCCGCTTTCTCCATAACCCTTAATCCCCTTGCCTACCAAAAACCTATCTACCCGCGTCTTAAATATATTCAGCGAGGCAGCCTCCACCACTTCAACAGGCAGAGAATTCCAGAGATTCACCACCCTTTGAGTGAAGAAGTTCCTCCTCAACTCTGTTCTAAACTGCGCCCCCCTTTATCTTGAGGCTGTGCCCTCTAGTCCTGCTGCCCTTTCTGAGTGGGAAGAACCTCTCCACCTCTACCCTATACATCCCTTTCATCATCTTTTACGTATATTCTGTGGTTGTGCTGGCAGCGCACTGCTGCTGCGGATTTCCCAGTGGTTTGGGATGGTTACAATGGGAAATCCTATTGACCGCAGTGGGACAGAAGACCCGGCCTATATTATTCAGTGGAGTCAAGCGATCCTAAAGCTGTATTAAGCGTACACCTCCCCAACCACCCCTGCTCCGAAAGCATTAGTTTAATGTTCATTTATTTCAAGCATACAATAAGTATTATTGTCTTTCTCTGTGGGACATACCACCATAAATAAAAAATAGTCTCAGTATCACCAGATAGGACAGTACAGCGAGTAGTTGTGTATCACATCATAAGAGTATCTGACATGAGACTATACTTCCATGTGATTTCTTGATGAGAGAGTGAAAGTTTATAAAAATATCACATTCTGGAGATTAGTTTTAATTCACTAATGGCAAAATTTTTGCAGACTATGAAGGGTGGTTAAATTTATGTCAGTAAATATTGATCAGACAGAGTTCAAATCTCAAAAACAAATTAAAAATGGGCAAACTAGAACCAAGAAGGTGATTCTCGCAGTATTTTTTTATTATATATGTTACCAAGGAAGGCCACTGAAGGAGATGTATAAATGTGTTCCAAGCCAACTCGATGTGTTCTTGCACAGAGACACGATTGAGATCAACTAAAAAGAGATGGACTTGGGCCAAGCTACTACAACTTGTCCCTAAACATTTTAACAGCAGAATTGGATTTTCAGAATCAAAGATGTTGAATATTGTGTGTAAAATCTGTTGTGTTTGAATAAAAGATTGCCAAGAATACCTCATACATGAAACTACAGATGCTATATATTTTTAACCTTTACAGATAAACCAGCTGATGGATACATAGCAGCAAATGCTCTGGTGAGTATTAAAGCAAGCTTCAGATAGGCTGATTGACAAACTGACATCTAATTCTCGAACATGTGGAAGATTGTGAATTGTTCAGATTAATTACTCTATCTCCAGAATGTCTCTTATGGTTTGCAGCAGTTCAGTTTATATTCCATTCCATGTTTTCTTGTTCCTTCCTCAATTTCTGCCTTTACTCTCCCAAGTACGAGCATATGCCATTTGGCCCCTCGAGCCTGCCCTGCCGTTAAATAGGATGTTTTTAAATGCCACATTCCCACCTACCCTTGGTAACATTTGATCCCCTTGTCCAACAAGAATCTCTGCCTTAAATATTCAATCACCCTGTTTCCACCAGACTCTGAGGCTGAGTTCCAAAGTCACACAACCCTCACAAAAAATGCTTCCTCATCTCTGCCCTATAAGGGGGGATTGGAGAGGTTGGGGGGGGGGGGGGGGGGGGGTGGAGGTGGGCACTAATTTCAAGTGTCACCTAATTCTGGGTTCACCCACGAGAGAGAACATCATTTCCAGTTCCACCTTGTCAGTGGCATTCAGGATATCACCCCTTACTCCTCTAAACTCCGGTGGAAACGAGCTCAGCCTGTTCAGCGATCCTCCATAAGGCAAGCTGCTCATTCCAGGTATCCATCTGGTAACTAAAAGCAAAGTATTGCAGATGTTGAAAATCTGAAATAAAAACAAACTGCTGAATAAACTCAGCGGGTCTGACAGCGTCTGTGGAGACAGAAACAGAGTTAATGTTTGAGTCAATAATCCTGCAGAATGGTTATAATCTAGTAAATTTCCTTGAAACATCGCCAAAGCATTTGCATCATTCCTTTAAATGAGATGTAAACTGCACTTGATATATCCTGCATAACCAGAACATAATGTTCAATTGTTCTCAATAAAGGATATCATTCCATTTGTCATCTTGATTATGTGCTATATACGCCTACTAACTTTTTGTGACTCTTGCTCAAGAATGATTGGAACCCTATGCACTTTGGCATTCTGCAGTCTTTCTCCATTTAAGTAAAACACTGCTTTTTTTTATTCTTCCTGCCAACTTCATCTTTCCCCAGAATGTACTCCAAATGGATTTTTGCCCAATCACTCAACCTATCTGTACTGATCTGCAAACTCCATATTTCTTTTTCAGCACATACTTTCATACCCTCCTTTTTGTGTTTGCAAATTTAGCTACCATGCTTTCACTCATCCTGGTAAATTGTAAAACGTCGAGTTCCTTGCGGGACCCTCATGCTTAGACTGCTCACAGTCCTCCAACAACTCATCCAAATAACTTTTCATATGTTAGACAAGATGGCAAGTACTGGTAGACAGTTTGATGCACTGGCAACAATAGAACTACTGAGGAGAGTGTCGATGCCATTTAAGATGTAGCAAAATCATACAACTGTTTAGGAGAATACACATCTTGTCATTGTGCTAACTTTCAAGATCTCAAGAACAATACATTTGGATAGTCTCGATACAAATTGAGAGAGAACTACCAGAGTGTAGAACTTCCAGATTGACCCAGGATGATGATTGTGAGAAATGAAATTCTTACGCTTGAGTGGAGCAGGAGAAGGTGATAATTCTGGGTGAATCTTGTGCCTTTTCACCCTGGTTTTGGGTAAGAGGGGGATAATGGAGACTTGACACCTTCCTGCCCCCACCGTAATTAAATCTGTGCTGGAAAGTGTAGATGATCTTTTCACCCTGCCACTAGTTGAGGCCCTTGAGAGGGCAATTAATGCCACTGCCTGTCAGCTGACATCTTCTCAATTTTATATAGGGTTTGTTAGTGTGAATTACATTGTTAATATTAAGAGAAATAGGTGATGGATATTAGTTGTCTTTGAGTACATAACATAGGGTACTCCTGGAACATTGGCTTGTATCAGAGGAGAGCTGTGAGACTAAACAAGTCAATAAACCCTCTCTCTCAATAAAAGAAAAGCTTTTGTGGGGCAATCTTATCAAAACAATACCAAGTGCCAAACAAGTGTGAAAGCAAGAGAGTTTCAGATCTGTTTTTGGGCAAATTTCAAAAATCCAATCCTGTCGCTCTGAGCAAAAACGAAGAAAGAGCTGTTTCCCAGCAGTAAGGAGAGCCTGGGACCATGCTCACCATTAAAGCCAACTACTTACCTCAGAGTGCACCACTGTGCATGCATTGATCTCTCTCTTTCCTGTGCCATAGCATAAATAGATGCATCAAGCACTCCCACCCTGTACTCGCTGCCCCCCCCTCGCAATTGCTGCTCTTCCCCTGTCAATTGCTGGTTGCAGAGTGTGTGCAGTTTCCCCCACTTCCCATTTGCAATCCCCCACCAACCTCAGTCCTTCCCTAGTGGCCAGTGCCTGGGTGCCAGACTGGCACTGTCAAAACAGCACTGCCCTCTCTCCTCCTGGGAGGTTTCAAAGGCCTCTGATCCTCCCAATGTAACAAGCACCATGGCAACAGTAAAAGTGTGCGTTTTAATGCTAAACTGCAGCTTTTCCAACTAATGCACCTTTTTCTATTATAAACTCAAGCACAGAGTCCTTTTCTTTTTTTTTCTGTCCTTCATTGTTCTCCCTGCCTTTGTCTTTTAATCTTCAGGTTTTCCCCATAAAATCCCTGGACTGGACTTTAAACTGGAGAAGAGAAGGTTGAGCGAAGATTTGATAGAGGTATTAAAAATCATGAGGTCTGGGCAGAGTAGATAGAGAAAGATCTTGATCCTCCGGAAGGAACTCTTCTGTGGAAGGCAACAAAATAAAACAAAAATTATTCTAACGTGTAAATCAAAAATAAAGGCCTCATCCTGGGCCATTCCAAGCTCCCCACAAATCCCAACAGGTTCTTATTTATACTGAGTCAGCTGATCATCACACAATTTGGTTACATAGTTTACTGGGTCAGCTGACCCTTGCAGCTTATTACCATTGGTCACACTACAACAGACCCAGGCCTTGGAGGGAGTGCAGAGGAGGTTCACTAGGCTGATACTGGAGAGGAGGGGATTGGACTATGATGAAAGGCTGAATAGACTGGGTTTGTACTCGTTGGAGTTTAGAAGGATGAGAGACGTATAAGATAATGAAGGGGATGGATAGGGTGGAGGTAGAGAGATTCTTCCCGCTCAGAAAGGACAGCAGGTCTAGAGGGCACAGCCTCAAGATAAGAGGGGGGCAGTTTAGAACAGAGTTGAGGAGGAACTTCTTCACTCAAAGGGTGGTGAATCTCTGGAATTCTCTGCCCGTTGATGTGGTGGAGGCTACCTCGCTAAATATATTTACGACACGGGTAGATAGGTTTTTGGTAGGCAAGGGGATTAAGGGTTATGGGGAGAGAGCGGGAAAGTGGAACTGAGCCACTTCAGATCAGCCATGATCTTATTGAATGGCGGGGCAGGCTCAAAGGGCTAGATGGCCTTCTCCTGCTCCTATTTCTTATGTTTTTATCATTGGTTACAGCCTAACAAAAGACTGTTTCCACTGATGAATAATCAAGAACCAGAGGGCGCAGATTGGCAAAAGGAGTTATGGATGATATTAGGAAAAACTTTCTTACACGGCCTGGGGTTAGGATCCGGAATGCACTGCTTGTGAGTGAGATAGAGTGTCAATGGAGGAATGCTGAAGGGAGTTGGATCATTACCTGGAAAGGGAAAATGCGCAAGGACAGGAGAGTGGCACTAAGTTAAACTGGTCCCCCGGAGGCTCAGCAGACACTGGCGGCCTCCTGTGCTGTAACCATTCTGACTCCATTCTTTGACTCCAACAAAGCAGTTGTGGGTTTGGTTTTAAGGCTGGGGTGGGCTTTCACAAGCGTGCGAGGTACTGACCATAGCCCTGCTGAGAAATACCTCTGTCTAAATTGTTCCATTCTTATGAAAAAGGAACGCCAAAGAATTGAATTGAATATTTAAAACTGCAGTAACATTATGTGAAACTACATGAACATTATGCAGAGTACATTAGCCGAGTCTTGTGGATATGGGAAAATGAAATAAACACAGAAAATGCTGGAAACGTTCAGCAAGTCAGGCGGCATCTGCCGAGAGAGAAACTGAGTTAATGTTTCAAGTTGGTGCCCTTTCATAAGAACACTGTACATATACTTTAATTGTGATTTGCATGACTGGAATCATGGCTAGACACTTCAGCTGATTTCTCTTTAGAGCTACGAGGATTGTTAAATTTAAAAAGGTGGTGAACGGAGGAAAACAGCAAAAGCAGGATCGCGAAGGCTTTGTCAGTGGTCATACTTGACAAATCTGAGGGCCATTAATGCAGTGCTGCTAATGCTAATTTATTCATTTCTCATTGTGAGAACTTCTTGCAGTCAAATTAATTTGATTCATAAGTCTTCAAATTCGTAATCGTACCAAAAAATACATTCCAATGGAAAATATGATTCGTTACAATTCAGGCTAATTTCTGCCACCTGGAGGTAACACTATTCATTCAAAACGGCATTCCTTGTGATACATGAATTAAAATACTAATAGCTTTAAGCTAGTTATCCGTTTGAGTAAAGTTTAAAAAAAACTGGAAATCTTTTGAACTTAAAGTCTTGGTTTATTTTCCCCCCAAAATATACTTTATTCATAAAATTTGTAAAAGTTCATCAAGTGCCAAACAGTTTAATTGCTTTCATCTGCTTCACTAATGTCCTTATAGGGAAAGAAATCTGCCGGCCTTACCTGGTCTGGTCTACATGTGTCTCCAGAGTTGCAACAATGTGGTTGACTCTCAACTGCCCTCCAAGGGGTGGGCAATAAATGCTGGCCAGCTAGTGATGCCCATGTCCCACAAATGAATAAAAAAAAGTGTGTGGTGCTCTGAAAGTGTATTGAGATACCTCCGCTACACAGTATATTTACAATATACATGTACATTTCATTCCAAATGTTCCCTGGCGTATACAGCCCAGGGTTTTTTTAACTTGGATTTCAGTCCCATGCCAGTGTGCTGTGGAGAGGTGGGAGGAGGTGGGAATTGTGGTCTTTTACCCATCGAATCTTTATGGTAGTCACAGCAAGCTTCAGTCCATTCCTGGAGCTTGGAATATGCCCCTCTGAACACAACCTCAACATAGATGAGCAGATCAGAGAGCCGCTATCGCCAAACAGCTTTCATTTTTGCCCCTCTTTAAATGAGGAAGATGGTGGTGTAGTGATAATATTGCTGGTCTACTAATCCCCAGGCCGAGGCTTATTTGCTAGAATGGCAGGGTGGTTAGCACTGCTGCCTCTCAGCACCCGGAATCCAGGTTCAATTCTGGCCTTGGGTCTCCCCATGTCTGCGTGGATTTACGTAAGAACATAAGAAATAGGAGCAGGAGTAGGCCATCTAGCCCTTCGAGCCTGCCCCGCCATTCAATAAGATCATGGCTGATCTGTCGTGGCTCAGTTCCACATTCCCGCCCTCTCCTGGTGACCATGTTTCCTCTGACAGTCTGAAGATGTGTGGATTGGTCCATGATGAATTGCCCCTTTAGTGCCTCAAGATGTGACCCAAATTCAGTAGCAGTTGATATTTGTCTCCGTGTGCACCTGTGGAAACAGTCTAGAGAGCATGGCACCTTGTTATGTAGCTGATTGGGATGAACCTTAGCAAAAACCACTGCACAATTTCCAGAGCTGCTTTAGAAAGGCACATTCTGGAAGGAGGTGGATGATAATTTCATCCCCACCCCAGCTATCTTCATAATATGCATTGACCCTAAGACTCTGGGTGTGTATGAAAGAAAGCCCTTCTCAGCACCAGCCAAGCTATGTCTTGGTGCTTGTTTGAAAGGTCCAGTGATGCGGAATTTGACAGTCTGCTCTGGAAGCTATCCAAAAGGAGCCACCATCTCCTTTTCGTGCAGAGCTTTGAGGGTATTACTTGTAAATGGACTTGTGATCAAAGGTGTTGTTTGCATAAGCTTTTCCCTGAGGAACTTGTGGTACAGTAAAGTCCAGCTGAATATATATTTTTTGGGGGGGAAAATAAAAGAAATTTGGTTTCAAAAGATTTTCTAGATGAAATTTTTCCAAAACATAACTCATTTTTGGGTTAGGAAACCGATGCAATCACACCAATACGTCCAGTATGGAGTAGATCACTATCTTCCCGCACTTGGTCATTTTTTGGGAGGGGAATGAGCTTTGAGCCAGTTCTGAGGGGCAGGATCTAAATTTGTCATTAAGCCTGGCATCACAGCAAACAGACACCCCTTTTAGAGGGTGCCCTCATCGCAAAGTGAAAGTAAAGACTCCCTCCCTCCAAACACACACACACACACACACACGAGACCCTCATTTGAAGGCATGTTTGTCACTCCCTTCCCAACATGGATCATTGACCTGATTTCCCCAGGCTTCCAACTCTCAAGCCCTGCACTTTGGCACTCTCCCCTGACTCTGCAAGGTTGGCACTTAAGGCACAAGGAGCATTGCCAGGGTGCCAGACTGGCAGTCAGGTGGGCACTGCTCAGCCATGCCCCCAACCATCCAGAGCTTCAATGCCCTCCGAGCCCCTTGGCATGGCCATTACGCCTGGTCTCCATTTGTGGAGGTCAGTAGTGATTCATGCTAGGTTCCTGCTGTGCCTGAGGGTCAGAGAATTACGAGAGCCAGGAAAGTCCAGCTTGAAATTGATTTAGCATATTTAAATATTAATTAAGCTAATCTAATTCCTGCCCTCATTGGGTGGAATACAGGTTAAGCCCACAGTGGGGGCTGGGAGAATCCCAAACGGGCTTCTCACTGGTGTTAAGTACACGACTCCCGTCTCCTATGACCTCCGACCCCAGCTCCAGCACGACCTGTGGTGGGGGCAACGCAGCCGGAAAACTGCCCCTTTTTCTGTTCTAGTTTATTCAAACACCCGTTAAGTTACCCGAAGAAACCAGCACAAACTGGACAGTCGAGGACTGAAAATTAGCCGCTCTCTTCCCCTGCCAGATATCATGTTGGCGTCTTCAGCTACAAAAATGGCAATAACTGCATAATCTGGGTAGACAAATTTACTGAGATTTTGAACACAGATTTCCTTTCACTGTGCCCCAATGCCACATGAGGAACACAAAGGGATTGATTGTGTTACATAAGGGAGCAGAATAGGAACTGTCTGTGGGGTGGTTAAACTCTTTCCCTCTGTCCTTCCCCGTTTTTGCTTTTTTGACTTGTATCCCTTTTCCCCTTTCCAACTCCATGCCAGGAATATTCATTTAGCTTTGCTTCTGTTTAACTTTCTCACTCTGATGTGTTTTAGTTCTTCTTTACCTCGATCCTTCCAAATTTCCAGCTCTCTCGCTTTTTTTTTCTCGCTCACTGCCTTCTCCTGCTGCACATGCACTCGACCTCTCCACTAAATAAATGATAAGTAGACGAGAATTCATGTCATATTCCAGCTATTAGGAATTTGCTGGGTTAAGAAGCTGGCAGAATGCAATATCCATGTGAAGGCTTGGTACATTTTGTGCTAAAGTTGTTGGATTTAATATGAATTTATTGATTCAGATTAATTTAGAGTCCATTGATATGTCATTGAAATAGTGAATTGTATATTGGTAAAGTAAGCAGTTATGTGGAAGTGAAAGGAGTTCAACCTTGTGTTCTCCTCTATCCCTCTGCTCCCTTTACAATACAGTAAGAAGTCTCACAACACCAGGTTAAAGTCCAACCAGTTTATTTGATAGTAATCCCACAAGTTTTCGGAAATTCTGTTCCTTCGTCAGGTGTGTGGAAGGTACCTTGTGTTTACCTCAGTCCAACGCCGGCATCTCCACATCACCCCTTTACAATACGCCGGACGTTAAATGCATTTTTCCATTTCTTATCTATTTGACATGGTACAACCGGCCCTGGCAGGACAGGGGAGTGGGCAGCAAAGGAGACATTGTGAACAGCTGGCAGCCCATTGCTTTCCTCCCAAATGGCTGCAAACCCAATACACTTGAGTGCAAACTCTTCCAAGTTGCATCTGAGCATTGTACATTAATTCCCCACTCCTTTTGTAAGGCGATGCTTAAAACAGGAAAAAGAACAATGGCTTCTGTTGTAGCTGTCCTTCCTTTCTAATAAAATACTTCCAAACTATTAATGAAGAATTTATTACTTTAAATAGTCTTTGAAGATTTCTACCTTTTTTTTTGTTGTTTTTGTTCTCCCTAATGAACTACTTTTAGAGTGACACACTGAACACACCCTCCCAAGGTGGCTGAATACAGGGCGGGATTTTATGGCCTCGCTCATCTCAAAACCGAAAAATCCCACCCTAGGTCGATGGACCTTTCTATCGTTGCCCCTTCGCTAGCTCCAACTCCTGGGAGGTACCAACTAATGATTCAACTGCAACAGGAAGCTGTATTTGTATAACAAGTTCGATGCAATAAAACATGTCAAGTTGCAGTGTTTTATGGAGAAACGTGAGGTCAAGAGGCAGCGACCTGTAGGGAGGGAATTCCAGCATTTAGAGCCTGGGCAACTGAAGGCACAGACACCAATGGTGGAGCAATTAAAGTTGGAGATGTGCAGAGGAACAGAATTAGATGAGTGCAATACAACTTCAGTTGTTATTGTTACACTCAGTACATCTAGAGCATCAACATTTACTGCTGAGGTAAAGTGTTTGTAACATAACAAGGAACTTTGTAAGGGCAAATACAAGGAATTATAAATATCACAAGATCAGCCGCTTACACTCGGGTCACGTATGAGTTCTTCTCCTGACATCAATTTACAATAATGAACTCGGGCTATATACTTGGAAACAACTTACCTCACTGTTTTCCCTCAAACAAACTCTCAATTTAGTTTGAATAAATTCCTGTTTTGAATGTCCATAATAGCATTGGCATTTCTTGTATGTTTAGTTGAAAGGAGTAACTATTTAAACCTAGCTCAATCATAATATTGCAGCACAGGGGTGTTAATAAGACTTCGAAATATATAATAATTCAGCCTTGTTTGGAAAAAAAGCTTACTGTCCAGAACTATATTTTCATCAAAGCTTTGCAGCAAGTTAATTTTAGTACTGACCTCCTCAGCGCCTGTACTGTACATGAAACAAAGGGACAGAAAGTGGAAGTTATCATTTCAGGTCAATAAGCCTCTTTCTTTCCCCTCAGTGCGACGCACTTACATTTATGAAGCAAGCGCAGGATAATACAGTTTTTGTTATATTCATTGATGGAGCATTCTTTCGCAAAAGATTTGAAATTAAATTCTTAACGCCACTCTGTCTCTCACAGAACACCAAGATAGCGTCAGAGCCACCAATTGTACCACCGGTGTCGGAGGATGATGATGAAGAAGATGAAGATGATAACATGCCCCCGCCAGTGATAGCACCTCGACCAGAACACACAAAATCGGTCAGTGGAACTTATCTCTGCAGATGTGTCAGAGGCCAGCAAATGTTCTTGGGCACAGATTTAATATAAACGTACAGTCAATAATGCTTAACAATTACCGACTTCATTAAGAGTTGAGCTCATCAGGAGCCTGTCAGCAAGAAACGCGTGTAACAAAATTAAAGTTTTTAAATTTATTTATTAGTATTACAAGTTATTGTGAAAATCCCCCACTCCAGCACCTGTGTGGGTACGCTGAGGGAGAATTTAGTATGGCCGATGCACCTAACCAGTACGTTTTTTTTAGACTGTGGGAGGAAATTGAAGCACCCAGAGGAAACCTGTGCAAATTCCGCACGGTGACCCAACCTGGGAATGAATCCCGGGTCCCTGGTGCTGTGAGGCAGCTGTGCTAACCACTGTGAATTAAAATTAGGACGTGAGAAAAAGGACCAGAACTTGCAAGGGAGATTGGAGTAGGGAAATCACGCTGTAACCATACAAGACATAGCCATCTAGATTGCTGTGGTCTCTTACTTCTTATGTTCTTACGTACGGAGAGATAAACTTGCATTGGAAGCAGTTCAGAGAAGACGATTCCTGGGATGAGGGGTTGCCTTATGAAGGAAAAGTTGAAAAGGTTGGGCCTACACACACTGGAGCTCAGAAGAATGAGGAGTGATCTTATTGAAATGTTTAAGGTTCTGAGGGGGTTTGACAGATGCTGAGAGGATGTTTCTTTTCATTTGGGAATCTCGTTTTAGGGGGGACAGTTTAAAAATGGGGATCAAGAAGAATTTCTTCTGAGGCTCATTCGTCTGTGGAATTCTCTTCCACGGAGAAAGGTGTGGCTGGTTCATTGAATGTACTCAAGGTTAGGTTGGACTGATTTTTGACTGAGAAGCAAGTCCTGTGTTATGGGGGAGCAAGCAAGAAAAAATGGAGATAAGGCCACAATCAGGTCAGCCGGGATCTCATTGAATGGTAGCAGAACAGGCTGAGTGGGCTGAATGGCCTAATATTGCTCCTATTTCTGATCCAATGAGTAGGCCACTTGATGCATCAAGCCTGTTTCCCCCATTTAATAAGATCCTGGTTGTTCTGATGGCCTTAACTCAAATTTTCTGCCTGTTTCCCATAATCTTTAACTCCCTTGTCGGTCAAAATCTTTCTGAACCAAAATTCAGCCTTGAATACAGTCAATGACGCAGTCCTCATTGTTCCCTTGACTACAGAATTCCAAGGCTTAATGAGCCTCTGAGAGAAGACATCCCAGACTACCTCTTATTTTGAAACTCTGCCCCTGTCTAGGTTCCACCACCTTCCCACCTAAACCTCTGGATGGCTTTCCAGCCTGTCGCCAGTTGAGATCCTAAAGTGGGCAATTAAAACAGTACACACAACTCCAGGTGTGATCTGACCAATGCCCTACAGAGTTGTAGGGAGACTTTACTTCTTTTATCCTCCACTACCCTCAGAATAAAGATCAACATTCCATTTGCCTTCCTCATTAATTGTTCTGCCAGGCATGCTAACTTTGTGATTCATATACAAGGACACCTGAATCCTTTGGTACTACAGCATTCTGTGGTCTCTCCCCATTTAAAAAGAAATCTGCTTTTCTTTTCTTACTACCAAAGTGGATAAACTCTCATTTTTCCACCTTGTCTACCTACAACCTGTCAAACTTTGCATTCTCATTGAACCTATCTACACCCCCTTGCAGAGTATTTGTGTTCGCTTCACAACTTGCTTTCCTACCTATCTTTTGTATCATCGGCAAATATGGCTGATACGCTCAGTCCCTTCATCCAAGTCATTAATATAGATCCGGAATAGTTAAGAGTCCTGGCACTGATCCCTGTGGCAGACTATAACTAGTGGAATGTCAATCAGAAAATGATCCATTTATCCTGATTCTGTTTCTTGTCGATGATAAGTAACTGAGAATGTACTTGGGCAGGACTGTCCTCTCTCAACCACATTGTTAAGAATGTTACTGAGAAACAGAGAAGAGCCAATTCACTATTGTTTTTATTTTTGTTAGGAGAGCCCTAATATAGGATAGCCTTTGACTGCACCCGATTTCAGCCTGTGTCTGGCTGCTGTTGAACGGTTCCTGTTGATTCAGGAAACTGACAGGCCTGCCTTGAGAGTAGGCCCCGTTGCTAGGCAATGAACCCCTAATAGACCAAAATAGCTGGGGTCAGGAAAACAGCAACTGGCATTGGTGATTTTTAGGGTCCTGTTTGCTTCTACGGGAGGAGTCAAAAATTCAGGCCTACATTTCCAAGATACAACATTGTAGATACAACCACTGAAGTGTTCGCCAACAGGAAGGTAACAGTCTTGCCTGGTGATTGTTGAGCCTTCCTGTTGGCGAACACTTCAGTGGTCACGGGCATTTGGCCGCTGACCTTCGGGTAAGCATTCTTCAAGGTGGCCTTCATGACACACGACAGCGCAGAGTCGCTGAGCAGAGACTGATAGCCAAGTTCCGCACGTGTGAGGACGGTCTCAACAGGGATCTTGGGTTCATGTCACACTCTCTGTAACCCCCGTGACTTGCCTGGGTTTGCAAAACCTCACTCACTGTGCTGTCTGGAGACAATATACATCTCTTTAACCTGTGATCAGTGCTCCTTCCACACACATTGTCGGCCACTTTAAGACTTGAACAGCAGGTTAGGTGTAAAGATTCGCATTCTAATCAGTAATCTGTAAACTGTCTGTGCTTTATATGTTCTGTCTGAGGCCAGAACTCTCCATTCACCTGACAAAGAGGTTAACCTCGAAAGCTTGTGACTTTACTATCAAATAAATCAGTTTACTATCAAATAAAACAGCTGAAACACAGCTCAAATGGGGAGAGACTATCATCCAAGCCCACAGCACCCTCTTGGAAACAAAAGTGATTAAAATTGTTCATTGACAATGAGCTGTCCTCCCAGAGTGAAGATCAGACTGGCAAGCCTCCACCTGACTGCAAATCTAGAACAGTCACAGCTATAGGTTGAGTGAAGGTAGATAGATTTAAAACTGAGGTGAGGAGGAACTGTTCTTGCAGAGGGTGTTGAATGTGTGGAACTCACTGCCCCATAGTGCGGTGGAGTCAGAATCATTAAATGGCTTCAAGAAGGAGATAAGATATATTTCTAATAAGAAAAGGGATAAGGGGATATGGGGAACAGGTGGGGAGGTGGATTTCAGATCAAGGAGAGATCAGTCATCATCTAATTGAATGAATGGTGGAGCAGGCTCAGAAGGCTGAATTTGCCTACTCCTGCTCCAAATTTCTATGTTCCGATCATTCTGCCCGTAATCTACTAATGACAAAAACGAACCTGCCGGGTTTGAGACCAGATCTGAGTGTTTGCTTACTGCATGATCAAATTCCAGGACATTTTGAAATGGCTTTATGTACAGTAACTCTTAGCATCAAGTAAATGAAATATCTCCAGCACTTCCCCTCCCGTCAGAATGACATGTTGTTTTAATCTGAGTGCGCTCACTCAGCCACTTTGTTTTCAATTACTATCTTGGAACCATGGGCTAAGTCATTGCCAGCTCTTTGATTTTTAATCTTCAGGGGCAATGGCCAGCAAATGGGTGGCCGTTTAGCAAATTTGGTGATCTCTCTGTTGATTTTTAACGGGAGGGGGTAGAGGTTTGAAATATTGGGTGAGGGTGGCAGTGGAGTGTTCCAGTTGACCCGAGAAACTATGTGGCATAATTAATACACAAATTCATTTGTGCCTAATTGCCTACAGCATCTGCAGTAGATTAAAGGCATGCCTTTCTCATGCATCATTACTAGGCACAAGTTTGGAGGAAATTCCAGGAGAATTAGTGGTGCGGTACTTGATGTGCCTGCCGTTCCTTTAACTATTGTAATGTGTTTTGGATCTAGCTGCTGAAGGCACTGTTATGTTGGAAGTTCTGAGCAGCAGGTAAAGTTTGAAATGAGTCACACATTTTCATCCCAAAGCAGGAAAAACTGTAAAAAGGCAAATGACGAACAGAAGGTGGAGGGAGAAAAGGAATGTAGATTTACAGAAATCTTGCCAGTCTCACGGTGGCACAGTAGTTAGCAATACTGCCTCACAGCACCAAGGACCCAGGTTCAATTCCTGTCTTGGGTGACTGTCTTTGCAGAGTCAGCGCATTCTCCCCATGTCTGCATGGGTTTCCTCTATATGCTCCAGTTTCCTTCCACAGTCCAACAATGTGTAGGTTTGGTTGATTATGCTATACTAAATTGTCCCTTTGTGTCAGATGGATTAGTAAGATTAATACATGGGGTTACAGGGTTAGGATCTGGGTGGGCTTATGGTCGGTGCAGGCTTGCTGAACCGAATAGGCTCCTTCTACACTGTAGGGATTCTATTCCATGGTTCATATTTTCTCCTCTCTCCACTCTCCTCCTGATTCAGCTAATGGCTGAAATATAATTCCCTGGAGTCTCACCGTGGACAATTTTTGGTAATGTGAACCTAACCGGTTAGTATTGGCTGATAATTAGCAATCAGCAACAATCGTGTTTGTCAACCTCCACCAAACTGGCCAGTTGCCTAATGTGACCTTCCAGACACTGGAAGATCCAGAAGATGTCTCCACGTTGAGGAACCCAACAGATCTCTTCCAGGTACATGGGATTCAATGGGATTGAGGGTTACAGATAGGCCTGGTAGGTAGGGATATGATCGGCGCAACTTGTGGACCGAAGGGCCTGTTTGTGCTGTAGTTTTTCTATGTTCTATGTAATGGGCTTGTATAAATCCAAGCACATGGGGCAGTGAAGAGAAGCCACACCTTCAGACAATGTGTAGAAAAGGCATGTTTCTCCATCACAAGTCTCTACATTAAGCTGTTGCAGCATCTCCATTGAAGCTAGAAGCAGGAGGCCTCGAGCCTGCTCTGCCATTCATTCTGATCATGGCTGATCATCAAATTCAATATCCTGATTCCCATCCCCCACCCCCCTGCAGAGGGGATCCCTTGATCACATGATCCTTTTAACCCCTTTAATCCCAAGAGTTATATCCAATTTCTTCTTGAAATCGCACAATGTTTTGTCCTCAACTACTTTCTGTGGTAGTGAATTCCATACATTCACAACTCTCTGGGTGGAAAAAATAGAATCTGTTTAAAAACTAAGATGAAAACATTATTATAATAATTCCTGGGTAGTCACATGCAAATATGCTGGGCTTTAAGTAATATAAATTTGACAGAAGGTTTTTAAAACGTCGGATAGATGTGAAGAGAATTGAAGAATCTCATTCTTGTTTCTTGCAGCTGTTTGGAAAGTGCTATTCCGTGCAGGAATCCTTGTTCCGATATAGACGTGCTATCACTAGATATTCCTGATTGCCAGAACAGGCTCCTTGTGCCTTTTAACGCTAGTCCTTAAGTTTTCTGATGAAGGCAGTCCATAAGAAGTGGGCAATTAGCCAGAGCCATGTTTTCTGAATTAGTTTCAGCGTCAGGGTTAGTAGCACATGCTGTACGTGAGGAATGCAGAATTGGCCACAGCAATTGAAGATTTCTGTGTAACTGTGCTGAATTATACACGTGTTGGACTCCATATCCTGACTGACAGGTCCTGGGGGTGAGAAGGTGGGTTCTAAGGGAAGGAGGTCTGCTCCACAGTTATTTAAGGGCCAGTTGTCTATTCGTAGGGCAGATACAAGATTTCCACCCCTCAGCGTGGAAGTCTTGCTACTGAGAGGTGCCGGCCAGTCATAGGCTAGCAGTTTTGGATCTATCAGTAATGGGAGTGGAGGCCACAGCTGATGCTGCACTTGTTGATGCTGAGAAGTGTTTTGGGAGTGGGGGGTCCATGAAGTGGCTGGGCAATTGGTGGGGAATTTGAGAGGCCACTCGGGGAGGCCAGAATCATAACCTCTTCTGCACTGTAGAGATTCTATTTGGCCCATTGGGTCTGCACTGACCCTCCGAAAAAGCCACTTACTTAGGTCCAATCACCCACCCTAACCCTGCACATGGCCAATCCACCTAACCCGCGCGTCTTTGGAGTGTGGGAGGAAACCAGAGCACCCGGAGGAAACCCATGCGGACATGGGGAGAATGTGCAAACTTCACACAGACAGTGACCCGAGCCAGGAATCAAACCCGGGTCCCTGGCGCTGTGAAGCAGCGGTGCTAACCACTGTGCGTTTCTTTGGGGCCGGTGGGCCAGTTAGGGAGAATTCCCCCTCAGGCTGCAGAGGGAAATTTGGTTGGCTAGCTGCTTGAAATGGGCGCCTCACAATGCCAGCTAAATGCCCATTGGCAGGGGAGAGTTAAATCTAGTTGATTGTACGCACTCTTGAAACTGCTGTCAGTTTCAGCTGCTTTATTGTCATTACCACCAGAAAATCTAGGTCATTAACAGGCTGGAGGAGGAAATGACTGCAGAAGCTCACTCTCTGCCTGACCAACATTCAGATACCATGGGGGGGAATGTTCACATTGGACACCGTTGTAGCACAAACAATTGTACACATTAGCAATTAGAGGGCGAGGGAGTGAATATCAGGCTGCACAACCTCCGCCATCAGTTTTCCGTGTGCCCAAAGTGAAGATGACCTCCCTTTGTTCAGTAGGAATAGTGATGAGGAGGAGCGGTGAGCGCATTTCCATCCCCACTGTCACCCCAAGGATAGTGAGGCATTGTGAAGACCACCTTGCTGTGTCCAGCTCAATTCCATGTCGATGGAGATGTTAGGGAAGGGTTTATGGATAACTGGCGAGTTAATTGTGATGACTGTCATTGTACTCTGCAGATTTTTACCCGATCGGTGATTGAGCCGATTGTCCCAGTGGCTCCAGCCAAAGATGTGACAACCTCCCCAGTGACAACACCACCAGATAATATAACCAGCCTGAACAGTCAGCTTTGCAGGAACACTGACAAGCAGAGGAAGAAATCCAAGATGACGGATGAAGAGATTCTTGAAAAATTAAGTATGTATTTAAAATTAAACACCTTTTTGATTTTAACTGAGGACCTGGTTAGAGTGATTTTAGATCTATTTCCTTACATCACATTTGAAGACCTGTTGGGGCTAATAGCACAACTTCATATTCATGTTTCCCATGGGCTGGAGTTTACAGAAATATTGTTGCGCCTCCCCCAGCTCCTCTCTCACCACCCCCACCCCCCCAGCTCCGCTCTCACTATTACAAATGCTAGTTCCAAAATGACCACCTTCAGCGAAGGCTGCCCTCCCTCCCCTATTGTCCACACGAGGGGTGGCAGTGGCAGGCAGAAAGTGGGACTCACACCATCCTCAAAAACCAACCTGATTGGCTGGTAGGTTCTAGCCTTGGTAACAACACAGCTCTAGTGTGTGCTGTCGCCAGGAGTGCGGGCTGTCTGGGCGATGGACTTTGGGGGGAAGCTAAATCCTGGGCTGTTTAGGGTTGGTAGGGATTGGGCATCCTGGTGTTGGGGGCTGGGAGGGCACGAAAAGGAGGCTTAACATCTTGGGGCACGAGGGTGTCGTCCCGTGTGCACACAGGGCACCTGCGAATTGGCATTGGCCACCTCTTCCTTCCTGATGGTTAATTTGAGTTTTAAAAACAAAGGCCCGCCCACTTCTGGACCACCCCCACCCCAGTCACAGCAACCATATTATGGCATGGCCAGCATTTAATTTGAGTTAATTGGTTTGTTAGAAAGCTCAATCACTAACTGTGTTTTTGAAATGATTATTTCAGCAATTGGCCACTTTTAGTGACAGAGTTAGGAATGGGTAGGAAGGCAGTGTGTAGATGCCAACCATCATTTCCATGCCCAACCACTGCCTCTCCAACAACCCCAATCCACTGCACTCACCAAGCTGAAAACACGTCTGACAGAGGGACCACAAAACCCACGTCATGGAAGATTGGAGGGAGGGAGAATTGTAACAATGTGATGGGCCTGTCTCCTTAATATTCAAGCTTCCAATAAAATGTTGTCCTCATTAAAAACGAAGCTGCTTTTGAAATGTCCGACGTGTTATGATTTCAATAACTTTACTCTTAACGTGACTTTTGTTTCAGGAAGCATAGTAAGCGTGGGTGATCCCAAAAAGAAATACACACGATTTGAAAAGATCGGGCAGGGGTAGGTGCAAGTTGTTTTTTATTAATTAAGACTGGCCAATTTTCAATCTAAAGCTGAGCTGCCGTATTATAAAACACGGAATGTGGCACCAACAACAACAATGGTCTTTCAGGACATCATTCTGTCTTTCCTTCAGAACCAATGACTGTGGCTGGTCATTTATGACATGGTTTTGGTCTGATTAACCGCTATCAATGCACAGAATTTGAATAAACAGCAAGTTACCTTTCAGTCCTGTACGGTACAGTCAGGGTTGGTGTGATTTGAAGACCATAAGAGCAGAATTAGGCCATTCAGTCCATCGAATATGCTTCACCGTTCGATCGTGGCTGATAAGTTTCGAGGCTTCAGCCTCCTGCCTTTTCCCCGTAACCATTGTTCCATTTACCAATCAAGAACCTATCTATCTCTCACTTAAATGCACTCAATGACCTGGCCTCCACAGCCCTCTGTGGCAATGAATTCCACAGATTCACCACCATCTGGCTAAAGAAATTCCTCCTCGTCTCAGTTCTAAAGGGTTATCCCTTTACTCTGAGGCTGTGCACCCCCACCTCCCCCCCCCCCCCGCCTCCTATTTTCTCCTACTAGTAGAAACACCTTCCACCACTGCCACTTTATCCAGGCCTTGCATTATTTTGTACGTTTCAATGAGATCCCGGCCCATCCTTCTAAACTCCATCAAAGTACAGACCCAGAGCCCAGAGACACTCCTTATGTCAAGCTTTTCATTCCTGCAACTGTCATTTGTTACAGTCGGTGCTGTATTCCGTGTGTTAACAGTGTGTAGTAGCGTCAATCACACAAGATAGTAGCTCAGGAACACTTATTGGAACTGAAGCTTTGCCTCTATTTATGTTGGCAGTGATCTTTGTGCCAAGTAAAAGTGATTGGCACATACTCTGGTTACAGCCATCATCCGGTTTCCTCACCATTTTAACAATTAGACACCATGGTAACCGTTAAAGATGCTGTGGAAATGGCACCATTCAGGTTTAAGCTTGATCTACTCAACATCCACAGATGTTCTCCAATATACTGATACGCAACACCCTGAGTATTCCAAGAGGCCAGAGTTTAATTAAATACACCTTTGGTTGTTCCTATAAAGTGTTAAGCATCAGATACAACACTAGGAGAGATGTATATATATTATATATAACTTTGAGAAAGGAAGTGGGTGGAGATGTATTCAAATATGCAAGAATTAGCCTCCCATTATTGGGCAGTGAGAGCAAGAATAAATACTGAGATGCTGTAAGATTCATGTGTCAAATAATCTTAATGATTATCACTTTTAAATTATTTGACAGATCAGCAAAGAGTAAGTTTTAGAATGTCAGATTTGCATCTTCCATAATGGATAAACATGCAAACTTTATGCAAAAAATGTGCAATTTCAGTTTGCTCCATTCAGTCATTCACCGGTTTATTCACTGTGTTAATGCGCTTGATTATCACCTGCGATCTCTGCTCAGTGCAGAGATGACGGGTGAAATTTTATATGTGTCGGGAGTGTGTGTTGCTGGGAGGACTGTGTGGGCGGGAGGGAGGGGTGTGTAGTAGGGGGTGGTATGAAGAGTATGTAGTGGAGGGGGAAATGTGGGGAGTGTATGTTGCTGGGTTGGGGGCGAGCAGAGTCCTTTAAACCCTCTATCTGCCTCTTCCTTTCCCCAAAATCAACTCCTCCCCCTCTTCAGATCAATAAGTTGATTTTTGCAATACAACCAATTAATCTTCATAAGTTACAGGGGCAGAATTAGACCATTTGGCCCATCGAGCCTGTTCCATCATTCAATCATGGCTGATATACTCCTCATCCCCCTTTTCTTGCCTTTTCCCCATAACCCTTCAATCCATTACCAATTAAAAATCTAACTCTTTCTTTAAATTGTCTCAGTATCCCAGCATCTACTGCGCTTTGATTCACAACTCTTTGGATGGAGTAGTTTCCCCTTAACACTGTTTTAAACTTGCTCCCCCTTATCCTTCAGACTATGATCTCTTGTCCTAGAATGCCCCACAAGAGGAAGTGTTCACTTCACGTCTCCTTTATCCATGTCTTTTATCATCTCAATTTGATCTCCCCTCATTCTTCTAAATTTCAGAGACTATAAGCCTAAACTGTTCAATCTCTCTGTCTCTCTCTCTCTCGCTCTCTCTCTCTCTCTCATATCTCTCCAGATTTAATTTTTTGTAGGACTGCTTGCCAGTTCTGGCCAGTGCACATGCTGCCATTGCCTCCCAGGTTGCGTTTCCATCCCTCTCCCCTGGGACAGCATCCAGTTACGGTGAAGAGGGTGTTTCCCCGCCCCCCCCTTGCCTCCACCGTCTCCAGTAACCGGGCCAGGCCAGCATCTGAAAAATAGGGAACTTTCTCCTGGAGGCCATTATTTCCTTCTGCATTGCCTGCCCGAC
This sequence comes from Carcharhinus amblyrhynchos, assembly GCF_965287045.1. Classification (NCBI taxonomy): domain Eukaryota; kingdom Metazoa; phylum Chordata; class Chondrichthyes; order Carcharhiniformes; family Carcharhinidae; genus Carcharhinus; species Carcharhinus amblyrhynchos. The sequence goes on from NC_137327.1 coordinate 137,056,631, forward strand.
TGTCCATCCTTTTATGGAACTGTTCCTTGTTAGAGCAGATCAGCTGCAGGTTGTTTGGGTGAGTCATGCGCCCATTAGAGTATTCCGACAAGTTTAATGCAGTTTGCCATGTTACTATGGAGGGGAAACCAAGTCAGCACTTGCAGATGTGCTGATGGAGGAGGAGGAGGGGGGGGATGCGTGGTGCGTGGATGTTTGCCTCTAATTTGGTGCCGCAAAACTGAATGACCTAATCCAGACAGCAAGGGAGAGGGATTAACCTCATCTGGCACCTTCCCCCTAAATGGCTGTTAAATTCTCCCCTCCACTTTGGTGCCTGGAGATTTATGAGGTCATGGTGCCCAGCGAGGAGCCTGCAAAATGGCCTCCGCTTGAGTCCCATGGCCCACTGCCCTACAAGAACAGATCAGCGGGCTGGGAGAAATCACCCCCGTGGTTTGGTACGTTTTTGATTGTTGTAAGGTGGCAAAACCAAGAGATTGGTGACCCTCTTTCCCTCATCCAGAAAATAATACCAGTGTAAAATTATTACATCTCTAGTTCTCTCCCAAACAGGCTATCAATATTGTGCCAATTTATGCCAGATTAAAAGTACATGAAATACTGGTGTTCATCAAGCCTGGTAATTCCATAGATAATGTACAATCCCACTGCAGCAATTTTAATCGTCTAAATTATATCAAATACATCCTAATCTTTAAACAAGACTGCACAATCCATATCTGTGCTCATAACTCATTATTCAACGCTAATCTAAGGCCAATATAATATGGTGATGACTGCCTCAAATTCAAATTTATTTCACGCAGGACCCATATATTACATTTACACACCTGCATGATTAAAAACTGACAGGATTGAATTGGCTGTGGATTTGTACAGACTGACCGTTACTGAGTTCCATTAACTGCATTCTATCCTGAATATTTAGAGTAGCAGCAGTGTGTATGATACCTAACCATGTAAAAGATCTGTGGCAAAGGTGTCAGTGAGGTTTTAAGTACCTTGCCAGCTCTGTCACTTACATGTTTTTTTTTGTATGTATAATTAAAATTAAAATCCTACTCACAATGAGTAGGATTTTCCAGCCCCTCCGTACATGGCACCACTGACTGCCGATGGGATCTTCCAGTTCCGCCAATACAGTTTTTTTTTTGGCGGGGGGGGAGGCAGGACTTGCCTGTCTCACCGCCAGGGAACCCACTGGTGAGGGGCGCCTTCTGCGGGACAGCTGGATCCAGCTGGCAGGAAGGGCCATAAAAATCCTGCCCAATGTCTTTTTTTTCCTCCTATTTACACGGGATGGTTCCATCATTGGTCAGATTGTACCTGTTGGTGTTCCCGGACTGGGGCCACCTTCCCCAATCCTTCTAGTGAGGAAGGTGTTGGAGAATTTTATAACTTGCTGTTAACACGCCTGTGCATTTGGTGTACTTTGGACGGTCCAAATGCTGAACATTTAAAGTTTACGTTTATTTAGTAGTGTCAGAAGCAGGCTTACGTTAACACTGCAACAAAGTTACAGTGAAAATCCCCTGATCGCCACATTCCGGCGCCTGTTCGGTTACACCGAGGGAAATTTTAGCACGGCCAATGCACCCTAACCAGCACGTCTTTCAGACTGTGGGAGGAAACCGGAGCGCCTGAAGGAAACCCGCACAGATACAGAACATGCAGATCCTGCACAGTGACTCAAGGCGGGAATCGAACCCGGGTCCCTGGAGCTGTGAGGCAGCAATACTAACCATTGTGCCACCGTGCTGTCCAACTTGCCTCCAGCCATGAAGTTCTACCTCAGCTGTATTAGTTCTTGAGTTTGATTACTGGTCCAGTCCAATAATAAAACTTCAATCATTTGAATTGTGCTCATTAAGAATTGAATTGAGACTGCCCCAGGTTTGTTTCATTCAGCAGAGTTGAGAGAAAATGTCCCTTCTGTTATTCAGAATCACATTGTACTCCCCGAGTCTGAATCCCATGCTTCCCAACACTCCTGTTTAAATACTTATTTCTGTATAGGATTTCCTGATTTTGCTTCAATCAAATTAGGGAGATGTGAAAAGATGTCTTCAAATTACTCCGGTTTCCTCCCACAGCCCAAAGATGTTTGGGTTAGGTGGATTGACCGTGCTAAGTTGACCCTAGTGTCAGGGGGATTAGCAGGGTAAGTGAGGGTTACGGGAGTAGGGCCTGGTTGGGATGTGGTCGGTACAGACTTGAAGGGCCGAATGGCAGCCTCCTATACTGTAGGGATTCTAAATTGGAAAGGGACGTCTTGGAAAATCTGTCATGGGCTGACTGTAGCACTCAGTAAATGAATCCAGCTGTGTTTACTTTGTATCACTTTAAACTGTTCCTCACCATTATTGATTATCAGACCAGTTTTTACCTTCTGTAATTTAATTCTGTACTTAAAAAGCTTTGATTATCATCAATACCAATAGTAACGGATCCACAAGATCTTCATCTGTGCCCAATTTGAATATTTAGTGGAGAGTTTGCTGTCTTCTGGCAGGGAAAGGCGTTGGGGTTGGTGCAGGTGAGACACATCCGCATTTTAAAAGTCCACCAGCCCAGTTTATTCCAGCCAGCCAGTCTCTGGATACCAGAGGAGTTTGGGTGGAGTCACCTAGGTTCCCCTTCTCTCTACAGGATAGGACTATCTTTACCATACCAAACAGAATTTTGCCTGCATATTTCCAGTGAAAGTAATCTTTTAGACCATAAGGTATAGGAGCACAATCAGGCCATTCAGCCCATCGAGTCTGCTCCATCATTCAATCATAGCTGACGTGTTTCTCAACCGAATTCTCCGGCCATTCCCTCATAACCATCAATTCCCTTACCAATAAAGAGCCAATCTATTGCTGATATTTGCTTTCAGTTATATTCTATTCTCAAACGGTTAACTCTGCCGAGAAGCATGCACTATTTGAGATTCTGCTTAACACAAATTACTTGGAACACCAGTCGGCTAAGGATTATGTGTTCTGACACATCAGAGCAGTGTGAGACAATACAGATTATCCAGCATTTCCAGAGACATTTGTGCCATTAATGTTGGAATGAGTTTTATTTCAAAATGCTGAGCAGAAGTATTACCTAAACAGACAATGTTAGTGCAGCAGCCTGAAAGGCAATGGAGGCAGCTCCTCACTTGAAATGGTAGATTTAATTGGCAGCTCCAAATCTTGACCCATGGAGCTCTGGAAGAGTCTCTCTCTCTCTGGTCAATGAGGGAAGCTATAAGCTTAAGTTCAGTATGTACACATCAGCTTCTTAAAGCAAGATATACTATTCAGTTCAGGGATTGTTGACTTGTAAAGTGAACCCATTAATAGTGGTAGAAATGGTAGTTTCATTTATGTTTAATGATATCGGGAATTGATTCAATCAAATTAAAAAGTAGGACCACAAAGGTAATAATTTCAGAATTAGTAGCAGTGTCATGTGCTGGCAAGAGTAAAATAACAGCTCATAACTGATGGATGCGTGGATGGAGAGATGGTGTAGAAGGGAGGGATTCAGATTCTCGGGACATTGAGACCAGTTTTGGGGAAGGTGGGACCAGTACAAGGAGGATAGATTGTATCTGCCTGATGTTCTGCGAGGGGAGAAAGAGATGTCATCCTTCATAAGAGGTTACTAGGCAAAATTAAAGCACGTGGATAGGGGGTGTCATGCATTGGCATGGATCGCAAAATGTTTGACAGAAAACAGAGTGGGAATCTGTGTTTTCTCTTGTGGTAGGCAGTAAATAGTGGGGGAGGTCACTGCCATCGGTGCTTGGGCCCCAGCTGTTCACGATGTATATAAATGACAACACAAAACTGGGTGGGATTGTGAGTTATGAGGAGGATGCAAAGAGGCTTTAGTGTGATTTAGACAATGAGTGGACAAACACATGGCAGGTGCAGTATAACATGGCTAAATGTGAAGTTGTATGCACCTGTGTCCCTATCTAAGAAAGGATATACTTGTCATTGAGGGAGTGCAGTGGAGGCTCACTAGGCTGATACCAAGCTTGAGGAGAGATTGGTACGATGGGGTCTATTTTCACTGGGGTTTAGCCCTTTGTCAGAGCCATCCAGACTCAATGTTGGCTCCATTCTCTCTCCAAGGATGCTGTGAGACCTGAGATTTTTCAGCATTTTCAGTTTTTGTTTCAGATTCCAGAATCTGCAGCGTTATACCTTTTATCTGTATGTAGATAAATACCTTTTATCTGTATGTAGGGAGGATGTTTTCCCTGGATTGGGAATCTAGAACCAAGGGGACACAGTCTCAAGAGATCAGAGAGATCATTTAGGACTGAGATGAAGAAAAAGTTCTTCACTCAAAGTGAACCTGTGGAATTGTCCACCATGGAAAGCTGTGGAGGTCAAGTCATTGAATGTATTCAAGAAAGAGAGAAGTTTTTAGATTATTATGGCATCAAGGAGTATGTGGAGAAAGCAAGAATATGTCATTGACATCAAGGATCAGCCATGATCATGTTGAATGGCAGAGCAAGCTCACAGAGCCAAATGGCCTACTCCTGCTCCTAGTTTCTGAGGTTTAAAGTTTATTCATTAGTATCACAAGTAGGCTTACATTAATATTACAATGAAGTTACTGTGAAAATCCCCTCAATGCCTGGATTCAGCTTTCTCAGGAATCAGTCTGATGAGCAGTCCCTCCATGGCAAATATATTCTCCTTGGGTCAGTAGACCAAAACTGTGCCCAATATTCCAGGTACAGTCTCACCCAAGACTCTCTACAGCAAGACTTCTTAACTGGCTCAGCTCTCACATCCACTCCCTCAACCTTTTGAGTGGGGTGGAAAGGTCCAGAGAGAGAAAGAAAAACAACTCCTATTTTTAAAATGCACCCTTTCATGTTGATGCCTAAAATGTCACTGATAGAAGACAGAGTCAATTATTGCTCTTAAAATTGAGCAAAGGGTTGAGATAACCATAGATCAAATGCTTAGAAAAATGTATCTTTCCTATAGCAATCTTGTAAAAGGATGAACATATGCTTGTTTATTTAAAGTCTGAAGAATATTCAACCCTTAGAGCCTTTTGGAATAATGCTCATCTGTGTTACAAAATAATTATCTTTAATATTATACATTTATACTAAATAATACTCCATATTTAAGCCTGGCTTTAAAGTGAAGTTAATAATAGCAATGTTGTTTCAGTCTTCCCTGTAATTTTAAAAGTAAAAAACCCTCTTCAATGATATCTTCCAAGCTGAAACAATTCTCTGAATAAAATGTAAATGAATGACTGATTTCATTCTGACCTCATCGTGCATCGTGGCACAAGTTAACTTGATCTTTCCAGTTTATTTTTTAAATTGAACAGTCAGCTTCACTAAAGATTAGGCCTCACAATTTCTCAGTGCAAACTTGCCTCGACAGCTATCGCGGCTGGTTCTAGGGCTATGGAGTGCAGAAAGAAATTGAGACAAGTGGTACTGCTTAAACTTTCTAAACATTTCAATTGAAGTATTAGGCAGGGGAGTTTCGGCCAATTGCTGGGTAATAAGGGGAGGCGATGGCCCAGTGGCATGTTCGCTCGACTATTAACCAAGAAACTCAGCCAATATTCTGTAGACCTGGGTTTAAGTCCCGCCACGGCAGATGGTGGAATTTGAATTCAATAAAAAATCTACTAATGACCGTAAAACTGCTGTCGGAAAAATCCATCTGGTTCAAATGTCCTTTAGGGAAGGAAATCTGCCATCCTTACCTGGTCTGGCCTACATGTAACTCCAGAGTGATAGCAATGTGATTGACTTTCAACTACCCTTGGACAACTAGGAATGGACAATAAATGCCGGCCAGCCAGCGACACCACATGTCCCACAAATTAATTTTTTTTAAAAAAAACTAATGGTACAGCAGAATTTGATAGATTCGTTATAAATGCAACTTTAGGGATTTTTTTTCGTATTGCACTTTGCTCTTATTTATGTTTATGATTTACACAGATGATTTGGAGTTGGGGACCAAGTGTAGTGTGTCAAAATTCGCAGATGACACGAAGATGGGTGGCAGAGCAAAATGTGCAGAGGACGCTGAAAGTCTGCAAAGGGATATAGATAGTCTAAGTGAGTGGGCGAGGTCTAGCAGATGGAGTACACTGTTGGTAAATGTGAGATCATCCACTTTGGTAGGAATAACAGCAAAATAGACTATTACTTAAATGTAAAAAATTGCAGCATGCTGCTATGCAGAGGGACCTGGGTGTCCTTGTGCAGGAGTCTTAAGGAATTGGTTTGCAAATGCAGCAGGTAATTAAGGCAGCAAATGGAATTTTGTCCTTCATTGCTAGAGGGATGGAGTTTAAAAACACTGAGATTATGTTGCAGCTGTATAAGGTGCTGGTGAGGCCACACCTAGAGTACTGCGTACAGTTTTGGTCTCCTTACTTGAGAAAGGATATACTGGCACTGGAGGGGGTGCAGAGGAGATTCACCAGGTTGATTCTGGAGTTGAGAGAGTTGGATTATGAGGAGAGACTGAGTAGACTGGGGATATACTCATTGGAATTCAGAAGAATGAGGGGAGATCTCATAGAAACTTGTAAGATTATGACGGGAAAGGATAAGATAGAAGCAGGGAAGTTGTTTCCACTGGCGGGTGAAACTAGAACTGGGGAGCATGGCCTCAAAATAAGGGGGAGCAGATTTAGGACTGAGTTGAGGAGGAATTTCTTCACACAAAGGGTTGTGAATCTGTGGAATTCCCTAACCGGTGAAGCAGTTGAGGCTCCCTCATTGAATGTTTTTAAGGCAAGGATAGATAAATTTTTGAACAGTAAAGGAATTAAGGGTTATGGTGAGCGGGTGGGTAAGTGGAGCCGAGTCCACGAAGAGATCAGCCATGATCTTATTGAATGGCGGAGCAGACTCGAGGGGCCAGATGGCCGACTCCTGCTCCGAGTTCTTATGTTTGAGGTTGTTGTGGGACCGGATTCTCCAACCTTACCCATGGTTGGGATTCTCCTGTCCTGCTGCTGTAAACGAGATTAGGTTGAGTTCCACATTCTGTGTTCTCGGTGGAAGTGGGGCGTGTAAGACCGGAAAATTCCAGCCGTGTTGATGCTGAACATGAGAAGCTACCCTGTTCTTCACAGGGTGAAGTCTCTGTAATATTGCTATTTGTGCAGGAAGTTTTAATAACGAACATGCTGATCATTCCTGTTTTGCTTCATTTCTTTAGAGCATCAGGCACGGTATACACAGCAATAGATATTGCCACTGGACAAGAGGTAAGTCCCTGTCCTTGCGTATGATGCATCAGATAATGTGTCTTTGTCCTGTTTATTTTGCATTTGTGGAGTGTGGCAGTCTTCCTGTATTATTGTCAATTCATAGAATCCCTACAGAGCAGAAGAGCCTTTCATTAGTTGCCCACTGGAGGGGTTCCATCGCATACACATTGGGAGACATCTACAAATATTTCCATCCCAAAATTTGACATGTAGGGGCAGGAAGGCAGCAGGGTTCTCACTTGGATCACCCCCCCATCCTCCCTTCTTCACCCCCCATCCTCCTTCCCCGAAATAAATGCCCACTCTGCCAATATTCAGCTCCTGGGAGTGTTAAATTCAGCTCCCTATGTGTAATCCAATGCAAAGATTTTACTGGACCGGTGGTTAGCACTGTTGCCTCACAGGGCTAGAGACCCGGGTTCAGTTCTGGCCTTGGTTTACTGTCTGCGTGGAGTTTGCACATTTTCCTCGTGTTTGTGTGGGTTTCCTCCAGGATGCTCCGATTTTGTCCCACAGTCTGAAAGATATACAGGTTAGGTGCATTGGCCGTGCCAAATTCACCCTCACAGTACCCAAACAGTTGCTGGAGTGTGGCGACTAGGGAATTTTCACAGTAACTTCGTTACAACGTTAATGTAAGCCTACTTGTGACACTAATAAATAAACAAGGAACAAAAACATTCCAAATCTTGTGCAAATATCTAAAGTTACAAAGCAGCAGAGCGGGTTTGATCTGAATTGCCCATTGCCTTTTAGAAGCATCGGGAACAGTGATTAGCACTGCTGCCTCAGTGCCACAGACCCCATTCAATTCCCAGCTTGGGTCACTCTCTGTGCGGAGTCTGCACATTCTCCCCATGACTGCGTGGGTTTTCTCCAGGTGCTCTGGTTTACCTCCCGGCCCAAAGGACACGCTGGTTAAGTGCATTGGCCATGCTAAATTCCCCCTCAGTGTACCAGAACAGGTGACCGGAGTGTGGCAAATAGGGGATTTTCACAGGAACTTCATTGCAGTGTTAATATAAGCTTACATGTGAGACTAATAAATAAACATTAAAACACCTTTCGCTGCCTACATTCAACTTTCAGACCTTTTGTTTGGCTTACAAAATGATCACATCTGCGCTGTCTGGTGACAATGGATACAGTGCCTGGTAATTACTACACACCTCATTTTCTCAGATGGGATCCAAATTGAAACAATATTTGGACATTTTCCAAATATTCATAAATTGTCCCAATCCATTAGCATTTGTATCTAGAATAAAGATTCAGAATCAGTGAGGCTGAATGATGCTCTTTCTCCGCCTTCACTGCATCAGTAATATTTTCCTTCAGAGAGCTCTCTTACCTCGCCAATGTTAATTTGCATTTGTAGACCGGTTCCAATCAATTACCAGAATATTCTGCATAATTTCTCCGAGGAGCTTTTGAGTCCTTTCCAACTACATGGCATTTGTTTGACATTTTGGACTCTGGAGCTGACAGCCATCTCACTGGATAGCATTTAAATTGATTTCCAGTTCAGCGCATTCCTCATCTGACAGTGAAGAGCAGACACTCTATCCCCGGGGCTTTTATCTTGACGGGAATTGTTGAACATTGGGGCGGGGGCTTGGCTACGATTGCTGTTGTTACAATTCCAGCTGATAATACAGGACAAATCAGAGCCCCGGGTGAAACCTGGCTGATAGATCCTAACTGTGTGTTTTTTTCAAAATATAAGCCAGGGAAAGCTACTGAATAAATTCACAGGAGTTCACTAGTGAACTTCTACCGTAAAAGAACAAAACATTTGTCATAAAATGAAAAATGGAGTATATTACACCAGATCACAAAGGTTGGAAAGATCATGAGACAAATACCAGAAAAAAATTCAAACTCTCACCAGCCCTTTTATTCCAGCAAAATCCTTACAGACTCAGAACCCAGTGAAGATTTACCACTATCTTAACAACCAAACTTCTTGCTTAGGTTGGCCCAGTTACAAACTTTTTCTAAATGTTTTGCGCCATTCTTAAAGTTACAAAACTAATACTTGGAATGGACTAGGCAAACTCAAGTCCATTCCTTGCTTGCTCCAAAATCCAATTCATGGTCCCCACAAGAGAGACGAGCAAGATCCAAGCTAACAAGATAACCCAAGCCCCCATCTTTGGCTCGATCTGATATTTGATCTCAGCCAGTTACCTTCCAGTGGATTTCTCAGCATGCACTAGATGCTTTCTCCCCAGCTGGTACCTTTCCCTGAGCCACCCAAAACCGTACTCTAACCACACTGTTACTACCACTGCAGAGCAAACAGGAGTTCCCTAAATAAAAGCAAAATACTACATATACTGGAAATCTGAAATAAAAACAGAAAATGTTGGATAAATTCAGCAGGTCTGGCAGCACCTGTGGAGAGAAACAGAGTACCCTAAGTTCAGTCTCCTTAGGAAACACTGCAAGACTGCTATCGGAGAGCTTAGACTTCTCTTTCTGACATACACGCTCTGAACTACTACTTTGTCTTTCCCTGTGTCTCTGTGTGTCATTGGTCCTCTATCACAAATGATTTGTGATGCTGTCTCAACTTGAAACTTTGGTTGGTGGTGGTGTATAGTTTTTGGAATGGTGAGAGGAGTCACACAAAATCCCCAGTGAAAATAATCAGCCCAGAAGTTGTATAACAATTACTAAAAACTACTTATTAAACTAAAAAGACAAATACATACAACTCTAAGACAATGAAATATATGAATTGCTAAACACACACAACTTATGCAGAAATTTAGTTCTAAAATCTATATTCCTGTGATCTCCTTGAGACTTTCCCATTCCCAAACAACATTGAAATATAATAAATCTATTGTCAAATCCAGCTTATAGTTACCCCACTATATATGATGTGGATGATCGAGTCTGGGAAATGTTGTTGTTTGGTCCAGCAAAGATATTTAAAGTGCCTTTGAGAAGGTTCCTACATTATCTTGGTGCTAAGAATGGATTTTAGATGTTCTCGGGCTGTAAGCTGTAAAACTGGCCTCTCCAGCTCTTAGATATTACAATGCCTTCTTCGTCATTAGATGCTAAACTCACTTCCCAGCTGTGAGATATTAAAATTGCCCTGCCTGTTTCTGCAGGTTCTGGGAATTATATCCTGTTTCCTCTTTAATTCCTGCCTCTCTGTATTTGGGCTGTCTGCATCTCTCATATTCTGTGACTCCCAAAATTTGCATCTGTATGCCTCCCCTGATCTGTTAGCATCTAGGCTGTTTCCTGATGGTAGCTATTTACACCTGATTCTGTCCGAATGCTGGTTAATCTCATTACTGGAAAAGGTCACACTTCATCCATCCCCTTTGAATGCTGGCTACTGTTGTCATTAGGCAGATCCATGACATGGGACAACAGCACAGTTTTTTTACTTTGTGTTATTTCCCGAAATCACGAAACTAATAACCTGATTGTAACCCATATGCTTTACTCCAAGTATTCTAAAACCTAATCAAAAATACATGGATGCAAACAAATCTAGAAAACCATACCTTTTGCCAGGAGGTCCCCCCAGCACCAAGCTCACAAAAAAATTTAGTTAATCTGAAACTATGTTGCATCTTTCTTAACACACAAATGCAAATATCATTTAAACTTTAATTTCTACATGGTTCCTAACAGTATCAGCATTTGAGTGCTGTGGGGTGCCTGATTTATTAAAGGAGCTGTGTGTGGATTCTGTAGGATATTCTATGGGAAAGAGAGAAAACTTGTGAACAGAGAGCGACGCAGAATTCAAATATTTAATGAGTATTCAATGTATTCTCTCCACAGATGCTGTCAGACTTGCTGAGTTTCTCCAGCATTTTGCTTCAAATTCCAGCATTGGCTGCATTTTGCCTTTATTCAATATACTTCCTTTGAGTTTCTCCCAATTTCATATCACTTGTTCCGTGTGCATTATTTGAAACCTAGCCAATTCAAGCAATTACACAGACTTGCCCCAAGTGCAAGGCTCAACATTGCTCTTGTTACAACTGTGCTTGTGATTTGAGTAAATCATTATGAAATTGACATGTATCTAGTGTGTCAGGCAGGACCAGCTTTCCTGGTGGACTATTTGACCTCCAGTGTGGCAGGGGTCATAGATATTGAATCCATCCCCTTCTCACCCAACATCCACACGCTGCAGCAAAGACTGCTCACTGTAGTCAAAAGTTGATTTATTTTTGCCCTTCCATAGCCAATTCTAATATTGCACCAGAACTGCGGGTAAGGTCACCTAACTCAACACAGAGCAGAGATCAATCCTGGGGCCTTCTGAAGTCTGTGTGATCCTGCACCACATCAAAAGGGGATCATCATCCAAAGTGTTTTCTAATAAGGGATCTACTTCACTGCCCTCTGACCTCAACCAAATCTAATTACAGGTGGCAATCAAGCAGATGAACCTGCAGCAACAACCCAAGAAGGAGCTGATTATAAATGAAATCCTTGTCATGAGGGAAAATAAAAATGCAAATATTGTGAATTATTTAGACAGGTGAGTCTTTATAAGCGTACAGCTTATCAACTCAATGTAATCCCTAGAGATTTCATCACATGAGCTCTCTCCTCCAGTGGTCAAACAACCTTCTTCCCTTCCTCCATTTCCATTATAATAAATGGATGTGTTCAAAGATATTGAGAAGTCGTTTTGTTTTATGATGTTCCTCACACAGCAATGTCTAGATTATTCTTTAATTCTTAGGGACCCTAGGACAATTGTGAAGCTTTGACAACCTTCTGCAAGACTTGGTTCACATCTGAGAAATTTTTTTTCCTTCATTCTTTCCCGAGATTCGAGCCTCGCAGGCTAGGCCTGCATTTGTTACCCACCCCTAATTGCTCTCGAGAAGCTGTCGGTGAGCTTGCCTCCTTGAACCACTGCAGTCCATGTGGTGTAGGTATCGGTAGTCCTATCCACAATCTGGTTAGGAAGGAATTTCCAGGATTTTGATCCAGTGCCAATGGAGGAGATTATGGCCCAGGACTTTCCATCCTGCTGAAAATTGTTGAGCTTTTTGCTGGTTCGCCAAATTGGAAAATTCCAGCTGTGGTTTCATCCCGGTGTGCGGTTTGGAGGAGAGTTTGTATGTGGTGATAGAAGAGAACTTGGACTGGTGTTACTTTTATGGTCTTGCATGTATCTGAAAGAAAACAGAAATAACTTCAGGATTAAATCATTTCTGATACTCTGCAGAGGTGGCTTAAGAGGAACGATGAGGACCTCACAAAAAGTTTGAGGCAGAGTAAATGCACAGAAATACTCTTTTTTTTAAAAAAAATTCATTCATGGGGTATGGGTGTTGCTGGCTGGCCAGCATTTATTGCCCATCCCTAGTTGCCCTTGTTCAGAGCACAGTTGCAAGTCGACCACATTGCTGTGGCGCTGGAGTCACATGTAGGCCAGACCAGGGAAGACAGATTTCCTTCCCTAAAGGAAGAACATTGGTGAACCAGATGGGGTTTTCTAACAATTGACAATGGCTTCATCATCACCAGTAGATACTTAATTCTGGATATTTTTTATTAACTCCAAATTTAACCATCTGCCGTGGCAGGATTCAAACCTGGGTCAGTCGAACATTAGCTGAGTTTCTGTATTAATAGAACAGCAATAATGCTATTAGGCGATCACCTCCCCAGATTTTATTCATATAAACATTGGTCAGCCCATTGCCAAATATGTGGGTATCTATAAGGGTGAAACACCACCTTCAGAAACTTCCAATCTCATCCATGGCCAGGACTCTCCAGTGCCGCTGCAGTTAATGAAGTTTTGGCTGAGCGCCAAATTCTCCATCCTCTCTGGCATGCGGTAACGGATGAGATTGGAAAATGTTTCAGATGTACCTGTGTCTGAAGTCCACTTACTACTTAAATGAGTATTGAGTGGCTAAAGATGTTTGATAGCAGTAGATCTGCATTTCCTATTTCCTGAAAGGATATGAAACTAGTAAATGCACACTAGTTCCTGTTATCAGCCTGATCCTGACGGATACATAAATATTCCTAAAAAGAGGCTCGGGTACAATCCTTGCATTCCTGATGGGCAAAGCAATGAGCTGGTCATTGTCTGGGTCAGATTGCTCTTCAATTATTACTATTCTCCATTGTGTTCCTCTGTTTAAGAAGGGCAGAAGAGACAACCCAGTAAATTACTGGCCTGTGAGCCTTACATCAGTGGTGGGGAAATTACTGGAGAAGTTTCTTGTACCCACATTTGGAAGAGAATAGACTTATTAATGATCAGCAGCATAGTTTTGTGAAGGGGAGGTCATGTCTCTCAAATTTGATTTGAGTTATTTGAGGAAGTGACAAGAAAAATTGGCCAGGGCAGGGTAGTGGATGTTGTATACGTGGACTTTTGTAAAGCCCTCGATAAGGTTCCTCATGGCAGGCTGATACAGAAGGTGAAGTTACATGGGATCTGAGGAGAGCTGGTAAGATGGATACAAAACTGGCTTGAGCATAGAAAGCAGAGAGTAAAAGTGGAAGGATACTTGTCGAACCGGTGGTTTGTGACAAGCAGAGTTCCACAAGAATCAGTGCTGGGGCCTCTGTTTGTAATACATATAAATGATTTGGAGGCAAATGGAGGTGATCTGATAAATTTGTAGATGTTACGAAAATTGGGGGAGTAGCCGATAGTGAGGAGGATTGTCAGAGGATACAGCAGGATATGAATCGGCTGGAGACCTGGGCTGAAAGATGGCAAATGGAATTTAAACATGACAAATGTGAGGTGATGCGATTTGGAAGGTCTACTGCAGAAAGAAAATATACAGTAAATGGTAGCACCCTTAGAAATATTAGCACAAAGGGATCGAGGCATGTAGATCCGCAGTTCCCTGAAGGTGGCAACTTACATGGACAAGGTGATCAAGAAGGCGTATGGCATGCTGGCCTTCATCGGTCGGGGCGTTGAGTACAGGAATTGGAAAATCATGTTGCAGCTGTATAAGGCTTTGATTAGGCCGCATTTGGAGTGTTGGGTACAATTCTGGTCACCACACTACTGGAAAGATAATGATGCATTGCAAAGGGTGCGGAAGAGATTTACCAGGATGTTGCCTGGTTTGGAGGATATGGACTGGGAAGGAAGGTTGGACAAACTTGGATTGTTTTCACTGGAGCGGCAGAAGATGAGGGGGAAACCAGATAGAGGATTACAAGATTATGATAGGTTTGGATTGAGTGGATATTCAGAGTCTTTTTCCCAGGATCAAAGAGTCAATTACTTGGGGACATAGGTTGAAAGTGAGGGGGAAAGTTTTTGAAAGAGACGTCAGGGGCAAGTTTTTCAGAGTGTGGGGAATGCCTGGAATGCGTTGCCGGAGGATGTGGTGGAAGCAGATTCAATAACAACATCCATGAGGCATCTGGATAGATACATGAATAGGCAGGGAATAGAGGCAAGAAAATATTAGATTGGGGAGGCATCTGTGTCAGCACAGACTGATGGGCCAAAGGGCCTGTTCCTGTGCTGTACTCTATTTTTTGAAGGGGGAGGTAAATACCAAAAACCTTGTGTGCATCATGCTCCAATTGTTGACCCTGAGATGGGGGCCTCACGTCTGCCGATGGCTGGGGGGGAATTTAATGGCCTTTCTCCTGATGTTTTTGGAGGTTGGAAGGGCATTTAATCAGGTGGGAGCAAGGCAGCGCGTGAGAGTCCTATCGCCTTCCCACCTTCACCAGAACCACGTCCAGGCGGGAAAGCTGAACTTCCTGCCCCGCCGCCAGTTGAGGCCCTCGAGCAGGGCTGTCGCCGTGCGAGCACCTTAAAGCCCCCTGAAGTGGGGGCCAGCGGGTCTCCATCAAAGGCACTCGATGCCTGATTGATGAACACATTGGGAAGAAGATGTTCATTAACTCCTGCCTTTGCTGCCCAGCTGCTTACTCCCCCCAGCCCCTCCCGACATGACTTGTCTCTAGTCTGGGTTGCTCCTCGGCCCTGAGCCTCTGGTGGCAGGCGTTCCGTCGATAGCCACTGTGTATCTAGTGATGCCGGTGAGCAAAAAGGCTGCCGGCTCTTGGGTGGGATTTCCATCTCTGGGATCCTTGATCATGGGGAAGGCACTTCACTGAAATCCTTTGGGCCTCCCCAAAGGAGGCAGAACAGCGCATTTGGCAACTCTGCTGATGGCAGGTAGGAGCCCTGACCCCTCCATAGGTTCCCCTCTATTGTGATCGTTTTCAGCTCCACATTCATAGGATCAGCGAATCATAGAATCCCTACACTGCTGAAAGAGGCCATTCAGCCCATTGAGTCTGCACTGACAACAAGCCCACCCTGACGCCACCTCCGCAACCCCAACTACTTACCCTGCTAGTACCCCTGACACTAATAGTTTGGTCAATCAACCTAACCCGTATATAAGAACATAAGAACATAAGAAATAGGAGCAGGAGTAGGCCATCTAGCCCTTCGAGCCTGCCCCGCCATTCAATAAGATCATGGCTGATCTGTCATGGCTCAGTTCCACATTCCCGCCCTCTCCCCATAACCCTTAATCCCCTCTCTTATCAAAAACCCATCAACCCGCGTCTTAAAAATATTTAGCGAGGCAGCCTCCACCACTTCAACGGGCAGAGAATTCCAGAGATTCACCACCCTTTGAGGGAAGAAGTTCCTCTTCAACTCTATTCTAAACTGCCCCCCCCTTTATCTTGAGGCTGTGCCCCCTAGTCCTACTATCCTTTCTGAGCGGGAAGAGTCTCTCCACCTTGGAGTGTGGGAGGAAACCGGAGCACCCGGGGGAAACCCATACAGAGACAGGGAGAATATGCAAACTACACACAGACAATGATCCAAAGCCAGAATTGAACCTGGGTCCCTGGTGCTGTGAGGTAGCAGTGCTGACCACTGTTGCTTGAATGCCTTTTCAATATGGAGACAGAATGATGAATCTCGTTACTACTTGTGCTTTGTTTCTGAGGTCAGGTGACCCTGTGATAAGTTAGAATTCATTTTTAGATAAATGTCTTTTAGTGGTAAACCGAGTTTCTTACTATTTTTCTCTGTATGTCAGTTATCTTGTAGGGGATGAACTCTGGGTAGTTATGGAATATCTGGCTGGAGGTTCCTTGACAGATGTTGTCACAGAGACCTGTATGGATGAAGGTCAGATAGCAGCAGTGTGCCGGGAGGTAAGTGCTATTCAGTGCGTGGCATTTTGCAGTAAGCATTTAGCAACTTAGCTGCAGGGGAGGCACTGAGTATTATACAGTTCACAAAAATGTGTTGCATTGAACTGAGTCCATCACAATTGAGAAAAAGGCAACTCACCAGATACCTGGAGCTCCTGTCTGCTAATATACACCAGCAATAAAGTATCTTACATTTACCCAGCTTTCTCGTGCGAAGGAGACTCTGCTGTGTGGGCTGGATTTGATGCCCCCTTCCCCCAGAGATGGGAGATGGATGGAAGAGTCTTTATTCAAGAAATTTGCGGGGTGGAGAGTCCGTCAGCTCTTCCTGATTAAATCAGGGGCAGGGAAGGTCGAGCACAGCGTTCTTGCCCCAAAGCCAATTCAGACACATAAGGTCATCATCAATAGGCGAGAATGGCGGGGGTGGGGGTGCTGGTGGTTATACGACATGAGCAGGCTACCATATACGCCCTGTCTACACACTCGGGGAGTGCAGGGCGGGTGCTCCCAATCGAACACCCTGTTTCCCATGGAAGGCCGCCGCTGAAATCTCTCCCACCCCTCGAAATCCATCCCCCCCACCACCACCACCAGGCAGGGCGGGTGTGCCTGACCCTGGTGTGGCCACCCCACTACCTCTCCACCACGCCTGTTGTCTTTGCCGCTGACCTGTTGCACTTACAGCAGTGGCCACCAATCCCAATGGCGCTGCTGGGATTGGAGAGCCACCGGCAGAAGGCGGCTAAGTGCCTGAATGAAGCGGTCCAGAAATGACCAACGGAGCTGCCTCCATTTGATGTGCATGCTGTTACAGAAGAACATCATAAATACAGAGTGAGAGAAGGTGGTTAAACCCACGTCACCCTGAATCCAAATGTTTATTTGATATTCCCTCGTAGACCAACAGTTAACTGTTTACTTTTGGAAGCACTGTTTAGTTTCAGCTTTTAATTTTTCAAATAAGCACCCACCAAGTTTTTAGCTTTCTCCTTTGGGCTGTGACTGCCTTTGCAGTAAAACCCAGATAAAGGCCACAGAATTCGATTTAATGAGAGTCAGGAGGCAGTGGAAATGACCAATGGGGTTGGTAATATGCTGAGATGGAATAGAATTGCTTGGAGTAAGTGAAATTAATTATGCAGTGTGACCCTTGGTGCTTTGTGGAGTTGTTGAGTGTAATGAGAATATTTTTAACCAGCGTGTTTGAGTGAGCATGACAGCTTCGGTGACATGTAAGCAAGCGAGCTTTCCGAAAAGCACAGTTGCCCCGGAGGCTATTTAATGTAATTTATTTTTCTAAATCTTCAAACTGATCCACAACAACAGCTTAAATTTATAGAGCATCTTTAGTTTAATAAAACATTTCAAGGCCTTCACCGCAGCGTTATGAAGCAAGGTTTTGACACTGAAACACGGTTAAGGAGATGTTAGTGCGGTTGATTCAGATAATTCACTGGCGCAGTGGTTAGCACTGCTGCCTCGCAGCGTCAGAGACCCAGGTTCGATTCCTGGCTTGGGTCACTGTCTGTGTGGAGTCTGCAGATTCTCCCCGTGTCTGTGTGGGTTTCATAGAACACTACAGCACAAACAGGTCCTTCGGCCCACAAGTTGCGCCAATCATATCCATACCTACCAGGCCATAGAACTATCTGTAACCCCCAATCCCATTAAATCCCATGTACTCATCCAGAAGTCTTTTAGAAGACCCCAGCGAGTTCACCTCTACCACCACCGACGGCAGCCGATTCCACTCACTCACCACCCTCTGAGTGAAAAACGTACCCCTGACATCTCCTCTGTACTTGCTCCGCAGCACCTTAAACCTGTGTCCTCTCGTAGTGACCATTTCAACCCTGGGAAATAACTTCCGAGAATCCACCTTATCTAAACCTCTCAACATCTTATAAACCTCTATCAGTCTGAAAGACGTACTGGTTAGATGCATTGGCCGTGCTGAATTCTCCCGCAGTGTACCCAAACAGGCACTGGAGTGTGGCAACTAGGGGATTTTCACAGTAACTTCATTGCAGTATTAATGTGAGCTTACTTGTGATGTTAAATAAACTTAAAACTTAAGTTTAAGTATAGCTCGGAAGAAATGGGAATCCTCTAAATCACCTGAGGGTAAGGAGTGGCGTGTTGTTAGGTTGAGGGAGCTCGGTCTTTTCTCCCTGGAGAGACAAAGGTTGAGAGGCGACCTGATAGAGGTTTATAAAATGTTGAGAGGAATAGATAGGGTGGATTCTCAGAGGCTATTTCCCAGGGCTGAAATGGTCGCTACGAGAGGACACAGATTTAAGGTGCTGGGGAGCAAGTACAGAGGTGATGTTAGGGGTAAGTTTTTCACTCAGAGGGTGGTGAGTGAGTGGAATCGGCTGCCATCGGTGGTGGTGGAGGCGAACTCGCTGGGGTCTTTTAAGAGGCTTCTGGATGAGTACACGGGATTTAATGGGATTGAGGGTTATAGATAGGCCTGGTAGGTAGGGATATGATCAGTGCAACTTGTGGGCCGAAGGGCCTGTTTGTGCTGTAGTGTTCTATGTTCTATGTTTGGACCCACTTTTGAGTAGTGGCGATGGAGACCTCACCATTGTTTGCCATTCCACTGGCAAAAAGCTATGGGTTCCAGAGGGCCACAACTTCATGCGTCACTGCTGCCCATCCTCTGGAGGTGTTTAGGTGTAATTTCTCGAAGGGAGCCTCCATTTTGAGGCATCCTTGTTGCCTCTATCTGATATCGTGGGCTGCCACCCACCCACAGCCTCGGTTACTTGGATTGGTCCTCCTACTTGCACAGCCCTCCCTGTCCATAATTGGTCAAAGGTTTGGAAAGTAGCCCCTTAATTAGCCGCCTCCAGGAAGATTTGCCCGTGTGGGTGACTCTGAGCCATCAGGATCGGAACCCAGCAACGGGCCTTAAAGCAGTAAAATTTCATCAGTTACTGTTGAGTGAAGAATGTGGCGATGATTTGTATTATTAACTGCATCAGAAATGCTGCAGAGATAAAGACCCCAATTAAAAGATGATCTACCGTTTATTTTGGTAGAACATGTCTGTATCTTTCATACAAATATTTAAGACGAAAGCCATTGTGCAGCCTAATCTTGAAGGATATTCCTATAAAGATTTTAAAAAGCTCGTAGCTGGAATATTGCAGCTTGTGTCTGGTTGTAATAGAACATAAGAACATAAGAAATAGGAGCAGGAGTAGCCCATCTGGCCCCTCGAGCCTGCCCCGCCATTCAATAAGATCATGGCTGATCTGTCGTGTCTCAGTTCCACATTCCCGCCCTCTCCCCATAACCCTTAATCCCCTCGCTTATCAAAAACCCATCAACCTGCGTCTTAAAAATATTTAGCGAGGCAGCCTCCACCACTTCAACGGGCAGAGAATTCCAGAGATTCACCACCCTTTGAGTGAAGAAGTTCCTCCTCAACTCCGATCTAAACTGCACCCTCCCCCCCACTTATCTTGAGGCTGTGCCCTCTAGTCCTGCTGTCCTTTCTAAGCAACCTGGGTTCAATGCTGACCGAGGGTCACTGTCTGTGTGGAGTTTGCACATTCTCCCTTGTCTGCATGGATTTCTTCCGGGTGCTCTGCTTTCCTCCTTGATGAGCCGAATGGCCTCTTTCTGTTGGGATTCTTTTTTTTAATGATTCCTCCTGTGCTGCCTTTTAACAACTCCTTTCCCTTGAGGTTCCAGCTCCTCCGCTACCACCTTTGAAAGTTTGCCCATTCTTTAGTTACTCATGACCCGTAACCCTGAACATGGGACTGTTCATCTGAGAGTTCAGGAGAAACTCGCAAAGGTTGTGAAGAGCCAGGAACGATGCACTTTTTTAAAAAAAAAAGAAGCTCAAATCTTGAACCAAGCTTTTTTTTTTGGCTCTGAGTTGTGGGGTCCGGACAGAGCTGATAGGGAGAAACTGTTCCCACTCGTGGAAGGATTGCGGATGAGAGGGCGCAGATTTGAAATGATGAATGTTCCTGAGGCCCTGCTGCCTTATTCAAGCTGCTTAATCTGGAAGAGTTTTGATTTGTACTGTGGCAGATCTTGAATGCAGTGATAATGAACAGCTACTAAAATAGGCTGCCTTTGAATGAGCCTGCACAGAGCCCTACTATGTTTGGCTACACGCACAAACAGGACTGACCTTACAGTGACGTGAGATTAATTAACGCAGCAATTGAATCTGATCTGTCTGAAGTGTACAGTGACATGCAATTTAAAGAGACTGTCGACGTTACATAAATCCAAGCAGAGAGGTTTAAGTTGCCAGTCAGTCAGTCACACATACCACCTTGCAGCACTGCATTTTTATGGGAACCATTCTAAAAAGATACAATCAATATTCAGTCTCCAGACAGGAAGCATGAACTTGTTATCTCGTACATGCTGAGCGCAGGGGATTCTTTCTGTTCTGTTCGTGCGTTTTTAGATGCAGGAAGGGCCAGGAACAATGCACTTGAGCTTTCTCAGCTCCGAGTTGAGGGGTCTGGACAGAACAGAGAGGGTGAAACTAGTCCCACTCATGAAAGGATTGCGAATGAGGGAGCACAGATTGAAAATAATTAGCAAAAGAAGAAATAGCAACATTTTCACGCAGTGAGCGGTTAGGGCCTGGAATGCACTGTCTTGGAGTGCGGTGGAGATGGATTCAATCATGCTTTTCACAAAAGAATTAGACTGTTACCTGAAGAGGAAGATTGCGCAATGTTAGGGCGGAAAGTGGAACTGAGCCACGACAGATCAGCCATGATCTTATTGAATGGCGGGGTAGGCTCGAGGGGCTAGATGGCCTACTCCTGCCCCTATTTCTTATGTTCTTATTGTGTTCTTATGGGAGGGGGAATGGCTGTAAGTGAAATGCTCACTCGGAGAGCCAGCAGAGAGACAATGGGACGAATGGCCTCCTTCTGTGCTTTAACAATTCTGCCGTTGTATGCAGTTTGTACTGCATTTATTACTATTTCAAGAAGTGTGGGCGTTGCTGGCAAGACCAGCATTTATTGCCGTTGAGAAGGTGATAATGAGTGGATTCTTGAATACATTTCCGTGACTCGCCAAGCCATTCCAGAGCAGTTCAGAATCCATCACATTATTGTGCATTTGAAGCCACATGTAGGCCAGACCAGAGAAAGATGGCAGATTTCCTCTCCCAAATGCACCTAATGGGTTTTTTTTTTGCAACAATTCTAGTCACCCTTAACTGACATGTTTTTAAAATGTCAGATTTGAGTTATGATGTGGAGATGCCAGTGTTGGACTGGGTAAACACAGTAAGGAGTCTCACAACACCAGGTTAAAGTCCAACAGGTTTATTTGGTAGCAAAAGCCACTAGCTTTCGGAGCGCTGCCCCTTCATCAGGTGAGTGGGATTTCAGTTCACAAACAGGGCATATAAAGACACAAACTCAATTTTCAAAATACTGGTCAGAATGCAAGATTTTAAAAGTAATCAAGTCTCAAAGGTAAAGACAATGTGAGTGGAGAGAACGTTAAGCACAGGTTAAAGAGATGTGTATTGTCTCTAGACAGGACAGTTAGAGATTTTGCAAGCCCAGGCAAGTCGTGGGGTTACAAATAGTGTGACATGAACCCAAGATCCCGGTTCAGGCTGTCCTCGTGTGTGGAACTTGGCTATCAGTCTCTGCTCAGCGACTCTGCGCTGTTCTGTGTTGTGAAGGCCGCCTTGGAGAATGTTTACCCGAAGATCAGAGGCCGAATGCCTGTGACCGCTGAAGTGTTCCCCAACAGGAAGAGAACAGTCTTGCCTGGTGATTGTCGAGTGATGTTCATTCCTCTGTTATCGTAGCGTCTGCATGGTCTCCCCAATGTACCATGCCATGGGACATCCTTTCCTGCAGCATATCAGGTAGACATTATTGGCCGAGTTGCAAGAGTATGTACCGTGTACCTGGTGGATGGTATTCTCGCATGAGATGATGGCACCCATGTCGATGATCCGGCATGTCTTGCAGAGGTTGCTGTGGCAGGGTTGTGTGGTGTCGTGGTCACTATTCCCCTGAAGGCTGGGTAGTTTGCTGCGGATAATGGTCTGTTTGAGATTATGTGGTTGTTTGCAGGCAAGAAGTGGGGGTGTGGGGATGGCCCTGGCGAGATGTTCATCTTCATCAATGACATGTTGAAGGTTCCGGAGAAGATGTCATAACTTCTCTGCTCCGGGGAAGTACTGGACGACGAAGCGTACTCTGCCCACTGTGTCCCGTGTTTGTCTTCTGAGGACGTCAGTGCAGTTTTTTGCTGTGGCGCGTCGGAACTGTCGATCGATGAGTCGAGCGCCATATCCTGTTCTTATGAGGGCATCTTTCAGCATCTGTAGATATTTGCTGAGATCCTCCTCCTCTGAACAGATCCTGTGTATACGGAGGGCTTTTCCATCGGGGTGGCTTTTTTAACGTGTTTAGGTTGGAAGCTGGAGAAGTGGAGCATCGTGAGGTTATCTGTGGGCCTGCGGTACAGTGAGGTGCTGAGGTGACCATCCTTGATGGAGGTGCGTGTGTCCAAGAATGCAACTGATTCCGGAGAGTAGTCCATGATGAGTCTGATGGTGACATGGAACTTGTGAATGTCATCATATAGTTGTTTCAGTGATTGTTCACCATGAGCCCAAAGGAAGAAAATGCCATCGATGTATCTAGTGTATAGCATCAGTTGAAGATCCTATGCAGTGAAGAAGTTTTGTTTGAACCAGTACATGAAGATGTTGGCATATTGAGGGGCACATTTGGCCCCAAATTTGGGACTCATGGTTCATGTCACATTATCTGTAACCCCCATGACTTGCCTGGGCTTGCAAAATCTCACTATCTGTCCTGTCTGGAGACAATACACCTCTTTAACCTGTGCTTAACGCTCTCTCCACTCACATTGTCTGTACCTTTGAGACTTGATTACCTGTAAAGACTCACGTTCCAACCATTATTTTGTAAATTGTGCTTGTGTCTTTATATGCCCTGTTTGTGAATGGAACTCCCACTCACCTGACGAAGGGGCAGCAAGTGCTCCAAAAGCTACTGGATTTTGCTACAAAATAAACCTATTGGATTTTAACCTAGTGTTGTGAGACTTCTTACCAGATTTGAGTTATACAGGGTTGTAGAGTGATCAAAGCACAGAAGGAAGCTATTTAGTTGACCATGTCTATGCCAAGTCTGCGTGGAGCAATCTAGTCATTCCCTATTCCCTAGCTCTATCCCTGTGACCCTTTAAAGTTTCCTGCAAACCTCCTTCCAATTTCCTTTTGAAATGATTGAACATTTGCAATTCCACCACCCTCACAGACAGCGAGTTTCAGTGCTGTGTAGTCCATGTATCATCAGCTAATGGAAAAAAACTATTCTTCGTTTTGTTTCCTCTTTCTGAACCTATCAAAATCACGTATATCTCTATTGAATCTCCCCTCAATCTCCTTTTCTCCAAGGAGAACAACCCCAGTTTCTCCACATCAACCGTGTGGCTAAAATTCCTCATCCCCGAATCAATTCTGGTAAATCTCGTCTGCATCCTCTCAAGGATCTTTACATCTTTCCCAAAACGTAGTGACCAGAACAGGAAGCAATCCTCTAGCTGGGGCTGAACCAGAGTTTTATAAAGTTTCAGCATAACTTCCCCCCTTTTTTGACTCTTTATGAAGCCTAAGGTGCTATCAGCATTTCTCACACTCTCTTAATATGTCCTGCTACTTTGAAAGGTCTATGTGCGCATAACATCAGGTCTGATTGTCCCTGTGCATTCTTTAGAATTGTGCCATTAAGTCTAAGTTCTGCACAATCTCACATTTCTCTGTATTGAATTCCATCTACACATTCTGTTAGCCTATGTCCCACTGAAATCGATTTGTATCATTATTGCTGTTTGCCACTCCTCCAAGTTTGTTATTATCACCAAATTTTGCTCCGTACTCTGATGTCTGTTTATTTATTAGTCACAAGCATTAACACTGCAATGAAGTTACTGTGAATATCTCCTAGTTGCCACACTCTGGTGCCTGTTCGGGTACACTGGGGGAGAATTTAGCATGGCCAGCGCACCTTAACCAGCACATCTCTCAGACTATGGGAGGGGACTGGAGCATCCGAAGGAAACCCATGCAGACACGGGGAGAACGTGCAGACTCCACACAGACAGCGACCCAAGCCAGGAAATTGAACCTGGGTCCCTGGCGCTGTGAGGCGGCAGTGCTCACCACTGTGCTGCCCATACAAATCCATATCAAAGATGTAATGAGCCTAGCACCAAGTTTAGAGATCTATGATCGACCAATCTGAAAAATAACCACTTACCACCACTTGCTGCTCTCTATCTTTAGGCCAGTGTTTTATCCAAGCTGATACTGACCCTTCAGCTTGGGGGTTTTGTTAAGTAGCCTTTTGTGTTCCTCACAAGATGCAGGTGGAATGTTTTGGCCATTCACGCCATCGTGCTTTTCCCATCCCGCTGCAGTGAAGGGAGATTTGGCTTGTCGCCAAATTCTCCATCTTCGCTGCAGCAGGAGCGTGGCGTGAATGGGCGATAAGATCGCGCCCACAGTGTGTTTTATTAATTTACAGAATAGCAGAGTGCAATCACGCAGCAACCGGCGAGAGTAGACATTGAAAAGTATTCTCATTTTGTGCCGTCTCATTTTGTGTGCGGAGCTTGTGAGCAATTGTTTCTTCCCCGGAAGAGCAGTGGGATCAGTTTGAGATTTGGCACCACCTTGTGGCTAAAGGATGACTAATCCGATAAATGGGAGAAGGAATAAAGAAAACATCTTGGAATACAAAATGCCCTGTTGGCTGGGATGCGGTGAGCAAGAGTGAGGGAGGTGGTGCGGAAAAGACATGGGGAATAATTCCTTTTTAACCATTTGCTGTTTGATTTTTCATAATTGCAATTCCTCAGGATTCCCACAACCCAGCAGTTGTCTCATTTTGAAGGACCACAGCCCTTATCAGAGCACAGCCAGGGAACTGTTGTCCGTCAGTTTCAGTTCCAAAGGTTTTACGTACAAGTAACGTGGTGACATTTCAAATTGAATTGTAACATTCTGTCAGTAAAGACCAGACAGTTGTATTCCTTTTTAAGAAATCAGTATAAGTGGCAATGTGATGATTCACTTCTCATGGTCAGTTTGAGGAGAGAAATGGATCCCAACACAAAATGGTCCAAGAAATCCACACTTCCTGGGCCAGAATTTTATGTTCCCTTTCCAGTAGGTTTTTAGGTGGCAGAGGAAGGGGGAAATTTGAAACCACAGGATTTCCTCGCCTGCCTTGGCCACACAGCAGCTTTGCTACAGGGCGGGCATGGCCTTGGATGGGGAGTCCACCTTTGTCCGTTTCAGGCCTTGCATTGGCCACTTAACCGGTCGTCCGATATAGAAGCAGGGAGGTTGTTTGTACTGGCAGATGAAACCAGAACTAGGGGACATGGTCTCAAAACAAGAGGGAGCAGATTTAGGACTGAGTTGAGGAGGAACTTCTTCACCCAATGGGTTGTGAATCTGTGGAATTCCCTGCCCAGTGAAGCAGTTGAGGCTTCCTCACTGTTTTTAAGGCAAGGATAGATAAAGTTTTGAACAGTAAAGGAACTAAGGGTTATGGTGAGCGGGCGGGTAAGTGGAGCTGAGTCCATGAAAAGATCAGCCATGGTCTTATTGAATGGTGGGGCAGGCTCAAGGGGACAGATGGTTTACTCTTCCTAGATGTGTTCTTATGATATATTCAGGCCCTGGATTCCCAAACATAAGCCCACCCCCATGCTTTTAGAATAAAATACCAGAAAATGCAAGGATTGATGAAGATCTTTTTTCCATAATTTACATCGCTCCTTACATACCTCAGCAGCAACCCCTCACCCCTGAGCTTTCAGAGCTGCAGACTCTGGATAAGTAGCAACAGGAAAATAATTGGACTATGGTCCCACAGGTAGTCAATTAGGAGGTTGGCTGTGGTAATGTTGCCTGTTGCCAACAGGTGCAGACTCAGGACCTGCTTTCCCTGTGACGCTGTAAAAGTTAACCCAGTGTTTCAGCTCGATAATCTTTTATCAGAACGATGCTTCTGAAATAGTATCTGAACCCTGTGCGGATCATAATTAAACTGGCTTAAACAAAACCTGTTCTGTGTGAAGGAATGTTAACAGGAAAGAACTCTTAATGTGACAATGATGTTTTTTTTTCCCCCCAATAGTGTTTACAAGCCCTGGAATTCCTTCACTCCAATCAGGTCATCCACAGAGATATAAAGAGTGACAACATACTCCTGGGAATGGATGGATCAGTTAAATTAAGTATGTGAAAAAGGGAGCAGTCTATTGCATGTTTATCATTAGAATGGTTACAGCACAGGAGACCATTCAGCCTGCTGTGTCTGTGCTGATCCTCTGAAGGAACACAGTGCCACTCTCCTGCCTTGTCCCACGAGTCCTGCACAATATCTCCCTTCAAAGAATGATCCAACTCCCTTTTGAGAGTCTCGAGTGAAGCTGCCCCTCCCACACTGCCAGGCGGCACATAAGAACATAAGAACATAAGAAATAGGAGCAGGAGTAGGCCATCTGGCCCTTCGAGCCTGCCCCGCCATTCAATAAGATCATGGCTGATCTGTCGTGGCTCAGTTCCACTTTCCCGCCCTCTCCCCATAACCCTTAATCCCCTCTCTTATCAAAAACCCATCAACCCGCTTCTTAAAAATATTTAGCGAGGCAGCCTCCACCACTTCAACGGGCAGAGAATTCCAGAGATTCACCACCCTTTGAGTGAAGAAGTTCCTCCTCAACTCCGTTCTGAACCGCCCCCCCTTTATCTTGAGGCTGTGCCCCCTAGTCCTACTGTCTTTTTTGAGCGGGAAGAGTCTTTCCACCTCTATCCTATCCATCCCATTCATCATCTTATACGTCTCAATGAGATCTCCCCTCATTCTTCTAAACTCTAACGAGTACAAGCCTAGTTTATTCAGCCTCTCCTCATAGCTCAACCCCCTCAACTCCGGTATCAGCCTAGTAAACCTCCTCTGCACTCCCTCCAGGGCCAAAATATCCTTGCGCAGGTGCGGCGCCCAAAACTGAACACAGTACTCCAGCTGCGGCCTCACCAATGCCCTATACAGCTGCAGCAAGACCTCCCTACTTTTATATTCAATCCCCCTCGCTATGAAGGCCAGCATCCCATTCGCCTTCCTGACCACCTGCTGCACTTGCAGGCTGGGTTTTTGCGACTCATGCACAAGGACCCCGAGGTCCCTCTGCACCGTCGCCTGCTGCAGTTTTTCGCCACGTAAGTAATAGTCCTTCCTACCATTCTTCCTACCAAAGTGGACCACCTCACACACGTTCCAGCTCTGAACCGTTCGCTGTGTGGGGAATAAAAATGTTCCCCATGTCACCGTTGCTTCTTTTATCTGTGCCCTCTGGTTCTCAATCCTCTCACCAATGGGAACACCTGAAAACTAGACTCTTTTTTTAAAGCTGCTGTGCGTGAATTTTAATTATTAGATGAGTAAAATAACTTAGAACATAGAACATGACAGCACAAACAGGCCCTTCGGCCCACAAGTTGCGCCGATCACATCTATACCTACCAAGCCGGAGAGCTATCTGTAACTCCCAATCCCATTAGATCCCATATACTCATCCAGAAGTCTTTTAAAAGACCCCAGCGAGTTCACCTCTACCACCACCGACGGCAGCCGATTCCACTCACTCACCACCCTCTGAGTGAAAAACTTACCCCTAACATCTCCTCTGTACTTGCTTCCCTGCACCTTAAACCTGTGTCGTCTCGTAGCGACCATTTCAGCCCTGGGAAATAGCCTCCGAGAATCCACCCTATCTATTCCTCTCTCTTCTGTCTTGTTCAGCTAGGTGCTACGTTGATGTAGTGGCGCACTGACTAGTTATCAGCTTCACGCGCCTGTCTTCTCCTGTTCTTCTAATGGTCCATGTGACCCTTGGCCCAAGCCTGAATCACCTGACCCAAAAACCAGCAAGATTTAAAATCTGGCCAGGACTCAGCCCCAAGGTTGTCAGTTTAGGGCATTCTACCTGTCTAGCTGGAATCTGAATAAAACTTTTTTTTAAATTAATTTTATAGGATGGGAACATTCGCTGACTGGGGGCAGCATTTATTGCCCAACCCTAACTTCCCTCCTTTTTCAGAGGGCATTTGAGAGGCAACCACATTGATGTGGGTCTGGAGTCACATGTTGGCCAGACCAGGAAAGGATGGCAGATTTCCTTCCCTAAAGGATATCAGTGAATCAGCTGGGTTTTTCCGACAATTGACCGTGGTTTCATGGTCATCAGTAGATTCTTAATTCCGAATTTGAATTCAGATTTCATCATCTTCTGTAGGGGTTTCGAACCTGAGTCTCTAGAGCAACTGTGTACAAGTGAAATGTTGTTTCCTGGTGTTTAGAAACACAGTAAAAAGCCTGACAACACCAGGTTTAAGTCCAACCAATTTATTTGATAGTAAACTCACAAGCTTTTGAGGTTAAGCTCTTCTTCAGGTGAATGGAGACTCTCCATTAAATGGGTTGAACTTAAACCCGGTGTTGTCAGACTTTTTACTGTGTTTACCCCAGTCCAACACTGGCACCTCCACATCATGTTTAGAAACAAGCCCCTTGAAACAGAATTGATGTCCCATTAGTCCTTTCACTTTTCCATTAAAAATAAACAGCTGGTGGAATGCCCAACATTGAAGAATGCGAGACTAGTTGTCTCTTCCTCTCTGGGTGACCATATACTTTAATTATCAATCCCAAAGATAGAACTGTGTACTGGAGCTGTGAAATAGCTTTTTAGATTCACTCTTTGGGCCAGAAGATCAGAAATATTGGTTTCATATTGGTAATTATGAATTTTTTAAACTTTGCAGCGGATTTTGGATTCTGCGCTCAGATCACACCCGAGCAGAACAAACGGAGCACAATGGTGGGGACGCCATACTGGATGGCACCAGAAGTAGTAACGAGGAAAGCCTATGGCCCTAAAGTGGATATATGGTCATTAGGAATTATGGCAATTGAAATGATTGAAGGAGAACCGCCTTATCTGAATGAAAACCCTCTCAGGGTAAGTTGTTTTCAATTCGTAAGTGTTAGGGTGCTGGATCAGAACCCCACATTACATTAGCATGCCAGACTAGACCCTAACAATTTTTCTATTTTGGTATAAACCTAAGGATCGGATCCTTCACTCCAGGGGCAATTCCACTGACAAATTAGGGATCTTGTAAAATAAAACAAACTTTATTTAATAATAGTTTGAATATTATTTGAATATAACAAACGAAGCAGCTTAACTATTAGCAATTCAACAATGTTTAATATTGAAAGGAAACAACTTGAATTTCTAACTTATCTGTTTCTGTTCCAAATGAGCAACATTCCTCCTACAAGCTTAAAAGCCACTTTAAATACCATTAGCAATCATGAATATACTTGTTAAAATAAGTCTACACAATCTTGAAGCTTTTGAGGAGAGAGAATGAGTTTCAACAGCTTGCAGAAAACCTCTGTTCAAGCAACTCCCAGGTAGAATTGAAAAGCTGTTTTTCTACTAAAGACCTAGCAGCTCCATTTAACCACATTGTCACATGACTCTGCAAATCTAAATCCACCCTGTATTCCTTTAATCAAAATCTCAGGGGACATCTCCAACTATAAACAAAAATCCATTCCTCTATAAACACCACATGGCTAAAATGAGTAATTATTCTGCTCTCCCAGCATCTGAGCTGTATGCCTTCAGACATACTGACTGCCTGTAGCTTCAAGCTGAATTTTAAACATTCCCCTATAGTAAGAAGAAATTATTACAAATATAGTGGCACGCTATCATCATATAGGATTGTGATCAAATGGATGATTGTGTTGAATTGGATTTTCTGTATATGCAGATCAAAACTACTTCCTGCAAGTGATTTTTCAAACTGGAAGAAACATATCAGAGTCTGGCTGATATTTACAGTTGGGACCAAAGTAGAGGCAATTATATTCAGGAAGTCTTTGGTGGACAGTATTTGACAGAGACTAATGCAGCAAACCATTCCGTTAAGCAACAACATGTTTGACATCCTGTAGCTAAGTTAATAGCTTTAATTGGCATTAACATTCAAGATAAGGATGTGTCAGGTCAGAGTGAGGGACCTGAATCATTATAGTGTCTTAATGAAAAGCTCCATAACTGGGAGCTTTCAGTTGTGGATCTGTAACTGGCAATGTGTGCTAAACTCAAACCAGCTGGAAGCAGCATTAGTCAGAGGGTTCCATGGTAACAAATATCCATACAAGAAGCAAAAGAATCATACCTCAAGGGTCAGTTTAATATTGCGAGGAAATGTTTGTTGTTTAGGACCTTTCAGGGTAATTGGTTATATTGTTGGTACTGAGGGGTTGTTCTTCTGTTTTATATTCAATAAATTTCTTTGATCATTTTCTGAACAATTGCTAGATAAATGAACACATATGCTGAGAGAAGTTTACGTGGCAACACTCAAGTGGCCTGAATTTTACCCGAAGGGGTTGTGTGTGTGTGTGTGTGTGTGTGTGTGTGTGTGTGTGTGAGGAAGAATGTTGGTTGTAAAATCAGGAGGCAAGACGCTGGTGAGCAGGGGGGAGGTGGTGGGGTTGGTGGCTTCGCTGTGCCCATCACCTATCTGCTTATGCTCGGATTTTACCGGTGGTGTGTTAGGTGTCAGGTAGCCTGCTCACCCTTTGGCCAATCGAGGTCCTTATCTGGCCAATGAATGGCCAACTTGAGCCCTTCTCTCATCACCGCTGGTATTTTGCTACTGCAAGTTTGAAGGAACCCTCCAGTTTGGACACCATTCTGTTCAACAGAAGACACACAGAAGCTGCAACATCAGCTAGTTAACTGCCTGGCAACCCTAAAAATCTAGTATGGTTTTGTAGGCTGGCAGAAGTGGGCTTGTTCAGCTGGTGAGCTGACTGGCTAGTGGTTTTATATCCACTGTGTAACCTGGGCCATCTTTAGTTTGACCAGTTGATTGAACAAACTTATTCCATGAAAAGGGCTAAGGTTTTGTGTGCATAGTGTTTGATTTATATTGAGCTGAAATGATTATGCAGCATTCCAGCACAATGTATATGTAGCAAGCTAGTTCCAATCACACCATCAAAGTTCAAAAGCAAATTTGAATCAATAAACATTGATTAATAGCAAGCTTAGATTTCAAAGGATTGTGTGAGAGATACTGAGGGAGATAAGAAATTATACAGTCTGAGATCCAGAGAACTATTGAATTTGAGGTTGAGTCTTGATTTCAACACATTAAGGATATAGGACAGAGAAAATCTCAAGTAAGTGTTTGGGACTTGGAAGGAACAGCAAGATTCACAAGAACCAGAATGAACTTTTGAAATGGCCAATTTAATCTGTACAGTCCAGTCTTGTCTTTGCTTGAAGTGTTTCTAACCATCTTCAGTAGAAGTGCGCAGTGGACGATCCATCCCTGGCCGCCTTCTGAGATTCTCAGCATATCACAGATTCCACTTCTTAATCAATTTGATTTTGTTCGACATTATATCAAGAAACAGCTGAGCGCACTAGATGCAGGAAAGTCCATTATCTCCAACATCCTTTCTGCAATGCTGGAGATTTATGCTTCAGAACTAGCTGCACCCTTAGCTAAACCATTGCAGTGTGGTTACAAAACTGACATCTACCTGGTAAGGTGGAAAATTGCCCAGATATGAACTGTCCAAATGAGGTCCGTGACCTTCCAAGCCTTTGTTGCCAGTTTACACACCTCTCATCCCACCTCAATAAAATTGTTAAAATCCAGCCCCACAACTCCCCAGTTCCTCAATGATCGCACCAGCACTAACTGTTAAAAGAATTATCAGATAGTAAGAATTATCAGATAGTAAGAATACCTTGATTCCTGTGGTCATCTTTAATTTTAATTGAATATTTGCATGTCTCTTAAAAGAAAGCTTCCTCTTGTTCTACCAAAGCCTTTTCTGTTGATGGTGCTCTTTGATTGTTAGGCCTTGTACTTGATTGCTACCAACGGGACTCCAGAACTGCAGAACCCAGAGAAACTGTCGGGGGTGTTCAGAGATTTCCTGAATCGCTGCTTGGAGATGGACGTGGAGCGACGGGGCTCAGCCAAGGAACTTCTACAGGTTGTGCAGCAAAACCTTTCTAATACTTCACCCGTTATCTTGCTAGATTTAACACTTGCAGCAAAGTATGTTGGGGGAAAAATGTCACTCTGGTGCAAACTGTTTGGGCAGAGATATATTATTAGCAGAGTAGAGGCAGATTAACTCTCCAGTGTGTACTGTGCAAACCCGAATCTGGGAATGCTTAGCTGGGTGGGTGGTGGTATTCCTTTGTCAGCCAAACATCTGATTTGGGATTCTGGAACTGACTGCGCCAAGATATTGGGTGTGGTTGTCATTTTGAGAAGCTACCTACAGGAGTGCATCCAATTTGCCATACCCCAATGCTGGAACCCACCAGCGTGGGTGACAGCCTCCTTCACACTGTGGGCAGCATCAGGAACAGCCCCCAGTTGTTGCCGTTGCAATAAGTATAACTTTAGTGGAGACATCAGGCTCCGTAAGGTGACTGCCAATGGCGTGTCATCTGCTTGGGAAGACCTGAGCACTGCAATTTGCTGCCAGGAAAGGCCACAAACATTCATATTGCAGAGCTCCTGCTGAGAAGTTGCTTCCTCTCGGTTGTTGGGCTCCTGACACAGTGGGGAGCCCGTGCAGTGTCTGGAAAATTTCAGCCTGCTGCCAGAATAGTGACTGACTGCCCTGTTCAGCACCCTGATTGGATACCTGCTTGCTGACATGACCAGGAGCTGCCTCTGGAAAAGGTTCGGAGGCAGAGATTCCATTGAGAATTTCACCCCCACCGACGTCCGCTGGGCTGGGAGAGTTCAGCCCTACATGCCAGTAATAAACTGACTATATTCTCCCAGCCTGACCTTGCTCATTGCGAATGGCACCAATTACACAAATAGACAAACTTCCTGTTTGAAGGCAGCTCTTGGAACCCTGTAGCTTTTAATTTCATCCGGCAACAGTGAAATATGCATGCTGAGTCTCCATCTGCTGCAGGATTCTGCTGGAACACGTCTCCTTCTTATTAATGTATTTTGCTCTGTTCGGAGAACAGTTGATTTGTTTAAAATGAAGGCCTCTATTCTCTGGCCTCGCCCTGTGGCTGAGATTCTCCAGTCCCGCTGCGGTGAATGGAGTTTTGGCTGAGGGTCAAACTCTCCGTTCTCACTGGCAGCAGTGACGGTGTGAACAAAGCTGGAGAATTCCGGCCTAAGTTTCTTATGCAGTTTAGCTTTTTCGTTGTTTTCTAATTGTCTGCAGTCATTCCACCCTTTTCTTGAGGGATTCAGTCCTCCCCACGTGGACACTGTTGATACGTGAACCTTGACAGTGTGGTTACAATGAGTAAAGTAGGATGTTGATGAAGCTCACAGAGCCTGTTCTCACTATGGGCCAATACTAATTGAGCTTTGCATTCAAGTAGCCATGATGTATTTCCATTCCATTAGCCCGAAACTTCTCTGGAGTTGCTCCTTCTCATAACCATGCTGAAAGGAGGGGGGATAGAAAACCTTATTTATGTCCACAAACAAGGTTCCTACAGCACCCCCTTCAGAGCTAAGGCAGTAGAATGGGATGTGCCCCAAGGCTATTTCAGGTTACTGACACTAATGGACCACCTGAGGTTAAAAACATCTAACATCAGATGAAATTATAGTTTTAAAGTTTATTTATTAGTGTCACAAGTAGGCTTACATTAACACTGCAATGAAGTTACTGAAAAACCCCCCAATTTGGCACATTCTGGTGCCTGGTTGGGTACACTGAAGGAGAATTTAGCATGGCCAATGAACCTAACTAACATGTCTTTCGGACTGTGGGAGGAAACCCTCGCAGACACGGGGAAAATGTGCAAATTCTGTACAGGCAGTGACTCAAACTAGAAATCAAACCCAGGTCCCTGGTGCTTAGGTAAATGTGCCATTGGGATTAAAATGTTTTGAAACATAGGTGATGTCGAAACTATCGAATTGATTTATTCACTGAGATACTCTCTTGTTTCGGTTTCTTTTTAGCGTACTTAGCCCAGTTGTTCGGCCTCACTCTAAAGCAATAGCTTGAGAACCCTGATGCTTACAGTCTCTGTGCAGGTTACCAGTTAGTCGCACTGCCTCTTGACGTTATGTTCTGGTTATCTTCCAGCATCCGTTCTTGAAGTTTGCGAAGCCACTCTCGAGCCTCACCCCTCTGATAATCGCAGCGAAGGAGGCGGTTAAAAACAACCGTTAGAACAAGGGATGGTTTCCATGGTCACCCCTCTCGCCCTCCCTCCTGTCGTTAAAGAGGGGCTAACCAGAGCTGGACAGTGCTTCACCTGGAAAAACCTCGGGCTCTTTCCATTTCGGGACGGAGAAAAGCTAGCACAGCACTGGGGTACTCAATGATGTCTCTTCTCATCTTAACACCTTATTTGGTCCCATCTAAAGTCTTGATACGGCTTGTGGTGTTTGGTTTTTTTTTATATAATTATTCACTTTTCTGCTCCCAACATTAAAAAAAACTCAATTTTTTTAAAAACATTTGGCGGGTGGGAGGGGGGTGTTTCTAAATAGAGAATTTATAAAATATCCAGATTTGAGGAACTCACTGCTGTAAACCAGCATTTGAGAATCAGTTGTGGTGAACAGAAGCAACCCTTCAGGCATTACTGTGATTGTGAAGTGGATGTCTGGGTATTTTAATGTTCCGGTGGGTACTAAACCATGCCATGCTTCCAAAAGAGAGATACTCTGTCAGACTAAATAAAGAGGCCTTAAGTTCTTTGGTATTGCTTTATAACACATTTTACCGTTGTGTGATGAACAAAGTTTCCATTCTTTTATGTGTGCGTGCGTGTGTGTGTGTGTGTGTGTGTGTGTGTGTGTGTGTGTGTGTGTGTGTGTGTGTGTGTGTGTGTATATTTTTTTACAGGTTTCAGGTCTATCTCAATATTTTCTTTAGTATATTCTCTTGATATTTATTGATAACAGAGTTGGAACTGTTGGGTTTTCTGTTGGACGTCTCGATTATTTTTGTTTTCCGAACAATTACAGTATTCCGGAAAAGGTTCCTTTTTTTAATGATGAAAAGCTGTTCGATAAGGGCAGGTTAATTGTAGTGTGGATTGTTGAATTCTTGGAAGTTCATTCCTGGCAAAGAGAAAATCCAGGCGTCCTGACATAATCGCTGTAAGGTGGCTAGGAACCCAAATGTTGGTTGTGTGTTGTCCAAATGGAGAAAGGCCAAATCCTGTTACAATGATTCTGTGGTGGAAATCATTTAGCGAGGAAGCTTCAAAGGATTGGAGTAGACGTAGTGTGTGTGTGTGTGTGTGTGTGTGTGTGTGTGTGTGTGTGTGTGTGTGTACACCCATATATTTATACTATTTGTTTTCTCCTCCGCAGTTCCCTGAGCTATCTTCCCAGGAAACTTGCTTGTAATAATAATGTAACAATAGGAATTGAGAAGAGCAGAAAGCAAGTCAAACACTTTTCCCCTTTTGTGTACCAAATGCCAATGGACAGTCAGGAGTCATCCTTGTTGACTGGCTGACTCTTGCTTGGTAAACAAAAGCTCCAGTTTTTGCACTATCCAAATTGGGGTGAAACACTAGAATCCCATCAGCTTATGAACTTTTAAAACAAAAAGATTCTACTTCTTTCAGGAAAAGAAAACATCACTTGCATGTTCTTTTCAAGAATAAACTGATCTCGAGCCTTTGAACTGTCCACAGGCATTTCAGTTTGTTTTGCACTGAATAACTGCATTGTTTTATCTCTGCCAAAAGCTCTTGCCTTCTCCTAGAGTGAGCTGACCTGTTACGTTAAAAGAAACGCAAGCTCTGCGGGGGTAATGGAAATTAAGATTTACCCCTTTAGTGTAACTTGGACAGCTATTTCCCCCTAAATAGCCTGTTTGGGGTGTGCCTATCCCATGGTGAGGTCACATTGCTCCTGAACCATCATCTAGCCCTCCAGCTGCTAGGCACACACACTGGGCTGATGCGAGATTTCTTTTAAGGCACACGTTTTTTAAGAAACAAGATAGTGTCAATCTCACCTGAGACTGAGCGAAAAGGCTCCAATTGGTTTGCAAACAGACCAAAGACATTGATGCTGACACTGAGGAAAAAAAAATCATGCACTGTGGAGATCCTTTTGTTATTCATTTTTGGCGCACACAGCCTGAGTTTCACTGTTAATTGGTGAAGAGAGGGCTCCAGGGAGGAGTCCTATCACCAGAGACACCACATTATATAGGCAACTACCTTTTTACTGAGATTTAAATAAATACGTAACATTCCACAGAATTGGGCTGGGCAGAATTAGCAGCAATCTCATTACTGGAGCTGTTAAGAGTTTACTTTTCGATTCTCCAATCATACCCCATCAAATTAGAAACTCAAAGTTTCCTACATTAAAAAGACGTTCGTCTAGTGATGAGGACATGGCAGGCTGTCCCTGGCTACTCCCGATGTAATCGCTCTTTATCTTAATTAAATAACTCTCGTGGTGATATTCTTTACCCTCCCCTCTCCACTCACCCAAGGCTTACTTTCAGCTGACATCCAACAGCTGAATGTATCACAAGTGGATGGTCGCGAAACATTGGGGCACACTCCCTCATCAGCAGAAGAGCCATTTTGATTAACTTTTAACTAAACCTGAGGAGCGACGCTAACCTCTTGATGAATAG
Source organism: Carcharhinus amblyrhynchos (assembly GCF_965287045.1). Taxonomy (NCBI): domain Eukaryota; kingdom Metazoa; phylum Chordata; class Chondrichthyes; order Carcharhiniformes; family Carcharhinidae; genus Carcharhinus; species Carcharhinus amblyrhynchos. Next base: position 137,093,863 of record NC_137327.1, read on the forward strand.
TGGTGAGGATTGTTATACTGAAGCATGAAAAGAGGCAGAAAATGAGTCTTGTCCAATGTGGATAAAGACTTTGATGATATCCTGTCACTGGTGGGAATGGTGCATTTTAGTGAGACTTATAACGGCGGATTTAAGAGGATGCAAGCTCCCAATGTAGAGAACTCACCCGGCAATATTCCTTGTTGGTCATGAAGTCAAAGAGCCTGTGGAAATCTTTACTGAGGCAGGGAAGGAGGGAGGCCTTGTGTCCCTATTCAGTTTCAGTTACTGTTAGAAATCAAGGGAATCGCATGCTTTTTGGAAACTCTCATCAACTCAACCGTAACCCTCGTAAGCTTCAGATCAGTTTGTTATCTTTTTATTAAATCAACATAAATTAAAGCATTTCTGAGAAAGCTATTAAAAGGATGAGCTGTTTAGTGTTTTCTATTGCTAAGATATTGAGAATCTGGGATCTGTCAGAGACTTCAGTAACGATGTGTCAAATTTCACTCACTCCAAACAAATCACATTCAAAGACCAACCAAAGGGAAGGAACCCCTTTGATTTTTTTTTAGTATATAAATAGTAAGTCAGAGGAATTTTTAATTTTGATGTTTCTCTTCCCTTTGTTTTGATTTTGTATGAATTTTAACCCAATGGAAGGGAGCACTGCACCACAATTAAAATCTTTGGCTTGAAAAATGATTGTTTCTTTAAAAAAAAAATCTGCTTATTCAATAATGCAATGCCGGCGTAGTGCTAACCCGTACACCATAAGGCTCAGTCCCCATGCCTGTGTTAAGTTTGCTGATCTCAGTAAGGGTGCTATAATTAGCAATAGCACTCATCTTTGGCACTGTTGAGTTGGAGGGAGGAGGTTGTGGGGGAGGTAAGAATCAGCCAAGCTTCCTGCTGCTAATTGCTGTCTAGTAGTTCCTGCCGGAGAGAGCATGGTGTCTCAGTAGCTGATGCAGACAGAATCGGGCAGTGCTGCGCTCTACTCACAGCTCCCTGTTATCTGCTGACACTATGCGGACATGCAGCGAGAAATGGGCAACTCGAAAGGGGTGACAAAAGGCTGGCTGGGCCGACGCCTTTTAACTCTTTATCTTTTTGTGACACCGAGCCACCCGGGGCAGCTGGATGAAATCAATGTTTTTTTTTTAATTTCTAGTAATTCTTTCAACAAAACAAAAACCACACAATCGTTGGATGATCATTCGGGAGTTAATTCTTTGGTCATCTAGCCTGCCTCATCAGTACCATGGTAGCAAATACTTATATTTTTTAAAACGATCAAGAAGATGCTAATTGTAAACATTCCAACAATGCTTTTGACCGCAGAAGGCTTAAGCCAAAATTGAAGCAAACCTTCGAGCATTCAGAACCATTCCACATTTTTTATTTTGAAAACTTTCCTTCCATATTTGTTTGGCAATGTGGGTTGCCATCACCTTCTCCTTACGCCGCCTTTTTTAATAATAAAAAAACAATCACTGATGTTTATTTAAATGTATAAGAAAATTTAATTGTAGTTAATAAGAGTATTTTAAGAATAATTGCAAGAGACGCTGAATGTTATACATTCAAACCGTAGGGAAATAAGAGTTGGAATAGGATGGAATATTGCTGTTCAACGTATCATGACACCTTTTTTTTTGTTCCAATTTCTTCACCTGTATGTCCTCTTTTGGAAGAAGCATTACCTGTACATTTGATGTGAAATTTCTGCTACTGTGAAAATGAATTTTTTGAAAAGGTACTCTGGATTCTTTTCTCCTCTTCCTTTTTGACTCTTTTTTTTAACTTAATTCGGGGAAAATGCTGGAAATGACTTGTGCTGCACACAATCCCAGACCTCAGCGTTCAGCTATGTTGGTTTGTTATGTTTTGTTTTCATTTTTTTTCGTTCCGTCTGGTCTCCCAAATGTTTCAGACGAGTCGAAGCAATAGAAGTAATTCATTTAAACCGTGGATTGTGCATGAATAGTGTCTTTAGTGTAAAAAAAAAGAAAAAAAACACAAAAAAATTGGAGTTTGAAGCTTTGACCTAAAGTATTGCAAATAAAAGTCATTTAAACAATAGAGAACTGTGCCCAGCTCATTTTTAATTTTTAGTTATGTCTTTTTTTGCTGTAAAATAGGCACAGCACAGTGGTTAGCACTATTGTCTCTCAGTGCTAGGGACCCGGATTCGATTCCATTCCATTCCTGGGATGACTTTAATCTACATGTAGATTGGACAAATCTGATTGGCAAAGGTAGCCTGAAAAATTAATTTATGGTATATGCTAGAATTTGAACAGTATATTCAAGAATTAACCAGGGAACAGGCTATTCTAGACCTACTAAACATGATGAATAATGTGATCAAGTTAATCAATAATTGGGTGGTGGCACAGTGGTTAGCACTGCTGCCTTACAGCACCTGGGTTTGATTCCCGGCTTGAGTCACTGTCTGTATGGAATTTGCATGTTCCCCCTGTGTCTGTGTGGGCTTCCTCCAGGTGCTCCAGTTTCCTCCCAGAGTACAAGGATGAATTGGCCATGCTAAATTCTCCCTCAGTGTAACTGAACAGGTTCCGGAGTGTGATGACTAGGGGATTTTCACAGTAACTTCATTGCAGTTTGATTGTAAGCTTACTTGTGACTAATAAATAAACTTAAGTTTGCTTTAGGATAACCATATGGTAAAGCTAATTAGCAGAATATTTATTTAATTTGCTGCTTGTTGGATCTCGCGCTTAACTGGTGTTGAATAAAAGAGGAATTATTGACCAGGCCAGTGAATCTCTGTTCTTTGAACAAGATCTTTCCCATTCAGTCAACCACTAGGAGCCACTTGTAGACCAGACCAGGTAAGGGCAGCAGATTTCCTTCTCTAAAGGACATTAGTAAACCAGGTGGATTTTTCCAACAATTATCAGTGGATTCTTAATTCCAGATCCCTCTTCCCTGGAAGGGCAACACTCTGAGAATGTAACACTCATGTTTGGCCCATGTTCTCCATTTACACCTCACCCAATTTTACACTCCATTAAAGTCCATTTGAAACTCTGACTGTAAGTAACAGTGGCCAAAAATAACTGGGAACTGTTGACAATATTAAATCCACAAGATGTCATTTCTGTTCATTGAAAGATTTCACAGATCTTCCCCAGCTTTTGTGCTCTGTAGCTTTACTTATAAAGCCAAAGATACAATGTACTTTTGTAACAACCTTATCAATTTGTCCTATTGCCTTCAAGGGTTCCTTCAATTTAGGGGAGGTGATGGCCAAATGGTATAATCGCTAGACTATTAATCCAGAAACTCTACTAATGTTCTGGGGACCCGGGACTGAATCCCACCACAGCAGCTAGTGGAATTTGAATTCAATAAAAAAAAAAATCTGGAATGAAGAATCTACTGATGACTGTGAAACCATTGTTGATTGTTGGAAAAACCCATTGGTTCATTAATGTCCTTTAGGGAAGGAAATCAGCTGCCATTACCTGTTCTGGCCTACATGTGGTTCTCAGCTGCTCTCTGAAATGGCCTAGCAAGCCACACAGTTCAAGGACAACTAGGGATGGGCAATAAATGCTGGCCCAACCAGCGACGCCCATGTCCCACAAATGAATAAAAGAAAATTGAGTATTTCAGCTTCAGAATAAAGGTGGTTCCGTTGTCACACAATGAAAACAAATCAGAAAGGTGTATTGCACTCTTCCCATTTTTGGGAAGGATTTTATTGATGGAAAACAAAAAGTACACAAGAAATGGCTGATTCTGAGTTCTGTTCCTCTAAACAAACCATTTACAATTCACACACCCACCTTGACTCATGCTATTTGTTTCAAAACAAGTAATACTGCCAATAAAAAGATTGGAGATGGAGAAATTTCACAATTTCCTCAAAGTAGATGTGTGCGATTTCCACCAGTTAGTCAATCCTGACCAATCCTGGATCATGCTCAGTCTAAATTTGTGAATTAGATACTCTCTAATCTGCTTAGTTTGCAACCTCATTCAAACTCTATGACCTAATGTTGAAACTCTTGACCAATACCATTGTTAGCATTGTGGTTACTGGCTACAGGTTGCAATGTAACCAAGGGTTCAACTGTAATTGGCACAGTCAGTCAGACAAACCTTAACCAAAACACAACTCATTGATTTAAGAATACAAAAATCGAGAATGTCTTATACTTGTCAGTCCTCCTCCAATCTACTGACTTTTACACTGAGAACATAAGAACATAAGAAATAGGAGCAGGAGTAGGCCATCCAGCCCTTCGAGCCTGCCCCGCCATTCAATAAGATCATGGCTGATCTGTCGTGGCTCAGTTCCACTTTCCGGCCCTCTCCCCATAACCCTTAATCCCCTCTCCTATCAAAAACCCATCAACCCGCGTCTTAAAAATATTTAGCGAGGCAGCCTCCACCACTTCAACGGGCAGAGAATTCCAGAGATTCACCACCCTTTGAGTGAAGAAGTTCCTCCTCAACTCCGTTCTAAACTGCCCCCCTTTTATCTTGAGGCTGTGCCCCCTAGTCCTATTGTCTTTTTTGAGCGGGAAGAGTCTTTCCTGAGGCTGAGCAGCACCTATTTGTTACTTCCTGAATCATTTCTCCACCTTGCTAATCACTGAAGTTTCACCCAGACCCCGCCACAACATAAATAAGGCAATTCTTGTCTTCTGTGGGACTAACACTGCAGATGAGTCACTTTCCCAGTTTCATAGAACATAGAACATTCCAGCGCAGTACAGGCCCTTCGGCCCTCAATGTTGCGCCGACCAGTGGAACCAATCTAATGACCCTCTAACCTAAACTATTCCAATCTTATCCATATGCCTATCCACTGACCATTTGAACGCCCTTAAAGTTGGCGAGTCCACAACTGCTACAGGCAGGGCATTCCACGCCCTTACTACCCTCTGAGTAAAGAACCTACCTCTGACATCTGTCCTATAATTACCACCCCTCAATTTAAAGCTATGTCCCCTCATGTTAGCCATCACCATCCGAGGTAAAAGGCTCCCACTGTCCACCCTATCCAATCCTTTGATCATCTTGTATGCCTCAATCAGGTCACCTCATAACCTTCTTCTCTCCAATGAAAATAACCTCAAGTCCCTCAGCCTTTTCTCAGAAGACCTTCCCACCATACCAGGTAACATCCTGGTAAACCTCCTCTGCACCCTTTCCAATGCCTCCACATCTTTCTTATAATGCGGTGACCAGAACTGTACGCAATACTCCAAGTGCGGCCGCACCAGAGTTTTGTACAGTTGTAACATGACCTCACGGCTCCGAAATTCAATCCCTCTACCTATAAAAGCTAACACACCGTACGCCTTCTTAACAACCTTATCAACCTGGGTGCCAACTTTCAGGGATCTATGCACATGTACCCTGAGATCTCTCTCTTCATCAACACTACTAAGAGTCCTTCCATTAGCCCTATATTCTGTACTCCTGTTATTCTTATCAAAGTGAATCACCTCACACTTTTCCGTATTAAACTCCATCTGCCACCTCTCGGCCCAGCTCTGCAGCTTATCTATGTCCCTCTGCAAACTATAACATCCATCCTCACTGTCTACAACTCCTCCAACTTTGGTGTCACAGAATCTTACAGTACAGAAGAGGACCTTTGGCCATTGAGTCCACACTGACACATGAAACATCTAATCCCACTTGCCAGCACTTGACCCATAGTCTTGAATGTTATAATGTGCCAAGTACGCATCCAGGTACTTTATAAAGGATGTGAGGCATCCCGCCTTCACCACCCTCCCAGGCAGCACATTCCAGACCATCACCACCCTCTGGGTAAAAAAGCTTTTCCTCAAATTCCACCCACCCCTTACCTTTAACTTGTGTCCCCTCATAACTGACCCTTCAACTAAGGGAAACAGCTGTTCCCTATTAACCCTGTCCATGCCCCTCATAATCTTGAACACCTCAATCAGGCCATCCCTCAGTCTTCTCTGCTCTGGAGAAAACAACCCAAACCTATCCAACCTCTCTTTATAACGTAAATGTTCCATCCCAGACAGCATCCTGGTAAATCTCCTCAGCACCCCCTCCCAGTGCATTCACGGCTTTTCTATAATGTGGTGACCAGAACTGCACGCACTACTCCAGCTGGGGCCTCACCAAAGTTCTATACAACTTCAATATGACCTCTCTGCTTTTCTAATGTATGTCGTCTAAGTCATTTGTAATCTATATCCTGATTTGACAAAGGCAGTGTGCTATATGTCTTTTTCACCCATTCCCCCCTCCCCTATATTGACTTGCCTTTCCACCTTCAGAGGTCTATGGACAAGACATGCCAAGGTCCCTCTGTTCTTCGGAACTGCCCAATGCCAGACTTTTTAAAATATACTTCCTTGTCAAATTACTCCTTCCAAAATGCATCACCTCCCAGTTTTTAGAGTTAAATTCCATCTGACACTTATCCACCCATTTGACCATCTCATTTACATGGTCAATGTAACCATGACCATGTTCCATGACTATAGGTCACTCAACCTCATAGATTTGCCGGATGGTTAACATTGTGTCATCGGCAAACTTATTGATCTTACCCCCATGTACTCATCTATGTCATTTATATAAATGATGAACAATAGGGGGTCCAGCACGGATCCCTGTGGTACCACTGATCATCAGCCTCCAATCACTAAAGCTTCCATCTGTCACTGTCCTCTTGTTTCCTACCACTAAGCCAATTATAAGTCAATGTCTAATGAATCTTCTTTGTCACTCCTCATTCCACCACATATATGTATATATATCATTGATGGTAATATTTAAACATTAATGAGTTTAATAGAATCTTTTACATTGCTTATTGGTGTTGTAGTGTATGCATCTTATAAGCAAAAGATGTGTGGCTCTTATATCATGAGTGTGTAAATAAATGAATCCAATTTAGATAAATAAAGTATTTGTTAGCATTATAATGATACAGGTTTAGAAATTTATTCACACTGTCCCAGCTTCCCAGGGACAGGATGTACCAGAGCCACTCTCTGTGTGACCCATGCAGCACTGTTGGAAGGGAAGGGCCTGTGTCGGTGCATCAGCAGACGTTGCCCTCCCCTGGCAATGGCAGGAGTGGAAGCATGCTGGGAATAGCAGGGAGCCATGACAGACGGCTAAGCAAAGTATCACCACAGGCAGAGGGCTGACATGAACGCAGATGGTCTGCCCGCTGCTCTGAGTGAGCACCCAATCGGTATATTTAAGGTCCCAATGAGGGGCCATTCTGAGCACTTGCGAGTAATGTTTGTGGCAGCGGTGCAGCCCCCTCTGTATGGTAGGGGGTAGCCGAATGAAGAGCCTCTTGCAGCAACTCACAAGGTCATTAGAACTAAAGGCTCCAACCCATAATGGGGTGGGGGGAACGACTGCTACTTGCAAAGATCACACCTGGGGCCGCGAAGACTGGTATCAGTGGGGATAGTGCCTCCTCTAACGTATCGAATTATTTTTATGCCTCTGAAGATGCCTCCATGTTGAGGTGTGCTTACAGTCTCCTATCTGCCTCAGCACTGCTCGTCTCCTGCACTGAGACTCCGAGTGTTCCCCAGCTGCCAACCTATGACTGGGCAGGTAGTATTGGGAGATTTAATTGGACAGCATATGCAGAGACAGCCAATTAGAAAGCTGCCTCTAGGGAAGTGGCCTCACAGCGAGTGCCGGCTCAGGACCCCCATTTGTCCTGGTGTTGGGGGTCCTGATGCCTGTGGGAAAATCCTGTTCCAACAAGCGGATTTGATGCCATGATTAGAAAGCTGGACAATGCATAGGTGGGCAGTGACTTCATTGTCCACTCTGCAAACTGCAAGCAGGAGACTGTAAAATGGATACTAAACCTACGTTAATTGAAAGGTCTTTCCAAGATGTGGGTGAAATGTTTTTCAATGGCTTCTAGGCAAAGTTAGTGGAGATGTTAGGCTGCGCTCTCAGAAGTCATAAGTGCCAGTTTATGAATATGGCCAAAGAGAAAGAAGTACCTGAGATGGGTTTGGGGGCATTTGGTGCGTTCTTTCTGATCTACAACATGACAGGCAGTGGAACAGAAGAGGCAGAGAGGGGACTGTGGGAGGAGGAATGGAAAATGCAGGGGGTGGATGGTGATGATAAGTAGAAGATATCCTAGATGTTATGTAAGGAGATGCATGGTGTGTAAGCAAATTGTGAGGCTGCACCTCCAAGTTTCCTATCCCAAAACGACCCATCGTTCATCACTGTCACATCTATTTCACACTCCACATCACTGAATCCTTGGCCAACGTTCTCCAATAAATACCATCAACAAGAACTTTCATAAAACATCTCCACATAGCAACACACGCAAGTGTACAGGCAACAAGAAACTATTTGCAGTAAAAACAAAAAATGCATCTGTGGAGACAGAAACAGGTGAATTTTATGTTCCCTGGCAGGTGTGATTCCCACTGGGGGAACCACAGTACCACTGTGCCATGCTATCCTTTTGTATTCTCTCTTTATTATGTAATCCTTTGCTTTGTTTGCCCTCCCCAAATGCATCACCTCATCTTGCTCTGGGTTGAATTCCAGTTGCTACTTTACTACCCACCTGCTATCTTCCTGCAGATCAATCATTCTCACTAGCTATCACACAGCCAATTTTTATGTCAATTGAAAATCACTTGATCATTCCCCCTATATTTCTGTCCAAACCATGAATATATACCACAGCAAGCATGGGACCTAATACTGAGCACAGCAGAATCCTACTAGCAAGCCTTCTAGTTACAAAAACATCCACCAACAATTACCCTTCGTTTCCTGCCCGTGAGCCCATTTTTATCCGTTCCTTCACAGTCATTGGGTCAAAATCCTGAAATTCTTTCCCTAAAGGCATTGTGGGTCAACCCACAGAACATGGACTGCAGCTCACCGCCGCCTTCTAAAGGGCAACTAGGAATGGGCAATATATGCTGGCCAGCCAGCGATGCCCATGTCCCATGAATGAATAAAAAGAGCTATCAAATTTCTCGTCCATAGAATTTAATGACAAAAGCAAAATCTTGCAGACGCTCCCTCTTACCTCCCCCAGACCATGACCTGACCACCAAACAGCAAGTCACTGTCTCCCGGATTGTAAATGACCTCATCTCCTCCAGCCTGAGTTTCTTCCACAGCCTCCAACCTCACAGCTTCCCAACCCCAGACAGTCTGCTTCTCCCTCCTTCCCAAAATCCACAAACAGGACTGCCTTGGTAGGCCCAGCGTGTCAGCCTGTTCCTGCCCTACTGAACTCATTTCCTCCTATCTTAACTCCATTCTCTCTCTTCTTGTCCTAAACCCCTTTCAGGTGAAGCAGTGCTTCACATGCACCTCCTTCAATCTGGTCTATTGTTCTCGCTGCTCCCAATACAGTCTCCTCTATATCGGAGAGACCAAACGTAAACTGGGTGACTGCTTTTCTGAGCACCTTTACTCCATCCACAAGCAGGACCAGACCTTCCTGTCATTTACCACTTCAACACACAACCCCACTCTCTTATCCACATGTCCATGCTTGGCCTTTTGCATTGTTGTAACAAACCCCAGTGTAAAATTCTCCCTCAGTGTACCCAAACTGGCACCAGAGTGTGGTGACTACAGCATTTTCACAGTAACTTCATTGCAGTGTTAATGTAAGCCTCCTTGTGACATTAATAAATAAAGTTTAAACTTTGAAAGAACAGTGAGGAATTTCTCAGAAATTTTCCCTGGAAGCGGCCTAGGGATTTTCCTGTGTTTCTCTCCTCTCTCGGGGGACTGCATGGTTGGGAGAGGTTGGTCAATGATAGAAGTAGGCTGCTGTCATGTCCAGGTGAGCAGGCTTTATCGACCAGCTGGTCTTTCCTTGCCATCCTTATCTTCATATGTCTCTTTCTTTCTCTGAATCGCGTCAACCAATGTAAAAGTTTGGAACCCATAAACTGGTAGCAAGTTCATACAAGTTGGCAACGACAGAGAACCTACTCTGCAACTGAACCAGCATAAAATATGGTTTGACCATTCACAACTTTTTAGCTTGACAGCACTGTATCAGTTAGATCCCTATTGCTGAAAGAGTAAAATGTTGATCTGAATATATGTGTGCAAGAGAATATATAAATGCACCTATGGATATCCATGTTTTTCATTTCATATTGTATATTGATTCAGCCCAATAAATCGCAATCTTTTGATTAAAATGGGTCCAATCATAGCTGTCATTCTCTATATTTACCTCATAGCGAAATGAAGCAATAGGAACAAAAATTGAAAATTTCAAAGGCAGAAGTTATATCTGAGTTAGTAAGAGTCAAAGAATACTCAAAGGAAATTTCAGTTATCTTTGGAGCAAGAGTAACATAGATAGAACGAGCAGCAAGAGTCAGAGGAATTAGCCAGAGGAAACATGAATTTAAAACAAATGGCTTAAAAAGAATGAAAGCATGAATCTGACAGAAACATTATCACGCTGACAGAGAACTGTGCATCAGCAGTGGGAATAGCAGAGGGTTCACAGATCTTGAGGCCAACATTCTATTGACAGAAAACTCATTCCAAATTTTAAAGGGAGGGTTAATATCGATTATCTTATTCAGGCATTTGAATTGCTCAGTGTTTACCAAAAGGTTAAACAATTATTTGCAACAATATTAATCCGTGTGCACACAGAAAATGTGAGAAAGTAATTATTTGGAGAGAATAAGTGTACATTCGGGAAATTAAAATCCATCCTGCAGACACATGACAATGTGACTGGAAAGAACAAAGAAAATGACAGCACACGAACAGGCCCTTCGGCCCTCCAAGCCTGCATCGACCATGCTGCCTGACTTAACTAAAACCCCCTCTCCTTCCATGGGCCATATCCCTCTATTCCCATCCTGTTCATGTACTTGTCAAGCTGTCTCTTAAAACTCACTACCGTATCCGCTTCCACTACCTCCCCTGGCAATGGGTTCCAGGCACCCACTACTCTGTGTAAGAACTTTGCCTTGTACATCTCCTTTAAATCTTGCCCCGCGCACTTTAAACCTGTGCCCCCTAGTAATTCCATCCTGGGGAAAAAACTATCCTGCTAAAGCTTCTGAAAGTAAAGAAGTCGTTAACAATAAGGATATTTTCTATATAATGTTAGGGAGCAATTTTCTGGAAATAGTTCTGGATGATTAAGGGATCTGGTTACTTAATCATCATTGTAAAACTGTTGATTGGCTAGGCCACATACTAATCATTATGTGGGAACGTACGGCACACTTTACCTTGTATTACTAAATTAGGGTAAGGTTCAGAATTCTCCACCACGTCAAGCGAGGTTGGAGAATTTGCCGCTTAGCCAAATCTCCGTTCATTGCAGCGGGACCACAGAATCTCACCGGTGTGAATGGTCAGAGAATCCCTGCCACATTGTACAGTTTTGATTGATGTGAATCCAAATATAAATGCTGGTCTTTGTGGAACGAATCCTTCCCAAATGTTTGCTCATTCTGCCTTTCAGCAGCTTGGAAACTTGAAAGACACGGATATCTGATCACAAGTGAACACGATTACACTTACTGGTTATAAATAGGTATAATAATAGAGCAGTGAATTCCTGTTAACAGTAAGATGTACGAACAGCTCAGGTGGGACACGCTGACATCCACTAAACCTGAAGGTATCTAAAGTAGACCCAAATTTATAATACACCTTTAGCATATGTTAGGTTAGTTGGAAGCAAGCTGGTTATTTTCTCTTAGGATGTAAGGCTTCTACTGCAAAAGGTTCAGAAACACAGCTTTTCCTGGGAAATTTAAGATATGTGCTTTTCACAATCAGTCCTAGTAATGCTATCCAACCATCGACATCTCAATAGCTTGAGTTAATGATATTTATGAATTAATAGATTGCAAAATAAAGATTGAAATATTGGCTGCTGCTGCCATGATTAATAATTAATAAGACAATTATTTTTTAAATTTGGAATTCTGTTGTGCTTGGAGTGGGCAGTGCTGGGGATAGTGATGAGTGCCAACAGCTTGGCAGGCTGTTCAAACCTCCAAACTTTGTTGCAAAGAAACAAGCGTAGTGGATAAAAGCCTGTTCAACGCTGATGTAATTTCCAGTCTTCACAATGCCGCGAGGTCACTGTCGCTGATGACAGTGATGGTGATGTAACTTGGCAGCTCGCTTTGCTGCCTGTCCTTTCTCTGAAGTTGCAGGGTGTGTTCGTTGATGAGGTTATCTTGGGATTCTTCTATGGTGACCTCACCAATGAACGTATCACACAGAGTGTTTCTGTTCCAAAGCTGCAAACAACAAAAAAATGACTTTGATCTGACACAGTGCTGCAACTGAGATTTTTAGCCTATCTTTTGGGCAGGCTCTTACTGCCTTGCTTGTTCCGAAACCACAAAAGCCCACCCGAGGTCAACCATGGCTCACCCCTCGCCCTCTCCGATTCCCATGGCGAGTCAGAAGGTAAAATTCTGGCTCACCTGTTTCACTGTAAGGATTTGGAAAGAGGCTCAGTATTTTGCTATGGTATTATGGTACTTTAAGAAGGGACTGGAGGACTTTCCTTGCTTAAGTTGTTCAAGTAAGAGGGAATACTAAAACTTGAGTGCTTTAATGAACATTGAATAAAAGGGGATGAATTTATATTTGGTCTGAACAGAAATGCAAGAAGTGAAAGTGACCACACATACTTGGAACCCCAACTCAAGTATTTTTTGACGTGGAGATGCCAGCGTTGGACTGGGGTGAGCACAGTAAGACGTCTCACAACACCAGGTTAAAGTCCAACAGGTTTACTCGTAGAACGAGCTTTTGGAGCGCTGCTCCTCCATCAGGTGAGTGGAGAGTTGGGTTCACAAACAGGACATAAAAAGACACAGACTCAATAGCCAGATAATGGTTGGAATGTGAGTCTTAACGGGTAATCAAGTCTTTACAGGTGCAGACAATGCGAGTGGAGAGAGAGTTTTGCACAGGTTAAAGCCATTTAATGTGTGCTTGACCCTCTCCAGTCACATTGTCTGCACCTGTAAAGGTTTGTTTACCTGTTAAGACTCACATTCCAACCATTATCTGGCTATTGAGTCTATGTCGTTTTATGCCCTGTTTGTGAATCCAGCTCTCCACTCACCCAATGAAGTATTTTTTTAATATGTCGAGTTTGATAAATCTCTTTGAAATTACTGGAATGACACACATCAATCATTGACATTGTATGAGAAGATTTCCATTTTGGAATTTACCAACTTTCCTCATGGCTTCCCGGATTCATATTTTCATTACATGGTTTAGAGAATTGAGGAGTAGATAGAATTACATAGGATTAAATAAGATAGATGGCACAGAAAGAAACCCAAGCTTTCCATGCTGCAGTTACTTAAGCCTCCTCCCATCTTTTCTTATTTAAAACTACCATCACTCTTATGTTTGTCCAGTTTCCCCTTAAATGCCGGGATGTGGGGAGGAATCAGCCAGGCTGGGGGGGGTGGGAGGCGGTGGGGGGCATTTGGCCAGTGATGCCAATGATTGTGGGGGTGTGAGGGGAGAAGATAGTGATCATGAGGCGGGAGGCTAATGATAGCAGGGAGAGGCAAGCAATAGCAGGATTGAGTGCCTGACAGATCCTTCTCTGTGCTGTTGCACAGAGAGAGAGAGAGATCTGTGTCGGCGCAGTGGCACTCTCTTGTGTAAGCAGCCGGCTTTTTGGTTTAGGCCCCACCCCCCACCCCTGCTGGTGGGAAACAGCTCTTGCTTCATGTTTGGCTCAGTGTGGTGTAAGATTGGATTTTTAAACTCACCCAAAAAATGGATCTGAAACACTCCCATTTTCATGCTCATTCGGCACTTTGGATTTTTTTGGTAAGATCGCTCCCTTACAATATTTTTGGGAAAATTCCATCTATGGTCTCCCTAATGCTCAGCAGAATTGAGGCAAAACTATTTCCCTGCTTTTGTATTCAATCCCTCCTGCAATTAATCAAAACATTCCATTTGCCTTAATCACTTGCTGTACCTGCATGCTAATTTTTTGTGATTCATATACCAGGACACCCAGATCCCTCTGTAACATTGAGTTCTACAATCTCTCTCTATTTAAATAATATACTACTTTTCTATTCTTCGTGCCAAAGTGGAAAAGTTCACTTTTTCCCCACATTGTACCAACTCACCTAACCTCTCTTTATTACTTTGTAGGTTGTTTATGTTCTCCTCGCAATTTACTTTCCTACCTACCTTTGTGTCAACAGCAAATTTAGTAACTATACATTTGGTTCCCTCCATCCAAGTTGTTTGTACAGATTGTTAACAGCTGAAGCCCCGGCACTGATCCCACTAGTTACAACTTGCAGACCGGAAAACGACTCATAGAATCATAGAGTGCAGAAGGAGGCCATTCAGCCCATCAAGTCTGCACCAACAACAATCCCACCCAGGCCCTATCCCCGTAACCCTAATATTTGCCCTACTAATCCCCCTGGCACTAAAGGGCAATTTATCATGGCCAATCAACCTAGCCTGCACATTTTTAGACTATGGAGGAAACTGGACCACCCCGAGGAAACCCACACAGACATGGGAAGAACATGCAGACTCACACAGACAGTCACCCAAGCTAGGAATCAAACCTGGCTTCCTGTGAGGCAGCAGTGCTAACCACTGTGCCACCGTGCTGCCCCAATCATTTACCCCTATCTTCCTGTTAGCTAACCCAATCCTCTATCCATGATAATATGTTACCCCATGAACCATGAGTTCTTATTTTATTTAGTAACCATTGATGTGGCACCTTATTAAGCGCCTATTTGAAATCCAAGTACATCACATCTACAGGTTCTCCTCTATCTACATTACTTTTTGTTTCCTCAAAGAGCTCCAATAAATTAGTCAAACATTTCCTTTCACAAAACCTTTTTGATTCTGTCTAATTGCACTAAGGTTTCCTGAGTGCCCTGTTATATTCTCTTTAATAATGGATCATAACATTTTCACTTTGACAGATTTTAGGTTAATTGATCAGTAGTTTTCTGCTGTCTGCTCTCTCTTGTATATCGTCTCAATAAAGTGTATTAAATACTGGTTTCACTGTTTGACCATAGAACGGTTTGTCTAAAAGCTGAAGGCTGTCTGATCATATCCAATGCACCATGTCTTGGAACTCAGAAAATCTTAGAAATAAATATCTCAGTGTAATTCTTCACCATGAGTCCAGCTATTGACCTTCAACATTGACTGTCACCTTACCTGGATAATTATGGGTTGTTTTGGATTTCTCCTGTAGAAAATGACCTTGGTATCAAATTGAGGATTCAGTGTGTCTTTAAAAACAGCTGTACGAATTTTCTGATATTCACATTTAAAAACTGCGTATGCATCTGCTCCTGAAACATGCCAAGAAATTAATTTGCACCCCTTAACATGAAATAAACTTGGACTGTAAAATACAAGCCATTTATTTACTTATCATGAAAAGATAAGGATGAACCCAACAAGAAATAAATATTACTAACTGTACTTCAATCTGCATTTCTAGATTTGAATGGTTTAAACAATATATATCATAGAATTATAAAATCCCTACAGAGCAGAAGGAATCTACACTGACCACAATCCCATCAAGACTCTATTCCTGTAACCTCACATATTTACCCGACTAATCCCCCGACACTAGGATCAATTTAGCATCGTCAATCAACCTAACATGCACGTCGTTGGACTGCGGGAGGAAACTGGAGCACCCGGAGGAAACCCACGCAAACACGGGGAGAGTGTGCAAACTCCACACAGAGAGTTACCCCAGGCCAGATTGAACTCAGGCCCCGGTTCTGTGAGGCAGGGGTCCCAAATGGACGGCACAGTGGCACAATGGTTAGCACTGCTGCCTCACAGCGACAGGGCCCCGGATTCAATTCTCGCCTTGGATGACTGTCTGTCTGGAATTTACACATCCTCCCTGTGTCTGCGTGGGTTTCCCTGGGTGCTCCAGTTTCCTCCCACAGGCCAACTAGGTTGATTGGCCATGATAAATTGCCCCTTAGTGTCAGGATAGTAACAGGATAAATTTGTGGGGGTAGGGCCTGGGTGGATTGTGGTTGGTGCAGACTCGATGGGCCAAATAGCCTCCTTCTTCACTGGAGAATTCTATGACTTTCTTATTTATGCTGGCTTTTGCCTTCTTAGTGCAGTAGGCAGTACATCCAGTCTCACGTATGATGGTCATGCTTCAAAGTTTCCGCCTACTTAGTTATGAGAGGATTTTGGCATTATTTATATTAAAATAATGAGGCGTTTAACTCAGTTGATAAGATATTAAATTGACAACGCCCAGTTTCTGGGAAATGTGAATTGGATTCAGGCAAAGTGTCCAACAAATTATTTGAAACATTTTAAATTCATTCCAGTAAATGTCACATGTTCGAATGCCCTTCCGAGGCGGATGAGTTTCTCGGAGCTCTTTCGGGAGAGGCTGGAGGGATGGTTGAGTGGGAATACCTCTAAACACTGAGGACCAGCAGTAGGCCAGAGGTAAATCCTGAGTTTCCTTTACAGATAGGAATAAACAAGGAGCAGATGATCTGAGATCTATAGAGTAGGTAAATTTTCTCTTAAAGCTCAGGAAAGACCTGTTTCAGACAATCTTTGAGTGAAGAGAACATGTTTAACCTTTAAGACAGTGGGGCATAATTTGTTATTTTCTACATCATCATAGGGGTAGTGAAATAATTTGAAGTGAGGTTTATTAGTTGTATCCTATTTGTCCACTTCTCCTTTGTACCCATTAGCTTGTCTCAATCATAACTATTAACCTAACCTCCTTTCAGAAGTTGAACCTTGGATAGTAGGTTAAAATTGACAGACCAATGTGGCCTTATGCAAGGGCTAATCCAGTAGGAAATCAGAGCCAGTGCAAGCTTCATGTATTAGAATCATAGAATTTCTACAGAGCAGAAGGAAGCCATTCGGCCCATAAAGCCTGCACCAAAACTATCCCAACCATGCTCTATACCCATAACCTCACATATTAACCTTATTCATCTCCCAATGTAAGGGGCAATTTAGCATGGCCAATCAAACTAACCCACAGTAGGTATAGGACGAAACCAGAGCACCCAGAGGAAACCCACGCAGAGCTGGGGAGAACATGCAAACTCCACACAGTCACCCAAGCTGGGAATCAAACCTGGGTCCCAGGTGCTGTAAGGCATCAGTACTAACCACTGTGCCATCGTGCACTTATTTTGTGAATGTGCTGAAAATGTACAATGATAAGACAAGGTATAGGTGAATCTTCAACTGCATTTGGTGAGATAGTAGAGGCCTTTGGCTCTGAGAAATTCATCCACCTCGGAAGGACATTCAAACATGTGACATTTACTGGAATGAATTTAAAATGTAAACTCCAAGTTATGGAGTTATGGAGAGTTTGGCAAATTATGGAGAGTGCAGACTTTAAAAAAGATCTAGAACATTGCCAATGTAGAGTCAAAAGGGTGATGAGATTCCATAGTGAGGCAAACAATACTCAAGCAAAATGGAAGATAGCCACAGACTATTTCAGTGTAATGAGGTGTACAAGCTAATATGTTCAGTGCAGAGGAAAGAGAAGGTTAAGAAGCAGGCCAAAGGCTTGAAAATAGAGTTTTTTGAAAATGCCAACTAAGTGTCCAATCTAGAACAGTAAGTGGCAGTGTGCAGCAGGCGGACGGCTCTGAATAAAGGAGATTTTTCTGATATGAACAACAAAATCTCCTCAAAGAAAATAATGTTATTCCGTAGGCAACTGTTCAAATCTGGAATTGGAAGAATTCAACCAGAAATACAGCCAGGCACAACAGCAGCTGGAAAAGGTGCTCAATGGGCCCGATTTTACCAACAATTTGCACCCATTTTCGGTTGCGAATTCATGGTAAAGTCAGGTGTGAGGCCTTTATCATGACCTGCACCCGCGTCCACACAGATCGCCACTTTACCGAGACCTGCGAATGGCAGGGATCTGTTCCGTGCTCACATCAGCTGCAACGATGATTTAAATGCATTTGCATGCATTTAAATTGAATTAATGAACTGCCCACCCAACTCTATCAGACAGAAATGAGATTGGAAAATGTAAATCTGAGAGTGAAGAACAAGGAGGTCGAAGGAAAAGCACTGGGTGCCTCAAACTTATTGAGAACCATTCAGTTGTTCAAAAATAACACAGCTGAAATCAAGAATCTAGAATGTCAAGGAAAAGTTGAGCAGTTGCAAGACAGATTTTTTTTATTAATATGAGAAGTAGGCTTATGTTAACACTGCAATGAAGTTCCTGTGAAAATCCCCTAGTCACCACAATCCAGCACCTGTTCAGGTACACTGAGGGAGAATTTAGCACAGCCAATGCACCTAACCAGCATTCTTTCAGGCTGTAGGAGGAAACCGGAGCACCCGGAGGATACCCACGCAGACACGGGGAGAACATGCAGATTCTGCACAGACAGTGATCCAAGCTGGGAATCGAACCCGAGTCCCTGGCGCTGTGAGGCAGCAGTGCTAAGCACTGTGCCACCATGCTGCCAACAAAAGAATGTGAAGTAGTTCTGAAATATTTTTCAAAATTAACATTATAGAATGTGAGTTTGAAGGATAGCATAAAGGACAAATTAGCCCAAATTAGAGTCTGCTAAAGATAAATTGTTCCATGTAAGGAACTAACTTTCATGCACAGAAGATGAATTTGTTGTTGAAAAATTAGAACTTAGTGAACTTTAAATATCAGGAGTCTGTAAGTACAATGAAACATGCCAGAAACAGAAATAATTCATCTGATTACTGATTAATCAAAACAATTGATTGAACGTAGAATTAACAACAAAAACTGATGAAATGTTGGAACTTCATCGTGAAAGGACTAATAAAATTCTTGAACTTTGATCCTAAAATCATTGCACCCTACAGTGCCAAAGGAGGTCATTCAGCACATTGAGTTTGCACCAACCACAATCCCACCCAGGCCCTATCTCCATAACTCCGTGCATTTACCCTGGCTAGTCTCCCTGACACTAAGGGGCAATTTAGCATGGCCAATCCATCTAACCCGCACATCTTTGAACTGTGAGAGGGAACCGGAGTGCCTGGAGGAAACCCACGCAGACACAGGGAGAATGTGCAAACTCCACACAGGCAGTGACCCAAGGCAGTAATCGAGCCCAGATCCCTGGCACTGTGAGGCAGCAGCGTTAACCACTGTGTCGCCCATGGAAGGATGATTCTGAAAGAACCTGAATGCTTTCGTGAAGTTGTTAAGTTTGTACAAGCGTTCCATAGATAACTCTGAAACAAAGACAAGTGAATTCACTAGAGCAGATATAAAAGCAGAAAATGTTGGATAAACTCAGCAGATCTGGCAGTATCTGTGGAGAGAGAAACAGTGTTAACGTTTCAAGTCCAACATGACCCTTCTACACTGGAGTGGATGCTGAGCTGAATGAAAATATTAATTGGGCTGTAAAAGAATTGGAAAATATAAATTATAATATAATATAAACAAAATACAAAACTCTGGTGCGGCCGCACTTGGAGTATTGCGTACAGTTCTGGTCGCTGCATTATAAGAGAGATGTGGAGGCATTGGAAAGGGTGCAGAGGAGGTTTACCAGGATGTTGCCTGGTATGGTGGGAAGGTCTTATGAGGAAAGGCTGAGGGACTTGAGGTTATTTTCATTAGAGAGAAGAAGGTTACGAGGTGACCTAATTGAGGCATACAAGATGATCAGAGGATTGGATAGGGTGGATAGTGACAGCCTTTTTCCTCAGATGGTGATGGCTAACACGAGGAGACATAGCTTTAAATTAAGGGGTGGTAATTATAGGACGGATGTCAGAGGTAGGTTCTTTACTCAGAGGGTAGTAAGGTCGTGGAATGCCCTGCCTGCAGCAGTTGTGGACTCGCCAACTTTAAGGGCATTCAAATGGTCAGTGGATAGGCATATGGATAACATTGGAATAGTTTAGGTTAGAGGGTCATTAGATTGGTTCCACTGGTCAGTGCAACATCGAGGGCTGAAGGGCCTGTACTGCGCTGGAATGTTCTATGTTCTAAATAAGAGCATAAACAATGATTTGGGTGAAATTGTGAAGCAAATGGAAATTAGAGTCCCAGTTTTGAAACATCAGCTTCTAGGAAGAATCATAGAATCCCACAGAATCCTACAGTACGGAAGGAGGCCATTCAGTCTGTACCGACCACAATCCTACCCAAGCCCTATTCCCATAAACCCACATATTTACACTGCCAAATCCCCTGACACAACAAGGGTCAGTTTTAGCATGGCCAATCAACCTAACCCACACATCTTTGAATTGTGGGAGGAAACTGGAGCACGCAGAGGAAACCCAAATGTGGCAGACCTCACGGGAAAAGAAAACTTGAATCCACTTTTCGAATGAACGGAGTGAACATTCCCTCTGAATAAGCAAATGGTATCAGACTGCAGAAGATGGGACAATTGATAAAGAGAAATTCAACATGAAGAAGTGCAAAAAATGATGTGGAGATGTCAGCGTTGGACTGGAGCAGGTAAACCACTCAGTGCAAGAGCAGTAAGGGATAGACAATAAATGCAGGCTCAGCATCCACATCACATAAATAAATTAAAACAAATAAATGAGAACAAGTGCAAGTAGAATCGCATATCAGAATCTTAGCAGAAACAGAAATTACATTTCAGTGGGCTTACTGACCATACTGATTAGCACTGCTGCCTCACAGCATCAGGGACCCGGGGTTCACTCCCAACCTTGGGGGACTGCCTGTGCAAAGTCTGCATGTTCTCCCCGTGTCTGTGTGGGCTTCCTCTGGGCGCTCCAGTTTCTGCCCACAGTCCAAAAGATGTGCTGGTTAGATGGATTGGCCTTACTAAATTCTCCCTCAGTGTACCCGAACAGCACTGGAGTGTGGCAACTGGGGGATTTTCACAGTAACTTCATTGCAAAGAACAAAGAACAATACAGCACAGGAAACAGGCCCTTCGGCACTCCAAGCCTGTGCTGCTCATTGGTCCAACTAGACCATTCTTCCGTATCCCTCCATTCTCAGTCTGCTCATGTGACTATCCAGATAAGCATCCAGATATGCAGTGTCAATGTAAGCCTATTTGTGAGAATAAATAAATTAACTTTAAACTAACAGTGCTGATAAAATGGAAAACACAGTAAGAAGTCTCACAACGCCAGGTTAAAGTCCACCTGATGAAGGAGAAGCGCTCCAAAAGCTTGTGCTACCAAATAAACCTGTTGGACTTTAACCTGGCGTTGTGAGACTTCTTACTGTGAATCAGATGGAAGATACCCAAGTATCAGAAGCAGTATGTATTACCATCACCACTCTAAACCAACAAAGTCGGCCTGAGAAACTGATACCACCAACCCTCTGAATCGGGAGAAAATGAGATCTGGAAGAGTCACCACCTGAATTTATAAACTAGAGGAGGGGAGAACAGGCAGCTCATAAACAAATATCGTATTCAGGTAAAGACTAGGGGGAAGCAGGGGAGGTTGCTCTGTGTACTAAGGGTTACTGTGGGACTGGAGAATACTATCACCCACAGTATTATGTGGAGAGGTATACGACAGTAGACAGTAGACAGAGTGGTGCATTGAGAGTCTGAGAGATGCCAGCATGATGACAGCACCATACTTTGGAGATGTATAAAGTTATATATTAAACAGATTATCTTAAATCAGATAATACTACGTACTTCCAGATGAATTCAGCTTTGGTAGATCCGTCGCATGATGAAGTGCCACTTGGGTAACGATCCTTGGATAACGAAAAATGATGTTCCAACATGTTATCTTTGGCTTGTCAAGGGTCATCTCCCTAAGGTTAAAGGTCAGGACAGATTGGGAAGTGTTATTAAGCACATAGCCACGCAATGATTATAATAAATCATCTTGGCTCACTGTTCTATTTTGTTGACTAGGTTCATCCTTAAGTGCCTCAGTAACTGAGTGCAGACTAACTGTGCAGTACAATCTATTCCTGTTAATTCAATTATCTTCTGCTCCATTCTGACATGCTAAACTCACATTAGGATCCTGATGGGAACATAGGACTCTGATTTGCTGCAGTCTTAACATGTGAGGGGTGCTCATGTGGAGCATAAAGTTTTAAATGAAACAAATAATTTTAAACTTGTATTAACAGGTTCCACAATGCTGGGATCCATATCTCCAATATCTCTACTCATTAAATTAGCAGGCATTACCAACTTTTTAAATGTTTAAATATATGCAAGTATTGAAAAAGGCTATCAAAATCAGCAGTTAAAAAGATTTGTGAATCATAGAATCCCTGCAGCGCAGAAGGAGGCCATTCTGCCCATCGAGTTTGCACTGACCACAATCCTACCCAGGCCCTATTCCCCACATATTTACCCTGCTAATCCCCTGACACGAGGGTTAATTCATCATGGCCAATCAACCTAATCTGCACATCATTGGACTGTGGGAGGAAACCGGAGCAAACCCACGCAGACACGGGGAGAACGTGCAGACTCCGCACAGACATTGACCTGAGGCCGGAATTGAACCTGGATCCCTGGCGCTGCGAGGCAGCAGTGCTAACCACTGTGCCACCCCGATAAATTATAAGTTATAAACTAATTAAAAATATTTTTTTAATAATAGGAAATGTCAATGTGGTGACCTTTTTAAATGACTCAGACGGTGTATCATAGTACAGCTGACCCAGAGAGATGGATTTTTCCATGAAGGACGGGGATCAGGAGATGGCATCAATCCCAGACTGAGTTCCCTCTCTTCCACTGCCAGCCTGCTGGGAGATGGGATTTTAATGGGGGCCTGCTGCCCACGTAATGAGGTGTTGGGGGGGTGGGGGGTGCAGGAATGGAGGCGGGATGTCTGGGAAGTGAGGATTTGTTCTGGCCTGAACTGGCAGCCATTGTTGCGACGCCTGCCTGCGTGTGTTCTGTCTTAAAATAACGAGATGCGCTTCATCTTCCAAGGGCCAGGAGCTGGGACATGGGATAGGGTAGGTGACCAAAATATCTTTGCTGCTCAGTAGTTTTTGTCCAGACAGTTTCCTTTCCCATCAAACTAAAAGCTTTTTCTGGACTCTTGTTCCCTGTTCCTGCCAGGCTGGAACTGGTTAGCTTCACGGGGTTCCAAAAGACCTCCCACCTCCAAGAAAATCTTGGGAGGTCAGGGAGTCAACTTTTGGATCAGTATGGATGCTTCTTGGGTGATGGGAATAGCAACTGTTCCAAAGCCCAATTGGATAATCCCACAGAAACTTCTAGATCAATCCGAATGTAACATTTTCAGTGAATTCCTTGCTCCCATTGTGCTTGACACTGGAAGCTTGGCAGAGATTAATGGTGCATGGGGGAAGGGGGGTAAAATGCAGGATTAACTCTTAAGGGATGACCAGAGACAGTTTGTGCGTTTAATAAGACGCTTAATGTGGACTTAACATTGACAGGGAAACAAAAGGGTCGAGTCAGCTTTAAAAGAGCTGGAACCTTTTTCAGCCTCCACTGAGGCTATGGGGAGAAAAAAATACCAGAGGGCATGGGTTAAGGGTGAAAGGAGAAAAGTTTAAAGGGAATATTACGGGGGGGCTTCTTCACGCAGAGAGTGGTGGAGTGTGGAATGAGCTGCCGGATAAAGTGGTAAATGTGGGGTCACTTTTAACATTTAAGAAAAACTTGGACGGGTTCATGGATGAGAGGGGTGTGGAGGGATATGGTCCAAGTGCAGGTCAGTGGGACTGGGCAAAAAATGGTTTGGCACAGACAAGAAGGGCCAAAAGGCCTGTTTCTGAGCTGTAATTTTTCTATGGTTCTAATGCTGAAAGGTAGAAACACCCAATGGCTGTCACAAGACAGAGTGACCTACGGATACAACATTGCAGCATTCAGCCCTCAACCCCACATTTCCCCCATCCTGGTCTCTGGCTATCAAGACTATAAAAGGCTTTACATCTGGTGCAGCTTCCCTTAACATCCAATAGCACATTTTTGAGGTGGATACTTTTCTCTATTACGGGAGGTACAAACATAGGACACAGGGACAGGAATAGTCCAGTCAACACTCCAAGTCTGCTCCGTCATTCAGTGCGATTCTGGCTGTTCAGACACTTCAATGTCTTTTACATCCACTAGCCTTATCCTTTACACTGCTGTTGATCAGGAATCTATCAATCTCTTCTTTAAACATACCCAATGATTGAGCTTCCACAGCCATCTGGGGTAGAGGGTTGCAAAGATTCACAACCCTCTGTGCAAAGAAATCTCTTCTCTTCTGTGTCCTAAATGGTGTCTCCCTTAATTTGAAATTGTGTCCCCGGGTTCTAGACTCCCCAAATAAGGGAGACGCTTTTCCTGCATCTACCCTGTCTACTCCGATAATATTTTGTAGGTTTCAGTCAGATCACCTCTCATTCTTCAAAACTCTGGAGAATATAAGCTCAGTTTGCCCAATCTCTCTTCATAAGCCAGTCCCACCAACCCCAGAACAAATCTGGTGAATGTTTGTTGCACTCCCTCCGTGGCAGTAACATCCTTTCTGAGGTAAGGGGACTAAAACTGCCCACATTAATCCAGGTGTGGTCTAACCAAGCTCCTATACAATTGAAGGAAGATTTCACAACTCCTGCTCTCAAACCCTCTTGTGATTAAGGCAGTCCATTATCCTTCCACTAGCTTGCTGCGCCTGCATGCAAGGCTTCAGTGACAAGGACACCCAGGTCCCTCTGTACATGTACACTTTTTAATTTCTTTCCATTTAGAAAATACTCTGCACAGGTAATGCACTGATTTGTTTTTTTTAAGGGTCTCTCTTTCTGCTAAAACTAGTCAGTTTCTGATTGATATTAATAGCAACGATTCTGTTGTTCCTAACATTATATTAAAGTTGCTTCCATGGTCTGATCAACACATTACATCAGTTATAATCACTCATTGTTACTTTCCCTCAGTTTGTTTAAATTGGGTTTCAACCTGTCCCCTCTCATGTGTGATTATGTTAGATGGAATTGTCAGATAGGGTACTTGGCCAAAACTCGAATGGGCCTTAGTTGGCCTGTTGGATGCAAGCATTATTGTATTCCCATTCAAAATGAACTGGGGACAATTGAACAAGCTTAAAGGCTTGCTACAAACATGCTCATGGTGCAGGTTACGTGGTGATGAGGCATGAGTAACAATCTCTGCTTCCCTGACCCCAGTTGAAGGATGTAATACAGCTGATCAGAAGTTCGTCTCAATTCTCTATTTCTGAGCCTCACAGCCCAGGAGGTCGAAGTTCAGACCTCCACTGAGTTAATGCTACCGTTAAGCAAAGTACTTCCAGGTGAGACAAGAGACAATTGGCAATGGGGTGCTCCCTCTTCACCACTATAAATCAAACCCTGCCAAGGGAGCATGTCAGGTGAGAATAGGATCATTCAGTCAGCACCCTTCCAGCAATTAGTGCCAAGAATTTACACAGGATCTACAACAGAAACAGATAATTTGACTCAACTGGTCAATGCCCCATATAAGTCTCTTCTCATCCTCTTTATCCACCTGATCAACTCATTCTTCTTTTCCTTGCTCCCTCGTGTGTTTTTCTGCCTTCCTCTTACTTCTATTTATGTAATTCCCCTCAGCTACTCCTTGTGATCGTGAGTTTTACATTCTTAAGCTCTTTACAATAAGAGGATTCCCCTGAATTTTCTGTTGGGTTCATAGGTGACCATCTCACATCTATGACTGTTAGCTCTGGTCTCCCCCATAAGTGGAAGCAGACAAACACATGAGGCAGAAGTGTCTCCCACTATCTCACTTAAGTTGTGAACTGTTTTGAAGGATCCAAATGTTACACAATTTGGGTGCGGCAATGAAGGTGACCAATTAGAAAGGAGTCTTAGGATCACAGAAACCATAGACTCATAGACAGTACAGAAAGGGGCCTTTCAGCCCATCGAGTTTGCATGGACTTTCCAACAGAACATTCCATCCAGGCCCTAATCTCAGGACACTAAGGGGCAACTTAGCATGGTCACTACACCGAACTAGTGTGGAAATCAGAAATTGAACTAAACACAGTTGATATTTGAACAAGGCTCATTAGCAGCTGTCAAAAATGAATCAGGTAAACACTGGAAGGAGGAATATATTGCAGGAAAGAACAGGAGAGTGAGATTAACCACATTGTTCTTTTAAAGAGTGGGCACAAACTAAAGGACAAAATGACCTCCTTCTGCTTTGCACTATTCTTTGATGTAAAGATTATAAGTGCACTGTTTCATACATTGGAATACTCTATTAAAATCCAGCTATAAACATTGACGTTATTCAGATGCCTAGAGCTTGTCACTTAAAAAAACGGATTACTGGGAGATGCTTTAATTTCTATTAAATTCTGAACACATTTGCTTTCTGGGGAAGCTGATGTCGTCGTCAAAATTGCCACCAGCAGGAACATGTCTGTGCTGCAGCCTCCAACTCCAGTTCAGTCGCTTCCCAAAGTTTAAAGTTTATTCATCAGTGTCACAAATAGGCTTACATTAACACTGCAATGAAGTTATTGTGAAAATGCCCAGGTGGCCACGCTCCGACGCTTGTTCGGGTACACTGAAGGAAAATTTACCATGGCCAATGCACCCTGACCAGCACGTCTTTTAGACTGTGAAAGGAAACTGGAGGAAACGGCAGCAAGGATTTGCAGAATCCACAAAGACAGGCGCCAAGCTGGGAATCAAACCTGACTCCCTGGTGCTGTGAGGCAGTGGTGCTAACCACTGTGCCACCTCGGTGCCACTCCATATCCATGCCACCCGGCAAATCCTGGAGAATAATCAGCTATTTCACTGACCAGGGATGTTATTTAAATAGTCATGTAAGAAACTTTGAGTTTCAGCATGCCCTGCATAATATGTTAATAATTTTGCAACTAAATACAAACAGCACAGCGTATAAAAAGATGTCCACTGGCAAAGACATCGTCATAAGCACCAAATCTGGAATTTCTCTGCTCTTATGTATTTTAACAACCACAAATAAAATAATACAATTCAATTAGTAGCTCTTCTGGACTGAATCACCTTCAAGAGATTCAGTTTTTTTGTCCTTTGTGTAAGTAACTAATTGATTTGCTGATGCCAGTGTGTAATATTATCACTTCAAAGAGTTAAATCGGCCAAACTGGGCAGCAGCAAATTCAATGTCATGCAATGGCTCAGTTAGGAATTGGTTCAGTGTGTCAACCCTGTATATTTTCTACTTATATTTTCCAGGGCAGTGGTATAGTGGCTAGTACTGATGCCTCAGGACCTGGGTTAGATTCCCAGCTTGGGTCACTGTCTGTGCAGAGTCCGCATGTTCTCCCTGTGTCTGCGTGGGTTTACTCCGTGTGCTCCAGTTTCCCCCCACAGCCTGAAAGACGTACTGGTTAAGTGAATTGGCCATGCTAAATTTCTCTCCCAGTGTACCTGAACAGGTGCTGAAGGGATTTCCACAGTAACTTCATTGCAGTGTTAATGAAGCCTACTTAAGACACTAATAAATAAACTTTAAATAAATAAATCACAGCACAACAGAAAACCATGGGAACCAGACACTGACTCAATGATCTATTGCTGAGGGATAATAGGAATCAAGGTTTGCTGAATCATTAGTTGTAGATTGTGTTGCAAGTGCGCTGGGCAACTGGAAACTGCATGAAGATTGTGTTGAACACATTTGTTTGAAATATATTAACTTCAAAATTAATTAAGTTAATTGGATTGTACTCATTGCGCAGTTGTAATTGGGGGAGCCATGTGAATTCACGAGGGAGTGATCAGCGAGGGTCTTGCAGTTAGAAAGTAATTTTGTGTTACTAAGAGACTTCTTGAGCGGCAGGAGGGCGAGATGCAACAGAGTGAGGCGGAGAGGGGGTGGTACTTGCAAGCTCAGGTGGCTCAGTGAGGATTCATTTGTATGAATTAAGTGCAGAGCACAGGAATAGTGACATAAGGAGCTAGGTTAGTGATGGGTACTGCACGTGTAATATCCACAGGGTACACACGGATGAAATATCTAAATGTTGAGCTCCACATGAAATGGATCTCTGGTCGCTGATTCTGCTTTATCACATACCTGAGGCAGTAACATTTTCACAAGAAATATGGCCTAAGAGAAAGCAGGGTTTTTCACTGCGGGAAATTGGTCTGACTTATTCACTCGGTTTCCACACATTGCATAAAGGATGGACGTAAACATGCTGATGCGAAGTGAATGGGAGTGCTTCAAAGATTACGAACATACGATTCGGGAGCAGGAGTAGGCCACTCAGCCCCTCGAGCCTGTTCCACCATTCAATAAGATCATGGTTGATCTGATGGACGGCAGGGTGGCGCAGTGGTTAGCACTGCTGCCTCAAAGTGCCAGGGTTCGAATCCTGGCTTGGGTCACTGTCTTGTGGGGAGTCTGCACATTGTCCCCGTGTCTGCGTGAGTTTCTTCCAGATGCCCTGGTTTCCTCCCACACTCCAAAGATGTGCAGGTTAGGTGGATTGGCCATGCTAAATTGCCCCTTAGTGTCAGAGGGATTTGCAGGGTAGGTAATTGGGGTTATTATGGGGATTGGGCCTGGGTGGGATTTAATTCGGTGCAGACTCGATGGGCTGAATGGCCTCCTTCTGCACTGTAGGATTCTATGATTGTAATTCCTGCCTGATAAGTTATACGAACATATAGTTGGCATACCAGCAATAAATAGAAAGAGTGGAGTAAACATTAGGTTTAAAAATGAAATTTTCTGATAAATAAAGTTGCAAATATTGCAAGTATAGAATCAAAAGGAAGATTAAGATGGCTAAAGAGGGAATATGAGAGAAGGCTGATAACCCATATAAAGTGAAATTAGGGCTTCTGAAATATAGTCAAAGGATTGGTGGAGGTAATTAGAGATGATTCATCAAAAGTTGAGATGTTGGGCTGGAGTTTTCTCTGGGAATGCGAAATAGAGGTTGGGGATGTTGCTGAACCCCGAACCTATCCCAAGGGAAAGCAGCCACAGGCCCTGATTTTGAAAGGAATGCCGTCTTAATTGGTCTGGGAATAGATTTGGCACCCAATTAAAGATGGTGGGTGGACCCAAAGCTGAAAGACCAATTTGGGGTCTCATAACTTGAAAGGATCAAGTTGTTGCAATAGGAGATAAGAACAGTTAGTTTAGTGAGGAGCTGAAGGAAATCAGCATTAGTAGAGAAATGGTTTTAGAGATGGGATTATTGGGATTGAAGGTAGATAAATTTCCAGGTTCTGATAATCTTCTTCCCAGAGTACTTAAGGAAGTGGCCCTGGAAACAGTAGACCCATTGGAGAATATTTTTTCGACTCTGGAATAGTTTTTATAGGCTGGTGGATAGGTAATATAATCCTGCTATTCAAAAAGGGAGGTAGAGAGACAACAGGGAATAACAGACCCGTGAACCTAACGTCAGTACTGGGGAAGTTGCTCGAGTCCATTATCAAGGATTTCATAACTCAGCATTTGGAAGGCAGTGGGATAATCAGACACAGTCAGCATGGATTTACAAAAGGACAATCATCTTGATGAATCTATTGGAATTCTTTGAGGATGTAACAAGTAGTGTTGACTGAAGAGAACCAGTGATGTGGTTTATTTAGAATTTCAGAAGGCTTTTGACAAGATCTCACATACCAGACTACTATGTAAAGTTAAAGCCCATGAGATTGAAGTAATGTCTTGAGTTGGATTGAAAGCTGGTTAGCAGATAGGAAGAAAAGAGTTGGTATCAATGGGTCTTTTTCTGATTGACAGTCAGTAACTAGTGGGGTTTCCACAGGGATCTGTGCTAGGACCCCAACTGTTCAAATTATATATTAATAATTTGGAAGAGGGAACTGAATGTATTATCTCCAAGTTTGCAGATAATATAAAGTTGAGTGGGAGGGGATGAGCTGTGAGGAGGATGCAACGATGCTTTAGCATGACTTGGACAGATGGAGTGTGTGGGCATACACATGGCAGGTGCAGTATAATATGGATCAATGCGAGGTTATCCATTTTGATAGCAATAATAGGAAGACAGATTATTACTTGAATAGGTGTAAATTTAGAGAAGTGGATACTCAATGAGACCTTGGTGTCTTCATGCAAGAGTCGCTGACAGTAAGCGCACAGGTACAGCAGACAGTAAAGAAGGTAAATGGTACGTTGGCCTTCATGGCAAGAGGATCTGAGTACAGGGATAAGGATGTTTTGCTGCAAGTATATAGGGTTCTGGTGGGATGATATTATTGAGCAAGAAGGAATCACAATTTGGGAGCCATGTTTTGTCAGATTTGGGATCTCAGCTTTGCAAAACATTGCAAATTGCAATTGTACATTACAAGTAGAATTTTACGAGATTGATTCTAAGTGTCCAGCCAGTGTGGGAGTTCCGGACAGTTTTTTGGCTCAGTTTTCAAGCCTAATCTTATGGAATTAGTCACTGAAAAAATAGTCCAGAAGGTTTCTAGTTGCTGCAGGCTGGCTGGGCTTAATTTGCCAGCCAGCCTGTAGAGGGAACTACTGCGCTTGTGCAGAAATCTAATTATGCACATGCTCAATAGCAACTGCAAGGGTCTAAGAGACAGAAAGACAGTTGTCAGGCCCCTGCTACTGCAGGCAAACTCAACCACCCCTCACCACCTCCTCCCCCCCAACAATCGCAGGGGCCACAGCCGATCACAAGCCCACAACACACTAGCCGTCCACTGCCACACCTGTTGCCCAGAGTGATCGGCTCCCTCTCCTCCAATCCGATCGCAACTGCAGAGCGGCAGTGCCCCCCCCAGACCACCCATCTGATCCCGTTGCAGAGTATGCCATGGGCCCTCTCTCCCCGATC
This sequence comes from Carcharhinus amblyrhynchos, assembly GCF_965287045.1. Taxonomy (NCBI): domain Eukaryota; kingdom Metazoa; phylum Chordata; class Chondrichthyes; order Carcharhiniformes; family Carcharhinidae; genus Carcharhinus; species Carcharhinus amblyrhynchos. Next base: position 137,124,733 of record NC_137327.1, read on the forward strand.
GGGACCCCACTCCATAGGTCGTGCACCCAGACCCCGCACCATAGCCCCACTCATTTAGGCCCCACCCCCGGCGTCACCTGGTGGGGAGTTCTCATGTGTCTGCTGGACATTGTCCAGGTGCCATGGTGGCACTGCCAAGGTGCCATACTAGCACTGCCCAAGGGGCACTCCTCTTGCTCATTTCCGGACCGAGGCTAACCATGCCAAAAATCCGGCTCTCATAAAATCTCGAGAGCCGCGAAATCGGGCGTGACCCTGATTTCCTGGCTCTCACACAATTTTACCGGCTTGTTCCACCCATTGATGGTGTGGTCCGAGCTGGCAAAACTCTCCCCTCCAGATGCTTCCTTATTCCTTTTCAGGTTCTGTTCGAAATGTCAAGCTTCGTTCAAATATTAGAGTAAAATACTCCAAGATGTTGAGGAAAGGGTCAATTTTATCTCCAGATTCCTGGGGATTACCTGCATCCTGAGGCCACGTCAGCGTAGATCCTCAGTAGAAAATCACCCTCTATATTTGGGTTGTAGGTGGTTGGGATGATGACATAACGTCCTTTCTTCAAGTCTGTTCGCACAGAAACACATCGTGTGTCGGTGTAGATTGACCCGGTCACGAGTGGGAAGAAAGTGTGCAATCTGTACTCTCGGTTGAGTTCCACCTTAAAATGAACAGAGTGAGGTTTACATCTGTGGACAGTTTAAACATATTACCTTCTTATCTTTCACTGAGCCCCGAGGGATGAACATTTCCTTCTCCTTATCTGCTATCTTTCTTGTCTCTTCCTACCCACTTTGATCCACCTTACCATGAGCTCTTGTTTCTAAGAGCCCCACAATAACACAAAGGAAATTAGAGACTCAAAAATGAGGCCCCCTACTCCCCCAAACACTATACAGATCTGTGTCCTGCAGATTTACCCTGCTGCATTTGCAGAGCCCACCTAATATTAAGCTGATCTTTCTCTACACCCTAGCTATGACTGGGTGTATATTCTGCACCCTCTCCTTTCCTCCTCTCCTATGTATTCTATGTACTGTATGTTTCATCTGTGTAACGTGCAAGAAACAATACTTTCACTGTATGCCAATGCATGTAACAATATCCCAATACACATGACCATCAAATACCAATCTATACAAATCCTATTTATCAGCACTCTGTCCACATCCTACTGTACCTTGGTGATTTAAGTGCTTATCCGGATACTCTTTAAGTGTTGCCAGAGTACCTATCTCCACCACCTCATCAGGCAATGAGTTCAATATTTCCACCACTCTCTGGGTGAAAAAATCTTTCTTCAGATCCCTTCTAAACCATTTACTCCTCATCTTAATGCCCTCTGTGTTATACACCTTAGCCATAGGGGAAAGATCCTTACAATCTACCCTATTTATGCCTCTCATAATTTTGTATACCTCTATCAGATCTCCCCTCAACCTCCTCTGCTCCAGGGAAGACAAAGTAAGAAGTCTCGCAACACCAGGTTAAAGTCCAACAGGTTTATTTGGTAGCATGAGCCACTACCTTTTGGAGCACCGCCACTTTGACAGGTGAGTGGGAGTTCTGTTCACAAACAGAGCATATAAAAACACAAACTCAATTTACAAAATAATGGTTGGAATGCGAGTCTTTACAGGTAATCAAGTCTTAAAGGTACAGGCAATGTGAGTGGAGAGAGAGTTAAGCACAGGTTAAAGGGATGTGTATTGTCTCCAGCCAGGACAGTTAGCGAGACTTTGCAAGCCCAGGCAAGTTGTGGGGGTTACACATAATGTGACATGAACCTAAGATCCCAGTTGAGGCCGTCAGTCTCTGCTCAGTGACTCTGCGTTGTCATGTGTCGTGAAGGCTACCTTGGAGAACATTTAGCTGAAGATCAGAGGCCGAATGCCCGTGACTTCTGAAGTGTTCCTCAACAGGAAGAGAACACTCTTGCCTGGTGATTGTCGAGCGGTGTTCATTCTACCATTGTTGTAGCGTCTGCACGGTCTCCCCAATATACCATGCCTCAGGACATCCTTTCCTGCAGTGTAACAGATAGACAACGTTGGCCGAGTTGCAAGTGTATGTACCATGTACCTGGTGGATGATGTTCCCACATGAGATGATGGAATCTGTGTCGATGATCTGGCACGTCTTAGAGGTTGCTGTGGCAGGGTTGTCTGGTGTCGTGGTCACTGTTCTCCTGAAGGCTGGGTAGTTTGCTGCCGACAATGGTTTGAGATTGTGTGATTGTTTGAAGGCGAGAAGTGGGGGTGTGGGGACGGCCTTGGCGAGATGTTCGCCTTCATCAAATGACATATTGAAGGCTCCAGAGAAGATGTTGTAGCTTCTCCGCTCCGGGGAAGTACTGGATGACGAAGGGTACTCTGTCCGCTGTGTCCCGTGTTTGTCTTCTGAGGAGGTTGGTGCGGTTTTTCTCTGTGGTGGGTTGGAACTGTCATTTGATGAGTCGAGCAACATATCCTGTTCTTCTGAGAGCATCTTCCCGCGTCAGGAGGTGTCTGTTGCGATCCTCCTCATCTGAGCAGATCCCGTGTATACGGAGGGCTTGTCCATGGGGGATGGCTTTTTTAAGGTGTTTAGAGTGGAAGCTGGAAAAGTGGAGCATTGTGAGGTTATCTGTGGGCTTGAAGTAGAGTGAAGTGCTGAGGTGACCATCCTTGATGGAAGTGTGTGTCCAAGAATGTAACTGATTCCGGAGAGTAGTCCATGGTGAGTCTGATGGTGGGATGGAATTGTTGATGTCATCATATAGTTGTTTCAGTGATCGTTCACCATGAGTCCAAGGGAAGAAAACTCATCGATGTATCTGGTGTATAGCATCAGTTGAAGGTTTTGTGCGGTGAAGAAGTCTTGTTCAAACCTGTGCATGAAGATGTTGACATATTGAGGTGCGAATTTGGTCCCCATGGCTATTCCGTGAGTCTGGATGAAGAACTGATTGTTGAAGGTGAAGACATTGTGGTCCAAGATGAAGCGGATGAGTTGTAAAATTGCATCTAGAGATTGGCAGTTGTTGGCGTTGAGTACTGAGGCAGTTGCAGCAATGCCATCGTTGTGGGGGATGTTGGTGTAGAGCGCTGAGACATCCATTGTGATGAGGAGTGTCCCTGGTTCAACTGCTCCATGTGTGCTGAGTTTCTGTAGGAAGTCCGTAGTGTCGTGACAAAAGCTGGGGGCTCTTTGTACAATGGGTTTCAGGATGCCCTTGATGTAACCGAAGAGGTTCTCGCATATTCTCAAACAAACCCAGCCTATCCAGTCTCTCCCCATAGCTAAACTTTTTCATCCCAGGCAACATCTTGATGAATCTTTCCTGCACTGTCTCCTGTGAAGTCACATCCTTCCAATAGTGTGGTGACAAGAACTGCACACAATATTCCATGTGTGGCCTAACCAATATGTTATAAAGTTATACCAAGTCCTTCCTGCTCCTATATTCTAAGCACTGGCTAATGAAGGCAAGTATTCCAAATGCCTTCTTCACCACTCTATCTATCAATGCTGCCATCTTCAGGGATCTATGGACTTGTACACCAAGGTCTCTTTGTTTCTCAATATTCCCTTGAGACCTACTGTTTACACTTACCAGGATTCCATCTGCCATTGCCCTGCCCATCTAATAAGCTGATCAATATCAGTCTGTAGTCTAAGATTATCCTCCTCACTATCAACAACACCACAAATTTTGATGTCATCTGCAAACTTATTAATTATAGTTTCTACATTTACTTCAAAGTTATTAATATATATAAAACAAATAGCAAGGGTTCCAGCACCGATCCCTGTGGAACACTGCTTGTCACAGGCCTCCAATCACAAAAGCAGCTCTTCACCGTCACCCTTTGCCCACTATTAACAAGCCAATTTTGGACCCAATTTGCCATGGATCCCATTTTGGACCATGTGGGACCTTGTCAAAGGCCTTCTTAAACTCCACCTCAACTGTGATGTATTTTACAATCAAACAATCTGCTTAGGTTTACCTTTGAAGAACTGGTCCTTGCACACGGGGCTGATTGACATGGAATGTTGACCTTGCCATTTAGAAATGGGGAATGATAATTGGCACATTTCAATAAAACAAATGAACAAATCCTGAATAAAAACAGGGTGTCTTTAATATTGTAACCACCCAGTTTCAGATTGTCTATTTATACAGACTGTATCTAAGTAAACTGCTCCTTGCTGGAAAGGCTGTACACTTCTCACAATGTGTGAAAAAAGTTAATACATTTCTCTTGCCTTGAAGATGCTGAAACCAATGATCAGGTTCTCTCCTTTGCCTTCTTTCCTGTGAATGCGCTTGTCTCTCTGCTGTAATGAAATAAGCACCTCGTCCTCCTCCTTTGTGACATCAAACACGTACTATATCAAAGAGAAAGAAAAAGCTTTTTGTAAAGTTGAAACCTTTAATAAATGATACCTCAGAATAAATATAGAATTCTTCTGGAATTGACAGGCCAACTGGGCAGAGAAACTGTTTTCTTTCTCTCGCTCTGGAACAACACATGGACAGTCCCTGGAAACGCTGAGGTCTCTTGTTTGAGAATTCCACGTTGACGTTCCTAAGTCAATAGGATGGTGCCTTGTATATCCTTTTATCTTTACAAGTGACTCATTAGAGCTGGCAAATGGTCTTTGGCATGAGTTATACCAAAAAGTGAACTGTGAAACATTTTGGGATATTCCAACATCATGAAAGGCACTAGATTAAGGTACATTCTTTTCTTGGAACAGACTGTGATCATACAGTACAGAGACGGAGGGAATTAAGGGAAATATTACAGAACATGGTGTCTGTTGTTGATGCTAATATGAGGAGGTAGAAAGAAAGGTAGTAGCGAGGTTTAGGTAGAGTACTCCAGGGTACGACTGTCAGTTTTAGGAAGCGAAAGGTACAAAACATATCAATGTTAGTATAAGTAAGGAGGGCTGACATAGAGGCACAGTGGTTAGCACCGCTGCCTCACAGAGCCAGGGACCCGGGTTTGATTCCTGGCTTGGGTCACTGTCTGCGCAGAGTCTGCATGTTCTCCCCGTGTCTGCGTGGGTTTCCTTCGGATGCACTGGTTTCCTCCCACAGTCTGAAAGACATGCTGGTTAGGTGCATTGACCAATTCTTCCCCAGTGTACCCGAACAGGCACCGGAGCGTGGTGGCTAGGGGATTTTCACAGTAACTTCATTGCAGTGTTAATGTAAGCCTACTTGTGACACGAATTAATAAACTAGAACTAGATTAAAACTAAGTAAAGAGTTCACAATTCATTTATATGAACTGGGCTTTATAAATAGGGGCACAGAATACAAAAACAAGGAAGTTGTGATGAAACTTCATAAAATACTGGTTTGAGCTTCATTGGAGTATTTGGTGAGATTCTCAAGGCCCATTCGCCATGGGTGCAAATGCGGTTATGGCTGCTAACTCTCACAAGGTGGCCATCACAGGATTTGTGCCGTGAGATTTCTGAATGTGATGTTCCCAGGTAACCCCGACGATGCAAATGGGTTCATGGCCAGGAAGAGCGTGGAACTGATTTCAATAAATTGAATACATATAGATTAAATGGCCTTTCACTGTATGTTCAGGTAATATCAGATGGTCCACCCTGCTGGCACGATGCCTCTCCGGCGAGAATCACGACTGGTCTCCAAAAACAGAAACCACCACTCATTACCACCCTGGGGCACAGAGTAGAGTATAGCCCTCAGCTGGTGAGGGACATGGCTGGGCAGCACCCTGGCACTGTCAGGGGCAGGTGCCAGATTGGCAAGACCCAGGGGTGGGACCGGAGGCAGGACCAGGTTGTGGCAAGAGGCAGGTCAAGAGTGGGGCCTCTTAGAGATCCCATGGGTGTTCCCGTGAATGGGGGAAAGCGGCCTTTAACTTTAATTTGAGTTGGAGGCACCCTTTAAAAAGGGTGCCCCAATCTCAGAATCCCAACTCTGCTGGTAAGTTTAGGCTCCACCCCTCCAGCTGGCTGTGTAATTCTTGAATGAATTGCATAGAGTGCTGTTAGATCAGACAAGAAAGGACAGCTGTGAAACTCGCAAGTTCCACACACAGCTTTTCTGGCCCCTTCCAGCATTCTGTGCAACTTATGGAAAATTCCATCCATTGTTCCAGTTATGCTTTAGGAAGGATTTGAAGGCACTGGAGAGAGTGCAGAAAGATTTACTGGAATGGGTCTAGGAATGATAGGAGAAAGGGAGGACCATTCTCTTCAGAGAAGAGAGGTTGAGAGGTGTCCAGGATCATGGGGGTTCTGGACCAAGTAGACAGAGAGAAACTGTTCCCATTGGTGGAAGGATCGATAACCAGAGGATGCTAATGTGAGATGATTGATGAAAGAAGCAACAAGAGGGAAAAAATTTGAACGCAGCGAACGTTTAGGATTTGAAATGCGCCTCCAGTGGGTGTGGTTAAGGCAGATTCAACTGTGGCTTTCAAAAGAGAATGGAATAATTATCTGAAGATCTGCAGGGCTTTGGGGAAAATGGGATTAGCTGTGTTGCTCTCACAGAAAACCAGCACTACCGACTGAAAGACAACCTTCTGTGCTCCCATCATTCTATGATTCTACAAATTAAATCATACGTTTTAATAAATTCAATTTGAACGTTTCATCTAGGAATCAGATAATATTTAAAACTGATGCAGTTTTTTAGGCACCCAATGTCCGAATCAAGGGCTTACTGTCTAAGGATAGTGCAGTCAAACCTAGGGAAAGATCTTCCAACAAATGTCAGGAGAGCAACCCCTATTTCATCAATGTCACATTTCCTATCTCCCGCTCCAGTCCGTTCCAGAATGGGATTGCCAATTTAGTGACAATTCATTCCAAATCAAGGTCAGTTTGTGCTTCTGCCTACTTGCAATCTGACTTCAGACTTTTCAAATTATTTCATTTAGGAAAATAAAAATAGAGGTGACTTTTATTCTACCAGTCTGAGCTCATTTGAACCCATGCAAAGGAAAAGAAAAGCAGTGTTTAACGTAACATCATCCAAGAGTTTTTATGACACTGTTCCTCAGGCAGTCTACACAGAAGAGTGACTCCGTTCTACCAGTGGACAATATTCCTCTCTATTATCCATCTTCCCGATTTGACAAGCAAGGTTCTTGGAGTATCCTCACCTGAGGATTTTGCAGGAATGTGTCCCGGAAGTTCGTGCAGCCACCTGCACGGTTTAGTAGTGGGTCTTCGTGCCTGCTCCAAGCCCCTCGCAGGACCACCTCGTCCCAGGTCTTGCGAATACTCAGGTAAGATGTGTTTATCAGTCGACAAACTATCACATTGGTGATGTGTTTATGCCAGTCATCAAATGCCATCCTTTGATAAAATCCAGAAAGACAGGCTTATAAGAGACGTACGAACCAGATAGCAAACAGAATAGATACAGAGTCATAGAGGTTTACAGAATGGAAACAGGCCCTTTGCCCAACTTCTCCAAGCAGCCCTTTGTTTTTTAAACCCCTAAGCCAGTCCCAGTTGCCCACATTTGGCCCATATCCCTCTATACCCATCTTACTCATGTAGCTGTCTAAATGCTTTTTAAAAGACAAAATTGTGCCTGCCTTTACTACTACCTCTGGCAGCTTGTTTCAGACACTTATCACCCTTTGTGTGAAGAAATTGCCCCTCTGAACACTTTTGTATCTCTCCCCTCTCACCTTAAGCCTATGCCCTCTAGTTTTAGACTCCTCTACTTTTGGGAAAAGATATTGACTATCTAGCTGATCTGTTCCCCTCATTATTTTATAGATCTCTATAAGATCAGCCCTCAGCTTCCTACGCTCCAGAGAAAAAAGTCCCAGTCTATCCAGCCTCTCCTTATAACTCAATCCATCAAGTCCTGGTAGCATCCTAGTAAATCTTTTCTGCACTCTTTCTGGTTTAATAATATCCTTTGTATAATAGGGTGACCAGAATTGCACACAGTACAGGATTCACTGTAAATAATTGACCTGTCTGATGCTGCAGTGCTTCTTTAAGAAGGATGCCTATCACAGCAGATGGGAGAGTTTTCTTATGTTGGCTAAGTTAGCCTTTTCAATGGCCAACGGCATTGCTGGTATCAATTGGGAACACATGAGAAGAAGTAAAAAGATCAGAGTTATGAAGGATTCAAGATGTGAAATAAACTCACTAGTACCATATTACTGGAAAGGAACTTTTTGTAAACTTCGTGAAGGGCCAAAGCTCATGGTCCGGGACATCATCAAGCTTGAAAAAAATTGGGAAAATGTCTCACTAAATCAAATAAAAGCTGCTGGGCCTTACTGGAATACTAAGGACAAATAACAAAGAAAATTACAGCACAGGAACAGGCCCATCAGCCCTGCGTGCCTGCACCGTCTATGTTGCTTGTGTGAAGGAGGGATGTGGAAGCCATTGAAAGGGTGCAGAGGAGATTTACAAGGACGTTGCCTGGATCGGGTGGTATGCCTTATGAGGATAGGCTGAGGGAGCTCGGTCTTTTCTCCCTGGAGAGACGAAGGGTGAGGGGTGACCTGATAGAGGTGTATAAGATGTTGAGAGATATTGATCAGGTGGATTCTCAGAGGCTTTTTCCCAGGGCTGAAATGGCTGCCACAAGAGGACACAGGTTTAAGGTGCTGGGGAGTAGGTACAGAAGAGATGCCAGGGGTAAGTTTTTCACTCAAAGGGTGGTGGGTGAGTGGAATCAGCTGTCAGCGCTGGTGGTGGAAGCAGATTCGATAAGGTGTTTTAAGAGACTTCTGGATGAGTACATGGGACTTAGTAGGATTGAGGGTTATAGGTAAACCTTGTAGGTAGGGATATGATCAGCGCGACTTGTGGGCCGAAGGGCCTGTTTGTGCTGTAGTTTTTCTATGTTCTACCCTTCTGGAGACCATATCCTTCTATTCCCATTCTATTCATGTATTTGTCAAGATGTCTCTTAAATGTCATCATATCTGCTTCCACTACCTCCCTGGCAGTGAGTTCCAGGTGCTCACCACCCTCTGTGTAAAAAAATACTGTTTCAAGAGCACCAATGCCTTTTCAGCACTTCATCTGGTTTAGATTCAAAATGTGAAAATTGATGTTGGAAAATCAATGTTTTCAAAATTGGGGATGAGTTTTATTTTCATCAGGTTGAGAAATGTCAGGGGTGGATCATTTTTGACAATTGTCACCCAGTGTAGAAGAGCTGTCTATTATAGAGTAAAACTCCCTTGAGATTTGTCCAACAACTGAGGCACAGTCTCAAAGGGCACCCTCAATGTGCCAGTGTGAAGTTCCTCCTTGCCACATCTATGATCCTCACAGTGTATCACTGTGGTCCCTGATCTAGGTGACTGTTATGCTGTGGCCCTTGTAGTGTCATCCTGAAAGGTACTTATTGATGAAAGAGACCTGGTACAGGAGGTTTGGCAGCTCTAGGCTGCCCTAGAGCAGAGCTACAGTCCTTACATGCTTACAACATGTGCTCTAGATCATTCAGCCTCAGAAAGGACTCCATCCTCTGGTGCGACCACTCAATCTGAGTTTACATAAGAACATAAGAACATAAGAAATAGGAGCAGGAGTAGGCCATCTAGCCCTTTGAGCCTGCCCCGCCATTCAATAAGATCATGGCTGATCTGTCGTGGCTCAGTTCCACATTCCCACCTTCTCCTCATAACCCTTAATCCCCTCTCTTATCAAAAACCCATCAACCCGCGTCTTAAAAATATTGAGCGAGGCAGCCTCCACCACTTCAACAGGCAGAGAATTCCAGAGATTCACCACCCTTCGAGTGAAGAAGTTCTTCCTCAACTCCGTTCTAAACCGCTCCCCCCCCGCCCCCCCCCCCCCCGCGCTATCTTGAGGCTGTGCCCTCTAGTCCTACTGTCCTTTCTGAGCGGGAAGAGTCTCTCCACCTCTATCCTATCCATCCCATTCATCATCTTATATGTCTCAATGAGATCTCCCCTCATTCTAAACTCTAATGAGTACAAGCCTAGTTTATTCAGCCTCTCCTCATAGCTCAACCCCCTCAACTCCGGCATCAGCCTAGTAAACCTCCTCTGCACTCCCTCCAAGGCCAAAATATCCTTGCGTAAGTGTGGCGCCCAAAACTGCACACAGTACTCCAGCTGCGGCCTCACCAATGCCCTATACAGCCGCAGCAAGACCTCCCTACTTTTATATTCAATCCCCCTCGCTATGAAGGCCAGCATCCCATTTACCTTCCTGACCACCTGCTGCACCTGCAAGCTGGGTTTTTGCGACTCATGCACAAGGACCCCGAGGTCCCTCTGCACCGTCGCCTGCTGCAGTTTCCATTGGTGCCGCAAGTCAAGTGACTAATTTCTGCTGTACTGTCTTAAAAGACAGACTCCACATACACATCAGTGACAGGATAGAGTCCAGACAAACTGTACAGTCTGTGAAAAGATCAGGCACCTTTCTTGTTCTATGTTTGTTCACACTTATCTTTCCTCTGGGTATGATGTTCAAATAAAACCCAGATCGATAAGATGAAAGATTTTCCTCTATGAATGATGATAAAGATTAGAAATGACACAGGCATAGTCATTCCCAGACTCACTTAGCAAGAGTGTACAAATCTGTTTTGCATTTGAAGTACTCAAATTGTAGTGATATCCTTGTGCTGTCTGTGTGTAATTTACATGGGATATGTGGATACAGTTTACTTCAGGATCTCTGGTGGGATTTATTTAGTAAAAAGTCTGACAACACCAGGTTTTAGTCCAACCGATTTATTTGATAGTAAACTCACAAGCTTTCGAGGGGACTCCCTCTTCGTCAGGTGAATGGAGATTTATTTACAGCTAAATCAATACAAACAGGAAATCAATCATCACGTTGGCTACAGTGTGACAGTGCAGAGAGAGGCCATGGCTCTTGGTCACATTGTGAGATCCAGTATCTGGCTCATCTGCATGCTAAGCTTCTTAAATGGTCATGACTCTAAAAATGATTATTACAAAGAATCGATGCACAAAAATATTTGAGTAAAATAATCTTTTTTACAATCTGGATTTGTAAGGTTGATGGATCTCAACATTTAAACAGTGAACTGGCTCACCAGAATTCTCCATCGTTTTGAACTTCAATGCCTATGATTTTACGCTCCTTTTTGCTGATCTTCCGCCACTCCTTTGAACTAGAAAAATTGGAAGATTAAGTGCCGAGGAATTCCAGTTGCAACACATTTTCTATCAGTGCTACTCTTTACAGTTTTTCATGGCTTGATTCAATACCAGAATAAAGATGGGAGTTACCCCAATGCGTGTGTGTGTGTGTGTGTGTGTGTGTGTGTGACCAATGGCCAGCACGTCAATGAAGAAGGAGGTGGGGAAAAATGTGCAGCAGGTATATCAGAGGTGAGGAACCAGACACAGGAGGAGAAACCAATCAATGGCAGAGTGTCTAAAATTCAACCAACAGGAATGGAAACACGAAAGAGGTGGATTATGGAAGAGAGGCATGCGAGGAGAATGGTGTTATTGACAGTTTTGATGGTGATCGCACGTCAACAAAGAACAACAATGACAATGAGGCACAGATTTGCAGTACCATGATTCCCACTGGGTACGATCTTAACCAGCCGTCCACGCCACACTCCCACTGCAGCGAGATCGGAGAATTTGGCAATCAGCCAAATCTCCATTCACTGCAGCCGGATGGGAAAATCCCGCTGGCGTGAACAGTGATAAGATTCCAGCCATTGGATTTTGTTATTTCAATTTTATAAAGACAAGCCAAAGGTTTTTCTCTTCACACTTGATCTCTCAGCATATTTTGGTTTTACTGTCCATAATTTGGTGAAGTGATCTTGTTCGAGTTAAGCACCTGGGCGGGTTTGCTTTCAAAGCAGTTCATTAACTTTCTGCACATTGATGCAGAGAGAAAATTAATCCAAAAAATAATTAATAAGCTACATATATTTTTCTCATCAACTTCTCTACCTCAACTCTTATATTTCATTCATGGACCTGCATCACTTATTACTTACTTATCACTCCATGGGCCCAACCATTCACCTCTTCCCCACGGGTTCCTCATTTGTATCATAAACAGTTTTTCTGCAGTGTTACCCAGTCGGACTTTCTGCACTTTTGTCACGGAATATGAGTGGTCAACCTTCAGTCCCTTCAACATGCTGGGGTCCATTTTGCTGCCAGGTGTTAACTGTAGAAATACAATAGGACTTAATCTCGATTATCAGGCTTTTACAACCTGATTTGTTGGAAAGCTGCGGATCTTCGGCAGTCAGATAACAACCTTTTGATAGAAACATAGAAACTAGGTGCAAGAGTAGGCCATCCAGCCCTTCGAGCCTTCTCCACCATTCAGTATGATTATGGTTGGATCATGCACTTTCAGTATCCCACCCCCACTTTCTCTCCATATCCCTTGATCCTCTTAGCCACAAGGGCCACATCCCGCTCCCTCTTGAATATATCTAATGAACTGGCCCCAACAGCTTTCTGTGGGAGAGAATTCCACAGGTTCACAACTCTCTGAGAGAAGAAGTTCCCCCTCATCTCAGTCCTGAACGGCTTATCCCTTATTCTTGGCTGTGGCCCCTAGTTCTACATTTCCCCAATGTTGGGAACATTCTTCCTGCATCAGGATTTTATATGTTTCTATGAGATCCCCTCTTATTCTATTTTTGCTATCTTTCATGGCTCAATTTAACTTTCAAAAGATTTTTAAAATTCTTTCATAGGATGTGGGTATCAGCAGCGAGGCCAACATTTGTTGTCCATACCCAGCTTGAACTGAGTGGTTTGATAGTTCTTTTTGATAGTGGTTTTTGATAGGAGAGGGGATTAAGGGTTATGGGGAGAGGGCGGGAAAGTGGAACTGAGCAGCGACAGATCAGCCATGATCTTATTGAATGGCGGGGCAGGCTCGAAGGGCTGGATGGCCTACTCCTGCCCCTATTTCTTATGTTCTTATGTTCTTATGTTTGTTCGGCCAATTCAGAAGGCAGTTAAGAGTTAATCACAATGCTGTGAGTCTGGAGTCACATACAGGCCAGGTGAGGATGGCAGATATCCTTCCCTAAATGACACGAGTGAACTAGATGGGTTTTATGACAATTGATGGTAGTCCCTTGGCCACTATTGCTGAGACTAACTTTATATTCCAGATTTATTTACTGAACTCAAGTTCAACTAACTGCTATGGTGGGATTTGAACCCACCTTCCTGGAGCAATATCATGGGTCTCTAGAATATGGTCCAGTGATAGCATCGCTACACAATGCCCCTAAGGGTGAGGGTATGAACTATTCTCATTTCTCAGGCTAAGCTTCTTTTGTGGCTAAGGAGCAAAACCGTGGACATCAGGAGCTTTGTGTTTAGAGCTTGATGATGAAGCTCTGCACTCCCACCAATGCCCAGTCCCTCTTTGTTCATCTGCAGTAAAAGCCCTTGGCTGCCAGCTTCTCACAACAACCTGACTGAAATCAGCGACTCCAACCCATGGATGAAGTAGGAACCAAACTTGTGTGCCATTACCATGAATGTAAAGTATGGTGGCATTCAAACTTGCTGACATTTGCAAAGAGCTACAGGAAACTGTTGAATTTTTGGTAGCTGTTTTGAGAATGTTTTCATCTTTGTTAATTGGTTTTCAAATTATTTTTGGGTCAGACAGCTTGGTGTATTTTCCTCAATTATTCATTTTGTGGCACATGCCTAAAAAGGTTAATTTTTAACTTCAGGGAGAATGAGCAAGTGTCTCTTTCTTGTTGGGTGGGCTGTCTTACTTTTATTATTAGACCATAAACACAAGAATCCATTAATTTACATACACGAGGAAAGAAAATACTCTGGGTTGTTGCTTTTCTGTCTCAGTGTTCCCTGCCAACATGTTACATTCCTTTATAGTATTATAAGGTCATGTTTGGCTAGATACTTTATGACTTCTGTGCCAAGTATCTGTTTGTTTATTATCATGTGAACATATCAGTCTGCTGAATAGTAAATCCTGTCTATCCATTTTTTAAAATTATAGCATTTGTATGTAAGACATTAAGTTGAGGCATAAATTAATAAAACATATCAATTAATGTTTCAATTGAGGAGGAGAACTTTCTGATCAGATTGATGAGAATTCGCAGCGAGTCTAACAATACTCAGGGGGTGAGTTTCTACATCGATTCCGCAGGGGCAGGCAGTGCTAGAAGTAATGCTACACAAGCAAAATTTCTCCTGCCTTTGGAATACGTGAGCACTTGTAAACTTATCCTGAATTTGTTGTGTGTATGTAGGTTGTCAGCTAAAATCTCAAAACATTTCAATTTTAACCAGCAGAGGCTTTTTGACTGGTCTTTGTGACTTTTGATTTCAGAACTTTGCTTGCCGTTAAAATGCATTCTTTCTGACCTTTGGCATTTATCGACAGCAAATAGCATAGGCTAGACACACAATCAATCTCCCTCTGTGCTTTATTTTTAATACTCTGTGGGGGAGAAATCAGTTTGCCTGCTGCCTTCGATATCGAAAAATATTGTGTAGCACTACATAAACAGATCTCTCCCTCTTAGTCGTACTTGGTATGGGTCACACATTAGTTAAAGTTCCCTCTGGCCCTCCTCAACCATGCACCTTGATCCAAACTCAGAAGAATACTCCTTATTGCCCCAGGTTGAGGTTTCTGTTATCCCCACTGTCGTCCCAATGATCTTTCTGACTGGCACTGATAGTTTTAATAGTGATGCTATTGATTGATATCCACAGGAAGCTAACTAGTTTCATTGACATATCCAGTAAATAAGAGATACATTCATTACAATGGTCTGGAACAGATCAGGACCCATGTTTTAGAGCTGGGAAGATGGTGTTCCGAACCACAGTGCAACTCCATCCTCTTTTTAGTATTCAGATCTGTCCATGGTTCTGCCATTGAATTTTTTGGAATGTTCACTTTGATTGGAGTCCTATATTTTCATAGAATTATTGAATCCTGCATTGCAGAAGGGTGCCATGTGGCCCAACAGGTCTGCACCGACCACAATCCCTATCCCCATCCCCATGCATTTCCCCTAGCTCATCTCGCTGTCACCTAAAGGGTAATTTAGCATGGCCAATCCACTTAACCAGCACATCTTTAAGACTGTGGGAGGAAACCGGAGCACCCGGAGGAAACCTACACTGCCACAGGGAGAACGTGCAGACTCCACAAACAGTGGCCCAAGCCAGGAATCGAATCCGGGTCCCTGGCGCTGTGAGGCAGCAGTGCTAATCTGTGTCACCCTGCTGCCCAATATTCTTTATTCTGTGATGATGATATTTTGTAATTGGGCAGCAGTCTGGATTACGTCCTTCACTACAGCTCAACACAATTATTGGCTATAACATTCGTACAATGTCCCTGCTTTATTTACAGGATGAAGCAGAATGGAGTGACATACATGGATTGAACAGCTGATCAGTCCTCCTCCGTTGTGCACTTTCAACAGCTTCTCAAACAGCTTCAGCCTTTTGATGTTGTTTTTTGCATAGTTGATTTCTTGCAGGTTTATGGTTTCTGCCACTGAGCCAGTGAAATCGACAATTGCATCGCCAGTGTTCCCTCCATCCAGGGCTTCATAGCATCCTGACAACCTGCAGGCAGTAACGTAATCCGTATCACATCAAGCCACCACATCCTGCTTTGGGAGAGTCAAGAGAGTGACAACAATCAATTAATGCAACCAGCTCTAACTGCACTTACTTTTCCTTCCAGCAAAATCTCCATGTTTAAATCAATGTTCATAGTTCTATTTCCACTAATAGCCAGCGTATGGTGTAGAGCGATGCAAACCGCACATGTTCAATCTGTATACCAACCCTGGTAGTTCACTCAGATCTTCCCCTTGCTTTGCCCCACACATGTGAAATGGTGCCTCTCAAGCTACATATGACCAATTGTCTCTAATAGAGAGAGTTGCCTATCTCTTCATCTTCCTTCTGAGACTAGAGTCCTTCATAGTCTACAACCAACTCCCAGTTACCAATATTTCCACCCAAAACCAGAGATACTACCAACAAGTGTCCAAAGATTGCAATAAGTCTTTGAAGACAGAAGTCCTTTCACCAAAATCCCTTTATTTACAATTCCAACCAGTAGTACACACAGTGCTATCAGTTAGCAACTGACCTTTAGGAGTCCCAGAGGGGCAGACACTCCTGGTTAAATACCTGGTAAAGATTCCCTGATTGGCCCATCAATTAACTCCTTAATTAGGGAGCTCATATTCCAATAGATCAATCTCAATGATCTGATTGAAGTCATTACAAAAGTCAAGTATCATGAGGATATGCCTTATGCCAAATGATGATTGTTACTCCAGATTCTGGAAAATGACTTTTTAAAACACAGACTAAAGTGACTTAAACTCACACCCAAGATGGCTATCTAATTTGCATACATTTTATATTTCAAACCCAATGAAGTGGACACTGCAAAAACTCACCAAAGATAACAACCATATTTCCTGTTCCATTAATAAAAGATCCAGATTACTCAACTGGTGGAGACAAACTAACCCTTTGTATGTTTTAAGCGCTTTTTGTTCAGCAAAAATGAGGACAGATGCTAAGAAGCTGGGAGAGATCCTTCCTCTCGTTCCACCCAACACCCAGGATTTTGGGCCCTGTCTGTTTGACTCTCCCTCCATTTGCAGCAGACAGAGATTTTAAAGAAAGAACTAAACTCTGTCTCCAGAAGAATTGGCAGATCATCCATCTGCAGCTTTAAATCACCTCAACACTGAAAGGAGAAGACCACAGAGTGAAAGCAGCAAGACCATTGGATATAGACTGAAACCAACTGAGTCACCAACCCACAGACTGAACTCCCTTTAAATTTTATGGATTTAATTTGATCAATCTGTGTTTCCTCATTTTGTAATCTATATTTTTATGTGTGTGCGTGTGAACTTTGAGTGTATCTTTGTCAAAAATTGGGCATATTTTAATATTTTTGTTAGACCAGTTTAAGTAGTGGTATAAGAATATCAAACGTCTTTCTTTGGTAAACTTAAGAAAATCCATCATTTTGGTTCATTTGTGATCACAGCACGTAAACAGTTCAGTGCTTTCTGAATTGGCAAGTATTTCTGCAGCGGAGGACAGTTCTCCATGTTCCTCACGATATATTTTGTGGTGGCGGAGGCTGTCGGTCTCAGTGGGATTTCCCATTGAATCCAACCCTGCTGCCAGGAAACCCACAGCGAGGGTTCACCCTTGGTGGAACTGGAAGATCATTCCAAGAGGAATGACCAGAAAATTCCCAGCCAAGTGAGCAGAGGGCAAAGAGGAGGACCATTTAACCCCTCCTCGTCTAGTCATAACGTCAATTTTAGCATCAACTTTTTTGCTTATTACTAAGTAATTTTCTACTTTCATTACATCTGAAATATCTTATCAACTTTAATTTTTAGTTTAGATACTAAGATAAATATCTAGACATTCTAATACTGCAGGCAAACCACTTGTCACTTGTCAGAATGAGTGTGGGAAAAACATTCTATGTTATTGGCTTTGAGTTAGCGTTGGATAAATTGCAGCTTGGTATGGCTCCTGCTCTGACCAAGACAGCAAGAAACTACAAAGGGTTGTGAACATATCCCAAACCACAAACCGGCCTCCCATCCATTGATTCCATCTACTTCTCAATGCCTCAGAAAAGCAGCCAGCACAATCAAGGACCCGATGCACCCCGGACATTCTCTCCTCCACCTTCTTCTGTTGAGGGAAAGATACAAAAGTTTGAGAGCACGTACCAACCAACTGAAGAACAGCAGCTTTCCTGCTGCCATCAGACATTTGAATGGATCAACCTTATATTAAGTTGATCTTTCTCTATACCCTAGCTATGACTTTAACACTATGCTCTGCACCCTCTCCTTTTCTTCTCTCCTATGTACTCTATGAATGGTATGTTTTGCCTGTATAGTGTGCAAGAAACAATATGTTTCACTGTATCCCATTAGATGCGATAAAAATAAATCAAATCAAATCAAATCAGAGAAGTTGATCTGTGAGCAGAATAAGAAGTCTCACAACACTAGGTTAAAATCCAACAGGGAAACAGCAAAGCTCTGAAAGCTCATGATTCCAAACAAATCTGTTGGATTTTAATCTGGTGTTGTGAGGCTTCTTACTGTGCCCACCCCAGTCCAACACTGGCATCTCCATATCAGTATTAGGTGTAACAGAGAATCCTACAATTTGTCTTTCAAGTTCAGAAATTCCTGCTGGAACCATGAACCGAGCTCAAATTGTTTGAGTGACAGGGTGATGGTGAAAGGAAAGGAAGATATTATCCTCCAAGAGACAAGGTTTGTATTGATATACAGATCGATGGAGAATGGTTTCTACCAGCGGGGGTTTTCAATCTGTTCCTTACAACACTGCGTGTTTGCTAAAAGTCTGTTTTGACTAGCACATTGAAAGAACTCTCGAACAGTGCACACACACAGCATCACACCACCTGTTATGAGTCAGTGATGTGGAAATGCCAGCGTTGGAGTGGGGTAAGCTCAGGTGGCCCCAGTAATTCACCTGATGAAGGGGCAGCGCTCCGAAAGCTTGTGGCTTGTGCTGCCAAATAAACCTGTTGGACTTTAACCTGGCGTTGTGAGACTTCTTATTGAGTCACTGATCCAGTGACAGACTGCTGTTTTTATGCGTCACTGACTAGTCATTTAAAGAACTAGCAGGTGCTGAGTACAGCATTCAACTTGGTTTTTTACAGTCTGTAAAATCTAAATATACAGAAAACGAAAGCATACTCAGAGGAAGAACACTGTAATACCGCAAAACAAGTGATATTTAATTTATAAACTAGAGTAAGTAGCTCTGTGATCCCAGCAGAGGAATGTTGTGCATGCACAGCTTGAGAATTGCAGGAAGAGCAATTTGTATTTTAATTTACTGGGATAATAGATAGAACAAATAGCCTTTATGAGTTTGTAGATTAGAACTGATCACCTAAGGAGTTCCGACAGGGATTTTCCAGAGTTTTATCTTCTTTATTGGCCATGGACCTGTTACTGTCACTCTGTCTTTCTCAGGATATTATATGTTTGGAGGTGGAGACAGGGTGAGAAGGGTTGGTGAAGGGGTACAAAATATAAACTCATGATGCTCTATCCATCACGGGTATGGGGAAAGTGGGAGCGCTTGTCCTTTGGCTGCCTGTCAGTCTTGTATGTTTCGCGTTCTGGGGCTTTTTTAATGGTTTATAAAGGAGTTATCGATGGATAAGATAAGCATTCTGTGTACTATAGCTAAGCTAAGTGGTACCTGACACTGATGGGGGGGGGGGACTGTGTGTAGTATAATAGGGTAATAGAATAGTTTTGAAATGACTGATGTAGATCATGATGTAACAGTGACATTAGCAGTGATGTGCTGGACACTCGGCATGGTGGCCCAGTGGTTAGCACTGCTGCCTCATAGTGCCAGGGACCCAGGTTCGATTCCCAGCTTGGGTCACTGTGTGGAGTTTGCACATTCTCCCTGTATCTGCATGGGTTTTTTCCAGGTGCTCTGGTTTCCTCCCACACTCCAAAGATATGCAGGTTAGATTGACTGGCCATGTTAAATTGCCCCTTAGTGTCAGGGGGATTAGCAGAGTGAATATGGGAGTAGGGTTTGGGTGGAATGGATGGGCCGAACAGCCTCATTCTGCACTGTAGGGGTTCTATGAAAGGATGGAATATTCTTGTGATGGAACGAAACCTAGCACAGTGTATTTTTTATAAAAATATATCCTCATTGCTATTTGTTAAAGTTAAACTCAATCCTATGCCTGAAAAAACCCATTAAGATGGCTGACCTTCTGTGAGTTACTGACCCTCTGTGAGTCATATCTCATTATTTCTGAGGAGCTACAAACAGACCACCTGGGGACTGCACAACCCCACCTCAAAGAGAGCTACATAAAGGCTATTTGCTTTTGACAAATTGGCCCTCCAGCAGAGTCAGAGTGGCTCCTGAGATAATGACCACCCAAACACCAGATCCTCAACAAGAAGCACCCCTTTCCAGTCTATAATTGCTGAGACATTATCAGTCTGGAACATAGAACCAATTTCCAGACACTGGATGATGTCTTTTATTGAAGATATTGTGGAGAAGTAAGGACACCTGACTTAAGACTGTGCCTTGTTGAACAGGTTGAGCCTTCCTGGGCTCAAACCCAATCTGTTTCTTTAACATCTGATATGTTTCTTTAACATCTGATAAGCAGCTACACAGGTGGTGCTCTCGCCAAGTTGGACATCTGGTTCCGATCTACCCTTCCACTGTTAAAAGTTCTGCACCATCACCTACAAACTGATTCATCTCTGCACGCCTATTTCACCTTGTGAAGCTGCCACCACCAAAAGAGTGAACTTTACCTGATGGGTTTTCAGTCTGCTAATCTCTATGAAGGAATTCCGCATGGGACTTTAATTCTAGATCTCTCCTGAATCAATATTTATTCACTTTATAGGAATTGGATTACATCCAAACCGAGAGGTTGAGCAATTTGGCTTCACTTGTTAATGGAGAAACAAATCAAAATGCCCATCTGTTTCCAGACAGGTGTTGAGAGAAAAAAATAGCGTTGTTTGAACTCCCCTGGTCAAGTGATCCAGAGACCCAGGGCAATGCTCTGGGGACCTGGGTTTGAATCCCACCATGGCAGATGGTGAAATTTAACTTAATGCAGCCTAATGATGCCCATGAAACCATTGTTGAACGACCTAAAAAACCCATCTGCTTCACTCATTTTATTGTTGTGATCTATAAACTGATCACAAGAGATTCAGACACATGTTAGGATAGTTTATTTCAGCAACTAGGGACAACACTGTCTTAAGAGTCATCTAAAAAAAACTCTGCCAAATCACAAATGGCAAGGAAGGAAATCTGCCATCCTTACCTGGTCTGGCCTTCATGAAGCTCCAGACCCACAGCAATCTGGCTGATGATTAACTTCCTTGCTGAAATGGCTTAGCAAACCACTCAGTTCAAGAGCAAATTTTTATTATTCCATCCTTATAGTTGTAAAGCCAACCCTCAGAACGGATCAGGCAAACCCGAATCCATTCTGGGGTGACACTGTGGTGCAGTGGTTAGCACTGCTACCTCACAGCGCCAGGGACCCAGGTTCGATTCCTGTCTTGGGTATGGAGTTTGCACATTCTCCCCTGCATGGGGTTTCCTCCAGGTGCTCTGGTTTCCTCCCACAGTCCAAAGATGCGCAGGTTAGGTAGGTTAGCCATGCTTAATTAATATCAGGGAGATTAGCACAGTAAATGCATGGGGTTATGGGGATAGGGCCTGGATGGGATTGTGGTTAGTGCAGAATCGATGGACCGAATGGCCTTCTTCTGCACTGTAGGATTCCATGATTCTATGATTCATTCTTGCTTGCCCCAAAAGCCAAATTCAAATTGAGTCATCACAGTCCCCAAAATAGAGACAATCAAGATCCAAGCTGACATGATAAGGCATTGTACCCCAACCTGGGCTTGGTCTAAGCCAAAAGGCTAAGTGGCTCCAGGTTTCATTACAGAGAAAGGTTTTAACACTTCTATAATCTTACTTTGCATATGCCTTCTCCAGGAGTGCACTCCAGAATTCCTCTTTTGAGTTAGAGTGACAAAACAGGAGCTGCCCGTTCATTGTGGGAAGACGATCATCAATAACAACATCAATCCATTCGGCAAAGCGCCAGAACCGGAAGTGAAAGATGCCAGCGTAACTATTTGGCTTCCTTGAGTCCCAGTCCTGCTTTTTCCAGTCTGGAATTACCTGCAATCAACAAGAGGAAATTAGGCAATTAAAAACAGACAAGGCTGCAAATACCCAGCAGGTGTGGTATAGCGTCTGTGGAGAGGGAGACAGAGTTAATGCTTCACGTCTGGGGGAGGTAGATGATCTTACAGGCTTTCCACGCCAGTCAATCTGGCACTGTTCACCAGGCACCCTGGCACTGTCCACTGGACACTGGGCAGTGCCAACGGGGGGTGGGACAGAGCCTGAAGGGGTGGGGCCTGATGGGGACAGGGTCTGATGGCACACAGCAAGATGAGTGATGCAGTTGGACAGATTTTCCTCTGCGATGCAGCCCAGAAAGGGTCAGAATAGCAATGCAGAATAAGGCAAAATATGAGCATTGGGCCTAACAACCGGAGGGAGGTGACTTCTTGCAAGCTGTGCCTAGCCTTCATTCTAATCCTATCTTTTACTCTCGTTCTGTGCTTCCAAAACTTTCACTCTAACTCTTTTAAAGTCTCTAACAATATTCTAATCCAATCTCTTCGCTAAGTTGATCTTTCTGTACACCCTAGCTATGACTGTAACACTACATTCAGCACTCTCTTCTTCCCTTCTCTATGAACGGTATGCTTTGCATAGTGACAATAATAAATCAAATCAAATCATATCAAGAATCAAACACCTCAGCACCCTAACCTCAATTTCTTTCCACTTGCCAGGAATCCTTCTTCTCCAGCTGCCATATGCAAATGGTGATGGGAGTGTGGCGGAACTTGGGAAGAGTTTTTTGGCATCCCCCTTTGTTATCACCACTTCCCAAGCTTTCAGTGTGAAAGGTAGCTGGCATGCTCTTGGTTGTGGCACTGCTGGGTTTTAGCAGCCAGGCTCTTGTTGGCACAGGAATCCTGGCAGGTGCCCCCCCCCCCCAACTTTGTATAAAAAGTGCCCCCAGGCCCATGCCTCTCTCTTCTGTAAATTTTTTGAAGTTGGTATTTGAATCTAATTCCTCTTTTGAGATTTATGTCAGCAGCGATTATGCCTCACAATCTCCCTCAACATCTGTTATGTCCTGTTAACAATACACTTAGCTATCTATATTTCACCACTTATCAATACATATTCAATGCTGAAAATGACAGAGAGTGAGATGAAAGTGCTTGGCAGCTGTAAAATATTAAGAGGGTCAAATGCCAGTGATGTGCAATCAAATAGCAAGCTCATCGACGTGTGTGAAGTCAAATAAGACAAAATAATCAAATGTTGTCCGAATAGAAGTTCTGAAGCACAATCTGACAAGATTCAAACAGAACATTGAACTTTATCTCCATTAAGAAGCATGGACACAATGGTCCAAAATCTTCTTGCCTCCCGAGGGTCGTATCCTGGAGGTTCCCCTGGAAAATATGCTGCGGATCCCTCTTACCTCCCCATGCACTGACTGTACTGGAATTGACTGGGGAGTTTCAACTTCTGATGGGCAATTCACAATGCTGGAACTCTCTGAAACAGTGACTTATATTCGTAGACTTTGAATGGTTCTGACTCACTTAACGAATAGTTACTCAGAAAAGTTAGAAGAATTAAAACCAGTTCTGACTCCTCAGCAATAATACTACTGACACTGCCCACCCTCCAACTACCCCCACTCTGAGTATCTTCTTGCACTCCGATTACACCCTGTCCATCCAATTAGTGCCTTATCTCCAACTGCCTTGCCTACATCCCACGCCCATTCATGACTGCCTCATAACCCCCGAACTTACTCCCCCCAGCTACCTTCCCCATTCTGTTAAATAACTCTGTCACCCTGACTGCCCCCCGTAATTCCCCTGACTACCCACTTCAAACTACCCCCATCTCCAATGACTGCCCCTCCCCCAACAGTCCCTACCTTCTGGCTACCCTTTCCCACCCCTAACCTTCCAAAAAAGCTCCAATCATCCTCCACCACCCAACCCCTCCTGCAATGCCAATCTTCCCTTCCTGATCCACCCCATCAGCTCACCTACTTCTCTTCTAGCATTTCAAAGTGGCTGTGACACTTAAATACAAGGCAATATAGCAACTGGTGCTATAAAAAAGGAGTGTAACTTGGCTCTATACACCAAGCCAAGGAGTGGGCACACTCCATATTTCTCAGCAGGTTTGGGTTGGAGGTGCAGGTGAGAAATGAGGATCTCTAGTCTAAGATAAGAAAATAGACGAAAAGTGACAATCTGACGATGAAGGATGTCATTCCGTGGAAGATTTGGTCCAATACAAAAAGTACTGTGGAGGGTCAAAGGTTGAAAGGAGGTTACGACACCAGATGTGATGAAAATGACAAGCTCTCACCTTTTGCCACAGACCATCCCGAAGAGCTAAACAGGAGCAAGCAGCAACAAACCAACAATTCCCCAACTCCCCTTGGTGCAGATCATGCGAACTGATTCCATTGACAAATAGTTTGGGGGATTCACATAGCTCCTAAGGGAGAGATTAAAAATGGGAAATAAATCTTAAAGTGAACGCATTTTATTAAATTGTACAAACTTGGTTTCTGGTTCACATCATTGAATCAATGATGGGTCGTTCATACATAAAGTCATTCTTCCTTGAATAGAAAGTGCAGGACATGTGAGAATGGGTGGAGAATGTGCTTCAAAGTGATGAGAGAATCAATACAATTTAATCAAGGATTTGTGTCTGGAGAGGGTCTTTCATTTTCTAGAAAAAGGGCTCAACTCTTGACCTAAGGTGGAAAAAAAAACAAAATTTGACTTGAAGCCTCATTAGGTCATCCCAACATTTTTCAATACCAGAGTAAATTTTTGCAATTTTGAGACAATGGGGATTGAATGAAGTAATAATATGTAGAGCTGGATGCCTTCAGTGTTACATAGAAAGGGAGGTGTTGCTGCAGGAGGTCACTGAGAGGGCAACCTGTGAGTGAGAAACAGGAGTTTGGGACCAAGTCCTAGAGGAGAGAGGCAATAATCAGGTAGAGAAAGGGTTTTCTAGATAACATTACCATATATTAAATAGAAACCTCAGAAGAGTTTGGGTATTCTTTAGCCTCCAGAGCAGATGGAATTTGGAGCTAGGTTAGATCTTAGGTGTAGAGATTATCAGTGATGAACCCATAGTCCATTTTCCCCAATTCTTGCTTGCTACATCTAAAGAAATATCTCCGAAACTCTGATAAGTCGGAGAATTTTGATTGAGTAGCCTGATGGAACAGTGGCAAGTCCAGGGTGCAAGACAGCTGGTAGAGAGGTCAAGCTATTTGACACTGAACTATCTGAAAGAAGCTGGCACCATGATTGCAGATGATGACACAAAGAGAGAGCGTATAGTTAAAGAGCAGGGGTTGCTGATAGTTCCTTGGAGAGTTCCAGAGGGGGTCATGCAAGAAGAAGGAGAAATTACTGTTGGAAATGTCACATTTAATTTGATTTGATTTATTATTATTACATGTATTGATATACAATGAAAAGTGTTGTTTCTTGTTTGCTACACAGACAAAGCATACCACTCATAGAGTACATAGGGGAGTAGGAAAGGAGAGGGTGTAGCATATGATATTATAGTCATAGCTAGGATGTAGAGAAAGATCAACTTAATTGTAATAACTCCATGGAGGCAAAAGTCCTGTGACCAAGTTACTTTATTTACACCGTACATCTGTACACAGCCAGGTCTCCAATTGCTCCCTGCTAAATGTCAGCTGGGAGTCTGACACACCTGCTTTAAATAGGGAGCATGAGGCGCCCTGATTTAACCATCAATTAGGACTCATCAGGTAGTTCTTTTCATGCGCCAAACGAGTAAAACAAACTCAAATTAATGTAGGGGCAAATTAAGAGGGGCAGCCCCCCAAAAAGGAAGGGGGGGGAGTGGTGGTAACGGCCCAAACAGAACCCAAAGTCCAAAGGAAACTTAAAACATTAAATCAAAATGTGGTTGTGAGGGTCTATAATGCGCGCCAGCCCCTGCGGTGCCCAGCGGGCGTGGAAGGCATCAACTGCCCCCGTGGACACCGCGTGCTCCCTCTCTAGGGACACCTGGCCGTGAATGTAGCCGCCATAGAGGGGCAGACAGTCAGGATGAATGATCCTGTCGATCACTCGCTGCCTAAGATTCATCAGGTAGTTCATACTCAAGCAAGCCAACCTCATTAGCCTGGCTGAAGTCATCATATTAATATAAGGCAGGTCCATTCAAAACTCTGATTGCAGCACGGAAGAAGCTTGATTTAATTGGTATGTGTTCTCAGGCTCTTATACCTTTTTCCCAACGGAAGAAGGTGGAAGAGAGTATGTCTGAGGTGCATGGGAGTCCTTGATTATACTGGCTGCTTTTCCAAGACAGCGGGGAACTGCAAATGGATTCGATGGATCGGAGGCTGGTTTGCGTGATGGATTGGGCTACATTCGTAACTCTTTGTAATTTCTTTCAGTCTTGGACAGAACAGGAGTTATACCAAACTGTGACACATCTGGAAAGGATGGTTTCTATGGTGCATCTGTAAAGATTACTGGGAGTTGTAGTGGACATGCTGAATTTCCTTAGCCTCCTGAGAAAGTAGAACCCTTGTAGGTAGAAAGGGTAGAATTATACAAGGGGGATGACCCAGAAGAGGTGTTAGAGGTGGATGGCTTGTTGAATTCTGCTGAGATACATTAATTTAATACAGAATGGAAATTAAACCTGGTTTAGTCTGTGCAGTGGATAAGTTTGACTTGCATCAAAAACGAGTTGGTCTGGATGGGAGATAAATTGATAGTAGCAATGGTAGCTTCATGGAGACAGGAGAAACTTTACTCCTTCCACCTCCACAAAATATAACTTTGAAAAAGTCTGGTCATATCTTTCATGCAGCTTTTAATGCTTCCTTTCATGCCTGCTGGTTTGGCCATTCAAGCTCTCAAGCAACAAGGATGAGCAGCTCCATTCATCTGAAACTAAACTTAGTTCTTTGCTACATGAATTTACAGACCCTTTTCTCCCTTGGAGAATAGTATTCAGTGTTGCAGGATAAATAACAACATATTGAACGCCCCCACCCCCCCCTTGTCATGAACACTCATATGACCAACAAACCCTGCTGTGGGACCCAAACCCTGAGCCTTCCAGCTGAGAGAGTACCAACTGAATCAGTCAGGCTCATGAAAATGGTGTTGGGGTCCGATAATCAACTTAGAGCCTTGGTCTGTATAAAGTAAAATATACCTGGTTTAGTGGATAGGTATCTTGTCCATTTATGTGCTTTAGACAAACTTTGGACATCAATGGATGGTCAGGGAGCCACTACCAATTTTCAACAGATGAAAGCCGGACATGAGTTGAGTTTATCGCCCCTGTGGCTCAAAGTAATACTGGACAGTGCTCCACAGTACTCCCCAAGCAATTATTCATGAAGAATTATGCACTTTCATATGCAAATATTAATGTTGCTTTCATACTTAGGAGAAGTAAGATAATTGGCGTAAGTATCTTTGCCAAACAGCTGGCTTATTAAAATTCATTCTAAATACACTAGACCTGTTACAAAGGATTGGTGAAGTGACTTGTGAGCTTTGGGAATGAGTGGAGCTTCTCTTGCCTGTCAATCAACTTGATTTGTTTTTCTTCAAGTGAAAGCACACAATAATTGATGGAGTACAATTTGACAATAACTACATTTTCTACTTGGAAACAAGTTTTATTTAATTTTTTGTGATTCCTTTTTCTAATTGAGGTAATATAAGTCATTAGCAGCTTCCTGCGTGATGCAGATTAAAGAGAACAACTTTTAAGTTTACTGGTGACACAAATCCGTGTGACGCTGATGAAATATGTGGCACAAATTGATGCGATTTAATAGGGTTTGAAGAGGGTCAACACTTGACTGATCGCTGAAAATTTATACATTAATGTGGATGAACACAAGGTGACACATCAAGCAATGAACATCATCAACTCTGACGGGAAAACAGAGCAGCTGAAGCTTGAGGAAGGAGGAAGAGCAGAAGATTGGTGGATGTTAATACACCAGTCTTTGCAAATCCATCTGTAGCATTACAGAGTAATGAGCGTCTGGCAAACTGGATTCCAGGAAGCACAGCCAGAGGATAGGGCCTCAGAATATTCTAAGGATGTTATATTACGTACAGCTGCCCATCTAACTCACCAGGACAATGTATTCGCCAAACTAGGATTTAACTCAGGGACCACGCACATCTCAGATTTTTCTGGCGTTAATTTTTTTCTTGTTTTGTGCGATATGGGTGTCACTGCCTAGGCCAGCAGTTGTTGTGCATCCTGAATCACCCTTGATAAGGTGACGTTGAACTGCCTTCTTGCAGTCAATGTGATGCAGGTACACCCGCAGTGCTGTTAGGGAGGGAGTTCCAGGATTTTCAGCCAGCGATAGTGGAGGAACACTGATATATTTCCATGTCCAGAGGGAAGCTTGTAAATGGTAGTGTTATCATGGCTGAAATGTTATTGTCCCGCCTGCCATGGGAATCGGAGCGGGCATGGGGCGGACTGTGGAAAAGTCCATTGATCTTGAGTGGGATTTTATAGTTTTGGGATGAGGAAGGCCGTAAAATCCCACCATGTGTCCGCTGCCCTTGTCCTTCTAGGTGATACAGGTCATGAGATTTTGCTGTTGAAGGAGAGTTGGTGAGTTGTTGCAATGCAATTTATACGTGGTCCACATTTCTGCCACTGTGTTTTGGTGGTGGAACGAATGTACTTTTTATGCTGGTTTAAGATATCAAACAAGTGGTCTGCTTTGTCCTGAATGATGTCAAATTTCTTGAGTCTTGTTGAAGATGCACTCACCAAGGCAAGTAAATATTTTTCTATCATTTATATATTGTACAGATGTTTTATCTATTTGGCTATCACTGCAACACAGTAAAACTGTTTTTGTACTAGCTTCCTAAAACTGAAATGTATTTTAGGAATATTGGCCAGAACTTTCTTTCTCCCTTAAGGGATTATTGCCGTGCATTATTATTTCCGTAATATTTCTCACGTTTGATGGACACAATTTATGTTGATCATATCTCCAAGTACATCGCTTGGTAGGTTAGTGATGGACCATAGTGAAGACTGGGTGGGGTGAGAAGATCAAATATACCATCCTCATGAAACATCACCAAAAGAAACAATTCATTCTGAAGCTATAAAAGTTCTTCTGAGTCCCATAAAGAAACTTTGGACTCACCTTGCCAACTCTTGCTGCCCCAATTCATACCCCCACCTACAGCCATGTTGTGTTTGTGCCAGGTGCATGCAGGAGTTGAGGGTCTGAATATTAAAAAGTTTAGGATTTAAAGTCTCTTCAGACTTCAACAAGGCATCTTGGTGCCTCTTACATTGCCTGGGCCCAGCCAAACTTAACATTGGGAATGTAGCCTGCATTTCCCATCAAATGTGGGTGTGCGCTGTTCAGATGTAACAATTTACCCTGACTCAAAGCAACTAATTTACTGACAAATACACGGAATGCCCAACATACAATGTCTTGTTACCTCAGATACTGGAATGCATCAAAAGCAGTTCAGAAAAAGTTTATTAAAATTTATAAGTTTCACAAGTAGTGTAAATAAAATTCATTAGTGTCACATTAATACTGCAATGAAGTTACGGTGAGTAGTGGGGGAGGGGGCCGAGATCGGTCTGGGTGGTGGGGATCGGGGGATGAGAGGGTCAGTAATGTTGGGGGGAGGTGACGCAATGCCTGTGGGGGAGGCATTATCCGGCCCATGAGCGATGTGACAGGAGAGCCACATTCTATCATGTTTTTCTGCGCATGCGCAGTTGGAAACACCGATCAGAGCTGTAGGATTTATGGTGCATAAAGCCCCACCTACAGGCTTCTACAGCGCGATTTAGAATGACTGATATTTTTCAGGCAGAGTGTGTATGGGGGCACCTGAAAATGGGTCTAAAAGTCAGATCTGAAACACTCCCAGTTTCATGTCTGCCCAGCATTTAGAATCAAAATGGTAAAATAGGGCCCTGTGTCTCCTGCCAATGTAAGCTGGCCTTCCAAATGGCCACCGATACCCATGTGCCCTTGTCTATGTAGGTGTAGACTATCACTGATGCCACTTGCAGGACACACAATGCCTGGTGGATCTGATGCAGATGCCAAAGTCATTTGTCCATCTTGAGCCCTGTCCTGAGCACGCAGCTGGATCACGACCTCCCCGCAGTGTCAGTGTCCAAAGATCGGGATGGAGCGTGAGGAGAGATTTCTGATACAACCTCCATGTCCTGCATTTGATTCTCTGGAGAGAGGTGGGGGGGGAAGACTGTGGAACGGGAGATTCAAAAACTACGGGGAGGCCACGCACCAACTGCCTGCCCAGCATGGGACTCGGAAACCCGGTTAGTGATCCGAATACCATCGAACTTGAAGAAGTCCTGGAGCTGCAAATGTGGGATATGGAAAATAATGTCGGAGAATGTATTAGAAAGTTACTGATCAATAGTTCTTCCTCATGATTCATTCTCCCCACAGACAACTGACAGTTTAATTAAACATCCATCTAACTTCCAAAGGTTTGCATGCAATAAGTACTTTAAAACAAGATACTTACATTGGCAGGAGACACAGGGCCCTATTTTACCATTTTGATTCTAAATGCTGAGCAGACATGAGACTGGGAGTGTTTCAGATCTGACTTTTAGACCTGTTTTCAGGTGCTCCCATACACACTCTGCCTGAAAAATATCAGCGATTCTAAATCGCGCTGTAGAAGCCTGTAGGCGGGGCTTAACACGCCCTAAATCCTACAGCTCTGATTGGTATCTCCAACTGCGCATGCGCAGAAAAAAATGATAGAATGCGGCTCTCCTGCCACATCGCTCCCGGGCTGGATAATGCCTCCCCCACAGGCATTAAGAACATAAGAACATAAGAAGTAGGAGCAGGAGTAGGCCATCTAGCCCTTCGAGCCTGCCCCGCCATTCAATAAGATCATGGCTGATCTGAAGTGGATCAGTTCCACTTTCCCGCTTTCTCCCCATAACCCTTAATTCCCCTGTCTGTCAGAAATCTATCTACCCATGAGTTAAATATATTTAGCGAGGCAGCCTCCACCACTTCAACAGGCAGAGAATTCCAGAGATTCACCACCCTTTGAGTGAAGAAGTTCCTCCTCAACTCTGATCTAAACTGCAGCCCCCCCCCCAACTTATCTTGAGGCTGTGCCCTCTAGTCCTGCTATCCTTTCTAAGCGGGAAGAATCTCTCTACCTCTACCCTCTCCATCCCTTTCATTATCTTATACGTCTCTATTGCTTCACCTCCCCCCAACATTACTGACCCTCTCATGCCCTGATCCCTACCACCCAGACCAATCACGGCCCCGTCCCCCACTATTCACCGTAACTTCATTGCAGTATTAATGTGACACTAATAAATTTTATTTACACTGCATTGCATAAAACTTTATTCAGAAAGAAACCATTTGAAATTTTCTCTTTAAAAAAAGCATCCTTAAATAATGCAGCCTACTGGAAACTGTCCAGTAAGAAGTCTCACAACACCAGGTTAAAGTTCAACAGGCTTATTTGGAATCCCAAACTTTTGGAGTGATGCTCCTTCATCAGGTGAGTGCAGAGGTAGGTTTCACAAGCATGGCATATATAGACACAGGCACAATCACAAGATAATGGTTGGAATGCAACTCTTGCAAGTCTAATGCCAGCATCTCTACATCAATAATGAGCCCAGGTTAATGTACATGTTAAGAAAAACAATACTCAAGACAGCGATATTAATACAGCAAATATCAATGGACACCAGAAATGAGATACCAGATATAAGCTCCGACAGGTCTGAACATTGAGGTCTTTCAAACCTGTTGTATTCCGGACTTGAAGAAGGTGAGGCTTTTTTTTAAATCACTGCCTTTAATAATTGTTTGATGAGTATCTCTGATCCTGGTCGCTGCTGAGTCTATCACCTCACAGAGTAAAACAGTACCACTGCACATGGACAGCACTGGCCACAAACATAGCCTTCATCAAATGGTAAATGCTTCTGATCACCTAATCATACACTGCACACCACTAGGGGTCAGGTGACTGGGAAACTGTAGTACCAAAGACAAGAGCCAGATTAGTAAAGGTTGGTGAAAGAATTTCCTCAATGTCATTTGAATGCACAAGAGGAAGTTTGTATGTAGTTTGAAAATTTTGTTGAACAAAGTTCCTTTTTTTAAACACATTGGGCAGTGACTTTCTCAAAGTGGCAATCAGCGTTGAATTGCCCCACTGTGACCAATTATTAAGGCCAAATTTCTCCTGTAGCTGACATGCCCGACTTTCCAACACAGGCTGGATGTGATCCAAGCTGTGTAGAAATGAACTACACTGAAGTGCAAGAGGGGCCAAGAGATGGAGGAACACCCCCCCCCCCCACTTTTTTCTGGCACTAACTGCTTTAAAGCAGGTAGGTTAAAAGGTGAAATTGACAGACCAGTGCGAGGGCAAGTGCCTAAGATAAATGGATAGGATTTGGGGGTGGGATGGGACATTGTGGGGCATTGCAGGGGCTCAGATATCTGCTCGGCCATTGGGGAAGAGGGGGTGGGGGGTTGGTCAGATATCAGATGGTTGGGGAAGGTTAGACATTGTGCAGATGAGGGTCTCACATCTGGAGGGCTTGTGGGGATTGGACATTGGTTGGGTGGGTGGTGGGGGTGTGGGACCATCAGGAAGCATGTTGGACATTTGGGATGGTGGGGTGGTGGGGTGGGGTGGTGGTGGTGGGTGGGTGTGAGTCAGACATTGGTGAAGTGAGGAATGGACATGGCGGGGGCGTTTTGAAGTTGGAGGTCGTAGTTGAGCCTGCCAGGGTACATGGATTAAGGCATCTGGGGAGTACAATGGGTAGGCTAATTGGGGTTGGGTAGTTCTGTTGATGGGGGGGTTGTCAGGGTTGGTGGTGTCCTCTTGGGGGACTAGTCTTTATAATAGTTACTCAGAAGTTAGAAGAGGCTTTAATTCTTCTAACTTGTTCTGGGCACCTATTTGTGTAACAGCCAGAACCATCCAAAGTCTGAATCACATTTTCGGATGGCTCCCAGCACAGAGCAATTGTCTTGGGGAAATTAGCATTCCTGGGCAACTGCCTTCGAAGTTCAGAAAGGGTTTTCCCAGTACACAGTTGGGGTAACCCCAAATCTAAAGCTGGGAAGGTTGGAAGTTACAGACCCAATATATTTTTGTCCCTTTTCTGATTAAGGTATTAAAATATTAAATGTCAAAACAACTAATGTGTTAATTACAGCAATTGGCAAACTGCCAGAGTAAAAATAGAATATTTATACTTTTTGAAATTCCTCTCCAGTGGTTCTTCCAAATCTATCTTTGACGTTAATCACGCGAGCTGATTTATCAATACAATCCCAAAATAGGTAGCAGTGGAAAATCAACAGCTTGTGAAAATTCCAGGATTACAAGAATTCATTTTTGCTTTTGAAGATCAAGAACACTCCTCAAGGATGACACTGTCCTTCAAGATGTGATTGAATTGGACATCAAAGTAAGACTTTAATCTTAAATCCCACTTTACAGTGAATTCTCTGCTTGTCTCACAATCATTGCACCGCAGAACTGTCTGCATCAAGAAATCATTCAGGGCCACAGAATGTGTACCTTCATTTGCAACAATACTTTCTTAAATCAGCTGTCCCAGCTATGAAAATTACTTGTTTCGTCAACTGTTTTCCCCAGGCTTGTAATTTAGTGGAATCTGAGCTTATGAACGAGTCACAGTATGTATGAACCAAGGAGACTATTCCTGGGTTGTGCACAATGGGGTTGTGCTCTACACGTGACTTTATTTCGCCACACTGTGGCATATGGGAGGAGCAGGCAATCAGAGGAGCAAGTCAGCTACAAACTACCCATGATCTCAAAGGGCATTGTGTTCTTTGAGAGCAGCTCACTCCTCCGTCTCACTGTGTCAGCTGGGAGCCAGGAAGGTTCACCAGGGAAGGAGGAAGAAATGTGATCCTGCTACCTACATTAAAAAAAATCTTACACGGCTCCAAGGGCCTGTGTGCCCATAGCTACTGAGTTGAAGACGTTTGGTGCCTGTGAGATTTTGAAGTATGCAGCAATGTGTGGTTTTTAAAATAAAATTTGCAACCATTGTGATTTTGGTTTAATTTTAGGGAGTTCTCAGCCTTCCAGTTAGCGAGAGTCTTCCCAAGCCCCACAAAGCTGCCAAATGTATATTTGTTTAATTCGGTGTACAATTAACTTTAAATATTCCAGTGAACCAGCTGTCAATCAGTTAATTATTTAATGTCACCTTGCATTAAATGAGTGAAGACGTGTGCCAGCAACCGGACTAAATTGCATATTTAAATGTGATTAGTTTTAGAACATAGAACATAGAACACTACAGCACAAACAGGCCCTTCGGCCCACAAGTTGCGCCGACCACATCACCTACCAACCTACAGACCTATCTATAACCCTCAATCTCATTAAACCCCATATACTCATCCAGAAGTCTTTTAAAAGACCCCAGCGAGTTCGCCTCCACCACCACTGACGGCAGCCGATTCCATTCACTCACCACCCTCTGAGTGAAAAACTTACCCCTAACATCACTTCTGAACCTCCCTCCCCGCACCTTAAATCTGTGTCCTCTCGTAGCGACCATTTCAAACCGGGGAAATAGCCTCTGAGAGTCCACCCTATCTATTCCTCTCAACATTTTGTAAACTTCTATCAGGTCGCCTCTCAACCTTCGTCTCTCCAGGGAAAAGAGTCCCAGCTCCCTCAACCTAACTTCATAAGGCATGCCTCCCAGTCCAGGCAACATCCTTGTAAATCTCCTCTGCACCCTTTCAATAGCTTCTACATCTTTCCTATAGTGAGGCGACCAGAACTGCGCACAATACTCCAAATGAGGCCTGACAAGGGTCTTATAAAGTTCCAGCATTACCTCCCGACTCCTAAACTCAATCCCTCGATTAATGAAGGCCAGTACACCATACGCCTTCTTGACCACCTCCTCCACCTGCGAGGCCGATTTAAGAGTCCTGTGGACCCGGACCCCAAGATCCTTCTGCTCCTCAACACTACTCAGACTTCTGCCCTTAATAGTGTACTCGTTCATCCCGTTGGTTCTGCCAAAATGGACGACAACACATTTATCCGCGTTGAAGTCCATCTGCCACTTCTCCGCCCAGTCCTGCATCCTATCTATGTCCTGCTGCAACTTTTGCCATCCTTCCAGATCATCCACAACACCACCGACCTTCGTGTCATCAGCGAACTTACTTACTTACTTAGTTTTGATGAAGTTAAAATCATACTGTGTAACGGTGATAAAAGATTATGCTAACACTGCTTTGTGAAACTCTTTCTTCACTGTAGCACAGTGGTTAGCACTGTCGCTTCGCAGTGCCAAGGATCCGGGTTTGATTCCCGGCTTGGGTCACCATCTGAGCACATTCTCTTTATGCCTGCGTGGGTTTCCTCTGGGTGCTCCGGTTTCCTCACACAGTCCAAAGATGTGAGGGCTAAGTGGATTGGCTGTGCTAAATTGCCCCTTAGTGTCAGGGCATTAGCAGGGTAAATATGGGTATAGGTCCTGGGTGGGATTGTTGCTGGTGCCGGTTTGATGGGCCGAATGACCTCCTCCTGCATTGTAGGAATTCTATGATTCTATTGCCCTCAGGGAGGTCAGTAACCTATTTATTTTAAACAGTTTAATGCCATTGTAAAATGTAGCAAATGAACTTTAAGTGAAAGTTGACACATTCATTGTTGCTCATTGTTGTCATCATTGTCAGTACCTCAAAATGGTGATGATTTGCATCTCCTCAGGTGACTCAGCAGAGCCACAGGGTCTTTGGGCAGAGGGCTCAAGAGCTGCCTCTCTCTCCTTCCACTTTCATTGCCTCCCCATAGCAGGGTTCATGCAATCAGTTTGTGACTGTGTTATGATTTGTTGGATGAGGAGATACCACATGGCATGGTTGGTGGCACTGTCAACCTGTCCCCTTTTCAATGAGGCCTTCAAAGCATCCTTACGTCATATTTGTCTGGCGCCCTTTGACACTGGGTTCGATCCTTAAATTCTGAAAAGAGCTTCTGCTTTGGAAATTAATTATTTGGCGTGTAGACTATCACAGCAATGGGAAATTGCAACAGAGTGCTATCAAACAGTAATTTAACTAGCTAACCAAAAATATGTTGAACTGTTTAAAAATGACCTTTTCTTTATAAAGGGCAAGAGAAAAAGCACTGACCAAAGATGGGTGCCACACGTCACCTGATGTCTGAAATTGTAAGTGGACCACACCTGAATAGTTGCTCTATGCATTGGACTGCAGACATGCCCTGAAATTTTGCTCGTGGAATTTCGAGCCTAGAGGGTGTCAAGATCCACTTCAAAAAGATTGCTTGAAAGACAGTATTAAATTGTACGCCTATCAAGACAATGAGGAATTACTAGTCAGCCTAAATGTACAACCAACAAACACTTCAACTCCCTGTAGGGATAAAAGAACCCTGTTTCCTGGTGCCTTCTACCATTTTGAAATATGTCAAAAGTTCCTGATGTGATTATTTGTTCTACAACAATAACCACAGCAGACATGGAATTTACAAAGGGCAGGACTTTAAGATCTGGTTTTGCCAAACAGATACAGAGGAATCTGGAGAAGGAGCTAATGGAACAGTAAGGAATACCTTTCTTATTGAATATGCAGCAAATGGAAGAAACCCCCGTTTATAAATAATTCATGATTCTTTAATCCTTTCTGAAAATGCTGATACCTATTGGAATACAGTTCCATGGTGCTCACAGCTTTCCGGATTCTTACTCAAATGGGCCTTCATCCAACACTAGTGCTTCAGCAGACTGTCTAACCATGGGAAAGCATTATAGCCAAGACTGTCTGCAGGCAAATTTCATTTTTATCCTCCTTTGTAGCCGATTTCAATCCTTCTTATGGTCTTGATTTCATGCAATATGACTGGAACAATCGATGACAGGAGCAGTGCATCCAAACCTGAACATCACTGGCAGTCAAATAAGAGGAATCTGTGACTCTCAACACCGTATCTAAGCCCCCAAACAACAAGCATCACAGTAAATGCTAAGGTTTGGCTAACTTTCTTTTCACTCTTCTGAGCCACGCTGTCGAATATCCTAGTGTGGATAAACCATACTTTGGGCAAAGATAAAATACATTTTTGATAAATATGAGAATGGACAGTAATAAGGAGCTGGCTCAACAGCAACACCACGTTTCAAACACAGTGTAACCAAATGTACCTGAAGTTTCCTTTCTTTGCAGTGTGCTTTTGGTCTCCACTTTTCACTCCTTGCCTTTCTCTCATGGACTAGATTAATTTAGAGTATAAAAATGTTGAACGGTTAAAGTACAGCTGGTACATCTATATATAGCCAGTCTCTTCCCTTTACTTACCTGATTTTCTCATTAGTTGCTCTATTGCATTCATACATCTTCACTGGACAAGTGAAACAGACTTGGCAGTTAACCTTAGCAGCTCAGTAAGTTCAGTTGCCTACTGGGTAGCTGACATCCCAACACAGTAATCCAGTATGACATAGAATTTCAATGTATTAAAAGTTGGAAAGCTCAGAAACCCCATAGTGCAGAAAGAGTCCATCTGGCTCATTGAGCCTGCAGCGACCACAATCACACCCAGACCCTACACCCATATCCCAACATATTTACCCACTAACCCCTCTAATCTCTGCATCTCAGGACACTAAGGGGCAATTTTAGCATGGCCAATCAACCTAACCCGTACATCTTTAGACTTTGGGAAGAAACTGGAGCACCTGGAGGAAACCCAGGCAGACACAAGGAGAATGTGCAAGCTCCACACAGACAGTGACCCGAGGCGGGAATTGAACCCAGGTCCCTGGAGCTGTGAAGCAGCAGTGCTAACCACAGTGCTACCTTGCAGCCCCATCAAGTAATGTTGATGTAATATTTATGTCGAGTTCAATGGAGGGAGATTGGGGGGTAATTTTCACTTTAACTCTGGGTAATAAAATGGCTGAGTGAATTTCATTGTCCACATCATTGCAGGTTGGTCCCTTATGCTGTGTTACCACCCAGGCAGCAAAGTTGAAAATTACCTCTGCGCACTCAAGTTGTGAAGAAATTACCTTAACATTTAAATCTCTTGACAGCATTTCTTAGAAACAAATTAATGGGCTTCACATAGGATAAAAAGTCCCCAGCCTGATGTTACATAGGCAAATCCATACAGCCAAACCCAAACAGTGACTTTTTTTATCCTTTCTTTGCATTTTGCTAAGGTCAACATTTGTTACTCAATGCTCTGAAGTTTATTTATTAGTGTCACAAATAGGCTTACATTAACACCGCAATGAAGTTACTGTGAAAATCCCCTAGTCGCCAAACTGAGAATTTAGCGTGGCCAATGCACGTAACTAGCACTTCATTCGGACTGTGGGAGGAAACTGGAGCACCTGGAGGAAACCCACGCAGACACAAAGAGAATGTGCAAACTCCACACAGACAGTGACCCGAGCTGGGAATCGAACCCGGGTCCCTGGTGCTGTGAGGCAGCAGTGCTAACCACTGCGCCACCTTGCTGCCCCTTTCATTCATTCGTGGGACACAGGCATTGCTGACTGGCCAGGATTTATTGCCCATCCCCAGTTACCAGAGGGCAGTTGTGAATCAACCACATTGCTGTGGCTCTGGAGTCAGATGTAGGCCAGACCAGGTAAGGAGGCAGATTTCCTTCCCTAAAGGACATTAGTGAACCAGATGGGTTTTTCAAACAATTGGTTTCATGGTCATCAGTAGATTCTTAATTCCAGATTTTTTTTATTGAATTCAAATTCCACCATCTGCCGTGGCGGGATTCAAACCCAGGTCCTCAGAACATTAGCTGAGTTTTTAGATTAATAGTCTAGAAATAATGCCACTAAGCCATGGCTTCTCGAACTATAACGGCTATAACTGTCCTTGAGAAGTGGTTCAAATTATAAGGACACCAGGACAAAGTCTACTCTTTTTTCAGGATATAAGTGAGCCCATTTTGAGCCCAATATCATACTCCTGTTAACTGAAAATGGTAGTTCAGTTAGACCTATGATTCTGAGCTAATAATACTTCCTGAGGTCTTTCCATTTACATCATGGAAGCGTGGCCTTTGCTCAACTATAAACCAAGACTGATGGCATTCGCAAGGAGGTCTGCAGTCTGGACTCTGCTGAAGGAGAACAGTATGTGCCAGACAGGCTGCGACTGGCAGGCGTTGTGCAATAAATGTTTAATCTGACCAGCCAAGATTTTTATACTAGAGAATCTAATTTGTTTACATAAAGGGAAAACTCACAAGAATGAACAGTGCTGTTTGAAGAACAAGCCATTAGGCACAATGGACTGTTTTCTTTTTTTCCCTCTAAAAATATGATTAATTACAGTCGTACTCTTAGCAAAGATATAAAACTGAGCTATCCAAGGTCATTGGCAGACTGAACGTCCTAATGTGGTCCTGCCCATTGATGGTTTCCAAAAAAAACTGAAGATTAAGAAGCAAGTCCCCAGCAGTAACCGAACATGGCAATGCCCCAAGGCAGACTTCATGCAATTCTTACTCTTAATCCCTTGTTTCTTTTATTCTTGACACACTGCCGAAAATAACAAAAAAGAAATTAAATGGAAAAAAAGCTCCAGTTAATGATATTTATTCAAACCAACATCAGTCCGGACGAGTTCCGCTCCAGCTGATCTAATTGCTTTCTTTGTAATTTTGTTTTTCCTTCAATATTTGTGATAAAATGTTTACACAAACCAGTAAATGCTGCTTCGGGGAGGAACTGAAGCACCATACGCTCCGTGTGATATATAACCTTACAACTGCAGTAAGCAATTACTTCGATGTTTATAATTCAAACACTAAAACTAATGATGCATCTCGAATTTAAATGCTCAAAACCTTTTTCACAATTTCTAATTGTTTATAATTTGTATTCCAAACACTTGCTGGTAACAGCAGAATGTAATGATCTGCCTTTAAACAGCTAGTTACTTTTTCAGACAGAACAACAAACATGCTTTATCTAGTGATGCAAAACAGAATTGTGTCCTGAAGACAGATATTTGAAACTTCATTCAAATTCATTTCCATCATGCTTTTTTTACTATTTCCCTATTCCAGTTATTCTGTTCCAAGCAGTGATGGCACAATAGCGTCAAGAATCATTAACTGTTTAGTTGGAAACTGCGATGTTGAGGGAACTCTCCCCCAGAGCAGTGTCTGAGTGTTTTTGACAGCTGCTAGGTAGTCTGATCAGGTGACCTAGTATATTCTGATTTTCAAGCCTCATTTGTCTCAAGAATGATGGCTGTGGCCAGGAACTGAATGTTCGAGGGGAGCTCACCGGCTCTGGACCAGCCCAATATCAGGCTGTTCAGGCAACCTCCTAGCTGGAGGAAGCTTATTTCCTCATCTCCCATTTAGAGAGGGGGGTTCGGGGGGGAACTGTAGGGACAGCAACCCAAACGCTGCTCTCCTTCGGGCATCTTTGGCAGCTGAATATTTTTAAGGCAGAGGTAGGTCAATTCTTGATGAAGGGGGTGAAATGGGGGTCGGGGGGTTGGGTAGGGCGAGATTACAATCAGGTCAGTTCAAGATCTTATTGACTGGTGGAGCAGGCTCAAGGAGCTGAGTGATCTACTCCTGCTCTTAATTCATATGACTATTATTTGATGCTGGTCGGAATGTGAAAGACCTTGGTTCAGTCTGTTCAATGATAGTATTTTGGGTTTTGTTGACGTCATAAGAACCCAGTTACCATCTTAAAGGGACTTACCTACTATCTGACTCTGGACTCCTAGCTTTGACAAAGGGTCACCTGAACTCAAATCATCAGCTCTTTTCTCTCCTCACAGATGCTGCCAGACCTGCTGAGATTTTCCAGCATTTTCTCTTTTGGTTCCTGACTCTGGATTTCATTTGCTCCACCCAGAATTAGGCCTGGGGAATCATTTCCACAATCACAGTGACTCCAGAAACAGAATCCTATTGTCTTATTTCTGCCAGGCAGCAGGGCTAAAATCTCAGCCCCTTAAGTTAAATATTCTTGTGCCATAATGCAGAATGGCACCGTGGATGAAAAGAAGAGGGAAGATCAAACAGAAAGAAGTGATTCAGCTGCAATCTCACCTTCATCTTTGAAGGTTCCCCTCGCTCCCCCTTCACCTCCCACACACACACCTCCACAGGCAGCCGTCATATCCACTCCCTGAAGTCCAAGGGACACACACTTGAAATGACTAAGCAGAGAACTGGTTTAGCCATTCACTGCAAGATCTGGTTGAACTTTATAAAACACTATTGGGTCTTGCTCTCATCTGTTTAACCATTCATTATTCCAGGATCACCCTGCAATGTTCTCCTCTATTGCAAATTGTCAACCTGAACATCTTGTAATTGTCCTTTTTGGGGAAATACCTGTGTTTTATGATGGGGGAGACTGTCCTTGATGTTTCCCTGGAAGATGTTTTTTTGTGGGAAACACTGATCATGTGACCAAACTACATGGGAGATACAAAGTAGAAAAGCAAAGAGGTAAACAAGAAGTTAGGGTGGAATAGATTCCTGTATATGGTGCTATTTTTAAGCAGTTTAGTTTTGAACAATCTGGCACCAGAGAACGCCTCTTTCAAACAGAATTCCTTTGAAATTCTGTGTGCTGCCTGAAAGGGTTTAAACCTGTTGGTAACTGAAGGATTATACTAACCGTAAGTTGAATTTCTTAGATAGCCAAACTGAGAAGCAAGACAGAGTTCCTATAGGTAAGACTCAAGTGTTAAAGAACTTTAGAACCAGAAGTGGCCTGATCTGAAGTAACTATGCTTAATATGCCAGTGGTGCCTGTGTTGAGCTCAGGTGTCTGCAACCATGGGATGGTTGGAAGAGTTTGACAGGTAAACCTTGTTGGAAGGAATCAAAAGGCCCAAGAAATCTCAACCCTAGTACAAACCTTTAAAGTTGTACTCTAAACAAGTGGGTCCATCTCAATCCAAAATGCTAACTCAGGCTGGGATTTTTCAGTCCTGCCATGGGGAATGCACCAGGCCAACCAAGGATCCATCGACTTTTGATGGGACCATGAAATTCCTGTGCTGGTCTGGGCCAGAAAATTCCAGCCTTGGCATCTCTCCACAGATACTGTCTAACTTGTTGAGTGTCACCAGGATTTTTTTGTACTTCAGATTTTTAGCATCCATAGTATTCTGATTTTGTACAAATATCTCCATAAGTGGCCCAGGGTCGTATCTCATTTTATCATGGCCATGTGAAAGATAGAATACAGAAGGAGGCCATTCAGCCCATCGAGTCTATATCAACCACAATCCTACCCAGGCCCTATCCCCATAACCCCACGCATTTACCCTACTTAGTCCCCCTGATAATCCACCTAAGCTGTGTATCTTTGGATTCCGGGAAGAAGCCAGAGAACACTTGGGAATGTTCAATTACATTAAAAGTGCTTCACAAATATAGGTTGCTGTCATTGTTAATGTTATTGAGGAATTCAACAGAAGGCAGTGGTATGGAAGTATTGTCACTGGACCAGTAACCCAGAGACCCAGGGTAATCCACTGGGCACCAGGGTTCGGATCCCACCTTAGCAGATGATGAACTTTGAATTCAATAAAAATCTGGAATTAAAATTCTATTGGTGACTGTGAAGCCATTATAAATTGTTGTAAAAGCATATCTGGTTCACTAATCAGGGAAAGAAATCTGCCATCTTCATTAGGTCTGGCCTACGTGACCTGCAAGTGCAGCAGGCAGTAAAGAAGGCATATGGCACGTTGGCCTTCATTGTGAGAGGTTTCGAGTACAGGAGCAGGGATTTGATGTTTCAATTATACAGGGGCCGTGGTGAGGCCACACCCAGAGTATTGTGTACAGCTTTGGTCTCCTCTTCTGAGGAAGGATGTTCTTGCTCTCAAGAGGTGCAGCAAACATTAACCAGGCTGATTCCGGGGATGGCAGGACTGATTTATGAGGAGAAATTGACTAGGTTAGGATTGTTTTTGCTGGAGTTCAGATGAATGAGGGGGAATCTCAGAGTGTTATGAAATTCTGACAGAACTAGACAGGGTAAATGGGAGAAGGATATTCCCAATGGTGAGGGAGTCCAGACCCAGGGGTCACACTCTGAGGATTCAGGTGCAGGCCAGTGGGACTATGCAGAAAAATGGTTCAGCACAGCCAAGAAGGGCCAAAAGGCCTGTTTCTGTGCTGTAGTGTTCTATGGTTCTATGGTTCTATGGTAGGCCACTTAGGACAGAGGTGAGGAGACTTTTCTTCACCCAAAGAGTGGTGAGCCTGTGGAATTTATTACCACAGGAAGTAGTTGATGCCAAAACATTGAATGTATTCAAGAGGCAGCTGGATATAGCACTTCGGGCGAATGGGATCAAAGGTTCTGGCAAAAAAACAAGATTAGGTTACTGAGTTGGATGATCAGCCATAAATGGCGGAGCAGGTCCAAAGGGTCAAATGGTCACCTCCTGCTCCAATCATCTATGTGACTCCAAACTCATAACAATGTGGTTGACTTCAAATGGCCTCTGAAATGGCGTAATAAACCACTCAGTGCAAGAGCAATAAGGGATTGACATTAAATACAGGCTCAGCATCCGCATCATATAAATAAATTAAAACAAATAAAGGAGAACATGTGCAAGTAGAATCGCATATCAGAATCTTAGCAGAAACAGAAACTACATTTCAATGGGATTACTGACCATAAGGATTAGCACTGCTGCCTCACAGCACCAGGGACCCAGGGTTCACTCCCAGCCTTGGGGGAAGGTCTGTGCGAAGTCTGCATGTTCTCCCCGTGTCTGCGAGGGTTTCCTCTGGGTGCTCCATTCCCTCCCACAGTCCGAAAGATGATAGTGACCACGACACCACACAACCCTGCCACAGCAACCTCTGCAGGACATGCCAGATCATTGATACGGATGCCATCATCTCACGTGAGAACACCATCCAGCAGGTACACGGTACATACACTTGCAATTTGGCCAATGTTGTTTACCTGATATGACGCAGGAAAGGATGTCCTGAGGTATGGTACATTGGGGAGTCCATGCAGACGCTGCGACAATGGAAGAATGAACACCACTCAACAATCACCAGGCAAGACTGTTCTCTTCCTGTTGGCGAACACTTCAGCGGTCACGGGCATTCGGCCTCTGATCTTCGGATAAGCGTTTTCCAAGGCGGCCTTCACAACACACGACAGCGCAGAGTCGCTGAGCAGAAACTGATAGCCAAATTTCACACAGATGAGGATGGCCTCAACCATGATCTTGAGTTCAAGTCACACTATTTGTAACCTCCACAACTCGCCTGGGCTTGAAACATCTCACTAACTATCCTGTCTGGAGACAATACACATCTCTTTAACCTGTGCTTAACTCTTTCTCCACGCACATTGTCTGTACCTTTAAGACTTGATTACTTGTAA
Source organism: Carcharhinus amblyrhynchos (assembly GCF_965287045.1). Lineage (NCBI taxonomy): Eukaryota > Metazoa > Chordata > Chondrichthyes > Carcharhiniformes > Carcharhinidae > Carcharhinus > Carcharhinus amblyrhynchos. Next base: position 137,169,012 of record NC_137327.1, read on the forward strand.
AGACTCGCATTCCAACCATTATTTTGTAAATTGAGTTTGTGTCTTTATATGCCCTGTTTGTGAACTGAAATCCCACTCACCTGACGAAGGAGCAGTGCTCCGAAAGCTAGTGGCTTTTGCTGCCAAATAAACCTGTTGGACTTTAACCTGGTGTTGTGAGACTTCTTACTGTGCTTACCCCAGTCCAACACCAACATCTACACAAAATGGAAAACAATAGACAAATGAAAAATGAAGATGAAAAATTATTCACTTAACAGCTGGGAAGTTTTTTCTGTATCCTGTCCAGGGGTATTAGTAAGATGTTTGATTGATGGGGAATCTTTAAGTCCGAGATTTGTTTGTACTTATAGAGTACCAGTTACTGAGGGAGAGAACAGTTTAACTTTATCTAACTAATTTTACTGAAGATAAACAGTTTAGAATTTAACAGTGAGGCTTGTTGAAACAGTGCTAAATTTCAAAACAGAATTTGTATATATAATATGATATATTCTAAAATGTTAACTGGAATAACATACTTGACGGCATTTTGGTTGGAGGGAACTCTTCTCTCAAATTTATTCTTCTCCCTGATAAATGGGCTAGCTGACAAGGAACTGTTGGCGAGTCAAGACTCCGGCTTTGGAGTAACAGAAAGCCTGGTACAGAAACACAGCTTCCGCAGGATGAGATGTTACTGAGCAACAACAATAGCACAGCAACATTCATCCAGCACAGGAAAATATCCCATTGCCCTATAAAATAATAAATTAGATAAAAACGGGTGCTGGACCAAAGTAAAAAACATTAGGAAGGGTGACCAAATGTGTGGTCATTAGATTCAGGTGTTAATGAGGGTGAAGAGAGAGGCGAAAGGGTTTAAAAGGGAGCGGGTGTGGGGCTCGGCCCATTTTAAAAAAAAAATTTGTTTATATCATGTGGGCCAACTCTCAAAGACCTTCCCTAATTGTCTTGAGAAGGTGCAGGTTCAGTCAGCAGTTAGGAAGGCAAATGCAATGTTAACATTCATGTCAAGAGGCAAGAATACAAGAACAGGGGTGTATTTCTGAGGCTGTATAAGGCTCTGGTCAGACCCCATTTGGAATATTGTGAGCACTTCTGGACCCCGTATCTAAGAAAGGATGTGCCGGCCTTGGAAAGGGTGCAGAGAAAATTCACAAGAATGATCCCTAGAATGAAGAGCTTGTCGTATGAGGAATGGTTGAGGACTCTGAGTGTGTTTTCATTGGAGTTTAAAAAGATGAAGTGGGAGGGGGGATCTTATTGAAACTTACAAGATACTGCGAGGCCTGGATAGAGTGAACAGGGAGAGAATGTTTCCACTTGTAGGAAACATTAGAACCAGAGGGTAGAACCTCAGGCTAAAGGGACGATCCTTTAAAGCAGAGGTGAGGAGGAATTTCTTCAGCAGAGAGTGGTGAATCTGTGAAACTCTTTGCCGCAGAAGATTGTGGAGGCCAGGTCATTGAGTGTCTTTAAGACAAAGATAGGTAAGCTCTCAATTAATAAGGGGATTAGGGGTTTTGAGGAAAAAGGTCAGAGAATGGGAATGAGAAAAAAATCAGCCACAATTGAATGGTGGAGCAGACTCGATGGGCCGAGTGGCCTAATTCTACCCTACGGTCTTATGGTGGTGGTGAGCTGCCTTCTGGGACTACGGCAACAAATTAAATCAAATCAAATCAAAAGGTCTGCTGGCAGGGAACTCCAGAATTTAGACCCAGCCACTGTGAAGGAGCAATGATGAAGTTGAAGGGAGGCGGAGATGCACAAAGGACTGGATTTGGGGAATAACTGGATAAAAGTGGTGCAGGTTGGGAGAAAAAAATTAATATAGAGATAGGCAAAGCTTCTGGAGAATTTAAATACAGGGATCTTGTTCAGGCTGAGTGAAATCAGAGTTTTGGTGTTTGGATTGCATTGCCATGATCCTCAAGTACTGATACGGCTGAGAATGCAGAGAATTTCTGATGCTTATTGTGAATGACTCATCACTCGATGCCATCCAGAACGAGGACTTCAAAAGATTCAGTTTGAGATCTGGGAACAAGGGTGAAAATTCGTGCCTTTACTACATTTAAAGCTGTCATTTTTCATCTGGGTGATGCAATAAACACATTTTCACTCACAAAAACCATTGAAGTAACAAAGAATGAAGTTGACAAGGATTGACATTTGATTTATTCCTGTCACTTGTATTACTGTCACATACAGTGAAAAGTACTGATTCTTGCACGCTATACAGACAAAGCATACCGTTCATAGAGAAGAAAATGAGAGAGTGCAGAATTTAGTATTACAGTCATAGTTAGAGTGTAGAGAAAGATTAACTTAATGTAAGGTAAGTCCGTTCAGAAGTCTGACAGCAGCAGGGAAGAAGCTCCTCTTGAGTCGGTTGGGATGTGACCTCAGACTTTTGTATCCTCTTTCCAATGGAAAAAGCTGGTAGAGAGTATGTCCAGGGTGCGTGCGGTCCATAATTACGTTGGCTGCTTTGTCAAGGGAAATGTAGAAAGAGTCAATGGATGGGAGGCTGGTTTGCATGATGGATTGGGCTACATTCATGACCTTTTGTAGTGCCTTACAGTCTTGGGCAGAGCAGGGGCCATATCAGGCTGTAATACAACCAGAAAGAATGCTTTCTATGGTGCATCTGTTAAAATTGGTGGGAGTCGTAACTGGCATGCCAAATTTCCTTAGTCTTCTGAGAAAGTAGAGCATTGGTGGGCTTTCTTAACTATAGTGTCGGCGTGGGGGGACCAGGACAGGTTGTTGGTGATCTGAACACCCGAAAACTTGAAGCTCTCAACCCTTTCCTGTTCTAATCAGTGCCAAACAACAATTAACAAAGCTATTAAAATGCTGCACTAAAGCCAAAACAGAAGGATGCAGGTCAGTGGAAATCAAACTTTATACAGTTCTGTTCACAGTTTGAACACTGGGTTAGTTCTGGCCACCAAAGTACAAGAAAATATGAAAGGATTGGGAGGTAGAGGAGAGAAGAGTACTGAGGGTCATCCCTATTGTGAGAGAATTGAGTTACAAGACTGGGGACAGGTGGAATATTTGGTCTTGAAAGAAGGTAACCGAAAGGTAATCTTACAGAGGGGTATAAAATAATCAACTCTGGGGGAAAAATATTTCAGACAAATTTCAATGTAGGATAAGTGGGCATAGCTTCAGGATGGTTAAAATGCAAATTAATTGATCAATGTCAAGAGGTTCCTCAAACAAACAGTGATTAATACATAGAATGGATTTTGTGTCAAAGGAGTGCAAACTAACACCACAGCCAGAATTCGCTGACCTTCCTCGTAATTGCATTCTCTGTCCCGCCGCTGTGAATGGAGATTTGGCTGAGCACCAGATTCTCTGTTCTTGCTGACAGCAGGGTGTACAAGATTGGAGAATTCCAATGCAATTATTTAGGAGAAAAATGGGATGCCACTAAAGGTTATGACAAGGTCATCATAGCTGCATTAACTAAGATGCTGAATGGTCTTCCTCAACCATTATTATCTCAAGTACAGTAAGTCCTCACATGCATTTCTGGGGGGCAGCACTGCTGCTTCACAGTGCCAGGGACCTGGGTTCAATTCCAGTCTTGGGTGCCTGTCTGGTGGAGTTTGATCTATCTACTGGGCTTGATCTTACCGCTCATTCACATTGCGCTTCCACTGCGCCGAAGACAGAGAATTAGGCAACAAGCCAAATCGCCGCTCACTGCAGCAGGATAAGAAAATCCCGCAGGCGTGAACAGTCAGATAACTCCCGTCCTCGTTCCTGTATGGGTTTCCTCTTGGTGCTTCTGTTTCCCCCCACAGTCCAAAGATGTGTAGGTTAGACAGATTGGCCATGCTAAATTACCCCTTAATGCCCCAAGATACGTAGGTTAGGTGGAGTAGCCGTGGGAAATGTGTGGGGCTACGGGAGAGGATGGGGAAGAGGGCTTGGTTAAAATACTCTGTCAGAGAGTCAGTACAGATTCGAAGGACAAGAGGACCTCTTCTGCAGAGGTTTAGGGATTCTGTGATTCATCCACCCCTACCTTGGTCCTGGTGTAAAACAACTCTTAGATGAAATTCACAAGTTTTAACAAGAATATGGGCCCCATTAACAGGCCAACATTAAAGAGAAACTATTTAAAATGAAGCCATTTAAAAAGGTGACTTACTGAATCCTTTGGGTGGTAAGAAGTCTGAGGTAGGTAGTTATTTTACCTTTCACCAGCATGAATTTATGTCCTTGCCTCATTAAAGGACATTGCCTAAGATTCCTTAGTTACCGATTGGTGAGGGCACAACGGACTCAGATGAATTTAGTCCTAGGTGATTGATTATTGATTACTGACAAATAGTTATTTACCGTTGAAATTAGGGTGGATAAATTTACCCTGGTGGAGCCTTTGAGGGATTTTAGATTCCTCAGAAGCTGAATGGTATCGAACACCTGTCTATCAGTAAAATATCAGGAAAGACTGAAGAGGCCACGGCTCTAAGGTAAAGAAAAAGCTGAGAGGTGATCGAATATAAAATTATGAACAGATTTAGTGGGATAAGTATGGAGAGGATGTTTTCACTTGTGAGGAATTCAGAATTAGAAGTCATCAAGATAAGGTAGTCTCTAATAAATCCAAGAGAGAATTCAGGACAGTGACTAGAATGTGGGACATGCTATCACATGGGGGAGGAAAAGGCCTTATGGTATTATTGTTAGACTATTAACCCAGAAACTTCTGGGTTAATCTTCTGGGGTCCCAGGTTTGAATCCCGCTGGCGGAATTTAAATTCAATAAAGCATATCTGGAATTAAGAGTCTACTGATGACCATGAAACCATTATTGATTATCAGAAAAACCCATCTGGTTCACTCTTGTCCTTTAGGGAAGGAAATTTGATGACCTTACCTGGTCTGGCCTACATGTGACCCCAGAGCCACAGTAATGTGGTTGACTCTCAGCTGTTCTCGGGCAACTAGGGATGGGCAATAAATGCTGGCCAGCCAGCGAAGCCCATACCCCACGAATGAATAAAAAGAGTTGAATATAATGGAAACATTTAAGGTGAAACTATATAAGTATGTAAGGGACCAAGGAGAAAAAGGAAAAGTTGATAGGCTGAGATGAAGTAAGAAGAGAGAGGGGTGATGTGGTGCATAGACTGGTTGGGCTGAATGGTTTGTTTCTAGGCTGCAAATTCTATGCATTTCTGTATAAGAAGAACCACCTCATGATTGACAGTGAATGACAAGATCAGTCCTGTCCAATTAAATCCATATGGGATCCATGGCTCTTAGAAAGAGTACTGTGCTGTGTTCACCTATCCCCACTCTGATTCAATAAGCCCTAACAAGGGGATAACTGCACAGAGTGAGGAAGAGCTATGCTTTTGTATAAATACTTCAACAAAACTTATTTACCACATGGGCTGTTGAATGTGTAGAGTGTGGGGTCAAGATGAACGGCTTTAATGAGTCGGTTAGATGGGAGGAGCTGTATTTCATTTTGCATTAACTAGCCAATGGTAGGGCAGTAGACATGAATGGCATTCACTACTAAATTCCTTATTATTACTCTCTATAATGCTCTTGATCCACAGTATTGGGAAACTGCCCTGTTGAGGTAAGTGAATATGATTCTCTTTAATCTCCTCAATGTCCCAGAGTGGAGTTTCTATTTGGATCCTAGTAATCTTCAAAACTACATCTGCAAACATTTCCCTCACCCAAGGTGATCTACAACATTCAGGGTCTTGAAGAAGGATCCACTTTTTCAAACAAGAACAGATGACGCCAGAGAGCCCGACAGCATCTAACTGGAGAGAAAGCGGAGCCAATGTTTCGAGTCCTTTGACTCTCCATCAGAACTGAAGAGTGGGAGACCGTGTTAGATTTTAAAGTGTAGCTGTCAGTGATTGTAACAAAAAGTGGCAGATTTAAGCATAAGAGGCAGATGGTCTGGTGTGGGAGGTAGTGATTGGAGGGGGAATTTTTGCTTTTTCCATTTTTTCCAAAAACTGATTAAACAAAAAATAAAAATATAGAATTCAGTGTTGCTGCATTAAGTCCACACAGTGATTTATGTAGTTCATTAGTGTCTATATTCCAAACTTGTGATCCTGGTAGCCAGGTCAAGTATACTTATCTTAATGAAGCCATTAAAAAAATCGCTTATTTCCAAGGAATGCCTTGAGCAACAAACAATTAAGTCCATAATTATTTCACTTGTGACAAGGAGCTGCTTTAAGTAAATATTCACATGTACAACTGCATATTTTACCTTGTTTGCAACCCAAATTACTCAGTCATCTCTTCTATCATAAATTGTATTAACAATTTACCGCTGACAGCTTTTGGAAGAAATGAGTCCATTTACATTATGGAAAATTCTGCCATGCTGACAAATTACTCAACAGAGAATTTGTACGAATATTTCGCTACCACATCTGAAGGATAGTGTTTTACTGAGCATTCACTTTGCAGATAGCACCTGATTTACTGAGCGGAGCAATCCATCGGGTCCTGTTTACACTAGGACGGCAGCGTAGCTGCCAGAATAAATCTGACATTTTGGAGAGGCCCAGAAACTTTGGCATGTTAAGCTTTGCCAAATTATACATTTTAATTTTGGGCTGGCACGGAAAGCATGACTTTGGGGAATTGGGCCCAATCTTTTAGTACTGTTATGAAATCACAGAAATCCAGCCAGCTTCGTCGTGGAACACAAGGAATCAGGAGGTCAACATTTAACATCATTAGTCTTGAGTGTTATTTCAGCAACATCGGGCACTCAACCACACAACTTACTGGAGATAAATAGAAACATGTTGAGTTATAGAAAGGGCATTAAATCTGTCCAACTCATGCAACATAAATACATCAGGATGATGCTAGAGGTTAGAATCTCTAATTATGAAGAGAAACTTGAGATACTAAAACTAATGCCGCTGGAACAAAATTCAAGTTTATTTATTGGTGTCATAAGTAGGCTTACATTAACACTGCGATGAAGTTACTGTGAAAATCCCCAAGTTACTACACTCTGAAGCCTGTTCTCGTACACTGAGAGCTTAACATGGCCAATACACCAAACCAGCATGGCTTTTGAACTGTGGAAGGAAACCGGAGGAGCCGGAGGAAATCCACACAGACAGTGACCCAAGCTGGGAATCAAACCCGGGTCCCTACCGCTGAGAGGCAGCAGGGCTAACAACTGTGCCATCACACCACTGAGAAGACTAAGAGAGGTTTTAATACTGGTTTTTGAAATGAAGGTGTGTTTTGAGAGAATAAAATTAATTCCTCTGTTTAGAGAGGTTTCGATGAGTGGTTATCAATTTAAATCTATCATTAAAAGAGCCTTGGTGGGAGGTTAGAGAAATTCCTTTATGCAGAAGATTGGGAAATATAGAATACTTCACCATGGGGAATGGTTGTACCTTTTAAGGCAAAATAGATAAATATTTGAAAGCAATGAAATTATAAGAATAGAGGAAAAAGTGGACCAGTGAAACTAGAAGCTAGAGCATTGCTGTAACAAAGAAATAGAATGGAAAAAATTGGGCTGAATGGTTTTAATTATTGTAAATTTCTTAATTACTGTAAAAAGGGATCCTGATTGAGACGGCATGATGGCACAGTGGGTAGCACAGTGGGTGGCACAGTGGGTGGCACTGTGGGTGGCACTGCAGCCTCACAGCGTCAAAGACCTGGGTTCAATTCCAGCCTCAATTGACTGTGTGGAGTTTGCACGTTCTCCCCATGTCTGCATGGGATTCCTCTGGTGCTCCAGATTCCTCCCACAGTCCAAAGATGCGTGGGTTAGGTCTATTGGCCATGTTAATTTGCCTCTAAGTGTCAGGAGGATTAGCAGGGGAAATATGTGGGATTAAGGGTATAGGACCTGGGTGGGATTGCTGTCGGGGCAGGTTTGATGGGCTGGATGGCCTCTTTCTGCACTGTAGGGATTCTGTGATCCTATGAAAATTATGAGGAGCATAGACAGGAAAAAAAATTTCCTTTCATTGAGAGGTCAATAATCAGGGCCTATAGATTCAAGATAAGGAGAAGGACATTTATGGGGTATTTGAGGAAAAGTTTTTTTCGCTCAGAGGGTGGTGGGAATCTGGAGCTCTGTCTGAAAGGGTGATAGAGGCAGGAACCCTCACAACACTTAAGAAGCATTTAGAAGAGCACTTGAAACTCCATAACCTACAAGGCTATGGACTAAGTGCTGGAGAATGCGATTAGAATAGATAGGTGCTTGATGACATGTGCAGACACGATGGGCCGATGGGTGTCTTTCTTTGCTATAAAGTATCATGCAGGCCCCAATGGACTAAAGAACTACAAGGTCGGGTTGGACACTTCAACACTGGGAGCTCTTTGTTTGGGTGTGCGCTGATTCCAGTCAGGTCTGAGACCGCCCAACAAAGTTCCACACTGGAAGAGAAAATTACTCAGGGATCACCTGACACATACTGTTAAAGGGGCAGTGCACACCCCTAACCCCAACATACGATATATCACTGGAATTTTACTACCCCACCCGCTACGGGAATTGGGCAGGCGAGGGGCAGACCTCAGGAGGGATTTTATGATCTCAGGGCGAATGAGGCCACAACACCCTGCCCATACATACTTGCATCACTCAGAGCTCTTTGACTCTATGGCGCCACGACACAGGGACGTAAACGGTTTTTAAAACATCAAACTGGGAAAGGAATTGGAACTCAACAATTAATTTCACTTGGTGACGGGTTTAATTTCTACCTGCTTGAGATCTCATCCTATCTATTTTTGCCTTCTGCCTCCAGAAGCACACATGGATTTTATTCTGTTTTCAAGCGTTGATCAAGTGGATGTTAATCATGGTGCTGTTTAATTCTGTCTCTCATTATATTAATCATCAGTAACATCATCAGCTAAAAGTTTGAAGCATAATCACAGAATTATAATGTCACATTCTTAAAGATCCTTGTTTAAAATTAATGCATGTTAATGAATATTGTCGATACGCTACATTCTGTTCGCCGTGACATTTTTGCAGCTAAGGGTTTGCTCAACTGGAGGTGACCTGATAGAGATGTATAAGATGTTGAGAGGGATTGATGGGGTGGATTCTTTTCCCAGGGCTGAAATGGTCGCTGCGAGAGGACACAGGTTTAGGGCGCTGGGGAGTAGGTACAGAGGAGATGTCGGGGGTGAGTTTTTCACTCAGAGGGTGGTGGGTGAGTGGAATCCACGCCTCTCCTCTGAAACCACCGCGCTGTGAAGCCTGATTTAAATATTATTACTGAGCCTGGGACACAATCATCCAGACTCACTTGCCTCAATGGCCTCACTGGTGGATTGCTGGAGACTGGACAGTGAGCAAGAGATTCCGGCAGGACCGGAAGACCCCGCTGACAGACGGAGCTGGAACCTCCCACCAGTGGGAGAGGTTAGAAAATTCCACTTGTTAACACTGTTTGTCTCTCTGCAGATTCTGTCTGGCCTGTTGGAATTTCCTAGCATTTTCTGTTTCTCATCCCTAGTTTCTGGAATTCCCATCTTAAACTTCCCTTTCCAACGTTCTTTCCTTGTTTAGAACACTCCTTCATTTTTATTTCTTTGACCAAGCTTTTGATGATCTGCGTAATATCTCATAAGGCTTGGCATCATATTTTGTTCTATTATTCTTTTGTGAAATAAATGTTTTTTATATAAAATTAATGGTGCAACATAAATACAAATCATTTCTCTTATTCTGCAATGCTTATTGATGGCTTTACTATATAAACTCCATCAGAAACCCTCGACCAGAATTTGCTTACTCTTATAAGCTGCATCTCTCAATAGTGTAATTGTGCCCAAAGCATCAGCTAACCAATGTAACCAGGTTCAACACATCATTTACAAGACTAGTATAATGGCGGACACTTGAAACAAAAGACTGTGGTTCCTCACATTAAGATGCACTGCACTTCCACAGATCCCATTAGCTCCCTGTGGGCACAAAATCTAGCCAAGTTATACTAATAGATACAAAATCACAAAACTGCAGGTGCTGGAGATGCGAAATACAAATGCTACAAAACAGAGTAGGGATGTACTAGATCAAGATCATAAGGAAGAGGAGGGTTAGGACATTTAGCCCATTTGATATGATCATGGATAATCTGATTGTGGTCTTAATTCCACTCTGCTGCCTCCCACCCCCTCCCTTGGAATCCTTGGGATGAGTCGCAATCCCACAAAACAAAATCAAACCTCATCTTTTCAGGTTCTCGGGGCAGCACTGTGGCACAGTGGTTAGCTGTTATCTCACATTGCTGCCTCACAGCACCAGGGAACTGGTTTCAATTCTGCCTTCAGGTGTCTGTCCGTGTGGAGTTTGCACATTCTCCCTATGCCTGCGTAGTTTTCTCCGGGCGCTCTGGTTTCCTCCCACAGTCCAAAGGTATGCGGATTATGCTGATTGGCTGTGACAAATTGACCCTTACCATTGGTGGGATTAGCAGGGTAAATATGAGCTTTAAAAACAGGGCAGGATTGTTGTGCGTGCAGGCTTGATGGGCTGAATGGCCTCCTTCTGCATTGTCAGGATTCTATCATTCTATGATTCCAGTTTGCTGGAAATACCAGCTGAGGGAATGAAGAAAATGCACAGCATGCATTTCACCCAGTTTTGTCCTGAAAAAGTATTTGGGGGTTTATGTCCCATGTTGGACACAGATTTGAATATTAATAGACTCCATCGCTCAAGTCACCCAGAGGGAGATGGCAATGGCTACATTGTCAGCAACAATGGAGCAAAAAGTTATACCCTATTACTTCTGGGGTATTACCGCTCTGTGTCACCCAGGCAGGTGGCCTAGTAATCTGACAAGGTAGATTTCGAGATGTGGAGATGCCGGTGTTGGACTGGGGTAAACACAGTAAGAAGTCTCACAACACCAGGTTAAAGTCCAACAGGTTTATTTGGTAGTAAACGCCACTAGCTTTCAGAACACTGTCCCTTCGTCAGGTGAGTGGGCATTCCACCTGACAAAGGAACAGCGTTCCGTAAGCCAGTGGTGTTTACTACCAAATAAACCTGTTGGACTTTAACTTGGTGTTGTGAGACTTCTTACAAGATAGAATTCTGCAGGAAAACTGAGTCTAACTAAGCTCAGTTCATACAACAGCTGTAAAACTGGCAGTGTACAGACTTTCATCCCATTAGTCTGACAGGATTTAAATCAATGTCCTCAGGAGTAAAATTACAACATAACATACAATCTAAAAAATTGTTTCCTTAATAAGGGAATAAACGTGGTTCTCAGTCCTTTAGATAGATGATTTACAGGGTGGCACAGTGGTTAGTACTGATGCCTCACAGCTCCAGGGACCTGGGGTTCAATTCCTGGCTTGGATCACTGTCGGTGTGGAGTTTGCATGTTCTCCCTGTGTCTGCATAGGTTTTCTCCAGGTGCTCCGGTTTCCTCCACAATCCAAATAAAGAAGTGCAGGTTAAATGAATTGGCCATGTTAAATTCTCTCTCACGGTACCTGAAGAGGCGCCAGAGTGAGGCGCCTAGGGGATTTTCATAGTTACCTCATTGCAATGTGAATGTAAGGCTACTTGTGATTAATAAATAAACTTTAACTTTTTACATTTACTGTAACAACAAAATAATCTGCAGTTTTGGGCACACAAGTACAGTTTACAGCGAGTGATATATGGAAATTAATATTCTGTTTATAAACAAAATAATAGAATTATAAAATTGGACAGGATCAGATTTTGGCCTGAAATAACATATTTGTAGTGATTGACAATCAGATGATTTTCTTTTGCTTTGTATAATTGTTCTACAACCGTGCTCAGACTGACAGTAATGGGAAGTGCAACAGAATAGAATGTGTTCAGTCTTTTTGGACATTGGTTATCTCTGTAACCCAGAAAATAATGACATTGTTTTAAATGCACCTTCAGATGTCATATAAGGATAACAGCAGTTCCAATCACAGTTAGAGTAAGACGTGTTGAGTATTAGGAAATAATTTGTGGTTATTGTAAAGTGTATTTGTCTATTCAGAGAAAAGCTGTGCATTATTGATTTGACTAGTATGTTCATCTAAGATGATGGATGAGTATCAATTCCTCCAAACTCTTGAAGCTCCACATCCACAATGTGCTGGTTCTTCTTCCAGTGCATGGAACTAACCTATTCAATTTATAACAATGCAGTCAAATGCCAACTCACAGTACCCAAAAGCAATTTCTTGCCAAAAAGTATCCAAGTGCACTACCAGCACCTGGGGCCTTAAATTAACCTTTTAATGATTTTAAATTAGAATGTGTCACTCAAATAAATTTGGCTTCGAAACTCTCAAGGCCGAAATCCCATCCATTGACTTCGTCTACACATCCAGCTGTTTTGGCAAAGCACGAAAGGACCCCATGCACCCCGGACATTCTCTCTTCCACCTTCTTCTGTGGGAAAAAGATACAAAGTCTGAGGTCACGTACCAACCAACTCAAGAACAGCTTCTTCCCTGCTGCCATCAGATTTCTCATTGGGCCTAATTCGCAGTAAGTTGATCTTTTTCTACACCCTAGCTACAACTGTAACACTGTATAATGCATTCTCTCCTTTCCTTCTCGATGAGCAGTATGCTTTGTCTGTATAGCATGCAAGAAACAATTATTTTCACTGTATACTAATACATATGACAGTAATAAATCAAATCAAATTCAAATCAAATCAAAAGCCATGATCATAAAATTGGAACTTGTGTTGAAAGAGTGCATAGGAATCATCTTTCTAAACACAAAGAAAAATGCCTTTTAGGTTTCCTTGTACAATTGGCAGCATAGCGCCACAGTGGTTAGCACTCCTGCCTCACAGTGCCAGGGACCGGAGTTCAATTCTGGCTTTGGGTGACTGTGGAGTTTGTATGTTCTCCCCATATTTGTGTGGGTTTCCTCCAGGTGCTCTAGTTTCCTCCCACAGTCCAAAGATGTGAGGGTTAGGTTGATTGGCCATGTGAAATTATCCCTTATGTCAGGGGTCACAGGCATAGGGCCTGTGTTGCATTGTTGTCGGTGCAGGCTCAATGGTCTCCTCCTGCACTGTAGGGATTCTGTGACACTATGCCAGCAAAGATCTTTCTCTTTCTGAATGCACCAATACCACTCTTTCACTGACTTCCCAGAGAAGAACAATGGGATCTTCATACGAATTTATCCACAGCCCTTTAGCCAGTACCTCCCAACAACAGAACACCCAGAATGAGGAGCTCACTGCAAGAGGAATAACAGAGACAATTCTCAAGGCTAACGTTTGATGAGAGAATTTGCAGAAATTAGTCACAGCGTAATGTGCACTATAAATTCCCCTCAGCCTCCAACACAGTCAGTATTATGATACCACATGTAAAGCCAATGATTGGGAATAATCCCATTTAAGTTAAACAGTATTAAAGTTTTCCCAATCTGTAAATTGGATTTCAATCCTGAGAAGCAAATTTTGGCAATCATAATGAAATTATAATTTTTCTGCCAAAGAATGACATAATCTTAAAATCCTTATTACTGCAGGATTTAGCTGCAATATTACATTATAGTTGCCAATGGACTTTGTTTTGCTTTGTGTCTCTGTCATGCAACTCAATCAAATGTCAAGACTAAAAACAATAAAGCATGAATCAACCCAAAACTTAGGCCATAATTGTTACTAATGTTCGATCAATATCAAGGTCAGCATCTCTGCCACGATAGAAGTCATTCAGAAGGCATTTACTGTACTGCAATCTCTCTAATGTTGCGACATGGGCTACAGGTTGGTGCCTGTATTTCCTCACGCAGTGAACTTTGGGAACTTGGCAAGTTCTCTCAAAGCAAAAGAAAACCCAGTGGGGTGACCAGCTTTATCAAACGGTTCTGATAAAGTCTGATATTGAAAATAAGAACAAACCTTTTTATGAATGCTGATTGATTTGCTGAATATTTCTGATTCTGTCTCTATTTCAGTTGGACCTTACCACTTAGCAGACTGGGATAAATCAGCCTTGTAATATTACTCCTTTATCTCCCTCTGCTGGAACGACAGCTCCGCAATGAGCAACAGCAGAGAAGATCATGAATAGAAACTCAGTTATACGAAGCAAGTTAGCTGACGGTAGCAGGTTGGGGGGAAATGTCCCACAAATGAGCTACATTCTGAATACAACAAAATTTAGGCTACTGAAAACTAACATGGTGCAACTTGGATTTGGCATTCATTAGCAATTTTTCCCAGGTGTTTCAATGATGCGGGGGGGGGGGAGGTGCCAGTAAGAAGTCTCACAACACCAGGTTGAAGTCCAACAGCTTGGAACTTCCAATTATTTGGAATCATGAACTTTCGGAGCACTGCTCCTTCATCAGGTGAGTGGAGAGGTAGGTTTCACAAGCACAACATTTATATGAGTAAGACTCAATTGCAAGATAATGGTTGGAATGCGAGTCTTTTCAGGTAATCAAGTCTTTATAGGTACAGACAGTGCAAATAGAGAGAAGGATAATCATAGGTTAAAGAGGTATGAATTTTCTTAAGCCCAGGCCAAATGGTGGAGGTTATAGATAGTGTGACATGAACCCAAGATCATGGTTGAGGCCATCCTCATCCGTGTGGAACTTGGCTATCAGTTTCTGCTCGGCGGTTCTGTGTTGTGACGTGTCCTGAAGACCACCTTGAAGAATGCTAACCCAAAGATTGGAGACTAAATCTCCACATCATGGCTACCTTTGACACCACAAACTGTTGGCTCAAAGTGGAGAGGATCTCCAAAGAAGATTGCCCATAATGACACAAACATCAAGTTTCTACAACGATGTAAGAAAGCAGACTTTCCATGTAAATGACAAGGGTGTTCTACTTTGCAATGCATTGGACAGAATTTTCCTGTCCTGCTCACCAAGGGAAACATAACGGGTGGGAAACGAATGATGCAAAGGGGTGAGATTTTACGGCCTGGGGGTTAGTGTGGCCAGAGAGTCCAGCCCATAGTGTCACTATTGCACTGCTGAAATTGATCTGTGTTTAAGGTGATCTGTCCCTTTAAGGTAACAAAGTCTAACTGTTAAAACTAAATACAGATTGAGAGCAACATAAGGTTCATTTTTGATTGGATTTTCCAAAAGGCACCATCCATGGAATAAATTCTTCGACACCACTATGTACTTATAAATTTCACAGTATGTCAAGACAATGTGCTGATGTTGGTGTTGCATTATCTTTTGCATTAAACTCGTCCTAAGGTATTTGTATAAAGACCTCTGTATCCTGGGAACTAAACAGTTTGGTGTCTTTAGTGAGATGATCTTGAAAAGGTGTCTTCATACTGCAACTGCTGTTCGCCATAACTAGTTTGAAAACCTAGTAAAATTAAAGTTGAAAAAATCCTCTGGATTCCCACATCCATTTGACACTGGAGAAATTAGTCTATTATCTTGTCAGCCATTTTACAAGACTGGAATTATTATTGACAACTGATAATCAAAGCACAAGAACACAGTTATGAGCACACATAAAATAAACAGGGCCTATGCCCTGTGGTTTTACACTCCCCTATCTTTGGGAAAAGATGTTGACTATCTACTTCATCTATGCCCCTCATCATTATATAGACCTTTATGAGATCACCCCTAAGGCTCCTATGATCCAGGGAAAAAAGTATCAGTCTATCCAGCCTCTCCTTATAACTCAAACTATCAAGTCCCGGTAGCATCCGAGTAAATCTTTTCTGCACTCTTTCTAGTTAACAATACCCTTTCTATAATAGGGTGACCAGAACTGCACGCAGTATTCCAAGTGTGGCCTTACCAATGTCTTGTACAACTTCAACAAGACGTCCCAACTCCTGTATTCAATGTTCTGACCAATAAAACCAAGCATGCTGAATGCCTTCTTCATCACTCTGTTCACCTGTGACTTCACTTTCAAGGAGCTATGAACCCACCCCTAGATCTCTTTGCTTTATAACTCTCCCCAGTGCCCTAACATTAACTGAGGAAGTCCTGCCTTGGTTTGATCTACCAAAATGCATCATCTCATATTTATCTAAATTAAACACCATCTGTCATTCGTCAGCCCACTGACCAAATTGATCAAGATCCCATTGCAATACTAGATAACCTTCTTCACTGTCCACTAGGCCAGCAATCTTGGTGTCATCTGCAAACTTACTAACCATGCCTAATAAATTCTCATCCAAATCATTAATATAAAAGACAAATAACAGTGGACCCAGTACCAGTCCCTGAGGCACACTGCTGGTCACAGGCTTCCAGTTTGAAAAACAACCCTCTACAACCACCCACTGGCTTCTGTCATCAAGCCAATTTTGTATCCACTTAGCAACCTTACCCTGGATCCCGTGAGATTTAACCTTATGCAACAACCTACCATGTGGTACCTTGTCAAAGGCCTTGCTAAAGTCTATGTAGACAACATCAACTGCACTGCCCTCATCTACCTTCTTGGTTACCCCTTCAAAAAACTCAATCAAATTTGCGAGACTTGATTTTGCACTCACAAAGCCATGCTGACTGTCCCTGATCAATCCTTGCATTTCTAAATGCCTGTAGATCCTTTCTCTCACATAATGACATTTCTATACGGAAAGCTCATGTTGGGTCATCCATTCCAGAGTCAGATAACAGTCTGACATCATTTACAGAATTCCCAGTCACCTGACAAGCCAATGATGTCACCTCTGAGGCACATGGACTTAACCATGGACCTCCTAACTCACAAATGGGCCTTCCTCAAGGCCTGCTTTCTACATCCACCCATTCGGTCAACCCACATCGTGCCTGTCTCCAACCTCAGGGTCTCCAGGGTCTCCCGCCCCAACTCGCATTGCAGCCCGCCCACCACCTCCACTAGACCGAAAATCTGACATTCAGGGCTACTTTTACGGACATCAAATTGGTGGAGCTAAGATCCCGACTCAGAATATCTGACCTGGGAATGTAGATTCAGGACTAAGGATTCCCAACCCTCAAAAAAGATGAGAATAAAATGGTGCAGGGTCAAGAATGCAAGGAAAATTTGATTTTGTCCAAAACAAATCAAAATGTAGCCAATCACATACCTCCACACCTAAACAAAAATGTGGCCTCTGATTTTGCGTGTAGGGGGAGTGCAAAACAAAGGTGCATAACCTTAAAGTTAGAGCTGAGCACTTCACAGTGAAATCAGAAAATATCTTTTCATGCAGTGAGTTGTGTAGATCTGGAAAAGTTGCACAAACTCCACCACCCCTGTGGTCATTTAACTGAATAGCAGAGCAGGCTCAGGGGGCTGAATGGCCTCTTCCTGTTCCCATGTTAACACACATTGGGATCGTTGATTACTTTGGAAGCAAAGTAACAAATTACATGCATAGGAATGCCCGGGGAGAGTTTAAATTCTATCAGACCATCATGTGCATGCTTTTGAGCTTGAAGTATTGCTAACATGCCAAATTACAATTTTGTAAACATAATGTATCATGAAAGAATTCAGTAAATAATCCATAGACAAAAATGCTTTCTTCCGACCAAAGGCAATATACTTGTTGTTAGGCTGGCAACCTCACTGAGATTCTTCAAGATGAGTTGACAGGCAAAATACAAACTACCACACTCGTGTAGGAGGAGTACTCCTCTGAGTTCATAGCTGAAGCACATTATTGAGGCAAAATAGGGAGAGTCTTACTGTACAGCATGACATGCTACATTTAGCCTGGGAGCTTAATTCTGATACTTGCCAAACTTTGGTGTAATGGGAGGCAATGGCTAAAGATTTGGGTCTTGTACATGATTCTGCACCTTCTCCTTTTCTTCTCCCCTTTGTATTCTATGAACGGTATGCTTTGTCTGTATCGCACGCAAGAAACAATACCTCTAATGCATACTAATACATGAAAATAATAAATCAAATAAAAATTAAAAGCCCTGTTAATGTCAACACCCTGATATTCATGAGATCTCAATTGGAATTTAACCACAGCACAGTCCCAGAGTATTTGCTTTTACCCAGCCCAGTATTCTGTCAATATCATGCTGGCCTGAATTTGATGAACTATAATGGGTTTCCCATTTGGGATGGGCACCTGCCAGCTCTATTTAAATGAAGCCAGGACTTGAAAATAGTTTCAGCCTCTTTACTGCCTGAAGGGCTGGGTTGGCTGTTCGCTCTACCACTTGGCAGCCCAAAGGTTAAAATCAACACAAGAGCTAAAGACCAATTGTGAATTTGGACAGTACCCGCAGTCCCCTGTTAGATTCAGTCAAAGGTATTCCTTCCAGCATTAATACATCCCATACCAGTTTTCAGATATTACTTTTTAGATATTACAATGAGCATAACTGAGAACGTCCGTTGAATGAGGGGAGAACTTTAATTCTCCATTTAATTATGTCACCACCCATTCATTCAACACTACATTTGTATCCTACCACCAACATCCCGCAAGAAATCCTCTTGTTACAGCCAAGAAAAATACCATACAGTCCAAAATTACAGCTGAGGCAACACAAAAAATATGGATGAAGGCAGAAGGTGTCTAGGATTTAAAGCAGACTCGGGATTTTTACTGACCTATCTATTATTTTCATGATTATCTATGTTTAAAGTAAGTATCTTCAGGTGTGCATATTTCCCTTCCAACTCTCTGAATGCCTGAGTTGAGCTGGTGGAATATTATTGAACGTTGATTTTTTTTAATTCACTTGAGGGACGTGGGCTTCGCTGGCTGGTCAGAATGCATTGCCCATTCCTCGTTGCCCTTGTCAGAGGGCAGTTGAGAGTTAACTATGTTGCTGTGGCTCTGGAGACATGTAGGCCAGACCAGGTAAGGATGGCAGATTTCCTTCCCTAAAAGACATTAGGGAACCAGATGTTTGTAAATGTGAGGTCATCCGTTTTGGTAGGAATAACAGCAAAATGGACTGTTATTTAAATGGTAAAAAATTGCTGTGCAGAGGGACCTGGGTGTCCTTGTGCAGGAATCTCAAGGAGTTGGTTTGCAGGTGCAGCAAGTAATTAAGAAGGCAAATAGAATTTTGTCGTTCATTGCTAGAGGGATGGAGTTCAAAAACACTGAGGTTATGTTGCAGCTGTATAAAGTGCTGGTGAGGCCTCACCTGGAGTACAGTGTACAGTTTTGGTCTCCTTACTTGAGAAAGGATATACTGGCACTGGAGGGGGTGCAGAGGAGATTCACTAGGTTGATTCTGGAGTTGAGAGGGTTGGCTTACGAGGACAGACTGAGTAGACTGGGGCTACACTCATTGGAATTGAGAAGAATAAAGGGACATCTTATAGAACCATATAAGATTATGAAGGGAATAGATAAGATAGAAGCAGGGAAGATGTTTCCACTGGCAGGTGAAACTAGAACTAGGGGGCATGGCCTCAAAATAAGGAGAAGCAGATTTAGGGCCGAGTTGAGGAGGAACTTTTTCACACAAAGGTTTCTGAATCTGTAGAATTCCCTGCCCAATGAAGCAGTTGAGGCTACCTCATAGAAATCATAGAAACCCTGCAGTACAGAAGGAGGCCATTTGGCCCATCGAGTCTGCACTGACCACAATCCCACCCAGGCCCTACCCCCATATCTCCATATCCCTACATATTTACCCGCTAATCCCTCTAACCTATGCATCTCAGGACACTAAGGGACAGTTTTTAGCAAGGTCAAGCAACCTAACCTGCACATCTTTGGACTGTGGGAGGAAACCAGAGCACCCGGAGGAAACCCACACAGACATGAGGAAACTGTGCAAACTCCACACAGACAGTGACCCAAGCCAGGAATTGAACCCAGGTCCTTGGAGCTGTGAAGCAGCAGTGCTGACCACTGTGCTACTGCACCGCCCCTTATTGAATGTATTTGAGGCAAAGATAGATAAATTTTTGAACAGTAAAGGAATTAAAGGTTATGTGAGCGGGCGGGTAAGAGGAGCTGAGTCCACAAAAATATCAGCCATGATCTTATTGAATGGCGGAGCAGGCTCGAGGGGCCAGATGGCCGACTCCTGCTCCTAGTTCTTATGTTCATGAAACAAACTTGGCCTTTGTTCTGCTCCAGCTGGGATCCATCAATATGCAAGTCTTTTCACTCCATAGAGTCTGCATTAAGACTCCTCTGCAGGGTGCTTCTACAGAATAGTTAGAGGGTCTAGAAGCCAGCATCCATTACCATTGCTGCAGGCCTATATAGAGCAGCTGGATTTGCAGCTCTGTTTACAGGTGCAAAGGCCATACCAAGGGATGTGATAACAGTCAACAGTGAGGCTATTTACTGGCATGATTGTAATTAACAATAACTGGAAGAGGAAGGCAAAATGTTATTTTTTCCAATATCATTGTCCAGTTTGCTAGATCTGGTGCCTTCAAGAAAAACATGTATGTACTGCTTTAATTAAAAGTTGCCAACATTGGGCACTCCTCAACCGTTTCTGCATTGGCCAAGAGCTTTGTGCAGGAAATGGGCACAAGTGGGGCTGAGCAGGGAACCAGGACTGGCATACCCCAGTCAATGACTCACATCATTGAAGGCTGCCCCTGACAACAATCAGCTGCCGACTCAGAGAGATCCATTTAACCACTGCGGAAGCTATTGCCTGGCTTGGTGATAACCGCACATGTTTAAAAAAAGTTAAAAGTTTAGGGAGTATACCAGTTATTTTTGGTTACCTTTCTCAGTCTCCTGAACTAACAACAACGGGTTTGTTTAGTGGATCATTAAATGAGCCACTAGTCACGACTGCATGTGGATCACGCGGGTGTAACACCAAGGGGGAATTTATTTGGGCAAGTGGATGCATCTTCTCTCATTTCAATCCAATTAAGTTGAGGGTCATAACTATGGAATTCCCTACCTAACGGCACTGCGGGGGCACCATCACTGCAAGGCTGACAGGGGTTCAATAGAAAGGCACACCAGCACTTTTTCTAAACAAGCTGAAGAGATGGGCAACAACTGTCCAAAAAACTGCAGGATATGGTTAAAAAAAAATGAACAGATGGAGCCTTGGGTAATGAATCACTCTTGTTAACTGGGTATTGAAATAAGACTGTGGCACCACTTGCACTTCTTTTGAACCACCAATGGTGTTTATTATGTTTTGCTGTACAAATAGAAACTTCACATTTATAATGGTAACAATGGAATTCATTTCAGACAGGACTGCCAAAGTCAGCATAAACGAGGGAAATGACCCAGGTTATGTTTCCACTGGGACATTTCAAATTATATAATTCTTTTACAATTACTTTCTGTGCGTTGAATTTGATTAGAATAATTTATTTACTTTGACCAGCCACCAAGGTGCTTCATTCCAACTCTGGGTGTCTGAGTAATATTAAAACAGCACCAAGAACAGCGGAGGAGTGATAACCACCATCTACTGCACCATTCAACAATATCACAACATATTGCTAATCATGGTAATGATGTTAATAAAGCAGAAACCGCCGTATATTGCAGAGTTGCAAATTTTGTAGCCTTTTATGGACAAAAACCTGTACAACGAGCGATTAATGACTCTTGTAAGCAACAATTTTGTTTATTCATTCCTGGGATGTGGATGTTGCTGGCAAGCCCAGAATTTGTCGCCCAGCCCTAAATACTCTGGAAAAGTTGCTTATGGGCCGTTTTCTTGAACCCCTACCCTCGATGTGGCGAAATCAGTGTTGTGAGATGGGGAACTTGAAGATTTTGGAGTTGACTATTCCAATGTATTCCTAGTTGTACTCCTATCTCCCACCCTCCATAGACGGAATCTTATTCAAGACTCTACTGCTCTGAGGAGAAGCTCGAAACTCTATTTCTCTTTCCACAGATGCTACCAGACCTGCTGAGCTTTTCCAGTATTTTCTATTTTTGTAACTCTGCTGCCTGAATCCTAGCTCACAGCAAGTCTTGTTCACATGGGCTCATTGACGTACATTGTCTCCCTGTTAAGCAATGTTTCAATTTTTACACTCTCATTGTTTTTTCAAATCTCTCCTTCCCGGCCTTTCCTCCAACCTTATAGCCCTCGGAGGTATCTGTGCTCGTTCAACACTGGCCTCTTGTACATCCCCAATTTTAATCACTGTATCACCATGGTGTGTTGGCACAGTGGTTAGCATTGCTGCCTCACAGTGCTGGGCTCCTGGGTTCAATTCCTGGCTGGGTCACTGTCTGTGTGGAGTTTGCACATTCTCCCCATATCTGCATGGATTTCCTCCGAATATTCCGGTTTCCTCCCACAGTCCAAAGATGTGAGGGTTAGGTTGATTGGACAAGCTAAATAGCCCCTTAGTGTCAGGGGGATTAGCAGGGCCTGAGTGGGATTGTTGTCGGTGCAAGCTTGATGGGCTGAATGGCCTCCTTCTGTAACGTCTATGATCGTAGTGGAGCCCATGAGTTCTGGCTTTCCCTCCTTGAACTGCCTTACCTCTCTTTATCATTTAAGACTTTTATTAAAACACCAGCTGGACCAAGCTATTGATCATCTCCCCTGCTATCTCTTTATGTCACTCAGTGTGAGATGGTGTTTGCCAGCCTTCCAGCGAAGCAACTTGGATGATTTAATAGATTAAAGGTGCTATATAAATGCAAGTTGTTATATCTTCAGTGCAATTCAGTGAAGTAAGAGATGCGTTATGCAAGTAAACAGGAGTAGTCAATGTCATGTCGTATCACACTCAGCACAACAACAGGGTTACAAGTTTAAAATGTCTGTCACCACCTCTAATCACATCATCCCTTTTTAAACAGGACTCATGCATAACATTCTCTTATTATTTAAATTATCTCTAATGTCCATTACCATCAGACAGATTTTTGCCAAATCAAGACGATAAATTAATTGGAAAAAGACTAATAATTTCACTTCTTAAACAAAGAAATTTATTCAAGTTAAAAGAAGACTGTACCTGCCTATGTCCACCTGCCTGTAGAAGACAAGCCAACTCAGCTGGAGTCACGGGCAGCCTGGGGCACTGATATATACAGCGAACAAGGCAAGAGGCAGAGAGGAAGGGGAAAGTTAAAGGCAGGCTAAGGGGTTGTAGCAAGTTAAAGGGAGAGGGAAAAGGAGCAAAGGGCATGAGAAAGAAGAAAGAAAAAGAAAGTCCAACAATCAAAGGGTGGGTGGGAATGCGTTTCTCTTATGATCTTCAAAGATTCATTTCTCTTAAATCTGAAATTCTTGGGTTTTAGACAATTTAAAAAGCAATTTTGACTGTGGACCAGAGGAGCACATAAATCGACTGACCCCACCTGCGGGTTGTAATTTTGAGACGCTGGTCTCATTGATATTGTTCAGGCCAGAGGGAAGGCTCCAAACAGGCAGTTTGTGATACTGGCTGCCCAGCTGCCAGAATGTGATGTGCCACAAGGGTGACATGATGTTGGGTGGTGTGACGGCAAATGGTGGCATCACAGGACAGCAGCAGAATTATCCTGTTCCTTCAGGCCCCACAGAAATAATTGCAAACCTATCATGGTTGGGACTCTTTGCGTGTGCATAGCAAACATTTCAATGAGTTATGTCCTTAAATAGCAATCAGGCTCCTAGGCTCCCGACTTGCATGTTAAAGAGGGACCTGGGATAAGGTGGCAACATGTGCGCAGTCTTAGGCTCCTTTCAAAATGAAACCAGCCTCAATGTTGGTTCTAATTGGGCCTGTTAACACCAGCTAAATTTTAAAAATAAACCCCCCCATTATTTTGTTTTCAATAATACAGATAATTGAGGGTAGGATGTAACTCAAAGCATATTGCAAGTTATTTGCCTCATATGGTTTAGAACGGAGTTGAGGAGGAACTTCTTCACTCAAAGGGTGGTGAATCTCTAGAATTCTCTGCCCGTTGAAGTGGTGGAGGCTGCCTCGCTAAATATTTTTAAGACGCGGGTTGATGGGTTTTTGATAAGCGAGGGGATTAAGGGTTATGGGGAGAGGGCGGGAAAGTGGAACTGAGCCACGACAGATCAGCCATGATCTTATTGAATGGCGGGGCAGGCTCGAGGGGCTGGATGGCCCAATCCTGCTCCTATTTCTTATGTTCTTATGTTCTTATATTGAACCCTACAATGCAGAAAGAGGCCATCCGACCAATCGAGTCTCTATCTATACTCCAAAAGTGCTTGCCACCCAGGCCCTCCCCTTCACCCTATCCCCATAACATTTACCATGGCCAATCCACCCTAACCTGCACATCTTTGGACACTAAGGGGCAGTTTAGCATGGCCAATCCACCTAACCTGCACATCTTTGGACACTAAGGGGCAATTTAGCACAGCCAATCCACCTAACCTGCACATCTTTGGACACTAAGGGGCAATTTAGCACGGCCAATCCACCTAACCTGCACATCTTTGGACACTAAGGGGCAATTTAGCATGGCCAATCCACCTAACCTGCACATCTTTGGACACTAAGGGGCAATTTAGCACAGCCAATCCACCTAACCTGCACATCTTTGGACACTAAGGGGCAATTTAGCACAGCCAATCCACCTAACCTGCACATCTTTGGACACTAAGGGGCAATTTAGCATGGCCAATCCACCTAACCTGCACATCTTTGGACACTAAGGGGCAATTTAGCACAGCCAATCCACCTAACCTGCACATCTTTGGACACTAAGGGGCAATTTAGCACAGCCAATCCACCTAACCTGCACATCTTTGGACACTAAGGGGCAATTTAGCACAGCCAATCCACCTAACCTGCACATCTTTGGACACTAAGGGGCAATTTAGCACGGCCAATCCACCTAACCTGCACATCTTTGGACACTAAGGGGCAATTTAGCACGGCCAATCCACCTAACCTGCACATCTTTGGACACTAAGGGGCAATTTAGCACAGCCAATCCACCTAACCTGCACATCTTTGGACACTAAGGGGCAATTTAGCACGGCCAATCCACCTAACCTGCACATCTTTGGACACTAAGGGGCAATTTAGCACAGCCAATCCACCTAATCTGCACATCTTTGGACACTAAGGGGCAATTTAGCATGGCCAATCCACCTAACCTGCACATCTTTGGACACTAAGGGGCAATTTAGCACAGCCAATCCACCTAACCTGCACATCTTTGGACACTAAGGGGCAATTTAGCACGGCCAATCCACCTAACCTGCACATCTTTGGACACTAAGGGGCAATTTAGCATGGCCAATCCACCTAACCTGCACATCTTTGGACACTAAGGGGCAATTTAGCACAGCCAATCCACCTAACCTGCACATCTTTGGACACTAAGGGGCAATTTAGCACAGCCAATCCACCCTAACCTACACATCTTTGGACACTAAGGGGCAATTTAGCACAGCCAATCCACCTAACCTGCACATCTTTGGACATCTATTTCATGAAATATCATCAAATAGATGAAGTGTATTATTCATTTTAGCTTGAGTGAAATGATCCAACAACCTAGTGTTCCCTTCCCACTATGGAAACTATGTGTTCCACGTGAATAAAAAGTTAGGATTTTCCATGAATTGCAACACACTAGATAGAAATGTGATCGGGAAGAATGGGGATGATGATACATTTTTGAATGAGTGACTGGGATTCACTGGCCGTTCATGCCCCACCATCGCTGCAAGCATGGATGGAGAATTTGGCACTCAGCCAAATCTCTGTTCACTGCAGTGGGAGCAGAGAATCCCACCGGCGTGAATGGCCAGAGAATCCCGCCCAGTGCATCACGGAACATTCAATTAACTGTCGTGGCCATCTGGAAATCCATCTATTAATTGCATTATTCGTGATAGCTTTTGTTGCCAAACAATTTTTCTGGGTCCATTTTTTGGGCAAATGAATGAATGTCATGAGAAAATGTTGACTTCTGAAACAAAAGCCTCGCTTGCTTTCACTGAACTGATATTTACACAGAGGCATCCATTTTTGCAATCTTGACAGTCTGGACTAATTTAGGCAGCAATCCAATTGATCCATTAGATTATCTCATTTACAGGAACCCTCTTTGCTCACCCCTCCGTTTAAAAAAAATGACATTTGTCTACATTATTAAAAATCTTGTCTTTAGTTCCTGCCTGTGATGCCAAACGCATCAGAAAAGCTCGTTCCAAAACTGATTCATCACCTTTTGGAGAAATTTGAAAATTTTAAATCCATTCAGGAGCCAATGATGGTGATTATGCATTTTAATATATCTACACGCTGACACTTGAGTAAATGATGCCACTTCAGACTACAGAGTATTGGAACTGAGATTGACAGTGGGCAGTTGGCAGCACAACACTAATGTATTTGCCAAAATGTTCATCTCGAATTGTGGCTGGAAGACATCATTATCCAAACCAAAGGCCATCAGTCAGGATTAGACTCTGTCTACATTGTGGTCAGAATCAATGGGGTACTTGAGGTACAGTCAACCGTGAAGGGAATTCAAAAAAAACAGAGGGCTGAAGGCTGAGAGAAAGACTTTAATCCGACACTGCAGTTAAACTTGTTGCTCATGACTTGGAGATGCTGGCCTTGGACTGGGGTGAGTACAATAAGTCTCACAACACCAGGTTAAAGTCCAACAGGTTGAAGGAGCAGCGCTCTGAAAGCTTGTGATTCCAAAGAAACCTGTTCGACTTTAATCTGGTGTTGTGACACTTCTTACTGAACTTGTTACAGGTCAAAGACTTCAGGTGCAATGGAGAGAGTTTAACCATTTTCGACTGTTGGGAAGCCACAGCATCTTCAAACCAAATCTGTGCGCATACATTGGTGCTAAGTTCACAGCTGGACAGACTGGGACCACCACCCCTCCCCCGATCCCCCCCACCAACAACCCCCCCAACCCCACCACCCACCTGGGTAAATTTGACATCTCCTCTCTCTATGAAGACTTCAAAGGGGTCTGCTCTCACCTGCACCTTCTGAGAGGGAGAAAGGAAGGTTTCTGCAGAATGGAGTGCCGCAGTGATTTAAAATCTTTCCCAGTGGCCAGGGGAGTTTAAGTGACCAGACCGCTTCAGAATTTGCACAGTTGGCAGGCAGGATTGCAGATGTTGATCACAGGGCTGCCTGAAATCACCACGCCAGGGGTAACCTTCAGGTCCATCAGGGCTAGAAGGGGCATTCCAGCCAATGGTGTCCCCAATCCAGCTGGACAGTGGCAAGTTCAACTCCTTGCCCCCAGCCTGAACTCACCCAAACTCCAGGACCCCGGAGAGGCAAATGGCCACTGGACCTACCTCTTTGCACTCCCCCGAGGCCCAAGGCCCCAGAACAGGGTATCAGTGCCAGGGGGCAGTTGCACTATTGGCACTGCCAGATGCGTAGCCTGAAGGGAGGCTGAGTGGGGATCTGAGGGGGAAGGAGGGTTGAGTGGGGGAAGGGTCTGAGGGGGAAGGGGCTGAGTGGGGTGTCTGAGGGGGAAGGGGAGCTGACTGGCGGGTGGTCGGATCAGGTCACCCTCATGTCTGCATTTTGTGGGGGTTAGCAAGCCGAGCTGTCGCCCATTATTTGTGGATGGGGGAGAAAGGAGCCTCTCTTAGGTAAGGCATTGATGCTGATCCCCGGGGGGTAGGGGGACAAAATTTCATTTTTTGGGGGAAGTGGAGCTGGTTAACGAGGCCAGAGACCAGGTGACCCTTTAAAAAATTTGGCCCTATCTCAGAGTTGCGGGGCTGGCCAGTAACTTGCCCAGTATGCATAAGTGAGCATTTATCAGGTGGGAGAATCCCAGATGATGGATGCCACTAAAGTTTAAAGTTTATTTACTACTCACAAGTAAGGCTTACATTAACACTGCAATGAAGTTACTGTGAAATTCCCTTAGTCGCCACAGTCCAGTGCCAGTTCAAGTCAATATACCTAACCAGCACGTCTTTTAAATGTGGGAGGAAACTGGAGCACCCGGAGGAAACACACACTGACACAGGGAGACCATGCAAACTCTACACAGACAGTGCTCCAAGCTGGGAATCGAACCCGTGTCCCTGGCGCTGTGAAATAGCAGTTGTAACCACTGTTGGACCATGCCACCCCAGTGGGAAGGCACAGTAGAACAGTGGTGCTACAGCTAACAGCAGTGGGAAGGTCTCCAGGGTTCCCGCTGGCACGGGCACTTAGTTCCAATACAGGAGAATTGCCCCCATTGTGGATGAAAATCCCACGTTAGCCTCACAAACCCAAACTGGGCCTGGCTCCAACATAGGTGTCAAGTCCCAGCCAGCAATGGGGATCCACTTGCTCTCGAGTCTGACACCTGTATCTGCATCCCAATTTTTACATTAAGATTGCTGGGTGAACATCGAAGGCCGGTAGCACAGAACTGTGGAAAGACCTGAAAAAAAGTTTGAGCAAAGGACTCCGGGTGTGAAGTTTAAAAGCAGTAGATTATTTGAGGAGCAAGAGCTGGGAATTGTGAGATGAGATTTGGCAAAAGTCTTCATTAGTTGATGTCTTAGGTAGAGCTGTTCTTATTTCTAGCCAACAGTACATTTGTGGTTACGTGCTAAACCAGTAATGGGCAACTTAGGTTAGTGAGTGGGCAGCTCCTTCATCTCAGTGAGCCGTAAGATTGAAATCGGGCTTGTCCACTAACCATGACCTCTGAATAAGATTGAATACATTTGATACATGCCAAATATTTCAGAGCAAGTTATAGAAAATGCTTCATCATTCATATATTAATAGAACTGTCATCAACTTCAAGTGGTAAACACAAAAGAAATATTTACTCTTGATTGTTTGCAGAGAGAACGCTTGGCTCTCACAGTTAATGTGGTGAGCAATCAGCAGACACCTCACTGTATATACCTTTGCTTTATGTGTATATCACTTCACTCGTTCTGTTAGGAAAAGAAACTACGCAGATGGGAACCAGCGGAATGTGACAATTTCACATGGGCCGCACTCAGAACGCTAATGGGCTGTATGTGGCCCCCAAGCCACAGTTTGTCCACCATGGTGTTATTGTAGCCGTCTTTAAACAGTCTGATTTATTTGATAAGTACAATATATTGAAGAATTCAGTCTGGCCAGCCTTGGCAGCATGACTGTTTGTCTGGGAGTACGCCACAGAGCAAGTCAGGAAGCATGAAAAGTGCCTCCGCTTCCTGACCAGTTGTTATAATAGCTTTCTTAATAAATAGATGTTTATTTGCATTTCCTCAGAGGATATAATTACTGATGAAAATGTATGACCTTGAAAAAATAATAAGCTTAGAACATCAAATGTGTGCTTGGTATAAATTGGCAATGGGCAGTCTCAATGTGGTGCGTTGGCAGTGTTGACGTGGGTTTTGAAAGTGCTAATAGTTGGCTGAGATACATCGCTTACAAGGTATTTTAACAGTCACCAAAGTAGCAGATATGGCCAAGGACTAGCAAGCTGTACCAGCAAAATTGTGTTTCCTCTCCAGCATTCTCTTCTCTCCTGAAGATACATTATTCACGCTGAGATGCAGTTCTACATGTTATCAGCTACCTTCCAATATCTCAACCTGCTTTTCCAATTCTTCATGGGGAATGTTCAGGCAGCAACTGTTGGCAGTCTGCTTGACTGCGGGGGATATTGCAAGTGAATTTGATCCAACGTTGAACACACACAAGAAATAATGATCATCAGCATGAAGAAATACTGTTTTCCTTTACTTGCCTGGTGGCAGTGAGGCCAACTGCCATTCCACAGCTCTCAGTGAACTCAACACAGATCAGGGGTTGAACTTCTTGATTTGATTTGATCTGATTTATCATTATCACATGTATTAACATACAGTGAAAAGTATTGTTTCTTGTGTGCTATACAGACCAAACATACCATTCATAGAGAAGGAAATGAGAGAGTGCAGAATGTAGTGTCACAGTCATAGCTGGGGGTAGAGAAAGATCAACTTAATGCAAGGTAGGTCCATTCAAAAGTCTGACAGCAGCAGGGAAGAAGCTGTTCTTGAGTCGGTTGGTACGTGACCTCAGACTTTCGTATCTTTTTCCCGAAGGTAAAAGGTGGAAGGGAGAATGTCTGGGGTGCGTGGGATCCTTAATTATGCTGGTTAAAGATAAGATTGCTTTGCTGAGGCTGCGGGAAGTATAGGTAGAGCCAATGGATGGGAGGCTGGTTTGCATGATGGATTGGGCTACATTCACAACTTTTTGTAGTTTCTCGCGGTCTTGGGCAGAGCAGGAGCCCATACCTAGCTGTGATGCAACCAGAAAGAATGTTTTCTATGGTGCATCTGTAAAAGTTGGTGAGAGTTGTAGCTGACATGCTAAATTTCCTTTATTGGGAAATTTTCAGAACTGGGAACATTGTATGTTCCAGCACCAGACCTTGTGCTAGATTTAAACTGAGCCATTTGTGGTAACCAACGTACATTGAAAAGTACCTTTTTTTTGTGTGATGTTCTTCAAGATCAAAATGGGCTGAGGAGTATTCCTAAAGACATGTATTACATGGCTGGGTTCCAAGAAATGCCCATGTGATCTTGGGTTGCCAAGGGGATGAACAGCCAAGAAGCAAAGAGTAAATAGAAAGCTAATTGTAGGGGAGCTGTGTCAGCCAGCATTTTCTGTTTGACCATTCAGAACACATTGAGAATTTGTATGAGTGTAAAAGAGCAAGATTTGCTCTGAATAGAATGGTTATCTTTTTGGCAGTTTTTGAACAAATCCTTATGGTGAAGCAGGGAAATAGAGCAGAAATGTTTGGAGGGTTAAAAATGGGAAGGACATGGAATTGTAGATAGGACTAGAATAGGACAATATCAATTAGAATCTCTAACAAATGAGGTGAAGGCTGGTAGAATGAACAGCTAACTCCTATCTTACACTCCCTTAGAGAAGTTTACCAAAATTCCCAAACTGTCATAATAAAAAATATTGCGGATTCTGGAAATTTAAAATATAATTAGAAATTTCTGGGAAATCTCAACAGGTTTGGCAACATCTGTGGAGAGAGAAATAGAGCCAATGTTCACATAACTCTGTTTCCCTCCTCCATTGCTACTGACAGTCCTGCCAAGGTTTTCTAGCATTTTCTATTTGCAGCCCAGACTCCTGCTCAATTAATCCGCAGGTCAAAGGATTCCAAAGCCACCCCCGGACCCATTCCCAGACCTCCGAGCCAGCGGAACGGTCACCCAGCCACATTCAGGAAGGCTTCCTAGAAACCCAACCTGTAGCTTGAGGGGGTTGGCGGGTGGAGGGGGGGGTAGAAGATGTAAAGAGTTTTTAAAAAAATCACATAAATAGTTAAAGATATTGGCTGTAACTTCCTCAGAATGGCAATCAGCATCGAATTGCATCTCCATTTGCAGCAGTACTTTTACAGCAGTACCTGCCGCAAGGCAGCTAGATTTAAAGGTCTGATTGGAAGTGATAGGCCAGGAAGAAGGTAATCCTCAAAAGCTAGTGGATGGGATTTGGGGAATAAGGAGGTCGGAGATGGGCGGTTCAGACACTGGAGGAGGTTCTGTGGATCGGACACTCGAGGAGGTTCAGACCTTGGGGGTAGTGAGGGGTGAGGTTCAAGTCGGGGGGGATGTGGGGGGGTAGGAGTCAGGTCGGGTGGGTGGGTAGTTCAGCCAGGCTAGGGGGTCACAACTGTCCGGGGGATTTTAGCACTTCTGGATAATTGTTTCACCAAGTTCCGAGAGGGATTCCCCAGCACGTCTTTGGGGAACCTGGGCGGTACAGCCCATAATCTCATTGTGGTTAGGAAGAAAATAGTAAATTTGGAATGATTGCAGTATAAAGAGTAAACAGAACAGATATGCTAATGTGTACATTATGATAGAGCAATGACACCACTTTGTCATGTGCTGGGTACAGAGGCAGCAGGAGCTTTCCCTCTTACATACAATGTACATAATGTATTGAAACTATTCTTTGATAGTAAATCTCCTGGTATGCTTGAGCTCTTTGTCAGAATCTAGGTTTATCACACTCTACAACAGTTCTTTAAGAAAGTTTATTTGAATTTACTCTCAGCCATGGTTGAATATATTTGTTACTTTGTTGTGAAGTTGAGTTTATAAAGATGTAAAAAAGTGTCTGTAAAGGATGTAAAATAC
Source organism: Carcharhinus amblyrhynchos (assembly GCF_965287045.1). Taxonomy (NCBI): domain Eukaryota; kingdom Metazoa; phylum Chordata; class Chondrichthyes; order Carcharhiniformes; family Carcharhinidae; genus Carcharhinus; species Carcharhinus amblyrhynchos. Next base: position 137,201,056 of record NC_137327.1, read on the forward strand.
CGGAGGGAAAAGAACCCTGTATGGGGGAGGTTAGATGGGTTGGACACTTGGGAAGGCTCCTCCTTCAAAAGCTGGTTGTGCTCAATGCTTGAATATTTAAACACAAGGCACACAGGGTACAAAGAGTGCAACACTATTGTACCAAGAGATCAAAATGTCAGTGTTGCCTTGGTAACAGGCTCTGCAGGTTTTTGCACTTTTGGTAGCCTATGAGCTTAAAGAAGACAATCAGCTATAGAGAACCTATCAGATTTGAGGTTGTTGTTGTTGTCAGCATCAAGCCAATCCTGACGTAGACAATGCATAAGTCATCAGGAATAAAAATATAGGAATTCAACTGCCTGTCTTCAGAGAGAGTGACTCCAGTTCAGTTAGTGAGAACCTCTCTGGACCCAAAGCCAGGGCTACATTAGCTAAAGCAGTTAGGGGCAGTTAGATCAACTGAAACAGTTAGTTCTTAACTCTGCCAGCTTTATATCTGTCTGAATAGAACTCACAATTTAACCAGTGAAAAGTGTCAAATCAGACAGTGCATACAAAAAATGGACAACGACTGAAGAATTCCAAACCTTTTCGAAACCATCAGACCTGGTTGTATATAGTTTCTTGAGCGTGACTAAGATTCTGTTATTACTGTTCGAGGACTGAACAGTCCTTGTCGTTATTTGAACAGCATTTCAGTTGAACTATCCTTTAATTAAAATGTTCCTTATTTAGTTAAAATTCCCAGTTGGTAAAATAAATGACTTGTTAATTATTTACTTAAAGTGAGTGTCTGGTCTTTCTGTTAATGAACCTCTAAACATTAATGAAAAACCCAGCCTGCAGGTGCAGCAGGTGGTCAGGAAGGCGAATGGGATGCTGGCCTTCATAGCGAGGGGGATTGAATATAAAAGTAGGGAGGTCTTGCTGCAGCTGTATAGGGCATTGGTGAGGCCGCAGCTGGAGTACTGTGTGCAGTTTTGGGCGCCGCACCTGCGCAAGGATATTTTGGCCTTGGAAGGAGTGCAGAGGAGGTTTACTAGGCTGATACCGGAGTTGAGGGGGTTGAGCTATGAGGAGAGGCTGAATAAACTAGGCTTGTACTCGTTAGAGTTTAGAAGAATGAGGGGAGATCTCATTGAGACGTATAAGATGATGAATGGGATGGATAGGATAGAGGTGGAAAGACTCTTCCCGCTCAAAAAAGACAGTAGGACTAGGGGGCACAGCCTCAAGATAAAGGGGGGGCGGTTCAGAACGGAGTTGAGGAGGAACTTCTTCACTCAAAGGGTGGTGAATCTCTGGAATTCTCTGCCCGTTGAAGTGGTGGAGGCTGCCTCGCTAAATATTTTTAAGAAGCGGGTTGATGGGTTTTTGATAAGAGAGGGGATTAAGGGTTATGGGGAGAGGGCGGGAAAGTGGAACTGAGCCACGACAGATCAGCCATGATCTTATTGAATGGCGGGGCAGGCTCGAAGGGCCAGATGGCCTACTCCTGCTCCTATTTCTTATGTTCTTAACACCTTCCCAAACACTTTTGCCAGAGTATGAAGCAAGATAATGGGGATTAACCTCTGCATCATTTTGCATTTAAATTTGGACTTAGGTTATGTATCAGAGAATGATATCTGGTGCTGACCTTGACTAGAGGGTTTGTGGAAAACCATTGATAGAACATGGAACATAGAACACTACAGCACAAACAGGCCCTTCAGCCCACAAGTTGCGCTGATCACATCTATACCTACCAAGCCATAGAACTATCTGTAACTTCCAATGCCATTAGATCCCATATACTCATGCAGAAGTCTTTTAAAAGACCCCAGCAAGTTCGCCTCTACCACCACCGATGGCAGCCGATTCCACTCACTCACCACCCTCTGAGTGAAAAACTTACCCCTAACATCACTTCTGAACTTCCCTCCTTGCACCTTAAATCTGTGTCCTCTCATAGCGACCATTTCAGCCCTGGGAAATAGCCTCCGAGAATCCACCCTGTCTATTCCTCTCAACATTTTATAAACCTCTATCAGGTCGCCTCTCAACCTTCGTCTCTCCGGGGAGAAGAGACATAGCTCCCTCAACCTATCTTCATAAGGCATGCCTCCCAGTCCAGGCCTTTTGATGTCTCAGTGCAGAGTCTAGTCTTCACGATGCGTGGGCTGGTGGGCTAACATTAGGGCAGTAATTTGTCGGAGAACCCCCTTTCCTTGATCACAGGCACCAACATGAATTGCCATGTTTTGATGACATCAGGCAGTTCCGTGCAAACTGAGAATTGAACCTGTGGCCGCCTGGTATGTCTCTGTTTTTGGACAGAATCTCCTCCTGGCAATGTCCCGACTGTTGAGCAAAATGTTTCCAAATATACGAGCTAACGCAACAACCCTGTGCTCCAGTGATGGAATAATCTGACAAGCAATCAATCTCTTGCAGCCTGGGCTTTTGCCTGAGGTTTCTCCAGAAAAGAAGAGTCCGTTACGTTAAATATAAAATTCAACAGAGTGGAAAAAAATGGCATTTCCCCAGGTTAAAGGATTACATCATATTGCACCTTTTGTCCCTATACAAGCTTTATTTTTTTACATATTGAACATAAATATACTTGAGTTAGTGCATTATTTCTGATCTAAGTTTAATATTACTCCCAGGGTGTTGTAATACAGCGTATTGCTGCATTTAATTAATCACATTGATCACAGCAAACAGGGCCAATGTTAATCCTTTGGGCAATCCAGCTGCATAACAACAGATTACTGAAAACATACATCAGCTGGGGGGAGACAGCAGGGTCTGTCGCAAGAGCTGATGTGTGACCGTTCCATAAAATATAAATTGTGAGGGCCTTTATAAGCACTAGTGGATTAACTTGTACATTTGCAGCACTGTGGCACTGAGATATCGGCACAGCAGTGCTGCTTCGGGAGACTGTGAAGACAGGCCAGCTGCTTGCCTTCAGGTTGTAAAGGGGGAAAAAGAACAGAATGTGACAGTTGTCCCTCGGTTGACCCGACACAAATGATGTCAGAACTACCTTCATGGAGATATGGACACAGGTTACCATCTGCCTAGATTCACTGCCATAGGTTGTTGGAGTAAACAAAAAGAGGGAAAGAGAAAAAATACTTTTAGCAAGGAGGCAGTTCCCCCATCTCCAGAAAAGTACAAAGGAATACAACAAGGTACATGGAGAATTAGCTGAACAATTTTACAGCAGATCCATCGTTTAACCAGTATAAACGAAAGCTTAGTGTGATGAGGGAGTCGTGAAATTTGACAAGCAGGTTAAGGATCTCGATATTTTATGAAATATGTTGATTTTTTTTAAGGGAAGAGGAATTTTCTATGCTAGATTGTAAGAACCACCAGATGAATAGTGCCAGATGGAGAGAGAGAGAGTTGAAGATGGATTTGGCTCCATCTCAAGAAGGATTTTAAAAGCAGCCACATTGCTTCCTTTTGCACCCGTCTGTCTCCTTGGCTCAGTGTCTGTTTACCAGTCTGGAAGGAAAATATGGTCAATCAATTTTGTGACAGTTGTGTTTTAAAACTGGCTAAATAGCCAGTAAAACGAAGGTTTGGACTGTCCTAAAATGGATGAAAATTATACCGTTGCATTTTTGTTTGATAATAATGGACTTTTTTTTTCATTCGCTCATAGGATTTGAGCATCATTGGCCATAAGCCAGAACTTATTGTCCTTGAGAAAGTGGTACTGAGCTACCTTCTTGAACCATTGCAGCCCATGTATTGTAGGAACACCCACAGTGCTGTTAGAGAGGGACTTCTATGATTTTGAACCAGTGAAGTAACGGTGACAGTGAAGGAACAGACCTGTGTGGGCAGCATGTGGTGCAGTGGTTAGCACTGCTGCCTCACAGCTCCAGGGACCCAGGTTTGATTCCCAGCTTAGGTCACTGCCTGTACAGAGTCTGTACATTCTCCCCATGTTTGTGTGGGTTTCCTCCAGGTGCTGCGGTTTCCTCCCACAGTCCAAAAGATGTGCTGGTTAGGTGCATTGCTAAGTTCTCCCGGAGTGTGGTGACTAAGGGATTTTCACAGTAACTTTATTGCAGTGTTAAAGTAAACTTACTTATGACACTAATAAATAAACTTTAAACTTTAGTAGTTTAAGTCAGGATGGTATGTGACTTTTCAGGTGGTGTTGTGCCTATGCATCTATTGTCCTTGGCCTTCCAGGTGGTAGAGGTCATGGATTTGGAAGGAGCCTTGGTGATTTGCTGTAGACACTGCTGCCCTGTGCATTGGTGGTGGAGAGACTGAATGTTAAAAGTGGCAGAAGTGGAGTCTATCAAGTGGATTGCTTTGTCCTGAATGGTGTCAAGTTTCTGGAGTGTTGCTGGAGCTGAGGTCATCTAGGCAAGTGGAGAGCATTCCATCAGAGTCCTGACTTAGATCATAGAAACCCTACAGTACAGAAAGAGGCCATTTGGCCCATCAAGTCTGCACCAACCACAATCCCACACAGGGCCTGCCCCCATATCCCTAAATATTTGCCCGTTAATCTCTCTAACCTACGCATCTCAGGATGCTAAGGGCAATTTTCAGCATGACCAATCAACCTAACCCACACATCTTTGGATTGTAGGAGGAAACCGGAGCACCCGGAGGAAACCCATGCAGACTTGTGTTTTATAAATGGTCGATAGGCTTTGGGGAGTTAACAGGCAAGTTACTCACTGCAGGATTTCTAGCCTCTGACCTGCTCTTATAGCCACAATATTTATATGTCGAGTCCAGTTCGGTATCTGGTCAATGGTAGTCCCCAGGGTGTTGGTAGTGTGGGATTCAGCTATGGCAATGCCATTGAATATCAATGGATAATGGTTAGATTCTCTCCTACTGCAGTCGGTTATTACCTGGCACTTGTGTGACATGAATGCTACTTGCCATTTATCAGCCCAAGGCTGAATACTATCCAGGTCTTGTTGCTAATGGACATGGAGTGCTTCAGTATGCTTCCTGCTAAAGACACCCCGGTGACATTTCCTGGCCTGTTGCACTACTGGGGCAGTGCAGCAGGCCAATAAAATCACACCCTTTGTGTCTGAATGCATGAAGCATTCGGAATAATATTAATGAGTTAACAGAGCAAATAGAGACAAAGGGGTATGATTTCATGGTGATTACTGAGATATGGTTACAAGGAGACCAGGTCTGAGAATTGAATATCCAAGGGTACTCAGTATGTCAGAAGGATAAACTGAAGGGAAAAGGAGATGGTATAGTTTTGCTAGTGAAGGAAATAGTCAGTGCTGTAGTGAGAAATTATATAAGCACTGGAAATCAAGATGTGGAATCAGTCTGAGTGGAAATAAAAAATAGCAAAGGAAAGAAATTCTTGGTGGAAGTAATCTATTGGTCCCCAAACTGTAGTTCCACAATGGAGCAAAGTATAAACCAATAAATACCGGCAGTTTTTAAGAAAGGTACAGCAATAATAATGGGTGATTTTATTATGACATAGACTGGATTAATCAAACTGACAACAGAGCCTTGAAAGGGACTTCTTTCAATGTGTTAGAAATTTGTTTCTTGGAGCAATGTGTTGTGGAGGAGGTTATTCTGGATTTGGTATTGTGTAATGAGCAGGAATTAATTACTACCTCATTGTGAAGGATCCTCAGCAGAAAAGTGACCACAGCACAATAGAAATCAAAATTCAGTCTGAGGGTGAAGAACTGGAATCAGGTAATTATGAGGACAGATTGGCCCAAGGGGATTAGGCAGGAAGGCTAAATGGTAGCACGGTTGATGAGCAGTGGCAATTGTTTAAGCAAATATTCAAGTCCTCCCAAATAAAATATATCCCAAAGAGAAAGAAAGGTGATAAGAAGGGAAAATATGTCCATGGCAAAGCAAGGAACTTAAAGGCAACATAAAGAGAAAACCTAAGGCATATCATATGGCAAAGGTCAGTGACAGGCTGGAAGATTGGGAAACTTTTTAAAGATTAACAAAGGGTTACTAAAAATGTAATAAAAAGAGCAAAGGGAAATTACGAAGGAAAACTTGCACAAAATATAAAAAAAGTAGCAAAGTTTCTGTAAGTACACAAAATGTAAGAGAATAGCTCAAGTGAATGTAGATCATTTGGGGAAAACAGAAATGGCAGAGATACTAAATTAACATTTTATCTCAGTTTTCATGGTGGCTGGAACTAGTGCCATCCCAATAATAACCAGTAATGCAGAGGAAATAGAAAGAGAGGAACTAAGAACAACTACCATCAATAGGAAAATAGTGTTCAACAAACTACTGGGATTGGAGGCAGACTATTACCCAGGGCCTAGTGATCTGCATCTTAGAGTACAAATGGATTTGGCAATGGAGATAGTGAATCCATTGCTTATAATATTCCAAAGTTCCCTGGATGCAGGAAAGATTCCAATCTTATTCAAAAAGGGAGGAAGGCAGAAAGCAGGAAACCACAGGCCAGTTAGATTAACATCTGTTGTTGCAAAATTGTTAGAATCCATTATTAACCAAGTAAGAACAGGACATTTGGAAAGTCAAAACATAATTCATCAAGTTTTATGAAGGACAAATCATGTTTGACTTATTTGCTAGAGTTCTTCAAAGATGTAACAAACCAAGCAGATATTGAGGAACTAGTAGATGTAACATATCTGGACTTCAATAAAACATTTGATTAGATGCCACAGAAGATTAATACACAAGGTAAGATCACATGATGTTGGAAGTAATTTATTGGCTTGGATAGAAGACTGGCTAACTGACAGAAGGCAGAGAGTCGGGATAAATGGGCCTTTTCGCTGGTTGGAAAGTTGTAACTGGGGAGGAGTGCCACAGGGCTCAGACATCAGGCCCCAACTGTTTACAATCAATGTTAATGGATACAGGGATAGAAGATATTATGGAGTCAGAGACTGGTTCCTGAGTTTACAGAATCAGGACTCTGGAGCCCAATGCTACAATAATGCTGGAAGAGCATCATGCTCATAAAGAGACACTTGCAGCCATCTTGAGGACATGAAACTGATTGTAGGGGTCATGGCAGAGATGAGTGCCATTCTCAGCACCAGACCTGGGATGCAGTCCTACTTGTAGTTGGCATTGGGGCCATGAATGCTTACATCTTTTCCCTGATAGAGAGGCTTTCAAGTAATAAACGCTATGACCACTGATCCTCAGATCTCGGGAAACTGTCAGGAGAAAATAATAGAGTGTAGCATCCAAAAGCTCTGGAGTACAATGTCTCTCAACAGAGTCAGGATCCAGTTAATTTCATCAAATCTGTCCTCATGCACACCATTGGGTATTCTGACTCAGGACCCAGCACAACTGGTGTGCCTAGACTCAAAGTTTAAAGTTTATTCATTAGTGTCACAATTAGGCTGACATTAACACTGCAATGACATTACTATGAAAATCCCCCTAGTCATCACAATCCAGCATCTGTTCGGGTACACTGAGGGAGAATTTAGCACAGCCAATGCACCAAGCCAGCACGTCTCTCAGACTGGGAGGAAACCAGAGCATCCGCAGGAAGCCCACACAGACATGGGAGGAACATGCAGACTGTGCACAGGCAGTGACCAAAGCTGGGAATCGAACCTGGATCCCAGGCACTGTGAGATAACAGTGTTAACCATTCTGCCATTGCACCACCCTGCTTCATGTTGCCAACATAGAAATCATAGAAACACTACAGCACAGAAAGAGGCCATTAGGCCCATCGCGTCTGCACTGACCACTATCCCACCCAGGCCCTACCCCCATATCCCTCTAACATAGGTATCTCAGGACACTAAGGACAATTTTAGCATGGCCAATCAACCTAACCCGCACATCTTTGGACTGTGGGAGGAATCCGGAGCACCCGGAGGAAAGCCACGCGGACACAAGGAGAATGTGCAAACCCCACACAGACAGTGACCCGAACTGGGAATCGAACCCAGATCCCTGCAGCTATGAAGCAGCAGTGCTAACCATTGTGCTCCATGCTGCCCACCTCTGGTAGTGATACCTCAAATGACTTTTTCAGCCAATTTCCTCAGACAGTGGCTCATACAAATGTTAGAATGTATGTCTAGGCTTCCCCACACACCCGCACGGCAACACAACCTGTTCAAAAGTGTTCCCAAGAATTGTTAAGTCCTGAAATGAAGACTGTTATGTTGAAAGAGGATTCAGTACACAGCCAAACCCAGACTCCTCCATAACTGCAAGAAGATAGGCTTAAGAACATCACCGAGATAAATACTGCGCATAGCAAACGTAATGTATGAGATAAAGTTCAGTGCTCAGAATTAACTTTGTTACTTCTATATGAGGATATGTTTGGAGGTTAATGGGAGAAATAGTTATATCTTGTTCTGTTACTGAACAATTGTCTCCATAAGGCTTAAGCAGAACTCTCTGCAATATCATCGAGGAGCAGTATGATTTGAAATCTGAAGAATGAAAAGTGCCCACTCCTCCTTTAATGTGCCTCTCTGTTAATTCCTCTTCCTTCTGCCCTTATCTCTGTTATAAAGACATTTATGGAATGCACATTGTTGATCCCAGGATAAAGCCTCTATGACAAAGGGAAAGCTGGCTGTTCCCCCGCTTGCTGGATACAGAATCCCTTCTTGGTTTTCAGACTGATTTTTTTAATTGTAATTATTACAACCGAAGCTGATTATTTCTAGGCAAAGTTTCTGATCATTTATAGCTGGTGAATTTGACCATTTCTCAGTTTGATAAATCAAGCAAGTTAATTTGCTTTGGTTTTCTGTGGATTCATTGTGCAATTCTGGTTTAAACTGTGAAGTATTCAGATTCAGAATAGTATCATGTTTTGCGCACATAATGCAAGGGCTTGCACTCACCCACAAGCCACTTCTAGAAACATATCAATAACAATACATAAATCAATGTATGGCTGACAGCCAGGACCCTCTCCGTTGTCTGGGTCAGGCCTGTAGATGGTGACGCAGGAGAAAGTTCATGCTGACTAAATGTCTGGGCACTTAAACCACATAACTATTACATGGATTTCTTAGAATAATTCCAACGAAAATAAAAGCAAATCCAGAAAGAACTTGTAAATACTATGATTGCTCTCTGTCTGTCTGTCTCTCTTTCTCTCTGTCACTCCCTTCTGGCGCTACAAGAACATATGCTTGAAGAGGAAATCAGAATATCGATCTATATTTTGAGAATTTATTATATTTTGCATATAATCGATCGAGCTAAATGATAGGACAGTCAGAGATGATGCTGAACATGTTGTAATCAGAACACTGTTACCTAATAGACAAGCAATACATTGAGGCTTTTCAGAAAGGTGAGGTCATGAGATTCCTGCTCAACCTAGTCTTTCCTGTAACTCATTACCAAGTCATCTCAGCTCCGCTAAAGATGTTCCCTCCTCTGTGTCAGTATTGGGAAATTCCAATAACATGCAAACCTCTGCCAAGGTCTCTGAACCAGAAGCTCTCTGTGAACTGTTTTGGTGTGGGAAAACCATCACCTGTAACTATTATCATGGAGCGATTTTCCCCAAAAAATCTAAGTGCCCAAAGGCGGGAAAATGGAAGATTTTCCCACCTGTTTGTTTTTGGGTGAACTTAGTAGGTTGAATTTCTGGCACTTTTCATAGAGCCCACCAGGGAATGCATGCTGGTAGTAGGGGGTACCAGACCTAATCCCACCCAAGTGGCTGGCATTAGTGTGTTGAGCCTACAACTGCGTATGCACTGATCTCCCATTGGCAAGATCAGCACATGCGCACTGTACCCCCTCCCATCATTGGCTTCCTGAGTGCCAGTCTCCAGATGGCTTCCTCCTTGCTGGCCTCAAGAAAACATTCTTCCTCATCTCAAATCTTAAATAAGTGACCCCTTATTTTTAAAGAATGCCCCTAGTTCTAGATTCTGCAAGAAGGGTAACATCCTCTCAGTATCTAAGCTGTTCAGCCCCCTCAGAAGCTTGCAGGTTTCAATAAGACCACCTCTCATTTTTCTAAACTCCAGTGAGTATAGGCCCAAATTGATCAGCTTTTCACCATAAGACAGCCCGTCATCCCAAGAATCAGCTGAGTGAAACTTATCTGAAAACTTTCTAATGACCTATATCCCTCCCTAAATAAGAGCATTTCATCAATCCACTGTGCAGTTATAGCAAGACTTCCCAACTTTTATACTCTCTTCCCTTGGAATTAGGACCAACAGTTCATTTGCCTTCCTGAATATATGCTGCACTTTCATTCTAACTTCTTGTGATTTGTGTATTGGGACACCCAGATCCCCCCGCACTGCCGAATTCTGCTCTCTCAATTTAAATAACATTCTGCTTTTCTATTCTTCCTGTCAAAATGGATAACTTCCCATCTCTTTGCATTATACACCATCTGCCAAATGTTTTGTCCACTCATTGAACCTGTCTATACCCCTTTGCAGACTCTCTGTATCCTCCTCACAACTTGCTTCCCAACCTATGTCAGTAAGGCAGATCGTAAATAGTTTGAGGCCCCAGCACTGATTCACGTGGCACTCCAGGAGTTACAATTTGCCGACCTAAAAATTATCCTGCTAATCAGCCAGTTCTCCATCCAGGCAAATATATTGCCCCAACACCATGAGCTCTTGTCTTGTGCAGTAACCTTTCACGGGGTACTTTATGAAATGTCTTTTGAGTGTCTAAATACATTCCATGCCTATTGGTTCTCCTTTATCCATCCTGCTTTATCCATCCCTCAAAGAAATCTACCTAATTTGTCAACATAATTTCCATTCCACAAAAGCATGTTGACTCTGACTGATTGTTTTATGATATTCTTAATGTTTTACAACTGCCTCCTTCATCATGGATTTCCCTAAACTGAACTAATAGTTAATAGAACAGTTAACTTTTGAGGCTAACTGGTCAATAGTTTCCCGCTCTCCGTCTTCCTCTTTTCTTGCTCAGAGGTGTTACATTTGTACAGAGTTGCATTTGTAGCATAGAGTTGAACACAGCCATCTCAACAGACAACAGTATGTGTCACAATAGTTGGACGCATCCTGGAGTTATTGCAAACTTTTGCAATCCCCAGTATTCAGAGACACTAATCCATTATTCTTCATACAAATGCCCATCATTACATTACTGCCTCACAATCACTTCCAGGTATTCAATTCCTTATTTAAACCATTCAGATTTTACAATTAGATTAGACTCACATGTATCCAATATTTTCCATTTAATATGCCAACATTTTTTAACTATAGGAAATCGACAGCAACATTCTTCATCAAATAGCTTAACCATGCAAAGTGCTTGAGGTAGCATTTATTTCAAAGAGTATCAGCTGCAATTGTCAATGGACATTTCCATTGTATGTCCCTTGCCCACTTCAATTACATATCTGGGGAGAGGGTAGAATTCCAGCGAATGTGTATTTTACGATTCTAACATTACAGATACTACCTAATTTACTATTGAACCTCACATTCTAAATGCTCATACCCGGATTTTTCAATGGTACTCCATTTTGCTTTTGGATCTCGCTTGCCTCATCTACTACATACTTTCAATCTGAGGGAGAGGATACCTCCGTCAGTATCTCCAATTTTACTTCATAGGAGTGCTGACGTCCACTCAGCACTTCCCAGAACAATACAGCTGGGATCTGGAATTCAGCAAACTGAAATAACCAAGAGGTTAACTGCACTCTCAAAGTTCATATTGGAAATCAATCACTTTGCAATGTCAACAATCATATCAACAACTACAAAGGGCTGTGAACGTGGCCCAGGCCATCACGCAAGCCATTCAGGACTCAGATGAGGAAGATTTCACCACTCAGAGTGTTGTGAACCTGTGGAATTCTCTGCTACAGAAAGCAGTTGGGGTCAGTTCTTTAGATATGTTCAAGAGGGAGCTGGACGAGGCCCTTGCAGCTAAATGGATCAAGGGGCTATTTTCTATGTTTCTAAATAAACCAGCCTCCCACCTATTGACTCCTTCTACACTTCCTGCTGTCTCCAAAAGACAGCCAACATAATTAAAGACCCCACACATTCCAGACATACTCTCTTCCACCTTCTTCCGTCGAGAAAAAGATACAGAAGTCTGAGAACACGTACCAACTGCCTCAAGGAAAGCTTCTACCCTGCTGCCATCAGACTTTTAAAGGGACTTGCCATATATTAAGCTGATCTTTCTCCACACCCTGCAACACTATATTCTGCACCCTCTCCTTGCCTTCTCCCGTACGTACTCTATGAATGGTATGTTTTGGCTCTATAGCACGCAAGAAGCAATGTTTTTCACTGGATCCCAATATATGTAACAATAATAAATCAAATCAAAATATTCTGCAAAACATCTGGTTTATCGGTCGAAAGGTTTCGTAAGCCTGAATACAAGAAACTTGGGTTGTAGGCTATGGATCGGAAGATACTAATTGTTTGGTCACTGGTCAGGGCAGCCAAATGATGATAAAACGTCTGTTTGGCAGGTTCTTTCCCTAACCTCATGTCAACAATTCAACAAGGCTTTATGAGAAGATTTTCAACAGCCCTTCCCTCATCGATTTGGCTGTATTCTTGAACAACTAACAATCTGCATGTTTCAGGTAGTTATTAATTTAACTATAAAAACTACATAAAACCGTTGCTTCATCAATTTATAAGAAACAAAAAGCAGTCCCAAACTGGAAGCTCAGTAAAACGACACAGTGAATGTGTGCTGTGTCAAATTATATCATAGTTTGCTTCTATTTATGTTTTGTTTGGCTCTATTATTTCAGGCTTCATGAGTTATTAATATGTAGTTTGGAGTTGTTCTAACTCTTTACACTGCTGGCAGCCTTCAGCTGAAAGGAGTATCAGTGTCGTAACGGTGCAAAGACTGATAGGTATGTGGAATAACCTACGCAGAAAATCAGAGCAAGCAGAGCAAATTTTAAGTGGATTTACATTTTAGCCATTGAATGATTTTGAAGACAAAGGGGTCGATTTTCCAGCCTCGCCGCACATGGCGCAGATTGCGCTCATCCTGGAAAATAGCTTGCAGGCCTAAAAATCATTGTCGCACCTGGTCAAGCCACCATCCCAGTCTGTCTCTACTGACGTAAACCCCCAGATCAATCCATACTGACACGACCAATCAGCATATTTAAAGTAGCATTTAAATATGCATTGTACGTCTGACGCCAATTTATAGTTCTGTGAACCCCAATAAACTGGGACTAACAGAACAAAAGAGGATATTTATTGTACATATTTTGCCCTGATGTGTCATGTGTAAATGATGATCTCTTGGAGTTTGCTTGGTTGCCTTAGGGAGTCAGAAGGAATTTCCCAGTTTCTATTATAGTTTGTGTTTTGTTCCTTGTTTGCCTCCTCTCAGGGTTAGCATTGCTAGAATTTATTGCCTGTCCCTAGTTGCCCTCGTTGCTGTGGCTCTGGAGTCACATGTAAGCCAGGCCAGGTGAGGATGGCAGATTTCCTTCCCTAAAGCACGTTAGAGAGAGAGAGAAAGAGAGCGAGTGCAAAAGTTTGCACCATTTGATCGTCAATGATTTAGCTGGTGGCTTTTCCTAATTTTGTTTTTCAAATGTTTAAATGACACAGGTTCAATCGCTGGTCTGAACTGAGCTACTTTGAACCCAGGTTTGTATAAGTCATAAGTGTGTGACCAGTGGGCATCTACCAACTTTCACAGAGGCCAATTAAAAAAAAATTACAAAAATGTAAATACATTTTACTTGCTTTTGTAGGTTTTTTTCTTTCTCACGGATTATTTGATTGGATCTTTAAGCCTTCATGCTACTACTGCTACTGGGGATAGGGATTGCTTGGTTGCTTGTGTAAATGCATTTTAATCGGGTCATGGATATACCTATTTAACTAGCTGTCATGCTATGACAGAAGGAGGGAATGTGAATGAAATAGTGGCATGATGGGAAAATTGGTCAAGTACTTGGTACAAAATAAGGAAAGCTGACCAAGCTATTCCAAAATGCCAGACCCCTGTAAAACTTAATAAGACTGACTCCACATAACTTAAGACATGAATAAGACTGGAGAAAGCCAAGACTTGATAAGGCTGACTCTACATAACCCAGGGCTGTATGAGTAAGACAGGATAAGGTCAGGGATGAAGGAGTCACCAAACTTTTTCTGTTCCATCAAAGGACAAGATAAAGGTATGACTAATGAGACAAAGAGGTCAGCAGCTTGTACCATGATTTATGACATTGTTTATGACTTTACTACTGATCGAATTCCTGAATAAGCTCTGGTCATGCAAACTGATAGTGATTATGTATAAATACTGAGCTGATTCTGTACGCGAGCGCGGATTTAAGAAGGAATTAGTGAGTCATAACGACGGCTCTCCGAACTCAAGTTACTGCCAATACTGCATGTAGTCTTTCGTAAATAAAGACTAGTTATTTGGTCGGAACAAGTTTTGTTGAGTCTCTCTATCACAGTCAAGAAGCAGGAAAATTTCCACTTTGACACATTTGACCTTGCTTTTGTAGGTTCAGGCATCTCTCTTTGTTCATGGGAGTTCATGTGTCCTGTATAAGACTGGTACACAAGGTATATCCGGATCAAAAAAAAATCTTCATTAACAAATGACCTAGTGGTATTATCACTAGACATTAATTCAGAAACTCAGCAAATGTTCTGAGGACCCGGATTCGAATCCCACCACAGCTGATGGTGGAATTTGAATTCAATAAAAAAAAGTTTGGAATTAAGAATCTACTGATGACCACAAAACCATTGTCAATTGTTGGAAAAATCTCTCTGGTTCACTAATGTGCTTTAGGGAAGGAAATCTGCCATCCTCACCCGGCCTGGCCTACATGTGACTCCAGAGCCACAGCAACAAGGGCAACTAGGGACAAGCAATAAATTCCAACCAGCCAGCATGGCCCATGTCCCACGAATGAATAAAAAATGTCTCTCTTTTGCATAATGTTTGAGTTACAGGGTGGAATCTTTCTGCCCGGACTTCCACACAGGAATTGTAGTGGGCAGGACAGGACCATGCAAATGTCTGTTGACCTCGAGTGGGATTTTCCGGTCTTGGGCTGAACACATTTAAAAAAAAATCCATAGTTTGAAAAAAATGTACTTTTGAACAGAAACTGTCTGAATGTTAGAAGAATCAAACTTTCATTACCCTATTGAAAACTAATATTGAAATGTCATTGTGAAAAAGTTTTTGGTTTGCAAGAATATTTTTTCAGGTCCATAAATACAGGTCTTTGTGTTGACAGCTTGGTCAGTGAGGACTGCAATTATCTACTTCAATAATCCTCAAAATATATGTCAGAATCAGTTAGCATTGAGTCAGTAATTAGTTACAAAAGCCATATTTAGATAAATACTTTGTGATGGATGTAAGTTGCCAAAGTCAATCATCTTTTGTCAATCTCTGGTGATTTCCATGGAATTATTTAAGTGTTTGCTGAGCATAGGTCTCTGATGGCACTGAGCATTGAGCAGCAGGGAGGGAGGATGCAGTGGCTTATATCTGCAAATCCCTATAAGGGTAAGATTCGTGGCTGATCTGTGCCAGTATGGGGATGGGTGGGCTTTGCCTCTGGGTGAAGAATTCAAAATTAAGCAACAGTGGGCTTCTCTTTTCCAAAAGCAGTGTGCATTGGCCAGAGGCCCAGTAGATATTTGTGTGTTGCTCATCCTATGAAGGTGAAGTGAGACGGTGTAAAACGGACCTTAAACAAATTCTGTCTGGGAGGCCTGAGCTAATGACCATTCCACATGTTTTGGAAATGAACTGCTTTAAGCAAACTCAGTAGACAACTAAAATATTTTGACATGAACACTGGCTCCAGACAAGTTGGAGCTGGAGTTGGGGATCCAATCTTAGAACAGGCGAACGCCATGTAACGGGAATTGCCCCAGACCAAAAGCACTGAAATAGGCCAAGTTTGGCTTAATTACCGTACCGAGGAGACAGTACCACACCTACCGAGCCCTGGTAACACCGCCGGATCCTAGACCAGGGTTGAGTGACGGCAGGAGGAGATTGCAGGGTACTTGCGGTGAAGAGTGTGTGAGGGTGGTTTGGAAGGGAGGAAGTTCTCATCATGTCCTGCCCTTCAATTAGACACTGATTGCTTTGAAATGAGGGATTCCCCCCTACTGGAAGCCTGCAAGCATCACAAACACTGCCCATTTATACCTCTGTAATATGATTGACTATGGTGGGTCTTGTGATATATATAGTGGGCAATATCCCCATCTCTGACTCAGGAACTCCCAGTTCAAATCCCACTCTCTGATTTGATGGCCACAGAAGGTGCATCCAGAATACAGCCAAACAGATTGATAATCAGCCTGTAAATCCTTCTAACCCACCTATGGCTGGTGGTAAGAGTGGGAAGGAATCCTGATCAGTCACGCTTGATACAAAAGGCAGGCAACTGTAGGCTGGTTAGCTTAACTTCTGTAGTAGGGAAAATGCTTCAAGCTATCATCAAGGAAGAAATAGCAAGGTATTTGGATATGAATTGTCCCAGTGGTAAGATGCAGCATGGGTTCATGAAGGACAGGTCATGTTTGATTAATTTGGTGGAATTCTTTGAGAACATTACAGGTGCAGTGGGAATCTGTGGATGTGATGTGTCTGGATTTCCAGAAGGTATTTGACAAGGTGCCGCACCAAAGACTGCTACATAAGATAAAGATGCACAGTGTTACGGGTAATGTATTAGCATGTATAGAGGATTGGTTAACTAACAGAAAACAAAGAGTGGGGGTAAATGGGTGTTTTTCTGGTTGGCGATCAGTGACTAGTGGTGTGCCTCAGGGATCAGTGTTGGGACCGCAATTGTTTACAATTTACATAGATAATCTGGAGTCGAGGACCAAGTGTAGTGTGTCAAAATTTACAGATGACACTAAGACAGGTGGAGAAACAAAGTGTACAGAAGACGCTGAAAGTCTGCAAAGGGATATAGATAGTCTAAGTGAGAGGGCAAGGGTCTAGCATACACAGTACAATGTTGGCAAATGTGAGGTCATTCATTTTGGTAGGAATAGTAGCAGAATGGGCAATTATTTAAATGGTAAAAAATTGCAGCATGCTGCTGTGCAGAGGGACCTGGGTGTCCTTGTGCAGGAATCTCAAGGAGTTGGTTTGCAGGCGCAGCAGGTAATTAAGAAGGCAAATGGAATTTCGTCCTTCATTGCGAGAGGGATGGAGATTATGTTGCAGCTGTATAAGGTGCTGGTGAGGCCACACCTGGAGTACTGTGTACAGTTTTGGTCTCCTTACTTGAGAAAGGATATACTGGCACTGGAGGGGGTGCAGAGGAGATTCACTAGGTTGATTCCAGAGTTAAGGGGGTTGGCTTATAAGGAGGGACTGAGTAGACTGAGGCTATACTCATTGGAATTCAAAAGAATGAGGGGAGATCTTATAGCAATATATAAGATTATGAAGGGAATGGATAAGATAGAAGCAGGGAAGTTGTTTCCACTGGTGGGTGGGGCACAGGCTCAAAATAAGGGGAAGCGGATTTTGGACTGAGTTGAGGAGGAACTCCTTCACATAAAGGGTTGTGAATCTGTGGAATTCCCTGTCCAGTGAAGCAGTTGAGGCTACCTCATTGATTGCTTTTAAGGCAAGGATAGATAAATTTTTGAACAGTAAAGGAACTAAGGGTTATGGTGAATGGGTAGGTAAGTGGAGCTGAATCCACAAAAAGATTAGCCATGATCTTATTGAATGGCAGAGCAGACTCGAGGGACCAGATGGCCTACTTCTGCTCCTATTTCTTATGTTCTTATGTTCTTGTATGGCGTGGTTAACCTATAACCTCAGGATTCAGGCTAACAATTTGTTCCACAAAGAACAGACTTTGGAACCAAATTTGTGACCTTTACCGCCTAGAAGGACAATGGCAGAATGTGGATGGGACAAACACCACATGCAAGTTCCCCTTCACAACTTCCAGAGGAAATACTTCATCGATTTTTTTCACTGTCAATGGATCAAAATTCTGGGACTCCTTCACTAAGAGAATTATGAGTGTATTTGAAAAGGTTCAACATGATGGCTCATCACCACCATCTCAAGAGCAATTATGGATGGGCAATAAATGCTGGCCTAGTCAACAATGCCCACATTCCATGAATAAAAGGCCACATGGTAAGGAAACTGGGCTGTATGTATAACTGGCAGGCAACTGGGTGGCACGTTGGCACAGTGGTTAGCACTGCTGCCTCACAGCCCCAGGGACCTGGGTCTGGTTCCTGATTTGGGTCACTGTCTATGTGGAGTTAGCACGTTCTCCCGTGTCTCTGGGTGCTCCAGTTTCCTCCCACAGCCCAAATATGTGCATTTGCCATGCTAACTTGCCCATTAGTGTCCCGGGATGTGTACGTCAGAGGGATTAGTGGGATAAATATGTAGGGTTGGGGAATAGAGTCTAGTTGGGATTGTTGTCGGTGTGGACTCGATGGGCTGAATGGCCTCCTTCAGCACTGTAGTGTTTCTATGATTCCAATACACTGTTGTCCACTGGGAACTACAATTTACTCTACACATCTTTCCATTTCTAGCTGGGTCAGATTGTGGTTGAAACGGCTGCACATTCCTTTGCCACATCCGGACTTGATCACTCACATTGTTTTCTATGAATCCCAGCATGTGAAAAATTTGGCAGCCAGTACTCTGTTCCATATCTAGTTTCACTATCAATCCTCACTGACTTGGTACAGTCGGCTGAATTCAGCCTGCTGCTATTCTCAATGCTGTCAATTCAAAATATTTGTCTCTAAATCTCACTGTGGCCTCGCTCCTCTCATTTGCATTATCTCCTCCATCTACACAATTTTGATTTGATTTGTTTTATTATTGTCACATGTATTAACACACAGTGAAAAGTATTGTTTCTTGCGCGCTATACAGACAAAACATACCATTCATAGAGAATGCAGAATGTAGTGTCATAGTCATAGCGAGGGTGTAGAGAAAAATCAACTTAATGAAAGGTAAGTCCATTCAAAAGTCTGACAGCAGCAGGGAAGAAACTGATGTCGAGTTGGTTGGTTCGTGACTCAGCTTTTGTATCTTTTTCCCAAAGGAAGAAGGTGAAAGGGAGAATGTCCGGGCTGTGTGTGGTCTTTAATTATGCTGGCTACATTGCTGAGGAGGCAGGAAGTGTAGACACAGTCAATGGATGGGAGGCTGGTTTGCTTGCTGGATTGGTTAGATTCATGACCTTTTGTAGTTTCTTGTGGTCTTGAGCAAAGCAGGAGCTATACCAAGGTGCGAGTTGGTGAGAGTCATAGCTGACATGCCAAATTTCCTTAGCCTTCTGAGAAACCAACGTTACCTCACAAACCTCTGTTTCTTTAGCTCGACCCTCTTAAGCAGCATCTCCATATCCTCATCGAGAATTACACTTCCAAACACCAAGTTGCCCTTTCTGGAATTCCCTCCTTAAGTCTGTCTGCCTCTCTACCTCCCTCAATTTTACACTCTCTTTAAAACGCACCTTTTTGACCAAGCTTATATCTCTAACCTTTCCTCCTTCTTGGGTGGCATGATAGCACAGTGATTAGTACTGCTGTCTTACAGTGCCAGGGACCCGAGTTCAATTCCTGGCTTGGGTTACTTATGTGGGTTTCCTCTGGGTGCTCCAGTTTCCTCCTAACATGCTGGTTAGGTGCACTGGGGATTTTCGCAGTAACTTTATTGCAGTGTTGATGCAAGCCTACTCGTGACACTAATAAATAAACTTTAACTTTTTACTTTTGCCTCATTGTCCATTTTCATCATGCCATTTGTGAAGCATGATTTGGAGCCTTTTGAAACCATGGAAGGTGCTATATAAATGGAAATTCTTTGTTCCTATAAATGAAGGAGTTACTATGCATTTCGAGCACGTAATAATGTAGAGAATTAGGAAGTATGATTCCAAGGTTCATTGAAGAACATATTCCAGATAACATGGACTTAGTTGTGGTTTTTGTGAAAAAAAAGGTTCCAAAATTGGTTTTGTATCAGTAACGGGCAGTAACTTGGCAGTGCGGTCCAATAGAATTCCAGGCAAAAACAGAAAATGTTGGAAAGACTCAGCATCTGTGGAAACAGAGTTAATAATTTTTCGAGTGCATATAACTCCTTTTCAGAGACCAGACTAATACCTTAGGTACACAGGTTCAAATCCTACCATTGCAGCTGGTAGAATTTAATTCAGTTCATTAATTAAATGCTTTGAATTGAAAACTAATCTCTGAATGGTGCCATGAAGCTATTAGCAATTGTTGTAAAAACTAATCTGGTTCCCTAATGTCCTTTAGGGAAGAAAATCTGGCATCCTGCTCTGGCCTACATGTGACTCCAAACACAGAGCAATGTGACTGAATCTTAACTTCTCTCTGAAATGGTCTAATAAGTTACTCAGCTCAAGGGCAATTAGGGCTGGGCAACTAATGCTATCCTTGTCAGCAATGCCCATATCCCATGCAAGAATAAAGAATATTTAAAGCGCAAGATGATATGGTTTTGATTTGATTTATTATTGTCACATGTATTAGTGTACAGTGAAAAGTATTGTTCCTTGCACACTATACACATACAGCATACCGTTCACAGAGAAGGAAACAAGAGAGCACAGAATGTAGTGTCAGCCATAGCTGTAATGAAGAAAAAGGTCAACTTAATGCAAAGCAGGTCTATCCAAACAGCAGGGAAGAAGCTGTTCTTGAGTTGGTTGGTACATGACCTCAGACTTCTGTATATTTTTCCCAATGGAAGAAGGGGGAACAGAGAATGTCCGGGATGCATGGGATCCTTAATTATGCTGGCTCCTTTGCCGAGGCAGCGGGAAGTATAGACAGAATGGATGGCAGGCTCTTTTGAATGATGGGTTGGGCTACATTCATGATCTTTTTTAGTTTCTTGCCGTCTTGGGGGTGCAGAGCAGGAGCCATACCAAGCTGTGATACATCCAGAAAGAATGCTTTCTATGGTGCATCTGTAAAAGTTAGTGAGCGTCGTAGTGTACATGCCAAATTTCTTTTGTCTTTTGAGAAAGTAGAGGCATTGGTGGGCTTTCTTAACTATAGTTTCTTATCTATATGGGGCAATGAGAGAGAGCAGGACAGATGGATGAATATGATATTGATCTAGCTAATAGTGGACACAGACACCATGGGCTGTCTTCATCAAACTTCCACTAAGATGCACTTTACTGGATTGTGGTCAGGATCCTTGGACCATTTTAGCCTCCCCAGTCCAGCCTTATTCAACTGAATTCCTTCACAGGCAGGGACTGACCAGTGAACAAATCAGGAATCTTTCAAACCATTACGGCTTGGTTAGTCACTCAGGAGTTGCTCCGTCTGCTTTTCTCATTGCCGTTTGTTACAGTTGAGTGACTAATTGAAACACTTTGAGGAAAGTGCTGCAATAAATCATTCTTTGAGGTTGCATAGCTGCATCAGAATAACATGTAGTAATATAACTGCACAGCTTTTTCTGCTGTTTATAAACCACCTGCGGTTTTATGTCCCCACTCTTAAGCAATGTCTTCATGCCAACAGTGGATTTGTTAAACAACTGTACGCTGTTACAATAATTGTTTACAGTCAGCTTAAGAATGTGGCCTCCTACTAACTTGAATTCAGTGAGTAAATGTACTTTGGGGTGAAAAGTCATTTCAAACTGAACTGGGAAGTAGCCTACGTTCCCCGTTTCTTCTTTAGCATTGAAATCATAGGCTTTGAAAATGTGCCTTCATCAGTTACATAATGTCATTAATTATGTAAAAGTGGACATCCTCCTGTTTTCATTAAATGGGAACTTGGTCATCTAAATAGAGTTTCCTGACATAATCCGTAAATAAAATTCCTCTTGAAACACGTGGCTATTAGATTTTTCCATTGCTCACTTGTCAAGGGGCATAGAGCAGACTGGTCTAGTGTACAATCATCACTCTCGTTAATGTTCAATAGACTGGACCTTGTTTTGAAAAAACACCTCCAAACACAGTTCATTCTCAATACAATATGGGCCATCCTGATAAGTTGTAAGTTCGAGCACTCCTCTGTAAATCCGTTGGGCATGGGGGTGGAGGCAGGAGTTGGGAGGGGGTTTGGCAAATGCCAGATTCATAATTGTATTTGAATAGGTCCTAAAGTTTCTAGTTTGTTTCAAATGCTAATTGGATGCAGGCCCATTTGCTAACAACCGTCTTCACCTTCTGATACTGATCTGGAACAGAAGTGGAGAAAACAGTGCAGAACGCCAGCTCCAGTGTGGCATCCCACAGCAGGATAGGTCATGGAAGCCCAGAAGTAAATAGAAGAACAACACTCACAAATAGGTCACGGGTGAATGGGGTTAAGTTGCAGTGGCCCTCCAGGCTACATTGTGAGTAACAATAATCTGGATGAATAGATGTTTTTGCGTACAGTTGCAGAATCATCAACCCATTGAAAGGCTGTGGTGCAGAAAGAGGCCATTTAACTAAAGAACAAAGAAAATTACAGCACAGGAACAGCTCTTCAGCCCTCCAAGCCTGCATCGACCATGCTGCCCAACTTAACTAAAAGCCCCTACCTTTCTGGAGACCATATCCCTCTATTCCCATCCCATTCATGTATTTGTCCAGACACCTCTTAAAAGTTACGATTGTATCTGCAATCATACCTGCGCTGGACAAAAAGGAGAAAAAAAGAAACTAGCTGCTCATTTTAATCCTACTTTCCTGTAGCCTTGCATTTTAGGTGCAATTTAAATGCACATCCAGGTATCTTTTAAATGAGTTCAAAGTTTTAGCCTCAACTTAGGCAGTGAATTGCAGATACCACCACCCTCTGGGTGAAAACCTTTTTTCCTCATGCCCCCTCTTATACTTTAACGAATGACCTTCGATCTATGCCCCCAGGTAATCGACCCATTAGCTAGAGGAAACATGTCTTTGCTGACTGCCCTACCTAGGCCCCTCTGTAGTTTCCATGTTCACGAGGGCCAGAGATCATCTCAGAGCTGTTGCTGGATATGATCATTTCTTTGTGGGAAGTTCCTCGAGAACCTCACTTAAAGGTAAAATTAAGGTGCGTGAGCAGCTGACACATTTCCAAAAAGAAATTGGTGGTCGAAAGACAATCAGGAGTTTGTAACACCCTCTCTCAACAAATGCTGCCAGATCTGTTGATTATTTCCAGCAGTTTTAGTTTTTTTTAGAAATGGGTTTGTGAAGTCTCATTTCAGTTCCTTGTGGATGTAAATTATAGATGTTTGCACCAACTTCCTTTAATCATAGATTCTCTACAGGGCACAAGGGGGTCATTCAGCCATCAAATCTGCACTGACCACATTTTTATTTTACCCAGGTTCTATCCCTGTAACCCCACACTCCCCTTAATCCCCCTAACCTACATATCTCAGGACACCAAGGGGCAGATTAGCATGAACAATCCAGCTAACCTACACATCTTTAGCCCATTGTGTTTGTGTTAACTCTTTGTGAGAGAAATCTAATGCTAATCCCGCAGCCTACTTTCTCCAAATAGCCCTGGACTTTTTATTCTGCTTTCGATGCTTCCTTATTTTTCTACGGCTTTGTTTCTGCCTCGGCTTTTTCCTGTAGCAAACCACCACCCTGTACTCTATGAAGTGTCAGCATAAAACGGTGATTTTCAAACCAAAAGTCACGGGTTGCTGCCAATCTGCAGAGAATTTCCAGGGATTACATGAAATTATCTGCAAGTGCTTACTAAAATGGAATTGTCACAGGCCAGGAGATCAGACCGGGCGTGGCCACCACTTGTGCAATGAAGAATGGGCTTTCTAACTCACCAAGGAGGGAAACATCTGTAAGAGAAGCGCTGAGAATGGCACAAAGCTCGCCAGTTAGATCCACAATTACTAAGGTGGATCGTAGGTGCCAGAGGAGCTCATTTCAAGACAGGGCAGCTATTGGAATATTTAAGTATCGTGTAATTAAATGCAAATACCTGTTTTCTATTATTAAAACACACTTTACATTCAGTATTTTCATATTACGAGCATTATATCTGAAATGGAGGGCAATTAGAGATGGGCAATAAATGCAGAGCCCAGCCAGGTTTAGGCATGATAGGAGTGGGGAACAGAATCTGTTCTTGAGATCTGAACTGAAACCGATGATTAAGGCAAAGCAAATGGACCATTACTCTCCGTCTGCCTGGACTTTAACCTCTGAGAGTGATCAGTGATAACACTTGGTGCCTGTTATAGATACTGTTCTATTTCCCAGTACTAACATCACTACCTTGGTGAATACTTAAAAAACGGAAGGCTAAAAATGTAATGGGAGTAATAGGAAATACTACAGCAATCATAAAGATACAAACTGTGATTATGATGCTCCAGGGAATACTCATGGGAACTGGCAATCGTACACAGAGGAGTGTGTTGAAAGCTAAACTCTGCTTTAATGATTCTGAATAGAATTCCTAAATCATTATGTGCATGGAGCAGAACTCATATAATGTGATAATATGGAATACTCAACACAAAATACATCCCTTCCACCTCCTTTAACCAGAAGTTTTTGATCATAAAAACATAGTTAGAAGGAGTCAATAATAACCATAAAATTACTTCTCTTAACGTTTTGGAATTAAGAAATTTTCAAACATATCTTTGGATGCTGAAGTGTAATTTAGCACAGCCAATCATAAGGACATAAGAAATAGGAGCAGGAGTAGGCCATCTAGCCCCTCGAGCCTGCCCCGCCATTCAATAAGATCATGGCTGATCTGAAGTGGATCAGTTCCACTTTCCTGCTTTCTCTCCATAACCCTTAATTTCCCTGTCTGTCAAAAACCTATCTACCCGTGACTTAAATATATTTAGCGAGGTAGCCTCCACCACTTCAACAGGCAGAGAATTCCAGAGATTCACCACCCTTTGAGTGAAGAAGTTCCTCCTCAACTCTGATCTAAACTGCCCCCTCCCCCCCCCTTATCTTGAGGCTGTGCCCTCTAGTCCTGCTATCCTTTCTAAGCGGGAAGAATCTCTCTACCTCTATCCTATCCATCCCCTTCATTATCTTATACATCTCTATAAGATCCCCCCTCATCCTTCTAAATTCCAACAAGTACAGACCCAGTCTATTTAGTCTCTCTTCATAGTCCAACCCCCTCATCTCCGGTATCAGCCGAGTGAACCTCCTCTGCACTCCCTCCAAGGCCAATGCACCCTTCCGCAAGTGCGGCGACCAAAACTGCACACAGTACTCCAGCTACGGCCTCACCAGTGCCCTGTACAGTTGCAGCAAGACCTCCCTACTTTTATATTCTATCCCCCTCGCTATAAAGGCCAGCATCCCATTCGCCTTCTTGATCACCTGCTGCACCTGCAGGCTGGGTTTTTGCGACTCGTGCACAAGGACCCCCAGGTCCCTCTGCACCGTAGCATGCTGCAGCTTTTCGCCTTTTAAATAATAATCCCTCCTACTATTATTTCTGCCAAAGTGGATAACCTCACACTTGCTAACATTATACTCCATCTGCCAGGTCCTCACCCACTTGCTCAGCCTATCCAGATCTCTCTGCAGACTTTCTACACCCTCCACGCAATTTGCTTTTCCATTCATCTTCGTGTCATCAGCAAATTTCATCACCCTACACTCAGCCGCCTCCTCCAGATCGTCCATGTATATGGTAAATAGCTGAGGCACCAGCACCGATCCCTGCGGCCCTCCACTAGTCACCATGCGCCAACCAGAATAGCACCCATTGATACCAACTCTCTGCTTCCTATTAGGCAACCAGTCCTCTATCCACACTAACACCTTACCCCCAACTCCATGCCCCCTAACCTTCAGTAGCAACCTTTTGTGAGGCACCTTATCAAACGCCTTTTGGAAATCCAGAAACACCACATCCACCGGTTCCCCTCTGTCTACCACACTAGTCACACCCTCATAGAGATCCAATAAATTTGTCAAACACGGCTTCCCCTTAACGAATCCGTGCTGCCTAATCTGCACATCTTTGAATAATGCGAGGAAACCAGAGCAGCCAAAGGAAATGCACAGAGACGTGGGGAGAACCTGAAAACTCCACACAAAGTGACCCAAGGTCAGAATTGAACCTGAGTCCCTGGTGCTGTGAGGCATCAGAGCTAACCACTGTGCCACCGTGCCACTCTCGCTGCTGAAGGGAGGAACAAAAGGTATGTGAATGCAATAGTTATTGGGGATTCAACTGGAAGGGGAATAGATAGGTGATTCTGTGACTACAAACGAGAGTCCAGGATGGTGTGTTGCCTCCCCGGGGCTAAACCAATGACTCAGAAACATATGCTTTCTTCTCCTGATGTTATAGCTGTGTGATCGGTGTCTGTTCACAGCCATTAGGGTTTGCCAAGTCACCCACAAAACACTGCAGAGTTCAGTGGGGGCAGTCTGACCAGAATTTGGCAGAGTTTTGGTTCCAGCGATGAAAACAGCATGTATCTCTCCAGAGAAACAGGTCAGATTTCTCTCCAGACCTGACCACGTTCAGCCAGAACAGTTGGGTCAGGTTTACAATGTCATGCAGGAGCAGGAGATGAAACCTGTATGGACCTCCCTTTAAATTAGGGTGAAGTATGGACCCCCCATAACTGTTCCCGGCCACCAAATGAATCCCCTCACCCATGAGGCTTGCACTGGGATTCCCCCCTCTGGCAGTGCCAACCTTTGCTACGGAACACTATCAGAGGGCATTGCCAGGCCACTTCCTGGCCACGTGTCTCTCTCCCCAGGGCTATACTCATCTTTATGCCCCTGGGAAGAATCCACGGACAAGTTTACATCTGAGTGAACATGGTGTAAATCATACGATCGTGATGTCATGTTGGCACAATGTGAATATATGGTGGTGGGTTCATCATCTGGCGAGATAATTATATGGACATTAATTTAAATGTTTGTAGATAAGGATCACTCCCGTTGTAGGTGAGAACCCGATTAAGTTGCTTGTGAGGGACAGGAAAAGATGTTGAGGGTGAGATCTGCGACTTCCTGGTTTCTCCATACCTTGAGCCCCCAACAACAATCTCACAGATGATGAGAGTGGACTCAAGATCCCACCCACTGACTGTGGAGCTCCTCCTTCGAGAAGTGGGCCAAAGAAAGATTCCAGTTTGAATACAGGCCAGTTACATCCAAAGTTTGAGCCTCCATCGCCCATTCAGTCTGAGAAATACTATCCTAACAGGGCAGCCAGACTAAGGCTTAATACAATATTGTACCTTCATTGATGAGGAAGATGTTTGACATGTCACAGACATAATGAACATGTGCTGCAATGGCCTGTGATCAGTATGTTTGGTTAGAAGGAGATATGTTTTTTCTTAACATTGGAGTGTACATCCCAATTTAATGATAATTCAGCAGCAAGCTTTTGTGAATTTAAAAATAAATGTTATTTATTCTCAAACACTTAACAAATATAGGTGATGTCACATACACTCTCATCCACATGCTCGCACACACAAAGGTAAGATACAGATAAAAAAAATGCACTTTTTACAGGTTACAGTTATCTCAGTCTAAGAGTCCAATCTCCCACGTGGCAGGCCAGGTTTTGTGAATGACGTTGATGCTTTAAAATTGAATTGAGGGCATAACGAAGCCAATGGCCCTCGACAGGATGTGAAGCATCGTGTCTACGTTCTAGGAGGTTAGTTCTCAGGTGAACTTTAAAATGGAACAGGCTACACACTGTGGCTACCTGATATCACACAACTAGTTTCCAAGATCAATTGAACTGATGGTTTAATGGTCTCTGGAGTTCTAACTGCAAACAGCTTCTGGTTGTTTCTTTAAGCAGAGCAAAAAAGAAATGGCTGCTTCCCATGTGACGTTCCACTTTTCCAAATAAGGGAGTGGTGTTTATGTTGATCGCACAGCCTGCATTGTGGGTTAATGCTTCTGAGGGTTTGAGATAGTCAATCTTTTTGATTAAGCTGTGGTAATATAATCGGGGCCTAGTTTTAAGGCTGATTCAATTGGATATCCTAAATTAAAGAATTGGGCATATTAAAATCAAACACAGTCAAACCTCGGGCAGGCTAAATGTACAAATACACAAACATGTCTGGGCCTGACCCCAATCACCCATCAAAGCTCGTTTCACTCTACTGATACTTAGCAACCGGCCTATTGTTAGAAGCCCAAATCGGGCCAGACTTTCTGTAACCAAGAGTTCCTGCAGTTATCTTATCTGATAACAGATTACATGAAAGCAACAGCATGGAGATGGGGAAGACCCTGGAATCCTGTCAGGCAGACATCAAGAAACCCACTGGGTGTTGGAACACCCTCCTGGGACCTCATTGGCCGGAAGCCAGAGACATTTCTAGAAAGGCAAGCAGGCAGGGGATAAAGGGACACATTTCAGATACACCAGCAGTGAAGACTCAACAAGGGAGGTGATCTTGACCTTCGGAAGACTGACCAGAGAAGGAAGGAAGAAGCTGCCATCGAGACTCACCTTCGTGATGACGGACCAGAGGGACTCAGAGCATTGAGCCAGCAGTTTAACCACACCATCTTTGTGGGTAGTATACTTGAATCTGGGTATCCTCTTGTTTTATGTGGATAATTTAATGGTTAATAATGTTATCATTAACAAACTTATTGAACCTTTACTTGTGTTTGTTCTTTGCCCATCTTGCAAATAAGGACACTGGGGTTAAACCTTGGAGTGAGTATTGTCACAGTAGCATCTGTAAATATGTACCCAGAACTCAAACCCCAAACAAAGCCTGAATTCATGGTGCATACTTGTTTACTCATGCACCTTTTTTTTTTAACTCAACTGCATAATAGGGCCCAGGTCTAGCACTTGAGTATTTCTTGGTGATTTTAGCACTGGAATGCCGTATTTCAGCTTCCAGGACAAGCCAATGATTAACAAAGGAGAAAACCCAAATGAGAGAAAGATGCTGGTTTTAAGTCTTTGATTCCTTTGTATGGTTCACTCTCTCATACCTAGGACTGGTGAGCAAAGAGAACGTGGTGATGAATAGATTCATGTACATCTCCAGGCAACACGAGAGCACAACCCAGGTTCGATCCACTGTCTGTGTGGAGTTTGCACATTCTCCCCGTGTCTGCGTGGGTTTCCTCCGGGTACTCCAGTTTCCTCCCACAGTCTGGGAGGAAACTGGTTAGGTGCGTTGGCCACGCTAAATTCTTCCTCAGTGTGTCCGAAAGGCACCAGAGTGTGGCGACTGGGCGATTTTCACAGTAACTTCCTTGCAGTGTTAGTGTAAGCCTACTTGTGACACTAATAAATAAACTAAACTTAGAAAGTACAAGCTCTAATACTCTCTATCTTATTTATACTCACTCACCTTGCAGCTCACCACTAAATGAGCAATACTTGTTGAGATATCATGTAATCAGTACTCCAACATATGCTGCTCCTATAGGTTAATTCCCAAAAACTATTTAATGCACCACAGAAATGGAACAAGTTCACAATTGGCAGCACTCTGCATCATTCACTCCATCCATCACAAACCCCAGCACACAGGTAAATCCATGCTGGGAATTTAGGACGAAGCACCACCAAAAATAATTTGCATTTGTACGGCATCTTTAAAGTAGCTAAATTTTCACGGTATTTCATTGGAGCATTATCAGGCAAAATTTGACATCATGCCAAAGAGATCTTTTTCTCAAAGCAATCCTGATAACTTCTAACTGCAGGGCAACCAATTCATCGGGGGAGGGGGAGGGGAGTGGTTTTAACTCTCGGCCTCAGTTAAATATCCCATACCCTAACTCCCACTCACATCAAGTGTCATGGCATTGGACTGATGTGCAGAAGTCAGGCGGGCAAAGTGGAGAGCCACAGATGTGGATCCAAAACAGTGTTTCCTGCAGTCAGGAAAGTGATGGAGAACAGTTAAAGATATTTAGTTATCCAAATCGGTGGAACAAAGGCAGATGGTGAGCTGCCTCCTTAAACTGCAGCAGTGCCTACAATGTAGGTACACCCACAAGTGCGAACAGGGAGGGAGCTCCAGGATTTTGTTCTCAGGCAATTGCAAGTAAGGATAGTGAGTGACTTGGAGGGGATCTTCCAGGTGGCGGTGTTCCCAGGTCTCTGCTGTTCTTAGGCAGCACTTGCTGAACCAACAACTCTTCCAGATGGTGGGGGTTGCTGGTTTGGAAGGTGCTGCCTAAGAACCCTTGGTGAATTCTAACGTGCATCTTGTAGATTAATATAGAACATAGAACAGTATAGCGCAGTACAGGCCCTTCAGCCCTCGATGTTGAACCGAGCTTTGTCTGAAACCAAGATCAAAATCTCCCTCTGCCTATCATTCTGGAGTGCTCCATGTGCCTATCCAATAATCACTTGGAAGTTCCTGAAGTGTCCGACTCCACTTCACAGCAGGCAGTCCATTCCACACCCCAACCACTCTCTGAGTAAAGAACCTACCTCGGACATTCCTCCTATGTCGCCCACCACGTACTATGAATACACACTATTCATGGGTGCTGAATATTTGTGGGAGGAGTACCAATCATGTGAGCTGCTTTGTCCTGGATGGTGTCCAGCTTCTTGAGTGTAGAATCTTCCCTCATTATGAGGCTATGCGCATCACAATTATTGTAGTGTCTCAATCACTGCCACATTAGTTTACTTTATTCAGAGGAACAGTTGATCATGACGGGATAATGTATTTTTTCAAAATGTGGAGGTTTAGAATTATTCCTGAATTCCACAGGGCTTTGACCTTCAGTTCCTATTCCCAATATACTGGGCCCTCCCTTTTGTGGAAAATGCCAATAACTAGACTCTCAGAATTAAATTTTCTTGCCAAGACTGAAATCTTGACTTTCCGGTGTGGTTAATGGAAAACACACGTTGTGTGAAATGGACGACATTGAGGCCCCTATTGGTCATACTCTAAACTGTTTGTCCCCAAAATGTTCAATGTCTTTACGTTCCAAGATGTGCAGGTTAGGGGGATTAGCCATAGTTGGTGCGCGGGGTTACGGGGATGGGGCGGGGGGTTGGGTGAGCCAAGGTAAGAATCGGTGCAGTCTCAATGGGCTGAATGGCCTTCTCATGCACTGTAGAGGTTCCATGGGATTCTAATTTTATCCTTATATTTTTAAGTGAATTTTAATTTATTTTGACTAATTTCAATATATATTTTACGTTGGGGAAAAGAGTGCTCCTCTTTTTCGCTTCTCATCTAAATGTTAGCAGGCCAATGTACTGTTAGCACTGCCGTAAGTCCCATGCCTGTCTTCTCCGAAAGGTGAACTTACACAACTTCCAGCAAGGATTGCTGGATAGAGATAGGGCAGGAATCGGCAAACGTTAGGACCAAGATGAGGAGAATTTATTTTACTTAGAGGGTTGTGAACATTTGGAATTCTCCACCCCAGGGGGATGTGGAAGCTCAGCCACTGGGTATGTTTCAAGCAGAAATTGACATTTTTCAAAACATCAATGCCTTTTACCTCGGATGGTGATGGCTAACACGAGGGGACATGGCTTTAAATTGAGGGGTGGTAATTATAGGTCGGATGTCAGAGGTAGGTTCTTTACTCAGAGGGTAGTAAGGGCGTGGAATGCCCTGTCTGCAGCAGTTGTGGACTCGCCAACTTTAAGGGTGTTCAAACGGTCAGCGGATAGGCATATGGATAACATTGGAATAGTTTAGGTTAGAGGGTCATTAGATTGGTTCCACTGGTCGGTGCAACATCGAGGGCCGAAGGGCCTGTACTGCGCTGTAATGTTCTATGTTCTATAAAGCAATATGGGGATAGTGGAGGGAAATGACAATGCAGTGGATGATCTGCCATGATCATATTGAAATGGCAGAACAGATTTGATGGGCTGAATGGCCTACTCCTATGGTGCTATGTTCCTATCTGCCTGACATCAATCAGTAACATCTCTAATCACAGACTCTGCCACATGTTCATTTCCAATCTCTTTCCATTGTCACCTTGAATATTGGGGTCAGTTGCCTTTTCATGCTGTGGGTTTCTACTCATTCATCACTACCTTATTCTATTAAAGGAGAGCATCACTATTGAAGAAATGATTCTTAGTAATCATAGAAATCCTACAGTACAGAAAGAGGCCATTCGGCCCATCGAGTTTGCACCGACCACAATCCCACCCAGGCCATACCCCCATATCCCTACATATTCACCCACTAATCCCTCTAACCTACGCATCTCAGGACATTAAGGGCAATTTTAGCATGGCCAATCAACCTAACCCACACATCTTTGGACTGTGGGAGGAAACCGGAGTACCCAGAGGAAACCCACGCAGACACAAGGAGAATGTGCAAACTCCACACAGTGACCCAAACCGGGAATCAAACTCAGGTCCCTGCTAACCACTGTGCTACCGTGCCGCCCTTCCCTTGCCAAATTTTCTCTCCTGTTCTTTTAAGGATGATGATATGTGAGGTACAAGTCCACATGTGCTGGCTCTTCTCCAAAACCTCATCCAAATAGTCACCCTCCCCTTGTGTGAACGTGAATAGTGAGTGTTGCCAGGTTGTTAATTTGTGTGGAGGGGTTTCACAATGGAGCCCAGTACACCTGACAGCCACCCCACTGAATCACTGGTTCGAAATCACAAACAGAAACCTTGACTATTGTTTCCTTCTCTAAGCCAAGTGAGTTGGAACCAATTTAACAGCCTTTTAAAAGGGGTCAGATAACTCAATGCAGAGCATGGATTAAGCAATTTATATTGGCTTACAAGTAATTATTTTTGAAGTGCAGTGACTGTTATTCAGGTTATTGTACAGCAGTAATGCCCCACAGTTAGCAAGGTTACCTGTTCTTAAGGATGGACTATTTGTTAGGACAGTAACATAAGTCACTGCTCTTCATAAAATATGATGTGCAGATGCTGGCGTTGGACTGGGGTAAGCACATTAAGAAGTCTCACAACCACAACATCAGGTTAAAGTCCACCAGGTTTATTTGATAGCACAAGCTCTCGGAGCACTGTCCCTTCACCGGGTGACTCACCTGATGAAGTTGCTGGGGTCCAAAAGCTTGTGCTACCAAATAAAACTGTTGGACTTCAACCTGGTATTGTGAGATTTCATAAAATAATGCCAGAAGATCTGTGACATCCACCTGAAATATGACAACACACCTCGGTTTTAATACTGCAGCCAAATTATTGATCCAAAGTATTGAGCTGGAGTTCAGGGACTGTGATTATGAATTGGGAAAATTACAAATTTGAGGGCAGCATGGTGGTTAGCACTGCTGCCTCATTGCACCAGGGACCCAGGTTCAATTCCAGCCTCAGATCACTGTCTGCGGAGTCTGAACATTCTCCTTGTGTCTGTGTGGGTTTCCCTCACTGTCCAAAGATGTGTGGGGTAGGTTGATTGGCCATACTAAATTGACCCTTAATGTCAGAGGGATTAGCAGGGTAAATACGTGGGGTTACAGGATAGGGTTTGGGTGACAGTGTTGTTGGTGCACACTCAATGGGCTGAATAGCTTCTTCCGGCACTGTAGAGATTCTATGATTCAAAATGTTACTCCGTTATCTAAGAAAAGGAGAGAGCAGCAAAACAAATGACCACGGTTCTGTTGGTTTAACATCAAGGTATACTGCAATCTATTGCTGATTACAACATGAAGGTCACTTTGCAGCTTCTAATATGCTTCGGCCAATAATGAGATCAACAAACATAGAACTGGAAAAACATGGGAAATGTGTGGGCACTCTGCTTGCAGGCTCACTCTATCTTAAATACAATGGGAGAATGAAGGGAGAGATTTAGCAGCCAGTCAGGAGTTTAAAATGACAGTCTGCGGACAACACTCTGGGGATCGGAACCTTTAATTGGAAATACATGTGCTTTTTAATATTCCCCATCATACCAACTTCTCCCTCCAACCCACATAATCTTCCGATAAAAGTCATGGAATGTCAGATCGATATTCTTTTTTCTGTGCTGTTGATAAAGCAACCCCTGTCTAATCTCCAAAGGAATTTTATCTCCTGCTGATTTTGGGTTGTGTCTATTTGTACTCAGTGGTGGATTAACTACCACACGGACCCCTAGTCTGAGCTTTAGTAAGGCCCCCTGACCCCTGCCCCACTCTTCGTTGAATAGAATAAAGTGAAGTTAAGTGACATTAGCTAACTTATATTGTTGTACTATGTGTAATGTACTACATGTATAATATCATAAAGTTATACGAATCAATTACATCCCTTTTATTCATTTATTTTTCATTTTCTTTACATTTGTACTTTAAAAAGCTTCTGTGTTTTCTCGTTTACAAGAGTGTTGATAACAGTATTAGTATTTGTAATATTCCAGGTATGAAAAAGGTACGTGCAAAAGTACTGAAATATCATCCAAAATACTCACATGTACAGTCAATTAAACCATTTCTTGGACACACAATTAACCCTTTGAAGGGTAAAGTGACATAAATGTCATTTCTCGGTAGAAACGATATTTTGAGTTAATTTTGTCATGTCTGCAGTGATTGGTCAAACAAAATTTACCAACCGCTATTGTTCCAATCAGATGCCTTCTTTTTTCAGCTTCATGATGATGTCATACACATGTTATGAATTCATTATGATAATAAATTCAAACTCTTTGGCTGGTGAGTGGTGACAGAGAGTCATTTGTCGCGTTGTAAACAACAATGGCAAACCAAAGTCTGTTTTGACGTTTTCACATGTACTTACCAACAGTTTTGATGGTGGATAATGCAGTGATGATAGTGGGAGTGATTTCGATGCCGAGGATTTTGATGTTAATATTGGTGGATTATCAGATGATGATTGTGAATTTGATGATACATTGATAGCACTGGAGGCAGTGGTAACAGTCATCATGCTGTGATGTGGGACTAATACTGTGTAAGGATGAATGTTGAAAAAAGTACTATATATAACTAAGTATGCACTAAAATAAGTATGTATACATGTTATAGCATGACAGTAAACTCTTTGTTGCATTTATTTTGTATTTATTTGCAGGTAGTACGAGTCCAGGGGGTGAAGCTCTGCTATTTGTAGGTATTTATTATATTAATTCACCCACGGGGTAGAGTTATGAAAATTTATTCACCCTTAAAAGGATTAAACCAATTATTTTTTTGTTCTCAGGCCACCCCCCCCTCCTGGGGCCCAGGTTTAAGTCTACTCAGCCTAATGGTTAATCTGCCAGCGTTTGTACTCAGGATAGGCATTTGACCCTGTTTGAGTCTTTGAGCTTGCATCCGCATAATTCTCTCTTTGCTCTCCAGTTTGACACAAAGCTCTTTCAGGATACATCAGATATATTATTATTCAACCATTAACAGGATTGCTAATATTTATGTGAATACTCTATTATATATACAGGCTCTTCAGGATAATTTCATAGAATCCTTACAGTGCAGAAAGAGGCCATTTGGCCGATGGAGCCTTCACCGACAACAATCCCACTCGTAAACCCACAAATATACTCTGTTAATCCCCTTGACGCTAAGAGGTAATTCAGTATGGCCAATCGATCTAACCTGCACAATCCACGTAAACTGCAATGGTTCACACTGCTGCCTCACAGTGCCAGGAACCTGAATTGGATTCCCAGCTTGGGTCACTGTGCTGAATCTGCCCGTTCTCCCCGTTTCCGCGTGATTTTCCTCCGGGTGCTCCGGTTTCCTCCCACAGTCTGAAAGATGTGCTGGTTAGGGTGCATTAGCCATGCTAAATTCCCCCTCAGTGTACCCGAACAGGAGCCAGAGTGTGGCGACTGGGGGAATTTCACAGTAAAGTTCATTGCAGTGTTAATTTAAGCTTACTTGTGACAATAATAGATAAACTGCACTAATCTTTGGACGGCGGGAGGGAACTGGAGCACGTGGAGGAAATCACACAGACACGGAGAGAAAGCACAAATTCCACGCAGATGGTCAGCCAAGGCTGGAATCGAACCCGGGTCTCTAGCACTGTGAGACAGCAGGGCTTGATGTGGAGTGCTGAGTTTTCTAAGGCTGCCTGTTATAGCACAAACACAGTCACGTGATGCCATCCACATCTGTAAAGCATCCCCAAACCCATGTGTTATTTTGAGTAATTGGTGCATCTTATTTCCTTCTTCCGTGAGTTTAAAAGTACTCTGGGAAAAAAATTGCTCATTGGACAGGATCTTTATTAGTCCCCATCCCTTCAGAATAGAATTGGAGCTCTGTCCTGAGATAAATTGTTAACTTATTTATCCTGCATGCAAGACCTCTGAGTATTGGTTACAAACTTCCAGAAACCAGTCAGGCAGCAAGTTGGTTGTAAAATTTTTATATACAAAGAGAAATACCAATACACAAAAAAAACCTGCCTAGATTTGAGGGCACATTGTTTTGTTAAATGCAACTCGGTTTAAAATACAGAACACAACCTGTTCTTATAAAGTAGCATTCATACCTTCGGGATATCAGAAAGTCCTTTAGAATTAATTTATCACATTTTGAATTGAAAACATATCCTCATTTAGAAATAACCTGCACAATCCATGTAAACTGCAATGGTTAGCACTGCACCTCACAGCACCCGGGTTCAATTCCAGCCTCGGATCACTGTCTGCAGAGTCTGCACATTCTCCCCGTGTCTACGTGGGTTTCCTCCGGTGCTCTGGTTTCCTCCCATGTTTCAAAGATGTGTGGGTTATGTTGATTGGTCATGGTAAATTGCCCTTTAGTGACTGGGAGATAACAGGGTAAATACATGGGGTTATAGGGATAGGGCCTGGGTGGGATTGTTGTCAATGCAGGCTCGATGTGTTGAATTGCCTCCTTCTGCACTGTAGGATTCTATAATCTATGATCCTTCAGCCAATTTCCTCATAGCAAGGTGCCACAAACAGAAAATGAATTGATAAAGAGATGAATCCTGGCCTAGAAACCAAGAGAATTCCTTCTTCAAATAGCTCGACAGAAACTTCATCGATCCAAGCAGGCAGTTGGAGCCCCAGTTTACTATTTCATTCAAAGGATTGCACTGCCCCATGATTCAACACTCGCTCAGTACTGCAGTTTACATTGATATTGCTCAGTTAGATCATTCCCACTTCTGAGTAAAATGGTAGAGACCCCACCATCTTCCTGCCCTTTCCCGATTAAGCCTGGGGTGGGGAGGTGGAAGGGGTGGTAGACTCATGGACAGCCTTCCGATGATTACCAGAAGCCCCTTAAGTGGAAAATGAATGCAAATTAATGAGGAGGAACTCCTCCTCAACCCTCAAAGGGTGGTGAATCTCTGGAATTCTCTGCCCATTGAAGTGGTGGAGGCTACCTCGCTGAATATATTTACGTCATGGGTAGATAGATTTCTAATAGACAGTGGAATTAAGGGTTATGGGGAGAAAGCGGGAAAGTGGAACTGATCCACTTCAGATCAGCCATGATCTTATTGAATGGCGGGGCAGGCTCGAAGGGCTAGATGGCCTACTCCTGCTCCTATTTCTTATGTTCTTATGTTCTTACATCTTCTCTGACCTCTCAGGTGGATGTAAAAGATCCCATGGCAATATTTCCCGGAAGAGTGGGAATGTTCAGATTGATGGTCCAACCAACATTTATCCTTCCTTCAACACAGTTTGTCTTGTCATTCTTACATTGGTGTCTGTGGACGTCTGCTGTGTGCAAGTTGGCTGCCGTGTTTCCCACATTAGGGGCAAAATTTTCCCACCCCGCCCACCACGGGAATCACAGCATCCATTTACGGAACATGGACACGGACTAAGCAAACATTGTTGACCTCAAGGGGGATTTTCTGGCTTTGGGGTGAGCGTGGGTAGAAAATCCCACCCTAAAGTGATGATTACACTCCAAACGTACATCATTCCCTCTGAAGCATTTCAAAAGGTTCTACGGTGATGAAAGGCCCTGTTCTCTTCAACCCTTTTTTAATGCGGTTAATAAATCTGTAACTGAGCTTAAAGCCTACAACACTCTGAGAGGGAAGAGAAGTTAATCACACCACCACAAAATTCAAGGAAAACTATAGACCTTGTGTGACTTCTGATTAATTTAAAATACTTGAAAGACCAATTTTTAAAAACGTAGAAACCTTTCTCATCCACATAAACAATGCAATACAATGGCACTTCACCACGGAATAGGGTTCAAATCAAACTTGGGTGTGATCTGGCAGCCACACCAGCTGAGAACACAAATTCCATAATGGATGCTAAATCTCAGGAGGGACCAAAAACAGGATTTACACGGGTGAGATCTCAGTTTGAGATCTTCTCCACACCCCTCACTGGTGGTGCATTCAAGTTCGCGCCCAGAAAGGGCATGAACCTGCTTTCCATATATTTTAATAAATTATCATATAATTACTTGGTTTGATGCCGTAACGTCTGCCCACATTGCTTCCCCTCCTGGTGGCACACCAGGCCACATCACTACTGGTTTTCAAAAACAAAAACCACACTGGAAATGCGGAGCTGTCTGTAACTCCCGAGGGCTATACGCATTCCCGGGCATTGTCCCCGGCACTCTGGCAGTGCTGCCTGGGGTAGAGACAGGGGCACTGTCATGGCATTGCTGGAGGGGCATTGCCATAGGCAATACAAGTTGATACCATCAGGAGGCACCAGTGGGCAGTACCGAGCGAAATGTCAGGGGACAGTGCCAGGGCCATGCCAGGGCGCACCACTAGTGCTAACACCGGGGGGAGGGGCACAGTTAGGGACACTGGCAAGGGCACTGCCATGGGTTAATGCCAGGAGAAATGCCAGAGCATATTGCTGAGTGCACTGCCGAGGGCACTACCAGAGACATTGCCAGGGGGCATTGCCAGATGGCACTGGCATGGTGGTTGCCATCCCCCATTGGGGCGTGTATGCCTCTTCTGAGTGTGGGTGTTTTTACCTTATCCATGACAGGGGGAGGGGGAAGTTGTGTAGGTGGGGGGAATCTGCTTATGTGTGTGGAGGTTGGGAAGTGTTCTGCTTATCCACCGAGTGTCCCAATGTCCGTGTGGGGCAGGAGGTAGTATGTCCATGGGCTGGATGTCCATAGGGGATGGGCTATGTCCATGGGGGAGGTCTCAACATCCGTCGGTGGAGGGTCTTGAACTTAACTTTGTGATTGCCCTTAAAAATGGCTTTCCAATGTCTGAATCCCAGGCTTTGTTAAGCCCCACCCCTCCAGCTGGCTGTGTGAGCCTCAGCATCACTTCCCAAATTGCACCGAGTGCTGTTAACTCAGGCTAGGAAATGCAGCTGTGAAGCCATTGGTTTCACACAGCTTTCCTTGCCTGATCCAGCCAGTATTTCTCAAGGGTCTCCTACTCAGCTGCTGGAAATGAGAAAAGGAGAAGGCATTTGCAATGATCCAAAACTGTGCAGTTCAAAAGTTCAGGTACACTTTCAGATTTCAGGATCTCTCAGCCAAAAGCTGTTCAGTGCTACTCCTGTTAGTTTATACAGCACAGAGTTGTACTTCTGGACCATGAGTGTCACATAACATATCCTGAAATCAGTGGGAGTCAGATGGAAATCTCCAGGTGTTGGGGTCATCTGTGTCACAAAGGATGATGGTTGTGATTGTTGAAGGCCAATTACTTTAGCCACTGAACATTATTTCAGGAATTCCTCATGACCTCATTCAAGGCTTGACTATATTCAGCTGCTTCTTCAATTACCTTCCTGTTACTAGAAGGTGTATAATTAGGTACACTAATGGTTGCACTGTGATCAGTTCAAAGAACAGTACAGCACAGGAAACAGGCCCTTCGGCCCTCCAAGCCTGTGCCGCTCATTGGTCCAACTAGACCATTCGTTTGTATCAATTCACATTTTGTTTCAATTCACACTTTCTCAGAGAATGGTATAGCTTTTATGATGACAGGCAACAAAGACTGGACAACGTGTAGGTCTGGGCAGTTAAGTGGCACATTGCATTTGCTTTATAATAATGACAAGCAATGACCATCATCAACAAGTGATATCCTAGACACCTTTCTGGACATTTAAAAGAGTTACCATGATCTAGTCCAACATCGACAGCCTTGAATCACCACTGACAAGTAACCCAATTAGACCAACCACATAATGTTTATCGATACTGGACTACATCAGAAATTGACCCCCTTCAGCCTCCCCATCATCTACAAGACACAAAGTTAGGAGTTTGATGGAGTTTTCTCCCCTTATCTCAAAGGGCGCAATTGCACCCAAGCAGCTCAGCATTACCTTGATTTGCACCCCATCCACTGGCTGAAGAATCCACCCACTCAACCACCAATGCACCATAACTCCAGTGCACCAACTTGGCAATGCTATTCCCAAACCATCAACAAGGACAAAGGCTATAGATGCTTCGAAACAGCATCAACATCATGACATAGACACCATCTCTTCACCATCACTGGGACAAAACCCTGTACCTAACTGTGTCCCGTGACCATCTCCACCACACGAACTGCAGCAAGTCAAGAGTGTGACCCACCATCATCTTCTCCAATGGCCCCCACACCCTGAGGTAGACTGATTTAGGAATTGCGGAAGTCACTGCTGGATGGACACCTGCAATACCATTTCAGATTACATGTACAATTTTTGATCAAACTTTCAATCACTTCTAACTGAATCTTAAAAAGCTGATTGGGGTAAATTAAAATCTCGCTCTGGGGTTGGGGGGGCGATTTTCCCAACCCGTCTGCCACAGGAATTGTACTGGGCAGAAGGTGACCACGTGAATGTCCATCGACCTCATTGGAATTTAAAATAGAGCAAATGGTTGTGTTTTTTTAAAATTGACAACAGGATACAGCTGTTCTTAATTGTAATGAGGTCAAAGATGACACAAACTGATCCCTAGTGGTTGACCGAAGCACAGAAAGACATGGGAGTCTAGGCTGAACTGCCAAGGTTCACTGCACAGATGTGATTCTCATTTGACTAGTGACATCTCTTTACAGCTTTCAAACATTGTAAAATTATTGTTTTTTTTAAACAAAACAGCCTTGTACAAACTTAGAATTCCATACAGGAAGCACCCTAGTGTGTTCTTCCATTGAACCAATAATGGAAGTGTGAAATGGCAGGAAAATAAATGTGTCATGTTCCCAGGCAGTCACGTCTATTTATGATGTTTTCTCTCAGACTAACTGGAGAAAAGCACTAACACAAATTGCCGTTTGTGACCATGAAGAGCTCCTGCCCCAAAAATTCAAAGCTTCTACGATATTTCAGCTTACAGATGTTACATATTGGGGTCTTTTCTTACTCCATTTAGATGGGTCTCACAAACAAAACCTCAACTTCCTCCAATTACAAGTGCACCTTTTCTTCTGTATTTCATCTGGGGGAATGCAAAGCAAACATTGTCTGCTGCTTAGACTGAGCTATTGGATTCATCATCTGCCTGCGTGTGTTTTCAATGTGACCTTCAATACAACACCAGAGCAGAACTTGCATTAAGTTTCAAATATTGAGTGAATTTATAATCAAAACACGAATAAGCAAATCATCAATGATACCACAAGATTCTATACATTTTCTGAAAGACAGGCTGGTTAGGTGCATTGACCATGCTAAATTCTCCCTCTGTGTAGCTAACAGGTGCCGGAGTGTGATGACTAGGGGATTTTCACTGTAATGTTAATGTAATTGCAGTGTTAATGTGAACCTACTTGTAACAATAATAAGTAAACTTTAAACTTTAGAGTGCAAAATCTATTACATAACTCTTGGATTGGTAATTACTGCCCTTTCTCACAGTGCCAGGGACCTGGGCTTCACTTATGGCTTGGGTCACTGTCTGTGCGGAGTCTGCATGCTCCCCCTGTGTCTGCATGGGTTTCTTCCAGTTTCCTCCCGCAGTCTGAAAGACGTGCTGGTTAAATGTATTGGCCATGCTAAATTCTCCCTCAGTGCAGCTGAACAGTGCTGGAGTGTGGCCACTAGGGGATTTTCACAGTAACTTCATTGCAGTGTTAATGCAAGCCTACTTGTGTAGAGTGCAAAACCTATTACATAGCTCATGGGTTGGAATTTTACAGCCCTTCCCATCAGTGGGATTTTACTGTCCTGTTAAAGTAAATGGATGTTTGAACGTCTTGCTACATCTTCCAGCTCCGCCCCCAGTCAACAGGCCCGAAACATTCCACTAATGGAGTAAATAAAACCAAAAGGATTGCAGCATTAAGAATTAAGCTAACCTTTTTTTGTACATAACTTGAAAATGTATACAACAGTTACTTTTCTCTTTGAATTTATTTCTGGCTTTCCAAGATGGCAACTTGATGTTTCTGATCTCTTTCAGAGGTTTCAGACTGGTCAGTTTCTCTTAGGGTTTCAAACTGGAACTTTGTTTTCATAGATTTCCAAAAGGGCCCATTGATTTAAATAGAAAAGAGTTATTTAGGCTGCCTGCTTATTGATTACCCCACCAAATTGCAAGCTGAATCTATCTCACACCTATCGTTTGAAACATTTTTCTCTTTAGTCTGTCTTAACATCATTTGGAGCTCTTTATTGATGTGTGCTTGGTAAGGAGTCTTAACTGCTATTCTTCTTGCAACAGCCTGCAGTGACCCCTGATAACAACTACATCTGTGACACCTGTGGCAGAACCTACCTCTCACGGATTAGTCTCTCCAGCCCATGTACCATATGAAGCTACCCCAGTTTTGATTTGCTGCATATACATCATCCTAAGTTGATGGAAAGATGCTGATGATGACTCTTTTTTACAAAAAGTGCTTACTTATTATGATAAAGGCAGATTACTGTAAATGCTGGAGAAACCTAGAAGATAGGAGCAGGAGGAGGCCATTTGGCCCTTCGAGCCTGCTCTGCCATTCATCACAATCATTGCTGATCATTCAACTCAATAGCCTAATCCTGTTTTTTCCCCACAACCTTTGATCCCATTCACCTCAAGTGGTATATTTAGCTGCCTCTTGAATACATTCAATGTTTTGGCATCAACTACTTCCAGTGGTAATTACAGGCCAGTGAGCCTTACATCAGCGGTAGGGAAATTATTGGGGAGGATTCTTCAAGACAGGATTTATTCCCACTTGGAAATAAGTGGACGTATTAGTGAGAGGCAATATGGTTTTGTGAAGGGGAGGTCGTGTCTCACGAACTTGATCGAGTTTTTCGAGGAAGTGATGAAGATGATTGAGGAGGGTAGGGCAGTGGATGTTGTCTACATGGACTTCAGTAAGGCCTTTGACAAGGTCCCTCATGGCAGACTGGTGCAGAAGGTGAAGTCGCACGGGATCAGAAGTGAGCTGGCAAGGGCGATACAAAACTGGCTCAGTCAAAGAAGACAGAGGGTAGCAGTGGAAGGGTGTGTTTCTGAATGGAGGGTTGTGACAAGTGGTGTTCCTCAGGGATCAGTGCTGGGACCTTTGCTGTTTGTAATATATATAAATGATTTTGAGGAAAATGTAACTGGATTGATTAGTAAGTTTGCAGATGACACAAAGGTTGGTGGATTTGTGGATAGTGATGAGGACCATCAGAGGATACAGCAGGATATAGATCAGTTGGAGACTTGGGCGGAGAGATGGCAGATGGAGTTTAATCAGGACAAATGTGAAGTAATGCATTTTGGAACGTCTAATACGGATAGGAAATATACAGTAAATGGCAGAACCCTTAAGAGTATTGACAGGCAAATGAATCTGGGTGTACAGGTAAACAGGTTAAGCAGGTGGAGAAGGTAATCAAGAAGGCATACGGCATGCTCGCCTTCATCTGGGTATTGAGTTTAAAAATTGGCAAGTCATGTTGCACCTTTATAGAACCTTAGTTAGGCCGCAGTTGGAATATAGTGTTCAACTCTGGTTGCCATACTACCAGAAGGATGTGGAGACTTTGGAGAGGGTACAGAAAAGATTTACTAGGATGTTGCCCAGGATGGAAGATGTTGCCCAGCATTAGCTATGAGGAGAGGTTGGAGAAACTTGATTCGTTCTCACTGGAGCGGGGGAAGTTGAGGGGAGACCTGATAGAAGTCAATAAGATTATGAGGGACATGGACAGAGTGGATAGTCAGAAGCTTTTTCCCAGGGTGAAAGAGTCAATTACTAGGGGGCACAGGTTTAAGTTGTGAGTGGGAAGGTTTAAAGGAGATGCACGAGGCAGATTTTTTACACAGACAGTAGTGGGTGCCTGGAACTCATTGCTGAGGGAGGTAGTGGAAGCAGAGACGGTAGTTATTTTAAGAGACATCTTGACAAGTATATGAATAGGATGGGAATAGAGGGATATGGACTCTGGAAGAGTCGGGGGTTTTAGTTCAGTCGGGCAGCATGGTCGGTGCAGGCTCGGAGGGCCGAGGGGTCTGTTCCTGTGCTGTAATTTTCTTTGTTCTTTGTAATGAATTCCACAGGCTCTTGGGGTGAAGAAATGTCTCCTCACCTCCATTCAAAATGGTCTATCCTGAAACTCAGCAGATCTGACAGTTTCCGTGGAAAGGGTCATCCAATCTCGAAATAATGGTTCTATTCTCTCTCCACAGATGCTGTCAGACCTGTTGAGTTTTCCAGCTTTTTCTGTTTTTAATTACTTACTATGTTTGGGTGTAATGTGCATCAACAAAACCAAACTAGACAAATCATGGCTTATTTATAAAAAGCAGGTACCAGTGGCTGGAAATCTACCATCTCACCCACACGGAATCGGAGCAGGCGAGGGTCCAGGAATGGAAATCTCCATTCACCTCAGGTGGGAGTTATCCGTTGCGCCCGAGCAAAACTGTAAAATCCCACCCACACTGTCTACTGTGGTACCAAATCATACAAAGCAGCAAGATCACAGATTGTTAATCTCTTTTGAGTGAGGTGATTTCAGTTTGGGGTTACTGTGGGAGTGGGGGGGTCTGTAATTTGGTGTCAAGGTTTATGGATTTAACATGGAAAAAGAAAATCAGATGATAGTGATCTGTGCTAGATGATGATGAGGAAGAGGTTTGATTGCAATGCTCCTCGTTCAGTGGACTGCTGACA
Organism: Carcharhinus amblyrhynchos; assembly: GCF_965287045.1. Lineage (NCBI taxonomy): Eukaryota > Metazoa > Chordata > Chondrichthyes > Carcharhiniformes > Carcharhinidae > Carcharhinus > Carcharhinus amblyrhynchos. The sequence continues at coordinate 137,246,028 of NC_137327.1, forward strand.
CTTCCATATTGGATAAACGTGAGGAATGGTCACTTAGGCAAGTTATCAGAGGGTGAACTACAGCACAGCACAACTGAGTGATTTTAAGGAGGGCGGTGAAAGAGAAAGAAAAAATGTATTATTTTGAACATTATTGAATGGGATATTTTGAGTAAAACAATGATCAATCTGAGAAGTATCCGAATCTCAAAATGATATTTCAACAATTAATTTGTTAATGCTAACTTCATTTATATATGCAATATATATTTTAATTTACTTTAAAATTGGTGTGAGAGCATTAATGAAGTCCTCGTAAAGTGTAATATAGTCCTCAAAGTGTAATATCTTTAGAACATAGTAACTGTTATGCAATCAATAAGAGAACTTATAACTCAGATAACTCACATTTATCCTTTCATTTGGACAATGAAATGGTGAATAGCAATCTGTTAGCTTGAAGCCTGGTCAGTCTTAATATGTGAGCAGAGGAAAAGTAATTTGTATCAAATATTCTTGCTGCTGGGGTTTGATTTCTTCTATTTCATGGTGGATTCAGTCCAAGTTAGTTTGAACATTTGCTAAAATGAGTAGAAGAATCATAGAATCCCTACAGTGCAGAAGGAGGCCTTTCAGCCCATCATACCTGCACCAACAACAATCCCATCCAGTCCCTAGTTCCATGACCTCATGTGTTTACCCTGCTAATCCCCCTGACACTAAGGGGCAATTTAACATGGCCAATTCACCTTACCTGCACATCTTTGGAGTGTGGGAGGAAACTGGAGCACCCAGAGAAAACCCATGCAGACTTGGGGAGAATGTGCAAACTTCACACAGTAGTTTGTATTGACGTATTTTTGGAAAGATATATAACATGCCTCAGACTTGTTAAGTGTCAGGTACATCTTAAGATTGTTTAAAAGCCAAATCCTAATTTTAGTCCAACAGAGGGAGAGGACAAACTGGCTAATCTGCTAATGAGCATCAAACACTCACTCCAGATAAGTCAATCAATTAGTGAGCCTCTTCCCATGACACTGGCTGGTAATTATTGAGATTCATCTGTGTCACAGCCTCTGAAAAACAACATTAATTAGTGAGCATCCAGAGTGATGCTCGCTCTGGGGGGGAAAGGTGTGTCAATTAGCAAGACTGCCTCTAGAAAGAAAAATCAATTACTGACAATCTCCCAAGACTGCTTTGTCTCTCAAAGAATCGGTTTGTCCATCCACTGTTTGAAGATAATGAACATCCAAAACTCAATTCTGGATTTAAATTAATGAAATGAATTCTAGTTCACATTTCAAGTCTTGTCTTTCCAATCCACTTCTAGAAAGTGTTTAAAGTTTCCAATCTGAAGTTCTGAGAAGTCAGCCTATGCAATTCCTTGTAGACATTGCACACCGTAGGTTAGGTATTTCACACATTATGAATTCTCCATATTACACAAATGTCATAATGTAATAGGAAGTTCTTTGAAAAATAATAGCAATGAAAATTCAGAAAACCTTCAGTAAAGACTGTCTAACTCAAATTAACCTGAAATGAACAAAAAATTCCAATGCCAATATCAACATTGGAAAATTCTAAATAATTCTCACCAGCCTGTAATCCCTGAAACAGTCAAAACTGTACGTATGCACACAAATATGCCACGTTGCTTAGCTTAAGTTTATTTGTTAGTGTCACAAGTAGGCACACATTAATACTGCAATAAAGCTACTGTGAAAATTCCATAGTCGCCACACTCCGGTGCATTTTCGGGTCCACTGAGGGAGAATTTAGAACGGCCAATACATCTAACCAGCACATCTTTCAGACTGTACTTTCTCAGAAGGCTAAGGAAATTTGGCATGTCAGCTACGACCCTCACCAACTTCGACAGATGCACCATTGAAAGCATTCTTTCTGGCTGTATCATGGCTTGGTATGGGCTCCTGCTCTGCCCGAGACTGTAAGGAACTACAAAAGGTCGTGAATATAGCCCAATCCATCATGCAAACCAACCTCCCATCCATTGATTCTATCTACATTTCCTGCTGCCTCGGCAAAGCAGGTATCATAATTAAGAACCCCACACACCCTGGACATTCGCTCTTCCATTTTCTTCCATCAGGAAAAAGATACAAAAGTCTGGGGTCCACATACCAACCGACTCAAGAACAGCTTCTTCCCTGCTGCTGTCAGATTTTTCAACGTACTTATCTTGCATTAAGCTGATCTTTCTTACACCCTAGTTATGACTGTAACACTACATTCTGCACTCTCTTGTTTCCTTCTCTATGAACGGTATGCTTTGTCTGTATAGCGCACAAGAAACAATACTTTTCACTGTATATTGATACATGTGACAATAATAAATCAAATCTGTGGGAGGAAACCGGAGCACTCAGAGGAAACCCACGCAGACACAGGGAGAATGTACAAACTCCACATAGACTCACCCAAGCTGGGAATTGAACCCAGGTCCCTGGCACTGTGTGGCAGCAGTGCTAACCATTGTGCCACCACACTATTAAACACTATTGTTGTACATAGACAGACATAAAAACACATACACACATTCACATCTTAGGCATGCACTGAATATGAAAATGATAAAGGTGCACATCTCGTATTTCTAACTGGGAACATTTATCCTTTTTACAATGGAATGCCTGGACCCCATGGACAAGTGAATCTCGCCAGAGTGCCCCAACCCGAGCCTTCAGACCCTACATCAAAAATGTGTCAAAATATCAGTGAACACCATGGGAGGTATAACATATTTTGCACGGTTAAATTTCTGCAATACAAATAGCCTACAATTCATTGTTGGAAGCAAAATATAAAGATAACCAAAAGTAAGCTTGGTAAATAAAGTGATAATACAATATTCAAAGCGTGAGCTGCCATTACAATATGAACCAGTTGTGTACCATAAGTTAATACATATATTTTAATTAGCTAACCAGGATTGTTAATGGGCTGACTGAATTGGGCAGAAATCAAAGCTTGTAGCAACTTGCTTAATATTAAGATTATATTGATTGAATTTTCAGCTGTATTTAAGTTTGATCCCTGAAAACACAGAGTTAGGTTCCAGATCCACAGATTCCTGCAATTTTACCCTTTTCTTAAAGAAAAACCCTTCTCATTTCTTCATATGTGACACTTCGTTTGAACATCACAATTTAATCAACATCAATTTCAGCACATAGCTTTTGCCAACATAATAACAGCAATGAATTAAACCATGCCATACCATTATGTCTTTGACAAACTTTGTCATTTGCTTTGAACAATGTCAGACGTTGAACAGGGAAGAAATTATTACCTGCGGCCGTCTCCACTCAATTGGTCCTGGAGGGGATTTGGAATAGAACAGCGATTCACTCGTGGCAGGAAAATGAGGGTCCTCAAACAGTCGATTGTGCTGAAGGCATTCTTTTTTTAAAGTTGAGTATTGCTGGTCTTTGTACAACTTTACAGATAGAACCATCCTTCAGTCGAGAACTAAAATAGCAGCAATGCATGCGTAAACTTCATTTGTACACATGTTAAAGCTTGCCAAAGTATGTAAGAAACCTAAATATACATAAATGTTTCCCAAACATCCCCTCCCACTCTGTATTTAGAGCCACTTAAGCAATTACCCTTATTGCTACGGAAATTATTCAATTCAGAAAGTTTTGTGAGGAATTAAAAGCCACTCTTACCAAAGGGTCTTTTTTTTATATTGTGAGCTGTCAGCTGGATCATAACAAACTCTCCATCTGTCCTGCAAAGTTTTCAGCATTTTAATCTGTAAGCTTCCAGGCTCTACCATCTCTGAAAACTGAATGGGGAGTTTTCAAACTCATCAGCAGTTTCCCATTAGCAAGGACGATTTGGTGGAGTCCTTTATTTTGTGAAGAAGCCAAATAAGAAACAACTCAGAACCCTTTTTTAATTTTCCCCTCGTCATTCTCAATAAAACCGCATTAAATAGGTTTTATTGCAAAACATCTTCTTCGGCAGTGAAAGTCCTGAAGTAATTATTTAATCTGAACTGAAACTAAACAAACTACAGCGAACAATCATCGTATGTACTTAAAAAGCCTTGCAATTACCATTGTTTAATTCAGTTTAGTAATTCCATTTTGCACTATCTCATTCATAAAACCTTCTATTTTACGAATGTCAAAGTCAACTTGTAGAAGTGTTGGTGGAGAAAGATTTAATTTGATTTGATTTATTATTGTCACATGTATTAACATACAGTGAAAAATATTGTTTCTTGCGCGCTATACAGACAAAGCATACCTCTCATAGAGAAGGAAACGCGAGAGTGCAGAATGTAGTGTTACAGTCATAGCTAGAGTTTAGAGAAAGAGCAACTTAGGGCTGTTCTTATGTTCTTAAAGATCTTAAGGGTATTGCTGTCGCATTGAGATTGGTGGACAATAGCTATAGTTCATGAGTTTGACCATGGAAACATAGAAACTAGAAGCAGGAGTGGGCCATTTGGCCCTTCAAGCCTGCTCCACCATTCATTTCGATCATGGCTGATCATCAAATTCAATATCGTGATTCCCCCCTTTCCCCCATAACCCTTGATCCCTTTAGCCCCTAGAGCTTTGTCTAAATTCTTCTTGAAGTCAGGCAATGTTTTGACCTTAATTACAGTATGTGGTGGTGAATTCCGCACATTCTCCACCCTCTGGGTGAAGAAATTTTCCTTCACCTCAGTCCTAAAAGATTTATCCCTTACCCTCAAACTACGAGCCCTAGTTCCAGACTTCCCCATCACTGGGATCAGTCTTTTGCAGTACACTCAAGAAACCATTCTTCATGTTTAACACTATGCTGGAAATAGAATATTTGTAATCAAAACTGCTCTAATCTGCTTTCCGTACACCAGCACCTTTAACTAAAGAACTGGAGCAGAAAGTACATGTACCAGGCACATCGATCTTTAGAATACAACTTGGGACTTGAATTAGAAAATTGATGTTGATCAATAAAACATACAGCTATATGAATTACATAAATCAATCTTCAGCAAATGAATGTGTGTTTTTTCTAAATTCCATTTGATGAAAAAATGTTCACAGTAGAATTTTCTAGGATTTAAGTCTGCTTTTAAAATAGCTCTGGATAATTTGGAATGTGTTCACTCTGACTTGCTTGTGTTTACACAAGACTTAACCAACAAAAGCAAGAGAGATTCTTTGGACAGATACATGTCAGAACATTTATTAAAGACAAGGTATACTTGATAACATTGGACAATGACTTGCAACTTCAGCCCATTGTGTAATCCATCAGTGTTGGTCACTTTTTTTTGCCTTCTCTCAGACTTCTGGTCTTAATCTTGAATTAGCTTGTGGAGATTGTCACATAGTTAATACTCTAGGGTCTTCAGATTCATGGCTGGAAACAAAATCCCTTCAATGAATATCATGCCATGCCATTCTTGACTTACAGATTAGTTCTAGCTGTTGCGAGGTAAGGTTAACTGGTCCTTAATTCCATCTTCCAACTGATAATATCTGGTCTAAATGGACAATAGTGTTACATGCTGAACAGTTGTTTCATTAACCTGATGGTGAACAATCCTCTTTTCATATCCAGACAAGTTACATCGGTTTTCTAATCTTGGGAAGCCATCCCTATACTAGCTAAGCATTTCTTCACACAAAAATATCTGCTCTTAAGCATTACTTCATGCAAAAATATTTGCACTTTAATCACTTTCCTACCAGAAGTTGATTTCTGACCTGAAATCAAACCAGTTTACTAGTCCCTGCCTATATGTCAAAAATTGAGATCTTCTTAGTCTAAAGGGTCACCTGTCTGTAACAAATTGCCTTTCTCAGTTTTATCAGTAGTGAGTATCATTCTGAATTTTCCTCACCAGACCATTCTTAATCCAAAATATCATTGTTAAAACAGACGTAACATTTTCTATCCTAAATCATTCTCCTAGTGTAGTCAGCATGGTGGCACAATGGTTAGCACTGCTGCCTTACGGTGCCAGGGACCCAGGTTCAATTCCAACCTTGGGTGACTGTCTGTGTGGAGTTTGCACGTTCTCCCCCTGTCCGTGTGGTTTTCCTCTGGGGGCTCCAGTTTCCTCCCATAGTCCAAAGATGTGTAGGTTAGACGGATTGGCAATGCTAAATTGTCCAAAGATTTGAAGGTTATGCATGGGTTTTATGGAGAGAGGGGAGAGCCAGGGCGAGATGCTCTTTTGGAGAGTTGGTGCAGACTTGATGGGCCAAATGGATTCTTTTGGCATTGTAGAGATTCTATGGTTCTGTAGTACTTGACAACTGTACCATTTCTTATCTCCTTTATTCTTCTGAGCCTCTAACCCAACATTGCCTAAAGATGACACTTTGATCTATCCTCTAATTCCTCTGACACTTTTCAGTGTTGGTGGAATCCTGGATACGGGGCTTTCATTGAGATTTATCAATTACAAGAAGTTAGTGGAGGGCCCAAAGTGCTCCATTTAGCCACTGAGGAAACTATTGCCTCGATGATTGCTGCACACAATAAAAACATGAAAAAATAGGAATATTCCCAAACTATTTTATTAAATATTATTTTATTTGATGTTTCTAATTAAGTTTGCACACTCAACATCAGAAGAAACAGCAAAAAAGTTTAGTGACAGGTGTATAAAAGATTGATTGGACTGGATTTTGTCAACAGTGTGTTGCCATTCCTGATGTTATAAGCAGAACTGTACGCCACTTACCATCTCCCTCTTTTCCTGTTTCCCTCACAGCTGCAGTGACATCCTGAAGTCCCACAGAAAATCCATGCCATTCTGTAGTGGGCAATGCTTTTCACTGGTGGAACCTGCTGTCAGGTGACAATGCAGCAGGTAATGGGGGGGGTGGCCAAGAGAGACCCTCCTTTCAAACAAGGAGACTCAACATCACAGAGACAACCTTCCTGCCCAAGTACATTGCCATTAACATAATCCTTGAATGCACAAAGGTGCTCTTCGCAATTTAATTTCACCTGTACTTTTTCACCTTACGTGGATTTCACTTTATCCACATGAACATTATTGTTACCTGCTGAGACTCGCTTACTCAGGGAGGTAAATGTACTGACAAGCCTTGGATGGCGCCCATTGACAGTGAAAGGAGCCTTTATTGTGGAAGAAAGAATGTGGGGCTGCTTTTTACATTCCTCCGCTCAGCGTGTTTCTGGCAAGGCGACAGGCAAGTCAAATAGGCTGAGTGCCTGCCCCACTACCTTCCCACCCATCCTCAAACTCATCCCCACAGTTCAAAGAACAAAGAACAACCCAGCACGGGAAACAGGCCCTTCGACCCAACGAGCCCGCGCCGCCGCATCACCCTACACCTATTCTACCCTGCATGTCTACGAATGGGACCCTACTCAGTCAGATTCAGGGAAAAAATAGTGTCAATTTGGTAAAAACCGATTAGCCTAAGAGCACATCTTTGGGGTGTGGGAGGAAACCGGAGCGCCCGGAGGAAACCCACGCAACCACAGGGAGAATGCGCAAACTCCCACAGACACAGGCCCAAATCCATGTATCTGCACAGCCAGCAGTGCTAGTCACTGAGATGTTGCGGCGCCCGTCTACCGGTCCAGGATCAAGCACACACACTGACACGAAGTACTAGGCCACTCCTGGACTTCCAAGAGCAGCCCACGCACGACCCGCCGTGTGCATGCCCCTTGCTTGACACGAGGTGGACCTCCACCTGTGGAATAAAGACAAAAATATTAATCATACAGCCTGCCCTTCCGGTGTCTCCCGAGGTTTAACCCTATTTAATAGCCCCTACCATATCCCTCCATTCTCGTTTCACTCATGTGCCTATCTAACTGCATCTTAAACGAGTCCAACGTTCCTGCCTCCACCACCCTACTCGGTAGCGCATTCCAGACCCCCACAACTCTCTGCGTAAAGAACCTTCTTCTCACCTCCAAATTATACCTCCCCCCCCTCACCCTTAAATGATGACCTCTCGTGTTCGTACCCAGTCTAGGGAGCAGTCTCTCACTATTAACTCTATCTATTCCCTTCAGTATCTTATATACCTCTATCATGTCCCCTCTCAATCTCCGTCTTTCCAAGGAGAATAGCCCCAGTTTCTTCAATCTCTCCTCGTAACCCAGTCCCCTCCATGCCAGGCAACATCCTGGTAAACCTCCTCTGCACCCTTTCCAGAGACTCCACGTCTTTCCAGTAGTAAGGTGACCAGAACTGGACACAGTACTCCAAATGCGGTCTAACCAACGTTCTGTATAACTGAAGCATTAGACGGCAGCTTTTATACTCTATGCCCCTTCCTATAAAGGCTAACATCCCATAAGCCTTCCTAACAACCTTCTCCACTTGTGATGCAACCTTCATGGATTTGTGAACCTGCACTCCCAGGTCCCTCTGTATGTCTATACTCCTAATCGGCCTACCTTTTATCACATAGCTCCTCTCTGCATTAGGCCGTGACCTGGCAGCTCCCAAGAACAGTGAGAGACAGAAGTCACACTTTGTTCTTGTTTAACTCACCCACCGTACTTTATGGCTGTGGAGTGGGTTGGCATGGAGCAGGTGGGTGGAGTGAACTCCCTGTCGTCCCACCCCCCCCACACCCCCCATAATCTTGGTGCAATCTCTGACATTTTAACTATAAAAACTGTATATATAAAACTCTTGATATATATATATATATATAAAAATGATTTTCAGGAAAATGTAACTGGTTTGATTAGTAAGTTTGCGGACAACACAAAGATTGGTGAATTATTTGATAGCGATGAGGAACACCAGAGGATACTGCAGGACATAGATTGATTGGAGAATTGGGCGGAGAGATGGCAGATTCAATCCAGACAAATGTGAAGTAATGCAGTTTGGAAGGTTTAATACAGATAGGAAATATTCAGTAAATGGCAGAGGGATCTGGGTGTACAGGTACACAGGTCACTGAAAGTGGTGGAGAAGGTAGTCAAGAAGGCATATGGTATGCTTGCCTTCATCGGCCAGGGAACTGAGCTTAAAAATTGACAAGTCATGTTGCAGCTTTATGGAACCTTAGTTAAACTGCACTTGGAATACAGTGTTCAATTCTGGTCACCACACTACCAGAAGGATGTGGAGGCTTTGGAGAGGGTACAGAAAAGATTTACCAGGATACTATGGTATGGAGGGCATTAGTTGTGAGGAGAGATTTGAGAAACTTGGTTTGTTCTCATTTGAATGACAGAAGTTGAGGGGTGATCTGATCAAAGTCTACAAGATTATGAGAGGCATGGACGGAGTGGATAGTCAGAAGCTTTTTCCCAGGGTGGAAGAATCAGTTATAGGGGGCATAAGTTTAAGGTGCGAGGGGCAAGATTTAAAGGAGATGTACGAGGCAAATTTTTTACACACAGTGGGGGGTGCCTGGAACTAACTGCCGGGGCCGGGGGGTTGGGGGGGGGGGGGGGGGCGGTGTTCACGGAAGCTTTTGAGGGGTGTCTAGACAAATACATGAATAGAATGGGAACAGAGGAATATGGTGCCCAGAAGTGTAGGGGGTTTTACTTACGTTGGGCAGCATGGTCAATGCAGGCTTAGAGGGTCGAAGGGCCTGTTTCTGTGCTGTAATTTTCTTTATTCTTTGTTCTCTTTGTTCTTTAGAATTTCCTGGCAGTCACAGACTAAACAATAAATCATCTTTTTCTGTATTGTGACTGATATGTTGAGAGAATTAGAAATCAAACTAGTAATAAAGAGGCACAGTACTCTGGGTGTGGTCTCACCAGTGCCCATTACAACTGTAACAAAACATGTCTACTTTTAGGAGGCAGTGGCATAGTGATATTGCCACTGGAGTAGCATTCCAGAGACCCAGGGTAACAGTCTAGAGATCTGGGTTCAAATCCCACATTGGCAGATGGTGGAATTTGAATTCAGTAAAAATCTGGAATTACAAGTCTAATGATAACCATGAAATGATTGTTGATGGTCAGAAAAACCCATCTGGTTCACTAATGTCCTTTAGAGAAGGAAATCTGCTGTCCTTACCCTATATGTGACTCCACAGCCACTGCAAGGTGGATGACTCTTAATTGCCCTCTGAAATGGCCCAGCAAGCCACTCTGTTCAAGGGCAATTCAGAATTGCCCCAGCCAGCGACACCCACATCTCCTGAATGAATTAAAATAAGTTAAAATTCCAACTCCTTGCAGTAAACGACAACATTTCATTTGCCTTGCTAATAACTTGCTGTACCTGCATACTAACCTTCCTGATTCATGGGTCAGTACATTCAGACCTCTCTGTACCACAGAATTCTATAATCTCTCTCCTTTTAGATAATGTGCTGTTTTTCTATTCTTCCTGTCAAAGTGGACAATTTCACATTTTCCCACGTTGTACTTGATCTGCCAACTTTCTTCCTACTCATTTAACCTAACTATATCCCTTTTGCAGATTCCTATCCTCTTCATAACTGTCATCAGCAAATCTCACAACTATACATTTGGCTCCTTCCTCCAAGTGATTAATATAGATCAGAAATAGTTGAGGTCTTTGCACTGATCCCTGTGCCACTCCGTTTGTTACATCCTGCCAAGCTAAAAATAAATATGCTACCCCCTATATCATGAGCTGTTACACATATACTGCATTTCTTTACAATAAGAAATGGTCAGATCCTTTCCATCATCCTGTTCAGGAGATCTGACATGGATTCCTATGAAAATATTGTCCCAATTTAGAACGAATATATACTAGGTTAGGGTGCACTAGAATTGATTATTGTATTAATAGAGCTAGTAATGCTTGCATTTCCTATTTGCAAATGTCATTATATTGAGCAACTTAGTGCAAGTTGTTTCTCCGTTTTGAAAACATTGTTGCCACACAAGAAATAGACACAGGAGTAGACCACCAGCCCCTTTAGATCTGTCCACTTATCAATATGACCATGGCTGATTTATGCCTGCCTCAACTCCTTTTCTCTGCCATTTCCCCATAGTTCTCTATTCCCAGGTCTATCCACCTCCACTTTAAATACTTCTAATGATCTGGCCTCTACCACCTTTTGGGCAAGAGAATTCCAGAGTTTCACCACCCTCCGTGAGAAGAAATTTCTACATACCTCAGTTTTAAATCACCAGCCTTTTCTCTTTTAACTGTGTCCCCTTGTTCGAGACTCTCCCAAGAGTGGAAACATCTCACCATCTACATTGTCAAACCCCATCGGGATCTTATTTGTTTGGGTAAGCTCACCCTCACTCTTCTAAAATACAGACCAGGCTATTAATAGGGCAACTTTCTCATTCCAGAAATTAGCCTGGTGAGTCTCTTTTTGGGCTGCCTCCAATGTTCTGATATCCCTTTTTAGATAAGGGGATCAAAACTGTACGCAGTATTCCAAGTGACGCCTCACCAACACTCTATACAAAAAACTCCCTGCTTTTAAACTCCAATTTCTTTTCAATAAAGGCCAAAGTAGTGTTTACCTACTTGTTAGCCTGCTAGTTTTTTGTGATTCATGCATTAGAACACCTAGTTCCCTCTATGCCTCACTCATCTGTAGTCTCTCTCCATTTAGATAATAATCTGCCTTTTGATTCTCTGAATGAAGTACATGACCTCACACTTCCCCACCTGAAATTCCATTTGCCAGGTTTTTGCCCAGTCACCCAATCTATCGATATCTCATTGCAGAAACACAATGTCCTCATCATAAAATCAAGCAGAATTTCCTCATGCGGAGACATTCAGTGTGATTACTGAAAGATCAATTGCCAAGTGTGCAGCGTTAAATTGTACAGACAATGGGACACAGTTAAAATTTTGGTGAACCATTGGTTTAACCATCCATTGCCCGATTTGGCTCAAGTTCTTGAAGCAATGTTGGGTTATGTTGGCCCTCCATTGTTATCTCTTCATGTTTCATTCAGGAAGGTAAAGATAATCCGCATCCTCACCTCACACAAACCATCTTTTTCAACCACTTTCCTTGCCTCCTCCACCCACACCTCTGACAATAAGTGCAAGGGCACACGGACTTCCCGTCAAAAAGATTATGACCATTAAGTTACTACTGAAGCTGTCCTTCCTTCTCCTCGCACTTCCAAAGAGTCTTCCTTCAATTCTCCCCATTTCCCCAGCCCTCAACTCACATCTTTTTCCAGATTCTATTTCATCATCTTCAAGGCAATCCCAGACTTCATCACATCCATGAGACCCACTCCCTGCTCCCTTGATTCTATTCTGGCCAAACCATTGACCACCCAACTCCCTTCCCTGCTACCTGAGATTGCTCATGGTTCTTTCTCCTCAGATAATAGGCTTCCCTGTCACACCTGCTACCATCACCCTGCTCCTCAAAAAGCCTATTCTTGACCTCCAAGTTCCTGCAAACTGCAGCCCATCCCCAACATCGCTTTCCTTTCCAAAGTTCCTGAATGTGTTGTCACTTCCCAAATTCATTCCCATCTTTCCATAGATCACATTTTAATCCATCCAATCTGGTTCCAACTTGGCCACACTATTGAAACAGCCCTTCCAAAAAGTCATAAATCACGTTCTTGTGGCTGTGACCATGATTGCCTCCTTATCCTACTTAACCTGTCTACAGTTGGCACTGTACACTACACCATCCTCATCTTCTAACATCAGGTTAGGTGGAACTGCCCGGTTTGATTCTATTCTTAGAATATTGGAATCATAAAATCCCTACAGTGCAGAAGGAGCCATTCAGCCCATCCAGTCTGTGTTGATCACAATTCCACTTGGCCCTATCCCCATGGGGGCAGCACGGTCGCACAGTAGTCCCCATATCCCTCAAATCACCAGGGACCCGAGTTTGATTCCCGACTTGGGTCTCTGTCTGTGTGGACTTTGCACATTCTTCCCATGTCAGCGTGGGTTTCCTCCTGGTATTCCAGTTTCCTCCCACATTCCAAAGATGTGCGGGTTAGATGGATTGGCCATGCTAAATTGCCCCTTAGTGTCAAGGGGACTAGCTAGGGTTATGGGGATAGGGCTTGGGTGGGATTTGGCCAGTGCAGACTTGATGGGTCGAATAGCAGGCACAGTAAGAAGTCTCACAACAGCAGGATTCTATGATTCTATGATCCTAAATCACCTCATTTATTTACCCTGCTAATTCCCCTGACATTGACAGAGAATTTAACATGGCCAATCAGCCTAACCCACACACCTTTGCACTGCGGGAGGAAACCAAAGCACCCGGAGGAAACCCACACAGACACGGTGAGAAAATGCAGACTCCCACAGACAGTCACCCAAACTGGGAATCAATCCCGGGCCCTTGGAGTTGTGAGGCAGCAGTGCTAACCATTGTTCCATCATGCCATTCCTTATCTCGCTAATCTTAGCAAGAAAATCATTTGCAATCTCTTCTCTTACCGCCTTGCACTGTTATCTCTGGATTTCCTTGAAGATCTATCCTTGGCTCCTTATTTCTCATCCAAAGGCTACCCCTCGGTAATATCACCTAAAAATACATTAGGTTCCACTAGTGTACCAAAGACTCCCAGCTCTATTTCAGCATCATATCCTTGGATCCTTCACTACCTCTGATTTGTCTCACTGCTTATCCAACTTCCAATATTAGGTCAGCCACACATTTCCCCCAACTGTATATTGAGAGGACTAAAGCCACCATTATCGGTTCCCACCACACTTTCAGTTCCGTGTCCACCTTTTCCATCTGTTTTAGGCTGAGTTTTTTTTGCAACCCTGATGTTGCACCTTCAGGTGAATTTTCAACCACATATCTGCACCACCACCAAGACTGCCTATTTCCATCTGCAAAATAACACTTAACACCAACCGCTGCTGAGCTCATCTACTGTTGAAACCCTCACTCATGCCGTTGTTACGCAGACTTTGCAATTCCAATGTTCTCCCAGACAGCCTCCCATTTAGAGCATTTTCACAGTAACTTCACTGCAGTGTTAATGTAAGCCTACTTGTGACACCAATAATGAATTAAACTTAAAACTTATCTTCCACATACATAGACTTGCACTCATCAGTTACTCCACTGTCCATATATGAACTGGCTCTGAATCTCATTCACACATCTGTGCTTACTAACCATCATTGGCTCCCCATCGGCCTATTCCTTGTTTTCAATTTCACCATTGCTGTCATCTCCTCCCCAATCTTGTCATCGCTTTGAACCTTATAAACCTTCGAGATGTTCTTATGAGATATCTGTACTCCTTCAGTTCTGGCCTCCTGCCCATTTTACTCTCCCTGCCATTGGCAGCCGTACTTTCAGCTGCCTTGTCTCTAATCTCCAGCATTCCTTCCCTAAACCTGTCGATTTCTTGAACCGTCTCTAACCTTTCGAGATCATCCTTCAAACCTGCCTACTTGATAGAGCTTTTGGCCATCGGCCCTATCATCTTTTTTTTAACTCAGTGTCAAAAATATTTGCATTGATGTCTCTCTTGTAAAGCACACTGAGACATCGTACTATGTTAAATGTGCTATGTAAATGTAAGTTGCTGTTGTATTGCCAGGCCCTCTCCGCATTCCATGGCCAAAGACCAGCGGCACGGCTCTGAAACACAGCCTTATATTGAAGATCACCCCACCCTCCCCATGTTGACTGTTCGTATTCACTGATCCCTGATTCTAAGCTTCCTAAAACTCCTCTAATCTGAAAGGGATTATTGCTTAAATGGTCCGAGTTTATGAGACTGTTCAGTTCCAGGAGAACCTAATCCTTAGATCGCACTGCCATGCAATCAAGTTGGCCACTGAGGAAGATTCACATTGTAATAGATTTTGTTTCAAATTGCATTTTGCAACGTGATTCATGCAAAGTATGATACTGGCAATAAGAAGGGCAGGTCTTTTGCAAGATACTTTACTTTTGTGGCATGATCTGCTTTGATGATATTCAAGGAAAGGATCCAAAAACTAATAAAGTGTTTTCACTATTATACCACGCAGGACTCGCTTGTGTTTCTGTTTTTTAAACTGATCTTCTCAAGCTTTCCCAGTGCTCTTTAATGAATGAAATTCCCATGGATGTGTACAAGAGACCCATTTTATCAACCAATGTGGGGGAGGCATTGCCCCGATGGTATGACGTGTCGCTAGACTGTTAATCCAGAAACTCAGGCAATGATCTGAAGATTCGGGTTCAAATCCCGCCACGGCAGGTGATGGAATTTAGATTCAATAAAAAATATCCGGAATTAAGAATCTACTGATGACCATGGAACCGTTGTCAATTGTCAGAAAAACCCATCTGATTCATTAATGTCCTTTAGGGAAGGAAATCTGCCGTCCTTACCCTGTCTGGCCTACATGTGATGACAGAGTCATAGCAATGTGGTTGACTCTTGAATGTCCTCTGAAGTGGGCTAGTAAACCATCAGGGATGGACAACAAATGCTGGCCCAGCCAGTGACAGTCAGATTATATGAAAGAATTTTTAAAAATCTGCACTATTCCCTGTGCCTGTCTTCATTAGAACAGTTTTCGAGGGCACACTTATTGGGTGGTTCATATTTGTTGTCAGAACAATGAAGTGCTATTGGCTATCTGACAATAATAAATAAATCATATTCAAAACTGAATCCAGTAAAAACATGAAAGTACAAATGTTCTGGTATTTTAGTTTATGCCTCAGGAAATAAAGAATTAATCATTGCTTTCACATCAATTGCTCTAATAATTTTATCAGAGCTGTTATTATTTTATATTCTCATAGAATCCCTACTGCACAGGAGAAGGCCATTTGGCCCGTCAAGTCTGTACCAACCACAATCCCATAACCCCACACATTTGCCCTGCTAATCCCCTGACAGTAAGGGGAAATTTAGCATGGCCAATCAACCCAACTCGCACATCTTTGAACTGCGGGAGGAAACCGGAGCAAACCCGAGCAGACACAGGGAGACAATGTGCAAACTCCACACAAACAGTGACCCGAGACCGGATTTGAACCTGGGTCCCTGATGCTATGAGGCAGCAGTGCTAACCACTGTGCCACCATGCTGCCCTGAAGCTGTGGCATGGAAGATTCACCCCATAAGAAATATTTTCCCAACGTGTAGCTACTGCTAAAGAAAGCAGCTTGGTCAAAATGATCTTCTTTGTATCGACAGTTCTATGGCTCGTCACAAACCTTCATTCTTCACCCTAACAACTGACTGACCGACTGTTCACTGGAACTCATACTGGGGCAGAGAGAAAACGATTAATGTACACGAGAAAACATGTGTCCTTGAAGATAATGGAACTAAAAATCATGAGACGTAAAACAGGTTACTAATTCAAGGCTGTCGCCTGTTTGATGACATCATGTAAGATCAGGATCTCCTCCTGAACAGTTGCTGACTAAATAAAGCAATTTATTGCATAATCTGGCCTTTGTTTCTCTAATGTGTTAATTAACCTATCTTGAAGCACTTATAAAGATACGTACAAAGAAAACAATATGGAGTTTTCATATCAGTGAGTTATTATTACAACCCTGGGTTACAGTACTTCTAATGATTCAGTGGGCAGTGTGGGGGCATCATTTACCAGTAGAGATAGGGCGGAAAATGGCCAGTGATGAGGAATCTGATTGACGCACCGTCATCTTTTCGAAAACTGTTGAATATATTATTTACTTTTTTGATGTAATCATTGTCTAAATTATGAAACTTAAAAGGTCAGCATGGGAAGATACAAAGCTACATCTAGTGGCTTCTCTGTGAATAACAGTGCGTGAGCTCATCGCAAAACTTAAAACAGGATAGAAGCCAAGAGCCAGTAGTAAAAACTCTGAGCAATATTCAAATAGAAAAGAGATGGATGCTAGAGACAATCAACCTCTAATGATCACACTTCAACATTAATGCATTCAACTACATTATTGCACAAATTAGTGTCCAAACCAAAGTGACATAAGTGAACTGCTCCACTTTTAAGAGACCCAGCATCATTATATTCAGGAAAGTGAAAAGCTTTACAACAGCAATATCAATAAAAATATTTTTTGACACTGAATCACAGAAAGAGACGTTAGGGCAGGTGACCAAAAAGCTTTATCAACGAAATTGGTTTGCAGAGGCACCTTAAGAGTTGAGAGGGCAAGTGAGACGGACAGGTTTAGTGAAGGAATTCTCATTATGGTTTTTCACAATCTATTACCTTACAGATTGCTATGCCAAATTTTAATGACATTCGCATCACAAGACCGTTTATTGAAAAAGAAACAATTTGCTACTTTTTAATGAGCACTAATGGCCCTCTTAAGTACTGTTCCAGACAGGAGGGGGACTAATTTAAACAGGGGCAGCACAATGCCGCAATGGTTAACACTGCTGCCTCACAGTGCCAGGGACCCGGGTTCAATTCCCAGCTTGGGTGACTGCCTGTGTGGAGGTTGCATGTTCTCTCCATGTCCTCGTGGGTTTCCTTCAGGTGCTCCAGTTTCCTCCCAAAGATGCGCAGGTTAGGTGGATTGGTGGTGCTAAATTGCCCCTTTGCATCAGGAGGACTAGGTCGGGTAAATACATGGGGTTATAGGGGTAGGGCCTGGGTGGAATTGTGGTTGGTGCAGACTTGATGGGCTGACTGGCCTCCTCCTGTACTGTAGAATCCTATGAAAACAAAGCCCTGATTTCTGCTCTCACCGTCCATCCATAAACATGCAGGTATTTTTGATTTTTGATTTCCTCCTTTATTAGTGTATTTACCAGTGTCTTTTATTATTGCAATGGAGAGGGATAAGGTCACACGGAAGGACGAGGTTTATAATTGGGGGAGGGGTAATTATGATGTGATTAGGCAAGAATTAGGGAGCATAAGATGGGAACAGAAATTGTCAGGTAAAGGCACACATGAAAAGTGGAGCTTGTTCAAATCACAAATACTGCGTGTCCTTGATAGGCATGTCCCTGTCAGGCAGGGGGGAAATGGCTGAGTGAGGGAACCATGGTTCACAAAAGTGGTTGAATGTCTTGTCCAGAGGAAAAAAGAAGCGTATGTAAGGAAGAGAAAACAAGGTTCAGTTGGGTCACTTGAGGGTTACAAGGTAGCAAGGCATAAGCTAAAAAAAGGGCTAAGGAGAGCTAGGAGGGGGCATGAGAAGTCCTCGGCGGGTCAGATCAAGGAAAACCCCAAGGCTTTTTACTCTTATGTGAGAAATAAAAGAATGACCAGGGTGAGGTTAGGGCCAGTCAAGGACAGTTATGGGAACTTGTGCATGGAGCCAGAAGAGATAGGGGAGGCATTGAATGAATACTTTTCTTTAGTGTTCACTAAAGAGCGGGGCCATGTTTTGAGGATGAGAGTGTGATACAGGCTGATAGGCTGGAGGAGGTAGATGTCCTGAGGGAAGATGTATTAACATCTGGGCTAGATGGGATACATCCTAGAATACCTTGGGAGGCATGGGATAAGATTGCGGAGACCTTAGCTTTGATTTTTTGGTCCTCACTGTCCACAGGGATAGTGCCAGAGGACTGGAGAATGGCTAATGTTGTTCCTCTGTTCAAGAAAGGAAATAGGAATGACCCTGTTAATTATAGGCCGGTTAGTTTTACTTCAGTGGTCGGTAAGTTAATGGAAAATGTCCTGATGGATAGGATTTATGACCATTTGGAAAGATGCAGCTTAATCCAGGATAGTCAGCACGGATTTGTGAGGGATAAGTCTTGCCTCACAAATTTGATTGAATTCTTTGAGGAGATAACTAAGTGTGTGGATGAAGGTAGAGCAGTTGATGTCATATACATGGAATTTAGGAAGGCATTTGATAAGATTCCCCATGGTCAGCTCATGAAGAAAGTAAGGAGATGTGGAATAGAAGGAAATTTGGCCAATTGGATAAGTAACTGGCTGTCTCACAGAGGACAGAGAGTGGTAGTGGAGAGAAAATTTTCGGACTGGAAGCCAGTTACCAGCGGTGTACCACAGGGATCAGTGCTGGGTCCTCTGCTATTTGTGATTTTTATCAATGACTTGGAAGAAGGGGCTGAAGGGTGGGTTAGTAAATTTACTGATGGCAACAAGATTGGTGGAATGGTGGATGAGATAGAGGGCTCTTGAAGGCTGCAAAGAGACATTGATAGGATGCAGAGTTTGGCCGAAAAGAGGCAGATGGAGTTTAACCCTGATAAGTGTGAGGTGATTCATTTTGGTAGGACAAACTTGAATGCGGATTAGAGGGTCAACGGCAGGCTTCTGAGGAATGTGGCGAAACTGAGAGATCTTGGGGTTCATATCCACAGATCTCTGAAGATTGTCACTCAAGTGGATAGAGCCGTGAAGAAGGCTTATAGTGTGTTAGTGTTTATTAACAGGGGGTTTGAGTTTAAGAGCCGTGGGGTTATGCTGCAACTATACAGGACCTTGGTGAGACCACATTTGGAATATTGTGCGCAGTTCTGGTCACCTCACTATAAGAAGGATGTGGAAACATTGGAGAGACTGCAGAGGAGATTTACCAGGATGCTGCCTGGTTTGAAGGGTAGGTCTCATGAGGAAAGGTTGAGGGAGCTGGGGCTTTTCTCTTCAGAGCGGAGGAGGATGAGAGGCAACTTAATAGAGGTTTATAAGATGATGAGGATGATAGATAGAGTGGATGTGCAGAGACTCTTTCCTTGGGTGGATGTAGCTGTTACGAGGGGGCATAACCATAAGGTTCATGGTGGGAGATATAGGAGGGATGTCCGAGGTAGATTCTTCACGCAGGTGGTTGGGGTGTGGAATGGACTGCCTGCTGTGATAGTGGAGTCAGACACTTTAGGAACTTTCAAGCAGTTATTGGATAGGCACATGGAGCACTCCAGAATGATAGGGAGTGGGATAGCTTGATCTTGAGTTCGGACATAGCTCGGCACAACATTGAGGGTCGAAGGGCCTGTACTGTGCTGTACTGTTCTATGTTCTATGTTCTATTAGTGGTGGTATATTTTTTGCAAAATATTCCGTTTGGCAAACCCAATCCTGGCAAAGTAAGAGGGTTGGTTTATTTTACAGACACAAAAGGAGAGAGGGTTTTTGCACCATCTGCCCTTTTTGCATTCATTCAGTAAAAAAGGAACAAAGGAAAGAAAGGGAAAAAGGGCACAGCCCAATAAAAATAAGAATTAAAGTTTTATGTGAGTCCAGGGTCAAAAGTTCAATGGTGTATTCCTTCTGAAGGTAATAGACTAACTGTTGCAGGGGGATCGTGTTTTCCAGAAGTGAGGATTTCCATCGTGGAACAAGGGAGTTGAATTCGTTTTGAAGGCACAGAAATTCCAACGTTCCAATGGTTCAACTTGAAACCAACCTGAATGATTCCCTCCTGCAACAGGTTGAGAAATAAAATATACTCTGATTGAGAATTCCAGAGGCCCTCTGACACCAGGTCAAATGGTCAGGATTCAATGGCACGTGGCCATGGCAAGGCGGTGGTGATATAATCATGCTTCACAACTGAACATTTATGTGGTAGCTCCAGACGGTGCCCACAATGTACGCAACAGCTGTCACCTCCGACAGGGATCAGAACCAGCACCAACAGATTCCACGGCACTTCACTCATCCGACCTGTGACGTAGGCCACCTACACCAGCCGACATGCAGACTCCTCCAGAAGCCGATGCAGTGAGCCCTGCTCCCACTGAGCACACTGATGGAACACTCCAGGTTACCCACACAGAGGACACCAGCCTGAGAAAGACAACACCCTCGACTGGGAAAACCGCACACTCAGTGTTTGTCTGAGCAAACTGAATGTGAGATTCCAGAACTATTACCACCCAGTCCAGAACTGGCCTTTGAATGTCATCTTTCTACAAGAAAGCAGTGGGCAGAGTGGGGGGCAGGAGACGTGATGGGCTAAGCACCAGCTGCAACAGTTTAATCCTTGCCTCACTATGCGTAACTAGTTATGTTTCTTCAAGCTGTTTAATTATTATGTTACAAAATGGTCTGTGCAGTTTCCGTTCGTGAACACTGTTACATCTCACACCACTGGTTGTCCCAACAAATGGGGAAGATGTAGGCCAAGTGGTCATGTGATAATGTGGCTACAAGAAAGATCAAGTGTTGGGGGCGTGGGAATTTACCCCAGGGGTGCAGACAGAGTCCAAGCATGAAGTTGCTGAGATCTCTGGATAGGTTTATGGACGAAAAGGGATTGGTATAGGCTAGTGGGTCATTGTTTTTGTAACTGGTCGGCGCAACATCGTGGGCCGAAGGGCCTGTTCTGCGCTGTAATGTTCTATGTTCTATGTTCTATGTTAACTACTGAATGCAGTATCATTTGTTACCAGTCCTTGTTGTCAATGTTTGAGGGACCCAACACATTTACAGAACGTTTAACAGGGCAGCTGAGTGGTTGGCACTGCTGCCTCACAGCGCCAGGGACCAGGGTTCAACTCCCACTTTGGGTCACTGTCCGCTTGGGATCTTCCTGTCTCTGAGTCGGTGTTCTCCGGGTGCTCCGGTTTCCTCCAACAGTCCGAAAGATGTGCTGGTCAAAACTACGTTAAAAACAGTGTACAAGAGAAAGCTTTGACAAAGGGTCATCTGGACTCAAAACGTCAGCTCTTTTCTCTCCTTACAGATGCTGCCAGACCTGCTGAGATTTTCCAGCATTTTCTCTTTCAGTTTCAGATTCCAGCATCCGCAGTAATTTGCTTTTATGCGAAAGCAAATTGTTCCCTTTCATTAAAAAGAAATCAGAGTCACACTGTGAGATACTAACGCACAAACATGTGATGAGTTCTTTTAAAATTCTTCCTTGCTGTTTTAAATGGTTGATTGCTTCTGGTAAAATAGACTTTATTGACCTTTCAGACAAGAGTTTGACATTAGTATCTGTGGAGGTATTTTAGGGCTTTTGCAATTAGCCATCAAAAAGAGGATTTCAAACTGACTTCTCAGTATAATGTTCATTGAAGCTGCTTTATTTTAATTGTCCATTTTAAATTTTTTATCCGTGCTACTTTCCTGAATAAAAGACTATCTGTCTGGAATGAATAGATCCTTCACTACTCAACCAAAGCAGCTTCTTTGAGGTAAACATAGAGTTTGTAACAAGATAGATGAAGATGAAAGGGTTCTTTACAAATCAGTACACTAACTAAATCATTCCGTAAACCAGTGATCACATTACTCAGCCTCCACTGTACTGCAACTGACCACTAAATCTATCAGGAATCTGTCTCTGCTTCCATAATCAGTGTTAGAGTCCTGCTGTCATCTTGTGCAGTTACCAAGGAGACTTAACCGTCAAGTTTATCTGAACACACAGATGCTCAACAGAAAACCAAGAAGCGAAGAACAGTAGCGACTGGGAGAAAGTCAGATCGTTGCAACAGCGCTAAAGGCCAAGATCGAACCTAATTGGAGCACCAAATGCCATGGAAACAGCCTTAGTAATTAAAAAAGTAACAGGTCTGGATGAGTGCAGGAAGATATTTTCACTGGCCTGCACACAAAGGTTGCCATGGACGGACTGCGGTGTGGAAGGGAAGCTCACTTATCTGGGGAGGTTATAAAATGAGCTCTCAGGCTGTGGTATACATTCATTGCTGAGAAATAGAATGTTCCAGAATGGCAGCTTCCCATCCAAACAACAGGGACGTTGCGTAAAAATGTCTTGAAAATTCAAGCTAAAAGTCTGTGTGAATATAACCCACCTGGAGCCCTACCGAGAGAAACCTGGAGATGGAAATAATTGTGAATTGCCTGGTGTATTCTGCATTACAACCAGGCTTCTCAGAAGTAACTTCAATGGTGTAAGGTGATTCACTCTAGGAAGTGGTTCCAAGGGTGTCAGGAATTCACTGGTATCTTACTCAAATTATCATCTTGTAAGTTTGGATCTAGATAGTCAAATCTAGTGATTCTGATCAGTGTTATTTTAACCAAGTTCATAAACCATTTAAAATAAAAGTAATGGCTTGCTGGCAGTGTTCAAATAATTTGTTTTGCCTTAGTTCCTCCTGTCCGAAGTTGGGCAATGGACAAAAAGACCCTGCCACCAGCTCCACTCAATCCATCTCAATCTCTGACTCTCCAGCCCAGGTGGGTTTGCCAGGTCTTTGGTGGTCCTGTCTCGTTCTTCTGTCTGTTGGTGTCCATTCTACTGCCACTCTGGCAAAGTGTACATGCAGGAAGGTGAAAATTACACCGTGTTGAAAATCTAGACATAAATTTTGGCAAGATGTTCAACGTGTAAAATGTGATAATCAACTCTAACTGTATATCGTCTGATGCCCGACACAAACGCCCTTTTCAGCAGGGGGATGAGGAAAGGAAAGCGGGCTAATTCCTTCCCCACCCTTGACCCTGCAGTAACCAAACCTAGGGTCAGATTCTCTGACCTCGGTCGCAGGTGGGATTTTCCAGTCCTGCTGCAGTGAGTGGAGTTTTGGCTGAGCGCCAAGTTCTCTGTTCTCAGGCTGAGAACTCAGTCCGGATTCTTCCTGTTTGTGACACCAATCACCAAATATTCCTTTGCAGGTTGGGACTGAAAAGTGATACATTACTCATTTTGTTATAAGACAATAAGATATAGGAGCAGGATTAGGCCACTCGGCCCATCGAGTCTGCTCTGCCATTCAATCATGGCTGGTACTTTTCTCATCCCCATTCTCCTGCCTTTTCTCCATAACCCCTGATCCCCTTATTAATCAAGAACCTATCTATCTCTGTCTTAAAGACACTCAAAGACCTGCCCTCCACAGCCTTCTGCAGCAAAGAGTTCCACAGATTCCCCACTCTCTGGCTGAAGAAATTCCTCCTCATCTCTGTTTTAAAGGATTGTCCCTTTACCCTGATGTTGTGCCCTCTGGTTCTAGTTTTTCCGACTATAAAATGATGATGTTAGCAATTTCATAAAATCCCCTCCTCCAATACCATTTGTACCAATTACGAGTGCAGGAACAAAATAAGAATTCCACTAAAGATTCGGAATTCTGACCCAGGTAAATATAATTGACAATTACTTTAATTGCTTGTACTTACTCCACACAATTTGTGGATAATTAAATTCCTACTCTCACTTTTTCCAATTTTTCCTCTGAATGGGAAAATTCTACTTTGATAATGATCCCCATTGATGTAGGCTGGGGTATGTTCTCCTTTACACTTCCTGAAGTCAATGACTATCTCCTTCATTTTGTTGACATCGAGGGAGAGATTATTGTTGCCGCACCAGTTCACCAGATTCTCTATCTCATTTCTGTACTCTTAACCACAGCATTGGCGTGGAGGGACCAGGACAGGTTGCTGGTGATCTGTTAGTGGCTTCCTCCAATTTTGAGTTGCACCCCGGACATTCTCTCTTCTATCTTCTTCCTTCAGGAGAAAGATACAAAAGTCTGAGGTCACGTACCAACTGACCCAAGAACAGCTTCTTCCCTGCTGCTGTCAGACTTTTGAGTGGACCTACCTCACATTAAGTCGATCTTTCTCTACACCCTAGCTATGACTGTAACACTACATTCTGCACTCTCCCCTTTCCTTCTCTTTGAACGGTATGCTTTGTCTGTATAGCATGCAAGAAACAATACTTTCACTGTACGTTAATAAATGTGACACGAATAAATCAAATCAAATTAAATCAAAAGAAAACCCATTCACGGTTCTATTTTCTCAGAAGGCTAAGGAAATTTGGCATGTCCGCTACAGCTCTCATCAATTTTTACAGATGCACCATAAAAAGCACCCGTTCCAATGCATCACAGTTTGGTGTGGTTACTGCTCTGTCCAAGACTGCAAGAAATTACAAAGAGATGTGAAAACAGCCCAGTCCATCACGCAAACCAACCTCCCATCTATCGACTCGATCTATATTTCCCACTGCCTCAGAAAAGCAGCCAGCATAATCAAGGACCCCAAGGACCTCGGACAGTCTCTCTTCCATCGTGAAAAAGGTACAAAAGTCTAAAGTCATGTGCCAACCGACTCAAGAACAGCTTCTTCCCTGTTGCCATCAGACATTGGAATGGGCCTACTTTATATTAAGTTGATCTTTCTCTACATCCTAGCTATGGCTGTAACATCACATTCTGCAACTCTCCTTTCCTTCTTTTCTATGTATTCTATGAACAGTAACTTTGTATAGCACGCAAGAATCAATACTTTTCACTGTATACCAATACATGTGACAATAATAAATCAAATTTAGCGTGGATAGAGGATTGGCTGTCAAATAGGAGGCAGAGAGTGGGGGTCAACGGGTGCTATTCGGATTGGCGGATGGTGACTAGTGGAGTGCCCCAGGGGTCGGTGCTGGGGCCTCAGCTATTCACCATTTATGCAGATGATCTGGAGGAGGGAACCGAGTGTATGGTGTCGAAATTTGCTGATGACACCAAGATTGATGGAACAGCAAATTGTGCGGAGGGTGTGGAGAGTCTACAGAAGGATCTAGATAGGCTGGGCGAATGGGCCGGGAACTGGCAAATGGAATTTAATGTTGGCAAATGTGAGGTTGTCCACTTTGGTAGGAATAATGGTAGGAAGGACTAATACTTACGTGGCAAAAAACTGCAGCATGCAACGGTGCAGAGGGACCTCGGGGTCCTTGTGCATGAGTCGCATAAACCCAGCCTACAGGTGCAGCAGGTGGTCAGGAAGGCAAATGGGATGCTGGCCTTCATAGCGAGGGGGATTGAATATAAAAGTAGGGAGGTCTTGCTGCAGCTGTACAGGGCATTGGTGAGGCCGCAGCTGGAGTACTGTGTGCAGTTTTGGTCGCCGCACTTACGCAAGGATATTTTGGCCTTGGAGGGAGTGCAGAGGAGGTTTACTAGGCTGATGCTGGAGTTGAGGGGGTTGAACTATGAGGAGAGGCTGAATAAACTAGGCTTGTACTCGTTAGAGTTTAGAAGAATGAGGGGAGATCTCATTGAGACATATAAGATGATGAATGGGATGGATAGGATAGAGGTGGAGAGACTCTTCCTGCTCAGAAAGGACAGTAGGACTAGGGGGCACAGCCTCAGGATAAAGGGGGGTCGGTTTAGAACAGAGTTGAGGAGGAACTTCTTCACTCAAAGGGTGGTGAATCTCTGGAATTCTCTGCCCGTTGAAGTGGTGGAGGCTGCCTCGCTAAATATTTTTAAGACGCGGGTTGATGGGTTTTTGATAAGCGAGGGGATTAAGGGTTATGGGGAGAGGGCAGGAATGTGGAACTGAGCCACGACAGATCAGCCATGATCTTATTGAATGGCGGGGCAGGCTCGAGGGGCTGGATGGCCGACTCCTGCTCCTATTTCTTATGTTCTTAAATCAAAGCCCTCTCCTGTAATACCAAAGCAGTCCACTAGATGGAAGGAATGTCCCATTGTTTTGGGAACATTCTCTGTTCCTTTGTTCTCTTCATTAACCAAGAAAAATCATCTTTACCCTTAAAATATATGAAGCAAAACATAAATTCCTGATCGTTACAGTGGAGATTTTGTTTCTCTATGCCTGTTCTTGATTTTAAGAACCATAAATAGTTTCAGAGATGCTTGTTTGATTGAGCATAAAATGTTCACATTTCAAGGTACTTGTCATTCGAAATCCAGGTTCTTTTAGCAGCGACATCAGAAAGACTGATTTATGTTTATTTCCCAAGAGAGGTACATTCATGTGGCTAAAAATAAGAGTTAAAACATTTTGGCTGACAGAAAATTGTGCACTCCGTCTGTGTACCCAGAAACAAATCGAATTGTGAGGTGTAGGAGTGACTGCGCCTTCTTATCAGGAATTAAAACAAAATTCTCCACCATCTCAGAACAAATTTCCTATTCCATGGTGGTATTAATACTAAACAGGTCAAAGAAAATCCGGGTGAAGTCCATATCACAAGATTCTCATCCATTCGGATAGAATCATAGAATCCCTACGGTGCAAAAGGAGGCCATTTGGCCCATCACACCTGCACCAATGACAATCCCACCCAGGCCCTATCCCCATAACCTCATGTATTTCCCCTACTAATCCCACTGATACTAAAGGACAATTTAGCACAGCCAATCAACATAACGCGTGCATCTTTGAAGCATGGGAGGAAACCAGAGCACCCGGAGGAAACCCACGCAGACACAGGGAGAACGTGCAGGCTCTGCACAGTGACCCAAGCTGGGAATCGAACCCAGGTCTCTGGTGCTGTGAGGCAGCGGTGCAAATCACTATGCCACTGTGCCATGCTGATTGTTTTGCTTTATAAAGTTAATTCATTCGTCACAGGTAATGACTTGTTAATGTTAGCATTAAATTAACACTGCAATGAAGTTACTGTGAAATTCCCCTAGTCGCCACACTCTGGCGCCTGTTCGGGTCAATGCACCTAATAGCACATCTTGCAGAGCGTGGGAAGAAACTGGAGCACGCCCAATAAAACACGGGGAGAACATGCAAACTCCACACAGACGGTGACCCAAGCCGGGAATCGAACCCAGGGTCGCTGGCGCTGTGAGGCAGCAGTACGAATCATTCTGCCACCGTGCCACGCTGATCGATTTGCCTTTCAGGGTGCTGGAAGTGCTCTTTCTTAACATGAAAATTTAAATATTCAAATGCTTGGCATTACCACGATGTGGAAAGCAAATGTAGTCTCCGGATTTCCGGTGGGGAACTCAGTTCATCCACATGAAAGGAGAGGTAGTCATCAAACAGCCAGGCTGAATTGGGTGGAAGTGAGTTGCGTTTGTCACGTGATTGGTTCCAAAAATGGGCTTTAATGGACACTCTGAGAACTGAACTGCTAAGGGCTTTTCTCTTGTATTTCTGTTGGTGTGCACAAACATTCCTCTTGGAATTCTTGTTACTTGAAGGAAGTGAATGAGGGTGAGACGAGGGAAGGGAAGCTGGACAAGAATTCTCCAGCAGCGGCCTCTGCCCGTGCCCACCTTTAGCTGCCTAGCCTTGTCTACAATCCCAGACCCACGTTCCGAAGGCTACACATGGAAAACTCAGCTTGTGCTTCACGAGGGAGGGAGTTACTTCTACTGAAGCTGATGGTCTCCAACACAGCAATGTATCAAGCAGCTGCAGTGAACCAGAATCCTGAATGTGTTCCAGGATATATCAAAGCCTCAGTCGATACATGTGGCACTGATCCCTTGTTACGTCACTGGCAGTAGAACAAAAATGCCCTGCAATTGTTCTAGGCTATTATTCATGGCACATACACACAGCCCTCTTTGTACTTACACACAATAGCACCATACATAGCACCTTTGTCAGAGCATTGGTAACAAAGTTTAATGCTGAGGGACATAGGGAGATAATAAAACAGATGACAAAATGGTTTGTCAAAGAGACTCAGTCGGTGGCGCAGTGGTTAGCACTGCTGCCTCCCAGCGCCAGGGAGCCGGGTTCAATTCTGGCCTCAGGTCAGTCTCTGTGCAGAGTTTGCACATTCTTCCCATGTCTGCGTGGGTTTCCTCCGGGCGCTGTGGTTACCTCCCAACAGTGTGGGTTAGGTTGATTGTTAAACTAACTCAATTCCAGGAAGATTAGTAGGGCAAATATGTGGATTTACAGCATGTGGGTGGAATTGTGGTCGTTGCATTCTTGGTGGGCTGAATGGCCTGACTTCTGCACTGTAGGGATTCTACAATTCTATGAAACACAGAGAGGTGAAGAGATTTAGGGAGGAAATTCCGGAGCTTAGGGATTAGGGGTCTGAAGGCTTGGCAACTGGTGTAGGCAGCTGTGTTAACAACCCTCACTGAGCAGAAGCCATTTTTGGGGTTCGGGGCTCATCCATTAATGAGGTTGCATTGCACAACAGTGCCAATTAACTAAAATAAAAGCAAATTACTATAGGTGCTGGAATGTGAAACCAAAACAGAAAACGCTAGAAAATCGCAACAGGTCTGACAGCATCTGTGAAGAGGGAACAGAGATAACATTTCTAGTCAGGATGTCCCTTCATGGTCCATGGCAACACTGAGACACAGTAAGAAGTCTGACAACACCAGGTTAAAATCCAACAGGTTTACTTGGTAGCAAATGCCACTAACTTTCAGAGCGCAGCTCCTTCATCAGGTGTCACCTGACGAAGGGTCAGAGGCCTGAAAGCTAGTGGTGTTTGTTACCAAATAAACCTGTTGGAATTTAACCTGGTGCAGTCAGACTTCTTACTGTGTTTACCCCAGTCCAACACCGGCATCTCCACAATATTGAGACAGCCATAAATAGTAAACAAGAAAAGGTTCACCAAGGAGGCCACTACAATCATGGCCACACACACAGCAGACGGAAATAAATTATCCTTCAGGAGCTGGAACAGACCAAGGCTAACTTACAATTCAATGGCTTGAATTTTCTAAATAGCAATTATTGTCAGATTGCAGAAATTTCCCTGATCTGATGCTGCACAGCATTTCTACCCGGTCTTTCAAACCTAGTTGTCCCAGGAATGTGGAGGCAGCATTCCTTAGAGAGCTCTATTAGATCAGAGTAGAGTCAGAGGAAGACAAGACACATCCCCTTTTAACAACACACGTTGTTATACAGCAAGTTAAAACGTCCAGTCTGAATGTGAGTGAATGAATGTTAGTGAAGCGATGATTGAATGGTTGACTGGATGAGTTGGGTAAGTGGGTAGAGGTAGATGGGTGAGGTAGGTAAGCTGGTAAGGAGGTAAGTGGGTAAGAAGGGTGGTGTGAGGTGAGTGAGGGGAGTGGGGGTGAGGGAGGGTGGGTGGATGGGATGGTGGGTGAGGGGAGTGGGAGTTAGGGAGGGTGGGTGGATGGGATGGTGGGCGAGGGGAGTGGGGGCTAGGGAGGGTGGGTGGATGGGATGGTGGGTGAGAGGAGTGGGGGTTAGGGAGGTTGGGTGGACGGGATGGTGGGTGAGGGGAGTGGGGGTTAGGGAGGGTGGGTGGATGGGATGGTGGGTGAGGGGAGTGGGGGTTAGGGAGGGTGGGTGGATGGGATGGTGGGTGAGGGGAGTGGGGGTTAGGAGGTAGAAACATAGAAATCATGGAAACTCCACAGTGCAGAAAGAGGCCATTGGTCCATTTGAGCCCCTTGTGTGGAAGGCTTCAGGCTGTGCATCAGATAATCCTCATCTCTTCTGGAGTCTGATGGGCCCAGTGGTCCTCCATGGGATTGTGGGACAACTGGAATGTGGTCCAGTCCCTTACCATCCTCATGGTTCTCACCAGAGTCTGCACCATGCAGTTGAATTCTTGCACCATGGAGTTCCTGCCCTCAGACATAGAGATCATAAGGTGAACTATAGTGCAGATATTTCCTGCCATGGAGTGCATGTCCTGTGCCAAGGTCTCCACTGCAGATGCCACCCTCGCAGTGTTGGCCTCATTGTTCTGAAGTGACAGCACCTTCTCCTCGAACAGAAGACCTCCCCAGTGAGCCTTGCAGTCCAAGGATGGATGTCATCAAGCCTCCTGTTACTCGTGACTCCATCTTTGCAGTTCCTTCAACTCTGGGATGAGCGGACCCAGGGGTACATCACCGGACAGGAGTCCAGCAGAGCCCTGGTCACTGGCATCCCTTCGAGCACCGGTTCCCCAGGACGTGGATCTTCAGCTGTAAGATGCTCACCCAATGGGGGACCCAGAAAGCCTGCCTACTTGGAGATCCCGCTGAGATTTAAGTATCTACGCTGGTGCTGAGTGTGGGTGACAGCTGTGTGTCATCTCTTCAATGTCAAGAAGTCTCCTTCAGAGCTGGCGGGTCCCGGGGTGGGAGGATGATCTGATCTGTTCGGCTGCTTTGCCCGCAGGAGAAGGGAGATGGTATTAGTACCTTACAGGGTAAAGGAGGGGGCATTGATTACTCATCTGGGACTTAAGAAGGAGCATGTCTTGAGGATTCTCCTATTTGTCTTCTGCCCCCACTTCACCGTTAACACAGGAATTCTCTTCCTCCTTCCCCGGCCAGCTTGAGGGCTCCCTTCGCAGATAGTGTGAGGGTTCAGAGCTCTGGCATTACTCCAGCTGGGCATGCTTGCTCATGCTTGTTGTAACTGAGTTTGTCCTGCAATGGTACAGATAGGGAGGGTATAGGAACAGTGTTGATATTTAAGATAGTGATGCGGTGTGGCAGGCTTGGGTCTAGAGTGGGAGCTGGAGTGTGAGGAGCATGGCAGCGAGTGGGGGGGACATGGTGACTGAGAGAAGAGGCCTTCCTTACGTGCAAGCAAAGGCAGAAGAGGTTGTGTGAGAGGTGAACGTGGAGGTGGGAAGGACATGCGAGGGGTCCAGCTAGAGACTGCATGAGGCTCAGTTATCTTGTCTGAGCAAAGAAGATCGATCTTCTCGTGGCACTGCTGTCCCATCCTCTTCTCTCACCAGAGCTGCCGCTCCACCCCAGGCGGGGGTGTTGGCCTTGGCTGGAATCCTTCTACTGAAGCAGGGGTAGAGGACATCCCACTTCTGCTCCACTCCATCAAGTAATCTGGTGAGGGCTCCCTCTGAGAATCGCGGGGTGGGCTTCCTGGCTGCCATCCCCTGCAGTCACTGTGGAACAAGCTCTGAGGACTGTGGGGAACCATTTATACACAGCGCCCCAGCGATTCAGCAATCAAACGGAGTCATGGCGGGTGAAGCAGAGGGAGGCCGCGGTGTTATCTCTGTGACCTTAGGAGTTTTCTCACTGAGGTTTGAGATTCCATCAGAAATTACACCATTAATGGGATTTGTTCCTTTTTTTGGCCAGAATTGGCAGATTGCCAGATTCTGGTAAGATCGCCTCCAACATATTCAGAATGGAAATGATCCACTGCTATTTTATCAAGAGATGACCCCAGCAACAGGTCAGAGTATATCCAGTGTGGCAGGAAACAGCCAGACCCTGGTGTAGTGGGCCTGATGTAGCCAGATATTCAGGATAAGGAACCAAACTGAGTGACCGCGGCCTCTCGGGACGATTCACGTTCAGACACCCTGCTGTTTCAGGCAGTGTTGGGATTGAAAAATACTCCCCCTTGCGTACGTGCATAATTCTTCCTAGCTGTTGAATATTTTTATAGGGGAAGGGAGGGTTTCAGGTAAATATTTTAAATGCATTCCAAAAAAAATGGTATGACCTTGAAGCTTGAAATGCTGAAAATACAGATAATGTCAGTACATGCAAGTTTTATAACTGAAACTGCAGACACAAAATCAGAGGACATACCAGTAAATCCAACAAAGCTCAGACAGCATTACAGATTAAAGAACAAACATAATTGATCATGTAGACCGAGATGATCTGAAAGCAACAATGGGCAATGTATTTACCTCAACAACATGGAGCACCAAAGCACTGATTTTAAGAACATATCATACCGGTGGGAGCCGTGTCTGCCTAAAGCCCATAATTGCCAATTTGGTTGGAGCTCAGAAACTATAGATTACCGTTACACAACAAGGTATAGTCACATACCAGCTATTGGAAAGATAGAGATTGAAGAGATGTACAGGGACTATGAATATAGGGTGGTGTTATGGGTCAGGTTAGGAACTCCAAAGTACTTTATAGAGACGGCTTGAACCATAGGTTTTATATCTCGAATTTGGCTAGGATGAGCATGAGATTTTTCACTTCAGGATTCAACAACGCACTAGAACAAAGTTTATTTAAGAATATAGTTAACATGTATAGAAAGAAAATTAGCAATTCATTTTATCAATTACAAACAAAAAAAACTACAATAATATATCCATCCATAATTGAATACTAAAGCTGTTCCAACAAACCAAAACCTTTCATAGACAAAACCCTTTTCACAGGCTTAACTCAGCTTAGATTAAAATCTCACATGACTGGAATTGAGTCTTTTTGAAGCCTGCACTTTCCTTCCAGAAAGCAAAATGTTGCCTTGAGATGACCAGCAGAATTTCCAAATAGAACAGGGAGACACAGACAGAGGCTTCAGCTTCTTAAACCAAAAGAGAAAATGCTGGAGAATCTCAGCAGGTCTGGCAGCATCTGTAAGGAGCTGATGTTTCGAGTCCAGGTGACCCTTTGACAAAGACCTGCTGAGATTTTCCAGCATTTTCTCTTTTGGTTTCAGATTCCAGCATCCGCAGTAATTTACTTTTATCCAGTTTTTACTCCAGCTTCTTTCTTGCTTGATGACCCTGCTAAAACCTAAAATCTAATCTACAGCCTCAGAACTTTCAAAATTGAAATCGTAAACTTACTGGGAAAATAAACTGTGCAAAAAGACATGACCTTTTCTTCTAACAATGCAGGATCGTAAAACTAATCCCAGAGTAAACACACACAGCCCCATTTAAACCATGTAAGAAGCAATAAAATACAATTCTAATCAAGATGGTAACAGTGACATCACTGAAGCTGTGAGCTAAGAAACCATTAAAACTGTGAGAGCTGCAAAACCATGATTTTAAAAAAACTTTCTTAAAGATACACTAATATCACAGCGGGATTCTCTGATCTCATTCATTTCTGATCCCACTACCAGTGAGAATAGAGAATTTGGCACTCAGCCAAGACTTCATTCACTGCAGCAGGGCCAGAGAATCCTACAGTACAGAAAGAGGCCCTTCAGCCCATCGAGTCTGCACCAAACACAATCCCACCCAGGCCCTACCCCCATATATTATACCCACTAATCCCTCTAACCTCCACTACCCTGGACACTAAGGGGCAATTTCTTAGCATGGCCAATCAACCTAACCCGCACATCTTTGGACTGTGGGAGGAAACCAGAGTACCCGGAGGAAACCCACACAGACACGAGGAGAATGCGCAAACTCCACTCGGACAGTGACCTGAGCCGAGAATCGAACCCAGAACCCTAGGACTGTGAAGCAGCAGTGCTAACCACTGTGCTACCGTGCCGCCCCAGCTGTGGACAAGGTTTCCAGTGATAGACTGGGAATAGGAACCAAAAAGGACAGAAAGAGAAAACACCCAACCTGTGTTCAAGAGCAGTTTCTTAGTCGGAATGTTTCCAGCCCAACCAAGAAGGAGGCATTGGGTGAATCAGGGGATAAGGTGGGTCAAATAGATCAAGTGTCATTGAGGGAACATTTTGGGGAACAATGATAATACTATCATAAAACCTGGATTAATTATGGAAAAGGACGAGGAGAAATCCAGAGGAGAAAGACTTAATTGGAGGAAAGCTAATTTCAATGGGTTGGTAACAGACCTGTTTTGGATAAATTTGAATTGTAAATTGGCATACAAAACTTTAGTGGAACAATGGGCTTCCTTTAAAGAGAAGCTGGTTTGGGCACAGTAAATTTAAATGAATGGAAACGTAGGACAAACAAAGTCAAATCTCCTTGGATGATGATAGAGATAGAGAAATGAAACTTGTCAGGAGATAATACAAACAAAAACCAGTCTGAATTGTCAGAACACAAATGAAAAACAAAAAAAGGGAGAGGGCGGAGAATATTAGAAAAGACTGGTAGCTAACATATAGGAAAATCCAAAAGCCTTTTACACAAATATTAGTGGTAAAATCTGAGTAAAAGGAAGGGTTGGATTGAGTAGGGACCAGAAACAGGATTGGCACGCATCAGAGGACATAGCTAAGGCACTAAATGAATACATTGCAGCAGTCTTTACCATGGGAGAAGATGCTGCTAAAGCCATAACGAAAGAAAAAGCAGCTGAGATACAAGATGGACTAAAAGTTCTTGAAGGGTTTATTTATTAGTGCCACAAGTAGGCTTATATTAACATTACAAAGAAGTTGCTGTGAAAATCCCCTAGAGAAGTGTTACTAAAGTTATAAAGTCACCAGGACTAGATGGGATGCACCAAAAGATACTTAGGGCAGTAAGGGGGAAAGTTAATTTGAATAATGGAGCTGCATTTGCTATTTTCCAATCCAATGGGACCTTTCCTGAATCTAGGGAGTTTCAGAAAATTAAAACCAATGCATCAGCTATCTCACTGGTCACTTCATTTAAGACCCAAGGATGAAGTCCATCAGGATCCAGGCACTTGTCAGCCCCCAGTTCCAACAATTTACTCAGTACCACCTCTCTGGTAGCTGTAATTTTCCTAAGTTTTTCCTTCTCTTCCATTTTCTGGTCTATAACTGCTTCTCAATAGTGAAGACTGATGCAAAATACCTGCTCAATTCATCAGTCATCTCCTTGTTTTTCATTATCAATTCCCCAGACTCACTTGCTATAGGACCAACACTCACTTTGTTAATTCTTATCTCTTTAAAATATTTATAGCATGGTGGCACAGTGGCACTGTTTTCTCACAGCACGAGGGACCCGGTTCAATTCCTGGTTTGGGTCACTGTCTGCGTGGAATCTGCATGTTCTCCCTGTGTCTGCATGGGCTTCCTTCAGGTGCTCCAGTTTCCTCCTACAGTCCAAAAGATGTACTGGTTAAGTGCATTGGCCATGCTAAATTCTCCCTCAATGTACTCAAACAGGTGGTGGAGTGTGGCCACTAGGGGATTTTACACAGTAACTTCATAAGAACATAAGAAATAGGAGCAGGAGTAGGCCAACTAGCCCTTCGAGCCTGCCCCGCCATTCAATAAGATCATGGCTGATCTGTCGTGGCTCAGTTCCACATTCCCGCCCTCTCCCCATAACCCTTAATCCCCTCGCTTATCAAAAACCCATCAACCTGCGTTTTAAAAATATTTAGCGAGGTAGCCTCCACCACTTCAACGGGCAGAGAATTCCAGAGATTCACCACCCTTTGAGTGAAGAAGTTCCTCCTCAACTCCGTTCTTGTGGTGTTAATATAAGCTTACTTGTGACAATAATAAATATACTTTAAACTTGAATGCTTCTGGTGAGCTTTCTCCTGTATTCTAATTTTTCCCTCTTTATTAATCTTCTGGTCATCCTTGGCTGTTCCTTATAAGCTGAAGAGAAAAAAAAGGAAAGGGACTAATTAAATTGTTCTTGAGAGAGCCAGCAAAGTCCTGATGGGCTAAATGGCCTCCTTTTGCACTGTAACAATTCTATGATTGTAGGTACAGAGTTGTCAATGTTCCCCACTTCTGCTTTTTGCAAAATAATCAGAAGAATTTTATACTGGTGATCAGGAATTAATCAAGTGTAACATTGTACTGATATTTTGGAGATTTCAGCTAAATACCCAGAAGAAGTTTTCTTTCTAGTTGTTTGTCACTTTCCCAGGTGAGGCATTAGTTGCAGAGAGTCTGTGTTGGTGCAAATTGTGGGCGAACTGTCATTAATCATTGGCTCAATGATCCTTCTGTGTTCCTCCTGTTGCGGAGGCTTTTTCTTCTTTTCTCTCAGTCCTTATTGAAGTCCTCTGTTCCTGATCACTGTGGGGTGAACCCTGTTGGAAACTTTCATGACATCAAGTGAGAATGAGCTTGCTGGAATAGCCCATTAGTCTTCAATGGCAAGGTTCATACAATGGACATCTGTGTGAAATATTGGAAAGCGACTGATATGTGTGGAACTATATCCCAACAGGAGTTCATGTTTTCAGGACAGAGGAGGAAATTAGCAGAAAATGAAGCTAAATTAGAAAAATAATGTGCTGCTTGGTGGTATAGTGGTTAGCACTGCTGCCTCACAGCTCCAGGGGCTTGGGTTTGATTCTGGCCTTGGGTAACTATCTGTGAAGTTTGCAATTTCTCCTTGTACCTGCGTGGGTTTCCTCTGGGTGCCCCGGTTTCCTCCCACAGTCCGAAGGTATTCTGGTTAGGTGGAGTGGCCATGCTAAATTGCCCCTGTAAGTTAGATGCATGAGCCATGGTAAATGGTTACAGGAATAGAGTGAGGGAAAGGGCATAAGTAAGATATTCTGTCAGTGAATCAGTGCAGACTTTAAAAGTTTAAAGTTTATTTATTAGAGTCATAAGTAGGCTTACATTAACACTGCAATGAACTTAGTTACCACACTCCAGCGCCTGTTTGGATACACTGAGGGAGAATTTAGCATGGCCACTGCACCTAACCAGCACCTCTTCTGACTATCTTTTAGATGTCTAGGGTGGAATGTTCTGGCTGCACTCACCCCTATACAAGTCTGGAAATTGGCACCTGAGGTGAATGGACCTTTGCAGTGGGCTTTTCCCAGACTGCCTCAGGCCCCTCCCTGGAGAATGTTCTCCAGTTTCATTTTTAAACTGCGTTATTTCTTTGGCATCTCAAGATGGTGGTGGCATTGTGTTTCTACTTCCAAACCATCTTCTGTGTTTCCCAGTCAGCCTGGAACACTGCGATGTGAAAATAGACCTCCATCCAGTTATTCTGCGGCCTCCATGAGTCATTCTGAATCCCATAGTTGTTCTGGAAGTTCCTGTCCACACTCCACCCTCCCCCCACCCCCCCTCCACCCCCACCCCCCCACTTACCTCGAATCTACTTATCTCGTCAACCAATGTTTATAACAACAGGGATCAGTGGGCCTGGAGCAGGTCAGATGATCCCAACATGGCCAGAGATGCCCTCAGGCAAGAGTGGGGAGAGCTGGAGAGTGGGAAGATTTATCACATTCCTGTTAGCATTTCACACCTGCAGGTGTAGCTCATTGTAAAAAATCTGACAACAGCAGGTTTTAGTCCGACCAATTTATTTAATAGTAAACTCACAAGCTTTCGAGGTTTCCCTCTTCGTCGGGTGAATGGAGAGTTCTGGCCTCGGACAGAGCATATAAAGCACAGACAGTTTAGAGATTACTGATTAGAATGCGAATCTTTACACCTAACCTGCTGTTCAAGTCCTAAAGTGGCCGACAATGTGAGTGGAAGGAGCACTGATCACAGGTTAAAGAGATGTGTATTGTCTCCAGACAGTACAGTGAGTGAGGTTTTGCAAACCCTGGCAAGCCACGGGGGTTACAGATAGTGCGGCATGAACCCCAGATCCCTGTTGAGACCGTCCTCATGTGTGCGGAACTTGGCTATCAGTCTCTGCTCAGCGACTCTGCGCTGTCGTGTGTCGTGAAGGCCACCTTGGAGAATGCTTACCCGAAGGTCAGAGGCTGAATGCCCGTGACCACTGAAGTGTTCGCCAACAGGAAGGGAACAGTCTTGCCTGGTGATTGTTGAGCGATGTTCATTCATCCGTTGCCATAGCGTCTGCATGGCCTCCCCAATGTACCATGCTTCGGGACATCCTTTCTTGCAACGTATCAGGTAGACAATGTTGGCCGAATTGCAGGAGTATTTACCATGTACCTGGTGGATGGTATTCTCACGTGTGATGATGGCATCCATGTCGATGATCCGGCATGTCTTGCAGAGGTTGCTGTGGCAGGGTTGTGTGGTATTGTGATCACTGTTCTCCTGAAGACTGGGTAGTTTGCTGCGAGCAATGGTCTGTTTGAGGTTGTGTGGTTGTCTGAAGGCAAGAAGTGGGGGTGTGGGGATGGCCTTGACGAGATGTTCGTCTTCATCAATGATATGTTGAAGACTCCGGTGTAGCTCATCGACAGGATCCGGGTTAGCAGATCCGAAAGACCATTTGTCCACTGAATAATGCATTAAGGACAATGGCTGATGCTTCTGAACCATATTCCAGGGCTGCTTGGGCCAATTTACTGCTACCCTCTTCTGAAATGAGCTAACTCGATACAACTGGACATTAGACCTGAGGCTTTTCTGGTAATATATGGGGCAATTTTGCCAGAAATGAAAATAACTACAGCTGATCTTGGACAACTGATGCCTGCCTCCCCCAAAGCGGTTGGCAAGGTGTGGGAGGATTGGGGGGTGGGGGGGGGGGCGGCGGTGAGGGGTGGTTGGTTGGTGGTGTTTGGCTCAATTGGCTGGTTGGGATGGCTTCCACTTTCTTCCATTGGGAAAAAGATGCAGAAGTCTGAGTCATATACCAACTGACTCAAGAACAGCTTCTTCCCTGCTACTTTTACGTGGACCTATCTTATATTAAATTGATCTTTCTCTACACCCTAGCTATGACTGTAACAATATATTCTGCACACTCTCCTTTCCTTCTCTGTTACGTACGCTACAAGTGGTATGCTTTGTCTGTATAGCATGCAAGAAACAACGCTCTTCACTGTATCCCAATACATGTGACAATAATAAATCGAATCAAAGGTTGGTGCCAAAGGCATGGGGTTCGCTCCCTATTCTGGCTGAGGTGTATTTGG
Source organism: Carcharhinus amblyrhynchos (assembly GCF_965287045.1). NCBI lineage: Eukaryota > Metazoa > Chordata > Chondrichthyes > Carcharhiniformes > Carcharhinidae > Carcharhinus > Carcharhinus amblyrhynchos. Next base: position 137,285,007 of record NC_137327.1, read on the forward strand.
GATCAGTCTCTTTGCCCCTACCTATGGCGGAGATCAGGGCACTGTGTGTCAAGGCCTGCTTTTGGGCAGAGAACTGAAGGTGAAAATATCCTGCTCCCCCAAGAGGAAAGCAAGGCGTCTCTTTTCCTTGTTTCCTGCCAATGTCACAGCTGAAACCAACAGAAAAAAATACTTCTGTCAAAGAAAAGATTTGCAATGATTTGCATTAATAAACACAGACACAAGAAGGCAGCTTCTGAATACAGACACAATGAATGGTCTGTAGCTGAATTGAAACAGGCACCCAAGTGTTCGTCTTCCAACATTGCACAGACGTATCATTTAGCATCTTTATTAGGACGAGGTTTATAATTAAGATCCAACTGTGCGTAGGAGGATCAAGAAGAAATGGAAGCAGTTTTCTCGCAAGATTAAGGCTAAAACTCCTGGCAAAGAATACAGTGAGAATTGGTAGTTGCTGAAAATGTAATGTGGAATTGAGAATACAGACTATCTGTCAGTAACGCTGAAGAGAGAAAAGACAGGTGGATGGTGCAAGCTGACATGGCTGATGAGGGGCTTCCATCAGACTTCTGCCTTTATTCCTTTCTCAGATGCTGTGATCTGTTCTCTAATTCCAGCATTTTCTGTTATTATCTACAACAAATAAGAAGACCCTATACAGCTCTCATGGAAGAATTCATGTCATAATTATCATTCTAGGATGCAAGCCATATTTACAGCCATGCTTTTTTATGCATTATTACCCAGCTTGAGAAGAATAGACAAAGAATAGCTGGAAGGCTGGATCATAGATTCCCTACAGTGCAGAAAGAGACCACTCAGCCCTTCGTATTCTGTACTGACTTTCTGACAGCGGGTGAATTTTCCCAGGAATCGTAGCAGGGCAGGGGCGGACCATGCAAGGGTCTGTTGACCTCGAGTGGGATTTTCCATTCCTGGAGCGGGCACAGCTGGAAAATCCCGTCCAGAGTGTTTTACCCGGGCTCTCTCCCCCGCCTATCCCTGTAACCTCGAGCATTTACCACGGCTAATCCATTGAAGCGACACACCTTAGGACACTAAGGGGCAATTTAGCATGGCCAATCCACCTAACCTGCACATTTTTGGACTGTGGGAGGAAACCAGAGCGCCCAGAGGAAACCCACACAGACACGATGAGAATGTGCAGACTCCACGCAGACAGTGACCCAAGCCCATAATTGAGTCCGTGTCCCTGGTGCTGTGAGGCAGCAGTGCTAACCACTGTGCCACCATGTCACCTCAAAGTGATAAAAGTGTTCTTTTCATTCAGTTATTATTGTTTGATTCAATGGAAGATTAATACGTGTTTTTTTTGGAGCTTGAATTTAACTAAACAAACATTTCCTCAGGCTTGCTACAAAATCATCCATTTCCTACAGGAACCGTGTAACTCGCACTTAAGGCGATGGGGGGTTCAACTCACTGATGCAAAGTTACTGTTTAAATAAACTAGGGACCCAGATACCGTGTCTTTCAAGTTTTTTTCCTCCAATTAAATCCAAATTCATTCTATGAATTTTTCTTCAAACCTGAGAGATCTCGGGCCAGATTTTCACCGTGGTGATGGGAAAACAGGAACTGGGCCCATCTTTGTGTCAGGAACTCGTCTGCAGTGAGATTATGGGCTGACTATTGGATTTGCCTAAGGGGGGGAGGGGGAGAGTTTGGCCCTAATTGACATGGGAAAGGTTGACCCTCCAATCAAAGTCAGTGAGGCAGGAATGGAGGCTGATTTCATACACTCAAGGCAGACTTCACTGCTACTGATTGTCCCTAGGAGCAGAGACTGGGCCAAGCAGGTGGTCAGGAAGGCTAATGGGATGCTGGCCTTCATAAGAACATAAGAACATAAGAAATAGGAGCAGGAGTAGGCCATCCAGCCCTTCGAGCCTGCCCCGCCATTCAATAAGATCATGGCTGATCTGTCGCTGCTCAGTTCCACTTTCCCGCTTTCTCCCCATAACCCTTAATCCCCTCTCTTATCAAAAACCCATCAACCCGCGTCTTAAAAATATTTAGCGAGGCAGCCTCCACCACTTCAACGGGATTGAATATAAAAGTAGGGAGGTCTTGCTGCGGCTGTTCAGGGCACTGGTGAGGCCGCAGCTGGAGTACTGTGTGCAGTTTTGGTCGCCGCACTTACGCAAGGATATTTTGGCCTTGGAGGGAGTGCAGAGGAGGTTTACTAGGCTGATACCAGAGTTGAGGGGGTTGAACTATGAGGAGAGGCTGAATAAACTAGGCTTGTACTCGTTAGAGTTTAGAAGAATGAGGGGAGATCTCATTGAGGCGTATAAGATGATGAATGGGATGGATAGGATAGAGGTGGAGAGGCTCTTCCCGCTCAGAAAGGACAGTAGGACTAGGGGGCACAGCCTCACGATAAAGGGGGGCGGTTTAGAACGGAGTTGAGGAGGAACTTCTTCACTCAAAGGGTGGTGAATCTCTGGAATTCTCTGCCTGTTAAAGTGGTGGAGGCTGCCTCGCTAAATATTTTTAAGACGCGGGTTGATGGGTTTTTGATAAGAGAGGGGATTAAGGGTTATGGGGAGAGGGCGGGAAAGTGGAACTGAGCCACGACAGATCAGCCATGATCTTATTGAATGGCGGGGCAGGCTCGAAGGGCTAGATGGCCTACTCCTGCTCCTATTTCTTATGTTCTAAAGTTACATTAATTATGCAGCCGGGGGTTTAGTGCCATCTTGCCCAGCAGGGCAGACTTAACTCAATAGCCTGATCCCACCTTCCTCCCATATCCTTTGATCCCCTTCAACCCAAGAACTACATCTGACAACCTCTTGCAAACATAAAATATTTTGGTTTTAACTGTCATCCTGTGCCCAGCATTTCTGACCCACCATTGAAGATAAAAGATAGACCCCCTGAAAATGAAAATGAATCATCTGAGGAAGGATGTCCTTGCTTTAGAGGGAGTGCAGCAAAGGCTGGTTCCTGGGTTGGCAGGCCTGTCATATGAGGAGAGACTAAGTCGGTTAGGATTGTATTCATTGGAGTTTGGAAGAGTGAGAAGGGATCTCATAGAAACTTATAAAATTCTAACAGGATTAGACAGGGTAGATTTAGAAAGAATGTTCCCGATGGTGGGGGAGTCCAGAACTAGGGGTCATAGTTTGAGGATAAGGGGTAAACCTTTTAGAACTGAGGTGAGGAGAAATTTCTTCATCCAGAGAGTGGTCAATGTGTGGAATTCACTCCCATAGAATGTAGTTGAGGCCAAAATATTGTCTGATTTCAAGAAAAAATTAGATATAGCTCTAAGGGCTAAATGGATCTGAGATATGGGTGGAAGGGGGATCAGAATATTGAATTCCATGATCAGCCATGATTAAAATGAATGACACAGCAACCTCAAAGGGCTGAATGGCCTACTCCTGCTTCTCATTTCTATGTTTCTATGATTCTCATGTCCAGGAACACACTGAGGCTGGAAGATGGACCTTCTCGATGACACTGAAGCTGCAAAATCCACCTGATCGGTGCTTCCCCACCCACTGTAGTGTTGTCCAAAGGACCAGGGTCACTGCCAGTCTCCATCCTGAACTCTGGAGGCATTGAAAAATAGAAAATAGGAGCAGGAAGAGGCCATTTGGCCCTTCCAGCCTGCTCCACCATTCACTATGATCATGGATGATCATCCAACTCAATAGCCTGATCCCACCTTCCTCCCATATCCTTTGATCTCCTTCACTCCAAGAGCTACATCTGACAACCTCTTGAAAACACACAACATTTTGGTTTTAACTGCTTTCTGTGGTAACAAATTCTACAAGCTTATCACTCTCTTTGTGAAGAAACTTGTCTACATCTCAGTTCTAAAAGGTTTACCCCTATCCTTAGACTATGACCCCTAGATCTGTACACCCCAGCATCATGGATGTTCTCCTTGCATCTATCTTGTCTATTCCTGTTGGAATTTTATGGGCTTTAATGAAATCCCCGTTCATTCTTCTGAGTTCCTGAGAATATAATCCTAACCGACTCAACTTCTCCTCAGATGTCAGCCCTACCTTCCCAGGAATCAGTCTGATAAATCTCCGCTGCCCTCCCTCTATGGCAAGAACATCCTTCCACTGATAAGGAGAGCAAAACAGCGCACAATATTCCAGGTGTGGCCTCACCAAGGCCCAAAGTAATTGGAGCAAGACATCCCTGCTCCTATACACAAATGCTCTTGCTATGAGGGCCGATACCACTTATCTTCTTTTCCGCTTGCTGCATATGCATGTTTACCTTCAGTGACTGGTGTAAGAGGACATCCAGGTCTCGATGCACATTCCCCTCTTTCAATTTACAGCCATTCACATAATAATCTTCCTTCTTGTTTTTGGTAAAAAGTGGTTAACCACACATTTATCCACACGCTCAACTTGTCCAAATCGTACTGAAGCATCTTTGCATCCTCCTCACAGCTCACCTTCCCACCCAGACAACCCCAGGTATTCTTCAGGAAAGTCCAACTTCTGCCTGCCACCTTGTTCCTGATTTGTTCTTGACCAGAATATTTCTCTGCTGGCATCATGGAGAACTGGGCATGGAGGAAGATTCCAGTTGGGACTTTATCTGCATATTATTAGCGGAATGCAAATCAGTTTCACACCATCCAATAGCGGGTTTTCCAATTTGCCATGGCAACGGAAGATCCTGTGAGAAATTCGCGGTTGCATAAAAGCAATTTTTGCTTCTTCTGACAAATTCTCCCCCCTGCCATTGAGCTCACTGAGGGGGGAATGGGAGAATTCCATCATTGTTGGGTGTTACAAGGCCAAAGGAAGAAGTAATGGGACAAGTGACAAAACAAAGATATAAGCTGGAATACTCCAGCCACTCACACTTTGTTGCCACAGAAAATTTGGCATTCAACCAAATCTCCATCCACTACAGCGGGACCAGAGAATCCCATTGGCATGAACAGTCGGAGAATTCCATCCACCTGCTTGGAACCGGTGTAAATGGCAGAACGATGGACAGCTGCCCTCCAAAGCAGAAACAAGGGAACATCAAGACTAAAGCCAAAAGCTGCACAGCAAAAGGAACAAAATGGTGTTAGAGAAATTGCTCAACTCAAAATTGAGTATTGAAGGTTACAAAGTGCTGAATTGAAAGATGAGCTTATGTTAAGCTTCATTGGAACAGTGCAGGACGCTGAGGATGGAGAGCTCAGTGTGAGTGCCAGGTGGAGAATGAAAATGATGGGTAACCAGAAGCTAAGGGTCACGCTTACAGACTAAATAATTTGAAATGGCCAGGTACTCTGATTTAATGATGTTGATTGAGAAATATCTCAGACTCCCCTGCTGTCCTCTGAATAATACTATGGAATCTTTTACATCTAGTTCAGAGCATAGAGAGAAAGGCTGAGTTTAACATTCCTTCCAGATGTCGACACCTCAGACAGTGCAGCACTCTCTTGTGACTGCAGTGAAGTATTGGCAGATTGTGTGCTCTGATTTCTGTGGAGCTTGAATTATTTTGATGAGAGTGTTATCACAGAGCCGAGACTGACATAAGGTTTATACAGAACTCTCTCTGTCTATCCATATCTAACTACCTTTCACATGCAGGATTTAACTTTCAGTCAACACTCTCCTCTAACTGGTTATTGAGTGCAGCAAGTTAATTGTATTAGTTTTAATTGATATTATAATTGGAAAACCCAATTATTTTAAGTACAGATTGTGCAGGAAAGACAAGAGTAATAATGAATTATTGTTTCAGAGGTTTTTGTTAGATGAATCGTTTATTAAAGTGATCTCATTCTGTGCTTTGTGTATCCTACTTCTGGTGATTCCTCATCTCTGACACTGGGAATTGGTAAATATTTCCCTCCTATGCTGTAGAATGCAATCTTCCCCAATTCCCAACTTCCTCAGCCTGCAAGCGGCTGGCATCAGTGAAGGATGGGAGTCGGGAAGGGGGACTAATCAGGAATCAGTTGGTTGGAATGATATCACGGGAGAGGTAAATGAGACTGATTTATTGTTATTTATATAAAACAGAAGTTATGCAGCGCTTTGCAGTGACGATCAGGATCCTGTGAGGAAATAGGGTTATCGTGTTCAAATCTGAGCTGGCGGAGGAAGGATGCTGGGAATTGCGGGGGAAAGGTCAGGAGAGATGTTGGAAGTCACTGGGGAATGTCACTGGAGGATGGATTGAGATGAGAGGAAGGACAACCCCTTTAAAAAAAATCCACATGGCTTTTATGATATCCCAAAACGCAAAAAAAAAATTAAAGTAAATCCCACCACCCTGCAACTTGGGAACAGACACGAGTGACAAATAATACACTGAAACCAAGAGGTACCAGAGGAACCTCTTCGCTTTTTGATGATTCATTTCCAATTCAAAATCCCACTTTGAATTTCCTCATCTGATGCCCTTATGGAAATCATAGTTTACAATAGAAGCTCTTTAAAGTTTATACTTTATTTATTAGTATCACAAGTAGGCTTACATTAACACTGCGATGAAGTTACTGTGGAAATCCACAGGGATGGTTCTGGCTGGGAGACATAAGCAGAGGCCATACAGCAGCTTCCTGCCAGGCGCCTCTGCCTCCGCAGATCTTTGGGCCCCAGATTTTTGGTGGAAATCTGGTGGAAATTGGCGCGGAGCTGCTTTAAATATTTACATTGCCATTTTAGTCTCATTAGCAGTCTCCAGGCTCACTAGCCTCTCCCCATTGACAGGAGCAGTTCATTCCAAAGGAGTTTACTATAGCTCCCCACTAATGGGAAGCTGGTGATCCAACCCCATTGGAGCAAAGGCGGGGGGGCAGCCTCAGGAAGCCAGGGTTAAGGGAGCGGGGTGCCCCCTAGGTATTGTCAGCCTGGCAGTGCCAGCCTGACCCCCTGGCACTGCCCAAGGAGCAAAGTGGCAATACCCAAGGGGCAGGGCCAGAGAGGGTGGGTCCTATTGTGGCAGGGTCTGTGGAGGTGAGATGGATGGGGATGGGGAGCAGCTGCCACTTGGGATTAGTGGCACAGGGAGGGAGGACAATGATCGGAGGTGACCATTGGAGTGGGAGGGGGATTCGGGCCTGCTGGGGAGAGTTTGGGCTGCAGGGTGGGAGGCTGGGGGAAAGGCCTAGGCTGCAGTGGTGGGGGGGGGGGGGGGCGCGGGGGGGGGCGCGGGAGGGGGCAGGGGGAACTGCAGATGGGGGGGTCTGGACTGCTGGTGAAGGGAATTGGAGGATTGGGAGATTGGGACTCCCGGGGCAGGGGGCAGACAGAGCAAGGCGGGTCATTGTGGGGTGGGTGGCTGAGGCCAATGATCAAAGCGTGGGACAGCACTGTGGGGTCATGTGGCTGGACAGTGATCGAACTGGCCAGTGATCGGGAGTCCAGCAGTACGCGGGGTACTGCACACGCGCTGATCTCCGTTATGACAGATCGGTGTATGTGCAGTGGCCCACTCAGCATGGTGCTGCTGGCATCTCCAGCGGGAATAGACCCCACACACAGAATCTCCCCGAGGAATTCTGCAGTGCACAGAGTATGGGAGATTCATTCCAAAAAAAAACAGGAGTCATTCGAATTTGCCATTACAATTTTTTTGGACTTCTTGTCTCCACACTCCAGCATCTGTTTGAGTACCCTAAGGGAGAACTTAGCATGGCCAATGCATCGAACCAGCACATCTTTCAGAATGTGGGAGGAAACTGGTGCACCCGGCAGATACCCATACAGACACGGGAAGAATGTGCAGACTCCGCACAGATAGTGAGCCAAGCCAGGAATTGAACTTGGGATCCTGGCGTTGTGAGGTAGTAATGCTAACCACTGTGCCACCGGGCCACCCCAGTTCAGAAAGATTTCAGAGCCTGATGAGATAATCAGGAAAAACGCCAACGCTGCAGGGAAATCTGTATCAAAATCAAGAATGAGAATTTGAAAGGAAACAGTTACATCATTTCTCTTTTACCAAAGAGCAGCAGTGCTGTTATTTGGGTTTTTTTTTAATAGGATGGAGTGGTTTACCATAGCTGCAGAACCATTCAGTATTTGGTTTTAATCCCCTGTGTGATGAGCTCATTGCAGTGGTTTGTGACTGACAGGAACAATTTTGCCTTATGAAGTACAATGGATTGTTGCTAGAAAACATGAAGTAATGCATTCTGGAACGGAGATTAGGAAAGAAAACGGAATCTCAAATGGTAAATTTGAAACAGTGCGTTGGAGTAAGAGAACCTCGAAGTAAAAATACAAGTATTACAGAATGAACAGTATCGGCCCATCCAGAATAGTAGTGAGATACTTCGTTTTGTATCTAGATAGGACAGAATTTTCCATTCAGGGACATTCACCCCCCCCTCACCCCTATCATGTGTTTTGGGAGATGGAGGCAGTTGTTCAGCGGTGGGATCCTCTGGTCCCACTTTGTCAATGGGATTTTCCCCTGAATGTACCACCGCTGCCAGGAGACCCACAGTAGGGTGTGCCGTTGGTGGGACTGGATGAGTCTTGCCAGCTTGAACAGCTGGGAAATTCAGGCCTTAGTGTGGGATTTGCCACCCTTCTGACTGGCGGGATTTTCCAGTCTTGCTCAAGGTTGAAGGAATCTCTTCTTCGAAAGGCTGAGCCATCTCTATCCGCTGTAAAGCCTGCAGCAAAACCGTCTGACCTAATTCGGGAAGCTTCACACATTCCAAACCCCAGTGGGACATTGGCTTCCCTTATTAATAGTGCCTTGCTGCTGTAATATATATATTATGCATATACATTGGGGAGCAGAAAAGATGTCCCACACCTTGTGTTCACCTGCTAACTTCCCATGTCAGATTCTCCAGCAGCAGGACAGGCAAGCCTCACAGAATGCATTGACATCGGCAGGACTGGGAGCTCCTGCCCGTGGTTGATGGCGAACCACCTCCACCACCAGAAAACACACCACGGGACAGCTGAAAATCCCCACTCAATGCCCCATCATGGGAATGGGGAGAGTTTCCATCCACAGAGGAATTCATGCCACATTGCAGCACACTGGCTTATTTAATGACGCATTTAGCACTGTAAAGCAGGATGCATGGTTCATTATCCATCATCATATTTGGGCACCATATATCAAAGGTGCCCCCAGACATCAACTGATCCACATTGGAGTCAGAAGATTTACCTCCTGGAAGATCCTGAAGGTATCGCCTCCACTCACACACTGCTGCACACACAGTCTTCCAGGATCTGGTTACTGGAGGCTTCCATCTTCACTTCCAATCTCTGCAATCTGCCCCACACCTTCTTGCAGGAAAGTCTGACATTTGCACCTCACTATGGCCCTGGTGTGTTCTGGACTGGCACGAAAACCCAGCTTGGATGAGTGCACGGGGGGAGGAGGCGACAATTCCTATCAGGCCTTCATTTGCATTCCATTAACGGGATGCAACGCAGTTTCACATCAATTTCTGATACAAATGACAACCCGCTATGATGAGTGGGAGAACATGTTGCTGCTGTCATTTTATCCTTGTAGAAAACCAACTTTACAAACCCCCCCCTCCATGCCACTGCACTGTCCCTGCGCCCATACACCCAACCCACCCTCCGTCATCCCCCTTTCCCCCACCTTCACAATCAGCCATTAAACCCACCACAAGGGGTGGGGCAGGAATATATATGTAAAAAAGTAACATTGAAATTCCACAAGACCTCGATGAGGCCGCCAGCTGTGGTATTCGAGTTGTTTCTATATGTCAACAATAACAACTTGTATTTGTAATTTTGCGAGTTTGTATCTGCAATTGGCAATTTTCCAGTGTGGCACGGTGACACAGTGGTTAACACTGCTGCCTCATAGCGCCAGGGACCCAGGTTCAATTCCAGCCTTGGGTGACTGTGTGGAGTTTCCATGTTCTCCCTGTGTCTGTGTGGATTTCCTTCAGGTGCTCCAGTTGCCCCCCACAGTTCAAAGATGTGCAGGTTAGGTAGATTAGCCATTGGAAATACATGGGGCATTAGGGATAGGGTGAGCGAGAGGGTGAGTTTGGGTAAGGTGCTGCGTTGGTGCAGGCATGATGGCTTCCTTCTGCACTATAGAGAATTGATGATTCAATGAGTCCTGAAGCTGCTCAGTGTTTCTCAGTGACAACTTGGCTGATGGACCATTCTTTCATGGTTGAATGGTTTGTCATCACTCTGTCTAGATTCACACATCATGAGGAGTAACTATTTTGAATGAATTCCATAGAACCATATTTGGCCTTTATAAATCGGAGTATTGAGTATAAAAGTTGATGTGTAATGGTAAGGTTGTATAAGGCATTGGTGAGGCTGAATTTAGAGTACTGTGTACAGTTTTAGTCTCCTAGTTACAGGAAGGATGTAAATAAGGTTGAAAAAGTGCAGAGAAGCTTCACAAGGATGTTGCCACAATTTGAGAAGCTGAGTTACAGAGAGAGATTGAATAGATTAGGACTTTATTCCCTGGAGTGTAGAAGAATGAGGGGAGATTTGATAGAGGTGTATAAGATTTTGATGGGTATAGATAGAGTGAATGCAAGCAGGCTTTTTCCACTGAGGCTAGGGGAGAAAAAAACCAGAGGGCATGGGTTAAGGGTGAAAGGAGAAAAGTTTAAAGGGAATATTAGGGGGGCCTTCTTCACGCAGAGTGGTGGGAGTGTGGAATGAGCTGCCGGATAAAGTGGCAAATGCAGGGTCACTTTTAACATTTAAGAAAAACTTGGACAGGTTCATGGATGAGAGGGGTGTGGAGGGATATGGTCCAAGTGCAGGTCAGTGGGACTAGGCAAAAAATGGTTCAGCACAGACAAGAAGGGCCAAAAGGCCTGTTTCTGAGCTGTAATTTTCTAAGGTTCTATGGTTCTATAACCTAGCATAAGTCAGTGCTTTCAGAGAATATTAGTTTTAAAATAGGACAAGAATCCTTTCACGTAAGTATGTTACAACAGCTAGAATCACAAAAAGCTCATTCAGTTCTCCCTGTTGTATAGAACCAGAGAATATTACAACATAAAATCGAGCCAATTGCCTCTCAAATCCTCACTGTGTTGGGATGTCAGCAGTTATTAATAAACTTAATTGCCCTCAACTTTGGCTCATTCTGAGTCAGAAGATTGTTCAAGTCCCTCTCCAGCTACTTGAGTACCAACATCAAGGTTGGCGCTCAGTACTGAAGGAGTGCTTTATTGTCAGATGTGCTGCCTTTAGAATGTGATGTTAAGCTGATGCTGCCCTCACAGATGGATATAAAATATCCTGTGGCACTATTTTGAGAAAGAGGGGGATGGTATTGATTGTCCTGGCCAATACTCATCCCTTAATCAACACCACAGACTATCTGGCCATTCTTACACTGCTGAGTGCGAGAGCTTGTTTTGTGCAAATTGACTGTCCCGTTTCATACACTAGAACAGTGACTGTACATCACATCAGCTGTAAAGCACTTTGGGACATCCTACTGTCATAAAAGAAGTTAAATAACTGTGACTCTTTCTTTATCAGGATTTGCCCAGGCCATTATCGTTTTATTCTTGCCGATATGGCAAGTCTGTAATTGCAATCTCACTTTTAAGAAGTTGCATTTTTCCTTCCTTCTCATGCTCAAATTTGTAAATAAATGCAATAAAAGTGATGAACACGCCACACTGCTTGGCTGTAACTTGTGTTTTACAAGTGCGTTTATGGAACAAATTGGTAGCTATTTCATGCTTCTTAAGCAAGAAGAGGAGATAGTGTATTATTGATCATAAACTAATCCCACGTGGAAAAGGGAGAATTTGCAGTTCAAATTTACTGCTAACAGCGTCACACAAGGGTCATAAACTGTCACCACCAATTTCAGCTGTAAAAATGTACATTTGTTTCTTTATTACATGTGAGGGTTTAGGTCGTACCAAGAGATAAATCAGCTTGAGGTGGGGAGCCATATCTTCCTAACTGCTTCATTCAGGCTTGCTCCCAACATTAGTCGTCTTCTTTGCAAAAGGCCCATTGACAACAAGCCTCATGAGGAATTGAACATTATACATGTAGTGGACAGAACGCAGTGCACCTCAGGGTTAACTATTGCCCTTCTTATCACTGGATGATAATGGATATAGGGCTCATTGCTTATTTCCTATCCCTACTGCCTCTTAAGGGAGAAAAACACTACACTGAGTGACCCATATCTATTTCAACCAAGACTACAAATTGCTTATTATAAGAAAGAAATCTGCAGGAAAAGTAAAAATCTATTAAAACAAGAGATTAAAAATCTCAATGCAGGAATCCAGAGTTGTTCTAAGTGGTTTTTTTTCCCCCACGGTGTCAGACTAGGTAAAAATATGAAGCTCTGGCTGGTAGAGTGTTTGGTTGTCATAGTGACTTGAATGTGTAGTTTTCAAGTGAACCAAAGGTCAAGGTATTCTTAACACCTTGCTGCCAAAACAAAGCTTTTAAATAATGAGTGAATTTTAACACAATACCCATTCCCTATTAATATAACCTGATGGGAGAGTCATTAGACAGAATGAGTCTTATTGCTTTTTTGATGAGGTAGACCAGCAATTCATTCTGTAAAATGAGTTAAATTCTCTGCATCGCCTGCAAAGGAGAGCTTGACTGAAGCATGATTAAGATCGTAAGACCATTAGATGTAGAGGCAGAATTAGGCCATTCAGCCCTTTGAGTTTGTTATGGTGAGTGGGTGGGTAAGTGGATCTGAGTCCACGCAAAGATCAGCCATGGTCTTATTGAATGGCAGAGCAGGCTCGAGGGGCTAGATAGCCTACACCTGCTCCTAGTTCTTACGTTATTATGTCGGGTCTGCCATCCAATCATGGCTGATAAGTTTGTCAATCCTATTCTGCCACCTTTTCTCTGTAACTTTTGATCCCTTTACCAATAAAGAACTTATCTATCTCTGTCTTAAAAACACTCAATGACCTGGCCTCCACAGCCTTCGGTGGCAATGAGTCCCACAGATTCACCACCCCCTGGCTGAAGAAATTCCTCCTCAACACAATTCTGAAGGGTCATCACTTTGCTCTGAGGCTGTTCCCTTGGATCTTAGTTTCTCATACTAATGGAAATAACTTCCCCAAGTCCACTCTATCCAGGCCTTTCAGTACTTTGTACGATTCAGTGAAATCTCCCTCATCCTTCTCAACTTCATCAAGTACAGACCCAAAATCCTCAAGCGCTCTTCATATACCTTGAAGGTAAGTCACTTAATAGGTAAGAAATACATGGTCCATGTGATCTCTTGAACTGGATCTGAACAACTGATGGGGTCTGAGAAAAATTTCCGGAGTGTTCCTCCCGCGTATCCTGGCTTTCTCATCTCTCCTGAGAGGTTATGTAACTGCAATGGGATGGGTCTAGACTTCATGAACATGGGGCAGGCTTAATGGACCAACTGGTCTTTTCTGTTATTTTTGTATGATTGTTATTTTCAATTTTGCAATTAAGAGAAGCCTGTACTTCACTGCACCATCAGTGTAACCCTACTGTAGACAAATATTCCGGAACATTTTTTAATTAAGTGCCTTTTGTTGGCCAGTTTTTATCAGGTGCATAATGTCACATCAACACAATTATCATGGATTTAGGGAAAATTGGTCTTTCTCATTTAAAAACCAAATGGAGGATAATGGGATGGAGGTAAGTGACGAGCACCGCGTCCTCACAGCGCCAGGGACCTGGGTTTGATTCCAGCCCTAGGTGACTGTATGGAGTTTTGTGCATTCTCCCTCTGTCTGTGTAGATTTCATGATGTGGGTATGCCGGCGTTGGACTGGCGTAAACACAGTAAAAAGTCTGACAACACCAGGAGTATATTATCAAATAAATAGGTTGGACTAAAACCTGGTGTTGTCAGACTTTTTACTGTGTGTAGATTTCCTCTGGGCTCTGATGTGATCATTTGGTAGTATTCTTTGTCAAGCTGGATAATGATGCAGTTAATTCTGAGACCAAGATCCTGCATTTCAGTAAAGGTAACTATGATGGTATGAGGCATGATTGGCATTGATGGACTGGGAAACATTCCTGAAAGGCAATGGCAGGCATTTAAAGCACAAATAGGTGAACTCCAGAAATTGTTTATTCCTGTTTGATGCAAGAGATAGTATCAGATTCAAGGAAGAAACACACACACCGGCAAGAAAAAGCAATAGACCTGAGGATTGGGAGAAGTTTAAAATTCAACAAAGGAGGACCGAAAGGATTGATTGAGAAGGGAAAAAATAGACTGTGAAAGTAAACTAGTGGCAAAAACAAAACTGACGGTAAAAGTTTCTACAGATATGTAGAAAAAGATTGACAAAAACAAATGTAGGCCCCTTACAGTCATAAATGGGAGAATTCATAATGAGGAATAAATAAATAGCTGAGGAATTACATTTGTACTTTGCTTCAGTCTTCACAAAGGAACACATGAATAATGTATGAGAAGTGCTGAGAGAAACATGTTTTAGTGAGAAGGAAATCAGCATTAGTAGAGAAATGGTTTTGTGGAAATTGATGTGATTTAAAATGCCTAAATCTCCAGCTCCTGATAATCTTCATCCCAGAGTACATGAGGAAGTGGCCCTGGAAATAGTAGATCCATTGGTGGTTATTTTTCAAAATTCTTTGGACTCTGGAATGGTTCCTACAGATTGGAGGGTAGTGAATGTAAGCCCGCTATTTAAAAAGGGAGATCGAAAGGAAACAGAATTATAGACCAGTGAGTCTAACGTCAGTACTGGGGAAGTTGCTAGAGTCTTTTATCAAGGATTTCATAACTCAGCATCTGGAAGGCAGTGGGATAATCAGACAAAGTCAGCATGGATTTACAAAAGGGAAATCATGCTCGACAAATCTATTGGAATTCTTTGAGCATGTAACTAGTAGGGTTAACCAGGGAGAACCAGTGGGTGTTATTTAGACTTTCAGAAGGCTTTCAATGAGGTCTCACATACGAGACCACTATGTAAGGTTAAAGCACATGGGATTGGAGGTAATGTTTTGAGGTGGATAGAAAGCTGGTTAGCACATAGGAAGCGAAGAGTTGGCATAAGAGGGTCTTTTTATAATTGGCAGTTAATGTCTAGTGAAGTTCCTCTGTACTAAGGTCCCAACTGTTCACATTTTATATTAATGATTTATAAGAGGGAACTGAATGTATTAGCTCCAAATTTGCAGATGATACAAAGTTGGATGGGAGGGTGAGCTATGAGGAGGATGCAGAGAGGCTTCAGCGTGAGTGGGATAGGCTGAGTATGTGGGTATCTGCATGGCAGATGCAGAATAATGTGGATAAATGTGAGATTATCCACTTTGGTAACAATACTAGGAAGACAGATTATTTCCTTGAATGGGAGTAAATCAAGAGAGGTGGACACTCAATGAGACTTTGGAGTCCTTGTGCATCAGTCACTGAAAGTAAGCAGGCAGGTTCAGTGGGCAGTAAAGAAGGCAAATGTAATTTTGGCCTTCACAGCGAGAGGATTTGAGTGTAGGGATGTTTTGCTGCAATTGTACAGGGCATTGGAGAGGCCACATCTGGTGTATTGTGCGCTGTTTTGGTGTCCTTTTCTGAGGAATGATGTCCTTGCTATAGAGGGAGTCCAGCGAAGGTTTAGCAGGCTGATTCCTGGCTTGGTAGGTGTCTCATATGAAGAGAGACTCAGTCAGTTAGGATTATATTCACTGGAGTTTAGAAGAGTGAAAGCGGATCTCAGAAAGTTATAAAATTCTACTCTAGACAGGGTAGATTTGGAAAGAATGTTGCCATAGGTGGGGAGGGGTGGTGGGCAGGGGGTGGGGGTTGTCCAGAACTGGACATAGTTTGAGGATAAGTAAACCTTTTAGAACTGAGATGAGGAAAAATTTCTACACCCAGCAAGAGTTAATGTCTGGAATTCACTTCCACAGGATGTAGTTGAGGCCCAGACATGTAATTTCAAGAAGAAATTAGATACAGCTCTTGGGGCTAAAAGGGATCAAGCGTTGTGGAGGGAAGAGGGGGATTAGGATATTGAATTTGATGATCAGCTACGGTCAAAATGATTGGTGGAGCAGACTCAAAGGGCTGAATGGCCTATTCAGAATTATTGTGATAGCTCATATATCATAATTGATGGCAATATTCTTTTCTTTCTTCAGCTGAAGCGCTAAAATGTTTGTTTTATCAGTTGTAGAGCCACGTTTTTGTTGAAACTAACTAACTGAATGATGAGCTGCGCTAGGTTGGGGCTTCACACACACACACACACACTCACTGAGCAGGAAAAAGCTTTGTTTGTGAAAGCTACTGTCATGATAGCATGCTGTAATTTATGATACATGCTGAAATTTCTGTACAAGGAGACCTCATTGTCATCCCGTTTGTATTCTTCACCATCTGTGCTGGAGTTCCATCTTTGCATTTTCAATCCTGTCACATTTTAATTGTCAGTAATCTCATTCATTTATTCCAAATGTTGCCTAGGCTGTTTACAGATCATTACTATCTCCTTCAGGTTTAGGCAGAGCATTCAAATATCATCCAGTTTTCACTAATAGCATCTTCACCAACTCGATGAAGTTTTTATGTTTATTTTGTTTATTAGTGTTGCAAGTAGGTTTACATTAACGCTGCAATGAAGTTACTGAGCTAAATATCATTAATGGCATCATGATGCTGGGGTGGGGGGAGGGAGGGGGTGGTGTCATGCGGTATGGTGGCACAGTGGTTAGCGCTGCTGCCTCACAGCGCCTGAGATTCAGGTTCAATTCCCAGCTTGGGTCACTGTCTGCGTGGAGTCTGCATGTTCTCCCCATGTCTGCGTGGGTTTCCTCTGACTGCTTCAGTTTCCGCCCACATGCTGTTTGGGTGCATTGGCCATGCTAAATTCTCCCTCAGAGTGCCTGAACAGTGCCAGAATGTGGCAACTGGGGGAATTTGACAGTAACTTCATTGCAGTGATAATGTAAGCCTGCTTGTGACACTAACTAAATAAACTTAAAGACCTTCCAGTCAGTTCTAACTTCCCTCATTCATATCTAGGGATGTTTGAAATTTCGATAAAACCTGGGCACAGGTCCCTCCCATTTAAAGCATGCCACACAAATAAAGGGGGAAAAGAATGATTGTGTCATGCTCGAATATTATACTATAGATGTACTACATTAGAGAGTAAATAAGACACACGCACAGCAATAAGATTTCCATCAAATGTATTTTTTTTAAATTACACACATCTTGCAAATGTACATTGAAATGAATACAAATTCAAACTACAAGTGTTAGAAAGGAAGTTACAAAGCAAACTGATAGTTTCTCTTTCACAGTAATCTGACAGAAATGGAACGATCTGGCCTGGCGTACAAGGACCCATAATCTCCAACGGTAAGATATCGATGCATTTTGTAGTGAAAAAAACTGAACAACCTTCTGGATGTGACTGCCAACAGCCGCAGCTTTCCATCAAGAAACTATACTGAAGTTAAAAAGAACAAATTCTCTCACACTAGCTCACAACATCAACTTTTTAAGTTCTATTTTTGCGGGATGCGTAGAAGTAAATTCGAGGGACAGAGGCCAGTGAGGGGAAAGTCAGATGTGCCACAAGAGAGAAACTGAAATCACTGCGCCGTAACCTCAAAGCCAAATGGAAATGGATCCTGCAATCCTCACCTAAACCTAACAAGCAAACACTTCTATCATTAAAACTTGACTGGTGTGCACTTTTGCAAAACTACATTACAGAGTTCCCACTACACCTACTCACTAGAAGTTTAAAAAGTCAATAATAATAAACATTTTATGTACATTTAGAATTTCACAAAAAAAGGCAGCAAAAATAGCAAACCCACTTTTCACCACAGACAGTAAAAATGGCTGAAAACATGCACATGGTTACAGCATGATAGCATGGATGTAATAGAAAATACAAGCAAGCAAACTATCCAGAAATTAATGTTTTAAAAAGAAACATCTCTTTCTCTTAGCTCCATTATATATTCAACTTGATGGCAGGCATTTTTTTTCCCACAAAAGCAAATTTTGGCACCTTTAAGGTTTTTGGAAATCCTACGGATTGCATTGACGTTCTGGTTAATTTTCTGATGGTAGATGTGTGGAGAAATGTATTACCGAGTTACCTGCCACTGCTCACTACCCATTGAGTGGAGTCCAGCCGGTCATTAACCACCAAAAGGTACTTCACAGTCCTTAGAGCAGGGGTAATTTTATTGACAATGGGTGGAACTTTTAAACGATTGCATATCGAATACCGTGTACCTGGTAATAATTAAACAGTACAGTAGGTACCTGGGAACACCTTAGAATGATTCCATAGAGTTCAAATAACTGCAAAGATAATGGCTGATAGTTGGGAGCGATTACATAGAAACCAGACACGTATTGGGTCTCAAAGAGTTCAGAAAAACAACAGAAACTGTGGCTGTTCAAATATCATACTGTAGTTTTAACCTTTGTTTCTGATCCCTTTTTGTGCCATCAGTTCACTCCCTGCCATTCCTGAACAAGATCAACTGTTTCTGACGTTATGGCATATTTATTGGATAATTATCTACAGTTGAGTGCCAGAAGATTCCTGTTCGGAGCCCAAGATTTTCAGGCATGCTTGTAAATCCAACTATTTCCATTTATGGGATAACTGAGTGTTATTGAAGTATGAGGCAGTGAGACCCCTAATTAGTAGATAGACGGGCAAGTAATCTGCTGCCAAGTTTCTAACGTTGCCACTTTCGGACCTGCTCACCATCACCCAGATTGAGGAAACGTTCAGGATTTTCCTGGCTTCACCTCACCAGCTTCATCCGGGTTAAGATTAGAAAGCCTTATAAATGAGCGTACTCCTGACTGTGTAAGTGGTTCATTCTGAATAAAATCTCACTCTTAGTAGGGACAATTCCAAAAAGATAATCTTGCTCCAATGATCAAATTTTTTAAAAAAAATTATAGAATAATAGAATCCTTACAGGGTGGAAAGAGACCATTCAGCCTAACAAGCTTGCCCCAATAACAACCCCAATTAGGCCATATACCCGTAACCCTACTAATCTCCCTGGCCCTAAGGAACAATTTAGCATCGCCAGTCCACCTAACCCTCACATCTTTGGACTGTGGGAGGAAACTAGAGCACCAGAGGAATTCCACACAGACACAGGGAGAGTGTGCAAACCCCACACAGGCCGTTACCCAAGGCCGGAATTGAACCTGGGTCCCTGGCGCTGTGAGGCAGCAGTGCTAACCACTGTGTCACTCCTATTCTCAGGGGGAAACAACATGCTCACATTGATAGTGTTCCAGTGATGAAGGGCCAGTTTTTTTTAGTGGTTCCATCTTGTTAAAAACCACTATGTAACATGTCTCTCAAAGGGACTTGCTGAGTTACTGTGTGTACACATATATGACAGAGTTATTTTGTATGTCTGCTATCCAAGGTGAAGTTAATGCTGAGAAACGGATTTTCACCTCAGGCACGCAGTGTCAGAATCAGCCAGGACAAATTCAGTGCTGTCAGATGCCGAGTAAAGCTCAATCCCATTGCCCTAACAAGCTGCATCAATGCAAACCCCTGAAGGACACCTATGGCTATACTAATGAGAATTTGGCACCGTGGCCAACCTTGTCGATCTACTGAATAGAATTGACAATTTAGTATCAATTTGGGACAATTTCATCTTACCTAGAACTGGATTCAGAATCATTTTGCGTGAGATAATTTATAGTACGCAGAAAGGAGAGAGGCTTTTGTCGCATCAACTTGGGTTGGATTAGAATTCAGCGGTGTACTCGATACATCCAGAATATTACATTTTGACTCATGGGAATGGAATATAAATACACTTAGAGCAAAGCCAGAGTCGCCATGTAGGCTGACAAGGTAATGATAGAGGACAGTGGTGTTGCTCAGCAATACATTTCTCTAGATTCAAAATTGTAATCCTATAATCAGTCTTAACCAGACTCAATGCTGATCCAATATATGTTTGCAATTGTCAGCACTCCTAACCAATTTCAGTCTTGCCAATTTATTTCCAGCCTCAAGTTCTGCTGATGACTCATATCCAGAACTCACTTTGCTTTCTGCTCCTTTTACATTCACCTCAGCTGTCTCGTACACTAGCAGCCAATTATGGGAATAGTGCCACTTATTCCTGGCCGACTCCTGTTGCACGGCGACGAAAACAGTCCATCTGTTTCCATGGAAATGCTAACAGTCCCAGGTTGCACTGCCCATGACGTGCACGGATAAAAGGAAAATGAATGCAGCGCATAGCAGGCAATGCGTCAGTCCATTATCATGGGCTTTTTTTTTCTTAAATCCTTTGTGATATGGTCTCAATTTGTAACATTTTAAGCGTTAGTGCCAGTTTTCCTATTGGACTGGCCTTTTACCAGATATGCAAATCTGAGGCTGGCTTCAGAATTTCTGTGAGCCTTTGTCACATTTCAAAAGAAACTCACAAATCAACTGCCACCATTGTTAAAATATTCAATGAAAAATAAAAGATACCAATGTAATACACTCACGGTCTTAGGTAATGGTATTTTTAGAGGGTTCGGTGTTAAATAAATACTGCTGATTAGCATTACTATCAATCTAGTCATTTACCAATGGTGCAGTTCACAGAAGCTGTACACTGCCTCGTGGAGTTATTGAATTCCTTGCTCCAACCAGACAGAGGCATCACCTCATGAAGTGGTTTCACTCATCATTCCCCCCTCCCCGGGGGGGGCAGAGGACACCGCCTCCAGACGAGCTCTCACTTTTCTCCCTCTGAAGGACAAGGACCACCAGTGGCAGCCACTTGTTGCTAGTGAAGCTTTCAGCAATGACCTGCCAATACTGGCCAGCACTGTGCCGTTCAGACTGCTGGCCTGTATCTTCAGGGGAAAGCCCCAGCGCAGCAGGGGCTTGTGAAGAACTGCTCACGCTCAACTTCTCACACGCTCACTTATTTCCAAGGCGCTCTCGGTTCACCCCGCAGCGTGCACAGGGATCAACCCAGAGGACCCTGTGGTCCCACTTCCAGCAGAAGCAGCTCCACAAAATAATATCATTAAAATACACTCGTTAATGTTAGATTTAGCTCTACACAAGCACTCAGGCAGAGTTTGGTCAATTAAAGACACATAGCCTTTTTATTAGCAACACATACCTTGAGTGCTGAAAGTAATTCAATTCAAAGTGGGCCATCTGCACCAAGAACCATTGTTATGCCTTACAGGTTGCCAGTGCACGAGAGACCATTGTTTGAATAACTTTAATCAAATCTTAATCTTGCACTATGTTTACTTTTTATGGAGTGGCGTTTAGCTTGTCGGACTGAGAGTTAATCTGATGTGACTTCAGCTCATCTCGACTAAACTTCTTTTTATTGTAACCCTACCAACTCTTTCTCCCCCTTCCCCCTGCCCCCACCCCACCACTTCCTCACAACTTTATTTTACAGGCATTCTTTGTCGTTATGCTTCCTCCCTGCTAGGAGAATAGCATGATCTGAATTCCAGGTTTCTCCGTAATTGATACAGGTGCTATTCTGTACAGGTGTTGGAGGGTTCGGGAATAGCCTCCTTATTGACTTTTCTTCCCTTTATTAATGGAACAGGTTGCCACATTTCGATCTGCAGAGTTACCCAACACAGAGTTCATATGATCACATGCGTAAGATGGCTATCGAGGGATATGGGCCAAGCGCTGGCAATTGGGACTAGTTTAGTTGCTAAAAGAAAAGGCAGCATGGACAAGTTGGGCTGAAGGGCCCGTTTCCATGCTGTAAACCTCTATGACTCTATGATACCAAAGGATTAGAAAGACTGGTCCAAGGAGTTGAAACTGAGAACTTAATACCTCATTTGGAACAATGCAGATTAATTTGCACCATCTACTCTGTGACTGCATCTGTATCGATTTTTAAAAAAAATTAACCCTTTGAGGATTGCAGAAAAGCTATCACCATGTTCACAAAATTAAAGCGTGTGTACTTGCCATCTTCAATGTATTGGAAAGAAGATCCACAGATAATGGAACTCTGATTCTGGGAGATGTTGAAAGGAGCAATTTGTACCAGGAGTGCCAGTCCGTTACTGAGCAAGAAAATACACATGTTGATTGGCCTTGCTGGGAAACTGAAAACTATAAGGAGATTTAAATCAGGTATTTTCCTTTAAATAGGGTGACATTTTTAAAACTCCTTTCTGTTTGGTTCTCTGGGTTCCACTATTACATTGCTGCAGGGTATGATAACGGGTGGTTCACCTGTCTCCCAAAGCAATGCAAATTTAACACCAATAGGCCGACTGGTTTCTGTAAGCAGCAGGGGTCCGTCTAACTGGTTAGCTTTGTCCTCCTGGCTGCAAGACCATGTGACCACCAATCCAGTCCAAAAACCCGCAAGGAAAATCCTGTCCAATGTGTTGGCCTCGCATATTGTAGCACTGAGGCTCATCGAGCAGAACAGCAAAGGTCTGATCTTCAGACTCCCACTGAATTTCTCCCTTTGGCTTCCCTGCTGGGGAAAGGTTAGTTTCCTTATACCTATTCCCAATCCTCAGAAAAGCAAAAGCAGAGAAAGTTTAGATGGGGCTTTGACAACTCCAGCTAACTGAAGAAAGCCATTGCTAAAATTCTGAAATCTTTGAGTCCAATTATCACTCTGCAGGACACTTGCAATTCAGAAAGAATCATGCTTGACAGGGTGGAATGACTGCTTAGGGACTGAAAACCCTCAAAATCCTTTGTCCTTGTGGGGTTAACTCTAACTGCAACACAAGTCTTAAAGAATATAATTTTTTAATTATGTAGCAATATAGACATTTTCCGTACCGTGTGAATGAGGAATTACTGTCTCAAAGCTTTTTTATTAGTGTCATGAGTAGACTTACATTAACACTGCAATGAACTTACTGTGAAAATCCCCTAGTCACCACACTCCGGCGCCTGTTCGGGTAACTGAGGGAGAATTTAGCATGGCCAATGTACCTAACCAGTGCATCTTTCAGACTGGTGGAGGGAACTGGAGCACCCGGAAGAAATCCCCATGCAGACACAGGCAGACTCCGCATGGCCAGTGACCTGAGCCAGGAATCAAACCCAGGGCCCTGGTGCTGAGGCAGCAGTGCTAACCACTGTGTCTTCTTGCCACCCTGCTGCCCTTGGCGACTGCCTTCATACGGTTCTCAAAATATCATTTAATACGAATGGAAACTTGCTGAATTACTACACAGGGTTTGGTGATTTAAACTGGCATTAAAACAGGACAAAGGATGTTGACTGATTAAGGAATGGCCCAACTATTAACCAAGTTCCAAGTGATTAAGATACAAGGAGAGGGCAGAATTCACAATTATGAACCCAACTGCATTATGCTAGTCCTTACTATCCCACCACCCATCACCCATTATTCAAATTGACAATATTTTTTGTAATACAACAACTTCATTTTGCAGGGGTATTAAATGATAGATGCTTTGACATGCCAACTAGCAGTAGTTTTTGTATTGTGGCACATGGATATCTCCGGTAAAAGATTGTCAGGCAAGTACGCTAACCTGCAACACCAGGGCTTCCATCGAGCGATCACGACTGCTTCTGGTCTGAAGGTGGGCCCAGAGCCACAATATTCAAATAACTGCCAAGCACGTGACTGCTTAACTGACACTCCAACCTGTAACGTTAACCAGGGGGTGGAACTCCCAGCACCGGGAGTCCAAGGTAGTACAGATTATGCTGACTGGGAAGGAGCCACAATGCTCGATGGGCTGAATGGCTTCCTTCTGCACTGTATGGGGCTATGATTCTATGAACAATGCTGGCGGAGCCCTAACAGACCAGGGCAACAGTGTGGAAGAAATACTTGTTATGAAGCTTCTAAGCTTGGCTACTGCAACCAAAGAAGTGACAGAGTTTTGTGAGTTGAATTCCAGATCAGAATAACATCAGGCTGCAAGCTAAATGCCACTCCAAATCAAACTAGGCTGCAATTATTCCCTTATAAATCAAGAAAGAGCAAACGACGGGTCTCATGCATGGCAAAGTTTATTCCATGCTAATCCTAGTCCAGTGGCAAATCAATGTTCCCTTTTCCCCATCAAATCTGTCTTCACCACCAAGTTTTACAAGTAATCTATTAATGCTACTCAGTACTTATAAACTGGTTTGGATAATTGCACAGTGAACACATTCACAAATAAAAAAGCGCAAGAACACCTTGTTCTCCTTAGTAAATTTGCTGTCTCACTCTAATCCTAAATAGTTCTATCCATTCAAAATGTCATATAAAGCAAGAATCAGAATCATTTTGTTACTAAAAAAAGTATTAAACAAATATGATCAAATTTAGTTTTTAGAAAATTAATGCCTTCGTCTTATGAAGATGCTTTTTCCTTTTCTCAAATTATGTTCCCATTCTCAAATCAATGTCATTTTCATTTTCAACTAAACGGTTTGAGTCTTCTTTCATGATTTTTTTTGGAGTTTTTTTTTCCTATCTCTCCTTTTTTAAACAAATCAGATGTTAAACATGTCTGCGCAGCAGAGGGTTTTCTTAAAAAAGAAACAACTGGCAGAGGTTTTCAATAACTAAGAACAGATTTATAAATGAAGCATAGAATAACTGCACATCAAATATCAAAGTGAAACGGAAAAAAAATCACACAGCACCATTAAAAAGAAACAAAACCAGGGACCATAAGTTTCAAAGAACAAATGATGTATACAAGAGACCTGCTTGTGTTATTATGAAATATTCTCACAGTGCTTTAGATGATGTTTAGAAAAGGCAGTGATATTCCAAGATACTAGGTTTCTCATGAGAAGGACAAACTGTTAAAAACAGGGCAATTTCTTTTTTATTTCCTCTTTTGGTGCCACTTTGGCAATTTGTGAACACCAAGATTAAAGAACCTCTGCACACTGGGCAGAATTTCTTTCCCAAGTCTCACTGGTTCAGGTGGAGAATCCCAGCCTTCCGTCACGCGGCCGACTTACATCGAGTCACCGAGTGAGTCCGAGTCATCCAGGGAAAGTGGCAGATACAGGTCCTGCAGTGGGGAAAGAGGGTGAAGGAACAAGACTTTAGATATGGTTTATACAAAAACTATTTGTGCAAACCCCACCAGGGGTGACTTTGAATTTGTGCAATAAAGAGTTCAGTGCTGAATTTGCATCTCCCCTGATTTTTACTTCTGTGATCTTTGCTTTTCTCTCCACAGATGTTGCCTGACTTGCTAAGTACTTCCAAAATACATTTGCCCGCTCTTAATCTGGGTGTATTAAGTTGATTGCACATTGGCCCTATACTAATGGGCCTGTACTCGTTGGAGTTTAGAAGGCTGAGGGGGGATCTTATAGAGACATATAAGATAATGAAGGGAATAGATAGGGTAGAGGTAGAGAGATTCTTCCCGCTTAGAAAGGAAAACAGAACTAGAGGGCACAGTCTCAAAATAAGGGGGAGGGGCACTTTAGAACGGAGTTGAGGAGGAACTTCTCAAAGGGTGGTGAATCACTCAAAGGGTGGTGAATCTCTGGAATTCTCTACCCGTTGAAGTGGTGAAAGCTACCTTGTTGAATATATTTAAGTCACAGGTAGATAGATTTCTGACTGACAAGGGAATTAAGGGTTATGGGGAGAAAGCAGGCAAGTGGAACTGATCCACTTCAGATCAGCCCTGATCTTATTGAGTGGCGGGGCAGGCTCGAAGGGCTAGATGGCCTACTCCTGCTCCTATTTCTTATGTTCTTAATCCATAAATAGCTCAGTTGGATTTAATTCTTCAAATCTATTTGTAAAACGTGCAAGCAATTAATGACATCAGTTTGGCTCCTAATGGTATATGTATAAATCTCACTGTTATATTTCCTTTGTTCCTAGTCCCTACTCATTTTCTTTCCCGCTCTGTGACTTTTACACATAGATTTCATGTTTCCAGCATTGAAACATTTCAAAATATGCAGCGTTTCTCTTCAAAGGAAGTATTCAGTCTCCAGTATTCCATAAATAGTAAGAAAGCTATACTCACAGTAGGAGCAGTGTACAGAGGTGTATACTTGAAATTATAATATATATGTGCCCTGCTGAGTTAATGACTATATTTCTGCTGATGTCAATCGAACACCCTCCAGCTGTTAGATTTCTACTGAAGAAAATACTGCTTCCCCACAGTTGAAATATCCTCAAAATCAAATTTCCCAATCTCATCAGTACTGATGTTTATTTAAAATTAATCCATACAACAGAGAAGGCGAAAAAGATTTTTAAGTTTAGTTTGGTAGCATTATTCAAGGGCTGGATTATAAGGTGGGGGTGGGATCTCGCATCCCTGCTGAAGATGCACCATAGAAAGCATTCTTTCTGGTTGTGTCACAGCTTGGTATGGCTCCTACACTGCCCAAGGCCGCAAGAAACCACAAACGGTTGTGTATGTAGCCCAATCCATCATGCAAACCAGCCTCCCATCCATTGATTCTGTCTGCACTTCCCATTGCCTCAGAAAATCCGCCAGCATAATTAAGAATGCCATGCACCCTGGACGTACTTTCTTCCACCTTCTTCCATCGGGAAAAGGATACAGAAGTCTGAGGTCACCAAATCAAGAACAGCTTCTTCCCTGCTGCCATCAGACTTATGAGCAGACTTATCATATATTAAGTTGATCTTTCCCTATACCCTAGCTATGACAGTAACATTATATTCTCCACCCTCTCCTTCTCCCAATGTATTCTATGCATGGTATGCTTTGCCTGTGTCACATACAAGAAGCAATACTTTTCACTGCTTCCCAATACATGAGACAATAATAAATCAAATCAAAATGTCAGAAACAAAGCCCACTGTAGTTGGCCAGCTCACTTTGCTTTAATTTTACAGCCAATGGGTCTTTCATTATCATGAGTTAAGACTTCCTCTGTTATCCAGCTGATCTTCCTGCCTCATAGAAGCACCAGCCATTTGGAGGCTGTCAGTTCTGCAGTACTAGCAGTGCCACTCACAGCAGTGGCCAATGCTGGTACTGCAGGAGGCTCGGTACGACGAGTCGCCATGGATGCAGCGGAACCCAGAGAAGTCCGGGATCACACCAGGCCCAGGCTGACCAAGGCCTGGTGAGAGGTTGGATGGGGTAATGCTGGGCAGAGCAGGAGGGAAAGGAAACTGTGGAAGGGGAACCTAATTGGTACTGGGGTCCTGGACAGAAGGTATCGGCCACCCCACTTCCCATTCACTGACCACCTGTCCGCAGGTACAAACCTGTCAGGTTACACGTTGGCTGAAGGATTCCTCTGCCCACTTAAGGATTTCAATTGAGGCATGGGTGAGAACCCAACACCTTCTCTGCCACTCAGAATCGTAACGGCTGAATCATAGACTCCCTACAGTTCAGACCATTAAATCATTCATTCTAGCAGAGTAAAAGAGGGCTGTAATAATGACTTACCTTGTGCTTGCGAAGGCAGCCTGGACTGGTTGGTGTAGAGATGGGTGTTGAGACTGGAGACTTGTTGGACCTGGGAGTGGAGAGCTGGCTGCTGGAGGTTCCATTAGCTGAAAGCACATACAAAAGGCAACATGTAGAAGGTGGATAATATGGTCTTTGTATAGGCCACACTAGCTCATTGAATGGGTTTTCTTAACAACAAAACGCAATGCTTTGATTTCCCCATTATTTAAACCTCTGCTGCTTTTGGTAGTTCTGTGGTATCCTCTCGGAATGGAGGCTGGAGTGATCTAGGTGATGCATAGGTGATGCAGGACACATTGGGCTGAACTGTAATCCAAGAGGGGGAAAGTGGGAAATTTCCCAGCTCTAAGTAGGACAGAGGGCCGGCAAATGCGGGATTTTCATTCTGGGGAGCGGGAGCACGCTGCAGTGGGGCCCACCATTTCCGGGAAGAATTTGGAAGCAGACAAAAGGGTTGCTGATTGCTGAGGAGGGCGATTTAAAAGGCATTTGTTCCAGTTAAAATACCTCTATAAAACAAAATAAAAACAGATCTCTACCCCTTGCACCTGACGCTCCCTCAACTCCCACCCTCTCCCAAACCTTCCCATGCTCCACCCAGGCTAACCCAGGCCACCTCGTTCCCTCCAATTCCAGTGGCCCCTCAAACCCTCAGAGCCAACTTATGTCAATCCACCCATCCCCAAGGATCTCATCGCCTCGATGCTAATCTATAACCCTCCATCACCTGACATGGCCCATCCTACTATCCAGAACAACTATGATACTTCCATGTCCGTTCACCTAATATGCACCCTGTATAGAACTGCTGAATCTTGTAGAAAATGGTAGTCTGAAAGGGGTTTTAAAAAAATAATCATTTGTCCATGGCTGTTGACTTTCTTTTAAAAGATATTGCTTTTACTACAGTCCTATAAAAGTGTCAATCATCCAGACCCTTTAAAGTATCAGTGGCTGAAATTAGGAGCATTTAACACTTCTTTACCTTGTGTAAATAAACATTGTGCAGACAGACAGAATAGATCTGAGAGAAAAGGCTGTCAATCAAGAAATGTTGTCCCTGGGACACAGCTGTTTCAACAGACTAATGGATGACTGGGTTCTTAGCCAAAAAATCATAATGAGAATTCGCTGAGACCCCAGATATCCATTACTCTGTTGAAACAGTTGCATCCAGGGAAAAGCTTGCTTGCTTGACAATTCTTTATCTGTAATCGATTGTTTTTTTTAAAGAAAATTATGAAGAAATGACTTTTTTTAAATCTTCACACATGCTTTTGTTGCTCTCGGATTCAGTGGATTTATACAACTTGTATACTGGCTGAATGGACTTAAAAGTGCCATAGGTTGGCATGGAGGGCATGCAGAGCCATGGGAAGTTGCTGGAGGGGGATAGGTTGAAATAGAGGGTAAGTGGGGCTGTGGAGGATGGGACACGCAGAAGAATTAGCATAGAGGATATGGGTGAAGGGGCACATGTTGGCAAAAAGGCATGGGTGAGACCTTTTCAACTTACCTTTCAAAATGTTCCCTTATCTACACTTTTGTTCACGATTCCACTTGGATCTATGAATGACCAAGTCATGGAGAAATTGGCCCGACCCCACAAAAACTGCAGAGGGCTAGGAGATGCAATGGAACCGGCCAGGTTGGGAGTGCAGGATGTGAGCTTGCAACCAGCACCGTCTCACACTCATATCCCGTGTGGGTGAAAATTGGGGAAGTAGGGATTGGAACCAGGAATCCTGAAACTGGGTACCGGTTGTCATTTTTTATAGCTCTTTGGAATCTCTCCGACTCTGTGAAAATCCAGCCCCTATTTACCAGGTGGAATTTGTTTCCTCCCTAATGCTTTCCCATATCCAACATCTCCTTTTCCACAGCTTGTGGAATGTTTAGACCATGATCCTTGTCGGCTGAAGGTGACTGCATTGACGTAGTGGTTATGAGAATACGGAACTGCTTCTCATCGTGTTCTCCAAGTACCAACTTACAACGTAACACAAATATCAAAGTGCAACGTAAAAACCAATTTGTAGCAATAACCAACTGTTTAAGATTTCGGTTTTAAAATATTATCTCATACGTACGAAAGGTTTGCCATGAATATATAACTTGCTCATAACAGAAGTTGAATTACTCTATATACTAGTAGTGGGGCTATCAGTAACTCCTGATAATAGTACATCAGTATAACTGCCTCTCAGGCTGTGTAGGTTGTTTTGTTTCATGACAGATTAATATTGTCTATCCTATCCGGTGACCCCACCTGGAAAGTTTATTTAGGAGAGATTTTGATGAGGACACAGTCAAACCTGAGTGGGATGCCCTTATCCAGCTAAAAAGCCCAACACTCGATTCTCAGGGTAACACCTGAAGACTGAATGAGGTATGAAAGGCTTGCCAATGCCTTTAAAAGTGTGCCCAGTGTGAAATAGAGCTCACAAAGGAGAAGGGAAAACCAAACAATCGAGACATTTGAGAATGTCAGCAGCTTTCCCGCAAACTAATCAAGTTCAGAAATTCTTCATTTCCTCCACTGTGCATTAACAGCAAGAGATTTTGTACAAAACACCAACAAATTACACTTACAATGTCCATTGTAAAATTGTTAGCAGTGCATAATTAAGTTACACTTAATGGAAACCATGTTTGACTTTGCAAAATTATCAAAAACGTCATTGTGCTGTGGAAGGGGAACAATACTGGCGGTGAAATTACTCTCAGAGCACAGAGTTTATATGTGATTGGAAGTGAATTTTTAAATTGGTAACAACTCGAGGATTGGCATCCAAGGAAAGGCAGGCAGTGAGTTCACCCACTTACAACTGGAACTGCCCCAGGACACAGCTGCCATGCAATCCAGCCTTGAAGAGCTCTTGTTACACTTAGAGGAGGAGAACCAAGAGAACACTCATCTCTGGAAGTTACTCATCAACCCACTCAAAACTGAAGTTGAAGTCTCCTCTTTCTGTTGGCCATTAGCAACCTGTGTAAAATGGCTTTGACTATTCCAACTGGACCCCACAGTTTATATCAGAAGACTGTCCATAATTCATCACTATTCTGCGCTACTTTTTTTTATTTGTTCAGGGGACGTAGGCAATGCTAATAAGGCCAACATGGGGGCGTTTAAGAGATCTATGGATAGGTTTATGGACGAAAAGGGATTGGTTTAGATTAGTGGGTCAGTGTTTTTTTTAAAAAAAAACTGGTCGGCGCAACATCGTGGGCCGAAGGGCCTGTTCTGCGCTGTAATGTTCTATGTTCTATGTCTGGTCCATCCCTAATTACAGCCCCCTCTCCGAGAAGATTGCGGTGAACCATCTTCTTGAATTGTAGAAGTCCATGAGGTGCAGGCACAACTAAGGATTTTAACCCAGTGACAGTAAAGGAATGCCAATATTATTCCAAGTCAGGATGGTGTGTGTTTAGGGGCGGAACTTGCAGGTGATGGTGTTCCCATGCATTTGCTGTCCTTGTCCTTCTAGATGGTACAGGTTGCGAGTTTGCAAGGTGCTATCAAAGAAGCTGTGATGAATTGTTACAGTGCATCTTGTACATATTACAGACTGCTTCCACAATGCATTGGTGGTGGAGGGAACAATTGTTTTACTTGGTGGATGGGGTGCCAATTAAGCAGGTTGGATGGTGCTGAACCCCTTATGTCATCCAGGCAAGTGGAGAGTCTTCCATCACCTCCTAACCTGTCTTTGGAGATGGTGGACAGGCTTTGGGGATTCAGGAGGTACAGTTACTCTCTCAGAATTCCCAGTCTCTACAGAGCTTTGAGCTGATCCATTGGTTTTGAGGTTGCTTAGCTCTGGCTATTGCATGCTTCTTCTGCTCTTTGGCATGGCAAGTAGTCCTCTGCTGTAATTCCATCATGTCAATACCTCATTATTATGCATGCCTGGTACATCCCTGACAGCCCCCCCGCACTCTTCATTGAAGTCGAGAAATTCTGCGGCTTGATGGTTGTGGTAGGTTGGCAGATGAAGGAATATGTTAGATCATGAGGTGACAGATTCTGATTGATTACAGTTCTGCCACTGCTGATGGACCTCAGGGCCCCATGGATGCCCAGTTTTGAGCTGCTAGATCTATTCCGAATCTATCCCATTTAGCACGGTGGTGGTGTCACACAACACGAAGAGTGTGCTCAGTGTGCACATGAGACTTCATCTCCACCGAGGCTTTGGGGTGATCACTCCTATCAATACTTTTCTGGACAAATGGATGGTAGACTGGTAGGGTTTTGCCTCTTTTTGGTTGCCTCACACCTGCCTCAGACCCAGGGTAAGACTTCCCGGTCACGCTCGCCCCAAGACCGGAAAATCCCACCCGAGCTCAACAGACCTTTGCAGAACCCTGCCCTGCCCGCTACAATTCCTGTGGCAGGTCCAATGGGAAAATTCTGCCCCTAGTCTAGCCGCTATGTCCTTTAGGATATGGCCAGCTCCACCTTTAGTGGTACTGCCAAGCCACTCTTGGTGATATATATTGAAGTCCCCACCCAGAATATACCCTCGCCGCCTCAGTATTTCCTCCAAAAAAAGGCAAATATGAGAGAAGTTGTAAGATGGGCTACTGTGGTGAAGTGCCATGTTGTTGCAGTAGGAGAAGTGTTATTCTTAACTCCAGCAGCCATTACATCCTAGAGAACCTCACTCTGAACCTCTGTATCTCACCTGATATGGAAGTATCTGACACCAACAATAAGACATTTGAGCAGAATTAGACCACTTGGCCCATCAAGTCTGCTTCGCCATTCAATCATGGTTGATATTTTTCTCATGCCCGTATTAATCAAGAACTATCTAACTCCACAGCCTTCTGTGGCAAAGAGTTCTACAATAGGTGGAAAGGAATGCAGAACTGTCCAGTTTTCTTACATAACAGCTTCCATTCAAATTACTTGTATTGAAGTCCAGAATGAGAATAAGACATTATATATATATGCAAGTTTTTTTTTTAATAAACTGACCTGGGCACAATAATTGTAAACAAAAAGTTTCCCAATCCTCAAAAGCATGGCATCTATTGGAGAGGTGTGGCAAAAACAGGGACAGACTAAAGGATGCCATTTTCTACCACGGGAGCATACATGACCAAGTTTTGTAAAGCTGTAAACCCAATGCTAAGTACTGAGGATAGACTGAGTGCAAAGCTGAAGGATATGGGATGAAAGTTAGCAAGATACAACCAACACTGAGTGTCAGACAAAATGTTACTTTTCTCTGAACTCTGGATCTGTGGAAAGTTCCCTGGAAAAAAGTGTTGACATTGTATCCATTCCTCCAAATAAGTTGGATATATGTCTGCTTAGGAATGGCATTGAATTCTACGCAAACAAGAATCCGCTAGTTTAAATATACACCCCTGCTACTATTGGCATACCATACAGGTCTCACCATCTACAGGATTCACTGCAGCAACTCACCAAGGTTGCAAGTTTTCCGAAACACAAGAGGCAGAATACTCCGACTGCGCTTGTCTAAAAGCCAGATATTCCCGCCCAACCGGCAACGGCATCTCACATTCTCCACAACCCGCCTGCTAAATGGCGGGCAGGATGGGAACATTCCAGCCAAGATATCCAGCACCGAGAAGGACAAGGGAAGAAGACGTGTGGGAACAGCATCACCTCCAAGTAGCACAACAACCTGACTTGGACATATCCCAGTGTTCCTTCATCTTCACCGGCTCCAAATCCTGGAAGCCCTTCCCTAACTACACCTTGGCAGCACGCTCACCTTACAGGGTACGGCACGCAGAAGACTAACCACCATTTTCTACAGCATGTACATGGGACTTAATGGGATTGAGGGTTATAGGTAGGCCTGGTAGGTAGGGATATGATCGGTGCAACTTGTGGGCCGAAGGGCCTGTTTGTGCTGTAGTGTTCTATAATTGGGTGATGATTGTTGGCCATGCCACTGCAACAATAATGGATAAAAGCCATAATTAAATATCCTACAGTCCACAACTGCTGGGACCGTGTAAATATTTTTTGTGGTAAGCAAATGGCTAGGCCTCAGTTATAAAGGTACATGGGGTTAGATTTTAGCTCCTATTAATTTTGGGAGTCAGTAAGCATTTCCTGACGAGTTCACAATAGAATAGATTCTACTTTGACTATTGAAGAAATTATCTTTTGTTAGTTTATGTTTCATGATATTCTTATTGAGCTAGAACTTGTTGGAGTGGGATGCCATGTTAGGGCGGGATTTACCAGCCCTTCCTGCTGGCAGGATTTTCCCATCCCGCCAAAGGCAACCCCCGCCATGGCAGGGTGGGCGAGCCATACAAAATGCTATAGACCTTGGCAGGACTGGAAGATCCTATGGTGGCCAATGGTGATGTGCCTCCGTTGCTGGAAAACACACCGAAAGACAACTGGAAAACCCCGACTTTTTCCCTCATGCTTCAACCCGAAAAATCTTTGTACTGCAAAATGTGAAAAGTTCAGACGGATTGCATGAAAATCAATGGTTTAAAAACAAGGGAAATGTTGACTGCAAAACCCAATGTACAAATTATTTTTGGGGCATATTTTAGATCTTTCCAAAACAGGAAAGCTGCGTTTATGTTTTGTGGGTTTTGCAAAATGTTAACTATATAATTAAAGGACAAATTGTCTGCAAGTGATTCATCACTCAAATTATATGGCAATTTGTGTTTTACTGAATGGACAAGAGCTTTGCATGAAAAATTTCAACCATGAAGCTGTCAAGTTAGATACAGTATTCTAACCTATTATGTGCTGTGTAATTATATTAACAGAAAAGTAATTACAACTGTGACCTCAAGATCAGAACGCAAGGACAGCTTCAGTTGTCTTGTCTGAAAAGGAAGAGGTGGGAGAGCAGGATCCCTGAATTTACCTCCCTATGTTACCTACCGATCATACTGCCTTGGCAATATGAGATGCTGGCAAACATGGGCAAATAAGCCACAATAAAACTGAAGGCAATGGAACCAGGGGCAAACTCTCTAATGGGTGGAGTCAACCTAGAACAAAGGAGGATGGTTGTTATTAATGGAAGTTCATCAATTTAGCTCCAGGGTATCGCTGCAGGAGTTCCTCAGGGTAGTACCCGAGCCCAACCTTCTTCAGCTGCTTCATCAATGACCTTCATTCATAGAATAGTAACATTCACAGAAGGAGGTTATTTGGCCCATCAAGTCTGCACTGACAACAATTCCATCCAGACCCTAATCCTGTAACCCGCTATTTGCCCCACTAATCTCTCTAACCTATGCATGCCGGGACACTAAGGGGCAATTTAGCATGGACAATCAACCTAACCCGCACATCTTTGGACTGTGGGAGCAAACCAGAGCATCCAGAAAAAAATCAAGCAGGCATAGGGAGAATGTGCAAACTCCGCACAGTGACCCAAGTCAGGAATCAAACCCAAGTCCCTGGAGCTGTGAGACAGCATTGCTAAACACTGTGCCAACAAGTTGCCCCTCCATTCATGCCAAAGTGCCAGGCAAAGGCCATCTCCAATTTGACAGAATCTTAACTACTTGGCCTGGACATTCAATGGCATTAAAATTGCTGAGCCACTTACCAACAACATCCCGGGGATCACCACCAAACAGAAACTTAACTGGATCAGCTACATAAACATCATGCCTACAAGAACAGGTCAGAAGCTGTGTGTTCCTGGGTGATTCACTTCCTGACTCCCTAAAGCCTTTCCACCATCTGTAGATCACAAGGCAGGAGTGTCGTGGAATAGTCTTCACTTGCCTGGGTGGGTGCAGCTTCAACAATGCTCAAGAAGCTCAACATCATCCAGGACAAAGCAGCTTGTTTGATGGGTACCCCTTCCACCAGTCTAAATATCCACTCCCTTCATCATGGGCACACTACCTGCAGTGTTGACCATATACAGGATGCACAGCAGCAACTCACCAAGGCTTTTTTGACAGCGCTGCACAAACCTGTTAAGCACACCACTTAGAAGGACAAGAATAGTAGACACCCAGAACATCACCGCCTCTTAGTTACAAAGCATCCCAATTTGGAAATGTGTGTCAAATTCTTGGAATTCCTCTGTAACAGCATGGTGGGAATAATTACACTACATGGACTGCACTGGTTCTCAAAGACAATTCTCCACCACCTCCTGAAGGACAAATAGAGATTGACAATAAACGCTGGTTTTGGTGATATCTGCATCCCATGAATTAACTTTAAAAATTTTCAGAACTGTGTAAAAATTATTTGCAGGTTGTTTGTGTTTAACATAAGAACACAAGGAATAGGAGCAGGAGTCGGCCACCTAGCCCCTCGAGCCTGCCCCGCCATTCAATAAGATCATGGCTGATCTGATAGTAGTTCAGTTCCACTTACCCACCTGCTCCCCATAACTCTCAATTCCCTTATTGATCAGAAGTCTATCTACCTGCGACTCAAACATATTCAACGAGGTAGCCTCCACCACTTCAATGGGCAGAGAATTCCAGAGATTCACTACCCTCTGAGAGAA
Source organism: Carcharhinus amblyrhynchos (assembly GCF_965287045.1). Lineage (NCBI taxonomy): Eukaryota > Metazoa > Chordata > Chondrichthyes > Carcharhiniformes > Carcharhinidae > Carcharhinus > Carcharhinus amblyrhynchos. Next base: position 137,320,952 of record NC_137327.1, read on the forward strand.
GAAGTTCCTTCTCAACTCTGTTCTAAGATTAATACATTAATATACCGTGATCAACCTATTAAAGCATATTCGAGTCTGTTTAAGATGGAGGAGAAGTCATGCACTACAGTTAGGCTCAGGCTGATAAATGGTGAGTAGCATTCATCCGCCTAAGTGCCTGGTAAGGGCCATCTCCAATAATTTTAACCATTTCGCCTGGACATTCAATGGCATTAACATTGCTGAGTCACTTGCCATCAACACCCTGGGGATCACCACCAAACAGAAACTTAACTATACAATGCCTTTCTCCAACTAGCTAGAAACTGACAAAATTCTAACAGGGTTAGACAGGGTAGATTCTGAATGATTCCCAATGGTGGAGGAGTCCAGAACTAGGGGGCAGTATGACGATAAAAGGTAAACCTTTTAGAACTGAGGAGAGAAATTTCTTCAACCAGAGGGTGATGAATTTTTGGAATTCACTACCACAAAAAGTAACTGAGGCCAAAAGGTTATGTGATTTCAAGAGGAAATTAGATTTAGCTCTTGGGGCTAAGGGGATCAAGGGATATGGAGAGAAGCGAGGGATCAGGATATTGAATTTGATGATTAGCCATGATCAAAATGAATGGCAGAGCAGGCTGGAAGAGCCGAGTGACTCATTCCTGCTTCTAGTTTCTATGTTTCTCTGTTCTTAACCATCTCTGGATTCCTAATCTGCAGCTAGTATTTTATATGGATGCTATTCATGCCTATCAACTATTCTGCTACACTGAGATCAAAGGCATCACTGATTTACTTCCAGCTAAAACATACCCGATATGCACAGCTAAAAATATTGGGAAAATGCAATTAGAAATCAGTTACAGACCCCACTTTACAGCTAGAACATCCACAAGTTTGAAAATTCAATTGGCACGACTGAAGAACATCTGCTGGTATTAAACATTTCCTCGGCTAATGACTCAAAGGAACAGTGTCTGCTTCTGGGAGGAGACTGACAGGCCCTTATCAGCTCTGAAATTGCTCCTGGTTCATACATCAACCAATTCCTTTGTCTTTGAAACTGCCATTGTCGGAGCACAAAATTACAGTGCAGTGGCTGTCATTCACCACTCCGAACCCCGGGCTGCTGAAGGTCAAATTCAATTACAAAATGGTTAGAGTAAGGCCATCTCCAACCACTGAATTTGTCTGCAAAACCAGTGATTTGATTTAATAGGAGATGATGTGTGTTTACTCTGGGGCCAGCATTTAGGTTCCTGCACAAGATCAAATGCCAAATAATTAGGAAAGGCAACAACAGAATGCACATGTCATTTCCAACCTTTGGAAACTCTCAATCCTTAATTACACCGTTCTGCTGATTGTTAGTACCAGATGCACATTTACATTCAGAGAAACTTGGATGAGGATTGCTAATGTTTAATTAAATCAACCCACAAAACTTGAAACTTTTCTGACATTGCTCCAGCTAAACAGACTACCATGCTCAGCATGAACCTCTCGGAATAATTTAACTTCCTTTATCCGATCCAGTCTATAACTGTACATTCAGCTCGTTAAGTTACCCTCAGCCTACAGCAGCCACTGCTTGTTCTACTTGTGCCTGTTTACAGCTGATTGGACACATTTTAACAGTTTAACCAGCAACCACTTTCTAAAAAGTCATCACGGTGCAAGAAAATCTGAAAGATCCAATCGGTGAAGCTAAAATTCCAATTGGTCAACCTGGATGGTAGGGGACGTATCCCGAACAGTAATGCAAAGGATGCAGGAATAGAGCTCTGCTCCTCTAAGCTTAATCTCAGGAATTTGGGTGCATTGACAAAAAGATTTAAGGATGAGAGACTTCAAGAGAAGTGAAAAAGAATTTGTGTAGAACAGAATGCCTTGAAGCCCAAATCATCTGGTTGAGTTTTCGGGGTCATTTCCAGCTGTTACAGGGCAGTGCTTCTCTCCTTTTCTCAACTAAATGAGGATTTAATTGCCATTTGCATCAATGGATATGTGATTTATTTGTGTATGCATTTCTCCTGTCTATTTTGCACGGTTGGGGCTAATGCGCATAGTTTACACTTCTAATTATGATCTGCTGGCACTGCAGTGAAGGGAATATGTGTACGATTACGAGCCAGGACAGTCAGGGTGGGAGTAAGCATGAAATTAAAGGAATAGGGTTCCCTATGCATCCCCAACCTCTCAGTGATTTTGCAAAGGGGGTTGGATAAGACTTCTGGGATGACACACACTTTCAGACTTAGTCAGGAACACCAAATGTATTTATTAAGAAGGAAAAGCCGGCAGCCCAGCGGCTGCCTCAGTCCCTATATGTCTTCTATGGGTCTTCAGGAGACTAACAGGTGTCAGGCCACAGGCAGTGTCATCAATAATCCATTGTATCCCCATTGCCAATGTGATGAAGCACGCTCACAGACTTCCTCAGCAACACCAAAGATATTTATTCACAAGAAAAAATTGTACAAAGATCAGCAGCCCATTGGCTATCCTAATCCCTACATGCCTTATGAAGTTAGGTTGAGGGAGCTGGGACTCTTCTCCCTGGAGAGACGAAGGTTGAGAGGCGACCTGATAGAGGTTTATAAAATGTTGAGAGGAATAGATAGGGTGGATTCTCAGAGGCTATTTCCCCGGGTTGAAATGGTCACTACGAGAGGACACAGATTTAAGGTGCAGGGAGGAAAGTACAGAAGTGATGTTAGGGGTAAGTTTTTCACTCAGAGGGTGGTGAGTGAATGGAATCGGCTGCCGTCAGTGGTGGTGGAGGCGAACTCACTGGGGTCTTTTAAAAGACTTCTGGATGAGTATATGGGGTTTAATGGGATTGGGGGTTATAGATAGGCTTATAGATTGGTAGGTGTTGATGTGATTGGCGCAACTCGTGGGCCGAAGGCCCTGTTTGTGCTGTAGTGTTCTATGTTCTATGTCTCCAGACTGTCTTCCGCCCAAGAGAGAACTCCACCCTCTGGGGTGATTACCACACTCAGCCGCAATTGTCCTCAAGCCAGGTGACCCTCTTCTCCTGTGTTTCCCTTAAAGGAACAATTGTCACATCCACCCCCCCTTTTACTCTTTTTCCAATAGCCAAGTTACTCAGACCTAAATTCAAACTAAACATTACGTACGAGTTGGACAATGATGGCACTGTGGTTAGCACTGGTGCCTCACAACGCCAAGGACCCGGGTTCGATTCCTAGCTTGGGTCACTGTCTGTGTGGATATTGCACATTTTCCCCGTGTCTGCGTGGGTTTCCTCTGGGTGCTCCGGTTTCCTCCCACAGTTTGAAAGATGTGCTGGTTAGGTGCATCAACCATGCTAAATTCTCTCTCAGTGTACCCAAACAGGTGCCAGAGTGTGGCAACTGGGGGATTTTCATAGTAACTTCATTGCAGTGGGACGCCCCCCCCACACCCACCAATTGCCCTGCCCCCAACAGGTCCTGCCCCCCCTATTGCACCCCTCCCCCCTGCTCCCTTGGCACTACCCCAGGCAGTGCCATTGTCCCCCCTGGGCATTGGCACTTTGCCACTTGGGGCAGTGCCAGGGGGCTCAGGGTGGCACTGGCAAGGTGCCAATGATGTGGGGAGGCTGGCATTGGACTGGGATAAACACAGTAAGAAGTCTCACAACAAGTCTCACAACACCAGGCTTTTGCTATAAGTAAACCTGTTGGACGTTAACCTGGTGTTGTGAGACTTCTTACTAAGGTGCCAATGCCCAGGGGGTGCCTCTGCCTACCGCCTGACCCTCTGGCAGGCCTTGATTGCCCCCTTTCACTCCAGCAGCAGACCCTGTTACTGGGGAGTTAGGAGCTACAGTAATCCCGGCTGAAGTGTAATATCCAACCTGGTGGGGTGGGCAGGCGGGCTAGTTGGCTCGGAGACTTCAGTCATGGGCCTGCTAATGCCATTTAAATGATATTTAAACTGCCCGCTGCATAATTCATGCAGCTCTGCGCCAATTTCCAACGCGGAGCTCACGGTGCTAGCAATCCGGCACTGGGAGAAGCGTTCAGTGCCGGACACCAAGCACGAATAGTGTGATTTGACCAGCGCGTGAATCTCCTGGTCGGCTGTGCTAAAAAAACAATCAGGGCAGCAGGACGGGAGAATCGCAGCCAAAGTGCAAGATTTTCCACACGCACCGCCCCAGAACAGGAAAATCCCACCCAGGGGCAAATAGACCTTTGCATCGTCCGTCCCCACGCCCGCTACAATTCCCATGGTGGACAACAGAAAAATTTGCCTCCAGGTACTTGAGTTGGTTTTTTTTTTAAACTATTTACAGTTCCAAGTATGGTCTTGCCTGGAGCTCTTCCACGCAGACTTGCTGCTTTTCCATTCACGACTGTTTCAGCAATTGTATTGTGAGCTTCTTTCTCTGTCTCAATTATTAATTATCAATTTCAATTCTTTTACCCCTTCATTGTTTCTCATTGTCAAGCTTCCCTTCTTCAAGCTCTGATTCTCCTGATTCCATTGTTCACTGGGCTTGTTTCATTTTCTAGTTCCTTTTTCATGGAGTTCAGTTTATTCTACATTGTCTCATTAATGTTTCCTTCTTGATTTAATTTTGAAAATTTTTGTATCTTTTTTTCAGGTTTGCTGTCAGTCATTTCATCTTGTTGTCTTTGTTGCTTCCCCTTTATGCTCAATAGTTCCTAATTTAAAGTGAAGTTTATTTATTGGTCACAAGTAAGGCTTACATGGACACAGCAATGAAGTTACTGTGAAAATCCCCTAATTGCCACAGTCCGGTGTTTGGGTCAATTCACCTAACCAGCACGTCTTTCAGAATGTGGGAGGAAACCGGAGCAATCGGAGGAAACCCATGCAGACATGGGGAGAATGTGTAGACTCTGCACAGGCACTGACCCAAGCCAGGAATGGAACCCAGGTCCCTGGCACTGTGAGGCAGCAAACCACTGTGCCATCGTGCCACCCATAATTTCTTTTGAAGTAATTAATTTCTGTGGGCAATCCATCATGTTCTTGCTGGACATATTCACATCACAAATGGAACTTTCATTTCTGCTTGTCTTAACTTTGGCTAAACCCTTTTTGCTTTCATGTTAGTCGAGTTTGTCTCTGAGGAAGTGTTGACTTGTTTCCATTCTGCAATTCTCTATCTGCTTTTCATTGGTCATTTAGTGTCTTTCATTGTCCTTTTTCTGAGGTCCTTCAGTGCCCCCCTTCTGGGGTCTTCTGCGCCCACGTTTTGGGGTCTTTCATTGTCTCCTCGGAGGTCTTGCGTTGACTCTTCCTTGAGGTCTTTGTTGCTTATGGACATTTTTTGAGAGATGCCTTCTGTTTCTTCTTGTGATTAACACAGTGAGAAGTCTCACAACACCAGGTTAATTTGGTAACAAACGCTACTCCTTCGTCAGGTGAGTGGGGAACTAGTGGTGTTTGTTACCAAATAAACCTGTTGGACTTTAACCTGGTGTTGTGAGACTTCTTACTGTGTTTACCCCAGTCCGACGCCAGCATCTCCACATCATGACTACTATCTTCTTGAGGTTGCCAGTTTAAATCATCCCCACTAACTCTTTGGATGGTGGGAAGGGAAACCAGGCTTAAATGTTGAAACTAAACTATTGAGCTGGACCCCAACTGTTTTACCAATGTTTGTGATGAATTCCTTTAGTTATTTAATAGACTTTGGGGGGAATGGGATTTTTGCACATCAGTAGAGCCACTGATTACCCATTTTGCCTATTAAATAGGAAACTTCTATCATTTCGATTTGAAGAATAATTTGTTAGGAATCAGGAGAGCAGTCTTTGCTTTTGGTTACATTGCTGAGTTAGAATGTTGGATGATCAAATCCTGCTCCAGAGCCTTGAGCACAAAATCTGGTCAGGCATCTTGGTGCATTAAGGAGGGAGAGATGGAATTTTGATGTTGCCACCTTCAGACGAGACATTAAGTGGAGTCAGCCTTCCCACTTTTAATGTAAAAGGTTGATGTAAGGTCCTGTTCTCCTGGCAGCCTCTTCAATGTTTATATCTTAACCAGCTTCACTAGAACAGATTACTTGATTACCATGTTGCTGTTTGTGGGATCTTGCTCTGTGGAAATGGCTGCTGCATTTCCGACAACAGTAACTCCATTTCAAAAATATTCCATTGGCTGTAAAGCACTTTGGGACATTCTTTTTCCTCACCTAATTTTTCATTGTACTAGGATACTGTGGATATAAACTGGTTTAACTTGTGAAAAAAAAGCTACAATTGCAAATGTAGGTCGTTAGTTTGGCATGACTAAAGTAATTTTACCAAAGCTGCGTAGTTTATTAAATGATAGAACCATAGAATCCCTACAGTGCAAAATGTGGCCATTCAGCCCATTGGGTCTGCACTGATCATTACCCCAACTTACCCCATAACCCTACTCAACTAACGGGCAATTTAGCATGGCCAATCAATTTAATGTGCACATCCTTGGACTGCAGAGGAAATCGGAGCACCCAGCGGACACAGGGAGAATGTGCAGACTCCACATAATCATCCAAGGTCAGAACTGAACCCAAGTCATGGCGCTATAAGGCTGCAGTGCCAGCCACTGTGCGGTCAATAGCTGTATCCTGAAATTCCATAGAGTTTCTCCCAGACTCTCACCAATGTTACGGAGAGGCCCCATTTAATTTCAGGCCCTACATATTTTCGAAGATACTGCTACTCAGCCTGGCCATTCATTAAAACATTCAAGATTGCAACCAGTATTGTCATTTTTAAATTTAGCACTGATAGATGCCAGATAATAGAAAAAGCCAGCCCAGTCTGAAGGATACTGACATTATCATTATCCCATTTTCAAAGTTATGCTTTAAACATTGCCACTTAATGAAACTTTGTCTCTGCACTAGTCCAAGCCTCCCCACACACTTAAAAGATTTTACCAGAGAAACAATCAACACGTGAATCACACAGAAACATTTTCAATTATGAATAATAATATTCATAAGGAATCTCCTTTTTGTAAGCTGCATCTGAACATATTGTAACTGTGGAGTGATTTATCCACACACTTTGTTTTGCCTGTGTTAGGAATTGAGGTGCATGTATCTGGAAATAGAAGGACATTCCTTTGTGTTCTAATTTATGTCGGCTTGGGCAATCACTTTATCAATTAATATTAATTCATTTATTTTTTCTGTATTGTGACAAACTCTTTGGCCCTCGAAGCATTAGCAGGTTCCACTTACCAGAGTCGGCAGGAGACTTACTACGACGAGATGCTCCAGAGCTTTTGCTTGTGGACCTTTGTGAAGCATTAGCTGATTTACCACCAGTGTTTGTTTTCACCACACGGCACTCTGTTTTAAAAGTAGAAAAGAGCCACATTTAATATTAGCCTCTCACAAATAATAACGATTGACAATTAACCATTTCCAATCTGACTTACTTCCTGGCTAATTTGCTGGATTCCCTGGAAGACCTTAAACACTCATGTTGTGTATTTCTATATTTATAACTGCAATAAAAGTTTGTGCGTTGAAGGTACTGTTTGAGAACGGAGGTGCATTTGCTTATTTTGCCGAGTCTCATTTATAGAAGTTACAGCACTGGCTGAGAATCAATTCGTAGAGCAATTATTAACTGGATCTTTGGCATGAGGTTATCGGTACCATTTTTGTATGTTAGATACATCGCAAAAGAAGGCATAGCCACAGAAGACTGCAAGGTGGCTATCTGACTGACCTAGGTATGGCCAAGAGTTCATTATGACTTGGAAAAATTTAGTTCAGGGGTTTCAAATCTGCAGCCTTCCCAAGGCGATTTTTAATTCTACACCTGAACTATTGCTTCCCAGGAGATGACAATAATTGAAAGAAAGATCTGGAGGTAGGATCAACTTGCAATGGGAGCTCTATCACATACAGTGCTGTTGCCTGGAACTCTTTCTGATGTATGTAAAAGTTCACACATTGAAGTGAAAGTTTTTGACCTAATTGATTGTGTACTGTTTATTAATAAATTTCATGTTAAATCATATGTGGTCTCTCGTTTGGAGTCACTGTTTGAAGCCTAAAGGAATGTGTTTAGTAATTGGTGTGATGCCACCACTCTTTATCACTCTTTATTAAAAATTTTACATTTTTAAAAGGTTGTTCGTAAAAATGCAAAGCAAAAAAAAACCCTAATGTCAGGATACAGAAAGTGGTGATTTGAGATGTAGTTATTTTTTCCATTTCCAATATTTAACAGCGGCTCTCATAACACAGCTCAGAGAACAACTGCAAACCTTTTGAGCCTTGGCACATTTGCTACTTCCTTGGGCTGCACTTGTATTCACTTGCCTGTGAGTAGGTACTAAAGCCAAGATGCTATTCACTTTTTTAGCTTTACAGCACAATTGGTCCACGCCAACATTAATGCCCCGCATGAATCTCCTCCCACTCCTTTTCACCTAACATAATCAGCATATCCTATTCCTTTCTCCCTCATGCTTACCTAGCTATTCTTCAATGCAACTATGCTGTACACCTCAACTGTCCCACATGGTAGTGAGCTCTGCATTCTTACTATTCATGGGGTAAAGAAGTTTGTCCTGAATTCTCTCTTGGTTCATTAATCACCATCTTACATTTATGAGCACTGAATTTGTTCTCCCCCACACCGCCCATCATTTATCCTTTGAAATCTGGTCTCAGTTCATCATTTCTTGGTGCACCAAGTTGACAGAATCACAGAACCCCAACAGTGCAGAAGGAGGCCATTTGGCCCATTAAGCCTGCACCAACAACAATCTCATCCAGGTCCTATCCCTATAACCCGATATATTTACCCTCCTAATCCCCCTGGCACTATGGGGTAATTTAGCATGGCCAATCAACCTAACCCACATATCTTTGGAGTGTGGGAGCAAACCGGGGCACCCACACGAAACCCACACAGACATGGGGATAATGTGCAAACTCCACACAGACAGTCACCCGAGGCCGGAATTGAACCTGGGTCCCTGGCGCTGTCAAGCAGCAGTGTTAACCACTGTGCTGTTATAGAGTTACGGAGAATGCCTTGAAAGCAAACAACTTTGTTTGGGACTCTTTAAAACAAATTGAATCAATAGCCCTGTTTGAGTGAATCCTACAGTTCTCCCATTTTGTTGGGTCTATTTCGAGGTTCAGCTCCTTTCTTGCTTTTGCCATTTAGTCTGTGTCCGTGCCTACTTGTCATTTTCCACATCAAAGTATAAGGTCAATTTGGACCAGGAGATTGTGGTTTGTGATTTTAAAGGGGGAATGTGCAGAGATACAGGGAGAAGGCAAGAGGAACGACACTAGGTGCATGTCTCATTCAGAGAGCCAGCACATATAAAATGGGCCAAACAGCCTCCTTCTATGTTGTAACAATTCCCTGGTTCCATTATGTATCACTGATGGCCACCCAATGATAACCTGCAATGATTTGCCTGTTAAGAGAATAACACAGGACAACCTACCAAAGACAAACCCATCTCCCACAGGCATGGAATGCAGTGGTGTTGCTGTAAATGGAGAAAGCTTTATAGCTTACCCATGAGCTTTGTTTCCAATAAAGTGCATGGATGCAAATTGCACTGAAAGGGAATAGGGAGGTTTTTCTTTTCCCGTAATTTATTTTCAATTCATCAGCTAATATATTTACTGAATACCTGAGTGAAATAGACTAGGGAAGAGGGCGGCACAGTGGCTGGCACTGTTGCCTCAGAGTGCCAGGGACCCGGGTTCAACTCCAGCCTTGGGTCACTGTCTGTGTGGAGTTTGTGTGTCCACCCTGTGTCTGCATGGGTTTCCTCCGGGTGCTCCGGTTTTCTCCCACACTCCAAAGATGTGTGGGTTTGGTTGATTGGTCATGCTAAATTGCCTCTTTGTGTCAGAGAGATTATCAGGGTGTATGTATATGGAGTTATGGGAACAGGGCCTGGGTGGGATTGTTGTTGGTGTAGGTTCAGTGGGCCGAATGGCCATTTTCTGCACTGTAGGAATTTTATGATTCTATGAAGACCCCAGGTTCAATCTATGTTCATTGGAAGTGCATCACTTAGAACCGCAGAACCCTACAGTGCAGAAGGAAGTCATTTAGCCCATCGAGTCTGCATCAATCGCAATCCCACCCAACCCTATCCCCATAACCCCATGTATTTACCTTAGCTAGTCCCCCGACACCAAGGGGCAATTTATCATGGCCAATCAACCTGACTCATGTGTCTTTGGACTGTGGGAGGAAACTGGAGCACCCTGAGGAAAGCCACGCAGACACAAGGAGAATATGCAATCTCCACATAGACAGTGGACTGAGGCCAGAACTGAACCTTGGTGTCTGGTGCTGTAAGGCAATAGTGCTAACCACTGTACTACTGTACCCTAAGCAACAGGGCTCCTGGATTATGGGCTGTTAAACCACCTCATGTTCCTGCTCAGGATCCCTAGTCAGCAGCATCTGCCGGAAGAATGCACATGTAAGCATCAGCCACATTGTCTGCCAAGGCTCATAAATGACTAATGGGAGAAAATCTTGAAGCAACTACAACCTACAGAGCGATAGTCCAGCGTGGAGCCAGTTCCATCAGGAAAGAGGTGGAAGGCAAAGAAAATAAAGAATGTAATTTGATGAAATTCTCTTTAGCAAATGTGTGCAATTATTGTTAGTTCTTATTTGTCAAATGTTAACATGGATGTGCCTTACCTGTTGGACCTCCTACTAAACCGTTATCCGATACAGACTTCATTTGGGAAAAGATTGGCTCACCTGTTTCTTATTTGAAACACTGCAAACCAGATTCTCCCTGTGAGGGCATTTTTCACAGCATTAAAAAGAGAATTGCACTGGGGAACACATTATAGGGAGGGTGTTTAATGTGGTTTCTCTATTAAAGAGGCAGCCATAAAGAATATATATTGCAGCAGAAATTGTGGTATAATCAGAGGCTGCTTTAATGAGGGGCTGCTGTTTACATCAGCGCGCTTTGCAAAATAGGCTGCAGCAGAGGAACTAAATGACTGCTAGACTGAAATAAAACTGTCTGACCTCAACATGAACTATAGTTTGCAATTGGTAGAGTATTACTGGCAAATCATCAGAGAGCAGCATTTTCAAATGTTTGGCCACTCGTGCATGAAGTTCAGACAATCTGTTTGAGAGGTTGTGCCTGGGGCCGATAGGATTAGAAACAAGCTAAACTGCATTGGATTTTTCCCTTAGATAAAACATATATAAGCAATCAAGAAAGGTCTTCAATCTAATTGTCCCTTTCAGGTTCATGACATGTTTGATGTATCTTAAAAGGAAGGGGTGGTAGAATCCATGAGCTGGTTACTATCGGCTGGCTTTTGAATGTCAGCTCCTATAGCAGGAAGGCAAACTGACGGCAGATCAAGAGAGTCAAGGGTTATGGAGGGGCTGCAGAAAAATGGAGTTAATACTACAACCAGGTCAGCCATGATCTTGCTGAATGCAGGAGCAGGCTCGAAAGGATGAATGGTCTATTCCTGCTCCTAATTCTTATGATCTTAGATAGTAACGTGCCATTTGTAATTGTAACAAACATTTATCATATTTTATCTTTATTCTCTAGGGGCGGCATGGTGGCACAGTGGATAGCACTGTTGCCTCAGCGCTAGGGATTCGATTCCCTTGGGTCACCGTTTGTGCAGAGTGTGCATGTTCTCCCCAGTGTCTGTGTAGGTTTCCTCCGAGTGCTCCAGTTTCCTCCCACAGTCTAAAAGGCGTGCTGGTTAGGTGCATTAGCCATGTTAAATTCTCCCTCAGTGTACCCGAACAGGCGTTGGAGTGTGGCAGCTAGGGGATTTTCACAGTAATTTTGTTGCGGTGTTAATGTAAGTCTACTTGTGAGACTAATAAATAAACTTCTGTCATCACCTCTTTCTAGTTTTGCAGCTAAAAATAATCCTGTCTTCTCTTTGCATTTCTAAATATGGCTAATCAAGCCAATAGATGCATTCAGAGTTCACAAGTTAGACCAAGGATGTTAACTGAACAACTCAGCAACAGCTGTATCTGCACTTTGTTTATTATTAAGCAAGAGTGGAAGAAAGAGCAAAGGACACATTATTATTTCAATTCAAAAAGTAATAGAAATAGGAGGGGGTAGCAAAAAGGAAAGAAAGGGAGAAATAGCAGCCAAATTCAAACAAGGGGTGACAGCAGGGACTGAGGGAAAAAGGTGGCAGCAAAGACTATTGAAAACAGAAAGATCAATGATTGAATTTTTAAAAGGCAACAGCAAGCGAGAGAGGGGAACTGGCATCCTTTGAAGAGAGACAGCAACAATTAATTAAAGAGACAGGAGAGCAACTAAATAGCACAAAAGAAAGAATAAACTCTCAAATGATCTAGTCAGCATTGTACAATGCACTATATTGCTGCTGAATATTCACATTTCTGAACAAGGAAGTTGGAAAAGGCACAGCTACATCATACGTCATTGTGTCTATTGATTTCTGCACTCAACGATATTTCAATGAATCCCTTCTCTGGTAATCAGCTTTTCTGTTCATCCCACAACATTGCAAACATTTCTGCTGCTGAAAATCTGTCGCCAGTGAATCCTTTACTTACCAACATCAAAACCTCCCAGCGTCCGACTTCTGTGCACCTCTTGGAGAGTACAAAAGTTTTAATCAGACAATTAACAGATCATAACACCTGGCAAACTTCTGAGCCATTTCCTCTAGTTTTTTTTAATGCTTCCTTTCCTTTCTGGGAGATTAACTCTCTGTCAACTCAGTTCTGGTAATCTCAGTTTCAATCGTACTGTTTTTACACACTAGAATTAAAACATTACTTTATGCCATATTTCATCACTTTTAATTTTTTTTATTTCAATCTAGTCCTTAATTAAAATTTCAGTCCCAGATAGTTCTCTGTACAAAACAATTACTTTGTTACTCAAATTTTGAATGCCTGAAATTTAGTATTTTGTTGATAAGTCCTGGAAAATAACATTTATCAAATGACAGTGACTCCACAAAGAGAGGCTTTGCTGTACTAGTTTCCAAAACTGTGGCTCCAAAACTAATTGAGATTCAGTTTACAGAACACCCCATGGTTATGTCCTGAGTAGCTCTGAGGTGGTACTGTATTTTTTATTACCAATGTAATTGTAAAGTAGCACACCAGGGTGTATGGCAATTTAGGAAGTTCATGTTCTGCTACTCATTCTGGAATTGAAATATTAAATCCTTGAGAGCCGATCCTTACATAAAATCAAGTGACAATGATAGAGGTCGAGAATCATTTCTGGGTTAGAAATGGCTGAGCTCGTTTCCCAAGTAGTTTCAATTGCATCATGTTAATTTATATTAAAAAAACTACACAATTGGAGAAAACATTCATTAGTATTCTTTAAAGAGCTGGTCACTCTATATAAAAATGAGTATTCAGCAAATAATAGTCTTTCATTTGTAGCAAGTGGGCCCCTCAGTTTCTTTGCTTCCCACGTTCTCATTTCCTTTTGGGCGTATTGACATTCTAAGTTAACAAGACAATTTTGTTCCTGTGCTAAATCCTATACATAATTTCCAATGTATAATCATTTCCTCTGCTATATGTAGTGGACAATAAATAAAAGTAATCTTTATGATCACATATGCAAAGTGTGCGAGAGGGATTTCAAATGAAATCTAAGTTTTGAATGTTGGCTTTTGGGCTAGTCCACTACACAAGATGGTACAGTAAAGATTTCATTATGGACTTTGTCTGGTTTGGTTATTCTTTCCATTAAAAGGGAGATCGAAACTTAATTATGTAGCCTTTTACTACATTACTGGATATAAATTGTCCCATTGGTAAGACGCAGCATGGGTTCATGACGGGCAGGTCATGTTTGACTAATTTGGTGGAATTCTTTGAGAACGTTAAATGTGCAGTAGAAAATGGAGAATCTGTGGATATGGTGTGTCTGGATTTCCAGAAGGTATTTGACAAGGTGCCGCACCAAAGACTGCTACATAAGATAAAGGTGCACAGTGTTACAGGTAATGTATTAGCATGGATAGATGATTGGTTAACTAACAGTGGGGGTAAATGGATGTTTTTCTGGTTGATGATCAGTGACTAGTGATGTGCCTCAGGGATCAGTGTTGGGACCGCAATTGTTTACAATTTACACAGATGATTTGAAATTGGGGACCAAGTGTGGTGTGTCAAAATTCACAGATGACACTAAGGTGGGTGGAAGAACGAAGTGTGCAGAAGATGCTTAAAGTCTGCAAAGGGATATAGATAGTCTAAGTGAGTGGGCGAGGGTCTGGCAGATGGAGTACATTGTTGGTAAATGTGAGATCATCCATTTTGGTAGGAATAACAGCAAAATAGACTATTATTAAAATAGTAAAAAATTGCAGCATGCTGCTGTGCAGAGGGACCTGGGTGTCCTTGTGCAAGAATCTCAAGGACATGGTCTGCAAGTGCAGCAGGTAATTAAGAAGGCAAATGGAACTTTGTTCTTCATTGCTAGAGGGATGGAGTTTAAAAACAGCGAGGTTATGTTGCAGCTGTGTAAGGTGCTGGTGAGGCCTCACCTGGAGTACTGTGTACAGTTTTGGTCTCCTTACTTGAGAAAGGATATACTGGCACTGGAGGGGGTGCAGAGGAGATTCACTAGGTTGATTCTGGAGTTGAGAGAGTTGGATTATGAGGAAAGACTGAGTAGACTGGGGCTACACTCATTGGAATTCAGAAGAATGAGGGGAGACTTTATAGAAACATTTAAGATTATGAAGGGAATAGATAAGATAGAAGTAGGGAAGTTGTTTCCACTGGAGGGTGAAACTGGAACTAGGGGACATGGCCTAAAATAAGGGGAAGCAGGTTTAGGACTGAGTTGAGGAGGAACTTCTTCACACAAAGCGTTGTGAATCTGTGGAATTCCTTGCCCAGTGAAGCAGTTGAGGCTCCCTCATTGAATGTTTTTAAGGCAAGGATAGATAAATTTTTGAACAGTAAAGGAATTAAGGGTTATGGTGAGCGGGCGGGTAAGTGGAGCTGGGTCCACAAAAAGATCAGCCATGATCTTATTGAATGATGGAGCAGGCTCGAGGGGCCAGATGGCCGACTCCTGCTCCTAGTCCTTATGTTCTTACATTTGGTTATCATGGGTCTCCTATGACCTATTTCCTCATTTTGTAATCAGAGTAATCTGTGTGTATTTAAATAGCCAAAGATGCCTTTACCCTACCCGAAGAATTATGGAACATAAAATCTATCACAGAATCCCTACAGTGCAGAAGGAGGCCATTCAGCCCATCAAGTCAGCACCGACGACAATCCCACCCAGGCCCTATTCCTGTAACACCACCTGTTTATCTTGCTAATCCCCTGACACCAGGGTCAATTTAGCACGGCCAATCCAGCTAACCTACACATATTTGGACTGTGGGAGGAAACTGGAGCACCTGGAGAAAACCCGCGCAGACACGCAGAGAATGTGCAAACTCCACACAGACAGTGACCCGAGGCCAGAATTGAACCCAGGTCCCTGGTGCTGTGAGGCAGTAGCGCTAACCACTGTTCTACCATGCCGCCCCAGCTTAGTGCCACAACAGACTCTCACTTACGGTGCAAAGTCAGGTTTGTCACATTATTTTGTGGGGTGCGGTTCTGTACAACATTGCATCAAATGTTGCATTACTTCTTTGTATTCTTAGCAAGAAAACTGCCGTGGCAATTATATCAAATTATGTTCAACTTGCTTAAAAAAGTGAGAATCAGTCACTGCAATTAAATGTGAAGGGTTTGTAATCCAAGAATTATTCCACTTCAAGTTTTGTTTATCTTCAATGCTAATAGTTTGCATTTTTGGGATTGTTAACAGGTACCAAAATGTGTGAAAAATGTTTGGACAGAAAATACAGCTTTGTACTCTGAGGAAAAGTTGGCTATTTCATTGTAATTTCGCTGGAACAATTTTCCTTACTGTTTAAGTTTACGCTATTTTGATTTTAGCCCAAAACAAAATCTGGAGATTGTGAACTTACTTCACAGTATTGCTGTAAAGAAAACACAGGCAGGCTAACAAATTACGTATCTGACCGAGAATTTGAACAATAATAGAAAAAAAGGCATGTTCACGTCAACTTTTCAGCATGGTGACACTTGCTCCATAGTTGTGAGAGAAGAGTTGAAGATGCATCAGTTCGTAATGTCTGGAAACGTGACATGTGAAAGTAATCCTTCAAGTATTTTACAATAGCCAGGGTGTTTGACTGGAGATTTCCTCAGAACCGCAATCAGTCAGCCACTGTAACTTCATCAGGAGTACCAGAAACCCCCTTTTACACAGGTAAGCAGGGTTTCCGTAGCCCCAATGAAATTCCAGTTCTTTGCTGATACAAAAGCTGCAGAAATCAGGCTTTTAACAATCTCTGAAGAACAAAGTTCCTTCTTGCAAATTCAGAAGGTTAGCAAAATCACAGCATCCCATAATCTCTGAGAATAATCATCCGTATTGTTCAATGGGCTGACAATTATGTGCTACGTGATATTCTTCTTGTCAAATTTTCCTCCTGCTTTGGAGAAAATCAGTGAACTGGGGTCAACGGAACCTGGGCAATGGAGCAACTGTGCCAAGAGTACTAAAGACAGCCACATCTTCCCTGCAAATGTTCTCTACTGCCGCCTCGTGGCTGGAGGTGTCTTGTGCCATGTTCAAAGTGGCTATTTAGTTAGTGTCAGCAGGCCATTTGACATTGGAGGGCATGATGTGCAGATGCCAGCATTGGATTGGGGTGGACACAGTAAAAAGTCTCACAACACCAGGTTAGAGTCCAACAGGTTTATTTGGAATCACAAACTTTCGGAGCGCTGCCTTTTCCTCAGGTGAATCATGGCTGAAAGTTGCCCTTACTCACCATCTAATTCACGCACCCTCCTCCAAGAACAGCGAGGCAACAATAAGGCCTGAACCTAGGTTGATTCTAACCTCCAAAACCAACACATAACCCAGGATGCTCAGGCGAGGTGCCGTGCCATTCTCCCAGATACCTCTACTCCACAAAGTAGGGGGATTCTCAGGTCATTTCCAAATCCATTCAGATTAGTTTTGCAAATGACCCCTGGTTGACATTATTTGGATTTTTGATTTGAAATTTTTATATGTAGAGACTACCATCACTGATCAAAGGAGCTGATATTTCTAAATAAGTATTGATGCGATGGGTTAAATAGCACAGATTTGCTCCATTGTCAGTCATTTATTGTCCTAGTACTAAAAAAGATATGACTAAAGTTGGCACAAGGTGATGACTGCACCAATAAGAGAATGATTGACAGTTCGGCCTGGATTTTGACTCTGAGTTAAAAACTCATCCAAACAACATTGGCATAAGATTTGTACATCCCACCAGTTCACTTAGATTCAAGCAGAGATGTAGAACAAATTAATAACAGCGATATGAATTAGATTTAATGTAAAAGAGACTTTTAATAAAAATTGTGTTGACCATTGAAAATGTAATTAAATAACGTTCTGGGACGGCTTTCAGCAAAGCAGCATTTAAGAAATATTAATTCAATAAATTCCTCAGGTGATTAGAATTGCAGAGTCAGAAGCTTAAAACTCCTCAAAGCACCATTGGCTGGAATGAAGAGCCCTGGTTTTCCTTTCTTAAATGGAGGTCGCTATGCAAAGAACACACAGAAACATGTGGCCAAAGAACATTTATTTGTAAGCTATTAACAGAAAAGTTGAAAGCACACAACAAAGAGAGGTCCCTCCCCCTGCAGACTCCCAAACCAATGCAGCAACAATTGGAAAGGTGGCCAACTGTGGGGTACAGGAGGCAGAAGATGGGCAGAAGGCTCACTTGTTCTGGGCCTGATCCCTTTGGTCCCTTGCCTTAATCATGGAATCCTGCTTGTGTGTGCAGCGGAACGACTTCCTTCCTAAATGAAACAGAAGGAGGAGGATGTCAAGAAACACCAAGCTCTCGAGAGCTAGAGATCACAACTGTTTAAAAAGAAACAACATATAGGTTGTGTGATGAACAGCAGGCACTCTTAAAAGTAAAATCTACTGGACAACATATGAACATGAGGAGGTGGAACAGCAATGGTACTTCAGTCAAGTCTTTGTGGAGGTTGGTTTGGTTATCCATGGATCAGCTTAACTGTTTTCCCACTTAACTAATTATCTCTCCGGGGTTTCTTAAGTAAAAAGAAAATGTAGCCATATATCGATGCCAGTAGGGCTGGTTTCATCAATTCCCCTGTCCAATTTGTGTAAGTCAAGAGTTCGAACAGGTTCAAGCATAGACAATTTTAGTAAACAAAACACCCTCAACAGCATGAACATCAAAGTTGGAGATCAAAAAATGTTTGAAGGTTTTCATGGTGATAACACTGGGGAAGATGAATTTTGGTTACACCATGTAAGATTTTGCTCTGAAAAGAGCAGTTGTTACCTTAAAACATTTCCTTGGAAATTCCGTTATGCCTCAATATTATTATCAAACATGCTCAACTTAATTACCACCATATCCAACAGTCAAATTTGATCCATTGCACCTTGGTATGCAACATATGCCAGGGAAGCTTTAGGAGATCTACCAACTCTATGTCATCTCCCAAGACAGAAATCTTTCCCATGTCAGCTGGTTACCCTTACTCAAGAAACACACTACCACCCATTCTACACAGTCAACCAATTAACAGCAAGAACGTTAATGTGTTCTGACTTATTACAAAGACAACAACTTGACCAATCAGCAGTAAGCTCTCACTCATATTCCTGTCATCCACTATCTACCTCTTTCAGCCCAGGGCTCCCTCCCTACCTTTATCTAATCTGATCTGAAACAGGTCTTTTACAGAGAGCCATAATTCAAAATCCCTGCATACATTCTGACATAGTAAGGATAATCTTGGGCCTGGATTACCTTCTAATGAAGTAACTAATGCTGACACGCCATTATGAGAAAAGTAGAAGTCACACTCAACTCATGTTATGATGACAAGTGCAAGGTCGGCATTTTATGCTCAAAACTTTGCACCATTTTCACCAAATCGATCCCTCTCCAAGGCCAATCTTCCAGGTTAAACCTTGGTGTTCAAATCGAGCTTCTGACCTAGTATTGTCTCAATCCCAAAGTCAGTCTAACCTCCATTCTGTATCATCCACTTTGGCCACCACCTGAGTCTTCCACTGCCAGCCCCTCTTCCATTCCTCTGTCACCTCAGTAAATCACTGAACTTTGCTAACAAGGCAGACAACAAAGTTTGCAGGTTCAAACCCTAGCTGAGTTAAATGGTAGGAATGCTAAACTCTTCCCAATGCCCCCGAGTTGGGTCAAAGAAAGCTTTCCAATGGTTCCCTATGGCTCATCGCTGTCACTGGCTCCTACTGGGTTGGATATGCGTGAATGTTAGAATCATGAACATCGCAAAATTGGACAATGGCAAGACTCAAGTAAATAAAAGTCAGTTCAGCAAGGCAGTGGTACTTGTGGAGCCACAAACAAGCAAGTAATTAGTACTTTCAGTGAGTGAAAGGGGTTACAAAGAAAAATAAATTGGCAAAAAAGTTAACATGATCATCCCCTAAGTGGGAGGAGGAACTCATTAGAAGCATAACATAAATGTTGCTTTTGGACAAGCCATCATCAGATTTACATTAATCTCTTCTTGCTTGAGTGCAAGTATATTTTCAAGACTATTTCTTGAGGTGAAATCTTACATAAAATGAATAAAAGATGTGTAATGTGCAGAAAACAGAAATGATTTTTAGTTGGAAACCTTGCCATATCACGGCAGAGGTACCTTTTGCACCTTGAAGAACTATTGAAGAGGTTAAATATACATTATTAAACTTACCTGAATCATTAGAAAAGCAAAATCTATCAATAAGATGATTAAATAGCCTTCAGCTGATGCTGAAAATGCAATGACCATCTCCAACAAGAGAAAATTTAACGCTTGTATCTTGACATTCAACGGCATCACATCATTGAATCCCCCACCAGCAGCATCCTGGGAGTTACCAGTGACCAGGAACGGAACTGGACTAGCCAGTGTGGCTAGAAGAGCAAGTCAGCAGCTGGGAATCAAGTGGTGAGTAACTCTCCTCCTGACTTCCCAAAGCCTGGCCACCAGGCACAAGTCGGGAGTGTAACGGAAAACCCTCCACTTGCTTGGATCAGTGCTGCTTGAAGAACACTCAAGAAGCTTGACATCATCCCTGCACCATAGACAAACAGTGACAGCAGTGTGTATCATCTACAAGATGCACTGCAGGGTCTCATCAAGTTTCTTTAGACGGCATCTTCCAAACTGATGACCACTGCCATTTAGAAGAGTAGCAGATACCCGGAAACGTCACTACCTGCAAGTTCCCCTCTGAGTCTCTCACCATCCTGACTTGGAAATATATTGTCATTTTTTCAGCGTCACTGGAGTTCCATCCCTAACTGCACTATGGGTGTAACTACACCAAAGGGACTGCAGCGGTTCAAGAAAGCAGCTCACCACCACCTTCTCAAGCACAATAAGGGTGGTCAATAAATGCTGACCCAGCCAGTGACACCCACATTCCATAAATGGATTATTTTGTTTTTTAATTCAGAAGTTGTGGGAAACCTTACATCATGAGATTAGTTTCTTAAAGGAGATTGGATGGGTGGGAGTTGGGGTGGGGTGGAGAGTAAAACCAAACCATATAATGGATTAAAGACCAGGGGCTGATTTTTTTGTGCCCATGCAGAGCGTGCCTGCCATCTGGGGTGGGCACCCATCCCACTACCTTCCCTCCACCTCAAGTTGTCTCCTATAATATGAGGGGGCGTGGGCTCCAGAATTAGCAGCCGCTTGCCATATTTAAATGAATAATTAAGGGTGAAACAGGCTTGTTAACGAACTGATAATACACTGCCCTGCCACAAAACATCTGATGTAGGCAGGCAGGATGGGAAGTCTGTTTTTTAAACTCAAATGTTTAAAGGGCGGAAAGGAAGTGGGGAAGTGTGGGGTCACTCTTTGGGGGCTGCCTCTGGCCAATCGAGGTGAGGCCTCAACTTAGGTCAGACACCCTCCTTCCTTCACCCCCGATCTCTCCTTTAAAACCAAGCACCCCATCCAACCTCCACCACTCCTCCGCCTAACCTTAACCCTCCTGGCCCAAGATCCTGAACTTACCTACTCTGGAGGTCCATGGGTTTAGATCTTCCTCATTTCCAGTGGTGCCAGCAGCTGCCGTTGACAGGTTCCCGGTGTTGCCAGGATTTCTCCTGAGGGCGGGATCTCCGCCTCAGCGAGGGGTGGAAGTCTTGCTCGGCACCCGGTTTTCCACCTGGCAATGCCATACAGCTGTAGGGCAGGTCAGAGTGCAGCATGGTAGGTTCGAAACTGACATGGTTTGTGGGGAAATGGAGGGGGAGGAGAGGGGGAAGGTGCAGAGCGTGCTGTCAGACTCCCCTTTTTGCTCCATCCTTCAGTAATAGTGAGCAACAAGTCCTGGCGTTGGACTTGAACCCGGAGCTTCTTGGCCCAGAAGTAGGGTCGCTACTACTGTACCACAAGGCCTCTGGAAAAACAATGGTGAGGGGGTTTGATAGTTACTGAAACAGATGAGCATTTCCTTAGCAACATATGAGAATCCAGGCTGATATGTTGCCTCCCACTGAATGGCTGCAGAACATCGCGAGGGGGGAATGAACAGCCAACGGTTGTGGTCCACATTGATCTATACAACATATAATGAGG
Organism: Carcharhinus amblyrhynchos; assembly: GCF_965287045.1. NCBI lineage: Eukaryota > Metazoa > Chordata > Chondrichthyes > Carcharhiniformes > Carcharhinidae > Carcharhinus > Carcharhinus amblyrhynchos. The sequence goes on from NC_137327.1 coordinate 137,342,656, forward strand.
GTGTGATACTTCAATCAAAGTTTAGGGAGCTAGGAAGGGAACTAGCAATCAGGACTTCAAAGGTTGTAAGGATTACGATCTAAAGATTTGGACAGGTACATGGATAGGAAAGGTTTAGAGGAATATGGACCAAACGCAGGAAAATAGCTCAGTTTAGGAAATCTGGTCAGCTTGGACAAGTTAGGCCCAAGGACCTGTTTCTGTTCTGTATATCTCTATGATTCTATAACATACCTTAATTCATAATTAGATTATTGATTCAGACTTAAAATGTCAAAATTATGTGTGAAGAAAGTCTGCTGAAAAATAATAAAATTACGATAAGACGGAAGTTCAATGCAAAACATGATGATGCTTCAAGAAGGCAGACGGCACAAAAGGTAGAGGGAGGAGATGACAGGGCCAGTTGAACATGCTCGGAATTGGAAAACAGGGATGAATTTGGAACGAGAAAGTAATTGCAAAGACAGGCATTAAGCACATAGACGTGATCGGTTACTGAAGACATAATACTTACTGGACCAGTTTCTCAGGATTTGCTCTCGATGCTGAAGGCACAGTGTTGAAGCAGACATCCCTTTTCCTGTCTTCACGCAAGTTGGTCTGCACTGTCTGGGTCAGCAGCAACAGGACTTCCAACATTTTAAAGTGTGACTTAGAAAGGTGACTGCCGATGGAAGGCTCGGCAGCAAGGTGGAAAGGTGCAGGTGTGCACAGCTCGCTGACTTCACACCAGAGGAGAGGACAATGTGAACATTTAAACTTCTGATTCACTTATTCTAGTTACTCGGTGAATTTTCATAAAATGAGAATAAAGAGGGCAAAGAATTGTGTTTCCTTGGGAGGGATCATATTCTGGAAGTTCTATAAGGAACATTTACTGGTGAGGGACACTACTTTCTAACTCATTTATGATACTTTTGCTTAATTCATGACCATCTGAATCTTCTTAAGAGGTTGCACCCAAATAACTGAAGTACGCTTCTGAGTGACAAAACAACCAATTTCCTGCCATGTGTGCACGTGTGTGTGTGTGTGTGTGCACGTGTGTGTGTGTGTGTGTGTGTGTGTGTGTGTGCACATGTGTGTGTGTGTGTGTGTGTGTGTGTGTAAAACAGTGTTCCACAGGGGACGACTTCCCACATTGGCTGAAATTCAGTTCACTTCAGTCAGTCAGCAAAACATTTCACGGCAACTATCTGGGGCTGCTTCCAAACACAAGGCAAAACGCTAAAAGCCTTGATATTGCTTCATGCAATAGCTGTCATCTTAATCCATTCAGATACTTACCATTCTCATCCAATGAAAAATCATCTTGGGCATATCGGAACTTTTCTGGGCCGCAAGCAATGAACACATCATCGTCACCAAAGAAATCCTGTAGACATGACACCTGCAGAAAAACAAACAAGAATTTATTAGTATGTTAGAACAAAAAGAGGAAGAAAATTATTTAATGCAAGCGTACTCCACCCGCAGACCATTTGCATGGTACTCCATCATTGATCCCAGCTCTGCAATTCAAATTTCTGGGAAAAAGAGTGCATAAATATTCTTCAACCTCAAAAGAAAACTGAACAAACCTCAAAATATTTCCTGGAACTGCTGTCCTCCCACAAGGAGAAGCCACCTGTACACATTTGACCTGTTTGTGTACTATAACATTCTAACAGAGACGCAGAAAGCACCGGGTTTTTTAGTTCTATGCAGTGAGAACTGAGGGCCACATTCTTCCCTTCTGGGGTCCAAGTTTGATGATGGGAGAGGAAGTCAAAGTTGGGGGAGTGAGGCAGCTGACCACGTGCCATCTTGCACTGATCAGCTCATTATCCATGTGGCAAGGGTGGGCAGGAAGTCACCATCACCTCATGGGATCGAAGGTCAGGGCACCACAGATCAAGGGCACTTGTACAGCCCACACCATCCTTTCCACCTTTGTCTCACTGCTCCACCCTTCCCCTCAAATCCCCCCACCCTTCCTTGCTCATCCCCCACACAAGTTACACTGCCGCCGTCCAGTCTCAAGCATTGGCTGCCGGTTAAGGGGGCCCTAAGGAGGACAGTGCAGCAACAACTCACTGTTAATCATGGACAGAGTCGACATCGTCAGGCCCACACCACTAACACGCAATCGTAAAAACAAACATTCTATTTTCTCATAAAGGGGAACTTAATTTGGAGGGAGAGCTTGATTCCGGTGATTGGTCTTTAATGAGCATGCAATACTTGATAATGCATTTTCAAAGAGCTTCCCAGCATTGTTCTATGGGATGCTCAGACTGCCCTTAAAGTCCTGAGAATATAATTGCTCAAGTTCGTCTTGTCATCAGGAAACTGATTTTTGGTTTCATACCAAGTTAAGTTTTCCCACTTGCCAAACTCCCAGCTGCTGACAGTACAGGGAGATTTCACCCACAGAGTCAGCACTTGTTGAGTAAGAAGAGAATACCTTTGATATTCAGAGGATAGAAAGTTGGGTGGGAGGGTGAGCTGTAAGCAGGATGCAGAGATGCTTCAGCATGATTTGGACAAGCTACGCGCGTGGGCATCTGCATGGCAGGTGCAGTATAATGTGGATTAATCTGAGGTTATCCACTTAGGTAGCAATAATAGGAAGAATGGGTGTAAATTGAGAGAGGTGGGTGCTCAACGAGACCTTGGAGTCCTCGTGCATCAGTTGCTGGAAGTGGAATTCACTCCCACAGAAAGTAGTTGAGGCCAAAACATTGTCTGACTTCAACAAGAAATTAGATGTAGCTCTTGTGGCTAAAGGGATCGAGGGATAGGGAGGATGGGAAAATCGGGATATTGAATTCAATGATCAGCCATGATCAAGATGAATGGTGGAGAAAGCTCGAAGGGCCGAGTGGCCTATTCCTGCTTGAAGTTTCTATGTAAGAGAAACAGATCAGGATATCCACACAAGGGGTGGGGATTTAATGCCCTCCCATAGGGAGTTCAGCGACAGAGATGGCCTCGCTGCCCGCCCACTATTGCCCCAATCAAGTCCTTGACAAGTCGATGCTGCCAATCGAGACTCTTAAATGGCCAATTAATGCTCACTGAAGGAGCGGCCAATTAATGGTCATTAAAGGGCCAGCATCCCACTGGCCACCCAGCGGCCATGTGTTCAATCCGGAAAGTAAACCTTGGCGGGATTGCTCAAGGGCTCTAAGGGAGCTGGGGAGGGCAGGGCAGGGCGGGGGGGGCGGAATCTCTCATTCGAAGATATTCAATGCCTGATCGAGGGCCACACTGGGAAGGGGCAGGTGCGGGAACCTGATGAGAGTTACTCCTAAATGCTCTTGCTGCTGAGCCCCCTCTTCATTCCTACCACATAACACCCTCACGATACGGATGCCCCCCGCCACCACTTCCCCCGTGCCTGGGTCTGTTCTAATCCAGAAGCTCGAGTGGGTGTAATACCACCAGCGGCACCTGCTATTCAGCAGGCAGGCTTCCTGCTCCCACAGCCCTTGATCCCAGGGAGGCCCCAGTTAAATGCCTGATTAGCTCTCACGGGTCACCCACTGGGCATATCTGGTGGGCCAGCGGTAGCAAGAATGTTCCCCAGTCATTTTCCTTCTCCCTGCTTCCCCTTAGATATAAAAGCTGGGTGACCAACTCTCCATTTTCCAATACCTGTAGTCTAGCTGTGGACCAAAATAATATTAGCTTTCAAAAAAATATTTTCATTAAATACAGAGGAATTGTATGGAGTACAGAGGAATTGTACAGAGGAATTGTATGGAATTGTATACAGAGGAAGATGTATGGGATTGGTGGTAATTTAGGTACTTGGATCAGGAATTGGTTAGCAGATAGGAGATAGAGGGTGGTGGTTGATGGTAATTATTCATCATGGAGTTCGGTTACGAGTGGTGTGCCTCAGGGATCTGTTTTGGGGCCACTGCTGTTTGTAATCTTTATTAATGATCTGGATGAGGGTATAGTTGGGTGGATTAGTAAGTTTGCTGATGACACCAAAGTCGGAGGTGTGGTAGATTGTGAGGAAGGGTGTCGAAGTTTGCAGGGTGATTTGGACAGGTTGCAGAGCTGGGCCGCGAGGTGGCGGATGGAGTTTAATGCGGAGAAGTGTGAGGTAATCCATTTCGGTAGGAATAACAGATGTGTTGAGTATAGGGCTAACGGGAGGACTTTGAATAGAGTGGAGGAGCAGAGGGATCTAGGTGTATGTGTACATAGATCCCTGAAAGTTGGGACTCAAGTAGATAAGGTTGTTAAGAAGGCGTACGGTGTCTTGGCGTTTATTGGTAGGGGGATTGAATTTAGGAGTCGCAGCGTCATGTTGCAACTGTACACAACTCTGGTGCAGCCGCACTTGGAGTACTGTGTGCAGTTCTGGTCCCCACATTACAGGAAGGATGTGGAGGCTTTGGAGAGGGTGCAGAGGAGGTTTACCAGGATGTTGCCTGGTATGCAGGGGAGGTCCTATGAGGAGAGACTGAGGGATTTGGGGTTGTTTTCACTGGAAAGAAGGCGGCTAAGAGGGGATCTTATAGAAACATATAAGATGATTAGAGGTTTAGATAGGGTGGATGGTGACAGCCTGTTTCCTCGGATGGAGAAAGCTAGCACGAGGGGGCATGGCTTTAAATTAAGGGGGGGTAGTTATAGGACGGATGTCAGGGGCAGGTTCTTTACCCAGAGGGTGGTGAGGGACTGGAATGCCCTGCCTGCTGCAGTTGTAAATGCGCCTAGTTTGGGGGCGTTTAAGAGATCCGTGGATAGGTTTATGGATGAAAAGGGATTGGTTTAGATTAGTGGGTCAATGTTTTTTTTAAAATAAGACTGGTCGGCGCAACATTGTGGGCCAAAGGGCCTGTTCCGCGCTGTAATGTTCTATGTTCTATGTTCTATGAATGTTAGGAAATGTATTTAAAACAAAATGCAAATGAACAAAGAGCCATACAGGCTGACTGTACCCGCAGGTGAAAAGTGCTCAGTATATGTAAATGAATTACAAGCTGCTCTTCCTATTACATTGAACCTGCATTAATTTTTATGCAAACCAGAATAAAAGAATCAGGCACAAGGAGGGAGTTAAATTAATGCGGTTCAGTTCTACAGTGCAGTACCACATAAAATGAAAACCTGTGACAGGGAATTAATTTGCATTTTAAAGTGTTCAAATAACAGAGGAGGAAGTTGTTGGAGTGTGAACTGGTGAAAGCTTCCACTCCAAAAATGTCAACATGTGAAAGTGGGAATTCAAGGTCACCCAGGGTCAGAGTGGTTCTACAAGTGACAGCTGTGAGCTGGAAATAAATGACTTAAAAGATCTAAAGTGCGGAAGAAAAAATGACTTTTGAAGCTCTTTCCACAGTGTTAAATTCATCATTAACTCTATTCAATGATCTTTGAAAATGCAGAACTGTCATAAACATTTCTCGAATGCCAAAAGATTCAGCGCGAGTTCATGAAGCAATAATTTTCTATGTGCCAAGATTGTCCAGCACTCAATGGGTTAAACAGGAGCTGCGACCCTTTTGTCTTTCACTCACTGCATGACAGCACCATGAACTTGTAGATATATAGCTATACGCTTTGACCCATATAACAGATCCTCCAGCTGAGTAATACTTCAATGGCCTGTTCAGTTTCAAAATTAAGTTTAGTTATCAGGGCATCTTAAAATTAAACTGTTGTCTTTTTCTTTATTGCTTCCCCATGAAAAAAGGGGAAAGCTTTTATTTACGTAGCACTTTTCATTAATTCTGGACTGTAGTATAAGGGTCTGGCATCAATCTATAGAATCTCTAGAGTACAGAAGGAGGCCTTTTGACCCATTAAGCCTGAACTGACAATCCCACCAAGCCCTGTTCCCATAACCCCACGTTTGCCCTGCTAATCCCCTTGACACTGAGGGGCAATTTATCATGGCCAATGAACCTGCACATCTTTGGAATGTGGGAAGAAACTACAGATGTGCAAACTCCACACAATCACCTGAAGCCAGAATTGAATCTGGGTCTCTGGCACCGTGAGGCAACGGCACTAACCACTGTGCCACCCACAATAAGAACATCCTACAATCACCAGCAGTGAAGTAACCATTTCCGTAAATATTGAGAATTGGTTCAAATAATGTGCCAATGATGTCCTGCAAATAACATTCAAAATGAAACTTCTAAAGCTCTTTCCACAACTTACGAAGAGTATCAGATCGCACAAAGTAAATTAATTTCGGAGTCAAGGCTTCCTCTGAGTTACAACATGCAATATCAGCAATGCTCTTGTGAAAAATTATTCCATTTAATATATGCTGTGAAATGATAAACTGGCCTAAAATAACATGCAAAGGCAATCTTCACAAGTATGGTGGCACAGTGGTTACCACTGCTGCCTCACAGCACCAGGGACCTGGGTCCGATTCCCATCTTGGTCACTGTGCAGAGTCGGCACATTCACCCTGTGTCTGTGTGGGTTTCCTCCGGGTGCTCCAGTTTCCTCCCACAGTCCAAAGATGTCCAGGTTGGGCAGATTGGCCAGGCTGAATTGCCCCTTAGTGTCCAAAGATGTGTAGGTTAGATAGATTAACCATGATAGGTGTGGGGGTTTACAGAGATAGTTTGGGGAAGAGGTCTTGGGTGGGATGCTCTGTCAGAGAATTGATGGGCTGAATGGACTATTCTGCACTGTAGGGATTCTATGATACCATCCCCACGGCAAATGAGGTGCAGAATAGAAGTGGCTTAATAGTTGATTAAAAGACCAATTGAGGCCACTGATCAGAGGCTGACAAGGAGTTTCCAGTGGGCCTGCTGTGGTACTGGGGGCACGGCAGATTCTTGGTAGCAGACTGAGGGCAGGTAGGGCTCCAATGTGACTTTGAGGCCCCCGGCTGACTGGCTGGTCACAGCTGTGGTTGTAGACTGCCTGTTGGAAAGGTTACCCCTCCACGATGGTGGGTCCAGAAACTATGACCATTTCTTAACTTCAAATATTTTGGAAATGCTGAGAAGGCACGGGGAGATGGACGCACCCTCTCTCTCTCTCCCCCTTACCTGCGAGAGCAGACTCCAGCTCCCTCAGTCCTGGAAAGCTTCCAATTTGGCCCCACAGGTCAGAGAACCTGCCCGTCCTCCTTAATTGGATGGTAAGCCTGCCTTGCCCCACTGACATTACTGACTCAGACAAAGCCAATGATGGGTTGCTGCTCATGTCACAATTGGAATGTCCCACACTGGAGTGGAGAAGTTAATCACCATTCTATTGACCTAACTCAGCCTTGTTCTTACAGCTCAGTCTTGTGCACTGCATTAAACAAAACTCTGAGAGTAATGAAAAGCAGATGCCATACGAAATATGTGCCAATATTCTGTTATCCAAAATTTGGACTGGGGATTAGAAAAGCAGAGAGTGAGAGACACAGACAGCATGAATGAGTCAATCAGGAAGCTCAATTCTTTCACGCCTGTGAGAATCTATCGTTATCTTTTTCTCTCTTAACCTCGAAGAGTGTGAGGAATTTTAAAACAAGATAGACTTAGTGTGGGAATTTCTAACTATCCTCGCCTCAAAATCAGAAAATCCCACCCGCGAGCCTTTGCACGATCCGGTCCCCACCCCCGACTCACCGTGATTCCCATGGCAGGCGGGATGGGAAAATTTCCCCCCTTAATTCCTAACCTCTCCCCTTGGAAAATGGAGAACAGCTGGCTAAGATCACAACTTGGGACAGCAACATTAAAAGCTCAACTATTAGTGGAGAAAAGAAAATTATCTCCCTGCACATAAGAGGGAGTCAGACCAGATGGCCGTGATCTTGAATGTGGTCGGTGATAAAAGCTAAATCATATTCCATACCAGAAGAAACGATCAGAAATTGCTAACCCCTGTTGAGAATGCAGACCTGAAATCTCACATAGAAATGTAAGATGGCGCCATGATGGCCAAGATTCAATGCGATGCTTTTCATCAAAGCACCTAAAGTAGCTTGCAATGAATCAAGCAAAGTATCTATGGTAGTGCTCACCTATCATTGGCGTGCATTTTTCTGCAATATAACAGTTTTTCATGCTCTGCAAGACCTGAGATCATTTACTGGGTGGTGCATTGTCGCACCTTGGAAAGCCATCGCTGCCAAGAAACTCAATTTTTTCTCTGCAGTCCCATCTGCTATCACATCACAGCATATCTGGCAGATATCACTTTAACTACAAAAACTAGGATAACATTCAAGAACTGTCAACGTTGCTGTGTAGTTCTTTTAGGCCTTCCAAGTGCAAATGAACTGAACAGATTGCCCGGTAGTATACAAGCATGGATCATGTATCCATAGAATCCTTAGATGTGGAAGGAGGCCACTCAGCCCATCAAGCCTGCACGGACCACAATCCCACCCAGGCCCTAACCCTGCTTATTTATGCTACTAACCCCCTGACACTAAGGGGCAACTTAACCATGGCCAATCAATCCAACCCAACCCACACATCTTTAGACTGTGGGAGGAAACCCACGCAGACATGGGGAGAATGTGCAAACTCTGCACAGAGTGACCCAAGTCAGGAATCGAACCCGGGTCACTGGAGCTGTGAGGCAGCAGTGCTAATCACTGTGCCCCCTCCCCCAACCCCCCCTCCATGGATGTCAGTCAGTCTCTGGATGTTTATTATGCCACTGAGACACTATTTTGACCTCAGCCTACCCAGGCTGGGGAGGAGAGAAGAAAACACGGCTATACAAGTGGCCCTGCTGTCCATATACATAACTGATTACGGGTTGAGCACAATGTCTGCTCAGCTGTGCTGCCTTTTCTTGCCAACTAGCCTGCTGACATTCTTGTAGGCAATAAAACAATAGCTCTTGGGCACGGTACCAAAAGCCAACAACCTTTCAGGAAGGTGTAAAATACTTTTATAGGAGGAAAGGAGTGAAACTGTGTGCCTGTGGCTTGTGACATGAGCCCAACTCCAAGAAGATTATTGCCTTGGCAATCATTCTCAAGTAACCACTCTTTGCTCTGCTATTTTCATCTGTACTTATTACAAAAAGCATCAGGAGACTGCTGTCCAAGGCAATAATTCCATCTAAAAGGTCAACTAGAAACCACTTCAACCCTGAGCCCAACTCCACCCAGAGTATCCCGTTATTTGACATCTCCGGCACCCAGCCTGACGGTGGAAATGGCAAACGGATATTCCTGGTGAATTACCCTGCAGCGTTCTGGTTCCTGTCACTGCTGTTTCCATTATAATCACCAAACATCTGTTTCCCATTCTCTCTGTCTCTCTGTATTTGAGGCACGAGCACACGCGTGAACCCACACATGCCACATACGCATGAACACAACTGGTCATTTAATTCAGAACCTTCCTACATGTATTCAATGGCACCCGTGAAACAACTCCACAGATTTTCTTTTTAAGGACACATGCTGTCATTTCACCGTGTTATGCAAAACTGTGACTCTTATCCTGGTCCTGCTCTGCAGCCCGTTATTCTTTCCCTTATCCCTCTTTTGTTGTGAATGTTCGAAATCCCTTTTCTGTGTTTTGGGAACGTAGGAAACAAGGTGCAGAAGTTGGCAAATTCAGCCCTTCGAGTCTGCCAAGCTACTCAGTCAGATCATAGCTTTTTGCTTTAGTGAGAGGAGAAATCAGGGCTGTTTAAATGAACCCCCTTCCAGTCTGGAACTCAGGGCTCAGACACAGAATATATTCATGCAGCAGTCTGGGCCCAGCTGACTGAATGGCTCCATTGGGTAGCGGTTCCCAAAATGTGCTGCGAAAAAAGATTCAAAGTGATTCAAAATTCATTTAATTCAACTAAAACCAGCCTCTGTCTGCAGCCCTTGTGATAGGCATCTCCAAGACCTGACGAATCTTGAGCTCCTGCGCAAGTGATGGCTGGGTGAGGGCCACACATGCATGGCTTAGATTTTTAATATTGGTCAGGGCCATGAGTGTGATCCACGGGACATAGAAAACTGAAGACAGAGGTCCCATGTGCCCACACAATAAGCAAAATTCAAAAAGATGCAAAGACCCTGGGGAGAACGAGAATAGCAGAGAGAGGTTACAAAAACAGGCAAGAGGACAGGAAAAAGTTAAAAATGGTGTTCAGAGCCAGGAGAGAAGACAGAGGAAATAGGAGATGTGCCTCAATTTTTTTGATGAGTGTGCCAGGACATATAGAAGGTTGGACAGCACTGCCATTGGGCATGGCTGGAGTGCATTGTTACCCTGACAACAGCAGATGCCTCCCCCGTGGAGCCCCGGTCAAGCTCCAGAGGCCCGAGTATTGCTGCTCCTAAGTTTCTTCCACATGACAGAACGCAGGAGAGATTTGATTCCCTGGAAGCAATTTTCAACAGTGGGCCAGGAATCCAGGAGCTCCCACACCAACAGTGTGAGTTGTCATGGTGACAGCTTCCATCACAGCATGGACGTGCTTTGCGCTTAAAGGATGCAGGTATCTGTAACAGTGTAGTCTGAGGAAAAGATTAGCATAGCCCTCTTTATTTTAATTCTTCAATGGGATGTGAGCATCGTTGGCAAGGCCAGCATTTGCTGCCCATTCCTAATGGCCCTTGGGGAAGTGGTGGTGAGCTGTCTTCTTGATCTGCTGCAGTCTATCGGGGCCAATGCACACAAGTTAAACAGTCTCATTGAAAATGTTCTGGCCAACTAAACGGGCAGATTTTAATGTTGGCAATGGCTGCCAGCTGATGAGTCAGCGAGCGCCCCATGTTGCCAACTCTTGGAAAGGCATGCCCAATTCGTGCATCGCTTGGCAGCGCCACCAGTGAGGTGGTGGCTGCTGCAGGTAATCCAGCGACCCGAGGCCCAGCATCATCGAGGGACCCCGGCCACAGGTGAGTGATGGCAGGGGAGGGGTCTCTGAGGGTTGAGTGGTCGCCAGACAGCAGAGGCCCTCCACGAGCTGCTCCTATGCCTGCTTTTGCAATGGACAGTCAACTGTGCTCCTAGCCAAGCCCCCTGATGAACATTTCCCTTTTCCTGTCGTCTAGCCAAATGAGAACTCAGATCCTGTTTTGTAAAATAAACTGCCACCCTTCCCTCCAGCTTGGCCTTGGTCCAGTGGTTAGCACTGCTGCCTCTCAGCGCCTGGGACACAGGTTCAATTCTGGCCTTGGGTAACTGTGTGTGTGGAGTTTACACATTCTCCCTGGGTCTAAGCAGGTTTTCTCCAGTTTCCTCCCACAATCCAAAGATGTGCGGATTAGGTTGATTGGCCATACTAAATTGACCGTAACGTCAGGGGATTAGCAGGATAAATACATGGGGTAACGGGAATAGAGTCTGGGTGGGATTGGGATCGGTGCAGATTCGATGGGCTGAATAGCCTCCTTCTGTGCTGTAATGATTCGCTGATTATTTTTGCTGGATTACAAAGCACTCCACAGTTTTACATTAAACCTCGATTGCTGGCAAGGTAGTGCAGCAGAATGATTTTTTAAAAACCAGAAGAAGTATGATTTTGGAAAGGAATTAATAAATGTTCAACCAGTACACAAAGAACAGGGGCAGCAAACGTTCCTGCTTTCGCACCTGTCTGCATTGTTTATTCTGCTTAATGATTGTCCCCAACTCAGGGACAATGATGTACGAACGAAATTATCAGCTAACGCTGTAAAGGCTTCCACACCACGCAAGTAAGTGAGATACCTGTCACAGAGACAATTAAACATTACACTTGGCTGTAAATTAGATTCTCAACAGAACTAAAATGATAAATTGAATGCAAGTGAAAATTTATGTGAGCAGAAGTAGGTCACCTTCATTGGTAGTAAATGGATGTTGGTAATATGCTAATAAGTGAACCTATTGTAGTGTCTGCTCACACTCTATTTTGCTTTGGGAGTTAAGGAAGGAAGGGGGGGGGGGGTGTGGAAAGCAAAGACAAAAAAGAGCTGAGATCATCCTATAAATTGAGCGCTAAACCAATCCAGTTAAGAATTTTGGCCACAGCAGCTGTCGCAACTGGCCCAGAGCTTAAAAAAAGCAAAGGCCCTGTTAGCAAAAAACTGTCCGCTTTATTTAAATCTGCAGCTGTGAACGGCCCAGCCTAGTCAGAATCTCTCAATCCTTCAACTTCAGCCCTTTAATCTGTCACGATAAGAATCTACCAGCAATTCCAAGGACGGGGTCTTCATGCTGCTGATTTGGAAATGTCACCCCTATTTTAACACAAAGCACTTTCCCATTTATGATTCGGAAAATGGTAAAAGTCAACGGTTTCATTGGAAGTTCGTTTTCCTAACCCAAATTGCTTACCCAAAGAATACCGGAGCTCCTCCTGTCGGGTACTTAACCTGCGCATGAACGGTAAGGCCTGAGGGGCCCTGGATATTGGGCCTCACGCCTCAATCCCTCATGGCGCTGTGGGAGAAGGCAGGACCTTTAACGTGGTGGAGGTTCAGGTTGATGGCACAGTGGCACACGTTGGCCTCAAAGGGTGAGGGAGGAACGGTAATAGTTGGCAGCCTAGTTTTGGATTTGCACCTTGGGCGAGGGATCTCAGGGCCAGGTTGAGGGATCTCAGGGCCAGGTTGAGGGATCTTCGGAAGGAGGAAGATTGGGAAGGAAGGAAGGAAGGGTCAGTGCACCCTGAGGATAGATGTGTTGAATGCGTAATGGCAGGAACAAGTCAGTTGGTGGCCAGAGGTTCTGCAGTGAAAGCTCCAGAAACAGATCCAAAATTGGCAACACCAATAAACCTAATGGACTGGGAGCAGCGGAGGGATTTAATGTGGAACTGAGTAAAGCAGAATGCTCTTTCTACACCACATTCAGGTAAGTAATTTACCTTCACTCTAACAGTTGTTCTGTGAGGATGGTCTCCCTGAATGTAGCCAGTTACACTGTTCACTGGAATAAAAATGGGAAATACTTAGCAGCTGGTCAGGAAGCATCTGGGGACTTTCTGTTTCGATGTGTGCTGCCTGATCTGCTCAGCAATTTCAGTTTTTATTTCAGATTTCATTACCCACAGTATTTTGGTTTTGGAATGGTGCTCATCACCTCAGGCAAAATCAACCTTTCTTGGAATGGCCATGAAATCCTGCTTCAGGCAAAGGTAAAGGCTGCCTCAATGGTCCTTATCCAATATGGCAGGTTCTGGCCAGAAGTGGGTGCGCTTTTCCAGGCCAACATGTTGAATGCTCAGGAGGCCATCCATCACTTTAAAAACTGGCTCTCTGCAGCCTAATTTTAAGACCTAAAATCCTGAAGGCTACCAGCTAAACCCATGGTATATTATTCCTATTCCTGGGTTTGGTGTGTAAATGTGGTTAAAAGTTCATCTGGGCTTGCCTCCGCCATGGGACTTCCAAGTCAATGGGCAGGATTCTCCGGCCATTCACACCAGTGAGGTTCTTCCATCCTGCTGCAGTGAACAGACTTGGCTTAGGGTCAAACTCTCCGTCCTCTCTGGCACCGATGGTAGCAGGGCGTGAATGGCCAGAGAATTCCAGCCAATGCTTTCAATTTGCTGAAAAATTGCTGTTATCGCAATTCTGCACATGAGCCATTTTAACACGCTCCGCTTGATGGAAACTGGACGTGCAGACAGTTAAAATCTTTAGACCATTTGCATGGGCCAGAGTCACAGAGAGCTGACCAGTCATTACTTCATCCTTCCACAATGATCTAGCAGCAAGGATTTATCCAAAGTCAGGAAGGTCCTTTTAAACTTATACATTTTCTGTATTGTATCCAGGTGAGGTAATCGACAAAGCAGATTGAGCCAAAAGATTTAGATTTGATTTATTATTGTCACATGTATTAGTATACAATGAAAAGTATTGTTTCTTGCATGTTATACAAAGAAACTCGTTCACAGAGAAGGAGAAAGTGCAGAATGTAGTATTACTCTCAGATCTAGGGTGCAGAGAAAGATCCATTAAAGTCTGACAGCAGCAGGGAAGAAGCTGTTCTTGAGTCAGTTGGTAGGTGACCTCAGACTTCTGCATTTTTTTCCCGACAGAAGAAGGTGGAAGAGAGAATGTCTGGGGTGCACATGATCCCTGATTATGCTGGCAGCTTTGCTGAGGCAGTGGGAAGTGTAGACAGAGTCAATGGATGGGAGGCTGATTGCGTGACTAAGATTTTTATACTTTCCTTGAAGAGCCAGGAGGATTGGGATTTTTTCCTCTGGGTTATTCAAGAAAGCCTTTGGACTGCCCTGCCTTGATTGCATTGCTCAATCACAGGAACTCCAACAGACAGCCTGACAGCCAATCCCAACATTTATCTCATTTCGAGGTGAACTTTTGTGTGGTATAAATTATCAGTGTTTTCCTCTGACACCTCGCTCAGACAGGCGCTGTCAGCGAGCAGGTTTAAAATGAGGCTCAGGGATTAGAAAGCTCTGAGTCCCTAACACCAAACCTTATCAGAGGTAATTCTGGCTTTGTGTAAGTGTAAATGTGCGCCAGTAAACTGGAGATTGGCGGTGTCTGAAGACATAAGCCATTTATCTTGACCTTGCAGCCAACTCGATGGCTTAATTAACCATAATGAACGCACACAACTCAAAAACAATTTTGCCATATCTCCAAACACATTTGCCTTTTTGCAGTGAAGATGAGTCGTCTTAAAAATAAAACTGTCGAGCTGAGACCTTCCAAAGCGGCTGTTTTGCTTTGTTCAGTTGGGTGTTATCCGATTATTACCACATCATCCACAAACCTCATTATAAAGCTAAAATAAAAACCTGGATTGTATTGGTGCAGTGTCCTGCACGGTTTGACTCTTTTATCACTTTCATGCAACTCAAGCCTAATTGTAAATCTCTAATTAAAACCAGAAATTTATTCACCATTCCCTGCGCATCTTAACCGATTTTCCCCCATTATCTAATTTAATTTGGTCTGTAAGTCTAACCATGTCACTAGAACTGACTTGAGAAACAAAAGGTAAAGCTGTTTCTTCTGTGCTCACCAATCTCCACATATGTCAAGAACTGGGGTTGGCCATGATTAATTTATTGGCTGACATGTCAAACGCACTCGTCCTGCACTTAGTATCTGTCGTTACAAAATAAATCACATTTAATCATTATTAATTGTAAAGATCACCATTTTGTACCTAGATTCTAAAGACTTAACTCAAAACAAATAGTCTGGCATCCCTCAGGAGCTATGTATGACATTGCACAGCAAACAGTTAAGATTATTTGGACATATTAAAGTTGAAGTGTGCTTATAGTAGGAATGTTTTAATTCCCATTAAAACACTTCTTTGCCTTCTACCTTCAACTTCCAATTGGGAGTTTCACTCTTCCAGCCAAATTTGAAGACTTTATTTTTATCCACTCTATCCTCCCTCTTCACATTACACATGCCAATTTGTCCCGAGATCAGAAACTGTAAACTCCTCCACAAGTATAAATTCTCTCTTGTATACCAGCCATTCAAATCATAATAGATAACGCCCCAAACCACTTCACAAGAGGGGAAGGGAAAAGTTAACAAGCAGGAAAGAAAAGTCCACCTTGTACATATTTCCAAAGAAGCAGATTCATTAATTGATTTGAATATTTGGTTAGTTGCTGATACATCATTGGGATCAATGCGAAGGGGATCTCTATGAAAGTAGTGATTAAGTAGAGGACAACAGGGTTTCAGCAGAGGCAGACACTCTCTGACTATTCTCCTTTACTTTTCTACGGAAGTGATAATGACATGAAGATATTGAAATGTCCCATGACATACAACAGTGCCAATCCAGTAAATTAACTGCTTAGACATGGCACAAATCAATTCCTGCCTCCCAGACTGGATCCTCTTGGGTTCACCGATCATTGCAACAGGTCCGCAGCAGACACTATCTCCCTGGCCCTCAACTCAACCCTGGAACACCTAAATAACAAGGACACCTATGTCAGACTCCTATTCATATACTACAGCTCAGCCTTTAACATAGAACATAGAACATAGAACACTACAGTACAAACAGGCCCTTCGGCCCACGAGTTGCGCCGATCACATCAACACCTACCAATCTGTAGACCTATCTATAACCCCCAATCCCATTAAACCCCATATACTCATCCAGAAGTCTTTTAAAAAACCCCAGCGAGTTCGCCTCCACCACCACTGACGGCAGCCGATTCCATTCACTCACCACCCTCTGAGTGAAAAACTTACCCCTAACATCACTTCTGAACCTCCCTCCCCGCACCTTAAATCTGTGTCCTCTCGTAGCGACCATTTCAACCCGGGGAAATAGCCTCTGAGAATCCACCCTATCTATTCCTCTCAACATTTTATAAACTTCTATCAGGTCGCCTCTCAACCTTCGTCTCTCCAGGGAGAAGAGTCCCAGCTCCCTCAACCTATCCTCATAAGGCATGCCTCCCAGTCCAGGCAACATCCTTGTAAATCTCCTCTGCACCCTTTCAATAGCTTCTACGTCCTTCCTACAGTGAGGCGACCAGAACTGCGCACAGTACTCCAAATGAGGCCTGAGAAGGGTCTTATAAAGTTGCAGCATTACCTCCCGATTCCTAAACTCAATCCCTCGATTAATGAAGGCCAGTACACCATACGCCTTCTTGACCACATCCTCCACCTGCGAGGCCGATTTAAGAGTCTTGTGGACCCGGACCCCAAGATCCTTCTGCTCTTCAACACTACTAAGACTCCTGCCCTTGATAGTGTACTCGTTCATCCCATTGGTCCTGCCAAAATGGACGACTACACATTTATCCGCGTTGAAGTCCATCTGCCACTTCTCCGCCCAGTCCTGCATCCTATTTATGTCCTGCTGCAACTTCTGACATCCTTCCAGACCATCCACAACACCACTGACCTTCGTGTCATCAGCGAACTTACTTACCCATCCCTCCACTTCCTCATCCAGGTCATTTATGAAAATGACAAACAGCAAGGGTCCTAGAACAGATCCCTGGGGCACTCCACTGGTGACTGACCTCCATGCAGAAAAAGACCCATCCACAACCACTCTCTGCCTTCTGCAGGCAAGCCAGTTCTGGATCCACAAGGCCAAAGCCCCTTGGATCCCATGCCCTCTCACCTTCTTAAGAAGTCTTGCATGGGGGACCTTATCAAACGCCTTGCTGAAGTCCATGTACACCACGTCCACTGCACTTTCTTCGTCAATGTGTTCAGTCACATTTTCGAAGAACTCAACTAGGCTCGTAAGGCACGACCTGCCCTTGACAAAACCATGCTGACTATTTCTGATCATGTTAAACCTCTCCGAATGCTTGTAAATCTTGTTAACACAAGGTGTTAACACAAGTCCCACAAGGCTCATCTCCAAACTCTGTGGCCTGGGCCTCGGCACCTCCCTCTGCGACTGGATCCTGAACTTCCTAACTCACAGACCACAATCAGTAAGGATAGGGAACAATGCCTCCTCCACAATCATCCTCAACACCGATGCTCCACAAGGCTGTGTCCTCAGCCCCCTACTATACTCCTTATACACCTATAACTGTGTAGCAAATTCCCCTCCAACTCGATTCCCAAGTTTACTGATGACACCACCATAGTGGGTCGGATCTCAAACAATGATGAGACAGAGTACAGGAATCAGGTAGAGAATCTGGTGAACTGGTGCAGCAACAATAATCTCTCCCTCAATGTCAACAAAAAGGAGATAGTCATTGTTACCAAAGGCTGGAATCGGACCTGGGTCTGAAAATGTTTTAATTTTCATATTTAAAAACTGTGGATTGCTTTTAGTTTAAAAACTTTATTGTAATTAATCTAATAGTTTCTTGCCTTTTCATGGTCCATATTGCTCTATTCCCTGCCTATTCATGTATAAATCCAGATGCCTCGTGAACATTGCTATAGAATCTGCTTTCACCACCTCCTCCGGCAGCGCGTTCCAGGCACTTACCACCCTCTGTAAAAAAAACTTGCCCCTTATATCTCTTTTAAACTTTCCCCCTCACTTTCAATCCATGTCCCTGAGTAATTGACCCTACGATCCGGGGAAAAAGACTCTGACTGTCCACTCTATCCAAGCTTGTCATAATCTTGTAAACCTCGATCATGTCCCCCCTCATCCTCCAACGATCCAATGAAAACGATCCAAGTTCGTTCAATCTTTCTTCATAGTCCATATTCTCCAAACCAGGCAACATCCTGGTAAATCTCTTCTGCACCCTTTCCAATGCATCAACATCCTTCCAGTAGTGTGGTGACCAGAATTGTACCCAACACTCCAGATGCAGCCTAACAATGTTTTATACAGCTGCAACATGATTTTCCAATTCCTATACTCAGCACACTGACTGATGAAGGCCAGCATGCCACATGCCTTCTTGACCACCTTATCCACCTGAGTTGCCAACTTCAGGGAACTGTGGATCTGCACGCCTAGATCCCTCTGTATGCTAATATTTCTAAGGGCTTTACCGTTTACTGTATACTTTCTATCCGCATCACCTCACGTTTGTCCAGGTTAAATTCCATCTGCCATCTTTGAGCCCAGGTCCCCAGCTGATTTATCCTCTGTATCCGTGGACAATCCTCTTACTATCTGCTACTCCCCCAATTTTTGTATCATCTGCAAATTTACGAATGAGAATACCTACATTTTCGTCCAAATCATATTACAAACAACAGAGGCCCCAGCACTGATCCTTGTGGATCACCGCTTGTCACAGACCTCCAGTTAGGAAAGTATCCTTCCACAGCTACTCTCTGCTTTCCACGCTCAAGCCAGTTTTGAATCCATCTTACCAGCTCAACTCAGATCCCATATGACTTCACCTTCTGTATCAGCCTGCCATGAGGAACCTCATTGAGGGCTTTACTAAATTCCAAGTATACAACATCCACTGCCCTGCCCTGGTCAATTTTTCTTGTCACTTCCTGAAACAACTCAAACCAAATTTGAGAGACGTGACCTCCCCTTCACAAAACCATGCTGCCTATCACTAATGAGCCTATTCTCTTCCAGAAGTGAGTGCGTCCTGTCGCTAAGAATCTTCTCCAATAATTTCCCCACCACTGATGGAAAGCTCACAGGCCTGTAATTTTATAATGCCTCTGTGAAACACTTTGCAGAATCTGATGATTTCAAAGGTCCTACATAAATACAAGTTGTTGTTGCAGTGGCGTCACTGGACTCTGAGCAAACTTTCAATTAATCTCAAAACTACACAGTAAGGTAAGTACAAAGAGACTGGTGGCTAACAGTGGGCTAAAATTGAGGAAACAATGAGTGGTGTCAAGCATGAGAAATGTACTGAATGGAATTCCTAAGGAATTGCTGTTGGATGTGATTACATAGAAATATAGAAACATAGAAGATAGGAGCAGGAGGAGGCCATTTGTCCCTTTAAGCCTGCTCCGCAATTCATTACTAGACCAGGTGTAGATGTTTATTGTATGTCAGTTGTGGTCAACCATGTGTGGATAGAGAGCATAATTTGAATTGTTCAAAGTTGATTTATTAATGTCAAAAGTAGGCTTACATTAACACTGCAGTGAAGTTACTGTTCGGACACTGAGAACAAATTTAACACGGCCAATGCACCTAATCAGCACGTCTTTGGACTGAGAGAGGAAACGGGAGCACCTGGAGGAAACCCATACAGACATGGGAGAAGGTTCAGACTCCACAAAGACAGTGACCTCAGCTGGGAATCGAACCCAGGTCCCTGGCACTGTGAGGCAGCAGTGCAAGCCATTGTGCTGCTGTGCCACCCATGTTTGAATACACAGAAAGAGATACTTACCGGCGTTCTGATGTGTTTGAGTTAGGAGCTATATACTTGTAATATTTCACTCTGTGAATAAATCTAAATTGAGTAAAGGCTGACTTTGAACAAAAAACAAAGAAAATTACAGCACAGGAACGGGCCCTTCAACCCTCCAAGTCTGCACCAACCATGCTGCCCAACTTAACTAAAACCCCCTACCCTTCCGGGTACGATATCCCTCTATTCCCGTCCTCTTCATGTATTTGTCAAGATGCTCCTTAAAAATCACTACCGTATTTGCTTCCACTCCCTCCCCCGGCAACGAGTTCCAGGCACCCACTACTCTCTGTGTAAGAAATTTGCCTTGTACATCTCCTTTAAACCTTGTCTCTCACACCTTAAACCTGTGCCCCCTAGTAATTGACTCTTCCACCCTGGGAAAAAGCTTCTGACTATCCACTCTGTCCGTGCCTCTCATAATCTTGTAGGCTTCTATCAGGTCGCCTCTCAACCTCCATCGCTCCAGTGAGGACAAACCAAGTTTCTCCAATCTCTCCTCATAGATCTCTGGATAGGTTTATGGACGAAAAGGGATTGGTATAGGCTAGTGGGTCATTGTTTTTGTAACTGGTCGGCGCAACATCGTGGGCCGAAGGGCCTGTTCTGCGCTGTAATGTTCTATGTTCTATGTTCTATAGCTAATGCCCTCCATACCAGGCAACACCCTGGTAAATCTTTTCTGTACCCTCTAAAGCCTTTGGTAGTGTGGCGACCAGAATTGAACACTATATTCCAAGTGTGGCCTAACTAAAGTTCTATAAAGCAGCAACACGACTTGCCAATTTTTAAACTTAATACCCTGGCCAATGAAGGCAAGCATGCCTTATGCCTTCTTGACTACTTTCTCCACCTGCATTGCCACTTTCAGTGACACGTGTACCTGTACACCCAGATCCCTCTGCCTATCAATATTCCTAAGAGTTTTGCCATTTACTGTATATTTCCTATTTGTATTAGGCCTTCCAAAATGCATTACCTCACATTCGTTGGTTTTCATCCTTCACCAACTAGCTATTAGGAGTTGAACAGTGGAGACTGAATATCAATTAGTTAAATTTATAGATAATCCTAATCTGGGAGAAGGGGCATTCTGATCTTCATTTCTCATTTGCCCAAGACCATGATGAGATTTGCTGTAATCCATTGCCCTCTGCACAATGCTTTAATTTTTTTTGCTGTTCAATTATTAAGTTTAAGCCAAGAGTAAGTAATTTCTCTAAGAGTTCCCATTCGTCAGTATAGAGGCTGACGAGGGACATTGTTGTCATTAAAAAACATTTGATAAACTCAAGCTGAGAAACTTTACAGCAGCAAATGAAATGAGATCATATTTAATACATCACTCCGCAGAAAAAGCTATTTTTATACATTTTGTAAGTATCACAAAATTCACGCTGTGCTTCTAATCACGATCGCTGAAGGATGAATATTCCAGGCTGGTAATGTGACAGTTCCAAAATCTTTTCACAGTGGGTAGCTCTGCAATTCTGCAATCTCCAGCAGTGAAGCCAAAAAGCTTCTTTAACTGTCATGGCATTCTTTAGACTCTCATCAGGTGTATGGCTGTACCCTTTGTAACCCATTACAAGTATGTGTTTGTAGCACTGATATCCAAACCAGGTTATGAGTTCAAGTAATATCACAGACTGAACCGGTAATGGAAGGTAGCACTTTAAAAGAAGTAAAGCATCTAGCCACTCATTATCTGAGAGCTGTGTCTTTGCACAGGTTGTCTGCTGAGTTTTATCAGTGTTACTTTAATAATGTACTTCCAAAAGTGTTCCCCTGATGAAAATGCATCAACAATGTAAATGCAAACTCTTTCTCTACGTGATGCAAGTTTGGAAATCCTAGCAAATAAGGACATCAAAAGTCTAAACATTGGGCCCAATTTTACCATCGCTTTGTGCTAATTTTCAGGCGTGAAAACTTAGTAAAGTCAGGCGTGAGGTGAGTAGTGCAATCCGTGTCTGACTCCGTGCCGGTTCCCCCCTTTACCAAAGCCCGAAAATGGCCGTGATCAGAACCACACCCAAAAACAGCATGACGGTCATTTAAATACATTTGCATGCATTTAAACTGACTTAATGAATTGTACGCCTAACTTTACCAGCACTTCCCCCTTTACCACCGCGTTCGCCCATCCAGAATCGGCGCAAAACAGACATGGTTTCCATAAAAGTCCAATTCAGGCACTCCGATTAGTGAGGAGGTAGATGCCTAGTGTCTGACAGCTCTCTGCTTGAGATTGGTGGGGGTTAGGGTTAGGGTTAGGTAGAGGATCCACTGCCACTGTATCTGAGATCAGTGGGGGGTGGGGTGGGGGGGAGGAGTCAGCTATCAGTCCGGGTGGCGGGGAGGTGGGGGGATAAGAGAGTCAGTAAAGTTGGGGGCGGGGGTGGATCAATGTCAATAGGGGCAAGGGGAGGCATTTATCTGGCCTCGGAGCAATGTGGCAGGGAAACAGCATTCTATTTTATCTGCACATGCGCAGTTGGAGGTGCTGATCAGAGCTGCAGGATTTCGGGCGCATTAAGCCCTGCCCACAGACTTGTGCAGCACGATTCAGACTCGTTGATATTTTTTCAGGCAGACTGCGTACGGGGGTGCCTGAGAACGGATCTAAAAGTCAGATCTAAACACTCCCAGTTTCAAGTCTGCCCAGCATTGGTAAAATAGGGCCCACTGAGTCCACATCATTCTGTTGAGACACTGCCATAGTAAAAATCTGTCATTACTCTGCATTCATTCGAAAGCAGGTCACAGACAAATCAGCAAGTTGAATGAATAATTGCATTTACAATATCACTCATGGCACTGACTCATGCAGTTCCCTGGAGGGAGCGATGTGTACGCTGGCTGTATGTTTCACCTCAAGCTGCAGACAAATTAGCCACACATGAAGGGTAAATACTTTAACTCATTCAGAACGTGCTTGTCAAAGAGAAGGGAGTTTTTCACCATAACACTGTGTCTAAAGAGACAGGTGGAGGGGGTTATTCAGACATGGTTGAAGAAACCACAGGTTGGGATTCAATCTGGCTTCACCAACCACTATGAGAACAATGTTAGCACTCAGCACTTTCCCCTAAGATCAAGTGTAATATTGACATCCTGCACTAGATAGAAGTCAATGAGGTTACGCTGAGGTTTTGCTTGAAGCAATTTTTTTTAAACATAGAACATTACAGCGCAGTACAGGCCCTTTGGCCCCCGATGACATCAAGGTCTTTTGGCTATGATGCAAATGAGATCAAGCACTGGAGGGAGTGCAATATTTGCTCCGATCAGCTTGGATCATGTAGACCGAGCCCAAACAGGAAGAGCCAGCCTGTCTTGTCAGCTTAGATATGGATTGTCTCACTGGTTGAGACTTTGAACTGGACTTTGATTGGATTTGATTGAATAAAACTAAAAAAAAAGTGTAAGCAGTTCAACTTTGGTAATTTTACTCAATGTGCACCAACAGTTTATTTTTTAAGGAAGTGGTTCCAAAATTGATTCTGCTATTCCAATTTCCTGGAAACACTCTGTATAATTATCTGTGACACAAGGCAGCATCGGACCATTTATTAATATGGGCATTTATAGCATTTCCAAAAGATATCTTGTAAAATCCTCTGTTGCTGAAAGGGGCTTCTCTCTTTTGAATGAATTACCTGTTTTACATTCATAAAGCGCCAGCAGACAGTCACAGTTTTAAATCACCTCATCTCAGTGAGAGAGCTGGGCCTAAATTTTGTGCCCATTGGGCCCACGCACTTGGTGGGCCTAGAAACAGGTGAGAAATGCCACCGATCCCAGAACACAATTTTACGTTGGCCAATTAATGGGCAGCCAGCATGAAACACGCATGAGGAAAGGCTCAGCGCTGCCAGGGAGGTCAAAGGAGGGCAAGCACTTGGAAAAGGGCATCCTCAAGGGGCAGTCACTGTGGAGCGGTCTCAGGGAACTGCAGACTTGTAAAAATTAAATCCCGACATAAAAACACAGCAAGCTGCATCTAGGCAGCGCACTGAAACACAAACCTCAGTCCCTAGACATCTTTCTAAATCTCACCTCAGCCCTGACATTTCATCCTGCCCTGGATTGAAACTGCGGCTGAACTTAAAGCTTGGCCGGCCAATCAGCCCCACCCACTGCCATGTAAAAGTAGACGGGCCGCGTAGATTTGTTTTTAATTGGCCCCTTAATGGGCTGAAGCACCTGCTTGATTCTGGTGGGCAAACTTCCCACATCCCCGCCAACCAAAATATCTCACGAGCATGTGATCAGTCAGGATGCTCTTGCGCAATATCCTGTACTTCCGGGTCTTTCTTGTGCTTCTGGGTCAGGTGTGACCCCCTCCCCACATGCCCCCCCCCTCCCCCCACCCCAGAGATTCTGGCCTTGATTTTATATCTCGTGCATAAAGAATTCTCCCCTACACTCAAGTAAAGTATTATCAGCTTCACTGCACCCAAGGCTCTTCAGATGATCACAGAATTACTACAGTGCAGAAAGAGGCCATTCGGCCCCTCGAGTCTGCACCAATCACAATCCCACCCAGGTCTTATTCCCATTACCCAACATATTTACCCTGCTAATCCCCTGACACTAGGATCAAGTTAGCATGGCCAGTCAATCTTTGGACTGTGGGAGGAAGCCAGAACACCCAGTGAAAACCCACGCAGACACGGGGAGAATGTGCAAACTCCACACAGACAGTGACCTGAGGCCGGAATTAAACCCAGATCCTGGCAGTGTGAGGTAGCAGTGCTAACCACTGTGCCACTGATTTCCCAATGGGCATTCTCCTGGTCAACAGCAAGGCAGCTGCAGAGGCACGAAGGTCTGACAGTGAGGTGCCAAGGCAGTAGCCAGCAATCCGCTCACTGTTGCCTCTGTTACTGCCACTCGATTTGCACGTTTGTTTTTTATTCGTTCATATTGAGCTTGAATAGAGAGGTTTGCTAGGCCGTTTCAACCACATTGCTGTGGGTCTCAAGTCACATGGAGGCCAGACCAAGCAAAGAATGACAGATTTCCTTCCTGAAAGAACTTTGGTGAACGAGTTGGGTTTTTAATGATAATTGATAATAATTTCATCAGTAGACTTTTCATTCCAGCTTTTTATTGAATTCAAATTTCACCATTTGCCTTGGTGGGATTTGAACCCTGGTTGCCAGGGCATTAGATTATTAGTCCAGCGACAATACCACTATGCCACTGCCTCCCCCTAGTTTCATGCCAGGGTTAAGTCCTGGTACAAACAAATGAGCTTGGCAGAATATTGCAGTGTAAGTTTCCATTGGCAACACCAGTGTGATTTGGGGAGCCTGAGGCCATTAGTAGCTAAGCCTGAATGTTTGTGCATCAAATAAGCCTGTTACAGACAGCAGGGGGAAGTTGTGTGTGGAACCGGAAGAGATTGGAGAAGTATTGAACCAATATTTCTCTTCGGTGTTCACGCAAGGGGACATGAATATAGCTGAGGAGGACATTGGGTCGCAGGGGTGTAAAATAGAAAGTATTACGGTTGATAAAGAGGATGTGCTGGAAATTCTTGAGGGGCTGAAAATAGATAAGTCCCCTGGTCCGGATGGGATCTACCCTAGGATTCTCTGGGAGGCTAGAGAGGTGATTGCAGAGCCTCTGGCTCAGATCTTCAGGTCGTCATTGGTCTCTGGTGTAGTCCCGGAGGATTGGAGGATAGCGAATGTTGTCCCATTGTTTAAGAAGGGGAACAGAGACTTTGCCGGGAATTATAGACCGGTGAGTCTTACTTCTGTTGTGGGCAAGGTTTTAGAAAAAATTATTAGGGATAGGATTTATAGTTATTTGGAGTGTAATGAATTGATTAGAAATAGTCAGCATGGTTTTGTAGCAGGTAGGTCGTGCCTTACTAACCTTATTGAGTTTTTTGAGAAGGTGACCAAAGAGGTGGATGGGGGTAAGGCAGTTGACGTGGTATACATGGATTTTAGTAAGGCGTTCGATAAGGTTCACCATGGTAGGCTTCTGCAGAAAATGCAGATGTATGGGATTGTGGGTAATCTAGGAAGTTGGATCAGGAATTGGCTATCAGATAGGAGACAGAGGGTGGTGGTGGATGGTAAATATTCATCATGGAGTGCAGTTACGAGTGGTGTGCCTCAGGGATCTGTTTTGGGGCCACTGTTGTTTGTAATTTTTATTAATGATCTGGATGAGGGTATAGTTGGGTGGATTAGTAAATTTGCTGATGACACCAAAGTTGGAGGTGTGGTAGATTGTGAGGAAGGGTGTCATAGTCTGCAGGGAGACTTAGATAGGTTGCAGAGCTGGGCCGAGAGGTGGCGGATGGAATTTAATGCGGAGAAGTGTGAGGTAATTCACTTTGGTAGGAGCAACAGATGTGTCGAGTATAGGGCTAACGGGAGGACTTTGAATAGTGTGGATGAACAGAGGGATCTAGGTGTGTGTGTACATAGATCCCTGAAAGTTGGGAATCAAGTAGATAAGGTTGTCAAGAAGGCGTACGGTGTCTTGGCGTTTATTGGTAGGGGGATTGAATTTAGGAGTCGCAGTGTAATGTTGCAACTGTACACTACTCTAGTGCGGCCGCACTTGGAGTACTGTGTGCAGTTCTGGTCCCCGCATTACAAGAAGGATGTGGAGGCGTTGGAGAGGGTGCAGAGGAGGTTTACTAGGATGTTGCCTGGTATGGTGGGGAGGTCCTATGAGGAGAGACTGAGGGATCTAGGGTTGTTTTCGTTGGGAAGAAGGCGGCTAAGAGGGGATCTTATTGAAACATATAAGATGATTAGGGGTTTAGATAGGGTGGATAGTGATAGCCTTTTTCCTCGGATGGAGAAAGCTAGCACGAGGGGGCATGACTTTAAATTAAGGGGGGGTAGCTACAGGACGGATGTCAGGGGTAGGTTCTTTACCCAGCGGGTGGTGAGGGATTGGAATGCCCTGCCTGCTGCAGTTGTAGATGCGTCTAGTTTGGGGGCGTTTAAGAGATCTCTGGATAGGTTTATGGACGAAAAGGGATTGGTATAGGCTAGTGGGTCATTGTTTTTGTAACTGGTCGGCGCAACATCGTGGGCCGAAGGGCCTGTTCTGCGCTGTAATGTTCTATGTTCTATGTTCTATGTTCTATGTTCTATGTTCTATGTTCTATATGTCTGGAATCATCATCATCAGACTGGGCAGGTTGCAGTCTGAAGAATTTAATCTAATCTTAGCAATCTCACCTGTAAAAATAAATCCCATTGACTTGCAACATGATTGCTACAATTTACTGTCAAATATTTGTCAAATTCCCTGGTCAATACTTACTATTCATTGTTAAGCGCTAGAAATCATGTATTGTTCAGAATCCTTGGTGCCTTCTTTCTTTCACAAGCTGGAAATATTGAGTCTAGTCCCAAAAACGTTCTTTTAATGAAAATAATATGAAAAAAATGCATGAAATACATATTGTAGCTTTTCAACTCCCAGTCATTTTGAACCCCTACGTTCCTCATTATGCTTGCCCAGTCTGGAGAAAGGCTCCTCCCAGCAATTATCTTTAAAGAGTGTGACTGATCCTCCCATATCAGACCTCACGGCCCTTTCTATGCAAGTCCAGTAACTAAAGACTTCTTAATATTCTTCTGCGCTGGAATTAATGCAAATGCACTTGATTGGAGCCATCTTAATACCCCCCGCTGCCTTGGCAAAGCAGACAGCATAATTAAAGGACCCCAAGCACCTCAGACATTCTCTCTTCCACCTCCTTCCTCTGGGAAAAAGATATAAAAGCCTGAGGTCACGTAACAACTGACTTCTTCCCTGTTGCTTTTTTGACTTTTGACTGGACCTACCTTGCACTACGTTGATCTTTCTCTACACCCTAGCTACGACTGTAACACTATATTCTGCACTCGCTCATTTCCTCCTCTATGGATGATATGCTCTGTCTGTATAGCACACAAGAAACTATACTTTTCACTGTGTTAATACATGTGACAATAATAAATCAAATCAAAAACAGTATCTCATTTATCTGTTTCAGAAAACTGACAACAATAAGACCTCTTTGATCAGATAAATGACTTCAGACTTCCATAACTTGATGCAACGAAGCAAGTTTTAAATCCGGATGTTGTTTAAAAAAATATTTTTCTTTTACAAAACACAGAAATGAGCACTTGGCATTTCAACAAACAATTTTCTTTTCAGTGTTTTGATGGTTCAGTCCAATAGTGACAACTTGGGCAATCGCAGGAAATTAAAATTGAAGTCAAGAGTTGAAAGATCTGACCGAGCTTCTTATCCTTCAACCAGAAGTACAGATTGTGAACTGATACACTCCTGCATGAAAGAGATATAGCGATTGCTCAATTAAGTGGTGGTAGGGTGGAGGGGGGAGTAAGCATTTTAAGAGTTCGGTTAAGCTAGAAGTGGGTGACTAGTGTGTACAGTTAGAGATATTCGATTTTATCTTCTGTGAATCAGCCACATCAGGCTTTCCAAATGCAATGCACAAAGTCCAGGCAATTTAGCAGCATTTCATGAGCTTGTCCTTTTTCAGATTTGTGGTCTTGGGAGGTTTGAAAAGTGGTTTTGACAAAGACGTATCGTACAGATTTCAGAACAGGTCTAGGTCATGCAATTCAATTAGTTGATGACTGATCTGTAGCTCCATTTACTCACCATTACTCCATTTTCCTTAATACCCTTGAATAATAAAAATCCATCAATTTTGGTACTGAACATCTCAATTGAAGCAAGCAATGCAGACTTTTAGGAGAGATAGCCCTGATTTCTCGCTCTTGTGTCAAGTACAGAGATGGTGATATTCCTGGCTTCACATGGAAGTGGCCCCGAGTGCCGGATTTTTGGTCCAGGGTGAGCGGGGGAGCTGGTGAAAATGGGTGTCCTGGTGGGCAGCCCTGGAAACACTGCGGAGACCGCTGGCTGCAGGTGGAGACAGGCTGGACAGAAGATCTGCCTCAGTTCACCAGCCCTTTGTCCAAGGTTTTAAAAATAACAGCCCTCACCCCTCGCAAAACCCATGACCTATCCATGCCATCCCATAGCTCCTCATAACCCCTACGCCAACCTATGAACTTTACCCATCCCGTGATCCTTTGTAGCCAACTTAGTGACAACTCAGGATTATTACAGAACCATAAAACTCCGATGGTGCAGAAGAGGCCATTCAACCCATTGAATCTGCACTGACTCTGTCAGAGTATTTTACCCAGGTCCTCTCTCCCACCCTATAACTGTAACCCCACACATCTCCCATGGCTAATCCATCTAAACTACACATTTAAGGGGGAACTTAGCCTGGCCAATCCACCTAACCTGCAAATTTTTGGACTCTGGGAGAAAACTGGAGCACCCGGTGGAAACCCTTGCAGACACGGGGAGAATGTGCAAATTCCACACAGACAGTGACCCAAGGCCAGAATTGAACCCTGGTCCCTGGACGTGTGAAACAGCAGTGCTAACTATTGTGCCACCGTGTCACCCCTCACAACTCATGCTCCCACTCAGCATCCTTTGCCCTTACCATGCTGTGATCAAATAGAATAAAGTTCTAAATCCCTAATCCAGACTTCACCTTTAAAAAGCACGATGATTCATAAAAATCCATTCACTATATTTATATTCCTTCAACTACTGAATCCCTTTCATTCAATTGCTTTTGATGTTCGCTTTTTAGTTACTTATGACAACTCTCTTGATACTTTATAAGTGTTAATACACTTCTGCCGCACATTCATGTCCATTATTAAACCCAAAGGGCATCTTACATGCCCCAGGGGTTTCCTGGAAACATGTACAAACAGATACCACACCTCTCTAAATAGGTACCCCATCTCTCCCTAGGACTGTGCAAAGCTTAAACCTGTTTCTACTTTCCCATTCCTGGCTTACTAAAATCAGACATAACTGGAGGTCCTGCTGTTTTATATGGACAGCCGTTTCCATGAAACGTGCATGCACAAATCCCAACCCAGCCCCATTCCCCTCCCCACAAAAATGTTAGGTGTTTTGTTCAAATGAGGGTCTTCCATATTTCAGCCTCCTCTGCCAGTTTTGTAATGATGGTGAGGCTCTCCACCCTTACGAAAATTCAAGCCATAGTTTCAGATTTTTTCTACCCCGAGGATGAAAAGGTACTCCTTAGTTTCACTCTTACATGTCCTACCTCTAATTTTAAGTCTATATTTCCTTGTTCTGGACTTCCCAACTGGAGGTAAACTTCTCTTTATCTTATCTGCCAATTAATTTAACATTTTAAACAGTTCGACCAGATCACTCCTCAGTTGTTTAAATTTAAGTGAATGCAAACCAAGTTTATGTAAACTGTTTTCATAATTTAGTTCTTTCAGCCCTGGTATCATTTCATTGAATCTCTGTGCTGTTTCTTCCAAGAGCAATATATCTTTCCTAAAGGTTTGGTGTCCAAAATTGGGCAGTGCTGCTGATGAGCTCTGATCAAAGCATTGTAAGACTGAAGCACCTCTTCCTTATTCTTATATTCTAATCATGGCAATTTCAATGAAAATCATCATCTCAAAA
Source organism: Carcharhinus amblyrhynchos (assembly GCF_965287045.1). NCBI lineage: Eukaryota > Metazoa > Chordata > Chondrichthyes > Carcharhiniformes > Carcharhinidae > Carcharhinus > Carcharhinus amblyrhynchos. The sequence continues at coordinate 137,372,935 of NC_137327.1, forward strand.
CAAGTATGAGTCAAAGGTTTATCCATCTTACACTTTGATTCGCACTTCCCATGTGATCTGACTTTTAATACCTTCCAATTTATTTTCCTGATCGTAGCTTTACCAGAAGAGGTTAGACATGATTCTGTACAGTCCAAGCATCCACTATTTACTGCAGCCATCACACATCCTTATCCGGACAGGATACTGGGGCAAAATAGTACAGACAAAATTGCGAGAAAATGTCATCATTGGCCCTACTTTTCCAATTGCCCAAAATGTTACTTTTGTTTCACTTTCCATACTAATCTGCTTTGATGAGAGATTATTACTGAGCTGTATTTTGGGATTAGTTCTCAATGTTGGTTTAGTACACCCAATGCCAAGCTTTATCCTCAGCATTTGTATGTCTAAGCAATAATGTGGCATGTAAGGGCTAGATAAGTATAGCCTAAATATGGCCTGAAAGCATTTCTAAATGAAGTAATCATTGGAATGTCTATTATTTTAAAACATCAGGATTTTTTTACTCAGCAACATGTTTTGGCCAAAGTTTTCTCTCTTCCATTCCCTGATTAAAATTGGCACATCACTGCAGGCCCTGACTAATGTAGAATTAATGTATGCATATCCCAGAAAGGAATACAGGATAGCGCACAAAGAACTTGGGATTCTATAATGACTTCAATCAGGCCATTGAGGTTGGCCTATAGGAATATGAGCTCCCTGGTTAAGGAGTCAATTGATGGGCGAATCAGGGAGTCTTTTCCTTGTATTGAACTGGGAGTGTCAGTTCCTGTGGAACTCCGGAAGGTAGACTGCTGGCTGATAGCACTCTACGTATAGCTGTTGGAATTGGAAATAAAGGGGTTTTGGTGAAAGGACTTCTGCCTCCAAAGACTTATTACAGATTTTTGTATTTTTGTCCAGAGCTGATCACAGGTCCCCTCATGTTGCCCCACATGAAGTTAGCTAACACGCTACGTACTGGGGAACCAAACCTGAGCCCTTCCTGATCAGTCTGACTTGAAAAGTGATAGATATAAGACAGAACTGTCTTAAATGAACTGGGAAATTAGGTTAAGGGTTAGGTTAGGAGAGATGCCATGGGAAACATTTAGGGATATATTACATAACACTCAGCAAATGTATCTCCTAATGAGAAAGAAAATCTCCACTAAACGGGTACATCATCCAGAGCTGTAGAAGGAAGTTAAAGATAGTATCAAATTGAAAGAAAGAGTGTACAATCCTGTGAGGATTCGTGGCAAGTTAGAAGATTGAACAGAATATGAAAACCAGCAACTCAACTTAAAAAAAGAGGGAGAACGTAAAGTAGGAAAGAAAGCTTGCTAGAAATATAAAAATAGAAAGTAAGAGCTTTTACACAGGTTTAAAAAGACAAAGCAACAAAAGTGACACTGGCCCTCAGAGTGAGTCTGGGGAATCAAAAATGGGACAATAAAGAAATGGCTGACGCATTTTGTGTCTATCTCCACTGTGGAAGACACAAATAATACCCCAGAAATCACTGTAAATCAGGAGATGAAAGGGAAGGAGGAACTTAACACAAAATTACAATCACCAGGGAATGGGTACTAAGAAAAGTGCTACAACAAAAGACCGACAAATCCCAAGGTCCACATGGACACCATCATAGGGTTTTAAAAGAAGCATTGTGTTAATTTTCCCAAATTCCTCAGATTCTGGGAAGGTCCTGTCAGTTGGAAAATTGTGAACTTAAATCCTCTGTTCAAAAAAGGGAGGCAGAAAGCGGGAAACTACAGGTCTGATGGTTTAACATTTGTGCAGTGAAAAGGCTAGAATCTATCATTAAGGAGGTTATAGCAGAGAACTTAGAAAATCTCAACGGAATCAGGCTGAGTCAACATGGTTTTGTGAAAGGGGAATCATGTATGACTAATTTAGTAGAGTTCTTTGAGGTCTAAACATTGTCTGATATCAAGAAGAAGTTAGATTTCGCTCTTAGGGCTAAAGGCATCAAAGGCGATGGGGGGGAAGGGGAGATCAGGATATTGAATTCGATACTGAGCCATGATCAAAATGAATGTTGGACCAGGCTCCAAGGTCCGGCTCCTGCTTCTACTTTTTAAGTAATAAGCAATGTGGATAAAGGGGAACTTGTCCAACAGGAAGCAGAGAGCATTGATAAATAGGTCTTTCACAGTTTGGCAAGATGTAATGAGTGGAGTGCTGCAGGGATCACTGTGGAGGCCTCAGCTTTCTTCAATCTATGTCAATGAGTTGAATGAAAGCACTGAATGTATGATTGCTAAATTTGCTGATGATGGGTAGGGGAGTTAAGTTGTGAAGAGGACAAAGGAGTTTACAAAGGGATATAGATATGTTAAGTGAATGGGAAAAAAAAATCGACAGATTGAGGAGAACATGGGAAAATGTCAACTTGTTCACGTTGGCAGGGGAATAGAAAAATCAGCATTTCTTTTAAAGAAGTGAGATTGCAATATCGAGGAATTATGGTGTCCGTGTACATAAATCATAACTGTTAATATACAGGCACAGAAAGTGATCAAGAGGGCAAATGGGTTGTTGTTGTTTATTGCATGGGGAATGGAAATAAAACTAGAAAGTTTTGCTACAGCTGTACAGGGCATTCATGAGACCCTATCTGGAGTATTGTGTACTGTTTTGGTCTACTTATTGAAAAAAAGGATATAATGGAATTTGAACCAATTCACTCAACTGATTCCTGGGATGAAGGATTGTCTTATGAGGAAAAGTTAGTCAGGCTAGGCCTGCATCCATTGGATTTTAGAAGAATGAGAGGTGACCTTATTGCAGCATATAAGATCTTGTGAGGACTTGACAGGGTGGACGCTGAAAGGATGTTTTCCCCTTAAGGGTGAGAATGGAACAAGGGGATATAGTTTAAAAATAAGGGATCTCCCATTTATAATGGAGATAAGGAGAATTTTTTTCTCTCAGAAGATCTTTAGTCTGTGGTATTCTCTTTTGAGAGAGCAGAGGAGGCTGGGTCACTGAATGTTTCTTAGACTGAGTTACATAAATTTTTGCCTGACAAGAGACTCAAAGGCTACAGGTGGTAGACAGAAAAGTGACCTGATTTACCATAATCCTATCAAATGGCAGTGGAGGGACCAAAAAGCCTAGTCCTGCTCTGATTTCTTATATTTGATTGAGAACTACATTTATCCAAATGGAGCGGTCTTACCAAAAACATTCTAAGTGCTGAGTGAGCGGGAAAATGGGAGTGTTTCAGACTTGTTCTTTCAACGAATTGAAAAATCCAACCTTCTGACACTCAGTCAAAAAAAAAGCCACAAGGCAATTCTCGCCAGAAGGGGGAGGGGCAGACCGTCTTCTTGCCAGGAAGCCGGCAGCTGAACTCTAGGGGCTCCACTGCACAGGCGCCCTGATCTCAGTGTATACTGGGAGATCTCCTGTCATTTCCCCCTACCACGGACATTGGTATCTGCTGCCGATCGCTCCCTCTACTGGGCTCCCAATCCCCCACCCCACACCCCTTGTCCCCCCTCTCCGGCGGAGGTCCCCTCCCACTGCCAACTGTCATCCCCGGGCATCGCCCCCATTATGATTAAAGGTGCAAAGCTGATTTTGATGGTAAAACAGGGCTGGTAATTATGCAAGAAGCAAAAAGCCAGGCACAAAATCGCCTAATCTCATCAGCTTGTCTCAATGATAGACTGGTGGGACGAATTGATAAGATCATCCCCATTGATCTAGTTGATGGTGTAGATTTTTTATAATAATCCATGAGATGCTATAATTAAAACAGCATGCTGCTACAATGTAGTATCTTGGAACCCAGAGCTTTGACATTGCTGTTTGCGTAAAGCATTAGGCTGACAAGAAATGTGCTGGGGACCCCATCCATATTAGGAGTGTGGTATTACAGAGGTCAGCATTTCCCAACTCTAATGAAATTGCTGCAGTGCACATTTTTACTTTGAGCCCAACTATGCCCAGTTTGCACAGAAGAGCTATTAACATGGCAGATCAGGCTTTAAGGAGGGAGGTGCAGTAACGCATTGTTGAGAGGAGTTAATCTCTCTGTTGGAACACTGGAAAGGCTGTAATGAGAAAACTCGACTCTTCATTTAAACGTGATTTGCTTCCTTTTCTTTTCATGCAACAAATGTCTGCAACGGCAGCAGAGATGTACAGAAATATGTTTAGCTGGGAGTTTACGATAGCGCTGCATTCATTTTCCAACATACAGCTCTATCAGTAACGTTCAAAGCAAGATGGTCCTCACTTTGTATGTGTCAGGCTCCTTCCAGCATCTGCAGTTTTGGTTTATTTGCTGCTCACAGATTTATCAAGATAGTCACAACTCTTATCTTCAGAAAGGCCAACAAATTAATTTGTCTCCAAACTAAAGGAACACCAGGGAGGGGAACACAGATCTGTCAAATGGTTGGCTTAGAAAAGTATTGATTGCCCCTCTGTTGCTAATTGAGCCCACTTCTATAGTGCTGTGTAGGCTATATACGACCCAAATAGATTATTTAAAAAGTAACCATGGACATGGGCCACCAGCAAAGGATCGGACAGATCAGCAACTTTTTAAACAAATCGCCTGTGCCATTTTTATTTGGAGGGAATGAAGAATGGAATGGTGGCTCCAGGGAGTCCAAAATAACATAACACAGCCATGTATTCAGACAGGCTAATCAAGGACCTCACACATCCCAGACATTCGCTCTTTTATCTTCTTCCATCAGGAAAAAGATACAAAAGTCTGAGGTCATGTGCCAAACGATTCAAGGAACAGCTTCTTCTCTGCTGCCATCAGACTATGAATGGACCTACCTCATATTAAGCTGATCTTTCTCTACACCCTAGCTATGACTGTAACACTACATTCTACACTCTCTCCTTTCCTTCTCCCCTATGTACTCTACGAATGGCATGTTTTGGCTGTATAGTATGCAAAAAGCAATACTTTTCACTGTATACTAACACGTGACAATAATAAATCAAATCAAATCAGATCAGATAGATGTAGCCACAGACAAAAATAAAGCTTATGCTATAATTTCAAAATTCTCACAGGTATCTCGAAGCAGAGCTCTACCTAGCTGGAACCATCGGGTCAGCTTTGCATTACAGGACATCTGTGACTCCAGAAGAATCCTCTTCTATAATACACATTCCCTAACATTACTCTGGAATATCTCTTAACGTGCAGATCAGCAGTTAGTACGGCAGATGGCAAAACCAAGGCAGAGTAAAAGAAGAATGCATTAATGAGGAAAACCTGTTGGGAATGTGGAATTCACTGCCATATGGAGCTGTAGAGAGATATAATTGACACATTTAAGAGAAGGGTTGGTCGAAATATGAAAGGATGAATGAGGCAATTGAGAGGGGGGTAGATTCATATAGAATATAACCGTAAGTACAGATAAATTGGGCTGAATGGCCTATATCTGTGTTACAAGTTCCATAAAATGATCAGTGGTACAAACATTGCAGACTGGGCAGAAATTCCAAGTGCCTTTCAAACAGCCTCTTATTCACGCCATCTGTTAAAAGAAACAAAACACTTTTATCAACTAATTATGGCCATATCGCCTTGGTGTACACTTTCATGCGATGTTCTTCAAATAGTATCTGCTGCCACGGTATATTACCATTCCGTTACAGGTACAGCATCTCATAACCAGTAACCTCAGCACTGAATCCATGAAGGATATTGGACCTTGCTAATTTACAGTATATAAAAAAACCTTAATTCAATTTATAGGAGACACGTGAAATCAAATGAATAAGTTTGAAAAAATACATATAGTGAGGAAATAACATTTGAAGAAAAAGAGGTAGAGACAGACCAATCGGATTAGCAGATTGGAACAAGCCAGGTTGGGTGGGGTCAAGGGTGACTTGAACCATTGGAGCATGAGGAAAGACCAGTACATGAAGCTGATAACTAGTCCAGTGTGTCACTGCACCAATACAGTGCCTAACTGCATTGCCCCAGTGGGATGTATAGCAGCTTATAAAAATGTCTGGTTTTCGGATAGCCAGATTTGAGACACTGGACCTGTATAACCAATGGCAAATAAATAAGAACATAAAAACATAAGAAATAGGAGCAGGAGTAGGCCATCTGGCCCTTCGAGCCTGCCCCGCCATTCAATAAGATCATGGCTGATCTGTCGTGGCTCAATTCCACATTCCCACCCTCTCCCCATAACCCTTAATCCCCTCTCTTATCAAAAACCCATCAACCCACGTCTTAAAAATATTTAGCGAGGCAGCCTCCACCACTTCAACGGGCAGAGAATTCCAGAGATTCACCACCCTTTGAGTGAAGAAGTTCTTCCTCAACTCCGTTCTAAACCACCCCCCCTTTATCTTGAGGCTGTGCCCCCCTAGTCCTACTGTCCTTTCTGAGCGGGAAGAGTCTTTCCACCTCTATCCTATCCATCCCATTCATCATCTTATACGTCTCAATGAGATCTCCCCTCATTCTTCTGAACTCTAACGAGTACAAGCCTAGTTTATTCAGCCTCTCCTCATGGCTCAACCCCCTCAACTCCGGCATCAGCCTAGTAAACCTCCTCTGCACTCCCTCCAAGGCCAAAATATCCTTGCGTAAGTACGGCGCCCAAAACTGCACACAGTACTCCAGCTGCGGCCTCACCAATGCCCTATACAGCCGCAGCAAGACCTCCCTACTTTTATATTCAATCCCCCTCGCTATGAAGGCCAGCATCCCATTCGCCTTCCTGACCACCTGCTGCACCTGCAAGCTGGGTTTTTGCGACTCATGCACAAGGACCCCGAGGTCCCTCTGCACCGTCGCCTGCTGCAGTTTTTCTCCACGTAAATAATAATCCTTCCTACCATTATTCCTACCAAAGTGGACCACCTCGCACTTGCCAACATTAAATTCCATTTGCCAGTTCCTGGCCCATTCGCCCAGCCTATCTCGATCCTTCTGCAGATTCTCAGCACAATGCTCAAAAGGAAATGGAGTATGATTATTTCACTTAATGTGTATTCGCAAATGTTAACAGTGTGATGATATCTGTCAGCTTGGACCTTAGGTTTCAGATGTTCATGCCTTTTACATGATTCACTCATAGAGAGGGTAAGTGTGTTAGTTGATAGCCCGTTAGATGAAATTCTGATGACCATTAAAGCTTCCTGGCCTGTGTATTGTCGAGATCTGGCAAGTAGAACATTCAGGACCGTATGCCAACAGCCGCCTGCTCCTTGTCTGGTTATGGGACATGGAGGTGGTCACAATATTATTACTAATGCTGTACTTCCTCCACCTGATCTTTCACAATTGGATTTGTGACATCCAACCTCTAAATATGGTTTTCGCACTCTGCTAACAACAACTTATGTTTATATAGCCTTTTTACAAATGTTATTTTATTGAACTCTCAAAGAGCTTCGGTGAGTAAACTTCCACAGCTATTTTGGATGCTTAACCGCAGTTGCAGTACAAAGAAAGAGAATTATTGGTTCTTCTTTTTCTGCTATTGGCCAGTTATGCGGAAGGTAGAACCTATAGTTTTTAACATCAAGGCCCTGACTAAACCAACTCAGCAAAGCAAATGCTCTTCCTAAAAACCTTTAACTGCAAACAGTGAATTCTCACCATTGCATCAGTAACCTCTCCTTAGAGAACAAAGAACTAGGAACAGGTCCTCCAAGTCTGTGCTGATCATGGTGTCCCAGCTAATATAAATAAAAACCTTCTGCCCTTACTCAGACTGTATTCCTTATGCCCTCCCTATTCACGTACCCATCCAATACCAATCCAGCTTTGAAAATGAAACAAAAAATACTGAATTAATTATTTTTAAAAAACAGTCTGGAAGGGTTGACTTTCACGTCCTTGCTTGTAATAAAGTACCTCATCAACCGGTAGACATATCCATTGTTCATGATTTTTTTAAAAACTTGCTTCTGGTGAAAACACTCAGTAAACCTACCCTTCCAAATGTTCAGACATAAGAGCTAATTTTCTTCTACAACCTAAGAGATTCCGGGTACATTTTGTGACTAAAAGGCCAAGATGTAATCTGATTTGCATAATTATTCACAGCATCTGGTGCAGACTCAAGTGAGTCTTGGGAGCAGACTAGTGGCAGGAGAGCAACATTGCACGAGGGCAAATTCAAAGCGATACAGCCAGTTAAAATGGGGAATGTTGCAAAAGGGAGATTAAAACTCCCTTTGGAAAATCCCAAAAGAGGCAAATCCGGAAGAGGAAGCAGATTAAGAAATAGCCCAGCAAAGCAAAGGAGGCGGGAAGTCTTACATGTCGTTTAGCATCTGGGTGCACAAGATGGAGAAGCTTGCTGAGGTGATGGTGCTGCAGAAGTTACTTACACTGGTATTCAACGCCTTTATCAGTTCCACCCTGACTCGTCAAATTGGAAGTATGATTCAAAAGAGGTTTGAAGACCTGCTAGCCTTTATATTCACTCCCCCATGCTTCAATAACAACTGTGAATATTCTATTGTCATATGGGCCACTGTCCTGTGGATCTAAACTACAAGATGTCAGTTCCCCACAGGCATTGGCAGGTAAGTGTGTTGGGATCCACGGAAATGTCTGGTGACAACTTGGCAGGTGCGCCCAACCAGGCAATACGGTGATATCTTCTGACACACAGTACAACACAAACCATCAGATGCTATGATTGGGGTGAAACATCCAGTAGAATGTTTATTCACCATACAGTCACTGCTGACACAGCTTCCTATAGTGAAACACAGCCTGCACGATGCCTGCCAAACTGAGGCAGCTGGTAAAAAGAAAGTATGTAACTTAGTTTGTCTGGCATCCCTCCGCAGGATTTCCTCTTTGAACAGTTCAGTTCACAGGATTCTCGTGGACGCAGAGAAATAATACTGATGGACAACTGGAGGACAGGTGGCGCTGTAGCACATTGGTTAGCATTGCCGCCTCACAGTGCCAGGGACCCGGGTTCGATTCCTGGCTTGGGTCACTGTCTGTGTGGAGTTTGTACATTCTCCCTGTGTCTGCGTGGGTTTCCTCCGGGTGCTCTGGTTTCCTCCCACAGTCTGAAAGACATGCTGGTTAGGTGCATTGGCCATGTTAAATTCTCCCTCAGTTAACCGAACAGGTGCGAGGTTGTGACGACTAGAGGAATTTCACAGTAATTTCATTGCAGTGTTAATGTAAGCCTTACTTGTGACGAATAAATAAATTTTAAAAATCTTTAGCTGTCTGATGAAAGCCTAAAGGCTAGCAACATTAAAATACACAGAAAGATTCAGAAAAACTGCCCAAGAATGGCCTAAAGCATCTTGATGTGGATATGCTGGCGTTGGACTGGGGTAAACACAGTAAAAAATCTGACAACACCAGGTTTAAGTACAACCGATTTATTTGATAGTAAACTCACAAGCTTTCGAGATTAAGCTCTTCGTCAGGTGAATGGAGAGTTCTGGCCTCAGACAGAGCATATAAAGCACAGGCAGTTTACAGATTACTGATTAGAATGCAAATCTTTACACCTAACCTGCTGTTCAAGTCCTAAAGTGGCCAATAATGTGAGTGGAAGGGGCACTGATCACAGGTTACAGAGATGTGTATTGTCTCCAGACAGTACAGTAAGTGAGGTTTTGCAAACCCAGGCAAGTCACGGGGGTTACAGATACTGCAACATGAACCCAAGATCCCTGTTGAGACCGTCCTCATGTGTGTGGAACTTGGCTATCAGTCTCTGCTCAGCGACTCTGCGCTGTTGTGTGTCGTGAAGGCCGCCTTGGAGAATGCTTACCCGAAGGTCAGAGGCTGAATGCCCGTGACCACTGAAGTGTTCGCCAACAGGAAGGGAACAGTCTTGCCTGGTGATTGTTGAGCGATGTTCATTCATCCGTTGTCGTAGTGTCTGCATGGTCTCCCCAATGTACCATGCTTCTGGACATCCTTTCTTGCAACGTATCAGGTAGACAACATTGGCCAAGTTGCAGGAGTATTTACCGTGTACCTGGTGGATGGTATTCTCACGTGTGATGATGTCATCCATGTCGATGATCCGGCATGTCTTGCAGAGGTTGCTGTGGCAGGGTTGTGTGGTATTGTGGTCACTGTTCTCCTGAAGGCTGGGTAGTTTGCTGCGAACAATGGTCTGAAGGCAAGAAGTGGGGGTGTGGGGATGGCCCTGGCGAGATGTTCATCTTCATCAATGATATGTTGAAGACTCCAGAGAAGACATCGTAGCTTCTCCGTTCTGGGGAAGTACTGGACGACGAAGGGTACTCTGTCCGCCGTGTCCCATGTTTGTCTTCTGAGGAGATCGGTGCAGTTTTTTGCTGTGGCACATCGGAACTGTTGATCTATGAGTCGAGCACCATATCCTGTTCTTATGAGACCTTCGTCGTCCAGTACTTACTCGGAGCAGAGAAGCTACGACATCTTCTCCGGACTCTTCAGCATATCATTGATGAAGACGAACATCTCGCCAGGGCCATCCCCACACCCCCACTTCTTGCCTTCAGACAACCACACAACCTCAAACAGACCATTGTTCGCAGCAAACTACCCAGTCTTCAAGAGAACAGTGACCACAATACCACACAACCCTGCCACAGCAACCTCTGCAAGACATGCCGGATCATCGACATGGATGCCATCATCACACGTGAGAATACCATCCACCAGGTACACGGTAAATACTCTTGCAACTCGGCCAATGTTGTCTACCTGATACGTTGCAAGAAAGGATGTCCCGAAGCGTGGTACATTGGGGAGACCATGCAGACGCTACGACAATAGATGAATGAACATCGCTCGACAATCACCAGGCAAGACTGTTCCCTTCCTGCTGGCGAACACTTCAGTGGTCACGGGCATTCAGCCTCTGACCTTCGGGTAAGCATTCTCCAAGGCGGCCTTCACGACACACGACAGCGCAGAATCGCTGAGCAGAGACTGACAGCCAAGTTCCACACACATGAGGACGGTCTCAACAGGGATCTTGGGTTCATGTCGCACTATCTGTAACCCCTGTGACTTGTCTGGGTTAGCAAAACCTCACTTACTGTAGTGTCTGGAGACAATACACATCTCTGTAACCTGTGATCAGTGCTCCTTCCACACACATTATCGGCCACGTTAGGACTTGAACAGCAGGTTAGGTGTAAAGATTCACACTCTAATCAGTAATCTGTAAACTGTCTGTGCTTTATATGCTCTGACTGAGGCCAGAACTCTCCATTCACCTGAAGAAGAGGGAAACCTCGAAAGCTTGTGAGTTTATTATCAAATAAATCGGTTGGACTTAAACCTGGTGTTGTCAGACTTTTTACTAAAGCATCTTGCCATGTTGTCTTACTGTGAAGTCATTTTGCCTTTCTTATATCCACCTCTAACAAACCAGAGACACAAGAGGGTGGGCTGGTATTTGTGTCCTGTTCACCCACAAACAGGCAATCACCATCAAGAAGTCAAACCTCCTTTCACATCTTCCAGTAAGAGTTTCTAACACCTTCACCAGAGCCAGCAACTAGACAGAACTGATCTCTACCTAATAAAAACAGAGCTTTTCATACTACGTTTAATTTTTTCATTAACTAAATGCCAAAGGCAAATTAACTAATTGGTAAAATGTTGGGTTTAACATAAAAACTTGAACCTGTAACTTAAAAACTCTCCTCATGAGGATAGAGGTTAAATGAGGTAATTCAGATGAGTCCTGACAACAGAGGTTTTAAAGTTTATTTATTAGTGTCACAAGTAGGCAATGAAGTTATTGTGAAAAGCCACATTCTGGCACCTGTTTGGGTACACTGAGGGAGAATTTAGCATGGCCAATGCATCTAACCAACACATCTTTCGGACTGTGGGAACAAACCAGAGGAGACATATGCACTCACGGGGAGAAAGTGCAGACTCTGTACAGACAATGAGCCAAGCCAGGAATCAAAACCCAGGTCCCTGGCGCTGTGCGGCAGCAGTGCTAACCACTGTGACACTGTGCCGCCAGTTTGTAAACCTTTTGTGGCAGCTGCTATAATTCAACATAAGAACATAAGAACATAAGAAATAGGAGCAGGAGTAGGCCATCTAGCCCTTCGAGCCTGCCCCGCCATTCAATAAGATCATGGCTGATCTGTCGTGGCTCAGTTCCACTTTCCCGCCCTCTCCCCATAACCCTTAATCCCTTCTCTTATCAAAAACCCATCAACCCGCTTCTTAAAAATATTTAGCGAGGCAGCCTCCACCACTTCAACGGGCAGAGAATTCCAGAGATTCACCACCCTTTGAGTGAAGAAGTTCCTCCTCAACTCCGTTCTAAACTGCCTCCCCTTTATCTTGAGGCTGTGCCCCCTAGTCCTACTGTCTTTTTTGAGCGGGAAGAGTCTCTCCACCTCTATCCTATCCATCCCATTCATCATCTTATACGTCTCAATGAGATCTCCCCTCATTCTTCTAAACTCTAACGAGTACAAGCCTAGTTTATTCAGCCTCTCCTCATAGCTCAATCCCCTCAACTCCGGTATCAGCCTGAACATCTGAACCAACTAATAGTCCAGGGCACTAACTGACCAGTCAGTTGGACGTAATGACGCAAACTAAAAAGATGAACATAGGAACAGAAGGAGACCATTTAATACCCCAAGCATATTCCTCCATCAATGCAATTGTGATTGGTTTGTAAAATAACTAGGCCTTTGTCCCAAATCCTTTAATACCTTTGGTTAACAAAAATCTATCAATCTCAATTTTAAATTTAGCAACTGATCTCACATCAACTTTCATTTGCAGAATAAAGTTCCAACCTTGTACCATTTGGTATAGAAGTGTTTCCAAATTTAACTTCTGTGCTCTGGTTCTGATTTTTGGACTGTGTCTCCTACACATAGATGTCCCAACCCACAGAAATAATTTCCCAATTTAGCTGTTCTCCTTACCGTATCTCGAAATCTTTGATTTAATTACCCCATTATATATTGAAGTGGTTACAGATTGCATGAAGAGCTGATCATATGATTTGATACAATGTCATTAGGGTGCTGAAGAGGCTGCTGTTTTAATTTCCAAATTCACTAATTTGTTCTCTGTACAGGGCAGAGCCAGAAGTCTGACAACACCAGGTTTAAGTCTAACCAATTTATTTGATAGTAAACTCACAACCTTTCAGGGTTTGCCCTTCGCCAGGTGAATGAAAGCTTGTGGGTTTACTATCAAATAAACCGGTTGGACTTAAACCTGGTGTTGTCAGACTTCTTACTGTGTTTACCCCAGTCCAACGCCAGCATTTCCACATCAGGCCAGAGCTCCCAGAATAAATCTGTTATTGTTAGTTTGAATCTATGTGTGCAAAATCACATATTTCCTTTTTGTTAAAACCTGCAACCCCTAGCACAGTTAGAACATTACACCCCCTAACCTCCTAAATTCCAGGGAACACGACCAAGTTCATGCAATCGTTCCTCTTGATTTAGATTTTAAAAGCGCACGTTTGTTTGTTTTTAAGCAAAATGACAGGGGGAGGCCAAGGAATCATAGTTAGTCGCCATCTGTTGTTGAGAAATTATTAGGGTCTCTAATTAAAGATAGGAGCCGGTATTTAATGACCTTGCTCGGGCGAGGCTCATAAAATCACGTCTGAGGCCAGCGGAGAATTCCATTCTGTCAGCCACGCCCAGCCCGATTCTGGGGCAGGTGTGGCAGTAAAACTCCAGCCAGGGTGACTGAACATGTTGGAAATTTCCAGCTATTCAGACAGCCAGCATGGATTTGTAAATAACTGGCTATTCCAGACAAAAGCTGCTTGAATATTTCAAAGAGCTGACTGAAGTAATGGACTGGCAAATGTCTACGGATGTTAATTACATGGATTTCCAGAAAGCATGTAATAAAGTCTCTCATAAGAGGCTGTTATCCACATTGAAGCCCATGGAATTGGAGCCAAATTACTGACCTGTTAGGAAATTGGTTGAATAGAGGAAACAAGGGAGTAAGGATGGTGGGAAGGTATTCCAGTTGGCAGGATGTGGCTAGCAATGTCCCACAAGAATCTGTGTTGGGGTCTCAACTATTCATTGTAGTCATTAATGAGATGAAAGCTGCATAGCCCAACGACACAAAGATAGGTGAACATTGTAGCGTTCTTCCGACTCAACTCCAGATGACCCTCCAGGCCAGTGCCCGAATTGATAAAGAGGTCCATGCTGGGGAGGCAGCCAAAAACCCTAGCTGCTTAAAGAGCAGCACATTCAGGTACTAGCCATTTAGTCTCAACTGGAGGGTGCGATTTTCCTGCCCTCTCACTGGCCAACCCAATGGCGTGAGTTCTGGTGGAGGAAGCGGCTCGCCATTGGCCGCCTGCAGGGGTTTTTTTGGCATCCCAAATGAAGCCACAAAGTTTGAACCTGTTTCCGAGTCTAACCTGCTCATTCCAGATTTCAGACACTTCCCTCATTATAATCACAAGAATGAAGGCAGCTGCTGATATATCTGGGCATCTGTTCCATGAACTGCGGATGTGAAATTTAGAACCTGCCACCATTCTCCCTCCCCTCCCCTGCAAACACGGTGGAAGCCAGGTTCGGGATGGGGGTGTGTAGGGCTTCTCAATTTGGGCTGCTGTCACTATTCAAACAGAAGGTCCAGACCTTAATTCACCAAAAATTGATTTGATGCTTTAAAGACTGTGTGCAGGATTTTACACCCCTGATCCAAAGCTTTTGAGACCAACCGAGAATCCCTACAGCACAGAAAGAGGCCATTCGGCCCATTAGGTTCCACTGACAACAATCCCATCCAGGCCTATCCCCATTACCACAAGTATTTTCACTGCTACTCCCCCTGATACTAAGGAACAATTTAGTTTGGCCAATCCGCCTAACCAGCAGATCCTTGGCATGTGGGAGGAAACCGGAGCACCCAGAGGAAACCCACACAGACACAGGGAGAACGTGCAAACTCCACACAGTCACCCGAGTTCAGAATTGGACCCGGGTCCCTGGTGCCAACCACTGTGCCGATGCCCATGCATGTCCCAGTTATTCACTTACGTAACTACAAATTGCGCTGGCACTGCCATTTTAAAGGGGAAAATATATTCACCTAGTTCAGCAGCAGAGTCTATCTGCTAAAGCTGAGTTTAGACTTACTGACCAGAACAAAGCTGTGGTAACATTGAGCCCACGCAGTGCATGATCTGAGTTCTCAAGAGCAGACTGAACAAAGGAGGAGACACCAAAACAGAAACATAATCATTTTCATTAACGTTCAGGCTTAAACATTCCCACATTACATGAGGTGTGGGTTATATAGGACTCTTGTAATTGACATCAAAAGAATGTACTATTTTATTGAGCTCCCTCGATATTATGGGTATTAGGGATAATTGTATATAATACAAATAACTGTAGATATATTGTATGTAATATAAAAAGTGACATCATTAATTTTGTAGCACCACTTTAATCGCATGTCCCTTCTACCGCTCGGTTTTTCACTGGGAGATGCAATATAGCACAAAATCCCTTCAAGACAAAGCTAGTTCATAAAGATGTCATTTAATAATACCATGGATGATCTAAGGTCTGGCTAAAATGTTTGCTCAAATTATGTTTGTAAAGACAGACTAACAGAAGTGAAAAAAAAGACATTTTATAGTTTTTTCCCCAAAGGCAATATTTTATTCAATGCATCAAAGAAAGAAAATATTTTATTGCCGCAAAAAAAAGACAGTGATTGAAAGCAGTAATAAAATAATATGCTGGAGAGGGTGTTGTGTTTAGCCAGTGAAAGTGAATCAAAGGAATACTACATAAAACGAACGTTAACAAATCAAATTTGTCACATGGCCCCAGCAACTTGGTTGCCCGGTTTCCTGGATAGGGATCCAGCCCAGGTGGAAAACATCTTCTCTTGGATAGCGGAATGGGTAACAGGTGAAATAAGCTTTATTCAGTGCCAGCCCTGACAGGTCCTCCGCACCAAAACCTATAACTCTTCATTCAGAAACCTCAGTATAGGAAATGAAGATGGTGCAGTAAGAGCAGTAATATTTAGTGGCATAACAGTGTGCACAAAAAGGCAGCTCGGAATCGGGTCAACATTTCTCCAAGTTGTCTCCAGTGGTTGACAGAGAAAGAAACACTCTGCAAAAGTGAATGCCTGCCTGTCAAATCTGCACTTCACCAAGTGATGGTGAACTCTCTCCCAAAGGATTCAAAAGTTAAAGTTTTATTTGATAAAGTTTATTTATTAATGTCACAGGTAGGCTCACACTAACACTGAATTTACTGTGAAAATCCCCCAGTCGCCACACTCCGGCATCTGTTTGGGTACACGGAGGGAAATTTTAACCTGGCCTATGCACCTAAACAGCACATCTTTGGACTGTGGGAGGAAACCAGAGCACCCGGAGGAAACCCACACAGATACAGGGAGAATGTGCAGATTCCACACAGACAATGACCCAAGCTGGGAATTGAACCTGGGTCCCTGTGAGGCAGCACTGCAAACCATCGTGCCACCTTGCTGCCCAAAGTGCCAGGTTTTAAAACTATTTTAGCTTAATGCTACTCCCTACCTGGGTGGAATGCCCAATGCAGACAATTCATTGAACGAGTGGAAAACTGTTCAACTTCCCGGTGCCAACATCTTACAGCTTAGTGAAAACAAAGCTCAACACTGAGATCCTCTATCCAAAAAAAAGACAAAATCATGTTGCTCCCTATAATATTCTTGACCCATATCTGCACTGGTGTTTACATGACAAAACTGTTGCCGGGATTGCTTTGCGCAGACATTTTGGTTGAACATTCCTCAGAGATGACTTCAAGTTTGGAGAGTGCTGTTCTTCTGACCACAATCTCCAGTCCTGCATTCCAGCACCCATTTAGCAACAGCAATCCCAATGCTGAAATGTACCATCGGACTTCCATACATAGATGGATCTCCAATTAAAGCAGTACGTTACAAGTTCAAACTCTTAAGCTATCTGTGAGCTTCACTTCCCATCACAATCGGGATACTTCAACTGATCCTTTGAGTGTCACTGAGCACAGTGCAGTAACATTCCTGCTATCAGTTAAAATGTTGGTAAAATCCAAGCTCACTGCACCATTCAAAGACCTGTCAGCGGTATGTTCTATTCTAAAATGTCCCAGTTGTTTGTGGATTCTTTGCACTATGTGGTATGGTAGTAAAACCATACAGACCAAAAAAGTCAACCCATGGTTTGTGTTAAATTAGACTTCAGCTGAGGAAGTGGTTTATGTACTTACAACTTTTTTCTCATTCATTCATTCACGGGATGTGGGCCAGCACTTATTGCCCATCCCTAATTGGTCTTCAACTGAGTAGTTTGCTACATTATTTCAGAGTCAACTACATTCCTATGGCTCTGGAGTCACATGCACACCAGACCAGGTAAGGACAGCAGATTTCCTTCCCTAAAGGGGAGTGAAAACATTACTGACCCAGATGGTCTTTTTTATGACAATGGTTTCATGATTATCATTAGACTTTTAATTCCAGATTTTTATTGAATTCAAAATTCACCATCCACAGTGGGATTTGAACCCAGGGCCCCAGAGCATTACCCAGGTTCTCTGGATTGCTAGTCCCATCACAATTCCATTGTGCCACTGCCTCCCATAGAAGTCATAGAAACCCTACAGTGCAGAAGGAGGCCATTTGGTCCATCGAGTCTGCACCAGCAACAATCCCACCTAGGCCCTATCACCATAACCCCATACATTTTCCCCACTAATCCCTCTAATTTACCCATCCCAGGACACTAAGGGGCAATTTAGCATGGCCAAGGCACCTAACCCACAGATCCTCACGGGCGCCTCAGCAACCTTGGGCTAAGAACAGGAAAGATTCTGTCACGTCCCTGTCCCCGATTACTATCCGGTTCTCCGTACTGGAAAATGCTTGTGTGCAAATAAACCTCTCCCAGCCCTCATGCATTCAGAATGATCATTCAGAAGAGGTAATGGAGAGTGCCTGTGGAACCAGAGAGAATCAGGACAGAGGAGAGAAAATGGGCAAAAAAAACCAAAGTTATACTAATATATCATGACAGCCATCCTCTAAAGAAAGTAAGTTTTGACCCCAATGACCTCTGGTGCAATTAATTCCCTACGGAACATCATTCCATCAGCATCAATCCCATTCAGTTAAATCACAGAACTGAGGAAGGAAATGAAAATTATTGATTGCAGCAAGAAAATATAAATCTTTTATGTAAAACAGCTGCAGTGAATACATGGCCTGAATTTTAAAATAAGGTACCGCGTCCCTCCAGGAAAGAACTTTGAATGTTTATTCCAGCGTGTTTCTCCTGAGAAGGCAATGTGCTTCTCATTTAGAAAACTCGCTACCACCGCTCTCTGAGGTTAAATAAACACCCGCAGCTGAACGGGGCCTTGATATCGATAATTTCCCTGCTTCGCTCAGCAATTATTTACAATCAGCTGCATGTATTCAAGGAAGGATCCCTTTATCCATAAAGGGCTGGGGGGGTTGGGGGAAACAGCGAAACAAAGATGGTGCTCTGATTGAACACTGCACCAGAGAGGTTTACATAGGGCTGGGCACACAGCCAGAAATCACATTACACTGGGTGTTTCACTGTGTATGTGTGTGTGTGGATGGGATCTCTGCCTTCCCAACATTAGTCAGCAATGAAAACCCTTGGGGTGTCTAATCAGCCCAGCTGGTACAACTCCAAAGTTTTGCCCCAAACAAAAAAGTGTTTCAGTGTGTACTCCTCTCCCCCCCACCCCGTTACAAACACATACAGCAGCATTTCCACGCCAGCAGCTGCAACAAGGCTCCAAAGACCTCATCGCCTTTGTTAGTCATCTTTAGCAGGGCTCAAAATTAAGCACTGAGACAACAATCCACCAGCACATTCTGCTGACGACTCAGTCAGTTGAGCCCGGCACTAGCCCGAGTGGATCAGTGGGTTTGTACTGGGCTCCGCATGTTACTGAAATGATGGATCAGAAGAGGTTTTCTCAGCTCAGCCTCTGTTTCCCAGCTTTAAACCCTTCATTAATACAGAAGATTTTTAAGTATCACCTCTTAAAAATTACACAGGATCACTGTTCTCCTCAACCTACCCCCTCTCAGTTTATTCAAAGGTTTCTCTGTCCACGGGTTGGCACAGTGGTGAGCACTACTGCCTCACAGCGCCAGTGACCCAGCTTCAATTCTGGCCTCGGATCACTGTCTGTGCGGAGTTTGCACGTTCTCCCCATGTCTGTGTGGGTTTCCTCTGGGTGCTCCGGTTTCCTCCCACATTCTGAAAGACATGCTGGTTAGATGCATTGACCTGAACAGATGCTGGAGTGTGGTGACTGGGGGAGTTTCTCAGTAACTTCATTGCAGTATTGATGCAAGCTTTACTCGTGACTAAAAAATAAACTTTACTTACGTTGCCAGCACATTACTGCCAGCAGAAATATTTCAATTATGACAAAATGAAACCCATAATAAAGTGTAAAGTTTATCTACTAATGTAACAAGTAGGCTTATATTAACACTGCAATGAAGTTACTGTGATAATCTTCTAGTTGCCACACTCCAGCACCTGTTCGGGTACACTGAGGGGGAATTTTAGCATGGCCAATGCATCTAACCAGCATGTCTTTCAGGTGAAATTACAGCACGCAGAGAAAACCCACACAGATACAGGGAGAACGTGCAAACTTTGCACAGACAGTGACCCAAGCCAGGAATTGGACCAGGATCCCTGGCGTTGTGAGGCTGCAGTGCTCACCGCTGTGCCGCCCTTAATAAGAGCTGCGTGACTGAATTCCGAAAAAGCCGCAATGGCATAGTTACCAACCACTCTTGTTTTGAGTGGATGTCAGCCTTGTGTCTCTCTGTTCCCAATACAATTAGCTGTCCCATGTTCCTTCAGAAAGAACCACATATGTAAAATTCAAAGGAGATTAAGGAGAAACTTCAGTGTCTCTCGCGGGACAAGCTTAGCACTGCTGAAAATGACTGACTTTCTCAAATCAATGCAAGCTGCCGGACAGAGCAGGCTAAAGCTTTCAAGAATACAGTGTCTCCCAGATAGTCATGGAAATACTCGGCTAGGGATATGCCAAAAATAGTCCAAGGGCAGCTTTCAGAACTATAAAGGCAGAATTCATGCTGAGTACATCAACAAAAAATCAGGAGGGTGCTAACTTTATGGAAGTGACTGTCCCAGTGCAGAGGAAAGAACTTCTTAAAAAAAAACTTTAAACGCTTTACTTTAGGAAAAACATATAGAACTGGATAATTGCTCTATCACACCGAGTCTGATTATCTAAGGATGGCAATGCTGTGGATAGAGATTATTCTGGTCAGGTGCACAAAATAGGCAGTACATGGATTATAGGCAAATTAAACATCTTCTTGATATTTCATTGCATTGGCAGCAACAGAAGCAGGAGGAGCAGAGTATTTGGACAAAGAGGATATCAAGAATCTGGAACTCACTGTCTGAGGGGGTGGCAGAGGCAGCACACCTCACAACATTTAGAGACATTTAGATGAGCGCTTGAAGTGTCATAACCTACAAGGCCATGGACCAAGTGCTGGAAAATGGGGTGAGGATAGATAGATGTTTGATGGACAGCACAGACACACTGGGCCGATGGCCCTCCTTCTGTGTTGTAAAACTCCATAGGCAAATTTTTCCGTCCATAGGTAGTGGGCCATCTAGGACCAGGCAAAGGTCCATTGACTTATGGTGGAATTTTCCGGTCTTTGGGTGAACGTGGCCAGAAAATCCCATCCTGTGACTCTTAAAATAAAGTTATATTTAAATATCAGGAACATAAACCTAAAAATAAACATGCAGAAACTTCCCAAAAGATTTCTAATGGGGGTGACCCTACCTTCTTGTCCCAGTGGTCAGTGGGTGGGTTGAGCCGGTAAAATCGTGAGAGGGGTGAAAAATCAAGTTCACGCCAGATTTCTCACCTATCGCGATCTCACTGGGCCCGGATGTCCAGCGAGATCAGCATTTTTTTGTCTCTCACTGAAATTTTCCATCCTGCTACGCTACTTGGCCAACGCAACGGGACAGGAAAATTGTGCCCATAGTATTTTAACTGTCAATTTCATGCCATAAACATCCATCCCTTCTGAGCCCAGACCCAAATCAACCATATGAAAATGGTCCAAGCCGTGATCCCAAAGGGCAATCAACTATCCAGCATCTACCAAAGTGAAAATGTTGAGAAGTGCAGGGTAAATTTGTAACACTGGCTGTGACCCAAGACCGTTTGACAGTTGTCACGCCAATTAAAATCACAGAGTGGCTGACGATACGTTAGCACAAAAAGGGAGCCGGCAGCACAGTGATTGCTTACGGCCTTCACCATTACCCTTCCGGCACTCCGTATACGGCATGAGAAACCTGTCCAGAGTGTCACAAAATTATGGAAACGTGCTGACCTTGTATGATGTGTCAAGGTCTGCTTACTTGTACACAAACACTCACAGCACGCCACACTATAATCGCTCGCCACTGTCAGGCTTCCAATCCAAAATGGTGCCCAGACTGAAAATAATAAAGAATACTTTTTGAAAATTATTTCAGCAAATATCTGTGAAAGGGGGGGGGCTGCTGAAGTGATGCCACAAACAAGGCAGCATTCACCATATACCACCAAATTGTAAGTTAAAATGTATCCAGTCCATGGGTTGACTTTATCTGCCAACACCAGGTTAAAGTCCAACCAGTTTAACCTGGTGTTGTGAGACTTCTTACTGTGTTTACTGTGTTTATCCTGGTCCAATGCCGGCATCTCCACATCTTGACTTTATCTGGCCCTGGGATGATGAGCTTGTAGGCTGGGGAAACTAGTGAGAGGCTGCTTCAGGGCAGTTCCAGCCACTGAGGACGTTTCCGCAGGGGTAGGCAGAAATGCAGATCAACTGTCTGCACCAGGGAGATGGACAGCCAATTTACATAATTAGAGACCCAACATTTTTCAGGCTTGCTGACAAAGCAGCCCATTCCCTGCCCCATAGGGAGCAGGATGTGGAGATGCCAGTGTTGGACTGGGGTAAACATAGTAACAAGTCTCACAACACCAGGTTAAAGTTCAACAGGTTTATTTGGTAGTAAACGCCACTAGCTTTTGGGGTTTGACCTGACAAAGGGGCAAACCCTGAACGCTAGTGATGTTTACTACCAAATAAACCTGTCGGACTTTAACCTGGTGTTGTGAGACTTCTTACATAGGGAGCGTGCCAGCTTAATGGAGGCCGCCTCCCTGCGCCTGGCTGGGGGCAGAGAGAGGGGCTCCATCCCCCAAAGAGGGGGCTGTGGGTATCAAAGGCCATCCCTGCAGCCCCAACAATCCAAGCAGATTTTCTGATCCAAAGAGCCTTCCCGCCCCTCTTAAATAATTATTCTTTTGCTTCCAAGTTGAGGCACTGTCAACATCTCCTACCTGACTTGACAATGCTCACCTTTCCCAGTAGGGTTAGCCAGGCTGTTGGCTGCCTGACTGGGTCTAGGACCAGAGGGCAGTCTCAGAATAAAGGGGCGCTAAGTTAAGATTATGATAAGGAGGAATTTCTTTTCTCAGAGGGTTGTGAGTCTTTGGAACTCCTTGCCACAGAGAGGTGTGGGGGCAAAGTCCTTGTGTATATTTAAGGCAGAGAGAGATCATGGATTCTTCATCGGGGAATCAAAGGGAAAGGGGACGTGAGGATTTTTGGATCAGCAATGATTCTGTTAAATGGCAGAGCCAACTCCAAGGCTAAACAGCCTATTCCTGCTCCTATTTCTTATGATGTGATAGACAGTCGTGGGTATGCATTCACTGTCCTTAATATGAAGGGAACCATAGTGTCAGGTAATTTGGAGGGCGCCTCTGAGAAATAGCTCTGCCTGTCTGGCTCCTGGAAACGTGACCCTCAGTTGGCCCTGACATCAGGGTGCTGGATCCATGGGAAATAAACTCCTGTCCCAAGAAGCAGGAAGTAATTGTACATCTGTACCCACATTGCTCAGCTCGACAGCTCATTCCCAACAACTCTATACACTAATCTATTCATTTACATGCTGAAATGAACAGGTCAGAGGATTTAAATTTTCTTTTATCTTTCTGTTTTAGTGGAGGAGCATTTGGCCCCTAGATCTATTTTACTGTCTCAGTGATCACTATTTTATACCTCATAAAGTCCTACGGTACAGAAGGAGACCATTCGGCCCGTTGAGCCTGCACCGACAACAATCCCACCAGGGCCCTATCCTCGTAACCCCACGTATTTACCCTGTTAATCCACCTGACACTAAGGGGCAATTTAACATGGCCAATGCACCTAACTAGCACATCTTTGGAGTGTGGAAGGGAACTGGAGCACCTGGAGAAAACCCATGCAGACACGGAGGAAATGTGCAAACTCTACACAGTCACCCAAGGTCTCATAATGGATCATACCAAATTCTACTGCAGCCACCAATCTGTCAGGCTAATGCAGGTCTTTGTATTTCGTTGCAATGTAAAGTTACCAATGCGACAGTTGAACATCATAGAATTAAGGGCATTAATGGCGCTACACTGAAAAATAGCTCAGCAATAGGAAACAGAAGGTGGTGATAAATAGAAAAAGGAATTCTACAAGGCTGTGTTCTCTGCCTGAGGTTCCCAACTGTCCACTGCAGTTTACTGATTTGATTTGGAACACACTGTGCCATATCACAAGAACTACTACTCATAGCAAGCTGTTGTGAAAAGGTGAGAAATAACGAGGAACAAGCAAAATTTGAAAATAATGATACAGCCGGAGTAAGGAATAGTAGATGAGTTGACAAATGTGAAACACGTAGACGCTAAAATGATGTCCATTAGCAAAGGCAAACGAGGGCAATTGTCAGGATATAAATGATCATGCCCCAAAATTACCCAATCAAGTTCTCAAAGGAATTTCAGTTTAAGTTAATCATGATATTCTAACCTTGTATTCTTCATTGGTATGGCCAAAAATGAAATTCTACACAACTTTTTACTTCTTTAAAAATAATCATCCCTTAAAAAAGTTCCAAGAGCGGCAACATGGGGCTGAATTTAACTTCTCTCCCCTTTGGGGGTTGGGTGGGAGAGGGAAGAGGAGCTGCTTGCAGGAGGAATGCCCTGAAATGCCATTCGTGTCATGCCTGCCACCCGCCCACCTGTCCTGCTAACCCTGTCTCCACCGCAATTTTATTAAAACCAGTGGAAGGACAATTGAAGTGTTTAAATGACCAATTCCTGGCCATCATCCTGCAGCCACAGGAATTTAAGCTGCAGTGGGAAAGGTCCACGTAAATGTCCACCCCAGAAGCTTTCAATTCACTGGTTGGTGGCAGATGAGGCTGGGTCTCAGTAAAAGGTCCCTCCTCACCCTATCCTCAAGGTTTTATCTCTCCTCCCCCTCATTTCTCCTCCCTCCCTGGTCTGTCTACCCTGCCCCACCGCCTTGCTGGGGCCTCTAGCCTGTCGCCACTGAAAACCACCTTCACCAACTTTTACCCAGCTCTTTTTTTGCAATAATGAGACGTGGGCTTCACTGGCTGGGTTAGCATTTATTCGCCATCCCCAGAGTTACCCTTGAACTTCGTGGAACAACCTAGTGAACCTCCTCTGAACCACCCCTAATGCATTTAGAACCTCCCTCCATTAAGGTGACCACAACTATGTGTAGTACTCCATATGTGGTCTTACCAATGCCTTATATGGTTGCAACAACACTTGCCTGCTTTTATACACTATTCCATTAGCAATGAATGCCAAATTCCATTTGCCTTCCTTATTACCTGCTGCTCGTGTATTAATTTTGTGATTCATGCAGGAGAACACCCAGATCCTTGTGCACCAAAGCATTTTGAAATTTCTCTTCATTTAGATAACAAGTTGCCTTTTTATTCCTCTGACCAAAATGAATAACCTCACATTTAGTCACATTCAACTCCACTGATTGGAATAGCTTTCTCTTCCAGCAGTTTCACTAATATATTGAACAAGGAGTGAGATAAGAATCTGTTCAGGAATGTGATTTGAGAAAATGTTAGCGAAATAGTACTCAGATCAACAATTGGGAAAAAAAATCCCTGCTCTACTGAGAAACTTGGGGTGGGAGAATTATTTTCTGTCAAAGTCGGAAAAGCAAGGGTGAATTGTGGAAATGAAAGACTGCGTGAGTGTTCTGTTGTCCTGCCTCATCATCATTAACAATCAAACTCATTTTACACATTTTTTCAATGGGAGATTCTGTAACAGGATTTTGATCAATTGGGCCAGTGGGCTGACAAATGGCAGATGGAATTTAATTTTGACAAATGCGAAGTGATGCATTTTGGTAGATCAAACCAGGGCAGGACTTGCTCAGTTAATGGTAGGGCTCTGGGGAGAGTTATAGAACAAAGGGATCTAGAGGTACATGTTCATACTCCTTGAAAGTGCAGTCACAGCTGGACAGAGTGGTGAAGAAGGCATTCAGCATGCTTGATTTCATTGGTCAGAACACTGAATACAGGAGTTGGGACACCTTGTTGAAGTTGTACAAAGTATTGGTAAGGCCACACTTGGAATACTGTGTACAGTTCTGGTCCGCCAATTATAGAAAGGGTATTATTAAACTAGAAAGAGCGCAGAAAAGATTTACTAGGATGCTGCTGGGACTTTATCATTTGAATAGACTGGGTCTGTACTCATTAGAGTTTAGAAGGCTGAGGGGGAATCTTATAGAGACTTACAAGATAATGTAAGATGTACATACAACAAAGAACAAAGAACAACCCAGCACGGGAAACAGGCCCTTCGGCCCAACAAGCCCGCGCCGCCGCATCACCCTACACCTATTCTACCCTGCATGTCTACGAATAGAACCCCTGACTTAGCCAGATTCAGGGGAGAATAGTGTCAATTTGGTAAAACCAATCAGCCTAAGAGCACATCTTTGGGGTGTGGGTATACATAATATACAAGATAATGAAAGGGCTAGATAGCGTAGAGGTAGAGAGAATCTTCCGCTTAAAAAGGATAGCAGAGCTAGAGGGCACAGCCTCAAAATAAGGTGGGGGGGGTGCAGTTTAGAACGGAGTTGAGGAGGAACTTCTTCTCTCAAAGGGTGGTGAATCTCTGGAATTCTCTGCCCATTGAAGTGGCGGAGGCTACCTCACTGAATATATTTAAGTCACTGGTAGATAGGTTTCTGATAGACAGGGGAATTAAGGGTTATGGGGAGAAAGCAGGAAAGTGGAACTGATCCACTTCAGATCAGCCATGATCTTATTGAATGGTGGGGCAGGCTCGAAGGGCTAGATGGCCTACTCCTGCTCCTGTTTCTTATGTTCTTATGAAGTTACAAGGAGAGGATGGGTAGACTGGGACTTTTTCCTCTGGGGTGTAGGAGGCTTCAGGCTGACCTTATAGAAGACTATACAATAATGAGGGGGCAGAGATAAGGTAGATAGTCAAAATCTTTTCCCAAAGGTAGGGATATCTAAAACTATAGGTCTTGGGTTTAAGGTGAGAGATATAAAAGGGTCCAGAGGGGCAAGTTTTTTTCACACTGAGGGTGGTGAGTGTCTGGAACAAGCTGCCAGAGGTGGTAGTAGAGGCGGGTACAATTTTGTCTTTTAAGAAGTATTTAGACAGTTACATGGGTAAGATTGGTATAGAGGGATATGGGCCAAACATGGGCAATTGAGACTAGCTTAATGGTAAAAATTGGGCGGTGTGGACAAATTGGGCCAAAGAACCTGTTTCCATGTTGTAAAGCCCTTTGTGAGGTGATTAAACAGGGTCACAAGTACCCATGATTGAGTAGAATGTGGATTTTTAATATTTATTTATTAGTGCCATAAGTAGACTTACGTTAACACTGCAAAGTTACTGTGGAAATCTCCTAGTTGCCACACTCCTGCTGGTTTGGGTACAATGAGGGAGAATTTAGCATGGCCATTGCATCTAACCAGCACGTCTTCCAGGCTGTGGGAGGAAACCAGAACATCCAGGGGAAACCTATGCAGACACAGGGAGAATGTGTAGGTTCTGCACTGACACAGACCGAAGCCGGGAATCTAACCCGGGTCCCTGGCACCGTGAGGCAGCAGTGCTAACCACTGTGCCATCACGCTACACATCAGTTGCGAAGACGGTAAACCTGATTGGCTTTTTCTCCTTTCATTTTTTTCTGCTGGGTTTGCTGTGGATCTAACATGATGTGTTCTTAATTGTTTTCACTGTGCAACACTTCCAGGTGGATTCAGAACAAACATTTTAAAAAGGCAAGCAGACAAATTCCTGAGGGGCAGGATAGTTGCCTAGACTACAACTGCAAGTCATCATTAAGTCTGCAGGCCCTACTGCGCTTTGGCAAAAGGATGGTGAAAATCTAATTCAACGCCAATTGTTATCCTTCTGTAATGAAAGAGTTTATGTTGTTAATCAAACTCCTCGGAGGACTGGAATACAACAGTCTTCCCACAAACCAGACATCAATGTGCGCTCGTTGCCACTACAAAACATCTTGAATTATTGATCAATTAAATCAGATAACTCTTTGTTTCCTCTCACAGTTACAATCCTGCAGTCGAATCTAATAAAAACCAAAAAGGATTAATGACTGGTACAGCCAATATACCGAGATTACACAACATTAACATCTAATGGTATTATCTGGGGCTTTTTCCTACAATAAGCAGTAACATTCATTACTGTGTTTTATTGCTCAGATCACAATGGTGGATCATTCCAGTGAAAGTTCATTTGTTGATAAAATGATAGTTAATTTGGAATAAATAGTAGTAAGTAAATAAGAAGTTTATTTTATGCTTAAAAGCCTCTTAACTCCTTTGCTGTTGTGCTCAGTAACAACCTACAGATTTTCCAAACAACAAAAATATTGACACAATTGAAAATCAGAATTGTTAACTGATAACGAGACACTAGTTTCAGTAATTACTTCTTCGGAGCACAGATACATTAGAGCACTGAACTTTGTCTCATACAGACAACTGTTACGTTTAAACTGAATAGAACAAGGAACAAGCTCTCCGGCCCTCCACATCTGCACCGGTCACGTTGTCCTATCTAGACCAACCGCTAAAAATCCCTCGATTCCCCGTTTGTTCATATGCCTATCAAGAGAAAAGTCTTAAACGTGGCTACCGTTTCTGCATCAACCCACTCAGGTTGGGGTGATGGGTGCATTCCAGGCAATAGAACAGAATATAATTTACCCTTGACAGAAATTCAGATTGCTTTCCTGTTCATTTCTATGTGCATGCTGAATTATAATGCAGTGCTGATATATCCCTCCAATATAGTGTTGAAAATGCGCATCTTTCACTTTGTAAGTGACCTGTATGATTCATAGCTCTCGCTGATTTATAACTCTTACTGGTTGTCAGCTTAAAAGAAAAATTTCAAGGAATAATTCGGTAGATCAGCTGAATTTACTTCTTTAAACAAACAAAAAAAAAATCACAGGTACCTTTCAGCAGATACTTGCGGCAATATTTTCTCTGCCCATGTTGTATAATTTACATTCAACAAAAGAGGATTTATTTTAAACTATTACACAGTTTAAAGCTGATTATGGATCTAATTAATTACAGATTTTGTCATTTCCCCACAATTATCTACAAACCCATGGGGTTTTCTTTTGCTGATTATTCATCTGGCCTTGTCAATGGTTCGTAAATACCATGCAAATTGTTCACGTGACTTTGATCCAGTGTGACTGCCCATCTTGCGCTATCGATTGTACCTCCACTGGCTGCACTCCAGCCTGGGCTCTCACTCCTCCATTTATGACCAATTTCACACCTCCACATCACCATCTGTCATTGGCACATGCTTGCAGCCTGGGCTTCTGCTGTTTTACTGTGGGAGCACAGTGCATTTTGAAACAAGGCATGCTAGGAGCTTAGCGGGGCAGAATAAATTAGCTGTAAATTAGCGCTCTAGTTTATTAACAATAGAATTCCTTGGAAATTTGTATTTAAGTTCCAAAACTCAGCAACATTGTTGCATTTTTTGGAAGGAAGTTTTAAAGGGGCTCTCACGCGGATGTGTACACAATATAGTTAATTTCTGTGGCATACATCATTCTTGAATAGTAATATTTACTGTATTCATTGGTTGCCATAGATTTCCTCTGCTTGCTCCCTCACCAACAAGGCCCAGAATAACAGGTACAAATCTGCCTTAACCTCAGAAATTGTATTCTGTAAATACGATTTTTCACTTTATGCTCCCCTCTTCCTGTAGGACACAGTCATGATGGATGCCATGCCAACCAGTACCAGCTATTGTTCACATGTGAGGGAAGAGACTGAATAAGGGCAGGATACTCAATCATGCCCGGTCCGGGGACATTGTGGGGAGGGGGCAGGATGCTGCTGACACCAGCACTGTTCTCAACTGATGACCTTCACGGCTCATTTCGAGATGAAGTCACTGGATTATTTCTCCCTCAAGGGCGCTGAGGATGACTGGCCCTTGATTATCATCTTCAGTAAATCAGCCAACGCCATGCACCACAGGAATCAAAGAGGGGGTTTTCTTGGTCTGTGCAGTTTAGCGGCAAAACTGGCTGGGCCTTCAAGAAGTTTTGTACCAGCTCCGAAGTAGGACAAGGTAGAAGGGACATCAGTTTCTTTTCACCAAGGTGGGGCAAAGAAAGCCACCACAGAAAAAGAACTGAATAAAGCAGTAGAAATGTGATCCATGGAAGAGAAAACCCATGGGAGTTGTGAGTCAGTCATTGTTGGCTGATGTGGAACGATGCCAAACAATGTGAGATGAGTATCTAAACAGTAAAGCTAGACATACAGAAAAACTCTGATAATTGTAACCTCTTCCTCTGGTCAAATCCACAGTATTAAGGTTAGTATTAGGATGCCAGTTAGGAATTAGGGTTAGTGTTTTGTGATGACAATTGAAATTGGAGTGTCTAAAAAATTCCAACTACTGAATCCAATCAGACGGTATTAGAGAAATTTTTAGGATAAACCATTTATTAATCCTCTTGAGGCTGATGGAAAGCAATTCATTGACAACACTTCAGACAGAAAACATAAAATAGATTAATGTCTATGTGAGAGAAGGTTCTTACTGAGAATAGTCCGTGACAAACAAGCCAGGCTTTACTGATGAACTACTACCGAGCTGGTAGGAAGCAAAACAGAACTTGGCAATAACTGGTATACATATCAGAATATTGCCAAGAATTAAGGCCCAACAATTTGAGAGTTATCTCCTCTGCGAACGTGTGATGTTTCAGCAGATGCACGGAAGAAATAGTACGCAATGCATTATGAAGCATTAATTTTCACCTCCAATTCTGCATGAAAATAAAGGCAAGGTATCTGAGGCATAAGTTGATAATCTTCAGATCTTTTACCCTACATGTAGACATATATGGACAATTTATTGACCTATTAGTAGAGGTGGGTACAATTTTGTCTTTAAAAAAGTGTTTAGACAGTTACTTGGGTAAGATGGCTATAGAGGGAGATGGCCCAATTGCAGACAATTGGGACTAGCTTAGTGGTTAAAAACAAAGGAGCAGAATGGACAAGTTGGGTCAAATGGTCTGTTTCTATGCTGTAAACCTCTATCAGTCTCCAGTAGGGTTTCATATAAACTATACAATGCCAGTAATAAGTAGAACACTTCACAGACCTACTGGACATAAGTATTTAACAGCAAAATAAAATGTAGATGTATTGTAACATCATAATGTCATAAAATTCATATTTCAATTAAGGTTCTTGCTTTGCTTTCTCTCAAATGAGAAAATAAGACATTTTAGAATAGAGAGAATATAAAATAAACTCATAACAATCAAATAGAAACATAGAAGATAGGAGAAGGCCATTTGGCCTTTCAAGCCTGCTCAGCCATTCATTATGATCATGACTAATCGTCCAACTCAATAGCCTAATCCTGCTTTCCCCCATAACCTTTGATCCCATTTGCCCCAAGTGCTATAGCAGACTCCCCCTTTGTGGAGTGAATGGAAATGTATTTTGATGGGTGGCGGCCACTGTTTTATCTCATGTCACTGGATACAAAAGCAGATTAAGAATAAGGTTTTACAAAATGCATCAAATTTTGGCAAGAACAATAGTTATTACACTTTACAAAGCCCAAAGTGTCAAAAGATCAGATTTTTTTTGAAAAACAAAATCAACTTCCAAAGACGTTGACCAAAACACATTATCCAGCAATAGGACTTGGCACCAGCAATAATCCAAGTTGGCTGGAATAAACTTCATTGTGGGCTGAATTTAGACAAGGTGAGGCTTCCAAAGCCACATTAGACCACAACCAGGTTATAAGTCGCCAACTAAAGTTGCCAGTTAATTCCATTTAACATTTATTTTGAATGTATGGTGGATTTCATTAAACATAGAACATAGAACATAGAACACTACAGCACAAACAGGCCCTTCGGCCCACAAGTTGCGCCGATCACATCACCTACCTACCTACAGACCTATCTATAACCCTCAATCTCATTAAACCCCATATACTCATCCAGAAGTCTTTTAAAAGACCCCAGCGAGTTCGCCTCCACCACCACTGACGGCAGCCGATTCCATTCACTCACCACCCTCTGAGTGAAAAACTTACCCCTAACATCACTTCTGAACCTCCCTCCCCGCACCTTAAATCTGTGTCCTCTCGTAGCGACCATTTCAAACCGGGGAAATAGCCTCTGAGAGTCCACCCTATCTATTCCTCTCAACATTTTGTAAACTTCTATCAGGTCGCCTCTCAACCTTCGTCTCTCCAGGGAAAAGAGTCCCAGCTCCCTCAACCTAACTTCATAAGGCATGCCTCCCAGTCCAGGCAACATCCTTGTAAATCTCCTCTGCACCCTCTCAATAGCTTCTACATCTTTCCTATAGTGAGGCGACCAGAACTGCGCACAATACTCCAAATGAGGCCTGACAAGGGTCTTATAAAGTTCCAGCATTACCTCCCGACTCCTAAACTCAATCCCTCGATTAATGAAGGCCAGTACACCATACGCCTTCTTGACCACCTCCTCCACCTGCGAGGCCGATTTAAGAGTCCTGTGGACCCGGACCCCAAGATCCCTCTGCTCCTCAACACTACTCAGACTTCTGCCCTTGATAGTGTACTCGTTCATCCCGTTGGTTCTGCCAAAATGGACGACTACACATTTATCCGCGTTGAAGTCCATCTGCCACTTCTCCGCCCAGTCCTGCATCCTATCTATGTCCTGCTGCAACTTTTGCCATCCTTCCAGATCATCCACAACACCACCAACCTTCGTGTCATCAGCGAACTTACTTACCCATCCCTCCACTTCCTCATCCAGGTCATTTATGAAAATGACAAACAACAAGGGTCCCAGAACAGATCCTTGAGGCACTCCGCTGGTGACTGACCTCCATTCAGAAAAAGCCCCATCCACAACCACTCTCTGCCTTCTGCAGGCAAGCCAGTTCTGGATCCACAAGGCCAAAGGCCCTTGGATCCTATGCCCTCTCACCTTCTCAAGAAGTCTTGCATGGGGGACCTTATCAAACGCCTTGCTGAAGTCCATGTACACTACGTCCACGGCACTTCCTTCGTCAATGTGTTCAGTCACATTATCGAAGAACTCAACTAGGCTTGTAAGGCACGACCTGCCCTTGACAAATCCATGCTGACTATTCCTGATCATGTCAAACCTCTCCAAATGTTCGTAAATCTTGTCCCTCAGAAGCCTCTCCATCAGCTTACCAACCATTTAACCTTATCTCTTCCCATGGATTTTAAAGTAGTTTAAATAGAATTAAAACAATAACAACCAGTATTTATACAGTACCATTCACATAGAGAAATATCACAAATCATAGAGTCATAGAGATGTACATCATGGAAACAGGACCTTCGGCCCAACTTGTCCACGCTGCCTGTTTTTTTAACCACTAAGCCAGTCGCAATCGCCCGCGTTTGGCCCATATCCCACAGAGTCATAAGGAGGCACTTTGTAGCACAGTAAAAAAAGGACAAAAGTGATGAAATTAGGAGAGGCAATGTTACGGAGCTGGAGGTGGTCAGTCTATGGTAGTGTTCATCTATGCATAAATAACGTACAATTAATACTGATCATTAACAGCTATTTCAGCCTTCCATTCTTTCTCATCCTTTATGCAAATTTTATATTGCCCCACACTAAAGGCTTCACTTTCTATTTGTAATACTGTGGTCCACACAAGTATTATTGCTAATTGAATTATCTTTAGCCTGTGGTCTGGAAGCACCGCAGGAGAGCAGTAAAATATGGGAACTGCAGCCACATTGGATAATTTCTGATGCTTTTAAGCCACTGCCAAGTCAATGTATTATTAAATTACAGGATTTTAAGCAAACTGAAATAACAACCTTTCCCAATCCACAGGCACCTTACTTTCTACAAGTAGTTTAAAAGCACGTAGGAAACAGGTTAGTTATTATTGTCATAAATAGGCTTGCATTAACACTGCAATGAAGTTATTGTGAAAATCCCCTAGTTGCCACACTCCGGTGCCTGTTCAGGTACACTGAGGGAAAATTTAGCGTGGCCAATGCACCTAACCAACACGTCCTTCGGACTGTGGGAGGAACCCAGAGGAAACCCATACAGACACAGAGTGGGGGGAGGACATGCAGACTCCTCACAACGACCCATGCTGGAAATCAAAATCGGGTCCCTGGCGGTGTGACTCAGCATTGCTGACCACTCAGCCGCCCAGGTTATTCCGAAGGCAGCAATAAGACAGGGTTGATTTTTGTATTTATCAAGAGGAATCAAATGTTGTCAAGCGTGTATGATTGTGAAAAATGCCAAAATGATGGAGCAACACAATGAAGTGGATGATGCTTGGAGGACAGAGCAAGTTGAAGTGTAATTGTAAGAAAATGACTCAACGCTCTGGATACTTTGGTAGAAGTGGCACAATATGACGGACGGCTCCCCAATTCAAATTCCAGGATTAAAAGAAATCGGTCATAACCATAAGTATGTGGCCATAACATAGACTCAACCCAGCCAACTGATATTTGGACTAGGAGAGAAAGAGGGAGGATGGGGTCATCGGAATGGAGATTAAATAAAAGGAAAAATGGAGGCTAAGTGAAGTAACGAGAATAAGCAGTGGCAGGGATGAAGCAGAAGAAAATAAAAGACTTGGCAGACATAAGGATACTGGACAGACGTAAGGATACTGGACAGACATACATTGAGGAATAATTGATTTAGACAATGGTGCAGTGGATATAGAAGACAGATCTGATTGGCTCGGCAGTGCTGCAGTATCAGTCGAGGGAACTGCAGTGGCTGCGGAGATCGTTTGGAGACGGCGGCTGTTTAATTGTTTCTTGAACAGGGCAAATAAAAATGAGACTCAAACAGAAAGCCATCGTTTTCCCACAATTATCACCATTGGCAAGTGTGTCTGGCAAGGATGGTGGCTTCACTTCAGTCACACTCTGCACAGATTTTAGAATAAAATGATGAAATAATGGGCAGAATTTAATCCACTTAACATGTGTCTCAGCTGCCGGATGGCGAGCCAGCGGGAGACCCTCATCGCTTCTTTTGGGAAGGGGCCACCAATTAGACACTTAAGTGGCCAGAAACAGGCTTTGCCCAGGATCCAGGACCCTGGGGATGGAAATCCACTGATGGAGATCCACCTTTTCATCCAAACCCTCCTTCCACCGCGTCCCCACCTCCCCCACCCATCCCAGTCAGCGAAGCCCCGCTCCATGACTTTCACCCCACCCTCACTCACCTGTGACCGGGATCCTTGGCTGATACTGGGCCTCTGGTGAGTGTACTGGTGGCAGCTACTACCCGTACCACTGATGCCAATGAGGAGACGCTGGCCTCTGCTTCTCTGACAGCTCTCTCCCATCTTCACGGTCCTTGGTCTTGGATAAGGTACGTGGCTGGCTATTAAAGTGCCTACCACCTGATATGACAGACTTTCCCTAAAGGAAGCAATGAGAGGCTCTCCAGCCAGCAAGGAGGGCTCCCGTTACCTTGATTAAATTCTGCCTCACATGTGTAGTTTAATAGCTACATGTGGCTGATTTTCCCACACATCCATATTTAGCATTTAAGTCAAAAAGGACAAATTCTTACTGTTTCCTCAGCCGCGAGCTAACACAGAAATATCGCAAAATTCCACATTAGTCATGAATTACAGCGTCTTTGGACCTCTGCGGCACTTTCTCATGGTAAATCAAGGGTGTAGTTTGATTAGAATTCACCTTCATTATTATCATAAAATACCACAATCATCACATGTGTCACTTAACTTGGTCATCGAATGAAATCATTAAATAATAGGCCAGCGGCTTATTCAACATCTACCTCACAAGTAACACATTGCTCTACATTACTCCGCCAAAATTCTATGTCTTCAGTGTCAGGGACCCGGGTTCACTTCCCGGCTTGGGTGACTGTCTGGCAGAGTTTGCACATTCTCCCCATGTCTGCATGGGCTTCCTCCAGGTGCTCCAGTTTCAAAGAACAAAGAACAAAGAAAATTACAGCAGAGGAACAGGCCCTTCGGCCCTCCAAGCCTGCACCAACCATGCTGCCCGACAACTAAAACCCCCTACCCTTCCGGGGACCATATCCCTCTATTCCCATCCTATTCATGTCCTTGTCAAGATGCCCCTTAAAAGTCGCTACCATATCCACTTCCACTACCTCCCCCGGCAACAAGTTCCAGGCACCCACTACTCTCTGTGTAAAAAATCTGCCTCGTACATCTCCTTTAAACCTTGCCTCTCGCACCTTAAACATGTGCCCCCTAGTAACTGATTCTTCCACTCAGGGAAAAAGCTTCTGACTACCCACTCTGTCCATGCCCCTCGTAATCTTGTAGGCTTCTATCAGGTCGCCCCTCAACCTCTGTCGTTCCAGTGAGAACAAACCAACTTTCTCCAAATTTCCTCCCACAGTCCAAAGATGTGCGGGTTAGATGGATTGGTCATGCTAAATTGCCCCTTAGTGTCAGGGGAATTAGCAGGGTAAATACTTGGGATTATGGGGATAGGGCCTGGGTGGGATTGTTACCGGTGCAGACTCGATGGGCTGAATGGCCTCCTTCTGCACTGCAGGGACTCTATGATTCTTAGAACGTCTTCCCTGAAAATCAATGGGTGCAAGTCCTAATGTTTTGAGTGAAGGAAATAGTAATATGGTCAAATTGTAGATGTGAGTCTACATGAAGAGAAACATCAATAACTTTACCAAAATAATTGAAAAGATCACCACTCATTGCCTAATACTATGCCCGTCCTTGAACTGGAAAATAAAACTAAAAGCCGGAGTGTTACCACTGTTCACGCCAGTCAGATTTTCCCATTCCATTGCAGTGAATGGAGATTTGGCTGGGTACCAAATTCTCCGACCTCACTGCAGCAGGACAGTGGTTACAAACAGCCGGTAGGATCACGTCCAAAGTTTTTATGAGTTGATTTGTGATCTGATTCAGCAAACTGAGGGGGAAAGAAAAGCAAGGTTTGCATTAGAGATATAATCTTTTTGGGATTTGTGTATTTTGGAACTGTCTCTTTAAGATAAAATGAGTTGTGATGAGAGTCATGTGACTGCTTCAAATTCTGCCCAACAAGAAGGCTGGGTGGTTTCAATGCTTTGGAAAGCTTAATTCTATTCAAATAAGAACATAAGGAATAGGAGCAGGAGTAGGCCATTTGTTCCTCAAACCTGCTCTGCCATTCAATAAGATCGTAGCTGATCCGATTGTGGCTTTAACTCCACTTTTCTGTCTGCCATCCAGAATCCTTGACTCCTTACAGGTGAAAAACTTGTCCAACTCAGCTATGAAGGTATTCATCGACACCGCTCACTAGAGTCACATGAAACATTTACCGGCACAGTGGTTAGCACTGCTGCCTCACAGCTCCAGTGACGTGGGTTCGATTCCTGGCTTGGGTCTGCGTGGGGTTTGCACGTTCTCCCTGTGTCTGCGTGGGTTTCCTCTGGGTGCTCCAGTTTTCTCCCACAATCCAAAGATGCGCTGGTGGGGTTGATTGGCCATGCTAAATTGCCCATAGTGTCCCAGGGTGTGTAGGTTAGAGGGATTACCGGGGTAAATGTGTGCAGTTGTGGGGATAGAGCCTGGGGTGGGATTGTTGTCAGGGCAGACTCTCCTTCTGCCCTGGAGAGTTTCTATGATTCAGTAGATTCCCTAACTCAAGGCTTTACGAAACGCCATCTAAACTCGCTAGAATTGTGGGATGTTTCCCTGTACAGAGAGAATGCACTTCACCTTAGGCACAACAGATACTCTCCGTCCCTTGGTTTAGAACCC
Organism: Carcharhinus amblyrhynchos; assembly: GCF_965287045.1. Taxonomy (NCBI): domain Eukaryota; kingdom Metazoa; phylum Chordata; class Chondrichthyes; order Carcharhiniformes; family Carcharhinidae; genus Carcharhinus; species Carcharhinus amblyrhynchos. The sequence continues at coordinate 137,410,269 of NC_137327.1, forward strand.
TGCAAATAATGGTGAAGAGTTTCCAGATGTGCAGATACCTGGTTGCCTAAGATAAAAGATTGTATACCAGATACCTGTATAACCATATCATTAGATGCTGATTAAGTCACAAAGATATTTAAGCTAAAAGTTCAAAAGTTGTTTACACTTGATAATCTGACAAGAGTTAAAGCCTAGAAAACATGTGAGCAGCAATGATAGAAGCCCTACAGTGCAGATAGAAGCCATTCAGCCCACGAGTTTGCACTGATTTGTGGAAGAGCATTTTACGCAGGTCCACCCCTCTGCCCTATCCCCATAACCCCGTCTATTTACCATGGCCAGTCCACCTAACCTGCACATCTTTGGGCTGATTCTGGGCGTCTGGCGAGTACACTGGTGGCAGCTACCACCCAGTGCCACTGACGGCAATAAGGAGCTTCTGCTTTTCTTACAGGGCACAGGATTCCCGTCCCCAGGTCCTTGATCTCAAATAAGGCACATTGCTGGCCATTTAATGCCATGCCTCATGTCAAGTGCTCACAAAGCTTAAGGAAGAGCCACAAAAAGTAGACCTTTGGCAGCTGTAGTGCACATCTGACCTCAGTAAAAGGACCATTTATCTTTATTTTAAAGAAGTGTCCATCACCTTCCGGGTTCAGTCCTTGACTTGGCCCAGTTGTGACAGGACAAAGTTAGTACACTCCTTTTTCCTCGGTGTACCAACCTGCGTTGTTGCAACCAGTTTTAATAAAGTTTATTTATTAGTGTCACAATTAGGCTGACATTAATACTGCAATGAAGTTCCTGTGAAAATACCCGAGTCGCCACACTCCAGCACCTGTTCGGGTACACCGAGGGAGAATTTAGCATGGCCAATGCACCTAACCAGCACGTCTTTCAGATTGTGGGGAAGAAACCGGAGAACCCAGAGGAAACCCACACGGACACGGGAAGAATGTGCAGACTCTGCACAGAATCAAACCCGGGTCTGTGGCATTGTGGGCGGCAGTGCTAACCACACGTGACAAAAGAACTCTCAGCATTGAGAGTCCTCATTCCCGCTGATATAGGGATTCCCGCTGGTAGAGGGATTGAATTTCAGGGCCGTGAGGTCATGTTGCAACTGTACAAAACTCTGGTGCGGCCGCACTTGGAGTATTGGGTACAGTTCTGGTTGACACGTTATAAGAAAGATGTGGAGGCATTGGAAAGGGTGCAGAGGAGGTTTACCAGGATGTTGCCTGGTATGGTGGGAAGGTCTTATGAGGGAAGGCTGAGGGACTTGAGGTTATTTTCGTTAGAGAAAAGAAGGTTATGAGGTGACCTAATTGAGGCATACAAGATGATCAGAGGGTTAGATAGGGTGGATAGTGAGAGCCTTTTTCCTCAGATGGTGATGGCTAACACGAGGGGACATAGCTTTAAATTGAGGGATGGTAATTATAGGACGGATGTCAGAGGTAGGTTCTTTACTCAGAGGGTAGTAAGGGTGTGGAATGCCCTGTCTGCAGCAGTAATGGACTCGCCAACTTTAAGGGCATTCAAATGGTCAGTGGATAGGCATACGGATAACATTGGAATAGTTTAGGTTGGAGGGTCATTAGATTGGTTCCACTGGTCGGCGCAACATCGAGGGCCGAAGGGCCTGTACTGCGCTATAATGTTCTATGTTCTATATGGATGCATGAGTAAAGCAAATGTGGAGACTATTACTGGGCCATGTGGGCACCCATGCTCCAGGCCGATGAAGTCCCAACAGAGTTTGCAGTTGTTCCCTAATTTTGACCTCCTGTTAGCTTTTAAACCCTCGTAAATTATTGTGCCCTGTTTCTGCTTAGTACAGGACCATTTGCAGTATCATATTCAGTAAAACTGACTTTTTTTTTCATGACTCCTAGAAATATGCAGAGCTAATGGAGCATCCAAATCCCACAATGGCAGCTGGAGAGCCTTTTGCTGTTGCAGTTTGCTAGTCTGCTAGTTTACACGCTTCAGTCAATTGATCCCTTAGGGTTGCAAATGTGTTTTTTTTTCACTGGGCCTTTTGCTAAAGCTCCTAGCTCAATGCAACAAATAACCACAGCAGTTTAAAAGTTATGGCTATTCTTATCCATGAAGCTAAAGGGCCAACCCAGTTCCATCACTTTTTATGCCCTGATAGATGTTTATTTTAGAATGTGTGAATTGCAAAGGATTTACAAAGGAGTTATAGATACCATTTGGCTGGAATCAGCAGGACCGTGCAAACCCGGAGGATGTGGTCAAATAGAATATCCAGATATTTCCGGATGGGTAGTTTTCAAAGCAATTTATCCTTCCTGAAAGACACTTACACTAAAACGTTACACTGGGGTTAAGTCCAGATGGAATTCATTGCAGAGTGAACATCGTGATGTGAAATAGTCAACAAGAAAGGAATTGTAGAGTCAACTTACATTAGCTTACTGGAGTGAACACGCTTAACTTGGGCTCTTCTTACTTCTTGCCACTCATTAAATGAAAACAATTCTAATTCAGCAGATCCCTGATCCTGAATATATGTCATCTTTTTGTACTTGCTCCCAGGCTCCATTGACACAATTTTGAACGAGGAAGATGGGGATTCCACAATGACCATGGCTTGAATTTTATGCTCTGCCACCCCCAACACCAACCCCTAATCAACAGGTTCTGAGATGGAGGCAGCACAGAATTGCACGGATGATATTCTCTCCGGGATCCTGCCAGCCCCAACCCAGGTTTGATTTGACACTGAGGCAGGCAGACAGGACTCACACTGCTGACCCTATTAAGGCCCTTAAGTGGCTACTTACTGGGCAGTAAAGGGTCTCTTCCCACCCAGCCTCAATTCTCAGGCTGGCAGGCGCTGGGTAACCGAGGATGAGAAATAGAAAAGATGCACTGTCCTCCATCTCAGGTAGGAACGGGGTGATGAGGACACCTCCATCAGAAGCCCCCTTCTGACCAATGAGGAATGCCCTGCTCTCACACATTACACACTTCCAGACCTCCCTCCCACCTTCAGTCTATGCCTGATTAACCAATTCCCCCCCCCCCACTCCATTCCGTAATGCCCCTTCCCTGGGACCACTGCCAGTTATCTTCATACCAGCTTCCTACACTTAGTTCCACGCATGGTGTTATAGTGTCTCTTCCAGCCAGTGCCTGGGAGGAATGACAGCTGTCAGCCAATATGATTGGTGTCATCTCTCCAAGGCAGATGGAAGTCCCAACTACCGCCAATCAACACTCATCTGAATGTAAAATGGCAGCGGGCCTGTCAGGGTCAGCAGGGATGCCTTCCCCACCGAAACCAAAAAAAGTCAGGTGTTGACTCACATCACTAGCCTCGCTCAGCATTTCCCCAGAACATCAAAACGTGTGCAAATTTCAGCCGTGAAACTGCATCTCCCCACTGCACAGGTCTGGTTGCCAAATCAGGAGCACACCCCAACCCTTGCTTTGAACAGTGCGAGCACTGTAAACAGCTTACAACACTGTAAATGCTGTCACATGGTAATGCATCTGACGCTCTCAAAATGATGATACTTCTGCTAATAATATGGTACCAGTCTTTCTCGAGAGCTCAATCAATTCACTTTGAAGTGCCACTGAAACTAGTCCCCTCGGGTTATAACATCCGTAGCAAACTAAATTCAACATTTCCAAGAAAATATAGCAGAGCAGCGCAACAATTATCAAACCCCCCCCCCCATTGCTGCAATCAGGTAAGACACTTAGCCCGTTAAGATGCTAGGTGCTAGACTGTGCATGATTACTGACTATCTTTGCCAGACTCTGGCAGTTTCAGAACAGGAACTAGGCAGTGGCAAATCTTGGGATATTTGAGCAAGCAATGAACCATGGAATAAGAAAGGACAAGTGTTCAAATTAAACTGCATGTTTTTTTTTCCATCCTGTCACACTTCATTGGTGCAACATCAGACAACATGTTCAAACAAAATCAGGCTGACCCATCACAGCGAGATGATTAAGCAGCACTGAAAATGAAGAGGTTACACCATATCGGGGAAAAGACGTTCTAAATGAGGCCACTCAGGGAGCAGAGAACCACCTGAGCAGTCACTATACTGCCCTTCCCCCAGAGGCAGACACGCTACCCGTGACCCCTGGGTCAATATTCAACATTACACACGGGCAGCTTCAGGTATATGACGGTGTTAGTCAGCAGCATAAGGGAAATATTGATATACAAACATGAACAAAAAAACGTTCACAAACACAGATTACCAATTTTTAAAAATTGTTTTCAATTCAATGCCACTTGAATATAAATCTTCTGAAAGCTCTAAACTTCCCCACAATTTTCTAATTTTATATTGATATTCAATGTTTTTATATTATTTCCATCATGTCATTCCTTTTGCCAGTTTTCACAGAGAAATAAGGAATTCTTTCAAGCCTAATAATAACTATAATTTTGCCTAAATTCCATACCTATACAATCTGTCACTCAAACCTATTCTCTTGTGCAGGGACAAATGATTTCATTACCCAATCAATAAATGGACAGAACCTTCAGCTCTTAGGATATGAGTTTGAGTCGGGACCCCCTTCAGATCTCGATCCCACCTTGACTGAGTGTCAGGGCACTGGACTAGGGAGATCTTCCCAAAGGTGGCAGATTAAGGGCTGTGACTAGGTCCACTGTCCAATTAAGGTTAACAGGAGGCTGCAGACCCAAACAGAAGGCCTACAGCTTTGGAAAGTTGGCAGTCCCACAGAGAGAGGTAGTCAGTGTCACAGACAGAATACAATAGCACCTCCACCTTGATGTGCCCTCTGAAGAAATTCAAAGTTTCATAAAATGAGCTGTATCGCAGCCGCAAGGCCCCTCCAGGGAGAGGGGAGAACTCCTCCACAGGGCAGCTGGGAGTAACCGCACTGGTGCAAGGCTCCGTAGAAGGGGTTGAAACAGGAGGCCTCGCAAATTCCTGGTCCAGCCATCAGTAAACCATGACTGTTACCCTGGCTCTCAAATCTCAGCCGCAATCAGCCTGCAAACGGACATTTAATTATGAACTTTGAAAAAAACCGGTCACTGCTGAGCAGGTAGCCTCTGCCAGTGCTGAATTCTCTCTGGGAAGCGGGATGAACACATTGTTCTGTTAAATCTGTGTATTTCTCTGAAAAACAGTCCAGTCTCACCTTGATACCCAACCCCCTCCGTGGCGTCGAGAAGATTCGTCCAATGTGGAACATGCTTCCCTCAGTTGATAGCCCCTCTTGCCTCTGAGTAAGAAAGTTGTGCATTCAAGTCACAGTCCAGGGGACTACCCAGGCAGACACCCTACTGTAGTACTGATGATGTGCTGCACTGTTGATGGATGAGATGGTAAGCCGAGGGCTTCTCAGCTCTCTCAGGTGGATGTAAATGACCCTGTGGCACTATTCCAAAGAAGAGCAGGGAAGCCATTCCCAGTGTCCTGTCTAATAATCATTCCTCAATCAACCATACTCTGGGCAATATCGTATGTAATTCTGTTTGTTGCAGCTTACTGGGTGCAAATTCACAATCCCTTCGTTAAAATAGTTAAGCTTCAAAGTTATGTCATTGGATGTAAAGCGCTTAGAGATGTTTTGGGTGGTTGTGAAAAGTGCTACAGTTCTGACTACTTTCAATCAAGTTTAAGCATTGGAAAGCTGCATTAATTAAATATCTTGTAGAATGTGACCACACACAGTCTCCTTAAAACAAATTTAGCAGTGAAGGCAGCACTGGGCAATAAACATATTTTGCTGAGAATCACAGTTAAACGTATACAAAATAAAACTTTTAATTATCTGGTTGGTTGTGATAACTCAGTAAATTGTTGTGAAATTATTTATCTTAATCATGCAATTTCTTGTAGTGATACGCAGATTTTAAAAATGAATAAAGTATCTTCTGAAAGCAATATGCTGATTTTTTTTTTGTGTACAGCAAGCTAGGACTTCTTGTGAGTATACCACTTCATAGGATCCCTGCAGTACAGAAAGAGTGTAGTGCATCAAATCTGCACCGACCAGAATCCCACCAGACCCTATTCCCATAAACCTTCATGTTTACCCTGATAATCCCCCTGACACCAGGGTTAATTTAGCATGGCCAATCAACTTAACCCACACATCTTTGGACTGTGGGAGGAAACGAAAGCACCCGGAGCAAATCCACGCAGACATGGGGAGAATGTGCAGACTCCACACAGACAATGACCTGAGGCCAGAACTGAACCTGAGTCCCTCGCGCTGTGAGGCAGCAGTGCTAATCACTGCGCCACCGTGCTGCCTCCTTACTTACTGAAATCACGTTTGTCTCACACACTTAAACTTACTGATTAATCATCATGTTTAAAATCCAGAATTAGGGTGTGAACATCTCTGGTAAGGTCAACATCTGTTGTCAGCCCTGATTTCCCTTGGAAAGATGATGGTGAGCCATTTTTTTGAACCGTTGCAGTCCATATGGTGCTATATGGTGATGTAGCTCCAAGGCAGGATGTTATGCAGCTTGGAGGGAAAGTGTCAGGTGACGGCAGTCCCAGCTGTCGAGGTGGAAGAGGTCACAGTTTAGGAACAGCTTGGTAACTTGCTGCGATGCATCTTGTAAATGGAAAACATGGCTGTCGCTCTGTGTTGGGCGGTGGATTGAGTGAACACATAAGGTGGTAGATGGAGTGCTGATGAAGCAGGCTGCTTTATCCTGGACGGTCCCAACCTCCAGGTTTCTCCCTGCAGTTGGTGGACAAGCTCTGGGGGGTCAGGAGGTAAGTTACTAGCTGCAGAATTTTGGGGGTGGGATTTTCCGACCCTTCCCGCTGGTGGGATCTGACAGTCCCGCTGAAGATGAACCTTGTGTGGTAGGTTCACCGGCGGGACGGTGGGCCAGCCATGCAAAACGCCATAGACATCGGCGGGACAGGAAGATCCCACCAGCAACCAATAGCAAGCTGACTCCACCACTGAAAAACAGGCCATAGGCAGGCCAGAGAATCTCGCTCCGGTCTCTGAGCTGCTTTTGTATCTACACTATTTAAATAGCTTAGGTTTCAAACTAAACCTGCAGAATGGTGCCTCTAGAGTACCGTGAACTTGAGGACTGTAAGAGGTGGGCCACTTGTCTAATACTGACCCAATCACCTCTCTTATCCCAAACTCTATAAGTATTGTTACACCATCTCTAGCATGCCCCCTCAGCCCACAGCATTCCACTGTTCCCCACTACAAGCCACCCCCAAAGGAAGCCCAACAGTTGTGCCTTGGTGATTCCAGACACTACAGTCACCTTTCGAGGATTTTAAGGTTTTGTAGCTCTCTCCTAGATCTGTGGGCCCCCTTCTATATTCTGACACAACCACTCATGCCTGTGTTCCAGGACTTGGAACAATGGATAACTCCATACGGACTATGACATGCCTCAAACCTAGTTAGATCACTTTCTTTCAATGCTACTACAAACACTCTCCAAAACAAGTGGACATTCAATTCTTCTCCTCATCAATGACAGCCTAAGGAAGCCCTGCTACCACTGCTCCCACCCCTGCTCCCCCACCTCCACCCCCCCCCCCCCCAACACCTCGCTCCCCACCATCTTTTGGCTCTGGATGCTGGTACCCTTCTCAATGTTACCATCCCCTTGGACCTTTCACCCTGAATGCTGCAGATTGTCCTACTACCTCATCATAGTGTTTCTAGGTTTTAGGATTTACCAAAGATACCGCAGTCCTCTCCCACTCCCCACATTGCTGCCAAACCCCCAAGCTCCCTCTCTGCAATACCGCTTTGTGGCAGAAAGGCAATTGTAACACAAAGAATGTTGGGGTTTGATTGGATCTTGGTATTGAGCAGATATTAGGGTAGGTTGTACGCCACACAATCTGTCAAAAGGTGAGAATATGGAAGCAGCGAGGCTGATCATTCCTTCCTCACATCTACTCTCTCACATAACTAATAGAATCCACAGGAAGCTCACAGTGACTTGATCAAAGAAAGCAATTACTTCTCAGTGTCAATATCACTGGAATTAACTGCTAAAATAAATCATATTTTCAGCACCATAAACAGCTCCTTAAAAAGGGGTTTAAATACGTGCATCCCGAGGTTGGAATTAGGATTTAACAATCAAAATAATTTTAGCATTCGCTCCATATGATCGGATGTACAAATCTCTACCCTGTTATTGCACCAATTGAATTTTCACACAAAAGTCACAGGTGAAGCTGTCACTGTACCTAAAAGTAAAGCTATATCACACTAACCATCTGTACTACAGACACCAGAAATTTAGTGAACTGATAAACTCATTTTGATTTCAAAGACACAAATATACCTGTACTGTAATATTAAAGGAGCCAAAGCCTAATCTTCTTTATTATTTCCTGAAAAATAATTGCAGCAATACCCTCATTTATTTCTGAAATATAACCATTATCAAAATAAGCGGTGTTTTCAACTAATATTCAGAATTCTAGCATTCGGAAATGGCAGCAGCCAGGTAGACGGAGAGTCTACCAAACCTTTTCTTTCTGTAAAGAAAAGATGTCAGCTAAACCGACTGCTGAACATTGATATTCTCATGGTTAAGATCTGTAGCACATGATAAAACATATAGCTGTTCAACAAGGTAACCAGGGGTTGAAATGCACAGCGGACATAGAACCACAGACTGCCTCCAGTGCAGAAGTAGGCCATTCAGTCCATTGAGCCTGCACCAACTCTCCAAAGAGTATCTTATCCAGGTCCTCCCCTCCACCTATTCCTACACATTCACCACAGCAAAATCCACCTAGCCTTCACATCTTTGGACAAGAAAGGGGCAGTTTAGCATGGCCAATCCAGCTGATCTGCACAAACCTTCTCAATACCAACACAGCAGCAAAGCTTCCATAGTTAGCTGCCTCAGGAATCAGCGCATCTTGGAAGAGAACTGGGACAAGTTTTCCTGCCAGCTTACCAAGCTTTCCAATGAGTGATCATTTTTCTCTGCTTAAGTTAACTGGTCTCAACTGGTTAACTCTGGGTGGGGAGGAATACAAATGGTGTCACTGCCACTGAGTTACATAAGGAGAGGAGTAAGGATGCAACAACTGGCACTGCATTCAGGGACCATGAAGGGGAAGGACTTCCACTTGCCTCACCATTAATGATTTATGCTAGAAGTGCCTGTTTAAATACAGGCAGTGCAAAGTACTGGTTACTGAACCTCCAATGCTGAATGATTTGCTAATAGTCCCTGTCAAGACTTACATACAAATAACAATGGTTTGAGTGAGATGTAGAGAGTGTCCCTGGAACTGGAGCCGAGGTAGGCTAGGAGGAAACAGTAGAAATTATTAAAAACAGTGAATCATAGAATTCCTACAGTGCAGAAGAGGCCATTCGGCCCATCGAGTATGCACCAACTCGCCAACAGAGTAACTTACTCAGGCCCCTCTCCCCTTCCCCATCCCTGCAATCCCACACATTCCCCATGGCTAATCCATCTAACCTACACACTTTGGGACACTGGGCAATTTAGCATGGCCAATTCGCCTAACTTGCACATTTTTGGATTAACAGAGGAAACCGGAGCACCCAGAGGAATCCCAGTTCTTGAACAGCATTCATGTAGTCTGTTGCATTCAGCCTGTTAAACAATTACATAAATAAGGCTTAAAAATGAACTGCTGTACTATAAATAAAGCTAAAGCCCAAGGACACATTTGTAACCACTGATAAATCTGTCAGTGATATTCCGACATAAATATGTACAACTTCCAGATGCTAGCAAATAAAAACAACTTGTGTTTATACAGTACCTTCAATATGGTAAAACCTCCTAAGGCACTCCACAGGGGCATTATCAAACAAAATTTAACACTGAGCTCCATACGGATATATTAGGACAGATGAAAGAGTGGGTATTTTAAAGAGGCAAAGAGAAGTAGGAAGGCAGAGAGGCTTAGGGAGAGCATTCCAGAGTTTAGGATCTATGCAGCAAAAAACACAGTGACCAACGGTGGACTGTTTAAAATTGGGAATGTCCAAGAGGTGACAATCGGAGAAGTACGGATATCTCACTTTTGTAAACTTGAAGTACAGCAAGTCAGTCAATATTTGAAAATAGGTTTCTCATCCCATCTATTGATCCCTTGCTGCCAAGGGTACTTTCCTCAATAGGTGGCAAGCTGCTTCTAAAAGTTGCTTTTCTTGGCACTGTATTTCCTTCTCCCTCTGAAAAACATCGGGAGAGGCAGTGGCATAGTGGTATCATCACTAGACTAGTAACCCAGAGCCCCAAGGCAAGATCTGGGGACCTGGGTTCAAATCCCACCTTGGGAGATGGTGAAATTTGAATTCAATAAAAACAAACCCAGAATCTGCAAAAATCTTAAAGGGACCTCAAAACCATTGTTGTAATTATCCATCTGATTCACTACTGTCCTTTTGGAAAGGAAATCTGCTGTCTTTGCCTGGTCAGGCCTACACACCATAACAAAGTAGTTGACTCTTAAAAATGCCCTCTGAAATGGAGGACAGTTAAGGATGGGTAATAAATGCTGGGTCCAGCCAGTGATGCCCACTTCCCATGAATGAATTAAAAAAGGCCATAGTCATCATCAGGTCTTTAATTCTGAACATTAGGAAGGCCAGAATACTCACTCCAGGTGAAGAAGATTAGACAACACAACTAAGCCCAAGACTGCCTTCACTCAATATCAAAGGTAGTCATGATGTGGAGATGCCAGCGCTGGACTGGGGTAAAACAGAAAGAAATCGCACAACACCAGCTTAAAGTCCAACAAGATTATTTGTAGTAAACACCCCAAGCTGGGAGTTCCAGCCACCTGATGAAGGAATAACGTGTTCCGAAAGCTTGGGGTGTTTGCTACAAATAAACTTGTTGGACTTTAAGCTGGTGTTGTGAGATTCCTTTCTGTTTCACTCAATATCAACATACATATTGTTACAGCAAAGGTTTACACACTGTAATCAGCTATAGAACCCTGTCTGATTTTTTTCTACTCCAGCCATCAGTTATTCAGGCCAACTGTAGAATATCCAGTGTTCCTATGATAGAGGTTAGCTAAATCAGAATAGACCAGCCATGAAACCTGCTATCACATTCACGTAGCTTATCAATCTAAACCCCCTTAAAAGTCTTCCTGGAATTTGCTTCCTACTTCTGAGTTGGAATGGTTCCCACTTTGAGTTTTGTTTCTACTCTTCAACTCCCTTAACACACCAAAACTACAACTTGGCTCACTGTTGGGTAATAAAACCATTTATTTTCATTAAAGCTCCTCTGAAGTTCCACATCTGTCTCGTGGAATTCATTTAACCACATTGCCCTTCATCGTTCATTCAGTAAACAGACCAACAACTCTCATACTCAATCACACAAACCAGGGAATGCTGGAAACACACAGCAGATCTATCAACATCCATTAAATGGAAATAAGATGGATTTTTTTTCAGTAAACTAGAAGTAGGAGGAGGCCATTCGGCCCTTCGAGTCTGCTCCACCATTCATTTTGATCATGGCTGATCATCAAATTCAATATCCTGATCCCCCCTTCCCCCCACCCGTATCCCTTGATCCCTTTTGCTCTTAGAGCTACATCTAATTTATTTTTGAAATCAGACAACGTTTTGGCCTCAACTATATTCCGTGTTAGTGAATTCCACATATTCACCACCCTTAGTGAGAACCACATCTCAGTTCTAAAAGGTTTGCCCCTTATCCTCAAACTGTGACCCCTAGTTCTGGACTCTCCCGCCATTGGGAACGTTCTCTCTGAATCTACCCTGTCTAACCCTGATGCAATTTTATAAGTTTCTATGAGATCCCCTTTCACTCTTCTAAACTCCAGTGAATATAATCCTAACTGACTCAGTCTCTCTCCATATGAGAGATCTGCCATCCCAGGAATCAGCCTGATAAATCTTCACTGTACTCCCTCTATAGCAAGGACATCCTTCCTCAGATAAGGATATCAAAACTGCACACAATACTCCAGGTGTGGCCTCACCAACGCGCTGTACAATTGCAGCAAAACACCCTTATACCTGTACTCAAATCTTCTCACTGTGAAGGTCAACATACCATTTGCCTTCTTTACTGCCTGCTGTACCTGTGCGCCTACTTTCAGTGACTCATGCACAAGGACACCAAGGTCTTGCTGAGTATCCACCTTTGGTAGGAATAATGGTAGGAAGGATTATTACTTACGTGGAGAAAAACTGCAACAGGTGACGGTGCAGAGGGACCTCGGGGTCCTTGTGCATGAGTCGCAAAAACCCAGCTTGCAGGTGCAGCAGGTGGTCAGGAAGGCGAATGGGATGCTGGCCTTCATCGCGAGGGGGATTGAATATAAAAGTAGGGAGGTCTTGCTGCGGCTGTATAGGGCATTGGTGAGGCTGCAGCTGGAGTACTGTGTGCAGTTTTGGGCGCCATACTTACGCAAGGATATTTTAGCCTTGGAGGGAGTGCAGAGGAGGTTTACTAGGCTGATGCCGGAGTTGAGGGGGTTGAGCTATGAGGAGAGGCTGAATAGATTAGGCTTGTACTCGTTAGAGTTTAGAAGAATGAGGGGAGATCTCATTGAGACGTATAAGATGATGAACGGGATGGATAGGATAGAGGTGGAGAGACTCTTCCCGCTCAGAAAGGATAGTAGGACTAGGGGGCATAGCCTCAAGATAAAGGGGGGGCGGTTTAGAACAGAGTTGAGGAGGAACTTCTTCACTCAAAGGGTGGTGAATCTCTGGAATTCTCTGCCCGTTGAAGTGGTGGAGGCTGCCTCGCTAAATATTTTTAAGACGCGGGTTGATGGGTTTTTGATGAGAGAGGGGATTAAGGGTTATGGGGAGAGGGCGGGAATGTGGAACTGAGCCACGACAGATCAGCCATGATCTTATTGAATGGTGGGGCAGGCTCGAAGGGCTAGTTGGCCTACTCCTGCTCCTATTTCTTATGTTCTTATGTTCAATTTACACCTATTCAAGTACATGGAACAGTACAGCACTGGAACAGGCTCTTCAGCCCACGATGTTCTGCTGAACACGACGCCAAAATAACATAATCCCTTCTGCCTGCCTTGGTCCTTATCCCTCTATTCCTTGCATATTCATGTGCTTAACTGACAGCCCTTTAAATGCCTATATTGTAACTGCCTGCACCACCCATGGAAGTGTGTTCCAGCCACCCACCACTCTCTCTGTAAAAAACTTGCCCCTCACATCTGCTTTGAACTTTCCCCCTCTCTCACCTCAAGTGGGTGGCCCAAGTGTTAGACATTTCAATTCTGGGCAAAAGATTCTGACCATCAGTCCTCTCATAATTTTATAGACTGTCATCAGGTCTCCCCTCAGGCTCTGCTATTCCAGAAAAAGTAACCCTAGTTTGTCCAGCCTCTCCTTATAGCTCATTCCCTCTAATCCAGGATTGCAGAAACAAAATTACTGAACTGTAGAATGAATGGAGGCGTACGTGGAAACTATGACTATGATGAGCTCCCCTGCTTGTCCAGACGGCTCTGCTTATAACCCACCTGGATCTGCGGAACTGTCACCTTTTGGACGGATCCACCAATGGAAACCGGTCCTTCTCCCCAGCCACACAGTTTCATGTGTTTTAAATGCCCAATGCCAAAGGATTTGTGTGGGCACTGATACCCGACACAGAACCAGGAATGGCGTGCCAGTGATTACATTTTTCCCACTTTTAATAAACTACCATGACAAAGGGATGCAGCAGTTGAATTGATTTCTTATTGTCAGATGTATTGGGATACAGTGAGGAGTATTGTTTCTTGCGAGCTATACAAGCAAAGCATATCATTCATAGAGTACATAGGAAAGAAGAAAAGGAGAGAATGCAGAATGTAGTGTTACGGTCATAGCTAGGATGTAGAGAAAGATCAACTTAATATAAGGCAGGCTCATTCAGAAATCTGTTGGCAGCAGGGAAGAAGCTGTTCTTGAGTCGGTTGATACGTACTCTCAGACTTCTGTATCTATTTCCCAATGGAAGGAGGTAGAGAAAATATGTCCTGTGTGTGTGGGGTCCTCAATTATGCTGGTTGCTTTCCCAAGGCAGTGGCAAGTGTACACGGAGTCAATGGAGGGGAGGCTGGTTTGTGTGATGGGCTACATTGAAGAAAGTTGCTCACTGCCATCTTCTCAAGGCAAAACAAGAATAAGAACATAAGAACATAAGAACATAAGAAATAGGAGCAGGAGTAGGCCATCTAGCCCTTCGAGCCTGCCCCGCCATTCAGTAAGATCATGGCTGATCTGTCGCTGCTCAGTTCCACTTTCCCGCCCTCTCCCCATAACCCTTAATCCCCTCTCTTATCAAGAACCCATCAGCCCGCTTCTTAAAAATATTTAGCGAGGCAGCCTCCACCACTTCAACGGGCAGAGAATTCCAGAGATTCACCACCCTTTGAGTGAAGAAGTTCCTCCTCAACTCCGTTCTAAACCGCCTCCCCTTTATCTTGAGGCTGTGCCCCCTAGTCCTACTGTCTTTTTTGAGCGGGAAGAGTCTCTCCACCTCTATCCTATCCATCCCATTCATCATCTTATACGTCTCAATGAGATCTCCCCTCATTCTTCTAAACTCTAACGAGTACAAGCCTAGTTTATTCAGCCTCTCCTCATAGCTCAATCCCCTCAACTCCGGTATCAGCCTAGTAAACCTCCTCTGCACTCCCTCCAGGGCCAAAATATCCTTGCGCAGGTGTGGCGCCCAAAACTGCACACAGTACTCCAGCTGCAGCCTCACCAATGCCCTATACAGCTGCAGCAAGACCTCCCTACTTTTATATTCAATCCCCCTCGCTATGAAGGCCAGCATCCCATTCGCCTTCCTGACCACCTGCTGCACCTGCAAGCTGGGTTTTTGCGACTCATGCACAAGGACCCCGAGGTCCCTCTGCACCGTCGCCTGCTGCAGTTTTTCACCACGTAAGTAATAGTCCTTCCTACCATTCTTCCTACCAAAGTGGACCACCTCACACTTGCCAACATTAAATTCCATTTGCCATTTCCTGGCCCATTCGCCCAGCCTATCTAGATCCTTCTGCAGACTCTCCACACCCTCCGCACAATTTGCCTTTCCCCCAATCTTGGTGTCATCAGCAAATTTCGACACCCTGCACTCGGTTCCCTCCTCCAGATCATCTATATAAATGGTAAATAGCTGAGGCCCCAGCACCGACCCCTGGGGCACCCCACTAGTCACCAACCGCCAATCCGAATAGCACCCATTGACCCCCACTCTCTGCCTCCTATTTGACAACCAATCCTCTATCCACGCTAACACCCTACCCCCAACTCCATGTCCCCTGACCTTCTGCAATAACCTCTTGTGAGGTACCTTGTCAAACGCCTTCTGAAAATCCAGAAAGACCACATCCACCGGCTCTCCTCTATCCACTGCCCTAGACACATCCTCATAGAACTCCAGTAAATTTGTCAGACACAACTTCCCTTTAATGAAACCGTGTTGCGTCCGCCCTATCAAGCAATTCCCTTCAAGATGCCTCGCAATTTCCTCCTTAATGACGGATTCTAACATTTTACCTACCACAGACGTTAAACTAACCGGCCTATAATTCCCCGCCTTTTGCCTGGCACCCTTCTTAAACAACGGCGTAACATTAGCCGTTTTCCAATCTTCCGGCACTTCCCCGGAATCCAGCGACGTCTGGAAAATAACCACCAAGGCATCCACTATCACCTCCGCCATTTCTTTCAGAACCCTCGGATGCATTCCATCCGGTCCTGGGGACTTGTCCACAATCAGCCCCTCCAGTCTGTCGAGCACCACCTCTCTAGTAACAGTAATGTCATTAAGACCCTCCATTCCTACCACCTTTCCATCGCTAACACCCGGCAAATTATTCACGTCCTCCTCCGTGAAGACAGAAACAAAAAAGTTATTCAAGACCTTAGCCATATCCCCATCCCCTACCACTAGCTCCCCTTTCTCATCCTCTAAAGGACCAACGTTCACCCTAGCCAGCCTCTTCCTTTTTATATATTTATAAAAACTCTTGCTATCCTTTTTTATATTAAGTGCTAGCCCAGCCTCATAGCTTCTCCTGGGTAATAAATACTCATTATCAGTGCTAACCACTGTGCTACCATGGGGCAGCACAGTAGCACAGTGGTTAGCACTGCTGCTTCACAGCTCCAGGGACCTGGGTTCGATTCCCAGCTTGGGTCACTGTCTGTGTGGAGCTTGCACATTCTCCCCTGTGTCTGTGTGGGTTTCCTCTGGGTGCTCTGGCTTCCTCCCACAGTCCAAAGATATGCGGGTTAGGCTAATTGGCCATGCTAAATTGCCCCTTAGTGTCAGGGGGACTAGCAAGGGTAAATGCACGGGGCCACGGGCACAGGGCCTGGGTGGGATTGTGGTCGGTGAAGACTTGATGGGCCAAATGGCCTCTTTCTGCACTGTAGGGGTTCTATGATTTCTAATACTAGCCTTGCCAATGATGCCTACATCCTATGGATGTATAATGATCTGTATTACTAACAACAGCTAGTAATAATCTGTCTTCCTATTATTGCCACCAAAGTATATCTCACATTTATCGACATCATACTGAATCCGCCATGAATATGCCCACACACTCAGCCTGTCCAAATCATGCTGAAGCATCTCTGCATCCTCCTCACAGCTCACCCTCCCACCCAACTTTGTACATTTGCAAATTTGGAGATAATACATTCAGTTCCCTCTTCCAAATCATTCAGATATATGAACAATTGGGGCCCTAGCACAGATCCCTGTGGAATCCCATCGAACGCTGACAAAAAAGACCCATTTATGCCAACCCTTTGCTTCCTATCTGCAACAAGCTTTCTATCCATCTCAAGACATTACCTGCAATTCCATGTGTTTTATGTGGCCTTTCTTAAAACAGCAGGAATAACTCTTGTGTGCGGAGGGTGTGGAGAGTCTGCAGAAGGATCTAGATAGGCTGGGCGAATGGGCCAGGAAATGGCAAATGGAATTTAATGTTGGCAAGTGTGAGGTGGTCCACTTTGGTAGGAAGAATGGTAGGAAGGACTATTACTTACGTGGCGAAAAACTGCAGCAGGCGACGGTGCAGAGGGACCTCGGGGTCCTTGTGCATGAGTCGCAAAAACCCAGCCTGCAGGTGCAGCAGGTGGTCAGGAAGGCGAATGGGATGCTGGCCTTCATAGCGAGGGGGATTGAATATAAAAGTAGGGAGGTCTTGCTGCAGCTGTATAGGGCATTGGTGAGGCCGCAGCTGGAGTACTGTGTGCAGTTTTGGGCGCCGCACCTGCGCAAGGATATTTTGGCCTTGGAGGGAGTGCAGAGGAGGTTTACTAGGCTGATACCGGAGTTGAGGGGGTTGAGCTATGAGGAGAGGCTGAATAAACTAGGCTTGTACTCGTTAGAGTTTAGAAGAATGAGGGGAGATCTCATTGAGACGTATAAGATGATGAATGGGATGGATAGGATAGAGGTGGAAAGACTCTTCCCGCTCAAAAAAGACAGTAGGACTAGGGGGCACAGCCTCAAGATAAAGGGGGGGCGGTTCAGAACGGAGTTGAGGAGGAACTTCTTCACTCAAAGGGTGGTGAATCTCTGGAATTCTCTGCCCGTTGAAGTGGTGGAGGCTGCCTCGCTAAATATTTTTAAGAAGCGGGTTGATGGGTTTTTGATAAGAGAGGGGATTAAGGGTTATGGGGAGAGGGCGGGAAAGTGGAACTGAGCCACGACAGATCAGCCATGATCTTATTGAATGGCGGGGCAGGCTCGAAGGGCCAGATGGCCTACTCCTGCTCCTATTTCTTATGTTCTTATGTTCTTATGACTCAAAAGTAGAGTTGGTACCCAAATACTTACCCTGTCTCTTTTCCTTCTACCTGTTGACATAGGCTGATTTCAAATCTTCTCTACTTATTCAAGATTTAGAGCAGTTTTGTTTTTCTCTTTCTATCCAGTTGAGGAAAGTCTCGGGTTTTAATCCTGATCTATAGAGAGTTAACTGATCTTAATGAGGGCAAGAGTCAGGCTACCAAAGTTGGGCTTGGCAACAGAAAAATCAAGCATTGCATGCCTTCCAGTGTAGTTAACAGCATCTTTTCAGTGAGCCTGTCCTCACCTGACACGCAAACATACAGAGGCCATTGAACAGCAATCAAAAGCATGAACCCTGCCTCATTTTTCTACCTCCCTGACCTACGGGAGAATGGGCTCCCTTGGCTAACCCAGCTAAGATTCTTGCCTAGTGATTGTCGAGCAGTGTTCATTCATCCGTTGTCATAGTGTCTGCATGGTTTCCCCAATGTACCATGCCTCGGGACATCCTTTCCTGCAGCGTATCAGGTAGACAACGTTGACCGAGTTGCAAGAGTATGTACCATGTACCTGGTGGATGGTGTTCTCACATGAGGAGACGATGGCATCTGTGTCAATGATCCGGCACATCTTGCAGAGGTTGCTGTGGCAGGGTTGTGTGGTGTCGTGGTCACTGTTCTCCTGAAAACTGGGTAGTTTGCTGCAGTGGTCTATTTGAGATTGTGTGGTTATTTGAAAGCAAGAAGTGGGGGTGTGGGCACGGCCTTGGTGAGATGTTCACCTTCATTGTTGATATGTTGAAGGCTCCAGAGAACATGTTGTAGCTTCTCCGCTCCGGGGAAGTACTGGATGACGAAGGGTACTCTGTCCACCGTGTCCCGTGTTTGTCTTCTGAGGAGGTTGGTGCGGTTTTTTGCTGTGGTGCATCGGAACTGTCGATCGATGAGTCGAGCGCTATATCCTGTTCTTATGAGGGCATCTTTCAACATCTGGAGGTGTCCGTTGCGATCCTCATCATCTGAGCAGATCCTGTGTATACGGAGGGCTTGTCAGTAGGGGATGGCTTCTTTAACATGTTTAGGGTGGAAATTGGAGAAGTGGAGCATCGTGAGGTTATCTGTGGGCTTGCAGTACAGTGAAGTGCTGAGGTGACCATCCTTGATGGAGATGCGTGTGACCAAGGGTGCAACCAATTCCGGAGAGTAGTCCATGGTGAGTCTGATGGTGGGATGGAACTTGTTGATGTCATCATATAGTTGTTTCAGTGATTGTTCACCATGAGTCCAAAGGAAGAAAATGTCATCGATGTATCTAGTGTATAGCATCAGTTGAAGGTCATGTGCAGTGAAGAGTCTTGTTCAAGCCTTGTATGAAGATGTTGGCATATTGAGATGCAAATTTGGTCCCCATAGCTCTTCTGTGTGTCTGGATGAAGAACTGGTTGTTGAAGGTGAAGACATTGTGGTCCAGGATGAAGCAGATGAGTTGTAAAATTGCATCTGGAGATTGGCGTTGAGTACTGAGACAGTTGCAGCAATGCCATCGTCGTGGGGATGCTGGTGTAGAGTGCCAAGACATCCACTGTGACGAGGAGTGCTCCTGGTTCAACTGCTCTATCTGTGCTGAGTTTCTGTAGGAAGCCCGTAGTGTTACAAGCTGGGGTTTCTTTATACAATGGGTTTCAGGATGCCCTCGACGTAGCTGGAGAGGTTCTTGCACAGGGTCCCATTGCCCAATATGATGGGACGGCCCGGTGTGTTGACCTTGTGCATCTTTGGGAGGCCATGGAGATCTCCAATATACACGGGGAAAACATGGGATGAGAGCTTGGAGGGGGCTCTGAAGATCCAGATCAAAAGGTCTTGATCCATTGTCTTGTCCGAGGCATGGTACATTGGGGAGACCGTGCAGACGCTACAACAATGGATGAATGAACACTGCTCGACGATCACCAGGCAAGACTGTTCTCTTCCTGTTAGGGAACACTTCAGTGGTCATGGGCGTTCAGCCTCTGATCTTCGGGTAAGCATTCTCCAAGGCGGCCTTCATGACACATGACAATGCAGAGTCGCTGAGCAGAGACTGATAGCCAAGTTCTGCACACATGAGGATGGCCTCAACAAGGATCCTGGGTTCATGTCGCACTATCTGTAACCCACACGTCTTGCCTGGGCTTACAAAATCTCACTAACTGTCCTGTCTGGAGACAATACACATCTCTTTAACCTATGCTTAACGCTCTCTCCACTCACATTGTCTCTATCTTTAAGATTTGATTACCTGTAAAGACTTGCATTCCAACCATTATTTTATAAATTGAGTTTGTGTCTTTATATGCCCTGTTTGTGAATTGAAATCCCACTTACCTGATGAAGGGGCAGTGTTCTGAAAGCTTGTGGCTTGCGCTACCAAATAAACCTGTTGGATTTTAACCTGGTGCTGTGAGACTTCTCACTGTGTTTACCCCAGTCCAAACACTGGCATCTCCACATCATGATTTAATCATGTACAAACGTCTTTTATTATTCCATTCCTGCCCCACTTTTTGCATCAAAATATTTCTATATGGTTAGCTGCAAAAATGCCACAAAGTGCTGATTCGTGGGCCAAAGTCCTCGTACATTCTCAACCGGTCTTATCTACTCAGTGCAAGCAATTCAGAATAATTTGGGAAATTGAATCCTACCCAAAGAATACTTTTCAAAATGCCTACTTTTTCCCATTGGAAGCTTGCTCAAAACCACAAAGAATGCACAACTGTAAGTACATGTAGGGTTGGTTTTGATATTGATGATCTAGTGCTTCTGTGGGATGACTGGAATTTTGTTTAATGCAAGAAATCTGTTTCTCCTTTAAATAAAAATAATTTTGTTGTTACTTTTGCTCTGACTTGAGTCACAGCATCATTAATTGCCAAGACAATTAACATTTTGATGAACTTCCATCTTAGCAAAGTAAATCTCCAAACTGGAACAAGGTTCCATCCACCCATTGATTTGTGCCTTTCCCATCATGCCTGGCTTTGGTCTTGACAGAATACGGCAGGCTGACTGCACGTTGGTCAGTCTGTTACTTCATTATTCAGATAGTGTGAGGTATCACAGCTTGGTAGGGCTCTTGCTCCGACTGGGACAGCAAGAAACTACAAAGGGTCATGAATGTAGCCAAATCCATCACACAAATCAGCCTCCCAACCACTGATCCTGTCACTACATCTTGCTGTCTCGGAAAAGCAGCCAGCATAATCAAGGACCCCGTACATTCTCTCTTCCACCGTCTTCCGTTTGGAAAAAGATACAAAAGTCTGAGATCATGTACCAACCGACTCAAGAACAGCTTCTTCCCTGCTGCATCAGACATTTGAATGGACCTACCTTATATTAATTACATATTTCTCTCCACCCTAGCTGTGACTGTAACACCACATTCTGCACCCTCTCCTCCCTACTTCCCTATGTGTTCTATGAGTGGTATATTTTATTCTACATAGTGCAAGAAACAATACTTTTCATTGTATCCCAATACATATCACAATAATGAATAAAATCATATTCAACCAGAGATCTCTCGCTCTGTTCCATGATCAGGATATTCTGAATTCTAAAGATCAGCTTCCAAAGCCAAACCAGTGCTGGGTTGAGGTAGAATTAGTTGTAGTTGGGGGAGGAATCTGCCAGTTCCCCACTGATCCATCCCCTGCATTCAGACTCTCCTGACATCATCTGACCGTATTCAGTTAGGGCTCAATTCAACTGGCGTCATATCTGCATTTTTGCACAAAAGGTGACACAGGGAGCTCGTTAAGGATCAATTAGACTTTTTTTTGTAGCCGTTTCACAAAGGGTAATCGTTCATAATGTGGCTGAACTGCCTTGCGTGGTTTCATTGCTGCCCTGCAATCAGACATGTCTCCAATTTCAGAACAGCGGACTCTTGATCTGAGGCAGCACACGTACACACGAGGGCCCCACCAAACAAGCAGCACAATTTATTCACAAAGTTTTGAGCGGGGGGGGGGGGCCGGTCGTCTGGTGAGAGTGAGCATGTGACGGTTGGGAAATCAAACTGAGGCTAATCGCATCTCATTGACAAGAATGACAAATTCCCTATCTAATATCGTATTTTGTTTGATATTAAGTTAATAATCTTAAACTGCTGAAACACCATTATATGTCTGCAGGGAAAATGCTGCATATTGCATCATGCCAGCAGCGCCGCAAACATTCGCAATTATTCTTTTTGCAACGTCCCGATGGTTTTTATAGTTCCCCAGCCAAGCTAAAGATAAATGGTCGAGACAAAAGTCCCTGAAGGCAGCTGTGGTGTCAAACCCTGTGCAGTGCTAGACGATTGGGAAGACGAAGGACTCCTGAATATCGAGAGATTAAACACATTTTATCGATTATAAAGACAATTTTTTAAAACTGAAGCAAAAACTGTGGGGAGGAGGATTTTATTTACATTGCACATTCAATCCTGTAAACCCTACATTGTTTTGTAAATCATTCATTTCGTCTTAGAAAAGCCCTCTCTTTCCAAACAATCAGCCCCGAGAATTCAATCTCTCTTGATGCCCTCATCCAACTAAAATCTATCACATCCTTGAAAATTTCAATAAAGACATGCCTTTTAGGGGAGCAGATTCCAAGTATCTGCTACTTATTGTTTCAAGGCGTGCTTTGTGATTTCACTCCTCAGTCACTCAGCTCTAATTTCAAATAATCAAAGAATCCGTACAATGCAGAAGGAAACCATTCAGCCCATTGACCCTGCACCAACAATCCCAACCAAGCCTCACGTATTTACCCCGCTAATCCCCCTAACCTACACAGCTTGGGACACTAAAGGGCAATTTAGCACAGCCAACGCACCTAACCTGCACATCTTTGGACTGTGGGAGGAAACTGGAGCACATGGTGGAAACCCGCTCAGACACGAGGAGAATGTGCAAACTCCACATAGATAGGCAAGGCTGGGATTGAACCCGGGTCCCTGGCGCTGTGAGGCAACAGTGCTAACCACTGCACCACCGTGCTGACCTAATAATGCCCCGTTTGGACACCCCCCAACCCGAGAAAACAATTTTTTGTATCTACTCTATTGAATCTCTTCACTTTTTAAAACCCTTCAATTGGATCATCTATCAACCTCCTGAAATCAAGGTAATATTAGCCAAATTGATGCATAACTAATTCCTGGTACTATTTTGGTGAATCTGTGCTGCTCACCCAGCACTGCCCCCTCCCCACAGTAATTATGTATTTTCAGAAGTGAAGTGCCCAATCCTGAATGCAGTATTCCCGATGGGATCTACCAGAAACTCTTTATAATTGAAATGTGTTGGAAAGGGGAGGGGCGAGGTCGCACCTCCCGCAGGTGGGCTCTCGAGTGGCTGGTCCTGTACTGATCTTCATCTTCACCATCTCTCAGCCTTGACTCTGAGTAGCTGTTAGCTGGAGGCAGCACCCATACCCCTTTAAACCACTTTGACGGGTGAGGGGAGCTATTGGGTCTCCTACCCTCATCGACTTTGGGATTTGTCTTCTCCGGCACACAAAGGCTGATTTTGGCAAACGTGATGGATGAAGTCAATCTGAGATCCAACGGTGTCAAAGGCGGGTCAGCGCCATTTTGTGGAAGTACACTGAGCAGGACAAGACACCAGAAAGATGCCCTGGTGAGTCCAGCACCAAAGGCGTAGTCTCAGAATAAAAGGATGCTAATGAGGTGAGGAATTTCCTCTCTCTGAGGGTTGTGAGTCATTGGAACTCCTCACCACAGAGAGCTGTGGGAACAGAGTCCTTGTCTATATTTAAGGCTGAGATAGGTAGTTGGTGATCAGTAAAGGAATCAAGGGTTAAGGGGGAAGAGCAGAAAAGTGGATGTGAGGAATGTTGGACTGGCCATGATCCAATTGAATGATGGAGCAGGTTCGAGGGACTGAGTGACCTACTCTTGTTCCCATTTCTTAGGGTCTTATGGTTGCTCACTGCATTCCAATCCATCTCCAGCCATTTCGATTTGTCTTGCCACTGGACCAAGATAGGTCAGGATGAGAGAAGTGATGCTGACAATGCACATCTCTCTCTCTCTCACTGTAATCTAGTTCACATGCAAGCCATGTTCATCATCTTTCTATCTTCAGTCATCCATCATCCACTTCTCACAAGTGCTGTGGCAATGAGTGAGCCATAGATTCACAGGGACCTATAACCCAAAACCAATCAGATCAGGCCATAGGATCATTTTCCACCAAAAGGAACTGGAAGTGGAACTCGGCAGTCCCCTGGGCAACAAAGCAGCGATCTGCAGGGCAACATTGTTCAACTTCTTAATATAATCCATTACAATATAATGGATGACTGTCAGTATGGAGTTTGCATGTTCTTCCTGTGTCTGCGTGGGTTTCCTCCAGGTGCTCCAGTTTCCTCCCACAGTCCAGAGATGTACAGTTTAGGTGGATTGGCCATGCTAAATTGCCCCTTAGCGTCCAATGATGTGTAGGTTAGAGGGATTCGTGGGGTAAATACATGAGGTTCCGAGGATAGTGCCTGAGTGAGATGGTCTCTCAGAGAGTTTCAGCAGACTCGATGGGCTGAATGGCTTCCTTCTGCAGTGTAGGGATTCTAAGATTACCTGGGCACTGGTATTTAGTGACTTACACTTCCACAGCTTCTCGTCTCTTAGTCCCAAGAAAATAATCCAATTTGTCTTTCTCAGGTTCAAAGTGGATAACTTCACAATTCTCTATATTGAACTCCATCTATCATAATTTTGCTCACTCACTTATCCTGTCCAACTTTTTCCGTAACTTCTTTCTACCATCCACTCAACTATACCTCCTCACTTTGTGTTATCTGCAAACTTGGATATACCACTCTCCATTCCTTGATCCAGGTTATTAATATATATGATAAAAAGCTCAAGCTTTTTCACAGAGCTGAAGGGTATTAAGTCTCATGAGATGGAACTTTCAATCAAGCAGTAAATGAGACATCTGAACCTTCTTCAGATCATGATGATTAAATGTTCTTTCACATTACGATTGCTATGGCTTCACACTGAGGCAAATAGAGCCTGAAACCAACTTGACACCACAGAGACTCTCATCAGGAAGGAGAGTTCCAGCGAATCTGGAACATTCTGACCTTCAAACCAGGTTTGCACCATGTATAAAAGTGTAACATAGGAGCCAAAGTGAATCTATTTGATATCAGAGCTAAACATGTGGACCGCGATTCCCCCAGCCTAAAGCACTGCTCCAGCAGCACAGCGGGTCAGAAGACAACAGCTGGAGGCCTTTTGCAAGATCCACGACTGGCATCCGACCATTCGCGAATCTCCGAGGCGGTTTTGTTTAGCGTAATCAACTCCGTGCTGGAAATCGAAGCAGAGCCGATTATCATATAGAAATGAACATTTCCATATGAATAGCTGGCTTGGAATGAAGTTCTCCAGGCTGTTAGCATCTCTAACCCCCACTCCACCAGGAGTGGTTCCCACCAGCAATGTTTACAGTTGTTCCCCACAAACAGGGAAGAGGTGTCCTCACCCCTCAGGTGGGGGAAGGGACCACTGAGGCCCCTGCCGAAGTTCAGGGTCAAAGAGGGTCCCTCTTTGCAGTGCCAGCCTGGCATCCTGGCACTGCCCATCAAGCATCTTGGCAATGTCCACCAGACACCACACATTGCCATGGGGGCAGGGCTTGCAGGGGGAGGGAGCTGGGGGCTTGCATACCGGGGGAGATGGGGCCTATTGGGGCCGATTAAATGGGAGTAGCAAGGTTCACCTGTGTCACCCTAAAAACATCCAACCAACCTTTTGGGCTTGCCAGTGGCCTACCAGGACGGAAGTGATCCCTCATGATTGGGCACCAGGTGCCTGACAGAGAGATTTAAGATTGAGAACTAGGGTGGCCTTTGAAAACCACACCCCTGCCCTGGTCTTCAACCCTGTGTTTCCCCTCTCCTGCAAACCCATCCCTGCAACTCCACTTACCTGAATCTAGGGGCCCAGCAATGATCCTTGGTGATGACCCTGTAGCACTAACAATAGCAGGCATCACTCCCAGGTGGGCTGCGCGCGCTGGACAGCTGCCAGCCTCCAAATGCCTGATAGTTCTTGCCAGGTAGGATTGGGATCCTAAATCGTGAGGGAGGCCTGACATTGGCCAGAGGTCTTCCCAAGAGAAGTAACCTGTGTTTCCACGTATTGCATACGGGATGGCATTTCCCTGTCTACATCAACGGGGACGGATCACCAACAACCTGTCCTGATCTCTTCTTAATGCTATAGTGAAGAAAGCGCCTCTGCTTTCTCAGAGGACTAAGGAAATTTGGAATATTCGCTACAACTCTCACCAACTTTTACAGATGCACTATAGAACGCATTCTTTCTGGTTGTATCACAGCTTGGTATGGCCCTTGCTCTGCCCAGTACCACAGGAATCTACCACAGGAAGCCCAGTCCATCGTGCAAACCAGTCTCCCATCCACTGACACTGTCTACACTTCCTGCTGCCTCCAAAAAGCAACCAGTATAATTAAGGATCCCACGCACCCCAGGCACACTTTCTTCCACCTTTTGTCAGAAAAAAGATATAAAAGTCTGACATCATGTACCAACTGACTTAAAAACAGCTTCTCCCCTGCTGCCATTAGACTTTTGAATGGACCTACCTCGTACTAAGTTGATCTTTCTCTACACCCTAGCTATGACTGTAACACCACAGTCAGTATCCTCTCTTTTCTTCCTTATGTATAGTATGTTTAGTCTATATAGCTCGCAAGAAACAATACTTTTCACTGTGTGCTTATACACATAACAATAATAAATCAAATCAACTCAAATCACTGGTTCTCCAACCAGTGGATGGGACCCACGTCCGGAATGTAAAATTCCAGCTGATGCTTCAGAAGGGGGTCCAGAAATCAGAATTCATTTTGATATTGAGCCAATCTATCGAATAGAAAACCATTTAAAGAAATATTCTGATCAGGTCTTGAGTTTAGTCAAAAGTAGCAACCAGTTTCTCAGAAGAGTGAAGCAAATCTGTCAATGTGATTGAACCAAAATCACCCCCTTGCAAACAGGCAATGACATTAAGTTGCGTGCAAGTGTATAGTATTGTGAATAAAACACTCAGATCCTGAGGGGTTCTTCATTTCACCACCGCCCTATGCTAAAGCCTACTTGAATCCAACACCTTAATTAATGGTTTTATCCTAAGAATAAAATTATGGGTTCAAAATAATCTTCTGATAGTTAAGTATTTCTTCTGCCGTTTAAATATATATCCAATAGCTTCTCTCAATTATTTCATATTATGCATTTCCAAAGCCGTGTCAATCAAACAATCGACCAAGTAAAGCTGGAGCATTTAAAATGGACATGATGTTTTAACGAATCATTCACGTTTTTGTAACAATGCTTATTTTTTGCTCCAGCAATTATCTCTCCCTCAAGGTTCTTTAATGATAATGCATTTTTCTGTCTGAATAGTATCGAGGTGACAGCTCAATTTAAATGCAATAATTAATGCTTTCATTGTCTTCAATTAGACTCGGCTCATGCGTAGACCGTCATTTACAAGAGGTATTTATTACTGTACCGCAACTCAATTGTGTCGCACTCAACACGCATCTAAAGGGAAACAGTCAGCAGCAGTTAGGGAGCGATCAAGCAGGTAATGTTCTGGGACAGCCTATTCAGAAAGGGAATCTCAATCTCCACTAGTTTGGCTGTAGACATAAGATCACATTACAGCCACCGACATGATCGCTGTAATGGACAATTCTGAATTGAAGAAAAAAGAAAGCATTATCCGCAGTGTTGATAATTACAAAAACAAGAGAGAGTCTTCTATCAACTAGTATCAGATTAAGTCTTGAATACATTATTGTCCATCTACTCAAAGTATCATTGAGTGGAGAACAATAGATGCTTGAAAAGAATTGCCAGTCAGTTAAATCAAGGGATCAAGATGACAACTTAGACCATAAAAACAAAGGTCTGACAGTTAATATTCACTGTAACCCGAGGAGCTGAGGTTCTGATTACAACCTTTAAAATCACCCCCGGATACCGGTTTCAATTTTTGTGAGAAGTTACTTCTCCCATTTTGAGGCTAAGCGCCACGAAGGATGCAGGAACGTGGGGAGTTTCCCACCCTGGCGGGAATTCTGCTACTCAAACATGAAACTGCATCTGGGTTTGGTGGGTGGGTGGGGGGGGAGGGGCGGATTCCCAGAGGAATTTCTGTCCATTCAATTTTACACTCTCTTCCCCCAGCCCTGTCTCAGAACCCACCCTGGGAAAACTCTGCCCCTAATTTCACACTTATTGCTCTTTATCATTGACTGAAGAAATGTTATGTTTCAATAAAATAATTGTTAAAAATATAAATATCCGACAGCACACAGTAGATTATGGGATTTCAGTCAACTAAAAACCAATGTAAAATTCTTCAACTCCCAGTTCAACCATCTTGAAGCTTTTCTTATCCATGCATTCTGATGTTCATATCCAATGTAGAATATTACAAATAGCAATTGAATGATAAGTATCTGACAAGAGTAAATATACACACTCAAACTAATAATTCAATCCTCCACCCAATGGCCAAGCATGAGCTAAATATTAACCAAGTATTTCTGTCTCTCTCTCTCTCTCTCTTGCATGGGAGGGCAGGGTGGGTGGAGTTGGAGGCCTGATTGACTTTCTAGGAATTGTAGCTATGTCAACCACATAATCCCAGTGGCACTAACGGATATTTGGGACAGGTTGCCTGTCTTTTCCTGCTACACAGGAATGAATATAACACCATCAGTTTTTTTTATTTGAACCAATATAGAAGTATTGGATTCTCCTAATGCCAGTTCCTACAAGTCACCACGATAAACTGATTCAAGACCAACTAACATTATGTACATTTATTTAAACAGCTGGCCACTGAACCCACAAGCCTCACTACCATACTCTCACAAACCCCCCGTCTATTCCTATCAACTCAAAATATCAATGAGATTCAAATCTTCCCCAGTGACAATAAATTGAGGATTATCAAACCAAATTTCCTTGGAAGAGAATTACCTCCAAGTTATGGGCATCCAGGATCAAATGATTTCCATGTATTATGGGACTGTGCATATCTCTGGAGGAGGAAGAACTCAGTAATAAAAGTACAGAAATATAAAAGAATTTTCCATTTAAAAAAAAGGGATGCAAATCAAAATCTGGGCAGCAAAATCCATCTTCTTTTATGAGTAACAGTCCCTCTGCACGATGGGTTCCCCAGTAGTGAGGGTGAATGCCAACATGTTCTGATACTGGGGTCCAAGAGCTCTACAAACATAGAGACCCTACATTGCAGAAGGAGGTCATTTGGCCCATTGGATCTTACTGAAGTCGATGTAGACAACATCCGCTGTCCTACACTCATCAATCATCTTCATCACTTCCTCAAAAAACTCGATCAAGTTTGTGAGGTATGACCTCCCCTTCACTAAACCATGTTGCCTCTCACTAATACGTCCAGTTATTTCCAAGTGGGAATAAATCCTGTCTCGAAGAATCCTCACCAATAATTTCCCTGCCACTGGAAATTACAGGCTCACTGGCCTGTAATTACCTGGATTATTCTGGCTACCCTTCTTATACAAAGGAACAACATTGGCTATTTGCCAATCCTCTGGGACCTCCCCTGTAGTCATATTGTGGAGATGCCGGCGTTGGACTGGGGTTAACACAGTAAGAAGTCTCACAATACCAGGTTAGAGGTGAGTCACCTGACAAAGGGACAAAGCCTCGAAAGCTAGTGGCATTTGCTACCAAATAAATCTGTTGGACTTTAACCTGGTGTTGTGAGACTTCTTACTGAGTGTACCTCTCCTGTAGCCCGTGAAGATACAAAGATTTCTCTCAAGGCCCCCGCAATTTCCTCTCTTGCCTCTCTCAGTATTCTGGGATATATCCCATCAGCCCCTGGGGACTTGTCCACTTTAATATTTCTCAAGAACCCCAATACCTCCTTTTTGATCTCAACACGACTCAAACTATCTACACATCCTTTTCCAGACTCATCATTCACCAAGTCCTTCTCTTTGATGAATACTGATGCAAAGTACTCATTTAATACCTCGTCCATTTCCTCTGGCTCCACGCATAGATTCCTTCCCTTATCTTTAAGGACCAACCCTCGCCCTGGCTACCCTCTTGTTCTACCCCACTAATCACTCTAACCTACGCATCCTGGGACACTAAGGGGCAATTGAACACGGCAAACCCGCACATTTTTGGACAGTGGGAGGAAACTGCAGCACCCAGAGGAAACCCTTGCAGACATGGGGAGAATGTGCAAACTCCACACAGACAGTGACCCAAGCCAGGGATCAAATGCAGGTCCCTGGAGCTGTGCGGCAGTGGTACTAACTACTGTGCCACTGTGCCGCCCCGTACACAAACAGCACAAATTATTCTCTTTCTTCTTCTCTTCATGGGGTTGCAACTGTTCTCTGCTTAGTTCTCCTACACAGAGATACGGCCAAGATAGGAGACTCCTTCCCATGTGTCAGCTCATATCCTACAATGTTATGTGCCACACACAAGGGTTCCAACACACAGTCAAGCCCTCAACTGAGTTTTCTCAGCAGTTTTGATTAACTTTGGCCAAGGCTGGCAATATTTAGCACTGGCAAAGTGGCATTCACAATACAAATACAACTGGGAAATTTACAATGGAAATTTTCTGAAATTGCAAGTCACTTTGAGGTTCAACACCACCATGTTAAACAACAACAAAGAACAACCCAGCACGGGAAACAGGCCCTTCGGCCCAACAAGCCCGCGCCGCCGCATCACCCTACACCTATTCTACCCTGCGTATCTACAAATAGAACCCCTGACTTAGCCAGATTCAGGGGAGAATAGTGTCAATTTGGTAAAACCAATCAGCACATCTTTGGGGTGTGGGAGGAAACCGGAGCGCCCGGAGGAAACCCATGCAACCACAGGGAGAATGCACAAACTCCCACAGACACAGGCCCAAATCCATGTATCTGCACAGCTAGCAGTGCTAGTCACCGAGCTGTTGCGGCGCCCGTCTACCGGTCCAGGATCAAGCACACACACCGACACGAAGTACTAGGCCACTCCCGGAACCTCCAAGAGCAGCCCACGCACGACCCACCGTGTGCATGCCCCTCGTTTGACAACGAGGTGGACCTCCACCTGCGGAGTGAAAAGACAAAAACGTTAATCACAAGCCTGCCTTTCCGGTATCTCCCGAGGTTCTAACCCTTATTCAATAACCCCTACCATAACCCTCCATCCTCGTTTCACTCATGTGCCTATCTAACTGAACCTTAAACGAGTCCAACGTTCCCGCCTCCACCACCCCACTCGGTAGCGCGTTCCATACCCCCACTACTCTCTGCGTAAAGAACCTTCCTCTCATATCCAAATTATACCTCTCCCCCCTCACCCTTAAATCATGTCCTCTTGTATTCGTAACCAATCTAGGGAGCAGTCTCTCACTATTGACCCTGTCTATTCCCTTCACTATCTTATATACCTCTATCATGTCACCCCTCAATCTCCGTCTTTCCAAAGAGAACAGTCCCAGTTTCTCCAATCTCTCCTCGTAACCCAACCCCTCCATGCCAGGCAACATCCTGGTAAACCTCCTCTGCACCCTTTCCAGAGCCTCCACGTCCTTCCGGTAGTAAGGTGACCAGAACTGGACGCAGTACTCCAAATGCGGTCTAACCAACGTTCTATACAACTGAAGCATTAGACGGCAGCTTTTAAACTCTATACCTCTTCCTATAAAGGCTAGCATTCCATAAGCCTTCCTGACAACATTCTCCACTTGTGTCACAACCTTCATGGATTTGTGAACCTGCACTCCCAGGTCCCTCTGTGTTTCTATACTCCTAATTTGTCTACCTTTAATCACATAGCTCCTCTCTACATTATTCCTTCCAAAATGCATCACCTCGCATTTGTCAGGATTAAATTCCATCTGCCACCTATCTGCCCAATGCACCAACCTATCTATATCCTGTTGTATCACCTGACAATCCAGTTCCGTACCCGCCAACCCTGCCATCTTGGTGTCATCAGCAAACTTGCTGATCACACCACCTACGCTCTCTTCCAAGTCATTTATGTAGACTACAAAGAGGAGAGGTCCCAGTACCGAGCCCTGCGGCACACCACTGGTCACTGGCCTCCAGCTGGACAAAGTCCCCTCCACAACTACCCTCTGTCTCCTATTGCCCAGCCAGTTCTCAATCCACCTAGCTACCTGACCCCGTATCCCATGCGCCTTAACCTTTTCTACCAGCCTACCATGAGGGACTTTGTCAAACACCTTACTGAAATCCATATAGATGACATCAACGGCTTGCCCATCGTCAACCGTTTTTGTCACCTCCTCAAAGAATTCCACCAGATTCGTAAGGCAAGACCTCCCTCTAACAAAGCCATGTTGCGTATCCCCAGTCAGACCGCAACGCTCCAAATGCTCATACATCCTACCCCTAAGTACTTTTTCCATTAATTTCCCTACCACCGATGTCAAACTCACCGGCCTATAATTCCCAGGGTTATCCCTACTACCTTTTTTGAACAGCGGTACCACATTTGCTACCCTCCAGTCTTCTGGGACCTCACCTGTGTCCAAAGAAGAGACAAAGATTTGCGCCAGAGGCCCAGCAATTTCATCTTTCACCTCCCTAAGCAGCCTGGGATAAATACCATCAGGCCCCGGAGCTTTATCCGTCCTTACGCTACCTAAAAGCCCTAGCACTTCCTCCCTCGTAATAGATATTTCCTGCAGCTGATCCTCAGCTCCCTCTAACAGACCGCATGATTCCGAACCCCTCTCCTTTATGAATACCGACGCAAAGTATTCATTCAGGAGCTCCCCCATTCCCTCCGACTCAATACATAACTCCCCGCTTTTGTCCCTAAGAGGACCAATTTTCCCTCTAACTACTCTCTTGCTCCTAATATAGGAATAAAATGCCTTTGGATTCTCCTTAATCCTACCAGCCAAAGTCATTTCATGCCCTCTCTTCTCCCTTCTAATTCCCCTTTTTAGCTCCCTCCTACTCTCTCTATATTCCTCCAGCGCACTCTCAGTACCCAGTCGTTTCGACCTAACGTAACATAACATGTTGTGTGCGCTGGTCCAATAACAAGACACTTGGAGAGCCAATGAGGGTAACTAGAAACAAGCATGAGAAACTGCATCAAAAATTATCTGGTGAAAAGATAGCACTTCTATTAAAGCTATCTTCATAAGCTGCTGATGAGAGCAAAACCCCCAGTCAAGTTACACTGAATTGCCACAATCATTATAGGATACAATATGAATAGTGTTAAATAATGGGAGCTCAACCATCAGCGTCCCACCCTCATGTTTACTGCCAAATTAACATTGTGTAGGCTGTAACTCTTTTAAGACTGTTTTAATTGGAAATATTTGACTGGTTACCCTTGAGAATTCACTGTGAAAATTCAGTGCAATTTCTTTGGTGTACGTTAGAATGTCACTACATCAGGACGTATAATCCCAGAGGAATGAGCTGTCAGTTTATCATGCTGTCGGCATGATTGGTGTGAATTATATTTCACCGTGCGCTTCTAGACGGAAATGTACAGCTGGCTTTTTAAGCTGGTTAAATGAATGAGTGAAGCAACCACGGCGCAACAAACCAAATCAGCCTTTTCTGTACCCAATACAGCAAACGGCTGCAATCCTTCCATCTGGGTCATGTTCCAAAATGGTGAGGGAGGAAAGTGATGATGGTGTGGTGACACAATTATTTCCCCTCCTTACTTTTTGGCAAAGTGATAGATTATTTCACACAAATAGCTGCTACTGCTCCATCATTGGTGGCCATGCTTGCCTTTAACTGTCTAGGCCCTAAATCCCCGATCTCATTGCCTCTTTCGCTCTCCTTCCTCCTTTGAGACACTCCTACCTCTTTGGCTAAGCTTTTAGCCGTCTGAAATAATATTTTCTTGTGTGGCTTGGAATCAGGTGTTGCTTTACAGTGCTCCTGTGAAGTGCTACGGGATGTGTTACTACGCAACATAAAAATATAAGGTTCTTTTTCACACTTGCTTGAGGAGCAGAATCAAACAAACATCATTTCATTAAGATCGTGGCAAAGAAATAAAGCCAAATAACGCTTCACTCCATTCACAAAGACTGAACCATCTCCCTATCGCCAAAGTCCATTCTACATGCTGATCACTCATTCTCTGAAGAGCTTGCTACATTAGTCTGAAAACTGCCTTTGTTTGCACTGGTGTCTCCCTATCATGTTTAGTTTCAGTTGTTGCCCGAGCCTGCTTTCCTGAACAATTTACCTCTTAATAAATCACGAGGCTTTGTGGATTGTGCTCCAAAGGTTTGGGGTCCAATAGACTTCCTCACAATCTTGCAATTTCTTCATGATGACATGGCTGAAACTACCTTGAGTGGGAGATGTTCTGACGTGGAGATACCGGTGTTGGACTGGGGTAAGCACAGTAAGAAGTCTCACAACACCAGGTTAAAGTCCAACAGGTTTATTTGGTAGCAAAAACCACAAGCTTTCGGAACGCTACCCCTTCATCAGGTGAGTGGGAGTTCTGTTCACAAACAGAGCATATAAAGACACAAACACAATTTACAAAATAATGGTTGGAATGCGAGCCTTTACAGGTAATCAAGTTTTAAAGGTACAGACAATGTGAGTGGACAGAGGGTTAAGCACAGGTTAAAAAGAGGTGTGTATTGTCTCCAGCCAGGACAGTTAGTGAGATTTTGCGAGCCCAGGCAAGTTATTGGGGTTATAGATAACGTAAGGAAGTTGTTCTCATGTGTGCGGAACTTGTATCAGTCTCTGCTCAGCGACTCTGCGCTGTCGTGTGTCATGAAGGCCGCCTAGGAGAACGCTCACTTGAAGATCAGAGACCGAATGCCTGTGACCGCTGAAGTGTTCCCCAAAAGGAAGAGAACACTCTTGCCTGGTGATTGTCGAGTAGTGTTCGTTGATTCGTCACAATGGATGTCTCGGCGCTCTACGCCAGCATCTCCCACCACAATGGCATTGCTGCAACTGCCTCAGTACTCAACGCTGACAACTGCCAATCTACAGATGCAATTTTACAACTCATCTGCTTCATCCTGGATCATAGTGCCTTCACCTTCAACAACCAGTTCTTCATCCAGATACACGGAACAGCCACGGGGACCAAATTCACACCTCAATATGCCAACATCTTCATGCACAGGTTCAAACAAGACCTCTTCACCGCACAAAACCTTCAACCCACCCTATACACCAGATACATCGATGACATTTTCTTCCTTTGAACTCATGATGAACAATCACTGAAACAACTATATGATGACATCAACAAGTTCCATCCCACCATCAGACTCACCATGGGCTACTCTCCGGAATCGGTTGCATTCTTGGACACACACATCTTCATCAAGGACGGTCACCTCAGCACCTCACTGTACCACAAGCCCACAGATAACCTCACGATGCTCCAATTCTCCAGCTTCCACCCTAAACACGTTAAAGAAGCCATCCCCTACGGACAAGCCCTCCGTATACACGGGATCTGCTCAGATGAGGAGGATCGCGACAGACACCTCCAGATGCTGAAAGATACCCTCATAAGAACAGGATATGGCGCTCGACTCATCGATCGACAGTTCCAACGCACCACAGCAAAAAACCGCACCAACCTCCTCAGAAGACAAACATGAGACACGGCGGACAGAGTACCCTTCGTCGTCCAGTACTTCCCCAGAGCAGAGAAGCTACGACATCTTCTCCAGAGCCTTCAACATATCATTGATGAAGATGAACATCTCACCAAGGCCATCCCCACACCCCCACTTCTTGTCTTCAAACAACTGCACAATGTCAAATAGACCATTATCCGCAGCAAACTACCCAGCCTTCAGGAGAACAGTGACCACGACACCACACAACCCTGCCACAGCAACCTCTGCAAGATGTGTCAGATCATTGACCCGGATGCCATCATCTCAAGTGAAAACACCATCCACCAGATATACAGTACATATACTTGCAAATCGGCCAATGTTGTCTGCCTGATACACTGCAGGAAAGGATGTCCCAAGGTATGGTACATTGGGGAGTCCATGCAGACGCTACGACAACAGATGAATGAACACCGCTCAACAATCACCAGGCAAGACTGTTCTCTTCCTGTTGGGGAACACTTCAGCAGTCACGGACATTCGGCCTCTGATCTTCCGGTAAGCATTGTCCAAAGTGGCCTTCACGACACACGACAGCGCAGTGCACTGAGCAGAGACTGATAGCCAAGTTCCGCACACATGAGGACGGTCTCAACAAGGATTTTGGGTTCATGTCACACTATCTGTAACCCCCATGACTTGCCTGAGCTTGCAAAATCTCACTAATTGTCCTGTCTGGAGACAATACACATCTCTTTAACCTGAGCTTAACGCTCTCTCCACTCACACTGTCTATACCTTTAAGACTTGATTACCTATAACTCACATTCCAACCATTATTTTGTAAATTATATGCCCTATTTATGAACAGAACTTCCACTCACCTGATGAAGGGGCAGCGCTCTGAAAGCTTGTGGTTTGTGCTACCAAATGAACCTGCTGGACTTTAACCTGGTGTTGTGAGGCTTCTTACTGGGAGATCTTAAACAGTTCCCTTTGGAATTGAGAGTGAGCTCAAGTAACACTATGTGCTGACCCCCTTACTGTTCCCCTCATTAAAGATCAACTGTTCTCTGGTGTCAGCGCCTAGATGGAAAACCTTTTAACCTCAGTCACCCCTGTGGCAAAACTAAACAGGCCACCATGAATAAACATGGTCTACAGCTTGTAGCCGACTACAGTATCGTTGCCTAGTCCGCACAGATTTGCATACCAATCTCTTCAATTCTACATACAAGCAACTCAGCCTGTCCTTAAAGGTTTCTAAAACAACCCACACCTGGTCACTCCTATGTATATTGAAAGAACGACTCTGGAATGTATCAGGCATTTCCCGTATCTTGGCAGCCACCTCTTTCAAAAGGCCAGCATTGACAAGGAGATCCAACAGTGAGCTGTTGCATTGGCCCAGTCTTCTACAACCACGTGGGTTAAAAATCAAAGGCCTCTGCAGGTCAACAACTTGTACAGAGCAGTTGTTGTCATCAGGGAAGTTGTTGGGGGCGGCACGGTGTACAGAGCAGTTGGGGGGGGTGGCACGGTGGTGAGCATTGCTACCTCACAGCACCAGGGACCTGGGTTCAATTCCAGCCTTGGGTCACTTCTGTGTGGCATTTGCACAACCTCCCCGTGGGTCTCCTCCGGGTGCTCGGGTTTCCTCCCACAGTCCAAAGATGTGCGGGTTAGGTGGATTGGCCATGCTAATTGCCCCTTAGTGTCAGGGGGATTAGCAGGGTAAATGCATAGTGTTATGGGGATCGGGCCTGGGTGGGATTGTGGTCGATGCAGGCTCAATGGGCTGAACAACCTCCTTCTGCACAGTGGGGATTCTATGATTACATCCGGAAAACTGCAGTGAGACCTGAATTTTGTGTCAGGGACACAGGACAGTGCTAAGGAATTTCACCAGCAATGCCTCCATTGCATCACCCAGATTCAGTCAGTACTGGGGAGGGGGGGACACTGGGGGCAGTAGTTGGCCAGCATTATAGAGAAGTGCAAAGAAAATACTTTGAAGGCTCTCTGGAAATCTTCTTGAAGCACAATGTTATTGACGTTAATGACTAGGAGGAGTTTCCACCTATTGTTCAAAACGGCTACAATCTGTCCATCAAGTTGCATCATGCTTTGAATCCCAACATTTTAATAATGAGGCACAGGAATGGCAAAGAAGAAAAGGAAAGGAAGAATGTCCTGCACTCTGAATCCCAAGACCTTGTGGGATGTCCTGGCCCATGTGCCCACAGATCTGCAGGTCAAGAGTCAGCCAGCTCAGCGATGGGAAGATCTGCAGCAGAAACTTGCAATCTTGAGTCGACATCATTCTCAAATCGACGGACTGCAAACAACGATTTTATAAGATCATTTATTAATCCCCTTGTTCAAAGCAAGTTTGTATGCCCTTTATTAAAAACCCTTCAAATAAATGGGCACATGAAACAAACATGTGCCCTAAACCAAACAGTGTCTTCTCCATGTCATATAGTGGAGGATATGCCCCTGTCTACATCTATGGGGATGAAGTAGAAATGGTTAAGAGCCTCAAATTTCTAGTGTCCAGATCACCTGTCATAGAGGGATGGAGTTTAAAAACAGCGAGATTATGTTAGAACATAGAACATAGAACAGTACAACATTGTATAGGCCCCTCGGCCCTCGATGTCCTAACCCAAGATCAAGCTATCCCACTCCCTATCACTCTGGAGTGCTCCATGTGCCTATCCAATAACCGCTTGAAAGTTCCTAAAGTGTCCGACTCCACTATCACAACAGGCAGTGCATTCCACACCCCAACCACTCTGAGTAAAAAACCTACCTTGGACATCCCTCCAATATCTCCCACCATGAACCTTATAGTTAAGCCCCATAGTAACAGCTACATCCGCCTGAGAAAATGTTGCAGCTGTATAAAGTGCTGGTGAGGCCACACCTGGAGTACTGTGTACAGTTTTGGTCTCCTTACTTGAGAAAGGATATACTGGCACTGGAGGGGGTGCAGAGGAGATTCACTAGGTTGATTCCAGAGGTGAGAGAGTTGGATTATGAGGAGAGACTGAGTAGACTGGGGCTGTAGACATTAGAATTCAGAAGAATGAGGGGAGATCTTATAGAAACATATAAGATTATGAAGGGAATCGATAAGATAAAAGCAGGGAAGATGTTTCCACTGGTGGGTGAAACTAGAACTAGGGGGCATAGCCTCAAAATAAGTGGAAGCAGGTTTAGGACTGAGTTGAGGAGGAACTTCTTCACACAAAGGGTTGTGAATCTGTGGAATTCCCTGCCCAGTGAAGCAGTTGAGGCTCCCTCATTGAATGTTTTTAAGGCAAGGATAGATAAATTTTTGAACAGTAAAGGAATTAAAGGTTATGGTGAGCAGGCGGGTAAGTGGAGCTGAGTCCATGAAAAGATCAGCCATGATCTTATTGAATGGTGGAGCAGGCTTGAGGGGCCAGATGGCCGACTCCTGCTCCTAGTTCTTATTTTTGTTCTTATTAAACCCACGCAGACACGGGGAGAATGTGCAAACTCCACACAGACAGTGACCCAAGCTGGAAATCGAACACGGGTCCCTGGCGCTGTGAGGCAGCAGTGCTAACCTCCGTGCTACCAGTGCCACTGTGCTGCCCATGAAAATGTTGAAGATGAAAACGCTAATCTATCTTTGCTCCTTTGAACGCTGACAGGACTACTATGAATTTCCAGCGTATTTTGCTTCGTTACTGACTTGAATTAAGTCTTAGTGATTAAGGTCATTTCAAACCCATAGATTTGCAGCTGCCTCAATAAGTATTCTTCTCCTTTAATAGCATGGTGGAATTGAAAAAAAAAATCAATTTCTCTGAAAAAGATCTTCTGCTTTGGTGCTGGAGTTTCATCATATTAATAGCAGGAAACCTTACTATCAGATGTTATTAAGTGGTGCTGTATAATACATCATATTTTATGGCAGGGTAATCTATGCTGCTTCCAGTATACAAGTAACCGGAGAAGCACTCTCCACTCCATTCAAAACCACAGGAGGAAACTGGCAGATCCAACACTTCCCAGGGGACCCTTTTACCAACGTTTAGCAGCCTATAAGATTGTGAAGTGGGAATTCTTGGCTCGATGCCCTTTGGTATTCAATTGTACATTTTTTAAAAAAACACTGAGCGCATATACTCCAGAAACCTCCGACCTCATCTGCGATCGGGATTATCCGGTGCCGTTACGGCGAATGGAGCTCTGGCTGAGCGCCAGATTCTCACTGGCAGCGGAACGGGAGCAAACAAGGTCAGAGAACCCCACACACACTGACCGGTGAATTGATAGCATGACTGGTCGATGGTAGGGCCAGCGAATATTCCAAAAAACATGAAGAAAGGTCTTATTTATAAAGGGAAGATAAAAGAGGATCAGAGATTTGTGACAAAATTACGTTGTGCCATTTTATTTGAAATTGTTTTGACATGCACCAATTTGTACACAAGCAAAAGTAGCTGCCATTTTGGTGATGCTCCCTAAACTATCAGATAAAAGGCTGCCTACTTGTTTTTTGACTTTGTAGAAACATAGAAGATAGGAGTAGGAGGAGGCCATTTGGCCCTTCGAGCCTGCTCTGCCATTCACGGCTGATCGTCCAACTCAATGGCCTAATCCTGCTTTCTCTCCATAACCTTTGATCCTAAAGGAAAGAGGACTATTGATCAAGATTCTCCCTGAACTGTGGCAAGTGTGTTGAAACCACCAGAAGTAACAAATGCGAGAAGCTTGTATGCAATGGGAATTACTCTCAGCAAAGCTGGATCACCTCAGTACCATATTAGAGTGTCACTTAAAATTAAAATTTCAGCCTTTTAGAATGAGCTTGAACCCACAATGACCTGAGGTGAAAATGCTAACAATTAAATCAAACTGACATATAGCTGGTTGTCACAATAATGTCCCTTTATGTCTTATCCACTGGGCATTTGAACAGTTTCAAATACTTGACCAAATAGATTTTGTTTTAAATATCAGAAACAAGTCCTTTAGTTAATTTGAAGATTAAATCTATTATGGAACTACTAGTAAGGAGTACCATAGAGGAATAAATTTAGTTGTGCACTATAGAGGAAGTTGGATTAGTTTTGGGCTGATGTTGCAAAGAGCTTGCTCAGTTATGTTTGCTGCATTGCAAACCCCTCTGATTCTGTACCTCAATGCCTCCATCAATAAGACAGCCCGGTTCTGAATTGTACCAAAATTCAGCTACTGAACAAATGAATCTTAAAGAAGCAAATCTGCAATTCTCGGTTTCATCATGACAATGTGAACTCAAATCTGGTAATATCCCAAACGTGAATGAACAATAACACATTTTGGAACTAGTCAGTAAACCTGCTGGAACATAATTCATAGTTTGAATTGTGCAACTGGATTCAATTACACACACATTTCACCCTCCAAAATAATATAGACTACAGGGTCCACAGCAATAATAGCAAGGTGGGGGTGCGGAGGGAGGTCAAAGTCTTAAAGTACCTTGTCTTCGAGTAATTATTTCCCAATGTTTCCAGCATGCAAGTGAGTCTTTTCCACTTTTAATTCCAAACATTTTTAAATTTGGGGAATGTGCAGGGGGAAGGAGAGGGTTGCCTGCAGACACAGAGACAAATATACACTGCTAGCAAGGCTGTCATTGTTGACCTTACTCAGTTTGAGCTCTTTGTGCTGCAGATGCTGTCTCCTAGCAACAAGCTGACAGTCTGCGTTCAGTTAGAAGAAAATCAGATGCAGGAGATGGAAGTTGGGGGGGTGGAGGTGCGGGGGGGGGGGGGGGTGGGGGGGTGGTGGATGGTGGCGCAGGGAAATGCAAGCGACAGAGAGTGATGAGTGAGTGAGGGAGACAGCGAGGGAGGGCCCCGTCTGTCTCAATCCTGCTGAAACAAAAATGCTTCTAAACGCCGCCCTTGTTCTAAACGTGCAGCAGTACCATGCTTGAAAATTAGCCAAATTGGCTCCGGGAGGAAGAACCTGGGAAAATCCTCCAACAAACGGTTACAAGATTATCTGGAGCGAATTGAAACAAAACTGCGTCCACTTCCAACCCTCTGTTTAAGCTTCTTTTAAATGGCAGATTATGAAGCACTTCAACAGAGTTTAATAGTGCCACATTCAGCAACTTACTGATATTCAGGGGTAGCAACTGAACCAGCTAAATGGCAAGAACAAAGCCATCAGCCCTAGCATCAGACAGATAAGAAAAAAAAAACCACTCTGAATAAGAGGTCACAGCCAAGAAAAGGCGTCCTGTTAATGACTGGAATAAGTAATTGTGATAGAATGAGCACAGCTGTGTTTCAGGACATGTCGGCAGGTGTCAAATATTCATCTCTGCCCCCTTACCTCCCAGTGACAAGTGAGCAGAACCTCCACTGATTAATCTCGCTCCCTCTCCCCGATTTTAGTAACCAGCTGTTTTCTTTGGTGGCAACAGCACTGACCAGCTGCAGAGTTTCGACTATTTGGCCAGGATGACTACGAAGGAAAGAATGGCTTACCATTTCCCAGAATATCCTGATCATTCCTCCATTGTCTCAAGGCACATAAATAACATGATGGAATGCTGGTTTGTCCTGGTCATCCCCGTGACTTAACCAGGGGAGGCTTATTTTCATTACGTTACCATTGTTCTTTAATGTAACACACAAGCTGCTCAAAAGTCTGATCCTACATCAGCATTCTGGCAGAGTAAAGAAATTGCACCATGTGGTGTGTGTGTAAGCTCAGCTCCATCGCCACTTTGTGCTGAGTTGGCTGATCACAGCAGTGACAGTGACCGCGACACACTTCAGCTGCAACACCTCCCCCCCACCCAACCCCAAAACAATAGCAAGAGAGATAAGCAAAAAAAAAATCAATCAATCCTGAATGTTATTTAGTGACACTGAATACTGCTAATGCTCAATGCAGACAGGAAGGGCTCAGGTCAGATCTAAACTGCTCCCAGTTCAGCAACAATACCCGGGGGAAATCAGAACTTTCTCTAGAGGGAAGAGGTTTGGAAAAGGAAAAACAAAGGTAAAATCAAAAGATATTAAATTGTGCAAAACCTTTAGATTCTGCCTTTAACTTTAGAAGGACAGAATGTTACATTTGGATAACCCCATTCAGGCTTCCTATATTTACGTGCCGTTTATTCAGTTATTTGTGTTTTATGCCATGTACCATTCCTGGTTAAGGTACCACACATTGATGACCCTCAAGTAGCCTTCTGACAATGCAGAAGCCCTTCAAACATGCAACTTGAGGGCCCAACCACTGGGTCTCACGTATTTGTTGGCACAATCGAAATACTTAATTGGCAGGGGACAGCCAATGGTCAGGCAGGTTGGTTCTCCCCGTTGACGAGGACTAACCCATTGCACTGGGGGTGTGCCGAAGCCTGTGATGATAGTTTGCCCAGGCAAGTTTAGAGTAAAGGGTCAGGTTAGTCCATGAGGTTAAACCAAGGCTTTACCTGATGCAATCTTTCAAAGCCATGTCGGACTTTTGGCTAAGATGAAGCTGAGATCAAGCTCGGGAGTGGATGCAATGTGTCATCTATCAACTTAGATCTTGTTTGTCCCTCGCATGGGAATCATGAATTGGGTTTTTTGATTGGAATAAAAGTACCGAAAGATGTCAAAAAGAATCGAAATGAAGAGCTCAATTTGGAGAACTTTCCATTTCGATGCATTTCAATATGTCTGATATTGAAAATTCTACTCCATCCATTCAAAGCTATAAATCTGAAAGTATAATTTAAGCTTCAAAAGCAAAATCTACAGAAACTGAAACCTGAGCACATTAGGGCTAGATTTTACCAGCCTTTCAGATCAGTAGAGAGGCAGGAATGCTGGCAATGTGGG
Organism: Carcharhinus amblyrhynchos; assembly: GCF_965287045.1. NCBI lineage: Eukaryota > Metazoa > Chordata > Chondrichthyes > Carcharhiniformes > Carcharhinidae > Carcharhinus > Carcharhinus amblyrhynchos. Next base: position 137,453,686 of record NC_137327.1, read on the forward strand.
AAGGCAGCGGATGAATGCCATTTTGCCAGTGGCAGCAAATAGCTTTCCTGTACAGAGTCTAATTGAGCCAATTAAGTTGGCCAACTAAAGTGCTCTGTATTCCCCCATTGATATTTTACCAGGTTGTGGGGCTGGGGGTGGGGCGTGGTTCTCTATCCTGTGGGAAGACTGTTCAGTAATGCCTGATGACCTCCCAGGGTGGGTGGGTGGAAGGTGGGACTCCTTTTTGGGCACCTTGAAGGGATCCCCTTCCCCCCCCCCGCACTCACAATGGCAACACACATCCAGGTGCGGCTTGACCTTACCAACCCCACCTCTCCCACTTTGCCAAGTCCTGCCTGAATGGGCTCAGCGACCCAAGGCCTTATTTACCTGGATGTGAGGACACACTTCATTGCTGTACTCACTTCCTCCAGGTGCAGCCTCAGCAATGGCCAGCTCTCCGGGTGGCGCTGCTGAGCTGCCAGCTTTCTATGTGTACGGCAGCTGCCTTGATTAGAGGAGGATGGCCATCCTGAGGAGGGTGGCAAGTTTGGTGACGAAAGCCCCGCTATTACCATTAAATCCACCCCACAATCTGGGCAGCATTGAGGGAGTGCTGATCTGTTGGAGGTTATGTCCTTTGAACAAGACATTGGGCAGAAGCTTTCAAATGTGTGAAATAATCAAGTGTCTAGACCACTTCTGGTCCCAATCCAACTAGTGCCAAATGTCTTCATAGCATCTTACACATGTCAGGAAATGAAGAAGCCAATCACAATAGAATTAAGACAGTAGGTGGGGCTTTGAAGGCTTGATGAGAGAACCCAATGGTTGGCATCTCAAACATGAGAGGTGAGGCTGCTGAGGGAGATAGGGAAGCATAAAGGAAGCTCAAAGTGACCAGGCAATAGTTTAAAAAACAAGGGTGCCCAGAGCTGTAGTACATCAGAATGTAGGCCATTCGATTAACTGTGGCCAAGATTGCGGTGAATGTGGATGCAATTTCCTAATTGTCTATTATGATGCCATTGCAGACATTCTGTATCAGCTGGGTTGGAACCCAGAAATGGTCCAGACACTTGATTCATTTCATTCGTTTGTGGTTCTGTCCTTGAGGATTTGAGAGGAGAAGACAATGGCTCCAGGACATCAGTGAGGGGCCCATTTGATACAGGAAAGGTTTGAAAGCGTGAGACGTTGGCCGGAATTTTCCCGGCACACCCACCCCAATTCCAGGGCGGACAAGGCTCGGAGAACGGCATTCTCCCTCGGCCTCGGGCGGGATTGTCTGAACCTTGAGTGGACGTGCTGGTAAAATTCCGCCCAATGACTCTTGATTGGAGCCTCAGTTGCATAGCTTGACGACACAGCTCCAATGTGTGAGCGATCATTCAGGTGACAGCCTGCCCCTGGAAAATTACCTGGGGGATGTGGCCTGCAAAGCCAACTTCAACCAACAGTAACATGTTTTATTTGGTCATGGTAGGTGCAGTGATTCATCAAACTGAGCCTCTGAATGAACTCTCATATTGGACAGAACTATTCAAGTACTAGGCTGCTTTCTGTCAATATTTCTTCCAAATTAAATACACTCAAACAGATAATTTGGTCAGTTATGTCTTCACAGATTGTCAGTGCACAAATTACGTGTCACATTGACCTACATCACCATAGTGATTAGGATTTAAAGCCTAATTGTGAAGTGCTTTGGGATGTTCTACATGAATGCAAGCTCATTTAGTCTCCCTTCACAAGAGGAAATATGAAGGTCTTATTCAACAAGACATTCAAGGAGGTCTTGCATTAGATCCACGGTCTAACTGGATGCATGGTCAGTATCAGCAGCTGATTCAGTTCATTACAAAATGCATAAAGAAGCTCAGTTTGGCTGTTCCATTATGGCTTTTGAATATCAGACCATAGGGCTGATCTCTCCCTGGTCTCAGATCCACTTCCCCACCTGTTTCTCATGTCCCCTTATCCCTTTTGGTATGAAAAATATATCCATCTACTTCTCGAGACCGTTCAACGACTCAGACTCCACCGTGCTGTGGGGCAGCGAGTTCCACAAATCCAACACCCTCATCACCAGCATCACAAACTAACCAGCTAGTCAACTGAGCTAACCAATCCCCCAGTGTACCAACCAGAACTCTACCAAATACCCCAGGTCATGAATAAGATCATCTTCAGCTCAAAAGGCAAACAAAGAACCTGGCCTAGGTAATGCCCTTTCCTGTGTTCATTTAACATCTCATTCACGTTTACAAGGAATCTTTTCCATCCCCTTCCTTCAGTTCTGGAGTTGGGGTGGGGGAGGCAGAAGGGGGGATTCTCCTGGCCAGGAATCTTAAGCGGAAACCCTCTAGCAGGCTTCCCACTGGGCACCATGGCCTCCACGTGTCTCTGGCCATCGGATTTCCAGCGTCGTCAGCTCCGCGCCAACTTCTGGCGCGCGGTTGTATAAATTATCCTAATGTTCATTTTAATTTCATTAGCGGGCCCAGGACTGAAGTCTCCAGGCTCACTAGCCTCTCTCCCTCTGAGGGATAGCGATGCGGAGTCATGAGGCTGGCCAGTGATCGGGTGGTTAGCAGTGTGGGGCTATTGCGCATGCACCGATCTCAATGCTGACAGATTGGTGCATGTGCAGTGACCCACTCAGCGCTATGCTGCCACCCTCTCCATCGGGATGAGACCCTGACCTCAGATCTTCAGCATGATTCACGCTCACGCTTCATCACAGAGGGTGGGAGATTAATTTTCATAATCCCTTTAAAAAAACCAGCAGAATTTACTCCAGTCTTTACATGAATTTGACACATAGAATGTTTCTGGGAGAATTGCTGCCCCTGATCTGAAATGTTTCGGTAGACTTCACACAAACCAGCCTCCCATCCATTGACCCTATCTACATTTCCTCTTCCCTTGGCAAAGCAGCCAGCATAATTAAGAAACCCACACACTCCAGACATTCTCTCTTCCATTCAGGAAAAAGATACAAAAGTCTGAGGTCACGTAGAAATCACAAGGAGTTGGTTTGCAGATGCAGCGGGTAATTAAGGCAGCAAATGGAATTTCGTCCTTCATTGTGAGAGGGATGGAGATTATATTGCAGCTGTATAAGGTGCTGGTGAGGCCACACCTGGAGTACTGTGTACAGTTTTGGTCTCCTTACTTGAGAAAGGATATACTGGCACTGGAGGGGGTGCAGAGGAGATTCACTAGGTTGATTCCAGAGTTGAGTGGATTGGCTTATGAGGAGAGACTGAGTAAATGGGGGCTATACTCATTGGTATTCAGAAGAATGAGGGGCGATCTTATAGAAACATATAAGATTATGAAAGGAATAGATAGATAGAAGCAGTTGTTCCCACTGGCGGGTGAAACTAAAACTAGGGGACATGGCCTCAAAATGAGAAGCAGATTTAAGACTAAGTTGGGGAGGAACCTTTTCACCCAATGGGTTGTGAATCTGTGGAATTCCCTGCCCAGTGAAGCAGTTGAGGCTACCTCATTGAGTGTTTTTAAGGCAAGGATAGATAAATTTTTGAACAGTAAAGAAATTAAGGGTTATGGTGAGCGGGTGGGTAAGTAGAGCCGAGTCCACAAAAAGATCAGCCATGATCTTATTGAATGGTGGAGCAGACTCGAGGGGCCAGATGGCCGACTCCTGCTCCTAGTTCTTTTGTTCTTATGTATCAACTGACTTAAGAACAGCTTCTTCCCTGCTGTCGTCAGACTTTTGAATGGACTTACCTTGCACTAAGTTAATCTTTGTCTACACCTTAGCTACGACTGTAACACTACATTCTGCACTCTCTCTTTTCCTTCTCTATGAACAATATGCTTTATTTGTATAGCGCGCAAGAAACTGTATACTAATACGTGGCAATAATAAATCAAAGCAAATCAAATCCATACGTCTCTCAGCTTCTCGCTACCACCATCGTACATTTCTTCACTAGAGAACTTCCCGGGTTGGATTTTCTAGTGTTTTGGCAATATAGCTAAGCAATTTGTTTGCATTGTTGGTTGCCTCTCTGCGCTAATGGACATTTTTGTTCTCCTCCCCTCCGGAGGGCAGGAACGTTTTAACTGTTTAACACTGCCGAGATCAGAAAGAGACCTTCAAAGTGAACCACTGCAGTGGCACAAGTCTCTGCAGAAATCAAATTTCCTTTCAAAGGAAGCAGCTTAATTTTAATATAAGCTGTACATCTATCGCAGCAATATGTGGTCTTTGATCTGCCCATAATTTAGTATCGGATTTCATAATCAACATTATAGACAGTGATTGGAGAGGAGAATATGTTCAACACAGCAGCTGCTCAATACTGGGAGGCTTCTAAAATGTATTTTACAAAACTTTAAGCATTGTTGAGGTATTGTCCATTTTCATAGCTGTTGAATAATTAATGTGTTTCCTTCAAATGTTTGTAATTAGATTCTTCTGAAGAAAAGTAAGCTATTCATAAAGGTATTAATTATATCTTCAATGTTATGTAGTCCACACAAACCCAGCAAAATTTCTTTGCACAGAAACTTTGGGGACCTGACTGCAGACAGTTCAACCTAGCTTAGCACCTAAACTTCTAGAGGTCATAACTAGACATAACAAAACTGACCGTCACTGAGAAAAACAATGGTGAACGAAGGATAGCAGCGAGAGGTGTTAAATTTTGAGTGCAAGAACAAGGAAGAAGTATGAAGAGAGATTGAACAGTTTAGGCCTATACTCTCTGGAATTTAGAAGAATGAGAGGAGATCAAATTGAGGTGTACAAGGTGATAAAAGGTATGGATGAAGTAAGCGTGAAGCAGATGCTTCCTCTTGAGGCATTTTAGGATGAGAGTTCAAAGTCTTAGGATAAGGGGGAGCAAATTTAAAACGGAGTTGAAGAGAAACTACTTCTCCCAAAGGGTTGTGAATCTGTAGCATTCACCACTCCAAAGTGCAGTGGATGCTGGGACAATGAGTAAATATGAGGAGTTAAGACAGATTTTTAATTGGTAATGGGTTGAAGGGTTATGGGGAGAAGGCAGGAAAATGGGGATGAGGAGCATATCAACCATGACTGAATACCAGTAATGACTGAATGGGCCAAATGGTCTAATTCTGTTCCTATATCTTATGAACATATGAAAAAGACTACACACCAAATTGTGAAAGTTGGTAAATTGTCAAAAAGAAGAAAAATAGGTGTTCAGAGTCATAAGTCATCAAAATTAGAAAAATGAGTTGCTGTGATATGGAAAGACAAATGGGATCTAGGTTTTACAAATGTGGCATGAAACACAAATTTTAAAAATACCTAAAAAATGTTTAGGCTGATATTAGAATGTTGACTGGAATTCTCCAGCTGTTTACACTGGTGGGATTCTCCAGTCCCGGCAGTGTTGCATGCCATGGGTTTCCCGCTGGCTTGGGGTAATATCAATGGGAATTGCCATTGACAGCAGTGGGACCGGAGAATCCTGCCACCAACAAATAAACATCACCTCCCACCGGCACGCAAGGCCCAGCTGGGAGGCCAGAGAATCTCGCCAGTTGTGTCCAATTTTGAGCAGAACACTTCACAGCAAGTGGTTAAGGTCATGGCGAGGGGATGGAAGAGATTGGTCAAGATGGTACCAAGGTTGAGAGGCTTTGGTTATAAGGAGAGATTGCAGAAACTAAAAATTGGAACAAGCATTTTAAGAGAAAACTTGATAGCGTTGCACAAAATCATGAAAATGTTCCAAGAAGATTCGTAGGGGAAAATGATCTCTATTGGTTGATGGTTCATGTTCTGTAACCGTCACAAGATCGATCAGAGACCTCAGGAAGGTTGTTTTCATGCAGAGGATCGTTATATTAAATGTTTCGCAGAAATAATGAAAGAAGCTTAAAATTGTTTGTGAAAAGAAAACTATGATGAGGAACAAAAACAGCAGCGGAATCAAACCACAGCAAATGCATATTTGCTGCAGGGAAGTGACACAGTAATGGGTAAATACCCCCCTCCCCTTCTGTGTTTACAATTCTAAGATTCAAAAGACAGACAGCAAGGGGCACAGCGGTTAGCACAAGGAGAATTCAGGTGTTCAGCACCGATACCAATCCCTGTCAATATCCAGTGTATTCACTGTTCAATATACGGTTCTGCTAAATGGAAGTTAGTTCAAGGAACATTGGCACATTTAGTCCAAAGATGGATGGCACAGTGGTACAATGGTTAGCACTGCTGTCTCAGAAAGCCAGCGATCTGGGTTCGATTCCCAGCTTGGGTGACAGTCTCCACACAGACAGTCTGTATGTGTTTCTCCTGGTGCTCCAATTGCCTCCCACAGTACAACAATGGGCAATTAGGTGGATTAGCCATGGCAAATGTGTGGGATAGGGTGGAGGAGAGGGCCTGTGTGGGATGCTCTTTCAGAGCGTCGGTGCAGACTCAATGGGCCAAATGGCCTCTTTTTGCACTGCAGGGATTCTCTAATGTAAGAGAAATATGTAATGAATTCGTTCTGCAAATGTTAGACATGTAAAAACACGATAATCTGAAAGACCAGAGTTCAAGATTGTTTATTATTTAAGGAGAGCTGCATGGAAGTGAATCTTACAGTTCAAAGATATTTTGAATACCTTTGATAAAGGTGAGCAGCAAAGTTCTGATGCATTGTATCACAGTAAGAAGTCTCATCGTATCACAGTGAGAAGTCTCACTACACCAGGTTAAAGTCCAACAGGTTTATTTGGTAGCAAACACCACTAGCTTTCGGAACTGGCTGTTCCTTCATCAGGTGGGTGGGAGTTCTGATCACAAACAGGGCATATGAAGACAAAAACTCAATTTACACGAATAATGATTGGAATGTGAATCTTTACAGCTTATCAAGTCTTAAAGGTACAGACAATGTGAGTGGAGGGAGCATTAAGCACAGGTTAAAAAGATGTGTATTGTTTCCAGACAGGGAAGTCAGTGAGATTTTGCAAGTCACGGGGGTTACAGATAGTGTGACATGAACCCAAGATCCCGGGTGAGGCCGTCCTCATGTGTGCGGAACTTGGATACTAGTTTCTGCTCAGTGACTTTGCGCTGTCATGTGTCATGAAAGCCACCTTGGAGAATGTTTATCCGAAGATCAGAGACTGAATGCCCGTGACCGCTGAAGTGTTCGCCAACAGGAAGAGAACACGCTTGCCTGGTGATTGTCGAGCAGTGTTCATTCATTCGTTATTGTGGTGTCTGCATGGTCTCCCCAATGTACCATGCCTCAGGACATCCTTTCCTGTAGCATATCAGGTAGACAACATTGGCCGATTTACAAGAGTATGTACCGTGTACTTGGTGGATGGTGTTCTCATGTGAGATGATGGCATCCGTGTCGATGATCCGGCATGTCTTGCAGAGGTTGCTGTGGCAGGGTTGTGTGGTGCCGTGGTCATTGTTCTCCTGAAGGCTGGGTAGTTTGCTGCAGACAATGGTCTGTTTGAGGTTGTGCGGTTGTTTGAAGGCAAGCATTGTATCACAACAGTGAAAGGCACAGATCCATTCTGCTTCACAAATGGGCTGCTGCCAACAAATTAAATCCACAATCCCCAGTTACACTAACCCAAGAGTCACCTGGCATCTTTTCAAATGAAAACTTGTGTTTCACATTTCTCGCAAAGCTGGTTTTATTTAAAATATTTCAACAGAAAATGCTGGAAATGCACAGGAGGCTGGTCACCATCTGCAAAGTTGATTTGATTTATTATTGTCACATGTATTAGTATACAGTGAAAAATGTTGCTTCTTGCACACTATACGGACAAAGCACAAAGTTCATAGAGAAGGAAAGGAGAGAGCGTGAATATTGTGTTACAGTCATAGCCGGGGGCTAGAGAAAAATCAACTTAATATAAGGTAGAGTCATTCAAAAGTCTGATGGCAGAAGGGAAGAAGTTGTTCTTGAGTCAGTTGATATGAGGCCTCAGACTTTTATATCTTTTTCCCAATGGAAGAAGGTGAAAGGGAAGTCGTCCAGGATGCATAGGGTCCTTGATTATGCTGGCTGCTTTTCTGGGGTAGCGAGAAGTGCAGACGGATTCAATGGATAGAAAGTTGGTTTGTGTAATGAACTGGGTTTCATTCACAACCCTTTGTAATTTCTTGTGGTCTTGGACAGAGCAGGAGCCATGCCAAGCTGTGTTGCAACAAGAAAGGATGCTTTCTCTGCAAAAGTTGGTGAGACTTGTAACAGACATGCCAAATTTCCTTCGCCTCCAGAGCAAGTAGGGGCGTTGGAAAGTGTAGAAATGTATGCATGTATGTGCTCTTCATCAGAAACTGAAACATCAGTAACCTGTTCCCTCTCTCCAAATGCTAAAGGACCTATTTATCCCTCAAACAACATGAGATAACCTGGTCAATATCACATTAATGTTTGTGGGAGTTTGCTGTGCACACGTTGGCTACCACATTTCATACATTAGAACAGTGGCTACACTTCAAAAGTTCTTCACTGGCTGCAAACCACCACCCGGACGTCAAGAAGGTGCCATAGATACACAAGTATTTTATTTTTTGTTGCATATGTGCATCTGAAGGGCAATTAAGAATGGTCAATAAATACTGACCTGGCCACTTATTGCTTTTGAAGAAACCATAACTGTCAATCAGGCTTAGAATCTTCACAAGTATCGCTGTTCGGATCAATGGAGGGAAATGTAAATAAAAACGACCAACAGGAGCTTGAGTAGAAATATAAAGCTGTCAATGGAGGCCTCTTTCAAAGCAATGCAAGTTGAAATGTGAACATTAGAACATAAGAACTAGGAGCAGGAGTCGGCCATCGGGCCCCTCGAGCCTGCTCCGCCATTCAATAAGATCATGGCTGATCTTTTTGTGGACTCAGCTCCACTTACCCGCCCGCTCACCATAACCCTTAATTCCTTTACTGTTCAAAAATTTATTTTGATATTTTAAGATTTCATTTTTTTTGTTTTGACTGGCAGCAATTTAGTTGAGAAGACAAGTGTTTCTCTCTCTCTCTGGTTTTTGGAAATTCTGCTAGTTAGTTGAAATCAAAGTTTCTTCCCTTTCTGGAGAAGACAATCTGCTGTTGGCTGCTTGATCAGAGTCTCTCCCTGGTGTTCTGGGAAGTTGTCCTGACTTCAAACTATTCTGCGCGTATCCGGAGAGCTGCTAGAAGTTATAAGGCTGTGACGTCAGGGTTTCAATTCTCCAACCAAAGGACTCAGTTCCTGTATCACGTGGGCATTAGTCTTTACTGTGTTAAACCTGTGGAAAAGGTGTTTTTGTCTATGGGAAGTTATTGTTTGACTGGAATATTTTAGATATATTTGTTAAGGGTTATACATTATTGTGGCTGTTTTGCTTTTGTTTGTAATTGATAAAAGTTACTGCTAATTTTCTTACTATATATGTTAACTGTATTCTTAAATAAATTCTGTTTGATAAAAGCTCCCCAGACCGTCATTTGAATCATATCTGAGACGAACCATATCATTCTCACCCTAGCCAAGTTCAAAGTGCAAAACTTATGATCCAAGTGAGCTTCATAAAATACTTGAGTTTCTGACCTGAACCATAACAAGTGCTACATGTGTGAGACTGTTGTAACTCATGGGTCTTCCCCTGGGCTGTGTGTGAGGGTGAAGGTGATGGGGGGGGGGGTGTTGTTTATTGTGCCTGACACTGTAAAGTTACACTGCTGCCTGTACAAATTGGTTGGTGAGTCTGTCTGTGGCAGTAAATATCACTGCTCACTGGCTCTGTTATCAACCATGGAAAGGAATTAAGAATAACTCGATAGGAATAAGGCCTGGGTGGGATTGTTGTCTGTGCAGATGGGCTGAATGGCATCCATCCGCACTGTAGGGGCTCTATGAGGTGGTAATCCATTCAGTTTCAGTGACACTACCTCAATAATCGCTCAAAAGAAAGTGACCATAAACTTGGAACTAAAATACATCAGCCGCTGGTGGGCAAAGGTAGTATTCATTTAAATTTACCTTTCAGTAAGACATTAAATCAAGGTCTCAAGGTGTTACAGGGACACAATGAGCTACACAGCAGCACTGTTTCCTGAAGAGAAAACAAAAAGAAATCTACCAGGAAAATTAAGAGTTAGACATGACCATTCAACTATGAAAATTCATGTGAACTTTTTTATCTGATTGTTGTGGTCTCTATCCTTGGAATAAATGTATTTATTGACTATATTGTGCATTCAGGGATGAATCACAGGCAGCGATAAAGAAATCCAACATCATGAATACTGTCATTCACAGGTGGACTATGTGGAATCTTTCAAGGCAGAAGATTTAGACAAAATCTCTGGTCTGAAAGTTGTCTGCGACGTACAGAACACACATGAGCAGCATAGCCAGAGGTCTAATCTAATCACAGCACTATTACTGAATCTCAAAGACTGATCTCCTTCAGCATTTATGAGATGAATCATTGTTAAATGAGCTTGTTGATTAAATATACACAGTTCTGCGGAGAAAGAACATTAATTTCCAATTAAATATTATTAATGTTACTAAAACTCATGTTTCCTGTACAGACAAGAATCCAGGAGTATCCACAGGAGCAAAAAGTAAAGATCTTATGATTAGAATAATGAGGTTTCATTTCCTGTGTCTTCTCATAGTGCTGGTTACTCACGGACATATTCCCTTTTTACTATTTGCACATCGTTCAAAATGAAACTGTTGATCACCTCCATTCAGATTTATGATGTGGAGATGGCAGCATTGGACTGAGTTGGGCACAGTAAGAAGTCTCAACATCAGATTGAAGTCTAGCAGATTCCAAATAAACCTGTTGGACTTTAACCTGGTGTTGTGAGACTTCTTACTGCATTCAGATTTATGGCCTGGAAACTGTTGTTTGTGCGCTATTCAGGGGTCACAAAGAGGTTACCAAAAGTTTTGGGGAGAATTTTTATCCTCATGTCAACCCCAAATTGTTGAAAAATATTGTTTGGAAACCACTTAAAATGGGGAGCATAAGAACATAAGAAATAGGAGCAGGAGTAGGCCATCTAGCCCCTCGAGCCTGCCCCGCCATTCAATAAGATCATGGCTGATCTGTCGTGGCTCAGTTCCACATTCCCGCCCTCTCCCCATAACCCTTAATCCCCCTGCCTATCAAAAACCTATCAACCCGCGTCTTAAAAATATTGAGCGAGGCAGCCTCCACCACTTCAACGGGCAGAGAATTCCAGAGATTCACCACCCTTTGAGTGAAGAAGTTCCTCCTCAACTCCATTCTAAACCACCCCCCCCCCTTTATCCTGAGGCTGTGCCCCCTAGTCCTACTGTCCTTTCTGAGCAGGAAGAGCCTCTCCACCTCTATCCTATCCATCCCATTCAACATCTTATACGTCTCAATGAGATCTCCCCTCATTCTTCTAAACTCTAACGAGTACAAGCCTAGTTTATTCAGCCTCTCCTCATAGTTCAACTCCCTCAACTCCGGAATCAGCCTAGTAAACCTCCTCTGCACTCCCTCCAAGGCCAAAATATCCTTGCGTAAGTGCGGTGACCAAAACTGCACACAGTACTCCAGCTGCGGCCTCACCAGTGCCCTATACAGCTGTAGCAAGACCTCCCTACTTTTATATTCAATCCCCCTTGCTATGAAGGCCAGCATCCCATTCACCTTCCTGACCACCTGCTGCACCTGCAGGCTGGGTTTTTGTGACTCATGCACAAGGACCCCGAGGTCCCTCTGCACCGTCGCATGCTGCAGTTTTTCGCCACGTAAGTAACAGTCCTTCCTACCATTATTCCTACCAAAGTGGACCACCTCACATTTGCCAACATTAAATTCCATTTGCCAGTTCCTGGCCCATTCGCCCAGCCTATCTAGATCCTTCTGCAGACTCTCCACACCCTCCACACAATTTGCCGTTCCACCAATCTTGGTGTCATCAGCAAATTTCGACACCCTACACTCGGTTCCCTCCTCCAGATCATCTATATAAATGGTAAATAGCTGAGGCCCCAGCACTGACCCCTGGGGCACTCCAATAGTCACCAACCGCCAATCCGAATAGCACCCATTGACCCCCACTCTCTGCCTCCTATTTGACAGCCAATCCTCTATCCACGCTAACACCCTACCCCCAGCTCCATGTCCCCTGACCTTCTGCAATAACCTCTTGTGAGGTACCTTGTCAAACGCCTTCTGAAAATCAAGAAAGATGTGATTAAAAACATTAAAAACCTATTTATTTAGTATCATCTTATGTGTGACCGAGCAATGAAAATGCTTCTTCAGAGCAGTGAGAGAAAAGATAACTGGCCTGGATGTCGTAGGAGGGCATTTACTTAAAAGTCACCACCGCAAGTTTAGGAGTAAATGCTATGTCCAGTTCTCGAAGCACTTACATGCAACATGGGGAAGGTAAGTGACTTGAAGAAATCTGTTAAGGTACAACTTTCGATGCCAAGAAAACATTGCAAATCAGCAAGGCACAAACTTGTGACCTGGGGAACTGCTTTAAAAATAAATTAAAATCCATACCGTGCAGTCCGGCTTGAGAGACATTGTTTCCTCAGGATATGGGCACTGCTGTTAAGGTTAATATTTCTTGCCTATTCTTGGTTGTTATAGAGGTGGTAATGGGTCTTCTTCTTGAAGCAGTCTGTATGGTGAGGTACACTAATCAGATATCCTCCTCAAAGGGGAGAGCAGCCTATGGTCATCTGGGACTACGACACTTTACCTTTACTCCCACAATGTTGTTAGGTAAGGAATTCCAGACAATGGTTTAGCAAGTGTAGACAATGAAGTGGCCAATATCTCACTGTTTGCACTTGCTAAACCAACAAAATCTCAAGACTGCAGGATAAAAAGGCACAGAATAGAATGGAGCACAGCAAAACTGGAAGAGAATGCAAGCATTGAAGCCCTTGCATATTTAGACCACCCTGGGCCTCTTAGAAATAGGACAGAGACATGTCTTTGGCTTCCCCCAAGATCAGGGTTAGCACTAATCTGAAATTAGGTTTTACTGCTGTCTACTCGGACATTGAGAAAATAGTCAGCAAACTGATTGCAAAAACATCACGGACAGGGTAGGTAGTTCATTCTCTTCCTTTACAGCACCTCTTAAAGTCAACTGCTTTGACCAAGATTTCAGTCACCTGTCTTAATGCATTTTTCTGCAGCTTGTTGTTTAGTAACCCCACTCTATGGAGCACCTTGGGACATTATACTACATTCAAGGCACTGTGTAAATGAAGTTATTGCTGTATTGCAATGCAAGGGCTGTGTAAAGCAGTTCCTTTGAAGCAGTAATTTGGGGCACACACACAAAGAAAGGAACAGGCCATTCATTCTCTTGAACCTGCTCTGCCACTCGATTAGATTAAGGCAGATCTGTACCCACCTTTATTCCATAAACCTTCAAAAGCTTTTCTGACAAACCTTACTGATCTCAGTCTAGGAAGGTTTAATTAGGGCAGCATCTTCAGCCTTTTCAGAGAAACAATTGCAGATTTCCACTTGAAAATCAAAGGAAATTATTTCTCTGTATCTAGCCAATTGAATCATTTTATTGGTCATATTACCTCTTCATCTTCTTAACTCAAGAGAATGCATGCTAATTGTGAGCTATTGTAGCAAAACTCTTTAAAATACATTCCATTACTTTTATTCCTGCATCACAGAATTTGGAATATAGCTCATCAATGCTAAGGTTTTCAATGCATTTACATCAAAAATACCTGGTCAAGCTATGGCTCTTTTAACTGCCCTGATCCTATTCTCGCCCATGTGAACTGGTGAAAGAAGGCATTTCCCATGTCAAGAACTCTATTGTCCCTGGCAATCTTCAAATTTGAGTTTAATCATTGATGTGCAAAAAGGCAGCAGCCACAACAAAACCATTGTGAGAACAATCACACTACTACACTCTATTCTTTGCACTGGATGGAGGTCTACTATCCCTCTTCAATAGTGCTTTAATAATACAAAACCACTTGTGTAGGCTGTCAGAATCTATAACATCAACAACTTGAAACCAGCTGCCCTCAAACTATTGTTCATCAACTTAGCAATCCCAGTGTTTCGAAGTGATGAGCTACGTGAAGAGCTTTGAGAGCCTCCATGCAATTGATAAAGTGCTATGTAATTACAAGCATTTAGAGCGCTTTAATGTTTGTAACAACGTTCTGATTGCTCCACATTCTTGCAGTTTGGGGAAGTTTCAAACAAACCAAAAGTCAATAAAACAAATCAGTCGCTTGTGAATAAAGATTGAAGGGCAAAGTTTGTTTACCGATTGTCTCCAGGAGCCACATTTATGTTGCCAACCCACTGCTCTGTCTCCAAAGGTCAAGGCCAATTTGGTTGGGTTGCAGCACTTCTGAAACCCGCTGTGCTTCTACCAAAGTCAGTGCTGCAAGCCCAAGTTAAACACAGCTTTTGTGAAATAAAGATAGTCAGGCCTCCTAGATGGAGAATATGAATATTGTGCACAATTTCTCCTTCTGTCCATAAGCAACCTGTTTTTTTATTGCATTTAATCTATATTGCATTCCTAAACAGAAGGTTATTATGTTATTGCAAATAACAAACAGCAAATGTATCTACCTTAACTTTTTCTGAAAACTGTGTGGAAAATTAGTGATGTAATAGTCATCAGGGTCACAACACAGATAGTTTGTAGTGAAGGGATTAATGTTCTATGAGTCACATGACACACTTACCCAAATAACTCTTCATTGGCATCCTTTGTGGATGGTCATATTTTAAAATTATTTTTTAAGGGACAGTCAGAATTTATTGCCCATCCCTTCCAGAGGTTCTATATGTTGTCACATAGCCAGATCAGGTAAGGATGGCAGATTTCCTTCCCAAAAGGATTTGACTAAATTAGGTGGTTTCATGGGCATCATTAGACTTTTAATTCCAGATTTTTATGGAGCTTAAGTTTCACCATCTGCCATGGCAAAATTTGAACCCTGGTCCCAGAGTCTCTGGATTATTAGTCCAATGACAATTCCACTACACCATTGCCTCCCTCATAGATCATAGTAATTATATTGACAGGGTATATTCTGACATGAGTAAGAAGCTTCTTGAGGTCAAATGTGTACATGAGACAATACTAGAAGCTTGGATGATAGAAGGTTTGAAGATGCACAGCTGCCATCAGTAACTAATGACCTTAATTACATATATTTGTATCACCCAAATTCCTATCTCATGTAATTTTAAGGAATAGCAAATTGTACTGCCATATTCAAGATAATTAATACACTCAAGACCTAGTCTGTGAAACTGCCTAGAAAAGAATTACTTTGTAATTCCTAAAGACAAAGCATATTGTACTGAATAATTCCATGACCAGAACACTGACTGGTGACTCGTAGGCACACCACACTACTGTTTCAAACAACTATTTAAATGAAACCATTGTATTTACACCATGATGTAGAGATGCCAGCATTGGACTGGGGCAGGCATGGTAAGGAATCTCACAGCACCAGGTTGAAGTCCAACAGGTTTATTTGGTAGCACAAGCTTTTGGAACATTGCTCCTTCATCAGGTAAATGGAGAATTGGGTTCACAAACAGGGTATACATAGACACAGACTCAATTACAAGATAATGGTAGGAATACAAATCTTAACAGGCAACAATGCAGAATCGTAAGCAGAAACTGATAGCCAGGTTCTGCACACACAAAAGGCAGCCTCAACCAGGATCTTAGGTTCATGTCACACTACCTGTAATCCCCACCATTTGGCCTGGGTTTGCAAAATCTCACTAACAGTCCTGGCTTGAGACAATTCACATTTCTTTAACCTGTGATTATCCCTCTCCTCACTCACATTGTCTGTACCTGTAAAGACTTGATTACCTGTTAAGACTCACATTCCAACCATTATCTTGCAACTGAGCCTGTGTCTATATATACTCTGTTTGTGAACCCAACTCTCCACTCACCTGGTGAAGGGGCAGCGCTCCAAAAGCTTGTTCTACCAAATAAACTTCTTGGACTTCAACCTAGTGTTGTGAGACTACTTACTGCATTACATCCTCTTCCCTCCTCCCCCCACTAATGTACATTACAAAAGTTTGTCACTGTAATGATGTAGCTTGGGATCATCTAATCACGTCCCCAGTGTGACACTACACCAGGAGAGTTGTACAGTTATCTCCTCCCAGACTACTTCCAACCAACAGTTCCAAATACTGAATGTGGCAATGGAGACGTGAGTAATTATATGGATCTCTCCCACACACCCTGGACATTCTCTATTCCATCTTCTTCCGTTGGGAAAAAGATGCAAAAGTCTGAGGTCACGTACCAACCGACCCAAGAACAGCTTCTTCCCTGCTGCCATCGGACTTCTGAATGGACCGACCTTGCATTGAGTTGATCCTTCTCTCTAGCTAGGGCTGTAATACTACATTCTGCACCCTCTCCTTTCCTTCTCTATGAACGGTATGCTTTGTCTGTATGGCGTGCACGAAACAATATAACACTATGTTAATACATGTGACAATAATAAATCAAATTAAATAGTTTTCAGAGGTTATTGTATCATTCAGTAAAATATACTTTCTTATAAAGATAGAGGAGAATGTATCAAACTATGGATAGATTATGTATCTTGAGCTATGAATAAAACAAAATAGTTTACTTAAAAATAGATGTAAAAATATCACCCCAAAATCACATATGATCTATTAGGAAAGTGTGTTAATTGAGGTTCAAACTCCTTTCTTGCATGTTAATTATTCCTTTTACCCAAATGCAGCATAAAACGGATTGAAATGTTCATTACAAGCAAAATAATTACTACTTATCTAATCTGATGGTTGTTCCCAATCATTAAGTTGCATTTTTCTGTTCATGTCACTTTTGTTCAAGGCAAAACTGTACTTAAAATATTCCTTTAATTCTGCATCTAATGCATAACTCAAAAGTCGCCTTATTTAAATAGGACACTAGCAAATTCTTCAAAGGAGTTAGTGGGTAAATGCGTCATCAGATGCAGTACGGAACCATACAAGTTAGGAAGGTCTCCAATTCAATCATTTCAGGCTGATACAGCCAATACTGCAATTGTTCCCTGTAACCCTAGGCTAAAGGTAATGGAGAATCTGCAGTCATGGTTAACGCTATATCACCCTTCCCAGAAACTGTGCATCAATAGAAGACATGTGGAAAAAAGATCAAACGGGAACATGATATCCTAGTGGTGAAAAATCCTGCCCCAGTGTTCACCACCTAAATTTAGCTGTGAAGGGTATCTTTGTGGGAGCAGTAATAGATGATTTTACATGAGAACATAGGAATTAGGAGCAGGAGTAGGCAAATTCAGCCCTTTGAGCCTGTTCCATGCCATTCGATCAGATCATTGCTGATCTCTCCCTGGTCTCAAATCCACCTCCCCACCTGTTCCCCATATCCCTTGAATCTGTTTTTTTAATCAGAAATAGATCCATCTCCTTCTTGAAACCATTCAACAACTCAGACTCCACCACAAGGGCAGCAAGTTCCACAAATTCACCACCCTCTGCAAGAAATAGTTTCTCCTCATCTCATTTTAAATATATTGCCTCTCAACCTACACCTGTGACCTTTTGTTCTAGATTGCCCCATAAGAACATAGAACATAGAACATAGAACATAGAACATTACAGCGCGGAACAGGCCCTTCGGCCCACAATGTTGCGCCGACCAGTCTTATTTTTAAAAAAAAACATTGACCCACTAATCTAAACCAATCCCTTTTCGTCCATAAACCTATCCACCAATCTCTTAAACGCCCCCAAACTAGGCGCATTTACAACTGCAGCAGGCAGGGCATTCCAGTCCCTCACCACCCTCTGGGTAAAGAACCTGCCCCTGACATCCGTCCTATAACTACCCCCACTTAATTTAAAGCCATGTCCCCTCGTGCTAGATTTCTCCATCCGAGGAAACAGGCTATCACCATCCACCCTATCTAAACCTCTAATCATCTTATATGTTTCTATAAGATCCCCTCTTAGCCGCCTTCTTTCCAGTGAAAACAACCCCAAATCCCTCAGTCTCTCCTCATAGGACCTCCCCTGCATACCAGGCAACATCCTGGTAAACCTCCTCTGCACCCTCTCCAAAGCCTCCACATCCTTCCTGTAATGTGGGGACCAGAACTGCACACAGTACTCCAAGTGCGGCCGCACCAGAGTTGTGTACAGTTGCAACATGACGCTGCGACTCCTAAATTCAATCCCCCTACCAATAAACGCCAAGACACCGTACGCCTTCTTAACAACCTTATCTACTTGATTCCCAACTTTCAGGGATCTATGTACACATACACCTAGATCCCTCTGCTCCTCCACTCTATTCAAAGTCCTCCCGTTAGCCCTATACTCAACACATCTGTTATTCCTACCGAAATGGATTACCTCACACTTCTCCGCATTAAACTCCATCCGCCACCTCGCGGCCCAGCTCTGCAACCTGTCCAAGTCACCCTGCAAACTTCGACACCCTTCCTCACAATCTACCACACCTCCGACTTTGGTGTCATCAGCAAACTTACTAATCCACCCAACTATACCCTCATCCAGATCATTAATAAAGATTACGAACAGCAGTGGCCCCAAAACAGATCCCTGAGGCACACCACTCGTAACCGAACTCCATGATGAATAATTACCATCAACCACCACCCTCTGTCTCCTATCTGCTAACCAATTCCTGATCCAAGTACCTAAATTACCACCAATCCCATACATCTGCATTTTCTGCAGAAGCTTACCATGGTGAACCTTATCAAACGCCTTACTAAAATCCATATATACCACATCTACTGCCTTACCCCTATCCACCTCTTTGGTCACCTTCTCAAAGAACTCAATAAGGTTAGTAAGGCACGACCTTCCCGCTACAAAACCATGCTGACTATCTCTAATCAATTCATTACTCTCCAAATAACTATAAATCCTATCCCTAATAATTCTTTCTAAAACCTTGCCCACTACAGAAGTAAGACTCACTGGTCTATAATTCCCAGGGAAGTCTCTGCTCCCCTTCTTAAACAATGGGACAACATTCGCTGTCCTCCAATCTTCCGGTACTATACCAGAGACCAACGACGACCTGAAGATCAGAGCCAGTGGCTCTGCAATCACCTCTCTTGCCCCCCATAGAATCCTAGGGTAAATCCCGTCTGGACCAGGGGACTTATCTATTTTCAACCCATCTAGAATATCCAACACATCCTCTGTATCAACTACAATACTTTCTATTTTACACCCCTTCACCCCAGTGACCTCCTCAGCTACATTCATATCGTCCTGCGTGAACACCGAAGAGAAATAATGGTTCAATGCCTCTCCAATCTCTTCCGGTTCCACACACAACTTCCCCCTACTGTCTGTAACTGGCCCTAATCTTGCCCTGACCAACCTTCTATTCTTAACATACCTATAGAACGCCTTAGGATTCTGCTTAATCCTATCAGCCAAAGTCATCTCATGCCCTCTTCTAGCCCTTCTTAACTCCCTCTTCAACTCCCTCCTAGCCAATCTAAAGCTTTCTACTGCACTACCCGAGCCCTCAAGCCTCATCCGAACATAAGCCTCCTTCTTCTTCCTAACCAACAAATCAACTTTTTTTGTGCACCACGGTTCCCTAGCCCTACCAATTCCTCCTTGCCTGACAGGGACATACCTATCACAGACCCACAGTAGCTGCTCCTTGAAAAAACTCCACATTTCAGACGTTCCTAGTCCCTGTAACCTCCTAGTCCAACCAATGCTTCCTAATTCTCTCCTAATGGCCTCATAATTACCCTTCCCCCAGCTAAAACTACTGACCCGAGGTTCATGCCTATCCCTTTCCATCACTAAGGTGAACGTAACCGAATTGTGGTCACTATCACCAAAAAGCACACCAACTTCCAAGTCTAGCACCTGGTCTGGCTCATTTCCCAGCACCAAGTCCAATATAGCCTCACCTCTAGTTGGCCTATCTACATATTGAGTTAAAAAACCTTCCTGCACACTTTGAACAAAAACTGACCCCTCTAACGAGCTAGAGCTATAGCTATTCCAATCAATGTTAGTAAAGTTAAAATCCCCCATAACAATTACCCTATTACTTTCACTCCTAACCAGGATCGTCTCTGCAATCCTTTCCTCAACCTCTCTAGAACTTTTTGGAGGTCTATAAAAGACTCCCAACAGGGTGACCTCTCCTCTCCTATTTCTAATTTCTGCCCATACTACCTCAACAGACAAGTCCTCATTAAACTTCCTCTCTGACACTGTGATATAGTCCTTGACCAATAATGCTACTCCACCCCCCCTTCTACCTCCTTCTCTACTCCGGCTAAAGCACTTATACCCCGACTAAAGCACTTATATAAGAGGAAACATTTGATCTATATTTACTTCATCAATCCCTTTTAAAATTTTATATACCTCCATCAGATCCCCTCTCATCCTTCTGAACTCCAGCGAGTACAAGCCCAAACTGTTTAGTCTTTCACTATACATCAACCCTTTCATCTCAGAATCAATCTGGTGAACCTCTTCTGAACTGCCACCAATGTTGTCACATCCTTCCTCAAATACGAAGACCAAAACTGGACACAACCCTCCAGATGTGGTCTCACCAACATCCGATACAATTGTAGCAACATTTCTCTACTCTTATACTCTTTAGACATTCGCTAAATCATTTGACAATATTTTCTGAGGAGGATAGTCATTGCAGAAGACGGGGGGCACTACCTTTATCTTCTGCTGGATGTCTATAGATAGATAGGATTGTTTCCTGGGGAGTTTCAGGATTACTGTACATTGCTGATCCTCCATCCCTTCAATTTTCCTGTCTTTCACAACTTACAACATGATTTTTTTTTTAAAGAACTGGTCTCTTCAAAAGACAATTCAAATTATATTGTCTTTAATTCTCCCAATTTGTACCATCACTCTTGTCACAAGCATAACTTTATTTAAAAGCCATTTTACAAATCGACCAAATTGCTGATAGCACTCAGCTATGTGTTGACATTGAATATGTGGAGTTTTACATAACTTCACCCATGTGGAGATTATATTCATTGGCCAGGTTCTAGAACCTTTATCCTCAGAGCTTGAAGTTATCCAAAACTTGTGCTGCCTACATCCTAACTCGCATCAAGGCCCATTCACTCATTACCCCTGTGTTCACCAACCTATCGTGGCTCCCAGTAAAGCAAAACTTTTGATTTTTAAATTCTCATGCTGGTGTTAATTCTCTCCATTGCCTTGCCCCTACCCTCACTCTGTAATCTCCTCCAATCCACAATCTTCTGAGATAGTCACATTCCTTGAATTCTGGCCTCTTGAACAGTCCTGATTTTAATTGCTCTACCATTGGTGATCATGCCTTCAGCTACCAAGACTTTTAACATCTGGAATTCCCACTCTAGAACCATCTGCCTCTCTCCCTCACTTTCTTCCATTCTTTCTCTGAAACCTATCTTTTTGACCAAGCTTTTGGTCAGCTATACTAATTCCTTATGTGCTTCATGAATGCTTCTGTGAAATGTTTTGGAATGTTTTATTATGCTAATGATGCTATAGAAATGCTTGATTCTGATTCAAGCCTCTTGTGGGCTATACGCTTCTCCGAAAATTTGATTTGACAACAAGTTTAGCAAGAGGAATACGTTCATTTTGTCTTTAGAATTGGAAAATAGTCCTCGCAGAGTGAGTGATGGATCAGGAGCAACTGGTCGTGTGCATGAACTGAATTGCAATCTTAATGCAGCATTATAATACAAAGAAAAAACTGGGCCCTTTCTCCATTTCATTTTCTTCCAAACAAACTTAGGGAAGGTGCAAAGCAGGACCTCTGATGAATGAAGGATACTGGGAGGAATACCCCAGGGGATCTGTCAGCTTTACTTTACAGAATTTGAAGAAATATTTGATCACCTGAGGAAAGTTTGCCTACAAATGTGTGCTATTATATCAAGCTGTTTTGAATGTTTTATCATTATTTTTCCTATCTGCTGCACCTTACCTGACAGCCAAAGTTGGAAGTACCATTGCTGGCAACACGGTTAAGTGAATGGGAATCAGGTGACATCATAAATCACGAGATCTTTATCCTTTTCAGTACAAATAAATGATGTTGTAATCTGCATTTAACTATACTTAGGCATCACTTATGATTGGAGGAAATAGAAAAAATACAGTTCTTCTTCCTCCCACAGCAAGGGTCTGCCAAATTTTTTTTAATTCATTTGTGGGACATGGATCCCATTGGCTGACTGGCATTTATTGCCCATCCTTGGTTGCCCTTGGAGGACAGTTGAAAGTCAACCATGTTGCTGAGGCTCTGAAGTCACATGAAGGCCAGACCAGGTAAGGAAGGCAGATTTCCTTCCCTAGAGGGCATTAGTGAACCAGATGGGTTTTTCCAACAATCGACAATGAACATAAGAACATAAGAAATAGGAGCAGGAGTAGGCCATCTAGCCCTTCGAGCCTGCCCCGCCATTCAATAAGATCATGGCTGATCTGTCGTGGCTCAGTTCCACATTCCCGCCCTCTCCCCATAACCCTCAATCCCCTCGCTTATCAAAAACCCATCAACCCGCGTCTTAAAAATATTTAGCGAGGCAGCCTCCACCACCTCAACGGGCAGAGAATTCCAGAGATTCACCACCCTTTGAGTGAAGAAGTTCCTCCTCAACTCCATTCTAAACCGCCCCCCTTTATCTTGAGGCTGTGCCCCCTAGTCCTACTGTCCTTTCTGAGCGGGAAGAGTCTCTCCACCTCTATCCTATCCATCCCATTCATCATCTTATACGTCTCAATGAGATCTCCCCTCATTCTTCTAAACTCTAACGAGTACAAGCCTAGTTTATTCAGCCTCTCCTGGTTTCACTCTTCTTGGTAGATTCTTAATTCCAGATTTTTTTTATTGGATTCAAATTCCACCATCTGCCATGGCAGGATTCAAATCTGATTAAGGAGAGTTATCGAATCAGCTAATCATACATCAGCACTAAAACGTTGTCATCATTACTAATAGTATTTCAGTCTGATGAAAAATGTAGGAAGTTTGAACAGTAAACTAGCTTTATTTTAATTTGTTGAAAATATAATCAGGCTAATTACTGCTAATGTGAAGGAATAACAAATAGATTTACATTAATGCAGGGTTTTTCACATCCTTGACATACCCCAAAGTGCTTCACCTGCAATGAATTGCTTTGAACACTTAGTCACAGTTGTTTAGTTAGAAAACCTGTCTGTCACTTTATGTATGAAGTCCCAAAAGCAACAAATTACATAATGACCAGATAGTTGGTTCATACGGGCAGCAGGGTGGCACAGTGGTTAGCTCTGCTGCCTCACAGCGCCATGGACCTGGGTTCGATTCCCAGCTTGGGTCACTGTCTGTGTGGAGTCTGCATGTTCGCCCTGCGTTTGTGTGGGTTTCCACCAGGTGCTCCACTTTCTTTCCACAGTCCGAAATGTCATGCCGGTTAGGTGCAGTGGTCATGCTAAATTCTCCCTCAGTGTAACCCGAACAGGTGTCGGAATGTGGCAACTAGGGGATTTTCACAGTAAGTTCATTGCAGTGTTTATGCAAGCCTACTTACGACACTAATAAATAAACTTAAAATTTAGTGGGGTATCTGTGAAGAGATAAATGTTGACTACGATTCAGCAAGAACTCCTTGTTTTCTTTAAATAGCGGTATAGCATCTTTTATATTTACCTGAACAGACAGGGAAAACCTCAGTCCACTATTTCATCCGGAAAATAACACTACCATTTCTTCACGCTCATTCAACATTACATTTTGGTCTAACCTTAACAGAAAAGGATCAGTTCCTGGTGCTTGCGAAGAACATATTCAGCACATGTTCCATTTGTACTACTTTAGCAAAGGCCCCCCCATACTTCAGACACACTTCCTCAAGATATGCCAGCAACATCAGCCTTGCCTTACCACACCCAAGCATCACCACTCCCCACACACTCTCTCCCCCTCTATTACCACATGTACCTCACTGCTCATCCCACATTGTATTATATTGGCTATCTACAATGGAAATCTGAGTACTTTGAAGCAAATGAGAAGTTAGATTTTCCACTGAGAATAATTGCCAGCATTCTATCTAGGGCTGAAATTTTTTTCATCTATTACCCCATTAACATTATAGACAAAACAGTTTGTATCATCTCAGACGCTCTTGGCAACATAGCCAAAATATTGTGTGAATATTTTTTCTTGGGAATTATTAAACATGACATTCTTGTACTTTTGCAGTCCAGATATATGTCCCCTTCCATATCAACCCTCTTTTTCTCATGTAAGGAGCTATTAATCATTGAGGCAATAAACACACACAGGTAGTTCTAATAGTTATTTCAACTTATCCATAAAGCAGTTACCCTGTTACTGAGGAGACCTGTGAAAGTATTCTTTGCAGTGTTAAAAAATCACCATAGAACATTGAACCAAACTGCTCCAATTATAGTAAAGAGAAATGATTGTCTGTTACTCTAAAGATTAGAATATTAGTGAGCAATTGGGATATTGCACAAATGCGTGGGGTAAGAAAAAAGCTCCAGTTCGCATGTGAATCTTTCAATCCATCATTAGGTAATATTTTAAAATGCTGTTTCAGCTCATCACCATTCTCCCCATCCTACTTGTGAGATCATTTCTCTCTACATGATCCAATAACTTGTTCTGCAACAGTGTTCCATGCAGGACATCATGATTGGTGAATACGAAACACAGACAAAGATTGTGAGCATTTTAATGGTGCACTCAAAATCTCCTGTTTGCTCTTTTTAGACACATCATTCCCAGTGACGAGTAAACGCCCATTGCATGAGACATAACAAATGTACAGTTTAACACTCCCAATCAGTCCTTGTCTGCAAACCTGCTTTAATGGCACTGTGGTAGAGTTACCATAAAATCTGGTGCATACATCGCACTTCAAAGGATGTTTCTGTTTTCTAAACACAGGGAGTGACTTACACAACAGCAGAAACAACATTAATGCGGTCAGCAAATGTGAATGGCATCACAAGAAATAGGAAGCACATGAATATTTTTTCCTGAGTCATATAAAGATCTTTTCTGGCATTAATAAATGGTACCACAAAGCATGTCCTTAATTAACTTACCCCTAATCTTTGTGCTCCTCAGAACATCTGAGATCTTTCCAGGAGTCATGGACTTGCATAATTTCTGCAGCTCAGATCACGACAGCAGATTTTGTGGAAAATGAGTAGGATGATTTAAATAGGTTTTTAATTCTAAGTGAGAAAGTCTGGCAATGATCTGAGGGCCCCTCTCCCCCCTGCCCCCACCCTCCTATGATGCTAAACTGGAATTTTAGATACTTTGGCAAAAGCTATTTTGTGTCAAAATGAAAAGCTTTGGTATCTGTAATGATAGTGCTGCATCCTCAAATTACATGCTTACAAGCGAGAAATAAGGCATTGTAAAACAGTGACATCTTGCACATAACACTCTGAATTCCACTGATTATCACAGCTTCTTCAGCTTGAATGGAGGGAGTTTCAATTGGCCAATCTACTTTTTTACTTTGTTATACTCAGAAGGATGGCAGCCATGCTTCCTGTGTTGTGACAGTAATTTAATCGCAGCCTACATTACTGGAGCTGGCCCTCCATTCCCCAAAATTTATGCACGGAATTGTGTTAAAAGGGTTCGAACAGCAGCAAAGATGGTATCTTCCTTCACTTAAACAAACAGTCATTTCAAACAAGATGCTGGAGTTACAGATCTTCACCTGAGGTCTATCTGCATTTTACAATAACAGAAAATCCTGCTCTCTCAAGTTTCAGTCACAGAATCCCATTATTCTGAAAGGAACCTTCATTGGGAACGACGTTTCTCAGACATGGCAAATTTTCTAGTGTCCCTGCCCAAGTTTGTGTGTTAACTGAAAAATCCCAATGACAAACGGAAGAAAAGGAAGTGGCGTACCTGATTTATACTGAAGAACTTCTCATTTTTCCTGTTGCTTGTGGTCATTATATTGGCAGTAAATAGCACACGGCTAGTCTGGTGATTAAACCAGTCTTCAAACTTCAGGTAGATATTTTTGACTGGAGTGTAGACATGAGGTATATGTAGTTTTGATTTCTCCAGGACACTAAGCTCCCCATTTCAGCCATGTCACTACCGGGAGGTGATCAGCCTCACAGGGAGGGAAGGAATACTCAGAGGTGTCATCCCTGGGGTGTTTCTACACAGCTGGCAATGAGGTCAGGCCTGAGATCAGGTCCCCAAACCAAGTTGATGTGGTGAGAAATACGAAGAACGTTTACCTTCAAATTGATGAGCAAGTCAAAATGTGAGGTCAGTAAAATATAACTAACTTCACTGTGAAACCAGGTATCCTTTCTTATTGTGAATGCTGGAGAAACTTAGCGGATCTGACAGCATCTGTGGAGAAAGAATAGAGCCAGTGTTTTAACTCGGGATGGCCCTTCGTCAGAGCTCTGACAAAGGGTCTTCCTGACTCAAAACAATAGGTCTCTTCTCTCTCCACAGATGCTGTCAGATCCACGGAGTTTCTCCAGCATTTTCAGATTGGTTCAGATTCCAGCATCTGCCGTATTTTGCTTTATCCTTTCTTATTGTACTTGTCATCTTGAAATAGCCTCAACTGCTGGCAATGACACCACACATCTCAATATAAACTTTGAATGTAAAGTCAAGGACAAAACTGAGTGGGTTCCACTCATTGTAATCCTATATTCAGGAATGGTGGTAATAAATAGCATATCTTGGTAATGTCGGTTAGCAGTGTCCGTTTGATATGAAATTATTACTCTTGTCTGATTGAGATGTCTGCAGCTTAATCGCAACTGTTAAGTTAAATTGTCCCCAGACATAATTGACCAATAGTTGGGACGTATGCAAAGTGTGTACGTGCAATAGTTTATCAGAGGGTGATTACGTCATCATCAGATCTTATAATCTCCTGGTGATTAGCATTGTCAGAGACGAGAAGCAGTGTACCAGCCGTGCTTTTAGGTGCGAGGCTTGGAGAAATGTGCAAGAAATAGAAACAAGGCACATGGCTTTACATACACATTCATATACAAAAGTTTAAAATTAGAAGCAAGATCAATAACATGTATCAAATGTGAGTAGACACTGGGGATTGTCCTCACCTGCAGCATTATCTTCTCCATTGGTGGTCCATTTCTTTGCAATCACATGTTTGTTGTATCTTGTCATTCCTGTGGAAATCCTACAGATTCCCTCACGTATCTTTTATATAGCCATTCAAGAGCCTCTCTGCCCCATACAACAGACACTGTCATTTATTGCACAACATTCCAATTGAATTTACTTTAAAAAAAAATGCTGCACAATTTGACTGTCTGCCCCACATGGGACCTTTCAGAAGTTGATAGATAGAGTCATGCGTTCATGTAACTCATCATCACTTCAAACTGGAATTTACATGCTCTCCCTGTGTCTGTGTGGGTTTCCTCGGAGTGCTCCGGTTTCGTCCCATGTGCAGATTAGGTAGACTGGCCATATTAATTTGCCCCTTAGTGTCCCAAGATATAGATATGGGATTAGCAGGATAAGTGTGTGATTACAGGGATAGGGCCTGCGTAAGAGATGGTGCAGACCTGATGGACCAAATGGCCTTCTTCTGCACTGTAGAAATTCTATGAAACTCTTTAGAGGTTCTCAGACAATTATTCATAAGAACACCTTCAAGAGTCTCACTGCACAAACCAATGCAATCAATTAGTGCTGCTGACCGCAAGTTCTTGGATCAGATGCTACATTATTTCCCATGTGCACTGTTAGATTGATTTCTCTAAGAGGGTTTTGAAGGTATTCACTCATTCACTGATCTGTCGCAAGAGGCTTTTATAATGCCCTGATTTATAGGATTAGTGCTACAAGACTTTTAAAGACAAGTGGTCTGTCAGAATAACAAAACCACACCAATGTATTTTTTGCAGTGGAAAATCGAGAATAAGGCAGTCAACAAAACGAAGGTCAGATTTCGTCCACCAACTGACCAGGTTATTTCAATATAGCACCCATTCAGGCTCTATAGCTCACCTCATACTGGCTGATTGTTGATGGAACAGTGAGACTCACCTGCTTGCCATCCAAAGTGTACAGCTTCTTCACGACCCCAGTCTCCAGCTTGATGGCCTCAGTGATGTCAGTAAGAACTTGCTCAAAGGAGTGTGCTGTTTTCTTGTTGAGCAGAACTCGCACCGCTTTCCGTGGCTTAACTCCACTCCGTATCACAGTCACTAGCTTAGGACGGACAAAGTCCTTGGTTTCTTTGACCTCAGTCATGTGCTTGGCACTGGCCAGGGACTGTGGCACTTTCTGGGTAGCAGAGGCTTTGACATTCACTGACCAGTTGGGATTCACATTCTTGGTGTAATCCACCTTTTTGAAGATGTCATGTGATGAGCAAACATAGCTCTCCCCTAAACAGAAAGAAATGTGCATGGTCAAATCCGCAACAGAAAGAAACCCAGAAAAAAATGTTTCATACTGTTTGCATTAGCTGCTTGGGTTTTAGTTTAATACTTGATATGACCAGGTCTGGATTAAAGAAGGCCTAAGACCCAGTATGGCTGTGTAAAAATTGTTATTGAAGCTGGCACACTGAATGAATCAGCTGAATAATGTCACAGTCCACATTTCACAACTGATCAAGAGAGTATGGCAAATACCCAAAATTTCTAATATTGGTGTAAAAAAAAGACAAGCTGTAAAAGATTTCTGGACTCAACAAAAAAAACATTGCCTGCTATTTCACTCTGTTAACATAAGCCTGAAGGCTTCCATTCCTGAATTACAGCTGCACGATTGATTACATTGCCATCCATTATCACAGAGTGCCTGCCGTTTCACAGTTAGATAGTGAATGAGGTTATGCATTTTTAACGCACATTTATTCCTACTTGTAACAATTCCGAAAGGCACCTTAACGCACCCAGGTGTACCTGACCGCCCACAAAGGGCACCTGACATTCCCCCAAATGTGTCCCAGCACCAAATCCAAAAGGATACCTTATCTCTCCAAAGGTTATCCAAATAAATCCATAAAGTTCAGGCTTGCTCTTACCAGGGTCTACTCTGCACACTTCAGTTTCACATGCCCTGGGCTACTAAAGTCCAACTTCTGATGATTTAAATGGCTAGCACATATGCACAAAATGTTAAGTGCTATTTTTAGGGGGAAGACTCGCAATTTTCAGGTACTTGTGCTATTTTTTCCACCATAGAGAGGTTTTCTGCTCTGGTGAAAATCCAAGCCTAATATTCTGTCTTCTGCAAGCATGGACTGATTGAGTGCAGCCAGAACTCTGCCTGTTGCAAGCAGCTAAAGGGAGGTGGTGTTAGATATGACCCACCAGGCTTACAAACAGCCTCGGCGTCACATTGACACAGAATTCATGACCAGTCCAAATTTACTTTTATGTAGCTCAGGGTTCATTCATTCAGGTTCTTTGCAACATATATGGGAGGAAATTTTAAATAAAAACTTGAAAACGCTGAAATAGTCAGCAAATCTAGCAGCATCTGTGGAGAATGAAACTGAGTTAAGGTCATTGATACTGTCAGACCTGCTGAGAACTTGCAGCATTTTCTGGTTTTATTTAACATTTGAAGCATCTGCAGTACTTGGTTTTGGTTATTGCATGAAAATGTCACCTTGCACAGTTAATTTTGTCAAACATGGCTGTTTGGAACGATCAACAAAATCCATATCAGCTGACCAGGGCTGAAAGTTCCAAGCAAAATGAGTACAACTGGATTTACTTCTCATTGGGATTATGAAAGCAACTCGTTATTTTACGAATGACCTGTGTGCATATCTTTCTGTGTCAGATACTTAATTGCTTCTCTTCTGCATCTGATCCCAGTTGGGACTTTGAAACAAGTCTTACGTAACCCCGTACTTAAGAGCTGAATTCTGAACTGAAATCTCATTTGTACCCATCTGCAATTAATTAATAACATTTAGAACTGTATTGTGCCTTTGGCACTGACTCCAGCAGAATCATTTAATGACACTACATCCCCAAAATAGTCAAAATGCAAATGAGCTGATCTATTTAATATACTACAATATAACATGAGTACGTAAGAGATAGATCAGCAGTAGCCCATCTGGTCCACCGAGTCTGCTCCACCATTCATGACTATTGCACAAATTCTTGCCGAAATGAAAATGTTTTGCCTAGATTATTTTGTTTGCCTAATCAGCAATGAGGTGGTCATGTAATAAGTTGCAATTTCTTTCTCTTGATTTGAGATATAACATAGAAACGTAGAAGTTAGGAAGCTATTTGGATCTTTGAGCCTGCTACACCATCCGTTACGATCAGGGCTGATCGTCCAACTCAATAGTCTAATCCTGCTTTTTCCCAAAACCTTTGATCCCATTTGCCCCAAATCTAGCCACCTTTTATATTCAATGTTTTGGCATCAACTACTCCCTGTGATAATGAATTCCACAGGCTCACCACATTTTGGTGGAAGAAATGTCTCCTCACCTCCATCCTGAATAGTCTACCCTGAATCCTCAGACTGTGACATCTAGCTCTGGATTCCCCCACCCTACATCTACCTTGTCTGGTCCTGTTAGAACTTTAGAAGTCTTAATGAGTTTCCCTCTCATTTGTCTGAACTCCAGCGAAAACAATGCTAACCTAGTCAATCTCTCCTCATACATCAGTGCCTGGAATCAGCCTGGTAAACCTACTTTATGACTAGTTAGTGGTAGTAATCTGTAATTTCACTGACTGATCAAACTGTTAAACAGAACTTTCGCAAAGTAAGCAAGGACAGCTGGCTGTCACAAGTCACCTGCTGATCTCAAGAATTACTTCATAAGATTTACTAAAATATACTGGATCTCACACTTGCATTTCTACAATGCTGAGATTTAATGGCCTCGCTTGACCTGAGGCTGGAAAATTCTACCCGAGGTCAATGGACATTTCCATTGTCCGCCCCTTGCCCACTCCGATTCCATGGCAGGCAGAGTGGTTGAATTCCAGCAACTACCTCTCAAGCATGGATAGAGAGTCTATCGGGACAATATCTGTCTGGAAAGGTGTTTTTGCTATCCCATCAAGGTGGATAATGAATCATTCACAAGCCAATGGCTGGGACATTGTAGGTGACGGGACAACAGTCTGTTCAGGTGTAAGCCAAGCAAATACTTCTTTAATTATTATGGGGAGAAAAGTCAGGTGACTAGAATAACCAATTTTGCTATCTCTTTTAATACAGCACACAAGTGCTAAAACAGGAGGAGCCTGGAAGAATATGCTACTGGGGCAGTGATATTCTCCCACTCCCCTTCTCTCCCAAGTCTATCTTTGTTACAGATATAAAAATCCAGTACAGAGAGATAGTGAATTTCTATTAACAGGAATATCATGTACAAACATCAACCACCTCTGGAAAAGATGGACTGAATTTTAAAAATAAATTCTCTCTGGCAATTGCAGTTTTAAATGGACTTCAAGTCCTGGAATGTTGAGATAACCGTGGAAAAAATCTTTCGCAGCCACCAATTACTGCAAAGGACACATAACAGTGAACTCTTTTTATCACTTAATTTTAACTTGGATCAAAAAGCATAGCTTGTAATCCTGCATGCTTGTGTGTATGCACGCCTTGCGAAAGTTGGGCATGAATTTATCTTTTTAAACATGTTTATATCTTTACCTGGCAGGTTTTTAATTCAATAAATCCTTTCCGTTTTAAACTTAAGAAAGTTGGCCAGATCTTCATGTCAGAAATTCAGAGGGAAAAAAAAACGCTGTTAAGGCCAGACTTGGAGTGGCATCAATTGGGTGGTCCTTCATGTGGTCCTTCCATTGACCAATGAGAAAAGGTGGGAAGCAGGTAAAATAAGTATTGAGCTGCTGAAAATCAGGAAAAGTAACATCAGAAATCCACAGTGGCTGTCTCTCCAAATACTGTTGATCAGGGACAGTGTCATGGCTGCAGAGAAGGAGGATGCCGTGGAGGGACTATCTACAGAGTCTCTGTGGGTGGAAGTTAGGAACAGCAAAGGGTCAAAAACTTTGCTGGGTGTATTCTACAGGCCGCCCAATAGTGACAGGGAAGTTGAGGTGCAGATAGGGAAACAGATTCTAGAGAGATGTAGTAATAACAGAGTTGTCGTGATGGGGGACTTCAATTTCCCAAACATCGATTGGAATATCCCAAGGGTAAGGGGTTTGGATGGGGAGGAGTTTGTTAGGTGTGTTCAGGAAGGTTTCCTGACACAGTATGTGGATAAGCCTACGAGAGGAGAGGCTGTACTTGACCTGGTACTGGCGAATGAACCAGGGCAGGTGATGGATCTCTCGGTAGGAGAGCATCTTGGGAATGGTGATCATAATTCTATCTCCTTCACAATTGCATTGGAACGAGATAGGATCAGGCAGGTTAGGAAGGTGTTTGTCTGGAGTAAGGGGAAATACGAAGAAGTCAGGAAGTTAATTGGACAAATAAACTGGAAGGAGGTGTTCTTGGGGAAAAGTACAGAAGGAAGGTGGCGGATATTCAAGGAATGTTTGACTGGAGCTCTGCACGACAACATTCCGATGAGACAAGGAGGTTTTGGCAGGTCGCGGGAACCGTGGTGCACGAAGGCTGTGGTGAACCTAGTCAGGAGGAAAAGGAAGGTGTACAAAAGGTTCAGGGAGCTAGGAGATGTTAAGGATCTTGAGGAGTATAAGGATTGTAGAAAGGAGCTTAAAAGGGAAATTAGGAGAGCCAGAAGGGGTCATGAGAAGGCCTTGGCGGGTAAGATTAAGGAGAATCCCAAGGCCTTCTATAAATATGTGAAAGGTAAAAGGATGAGAAGAGAAGGGATAGGACCTATAAAAGGTGAAGGGGGAAAGGTCTGTGTGGAACCAGAAGAAATGGCAGAGGTGCTTAATGAGTACTTTGCCTCAGTATTCACGGTGGAAACTGATCTGGGAGATTTTGCTACAGGTTTGCAGCAAATGGAAAAGATTGAGTATGTGGATATTAAGGAAGAGGATGTGTTAGAACTTTTGAATTCTATCAAGATAGATAAGTCGCCGGGACCAGATGGGATGTACCCCAGGTTACTGTGGGAGGTGAGGGAGGTGATTGCAGAGCTCCTGGCAATGATCTTTGCATCGTCAATGGAGACGGGAGAGGTTCCGGAGGATTGGAGGATTGCGGATGTGGTTCCTATTTTCAAGAAAGGGAACAGAGATAGCCCGGGAAATTACCGACCGGTGAGTCTGACCTCAGTGGTTGGTAAGCTGATGGAGAGGCTTCTGAGGGACAAGATTTATGAGCATTTGGAGAGGTTTGGCATGATCAGAAATAGTCAGCATGGATTTGTCAAGGGCAGGTCGTGCCTTATGAGCCTAGTTGAGTTCTTCGAAAATGTGACTGAACACATTGACGAAGGAAGTGCAGTGGACGTGGTTTACATGGACTTCAGCAAGGCATTTGATAAGGTCCCCCATGCAAGACTTCTTGAGAAGGTGAGAGGGCATGGGGTCAAAGGGGCTTTGGCCTTGTGGATCCAGAACTGGCTTGCCTGCAGAAGGCGGAGAGTGGTTGTGGATGGGTCTTTTTCGGCATGGAGGTCAGTCACCAGTGGAGTGCCCCAGGGATCTGTTCTAGGACCCTTGCTGTTTGTCATTTTCATAAATGACCTATATGAAGAAGTGGAGGGATGGGTTAGTAAGTTCGCCGATGACACGAAGGTCGGTGGTGTTGTGGATGGTCTGGAGGGATGTCAGAAGTTGCAGCAGGACATAAATAGGATGCAAGACTGGGCGGAGAAGTGGCAGATGGACTTCAACGCGGGTAAGTGTGTGGTGGTCCATTTTGGCAGGACCAATGGGATGAACGAGTACACTATCAAGGGCAGGAGTCTTAGTAGTGTTGAAGAGCAGAAGGACCTTGGGGTCCGGGTCCATAGGACTCCTAAATCGGCCTCGCAGGTGGAGGATGTGGTCAAGAAGGTGTATGGTGTACTGGCCTTCATTAATCGAGGGATTGAGTTTAGGAGTCGGGAGGTAATGCTGCAACTTTATAAGTCCCTTGTCAGGCCCCACTTGGAGTACTGTGCGCAGTTCTGGTCACCTCACTATAGGAAGGACGTAGAAGCTATTGAAAGGGTACAGAGGAGATTTGCAAGGACGTTGCCTGGATTGGGAGGCATGCCTTATGAGGATAGGTTGAGGGAGCTGGGGCTCTTCTCTCTGGAGAGACGAAGGTTGAGAGGCGACCTGATAGAGGTTTATAAAATGTTGAGAGGAATAGATAGGGTGAATTCTCAGAGGCTATTTCCCAGGGCTGAAATGGTCACTACGAGAGGACACAGATTTAAGGTGCAGGGAAGCAAGTACAGAGGTGATGTTAGGGGTAAGTTTTTCACTCAGAGGGTGGTGAGTGAATGGAATCGGCTGCCGTCAGCGGTGGTGGAGGCGAACTCGCTGGGGTCTTTTAAAAGACTTCTGGATGAGTATATGGGGTTTAATGGGATTGGGGGTTATAGATAGGTCTATAGATTGGTAGGTATTGATGTGATCGGCGCAACTTGTGGGCCGAAGGGCCTGTTTGTTCTGTAGTGTTCTATGTTCTATGTACATGTTTGTGCTACTTTATATACTGTTGTTTATTTTATCCCCTCCAATCTGGAGCTACTTTAAAGTTCAATCAGGGCCTGCCACTATCTAACATCCATGATTCAGATGTAAATTTAGGTCGTTATGTGCCTAGGGATCATTAGTCCTTAACGTACCATGGCCAAACCTAATTGTGATCTTATCCTATGCTTCCACCTATGCAACTTTGAGTTGTTAATAGGCAGCAACCATGCCCAGAATTCCTGCTGTATATTTCCTCTTCCTTGCCCTGGAATTACGGAGATCAACTGAAGGAATCCCATCGTTCTTCCTGTCGAGATCAACTAACACAGAACAGCAGGGCTGACTCTGGGATTTTTCTGCGTAGTTCAGTCCAACACTGGTTTTGCACATTATACACTGAGTCATCAGGGAGCTGTGGAAAAATGCTTATTCTGACAGATTCAGAACAATCCCACTGTAGTAGGCATGGAGGGAGCCCCATGTTTCCAACAGTGATACAGGACCTCACAAAAGAAGAATAGAAAAGATGGTTTGCGTTGCTAACTCTGCGCAGCCTGAGCTATCAGCTGTCAAAGCTTTAGTGGCTCAAACAATGGCAGCAGTAATAGAGAGGCTTGGGACCTCATTGCCTATTTCTCCTGGCTGATGAAGGTGAAGTTGGTAAGAGTGGCTGTGGACAGGAAGAAAACAGAAAATGCATGGTGTGGGGGAAGGGTGGGGCCGTAGTGAGTAACAAGAGAAATAATTCAAGCTGTTATTTAAGAACAAGTACGCACATTGTGAAATAGTCATGTCTGTAAAGTGATTATATTGCTGACCACAGGGACCTATCAATTATTCATCTAATCCTGTGACTCCTCTGATGTGTCTACTGAAAGTCCTCTTCCGAGTACAGAATGATCGACTGCCGACATGTTCCACTTTGAAGCTTATTCTCGTTTGTTACGTGAACAATTCCATTTGTTTAAACAGGGTGGCTGGATCTTGCCAGAATCTGTCAGCTTCATGTGTTTTTTATTAGTTCTTTACACACACTAGTACAGCAAAGACCAAATCTGGACTCAGGAAATGTAGGAGGTAACAACTGAAATAGCTGATGCCAGCAAAAAGAGCTGCAAAAAATTTAAATTACCCGGTGTTTGGTACTCTTGCATTCTTGAGTCAAACACACCACATAGGTTTCATATGTTAACTGTTAGACCTCCATGGTTCTTGGCATACAATGACTTTCACATTCTATGAAGTCTTCATTTTGTTTCAATCCCTATCCCTCCCTTCAAACAACAGCTCATGTGGGATACAGTTGCTGATAAAGTTATTGGCTGCTCTCTGGTATCTTACTTTAGAATTTATTCTCCCTGTTTTGAACTTGGACACTTATTGGTGACAGGCTACTCAATCATAGGGATTTGTATAGCCAAGTACACCCCTGCCCCCCTCAAACACGTGTGCGCATTTCATTGCAGGTTAACAGGGAGGCCTTGTGGCACAGTGATAGCATCCCTACTGCAGGACCAGAGGCTCCATGTTAGAGCCCAACACCAGGACCTGTTCACCACGAAAGGAGAGTTCAACGGGCTGATGATCAGCTCAGAAATCCTTCCGCCACTTCCCCCACTACTCCCCAATGGGTAAAAAAGACAGAATGGGTCTGAAGATGCTCTAACAACAAGAACTATACGTTAATGGTCAGAGCTGAGGAATAGGAACCCTGACCCATTTTTCTAAAGGTCGTGAGTTCGATCCCTGTACTGGTCTTTCTTGATTCTCCAGGTACAATCACTGTGACCAATTATAGAAACATAGAAAATAGGTGCAGGAGCAGGCCATTCAGCCCTTAGATCATGCATCACCATTCATGACTGATCATGCACTTTTGGTATCCCACTCCTGCTTCTCTTCATATCCCCGATCCCTTTAGCCGCAAGGGCTTCATCCAGCTCCCTCTTGAACATATTTAATGAACTGGCCCCAACAGCTTCCACAGGTTCACAACTCTCAGAGTGAAAAAGTTCTTCACGTCTCAGTCCTGAATGGCTTACCTCTTATTCTTAGGTTGTGACCCCTAGTTCTGCATTTCCCCAACATCGGGAACATTTGTCCCGCGTCTAGTCTGTCTGGTCTCATTAGGGTTTTACATGTTTCAATAAGATCCCCTCCCATTCTTCTAAATTACAGTGAGTACAAGCCCAGGCGATCCAGTCTCTCTTCATATGTCAGTCCTGCCACTCCAGGAATCAGACTGGTGAACCTTCGCTGGATTCTTTCAATAGTAAGAATGTCCTTCCTCAAAATACGAGGCCAAAACTGCACACAATAATCTAGGTGTGACCTCACCAAGGCCCTGTATAACTGCAGCAAGACATCGCTACTCCTATACTCAAATCCTCACTTGGCTATGTCTCTACTATTGCCACACCAGCTGAGCTCAGCTAATTCCACACAGTGGAAGGGATCAAACCTGCTGGTCTGTAAGCCTCCAACCCAAACAGCTGGTGCACGTACCCACTAACCAATTAGGGGAGCAGAAGCAGAGGAATTTTAAATTGACTGTCTTAAGGACTTATTTATTTTGTCGCCTTCACTGAAGGCCAAGTGTAATCTTGTTAACTGCTGCATGAAATGTGAATAATCATCCATCTTGTTTAGCGAGAGCAAACTCATATCAAAACGCTCCGCCAGCGAGGAAAGTTGCCTAATGAAAAGGCTAGCCTTTTCAGGCTCTTGAGTTCAGGCACTCGTAGCTTCCAGGTTTAAATGCAGAACAAAGGCTGTAAATTTAATCATGTCTCCAAAGAAAATAAATTCATAATGAGATCATTAACAAAGCGGTTAGCTGTCGCATAAATAAGCAAGTGCAGGATGAAGGCCAGACAAGTTAATGCAGAATGTGGGCCAAGGAGTTTCACACAGATGCCATTAAATACTCGCTTACAAAGCTATCAGCTTTACCCACATTCCGCTCTCAATTTTATTCAAAACTAAATAAATGGAAAATGGTGGGTTTGGGAGGGGGGTCATTAACTTAACATAACTTCTCTCCTTTAGGCTACAATTCCGACCAGCAGTACCTGCCCAATCTCTATATCCTACCTTATTCATGCCAGAGCTGCACTTATAGACTGCTTTGCTGAGACAATGAGTGTGTTCAGATTTTCAGGGGGGAGTGACGCCTGTGCATATACAAAATATACTAACTATGTTGCACATGGATTCTAACGTGCCAACCTGAAGTTAATGTAGAATGAGCTATTAATGTAGACCCAATTAACACTACTTACACAGTTCCGTAGAGAAATTCATATCCTGTTTATCTTATCTATGAGAAACTAGCATATATATTTTTCTAACACGAAAATGGTACCAAAATAACGGATATTTTCAAAGACTTGGCAATAGGTAGTCGCTGGGCTCGAGGCCAATACTCCCTGCAAATCATGCCAAATGCAATAAAATTTCTAACACGAAGGGTCACAATGCTTTTCACTGTCTGTATCACTGCACGGGCTGTAACTTTTGATGACCAAGCCCTTATTGTGAACTTCAGTCAATTAACAAATGTTCAGTGAAGCCAAAGTCAACACAAAACAGCAGTCAATCAATAAGATAATTATATGAATGAGAGAGTAACAATAACTTGCACATCTTAATGGTGGAGTTTTAACTCATTTAAATCACTGATTTGATAGTGAGATTACTTAGTGAACAATGAGTTTCAGATAGTCTCTGATCAGTTAGTCAGTCAGTATTTGTGTTTGCTCCTTGTATTACCATTGAACAGCCCACTTCTGTGTCCTGGTTTACCAAACTAATATCAGGAATTGATGGACTGTTTTACGAGGAATGGTTGGAGAGATTAAGCCTGTATCCATTGGAATGTAAGAGAGTAAGGAGTGACATTATCAAAACTTTTAAGATCCTGAGGGTGAATCAAAGAGTAAGAGGCAACTTGATTGAAACCTTTAAGATCCTGAGGGGTATTGCCAGGATGGCTGCGGGAAGGATGCTTCTTCTTGTGGGAGAATCCAGAACTAGGGATCACAGTTTGAAAATATGGGGTAACTCATTTGACCAAGGGTAGAACAAGGAGGGAGGTTCTGTGGAGGCAGTTTCAGGAGTTGGGAACTGAAGAGCAGGTTCCAAGAACAGAAGGTTTAATGATTAGGGGTATATAATGGAGCAGCACAGTGGTTAGCACTGCTGCCTCACAGCACCAGGGACCCGGGTTCAATTCCAGCCTCGGGTCACTCTCTGTGAGGAGTTTGCACATTCTCCCCATGTCTGCATGGGTTTCCTCTGGTTGCTCCAGATTCCTCCCACATTCCAAAGATGTGTGGGTTAGGTTGATTGGCCATGCTAAATTGACCCCAGTGTCAGGGGATTAGCAGGGTAAACGTGAGAGGTTAGGGAATAGGGTTTGGGTGGGATTGTGGTTGGTGCAGACTCGCTGGCCTGAATGGCCTCCTTCTGCCCTGCAGGGATTCTATGAATTAAAAAAACAGAACCACCGTGGTTCTAATCTCTGGATTACTACCCGAGCCATGGGCAAATTGGCCAAGGATACATAAAAATTAGAGAGATGAATACATGGCTCAAAGACTGGTGTAGGAAAAGTGTGTATCAGTTCATGGGACATTGGCACCAGTACTGGGGACAGTGGGGACTATACCATTGGGACAGCCTATACCTGAACCAAGCTGGGACCAGTACTCTTGGAGACTACGGAAGTAGAGACAGCTTTAAACTAACGAATGGGGGTGAGGTTTCAGTTGTGTGGAAAATTAGGAAGTCAGAGTTAAAGGTAGGTGTGCAGGTTGGTGATCAGTTTGAGTCAAGACAAAGCTACAGGTAGGGAAAGATCATATGAATATTATATTACACCAAGGACTCATACAATGGCCCTAACTAGGAGGGGGTGGGGTTCCAAGAACAGAAAGTTTAACATTCAGGGTGTATGATGGAGAAATGGCACAGGATAGTGAGGGGAACATGACTGTCAAAGTGTTGCAGGCCGGAGCAGGAAATGTAACAAAACTATGCAACGCAAAGCAAATCTAGAGTTGTAAACCGCTAAAAATCAAAAGCTAAATGTTCTTTATCTAAATGCAATAAACACTTGCATCAAGATAGATGAGTTGATAGCACAGATTGCAACATATGAGTATGATGCATTAACTATTACTGAAACATGGTTGCAGAGTGACCAGGGCTGGGTGCTCAACATTCCTGGATCTACAATGTTCCGAAGAACTGGCCAAAGGGAAAAGGAAACGGGGCAGCATCATTAATCAAGGAAGGTTTCACAGCAGTGATGAGTCGTGATATAAATGCAGTGGATAGTGATGTGGAATCAGTTTGGGTTGAAATCATGAACTGTAGGGGAAGGAAGACAAGAGTGGGAATAGCCAACGACCCCCAAAATGAGACCTCTCAAGCAGTCAGAGCATCAATGGGGAAATATCAAGGGCATGATTAAAGAGATCTGCAATTATCATGGCAGAATTTAATTTGCATGTTGATTGGACAAACAAAACTGGCAAGGATAGCACAGAAGGAGAATTTGTGGAGTGCATCAGGGATTGCTTTTCAGAGCAATGCATTGCGGGACCTACCCAGTAATGGGCTATTTTAGATTTGGTTTGTATAATGAAAAAGGATTAGTAAGGGATCTTGTGCTTAAGGACCCCTTAGAGGGTAGTGACCACAATCTGATAGAATTCCAGATAAAGTTTGAGGGTGATCTCCATAGATCCATAACCAGTGACTTCAACTTAGATAAGAGCAGTTATTATGGTACGAGGGGGATATTTTGGCCTTGGAGGGAGTGCAGAGGAGGTTTACTAGGCTGATGCCGGAGTTGAGGGGGTTGAGCTATGAGGAGAGGCTGAATAAACTAGGCTTGTACTCGTTAGAGTTTAGAAGAATGAGGGGAGATCTCATTGAGACGTATAAGATGATGAATGGGATGGATAGGATAGAGGTGGAGAGGCTCTTCCCGCTCAGAAAGGACAGTAGGACTAGGGGGCACAGCCTCAAGATAAAGGGGGGGCGGTTTAGAACAGAGTTGAGGAGGAACTTCTTCACTCAAAGGGTGGTGAATCTCTGGAATTCTCTGCCCGTTGAGGTGGTGGAGGCTGCCTCGCTAAATATTTTTAAGACACGGGTTGATGGGTTTTTGATAAGAGAGGGGATTAAGGGTTATGGGGAGAGGGCGGGAATGTGGAACTGAGCCACGACAGATCAGCCATGGTCTTATTGAATGGCGGGGCAGGCTCGAAGGGCTAGATGGCCTACTCCTGCTCCTATTTCTTATGTTCTTATGTCT
Organism: Carcharhinus amblyrhynchos; assembly: GCF_965287045.1. Taxonomy (NCBI): domain Eukaryota; kingdom Metazoa; phylum Chordata; class Chondrichthyes; order Carcharhiniformes; family Carcharhinidae; genus Carcharhinus; species Carcharhinus amblyrhynchos. The sequence goes on from NC_137327.1 coordinate 137,494,668, forward strand.
AAGGTGAACTGGGTAAACAACTTATGATACAGGTCAGTCAATCAGCAGTGACAGATACTCAAACAGATGGTCCAAAATGCTCAGCAGGAGTTTATCCCAATCAAAAAGAGAGATTCCATGAGGAAGGCAAAATCCATGGTTAACAAAGGAGGTCAGGGATAATGTTAAATTGAAAAGCAGAATATACAAAGTGGCAAGGATTAGTGGTAGACCAAAGGTCTGGGAAGTTCTTAGCGTCCAACAACAAAAGACAAAAAAAACTCATAAGAAGGGAGAAAATGAATTTTGAAAGAAAACTTGTATGCAGCATAAGAACAAACAGTAAGAGTTTCAATGGGTATAGATATATAGGAAATGGCGGTGAAGGTAAATGTGGGATCTCTATCGAATGAGGCTGGTGAATTAATAACAGCAAACAAAGAAATGGCAGATATTCTAAATAAATTTTTTGCATGTCTTCACTATGGAAGACATTGCAAATATTTCTAAGATATTAGATGAGCTCATCTCAAGTAACATGACAGAACTTACAAAAATCCCAATCACAAGGGATAGCGTATCAGAGAATGATAAATGTGGACAAGTCACCAGGACTTGAACTACACGGATGCTATGGCTTTAACGGAAGTGGCTGCAGAGATAGTGGACCCACTGGTTCAAATTTTTCATAACTTGCTAGATTCCGGGAGGGTACCAGACGATTGGAAAACAGACAATTGTTCAAAATGGAGAAAGGCAGGAGGCAGGAAACTGTAGGACAGTTAGCTTAACATCTATTACTGGCAAAACGCTAATATCATTTATCAAAGAGGAAATAGCTAATCCTTTAGGAAAGCTGAATGTAGACAAACCTAGTCAACATGGTTTTATGAAAAAATTGACAAATTTGCTTGAATTCTTTGAGGATGTAACAGGAACAGTAGATAGAGGGAAACCTGTAGATGTAGTGTCTTTAGATTTCCAAAAGACATTTGACAAGGTGCTGCATAAGAGGTTGGTGAATAAAGTAAAAGCTCATAAAACTGGAGAAGTCTGTTAGCATGGATTGAAAACTGGCTGTCACATAGAAAACAGAGAGTTGGAATAAATGGGTCCTTTTTTGGATTGGAAAGATGTAACAAGTGGATTACTGCAAGGATCAGTTCTTGGCCTGCAATTGTTCGCTAATTACATTAATGACCTGGGGGAAAGAACAGAATGTAAGGTTTCCAAATTTGCCGATGACATGAAGATAGGTGGAAGCGCGTGTCGTGATGAGGACATTGTGATTTTGCAATGAAATAAGTGATAGATTGGATGACTGGGCGAAATCCTGGCATATGGAGTTTCATGTGGGGAAGTGTGAGCTCATGCACTTTGGTAGGAGGAATCAAAAGGCAGATTATTATCAAAATGGTGAGAAACTGCAGGTGAGTGAGGTACAGAGGGAACTAGGTGTTCTCATGCATGAATCACAGAAAGCTAGCAGGTAGGTCCAACAAGTAGTGAAGAAGACAAATGGCATTTTGGACTTTATAGCAGAGGGGTTGGAGTTTAAAAGTAGAGCGGTCTTGTTGCAATTGTACAGGGCATTAGTGAGGCCTCACCTGGAATACTGCGTACAGTTTTGGTCCTCTTACCTATAAAAGAATATAGGAACATTAGAAGCAGTCCAGTCTAGGTTTGTATTCTTTGGAGTTTAGAAGAGTGAGGAGTGAGCTTATTCAGACAAATAATATATTCATTAGTGGGACATGGGCATTGCTGGTTGGCCAGCATTTATTGCCCATCCTTAGTTGCCCTTGTGCAGTTGAGAATCAACCACATTGCTGTGGCTCTGGATTCATACATCGGCCAGACCAGGTAAGGACAGCAGATTTCCTTCCCTAAAGGACATCAGTGAACCAGATGGGTTTTTCCGACAATCGACAATGGTTTACGGTCATTGGTAGATTTTTTTTTGTTGAATTCAAATTCCAATGTCTGCCGTGGTGGGATCTTTAAAGGGTTTGACAGGGTTGATGGTGAAATGTTTTCATTAGTAGCTGAGTCTCAAACAAGAAACATAGCCATAAGATAAAGGGCCAGTCATTTAAAACAGAGGGGCGTAGAGTCATAGAATTCCTTCTTGAATCTCTGGAATTCTCTACCTCAAAGGGTGGTAGAGGCTGGATCATTAGAAATTTTCAAAGTGGAGGTGGATAAATATTTGATAGATCAAGAAATAGAGAGCAATGGGGAAATGGCAGAGAAGAGGAGTTGAACCAGCGTAGGTCAGCCATGATCATATTGAACGGTGGGCAGGCTTGAAGGCCCTGGTGACTGACTCAAAAAACAAAGAAAATTACAGCACAGGCTCAGGCCTTTCGGCCTTCCAAGCCTGCATCAATCAAGCTGCCCGACTGAACTAAAACCCACTAGCCTTTCAGGGACCATATCTCTCTATTCCCATCCTATTCATGTATTTGTCAAGAAGCCCCTTAAAGGTTATATTGTATCTGCTTCCACTACCTTCCCTGGTATCAAGCGGTTTTGAGAAGGGAAGGTCATGTCTCACTAACTTGATCGAGTTTTTCAAGGAAGTAGTGAAGATGATTGATAAAGGTCGAGCAGTGGATGTTGTCCACATGGACTTCAGTAAGGACTCTGACGAGGTCCCTCGTGGCAGACTGGTGCAGAAGGTGAAGTCGCACGGGATCAGAGGTGGACTGGTAAGGTGGATACAAAACTGACTCGGTCAAAGAAGACAGGGTAGCAGTAGGAGGGTGCACTTCTGAATGGAGGGCTGTGACAAGTGGTGTTCCTCAGGGATCAGTGCTGGGACTATTGCTGTTTGTAATATATATAAATGATTTGAAGGAAAATATAATTTGTTTGATTAGTAAGTTTGCGGATGACACAAAGGTTGGTGGATTTGCAGATAGTGATGAGGACCATCAGAGGATACAGCAGGATATAGATCAGTTGGAGACTTGGGCAAAGAGATGGCAGATGGAGTTTAATCCAGACAAATGTGAGGTAATGCATTTTGGAAGATCTAATACAGGAAATATACAGTAAATGGCAGAACCCTTAAGAGTATTTATAGGCAGAGGGATCTGGATGTACAGGTACACAGGTCACTGAAAGTGGCAATGCAGGCGGAGAAGGTAGTCAAGAAGGCATACGGCATGCTTGCCTTCATCGGCCAGAGTATTGAGTTTAAAAATCGGCTCCTGCTTGTTTTTCTTGTGTTGAGACAGATTTGAGGAGAATTTTTTCTCTCAAAGGATCATGAGTCTTTGGAATTCTCCTCCTCAAAAGGCAGTGGACGCAGAAGTCTTTGAATGTTTTTAAAGGTAAAGATGGATAGATTCTTGATTAACAAGAGGATAAAAGATTATTGGTGGTAAGCAGGAATGTGGGGTAGAGGTCACAATCAGATCAGCCATGATCTTATTGAATGACTGGGGAGCTTGGGGGGGGCCAAGTGGCCCACTCCTGCTCCTAATTGGTGTGTTTGTACGTTCATTTTTTGTTTTCTTCCTTGCTTGCATACAACCATGAAGACACAAACACAAACAAACAAGGTATTTTTACACTGCAAGATTGATTCAAGACCTCCAAATCAAACGAGGCAGAAAGAATGGGTGGAATTTGCCAGTCCCACCCGCTGAGGGAATCGTAGTGGGTGAGGACAGAACATTTGGCGGAAAATTTAAAGGTCCATTGACCTCAGGCGGGAATTTCTGGCCTTGGGATAGCTGGAAAATCCCACCTAGAGGCTTTGTTGCCTAATGGCAAGATCAAATTCAAAAAGATTACATACAGCCTCAAGGCTGGTCCACTGAACTATTTAAGACTATGAAATGGTTAATTCCCACTCTTCAGTCTTAATGAAGAAGTTCATCTGTGACATAATTACTCAGTAAATATATTGTTTTCCCTCTATCAAAACTTGCTACACCTAGGAAATTCTTCATTGTAACTTGAACTATTGAATCACAGAATTTTAACTAACTAATTTTAGCCAGAAGAGCTATTAATATTTGCGCTAACACAGTTCCTTATAGTGTGGAATGTGGTGGGACAGTTGCATGTTGAAGGGAATTATTACACAGCTGCCGCTGGTGTGTAGTGCCAGTCTAGTCACTGGTAAATGATGCAATGCTGGGCTCACACTCTGCTGATCGCAGGATTCTGTTCCCATGTATCAGACAAGAGGCAGCCAAGGGAGTCATCCTCACTACTGCAGATCAACTCTGGTCCTGTTGATAATGGAAACACAAAGCAAAGGTGAGGAACTGGCTGACAGGTTATCTTTAACACTGACTGTCCCTCTTTTAAACCTTTTACCCTTTCCCATTGCCTCAAGAATTGCTCTTTGGAACCCTTTAAAATAGCAATTTAAAAATAATGTACAATCCCACCCCAATATAGATGGAGAAAAAGCAAATTCTAAAGTCTTTCACGAACCCAACATTTTAGGAATAAATTACACAATTCAATCGGTTGACTTATTTTTCCTGCTACCTTATCCAACGGCAAGTTCATGAGGGAGACTCGATCAATGATCACTTGGAACTCGCTACTTACAATTTGTGTGAAATTGGCAATACAACTACCAAGATTGAAATGATGTTACTAAAGTAAATGCTAAACATGTAATTATGCAGATAATAATACATGATAACCCTTGTACAAAAATTGAACTTGTTAATCAAAATCCATTGTACATTGATAATCAATACAAAAGTGGAAATTTTAGCAAACAGACATCAGCGAACCAATGGCATTTTTGGTACTTTATTAGGAATTTCAGCACTGGTGCAAAGAAAGCATGGGGTAGGGATAGAAATGGTTTTAATACTAGGATACAGAAGAATAGTCAAAATTCCAGAAATTACAAAGAAGCTTTATTGTGTCACAACTCAACCAAGTTACGACAATCCTCCCTTTTAAACTGGTCAGACAATTAGATTATATGCGTAATTTATGCAAACCTAAACAAAACTAGATCACATGACCCTCAGATCTCAACTTACCCATCATAAATTGCATTGTTACGTCGGAATAAAATGTTTCTGAATAAGAAACTATCAGTTATCCAGCAATATTCCCTTAAGTAGCTAAACAGAACAGCATTGTACAAAACAAGGGGAGATGAGTTCTGCTTTTACACTGAGGTACTAACCTTCTTCCAGTTCATCAAGGCTGGTAATCTTCCCAATCCCATCAATGGAAAAGATGATGCGAACTCCCTGTGGCAAGTTCACATTATCGGAAAGGGTTCGGGTCAGGTCTGCCAGCAGAGCATCAAAGGAACGGAAGCGATCGGCAGATATTGCATACACGATGCCCTTGAAGTACCGATCCCCATTGCGGTAGAAGCGGACCTTCTTGGCTTTCTTCTCAGTGGTCAGGGCCTGCAAGGTTCGGGTGCGGTAGAAACTGCAATGAGCACTGTGTGTGGGGCTGGGTAAGCCATTCATCCTTGAACCCTTTGAGTAACGTGTCTTGTCCCTTTCGTCAAAATGGCCGAAATCCAGCTCTTTATCTTGGAACATACTTCGGTTAATTGGTCAGAATTGAAGATCAAACAAACCTGCAATAGACATAAGGCTCAAGTTCACGCACAGCAAGAGTTTGTGAAAATCAAGAAAATCCTTGGCAGCTAAAAAGTCTAAAGCACAGAATACTTCTCCAATAATTGGTTCATAATTCTGATTTAAGTAGACATTTTTAATTTGCTGGGAATATGTATTGAAGTTGGGGAGGGAGCACTGGCACCATTTTTATCCCCACATTGTATATGTTCCTTCCATGCAAAAAGGTTTGGCAACCTTTCTCAAAGACCACAGGAGTCTAGTCTTAGAAATGGAAATATTACACTGGAGCAGTCGATTTCTAATGAACCACATTGTTGGCATACAGTAGAGGGAGCTTTGCTCAGCATTGCATCAAGCTCTATTATATCCAGTACTCAATTTCTGACTTGAGAAAGCATTCCATTTGCCAGTGGTGGACTAACTCAACAAAATTAAAGTTCACAAAGAAAAGCTTTTGAGAGCTTATCTTCTGCCTAATTTTCTATAGGAGCCTACATTTAATGACATTTAAAAGCCCTTTAATTTTATAAAATGTTCTAATTTTTTTAAAAAGTAAAGTTTTGTTCTATCCTGTACAAGCTCATTTAGTGCTGAGATCATTCATTAATAGCTAGTGCCAGATTAAATAGGAAATTTCTGTTGAAACATGTTTTTAACATATAGATGAAATCAGAAAATTGAATTTGTGATCTCTGAGTGCAGTGACTGCTTTTTCAGACACTAAGGAAGTTTGGACAACCCGTAATCAGTCGGTAAACGGACCATAAGCACATTAATCACATTTCCACCAATGTTATCCACAATAAAACACCCAAACCAATTGGTTACTGAAATAGCTAGACATAAATCAGCAAAACGGAATTCTTTAAATATACATATCATTAGTGAACTGAATGGGTAGAAATCAGTTCAATTCAGGATGCACAATCACAATTCCCAGTGTTTACCCCTACCCTACAATCTCCTTTAAGAGCTTCTTTTCCCCATGAGATTAATTTGCCCTCATGTGAATACAATTTCATGAAATTGGAACATTACAGCAATCCACTTTGAAAACAAATGGACTTTCATTTATTGTATGGTCCCAAGGGCATAATGTACATTTCAACTCACTATACATTCAACTAATTATTTGTGGTGTCCAGTCACTATAGTTATATAGGCAAACATGACAGCCAATTTGAATGAACTGATATATATATCAAGCTGATATGAATGCCATTAATTTGCCTTTGATAACAATCATTTAGAGACGAAGCAGGAGAACTCCCTTATTTTACATCCACTTGAACAGACTATCCAACAATAGCATCACCAATAATACTGAATCCCTTCAGCACCAGAAGGAAGTGTCTCTCTAGTTTACAGGTTCAGCCCTCAAAGTCAATCAGAGATAAGAATTCCATTACCGAGCCAAGCTAGTACTTACAAAGTGAACATAGGAAACAAAGGACTGATGAGTTCATCTAATGATTTGATAGCCACAGACGCAGTATAATCACTTCAGTGTAATGTCATTATGACGAAAATAGCCTAGGCCTCTTCTAGACTCACTCACTAACCATAACATTTCTACATTGTAGAAGGAGGCCATTTGGCCCATCAAGCCTGCACTGACTTTCCAAAAGAACATTTTACATGGCCAATCCACCAACCTATACATCCCTTGTGAGTATGTGGTGATTTAACGTGGCCAATCCTCCTAACCTGCATATCATAGAATCCCTATAGTGCAGAAAGAGGCCATTTGGCCATTTGAGTCTGCACCAACAACAATCCCACCCAGGTCCTTTCCCTGTAATCCTACCTATTTACCCTACTAATCTCCTTGATACCAAGGGGCAATTGACCATGGCCAATGAACTTAATCTATACATTTTTGGATTGTGGGAGGAAACTGGAACACCCAGAGGAAAGCCACACAGACAAAGGGAGAATGTGCAAACTCCACACCGTCACCTAAGGCTGGAATTGAACCTGGATCCCTGGTACTGCGAGGCAGCAGTGCTAACCACTGTGCCACCATGCTACCCATCTTTGGACTAAATGCACCAATGTTCCTTTAACCAACTTCCATTTAACAGAACCATATGTTGAGCAGTGATACACTGGACATTGACAGGGATTGGATATCGGTGCTGAATACATGTAGATGTCACTTGGAATTCCACTGATTTTTTTCCTCCTGTCCTAAAAGCATGGATTGATCCATGGGTTGCGCTGGTACCTCAGTGGTCAACATCTATCTCTGCCTAGAGAATGGACATGCTAATAAATTGATGGGATGCCATTAAAAAGGTGTTCCTCCATTCCCTCAACATCCAACTGACATGAGAGCAGGAAATTTAGTTGATATTAACCTCTCTCTAGATTGGCAACATTGATGTTAATTGGTGCTGCGATATAGGTTAGAGATTGAATGGGGTGGGGGATTGCTTGGTTTGTGGGGGTCACACCCACTCTCAGTTGAGCTTCCAGTAAATTACAACCCAAGTTGTTGTTAATGATCCATCAAGCAATACAAATCAACCCGTAGCACTATTTCTATGCATTGTTCGTGTAGCCCACAGGGGGAAAAAAAAAACATGGTTTCAATGCAAACTTCCTCATTCCAAAGGCAAGCTTTCATTCCGTCCTGTGGGCATGACTACATGACCAGGTCATGTTCATGGGGAGAAAGTCCTTTCCCTTGTGACACCTGAGTGGGTTCAGAAGTGAGGGGGGGGTTTAGATAAGTCCAGCCAGTATCATTACACACACACACACACACACATACAGCTTGGTAATAGCGGATTTTTCAGGTCTGCCTTGAGACTAAGCTGTTGTGTGAAGTGGAAATGTCAGGTTGGTGCAGCAGAAGGTGCTGTTTCCGAGACTGGAAATGGAGAGGGGAATTGGTAGGTTAGGCAGTGTGGAAACAGAGAGCTGTGCTGAACCAAATCCGTGTGACATTGCCTCAGAGAATGGAGCAAAATCTACCCAAGTGACAGCCTCCATTTAAAAAAAAATTCAAAATGTGCTCATTCCGGCTCCAACCGCAAGTGATCCTCAAAAGTGACCCAACACTAGAACACAATTCTTTCTAAAGGAAAAAGGGGACAAAAAAATCACCAAAACCAACCTTTTGTACCTTTCTCAGTCACACATTAAAACACAAGCGGCAATTTATCCCTGACCCCATGCCTTAAGGTAACGATTTCTGGGGAGGGGCTTCTCTCTTGCTATGTACTGTGTATCTAATATAACGGTTTACCAATAAAATGTATTCATTTATTCATAAACGACTCGGAAAAGAGAAAAAAAAGGTAAAACTGGACACATCGCACGGAAGGCTCACATTAAACACTTGTTAACAAAGGAGCCAGAATCAGTTAGAGAAAAAAAAGCCCTCTGAACTGTTACTGTCAAAGGCATCTTAACAAAGGGAATTCATTACAGCGATGTATTAAACCACCGCACGGTTAAAGAACAGAAATGTAAAGCTCGCTGTGAAAGATCCCTAGGTTTAGATACAAATTCACATTCAATGGGGAAAAAAAATATACAAAGTGTAGCGATCCACTTGAAGGAAAGGCACCATTGTCTATTCATTTCAATCTGCAATATGTATTTCCAATTGGTTGGATTGGAAATGTTAACTCCTGTCCAGAAATCCCGAAAAAATGCTAAGGAATGACTACTTTAAGGTGAGAATATACCAGGCGAGTGGGAACGAACACGAAATGTACAAGAGAAATCCCACCGTCTCCATATATCAATTGCAGAGACACTGAGATAAATCATTTCTCAATTCACAGCGAGTCAATATCTTACTGCAGAACGCCAAGCTCGATAAAAGTGCTACAAAGAATTGTGCACGGGTATCTATATAGAGAGATAGATACCAGACTGCGGCTTTCTTTTTGTTTATTTCTCCGGTTTCTTTTTTAACTTAAGCAAAGGAGCAACTCACCAATTTGTGTGCAGTGTGGACAGGGTGTGGATGCAGAGAGAAAGACAATCCCAGTCTGCTTTTGTTGTCTGCACTCGGGCTAGCCAGACCCACCACTGTGGAAACGTTGGATTCCTCGGGTCCTAGTGCGAGTCAGCGTCCTTTCCCTCCCCTACATCTACCCAAACCAGCCAACGAGTGTACCCAGGGAGACCTCGTCCCCCCTGTGAATGAAAAGTGAAAAACATTTTATTTGTTGTCAAAAAGCAATTGGAACACCAATTCTGCCAGTTTACACACTGGATTCATTGTTGCTTCGTGAGATTGTATAATGCGAGCTCATTCTAACAACTCCAGACAGCTGGTGAATGATGTTCTCGGAGAATAATCATATTTCTTTCGGACCACAATAAATCCTGTTGAGTTCGGTTTCGACACGAAGGGACCGTTGCTGATATTTGAAAAAGAATTTATTTTATTAGTGCCATAAGTAAGCTCATGCTAACACTGCAATGAAGTTACTGTGAAAATCCCCTAGCCACCACACTCCTGTTTGGGTGCACTGAGGGAGAATTTAGCATGGTCAATGTACCTAACCAGCACATCTTTCGGACTGTGGGAGGAAACCAGAGCACTCGGAGGAAACCCACGCAGACACAGGGAGAATGTGCAGACTCTGCACAGACAGTGACCCAACCCAGGTCCCTGGCACTGTGAGGCAGCAATGCTAACCACTGTGCCACCATACAGCCCCAAAAGAAAGGCATTAACACACCTCAGAACATTTCAAGGTGCTCCACATGAAATTACTTTTTTTTGATTTGGTTTATTATTGTCACAGGTATTGGGATACAAGGAAAGGTGTTGTTTCTTGCAGGCTATAAGAACTTAAGAACATAAGAAATAGGAGCAGGAGTAGGCCATCTAGCTCTTCGAGCCTGCCCCGCCATTCAATAAGATCATGGCTGATCTGTCGTGGCTCAGTTCCACATTCCCGCCCTCTCCCCATAACCCTTAATCCCCTTGCAGACAGAGTATACCGTTCATTGAGCACATAGGAGAGAAGGAAAGGAGACCGTGCAAAATGTATTGTTGCAGTCACAGTTAACGTGTAGAAAAAGATCAGCTTAATATATGGTAGATCCATTCAAAAGTCTGATGGCAGCTGGGAAGAAGTTGTTCTTGAGTCAGTTGGTACCTCAGATTTTTGTATCTTTTTCCCTATGGAAGAGAGAGTGTCCGGGATGCGTAGGGTCCTTGATTATCTATAGTGACATGTAGACAATAGTTTTTATTACTTGTTTACTAGACACTTTAAGGTAAAAGGTTTTCCCTTATTGAAAATATTCACAGGCAGTGACATAGGTTCTGATTTCACCACCACTTCCCCACCCAAAGACTGCACCTTGCATTTCCCTGTTTCATGTCAATGATCCGAGGCTGTAACAGGACAATATGGTCTTCAAATGACTACTGGCCCTTTGCCAATGACACATGAGGCAGTTTTCCACCACATTTACAAATATTTAGACGTGCTGGTTAGGTGCTTTGACCGTGCTAAGTTCTCCCTCGGTGTACCTGAACAGGCACTAGAGTGTGGCGACTAGGGGATTTTCACAGTAACTTCATTGAATTGTTAATGTAAGCCTACTTGTGACATTAACAAAAAAACTTTTTTAAAAAATTACAAATATTTACCCAGTGACATATCAATGGCAAGTTTATTCGCATAAATCTCAGCGAATGGGAGGAGTTTTTGTCCAGTCAGTTTGTTTGGTGACAGCTCCACCTCATAGCTCCTACAACGCTTTCCAAATGCAGAGTGGTACTGTACATGTACATGTGTTCACACACATCTGGATTTGCTCAGCTTGAGGTAAATTCACGATATGGACATTTCAGTTATTTAAGAAAAGGAAAAATGACAGCACCAAGTGTCATCCACCCGCCCCTACTTTTCCCAGATTTACATTCTGACCCTAGTGTTTGCTTTGAGCTGTAATTTCCAGCGATGATCCGATGGGCTTTGGGACCCTGGAGAAGTCCTGTAGTCAGCAGAAAGGGAAGACTGGGGACCAAAGGTTTGGGATTCTGCGGCGACTCCACACTCATTGTAATGCAGGTGTGACCCCCGTCCAAACCATCAGCCCAGCATGGGCCAAGATTCTGCACCTTTGTTTTTATATTTCAAACAGAGTTACATTATCACAGTCAGAAAGGAAGCTGTAGCAATGTTTGATTTGCTCAGAGAAAGGGGCTCCTTCTCTCCTGTTTAATATCTGATAAAAAAAACCTCTGCAGCAAAAAGGGAGGGGAGATTTTTTCTGCTTTTAGTTTCAACCAACGGGGCCCTAAAAGGGGCCTGCACTCAATCTCATGGAGATTGATATTTATACATATATATATATACACAATTCTGTCCCTGAATGAAGTTACGAGTGTCATTGTGCGTGCATTTTCTGAACAATTTGTTGGCCCAACATTAACCAGTTTATTAAAATATGTTCTGATGTTTTTATAAGACAACCCTCTCTATCAGTGCGATACTTAATCCTTCTTCCCACCTACTTTGTACTTTTGTTTAAACCGCTGGTTTTGTTACCTCGTGTTTCTTGATGTCATCATTTGAGGCAAATTTCTTTGAGGTGATTTCCAGAATTATACAAGCCACGTTCCAAGTCACAGAATGGAATGTAATAGCTTTTGCTCTCACCCTGAAATGACTATTGATCTAACCCTCCATTACTAAGGGGTGAAATTACAGTCGGCCCAGACCCTCAGAAGAATGGATTTTAAATAATTGCTTTCAATGTCAGTAAATCTCATCATTTCAGCACAACAGAAGCAGGAGCTAAAACTTCCACGTTCTCTTTATCGACGTAAGTTGCAGCCAGGGTGTAGATGCTTCTGTCCTGAACTGGGGCAACCTGCTGCAGAATCAGCTCCCATTTGGGTTCTGGCAAAGCCTCAGTCACAGCAGCTGGTTGCTGTGTTCCAGGACAGTCTCATGAGGCGGAGAGTCATTTCAAACTCCTCGGCCATTCCCTGTCGGGCACAGCCAAGCTTTGTTCCTTATCCAGCCTCATGATAGCAGAACAATGTAAGCATGCAGTTGTGTCACCCCAGTACAAGGCCTCTTAAACTGTAGAGAGTTCAGATCAAAAATGCAACATGAATTTCAACTTGTCGACGAAATATGGTTTGAACCACTTTTGGAGGCCACAGTAAAGGAGTCAAGATAAAGAACATTGAGTGGAATTGATGAACCAGACTGGGGTCTCTTAAGTGCTCTTGTAGAAAGTGTGTTGGATCATCTGGAAATGGTTTTATTAAACTTTAGCATATTAGTTGGAAATACTCCACTTAGAACTAGAGTCAAATATTCTTCAATTACCTGACTAATGGGAGACAGAGAGAGTCAACTCTCACTGACTATTATGACCATTGTCATTCTCTAAGCAATATACAGTTGGTTACAAACTTCGTTGGTGTGGCAGCAAACATTCAACGTATTTGTATCAATTTTTATGCCCAAGGAACAAAGAATAATACAGCACAGGAAACAGGCCCTTCGGCCCTCCAAGCCTGCACCGCTCATGCTTCCAACTAGACCATTCGTTTGTATCCCTCTATTCCCAGTCTGTTCATGTGGCTATCTAGATAAGTCTTAAACGATCCCAGCGTGTCTGCCTCAACCACCTTGCTTGGCAGTACATTCCAGGCCCCTACCACCCTCTGTGTAAAATACATCCCTCTGACATCTGTGTTAAACTTTGCCCACCTCACCTTGAACTTGTGACCCCTTGTCACCTCTGACCTGGGAAAAAGTTTCCCGCTGTTCACCCTATAGTCGTGTCTGACAAATTTACTGGAGTTCTATGAGGATGTGTCTAGGGCGGTGGATAGAGGAGAGCCGGTGGATGTGGTCTTTCTTGATTTTCAGAAGGCGTTTGACAAGGTACCTCACAAGAGGTTATTGCAGAAGGTAAGGGGGCATGGAGTTGGGGGTAGGGTGTTAGCGTGGATAGAGGACTGGTTGTCCAATAGGAAGCAGAGAGTAGGGGTCAATGGGTGCTATTTGGATTGGCGGATGGTGACTAGTGGAGTGGCCCAGGGGTCAGTGCTGGGGCCTCAGCTATTTACCATTTATATAGATGATCTGGAGGAGGGAACTGAGTGTAGGGTGTCGAAATTTGCTGATGACACCAAAATTGGTGGAAAGGCAAATTGTGCGGAGGGTGGTGAGAGTCTACAGGAGGATCTAGATAGGCTGGGCGAATGGGCCAGGAAATGGCAGATGGAATTTAATGTTGGCAAGTGTGAGGTGGTCCACTTTGGTAGGAATAATGGTAGGAAGGATTATTACTTACGTGGCGAAAAACTGCAGCAGGCGACGGTGCAGAGGGACCTCGGGGTCCTTGTGCATGAGTCGCAAAAACCCAGCTTGCAGGTGCAGCAGGTGGTCAGGAAGGCGAATGGGATGCTGGCCTTCATAGTGAGGGGGATTGAATATAAAAGTAGGGAGGTCTTGCTGCGGCTGTATAGGGCACTGGTGAGGCCGCAGCTGGAGTACTGTGTGCAGTTTTGGGCGCCGTACTTACGCAAGGATATTTTGGCCTTGGAGGGAGTGCAGAGGAGGTTTACTAGGCTGATGCCGGAGTTGAGGGGGTTGAGCTATGAGGAGAGACTGAATAAATTAGGCTTGTACTCGTTAGAGTTTAGAAGAATGAGGGGAGATCTCATTAAGACATATAAGATGATGAATGGGATGGATAGGATAGAGGTGGAGAGACTCTTCCCGCTCAGAAAGGATAGTAGGACTAGGGGGCACAGCCTCAAGGTAAAGGGGGGGCGGTTTAGAACGGAGTTGAGGAGGAACTTCTTCACTCAAAGGGTGGTGAATCTCTGGAATTCTCTGCCCGTTGAAGTGGTGGAGGCTACCTCGCTAAATATTTTTAAGACGCAGGTTGATGGGTTTTTGATAAGAGAGGGGATTAAGGGTTATGGGGAGATGGCGGGAATGTGGAACTCAGCCAAGACAGATCAGCTATGATCTTATTGAATGGCGGGGCAGGCTCGAAGGGCTAGTTGGCCTACTCCTGCTCCTATTTCTTATGTTCTTATGTTCATAATTTTATACACCTCCATTAGGGCGTCTCTCATCCCCCATCTTTCCAGGGAGAACAACTCCAGTTTACCCAATCTCTCTTTATAGCTAAGACCCTCCATACCAGGTAACATCCTGGTAAACCTTTTCTGCACTCTCTCCAAAGCCTCCACGTCCTTCCGGTAGTGTGGTGACCAGAACTGGACGCAGTATTCCAAATGTGGCCTAACCAATGTTCTATATAGCTGCAACATCATACGCCAACTTTTATATTCTACGCCCTGTCCTATAAAGGCAAGCATGCCATATGCCTTCTTCACCACCTTCTCCATCTGTGTTGCCACCTTTAAGGATCTGTGGACCTGCACACCCAGGTCCTCTAGGTTCAAATAGCTCACTGCTCTACTTAAATAAATGCATCAACAGCTCCCTTAAAATAGTCGATGTCAGATTGTCCATTGTAGTGGCAGCACTGTTACCTCTGAGTTAGAGGATCATGTGTTCCCAAAGCTGCAGCAACCTAGGTGACCATTTCAGTGCAGTGCTGGGTGAGGTTCCCTCTATCAAATGAGATGTTGGAATGAGACAAAGCCTACCCTCTTGAGGTGGATGCTAAAGAAGCCATGGCGTTATTTTTGAAATCTAGCAGGGGAATTCATCTTGATCAATACAAATCCCTCAACTAACAAATAGGTCAGTATCACTCTGCTGTTTGTGGAAGCATGCTGTGTGCAAATTATCTGCTGTGCGTTCCATTTTACATCAGTGGACACATTGCATAAATACTTTGGGACATCACGAGCTTATTAAAGAAACCACAGAATAGAAACCCTACAGTGCAGAAATATAAATGCAAGGTTTGTTTCCTTTTCATTTCAATTCTGACTTCAGCCTTGCATGTGAGCATGTTTAAAGTTTATTTATAAGTGTCACAAGTAGGCTTACATTCACAGGGCAATTAAGTTGCTGTAAAAATCCCCTAGTTGCCATAATCCGAGTCTGTTTGGGTACAGTGAGGGAGAATTTAGCATGGCCGATGCACCTAACAAACACATACTTACCCTGCCAGCCTCCTTGACACTAAGGGGCAATTCAGTACTGGCCAATCAACATCTTTGGACTGCAGGAGGAAACCAGAGCACTTGCAGGAAACCCAGGCAGACATGGGGAGAATGTGCAAACTCCACACAGATAGTGACCCAAGCCAGGAATTGACCACGGGCCCCTGGTGCTTTGAGGCAGC
Source organism: Carcharhinus amblyrhynchos (assembly GCF_965287045.1). Classification (NCBI taxonomy): domain Eukaryota; kingdom Metazoa; phylum Chordata; class Chondrichthyes; order Carcharhiniformes; family Carcharhinidae; genus Carcharhinus; species Carcharhinus amblyrhynchos. The sequence continues at coordinate 137,510,516 of NC_137327.1, forward strand.
AGTGCTGACCACTGTGCTACTGTGCTGCCTGTAGGGTCAGGTTCCCATGGTCTTACACCTAAGCACTGTCTTGCCCACCATAGAATTGGAGCGGACAAGGAGCGGACAATGGAAACATCCATTGACCTCGGCCAGGAATTTACAGTTTCGCACAAGTGAGGCCATAAAATCATAAGAACATAAGAAATAGGAGCAGGGGCAGGCCATCTAGCCCCTTGAGCCTGCCCCATCCAAATCCCGCCCAAGAAGTCAAAACCAAAGTGTTGTATTTAGACAAAACAGGGGAAGAGGGCAATTATTGGACCATGGTGCACAGATATAATTCAGCCCATTTTTAAAAGTCATACATTCTGGTTGTATTTTTGTATAATACTATTAGTTATTTACAGATATGTAGCAAAACCTGGACAATCTGTGAAGCAAAAGAAGATTTGGTTGTTGAGTGGCAGTTTCCTTTTAGTGCAAGATAGAGCTTCTACAGCATCACAACTGGCAGGAGGATATGAATAGTCTTTCCATAACAGAGAATGTAGGGATTTATAATTGGAAAATTGACACCCTGTGAGAACAGGAAATGAGATTTTCAAAAGGAAGTGCAGTTTCTTCTAGCTTCAGTCAACAACCTACGTTTATAAAATGCCTTAGTAGGAATATAAATGGGCCATTCAGCTCCTCAAACCTGTTCTACCAACCAATTAGATCAAGACTGATGCGTACCTCAGCTCCATATCCCTTGATCCCCTGATCTCTCAATCTTCATTAGATCATCACACAACATATTAAATGCAAGGGAAGGCCAACCAACATAGACGATGGACACTAAGGCAAAGAGGGAGATATTAAGAGAGGTGCTCAAACACTGAGTGAAAGAGATGAGAATTTAGGATGGTTTTAAAGGAGGGGAGAGATTTGAAGGAATAGAGGATTTTAGTGGGTGTGGATCTATTGAGATGAAGGCATGTTATCAATAATGGGACAATACACAAGGGATCACATTAACAAAAACATCGAGTTGAGGAGGATTTCAGGGGGAAGGGGGCGATGGAGATAGAAAGGGATTTAAATATGAGGGTGAGAATTTTTAATTTGAGCCATTGGGAGCTCTTATCTAACTTAGCTCAACAGGATGAGGCCTGATTCCTTCATGGGAACCTGAGGGAAATTACAGAAGAGGTGCTGCTTTGTAGGACTCTGTCTTTACATTGTTACTGTTCTCCTTCTACTCATCTTCCCTATCAATTGGCTGGATGGCTGGTTCATGATGCAGAGTGATACCAACATACGGGTACAATTCCTGCCTGAGATATCATGAAGGCCCTGCCTTCTCAACCTTGTACCCCACCCCACCCCCCACCATGCCCACCCCCCACCCCTTGAGATGTGATGATCCTTAGGTTAAATCACCACCAGCCAGCTCTCCTCCTTAAAGGGCAGAGCAGCCTATGGCTATCTGGGACTGTGGCGACTTTTATGGACTCTATTCAATGTCCTAAGAGAACATTCTGCATAAATACTACTTGAACTCCAAAAATAATCAATTAAAATTCTGGATATCTTTCAATTCCAAATGTCTATTCTTCAGTTTTGTCCAACCGCCTAACACATGAGCTCCCATTCACTGTAGTAGGGTTTTAATATAGAGTAGTCAATTTCCTGTATAGTTAGCTCCTACAACCTCAATCCTATACTTAAATAGTTATTTATTCAATTGTGTTTTAAAATTCAAGAGCCATGTAAGCAATCCAGTAGCAAACAATACATATATACCTTCTCCTGTGGAAACCAAAGAGATTAGTATAAAGTACTTTTGACATTATGTAATTGCTATTTACATTCGTAGTAATTAGTCCTTTGACTTGTTTTGCAGTAAATAACTCAGGCAATGATCATCTTCAACCAGAGGGAATTTAACCATCGCCCCTTGACATTCAATGGCATTGCCATTGCTGAATCCCCCACTAGTAACATCCTGGTGGGTTACCGTTAACCAGAATCTGAACTGAACTAACGATATAAATATTGCGGCTACAAGAGCAGTTCAAAAGCTAGGAATCATCTGGCAAGTAATTCACCTCCTGACTCCCCGAAGCCTGTCCACCATTTACAAGGCACGAGTCAGCAGTGTTGTGGAATCCCCTCCGTTTGCTTGGATGCGTGCAGCTGCAAAAACAGAAGCAGCTCAATACCATCCAGGACAAAGCAGCCTACATGATTGGTATCCCAGTCACAATCATTAACTCCCTCCATCGCTGATGTGCAATCATCTTCAGTTGCTTCATCAAAACCTTCCCTCCACCATCATATAAGAAATTGGGAAATTTGCTAATGACAGTAGGGTGTGGATTACCATTTATAACTCCTCGGATTCTGAAAGAGTCCGTGACCAGATGAAGCAAGACGTGGACAATATTCCCACTTGGGCTGATAAGTGACCAACAGCAATTGTGACACCTAAGTGCCAGGCAATGATCATCTCCAACAAGAGAGAACCGAATCATCTTGATATCAATGGCACACCCATCGTTGAATCACCAATATCTTGAGGATTAATACTGAGCTGGAATGTAACTGGACCAGTTGTATAAATACTGTGGCTACAAGAGCAGGTCAGCGATTGGGAATTCTGTGGAGAGTAATTCCCTTTCCGTCTATCAGAAGCATCTCCACCAGCTATAAAGCACAAATCAGAATTGTAATGGAGTACACTCCACTTGCCTGGATGAATGCAGTTCCATCAACACTCAGGAAGTTGGACAGCATTCAGGACAAAGCAGCCCACTTGACTGGTACCTCATTCACCATCTTAATTATTTACTCCCCCCAATTCACAGTGGGAGCAACTTGTCATTTACTTTGAGTACTTGCCAAACCCTTGACCTCTGCCACCTTGAAGAACAAGGACAACACAGACACTACCACTTACAAGTTTCCCTCCAAATCATACATCATCCTGACTTGGAGCTACATCATAGAGTGGCACGGTGGCACAGTGGTCAGCACTGCTGCCTCACAGGGCAAGCATGGGTGACTGTCTGAGCAGAGTTTGCACATTCTTCCCATGTCTGCATGGGTTTCCCCCAGGTGCTCTAGTTTTCCCCCATAGTCTGAAAGACATGCTGGTTAGGTGCATTGGCCATGTCAAATTTTCCCTCAGTGTACCCGAAAAGGTGTTGGATTGTGGTGACTAGGGTATTTTCACAGTAACTTCATTGCAGTGTTAATGGAAGCCAACTTTTGACAATAATAAATAAACTTTAAAAAATATTTTTTTAATTTTCACTGGATCAAAATCTTGCAACCCTTCCTGCAGTGCGGATTTACCTACAACACATGGACTGCAGCGATTCAAGAAGGTGGCTCACCACCATCTTCTCAGGGTCAATTAGTGATAGGTAATAAATGCTGGCATAGCCAGCGATGCTCAAATACCATGAAAGAATAATAAATCATGAAGATTAAGCTGCTTCTTAGGAGCTAGACCATAGTTCAAGGAACATAAAAAATCCCAGAAGGAAGAAATTGAAGCAAGAAAAATAAATGTCTGGAGTGTGAAGAAAAGTGAATCCCTTCTAAACAGCAGCATGTGGACACGTCCTTGCATTCTTGAACCAATCTGCTGGCTATGGACAAAGTGCTCCATGTGGATAGCTCAGAAGAGATGAAGACTAAGGGAATAAAACCCTGATAAAGATCTGGAGTGGATCCTCGGTCTGGATATGCCATCTTTACAAAGAGTGTAGGTTAGGTTGATTAGCCATGATAAACTGCCCCTTAGTGTCAGGGAGATTAGCAGGGTAAATACGTGGGGTCACAGGGATAGGGCTGGTTAGAATTGTTGTTGGTACAGGCTTGATGGACCAAATGGCTTCCTTCTGCACATATAGAAATTCCATGATTTTTCCAGAAACTCTTGCAATCCAGCTGTTGCCAAACATAGTGCATTGCATTGCTTTGAACTCACCTGAGGAACTCGAGAAGAAGACTGTCAACTCCGAAATATAGGTAGCGCAAAGCGTCTGTAAAATTTGCCCAGGTTTGCGCCCTGATGAAGGTACTCCAATCTTGCTGCATAGCATGAACACAGCATGGGAGACAGCAGATAGGAGTGATGAGCCAAACTTGACTAGCTTAGAGAACAGATGCTATGGTGGGCTGGACCATTGTGTTCCACTGGGTCAGCCACTGCCCACCTCACGGCAGGCAGTCCCCACTCCAACAGGTAACATGCTGAGTTGCCTCAGTGGATGCTCAACAAGTGAAAAGAATCCATTGCTCCAGGCAAACAACAGAACAATAAGAAAAGAAGATTCCATCTCTGGAATCGGCAAGCTGGAATCTCAGGACTGCGTGTACAGGATTGAGAGAGAACTTGAAGCTGGTCGATAATGTACACAAAGTTGCCAGAGTGCATTCATTTAATTACTTAATTGCTAGCTTCGAACCAGCAGGTGATTTGCTGGTGACATATCTTAATCATTCGAATCCTTTGATGGTAGCATCCATACCAATAGATTCAAAAGCTGTTTCTTTACCTGCGTATCAATTGGTTGCAGAGCAGCGATTAAGAAGTAAAACTTGACATAATGGCAGGTGACTTGAAATAATTTCCTTTTATTGAACAGAAAGCATTTGCCTAAATGTTATTTATTCTTTCATGGAACATGGGCATCACTGACCAAAACCAGCATTTGTTTCTCATCCCTAATTTCCCACAAGCTGAGAGAGCGGTTAAAGTGTCGACCACATTGTTGTGGATCTGCTGTCATGGAGGCCAGACCACGTAACGATGGCAGCTTTCCTTCCATGAAGGGCATCAGTGAACCAGATAGGTTTTTACAATAATTCCTGGTAGCTCCATGGTCACTGTTACTGGGATTAGCTTTATATTTCAGATTTATTAATTGAACTTAAGTTCTACAAGATACCATGGTGGGGTTTGAACACATGACCCCAGAGCATCCGCCTGGGCCTCTGGATTACTAGTTCAATGAGATTATCACAACCATCTTCCCTAAATAATTATAGAATCATAGAATTCCTACAGCGCAGAAGGAGGCCATTCAGCCCATCCAGCCTGCACCGACCACAATCCTTGCCAGGCCATATCCCTGTAACCCCACATATTTACCCTGCTTATCCCCCTGACATCAAGGGACAATTTACCCTGATCAATCAACCTAATCCGCACATTTTTGGAATGTGGGAGGAAACTGGAGCACCTGGAGGAAACCCACGCAGACATGGGGAGAACGTGCAATCTCCACACAGACAGTGACCCGAGGCCGGAATTGAACCCAGGTCCCTGGTGTTGTGAGGCAGCAGTGCTAACCACTGTGCCATCGTGCTGCCCAGTAATAACAATATTTAGATAATAAAAGCATTCTGTTCCCAAAAGACTATATTATCTTGAATGAGCAAGTGTTTATTCATGGACAGAATCTTTTTTTTGTTGCTGTTCCAGGATATCACATTGATCTCTTTGTATTAACAATCAGCGGTTGGAGCTGACCCAATGTTGGATGATATCTAACCACACTTTGACAATATATCAGGCAAATTCCACATTGCAGGTTAAGTGGTAGATTTTGTATCTGCACTGTTTTGGGTCCATTCCGGTGTAGATTATGCGTCATCACAGAAACAATGGAACCGCAGAATCCAGGACTCAACATGGAAAATTATAAAATCCCCCATAGTGAGCCACAGAGTTTGACCAGAAGGCAATGACTCTGATCAAAGACAACAGCAACTTCTTTGTATATTTACCCCATTCCGCCTGGCTTCCCATTTTCATCAAATCGGGTAGAAATCAGCTTTAAAAGTTGCGTAAACTTATTCAACGCTAAATAGAATTGGATTCTGGTAAAGCAAAGGTCCCGATAATAAATGGATTCTCCGCTGAATCAAATACCCCCAGTGTTAGTGTTGCTGCTGCAATGTCATTAAGCGCAAAAGAATCTGAAACGTAAGGCCAATCAGGCCCTCAATCCTGTTATGAGCCATTCAATTTGACCATTGCTGATCTGAATCTGAACTTCATCTATCTGCCTTGATTGCATAACCCTTAACATCTAGGCCTAACAAAAAAATCTATCAACAGAAGATGCTGGAAAATCTCGGCAGGTCTGACAGCATTTCTGGAGAGAGAATAGAGCCAACGTTTCGAGTCAGGATGACCCTTCATCAAAGTTCTAATCCCTCTCCACAGATGCTGTCAGACCTGCTGAAATCATCCAACATTTTCTGTTTTTGTTTTGGATTCCAGCGTCAGAAGAATTTTGCTTTGAAAGCGATCTATCAATTTCAGTTTTGGTGTTTTTATTCGACTTACGTTCAACAGCCTTTGAGGGCGAGAGTCCCAGATTTTCCACTTTGAAAGCAAATTACATCCTATAGAAATGTAAAATAAAATACTGATCAATGAACCACAGCATTCAAAGCAAATCACCAGAGCTTTGGAGAGAGTTTATGTGCATTCACAATGTCTGTTTCTTTGATATCTTTCCTTTTCTTGTAAACTTCCCATTTATTTTTCTACCCTCTGTTGCCCAACCCTGTTGGGATTTAGCTCCTTGGGTTAAGAATGAGAAAGACTTGCATTAATATCACCATTTTTTCAACCAACTAATGTCTCAAGTGCTTTACAGCCAATGAAGTCATAGTCATAGAGTCATTGAGGTTTACAACATGGAAACAAGCCCTTCAGCCCAACTTGTCAATGCCACTCAGTTTTTACCATTAAACCAGTCCCAATTGCCCATGTTTGGCTCATATCCCTTTATACCGCTCTTATTCCTGTAACTGTTTAAATGCTTTTTAAAAGACAAAACTGTACCCGCCTCTGCTACTACCTCTGACAGCTTGTTCCAGACACTCACCACCCTCTGTGTGAAAAAAATTGCCCCTCTGGACCCTTTTGTATCTCTCCCCTCTCACCTTAAACCTATGACCTCTAGTTTTAGATTCCCCTACCTTTGGGAAAAGATATTGACTATCTCGCTGATCTGTGCCCCTCATTATTTTATAGACCTCTATAAGATCACTCCTCAGCTTCCTACGCTCCAGAGAATGAAGTCCCAGTCTATCCAGCCTCTCCTTATAGCTCAAACCATCAAGTCCTGCTAGCATCCTAGTAAATCTTTTCTGCACTCTTTCTAGTTTAAAAACATCCTATATATAATAGGATGACCAGAACTGTACACAGTATTTCAAGTGTGGCCTTACCAATGTCTTGTACAACTTCAACAAGACGTCCCAACTCCTGTATTCAATGTTCTGACCGATGAAACCAAGCATGCCGAATGCCTTCGTCACCACCCTGTCCACCTGTGACTCCACTTTCAAGGAGCTAGGAACCTGTACCCCTAAATCTCTTTGTTCTGTAACTCTCCCCAACGCCCTACCATTAACTGAGTGAGTCCTGCCCTGGTTCAATCTACCAAAATGCATCACCTCGCATTTATCTAAATTAAACTCCATCTGTCATTCATCAGCCCACTGGCCCAATTGATCAAGAAGTCTTTGAAGTGTAGCCATCGTTGTAATGTAGAGGCATGGCACTCAATTTTCACACAGCAAGCTCCCACAAACAGCAATATAATAATGGCTAGAAAATGCTTTTATGATGTTGATGAAGGGATAAGTATTGGCCAGGGAACTGAGAACTCCCTTGAGATAATTTACATCCGCTCAAGATGATAGATTAGGCCCCAGTTAGCATCTCATCCGGAAGATGGCATCACTAACAGTGCAACACTCCCTCACATAGAGGGAACACACAGGGCAGGGTAGGTGTAGGAGGATGCGGCAGCGCGGGCTCGTTGGGCCGAAGGGCCTCTTTCCCGTGCTGGGTTGTTCTTTGTTCTTTGAACTTACTTGTGCCTTGATTTTTGTGCTCAGCCCTGGGGTGGGACTTCAACCCAGAGCCTTGGGACTCAGGGCTGACAGTGATACCAAATGAGCCGTAGCTGACACCAACATCTAAGAGCCCTCCAGTACATCCTCAAGGCATCTGCAAAACACACGAGTCAAAATGGATAACCTTAGTACTTGTGACATTTTGTGGGGAGGAGGGTGGTCATCACAGCCTAGTTCAATCCTGCTTTCATTTGGCATCCACAAGCCTGTTTTTCAGCAGTAATAAAGAATAAAGCAGTAATAATCTCCGGAGAAGAGTCAGCTGTATAAATTCTTGCTGATTTGAAAATTTTCTAGCTCAAGGGCACTGAAGTCAGCTGTAACATTCTTCAGACTAAGGTCAGCAAACTCTGTGCAGACTGGGGAAACAAACCTAACCCGTTACTTTTGTGTCTCCTGTTTATTAGGCAGCTTTATGGGTGGCATGATGGCACAGTGGTTAGCATTGCTGTATCACAATGCCAGGGACGTGAGTTCAATTCCTGGCTCGGGTCACTGTCTGTGTGGAGTTAGCACGTTCTCCCCGTGTCTGTATGGATTTCCTCCGGGTGCTCTGGTTTCCTCCCACAGTCAGAAAGATGCACCGATTAGGTGCATTGCCCATGCTAAATTTTCCCTCAATGTACCCAAACAGAGTGTCAGAGTATGGTGACTAAGGGATTTTCACAGTAACCTCTTGCAGTGTTAATATAAGCCTACTTATGAGACTAATAAATAAACTTAAACCTAATTCTGAACACTTAAGAGTGTTCCAACTTGCTCTGAAGTGGGTTTTCATTGTTCATCTAAACCTTGCATTTTATTCAAGGAACTAATTAAAATTGCACTGCGACTTCCATATCCCTTGTGATGTGAGTGCAGTATCTTTTATCTGTAAATCTGAAGTCCAAACACATTCAAAATAGCCACTTCTTGGAACCTCATCATTCCTTAGTGAGGGAAGTCTGTGAGCAAGCTGACACGAACTTCACTGACCACACCCTGTAGTTATTATTCCATGGTTCATCTTACTTCTCTAGCCATTTTATTCACTCTGGTCTATAGCTAGCCTAGGCTTTGTTCAGTGTTCTGTAAGTAGGCCTAGGACTATATGCGGTGGCAAAAAACTGAAATAATCTGAAATCTGAAAAGCAATCAACCCAAAGGTTTCAGATAAGATACCTGACTTGCGGAGGCTCCACCAACTCCATTCATCATGAATTGTAGCTTATTTATCTCCTACATTCTTCTGCTGTCTCTAGAAGAGTATTAAATACACAGCATTTCAGCCGCTTGTAACTAATTCATAGAAATTAAAGTAGGATTGTAAAGGAGGTTTACAAATCAGATATGTGGCAATTAAATTTGGTTTTTAAGAATGTACTTCCTGTGATTTTACAGGTTATTCCAGGCAAAAAGTGCAAGTGTAGCAAGGGGATCAGCGCCTAGCTTTTACAGACATTCTTATTTAACCTTGGCCCTGAGGACAAAGGTAGTGGAAATGTCAGTTTTAGAATAGGTTTGGAGGCCCAAGCACCAAATGTGGCCAAAGATTGCCATTAAAAGATTCTTCTGCATTGTTAAAATCATTGAAAAATCATCTGTGTGAGGAAACTGGCCAGATGTGAATCATGTGAACTGTGGGCGTCAATCCAACTCATGACGTACATAGAATCAAGGAAAATTCATAACCGTTTCTCTCAGGTTATATCGGTAAGCTACAATCTCCAGTGAAGCAAATTATCCATGTTCTGGGGAAGGAGTGAGCTTAATAGGGAATATGCTATTGTTTTGTGGTTTGTTATGCTCATATGAAACTGTACAGTATTGAAGGAATATTAAAAATAACCTATCTTTCAGCCTGTCCTGCGATGGATATTTACACTGATGTTAATTAGGCTCTCTCGTGCTGCTATTTTTTTAAATGTTGAATGCAGTGGGACTCTCAGATGTCCACCTGCTATGATTAGCACTAAGCCCTTTGCCATCTACCGATACAATTGCAAAATTGCAACAGGGAGAATTCTCCATTATTTTTGTATCTGCATTACCTTAAACAAAGGAGCCTCCTTCGCATTCTTTTTTATCGGATTATGGTGTAAAGGTTTCTATTCAGAGGGTAAATATCTGGACCAGTGATACACACTTTTCACGGCCAAAACACATGAATAAAAGGGCATTTTTATAAAAACAACACTGTATTTCAGGACTACTGCGATACTGAATTTAACATGGATATCTTTTGTCTTTCAAAATCATTTTTGTGTGGTGGACATATTCTTTTCTAATCTGTAAGGCCAACATATCATAGTAACCACTTCCGATTTTCTAATAACCCACCAGCCTTCTTGAAAGTCTTCTCACACTTAAAGAGGATGCAAATACCTTATTACTGTGAGCAGTGTTTTGTCCTCGTGTCTTTGGAGTAATGCTCAAACAGAAGAGACTACAAAGGATCTTTATATCTGGTGATTCATTTTGATTCTGTATAGCGTACGACTCTGGTGAGAAACTTTACTTGTTTCGATAATTAAAGACACAAGGGTTTAAATGCTAGACATGAGTAAAGTCATTATTTGCCATGAGGATTGGACTTGTAGTTTGTCTTCTGTAATTTACACTGCTCCTGACCCAGGCACACTGCGATGATGTTCATTGTGGGCATGGAGCCCTGAGCCACAGAGATGTTCAGTGGTTGGCACTAGTGTTTAGTAGCCCTGCTACAGTGTTTCCAATGATGAACAGCCCAACCACTGGGTGCAGCTCTCTGATGGACATGAGAACTCCACTGATCAAGGCAAAATACAGCAAATGCTTGAATCTGAAACAAAAACGGAAAATGCTGAAGAAACTCAGCCGTTCTGACAGCATCTGTGGAGCAAGAATAGAGCCAACATTTCGAGACTGGATGACCCTTTGTCAGAGTACGAGATCTCCACAGTCACTTTAAGAGGTTGCAGATCCTCCTGGGAGAAAAAGGACTGCAGATGGTCTGCACTGTCATGGTTTTCTTATTGTAGGAACTAACCCCAGAGTTGGCAGAGGAACCAATGTCAGAACGATACAAATGTAAATACTGGAAGGGAAGAATTCTGCAGTGCTATGGGGAAAGAGCAGGAAAATGGAACTAATTGGATAGATCTTTCAAAGAGCCAACACAGGCACAATGGGCTGAATATCCTCTTTCTGTGCTTTGAGTATTGATGCGGAGCTCTTTTGCATTAGGCAGTGCTGTGGAAGCCTCCACACATTACACAGGCAACCCAGCAGATCACGTTATCGCTTCTGCTCCACTCACACTTTAGGGAAGAGGGTGTCAGGTTTAAAGTTGACGTCACCTCAGCCATGCACTTACTGTTAGTACTAGAATCTTTATGACATCTTCCTCTGCGTGAAACAGGCTGCTGAATACATGTGTCGCTTGAAGTGACAGCACTGACACACAGCACTAGGATAATCTTCATCAGTGTACAAGCAAGAAAGAACTCCTTCGAGGGACATCGAGTGGCATTACACAGCGATAGTGCTGAAGATACCTTCAGGTCAGCAGGAGCATTATCCCCATTCACAACTCCTTCTCAGGCTATACATTTTATAATAACTCTGCATAACCCTATCACAATTCATAATGCAAACAAATTTATGCTTGGTGAGCTGTGGTTGAACACACAGACAAAAATCCATTCAACCATCACCTAGAGTAGATTACATGCTGTTGTGTGGCATTTGTCTTAGTTTAGATATCGGAAGGAGGTGCTGCTTTGCTGTTTAATCATTCATCCCTACACTGTACTTCATTCCCTGTGTGTGCCCTGTATTCTTTTTCAATACCAGCCGTTTGCTTTTTCGAAAAAAAAAGCATTGTTTGCATCAGGTCAAAGATGAAAGTTCACCTCAGGACAAGATGATATCATTCTTTTCATGGCTCTTCCAGCCTCGTTGTAAATCAAGAGACCTGGATTCCAGCCAGGGACACAGGAAGCAAGCTTCTATCGCGCTCTTTACAGAGATTGGGTGAATCAATCCTGCCACACTGTGGCCACTTTACAACAATATTTCAGACAACCTCCCCCCGCACCCCCCCACCTCCCCAACCCAACCCCCGGCTTTGCTTTTCATGTGGCGAATCTCACTAAAACATGTCAGCGGGCTTTTTATTCGTTCTCTTTACAATTCATTTTTGTACCACGCATGGCAGATACCACCTGCACAAAATATATTTCACAGGCATCCTTCCGAAAAAGATTCCTAGGGAGGTCATCAGAATTAAACGGCAACTGACATGACGGTTCACACCCCGACAGAATTTTTTTGTTACACAATAAACACACAAAATTCAACAATTCAGGGGAAAGAAGGGCTAAATCCCAACAATCCCCGTCCTGCCCCGCATCTTTTGATCACTCCAGCAATTCTCTTTTGCTCTCCGACAAATAACATGCAGATTGGCACCACTCAAAGAGCCTCTGGGTCAACAAACATCGTTTAAAGTTTATTTATCCGTCACAAGTTAGGCTTGCATTATTTGTAAGTGGCAGGGGGGAGAGATGGCACAGTAGCACAGTGGTTAGCACTGCTGCTCCATAGCACCAGGGACCCGGGTTCGATTCCCAGCTTGGGTCACTTTCTGTGTGGAGTTTGCATGTTCTCCCTGTGTCTGCATGGGTTTCGTCACAGAAACCCTACAGTGCAGAAACAGGCCATCTGGCCCATCGAGTCTGCACTGACCACAATCCCATCCAGGCCCTATCCCCACACATTTACCTGCTAATCCCTCTAGCCTACGCATCTCAGGATAGTAAGGGGCAACTTTAGCACGTCCAATCAACCTAACCTGCACATCTTTGGACTGTGGGAGGAAACCGGAGCACGCAGGAGAAACCCACACTGACATGAGGAGAATGTGCAAACTCCACACAGACAGTGACCCAAGGCCAGGAATTGAACCCAGGTCCCTGGAGCTGTGAAGTAGCAGTGCTAACCACTGTGCTACCGTGCTGCCCCACTTTCCTCCAGGTGCTCCGCTTTCCTCCTACATTCTGAAAGACATGCTGCTTAGATGCATTGACCAAACAGGTACCAGACTGTGGCAACTAGGAATATTTCACAGTAACTCCATTGCATGTTAATGTAAGCCATATTTGTGACTAATGAATATACTTTACACTAACACTGCAATGAAGTTACTGTGAAATTCCCCTAGTCGCCACACTTCAGCACCTGTTTGGGTCAATGCACTTAACCAGCACGTCTTTCAGGATATGGGAAGAAACCAGATCACCCAGAGGAAACCCGTAAAGAGAACATACAAACTCCACACAGTCAGTGACCCTAGCTGGGAATTGAACCTGGATCCCTGGTGCTGTGAGGCAGCAGTGCTAACCACTGTGCCACCGTGCCATGCCAACTTCCTGGTCTCACATAACCATGTATATCACTCTCTATGTTCCACTGCTTGGCCAGGTTTATGGCCCATTGTTTGATTCACACCAAGAATCCCATATCTCCCCATTCATGCCCAAAGATTGTAATTATACTGTGAAGAATTCAATAAAACTCCCAGGAAACCCCCAGGCTTTCCTTCCCGTTCTGTCTCTTAAAGTCCAATGCAGCCCGAGGTTTCCCAGCTTATCGCTCAGTGCTTTTCACCCGTTTCCTCGATCACACCCCCAATGCCATCCGCCCTTTCACCTGCCACCGCCAGCCATTCCGTTGAGAAGAGAGAGGGTATTAGGGGAGCATCAGCATCAGAAGAGTAAGGATTTTAAGGAGGTTTTAGAATTTGTTGCCAAGGCAGGGATCAGTGTAGTGCGGTCACACACCTGGAAGAACTAACTGTAAGTGGGTGCATAAACCCTGGGCATGGTTTGAGCCAATTTAAACACTCTTGTTTGAAAAGAATTAAGATCAGAATTTCGGTCAGGAGTATTAGAAGAGTTAAAGTCCAAAGCACTGATCTTACTGAGCCTTCAATGTCGTTTAATGTGCAGGTGGGCATTCAGAAATTCTGCAGACAATTAGTTGGCAAATGCCTCCACCCTCTCGTTCCTTGTCATCATTCCAACACACTGACTTCTTTATTTTATTATTTCATGGGATGTGGGCATCGCTGGTGAGGCCAGCATTTACTGCCCATCCTGAATTGCCTTTGAGAAGATGGCGGTGAGCTGCTTTCTTGAACCACAGCAGTCCATCCATTGTCAAAAGGCCCCCCATCCTATAAGGAAGGGAGTTCTCGGATTTTACAGCAAACAAACAGCAATATCGATGGTGTGTAACTTGGAGGGGAACCTGCAGGGGCCGGTGTTTCCATACAGCTAACGCCCTTGTGATTCTAGATGGTAGTGGTTGTGGGTTTGGAAGGTGCTGCCTAAGGAGACTTGGTGAGTTCCTGCCGTACATCAGTACTGATGGTCGATGGTACACACTGCTATCCCTGTGCATCACTGTTAGAGGGAGTTGGAAGATGGGATACCAATAAGGCAGAGCTGCTTTGTCCTGAATGCATCAAGCTTCTCTCCTGTTGTTGGAGTTGCACTCATGCAGGCAAGTGGAGACTATTCTGTATATCTCCCTGTATTTTTCTCTGACTGTTGGGGGAGGTCACAATTTCAGAGAAGAATTTTCAAAATGATTTTTTATCTATTTTCCACTATCTCCCGGGGGATTACATGACAGTTTGGTGTGGGGGCGGACCAGTGGATTGGCTGTTTTTTTCCATCCCATCAAATCCCTCTGCTCCTCTTACACTTTCCTTACACTCATCAAGCCCACCTGCATCTCCTACGCCATCGATCTCCACTCAGTGCTGGCTCCGCACCATATAATTCCCTCTCCTTCATAGAATAGAATCCCTACATTGCAGAAGGAGGCCATTTGGCCTATCGAGCCTGCACTGACAACAACCCCACCCAGGCCCTTTCCCTGCAATACCATCCATTTACTCCACTAATCCCCCTGACACTCAGGGGTAATTTAGCATGGCCAGTCCCTCTAATCCACACATCTTTGAACTGTGGGAGGAAACCGGAGCACCCAGAGGAATCTCACGCAGTCACGGAGAGAATGTGCAAACTCCACACAGTCACTCAAGCCAAGAATTGAACCCAGGTCCCTGAAGCTGTGAGACAGCATTTCTAACCACTGTGCCAGCATGCCACCCATTAGAGATCATGACCCAATATTGGCTTCCACCATAAATGGAACTATTTCTTTAGACTCTGTCCATCTGCCATTGGCTAATGTCACATCCCCTTTTCTCAAAATGTACATCCTGAACCCAGCTGCCCTCAGCATCAACCTTCTTTCCCATTCTAAGATCCTTGCATGCTCCCAGTTCCATGCCCATTTTAACTCCTATTTTAACTCTGCGGGTGCTGGAAATCTGAGCTCAAAACAGAAAACGCTGGGTAAACTCAGCTGGTCTGGCAAGATCTGTAGAGAAAGAAACAGAGTTAATGGTTCGGGTCTGTATGACTTTGCTTTAGAACTCTGAAAAGATTCATATAGACACTAACAACTAACTGTTTCTCTCTCCACAGATGCTGCCAGATCTGCTGAAATATCCTGTTTGATTCAGGGTAAAATTCAGCAATCTTGCCCGGCATTCCACCCCGGCTAAACCAGAACAGTATGAAATATCAAATTTTTTGTTTAGAATCTCCACAGTGAAGAGAGTCTGCGCCGACAACAATCCCACCCAGGCCCTTTCCCCGTAATCCCATATACTTTCTCTGCTAATCTCATTAACCTATGCATCCTGGGACAATTTAGCATGCCCAATCCACCTAACTCACACGTCTTTGGACTGTGGGAGGAAACCGGAACACCTGGAGGAGGAAATTTGCTTTATGACCCCGTCTAAGTTCCAAATTGCACATCTCAGTTACCACCAAGACTGCCTATTTACAGCTCCCACCACACCTCATTGTTTCCACGCCTAACAACAACTGTCCAGTTCCACTCGACATACTCCAGTGACTCAATCAAATCATGCAGGAGTTTTTTTTATGATTCTGGGATATAGATTTGAATCCAAGCCCAGGATCTGATAGCATGAAAGGTTCCCTGTCAGTCAGAATAATTTTATATGAAATGTGTATGGAAGCAATAAATCCAGTTCCCAGTATGCACGCACGCAGTATAAAGCTGGCCACAAATGACCATTACATTGATGAGCTCTCTTGATAAGTTATGAAAGAATCTCAGAGGGCTGAAATAAAATTGTTGTCCTGAGACAGGAGAAAATGTCAGGTCGGGAGAGAAGAATGAATCATTGCAATTAACTTCTTAAAAAAATGCAAACATAAAACAAAGTACCAGAAATGCACTGCATTTGCGTGGGTAGCATGGTGGTATGTGGTTAGCACTGCTGCCTCAGAGTGCCAGGGACCCAGGTTCGATTCCTGGCTTGGGTCACTGTCTGAGTGGAGTTTGCACATTTTCCCCGTGTCTGCGTGGGTTTCCTCCGGGTGTTCCAGTTTCCTCCCACAGTCTGAAAGATGTTCTGCTTAGGTGCATTGGCCATGTTAAATTCTCCCTCAGTGTACCCAAACAGGTGCCGGAGTACGGCAACCAGGGGATTTTCACTGTAACTTCATTGCAGTGTTAATGTAAGCCTGTTGGTGACACTAATAACTTTAAACTGAAAGACAGGTTTGTGTTCGTGTTTTCAACAGCGACCCTTCAGGAGAATACGAAACCGGGAGATAAATGTCTTTGATCCCTTTCTGACGGGGCTATGCCTTGTATCGGGCTGTGTGGGAGAAGACTTAAGTGGTCTCAGCTGTGACTCTTTCTGTAGTTAAATAGCCTGCCAGCACTCACTATCTTAGCTCAAAGCAGAATCAAATCCCTTCAGCGAGGTCAACTGGGCTTCCACTGTCACGGGAATCCAAACAAGTAATGATTTATATCGGCTCACACAATTTTCATCAGGTTTGAAGAAATTTTCTATTACATTTCATCATGAATATAGAAAAATCCCCCTGAAACGTGCATGGTTCCTGAACCAGTGTAACATTCCTACAAATTTCTCGTCATCTCAGTGTATGTGCATTCATTTGCAACAGCAAATGAAAAGTGTGGTAATGCTAATAATAATACTTTGTGATTGTTTGATGTTTAATAGCATCCAACTGAGGAGGCTCCTTCTTTGAAATAAAGGGTCATGGGGTGCAGTGTCCTTATTTAACAATCCAGCTGGTGAAGTATCTCTTTGCAATTTGATTCCCTGTGTTTTAATAATGAGGTGGTGGTCTCACAATAATGCAGAGGAATAATAATTGAGATGCTTGCTTTATGTCGATTTAATGAGTTTGACTCCCACCAGCAGCTGGCATACTTCAGTCTGTCAATCACCCGTCCAATGACTTTCCATTGGTCCTTGGCCAGGTTATTAGGGGAGAGTTGATACGTCAGGGGGTAAGCAGCTGATTGCAGGGAACGCTCCTGGAATACTGAGAGAGACAATTGGTTTGACCTCAGTACAGAGGGTGACCTTCTGTCAGCTGAACTACGTTGTATCATCCAGATCAAATGTCACACTGGGGTCTGCAGCCAATTCATTCATTCTCTCAGCTGCAGGAAGCATTTACCAAAGGCATAATTTCTCCAGGCAAGGGCTTACAATCAGTGGTGTGTATCCAATCCATCAAGGGCGGCATTAATAGATCCAGCGGGGCAGCTGGTTACTGCACGATCGACCTTGCACCCAAAACACAAACAAGTTCATTCAAGTGCCACTTCCAGGGATTGCACAGCAGCCGCAGAGGCTGAGTAGACGAGGCAGATCTTGCACTATCAAAACTGTTCCATCTGACATGAAACATACCCATCTCTTCCAATGCACAGTCTGCGCTGAACAGGTAAAATCCAAGGTTTGATTTGATTTGATTTATTATTGTCACACGTATCGGTATACAGGTGAAAAGTATTGTTTCTAGACAAAGCAAACCATACATAGAGAAAGAAAGGGGAGGGTGCAGAATGTAGTGTTACAGTCATAGCTAGAGTGTAGAGAAAGATCAACTTAATATAAGGTAAGTCCATTCAAAAGTCTTATGGCAGCGGGGAAGAAACTGTTTTTGAGTCAGTTGGTACATGAGCTCAGACTTCTGTATCACTTGAGGTAGGACTATTGTTTTTTTGTAGATTTGACAAATCAGTTGATTTTCCAGTTCAGAAGTCTTGCTGTTTTTCTTAGAAATTCAACGTAATGTTGAAATCTCCTGAATGGTGCCTTTGTGATATACCCTGATGCATTAACCCCATGCCTTCTTGACCAGTTTTGATTGATTTAACATATTAACGCCAGATTAGCTCCAAAGAACAGGTCAGATTATTTGGCAGGGGATTACAACCTTTACCATCTGCTGGAAAGCCTGATAAACCCAAACTCTACAAGGTCTCTTGTGATGTTATACCGGTTCCCCACCAATCCTATTCACACACAAACCATTGGCAAAAGAAACAATTACATTAGTACCAAAAAAAGGCATGTGCAAACACTATAGCTATCAATTTCTATATAGTGTATTTACATAGTGTTTTGAAGGCAATATATGTCCCAGGGTATATCACAGCAGCAGTACAAAGAAAAACACCGAGTTACGCAGGGAGATATTGGAGCAGATACCAAAAGCTTGGTAGAGAAAACATAGATGAGGATTCATCACAGATAAGCTAAGGCAGGAGTGAAATCAGACAATACTAAAGATGGTCTTTGTGATAGTGTGGATGTGTGTTTACATAGAAACATAGAATAGTACAGCACAGTACAGGCCCTTCGGCCCTCGATGTTGTGCCAAGCTATGTCCAAACCCAAGATCAAGCTATCCCGCTCCCTATCATTCTGGCGTGTTCCATGTGCCTATCCAATAACCGCTTGAAAGTTCCTAAAGTGTCCGACTCCACTATCACAGCAGGCAGTGTATTCCACACCCCAACCACTTTCTGAATAAAGAATCTACCTCGGACATCTTGTATGTAAACACACATCCACACTATCACAAAGACCATCTTTAGTATCGCCTGAATTCACTCCCACCTTAGCTTATCTGTGATGAATGCTCATCTATATCTTTGCTACCAAGCTTTTGGTATCTGCTTAGAAGCGCATCTTATAGAATCCCGACAGTGCAGAAGGAGTTAAAAAGCCAAGATGGTGCTGGAGCAAAGCAACTTCTCTAACAATGTTTTACTTCAGTCTCTTACAGATTTGGCGATCCTGAGGCCATCAAACTTTTGAATGGAGCTACCTTGCACTTGTATTAAGTGGCTCTTTCTCTGCACACTAGCTATGACTGTGACACTACAATCTGTATTCTCTTCTTTCCTTCTCTATGAATGTATGCTTTGACTGTATATTACGCATGGAACGATACTTTTCACTGTATACTAATACACGTGACAATAATAAATCAAATCAAAGAGGCCATTTGGCCCATCAAGTCTGCACTGACTCTCCGAAACAGCATTCCACCCAGGCCTTATCCCAGCAACCCCATATATTTACCCCGCTAATCCTTTTAGCCTATGCTATAGAAGCAATTTAGCATGGCCAGTCCATCTAACCTGCACATCATTGGACTGTAGGAGGAAACCAGAGCGCCCGGAGGAAACCCACACAGACACAGGGAGCCCTAGTGTCAGGGGGATTAGTAGGGTAAATATGTGGGGTCACAGGGATAGGACCTGGGTGGGATTGTGGTCAGTGCAGACTCGATGGGCTGAATGGCCCCCTTGTAAGGAAACTATGAGTCTATGATTATACTATGAGGGCGGCACGGTAGCACAGTAGTTAGCACTGCTGCTTCACAACTCCAGGGTCCTGGGTTCAATTCCCGGCTTGGGTCACTGTCTGTGTGGAGTTTGCACGTTCTCCTCGTGTCTGCGTGGGTTTCCTCCGGGTGCTCCGGTTTCCTCCCACAGTCCAAAGATGTGCGGGTTAGGCTGATTGGTCCATGCTAAGAAATTAGAACATAGAACATTACAGCGCAGAACAGGCCCTTCAGCCCACGAAGTTGCGCCGACCAGTTACAAAAACAATGACCCACTAGCCTATACCAATCCCTTTTCGTCCATAAACCTATCCATAGATCTCTTAAACGCCCCCAAACTAGGCGCATTTACAACTGCAGCAGGCAGGGCATTCCAATCCCTCACCACCCGCTGGGTAAAGAACCTACCCCTGACATCCGTCCTGTAGCTACCCCCCCTTAATTTAAAGCCATGCCCCCTCGTGCTAGCTTTCTCCATCCGAGGAAAAAGGCTATCACTATCCACCCTATCTAAACCTCTAATCATCTTATATGTTTCAATAAGATCCCCTCTTAGCCGCCTTCTTTCCAACGAAAACAACCTCAAATCCCTCAGTCTCTCCTCATAGGACCTCCCCACCATACCAGGCAACATCCTAGTAAACCTCCTCTGCACCCTCTCCAAAGCCTCCACATCCTTCTTGTAATGTGGGGACCAGAACTGCACACAGTACTCCAAGTGCGGCCGCACCAGAGTAGTGTACAGTTGCAACATGACGCTGCGACTCCTAAATTCAATCCCCCTACCAATAAACGCCAAGACACCGTACGCCTTCTTAACAACCTTATCTACTTGATTCCCAACTTTCAGGGATCTATGTACACATACACCTAGATCCCTCTGTTCATCCACACTATTCAAAGTCCTCCCGTTAGCCCTATACTCGACACATCTGTTGCTCCTACCAAAGTGAATTACCTCACACTTCTCCGCATTAAATTCCATCCGCCACCTCTCGGCCCAGCTCTGCAACCTATCTAAGTCTCCCTGCAGACTATGACACCCTTCCTCACAATCTACCACACCTCCGACTTTGGTGTCATCAGCAAATTTACTAATCCACCCAACTATACCCTCATCCAGATCATTAATAAAGATTACAAACAACAGTGGCCCCAAAACAGATCCCTGAGGCACACCACTCGTAACCGAACTCCATGATGAATATTTACCATCAACCACCACCCTCTGTCTCCTATCTGATAGCCAATTCCTGATCCAACTTCTTAGATTACCCACAATCCCATACATCTGCATTTTCTGCAGAAGCCTACCATGGTGAACCTTATCGAACGCCTTACTAAAATCCATATATACCACGTCAACTGCCTTGCCCCCATCCACCTCTTTGGTCACCTTCTCAAAAAACTCAATAAGGTTAGTAAGGCACGACCTACCCGCTACAAAACCATGCTGACTATTTCTAATCAATTCATTACACTCCAAATAACTATAAATCCTATCCCTAATAATTTTTTCTAAAACCTTGCCCACAACAGAAGTAAGACTCACCGGTCTATAATTCCCGGCAAAGTCTCTGTTCCCCTTCTTAAACAATGGGACAACATTCGCTATCCTCCGATCCTCCGGGACTACACCAGAGACCAATGACGACCTGAAGATCAGAGCCAGAGGCTCTGCAATCACCTCTCTAGCCTCCCAGAGAATCCTAGGGTAGATCCCATCCGGACCAGGGGACTTATCTATTTTCAGCCCCTCAAGAATATCCAGCACATCTCCCTTATCAACCGTAATACTGTCTATTTTACACCCCTGCAACCCAGTGTCCTCCTCAGCTATATTCATGTCCCCCTGCGTGAACACCGAAGAGAAATATTGGTTCAATGCTTCTCCAATCTCCTCCGGTTCCACACACAACTTCCCTCTGCTGTCTGTAACTGGCCCTAATCTTGCCCTGACCAACCTTCTGTTCCTGACATACCTATAGAACGCCTTAGGATTCTCCTTAATCCTATCAGCCAAAGTCTTCTCATGTCCTCTTTTAGCCCTTCTTAACTCCCTCTTCAACTCCCTCCTAGCCAATCTAAAGTTTTCTAGTGCACTACCTGAGCCCTCAAATCTCATCCGAACATAAGCCTCCTTAGTATTGTCCCTTAGTATCCAAGGATGCGTAGATTAGAGGGATTAGTGGGTATAATATGTAGGGATATGGGGGTAGGGCCTGGGTGGGATTGTGTTCGGTGCAGACTCGATGGGCCGAAGGGCCTCTTTCTGCACTGTAGGGTTCTATGAGTTCTATGGTTCTAACATGCAAACTCAACACAGACAGTCACATATGGCTGGAATTGAACCCGGGTCTCTGGCACTGTGAGGCAGCAGTGCTGACCACTGTGCCACGTCTCGGGGTCAAATATGACACGAAGGCTGCAAATAGCCTGGTTCACCCTCAGGCAGTTACCAAGGAGAGGAATGAAGTCGGTGGCGGGAGAACAGGGTCAGTGACAGGGACTGAAAACAGTAGGTTCAGCCTCCCTGGATGCCAAAGGTACGGCAACAATGGAGCTACCGAGGGAGTTAGTGGTGAGGCAGACCTGGGTGAGTGTGCAGGTGAAAACTGATGCTGTGTTATCAGATGTTGCCAAAGCACAACATGCAGATGAGAAATAGGAGGAAGCCAGGGGAGATTCCTTGTGGGACACCAGAGGTAACAGTGCAAGGGAAGCCATCCAAAATAACATATCCATAAAGCTTCAATTTACAACATTCTGCAAAAGCACGGATCTGTTTAAAAGCCTGTTACATGTTGTGTGAAGACTTCCTTCACCTCATTTGCTCGCGTTTCTTGTTCTTGAATTGCACTAAGCCCGCAGTGCCACTGAATGCCTGCTGGTGACGCTCTTGGACCAATGAATCAGGTAGCCTCAACCACAGCCAATCACTGTGATTACATAACCAGCTCACTTCACACCTTAAAATTCAATTATTAACTTGGTTACAAATGTAAAAGGCTCTGTGACGAGGGACAGTCCTATTCAAACTGATCTCATTGTATAGTTGGTTCAGCTGGCAATTAGCATGCACAGCCTGTGCAGATTCTCCCCCTCCCCATCAAGCAGAGGTACCGCACCCTCACTGCCGACATCTCAAGGCTGAGACGAGCAGTCAAAATGATATTCAAACATTGAAACCAAGCTGTCAAAGCACCAGAACTGCAGTCACACTATTGGTGTATTTGGGAGAGGTTTAATGGAGACATGTGTTTATAATGAATTGTCCTGTAAGCTGAGATGTTAATGAAGAGAGGCAGTGATATGATTCTTTACATGTTCACTGGTAACAGGAACAAGTGGGAAAATCAGGCCCTGACCTCACAATCAGAACACATTCAATCCACATCCCCCAGTCCAAACGAAATGATACCTGCATGCTGCTATTCGCCAGGCATGGTCCTGTTTATATTTCTGTGCACGAACACACACATTCTCACTCACACTCACACACACACACAAATACTCACACAGACACAGTGGCTGCAGGTTCATTCTGTGGAGCTGTGTGACACTGAACTGCCAGTGACTTTCCCTCTGATTCGCAGGAACAATTTTGGCAGAAGAAAAGCAACAAATCCCCCGTAAACCTCACACACACACATGCACACACACGCAGACACACTCAAACACACACACACACACACACACACACAGTCAAACATACACTCAAGCAAACACTCAAATGCACACACACACACATACACACACATTCAAATTCACACTCACACATACACACACACATATGCACACACACATACACGTACACATATATACATACACGCACACACACACACTCATTCAAATTCACACATACATACACACACACATATGCACACATATACACACACATATATATATATACATGCAAACACATATACACACACACACACATATACATACACACATGTATAGTCTCTCTCATAAACACACACACATATGCACACACGCATACACATATACACTCTCACACACACACATACACACACATGTATAGTCTCTCTCATACACACACACACACACTCACCCCTGAGCACTGACGAGAATATAGAAACAAAGAAACTAGAAGCAGGATTCAGCCCTTCGAGTCTGCTCCTCCATTCATTTTGATCAGGGCTGATCACCAAATTCAATTTTCCTTTCCCTCCATATCCCTTGATCCCTTTACCCCCAGGAGCTATATTTAATTTCTTCTTGAAATCACACAACGTTTTGGCCTCAATTACATTCTGTGGCAGTCAATTTCACGTTCCCCACCCTCTGGGTGAAGAAATTTCTCCTGGCTTCAGTCCTAAAAGGTTTACCCCTCATCCTCAAACTATGACCCCTAGTTCTGGACTTCCCCCACCACTGGGAACATTCTTTCTGAATCCACCCTGTCTAACTCTGTTAGGATGTTATAAGTTTCTATTGCCCATACAAAATGACAGGTCTGTTTTGGGCCATTGCTGCTTTTGCAATTTGGGGAGATTTTCAGTTCACAAGTCTCTTGTGGACCCTGAGGTGTTTCTGCTTCAAGCTGCGACTGACAAAGCTAGGAAGATAGAAAAGCTTTGGGAGTTGCCATAATGTTGCAGTAATTGGGTGAGGAGGGCCAAAACTTACCTGCAGATCCAACAACATTATAAGCAGCACATTCACCACTGGCAATACCGGAGGTTTTGAGTTTAATATTGGCTATGCCAAATTGGACTTTGGTTTCTGTTACGCAGACTTCAGTCAGAGTAGGGACTGAACTGTCCTAGCTGCTGGCCAGTCTTCACCTTCATTCCCTTTGTTGCTGATTGAAAGGAGACTGAAGGGGTGGTAACAAGCCAGATTGGATTTGTCTTACATTTTATAGACAGGATACACCTGGGCAATGTTCTACAGTGTCAGATAGATGCCAATGTTGGAGCTATAGTGGAACAGCTTGGCTAGGGGCCACAGTTAGCTCTTAACAGGCTTTCAGCAATAGTATCGGGATATTGTCAGGGCTGAGGACTTTGCAAATTAACCTACACCTGCAGCTGTTCCATGATTTCACGTGGACTGAATCAAATTCATAGAAAACTGGCGTGTGTGATGGAGGGAACCTCGGGAGGAAGCCGGGATGGATTTAGATGCGCCTGGAGCAGCTCCTGGCACGTCTCCTGATCCTGAACTGCTTTTGAAAATGTTGGAAAACCACTTTGTGATTGCAACAACTCCCCTTTACCCTCAACCTATCTGTTCACAATTCAGTTAAAAAAAAACCGCTGCCCTTTTTCTGTGATTTTTGGAAGAGTTTTTGCTCCGTAGCCCACTGGGTCTATATTCCTGTCTAACTGCAGCATGTTGAGCAAGCTGCGATTCTGTACTCTTCACTGTTTTCTTGTGGGTCTCCAGAGGATGTAAAGCGATAAGTATATCCTGGTGGCATTCGATTTTATCGCATTCGAGCTATGATGAATGGCACAAATTATATTTATAAATGGACACCCCATTTCAATTTTACAATGTTGGTTTTGACTTTATGACACCATGCTAGCATATTCATACATGCACATTGGACATTCTGCGTCGCCTGTCTGTGTGACTGGATAGGACAACCTGTCTTTATTAGGCTGAAGATGAGAGTGTTATTCAGTTAATTTTTTTTGGCTCAACTATTGCAATTGTAATGCATTGATACATTTAAATTGTATTTAATATGTGTTCGGACTCACAAGTGTTCAAGGTTAAACAGACAACTGACAGTGATTGATGGCTTCATTATATCCTCCAGACTAACCGTGGAACTTGTATTAAGGCATTCAAGCATCAATATCACCTCAGCAACTTGACACAGCAACAGTTGTGGGCATTTAACACTCCTGGGTGCCCCATGAGTGATTGTCAGCCTTGGTTCGGGAACCGATCCCCCATTGTTCCTCTGGGAAAATCAGTTCAGGCTGATGACACTTCAACTCAGTGCAGTTTTCAGGAACCAATTGTGCTGTAAGTCTGCTTGTACCATCGCTAGGAAGGCTTATGCTGCATTCAGTCAACGTGAACAGAATTCTTGTACAGATCCATTGTCATTACTGGGTGAGATTAAAATGTTGTGGCACAAGGGAATCTGCAACTCGATATCTGATTTCCCAGATCACCTTATTTTGTTTGTGCTGGTTTTACGCTGGACACTGCAAACCCGCTGTGAAGAAAATTACAGCTGGGTTTTGTCAAAAAGAAGCAAAAAGCCACTAGTCTAATTTTGTCTGGTCCTTTGCAGTTATTGCTCCATCTTCTATTAAATATCGGGCCTCTCATGTGTGTTGCACACCATATTCAGACCTCTCTTAAAGCATTTGATCCACTGAAAAGTGAAAGCACTGTTTAATGAATTTGATTAAAACGCACTAACTGAATGACGCAGCTATCACATAACACAGTGTCTGAAGCTTCAGAGACTAATATGCTTTGAATGTTGTATCAAATGAAATCAATGGGAAGTATTTGTCCTTGAGACATTCTGTGGTCTTGTTTACAGTGGGAAATAATCGTTTTAAGTAAATGCCTGTGTGGGTGTTTTCAGAGGTACCTTTTTGCACTGGCAGATCTTGGAGCACAAAACACAGCAAATTTTGTCTGGAGCTCCAATGGGATTGAATACGTAAGAACATAAGAAATAGGAGCAGCAGTCAGCCATAGAGCTCAGCTGGTCTGCCCTGCCATTAAATAGGATCATGGGCTGAGCTTCTAAACCAATTCCACTTTCCATCCTATCCCCATATTCCTTCATTCCCTTAATACCCAAAAATCTTTCAACCTCTACCTTGAACACGTTAATTTATTGAGCCTCCACAGTCCTTGAGGGTAAATGTTATGAATTGTAAACCAATTCGTCACTGTGTAGTGTGTCACATGATTACATGGTGACATTGTCAGAGGCCTGGTAGATTTTCCCTCTCTTTCCCTTGACTTCTCTTGATAGGCACATGAACAAATGGGGAATAAAGGGATATAAGTGGATGGTTTAGATAGGTAAACATGATTGAGGGCTGAAGGGCCTGTTCCTGTGCTGGACTGTTCTTTGTTACGGGGAAATTCACAGTAACTTCATTGCAGTGTTAATGTGAGCCTTACTTGTGACTAATAAATAAACTTAACTGACTGTAAGCGAGCAACACCCACTTAATAAAGCTCCAAGAACTGGTTCATTAACCCAATGTGTGGCAGCCTTTTATCTTTGCTGTTGAAGTGAGCTGACCATTTTAGTACAAAACAGCAAGAGAGTGTTTTTCAGCAAGGTCATCGCCAAAGACCAGTTTTAGACAAAACTGGCAATGAGGTGTGTTTTCCAACACAAGGATACTCCACCATTGATTGAAGTGCAGTAAATCTGACCATTGGAAATGGATTTTCATCCTTTGCTAAGGCTGTACGTTCATTTTAAAGTTGACGAGAAGCACTCTGGACTATTCCCTCATTTCTTTTGACTCAACCGTGACCTCAGGAGCAGTCGGAGAGTCACTGGTGAGAATGGAAAACAATTTTCAGCCAGAGCATCAATGGTAATACTTGGTGATTAAAACAATTGGTGGGCACAAAATCCCCCAAAACAAGCAAAGTGTGAAAGTAAGGGAGTAAGCTGTGTAAAAACAAGTTTACTTACTGAAGCTAGAACGTAGAACATGGGATATAGAACACAAACAGGCCCTTCGGCCCACAAGTTGCGCTGATCATATCCCTACCTACTAAACCTATCTATAACCCTCAATCCCATTAAATCCCATGTACCCATCCAGAAGTTTTTTAAAAGACCCCAACGAGTTCGCCTCCACCACCACCAACGGCAGCCAACTTCACTCACCCACCACCCTCTGAGTGAAAAACTTACCCCTGACATCTCCTCTGTACCTACTCCCCAGCACCTTAAACCTGTGTCCTCTCATAGCGACCATTTCAGCCCTGGGAAATAGCCTCTGAGAATCCACCCGATCTACACCTCTCAACATCTTATATACTTCTATCAGGTCGCCTCTCATCCTTCATCTCTCCAGGGAGAAAAGACCGAGCTCCCTCAACCTATCTTCATAAGGCATGCCTCCCAATCCAGGCAACATCCTTGTAAATCTCCTCTGCACCCTTACAATAGCTTCCACATCTTTCTTGTAATGAGGCTACCAGAACTGCGCACAGTACTCCAAGTGGGGTCTGACTAGGGTCTTATAAAGTTGCAGCATTACCTCCCGACTCCTAAACTCAATCCCTCGATTAATGAAGGCCAGTACACCATACGCCTTCTTGACCACATCCCCCACCTGCAAGACCGATTTAAGAGTCCTATAGACCCAGACTCCAAGGTCCTTCTGAGCCTCTACACTGCTAAGACTCCGACCCTTGATGTTATACTCCTAGCTAGGGAATCTTTTCCAGCTGAGCACCTTCGGAGGTGATGGGCTGTAGCGCCAGGTCCTCCAACTCAGTAAGAGAGAAAGAAACCTGTTTTTGAAATGCAACTTCTCAAAAAAGAAAATAAATAATGCAATTTTAACCAAAATTAAGCAGAATTAAAGCTGAAATCTCTTGGTTTCAATGCAGATTGGTACTTGCAAAAGAAAAAAAGTCTTAAAATGGCAGTCCAGCCAAGAAAATTCTTAAAGGAATAACAACAGAAATAATTCCAATTAAAATGGAAGAGAAAAGAAATTCAAGGGGAGGAAAAGTTAAAGAAAGTACTCCAACTTGAAGAGAAGGTGACAGCGATGAAAGGAAAAGGTGAAACTATGGAATCATTGATTGAGAATGCGGAGTCATGGGGTACCTACAAAGAGAGATTTCAGTATTAACTTGCTGTAAACAGAATACTGGATGAAATTAAAGTAGCAACTTTCCTGAGTGTAATAGGATGGAAAATCTTCACTATTATTAAGTTTTGTTAATCCTGCCAAACCTGGTACAAACACTTACAAGGAATTGACATGAAGAACAGTTCTCACCCTTTAATTGTAGAGGAGAGATTCAGGTTTCATCGATGGAGTCAAGAAGAGGGTGAAAATATTCTACAGTTTGTTGTCTTAGAAAAGAGTTGGAAGTTTGTTGTGACCCTCAAAGACGTTCTGCGGGACAGACTTGTTTGTGGACTTTGAAATGAAGCAATTAAAAGACAATGGCTCATTGAAAGCTCTTCAACACTGAAACTTGCTGTTGAGGTTGCAGTGTCCATGAAACTGGCTGATAAAGAAGCTCCCCAAATCAGAGCTAGTGTCAAAATGTACAAGACACACATAAGCCTGCTATAGATGTACTCAGGTGGGGCACTGTTCACAGGAATGCTGGTGTCAAGAAAACAAATGTCATAATTGTGGCAAGAAAGGTCACATAACCAAGGCCTGTTGGACCAGACGGAATTCTCAAACCTTGAAGAGGGGTAAACACAAGAACACACACAAATCTACACAAAAAGCCTTTAGAATAACCAAAGACAATGAAGATTCTCAAGAAAACATGATGTCTACAGAAATCAAAGAACTAAGGCGATACACAAAGATTTTGGGTCCGTCCAAAATTGATTGGGAACAAAATTACAATGGAAGTAGATATGGGAGCCACTGTGTCTCTTATTTTCGCAAATTAATATCAACAAAAGCTCTGGAGCACACCGTTAAAGTCTTCTCATATAATTCCAAGGAATTACACGGAACAGGTAGGGTCTGTGCAAGGTTATATAAAGGTGCAAGTTGAAACAAAGAGTAATCTGAAAAATTGCCATTACACATTGTGAAAGGAAATTTCTCTGTACTTTTCAGAAGAGCGTAGTTAAACAAAATCAATCTAATTTGGCATCTAATTAGTTTTTAGTCCTTTTAGTTTTTATTTATTGGCGTCACAAGTAGGCTTACAGTATCACTGCAATGAAATTACTGTGAAAATCCCCGAGTTGTCACACTCCAGCACCTGTTCAGGTACACTGAGGCAGAATTTAGCATGGCCATTGCACCTCACTAGCATGTCATTCAGACTGTGGGAGGAAACCGGAGCACCCGGAAGAAACTCATGCAGACATGGGGAGAATGTGCAGACTCCTCATAGACAATGACCCAAGCTAGGAATCAAACCCGGGTCTCTGGCGCTGCGAGGCAGCAGTACTAACTACAGTGCCACTGTACCATCTAATTGATTGTTGGAAAAAAACACATTGCAGAGATTTTTAGAAAAATGCAAGAAGGTGTTTGAAATTACTTTAGGGGAAATGATTGGAGTCGAGGCATGACTGATAGCACCATAAAATGCTTAAAGGCAAGAACTGTGCCTTTCGCTATCAAGCTTAAAATTGAAGTGCAAATTGAAATATTAATCAAAGAAGGAATAATCAAGTCCATAACCACGAGCAATTGGGCAACTCCAAATGTTTCTGTCATTAGATGGTTCGGTAAGAATTTACGGTGACTTTGAAACAACAATAAATTCAGTGCTATGTATTGACCAGAAACTCTTACCATTAATTGAGGACCAATTCTCTGTAATTTCTGGTGATAAACAGTTCAATGAAATGGACTTTCCCAAGCATACCTCCAAATGAAGGTGGAAACTGAGTCACAACCACTTCTTACGATTGTTACTCACAAAGGGTTGTTCTGATACAAACATCTATTGTTCAGAATAACATTGGCACTGGCCTTATTCCAAAATCAATGAACCAAACCCTAAGTGGCCTTAACAGTGTCCAGTATTATTTGTATAACATTTTAATCACAGGCCGAGATGTAAAGGAGCATTTGATGAGCGCTGCTAACAGTGCCAGGGTCCCGGGTTTGATCCCTGACTTGGGTCACTGTCTGTGCTGAGTCTGCGCTCTCTCTCTCTGTGCCGGCGTAGGTTCCCTCAGGCTACTCCAGTTTCCCCCCACAGTCCGA
The DNA here is from genome assembly GCF_965287045.1 of Carcharhinus amblyrhynchos. Lineage (NCBI taxonomy): Eukaryota > Metazoa > Chordata > Chondrichthyes > Carcharhiniformes > Carcharhinidae > Carcharhinus > Carcharhinus amblyrhynchos. The sequence continues at coordinate 137,541,099 of NC_137327.1, forward strand.
AACACGTGCTGGTTAGATGCATAGGCTGTGCTAAATTCTCCCTCAATGTACCCGAAGAGGCACTGGTGTGTGGTGACTCGGGGTTTTTCACAGTAACTTCATTGCAGTGTTAATGTAAGCCCACTTATGACACTAATAAATAAACTTTGCTTTATTTACAGAACTTAGAAGCAACACTGCGGTGTCTAGAGAAGCAAAATCTTCACATAAAAAAATGCAAATTTTTCAAGTTATCATAAGTTATCTAGACCGTATGGTTGATAAGGATGCACTCCACAAAGAACTGAAGATGATGATTATCATTATAGATGCACCTAGACCACAGAATATATCACAACTGAAATCCTTTTTGAACTCATCAATCACTGTGGAAAATTTATTCCAGCTCTCACTACCATATCAAACCCACTCCATGCATTATTACCTGCAAACCAACAATGGACTTGGACAAAAGACTGTGAAAAGGCATATAATGAAGTCAAAAATATGCATGAAATCAGAAGACTCAGTTCATTTCAAACCTAATTTAAAAATACAGCTCACATGTGACACATCACCCAATGAGGTGGATGCAGCTGCCTTTTGTATAATGTCAAATAGAGATGAATGATCAATGGCTTTCACTTGGAGAATGTTGGCAAACACTAAACAAAATGACACCCAATTTTTGGAATCAAAAGATTTCATCACTATCAGCATAGAAAACAATTTACCTTGTTAACAGACCACAGGCCTTTAACAACGATCTTTGGTCCATACAATGGAATACCGTCTCCAGCTGAGTCATTCGCAGAGATAGTCGCTCGTCTAATCAGCATGTAATTACGAGATTAAATACAGCAGATCTGGATGATATGCCAACATCAACACTGTATCACATCTCCTAATTCAGGACAAAGCCAAACCACAGGCTGATGTGAGTATCTTGCACATTTCCCAGGTTGTTACTGTACATATTACAACCTCTCAGGTGTAAAAAGGCATTTGGTCAGATCCGATGATGGGGAAGGTCATGGACATGATCTTAAAAGGAATACGATTGGGGTAGAACAGTGGCACAATAGTTAGCACTACTGCCTCATAGTGCTAGGGACCGAGGCTCAATTCCAGCCTCGGGTGACCGACTGCGTGGAACTTGCACGTTCTCCGCTTGTTTGTATGGGTTTCCTTCGGGTGCTCTGATTTCCTCCTGCAGTCCAAAGATGCACTGTCGTGTGTCATGAAGGCCACCTTGGAGAACGTTGTCTAGCTAATACACTGCAGGAAAGGATGTCCCGAAGCATGGTACATTGGGGAGACGATGCAGACGCTACGACAACGGATGAATGAACATCGCTCGACAAGTACCAGGCAAGACTGTTCCCTTCGTGTTGGCGAACACTTCAGCGGTCACGGGCATTCAGTCTCTGATCTTCAGGTAAGCATTCTCCAAGGCGGCCTTCACGACACACGACAGCGCAGAGTCGCTGAACAGAGACTGATAGCCAAGTTCCGCACACATGAGGATGGTCTCAACAGGGATCTTGGGTTCATGTCGCACTATCTGTAACCCCCGTGACTTGCCTGGGCTTGTAAAATCTCACTTACTGTCCTGTGTTTAACCTATGCTAATATTATCTCCACTCACATTGTCTGCTTCTTTAAGACTTGAATAGCAGGTTAGCTGTAAAGACTTGCATTCTAATCAGTATTCTATAAATTGTGTGTGACTTTATATGCGCTTCTCTGATCAGAACGTTCCACACACCTGACGAAGGAACAGCGTTTCTGAAAGCTTGGAAGATTACTATCAAATAAACTGGTTGGATTCTAACCTGGTGTTGTGAGACTTCTTATTGTGTTTACCCCAGTCCGACGCTGGCATCTCTACATCAATGCAGAACAGGCCAAAATTAGAGGAGTGCAGGTATCTTGAAGGGTTACGAAGTTGAAAGAGGTTACAGAGAGATGGAGGATGAGGTCATGGATGGATTCAAAATAACAGATTAGAATTTTAAAAACAATACTCTGTTTGACCAATCTCCTATGTAGGTTAGTGAGTACGGGGATAATGGGCGAAAGGAAGATGGTTCAAGGCAAGACATTGGCAGCAGTGTTTTCAAAGACCTCAAGTTTATAGAGGATAGAAAATGGGATCCCAGTCAGGAGTGTGTTAGAATACTCAAGTCAAGTGTCAAGGCATAGTTGAGATTTTCAGCAGCAGGATTTGGTGGAAATAGGTGGTCTTCACATGAAATGAGGTCGAGGGTTTCTCGTGCTATTTATCACGGGGTTCAGTGATGCAGTGTTAAGACAGGGTGAAAGCTGGAGTATTGAATTTAGAAAATGCCAGCATGGCGTGAGATCACCGTCAGACATTGATTGATGTCACAATCGGTCAGTGCTGCCAATGGCTGTTGGGTGTGAGCGTGAACAGAATTACCAAGTAGACATCTGGCACAAGTACCACCAAAAATGCGGATGCGCATTTCAGACTCCATTTTGTGCCATTGGTAGGCGACGTAACAGCTAAAAAAAATAACAGTTATAAATGTTTAATTTCTCACCAATGGATGAACACAGAAACGTTTCAAAAACAATCTGACACTGCAATCTATAGTTGAGTTCCGTAGGATGGCACGGTGGCACAGAGTGAGCACTGCTGCCTCACTCCACTCACCTGATGAAACAGCAGCGTCCAAAAACTTGTGATACTAAATAAACTTGTTGGACTTTAACCTGGTGCTGTGAGACAAAGCACAAAGAACAAAGAAAATTACAGCACAGGAACAGGCCCTTCGGCCCTCCAAGCCTGCACCAACCATGCTGCCTGATTGAACTAAAACCCCCTACCCTTCCGGGGACCATACCCCTCTATTTTCATCCTATTCATGTACTTGTCAAGACACCCCTTAAAAGTCACCATCGTATCTGCTTCTACTGCCCGCCCCACCAGCAATGGTTCCAGGCACCCACTACTCTCTGTGTAAAAAGTCTGTCTCGTACATCTGCTTTAAACATTGCCCCTCGCACCTTAAACCTGTACCCCCTAGTACTAGGCTCTTCCACCCTGGAGAAAAGCTTCTGACTATCCACTCTGTCGATGCCTCCCATAACCTTGTAGACTTCTATCAGGTCTCCCCTCAACCTCCGTTGCTCTTGTGAGAACAAACCATGTTTCTCCAATCTCTCCTCATAGCTAATGCCCTCTGTACCAAGCAACATCCTGATAAATCTTTTCTTTACCCTCTCCAAAGCCTCCACATCCTTCTGGTAGTGTGGCGACCAGAATTGAACACTATATTCTAAGTGCGGCCTAACTAAGGCTCTATGAAACTACAACATGACTTGCCAATTTTTAAACTTACTGCCCTGGCCGATGAAAGCAAGCATGCCGTAAACCTTCTTGACTACCTTCTCCACCTGCGTTGCCACTTTCAGTGATCTGTGTACCTGTACACCCAGATCCCTTTGCCTATCAATACTCATAAGAATTCTGCCATTTACTGTATATTTCCTATCTGAATTAGACTTCCAAAATATATTACCTTACATTTGTCTGGATTAAACTCGATTTGCCATCTCTCCACCCAAGTCATAGACCCTTATAAGACCCTTGTCAGGCCTCATTTGGAGTACTGTGCGCAGTTCTGGTCGCCTCACTATAGGAAAGACGTAGAAGCTATTGAAAGGGTACAGAGGAGATTTACAAGGATGTTGCCTGGACTGGGAGGCATGCCTTATGAAGTTAGGTTGAGGGAGCTGGGTCTCTTTTCCCTGGAGAGACGAAGGTTGAGAGGCGACCTGATAGAAGTTTATAAAATGTTGAGAGGAATAGATAGGGTGGATTCTCAGAGGCTATTTCCCCGGGTTGAAATGGTCGCTACGAGAGGACACAGATTTAAGGTGCGGGGAGGAAAGTACAGAAGTGATGTTAGGGGTAAGTTTTTCACTCAGAGGGTGGTGAGTGAATGGAATCGGCTGCCGTCAGTGGTGGTGGAGGCAAACTCGCTGGGGTCTTTTAAAAGACTTCTGGATGAGTATATGGGGTTTTATGGGGTTGGGGGTTATAGATAGGTCTATAGATTGGTAGGTGTTGATGTGATCGGCGCAACTTGTGGGCCGAAGGGCCTGTTTGTGCTGTAGTGTTCTATGTTCTATGTTCTATGTCTCCAACTGATCTATATCCTACTGCATCCTCTGATGGTCCTCATCGCTATCCGCAAATCCACCAACCTTTGTGTCGTCCGCAAACTTACTAATCAATCCAGTTACATTTTCCTCCAAATTACTAATATATATTACAAACAGCAAAGGTCCCAGCACTGATCCCTGAGGACCATCACTTGTCACAGCCCTCCATTCAGAAACGCACCCTTCCACTGCTACCCTCTGTCCTCTATGACCAAGCCAGTTTTGTATCCCCCTTGCCAGCTCACCCCTAATCCCATGCAACTTCACCTTCTGCACCAGTCTGCCATGAGGGACCTTGTCAAAGGCCTTACTGAACTCCATGTAGACAACATCCACTGCCCTAACCTCATCAATCATCTTCGCCACTTCCTCGAAAAACTCAATCAAGTTCGTGAGGCACGACCTCCCCTTCACAAAACCATGTTGCCTCTCATTAATATGTCCACTTATTTTCAAATGGGAGTAAATCCTGTCTCGAAGAATCCTCTCCAATATTTCCCTACCACCGATGTAAGGCTCACTGGCCTATAATTACCTGGATAATTCTTGCTACCCTTCTTAAACAAAGGAACAACATTGACTATTCTCCAATCTCTGGAATTTCCTGTGTGGCCAATGAGGTTACAAAGATCTCTCTCAAGGCCCCAGCAATTTCCTCTCTTGCCTCTCTCAGTATTCTGGAGTATATCCCATCAGGCCCTGGGGACTTGTTTACTTTAATATTTCTCAAGAACCCCAATACTTCCTCCTTTTTGATCTCAACATGACTCAAACTATCTACACATCCTTTCCCAGACTCATCATCCACCAAGTTCTTCTCTTTGGTGAATACTGACACAAAGTACTCATTTAATACCTCGCCCATTTTTTCTGGCTCCATGCATAGATTCCCTCCCTTGTCCTTGAGTGGGCCAACCTTCTCCCTGGCTACCGTCTTGCTCTTTATATACGTATAAAAACCCTTGGGATTTTCCTTCATTATTTTTCATGACCCCTTTTAGCTCTTCTTACTCCTTGCTTAAGTTTCTTTCTACTTTTCTTGTATTCCACACTTGCTTCGTGTGTTCCCAGCCTCCTAGATCTGACAAATGCTTCCTTTTTCTCTTTGACTAGGTTCACAATATCTCTCATTATCCAAGATGCCCAAAAGTTGCCATACTCATCTTTCATCCTTACAGGAATGTGCCAGTCCTGAATCCCTATCAACTTACACTTGAAAGCCTCCCACAATCCAGATGTTGATTTGCCTTCAAACATCTGCCCCCAATCTACATTCTTCAGTTCCTGCCTAATATTGTTGCAATTAGCCTTCCCCCAATTTAGCACCTTAACTTAAGGTCTACAGTTATCTTTCTCCATCAGTACCTTAAAGCCTACTGAATTGCGGTCACTATTCCCGAACTGCTCCCCTACTGAAACATCGACCACCTGGCTGGGCTCATTCCCCAATACCAGGTCCAGTATGGCCCTTTCCCTACTTGGACTATCAACATACTGTTTCAGGAAGCCCTCTCGAATGCTCCTTACAAACTCTGCCCCATCCACGCCCCTAGTACTAAGTGAGTCCCAGTCAATAAAGGGGAAATTAAAATCTCCCACCATAACAACCCTGTTGCTTTTACACCTTGCCAAAATTTGCCTACATATCTGTTCCTCAATCTCCTGCTGGCAGTTGGGCAGCCTATAGTAAACCCCCAACACTGTGACCACACCTTTCCTATTCCTGAGCTCTACCCATACTGCCTCGCTGTATGAGCCCTCCGAGATGTCCTCCTGGAGTACAGCTGTGATATTCTCCTTAACCAGTAGTGCAACTCCCCCACTCCTTTTACATCCCCCTCTTCTTATTGTTCTTTTCTGGGACTTCAGAACTGTGGAACTCCTTCAGTTTTTAGCTTTGATAGACTGATAATTTCTCGAGCTGAAGGACAGGATGGAAGGAGGTAAGGTGACACTGTGCTTAGCACTGCTGTCTCACAGTGCCAGGGACCCAGGTTCGATTCCTGCTTGAGTCACTGTTTGTGAGGAGTCTGCAGGTTCTCCCCATATCTCTGTGGGTTTCCTTCAGGTGCTCTGGTTTCCTCCCATGATCTGGAAGACATGCTGGTTAGATGCATTGGCCATGCTAAATTCTCCCTCAGTTACCCGAACAGGTGCTGGAGTGTAGCAACTAGGGAATTTTCACAGTAACTTCACTGCAGTGTTAATATAAGCCTACTTGTGGCACTAATAAATAAATAAACTGTTGTGTAATTGACACTTTAGTTTTGTGACTTTAGATCATACATCTATAGTAAAGCATTGTTGGGTGGGGAATGTTAGATCCAAGGATTCTCTTTTAAAGGAATATCTAACCTCAAAGTTATTTTTTATGAAAGATACTTTGAGATGAAAGGCAGATAAAAAAAGCTCATTTTTGTCAACACCAATGAATAATAATTAATCCCAGAAATGGATAAACCCAATGGGTCTAATTTTACCATTTTCTTTCTAAGTGCTGAATGTGGGCACAATTCGGATCTGACTTGGAAATCTGCTTTCAGGTGGAAAAGAAAATTGCGAGTCAATCACACCGTGGGCTGGGCTTATCGAGCCCGAAATGATTGGAGCTTTAAACTGTGCATACGCAGTTAGAAAAAAATTTGAAAATCGCACCGCTGTCACATCACTCCCGGGCTGCAAAAAATGGATAATGCGGTCCAGGAGTGAAAAGCGGGAGTGATGGTCCCCACAGACATCACCCCCAGCCCGACAACATGACTGTCCCCCTTATCCACCCACCCATCCACCCCACGACCCAGACCTATCCCGACCCTCTGACTCCCTTCCCTCCCACCGATCGTCCACAGAGTGTCAGCAGACCCCCCCTGTCTCTGTCTGCCACCCACCACCAAAGAAAGTTTGGGCCTCCGCATCCCCCACCAGACAACAATCTGTCCTTCTCCCACCACCCCCCACCCCATCACTGAAGAGCAATCTGTCCTCCCTCACCCCATCCACCAGAGATACATCTGACCCACCTGCGCCCCCCCCCTCCCCCTTTACCAGAAAATGATCGGGCCTCTCTTCTCCCGCTCCCCACCCCAAAACCCAACCAGAGAATGATCTGGACAACCTGATGATGAACTTTCATCAGAGCTCAAGAAAACAGAAATGTGCTGGGTTTGTAACACTTGCTGTCTGACCTGCTGAGTATTTCCAACATTTTATGTTTTTGTATCAGATTTCCAGCGTTTGGAGTATTTTGTTTTTGTAACTCACTTAAAAGCCCAATTGGAGATCATTTTCCAGCCTTGCCAACATTTTGTCAGTGGCAGAGTGAGCCCTCCTACTGTATAGGGAGGCCTCCAGCTCTGGGAGATGACCCCACTGTGGGGTGGCCTGGCCTGGGGAGGCAGTTGAGGTATTGGGGAGTGTTGGGGGGGGGGGCATGAGAGCATGGCTGAAAGTAGAGACATCAGGGCTTATTGTACAGAATAAGGACCAAAGCTGGAAATAGGAACATCAGGGCTCACAATATCGAATAAAGCTCCACATCACTAATCCTTGTGTTTAAGGGGTTTCTCCCTCCGCTGAGGGTCCCACCAACTTGGCACCTTGGGGATTTTCATTTATATTAATCTTTCTTAGAGAGTCCCCATCTTGAGGCATCCTTGTGGTGATGACCTGCCTCAGCAGCGCCCGCCTCTCCCAGTGGGGCTGCCCTGTGATTGGGCCAATCAGCCTGGTCTTCTTTCAGTAAGTGTGGCTCCCATTTGGTCATCAGGCTCCCATAGCCCGTGTGAAAACTCTGCCCAGGCTCTCAGCTGGATCTGTTTTTATACCATGAGGTAGTATCGAGGGGGTTGGAATAAAGTATCCCAGATCTTGATGACAAAATTCTATCTGAAGTGTAGCATTTTGTACAAAATTCTCCGTAGCCACGAAGCCAATGTCCATTACTTATTCACAAATTTTGGAGCACGCTACATTCTAATATTGCCTTGGAATAACACCACTGCCATTCAGTATTCATGATAACTTTGTGAGTCCACAAAATACCTCATAATGAGAAATCTAATTCCCAATTTGTCCAGTTATCTTTAATTACGAGCAAATTGTTTAAATACTGCACTGCATTGCCACCATGTTCCATTCTGAGTGGCACAGTTCTTCTTCACTTGGCACGCAGACGATAGAAACAGCCTGATGTCAAAAAAGCAGAGATCCTGACTGAGCTTAGGTTTCCACCGGCTTTTCTGCTCCAGAGTAATGTGTTCTTGAAATAGTCTTTTTAAAGTTGGAGTGACTCACCTCTAGGGCTGCAAGGACACCTTCTTCTGCTAGATTTCTCAGGAGATAGGGTAAATAATCTAATAAGTTGGCACATCTGGAGGCAACCAGAGTCCGGTCTGGAGCTCTACAAATCATATTTTAAATGAAGGTGAAACGTTTGCAAATGTCCTGGGACCACCCCCTTATTTAAGGAGAATTGGAAACACCATCCTCAAGTAAATCCTATCCAATCATATTGATATATTGGGTGGAATCTTCCAGCCGTATTCGTCCCAAGATTGGAAAATCCTGCTCGAGGTCAATGGACCTCTGGATCTGGATAGGCTGAGTGAGTGGGCGAGGACCTGGCAGATGGAGTATAACGTTAGCACGTGTGAGGTTATCCACTTTGGAAGAAATAATAGTAGGAGGGATTATTATTTAAAAGACAAAAAGCTGCAACATGCTACAGTGCAGAGGGACCTGGGGGTCCTTGTGCACGAGTCGCAAAAACCCAGTCTGCAGGTGCAGCAGGTGATCAAGAAGGTGAATGGGATGTTGGCCTTCATAGCGAGGGGATTAGAATATAAAAGCAGGGAGGTCTTGCTGCAACTGTACAGGGTACTGGTGAGGCCGCAGCTGGAGTACTGTGCAGAGGAGGTTCACTAGGCTGATACCAGAGATGAGGGGGTTGGACTATGAAGAGAGACTAAATAGACTAGGTCTGTACTCATTGGAGTTTAGAAGGCTGAGGGGGGATCTTGTAGAGACGTATAAGATAATGAAGGGGATGGATAGGGTAGAGGTAGAGAGATTCTTCCGCTTAGAAAGGATAGCAGGACTAGAGGGCACAGCCTCAAGATAAAGCGGGGGGGCAGTTTAGATCAGAGTTGAGGAGGAACTTCTTCACTCAAAGGGTGGTGAATCTCTGGAATTCTCTGCCCGTTGAAGTGGTGGAGGCTACCTCGCTGAATATATTTAAGTCACAGGTAGATAGGTTTCTGATAGACAGGGGAATTAAGGGTTATGGGGAGAAAGCGGGAAAGTGGAACTGATCCACTTCAGATCAGCCATGATCTTATTGAATGGCGGGGCAGGCTTGAAGGGCTAGATGGCCTACTCCTGCTCCTATTTCTTATGTTCTTATGACCTTTGCATTGTCCGGCAAATATTCTGTCCCACCCACTATGGTTCCCATGGTGAGTGGGATGGGAAAATTCCACCTGTTACTTTTATCCAACCTCTCCTCATAGCTAATACCCTCCAGACTGGGCAACATCCTGGGAAACCTCTTCTGTACTGTCTCCAAAGCATCCACATCCTTCTGGGAGCGTGGCGACCAGGGTTGTACACAATATTCTAAATGAGGCCTAACTAACGTTCTGTACAGCTACAGCATGGCCTGTGAATGTTTATACTCAATGCCTGACTGATGAAGGCAAGCATGCAGCATGCCTTCTTGACTATCTTATCAACCTGCGTTTCCATTTTCAGTGATCGGTGGACATGTATATCCAGATCTCTCTGCTTGTCAATACTCTTAAGGGTGCTACATTTACAGTATAATTCCTATGTTCATTAGACCTTCCAAAATTCATTATCTCACACTTGTCTGGATTAAACTCCACCTGCCATTTCTCCGCACAAGTCTCCAAAAGTCTATATCTTGCTATATTCTCCGACAATCCTTTTCACTCTCCGCAACTCCACCAATTTTTGTGTCATCTGCGAACTTATTAATCAGGCCAGCTCCATTTTCCTCCAAATCATTTATATATACTACGGGCAACAAATTTGGCAAAAGAATCATAAAAAAAAAATTCAGCCTACTTCCCCCAATTCCCCTCACTTCCTGCAGTTAAAAGGCTGAATCATGATTGGTTATGATTCACAAAAACTGCACTTTTACATACATGAGGTTCAGATCAGCACAGATTGTAATAAAACTCACAATCTTGCCCAGACAGTTCATAAGGACAGCTGGTTAATGGAAACGTTATGCATGGGGGAGTGGAGAAAAATAGAATAAATGCATTCAATGGGCAAAACTAGCGTGGTAGATGAGGGAGAAAGCAATAGGAGGATATCCTGTTAAGATTAAATGGAATAGGGTGGGTGTGGGCGATTGTGAAGCAGAAACACAAGCTCATTTGAGCCAAACGGCATTTTGGTTATGTAAGTTCTAGGTAAGACGATATAATAGATTTCTCTTCCAACGTTGGACTGAAACACATTACTGCCGCAGGAAAACTTTAGCACGATATCTTTAACCTGGAAATACTTGATGCTGACACTGAGGCCAGAATTTTACCGGCATGCGCCCCCACCCCCCCACCCGAGGCTCATAAGATCGCGCCCAAGGCCAATGGCGAATGCTGTTCTGCGAGCCTCGCCTGGGGGCGCACCGGTAAAATCAGTGCCTAAGTGCTGATTCCATATGAGTTCAAGGGCATAATCTTACATTCTCTGTCGATGATTTTGCAAGCTGGGCTTGGCCAAAAACTTTCTGAGATGATCTTTCCACTAGGTTCTTGCCCACTGAACCTCTCTGTAATTTTATACTGGGACAAGTGAAGCCTAGGCCTAACAATCCACCCTTGCTCCAATTGAGCCCCTTAATTGAGCAATTATCAAGCGCTAAAGGGCCATTCCCTGCTCAGCTTCAACTTTCAGGCTGATAGGAGGAGCTCAGGGGCAAGGAGGAATCCCAAAATGTAACACTGTTCAGGCCTCAGGCAATGGGAGGAAGGGCAGAGGGGGCTGGGGGGCAGGTGAGACAGGGGGCTCCACCAACAGTCACTTTTTAACATTGGGCAACCTCCCCTAACTCCCAAAAAGGACCAGCCCATGCAGTTCCTCCCTCCCCACTGACCTCTTCTCAGCACCCCTGCAATCTTCTACCCTGTCTCAATCCACCTGGCCTCACCTCTGTAATGACCTCAATGAGGCCATTAAGGCCCTCTTGGAATATGTGCTGCCTGATTGAGGTAATGATCGCCTGCTCAATCAGGGAGTCTCATCTGTGTAGATAATGAGGAGTGTCAGGGCTACTGGCTCTCCAGATTCTGACTTCATACCTAAAGTACTCTTAGGAGTGGAGATAAATTAGTAAGAATAGGGAATCTGGTGAAGGGACACAAGGCTGCTGAGTTATTTTAACCTCCCTACCCCACCCTGAGACCCCAAATACATGCCTGGTCCTGGATTCCCAGAACTTGGACTTTGGCATCTGCTTGTAGTCTTGGTCCCATCCACCACAGCTTCTGGTGGTGCAGGGACCACGTGATGCCAGCCAACTGAATTGCTGGATGTACTCTGAGGTGGACTTCCTCTTGAGTGAGAGGCAGAAGTCCTACTAATGCTCCTTGTGCATTAAGGGACAGTGGGGCAGGCAACTCCTTACATAGTGGGAAGGCAAGGCACACCATACGAAAAATCCAATAAAAAATGTTTTTTTAAATTTAGTTTTAATCTGGTGTGGACACGTTGGTTAAGTGGCCTCTTTCTGAGCTGGAAACTTTCTCATTGAAAATTCTCAAGACTTTGGATACAAGCTCCATGCCTATGAGGCTGGAGTGAGGCGACGTCTTGCAAGCTGTGCCCAGCATACCTTCTAATTCTTTCTTTTGCTCTTGTTCTATGCTTCTAAACCTTAATTCTGTAACAACACATTCTGCACTCTCTCGTTTCCTTCTCTACGAACAGTATGCTTTGTCTGTATAACATGTAAGAAACCATACCTTTCACTGGGTGGTAAAACATGTGACAATAATACATCAAATCAAATCAAAAGGCTTAAACTATTAAACCAAGGCTCCCCTATTCCAACAAATGTTATTGAGAATGTTGGGTTCTATGCAATCGGGGTAGCAGCTTGGCCGACACTTAATGCTTTGCATTTCCTCAAAGCAGCTGTGCGGTAAATTGTCCATCAATTATACATCGGAGTCACTCAAGGCTAGGTTTTGTCCAGTATTCTGATGTGAAGAATTAATTTGACACGTCTGCCTTTTCCTAATTTCCCGTGATGTTTCAAACTAACCTATCTCGAAAGATTTATGAGATCTGTAATATTCTGCCAGTTTTTTTTAAACAGCCTTCGTGCTGCTATTAACAATCTGGCAACTTTTTAAACATTTTCTTTCCTCTTATGTATTTCCCAAAAACATAAAATTCGATCTCAAGAGAAAAAAAATTTTAATAAATTATATCAAGTTTAAGAGTGCAGCAGTATGCCTGAGCCAGATCTGTGTCAGTTTTTGGCACTAACCCTAAATGTCATTTGAAATTTATAAGTCAAATACATTTCCATGTGGCATATTGGTTAATATTTCATAGTTTTAAAGCTGTCCAAATAGTTTTTCTTTTTACTTTTACTGATGAAGCATACTCTTGAGATTGCTGTCTGATTTCCTCAGTGGAATAAGGTTGGCAATGCAAACGCTGCTTTTGATTGAAGCCATCAGCTGTCATTTTCTGGGTACTGGGAACACAAGTTTCACTTAAAACACAGATCAAGCACTATTTGTGACTGCACCAGACTGTGTGGGGGTGGGGGGGAGCTTACCAGCTCGTCACACAGCTCGATCAGCGTGCTGAGATGTTAAGATTGCTTCTCGCCCAGTTTCTCACCCGTTGCAATACTGCAGGTGCTGTGAAGTGATATGCTGAAGGACCACACCTGATGCCCAGCAATGGGGACCAGACACGATGTCCTCACCTGTGGGATCGGAGGCCATTGAAGCCTCAGGATGGTCAGGGTTGGGGGGAGGGGGGTCAATGCCCCTTTGGTTGGCGCCAGCCTGTGCTGCCAGCCTGGGATCCTGGTGGTGCCAGTCTGGCACCTTGGCACTGCCAATCTGCCACTGCCCACCAGGCAATCTGGCACTGCCCATTGGCTAGTGGGCACAACCAAGGGGCAGGATGTGAGGCCTGAAATAGGTAGGGCCTAAGGGGAGGCAGAGAGCTACACACTCTGCAACTGGGGATCAGTCGGGGTGGCAGGAGTCCAGGGGGCATATTGGGGCAGCAATTAGCCGGGGTATCCAGCAGTCGGGGAGTAGAGGTGGGGAGCAATATCCAAGGGGCAGGGGGAGTGACAAATCTCATAGTATGACCAAAGGCACATGTGGAATGGTGCCCTCTAACATTCATCAGCCAACTTCCTGGTGTGAATAGACTGCTTCCACTCCCCCTACTGGCATGAATCACACTTTGCTTTTTTTTCTCTATGCTGCATAAGATTGTGTCTAAGAGCACACCTAAAAAATGGGCACGTTTCTCTCCTGTTTTCATGCTTGTTTGGCACTTAGAATATTTTTGGTAAGATTGCCCCTGAGTATCTCATTGGAATTATACATTTTCATGCATACTCCTTCAGGCTTTACCTAGGTGTATGCTTACATGGGACAATTTCATCTACATGTTTGTTTCATACACATCCTACTTTGTAGGCATTGTAAATTTAATGCACATGCTTCACATTACTTGAGCATCAAATCAAATACAGGCCAGAAACAAAACCTCAGGCCCAACATTAACACAAAGTTCAGCACTTTTACCCACCCTCCTGGAAAGGAGTTGTATTATGGCTTGAATTGGAAGGCATCACAGATATGTGGTAGCTCAAATCCCACCGTGGTAAGTTAGGGGATTTTTACAGTAACTTCATTGCAGTATTAATGTAAGCCTACTTGTGACACTAATAAATAAACTGTAAACGTTTAAAACTTTATGATATTGAAGAACAATGCAAACTGCTGAGCCGTTGCATTCTTTTTTAAATGCTTCATTTATGCTCTTCAAGAGAGAACCTGCATGTCTGCTTGGGCTGGTTTACATGTGACCTTGTTAGAGAAAGCTTACGAGCTGTGAGGAAAGGACTAGGGAGTGGGACTAGTTAAATTTCTCTTGCTGAGAGCCAGTATGGGCTCGAAAAGCCAAATGTCCTCCTTCTGTAATTATTCTATGATTCCATAATTCCATTGCTAATGTTGCCTTGTTAATATTGCCCACATCTTCAGAAAGAATAAAGCAAATAATGCCATTGTTGTATGCAACCTGCATTCTTGAAGTTGGGTTTCCCTCATCAGAAAAGTATTTCAAGTCTGAATACATATATTTTAAAGAGTTCAAATTGGGGTAGATATTAGCTGGGGCAGTTTTTTGGTCATGATAGCAGCACAAATTAAGTGTGACTTGTGGACCTTTTTAAATAGCCAGAAGCCATTAAGGCCTGTGCTTTATGATGTTACATGTTCTCGTTTATGGGTATGTGCTCAACAGTTGGATGTTACACCCAGCTGTAGTATAAGGTTCTGGCACATACTGGATTAACATGGGACAGAGTACAATATCACCCAGGCAGTGGTGAAAAAGAGCACACAACCCACACCTACAGGTCAGTCCAATGTTGTACAGAGCTGTCTACGCAGCAAGCATGGAAACAGTTCCTAGCTTGAACCCTTCATATGTATTATATAGCTCTTGCAGTTAATAAATACAGAATCAGAATCATAGAGTTGGCACAGTGCAGAAAGAGTCCATTTGGCCCATTATGTCTACATTGTCTCTCCAAACGAGCATTATAACTTAGTGCCATTCTCTTGCCTTTTCCCTGGACCCCTGTACATTGTTTCTATTCAAATAATCAGCTAATGCCTTCTCGAATGCTTCAATTGAACATAATACACCATAACATGCATACAATTAACCTACCTAAGGTTACAAAGACTTCACTAAGATCCACCAACACCTTACAACACCATCCAGTTCATGCTTACCCTTTATAAATGAAGCTACTCAGGGAATAAAGATGAGTCCAGTAGTTGCTGCATTCCATTCCCCACACTCCCCCGACCCCCCCAACAGTACACATTTTGGGTATGATTCACCTGTTATGTTGTCAGGTGCAGCCTATGTGTCCCCTGATTTTGTTGCCTTACTGATGAAAACCAATTTAGAACCTTTATTACCTCAGTATTTTATGGATCGACACCATACAGTGCTGAAGTCAAGTAAATTCTGCTTTTAAAAAACATGAATGTGCTTTCCGGGTTTATATTACAGCAAGTTCTAGACCCAGCAACGCAAAAGCCAGACACTGCAGAATTAGACAGATGGTGGCTCTGAGTATCACATTCCATGTTCCAAATGTGAGGAACAGCAGGTTTACACCATCTCTATGGGAGGCAGCAGGCATGACATGGTGACTGTCAGAAAACCCATGGCAACTCAGGCTGGCCTGTGGCAACTGAGTTCAACTGTGATTCAAGGAAATATTTCTGAAGCTGGAAGTAATGTTTGTGTTGGGTGGGGAGGTGGGTGGGAGTAGGGTTGCGGGTGTGGGGGGGGGGGATCTCAAATCTCCCAAACCCGTCACTTTCTCCTGAATCTGATGGCTGGAGGAGTGGCTGTGTTTGCAAAGCTTTTAAGTTGCCAGTGCGGTCTGTGGCATTAAAACAGGAAATTCCTGGTCACAGCATCTTCAGGGAGTGGTGGTCCAATGCAAATAATCTCTGCAGGAACTAGAATGTCCAAGACTAATAGGGAAACATCATATTGGCAGCATCTTGCACTAAGCACAAGCTTCTTTAATTTTTTCAGTGTAATGACACTGTAAAACAAGAGAATTCAGGGCCAATGGGTAGAACCTTCTGGTCCCAGCAGCAGTGGGAAGCCTGGTGGTTGGGGGACAGTTTAATTTAGCAGGAGGCCAGAAATCCATTTCCCAATGGCAGAATGAACTCTAGTAATTAAATTCTTGGGATCTTGAAGGCAGGCTAAAGGCGAGCTCAACTTCCCGACAAACAATCTCAGGACCTCCTTTTGTATGCATTAGCAGGTCATCCATGTTTATTGCAAGGCCAACTCAAAGTTCCACCTCCAAATTAAGTTCCCCACCAGCAAGAAATTAAAATGTCCACATTTCACATAACTAATGTGCCCCGGGTAGACTTCTTCCCTGAGTAAGGGTGAGATGTTGTTGCCTGGTCCTCTTTAGGGAGAGTCCATAAATGCCAGTCTAAGCTTGAGATCAGGTGGTGGTAGTGCAGGTTATATGGAGGATGGCCAAAGAAGGGAGGACAGGTTAGCAGATGATCTCCTCACAGCTACGTATACAATGAGCTGAGCACTACAAGGTTACACTTGTCAACCAACCCACCCACAGTGGGAATCACTATCTCTCCACTCCCCCCCAACCCCCCAAAATTCTTATTTTTATTATCTACTTTTCATTTACAAGCCTCCTTGCAGAGCCTAAAGTGGAAGGATTCTATTCAGCATATACTAGAATATATGTAAGAAGCCTCACAACACCGGGTTGAAGTCCAACAGGTTTATTTGGAATCACGAGCTTGCGGAATACTGCTTCTTCACCAGGTGAGTGAAACAGCAGTGCTCCGAAAGCTCGTGGTTCCAAATAAATCTGTTATGAGACTTCTTACTGTGCCCACCCCAGTCCAACACCGAAATCTCCGCATCATAGAATGCATGTAACTGGTGTGTGCATTTACCAGAGTGATGTTGTATTGAGTATTGAATCATTGAAAAGATTGCCACAGGCTCATGCCAGTTTCATTGGCCTTTCAGCTCAGTGACATCAGAGCTAATTCAGACTAGCTGCCACTCATTTTGTTAAGATGAAATCTGTCCAAATGCTTTATGCAAATTCTGTAAAGTGGAACAATCTTTTAACTTTCTTAAACAGTAACTCATCGATACAGGGGGGAGCATGCAAAATTAGAAGTTTATTCAGTCTGGTCAGAGGCCAGTATTTTATGACTTCGCTTGGTCGAGACTCGTAAAATCCTGCTCGAGGCCAACGGAAAATTGCATTCTGCCATCCGTGTCCGCCTCAATTCAGAGGCTGGCGTAGCAGTAAAATTCCAGCCAGAGTCTCCTGAAGCCTAAAGAACAAGTCGAAGCACAATTGTCACCCTTCTCATGAGCAGGTTTGTAAATTAAGAAATTCAAAGTGATTGATTGTTGTGGCAATGGGATTGGATTATTACCAGTTGCGTCTGTTGCTAATGGTTTATTTACTTCATAAAATCGTGCTGACAAATTAACATATGAACATAAAAACATGCATTGTAATACTCCACTGCGTGGGAGACTCAGTACCAGCTGTGACACACACTTCCTCATGTGACAATGAGGTAATTTAGGAGCTGTGTTTCCAGAGTAGGTTGTTTTTGGCTATTACTTTTAACACATCTATAAAACTGCAACCAATAAATTCAAATTTTAAAAATGGAAGTTGTACAGGAAGCATGATATGGTGGATGGTGCAATAGCAAAAATTGGGCTTTATATAGTTCTACTGTTATAGAATCATAGAATCCCTCCAGAGCAGAAAGAGACCATTCAGCCCATTGAGTCTGCATTTACCACAATCCCACTGAGCCCCTATCCATGTAACCCCACATATTTACCCTGCTAACCCCCCCCGGATACTAATGGGCAATTTACCATGGTCAATGCATCTCAGCAGCACATCTGTCAGACTGTGGGTGGAACCCGGTGCACCCGAAGGAAATGCATACAATCATCAGGAGAACGTGCAAACTCCACACCGTCACCTGAGGCCGGAATTGTATTTAAATTTGGGAGTGTCAGGTCCACAGGCACTCCAAATTCTGACTTTGTACCTGAAGCACTCTGGGAGTGGAATAGAGTTTTGTAAATAAAAGGAATCTGGTGAAGGGACACTGGCCTCTGCAGAATTATTTCAGTGTGATTATATCTAAATGGTCATTCCTTGAACATGAGCCTCAACAATGTAAGTTGGGAAGTCCCAACTGACTCTAATCTCAGCATCCAGCGAAGCTTGGAATATTATAACCACTGGATTCACTATCTCCTCTGCCACTTCCTAGATATAGATCATCAGATCATGGGGACTTGCCTGCCTTTAATCCCAATAGTTTGTTGAGTACTATTTCTCTACTGATGACGATTGTTCTAAGTTCCTCCTTTCTATTACCTCTGTATTATCTGTTCCTATTGGGAGAGCACTAGAGTCCTCCATTGTGAAAATGCCTGGCAGCTGGGTAGTCCCATCAGCTCCAATGGCAGCAGTGGTCAGGGTTAGGACTACAAGCAATCGCCAAATTCAAAGCCCACCAGCCCAGGACCTGGTTAGTGTGGGTGGTCCCATGGTGGAGTGGGGAGGTGAGGTTCTAATTGCCTACTTAAGGGCCTTAAATGCGGTAATGGCATCCTCCATAATAGTGTAGATGATCTGGAGGCAGGCAGGAGGGCCAGAAGGGGAACATTACAGACCTGCAAACTCTGGAAAATTCTGTTCAGACTGCTGTCAGAAATAATGAATGAAATCAATCAATTGCCTAATTGGAATGATGTTAAAATTGGAGAGAAAATTCTTCTTACGCGATCATCTCCTGTTCAAAATGTCACCTAAAACAGACCAAGGTGGTACATTCAAGCAGTGTCTGTGACAAATTAGAACAGAGATGGGCTTATCTCTGGTGCCTTGTTATGTGTAATAGCTTGCCTAATCTCACGTGTGAAGAATGGTCTACCTGACGAAGGGGCTAACCCCGAAAGCTTGTGAGTCTATTATCAAATAAATCGGTTGGACTAAAACCTGGTGTTGTCAGACTTTTTACTGTGTTTACGCCAGTCCAATGCCGGCATACCCACATCAAAGTTAAGGTACCACAGGGCTGCTAGTGAGTAGGTCATTGTCTTCAGGGGAGAAAATTGATGGGACACACCCTGGAAATAAACAAGCAACAGCAACATTCCCTTACATCGGGTTTGGTTTACATTGCTTCCCTTTCAGATCTCATGTTACAAGACACTGGTCAGGATTCTCCCAAAAAAAACAGCATTGAAGAATGCCTCAGTGGGATTCACTCTGGTAAGTGGGGGGCAGGACCTATGCCCACCCGAGAGACCGACAACCTAACGCTGAGCAGGCGCCTGTGTATAAGAACATAAGAACATAAGAAATAGGAGCAGGAGTAGGCCATCTAGCCCTTCGAGCCTGCCCCGCCATTCAATAAGATCATGGCTGATCTGTCGTGGCTCAGTTCCACTTTCCCGCCCTCTCCCCATAACCCTTAATCCCCTCGCTTATCAAGAACCCATCAACCCGCTTCTTAAAAATATTTAGCGAGGCAGCCTCCACCACTTCAACGGGCAGAGAATTCCAGAGATTCACTACCCTTTGAGTGAAGAAGTTCCTCCTCAACTCCGTTCTAAACCGCCTCCCCTTTATCTTGAGGCTGTGCCCCCTAGTCCTACTGTCTTTTTTGAGCGGGAAGAGTCTCTCCACCTCTATCCTATCCATCCCATTCATCATCTTATACGTCTCAATGAGATCTCCCCTCATTCTTCTAAACTCTAACGAGTACAAGCCTAGTTTATTCAGCCTCTCCTCATAGCTCAATCCCCTCAACTCCGGTATCAGCCTAGTAAACCTCCTCTGCACTCCCTCCAGGACCAAAATATCCTTGCGCAGGTGCGGCGCCCAAAACTGCACACAGTACTCCAGCTGCGGCCTCACCAATGCCCTATACAGCTGCAGCAAGACCTCCCTACTTTTATATTCAATCCCCCTCGCTATGAAGGCCAGCATCCCATTCGCCTTCCTGACCACCTGCTGCACCTGCAAGCTGGGTTTTTGCAACTCATGCACAAGGACCCCGAGGTCCCTCTGCACCGTCGCCTGCTGCAGTTTTTCGCCACGTAAGTAATAGTCCTTCCTACCATTCTTCCTACCAAAGTGGACCACCTCGCACTTGCCAACATTGAATTCCATTTGCCATTTCCTGGCCCATTCGCCCAGCCTATCTAGATCCTTCTGCAGACTCTCCACACCCTCCATGTTTCAATCCAGTAAGAAGTATCACAACACCTGGTATTGTGAGACTTCTTACTGTGTTTACCCCAGTCCAACACCAGCATCTCCACATTATGCATCAGTCTGTCAGAGCAGGGAGAGGTGCGTGCGCAATGGCCCCCCAATCGCTGGCCAGCCCGAAACACCCCTGATTGCTGGCCTCCTGAACCCCCCAATTGCTGGCTTCCCAGACTTCCTCGGGCCAGTTCCTTTGTCCCCCCTGCCCCACCCACCACCCCACCCCACTGATCTCCTGCTCCCCCTGTCCAGCCAGCCCTGACCCCTCCCCATCCCAATCCCCTCCTGGACAGCCCCTGCTGCTCATTTTGGCTGTGATTAAAAAGGGACGGAGTGGTCAATGCTGGACACAGAAGGTCACTTATCACCTGAGGGGGACAGGACGGGCACAGATATTGACTCACCTGCTGTGTGCTCCCAGCATTCCATGCTTTCACTTCAGATTTCCAGCATTTTCTCGATTTTGCTTTCCATTTTTAGAAGGGGCAGCCTTGTTGTGTTTAATTGTCTTTCCCTGTTCCTCATATTCCAAGGATTTAAAATTCCATTCAGCCCATTTTTGGGCGGGGGGGCCGCCGCGAGACACGAGCAGTGCACTGATTATCCTACTGGGGCAGGCAGCATGCAAGCTGTGTGCTTTGGTCCAAGTGGAGCCTGTGCCACTGGTTATCTGAATGCTCGGCAGGGTGCCAGGCAGCATGCTCTGGTAACACAAGGCTGCAGCCAGCCTGCTCCACTTAAAGACAGCTTCCCACCTTGAAGGAGATTGACGCTCATTGGAAGGAAGCTGCTAACGCTAGCAATAGATAGGAGCTGAACAATTGAAACAGCGAGAAAGAGAGAGCACAATGACGTTCACAGGTGCAATGCTGTGGAGCCTCAGTGGTAGAAGCCAACATGAGGAAAAAGGGTTATGTTTTCGTGGGGAGCAATGAGGCCTTGAAGGGTCACCCTCTGAAGGTAACTGGAATCTGGTCCTTACAGGAGGACCCAAGAGCAATGCTGCAACATGCTGAAGGATCTCACACTGGTGGACAGGGTTAGTGCTTGTATCTTCACACATCTCCTACCCAATGCAGGACACTTCTCAATGCACCACACCCCCACCAGTCACCCATCTGCAGTGCCTTGCACTCAGGACTTGAGTCAAACTTTCAGATGATCCGCTTCACCTTCACAAATCTTCCAATGACACCAAGTTCACATCCTTGTCCCTGCTGCTTCCATAATCCTTTAACTGTTCAGCTGAGGCAGAAAGATCATAACAACATAAAGTCAGTGACATTCTTCCCTCTTTCTTGCAGGACAAGTTGACCCAAACCCAGCAGGAGCAAAGCAAACTGATGGGAGCAAGGACACCGGCTCCTCCTGAGGCCTAAAGAATGGACAGTTTGCTGCATCCTGGAGTATTGGCTGTGAGTAAACCCACTGCATCTGTCATTGCTGAGGATGATGAATTTATAGCCATTCTCAACTCCCACCTCATCCCCACCCTCCTGATGTACAAGCACAATGCACAAGTGTTAGGAACCCATATTTCCAATAACTATATGTTTCTTTAAAATAGTAGAAGAATATTGAATTATTTGGACACGCCTGAGCTTTTTTTTAAAGGTTACAAGTTCACTTTATGAGCAAGCTGCAGCTTTTTCTGAGAAATCGCATGACGTCGACTAAATGACCAACAAGACACCTGCAGAGATAAATAGTATTCTTTGTTTATTTGAGTCAAAATTTTTATAACCTGCTATTGCTAGGCCCTCAGCTCCTGCTGATAGGCTGAAAAACATGGGATGAGTTCTGAATGATCATTTTGTTTTTAACTGTGTGTGTGTCTGGAGAACAAGCTGTGAAGGAAAATTGCTTCTCTCTCTCCCCATATTGTTTGCAGTCCAGAATACGTATTTACCTTCCGCTAGTAAAAGATCATTTCAGTATAATTCATCTGCCTTTTGAAAGCAAAGCCGTGACAAGTAAGAGTCAACAACTACAGTGTTTTAATAAAGATCCTTTGGAAAGGATTTCCCATCACTACTGTGACCACCAAATCGACAGCATCAAGACCTTTTCGAACTTCATCTCTTATGCCAACTTCTGTGAGGTTGAGATTTTAAAAGGCATAAAATGTTACATTTCTGGATTACAAATTGTATTTTAAACAGTTTTGCAGCTTGTCTTAAAAAAGAACCTTTTGTTTAATTAATCAATTATTCTGGGGTTATTGAAAGAAGCCTGGTTTAAGTCACTTTTATTCCAGGTCTAGCTATAGCAAAGGTAAACAAATGGCCATTTTGGTAAGTGAAGTAAACATTCACATTTATGGTGTGACCTGTGAAGTAGTGAAGCCAAATATACTGCACACTCCCCCATCTCAGCCATAACAAAGCTGCTAATAGTGTAGCCTCAAACCTCTTCTCACCACATAACCCATCCTTCCTCTTCTGAGTTTCTGCTTTCAGATACTCAAGAAATGCCACCTGCCCAATACAGCAGCTTCAGGAGGAAGGCCGAAATCAGCTGACGTAGCAGAACAGCCACCTGATGTTCACAAGCACCATCTCGGATGTTGTACCTTAGCGGGTGGCATAGAATCAGGCTCAGCATTGACGATTCACCAGGCCCGAGTGTGCTGCAGCCTAGCCATGGAGAAAGGGTGGTTTATGTGTCAGTTCATTGACCAGCTCTACTACAGTGGACTTAAGATCTTAGACCTTAAGACATAGGAGCAGAATGAGGCCACTCGGCCCATCGAGCCTGCTCCGCTATTCAATCACGGCTGATATTTTTCTCATCCCCGTTCTCCTGCCTTTTCCCCATAATCCCTGACCCCTTCATTAATCAAGAATCGATCTTTCTCTGTCTTAAAGACACTCAATCCCCCGATCTGGCCACTGCGGCCAAGAGTTCCGCAGATTCACCACTCTCTGGCTGAAGAAATTTTTCCTCATCTCCGTTTTAAAGGACCTGAAGCACGGGAACGAGACTGACACACCGTTATAAAACAAAATGATGAAACTGTTAATTAGCGCGTCATCGAGAATTAGAACCTTATCAAATTGCCTTGTGTTTGAACAGTAAGTCCACATTTCATTGAGTTGAATTTCAAACGGAAGAGGAATATTTCAAAGATGTCTGATCTTCAGAAGATTTTGGAGAGCTGGAAGTTGGAACGTGTACCTCGTCCTTCACTATGATTTTGGCAGCACCGTCTTCCTCAGCAAAAATGCAAAGTACTCATTTTATACCTTAGCCTTTAGGCCCAGTCCACTTTTCAACACTTACTTTTTATACATATCTATGGAAGACTTTTGAATTCGTTTTTACATCCATCCATTCCAATTGGCACCAGCGTTTCAAATCAATGCATTTAGGTATTAAAAACCAAATCCGATTTTTTGCTGGGACTGAGGACCTGCTCTCCAAGACATTGTGTTGATAATCCTGACCCACCTCTGCTTCCTTCAACACCTAGGAATAAAAATGGATTATTTAAGATAGTCAAAGTTATAGTTTTCTCTGTCCACAAAACCCTTCTGCTGCCAAACCTTGTCTTGATAACAGGGAGTTTGATCCTGCGACTGTAGCTACACGACTGGATGAGACAGGAGGCTTTCTGCCAAAGATTTCAGTACACAATTAGAGTTGCATTTGTGCTGCCAGTATTTCAGAGATATTGGTCAGCTTTTTCTCATTTTCTGGACAGGCATGTTAAAGAATGAAGGCATTATAACCAGAACCACAGCCTAGAAAACTACCTTATAGACTCATAGAGCCATAGGGGTTTACAGAATGGAAACAGGCTCTTCGGCCCAACTTGTCCATGCTGCCTTTTTTTTAAAAAAGCCCTAAACTAATCCCAATTGCTCACATTTAGCCCATATCCCTCTACACCCATCGTTCCCATGTAACTATCTAAATGCTTTTTAAAAGATAAATTGTACCCACCTCTATTACTACCTCTGGCAGATTGTTCCAGACACTCACTACCCCCTGTGAAAAAATTGCCTCTCTGGACACTTTTGTATCTCTTCCCTCTCACCTTAAACCTATGCCCTCTAGTTTTAGACCGCCCTACCTTTGAGAAAAGATATTGACTATCTACCTTGTCTGTGCCCTTCATTATTTTATAGACCTCTATAAGATCACCCCTCAGCCTCTGAGAAAAAAGTCCCAGTCTATTCAGCCTCTCCTTATTACTCAGTAGCATCCTAGTAAATCTTTTCTGCATTCTCTCTAGTTTAATAATACCCTTTCTATAAAAGTGTGACCAGAATTGCACACAGTATTCCAAGTGTGGCCTTACCAATGTCCAACATCAACAAAACGTTCCAACTCCTGTATTCAATGTTCTGACCAATAAAACCAAATATGCCAAATGCCTTCTTCACCACTCTGTCCACCTGTGACTCCACTTTCAAGGAGCTGTGAACCTGTACCCCTAAATCTCTTCATTCTGTAACTCTCCTTAATGCCCTACCATTAACTGTGTAAGTCCTGCCATGGTTCAATCTATCAAAATGCATTACCTCGCATTTGTCTAAATTAAACTCCATCTGCCATTTGTCATTCCACTGGCCCAATTGTTTGAGATCCTGCTGCAATTGGAGATAATCTTCCTCACTGTCCACCATGCCACCAATCTTGGTGTCACCTGCAAACTTACTAACCATGTCCCTACATTCTCATCCAAATCAGTAATATAAATGACAAATAACAGTAGGCCCAGCACTGATCCCTGAGGCACACCACTGGTCACAGGCCTCGAGGAACTCCTGATGCGAAACTGTTGTCCTGAGATGTTTGGCCTCCAATGACTACAACCCATTTCCTTTTTGCTAAATGTGATTCTGGCCAATCGGCAGATTCCCCTATTCCCATTGGCTTCAATTTTTCTGGGGTTCCTTGATCTCATATTCACCATGTTAAGGGTAGTCACTTTCACCTCACCTCTGAAATTCAGTTCTTTTGTCCACATTTGAACCATTAGCCCGCTTCATCCATTAGTGGCGCCATGAACACTCTCCTTTGTCTTGTGTCCAGGACATAATTGTCATTATCTCCTTTTCCTCCTTTTGCCTGGTCTTGTTTTATGCCCCAACTCCTCCACCCACCTTCCAAATACATGATGCTGTACATTTCTACATTGCTTCTGTTCTGTAGAAGGATTATAGAGATCTGAAACATTCACTCTGTTTTTCTCCACAGCTGCTGCCAGTCCTGCTGAGTTTATCCAGCATTTTCTGTTTTAGTTTCTGATTTCCAGCATCCACGTCTTTTGCCTTTTATGCCAGTTACCCTGGGTTGTTCTTGCACAGCTTCTACCAGTCAAAGCTCCTTAGACATCACCTTCCAAACCCCCTGTCACTAGAAGGACAAGGGCAGCAGATCTACCACCTGGAAATACCATCGCCATCCTTTCACCGTCAGAGTCAAAATCCTGGAACTCCTTCCCCAGAAACACTGTGGGTCTGCCTCAGCATACGGGCTACAACAGGTCAAGAAGGTGGTTCAATACCAACTTCTCAAGGGCAATTAGTGATGGGCAATAAATACTGGCCTAGCCAGCGACATCCATATACCATGAAAGAATCTTTTAAAATGGTAGTTGTGATGTATTGTGGGCAGCACGTCATTTCAGCTGGAAAAGTGCACGGTTTGAAAGACCAGAGGGAAAGTAAAGGGAGTGATCTTACTGGCTCATCCCGCATGTCGATGTGTGGGGTGAGCCGATAAGATCGCGGGAGAGGCAAAAAACCGGGTTCGCGCCCAGTTTCTTGCCCCCTGTGGGCCCACCCGAGCCTGGATTTCTGTGAGGCTGATTTCGATATTTAAATCAATGTTAATGTTGATTCAAATATTATTAGTGAGCCCAGCACACAATTATCCAGGCTCACTTACCGTATCAGCATTACTGATGAGGGTCCTCACCGGGACCTAAGGGGTGGTGGGTGGGGGCAGCTGCACACTCTGCAACCAGGAATCAGCTGGGGTGGGAAGCTACCAGTCAATCTGCAACCGGCGGTCAGCTGGGGCAGTGATCGATTGGGCTGTTGTGGTGGTGGGGGGGGTGGGCAGGGAGGGTGTGGTTGGGGTGGATCAGCCAGGACGGAGTGTTGTGCAATCAACTGGGAGTGGGTGGAGGGTGATGTCCGGTGGGGGTGGGCGGCTGATCGGGCGGGGAGGTCTGTGCATGCATGATTGCACCCTCTGTAGGAGCAGCCGGCTTTCTGGTGAGTTTAGACCCCTCTCCCTCCTCCTACTGGCAGGAATCAAATCGTGCTCCAAATTTTGCACTAAGTGGTGTATGATTTCATTTGAACGGATCTGAAATTCTCCCATTTTCACACTCATTCGGCAGTTAGAATCTTTTGGTCAACTCCACCCACCCTCCATCACCCCCCCATCCCCCCCCCCAACACACCCTTGCTCAATGAAAATGACTACAGGAGAATGAGATGATGGACAATAACAAAGGCATTTAAATGCAAAGACAGAAATGCAGAGTATAAAATTATAGCGAAAATAGCCATATTGTGACACAACTCATAATGTGTCTCAATAAGATGACAATATTAATAATTAATTATGACTAAAATGCCTTCTGTTTGGGGAGCAAACTGTTTTTCATGTTTTGTTTTAGACTTTATAACACGGAACCAATGGAAGCTAAAAACAGAAATCAATGTTCTGTTCCCTGTGAGCAAGATGAATTGTTTCTGTGATTGTTTCACCGTCTTCTTAATAAACGTCACTAAGGTTGTTCTGCCAGTGACTGGCAATCAGCACACAGCCACAGGCAGGTGTCATTTGTTATTTTACTGCCTTGATGTGACATCTTTCTTAAAGGTCACTGTAAGATGCAAAAGTGCAAACATAAGAAAAACACCGTTAACAGATTCATAAACAGACCAGAACGACCCTGGGTTTGATCCCTGGGCTGAATCAGCTGATGTCTCAGTCTTGATTGTAATTATCCTCCAACATTCCCCAAATCAGGGAGGTTGTAAAAAGAAATTAGTGAGAACTGCTGCTCCTAATTTCTATTTAATCATCCCTGTTCAGAGTGAGGCTGTGTATACATGAGCAGATTCTATCGGGCTGTGATTTTTGATTCATTATTGTCACACGTATTAACACACAGTGAAAATTATTGTTTCTTGTGTGCTATACAGACAGAGCATACCGTTCATAGAGAAGGAAACGAGAGAGTGAAGAATGTGGTGTTACAGTCATAGCTAGGGTGTAGAGAATCAACTTAATGCGAGGTAGGTCCAATCAAAACACTGAGGGCAGCAGGGAAGGAGCTGCTCTTGAGTTGGTTGGTACATGACCTCAGACTTTGTATCTTTTTCCCAACAGAAGAAGCTGGAAGAGAGAATGTCCGGGGTGCGTGGGGGTCTTTAATTATGCTTGCTGCTTTGCCGAGACAGCGGGAAGTGCAGACAGAATCAATGATGGGAGGCTGGTTTGCATGATGGATTGGGCTACATTCACGATCTTTTGCAGTTTCTTGTGGTCTTGGGCAGAGCAGGAGCCCAGACCAAGCTGTGACACAACCAGAAAGAATGCTTTCTGTAGTACATCTGTAAATGTTGGTGAGAGTCATAGCCGATATGCCAAATTTCCTTAATCTTCTGGGAAAGTAGATAAACTCAGAGGCAAATAGCCCTCGCTATCCAGGCTGGTGGATAATGAATAACTATTTTAGTCAACTACCAAAGTTATGGAGATAAGCAATCAGCCAGGGCTCTCACTTCTGACCTACCTGGAAGTATGTAGCTCCAGCAAGACTCAAGAAGCTCAACACCATTCAGGATAGAGCAGCCTGCTGGATTGGTACCCCATCCCCACCAGAAACATTCACTCCCTCCCCCATCGTTCATTCACCAACCTGACTTGGAAATATATCGCCGTTGCTTTGCTACCGCAGGGCCAAATTCCAAGAATTCCTTCTCTAATGGCATTGTGGGTCAACCCACAGCATGTGAACGGCAGCGTTTCAGGAAGACAGCTCACCCCCACCACCTTCTCAAGGGAAACCAGGGACGGGCAATAAATGCTGGCCAGTCAGCAGCGCCCATGGCCCACAAATGAATAAAAATAAATTACAAATTGCAGTGGTTTAAGAAGGTGACTCAGCACCACCTCCTGAATAAATGCTGACCATATCAACAATGTTCACATCCCAAAAGTGAATTAAAAAGTGCAAGCACAGAGATTCATGTTTTGATTCATAATGAGCCAGACTATTTACAGAACGTATATAACAGCCCATCAGATACACTGTGGCCTAAGTCACTGATGAGTGTCTGCTGATTCAGTTCATCAGATTTTGCAGCTAACGTGATTGTAAAACTAACAACCAATACAAAGAACAAAGAAAATTACAGCACAGTCTGTGCGGATCATGATGCCCAAACTAAAATAAACCTTCTGTCTTTACTCGGTCTGTATCCCTCTATTTCCTCCCTATTCATGTACACATCCAGACACCTCCTAAATGTTGTTAATGTACCTGCTTCCACCACATCCTGGCAGCAGGTTCCAGGCAACCACCACTTTCTGCATGAAAAACTTCCCCTGCACATCTCGCTTAAGCTTACCCTCTCTCACCTAAAGTCTGTGCCCTCCTGTAATTGATGCTTCCACTCTGACTATCCACCCTGTCTATGCCTCTCATAATTTTGTAGACCTCTATCGGATCTCTCCGCACCCTCTGCCTTTCCAGTGAAAACAATCCTAGTTTATTCAACTTCTACTTGTAGCGAACACCCTCGAGACCAGGCAACACCCTGGTGAACCTTTTTTTGCCCTCTCACCAAAGCTTCCACGTCCTTCTGATAATGTGGTGACTGTGTGCGATATACCAAATGAGGCCAAACCTTGACTATATATAGCTGCAACATGATTTCCCAACTCCTGTACTCAATGCCCCAGCTGATGAAGACAAGCATGCCATATGCCTTCTGAATCACCTTGGCCATCTGTGTTGCCACTTTTAAGGAACTGTGGACCTGCACAG
Source organism: Carcharhinus amblyrhynchos (assembly GCF_965287045.1). Taxonomy (NCBI): domain Eukaryota; kingdom Metazoa; phylum Chordata; class Chondrichthyes; order Carcharhiniformes; family Carcharhinidae; genus Carcharhinus; species Carcharhinus amblyrhynchos. The sequence continues at coordinate 137,570,438 of NC_137327.1, forward strand.
TTACAAATTGATGTTCTCAAGAACATTCACACACCTATCCGTGAGCTCAACATCCTTCATGTCCTTCTCCTTGGTGAATACCAACACAAAGTACTCATTGAGGATTTCACCCACTTCCTGTGGTTCCACGTATAACAATCTCCACATTACAGGGGCTGGCAGATTTTCCACGAGTTGGATGACCAATACACTATGCAAAAGGCTACATAGTACTGGACGAGTATACACAACAAGCATTTAAACATTGTGGAAATCATTTTTAAATATATAATTCTTTTCTTTCAGAAGTTAATTTTATCTGATTACAGAAAGCAGTCTGAGAAAGCTCCCTTTGATTTACCATCCTCTCCTGTAAATACGTTGGAATATTTCATAAATAAGGAATCTTTTACCAATTATACTGGCATTGGTAACACGATGGAGACACTGAACACTGGTTTTTGCAATATCATCTCTAGCTAGTTCCCATTATGTTGCATTATATCCTGTTATGCTCTGTCTACTTCTTATTGGGCATAGGGTAACAGAAAATTCACATAATGGCAATAATTATTCCTGTAATAATAGAAAACAAGATGTAATCTGCCTCTTAATTGATGGCCTCCAGTGATTGTTAAGTAAAAGCATTGTTATCTTTTCTTTTAATATGAAGCTGATGTAGAACATAGAACAGTACAGCATGGTAAAGGCCCTTCGGCCCTCGATTTTGTGCTCAGCTTTGTCCGAAACCAAGATCAAGCTATGCCACTCCCTATCATTCTGGTGTGCTCCATGTGCCTATCCAATAACCACTTGAATGTTCCTAAAGTGTCTGACTCCACTAACACAGCAGGCAGTTCAACCGTTCTCTGAGTAAAGAACCTACCTCAGACATCCCTCCTATATCTCCCACCACGAACCTTATAGTTATGCCCCCTAGTAACAGTTACATCCACCTGAGGAAATAATCTCTGCACGTCCACTCTATCTATCTATCTATTAAAACTGCAGCAGGCGACGGTGCAGAGGGACCTCGGGGTCCTTGTGCATGAGTCGCAAAAACCCAGCTTGCAGGTGCAGCAGGTGGTCAGGAAGGCGAATGGGATGCTGGCCTTCATAGCGAGGGGGATTGAATATAAAAGTAGGGAGGTCTTGCTGCAGCTGTATAGGGCATTGGTGAGGCCGCAGCTGGAGTACTGTGTGCAGTTTTGGGCGCCGCACCTGCGCAAGGATATTTTGGCCCTGGAGGGAGTGCAGAGGAGGTTTACTAGGCTGATACCGGAGTTGAGGGGATTGAGCTATGAGGAGAGGCTGAATAAACTAGGCTTGTACTCGTTAGAGTTTAGAAGAATGAGGGGAGATCTCATTGAGACGTATAAGATGATGAATGGGATGGATAGGATAGAGGTGGAGAGACTCTTCCCGCTCAAAAAAGACAGTAGGACTAGGGGGCACAGCCTCAAGATAAAGGGGAGGCGGTTTAGAACGGAGTTGAGGAGGAACTTCTTCACTCAAAGGGTGGTGAATCTCTGGAATTCTCTGCCCGTTGAAGTGGTGGAGGCTGCCTCGCTAAATATTTTTAAGACGCGGGTTGATGGGTTTTTGATAAGAGAGGGGATTAAGGGTTATGGGGAGAGGGCGGGAAAGTGGAACTGAGCCACAACAGATCAGCCATGATCTTATTGAATGGCGGGGCAGGCTCGAAGGGCTAGATGGCCTACTCCTGCTCCTATTTCTTATGTTCTTATGTTCTTATATCCCCTCGTCATCTTATAAACCTCTATTAAGTCACCTCTCATCCTCTTCGGCTCTAAAGAGAAAAGCCCCAGCTCCCTCAACCTACCCTCCAAACCAGGCAGCATCCTGGTAAATCTCCTCTGCACTCTCTCCAATGCCTCCACATCCTTCTTATAGTGAGGTGACCAGAACTGCACACAATATTCCAAATGTGGTCTCACCAATGTCCTGTACAGCTGAAACATAACCTCACGGCTCTTAAACTCAAACCCCCTGTTAATAAACGCTAACACACTATAAGCTTTCTTCACGGCTCTATCCACTTGAGTGGCAACCTTCAGAATCTATGGATATAAACTCCAAGATCTCTCTGTTCCTCCACATTCCTCAGAACCCTGCCATTGGCCCTGTAATCTGCATTCAAATTTGTCCTACCAAAATGAATCACCTCACACTTATCACTGTTAAACTCCAACTGAGTATGTGGATATTAAGGAAGAGGATGTGTTAGAACTTTTGAATTCTATCAAGATAGATAAGTCGCCAGGACCAGATGGGATGTACCCCAGGTTACTGTGGGAGGTGAGGGAGGTGATTGCAGAGCCCCTGGCGATGATCTTTGTGTCGTCAATGGAGACGGGAGAGGTTCTGGAGGATTGGAGGATTGCGGATGTGGTTCTTATTTTCAAGAAAGGGAACAGAGATAGCCCGGGAAATTACCGACCGGTGAGTCTGACCTCAGTGGTTGGTAAGCTGATGGAGAGGCTTCTGAGGGACAAGATTTATGAGCATTTGGAGAGGTTTGGCATGATCAGAAATTGTCAGCATGGTTTTGTCAAGGGCAGGTCGTGCCTTACGAGCCTAGTTGAGTTCTTCGAAAATGTGACTGAACACATTGACGAAGGAAGTGCAGTGGACGTGGTGTACATGGACTTCAGCAAGGCGTTTGATAAGGTCCCCCATGCAAGACTTCTTGAGAAGGTGAGAGGGCATGGGGTCCAAGGGGCTTTGGCCTTGTGGATCCAGAACTGGCTTGCCTGCAGAAGGCAGAGAGTGGTTGTGGATGGGTCTTTTTCTGAATGGAGGTCAGTCACCAGTAGAGTGCCCCAGGGATCTGTTCTAGGACCCTTGCTGTTTGTCATTTTCATAAATGACCTGGATGAGGAAGTGGAGGGATGGGTTAGTAAGTTCGCCGATGACACGAAGGTCGGTGATGTTGTGGATGGTCTGGAAGGATGTCAGAAGTTGCAGCAGGACATAAATAGGATGCAAGACTGGGCGGAGAAGTGGCAGATGGACTTCAACGCGGATAAATGTGTAGTCGTCCATTTTGGCAGAACCAACGGGATGAACGAGTACACTGTCAAGGGCAGGAGTCTTAGTAGTGTTGAAGAGCAGAAGGATCTTGGGGTCCGGGTCCACAGGACTCTTAAATCGGCCTCGCAGGTGGAGGATGTGGTCAAGAAAGCGTATGGTGTACTGGCCTTCATTAATCGAGGGATTGAGTTTAGGAATCGGGAGGTAATGCTGCAACTTTATAAGACCCTTGTCAGGCCTCATTTGGAGTACTGTGCGCAGTTCTGGTCGCCTCACTATAGGAAGGACGTAGAAGCTATTGAAAGGGTACAGAGGAGATTTACAAGGATGTTGCCTGGACTGGGAGGCATGCCTTATGAAGTTAGGTTGAGGGAACTGGGACTCTTTTCCCTGGAGAGACGAAGGTTGAGAGGCGACCTGATAGAAGTTTATAAAATGTTGAGAGGAATAGATAGGGTGGATTCTCAGAGGCTATTTCCCCAGGTTGAAATGGTTGCTACGAGAGGACACAGATTTAAGGTGCGGGGAGGAAAGTACAGAAGTGATGTTAGGGGTAAGTTTTTCACTCAGAGGGTGGTGAGTGAATGGAATCGGCTGCCGTCAGTGGTGGTGGAGGCGAACTCGCTGGGGTCTTTTAAAAGACTTCTGGATGAGTATATGGGATTTAATGGGATTGGGGGTTATAGATAGGTCTATGGATTGGTAGGTGTTGATGTGATCGGCGCAACTCGTGGGCCGAAGGGCCTGTTTGTGCTGTAGTGTTCTATGTTCTAACTGCCATTTTTCAGCCCATCTCTGCATCTTATCAATGTCTCTTTGCAGCCTACAACAGCCCTCTACCTCATCCACTACTTCATCAATCTTGGTGCCATCAGCAAATGTACTGACCCACCCTTCAGCCCCCTCCTCCAAGTCATTGATAAAAATCACAAATAGCAGAGGACCCAGCACTGATCCCTGTGGCACACCGCTGGTAACTGGTCTCCAGTCTGAAAATTTTCCATCCACCACCACTCTCTGTCTTCTATGATACAGCCAGTTACTTATCCAATCGGCCAAATTTCCCTCTATCCCACACCTTCTTACTTTCCTCATGAGCCGACTATGGGGAACCTTATCAAACGCCTTACTAAAACCCATGTATGAGACATCACCTGCTCTACCTTCACCTACACACTTAGTTACCTCCTCAAAGAATTCAATCAAATTTATGAGGCAAGACTTACCATTCACAAATCTGTGCTGACTATCCCAGATTAAGCTACATCTTTCCAAATGGTCATAAATCCTGTCCCTCAGGACCTTTTCCATTAACTTACCGACTACCGAAGCAAGACTAACCAGCCTATAATTAACAGGGTCATTCCTATTTCCGAACATAGGAACAACATTTGCCACTCTCCAGTCCCCAGGCACTATCCCCATGGACAGTGAGGATCCAAAGATCAAAGCCAAATGCTCTGCAATCTCTTCCCTTGCTTCCCAAAGAATCCTAGGATATTTCCCATCTGGCCCAGGGGACTTATCGGCCGTCAGGCTTTTCCAAATTGCTAATACATCTTCCCTCAGAACATCTACCTCCTCCAGCCTATCAGCCTGTATCACACTCTCATCCTTAAAAACATGGCCCCTCTCCTTAGTGAGCACTGAAGAAAAGTATTCATTCAATCCTCACCTAGCTCTTCTGACTCCAAGCACAAGCTCCCACTACAATCCTTGATCTGCCCTAACCTCACCCTGGTCATTCTTTTATTTCTCACATAAGAGTAAAAAGCCTTGCGGTTTTCCTTGATCTGACCCGCGAAGGACTTCTCATGCCCCCTCCTAGCTCTCCTAAACCCTGATATGTTTCTATAGGTGTAAAAACGTACTTGCAAGTATAGTATTTGCTATAATAAATCTATTCCCTATATCAGAACAATCTGGTTGTTACTTATTTTAATTAAAGGTCAGGAGGAGACCCATAGCAATCAGGTTGTGACTGTGAGAGCCAATAGATCCATTTCTCCTGAGGCTGGTAGCTGGATTCCAGTGTTCTCAGACAGACATCTCTCATTCATTTTCCATGGGAAGACTTCCTTAATCATAAGCAATTCTCCTGAATATTTTGACTAATCCCTGTTGCAAAGCATCTCCATAGCAACAAAGCACCAGAATCACTGGGTAAGGGAACAAACATGTGTGCCTGTTTGCAGTTACGTCCAGCTGAAGTCTGATGCTCTGGTTCTGCAATAACCATAAGACCATCAGATATAGGAGCAGAAGGAGCCCATTGAATCTGCTCCAACATTCAATGAGATCATGGCTGCTCTGATATAATAATCCTCAACTCCACTTGTCCTCATAATCCTTGATTGCCTCACTGAGTGGCTCAGGTATTCCTCAAACACAACTGTTTCTTCAGAGTTTAACTGGTCAGTTCTCTTTCAACCTTCCTTTTGCCCAACTCCATTCAGGATAGCCACAATATTACTCAAAAGCAATGGTTTTTAAAATTTTTGCTGGAGTTATTACACTTTTATATGGTCATCGCCAAATCTGACCATAACCTGCAGTTCACAGACATTCAGGCTAGTTCAGGCAGAACTAGAGGGCACAGCCTCAAAATAAGGTGGGGGCAGTTTAGATCAGAGTTGAGGAGGAACTTGTTCACTCAAAGGGTGGTGAATCTCTGGAATTCTCTGCCCGTTGAAGTGGTGGAGGCTGCCTCGCTGAATATATTTAAGTCACGGGCAGATAGGTTTCTGATAGACAGGGAAATTAAGGGTTATGGGGAGAAAGTGGGAAAGTGGAACTGATCCACTTCAGATCAGCCATGATCTTATTGAATGGCGGGGCAGACTCGAAGGGCTTGATAGCCTACTCCTGCTCTTATTTCTTATGTTGTTATGTTCTTATTTATATATAAATAAATTGTGGTATGGTTTAACTTAATTGAAGAATGCTACAATTAAGTGCCATTTTCCTAGACCCTGTGATAAACCTATTTCAGATGTCATCAGAAAGTCATAAAGTGCAGCATCTCTGACAACATTTTGTACTATGTAATATACATATGAATATATGTACGATAAAGGAGCAGGAGTAGGCCATTTGGCCCTTCGAGCCTGCTCTGCCATTTAATAAGATCATGGATGATTTGATAGTAGCCTCAAATCTGCATCCCACCTTTATCCAACAACCTCTCACCCCCTTGATAATCAAGCATCTATGTAGCTCTGCCTTAAAAATATTCCTTAATTTGCTCAATTCACCTTTTCAGGAACAGAGTTCCTGAAAGACTTACAACCCTCTGAGAAAAAGGATTTTGCCTCATCTCAGTTTAAAACAGGCAAGCTCTTATTTTTAAATGGTGACCCCAAGTTCTAGATTCTTCTACAAGGGGAAACACCACGAGAGATGGTGAAATTTGAATTCAGTGAAAATCTGGAATTCGAAAGTTTAATGATGATCAGGAAAGGGTGAGATTTTCTGGCCTCCCAGCTGCGTGTTTGCTGGCGATAGAGGTGGTGTGCTGAAATAGGATTTCCTACTGATGTCACCCCATGCCGTCGCAAAACCTGTGGGCGGGGCTGCACTGCTGGCAGGATAGGAGAATCCCACTGGCGTGAACAGCAGAGAATTCCAGCCAAAACCATTATCGACGTCACAAAAACCCATCTGATTCACTGATGTTCTTTAGGGAAGGAAATCTGCCATCCTTACCTGGTCTGGCCTATATGTGACTTCAGACTCACAGCAATGAGATTGACTCTCAAAAATGCCCTCTGAAATGGCTGAGCGAGCCGCGCAGTTCAAGGGCAATTAGGGTTGGGCAATAAGTGTTGGCCCAGCCAACGTTGCCCGCATCCCCTGAATGAATAAAAAACCACAGCCTCTCCGCATCCAGGCAGGATTTTTCTGGGTGTCATTGATCATTGCATAAAAAAAATCAACTTTATCTCCACATTGTCTTTGGCTCAGTGGGGCATTTTTACTAAAAAATTTCTAAATGCTGAACAATTGGGAAAATGAGAAGTGGGAGGTGGTGTGCTGAAATGGAAATTCAAAGAAAGTTTCAGATCTGTTTTTTTGGTGAGGCCACAAATGAAATCTTAAACAAAAGTGATGCACAATCTGATTCCTGCCAGTAGAGGAAGTGGACAGTCTATTCTCAACAGAAAGCCAGCTGCTCACACTAGTGCGCACTATTGCACATGTGCAGATCTTTTTGTTCTGTTGCACAGCACTCAAAGATCTGTCAGGCACCCCTCTCCCCTGGATAGCACCCACTTCTGGTTGATTTCACCATCATCATCCTCAGCTCAACCAATCACCTCCCACTTCTCCGTCCCAGTCAATCGCCACCCCAGCTGATCCCTGATGGACAGTGCCAGAATGCTCAGTGAGCAATGCCAGGCTGGCAGTGTCAAGGTACCAGGCTGCCACTGCCGGGGTCATAGGGCACTTCCTCCTCTGGCCTCAACCACCCGAGGTGGGGGGGGGCCTCAATGGCTTCCGGTCCTACCAGTGAGGTCACCACATCAAGTCCCCATTGATGGAGATCACACGTGACCCTCTCCAGTGAGGACCTTCACTGGTGAAGCCATTAAGACAAGTCAGCCGGGATGATTCCATCACAGGCTCACTAATAACATACAAATTCAAATTGAAATATTAAAATCAGCCTCACGACCTTCCTGGGAATCTGGGGCCAGTATGATCGCAAAAAGTGAGAAACTGGACGTGAACCCAATTTTTCGCCTCTCACACAATCTTACCAGCTCACCCCGCCCATTGGCTGTTGTGACGCGTCAGTAAGATCGCTTCCTCCCCGCCCCCACCCCGCCACACCTTTTAAAATCTAGTTTTACACATATGATGCTTTCATGTCTTAAAGGTGCAATATAAATAAAAGTTGTTGGAGGTGCAGAATAAAAGGAGTTTTGTCAGATAGCCACATTGTGACTAAGGGATGCATGATGCCGACACTAACGCTTAAATATCCATTTCCTAGTGCGAAAACCATTATTGAGCACAAAAATGTTTTTTTAACAAAATGGATTGAGATTGAGATTCTGAAGTCCTTGGAAGGATGAGTAAATAATTTTTCATTTAATCCCAGTCATATCCAACGGAAATTGTTATTTTCTCCATTAATTCACTGACTCAGCAGTGTTCAAGGTCCTGGTTCTCCCACTGAGACCCGCACCTTTCCTCGTGGGTCCAGTCGGGAAAATCGCCTTTTTTTGTCATTTGCCCATGAGCCAGGGACACATGCGCACCTCCCAGAGCCGGAGAGCAGTCGCAGTCCAGCCCATACTAGAAACTGTTTCGGGAAGACAGGTAAGTCCATTGAATCTTTTTCTAATGTAGTTTAAGTATGTTTTGCATGTCATTAATGGGAACTTACCAGTCCCAATAGAATTTCCCACCCCGCCATGGGGTACTTCACTCTGGCAGGGTTTAGACTAAATCCCCACGTTCGGAGAACTAACAGGAAAGCCCACCGGAATGAAGGAGGAGCAATCGGGGCTCCCCAGGGGGTTGGGCAGCACGAGGTGGTGCCGCCTGGCTATGGGCACCTTGGCAGTGCCAGCCTGTGCCCCCTGGCATTGCCCAAAGGGCAAAGTGTCCATGCCCAGGAGGCACCTTGGCACTGCCCACTGGGGGCCTAGGGGTGATCGGTGGGGGTGGGAGGGTCCCACTGCCCACGTTGCATGGGGGATCGGTCTGGCCTGGAGGGAGGGCAGCCATCGGGCTAGGCTGCGGTGGTGGGGGCGAAGGGTTGGGTCTGCCTGGGATGGCCTGCCTCCAGTGAGAGGCATGTCTGCCTCCCGGGGGAGATCTGACGCTGGGGTGGGGCTTAGGGAGAAGGAGGTGGTCTGCTGGGGTGAGGGGGTGGGAGGAATCACCACTGCAGGGGGAGGGGGCGGTGCTCGAATCAGGGCGCTCCAGGGTGGGGAGGGTCAGGGCTGGCCCGGGAATTGTTGTGGGGGCAGCAATCAGACTGTGGGGGGGGGTGCTGGAGGGACAGCTCTATGGGGGTCCCGGGTTGACCAGTGATCGAGTTGGCCAGCAAACAGGGAAACTGACCCTGATCAGGGCCACTGTGCTGTCCGGTGCTGTCAGACTCCGGTGCGAGTTGGCCCCAAGGACCCGTCCCCGGGTTTTTAATGAGATTCACGATTGTGGCCTCTGCAGTGCACAGAGATTCGAGAGTGAAGTTGCACTGAGAAAACACTCATTATCCAGAACAGTTTTCCCACCAATTCAGCACTTTTGGGAGCATCATCCCCCAAGGTACTGTCAGCTCTTTGCAGGAGTGGGGTGGTGGAACTGGGGGTGGTGGTGGGGGCGGGGGGTGCGGGGGGGGAGGGTGCGGGGGCGGACAGGATGTTACCTTCTTGGCTCAATGCAGCAAAATGAGGAAAATAATCTCCAGGGGAGCACCAACTGATCTTGTGGCAGATGGAATACAATGTTGGCAAGTGTGAGGTTATCCACTTTGGCAGGAATAATAGTAGGAAGGACTACTACTTACAGGGCAAAAAGCTGCAGCAGGCGACGGTACAGAGGGACCTGGGGGTCCTTGTGCATGAGTCGCAAAAACCCAGCTTGCAGGTGCAGCAGGTGGTCAGGAAGGCAAATGGGATGCTGGCCTTCATAGCGAGGGGGATTGAATATAAAAGTAGGGAGGTCTTGCTGCAACTGTATAGGGCATTGGTGAGGCCGCAGCTGGAGTCCTGTGTGCAGTTTTGGTCGCCGCACTTGCGCAAGGAGATTTTGGCCTTGGAGGGAGTGCAAAGGAGGTTTACTAGGCTGATACCAGAGTTGAGGGGGTTGAACTATGAGGAGAGGCTGAATAAACTAGGCTTGTACTCGTTGGAGTTTAGAAGGATGGGGGAGATCTCATTGAGACATATAAGATGATGAAAGGGATGTATAGGGTAGAGGTGGAGAGGTTCTTCCTGCTCAGAAAGGACAGCAGGACTAGAGGGCACAGCCTCAAGATAAGGCAGTTTAGAACGGAGTTGAGGAGGAACTTCTTCACTCAAAGAGTGGTGAATCTCTGGAATTCTCTGCCTGTTGAAGTGGTGGAGGCTGCCTCGCTAAATATATTTAAGTCACGGGTAGATAGGTTTTTGGTAGGCAAGGGGATTAAGGGTTATGGGGAGAAAGCGGGAAAGTGGAACTGATCCACTTCAGATCAGCCATGATCTTATTGAATGGCGGGGCAGGCTCGAGGGGCTAGGTGGCCTACTCCTGCTCCTATTTCTTATGTTCTTATGTTCAAGCAATGTCACACTGTTTGTGTTAATTAGTCAAGTGGAAAATTTAGTTGACAATGTAGGGTTGCATTATCCAGCTGCCACATCAGCACACTGACCCCACCAACCAACTGTTAGCAAGGAGAGAGACAATTGGCCAGACTATTAACAGGGAGTACGCTCTGCAGAACCATAACCTCCAGCTTCACGAAGGGAACTAACTGCATCTCATCCAGTGCCTCTTGATCACGCATGATCACATTTCAATCTTTCAAAGCTGATGGTTAGAGGCAGCCCCAGCAGCAGACTAGAACTTTCCCTGTTGCTGTATTATGACGTTCTGCTCTAATAATTACAAGAATCAGGAAGTCTAGCTGTGGCCTGTTGGTGTAACTGGAGCACAGAATAATTCACAGCAAGGAGAACTCGTATATGAATTGTCTGCTCCCAGACTGCTTTGGGAAATTGTACACAGCATGTTAATATAACGGCTGATTTAAGGTACATTGGCACTTCCAGCAGTTTCAGAACAGTTAGTGAACTAATTACACAGATGCAAATAGTTACTTTTTAATTGCCTTGAGGCTGACTCCTAAACGTAAGGGAAGATACGAAGTGTGTTGTCCTCCGCATTTCTGCACCCCCCCCCAACCAATACTTTAATTGTTTATTTTTGTTTTTATTCCAATCCAATCAAATCAAGTCTGATTCAGAGTCCCAACAAGTTGGGACATTCCCAATCCAAGCTGACAAGTTGGGACGTTCCCGATCCAAGCTGACAAGACAGGGCTCTCACCTCCTGTCTTGGGCTTGATCTACACGATCCAAGCTGATTGGAGTAGGCATAGCTCCTCCTCCAAGGCTTGATCTCATTTGCATCTTAGCCCAAAGGCCGAGACCATGGATAATGTCTCGTGCTTCAAATTCTAACCTGTAACTAACCTTACCAATGCTTTATGGGTGATTGTGCTTCTTTCCAGGGGAGGGGAGAAGTGGAAGATGGTCCAAAATAATCACTTGATATCAGGGACTTGTAATTCTGAAGATGTGCAATCGACTGGAGTATTTCCATTTGAGTTGTAGGAAAATCATGACTCTTTTTCTCCTTACACAAATTAAATGTGTTGGATATTGTGAATTCCTTAAATCACCAACATTAAGGACCTCATTTAACACTTATTCAACATTCATTCCTAAGCTCAACAGTTACATACACAGAAACATAGAAACTAGAAGCAGGAGGAGGCCATTCAGCCCTTCGAGCCTGCTCCACCATTCATAATGATCATGGCTGATCATCGAACTCAATATCCAAATACCCCCTTCATCCCGGATATCCCTTTGATTCCTTTAGCCACAAGAGCTAGATCTAATTTCTTCATCAAATCACGCAACGCTTTGGCCTCAACTATTTTCTGTGGGAGTGAATTCCACACATTCACCACTCTCTGGGTGAAGAAATTTCTCCTTACCTCAATCCTAAAAGCCTCAAGTTATCGCCTCTAGTTCTGGACTCCCCCATTATGGTGAACATTCCTTCTGAATCCACCCTGTCTAACCCTGTAAGAATTTTATAAGTTCTTATGAGATCCCCTCTCACTCTTCTCCAATGAATATAATTTTAACTGACTTAGCCTGTCCTCATATACAACACTTGTGTTCTGCCCTCGCTCCCAAGGATAACACGTGGCCCCTTCTGTAGCCTGGTCATCATGTTCGTTTATGGCCATTTGGTCTATAAAATATAAGGAATGAGGCCGATTGCTGGCTGCGTTACATAGCTCAGCAGTCCAGCAGCTATCAGCCGCTGATGTTAAATGAAAGGAGGCGAGCATGGTGCATTCACAGGATATATAAACTCTCACTTTTTTTCTATTTTGGCAGCTAAGTTTCAGCCAGCAAAGGAATTGTTCAATTCCTGCCTGGATGGGACCACATGTGGGCACATGTGGCGAACCTTCCTCCTGCTGCTCAACCTGGATGTGAAAATCCAAGGCAGTTTCCATCACAAGTAAAGGTCAGGGAGCCCTTGTATAATAAGGTCAATGGGATCAGGTAGAAACTCCTTTGGTGCTCACGTCAAACCTAGCCCAAAGACGGATGGTAATAATTATTATCACAGTCACATGAATTGATTGTTTGAGTTCCTTAGGATTGTTCACTGGGTCCACCACCTTCTACTACTAACAATAGTCTTCTGGTAGGAGTGGAACCATTCACAGATGGTCCAAAAATGTTCAGCTTCCTTTGCAACACTATACAACATGATGCAGCCCACACCAGCCCACTGTAGGACCAAGGCATCATCCACGTGTGGCCAGTCACATCCGCCTGCTGCAAAAATACCAAGTGATAATCATCTCAAAGAACAACGAAAAGTACAGCACAGGAACAGGCCCTTCGGACCTCCAAATCCATGCCAATCATGATGCCCTAAGCTAAAAAGAATCTGTCCTTACTCAATCCATATCCTTCTATTCCGTCCCTATTCATGCACCCATCCAGATGCCTCTTAAATGTTCTGATGTGTCTGCTTCTACCGTCTCCTCTGTAAGCGCATTCCAGCCATCCACCACTCTGCATAAAAACCTTTCCCCACACATCTCCCTCAAAGATTCCCCCCCTCATCTTGAACCTGTACTCTCTTATAATTGATACCTCCAACCTGGGAAAAAGCCTCTGACTATCCAGTCTGTCTATGTGTCTCTCCTCATTTTGTAGACCTCTATCAGGTCTCCCCTCAGCCTCTGGATTTCCAGTGAAAACAGTCCTAGTTCATTCAATCTCTCCTCATAGCCAACACTCTCGAGATCAGGCAACATCCTGGTGAACCTTCTTTGCACTGTCTCCAAAGCTTCCATGTCCTTCTGGTAGTGTGGCAACTGGAACTGTACATAATACTCCAGATGTGGCCTAACCAAGGTTTTATATAGCTGCAACATAATTTCTTGTACTCAATGCCCCAACCAATGAAGGCAAGCAAGTCCTGTGTCTTCTTAATTACCTTAATCTCCAACAACAAAAGGTCCAATTACCCTACCCTAACCTTTAGTAGTAACTCTATGGGTGCAGTAATGTTGGGATTACATTACTGGACTAGTAATTCAGAAATCTGAACCAAAATACATGAGTTCAAATCTCATCTTCAAAGTTTGAGAATTTGAATTCAGTTTTTACCAAATCAGTAAATCCCATGAAATTATCAGATTGTCTTAGAAAAACAAATGATGTTTATATATTCCTTCATGGAATGCGGGTGTCAATGGCAAGGCCAACATTTGTTGCCCATCCCTAATTGGCTTTGCACTGAATGGCTTCCTGAGCCATTCCCAGAGGGCACTAATGAATCAACCACATTGTTGGGGCTCTGGAGTCACATGTAGGCCAGACTGGGGAAGGACGGCAGATTTCCTTCCCTAAAGGACATTAGTAAATCAGATGTTTTTTTTTACAACAATCAATGATAGTCTCATAGTTACCATTGCTGGAACGAGCTTTCAATTCCAGATTTATTAATTGAACGTAAATTCTATCAGCTGCCATGGTAGGATATGAAGCAGTGTCCTTACAGTGTTAGCCTGGGCCTCTGGATTCTTAACCTAACTGGTTCACCAATATTCTCAGCAAACTGGCAGGGAATCTGCCACTTTCTTTCAGTCTGATGCCTATGTAATTCTAGTCTCACAGTGTAGGTGAGTCTGACCGAGTTAAGCTATTTTGGAAGCATCTTGCAATGGGTGAAAATTTCCCAGGAAATCCAGATTGTTCCGTAGCCGGCAGCCTTGCCTGTGATGTCCACGTCCCAAGAATTAATATAAAAAAAACTCACCATTTACAATCTGAGCTTATAATTGATCAGAAGCTTTACTGGACCATCTACAAGAACAATGCAGAATCAGAGTATACTGAGAACAGTGCTGAACCTGACCCTCTAAGGCCTCGCCATCTAATTTTCACTCATGCCCTATCCCTGCAACCCCATGTATTTACCATACTAATCCCCATGACACTAAGGGGCAACTTACATAGAACATAGAACATAGAACATTACAGCGCAGAACAGGCCCTTCGGCCCACGATGTTGCGCCGACCAGTTAAAAAACAATGACCCTCTAACCTAAACCAAACCCTTACCATCCATAAACCTATCCACGGATCTCTTAAACGCCCCCAAACTAGGCGCATTTACAACTGCAGCAGGCAGGGCATTCTAATCCCTCACCACCCTCTGGGTAAAGAACCTACCCCTGACATCCGTCCTATAACTACCACCCCTTAATTTAAAGCTATGCCCACTCGTGCTAGCTTTCTCCATCCGAGGAAAAAGGCTATCACTATCCACCCTATCTAAACCTCTAATCATCTTAAATGTTTCAATAAGGTCCCCTCGTAGCCGCCTTCTTTCTAACGAAAACAACCTCAAATCCCTCAGTCTCTCCTCATAGGACCTCCCCTCCATACCAGGCAACATCCTGGTAAACCTCCTCTGCACCCTCTCCAAAGCCTCCACATCCTTCCTATAATGTGGGGACCAGAACTGCACACAATACTCCAAGTGCGGCCGCACCAGAGTTGTGTACAGTTGCAACATGACGCTGCGGCTCCTAAATTCAATCCCCCTACCAATAAACGCCAAGACACCGTATGCCTTCCTAACAACCCTATCTACTTGATTCCCAACTTTCAGGGATCTATGTACACATACACCTAGATCCCTCTGTTCATCCACACTATTCAGAGTCCTACCCTATACTCTACACATCCGTTATTCCTACCAAAGTGAATTACCTCACACTTTTCCGCATTAAACTCCATCCTCCACCTCTCGGCCCAGCTCTGCAACTTATCCAAGTCTCCCTGTAGACTAAGACACCCTTCCTCACTATCTACCACACCTCCGACTTTGGTGTCATCAGCAAATTTACTAATCCACCCAACTATACCCTCATCCAGATCATTTATAAAAATTACAAACAGCAGTGGCCCCAAAACAGATCCCTGAGGCACACCACTCGTAACTGAACTCCATGTCGAATACTTACCATCAACCACCACCCTCTGTCTCCTATCCGCCAGCCAATTCCTAATCCAATTTCCTAGATCACCCTCAATCCCATACATCTGCAATTTCTGCAGAAGCCTTCGATGGTGAACCTTATCAAACACCTTACTAAAGTCCATATATACCACGTCAACTGCCTTACCCCCATCCACCTCTTTGGTCACTTTCTCAAAAAACTCAATAAAGTTAGTAAGGCACGACCTACCCGCTACAAAACCATGCTGACGATCTCTAATCAATTCATTACTCTCCAAATAACCATAAATCCTATCCCTAATAATTTTTTCTAAAACCTTGCCCACAACAGAAGTAAGACTCACCGGTCTATAATTCTCGGGGAAGCCTCTGTTCCCCTTCTTAAACAATGGGACAACATTCACTAACCTCCAATCTTCTGGCACTATACCGGTGACCAACGACAACTTGAAGATCAGAGCCAGAGGCTCTGCAATCACGTCCCTTGCCTCCCAGAGAATCCTAGGGTAAATCCCGTCCGGCCCAGGGGACTTATCTATTTTCAAACCCTCAAGAATAATTAGCACATCCTCCTTATCAACTGCAATACTGTCCAGTTTACAACCCTGTAACCCAGTGTTCTCCACAGCTACATTTATGTCCCCCTGCGTGAACACCAAAGAGAAATATTGGTTCAATGCCTCTCCAATCTCTTCCGGTTCCACACATAAATTCCGACTGCTGTTTCTAACTGGCCCTAATCTTGCCCCAACCAACCTTTTGTTCTTAACATATCTATAGAACGCCTTAGGATTCTCCTTAATCCTATCAGCCAAAGTCTTCTCATGTCCTCTTTTAGCCCTTCTTAACTCTCTCTTTAACTCCCTCCTAGCCAATCTAAAGCTTTCTAGTGCACTACCTGAGCCCTCAAGTCTCATCCGGACATAAGCCTCCTTTTTCTTTTTAACCAGCGAATCAACTTTCCTAGTGCACCACGGTTCCCTTGCTCGACCAATTCCTCCTTGCCTGACAGGGACATACATATCAAGGGCTCGCAGTAGCTGCTCCTTGAAAAAACTCCACATTTCAGACGTTCCTAGTCCCTGTAATCTCCTAGTCCAACCTATGCTTCCTAATTCTCTCCTAATAGCCTCATAATTACCCTTCCCCCAGCTAAAACTACTGACCCAAGGTTCATGCCTATCCCTTTCCATCACTAAGGTGAACGTAACCGAATTGTGGTCACTATCACCAAAATGCACCCCAACTTCCAAGTCTAGCACCTGGTCTGGCTCATTTCCCAGCACCAAATCCAATATAGCCTCACCTCTAGTTGGCCTATCAACATACTGAGTCAAAAAACCTTCCTGCACGCTTTGTACAAAAACTGACCCCTGTAATGAGCTAGAGCTATAGCTATTCCAATCAATATTAGTAAAGTTAAAGTCCCCCAAACAATTACCCTATTACTTTCACTCCTATCCCAGATCGTCTCCGCAATCCTTTCCTCAACCTCTCTAGAACTTTTAGGAGGTCTATAAAAGACTCCCAACAGGGTGACCTCTCCTCTCCTATTTCTAATCTCAGCCCATACTACCTCAACAGACAAGTCCTCATCAAACTTCCTCTCTGACACCGTGATACAATCCTTGACTAATAATGCTACCCCTCCCCCCCTTCTACCTCCTTCTCTACTCCGACTGAAGCATTTGAACCCCGGAACCTGCAACAACCATTCCTGACCCTGCTCTATCCATGTCTCTGAAATGGCCACAACATCATAGTCCCAGGTACTGATCCACGCTGCAAGTTCATCCACTTTATTGCGAATACTCCTCGCATTAAAGTAAACGCATTTCAAACCCTGCTCCGCTTCACCCCCACGATGCCGTGCATTGCAGTCCCCATCTATGCCCCCCTCACTTTCACCCCCGCTACTCAGGATCCCACCCCCCCTCTGAATCAGTTTAAACCCCTCTGCATAGCCTTTGCAAATTTTCCCCCCAAGATATTGGTTCCCCTCTGATTCAGGTGTAGACCATCACTCCTGTAGAGGTCCCACCTTCCCCAGAATGAGCCCCAATTGCTCAAGAACCTGAACCCCTCCCTCCTGCACCATCCCCTCAGCCACGAGTTCAAACTTTCCCTCTCTCTGTTCCGCTCTAAACTATCCCGTGGCACAGGCAAGAGTCCCGAGATAACCACTCTGTCCGACTTGGCCTTAAGTTTCCACCCCAGCTCCATAAAGTTCTGCTTAATATCCCCTTCCCTTAACCTCCCTATGTCATGAGTCCCCACATGAACTATGACTTGGGGTTGATCTCCCTCTCCCTTAAGAGTCCTAAATACCCTCTCTGAAACATCCCGGACCCCAGCCCCTGGGAGGCAACACACCAGCCCTGAGTCCCTACCATTACCTCTGACTCTCCTATCCGTCCCCCTAACTGTGGAGTCCCCAATCACTAGGCCCAATCTTTTACATCCCCTAACCACCTGAGCCTTCACAACAGGCTCACCTCCAGAGACCTGCTCCCTTTGGCAATCTCCAGTTGATTCCTCCTCAACTGTAGCCTCCAGGACAGAAAACCTATTTTGGAGGGGAACAGCCCCAGGGGATTGTCCCCCCAATTGCTTCTTTCTCCTCTTTCTGGCAGTTACCCAAGACTCATTTCTAGGAGTGACTATCTCCTTGTAACTCCTATCTATGTCCGCCTCAGCCTCCCGAATTATCCGGAGTTCCTCCAATTCCAACTCCAGCTCCTTAACACGCTCCTCCAGAAGCTGCAATTGTATACACTTCCTACAGGTATAATCAGCAGAAACACTACTGATGTCCCTCACCACATACATACCACAGGACGTGCAGCTTACTGCCTGAACTGCCATCCCTGAAACAATTTCCAGCAGAAAAGAAAAGAAAAACAACAAAAAAAAACTTCCCACACACTTATAATTAGGTTAGAGGAGGTGGGAGGGTGGGATTCTCTACCAGTGTAGAGGATCGGGTATCCTCTCTGTGCCAATTTATAGGGTCGGAGACCCGAAAAAAGAACTACAAATACCGGTAAGAGTCCTAGTGACGACTTCCGGTTTCGAACTAATTCAAAAAGAGAAAAAAAAACCACCTCTACTCGCGACTTTAAACTAGAAATAAAAGTTAAAAAAAATATAAACAAGAAAATGTACCTTACTCGCGACCTCCACACACGCCCAGAAATCACTGCCTCTCGATGCTGCTCCACAGGAACCATGGTCAATCCATCTAACCTGCACATCTTTGGACTGTGGGAGGAAACCAGAGCACCCGGAGGAAACCCAAACAGACACGGGGAGAATGTGCAAACTCCACACAGACAGTGCCACTCAAGAAAGCTCCTGACTTCCAGCATTAAGAAATGGTATGGGAACACTGTCCCCATCAAGTTTCTGTCCACCTAACACTGCCCTCACTGAGACTCATGGGGCAGCACGGTAGCACAGTGGTTAGCACTGCTGCCTCACAGAGCCAGGGACCGGGGTTCAATTCCTGGTTTGGTTCACGGTCTGTACTGAGTCTGCATGTTCTCCCCATCTCTGTGTGGTTTTCCTCTGGGTGCTCTGGTTTCCTCCCACAGTCTGAAAGGGTTGCTCTCTAGGTGAATTGGCCATGCTAAGTTCGCCCTCAGGGTACCCGAACAGGCGCCAGAGTGTGGCAACTCGGGGATTTTCACGGTAACTTCATTGCAGTGTTGTTGTAAGCCTACTGGTGACTAATAATTAAACCTTAACCTTAAAATTGCTATTCCTTCATCTTTGCCAGGTAAAAACCCTGCATTCCCGACCTAACCCCACTCCAGAAGTACGATTGCCACAAAGACAGCAATGATTCTAGGAAATAGTATGCCATTCCCTACTCAGGGAAAAAGGATGAACAATAAATGGAGCCTTACCAATGTTCCCCATATTAGGAGAAGAAAGCTATCTTTTAAAAAGTCTCCTATATCCTCCTATGTATAGAGAAAATTAATTAACATCTTATCCAGCAAAAGCATTTCCAACAATGCAAGACTCACTTAATCAAAGCCCAAATTACATGTTCAAGTACATGGGCGAGTTTGAACCCATGACCTCTGACTTGCCTGCAAGATTGCAAGCAACTGAGCTAAACTGAAACTTAAAACCACAAAAGCAATTGCTGAAACATTTTATTTAATGGTTACAATATTCGCCAGTAATAAGTCTTCTCGATCTACTTACATATTAAAATTTCTGTTAGCTTTCAATCATTTTCCTTCCATCCCCATGCATTCAGTTTTCTAATGGCTGCTCCGCAATAGCAAATTGAATAAAAGGTCAAGGACATCACACTTGGTATATGAAATTTGTTTCCTTTTATTGAGTGCCGCAGATGTTTTGTGGAATGTAAGGCGCATATTTCTTTTCCTATAAGAAAAGCAATTCAAATAAAATATGGAACAGAAAATAAAGAATAGCTGTCTCTTTTCATTGCTGATTTTATTAGAAAGGCAAAGAAATAAATTCAACTTGTAGATTTATAGAATATCTTATTATTTCGCCTTATTAACACTCTGCTTTCATGAGAAATGTATTTCCTGCAATCACAGGTGGAGAGTGATATTTCTGTTTTATCTAGACAATGAACATGGTCATTTCAGGATAGGGTGAATTTGTTCATCGAAAATGTATCCCCAAGTCGAATTAGCAGAAATGAGTAAACCAAGTACCTTCAGATTGGGGGCAATTCCCCGACCCCTTCCCCAGGGTAGGGAGTAGCAATGCCCCTGTGAATGGAACGCCAGCCAAAAATCGGGATTCCCAAGGGGCAGTAGGGCTCTTGGGATTAACCTGAACCATCCCACCTCACTGGACCCAAACGAGTTCCAAGCCAAAGTGGGTGAAAACCTGACAATAATGCAAATTCGAATGTCATTAGTGGGTTTGACAGGTCACTCACCAGCTTCCTACCATCCATCCAGCCCACCAGCAAAAATGGCACCAGGCGGGCTTTACATGTGCTACCCACAAGAGCGAACATGCCGTGCTGGACCCCAAGAGTCTTGCGGGGGAGGGGGGTGGACAAAACCAACCCCTCAAAAAAGAGGTGCATTCCCCCCCTCCACCTCTCAAATCACAGGTCACCCAACCCACACACATACAAGCAGGCATGAAAGTGGCCCAACCTATGCCCCTCAGCCCCCTTCTCCTTCAGCCCACCATTCAGCCTCACTCCCCCCCTCAGACCACCTTTGGCCCCACTTTCCCCTCAGACCACCCACTCAGCCTCCCCTTCTCTCCTCAGACCTTTCCCCCCAACTCACCCTCTGTTCAGGCCACATGCCCTCACAGTGCCAACAGTGCACTGCCCCGAGCACCTTGGCACTGACACCCTGACCTGGTTTTACTTCCTTTTTGCAAGCATTTTGGAAACGATCACAGGCTGTCAACATTGTGGTCAGGATCAATGGGGTACTTGAGATCCATTCAAGCATGAAGGTAAATGAAAAGAAACACGAGTGGCTGGAGGATGACGGAAATCCATTGAGCTGTCAATGGAATCTTTCCCAAAGCATTGCATCGTTAATTTGTTAGAGTTCAAAGGATTCCATCGGAATGGAGAGGGTTCAACCTGCCAGGAAGCCTCAGCAACTTCAAATCAAAACTGTGTGCAAACACTGAGGCTAAGTGCACAGCTGTGCAGACTGGAACCACCTCCCCCTCCCCACCCCCCACCCTCCAAGGTGGAATTAACATCTTGAGCGGAATTTTCCTGGAACAATTCTAAGTGTCATAATGATGAGAAAACAGGAATTCTCTGCGGCGGTCTCTTTGCATCATTAGGAGCTTGGTGTTATTACAGGGTGGCGTAGCCCATACATGCCAGCCAAACTGGCTTCAGAGTGCTCGACTGCCAGTGTACCACGATGTACCAGGAGATCTCTCCCACCTCCCCCACGGACATTGGATTCCCCCATTGTGGCATGCTCTCCCCCCACCCCATCATGGGTTGCCCACGGTGATGGGTCCCCTGACTGACTCCGATCATGACTCCCCATCATGACCCCCTTCACAATACACACCTGCATGACCTCTCTGCATAACCCCTTCATTGCGCCCACCCAAAAACACGCTTGTACTCTCTGTCCAAAGGGTCTGTTAACACCTGCAGCTTCTGATAGGGAGAAGGGGAATCTCTACTGCAAAATGGAGTGCTACAATGATTTAAAAGCCTGCCAAGTAACCAGGAGACATGGAGGTTAAAGGGAGGAGAGGATGCCTAATGATAGGCCCGAAAGCCAAGAGCAAGACCAGCATTTGTAGGATGCTCACTCACATGTTCCGACCATCCGATAACTAATTCATTACCACTGGATCTCCTATCCCTTTTGTGATGGGACTAAGATCTCACACAATGGGCAGGATGAGCAATATGACCTGCCTCGTGTTTCGGAGATATTGGCCAGTAGCGGGATCTTCTAGTCCAGCCGCTGCCAAATGGGGATTACTGTCAAATGTACTTCTCAATGCCGTGAACCTTCAGCGGGGGTGCACCATCAGCAATCCGGAGAACCCCGCCGGTGTGAACAGCCAAAAAGTTCCAGTCGACATTTTTTTATAGAGTACATATTGACATCCTCATGGGTATTTCTCAAATTTTAAAGAGCAGGGTAAAAACCTTTTAAAATAGCTGAAACTATGTCTGTCTGTGACCCTCAAACAAAAGGAGCTACCATAGCAGTATCAAAGAAGTTTACACCTCGTTATCTCTGAAGTGGAGCTAACAACCTCCCTGTGGGTTGGAAAGACCAAGTTCAAAGAGAATGATACCAAGGCTTTCAACATTCCATAACTCAGGTTGGCCAATTGGACAAAGGGCACAGCAGCCTTCCTTTCAATTCTTAAAGATTGGGACATTTAACCATCTTGGGAAATCAGACAAGAGATATGCAACCCTTATCAAAAACAATGTGAGGCACAGTGGTTAGCATTGCTGCCTCACTGCACCAGGGACACGGATTCGATTCCTGATTGGGGTCACTGTCTGTGCAGAGTCTACACATTCTCCCTGTGTCTCACGGGTTTCCTTTGGTTTCTCCGGTTTCCTCCCACAGTCCGCCTAACTAGCAGCAATGCAGGAAAGGGGCTTTGCCCAGAATGAATACCTGGCCCCATCCACACTGTTCCTGTTGGAGCTTTTGTAGCATTACCCACAAGACTGATTGATCCCTGCATGCCTATCTCATCGTGTGAAGTCAACACCACTGCAAAAGTAAACTATATTGCACTGATTTTCAAATCACTGACCTCCATGAAGAAATACCTCATTGCACTTTTGTTCTGGACTCTGGACCTACATGAAACAATATTTCTTTCCTTGATTGTCTCTGCACTATAAATCTTGCTTCTCTCTATCATTCTTTTATTATATAAGTGCAAAGGAAGCACCATTCCTATTCTCCTCACACGTTTTAGTGTGTGCAAATAAACTAAATATTTGAATGATCCTATTTCAAGTTTGCTGTGGAGTTATTAAGAGAAAATTGGATTGATCCAAACCAGTTGGACAGTGGTGAGAGGAGAAATCAGTATTGTTCTATTTAGCTCACCCCCAGCTCCTGTCCGTAACACTTTGTAATATAGGGACCCACTCCAGCTGAATAGTATGACTGATAGTGGGATACATTTCTGGGACTACACGTAGCAGAGGTGATGCTATGGGAGCAGGATGCCCTCCCAGTTAGGGTAAATAGGATCTGGAGGCACAGTGACCTGTTGGGTAGACAGTAAAATTGGGGAGGGGGCATGGATGGCAGTTGCCATGGGGCAGCCACTGGCAATGGCACACTCCCTGGGTCACAAAGTGCCTGATTAGAAGGACCACCCAATAACCTCCATCCCCTCAAAGCCTGTGCCCACCAAGAGTCAACATGGGTTCACCAAACAGTCTCCCCTCACCACTCACCACTGGTAAAATACTAACGGTGACAGGATCAGTCTTTAATTGGTCACTTAAATGGTTCCATTGGACTCTTGACAAAGGGACCATGTTCTGCCACTGGCGAAATGTCTTAGAAGTGGAAAAATGATGGGCTTTTTTATGGGGTTTCCCATGCCTCCTAGCCCATCCCAAGAGGACCAGTAAAAACGAGCTCCTGGGAAGATCCAGAGATCAGTACATGTATGTGTTGAATTAATTGCTCTCAGTCAGAGCATTGATCTGAGTATCACAAGTGGCACAATCTGGGAAAAACCTCACCCAGATTGCCATTCCTGATGGCTATCCATTGGCTTGAAATCAGGACAATAGTGGAATCAGATTTGGCTTCATTTTCCTCAGAGTTGGATACCCAGTAAAACCCACCATCTAGATGTCTACATGAAAAATGAGCATTTGAATGAGCAATGGAAGGGCACCAGTGGAAACCCAGCAAAGTCACAAAGTAGCTTCCACTCAGAGCCAACATGGTGCAATGGCATAAATGTTCAGACAGTTGGGTTTGTGCCTCAGTAATTTCACAGCAAGGGCCATTTCCATTCCGTTATTATGCAGTAGGTCAAAGGTAGGCCAACAGGTCCCCTCGAAAAGGGAAGAGAAATTAAAGAGTAGCCATTCCTGTGGGGCCTCTCCTCAATGTCAGAGAGCTGAGCCATTCAAAATATTTTGAAGACTTGAGATTTCCAGCCTGGACAGGAGGCATTTGAGAAGAATACAAGATGGTGAAGGAAATGGAAAATTGAATCCAGGACATTACATTCAATTACATTATAACTTAGGACAAAGCGATAGAAAACTAAATTAATGAACAGTAAACCTAGGAGGAGGTTCTCCACAGCTTACTGATGGAAAAATAACCCTGGAATTATCCAGGAACATAAGAACATAAGAACATAAGAAATAGGAGCAGGAGTAGGCCATCTAGCCCTTCGAGCCTGCCCCGCCATTCAATAAGATCATGGCTGATCTGTTGTGGCTCAGTTCCACTTTCCCGCCCTCTCCCCATAACCCTTAATCCCCTCTCTTATCAAGAACCCATCAACCCGCTTCTTAAAAATATTTAGCGAGGCAGCCTCCACCACTTCAACGGGCAGAGAATTCCAGAGATTCACCACCCTTTGAGTGAAGAAGTTCCTCCTCAACTCCGTTCTAAACCGCCTCCCCTTTATCTTGAGGCTGTGCCCCCTAGTCCTAATGTCTTTTTTGAGCGGGAAGAGTCTCTCCACCTCTATCCTATCCATCCCATTCATCATCTTATACGTCTCAATGAGATCTCCCCTCATTCTTCTAAACTCTAACGAGTACAAGCCTAGTTTATTCAGCCTCTCCTCATAGCTCAATCCCCTCAACTCCGGTATCAGCCTAGTAAACCTCCTCTGCACTCCCTCCAGGGCCAAAATATCCTTGCGCAGGTGCGGCGCCCAAAACTGCACACAGTACTCCAGCTGCGGCCTCACCAATGCCCTATACAGCTGCAGCAAGAAACACAAATGGAGGGACTTTGGGATCTTTCTGAATGAATGAATGAATGGAAAAGGAAGGATCTTATTTCTTTATGGTGATAAGAATGGGTTTCTTAATGTCTGCACACTGTGTTTAATTACCTCAGGATTAGTTTCACCCCAAATCTAGTTTGTTTAATCTTAGATAAGAAAATGACTTTCTTTTAATTAGGTACAAGCACTCAGCTGGTAATCTAGGCATGGAACTGAGTTGTACAAACCAAAAATGTCCCAGGTACCCTGTCAGTTTTTAAAGTTTTTTAAAGTTTATTTATTAGTCACAAGTAGGCTTACATTAACACTGCAATGAAGTTACTGTGAAAATCCCCTAGTCACCGCACTCTGACATCCCTTTAGGTACACTGAGAGAGAATTTAGCATGGCCAATTCACCTAAACCACACATCTTTCGGACTGTGGGAGGAAACCGGAACACCTGAAGGAAACCCACGCAGACACAGCGAGAATCTACAAACATCACATAGTGACCCAAGCAGGGAATCAAACACAGGTGCCTGATGCTGTGAGGCAGCAGTGCTAACCACTGTGCCACCGTGCCAGATTTTAGGGTTATTAAAATGATGGTAACCAAATAGAGTATGTTTTCCTTCATTGCTAAGTTTGCAACTCTGAGCAAGACAGATCGGATTCTGATGGAAGGTCACAGAGCTGAAATGTTAAGTCTGTTTCTCTTTCCACAGATGCTGCCTGACTTGTTGAGTATTTCCAGTACTTTCTTATTTTTAATTCAAATTTCCAGCTTTTGCAGTGTTTTGCTTTTGTGATGTAGGCCTGTACCTATGCTAAGTATTTGAACTTGGCCAGAGGGGCAGTAGGTATATAACAATTAACTATTTATTCCCTTGGGAATGAAAAGTTGGTAGAGGTTCCTGCCCTAAGTTCTAGACAGCCACCCCTGCTGAAGGTGAATAGTTTTTATAGCAGAGTTTTCAGGACAGGATTAGTATCATCTGGGGTGACTTTCACAGTCAGACTTTGATGTAAGGGCTTAGATAATAGAAATACTTTCTACTTTTGGAAGCTGTCCCTTTAATAAAGGATAAGTGTGCATGGGGAAAAATTGAATGGCAAAAAGTATTAGGTGGAAGCGAATACTGCTCTAATATCTATATTTTCCACAAAAATTAACAGAGGGAAAAATACATTAATCAAGATTCGCAAAAAAATTCTTATCAACAACTCAGAATTAAAGAATATTGTTTGTTGTATCTTCCATCTCCTAACTGTCCTCTACAACAAAACCTGGTAATTGGAAAAAGCACAATCAAGTATCTGTATAAAACCTGTACATGGAACATTAACAAACACCAGTAGGGATCCTTAGTACTCTTGTAATTGATGAAAAATGTAAATGATCCCTTTGTGAAAACATCAAAGAGAAGATAAATTAATTGATGCTTATTCAGAGATTGCATATTTTTTCCTTGAAAACTACGATAGTGCCGCTATAGGCAAAAAGTGGGTTTATTTTTACACTGCTAAGCTCAGTGTTGCAGAACGGCATTGAAGAGTAGACAATAGGAAGGGGGACTGCTATTTGCAAGGAGCTGTGTGTGACATGAGGGATGAGTTCAGAGGGATTTTAGCCTGTGAGACAAATTTGTCAGTTGCAGAAATGGTGCTGGTGATTTGCCTCATAAAACCTGCCAGAGGCTTTGCAAGCTAGCTGTCAAATAGGTAATGTGATTACCAGCAGCGCTCCTGTAGTGGGAAGCATCTGTTTAAGTAAATGAGACTAATATGAAATGTTGTCCTCTCACTTGCTCTCTTGCGCTCTCGTGTTGGCCGTTTATTTGTTTTTTTTGCGGAGAGAGTTATAATTCAGTAGCAGCCACTTGTCCCTGACATGCTTTTAAAACACACTACCAGCTTGAAGATGGTGTGCACGGAAAACTTGGACAGAAAGTGAGTGGCTATCGGTGAAGATCTCTGGCTCAGGACAGTCTCGGCTTTAACACCCAAGATCTTGGACTGGCTCCAAAATGCAAAATCTGTGACTTCTCGTTCCCTCCAAACTTCAACAATGACTGAGTTTGACTTCAGACAAGCTGGGAATTTTACTGCTGTGGTTTTGCACCGACCAACCCTGGCCACCGACGTGGAGGACTCGGTGGGTAAACCGTCAAACATTTACACCTATGTGGCAATATTTCTCAGCCTCTTGGTGCTGCTGCTTGTCATCATGGTCACTGTGCTGTACAGACTGAAACATGTCATTGCTCCTGTTACTTCACCCGTGGAAAGTGCCGGCAACACAGATATCTTCAGCAACATGGAAGCCGGCAGCTTTTAAGATTTTTGGGCTCAGCAAATGTCAGCAGATTTATTTTGGTGGTGTGTTTACAAAGAGAAGTGAAGAAGCTGAATCAGTATGCAAGTCCTTGGGGGACCCTGTTCTGATTCAGCCTACATCATCACAGCCTGTTACAGATGGATGTTAAACACATTAAACTTGGAAATGCCACAAGACATCAACTCACAGTCTGTAATATTATCAAATTCGCAGACTCAACACAGATTGTATTAACGAGGCATGAATATTGTTTACTATGATGATGTATTTTAACTATGAAATTATTCATTAATAAATCCTCTAGTATTACTGGTTTAAGTGAGGGTTCTTATGATGAACTGTGATATATTCTGGGTTTGCTTAACACTTCTTTAATCCAGCTTTGTCAGAGTTTTAAATAAAGTAAGACTTAGTGTCAGGGGAATGAGCAGGGTATATATGTGGGAGAGGGCCTGAGTGGGAGTATGGTCAGTACAGACTTGATGGACCAAATGGCCTCCTTCTGCACTGTAGGAATTATATGATTTCTATGATTCAATAGAATGTGAAACCCTCAAAGACGGAAGCTTTATGGGACTTTATCCAATGTTTTAAAGAGGTATGTGCAGTTTTCTAGTTTTGACAGCAGTCTAAGAAAAATCTCTTCAAAAATTTTCTTGAAAATGTATTCTAAACAATAGAATGCTGCACTAACTAGCGCATGTTAGACTGTCACCCTCCTAATAAAGATTTTAGTGCCTCATTTTTCCAAGGCAACAGTGTCTGCTAATGTTAGAACAATTCTAAAGATTTTACAAGTCAATTAAATAAAGTCAGCTAGGAAATCTATCTGTTTACTTTTTTTTATTAAACTACCCCAAAATCAAAATCTCTGACTCATACTCATCTGATCTCTAATTTATATTACAAAAGTTTTTTTTTAAAACCCAACGTTAAAGCAGTAACCCCCTGCAGCTCTAGCAAATCTGAGCAATCTGGCTCTCCAGATGTGTATTTGATAGTGTATTCACTATCAAATAAACCTGTTGGACTTAAACCTGGTGTTGTCAGACTTCTTACTGTGTTTACCCCAGTCCAACATCATCTCCACATCATCTCCAGATGTAGTCATTAAGCTTTTCGCCACTAGGTTGCAGATTTGGACCCAGAATTCTTCAAGTCATGAAAGACCACAGGCCAGACTCTCCAGCCTCGCCTGCAGCTGTGATTTTCCAGTCCCGCTGCAGTGAATGGAGATTTTGCTGAGCGTCAAGTTCTCCGTGCTCACAGGCAGCAGTAGCGGGATGTGAACGGCTGGAGAATTCCTTGTGCAACCATTTTTTGAAGAGTATTTTGACACCCACGTTGTTTTTAACCTTTTGGGGAATAGTAAGAGGAGAAGCCCAGAGCTGATTATCAGGCTATTGAACCCTGTTATGAAAACTCTTTCTGTGGCCAACACATCCTGGTGTGGAACCCAGAGCCTCTGGTTCCAGTGGTACAAGTGTTACTATTGCACCACAAGACCTGTAACCATAGGTGCACATGTACAGACGCATTAGGAGAGATTGGGGGATTTTTAGCTTGGCCACCTTTATAAATTGGGGACTGGTTAAAAAAAATCATAATTTTGAAAATGGCCCTTATGATTTGAAGGGCCATGGAGTGTATTTGCTGTCCTTGGGCAGTTGGAAAAAAAAGATAGACCCCTTGAAGTAAGAAATAAATAATTTCAAAGTCAGCCAGGATTTCTGCTCCTACTTTGGTAGCCAGTGATTCCTGCTGGAAGAATGCACGGATGGACTTTGAAAGTGGGTGGAATCAGACTCAACTGTAATGCTTTTCACAGTGGAATCACCTTACAATACTCATTCTCAAGATTTAGTGGTAAATAATGGCCATGAGAGGGTACAGACGATGTGCCAGCCAAAGCCCCTTGTCATTCCAGGGAAAGGAGGGAACAATATTACTGATTTGAGTGTGTGTGTGTTGGGGGGGGGGGGCGGTGGGAGGGGGTGGATATGTAGGGTGTTTGCAAGGAATTCCAATCATATTGCACAGATGGCCAAAAGCTCCATTTGTAAGCTTCTGCTTTTTTCACACTGTAAAGCAAAGCCTTCTTTTCATCAGCGTTGTTCGGAGATCAAATCACTGGAGTTGTTGAAACTGCTGCCCAAGAAAAGGTTATACTGGGAAGCTAGTGAAAGAATAAATGCAAAGATTATTAAAAATAATGGAGAGGATTTTTTATAGATTAATCCAGACTGACAAATGTATACATTATGTGGAGAGAAACGTGGACTGAATTTTGATGAGAACATTCAGTGCTGCCATTAACTGTTTCACTGAGGGATGTGGCATTAACTTTGTGTTGTCAGTGTCACACTGGGTTATGTCAGGGAGCTGGAGCCACTGGCTTCCTTCCCAACAAGGTTTTGGTTGAGTAGGGTGGGCACGTTTCATTTGAAACAAAAACGATGTTTTGCTTTTTTTTTCAAAGTAAAACATTATACTTCTCAAAAAGGCAGGATGAGGAATTTCAATCAGCTTCTTTCAGTTTCAGCCCCCCTGCAAGGTCGCATACCCCTCCCCCCCAGAGCAGCTATTCACAGAACAACGCTCAAGATACTCTGCCCAAAAATTGGAACTGTTTTCTGTGGCTGTGGAATAGCAATGATGCTCAGGACGTGCATTACAACTGACAGGGTTGGAAGATGGAACATGCATTTTTATTTCATTTTCTTCACTGCTTCCTTGCTTGCCACCTCAAATAACAGAGGGTAATTTGTCCTTTTATTGTAAAAATGCAGTTGCACATGAATAAACATTCAGGGAAAGGTCGAATACTTTTTTTTCCCCGGAAGAGCTTAAAAT
The DNA here is from genome assembly GCF_965287045.1 of Carcharhinus amblyrhynchos. NCBI lineage: Eukaryota > Metazoa > Chordata > Chondrichthyes > Carcharhiniformes > Carcharhinidae > Carcharhinus > Carcharhinus amblyrhynchos. The sequence continues at coordinate 137,600,399 of NC_137327.1, forward strand.
GACTGGGTAGGAGTTCGCTCAACTGCTACCGTGAAATTACTTGAACAATGACACATCTGAATGCTTTGGCCGCATGCCTCTTCAACACCAGCTTCACTGCAATTGCTACACTAAATGATTCTGCGCCAACAACTGATGACATGAGACTGGTGGGGATTACTAGAGAGTGAGCACACACCCCAGCAACAATGTATGGCTTTTAAAAATATATAGTTACTGCGTGCTGCACTTAGCAGCACTCAGCTAATCAGAAGTCAGGCTCGGAATCACTTTAAACAGACAAGAAGTCAACAGTTGAAAGCTTCTGACTCACTACTCAGCTGCATGCATCATTCTCTCACGCGGGTAATCAGAAATTTAAAGGTTTGCATTGTTCAGTTAGACTTTTTTTTCCAAAAATATACTTTATTCATAAAAATCTCAAATAAACTATTGCAAATATACATGGCTTTGAATTGCAAACAGTGCAGAATCAAAACATTTTTACAGATTTATACAAATTACAATCATTACATTTCAATACTTAAAACTATACACATGCCACAATAAATTACTGTGTGCCGTTATTGCTCAGATTGGCACACAGTTACGCAGGTCGAGGGTATTCTGCAGTTCCCGGGCCCCCAGTCTGCCTCCGTTAAAAGGCCTTATAGTGTACAAGTAGAAGTAATACCTTACTTCCTTGAACTTCACGCCCAAGGTTGCACTGCAGCTTTATATAAGCCCAGCTGAGTGACCTGTCAGAAGGATGGAGAAGGGTCCAGTTTGCCCGGTGTCAGCAAACCGGGTGGGAAACCCTGTTTTCCAGGGCAGAAGATTAACCCAATGCCTTTCCATCCATACGGCTAGAAATAAAATGGAGACTTGGGTTGGAGGGCAGAGTCAGTTTAGTTGAGGAGGTAGACACTGGAAGGGATGTTGACCTGATTGTTAAGGAAGGGGAGCAGGGATTGTTCCCTTGATCTGTCCCTGCTGGCACTGTAAGAACTCGCCTCTATGTCATGAGTGTCCTTCATTACACTGAAGGTCAGTTGCTGATCACTTTGCAAAGCAACCTAAACAGCAAGGGTGGTGGGAACTGTCACACGAGGACTCGAATGATCTTCTTCATAAGGGCTTTAGTTGACCTAGTCACCCAGTGTGGGATCATGAGGGGAGTCTAGATCCAAGGTACAATGGCTACCCCTTATCCCAAAGCTATCAGTGACAAAAATAGGAAATGCTGGGAAATCCCAGCAGGCCTGACATCATCTGGGTGGAAAATAGAGCCAGAGGGGAGAACTTTCCCCAAAAAATTCTAAATGTCACAAAAGCCTGAAAACCATAGAGTTTCACTCCGTTTTTTTCAGCAAGATATCATACACAATTTTCCCATACTCTGTCAATTCTTTTGACTGTAAGATGTTTCACACTGATGGGGGGATGGGGGTGGTGGGGGGGGGTGGGTGTGGTGTTGGGGGGCCGCAGAGCTTAAGCTCTGGTTTTCAGAACAAAACTCTCTGGTTTTCAGATTTCTGTGATGCTTAAGGTGGGATCTTCCAGTCGTCCTCGCCCCAAGACCGGAAAATCATATCCGAGATCAACAGACCTTTGTATGATCCTGTCCCGCCGGCTACAATTCCCGTGGTGGGCGGGACAAGAAAATGCCATCCTTAGAATTTTATGGGAAAAGTTCCACCCATTCTGTGCACAGTATATGCAAGATCTGTCAACCCCCCCCTCCCCCACAGGGAGACATCGACCCCCTGATTGCCACCCTACCAAGACCCCCACCCAACAGACCCACCACCCCCCCTCCCACAGACCCCACTGCATTTTAAAGAAGCAAAGAAACCTTGCAAAGCATGAAGTAAGTGGGATGGTGTGAAGGAGCTGTGGCTTGGATGTAGTTAACTGCAGCATGGAAATGGGGGATTCCCTGAAGTCCAGAAGCCTATCCTGTTACCTGTAGTTGCCCACAGGGCCAATTAAGTGACAGAGTGAAAGTGGGGAGTTAAAAGGAATGGAGTTATAGTTTAGGACAGGATAGTTGGAAGGATAGATATAGCTCTATGTAGCTGACAGCACAAGTTCTGAAGGTTGTGTTGCCTGCTGAGTGCCTGGATTAAGGACATTTTACAGAATCATAGAATCCTACAGTGCAAAGGAGGCCATTCGGCCCATTGATGTCTGCACTGGCCACAATCCCAGCCAGGTCCTATCCCCATAACCCCATGCATTTACCCTAGCTAGTCCCTCTGACACTGGAGGGCAATTTAGTATAGCCAATCCACCTAACCCACAGCTCTTTAGACTGGGGGCCTTAGAGTTACTTAAGAGGTGACAAAACGTTAAAGGCCTTTGAAGAGGTTGGAGATGTGAAGCAGGTTTGTAAGTTTGAACTTACTTATTATTGTCACAAGTAGGCTTACATTAACACTGCAATGAAGTTACTGTGAAAATCCCTTTGTCGCAACACTCCGGGGCCTGTTTAGAGCAGGAAAGTATGGGTCCACTGAGGGGGGATTCAGCATGGCCAATCCATCTAACCAGTGCGTCTTTTGGATTGTGGGAGGAAACCTGAGCACCTGGAGGGAAACCACGCAGACACGGGGAGAACATGCAGACACCGCACAGACGGCGACCCAAGCCAGGAATCGAACCCATGTCCCTGACACTGTGAGACAGTAGTGCTAACCACTGTGCCACCATGCCTCCCTTCACCCTGTCCTTCAGCTTGAGAAATTATTGTGAAAGTCCCATAAAAGCTGAAAACTGAAGGAGTTCTGGTTTTGAGGACCCAGAAAAGAATGAATTAATAATGAACGATTACTTGCTGCCCATCCCTAATTGCCCACGAACGAAGTGACTTGCTGGGCCATTTCAGAGAGCAGATAAGATCAGCCACATCCTGCATCTGGAGACACATCTAGGCCAGAATCACATAATTCTATTAGTAAACCTAATGAGTTTTTAACAATTGTTTCATGGTCATCATTAAACTTTTTAGTTCCAGATTTTTAATTGAATTCAAATTCCATTATCTGCTGTGAGTGGGATTTGATCCTATGACCCCAGGGACTTACCCTGGATCTCTGGATTGCTATTCTAGTGATCACACCACCATTCCATTAGTGATGAAAGTGCAGTACTGACCACGGTCATAACAATGAAATGAAAATTATCACTGCTGTGACTGGAAAATATAGGTGGAGACGAGATTTCTTTTGTCTCCTTCCCGAGACATGGGAATGGAATTAAAGTATGATACTCTTTATTCCAGAATTCTACAGTGCAGAAGGAGGCCATTCAGTCCATCGGCCGATCACAATCCCACCCAACCCCTCATATTTACTCTGCTAGTCCCCTGACATTAGGGGGCTATTTAGCATGGCCAATCAACCTGACCCGCACATCTTTGGATTGTGGGGGGAAAATAGAGCACCAGAGGAAACCCACGCAGACATGGGGAGAACATGCAAACACCACACAATCACCCAAGGCCAGGATTGAACCCGTGTCCCTGGTGCTGTGAGGCAGCAGTACTAACCACTGCGTCATCCTGCTGCCCCATTCTGATTTGTGATTATAGGGTACCCATGGAAGTTTTCAGTTATGTGAGGGTGGAGGTGATGTGTTGCCTATGCTTGTGAGTGTGCTATTAAAATCTTGACAAAGATCGTTTGTTCGGTTAATGACTGACTTAATTTTTATCATATATTTCAATCCTCTGAGGAAATGAGCCTGCGACCTGACACAAAGCCAATATAGTTCCAGTTAAAGTCTGACTGCCCTTTTTGAAATGACGCAAACAGAACCGAGATCCCAAGGGCTTATGTTAAAACCATTTGCAGTGGTGCTTAACTGACCTCTGAGTTTAGTTGTATTAGCTGACTTTGTGCCAAGCTTGAAAAACAACAGAAGCCAGTCAAAATCTCCTAAACAGCTGACAACTCAAAGCCATTCCTAAATATAGGCATAACATATATAACACTCATAGTGCTATAGGAAATGAGACACCACTCCGTCACTTGTGTGGCAGTAACTTGTGGCAAATATTGCCAGAATTTCCCCTAATAGCTTGCCCGGCAATTGGATCTATTTTGGATGTGTATTGATACACTCTGTTAAATCTGGTTGTCAAATTGTTTTGAATTGTCTGCTCAATTGGCACAGCAGCACTGAGGCATTGTTTTTCCGTCTCCATGCAGTTCAGGCACTCCCTTTTTATTCTTTGGTAACATTCCACCTCCTCCAAGCTCCAGCCACCCTGGCACACTCCTGCTCCCCTCCCTCCACTCAAAAATGATGCCTTTTTCCTGCTTCCCCTCAGGTCAGGCTGACATTTGTCTTCTGCTAAGGGAATAGGCTTATTAGCAATAGGCAGCATGGTTTTCTGAAGGGGAGGTCGTGTCTCACAAACTTGATTGAGCTCTTTGAGGAACTGACATGAAAACTTGACCAGGGCAGGGCAGTGGATGTTGTATATTTGGACTTTAGTAAAGCCTTCGATAAGGCTCCTCATGGCAGGCTGATACAGAAGGTGAAGTCGTATGGGATCCGAGTTGAGCTGGTAAGATGGATACCAAACTGGCTTGGGCATAGAAAGCAGAGACTGGCAGTGGAAGGGTTAGATAGGGTAGAGGTAGAGAGATTCTTCCCGCTTAGAAAGGATCGCAGAACTAGAGGGCACAGCCTCAAGGTAAGTGTGGGGGGGTGCAGTTTAGATCCGAGTTGAGGAGGAGCTTCTTCACTCAATGGGTGGTGAATCTCTGGAATTCTCTGCCCGTTGAAGTGGTGGAGGCTGCCTCACTAAATATATTTAAGTCACGGGTAGATAGATTTCTGATAGACAAGGGAATTAAGGGTTATGGGGAGAAAGCGGGAAAGTGGAACTGATCCACTTCAGATCAGCCATGATCTTATTGAATGGCGGGGCAGGCTCAAAGGGCTAGATAGCCTACTTCTGCTCCTATTTCTTACGTTCTTATGTTCTTTCCTAACTGGAGGTCTGTGACAAGCGGGGTTCCACAAGGATCAGTGTTGGGGCATATATTTGTAATATATATATAAATGATTTGGAGGAAAATGTAGGTAGTCTGATTAGTAAATTTGCAGGCGATACAAAAATTGGGGGACTGACAGATGGTGAGGAGGATTGTCAGAGGATACAGCAGGATATGACTCATCTGGAATCCTGGGCTGAAAGATGGCAAATTGAATTTAAACATAACAAACGTGAGGTGATGCGATTTGGAAGGTCTACTGCAGAAAGAAAATATACAGTAAATGGTAGCACCCTTAGAAATATTAGCACAGATGGATCTAGGCATGTAGGTCCGCAATTCCCTGAAGGTGGCAACTCAGGTGGACGAGTGATCAAGAAGGCGTATGGCATGCTGGCCTTCATCGGTTGGGGCATTGAGTACAGGAATTAGAAAATCATGTTGCAGCTGTATAAGGCTTTGATTAGGCCGCATTTGGAGTATTGTGTACAATTCTGGTCACCACACTACTGGAAGGATGTTGATGCATTGGAAAGGGTGCAGAAGAGATTTACCAGGATGTTGCCCGGTTTGTAGGATATAGACTATGAAGAAAGATTGAATAAACTTAGATTGTTTTCACTGGAGTGTCAGAGGATGAGGGAGGACTTGTTAGAGGTTTACAAGATTATGACAGGATAAAGTGGATAGTTAGAGTTTTTCCTCAGGGTTGAAGGGTCGATTACATGGGGGCGTAAGTTGAGAGTGAGAGGAGGAAAGTTTAAAAGAGATGTTGGGGCAAGTTTCTCACACAGAGGGTGATGAATGCCTGGAACGCGCTGCCGGAGGAGCTGGTGGAAGCAGATTCTATAACAACATTCAAGAGGCATCTGGACAGATACAGGAATAGGCAGCGAATAGAGGGATATGGAGCACATAGAGGCAAGAAAATATTAGATCAGAGAGGCATCTGTGTCAGCACAGACTTGGTGGGCCGAAGGGCCTGTTCCCATGCTGTTCTGTTCCTTATTCTTGTTCTTTTTCCGATTCAAGTTATCATAGAGCCATAGAGGTTTACAGCATGGAAACAAGCCCTTCGGCCCAACTTGTCCACACCACCCATTTTTTTAAACCCCTAAACTAATCACAATTGCCCACATGTGGCCAATATCCCTCTATACCCATCGTACCTACGGAACTGTCTAAATGCTTTTTAAAAGACAAAATTGTACCCGCCTCTACTACTATCTCTGGCAGCTCGTTCCAGACACTCACCACCATCTGTGTGAAAAAAATTGCCCCTCTGGTCATTTTTGTGTCTCTTCCCTCGCACCTTAAACCTATGCCCTCTAGTTTTAGACTCCCCTACCTTTGGGAAAAGATATTGACTATCTAGCTGATCTGTGCCCCTCATTATTTTATAGGCCTCTATAAGGTCATCCCTCAGTCTCCTGCGCTCCAGAGGAAAAAGTCCCAGCCTATCAATTCTCTCCTTATAACTCAAATATCAAGTCCCAGTAGCATCCTAGTAAATCTCTTCTGCACTCTTTCTAGGTGAGTAATATCCTTTCTATAATAGGGTGAACCAGAACTGTACACAGTATCCTAAATGTGGCCTTACCAATGTTTTGTACAATTTCAACAAGATGCCCCAACTCCTATATACAATGTTCTGACCAATGAAACCAAGCATGCTGAATGCCTTCTTCACCACTCTGTCCACCTGTGACTCCACTTTCAAGGAGCTATGAACCTGTACCCCTAGATTTCTTTGTTCTATAACTCTCCCCAACACCCTACCATTAACTGAATAAGTCCTGCCCTGGTTCAATCTACCAAAATGCAACATCTCACATTAATCTAAATTAAGCGCCATTATATTTATTTTGCCTCTCTTTAGCTCCAGCTTTTCCTAACTTCAAAGAACAAAGAACAGTACAGCACAGGAAACAGGCCCTTCGGCCCTCCAAGCCTGCACCGCTCATAGGTCCAAATAGACCATTCGTTTGTATCCCTCCATTCCCAGTCTGCTCATGTGACTATCCAGTTAAGTCTTAAACGATGCCAGTGTGTCTGCCTCTACCACCCTACTTGGCAGCACACACCAGGCCCCCACCATCCTCTGTGTAAAAAAACATCCCTTTGATATCCGTGTTAAACCTTGCCCCTCTCACCTTGAGCCTGCGACCCCTCGTGATCGTCACCTCCGACCTGGGAAAAAGCTTCCCACTGTTCACCCTATCTATACCCTTCATAATTTTATACATCTCTATTAGGTCTCCCCTCATTCTCCGTCTTTCCAGGGAGAACAACCCCAGTTTACCCAATCTCTCCTCATAGCTAAGACTCTCCATACCAGGCAACATCCCGGTAAACCTCCTCTGCACTCTCTCTAAAGCCGCCACGTCCTTCACATCAGCATTTTGCCCAATTTTCTTTTCACAGAATCTCCGTCATGCAGAAGGAGGCCATTCAGTCCATCAAGTCTGCAGCAACTCTCCAACACAGCATCTGTCCCTGTAACCGCGTGTATTTCCCCCACTCATCTCCCTAACCGACACATCTTTGGACACTAAGGGGCAATTTAGTACGGCCTATCCACCTAACCTGTACATCTTTGGACTGTGGGAGGAAACTGGAGCATCTGGAGCAAACTAACGCAGACATGGGAAGAACGTGCAACCTCCACAGGTGCAGTCACCAAGGCTGGAATTGAACCCGAGTCCCTGGCGCTGTGGGGCAACAGTGTTAATCACTGTACCCACCATACTGATTTTTCTGTGGAATGAGGGCATCACTGACAAAATAACATTTTCTGCCCATCCCTAATTGTTTCGAGTTGAATGGTTTGCTAGGCAGTTTGCCATGGCTCTGAAGCTACATATAGAACAGAGCAGGTAAGGATGGCAGATTTTCCTCCCAAAAGGGCAGGAGTGAACTCGATGGGTTTTAAAACAACAAAAATCAAACACGGTGACACCATTGCCAAGTCTAGTTTTTCAATTCTGCATTTTACTTTTTTCACTAAATGAATTTAAATTCCACCAGCTGCAAGATTCGAACCTGTTTCCCCAAAGCATTAGCATGGATGTCTAAATTACTAGTCCACTGACATTAGCACTATGCCACCATCCCTGCCAAAATGCTGCTGCTGCTGTTCCGAGTGATTAAGTGGACACATTATTTTGTTAGAATTCCTGTCCCCAGCACACAGTGCTGTGTAACTGCTTGAAGCAGCAACAGGTCAGGTCATTAACATGAGGAGCCAACTTTAGTGCTGATTTTTGTCTGCAATAAATTATAAGCAATTATCATTCCTGAATTACATGTAAGCTGTACCTACAAGCTTTTGTTGTCACACATACTAGAATCATTGAATGCTTATAGTACAGGAGGCCATTCAGCCCATCAAGCCTGCACCAACCACAATCCCATCCAGGCCCTATTCCCATAACCCTTCATACTTACCCTGTTAATCCCCTGATACTTGGGTCAATTTAGCATGGCCAATCAACCTGACCTGTACATCTTTGGACTGAGGGTGGAAATCCGACTAGTGATATAAACATTGCCTGCAGCCCCATATAGATGCTCCCTGCATAGACACAGGTGGCCGTGAATGTAGCAGACCACTCTAGGGCTCAGATAGCAGAGGCCATTCATCAATGCCATCTCACGCACTGGAGTGAAAAATGCAAAACCTGCTCCTACATCAACTGCAGGCACTGAGCCAGCACAACATAGGAACACCCTAAAGCATTCACCCAAATATACAAATAACACTTGGAATCTCACAGGTTGATGTGAATTACTGAACGCTGGAGTATTAGAGGTTTGCGCAGCTTTAAAGTTCAAATCATGCATAATTCAACAGCTCACCAGTTGTGAAGTCCTTGAGATGGAGGTCATGAAAAGTGTGCACGGAATGAACGCTAATGGTGAATGTAGCCCTTGGAAATGGTCAAATGGCAGAGTTGGTGAGATGGTTAAATCACACATAAAATACACCAAGAGTTCCTCAGCGTGAAGATGGAACCATCGTCAGAGTGCCAAATATAATCTCAGACGAAATATATGTTTCTGAGCAAGTTTTGTCACGAATGTCAATGCCCATTGGCATCAGACATTTGATTTGATTTATTATTGTCACATGCATTAACATACAGTGAAAAATATTGTTTCTTGCACAGTATACAGACAAAGCAAACCATTCATAAAGAAGAAAAGGAGAGAGTGCAGAATATAGTGTTACAGTCATAGCTAGGGTGTAGAGAAAGATCAACTTAATGTGAAGTAGGTCCATTCAGAAGTCTGACAGCAGCAGGGAAGAAGATGTTCTTGAGTTGGTTGGTACGTGACCTCAGACTTTTGTAACTTTTTCCCGAAGGAAAAAGGTGGAAGAGAGAATGTCCAGGGTGCGTGGGGTCCTTAATTATGCTGGCTGCTTTGCCAAACCAGCAGGAAGTATAGACAGATTCAATGGATGGGAGGCTGGTTTGCGTGATGGATTGGGCTGCATTCATGACCTTTCGTAGTTTATTGTAGTCTTGGGCAGAACAGGAGCCATACTAAACTGTGATACAACCGGAAAGAATGCTTTCTATGGTGCAGCTGTGGGTACATTTCCATTGGCCACCTGGTCTCAAAACACTTATAACTCATCCTCCATAGAGGAGGGGACACGCTCAGTGCCATAGTCCATCTCCATTGTAACTTCTCCCTTTGGAGTGTCAGGTTGTGCAGTATGCAGCATGCCACCATGATAGGTGCGACTCTTGATGGGGCAGTATTAACTGTTTTTCTCTCCATAGATGCTGCCATACTTGCTGAGTTTTTCCAGCATTTTATTTTTCCACAGTATTTTGTTTTTGAATTTATGAGACTATGCTTCAGCTGTACAGGACGCTCATGAGACCACATTTAGAGTATTACGTACAGTATTAGTCACATTATTTCAAGAAGGATGTAAGTATGCTGGAAGCAGTTCAGAGGAGCTTTACCAAACAAAACCTGGAACGGATGGATTGTCTAACGAAGGAAGGTTGGACAGGCTGTTTTTGTATCTGCTGGAGTTTAGGAGAGTAAGAAATGATTTAATTGAAACATATAGGGGGTGATTCTCCCCCAAAGATTCTAAGGGTCGAATTTGTGAGAACACTGGAGTAAATCCCAATGTTTTTTCACCGATTTTTCAGAATGGATCTCCCACACTCTGAGCACTGCAGAGCGCACTAGCCAAAACCTCGCAATAAATCACCGGGCGGGGACTATTCCCGCAGAAGATGCTGAAATCAGCACTCTGAGCGCCCATGCGTTGATCTCTGGGAGATCGCTAAACAAGTCCTCCCAGCATTGAAATCACTGGCCTCAGCCTCCCACGGACATTGCTTTGCCTCATCCCTGGTCTGTCATGCTCCTCCCCCCACAAGAACATTGCTGGCCTCTCACCCCTCTCCCTCCCACAAGAATGTCGCTGGTCTCCTGGCCTCCCCGTTCCCCACTGACCTGGACATCAGTAGCCTCCTGGCCTCAGCATAGCAAATGGTAAAATGTACACGCTACCAGATACCAAACGTAACATTCTTATATGTAAACCAGGTGGTAAAATACTAAATTTTAAAATATAAACCAATTATTTTTCACTCCGTTGGCATCATTGTTAAGATTCTCGTTGATCTTGCCTAACCAGGAATGCACACGTTACGACAGGCAACTGTACAGGGCACTGGTGAGGTCATAGCTGGAGTACTGTGTGCAGTTTTGGTCCCCGTATTTGCGAAAGGATATATTGGCCTTGGAGGAAGTACAGAGAAGGTTCACTAGGCTGATACCGGAGATGAGGGGGTTAGCTTATGAAGAGAGATTGCATAGACCGGGCCTGTACTCGTTAGAGTTTAGAAGGCCGAGGGGGGATCTTATAGAGACTTACAAGCTAATGAAGGGGATGGATAGGGTAGAGGTAGAGAGATTCTTCCCGCTTAGAAAGGATAGCAGAAGTAGAGGGCACAGCCTCAAAATAAGGGGGAGGGGGGTGCAGTTTAGAACGGAGTTGAGGAGGAACTTCTTCTCTCAAAGGGTGGTGAATCTCTGGAATTCTCCGCCCGTTGAAGTGGTGGAGGCTACCTCGCTAAATATATTTAAGTCACGGTTAGATAGATTTCTGATAGACAGGGGAATTAAGGGTTATGGGGAGAAAGCAGGAAAGTGGAACTGATCCACTTCAGATCAGCCATGATTTTATTGAATGGCGGGGCAGGCTCGAAGGGCTAGATGGCCTACTCCTGCTCCTATTTCTTATGTTCTTATGACACAATTGCTGCATTTTTGAACTGGTGAAAGAAGCAATGGGAATGAGGGTCTAGCTGAGTTCTATAAATGTTGCTTGTTATACTTCAACATCCCTCTTGGTGAGTTCTCCAATTACAATGCAAATATAGTCAACAATGAAAATATCAAATTTCCTATGGAGTCATGTGAAGTGCCCTAACTGACATTCTTCTTTATGCATTTCCAGTCTGCCAAAATGAAAATTTCTCCAATGAGACAAATCAACTGTTCCAGACACAGCAAGCAAAAATATTCAATTGTAACATTATCCAATCCCCAATCACAGCTGACAGCAACAACAAAATGGCTGGAATCTGAAAGCATTTCACACAGAAAACCAATTTGTTTCTCTCAGTCCACTGGGTGTGACCAGTCCCTCGATAGATATTCTATAGGAGATTGGCAGACACCTTATAAACATGGTCTAAGTGGCCATTTATACCAGCAATCTGGTTTCTTGTGCAAAACCCCACGCAAAATTTACTTTTCTGTTGCATCCCTTTAATTTATCTTTGCTGATCTAGAAAGAGGATAGTTTTGCAGCAAGTAAACTAGATAATGGGTATGGATGCAAACATTAGCTAAATATTTAAAGGGTTGATCATATACTGACCAACTACAGCTCTTGCAAAGAAACCCTATCAGTGGGAGAGAGAGAGAACAATTACCCTTTTCTTCACGTTAGTGCGGTGGGGAATGACATTGACATCTCGGTATTTTATTTCTGTACACGTTTCGCTCAGGGGAGCAGTAAACAGACGTCATGCAGCTCCTCAGTGGGATGACAAGCTGCTTTTTAACCCCCACTCAGATTTTTTTCATTTATGTAGCCAATTAAGTAGTATTTCCAATTCAGATCAGTTTAAATTTCAGTCATTATTAAAGACACCATTTGATACCATTCCTTTACTCTTTGATTCTCGAAAGGCAGCAGATGGCAAATACACAGGAGACCCCACCACCCCCCTCTTCCCCAGCAACGCTGAAGCAGTCACACTGGATTTAAAGGGATAGGGTATCTACCTTTCTTCACCCAAACACTGAGCAGGTTGTCTTAAAATACAAAATAGAAACAAAAGTCTGATTCTCAAAACATAAATAAATCAATTATTTTTCAACACATGAATATTCCCACTCATCCAGGTGCCCATTCAGAGCCCCATTTTCAACTTAGTGAAAGAAACACTGGGATTGAGAGCCTAGCTGATTTCTGTATATGTTTAATATTATAATACTGTTGCATATTGATGTTTCAAGTTAGTTCTCCAAATGCAGTGGTGGTGTTGTTGTTCAGCAATGGAGATATGGCATTTACCAATTGAAATCTCTTTTTATTCATTGTTGGGGTATCAACATCTGTAGCAAACTCAGCACTTTTTGCCCATCCTTAATTGCCCTTGAGAAGGTGGTAGTGAGATACTGATGGGATGTTTTGGCTTCCCAGCGTGTGTTTCTCAGCAGTGTGAGGTGGTATACCACTGGACACCAGTGTAGTCCTGCTGTTGCCAATAGGATTTCCCATTGATTCCACCCACACTGCCAGGAAACCCACAGTGGGGGTGTGCTGTCTGCAGGACTGGAAGGTCCCACTGGCGTGAATGGCCAGAGATTCCCAGATACTTTCTTGAACTGCTGCGGCTCATGTAGGTACACCACAGTGTTGCTCGGTAAGAAATTCCAGGATTTTGACCCAGTGACAGTGAAGGAACTGTGATATGGTTCCAAGTCAGGATGATGTGTGGCTTTGAAGGAAATTGCTGGCGACCTTGTTTCTATTAAACTGTTGTCCTTCAAGGTAATAGTTGCAGGTTTGGAAAGTGCTGTTTAATTTGTGAATTGCTACGATGCATCTTAGAAATAGTACACACTGCTGTCACTGTGCAGTGGTGTTTTGAATGGGTGATGTTCAACCAAGTTGCTTTGCCCTGGATGGTGTGGAACTTCTTGAATGTGGTTGGAGCTGCACTCATCCAGACAAATGCAGAGCATTCCATCACACTCTGACTTGTATTTTGTAGCTGGGTGGACAGGCTTTGGGGTGACATGAAGTGAGTTACTGTCTGCAGAGTTCCCAACCTCTGACCTGCTGTTGTAGCCACAGAATTGATATGGCCAGTCCAATTATGTTTCTGGTCAATAGCGTCCCCCAGGAACTTTGGTGGGTGGTTGATATGATGGAAATGCCTTTGGATGTCAAGAGGAGATGGTTAAATTCCTCTTACTGGAGATGGTTTGGCACATTGGGTGGTACGAATGTTACTTTTCAGCCCAAGCCTGAATTGTGTCCAGATCTTACTACATTTGAGCACAATCTGTTCAGTATCTTAAGAGTTGGCACTGAACACTGAAATCATTAGTGAATATCACCTGACCTGGTATAAATGAGGGGAGAGCTGGATATATTCCCCTTCACTGAGATCTACGGAAGAGAACTAACTCAAATTGAGAGAAATAAATATGCCCGCTTGAAAGTATGAAATGAATTAAATTGGTGATAATTAATCCTAAAACTAATGTTACTATAGGTCCACATTTCTATTCCTGTTCTGACCTCAATAACCATATGCTGTAGAAATTATCCTTACAATTATGTAATTGTTGCACACGTAAATTGATGGTTTGGTTAATAAACTGTCAGGATACTGATGTGCTGAATTTAGCGTTTAGAATTTAGCTCTGTGAGAGATCATAGAACCATAGAATCCCTACAGTACAGAAGGAGGTCATTCGGCCCATCAAGTCTCTATCAACCACAATCCCATGTAGGCCCTATAAGAACATAAGAACATATTTGCCCTGCTAATGTCCCTGACACTAGGGTCAGTTTAGCATGGCCAACCAACCTAATCACGCACATCTTTGGACTGTGGGAGGAAACCAGAGCACCCCGGAGGATACCCACACTGACATGTGGAGAATGTGCAAACTCCACACAGATAGTGACCCAAGGCCAGAATTGAACCTGAAACCCAGGTGCAGTGAGGCAGCAGTGCTAACCACTGTACCATTGAGATGCTGGAGTCTGAAGCACAAATATCTGTGTGAATCAGTTCACTATGATTTCAAAGTGCTCCATAAATGACAGATTTTCCTACCTGGAACATAAGTACGCAAGAAATCAGAGCAGGAGTGAAGCCTGCTCCACCATTCAGGATGATCATGCCTAATCCTGGCCTTCAACTCCATTTTTGCCATATCCCATCATTCCCTGGGAGTTCCCCGGTGAGGTCAGAGGGAATCCCCAGTGACAGTGATGGGACCAGAGGATCCAGCTGCTAGCAAACAACACGTCACCTCCTACTGGCGGGAAACACACAGCTAAGAGGCCAAAGAATTTTGGCCCACGTATCTGTCTGTCCCAGCCTTCAATATATATTCATCAATGGAGCATCAATGACTGTCTGGAATTGAGAATTCACAACTCTTTTAGTGAATAACTTTTTCTTCATCTCAGTGCTAAATGATCGACTCGTTACCCTGAGATTGTGCCCCAATAATTTAGTTTTCCCAATCAGTGGAAATAATCTGTCAGTGTCCACCCTATCGTGGCCCTTCAGCATTTTGTAGGGAGATCTCATTCTTCTAAAGTTCAGAGAATATATGCCCAATTTACTCATCCTCTCCTCATGGGAAAACCTCCTAATCCCATGGACCAACCAAGTGAACTTCACTGTACTGGCTCCAATGCAAGAATATCCTTTCTGAAACATGCAGATTAAACTATGTACAGTACTACAGATGTTGGTCTTGCGAAAGCCCTGCACAACTGCAATAAGACCTCATTATTCTTCTATTCCAATTCCTACAATAAAGGCCAACATGTCACTTGCCTTCATAATTGCTTGCTGTTCCTCCAAAACGGGCCAGAATCTTCTGGCCGTTCACACTTCACCGCTGCTGCAAGTGAGGAGAGAGAATTTGGCTCTCAGCCAAATCTCTGTTCCCTGCAGTGGGACCTGAGAATCCTGCTGACATGAATGGCCAGAGTAGTGGAGTGAAAAATTCAGGCAATTAATGTTTTGCATTCCTTTTACCAGCACACTCAAGACTCTTCAAACTTCAACACTTATAAACTTTTCACTTTTTAAAAAACATGCTGCTTTTTATTCTTACAGCCAAAGTGAATAACAAATATTTCCCTATATCAAATTCTAGTTGCCACCTAGTTGTCCACTTTCCTAATCTGTCTCCATCACTTTACAGCCTCTCTGTGTTCCCCTCATACAGGGCAGTGTTACCATACCACCTAGTTTGGTACCATCATCAAACTTCAATACGTTACTCTCTATCTCTTCATCTAAGTCATTAGTATCGATTGTAAATAGCTGAGGTCCTAGCACTGATCCTTGCACCACTCCACTACTCACAGCCTGCCAACTTGAAAAAGCCCTATTTATGCCTATTCTGTTTTCCATCCATTAACCAATCCTCTACTAATGCTAATATATTATCCCAACTTCAAGAGCCCTTATTTTGCCTGTTTACCTTTGGTGCTGCATTTCTTTGAATGCCTGGTGGAAATTCAGCTACACTACATCCACTGGTTCCCCTTTATCAATCCTAACAGTTACATCCTCAAAAATCTCTAATAGATTTGTCCAGCAGGATTTCCCTTTATTAAAATTTGTTAACCATGTGTCTCTAAGTGCAAGGAGAGAGTACTAATTCTAAGGAAAGAGAAGTCAACAGACAGAAATTGTTTTGAAGTATCAGTCACAAGTAGGCTTACTTGCAATGAAGTTCCTGTGAAAATCCCCTAGATTTTATACTGTGGTGCCTGTTCGGGTAAACTGAGGGAGAATTTAGTGTGGCCAACGCACATCTTTTGAACTTTGGGAGGAAATCGGAGCACTTGGAGGAAACCCACACAGACATGGGGAGAACATGCAGGCTCTGCACAGACAGTTCCCTAAGCCGGGAATAGAGCCCGGGTCCCTGGCATCATGAGGCAGCAGTGCTAACCACCGTGCCACCGTGCTGCTAATATATCATATTTTATGTTAATACTTCCTAAAGATTGAAGTTACTACCTATTTGGTTTTGGACCAGACAGTCAGATGATCAAATGGGCTGTTTAAAAGTGCCTAAAGATATCAGCCATTATGATGTCTGTTCTTTGCTTAATGCCATTTTTTAATGATTTGCTCCATCTCACAATGTGGAAGTTTTAACCATTGGGATTTTTCATATTTTATTGATGATTTTCATCAGACATCATGAATTCCTACCTCAATTTCACCACTGCCCTGGCTCGTCCATGCAGTACTAGCTTTCCAAGAGGAGCAACCCAGCATTACCGGGAAAGCTCAGAAAAATCGATAATTTTCCTCAGCGTCTCAAGTTCACATGAGTTGTATTGAAGGAGAAGGGAAAAAGGAGTAAGCAACTTTAATTAACAGTAAAAAAAAATTGAAATTCAATTCTCTGCAACTGCTTTCTTCCTTCATAGACCAAAAAAAATTTTTTTACACAACGAACTGTGAAAGAAATTCACATTGAAAACATTCCTCTGTGGCCTGCTCTACCTGTCAATCATTGTGATTGAATGACCATGAAACCCCATGTAGTCCAGGTAAATACCATCGTGGGAACATGCACACTTTGGCCATGCAAGTGGCTTTCCTTATACAGCCACTTCAGTTAATATCAATGAATTCAGTGCAAGGCTCGAATTATCAAGAGGTGAGGGTGCTCTAAGAGAGGCATTTCATTTCGAAAATATAATTTGACACTTCTGTAAGCAATGTATTCAAAAGAGCCTCCTCTTCCATCTACATTTAAAATAATCTGCATTTCCAATGGAGAGTTGAATAATATTAAACTAGGTAGCTGTTGAGATATATTCTTAATTATATGCTTTTGTGGAGAGTGCCAGGCATATTTTAACAACTATTGTACAAATATTCACATTCAGATTGTGGGTCAGGATCTTTTAACTGCTTTGTTCTCTTCACCAAGGGATATCTTTGTTATCTGCTAAGGTTCATGAAGCCATAAATACTTATACTGCAGTTAGAGAATCAGTTAAAGTTAAAATGTGAATAGAACAAATATTGATGCTGTTCGGACCAGGTGAGAAGGAATGAATTGGTTCTCTTTTATTCAGCTCCCCTCAGTTAGTCATAACAAAGGTTTATTGAAAATTTATTTTCCCTGTAAATGCCTTTTCCAATCTAAATGTCATTGGGTGGCACGGTAACACAGTGGTTAGCACTGCTGCCTTACAGCATCAGGGACCCAGGTTCAATTCTGGCCCCAGGTTACTGTCTGTGTGGAGTTTGCATATTCTCCCCATGTCTGTATGGGTTTCCTCCGGGCACTCCAGTTTGTTCCCACTAACTAAGATTGATTGGCCATGATAAACTCTCCCTCTCCCTGGGAACCCCATGCAGACAAATGTCAGCAGTGTCTGAGCTCAGAGTGCTGAATTTAGTACTTGACTGAAGGCAATCTCTGATAAATGCCACATCTCATTTCATTAACAATCATCACCAAGTGGAAAACAATGTCTAACTTCCTTCAGCTGGCCTCCAGATATAATAACATTGTCAGTAGAGTGGTTTCACTGTGCTGAGAGGGGCTAATTTGCTCTCACTTGTCTGCTTCATGTAACTCGGAGGGAATCCACATCTTTAAAGGCAAACCTTGCTTTAGAAGTTGGGATTTGATGTGGCCAACAGGAGCCTTGCCCATCAGTTGAGGAACAGGTGGTTGTCCCACTTCATTTTTCCCTGGGAGGCCCCAGTGCTATAACTTCCAAACTTTTTCATGTTTGGGAGACTTTTTTGGGTTGTTTTTGATATCTTTTCGTACTTTATCGAGTCGCTATGGGTGGAGTTGAGGAATAGGAAGGGAGATGTTACTATGTTGGGTGTGTACTACAGACCGCCCAACAGCCCGAGGGCTGTGGAAGAAGGGATAAGCAGGGACATTCTAGATAAGTGCAGGAAGAATAGGGTGGTGGTAGTGGGAGATTTTAATCTCCCCGGGGTAGACTGGAAGGTGCCAAGATCAGAGGGTGCTGACGGGGAGGAATTTGTACAGTGTGTAATGGAAGGATCCCTGGAGCAGTATGTGGATAGCCCGACCAGGGAGGGGGCTATACTGGACTTGGTTCTGGGGAATGAGCCTGGGCAGGTGGTTGACGTTGAAGTAGGAGAGCAGGTGGCTAACAGTGACCACAACTCTGTCTGGTTTAAGATATTAATGGATAAAGATGAAGCCTGTCCTAAGGGGAGGGTGTTAAACTGGGGGAGGGCTAGATACAACCGGATTAGGCAGGATCTTAAAGATACGGACTGGGGTAAGCTGCTTGATGGCAGGTCGACGCTGGGTATGTGGGAGTCTCTCAAGGGAAAACTAAAATCTTTGCAGGAAAGGCACGTGCCGGTCAAGAGGAAGGATGGGAAGGGTAGGATTAGAGAGCCGTGGGTAACTAGGGATATTGAGGACCTGGTCAGGAGGAAGAGGGAGGCGTACATTAGATCTAGGCATTTGAGGACAGAGATAGCGTTAGAAGAATACAGAGAATGTAGGAGAGAACTTAAAAGGGGCATCAGAAAGGCAAAAAGGGGCCATGAAATGGCTTTGGCGGGTAGGATTAAAGAAAATCCTAAGGCATTTTACTCCTATGTTAGAAATAAAAGGATGGTTAGAGGGAAGATTGGTCCTCTCAGGGACAGAGGAGGGGAACTATGCTTGGAGCCTGGGGGAATGGGGGAGATCCTGAATGAATACTTTGCGTCGGTATTCACGCAGGAGAGGGGCCTGATGTCTGGTGCTGTGCTTGAGGAGTTTGAGGATCCGTTGAGGGATATAGTCATCACGAGGGAAGAGGTGTTGGGACTTTTAGACAGTATAAAGACGGATAAATCTCCAGGGCCTGATGGCATCTATCCCAGGCTGTTAAGGGAGGTGAGGGATGAAATTGCTGGGCCTCTGACGCAAATCTTTGTCTCTTCTTTGGACACAGGTGAGGTCCCAGAGGATTGGCGCATTGCAAATGTAGTACCGTTGTTTAAGAAGGGTCAGAGGGATAACCCAGGGAATTATAGGCCGGTGAGCTTGACTTCAGTTATAGGCAAGCTAATGGAGAGGATCCTCAAGGATAGGATGTATGAACATCTGGAGCGCTGCAATCTGATCAGGGATACGCAGCATGGCTTCGTTACAGGGAGGTCATGCCTTACGAATCTAGTGGAATTTTTTGAAGAGGTGACAAAAACGGTTGACGAAGGACAAGCCGTTGATGTTGTCTATATGGATTTCAGTAAGGCGTTTGACAAGGTCCCTCATGGTAGGCTGATAGAAAAGGTGAAGGCTCATGGGATACAAGGCCAGGTATGTAGATGGGTGGAGAACTGGCTTGGGAGGAGGAGACAGCGAGTAGTAGTGGAAGGCTCCTTTTCCAATTGGAGGCCTGTCACCAGTGGTGTGCCGCAGGGCTCGGTACTTGGACCTCTTCTATTTGTGGTATATATTAATGACTTGGAAGAGGGGGTAGGTGGTGTGATCAGCAAATTTGCTGATGACACCAAGATGGTTGGATTGGCGGGTACTGAGGAGCAGTGCCTGGCAATGCAACAGGACATAGACAGGCTGGTAGATTGGGCAGATAGATGGCAAATGGAATTTAATCCGGAGAAATGCGAGGTGATGCACTTTGGCCGGAATAATGTGGAGGGGAGTTATACGATAAAAGGTAGAACTATCCGGAGTATAGATACGCAGAGAGACCTGGGGGTGCAAGTGCATAAGTCCCTGAAGGTGTCGGTACAGGTGCAGAATGTGATGAGGAAAGCATATGGTATGTTAGCCTTCATAGGAAGAGGTATAGAATATAAGAGTAGGAGTCTGATGTTGCAGTTGTATAGAACGTTGGTTAGGCCTCACTTGGAGTACTGCGTCCAGTTCTGGTCGCCGTACTACCGGAAGGATGTAGAGATCCTGGAGAGAGTGCAGAGGAGATTTACCAGGATGTTGCCTGGTATGGAAGGGCTGTCTTACGAGGAAAGATTGGATGAACTTGGGCTGTTTTCCCTTGAGAGACGTCGGCTGAGGGGGGATCTAATAGAGGTTTATAAGATTATGAAGGGGATAGATAGAGTAAATGGTGGTAAGCTTTTTCCGCTACAAGAAATGGATAGAACGAGGGGTCACGGGCTTAGGGTGAGGGGGGCTAGGTATAAGACAAATATTAGAGGGCAGTTTTTCACGCAAAGGGTAGTGGGGGTGTGGAATGCACTGCCGAGTAAGGTGGTGGAAGCAGGCACGCTAGGGTTGTTTAAGAGTCACTTAGACAGCCATATGAGCGGGCTACATATAGGGGGATATAGTAGGCCTTACTGAACATTGTAGGCTTGGGAATGCGTTTTGCCTCAGGAATGTTAGTCTTTGCCTGTTTAATAATGAATTTTTTTTGTCTCCACAGGCATTTAAGTCCAGCAAGGGGCATGCAGGCGGCAGGTTGTGGTGGGCTGCTCTTGGATGTTGCTTCGGGAGTTGCCTATTGCTTCATGTCGTTAGTGTGCTTAAACTGGACCATCTCGAGGGCAACATGACAGCTCAGAGACTATCTCTGTTGCTGTGCGGACACATGGATTTGGGCCTGTGTCTGTGGGAGTTTGCACGTTCTCCCCGAGGTTGCGTGGGTTTCCTCCGGGTGCTCCGGTTTCCTCCCACATCCCCCAAAGATGTGCTTTTAGGCTGATTGATTGGGTACTAAAATTGTCCCTAAATTGGACCTCCCTGATCCTCGCACGTTAGGCGTAGACTAAAATCATGAATAGGTCACTGAGATAGTAGGACGGCGGCGCGGGCTCGTTGGGCCGAAGGGCCTGTTTCCCGTGCTGTGTTGTTCTTTGTTCTTTGTTCTTTGTTTAATTCTAATTAAAGAAGCCAATTGAACTTAAATCCAATCATGGTCACCACATGAGGGACAAATTAGATTCACGCTGACAATTTGAGACATTGCATCCTGGGTTCAATTCCTGGAGTCTGCACGTTCTCCCCGTGTACTCTGGTTTTCTCTCACAGTCCAAAAGATGTGCTGGTTCGGGTGCATTGGCCATGCTAAATTCTCCCTCAGTGCGCCCGAACAGGCGCCAGGGTGTGACGACTAGGGGATTTTCACAGTAACTTCATCTTGGGCTCAATCAAACAAGATCCAGGCTGACAGGATGAGGCATTGCACCCCCTCCCTGGCCTGATCTAATACTTTACATTAGCCAAAAGGCCAAGGTGGATTTGAAAAATTGCATCCAATAAAGCCTCAGTTTAACCTCATTGGCTACCCTGATCCTTTACTGCACCCTAACCTGGACAAACATTGACCACAGGCTTCAGCACACCCCCAGTGCAATGGGCTAATCTCACCCCTTGCCTGTCCATGGTTTCACCCCTGCCAGGTAAATATCGCCATCATGCTTGGTGAGGAAATATTCAGGGTTGGAGCAGCTCACCTTACTTGGGAGACTTAAGCCCGCCACTCCCCAGTGAGGCAGAAATCCCATCCCTAAGGCCTGTCAGCCAATCAGAGGCCAGCAGTTCTCCAGTTCTGGCAGCGCCAGCTGGCGGATCCCTGGAAAAAGGTGAGTGTGGGCGGGATGGGGGTCACCGTGAGGGGATTGCCAGCAGTGGGGAGGAGGGAAGTTAGTTTGTTCTCACTGGAACGACAGAGGTTGAGGGGCGACCTGATAGAAGTCTACAAGATTATGAGAGGCATGGACAGCGTGGATAATCAGAAGCTTTTTTCCAGGGTGAAAGAGCCAATTACTAGGGGGCACACGTTTAAGGTGTGAGGGGCAAGGTTTAAAGGCGATATACATGAAGATTTTTTACACAGAGGGTGGTGGGTGCCTGGAACTCATCGCCGGGGGAGGTACTGGAAGCGGATACGGTAGTGACTTTTAAGGTACATGAATAGGATGGGAGTAGAGGGGTACGATCCCCGGAAGGGTAAGGGATTTTAGTTAAGTGGGGCAGCATGGTCGATGCAGGCTTGGAGGGCTGAAGGGTCTGTTCCTGTGCTATAATTTTCTTTGTTCTCTGTTCAGAGCGTTCAAGATCAGTACAGGGGCTGACAGTAAAAGCCAATCTCCAAGTTTGCTTTCTCTTTTCGCTTCCGTCGTGTTAATTTTAACTTATGTTCAACAAAAGAAAACCATTTTAAAAATTGTATCAGTGCTGTTCTTGTCTAGTCAAATGAATGAATGGACCCAACATCATCATACTCCGCCATTCAATATGATCATACTGCTCATCCACTTCATTATCACACATTATCCCTGTATCCCTTATATCATTGGTATTTAGAAATCTGTCAATCTCTGCTTTAAACATACTCAATGATTGAGATTCCAAAGCCCTCTGAGGTACAGAATTCCAAAGATTCACAGCCCTCACAGTAAAAAAAATTCTCCTCATGCTTCTTGCCCATTATCCAATCCAGAAATTCACTTCCTCTTCCCACTCATTCCTTTCTGTGTTTTCCCTTACCATACTCTCCATTCTGTAGTATGATGCAAGAAATCATCTTCCCTGCAGCTTCCCTGATCCCTGCTGCAAAATAAATCAAATGCAGTTTCTTTGGCCCATACCTCACTTGTCCAGGTCTGCTTTTCCTTTCAATTTCAGTTCTGTTCACCTCATTCATAGCCTAATTTCCAATACTCTTCACTCCACACACTCTACCTTCCAAATAAAAATATTCCTCAGCTATTTGCTCAGGTGCTGTCCTTGCTGTTTACACTTAACCTGCCTCCATTCTCACTTTCTCCTCACCCAACTCTCTCACCAAGCCCTGAATACCATAAATCTTGATGCTAACAGCACAAGTGGAGCCTTTATTAATTTGTTTCCTCTTACCCATTGTTGTACAAGGTTATAGATTTGTTAAATTATAAATAATATAATGCTGAGCTATTTAGTTCCCTCATTTCTTAATTTTCTGCTTCCTGTTCCTCTAAATGTATTAAGTTGTAGCTAGCTTTTCTATTAACTTGTTTAACCCAATTTAATCGCACTGCAACATGCAATAACAAAAAAAACTTTATCATTCTAAATTAGTCCTAACTATACAATGTAAACAATGTTTACAATTAGTAAACACATTTAGTGATAATGTAATCACAATTTGTTATAATTTTCAAATTATTAAGCTGCCAGCTTCTGTCTCTACTATTTTACTGTTGTTAGATAACTTGGGAATGGAGATATAAAATTTTGACTGCCCAGTTCTTGACCCTTGATGTCTATAGATGACTGACTAGAAATATATTAAACATCTTGGGTGGGATTTTTCTGGCCATGTTTGCCCCAAAATCAGAAAATCTTGCCCGAGGTCAACAGACCTTTCCATGGTCCGCCACTCTCCTGCTACAATCCCCACAGTGGGCAGACTGGGAAAATCCACCCCTTTATATCTGCTCACAACCTTTAGCAGCTTTCTCCATTATAAGTTCCTCCATCTACATTTAGAATAGAAACTTTCTAATGGAGCAAAGCAAACAGTCAGACTCTCACCAGTAGTAGCCAAGGTCAAAGCAGATGGATATGGCAATAGCAGCTATTGGAAAGTGAGATGTTAAACAGCCAGCAGCATGACTGGATTCTGAGTTTAAGCAGGAATAGCTGATTCCGGCAGATAAAAAGAGAAGGTTGTAGCTTCATTAAATCTCAATGGCTGGGGGGTTATCAAGGAGACACTAACTTGAAAGGACACTTTACAACGGCCTGCACTTCATTTTCACAGAAAATTTGCAATACAGAAGGAGGCCATTTGGCCTATCATATCTGTACTAGACAATATGGCACTGCCCAACCTGACCCCAACTTCCTGCATTAGGTCCATATCCTTCCAAGTAACAGCTCTTCCAAGTATTATGATCTGGTTAGGAACCATTCACTTATTGTTTAAAACAGACTGTTTGAAATTCCAGTTACACAAAACGGGCAGGATTTTCCACACAACCCACCATGTGTTTCATGGTGGTGAAGATGGCTCGTCATTGGCCCAGCGGCAGGATCTTCTGCTGGTCCCATTATTGTAATTGGGGTTTCCCACTGAATGTTTCCTCATCTCCCCTTTAATCCTTCTACAATTACTTAAAATCTATGCCCCCCACCCCACCCCTGGTACTTGTTTCCGCAGTTCAGATAAATATACTTCCTGAAGTCGATGACAATCTCCTTCATTTTGTTAACATTCAATAAGGTGCTTAAAGGCTAAAATGTGCAAGTTGGGATATTAGATTAGTATGAGAAGAGAATTGATTAATGGACAGGAAGCAGAGAGATGGGATAAAGAGGGAATCTTCAAGTTGGCAGGCTGTAATTAGAGGATTATGAAACTGTCATACAATGTCAAATAAATTCTTCTGGTTCACCCATATCCTTTACAGTCATGGGATGTGGGTGTCACTGGCAGTGCTAGCATTTGTTACACATCCCTACTTGAACTAAGCAGTTTGGTAGGGCGTTTGAAAGGGCAGATAACCAATGGTCTTATTAAATGGTAGAGCAAGCTTAAAAGGCTGCATAGTGTTCCCATGTCTTATGGTCTAATGAAAAGAATGGAACTCAAATTCCCACAAGATTTGATGGATAAAAGGGTATCTTATAATGTATATGAAGCTATGATGTGGAGATGCTGGCATTGGACTGGGGTAAACACAGTAAGAATCTCACAACACCAACTTAAAATCTAACAGGTTTATTTGGTAGTAAACACCACTAGCTTTAAGAGCGCTGCTCCTTCATCAGGTGAATGGGGAGTTCTGATCACAAACAGGGCATATATATGTGTATAAAGCCAGACAGACCACATCTTCCGATTGGGCAGCACAATGGTTAGCACTGCTGCCTCACAGCTCCAGAGACTCCAATTCAATTCCAGCCTTGGGTCACTGTCTGTGTGGAGTTTGCACATTCACCCCGTGTCTGCATGGGTTTCGTCTGGGTGTTCTGCTTTCTTCCCACAGTGTAAAGATATGCTGGTTAGGTTGATGCTAAATTGCCCGTCAGTGTCAGAGGGATCAGCAGGGTAAACATGTGGGGTTACAGGGATAGGGCTTGGGTGGGATTGTGGTTGGTGCAGACTTGATGGGCCAAAAAGCCTCCTTCTGTACTGTGGGGATTCTATGATTCAATTCCTGATTGCCACTGGGTTATTACCAACAAGCTCAGGATATCCAGGGTCATTTAATTTTTTTTACTGAGAATGCATGTGTATGAACATCATTTGAAGAGATAGTGAAGCAGTGAGTGCAGGCTCTGACCCTGAGGGGTGACAGTGGATGGGGGTTAAACCCTGAACTGAAGCAGGCAGGGGACTGAGAGAGAGCCAGGTTAGAGGATCACTCCGCGCTGCTGCTGCTCGGCCACCCCGGGACAGGCTCCGCTCGCTCACCCCGGGACAGGCTCCGCTCGGCCACCCCGGGACAGGCTCCGCTCGCTCACCCCGGGACAGGCTCCGCTCGGCCACCCCGGGACAGGCTCCGCTCGCTCACCCCGGGACAGGCTCCGCTCGCTCACCCCGGGACAGGCTCCGCTCGCTCACTCCGGGACAGGCTCCGCTCGGCCACCCCGGGACAGGCTCCGCTCGCTCACTCCGGGACAGGCTCCGCTCGGCCACCCCGGGACAGGCTCCGCTCGCTCACCCCGGGACAGGCTCCGCTCGGCCACCCGCCGGTGGCGGCGGGAATGGGGTCGGTCTTTGTGACGGTTGGAACCACCAGCTTCGACCAACTGATCCGGCAGCTATCGTCCGAGAGAAGCGGGCGGGTAAGGGAGCGGGGGTGGGGGAGCACCGGCACCGGGGGGGGAGCACCGGCACGGGGGGGGGGGGGGGGGAGCACCGGCACCGGCACCGGCACCGGCACCGGGGGGGGGGGGGGGGAGAGCACCAGCACCGGCACCGGGGGGGGGGGGGGGAGAGCACCGGCACCGGGGGGGGGGGGGGGGAGAGCACCGGCACCGGGGGGGGGGGGGGGGGAGAGCACCAGCACCAGCACCGGCACCGGCACCGGGGGGGGGGGGGGGGGAGAGCACCAGCACCGGCACCGGGGGGGGGGGGGGGGGGGGAGCACCGGCACCGGGGGGGGGGGGGGGGGAGCACCGGCACCGGGGGGGGGGAGAAGGGGGAGCACGGGGGGGGGGGGGGGGGAGAAGGGGGAGCACGGGGGGGGGGGGGGGAGAAGGGGGAGCACGGGGGGGGGGGGAGAGAAGGGGGAGCACGGGGGGGGGGAGGAGAGAAGGGGGAGCACGGGGGGGGGGGTAGAAGGGGGAGCACGGGGGGGGGGGTAGAAGGGGGAGCACGGGGGGGGGGGGGTAGAAGGGGGAGCACGGGGGGGGGGGGTAGAAGGGGGAGCACCGGCCCGGGGAGGGGGGGAGGGCACTGGCCCAGGGTGAAGGCAGAACATAGAACACTACAGCACAAACAGGCCCTTCGGCCCACGAGTTGCGCCGATCACATCAACACCTACCAATCTATAGACCTATCTATAACCCCCAATCCCATTAAACCCCATATACTCATCCAGAAGTCTTTTAAAAGACCCCAGCGAGTTTGCCTCCACCACCACTGACGGCAGCCGATTCCATTCACTCACCACCCTCTGAGTGAAAAACTTACCCCTAACATCACTTCTGTACTTTCCTCCCCGCACCTTAAATCTGTGTCCTCTCGTAGCGACCATTTCAACCCGGGGAAATAGCCTCTGAGAATCCACCCTATCTATTCCTCTCAACATTTTATAAACTTCTATCAGGTCGCCTCTCAACCTTCGTCTCTCCAGGGAAAAGAGACCCAGCTCCCTCAACCTAACTTCATAAGGCATGCCTCCCAATCCAGGCAACATCCTTGTAAATCTCCTCTGTACCCTTTCAATAGCTTCTACGTCCTCCCTATAGTGAGGCGACCAGAACTGCGCACAATACTCTAAATGAGGCCTGACAAGGGTCTTATACAGTTGCAGCATTACCTCCCGACTCCTAAACTCAATCCCTCGATTAATGAAGGCCAGTATACCATACGCCTTCTTGACCACCTCCTCCACCTGCGAGGCCAATTTAAGAGTCCTGTGGACCTGGACCCCAAGATCCTTCTGCTCTTCAACACTACTAAGACTCCTGCCCTTGATAGTGTACTCATTCATCCCGTTGGTCCTGCCAAAATGGACGACTACACATTTATCCACGTTGAAGTCCATCTGCCACTTCTCCGCCCAGTCCTGCATCCTATTTATGTCCTGCTGCAACTTCTGACATCCTTCCAGACCATCCACAACACCACCGACCTTCGTGTCATCAGCGAACTTACTAACCCATCCCTCCACTTCCTCATCTAGGTCATTTATGAAAATGACAAACAGCAAGGGTCCTAGAACAGATCCCTGGGGCACTCCACTGGTGACTGACCTCCATGCAGAAAAAGACCCATCCACAACCACTCTCTGCCTTCTGCAGGCAAGCCATTTCTGGATCCACAAGGCCAAAGCCCCTTGGACCCCATGCCCTGTCACCTCCTCAAGAAGTCTTGCATGGGGGACCTTATCAAACGCCTTGCTGAAGTCCATGTACACCACGTCCACTGCACTTCCTTCGTCAATGTGTTCAGTCACATTTTCGAAGAACTCAACTAGGCTCGTAAGGCACGACCTGCCCTTGACAAAACCATGCTGACTATTTCTGATCATGCCAAACCTCTCCAAATGCTCGTAAATCTTGTCCCTCAGAAGCCTCTCCATCAGCTTACCAACCACTGAGGTCAGACTCACCGGTCGGTAATTTCCCGGGCTATCTCTGTTCCCTTTCTTGAAAATAGGAACCACATCCGCAATCCTTCAATCTTCCGGAACCTCTCCCGTCTCCATTGACGACGCAAAGATCATCGCCAGGGGCTCTGCAATCACCTCCCTCACCTCCCACAGTAACCTGGGGTACATCCCATCTGGTCCCGGCGACTTATCTATCTTGATAGAATTCAAAAGTTCTAACATATCCTCTTCCTTAATATCCACGTACTCAATCTTTTCCATCTGCTGCAAATCTGTAGCAAAATCTCCCAGATCAGTTTCCACCGTGAATACTGAGGCAAAGTACTCATTAAGCACCTCTGCCATTTCTTCTGGTTCCACACAGACCTTTCCCCCTTCACCTTTTATAGGTCCTATCCCTTCTCTTGTCATCCTTTTACCTTTCACATGTTTATTGAAGGCCTTGATCTTACCCGCCAAGGCCTTCTCATGACCCCTTCTGGCTCTCCTAATTTCCCTTTTAAGCTCCTTTCTACAATCCTTATACTCCTCAAGATCCTTACCATCTCCTAGCTCCCTGAACCTTTTGTACACCTTCCTTTTCCTCCTGACTAGGTTCACCACAGCCTTCGTGCACCACGGTTCCCGCGACCTACCAAAATCTCCCTGTCTCATCGGAACATTGTCGTGCAGAGCTCCAGACAAACATTCCTTGAATATCCGCCACCTTCCTTCGGTACTTTTCCCTAAGAACGCCTCCTTCCAGTTTATTTGTCCAATTATCTTCCTGATGTCTTCGTATTTCAGATTGAGTTGGAAGGGGGTGTGAATGGGAGTGTTGACAGTGGGAGGGGAGAGATTGGATGGAGGGGGGGCAAACTGATAGGAGGGAGAGTGGGGTTGATGGGGTGCGGAGAGAGTGCAGAGTCGTGGGGAGTGAGTTTGGTATGGAGAGGGAGAGGGGTGTGTTAGATAGTGAGGGGAGTGTTGTGGAGAGAGGGAGGGAGTTGGAAGATAGTGATGGTGAGGGAAATGGGGTGGTGTGGTGGGGAGAATGGGGGAGGCATGGCAGGGGAGAGTGGGGGGTGGGGGCGAGAGTGCAGTGGGGTGTGTGATGGGGAGGTTGGTGTGGAGAATGGGGGGAATAAAGAAGAGGGACTAAATGGCAAATAAAGATTTGTTTGAATTTTCTGTCAGTCCTATAAACTGTTCTTATATATAATGCTTCAAAAACTACATTTTACTGTGTGGCTTCAGCTTCCCATAGATCAGCCTAAATTAAAATCAAAATTGGAATTTAGAATACAATTTCTCAGTTTTGTGGTTGTCATTGAGTTATTGGGGGGTATAAGTCATTAAGCAACATTGATGGTGTCACTGGAGCAAGCCTGGGATATTTTGATGATTCTTCTGCAACACGTCAGTGGCCCAAGTTGAAATCATGCCTCTTGAAAGTTTGCAAAAATTACAGCATGGAAACATTAAAAGATCCCAAGGAAAGGTTAATTGTCATTCCCTACTGCATGTTCATTCAGATGGACGTTGATCTTCAAAGAGTTTGCTCAAGTTGCATCTTCATACTTGGCACTTTCTTTTAAAGGAGTGCTGTGCCCCGCCAAGCAACGTAGGGTCAGAAGATGTTGAATCTGAGTGGGTAGATTTGAGAAACCCAAAAAGGTAAAAAGACAATAACGGGAGTTAGGTACAGACCTCTGAGCAGTAGTCAGGATGTGGGGCACAAAATACGTAAGGAGATTTTAAAAAAGGCATGTAACAGTGATCACTGGGGACTTCAACATGCAGGTGGACTGCAAAAATCAGGTTAGCAGTGGATCCCAAGAAAAGGAACTTGTGGAATGTCTACGGGATGGCTTCTTGGAGCAGCTTCTGGTTTAGCTAACTAGGGAATAGGCAATTCTGGATTTGGTGATGTGCAATGTGGCAGACTTGATAAGGAAGCTTAAAATGTAGGAACTGTTAGGAGGCCGTGACCTTAATATGATAGAATTCACCCTGCAGTTTGAGGGAATCAGATGTAATGGTATTACAGTTTGGTGAAGGCAACTATAAAGGCTCCAACTTGCTCTGAGGGAGAAGCAAGCGAGAGTTGATTGGGAGAGGAATCTAACAGGGAAGATAGTGGAACAGCGATGGCAGAAGTTTCCAGGAGTAATTCAGCAGACACTGTAAAATTTCATCCCAATGGGGAAGAAGCATACCAAGGGAAGGATGAAGCAACCGTGGCTGACAAGGGAAGTCAAGGACAGCATAAAAGTAAAAGAAAGAGCATGCAATGTAGCAAAGATTAATGGGCAGCTAGGGGATTGGGAAACCTTTAAGACCAACAGAGGAGAATTAAAAAAAACAAGGGGAGAGAAGCTGAAATATGAGGGTAAGCTAGCCAGGAATATAAATAAAGATTGCAAGAGTTATTTTTCAGATGAATAAAGGATAAGAAAGAGACAAGAGTGGACATTGGAAAATTACGCTGGAGAAGTTGTAATGGGGAACAAAGAAATGGTGGAGGAACTGTATTGGTACTTTGTTTCAGTTTTCATGGTGGAAATTCAAAAGTTAGGGGCAGGGGTGAGTATAATGGCTATTACAAAGGAGAAGGTGCTAGTGAAGCTGAAAAGTCTGACGGTGGATACATCACCGGTCCAGATGGATTACACCGCAGAGTCTTGAAGGAAAGTTGGAGTACTGTGTGCAGTTTTGGTCGCCGTACTTACGCAAGGATATTTTGGCCTTGGAGGGAGTGCAGAGGAGGTTTACTAGGCTGATACCGGAGTTGAGGGGGTTGAGCTATGAGGAGAGGCTGAATAAACTAGGCTTGTACTCGTTAGAGTTTAGAAGAATGAGGGGAGATCTCATTGAGACATATAAGATGATGAATGGGATGGATAGGATAGAGGTGGAGAGGCTCTTCCCACTCAGAAAGGACAGTAGGACTAGGGGGCACAGCCTCAAGATAAAGGGGGGCGGTTTAGAACGGAGTTGAGGAGGAATTTCTTCACTCAAAGGGTGGTGAATCTCCGGAATTCTCTGCCCGTTGAGGTGGTGGAGGCTACCTCGCTAAATATTTTTAAGACGCGGGTTGATGGGTTTTTGATAAGCGAGGGGATTAAGGGTTATGGGGAGAGGGTGGGAATGTGGAACTGAGACACGACAGATCAGCCATGATCTTATTGAATGGCGGGGCAGGCTCGAAGGGCTGGATGGCCTACTCCTGCTCCTATTTCTTATGTTTTTATGTTCTTAAATAGCTCAAGTGATGGTGGAGGCATTAGTGATGATTTTTCGAGAATAACTGGAGTCAGGGAGGATTTTAGAGGACTGGAAAGTCACTAATGTAACA
This sequence comes from Carcharhinus amblyrhynchos, assembly GCF_965287045.1. Classification (NCBI taxonomy): domain Eukaryota; kingdom Metazoa; phylum Chordata; class Chondrichthyes; order Carcharhiniformes; family Carcharhinidae; genus Carcharhinus; species Carcharhinus amblyrhynchos. The sequence continues at coordinate 137,631,802 of NC_137327.1, forward strand.
TCCCTGTTTAAGAAGGGAGGGAGACAAGGATGGAAATTACAGGCCGGTTAGCCTGATCTCGGTGGTTGGTAAGATTTCAAGTATTAAGGAATACTTGGAAGTGAATGATAAAATAGTGTAAAGTCAGCAAGGGGAGGTCATGCCTGACAAATCTGTTCGAATTCTTTGAGGAGGTAATGAGCAGGTTAGATAAAGGAGAGCCAGTGGATATTACCTACTTGGTTTTCCAGAAGGCCTATAACAAGGTGTCGCATAGGATGCTGCTGAATGAGATAAGAGCCAGTGGTGTTATCGGCAAGGTACGAGCATGGAAAGACGATTGGCTGACTGGTAGGAGGCAGAGAGTGGGGTTAAAGGGGTGCTTTTCAGGATGCCAACCAGTGACTAGTGGAGTTCCACAGGGGTCAATGTTAGGACCAAAACATTTCACTCTATACATGATCCAGATGAAGGAACTGAGAGCATTGTGGCTAGGTTTGCAGATGATACAGAGATAGGCAGAGAGCCAGCTATTGAAGAGGCGGGGTGGCTGCAAAGGACTTGGTCAGGATAGGAGAGTGGGCACTAGTAGTGGCAGATAGAATACGACATGGGGAAGTATGAGGTTATACACTTTGGTAGGAAGAATAGAGATGTAGACTATTTTCAAAATGGGGAGAGAATTCAGAAATTGGAAGCGCAAAGGGACATGGGAGTCTTAGTTCAGGATTCTCTTAAGGTTAATTTGCACGTTGACTTGGTAGCTAAGAAAGCAAATGCAGTATTTGCATTCATTTTGAGAGGAAAGCTCTGGTGAGGCCACATTTAGAATACGTGAGCAATTTTGGGCCCCGTGTCTAAGGAAGAACGTGCTGGCATTGGAGAGGGTCCAGAGAAGGTTCACGGGAATGAAAAGCTTGACATACAAGGAGCGTCTGAGGACCCTGTACTCGAACTTTAGAAGGGAGTATCTCATTGAACCCTACAGAATAATGGAAGGCCTGGATACAGTGGACATGGGGAAGATGTTTCCATTAGTGGGAGAGACTAGGACCCGAGGGCGCAGCCTTAGAGTAAAGGGACGACCCTTTAGAACTGGGATGAGGAGGAGTTTCTTCAGCCAGAGGATGGTGAATCTATGGAATTCGTTGCCACAAAAGGCTGTGGAGGCTAGGTCATTGAGTGCATTTGAGACAGAGATTGATAGGTTTTTGATTGAGATTTGGGGTTATAGGTAAAAAGTGGGACAATGGGTTTGAGAAACTTATCAGCCATGATTGAATGGCAGAGCAGACTTGATGGGCTGAACGGCCTAATTCTGCTCCTATATCTTATTACCTCATCATTCCAAGACCATGGAAGGGTGCTTGTGCAAGTTTTCAGGTATGATGAACATCTGTGACACGGAAGAGAGGTGTTTCAAGCAAACTTTTCTTCAATTGTTTGATTTCACACCCCTTCCTCACTCCTCACTTGTTAATTTTCCATTCTGTAATACACAATAGAAGGATGTAATAATTACCCATGTTTGTAACACCCACCTCTGAATTAGAAGGTTGTAGAACAAACCCCACATCAGATTTAAAGTGTTAATTTAGGTTAGCACTGAGGGAGTCTCCCTTTTGGATGAGAAGTTAAACTGAGGCCCCAGTTGCTTATTGAGATGAGTTAGGTGAATGTTAAAGATGCCGTGACATTATTTGAAGAACATGGAGTTCTCCAGGTGAACTAACACTTCTCAATTAACAATACTAAAACAGATTTACCATTCTGACAAATAGTTATTCAGTGTTGAAACATTAGTTCTGTCTCTCTCTATAGACTCTGCCTGTTGAGGTGGTGGAGGCTGCCTCGCTAAATATTTTTAAGACGCGGGTTGATGGGTTTTTGATAAGCGAGGGGATTAAGGGTTATAGGGAGAGGGCGGGAATATGGAACTGAGCCACGACAGATCAGCCATGATCTTATTGAATGGCGGGGCAGGCTCGAAGGGCTAGATGGCCTACTCCTGCTCCTGCTCCTATTTCTTATGTTCTTATGTCGGATGTGCTGAGATTTTTCAGCATTTTCTGTTTTTGTGTCAGGTTCCAGCATCTGCAGTAATTTGATTTTAACTTCCAGCATCCGTGATAATTTGCTTTTATTTTGGTCATTCTCATTGTTGTTTCCAGAATGTTGAATGCCAGATAGCTGCCGCATTTCCCTGCATGACAATAGTCACTGCACTTGAAAGTATTTCTGAGGTTTTGTCCAAGGAAGGAATGGGATTCAGAGAAGAAAAAGCAGGTCTTTTAGAAACCCCCATGGGAACATTTACCAAGGCAAATGGCAAATTCCTGTACCACCCCAATCTGAGTCCTATCATAGAACTTTACAGCACAAACAGGCCCTTCGGCCCACAAATTTCACCGATCATATCCATACCTACCAGGCCATAGAACTACCTATAACCCTCAATCCCATTAAATCCCATGTACTCATCCAGAAGTCTTTTAAAAGACCCCAGCGAGTTTGCCTCTATCACCACCAACGGCAGCCAATTCCACTCACTCACCACCTTGTTACTAGAGAGGCGGTGCTCGACAGACTGGAGGGGCTGATTGTGGACAAGTCCCCAGGACCGGATGGAGTGCATCCGAGGGTTCTGAAAGAAATGGCGGAGGTGATAGTGGATGCCTTGGTGGTTATTTTCCAGACGTCGCTGGAGTCCGGGGAAGTGCCGGATGATTGGAAAACGGCTAATGTTACGCTGTTGTTTAAGAAGGGTGCCAGGCAAAAGGCGGGGAATTATAGGCCGGTTAGTTTAACGTCTGTGGTAGGTAAAATGTTAGAATCTGTCATTAAGGAGGAAATTGCGAGGCATCTTGAAGGGAATTGCTTGATAGAGCAGACGCAGCACGGTTTCATTAAAGGGAAGTCGTGTCTGACAAATTTACTGGAGTTCTATGAGGATGTGTCTAGGGCAGTGGATAGAGGAGAGTCGGTGGATGTGGTCTTTCTAGATTTTCAGAAGGCGTTTGACAAAGTACCTCAAGAGGTTATTGCAGAAGGTCGAGGGACATGGAGTTGGGGGTAGGGTGTTAGCGTGGATAGAGGATTGGTTGTCAAATAGGAGGAAGAGAGTGGGGGTCAACGGGTGCTATTCGGATTGGCGGATGGTGACTAGTGGAGTGCCCCAGGGGTCGGTGCTGGGGCCTCAGCTTTTTACCATTTATATAGATGATCTGGAGGAGGGAACCGAGTGTAAGGTGTCGAAATTTGCTGATGACACCAAGATTGGGGGAACGGCAAATTGTGCGGAGGATGGCTTGTACTCGTTAGAGTTTAGAAGAATGAGGGGAGATCTCATTGAGACGTATAAGATGATGAATGGGATGGATAGGATAGAGGCGGAGAGACTCTTCCCGCTCAAAAAAGACAGTAGGACTAGGGGGCACAGCTTCAAGATAAAAGGGGGGCGGTTTAGAACAGAGTTGAGGAGGAACTTCTTCACTCAAAGGGTGGTGAATCTCTGGAATTCTCTGCCCGTTGAAGTGGTGGAGGCCGCCTCGCTAAATATTTTTAAGACGCGGGTTGATGGGTTTTTGATAAGAGAGGGGATTAAGGGTTATGGGGAGAGGGCGGGAAAGTGGAACTGAGCAGCGACAGATCAGCCATGATCTTATTGAATGGCGGGGCAGGCTCGAAGGGCTAGATGGCCTACTCCTGCTCCTATTTCTTATGTTCTTATGTTCTCTGAGTGAAAAACTTACTCCTAACATCTCCCCTGTACTTGCTTCCCAGCACCTTAAACCTGTGTCCTCTCGTAGCAACCATTTCAGCCCTGGGAAATAGCCTCTGAGAATCCACCCTATCTATACCTCTCAACATTTTATAAACCTCTATCAGGTCGCCTCTCAACCTTTGTCTCTCCAGGGAGAAGAGACCTAGCACCCTCAACCTATCTTCATAAGGCATGCCTCCCAATCCAGGCAACATCCTTGTAAATCTCCTCGGCACCCTCTCAATAGCTTCCACATCCTTCCTGTAGTGAGGTGCACAGTACTCCAACTGGGGTCTGACAAGGGTCTTATAAAGTTGCAGCATTACCTCCCGACTCCTAAACTCAATCCCTCGATTAATGAAGGCCAGTACTCACTACGCCTTCTTGACCATATCCTCCACCTGCGAGGCCGATTTTAAGAGTCCTACAGACCCGGACCTCAAGATCCTTCTGCTCCTCAACACTGCTGAGACTCCTACCCTTGATAGTGTACTCCTTCATCCCATTGGACCTGCCAAAATGGACCACTACGCATTTATCCACGTTGAAGTCCATCTGCCACTTCTCCGCCCAGTTTTGCATCCTATCGTTTAATCAATTGTGCATTCATTGTTAAAATAATTCTGATCTTGATTTTAAAAAATATATATTTTTAATAGCAGCCTTTCCAGAGGAAAACAAAAGTCATTCTGGAATCCAAGTACATCACATCCACTTACCAAGATCCTTTGTCACACCTTCAAAGAAAATCAATAAATAGGTTACATTGGGTTTCATTAATCCAGAATGGTTATTGCTTATAGTTTTAGTTCTATAAATAGGTGCGGTTAATCTTAATAAGGGTTTCCATAAACTTATTAATTATGAATGTTAAGCTTTCTGGTCTCTATTTCCTGAGTTACTGTTGCTACCTTTTTAATAGGAGTAACATCTGGTCCTCAGGCACCCCTCCACTATTCAATGATTTGTGCTAGAGTTCGAGCATGTTCCTCCTTTGGTTCCTTAAACGTCATCAGGTGCATCTTGTTTAACCGCCCAAGATTTATTAATCTTGTGTTTGCACAGCTACTTTACTGAATATCGGTTTGTTGCTAATGCTTATCCTGTTCAGATCTGTTGGCCTTCTTTCGTATCACTTTATTGTTCACTCTTAGATTCTTCAAGATTTGGGCTACAGGAAGCTGATTCTTCAGATTGGCCGTGGTTCCGTCGAACCAAAGCCTTTCGTTGGAACAGATTTTACTCGTGAAGTTTACAGATTCAAGGATTCAATAGCAGATGACATACAGAATGCTGCACTTGTCATCAGTCATGCTGGTATGTGTTGATTGTGTGTTTTTAATAAAGAAAAATAAAAACTTTCACAGAGCGCTTTACAAACAATGAAGAACTTGTTGAAGTGTAGTCATAGCTTAAATGCCAATTCGCACACAGCAAACTCCCACACACAACAATATGATAATAAAAATAATGCAGAGGTTGGAAATCAGAAATAAAAACAGAATGTACTAGAAAACCCCAACAAGCCTAACAGCATCTGTGGAGAAAGTAGTGTTAATATCTTGAGGCCAATATGATGACTCCTTTTGACTTTGATTTATTATTGTCACATGTTGGGATACAGTGAAAAGTATTGTTTCTTGCGTATTATACAGACATACCATTCATAGAGTACGTAAGGGATAAGGAGAGGGTGCAGAATATAATGTTGCAGTCACAGGGTGTAGAGAAAGATCAGATAAACATATGGTAGGTACATTCAAAAGTCTGAAGCAACAGGGAAGAAGCTATTCTTGGGTCGATTAGTCTGTGTTATCAGACTTCTGTATCTTTTTCCTGACGATGAAAGAGAATATGTCAGGCATCCGTGAGGTCCTTTGATTATGCTGGCTGCTTTTCCGAGGCTGCAGGAAGTGTAGGCGTAGATGAATGGGAGGCTGGTTTGTGTGATGGACTGGGCCAGCTTCACAACCCTTCATTCACGATTCTTTGTAGTTTCTTGTGGTCTTGGTCAGAGCAGGAGCGATACCAAGCTGTGGATGTTTTCTGTGCTGCATCTGTAGAAATTGGTGAGAGATGTAGCGGACGTGCCACATTTCCTTAGCTTCCTGAGAAAATAGTTGGTGGGTTTCCTTAACTATGACATCAGCATGGAGGGACATGTTGTTGATGCTCTGGACACCTAGAAACTTGAATTTCTTGACCAGTTCCACTTCAACGCTGTTGATGTAGATGGGGCATGTCCTCCACTACGCTTCTTGAAGTTGATGACTATTTCCTTCGTTGTACTGACATTGAGGGAGAGATTATTGCCAATTCCCAGAATCCCACAGTGCAAAAGGAGGCCATTCAGCCCACCGACTGCACTGACCACAATCCCACCCAGGCCCTATTCCCGTAACTGCATGCATTTACCCTAACTAATCCACCTGACACTAAGGGGCAATTTAGTATGGCCAGTCCACCTAACCTGCACATCTTTGGGTGCGATTGATTGAGATCCAACCCACTACTGCAATGTCATAAGCAAACTTGACAATGGAAGAGGAGGGGAAATGAAGCATGGTACAGTGCACCCCCTCTGTTGATGACTTGATAATGTAAGTATAATAGTTTTGACATTTTCTTCCAAACCCATGACCCTTACTGCCTAGAAATGCAAAGGGAGCAGGCATATAAAAACATAAGCACCTGCAAGCTCCTTTCCAAGTCACATACCATGCTGACTTAGCAATATATTGCTGTCCTTCATCGTTGCTGGGTCAAAATCCTGGAACTTCCTACCTGACAGCACTATTGGTATGCTTGCACCAGATGAACTGCAGCGATTCAAGGTAATCACTCATCACCACTCTTGAGGGCATTTAAGGATGGCCAATTGACAAATATCCCACAAAACAAATTAAAACAAAATAACATTGAGCATTGACAGTTTATTCAACATGTGGAGTGGACTGGGGTAAACACAGTAAGAAGTCTTACAACATCAGATTAAAGTCCAACAGATTTATTTGGTAGCAAAAGCCACTAGCTTTCGGAGTGCTGCCCCTTCATCAGGTGAGCGGGAGTTCAGTACATTGTGAAAAGAATTACAATCTATTCATTGTGAATAGAATTCCCACTTGCTGCCAAATAAACCTGTTGGACTTCAATCTGGTGTTGAGACTTCTTACTGAGTTTATTCAACAACCGGGTCTTCTGAATTAAGCCCATTATTATTGTTGCCAATGGCAACGAAGAGCACTTTGAGCAAGTGTCTCTGGGTAGTGAACAGGAAAGCTGGCACATTTTCCTTTGCTTAGCCAAGCAACACTAAAACTAATTATAATGCACCATCTACTATTGTGAATGAGATCAGCTAACAGCACAGACTGGAGATGGAATCTGTGACCTTTCTGATCCGTATTCACTCATTTAACTTGTCAGATAAATTCAAATTGTCAGTGTTCAGGGTAGAAATTGTAATAATGGAATTTAACCATCATTCAGCTGTTAATTGAAAATATAATGGTGTTATTTTCTTGCATTTGTTACTCAGGCTTGTGGTAATTCTATAGAATTGCCAGCGTAGCCACTAGTCATTTTGTCCAGCTGATCAATGCCAGTGTTTACACGCTGCGTAAGCCTATTTAAATTCTGCCCTCATATTGCTCAACTCCCTTTTCCCTTTGTATGCCTCAGGGCTCCCCTTATATGTGACAATTCTATCTGCTTGAACAGTAAGTTTTAGTTTTTCACCATTGTCTGGAAGAAATCCCTCAAATTCTTCATTTGATCTGTTTGTCATCAGTTTTATTCCCCTTTGTTCTCGGCTCACCTGCACTGGAAATCATTTCACCACATTTATGCTATTGAACTTATTTGTATTTAAAAACCTTTATCCTCTATCCTTTCATGAGAATAGATGTTACCTTCCTGTTTCATATTCTTCCTTTAGAACCTGGTATTTTGGGTGATTTTCTGAGTCACACAGTGGTTAGCATTGCTGCCTGTCAGCACCAGGGACCCAAGTTCAATTCCTGGCTTGGGTCACTGTGTGTGTGGGGTTTGCACGTTCTCCCCTGTCTGTGTGGGTTTCCTCCAGGTGCTCTGGTTTTCTCCCACAGTCCAAAGGTGTGCAGGTTAGGTGGATTGGCTGTGTTAAGTTGCCACTTAGTGTCAGCTAGGATAAATGCATGGGATTGTGGGGATGGGGCTTGGGTGGGATTGTGGTTGGTGCAGACTCGATGGGTCGAATGGCCTCCCGCACTGTAGGGATTCTGAGTCAGTAATATGCAATGAAGTTACGATTTGCGTCTGTTACTAAGACCCAGTTTTAGCAAAAAAGCTCAACTGTCAACTAGATTTTATAATATTTCTGATGCTATCTGCTGCCTCAATGACTATAAACCAGGGATTAAATGAGCTTTTAAAAAATACTTCTAGCAGAAAGTTTGTCAATACCATAAAAGTGAATGTGTTCATTCATTGTTGCTGGGTCAAAATCCTGGAGCTCTGTCCCTGACAGCGTGTGGGTGTACTCACACCACATGGATTGCAGTCGTTAATGAGGACAGCTCATCACCAATTAGGGATGGACAATAAATGCTGGTCTAAACAGCAATACCCATATTCCCTGAATAAATATTTTTTAAAAGCAGTGTCAGAATTTATTTTCTTACAGATTCTTGGAGATACATTAATTTTTCTATAATACCCATCTAGGTGCTGGAAGTTGTCTGGAGACCCTTGAAGCTGGAAAGCCCCTCATTGTTGTCATTAATGAGAAGTTAATGGACAATCACCAGTTGGAATTGGCCAAACAGCTGCACCAAGACGGGCATCTTGTGTATTGCACTTGCAGGTAGGGTAAATTGTAAAGTGGAAATATTAGAAGAGTTAACATTTAAAAACAATGTTTCCCTTTTTAAAGCACGTACTCAGTCAAGCCACACCTCTGAGCTGTACTGCATTTGTTTGCACCCAGCACAGCATCAGAGACAATGTTGGCCTGCAGGAGGCTGGTAAAGCTCAGCTTTACTATGGGAAGCTTTCGCACATTCAAAAAGTGTCTTGGAAGAGAGACATGGGGACTTAACAATTGTCTCCTTTGGTAACAATTTTAAATATTGATTTTTGTTTGTTTATATATGTATTAGTTTGGTTTCTGTTTTTTTTAGGTAAAATATTTTCTAAAGCAGCTCCCTGAGAGTCAATGGGTAATTGGGTGTGGTTTTGAGCAATAATAACCAGGAGTTATGGAGTTTTATTTCTGGCTTATTCTGTGTTAGCAAATAGGAATAGGAACATCACAATTAACCTTTGTGTGCCTCAGGTAGTGACACGGGGAAACAATAATATGGTTTCCGTTCCTAATTGCTGTTAGGGGACTCTTGCAATGTTGCCTATGAAATCTGGCAAAACATCATTGATGTGAAACTTTAATCTGTTTCCCTCTCCGTAGCTGTTGCCAAGATTTCCTGAGCATTACAATCAGTTTGGTTATGATACCCTCAGTAGCCAGATAGCCCTAATTACACACCAGCCTAGACAATGTGTAAAGAATGGCATGTTTATGCTACTCTTTCTATTCATTAGCAAGTTGTACAGTTGTGTTTTTGTTGAATTATTGCAGTGGGTCCCACTTGCTATGTCGTCATCCTCTACCCTTCCACCTTTGTAACTATTTTGAGGAAGGAGGATTTTTGTTTTGCCTCTTGCTGTGGACTCTTATCGAAACTCGAACCTCCCAGTTCACCAGACACCCCCCTCCCTTCCACCAAAAAAAAAGTGTTCAGTTTGGCAAGTGATGAGATGACATTAAAATCAACAAATCGGAAGGGTGACCTGGCAGAGCACACAGAGAGCTACCCCATTTTAGATGAAAATAAAACACTGGGTTGAGAACATTCAGTACACTTGATCCTCCCAGGTTTAGTATGGATTCTTATTATTTTTGCATTATGATCATTCGTTTTGCACAGATTCAGTTTTTGGAACATTTTCTTAAACATCCATCAAATGTATGTTGGTTCTTGGAGAAAGTTTCTACTGTGGGGGAGTAAATCTAATACTTTTTTTAAAAAGCAGTCTGCATCTTTTAAATCTTGGGTTTTGTACCACTGTAACCCAGCAAATATTTAGAGTTATAGAGGGGTTAACTGCACAAAAGGAGGCCATTTGGACCTTTGGGTCCATGCCAGCTCTCTGTGGAGCGATCCAGTCAGCCTTGTTCTATCCCCATATCCCTGCAAGTTTATTTTTCTCAAGTGCCTATCCAATTTAGTTTTGAAGTCATTTGTTGTCACTTTTTTTCACCAACTTTATAAGCAGCAAGTTTCAAGTCACTATCAGATAAGAGATTTTCCTCGTATCCCCTTGCATCTCTTATCCATAATCTTAAATGTGTCCCCTAGTCCTTATGCCAACAGCTAATGGGAACAACTTTTCTTTGTCTGCCTATCTGAACTTGTCATAATCTTGTATACCTCTCATCAAATATCCCTTCAATCTCCTTTGCTCCACAATGAACAACAGCAGCTTCTCCAATCTAACCTTGTGGTTAAAATCCCTCATTCCTGGAACCATTCTGGCAAATCTCTGTATCTTCTGAAGCCCTTACTTCCTTCCTAAAGTGTGGTAACCAAAATTGGAAACAAACTCTAGTTATGTCCTAACCAGAGCTTTTATGAAGCTTTATAAAATGTTCAGCATAGGTTCCCTGCTTTTGTATTTCTTATGGGCCAATAATTTAGAAAGATGAAATTTGAAATTTTGGTTACTTGCTAAGAAAATAAGGCCACAAGATTCCATGGTTTTAAACAAACAGAAGCATTTTTTTTCCAATCAACAAGCAAACAGTCAGTTATATCTATCTTAAAATAATGAGTTGAACATGAATTAACATGCAGACTGTGGTCAAACACCACAAACTGCATGTTGATTGGCAGAAAAAAACTAACATTGAGTTTCTCAGCATGCCAGTGATCACTGAGAGTCGCAAAATTCTTTAAACTGTTGTCTTCCTTACGAGGGATTTCAGCTCCCCCCCTTTGAAGATATACCTCCATTTTCCCCTCAAATATAACTTTAACTCAGAATAAACTTATCTTCCCCATTCTGCCTGCACTGAGTTGTCAAGCAACTAGACTCCAACTCAAATTTTCCCCAACAGCTGTTTATCTGTCAGTGCTAAATCTGTTTGAAACTGCGTCCAACTGGGGTGACCAGGCTGTACCCCAGCAACTAACCATTGATGCAGTCCCAGCTATCAAGCTTCACTGAACTGACAACCAGCTAGGATGAAGGGATTATCTAATTAGGAAAGATTGAGCAGGTTGAAGCCTATACTCATTAGAGGTCAGAAGAATAAAAGGGGATCTTCTTGACACATTGAAGATTCTTAGGGTGATTGACAAGGTAGATGCTGAGAATGATTCCTCTCGGGGGGAACCTGGAACTGGGGGGGAGGGGGTGGGGCACAGTTTAAAAACTAGGAGCTCCCATTTAAGAGAGAGATGAGAAGAAATGTCTTCTCTCTCAGGGTCTTTTGAATTCTGTTCCATAGAGATCCATGGAGACTGTGTTATTGGGTGTATTCAACACTGATTTTTAACTGACAAGGTAGTTCACAGCCAAGAGGGACAGACAGAAAAATGGAGTTACGGTCACATCAGATCAGCCATGACCTTATCAAATGGTGGAGCAAACATGTTGGGTTCAATGGCCTACTGCTGTTTTTAATGATTTTACTAACTGAAACAGCCCTCCCTGCTACCTTCACCGATCAATGTAAATAGACCCTCTTTGCCTTCCTTAGAACTATGTCATTAAGTATATATTGCCTATCCCTATCCCTGCCAAAATTTTTCATCTCACACTTCTGTGCAATTAAATTCCATCTACCATTTGTCTGCCAATTCTGCGAGCTTGTCTATGTCCACACCATTGGAGAATTGAAATCATGGAATGTATTGCTTCAAATTTGGATAGCCTGTAGAAAGCTGTTTGAAGAGTATAAGGGTGAAGTATTGGTTGAAATAGGGGGTGGTCAATTTGCAGAAACAGAAGTATCACAAAAGAAATCTTTTCATCTTGGCACTTGGTTCAGTGGCATGCCAGTTCTCCAAATTAAACAATAATGAGACAGTTTTGTCTGTGTCAGTAATTCTTAAGGATGCTGATTGAGTCACAGAAATTGAACAGTGATATTAGAATTCAGTGGCAATTTTGAAAATTCTAAATTTTAAAAAGTACATCAAATGAGAACAAAGCTCAAATAGGCCATTCCACGAGCCTCGCACATGAACTCCACTTTCCTATCCTCTTAGCCATTGATTTCCCCTACTGCCCAAAAATCTATTGATTTCAGTCTCAAGACTGTTTGTTTGAATTGGACTATTCTAAGCTCATTTCTTTAAAAAACACAGATTGTAAGCAACTCAAACCTGGTCTTTTAGGGGTATAACATCACAATAGGCTAAAATTTTAAGAAACTTATTTGTTATTAAAAGCATCCACATTGACAACAAACTCTTGTATGTTTTACAATACTTATCATCCATTATAATTTTCAAGATGCGTATGCAACTGACAAGGTCAACATTTAATTGCCATCCCTAGTTATTCTTGAGAATGTGGTGAGCCGCCGCCTTGAACCTTTGTGGTCTGTGTATTGAAGATATTTCCACAGTACTACTGTATATTAGGCAAGGAATTCCAGTATTTCTGTCTCAGCAACAATGAAGGAAAGGTGATCATGTATCCAAGTCAGGGTGTTGTGTAACTTGGAGTGGAACTGAAAGGTACTGAGGTTCCTAATATCAGTTGCCCTTGACTTTGATGATGGATGTTTTGTGTGTGAAATTTAAATAAAACTGGTCCATGGTTGCATCTCAGAATGGAGTCAATATGTTTTCCAACATTCAGTACTAGGACCTTTTGCGTGCATGCGTGCGTGTGTATGTTCGTGTGTTCCAATCATCCGCTTTTGTCCATTTCATTTAGATACTTGCGAGGTGATGCATTGTGGTAGATTGAACCAGTGCGGGACTTGCTCAGTTAATGGTACGGTGTTGTGGAGAGTTATAGAACAAAGAGATCTAGGGGTACATGTTCATAGCTCCTTGAAAGTGAAATCACAGGTGGACAGGGTGGTGTAGAAGGCTTTTGGCATGCTTGATTTCATTGGTTAGAAGATTGAAAACAGGAGTTGGGATGTCTTATTAAAGTTGCACAAGACATTGGTAAGGCCATACTTGCAATACTGTGTACAGTTCTGGTCACCCTATTATAGAAAAGATATTATTAAACTCGAAAGAGTGCAGAAAAGATTTACTACGTTGCTACCGGGACTTGATAGTTTGAGTTATAAGAAGAGGCTGGATAGAACAAAACTAAAGAACAGTACAACACAGAAACAGGCCCTTCGGCCCTCCAAGCCTGCACCGATCATGTGTTCCTAACTAGACCATCTGTTTGTATCCCTCTATTCCAGCCTGTTCATGTGGCTATCTAGGTTAAGTCTTAAATGATGCCTCAACCACCTTGCTTGGTACTGCATTCCAGGCCCCCACCACCCTCTGTGTAAAAAAAAAAGTCCCCTGCATACCTGTATTCAACCTTACTTTGAATTTGTGACCCCTTGTGTTTTGTCATTTCTGACCTGGGAAAAAGCTTCCAACTGTTCACCCTTTGTAATTTTATAAACTTCTATTGGGTCACCCCTCAACTTCCATCTTTCCAGTGAGTACAACCCTAGTTTACTCAATCTCACCTCAGCTAATACCCTCCATACCAGGACTGGGACCATACCATAGACTGGGACTTCTTCCCTAGAGCATAGGAGACTTAGGGGTGATCTCAGAGGTCTATAAAATAATGAGGGGCATAAATCAACTAGATAATCAACATCTTTTCCCAAAGATAGAGGAGTCTAAAACTAGAGGTTTAAGGTATATTCAAAATATTTTATCACATCTATCAATTGTCACTAGAGAAAGCTGGTATAGGGCAATGTTGCCCAGAACTTTGAAAGGATATGTCATTTAGCTTGAGGAGTCGGTAATATAAGTCAATTATTATGATGTGTTTCAGACAAATCATGTTCACCTTTCAGATGGTTGACAAGCAAATTTAAATCAGTGAATGCTGGATGATGCATTATGTCTGATGTACACAATGTACATTTGTCTTTTTGAAGACCAGTTTTAAAAGTTACAATGTACACTGGATTTGCCTAGACAGTGTCCTTTGTGGCTTGGTTACTTTGTAAGCAATGCATTACTTAGCCCTGTCAAAAGGTGCCGTGATGTCTTGGCAAAGTTTATTACAGTGAAATTTCAGGAAGTAAAAACTGTTACAACAGATCTCTTGCCACATTAATAACTTATTTTGCTTCTTGTTCCAGCACGCTTTCTGAAACATTACAAAAATTGGACTTCACATCTTTGAAACCATTTCCTCCAGGGCATCCAGAAAAATTTTCAGCATTTTTGGATAAAGTCCTTGGATTCCAATGACCTTGATAGTTTTAAAGAATGATGGAGTTTTTTCTTTCAATCACTTTGGAATATCACCCTTCAAATGGTAATAAACTGAAGACCCAGACCTATCCTTCGGACTTTCATAATGCAATTCTGAGTGGAACTAGGGAAAGGATCATTGTCCAACAAAAATGAGAATATTGTTCAGAAGTTCATGTGTGCAATAAATTTTTTTTTAACACAACTGTTTTCCAACTGATGGTCCCTCATTTTATTACTTGTCTTTTTACAAGTGGATTATGTTAACTAGAAATTATTGCTGTGTTTGGACACTGCGAAAGGACAAAATAAGCAAGTATTGTTCGAGCAATTCTGTTTGTATGTGAAGATTTAACTACCCAAGTTTATTTTTTTAGCTCCTTTCTCCTTGCTGGGGTAAATTTGCTTCTGTCAACTGTGCTTGTTTATCTCCAAGAGCCTGTTCATTATGTGTGAACCCAGGCAGTGAGCATCTGCAGGCTGTTCAACTGCAGCCACAGTTGAACCTGATTCCAATTGTCACTGATATATAATGATATTTTGGAATAAGAAACTCAGCTGATTTATCCCTTCGCTTTCGCCTAAGCTTGAAAATCTTGATTCTGAATTACATAGTGCAGATTACACAAAGATCTGTGCAGGGAGGTTAGGTAGGAATTTTCTTTTACAAATTTGTTCAAAGAAAAGCGTTTGATATTGTTTACTGAACATTTATAGTTAATGTGCTGCATACAGTATTAACAGATGGTCTACAGGTTTCTGCTTTATTCCTTTTTCTTTGTGAAACGTAGATATATAACATTTACCATCCTCCAGAGGTACACAAACCATACCATATGGATGGCCATGGTGTGTTGGGAGACTTCTGTCTGCTGGTGTGAACAGTCAATACATTTATGGTCAGAATGACAAATGATAAACAGGTTCATTGGTGATGCATGGCTTGCAACGTTTTCCACTTTATGGTTTGTAGAAAAATTAGTACTTGGTAGTAGTGCACTCCGTAGCCTCACAACCCTTTGTGTAAATGTAATCTCTTTATTCTTAGACCTAAAGCTGCTCATTCTAGAGCCCACACTCTTTGGAAGCAGTCTATTTCAATCTGCCCCATCCTTTTATCATTTTTAAACATCTTTGTCAAATCACCCAGTAATCTCCTTTGCTCTAAAAACCAACAGATGCAATTTTTCAAGTTGTAGTTCATATTTACACTTCATATAAGGCAGCATCCAAATGCTGAATCTTCAATATCCTTCCCAAATAGACCAATACCACTCTTAGGGCTGCCAATTAATTTTATATAGGTTTTTAATATAGCTCCATTATTGCATCTTTTTAAAAATATTCCGTTAGCATAATTTATCATGGTACTGTACAGTAGTTTCAAAGCAGTCACTTCAACTCAACATTTCATAATAAACGCCTGTCAAGGAGTCTTTGGGGTTGATGCTCACCACCTGCAATAGTTGGACTTGGTAAGCAGTGGACAAGTACGGATTCTGCCGATATTATCATCAAAGAAACCCTACAGTGCAGAAGGAGGCTATTTGGCCCATTAAGTCCGCACTGACCGCAATCCCATCCAGGCCCTACCCCCACATCCCTATATATTTACCTTCTAATCACTCTAACCTATGCATTTCAGGACACTAAGGGGCAATTTTAGCATGGCCAATCTATATAACCTGCACACCTTTGGACTGTGGGAGAAAACTGGAGCACCCGGAGGAAACGCATGCAGACACGAGGGGAATGTGCAAACTCTACACAGACAGTGACCCAAGCCGGGAATCGAACCCAGGTCCCTGGAGCTGTGAAGCAGCAGTGCTAACCACTGTGCTACCGTGCTGCCCTGGTAATTCAATTATATTGAATTAATTTCAACTCCAGATTAATATATTTAATTGAATCAAAGAAGGGGAATGCCAAATTACACAGTGCTGACTAAGCCAGTCATACTCTACAATTTCTCCTCAGTCCCCTTCAGCTCTTGTCTGAAGCACACTTTGAGCACCTATCAGAGTGCCTAACCGTCCAACTATTATCTTTGACTCTACGCTTGATAGCATCATCAATTTATCTCAATGGGACTAAATGTCAGCAAGCCTTCAGGCCCTAATAATATGCATCTATCATGCTGATGGAGGTTGGGAAAAAAATAGTAGAAACGCTAGTGAGAAGTCGGTGCTTCAGATATATGTTGGGTGTAAGAAGTTGCAGTCCCTCTTCCCTATTTGAAGGGGCTGCTCCTCAATATTTGGCTGTACGTTAACATTCCTGAGCTTTGGCCACCCAGTGTGTGGGAAATTGAGCAAAAATGGCTTCCTCACAGGACTATTCCAGGGACTTGACAAGCTGCTGTCAATATGTCCAAGTGGTGTGGAGTTGGGGATTGTTTGGCCCAACTGTCTGCCTCTCTCTCGCACGTTTACATTTGTATCCCTGAAGGCATGCTTGGTGCTTTCTACTACTGTTGAACACTGGATAAACCAGATTCCTTCATTACACTCTGGAACCAAATTTTAACATTCATTAAACAGTATATTTAGAGAAAACTTACTGATTGCTCCTTTAAGTACGTGACACTTGTGACCTTTTAATTGGTAATGATAACTGTCATTAAACAATAATTAACATTAAATAGTAGAAGAATTGATGTAAAAACCTGAGACATAAAAGACACGATGGTGACAAATGCTAACCTATACTTAAAGCAATAATCTAAGGAATATAGCCTAGCAGGCAAGGCAGATGAACTCGGGGCATGGATGGATACATGTGACTGGGATATTATAGCAATTACTGAAACATGGCTAAAGGAGGGACAGGACTGGCAGCTCAATGTTCCAAGGTATAGATGCTATAGGAAAGATAGAACAGGAGGTAAAAGAGGAGGGGGAGTTGTACTTTTGATTAGCGAAAACACCATGACTGTACTGAGGGACTAAATCCGAGGGTTTGGCCACAGAGTCTATATCGGTAGAAGGGGGAAATCACTTTGATAGGGTTGTACTATCGGCCCCCCCAAATAGTCAGTGGAAAATTGAGGAGCAAATATCTAAGGAGATTATAGATAGCTCCAAGAAAAATAGGGTAGTAATGGAGATTATAACTTTCCCAACATTGATTAGGACAGTCATAGTATTAGAGTGTTGGATAGAGAGAAATTTGTTGAGTGTATTCAGGAGGAATTTTTGTTTCAGTATGTGGATGGCCTAACTAGAGAGGGGGCAAAACTTGACCTCCTCTTGGGAATAAGGAAGGGCAGGTGACAGAAGTGTTAGTGAGGGATCACTTTGAGACCAGTGACCATAATTCTATTAGTTTTAAGATAGCTGTGGAGAATGATGGGTCTGTCCAAAAAGTTAATATTCTAAATTGGGGCAAGGCCAATTTTGATGGTATCAGGCAAGAACTTTCAAAAGTTAATTGGGGGAGTCTGTGAGAAGGCAGAGGGATGTCTGGTAAGTGGGAGGCTTTCAAAAGTGTGTTAACCAACGTTCAGGGTAAGCACATTCCTCTTAGAGTGAAGGGCAAGGCTGGCAGAAGCTGTGATCAAGTGAATGTCTTGAAGAGTATAGGAGGTGTAGGAGTAGTGTTAAGGGAGAAATGAGGAGGGCAAAAAGAGGACATGAGATTGGTTTGACAGATAAGGCAAAGGAGAATCCAAAGAGCTTCGACAAATATGTAAAGGGCAAAAGAGTAACAAGAGAAAGAATAGGGCCTCTTAAGAATCAGCAAGGTCATCTATGTGCAGATCCACAAGAGATGGGTGAAATCCTAAATGAAAATTTCTCATTGGTATTTATTGTTGAGAAAAGCATGGATGTTAGGGAACTTGGGGAAATAAATACGCTCTTGAGGAGTGTACATTATTATCGAGAAAGAAGTGCTGGAAGTTTTAAAGCGCATCAAGATAGATAAATCCTTGGGACCTGATGAAGTGTCCCAGGACATCGTGTGAGGCTAAGGAAGAAATTGCAGGTCCCCTAGCCAAGATATTTGAATCACCGATAGTCATGGGTGAGGTACCTGAAGATTGGAGGGTGGCAAATGTTGTGACTTTGTTTAAAAAGAGCTACAGGGAAAAGCCTGGGAACTACACGCCAGTGAGCCTCACATCTGTGGTGAGTAAATTGTTGGAAGGCATTTTGAGAGACAGAATCTACAGGCATTTAGAGACGCAAGGACTGATCAGGGACAGTCAGCATAGCTTTGTGAGTGGAAAATCATGACTCTCAAATTTGATTGAGTTTTTTGAAGGGGTAACCAAGAAGGTAGTTGAGAGCAGTGCAGTTGATGGTACATGGACTTCAAGATTCCTGCCAAAGTACTGCATGGTAGGTTGTTGTATAACGTTAAATCTCATGGGATCCAGGGTGAGTTATCTAAATGGATACAAAGTTGGCTTTTTGACAGAAGCCAGAGGATGGTTGTAGAGGGTTATTTTTCAAACTGGAGGTCTGTGACCAGCGGTGTGCCTCAGGGATCAGTGCTGGGTCCACTGTTATTTGTCATTCATATTAATGATTTGGATGAGAATATAGGAAGCATGGTTAGTAAGTTTGCAGATGACACTAAGATTGGTGGCATCGTGGACAGTGAAGAAAGTTATCTCCAATTGCAATGGGATTTTGATCAAGTGGGCTGATGAATGGCAGATGGAGTTTAATTTAGATACACGCGAGATGATGCATTTTGGTAGATTGACTTACTCAGTTAATAGTAGGGCATTGGGGAGAGTTATAGAACAAAGAATCTAGGGGTACATGCTCATAGCTCCTTGAAAGTGGAGTCAAAGGTGGACAGAGTGGTGAAGAAGGCATTCGGCATGCTTGGTTTCATTGGTCAGAACATTGAATATAGGAGTGAGAATGTCTTGTTGAAGTTGTACAAGACATTGGTAAGGCCACACTTGGAATACTGTGTAGAGTTCTGGTCACCCTATTATTGAAAGGATATTATTAAACCAGAAAGAGTGCAGAAAAGATTTATTAGAATGCTACTGGGACTTGATGGTATGAGTTATAAGGAGAAGTTGAATAGACTGGGACTTTTTTCTCTGGAGTGAGAAGGCTGAGGGGTGATCTTATAGTGGTCTATAAAATAATGAGTGGCACAGATCAGCCAGATAGTCAATATGTTTTCCCAAAAGATAGGGAAATCTGAAACTAGAGGGCATAGGTTTAAGGTGAGAGATACAAAAGAGTCCAGAGCAGCAATTTTTTCACACAGAGGGTGGTGAGTGTCCAGAACAAGCTGCCAGAAGTAGTAGAGGTGGGTAAAATGTTGTCTTTTAAAAAGCATTTTGACAGTTACATAGGTACGATGGGTATAGGGGGATATGGGCCAAATGCGGACAATTGGGGTTTAAAAAAAAGGGCAGGATGGACATGTTGGGCCGAAGGGCCTGTTTCCTTGCCGTAAACCTCCATGACTCTTACTCTAGCCTCTATAGTTGACATGATTATAAGTAAATTTCAAACTTTTATGGGGCAAGATTAATGAACAAACATGAACTAACCTGGGATAGCTACCTTGCTTTACAAAGTGCAAGTTTTGTGTGAATAGACATTTTGAGGATCCAGTGTAAAATTGCTTACTGCAAATTAATTTTGAGAATATATTTAATCATGTGTTACAAAAATAATGGCACATAATATTAAAAAAAATTGGAACCGGGGCAAGCAAGGAATATAGATAAATAGAACTCTTATGCCTCGGTTTTGACTTTTTATCAGTTCCATGGCAGCTGCTTCAGGCAAAATCCAGAGTTGTGGAAGCTTGGAAAACTGCAGAACTCTGGACCGACCTTTCTCTTCCAGACCCATTTAGTTACAAAGTTTGCTTTTTTCAACTTCTGCAATATTCTCCACCTTGCTCCTACTCGTCTATCCTCATTGTTGTTGAAATTCTAACCCATGTCGCTACTATTTTAAGCCATGATTTCCCAAGTATTTTCTCTGGTTTCCATGCTGCCTCACATTAAAACTTTAGGATACTATGACCTTTGTTTCCTGCAGCACAAAGTTCGATCACCCTCACTTTTTTGGGCCTCTCTGCATTAACAAATTGCCTTCAAGAACCTTGGCCTTATTTTCAAATCTGGTTCAGATGACTTCCCACCAGTTTTGTGACTCAAGTCATCTTTCACTCCAACACCAGATTGCTTCTTGTGATCTGCTTTTTGGGCCTCATCGTTGTCAGCCCACCATGTCCTTTCCCATTGGAACATCTTTCCAAGAAATCTTCACTTTGCCACTACCTTCTTCTCTCGTTTGGCTTCAGAAAACCCTTTCATTGTGTCTTCAGTCCTCTTCATTTGTGTTTTCCCTTTTTCTTCCTAACTAGCGCAGACAATTTTTCTTCGATGAACATAAGAAATAGGAGCAGGAGTAGGCCATCTAGCCCTACAAACCTGCCCCGCCATTCAATAAGATCATGGCTGATCTGAAGTGGATCAGTTCCACTTTCACGCTTTCTCCCCATAATCCTTAATTCCCTTGTCTATCAGAAACCCATCTACCCGTGACTTAAATATATTCAGCGAGGTAGCCTCCACCACTTCAACGGGCAGAGAATTCCTGAGATTCACCACCCTTTTGAGTGAAGAAGTTCCTCCCCAACTCCAATATAAACTGCACCCCCCTCCTTATTTTAAGGCTGTGCCCTCTAGTCCTGCTATCCTTTCTAAGTGGGAAGAACCTCTCTACCTTTCTATAATAAGAAGCTCAGTAAAGAAGTGTAATGTTAACTGTTTCTCTCAACAGATGCTGCCTGACCTGCTGAGTATTTCCAGAATTTTCTGTTTTTATTTCACATTTTGTTTATATAAAATTAACTTGCTTGACTGTCGTATGTCTGGATTGTTTCTTTTCTATTTTGAGAACTTGTTATCTATAACAGTATTGTTTTTCCATTGTATATAATTGGTCTCTGCACGCTATGGACCAAAGAATGAAAAATAAGAATCAGTTTGAATCTGTATTTAACTTGAAAAGGGCAATAACCCACCTATGTGGAGGAAATGGGTTTGCAGTTGAGAATGAACTCCAGTTCAGGGATTAAATTGTCATCTTTAAATATTTCAGAAACACTTTTATGATGTTTATAAACAAGTAGATACATGGCAACTAGTCTGAGGTTTCTTGCTTCAGATATAGTAATTTAGTTTTGACACCACTATAATCAGTTTGTACACATCATCTTCCTGTTCTATCAATAAACAATAGAACATAGAACACTACAGCACAAACAGGCCCTTCGGCCCACAAGTTGCGCCGATCACATCAATACCTACCAATCCATAGACCCATCTATAACCCCCAATCCCATTAAATCCCATATACTCATCTAGAAGTCTTTTAAAACACCCCAGCGAGTTCACCTCCACCACCACTGACGGCAGCCGATTCCATTCACTCACCACCCTCTGAGTGAAAAACTTACCCCTAACATCACTTCTGTACTTGCCTCCCCGCATCTTAAATCTGTGTCCTCTCGTAGCGAAAATACTACACGAAAATTCACGTGAATTGAAAGTTAAAACTTACCTGCAATTTCCCAGTGGGTAACTGCAAATAAGCAATGTGATATTAAGCTGGTTAAGTCTCAGGTTTGGTCCCTGATCATGGCTCAAGTCAGCTGAGGTGGTTGATAACTGGATCCCAAGCCAGATGGGGAAATATGAAACTGGATGCAAATATTTTTCATATAGTTCCTTTATATGCAGAATACAGCATGACAGATTTCTGCCCTCAACCTACTAACCCAGTGTCCCTGCAGTCTCTCTTTGTCCAGCTCATCGGCAACGTTATCTCCCCATTGGGGAATTTAACCCAAGTCTCCCACATGATACAGGTACACTAACCACCATACTAAGAAGACATTGGATCAGTCTCCCGTAGCTAAATAAACAATGCCCATCACTCATATATCTTAATATAATTAACATGTTATTAACATTCCCCTCTTCTTTAAATGAAAACTTTATAACATACTCATATTTACAAAATAAATTAAAGAAAAAATATTCTATATTTCTACCAGAATAAAACTTGACCCTTTTCTAGGGCCTATGATATCTTCAGGGACAATTCCTTTTTGGAAAGCAGTTCAATAATTGGTGACTTGTGTTGATCGATTTTACCGTATAGGTCTCATTTCTCTCTAGAATTTCTTTCATATGTTCAAAACCAATTCTTAACCTTTCCTCAGTCATACTTTTGTTGAATGTACATTATTTCATGGAGAATGGTTATCCATATTGTATTCAATGGGCAAACTTCCAGAATGTCCTTTTGTATAGGATTTTCCTCAAAATGTTTCATTAATAAAGTCCCATATCTATTGCTTTTACATGAGCTAGCATTTCTGCACCTTGGGTATCTTTTAAGTACCCTTTTTATTACCTTATCTTCCATGGACAGAGGCAACACTTCTCATTTTTTAAGCATCAAGAACATTATATGCTCAGTTGTACTTAAATTTCCATCTGGAAGATTGGCAAGGGGTGTATCACAAAAAAATGACTAAGTTCATTACCTTTCTGGTCACCCAGAGCTGGAAACTTGAGTACACATTTCTCTGAATTTAGTTTACTTAATGTTTCATTTGTCCTCAACTTGGGTTTGTTCCTAACAGTTCCAATATGTCATAGCTGGCATCAGGGTTTGTTTAAATTCATAGCCAGTTTAGCTCTCCAATCAAACTTCTTAACTGATGAAAGCAAAATACTGCAGATGCTGGAATCTGAAACAAAAACAGAAAATGCTGGAAAATCTCAGCAGGTCTGACAGCATCACTGGAGTGACTAGAGTCTGACTGACCCTTCATCAGAGCTAAGACCAAAGAAAATCAGAAAAGATTTAGACTATGAGGGTCGGGTGGGGGCTGTAATGGGACAAAGGGAAAGTAAATGAGGATGAAGAAGGCTGGGAAGGTGATAAAAGTGTTCATTAAGTGATCAGAATGTGTGACTGGCAGAACAGAAATACAGATGGTTAAAGCAGTTGCCTTGAAGGGGGTTGGGACAGGGGGGCAAGAAGGAGAGCAAGAATGGAGAAGTAAAAAAATGGAAGTGAGAAAGAAGGATGATAAAAATAGATGAATGATGAAAAGAAGAAACAGAATGAAATAAAATAAATGGCATTGGGGGGAAGGTGGAGGGGAGAGTTCATGCTCTGAAGTTATTGACCCGGGTTCAATTCTGGCCTTGGGTCACTATGGGGAGTTTGCACATTCTCCCCATGTCTGTGTGGGTTTCCTCTAGTGCTCTGGTTTCCTCCCACAGTTCAAAGATGTGCGGGTTAGGTTGATTGGCCATGCTAAATTGACCCTAGTGTCAGGGGATTAGCAGGGTAAATATGTGGGGTTATGAGAATAGGGCGTGGGTGGGAATATGGTCAGTACAGGCTGGATGGGCTAAATGGCCTCCTTCTCCAGTGCAGAGATTTTATGAACTAAATGTTCAGTCCGGAAGGCCAATCAGAAGCTGTGGTGCAGTTCCTCCAGTTTACGTTGAGGTTCATTAGAACATTGCAAAAGGCCAAGGATAGGCATGTGGATAGGAGAGCAGAGTGTCATGTTGAAGTAGCAAGTGACAGGAAGGTCTGAGATCTGCTTGTGGATGGAGTGAAGGTGTTTAGCAAAGCGGTCACCCAATCTACGTTTGGTCTCTCCAATGTAAAGAAGACCGCATTGGGAGCAGCGATTACAATCGACCAAATTGAAGGAGCTTCTTAATTGCTCTTTTTCTTCTTTGGAATTATGATCATCTTTACGATCTTTACAATTACGAGAGGTCATGATCTAAGGGTGAGGGGGGAGAAGTATAATTTGGATACGAGAGGAAGGTTTTTCATGCAGAGGGTCGTGGGGGTATGGAACGCGCTACCGAGTAGGGTGGTGGAGGCAGGCACGTTGGACTTGTTTAAGGTTTACTTAGATAGACACATGAGCGAAACAAGGATGGAGGGTTATAGTAGGGGGTATTAAATAGGGTCAGAGCCTCGGGAGACACCGGAAATGTAGTATTACACGTTAACGTTTTTGTCTTTTTATTCCACAGGTGGCGGTCCACCTCGTTGTCAAACAAGGGGCATGCACATGGTGGGTCATGCGTGGGCTGCTCTTGGAGGTTCCGGGAGTGGCCTAGTATTTCGTGTCGGTGTGTGTGCTTGATCCTGGACCGGTAGACGGGCGCTGCAACAGCTCAGTGACTAGCACTGCTGGCTGTGCAGATACATGGATTTGGGCCTGTGTCTGTGGGAGTTTGCGCATTCTCCCTGTGGTTGCGTGGGTTTCCTCCGGGCGCTCCGGTTTCCTCCCACACCCCAAAGATGTGCTCTTAGGCTGACTGGTATACCAAATTGACACTATTCTCCCCTGAATCTGGCTAAGTTAGGGGTTCCACTCGCATACACGCAGGGCAGGGTAGGTGTAGGAGGATGCGGCGGCGCGGGCTCGTTGGGCCGAAGGGCCTGTTTCCCGTGCTGGGTTGTTCTTTGTTCTTTGTTCTGTGATGACCTGACCCAATTTATTGGGATATGTCGCACACTCTCTAGATTGTGATTGTTCATTCATTATTTTGATCAATGTATAAACCTATATGTTTAAAGACCCCAAAAGCTTGACTTCCAATCTTAAATTCTCCTTTTATCTACAACAAATTGTTCAAATTCTGCAGAACCTCCATGTAGAAAATCGTGGACATGTATCACACATATGAAATTCTCTGTGATAGAGTGTTACTGGATCTGCTTTGAGCTGAATACAGTCTACTTTCAGCAAGACAGAGCTAACTGAGAAATACACATTCGACTCATGATTGAACCTATAAACATATTTGTTTAGTTTACACAGCTTGCCTTCTACGTCACTTAATTCTTCTGCTGGTTTCAAAAACACTTTGCTTTGAAATTTTTCACCTAGCAAAACTGATTTTTACATTGATTGACCTATAACATCATGATTATGTGGCTGGAAAAACCAGAAAGGTTTTTAAGATCACTTTCCCTGCCGTAAGGATGTCAACTAACATCTTGAACTTCAGATTGTCTCTAAATCCAAATCTAGCCTTACACGTCTCAACTAGGAGTTCTTTCTCCATACATGTTCACCTCTGTGATGAGACTGGCTGTCTCCTATCTGGCACTTCAGAATAAACAACAAACTCCTTCCAACTATCCAAACTCTATTTGTTTTGCCTCTCATTAATGAATCTTCCAGTTTGTTTGCAGCTACCAAAGCTTCCCTTATATATCCTGATAATAACCTAGATTTTGGTGTTCCAGGGCATAATTTCACAATTTGCAGATCATACAAAACTTAGAAGCATTGTGAACTGTGAAGGTGATAGTATAGAACTTCAAAAGGACATGGATGGGTTAGTGAAATTAGCAGAAAGATGGTAGATGAAATTCAATGGGGAGAAATGTGAAATGATTCATTTTGTTAGGAAGATAATGGAGAGACAATAAAAAAAAGATATAATTCTAAACGGGCTGCAGAAGCAGGGGATGTATATGTGCATAAGTCATAAAAGGTGGCAGGGTAAGTTGAGAGAGTGATCAAAAAAGCATAAAGAATCCTAGGCTTTATTAATAGGGACATTGAGTACAAGAACAAGGAGGTTGTGTTGAATTTGAATAAGACACTAGTTCAGCCTCAGCTGGAGCATCGTGCCCAGTTCTGGGTGCTGTACTTTAGGAAGGGTGTGAAGACATTCGGCAGAAAAGATTGACAAGAATAGTTCCAGGGACAAGGAAGTTATGAAGATAGATTAGAGAAGTTAGAACTTTTTTCTTAGAGGAGAGAAAACTGAGAGGAAATTTTTTAGAAGTATTCAAAATTATGAAGGGTCTGGACTGAGCAGATAGGGAGGAACTATTCCCAATTCTGTCAGGATCAAGAATGAATTGGAACAGATTTAAAGTAATTGGTAAAATAAACAGAAGTGACACAAATAAAAACTTGTTCATGTAGTATGTGATTAAGGTTGGGTGGGCACTGTCTGAGGATGTGGTAGAAGCAGGTTCAATCATTCAGAAGGGAATTAGATTGTTATCTGAAAAAGAAGAATGTGCAGGTTTATGGGGAGAAGGTGGTAGATGATATTAATTGTTCAGTCAGAGAGCTGGTGCAGATATGAGTGGCCTCCTTCTGCACTGTAATATTTGTCAGATTCTGTGATAAGATTTCTACTTCTAGTAGTGTTTTTAGATTATCCTGTAGTCCTTGTTCCAGTACAAAACCTAATCAGACTACAGCCTATTTGCCCTTCTATCTCTTTCTGGACGACTGCTATAGGATCTCTTCCTCTCATGATCAGAATTTCATTGTCAGTACATGAATATTTCTTAGTGCTATAGTTACTTCCAGATCTATCCAGGGATCTTTTAACTTCCACTGTTTATTTTGCCAGCCCATGGATGTTATCTTTTGTCCATCATCTTGGCCAGTTAGCCATTGTTTAAATTTACTCCCTGCTTTCCTTACAATGAACAGATCCTTCCATTCAGTATATCTGGTTATGTAAATTACATTAGGCCAACCTTGGGCAGTTGTCCTTTAGATACAATAGCCCTATCCTGTACATCAGTATCACTTTGCCTAACCTCAAAGTGAAGCAAAAAGTTTATTAGTCACAAGGAGGCTTACATTAACACTGCAATGAAGTTACTGTGAAAATCCCCTAGCTGCTGTACTCTGGTGCCTGTTTGGGTACACTGAGGGAGACTTCAGCATGGCCAATTCACCTAACTTGCACATCTTTGGACTGTGGGTGAAAACCAGAACACCTGGAAGAAACCCACAGACACGGGGAGAACGTGCAAACTCCACACAGTCAGTGACCCAAGCTGGGAATTGAACCCAGGATGCTGTTGCTGTGAGGCAGTAGTGCTAACCACCTTGCCACCCATTTTCTGTTTCTCATAACCACCCAAAGACCATTAGATGTAGTTGCCAGTTGGTTTCAACTTATTTTCCTTCCTAGCAGATACAGCAGCCAATCTGAGTAACAAATTCCAACAAACAAGATTATGACAACTGTCAGATAATCTATTTTGTTGATATTGATCAAGGGATAAATATTGGCCAGGAAACCAGGGATACCCCCTGCACCCCCGCAAAATAATGCCCTGGGATATATCTTTTCAGCACCAACCAAATAAACAAACTCAGATTAACTTAGGGACAAATTAAAAGGGGCAGCCCCCTAGAAGGAAGGGGGGCCAGTCCGAACAAAAACCAAAGTTGAAAGGAAACTTAAAACGTTAAATCAAAATGTGGTTGGCAAGATCTATAATGAACATAAAGAACATGATGCACCCCAGCCCCTGCGGCACCCAGCGGGAATAATACCCTGGGATCATTAACATCCACCTGAAAGGGCTCAATGGACCTCCACACAAAGGAGATAGCCCCTTAGTCCTGAAATTCAATATCACATTCACCCAGGTAAACAATTCAAAAGCAATCAGCAGCAAGCATGACTGGTTGAGCAGATAATTATTAAGACACCATAATGATGTTCATGTGAGCCTCTTAATCATTGATTGACCTGCTTAGTTTGTGCCTCTTTATGAAGTAATTTGCATAATTAAGTCTACTTGAAAGAAGCAGACCCAGCGCTCATGAAAAACTTACATCTAATTTGAAAGCACCAATATAAAGCAAACCTATTATGTCACTTATTAATTGTATGTTGTTAAATGTGATCAGATGATCCTGGTATTAGAAATCAGGTATATTTTTGTATCCTTTGGAAAATTTGTGTGACTGTCAAACGTGATTTTAGAAACAACTATTCTAAGCTTTTGAAAGATAGCAGAAATAGTTTTGAAAGCTTTGTTTGTTGAGCTTGATATTGTGCCAGGAAAACAAAACAGATGAAAAATTTGTTCCTATGACTTACAAGAAAAAGTCAACAACTCTTAGTGAACTGATATATAATGTACTCAAGCTTAATATAAATTTCCTTTTACTGGTACAAAGCATTCATTATGTGTTCCTCTCATCATTTACTTTGCCAAGTTTGAATTTTATTGGGTTCCTTTGAGTACTAAGCACCATTTCAATCTTCAAAGTTGGCACTTTTCCAGCTCTCTATCAATGTTCTCATTGATCATCTACTAGGATGCATGAATCCCTTTTAATTAGGCTAACTGTCCCACCCAAGGACAATGGGTTGGGATCTGCTTGGTGCAGATTATTTCTAAATATATATTTTAATTGCTTATATAAATGTTTGATTGCTGTCTCATTTTCTGCAAGCACACAATGCAAAGCTGAAACATTGCAGGCATAAATTTTATTGAAAATGATCCTCAACAGTGAATGGCTGTATGAACGCTTGGAGATGAATTTCAATGGGCCTTCCTTCCATTATTATACAAGTAACCAACATCTGTTATTGTGGAGGAAATCCACTTTTGTATCCCTCTGATTCACTACATTAGAATATCAATGTATTGTTCCCAATTATACTGCGTCTGAAGAGTCACCGGAAGAATAGAATATCGTGGGTTGAGGCCATTGACTGGAAGAGGGGAGAACAATCTCCTTAATGAATTGCACTTCGGATGTTGGTACTTATTGTTCACTTTTTACTGTAAACTTATTTTATTTCCATTCCTCCCTTCCTTCTTAAAGGAGCCAACTCCTGTTGGAGTGCCATCCACAAATTGATACTTTGTCCAGAGTCATCCTCTAAGTGTGCAAGTCCAATAGAGAATGATAACTGCTTATCTGACCATAGATAACATTAGAGTTCAGCCAGGGTCCATAACTAAAACCCATAATATGATCACTTTCCAACAAGAATCAATGAATATCAGGACAGCTGTGTCCAACTGTTTCTACTCAGTGTTTTGGACCAGGGAATTCAACTGTTTCCGGATTCAATTCCTGACTAAACTGGCTAAATTGCCATGGATTAGAATTTAAATTTAAGCTCTTTTATCCAATATGGCAGGTTGCAGCATGAGATATGCTTTCAGGATGGGAAACTTTCACTTTTGATTAGTTTGTGCTGTTCTGCAGTTCCAAATAAACAGATTCATTCTGGTTCCCTAAATATTTATAGTAGATCTGAATAAAAGTGTACTAGACAGGATCAATAGCATTGATTTCCCCCAACCCCACCCAATGTAAGCCCTTTAAAGAAACTTGGTTGGGGACAATTCAACCTTAATTCCAAAATTTGGAAGGGATAGTGCTAGACTTTAAGAAAAAACAGTGTGTTATTTCTCTCTGTTGGAGAGAGCTACATGAGGTGTGACATCACAGACATGTCAAGTGAGGGCATACTTGCTGATGATCACACATTGTTGGCTAAATTTCTTCATAGAATGAATCATAGAATCCCTAATGCAGAAGTAGGCCATTCAGTCTATCAAGCCTGCACCAACCACCATTCCAGCCAGTCCCTATCCCCCCTACCTATTTACTCTGCTAATTCCCCCCCTGATGGTAAGGCAATTTAGCATAGCCAATCCACCTAACCTGCACATCTTTGTCACACAGACACATGCAAATTCCAGAGTTGCCCTGGGCTGGAATTGAACCCAGATTCCTGGCACTGGGAGGCGGCGGTGCTATCCGCTATGCCACCGTTCCTTCTTGTATTGGAATTCAGGTTTTCGGGAAGATGACTTTAAAAATCCTAAACACCGTTTGATTGTGTGCATAATGTTAAACGTGTATATTACATGGCCAGCCCTGACTATAGAAAAGGGCAATGTAAATAACAACTGGTCGAAGTGAGTTTGTTGGAGACAGTATGTCTGTGTGTGTGTGGGGCGGGGGGAGGGGGGGGGTGAGGGTTATTTGTAATCAGTGGGATGTGAGGCACCTGGTCTGCTAGCTGGACCCGGCAGATTAACTCTGCTCACAAAATAGTCCACCACAGCTAGGGAGGGGGAAATCTTTTTTTCCACTCCAGTGTGTGTGTTTTTTTTAAATACACAGCTTATGTTTTTAAACTTTTTTATTACAGAAGAAAAATATACGTTGCCTTATGGCGGGGTGGAGAAATGCAGAAGGGGGTTAGAAAGTATTTCGGCCAGAAGTCTTTGAGTGAGGTGACCATGGATGAGTGTCTGAGCAGCCAGGGACTGTATCGAAAACTCACCGCCAAGGATGGCTCCTGTCTCTTCAGGACTGTCTCTGAGCAGGTAAACCAACATGGACATCATCCCTAAACATACAACCACCGCCCTCCACTCCGCGATGTTTGACCAACTTCCACTTCACATGTTTTATTTACTAAAACTGACGTTCGTAAACGGGTCTTGTTTACAATCGACAGGTTTTTTTTAATTGGAAAGCCTGCTTGGTAATTTTCTGTCTCCTCTCCCCCCCCCCCCCCCCGTTTTTGTTTTGATAGCTCTTCATGACGCAAATGTTTCACTTGGAGATCCGAAAAGCCTGCGTGATTTACATGAGGGCGAACAGAAGCAAATTTGAGGCAGTAAGACTCTTGTTAATTGTTGTTTGGAAAATTGCAGGAGTTAATTTTTGTGAACCGCTCAGAAAATGGTAGTCTTCCAGATGTGTGGCCCGGCTGGGGTGTAAAAACGGGAGGGGAATCTATAGCTATCTACCCAAGTAGATAGGAGGAGTGGTTGGCCTTTTAAAGGACTTTTTCCAATGTGTCTTTCACAATAGGTATTCTTAGCCCATCGTGACTGTGTATGGAATGGGCAATACACCATCAACATCCTGTCTTTCCCCAACAACCCTACCTAACCTATAAATAATGAAAATGTCCTAAAGACATGTTCTTTCTTTCTCAAAATCAGATTCCCTCTTGAATGCTCCATTAAACCAGTATCCAACACCGAGCAATTCCAGAACCGAACCACTGGTGAGAAAGTTCCCCTCAAGTGTCTCCACCGCTACTTTTGCCAAAACATACCCTCTTTTTCCTCAATCCTTCCACCAGTGGGAACCATTTCTTCCAACCTAATCTGTCCAGACTCCTCAGCCTCCATCAAATCTCCCCATGGCTTTTTCCTAAGGAAAATGTAGTCCCAACAGATGCCATCTGACTGAATTTCCTCATCCCTGGAACCTTCTCTCGTGCCATCACAATTCTTTCTAAGGTGTGGTGCGCAGAACTGGACACAATACTCCAGTTGAAGCCACACCAGCATTTTATACAAATTTATTCTCATTCTCTATGTCTCTGTTAATGAAGCCTAGGATATTGTATGCTTTTTTTAAAATCACTCTCCATCTATCCTGCCACCTTCAGTGACTTTATGCATATTTACACCCAGATCCCTTGTATTTTTTTCTGCTGCCTTCTTCCTACCAAAATTAATCCCTTCATGCCTCTCTGCATTGGATTTTGTCTGTCATTTTTCCACACATTCTTCTAACTTGTCTCTGTTCTTTGAGTTTACTTTGTTCCTCTGGTCACAATGCTTCCAAATCTTCTATCATCCACAAATATTGAAATGCTGCCCTATGTATCAAGGTCTAGGTCCTATCAGACAGAACAAGGCCCCTACCACCATCACTGTTTCCACTATTGGGGAAACTCCAATCTGAAAACATCCATTAACCACTACACTATTTTCTACAACCCAGCCAGCTGTGTGTCCATATTGCCATATACCCCTTTTATTCCATAAGCTGTAACCTTGCTCAAAAGTTAGGGCACTATCAAAGTTAGTTGAGTGTGATTGCTCCTAACAAATCGACACTGGCTTTCCTTAATTAACCCACGTTTTCCCAATTGATAATTTTATCCCAAATTATTGCTTCCAGAGGATTCCCCATCACTGAAGTTGAACTGCCCTGTAATGGCTCAGCTCATCTTTGCAAACCTTGCTCAAATAAGGGTCTAATTTCCAGCCCTCGTGGACCTCTTCCGAGCCTGTGGCCAGTGCCTCTGCAATTTCCACTTACCTAAGTATCATTTAGTGCATCTCGTCAACCATCCTTATCAAATCCAATAACTCCTCCTTATCAATTTTAAACCCTTAGTATCTGAATTACTTTTATCTTTCACCATGACCTGGGCAGCAGCATCTTCCTTGGGAAAGATAGATGTAAAGTAATTTTTAATGCTGCCTGCATGTGTAAATCTTCCTTCAGTCTCTAATTGGCCCCACTCCTCTTGCCATGCTGTAATTCAATAGAAGACTTTGGGATTCCCGTTCGTGTTAACTTTCGGTTTCCTTACACCCTCTTAGCTTCTCTAATATGTTTTTGACCTTCCCTAGTGAACCTACTTCTTTTTGCGAAAGGGCAATTTAAATTACAGGATAGAAATAACCAGTTTGCACAACATTTTGGAGGCCCATCACAATATGAATTAAGTTGTGCAGCCGCAAATTTCACCCGCTCTTGATGCGTATGTCTCATGTCTCATTGGGCCGTTGAAGGAGGTCCGTGTAGGGAAGGCAGCATTGAGAGGGCTAGATCTTCCAGGTTGCTGTCTTTGCTTTCTAAAAATTGGAAGGGTAGAGGAATCGGGGCTATAGTTTAGACAGATGACTCTTCCGCTTTCTCCCAATATGTTCATCTGACTGTGGCTCTCCTGCTCTGTGTTGACTTCTAATAAATATGCCTCTGATACGTAGTTAGCCAGAATGTGCAGTTGTTGTCTACCGAGAGAATTAATAAAACATAAGACTAGTAATTTTAAAATCCACAAAAACCCCGCATTCCCTTTCTCTAAAGTTCCTGTTCCTCTTCTCAACAGCAAAGCTGTGACTGCATGCGCGATATCTAAGGAATTGCGCAAAGGAATTTGCTTTGAGCTTTTTATATGTTGACATTAAAAGATAATTTGTGAAATGGACTTTCTAATGTTGTTTTCTCAGTTTATTGATGGTCCTTTTGACAAGCATTTGGAACGTTTGGATGATCCCAAGGTAGGAGTGATTACAGTTGCTATCTTGGTCTTATACTGGCTGATGTTGTTTTGTTATCCAAGTTAGATCACTCACTTCTGGAATTCAAAAGGTTTTCCAAAAGTTTTAGTGTCACAAGTAGGCTTATATTAATATTGCATTGAAGTTTCTGTGAAAATCACTTAGTCATCACACTCTGCCTGTTGGGGTACAGTGATGGAGAATTTAGCATGGCCAATGCATCCAACCAGCACATCTTTTGGACTGCGGGAGGAAACCAGAGTACCCGGAGGAAAGCCACTCAGACAGGAGAATGTGCAGATAGTGACCAAGTCAGGAATCAAACCTGGATCCCAAGCGCTGTGTGGCAGTGTTATCACTTGCCACCATACCCTTGTGTCCATGGTTGGGCTGAGGCTGCAAAGAGCTCTTGGAATCGAGTGGTTTTGATTGGAGGAATCCAAACTAAAGACTCTTTGCTCAGTGATTGGAAATAGGCTAATTGGTCAGGTTGGATTTGTCCAATTTTATTGTGGACAAATCACTTATGAGTAATGTTCACCTTAATTGGGCAGATGCCAATGTCACTCATTTAGAACAAGTTGGCTAAGATTTCAGCTCATTTTGGTATAGAAGTTTCGACATTACAGCTAGGTTATTGTCAGGATCTCTAACCTTATAAAGTGCAGTCAGCCCTTGTTGCCACTCAGTGAGCTTGGTTGGAGACTGGCATCTGTAATGAAGGGAGTATGAAGAAGTTTAGAAGGAACATTTACTTTGTACCTCTGACTGAAGATGATAGCGAGGCCTTGTCTCTTGCACTGCCATGCTGTGTTTTGCTAACACAAGAAGATGGCAATTTTATGACCTCTGCATGTACAGAAGAATTGTTTGGTATTCATAACTTTTGCAAAAATGCTCACTGGCAGCAGCAATGCAAAAGAGCAAAGGCCTGATGAGCTGCGAGAAGCCACGCTTAAGTTGCAACAGTGACTATACTGGATCTCCTAGGAAAAGCAAATGCAAAGTGACTAGCCAAACTGATGACCAAGGTGCGAAGAGCATATCCCTACATATCCTGGGGTGACACTGGCACAGTGACTTGCACTGCTGCCTCACAGTGCTAGGGTTCAATTCCTGGCTTGGGTCACTGTCTGTGTGGAGTTGGCACATTCTCCCTGTGTCTGTGTGGATTTCCTCTGGGTACTCGGGTTTCCTCCCACTCTCCAAAAGACGTGCTGGTTAGGTACATTGGCCATGCTAAATTATTTCCCAATGTACTGGAACAGGTGCAGGAGTGTGGTGACTAGGGGATTTTCACAGTAACTTCATTGATGTAAGCCTACTTATGACAGTAATAAATTTATTAACTTTAAAAACATAACATATATCCACAACATCCAGGTATCAAAAACACCACCAGTGCAAGTATTTGTCACAATTCAGATCACGTGTTCCCCAGATGAAAGTTGGTAAACCTTCATTATTGGTAAAAATTAACATTGGCAAGTGCCAACATACTGCCTCTGAATTCTGCAATCAATGTACCTACAGAAGCGGAAGGCCATGGCAAAACCCATTTTTATGAAGCTTTTAGTGTATAATGGCTCAGTTAAGAGTGTAAATCCATCAGAGTGACATAGGTGTTCGTTGTTGTCGAAAGCTCAGCAATAGCAGGAGCATGGGCATGTAGAGATCTCTTGGTCCTACAAGGTAGAACAGCACCAAAAGATATAGCTGTCAATCACAATGAGGCTAACAGAAGTAAGTCTATTGGTCAGACATGAACAGTGATATTTGAAGTCACCGTTTGAGTCAAATATGGGAAATATCTCTTCAGAACAAGAAACCACATCTACCACACTTGCTACTCAACGGAGCAAGTTGCTTCTTCCACATCACTGCAACGATTTCTTAGTTGGTGCTGATTTATTAAGTATTCCATCATATGTTGATTGTTGATACTATACTGCATATTGTAGCATGGTAAACGCTACTTTCCATTTATTTGTGGCATCTGGGGATGTGATCTTGGATAAGTGATTAGCAGTGCTGCCTCACAGCGTGAGCGATCCAGGTTTGATTCCAGCCTTGGGTTTCCTCTGGGTGCTTAGGCTTCCTCCCACAGTCCAAAGGTGTGTAGGTCAGGTGGTTCTGGTGTAACAGCTGTGGGAGAGCGAGATGAGTACTGCTGTGCATCAGTTATCAGGATGGCTCAGCTTGACCATGGTGCAAGGTGGCACAGGGGCTTGGGTGGGTTTTGCCTGGGTTGGGGGTCACCTGTGTGGAGAGTATTTTCCTTGCCTGGTGAAAGACCCCACCCCATCCCCGAGGGGTTCCGGAGGTTAAGATCAAATCCCACTAACGTTGCACCCTCTATCCTGCCACTTTTAGGCTGGAAAGGCTTAATGATTTTCCATGGACATCCCATCCCAGGCCCCACTAACAGTCACAGGCATCTGGCTGCTGTTGCCTCAATCAAGGAAGCTTTGGTAGGTGTAAATGCAGCTCTGCACAGTGTGAATTCCGTGGTGCTCTCTACAATGGGCACCCGTCGCATGGAATTCAAGAGGGTGCTTCCCATCTGTATGAATTGCATTCCATGTCTGGAAGCCAGGTTATTCCAAACATCCAGGTGGGTACACGAAGGTATATATCACTGAGGACCTGCTCACAACCACCCTGATGGTCTACATGAGCGCTGAACCTCATCTGCCTTCTGCTGCCACCACTTTGGGAGTGGTGCTGCATCATATGTAGGGCAGGTACGGGAAGCCATTGGTGACCATGCAGGAGCGTGGGCAGCGCATGTGGCTGCTGAGACATGAGCCATCGGAGCTGGCAGTGATTGCTGTTGCTGTAGCAATCGACAGATGTTGTCACCCACTGCCTGGCCAGAGGTTGCACTAGGACATTGGGGCCGCTAGTACAGGTCAGGACCTGGCCCCACATCAGCCCAAGGAGGAGATGACTCTGCCATTACACAGTCCATCCTACAATGAGCTGCTGGACACCACGTGCTGCAGAAAGCTCTGTCTGAGCAAGGAGACAGTGCCACGTCTTTGTGAATGTGGCACAATGAGGAGGAGGAACCCTGCTCCTGGTGGCAGTGAAGGTAACTGCATCCCTTTTGTTGTCATCATTGTGTCCCCCGCCGCCCCCAGGAGGCATTCACCTTCCCCTCCGCACCTTTTGTGCACCCTCCTGACATGATGCACACCCACCTGTGATGAGTCTGGGCTGCCTAGGCAGGAGGAGGATAATGACTCACCGTGAGGCAAGCTGTGATGCTACCCTGGTACATAATGTAAATAACTTTTAATTATAGTTTGTATCACTTATATTGTCATGTGTTTTTTTTTTGAAGTTCATTTAGATATAATGAAGCATTTTGATGATGTGCTGAATCTTGAACAAAATACTGCTCGAATCATTATAAGTGGTTACTGCCTGAAATTTTGGGAAACTGACATTTGTAGCTTGTATTAAAACTAGCTGCAATATTTTTGTTGTAGGAATGGGCTGGTGTGTTGGAAATGAATGCTCTATCACTGATGTACAGGTAAGTGCTCAACCCGTTGAATAAAGAGCTGAACATAATGTGTAGCCATTCAATTTGCCAATAAGTCAATATCTATACTATAGAGAATAAATACTTAAATCATGGAATACTGCAGCACATAAGGCAAACATTGAGCTCATCAGAGTTA
Source organism: Carcharhinus amblyrhynchos (assembly GCF_965287045.1). Lineage (NCBI taxonomy): Eukaryota > Metazoa > Chordata > Chondrichthyes > Carcharhiniformes > Carcharhinidae > Carcharhinus > Carcharhinus amblyrhynchos. The sequence goes on from NC_137327.1 coordinate 137,668,625, forward strand.
ATCTGGCGCATTCCAACTATGAAATGACACTTGTCCGCATACTCTTAAATGTTGTGAGGTTTTCTGTACCTCCCTTTCATGCAGATGTCTGGGTGAAATGAAACTTCCTCCAGAATTCCTCTAATCCTTCTACTAATTACTTTAAATCTGTGCACCTTAGTTATTGACTGCTCAAAAAGAAATAGGGCTTTCCTGTCCACTTTTTATACCTGTCTCTCTCTCAATTTTATAGGTCTCCAATTAAGTTTTCCCTCTGCCTCCTGTCTTCCCAAAAAAAAACAACTCTAGCCTATTCAATCTTGGCTAATTGCTTACATTCTCTAGGTCTGTCAATACCCTTGTAATAGGTCCAAGATTCAGTTATTGATGAATGCAGTTTGCCATTTGTTTAATACTGGTGGAGTGGATGTTTATTTGAGGCAAGAAACAAACAGCACATTAGCACAGTTCCAACTTGTAAATACACAATAAAAAAAGTAGACTGCATTAGGATACCTTTGAACTTGTATAATGTTTGAAATGGTACTTGAAACTTGCACATCTGATGTGCTAAGTGTAATTTTACAAGATTTAATTTTTTTTAAAAAATCTGGATTTGTTTCTTGGGTGCAAATGAATCAACAGAGTGGCAGTGAAGAGGTGGTGCTGTTATTTCCAACACACTTGCATTGGGGAAAATAGTAAGTGAAAAGGATGTAAGCAACTTAGCAAACCACCTGTTGAGACTTCAGTGAATCTAAAAGTTTGAAAGAACAACTTTTGGGTGCATTGAGGGAGATGGAGAGAGAAGTGTAAGTGAAGTCAGGAATTGTTATCTTCCTTTGTCAGTAATCAAATTCTACGAGTCAAGAATGAGCCTAGGCAGTTGAGTTGCTTCAGCCTTGCCAGATGTTTGTGACTTTTTTTAAGCTTTTCTCCAGTTTGCTATTGGCTAGGTACAACAGTGTTAGACAGGAGCTGGGAAGTAGACTGAGGGCAAATCCATATCTGGCATGTGGGAGTTTTTAGTTTGTTGCCAGTAACTGAGTACAATTTAATCACTTCAGATGTTTTAGCTTTAAAGCCCTTTTTATTGTAGCATTAGGTATGCTAGAGAGGAATATAGCAAACAAATATGATCACTCTGTGAGCATAGAAACAAATCTGCTGACCCAGCTTACGTATGCTGGTTTCTGCTTCAAACAAGCTTCTTATTATCCTCATCGTCTTGCTTTATCAGAAATCCCTTAGATTCTTTCTCTTTCCCATTCTCTAGCTTTCACTTAAATGCTTCGATGTTTGTGTAACTGTGCTTGATGACATTCAACATTCTTACCGCTCAAGGTTTCTCTTCAATTCCCTATTAGATGTAATAGTGAAAATCTTGTATTTAAGGTCCCTAGTTTGGTCTCCCCCACAAAAGGAAAATATTTCTCCATCTGATGTAGTTAAACCCTTTTTGTTAGGTATCAATTCAGCCCTCCAGCCTTTACTTTCCTTTTCTAGAGCAGTGCGTTAGCATGTTCAGTGTGAAGTGGAGGAACTGAGGCTGAGGATGTAGAAATGACAGGGCTATTGTGATGGGTGATTTTTAACTCCCTCAATATAGACTGTCAGGGGCTTGGACAAGACAGAGTTTGTTCAGTATGTGAGAATGCTCCTTGAGTTAATATGTAGATAGTCCCGAGTTGGGCTATTGTAGACCTGGTTCTAAGAAATGAGCCCAGACAGGTGATAGCTCAGTTGGGGGGGGGGGCATTTTGAGAATAGTGATCACAATTCTGTTGGTTTCAAGAAAGCTTGTAGAAAAGGATAGAATTAGTTCGAATGAAAGTACTAAACTGGGGGAAGGCTAGCTACAATATTAGACAAGAGCTAAGGAAGTAGACTGAGGGCAAATCCACATCTGAGATGGTAGTTATTTTTTAAAGTCAGTTGTTAACAATTCAGGAGAAATATGTCCCTGGAAAATGAAGGATAAAGATGGCAAAATTCAGGAACGCTGAAGACAGATGGTGAGCTTAGTGAAAAAGAAGGTGGCATACATAAATTTCAGGAAATTGAAAATAGATAAAGCTCTTGAGGAATGAAAAGATAGCAGGAACGAGCTTAAACAGGGACTTGGGGCAAAAAAGGGCCATGAGGATTAAGGAGAATCCCAAGGCTTCTATGTGTATATAAGAAGGAAGAGGGTAGCTAAGTAAAGGGTAGGTCCACTCGAGAACAGTGAAGAGAATTTGTGTGTGGAGCCAGATGAGGTGTGTGAAGCCCTTTTAACGAGTACTTTGCATCAGTATTCACAAAGGGGAAGGATATGGTGGATGGGGAGTGTAGAAAGGAAGATGTTGACATTTGAGGACACGTTGCGATTAAAAAGGGAGGAGGTATTGGAGTTTTTGAAAAACATTTAAGGTGGGCAAGTCCCCGGGATCTGATAGGATCTATCCCTGAATACCGAGAAAGCAAGGGAAGAAATTGCTGAGGCCTTGACCAAAAGCTTTGTATCCTCTTAGCCACAGGCGAGGTACCAGAGGATTGGACAGTAGCTAACGTTGTTTCTCTGTTTAAGGAGGGTGGAAGAGAAAATCCAGGAAATTACAGGCAGTCAGCCTTACATCAGTGGTGGGGAAATTATTGGAGAAGATTCTTTGGGACTGGATGTATGCCCATCTGGAAGAGAATAGGCTTATTAGTGAATTTGCACTGGATTTCGATAGCAAATTGCTTGATTTCTATCTAATTAGAAAGCAAACTCATGAATTTACAATCATTTATCACTTTCCCTTTTTTCCCCAAATATCAAGTTGTGATTTTCTCATTTACCGGTATCCTGGCAAGCCCCCCATACAAGCTACTAATAATGGATTTGAGAAGAAGGTAAGAAAAATCTTGTACACATCCACATAAAATGTCTGTGTACAGAAACAAATTTCTAAATTAATTACTACAATAACTATTTAGTAATATGAAGCCATGGCCAGAGAGAGATTGATGACATGTCAAACGTGATTTGACACACCATTGAAGTTTGATCCATAGCCTATCAGGACTGTGGATTATGATAGCTAAACAAAATCACATGTAGGCTTCTACCAGGATTGAATTTCTAGGTGCTGTGGTGAAAGAGAGTTGACAGTGGGGACAGGGCTGGGAGTCCCTAGTCAAGAATCTGCACATAGGCCACAGATGTTTGAAGATTGTCAGGCACTTGTGTTGAAACTGAGATGTCTTTGCACCGCAGTATCTGTGATTGAGCAGTCCTCTTCAGGATACCTGGGAGGGGGTTTAAAAAAAATTGCCCTAAAAATAGGCTTTACCACTGTCCCCTACCTGGGGAGACACAGTCTGAGGGACCATCAGCTTCGTGGCCATTTTGCAATTTGGAATGTTGGAGCACTTATAGCGATTGTCCAGAAAGAAGAACTGCACTTGTGTATCACGAGCTATCAAGACTCTGAATTTACATTGCTGCCTTCAGTGAGACAAGCCTTCCTGGGGAGAGGCAGCTAAAGGATTAAGCAGAGGGAGACACCAACTGGAAAAGAGGGCTTGGCCATAATCCTTGTCCATGAAGTTGGTTTTACAATCTGGAATTGGATCTTGGACACACTGCCAGAACTTCCCAATGGTATAAATGATAGGTTTGTGACGTTTTGCCTCCAGCTCGGCTGTCATTAGATATGACACCAATGCCTTGACCCTTGACTCCGATGAAGATGTTAAGGGAAGGTTTTATTCTGACCTTGAGTCCTCACTGCCATCCCAAAGATCATCCTCCTGGGGGAGTTTAATGCTGGGATAGACAATGACTGTGATGTCTGGGGAGGAACCATTGGGAGATATGAAGTGGACGCCCTTGGCCCAAGGAGGGACAAGCAAGGTAAGATGGGGCTGGATACTGCTTAGACCACAGCGCTGTCTTTCCTGTGTTCGCCGCCTTGAATATCACTGCACTTGGAAGTTTTGAGAGGGGACGGTTAGTATTTGTGGGAACAGAGGATATGGGATAGGAATTGTATTTAAAAAAAAAAGCTATTAAAACCTAACTAATGCCTAAAAAGCAGAAAATGCCTCAAATATTCAGCAGGTTAGGCAATATCTGTGGAGTGCTTTGGGTCGATCTTCCTTCATCAGAAAATCCTGATGTTTGGATGAAGGGCCATTAGTGTTTCTATGTTTTGTGATACCTGGCCTGCTGAATATTCCCAGCCTATTCTGTTTTACCTCATTTCCAACACACGTAGTGTTTTGCTTTTGAGTTAACTGATTCTTTCAAACCTGTTAATTGTCTTCACGCTTTTGTCAATTCTCTCTCGTTTAAAATCCAAAGAGAAAGTAAAGAAATTAAATGGTGTTTCTCTCTTTAAAGATTTTACTCTGCTGCTCCAGCAATGGCCATTATGATAGCGTGTTTACAAAACAGTTTCAAGGGCATGCAGCCATTTGTCAAGGTAAGTTTGTCCTTCTGTTAAATTAGAAAACTTACTGTCATTTTGTGTTAACTGCTTTGTCATTAAAACAAATTCATTTGCAAAAACGAATAGATTAATGGCATCACAAGCAAACTGTTTATGGATACTTGCTCACTACTACAAGCATCTTCTATAGTTCTAATAGCAAGATTCTAGAATTAAAAGCAAAATATTGCAGTGGCTGGAGCCTGAAACAAAAACAGAAAATGCTGGAAAATCTCAGTGGGTCTGACAGTATCTGTGGAAAGAGAATAAAGTAAGAAGTCTCTCAACACCAGGTTAAAGTCCAACAAATTTGTTGGACTTCTTACTGTGTTTACCCCAGTCCAACTCCAGTATCTCCATGTCACGTTGGAGAATAGAGCCTGTGTTTCCCGTCAGGGTGTCCTTCCTGACGACCATCCCTGCCCAGTGCTCTTCAGTATCCTGGAATGAGCTCGACCTGCTGTCTCTCAGCCGGGACTTCAAAGCAGCTCAGCTGCCTGAACATGCACACTAACCACTTAAGCTCACTACCTTGGCTGCTGCCTCTGTGTGCGTGGGGCCTACCTGCATGTCCTGCTGGAGGACATCTTCCAGCCTGGCCTCTTCCTCCTGAACTCCGTCACTACCTCCAATAACCTGATAAAAAGGCAACCACCTGGGGGTTAGCCGTCTAACAACCCTGACGATGGGTGTCACCTCAATAAACACAGCCTTTCTGTAGTGATGGTGGTTATCCCTGCATAATTCTATATCATAGTTAATAATCTTTGTATCTTATGGTAGCCAAAGCTGATCTATTCTTGCATTGTGGCCCACAGTGGTTTCTTGAGTTTAAAAAAAAACCTTTTATGTAGTCTCATTATATAATCATGTAAAAGTTAATAACCTTTCTGTAAAGTGCTAACTAAAACCCCAGCCCCTCAATGTGGCTTCACAGTGCTTTGTTAGATCTCTTTATCCTTCATAGGATGTGGGCATCACTGGCAAAACCAGCATTTATTCAGAAGAAGAGCCACATTGGACTCAAAACATTAGTTCTCTTTCTTCACAGCTGTTGCCACGCCTGCTGAGCTTTTCCAGCACTTGCCCCAGACAAGTGGTGGCGAGCCATCCTCCTGACATCTGAGTGTCAGGGTGGATGTCACACTTGTATATTTCTGTAGATGCTACGAGGATTTCATGGGGCCATATTGAACTAAAGGGGCCTGGTTTAAAGGTAGGGGTTTCCTGGTGAAATGTAGGGTTTAGGGGTTTGTCATTAAAGATTGAGAGGCACTGCTTTAGAGCTTCAAGGGCCATTAAAATTATATGTTTAGAAGCATGGTGTGTGCAGGCAGTTCTAAAGCTTGTATTTGTTTAAGCTGGGGAGCTGTGCAGGGTTACTGCTGTTGTTGCAATACCTGTGTTTTTTTTTTAAAAGAGCCCTTGAAGCTCTAAAACAGTGTCAACCTCCCCAAACGCCTGCTGTGTTTGCCTTCCGAACATTAATTCCTTGGCTGTAATAAAAACAGAAAATGCTGGATATGCTCAGCAGGTCTCACAGCGTATTTGGAAAGAAAACAGCTAACATTTCTGATGACCTTTCTACACAACTGAAGGGTAGAAATATACAGAATCAACTAGTTGGAAAGGGTGGAAGAAGTGGGACAGAATAAAAGGCAATGAATAGGTCAGGGCAAAGGAAATATAGACAGATTTTATTGTCTAAAGTTCATAGAATCCCTAACGTGCAAGGAGGCCATTCAATCCCATGAGTCTGTACTGACGACATCCCACCCAAGCCCTATCCTTATAACCCCATATAATCCCCCGACACCAAGGATAATCCCATTCAGACCTGTTCCCCATAATTCCGAGTATTTAGCCCATTAATCCCCCTAACCTATAGATCTTGAGACACTGAGGGACAATTTAGCATGGCCAATCCACCTAACCTGCATATCTTTGGCATGTGGGAGGAAACCAGAGCACCCAGGGGAACCCCATGCAGACACGGAGAGAATGTGCAAACTTCAGTCGCCCAAGGCCGGAATTGAACCTGGGTCCCTGGTGCTGAGGCAGCTGTGCTAACCAGTGTGCCACCATGCCACCCCAACTTGTTGAAGTTAGTGTTCATTCCAGAAGGCTGTAATGAGCCTAATTGGAAGATGAGGTGTTTTTCTTCTAGATTGCATTGGGTATTGTTGGAATGTTGCAGTGGGCTGAGGATGGATGTGGGGACACTGGAGCAAGAAGCGGAATTGAGATAGCAGCAATGGGAAGGCTGGGGTCATGCATGCGGATGGAGTAAAGACATTCTGTAAAGCAATCGCCCAGCCTGTGTTTACTCTCCCCAAGTATAGAGGAGGCTGTGATGGGAGCAGTGAATACAACTTCTCCCATTAATGCACTGTTCATCCAACACACCCCTTTGGCTGGCCAGGACAAATTTGTCAACATCTCCTTTATCCTGATAGTTTTTTCTCCCCCTTTTTGAACTGTATAATTCTGTACATTTCTACCTTGCTTCAGTTTTGTAGAGTGATCATTTGGATCCAGAACCCTCTTTCTCTCCACAGATGCTGCCAGACTTGCTGAATATATCCAGCATTTTGTTATTTCTAACTTCCAGCATCTGCAGTGTTTTGCTTTCAATAAATACTTTGATGTAATAGCCTGAGGATGTGAAACACAATCGTGTTTATGTTCCCTACTGGCAACTTTACGTGGAATTTACAATACAGAGAGGCGTTTTGAGCAACCCCCATCTACATTGGTATTTATGTTCCACACAAGCCTTGTAAAGTCTAAAGGCCACTTGGTTGGAAATAAAAATGGAATGGGAAGGGCTTATTTAAGTTTGTTTTAAGGTCTTGGTATAAATTAGTAGTTGCTTTGATTAACTCTGATAGCTGAGTCTTTTGTTTAGAATGTGAAATCTAATTTTTTTCACTCAATAAAGGAGTTTGAATTTCTTTTAAAGTTGCGAGGTTTCACTGAGATTGTAACAAGGAAATTTTGATAAAGTAATGGTTGCACTTCATGTTTCATTAATGTAATCTGCAATGTAAGTCTTCAATGCATGTGCTATATCGAACCTATTAGCCAACCAAGCTTCAGTCTTTACGAAAAGAGGTGTAATGTGGAAACAGAGAAAGTAAAGTGAACAGAATTTGGAGAGGGAGAGATTTGTAAACTGAGGAGGGGGAAGAAAAGCTAAGGCACGATTAACTCAATTGTTTTATCCTGTCCCTTTTATCTTGGTTTTGGCAAAATTCCACTTGCGTTGTCAAACAGTGACATCTCATTGGCTCAGTGTGAAATATGGCCAAGTTTTGGAAAAATTCCATCTTGGATGGGCAAAGTGGAGAATAGCTCACTGGCACCATCGCCAAGTTTTCCCACCATGTGATGGTGGGGGAGGGGAGAGAGAATGTGATATCACACTGGATGGGTGCCAGCAACCTGGGTTTAGACGGTAGTTGGACCAGAAGGTAGTGCCAGGGTACTTTCAGACATGACTCTCTCCTGCCTGAAGGCTGAACTCACCTTTGCATCTCTGGGTTCTGCTTGCTGATTGCATGTCGTGGAGGACATGAGGGTATACCAATTCTCATTGGTGTTTCCTCCTGGACGACTCAATGCAGGGGAACTGAAGGCCTAATAATCACTTTTGAAGTTGGGATTCCCATTGTCACTGGTGTGGCGGGGGAGGGTGCGTGGATTGGTGATCAATCGTGGAAACCTTGATCGTGTAAAAGCTGTTTTGGGACTTCCACCACCACCACCACCCCCCCCCCCCCCCCCCCCCAAAATCCCAGAAACAGGAAAACCCCCTCCCCCTGTAGAAATCTGTCTGCCATGCAACTGACAATATGTTCCTTTTGCAGGAAATGAACCATAAATATAATACATCTGTACCTTTTTGTTTCAGCGGTTGTGTATGAAATGTTGTACAGAGATGTCTTTGGAGTGGATGAAGAAGAACTTCGGGCAGCAGTGGAATTGTTCCGCAGTCATGGCAAGAAAGCCAGAAGGGGAAGTGTTTCTCAAGGAAATGATGACACTGAATGTCCTGTTGAGAAAGTTGTGCGGTATGTAGGTTTGGCTAGACCATCAATTCTTGGGTGCTGATTGATTTTAAAAATGTTGGTGAACTGATGGTGGGATGAGGGACAATAGTAGTATCCAAATTATCTACTCGTGTCCCTTAAGCAAACTTAAAATGATGACAAATATTTGGTGACCAGAAAATAATCAGATGAGATGCAAAATTGATATCTTGTTGGTTGTCTTTGTTTTACAGCACCACCTAATAATTCGATGAATGGTATTAAACAAGCAAATTATGGATAATTAATGTCCTAAAAATCAGGAATGATGTAAAGACAGCTGCATCATAAGTAACACATTTTTAAAAGCTCTCTGAATTTGATTCTTTCTCATGTAATCCATTGTTACCTGGACATGCAAAATAACAAATCTAATTTTGTTGAAATAGGGTATGGTTTTGGCGGTTAAGCACTATAATTTATAAACTTATTTTTAGAAGTTGAAAGAGCAAATGCTTCAGAAGATATGGAAACCTGCAACACTCCACACTTCTTTCCTTTCCAGGTCATGCAAGGATGAATCTTTAACTTGCTATGGCATACATCTCTTTGACCAGAAACCACTTTTACTCCCACGTTTGTAGATGCATACACTCCTCCCTCTTGACTTAACTAGACTGATTCTTGGGATGGCAGGATTGTCCTATGGGTAGAAATTGGTCAACTAAGGCTTTATTCACTTAAAGTTTAGAGGAGAAGGGATCCTTTTTGGAAACCTATAAAATTCTAGACAGACTGGATGCAGGGATGATGTTTCCTGTGGCTGGGGTTTTTAGGGGTCACAGTCTCAATGGGTAGACCTATTCTAGAGGTGAGGAGAATCTTCTTGCAGTTAGTGAACCTGCACAATTCTCCACCAAATAAGGCTGTGGAGATGAAGTCACTGAATGTAATTGAGAAGGAAATAAATTTCTGGAGTCTTGAGTCTGGTTTTGGGATACAGGATCAGCCATGTTCATGTTGAATAGCAGAGTAGGCTTTGAAGGGCCGAATGTCCTGCTCCTATTTTCGATATTTCTATAATCAACTGCAATCCTTTGTCTCGCTGTGAGAACCCAACCTCTTACTTTTTAATGTCCAAAAACCTGAAATCAGGTTTACCTACAGCTCGGCTTCTTTTTGCCTTTGTTTTCAGGTGTGAACATTTTTGGCTTTGCTGCCTGTGTTGTTTCATCCTGGGCCTGCTTGCCTACCCAAGCCAACTCAGAATTCTTGTCAGCAGAATTTGAAGCAGGTCTCACAACCCTTCTTAAAACACCATTTTACCCACGTACAGCCCCAAAAAAACCTTATGAACTTTGCATTCATAACATCAGTTCCAACAAAAAAAAACTGATGGAATGTTAGCTTTTCATCCAGAGTGTCAGGATGTAAAGGGAGAGAAGTTTTTCTGCAACAATGCAAAGCCGTGGTGAGACCACCTGTAGAGTATGTATGTCATATTTAATGCTAAACCCATAAAAGGATATATTGATCTCGGAAGGAGTGCAGCACATACTGATTAGAATCTTAATTAGGGCTCCAAGGCTTATATTCTAGATGATTATACAATTTTAAATTTGTACTGCAGGTAATTAGAGGGATTAAGGGATGAGTTGATTGAAATTGTCATAACAATGAAAGAAAAACACATTGTACATCTGGAAATATTGAAATTGGATCTGAGCTTTTAAAAAGGGACATACAAGTCAAAGCTGCCTGAGGATGTAAAGTCAATCACTGGTTGAATTGCTGGGAGGGAGGTCGGGGGAGGGGGTGGTGGTGGAAATGTTACTCTGAGGGACAGTGGGACCACCCTGTTTCCAAAGCAGCCAGAAACTAAGCTCCATCTCCAGGGGAGACAGTGAGACATAATGGGAGATGAGAACCATCACTTGAAGACAGAGCTTGTGCAGAATGTCTGGATGGATTTGTGGAAATGCTGTCCCTGGGGTGGGTATGCATGTATGTGTACCACTGCAATAAGCTTTTCCAGGTGTATCTCTCTGATAGCCAAGTCAGCAAAGACCACAGCTGAAATGGAAACCAGGAAGCTTCCGTGCAGAACGCTGGAACCTCCACTAACTATTGGCCTGCTGAAGTCAGCACGACTAGAATCTCTAGTTGCAACGCTCTGTCATCAACTCCTCAATCACAAACTTTGCATTATTGTCCTTGACCTCTGTTCGCACTGTACAGTCTATATAGTTTTTTTATCATTTTCTTGTATTTTGTAATTAATAAATTCAATCTATAACTTGTGAAAGCTTGGTTAAAGTGTCCATTCTAAAACAAAAACTATCGGGACTGGGGAAAGATCTCCATGAAGGAGATGGGTATAAACAAATTCATTCTTCCTCACCCGAGGCATTGAAGAGACAACATTTCGCATATTGTGTGCAGTTTTGGCCTCCTTTATTTGAAGAGGGATGTAAATATATCGGGAAGTGGTTCAGAGGAGCAGTCTGGAGGGACCAGATTTCACATGTTTATATTACAGTTGAACAGTGGGGTGGGGTTAATATCAAACTCAATGAAAACAAATTGAGGGACCTTGCCTGGGTTAACACATTTTGAAATCTCATCTGAGGACTGATCGTGTCAAGACTTTTAGGCTTTTAAAAAGATAGTTACAGGGTGGATAGAGAATTTCTCCGTGGGTGGGCAGATCTACGAGGCCATAATCCAACATGCTGCAATGATAAATGTTGGGCTTTTTAAGAAAATCTGGATGCGAGCTCAACTGATTAAAATCTTGGATCGGTTTTTGCCAGCTAAGAGGCATTGAATGCCCCACTTCCACATTTACTGCAAAGGATCTCAGATGCTAATTTGGCTTGTCTCCATAATGAGTAAGCATTTTTCACTCTGTTGGAAGATTTTTTATCTTTTTTGTTGAATAAAAAGGACAGCTTAATTTGCTGACAGCAGAAGCTGCATCCCAAGTGCTGGTTATAAAGACAGAATCCAGAGGAGTTGGTCTACATCCAGCAAGGTTATCAATTAAATTGGGGTAGTGTAACTGGCAATATATTCATTGTTTATTACAGAATGTTAAGTTACATTGATTGACTTGAGTGAATCTGACTGCTGTTGCTCTGTAAATTATAATTTTCATTAAATGGATTTGCACAAGGTGCTACTCGTCAAACTACGGTCCAAAGATGCACAGGTTTGGTGGATTGGCCATGCTAAATTGTCCCTTACTGTCCCAAGATATGTAGATTGGGGGATTAGTGGGGCAAATACATGGGACTATGGGTAAGGAGCCTGGGTGGGATGATCAGCTGGCAAGTCAGTGCAGACTGAGTGAGCCAATTGGCTTCCTTTTGCAGTGTGCTGATTCTAATGATGCACAGCTGTATTTCCACAAATTTGAGCAAATACTGTAGGTTGTGGGACTCATTCTTAAGCAGTACATCTTTTGGTTGTCATGTTAAATTTTTGAGGCTTTTTTTCTTAAAATTAAAGAAATAGTCTTATTTGCATCTACTTTAGAAAGAACGACACAGAAAACAATGATCAAGAGAGCCCGCTGGAGGAGAAAACAGCAAAACCCGGAGCAGAGGAAACGAAGGTATCAAGTTTCGTAACCTAGCCACAAAAGGAGTTTTGGGAAAGTTGTCAAAAAAACAAATGTTAATTTCAGTATTATATTTTTTCTCAGCAGAGCAATCCACTTCCACTGGCACATGTTTAGCAGGCAATTATAGATTTAAAAAAAAAACATAATGCTTTCACATCAGGATGTAGCAGAGTGCTTCAGTCTGTAAATTTAAAAAAAAAAGTTGTTACTCTGAGCGAGGCCAATGACAACACCAGGTTTAAGTCCAACCGATTTATTTGATAGTAAACTCTCAAGCTTTTGGGGTTTGCCCCTTCGTCAGGTGAATGGAGTGTTCTGGCCTCAGAACTCGCTATCAAATGAATTGGTTGGCCTTTAACTTGGTGGTGTCAGACTTCTTACTGTGTTTACCCCAGTCCAATGCCAGCATCTCCACAATATGAGGCCAATGAAGCAGGTCATGTGCAAGGAATAAGGTTACACAAACAGGTTGGAAAATATCTCTGGTTTTGGTGATGACTGTGGAGGTCAAGATTGGCTTGGAAACCAGGAGAGCTCCCTTGTTCCCCATGGTGTAATGGGATCTCTTGCGCCTAACTAAAGGGCAGAGGATGGATCTGTATAATGGACGCATGAGCAGTGTGGGAGACATCAGCAGAGTGAAATACAGCTTGAAAAGTGGTCTTGCTCTGCTGTAGGAGTAGAAGAATTTTTTTTGGTGAGTGCTTTGCTGCTGAGAGGTAGCAGTGGGGGAATAAAAAGACAATTGAGGTAACAAGAACCTGGCAAGTAAGGGGCAGTGTGTGGAAAAAGGGTAAGTCAGTAAGGTAATATAAGTATTCCAAAATAGAAGGAAGTAAACGGAGTGCACACGAGTATAAACCTTTGCACTGGTTGGTAGTTAATAATTAAATTTACTTATGATGTTTTTTATTTTAAGCCATTATTTAAAACAAATGACAGTACAGGTGTGGGAGCTCCTGAGTAGCCCTGGGCAAATATGTCTGCAGTAGGTGCCTGTGGCCTGAAGAGCTTTGGCTCAGAGTCATTGAGCTGGAGAAGCTGAGCTGCAGACACTGCAACTCATTGGAAGGGGAGTTACTAGGATGCTTTGTACATCCTAGTAGGGAGTCACATCACTTGGAAGAAGGTTTTCTGATTTGGTCAGTGATCAGGGATAGCAGAGAGTGAGTGATTCAGATAAGGGGTCTGAGAGGGCAAGAGTGCAGCACTGTCAGCCTCTGCAATTGTCCAAAAGATTTGAAGTATGAGTGCGGGGCTGCAGGGTGGATGAACAAACTGATCATGGTACAGGAAGCTATTCAAGTGAGGGGACAAAAAGGAATGTGGTGATATTAGAGGGCATTGATGCTGTTCTTGGCAATAAAGAGCCAAGTGGCTGTGTTGCCTGCTTGGTGCCAGAATTTGGACATCTGCTCAAGGCTGGATGGGAACTTGCGGTGGGAGGGGGTGGATTCAGTGGTAATGGTCCATGTAGGAAATGAGAACAAGTGGAACTAGGAGGGCCTTGCATAGAAAGTGAGAACTAGGCACTGTTATGGTTCAGGTGAGAAACTCAAGTGTTATATGAAGTCTGTCTGAATCACAAGTTTTGAATCTGACTAGGATAAGCATGAGATGTTTTACTTCAGGTATGATTCAAGTGACCCATGAGGGAGATTTTAATCAAACAAAATTTATTTACAAATATGGTTAACATGTAAGTAAATTAGTAAGATCTCTTATCAAATTACAAACTATTATATATAAGCCTTAGTGAATATATATATACTATATATATAAGTTGTTCCAAATCAAAACCAAAACCTCCCAGAGATTTAAAACAAAACATTTTTGCAAGTTTAACATAGACTAATGCTTATGTTCACGTGATACTGGGATTCAGGTTGCCAGTTGAGTTTTGCAGTCAAATGCTCTTGACTCAACAGTTTGAAGACAAGACAGCTTCTCAAAGACTCTGCTCCAGCCCCCAACAACAGCAGGTTTTCACCCTTCAGAAAAACAAGTTCTTGTTCTCAGCTAACCAATAGAATTTTCAAAACAGGGAGAGAGGGAAAACACTTCTTTTTAGCTTGCTGGCCCTTCTAAAACTAAAAACTCCAACCTGCAGCTCCAAACTGAAAATGAAATCCCTGTCACCTGAGCTCCTCCCAATAATGACATAACCTAAGGCTGTGAGCATGAATTCTTAAAAACTTTTTAAAGGTATGCTAACATCACAACACTATAAATTTTAAAAAAAAACCTCAGGTTCTAATCTTCATTGCAAAATTAGAGAGGTGAACCTGTTGCAGAAAACAGGAAATTAAGTGTTAGTTAGCTTGATATCTGTCATGATGAATGTGCCAAAATTGAGCATTGAACAGGTTATAGATGGACACACAAACAATCTCGGTAATTGGGAAGAGGCACTGTGGTTTCATGGAAGGAAAATCATGTTTAACCCATTTACCGGAGTTCTTTGAAGGATTAATGTGTGCTATGGATATAGGGGAGCCTGTAGATGTACCATATTAGGGTATCCAGAAAACATTTGATAAGACTGAGCTGTGAGTACTATAACACATCAGGAAGGGAGAGAGTTACCTGAATTTTTGTTTCATACCTGAATTTTTGTTTCAGAATGTGGTCATGCCTCTTAGGACAGGGTTTTTTGATTTGGGAAAATTGTCAGGGATGGTGAGGGTGGACTGCAGCTGAGTGGTAAGGGGACCTATAGGCCTAGAGGAATGTTGGCCTGTAGGATTGTTCAACAGGTTTGAGGCTCTTTCAGCCTGTTTGAATGAGAATAGGGGTTGCTTGGCAGATGAACTGACAGGCCATGGCACAGGAAGCTATTAAAGTGGAGGGAGCACATAGGAAGGTAGTGATAGGGGACAATACAGTGAGGGGGAGTGACTGTGTTCTCCACAGCAAAGAGCCAGAGTCCAAATGGCTGTGTTGTCTGCCCGGTGCCAGGGTTCAGGGCATCTGTTCCAAACTTGCAGTGGGTGGGGGAGAATCCTGCTGTCATGGTCCATGTAGGTACAAATGACAGAACAAGGAAAAAGGTTCTGCACTGAGAGTTTGAAGTACTCACTAAATTAAACAACAGAACTTCCAGGTTTACCTGAGCAGTGTGCAAATTGGCAAAGGGTACTTTAAAATTAGATGAATATGTGGCTCAGTGCCATACATGTGAAGAAGTAATTAAAGTTCATAGAAACAAATAGTGACCACACCACAAAGCACTGTTTCAAAGTTATGTTTTGCTTGAGTGAAGGATTACTTTTTGGGGATTTAAAACTTTATTAAAAGTACCAAGTTGAGGATGAAGTGAAATGTTTTGGCTTGGAATAGACCAAAATTGTATTTTGTTTGGAAAATGTAAAATAGAAACAGTTACATGAATATTTTGGTAACTTTTCTCCTTTGGCTTCAGTCCTATTTTCTAGATTAATTTGCTTTGATAATTCTTCTGATTTCTGTTCCCAATAATCCTGAAGTAATCTTTTTTACAGTTTTTAAAAAAAACTTTCAATCCTTCAATAAACCAGATGAGTTGTGTTATATGGCCATAACTACTGTAGGGGAAATGACCCAATTTCACTTTCAAACTCTGAGTGAGCAGAATTTAAACAAATAATACTAATTCAAAGTGCAGAAGTGTCCAGTAAAATTCTTCTGTGCTGCTTTGGTAGGAATCGCAGTTGTGATTGTGCATTAACTAGATAGAATATAGCACATAGAATGTAAGATCAGAGGGGTAATGCTGGAGCAGTGTAAAATGTGAGTTGGGTCACAACTTGAATCTGCTCGCAGTTCTGGTTACCCCATTTATAAAAAGAATGTAATTGCACTAGAGGAGATGCAGAGGAGACTTATGAGGATGTTGTCAGGACTGGAAGACCACAGCTGTGAGGAAAGATTGAATAAGCTGGGGTTGCTTTCCTTGGACCAGAAGAGGCTGAGCAGAGATTTGATTTGAGGTGCACCAGGTTGCAAGGGGCTTGGATGGAGTGAATGGAAAGATCTAACTTCCTTAGCATAGAGGTCAGTTGCTAGGGGGATGTAGATTTAGTGATTATAGAATCATAGAAAAACTACAGCACAAACTGGCCCTTCGGCCCACAAGTTGCGCCGACCATATTTCTACCTAATAGGATTGAGGGTTATAGGTAAGCCTAGTGAGTCCCATGTACTCATCCAGAAGTCTCTTAAAAGACCCTATCGAATTTGCCTCCACCACCACTGGCAGCCGATTCCACTCGCCCACCACCCTCCTGAGTGAAAAACTTGCCCCTGACATCTCCACTGTATCTACTCCCCAGCACCTTAAACCTGTGTCCTCTCGTTGCAACCATTTCAGCCCTGGGAAATAGCCTCCGAGAATCCACCCTATCTATCCCTCTCAACATTTTATAAATCTCTATCAGGTTGCCTCTCAACCTTCATCTCTCCAGGGCGAAAAGACCGAGCTCCCTCAACCTATCCTCATAATCATTCGTTTTTGACGGATTGAAGGGGAGATGAAGAAAAGTACTTTGACTTAAAGGCAGCACCTGGAAGGATAGTGGACAGAAATCCTCAGCTCATTTAAATGGTGATTGGGGTGTGCACCTGAAGGCTTGTAACCCCCAGGGCTATAGACCAAGTACTGGAAGATGGGCTTAAGCTGGTTGGCTCATTTGTTGTCAGACATGGAAATGATGTGTTCCTCTGTCTGTACTGTAAATCTTTCTACTTTTCTAAATATCTGAAAGGAAGGAATATGCAAGCTTGTGTGGAAAGAGTGGGGTAGTGGCAGTATGCACATTGCTTCTTGGGAGAGCCAGCACAGACGGTGAGCTGAAAGGCCATGTCTTGTGCTGAAACTATTCTGATTTGATTCTCAAGATTTTATGCTGGTATTTTACATTTCACATTTACAATTACATGTTGTCAACTATTGAAAGGTTTGGTTCCAGCATTCAACTGATTTTTATATTTCAGGCTGCTGATGGACCATCAAAGATGCCATTTCCTTTTAAGGTGTTGAAGGCATTGGATTCAGAAATTTACCGCAACGTGGAGTTTGATGTCTGGCTTGATAGCAGGAAAGGTATAAGCCATGTTTCTTGGTTTTTGGGTGGATAGAGGCAACGCAAGTAAATTTAGCCAAAGGACTGAAGGTATTTAACTACTTGAGCACAGCATTGTGGAAAGAGCAATTGTGGCAAGACCCTGAATCACTAACATAATGGTTTTAAAATGCCAATGGGAAGTTACAGTCAACCTCATCTGACTTCCAGTGACCGTACTGGAATCCATAAAACGTGGTGATCTCAGTCAGCATTACTGTGTTTTGTGGATTCCAGCTCCCTGCCGCGCAGTGTGGTCTGTGGTGGAGGTGGCCCACTGTTGGTCAGTGGCAGGATCTTCCTAACCTGCCACAGTCAACAAAGTATCCTATTGTTCACACTCCCTGCCCACTGGGAAATTTGCAGTGGGCATTTGCAATTTTTGGGACCAGGTGTTTTGCCAACGTGAATGGCCAGAAAATCCCACCCTCTGTAATCTGACCAGAAATCCACTGCTGCTAGTTAGCTAACATTTTTTGATATTTGTGGGAGGAAATTATATTGTGGGTTCGATTTTTACCAATTGTTGATATTAGACTCTTCTGCAGCAAGGATGAAGAATTTGGCACCTAGCCAAATCCCCATTCACAGCAATGACCCTGTGTATTATAGTAACTTCTACTTCTCAAATCCTATCTGTGGTTAGAAACTGCACCACCTTTGGTTTTCTTTTGTTAATACATTGAACTCTTTTAAGTATACAACTAGGTTAATTTGTGAACGATTAGGGGAAACCTCTTCTGTTTTGTTACATTTTTACAAAGCATCTGTGTTTTATTTTTATTGCAGAGCAGCAGAAGGTGGACTATATGGTGGTTTCTGGAAGACAATATTGTTTGGGGGACAAATGCCAGGTGAGTTACTGCTTAAGTTTTTAATGTTTTAATTAAATGAAGATGTTAGTTTTAATCAGTAGGACATTGTTAGAAGTTCCAAAGACTTCATTCTTGACTATTAGATTTAAACGGTTGGTGGTTGTGGCTGTCCAGAACTTGCATAGCCCCTGTTTTTTTTCCCTAGCAGGAATCCTGCTGCAGTGAATGGAGGTTTGGTTGGGCACCAAATTCTCTAACCTCGCTGCAGCAGGAGCATGGCATGAATGGCCAGTAAGATCGTGCCCTGGGTATTAGCAGTGACTGTCACAATTATATCTGATGTTGAATGTTACTTTTTTGTAAAAAGAACTTGATCTTATATTGCTCCAGAACTAAGAAATAGAATAGAACTAAGGAAACCAGAACTAGAGGGCACAACCTCAAAATAAGAGGGTGGGTGGGGGAACAGTTTAGAACAGAGTTGAGGAGGAACTACTTCTCTGAGGGTGGTGAATCTCTGGAATTCTCTGCCCGTTGAAGTGGTGAAGACTACCTCGCTGAATATATTCAAGTCACGGGTAGATAGGTTTTTGGTAGGCAAGGGAATTAAGGGTTATGGGGAGCAGGTGGGAAAGTGGAATTGAGCCACTTCAGATTAGCCATGATCTTATTGAATGGCGGGGCAGGCTCGTAGGGCTAGATGGCCTACTCCTGCTCCTATTTCTTATGTTCTTATGTCCTTCATGTTGTTGTGGCATTGTTCATAGCTTTTTTTGACCTGTTTTTCAGACAAAGTATGCAATATGGTCACAAGAACAATTGAGAGTAATGACCAGCTAATCATAGTGAATGGAAGTGACAGGAATAATTTAAGAATAGTAGATGAACCACTAACTAAATGTTGAATTTTTTTTTAGAAATGTGCAAGTTTGAAGCCATTTTATGGCAAATCCACCAGATCCATGCCTGTTATACTACTATATTAGGGTGCACAGTTGTCCCAGTCATTTTTTTCCATAGAGTAATATACGATGCTCTCTGGAACCAAGTACAAACACATGCATTTTATCACCTCCAAAATGTTAAGGATGATTTTAAAATGAGTTTGGGACAATGGAGAGTGAATGCAAGTGGGAATGTCATGTATAATTAGCTTCAAAAGTTAAAGTTTTAAGAACCATTATCATTTCCACGTTCTGCATCATACAGTTCCAGTTCTATATTTAGCAATCTTTGTTTATTCTGCTCTGCATACATGTTAAAAGCTGGTAAAGAAACTGATTAAGCATCATGTAGCAATAGATGTTTCCAAGTATTTTTTACATCTTCTAGTCGCATTTTGTTGCTTAACACATTAAGTATCTCTCTACAGGTGAAACTTGAGCAAGGAGAAAAATACTACAATGCTCATATTCAAGAAGCAGGACAAGATGGCAACTCGGTGACTGTCTTCATTGAAGAACTAGCTGAAAAGTTAGCTTTTATTCACTACAACTGCCACAATGTTTTACTGGTTCAACATCTGCAATTAACAAACATTTTTGTAAAATCACCCGGTTATGTAACTGTGGCGAGAGTAGAAGAAACTGGCCACACCTTGGCATTTTTGTGTTTGCCTCCAAGAGTAGGGGATTCGATTGTTTAAATTCAGCACCATCCTTTCCTTCTGGGGCTGGGAAATATAATTGGAGTTGTACCAAATTGCAAACTTCACTTCGTACAAGTGAAAGTGTTATATCACGGTTGCCAAAGCAACTGAGCCGCAAATCTGCACTATTTATTGGTTATTTTGGAAAATTTACAGTTAACGGGGGTATTAATGTTGGTAAGACAAGGTATGAAATTAAAGGGAAAGATATTGAACCAGGTGCAATTGTTTTAACAAAACTGTCTGCTTAAGGTAAGATTCTGAAGCAGTGGACGGGATTTTCTGCGTAACCTGCCACATGTTTCGCCATGGCAGAGGCTCACTGCCATTGGCCAGTGGTGGGATCTTCCGATCCCTTTGTTATTGTCAGTGGAATTCCTGGTTGACGCACTCCTTGTAGTCGGGGACATGTGGTGGGTGTGAACCATCTGCGGAACTGGAAGATCCCGTTGGCATGAACGGTTGGAAAATTCCAGCCAATATTTTTTTTTCCTCAAACGTTTTATTTTGAACAGCGTCCCGACTTGAAACAGTTTCTAAGCGCTGCGTTCAGTCTTTAACATAAACCTTCAATCTACAGCACTCGACAGATGATTAACATTCTCGATGAGGGGGAGGGTGGGGGGATTTGTTATAATCGGAATAGAAACAAAATGCTGAAATTAGCAGCTCAGGCAGCGTTTGCAGAGAAAGAAATGGTTAATTTTTCAGGATTCATGGTTTTTTTTAACTCTTTCCTTCACCACTGCAGCCAGGACTGCTAGTATTTTCAGCAGCTACTCTTCAAATTTCAGTTTTCCAGCGTTCACAGTAGTTTACTTTTGTATTGGCCACAGTAGAACTAGCTTGTTTACGTTCTTGTGCCCCGTTTAATTTTTTCCGCACCCCACTCTACACAGAGCAAATAAAAACTCTCTTCCTGTTTTAACCATTTTACTAAATGCTTGCCAGTGACTTTCAAACATGTTGCTCACTACTCTTGTGCACCACCTAGTGCAAATCATTGGAATGTTGTCTGCCGTTGCACAACCTTTGTCTTTTCATTGACAGTAGGTTTATTTATTGCCGCAGTTTTTTGACTATCTCTCCACAAGAGGACTAGTTTGGTACTGAAATGTCACAAGATGTGTAATCCTTTGCTTTGGTATAGGGTTCAAGAAGCAATCATTTGCGCTAGGTTATCTATTGCTGTTAACTCGTATTTATGCAGCATTTTGAAGTTTGCCACATCTCAAAGTCAGCAATGTAGAAGAAATTAGAGCAATTTTGTCTAGACAGGGCTGTTAAAATAGAATTTACCAAACCTCAAAGACTGTTAAGATTCGATGTTTGAACCCTTTCAATAAAAGGGAACAAAATTGAATAAACCTCATAGGTCAATCAATATCTCTAAAGAGGAAATATTACCCTTTTGATAAAAATGACGACTGAAAGATAACATGGATTGAAAAGGAGCAAGGCCAAATCTGTTTATCATAGGTTATGATCACTACAGCATTAATAACCCTTCATTTGAAATATTTTAGATTCCCAAAATCAGCCTAGGCTTCTGAACTTTGGGGAGACCAGTAGCAAATCACAGCCGTGACGATGGATTTGGTGCTTTGGGTTGTACTTGATAAATGGAAGACTGGAGCAGAAGATTATTAAAGACACCAGGTTTCAGATGATGGGTTGTGTGGAATAAATGGTAACTCATCCAAATGGCGCAAACTGAAAATGAGAAGCCTCAAAAGTTTTATTGCCCCTGAAGGGTGAGCAAACTGAAACAGGACTCCAAAAAAGATATCGGTTGTAACAATTGATTTTTTGCAGTCCTTCAAGATGAGAGTTTCTGCAAAACTCAAGTGATCACAGCATGAGAATATTTGAGCCGAATGCTTAATGATTTGGATCATGTCTACACAAGAGGTTGGAGAATAATTCTTAACAGTGAGCTGCTCCCAGAACAGTTTTTGGGAGTGTGGTGATTTATTGAATAGAAATACAATTAACTAAAGCATGAAGACAGACTGACCTATTTTTAATCTGGATATATAGACACATAAACCAAAGATTTTGTATGTAACAGATTTACTGAGTAATTTGAGCTTTATTTAATCCATTGATATCTCCTCTGAGTTTTGTCTTTATTTTAATTTCAGTTCTATTTAACAGCATGTTTATCTTTTTAAGTTTATACCCAAATACTGTCTTTGCTGATAAGTGCTGTGGACTTGCTGTGTATGTTCAGTATCATATAAAAATTAAACTTGAGGAATGCCAAGTTTTTTCAGTGAACAATTAAATCACATGGAACAAAAGGATTCCAAGCCTATCTTGGATCTGTATTGAGTTAATTACACACGTCAATGGTATACATGTTCATTTTTATTGGAATGCTATCCTGTTTCTCCTGATGGAAGTGTGTGCATATATTTATTGATGAGAACAGCTCAAACTCATCTGTAATGCCCCGTTGTCAAGACTTATGCATATAGGTACTTGAGCAAGGTAATGGAAATTGTTTGCAGAGATAAAATGAAGATAATGTGCAATTCTAGAGGGGAAAAAAAAACTAGTATTGCATTGTCTCCTCATTCCTTTTCCTTGTACCTCTCAGAAAGATGTCAGGATTGTATCCAGCATCTAAGCTTTTTCCTCGAGGAAAAGATAATTGTATTATCAAGTGAAATAAATGAAGTGTTACAAGGTACATAATTCAAAAATGGCATAGCATGTGGTTCAAATAAGAAGTGTGTTACAGTAATCACATTGAGGTTTATCTTGAAGCTTTTGTGAAGAAGAATTTTAATTACTCCCAGGCACACTGTTCCTTTGTCAAACCTGAAGCCTGTGACTCAAGTAACACCGGTTCCTGCCTGGAATATTGTTTCAAACAGAAAAGGTGGAAGCTACCAGAAGATACCTAGTGGATATGTTTCGGAGTTAGGTTAGTAATGAGGAGAATGCAATCATAATAGATTAAATCTTGAAACTGGACATTACAATTTACTAATTAACTGCAGGAGCTTTCCAGTTTAAATCATACTGAGCACCCAATTGGACGGTTTCCTTGGGCCGTGAACAAATGATCAAATGTAGATGTATTACTACTAAGTTCTTCAGAATTTGAAAATAATGTGATATTTGTGAAAGAGGAAACAGCATTTCTTTCATTACTCTTGTTCTTATTGCAAATCTAGGCCAACTCGCATTAGCCTGCCAAATTTTATTGCTAAATTTACATACCATTCAGAAGTAGGGAAGTATGTGAAGAGGACATGTGGAGGCTACAAAATTACATAGTTTTAAGTGTAGGCAAAGATTTTGCAAATGGCATTTAATGTGAAAATTGTCCATTTTGACAGGAACAATTTTAAAGAAACTTGTCTAAATCATGCAAGACTGCAGAGCCCCAGGATCTGGAGGGATCCAAGTGTCCTGGTGCTAGAATCGCAAAAGGCTAGTTTGCATGTACTGCAAGTAATTAGGAAAGCTGAAAGAATGCTATCATTTACTGAGGGGAATTGATTACAAAAGTAGAGAGGTTATGTTTCAGTTATACAGGGCACTGGATAAAACTGGTGAGACCATGCCTGGAGTACTCTTCAGTGTTAACCTTTTATTTAAGGAAAGATGTAAATGTGTTAGGAGTTCAGAGAAAGTTACTACACTAATACCAGGAATGGGTGGGTTGTCTTGTGAGGGAAGATTGCAGAGGTTATGTTTGTATCCACTAGAGTTTAAAATAATGTGGAGGGGATGTTCCTTTTTGTAGGAGAATCTAGAACTAGGTGTCATGGCTTAAAAATAAGGGGTCACTCGACCAAAATGAGAAGACATTTTTCTGAGGGTCGAGAGAGTCTCTTGAACTTTTTTTTTCCCCCTTGAAAGGCACTGGAAGAGCCTTTGAATATTTTTAAGACAGAACTAGATAGATTCTTGATTTAACAAAATGGTGAAAACTTTAGGGATAAGCACAAATGTGGGCTTGAAACACATTCAGATCAACCATAACCTCACTGAATGGTGGAGCAGGCTTGAAGGGCTGAATGGCCTACTCCTCCTCATTCATATGTTTGTTTGACTGTACTCTCTTATTTAGCTCCCTAGTCATTAGCTTCTTGGCCTGATCGTTGTTTCCATTCCATGATCTAATTAATCTGACGTTGGTTTTCTCGCGTTTGGAACACCGTACTCCTGTTATTGTTCACTGCTGCCCCAGAGTGAAAGCAGCTTATGGTCCAGTATAATAAACTCCCTCAAATTGCTGGCCAACTTTTTAAGGGAATTAATACTAGAAGTGTTTATGTTTAGTCAATCCTGTACTTGACTCGCGAATACCACTTTCATTACAGATCTTGATCCAAAGGCTCGCAGGCGGTTTATGAAGAAGATTCGTGGGAAACAGGTTTTTATGGCATTTGCTTATGGCAGAGGTCAGTCTGTACTTCCTCCACGCTTGCAACATAATCTTCCTGCGGGAAGATCCTCTTCCCTCCCTCCACCTCAAAGCGGCAACTTTGCTCATTACGATCAGTACAGAGTCCCACCACCACCTCAGAGAGCTGGAAGAAACAACTATTCTCCATCCAGGTTTGCAAATAACAAGCAATTAAAATTGCAACATCTGAGATTTAGACCTTGTGCGGTGGGGGGGCTATGTCACTCGAAACGATCAAAAATAAAACTAGCCATGTTGCATGGCATTACGATTTACATATTTGGGAGTTCCTTTTATGATTGCAGGTCTTTGGATATAGTGACCCCCCCCCCCCCCCCCCCCCCCCTTTTCAAATGTGAAGCATTCTTTTAGTTTTAACAAACTCCAGTGAAGCACAATGTGTGGGTAATGGATGCCAGTAGCTCCAGGCCAGTAGGAAAACCTGTTTTCTCACGACACTAAAGAGAACTCCAGTGTGTATCACGAAATCAATACATTTGTGTGCTATCATTTGCCCAGCCATGGGGGAGGGTATTGTAGGGAGACACAATAACGTGTAGGAGGAATGACTAGCTTGTGTTATTTGTCGTAAATCAAGTACTCTTCCAAGTAAATAATCCTATGTCTTGGGAATGATTTAAGAAAACACCGAGGGGGGAAAAAAAACACTTTCTGATCTTTTCTAGGAATCAGGCCACTCGATTTGTGAGTCAACATGGCTTTGTTGATCCTGACTACATCTACAGCTTTTCTGGCTCAGGGAAGAGATGTTATCAACAATATGACAATTTCACCTATCGATCTCGGTAATATGTTTCATGCTTTTATTTCAAAATAACTTGTTAAGATTACATGCCCGTAAAATTGGGATACTAACCAGCGGTGTGTTCTAAAACATTCTGCTATTGGTGAGATGAGTTCTTGAAGCTGATTTCATGACGTTTGAGTCATTTGCAGATAGAGAAATGTAGAGGCAAAAAAGAAAAAAAAAACAATTCTGAGAATGCATGGCATATAGGTCAGTATTCAGCAGAGAAAAGCTGGTTTACGAAGATTGTTTGAAATCTAAAACTGAATTCTTTCAGATACTACCCTGTATGTTGTGTTTCTGCAATTATCTGTTTATACTTGGAAGTATTATAGGCTATCCTTTGACGCATACCATTGTTAGTAAGGAGGACTGATAAGTGCACAGTTCCAAGTGGCCTGGATGAGTGCAGCTCCAGGCCTATGAGCATTCCATCGCACTTCTAATTTGTAGTTTTTTGAGGAGACAGGCGGTGAGATACTTGCTGTATATTCTCAGGTTTCAGTTTTTCTGTAGTTCCGGCATTTATGTGATTGACCAGAACAATATCTGGAACAATGGTAAGCCCCAGGATGATGATGCTGGAATAATTATCAGGGGAGATGATTCTGTCTAATTGGAGATGGTTACCTCTTTGGCATGATGTTACTTGTTCCAGTTGAATGTTGCCCAGGCTTTGTTGCATGTAGGCATGGGCAGCTTCATTATCTGAGAAGTTGAGAATAGCACTGAACAACAGTGACCAACCACAATTCTTTATTTTTGGAGGAGTGTTCATTGAAGCAGCTGAAAATGGTTGGGTCTAGGAATCTGCCCTGAGAAACTCCTGGAGTCCAGACAACTGGTCTTGGACAACAACAATCTTCCTTTGGTGTGAGGCATGAAATGTTGGAGGAGCTTTCCCTGATTCCCATTGATTTAAATTTTGCTGGTGTTCCTTAGTGCCACACACTTGACATCTAGGACAGTTGTTCTCGTTTCACTTCTGGAATTTAGTTCTTTGTCCATGTTTGAACGGAGACTAATGAGGCTTGGAGCAGAATGATCCTGGGAGAACTCAGCCTGAAGATTGATTGAGTTCGTAACATCTGATAGTGCTTTTGATGACACCTTCCATACATTCTCTGATTGAGAGTAGACTGGGCAAAAAGTAGCCAGATCAGATTTGTCTTGTATTTTGTGGGCAGTTGATAACTGGATAATTTCCAAATTCCTGTAGTATAGCTATATTGGAGCAGCTTAGCTAGGGCTGTGGCTGGTTCCTAAACACAAGTTTTTTTTTGCCCTTTAGGAGCTATGTTGTTGGCCACTCATAGGCTTTATATTATTTAGTGTGTAATTTAGAAAAATGGTCTAACGGGCTTCATTGAATCAAAGTTAATATAATGTGTTATTAGAGAAGATTTCAGGAGAAGTTTTTGATTAGGTCTTTGAAGTACTAACCAGTGGAATAGTTTAAGGGGGTGCATTGAAATCCAGATAACCGCTGAGTTGTAAATGATTGGAATTCCCTTCTAGGGGAGAGAGTAACTAATGGGATAACAGATAAAATTGCTCAGATGCTGATGGTATTGATTTTAATTTGATAAGTTTTTATCATTCATTTACAACTTCATATTGTTTGCTCCATTTTTTAAAACAAAAAAGGATATTTTTGTTGAATTTTGATAGCTATTTAAAAATCACCCAAATGGCAATGCTGGATCTTGCTTATACTAATGGGGAAAGGTGGGGAAAGTCTCTTTAGGAGCTAAGGTTGGAAGTAACCTGTCTGGACCATTTAATGTTGCTTCTCGTTAGATAAATTTGGAACAGCTTTAGTAAATGTATAAGACCAGATGACCTGCTAAGCTTCCTTGATGGGAAAGAGTGTATGGTGACTTGAAGAAGGATGACAAAAGAAATCAGTTCAGAGGGAAGGTGAAGAACAGACATGTTGAGAGCTCCTTAATTCCCTCTGCCTACCCCCACCACTGAAGGTGCAGTGAGGTAATATTTTCACTCCTATAAATGTGCAAACTATGTGTCTCAAAAACTAATGGACAAAAATGTATGGGTTAGGTTGATTGGCCATGCTAAATTGCCCCTTAGTATCCTGGAATGCATAGGTTAGAGATGAGCAAGGTAAATATATGGGGTGACGAGAATAGAGCTTGGGTTGTCATTGAAGACTTGGCCTTCTGCACTGTAGGGTTTCTATGACTTGTAATTTCAACAAAACTTTGTACAAAGTCTTCACCCAAGGAATAACTGATCAATTTTTTGATGATGGTGCAGTTCGGAATACTCGAATTTCTAAAGGATCCTCTAGCATTGGGTGAAAGGGAGATTTGACTTGATTTTTTTTAAAATAAAAATGTTTTGATGTTATGGATTGTCTCAGCTGCTGTGCTGGGATTTGTCACAGTTGTCGCACTGTGAGCAGAGTTTTCAGAGCAGTTTGTTGAATGTGAATTGGCTTGGTGCTGCTTCAGTAAGGTGAAGCTCTTAATAAAATTAACTGCAGTTACAGAACATCAGCCAGTCAGGGAAAAGCCTCAGGAAGAGCTGTGTAATTGTAGTCATTTTGAGTTAAGTGTGGCAGGGGTACACACTCCACTGATTGCCCTCTTGTTTTGTATGGTTTTCAAATCATTGCAAATGAGAGTGTCCAAGAACAGAAGTTAATTTGTGTAACTTTCATGATTTTCTTAATATTTATTGACTTTATCTTCAGAATATATTCTTTCCCAGTTCTTTGAGCTGGGTAAAATTTTGCATCTTACCACAGTACAGCATCTTGGCAACTTCAAGAGAAGCAGATGAATTCTCTGGCATTAGGACATGTTGCATTTCTTTTAAAACCAAAAAAAAACCTGATTTTGGAATGCATCTTGTATTTGTTGCAAAATAGGGGCTAAAATAAGCATAAACAAAGGATAATGCATTTTGATTCATTATGGATAAAGTACAAAATGCCATCCTTTCCAATAGATTTCTTTTCAGAGAAAGTTACTTTTACTGGTACGCCTTAAATATTCAAAATTTGTTTGCTATATTTTCACAGCATAGCATTAATTGTGGCTTGTGAATTTTTTCCTGTTTTCCACTAGCTGTTACACCAGAAGTCGCAAACCCATTCAATATGTTAAGGATTGCCAGTTTGGCTATATACCAGAGAATGAGGAGGAACCAAGAACAGCTGAAGAAACTGTAGCTTTCTATGAAATTGAAGAAGGAAATGAGCCAAATTTTCCTGTTGTACATGTGAGTGACAACTGCAGCATAGCTACTTACATTTGACAACAAAAAATGTTAAGAGTTACAAACAAATGCTCAGCACAGCAGGCAGCATCAATCTCTTATTCTCATTTTTGCACAGTTACAACTTGGCCCACTTGCCTCTTGCCATCATTTCTCCATCCATTCCTTCTCTTCCCTCATTAATTAAATCCTCAATTGTATCTTAACATGATTCCCCTCAACCCACTCTTTCCTCCCACCCTGTGTAGCAGTACATTTCTCCTGACCAGCCAGGAATACTTAACGCGGTTGTTGCTAGTCTTGTATCAGTATTGTCCATTGTATCTTGATGCTTTTACATTGCCATGGTTCCTTCTCTGGTAGACATCTACAATCTGTTCTTGCATGTAAGCAGTTTTTCTACAACCTTCAAGACTTTGTCCATTTTTACTGTGAGCAAGCTCTTAATTGCTGGACATAAATTTCCAGAACCCTCTGCCTTGACGAGTTTTTTTTTATATACTGCATCCCTACGTCTAAGCTGTCTTACAATGACAGTAACTATAAAGTCAAATGTTCTTGAACTACAAGATTGATGGTTTCAGAAAATAATTAGCATTTTAACAATTGGTATTATTGTTTGTTAATCTTGTTGAGATGCAGAGATAAGAAATGAGCATAACTGAGTAGCCAAAGTAGGTACAAAATTGATTAGCGGAAAAGCAACTGGACAGAAATGGAACCACTTACCAGATATTTAAGACACAACCCATGCTCGACCATTCTAATGTGGAATATATTTAAAGTGAGCAAAAACCTAGGCTGACTATTTAGTATAGTATTGACAGAGCACGTCATTGTCAAATTCTTCAGACCCGATAGTAAACCCAGGTTCCAATCACTTAGTGTTTCATGTGGATAGCAATGAACACAGTGTTTTAATTTTAATTCATTCAGAGGATGTGTTTAAGTGGAATACCCATGGAAACTTTACATCAGTTACAATAAGATCAAGTTAATTCCCATTGCACTGAAGTTCCATCATAATGCAACTAGAAATTAGCGCTACATATTTTTGTACAGCATTGAACACTGCACAAAGGTCTATGAAAATGATGCATCTAAAACTGAAGATTGCTAAATTAATTGTCCTTATGATTCTCATTTCTAGAACCAGTCTGCTTCCTCTTTACAAGCTCAAGCTGGGTACTGGGTAACCAGAAGAGGAAGCCCAGTCTCTGGGAAGCAGGTGAATTCCTGTCCTGAAGATGCTGATGAACAAAATGATGGTGGTGAGTAGAAATGTATGATGGAGTTTCCATCAATCTAATTGCACCATTTTGTTTGGCAAATTCAACTATAGATTTCTTAAATTTGGTTTCAGTATTGTCAGTTAGTTGGGATAATGGTTACGTATTACCATAATGTAACTGGCAGATGAGGGTTGTTTTTCTTGATTTATTTATCCATTTTAAAATTTGACATGGAGGAATGCCGAGTTTGAAGACAAGTTGATATGAGGGGCAGGATCTTCTAACCATGCTTGTCCCAAGGCCAGAAGATCCCATCTAAAGTCAACAGACCGTTACAAGGTCCATGTCCTGTCCGCTACGATTCCTGTGGCAGGGCAGGGAAAATTCCACCCAAAGATTTCAATTCTGGTCCAACTGCCTGAAAACCTTTGCAGAAACAAATGAGCAAGTGGGTTTAATGGTTTCCATGATTTGGGTTTATCTGATGTACTAATTGGGTGTGTTTGCCAAGTTGTTGACCATGAAGGTTCCTGGTCTCGATGCTTTCAGTAAGTTGGCTACTTCATTAGAAAGCAAAAGCTGAAAAGATTCATATGCAGAAATTCAACAAAGAAACAGACCTGTCAACTGAAATATATGATCTTGATATATCCTCCACATAAGCCAGTGTGCTGATGCTACTCCTAATACCTTTTTTTTTTTTACCTCCCTCTAATTCCATTGCCAATCTAATCTATTAAAAATTTGGGCTTTAGCCATCAGCTCCAAAATGCATTCCATAAGTCCCACAACCAGTGTTTCTGGTGAATGAGTGAGTGAGTGTACCACAAACTGGGTGACACTGCTCAGGCTTCATCTTGTGGGACCATCCACAATTTGAAGGGGCCACACATTGAAATCAGTCAATTTGTGTCTTGTTCCCTTAATCTTCTGTTGTAAAGACAACAGCACCGACTCCATATTTGTATTCCCTCATAATAAGACATACTAGTCAACCTGTACTTGTGTTCCTTGCCTGAACACCCAGCCTGCAGTGTGGAGCTGTTGCTTCAAATGTGGCCGTACTTCAGTTTTATATGGATTCTTCATTATAACTTGAATATCCGTATATTCAGTTGGTCTTTTCTATGGTTGTCTCTACTTCAGGTGTCGCTTTGTCTTGTAACCCAGAATGCAAAACTGATCTGCTTTATCATCCAATCAAAGTCTAACCATTGAGTTATTTTAAACTCAAATATGCCACTGCCTGCTTGCATTGAACTTGTTTTGTTGTCTCTTCCACCACTTGTAACTTTTCCCGCTCTGCAGAATTATTTACTTTATTTCCTAATTTTAGTTTAGTCTGTGAATTTGGATTTCCTCCCACCCCCAGCTATATTACCAAATCACTGATTTACTTAATCTGTAGAAGTAAAAACATAACATAGAAACTTAGAACATTACAGCACAGTACAGGCCCTTTGGCCCTCAATGTTGTGACGAGCCATGTCCAAACCCAAGATCAAGCTATCCCACTCCCTATCACTCTGGAGTGCTCCATGTGCCTATCCAATAACCACTTGAAAGTTTCTAAAGTGTCCAACTCCACTATCACAGCAGGCAGTCCATTCCACACCCCAACCACTCTGAGTGAAGAATCTACCTCGGAGATCCCTCCGACATTTCCCACCATGAACCTTTTATGTCCAGTAGTAACAGCTACTACACGGGTAGGAAAGAGGCTCTCTGGTTTCTACCAATTCTGCCAAGTAGCCACAAACTGAGTTCTAAGAAACATTATTACTCACTTGCAACCACTCGCTAAGAAACTGCCATTACTCCTACTTCTTGTCTTCCTCCTTTCTAATGGATTTGTAACCCTATCGTCTATAAATTCTTTGTATATAAAAAGAAGTGTAAAAGTAAAGACTTGGAGGGAATTCCACAAAAGTAGAACCGAGGTGTCTGAAGGTTTTTCCACCAGTGACATTGAAGTTATTTACTGAACCATCGCTCGTTGGTAGGCTATGCACTTTTTTGCACTAGCCATATGTGGATTTTTGCCATTGATGATTTTGTATCTTACCAA
This sequence comes from Carcharhinus amblyrhynchos, assembly GCF_965287045.1. Taxonomy (NCBI): domain Eukaryota; kingdom Metazoa; phylum Chordata; class Chondrichthyes; order Carcharhiniformes; family Carcharhinidae; genus Carcharhinus; species Carcharhinus amblyrhynchos. Next base: position 137,700,056 of record NC_137327.1, read on the forward strand.
TACTGGTAGCTCACCAGTGATTATTTTTTTTCACATATGAGTTCCACCAGTTCAGTACAGGTGTGTTCTATTCACTTGACGGTTTCATCTGTTTTCATGGGTATATGTTGTATAATGAAAGATACATTATGGTTACTAGGGTAAAGTGGTGATAGCTGTCCTTGCAATTTGGTTTCCTGATTTTAGTTTTTGATGTATGGTTTTTTTTTGTTCTAAGATGTGGTTAGCCTTTAATTTTGAAACACTTTGTTATTTTGTTTAAAAGTAGATTGCTCGAAGATTTTAAAGTTCTAGGTAGTTTCACTTGAGGAAAAAGTGCTGCTTTGGTAATGTTGATCCTCATTAACATGGCTTCTTGCTGATGACTGCTTTTTCTTGTCATGAGTTCCACGTAAATTTCCTTCTCCAGAAAATTTGACTGCTGTTTCTATTCTCAGGAGAATATCATGAAGACTTTATTTATGCAGCAACAGGTTAGTATGGTGTACACAGTGCTAGATATTGTAGTGAAGTTACAGCAATTTTAATGAAACTTCAATAAATTGTAATGAAATTTACAAAGTTATACTGAGTTTTAATTTTCCCTGGCCGTGTTGGCCAGGCCATATTTATTGTTCACCCATTATTTATTACTCATATTTATTATTTATTATTCACCCATCATGCCCATAGATTTTGGTAATGGGCATTGTATTATAATATTAAATGAGGAATTCCAGGATATTTACTGGCAACATATGTCCAAGTCAAGATGGTTTCTCACTTTGAGGGACATTGGAAGTGGTGATTTCACTTTTCACTTCGTGTTGATTTTGTATACAAGTCATGTTTATATGTAGATCCTGCATATTGTAATCGCACCAGTTATGTGACCAGGGCACAAATCAAGTGAATGATATGTTGGGCATTTCCAGGTAAATGGTGACTTATGTCATCGCTCCACTTTGAGCCTTTATAGGTGGTGGGAGAGAGAGAGATGATGTGACAGGTCAGGAGATAAATCGTTCATTGCAGAACATCCAGTATTTCTCCTGTTTTTATGGTCACAGTTTTGATGTGACTGGTCCAGTTCATCATTTTGCCCATATATACCCTTCATTTCCCCTCCTGTAGTCCAAATTCAGTTCCAGACTGCTAAATGGACAGCTGTGGGTAGAAAGCTGGCATGAGACTTTTAAAAAATTCCTCCAGAGGACCAGTGGTGTGACTGGCTGAATGCACTCAGGTTTTAAGACGTAAGGAAGCTTGGTGACTTTTTTTTCCTTTATTCCTTACTCCACTTTCTCTCTCAATATGTCTGTAATCCAGACAGTTTACATTTTGTGCGTCTCCAAGCACAGGTAGGAAAGAGGCTCTGGTTTCTACCAATTCACTTGCCCATTCATCAAGAAATGGTCCAGATAGATTTGAAGATTTAAAATACAAATAATTGTTTGAAATCATTTCAGAACTTAAAGTGAATTTAATCTGGGTCCTTTTTAGTGTTCTCTTTTAGTCTGACTTACCAGCATTTATGCATTTCACAAGGCAAATGGGTCCAACATAGACCTGATTTCCTTCAAGAAAGTGTAGGTATACATTTGTGCATTGCCTTTTTTCCAAAAGTGCATTACCATGTTCTTAGTGAAGCTTCCTGTTGAATTCATAGAATGTTGGAACATTGTAATCTGTCAGAAGATATTTAGCCAAGTGCCTGATGGCTTAAGTGAAATCCATTTCTGGAATTCTAAAATAATTTAATGCTGAAAGCTTGTTCTGAATGCAGACTTACTTTGATATTCATCAATAAATACCATGTCAGTTTAAATTAACACCCAGATTGTAGCTGGAATTAATATAATGCATTCATACCAGGATATGACATTTAGGGGGATTCTGAATTCCTGCTATTCATCCACTACAATACAGAAATTTTCATCTTTGATTTTACACCTTAAGAAACTTGTATATTCTCCTTGGTGTTATGATTCCTGGATTTAAAAAAAAAAATTGGTGACAAGTTCCTTTCTCACATCAATTGCACTTTCTAAATTCGAGCAGTTAAAGTCAAGAATGTTGAATAATTTTCAGTTTGTAGCTGCTGTGTACGTATTGAAATAACTTATCCCAAGCCATTCAGGATTTGATCACTGTGTGACCTGAATTTTATTGTACAGGAACTTTAAGATGTATTTTTAGGCCCAGTAATGCAGTTGCAGTTTTAAGTTGACAATGGTTTTGGGATATTCAGCATTTCTTTGATTGTTAAAAGTGTAACCGGTTCTTTGCCTTGCTGGTTTCCAGAAGTGTATAACTTCAATTCTTCCACAGATTCAGCATATTCAGATCCAACAGTGTATAGTACAGCAGAATCTACAGCTAACCTTGTAAGTATGCTTCAATTACCAATTTTCATTTTAAGATATTCTCTGGGGGACAAAAAAGCTTTAGTTTTGAATACAGAGCTAAATTTGAACGTAGATCAACTAACCAACTTGAACATTTTGGTGACAGTGCATCTGAGCATAAAATTCAAAATGTATGAATCTACCAGATAATTCCTATTATAAGTACTTGTTCAAGTATTGATTCTGTGCAGCAAATATATCATTGCATATTAATATCACTATTTCTTTAATATATATTCCCTTTTTAGACGGCCCTAGAAATCTTTACCTTGGATTGTGTCTTGTACCATCAAGAACACTGATCATATACAAGAATTTTCCACCATGTTGAGGCATTAAGTGGCAAATGGCTCCCAAAATGTATAATTGTGAGGTGATGGATTCTGTTGCCATGTACACTGCTTAGATCATCTAAGTAGAGTAGGGCAGCAAAGGGATCTGAGGGTATAGAATATACAAAGTACTAAAAATAGTGATGCTTGTTAACGAGGACTTTTTTAAAGCAAACCAAACAGTCGGATCATCTTCCTTAAATTCCATTTTCTCACCAATTGCTTAAATCCCTTCACTCCCTGGAACAAAAAAGACTGCCTTGTTCTGGCCTTAAATATATCTGGAGCATCCACGTACTCTGTAGGCAAATCCAAAGATCCACAATCCTTTGTGAAAATTTCTCAATTTTCCAAGATCAACTCATCATCCTGAGGATGTGCCATGGCCCATCCCATGTTTTGGATTCTTCAGCCCAAGGAAATCACCTTTGTCTGTCCTGTTGGGCCCCTTCAGACACTCATGTTTCAATGGGATCAAACATCGTTCTCCTGTATTGCAGAGAGTATAGAGACAATTTACTCAACCTTTCATCATATAACACCCCCTTGCCCCAGGAATCAATCTGGTGAACCTCCAATGTAATGTCTCCAATGTAAATATCTTCTTTAATTCTGGTGAGTAAAACTGTGCACAATACTCCAGCTGTGGTCTGTCCAAAGCCCCAAACAATTTCCTCACGCTTGTGGTCTAATCCCCTTAAAATTAAAGGCCAACATGCCTTTTTTCCCTAATTGCACGTTGTATCTCATTAACTTTGTTCTTTGTACAAGTATGTACAAATCTCTCTAAACATCAATGTTTGATTTATTATAGTCACGTGTATTAGTATGCAATGAAAGGTATTGTTTCTTGCACTCCACATACTATTCATAGAGAAGGAACATTTAAAAGTTTTGTCTTTGTTAAACATAATCATCTGCTTTTCTTACTATCGAAGTGAATAACCTCCTAATTTCTTCGTGGTAAAGTTCACCTGCTACTTTTCTGCCAACTCCTTTAATCTGCCTATATCCTTTCAGTCTGTGTCCTCACAGTTTACATTCCCACCGCATTGCTGATCAATCTAATCCATCAATATAGAGATAAATAGCTGAGGTCTCAGCACTGATGCTTGCAATGCTCCAATAGTTTAGCCTATCAACTCAAAAATGGCCCGTTTATCCTTACTCTTTGCTTCCTAGCCACTCATAATATATGCTAATATATTGCCCCTGATGAGCCTTTATTTTGCTGCTTAACTTTTTGCGGAGTGCCTTGTCAAATAACTTCAAGCATACCACGTTACTGATTTGGCTTTATCTACCCTCCTATTTAATTTCTCAATTTTAGTCTGGTGGGCGAGTGACAGCTAGGGGTAGAAATGAAGAGGTGTCAATCTTGGGTGAGGCATCTCTGTCAGAAGCCCTGTCCTGACTGGCAGCACCTTTCCCTTTAAGGTTCAAGTGACTTCTGAATATCTCCCAAGACCCCACTTGGGTTTTCCCTTTGACAGATGACAGTATCTCCTGTGGCCAATGCAGTGTTGCCCTTGGAGAGCTGCTGGCCAATCTTGTTAGAGTACAAAATGGTAGTGGGGCTGTCTGGGTTGGCTAGGATGTCTGATTCTTTGGACATTCTGACCTAATATATTTGTCAAATACTGTTTCCTTTTTCTAAAGCCATGTTGGTTCTTATCTGATTGACTTTAAGCATGTTCTTTAATAATAGACATAGGGAAAATGCTAAAATCGGTCAGGCCAACTAGCCATGTGTCCTCTGATTCTCCCTTATCTTTATTGAATAGAGGTATTAGATCTGTTGCCTGGGACCATTCTAGAGTCTAAGGAATTTTGGAAGTTGTGATCATCTCTGTAGCTCTGTGTTTTAGAACCCTAGAATACTAGGTGTTCGGGCCCTGGGGATTGTTCTGGAAGCCAGCAATGAACAAGCAAAAATTTGATTTTTTTTTTTAAAGAGAATATAGGGTAAACTAGCCAGGAATGTAAAAAGTGAGATTTTAGAAGTACCTGCCCCCGGTATATCAAAAGGAGAGCAATTAAACATTCCCCCTTGGAGATGGAGGCAAGAAAAACTATCATGAAATGAAAGTATAGCAGAGACATTGAACAAATATTTGCATGTCTCTTCATGAGAGAAGATGCAGATTATAAAGCAGAAATACAGGGTAACCAAGGGGCATGATAAGAATGAGAAACTTGAGGTGAATAATATCAGCAGAGATAAAGTTCTGGAGCGATTCAAAGCACTAAAAACTGACCTCACTTCACAGCCTGAAGGAAGCTACGTGTGATTGAAACTTCCACTTTGAGTTTTATTGCGAGTAAAACACTCTTAATCCTCAGGCTTCCTACTATTCTTTGCAACAGTATAGCCTGTTCTTTAAATCTAATACTATCCTTAACTTCCCCAAATAGCCTAAGGATGGTTCTGCCTTGCTGAGGTTTTATTTCAATTGTTGAATATCTTGAATTGTTTCTTCAAATGTGCCCCACTATTTATTTACCACCTTTATCTTTAGTATATTTATCCAGTCAGATTTCCCCTCCAACCTATATAATTGACTGTATAAGATTTTTGCTTGTGAATGAAGTTTGGTGCTCTCAAAGTTGATGTAGAACGCAGTTATATTATCATCCCCCACCCTGGACTTTTTACTGTGGGATTACAAAATAATATTACTTCATTACACAACACTAGATCTAAAAGATTTATACCCAATGTGTTGTTCCAGTAAATTTATTGCAAAAGTATTCTACAAATTTTAGGTTACCTTTTCCCAATTTGATTAGTTTACACGAATACTAAAGTCCCCAGGGTTGTTATGTTGCCTTTTTTTAGTAAACTAATTTTTTACTTGATGCTCTGCTCAACATTATAAGGGGACCTGAAGGCTACTCCAGCTGACACTTATTACAAATTTCCACATGTACTGGCTCTGTACCAAGACCCTTTTGGTGCTATTGTCATCCTTACTAGGGTGCCTAGTCCTCTTGCTTTCTGCTTCTCTGTGTGCTATTTAATTCTACACCCCCAACAATCCCCCTTAGTCACCTTGTAACCATGTCTTTGTAATAGGTTAAAACCATTTCTCACTCTGGCACTAGTTCATCTATTTCATAAATAATTCATGCATTCAGAATGTCCTTTAATTTTATTTGCATATTCTTAGCTCTGACTTCATTTGTGGTGTACAATTGCTGATAAACACACTATTCTTTCCTGATGCACTCTGCCCATGTTTACACAGATTGCTATACTGAACCACCCTATCAGCTATTTTCCATCATCTGCAGTGAATCTTTGTGAGGAATGGATCTAATAACAGCATATGATGCATGCCATGCAGATATGCATTATGTATGGAGAAATACTTAGTTTTTGAGCCTTCTACCAGGGGGTGCAATTTTTCCTTATCTACTGTCTAGATCTTGAATACCTCCATCAAACCATCTCTTCTGCAAGGAAAATAGTCCCAACTTCACCAAACATATAACTGAAGTTCCCCCTTGTTTGCAAGGGGGTAAAATGTTGCCAAATTGCCTATTGTGTACTTTTTACACCTAAAATCCAAACAATAGTTTGCACTTTAAGTTTTATGGAGGAGGGAGAACAAAAACATTTATGCCTTGTGGTTTAATGCCTAAGTAATGTCAAACCTTTCTTCACCCATGTTGTATCATCTCAAAAATGAAAACATTTATTATTTGGAAAAAAAACTCAAGTAACTCAGTCTTGGGAGGAGTTCGCTGCTGGTGATGACTTTGTGGGGGGCGGGTGGTGGTGGAGGAGCCCCTGAGATTTCCATGGTACCTGATCTCGGCTTCACCACTGTGTTTAGGCCCTGTCTCATTGATGGTGTAAAACGCACTCTCCTGGTCTTTAAGTGTCATAAGGTCTGGAGTGAGAACCTCCCTGTTTCTCTGGAAAGACAGTAAAAAGTCTGACAACACCAGGTTTTAGTCCAACCGATTTATTTGATAATACTCACAAGCTTTCGAGGTTTCCCTCTTCATCAGGTGAATGGAGAGTTCTGGCCTCAGACAGAGAATATAAAGCACAGACAGTTTAGAGATTACTGATTAGAATACGAATCCTTACACCTAACCTTCTGTTCAAGACCTGAAGTGGCTGACAATGTGAGTGGAAGGAGCACTGATCACAGGTTACAGAGATGTGTATTGTCTCCAGACAGTACAGTAAGTGAGGTTTTGCAAACCCAGGCAAGTCATGGGGGTTACAGATAGTGCGACATGAACCCAAGATCCCTTGGGTTCATGCTTCGGGACATCCTTTCTTGCAACGTATCAGGTAGATGTCCCGAAGCATGGTACATTGGGGAGACAATGCAGACGCTACGACAACGGATGAATGAACATCGCTCGACAATCACTAGGCAAGACTGTTCCCTTCCTGTTGGCGAACACTTCAGTGGTCACGGGCATTCAGCCTCTGACCTTCGGGTAAGCATTCTCCAAGGCGGCCTTCACGACACACGACAGCGCAGAGTCGCTGAACAGAGACTGATAGCCAAGTTCCGCACACATGAGGACGGTCTCAACAGGGATCTTGGGTTCATGTTGCACTATCTGTAACCCCCGTGACTTGCCTGGGTTTGCAAAACCTCACTACTGTCTGGAGACAATACACATCTCTAACCTGTGATCAGTGCTCCTTCCACTCTCAATGTCAGCCACTTCAGGCCTTGAACAGCAGGTTAGGTGTAAGGATTCGCATTCTAATCAGTAATCTCTAAACTGTCTGTGCTTTATATGCTGTGTCTGAGGCCAGAACTCTCCATTCACCTGACGAAGAGGGAAACCTCGAAAGCTTGTGAGTATTATCAAATAAATAGGTTGGACTAAAACCTGGTGTTGTCAGACTTTTTACTGTGTTTACGCCAGTCCAATGCCGGCATACCCACATCTCTGGAAAGAAACTTGCTAATTTTCAGTCAGACCCTGAGACATTGGGCAGAATCTTCGCGAAAGAAAAAGGCAATGAGTTGTTTTCGTATTGGCCATAGCCAAGGAATGTTAATCCAATGCAAGAGGTAATGGACAAAAATCCAATTATTGTTTGCCTTGTAGTCTATTCAGGAAGCATGTTCTGCTGCAGAGCCATCCCAGGAGTGCCAGGATGACGCACACTACAATTATTCACAGCAGGTACATTTTTTCCCCAGAAGAAAGCAATTGGTTATATTCCTGCCTATAATCTGATGTTGAATATGCAGAAATGTATTGATTTATTTTAACAAAATAACTGAATACAATTCCATTTGCTTTTCATGTTATTAGCAAGTGACTTGGCATGTTTTATCTTTTGGAAATTGTATTACAAAATGCTTGTAAAGTGTTGAAACTTGTAAAGGTCAAATTTAACCACTGATAACATGCAACCTATGTCATTCCTCCTTCTTCAAGACCTGATTGTTTTATACTTAAATGGATTCGTCACTGCTAGTTGTTTAATTTGGAAATTGGAAGAACTGAAATTTATTTCGGAACTACTTAATAGCAGAGCAAATTGGCTTAAGTTTCGACAATATTACACTTGCAGTATGTGAAACCTCCAAATGTAGTGAGACATCTGACGCACTGCACATCCCTTTTTTGGCTGACCATGTGCAGGAGTTGAACATTTATCTTATTCCTAATGTGTATGATTACACTAACTGGATTTCTTGATGGCATAAAGAAGTTGAGCAGGTCAGTTACAGCCCATTGACCCTGACCAATTCTCTTGGGCTGTAATTTAACGAGTTGTTCAAAGACCCTGTGTAGGATGAACAACACTAGACTCTGATCTTGCCTGCATGATCTGTAAAGATAACTTACTGTTTTCTAAATAAAAGTTTTGTGATGAAAATCATCTGTTCCATTGGTGCTAATTGGCTTTTTAAAATTATTTGTTCAATGTGTTTATTGCTGAATTCTAATTGGCCTTGAGAAGGTGATGGTGAGCTGCCACCTTGAAGTGCTATAGCCCATGTAGTGGAGAGACCATCCACAGTGCCCGTAAGCAGGTAGTGTCAGAATTTTGACCCTGTGGCAGTGAAGGGCCACTTACAGCTCTCACTTAGGATGTTGTGTTACTCGAGGAGGAGTGAGGGACTTGTAGGGGATAGTGATCAGAGGATCTTGAGGGGTAGTATCAGCTTTACTTTTTCTATATGGTTGAAGTCATGGATCTGGGAGATTCTGTCAAAGGTGCCTTGGAGAGTTGTCTTATTTACTCAAGGGATGTGTGGTTCACCAACCCTCAACAACCACAACCACCTTCCTTTTGTGCTAGGTATGCCCCCAACCAGTCAAGATTGCATGTACCATGCCCACATCCCCACTGTCCAGCACCATTCCCGTTGACTCTAGTTTGCTAGAACTCCTTAATGGCACACTTAGTTGATGTCAAGGGCAATTAACTCACGTCACCTCTGGAGTTCAGATCGTTTGTCCATGTGTGAGCCAAGATTGTAATGAGGTTAGGAACAGAGCTTCTTGAGCAGGTTATTGCTAAGCAAGCTGCTGCTGTGTTGATGCATGATGATGATGCAGTGGGAAACTGATGGAAGGTGTGAATGTTCTAAAGAGGTTGATCAGGGGTTGCTTTATCCTCGGCAGTGTCAAGCTTTTTGAGCATTTTGAGGCTGCATTCATTCAGGCAAGTAGAGAGCATTCCACCACACTGTGGCTTTTGTTGCTAATGAAAAATATTGGTTAGTCAGTGCACTCACCACAGCATATCCAACCTTTGACCCTAGTTGTTTGACTGGTACAATGACCCATCAAATCATTCTGATGGTAATGTAATTGAATAACTAGTAGTTGATTTTAGACTATTATTGGAAATGCATTGCCAAGTGCTTGTCTGATACACGTGATACTTGGTACAAGTAGATTATTGGCCATGGCATCAGCAATTATTAGAACATTGCAGCTGTAATCTGTGAATTCTGAATTAAGCAGTGCATTTATTTTTAAAGCATATGTATGTTGTGTAAACTTGTTCATTCTTTGTCCTAGATGATGGTAAATTCAGTGGTATCAACATCCAACTGTGGCGGTTCAACCCCTGCTGCAGGCTTTTCCTCGAACTCAGCCACAGAAGCCAGCCAAACTTCAGTCACTTACACAACAGTGCCACAGCAGACGGTTGCATCACCTGTCCTTGTACCTTCTCATCCTGTTGGGAGGCCAGGTATATTATCCAAAGTTAATGCAATCCAAGTAATCTGTGCAAATCACAGCCAGGGATATAAGTGCTTGCGTTTTTTTTCAAAATAATTGATGATCATAAATGCTTGTAACACCATTCAAAGATCCATCAACAGTACAAGTCCATAATATCAAAAATAAATCTTCACTTGGCTGCTGATGTAAACATGGAAACCTTCATACTTGGTATTCCACTGACTACAACAACACAGATCATTTAGTGGAGGAAAATGTACCACCAGCATACTACTTAGTGGTGAGGGGGAAAAGGGGGCTGAGATATTCCTAGCATAAATTCCACCGTTTACACCATTGCTGTTTTATCCTGGATGACCATCTACAACAGGCAAATGGCTCTAACCATTTTTCGTTATCTTTGCATTGAACTAAACCATATCAAGGAGCAATTCAAGTGGTTGTTCACCTTTTTAAATGAAGAGTGATCATCTGTTAGTAAGTCTTAAATGCCTCCACCTGTATGTCAGAGCCCAACCCTGTGTGACCACAAATGTGGAGATGCTGGTGTTGGACTGGGGTAAGCACAGTAAGAAGTCTCAACACCAGGTTAAAGTCCAACAGGTTCATTTGATAGTGAACGCTGTTCCTTCAGGTGAGTGGAGAGTTCTGATCAGATGATCATATGCCCTGTTTTTGCACCGACAACAATCCCACCCCAAGTCCTATCCCCACAATCCCACACATTTACCCCAGTAATCCCTCTAACCTACACATTCTGGGACACTAAGAGGCAATTTAGCATGGCCCATCAACCTAACCTGTACAGTTTTGGGCTGTGGGAGGAAACACATGCAGACACAGAGCATGTGCAAACTCCACACAGACAGTGAATTGAACCCGGGTCCCTGGAGCTGAGGCAACAGTGCTAACCACTGTGCTGTACATCAGTATTGTATTTCGGCTATTTGATCAGAGCTGAAAGGTTACAGAGATCTCATCTGAATGGAAAATGGAAGGTAGCAGGAAGAGGGGTTAATCTAGGTGTAGTTGAATGAATGATGGATGACTCAGTGATTGCAGATGGATTACAGTGGATGTGAGGATGGCATAAAAGTATTGTGTGCAGTTCTGATCGCCACAGTATCAAAAAAAGGACTTGGAAGTTTTGGAGAGCGTGCAAAAAAGGCTTCACCAGAATGTTGCCTGATCTCAAGGGCGTTGGCTATGAGGAGAGGTTGAATAAACTAAGATTGTTTTCACTAGAAAGATGGAGACACCTGACAGAGGTCTACAAAGTTGAGAGGCACAGACTGGGCAAATAATTAGAAGCTTTTTCCCAGGGTGCAAGTGTCAATTACATGAGGGCACAGGTCCTAAGGGAGAGGAGGAAAGTTTAAGGGAGATGTGCAGGGGAAGTTTTTTTTTTGAGTGGTGGGTGCCTGGAATGTTTTGCCAGAAAAAGTGATGGGTACATGAATAAGGAGGGAATAGAGGGATGCAGATCGAGTAAGGGCGGAAGGGTTTTTTGGTTTATTTAGGGCATCGTGATCGGCACGGGCTTAGAGGGCCGAAGAGCCTATTCCTGTGCTGTACTTTGCTTGACAGACAAGCATGACGTACCATGATAACAGCTCCTGGTAGGAGTAGCTTGTGAGCAGCAGCAGTTGTGTCACAGAATTGGCCTGCGGAAGTGCTCAGCAAATGCAGCTTTTTTTTTGAAGTTATAATGAAATGATAAACCAGTTTATAAAAAAGATTTCCTTATACTGACGCACAATGCTTTTTTTTCTCCATGGTTTAAAAACAGATCATTTGGGATGGAACAAGAAATCCAGCCACTTAGTACCTCCTGCACTATTTTAGAATTCCAGTAGATGGTGGTCTTTCATTAATCTTTCAGAAAAATTTATAGCAGCCAAAGCTCCAAACTTTCCTCATCAAACCTAGCATGATAGTTTGTTTATTTATTTATTAGCATCACAAGTAGGCTTACATTAACACTGCAATGAAGCTACTATGCAAATCCCCGAGCATGAGCTCAGGTTTTTTGCATTGGTTTTTTTGCACTGAACTTAGTTGAAAGCAATAAATTGTGAAATATTAGAATTGATTGTGGCAAAAACAGTGCCTGAAATAGTTTTCCCTTGAACCAAAAGCACTGACTTTTTTTCTTGTTTTAAATCCAATTTTGATTAGAAAGGGCTCTCGCTTATTCTTCGCTTCATATGCTGTGCTCTGGCTCCATGACATATTGAAATGTCAGGGGAAGAAAAAGCACCATAATCTCCTGTTCAGTGTCAGTTATGCTTATACCTCTCTCGTGTCCTTGATGGTAGTGAAGGGGAAATTAAATATTGCACTAGGATTATTTGGATCACCCTCCGATATAATTCACACAATGCAGACTCCAATCCAAGAAGATATAAAATTCATCCTGGATTGATGCAGGGATCTTCAGTGCGTCATTGTAATTTCAGTTTGAGTAAATGACCAAAACATGTGTTCAAAGCTATTTCCTTTGGGGCTTGGTGACTTTTTTTTTGCTTGCTCTTCATACTACAGGTGTTAATGCATCAACTTTCCCCTCTAGATATGGAGTACAAACTGGTTGAAAGGAAGACTTAGAACATAGAACAGTACAGCACAGTACAGGCCCTTCGGCCCTCAGTGTTGTGCCGAGCTATGTCTGAACCCAAGATCAAGCTATCCCACTCCCTATAATTCTGGTGTGCTCCATGCGTCTAATCCAATAGCCGCTTGAAAGTTCCTAAAGTGTCCGACTTCACTATCACAGCAGGCAGTGCGTTCCACACCCCAACTGCTTTGAGTAAAGAATCTACCTTGGACGTCCCTCCTATATCTCCCACCATGAACCTTTATAGTTATGCCCCCTAGTAACAGCTACATCCATCCGAGGAAATAGTCTCTGCACGTCCACTCTATATCTATCCTCATCATCTTATAAACCTCTTAAGTCGCCTCTCATCCTCTGCTCTAAAGAGAAAAGCCCCAGCTCCCTCAACCTTTCCTCATAAGACCTACCCTCCAAATCAGGTAGCATCCTGGTAAATCTCTCATTGTAGTACACCAGCCCACTGTTCACCAGCACAAAGTGAAATCTGCTTTTTGTCAATTAGTTACCTTTCCCTTCCCTAGTCAAGGTGAGCACTGGTTTGGGGTGCAGATCCAAAGGCACTGGTAACCCCAGGGTGCCTCACTGGTAACCCCAGGGTGCCTCACTGGTAACCCCAGGGTGCCTCACTGGTAACCCCAGGGTGCCTCACTGGTGACTGCTGTTCACGTTCTAAATTGGTGTAATGAATGTTGCTACCATAGTCAATCATCACAGATCAGCCCAGACCTGTTCCTTGCACAACCTTATGCTCAAATTATGCATGTCCCCAGTGTGATCTGGAACATGTTTTGTGTCCTCTCTCTAAATTTGCAAAATCGTTTCACCCCAGTGCTGCTCAACTGAAAGTTACAAGAATATTCTGATCTCGAAAGCTACATTTTCATCCTTGAATTAGTCTAGAACAATTTATGCCTAACTCCTCCTATAGTTTTGAGTACTGTTACTTCTTATTTTGATACAGGTTGCAGAGTAGTATTTGTTAGAATAGTTCCTGATTCTGTTCCCACTTTTCCATATCCTTTCTGCTTTCAGTGCTTTGTCATGCTAAAACTTCATTTTCTAAACTCTCCCCAGCATAATTGTGAATCTTGCGTTGATACACGTGATCCAACCACCAAGGCTTATGATTTTCAGCTCTGACGCTCATTACCTGGATGAATGATGTTTGCTATGTGCTTCCTAATAGGCATTTTGTTTTCACTTTCACTCAGGTCCTCCCGTTCCTGTCAATGAAATGGGTGAAACCATGAGTTCTCCTGCACCACCAGCACCTCCGCCGTATTCCTGTGATCCCAATGGCAATGATCTTCCTCGAGGTAAGACCCTTTCACTGGAATAGAACCAAAGTTCACAAATGCTCAAGCTTTATAATGAAAGCCTGTTTGATGTCTCTTTTCAGATAGAAAGGTGGTTCAGTATTACTTCAACCTTGGCTTGCAGGTGAGTTTGGTGGGAATTTGGTTCCACGTATCAAACATTCTGCAGTCCTTTCCAACATTCTTGGAAAAACTCTTCAAATGAGTCATCAATTCTGAACTTCAGAACATCTTTTGTGCTTTGTCTTGCTAACATGCATGTGCGTGCTTCTTTCTAAATGATGGCACGTAACTTTTAAACAGGATTTATCATCATGAGGTTCTCCCCAAACTTCTGTGTTGTTAAAGCATTTGACTTAAACTTTAATACTGAGACCACTAGATTAACTTGAGACTTTAGGATTCATTGGCCAACTGTATTACTTAATGGATTTATGGCGTAGGTTGTCTTTTGGGGAGATTGGTAGCAAACACTGAGTTTTATTGTAAATGTGTGGTGGTATTTCTGAAACTATTTTGAGTTTCTGTTGGTGAAGTTTATGTTGCAAATGATCAGCTTTTTTTCTACAAGTAAGTCATTCTGGTCAGTTTTGAGTTATTACTCTCTTTCTTGTTTCTAGTGTTGCCACCAAAACTATTGGCACTCAGTGGTCTATGTGCCGCAACAACCAATGGATATGTACCCTGCATTTCCTGCAGCTTCCCAGTTTATTGACCAGTCAACTGTGCCACAGCTGTATGGTGACAATGGGAGAAATGATGACCACCAAAGTCCACCTGACACTATGTCTAATGGCAAGTTTATTTTATATTTTCAGATTTTCTTTGAAACTTTATTCATAGGTTTCAGATTAATCAGTACTAGGAAGGGAAATTGTCTTACACTCATTTGTACAGAGAATCAAGCATTCTGACTTTACTATATGGAAGGTAAGGTTCATTGTATTCTCTCCCAAGAATGTATCATGACTTTAATCCTGATTTACAGCAGTTTTGCATTTTATCCATTTCCCACCTTAGCCATTCTGAGTATGACCATAGTTCTGAGTTATGAGGTTCTCTACAGGGTACTATCCACATGATATTAAATATTTTTCAATTTCATATAGTAACTTGCAATAACTCTCCCCAGTATGATGTGGAGATGCCAGTGTTGGACAGGAGTGGGCACAGTAAGAAATCTCTCAACACCAGCAGTGGCTCCAAAAGCTCGTGACTCCAAATAAACCTATTGAACTTTAACCTAGTGTTGTGAGATTTCTTACTGTGCCCACCCCAGCATGTCATTCGCACTCTAAAATTACCATTCATAGGAGTTCCCATGTTACTAAAAGAAATAATAAAATTGCTTTTAAAGGGTGTTAAATGTGATCCTTCAAATGCAGTACTTATCAGGCTAAATAATAGATGGGCAGATCCAGATTGACACCACCCAAATTTATTTCATATGGACTCATGCAAAGAGGATTGTGGACATGTGGATTGGCCATGTTAAATTGCTCCTTAATGTCAGGAGGACTAGCTCAGGTAAATGCGTGGGATTGTGATGATAGGACCTGGGTGAGACTGTGGTCAGTGCAGAGTTGATGAGCAGAATGGCTTCCTGCACTGTAGGGATTCTATGAAAGTTGAATTGAACCTTAAGTAGTCACCTAATAAGCTATTGGCTATCTTCAGAAACTTTGCCATCTCCTCAGCCCTCCAATTTAAAAAAAAACATGAACATCAATGTTTTGTGTTGATGTTGATTTTTCAAGGGTATGGAATTGTTCAAGAAGGACCGCTGTACTCCAGACTTCATCACAGCCTTGGTCCAAATAGGTCAAATTCCTGAAGTGAAAGTGCGGCCTCGTAGATCCCTGCTAAAATTAAAGTTGATGGGAAGTGTGGAGAAATCTCCACTGCCTGGAGTTTATTTAACACAAATAGGTGGTTGCTGGCACTTTTGGACAACGATGATCTCAACTCCCAGAGCATTGTTGCAGCAGTTTCTCATAGTAATGTTCTAGGTCCAACCATCTTTAGTTGTTTCATTAATAACTTCACTTCATAAGGTAATTGTTGAGTTCCATTTGGTATTCTCAAATAATGTAGACTGTGCCTTTAAGCAGCAAGAACTGGACAACAGTCAGGCTTGTGTTTCTAAGTGGCAAGTAACATTCATGCCACAGAGTACTAGGCAATGACCATCTCCAAAGAGACCACCTTCATTTCACATTATGCAGGATTACTATCACTGAATGAATCCCAACCATCAATGTAGTGGGTCATCATAAACAATAAACTTAAACTGAAGAAGCCACCTAAATGTTATAGGAGTAAGTAAGAGGCTGAATAATTCTGTGGCAAATAACTTGCCTGACTCTTGAAGCCTTTCTATCATGCAGAATGGCAAAAGTCAGGACTGAATGGAGCCCCTTCCAATTGTCTGGATGAATACATCATCAACCATGCTTAAGCTCAGTGCCATCCAGAAATAAGCACTTGCTAGATTAGCACTACCTCGAGCATTTGTTTCCTCCACCACATGTGCTGTGACTGCAGTGTGTATTATCAACAGGAACTGCAGAAACTCGCCAAAGATTTCTTTGTGACATGTACTACATAGAAGGATAAAGCAATAGGCGCATGGCACTACCTGTAGGTTCCCCTCCAAGTCCCACACTTTGCTGAATTGGAAATGCAGCGTTGTTCCCTTCACTGCTGGGTCAAAATCCTATGACATTCTACCTAACAAGGAAGTGGATGTACCAACATCATGTGGACTCCAGGAATTGAAGAGGACAGCTCACCAGCACATTGAGGGCAATTTGGGAATGGGCAGTAAAAATTAGTCTTGTCAGCATGTCCAATTCCCAAGAGGACACTTAATAAAAGATTGAGTGTAACATATGGTCAAGTAATACTTGGGCAGAAATAGATGTGACAATTACAGAATCGTACTAACTATTTTAAAAGGTAGGTAGTCTTGCATAACTCAGATATAAAATCTAGATGAAAACTAGTAAATGCGTATTGGTCTGAAACTCTGTCTGACCACCATCACTGCTTTCTCCTCACTGACCCCCAAAACCCTTCCAAACATTCTTGCCCCAGATGCTTTGGGGCATAAATTATACGCTTTTCGTAAGTCGATTGACAGTCGCCTTGCGCAGGTTGAAAGACGTTTTAAGTAGCCTGTTGGTCCCTACAAGTTCCTTCCAAATAACTTTTACAGCTTTGGGGAAATCGATTTACTTTTTTGACACTGATGGGCTCCTTTTTTTCCCCTGCAGGTTCTTATCCTACTGTGGAGCCTCAACCAGTCCCCCATTCAACGGTGTATTATCCAGTGCTGACAGACCAGTACATGCCAGCACCTGCTTATGATCCTTGTATCCCTGTAACATCCACTCTTCATTTTGTTGGTCCATGGTACCCAACAACCCAGATGTGTAACAATTCATCAAGGTTGCAGAGTCCAGCGTCTCCAATAAATTATGTTGCACCGGCCAATCAGCCTGTGCATTATGCATCTCATTAGAGCACAAAATATTTGGATTTAACAGACCCAGATTAAGGAGTGGATTGTTAACTTGCTTGCCCCTTGAAACCACTATTTTGTCTATCAAATCCTTCAATTGCCTTGACTCTAAAAGTTTAACTGTGTATTTTGGTAGGCAAGAAATCTTCTATCTTTTTCCTCTGCATTTGCCTGAAATATTTGTATATATTGTCTTTTATGGGAACTGTTTTCATCTCAATCCTGAGATTTTTTTCACTTTCCAGTAAAAATTCCCAATTGTAATTGTGACCAAAAATAAGGTAAATGTTTGTAGTAGGTGGATATGTTTTATGCAAGTTTTCCACACCCCTCAACATCAGTGGCCTATTTTCTCGTATTTCCCCACTGCACAATACCAACAAAGAATTTCACCTTTACCTTGAGTGCATGGCTGTCTTCTGAAATCAGTTGAAGGACTATCCTTTAAAGAAGGAAAACTTATTCCTATTTGATATCGAGTACTGTTTTTCACCTACTTTTCCTGTTTAAGCTTAGCTAATGATTCGAACATACAACCTGTACCGCTTCTACCTCGTGATTAGAAATCTTGAACTTTGTAATGTATTTAGTTTATGAATGCACATGTATGTTTGTAAAGTATCCAGTTCTGCTTCACATGTTGACTTTCACTTATTAGTTTTGTAGGGCCAGAGGAAGAAATGTTTGGCATTGATTTTTTTTTTTTCTTTTTGTTTTGTTTTAGACTGTTGTTGATTGCTGCTCTGTTCTTGAGTAAAGTTCTAAAAGAGATGGGGTGTGTGTGTGTGTGGTTGTGGGCTCACCTTTATTCAAAAATGTTAAGTAATAAAACCTGAGCACTGCAACCTCCTTGTGTCAGTGAGCTTCTTTGCATGTAACCAAGTGACATCCCGTCTGTAAGTGTTGTGATGCAGTGTCTTTCATTGACTCTTCACTCTAAAGAATTTGGCCTTCATAGCGAGGGGATTAGAATATAAAAGTAGGGAGGTCTTGCTGCAACTGTACAGGGTACTGGTGAGGTTGCAGCTGGAGTACTGTGTGCAGTTTTGGTCGCTGCACTTGCACAGGGATATATTGGCCTTGGAGGGAGTGCAGAGGAGGTTCACTAGGCTGATACCGGAGATGAGGGGATTGGACTATGAAGAGAGACTAAATAGACTGGGTCTGTACTCGTTGGAGTTTAGAAGGATGAGGGGGGATCTTATAGAGACGTATAAGATAATGGAGGGGATGGATAGGGTAGAAGTAGAGAGATTCTTCCTACTAGAAAAGATAGCAGGACTAGAGGGCACAGCCTCAAGATGGGGGGGGGGTGCAGTTTAGATCAGAGTTGAGGAACTTCTTTACTCAAAGGGTGGTGAATCTCTGGAATTCTCTGCCCGTTGAAGTGGTGGAGGCTGCCTCGCTAAATATATTTAAGTCACGGGTAGATAGGTTTTTGGTAGGCAAGGGGAATTAAGGGTTATGGGGAGAGAGCGGGAAAGTGGAACTGATCCACTTCAGATCAGCCATGATCTTATTGAATGGCGGGGCAGGCTCGAAGGCCTAGTCCTGCTCCTATTTCCTTATGAATTTACATTTTTGTTCTATGATTAATAAAATGAAACCAGACTGGGAAAGATGAATTTGAGGTCTGTCTCTTGAAGCTGCAGTTATCAAGAGGATAATACAGCAAAGGATGCTAATTGGCTCTTTCAAAAAGAGCAGTCCAGTTCGCCTGCTCCCTGCTCTTCCCCCTTGCACTTTGTTTTCTTTCTCTGAGGGGAGATCGTATAGAAACGTATAAGATTATGAAGGGAATAGATAAGATAGAAGCAGGGAAATTATTCCCATTGGTGGGTGAAACTAGAACTCGGGGGCATAGCCTCAAAATAAGTGGAAACAGATTTAGGACTGAGTTGAGGAGGAACTTCTCCACACAGAGGGTTGTGAATCTGTGGAATTCCTTGCCCAGTGAAGCAGTTGAGGCTCCCTCATTGAATGTTTTTAAGGCAAGGATAGATAAATTTTTGAACAGTAAAGGAATTAAGGGTTATGGTGAGTGGGCGGGTAAGTGGAGCTGAGTCCACAAAGAGATCAGCCATGATCTTGAACGGCAGAGCAGGCTCGAGGGGCCAGATGGCCGACTCCTGATAGTTATGTTCTTACGTTTATCTCATTCCTCTTTGAAAGCTATTACTGTACTCCAGATCCCCATTATTTGTTGAAAAAGCTTTTTCCTATGTCGTCTCTGGTCTTTGCCAATCATCTGTCTGCTGATCCTTCAGTTATTAGAAATAGTAACTCTAAAAGGAGTAGCCCATATTCTCCAAGCCTGTTTGACTGTATAAGGATATCATAACTGGGCCTAAATGACACTTTCTTTCCTGTTATCTTAAATGCCACTTTCCCGTATTGGCTAACCTGAGCAGACAGTGGTTAGCATTGCTGCCTCACAGTGCCAAGGGCCTGGGTTCAGTTCTGGCCTCGGGTGACTGTGGAGTTTGCATGTACTCCCTGTGGCTGTGTGGGTTTCCTCCAGGTGCTTTGGTTTCCTCCCACACTCCAAAGATGGGCAGGTTTGGTTTATTGGCCATACTAAATTGCCCCTTTAGTGTCAGGCAGACTAGCAGGGTGAATGGCCTGGGTGGGATTGTGGTTGTTGCAGACTGGATGGGCTGAATGGCTGCCTTTTGCACTAAGGATTCAATGATAAACACTCAAGGGTTTTTAAATACTTGTCAAATTTCCTTGTAGTCTTTTGAGAACAACGCTGGCTTCTCTATGCCCTTAAGTGACTGAGCATTAGTCATTGCAAGGTTTGGTTTTCTAGCTAACATTTCACAAGGAAGTAATTGTCCTCATAAGGAAGGATGTCAGACAAAATATATCAGGAGATAAGACATGTAAGAAAAGCAATATTACAGTATTGCATAGATCCCTGAAAGTTGGCACCCAGGTTGATGGGGTTGTTAAGGCATACGGTGTGTTAGCTTTTATTTGTAGAGGGATTGAATTTCGGAGCCGTGAGGTCATTTTGCAACTGTACAAAACTCTGGTGTGGCCGCACTTGGAGTATTGCGTACAGTTCTGGTCAGTGCATTATAGGAAAGATGTGGAGGCATTGGAAAGGGCGCAGAGGAGATTTACCAGGATGGTATGGTGGGAAGGTCTTGTGAGGAATGGCTGAGGGACGTGAGGCTGTCTTCATTAGAGAGAAGAAGGTTAAGAGGTGACTTAATAGGCGTACAAGATGATCAGAGGGTTAGATAGGGTGGACAGTGAGAGCCTTTTTCCTCAGATAGAGATGGCAGCACTGATTAGCTGTAAAGACTCACATTCTAATCAGTATTCTGTAAACTGAGTGTGTCTTTACATCCTGTTTGTGATTAGAACTCTACTCACCTGACGAAGGGTCAGAGGCCTGAAAGCTAGTGGGCTTTGCTACCAA
Source organism: Carcharhinus amblyrhynchos (assembly GCF_965287045.1). Lineage (NCBI taxonomy): Eukaryota > Metazoa > Chordata > Chondrichthyes > Carcharhiniformes > Carcharhinidae > Carcharhinus > Carcharhinus amblyrhynchos. The sequence continues at coordinate 137,720,852 of NC_137327.1, forward strand.
TTAAACCTGTTGGACTTTAACCTGGTGTTGAGAGACTTCTTACTGTGTTTACCCCAGACCAATACCATCAGGACAAAGGAATGCAGAGGAACTAAATGGGTATTTTGTATCAGTCTTCACAGTGGAAGACACCAATAACATGTCAGAACTTTGAGACTCGGGGGCAGAGGAGATGTAGTGGCCATCACTAAGAAGGAAGTGCTAGGATGCTTTTGGGTGTAGAAAAATCTGGTTAGTTTTACGAGACTGATTGTCTTTCCAGCATTTCACTTCCATTAAAACCTGCATCTGCAGACTCTTTCCTGATTTCCCCATGCCCCTTTCTGCTGTGGTACTGTACTTGCATTTAAATGAGTGATCACCTGCTAAAAGATCTCCACAGATGCTGCCAGACCTGCTGAGTACTCGTGGTATTTTGTGTTTATTCTGGATTTCCAGTATCTGCTGTATTTTAGTTTTGTTTCAGCTGGAAGATATAGTTGACAGTGCCATCAAATGCAATTTGACAGCCACAGACTACTCACTGTTGTTCAGTTTGGGTTCTGCTAGGTTCACTGCTCTGCTCCAGATTTCAGTACAATTTTGGTCCAAAAGAGCAGTATTCCAGAGATAAGATTAATGAGTGCCCTTTTACAGCAGGGCATTATTTAACACAATGTGGCAACAAGGAGCCTTTGCAAAATTGTAGTTAGTGGGAATCCAGGGTAGGAAAAGGCTCCACAGGTTGAAGTCATTCTGAGCACAAAAGTAGATTGTGAATGTTAGAGTTCCCTTATCTCAGGCAGAGAACTTTGTTGCAGGAGTTCCTCAGGGAGTTGTCTTACGTCCAACCAACCACAGTTGCTTCAACAAGGATCTTCCTGCCAATATGAGGTTAAAAGTAAGATGTTATTGATTGAACAGTGTTTAATATCATTTGAGATGAGCAGCATTCAGGCTTGGGCTGGTAAGTGATGAGTAACATTTGTGTCAGACAATGACAGTTTCCAAAAGAGGATTTGACCTCTGACCATTCAATGGCACTGGTATTGCTGACTCTCCAACCATCAACATTCTGGAGATGTGGAGTATGGTTACCATTGATTAGAAAATGAACAAACACCATACCTACAGGAGCAGGTCGGAGCCTGAGAATTCTGGGATAAGTAACTCACCTGGCCCCTCAGTCTGCCCGCCATTTACAAGACTCAAGGCAGAAGCATGATGGAATACTCATGTTGACTGCAGTGCCAACAATACTGTAAAATGCTGTAGAAACTTGACATCGAGAATAAAATAGCCCACTTAATTGGAAACCCAACTACCATCTAAAATGTTCGTTCCCTCTACCACTGTGCAGTGGAACACTGCCTGAAAGGTCTACAAAATTATGACGGGCATAGACAGGGTGAATAGTCAGGCTTTTTCCCAGGGTGGTCGTGTAAATTAGAAGGTGGCACAGGTTCAAGGTGGGGGGGGGGGGGGGGGGGGGGTGGATAATTTAAGGGAGATGTGCAGAGGAAGTTTTTTGTGCAGTGTGTGTTTGGAATGCGCTGCCAGAGGAGGTGATGGAAGCAGGCACATTAGCAACATTTCAGGGGCATCTGGATGGGTACATGATTAGGGAGGGAATAGAGATACAGACTGAGTAAGGGCAGAAAGTTTTTAGTTAAGGCATCATGATCGGCACAGGCTTAAAGGGCCTGTTCCTGTGTTGTACATTCTTCTTTGAATGGAAAATATATAGCACACTTTCCAGATTATAGGTCATTCAAAGCATTGACAGCCTCAGCCATTGGAATTTGTTCTTTGTCCTTTTTTCTGATTTTATTTACACTTTTTAAATTCTGAAGAAGGGTTCTTTCCCTAAATAGTCTGCCTTTGCTTGCTTCCACAGGTGCTGATGTTTAGTGTTCATGATCTAATGTGTAGAAATTTGACCCTCCCTTGTCCCACTGCATGCCTTAAGATATCTCAGTCCTGTGTAATTCCCTGCCTAAACCTTCCCGACCTTCGGGGTCCTTGTGCATGAGTCGCAAAAACCCAGCCTGCAGGTGCAGCAGGTGGTCAGGAAGGCAAATGGGATGCTGGCCTTCATAGCGAGGGGGATTGAATATAAAAGTAGGGAGGTCTTGCTGCAGCTGTATAGGGCATTGGTGAGGCCGCAGCTGGAGTACTGTGTGCAGTTTTGGGCGCCGCACCTGCGCAAAGATATTTTGGCCTTGGAGGGAGTGCAGAGGAGGTTTACTAGGCTGATACCGGAGTTGAGGGGGTTGAGCTATGAGGAGAGGCTGAATAAACTGGGCTTGTACTCGTTAGAGTTTAGAAGAATGAGGGGAGATCTCATTGAGACGTATAAGATGATGAATGGGATGGATAGGATAGAGGTGGAGAGACTCTTCCCGCTCAAAAAAGACAGTAGGACTAGGGGGCACAGCCTCAAGATAAAAGGGGGGCGGTTTAGAACGGAGTTGAGGAGGAACTTCTTCACTCAAAGGGTGGTGAATCTCTGGAATTCTCTGCCCGTTGAAGTGGTGGAGGCTACCTCGCTAAATATTTTTAAGACGCGGGTTGATGGGTTTTTGATAAGAGAGGGGATTAAGGGTTATGGGGAGAAAGCGGGAAAGTGGAACTGAGCAGCGACAGATCAGCCATGATCTTATTGAATGGCGGGGCAGGCTCGAAGGGCTAGATGGCCTACTCCTGCTCCTATTTCTTATGTTCTTATTATGTTGAAACTGTACTTCAAATCAGCTATTTGGACTTTTGGTCACTGTTGTCGTTTTCACCTGGTTTGGCTCAATGTCGGTTATCTTCTGTTGCAGCTGCAGAGAGTGTGGGTGCTTTACTTTGTATTACAGGTGACAGTGCAAGTTTTATTGTTGCTTAAGTAGGAATTACACAAGTGTGTGAAGGTCAATGAAACTAGAGTATTTCCAGCACTTGCTATTTACCAATCATCCTAGGACATTTGCTGGGTATGTGTCTGAATATAGGGGCAAGGTGAAACTGGAGAAAATATTGTCTGTGTCTATTGTGCTATGTAACGAACAGTTTTCTTATTTAAAATTTTTTGGAAGTGATGTAGAAGTCACTGAACAAGCAAGACATTATGGAGAAGAGAGTTTCAAATGTACAACAAAAAATCTCTCAATCAGTAAACACTCTGCTGGATTGGAGGCCAAGATCCAGTTTTAGCCATATATCTTTGACATGTAAATAATGTAACTAAGTTGCTTCTGTTCCTTTTTACTTTTGCCTGTCAATGTTGAGCCCACCTGGTGAAAGCAGACTGTGGTGGTGGATGGCAGGTTTGTGCCTGCTGTTTCTCTGCTTAATATCTAACTCAAATTTTGAGGTATTGCACTACAGACGCTCCCCCCACTGCCCCTCCCCCAGAAACGAGTCATCCCAAGGCTGTCTCTTAATAATGAAAGGTGATGAGTCATCAAGTATCTTGATTTGTGGGTGAATCATGAGGATAAACTTTTTTTAAGATAAAAGTTTGATACCCACAGGCATGTTGTCAAGCTAAATTCTATTGTTCCAAGTAAATAAACTGCCTGAGATCAAGTCAAAAAGGTCATAAGAGCGGAGTTGTTAGTGATGATGTGAATATCTACTAAAGCAGTTTATTTAGAGTCATTGGGGTTTACAGCATGGAAAGAGGCCCTTCGGCCCAACTTGTCTATGCCACCCTTTTTTAACTGATCGATCTAGTGGGTAGATTTCTTGCTACTGTAATCTGTCAAATGTATCAAAAATTCCTAACAAGAAAAGCAACTAGACTTGTAGAAATTAAATCTTGTCGCTGCTAAGCGATCAAATTTGTGAAGGGGCTGTCTCAATCTTCAACATTATCTTAAGTGTGAAGTTCATCAAAACATCAGGACTTCAGGAAAAGTGTTATGATTTATCTCCAAAGCAGTTTTGTTAGTCCCAGCGTGGCCTTCCACAGATTGAAACACTCGGACTGATGCCAGTTGAAATACAGCCTGTTGTTAGAAAGCAATTAATGCGTGCATGCTGATTGCTTGGAAACCGTAAGAGTTTATTTTGGGTGGGAATGTGGAGAGGGAGCTTGTGATTGCTGGTAGAAGCGACGCTGCTGATTCTCAAGTGGTTCAGTGTTAAGGTTACATTCATTGCTGTTATTCACCATCTCGTCCACCAATGCAGTACAGAATAGAAATTTTCTTTGTCATGCTGGATTTAGAATCTTCTGGCTTATCAAGTAATACAAAGGATACTTGCATTGTTACCATTGGTAGTGCAGGCTACAGCAGTTCAAATCTCAAAACAAAGAAGTGCTTTTCTTGCATTCACCAAAGGGCCAGCATTCAGTCCCTACTCGCCCTTGAAAAAATAGCATCAAGCCACCTTCCTGAACCACTGCAGTTTGTGTAGATTATAGATTTTCATGGCAATTTTAGTGAACTGGCGTATCATGTAGGTCAGAGAAAATAAGGATGACGGGTGTTGGAAACAATAGGTTTTGTAAGTTTGTTGTGTTTTGAGACTGTGCTTCAATATAGAGTAAAATGGAGGTCATGCAACCTGTTACGAATTCTGTCACGAACAAACCCACGGGGCTTGATTGTTAAAGATTAAGGGAGGGCCCAGGTTGTCTTACTGAGAAGCAGTTGCAAGCTGGGTGTTCAAACTTGTAAACAATGCATTTATGCTGACAGTGAGTAAACCAAAATCCCAGCAAACCTTTAAAAATGTCTGGTTTTATAAAGTTACATTTTAAACTATTTCATTTCAAGATTGAATAAAGTTGGACTCTAAAGGCTAGCTAATCAGCAATTCCACCTGATTGCAAGACCCATGTGATTCATCATGGAAATAGGCATTACATATGAATTAGGAGCAGTAAACACTCACCCCTCAAGCCTGCTCTTCCATTCAGGACGACCATGGCTAATCTGAATGTAACCTCAACTCCACATTCCTGCCTACCTCCAATAGTCTTTCATCATCTTGCTTATCAAGAATTTATTTATCTCTGCCTTAAAATATTCAAAGACAATCACTTCCTCAAAAGTTGGTAGAAAGGGCTCCAAGGCCTTGCTATCCTCTGAGGGGGAAAAGCTCTCAGCTCCAAATGGGCAAGCCCTTATTTTTAAACAGTGACCCATAGTTCTAGATTCTCCCACAAGAGGAAACATTCTGTCCACATCCACCCTGTCGAGACCCCTCAGGATCTTGTACATTTCAATCAAGTTGCTTATTCCTGTCTAACCTTTCCCTGTAAGACAAGCTGACCATTCAGCCATTCATCTAGTCAACCTTCTCTGAACAATTTCTAATGTATTTATTTACTTCCTTCCTTAAGTATTCAATTCCCCTCTCAATAAATGATAACTCTTAGCTATCCTAACTGCTTTCTATACCTGTATACTTTTTATTTTAAAGTTTATTTATTTATGTCACAAGTTGGCTTACATTAACACTGCAACAAAGTTACTTTGAAAATCCCCTAGTTGCCACTAGGCACCTGTTTGGGTACCCAGAAGGAGAATTTAGCATAGCCAGTGCATCTAACGGACTGTGGAGGGAACCAGAGCACCCGGAGGAAACCCACACAGACATGAGGAAATTGTGCAGATTCCGCAGATAGTGACCAAGCTGGGAATCAAACCCAGGTCCCTGGTGCTGTGAGGCAGCGGTGCTAAACATTGTGCCACCCATTTTTTGTGATTCATGCAGTAGGGCAGCCAAATTCCTTTGTATTGCTAGCATTCTGCAATCACTCACCATTTAGATAGTATACTTTATTATTCATCCAACCAAAATGGACAAATTCATATTTTCCCACACTACATTTACAAGATCTTGCCTATGTACTGAACCTATCCACATTCCTTTGTAGCCTCCTTACTGTCCACTTCAAAACCTACTTTCCTGCCTATCTTTGAATCATCAGCAAATTTACCAATCATACCTTCAGTCTCTTCATCCAAATCATTTATATAAATTATAAAAAGTTGAGATTCCAGCACTGATCCCTGAGACGCACAACTCCTAATATCTTGTCAACCTGAAAAAGACTTATTTGTGCCTATAATTCCTGTCAGCAAATCTGTCTTTGATCAATGCCAGTATGTTGCCCCCTATACCATGAGCTTTTATTTTCTATAATAACTTTTGATATGGCACCTAATATGACTTCTGGAAAACTAAGTGCGCACATTCACCAGTTCCCCTTTATCCGCAACGTGTTACTTTCTGAAAGAACTCCAGTAAGTTGGTGAAACATAATTTCCCTTTCACAAAACCATGTTGATTCTGTCTGATTATTTTGAACTTACCTGCAAAATACCTGTTTGATTCATCTGCCGTCTCCATGTTTTCCATCATCAAATCTCTGAGACTTTTTATCAGATCAATGCTCGCCTTGTGACTTGTTTCTTTTTAAAATATTTATAAAATCTCTTGCTATTTGCTTTTATATTTCTTGCTAACTTTCTCTCATACTCTAATTTTTTAGTCAACCATAGATGTTCCTCGTATTCTGTCCAATCTTCTGCCTTTCCCTTGTCTTTGCACAATTAAATGCTTTTTAAGTTTGATATTATCTTTGACCGTTCTAGTTAAACACCGATGAGGCATTGGACTTTATCTTGTACATTGGAGTGTATTTATTCTGTGTATTCTGAAATATCCCTTTAAATTTTGCCATGCAACCTTAACCTAATTTACTGGAGCTTGAAGTAGCAGTTGCCGACAAAATAAAGTTTGATCAATGTTTCTCTTAGTTTGCTTGTTACAATAATTTGAAACCTTGTCATGCAAATCCTTTTCTTGGTCATGGGGAATTTGCATTTCTTTTTAAGTCACACAGTTAAGTTCCTTTTCCTAAAGGACATGAGAGAAATAGTTGGGTTTTCACAACAATCTGGACATTTTGTTACTGATCTAGTTTTTTAAAAAAATCCAGATTAATTTAATTAAGTGAATTTAAAATATCCAACTGTTACTGTGGGATTTCAATTTGTGTTTCTGAGTAATTAGAGAGGCCTTTAGATGACCACCCCAGTACTCTAACCACAATGCCGAACTAACCTCATTATTTAAAAATTCAGTCCAAGGATGCCTCAGATAAGCCAACATATATTACCCATCCCTAGTTGCCCTGAGAAAGTAGTAATGGACTGTTTTCAAGATCACGACACATCTGAGTGATGGAATTAACCCAATATTTCTGAATGTGAAATTGAGATGTGTTTCTAACCACACCATCACTAAGATTACCTATTTCCACCACATCAGCACCAGACTGTACTCCTGCCCTAGCTCATCTATTCCTGAAAAACTCATTTATGTCTTTCTTACCTCTACACTTGAATATTCCAATGCGCACCTTACTCATTCTACCCTTCATAAACTTGAAGTAACTAAAATAGTGCTACCCATAATATAGTTGAGCTATATTAGTTTGTGGTTAAGCAACTTCTTGATTCTGAAATTCTCATCTATTATAAATGATTCTGTGGCTTTGCCCTCTATTTCTGTGATTAGCTTCAGCCACACAATCCCTGTAAGATATCTGTGTTTCTTCAATTCTAATCTCATGAACAATCCCGATTGTAATTGCTCCACCTTTGGAAGTGTATCTTCACCTGCCAAGGCCTAACTTCATGAATTCCTTTCTTGCCACCTCTCTTCCTTTGTTTCACCTTTAAGGTGCTCCTAAACCTACCTCTTTGACCAATTTGACTTGCTATTGGCGCAGCATCATATTTTGCCTCGCAATGCTCCCGTGAAGCGCCTTGAGACATTTTATTACTTTAATGGTGCTATACAAATACAAGTTGTTGTAATTTACAGAAAGCAGGGTTCCTCTTTAGAAAACACCCTCACAGCCACATATTCTATATATTTAATAGTTTTAAAAATAATTCCTCATGGACATGACCCAAAGCCCCTGTGGTAAAGTAGTATCTAGATATATTATATTGTATTTATAATTGAGTTGTTACATAGTCCTCTTGACGACTGTTCCACCTGGTCATTAGCAAGTCACAGGCTTCCCCCCAGGAGTCATAAACATCACTTGATGAGTCAATGAGTTTGTTATTGGAGGTACTGATATTGGAAGAGCAATTGAAGGAGTCATTATGGTTAGCTGAACAACGGCCATCAATTCTGTTTCTTCTGTTTACCTCATTGAGACCAACAGCATTAAGACTACCCTCACTCTTTGTAATGTTGTTAGGACTGGAAATTTGGGAATACTTGAAGTCCTGCCACATATTGTGTGCTTGAAGTAGTCCATCAGAAATGCTGGACACAGGCTCTGGACTGGGTTCAGAAAGTTGTCCGTTCATCTTGCTAAACAAGAGACCAAGCCTTTTGAACGAATCCTTCTTGGAGTTAGGGTATCTCTGGAATCGATTGCCATTCCTGACTGATGAAGATTGCTTACTCAGCCTATTATTTTTGGATTTCTCTTCATTAAGGTCAATTCCAGAAACTGATTTGATCAGAGCTGAAACACTGAAAGAGTTCATTTTTAACCTCTTTCGGTCATTGTTTTCACCTGCCAAGTTGAATGACACAATCTTTTTCATTTCTTCTGCACTATCTTCCTCCAAGTCTCCGATTTGCATCCCATCGCTGCTGGTAGAATATGTTCTTCGGGATGATTTTCTGTTTCCTAAAAGGTCAAGAACCTCATAGCGAAAACTGGAGATGTCCTGTTTCAGTTCCTGTGAGAATAATGAAACCTGTTACTGTACTTGGCATGGACTGGATAGGTCAAATTCAGATTTAGGTTACCTTGTGATATATCAAAGGATGTTTCTTCCCTCCAAATCTAATCATTTATTTGGTAAATTCCTTGCTCGGTGAGATACCAAGTTACACAAGTCAGAAGGAACCCAGCTATCCCCATTGTGCTGAATGAGGCCTTTTGGCCCATCGAGTCTGTGCTAACTGTCCTAACGAGCACCACCCCTCTGCTCTATCCCCAAAAAGTTAGTTTATTTATTTATCACAATCTGCCTTATATTAACACTGCAGTGAAGTTACTGTGAAAATCCCTGATTCGCTCTGGCGTCTGTTCAGGTACACTGAGGGAGAATTTAGCACAGCCAATGCACCTAGCCAGCACATCTTTCCGACAGTGGGAGGAAACCCATGCAACCACGGGGAGAATGTGCAAACTCTACACAGACAGTGAACCAAGCTGGGAATCGGACCCAGGTCCCTGGCGCTGTGAGACAGCAGTGCTAACCACTGTGCCACTGTACCACCTGCACGTTTACCATGGCCTATCCACCTATTCTACACATCTTTCGACTGTGGGAGGAAACTGAAGCATTCAGAGGAAATCCATGCAAACTCCACACAGCTAGCCACCCAAGGCCGGAACTGAACCTGGGTCCCTAGTACTATGAAGCAGCAGTGCTAACCACTATGTCATCATACAGCCCTGATGTTGGGTTGTAAAGATGTATTCCTTATCAAAATGAAGGTGATACTCAGAAGAGAAGATATTTGTCTTGTATTATTAGGCTTACCATCATAAAAATACAATGGAAACACTTGATGTTGACTGGGTCTAGTTACTAAACTTAATGATGTAAAAGAACTGAATTTACATCCATAATTTAACTCAGAATTTTTCAGTAATTTTGTAATTCAGTTCCTGCTGCTGTTATCAAATCTGCTATCACCTAGTTCCTCACATTTCTATTCAGTGTTTACTTTTAAATGCTAATTCTATTATTCCCCATGACACTTTTACCCAAATCCAGCTCCTAATATGCCTATAAAGAGATTCCTCCCTTTGCAAAACTGCTTCCTATGCGAGAGGAAACATGTTGGATTTCAGTGTACTCTGGGCAAGTCCTCTGCAGAAATCTATGGCCAATTGTGGTGCCCTACTTCTGGCTTTTAACACACTGGAGAGTTAGGAGTTAACATAGAACATAGAACACTACAGCACAAACAGGCCCTTTGGCCCACAAGTTGCACCGATCACATCTATACCTACCAAGCCACAGAACTATCTGTAACTTCCAATGCCATTAGATACCAAAATAATAATAATAATCAAACAAACTGTGTAACTATATCTGGTCATAGAACAAAAGGCCTTTCCAGGGCTAACAGGAGAACAGTGAGGATCTGAGAAGTGCTGATCCTATGAATGAAGGTCCATTAGCTCTATTCCATTCCCGATGTCTGCTTATCATCTATGAGGAATGCCTACGCAAGAAGTTAGGTGATTGGAATAACAACAACCATAAGCGATTACGTTAGTGTTATCTACAAAATTTACCATTGAAGTTGGCAACCGGGATTTATAAGGTTGTTTTTCCAGGATGAGCTGCAGTTGACAATTCCAAAAGCTACCCTTTGTGCTGTATGGTCTGATTACCTACAATGGATTAATAAAGCCTGTTTGGTATACACAAACCGTGTTGTGAATACCTTACTCAAAGCCTGTAAGGAAGAAGGTTGACTCAACACCAACTAGCTAAGCCTATTCTTCAAAACCTGCAATCCTCTGGTCTGTGGGGCTTAATATGAAATTGAATAATGTGTTTAATCACCAGAACATTAAAGGAATCTGTAATTTTCTCCTGGCATTGAAACGGTTCCATCTGAAGGCAATCACAAGATGATTCACAAATTTTACATGGTCCTGGCTGGAAGCACAAAGATATGGTGAGATTGTACCAGGGTCAGATTTCCAACAGCTTAATTTATTACAGCAGCCAGTGATGGTTAATAAAACATTTAAATTTCCAGAAGTCCCAAATGACGCATTTTAAAATCTGTGCATTTGATTGTTTCTGTTCTATTCTCACCCTCCATTCGCTGTTGTGAATTCACCAGGACATTGCATGCGTTTGTGTTTTATTTAGTTTCAAAGATTTAAACTGCTGTAGTTATTTTTGAACATCTTTTATAGATTCATAACATGAGAAATTACAGAAGGGAGCCTATTGTGCCTGTGACAGGTCTTTGAAGGAACTATGGATATAATCCCACTCTGCTCTTCTTTCCCTATCGCTCAGCGTATATTTTGTGTTTTTATGACATTGTAGGAACCTGAGATGAAATGGGAAAATATGCTTGAAATGTATTGCTATGCTGCCTTGTGTAGCAATGGCCCTATAATAAAATGCTGAGGCACTCAGTGTCCTGGAATCTGTCCATTTACATTGTAGACTGACTTCCACGACATAGGTAGCAATATTTCTGCCAGCAGGCTGTTCCTGATAGTTGGAATAACTCCATACAATCCAGCAAGCAGTAAATTGTAAAAGATATCACACCTGCTATTGCTGCCCTTAATTGACAAAACAAGAAAAATACCTCTTGAGTTGGGTCTCTAGCCCTCCAGAGACAGCAGCACCACCACTCCAATATAGTTGAAGCCTTGGCTACATAAGAACTCGGAGCAGGAGTGGGCCATCTGGCCCCTCGAGCCTGCCCCGCCATTCAATAAGATCATAGCTGATCTTCTCGTGGACTCAGCTCCACTCACCCGCCCGCTCACCATAACCTTTAATTCTTTTACTGTTCAAAAATGTATCCATCCTTGCCTTATAAACATTCAATGAGGGAGCCTCAACTGCTTCACCGGTTAGGGAATTCCACAGATTCACAACCCTTTGTGTGAAAAAGTTCCTCCTCAACTCAGTCCTAAACCTGGTCCCCCTTATTTTGAGGCTATGCCCCCTAGTTCTAGTTTCACCCGCCAGTGGAAACATCTTCCCTACTTCTATTTTATCTATTCCCTTTATAATCTATATGTTTCTATAAGATCTCTCCTCACTCTTCTCAATTCCAATGAGTATAGACCCAGTCTACTCAGTCTCTCCTCATAAGCCAACCCTCTCAACTCTGGAATCAACCTAGTGAATCTCCTCTGCACCCCCTCCAGTGCCAGTATATCCTTTCTCAAGTAAGGAGACCAAAACTGTACACAGTAACTCCAGGTGTGGCCTCACCAGCACCTTATACAGCTGCAACATAACCTCACTGTTTTTAAACTCCATCCCTCTAGCAATGAAGGACAAAATTCCATTTGCCTTTTTAGCTAACTGCTACATCTGCAAACCAACTCCTTGAAATTCCTGCACAAGGACACCCAGGTCCCTCTGCACAGCAGCATGCTGCAATTTTTTACCATTTAAATAATAGTCCATTTTGCTGTTATTCCTACCAAAATGACCTCACCTTTACCAACATTGTACTCCATCTGCCAGACCCTCACCCACTCACTTAAATTGTCTATATCCCTTTGCAGACTTTCAGTGTCTTCTGCACGCTTTGCTCTTCCACCCATCTTTGTGTCATCTGTGAATTTTGACACATCACACTTAGTCCCCAACACATCTATGAAAATCGCAAATCATACAGTGCAGAATGGGACAATTCAGCCCATCGCGTCTGCACCGACAACAAACCCACCCAGGCACTATCCCACATACCCACGCTGCTAATCTCCTTGAGACTAAGGAGCAATTGAGTGCAGCCAATCAACCTAACCTGTACATCTTTGGACTGTGGAAGGAAACAGGAGCACCCAGAGGAAACCCATGCAGACACGGGGAGAATGTACAAACTACACACAGACAGTTACCTGAGGCCAGAATTGAACCTGAGTCCACGGCACTGCAAGGCAGCAATGGTAACCACTGTACCACCATGCTGCCCCAGTCATGCAATGTAAGGTGGAAGCAAAGATGCCCATTGACAAGATTTGTCATTGAACTGGGTCTTATTGACCTGGGTGCTAACTAAACAACCTAGGTACTTATAATGGAAAAAAAAGAATGAATTTGTGAATCCAAATTGCTTTGTGGTTGTCTCCAAGAGATTCCCAGTGAAAATTAGTGTACAGGACAAAAAAAAACAAATGTTTAAATATTTGAATAGTAAGTAGTTTCACAACACCATGTTAAAGGCCAATAGATTTATTTGGAATCACGAGTTTTGGAGTGCTGCTCCTTCCTCACCTGTTGTGAGACTTCTTACTGTGCTCACCCCAGTCCAACGCCAGCATCTCCACATCATAAAAATTTGAAGCCTTGAAACCACAATCAAAATAGTACCAGAAGGCAAGATGTATTGAAGCCAGTGTCTTGTTTACCTTGAAATTCTCTTCTGTAAGTCCTTCATCTGTTTTGGCACTTCTGATCATAGCTGCAACATATCTTTTCACTAAATTTTTAATTACTTCCTGCCAATGAAAAGGAACAATTATTTCATTCTACTTGTTACTGTAACCAATTTGAACCATTAGCTGTATTGTTAAAATATTAAACTGATGAACTTGTTGCATTTAAAGGGACATCAATCTGAACCTTCAATCTGAAGGGTTAGATAAACATTTGACTTGATCTTTAATGTACCATTGTCATATGAAAATATCATCACTTGCAAATGTTTCATTTTGATGCAGCAGATTGCGTTGTTCTTTTGACTGATTAATGAACAGTCCCCATTATCGTTTGTCTAAATAAAACCTGAGCCTCAACAGAACATTCAACACCCCCTTCCCTCTAAAATAAACACCTCAATTACAATGTGTTACAATTTTAGATTTTTTGCTTAATCCTACTGAAAATATTTTCGATTATGCTCTCTTATAGTTAGTCAATCAGAGGGAGAAATTAATGCCAGAACAAACAAATTCAGTAAAGAGTTTCAAACTAGCAATATTATGGGCTTATATCAGTTCCATTTAAATAAAAAGTATAGGATTAAACTCCATCAATGATGTTATACAAATACTTAACAACCTTGTCAAATTCTTTAGATTTGATTTATTATTGTCACATGTATTAACATACAGTGAAAAGTATTGTTTTTGCATGCTATGCAGACAAAGCATACTGTACATAGAGAAGGAAAGGAGAAGGTACAGAATGTAGTGTTTTAGTGATAGCTAGGGTTCAGAGAAAAATCAACTTAATATAAGGTAGGTCCATTCAAAAGTCTGATGAAAGCAGAGAAGAAGCTGTTCCTGAGTCAGTTGGTATGCGACCTCAGACCCTTGTATCTTTTTCCCAACAAAAGGAGGTGGAAGAGAGTATGTCTAGGGTGCGTGGGGTCCTTAATTATGCTGGCTCTTTTCTGAGGCAGTGGGAAGTGTAGACAGAGTCAATAGATGGGAGGCTGGTTCCCTTCACTATCATACTAAGTTAACTTATTTGGGAAACTTGTGGAGAGAAATTTGATACAAATATATTAACAATCCATGGCTCATGTTGCCAACAGTCATTTCTACCTTTATATGTTAGATAACATATAAGTTATATGTTAGGACAAGTGACAGAAGTGTGTGTAGGGAACGCTTTGGTTCCAGTGATTATAACACCATTAGTTTCAACTTGATCATGGATAAAGATAGATCTGGTCCTCGGGTTGAGGTTCTAAACTGGAAAAAGGCCAAATCTGAAGAAATGAGAAAGGATCTGAAAAGACTGGGACAGGCTGTTCTCTGGTAAGGATGTGATTGGTAAGTGGGAGGCCTTCAAATTTTGAGAGTGCAGAGTTTGTATGTTCCTGTCTGGATTAAAGGCAAAGTGAATAAGAATAAGGAACCTTGGTTCTCGACAGATATTGGAACTCTGATAAAGAAAAGAGAGATGTATGACATGTATAGGCAACAGGGAGCAAATAAGATGCTTGAGTATAAAAAGTGCAAGAAATTACTTAAGAAAGAAATCACAAGAGCTAAAAGAAGACATGAGGTTGCTTTGGCAGTCAAGGTGAAGGATAAGCCTAAGAGCTTCTACAGATATATTAAGAGCAAAATGACAGTAAGGGATAAAATTGGTCCTCTTGAAGATCAGAATGGTCAGCTATGTATGGAACCAGAAGAAATGAGGGGGATATTAAATGGGCTTTTTGCATCCATATTTACTAAGGAAACTGGCATGGAGTCTATGGAAATAAGGCAAACAAGTAGGGAGGTCATGGAACCTATACAGATTAAAGGGGAGGAGGTGCTTGCTGTCTTGTGGCAAATCAGAGTAGATAAATCCCCAGGATCGGACAGGATATTCCCTCAGACCTTGAAGGAGACGAGTGTTGAAATTGCAGGGGCCCTGGCAGGTATATTTAAAATATCGGTCTCCACGGGTGAGGTGCCGGATGATTGGAGGACAGCTCATGTTGTTCCATTGTTTAAAAAAGGCTCAAAAAGTAATCCAGGAAATTATAGGCCGGTAAGTTTGACGTCAGTAGTAGGTAAATTGGAAGGAATACTAAGAGATAGGATCTACAAATATTTGGATGGACATAAGAACATAAGAAATAGGAGCAGGAGTAGGCCATCTAGCCCCTCGAGCCTGCCCCGCCATTCAATAAGATCATGGCTGATCTGTTGTGGCTCAGTTCCACTTTCCCGCTTTCTCCCCATAACCCTTAATCCCCTTGCCTATCAAAAACATATCCACCCGCGTCTTAAAAATATTGAGCGAGGCAGCCTCCACCACTTCAACGGGCAGAGAATTCCAGAGAAGAAGTTCCTCCTCAACTCCGTTCTAAACCGCCCCCCCCCCCCCTTTATCCTGAGGCTGTGCCCTCTAGTCCTAACACCATTAGTTTCAACTTGATCATGGATAAAGATAGATCTGGTCCTCGGGTTGAGGTTCTAAACAGGGACTTATTAAGGAGAGTCAACATGGCTTTGTGTGTGGTAGGTCATGTTTAACCTCCCTTCTCCTCCCTCCCCCTCACCAGACAACAATCTGGCCTCTTTGCTCTCTCCCCCCTTCCCTGACCAGACAAACATCTGACCCGCCTCCCTCCCTCCCCCCACCATCGATCTGAGTCAGAGAGCCGTTGGAAGCTCCGAATTTACCTCTTCAGAAGCTGGAGCGCCCAAAACAGACCTTTGCCAAGCGCGTCTGTTTTGCGCCAAATCTGGATGGATGAACGTGAAAGTAAAGAGGGAAATGCTGGTAAAGTTGGGCAGGCAGTTCATTAATTCAATTTAAATACATGTAAATGCATTTAAATGGCCGTTGCAAATCTGATTGCGGCCATTTTCAGGCCTTGGTAAAGTAGCGTGTGCACAGGTGCGGGCACGGATCCTGTTAATGGACTTCACCACGTTTTTGTGCCTGAAAACGGGCGCACGCAATGGTAAAATCGGGCCCAGTGGAACAAAAACAGAAGATGCTGGAAAATCTCAGCCGGTCTGAAAGGATCTGTGGAGCGAGAATAGAGCCAGAATGTTTTGACTCAGGATGATCCTTCGTCAGAGCTAGGAGCAGAGAAAAGGGACGACAGTAAAGTGTTGAAGATAAAGCAAAGCCGGAAGGCTGATCTCTTGTGCCAGGGTCTCAAGTCAGAGAAGAACAACTGAAGCCTGAGAAAGAGGCATCGGCAAGGTAATCATACAGATACAATGGGGGAAGATTACTCCAAAATACTACTGTACTTCAAATTAAAATGTGAGAGTAGGGCATTTTAGAACTGTATTAGGAAGTTCTTGATGCAGGGTAACAAGTAATAGAATGGTGGAGATGAGTAGTTTAAAAATAAGAAACAATTTGATACAGCAATGGGATATAGTTGAGTCTCTCTGGATGCACAGTTTGGTTTGACTACACTTGTAGCCCTGTGAACAATTTGGCTTGCTACGTGAATATAGAGGCAGTGAAGATGGTGCAATCATTTGCTATGATGATATCTGAACAGAGAGTTTTAGCCTATTAGGAAATATTCAGTAGTGTGAGAAAAAGCTTAATATTTTTGCAATATCATTATTGCCATTACACTGGAAAACAAGCTTGTGTGTGTGAATATGGGTGTGACTGGTTTAATTAAACTGGAGACAGTTAGACTGCTTTGGTCAAAACATCAATAAAGGAGGTTTGAAGGCAAGTTGTAATAAAAGTAGTAATAAAAAAGTTGTAATAAGAGTAGTAATAAAAAAGGAACTTGGAAAGCTTCTGCACCAGAAATTTACAGTAGGCAGATAGGGGAAGGGATTGTAAAGCTGACTGTTGGAAACATTCAAAGGATGCGATGGAAACAGTCTAGGGAATTGTAAATGTGTGAGGCAAAAAGTAAGTTTACTTTGTAAATATAGCAGCATTAAGGAACAAAAATGATCAATTTTGGCAAGAGGAACTTCTGAAACAATCGAGTGGAAGATCAAAGGGGAAACGCATTTAAAGTGAGACTGAGGTGGGGTTAGCTGTGAGATCCTGAACAAGACTACATTGAAGCCAGACCTGTGAAAACCAGTTTTGCAGCTACCCTCCAGGAGGAGAGTCTTTTTAAGATTTCCCCTAGAGGCAACAAGGCATTGTGTGGTCACACTACAGGAAACTGTTACACATTAGAAAATCTATAAGGACTGTTGCCATCAAAACAGGGATTTAGCTCTGAGTTTATTTAATCCAATACCTTTTAGGAAATGTTTGTAAAGTACTGTTAACTGTATAAAGGTCTTATATATTTAAATGCTTTTTTATTTTTGTTTAATAAATATTTACTATTTAAGATGGGCTGAATAGCCTCCTTCATCTTTTAGTATCTTGTGATCCGTTGATGCTAATGTCAGAGTAGTAGACATTGTCAATACTTGGGCTGTAATGTAGTCTCCTGTTGGCTTATGTTGCTTTAGTTACAGAAAGGTGTTTGAAGAAGGATATTCCTTCACTGAGATGGGTTCTGTACGGTACCTTTAAGATTTTTTGTTAAAATACACATATTCCATGAACTTCATGGAACCTACGTTTTTTTTCAAATTTTCACATTTATATATTTGGAGAACATTTATCATCCTTGATGTCCAGAATCAACATGAAGCATTGTCAGATGCTTTTCCTGACAAAAGCATCCTCTACTGCAATTATGAGACATTTAGACCGCCCCCACTAGCTGACTTTGTGGCTACTCTGAATGAAACTGATAATTTAGTGGCAATTTGTGTTGAATTTTGAGCACAGAACACATGGCCCCTAACCTTTCTAAAGGTTTAGCAGAGCTTCCTTTCTGTTAATCACAAATAACTGAACAATTCAGATACAAAGGACGCATCTTCTTAAGTAACATAAAGCCCATCTACTTTACATCTCTGGTAGTTTATTTACTATCAAATGTGAGTTCACAAGGCCAAATTGTAAACACCAGAAGAAAGAGCACCACGTTAACCTTCCAATGATGAAGTACTGGCTTTGTTCATGTAACATGATATCTGAAGCATGAGCTTCATCCTTTTCAAGAATTTGGTTGAAACAGATAGCTACCATTTTTTATTCAGGTTATTTAGTGAGAATGTGTGGATTTCATCTGCAGTTATAAAGATGACACAGATGTAATGATTTGTAGTTTGGGGATTATTGCTGGGTTCCATGTGACCATAATTTAAAATTTCAGTGTAAAACCTCAGTGTAAATCTGGGACCGTGCTTTTGCAAACTGTTCCTGGTGATGCCATTTTACAGCTCGATTGGTGCACTGAACCTTGATTCCAACACAGTGATGGTAAAGCATGCAGATTGTTTCATTTAACAAACGAGAGGAACAAGGAAAGGAATGTTCAGACAACCATTGACTGGAGTGACAGAGACAGAATAAGGTGAGACTCAATAGAGACCGACAGAGTGAAGGATTAGGGGCAAGAGATTCAAAATGAAGGCTGTGAATAGAATGGTATTGTCGACAAGTTCTGATTCTTGGTGAGGATTTGCATTTATGTGAGTTCTCTGTAATACTGACTGGTCAGCAAACCTGGTAGTGTTGGTTTTGGATCAAGTCATCCGCATGACGTTCCTGAAAGAAGAAAATAATTTTCAGAACTTAATTTAGAGAAAAAAAAACTCAACAATGGGCACTGCGACTGCAGATGCACACGTGTTTCTTTCGTAGCACAGCAAGAGTTCAAAATTAAATAGCTGGAAGTAACCAGGTTAAATATTTTCACCACCATCACAAATATCAATAAAGTTCCCTGCCATCTGAGAAGCACCAGGAGTTTCCCAAATTAGGATGGAAAACTGTTGAGTTTTCTGTGCCTCAATTCTGCAGAGTTTGGGTTATTTTATCTATATTTATTCCTGCTCTTGATTATGGGATTTCCAAACTCAAACAAAGTGAAACCGCAGATTTATGAATATCATTGTCATCACGTCAGCGGCCTTAGGGCATAGGTTTCTTCAGCATTCTGTGTGTATTAAAATACCCCAATTTGTACCATTCAGCATAAACTCCTGCCTAATTCAGTTACTCCTGAATACATAGAATCCCCACAGTGCAGAAGGAGGTCAATAGACCCATCGGGTTTGCACTGACCACAATCTCACCTAGACCCTATTCACATAATCCCTTATATTTACCCTCCTAGTCCCCCTAACACTAGGGTTCATTTATCATGGCCAATCAACCTAATCTTTGGACTGTGGGAGGAAACCGGAGCACCCGGAGGAAACCCATGCAGACACGGAGAGAATGTGCAAACTCCATACAGACAGTGACCCAAGGCCGGAATTGAACCCAGGTCCCTGGCACTGTGAGGCAGCAGTGCCACTGTGCAGCCCTGTGTCCTGCAGAATATGCTGAGACCTTTCGGCAATGTGGAATGGGGTGGTGAGTTAACATCTTAATTTTAACTCTTGTGATTGCCCCAAATCTGCTGAGTGGAGGGGGTTAAAATCTTTTTTATGGGGAAAACTTGGGTTGATCTATCAAAAAAGGAGAACCTTTTGAGGCTTATTTGGTGCTCTCTGTTTCTAAAGCTTGCTTCGGTTCTGATCAGCTGCTATTTCAAATGGCATTATTATTTTGTTTGTGTAGGATCAACGTAACGCACT
Source organism: Carcharhinus amblyrhynchos (assembly GCF_965287045.1). NCBI lineage: Eukaryota > Metazoa > Chordata > Chondrichthyes > Carcharhiniformes > Carcharhinidae > Carcharhinus > Carcharhinus amblyrhynchos. The sequence continues at coordinate 137,740,632 of NC_137327.1, forward strand.
TCCCTCATATTCACACGAACAATGGGCAAATGAATATCTGGCAGTCGATATATTTTACCAATCATTTATAAACTAATGGTAAAATAGGACAGAATTTCACAGTAACTGGTACTCAGTGCTGCTATAGACTAGAGTATTCAGATCAGGTAGGAGTTGGCAAGAGTGAAGGCCAGATATCTCTCCTCTGTCCTGAAGCCAAGCAGAGGGAAGGAAGATGATATAGTTAGTGGCAGTTTCTCACCGTTGGATGATCTGCGCTGTAATTTCTTAAATATATTTTGAAAGTCATTCTATTTGTTGGGCTCCAACATGGAGAGTTTTCTTAATTAATTTTATGCTGAGCATGGTGCAGTGAACATATCGGACTAACATTGGCTGAAACCTCCCCCCCGTGAGGATTTTGTTGTGTTTTGTTCTTCTCCCCCTCACTTATAACCAGGCTGGGCAGCGGTTCCACATACATTGGCTGCTTTGGTAGCTTACTGACACGGTCATTCTTCACTCGAGAGCTCAGACTATGAGCACTAATGTGTTGGTCAACCATTTGGTGGGGAGACTATCAGATTAAGAGTGAGGCTTGATTTTGTCCTTGCTTAATGGCCACTTATGTGCACTGGCAATTGGTGGATACTTGCTAGCTCGGAACCCTGACACTTTTTTAGTTGTTGCAACAAGCTCAGGGCCAGCGCTCAGTCCCACACTGCTATCCCCAGCTGAGACCAGTTGGCTCAGCAAAGATAGATGTTGAACTTGGAGCCATGTTCTCTGCGTGTTTTGCATCCAAAATGGCAATGCAATTTGTCACTGAGACACCAACTGAGTTGTGGGTTTTTTTCTTTCTAATTTTCTGCCAGATATTTCACAACAGGAGGTAAATTCTCAGCAGGAATAATGGGAAACGCAGGGTTTTCTGCAGTGATCCATCTCAATGGCAATGGACAAGATGTTGTCTAGACATTTCTACATCTTTCACCGTCAGAACAAAGTGCAAAAATACCGAGTTCAGTAAATACAACTATTTTGAGAAATAAAGGGCAAGACTTTGTGTGGAAACATTCACCTTGTCGGTGGTTTTCCCTGAATTAGACAGTCAGTGGCCAGCAGCCTTCCAAATGGGGATGGCAGACTGAGCCAGAGGAGCAATAGGAGACCCTCCAGTAAGGAAGGAGCATCAGGTGAGAGAGAGAGATATGGGGGTGCTTCCATTTTGAGGCAGCTTCTCTGGAACGTATAAAAGTTTTAATGTAAAAGATGGCCTCAGCAAGTTACAATCACAGAATCTCTACAGTGCAGGGAGAGGCCATTTGGCCCATCGTGCCTGCATTGACAACAATCCCACCCAGGCCCTTTCCCCATAACCCTGCTAATCTTCCCCTAAACACAGTAAGAAGTCTGACAACACCAGGTTGTCAGACTTCTTACTGTGTTTACCCCAGTCCAACACGGGCATCTCCACATCAACCTTCCCCTAAACCCATCCACAGAGCAGCCTGTAGCTGCAGATCTGGCCAGACAGACCGGAGCACGAGATCCCCCCCAAATCTGGAGTTTGCTGCTGGGAGGCTGCCTCTGGGCAACTGAACAAGTTCCCGTCGCCTTGGGTGGCTTGCAGTCTGACTGGTAATTTCTAGTCAACCTCTAACAATTGACCTTAATTGTCCAGCCGCTGCTTGCGGGTCTGTAGCTCTTCCAGTGCTGGGTGCGTGATGATGCTGGCAAACCTGGCAGTGCAATGCTAGCCTCGCCCGCCTCTATACTCACCCCATGTGAGGACGAAAGGTTCTGCCCAAAAGCCCTAGGCTAAACCTTGATGAAATATTATGAGCCACACATTCCTGGTTCCCGAGTGGAAACACTCTGCGACAGGAGTGTGCAATCAGGAAACATGCCTTTCTTGCTTTTCTGATTGAACTGTTGATTGTTGGAGATGTTGGTTAATGCATGCTCATCATTGCCAATATTTACTCCTAGGATTACCCTTTAACAGATTAAGATAACTGTACCACAGAAAAGGTGAGATAAGAATGGGCTATTTGGCTAATCAACTCCAATACTTACATAACGCATTTAGTCTACAATATTTGCTCATCATGGATTCTATCCTAATTGTTTAATCTCCTATCACAGTTGACTAATTACAGGTAAATAGAGCCAAGACTGGGTTCATTATTGCACAATACCACAGTGGGAAATTCAGGTCTCTCACTTTTCATTCTCCAACGTCAGGTCCTATATTGACACCAGTAGAGACTCAGCGTATCCTAACAACCCCCCACTGCCTGCATACTGATGTGCCAACTATCTCTGCACAAAGTGCAAGGGAAGGGAGAAGTGAGTTGTTGGTTAACGTGGCAGTTGATAGAATATCGTAAAGTGATTTCATACTGTAAATTCTCTGAGATTCTCGCGCTTTTGCTCATTCTCCGAATCTCTGCTTGGACAGATGTGAGAGTGCAGCCATTTACAGAGGTACCAGATGGACTTTGGGCTGGGGACGATGTTGAAAGGAGGTGGAAGAGTTGCACCTTCATCAAAGTAACTCATCCAAAGCTTTGTTCTGGCAAATTTCCATTCGATGTCAGCATGGTCCTGCAAGTGAACCAAAGGCACAGTTGATAATGAACAAGCCTGGTTAACAATCTCAATTACCATTCTGTTTCTGTTAACCAATGTTACCTAGTGACTGTAGTGTCTTTCCCTGCATTTCCATGGGGACTGTAGTGTGTCTGCTCTCTTGTGATTCCTGGTGACTGTAGTGTCTCAGTCTGTAGTCTGTGAATCCTGATGACTGTTGTGTCTCTGTCTGCTGTCGGTAATTCCTGGTGACTGTAGCATCTCAGCTGACTGTGATTCAGGGGTCTGCAGTGTCTCTGCTGTCTGTGATTCCAGATAACTATAATTTCACTGTCTCTGACTGTGGATTTATTCGAACATAAAATATAGGAGCAGAAATAGTCCATTCAACCCCTGAGCTCGTTCCACCATTCAATAAGATTATGGCTAGTCTGTTTGTGTTCTAAATGCACATTCCCATCCACCCCCAATAACCTTTGATTCACTTGCCTAATAAGAATCTATCTACCTCTGCTTACGAATGTCCAGTGATCCTGCTTCCATCACCTTCTGAGGCAGGGAGTTCCAAAGTTACACAACCATCGAGAGAAAAAAAAAATTCTCCTTCTCTCTGTTCCAGTAAGGAATGCCCCTGATTTTAAAGCAGTGTCCTCTCTGCCTGGACTTACCAACAAGATGAAACATCCTATCAATGTCCACATTGTCAATACTGTCCAGTCATGTACTAAAAGACTTCAGTCAAGTCATTCCTCACTCTTCTAAACTCTTTGGAAACAAGCCCAGCCTTCCTAACCTTTCCTTATAAGACAATCTTTTCATTCTAGCTATAAATCTCATAAATACTCTCTGCCAAACATTACATCCTTAAATAAGAGACCAATACTGCACTTTAAAACGTGGTCTCACCAACTCCCTATATAACTGAAGCATCCTTACTTTTATGTTCGATTCCTCTCATAATAAAGGATAGCATTCCATTAACCTTCTTGATTACTTGTTGCACCGGCTGACTAACTTTTTGTGACTCATGTGCTCATTGTGCATCTCACCATCCTGCACTTGTTCTCTATCTATGCAACATGCTGTCTTTTTATTCTTCCTGCCAAAGTGAACAACTTCACACTTTCCCACATTATGGTCCATCTGCCAGGTTTTTGCCCACTCGCCAAACCTATCCGTATCCATCTCCAAACTCTGTGTGTCTTCTTCACAACATATTCCCTATCATCATGTTGGCTGCAAATTTAGCTAATATGCTTTTGTTCCCTTAATATAAATCATTGGTGTAAATTGTAAAAACATGGGGTCCCTGTAAAGACCCCCGCAGACCCCATTAGTCACATCCTGTCAATCAGACAGACACTTTGATGTATACTCTGTTCACTGCCAGCCAGCCAATCTTCGATCCACGCTAACAAGTTACCCCCTACACCTTGAGATTTTATTTTTTGCAAAAATCTTTTATGTGGCACCTTATCAAATGCCTTCTGGAAATCCAACTATAGTACATCTACAGGCTCCCCTCTATCCACAGCACGTTACTCCTTCAAAGAACTCTAGTAAATTGGTTAAACATGATTTCCCATTCATAAAAACATGCTGCCTCTTACCAATTACCTTGAACTTCTCTAAGTGTCCAGCTACAACTTGTTTAATGCTCAATTCTAACACATTCCCCGAGACAGATGGACACCTGCGTTGTAAGGATTCTATGTTTTCTGCCACATATTTACCTCTTAACGGTATATTTTATATACCGTATAGCAATTTGATAATGGCTCAGCTAATAACCCAGAGATCTTTTGAGGTTCTGCTTTTGAATTCAGTGCCTAGCTCCTCATACCCTCTGTACGGAACATTTTTTCTGGTTCCACCTGTTCTTGTTCCCTACATGGACCATTATCACTGAATCCACCTCCTCACCATTGCAAGTTCCTGTCCAGCTCTGAACAGATGCCTGAACACTGGTACTGAGCAGGCAACACAGCTGTTTGGACTCTGTCTGTTTATTACGGAGAACAGAGTCAATCTCCCCCTCTCTGTACTGTCCCCTTCTACCATTACATTCCTTCATGCTCCACTCACTGTATCAAAGTCAGTTTGCTTATTCACCCTACAATCCCAACTCAGCCAAACAAACTGAGAGAACTTCAAATCTTTTGGACATTTGCAGAGGCTGATAGTACTGCACTCCTACCCCATTGGACTCTTTATTTGCATCGCCCGCTCTCTGCTGTTCCTGACCACTGGCCAGATAGAAGACCCTAGCCCAAGTGGTGTGACTGTCTCTTGGTACAAAGCATCCTGGTAACTCTCTTGCTCGCTGATGTGTTGCGGTGTCTGCAGCTCAGCCTCTCCAGCTCAATGATTCTGAGCGAAAGCTCCTCAAGGCGCAAACACTTATTGCAGAAGTGTTTGTCCAGGAGCTCCCACATGCTGCATCCTTGACACCTGTCCTGCCATCTGCAAAGTGCCTTAAATATATTTCTGTAATTAATTACCTATTTATGGTGCTTTTACATATTTTATTAAACCATTAATTTGTGCCCGGGTGCCTGTAGCATCATTCTCTGCATTCTATGACTCCTGCTGACAGTAATACTCCACTGCCTGTGATTCCTGCTGACAGTAATACTCCACTGCCTGTGATTCCTGCTGACAGTAATACTTCACTGCCTGTGATTCCTGCTGACAGTAATACTCCACTGCCTGTGATTCCTGCTGACTGTAATACTTCACTGCCTGTGATTCCTGCTGACAATAATACTCCACTGCCTGTGATTCCTGCTGACAGTAATACTTCACTGCCTGTGATTCCTGCTGACAGTAATACTCCACTGCCTGTGATTCCTGCTGACAGTAATACTTCACTGCCTGTGATTCCTGCTGACTGTAATACTTCACTGCCTGTGATTCCTGCTGACAGTAATACTCCACTGCCTGTGATTCCTGCTGACTGTAATACTTCACTGCCTGTGATTCCTGCTGACTGTAATACTTCACTGCCTGTGATTCCTGCTGACAATAATACTCCACTGCCTGTGATTCCTGCTGACTGTAATACTCTGCAATTTGTGATTCCTGCTGCCTGTGATTCCTGCTGACAGTAATACTCCACTACCTGTGATTCCTGCTGACAGTAATACTCCACTACCTGTGATTCCTGATAACTATAGAATCTCTGTTTGCTGTCTGTCTTCCTGGAAGATTGTGGTGTTCCTGCTATCGTCAGTTTCTCTGCAAAATGTGTTCTCTGTCAACTGTAGTGCCTCACAATTATACATCATTCTGAAGACATTAAGCTTCACAATCCAAACTGAATCTGTATTTCTAGATCAGATCATCATTCAGATACCAATCCTAATATTTTTGTGGCCCTATTCTGATCACATTTTGTTTTAATGTCATGGAACCCTACAGTAAGGTGCTGGCATCAAGAACCACACTACTGGGGCAGGGAACTGGCAGATACAATCAATCTTCAATGATTCATGTGCAAGATTAAAGTTCTTACCTAAAAGACTAGTTTTTGAATTTTGTTAAAATGTTATTAACCTTCAAAGAGAACGGTGGAAAAGTAGCATGCTATGTGAGATATGATGCAACTCTGGAAGCTCTGAATCCAAGCTGAACCTTGGAAAATAGTGCTGCTTTCCACTTTTTCATTGATTAGCTCAATGTAATCATAAATATAATAAAAGCAAATATGCCATTATTTGTGTGGATGAATCAGACCGAACATCATCGTATATGAGTATTCTTCACATTCCAATCTTTAATGATCTTGCAGTTATATCTTTGCCTATATATACGGTGTTTGTGAACTAACCTCTCCACTCACCTGATGACGAGGCAGTGCTCTGACAGCTTGTGACTCTAAATAAACCTGTTGGGCATTAACCTGGTGTTGTGAGACTTCTTACTGTGCCCACTCCCAGTCCAATGCCGGCATCTCCACATCATCACTGTATGCGATTAACTACAGATGATAAACCTCACTGTGAAGACTGAGTGAACTATGTAATTTATTTTGTGAGAAAGCATGTGCAAATTATGTATTAACTGTGCATAAGATAAGATGATCATTACAAATTAGTGATCATTTGATTCCAAATATCAATGGACCAAATCTTCTAAGGAGTTTGTGCTGTGGTTTTCAATGTTCTATATGTTCTGTGAGTGCCATTCACCATCCACTATCTATTTCTTTACACTAAGATGGAGCTCTGCATTTTTTCAAATTAAATTTTTACAAAATCTTTGAAGTCACAAAGCCAATGTTCAGAGTGGACCGGGCAGACCCCAAATCCATTCCTTGCTTGCTCCAGAAAGCAAAGTCAAATTCCAATTGAATCCAATTCATGATCCCCACAGGAGAGACAAACAAGGTCCAAGCTAATGGATAAGGCGCTGCACCCCCTCTTGGGCTCCATCTGACACTTGATCTTAGCCAAAAGGCTGAGAAGCATTTCTGGGGCTGGATACCCAAACCTGAAATGTTCTTGTTTTGGTCACCCCGCTTGTAGTACAGGTGACTTGAGAGGAAGCTAAACCACCCTTACCCTGCCCGCGCTCCCCCATTCCCCTCCCCACCAAACCACCCCCCCCACCCACCTCTCCCCCCCTCCCCACCTCTCCCCCCCTCCCCACCCCTGCCTTTCGCAGCAATTGCTGTTGTATCTTGGTAAATCTTCATTCGCTAACACACTGAAAAGCTTTGGAATATTTAGGTAGCTTTCCAGTGTCCTAGTGAATGAGTGTGAGTAAGTAAGTAGGCTGGCAGAGTTGTGAATGGGTAAGTGCCAGCTGTGTAGGGTGATAGGGTGCCGGCTGGTTAGGTGGATTGTGAGGTCAGATCTGAGGGGAGGAGGACAGGAGTTGTAGGGTCATGAGGGAATGTGAGGGGTCAGACGGATGTTAGCAGGCCAAAGTGGGAGCCAGAGGAGCAATTTGTCTTGGGGAGGTGGTGGGGGTGGGGAGTCGGAAGGTCAGAGGGGGTTGGAGGGTCAGTGACTGGGCAGTCGGAGGTTTGGGGGTAGTCAGAGGATCGGGTGGAGGGTCAGAAGGGGTCGGAGGTTTGGGGAATTTGGGGTCCCAGGGAGATCAGTGTGAAATTGGGGCAGTCAAGGAAAAGAGACAGAAAGCAAGTGGTAGTCAGAGGGTTGACAGCAGATGCAGGGTCTGGGAATAGAAAGGTAAAGGGGGAATCAGAGAGTTACAGCATCAAGAGAGCTGGTGGGAGGTGGGGGGCGGGGAGTGGGTGGTGGGAGAATGTGCTGGCGGATGGAGGGGAACAGCTGTGGGAAACTGAAACTTCCCGGGCAATTCTCAAGAGGTGCCCGTGTTGGGATTTTTAAAAGGTCCCATAAGCTCATCCTGCAGGGGTATTTCTGCTCTCTGACCATCCAGAGACAGGAAGATCTGGGCCTCTAACATGAGATACCAGCTATGCGTTTCTACTGTAAGGTATGAACTGTGAAACTTCACTGTATCAGCTTCTTTCTGTTTTGTTTGGATTTAGAATTAGAACATTTATGGGGCACAGGAGGAAATTATTTGGTTCAGTTTACCTGTGCCAGCCCCCAAGAGCTTTCCACTTAGCCCTGTTCCTCTGTCCTTTTCTCAGAACATTTTCATTTTTTTTTTCTCATCTCTCATTTCCTCCAGAAAGTGGTGACTGCCGTGGTTAGGGTGTGGTTACAAAGGCACTGTGTATTGTCTGGTGTCATTGTGAATGCAACAGTTTATTTAAAAAAAAATCATTTGGGGGACATGGGGCTTCGCTGATTGGCCAGCATTTATTGCCCATTCAGAGTTACCTTTGGAGGGCAGTTGAAAGTCGATTGCTGTGGGTCTGGAGTCACGTGTAGGCCGGACTAAGTAAAGACAGCAGATTTCCTTCCCTAAAGGACATTAGTGAACCAGACGGATTTTTCTAACAATCAACAATGGTGGTCATCAGTAGATTCTTAATTCCAGGGGCACTGGGACAAGGGTGGCTGGAAAATCCCACCCGAACTCCGTGCATGATCCTTGTCCTGCCTGCCATGATTCCCGTGGCGAGCAGGACAGGAAAATTCGACTGCAGATATTTTTTATTCAATTCAAATTCCACCATCTGCCACGGTGGGATTTGAACCCGAGCCCCCTGAACATTAGCTGTGTCTGGATTGACCTTAATATCTCTAGGCCATCGCTTCCCTGAGTGAACCTGAGCTTGTCTTGACTCCTGTAAATGCAGTCATTGTACAAGTTGCAAATCAGAGTGGAAACTCTGACTAATTTTCCATAGACTGCGAGCTGATGAGATCAGAACTGAATTCTGCTGTGGGTTTTACCTGTCACATATCACAGACACTTAGTTTGAAATTCAGGAACATAATGAGTTCCTGAAGACATTTTGTTTTAGTCCTATAATACACACTAGCATTCCCTAATTTATCTCCTTCAAAATTTTAATTATTTTGGCTGTTCCTTACATATTTGCCTCCTCACATCATCGTTCTCCAATTAAGAGGCAGGTGACAGCTCATTTATTTCAAATGCTTCCAACAAAGCAATTTGTGAGTTTGGCATCGCAACATGTGGCCTGATTTAATTCCCTCTTCACATTTTTACCTCCTCTTGCATTCCAATGTCTGGCCTTCCTCATGCACCATTTCAGCAAGCAGTTTTGCAAATCGGGAAGTCACGACATATAACTAATTAGAGTCATACAATCCCTACAGTGCAGAAAGAGGCCATTTGGCCCATTGTGTCTGCACCAACTACAATCCCACCCAGGCCCTATGGCCAATACCCCACATATATACCCTGCTAATCCCCTGACACTAAGGGTTAATTTAGCATGGCAAATCAATCTAACCTGCACATCTTTGGAGTGTGTGAGGGAACCCATGCAAACACGAGGAGAACGTGCAGACTCCACGCAGTGACCCAAGGCCTGAATTGAACCTGGCTCCCTCGCTCTGTGAGGCAAGCAGTGCTAACCACTGTGTCACCAGCCGCCTCATTGTCAATTGTCTAATTTTCAAAGATTAAGTGGTGTTTTTCAGCTAGGGACAATCTCCTGGACAATATCCATCCTTAAATCAACATCACCAAAACAAATAAAGGAGGGGATTCTCCGGACCTGCTAGCTGTGGGTGGGAACCCGATTAATATTCAAGTTCGCTGGTTTACATATAATTAGTGGGCTTGATGCCTGATTCAATTCCTTCCCAATATTCACCCACCTCCCCAGAGGGATCTGCACCGGGTGGGCTTTGGTCCAGGTCTTCACACGCATGGACTTGGTGTGTTGGACCCCAAGAGTAAAGGAAGCACCCCCAACTCGCTATCAGTGAGAGGCACCCCCCGCCCCACCCATACCACACTGAGATTAGATTGACCTGACCCAAAGTTCCACTCAGACCCCCTTCTGCCTCAGATCTCCCTGCCACCCCACCCTCACTCAGACCATAGGGAGACGGGGGAATCTCTGCTGCAGAATGGAGTGCTGTAATAGCTGCCCAGTGACCAGGGGGCATGGAGATTAAAGTGACCTGGTCGCTTCAGAATTTGCACAGCTGGCAGGCAGGGATGCAGATGTTGATCACAGAGTTGCCTGAAATCACCGTGCCAAGAGTGATCTTCAGGTCTGCCAGGACAAGAAAGGACAGTCCAGCCACGAGATGTAATGATTTGTAATTTGGGGATTATTGCCGGGTTCCACGTGACCGTAATTTAAAATTTCAGTGTAAAACCTCAGTGTAAATCCGGGACTGTGCTTTTGCAAACCGTTCCTGGTGATGCCATTTGACAGCTCGATTGGCACACTGAACCTTGATTCCAACACAGTGATGGTAAAGCATGCAGATTGTTTCATTTAACAAACGAGAGGAACAAGGAAAGGAATGTTCAGACAACCACTGACTGGAGTGACAGAGACAGAATAAGGTGAGACTCAATAGAGACCGACAGAGTGAAGGATTAGGGGCAAGAGATTCAAAATGAAGGCTGTGAATAGAATGGTATTGTCGACAAGTTCTGATTCTCGGTGAGGATTTGCATTTACATGAATTGATTTTATGTGATTTTGCTGTAATACTGACTGGCCAGCGAACCTGGCAGTGTTGGTTTTGGTGTGGGGTGGGGGGTCACCACATTTATTTTAGTGGGGCCTATTTCAGGTTGCGAGTTTCGGGTGTCCTTTAAAATTGGCAGCCTGGTCTCCGAATGGTGAAGCTGATCTGTGGGTTGCTCAGGACGCATAAATTAACATCTTTCTGTTAATGAATTCCACACTCCTGTTTACCCGCTGGCGTGGGCATTTAAGCTGCAATTCTCCCAAACTGAGCCTAAATGCTTGTTCACGTCATTGATGTTTGAGAGAACTTGTGGTCTGCAAATGGGCTGCTTTTTCATTTGTGTTCACATCCAAGATAACAGCGGCCATTCACGAAGATGCGAAAGGTGCTAACTAACTGCAATCTTTCTCTCTAACACTCGTTGGCACAGGACAGCAGTACACTCAATCTCTTTAAACGCATTAGCCAATTATTATGTTGCGAAGATTGATTAGAATAAACTTACTGCAATGAGCTGGTAAGAGTTGTTCATCATGGCAATTAGCATGTTGAGCAAGACGACCAAGGAGATGATATTGTAAGTTCCAAACATGGTGGCTCCGACAAACTCTGTGAACTCATGACGCGCTTTCACGTTAGTGACGTACAAATTCAACAGACCAAAAATCGACCAGAATAGGGATTGTAACGTCTCAAATAATCTGCAATAAAAGACAAATATACGGCAATATAATCACCTCCAATACAGAGAAATGGCAGCATCAGTCGAACCAGGGGCCACATTCCTGGTAAGTGGTCTAACATCTAACAATCAGATTTGGCTTCTAATTTATGACTCACTGCCAATGGATTTTACAAACTCAATGACTCTTCTTGGAAAACTATAAAAAGTCAAGGCACATTGCTTGGTTAGGTAGCTGAAGATTTTACTCTGTGTCTGACTGAGGAATTGTGCCAGATACTGATTCTGAATGCTGAAAAAAAAGGGCAGTAGGCTTACCACTGATACTGGGAAGTCATGTCATTTTAGAATCCCTTTCCAAAACTGTACCATAAAAGCGCAATACAAAAACTAACGCAATGTTTAGCATTGATTTTGTGTTGATCTCATTCGAAACAATTGGGAAATCAGGTGATTCGCAGGAGATACAGCAACTCTCGATGATGGTATCAATTAAGATTGCCGTCACAGTATTTGCAAATAGTTGTTATGAAGCTGCATTCTACATTGCATGATATGTGATGAATTAAACAATTTGGACACCTCCAAAATATACTCATAGAATCATAGAAACTCTACAGTACAGAAAGAGGTCATTTGGCCCATTACGTGTGCACCAACAACAATCCCACCCAGGCCCTATTCCCATAACCCATTTTTTTTTTACCCCGCTAATCCCCATGGCCAGTCCACCTCACCTGCACATCTTTGGACTATGGAAAAAAACCAAAACACCCGAAGGAAACACATGTACACAGATCTTATAAAGACATATAAGATAATGAAGGGGCTAGATAGGATAGAGGTAGGGAGCTTCCTTCCACTTAGGAAGGAAACCAGAACTAGAGGGCACAGCCTCAAAATAAGGGGGGGTTAGTTTAGAACAGAGTTGAGGAGGAACTTCTTTTCTCAGACGGTAGTAAATCTCTGGAATTCTCTGCCCATTGAAGTGGTGGAGGCTACCTCGCTGAATATGTTTAAGTCACGGGTAGATAGATTTCTGATCGATAAGGGAATTAAGGGTTATGGGGAGCAACCGGGTAAATGGAATTGATCCACTTCAGATCAGCCATGATCTTATTGAATGGCGGGGCAGGCTCGAAGGGCTAGATGGCCTACTCCTGCTCCTATTTCTTATGTTCTTATGTTCACACGGGGAGAACGTGCAAACTCCACACAGACAGTAATTCGAGGCTGGAATTTAACCTGGGGCTTTGGTGCTGTGAGGCAGTAGTGCTAACCACTGTGCCACCCCCAGCAATCTGGGCTTCCAGATATGGTAGTTAAGCTCTTTGCCACTAGATTGCAGGTTTGCATCCATAGCAGGATATTTATAAGAGTTCTATTATGGTCTACAATAAGAGAAAAACTTTGCAGAATTGTTACTTGATCAAAGAAACTGTAATAAAGTCATTAACACCTTCAACCTACATCAACTGGTAATTGTTAAAAAAAACTTCCACATCTGGTCATGTTTTGGCAGGGCAGGTGATTGATCACCTGATTACATCTCTTTTTGCGTCCCAAATAGCTTTTCATTGCCCTTGCAAATTCTTTCCCAATGCACCTATTACATTCACTGCAGGAGTAATAATTCTCTTTGGTTCGTCTTTCAGAGTGAAGTGTATGGGGCTCAGTTGTGGACAAAATGTAGAACTAAATCAGAGCTGAAAGCTAGTGCTACCAAACATCAGCAACTTGTCAAAATAGCTGAGACTACCAATAAAAAATATTTAACAGCGTGTCAGAGGCTTAGCTCGCACCATAAGTCCAAATCCAAACCATGATAAAAGTATCCTTCATTCAACTAATCTGGCTAACCTCAACACACTTCACAATGGAGCATCACGCACAACATCAAATCAACTCTAACTGTATTAGTTATCGTTAAACTAATAATCAGATCTGGAAGGACATTTGACCCATTAATCTTAGTCTTTTATCTAACAGAAATATGACGTGAGAAAGAGAAAAATGTCAAACCGTTGAAGTAGGGCTGAGATTGAAAGAGAGGATTATTTTGCATGTAACCACACTCGGCCTGACCTGGAGTGCTCATCACTGATACTGAATTGTGCATAGAGTCATAGAGGCTTACAGCTTGGAAACAGGCCTTCAGCCCAACTTGTGCATGCTGTCCTTTCTTTTTTAAAACCCCTAAGCTAATCCCAATTACCTCATTTGGCTCATATCCCTCTATACCCGTCATTCTCATGTAGCTATCTAAATACATTTTAAAAGACACAATTGTACCAACCTCTACTACTGTCTCTGACAGCTTGTTCCAGACACTCACCACCCTCCGTGTGAAAAAATTGCCCCCTCTGGACACTTTTGTATCTCTCACTTCTCACCTTGAACCTATGCCCTCTAGTTTTAGACTCCTCTACCTTTGGGTGCAGTTCTAATTATCCCTCTTCTTCATAGAAGCAACATTTACAGCAATGTAAAGGGGGCGAAATTCATATTCATCGCACTTCTTGATTGATGGAGAATGCCACACTTCCCAAGGTGGGCAGAAAAACAGAAGTACAGAGTGAGAGATTGGGAAGTGTTTGTGATCAAAGGGACCTGGGTGTCCTTCTTCATAAGCCATTGAAAGATAACATGCAGGGGCAATAAGAAATTAATAAGGCAAATGATATGTTGGCCTTTATGACAAGAGGATTTGAATACAGGAGTAAAGGAATTTTGCTTCATTTGTATGTAGCCTTGGTGAAACCACATCTGGAGTATTGTGTGCAGTTTTGGTCCCTTTACCCAAGCATGGATATGTTTGCCATAGAGGAAGTGCAGTGAAGGTTCACCAGACTGATTCCTGGGATCGTACAATGAGGAAAGATTGAGATGTCTGGGCTTGTGTTCTCTCAAGTTTAGAAGAATGAGATGTGATCTCATTAAGACATACAACGTTCTTACAAAGCTCGACAAGGTAGATGGAGAAAGGATGTGTCCCTGGCTGGGGTCTAGAACCAGACGGCACAGTCTTAGAATAAGAGGTAAGGATTGAGAAAAGGAAGATTTTGCGCACTTGCAGGATGGTGAAACTTTGGATCTTTGTACCCCCAGAAGGCTGTGGAGGCTCCTTCATTGAGTGTGTTCAAGATTGAGATTTCTGTATATTAAATATATCAAAAAATAATGGGGGTAATGCGGGGAGGTGGAATTCCAGGTGGAAGATCAGCAATGAACTACTGGAATGGCTTTGAAGGGGCTTCTATGGTCCTATGTTTATTAGTGTGTATTTGGAAGAGAATTCAACTTAGCTGGGCAAGCCAGGCCTCCCCTATGGATGACTACAGAATCGCCAAGCAGATCTTCTATGGGGTACTATCTCATGGCAAACTAAATCAAGGTGGTCAGTACAAACAAAACAAGACAACACTAAAAAAAAGTTACAAACTTCTGCATCGCAAACCATCTCTCTTGGGGAAAAAAAAACTTGCAACATCCAACATGACTGGGGGCAGGTCATTGGTGGCACAACTGAGGAAGTTCTCAAGCATTAACAATGACAATATGAACTGTCCGTTCTGTGGACCTACACGCCAATCTCACATTGGACTCTTCTGTACAGGAGACAATGAAGTCACTTCCAGTTTCTATGTACTTGAATATGGAGGAGTCTATCATCAGCGGGAAAAGAACACAAAAATAGGAGAGGAAAATCCTGGAGCAAGAATAGGACTGGATGAAAGTTTGCACATCACGCTAATTTCGGGATATTGCATATTGATACTGAGCTTGCTTTTGTCAGGCAATGGTCAATAACATCATTTAACATGGTGTCATAGAACATAGAACATAGAACATAGAACACTACAGCACAAACAGGCCCTTCGGCCCACAAGTTGCGCCGACCACATCACCTACCAACCTACAGACCTATCTATAACCCTCAATCTCATTAAACCCCATATACTCATCCAGAAGTCTTTTAAAAGACCCCAGCGAGTTCGCCTCCACCACCACTGACGGCAGCCGATTCCATTCACTCACCACCCTCTGAGTGAAAAACTTACCCCTAACATCACTTCTGAACCTCCCTCCCCGCACCTTAAATCTGTGTCCTCTTGTAGCGACCATTTCAAACCGGGGAAATAGCCTCTGAGAGTCCACCCTATCTATTCCTCTCAACATTTTGTAAACTTCTATCAGGTCGCCTCTCAACCTTCGTCTCTCCAGGGAAAAGAGTCCCAGCTCCCTCAACCTAACTTCATAAGGCATGCCTCCCAGTCCAGGCAACATCCTTGTAAATCTCCTCTGCACCCTTTCAATAGCTTCTACATCTTTCCTATAGTGAGGCGACCAGAACTGCGCACAATACTCCAAATGAGGCCTGACAAGGGTCTTATAAAGTTCCAGCATTACCTCCCGACTCCTAAACTCAATCCCTCGATTAATGAAGGCCAGTACACCATACGCCTTCTTGACCACCTCCTCCACCTGCGAGGCCGATTTAAGAGACCTGTGGACCCGGACCCCAAGATCCTTCTGCTCCTCAACACTACTCAGACTTCTGCCCTTAATAGTGTACTCGTTCATCCCGTTGGTTCTGCCAAAATGGACGACAACACATTTATCCGCGTTGAAGTCCATCTGCCACTTCTCCGCCCAGTCCTGCATCCTATCTATGTCCTGCTGCAACTTTTGCCATCCTTCCAGATCATCCACAACACCACCGACCTTCGTGTCATCAGCGAACTTACTTACCCATCCCTCCACTTCCTCATCCAGGTCATTTATGAAAATGACAAACAACAAGGGTCCCAGAACAGATCCTTGAGGCACTCCGCTGGTGACTGACCTCCATTCAGAAAAAGCCCCATCCACAACCACTCTCTGCCTTCTGCAGGCAAGCCAGTTCTGGATCCACAAGGCCAAAGGCCCTTGGATCCCATGCCCTCTCACCTTCTCAAGAAGTCTTGCATGGGGGACCTTATCAAACGCCTTGCTGAAGTCCATGTACACTACGTCCACGGCACTTCCTTCGTCAATGTGTTCAGTCACATTATCGAAGAACTCAACTAGGCTTGTAAGGCACGACCTGCCCTTGACAAATCCATGCTGACTATTCCTGATCATGTCAAACCTCTCCAAATGTTCGTAAATCTTGTCCCTCAGAAGCCTCTCCATCAGCTTACCAACCACTGAGGTCAGACTCACCGGTCGGTAATTTCCCGGGCTATCTCTGTTCCCTTTCTTAAAAATAGGAACTACATCCGCAATCCTCCAATCCTCTGGAACCTCTCCCGTCTCCATTGACGACGCAAAGATCATCGCCAGGGGTTCTGCAATCTCTTCCCTCGCCTCCCACAGTATCCTGGGGTACATCCCATCTGGTCCCGGCGACTTATCTACCTTGATAGAATTCAAAAGTTCCAACACATCCTCCTCCTTAATATTCACGTACTCAATCCTTTCCATCTGCTGCAAATCCATAACAAAATCTCCCAGATCGGCTTCCACCGTGAATACTGAGGCGAAGTACTCGTTAAGCACCTCCGCCATTTCTTCTGGTTCCACACAAACCTTTCCCCCCTCACCTTTTATCGGTCCTATCCCTTCTCTTCTTATCCTTTTACCTTTCACATATTTATAGAAGGCCTTGGGATTCTCCTTAATCTTACTCGCCAAGGTCTTCTCATGACCCCTTCTGGCTCTCCTAATTTCCCTTTTAAGTTCCCTCCTACAGTCCTTATACTCCTCAAGATCTTTAACATCTCCTAATTCCCTGAACCTCTTGTACACCTTCCTTTTCTTCCTGACTAGGTTCAACACATCCTTTGTGCACCACGGTTCCCTCGACCCACCAAAACCCCCTCGTCTCATCGGAACAGTTGGAGCAGATACTGAACCGGGTTGACATGTGTTGTTAATTTTGACTTGAGGGTCTTAAGAGTTTCTGACTGGGGCAGGTTGTTATCACGTCTCTGTCTCTTTCAGACTTACTTAAGGCCAAAGCATTCTGAAGCTTGAGCAAAGTGATTACCAAATGGTTGGATGTCATCCAATGTGTGCTGTAGGAGTACAGTCATTGGCAGACAAGAGTAGCTGTTCTGTGATCTTTGTGTCAGGCTAGGCTTTTTCAAAATCAGCATTTGCAGACTCACCCACAGGCTTTGAAGAAAGGGCAACATGATGGCACAGTGGTTTGCATTGCTGCCTCACAGCGCCAAGGCCTCAGGTCACTGTCTGTGTGGAGTCTGCACATTCTCCCTGTGTCTGTGTGCGTTTCCTCTGGGTGCTCCAGTTTTCTCTCGCAATCCAAAGATGTGTGGGTTATGTTAAATTGACCCTGGTGTCAGGGGATTAGCAGGGTTAATATGTGGGGTTACAGGAATAGGGCTAGGGACAGTTTGTGGTCGGTGCAGTCTCAATCGGCCAAATGGCCTCCTTCTGCACTGTAGAGATTCTATGTATTAACAAAGAACAAAGAACAACCCAGCACGGGAAACAGGCCCTTCGGCCCAACGAGCCCGCGCCGCCATTTTAACATAATGAGTGCCCTCCTCTACCCATGACCTTTGTCTACACCTATTGGGGAAGATTGAGGGAAGACTAATTTAGGGACAATTTGTTACACCAATCAGCCTAAGAGCACGTTTTTTGGGATATGAAAGTATGAAGTTTGTCTCAAACCGAAGGTCAAAGCCTAGCCTATAGTGGCTCTCACATCACTGCTCCATGACTGAGGATTGGATAACTTACCCGCAACACATAACGCAAGGAGATGACTTCCACCTTCAATGCTTCCGATCTTTCGCAAACATCATGTAGCAAGACAAGTATCCTTCACACTGAAGTTAATGCAAGGTCTGCATACTGGGTATCAAATGTATGTTCATCAGGGTTCAGTCTTGCTGAGTTGACCATACAGAAGATTTCCCTATACTAAAGGTACACTCAAGCTGAGGATAGAGAACTGCACCACAGGGCATCCCAAACTCAGATACAAAGCCAATTTCAGAGCCCGTGAGTTGGGCCCTACTGAATGGAGAAAAACAACCTTGCTCAGATCCAAACGGACAAGTCTCTGCCACTATTGGAGTGCGTATCTTTTGAGGACAAGTGAGCACGCCGTTTAGCTTGTGTCTTCATCCCACCCCTCCAACAGGCACTGCATCTATAATATTTGCAATCAGATCTACGAATCAAGACGTGATTTAACATCACATAAGAGACACAATCAACCTAGAAGGTGAATGATTTGTCTCCTTACTAACACTCATCTGTCAAACATTGAGGGAATCCACCATCATCTAGATAAGAGTTACAGAAATGTTGGAAAAAAATGCAGGCTATCAGTTAAATTTTAGGTTCGAGATACTCAGGGCCAAGATCCATCTTCCAGTCTGTTTCTTCGTTTTTTTTGTAAATAAAGTTTTATTGTTTTAGGAAATTATTACAATTCATATTCATTCTACCCAGTTATTACGTGCCTCTGAACACATAACGTGACTGGAAAAGACTTTGAGCCTGTATTCCTTAAAATGTGCAATTTAAGGTTTGCTGAGAAATTGGCTATTTTCTGTTTGTTTAATTTTTGCGGGGTGACCATTTAATGGGATCACTCCAATTAGAAGTTATTTTTCATCACATTCTCCCAGCTCCTACAGCAGGAAGAAGCCCATGTGAAGTTTCTAAGCTGTAGATTCAGTGTAACTGTCTATTTCAGCTCCTTAATGCAGCTTTATTTTATATATATTATATACACACACAAAGACTTCACAGGAACAGCATTAGGAACATAGCAAGGAAGATCATTTAACTGATAATTCAATATCAGGGAGCTTGCCAGCTGGCCAATTTATGCAGCATGTAGCTGAAAGAGGTTTCCAATTTAATCCCTCCTCTGTGCTAAATTAGCTGATTACATGTAAAGTGGTAATAGATGCTAATATTGGTATCAATATCTCTGTTTGCACAGGATAAGAACCAGCCAAGTTTCCCACTCCAAATTAACATACAGTGACCCATGTTAAAAAGTATCATACATGTTACATGTTAACACAGAAAGATGCATGACCAATTGGCCCAAAGTGTCCATGTCAGCCTAAAAAGAGGGATCCAGCCTAATCCCACCTTCCAGCTCCGTAGCCTGGTAGGTCACAGCAAGTGCATATGCAAGTAATTTTTTTAAAATGGGGTGAGGCTTGTGCCTGAGGGCTGTGCCCCTCCGCCCTCCCCTCCCCCCCTTCCAGAATCGTACCTTAGCAAGAGTCAGTGTCTCAGGGAAAACGTGAGGAGAAAATAAAACTGGAGGGGAGCATCTGTTTAGTTTCTTTGAAAGAGCTATCCAATTAATCCAATTAGTCCCATTGCTCTGCACATTCCCCAGCAAATACTACCTTTTCAAGTTTTAACCAATTGGCTTCAGTATGCAAGATGCAATTATGCAAATTTAGTTGTCAACAACTGATGAATCACTTGATGTTCTTAACTGGAGAAATGCTTGAGTAAGTGCATCTTTCATGAGGAGAAATGTTACATTTCAGATTTGGAGGCTGTGAAATTTCTCCAGTACACAATTCCAGTGATTGCTTCTGTGCTATTTGATTCCAAGATTCAATATTCCTTTGATTATTTTGTTCATGAGAGGTGAAAGTCACTGGCAAGGCCCAGTATTTGTTGCCCATTCTTTATTGCGCTTGAGAAGTTAGTGGTGAGCCAGATCTTGAACCGCTGCAGTCTATATGGTGCAGATACACCCACAGTGCTGTGAGGGAGGGAGTTCCAGGTTCTTGACCTAGTGACAGTAACAGGACTGCAGTATTGTTCCAAGTTTGGATAGAGAGACATTGTTCCTGCATGTCTGCTGTTGCTATCCACGATGATGGCATTGCTGCTACTGCCTCAGTACTCAATGCTGACAACTGCCAGTTTCCAGATGCAATTTTACAACTCATCCACTTCATCCTAGACCACAATGTCTTTACCTTCAACAACCAGTTCTTCATCCAGACACACAGAACAGCCATGGGAACTAAATTGGTACCTCAATATGCCAACATCTTCATGCACAGGTTCGAACAAGACTTCTTCATCGCACAGGACCTTCAACCGACGCTATACAGTAGATACATCGATGACTTTTTCTTCCTTTGAACTCATGGTGAACAATCACTGAAACAACTCTATGATGACATCAACAAGTTCCATCCCACCATCAGACTCACCATGGACTATTCTCTGGAATCAGCTGCATTCTTGGACACACTCATCTCCATTAAGGATGGTCACCTCAGCACCTCACTGTACCGCAAGCCCACAGACAATCTCACAATGCTCCACTTCTCCAGCTTCCACCCTAAACACATTAAAGCAGCCCTCCGTATACATAGGAACTGCTCAGATGAGGAGGATCACAACAGACACCTCCAGACGCTGAAAGATGCCCTCATAAGAACAGGATATGGCACTCGACTCATCGATCGACAGTTCCAATGCGCCACAGCAAAAACCCGCACCAGCCTCCTCAGAAGACAAACACGGGACATGGTGGACAGAGTACCCTTCATCATCCAGTACTTCCTCAGAGCAGAGAAGCTACGACATCTTCTCCGGAGCCTTCAACATATCATTGATGAAGACAAACATCTCGCTAAGGCCATCCCCACACCCCCACTTCTTACCTTTAAACAACCACACAACCTCAAACAGACCATTATCCACAGCAGACAACCCAACCTTCAGGAGAACAGTGACCACAATACCACACAACCCTGCCACAGCAACCTCTGCAAGGTGTGCCAGATCATTGACACGGATGCCATCATCTCACGTGAGAACACCATCCACCAGGTACACGGTACATACTCTTGCAACTCGGCCAATGTTGTCTACCTGATACATTGCAGGAAAGGATGTTCCGAGGCATGGTACATTGGGGAGACTATGCAGGCGCTACGACAACTGATGAATGATCAGTCACCAGGCATGGGAGTTCTCTTCCTGTTGGGGAACACTTCAGCGGTCACGGGCATTTGGCCTCTGATCTTTGGGTAAATGTTCTCCAAGGCGGCCTTCACGACATATGACAGCGCAGAGTCGCTGAGCAGAGACTGATAGCCAAGTTCCGCACACACGAGGATGGCCTCAACCGGGATCTTGGGTTCATGTCACACTATCTGTAACCTCCATGACTTGCCTGAGCTTGCAAGATCTCACTAACTGTCCAGGCTGGAGACAATACACATCTCTTTAACCTGTGCTTAATGCTCTCTCCACTCAAGTTGTCTGCATCTTTAGGACTTGAATAGCTGTAAAGACTCACATTCTAATCAGTATTCTATAAACTGTGTGTGTGCCTTTGTATGCTCTGTTTGTGATCAGAACTCCCCATTCACCTGACGAAGGGGAAAAGTCTCGAAAGCTAGTGGTGTTTGCCTCCAAATAAACCTGTTGGACTTTAACCTGGTGTTGTGAGACTTCTTACTATCCTCGGACAATCCAATAGTTTCCTTATAAAAGCAAATTACTGTGGATGCTGTAAACGGGGTTGGGGGGCGGGGAGGCGTTATGCTACAACTATACCGGACCTTGGTGAGACCACATTTGGAATATTGTGTTCAGTTCTGGTCACCTCACTATAAGAAGGATGTGGAAGCATTGGCAAGAGTGCAGAGGAGATTTACCAGGATGCTGCCTGGTTTGGAGGGTAGGTCTTATGAGGAAAGGTTGAGGGAGCTGGGGCTTTTCTCTTTAGAACGGAGGAGGATGAGAGGCAACTTAATAGAGGTTTATAAGATGATGAGGGGATAGATAGAGTGGACGTGCAGAGACTATTTCCTAGAGTGGATGTAGCTGTTACTAGGGGGCATAACTATAAGGTTCATGGTGGGAGATAGAGGAGGGATGTCCGAGGTAGGTTCTTTACTCAGAGAGTGGTTGACTGCTGTGATAGTGGAGTCGGACACTTTAGGAACTTTCAAGCGGTTATTGGATAGGCACATGGAGCACACCAGAATGATAGGAAGTGGGATAGCTTGATCTTGGGTTTGAACATAGCTCGGCACAACATTGAGGGTCGAAGGGCTTATACTGTTCTATGTTTCTATGCTGGAATCTGAAACCGAAGGAGAAAATGCTGGAAAATCTCAGCAGGTCTGGCAGCATCTATAAGGAGAGAAAAGAGTTGACATTTCAAGTCCAAATGACCCTTTGTCAAAGCTGACAAAGCATCATCTGGACACTCTATAAGTGACAACAGGTTAAAAGCTACCAAAACAGCAATGAATTCCACTAAAGGAAACAAATACTGCGGTGGATAATATTTCTGGACTAGAGAGCTAAAGGTCTGGAAGAATGGGTTCAAATCCTACCAGTGCAAATAAGTAACAATACAGATCATTTTCAGCAAGTTGAGTAGTCTAGATCAGTAAAAAATATCAGCCTGATTAAAAAAGAACCTCTCTCAGGCAGGTCACCCTCCTGTCATCTTCGCAAAACATCTCAAAAAGGGTGATTTATTCTTTCTCCCATTCTTCAGTTTTGATTCTGCCAGCTTAGAGCTGTAAATTGTAGCTATAATTTGTTGAACACTGTGCAATTATGTAAAGGAACAAAAAAAAATCCAACGTGGCACTAAAATTCTACCAATTGAAGGTTTGTTTAGTGAAGAACCCAGGGCGACTGAATCTGAGCTGCTCTGTCAAAAAACCAAACTCCACTCGCATCATGAATTTCTCCAAATTGCAACCAGATAATTGCCTATGTCTCAAATTTAAATTAACATAAAACAATCCCACTCAATGCAAAACAGAAAACACTGGCCAAAACCTGTTTTACAGTCATTACGTTTCCTGTTAGGCTACAATCGTGCTCTCGGTGAAATGTGACAGTGGGCTGACTGATTATAAATTACATTTCTCACTGCGTTCTGGAAATCCTGACACGACAACTCTGTACATCTGGGTCTGCAACAGCAGAAAACAGAAAGCCTCATCGACCCTTTTGAATACTGTCGTAATACATTTAGTTGTTCAGTCCTGTCACTGCTGTGTTAATTATTCACTCCAACACACTCAGATTGTGATTGTTTCTTTTCACACTCCAGCTGAAGTTGAAACTTTTACCTTAGTGATAAATCGGACTGACAAAAAACCATAACAGCATCTTAGTGGGAGCACCACATCCATGTTCTCCTTAAAATAAATCAAAAAGGAAACGGATTTCAGAGGTCAATATATTCCCAAGCTTTCCTTCATCCTTAAAGACAATCTACAAACTATTGCATAAAGTAAATGTTTCAACAACTGTGTCTGTTTTAAATGATACACTGTCATCCAAATTGTCCACTGGGACCTATTAATGGTCATTGGCAAGGCAGTACATGGTTGCCACCTGCCTAAATACTAATGTACAGAACTCAGCTGATTTTAGACAGTCAGTTTATCTCAATAGGATGTGATTTGAAATGATTTATTACTGTCATATGTATTGGGATACAGTGAAAAGTATTGTTTTTTTGTCCGCTATACAGCGTTATCTGTGTGACACAGTGGTTAGCACTGCTGCCGCACAGCGCCAGGGACCCAGGTTCAATTCCACCCTCGGCTCACTGTCTGAATGGAGTTTGCACATTCTCCCCGTGTGAGTGTGGGTTTCTTCTGGGTGATCTAGTTTCCTCCCACAGTCCAAAGATGTGCAGGTTAGGTTGACTGGCCATGCTGAATTGATCCTAGTGCCAGGGAGATCAGCAGGTAAATGTGTGACGTTATGGGAATAGGCCTGTGTGGGATGTGGTCGGTACAGATTCGATGGGCCAAATGGTCTCCTTCTATACTGTAGGGATTCCATGATAGTATGAAAACATACCATTCATAAAGTACATAGGGGAGAAGGAAAGGAGAGGGTGCAGCATATAGTGTTACAGTTAAAGGTAGGGTGAGGAGAAAGATCAGCTTAATATATGATTGGATCATTCAGAAGTCTGATGACAGCAGGAAGAGGCTGTGCTAGAGTTGGTTGGGGCATGTTTTCAGATTTTTCTACCTTCTCTTCTTTGGAAGAGAGTATGTCCAGGGTTCGTGGCATCCTTGATTATGCTGGCTGCTTTCCTGAGGCAGTGACAAGCGTAGATGGAATCAATGGATGAGAGGCTGGTTTGTGTGATGGATTGAGCTTTATTCACAATGCTTTGTAGTCTGTTGCAGGTCTTGGTCAGAGCAGGAACCATATGTTGGGACTTTGCCAGAGTGGGAAAGTAAATCTAGGAGTAATTTAATGCTCCTACTAACATTTAAAGCTGACCTAAACATTTACTTTTGTCAAATTCTCTCAACCTCAAATTGCAGCATGGAAAATTAATTGTCATTTGTCACTATGAAAATACAATACCCTTCAATGAATCAACTGAGTAATGTAGAACAGGAACGCTCTTTACCAAGTCAATTGACCTCAACCAATCGCTGATAAAAAGCAGTGTAATCAGCTACAGTATTCCGTAGGGATAGGCAGGTAAAGTTGACCAGTGTTCCCACTCCTGACTGCTATCCAGAGAGCCTTGCTAGAATTATACATCTGTCTGAAATTACGTAACTCGCTGTGATGCTGCAGTTAAGAACTGGATCAACATTTGATTCTCCAGACGCAATGACTGAAATGGTTGTTTATGCTAGACAGCAGCTGGCTCTCATCAAACCAACACTCAGAAAGTGATAAAAGTAAATTACTGCAGATGCTGCAATCTGAAATTTGAAGAGGGCACAGAAAAGACTTACCAGGATGTTGCCTGGTACGGAGGGCATTAGCTATGAGGAGGTTAGTTCTCACTAGAACAGTAGAGGTTGAGGGGCGACCTGATAGAAGTCTACAAGATTATGAGAGGCATGGACAGAGTGGATAGTCAGAAGCTTTTTCCCAGGGTGGAAGAGTCAATTACTGGGGGGCACAGGTTTAAGGTGTGAGGGGCAAAGTTTAAAGGAGATGTACGAGGCAAGTTTTTTCAAAAAAAAGACGTGGGTGCCTGAAACTCATTGCTGTGGGAGGTAGTGGAAGCAGATATGATAGTGAGTTTTAAGGGGTGTCTTGACAAATAAATGAATAGGGTGGGAATGGAGGGAGACAGTGGAAGGGTAGGGAATTTTAGTTCAGTCAGGCAGCATGGTCGGTGCAGGCTTGGAGGGCCGAAGGGTCTGTTCCTGTGCTGGAATTTTCTTTGTTCTTGTTCGGAAAAGGCTGGAAAATCTCAGCAGGCCTGACAGCATCTGAATCTGGATGACTTTTCAACAGAAAGTGATGTCAGCTTTAAGAGAGGACAGGGGGATATCAGATGAAAAAAAAAGATCTTCAAGACATCTCTCTGGTGTCATCACCATTTTCTTATTTTAAGATTGAAAGTCTTTTGTCTGATGTCAAATCCTCTCATCTAAAAGTAAGATCTTAGTGAGTGTCACATCTCTAAATGTCAGAATCCATGAATGACACTAACATCTACATGTTTCTGAAATTCATAGAACCAAACGACTAATTGGAAATAGATCAAAAATATCAAAAAGTATTAGTGAGGAATAGGCAACCCTTGAAATTCAGCAAGCTCTTCAATTCGCTCAAAGCAGCAATACATGAAAGTAGCACAAACCAACCAGTCAAATCATCTCCTCACAATCTTTTCAGACACCATTTTCTTCTTCACACATGAGCGTATCAATCACATATAGAATTTGTAACATAAGACACAAAAATATTACAAAACTCTGAAAAGGATTGTGAAACCTGTCCATGAAATTGGTTGTTTAAGTTTAGAAATGCCTGTGCACATTCTCCCCCGTTTATGCCTCCACCAAATGTAAGGCTTGAATTAGATATTGGACCTGACCCTTGTGTGTTGAGGATTCCTGACTGCCGTGGGTAAGTCCTGGGTTGGAGGAGTTTTGGTTTTTGCGATGCTCCTCCAATAATCAGTGCATCACAGCAACTCAGAGCACGTGAGATGTTTGCTGTAGGGTTGGTTTAGCTCAGTTGGCTGGACAGCTGGTTATTGATGCGAAAGCAACACCAACAGCGTGAGTTCAATTCCTGCACCGGCTGAGGTTTTTCACAAAGGCCCCACCTGAGGTGTGGTGATCCTCAGGCTAAATCATCACCAGTCATTACGGTGGCACAGTGGTTAGCACTGTGTCAAATCCTCTAATCACAGTGGTTAGCACTGTGTCAAATCCTCTAATCACAGTGGTTAGCACTGTGCCACAGGCCCGAGCTCAATTCCGGCCTCGGGTCACTGTCTGTGTGGAGTTTGCATATTCTCCCCATGGGTCGGCATGGGTTTCTTCCAGTTTCCTCTATGATCCAAAGGTGTGTGTGTTTGGTGGATTGGTCATGCTAAATTGCCTCTTAGTATCAGGGGGACTAGCCAGGGTAAATGGGGTTTTGGGGATAAGGCCTGGGTGGGATTGGTGCAGACTCGATGGGCCGAATGGCCTCTTTCTGCATTACAGTGATTCAATGATTCTATGCCAAATACACAGGAAAGGAGTGGGAAATTCTAGGCTAATTATACACAAGCGTGTGAGATGCATCTATGGATCTTCCATCAAAGTTAGAAAAGACAAGTGGAGAACCCCCACAGAAATCTACCCTTCAGTGCACAGTGCAAGCAGCATGAACATTTAGAGAAAGAAACCAAAGCGTTAAAAAACAGTAGTATTTCGCACACGTTTAAGTGAAGGTAGACAAGCCCCCAGGACTGGATGGAAAGCATCCCAGGGTTCTGAAAGAACTGGCAGAGGCGATAGTGGATGCCTTAGTAATTATTTATCAAAATTCGCTGGACTCCAGGGAAGTGCCAGGAGATTGGAAAACGGCTAATGTTACGCCGCTGTTTAAAAAAGGGGGCAGACAAAAGGCAGGGAATTATAGGCTGGTTAGTTTAACGTCTGTAGTTGGAAAAATGCTAGAATCCGTCATCAAAGAAGAAATAGCAAGGCACCTAGAAAAGAATGGTTTGATCGAGCAGACACAGCATGGATTTGTTAAGGGGAAGTCGCGTTTGACGAATTTATTGGATGTCTATGAGGATGTGACTAGTGCGGTAGACAGAGGGGAACCAGTGAACGTGGTGTTTTTAGATTTCCAAAAGCCTTTGATAAGGTGCCTCACAAAAGGTTAGGGTGCACAGAGTTGGGGGTAAGGTGCTGGCGTGGATAGAGGATTGGTTGGAAGCAGAGAGTTAGAATCAAATGGGTGCTATTCTGGTTGGCAGTTGGTGATTAGTGGAGTGCCGCAGGGATCGGTGCTGGGACCTCAGCCATTTACCATTTACATAGATGATTTGGAGGAGGGGGCTGAGTGTAGGGTGACAAAATTTGCTGATGACACAAAGATGAGTGGAAAAGCAAATTGTGTGGAGGCGAGGAAAGTCTGCAGAGGGATCTGGATAGGCTGAGCGAGTGGGCGAGGACCTGGCAGATAGAGTATAACATTAGCAAATGTGGTGTTATCCACTTTGGTAGAAATAATAGTAGGAGGGATTATCATTTAAAAGGCGAAAAGCTGCAGCATGCTACGGTGCAGAGGGACCTGGGGGTCCTTGCGCACAAATTGCAAAATCCCAGCCTGCAGGTGCAGCAGGTGATCAAGAAGGCGAATGGGATGCTGGCCTTTATAGCGAGGGGGATAGAATATAAAAGTAGGGAGGTCTTGCTGCAACTGTACAGGGTACTGGTGAGGCCGCAGCTGGAGTACTGTGTGCAGTTTTGGTCGCCGCATTTGCGGAAGGATATATTGGCCTTGGAGGGAGTGCAGAGGAGGTTTACTAGGCTGATACTGGAGATGAGGGGGTTGGACTATGAAGAGAGATTGAATAGACTGGGTCTGTACTCGTTAGAGTTTAGAAGACTGAGGGGGGATCTTATAGAGACGTATAAGATAATGAATGGGATAGATAGGGTAGAGGTAGAGAGATTCTTCCCGCTTAGAAAGGATAGCAGGACTAGAGGGCACAGCCTCAAGATAAGAGGGGGGCAGTTTAGATCAGAGTTGAGGAGGAACTTCTTCACTCAAAGGGTGGTGAATCTCTGGAATTCTCTGCCCGTTGAAGTGGTGGAGGCTGCCTCGCTAAATATATTTAAGACACGGGTAGATAGGTTTTTGGTAGGCAAGGGAATTAAGGGTTATGGGGAGAAAGCGGGAAAGTGGAACTGAGCCACGACAGATCAGCCATGATCTTATTGAATGGCGGGGCAGGCTCGAAGGGCTAGATGGCCTACTCCTGCTCCTATTTCTTATGTTCTTATGTAAGTAAAACTCGTGAGGTACTGATATCATACGAGATGAGTTTTTTTTAGCAGGAGCAAAGGAGACAAATGTTTCTGATGAGGCCACTCTGATAGTGAACCAGGGCATTGTGGCCAGAATGCCACCAATCGTCAAAGACCAGACCATTATGGGTGATCCCATTTTGAGGGCATAAGTCACTGGATGCTCCTCAGTGTCAGAAACCTCCTGGACAGTGCTTCAATTTGAGCTACACACCATCGTGGGGAGGAAAGTAACTTTAATAACAGTATAAATGTCATTGGGGGGTGGGGGGAGGAAAGGTTTGGGGAATATTGTATTTGCTGAGTACAGCAGCACAAACGTTATGTTATTCAGCTAGTAATGCAAAGGCCAACACTATTAATCTGGCCATGGGAATTCAAACCACATCCTGGCAGATTGTAAATTGAATTCAGTTCATTAAATACATCTGTGATAAAAAGCTGGCTACCGCAAAGACTGTAGCAAAAACCCAACTGGCTCATCGATGTTCACGAGGGAAGGAGATTGGCTGTCCTAGCCTGGTGTGGCAAGGCACGAATGCGGCTGACTCTTAAGAACATAGAACAGTCCTTCGGTCCTCAATGTTGTGCTGAGCTATGTCCAAACCCAAGATCAAGCTATCCCACTCCCTATCATTCTGGTGTGCTCCATGTGCCTATCCAATAACCGCTTGAAAGTTCCTAAAGTGTCCGACTCCACTATCACAGCAGGCAGTGTATTCCACACCCCAACCACTCTCTGAGTAAAGAACCTACCTCGGACATCCCTCCTATATCTCCCACCATGAATCTTATAGTTATGCCCCCTTGTAACAGCTACATCCACCCGAGGAAATAGTCTCTGCACGTCTACTCTATCTATCCCCCTCATCATCTTATAAACCTCTATTAAATTGCCTCTCATCCTCCTCCGCTCTAAAGAGAAAAGCCCCAGCTCCCTCAACCTTTCCTCATAAGACCTACCCTCCAAACCAGGCAGCATCCTGGTAAATCTCCTCTGCACTCTCTCCAATGCTTCCACATCCTTCTTATAGTGAGGTGACCAGAACTGCGCACAATATTCCAAATGTGGTCTCACCAAGGTCCAGTATAGTTGCAGCATAACCCCACAGCTCTTAAACTCAAACCCCCTGTTAATAAACGCTAAACTCTTAACTGCCCTATGAAATGGCCTAGGAAGCCACTAACCCAGCTCATCACCAATTCTTAGGGGTAACTAAAGTCTAGACAAGGCATGATTGTTCTGTTAGCAAGGCCCATATCTGGCGAATGAATTAGAAACAAAAGACAACTGAGTTTTGGATGTAGGACATCAAATAAATAATGTAAATAATAGGAAGAGGTTTTATGAAGGAGATATTTTACTGTTGCAAATTGCTAAACAAGCAATGTTACAAATATAAGATTTATAACTTAGTTTTTCCTTGGTTTTGGTTATGTTATATCTTGCTTCAGTTAATTTGCTGGTTTACGATGTAAGGGGAATTGCTATCATACTTTGTTTACAACAGGATCCATGGTAAACGTCAAAAATACATTCAAGTCCCAGGTGGTCTCTGAGCTGTGCTGTGTTATATTTAATAGAATAAAAAATGTTCCAAAAAAGCAAGTCACTTGAATGGACAGAAAAAAATGTATATAAAATAACATTAGACTAACTGTACTTAGAAATGTTTTAAAGGTTATTTGATGATATTCACTTTACCAGTTATAAATCTTTAATAAGTGGACTTACGTTGAGAATGCATTGTTTTGCTTCTCACACCGTATTCCCTTGCAATGATTGGGTTCCTCAGAAGCACTGGTCTCATAGTAAAAGTACAGCTGATTCAGTCCATTTGCAAATGCGAGCAGCACCAGGCAATAAATGAAGAGGAACTTGAGAATGTCAAGGAGCATACGGCCCAGCGAAATCTGTAGTGGTCCCAGGTGAGAGTTCGCAGTGAAAAGCGAGATCAACCGAAGGGAGCTGAAGATATTGGCTATTGCAAACAGGGCTTCTGCAATCAGCGTTGGGTGCCACATTTCCCACTCCTCACGAGGGCGTGAACCATTGTACTTTAAAACAAAGCAACAGGTTAGGGCTGGAAAATCTAATTAACTGTCTAGATGAATTCAGCATTTAACAAGCGATACGCTGCTTCCTAATTCTGAGATTGGAGATCCTGTTAAGTTTTGGAAAGTAAAGTCACTTCACACCTCTCCCCCACCTCACTGGTCTGGAGAGGAAAGTCAGATGTTTCATTCCTTTTGAGTTTATCATCAACTTGTAGCAACATAAATAGCAAACTTGTACATCCCTTATCAGTCAAACTGCCTCATAGCCAATGTGATTGGCCATAAAATGGACTTATCGTAGAATCCCTACAGAGCAGAATGAGGCTATTCGGCCCTTCGAGCCTCCATCGACCACAATCCCTAGCCCTAACCCCCAACCCCAAGTATTTACCCTGCTAATCCCCCTGACACTAAGGGCTAATTTAGTGCGGACAATCCGCCTAACCCACATATCTTTGGAGTGTGGCAGGAAACTGGAGCTCTGGAGGAAACCCACACAGACACAAGGAGAATGTGCAAACTTTGCGCAGACACACACACACACACACACACACACACACAAACAGTCACCCAAGGCTGGAATTGAACCCAGATTCCTAGTGCTGTGAGGCAGCAATGCTAACCACTGTGCTACCATGCCACCCTATGTTAGCCCATCGAATTTCACCCAGGGAATGTGAGCCTTCCTTCTGTGAAACGTAGTTTTGTTTGCTGTGCCCTTTTCACCAGCATTTCCCCATGCTGCCACCCTTGTACTCCAGCCCGAAGGATGGGGCTGTTGGATTCATGCCCGTGTCTAAATCTGCTATCAACGTCAATTTAACAGCAAGAGCTACCACACAGAAACCCTAGCCACGTTAAGTGCACTTACATTCCAAATTCAATTTCATTCCTAGAACCAACTGCCTCATTTAACAGCCCTGAAAAGAAATGATAAAACCTACTGATAGAAGATCAGTAGCAGCTAAAGCTGGAGAAAAAACCATTGAACAGTCCAATGTTCTCCCACTGAAGCTATCAAACTGCTTTAGGAACCAATGTCTATAATACCCAAAGGCTGGAAATCTCTTGCTGTACCACTGAC
Source organism: Carcharhinus amblyrhynchos (assembly GCF_965287045.1). Classification (NCBI taxonomy): domain Eukaryota; kingdom Metazoa; phylum Chordata; class Chondrichthyes; order Carcharhiniformes; family Carcharhinidae; genus Carcharhinus; species Carcharhinus amblyrhynchos. Next base: position 137,772,399 of record NC_137327.1, read on the forward strand.
TAACAAAAAAAAACACCAAAATAGGAGAAATCCTATTCATTGTAACAAAAACTCTGAAAAAGGCATGTTTTCTTTTTTGAATGTGAAAACTTATTGATGTGACACTAATGAGGTAAAACAAGCCTGCTCTTGTGTCAGCAGCCAACTGATGATGCAGTACTGGTTCGGGATTCTTGCTGCAAAATTCCGTTTTGTATTATCTGATTGTCGGGTACGCACTTATTTTGCTACCAAAATGCCATCCAACCACACACAAAAACTTCTGGCTGGGATGCCCTGGGTATAATTTTGGTGAGGTTGTTAACATGGAAGTATGTGCCAGAAGGATGCAGAGTCGGCAGGTGGACTGTGGCATCAATCTACAATTTCATTTCAGCTTGTTACTTTCAACCTCAACTCTCCAGCAAACGGCTCTCAACCTTGGAGAGCTGAACATGTATTTAGGAGCCGGTAGGAACTGGATCCCTGCCCCTCCAACTCTGTGCAAAGAGATAGATCATCAACAGCTTTCAGGTTAGTTGCTCACTGATTTCTATCTGGTTCTAATAGAAGTGTTTGGAGGTTGGTATCACTTTTTGAACTTATTAAAGTTAGCAAGAACTGGTGTGAGGTGTGGTGAAGGTATTTGATCTCACTGCACCATTCTGCTCAGCCCACTACTGAGACTCTGATTATGAAGAGCAGATGTTTCTAACCTTGACCCGCAGCAAGATAAGGAGAATGAGCAGAGGCAGCACAGAGAATGACAAGTCGCTCCCAAGAGGGAAGAGGAGGGGAGAAGTATCCTCAGCAGAAGGCATGTTCACCCAGGAACTTCAGTGGGGGGAAGAGTGGGTGTGATGTTTCCATTTTCCGTAGATTTGATCTTGATTGGAATAATCAATATCACATGTATTAACTGACAGTGAAAAGTATTGTTTCTTGCATGCTATACAGACAAAACATATCATTCATAGATAAGGAAAGGAGAGATTGCACAATACAGTCATAGCTAGAGTGCAGAGAAAGATCAACTTAATGCAAGATAAGTCCATTCAAAAGTCTGATGCAGCAGGGAAGAAAATGTTCCTGAGTCAGTTGATATGTGACCACAGACTTTTGTATCTTTTTCCTGAAGGAAGAAGGTGGAAGAGAGAATGTCCGTGGTGCGTGGGGTCCTTAATTATGCTGGCTGCTTTGCCGAGGCAGTGGGAAGTGCGGACAGAATCAATGGATTGGAGGCTGGTTTGATTGATGGATTGGGCGACATTCACAATCTTTTGTAGTTTCTTGCGGTCTTGGGCAGAGGAGGTGCTCATTGAACTCTGCCACCTTCTGCAGCCTGAGTAAAGCCTTGTAGCAGAGCCAGGAGACTGTTGCCCCTAGCTGTGTACTGGCAGTGGCTGTGAAGGTGATCAGATGAAGAATTGTTTCACTCTGTTCTCTTTCCAGACTGCAGGAACAGACAACATATAGAACATCCCCCAGTTCACCATCCATTGTACTGTGACAGAGATCACTGTGAATACATTTCATTCATTCTCATTAGATTGAATCAGGCAATGAGAACATGGTTTTGCTTCTCCACAGTGGAGGGCACCATTGACAGCATAATTGGTGATTTACATGTGTCACATGTATTTTCAGAGATGTATCACCAATTCTACAGGATGGAGCCCCAGCAACCTGGCAGTGTTGGAGGACAGGTTTCTGGGATTCCCTGTAAGCCCCTTTTGTAAACGGGCAATAGTCTGAGCTTGTGTGGCAACAAGCTGCACTTCTATGGCAACAGATTTGGATTTCATGACCTCACTCGAAACTGCCAGTGAATTTACTCAGATGTTATCTGGTTTCCGCAGCGACATCAGCCAACAAACATTGCAGTGTCACTGGGTTCACAATGTTCTTGTGGGATTGGTTGCTAATTCCACACTGGGAAAGATGGAGGAAGTTGCACGCTGTGTGTGAAGGCATGTTCAGGATTGGTGCTGGACTCCACAGTGCTCCTTGGCTACAGGATCTCTGACAAGTCAACTAAAGCACAAAGCATTTCTCTGTACATACCCATCAGGCATTGTCTCTTCACCTCATCAATATCCGCACTTGAGTCCGCTATGGCAGAACCTGTCTTCCAGTGAGCTGGCATCTGTTCTACACTTACCCCCCCAGCCCTGACTGCATGCCTGGTATTTACCCGTGCACAAATACCACCTCTAAGCTACACCGTGAATTGCAGAGTGTCAGTGACTGAGCTGATGGCCGAGAGCACGAGATTGAGTCACAATATTTCTTCATCACCATCACCTCCTTCTTGCTCCTACACCATTGCCTGACCAGGCTGAAGTTCTTTGGTATCCGAAAGAAGAAAGTCAGGAGGCTGGGATTGTACTGATGGCAGTGTGGGAACAAGAGATGTAGCTTGAAAAAGAGAACAAATTGGGCAATGAGGAGGAAGTGCGATTAAGGATGCTTATCGATGAGTATAACATCATTACCCAGCTTTCAACCCACTGCTGCTCTCAGTATTGGCTGCTCCAATGATGGTGAGCATCATTCCCTTCATCAAGGAGAGGGCAGGCAGCGGGTCAGGTCCTGTTACTTACTGCCTGTCATTGTACACCAGCCAGCCCTGCGGGAGGGAGAGAAATGTGGGAGCATACTCCAATATGTTTGAGTAATGTTGGTTGTGGTTAAATAGATGGTAATGTGTGTGTGAGATGTGAAGCTTGCATCAGTGCCAACTGTGCAAGAGTGAGATGATGCCACGAATGTGAGGTATGAGTCATAGTTGATGGAGATTGTTGGTGAGTTCAGGGAGTTTGGTGAGTTTCTGAGCATTGGAAGCTAATGGTTCAGTTGTAAGGATGTGACATTTGGAAATGCATTCACTGACCTTCACCACTGTGTGAGGTTGTTGAACTTTGTGCAGCACTGCGTACAAATCCCTGGGGGCATTGACCATGTCAGAAATCTGCTGTCACTGCCTTCTGATTGGATTGGCAGCTTCTGGGTACAGGACAGGACGGGGGGTGCAATATCCTGAATTGGATGGGGATCCCGGCAGCAGCAGCTTCTAATTTTCATTTGCTGTCATGGGGTCCCACCACTGACCAAAGTGGACTCGATTCTCACTTGCGGCTCTGGCAGTGACACTCCACTCCCTGAACTTCACAATCCAGTTCCATATCTTATTAACTGACCTGAGACTGAAATAAGAACATAAGAACATAAATCTGGCTGACACTGTTCAAATATGGATGCACTTTGCACATGTCCCTGTGTTCTCGGAGGAGAAATGCTTGTGCTCAGCTGGACAATTTGCTGCCTGAATGAATGAGCAGCAACCTTTTGTACAAATTTTCACCTTGCTGTTGCAGTTTGTGTTTCATTTTGCCAATGGCAAAGCCTGCGGGAAGCATGCAGACTTTCCTGTGAAAGCATAGATCCAGCTGGGTGTATCACACCAAAGTACTTTACCACAGAAAGGTAGCAATAGTCTTCCTCCGGCAATTTCCCTTGATCAAAGCTGTTGCCAAATGTAGAGGCACCAAATAGAGAGGAGGCCCTTAGACAATGGGAAGCGGAGGCAGATTCAGGCGGTCCTTGCTGCTGAGGCTAAACAGATTGATTGATGCCTTGCCCATGGTGACTTAGACGAGGGAAAATGAACGTGAAAAGAAAGCAACAACTTGCTGTAAAATCTAAGCGCCTTTGTAAAAGAAAAATGTATTGAAAGTTCATAAACAAAACTAATTATAAGACAGTGTCTTAGTAGCAGCAATTAGAGAGGAATGTCAGCAACTGCAAGTAACAAAAGGTAAAATATGGGAGTAAAAAGACATGGTCCTGGGACTCAGGGATAGCAATAGAGAAATCCTACTCACTCAATCAGGGATTAGTGTAAAATAAAGATAGGTCTTGTAGGTCCTACAAGGATGCATAAATAAAAAAAAACAGGAAAGGCGAAAGAAGAATCTGACCTGGTTTAATCATTGGATACAAGATGGACATCCTCCTTAATCCTATTCCTCACCCCCCACTATGCAATTCCAACCCCCTCCCTGCTTGCTTGTTGGGACATAACTGGCTGTCTGTTAAGTAAGGACATTTTTAACACCAAGTGGTGTGATGACTGTAAAGGAAAATGCTCAGGAACAAATAATAAAGAGAAAGGCCATAAAAACCATTTAGTGCACTGAGGCCGATGACATTGAAACTGCCTGTTTATAGCTGCAGGAACCAAATACAAATTAAAAATTCCCTGGGATTGATCTATTAATGAATCTACAGACTGCTCACCATCCCTCAACACACAATTCCCCTGGGCTAATTAACATAGTGGTATATCGAATTGAATAGTTCTAAGTAACGTCTTTAAATACAGCACTGTGAATGCACCAGTTGCTAACGCTCTGAATTCATCAGTTCCAATTGCTTCCAACACACCCACCACCCGTATCTCATTCTTTCGCATATATCTCAAGATATCTCTCAACATAGTTCACATTTAGCTGGATACCATTTACAGTTGTACTATTGAATTTCTCTTTAAAACAGGAACATAGCACCAAGAAATTTTTTCTTTTTATTATGTACCTTTTGTTACTTTTATTTCCAATCAAAAATCCAATTTGGCCCAAACAAAGTCTCCATATGAGAAACATTACAGATCCAAGCTGACAAGACAGTCCATACTCCTGCCTTGGGTTCAGTCAGAGCAGATCCAAGCTGATAGGATGAGGCATTACACCCTCTCCCAGGCTTGATCTGAGCTTCATCTTAGCCAAAAAGCCGAGATGGCTTTTTTTAAAGAATTGCTTCAAGTGACACCTCAGTGTAATCTCATTGGCTTTGACCAAGTGCCCGACCAGATATACACTTGATCTTAGCCAGAAGGCTGAGAAGCGAACATTGTACCAAGAAATTTCACACAGCTGTCAGTACAGTTTACTTGAAATTCCTGCAACAAGACATTGACTGACTCCTTACCTTCACATATGCAACAATCTTCAGTGTTATCGTGGCTAAATACAAGGAATTCATTGCAAAGTCCATCAGGTTCCACCAGTCATGTACATATTCCGTAAACCCACCATCCCACATTTCTTTGATTTCAGCCCATATAAAACCTGGAAAAAAAGATATCTTGCTGTATCTGTATATCTGACATTTTTCATTCAGATTTGCTTTTCACATGATTTAGCATTATTGTCTCCAGTTTTAATTCCTTCTGCTTTCAGACTGTTCCAGATGTGTTGTTTTTGCAGACTTGTTTTCAGTCTGTTCAGTTTTTGTAAGGCAGTAAGCTAAAAATAGTCAATCACAAACAGATTTTGATCAGGCATTTTAAACGTAGCTGAAATGATAAAGGGATTGGTATTAAGGTCACTACATTGTTTGATATTATTCATGTACTGGACTTGGGTATAAGAAGCAGAAGTGTGCAGAAGACACATGGATTCAAGGTCCAGTAAACAGTGAGAAGGATACTTCAGGGAGGAATAGAGATACTAGTGAAATTGGCAGAAACATGCAGATGTGAATTAATATGTCAAATGATGCATTTTAAAAGGAAGAATGAGGAGAGGGATATAAATTAAATGGTGCAATTTAAAGAGGAAATAGGACCATTCCTGGCAGGGGACAGTCAATGATCAGGCAGTGGACTAGAATAGTCCATTGCACTTGGGCTGTGCTGATGCCTGCGATCATGGTTTGCCTAAGCTAGGATAGAGTAAAGGATCAGGTAGCCATTGAGGTTAAACCAAGGCTTTATCTAATGCAATTTTTCAAAGCTATCTCCGCCCGTTGGTCAAGATGAAGCATTAGATCACGTCTGGGATGAGCTACAATGTCTCATCCTGTCAACTTGGATCTTGTTTGATTGTTGGGATGCAATGTCTTGGCAGCTTGGATCCAATTTGTCCCTGCTGTGGGAACCATAGTTGGACTTTGGCTTTGGACTTGGACTTGGCTTTTTTGATTAGAATTAAAGTACTAGAAGGGTAAAAGGAGGCAGAGAATCCACATACACAATACTTTGAAGGTGACAAGTTGATAATGCTGTTATCAATGCATAGGGAATTCCTGAGCTTAATGAACAGGAACATTCATTACAAAAGCAAGGAATTTGTGCTAAGCCATTGTAAATCACTGATTAGGCTTCAGCCAAAGTGTCCAATTCTGGACACCATGCTTCAGGAAGGCCATTAAAGCCTTGAAGATGGTGCAGAGGAAATTTAGTAGAATGGCATAGGGGTTGAGGGACTTCAGAGACTGAAGTAACTGAGCTTGTTCTCCTGAGAGCAGAGAATATTAAGGAAATATTTAATAGAGATATTAAAATATATGAAGAGCAGATGGGATGAAACTGTCCCAGTATTGGAGAGTCAATAACTAGACAACACTGGGTTACAATAATTGGTAAAAGAATGAGGGGACAGGAGGGAGAATTTTCTTCACATGAGTTGTTGGGCCAGATTTTACTGTTCAGTTGACGGTGAGGCTAAGGGCACATTTCTTTATTTGTAAATAGTACAGGTGAGGAACAGATGCATGTCTCAATGTAAATACCAACTGCAAAATGTGCCACTCCATTATTATGTGAAAAAGCTTTGACATATATTGGATACCAAGCAGATGCTGTATTTGTGCAGCAGATACAAAACTATGAAGCTGTTATTTCAAGAGTAAGTATATCTTTGACTATGTGATAAGTTTTAATTGTTTTTTTTTAGCAGTGAAAATGACCCATTACGTTATGGATTTAGATTTCTGATAGACAGGGGAATTAAGGGTTATGGAGAGAAAGCGGGAAAGTGGAACTGATCCACTTCAGATCAGCCATGATCTTATTGAATGGCGGGGCAGGCTCAAAGGGCTAGATGGCCTACTCCTGCTCCTATTTCTTATGTTCTTATGCCTCTTTCACTCAAGCATTAATTGTTTTTGCAGATCTAAAAAAATCTGAAATTTAGAATCTAAAAAAAAGGCATTTTTGTTTACATTTTCTTTTTGTCTCCCTCTTTTCCTCTCCTCTTCTTCTACCGGATTGTATATTGAATTCACCCCTTCTCTCAACCTTCCTCTGTTCATTTCTCAGTCTAACAATCTGACTGGTTCATGAGATACTGAGTTGATTACCCAGTTATTCAGGTTCGGATGCTGTTGCCTTTACTGCGCCATTAACAGCTTGCACTTTCCGACCTTTGTGGGTGCAGGAATAACCTGACCGATGGCAAATGCTCTACCACATCCCACACCAAGATCTGTGAGGTTATCACCTGGAGTGCATGACCTAAGGGAGAGGTGCAAGTAGACTCAAGTGATGCTGAAAGGTGAATTAGATACACACTCAAGAAGGAAAAGCTTGCTGGGCCATAAGGAACGAGTAGAGGTGTGCAACTAATTGGATGACTCTTTCAAGGAGACAGCATTTGCATGATGGGCTGAATGTTCTTCTGTACTATAATATTCTATTATATGAAACAATGATGTGTGACATCTTCTAAATGAAGAAGTGAGTGGGAAAAAGAGACTTTTTCTTTACCTAAAACCCACGGTAATATCATCCACTCGACAACAGTAGGGGGTGGCCCCTGCATGTGAAGGTCCGTCTTGACAATGTGCTGAGATGCCAACAACAGCAAGAAAAGGAATGTCAGGTAGGAGCCGGTGTGGCAGATGAACTTAATAAAAGGGTTCCGGATGAACAGTCCCAGCCTGCTCTTTGGAGCCACCAGATAAACCACGGAGAGTATTGGAAATAGAAACCCGATGGTAATGCAGGTTAGGAGCTTGACTGCCCAATGTCGCCGACGCCAGCCTGGGAATCCATCGTACCATAACGTGGCCAGTAATTGCTGGCAGTTTGGCTGAGCAACAAACTGTGAAGGAAACACAAATACATAAAATTAATAAATTCCGTACAATATTCTGGGTCTGTACTCGAGGGAGTTTAGAAGGATTTGGGGGGGTGGGTGGGGACGGATCTCATTGAAACTTACAGAATCCTGACAGACCTGGATAGAGTGGACGTAGGGAAGATGTTTCCAATTGTAGGAGAGACCAGGATCCGAGGGCCCAGCCTCAGGGTAAAGGGATGGCCCTTTGGATCAGAGATGAGGAGGAATTTCTTCAGCCAGAGGGTGGTGAATCTATGGAATTCACTACCACAGCAGCCAGATCATTGAGCTTATTTAAGACAGAGATAGATAGGTTCTTGATTGGTAGGGGGAAATCAAAGGTTATGGGAAAAAGGCGGGAGAATGGGGTTGAAAAACAGATCAGCCATGACTGAATGACAGGGCAGACTCAATGGCCCGAATTCTGCTCTGTTACCTTATCATCTTTTTTTTTTCATCTTTCGAGTTTGAAAAGTCCTCAATTCTAGGCATTTTTCTTCCCCTTGCCCCTCACGTCATTTGGACCCAAGAGTTCACTTGGCAGGGAGGGTGAAAAATCATATCCAGTGCCTCTGTCCATGTGGAAAAGCAGCTGGCCTTTCTCACTGCTTTCCTATGCTGCACAGCTGAGACCAGTCATTTGTATTTTAATGGAATCATTGGCACAATACTGGCTTCATCATCCCATGTCATAGCATATTAATCTTCCCAGTTACTGCATTGCCGGGGAGCTGTACCATCACACTACTAAGAGCTGTCTGTTTCTAATTAATCCAGGCAAACTCCACCCTGTTCCAATGACTAGTCCAGAAATAGCGCAGATGGTTTTTGCGATAATAGCTGACCTGTGCCAGGAGAATGAAGAGCTGTGCCCTTCTAGGTATATGATGTGGAGATGCTGGCTTTGGAGTAGGGTAGGCACAATAAGTAGTCTCACAACACCAGGTTAAAGTCCAACAGGTTTGTTTGGTATCACGAGCTTTCAGAGTGCTGCTCCTTCATCAGGTGAGTGGAAAGTTGGATTCACAAACAGGGCAGATATAGACACAAACTCAATTATAAGATAATGGTTGGAATTCAAGTCTTTACAGATGCAGACAATGCCAGTGGAGAGAGGGTTAAGCACAGGTTAAAGAAAAGCACAGGTTAAAGAAAAGCACAGGTTACCTCTGTTTAAACTACTAAAAGGACATTCCACTTATACATGGCAACAAACATGGAATTGCAATCCTTATTGCAAACAGTCTACACCATCTCCCAGCTTCCAAAGGGTTCCAATATCTCAATTTTGTCAATAGTAGCTTTGAGTGACCAGCTCCTGACACTTTCCTCAGTTTTTGGAGAGTTTTGTAAATCCACCATCAGCTGTTACGCTGGTTCTGACTGTTTTGCTTCCTTGTTGCTGTACCAGAGAAAATCACCCAGAATCCTTCGAAGGTTGCAGGATGCATCTCTTCAACGATCTCATTCTCTGATCTGGCTGTGATAGCTTACAATGTCAATCACTTTCTCCTCGTCTGACCCTAATCCTAACTGTTGTCTGTTGTATTCATTAAATTATAGAGAAGCCTGTAACCTGATCACAAATAAAACTTCCTCTAATGTGAAACAATTAACCATGTATGAAGGTAGAAAAGCTAACAACTTACCCTTGATCCCAATTCCCTATCATCTTAAAAGTAAACAAACAATTTATAACACAGCTGTTTACAAGCCAGTGCATATATCTTTTTGGGAGAGTCAGAGTCAACTCAGGGTAAACTCAGAGACTGCTGCTTTTACCTCCACACATAAATATCTTGCACCTTCTTCTCAGGAAGACAATCTAAGCCTTACTTTGATCTCTACCAATCAAACCACCTAAGCTTATGATAAGGCAGGCTTCAGCAATTGTCACATGACCTTCACCACTTACCTTAGATTTAAAATTGGTTTCAAAACACAATAATCCTCCAAACCTCATAATTGTAACACTTTAGTGACCTAAGCAAGGTAGCACAGTGCCACATTAGCCTATGTCCATGCCACACACCTTCCTGCCTTGGAACTGTGTTGCCATTCCTTCATTGTCACTGGGTCAAAATCCAGGAAATCCCTTCTTCACAGCGCTGTGGATGGACCTAGGCCAGGTGGACTACAGCGTTCTAGAAAGCAGCTCACTGCCACTTTCTCCAGGGTAATTAAGGATAGGCAACAAAAACTAGACTTGCCAGCAATGCTCACATTTCATGAAAGGATAAAAAAAATCCTGTGTGCACATCAGTCCGCCTCCTCACTCTGCAATCTCAAGCCTACCGTAGGACATCACTCATCACACCCACTTATCTTGTACACTATCATTCTCTGTCTATATGTTTCTGCACATCCCTATCTATCCATCCACCTCTAACACTTAACATCATCCTTAAGTAGTGCCATACCTTTCCCCAGAGGTGTAATGCCAAATTTTGAAGTGTAGGAGTTTGAAAGAAATGTGTTGGCTATATCATTCTTATGTCTATTGTATACTAATCATTTGTGTCCACAGACGTCAGTAAAACTATGCTCTTTAAGTGAAAAACATTTGACCCACTAGGCATTTATTTCAAACCATATGATATTTTGATTCAGTAGTCTTGAGTATGGCTAGAATTTCATTATGGAACTGTTTAATTATTTAATCCAAACATATTAAAACCATGAATTACAGAAAATGTTACTTACTTTTGACTAGGGGGATGGTATATAGAGGGGAGGCGACTTTGCTTGATTTATATTTATAATCTAGACCTGGGCGTACAGGGCACAATTTCAAAACTTGAAGATAATGCAAAGCTGGTAAACATTGTGAACTGGGAAGAGGATAGTGATAGACTGCAAGAGGACAGGCTGGTGGAAGAGGCAGACATGTATCAGATGAAAAACTTAATGTGGAGAGATGTAAATTGAACATTTTGGTCAGAAGACCAAGAAGAGGGGCATGAAATAAAGGTACAATTCTAAATGAAATGCAGGAACTGAGGGACCTGAGTACGCTTGAGCATAAAACTTTGAAGGTGGTAAGGAAAGTTGAGTAAGTAGTCCCACAGCACCAGGTTAAAGCCCAACTGGTTTATTTGGTATCACGAGTTTTCAGAGTTTTGCTCCTTCATCAGGTGAGTGCAGGATTTGTTTCACAAACAGAGTGTATATTGACACAAACTTAATTACAAGATAATGGTTGGAATGCTAGTCCGAGGTTACCTGTTCAGACTCGCATTCCAACCATTACCTTGTAATTGAGTCTGTGTCTATATATGCCCTGTTTGTGAAACAAATCCTGCATTCAACTGATGAAGGAGCAGCACTCCGAAAGCTTGTGTCACCAAATTGGACTTTAACCTGATGTTGTGGGACTACTTACTGTGCCTACCCCAATCCATCGCCGGCAACTCCCCGTGAAGGGAGGTTGAGAAAGCAATTAATAAATTATACTGAATCTATGGGTGGCACGGTGGCTCACTGCTGCCTCACAGCGCCAGGGACCCAGGTTCGATTCCCAGCTCGGGTCGCTATCTGTGTGGAGTTTGCACCTTCTCCCCGTGTCTGTGTGGATTTCGTCTGGATAGTCCGATTTCCTCCCACGGTCCAAAGATGTGTGGATTGGGTGCATTGGCCATGCTAAATTATCCCTTAGTGCCAGGGAGACTAGCAGGATGAATGTGTGGGGCAATGGGGATAGGGCCTGAGTGGGAACATTGCCGGTGCAGCCTCAATGGGTCCAATGGCCTCCTTCTGCACTGTAGGATTGTATGGATTCTATGAATTTGAGGTTTTAGAAATGGGGCACAGTAAGTTATGAACCCTCATAAAACACTGGTTCAGCCTCAGTGGGAATAATGTGAAGGTTTTAGAAAAAGTGCAGAAAAGATTTAGTAGAATGGCTCTGAGGACGAGGGACTTCAGTGTGTGGATAGTTTGGCAATGTTGGGGCTGTTCTCCTTGAAGAAGAGCTGGTTGAGAGATTTGTTAGCCGTGTTCAAAATCATGAGGGGTTTTGATAGTGTAAATGGGGAGAAACTGTTCCCATTGGCACAAGTTTGCGAACCTGAGGGGGATTAATGAAAGACCCAGAGGCAACATGAGGAAAAACATATTTACGTAACAAGTGGTTTGGAGCTGGGATGCACTGCCTGAGTGGATGAGGAAGACAGATTCAATTGCAGTTTTCAAAATGAAACAACATAAGAACATAAGAAATAGGAGCAGGAGTAGGCCATCTAGCCCTTCGAGCCTGCCCCGCCATTCAATAAGATCATGGCTGATCTGTCGTGGCTCAGTTCCACTTTCCCGCTTTCTCCCCATAATCCTTAATCCCCTCTCCTATCAAAAACCCATCAACCCGCGTCTTAAAAATATTTAGCGAGGCAGCCTCCACCACATCAACGGGCAGAGAATTCCAGAGATTCACCACCCTTTGAGTGAAGAAGTTCCTCCTCAACTCCGTTCTAAACCGCCTCCCCTTTTATCTTGAGGCTGTGCCCCCTAGTCCTACTGTCCTTTTTGAGCAGGAAACAAGATAATTATGTGAAGAGAAAAGATTTCACGGAAAAGGTTGAGGAGCAGGACTGGCTGAATTGCTGTTACAGGGACTGATACAAGGACAGGGTGCTGAATGGCCTCCGTCTGTGCTGCAGTTATTTGATGGGTGGAATTTTACACCCCCCTCACGGTGGGACAGCCCCATAAAATATGACGAGCCATTCAAAATCCCATTGACTTTGGGGGGGGACTGGAAAGTCCCGTCAGCAGGAGAGACTGTAAAACTCAACGGTTTGATTCTAGTATAGATATGTTCAAGGAAGTTGATAAATGAATGAGGGTTACCCTGATAGTGTGATCATAAAAGGTCAGAGCAGGCTTGTGTGGAATGTAAACACCAACATCGAGGGGGTGTGTTGAATGGGCTGTTTCTGTGCTGTAAATTCCATGTAAAAGTGCCAATAAGGATTACAAACACTGGACATGGTCTTACTGGCTGTTCACACCAGGCTCCCAGTGCAGCAAGGTTGGAGAATTTGGTGCCCAGCCAAATCTCCATTCACTGCAGTGGGACATTCCCATCAGTGTGAATGGTGATAACATTCCTGTCACTATAAGGGTGGAATCCTCTGGCCATTTACGCCAGGGGAATTCTTCTGTGTTCCTGCAGGGTGGCACAGGGGTTAGCGCTGCTGCCTCTCAGCACCAGGGACCAGGTTCAATACCCGACTTGGGTCACTGTCTGTGTGGAGTCTGCACATTCTCCCTGTGTCTGCGTGGGCTTCCTCCGGGTGCTCTGGTTTCCTCCCACAGTCCAAAGATGCGCTGGTTAGATTGATTGGCCATGTTAATTTGCCCCTCAGTGTCCCGGGATGTGTAGGTTAGAGAGATTAGCAGGATAAACATGTGGGGTTGGGGGGGGGATAGGGCCTGGGTGGGATTGTTGTTGGTGCAGATTTGATGGGCCAAATGGCCTCCTTCTGCATTGTAGAGTTTCTATGACATTCATCTATGAGAACAATCGGGAGAGAATCAGAGCACAACCCCCCTCAAATATCTCACAGATGGCACGCACAGGAGATGAGAAGCTGGAGTTCAGTTGTATCCTTGGCTGCTTGCCCCAACTAACTGGTGTTGCCATTCAGTAAAGAAATACTCACACATCATGAAACTCAGTCATATTGATGTGATTTCATCAGTCACTGAAATATGATCACGTTTGCTGGAATTAATTCATGGCTTTCATCTTCCACAAGGCCTTCAGCAGCGGTTATTGGAGGTTAATGATGAATATTACTAAGAGGTATGGAGACCTTTGGAGGGTACACAATCAAAGGCTCACACAGACCCTGAACCAGCTCAGATACTCACACTTCGCTGGGAGCGATAAGGCAGATTAGCTGTGTTTTCACCTGGAGGTTCACAATTTACGTGGACAAGAACATGTGGAGACAGAGATAGCAGTGGAAGCAACCACCATCAGAGGGCACAGACCTTTCCAAGTTCTTCTAAGCTGTCACAGATGTTTGGGGGATGTGGATGAAGAGATGAATCATTGAACAGAAGCAGTCAATGTGCAATGCACTGAGGGGCTTTCAAAGTCGGCTTTACACAATGACAGAGGGATTGGAGCCCACCACAAACAGGAGGGGGTAGTGTCACAGGCCACTGAAATGATGTTTTCCTCCAGGGATCAATGCTAAATGAAAATGGTGCATCAATATTGCAAATTACTTTAGGGGTTAGGTCAATAGAAATGCAGTAGCAGACGTTTCAGGGATATTTCAAAATACACAGAATAGGTCTATTCCAATGAGAAAGAACATTTCTAAAGGGAGGACCCACCGTCGATTAAAAAGTTAAAAATAGTATCAGACTTAAAAATAAAGCATACAATTGCACAAAGATGGTCAGAAGATTGTACAGAATATTAAAAACAACAAAGAATGACTAAAGGACTAATAAGGAGCGGAAAAGCTAGAAAATGAGGGAAAGCTAGCTAAAAATATAAGACTGGATGGCAAGAGTTTCTACAACTGTTGAAAGCCGAAGGAGATTGGCCCTTTGGAAGGAATAATGGAAAATAAGGAGATAGAAAATGAATTGAAAAGATATTTTGCATCATTGATCACTATAGAGGAAGCAAGTAATATCCCAGAAAAACTGTAAATCAGGAAATGGAAGAGAGGGGAGAACACAAGAAAATTCCAATCTCCAGGGTACTACCTAGGCAAATTGCTGGAGCTGGGGGCTAACATGTCCCCGGGTCCTAATGGGTTCCATCCTCATTCTAAGTCTTAGAAGAATTGTCTAGTGAGGTAGTCGATGCAATAGTTTTAATTTTCCAAAACTCCCTAGATTCAAAGAAAGTTCCATTAGATTGGAAAGCAGAAAATGTAACTCCTCGTTTGAAAAAGGAGGAGACAAAAAGCAGGAAGCTGCAGCCGAGTGAGCTCAACGTCTGTCAATCAGAGAACATGCTAGAAGCTATTATTAAAGATGCACTTGGAAAAATTCAAGGTAATTAGGTAGAGTCAACATAGCATTGTGAAAGAGAAACCATGTTATTGTAACTCTTTGAAGAAGTAAGATGTGCTGTGGTTAAAGGAGAACCGATGGATGTACTGTCCTTAGATTTCCAGAAAGCATTTGATAAGACGCCACATCAAGGGTTGTTGCAGAAAATAAAATCTCAAGGTTAGGGATGAACATATTGGCATGGATAGACAATTGGATTGCTAACAGGAATCAGAGAGGAGGCCAAATAGGTCATTTTCTGGTTGGCAGGATGTAGCAGGTGATGTGCCATAAGGATCAGTGCTGTGATCTTAACTTTTTATAATTTATATAAATGACTTTGATGAAGGGATTGTAGGTATGGTGGCTAAATTTGCTGATAACCCAAAGGTAGGTCGGGAAGTAAGTTGTGAAGTGGACGTGAGGAGGCTACAAAAGACAATAGATGCGTTGAGAGATGGGCAAAGATTTGGCAACTGGAGAATAATGTTGGAAAATGTGAAATTGTCCAATCTGGCAGAACAAATAAAAAAGCACATAATCGAAATGGTGAGTGATTGCAGAGCTCTGAGAAGCAGATATGTCCTCATGCATGAATCGCAAAAACAGCAAATAATTAGAAAAGCTAGTAGAGTGTTATTGTTTATTGTGAGGAGAATCAAATTAAAAAAGTAGCAAGATTATGCTTCAGTTACATAAGACATTGGCGTGACCACATCTAGAATACTGTGGGCAGTACAGTGGCATAGTGGTTAGCACACTGTTGCCTCACAGCGCCAGGGACCTGGGTTCAATTCCAACCTCGGGTCACTGTCTGTGTAGAATTTGCATGTTCTCCCCAGCCCTGCATAGGTTTCCTCCCACAGTCTAAAGATGTGCACGTTAGGTAGATTGGCCATGCAAAATTGTCTTTTTGTGTCTATATATGTGTATGTTAGGTGGGTTAGCCATGGCAAAAGCGTAGGGTTACGAGGATAGGGATTCTACAGTGTACAGTATTGGCCTCCTTATTTAAAAGATGTAAATGCATTGGAAGCAGTTCAAAGAAGCTTTACTAAACTAATGGGCGGTTGTCTTATGGAGAAAGGCTGGATAGACAAGGCTATATATCTGCTGGAGTTTAGAAGAGTAAGAGGTGACTTGATTGAAAAATTTCAGATCCTGAGGGGACTGGACGGGATATAGAAAGGATTTTCCTCTTGTGGGAGAATAAAGAACAAGGGGTCACTGTTTAAAAATAAGAAGTTCCCCATTTAAGTTAGTATCATTAACACTGCAATGAAGTTATTATGAAAAAGATAGAGATGAGGATAATTTTTTTCTCTCCAGGGCTATGGGTTTTGGAAGTCTCTTCCTCAAAAAGTGGTGTAAGCAGAATCCTTAAATATTTTTAAGGCAGAGCTAGATAGATTCTTGATAATGCAAAGAGATGAAAGGTTATTGGGGAAAGGAGGGAATGTGAATCTTAATGAATGATGGGGCAGGCTCGAGGGGCTGAGTGGCCTACTCCTGCCCCTAATCTGTATGATTATATGAAATTGAATGATTAATGTATGAAAACTGAAAAACCAACCTTTCCCAAAGGGGTTGTACACAGGAAGTCTAACGTGCGAGAGTCAAATGTGCAAGTCCTTGTGTCGCGGTTGGCTTCCCAGCCTACTAGCAATTTTATCCTTTGGTTTAGTTTAAATCACAATGCAATATGAGATATTAATTTTCCTATAGGGCTAGACAAATGCTGTTTCTGCTCTGCTAACAGCAAGTGACTGAATCACAAACAAGTAGCTCCAGGACGATATGCAGCTTGAAGCAGAATCCCTCGTACCTTCTAGAATCAGTAGCTTGGTGAATTAAATGAGGTAGGAAGTCATATTCACTGGCAGGTCAGAGCAAATTCTTTAATGTTGTACAAAAACCAATGCACCATCACCCTCAACTCTCCATTTAATTAACCTCATTCATAAAAAACATCATTACGACATGAAGTCTCAGATCATCATCCAAGCACTAGGTGATCAACCCTCATATCCAGGCTTGTGATGGCTTTTTTTTTTAAAAGGGTGACATTTCATGTGAACAAATGCCTCCAGCCTTTGTTTAGACAATTAGTTTTCTTCTCCTTTGCAGCCATGCTATCTCCAGCTCTACATCATTCTGTCTCATTCTTTCTCTGAAGCTCATCCCTTTGTCTTTTTCTGACTATAATCTAAAAGTGTTGGACACCAAGATTCCATTTTTATTCAGTTTATTTCACTTTCTTCCTACCTTGGTTAATTTTTGATGGTATCCTCTCCTGGCCCTTCTCATAAAATGTCTAAAAACTTATATTCCATGCGCACATCCTGCCACATTATCTTATAATGTTCTGTATTTGCATTGCAAATTGCAAGGTAAATGTGACACACTGTGACCATACTCACTTGCTAATGGAGATATTACAGTGCTACCGCTAGCAGGGATGGTAATTGTCCAAAACTGGCACAAACTCAACCCAAGGCCCTCATCCAGTGCCACTTAAATGCTGGAGTCAAACAGGCTTTCTATTGCCGGGATGGATCAATGGAAAATCAGAGAGCCTGGGGCAATCCCAGGAAAGGGCCTCCCACTACCATGGAAAAGTCCAGGATTTTTGAGGGGGAGAAGCGAATCTGCCTCACAAAACTAAAAATGAGGAACATTTTCTAGGCAGTTTCCTAGCTGGTTTCCACTATCAGTCAACACTTTTATAAATGGACAGAGCATTCAAGAAGGCAAGGATCACTCATTTGAACCTGGAATGGGCAATCATGATCTTAGAATTGGCATCAGATTCAAAATTGTATCCATGTGCAGCTTTATAACAATTTCAGACTGTCCCCTCATTCAACAAATTGCATTTGTTGTTAATGAGGTCTCAAATATGTCCCTCACCCGTCACCACCTTTCACTTACTGTTTTTAGATGCTGACTGCTTGGTTTTCAGATAAGAATCAGGCAACGAAAGATTTCCCCTTTAACTTCTAAATGGGGCCTGAATTATGTCTACTTATAGAACAAGGAAAATTACTGCACAGGAACACGTCCTCCAGCCTTCCAAGCCTGCACCGACTATGCTGTCCACATGAACCAAAACCCCCCACCCTTCAGGACATCATATCTCTCATTTCCCATCCTATTCATGTATTTGTCAAGACACCCCTTAAAAGTCACTGTAGTATTTGTATCTCATGATTTGTATTGTTATACTGATACAATTGTCATACATACTCAAGGCCCACTTCACCTGACATTGACACTTATCTTAACGATGAATAACTTTATTGGTGACCAGTTAATACATATCTTGAATATACAGATATCAAGCTAAGCAGGATACTGAACTCCCTCTAACTATCTGGTATCATCTTAGAGAGTCTGGGCTGGTTTACACTCCGTCAGGTTCGGAATTATCTCCAATGATTAGGTGGTTCTAATGTCATCGACCGGATATATAGAACTCTTTGAAAATAACATTTTGTGCTAATTAAAGAACACTATTCTTTAGCTAGTAGGCTGCATTTATCAAGGCCACAAGCCACTTTTTGGAGACATGGGATGGGATTTTCTGCCCCCACCCTGTGCTCCATTTTGTGGCAGTGAAGGTGGCCCACCATTGGCTGGTGGCAGGATCATCCGGTCTTGCCACTGTCAACAAGTTTTCCTGTTGTTCCCACCCTTCACCCTTAGGGAACTTGGGGCCGGGAGTCATCGTTGGCAGGACCAGAGATCCCACCAATGGGAATGGCTGGAAAATCCCACCCACAGAGTTCTCAGAGACAAAACAGAGAAAGGTCATGTGACCCAGCTCTTGGGTATAAAATGTTACTGGATTTGAACTAACAGACAGAGCTTGCCACAGAGGCACTGGGGACAATGGCCTTACCTGCAATCCCTCTCTCCCTGAACCTTCTCTCAGCAAGGCTAAGCCCTGCCAGTGGTTTGAAAACCCATCAGAAGATCTCATTGCTGCATACTGGGAATTCTTAAATGAAGATTCCAACTCAACAGCACTATCTTCAGAAGAAAGGAGAATCAAGCAGCCATGATCACACAGCAATTGCTTGTGCAGAGCAATAACATCAGCAACTACCTCGAAAAGAGCCTCTGTGGCTGTGAACAAGCCTTTGAATCATCTGTGAATAATTTCTCTGACTTGACCTTTTTCACTTGTCTAAGTTTTAACATCTGATACTCTGTAAAGTTTATTTTGTGCGTGCCTAGTGAGTTGCGTGTATGCATTTGCGTATCTGTGTATGCTTGTGTGTGTGTGTGTGTGTGTGTCTGCGTGTGTGTGTGTGTTTTTGCATTAGTGGGAAGATGGGACATATTTATACATTTTAAGCCCTTTTGTTGATAATTTTTGTATCTTTACCCAAGTGAGTTTTACTAATAAAACAAACTCCTTGCTAGTTAACTCAAGGAACTTGACTGGTTTAATTCTCATGGCCGAGCCATATACAGTTAAGAACATGTTGAATTAGCAATGACACGTTTAAACAAAAAACTTCAAACTTTATTATAACCAACACAGGTGTGGGACAGAGGGAGGAGTCAGCTCAGTTCTCCTAATGTAGTTTTAGCAGTGTTAATGAATAAAAGCTTAAGGAGCCAATTACATGATGACTTAAAATGTTGCTTCTGGTATAGAATTGTAGAATCATAGAATCCCTACAGTGCAGGAGGCCATTCAGCCCTTCAAGCCTGTATCGACAACAATTCCACCCAGGCCCTGTCCCCGTAACCCTACATATTTATCCTGTAACTCCCCCGATACTAAGGGACAATTTATCATAGCCAATGAGTTAGATTACTTAGATTTACATATGAGTAAACATGACAATAACTTAATCTTACCTCTTTCTGATGGTACTTGATGGCTACCTTTAATTTGGCTAGGTCGTGGCATTTTTGGGGATCTAACTCATCACTCTGGTCATCTCTGTGGTTCAGTATGATCTCCAGTTCCCTGGAACTTCGAGCTTGATCCAGCAGGTCTTTGGCAAAGTGCTTGCACTGCTGTGACAGCTCTTCATACTCGGCTTTGAACTCATTCTCCACTTTGCTGAGCTCCTTCAGTTCCCAACCCAGCTGAAAGGCTGTGAGGATCGGGTCTTCACTTGACAAGGCTATTAAGGAGGGGCTGGCGAGAGCCCGGTATATATTCAGCCGTGACCTCGAGTGACGGAGGCTGTCAACCTCTGAGCTGGAAACACACTCCACGCAGTTGCACCTGACTTGGTGAGGGCGAGGGATGGAGACTCCTCTGTGCACCAACAGTTTTATAATTTCATAGTTATTGGTATGTGCAGCAAGCATTATGGGCGTAATATCTGGAGTGAATTCTGAAAACTGGGCATCCATCAGTAAAGGTGGGACCTGCCAGGCAGAAAGACACACATTAATCAATAACTATTTTCTCAGAATATCAAAACAAACCAAAAAGTAGATTACACACATGAAATGTTGTAGTCAGTAGACAGAATTGGATTTTGATGGCCTTTGTGGTTCGAGTGATGGAGTAATCCTTCTGATTTAAAGCGCTGAGGTTCTGGGCTACGGAGACTAAAATTAATCTGATGGATGTCAGGGGAATACCTCTGCTCCTCTGGAGAAAACAAGAAAATAACTGAACACATAAAGAGGGCCTTTTCCCTTTCATTGCCAATCTCCACCTTAAATTACAATTGCGGTTGAGAGGACCTTGATTTCCATATTGAAAGAGGCCTATCACCCGGCATACTTTCCATACCTGCCAGTCAGTCCATTTTAAAATTAAACAGGTCATTGAGGTCACTGACCAGCTTTTGAGGTTGTTACTGACCCTAATAAGATGAAGATTTGAACTGCACAAGTTCGGGGTAAGAGGGGGAAGAAGTTCAGTTCAGATGTGCGGGTAAATTTTGTTTTACACAGAGGATGGAGGGGGGCTGGAATGCACCAAGTGAGGTGGTTGAGGCAGACACGCTAGCCATACTTAAAACTTATCTGGATAGACACACAAACAGACGGGGAATAGAGGGATACAGGCAGTTGTTCCAGATAGGACAGCATGGTCAGCACAGGCTTGATGGGCCGAAGGGCCTGTTCCTGTGATGTTCTTTGCTCTTCAAATGTCCAATTAATTTCCTTTCCTTCCCAATATTTTTCAGTGAAGTATCCAGTCCTTAATAAAGTGGCAGCTTAAATTATTTTATTTTCAACATTTATAATCCAAGGTGATTAATTATTTTCTGTCTGTGAGAAGAATTAACCAAATATTAAACTGATTAAATACACCAAGTCAGGATGGTGAGTATCTTGGAGGAGAGTGTGTAGCTGGTGATGTTCCCAAGTCTCTGCTGCCATTGTCCTTCTAGATGGCGTAGGTTACAGATTTGGAAGGTGATATTGAAGGAGCCTTGGTGAGTTGCTGCAATGCATCTTTTGGGGTCTGGCCACACTGCGTTGGTGATGGTGGGAGTAAATGTTTAAGGTGATGGACGGGGTGCCAATCACTGGACTGCTTTGTCCTGAATGACATCTTCATTGTTACTGGAGCTGCACTCATCCAGGCAAGTTGAGAGTTCTCCATCACACTGTTGCCTTCTAGATGGTGGACAGGCTTTGGGAAGTCAGGAAGTGAGTTACCCCGCCACAGATTCACACCTTCTGTCATGCTTTTGTAGCCACAATAATTATGTGGATAGTCTAGTTCAGTTTTTGATCAATAGTAATCTCTAGGATGTTGATAGTGGGGGGTTCAGCGATGGTAATGCCATTGAATGTCAAAGTGAGATTGTTAGATTTACTCTTGTTTGTGATGGCCATTATCTGGCACTAGCGTGACATGAATGTTTACAATTATGGTATATGTTAATGACATAATTATATCAAATATATTTGTACGCATTTGTGTCTTTTGCCTCGATACGTGGTTACATATGGAGGGGAGGCAATGATGTTGTTGCTGAACTAGTAATCCAGAGCCCTAGAATAATACTCTGAGCAGCTGTGTTTGAACCATGTCACAGCAAATGGTGAAATTTGAATTCAATAAAATATCCGGAACTAAAAGTCTAACAATTATCATCAAATCATTGTAAATTGTCATAAAAACCCATCTGGTTCACTAATGTCCTTTAGGGAAGGAAATCTGCCATCCTTACCTGGTCTGGCCTACATGTGATTCCAGAGCCACAACAATGTGGTTGACTCTTATCTGTCCTCTGTGATAGCCTAGCAGGCCGCTCAGTTTAGGGGTAATTAGGGATGGGCAATATCTCCTAGGCAGCTATGCCCACATCCCACGAATGAACGTTTAAAAATGTGAAACCAGAAAATAGATGATAACTGGTAATATTAATGGCAAATTAGGCGTGAGCTTCAAAATCTAGAAAATGAAAGGATTAATTCTTTCAAAGAGCCAAATTCTATTCCCAGTAATTAGCTGAGTCATTTGTTGGTGGGTCAGTGTCACTGTCTGAATTTTGGTCCTGTAATGTTGAACTGTCAATGCTAAGATTCAATACTATTAAGATACCAGATCAGAAACCCAAGGTATAATACACAGTTAGACTTCCTGACAGTTGGCATTAACAATTGTTAGGAAGTCTAACTGTATAATATACCTTGTCTTGAGATGAGGATTGGATGTTTCACTCCAGGCACGATTCTGTTGACAAACCGGCACGCTTTAACTATAATAATTAGATTACCTGTTAATAATTGAACAATATTTAAACAAGACAAGATACAATTCTTAACTGCTAATCTATCACTATAAGTCCCAGTCAAGCACAATTTCCCTTATAGACTTAAACATCCCTTTACAATTAGTTGGCGAAACACAGGTATAGTTGCTTACGATATAGGTTAGCAAGTTTGGAGTATTCAGAAAGATTTTGGAGAGAGACACTCGTTCTTTTGGCAGCCCAGGCAACAACTGTTTGTATTTTAAAATGAAAATCTTCAAGCTTAGACCCTCCCATTAGTCACATAACTCTAACCCTTTCAATCAACCCAATCAAAACTCACAGGACTCTGCATACCAAATGTAAAATCCCAGGAGAACCTAAATAAACAAAAGGTCCATTAATTCTAAAAAGTAACACATTCGTAGCTAAAATCAGTAAGTAGCCTACATTCTTCGTATCTGCTGCATATTTATCAGCCAAATCAATTCTTATAACAAAACACTGCCTCTTAAAGCAATTCATCTTAAACATAAATATATCCAAAAAGCACAGTATCATCACAGAACTATATCTATTTATTTGTTCTATGCATTCAAGGTGCTATGTCTACATACCACTTCTACTGTATGTTATGTGAACTAGATCTATTTGTTTATAGTCAGTACCATTGCTGTTTCAGCTTTACTTCACTTAATTTTGTCTCTCCATCTTACTGTCTCCCTTTTGTTCTTTCTATTCTTCACTTGATGTCTCTTTTTACCACTTCTCACCTTTCAACAAAATATAGTTCCTGTCTTCAAAAAAAAGACAGATAGTACTATAGACCAGTTCTGAGTCAGTGATGTGAAACATACCAGGGTATTTGCCAGAAGATCAGATAACAAGCTGTCATATAACAATAATAGTCACCATGCTTAATTAACATTATTGAATTATTTGAAGACATAGTAGAAATCACAGAAAAAAACAAAGACAATGGTTGCAGTACACATGGATTTTCAATAAGACTTGCAATATAGATCTGTAAATTACTAAAAGTAACAACACAAGTGGCAGGGCAGCACGGTGGCACAGTGGTTAGCACCACTGCCTCACAGTGCCAGGGACCCAGGTTCGATTCCAGCCTTTGGTAACTATCTGTGTGGAGTTGCACGTTCTCCCTGTGTCAGTGTGGGGTTCCTCCATATACTCCAGTTTCTTTACACAGTCCAAGGTGTGCAGGTTAGGTGGATTGGCCATGTTAAATTGCCCCTCAGTGTCATGGGGACTGGCAGGGTATATATCTGAGGTTAAGGGGTTAGGTTGTTGCAGGCTTGATGGGCTGAATGGAGGGATTCTATGATTCCATTACACTATGAAGCTAATAAGTCAACAAGACTGCAGACCCTGTAATAG
Organism: Carcharhinus amblyrhynchos; assembly: GCF_965287045.1. Lineage (NCBI taxonomy): Eukaryota > Metazoa > Chordata > Chondrichthyes > Carcharhiniformes > Carcharhinidae > Carcharhinus > Carcharhinus amblyrhynchos. The sequence goes on from NC_137327.1 coordinate 137,796,385, forward strand.
GGTTCATTTCGAATAGAATGCAAAAGCAGGGACATCATGTTAAATTTTATAAAATCCTGGTTAGCTCCCAATTGCAGTGCCGTGTGCAGTTCTGATATCGTTGAGTTCTTTGATAATGTGACTGAACACATTGACGAAGGAAGTGCCGTGGACGTGATGTACATGGACTTCAGCAAGGCGTTTGATAAGGTCCCCCATGCAAGACTTCTTGAGAAGGTGAGAGGGCATGGGATCCAAGGGCCTTTGGCCTTGTGGATCCAGAACTGGCTTGCCTGCAGAAGGCAGAGAGTGGTTGTGGATGGGTCTTTTTCTGAATGGAGGTCAGTCACCAGTGGAGTGCCCCAGGGATCTGTTCTAGGACCCTTGCTGTTTGTCATTTTCATAAATGACCTGGATGAGGAAGTGGAGGGATGGGTAAGTAAGTTCGCTGATGACACGAAGGTCGGTGGTGTTGTGGATGGTCTGGAAGGATGTCAAAAGTTGCAGCAGGACATAAATAGGATGCAGGACTGGGCGGAGAAGTGGCAGATGGACTTCAACGCGGATAAATGCGTAGTCGTCCATTTTGGCAGGACCAACGGGATGAACGAGTACACTATCAAGGGCAGGAGTCTTAGTAGTGTTGAAGAGCAGAAGGATCTTGGGGTCCGGGTCCACAGGACTCTTAAGTTGGCCTCACAGGTGGAGGAGGTGGTCAAGAAGGCGTATGATGTACTGGCCTTCATTAATCGAGGGATTGAGTTTAGGAGTCAGGAGGTAATGCTGCAACTTTATAAGACCCTTGTCAGGCCTCATTTGGAGTACTGTGCGCAGTTCTGGTCGCCTCACTATAGGAAAGACGTAGAAACTATTGAAAGGGTACAGAGGAGATTTACAAGGATGTTGCCTGGATTGGGAGGCATGCCTTATGAAGATAGGTTGAGGGAGCTGGGACTCTTTTCCCTGGAGAGACGAAGGTTGAGAGGCGACCTGATAGAAGTTTATAAAATGTTGAGAGGAATAGATAGGGTGGATTCTCAGAGGCTATTTCCCCGGGTTGAAATGGTCGCTACGAGAGGACACAGATTTAAGGTGCGGGGAGGCAAGTACAGAAGTGATGTTAGGGGTAAGTTTTTCACTCAGAGGGTGGTGAGTGAATGGAATCGGCTGCCGTCAGTGGTGGTGGAGGCGAACTCGCTGGGGTCTTTTAAAAGACTTCTGGATGAGTATACGGGATTTAATGGGATTGGGGGTTATAGATAGGTCTATAGATTGGTAGGTGTTGATGTGTTCGGCGCAACTTGTGGGCCGAAGGGCCTGTTTGTGCTGTAGTGTTCTATGTTCTATGTTCTATCCATATTGTAATAAGAATTGTGATATACTGCAGAAAATGAGGGAAAGATTTGTGACTTACTGCAAATAAGAGGATGCAACTATTAGAAAGATTGGAGCAGGCTGGAAGTTTAGTTTTGGACAAGAGAAGATCCAGAGGAGGATTGATGGAATCTCTGAAATCATCCAAAGATGTGCAGGTTCGGTGAATTGGTCATGGCAAGTGTGTGGGGTTACAGGGTAGAGTGGAGGAGAGAACCTGGATAAGACACTCTGTCAGAGAGTCAGTGCAGACTTGATGGGCCAAATGGCCTCCTTCTGCACTGTACGGATTCAATGATTAACAACATAATAATAAAAGAACATAGGAAATAGGAGCAGGAGCCGACCCCATGAGCCTGACCTGCCTTCAATAGGATTTTATCTGACCTTTGCTTCAATTCAACTTCCTGCCATATTCCCTGTGAGTCTGAATATCTGTCCATCGCAGCCAGAAATATATTCAATGACAAAGCATTCACATCCCTCTGGGGTTAAGAAAAATTCTAAAGACTCACAGGCGTCTGAATGAAGAAATTCTTCCTATCTCAGTCCTAAATGATTGGCCCTTTAGCCCAAACTGTGCCCCTAGATTCCCCAGCCAGCAAAAACAGCCTATCAGTATTTACCGTGTTAAGGGATATGTTAGAGTAAACATCTATTTGTCCACAAAAAGGAAACACGGATATAAAACAGTAACTGAGAAGTCATAAAATAACTTTGAAGGAATGACCTCACACAGAAAGTGTCTCCCGTGTGGAATGATTGAAGCAGTTTGCAGTTATGGATTGGGGGGTTTGTGTATAAGATAATTATACTTTGGGATGCTTCTTTAATTCAATGTAAAATGGAGAAATGAAGAGAGTCCATGATCTGCTTCTAAGTTCATGCCCGACAATATGCTAGTGTGGCTTAGTTACCAAGGGGACAGAATAGCCAGGTTGAGACTCTGGGAGAGAGGTGCAAACTGTTCACATCTGATAAAAGGCAAGAGCAACTGGGCTAACTGCAGTGATATTAAATGGAGGTGATGGGCCCTCCGGCAATGATACTCCCACATCACTTCCTTTAGGGAAGGCTCGCTGTACCGAGTGCCACTCAGGCACTTGACTGGTCAGCTGAGGGCCTTTCCAGAATTAAGGACCTTGTGGGTGAAAGTCTTGCTCACTAAGACCCATCAGCCAATCAGTGACCGGCAGCTTTATTGAGCAGCACTATCACTGGGGAAGGTGGTGGCTGCTGTTGGTTCGATATCCATCCAAGGCCTGGTTGTGCTCCCAGCGTGGCGAATACCCTGCAGCATCAATGGTGGCAGGCTTTTAGTGGGCTTTCCCACCACAACTTAATTGGACCGGAAGCAAAACTGGATCCCCACCCACCACACTCCCGTCTGAGTAAATGCCTCTCCACCACCAAAGTCACCATAGGAATGGGTGGCACGGTAGCGCAGTGGTTAGCACTGCTGCTTCACAGCTCCAGAGTCCTGGATTCGATTCCCAGCTCGGGTCACTGTCTGTGTGGAGTTTGCACATTCTCCTTGTGTCTGCGTGGGTTTCCCCCAACTGCTCCGGTTTCCTCCCACAGTCCAAAGATGTGCGGGTTAGGTTGATTGGCCATGGTAAGAAATTGCCCCTTAGTGTCCAGGGATGCGTAGGTTAGAGGGATTAGTGGGTATAATATGTAGCGATATGGGGGTAGGGCCTGGGTGGGATTGTGTTCGGTGCAGACTTGATGGGCCGAAGGGCCTCTTTCTGCACTGTAGGGTTCTATGACGTCTATGATTAGGAAGGGCACTAAATTCTGCCCAAAGTTGAATATCTCCATTTATTACCTAGTAAAGTATTAGCGATGGAGAATTAAGACTGTTTCACCAACAGGCAAGGTTACTTCAATTGGGTAACTGATTCTTTTTTTCTAAATTGCTGTGGGAAAGAAATGGAGAATGGAGCAATTTGATATGAGTATAAGGACAGAGTGGTGCTAAATCTCCCAACATTACACCCAAAGTTGGGAATCAAGTAGATAAGGTTGTTAAGAAGGCATACGGTGTCTTGGCGTTTATTGGTAGGGGGATTGAATTTAGGAGTCGCAGCGTCATGTTGCAACTGTACACAACTCTGGTGCGGCCGCACTTGGAGTATTGTGTGCAGTTTTGGTCCCCACATTACAGGAAGGATGTGGAGGCTTTGGAGAGGGTGCAGAGGAGGTTTACCAGGATGTTGCCTGGTATGGAGGGGAGATCCTATGAGGAGAGGCTGAGGGATTTGGGGTTGTTTTCGCTGGAAAGAAGGCGGCTAAGAGGGGATCTTATTGAAACATATAAGATGATTAGAGGTTTAGACAGGGTGGATAGTGATAGCCTTTTTCCTAGGATGGAGAAAGCTAGCACGAGGGGGCATGGCTTTAAACTAAGGGGGGGTAGTTATAGGACAGATGTCAGGGGTAGGTTCTTTACCCAGAGGGTGGTGAGGGATTGGAATGCCCTGCCTGCTGCAGTTGTAAATGCGCCTAGTTTGGGGGCGTTTAAGAGATCCGTGGATAGGTTTATGGACGAAAAGGGATTGGTTTAGGTTAGTGGGTCATTGTTTTTTAACTGGTTGGCACAACATCGTGGGCCGAAGGGCCTGTTCTGCGCTGTAATGTTCTATGTTCAAACAGAACTGACAACCTGAGTAACATGAACTGTGTGTGACAACCTGAGGATGATAATGAGCTACGGACCACTCCAGAGAGATGCCACATGACGTCACACATGCTAATGATCAGAAAATTGATGTTGAAGAGCAAGTGTCAAATCTGCATCAAAAACAAAAAAATGCTGGAAAATCTCAGCAGGTCTGACAGCATCTGTGGAGAGAGAATAGAGCCAACGTTCCGAGTCTGGATGACCCTTTGTCTGAATCTTGTGAGCTTTTATTTTTCTGCATTAACCTTTAATGAGACACCTTATCAAAAACAATTTAATACCAGCTACATTGTGTGGAACCACTTTTAAGTCTCTGATTTACCCCATGTGGATTCCAGCTCTGACGAACGATCATCTAGACTTGAAACGTTGGCTCTATTCTCTCTCCACAAATGCTGTCAGACCTGCTGAGATTTTCCAGCATTTTTCTGTTTTTGTTTCAGATTCCAGCATCCGCAATATTTTACATTTGTCTGATCTGCACACCCACCACAGATAAATCAACAGGAAAACTGAAGTTCTAGCTATGGCTACCAGTCTGGTATTTCAGAAATATTGCTGGATTTTCATTTTTATTCATAGCTAAAAGATTCTATCGAGCAGGAGACGCACATTCACATCTTCAAAATGCATTTGAATGGCTTTGCTTTTAGCAGCAAGATACAAAGACCATATGGCACGTTCTTAACTAATCCCCTTCCTAGTCAGGCTGAATCATTCATTACATATGCTCAGTGAAGAGGCAACCAAAAATCCACATGCTCACGAAAAATAATTTGTTCTCTATTGCTATCAAAATATTACATTTGGAGGATGGATGGAGATTGAACACTATCATTTGCCTTTGGGGCTTTGGTCTGAAAATCTCGACCATCCTAATGGGATCAATGCCTTCTGTCACCGATGGCCACGATGATGAGCTTGAATCAATCTCATTCCTAGTTAATCTATCACATCGGAACCAAGCATAATTCATCATTGATGGGCATTTAATTGGAATTCCTCTGTGGAAGGACAGCTATCATCTCTTTTACAGGAACCAAAAAAGAAAATGCTGGAAAATCTCAGCAGGTCTGGCAGCATCTGCAAGGAGAGAAAAGAGCTGATGTTTCGAGTCCAGACAATGCTTTGTTAAAGCTTTGACAAAGGGTCATCTAGACTCGAAACTTCAGCTCTTTTCTCTCCTTACAGATGCTGCCAGACCCGCTGAGATTTTCCAGCATTTTCTCTTTTGGTTTCAGATGCCAGCATCCACAGTAATTAGCTGTTATCCGTTTTACAGGTGCATTCCACCTGCGAACGTATGAATTAGGAACAGGAGTAGGCCACTTGGCCCCACGAACCTGCTCCATCATTCAATAATTCATGGCTGATCTGATTACAACCTCAACCCCATATTCCTGCCTACCCCTGATAGCCTTTCATCACCTTGCCAATCTAGAATCTATCTAGCTCTACCTTAAAGACTTCCTTACTCTCTCCCTAATAACATGCAGATGTACCTACACACATGGACAGCAGCTCACCACCACCTTCTCAAGGGCAATTAGATTTGGGCGACAAATGCTGGCCTAGACAGCAAAACCCACATTCTTTGAATGAATAAAAAAACTCCAAAGACTCTGGATGAGATTTTCTCCAATATTGGCAACGTCCAATGTCGGGCAGTTAAAAACAGTGTTGAGGCCCCCAGTGGCAATGGCAGATTTTGACGCCATATAATGCAGCACTTAGGGCAAAAAGACAGTCAGGGGTTCTGCAACATTATCTGGTGGCCAGCTTCTGATTCACCTGCCTTGCCATCAACTCAGTGTTCAATGGTCTGTGAGCCATATTTAAAAACTGCCTCTTTGCACAATGGGCACATCAGCAAACATTCTTCACCCAGGTGAAATCCCCTGTTCCGTGTGGAGTTTGCACATTCTCCTCGTGTCTGCGTGGGTTTCCTCCGGATGCTCCGGTTTCCTCCCACAGTCCAAAGATGTGCGGATTTGGTTGATTGGCTATGCTAAAATTACATAAGAACATAAGAAATAGGAGCAGGAGTAGGCCATCCAGCCCTTCGAGCCTGCCCCGCCATTCAATAAGATCATGGCTGATCTGAAGTAGATCAGTTCCACTTTCCCGCTTTCTCCCCATAACCCTTAATTCCCTTGTCTATCAGAAATTGCCCCTTAGTGTCCTGAGCTGCGTAGGTTAGAGGGATTAGCGGGTAAATGTGTAGGGATATGGGGATAGGGCCTGGGTGGGATTGTGGTCAGTGCAGACTCAATGGGCCAGATGGCCTCCTTCTGCACTGTAGGGTTTCTATGATTTCTATAACTTCTATGACACTCTGGCACCAACCCTGGCATCAAACTGGCATCATCCTGCCACCCGTTGCCACAACCCTCTCCCCTTAAACATCTTTGAGCTCCCCTCGGAATGCTGCTCACTAGGGGCATGCCATACGAGATCAGTCATTCTTCCTGCTGTTCTGATGTCATACAACTATGGATGAATTTTTGATGAGGGGGTATAATTCTCCGTGTATAGGCCCGAAAGTGATATGCTAATATGTGATTCCCAGCGTTGAATGGTGGGAAATGCTGCTTGCCACTGAATGGGGGTTGGGGGGGGTGGTGATGCGGAGGTGTGGGGGGAAGGGGACAATCACTTCCTGCTTCTACGTCAATATGAAACACGACTTTGGCCTTCTCGTTGTATTTTCCACTCTTGCCACCAAACCTGCCCGACAAGAAAGGGAATAGAAAATCCTGGCCTCTGCTTCCAGTTGAGGGATAGTACCACCAAAGACTCATGATTCTCAGAGAAACATTTTTCCCCTATCCCTGTCTTAAACGAACGACCCCTCATTTTGAAACAGTAACCTCTAAATACTACCAGAGGTCCATAAAGTAGAGTCATATCGCACAATAGGCGCTATCAGAATGGCCATGGTTACTTTGGATCCCAAATGAATAACTAATCTGTTGATAAACCCCTTCAAGATTAACTAGGATATGGCAGTTGATAATAGCAACTTAAGGTTATGTAGGAGATGTTGAAACTAGAAATAGGAGTAGGCCATTGGGCCCTTCCAGCCTGCTTCATATACAGATAGACGTCATCAAATGTTGATGGAACGTGATGGTCTTTGCTGAAAATATGGAATTATATGCGCAGGATGATTTTCCCATCCCACTAAAAAATTAACGCAGTGGACTGGGAGAATGAATTGGCCGATTCATGGGATACCCCGCGAGCGTTTGCGCTGCACTTGCATCTCCCAGGCCCCTGAAATTGAATGATATTTACACTGGTGAGGGAGTGTGGGAGATTTTAGTCTGAACTCCCACTGAATAAAACAATGTGAATTTGCAGTTTTCCTGCAAATTCAACACTGAGAAACCTATTTTGGAGAACGGTCCCCATATCTGCAAAACTCAATGTGGGGCCATGTTTGGTAATAGAGTTATGAACACAGAGAGATATATTGGTTTTTTACCCAATGTTTCTTTTCGGATGACATGTGAACGTTGAAGAACTTTTCTGCAGGCGACTTATAAATAAGTTGGAACGCATGAAAGGATGGAATGTACATGGCCTGCGAGCTTGATGATTATCTTTTACCCATTTCGTTCCATCTTTCAGTTTAGTTCTTCCTGAACTCAGTTTGCTTGATGTTATCAAAAGACTTTGAAAAGTGAGATTTTTCCACAGAGACACCCCAAAGCAGAACGTTCACCATCAGGTAAATAACCCTGTTACAGATTTTATTCAATGTCCAACAAGAGCAAAAAGTTCACCAATAGTTTCAATGATCTTTTTTTCTCAGTATGTGAATCACAGGAATACATTTCTGCTTATAAGGAGGAACTGTATTGATTCAGCAGTCAGCAACACCTAACTATAATTCAAATGTCTGTACATTATTTTTACTGTTCATTTACGATGCACCATTTTGTTGGCGTAATGCTGTCACTTCTACAGAATGAACCCTTTTTACTGCATTCCATATTGAAGCAGGTTTATTTAATATTAAGCAATAATGTCGAGAAGATGCAGATCAATGAACAGTGGGGTCTTATGCGGTATTTACTCAAAATACGCAGAAGCCATTTTATCAAGAAATGTTTGAAGTTTTAGGCATCTATTGTAAATGTAGAGAATCAGCTGTGGATAACGAAGGAGGTGAAGGAAAGTGTTAAATTAAAAGCGGATGCGTTTAGAGTAGCTAAGAGTAGTGGGCGAGAAGAGGATTGGGAGAGGTTTAAATGTCAACAAAGATTGACAAAGAAGTTGATAAAGAAGGGTAGGATAAACTATGAAGCTGGGCTAGCGCTTAATATAAAAAAGGATAGCAAGAGTTTTTATAAATACATAAAAAGGAAGAGGCTGGCTCGGGTGAACGTTGGACCCTTAGAGGATGAGAAGGGGGACTTAGTGGTAGGGGATGGGGAAATGGCTGAGGCCCTGAATAACTTTTTTGTTTCGGTCTTCACGGAGGAGGAAGTGAATAATTTGCCAGGTGTTAGCGATGGAAAGGTGGTAGGAGTGGAGGGTCTCAATGACATTACTGTTACTAGAGAGGCGGTGATCGACAGACTGGAGGGACTGATTGTGGACAAGTCCCCAGGACCGGATGGAATGCATCCAAGGGTTCTGAAGGAAATGGCGGAGGAGATAGTGGATGCCTTGGTGATTATTTTCCAAACATCGCTGGATTTCGGGGAATTGCTGGAAGATTGGAAAACGGCTAATATAACGCCGTTGTTTAAGAAGGGTGGCAGGCAAAAGGCGGGGAATTATAGGCCGGTTAGTTTAATGTCTGTTGTAGGAAAAACGTTAGAATCCGTGATCAAGGAGAAAATAGCGAGGCACCTTGAGGAGAATTGTTTGGTAGAGCAGACGCAGCACGGTTTCGTTAAGGGGAAGTCGTGTCTGACGAACTTATTGGAGTTCTATGAGGATGTGTCTAGGGCGGTAGATAGAGGAGAGCCGGTGGATGTGGTCTTTCTTGATTTTCAGAAGGCGTTTGACAAGGTGCCTCACAAGTGGTTATTGCAGAAGGTAAGGGGACATGGAGTTGGGGGTAGGGTGTTAGCGTGGATAGAGGATTGGCTGTCAAATAGGAGGCAGAGAGTGGGGGTCAATGGGTGCTATTCGGATTGGCAGTTGGTGACTAGTGGAGTGCCCCAGGGGTCGGTGCTGGGGCCTCAGCTATTCACCATTTATATAGATGATCTGGAGGAGGGAACCGAGTGTATGGTGTCGAAATTTGCTGATGACACCAAGATTGGTGGAACGGCAAATTGTGCAGAGGGTGTGGAGAGTCTACAGAAGGATCTAGATAGGCTGGGCGAATGGGCCAGGAACTGGCAAATGGAATTTAATGTTGGCAAATGTGAGGTGGTCCACTTTGGTAGGAATAATGGTAGGAAGGATTATTACTTACGTGGAGAAAAACTGCAGCAGGCGACGGTGCAGAGGGACCTCGGAGTCCTTGTGCATGAGTCGCAAAAACCCAGCTTGCAGGTGCAGCAGGTGGTCAGGAAGGCAAATGGGATGCTGGCCTTCATAGCGAGGGGGATTGAATATAAAAGTAGGGAGGTCTTGCTGCAGCTGTACAGGGCACTGGTGAGGCCGCAGCTGGAGTACTGTGTGCAGTTTTGGCTGCCGCACTTACGCAAAGATATTTTGGCCTTGGAGGGAGTGCAGAGGAGGTTTACTAGGCTGATTCCGGAGTTGAGGGGGTTGAGCTATGAGGAGAGGCTGAATAAACTAGGCTTGTACTCGTTAGAGTTTAGAAGAATGAGGGGAGATCTCATTGAGACGTATAAGATGTTGAATGGGATGGATAGGATAGAGGTGGAGAGGCTCTTCCCGCTCCGAAAGGACAGTAGGACTAGAGGGCACAGCCTCAGGATAAAGGGGGGGCAGTTTAGAACGGAGTTGAGGAGGAACTTCTTCACTCAAAGGGTAGTGAATCTCTGGAATTCTCTGCCCGTTGAAGTGGTGGAGGCTGCCTTGCTCAATATTTTTAAGACGCGGGTTGATGGGTTTTTGATAGGCAAGGGGATTAAGGATTATGGGGAGAGGGCGGGAATGTGGAACTGAGCCACAACAAATCAGCCATGATCTTATTGAATGGCGGGGCAGGCTCGAGGGGCTAGACGGCCTACTCCTGCTCCTATTTCTTATGTTCTTATGGTCTTCAATTTAGCAAGTTAAAACTTTAGAGGAAAGACTTTTCTTTATGCATCAAATAGAACAAAATGAACAGTTCATTGTAAAGCACAATTCAGAGTTGCAATTATATTAAATTACATCAGAAAAGTAAGATCAACAACCTCGAAGTCAATCTGAAGTGCCAATTATCTTTCTATAATATATTCATTTTTTGTTGTTGACAGAAGACATCAGAACTCACAACAAAACTGCATCTGTGGATCCGATGCTTGTTCTTATTCACACTAAGCGATTTAAGATCACTACCAAACTGGACATAATAGTCAAGAGAAACTATGGAAAATATTAATGGATTTAAATTGCAAATAAAAAAAATCAAAATTATAAGGGGTAAGAAGCAGCAAGCAGAGACTAATGCACTCTTCAATTTCCTTGCGTTTTCAAAAACTATTCTCAGTCAATAAAACATCCTGTTCAATGTTCTTAGTGAAGTCAATCAGCTGTACAAAATTTTAGTCTTGAAGAGGAATGAATTGGAGCTTTTATTGATTAGGTTTGAACAAAATCGAAATTAAAGCTTTTTTTGTCCATTGCAAGTTTCTGTAACTTGAAGGTGCAAGGGAAAATCATCATGCTGAAAGAGAGGTGAACCTGTTCCCTAACCTACCCATTGGTTGTCCATAGAATCCCTATAGTGCAACTCAATGATTCTACACCGACTCTCCAAAGAGAATCTTATCCAGCTTACTTCCCTGCTCTATCCTTACAATCCTGCACATTTGCCACTGCTAATCCACTCAATCTACACCCTTGGTTACAGAGGTCAGTAATTTACCACCTCGTTTGGGTGAGGCTTGTAAAATGCCACCCATGGCCAATGGAGAATTCCGTTCTGCGAGCCATGCCCGCCTCAATTTCGAGGCAGGCACGGCGGTAAAATTACAGCCAGTGGGTCAATTTAGCCCAGTCAATCCGCCTAACCTGTACATCTTTGGACTGTGGGAGGAAATCAGAGCCCCTAGAGGAAATCCATGTGGACACGGGAAGAACGTGCAAACTCCAAATGGTCACCTAAGGCTGGAATCGAACCCAGGTCCCTGATTCTGTGAGGCAGCAGTGCTAACCACTGTGCTGCCCTAACTCTTGTCAACTGGATCCTTGCAGGGAATCATTACAAAACATTTTATATCTGGCGATGCTGTATGTTCTGCAGCCCACTGTTGTAATTCCAGAGGGAAAATAAGTGGACCCCCCCCCGAAGAGAAATGCATCAAATGGCTGTCTTTGTCTCTTTCCAGGGATTCTACTGATCTCCGGCCAAGGTTATTCTACTGCTGGTGTCTTCAAGCAAGTTCTCCTGGTCTCCTACCATAACTTTGGTCAGAGAACAGGACAACCTGATTGAAGGTGCCAGCAATAGGATACATTCAACCGTGTATTTCCATAAAGAGTAAGAGATTATATCACAGGACAGCAGATGAGTGGTTGGTTGGTGAATAGGTGTTTTTCCTTTTAACGAGGACAGTGCTTCAAACCAGGGCCAGGGAACTGTGAGATAATTACAGCTTAATAAATTTGACTATTTAATAACTGAAAATAATTGTGGAATAAAAAAATTTAAGTAATTAATTAAATAACATAAGGCTTATATAAGATATGGCAGAGCAGGTTGTGTGTCTGGACTGCAGAATGTGGGAGTTTGTTGACAGTGAGATTGTCCTGAGCAAACACGTCAGCTGGAAACATCTGCATCTCAAAACTCTCCGGTTCAGCACGACTGAGTCCGAGTGGGAATTGGAGAGGGAGGAGCGTCTGAACAGTTTCAAGAGTACAGTCACACGCAAAGCACTGCTCCAGGGAAAAGCAGGCAGAGTGGTTGGGAGGGGTGGGTGGGGGAGGGGGGCTAGTCTGGGAAGAGGGTGGTGGTCAGGGGCAGGGGTGGGAGGGGAAACATTTGCAGGGAACCAGATAGTGGGGATTTTGGAGAGTTTGAGAAGGTGATCCCACAGTGTTGTCCTGTCCAATATGTATCATGCATTTTCTAACTGTGAGGACAAGGAGATAGATTATAGGGAGGAAAGCCATAATGGAGCTAAAAAAGGCTGCCCAAACTGGGGAGCAGGTGGCGTAGCGGCAATGTCACTAATTAGCAATCCGGAAGTCTGGGCTATTGCTTGAGGAGTTCAAGTGCCGTTATAGCAGCTGTTGGAATTTAAATTCAAGTAATTAATCTGGAAATAAAAGCTAGTGTTGGTAATGGTGACCATGGAGCTATTATTTTGTTTGTCATAAAGGCCCATTGACCAATATCTTGCAAGGAAGGACATCCACCATCCTTGCCTGCTTCCTTTGGCCTACATGTGAACTCCTGACCTATAGAAACATAGGGCATAATGTTATAGAATTTTCCTCAAAAATACTACAGCCAAAATTCTCCATGTGCACAGAAACAAAACATAATAAAGGATCACTCATGCCAATTGATGTTGTTGACAGACCAGCCAATAGAGGAAGGGAGGTAGAGAAAGAAACATGCAAACAAATTAGGAGAATTGAGTAAAAAACATGGAGTAATCAAGCAGAGTTCTAACTACCCCAGGATTAATTGGACAATACATCCAGGTAAAAGGGGAATGAGGGAATTGATTTTCTTCAATGTGCAGAGGATTGCTTTCTAACTCAATATGTAGAAAGTCCAACAAGGGAAGCTTTGCCATTGGATCCAGTAATGGATCAGATAAATATAAATAGGGAAACATCAAGACAATAGCGTTCATAATATAAATTATTTGAGATGATAACAGAAAAGCTCATACGAAAATCAGGTTAATAGATCGGAGAAAAATGGATTTTGAATCTCAACGCTAGCTGAGTCTAGAATTTGAGAACTAAACGAGTAAAGTAATATTGGCAAACAATAATGTAGAAGAACAAGAGGAAACATTTAAAGCAGTGTTTAATAGAGTGCCAGGAAATATATTCTGCAAAAAAAGGAAAGAAGAAGCTTAGTATTAATGAGAATCCATGAATGAATAAAGACATAAGGGAACAATTGAAGGTTAAAAAAGATGCATACGTTAAGGGCAAGGATAACAGAGGGGTTCCTAATAAAATGAAACTTGAAGAGATTCGAAGAGAAATAAAAAAAGGCAAAAAAACTAGGAAACTAAATTATTGAACATAAAGCAAAATGCTAAAATATTGTACAACACATCAATATAAAAGAAAGGCTGCAATGGGAATAAGGCCTTTAATAAAGGTTAATAAATTGATGATAAAGAGTTGGCAGAAGTATGAAATATTTTGCTTTGGTATTTATCAGGAAGATTTACAGATGGACATGATATTGAACGATGAGGTGAGTAATATAACATTGCCACTTATTTTTTTAAAGACGCATTAAATAAATTAATCAAAGTGAACAAACCCCTGGTTTGGATAGATTGCATTCACACACTTAAGGCCTGGCAGATAGCTAATGTAACTCTTATACTTAAGAATGGGATATATCCTGCGAACTATAAACTTCAGCTTAACATTGGTGTTGGAAAAATAACGGAGTGATAATGGAGAGGGTGCAGAGAAGATTTACCAGGGTTATGTTTGGGTAAACATATCAGGAAAGCATTGATAAGTTGGTTCTCTTCTCTGTTGAAAAAATAAGGTGATGGGTGACCAAATAAAGATCTTTAAAATTATTAAAGGTTTTGATCAAATGGATACAGAGGGAGTGTTTCCATTTGGATAGAAGGGCATACTTAGAGTGTATCAATAAAAGGTAGTCACCAAAAATCCAAGAATTGAGAAGAAACTTCTTTACAAAAAAGAGTGATAAGAATGTGGAACTCGTGACCACTGAGTAGTTGAAATGAATAGTATAGAGGTATTTAAAGGGGGAGGCTAGACAAGCACATGAATTTAGTTATTATTGTCACAAGTAGGTTTATATTAACACTATAATACAGTTACTGTGAAAATCCCTCAGTAGGCACACTCTGGCGCCTGTTCGAGTGCACTGAGGGAAAATTTAGCATGGCAATGTACCTAACCAGCATATCTTTCGGACTGTGGGAGAAAACCGGAGCACCCGGAGGAAACCCATGCAGCCACGGGGAGAATGTGCAGTCTCTGCACGGACAGTGACCCAAGCCAGGAATCGAACCCTGATCCCTGGTACTGGAGGCAGTATTGCTAACAACCGTGCCACTGTTAGAGGGAGAAGGGAATAGGTAGGTTGATCTATTTAAACGATGGAAGGCGGTGTGAAGGTAGTTTCAGCACGGACTACTGTCAGCATAGACGAGGTGAGTTCAATGATCTGTTTCTGTGCCATATGTTTTATGTAATGTTTTATGTAATTCTACGTCAAACTTCCTGCGGAATTTCAGAGCCTTTGGTTTCTTGCAGTTGTGACTCATTATAGGCTTCTAATTTATCGAGCAGAGCAAGGACCTACCTTTTTTTGTTGAGAAAAGTTAAACATCTACTAACGTCATCCCTAAACCCTGAGGAAATTAAAACAAGCTCTGGAAGTATATAATCCAATGTGGACCCAAGTGAGGTCTCAATCTAACGCACTGGTATTTAACAAAACATTTTACTACCTCAGGGTGTAAACTTAAGGTTGAAGGGTTTCCTGCTCTATTAGTGACATTGGTCCAGATGCTAAGAAGCATTGGATTGTTTCGTGGAAGTTTCAGTAAAACTTTACTGGATCTCCTGACAACTCAGTGATTTTTTTTTAGCGAGCAACTGAGTCACACAGAGTAAAGGTTCCCAGAATCAATCTTTGCTTCAGTGCGGTTAGCTGATTTCAACAAGGGGCAGTGGTGGGATAGTTGGGAAGAAGAAAAGGTGTTAAGGTTGGTCTCCGTACCCCCTCCCAAACCCCCTGACCCCCATCACCATCCCCCACCCCACCACCCTGGGATATCGAGGGGGAAACCTGATTACTATTGAATTATTCCCGTTGAGGAAGAACTTGGAGAGCACCTTTCTGTGCATATCCATTAAGGAGTCTGGGTTCCACTGATTCACCCCTCACTTTGAAATAGTATTTAAAAGTTAATTTATGGGATGGGCCAGCATTTGTTGCCCATCCTAATAACCATTTTACTGAGTGGTTTACTAGGTCATTTCAGAGGGCATTTGAGAGTCAATCACATTGCTGTCGGCCTGGTTTCACATGTAGGCCAAAAGAACATAAGAACTACAAGCAGGAGTGGGCCATCTGGCCCCTCGAGCCTGCCCCGCCATTCAATAAGATCATGGCTGATCTTTTTGTGGACTCAGCTCCACTCACCATTACCCTTAACTCCTTTACTGTCCAAAAATTTATCTACCTTTGCCTTAGTCTCATCTGCTTCACTGAGCAGACTATCCCACAGATTCACAAGCCTTTGGAGGAAGAAATTCCTCTTCAGTTCAGTCCTAAATCTGCTTCTCCTTATTTTGTGGCTATGCCCCCTAGTTCTGGTTTCAACTGCCAGTGGAAACAACCTTCCTGCTTCTATCTTATCTATTCCCTTCATAATTTTACATGTTTCCATAAGATACCCCCTTCATTCTTCTAAATTCCAATGAGTACAGCCCCAGTATCTTCTCATCAACCAGCCCTCTCAACTCTGGAATCAACCTAGTGAATCTCCTCAGCACCCCCTCCAGTGCCAGTATATCCTTTCTCAAGTAAGGAGGCCAAAACTGTACACAGTACTCCAGGTGTGGCCTCACCAGCACCTTATACAGCTGCAACATAATCTCGCTGTTTTTAAACTCCATCCCTCTAGCAATGAAGGACAAAATTCCATTTGCCTTCTTAATTACCTGCTGCACCTACAAACCAGCTTTTTGTGATTCATGCACAAGGACACCCAAGTCCCTCTGCACAGCAGCATGCTGCAATTTTTTTTATCATTTAAATAGTAGTCCATTTTGCTGTTATTCCTACCAAAACAGATGATCTCACATTTACCAATATTGTACTCCCTCTGCCAGAACTTCGCCCACTCATAGACTATCAATATCCCTTTCCAAACATTCAATATCCTCTGTACACTTGGTCATACAAAGTAAGGACAGCACATTTCCTTCCTTAAAGGACATTAGTTAACTAGATGGGTTTTTATGACAATGGTTTCATGGTCATCATCAGACTTTTAGTTCTAGGGTTTTATTGAATTCAAATTTCACCATCTGCTGGGGTGAGATTCGAACGTGGGCTCCCTGAGAAACCTTGGGTTTCTGAATTACTAGTCTAGTTTGCCAACACTACACTGTCAAAGTTCACACATGAAAATAACCCCTTAGTGAAGGTGTCAAAGGCCTTCTGGTGCCTTTGGAACCTTATCCCATAATGGAATGAACGCTTCAGGAAAGGGAGAAACAAAAGTTTGAGGAAAGAAAAATCACAGCAGCAGCTCAATGACATTATCTGATCGTTAATGCGAATTGTGTGGCCTGATGTAGTCATTAGTGCTAATTGTTTGTCTTGAGATGTTATACATATTGTCATTAATGTTTGTAACTACAGAAACCAGATGAATGTTGGAAGGTTTAATGGGCTGCATGGTGGCACAGCGGTTAACACTGCTGCCTCACGATGCCAGGAACCCAGATTCAATTCTAGCCATGTGTGACTGTCTGTGTGGAGTTTGCATGTTCTCCCTGTGACTGTGTGTGTTTCCTCCGGGTGTTCCAGTTTCCTCTCGCACTCCAAAGATGAGTAGGTTAGGTTGATTGGCCATGGTAAATTGACTCTTAGTGTCAGGGAGATTAGCGGGGTAAATATATGGGATTACGGGATAGGGTCTGGGTGGGATTGATGTCGGTGCAAGCTCAATGGGCCAAATGGCCTCCTTCTGCATTGTAGGGATTTTATGATTCTCATTTTCTTCTCAGATAATATGTCTTCTCCATTTGCTTCCCATGTTGCATATTAATCCATAATAAAGAGATGTAGCCCACTCCATACCAGGTTTCTGCCAATGTATGTCTGTTACCTGATACAGAAACCTTCAGCTCACTTTCCGTCTTGTTTAGGATTAAGATCAATTTTTGCAGGATGGCGAAACAGGCCATAGTGGATTAGCAGCCAATCTCTCTAAATGGGGTCTGTTGGGTCAATGATTTAATAATGTTCGTGTTTGATACTTAAGGGATGTGTGTTACAGCTACTTAGTGACTCTCCTAAGGTCGCCTCTGAAGGTAGAGACTAAAATGTAAGTAAGACTATTGGAAACACACTGCATTCATATATTCCCTAATTTCCACCTTGAAGGATGACCACAACTCACTCATCGTATTAAATGAGAAAACACGTGGTCCAAGAGGAAATTCAGCTAATAGTAATGACTAGATCACAAGGCCATAAGACATGGATGGATGGATAAGGGTTTTTTTTTTGACATTCTTAATTCATTCATTCAAAATAACATTCGCGATTTCCTATGACACAAAACTCCCCTAACTTGCCCCCACGTCCATTTCAAGTACTGATTACTCCCACAATGAAGAATCTCCTGGTATAATTCTTAGTTTTCTTTTACTAGTTTAAACCGGTTTCCTCTCACTCTGCTCACTCAGGCTAATTGATAGCAGCAGTTCGGATTAATGTTTTCCATACCATTCACTTTATAATGTGGAGATACCGGCATTGGACTGGGGTGGACGCAGTAAGAAGTGTCACAACACCAGGTTAAAGCCCAACAGGTTGATTTGGTATTACGAGCTTTCGGAGTGCTGCATGGCTACTCACCTGATGAAGGAGCAGCGCTCTGAAAGCTTGTGATCCCAAATAAACCCATCGGACTTTAGCCTGGTGTTATGAGATTCATTTTGTATACCCAGGATGAAATTTTATGAAAAAGATTCCTACTGGTGAATGAGTGAGAAAATGGAAGAGTTTCAGACTTGGATTTTTTTTGGGGGCAAGTTTAACAAAATAATCTTATGTTCTCAGCCTAAAAGAAGTGTCAGGTTGTGATTCTTACCAGAAGTGGGGGGGGCTCATGGAGCCTAATGTGGCCGGTGAATCTGGCTACTGAGCTGTTGTGGTGACACTGTACGGGTGTGCTGATGTGCCAGTGTGCTGGGAGAGATCTGTCACCCTCGTCCCCACCCCCCCCACAACATATATCAGGACGTGCTGCCGATTGCACCCCGTGTCAGTCACTTCTCATCCTCGGATATCGCCACCCACCTGCCCAGCCCACCCACTGATGGCTGCCACTGCAGAGATCCCTCCACCCCTCTGATCGCTACCTCAGGCATCGCCCCCCCGCCCCTCCGATCACTATCCCCACAGATCAACCCTCCCCCTGCAGTTTCCCCCTTCCCTAACCCCCACAGATCTCCCCCCAACTCCACCGTCATGGCACCATCTCCTCAGACTGTGCCTCATCAGGCTCCGCCCATCAAGACCCATCCCCTTGGCACTGCCTGAGTGCCTGGTGGGAAGTGCCAGGATGCCAGACTGGCAGTGCTATGCTGGCATTGCCCAAGAGGCATTGCGTAGCTTTGACCCCAACTACCCAGGGGGTTTTCAATGGTCTCCAGTCTCACTGTTGAGGCTATCACGTCTGGTCCTTGTTGGTGGGGACTGTACATAATCCTCGCTGATGAGTAACCTTGGACAGTGAGGGGGTTAGTTTAAGCAAGCCCGAACGATAGCGTCCAGGACCCACTGTCATGAATATTGAAATCGGTTTTGTGCCCTTTCTGAGTGCGTGTCAGATTTCACTGGCAATAGAGTACTGGTCGATTGGTGAAGCGAGTCAAAGATCACAGGCGTTATATTCATTTTATATACCTCTGTAACACCACCTCTCTGAAGCTCCCTTCAAAAATAAAAAAAGGCTGTCTCTCCAGCTTTTGTCACGAATCACTCCTGTGAGATTAGCAATCAGCCTCATTGCTCTTCTGTGCCCTGTTTCCAGAGTTTGAATGCCTCCCACAAGAAAAATTTAACACAATTTAAGGTGTGATCACAGCACTAAACAACGTGATCACCACATCCTCTGATTTGTACTCTACTAACTGTTGATATCTGCTCTGTATTGGTCGGACGTGTTGGGTGGAATCTATTGACTTTGTTTTTAAAGGAAAGATAGAATAATTTCCAGGTCCTGATCTCATTTGTTTTCTAATCTGTCCATCCCTCTTGATCTTCATAGAACCATCGAATCCCTAAAGTGCAGCGGAGGCCACTTGGCTCATCGAGTCCGCACCAATTTACCCAGGCCCTTTCCCCTCTCCTCTCCCCGTAACCCCACACATTAACCATGGATAATCCATCTAACCTACACATCCTGAGACACCAGGGGACAGATTAGCATGGCCAATCCACCTAACTTGCATTTCTTTGGAGTGTGGGAGGAAACTGGAACACCCAGAGAAAACCCATGCAGACACGGAGAGAATGTGCAAATTCCACACACAGTCACCCTTGGCCGGAATTGAGGCCAGATTCTTTTGGCAGAAAGCAGTGAGGGGAACCTGTGGATGTGGTGTATCGGGATTCCCAGAGGCATTTGATAAGGTGCCCCACCAAAGACTGCTACATAAGATAAAAGTGCACGGTGTTATGGGTAATGTATTAGCATGTATAGAGGATTGGTTAACAGAACGAAAAGAGTGGGGGTAAATGGGTATTTTTCTGGTTGGCAATTAGTGACTAGTGGTGTGCCTCAGGGATCAGTGTTGGGATCGCAATTGTTTACGAGTTACATAGATGATTTGGAGTTGGGGACAAAGTGTAGTGTGTCAAAATTTGCAGATGACACTAAGATGGGTGGAAGAGCAAAGTGTGCAGAGGATGCTTAAAGTCTGCAAAGGGATAAAGATAGTCTAAGTGAGAGGGCAATGGTCTGGCAGATGGAGTACAATGTTGGCAAATGTGAGGTCATCCATTTTGGAAGGAATAACAGCAAAATGGACTATTATTTAAATGGTCAAAAATTGCAGCATGCTGCTGTGCAGAGGGACCTGGGTGTCCTTTGCAGGAATCTCAAGGAGTTGGTTTGCAGGTGCAGCAGGTAATTAAGAAGGCAAATGGAATTTTGTCCTTCATTGCTAGAGGGATGGAGTTTAAAAACAGTGAGGTTATATTGCAGCTGTATAAGGTGCTGGTGAGGCCACACCTGGAGTACTGTGTACAGTTTTGGTCTCCTTACTTGAGAAAGGATATAGTGGCACTGGAGGGGGTGCAGAGGAGATTCGCTAGGTTGATTCCAGAGTTGAGAGGGTTGGCTTATGAGGAGAGACTGAGTAGACTGGGACTATACTCATTGGAATTCAGAAGAATGGGGGGAGATCTTATAGAAACATATAAAATTATAAAATATATAAAACATCGACTGGAATATCCCTAGGGTAAGGGGTTTGGATGGGGAGGAGTTTGTTAGGTGTGTTCAGGAAGGTTTCCTGACGCAGTATGTGGATAAGCCTACGAGGGGAGAGGCTGTACTTGACCTGGTGCTGGCGAATGAACCAGGGCAGGTGATGGATCTTTCGGTAGGAGAGCATCTTGGAAATGGTGACCATAATTCTATCTCCTTCACAATTGCATTGGAACGAGATAGGATCAGGCAGGCTAGGAAGGTGTTTGTCTGGAGTAAGGGGAGATACGAAGAAGTCAGGAAGTTACTTGGACAAATAAACTGGAAGGAGGCGTTCTTAAGGAAAAGTACCGAAGGAAGGTGGCGGATATTCAAGGAATGTGTGTCTGGAGCTCTGAATGACAACGTTCCGATGAGACAAGGGGGTTTTGGTAGGTCGCGGGAACCGTGGTGCACGAAGGCTGTGTTGAACCTAGTCAGGAGGAAAAGGAAGGTGTACAAGAGGTTCAGGGAATTAGGAGAGGTTAAAGATCTTGAGGAGTATAAGGACTGTAGGAAGGAACTTAAAAGGGAAATTAGGAGAGCCAGAAGGGGTCATGAGAAGACCTTGGTGGGTAAGATTAAGGAGAATCCCAAGGCATTCTATAAATATGTGAAAGGTAAAAGGATAAGAAGAGAAGGGATAGGACCTATAAAAGGTGAGGGGGGAAAGGTTTGTGTGGAACCAGAAGAAATGGCAGAGGTGCTTAACGAGTACTTCGCCTCAGTATTCACAGTGGAAGCTGATCTGGGAGATTTTGTTATGGATTTGCAGCAGATGGAAAAGATTGAGTACGTGAATATTAAGGAGGAGGATGTGTTGGAACTTTTGAATTCTATCAAGGTAGATAAGTCGCCTGGACCAGATGGGATGTACCCCAGGATACTGTGGGAGGCGAGGGAAGAGATTGCAGAGCCCCTGGCGATGATCTTTGCGTCGTCAATGGAGACGGGAGAGGTTCCGGAGGATTGGAGGGTTGCGGATGTAGTTCCTATTTTCAAGAAAGGGAACAGAGATAGCCCGGGAAATTACTGACCGGTGAGTCTGACCTCAGTAGTTGGTAAGCTGATGGAGAGGCTTCTGAGGGACAAGATTTACGAACATTTGGAGAGGTTTGACATGATCAGGAATAGTCAGCATGGATTTGTCAAGGGCAGGTTGTGCCTTAGAAGCCTAGTTGAGTTCTTCGATAATGTGACTGAACACATTGACGAAGGAAGTGCAGTGGACGTAGTGTACATGGACTTCAGCAAGGCGTTTGATAAGGTCCCCCATGCAAGACTTCTTGATAAGGTGAGAGGGCATGGGATCCAAGGGCCTTTGGCCTTGTGGATTCAGAACTGGCTTGCCTGCAGAAGGCAGAGAGTGGTTGTGGATGGGGCTTTTTCTGAATGGAGGTCAGTCATCAGCGGAGTGCCTCAAGGATCTGTTCTGGGACCCTTGTTGTTTGTCATTTTCATAAATGACCTGGATGAGGAAGTGGAGGGATGGGTAAGTAAGTTCGTTGATGACACTAAGGTCGGTGGTGTTGTGGATGGTCTGGAAGGATGGCAAAAGTTGCAGCAGGACATAAATAGGATGCAGGACTGGGCGGAGAAGTGGCAGATGGACTTCAATGCGGATAAATGTGTAGTCGTCCATTTTGGCAGAACCAACGGGATGAACGAGTACACTATCAAGGGCAGGAGTCTTAGTAGTGTTGAAGAGCAGAAGGATCTTGGGGTCCGGGTCCATAGGACTCTTAAATCGGCCTCGCAGGTGGAGGAGGTGGTCAAGAAGGCGTATGGTGTACTGGCCTTCATTAATCGAGGGATTGAGTTTAGGAGTCGGGAGGTAATGCTGCAACTTTATAAGACCCTTGTCAGGCCTCATTTGGAGTACTGTGCGCAGTTCTGGTCGCCTCACTATAGGAAAGATGTAGAAGCTATTGAAAGGGTACAGAGGAGATTTACAAGGATGTTGCCTGGACTGGGAGGCATGCCTTATGAAGTTAGGTTGAGGGAGCTGGGACTCTTTTCCCTGGAGAGACGAAGGTTGAGAGGCGACCTGATAGAAGTTTATAAAATGTTGAGAGGAATAGATAGGGTGGATTCTCAGAGGCTATTTCCCCGGGTTGAAATGGTCGCTACGAGAGGACACAGATTTAAGGTGCGGGGAGGAAAGTACAGAAGTGATGTTAGGGGTAAGTTTTTCACTCAGAGGGTGGTGAGTGAATGGAATCGGCTGCCGTCAGTGGTGGTGGAGGCGAACTCGCTGGGGTCTTTTAAAAGACTTCTGGATGAGTATATGGGGTTTTATGGGATTGGGGGTTATATATAGGTGTTGATGTGATCGGCGCAACTCGTGGGCCGAAGGGCCTGTTTGTGCTGTAGTGTTCTATGTTCTATTATGAAGGGAATAGATAAGATAGAAGCAGGGAAGTTGTTTCCACTGGTGGGTGAAACTAGAACTAGGGGGCATGGCCTCAAAATAAGGAATGAGCAGATTTAGGACTGAGTTGAGGAGGAACTTCTTCACACAAAGGGTTGTGAATCTGTGGAATTCCCTGCCCAGTTGAGGCTCCCTCATTGAATGTTTTTAAGGCCAAGATAGATAAATTTTTGAACAGTAAAGGAATTAAGGGTTACGGTGAGCAGGCGGGTAAGTGGGGCCGAGTCCACGAAAAGATCAGCCATGATCTTATTGGATGGCGGGGCAGGTTCGAGGGGTCAGATGACCTACTCCTGCTCCTAGATCTTATGTTCAGTGCTAACCACTGTGCCGCACCTGGAGTTTGCCAATTAACTGGATACCTCCCAGAACCCCAACCAAATGAAGACAACAGGCAGGCTGCATAATTGGAAGTGCCATTGGAGGGCCCAGGATTAAGGGATGCCAGTAGCCTCACCGGAAGAGGCAGGTGCTATCACTGTAGGTGGGAGACCACCAGGGCACTGCAAGGTAGAGGTGCCCCCTGAACACTTCTTCATGTTTATAAAATAAAGTTTGGCCACCGCTGTCAAACCAGATTGAAAAGTCTCTCAAACCTGCTGCTGAGAAGCTGCCTGAAGACACTTGTGAGACTTTGTATTGATTGGTCTAGCTGTGCTCAGAAAGATCTTGGCAACGTCACCAATCAAGTCCAAATAGCATCATAATAATTACTAATTAATTATCTACTGACACCAGAAAGGTAGCAGATGCCATCATGACGCTACCTCTGGTAAGGACGTGGGACTATGAGGGTAGGTGACCCTGCTCACACTTTTCTAAACCTCCTAACTCCCACCTTCAAAGTCTCTTCCACGTGGCATTGCAGACGCTGGGTGTTTCATTTTCAGAGACTCTTGGGCTCCTTTCAATTTTATCCTGATCTATTTCAGCTCTGTTCTCAGAATAGGTATGCTGACAATTCCCTCAAATACTTTACACCTGTCTGATATTGTTTGGTCCGCACATATTTTGTTTAAGTCTATCATTTGTGGCCTGTTTCTTTCAATTCCAACCCTGCAGATTTGACCAAATTGCATGAAGTTTGTGAATCTAATGTTCTAAATTAGAAATAGCAATGTCTTAGCACTCAGGCCTGGGCACATTCATTTCACTTTCCTAGATTAGTAATCCTTATCTATAACATATTTTTTGAACCCTTGGGTAACATATTTTCTCTTCATTTACCCTGAATTTCCAAATCTTTGAACGTAACCAAATATTTTTTCATGTATCAAAATCCATTTGCAAGTTAAGGTTGACTATTGTTGATTTGGATCTTCATTTATTGTAGTTCGGGAGAATTCTTCCCTCTTATGTTGAATGTTTGTAGTACAGTATGGATTTGACCAAAATATAATTATTTTGCAGATCTCGCCAGACCATAAAAGCATAACCAGGTACTGCTCTCATCTGTCAAAACTGCTCATTATTCCAAGATTATCCTGGAATACTAAGATCAGTCCTGGCAACTTCTCTCCACCGCAAACTACCTTTTTAAGCCCCTTTCCCTTGTCTCCTCTACCCTTATCATAGAAACATAGAATCCCTGCAGTGCAGAAGTAGGCCATTTGGCCCATCGAGCTTCCACCGACAACATTCCCACCCAGATCCTATCTCCGTAACTCCACAAATTTACTGTACTAATCCTCCGACACTGAAGAGAAATTTAGCACAGCCAATCAACCCAGCTAGACATCTTCTGACTGTAGGTTGAAACTGGAGCACTCGGAGGAAACCCACACACAGGGAGAAAGTGCAAACTCTACACAAGCAGTCATCCAAAACTGGAATCGAACCCAGGTCCCTGATGCCATGAGGCAGCAGTGCTAACCACTGTGCTCCCAATAATAAATCTGAGGAGCTAATGGACCTGTTTGTCAGTAAGATTGAGACCATCTCGTTCACTGCCATTGCTATATCCTTCTCTGGCATTATTCCACCGAGTGAAACAACTTCAAATGTTCCGCCCTGCCCTAATCCTGAACTCAGTCCATTGTTTCGCCCCAATCTCTTTTTCTGCCCTCTTTGAATTCATGAGGTCCATCTTCTGCTCGCTCAACCTCACTGTCTCCCATGTTAGCCATTGTTGTAAATGGTTCTCTGTCTTTAAGAACAAAGAAAATTACAGCACAGAAACAGGCCCTTTTGGCCCTCCAAGCCTACACCGACATGCTGCCCAACTGAACTAAAACCCCTTACCCTTCCGGGGACCATATCCCTCTATTCCCATCCTATTCATGTACTTGTCAAGATGACCCTTAAAATTCACTATCATATCTGCTTCCACTCCCTCCCCCAGCAGCGAGTTCCCGGCACCCACCAACCTGTGTGTGAAAAATGTGCCTCGTACATCTCCTTTAAACCTTGACCCTCGCACCTCAAACCTGTCCCCCTACTCTGGGAAAAAGCTTCTGACTGTCCACCCTGTCCATGCCCCTCATAATCTTGTAGACCTCTATCAGGTCACCCCTCAACCTAGACTAGGGACTGAGATCATTTCAACTGTAACATTAAATTACCTTTACCTGTCTCTAATCTTTGTGAGTGATACATCGACTGCGATCTTACAGAAAAGTCTAAGTGCTGTATGAGTGAGAAAATGGGAGAGAACGTGTTGGTTTTTTTGGTGAGCTGCGTGTTGAATCTCTTGGAGCTCATGAGGGAAGCTTGCTGAGTGCTTGAAGTAACGTAGTGCAGGCACCCCAATCTCCCAGCGTCATCAGGACTCCCCCCATTACTCTGCTGATTGCTCCTTGCATCAATCTTCCACCCCCTCAGCCACACACGGATATCGGGAATGTCCCCCCTGCTTATCACCACCCCTGCAGAGTTCCCTTCCCTCCCGATCATCTCTGTCTGCATCATTGCTCCACCCCATTCAGGCTCTGCCCCCATTCAGGCCCCGCCCCTGGGCACTGCCCCTGCACAGTTACGGTGCTGAATGGACAGTTCCAGGCTGGCACTGCTCCATGGGTACCGCCTGGCCCTGTTCCTGACCACCCGAGGGCTGCTGATGGAGACCAGCTGAGCTTCTTGCCAGTGAGAAGCCCAATCGGCAAGGGGGACTAATGTGAGTGAGTTTGGATGATAGCGTCTGGGACTCAGTAATGGCACGCAAAACCATCTGGGCTTCACGCCCAGAATTCAGCTGGCAAAACAGGGCCAGTATAATCAGGGCATGTTTCTCATTTCTCGCCTCTCGTTTGTAACACTTTGCCTCACTGAATCATGGTTGGGATGAGGTCATAAGATTGTGTTTAATTCAGAGTAAGTGTGTGAGAATAAATAGCTTTTTTATTTTTCAATTCACTAAAGCTTGCTGCTGGAATTAATTAGTTGGGATACACTCATTGAAGTTAAGAAAACACATACCACCTTTCATCATAAACACACTGATCGTGGGGAATAAGAGGAACAGTGGTTAACATTGCTGCCTCACAGCGCCAGCGACCCAGATTCAATTCCCGACTTGGGTCACTGTCTGTACGGAGTCTGCACATTCTCCCCGTGTCTGTATGGGTTTCCTCCCAAAGTGTGAAAGCTGTGCTGGTTAGGCGAATTAGCCACGTTAAATTCTCCCTCAGTGTACCCGAACAGGCACCAGAGTGTGGCGACTGGGGGATTTTCACAGAAACTTCATTGCAATGTTAATGTAGGCCTACTTGTGATGCTAAGAAATAAAATTTAAAATGCTGTCTCTCTTTTAGGATTCCACCTAAATTTGATGGTGTGACGCTTGGTCCCATCAGGCAAATAAGTGAAATTTTTTTAAAAAAAACTTTTGTGGAGCCAGGAACAGAAGAAGTGTCTCACAAATCTCCATGGTTTCCACTGGTCTTGTCCTGAAACCAGCTGGCCTACAAGCAGCCCCCACCCTGTGGTCTCCACACCTCCTCTCGCACACCAGACCTCACCCACCCCCCCAATGACCCTACATTAGGACCACAGTCAATGAAGCGGCTTAAACGTGATCCCCGTGAAATGGTCAGTCTCCTTCAGGGAGTGACTGGCCACTCAGCCCAATTACCAAAAGGAGGCCTAAGGCCTCATTTATGGCAAATCTTGAATCTCCCGCTTCATGCATCTGTTGTGTGCGCACCATTTTATTTTTGTGCTGGCTGTAATAAATTTCTATCCTGCTGTTTTTATTAATGTGAGCAGTTAGAGTTGATTCCCCTTCCGGTCCCTGATTCTAGTGCTGATTATCATGCAGTGCGTTCTGGAGATAGAGTAGGCAAGTACCCAGGTTGCTGTGTATCTGGGAGGTGGTCAGTGATGTATATGGAAAAGTGTGAGGAACATTGGAGAAACACATGATGAGGAAGAATCACACACTTGAACAGGAGTCCCGTCGCTGTAACAGAGGGTTTACCATCCAGTCTCTTACCATAAAATGCCAGGATCACATATTCAAACATGCTGAGAGAATTTGTAATGAGATTGATTACCTGCTTTTCTCCACTTGGCTTTCTATAGTGTAGCAGAAGCTCGACAGCTCCAACAACCTCCTTTCGTATGGCATAGAGCAACGCATCCCCCACGTAGATACTGAAACTGAGGAGCAGCTCCATGATCTCCAGGTTCTCATTTTCAATCGCTATGAGGAGGGCGCTCCGTCCCAGAGGGTCCGTGCAGTTGATATTAATATTGAAGTAGATTTCCGCTTCCTCCAGAGCCTGCTTCACGGTGGCATAGTCTCCTTTTTCCACTGCATTCAGATAAGCTTTCTCCTCCAGCGAGAGCTCATTTTCTGCTCGCACTATCTGCAGTGGAATCCGGTCTATGTATGGAGAATAGTTGACCTTTTTGTAGTACAGCTGGGCCATTGTTCATTGTGCCACATGGACCCTGTTTTAAAATGAGAAAAAGAAAATGCTGGAAGCTTAGCTTAGCTTTCAGAATAGAACTGATACAAAATTGACCCTTTGAGTGCTATGAGGCATTTTGATAAAAAGAGCTGAGTTAGCTGATCTGATTTGGGGTGGTGGGTGGGAGGGAGTTGGTCTTTGTACTCCAAGATTAGGGAGAGAGAATAAAAAGCAGGCAGGATCTCACTCTTTATCAGTACCCAGGAGCTGTCTGCACATGAAGGAGGGCAGGTTACTGGCGATGCCCTTCGCAGTCAAATAGTCCGTCAGCCCCGAGGGCTCATACACAAAGGCTGGTCTTTGGGATAAGGTACCAAAGAATGGTGGTGTCCACGGAACCGCAGTAGGGTCAGCGTGGGGAGGAGAATGGGGGAATAACTGAAAATAAAAGATCACTCGTGGTTCCACCACAAATCAAATCAGAATTTTTCATTGTCTTTGGGGAGATATTTAGAAATGTTTATGACCACGTTTCTGAAACTCCATCCCTAACCCTCCTCATCTTTGGCACTGTTTGCCAATCGCAATATTTTCCCTTTTTACTCTTATGTTTTTTTAAAAATAATTTTTAATGTGATGTGGGCATCACTGACTGACCCAATATTTATTACCCATCCATAACTGCCCTCCTTTTCAGAGGGCATTTGAGAGTCAACCGAATTGCCATGGGTCTGGAGTCACTTGTAGGCCAGACCAGGTGAAGACAACAGATTTCCTTCCCTAAAGGACATTAGTGAACCAGATAGGATTTTCCAACAATTGACAATAGTTTCACCATCACTATTCAAATTTTAATTCCAGATTTTTTTTACTGAATTCAAATTTCACCGTCTGCCATGGTGGGATTTGAACCCAGGTCCCCAGAGCATTACCTGGGTCTCTGGATTGCTAGTCCAGTAATAATACCACAATGTTACTGCCTCCTCTATACCACTGCTGCCCACTTTCCTTTTCTCTGCTCGATAAATTGTGATACTTTTTACATAAGATGCACTATAAGAACAATAGTTGTTGTTGGGGAAAGGTGTGCTTCACTGGAACAGGATATCTGGACTAATTGTTCTTTTTGGGACCCCAGTATTCAAATTGGATGCTGTGCCCCCCTTAATTACAACAGTAGCCACACTTCTAAAGTACCTTATTGACTATCATGTGATTTGGGACATCTTGACATCATTAAATGTATTATATAGACATTTTTTCTTTTTTAGTCATTTTTTTCTGTTCATTTGCAAAGACACTGTGGAAGTCCCTGATCCTCTCGCATAATTTCCTGGGATAGATGGGGGGGGTGGTGATTCACTGATGTAGGATCAGCTATAACACCCAGCTCTACTCTCCAGTCCTTCTCTCCATTACTACTGTGTCCAGTTTTGGATATGTCGCAATTTCCTCTGGTTAAGTATCAAGATGACTACTGTATTTTCTGTATACTGGCCACCTATCCCACCGTGTCAGATGAGGCCCTGCCAGTAACAGCTTAGCCATGAGGTTCTGGGTTCAATCCCCACTCCAAGGCTTCAGCAAACAACTCTCTTGGATGAATTGTTAAACTGCTCAGATGCACGTAAAAGATCACATGACACTATTTCGAAGACAAGAAGGAGGGTTATCTCTTGTGCTCTGGCCAATATTTATCCTTTAATCAACATTACCAAAGTAGATTATCCAGTCATTATGACATTGTTGTTTGTGGGAATTTGCTGTGCGTAAATGCGTTGCTGTTTTCTACATTACAACAATGGCTATCTTTCAAAAAGTGCTTCATTATCTGTAACATGCTGTGAGACAGCCAATGATCGTGAAGAGCGCTATATAAATGCAAATCTTTATTTCTTTTTTCTCCCTCCATGCATCAGATCAGCCCATCTAAATCTCTGTTGCCCATATCTTATCCTGTACCAAGTCCAACTAACCCCATCACCCTGCTCCTTTCTGACCTTTGTTGCTTTGAACTCCCAGTGCCTCTAATTTAAAATCTTCAAACTCTCATTGTTATGTTGCCTCCATCCAAACTCGGTTCCTTTGACTCGGTCCTCTCCATTTGATTCCAAGGTCCCCCATTCTGGATTCCCCGGCTCAAACCTCTCAATAATTACAGGCACCCCTGTAATTAAATCTTTGGTCACTCTTCATAATCCCTCATTCTTTGGCTCACACCGTTTTTTTATACAATTACACCTCTGTGAAATGCCCCAGGGTGTTTTTACTGTGCTTCACATTATTTCATGATGCCCAGAAATACTTGAACCTAAAACTCAAACAGAAGTTGTAGGGGAAGAACAGAAATGAAGTATTCATGAATACATTCCAGATTCCAACTAAGAGATGAGGTCATGGAAATTTATTTCCCCCTCTTTAATTGCCTCATTTTGCTGGAATCGCATTCCAATGGACCTGGCACTTCATCAAAGGTTCTGACTGCCAGTACCCTCCAGTGCTGGGCACTCTTTAGTTGCGGGGTCAGTGGGGAAACACCACCACATCTACATGTGTTATATGGAAGCCATTAAATTTTAGGTATATATACCAGCCCCAAACTACCAGAAACACTGCATCTGCCTATCATCAGGTGAAAAACTCCATCACTTCCCTCTCTTCGGACAAGGGCTGATCAGTTATGTATTTAACTAAGCTCTTACTTTCTTTCCATATATATTGGATATTGGTATCACTGGCTGGACCATCATTTATTGTCCATTGTGAATTGCCATTGAACTGGGTGACTTGCAAGGCTATTTCTGTGGCTCTGTAGTCCAGGCAAAGATGGCAGATTTCTCTCCCTAAAGGATATTAGTGAACCAGATGAGTTGGTAATTAGACTTTTAATTGCAGCGTTTTATTGAATTCCAATTCCACCATCTGCTGTGGGATTTGAACCCAGGTCCCCAGAGCTTCACTCTGGATCACTAGTTCAATGCCAATGTCATCTCATGGTGTCCAAACTGCTTCTCAAACCTGCACCAATCTAATGGAGTCACTTCATTCTATTCTATAGGGAATAATGTCCCCTGTTATTAAGCAGTCCCAGACTTTTCAGGAGATTTTTCATAACTCTACGGAGAAGAATGCACCATCTAAAGTTAAGAAGGAAGCTTTCTGTCCCAGGAATGTAGAAAAGTTCCTGTCTCTCCAGGTGAATAACTCAACCCATTTGAAACCAACTGAGAATTCACTTTTAGAGTTCATAGAATCCCTACAGTGCAGGAGGCCATTTAGCCCATTGAGTCTGCACCGACCACAGTTCCACCCAGGCCCTATTCCCATATTTACCCTAGCAAGTTCCCCGCCCACCAATGAGCAATTTAGCACGGCTAATCAATCAAACCCGCACATCTTTGGAGCGTGGAAGGAATCCGGAGCACCTGGAGAAAACTCACGCAGACACGGGGAGAATGTGCAGACTCTGCACAGACAGTGACCCGAGTCCGGAGGCTGGAATTGAACCCGGGTCCCTGGTGCTGTGAGGCAGCAGTGCTAACCACTGTGCCAACGTGCCGGCCCTGGGGTTGGGCGAATCCCGTAGCCACCTGGAGTGAGTTTAGGTTTCCTTTTCCACTGAAATGTGGAGATGTAGAACAGACTCCAGATAAATGAATTGGTATCATATTAATTAATTCACCTGAAAGATAAAAGTGATCATGGCATGGTGGAATTTTACATTCAGTTTGACAGTGAGAAACCTGGGTCTGAAACTAGCATCTTTAACTTGAATAAAGGCAATTAAAAAGATATTAAGATAGAGCTGGTTACAGTGGACAGTGAATATTGGTTCCATGGTAAGGTGGTGGAGATGCAGTCACAGATATTTCAGGAGATATTTCAAAACTCGCTACCAAGATATATTCCACTGAGAAAGAGAGACACCATAAATAGGCCATACCACCCATAGTTAATGAGGAAAGGTATGGATGGTGTCAAATTAAAAGAACATACAATGCTGTGAAGATTAGAGGTCGGAAAGAAGATGAGCAAAACTTTAGAAACCACAAAAGGATGACTAAAAAAAAAAATTAAACTGAAAATAAACTTGCAATAAATATAAAAATAGACAGTACGAGGATGAAAGTAACTAAAGTAAGCATTGGTCCCTTAGAGGATGAGACTGGGGAATTAATAATGAGAATAAAGGAAATGGCAGAGACTTTGAACAAGTATTTTATGTGTCTTCCTGATAGAAGATACAAAAAGCATCCGAATCATAATAATAGTGGAAAATCAAGGGGAGGGAGGAACTTAAAACAATCACCAGAGAAAAAGTAATGGGCAAACTAATAGGACTAAAGGCTGATAAGTCATTTGGACAGGATGGATATCATTAAAGCAAGTGGCAGAAGAGATAGTGGATGCATTAGTTGTAATCTTTCAAAATTCCCTAGGGTTGTGGAATGGTCCCAGTAGATTGCTAAACTGCAGATGTAACATCCCCTTTCAAGAAAGAGGGAGACAGAAGACAGGAAACTCTCGGCCAGTTAGCCTAACACAATCATTGGGAAAATGCCAAAATCCATTATTAAGGAAGGAGTAGCAGGATATTTAGAAAATGATTATACAAAGGAAATTATGTCTGACAAATTTATTGAGTTCCTTGAAGATGTGACAAGTAGGATGCTTAAAGGGGAATCAGTAGATGTAGAGTTTTTGGATTTTCAAACATCATTCATTAAGGTTCCACATAAAATGTTACTGCACAAGATAAGAGTTCATGCTGTTGGCAGTAATAGTATGAACAGAAGATAAGCTAATTAACACAAACAGAGTTTCGGGATAAATGTATCATTTAAGGCTGGCAAACTGTAATGAGTGGAATGTCACAGAGATCAGTGCTGGGGCCTCAGCTATTTACATTCCAAATTAATGACTTGGATGAGGGGACACAAAAAAAATCCATAAAGGCTGAAAGAAGATATAGATAGGTGATTGAGCAAAAACTTGGCAGAAGGAGTACAAGATGGTAAAGTACGATATTGCCCACCTTAGCAGGAGGATTATCTGAATAGAGAGAGATTGCAGAATGTTGTGAAACACAAGGATTTGGGAGCCCTCATATTTGAAACAAAAAATGTTGGCATAGTTGGAAAGTAAATCAGAAAGGCAAATGCAATGTTAACCTTTATTTCAAGAGGGATTGAGTATCAAATAAATCTTGCTAATTCTACAAAGCATCGATGAGGCCAGACCTAGAATACTACATTCAGTTCGGCTTGCCTTACTTTAGGAAGGATATACTTGAACTGGAGACAATTCGGAAAAGATTCACCAGGCTTATTCCTGAGATGAAGGTGTTGCTTATGAGGAAAGATTGAACACATTAGGTCTACATTCACTGGAGGTTTGGTAGTCTTATTAAAACATATAATAATTTGAAAGGACTTGTCAGGGAAGATGTTTTCTTTGTGCAGGCATTTAAAACGAGAGGCATAGTTTCAAATTAAAAGATCTCCCATTTAATAAAAAGATGAGGGGGGGGTCTCTTTTCTCTCAGAGGTGGGTAATCATTGGATTTCTCTTCTCCACAGGACAGTGGAGGCTGGATCATTGAATATATTCAAGGCAGAATTAGAGAGATTTTTGATGTATAAGGGAATCCAAGGTATGGGGAGAGACAGAAAGTTGGAGTTAAGGCCACAATCAGATCAACCCTGAACTTACTGAATTGTGGAAAAGGCTCATTGTGCCAAACAGTCTATTTCTGTTCCTGTTTCCCGTGTCCTCAGGAAAGAAATGGTTAGATGACTATCTGTTTGGGAACAGGGTTATAGGGTAAGTGCAGGCAAGAAAACAAATGCGGTTGGAACATTACTGGCTAGATTTTGCAGTCAATGGTAATTATGGTATTTGCCATTGAGCTCGAAGACAGTTGCCTACCGAGATCTAGTGGTCTTTGTGGGACGGATTCCACTTTCCTGATGTCAATTTGAATCTGGCACCAAGTCACAGGGATCTCCAGGAGTCCAGCAACAATGACATCACCAAATAGGGTAAGCAGCCAATCACATCAAAGCATTCTCACTGTCAGCAAACAAGCACATTGGATCCTTCCGTTTTTAATTTTTAAATTGTACAGATAGCAAAATAAATAATCAAAACACATATTTAGGAAACTAAAATATCATAAAATAAAACTTTAAAAGAAATATTATTTTAAAAATATGTGGAATGTTTTATCATAATGGAAAATTTTGACATTCAACAAACAGGAAGTTATTCTTTCAGCGTCAGTGAGGAATTTAGCAGTAATTATGGATGTATACAGTTAAAAATCCAATTACACCTCATTCAACAAAGTATAACCTGTTAAAATATTTTTACAGCAAGGCTAAGAGCGTAAGAGTGGTGGTGGAGGCGAACTCGCTGGGGTCTTTTAAAAGACTTCTGGATGAGTATATGGGGTTTAATGGGATTGGGGGTTATAGATAGGTCTATGGATTGGTAGGTGTTGATGTGATCGGCGCAACTCGTGGGCCGAAGGGCCTGTTTGTGCTGTAGTGTTCTATGTTCTATGTAAAACAGGATGAAATATTTTCTCAACTGAATCCAGGGCCACTGAGGATGGGAACACCTCAGATTAGCTGGGGTGGAAAATGAAGTTTGCTTAACACAGTGAGCTAAATATTTTGAGCAGCTTACAGATATACACTGTAAATGCAAAACAGATATGACTATCACTCCTGTGGATGTGACATTACACTGTTTAAGCACATTCGGAAACAAACAAAATAATGCAGTAAAACAACTCAGGAAGGTAAGCTTTTAATGCGCACCATCCCTGCAGCCTGGTGGTTGTTTGCTCAACTATGCAAAAGGAAATCAGTAACAAAACTTATAGCATCAATAGGGTGGGATAATCCAACCACACTCACCCCAAAACCAGAAAATTCCACCCAAGGTCAATGGGCCTTTGCCTGGTCCTGTGGCAAATGGGTGAGAAAATTCCACCTCCCCCCACCCACATAGAAACCATACAGTATAGAAGGAGGCCATTTGGTCCATTGGGTCTACACTGATTCCCCAGCAGAGCATCCTACCCAGACCCACCCCCCGCCCGCCCTATCACTGTAATTCCATGTATTTATCCTGCTAATCCCCCTCACCCTCCACGTCTTGGGACACTTGGGCCAATCCACCTAATCTGCACCTCTTTGGACTGTGGAAGGAAACCAGAGCACTTGGCAGAAACCCATGCAGACATGTAGGATCAGCATGTAAGGTAACAGCAGTTTTACGTGTAGTGGTCTTTTGTTTGTGTTCTTTTATCGATATCCTGTGTCCACTTGAAACAGAACGTACTGATTGGCATGCTGCATGTAATAGAGATGTTTCTTTTCTGGATGGTTGTAAATATGGAAAATCTTTTGGAGCTGGTTGCTAAAGCAGCAATTATGCATTTTTGGCAACACAATTTTCACTTTGCAATGAACCTAGAATCTTGTGTGTTTTCTACGTCATATGCCATTCAGTCAGCGTCGTAGTTATGGCAACTGTACTAGTGCTGTTCCCTTCTATGTAATAGCTATAGCAATAATAACTAAAATAGAAACATCCTGCATATTTCTAACGCATTTATTATTACTATTTAGACATTTAACAGGTAGCCTAAGGCAACATCCCCTACATATTTTGTGCCGTACCTTATTTATGCATTGAATATATTCCAACATGAGAATTTAAATATTAGGGTACTTGGGATGATTTTTGTGAATGAGGGACTCTTCTAAGGATGTTGTTTGCCCAGAAACACTGTGCCTCATCTAAGAACTGTACCTGAAAACGAGGGACATGTGATAACCCTTGTGTGCACGGAAACTCTTGCTGGTTCAATGATTTTGAATTGATTGCAGTCTGAGGGAACTTCAACAACACTCCCTCAAGAGACGTGAAGACATGACAGAAACTTTGGGATTTCTGCAATTAACTGCAGAGACCCGTGAGGTTGCTGTCAGTTTTAGAGGAATATCGATGGCAAACATTGACAGTTCACTGTCACAATTACTGCAAAATTCAAACCAATGACACCTGATCTTTAAGGCTGTAGACATTTCAAGACAGGAAATTGGTCAGAATAAATGCTGTAGGATGCAGACATAGGTCCACATTTCAGCATTTTGTTTAATTCATTCCTGGGGAGAAGAACATAGCAAAAATTTGGAGCAAATTTCCTTTAAAAGGAGGGCATGGATTGAGTACAGGGCAACAGTTTGTGTTGCCCTCGGTCCTTCAAAGGATTCAACTTGCTATTGTTCCATGTTTCAAATTTATCTGACAGCTTTCTGGGTACCACAGTCACTCTGTAACCAGATAAACGAGGGATTGATTTCAGTTGATTCTGAACTTCTATTCTTCAGCTCTTTCTGGATTGAACTTCTTGGTTCCATTTGTTCATTAACCAGATGAATTTAGCTGAGATTTTGAAACAATCAACACAAGAAACTGCTAACAAGAAACTGACTCGTGTTGCAGAAAACCAACGCACCAATTCGTTATCAAAGATAATTTTTTCTGGAGTTAGCACTTATTAAAAACTTCTCACATGGGATGTAGTCGTTGCTGGTTGGGCCAGCATTCATTGCCAATCCCTAATTGTCTCAGTCCTTGGCTTGCTCTGTCCATTTAAGAGTCAACCACATAGTGTGGGTCTGGATTCATATGTAGGGCAAATCAGTAAGGGTGGCAGGTTTCCCTCCCCAAAAGATATTAGTGAACCAGATAGGACTTTACAACAATCAGCAATGGTTTCATAGTTATTGCTAGACTTTTAATTCCAGATTTCTATTGAATTCAAATTTCACCGTCTGGCATGGTGGGAGTTCAACTGGAGGCCCCAGAACATTACTTTGGGTCTTTGGATTACTGGAATAGTGATAATAACACTTTACCAGTGTCTCCTCTGCCACAAGAGGAAATGGACTCTGAGTAAGTCTGGTGTGTTCTCAAATGCACAGATTAGTTATGCTGAGTATTTAAAACTCATTGGACAGACAGACTTGATGGCATTGAAAAGATCACTTTCTAATTGTGCGACCAAGCCATTATCTATAAAATTGCTTTACAGGAAACATACTAATGGAAAACTCAGGGAGAGAAAATGACATAATGGAGGTTGTGACGTTTTGAGGTCCTACTGCACCGATCTGCCTCTCTGACTCGCCAAATTGAAATGGAACTTCCCTTTTCAATTTCAGTTTCCTCTCACATTGTATCTTCTCGAACATAAGCCTCCCTGATGACTACTGTCAGATATGTCTCATTATTCATTCCTATTACATTTGTACTCAAGCAGCCTGCAAACTGGACACCAAATTTTAAATTAAAGGTTAGGATTTGAATGAAGAGAAAATGGAAGGCAAAATTGTCCTTTAATTTCATCTGATACCTGGAAAAAGCTGAAATTCGACTTCACTCAGTCATATACACCAGATGAGTTGTATTGCCATCACTCATTTCTACAAAGAATAAAAAGATAGCTAAGAAAGCATTACAGATTGTATGTATTTTTATTTGTGTTACAAGCCAGTAACATATTAAGGAGATTAGACAGACATCAAAGTGCTTTATCAATGTAATCTAAACTCACTGTAATTGCCATGGATTTACAGGCATTGTTCTTTATTAGATATGTAGATGTACTGACTATTCTTTCAGAAATAATAGTGGAGTTGAAGTGAAAATACCTTGGCTACACTATTACGTGACTCAAAAAATGTAGTGTTACTGTATTATGTGATTCATACTGTAGTGCTTCAATTTGGATGGTTTATAACTTTAGATCAATGCTTTATTTGTCTAACTTTCATGCAATGCACTCTGTGCCACTGGTATCCTTCTATTAGATGAATCACCAGCCTGCTATAAAATTATTGAACAAATTCTCTTTAATATCTGCAACTCACAGAAAAATTGGAATTTCTTGTGCACTTTTAAATTAAAGAGAGAACTCTCTGAAACACATTTTGTGTTCATATTTAAATTTTGCAGAATCCAGGATTATTGTTGAAAGTATTGTGAAGAACTGAGAGAATAAGGAAGGGAATTTTTTTTTAATATAGGGTGTGAGTTTTTCTTCTTGGCTGTTCTGATAACCTTTCGTTTGTGCACGTGAATATTTTTGAAGCTTTGCCTGGGATAAAATCATGTTGTGTTTTTAAAACTGGCCCCCCTTGTGCAGTAGGACAATGACACATTAGGCCCATTATTGCGTCACATTCTTGGATGATGGTAAGATTTTGTACTGGGATGTATACTCACTGAGTAACATATGCTTAGCCCCAGTTAACGTTCCAGAGCCAACCCTAATGATGTGAGTCGCTGGCATATAATTACCTATTGCAGCCAGATCTATAGATTTGGAATGGGATGTTGTAGATTACTGTATCTAGTTAAATTGGCCAGAATTGTCATTTAAAGGGCAAGGCAGTTCTTCAAGCAAATGCTTAGAAGGAATATTCAATTACTGGTTTGTAGTCCATAGACGTATTTATAATCGAGCACCGGCAAGACAGAGCACCCAGATTTCTGGATAGTGCAAGAAAAATGCGTAAGTATTTTTACATCAGCATCAGAAAGGAGGCAAGGAAAAGAGTGCTGAATAACACCTGACCAAATACAAATCAAAAGATCTATGGCATTTGCCTTACACACAGCAGGATTGGACTACATGAGGAAAAGTGCCAAACCTAACTAAATTAGCCAAAGTTAAGCTATCCACTCGGATCTCATACCAAATAGATAGACAAAGTACGTATACTGCAAAGTGTTCCCAAATTTTGACGAAAGTCTCACATAAAGCATTTATATTTCTTTGACTATTTCATCATTAAAGTTTATTTATTAGAGTCACAAGTAAGGCTTACATTCATACTGCAATGAAGTTACTGTGAAAGTCCCCTAGTCGCCACACTCTGGCACCTATTCGGGTACACTGAGGGAGAATTTAACATATCCAATGCACCTAACCAGCATGTCTTTCAGCCTATGGGAGGAAAATAGAGCACCCGGAGGAAACCCAGGCAGAAATGGGGAGAATGTGCAGACTGCATAGACAGTGACCCGAGCCAGGAGTCAAACCTGGGTCGCTGGCACGGTGAGACAGCAGTGCTGATCCTTGTCACCATGCCACCCATCATGCATTCGAAATGGAAGTAGGGCATCAGTTCTGGCTACGACTTATCACTACTATGCTCAACAAATTGACAACTTGAAATCTCAACGAATTCATGCAACAAAGTGGCCCTGGCTAAAGTAGATCATTGGTGGTTATTTTCCAAAATTCTGTGAACCCTGGAATGGTTCTACAGATTGGAGGGTAGTTAATGTAAGCCCGCTATTCAAAAAGGGAGGTAGAGAGAAAACAGGGAACTATAGAGCAGTGAGTCTAACGTTGGTACTGGGGAAGTTGCTCCATTATCAAGGATTTCATAACTCAGCATTTGGAAGGCAGTGGGATAATCAGTCATCTAGGGTTATATTCACTGGAGTTTAGAAAGGTGAGGGGATCTCATAGAAACTTATAAAATTCTGACAGGGTTAGACAGGGTAGATTCAGAAAGAATGTTCCAAATGGCGGGGGAGTCCAGAACTAGGGGCCATAGTTTGGAGATAAGGGTTAAACCTTTTAGAATTGAGGTGAGGAGAAATTTTTTCGCCCGGAGAGTGGTGAATGTGTGGAATTCACTACCACAGAAAATAGTTGAGGCCAAAACGTTGTCTGATTTGAAGAAGAAATTAGATATAGCTCTTGTGGCTAAAGGGATCAAGGGATCTGAGAGGAAGGGGGGAAATCAGGATATTGAATTTGATGATCAGTCATGATAAAGATGAATGGTGGAGTAGACTTGAAGGGCTGAATGGCCTATTCCTGCTTCTAGTTTCTTGGTTTCTGTGTAACAACTTGTTCTGTCTGTGTGACAATTCACGTACTCACATGTAGGGTGGGTTCTGGTATGGATGTCTGAGTGTCGCTTTATATGTTCCCAACGTTCGCAGCTGCTCAAAGCCACTTGCTGACTTGTAGGACAAGGTGGCAATAATGCTAGGGAACAAACCAGAATTACAGGACGTAGAATTATTTCTCCCTGGACACCTTTGAAGCTGCCTCTTTATAAAACCCTGTGATTAAAGAGATAAGTTAGTGATGAATTGTGAAGGGGGAGGATTCCTTTCTCCATTGTGCCAAAATTGCTATTTGGCTCATACTATCTGATCGACACACTCACTCATTGTAAGGTAATAAACATTCGAGTACACCCCCCAAACCATACATTCAATCAATACTGGAAAGGGAAATATGCCCATGTTTCTTCCTTCTATTTTTCCATGGGTAATTAACTGCTATCCATGAAATCAGCACTCTACAGCTCTCTCAATATTATTTGCAAGCACCAGAACTGGATCATACGAAATCAATTAGTGATCTTGAGAAGGTAGTAGTGACTGAGTCATTGTTTACAGTAAGAAGAGCATGTGATGGTGGCAGAGGAGGACTAGTAACCAGCTATCCAGATGGTATTTGCGAAATATGATAATGAAGTGAAATTGT
This sequence comes from Carcharhinus amblyrhynchos, assembly GCF_965287045.1. Taxonomy (NCBI): domain Eukaryota; kingdom Metazoa; phylum Chordata; class Chondrichthyes; order Carcharhiniformes; family Carcharhinidae; genus Carcharhinus; species Carcharhinus amblyrhynchos. The sequence continues at coordinate 137,836,841 of NC_137327.1, forward strand.
GCCATGCTCCTGTTGTGATTCAATGGAAAAGGACGTGAAAATACTAACTGGACATCTGTTGATATGTACGTAAACAATGCATTGGTCAATATTGCGGATGATCCCTATGGTAACCTGGAAGGAAATGCAGTGATCATCTTGACTGTCACAGGAAGATTCTACTGTAGATTGGTTTTAAATGTCTTTCCAACAGATGCTGCAGAAGGATCTAGATAGGCTGGGCGAATGGGCCAGGAAATGGCAAATGGAATTTAATGTTGGCAAGTGTGAGGTGGTCCACTTTGGTAGGAAGAATGGTAGGAACGACTATTACTTACGTGGCGAAAAACTGCAGCAGGCGACGGTGCAGAGGGACCTCGGGGTCCTTGTGCATGAGTCGCAAAAACCCAGCCTGCAGGTGCAGCAGGTGGTCAGGAAGGCGAATGGGATGCTGGCCTTCATAGCGAGGGGGATTGAATATAAAAGTAGGGAGGTCTTGCTGCAGCTGTATAGGGCATTGGTGAGGCCACAGCTGGAGTACTGTGTGCAGTTTTGGGCGCCACACCTGCGCAAGGATATTTTGGCCTTGGAGGGAGTGCAGAGGAGGTTTACTAGGCTGATACCGGAGTTGAGGGGGTTGAGCTATGAGGAGAGGCTGAATAAACTAGGCTTGTACTCGTTAGAGTTTAGAAGAATGAGGGGAGATCTCATTGAGACGTATAAGATGATGAATGGGATGGATAGGATAGAGGTGGAGAGACTCTTCCCGCTCAAAAAAGACAGTAGGACTAGGGGGCACAGCCTCAAGATAAAGGGGGGGCGGTTTAGAACGGAGTTGAGGAGGAACTTCTTCACTCAAAGGGTGGTGAATCTCTGGAATTCTCTGCCCGTTGAAGTGGTGGAGGCTGCCTCGCTAAATATTTTTAAGAAGCGGGTTGATGGGTTTTTGATAAGAGAGGGGATTAAGGGTTATGGGGAGAGGGCGGGAAAGTGGAACTGAGCCACGACAGATCAGCCATGATCTTATTGAATGGCGGGGCAGGCTCGAAGGGCTAGATGGCCTACTCCTGCTCCTATTTCTTATGTTCTTATGTTACAGTGGTGGAACTGGTGCTATGCTGAACGCTTGTGTTCATCTGTTGTTATTACATAGTCGTTATGAACAGGACTTGCATATACAATTGCTGGTATATTGGTGACTGCCAGTGACTCAAGATGTCCCTGGCACCTTTTTGTATCACCTTTACTATGAAATACAATGATATCGGTATCAATGGCAATTCCTATCATCAATATCATGTTTTTGGACAACTAGCATGGGATTCTGTAGCTTGTCACTGGATGACTTAATACTTCCTGAACTGGGGCGAATGTCTTTACATCCATTCTCCTTCAACCATATTTGCCTGTTTTGCTCAACATTTGTAAAGTGATTTAATTGTAGTTGGCTTCTTAGTGATTCTGCAGCCAATGTTTGACTGTTTCTGATATCACAAATATTCCCATACGATCTGATTCCCAAAAAGGGAAGAAAACAGTCCACAAAAAAAAAGGAAGGAATGCTGAAAAATAACATTGAAAGTATAAAAACAAAGTCAAAGACCACCAGGAAGGAGAAAAGCAAAATATTCATTAAGCAGTTTTGTTCCTTTAAGAATTCTTTTGAAAATGGAACTTCTCTTTATACGCAAGCCAGATGGATATAACACACAGCATGATTCCATCATGAATGACAGGAAATTGCACACACTCTGATTTCCATATATTATCATCTTATTTGAATCATACACAAAAGCACTTGCACAAAATATGCAAGAGCAATTATTTAGATGTTGAGCGCAAATGGAAAATTGCATGTTAGGGTATTCCAGTGGTCCTCACAGGCCCATTTGCACCAGCAAAATGATCCTACCAGATAGAAAATGTCAAATGTTCGAGTTTACAAAACACTGTATTTGCAGAACTGTGCTGGTGCAAAAACATATTAATAAAAGGCCCAAGATTGGAACCCAGAAACACTGAATTTACATTTCACCCTAAAATCAGCATTAAAGAAATGATTTTGGTTTCATTGAAACATCAATGTTTAATTAAAGGGCATTTATAATTTCTGGTTTGTCTATGGCCCTTTGCACTCTACCATTGGAACATGTCCCAATCTTTTTGAATGTCATTTTACCAGCATAAATGTAATGAATTGTCTGATATTCCAGCCCACACTGTCAGAGTTGCTTCAGTTACCAAGGCTCCATAATACATTACCAATATCAATCATGCAGCTGCTTCACGTTCCAGCTGTTTGCAGATGTTTCACTGCAGACTCGGATCCCAGAAATAGTCTGCAACAGCCTTCATTGAATCGTACGATAGGAACGGCGGCTTCAGAAAGTAATCAATGTGTTCAATAGCAGAGAGCTCATGCAAAATTACTTTAGTGGGAGACCTCATGATATATTCCGTCAGTCAATATTTAAAAGAGAAAGAAAACATAATTTGAACTTAAAGAGCATGTTTTGAGACTTCAGCAAATCCCAACACATTGTAAAGTCAATGATTTATTTTAGAAGTGTAGTCACACTTTTATACAAAAATGCCAGACAGTTTGCACTCAGCAAACTTCCACAAATAAAATAAGAAAAATAACCATTTAATCTCTTTTTCTTTATGATGCTGGCTCAGCATCATCTAGACTTGAACCATTGGTTCTATTCCCCCTCCACAGATGCTGTCAGACCTGCTGAGATTTTCCAGCATTTTTCATTTCTTGTTTCAGATTCCAGCATCCACAGCAAACTTGCCTTGCTGCTCTTCAAATTGTGAGGTGGGAATTTTTAACGGAGGCATTTCTCAGGTGAACATTTCATCCAAAACAGCACCATTGACAGTGTGGCACTCTTGCAGTGGAATGTCAGCTGGATAATGGGCTGAAGTGAGGAAGCGCGGTTTGAACTTACAACCATGTGCCTCAGAGGTCATCGTCGTACTGTCCGTTAAATCATGAAAACCTGCATATATAATAAAAGTTGAGTTGCAGTATTTCATGAATAATTTATATATTTTCATGCCCTAGTCACTCCTTTTTTTAAAAAGAGTTTCCCTTGATTCCCAAAGTATGTGATGCACCAAAAGATGCCTGTGGGGTAATCTGCAAAATTAATTAATTTCCAAATTATATCATGGTGCATAACTTCCAATCTCTGGAGGGTTATACCCAGGAGACACCAAAGAAAATGCATTGGGGACACCTCAAAGAACAAAGAACAAAGAAAATTACAGCACAGGGACAGGCCCTTCAGCCCTCCAAGCCTGCACTGACCATGCTGCCCGACTGAATTAAAACCCCCTACCCTTCTGGGCACCGTATCCCTCTATTCCCATCTCATTCATGTACTTGTCAAGACGACCCTAAAAGTCGCTACCGTATCCGCTTCCATGCCCTCCCCCGGCAATGAGTTCCAGGCACCCACCAGTCTCTGTGTAAAAAATCTGCCTCATACATCTCTTTTAAAACTTGCCCCTCACGCCTTAAACCTGTGCCCTCTAGTACTTGACTCTTCCACCCTGGGAAAAAGCTTCTGACTATCCACTGCGTCCATGTCTCTCATAATCTTGTAGACTTCTATCAGGTCTCCCGTCAACCTCCGTTGCTCCAGTGAGAACAAATCAAGTTTTTCCAACCTCTCCTCATAGCTAATGTCCTCCGTGCCGGGCAACCTCCTGGTAAATCTTTTCTGTACCCACTTCAAAGCCTCCACATCCTTCTGGTAGTACGACGACCAGAATTGAACACTATATTCCAAGTGTGGCCTCACTAAAGTTCGATAAGGTGTCAACATGTCAATATGACTTGTCAATTTTTACATTCAATACCCTGGCCGATGAAGGCAAGCATGCCGTATGCCTTCTTGACTACCTTCTCCTCCTGCATTGCCACTTTCAGTGACCTGTTTACCTGTACACCCAGATCCCTCTGCCTATCAATACTCTTAAGGGTGCTGCCATTTACTGTATATTTCCTATCTGTATTTGACCTTCCAAAATGTATTACCTCACATTTGTTCGGATTAAAGTCCATCTGCCATGTCTCCGCCCAAGTCTCCTTGGTTGCCTGGGGACCTCCTTGAAGTCCCCAGACAATGACTACTTAAACTTTTAACGTGCAAGTGCTCTGTACTGGGAACCATCTGATATTCTGATTTAAATTGGAGGCCGGATGGTTCTAACTGTCTTAGAAGTTACTCGGAAAATGTTAAAAGAATTAAAACCATGTTGAATTCCTGGGTAACTATAGCGCTGACCCCCTCAATCCCCTAACTGGACCATCCCCCTCCTCACCCCCACCCACTTGACTATCCTTCCCACCCCCTCAACTAACCCCCAGCCACCTGTCACCCTTGACTAGGCTCCACTCCTCCAGTTACCCTCTATTGCCCGACTACCCACTTCACCCCAGAATTACTTTGCCTTCCTTCAAGCTAATTCCCAACATTCCAATTGCACCCCCAATCCCCCAGATACCCTCCTCACCCCTCATGACTAACTCCCCAAACTCTGACTACCTTCTTGACCACCACCTCACAACCCTGGCTAGCCTCCAGATCCTCCTGACTACACTCTCGACCTCCCCCACACTCCCAAACTTCCCGTACACCTCAGCTAGCCAAGTCAGAAGGTTGGGTGAGGAAGATGTGGCTCCCAACTAATGTAGTAGCAAAAAGGAATGGAGAGTCGGATTGTCACTGCCTGGAAGTTTCTTCCCATCAGATATCTGCATTTAGAAGATAAATACATTACAACTTATGTTGCCTTTGACATGTTACTTGCATCCAAACTTGCAAACACCAATATAAATGGAAAATCAGTGCCATATTTCTGAAAGAAATCCTGGAAAAGTACAGTTCAGGAGGATTGACAAGATCAGGACACCACCTGGGCTGGAGTGAGAGAGAGTGTGATGTATACCAGGGCTGGTGGAAAAGTCATGCTGCACATTGACCTAACTAGGGGATTTTTACAGTAATTTCATTGCACCGTTAATGTAAGCCTACAAGTGACTAATAAATAAACTTTAAAAACTTTATTATTCAGACTAAATGTACAGCAACTTACTTAGACTTAGTTCTTCTGGGCCTAGGTTTAAGTTTAAAGTTTATTTATTAGCATCATAAATAGGCTTACATTGACATTACAGTGAAGTTACTGTGAAAATCCCCTAGTCGTCACACTCCGTCACCTGTTTGGGTACACTGAGGGAGAATTTAACTTGGCCAGTGCACCTAATCAGCGCGTCTGAAATCGGGGATCAGAGGTGAGCTGGCAGGGTAGATACAAAAGTGGCTCGGTCAGAGAAGACAGAGGGTAGCAGTGGAAGGGTGTGTTTCTGAATGGAGGGCTGTGACAAGTGGCATTCCTCAGGGATCAGTGCTGGGACCTTTGCTCTTTGTAATATATATAAACGATTTGGAGGAAAATGTAGCTGGTATGATTAGTAAGTTTGTAGACGACACAAATGTTGGTGGATTTGCAGATAGTGATGAGGACCATCAGAGGATGCAGCAGGATATAGATCAGTTGGAGACTTGGGCGGAGAGATGGCAGATGGAGTTTAATCCAGACAAGTGTGTGGTAATGCATATTGGAAGGTCTATTACAGATAGAAATATACAGTAAATGGCAGAACCCTTAAGAGTATTGATAGGCAAAGGGATCTGGGTGTACAGGTACACAGGTCACTGAAAGTGGCAATGCAGGTGGAGAAGGTAGTCAAGAAGGCATACAGCATGCTTGCCTTCATCAGCCGGGGCACTGAGTTTAAAAATTGGCAAGTCATGTTGCAGCTTTATAGAACCTTAGTGAGGCTACACTTGGAATATAGTGTTCAATTCTGGTCGCCACACTACCAGAAGGATGTGGAGGCTTTGGAGAGGGTACAGAAAAGATTTACCATGATATTACCTGGTATGGAGGGCATTAGGTATGAGGAGAGGTTGGAGAAACTTGGTTTGTTCTCACTGGAGTGATGGAGGTTGAGGGGAGACCTGATAGAAGTCTACAAGATTAAGAGGGTATAAGAACATAAGAACATAAGAAATAAGAGCAGGAGTAGGCCATCTAGCCCTTCGAGCCTGCCCCGCCATTCAACAAGATCATGGCTGATCTGAAGTGGCTCAGTTCCACTTCCCCACTTTCTCCCCATAACCCTTAATTCCCTTGCCTACCAAAAACCCATCAACCCGCGTCTTAAATATATTCAGTGAGGTAGCCTCAACCACTTCAACGGGCAGAGAATTCCAGAGATTCACCACCCTTTGAGTGAAGAAGTTCCTCCTCAACTCTGTTCTAAACTGTCCCCCCCTTATCTTGAGGCTGTGCCCTCTAGTCCTGCTGTCCTTTCTGAGTGGGAAGAACCTCTCCACCTCTACCCTATCCATCCGTTTCATCATCTTGTACATCTCAATGAGATCTCCCCTCATCCTTCTAAACTCTAACGAGTACAAGCCCAGTCTATTCAGCCTCTCCTCATAGCTCTATGGATAGAGTGGATAGTCAGAAGCTTTTTCCCAGAGTGGAAGAGTCAATTACTAGGGGGCACAGGTTTAAAGGAGATGTATGAGGCAGATTTTTTACACAGAGAGTAGTGAGTGCCTGGAACTCGTTGCCAGGAGAGGTACTGGAAGTGGATATGGTAGTGACTTTTAAGGGGCGTCTTGACAAGTACATGAATGAGATGGGAATAGAGGGATATGGTCCCCGGAAGGGTAGAGGGGTTTTAGTTAAGTCAGGCAGCATGGTCGGCGCTGTAATTTTCTTTGTTCTTTGCCTTTCAGACTGTGGGAGGAAACTGGAGCAAATGGAGGAAACCCTCGCAGACACGGGGAGAACTTCCTCACAGACGGTGACCAAAGCTAGGAATTGAACCCATACCCATTGCTGTGAGGCAGCAATGCTAATCACTCTGCCACCATGCATGATAGCATGTTACTTTCTGTCTTTATAGTATAGGATTGCATGGTTGGTAAACCACATGGAACGCTAAAAATTGACTCGTTGATAAAAGAATAATTGTTAGCTCTGCATTCTCTTTCCATTACATGGCATCAAAAAGGTTGTAAATTTCAGTCTTAAGGGATGCTGCCCTATCTATGGAAACCACCTATTACTATGAATGCAAATACAAAGTTTTGGAAGAAAGTCATTTGAGATCTAAAAATAAATACTGCAAACCCTTTGATGGTGTGCATTTCTGATACATCGGCCTAAATTCCTGCAGTGGTTCTTCAATCTGCTGTAGTAATTTCAGTGGAAGATCTGTTTGTCATTTATCTCCAGGGGTTCCACTGAAATTACAGTCCCAGATTGTGAAAAATTCCCATGAAAATATTACCAGATCACAAATGTCCATAGTTTGTCTGTCTATTATTTGAATTCCTCCCACCTAGCTTCTTGCTATATTAGCACAGATGAAGTTTGATTTCTGTTTTTATCTTGATTTTCATTTCTATCTTGTGCTCTGACGAAGGGTTATATTCTTCACTTTTCAGATACAATTATTCTCAATGTTTTTATGATGAGCATATAGTTGACAACACATTTATGAACTAGGGAACTCTCATTCTTTACCTTCTCAATTGTCATTCATTGTATTTTTTTGACCCCCAACTTTCACTCACTTTTCTGCACAGCCTCTCATAAAATCATAAGAAATAGGAATAGGCCATTCAGCCGGTTCTGCCATTCAATGAGATCATGGCTGATCTGATTGCAGCATTAATTCCACTTTTCTGCCTGTCTCCAATAACCCTTCCACTCCCTTGTTGATGAAACATTTGTTTAATTCAATCTTGAATATATTCAATCCTGACCCCTTCTTCTTTTCCTTTCTCCTGGGAAATCTTGGAAATTTCCTAATACTTTGGAAATCGGGCAGGGAGAGAACTCTAATTAAGTTGTGATGTTATTCTTGTTTTTTTCATCTATCTAAATAATGATCATCCAGCAGCATCCCAATCATCAAAAATGCCTAATGAGGAAATCGTATTCAATTCTCAGCAACATTTGTTTAAATAGCCATATCCCTACTTTATAGTGTGGTTTTGCTAATCATATTTTACCTCCCCTTTTCCACCATGATCTTATGCGCCTACTTTATTTGGTAGTTCTACAGGTGAGATATTTTTAATGCTGGCTATTCTTACACTTTTCAACGAGTAATCAATAACTCTGGTAGTCAGTTACTGATTACTTTACTGATCTCAGTCTATGTAAATGAATCCTGAACTTGGCCCTAAATTTACACGCATGGCTTATTCTAAAGCTTCTTTGTTTTGTTAAGTTTATTAAATACTGTAACACCTTCCCAGAGATACCCTTCTCTGAGTTTTTTTTATTCCTTCGTGGGACATGGTTGTCACTGCCTGCCCAGCATTTTTTGCCCATCCCTAATTGCCCTTGCAGGGCAGTTGAGAGTCAGGCACAGGTTGTGGCTCTGGAGTCACATAAAGGCCAGACTAGATAAGGACAGATTTCCCTTCTCTAAATGACATTAGTGAACCAGATGGGCTTTTCCAACAATGGTTTCATGGTCATCAGTAGATTTTTAATTCCAGGTACTTTATATTGAATTCAAATCCCACCATATGCCACAGTGGGATTTGAACCCGGGTCCCTAGAACATTAGCTGAGTTTATGGATTAATGGTCTAACAATAATTCCACTAGGTCATTGCCTCCCACAGGATGATGAGAACTAGCTCATAAAACTGTTCTTTAAAATTCTTCCCTCCAGTAGTATCAGCCTGACTGGCACAGGTAAGCTATCTTATATGTTCCTATGTTAGGGGCAGGTGTCTCCTTACAGTAGTGAGCAGGGCTGTGTGCAGTACACCAAGTATGGTCTAAAATTGTTTCAGCAAAGGCTTCTGACAATGTGAACTGGATTGATATAGCAATGTAAGACAGCAATCATATTTACTGTCAACAATCAACACTTAAACATGGTGAATGAAGAGGCAACACCACTAAATTTCCTTGTTCGAATTGCGTTCCACCTGTAGAGTACACATCTCTTATTTATTACTTCCAATACACAATTTTAATTGTCTGTATTGAATTTCATTTATCATTGATCAATCTCTTTGCACAGTGTGACTTTGCCTCCTTTTTCTCCCAGCTTTATGTTTATTGGTGAATTTAATTCCCTAATGTAACTCTAGGTTAAGGTCTCTGGTGCATACTCATCGTATCCCTGCCTTGCAATCTAGCACTGCTGCTGATTTATACTTCAACCTAGAAACTTCCCATGTCTACCGACTCAGGCAATGTCCTATGTCTGCCTCCGTGTCTCATTTTTTTTCCTTGGAACAGGTCACCAAGCAGGGTTGCTAAGCTTGCAACATTGACCTGGAGTCTCCAGAGATTGAAGACTAACCTCCAGGATACTGCTGTTTGCAACCCTGGAGAAAATCAATGATACATCACATTTTTATTTGTCACTTTCTTTCAAGGTTTCTATTTACCAGATATAAAAGTATGGAAAATGGAGAGGGGGAGGGGGAGGGGAAGGAGGAGAGAGCGGGAGAGATTGGTGGGGGGGGGGGGAGGTCTTCGACTGACAGTCAAGCATCACCCAATAGGATAAAAGAGTAGTTTTGCTTTCCAATTGGCCAGGAAGGTAGTATGAGTCACAAGGATGGATGTGGTGGTCCACTAATGTCTGGATGGTAGGAAAATTATGTGATCAAACCTCCAAGGATATATTGGCAGCATGACGGTTAGCACTGTTGCCTCACAGCACCAGGGACCTAAGTTCAATTCTGGCATTAGGTGACTGTCTGTGTGGAGTTTACACATTCTCACCATTTTGACCTGGGTTTCTTCCAGGAGCTCCAGTTTCCTCCCACAGTCCAAAGATGTGTGGGTTAGGTTGATTGGCTATGCTAATGCTTTGGCAAAAGGTCATTTGGACTCAAGGCATCAACTCTTTTTTTCTCCTTGCAGATGCTGCCAGACCTGCTGAGATTTTCCAGCGTTTTCTCTTTTGATTTGCCATACTAAATTGACCCTAGTGAGAGGGGATTAGTAGGGTAAATATGTGGAATTTCAGGAATAGGGCCTGGGTGGGATTGTGGTCAGTGCAGACTTGATGGGCTGAATGGCCTCCTTCTGTACTGTGGGGGCTCTATGATATTTAATCAGAGTTGGCAACCCTGGTTACCAGCAGTTATGATTTGAGGTGTCACTATACATCAGGGGGGATTCTCACAGCTGCATTACAATCATACAATCCCTGAGGAACAGAAAGAGGCCATTCGGCCCATTGAGTCTGCACCAATCACAATCCCACCAAAGCCCTATCCCCATAACCCCACATATTTACCCTGCGGGTTCCTCCTGACACTATTGGCAATTTAGCATGACCAACCCACCTAACCCGCACATCTCTGGTGCTGCATGAGAAGGTTGTACAAGTTGACTCGCCAGGCCATGGGATAGGTTTGGAGCCTGGGCTGCTGTTACTCCTCACACACGACCAATCCCGCCCCTCCATTACTAAAGTATTTATTTGATTTCCTTTCGCCAATTATGAAGGCCGCTGAACTCAGTTGATAAAGTAGTTTGATATGATCACTTAGTTTTGTGTGCGGTGAATTCTCACACTCGTCTGTTGATATAATCTTGGCCAATACTCCCTGGAAAACATTCATTCCGGGATTTCTAAGGCTGTCCTCACTAAAGTTAAAACCGTTCTTAAAATTCATTCCCATTGCGTTACACCGATTTCTCCCCTTTACCTTGGAGGTTGATCAGAGTAGCTTCTAATATATTCTTTCTGAGGCATTCCCATTGTCTGTTTTGCCAGTGAGAATTGAATTGATGTGGAGATGCCGGCGCTGGACTGGGGTAAACACAGTAAGAAGTCTGACAACACCAGGTTCAAATCTGTTGTTGTCAGACTTCTTACAGAATTTTAACTATTTAACTAGGCTTTTAACTATTTAGCTTTTTAACTATTTAGGTTAACGGGCCTGTAGGTGTACATGCATTCAGTGTGGGAACCACATCTCTCAGAATGAAACCCCACCGACCCCGTGTTCAATTTGACCGAGTTTCACGAATCACCTGCCCAGTGTATCTTGAAGGACAGTTCATCCATTCCTGGGTTAATCACTGGGGGGTTTCAATCTCCATTCGGTCATGTATCCAAACTCTGGCTCCACCTGATATCAAATTCTCAGGATGCACGCTTGTCCACACTGGTTAAATATTCAATGCTCATCACCTAATCAAATAATTCCTAATTAAATCCAGCGCTTTCCCCCAGTGCCAATTATTGCAGCAACAGGGATCACAACATCGGTTCCACACCAGAAGCCACATCCATGGCTGTGTTTACTTGCACAGTCGCTCAGGGTAGATGGAACATTTCAGGAAGGTTGTTGTGTGCTTGGTTAAAGGCTAAGTCAATATTCAGGCTGTTTTTTCTGTACCAGGTTTTAATTATCAGCCCTCATACAATACTTAGCAGTGAGCTAGCTACGCGCTGCACCTTGTAATTAGGAGACAGAAGCATTGCCACAGTCCCAGAAATGGCTTTAGTGAATGTTCAAGGAGGTGGGCGCCTTATCAACCCCATTAAAGTTGATAAATGGCTGGTGTGTCGGGTGCTAACATGATTATGGCAGGCAGCAATATTCTACTTCCCACAGCAGACAGGACAAAACACAAGCCAGACGAACATTCAAAAAAACACTGGACAATTTTACCAGAGTCTAAACTGAGAGGTTTACGTTTCCTTTCTGTGAGGTTATTGGGAAAGTCCCTCCCTCTCAAAACAAAAGAGGCGAGAGAGCAATGGGACATCTTTACACGGCTTGGAACCCATAAATGAATCCGGATTGGCTCTGCCAATCCCGAGATCAGTCCACACAGTCAGCAGGTTTCAGACCGGTTAATGGAGTTGGTGATTTCCCATCTGAATCAGTTTACTTGTGGAATGAGAGAGAACGTGACTGTTGAAGAGTTCTCCGTAATTGGAAATAAAGACTGACTACAGTTTCGCACCCCAGCCTCTGCACACACTGGACCATCTAACCCTTCAATCCAAACCCGCCAGCCACAGGCTGCTGTTGGACTCGTGGGTTCGGATGTCCTACTGGGTCCAGTTTCTTATTTAAAAAATTATATATTTTTTAATCCCATCCAATTGGTTTCAGACGTTGAAAAATAACCTACAGCCTCGCATCGCAATACCATCATAGCAAACCCTAAATATTCTTTTTAAACCCAGAAAAAAAAACATTCGCTTTAAAAAGATAACCAACCGAACACAGTGGAATAGTTTAAGAGACTTATATTTTTACCTGTAGGTTAGGTTCCCCTGTGATCTCTCCTGATACATCGACACTATTGTCTTTTTCATTTAAAACGCAGCGTTTCCACTAATGTTATCATTCTGGGAAGACAATAAACAGGCGATCATCGCTGAAGCCCAAATCGTTTCAATTTCACATCTTCTCAATGACCATTGTGAAAATTAACTTTTCCAGTGTTAACATCCATGCAGCTCTTTTTTTATTAAGAAAAAAAACCTGTCGAAATCCTTTATTATATCCGGATAGGTTCGAGTTCCTTGGAGAAAGTGCAGCCTTGCGGTTCTCACTCCCTCTCTCAGATCCTTCCTTTAGGAACCTGGTCGTGTTGTTCTCCAGCGAAGCCAGGAGCTGGCTTCTCATTCCCCGAAAGCTTCAACAATAAAGCAGCAACACACTGCGCCTCTCTGAAAAAAAACCCGGCAGAAATCTTCAGCTGAGTAGCATTTTCGATAGGTCAGTGGATGGAGGTACAGTTCTGCATTGGCGTGACAGAGCCGTCAGTCAGTCAGATAAGACTAGTCCGCCTGACACATGCAGTGCATGCAACACAAACAGGGGGGCTGTCTGCTTAGCACACTGGGACTGACAGGTAAGTTACCAGGTTCTTCCCTGCAAATTCTCCTTTGCTTTTTTGCTTCCTACTGTCACTTTTATCCAGCCTCTCTCTTCCTCCGATTCTGTCCATCTTGAGCTTTCAAAGATAATTGCACCCAGTGCCTGGGCAATGGGTAGCGAGACTGCAGACTCCAGCGTCCATGTAGTGCTGTGGTACAGCTAGCATTGCAATTTAGGATGATAAGAATCTGTTAGATATTCTCGCCACCAACGCCACCACCCCCCCCCCCCCCCCCCCACTTTGGTTTCACGACTCAGAATAGACAAAATTCAGGACATGTTCTGGTCCAATTCTTAACCAAATTGTTACTGGCCCATTGGCGGAAATTGGGAAGATTTGGAATGAACCTCAAAATCTCCAAAAGGAGAATGGAAGTTGGATTTACACCATATATTTCTCCCACCTTGGCATTCTTCTGAAATCAACTCAATGTTGTACATTAGGAAATCTAACAATTTGTCCTGAAAAATAGCACTGAAATAAATGGCCAGGTCATCTGTTTCTGAGGTGATAGGACTCCTATCCTTTGCCATGGGATACTTTATATCCCTCCGGTCTCCATTTAAATTAGACTTCTAGCAGTCCCTGAATGGCCAGACTGGATTCTATGCTTCAATCTCTTGAATCGAGTTTGAACTCATGACCTTCTGAATCAGAGGCAAGGTTGGCACCGACAAATAACACAGCCTCTTATTTAATAAAACAACTCCTAATCTACCAATTTTTGCATAGTATTATCTCAACATCATTATAAATATCTGGTGGCAAGGAGGGAAAAATAGTGTGAATTGAGGTTAAAATTGGAATTGAAAGAGAATAAATGAGTAATAATATGTAAAGAAATTAGGCATTTGTTACAATTATTTTCAATTTCAGAATGTAGTCGTTTAGCTTCTCTATACAAAAGCTCTAGATTATTCAACCACATAGATGGATGAGTGTGTGTATGTTTTGTTGGGGTGGGGGTGGGTAGGGGTTGGTGGGGAGGGAACTGTAACTCAATCAGGACAGTGGCACAATGGTTAGCACTGCTGTCTCACAGCTCCAAGGACCCAGATTCAGTCCCTGACTTGGGTCACTGTCTGTGGAGTCTGCACATTCCCCCTGTGTCTGCTTGGGTTTCCTTATGCTGCTCTAGTTTCCTCCTGCAGTCCGAAAGATGTGCTGGTTAGGTGCATTGGCCATGCTAAATTCTCCCTCAGTGTAAATGAATAGATGCTGGAGTGTGGCCACTAGGGGATTTTCACAGTAATTTCATTGCAGTGTTAATGTAAGCCTACTTGTGACACTAATAATAGTAGTCAAAATCCTGAATTCCCTCCCTAACAGCACTGTGGGTGAACTACACTTCAAACTACAGACGTTCAAGAAGGCAGCTTGCCACCGTCTTTTGAAGGGCAATTAGGGAAGGGCAATAAATGTTGCCCTAGTCACCAATGCCCATGTCCTGTAAACTGAATTTAAAAAGTAAATTCTAGAGTGATTTTTCATTGGACATCAAGGAACCTTTAAGTAAAAATGATCTTTAGCAAGTTTGGTAAGTTGGAGCGAGTGTACAATAGATGAGCAGATTGGATGCAGGTAAATTGAGAAAGCAGTTGTTTGGTTCACAATTTGAACAAACGCAAAGGTTTCGGTACCAGAAACAGACTCTTCTGCTCATTGCAGAATCAAAATGCAATTTCAATGTTGAATGCTTCAGCTAAGTCAGCAATCCGCGTGCGATGTTAGTGCAAAGCATAATTCATCAGCCCTTGAGTGTAAAATAATTATGTAGTAAAAGCAGATGGCAAAGATTAAGAGGATCATTTTCATTGCAAGCACCCCTCAACCATCAAACAAGACTAATTTCTTTAAAAACAATTCAATGTTCCAGGTTAAGTTTTCTTCCCCAAACCACATCTAGATAAACGTGAGCAGTTTTGTTCTCCTTACTTAAGGAAGGATGGATCTGCCTTAGGCAGGATACGGAAAAGGTTTGGCAGATTGATTCCTGGAATGCCCTTCAATTAGGGATTGAGTAGAATTTGCCTCTATTCTTCGGTGTTTAGAAGAACGAAAGATGATTGTGTAGAAATGTACAAAATTCTTAAAGGACTTGGAGGACAGATGTTCAGAGCTTCCCCTGTCTAAAGAGTTTAGAAGTAGAGGGCAGAGTCTCAAGATAAACTATTGGTCATTTAGGATTGGGATGAAGAGAAATTTCTTCGGTAAGGCAGTTGTGAATCTTTGGAATTCATCACCCCAGAGGGCTATTGTTGTTCTGTCTTTGAGTATATTCAAAGCAGAGATCAATAGATTCTTGGGCACTAGGAGAAACAAGGGATAAGGGGGATCAAGTGGGAAAATGGAGTTGAAATAGACGGTCAGACCCAAGGGATCATTTGATGTACTCCTACTCCTGTTTATTATGTTTTTATGTCTCTGTGGGGGAAAGAGAAAATCAATTTAATACCTTTAATGCCTTTTTGTAATAATTTTACTTTATTAAATGGAAAGTCAAGAACACTTGAGTTCTCTTTTGGGTTTTTACTTGTAATTTATTGTGTTTATAATTATGTTGCCATTTTTATTTCTGACATTCTCACCCGGTACTCGCAGCCTTTTGAATATTTTTTTTGTCAAGTGGAATGTAGGAATTAGGAGAGTCAGCAATTCAGCCCTTCCAGTCCTCTCTGCCATCCTGTATGATCATGGCTGATTTTCATCTCATCCCAACTCCCCTTTCATGCCTTTTCCCCATAACCCTTTAACCTGCTTTTGATCAAACATTTATCCATCATTTTCTTGAATCCATTGATTGATTCTGCATCCACTGCGCACTGGGGCAGTGAGTTCCATAGATTCTGTAAAAAGTAGCTTCTCCTTATCTCTGTCTTGAACATCGCCCCCCACACCCCTCTGTCCCACCCCTTACTCTAACCTATGAGCTCCTGTCTTAGACTGTTCTAGAAGGGGGAACATTTGGTTAACATTTACGTTATCAATCCTGTTGAGTATTTTATATAAATCAGTCAGATTCCCCTTCATTGTTCTGTGCTCCAGCGAGTACAAGCCCAAGCTACTCAACTGTTCCTCACATGACAGCCCAGTCAAACCTGGAATTGATCTAGTGAACCTCTTCTGAACCAGTGGCACAAAATTCTTCAGAGTGGCAGAGGTTTCCTTTGTATATTACTCTGGAGCAAAATTGCACAGGATTGGTTTAAGGTTTCCATTTGTTAGATTTGTAGATTGAAGTCCACTGACCAGTGTAGTGCTGAGACACATGCAATTGGGTGGATCCCAGATTTGAATCCCACTCTGCTCTGCGTTTTCACCAGCATGGCACTTGGTGTGTTACAATTGCCCACACCAATCTGACTAATGAGGGAGGAAATCGATCAAGGGTACCATGCCTGACACTTATTTAGCATTTCCGTCAGGAAAGCATACTTGTACAAATATCAGCGCTCAATTCTCCCCCAACTCTCAGACACCCATTGGAACAGACTATCCAAACTCACTGTCAAGACAAGCACATGAAGACGTGGGGCAAACAGACTCATGAAACTGGATCCCTGGGTGGGATTTTCTGACCACACTCACTCCAAGACTGGAAAATTCTGCCCATTAGTATTTGCATTTTCAGGCGACGCGGAGGACAATTGAGAGAAAACATAGGGAAAAAAATCTGTTAGTCTTAATCCTACTACTACTGATGTGTCAATCATGGTGGAATTCAGTGTGAATTGTAAATCTTAGTAAATCCAACCTTAATGTTACTGAAGGACAGATATGATCATTCAATTTTGATAACTGTTATCAAGTGCCTTTTTAAAACAATCTAAACTTCATTAATAACGTGCTGATGAAAGCTGAAACACATTTTCAAAATTAGAACAGTACTCAGAGAGCGTCTAAGTACCTTGATAGGCGTTCTAAGCCTAGTCACATCTCCTAAATTACATTCTCTCAAATACATCGCATATGTCCTCCAGCGTTGTCTGATTCTAGAGACAATTTCAAGATTAAACGAATCTGAATTAGATGTAAGAAATTATTCCTAATATTAATACATGAACATGCACGGGGAAGAGGCACGATATTTAACAAAGAGTGTGTGACGCCATGTAATCTTCAGCCTCAGAACAGGAAGTTGCACTGTGAAATATCTACTTCTCACATCAGCAAATCCTTATGTGCTTTCTGAAAGGGAATGTCAGTTGATGCTGAGGACTAATGTATGCTCGGAACAAAACTGAGGTTGCCCAACCTGAATCCACTTGGAATATTTTGAGCTGGGGTTGGGGTGTAGGGGATGGGGGGGAGGGGGGTACGGGCAGGAGGGAAAAGGAGAGTGGGAAGGAAAGACTGAAGAGCAGTACGAGGGAGAATGAGACCTCCTTAAAGATTATACATATTGATTTGCAACAACATTCACTTTGAAGCTGTATACATGTGAACTTAGTCTGAATATTTAGTAAATATGGACAAATAGGTATTAGAATGCTTAGCTGCCACAAGATAGGTTGCTGCAAAATGCCACGAGAGAAACGATTTAAATCTTAGAACAATCAATACAGTTTTAAAGCTGAAATCTCTCATCAACTAAGTTAATTATCTCAGCTGTATCATTGTAAGGAAATGCTGATCGGCAGTCAAAGAAAAACAGAAGGAAGATCAAAGGCCACCAGTGCCAGAGGCTGGTCAAGGAAAAGTCTACTGGAGTCTGACAGAGGCTCACACTGACCACTGAGATACTGGCAAATATCTCAATAAAGGCTTTTCATTTGTGTTGCATGAAAATCAAAAGTAATTGCAATGTGGAAACAAGGGATGGCATAGTAGCAGAGTGGTTAGCATTGCTGCCTCACAGCACTAGGGACCTGGCTTTGATTCCAGCCTCGGGTGATTGTCTGTGTGGAGTTTGCACATTTTCCCCGTGCCTGCGTGGGTTTCCCCCTGGGTGTTCCTGTTTCCAGTCTGAACCTGTGCAGGTTAGGTGGATTGGCCATGCTAAATTGCCCCTTAGTGTCCAAAGATATATAGATTAGGGGAATTAGGGGGGTAAACATGTGGGGTTATGGAGTCGGCCAGGGAAAGAGTTGGTGCGGACTCAATAGGCCAAATGGCCTCCCTCTGCATTGTAGGGATTCTATGATTCTTTGGAACAACAAATACGTTTATTTTCTTGAATGAATAAAAATGTTTCAATAATGTTGAACAAAAGAAATTGGTAAACAGTCCTGATTTGTAATTGCAGTGACCTCTGTTTGGCACCACTAAGGTGACTAAGGGTGGTGAATCTCTGGAATTCTCTGCCCGTTGAAGTGGTGGAGGCTGCCTCGCTAAATATATTTAAGACACGGGTAGATAGGTTTCTGATAGACAAGGGGATTAGGGGTTATGGGGAGAAAGCGGGAAAGTGGAACTGATCCACTTCAGATCAGCCATGATCTTATTGAATGGCGGGGCAGGCTCAAAGGGCTGGATGGCCAACTCCTGCTCCTATTTCTTATGTTCTTATGACAGGTTGAGTAAGGCCTGTGAATAGGCCTTACTCAGCAGCAGTATAAACTGCACGACAGAAGTATCTGCTCTTGAGTACGTTGGTAATTTTCTCTTTGAGAGGGTTTCAGGGTTTTTACTTTCTGTATAGTTCTCACACGGAGAAGCTTTGTTTAAAAACATAACCAGGGACAGCTTGATTAAAGTCCATTCAATATGGAGAAATGAAAGATCCAACGTTAACAACTTGTATTTACTTGTAATTTCTTAACCCATTTAACTTTATTTACGAGATACACACACAGCTAATGTATGTGGAAACTATTATCTTTTTTCTTCAAATTCATCTAGAAGAATTATTTTTCTATAATACTCTGAATAAAACAATCACAGTACGGAAACCAGATACCACTGATTAGTGCAAGCTGTCCCTGGCCACCAACAAGGCAGCAGTTTTGGAGTAGGTTGTTCCTATTATTATAAGGATTGTGCTTGGCTGAAAGTTCCTCATTATAATGATGATGCCTCTCTAAGAAAGTTCCCATTGAGATTATTTTCATCAATTGCCCCATGCCTGCGTTTGTATTCTGATGAACAAGATTCCTACAGAATTACCACAGAAGTTAGTTAGAACTCATTGAAAAAGTAGATTGGAATTTCCATAGCTCAAAAAAAAATCTCTTGGTGTCTTCAGCACAGATTTCTAAAATCCAATTAGCAGACTCATTGTTTCAGGTCAACAAAGCAAAATTTGAGTTGATACATTAGCTGATGGTCCACCTTTGGCCCAAGACTTAATACTGCCATCATAAATTTGATGCTAATTGGATGTAGGTCAAGGTAATGGTTACACAGCCTATAGTTTATTTATTTGCTATAAAATCTTTAATTTTTGATTGAATTTCATTAGTTATATTGTGATTCAGGCTATCTATAACAGCTTCTTCCCTGCTGCTGTCAGACTTTTGAATGGACTTACCTTGCATTAAGTTGATCTTTCTCTACACTCTACCTATGACTGTAACACTAATTCTGCACTTTCTGCTTCTCTACGAAGGGTATGTTTTGTCTGTATAGCGTGCAAGAAACAATACTTTTCACTGTATATTAATACACGTGACAATAATGAATCAAATCAAATCAAAATCAAGGAACTACCAAGAACAAAGAACAACCCAGCACGGGAAACAGGCCCTTCGGCCCAACGAGCCTGCGCCGCCACCTTAACAAAGCATTTTCCTACACCTACCTTGTGTGTATGCGAATAGTACCCCTATTGTAACCAGATTCAGGGGAGAATAGTGTAGGGTCAATTTGTTACACCAATCAGCCTAAGAGCACATCTTTGGAGTGTGGGAGGAAACCGGAGCGCCCGGAGGAAACCCACGCAACCACAGGGAGAATGCGCAAACTCCCACAGACACAGGCCCAAATCCATGTATCTGCACAGCTAGCAGTGATAGTCACTGAGCTGTTGTGGTGCCCATCTGCTGGTCCAGGTTTAAGCACACACAACGACACGAAGTACTAGGCCACTCCCAAGAGCAGCCCACGCACGACCCACCGTGTACATGCCCCTCGTTAGACAACAAGGTGGACCGACACACCTGCGGATTAAAAGAGACAAAACATCAACACATGTAGTATTACATTTCCAGTATTGTCCCGAGGCTCTGACCTTTTTAAAACTGTCTCCTATAACCCTCCATCCCTGTTTCACTCATGTGCCTATCTAAGTAAACCTTAAACAAGTCCAGCGTGCCTGCCTCCACCACCTTACTTGGTAGCGCATTCCATACCCCCATGACCCTCTGTGTGAAAAACCTCCCTCTAGTATCCAAATTATACTTCTCCCTCCTCACCCTTAGCCCGTGATCCCTCGTGATATTTGTCTCCAATCTAGGAAAAAGCCTGCCACTGTTGACTCTATCTATACCCTTCCTTATTTTATACACCTTTATCAGATCCCCCTTAATCTCCGTCTTTCTAAGAAGAGCCCCAGTTTACCCAATCTTTCCTCATAACCCAATCCTTCCATACCAGGCAGCATCCTGATAAACCTACTTTGCACTCTCTCCAGGGTCTCCACGTCCTTCTGGTAGTAAGGTGACCAGAACTGGACGCAGTACTCCAAATGCGGTCTAACCAACGTTCTGTACAACTGAAGCATTAGACGGCAGCTCTTATACTCTATACCCCTTCCTATAAAGGCTAGCATTCCATAAGCTTTCTTCGCAACCTTCTCCACCTGGGTTGCCACCTTCAGAGACTTATGCACTTGCACTCCCAGGTCCCTCTGCATTTCTATACTCTTAATTGGTATACCTTTTATCATATAACTCCTCCCTGCATTATTCCGTCCAAAATGCATCACCTCGCATTTGTCAGGATTAAATTCCATCTGCCATCTATCTGCCCAGTATACCAACCTATCTATATCCTGCTGTGTCACCTGACAATCTTCCTCACTATCCGCCAATCTTGGTGTCATCTGCAAACTTGATGATCACACCACGTACGCCCTCTTCCAAGTCGTTTATATATATTACGAAGAGAAGAGGTCCTAGTACTGAGCCCTGCGGCACACCACTGGTGACAGACCTCCAGCTAGAATAGGACCCCTCCACTACTACTCTCTGTCTCCTGTTGCCTAGCCAGTTTTCAATCCATCTAGATATCTGTCCCTGTATCCCATGTGCCTTAACCTTTTCTACTAGCCTACTGTGAGTGACATTCATGATCAGTGAGCGTCCCACAGACTGCAAACCAGCTTAAGAGTGATGGCCATCAAAATAAACCACATTCTAAAATCAAAATTGTTCAACTGTCACCTTCGTGAATGGTACTTGGCAAGTCTTGGTTTGATTGCCACCATGCATGAGTGGCTCTATCATTGTGACTAATTTAGTTTGCATCTAATAGATAATATAAAGAACCATTGATGGACTCTGTTACTGTCACACAGGATGACAAGATGTAAATTGTATTTTGACAGAAACTAAAGTCATTTGTTGAAAACCATCTGAAATTGAATGGCAATGGATCTATTAATAAATAGGTGCTTTTGACTGTGTAGTGTCCAGCTGTATCGTGCCATTGGACATGCATGACTCTATGGTGGAAACTAGTTACAATAGTTCAACTGCAATAGAACTTGCACTTTCCAGACTCCAATTATTTGCTTTCCTAATTATCTGTCAATGTTTTTGTCTAAGACATTGCTTAAATGAAGAGTCACTAATGACAATTTCTCCTTCCTGTCATAACTCAAGCGCATAATCCTGCAAATACTGTGTTGAGTTTATGATTTTTGTGTTTTACTACTCTACTGAAGTCCGTCATGTGAATTACTTCACCCAAGTTTGGGGCCTCTTGTCATCTACCAAATTCTGTTGTTTGCCAAATTCAGTCATCCATTAAAGTGGATAATGGAGCTTCCACAGATCACGCTTAACCTTGTTCATTTTTTTTTCTCTTTCAATTTCCCTTGATTTGTTCCTTTTTGTGAATCAACTTGATTTATTTCATTATTTCTTCCTCCACCTTGTTAAAATTCCCCTGGATCTGATTTTCTCCTCACCGTCCCACCCTAACTCGTTGTCATTTGTCTCTTTTTTGCCGCTGTCTTGGGACTCTGTCTCTTCTTTACCTGGCTTTGTTCTTTCCTGGCTGCCTCCTATCTCTGGCTCTTTCTGCCTTTGAGCTCTATGCCCTCCTCTATCCGTGATTTGCTTGTTCCTCTCTTTCCATCCTTTCCGCCCAACTGTAGCTGTATTGGATAAAATTGGGAATACTCAGAAAGTCAGACAGCATCTGTGAAGAGAGAAACAGAAAGAACAAACCTTAGTTGTTGGTCTTAAGAAAAGTTGGAGATGTAATAGAGTTTAATCAAGTGAAAGGGACAAGAATGTAAAAAGATTGAAAGGGAAGATCTGTGATCTGGTGATGACTGAATGCTATGTTAATGTTATCTCACAGATAGATGGAAAGCAACTGGAGGCAGGAATACATCACAGAACTGTCCTGATGAGGACCCCCTGCCCCCGCTTCTTTCCACTATCCCCACATCCCACATTTCCCAACCTCTGCCACTTCTAACCTCATCTCCTTGGGGTTGGAAAATTAAGCTTTTGGATTGTTACACTTTCCCTCATATGGATTGGAAATCCCTTAGAGCTGGGGGTCTGGACGGGGAGGAATTTGCAAAGTGTGTCCAGGAAGATTCTTTGGAACAATATGTTGATTGTCCAAATACAGAGAGAGCTACACTGGACCTAGTATTGGGGAATGAGCCTGGTCAGGTCATCAAAGTTTCTGTGGGGGAACATGTGGCAAATAGTGACCACAATTCTGTAAACTTTTGGATAGTCATGGAAAAGGATGAGTGTTATCCTATAGGGAAGGCTAACTACAGTCAGATTAGGCAGGAATTGGTGGCTGTTGATTGGGACAGGCTGTTCAAGGATAAATCCACATCTGGCATATGGGAGTCTTTTAAGGAACAGTTGATAGGAATGCAGGACAGGCATGTGCCTGTAAAAAGGAAGGACAGGAAAGGTAAGATTCGAGAGGTGTGGATAAGCAGGGAAATTGAGGGAATGATCAAAAAGAAAAGAGAGACATACGTAAGGTCCAGGCAGCTAAAAACAGATGAAGAAATGGAGGAATACAGAGAAAGTAGAAAAGAACTCAAACAGGGAGTTAGAAGGACAAAAAGGGTCACAAAATGTCCTTGGCAGACAGGATTAAGGAGAATCCCAAGGCATTTTATACACACGTTAGGAACAAGAGGGTTGTTAGAGAAAGAGTCGGACCTCTCAAGAACAAAGGAGGGAATTATGCTTAGAACCCAAGGAAGTAGGTGAGATCCTAAATGAATACTTTGCATCAGTGTGCAGAAAGGAGAGGGACACTTTGATTGGTAGTGTCTCAGAGAGATGTATAGACCCGTTAGAACAAATCACAATTACAAGGGAGGAAGTGTTAGGTGTTTTAGGAAGCATTAAGGAAGACAAATCCCCAGGGCCAGATGGCATCTGTCCTAGATTACTGAGGGAGACAAGAGATGAAATTCCTGGGCCTCTAACAGGAATCTTTGTGTTTTCATTGGACACAGGTGAGGTCCCAGAGGATTGGAGGATAGTAAATATGGTCCCGTTATTTAAGAAGGATAGCAAGGATAACCCGGGTAATTATAGGCCAGTGAACTTGACTCCATGGTAGGGAAATTGTTGGAGAAGATTCTTAGAGATAGGATCTATACACATTTTAGAACAGAATAGTCTCATTAGCGATAGACAACATTGTTTTGTATGAGGGAGATCATGCCTCCCAAATTTGGTTGAATTTTTTGAGGAGGTGACAAGAATGATTGATGAGGGAAGGGCCGTGGATGTCGTCTACATGGATTTAGTAAAGCAGTTACAAGGTCCTTCATGGCAGGCTGGTATAAAAGGTTATATCTCACAGGATTAAATATGAACTAGCTAGATGGGTACAGAACTGGCTTGGCCATAGAAGGCAGAGGGTAACAGTGGAGGGGTCTTTTTCCGGTTGGAGGTCTATGACTAGTGGTGTTCCGCAGGGCTCTGTACTGGGACCTCTGCTGTTTGTGATATATATAAATGATTTGGAAGAAGATGCAGCTGGTCTGATTAGTAAGTTTACAGATGATACAAAGATTACTGGAGTTGTGGATAGCGATGAATATTGTCAGAGGATACAGCAGGATATAGATAGGCTGGAAAATCGGGCAGAGAAATGGCAGATGGAATTTAATCCAGATAAATGTGAAGTGATGCATTTTGGTAGATCTAATGCAGAGGGGAGCTACACAATAAATGGCAGAACTATCGGGAGTATCGACACACAGAGGGACCTGGGTGTGCAAGTCCACAGATGGAAAAGGTGGCAACATAGATGGAAAAGGTGGTGAAGAAGGCATTTGGCATGTTTGTCTTTATTGGATGGGGTATAGAGTATAAAAGTTGGCATATGAAGTTGCAGTTATATAGATTGTTGGTCAGGCCACATTTGGAACACTGCATCCAGTTCTGGTCACCTCACTACCAGAAGGATGTGGAGGCTTTGGAGAGGGTGCAGGAAAGGTTTACCGGAATGTTGCCTGGTATGGAGGATCTTAGCTATGAGGTGAGATTGAGTAAACTAGGGTTGTTCTCTCTGGAAAGATGGAGGTTGAGGGGCGACCTAATAGAAGTTTATAAAATTTTGAAGGGCATAGATAGGGTGAACAGTTGGAAGCTTTTTTCCAGGTTGGAACTGACAAACACAAGGGGTCACAAGTTCAAGATAAGGGGGGACAAGATTCAATACAGAAATGCGGGGGACGTATTTTACACAGAGGGTGGTGGGGGCCTGGAATGCCCTGCCAAGCAAGGTGGTTGAAGCAATCACGCTAGGATCATTTAAGACTTATCTAGATAGTCACATGAACAGACTGCAAATACAGCGAGACAAATGGATGGTCTTGTTAGGAACATATGATTGGTGCAGGCTTGGTGGGCCGAAGGGCCTGTTCCTGTGCTGTACTGCTCGTTGTTCTTTGTTCTTTGTTTTGTTCAAATGTCCCAATTTATTGGTTGATTTCAGCCAGAGCAATATAAAAGTATTGGCCTCAGTGACCATAGAAAGGGACAATCTGTCATGACTCTAGGACCTGTTCACTATTCCTGTTAAGTGGTCCATGAACACTGGGTGATGACAGTCAGCACTGGGCTCAGCAGTGATGTCTTTCGGACAGATTGACTCAGTAACAATTCACTTCCTTCACTTACGCAATGCCTGAAATTGTCCCATCCTCTAAGGGGTGGTATGGTAGCAGAGTGGTTAGCACTGGTGCCACACAGCGCTAGGGACCCAGGTTCGATTCCTGGCTTGGTCACTGTTTGTGCGGAGTCTACACATTCTCTCTGTGTCTGTGTGGATTTCCTCCGGGTGCTCAGGTTTCCTCCCACTGTCTGAAAAAGTGCTGGTATTGGCCCATGCTAAATTCTCCCTCTGTGTACCTCAACAGGTGCTGGAGTGTGGCAACTAGGGAATTTACACAGTAACTTCATTGAGGTGTTAATGTAAGCCTACATGTGACTAATAAATAAACTTTATGCTGTCTTTTGTTTTCAGCAAAGGGGCAAGAAAGGATGTAGGGCTTGTCAGCATTAATCATTTTGAAGCTACAAGCCTGATTCATCCTGTGTTAAATCAAAGTTGGATTCTCAGAAAACACAGACAACTGGTGGCAACGTTATGTTTACTGCTGTGTTCTTCAAATGCACTGGAGGCTTTGTTGGTGATTTACAATTGTGAGGCAAGTCTTTAATGTTACTTTTGCTCTTTGAAGAAGAAAGCTTTGTGGTTTGAAGGACTTGTATCTGTGATTGTAATGCATATAACCTGAACAAAAATCACCAGCCCCTCATGCCTGGCGCAGGCTCAAAGGTTATCCCTTATTTCTAAAACAAAAGTTGATGCAGCCCAGAGTCCAGCAGCCTCGCTAAAGGTTCTTCAACACACTAAAGTCGTGTATCCATGGCGAAGAGATTTAAAAAAAAGAGACAGCTTCAGTATTTTTGTACATGTTGAAAGAGAGACTGAGAACCTGAAATACAAAATCAATATAGAACATTCTGGAAATGTCAATTTTAAGTCAGTCAGCATCTAGTAGAGAAAAGACATCAATTTGACTCTTCAAGCGAACACTGTTTTGACTGACAACAGGCATCTCAAATATACATAGGGTGAGATTCTCTGGCCTCGGAAGGCGGCCTGCCATTTGGTGGTGGTGAGATCCTCTGGATCTCTGTCAGGGGAATTCCCATTGAAGCTACTCCACGCCACCGGGAAGTCCGTGCCAAGGGCTGTGCTGCCGACGAGACCAGAGAATCCTACTAGAGAATTCCAATCATGGGATCTGACACATGCAGACAGAATGGGCCAGATTTTCAAAGACGGGTCAGGAACGTAACATATGGATGACATTGCAGATCCTGGTCCTGCACCCCAACTCTGTTGCTCATGCCACTCTATTTCAAAATGTTAATGCCCTAATTGGCCAAGAGGCAAGCTTGATGCCCAATTAGTGGCATTGTGCATCCCCAAAAGGTGGACATTGCTTGCTGAGGGCCACCAGCAAAAGCAGACGGCAGTCATGATGAGACTTGCTGCTGCCTTGGCGGAGAGAGGAGACAGCGCCTCAGGGGCAGGGGGAGGTCGGGGGGGTGGGAGCAGGCAGGCAGGGGGCGGGGAGAGGTCGGGGGGAGACAGCAAAATGACGTCAAAGGAAGATGGCCATATGGACAAAATGAAGGCAATGAGACTGGCCCAGCACAATCTAGCCAGTGAATGGACAAGTTTCATCTATTCAAACTAAACTGTCAGATCTCCCACACTGAATCTGAGAGCTCTGCAAAAGATTGGCACCAGACTGGGATTGCTGAATTGACAACTGGATACACTGTCAACACCCTCCATGGTCTCTTGTCATCTTCCTGAGGAAGTTTAATGAATCTTTACGAGGAGGCGAGTGGGTATCCCTCATCACAAACCCGTCCCCCCCATTTAAAAATCACGGTCTGTACTATAGGCATTGGGATCCAGAGTTACCCTCTTTGAACAATGAACCTCACCCACCTCACAGCCCAGCTTAACCTTACGGGCAATTGTAAACCAAACCCAATCACCCTCAGAGGCATACAAATAATCAGATACACATAGAGATGCGCTAGATAATTATGCCTATGCTCTCATGCATACACAGACGTGCACACAGACTGGACTGTTTTATTGACCCCTTTAATCAGATTCTGTTTTGATGGTTTAAGTATTCTTTGAGATTACTTTGATGCAGTATCCCTATAAGGAGCTGCCTTTGAATTTATCTCTCAATTTGTTGATTTAGCTTATTTGATTACTCAAAAGAAGCACACAGTCTGGAATTGTTGCCTTTCTTGAAGATCCAAGCAAAGGTTTTTGAGCAAATTTCTTTCAAGTTTATTTGTGGCTTCGACAATTGCCTGAAATCAAAATTTTCAATTTCCAGTTTCTTTTGAAATGTTTATGAAAAATGCAAATTAACGATTAAATCTTTACAAGAGGGGGCCACGGTGTGTTGGCCTTCAGAGCGAGAGGATTTGAGTACAGGGATAAAGATGTTTTACTGAAATTGCACAGGGAATTGGTGAGGCCACACCTGGAGTATTGTGTGTAGTTTTGGTGTCCTTTTCTGTGGAAGGATGTTCTTGCTACAGACTGAGTACAGCAAAGGTTTACTGGGATTCTTGGGTTGATAGATCTGTCCAATAGGGCAGATTAAGTCAGTTAGGATTATATTCATTGGAGTTTAGAAGAGAGAGGGGAATCTCATAGAAACTTACAAAAGTTTAACAGGGTTAGACAGGGTAGATTCAGAAAGAATGTTCCCAGTGGTGGGGGAATCCAGAATGTGGTGCCATAGATAAGGGGGAAACCTTTTGAGATTGATGTGATGAGAAATTCTTTCAGAGTGGTGAATCTGTGGAATTCACTACCACAGAAAGTAGTTGAGGCCAAAACATTGTGTAACTTCAAGAAGAAATTAGTAATAGTGCTTGGTGCTAAAGGGGTCAAGGGATATGGGGGGACGGGGGGATGAATTCAATGATCAGCCATGATCAAAATGAATGATGGATCAGGCTTGAAGAGCAGAATGTCCTATCCCTGCTTCTAGTTTCCATGTTTTATGTTTTAATTCCTGTTGATGAACATAATTACTTTCTGGGAGATTGAACAAACTGCACATTCTCTGTACAGATGTGATTGAACGCTGCCTTTTAACTTGTAACCTTGAAATATCCAGAGATAACCCGAATTTTTGTTAGACATTTCAATTTAAATATTTTAGTTTTGTCTCATTACAGTTGGGGCGGTATCTCAATTACATCTGTAAATTCTTACCTTGCCGAACTGGATCAGTGCATCAAAATGACTCAGATGGAAGAACTATATCGTTCTTCATCCAATGAGTTTATTTGCTTTTTTCAGAAGACTGAAAGAGATTAAATTTTTAAAATTTTATTTCTGATTATTCTGACATTAATTACACAGGTAATGTTGTCTTTGTAAAATAGATGATAGAACATCAGCAACCCATTTTATATCAGTGCTGAGCTTCATTATTACTGAAGTTGATGGTAATAAAGATCTGGCGATATGTCAAATGGGCTGAAAATTCACTAGCATTCATTTTACTCAACCCACAAAATTAAAATTACCGTCATTGTCTTCTGTTTTGACTTTGTCTGTCTTATAGGCTAGGCATGGGGAGAGAAAAGAAGTTCTACTAATAGCTCAGGCAGGTTATTATTGATAGTGACTTTGCAGCAATTGTTCAAAAGAGAGCTGGATAACTCAAGATGGCTTGATCTATAAAGGATAGGTGAGTTGATGGAGCTGGAGGCACCATTCACCATTGTCATTCAGAGCTTGCTTGATCTCCTACAGGAATTCAAAAGGAAATTCCTAGATGCTGCTTTTTTCCCTAAATTGACTTTCCTTTTTTGGTGTTCTGCTTTTCATTAGTTCAGTTGGCTGGATAGCTGGTTAGTGATGCCGACGGCACAGGTTCAGTTCCCTTACTGGCTGCGGTTATTCACGAAGACCCTGCCTTCTCAATCTTGCCCCTCGCTTGGGGTGTGGTGATCCTCAGGTTAAATCACCACAGTCAGCTCTAACCCCTCCAAAAGGCAGATCAACCTCTGGTCAACTGGGACTATGGCAACTTTATCTCATATTGTCAGCATCCTTTTAACTGCTGTTGTTAACAGATGATATTTAGTTTGCCAAAGCATTTCAGATATATAAGCAACTGTCTTTTTTTGTTTACATATTAATCTCCTTGGAATTATAAATTATGAGTGTTTCAGTAAACTATGTTGTGATTTTTATTTGTTTACAACAGGAGTTTGCATTTAGTCAGTGCATTAAACAGAGTAAAATACCCCCAAGGCGCTTAATGAGAACAGATCTGATAGCAAGGCACATGAGGAGATATTATGATAAATAGCCTAAAGCATCTTAAAGGAGAAGAGAAAAAAATTCAGGGAGGAAATTCCAGAGCTTGGAAAATACCTTGTTTTTTGAGGACCATATCTATTGTTAATCATTAAGTGAGCATAGACTCATAGAGCCATAGAGGTTTACAGCATGGAAACAGGCCCTTCGGCCCAACTTGTCCATGCCGCCCTCATTTTTCTTTTAAACCCCTAAGATAATCCCAATTACCCACATTTGGCCCATATCCCTCTATATCCATCGTACCCATGTAACTATCCAAATGCTTCTATTACTACCTCTGGCACCTTGTTCCAGACACTCACCAACCTCTCTGTGAAAAAAATTGACTCTCTGGACACTTTTGTATCTCTCCCCTCTCAACCTACGCCCTCTAGTTTTAGACTTCACTACATTTGGGAAGATATATTGACTATCTATCTTGTCTGTGCCCCTCATTATTTTACAGACCTCTATAAGATCACCCCTCAGCCTCCTACACTCCAGAGAAAGAAATCCCAGTCTATCCAACCTCTCCTTATAACTCAAACCATCAAGTCATGGTAGCATCCTAGTAAATCTTTTCTGCACTCTTTCTAGTTTAATAATATCCTTTCTATAATAGGGTGACCAGAATTGCACACAGTATTTCAAGTGAGGCCTTACCAATATCTTGTACAACTTCAACAAGACGTCCCAACTCCTGTATTCAATGTTCTGACCGATGAAGCCAAGCATGCCAAATGCCTCCTTCTCCGCTCTGTCCACCTGTGACTCCACTTTCAAGGAGCTATGAACCTGTACCCCTAGATCTCTTTGTTCTGTAACTCTCCCCAGTGCCCTACCATTAACTGAGTAAGTCCTGCCCTGGTTCAATCTACCAAAATGCATTACCTCGCATTTGTCTAAATTAAACTCCATCTGCCATTCATCAGCCCACTGGCCCAATTGATCAAGATCCTGCTGCAATTGGAGATAACCTTCCCCACTGTCCACTATGCCACCAATCTTAGTGTCATCTGCAAACTTACTAACCATGCTCTCTATATTCTCATCCAAATCATTAATATAAATGACAAATAACAGTGGCCCAGCACTGATCCCTGAGGCACACCGCTGGTCACAGGCCTCCAGTTTGAAAAACAACTCTCTACAAACCACCGTCTGGATTCTGGCAAAAAGCCAATTTTGTATCTATTGGATACCTCACCCTGGATCCCGTGAGATTTAACTTTATGTAACAACCTACCATGCGGTACCTTGTCAAAGGCCTTGTTAAAGACCATGTAGACAATTTCAACTGCACTGCCCTCATCTACCTTCTTGGTTACCCCTTCAAAAATCTCAATCAATCTTGTGAGACATGATTTTCCACTCACAAAGCCATGCTGACTGTCCATAATTGACCCTTGTATCTCTGAATGCCTGTAGATCCTGTCCCTCAAAATACCTTCCAAAATCTGCTCACCACAGATGTGAGGCTCACTGGTCTGTAGTTCCCAGGCTTTTCCCTGCAGCCCTTTTTAAACAAAGGCACAACATTTTCCCCTCTCCAACCTTCAGCCACCTCACCTGTGACAATCGGTGATTCAAATATCTCAAAATAGGGAACCTGCAATTTCCTCCCTAGCCTCCCACAATGTCCTGAAGTACTTCAGGTCCTGCAGGTTTAGCTATCTTGATGCACTTTAAGACTTCCAGCACCTCCTTCTCTGTAATATGTACACTCCTCAAGATATCACTATTTATTTCCTCAAGTTCCCTAACATCCATGCTTTTCTCAACAGTAAATAATGATGAGAAATATTCATTTAGGATCTCACCCATCTCTTGTGGATCTGCACATAGATGACCTTGTTGATCCTGAAGAGGCTCTACTCTCTCCCTTGTTACTCTTTTGCCCTTTATGTTTTTGTAGAAGCTCTTTGGATTCTCCTTTGCCTTGTTTGCCAAAACAATTTTGTGTCCCCTTTTTGCCCTCCTGATTTCTCTCTTAACTCCTACACCCCCTATACTCTTCAAGAGATTGGCTTGATCCCAGCTGCCAAAGCATATCATGTGCTTCTTTCTTCCTCTTGACCAGGACCTCAATATCCCAAGTCATCCAGGGTTCCCAACTTCTGCCAGCCTTGCACTCTAAGAGGAATATGTTTACCCTGAACCCTGGTTAACACACTTTTGAAAGCATGTCACTTACCAGACATCCCTTTTCCTTTCCACAGACTCCCCCAATTAACTTTTGAAAGTTCCTGCCTGATACCATCAAAATTGGCCTTGCCCCAATTTAGAATACTAATTTTTGGGACAGACATATCATTCTCCATCGCTATCTTAAAACTAATAGAATTTAATAGCATAGGTTTTCCTGCCTTGGGCCACATTAATTTCAAGATGAAAACTTACCCTGAAGTGCGTTGATATAGAAATGTAAAGACGGGAACCGACTGACGGCGAGATGTCAATGTGTGAGTAATGGTAATGGTCTTAAAGGGGTCCCATTTCCCTGACACCCTTCTCCAAGTGTCATTGAAAATTTCATATCATGTCATATCCCAATACCTCTCAATATACTCTAACTCTCCTCTGCAATGCCCCATAACATCCCTCTGGCCCTTGCTAATCCCCAAAAGTCCCATCTTCATCTACCTTCACTCCCAAGTCCCAGAATCATCTCTCAAATGCTCACCAGCCTCTTATTTGTTCCTGTGCTTTGTTTCCACTACCGTCACAATTCTCATAGATTTTGAGACTTTTCTTCATGGAACATATTAATATTTCTAGAACCAGCCCATCAATGTTCTTAGGCAATAAGATTTCCATACGCTGTCAGTCCCTGTTTGTTTCCAGAGCTCCCAGCCTATGCCCAGTATGGATTAATTGGCATAACTGCTTTTAATCAAACTTCTGACTTACAATAAGCAATGGCATAGGCGATCTGACTAATTAATTAATTACCTCCTGTAGTTTGCCTGACAGCAAATTGAAGGTTAGTTCGTTTAAAGCACTAGGGATGTGATCAATGAAGCGTGACAGGACAGGTATCATAGCAAGTGTGACAGAAATATGATTTACTATGTCGGAGATGCAAACACAGTTGGCACCAAGTAATACAAAGTTTTTATGCTGGCCATTCTAAGGGAGTTCAGCTCTGTCTGAGTCTTTTTCATAAGGTTTCCTTTCGCTTATAGGACAACCCAATGAAAGTCTTTTGTGGACATTCTTGATAATATAGTAATGGTAAACTGAATCAAGTGCTGCACACTGCCTGAAAAGTCCCTGCGCAAATGTTCTGTGTGACTTTTACTTATGGAAATTATTGCATTAACCAAGAACATACACAAAATTCTGTTGTGCCGATTGTCTAGGCACTAGGGTGTTGGTTTAGTAGCAAAATGGCGCCTGCACTGCATCCACCCACTCCAGCATGCCACCTGCTGAATGCCACCTTGTTGAGAGGGCATTAAGATGGGTGTTACGTGCTTGTGATCAAATATGCCAATTAGCCAGATTTTAATATCAATCAGCATTTAACACTGATTTGATGCTTGACCAGGTATTTTTGCCCTCATTACTCTGGTTAATGCCCTCTCTTTTAAGCATTGGACTAATGAAGATACATTTCCCTCGTAGGGAAAGGGAGAAGAATCCTACGGGAGTGGGAGGGTTCTCATCGATTTGGAGGCTCCTGTTGCGGTGTATAGTCCCTTGGTCATTGATGGACTCCAGTGGGGATTGGGGTAGTTGCGGGGAGGTCGAGGGAGACCCCTGAGGTTTGGAGTGTGGGGGTGCCTTTGGGATGGGCTGGTGGGAGTCTGCTAGGCGTTTGGGGGTGTCCTGTGGATGGTCGATGTGGGTCTGTGCAATAGTTTGCCGGAAGTTAAAATTTTTTGATGAAGCAACAGAGAAAGTTGATGGAAGGAATGCCATGAACGTTGCCTCTATATATTTTAAGAAAGTGCTTCTTGGCTTTTTGACTAAGATCATGTGTAGTAAGTTAGTAAATTACACAACAGAGGCTGATTAACAAAATTGATGATCATGGAATAGGATGAAAAAATGGCTTAAAGACTAAACAATAAATCCTAGTAAGTAAATGGTTGTTTTTCAGGCCAGAGGATGGTAGGTAGTGATAGTCAGTGCTCAGACCTCTGCCTTTTTGATATATAAATGACTGGGGTATCATCAGAACACAAAGTAAAATTTTAAAAATTGCTAATGGTGTCAAACATGGAGGGGCAAACTGTGATATGATACAAATTAACAGCAAAAGAACAGAGATAAGCTAGTAAAATGGGCAGACAAGTAATAGATGAAAGTTAAATCAGAGAGATGTGATGTGATGCATTTTGGCAGAAGGGATAGGGAGAGACAATTCCGACTTAATGACACAGTTTGAAAGAGGACCCTGCGGGTGAAAATCTATAGATTTTTGAAGATGGCAGGACATGTTGAGAGAATAATTAACAAACGAAGCATTGGCTGCACAAATAGACTAATTATATAAACAAGGAAGCTGTGCTCAACTTTTATAATGTGTAGATGCCGGTGTTGGACAGGTCTTAAAGGACACAGTAAGAAGTCTCACAACACCAGGTTAAAGTCCAACATGTTTATTTGGTACCACTAGCTTTCGGAGCTCTGCTCCTTCATCAGGTGAATGGGAGTTGAGTTCACAAACAGGGCATATAGAGACACAAACTCAATTACAAGATAATGGATGAAATGCGAGTTCTAACAGATAATCAAGTCTTAAAGGTACAGCCAATGCTAGTGGAGAGAGGGTTAAGCACAGGTTAAAGAGATGTGTATTGTCTCCAGCGAGGACAGTTAGTGAGATTTTGCAAGCCCAGGCAAGTCATGGGGGTTACAGATAGTGTGACATGAACCCAAGATCCCAGTGGAGGCCGTCTTCATTTGTGCAGAACTTGGCTATCAGCCTCTGCTCAGCGACTCTGCACTGTTGTATGTATTGAGGGCTGCCTTGGAGAACACTTCCCCGAAGAGCAGAGGCTGAATGCCTGTGGCCACTGAAGTGTTTCCTGACAGGAAGGGAACAGTCTTGCCTGGTGATTGTCGAGTGGTGTCCATTCACCTGTTGTTGTAGCGTCTACATAGTCTCCCCAATGTTCCATGCCTTGGGACATCCTTTCCTGCAGCGTATCAGGTAGACAGCATTGGCCAAAACACAAGAATATGTCCCGTGTACCTGGTGGATGGTGTTCTCACGTGTGATGATGGCATCTGTGTCGATGATCCGGCATGTCTTGCAGTATTGTGTGGTATTGTGGTCACTGTTCTCCTGAAGACTGGGTAGTTTGCTGCGAACAATGGTCTGTTTGAGGTTGTGTGGTTGTTTGAAGGCAAATAGTGGGGGTGTGGGGATGGCCTTGACAAGATGTTTGTCTTTGTTGATGACATGGTGAAGGCTCCGAGGAAGATTTTGTTGTTTCTCCGCTCTGGGGGATTACTGGATGATGGAGGGTACCCTGTCCATTGTGCCCTGTGTTTGTTTATTGAGGAGGTCGGTGCGGTTTTTCGCTGTGGCGCATTGGAACTGTCGATCGATGAGTTGAGTGCCATACCCTGTTCTTATGAGGGCATCTTTCAGCGTCTGGAGGTGTCTGTTGCGATCCTCCTCATCTGAGAAGATCCTGTATATTTGGAGGTCTTGCCCATAGGAGATGGCTTCTTGAACATGGTAAGAAGTCTCACAACACCACGTTAAAGTCCAACGGGTTTATTTGGTAACAAAAGCCATGAGCTTTCGGAGCCCTGGCTGCCCCTTTGGCAGGTGAGTGGGAGTTCCAGAATTTCCTTACAGTATTCCTGCAACTCGAATGGCTTGAGACTGTCACCAACACTCCAATTTGAATCGTGGTGTTGTGAGACTTCTTACTGTGTTTACACAGTAAATGAAATGAAACATCGTGAGGTTATCCATGGGCTTGAGATACAGTGAGGTGCTGAGGTGACCGTCCTTGATGGAGATGCGTGTGTCCAAGAATGCAGCCGGTTCCGGAGAGTAATCCATGGTGAGTTTGATGGTGGGTTGGAACTTGTTGATGTCATCATATTGTTGTTTCAGTGATTGATTGCCATGAGTCCAAAGGAAGATGTACCGAGTGTATACCGTACAGTGTGTATATGTGTACCATGTAAAACACTTTGAACTTGTGGGAACATTGTCACTCAGTGAATGCTGTCAGTTTATCCAGCTGATGTCTTCTTTCTATTCATAAAATATTAAGCTCTTGTTCCTTCAAAATGTATAATGGCTGTCACTCCCTTGCCATATGTGTGCATGACAGGCTACCTGAGAATGCAGATTTCTTTAAATTGATCCAGTAGCATGAAAGGTTAACGCTGTACTAATTTCACTGCCACTGGAATTGCCATCCCAGGTAACAACTTATATTTATATAGCGCCTTTAATGAATCATCCCAAGGTGCTTCAGAGGATCATTATAAAATAAAGTATGACACTAAGACACTGAAGGGGATACTGAATGGAACTTAATGCCCTCCCCCAGGGCAAGTTTTAAGACGAGGGTCAGTTAATTAGCTGGGTCTTTACCACCTTCCCTGTTCTGTCCCGATTAAGACTGGGACGGGGAGGTTTATGGACATCTTTCCAACACCACCAACCCTTAAGTGGACAATTAATGCCCAGGGCTGCTATTCAAACAGTGGAAGGTGAGGTTGTTGCCATAGGGTGAGCCTGCAAAGTAAACCTTGGCCTGTTTGCACATGCAGCCCTTGTTGTCAGGGACTCGGTACCTAATCGAGGGACCAGACATTGGGAAGAGGAGGATCTGCTGCAAACCACCTGCAACCCCCGTCCTGCGCTCACGAACCTGTGGCCTGGGTCCCTCACTGGTGCTGGGACTCTGGTAGATGCACTTCTGGCATTTACCACTGCTCCCCAGGTGGTGCCGACAGCAATGCACAGCTGCTGGCCTTTGTGAGCGGGATTTCTGTCCTTTGGGTCCTTGATCTGAGGGAAGGCCTGAATGGCATTTAATACCAATCGGCCTTTACCAAAGAGCCTTCCGCTGGCCCACAAGGCTGAATTTCCACCTGTTTGGCCAGATGTCCAAAAACCTAGTCAAAGAGGTAGGTTTTATGTCATGTAGAGAGGCAGAGAGGTCATTCCAAAGCTTGGACCTAGACAACTGAAGGCACAGCCACCAGTGATGTAGAAATTATGACCAAGAATGCACAGTTACTTCCGAGGTTTCTGGGATTGGAGGAGATAACATAGGGAAGGGTAAAGTGGAGGGATTTGAAAACAAGGATTAAAATTTTAAAAATCAAGTCATTGTTTGACCATTTTTCATCATAATTATGCAGAGCACTTAGAACCCATAAATGAACACACACCCTTGGTTAGTTGGAAGGTGAGAGTTCAAAGCCAACAGTAAGGCAGAGAAATGAAGAAAAGCATTGGTCAAGGACAAAAAACAAACCTGGAGAAATTAAGGATAACATATAAAAACCAAATAATGATGGAGAAAAATGATGGCTGAGCTAACAACATAATGCAAAAAGCAGCTAATTTAAAAGAAAACAAATCTATCATTTCCCTTTTGGACTTTCTTTAACAGATGAGGTTCTGAGGTGCAGTTTCACAGAGGATTGTGAAATAAAGAAAACTCACCAAAATGTAGTGGGACTGGCATGGATAGTCAAATACATATAGCAGGCCCCTGTATACCGGAGATGAGGGGGTTAGCCTATGAAGAGAGATTGAATAGACTGGTCTGTACTCGTTAGAGTTTAGAAGGCTGAGGGGGGATCTTATCGAGACATACAAGATAATGAAGGGGATGGATAGGATAGAGGTAGAGAGATTCTTCCCGCTCAGAAAGGACAGCAGGACTAGAGGGCACAGCCTCAAGATAAGGGGGGGGGCAGTTTAGAACGGAGTTGAGGAGGAACTTCTTCACTCAAAGGGTGGTGAATCTCTGGAATTCTCTGCCCGTTGAAGTGGTGGAGGCTACCTCACTAAATATATTTAGGCCACGGGTAGATAGGTTTTTCTGATAGACAGGGGAATTAAGGGTTATGGGGAGAGGGCGGGAAAGTGGAACTGATCCACTTCAGATCAGCCATGATCTTATTGAATGGCGGGGCAGGCTCGAAGGGCTGGATGGCCTACTCCTGCTCCTATTTCTTATGTTCTTATGTTCAGTCCTGGACTGTCCTGAGTTGAATCTTGTTGTGGTTGCGTGGCCCCTTCAAAGGAGCATTCCCTGAGGGCCATGTGATCGAGCCAGATCCTATGGGGTGTCAAGGTGGAAAACTGAGCCAATCGCATGCAAGGACAAGTATCCCAGGTCAGGGGGGTTATCCTCAGTTGGAGTATATCGTTGCATAGTTATTCTGTCTGACTCTATTAGTGTAAATACTTATTATTCATTGGCAATAAAACCTTTAGTCACTTAAGCCTCATGGAGTCGTTCTCGATATATGAGACTGGTAAAACCTGCCAGACAATGAATCAGGCATTTAGGGTCCGTATTTGATCATATCACTTTGGCAACTTATAAAGCCATGTATATCAAAGCTCACTTTACCGTTTATTACCTATTCCATTTCACTGGCTGTTCTCTTTGGGAGGAGGAAAGAGGGTGAACCCTAATGTGTAACTTTACAATATTTTAGTTTTGAGCCCAGTACCCAGTTGACTGGACTGCCTGAGCAAAAGCAGGGTAGTGACCGGGATTCTCCGATCTCGCTTGCCTTGCCAATGCTGCCAGTGAGAATAGGGAATTCGGCATTCAGCCGAAACTCGGGTGTTGGGGGACAGGGGGAGGATGCGTAGGGGGGCGGTTAGATTTACTGGCCCCATTCACCACTGGTGGAAATCCCGTTAGCCCACTGAATTGGGCATCAGGGCTACATCAGCATCCCCACCAGGCAGCAAACCTCCAGCCATTCACCTGGCTCTTCCTGTCCTGATCAATTTCCCATCCAGACTTGGCAGGAACCCATTGTTTATGCAGAACTGCCAATCTGCATGCAACTAGTAGGCTTGAAGCCTGATTCAAAGCCCTCCCACCATTCACCCGCCTCCCCAGCAGGACCCCCACCGTGTGGGCTTTGATGTTGGTCATCAGCATCGTGGATCCGGCCCCGTGGCCCCGAGGGGAGTCAGGGAGGTGTGAGCAGTACCCATGTGCCTCTCTGCTGCTGCAAGACTGCAGAGGGAGGATCCCCCAAGGGGTCCTGGAGATTGTGACTTTATTCTCCATGCCTCCTGGATACCTTGCAAATCCAAACAGCACTCCATTCAGTGGAAGGGATTCCTGTTTCTCTCCCTCAGAAGCTTTTCAGCTGCTTTAACTGACAGGAGAAGTCACTTTCACTTGGTGGAGGGGGGACTGGGGGGTGGAGGGGGGACTGGGGGGTGGAGGGGGGACTGGGGGGTTGGGGGGGGAAGAATTACCTTCTCCACAGCTGCTCACTCTGACCCATTTTTTAACACTGCATTTATACCTCATCTCTGAGCCTTTCTAGAAAGGACAAATCCTTGGAAATCCCTTGAAGTTTTTTTATTTTCCTTTGAAAACCTTTCATTCAATTTATGGTTGCCACGAGAGGACAACAGGTTTAAGATGCTGGGGAGTAGGTACAGAGGAGATGTCAGGGGCAAGTTTTTCACTCAGAGGGTGGTGGGTGAGTGGAATCGGCTGCGGGCTGTGGTGGTGGAGGCAAATTCGATAGGGTCTTTTAAGAGACTTCTGGATGAGTACATGGGACTTAATAGGATTGAGGGTTATAGGTAAGCCTAGTAGGTAGGGATATGATCGGCGCAGCTTGTGGGCTGAAGGGCCTGTTTGTGCTGTAGTTTTTCTATGTTCTAATTTCATATTACAGCCTTTCAAGCCTTTGACAGCCTGATAGTTTTTCCACAGCATGCAACCTTTAGCTTTCCCTTCACAATTGAATGCATCTGAATTACTCCCCCTTTGTTCCTAACCACAATGTTTATACAAAGGAAGACCTGGGACCACTTAGCTGATTTGACCTTGCCTAGAGCAGTGAGCCAAGGCAGCTGCAGGCAACCTCAAAGCGGATAAACGCTCTGATCTCACGGCTGCTGCCAACGAGAAGCACTCTGGTTTGATTCACAATGGGTGAGTCATGGCCTTCGTTCATCAAATCCCTACACTGCAGAAGGAGGCCATTAGGTCCATCTAC
This sequence comes from Carcharhinus amblyrhynchos, assembly GCF_965287045.1. Lineage (NCBI taxonomy): Eukaryota > Metazoa > Chordata > Chondrichthyes > Carcharhiniformes > Carcharhinidae > Carcharhinus > Carcharhinus amblyrhynchos. Next base: position 137,876,542 of record NC_137327.1, read on the forward strand.
AATCCCACTCAGGCCATATCCCTAGACTGCAGAAGGAGGCCATTAGGCCCACCTACAATCCCACTCAGGCCTTATCCCCGTAACCCCACACATTTACTCCACTAATCCTTCTACGTTATGCATCCTGGGACACCAAGGGGCAATTCAGCATGGACAATGTAACTAACCTGCACATCTTTGGATTGTGAAGAAACCGGAGCACCCAGAGGAAACCCACGCAGGCACGGGGAGAATGTGCAAACTCCACACAGACAGTTATCCAAGCCAAGAATCAAACCCAGGTCCCTGGAGCTGTGATGCTCACCACTGTGCCACGGTGCCACCCCTGCAACAGGACTGGAGAATCCCAACCAGGGGCAAGATCGGAGAATTTGCCCCCTATCTTGAAATGGAGGGCAAATTGTAACAAATCATAGATGGAGAAAAGCTGGACAAAATCGTTAAAATATTCCTGTTACACATTTTAAAGCTCACAAAAGACAACTGTCCAAGTTCAACACCTGTTGTCTTTCTTGGAAGCAGTTCTCAGAGTAGTTTTACTGCCCAATATCTAGTGGCATTAGACCCAGGGACTTGGCAATAAGACTCCTCATTGTACCAACAGATAAAGTGACTTTATCCACACTAGGTGAATTTCCATAGTATTCCAGAAGGTGGAAAATATTTTAAAACATCCGTTCAAGTAAAGGATAAATAAAAGCCAGAGTTCTCTGGTGTTCTTCGCCCACACCGCTGCTACCAGCAAGAACAGGGAATCTGGCGCTCGGGCAAATCTCCATTCACAGCAGTGGCACCGGAGAATCCCAGCCGCAGGCAAGATCGGAGAATCCCGGTCAAAACCTCTAAAAATGATGGTTTCGTATCTGACGCCAATTTCCCCTGGCCCAGCAATTAGTTTGAGTTTGGCATCAATTATCAGGTAAACTCTCTGAGAAATGGACAGACAATGGTAAACCGTGAAGTGGAATTTCTGTTCCTTTTTACAATGTAATTGGATTTATTTATCATGAGGGGGATGTAATGCCAGCTGTAATAAACTTCAAGCAATAGCTTTAAGAGATTTGCACTTTAGGCTAATGGAAAATGAAATTCAAACAAAGCACTTAAACTCTCTTGGGAAGTATATTTTATTTATCGCTGGCGATATCCATTTCCATAAAACTTTCTTTGACTCAAGATGCAAGTGTAATAACTGCATGGTCTTCTGTCCAATTCGCCTGAAAACTGCCAAGTGCAAAAAGGAAGGTGGGGAGGGTAGAGACTTTTCAGTCTCTCACTGGGGTCTCTGCCATGGTAAGGTTGAACCTTCTGTCTATTGAGTGTGGAGAAAATGCAGGCATAATAAAGTGGTGCGGTAGGGAACATTCCCAGTTCTCAAACTTCGTTTTCCCTGAAGTTGTCCAGAAGAATATTGGATCATGTTGGCAGCTGCTCTGTGCTTTGCTTGCCATTTATGAGGGGTCAGAGAGCCAAGGAGCAGTACCACTGGTGCAGGCCGAGGAGATCAGCAGCATTGACTGCATTTCTAACTCTTATTTCTAAGCGCATGACCATAAAGTAGATGTCCATTAGGGACAATGGCATGCAAAACCTCGATGTAGAAATAGAGGGCAGCACGGTGGCACAGTGGTTAGCACTGTTGCCTCACAGTGCCAAGGACCCGGATTCGATTCCTGGCATTGGGTCACTGTCTGTGTGGAGTTTGCACATTCTCCCTGTGTCTGTGTGGGTTTTCTCTGGGTGCTTCAGTTTCCTCCCACAGGCCAAACATGTGCGGGTTAGGTGGTTTGGCCATGCTAAATTACAATGGAATACAATGTTGGCAAGTGTGAGGTTATCCACTTTGGTAGGAATAATATTAGGAAGGACTATTACTTACAGGGCGAAAAGCTGCAGCATGCGACGGTGCAGAGGTCCTTGTGCACGAGTTGCAAAAACCCAGCCTAAAGGTGCAGCAGGTGGTCAGGAAGGCGAATGGGATGCTGGCCTTTATAGCGAGGGGGATTGAATATAAAAGTAGGGAGGTCTTGCTGCAACTGTACAGGGCACTGGTGAGGCCGCAGCTGGAGTACCGTGTGCAGTTTTGGTCGCCGCACTTGCGCAAAGATATTTTGGCCTTGGAGGGAGTGCAGAGGAGGTTCACTAGGCTGATACTGGAGTTGAGGGGGTTCAGCCATGAGGAGAGGCTGAATAGACTGGGCTTGTACTTGTTAGAGTTTAGAAGGATGAGGGGGGATCTTATTGAGACATATAAGATGATGAAAGGGATGGATAGGGTAGAGGTGGAGAGGTCCTTCCCACAGAGAAAGGACAGCAGGATTAGGGGGCACAGCCTCAAGATAAGAGGGGGGCAGTTTAGAATGGAGTTGAGGAAGAACTTCTTCACTCAAAGGGTGGTGAATCTCTGGAATTCTCTGCTCGGTGAAGTGGTAGAGGCTACCTCGCTGAATATATTTAAGTCATGGGTAGATAGATTTCTGACAGACAAGGGAATTAAAGGTTATGGGGAGAAAGCGGGAAAGTGGAACTGATCCACTTCAGATCAGCCATGATCTTATTGAATGGCGGGGCAGGCTTGAGGGGCTAGATGGCCTACTCCTGCTCCTATTTCTTATGTTCTTATGTTCTTAAATTGCCCCTTAGTGTCAGGGAGACTAGTTCGAGTAAATGCCTGGGATTATGGGGGTAGGGCCTGGTTGGGATTGTGGTCAATACAGACTCGATGGGCCAAAGGGCCTTCTTTTGCACTGTAGGATTCTATGAGATGTGGTTAGGCCGATGTTTATTGAACATGCTTCAGATGTGCTCTGCCTGCCTGTCTGTCACAGGCAGCATTGAGTAGGGGGGCACAGAATCATCAGTTCATTATTTTTCTCCATCCCCTGATATCGGTGGGTGAAGAGGTTCAAATCATTGAATGCGGTAGAATCTCTGTGAAGTAAGCACAGGACACTTCCCTGGGAAGCTGCTGTGAAAATGTTTCAGTGCAATTCCAACATTTGCAGATGGGCAGCACAAACAAGCTGACCAAGGGATAAGAGGGTGAGAACTCTGATAGCCACAAGGTGGTAGCCATAATAGCAGTGGTGGATGTTTGGATGGTGTGTAGCCATGTAGGCGTACCTCATCAATAATTAAACAAGCATATAGAGACTGTAACAAATTAATCATATTCACCTGACATAAATGGAGTAATCAGAACTATTAGTTGTAATTGGATAACAATAACTTCAGAGCAAATGTATACTTGTGATTGGTATATATCAATTATTTGTAAGATAAGCAAAAGTATAATTGTGCATGCCATGTATCACTCAGCAACTCTGTACAACACCCTATGGAAGGCAAGCCTCCTTGCTATAGCTTGAACAAAGATCGATTTAAAACTCAGAAAGCTTCGTCAGGTCTCTCGAGGGTATGAAGTGTGAATTTCACTGGATAGTTGCAAAATTCCATAGCAGTGAGTAACTCACTTTATATTCATGATAGCCTGTCACTAATATTGGCAAATTAGGGAAAATCATACCCTTTCATGTCGTAATTGTAAAAGAAAATGAAAAAAAATTACAATAATGCACTGTGTTTTATGTCTCAAAGTAATTTATATTTAAAATTCATATTTACATCCATCTTGTCAAGTTCCTTACTTAAAATTTAAAAAAATTTATTCATGGGACATAAGCCTTGATGGCTGGCCAGTATTGTTTATTGCCCATCTCTAGTTACCCTTGCTCTGGAATCACATGTAGGTCAGACAAGGTAAGGACAGGAGATAACATTCCCTAAAGGACATTAATGAACCAGATGGCATTTTCCCAACAATTGACAATGGTTTTATGGTCATCAGTAGATTCTTAATCACAGGTATTATTTTGTTGAATTCAAATTCCACCATCTGCTGTGGTGGGATTCGAACCCGGATGCCCAGAACATAATGGACAGGAATAATTAATGGTTTTGCAGTTAGGGATCCTCTTGGAAGAAGTGATCACAGTGTGATTGAATTTAAAATACAGATGGAGCGTGAGAAGGTAAAATCCAATATCAGTGTCTTCTGCTTAAATAAAGGAGATTATAAAGGGATGAGGGAGGAGTTGGCTAAGGTAGACTGGGAGGAAAAACTTTACGGTGGGACAATTGAGGAACAGTGGAGGACTTTCAAAGTGATCTTTCACAGTGCTCAGTAAAAGTATATACCAGTAATAAGGAAGGACTGTGGAAAAAGAGATAATCAGCTATGGATATCTAAGGAAATAAAGAAGGGTATCAAATTGAAAGAAAATGCATACAAAGTGGCAAAGATTAGATGGAATCTAGAGGATTGGGAAATCCTTAAAGGTCAGCAGAAAGCCACGAAAAAAGCTATAAAGAAAGGGAAGATGGATTATCAGAGTAAACTAGCTCAAAATATAAAATCTGATAGCAAAAGTTTCTACAAATATATAAAGAGAAAAAAAGTGGCAAAAGTAAACATTGGTCCTTTAGAGGACGAGAAGGGGGATGAAATAACTGGAAATGAGAAAATGGCGGAGGCATTGAGCAGGTATTTTGCGTCAGTCTTCACAGTGGAAGACATAAATAACATGCCAAAAACTGATAACAGGAAGGCTCTGGCAGGTCAGAACCTAGAAACTATCATTATCACGCGAGAGGTAGTGCTGGGCAAGTTAATGGGGCTAAAGGTAGACAAGTCTCCTGGTCCTGATGGAATGCATCCCAGGGTCATAAAAGAGATCGCAGGAGAAATAGCAAATGCATGAGGGTAACTTACTAAAATTCATTGGACTCTGGGGTGGTTCCCACAGCCTGGAAAACAGCAAATGTGATGCCACTGTTTAAAAAAGGAGGTAGACAAAAGGTGGGTAACTATAGGCCGGTTAGCTTAACTTCTGTAGTAGGGAAAATGCTTGAATCTATCATCAAGGAAGAAATAACAAGACATCTGGATAGAAATTGTCCATTGATAAGATGCAGCATGGGTTCATGAAGGGAAGGTCATGTTTGACTAATTTGGTGGAATTCTTTGAGAACATTAAATGTGCAGTAGACAATGGGGAACCTGTGAACATGGTGTATCAAGATTTCCAGAAAGCATTTGACAAGGTACCACACCAAAGACTACTACGTAAGATAAAGGTGCAGTGTTATGGGTAATGTATTAGCATGGATAGAGGATTGGTTAACTAACAGAAAGCAAAGAGTGGAGGTAAATGGGTGTTTTTCTGGTTGGCGATCAGTGACTAGTGGTGTGCCTCAGGGATCAGTGTTGGGATTGCAATTGTTTACAATTTACATAGATGATTTGGCGTTGAGGACCAAGTGTAGTGTCTCAAAATTCACAGATGACAATAAGATGGGTGGAAGAGAAAAGTGTGCAGAAGATGCTTAAAGTCTGCAAAGGGATATAGATAATCTAAGTGAGTGGGTGAGGGTCTGGCAGATGGAGTATAATGTTGGTAAATGTGAGGTCATCCATTTTGGAAGGAATAACAGCAAAATGGACTATTATTTAAATGATAAAAAATTGCAGCATTCTGCTATGCAGAGGTTCCTGGATATCCTTGTGCAGGAATCTCAAGGAGTTGGTTTGCAGGTGCAGCAGGTAATTAAGAAGGCAAATGGAACTTTCTTCATTGCTAGAGGGATGGAGTTTAAAAACAGCGAGATTATGTTGCAGCTGTGTAAGGTGCTGGTGAGGCCACACCTGGAGTACTGTGTACAGTTTTGGTCTCCTTACTTGAGAAAGGATATACTGGCACTGGAGGGGGTGCAGAGGAGATTCACTAGGTTGATTCTGGAGTTGAGAGGGTTGATTGATGAGGAGAGACTGAGTAGACTGGGGATATACTCATTGGAATTCAGAAGAATGAGGGGAGATCTTATAGAAACATATAAAATTATGAAGGGAATGGATAAGATAGAAGCAGGGAAATTGTTTCCACTGGCGGGTGAAACTAGAACTAGGGGGCATGGCCTCAAAATAAGGGAAAGCAGGTTTAGGACTGAGTTGAGGAGGAACTTCTTCACACAAAGAACAAAGAACAAAGTACAAAGAACAATACAGCACAGGAAACAGGCCCCTTGTGAAGGGGTTCCTCAAGAGTTTGGAATCTGTGGATTCCCTGCCCAGTGAAGCAGTTGAGGCTCCCTCATTGAATGTTTTTAAGGCAAGGATAGATACATTTTTGAACAGTAAAGGAATTAAGGGTCATGGTGAGCGGATGGGTAATTGGAGCTGAGTCCACAGAAAGAACAACCATGAACTTATTGAATGGCGCAGTAGGTTCGAGAGGCAAGTTGGCCTACTCCTGCTCCTGGTTTTTATGTTCTTATGAATGTGTAAATAGAATATGTGATGAAGGATGGCTCAGTAGCACAGTGGTTAGCACTGTTGCCTCACATCATGGAGACCTAGGTGGGTTAAATTCTGGCCTCAGGTGACAGTCAGTCACATTCTCCCGTGACTGCGTGGCTTTCCACCAGGAGCTCCAGTTCCCTTCCACAGTCCAAAGATGTGCGGGTGAGGTTTACTGGCCATAATAAATTGCCTCTTACTTTCAGGAGGAGTAGCAGGGTAAATAAGGGGGGTTATGGGGATAGGGCCTGGGTGGGACTATGGTCAGTATGGACTCGATGGGCCAAACTGCCTCCTTCTGCACTGTAGGGATTCTGTGAATAAAGCATATTATCCAATGCTTTTATGAAAGAGCAAAAATTGGAGAATTAAGCCTATGTTAGTGGGCACTCATTTCCTTCAAATGCAGGCTCTCTGCTGGGAGGTCAGGTCTGTTGGGCTGTGAGGCAGCAAGGTTAACCTCTGTGCCACCGTTCTCAGTTTATTTTCTGTAAATATGTGATCCTGATATTTATTTCACATGTTCCATTCATTTTAATATCATCTTGCAAACTAACATTGTGATCACATTCAATGTCGTCAGAATATTCAAGAGGGAACCACTTTTACAGCAAATATTTTTACACGGTGTAGGAAAAATAACTTACTTTCTCAGATAGTGAGGGAAATTAAGTTTTTCCACATCGTAAGGAAAGTGAAGAGCTTTTTGTTAAGGGGATCATTTCCTGTGTGAACTTACAGACAGAAGAAGTGACAGAACACCAAAGGTAAAAGTCAGGATGCGGGACCCAGCATGAGTTCAGCACACACACACAGAGAAGGAACTTGTATGTACTTAGTGCCTTTAAAATCCTCACCGTGTCCCAGATTATTTACAACCAAAGCATTACTTCTGAAGAACATTCACTATGATGTAACATGAAGCATGAATGATACATGAAATTGGGGAACATTTATTAACTGCAACATTTGGAGTATCCAACAGTTATAATTTACGTTGATTGCTGGCTTCTGGACAATTTTTGTTGAACTGTCTCTTGCAGATGATCTTTCTCATCTATTTGATCGTATTCAGACTGTCACAGTGGGCATCAATTTACATTTCTTATCACTAATGATTCCAGATCTATTTCCTCTGTTAAAATAAATTTTAGTAACATATTAGTAGATTATTTATGGTGTCCAGACTCAAGGAAGCCATTATATCATGATGCTTCTGTCTTTTTGTTAAGCTTGGACATTATTCAGTTCTGAATATTTACTCTGCCTTTTCAGAAGAGAATCAAGAACTCGCAGTCAAACGATATCGGGCAGTAGATTCAGCTGATTACCTCATTTCTCACTCACTGGTTTTAAAACTCCTATCATATTTATTTTTTGGTGGCAAACAGGAAGATAAACATTAACAAGCAATGTGGTGTCATGACATCTACATGCAGTGTCAAAGTAATTGCGATTGTTTCCATGGGAACCCGGTGGTACACACAGGCCGCAGATAGCAGCGTGGAGATTCATCACATACTCATCTTAAGAAATTTTGGAGGACTTATAAAATTGTCAGAAAAATGGGATTTACACTCCTGAAATAATGGATCAAAATAAAGCCAAATACAGAGCTGTAGGCCATCCCTGCTTTGTTTCATCCAAAGACAAAGGTACCCTGCTTGGAGTCCATTTTATAATGAAGTTCTCCTTAACACGGTGTTAATCATTCCCAATTGGTTCTGTAGTGAGTAAGAATGGAATTACCACCTCATATTTCAGTATTGGCTTCAAACAGCTCTGCACTTGCAGGTTGGCATGGTGCCCGTCTGCATGTTCTCTCTGTGTCTGCATGGGTTTCCTCCGGCTGCTCCGATGTGTGGGTTAGGTGGATTGGCCATGCTAAATTGCCCCTTAGTGTCCAAAGATCTGCAGGTTAGGTGGATTGGCCTAGGTAAATATGTGGAGTTACAGGGAGAGAGTGGAGGGGGAATGGGCCTGGGTAAGATGCTCTTTTGCAGAGTTGGTGCAGGCTCGATGGGCTGAATGGCCTCTTCCTGCACTGTAGGGATTCTATGGCTTCTATGGAGTTGATCCAAGGAGTGATAACTCACGCCTTAGACTTGAACCTTGAAGTATAAGTCAGCCATTGAAGCTTCAAACAAGTCCTACAAAAACCAGGACAACTTATCTTTTGAGGATAAACATGAACCCTTATAACCTTTATAAGAACCTTTATAAGACCCTTGTCAGGCCTCATTTGGAGTACTGTGCGCAGTTCTGGTTGCCTCACTATAGGAAAGACGTAGAAGCTATTGAAAGGGTACAGAGGAGATTTACAAGGATGTTGCCTGGACTGGGAGGCATGCCTTATGAAGTTAGGTTGAGGGAGCTGGGTCTCTTTTCCCTGGAGAGACGAAGGTTGAGAGGCGACCTGATAGAAGTTTATAAAATGTTGAGAGGAATAGATAGGGTGGATTCTCAGAGGCTATTTCCCCGGGTTGAAATGGTCGCTACGAGAGGACACAGATTTAAGGTGCGGGGAGGAAAGTACAGAAGTGATGTTAGGGGTAAGTTTTTCACTCAGAGGGTGGTGAGTGAATGGAATCGGCTGCCGTCAGTGGTGGTGGAGGCGAACTCGCTGGGGTCTTTTAAAAGACTTCTGGATGAGTATATGGGGTTTAATGGGATTGGGGGTTATAGATAGGTCTATGGATTGGTAGGTGTTGATGTGATCGGCGCAACTCGTGGGCCGAAGGGCCTGTTTGTGCTGTAGTGTTCTATGTTCTATGTTCTAACCACAGACATGGCCGAGGGCAGCTGCCATTTTCAAATGTCATTGGCATTTGATGAAAAGCATGGGCATGTCATAACCTCCGACATTACTCAGTCACTCAGCCATGTCACCTGCTTGATCCCTGTGTTCTGTTTCAAATTACCAATTAGTAAAATAGGCATTTGTGGGTTGAAAAATTGACGCTGACTACTAATACAAGTTTTTAGCAAGTTGTGACTGAAAAAGGGAAGTGGGGGGGTGGCGGTGTGTGGGGGTGGGCAGGGAGGGAGGGATATGAAATTGGGACCAGTTGAAATATGCAGGGGTGTGAGGCACAGAGGCAGTTGCCCATATAAAACAACACCTACTTCCAGTCATGTTTGATTTTCATTAAGAAGTCTGACAACACCAGGTTAAAGTCCAACCAGTTTATTTGATAGTAAACCCACAAGCTTTCGGGGTTTGCCCCTTCATCAGGTGAGTGGAACAGAACTGGAAACATGCTGCATTCTGATTAGACCCAGTAGCAACAAGTTTAAACTTTGCAGATTCCTTTGGTGGATTGAGGTATCCTTTTGGAGAGTAGGGAACTCTTTTGGATATGGTCCCAGGATACCCTGGGGAGACATGGTCTCCTTCAGAAAAGCTAAGGAGCCATTTGGTATTGCCAAAAGTGGACGTTAATGTAAGTCAATAGTGCATAAGCACCCTGGAACTGTCAACAGAGCTGTCAAGAGGAACCATCAACAACAACCTATCAGAAGCATCTAAAGAAGTTGTCAAAATCAATGGTCATAAGCAGCTGTCAAGTAATTTTAAACTCCTGTCTTTTCAATCTTTGGAAAAAAATGGATCGCATGTCAAAAACATCATAGCTTGCTATTTCACTCTGTTGACATAAACCTGAGGATCATCAGAATCACAGGATACTACAGTGCAGAAGAGGGCTTTCAGCCCATTGAGTCTGCAATGAAGGCCCTGACCTGCCCACCTAATCCCAGTTGCCAGCAGTTGGCCCGTTGCCCTGAATGTTGTGATGCGCCAAGTGCTCATCCAGGTACTTTTTAAAGGATGTGAGGCATCCCCACCCCCACCACTCTCCCAGGCAGCACATTCCAGACCATCATCACCTTCTGGTTAAAAAAGCTTTTTCTCAAATCCCCTCAAACCCCCCACCCCCTCACTTTTACCTTGTGTCCCCTTGTTAGTGACCCTTCAACTAAGGGAGCTCCCTATCCACCCTGTCCATGCTCCTCATAATCTTGAACACCTCAATCAGGTCACCCCTCAGTCTTCTCCAGAGAAAACAACCCAAGCCTATCCAGCTTCTCTTTATGACTTAGTTGTTCCATTCCAGGCAGTATCCTGGTTAATCTCCTCTGTATCCCTTCCAGTGCAATCAAATCCTTCCTATAACACGATGACCAGAACTACACACAGTGCTCCAGCCGTGGTCTCACCAAAGATCTATACAACTCCAACTCTCTGTTTTTGTAATCTATCCCCGATTGATAAAGGTAAGTGTACCATATGCCTTTTTCACCATCCGATTAACCTGCTTTTCCACCTTCAGAGATCTATGGATAAACACGCCAAGGTCCCTTTGTTCTTCGGAACTTCCGAGTGACAAACCTTTCACAGTATATTTCCTTGTCAAAATACTCCTTCCAAAGTGTATCACAAAGAACAAAGAAAATTACAGCCCTTTGGCCCTCCAAACGTGCACCAACCATGCTGCCTGACTTAACTAAAACCCCCTACCCTTCCGGGGACCATATCCCTCTATTCCCATCCTATTCATGTACTTGTCAAGATGCCCCTTAAAAGCCATTACCGTATCCGCTTCCACTACCTCCCCCGGCAACGAGTTCCAGGCACTCATCACCCAATGTGTAAAAAAAATCTGCCTCACCTCATACGTTTCAGAGTTAATTCCATCTCCCACTTACGAGCCCACTTGACCATCTCATCTATATCTTCCTATAATCCAAGACACTCAACCTCACTGTTAACTACCTGGCCAATCTGTGTCATTGGTGAATTTACTGATCTTATCCCCCAAAATACCAAATAATATATACCTCCCTGTTGGACGCCACTGCTCACAGGCCTCCAGTCACTAAAACATTATTGGAAAGCGCTGTATAACTGATTTCACGACCTTCCATTATCATGGTGGGGTGCCAGCCATCGCAGTTTGATTGACAGCTAAAAGTGGTGATAGATTTTTTGATGGGAGACTATGAATTCCAGTGTTTATTTCTGTACAGGATTAAGTACTTGAATGAAATGATTGTTTCCATAAGATATTATGTAGTTGAAGGATTGGAAATGTGCTGTTTGGGTTTTATGAATGATGAGTTTTTTTTTAAATAGAGTGTGCAATAAACACCTCACAATATTTTATTTCATCTCAGTGTGTGTCCTCAGATCTGCATATGGTAGACACTGGATGAGTTGGCATGGAGGGTGGAAGGGAAAAGGGTCATGGTTAGGACATGGGTTAGCAGGAGTTGGCACAAAGCTTGTATTGGGGTTATAAAGAGACTTGGAGGTAGGTAGAGGGGCATTGTGGTTCTGAGGGATCATGGAGAATAGCTAGTATCATGGAGGGGCATGGGGAGTGAGGGAGTGTGAGGGCTGAAGGGCTGTTTTATGTTTTACTGTTTTTTAAATACTTCAACACCATGCACTGAGGTAGACCGCCTAAGCAACACCTGGCAACCTCCAGTTTTCATTCGAGGATGGACTGCCACAACTCCCATTTTAGCCACAACCCCACCACCCCAAATCAAAGTTTGACCTTCCAGGGCACTTTCTCCCAGGTTGGGTTTGCAAAGCTGGGTTTTGTTCCCCCATCTGTGGTTCTGACCTGGGAGCAAACATTCGGTCTTCAGCCTCCAGTTGACACCACAATGTGAGGGGAAGCACCCAGATTAAATCCAGCTAATTCACAGAGCAGTTAACTATTGTTGGTAGGCCACTCTTGAGGATCTGCCAACAACTGGATCAGGGCCGTATTGACAGAAACAAAGGGACAATTTTTCTACAATGGCGCACTGGTTAGCACTGGTTAACACTGGTTAGCACTGGTTAACACTGGTTAGCACTGGTTAACACTGCTGCTTCACAGCATCAGGGACCTGGGCTCAATTCCCGGCTTGGGTCACTGTCTGTGTGGAGTTTGCACATTCTTCCCTTTTCCTTGTTAGTTTCCTTCGGATGTTCCGGTTTCTTCCCATAGTCCAAAGATGTTTAGGTTCGGTTGATTGGCCGTGCTAAATTCTCCCTCCCTGTATCCAATCAGGCGCCGGAGTGTGGTGACTAGGGGATTTTCACAGTAACTTCATTGCAGTGTTAATGTAAGCTTACACGTGACACTAATAAATAAACTTTAAACTTAAACTCTTAGCTGGGGAGTTTTAGAGAGACCTAAATAAAGAGAATAAAATAGCTTCAAATAACAGATAAGACAGATAATTGAAAAATTATGACAGAACGTTTAAAACATTCCATTGATCATACTACTGCCAAAGATAGACAGCATCACAATTAAAATCACATTTTCTTAACATTTAAGTGGCACTAACTCATAATGTTCACACGGAGAGCTGGTGCTGACAAGAGGGACTGACTGGCCGCCTTCTTCACTGTAACAATTTTGCCATTCGGTGAAGTGACCTGATAGAATACAGGAACTGAGCTCGCAAGATTTGTGTTGTTCCATTATTTCATCCAGTGTTTTGACAGTCTGAGTCTATGAGCTTTCAGTGTTCTAATACCATTTATTATTATATTGTTTGTGCCGTGACAATCCCCCTAATTTGAGTAAGGATTGGAAACCCACTATGAGGAGTCAGTCAAACTGTTTTTTGTCTAAATATGGGGAGAGAGCTGCCTGGCTGACTGCCCAGAGTTTAATTGCCAGTTTGTCAGCATTTTGTATTTCTGAAGTGTACTGGGAGTGATTGTTTTAATATTTTCCAAAGATTTAAAGCGAAGTGACGATACACAGTTATTAGCATAGTTTGCTTGTTTTACGAGCCTCAGCGACAGTTGAGAATGTACCAGCTATTGGTGCCCAGGATAATTTACTTTCTGAGACTTACATTCTGACAATGATGATTTAGTACACAGCTACAGCGTCAACTTCTTGGAACCTCCATTCAAACCCATAAAAATGGCATGCACTGAGTGGGGCTCTGCAAGAGTCATCGTTTGGGCCACCACTGTTTATAATCGATATAAATCATTCTGATGTGGGAACCAAATGTAACATTTCCATATTTGCTGATTGCACAAACCAAGGTGGAATGTAAATTGCGAGAACGATGTGATAGAGAGATTGCGATGGAGATTCACCAGACGCATCCCTGGTGGGATTGTCTAATGATGAGTAATTTATCAGACTGGGTCTGTATTCTCTAGGGTTTAGAAGAATGAGAGGTGATCTCATTGAAACATGCATCATTTTTACAGGGTGTAAGTATGGATAAGTGTAGATTGGATGTTTCCACCGGCTGGTGAATCTAGAACCACACAATCTCAGAATTCCCTAAAAGTGACGTCACAGGTGGATAGGGTCGTAAAGAGTGTTTTTGGTACATTAGCCTTTATAAATCGAAATATCAAGTATAAAAGTTGGAGTGTAATGGTAAGGTTGTATAAGTGGTTGGTGAGGCTGAATTTAGAGTACTGTGTACAGTTTTAGTCTCCTAGTTACAGGAAGGATGTAAATAAGGTTGAAAGAGTGCAGAGAAGCTTCACAAGGATGTTGCTGGGACTTGAGAAGCTGAGTTACAGAGAGAGAGATTGAATAGATTAGGACTTTATTCCCTGGAGTGTAGAAGAATGAGGGGGGATTTGATAGAGGTGTGTAAGATTTTGATGGGTATAGATAGAGTGAATGCAAGCAGGCTTTTTCCACTGAGACTAGGGGAGAAAAAAAACCAGAGGGCATGGGTTAAGGGTGAAAGGAGAAAAGTTTACAGGGAATATTAGGAGGGGATTCTTCACACAGAGAGTGGTGGGAGTGTGGAATGAGCTGCTGGATAAAGTGATAAATGCGGGGTCACTTTTAACATTTAAGAAAAACTTGGACGGGTTCATGGATGAGAGGGGTGTGGAGGGATATGGTCCAAGTGCAGGTCAGTGGAACTAGGCAAAAAGTGGTTCAGCACAGACAAGAAGGGCCAAAAGGCCTGTTTCTGAGCTGTAATTCTCTATGGTTCTAATAAGGCACAGGCCATTTAGGGCTGAGATGTGGAAGAGTTTCTTCACTCTATGATGCTATCACACCTTTAAGAAAAGTATTTGAAGTATATCCTCTGCAGTTATAAGCAGCTGTGTTTCTCTTTCCTTTTTTGGCACCGAAAAGTCTGTGACGATGTCCTTTAGTGTTACTAAAGTCATATAATGCGCCTTTTATCTCTGGTTAATCTGGGCCCAATGCAATATCCTAGAGTTTTGCAATCCTTTTGAATTGCCTGGTTTGCTTCCGATTGACAGGTCATGGTCAGATGGTTCCTTCACAGGAAAATCCAAGAGTTACTTTTGGTTTGGAGGAAGCCATTTGGACTCCAGACTGTCTCTTGCCCTGGTATTGGAAATTCTGCTGGCTGCTGGTTAGTTAGAAACTGTTAGGACTCCAGACTGCAAGCAGTGTGTTTCTATCTCTCTCCCTGGTATCGGAAATTTAGTTAGTAACTCTCTGCCTCTTGAGCGTGCTGCAAGTTCCAGGGTTGGAAGGTCTCAGTGTTTTCAACTCAACATCCAAAGAAATAATCCACAGCAAGGGTTGGAAAGCTGCAAATCCAGCATCACGTGAGCATACTCTTTTTCTGTGCTAAACCTAAGATGGGATATGTTTGAAAGGGTTTGTTTCGTTGGAACAGTACATTTAGCTGTTAAGGTATATACAATATCACAATTTTTTTCTTGTTTATAATTGATAAAAACCATAGTTAATTGCCTTATTATATGTTAACTATATCCTTAAATAATGATAAAAGCTCCCTAGCGGATCATTTGAATCATACCTGGAGTGAAACAGCTTAAGCTTACCCAATGGGAAAATGGCACAAGATGTTCTAGGTGAACAAAGGGGCATGGTTTCAAAATATTTGGTCTCTCACTTAAGATGGAAATGAGGAAGAATTTCTTCCCTGTCAGTATTGCTATTCTTTGGGATTCTCTTCCACACATAGGAGTGGAGGTTGAGCCATTGAACATACGCAAGGCTGAGTTAGACAGCTTTTTGATATACAAGTCAAGAGTTAGAGGTTGTAGGCAGCAAAATGGAATGAAGGCCATAATCAGACCAATCAGGCTTATTAAATAGCAGGGCAGGTTCAAGGGGTCAAATAGCTCACTCTTGCTCCTATTTCCTGTGATCTTAAAATTGGTGGAATCCTTGCAACTATGTAAGATGTTGGAGATGGAGCACATCAAATCTGTTGGGGATGGGTTAACTTCACGTGGGCTGATTACTGAAGAGAGACAATCCAAGGGAGGCAGGAGCTGCCCCAAAGTGCCCCAGATAAAGTGGTCATCATTGTGAATTGTCTTGTGACTCCTGTTGCCAAGCTGCTGTAGCCACTGTTCATCATGGTGGCATGCCAGCCCACAAGTGAAGTCGCCATTTTCCTCTGTCGTCAGACAATGCCTCTCAGGTATGAGAGTTAATGTTTGGGGAATCCAGGTCACAATTACAAGCATCTTTGAAGCTGAACTTTGAGCTTACACTGATCCTCTGGCTTTGGTTGATTCACCATATATGACGTCAAAGAACAAAGAACAGTACAGCACAGGAACAGGCCGTTTGGCCCCTCCTCCCACCCCCACAAGCCTGCACTGATCATGTTGTCCTATTTAGACTAACCGCGTGTATTCCTCTATACCTCATCTGCTCATGTCTATCCAGATAAGTCTTAAATGTCACTAATTGTCTGCCTCAATCACCTCACTTGGCAGTGCATTCCAGGCCTCCACCACACTCTGTGTAATAAAAACTTGCCCTTCACATCTCTACTGAACCTTGAACCTGTGCCCTTTCTGATTGTTATTTCTGCTCTGGGAAAAAGCTTCCAACTGTTCACCTTATCTATGCCGCTCATAATTTTATAAACTTCCATCAGATTGCCTCTCAGCCACTTCCTTTCCAGAGAGAACAATCCTGGTTTATTCAATCTCTCCTCATAGCTTATACCCTCCAGCATCCTGGTAAACCTTTTCTGTACTCCCTCCAAAGCCACCATGTCCTTCTGGTAGTGTGATGACCAGTATTGGACACAATATTCCAAATGTGGCCTAACCAATTGTTGTACTGGAGAATTTCTTGTTTCCTGTGTTGTGATAACTAAACTTAACAAAATTTGCTTTTCTAAAAATCAACTAGTTTTTGTTATCACAAAACTGCATGCAGTATATGGCTGAATCTTGGACACAGAGAGCAGTCCGCACTAACTGCTGACTCTATCCCAAGACTGCGCCCACTGCAAGGATCAATTCAATAATTATACATTTTCTTATCAGCTTACATGATTTTAGTCATACAAGCAGTGGTACATTGAACGAAACAAATTCTGTGACTCCCTCATCCCCGACTTTGGTTCTGTGACTCCTTTATGCCTTACTTTCTGTAACAAACAAATTCTGTGACTCCCTCCTCCCCGACCTTATCTAATGTATTGTATGTTATCTCACGGTATATGGAGTCAACCTTATCAAAACAGACACAGGCCAAGCATTTGGCCTTCTCTGGTTGTAGTCATTTCTTTGTTCAGAGTCAGTCAGTTTTACAGGGGTCTGGCATTTTGAAATGGCTTGGTCTGCTGTCCTTATTTCATGCTAAATACTTGACCATTTTTCCCATCAGGCCACTGCTTCATTCGTACACTATCACACAATGTTTTATACAACTGTAACATAATTTGCCAACTTTTATTCTCGCTGCCCCGTCCGATGAAGGCAACATACTAAATGCTTTCTTCACCACCTTTTCCACCTGTGCTGCCACTTTTAAGGATCTGTGGACCTGTACTCCCAGATCTCTCTGTGTGTCTATGCTCCTGATGGTTCTGCCATTTAGTTTACAGCTCCCACCTGAATTGGATCTACCAAAACGCATCACCTCGTATTTGTCCGTGTTAAATTCCATCTGCCATTTCTCCGCCCAATTTTCTAGCCTATTTATATCCTACTGTATCCTTGGGTATGTGACCATTTTCCATCCTGTGAATGTGCCCAAGCCAGTAATGTTTGATCAATGCCAGCATACTTGGGAGATTTACCTTTGAGTGGATTTCTGCACCAATGAGATACCTAGAATACTCTTCAAACAGCAAAATTGGAAGTTGTTGAGCATTCTTTCTGGTTAGCTGTAGGTCATCCACGCTTCACAATTTTACAACATTGAAGACAGGGTGGGATAGTCAGAGACTGGGGGGGAGGTGAGTGTTAAGATCAAGGTGGGGGGAGTTTGCAGAATAGGAATTAAAGATTAAAGTCGGAGATCAAAGGGAAGATGGGGCATGGTGAGGGAATCAGAATTAAAGGAGACTTGAAAATGGGGCAGTGTGGGTACGTTGGAGATCAGGGGGTGTTGGAGATGGCGCAGGTGGTTAAATCAGATATTAACCAATACTAGGGACGGGCTCAGAGATCAGGAAGAGTGTGAAGTGGAGTAGGGAGTCAGCGATCAGGGAGAGTTGGTGATGAGGTGAGTGGGGGTCAGAGATCAGCTAGTACTAAGGATGGGATGGATGGGAAAGTTGGAGGTCAGATAGAGTTGAAGAAGGGGAGGGGGGGTAGGGAGTTGGAGATCAGGGAGGTAGGGAATGGGTGACTACCAGACAGAGGAAGAGTAGGAAGGGATCCCCAGTGGTTATCTCACTCCAAAACAGAGACAGCGTTTTGGATACAGTTGGGGGAAATGGCTCAGCAGGGGAAGATGGTCAATGCACTGTGTCTGGCCCTACTACACAAAAGGGCAGGAAAAAGAGAGGCAGAGCTATAGTAATAGGGGATTCGTAAGGGGAAGCAAATGAGACCCCAGGATAGTGTGTTGCCTTCCCGGTACAAGGGTCAAGGATGTCGTGGAGGAGTTGTAGGACATTTTGGAGAGGGAGATGAACAGCCAGCTGTCTTGGTGCGCCTAAACCCGAACAATATAGGTAAAAAAACGGGATGAGTTTCTACAAGCTGAATTTAGGGAGTCAGGAATTAAACTAAAAAGAAGGAAATCAAAGGTATTAATTTCAGGATTACTCCCAGTGCCAAGTTCCAGTCAGAGTAGAAATGTCAGGGTAGCTAAGATGAATATGTGGCTTTAGGGATGGTGCAAGATGGAGGGATTCAAATTCCTGGGACATCGGAACTGGGGGAGGTGGGATCAGTACAAATCGGATGTCTGCACCTGGGCAGGACTGGAACCAATGTCCTAGGGGGAGTGTTTGTTAGTGCTGTTCGGAAGGGTTTACATTAATGTGGCAGGAGAATGGCAATTGATGCAGGAAGTCAGAGGGAAGGAATTACTAGGGGGCATAGGTTTAACATGCGAGGGGCAAGGTTTAAAAGAGATATACTAGGCAGATTTTTTTACACAGAGAGTAGTGGGTACTTGGAACTCGTTGCCGGGGGAGATAGTGGAAGTGGATACAATACTGAGTTTTGAGGGGCACCTTGACAAATACATGAATGAGATGGGAATAGAGGGATATGGTCCCCGGAAGGGTAGGGACTTTTAGTTCAGTGGGGTAGCATGGTCAGTGCAGGCTTGGAGGGCTGAAGGGCCTGTTCCTGTGCTGTAATTTTCTTTTCTTTTCTAAGGTGGGGGCGGAAACAAAAGGCAATGAGGGGAAAAATGGAAGGCAGAGAAACAAAAATCAGAAAGTCAACATTACATCATAATTATAAGAGGGCAATAAATGCCAAAACACAGCCTGAAGGCTCTGTCTCCATACAAGGAGTATTTGTAATAAAGTGGATGAATTAAGTGCGCAGACAGTCATTAACAGATATGATGTAATTGGGATTACGGAGACCTGGCTCCCGGGTGATCAGGGATGGGAACTCAACATCCAGGGGATTCAATATCCGGGAAAATAGAGGGAAAGGAAAGGGGGGCCGGGGCAGTGTTGCTGATTAAAGAGGAGATTAATGCAATAGTGAGGAAAGACATGAGAATAGGCTCGCAGAATACGTAAAAATGGTGCAAAAGCTTCTATAGATATGTGAAGAGAAAGAAGGAAAATGCTGGAGTTGATTATTAAAGATGCAATTACTGAGCATTTGGAAAGCAGTGACAGGATCGGTCCAAGTCAGCACGGATTCACTAAAGGGAAATCATGCTGGACAAATCTTCTGGAATTTTTTTAAGCATGTGACCAGTAGAGTGGATAAGGGTGATCCAGTGGATGTTGTGTATCTGGACGTTCAAAAGACTTTTGACAAGGTCCCACATAAGAGATTAGTGAGCAAAATGAAAGGCCATGGTATTGGGGGTAATGTATCGACTTTGATAGCCTGTCCAGTCCCATCAGGATTGGCAGATAGGAAGCAGAGAGTGGGAATAAACGGGTCCTTTTCAGAGTGGCAGGCAGTAACTAGTGGGGTTCTGAAGGGTTCAGTGTAAGGACTCCAGCTAGTCACAATGTACATTAATGATTTGGAAGAAGGAATTGAATGCAATATCTCCAAATCTGTAGATGACACTAGGCTGGATGGCAGTGTAATCTTAAAGGAGGATGTTAAGAGGCTGCAGAGCGACTTGGACAGGCAGGCTGAGTGGGCAAATACTTGGTAAATGCAGTATAATGTGGATAAATGTGAGGCTATCCACTTTGGTGGCAAAAACAGGAAGGAAGATTATTATCCGAATGGTGGCAGTTTAGGAAAAGGGGGAATGCAATGCGACCTGGGTGTGATGGTGGAACATTCGCTGAAGGTTGGCATGCAGATAAGAACATAAGAACATAAGAACATAAGAAATAGGAGCAGAAGTAGGCCATCTGGCCCTTCGAGCCTGCCCCGCCATTCAATAAGATCATGGCTGATCTGTCGTGGCTCAGTTCCACTTTCCCGCCCTCTCCCCATAACCCTTAATCCCCTCTCTTATCAAAAACCCATCAACCCGCTTCTTAAAAATATTTAGCGAGGCAGCCTCCACCACTTCAACGGGCAGAGAATTCCAGAGATTCACCACCCTTTGAGTGAAGAAGTTCCTCCTCAACTCCGTTCTGAACCGCCCCCCCTTTATCTTGAGGCTGTGCCCCCTAGTCCTACTGTCTTTTTTGAGCGGGAAGAGTCTTTCCACCTCTATCCTATCCATCCCCTTCATCATCTTATACGTCTCAATGAGATCTCCCCTCATTCTCCCCACACTACTCTAGTGCGGCCGCACTTGGAGTACTGTGTGCAGTTCTGGTCCCCGCATTACAAGAAGGATGTGGAGGCGTTGGAGAGGGTGCAGAGGAGGTTTACTAGGATGTTGCCTGGTATGGTGGGGAGGTCCTATGAGGAGAGACTGAGGGATCTAGGGTTGTTTTCGTTGGAAAGAAGGCGGCTAAGAGGGGATCTTATTGAAACATATAAGATGATTAGAGGTTTAGATAGGGTGGATAGTGATAGCCTTTTTCCTCGGATGGAGAAAGCTAGCACGAGGGGGCATGGCTTTAAATTAAGGGGGGGTAGCTACAGGACGGATGTCAGGGGTAGGTTCTTTACCCAGCGGGTGGTGAGGGATTGGAATGCCCTGCCTGCTGTAGTTGTAAATGCGTCTAGTTTGGGGGCGTTTAAGAGATCTCTGGATAGGTTTATGGACGAAAAGGGATTGGTATAGGCTAGTGGGTCATTGTTTTTGTAACTGGTCGGCGCAACATCGTGGGCCGAAGGGCCTGTTCTGCGCTGTAATGTTCTATGTTCTATGTTCTATGTTCTATGTTCTTCTAAACTCTAACGAGTACAAGCCTAGTTTATTCAGCCTCTCCTCATAGCTCAACCCCCTCAACTCCGGTATCAGCCTAGTAAACCTCCTCTGCACTCCCTCCAAGGCCAAAATATCCTTGCGCAGGTGCGGCGCCCAAAACTGCACACAGTACTCCAGCTGCGGCCTCACCAATGCCCTATACAGCTGCAGCAAGACCTCCCTACTTTTATATTCAATCCCCCTCGCTATGAAGGCCAGCATCCCATTCGCCTTCCTGACCACCTGCTGCACCTGCAGGCTGGGTTTTTGCGACTCATGCACAAGGACCCCGAGGTCCCTCTGCACCGTCGCCTGCTGCAGTTTTTCGCCACGTAAGTAATAGTCCTTCCTACCATTCTTCCTACCAAAGTGGACCACCTCACACTTGCCAACATTAAATTCCATTTGCCATTTCCTGGCCCATTCGCCCAGCCTATCTAGATCCTTCTGCAGACTCTCCACACCCTCTGCACAATTTGCCTTTCCCCCAATCTTGGTGTCATCAGCAAATTTCGACACCCTACACTCGGTTCCCTCCTCCAGATCATCTATATAAATGGTAAATAGCTGAGGCCCCAGCACCGACCCCTGGGGCACCCCACTAGTCACCAACCGCCAATCCGAATAGCACCCATTGACCCCCACTCTCTGCCTCCTATTTGACAATCAATCCTCTATCCACGCTAACACCCTACCCCCAACTCCATGTCCTCTGACCTTCTGCAGTAACCTCTTGTGAGGTACCTTATCAAACGCCTTCTGAAAATCCAGAAAGACCACATCCACCGGCTCTCCTCTATCCACCGCCCGAGACACATCCTCATAGAACTCCAGTAAATTTGTCAGACACGACTTCCCTTTAATGAAACCGTGTTGCGTCTGCCCTATCAAGCAATTCCCTTCAAGATGCCTCGCAATTTCCTCCTTAATGACGGATTCTAACATTTTACCTACCACAGACGTTAAACTAACCGGCCTGTAATTCCCCGCCTTTTGCCTGGCACCCTTCTTAAACAACGGCGTAACATTAGCCGTTTTCCAATCCTCCGGCACTTCCCCGGAATCCAGCGACGTCTGGAAAATAACCACCAAGGCATCCACTATCACCTCCGCCATTTCTTTCAGAACCCTCGGATGCATTCCATCCGGTCCTGGGGACTTGTCCACAATCAGCCCCTCCAGTCTGTTGCGCACCACCTCTCTAGTAACAGTAATGTCATTAAGACCCTCCAGTCCTACCACCTTTCCATCGCTAACACCCGGCAAATTATTCACGTCCTCCTCCGTGAAGACAGAAACAAAAAAGTTATTCAAGACCTTAGCCATATCCCCATCCCCTACCACTAGGTCCCCTTTCTCATCCGCTAAGGGACCAACGTTCACCCTAGCCAGCCTCTTCCTTTTTATATATTTATAAAAACTCTTGCTATCCTTTTTTATATTAAGCGCTAGCCCAGCTTCATAGCTTCTTCTACCCTCCTTTATCAACTTTTTTGTCAATCTTTGTTGACATTTAAACCTCTCCCAATCCTCTTCTCGCCCACTGCTCTTAGCTACTCTAAATTCCTCCGCTTTTAATTTAACACTTTCCTTCACCTCCTTCGTTATCCACGGCTTATTACCTCTCTTCCTACTGTCCTTTTTAACCATCGGAATAAATTTCTGCTGAGCACCAAGAAAGATCTCCTTAAAGATCCTCCACTGCTCCTCAGCAGACCTACCTTCCAACGCGCTCCCCCAGTCCACATTCGCCAATTCTTCTCTCATCCTACCATACTCCCCTCTATTCAAACAGAGGACGCGTGTCCGGGAACCCACTTTCTCCTCCTCCATCTGCAACAGAAACTCCACCATACAATGATCACTCTCTCCAAGAGGATCCTTCACCTCAAGGTCCCTAATTCTACCCGCCTCATTACATAGCACCAGATCCAAGATAGCTCGCTCCCTCGTCGGCTCCAACACACACTGTTCCAGGAAACTATCCCGGCAGCATTCCAAGAACTCCTCCTCGAGCCCACCTCGTCCAACATGGGTCGACCAATCAATATGCAGATTGAAATCCCCCATAACTACTGCCGTCCCATTCCTGCACGCCGCACTTATTTGCGCGTTAACAGCCCGCCCCACCTCCAGATCATTATTCGGGGGCCTATAGACGACACCCACCAGCGTCTTCCTCCCTTTGCTGTTCCTAATCTCCACCCACAACGATTCCACTTTCTGCTCTTTGGCTCCGATATCATCCCTTGCTACCACCTTGATGCTGTCCTTAATCAGCAGAGCTACGCCACCCCCTCTTTCCTCCTGCCTATCCTTCCTAAACACTTGATAGCCCTGTACATTCATCTCCCAATCCCTGTCACCTTGCAGCCACGTCTCTGTAATGGCCACCAGATCGTATCCATTTGTGTCGATCTGCGCCACCAGCTCATCCACTTTATTCCGAATGCTTCGTGCATTCAGATAAAGCGCTTTCATCCCAGCCTTCTTCTGGACCCTATTTGCCGTAACGCCACCACTTGGGACATCCTCAGCCTCTTCCCTTACCTGTACCCTATCCTTAACTGTAGACCTCCTAACATCAGCAGGTGTTCAGGAAATCTAATGGCATGCTGGCCTTCATAGCAAGAGGATTGGAGTATAGGAGTAAGTGTGTCTTGCTGCAATTATACAGGACCATGGTGAGGCCACATCTTGGGTACTGTGTGCAATTTTGATCTCCTAATCTGAGGAAGGACATGCTTACTATTGAGGGAGTCCAATGAAGGTTCAGCAGCCTGATTCCTGGAATGGCAGGACTGACATCAGAAGAGAGACTGGATCGATTGGGCTGGTACTCACTGGAATTTAGAAGGGGGTCTCATAGAAGCATATAAAATCCTGATGGGAGTGGACAGGCTAGATGTTGGAAGAATGCCCCCGATAATGGGATAATGGGATAATGGCAGAATTAAGGGTCACAGACTAGGAATAAGGGGTAAGCCATTTAGGACTGAGATGAAGAAGAACTTTTTCTCTCAGAGAGTTGTGAACCTGTGAAATTCTCTCCCACAGAAAGCTGTTGGGACCAGTTCATTAGATATGTTCAAGAGGGAGCTGGACGTGGCCCTTGTGGCTAAAAGGATCAAGAGGTATGGAGAGAAAGTGGGAGTGGGATACCGAAAGTGCATGATCCAACAATGATCATATTGAATGGTGGAGCAGGCTCGAAGGGCCGAACGGCCTTTTCCTATACCTATTTTTGATGTTTCTATGTTTCTATGGGGTGGCTGGGGTTGTCGAAGATCAGGGGAGTTGGTAATGGTGTGTAATGGGGGAGTTGGAAATCGGGGAGTCTTGATGATAGTGTGGCTGGAGAGTTGGTGATCGGAGAGTTGGTGATCGGGGAGTTTTGGTGATGGGGTGATTGGGGAATTAGAGATCATGGAGTCTTGGTGACGGGGTGGGTGGGAGTTGGGGATCAGGGAACCTTGGTAATGGGGTGGGTCAGGAGTTGGTGATTGGGGAGTGTTGGTGATGGCGTGCGTGGGGAGTTGGTGTTCGGGGAGTTTTGGTGATGGGGTGGGTGGGTGTGGAGTTGGTGGTCAGGGAGAACTGGAGATTGGATGGGTGGGGGTGGGGGTGTGGGTGGGGGGTAATTAAAGAGAGTGGGCGAGTGTGCAGTTGGTGGCTGGTAAATGGCCATTTTTTTGTACTTTCTAAGTCATATTTTCCATACTTTCATTCAAGGCATCAGCCTCCAGGATTCAGCTGGACACAGACATATGAACGCAAGGTGATTAGACAACACTTTTTTATTCTGGTTTTAGTGGTGGCTGGAATTCTAAATTCTATATCAGAATACTTAGTGAAGTGCAAAAATCAGGGCTTCCTGCTTCATTTCCCTGGTCCTTGGCACAAAGTGCACTTCTGATGTCCAACTTGCTCTGAATTTACCACACAACTTCCTCAATGTGACTGTACTGCTAAAGATGGCTAATGATTATCGGGGGAGTTACACTTGAATAATAACTTCAATAGCTGCTTTCCTTCATTGAGAACCAATGGAAAGTGTATGTCGGTCCCACTCACTGGAAATACAATTGACAGAGGGAGGAAATCAAATCAGAATAGTTTATGTCAATGCAGTGAGTTATATTCCCACTGCCCATTTGAATGATGACTTTGAGTTTGAAATAAAAAGATAATTCATGCAAGTCAATTATCTCTTTGGTGTTGATGCAGGATCTTTTTTAATTGGAACGATCCAGTAAACTTCACAAAATGATCAGAACTTTATTTTTCTCGTGTATTACCACCACTGGCCATTCTGTGGCCTGAAGCAGTTTTTTAAAAAATTTCCAATTCATTAGGGTGCCACTTGGTATCACTGAATAAATATTAATGTACCTAATTTTAATCTAATTCCAGTGCCAAATGCCCTAATTGTATCGCATTTCCAAAGAGATACTGAACAGAAATCAATGTGAAAATAGGCCTCCCATTTCACAATCTGTTTTTATCATATTTATAAACAATTTCCAAATGTACCATGTATTAAAATCATATTAAAATTAATTCAAAATAACAGAAAACATTTAATTTTACTAACTAATGGAGGGGAGAACATAAGAACATAAGAAATAGGAGCAGGAGTAGGCCATCTAGCCCTTCGAGCCTGCCCCGCCATTCAATAAGATCATGGCTGATCTGTCGCTGCTCAGTTCCACCTTCCCGCCCTCTCCCCATAACCCTTAATCCCCTCTCTTATCAAAAACCCATCAACCTGCGTCTTAAAAATATTTAGCGAGATAGCCTCCACCACTTCAATGGGCAGAGAATTCCAGAGATTCACCACCCTTTGAGTGAAGAAGTTCCTCCTCAACTCCGTTCTAAACTGCCCCCCTTTTATCTTGAGGCTGTGCCCCCTAGTCCTACTGTCTTTTTTGAGCGGGAAGAGTCTCTCCACCTCTATCCTATCCATCCCATTCATCATCTTATAAGTCTCAATGAGATCTCCCCTCATTCTTCTAAACTCTAACGAGTACAAGCCTAGTTTATTCAGCCTCTCCTCATAGCTCAACCCCCTCAACTCCGGAATCAGCCTAGTAAACCTCCTCTGCACTCCCTCCAAGGCCAAAATATCTTTGCGCAGGTGCGGCGCCCAAAACTGCACACAGTACTCCAGCTGCAGCCTCACCAATGCCCTATACAGCTGCAGCAAGACCTCCCTACTTTTATATTCAATCCCCCTCGCTATGAAGGCCAGCATCCCATTCGCCTTCCTGACCACCTGCTGCACCTGCAAGCTGGGTTTTTGCGACTCATGCACAAGGACCCCGAGGTCCCTCTGCACCGTCGCCTGCTGCAGTTTTTCGCCCCGTAAGTAATAGTCCTTCCTACCATTCTTCCTACCAAAGTGGACCACCTCACACTTGCCAACATTAAATTCCATTTGCCATTTCCTGGCCCATTCGCCCAGCCTATCTAGATCCTTCTGCAGACTCTCCACACCCTCCGCACAATTTGCCTTTCCACCAATTTTGGTGTCATCAGCAAATTTCGACACCCTGCACTCGGTTCCCTCCTCCAGATCATCTATATAAATGGTAAAAAGCTGAGGCCCCAGCTTTTTACCGTATAGTGGTGTTGTCTCTGTAATAATGGTCCAGACACCCGAAGTCATACTCTGGGGTCCCCGGTTCGAATCCCACCATGGCAGATGGTGAAATAAAGAAAAGTCTGGAATTAAAAGTTTAATAATGACCATAAAACAATTATCGTAAAAACTCATCTGGTTCACTAATGTCCTTTTAAGGAGGGAAATCTGTTGTCCTAACCTGGTCTGGCCCACATGTGACTCCAGACCCACAGCAATGTGGATGACTCTTAACTGCCCTCAGGGATGGGCAATAAATGCTGGCCCAGCCAGCGATGCCCACACCCCATGAATAAATAAAACAAATTAAAAAATTAATAAAGTAAACAATAAATTCAGTTGTAGATGCGCTTAGTTTGGGGGTGTTTAAGAGATCCATGGATAGGTTTATGGATGGAAAGGGATTGGTTTAGGTTAGAGGGTCATTGCTTTTTAACTGGTCGGCGCAACATCGTGGGCCGAAGGGCCTGTTCTGCGCTGTAATGTTCTATGTTCTATGTTCTATAAATGAATTAATCAATTTGCAATACAGAACTGCAGAGTTTTAATGATGTTTGATTTTCATGTGGGTTATTAAGGATTTCTCAGCATGTTGATGGCACAGTGGTTATCACTGCTGCCTCACAGCACCAGGACTCAGGTTCAATTCTGGCCTTGGGTGACAATCTGTGTGGAGTTTACACATTCTCCTCGTGTCTGTGTGGGTTTCCTCCGGGTGCTTTGGTTTCCTCCCACAATTCAAAAATGTGCAGGTTAGGTGGATTGGCCATGCTAAATTGCCTCTTAGTGTTCCAAGGCGTGTAGGTTAAGGGCGTCAGCAGGGTAAGTGCATGCGTACGTAGCACATGTAAGTGCGGGGTATGGGGATAGAGCAGGTGATGGGACAGACTGGGTCTGTACTCGTTGGAGTTTAGAAGGATGAGGGGGGATCTTATAGAGACGTATAAGATAATGAAGGGGATGGATAGGGTAGAGGTAGAGAGATTCTTCCTGCTTAGAAAGGACAGCAGGACTAGAGGGCACAGCCTCAAGATAAGGGGGAAGAACAGTTTAGAACGGAGTTGAGGAGGAACGTCTTCACTCAAAGGGTGGTGGATCTCTGGAATTCTCTGCCCATTGAAGTGGTGGAGGTTACCTCACTAAATATATTTAAGTCATGGGTAGATAGGTTTCTGATAGACAGGGGAATTAAGGGTTATGGGGAGAAAGCGGGAAAGTGGAACTGAGCCACGACAGATCAGCCATGATCTTATTGAATGGCGGGGCAGGCTTGAGGGGCTAGATGGCCTACTCCTGCTCCTATTTCTTATGTTCTTATGACTGGGTAAGCTGCTCAGTTGGAAAGTCGGTGCAGACTTGGTGGGTTAAAAGACCTCTTTCTGCAGTGTAGGGATTCTATGATTGGTTTAATATTATATATTAAATTTTTCCTGTGAACTCAGATCACTCAATCCTTTTCTACCTATACTTACAATGGCATGGTTGGCCTGAATCTGTGTTAATTGTGGTTCATTCTCATCTCATCTCACTAGGTTGTGAGTTGAAGGTCTGGTCCAGGGACTTGAACACACAAAGCCTGAGCTGACACTCCAATACAGTACAATGGGAGTGCTATATTGTTGGGGAAGTCTTTGTGTCTAATGGGTTTTATCACTTCATTCGCCTTTGATCAATCTGATGTCCAACAGATCTGGACTAGTTTTGCACTTTGGCTTCAAGCATATTTGTAATTTTTATGTAACTGTTAAAGTTAAAAGAATTCCAATTTCTCCTTCTTTGTTTCCATGCCAATTTCTGTCTCATTGTGCTCCTGTGAAGTGCCTTGGGGAACATTTTCCGACACGAGTGGCACTATATAAATGTGAGTTGTTGGTTGCTGATAACCTTTCTGGCAGAGAGACAGTTCCAGCTCGAATCACCTCTATTGTTATTTCAGCTTTATTGCAAATCACTTACCCATTAAACAGCAAAGGGTGGACTTTCTGCTTTGGGGGGTGGGGGCGGCAGTCAGCCATCTGTTCACAAGTATACTGCTTTTTTGAAGTGAAGTTATGGTTCAGGTTTCTGCTTAAATTCAGTTGTCTAATTACAAACATAAATGAACAAGTGCAATCAGGCAGCATAATAGAACACAATAATTTATTTATTTTTCCTTATAATTAAAAAAATTCCTTGTTATATTTAGGAGTGGCAATTTGATGCAGCCTTATTAATACACCTGAAAATAGCTTTATCTAAACAATAAAACATTTTAATATGTATTTAATAAGTGACCAAGCTGGTTTTACATCATTGAAAAATACTGTGAAGCATTATACTAAACTATTTATGAGTTTCATTTCTGTACCACAGTAAGATTCTTCTTACATTTAATATTTAAAAACTTTTCAAATGTGTTGACTGATGCTTTTGTGCCTAAAAATAAACATAATTTTTGAAAGATGACTTCTGTTTTTTATACAATAAAAAAATCCCCAAGAAGACCCCTGCATACATTTGATGCATTTTGAAATGGATATGGCTAATTATTTTGCAGCGGATCTGCTTGGGCAGTAATCGAAGGGTACTTTTTTTTTAATGTGTTCATTTGGAAATATTTTCAAGGGCATCAATCTTATTGAGCCTAAGATTTCACCGCGCCTCTTAGCTGTACTTCAGAAAGTGCATGTTCCCCAGAGAAAGGCTGTTGCCTTCTTACAAACCTTATCAACACATTAGAAAACAGTCATTAACAGACTGTTCGATCATTGCAAGCAGTAATGGCTTACTTATGTTGCGATAATTATATCGCCTGATACAGGTTAAATTATACTGAGTAGAGTGTGATTAAGTATTATTAAAACAAAATAATTTTTACTATACATGAGTCAAACAAAGCAAACACTGAATGCTATCTGTGACAACCACCTATACACCTTCAGACTGCAATGGTTCAAGAAGGCAATTCATCTCCACTTTCCTAAGGGCAATGGGAATGGACAAATGCAATCTTTGGCAGCTATGTCAGCATCCCATGAAAGAATTTTTAAAAATGACCCTGGAGATCAATGTGGGAACTCCTCGCAATGGGACAGCAGGGCAGCCTTTGCTGCCAGGGATGTGCAGGGAGTGGGTGCTCATGGAGTCTGAAGATGCCATGTCCCACTCCCCATCTACCCAGGAAGCCACCAAGAGGCCATATCCACGCAACTGTCCCCACCCTCCCCCCTTTCAGGAAGCCCTCCTGATGCAGCTCCCAGCAATTTATTTCCACCTCCCATCTCCCCAGCTCACCCAGGGGTAGGTAAAGTCTCACCTAAAGTTCCTTATTAAATGAGATGCAAGAAATAATACATTTGAGAAGCTTACCCATTTCTCTGAGCTCTAATTTATAACATTGATCCTGGCGGGTACTCTTGTTTCTCCTTTCTCTGGTCCAGTGAAGGTTACTACCTATATGGGCCTCACATTCTCTATTTGCTTCACAAAACCTTCTGAAGAATTAAGGCTAATAATAAAATAAATGAGAGATTTATGTTCGGCAAGTGGTTTGAAAAATAGAAAGGTACAGGTTTATACATCCTAAAATATTTTACAACCAATAAAATGGTGTTGCAATGTAGACACCGTGTGTAATGTAGATCTACAGAGTGATATCAGAAACACAGCAGCAAAGTTCCATGAACAGCAATGAGGAAATAACCAGATAATGATTAGAATCTTACCACCACGCCCATCTCGGAATCGGAGCGGGAGCCGCTTGCTGAATGGAATTCTCACTTGGTCTCGGGGGGGATTTCACGAGCTTTGCCCAAACAAAGCGGTAAAATACTGGCCAATATGTTTCAGTGACATTAGATACAATTGGTGAAAGTTCAGCAAGCTTTTCCAGTTCTCACACCTGGGCACAGTGAACTGTGGACAATCAGCTAGAGATGCCTAAGTTTCCAGAAAACAACCCAGCTGATATTCCTTCCACATAAATACATGGAGGGAAGACAGGAAATTATTCTTTACAAATGAACATCCGCTACCCAATCCTCCCAGCTAATTTTGTTTTATGTGCACAAGAGCCATCAAGGCTGTTCTCCTAATGTTCAATAATGCCCTTGGCAGTGAGTTGTGATTTTGGATTGTGATCCAAAACACCTAACAATCTTCAATCTGCTACTATACACATTAGTGTTTTGTTTCCAAGCATTTCACTACATCCAATCTTCTTCCACTCTCCCTTTTTCATTCATAAAAATGTCCTAACAATATAACAGAAAAGACAGCAGGAAAGTGATAAGCAAAGTTGCCTGAATGAGTGCAACAACACTGAAGAAACTCGCCACCATCCAGGTCAAAGAAGCCTTCTTGATTGGCACTGATTCACCACCTTCAACATCCATTCCCTCCACCACTGAGGCACAGTGGCAGCAATGTGTACCATCTACAAGATGCGTTCTCACCACTCATTCAGGATCCTTTGACAGCACATTCCAAACACAAGACCTCAACCATCTCAAAGGACAAGGCAGAAGATGCTTAGGAATACCATCAGCTGCAGGTTCCTCGCCAAACCTCATACCATCCTGAATGGTGACTACATCACCATTCACCGTCACCGGATCAAAATCCAGAAACTCCCTCCCGATCAGCACTGTAGATGGACCTACACCATCTCCAAGAAGGTGGCTCACCACCACCTCCTCAAGTTAGAGATGGACAATAAACGCTGGTCCAGCCAGTGCCATTCACATCCAGTGAAAGAATGACAAAAAAATGACTTGAAAAGAATGATAAGGAAAAAAAGAGAAGGAAAAATTAGTACAAATGCAACTGAGTGTAGAAGAAATGGAAGATAGAAAGATGGGAATTTTTGATTTGATTTGATTCACTACTGTCTCATACATTAGAAAACAGTGAAAAGTATTGTTTCTTACATGTTTTATGGACAATGCATACTGTTCATAGAGCACATGGGGAGAAAGAAAGGAGCTGGTGCAGAATGTAGTGTTACAGTCAATGGATGGGAGGTTGGTTTGTGTGATGGATTGGGCAATGGTCACAAACCTTTGTAGTTTCTTGCGGTCTTGGTCAGAGCAGGAGCCAAACCAAGCTGTGATACGCCTGGAAAGAATGCTTTCAATGGTGCATCTGTAAAAGTTGGTGAGAGTTGCAGCAGTCATGCCGAATTTCCTTAACTTCCTCAGAAAGTAACGGCATTAGTGGGTTTTCTTAACTGTAACATCAGCATAAAGTGAGCAGGACAAGTTGTTGGTGACCTGGACACTTAGAAACATAAAGCTCTCGACCGTTTCCACCTCATCAATGTTGATGGAGACACGGGCATGTTGGGAGCCAGTACGCACACCTCCAGGGCTGGAGGCTGAGGTTGGAATCAGGGCTTTGTTTGGAATAGATCTGTATAGTTGTGCTGTTTAACCCTTCATTGTACATAGTTCTTCTCTATTAATAAATCCTTTAGTGGGTTTTTGCCAGATCGAGTTGCCTCAAATTACCACAAGAATCATTCAGAAATCCTAGAAATTTATAGCACGGAAGGAGGCAATTCAGCCCATTGTATACGTGCTGACATCAAGGAACCATCCAGCCTAATCCTGCTTTCTGACTCTTGATCCTTGTAGGTTACAACATTGCAAGTATATATCTGAGTACTTTGTAAATGTTTTGAGGGTTTCAGCTTCTAACTGTCCTTCAGAAAGTACCATAATGCCCATTTCCTCTTGAATCACCTTTAATCCTTGTATCCGCTACGCTAAATCTGTGCTGCCTGGTTTTATATATATATAAAATAGCTGGCGTAACTTTCCGGTCGCACTTGCACCACCCCCCCCCCACCCACCCACCCACCACAATTCCTATGGTGGACAGGATAGGAAAAATCCCCCCAATATGTGTGTAACATAATGTAGTAAAAGTTATAAATGGGGCAAGTTAGTTTCAAGTTTATAGAGTCATGGAATCCTGACAGTGCAAAAGGAGGCTAATTAATTTTAAATAAATCACAGTTCAAACAGTAGCTTCCACATTGAGTCCCCAGAATCCCCCAGCTCCATACCCCACCCCAAAACCAGACTCACCATGGGTGAAGATGCTCCCTGTAACAAGATGATTAAACTATTTGTTCTAATGTGCTGACATTTGGAGCTTGGAGTCGATCTCTCTTTCTCACCCAAATGGATCATTTGACACAAATAGCTGGAACCCTTTTGATTAGCTTATTCGATGTTATAATCCACGTTAATAGGTTGAAGAATGAAATGCATGGAATCTTTGCAAAGTTTTGACTTTTTTTTTACAATGCTCCTGTGAGGCACCTT
Organism: Carcharhinus amblyrhynchos; assembly: GCF_965287045.1. NCBI lineage: Eukaryota > Metazoa > Chordata > Chondrichthyes > Carcharhiniformes > Carcharhinidae > Carcharhinus > Carcharhinus amblyrhynchos. The sequence goes on from NC_137327.1 coordinate 137,909,569, forward strand.
GCCACATTTTATTCCAGTTAAAGGCAGCCTTGATGACCAGCTCAGGATTCTGTTCAGGACAGTTTCTCAGAACAACATGTTGTGGAACTCAGTAACAGGCTATTTTTGGTTTGTAATGTGTAATGAGGCAGGATGAATTAATGGAACAAAAACAAAAAACACTGACAAAACTCAGCGAGTCAGACAACACTTCTGGAAACAGAGTTAATGGTTCAGGTCAATGACCTTTTATTTTTTTTTAATCAATTTGTGAGACATGGGGGTTGCTGGCTGGCCAACATTTATTTCCATCCCTAGTTACCTGAGGGCAGCTGCAAGTCAACCACATTGCTGTGGGCCTGGAGTCACATGTAGGCCAGACCAGGTCAGGACAACAGATTTCCTTCCCTAAAGGACATTAGTGAACCAGATTGGTTTTTCTGACAATCAACAATGGTTTTATGGTTGTCACAGTTTCTTAATTCCAGATATTTTGTGTGGGCGCTACCTCCCTGTTGTATATTTTATTCCTTATTCTACATTCTCAGCTATTTACAATCAATGTTAATGACTTGAAGGAACAGAATGTTTTGTAACTGGATTTGCTAACAATGCAACAGATAAGCAGGAAAGCAAGTTGAGGGGAGGACAAAACAGTCTGCAAAGGGATAGGTTGAGTGAGTGGGCTGAAGTGATACAGAGGGATTTGGGTGTCCTCATATATGAATAAAAAAATGTTTACTGGCAGGCACAGCAAGTAATTCATAGAATCCCAACACTGCAGAAAGAGGCCATTCAGCCCGTTGAGCCTGCAATAATCACAATAATCACACCCAGGCCCTATCCCCACGTATTTACCCTGCTAATCCCTCCAACACTAAGGGGCAATTTAGCATAACCACTCAGCCGAACTTGCACATCGTTGCAGTGTGGGAAGAAACCGGAGCACCTGGAGGAAACCCAAGCAGACATGGGGGAATGTGCAAACTCCACACAGATAGTGACCTAAGGCAGAAATTGAACCCAAGTCCTTGGCACTGTGAGGCAGCAGTGCTAACCACTGTGCCGCTGGAAGACAAATGGTTTAAGGGAAGACAAATGATTTATTGGCCTATATTGAAAGAGGAATGGAGAACGTAAATGGTGAACACTTGTTACAGTTGTCAGGGTGTTAAAGAGACTACACTGAGGGTACTGCAGAAAATTTTGGTCTCTTTATTTAAAGATGGATTTACTTTCATTGGAGGCAGTTCACAGCAGATCCACTCGGTCAATTCCTGCAGTAAAAAGGTGGTTTAATGAGGAAAGGTTGAGCTGGTTGGGCCTATTTCATTGGAGTTCAGAAGGATGAGACGCTATCTAATTGCAACATACAACTTCTAAAGGGGTTTAACAGGGTAAATGCTGAGAGGATGTTTTCCCTTGTTGGGGAATCTGGAACTAGGATCACAGTTTAAAAAGGTGTCTCCCATTTAAGGTAGAGATGAGGAGGAATTGCTGATCTTTGGAGTTCTCTTCCCCAGGAAGCAGTGAAGGCTGGGTCATTGAATACACTTAAGGCTGAGTTAGGCAGATTTTTGATTGCTAATGGAGTCAAACATGAGGCACAGGCAGGAAAGGTCACAATCAAATCAGTCATGACCTTATCGAATAGCAGAGCAGGTTCAAGGGGTTCAAAGGCCTCAAGTGCCATCGAGCCAATGTTTTGCCTTGTGTTACAGTTACATGAATGTGCAGACAGGGACCTATCCGATAGAAACACAGGAAAGAGGAGCAGGGGTCGGACACTGAGCCCATCAAGCCTGTTCCGCTGTTCAGTGGGATCATGCTGATTCTCCATCTCAATGCCATTTTCCTTCTTTCTCCCTGTAAGTGGAACCCCTAATGCGGTAGTAAGATTTTTAAACTAGTAGGCATTAAGGCACTGACAGAACTAGCAGCATTCAGTTAAATGACTTTTAAAATAAGTCGATGAACTAACAAGGAGCAGCATGTCTGAATCCCCGCACCTCTCAATGAGTGTCTGCCTGGGAACCAGGATGTCAAAGAACCCTACAGTGCAGAACGGGTTCATTCAGCTGATCGAGTCTGCACCGACCACAATCCCACCCAGGCTCTATCCCCATAACCCCATGCATTTACCCTAGCTGGTCCTCTTGACACTAATGGGCAACTTAGCATGGACAAGCCACCTAACCCACACATCTTTGGACAGTGGGAGGAAATTGGAACACCCGGAGGAAACCCACGCAGACATGGGGAGAATGTGCAGCCTCCTTGGAGGCTACCTCGCTAAATATTTTTAAGACGCGGGTTGATGGGTTTTTGATAAGAGAGGGGATTAAGGGTTATGGGGAGAGGGCGGGAATGTGGAACTGAGCCACGACAGATCAGCCATGATCTTATTGAATGGCGGGGCAGGCTCGAAGGGCTAGTTGGCCTACTCCTGCTCCTATTTCTTATGTTTCTTATGTTTCTTATGTGACCCAAGCTGGGAGTCGAACCCGGGTCCCTGGCGCTGTGAGGTAACAGTGCGAATCACTGACCTGCTTATGTCAGATAGCCCCAGAAGCTGCTGCAGCCAGGTCCTCTTGCAATTGTGCTTCTCAAGACCACGGAAACATCTCAACAGCCCTTGACTAAACCACCGAGCTCCGAGCCTGAACTCACTGGGGGAGCATTACTACAGCAGGTAAAAGAGCACTTCAGACAAGCACTAATTAGCATACCTACAAATCTGTAAGTGAAAAAAGATTACAAACCTTTTTGATCTGAGTATCAATGTTGGTCTTTGAGTGCATTTAGTTTATTCAAAGGTGGAGGAACTATTAGAACATAGAACAGTACAGCACAGTACAGGCCCTTCAGCCCTCAATGTTGTGCTGAGTGATTCCAAACCCAAGATCAAGCTATCCCACTCCCTATCATTCTGGTGTGCTCCATGTGCCTATCCAATAACCACTTGAAAGTTCCTAAAGTGTCCGACTCCACTATCACAGCAGGCAGTGCATTCCACACCCCAACCACTCTCTCAGTAAAGAATCTACCTCGGACATCCCTCCAATATCTCCCACCATGAACTTTATGCCCCCTTGTAACAGCTACATCCACCCAAGGAAATAGTCTCTGCACCTCCACTCTATCAATCCCTCTCATCATCTCAAACTTTTGTTAAGTTGCCTCTCATCCTCCTCCGCTCTAAAGAGAAAAGCCCCAGCTCCCTCAACCTTTCCTCATAAGACCTACCCTCCAAACCAGGCAGCATCCTGGTAAATCTCCTCTGCACTCTCTCCAATGCTTCCACATCCTTCTTATAGTGAGGTGACCAGAACTGAACACAATATTCCAAATGTGGTCTCACCAAGGTCCTGTATAGTTGCAGCATAACCCCATGGCTCATAAACTCAAACCCCCTGTTAATAAACGGTAACACACTATAAGCCTTCTTCACGGCTCTATCCACTTGAATGGCAACCTTCAGAGATCTGTGGATATGAATCCCAAGATCCCTCTGCTCCTCCACATTCCTCAGAATCCTGCCGTTGACCCTGTAATCTGCATTCAAGTTTGTCCTACCAAAATGAATCACCTCACACTTATCAGGGTTAAACTCCACCTGCCACTTTTCGGCCCAGCTCTGCATCCTATCAATGTCTCTTTGCAGCCGACAAGAGCCCTCCACCTCATCCACTACTCCACCAATCTTGGTGTCATCAGCAAATTTAGTAACCTACCTTTCAGCCCTCTTTTCCAAGTCATTGATAAAAATCACAAATAGCGGAGGGCCCAGCACTGATCCCTGTGGTACACCGCTGGTAACTGGCCTCCAGTCTGAAAATTTTCCTTCCACCACCACTCTCTGTCTTCGGCCAAATTTCCTTCTATCCCACACCTTATCTTCTTCATGAGCCTACCATGGGGAACCTTATCAAATGCCTTACTAAAATCTATGTATACAACATCAACTGCTCTACCTTCATCTACACACTTAGTTACCTCCTCAAAGGATTCAATCAAATTTGTGAGGCTTGCCTCTCACAAAACTGTGCTGACTATCTCGGATTAAACTACATCTTTCCCAATGGTCATAAATCCTATCTCTCAGGACCCTTTCCATTAACTTACCAACCTCCGAAGTAAGACTAACCGGCCTATAATTACCAGGATCGTTCCTATTTCCTTTCTTAAAGAGGGGAACAACATTCGCCACGCTCGTCCTCTGGCACAATCCCCGTGGACAGTAAGAACTCATAGATCAAAGCGAAAGGCTCCGCAATCTCATCCCTTGCCTCCCAAAGTATCTTAGGATGTATCCCATCTGGCCCAGGGGACTTATCGACCCTCAGGTTTTTCAAAATTGCGAATACATTTCCCCTCAGAACATCTACCTCCTCGATCCTATCAGCCTGTATCACACTCTCATCCTCAAAAACATGGCCCCTCTCCTTAGTGAACACTGAAGAAAAGTATTCACTCAACGCCTCACCTATCTCTTCTGACTCCATGCACAAGTTCGCACTACTATCCTTGACTGGCCCTAACCTCACCCTGGCCATTCTTTTATTTCTCACATAAGAGTAAAAAGTCTTGAGGTTTTCTTTTATCCGACCCGCCAAGGACTTCTCATTCCCTCTCCTAGCTCTCCTAAACCCTTTCTTTAACTCATCCCCAGCTATCTTGTAACCCTCAAGCGACCCAACTGAACCTTGTTTTTTCATCCTTAGATACACTTCCTTTTTCCTCTTAACAAGACATTAGACATAATATTTCGTAGATGGGGTGGGGGTTACTTCACTGGAATTTCTGCAGGCAGCTGTTGGAGTGCTTCACTTTTCTCCCTGACATCATTGTACTGTTTCATCATACTGAAGCCTCACTACAGGAAGGATGTGGAGGCTATTGAGAGGGTGCAGAGGAGATTTACAAGGCTTGGGTGGCATGAGGATAGGTTGAGAGAGCTCGGTCTCTTCTCCCTGGAGAGATGAAGGTTGAGAGGCGACCTGATAGAGGTTTATAAGATGTTGAGAGGAATAGATAGGGTGGATTCTCGGAGGCTATTTCCCAGGGCTGAAATGGTCGCTACGAGAGGACACAGGTTTAAGGTGCTGGGGAGAAAGTACAGAGAAGATGTTAGGGGTAAGTTTTTCACTCAGAGGGTGGTGAGTGAATGGAATCGGCTGCTGTCAGTGGTGGTAGAGGCGAACTCGCTGGGGTCTTTTAAGAGACTTCTGGATGAGTATATGGGGTTTAATGGGATTGAGGGTTATAGATAGGCCTGGTAGGTAGGGATATGATCGGTGCAACCTGTGAGCCGAAGGGCCTGTTTGTGCTGTAGTGTTCTATGTTCAACGAAGGCTCAATGTATTGTCCTCCTTGTGGAATAAAGTAATGCATGCTACTATCTTTTGGAATACTGTGGGCTATGTAGCACAGGAAACTTTCAACTCTGTCCAAGAATTGAACCCATTGCTTATGGACTCCCGTGTTCTGCTCACTGAGATCTCTGGTTAAGTCATGGAACTGATTTTAACACCTTCCCAGGAGTGTGCAGATCCCTGCATGCTGTGCTGCTCCTGATCATATATTAGTTGTATATTAATAGAGTGAAAGCCAGTGTGTTTCAGGAAAGCACTGGGGTTGTCTGAAAGAATCCTCAAGGTGAAAAGAGTACAGCAAATGACATCCTGAACTCTTCTGTAATGTGCAACATTGCTTGTGTCTTTTCACAAGTACATAGGGATTTGTATGTGCTGAAGGATATTACTGAAGCTTGGGGCAGTTGCCACAGAGGCACAATGGGGATAAATCACTGTCAAAGCCTTCTTACAGTAAGAAGTCTCACAACATCAGGTTAAAGTCCAACAGGTTTATCTGGTAGCACAAGCCACTAGCTTTTGGAGCGCTCACTGCTCCTTCATCGGGTGAGTGGGAGTTCTGTTCACAAACAGGGCATATAAAGACACAAACACAATTTACAAAATAATGGTTGGAATGCGAGTCTTTACAGGTACAAACAATGTGAGTGAAGAGAGGGTTGAGCTCAGGTTAAAGAGATGTGTATTGTCTCCAGCCAGAACAGTTAGTGAGATTTTGCAAGCCCAGGCAAGTCACGGGGGTTACAGATAGTGTGACATGAACCCAAGATCCCTGTTGAGACCGTCCTCATGTGTGCGGAACTTGGCTATCAGTCTCTGCTCAGTGACTCTGCGCTGTCGTGTGTCATGAAGGCTGCCTTGGAGAATGCTTACCCGAAGATCAGAGGTCGAATGCCCGTGACCACTGATGTGTTCCCCAACAGGAAGAGAACAGTCTTGCTTGGTGATTGTCGAACAGTGTTCATTCATCCATTGTCGTAGCGTCTGCATGGTCTCCTCAGTGTGACATGCCTCGGGACATCCTTTCTTGCAGCGTATCAGGTAGACAACATTGGCCGAGTTGCCAGGTACCGTGTACCTGGTGAATGGTGTTTTCATGTGAGATGATGGCATCTGTGTCAATCTGACATGTCTTGCAGAGGTTGCTGTGGCAGGGTTGTGTGGTGTCCTGGTCACTGTTCTCCTGAAGACTGGGTAGTTTGCTGCAGACAATGGTCTGTTTGAGGTTATGCGGTTAATGAAGGCAAGAAGTGGGGGTGTGGGGATAGCCCTGGCGAGATGTTTGTCTTCATCAATGACATATTGAAGGTTCTGGAGAAGATGTCGCAGCTTCTCTGCTCTGGGGAAGTAATGGATGGCGAAGGGTACACTGTTCACCGTGTGTTTTCTGAGGAGGTCAGAGCAGTTTTTGGCGGTGGCGCATCAGAACTGTCGATCGATGAGTCGAGTGCCATATCTTGTTCTTATGAGGTCATTTTTCAGCGTCTAGAGGTGTCTGTTGCGATCCTCCTCATCTGAGCAGACCCTGTGTATACGGAGGGCTTGTCCGTAGGGGATGGCTTCTTTAATGTGTTTAGGGTGGAAGCTGGAGAAGTGGAGCATTGTGAGGTTATCCATGGGCTTGCGGTACAGTGAGGTGCTGAGGTGACCATCCTTGATGGAGATGCATGTGTCCAAGGATACAACAGATTCCGGAGAGTAGTCCACGGTGAGTCTGATGGTGGGATGGAACTTGTTGATGTCATCATATAGTTGTTTCAGTGATTGTTCACCATGAGTCCAAAGGAAGAAATCTATGTACAGTGTATAGCAATGGTTGAGGGTCCTGTGCGGTGAAGAGGTCTTGTTTGAACCTTATAAGCCTTTTTAGCCATAGTGCACCAAGAAGACAGAAATTGTATAGAACCCCCTTGAGCTGTATGACTCACATTGAATGCATACGATGAATATTACATGCATCATAATTGTATTGAAGAATCTCAGAGTGCAACTTGCTCTGTGTAGACAACTTAAATATCATTGTACCCTTTGTAATAACCCTTTTGAAATGTCTGTCATTTTTTTGACTGTATTAGAGCACTTTAAGGTGCATCATAATCTGTGGAGAAAGCATGGATATTATTGAGCTTTGTGTCTTGGTCTTTTTGAAATGTTAGTAATGTTCGTTCAGATATTTTATGATCATTGTGTATTTCTGCAAAAAAAAAAGATTTGTACTGAGGCCCCAGTAGTGGAGGTTGGCTACACGCTCTGAGTCCATTTAGCAAGGACAGCTGTTGCCGTGGCAAATCAAAGCCTACCATTTGACAGATGGGGTTTGTCACAAGGAACTTGTTAACGACTTCCCTTGTTTCCTATTTCTTGATCTAAAGGATGCTCACTAGTACATCCTAATCTGGAAGTGTGCTCCATACAAGGTGCTAAGATGAAAGGCTGGCAATAGGTGGGATGAACGCATCATCGTGGAGTGGGTAAGTGTGATATAGGAATGGTTTCAACCAAGTTTTCGACAGTCGATTAGTTAACCTTACTCAGCTGCATTATTAGTATATCCCTCAGTTCCTTCTCTTTCCAGAAAGACATTTTGTTAGCTCATGCACATTTTTACTCTAAGACAAATGCAAACTACTGTCCATACTGGTAATCTGAAACAAAACAATAAGGAAGTGCTGGAAATACTCAGTAAGTTGGGCAGCCCCTGTGAAGAGACAAGCAGAGTTAACGGGGGCGATTCTCCCGCAGATGTTCTGGGGGGGTCCAGTTGGAAGAATCGTGCGTTGGCCATTTCGCGGGATTGCCACAAGCATTCCCAATAAATGCACGACTCCCAGAGCCAGAGAATAGGGAACAGGCACCGTCGGGACCGTGCTGGAAACCGACAGGAAGAGAGGGAAGTCATTCAAATCTTAGTAAAATATGTTTTAAAGCTATTTTGCATGTGATTATCAGGCCTGGTATGGTACTTGCCGAGTCCGATAGCATCTCATTCTCCACCGGGGTACTTCACTCCAGCGGGATTTAGAGTAGCCCCCCACCTTCGGGGAACTAGCGGGAGACCCCGTCAGAGTGAAGGGGGTGCAGTTGGGCAGTAGGGGGATGGTGCCCCTGGGCATGGGCACCCTGGCAGTACCAGTCTGTGCCCCCCGCACTTCCCATCTTGGCACTGCCGACTGGGTATGGGGCATTGTTAAGGGAGGGGCAGGGCCTATTGTGGGTGTGGTCTAGGGGGTGATTGGTAGGGGTAGGGGATTCTGTTGCCCTAGGGACTGGTCTGGGTTGGAGTGAGGCCAGCGATCGGAGCGGCTCGGGGTGGTGGGGGGTGGGGGGTGGGGGGTGGTGGGTGGGGGGGGAGAAATGTCTGCCCCCGGAGGTGGGTCTGACCCTGAGAGGAGGGGGGTGGAGGGTCTGCTGGGGTAAGGGGGGGGGGCAGGATTACCACTTCTGGAAGGGTGGGCTGAACATTGGGGTTGGGGGGTGGGGTCAGGGCTGGCTGCAAATTTTTGTGGAGCCTGCGATTGGACCATGGTGGGGGGTGCTGGAGGGGCAGCACTGGGGGGGGTCCCGCGTTGGCCAGCGATCGAGTTGGCCTGCAAATGGGGAGACTGACATTTCGCCGCCACTGACATTTCGTCGAACTGTCAGACTCCAGAGCGAATAGCCCACCTACCCGGGTTTTTAATGATATTCACAATTGTGACCTCTACATTGCCCAGAGTGCGGAGATTCAGGTCTGAGGCTGTACTGAAGAAACAGACGTAATCTACAGCGGTTATCTCACCAATTCAGCACTTTTGGGAGAATCACCTCAGGTTAGACACTCATGTTTGGCTGAATATCCTTCCTACTCCACAAGTCTGATACTCTTATAATAAAACTTCTGCTGACTTCACTGCTCCCTCCCAGATTTTAATTATTCAATGTATGTCCCCTGGTATTCTGTAGTGGAATTTGCCGAGTCATAGTCTTGTGATGCTTTATCACCAACTTCCTGCGTACGTAGAGAACTGTAACATATGGAAGTGTTTTAGGGAATTTTGGGGCACTGAATCTGCTATTTGCCAAACTCTGTGTACATGTGTGGTTAAAGTATCACAATTCTTTACTCTGCACTTCCTTAAATAAATATGACAGTCTGGGATTTCAGCATTACTGCAAAACGAACACCTTATTCAAAGTGATTTTCTGTTCATTTATAAAGTGTTGGAAATGAGTAACAATATGGTCTTAGAGTCTGCATTATTCAACACGGACAAATTTCAGTTGGTGTTTGATAATTCCATGGTGCTAACACAAGTGTATTAGCAGTAATATTTTATTATTGGAAGGCATAAAGTTTTAACTGATTCAAGTGGCTGCACATTAATAAATCTAGAATTATGAATGGCCGATTGACTAGAATTTACTCTTGTTGTTTGAATGCTATCATCAATTATGGAGTAAAGTTTAAATAATTCATGGATGCCTTTGGAATTCCAAGTTTAATTATGGCTTTGACACTTTCTCTATTTACTATCAACGTTTTTTTTGATTTGTTCATGGGAAGTAGGCACCATTGGCTGGGCCAATATTTATTACCCATCCCTGGGGGCATTTGAGAATCAGCCACATTGCTGTTGATCTGGAGTCACGTGTAGTCAGGCCAGATAAGAACAGATAAGATTTCTTTCCCTAAAAGAACATGAGTGAACCAGATGGGTTCTTAACAACAATTGACAAAAGTTTTGCAGTTATTAGTAGATTGTTTTCAATCCCAGAATTTTATTGGATTCAAATTTCACCATCTGCCATGGTGGGATTTGAACCCAGATCCCCAGGGCATTAACATGGAACTCTGGGTTCATTAGTCCTGTGCCAATGCCATTACACCACTGCCTCCCCCTACAGTGCTGTGGTGCAAAGAAGACCATTGACACAGTGTTGCACAGTAGGTCATTGACTGGAATGGAGTGATTAACATCCCTTGTACAGAGGGTAGCAGTGGAAAGGTGCATTTCTGAATGGAGGGCTGTGATAAGTGACGTTCCTCAGGGATCAGTGCTGGGATCTTTGCTGTTTGTAATATATATGTAAATAATTTGAAGAAAAATGTAACTGGATTGATTAGTAAGTTTGTGGATGACACAAAGGTTGGTGGATTTGTGGATAGTGATGAGGACCATCAGAGGATACAGCAGGATATTGATCAGTTGGAGACTTGGGCAGAGAGATGGCAGACGGAGTTTAATCCGGACAAATGTGAGGTGATGCACTTTGGAAGGTCTAATACAGATAGGAAATATACAGTAAATGGCAGAAACCTTAAGAGTATTGATAGGCAGAGGGATCTGGGCGTACAGGTGCACAGGTCACTGAAAGTGGCAATGCAGGTGGAGAAGGTAGTCAAGAAGGCATACGGCATGCTTGCCTTCATCAGCTGGGGTACTTAGTTTAAAAATTGGCAAATCATGTTGCCGCTTTATAGAACCTTAGTTAGGCCACACTTGGAATATAGTGTTCAATTCTGGTCGCCACACTACCAGAAGGATGTGGAGGCTTTGGAGAGGGTACAGAAAAGATTTACCAGGATGTTGCCTGGTATGGAGGGCATTAGCTACGAGGAGAGATTGGAGAAACTTAGTTTGTTCTCACTGGAGCGACGGAAGTTGAGGGGAGACCTGATAGAAGTCTACAAGATTATGAGGGGCACGGACAGAGTGGATAGTCAGAAGCTTTTTCCCAGGGTGGAAGAGTCAATTACTGGGGGCACAGGTTTAAGGTGCGAGGGGCAAGGTTTAAAGGAGATGTATGAGGCAGATTTTTTTTTACACAGAGAGTAGTGGGTGCCTGGAACTCGTTGCTGGGGAGGTAGTGGAAGCAGATACGGTAGTGACTTTTAAGGGGCATCTTCACAAGTACATGAATAGGATGGAAATAGAGGGATGTGGTCCCCGGAAGGGTAGGGAGTTTTAGTTAAGTTAGGCAGCATGGTTGGTGCAAACTTGGAGGGCCAAAGGGCCTGTTCCTGTGCTGTGATTTTCTTTGTAATGTTTTGAGATTAACCATGGTGAGTTTCAAGAATTAGGTACGTACCCGAATCTTAAACATGATGAGCAGAAAAGTGTGATCATTACAAGCTGGAGGTGAGCTTGGATCATATTGGTATAGACGAAATATTAAGTAATAGGGGCAGGAGCAGGCCAGTCAGCTCTTCAAGCCTACTCCATCATTCAATAAGATCATGGGAGATCTGGTTATTTGATTTGACTTGATTTATTATTGCCACAGTAATAGAGTGCAGTGAAAAGTATTGCTTCTCGTGTGCTATACAGACAAAGCATACTGTTGACAGAGAAGGAATGAAGATGGCACAGAATGTAATGTTACAGTCATAGCTAGTGTGTAGAGAAAAATCAACATAATGCAAGATAGGTCCATTCAAAAGTCTGATGGCAGTGGGGAAGAAATTGTGCTTGTATCAGTAGTCAGTTGATGTCTGATCTAAGACTTTTGTATCTTTTTCCCAACAGAAGGAGGTGGAAGAGAGAATGTCCAGGGTACGTGGAGTCCTTGATTATGCCGGCTGCTTTGCCGAGGCAGTGGGAAGTGTAGACAGTGTCAATGGATGGGAGGCTGGTTTGCGTCTAGGGTCTAGGGCTCCATTCTTGACCCTTTCTCACGGTCTTGGACAGAACAGGAGCCAGACCAAGCTGACATACATCTGGAAAGGATACTTTCTATGGCCTTAGCTCCATTTTCCTCTCACAACCCTTGACTGCCTGTCAATTAAAAATCTGCCTTGAATGACTTCAGCTTGCACTGCTCTCTGGTGAAGAAAATTCCAAAGATTTATGACCCTCGGAGGGAAGAGATTGCTCCTCATTTTTGTCTTAATTTGAAATGGTGCTCCCTGATTTTAGATTCCACAATGAAGGGAAACATTCTCCCCCGTTAATCCCCCTGAAAAAGGGTTTGTGACCAACATCTGAGATGGGTTGGACAATGTTGTGTTGGCTATGTTCAGGGAAACAACGTCCAGATGTGACCCAATCTTAAAGAGGTCACTGCAGGCCATCATTATAAAGGTAAGGTTCTTACTTGAATGCAGAACCTGCAGGGGATGCTCCTCCCGGCTCGAGACAACCTGATAAGCTGTCGCTGACGTTCAGTCACTCCACCATTCACCAGCCCCCCTCCTGGTGACCTTTTAACCCACTCGTCCCTTCCAGACTGAAAGCTGCCTCGTCACCCCATACCGATCGATTTTTACCATTAACAACCAATCAATTTTACCATTAACATTTCGCTGTTATTTATTCACTTCGTCACATTGTTATTGAGTCTGGCATTTAATGCAAAACAGGAGAGTTAGTAGAGAGAAGTTTAGTCCAAAAGTCTCCAGTTCCTATTTTTAGGAGAAGCTGACACAGCTTCAACCTCACTTCATCGATCGTGCTGAGAAAATAACATTAATGCAATGACACTGCACGGAGGAAGAAAATAATATACGCAGTTCGCTTGATAGATCTCCAGATTCAAATTCACATTAATCTATTTGTGTGTGATTGAATTTCCATGGTTATTAAAGGCAGACAGAGGAAAATACCTCTATAATACCAAGTATTAAATCACTACTGGTATGTCCAAAGGCCCAGGATCTGATCTGGTTAGTAATTGGTAATTACAGACAAATGTAAAAGCTAAGTTAATTATGCAGTATTTTAGGGGTTTATCGTATTAGGTTACATGTAGATTTTTAGAGTTCAATAGCACACTGGGTCTCAGTGATGTCGAATTTAGTGAAATGGCTGTCATGGCAGCGCAGCAGGGATCCATTTTGTGCGCGTCCTGTTCCATGTGGGAACACCCAGGATGTGTCCTGGATAAGCATGTATGCAGGAACTGTTGCCAGGGCTGGTTTTGGAGCTTGGGGAGCTGATGAAATTGTTGTAATGCATTGAAGAGACTGATGCTATGAAGCTTTGTTGAGTAGCACAAAGATCTGTGCCAAGTGCATATACATCGAACACCAGGATGTTAATGTGTGCTGGGAGCGTATGCTAAAATTATGCAGAGTAATTTTATTGTGATGTCAGTGAACACATAATGCTGATTTGATGCAAATAATGTCATTTTCAACCTCAACCCTCTAATTAATGCCTGTCTTAAGCCTTGCACAGCTGAACATGTATTCAATGATGGAATGCTCCCCTGCACACACCCAAAATATTTAAAAGGATCATCAACAACTTTGGATTAGATGATGATTACAGGCATCACACCTAAATTTAGGTATCAACCAGGCAGACCTCAGTTCCCCATTTAGAAACAGTCTGACACCTTCCCTTCTCTCTTTTCTAGATCATCATCTGGAACAGTAGCACAGTGGGTTAGCACTGCTTCTTCACAGCTCCAGGGACCTGGGTTCAATTCCCAGCTCAGGTCACTGTCTGCATGGAGTTTGCACATTCTGCTCGTGTCTGCGTGGGTTTCCTCCGGGTGCTCCGGTTTCCTCCCACAGTCCAAAGATGTGCAGGTTAGGTTGATTGGCCGTGCTAAGAAATTGCCCCTTAGTATCCTGAGCTGTGTAGGTTAGCGGGATTAGCAGGTAAACGTGTAGGGATATGGGGATAGGGCCTGGGTGGAATTGTGGTCAGTGCAGACTCGATGGGCTGAAGGGCCTCTTTCTGCACTGGAGGGTTCTATGATTCTATGATCCTCATGCTGTCCCCTTGGACATAATGCAACAAAAACAGCTGCTCAAAAGCAAGCATTCTCACCCTAACCGTCCAATACTGCAGACAAAAATCAACTCATTAACCTAGTGTTTTTTTTAATGCCTTGCCTCTGACCTGTCTTTGTCAGTCCAATGGGATGTGAGGAAAAGCTTTTTTACCCAGAGGGTGGTGATGGTCTGGAATGTGCTGCCTGGGAGGGTGGTGAAGGTGGAATGCCTCACATCCTTTATAAAGCATCTGGTTGGACACTTGGCCCATCACAATGTTCAGGGCCGAATGCTGGCAAATGGGATCAGGTGTTTCTCATATCGGTGCAGATATGACACGCTAAAGGGTCTCTTCTGCATTGTGTGATTCTAGGATTGTACCTACTGCCCTTTGGATGCAAAGAACCCCTCCTCCTTCCTGTTCCTCACTTGCTCCACACGCACTTTTATGATTGTTTTAGAGAATCAGGAGGCTGGGGATACTGCCGTGCTGTCTGCTGTCTCAGCACATCTCTTTCCACTAACTTCTTTCAAAATGTACAACTCTCTTTCAAGTCTGCAGTCAAAGAACAAATAAAAGTACAACATAGGAACAGACCCTTCGGCCCTCCAATCCTGTGCCGATCATTTTGTCCTTAAAAACAAAAAAAAATCTTCTGCCCTTACTGGATCCGTATCCCTCTATTCCCTCCCTACTCACGTACCCATCCTGATACCTTTTAAATGTTGATAATGTGCCTGTTTCCACCGCCTCCTCTAGGCACCCACCACTTTCTGTGTGAGAAACTTCCCCCGCACTTCTCCCTTAAACTTTCTCCCTCTCTCCCTGAACCTGTGCGCCTTTGTAATTGACACTTCCACTCTGGAAAAAAGTCTCTGACTACCCACCATGTCGATGCCTCTCATAATTTTGTAGACCTCTAATCGGGTCTCCCTTCAGTCTCAATCTTGCCATTGAAAACAATCCCAGTTTATTCAAACTCTCCTCATAGCCAACATCCTCGAGACCAGGTAACATCCTGGTGAACCTTCTTTGCACTCTTGCCAAAGCTTCCACGTCATTCTGATAATGTGGTGACCAGAACTGCATGCAATACTCCAAATGAGGCCTAGCTAAGCTTATATACAGTTGCAACATTGTTTCCCAACTCTTGTACTCAATGCCCCGGCTGATGAAGGCCAACATGCCATACGCTTTCTTAATCACCTTGGCCATCTGTGTTGCTGCTTCTGGAACTGTGGACCTGCAAGCCCAGTGCCCCCTGTATGTTAATGTTCCCAAGGATTTCCCATTTACAGTACAATTCACACCTAAATTTGATCCTCCAAAATGCATCATCTCGCATTTGTCCAGATTAAACTCCATCTGCCATTTCTGTGCCTAAGTCTCCAATCTATGTATATCCTGTTGCATCCTCTAACAACCCCCAGCACTATCAGCAACTCCATTCATCTTTGTGTCATCCGCAAACTTAGTAATCAGACCACCCACATTTTCCTCCAGATTATTTATGTATACTGTAAACAACAGAGGTCCCAGTGCTGATCCCTGTGGAACAGCACTAGCTACAGATCTCCATTCGGAAAAACACCCTTCCACTGCTACTCTCTGTTTCTATAACCAAGCCAGTTCTGTATCCATCTAACTAGCACATCCCACACCTTTGATAATTAAGTTTTTAATTCAGTAATTAATGAAGTTACCAGTCTATTTTAAATTTCACCCCCAGCCCCACATCTAAATTTGAGGGATCCCTTTAAGGAGGATGATTAGCACCAGTGTGTCGTTAGCTGTATTTAAAGAGGCAGGACCATGAAAATAATTGGGTGTCCTGCCAAAGTAGTGTTACAGGGGGAGTGAAAACACCACCCACTGCCATTCACGTGCCCTCTACGTGATAGGGTGGCATGGTTCAATTCTGGCCTTGGATCACTGTCTGTGCAAAGTTTGCACAGTTTCACCACGTGGGTGCTCTGATTTTCTCCCACAGTCTAATGATGTGCAGGTTAGGTGGATTGTTCATGCTATAATTGTCCCTTAATGTCCCAAGATGTATAGGTTAGGGGAATTAGCGGGGTAAATATGTGATGTTATGGGAATTGAGTCTGGGTAAGGTGCTCTGTCGGAGGGTCAGTACAGACCTGATGGGCTGAATGTCCCCTGCTGCACTGTAGGGATTCTATGAATAGTATTACATCCACCAGTCACATTTCTCCCCATCACACCCACCATGCTTTTAATGCTGAATTCTGTCCTGGAATGTCCATGGATCAGGTAGAATTATGCGCGCTCCCAATTATATGGGAGAATTCTCCCAATTATATGAGAGAAATATCTCACCAATAACTCCTACTCCTCTGCCCAAAGTCCGAATTACTCAGGAACACATTAACATTTGTAACCTCCTGATGTAGGACTCGCCTATTCCGGAATCTTCTCATACCATTCTGTCATATTATAGTTGACGATTGCCTCAGCTGCCTTTTTTTGGGTGTCACTTCACCACTTTCCTTTATTCTACACTCTTCAATGCTTCAAGAAGAGTGACTAATTCCGTATAAAAAGACCCACTGTCATAATACAAATGCTGATTAAAACATTTTACTTTCGTTCGTGTGCCAAGATACGGTGGTAATTTTCTGACAGAACGAAACAAACATATTTGCTTTGACAAATGTGGCAGATTAAATATTTTGAAAAATCACATCTATTACCACTTTGCAATTAGGTGATATTTGCTGCGTTCATAAGAACATAAGAACATAAGAAATAGGAGCAGGAGTAGGCCATCTAGCCCTTCGAGCCTGCCCCGCCATTCAATAAGATCATGGCTGATCTGTTGTAGCTCAGTTCCACTTTCCCGCCCTCTCCCCATAACCCTTAATCCCCTCTCTTATCAAGAACCCATCAACCCGCTTCTTAAAAATATTTAGCGAGGCAGCCTCCACCACTTCAACGGGCAGAGAATTCCAGAGATTCACCACCCTTTGAGTGAAGAAGTTCCTCCTCAACTCCGTTCTAAACCGCCTCCCCTTTATCTTGAGGCTGTGCCCCCTAGTCCTACTGTCTTTTTTGAGCGGGAAGAGTCTTTCCACCTCTATCCTATCCATCCCATTCATCATCTTATACGTCTCAATGAGATCTCCCCTCATTCTTCTAAACTCTAACGAGTACAAGCCTAGTTTATTCAGCCTCAAACGCAGCTTCAAATGCAATGAGGAAAATGATCATGATTTGGGCTTTGATATTTGAAGGTTTTGTGCAAAGGATATGCTCATTTCATACTGTCCTTTCTCAGGTTGTGTCAATATGGAGTCAAACTGATCTGGCTGAAGAGATTGCAATGGACAACGACCTTGTGTAGGTTAAGATCAAAGGATCAGTGAGAAATGAATGTGGTTGACACTTGCTTATCCTGTGGTTGGTGAACCCTCAGGTTTACAGGCTGTTGGAAGCTATAGACATAGTGAACCTTTTCTTGTTTCATATTTCAAAAATTTAAGTAGGGTCGCGTGCTGAAGGCAAAAGATTTTCAAGAAGTAACCAGGTGCTGATCGGATTGCCTTCGAGGATTCCAGTACACACTTCAGGCAAACGAAGGCAGAACCTTCAACCAATTCATTCTTCTGCAAAGGTTTAGTTATTCTGGAGTTTTTTAAAATCTCGCTGGAATCCTGGAATTGTTCACAGATCTTCAGGTGCCAGACTGCTCTGTCACAATTTATTTACTGAGCTCAATTTATTTACTCAGAAAGGGCAGCAGGACTAGGGGGCACAGCCTCAAGATAAGGGGGGGGCAGTTTAGAACGGAGTTGAGGAGGAACTTCTTCACTCAAAGGGTGGTGAATCTCTGGAATTCTCTGCCCGTTGAAGTGGTGGAGGCTACCTCGCTAAATATATTTAAGTCACGGGTAGATAGGTTTTTGACAGACAGGGAATTAAGGGTTATGGGGAGAAAGCGGGAAAGTGGAACTGATCCACTTCAGATCAGCCATGATCTTATTGAATGGTGGGGCAGGCTCGAAGGGCTAGATGGCCTACTCCTGCTCCTATTTCTTATGTTCTTATGAGCTCATTTGGCTTTTCATGAACCATGCCATACCTGAAATACAATTAACTTTACAGAGGCCAACATAAACATTGAAGATGTCTCATAGAGTAATACGAAGTCAAACCTGTTCTACCTCTCAATTTTTGTTTTGCATTTGAAGAACTCTAAACAATTTTTTTAGCACATTCTAGATGCAAAACTCGATCTGTCCAAGTACCAGACTCGCTGCTCTGTCTCTGACCTGTAGTTATCTTTAACATGAGTGCCTGGATGCCTCATGCATATCAGGGTCCATTCACTTAAATGGGACCCGGAGCAGCCTCATGAATGGAGGTATCACTGTGACCCTTCACTCAGGGGAAGTTGTCAGCTGCCCCAACAGAGACACTAAAGATTAATTATTTTGTGGGATCAGGAAGAGTAAACACATTTTCCTCAATTCCACAGAAATAATTTGGCCAATTGCAACTCAGACCGCTCCCTCTTCACACTCCTGTCTTTCTGGAATCCTCCTACGCCCCCCAACCCTGACACAGGCAGTTTCTGTGGTTGCCCGATACAGGGCCACCAATCCTAGCGAGCTGCTTCTGGACGCCTGTTTGGCGTCTGGACGCTCTCCAGTTCTCTCTGAATGTAGCTTGACTGCTGAAATGGCCTGCCTCCACCCCCACACCGACTCTCCTGTCAGCCTACTGCCCAGAGCACAGCAACCTGAAACAAAACATAAAGATGATGGTGGAATTTGCAGGCAATTGTTGTTGTTTTCTTTGGTTAGAGAGCAAAAGGATCAGAGAATTATCGAACCCCCATAGCACAGATGGAGGCCATTCAAACTATCAAGCCTGCACCATAAGACCATTAAACCATAAGAGATAGGAGCAGAATTAGGCCACTCGGCCCATCGAGTCTGCTCTGCTATTTAATCATGGCTGATATTTTTTTCATCCTCATTCTCCTGCCTTTTCCCCATAACCCCTGACCCCCTTATTAATCAAGAACCTTATTAATCAAGACACAGATTGAAGGTGCGGGGAGGGAAGTTCAGAAGTGATGTTAGGGGTAAGTTTTTCACTCAGAGGGTGGTGAGTGAATGGAATCGGCTGCCATCAGTGGTGGTGGAGGCGAACTCGCTGGGGTCTTTTAAAAGACTTCTGGATGAGTATATGGGGTTTAATGGGATTGGGGGTTATAGATAGGTCTGTAGGTTGGTAGGTGTTGATGTGATCGGCGCAACTCGTGGGCCGAAGGGCCTGTTTGTGCTGTAGTGTTCTATGTTCTATGTTCTATGTTCTATCTACCTCTGTCTTAAAGACACTCAATGACCCGGCCTCCACAGCCTTCTGCAGCAAAGAGTTCCACAGATTCAATAGTCTCAGCTGAAGAAATTCCTCCTCATCTCTGTTTTAAAGGATCATAATGGTCAGAGGGAAAGGGATGTTGGTTGGGAGTGGGAACTTGGATGAGATGGTAGTTGGAAGGTGAGGGGGGGGGGATGCTAGGGGAGTGACACCAAAGAGAAAATACTGGAAAATCTCAGCAGGTCTGGCAGCATCTGTAAGAGCTGACGTTTCGAGTCCAGATGACCATTTGTCAAGGCTAAAAGGCATGAAAAGTGGGAGATATTTATACTGCGGGGGGAGGGAATGAAAGATGAGTCATAGTCACAGAAACCAGGAGAAAGGCTGCTCATGGCAGCCCACAGAGAGAATAGAAGGTGTGAGTGACCCAATGACAGAGAAGCTGAAATTAGAGGGTAAACTGTGACAGATGAAGATGTAAGGGGTGGTGGGTGGTGGTGGGGGGGGGGGGGGGGGGGGGGGTGGGGAGAGGGGTGGGAGTGAGATAAAATTGAAAAAAAAAGGAGAAAAAGGAAGCAAAGGGGGAGAAAAGGTAAGAAAATGAGGGATAAAAATAACAGGAAAAAGGAGGGGAAGGAAAAATAAAGAAAGACAATAAAGAAATGAAAGGTAGAGAATAATTAAAAATAAATAAAATGAAAAAGAAGGGGTCAGGTTTGGGTTGAGCTAATTGGGGGAAGTGAGATCTGGGTTGTGGAGGTGGCGGTGGGTGTTTGTTTGTTTGTCGGATTTAGACGTAACATTCCTGCTCCTGCCGACTCACAAACAGCTGAAAAAGCCGTCCGGCCCTTCCCACTGCCAGTTACATGTCAGAAGCTTCTGGATGCTTGGGAAGCCTGACTAACATCAGTTAAAAAACAAGGCACGTGTTAATTAATTTTTGGGACATGGATATCACTAGAAATATCAACATTTATTTTCCATCAATAACAAAAACAGAAAATGCTGGAAAATCTCAGCAAGTCTGGCAGAATTTTGTGGTGAGAGAGTGGGGACAGCGCTTTGAGTCAGGCATCCAGACTTGGAGAGAAAAAAGCTGACGTTTCGAGTTCAGACCACCCTTTGTCAAAGCTGTCATCTTTTCTCTCCTTGCAGCTGCTGCCAGGCCTGTTGAGATTTTCCAGCATTTTCTCTTTCGATTTCGGATTCCAGCATCCGCAGTAATTTGCTTTTATCCAGACTTGAAACAATGTCTCTATCCTCTCTCCGTAGATGCTGTCAAACCTACTGAGACTTTTGCAGCATTTTCTGTTTTTGTTTCAGATTCCAGCATCTGTGGTATTTTGCTTTTATTTATTCTCCATTCCTGGCTAGCTTTGCAAAGATGGGAATGAACCTTCTTAAGAGTTGTTGCCGAACGGCTCGGCCTTTGAGAGTGCATTAGTTCCCTGTGCGCACTCCCTAATCTGATAAAACTGGAAGTGGGCAGGTTTGAGATGGGTTTGAAGTTTTTACAAATTTAACCTCCCACCTGTTTTGGGTGGGGGGTGCGGTGGGGGTGCGGGTTAAAAGGATTTCCCTTTAGCTTGGTTGAGGTTTAGAGTTCCTATAATTAGTTTAACGTGTCTACACAGCAAAGCAGAGGTGAGCATGCTTCCTGCTCTTGATCACTATTCTTATTTTGTTAGTGTCACAAGTAGGCTTACATTAACACTGCAATGAAGTTGCAGTGAAAATCCCCTAGTCACCACATTCCAGCTCCTGTTCAGGTACACTGAGGGAGAATTTAGCATGGCCAGTGCACCTAACCAGCACATCTTTCAGACCGTGGGACAAAGCCAGAGAATCCGGACGAAACCCATGCAGACACAGGGAGAACATGCAGACTCAGCACAGACATTGACCCAAGCTGGGAATTGAACCCAGGTCCCTGGTGCTGTGAGGCAGCAGTGCTAACCACTGTGCCACCGTGATCACTGCTGGAAAATAAATTTGAAAGAGCGGTGGACAAGAATAGAATTGGCATTAGTTATGAGAATTTATATTATGAGATCAAAGAGATCTAGGGGTACATGTTCATAGCTCATTGAAAGTGGAGTCACAGGTGGACAGGGAGGTGAAGAAGGCATTCGGCATGCTGATTTCATTGGTCAGAACATTGAATACAGGAGTTGGGACATCTTGTTGAAGTTGTACAAGACATTGGTAAGGCCACACTTGGAATACTGTGTGCAGTTCTGGTCACCCTATTATAGAAAGGATATTATTAAACTAGAAAGAGTGCAGCAAAGATTTACTAGGATGCTACCATGACTTGATGGTTTGAGTTATAAGGAGAGGCTGGATAGACTGGGATTTTTTTTCCTCTGGAGTGTAGGAGGCTTAGAGGTGATCTTATAAAATAATGAGGGGCACAGAACAGCTAGATAGTCAATATCTTTTCCCAGAGGCAGGGAAGCCTAAAACTAGAGGGCATAGATTTAAGGTGAGAGGAGAAAGATAGAAAGGAGTCCAGAGGAGCAATATTTTCACACAGAGGGTGGTGAGTGTCTGGAATAAGTTGCCAGAGGTCGTAGTAGAGGTGGGTACAATTTTGTCTTTTACAAAGCATTTTGACAGTTACGTGGGTAAGATAGCTATCAAGGGATATGGGCCAAACATGGGCAATTGGGACTAGCCTAGGTGTTAAAAAAGGGTAGTATGGACAAGTTGGGCCGAAGGACCTGTTGCTATGCTGTAAACTTCTCTGACTCAGTGAGGTGTTGTAAGAAGGTTACTTGACACATGACAACATTTCTATGATGCTGCAATGTAACTGGGAACGAAATGAGATTGCTAAAACTCATTTTCCATCAGATGCCCATGAACAGAAGAGAGTTTCCAACCTTCAGTTTAGACTGTATTTGAACCAAGATCGCAGTCATATCACAGTGATTTATTTTGCAATCTACACTGCCCAATACTCTTCCACTGAAATGAATTTTAAAGTGTGCTGCAAAAAATAACTACAATACTGTTGCAAACCACAAAATTTTACAATAGAAGATTCAAATAAATTTTGATTCAGCACTATTCATTATGCTTCAGATAACAGCACAAGCTGCTTTTAGGGACTTTGTTTAAAAATGCTCAAGTCTAAAGAATTAAGAAAATTGGATAATGAGCCAGCAAGAGTGAAGTAGGGAGGTGTAGTGCCCGGATCCCTGGATCAATAAGTCATTACAGCTGTGGGGCTCCATGTCCTGCCCACTTTGAAAATGGAAAATTAACTTTCAGGTCGTTATCCTGTTGACGATCGGCAGTAAGTAAATTGTAGGTTTGTTTCCTGTGATAACTGGAACATTTGCTAAACCTCCAATGAATAATGGAAGATGCGTTCTTTGCGAGTCTACCCCTTGGCTCTCAGGAAATCAGGCGATGATAAAAGTGGATTCTGAAGAAGGTTAAGCTCTGCCTTCTAAATAAGAAGCAGAGAGTCAGAATGGGAAAATCTTGATAAAAATTCATGAGGCAGAGCGGAGAGTTGGAATTATGCTCCAGGGTGTTTCATTTTATCTGTATCAGCATGGTTACATCAGAATAAATTAGGCTTATATTATCTTTTTAGCATTGATTACGGTTAATTTCTCGTTAATAAACCAAATGTAACATATATTATAATACCTGATTCTCTGTAATAATCTGAAACGATCTTTCCCCTGGTTAACTATTGGCTGTTCTTACAATCAAATGTTGGTTCAAATATTTTCTCTATTATTTTGGCATTTCTTGTTTGACTTGCAATGATGTTATGAACAGACTATTGGATTCCCATGCAGAGAAACCTAAAATTCACTTACAGTGAAGGTCCTTGCATCTCATTTTGCATTTGGTTTTGTTTGTCTCTGAACTTAATCTGTTCTCCATGAGGTGATTTATAACAAGGTACTGCAATTAACAACACCAACCTGCCTTTATATAGTGCCTTTAATATAGTTAGACACCTTGCTTCTTTGGAGCACTATCAAATAAACCCTGATACTGAGCCACAGAAGGAGATATTAGGAGAGATGATGGAGAGCTTGGTCAAAGAGGTAAGTAATAAGGGACATCCAAATGGAGGAGAGAGCAGTAGAGAGTGGAAAGGGTTAGGAAGGGAATGACAGAGTTTAGAGTCTAGGCAGCTGAAAGTACAGCTGTCTATAGTGGGGCGATTGAAATAATGGACGTACAAGATGTCAGAACTGAGAAATGCAGATTCTGGAGCTCTTTGGATACCCAAAGGATATCCTTGAGAGAGGGCAAAGCCATGGAAGGTTTTGGAAACAAGGATGAAAATTTGGAAATCAGGCTAGTGCTGGTCTGGGAGACAATGTAGGTCAGCGGGTGGTGGGGGAATGGGACCCATGGGCAGCAGAATTTTAAATGAGTTCAAATATCTGTAGGGAGAATGGAATGGAATTTCTCCTCACTGTCCTGATGCCTGGGAGAAGAGTAAAGAGGTAAGGTGAAGGATAATTTATTTGCTTCTCACAAATCCAATTTGGATTTATTCTCAAAATCTATTTTTGCGTCCATGGGGCAAATTTTCCCATTCCACCTGCCACAGAAATCGTAGTGGGCAAGGGCGAGACCATGGAAAGGTCTGTTGACCTCAGGTGGGATTTTCCGGTTTCACAGCGAGTGTAGCCAGAAAATCCCGCCCCATGAATTCAAATAAGCAGACAAATTTTGTACAGACAAAAACCTGCATCCTTATTTAGGTCGGGAATTAGCTGGGCTAACAATTAAATATGAATTATAGTTATATGCTTTTTGTACAATAGATAAGATATCCAGTGCATGCTTCTGTCACCTCAGAAAACAGAAAATACCATACTATCCCATTGGTAAGACGCAGCATGGGTTCATGAAGGGAAGGTCATGTTTGATTAATTTTGTGGAATTCTTTGAGGACATTACATGTGCAGTGGACAATGGGGAACCTGTGGATGTGGTGTATCTGGATTTCCAGAAGGCATTTGACAAGGTGCTGCACCAAATTTTGCTACATAAGATAAAGCTGAAAGATGTTCGGTAATGTATGGATAGAGGATTGGTTAACTAACAGAAAGCAAAGAGTAGGAGTAAATGGGTGTTTTTCTGGTTGGCAATCAGTGACTGTGGTGTGCCTCAGGGAGCAGTATTCAGACCGCAATTGTTTATGATTTACATAGATGATTTGGAGTTGGGAGCCAAGTATCGCGTGTCAAAATTCACAGATGGCACTAAGATGAGTTGCAGAGCAAAGTGTGCAGAGGATGCTGGAAGTCTGCAAAGAGATACAGATAGTCTAAGTGAGTGGGTGAGGGTCTGGCAGAGGGAGCACAATGTTGGTAAATTTGAGATCATCCAGTTTGGTAGGAATGACTGTAAAATGGACTATTGTTTAAATGGTAAAAAATTGCAGCACACTGCTGTGCAGAGGGATCTGGGTGTCCTTGTGCAAGAATCTCAAGGACATGATCTGCAAGTGCAGCAGGTAATTAAGAAGGCAAATGGAATTTTGTTCTTCATTGCTAGAGGGATGGAGTTTAAAAACAGTGAGGTTATGTTACAGCTGTATAAGGTGCTGGTGAGGCCACACCTGGAGTACTGTGTACAGTTTTTGTCTCCTTACTTGAGAAAGGATATACTGGCACTGGAGGGGGTGCAGAGGAGATTCACTAGGTTGATTCCAGGGTTGAGAGGTTTGGCTTATGAGGAGCAACTGAGTAGACTGGGGATATACTCATTGGAATTCAGAAGAATGAGGAGAGATATTGTGGAAAATATAAGATTATGAAGGGAATAGATAAGATAGAAGCAGGGAAGTTGTTTTCACTGGTGGGTGAAACTAGAACTGGGGAGCATAGCCTCAAAATAAGGGGAAGCAGATTTAGGACTGAGTTGAGGAGGAACTTCTTCACACAAAGGGTTGTGAATCTGTGGAATTCCCTGCCCAGTCAAGCAGTTGAGGCTACCTCATTGAATGTTTTTAAGGCGAGGATAGATAAATTTTTGTACGGTAAAGGAATTAAGGGTTATGGTGAGCAGACGGGTAAGTTCACAAGCTGAGTCCACAAAAAGATCAGCCATGATCTTATTGAATGGCAGAGCGGGCTCGAGGGGCCAGTTGGCCTACTCCTGTTCCTAGCTCTTATGTTCTTATGTTCTATGAGACCATGGGCAACTGACAAGGACAACTGTTGAACACGTCTAGCAGTACACACCAACATACAAACTGAGACCAGGAGTGGGCCAATCGGTCATTCGAACCTGATCTGACTGTAGCCTACCTCCTTTCAGAATCTTTCACCCTTTTTGACTTTACTTTCCTGGTGGCAACTTTGGGGCTTTTTCCAGGGTTAGATCCAGGTTAACAGCTGCCATCTTTAGAGGGCAACAATGTAAGATAATAGAACATTATAGAATAATACAAAGAAACAGAAACACAAACAAAATACTTTGGATTACCATAGGATTCCTACAGTGCAGAAGGAGGCCATTTGGCTCATCGAGCCTGCACTGACAACAATCTCACTCATGTCCTATCCCTATAACCCCACAAATTTACCCTGTTTAATCTCCTGACACTAAGGGTCAATTTAGCCTGGCAAATCAACCTAACCCACACAGTTTTGGGGGATGGGAAGAAACCAGAGCACCCGGAGGAAATCCATGCAGACACGAGGAGAAAGTGCAAACTCCACTCAGACAATGACCCAAGGCTGGAATTGAACCTGGGTCCCTGGTGCTGTGAGGCAGCAGTGCTAACTACTGTGCCACCATGCCTCCTCATTATGACAGGGTGAAAACTGTCCAGTTTTGTTCTACCAGATTGTATGATTCTGTTCTTTTTTGTTTTCTTCTCTATTATACACAGGAAGGACTGAATGATTGTTTTTGAACTGAAAGCTGTCTTTCCTCTCAAAGCTGCTAGCTAAGGTCAGAATCATGCTGTTAGTGAGATGTCAGCCAGATGGTTTGATGTGGAGAGTAATCGGATAAGAAGAGACTGCGTATGGATAAAGGGTCAGGTGCACACAGCGTTAGCACCACCAATTCCCGGGTATTGCAAGCGATTGTTCATTAACATGGAATGTGAACGCTTCTTAGAATTAAAGGGCAAATAGTGTGAGGCTCTCTGCCTGGCACAAAGCCTTGCACAGATTGGAGAGTCAGGTGGAGAGATCTGTGAGTTAGATTTGTGATACCTCTGAGTCTGCCCTATATATTTAATCAGCTCCAAACTAGTGCTGAAACCAGCTCGCTCCATCCATAGAGGAGACATGATGAACAGAACAGGAGGGCAACATGGCTTGACATCCAAATTTCTGATCCTTTAATACAGTTAGAAACACTCTTTCTGAAGACTGTCTTCAACAGGATCTGTGAACTGACTGATATCTCAATCAGAATGAGTTAATTGCCAAGGGAACAGACCTTTCTTCAGTGAGCCTTGACTTAAGATAGGATGCGACACTAAATAAAATGTTTCAAAGGATTTCACCAAGGAACACTGATATGAAGAGAGCATGAAGGAAACCTTGAACCGGGATTTTGGCCACACAGAGGGGGTTAACAGTGGGTGGGAGAAGAAAATAACATGGGAATGAGAAAGTTAGTTCCCCGTCATGCAAAGACAGGCTGTGATTGTCCATCTTACCCTCGATGGTGGCTCGCTTTCCCAGCATGCCATGCTGGGAATGCCATTTGAAAACTGTAAAATATCATCGCTGTTTATTATCGTGGTAACTCGCTGGAATCAGGCCACACAAAAGATCAAAAGTCATGCTGGCATCCCATTCATAGCCGCTTATGAGCAGTGAATACAACCTACATTTCGCTTATGATTTTGATGTTTATTCGCCTATCTTGCATCGTGCAGTGATCACAGCACCTTAAACCCCACATTGATTCACAGGCAGCACCACTTTGTTTTTAAGGTGGGGCTACAGTGGGAAGGCTCTACACATCTGTAATGACTTCAATCAGGCCATTGAGCTTGGCCTATTGGAATATGAACTCCTGATTAAGAATCCAATTGATGGTCCAATCAGGGAGTCTTTGCCTTGTATTTAACCGGGAATGTCAGTTCCTATGACACCTCTTTGGAGGTAGACTGCTGGCTGTGTATAAGCTGTTAGAGCTGGTAAATGAAGGGGATTTTGGTGCAGGAACTTTTGCATCCAGTGATTTATCACAATACCAGACCAGCAATAAGGCAGGGATGGGTTGTAATGTGCAGCAGGGCAAGTGCTTGACTGAGGGAAAGGGAAGGCTGCACTCAGACACATGACTGGCTGTTAGTCTGGGGAAGACTGCACTCAGACAAATGTGGGGAGGGGTTGGGGTTGGGAATTTTTGGGCTGGAATTAGAATCATAGAATCCCTACATTACAGAAGGAGGCCATTTGGCCCTTTGAGCCTGCCCTGACAACAATCCCATCTAGGCCCTATCTCCAAAATCCCCTATATTTACCCTGATAGTCTCACCTCTCTCCTGCCCTGCTGTTCCCCACCCCCCTGAATTTGCACTTTCTCCTCATGTCTGCATCCCCCAAAACTGTGTGGGTTAGGTTGATTTGTCATGCTAAATTGATCCTTGTTGTCAGGAGATTAAACAGGGTAAATTTGTGGGGTTATAGGGATAGGACATGAGTGAGATTGTTGTTAGTGCAGGCTCGATGGGCTGAATGGCCTCCTGCACTGTAGGATTCCTATGATAATCCATAATATCTTGTTTGTGTTTTTGCTTCTTTATTATTGTATAATCTATTATTTTACATTGTTGCCCCCTAAAGATGGCAGCTGTTAAGCCTTCCCCTGAGACTAAAGGGCAATTTAGCTTGGCCAATCCACCCAACCTGCACCTCTTTTGACAATTAGGGTGTCTTACAGAAGAACAAAAGCAAATCATAGTCAGAGTGGGACGATTACATTGTGAGACGATGCTTCAGCTTACATTGCTGTACTTTTAAAGACATTCCTTGTTCTGGTCCAGGGAGGAGCAGGGGGACATGTCAGTGCACTATCAGTGGGTCCTAGCAGAGTGTGTTTAGGGTGTGGATAACGCCTCACGCACACTGTCCTAAGGGTTCAGGCATAGTATTTGGCTGCAGTCCCTACACGCTAGACGGGCCAAGGCAGGTGAGAATGTTCAACATTTGCCCGATAGACATGAAAAAGCCTCCTTTTCAGTACTATCAGCTTCCCATAATGGTCAGCACTGGTCCTCAAAACCCCAAAAATGCAGACATTATGGGCCCCTCAATGTTCTGTTTTGTTGATCATTCCTGCTCTGATTTCTACCCTGAACGTTGTCATCCCATCAGGCTAATGTGAGCATCGAGACCGTGCTCTACGTTTCAGCTGACCACAACACAGCTCCTTCTGGATGGAACATTGCAGAGCTTGCTGAGTGTTTAGGGGGGGTTAAACGGAATGAATCAGCCAGCGTTGTACCCTTCGTTTTTGACAATTTTATGGGTGCAACACAGACAATTCCAAGATGCAAAATGTAAAGCTCTGGCTTTGAGCACCAGGGCATAATTCATAGAATCCTGATAGAAGGAGGCCATTTAGCCCATCGAACCTACACTGACTGCAATCCCATCCAGGTCTATCCCCATAACCCCACGCATTTAACCTGCTAATCCCTCTGACATTAAGGGGCAAATTGTGCCCCTAAGGGTCAGAGTATCAGCACATTGAGGTGGGTGCATGTGCACGTTTACTAGTCAGCTTAGCAGGTGTACACTCATAAAGTCAGCAATGTACTAGGCTGACAGGAGTACACAGAACCTCGGAGTGTGAGCTTAGGGATTTCAAACCCTCATGGGTGGCACAGTGGCACTGTGGTTTGCACTGCTGCCCCACAGCACCAGGGACCTGGGTTCAAATCCCAGCTTGAGCCACTGTCTGTGTGGGGTTTGCACATTCTCCCTGTGTCTGTGTGGGTTTCCTCTGGGTGCTCCAGTTTCCTCCCACAGTCCATAGATCTGTGGGTTAGGTGGATTGGCCATGGTAAATCACCTCTTAGTGTCAGGACATTAGCAGCATAAGTATAGGGATAGGTCCTGGGTGGGATGGTTTCTGGTGCAGGCTCAATGGTCTGGAAGGCCTCCTCTGCACTGTAGAGATTCTATGCTTCTATATTTGTGTTATCTCTAATGTTAGACACTTTGACCAGTTTATGCTAAAACATGTTTACCCAGGTTTTCTTACTCTTGAGATGAAGAAAGGACAAGGTTCAATTTGCAGTTTAACCCATTTTATTAACAAACTTTTATCATCCAAACTCAACACAAAAACAGCTTTCAATTCTCACAATAACTTAACATTTATGCTATCTGTCTGAGATTTCCAATTCTGTACACGTTGATGAACTTGACCGAGCTGCAGGGTTTAGTTTGCTGCCATCTCTCACCTTTGAACTCAGGGTCTCATTCGCAAAGGTTGGTCTCACACAATCTCTTCCATCATCACTGGCTCTCGTATAGTCTTCACTGTAGGTTGAGGCTTCACTGGGGTCGATCTCCAGGTGTCTCTTCTTAACCCCCTCTTTGAAAGCCAGGGAACCTTCCCAATGAGGTTACCAGAAGGGGGAGGGGTGGTCACAGCACCCAATAGGGTTACTGATTCCATATATGGAGAATGCCAGGGCCCCCTAGGTGGCCATCCTCAGGTCATGAGGTGCATATAGTATCTTTCTGTATAGGATAAAGGCAGGAATCCGATGTGACAGAGACTCTGGCTGGAACTGAGGAAAACACAAATACTGTCCTTATTTGGTCAGGACTGAGTAACCAGCTCCAGCCTCCAATGTGAGGCCTTATTCGCCTCTGACCTGTGCCTCTATTTTAAACTTGGCCTATCCGAATTCCCATCCAGCCTACCTGCGGATGCTGTTGATTATTGTTTAGATTGTCCAATTCTGCATCAGGTCTAGTTGCTCAGGCCGTTGGCCATTTAGCCACAGATGTTAGAGAGCAAGGAGTTCATGGGAAGATTATCCTTCTCCACGCATATCTACATCTCTCCTTCTACAACTTCACCTTTTCACAGCAGGAGAGTCTGGGATAACACAAACCTCCACCTTACACTGTCAGGAATGAATATTACTTGAATCTGGATGTTGATGCGATGCCTTGTACAAGTATACTTTACACTGAGGGTGAGGCATCATTGATGTCAGTAATGAACTAAGGGACATCCCCTGTGATGAGATGTCCCCACGCAGCATTGACCAGAGTCAGATGATGTGAAATCTATCATAACTGACCAGGGGTGGGGGACATGCTGTGACACCTAATCGAGCACAGCTCAGCAACAGGGGAGACATACACAAGAAGAGATGTAGAATAGGAGCAAATTTATTTATATTAGTGGAAAGTATTTACATGTGGTGAGCACCGGTGCCACCATTGTGCTCCTAATATATCTTGACCTTCCAACCCTGCTGTGTCTTGGTGCATCACTAAAATCCTCAGCCAAGTTAGATCCAGCTGCTGACTGCTGAGCCCCACTGCCTGTGGTGATGTTGTGGAGATGCCGGCGTTGGACTGAGGTAAGAACAGTAAGAGGTTTGACAACACCAGGTTAAAGTCCAACAGGTTTATTTGATAGCACAAGCCACTCACCCGATGAAGGGGCAGCGCTCCGAAAGCTTGGGGCTTGTGCTACCAAATGAACCTGTTAGACCTTAACCTGGTGTTGTGAGGCTTCTTACTGTGGTAATGTTGGCAGGCATGCCCTGGAGAGCTGAGATTTGGAACTGAGACCTGGCGTGTTTTGGGTTTCTTTTTGTGGAGCTGGAGGTAAGGGGGTCACAGGGAAGGGGCACTGGGATCAGCTGGACACTTGCAGAGTCACCTGGCTGAATGGCCCAGCTGCTGTTCCTCGTCCCTAGGGGTGGTTGAAGGCCTCGGGCTGGTGCCTTGAGGAGAAGGGGCATCTGGAATGAGATAGACACAGACATAGTGCAGGAGGCCATTTGGCCCATTGAGTCTGCACTGACAACAATCCTACCCAGACCCTATCCCCATAATCCCACATATTTCTCCCTTTAACTTACACATCCCAGGACACCAAGGGGTAATTTAGCACGGCCAATGCACCTAACCCGCACTTCTTTGGAGGAATCCGGAGCACCCAGAGGAAACCCATACAGTCACGGGGAGAACGTGCAAACTCCACACAGACAGGGATCCAAGCCGGGAATTGAACCCGGGCCCATGGCGCTGTGAAGCAGCTGTGCTAACCACTGTGCCACCATGCCGTCCTCCTCGGTGCCCTGGTCCCTTCTCACATAGCCATTAGTGGATGCCACCAGTGCTTACAGCAATGGAGTTTAACTCCTGTGACAGATGATGTATCCTGGACCAAGGTCTCCATGGCAACTGCCATCCTAGCAGTGTTAACCTTGGGGACAGCCATGCCAGCGCTATTACCTCAGGCTGAATGTAGACAGAGTCCTCCTTTCTATGTTGCAATCTGTGGAATGCAGCTGACAACCCTGTCTGATATTCCTGTGTCTGTCTCTGCTGCTCCGACATCTGTGTTAAAACTGAGTCCATGAGCTGATCACCTGACAGGGACTCAGTAAAGTCCGGGCCTCCAGCAGTTCTCCGAGTGTCGGTGACCTTAGATGTCACTGTCTCCAGATGCTGTGTTGTGTTCACCAGACTGTGCTACATCTAGTTCCATCTGTGCTGATGGAGGGGGTGTGGGAGGGAGGGGGTGGGCGTGGGGGGAATGGGAATGGGAGTGGGAGGGAAGTAAGCACTGGGACATGTTTTCCACAAATGGGTTTTCAAACTTCTCCTCTGAAGTGTCTTCATGGCTGGATATCCAGGGCAGGCTCCCAGATTCCCTGGCATGCTTGGCTTTGTTACCTATGAAAGAGAGCAGGGGTAATGAGCTCATGGCAACAGATTTCAAGACACAACGTTGCTCTCACAGTCCTGCTGTCTGAAGGGTCAGCTCATCCAGAGTCATCCCTTGGGTGTGTGTTGTCAACCTCATGTCACTGCAGGTTAGGTCTTAGTCCTCTCAGGCCAGCTGCTCATACTGGGTGAGGGCCCCAACCTCACATTGGTCGTAGAGTCACAGAGCCATAGAGGTTTACAGCATGGAAACAGGCCCTTCGGCCCAATTTGTCCATGTCACCCTTTTTGTTTTCAAAACCCCTAAGCTAATCCCAATTGCCCACATTTGGCCCATATCCCTCTATACCCATTGTACCCATGTAACTATCTAAATGCTTTTTAAAAGACAAAATTGTACCCACCTCTACTACTACCTCTGGCAGCTCGTTGCAGACACTCACCACCCTCTGTGTGAAAAAATTGCCCCTCTGGACACTGATGTATCTCTCCCCTCTGGTCTGGGATTTCTCCCTCTCGTGGCTGAGCTTGGCTTGCATGAAGACAGATGGAGAGAGTGTGAGCCGGAAGCATGCCCAGGCAGATGGCGAAGATGCACGCTTTCTGTTGGTGCTATGTGGAGTCGTGTATGGGATGAGAACGTGAACTACACAGGTTGCAAGCCCAGATGGAGTGTCGGGGTGTATGTGTGGGAGAATGAGTGGTGATGTCCTTTGTGCTGATAGTGTGTGAAATCGCTATGAATTTCTCATCCTGTGAATGTGTGAGGAGCTTGTGAGAGTGTACGTGGGGAGGGATGAGGTGGTTGATTTACTCTGGCTGTGCGGATGGGACAGTAAGAAGTCTCACAACACCAGGTTAAAGTCCAACAGGTTTATTTGGCAGTAAACGCCACTAGCTTTCGGAGCTAGTCGGAGCGTTGGATTTTAACCCGGTGTTTGTGAGACTTCTTACTGAGCAGATGAGAGCTTTCATCTGTTAAGTGCAGTGTATTGCTGTTATCCTGCAGGCTGAGGTGCCACTCACTGCCTCAGACACCCCCTCCTGAGCTGGGTTGGTGGCCTTGTTGAACCTCGGCTGGACACCCTAAAGGCAGGAAAGGTTACGGCAGCCTCGATGGTGTCCAGAATGTGACCCAGCGGGGCGTTAGGGGACTTCACGTTTCCTGGTTTGGCGGGGAGGGCGGTGGAGGGTTTGGGGGACTCCCTCCTGGAGCAGCCCTGTTTGTGTGGTTAAACCTGGCGCCCGTAGCGATGATCTGCTGAGATCACAGTGGGGTGGGGGAATCACGAGGTGGGCGAGCGGGCACAATCACACACCATTGTGGCTGGTGGGGGCAAAGCCATTGTTTTTTCCCACTCGCCATCACATTTAGTCCACGGAAGGGCAAATCCTGCCCTTGGAAAGTGACAGCTGTTTGGATTTTGGCCAGCCTGAAGCAACAATAGCTCATTAAAAATAAGCATTTTGATTGAGTTGACAAAGGCTAATTACAATCTGCCATTCGTTCACCCTCCGTAGGTTAATTTAGCCACTGAACAAAGGCACATAGTCATCCCAAAAACCGCAGATGGTAATTGTTTTTCGTGTGTATTTATTCTATTTAAAATCATTTGAAACTTAAGATGAAAGGGGGGAAACATTAGATAAGACTCGAAACTGGCACAGGTCTCATGACGTGCGATGGACCCATGTTTAATTCTTCCAATGCAGGGGGACACAAACTGTGTACTGCCATTCACTGTATTGATTACAGCTTCCAGCCAGGGCTAAGCACACTGCTGAGTGACTGGACATCTGAGCAGAGGAGGATACAGAACCCTGAGAGACTAGCATGGAATTGTAGCTCTTGAAGTGAGGTCTTTTGGAACTGGTGAACAGGTCAATGTGATCTGTAAAAGACATAGGAATATAGCAACATAGAATCATAGAATCCTACTGTACAGAAGGAGGCCATTCAGCCCATCGAGTCTGCACTGACCACAATCCCACTCAGACCCTATTCCCACAACCCCATGCATTTACCCTAGCTAGTCCTCCTGACACTAAGGGGCAATTTAGCATGTCCAATCTACCTAACCTGCACATCTTTGGACTGTGGGAGGAAACCAGAGCACCTGGAGGAAACCCGCACAGACGTGGGGAAAGTATGCAAACTCCACACAGACAGTGACCCAAGCTGAGAATCAGACCCATTCGTGAATCGTTCAACAGAGCAGAGAATGAGCTCCTCAGTTCTCCAACGCTGCGTTAAAGGTCTCGGTGCCGGAGGCAGACAGGTGAAAAGAAAACCTCTAACCGCAGGAAACCAGGAAGATCTACAGATGAACTCTGAAACGGCAATGGGAGCAGATAGTCATGGCAGTCAATGCCAGCAATGTGACTCCAGGAATCTGGGTGCTGTGTTGTAAGAGTTTAATGAGCTTACATGAGTGGTCAAGACCAGTTAAATGCATCTTCAAATATCACAGCCTTTCACTGCATCCCTACTCTCAGTGGATCCTCACCCTGCTCTGAGGTCAGCCTGCAAAAGTTGTCAGATTTCAGTAACTTTTTCATACTGTTCCTCACTGAGCTTCAGGTAAGAGAATTGCTCCACGAAGACACTGCATTGATGTGCCCTCCAGCTGAGACCCTTCTTCCCCTCTCCTCTCCCTCTTCAAAGTGTTTGTCCTCCTGCTGTATTACCAGTGCTCAATCATAGAATCCCTAAAGTGCAGAAGGAGGCCATTTGACCCATCGAGCCTTCACTGACAACAATCCCACCCTATCCCCATAACGCCACATATTTATCTTGCTAATCCCTCCAAAACTAGGATCAATTTAGCATGGCCAATCAACCTAACCTGCATATCTTTGGACTGTGGGAGGAAACCAGAGTATCTAGAGGAAACCCATGCAGACACAGGGAGAATGTGCAGACTCCACACAGACAGTCACGCATACTGGGAATTGAATCCAGGTCCCTAGTGCTATGAGGCAGCAGTGCTAACCATTGTGCTACCGTGCCACCACAATCTACACCGATTGTAGAGAATCATAATATCTACGCTGGTCTAGAGAATAGGCCCAAGAATTATCAACAACATTCATTACTGGAGCAAAATGTCTCAAAAACACAATTAGAATCAAGATCTACACCAAGTGCACCATTCCGTTCCGATGTCACAACTTTAAATAGTACAAACCACCAAGCGTTACTGCTAAATCAGCAACGAACCTGAAAGTAGTTAATGATCTCTCTATAATGAGCAGTGGGAGTTCCTTCCTGTTGGCAGAGTGAGCTGTGTGTGGTTAAGGGAGAGTATGAGCTGGACTGTTGATGATGAAACTGGCACCACCAGACTCAAGTCAGGGATACACACTAACTGATAGCATAATCTGCCAACTTTAGACATCACTAGCACACGCTCCTCATGGCAATAAAAACACCTTCACCAAAACAACACCCAACAGTCAAAGGACGTGGGCGCCATGGAATGAATCTTTACACCCTGAAAATTTATTATTCCCAACAGCAAATTCTCCCATCAAAAATTAGACAGAATTACCTATTAAGTGGTTGTCCACTCTTAACAGACCCTGGCATACTTAACCCAAGGACTATAAGAACATAAGAACACAAGAAATAGGAGCAGGAGTAGGCCATCTAGCCCCTCGAGCCTGCCCCGCCATTCAATAAGATCATGGCTGATCTGAAGTGGATCAGTTCCACTTTGCCGCTTTTTCCCCATAACCCTTAATTCCCTTGCCTACCAAAAACCTATCTACCCATGTCTTAAATATACTTAGCGAGGTAGCCTCCACCACTTCAACGGGCAGAGAATTCCAGAGATTCACCACCCTTTGAGTGAAGAAGTTCCTCCTCAACTCCGTTCTAAACTGCCCCCCCCCTCCCTTATCTTGAGGCTGTGCCCTCTAGTCCTGCTGTCCTTTCTAAGCGGGAAGAATCTCTCTACCTCTACCCTATCCGTCCCTTTCATTATCTTATACATCTCTATAAGATCCCCCCTCATCCTTCTAAACTCCAACGAGTACAGACCCAGTTTATTTAGTCTCTCTTCATAGTCCAACCCCCTCATCTCCGTTGCCATTGAGGGACATTTAGATGTAATAATGTATTTCCAAGCTGCAGGCATAAGGCTGGATTTTCAGCTCAGGATCAGGAAGCTAACATCCAGATCACTTCCAGGTTCCAAACCCCTGTCACGACAATTTCAGTGATGCAACATGGCATGATTTTCAGATGCAAAGGGCCTAGTTGACTCAGGGGTGAGTCAGTATTCAAACACTGGCTCGGCAGGAAGAACCCAATAACCAATGACTGAAAAAAATGAGCAGCAGCCAACATTCGCTGAGGAGGGTTGGTAAAGGACTAGTATTGGCATGACCAAACATCCAGCAACACACTATGATTTTAAGATCCCTCTTAAGGCCTTAAACAAAGCAATTACTGAGAGGAATGAGATCTGTTCTGGATGAAGGTGAGGATGGAGGTCAGCTTTTGAGGATGACCAGAAAGACATGCATGCAGTGTTGGAAAAGATTCAATGACCTGATAAGATCTGGAGGGATAAGTTCTGCCGAACATTGTCAGAGTGAATGTCTGTTCCATTACTAAGAGGTCAGCTACCCTCACATCTGGGGTGCCATTGAGAAGGGGACATCACTGAGGAGCTTATATGAATATCACGTTGGGATAGGAAAAGGATGAGAACAATCTACTCATAGACCATTCTCTTCTCAACCTGTAACTAAATGGAGCATACAACAGTCAGGAGATGTGTTGGATGGGAATTGGTGTGGTGAACTTATACAATCTGACCCTGATGGAAGAGGTAGATTGTGAGGGTGTTATCACTGCAGACTGTGGGCCATGGTGAAATGAGGAGGCTGTGAAGAGCAGGATCATTTGATGGCTCAATCTTCAGATGAAGGACATGGAGGCCACTGCTGTCCAATCCACACTGAGTTATTTTTAACCAGCTCCACCTGTTGGGATGGTTGTTCTGAGGCAATGGCTCAGCTCTCCAAGTTCTCATTTTCACCTTCTTGTGTTTTCCACAGATCCATTCGTGGAAGAGGGCGACAGCGCAATCTTTAACAGCCTCCTCGGCAGGGGGAGACTTCACAGTGCCTGTACTATCATCTTATTCCTCTGCACTTTCCACCAGTGCAGGCACACTCACCACAGTTGGGCCACGTTCAAGTTTATTGCGGGCGATATTGGGTGAGCAACACATCACAAGTGAGCAGGAGGAGGAGGGTGAGGCAGGGTCAACTGTGAGCAGTCCCCCTCTGAGGCCCATAGACAGACACAGACATGGTCTGCTGAGCAAAGATGCTGGGCCTTGGAAGTCTCACACACATGGAGGATCTTTCTGTATTATCAGAGACAGATGAGTTCCCAAATGTCAAAGACCCTTGAGACATTGTGGAGTCAATATCACCTAATGGAGGAGTCAATGCAGCACACGCACTCTGTAATGATTCACAGACTTGAGTCCATGAACACTTTCATTGAGAGAGTGGCCCCATGCAACAGAACTGAATGAATGCAATGTAACGTTACATAGAGAATAAGGCTCTTTATAGCATTACCACTCAAATGTCGCTGACACTGCTGTCAGATTCCTATTTATTGACTATAGCTCAGCCTTCAACACTATTATTCCCATGAAACTCATCTCCAAACTCTGTGACCTGGGCCTCGGTACCTCCCTCTGCAACTGGATCCTGAACTTCCTAATTCACAGACCACAATCAGTAAGGATGGGCAACAACGCCTCCTCCACGATCATCCTCAACACAGGTACCCCACAAGGTTGTGTTCTCAGCCCCCTACTATACTCCTTATACACCTATGACTGTGTGGCCAAATCCCCCTCCAATTTGATTTTCACATTTGCTGCCGATACTACCCAAGTGGAGTGGCTCTCAAACAATGATGAGACAGAGTATAGGAATGAGATCGAGAATCTGGTGAACTGGTGTGGCAACAATAATCTCTTCCTCAATGTCAACAAAACAAAGGAGATTGTCATCGACTTCAGAAAGCATAAAGGAGATCGTGCCCCTATATCAACAGGAAGGAAGTTGAAAAGGTTGAGTTCAAGTTTTTCAGTGTCCAAATCACCAACAACCTGTCCTGGTCTCCACCTCCTTCCCCCCCCCCACCCCCCCCCCGCATGCCGACACTATAGTTAAGAAAGCTCACCAATACTTTTTCAGAAGTCTAAGGAAATTTGGCTTGTCAATTATGACTTTCACCAACTTTTACAGATGTACTATAGAAAGCATTCTTTCTGGTTGTATCACAGCTTGGTATGGCTCCTGCTCTGTCCAAGACCACAAGAAACTACAAAAGGCTGTGAATGTAGCCCAATCCATCAATGAAACAAACCTCCCATCCATTGACTCTGTCTACACTTCCCGCTGCCTCAGCAAAGCAGCCAGCATAATTAAGGACCCCATGCACCCTGGACATTCTCTCTTCCACCTTCTTCCATCGGGAAAAAGATACAGAAGTCTGAGGTCACGAACAAATTGACTCAAGAACAGTTTCTTCCCTGCTGCTATCAGAATTTTGAATGGACTTACCTTGCATTAAATTGATCTTTCTCCACACCATAGCTATGACTATAACACTACGTTCTGCGCTCTCTCCTTTCCTTCTCTATGAACTTTGTCTGTATAGCACGCAAGAATATTAAGTATCTTAATACATGTGACAATAATAAATCAAATCAAAAATCAAATTATGTGTCCCATCCCTATTGAGGAGAGTTATGAAAATGTTTTGGAGCTCAGCCAAACATTCATAACAAGGCCATTTGTTCAAATGTTTTTTGTTGATAGTTATCATTGTGAATGCTTGGCTGAGCTCCAAAAATTGTAATACACCTACCTCAGCTAGCAGGGGAGTGCCAACGTGTATGATTGACATGTTTATTGATCTGTAATCATCTAAATCTTCATTCAAGTGTTTTTTTTAATCAATGTCTGCCTATTTGTTTAATCAAGATTAGAACTGTAAAGTGGATTCAAGTGTTCCTCAGTAAGATTTGTACAGTTTGTGTTTTATGAGGAGGTAAAAGAAGTTACACATCTCAAAAGAAATGTTGAATGTCTTTTTTAAATTCCTGACCGGAAGGAATAATTTGACAAGAAAATTTTCAATGAATGGTAGGAAACTGGGAAGTTCTGTGGAGCAAAGGGACCTTAGCGTGTTTATCCACAGATCCTGGAAAGTGGAAGGGTATATTAGTAAGGTGGTGAAAAAGACATAGGGGAAACTTGTCTTTGTCAATCAGGGTATAGATTATAAAAGCAGAGAAGTTTTGAAGGAGTTGTATAGAACTTTGGTGAGGTCACAGCTGGAGTACTGTGTGCAGTTCTGGTCGCCACATTACCGGAAAGATGTGTTTGCACTGGAGGGGGTGCGGGGGAGATTCACCAGGATGCTGCCTGGGACGGAACATTTAAATTGTGAAGAAAGGTTGGGTCGGCTTGGGTTGTTTTCTTTGGAGCAGAGGAGACAGAGGGGAGACCTGACAGAGGGGAGACCTGTACAAGAGTACGAGGGGTGTGGACAGAGTGGATAAGGAGCAGTTGTTGCCATTAGTTGGAGGGTCAGTCACGAGGAGATGTAGATTCAAGGTGAGGGGCTGATGATGTGAGGGAAAAACGATTTCTACCCAGAGGGCGGTGAGGGTCTGGGATGTGCTGCCTGGGAGGGTGGTGGAGGCGGAATGCCTCACATTCTTTAAAAAGTAACATTCAGGGCTATGGACCAAGTGCTGGCAGATGGGATTAGGTGGAAGTTAAGGTGTTTCTAATGTGTCGGTACAGAATTTGATGGGCTGAAGGGCCTCTTCTGCACTGTATGATTCTATGTTCTCCTCCAAGCCACAATCTATTCTGACTTGGAAATATATCCTTCACTGTTGCTGGATCAACATCCTAGAACGCCTTCCATAACAGCATTCAGAGTTTCCTACACCAGTGGTTCAAGAAGGCAGCTCATTATCGCCTTTCCAAGGACAATTACAGATGGCCAATAAACGCTGGCCTAGCAGGTGAGGCCCATATCCCATGAGCTAACAAAAAGAGTTGCCTAGAAAATCACTCAGTTATAAACAATCTCAACAGAAAATGGGAGGGGATTTTCAGATGCATGTTAATATTCCTGTTTACCACTGGTACTTATTACTTCCACAGTATTACTGCTCTTAGCGCAAGGACAATGGGTGACCAATAAATTAAAATGCCATAATTTAAAACAGGAACAAAACCAAATATTATTAAAAATCAACATTTAGTTTGAATTAAGCAGATTGGCTATGCTGGGAATCGAATACTGATCTGTGGCACTGGTTCTCCTATGTTAACATTTGATAATTAATGTTACTCCAACAAAAATAAAACTGCATTGTCACATTTAGCAGGTAATTACTAAACTGTTCACATTATAAATCAACATGTAAGACATCATAAATATAAGAAAATCTGTACTTTGGCATATTTTATAAAAATGATATGGGGTGGAATTCTCCCATATTGGGACTATGTGCTCCAACAGTGTCTGTCCCACCAACCCACACGGCAGGATCCTGCAGCACATTCTGCGCTTGGAATCTCATTAATTACACACAGACTAGTTCCCCTCTGAATCTCCTGGCAGCCTGGCACCTAATCATCTCCCCGCCTTCAGCTGATGGGTTCAAAGATCCCACTGCCCTTGTTTGTCTGCATACCATGAATGCTCATTAAAACAGCTATCAGGGTCCACCTTCCTTCCCCTTGATCTTCCCTTTGCTTCCATTGTTTGTCTTCTTCCTCTATCTCCTTGCCCCTCTGCCTGCCATCGTGAGACCTTACTCTTTCCCCTCCAACTCCATTCCCCCCTTCCTTGCATAGTCCTCATTTTACATTGCCCCCTCTTGTCTTTGTCGGCACACCACCAGTCCTCCCCTCACAATCCACTCTAGTCAAATATTGGCCCTTTGCTGCAATGAGGCCTTACAGCACAGTTCTGTCCAAATAGACACTGGTGTGGGGTTGGGGGGACAAGTAGGTCCCTATACTATCCAACCCCATGCACAGTACTGAACCCAGTTGGTGGCACAGGAGGGTCCATGATTCCAGCAGCACAGTGCTGCCCATGAAGACCAACTCAGCATGGAGATGGAAGGCTGGAACCTCTGTGTCATGGGAGGTTGGCGGATACTGCATCAGGAACAGTGCAGCACCACGGCAGGTGGGCTTAGCATGTTGGACTCACCTGAAAATCTCTGCCAAACTGAGCTTTATCAATTGGTTGTGATGCTGATGTGATTACCCACTGGTGTGACACAATATTGAAAGGCCTGACGGGATTCTGGCAGCTATCTGGTTTAATGAATATGCATGAGATGCAAATGGTGTTTACATCTCCAGCCAGCGATCTGCCATTAACCCGCCACTGGGAGAATTGCACCATGATTTTACATCAGTGGGTTTCCAACTTTTTGTCTCTCACCAGATTCTCCATGCCCACCTGCCACCAGATGATGGGTAGGGAGAATTCTGCCCATTATTTCATGCACTTATATAAGCTTCAGTTAAACCCTCTACTTTCCCCTGGCAACAGAAAACCCCAATGCCTTCTTGCTCCTGGCCCAAGGAGCACTTGCACTGCTACCTGTAAAGATGGCAGCCACGCATGTGTCCTCTTGCACATTTCCCCCTCTAAAGTTGGGGGTTATTAATGCAGGCCTGGCACCAAGAGAAGCCCTGCAGCTGCTGGCCCACGAGGAGCAAATGTGGATGTTCTTATTTGGGGTTTGAGGCCTACGTCAGATGTTCATGAAGCCTCCTCACCTGGCCTTCAGATCCATGGATCTCCTCAGTGTATTCTTCAGAGAGAGGGGCAGGGGCAGCGACAGATTTTTTTTCTTTATTCATTCATGGGACATAGGTATCGCTGGCTGTGCAGCACTTATCGCCCTTGTTCAGGGTTCAGTTAAGAATCAACCACATTGCTGTGGCTCTGGAGTCACAAGTAGGCCAGACTGGGTAAGGTTTCCTTCCCTAAAGGACATTAGTGAACCAGGTAGGTTTCCCCAACAACCAGCAATGATTTCACGGTCATCAGTAGATTCCAGATATTTTTATTGATTCCACCATCTGCCTCTGGCGGGATTCGAACCTGGGTGCCCAGAACATTAGCTCAGTTTCTGAATTAATAGCCTAGTGATAATACCACTGGGCCATTGCCTCCCCATAAATTGACTTCCCTAGGATGGTGCCTAGGAATTAGTGCGGATGCAGGGTGCAGTCTTATGGAGGGGGAGATTTCAACCTCAACCTCGGTTTCCCCAACCCACAGTTTGGGAAGTGTTGAACCATGGAGCTTA
Source organism: Carcharhinus amblyrhynchos (assembly GCF_965287045.1). Lineage (NCBI taxonomy): Eukaryota > Metazoa > Chordata > Chondrichthyes > Carcharhiniformes > Carcharhinidae > Carcharhinus > Carcharhinus amblyrhynchos. The sequence continues at coordinate 137,952,258 of NC_137327.1, forward strand.
GGTGCAAATTCAGCTCAAACAAGACATGACATATATATTTTCTATCTTGCTCATTGTAGGTTAGGTGGATTGGCCGTGCTAAATTGCCCCTTGGTATCAGGGGGACGAATAAATGTATGGGTTTATGGGGTTAGGGCCTGGGTGGGATTGTGATCGGTGCAGACACAGTGGGCCGAATGGCCTCCTTATGCACTGTATGATTCTATAATTCTGTGCTGCTATGGATCCAATGTGAAGTAAGTATGGGCAATCCATATACACTTCATGCAAGTCTGAGCCTACACTTAAACATTACCTAATTTAGTGTCAATTTAGAAATCTCACTCTCAAGGATATCCACAAGGTGGCTCATGTTGGAATTATAAACAAGTCCCTCAGGTACAGTCGTGAATACTTATGCAGCTAAGGAAAATGGTTGATAAAAATTAGAAGAGCTTTTGTTTATGCCCAATAATGCTTAATCTGACCTGAAAGCGCTTTATGTTAACACCAACCACTTGAAAACATAGCATGAGGTTAATATATTGATGGTCAATGTATTGCTTTCAAACTCCTCTCAAAGGTTTTACTGAGAGCATTAATCGGTTTCAAATACATTTCACAATCACCATGTTTGAAATTGAAAATATTCAATTTTCTAACAGGGCTCCCAGCTCTCCCACTTTGGTCAGGAGCCCAGAGATTGAGAGGTACATCTCAAGAGAAACTTCCTTATTTGTGTGGTTCATACAACCAGGCTGTTGAGTGGTTACAATAAAACTCACTGGTCTCCTTCTCTTCAGAGACACACCCTTCCATTGCCAGTAGCGAGGAGGATGACATTGAGGCCAATAAAATTGCCTGAAAAATCCAAGTTCTGAGAGTGCAATATAAACTGGGAAAGAAAGAAAGGGAAAAATACCAAATTGGTGGGAAGGGAAGAGAGAGACAGAGAGGGAGAAGGGAAACATACAAAATGAGGGAGGCAGGGAGAGAAATAATAAGAGAGAGGCCCACAAATTGGGGTAGAGGGCTGATTGAGAGAAAAATACCATTGGGGTGGGGGGAGAAGAGAGGGAAAGAGAGACAGAGAGAGAGAGATAGTAGGCAGTGGGGGTAAGAGGATCAGGAAGCAGTACCCACCACCTAGAAATGTTATATCCATTCCCATCCAGCCTGTGGCTTCAGAGCAGAGCAGCTGTGTTCTGAGAGAAATAGAAATCTGATAGCACAAGTGAATGTTCTGCTCATGCAAATCGTGTGTAATTTATTAATTATAAAGTGTTATAATGTTCAATCACACTAGTGAAAGGTTATTGGGAGTAGCAGTGTGTTTGTTAGCTATAAATTAAATACAAATAAATGAATTAACTCATAATAAAAGATGACAGGCCAGGTGATGCATTGTTGGCTGCCAAATGTGGGAGTTCCTGGACACCAGGGTGATCAGGGCAAACACGTGTGCAGCAAGTGTCTGCAGCATGAGGAGTTTCAGCTCAGAGTTATTGAACTGGAGGCCATGCTGCAGACATTGGTGTGCCCGAAGGGAACTAATTACCTGGACACCTTGATCCAGGAGGTAGTCACACCCACCCTTTTGAAAAGGGCCTTTGATTTGGTTAGGAGTCAGCGACAGGAGAGCGCGACTGTGAGTGAGGCAAGTTTGGAGGCACGGAAGTTAGAAATGAGGGAACCTTAGCCTTTGCAATTGTCCATTGAGGTTCAGACAGCCCGTATGGATGAGAGCGGTGGAACAGGAAGCCAGTCAAGTGGGAAAGGTTAACAGGAAGGTATTGGCAGTATTGGGGACAGTATAATCAGGTGTTAGATACAGCTCTGTAGACAAGAGCAGGTGTCCAGGTGCCTGTGTTGCCTGCCAGATTCCAGAATTTGGGATGTTTGCTCCATAGTGGAGAGGAAGGGGGAGAATCCAGTGGTCATGATTCACATAGATACCAATGACAGTGGTGGAACTAGAAAACAGGTTCTGCTGAGGGACTATGAACAGCTGGAGGCTAAATTAAAAAGCAAAGCCTCAAAGATAAGAATTGTTGTATTCCTACCTGAGTCAGCAGCAAATTGGCATAGAGTAAATCAGATTAGAGAGTTAAATAAATGGCTCAGACTGGTATGGGAGAAATATGTTTTGATTCATGGCACACTAGCACTGGGGAAAGTGGGATCTGTACCATTGGAATACTGTTCCTTGGGTGGCATGGTGGCACAGTGGTTGGCACTGCTACCTTGCAGCACCAGGGACCCGGGTTCGATTTCCAGCTTGGGCCACTGATTGTGTGGAGTTTGCATGTTCTCTGCGTGTCTGTGTGGGTTTCCTCTGGGTGTTCCAGTGTCCTCCCACAATCCAAAAGAATGCTGGTTAGGCGCATTGGCCATGCTACATTCTCCCTCAGTGTATCCAAACAGGCACTGCAGTGTGGTGACGAGGGGATTTTCACAGTAACTTCATTGCAGATTTAGCGTAAGCCTGTGTGACATTAATCAATAAACTTTAAACTGAATCATGCTGGGACCAGTGTCACAGCAAATTGTACACCTAGGATGGTAGAGAGGGCTTCAAACCAAAAGGTGGGGGCAAGGGACCAGGTTTTCTAATTTATCCCATAAATTAAATAGAGAAATTAAATAGAAATAATTACTAAGGAAACTGGCATGGAGTCTATGGAAATAAGGCAAACAAATAGGGAGATCATGGAACCTATACAGATTAAAGGGGAGGAGGTGCTTGCTGTCTTGTGGCAAATCAGAGTAGATAAATCCCCAGGACCGGACAGGGTATTCCCTCAGACCTTGAAGGAGACTAGTGTTGAAATTGCAGGGGCCCTGGCAGATATATTTAAAATGTCGGTATCCACGGGTGAGGTGCCGGATAATTGGAGGATAGCTCATGTTGTTCCGTTGTTTAAAAAAGGCTCAAAAAGTAATCCAGGAAATTATAGGCCGGTAAGTTCGACATCAGTAGTAGGTAAATTATTAGAAGGAATACTAAGAGATAGGATCTACAAATACTTGGATGGACAGGGACTTATTAAGGAGAGTCAACATGGCTTTGTGTGTGCTAGGTCATGTTTAACCAATCTATTAGAGGTCACCGGGAAGGTGAATGAAGGGAAAGCAGTGGATGTTGTCTACATGGACTTCAGTAAGGCCTTTGACATGGTCCGCATGGGAGGTTAGTTAGAAAGGTTCAGTCTCCAGGTATACATGGAGAGGTAGTAAATTAGATTAGACTTTGGCTCAATGGAAGAAGCCAGTGAGTGGTGGTGGTGGAGGATTGCTTCTCTGAGTGGAGGCCTGTGACGAGTGGTGTGCCGCGGGGATCGGTGTTGGGTCCATTGTTGTTTGTCATCTATATCAATGATCTGGATGATAATGTGGCAAATTGGATCAGCAAATTTGCTGATGATACAAAGATTGGAGGTGTAGTGGACAGTGAGGAAGGTTTTCAAAGCTTGCAGAGGGATTTGGACCAGCTAGAAAAATGGGCTGAAAAATGGCAGATGGAGTTTAATGCAGACAAGTGTGAGGTATTGCACCTTGGAAGGACAAACCAAGGTAGAACATGCAAGGTAAATGGTAGGACACTGAAGAGTACAGTAGACCAGAGGGATCTGGGAATACAAATACAAAATTCCCTAAAAGTGGTGTCATGGGTAGATAGGGTCATAAAGAGTACTTTTGGTACGTTGGACTTTATAAATCAAAGTATTGAGTATAAGAGTTGGAATGTTATGGTCAGGTTGTATAAGACATTGGTGTGGCTGAATTTAGAGTATTGTGTGCAATTTTGCTCACCTAATTACAGGAAGGATATTAATAAGGTTGAAAGAGTGCAGAGAAGGTTTACAAGGATGTTGCCGGGACTCGAGAAACTGAGTTACAGAGAGAGATTGAATAGGTTAGGACTTTATTCCCTGGAGCGTAGAAGAATGAGGGGAGATTTGATAGAGGTGTATAAAATTATGATGGGTATAGATAGAGTGAATGCAACCAGGCCTTTTCCACTGAGGCTAAGGGAGAAAAAAACCAGAGGGCGTGGGTTAAGGGTGAAGGGGGAAAAGTTTAAAGGGAATACTGCGGGGGGGGCTTCTTCACACAGAGAGTGTTGGGAGTGTGGAATGAGCTGCCAGATGATGTGGTAAATGTGGGCTCACTTTTAACATTTAAAAAACTTGGACAGGTTCACGGATGAGAGGGGTGTGGAGGGATATGGTCCCGGTGCAGGTCAGTGGGACTAGGCAGAAAAATGGTTCAGCACAAACAAGAAGGGCCAAAAAGCCTGTTTCTGTGCTGTAGTGTTCTGTGGTTCTATGGATCTAAGGCAAACAAAAGACAAAGCTAAGAATAGGAGAAATGATGATCACAATGTAGCAGGATTGATTAGCAAGTTTGTGGATGACACAATGATTGATGGATTTGCGGATAGTGGTGAGGACCATCAGAGGATACAGCAGGATATCGATCAGTTATAGATTTGGGCAGAGAGATAGAGTTTAATCTGGACAAATGTGAGGAAATGCATCTTGGAAGGTCTAATATAGATAGGAAATATGCAGTAAATGGCAGAACCCTTAAGAATATTGATAGACAAAGGAATCTAGATGTACAGGCACACAGGTCATTGAATGTGACAATGCAGGTGGAGAAGGTAGTCACGAAGGCATACGGCATGCTTGCCTTCATCAGCCAGAGAACAGTTTAAAAATTGGCAAGTCATGTTGCAGCTTCACAGAACCTTACTTAGGCCGCACTTGGAATATTGTGTTCAATTCTGGTCGTTACACTAACAGAAGGATGTGGAGGCTTTGGAGAGGGTAGAGAAAAGATTTACCAGGATGTTGCCTGGTATGGAGGGCATTAGCGATAAGGAGAGATTGGAGAAATTCGGTTTGATCTCACTGGAACGATGGAGGTTGAGGAGAGACCTGATAGAAGACTACAAAATTATGAGAGGCACAGACAGAGTGGGTGTCTGTATTGCTACAGGGATCAGTGCTAGGGCCTCAATTACTTACAATTTATATAAATGTGGTTGCTAAATTTGTTGATGACACAGAGATAGTTAGGAAAATAAGTTGGAGGATATCAAGAGCCTGCAAAGGGACATTGGTAGATTAAGTGAGGGGGCAAAAATTTGGCAGTTTAAGTATGATGTGAGAAAATGTAAACTTGTCCATTTTGGTAGGAAAAACAGAAAGTCAGCATTTTACTTAAATGGAAAGCGATTGCAGAATTGATGTTCAGAGGGATCTGGTACATGAATCAGGAAGGTTAACATGCAGGTACAACAAATGATTAGGAAGGAAAGTGGAACATTGTCATTTATTACAAGGGGAATTGAATATAAAAGCAGGGATGTTTTGTCACAGTTGTACAGGGCATTGGTGAGACCACAGGAAGAGTACCATCTGACAGCTTGGGTCATATTTAGGGCAAGGGAAGAAAAGCAAAAAGACATGCAGTGTCAAGGATGATGGAGGAGTTTTGAACGACCGTTGCTCAGGCCAAGTCCATCAGTGCACTTATGGAACCAACCATGAGGCAGTATATCATGGCCAATGTCTCAGGTTCCACTACAGTGTCTGCAGTAGGTGCTGGATGGGAATATCTTCTGTTGTGCAAGTTCGGACAATTGCTATCATGGCTGTACATGGCTCTGTTGGTGATGTCATGAGGGAGTTTACAGAGGCTACGGTTGTACTTTCAGTTTGTAATCTGCAGTGCAGAGAACAGATCTTTTAATAAAACCTGCTGTGTGTTAATTTGAATCTATGCGTGCAAACCCCAACTTTTCCTTTTGTTTAAAACCCACAGTCCCAAACCTGATTAAGACATTACACCAATGCTGACTGTATGGTCTCAGGATGGGGACGGGAACAGACAGTTGATCCTATGAGGGACATACAGCAATGTTGCTGAAACTTTTTCATTCATTCATGGACCACTTGGTGGGCCAAAACGCCCCGTGGATAACCATCCAGACCTACCCCAGAAAACATTGGAATTAATGGAAATGTAATAAATTTATGTGCATTCCCGTGTTAATACATACTATATGCCAGATACAATTTATAGATGTTTCTGTACTATAAACATTCATGCTACAAGATTTTGCGATGAAATGATAACAGTAATTTTCTCCTGACAGATTAATACTTATCTTACATTTACACTTAATCAAACAAAATCAACAAACAAAATAAACAAAGACTTATGTTTCCCATTTTATTTTTGCGATATAGTTGCTGTGGAAATGTTGGCTTTGGCTGCAAATCTTCAAATAATTTTTGAATTTCCACGCGCAGCATGCAGGGGCCAATCGACAGCTCCGAGCTCGTGCTCGTGGTTATGCAGTAGACCTCGCCTGAAATAGAAGCAAGGTTTAGGCCGTTAGAACCTGACCAGCCAAATGATGTTTTTCTCCAGTATGTGAGGCACAAGGCCTGTTCAATATCTGAGATTTTGTAGGCCAGTTGCTATGGCTAGTTTCCATAGAAACACAAAAACCCATGTAATCATAGATAATAACGTGTATCTGGTAAATACTTTAAATTGGTAGAAGCTCATTAGAGACAGCTCATGCTGAAAAACCTTGGTCACCCCCGGTCACCTATATATATATATAGATATATGTACACTATGAAAGCAAATCATTCAAACTACTTCCACAGTTGCCATCTGCCTGGGAACAATCTCTTTTCCTGCGGACTGTCTCTTCATTTTAAATGGGCAGCAGATCATGCCAGGCATGAAATGTCTAATTTTTATACACATGGTCTCATTTCTGTCAAGTTCTCTGGCTCACCCTGCTTGTCAGTTACCACTGTGTGCTCAATTCTTATGCTGCCCCTCATTAACATGGCAAGTTTGCAAGCTTAGAACAGTTGGCATGGTGGTGCAGGGGTGGCACGGTGGTTAGCAGTGCTGTATCACAGCGCCAGGGAGCCGGCTTGGGTCACAGTCTGTGTGGAGTTTGCACGTTGCCCACCTGTCTGTGTGGGTTTCCTCCGGGTGCTCCGGTTTCCTCCCGCAGTCTGAAAGACGTGCTAGTTAGGTACATTGACTCAAACATGCGCCGGAGTGTGGAGGCTCGGGGAATTTCATAATAACTTCATTGCAGTGTTAATGTAAATCTTACTTGTGACCAATAAATAACCTTTTACTTTATTTTTAAACAGCTACTTCAGTTCTGTCTTCGGGGAGGAAGTCACAGATAATATCCCAGTTGTGCCAAGGAGTCAAAGATCTGGTGAGAAGGAGGAGGAACTGAAGAAAAATAGCATTACCAAAAGGAAAAAAAGAGTGTTGAAGAAAGTAATGGGACAGAAAGCCAATAAATGCCCAGGGCCCAGCAGGGGACTAAAGGAGGTGAACCTGGAAATATTGGGTCGTTGATTGTCATCTTCAAAAATTCCATAGATTTTGGAACAATCCCGGCAGATTGCAGAGCGGCAAACACAACCCGGCTGTTTAAATAAAGGAGCGGGGGCATAAACAGTGAATTACAGACCAGTTAGCCTATCATTCGTGGGGAAAATGCTAGTGTCTATTATAAAGGATGTGATAACAGGAAATAGACAAAGTCAACATGGATTCATCAAAGGGAAATCATGTCTGACAAACCCACTGGAGTTTTGAGGAGTTAACCAGTCAAATAGATGAGGGTTAACCAGTGGATGTGGCGTATTCAGAAAGTTTTTTGAAAAAGTCCCAGTGTGCAGAATTAAAGCACGCGGTATTGGAGGTAATATATGACATGGATTGGGAACTGGTTAACAGACAGGAAACAGTAGGAATAAATGTTTTTTTATAAAGTGGCAGGCAGTAACTAGTAGGCTCCTGCAAGGATTATCGCTTGGTCCCCACTATTCACAATATACCTCAATGATTTGGATGAGGGAACCAAAAGTAATATTTACAAGACAGAAAACTTGGTGGGAGGTGAGCAGTAAGGAGGTTGATAAGCGGCTTCAAGGTAATTTAGACAAGCCGAGTGAGTGGACAAATACAGGACAGATGCAGAATAATATGGATAAATGTGAAGTTATCCACTTCAGATGGAAAAGCAGAATGGTAGAGTATTATTTAAATGGTGATAGATTAGGAACTGTTGATGGACAAAGGGACCTGGGTGGCCCAATACACCACTCAATGAAAGAAAACATGCAGGTATGACAAGTAGTTGAAACAAATAGTATGTTAGCCTTCATTGCAATACAACGTGAGTACAGGTGCAAGAATGTTTTACTGTACAAGGCCTTGGTGAGACCACACATGGAATATTTATTTCAGTTTTCTTTGAGAAAATGATATTCTTGCTGTAAGTGTAGTGAAGGTTCACTAGATCGATTCCTGGAATGGCAGGATTGGATTGACAGGGCCCTGTATTCACTGGAATTTAGAAAAATGAAAGGGATCAAATTGAAACGTATTAAACTCTGACAGGGTTGGACAGACTGGATTCAGGGATGCTGTTTCTGTTGTTTCTTCTGGCTGGAGGGCTGAGAACAAGGGGTCACAGTCTCAGGGTACAGGGTACGCAAGTATAGAGGGGAAATTTCTTCATTCAGATGATTTCTACCATTCAGATGGTGGTAAAGCTGTGGAATTCTCTACCACTGGAGACTGTGGAATTAACATCTAGACTCTAGGTCTGAAGGGTTGGGGAGAACATAAAATATGGTGTAGAGATAGAGGATCAGCCATGATTGTATTGAATGGTGGAGCAGGTTTGCAGGATTGACAGACCCTAATTCCTCCCCTATTTTCTATATTCCAAGACACAATAGATAGGATTCCCAGTCTTGTCCAATGCAGGACCAGCTGTGAGCGAGAACAGGGAATTTGGCGTTTCAAACAAAACTCCATTCACTTGTAACAGCACCAGAAAATCCAAGCCACAAACAAGGATAGAAGATTTTGGCCAATCTTGTTTCTGTGCAGCAGTGTAATGGCCAGCACAGTAAGAAGTCTCACAATGCCAGGTTAAAGTCCAACAAGTTTATTTGGAATCATGAGCTTTAGGAGCACTGCTCCTTCCTCAGGTAACTCACTTCTTTATGAAGGTGACCAAAGAGGTGGATGAGAGTAAAGCAGTTGATGTGGTGTATATGGATATCAATAAAGTGTTTGATAAGGTTCCCCACGGTAAGCTATTGCAGAAGATATGGAGACATGGGATTGAGGGTGATTTAGCAGTTTGGATCAGGAATTGGCTAGCTGATAGAAGACAGAGGGTGGTGGTTGATGGGAAATGTTCATCCTGGAGTTCAGTTACAAGTGGTGTACCTCAAGGATCTGTTTTGAGGCCACTGCTGTTTGTCATTTTCATAAATGACCTGGATGAGGGGGTAGAAGGATGGGTTAGTAAATTTGCGGATGGCACTAAAGTTGGTGGAGTTGTGGACAGTGCGGAAGGATGTTGCAGGTTACAGAGGGACATAAATAAGCTGCAGAGCTGGGCTGAGAGGTGGCAAATGGAATTTAATGCGGGAAAGTGTGAAGTGATTCACTTTGGAAGGAGTGACAGGAATACAGAGTACTGGGCTAATGGTAAGACACTTGGTAGTGTGGATGAGCAGAGAGATCTCGGTGTCCATGTGCATAGATCCCTGAAAGTTGGCATCCAGGTTGATAAGGTTGTTAAGAAGGCATACGGTGTGTTAGCTTTTATTGGTAGAGGGATTGAGTTTCGGAGCCATGAGGTCATTTTGCAGTTGTACAAAACTCTGGTGCGGCCGCACTTGGAATATTGCGTACAGTTCTGGTCGCCGCATTATAAGAAGGATGTGGAGGCATTGGAAAGGGTGCAGAGGAGATTTACCAGGATGTTGCCTGGTATGGTGGGAAGGTCTTATGAGGAAAGGCTGAGGAACTGTTTTTGTTAGAGAGGAGAAGGTTAAGAGGTGACTTAATAGAGGCATATAAGATGATCAGAGGATTAGATAGGATGGACAGTGAGAGCCTTTTTCCTCGGATGGTGATGGCTAGCACGAGGGGACATAGCTTTAAATTAAGGGATGATAGATATTGGACAGATGTCAGAGGTAGGTTCTTTACTCAAAGAGTAGTAAGAGTGTGGAATGCCCTGCCTGCAGCAGTAGTGGACTCACCAACATTAAGGGCATTTAAATGGTCATTGAATAAACTTATGGATGATATTGGAATAGTGTAGGTTAGATGGGCTTTAGATTGGTTTCACAGGTCAGCACAACATCGAGGGCCGAAGGGCCTGTACTGTGCTGGAATGTTCTATGTTCCACTGAAGTTCATCTTGGACACAGATATTCTCATCTGCTAAACCATGTTGTGACTGTTAGATCAGCTTCAACTTAGAGTCATAGAATCCCTACATGCAGGAGGAGGTCATCTGACTCATCGAGCCTGCACTGACAACAATTCCATCTGTAACCTCATATATTTACCCTGCTAGTCCCCCGGACACTAAGGGGCAATTAAGCATGGCCAATCAACTTGACCTGAACATTTTTGGAGTACGGGAGGAAACTGGAGCACCCGAAGGAAACCCATGCAGACAGTCACCTGAAATCGGAACTGAACCCGGGTGCTGTGAGGCAGTAGTTTGTGCCATCGTACTGTCCAAATTCAAGTTTATCAATCTCAGCATTGCTGTACTTCATCAATTAACACTGAAAGCATTGTTTTCAAAGCACAATGGTTTTGATTTCTTCCTTCTTTCCATTCTTGAGAATTTGCCTTCTGCACACATTTATACAGTTTGCATAAATAGTTAGACTAGAGGGGTGTTCAGGGGATTAAATGCCTAACAGCAGCTGTGAAGTGTTGGCTGTTTGGGTCTGTATTGCTTCCAACAAATGCAAGATCCAGGGTGGGAAAATAACTCCTTGTATTTGGATGTTCCCGCAGCGTGTTTCTTCACATCTGCAAAAATAGAAAGTGTTGAGGTCATTGAGATTTTAGACTCATTGTGATGCTAAACTGATATCCAGGAGTGTTACTGGTATCTTTTTTAGAAAAGTACAAAACATCTTTACCTGAGTAACTTATCCTGAAGAAGCAGAATTTTCAAGGTGGAAGAATTAAACTGAAGGGTCCTCATGAGGCAATAATTATCGAGAACTCTTTTATATTTATTCTAATCCAAGATAGCTGCCTGTGTCAAAAACTATTTAGATCTAATACAGAAGATTACAAAGTACTAATTAAAAAAAAGTAGTACTTAAAAATCATTCAGGGTGTGTATAAAAACAGCAGCAATCAATATTTACAGTGCAAAGTTGATACATACAGGGGATTTTCACAGTAACTTCATTTCAGCATTAATGTAAGCCTCCCTGTGATGCTAATAAATAAACTCCAAACCCTGGGCCGGATTTTCTAACTGTTTCCACTAGCAGGATCTTCTAGTCTTGCTGACGGTGACCTACTGGCACACCTTCCCCATTGCCAGAAGGTACAAACAACGATAAACCCCATTAACAGCAGCGGGACTGGAAGATCCCACTACTGGCCAATGGCAGGCCACCTTCACCACCACAAAACATGCAGCAAGGAGGGTGCAGAAAACCCCACCCCGAGTGATAAAAGTCTAAAAAGATTAAACAGTTACAAATCTAGATCACACACTCTGTTCCAGAAGTTAACTCTAATACAGAGAACGCATTGAGCCAAAAAATAACATAGCTGTTGTTATTCTTTCCTGCATTCCATACAGTAAATCTCTTTGAACTTTCCTCTGCTGATAACATTGTGTTTCAATAAGGTTTTGCCATGTACGGGATGTAAGCTTGCCTGTTCAACCTCGAAGGCTGCAAGTCCTCACCATGTGGCTCTGTGATATGGAAGTACAACAGGAGGTTCTTTAACAGCTGCTCCATAATTCACTTACTAACGTCTTACCGTTATGCTGGCTAAATCCCATCGTGCATTTCTTTGTCAAATAACGTTAAGCAGGGTCACATGATGCTGGATACTGAAGCCATCTCTTGGTCACAGTTTAAACAGAATAATGTACTCACAGGTTAATGGATTAATATACTTTCACTGTGTGAACCAAACTAAAACTAATCAATAAACATCAATTTCCCAACATCCTGCAAGTTTATTAGTGTCCTCTTATAGTTTGTTGTCGCCCCCCCTCTATACAAATATGCCCCTCAAATTGATCTAATCATTACATTTGAAAATTGTATCTCTACTTTTTGAGTCCAAATGATGTATCAATCCGTAAAACTAAACTAATGTAAATTGTGAACAACAGTGGATGCTAGCGGACTGTCACTTCCCACCTGTCACCAATCTGAGTGGTCGCCTACCCACCTTCTCATTATAGCGGTGGTGGTGTAGTGATATTGTCACTGGGTTAGTAATCCAGAGATCCAGGGTAATCCTCGGGAGATTCGAATCCCACCATGGCAGATGATGAAATTTCCAATAGAATCCGGAATCTGGAATTCAGAGTCTAATGAAACCATTGTTAATTGTTGTGAAAACTGATCTAGATCACTAATGACCTTCCAATGAAAGGAAAGAAATCTGCTGCCCTTCACTGACCTGGTCTACATGTGACTCCAGACCCACAGTAATGTGATAGACTTTTCATGACCCAATGGGCCACATGATGGACAGTAAGTGCTTTCTATTTTGGACGCTGTGCACTTGCTGTGCAGGCAATTTGTCTTTAATAATTGTTTCTTTTAATTTACTTTAACAACCCTTTTATATTTTTGTTTCATATCTGTATTCAATCCCTTATGTTACCCTAGCTCATTATTTTGGTTTGAACTTATCTGATTTTTTTCTCCTATTCTTTTGTCTTCAAACTTAAGTTTATTTTCACCAGCTCCCTCAGCCCCCATCATACTAAATTAAAGTCCAATCAACAAACCTATTTTGCTTCTAATCTTTCCACCAGGGCACTATTTTGTTTAATCACTTTGACACAATGTAGGAGGTGAATTCACAAACATGTCATTTTGCCATTAGTGCTCAAGCCTTTTGTTTCAAAATTTATTGACCTGTCGCCATAAGGAAGAAGGAAGGTTGCCATAATCTACACCTTGAATAAGGTTGAATGCATTACCTTGCATTGTTATTGCATTCCAGTGAATTGCATCAATACTCATCAGGTTGAGTAATCTGTCATGGTGCTGCTGGGAAGAATGAGCACCTACCATCCATTCAGGAGGAGCAGAGCAGAAACTTGCTACTAGGACATATACAGAAGCCAGCTGACAATCAAGAAAGGGCAATTTGCCCGCCATTCCAGCTTATTGACTGCCCATTATAAGAATAGGCTCAGTTTGTGCTGCAGATTATTGAAGCAACACATCAAAACCTCAGCCTTGGGTTAATCGACTTTTTCCATTTCAAGTACTTAAATTCCTTGATGTATTTAATGAAATATATAGATTGTTTTTATAATCTTTCCATTACTGAATCTTGTGTGCTGCTTTGTTTACATTCAGCGATATAGTCCATGTCTAAATGCTATTCCTGCTTCAAGTGATCTCCCATATCACTTCCCCAGGCTTGCTCCCTCCGTCCCTCTGTCCCTCCCTCTCTCCCTCCCAGGGCATTGCATTTGGCAATTGCACCACTGCTGTAACCAGCTGTGACCCTAATCTAGCAATTTGTGCAAGGGTAAACAATCCACTATTTATTCAGAATTTATTTTCCTCGATGCACAGTTTCCCCTGCAAGATGTTCACTGTGTTAGGCACTGCTCTCCTGATCACTGGCAGCACTTTAGTTTCTCACCCCTGGAAATTCTGACCATCGGTTAGGAATTCTACCATGGAAGTATCACAGCGAAACCTTATCTCCTTTTCAATCTGTATCTGCACATATCGGGGTGAATTTTATATTTTTCAGCAGGGTGTGCGAGGCTGCCTTGGAAGTGCGCAGTCTGCTGACTCCTGCCCCATCCTTTATACACTCTGAATAAAGCACCTTCTGACCACCTTAGGTGGAAAACCAGCCAACTACAACAGCGTAGACAGCTTGCTTCCCCCTTGTTCCCTGTGGAGCTTGCTGCATGTATCAGAAACTGTTCCCCATGTTGATTTCTAAGTAACACACTGGAGTAAGCTTTTGTGACTTGAGTTAATAGCATTGAATTTTTGTTGTGACTACATTCACATTGTAATGTGAATAACAGTTTGAGGATTTTGAGAAGTGGCACAGCAGGCTGGTGGCAGGAATGTAATATGTGGTCATGGCTAGAATTGTAAAGTCCCCCGCTCTCTGAGTTAATCATTTTGAAGGTGAGATATTTTGTTTAAACTTCATTCGAGAACATACAGACATTGCCACCTTTCCAAGCAGGATCTATTGGTACATTTAACCACGGTGCCAGTCTTTGTCTGTCATCCCTGTGCTGACTTGTTTTAACTGATATATAAAACATTCCCAAACCTTTTAAGATCAATCTTTTAGATTTATTGCCCCAAAACTCGTATTGCACAGTGGAGGGGTCTCCCCCAACTGAAAGGGGAAGAGGCCCCTGGCCAGAGCTGCAACATCTGAGAAGGAGGAAATGAGGAAGATGAGGAAAAAGAGGAGGATGCCCCCGGCTAATCTCAGGAATCTGACATGGAGAGGAAGAGGAAGAGCAGCTGAGAGGTAGGTCCATGTAGCCATGGCTGAAATTTTGCAGACGAGGTTCCTCATTACCGGTATCCAAAATAGATCCACGTCGGGCACTGAAGTGTCACATTTAACATCAGCCAACCCTTGGCAATTTCTACATAATAAACCAATCAAACTTCCTCAGAGAAATGTCCAGCCCAAGAGGAAAACAACATCAATGAGAGTTTGACTCAGTTACATAAATGTAGCTAAAATCTTCACCACCGTAATCACACTGCTTGAAACTTCCTTCATAACTTAGACCGTGCACATTTCTGCCAAAGGCTGCCAATAAGGTGGCAAAAACTCCACCCCATGCATGCTCACACCATGCCCACAGTGCCAAGAATGCCATTAAGAAACATGCCTTCAAAGCCTGCATGTGTTGATATGATTGTTGGTGCCAGCAGAGATGCAGGCAATGCACATAAAACAGGGTGAGGCCACAGCTGTGCTTAACCAGCTCTTTGAATGCATTACCCACCCATCCCAGTCCAGCTCCAGGACTGTGACATTGCCACATGCAATGCTGCCAGAAATCTTGGGCCTAGTCCACTTCACCAGAGCATACATAGCACCTTGACCCATGTAGTTGACTGTACAGCACTGAGGTGCGGAGGACTACCTTGCACCCTGCACTGATGATTGATGAGTGCCTGATGAACTCTATCTGTTCAATGTGTCTGATTATTGAGCCTCCCTTAATGTCAATCGTGGATGGGCAAATGATGAAAGAGATAACTGACTCCATGACCCTTAGTTCACTATCAATGTGAAAGACAGGAGAAGGAAGAACCTTTCCAATGCTAGACATATATGGTCACACACTTGTTCCTGATGATGCTCGTGCCAAAAGGATCTCAGAATACAGTCTGCAGTGTAATTGACAAGAATGATCTTCATTCTGTTAGCATTTTCATTGAGTTTTGCAGTGTACAAAAACACACGCAGACCTCCTTGCTTGTATTGAAATGTATTTAATTGTGATATTTACAAAGTGAAAGTGTAACCAAGGTGAACCCATTAGTGCATAGCAAGACTGTCCTAACGGATGCTCCTATAAAGTGGCGTATGGTGTACCTTAGAAGAGGTGGAAATAAGTTACTTACTTTTCATTCTATATCTAATTGAGTGTAGTGACAAACCTCAACGTGCAGGCACCCATTGGAGATCTCCTTCAGACTGCAGCCTTGGCATTCATTATTACTGAAAGCTGGAGCAGATGAGGACTTTAACAGGAGGGTTGGGGAGGTGGAAGAAGATAAGAGTGCTGAGATGCTCTTGATATCTTCATCCTCCTCAGTAACCTCCACCATTCTTCAAGTGGAGTTGCTGGACTTGCTGCTGGTGTGTAGCAGTCATCTCTTCCCGGAACTGCTGTGCCAACAGTGCACCCATTCTGTTGAGGGTGCACAGTTCCTCGTGTATTCCACAGATAATGAAGGATGATTCTCTCCATCTGAGACATAGTCTGCCACAGTCTGGAATTGAAAACACGGGGCGGAATTTCCTCATCCCGTCCGCCATGGGAATTGTAGCAAGAGGGACATGGACCATGAAAATGTTTATTGACCTCGGGCAGGATTCTCTGGTTTTGGGGCAAATGTGGCTGGAAAATCCCACCCACAGCCTCCGTAATGGTGACCATGGACTTACCACTGATTGTCGCATAAACCCAACTGATTCACTAATGTCCTTTACCTGTTCTGGCCTACATGTGATTCCCGACCCACAGCAATGTGATTGACTCTTAACTGCCCTGTGAAATGGCCTAGCAAACATTTCAGGGATAATTAGGTACTGGCAATAAATGCTGGTCTTGTCAGCGGTGCTCACATCCTATGAAGGAATTTTTGAAACTTCCCGACAGCAGATATTTGGCTAACTGGGCTACAATTCCTTGGTTTCCCACATTCATCTTTCCACTGGTTTATCAAAGGCAATCACTAAATTGGAATGAAGAGCATCATAAAGTTCTCAGCAGAAGTCGGGTTGCAGCAGTATTTCGTACCTAGTACTTACTTTCATTTTGGGCTGGATGAGGCTAAGAGGCAGGTTCCTTGTTTGCCCTTTGGCAACAGATGCAGAATTAATTATAAAACAGGGCAGAGTGGGTGGCACGGTGGCACAGTGGTTAGCACCGTTGCCTCACAGCGCCAGAGACCCGGGTTCAATTCCGGACTCAGGGCACTGTCTGTGTGGAGTTTGCACGTTCTCCCCATGTCTGCGTGGGTTTCCTCCAGGTGCTCCGGTTTCCTCCCAAACTCCAAAAATGTGGAGATTAGGTGGATTGGCCATGCTAAATATTGCCCCTAATGTCAGGGGGTTGGCAGGATAAATATATGGGGTTACGGGAATGGGTCCTGGGTGGGATTATGGTTGGTGCAGACTTGATGGGCTGAATGGCTTCTTTCTACAATGTCAGGATTCTAGGACACTAATTCAATTTCTCGGTGACATTGATAAATCCAAAATTACCAACATGCCATGAGGATGTTAGTTTACTGACAGAGGATTGTGAATTTACACAATATCCTGTGGCCCTGTGAACTCATAGGGCATGTGAAAGGAAAATGTTCTTGTTTGAAGAGCTGGTGTTCTCAACAGATTAAACAACATAATTGATTCAATCTAAATTTATCTTTACCTTTTATCCAAAGAACCATCACTGAAAGGTTGTTAAAAACAATTCCAGTATTTTGTAAATCTGTTAGGGTAAAAAACAAATACCTTGCCTCCGGGCCTTTGAGTCCAGAAGGATTTAATTATATATAAAGCTTTCATTGTAAATTAAATAAGATCATTTTATCATGCTTTCCTCATTTTACAGTTCCTGATGCATATTCATTATGATTATTACTCTCTTGCTTCCAATCTTTCCAGCATGATTTGTGGAGAAGATTATTACTAGCTTCGAGCACAGTCCTATTTTTGATATTTGCATGGGAAAATGGACTGCTTCTTCTCCAGAATCAGCAACAGGGCTTTCCATCATCCACAAAGCACAATGTCTCCATTTGCTTGGTGTACGAACGTACAAAATAGAAGAAGCAGCAAGCCTGCTCTGCTATTTAATAAGATTGTAATGACTTCAAACAGACCTATTGGAATATGAGCTCCCTGATTAAAGAACCTATTGATGGGCCAATCAGGGAATCTTTGCCTTGTATTTAACCGGGAGTGTCAGTTCCTCTGACACCCCCTGGGATAGACTGCTGGCTGTGAGCACTCTGTGTACTGCTGTTGGAATTGTAAATAAGGGGATTTTGGTAAAGGGACTCCTGCCTCCACAGACTCATAACTACCCCAGGCTTCTCACAAAGGTCATGACTGATCTGTATGGATCCTCCAAGTTCTACATTCCCACCTACTCCCAATAACCTTTGATTTCCTTGCCTATCAAGAATCTAGTTACTTTTGCTTTAAAAATGGCCGATGACCCCCACCTCCACCACCTTCTGAGGCAGAGAGTTCCAAAGTTGCATAACCCTCAGAATAAAATTCTCCTCTCATAAAAGGGAGATGCTTAATTTTAAAACAATCCCCACTCACTCTGGACTCATCTATAAAAGGAAACATCTCTTCCACATCCGCCTTGTCAAGACCATTCAGGATCTTATACACTTCAATCAAGTCACCCCTCACCCTTCTAAACTCCAATGGAACCATTCTGTCTAACCTGTCTAATAAGACAAGCTGCTCATTCCAGGTATCAAACTAGTAAACATGCTTTGAACCACTTTCAATACTTTTATATCCTCCAATAATACTCAGTAAAGCTCAACAATTGATACAACCCATCCACAATCTACCATCCACATCAGAACCAGAGGGCACAGCCTCAAAATAAGTGGCGGGGGGGGACAGTTTGGATCAGAGTTGAGGAGGAACTTCTTCACTCAAAGGGTGGTGAATCTCTGGAATTCTCTGCCTGTTGAAGAGTTGGAGGTTACCACGCAAAATATATTTAAGCCACGGGTAGATAGGTTTTTGATAGACAAGGGAGTTAAGGGGAGAAAGCAGGAAAGTGGAACTGATCCACCTCAGATCAGCCATGATCTTATTGAATGGCGGGGCAGGCTCGAAGGGCTAGATGGCCTACTCCTGCTCCTATTTCTTATGTTCTTAAATATCCATTCTCTCATCATAGCTGTGGCTACAGTGTACATTACCTGCAGGATACATTGCAGCAACAACTCCCCACAACATCCATCACCTAGATAGCAGGTGTGTGGGAACACCACCACCTACAAGTTCTCCTTTAGTCTGATAAACTTACATTTATTCCTTTGCTTTCTGCTCTCCAATTCCATCCACATGGTCAAATTTCCACTAACAACATGACCATTACTTTTTTGCTAGTTTCATTTTCTGAGTGCTGGATTTTTAAAGCACATAATTGTGAGGGAAGTAGGAAAGAACAAATTGATTAATGTCCTGCTTGATAGAGTACTGAATTGCACCGACCAGTATTGTGTTCAGTCCGGGTTAGCTGATCTCAAAGGGAAAGTGGAATTGAAATAACAGCAGGGGAGTTCATTTGTGCCATGGTATGTGCGCTGAGGGAGTTGGTCTCGCTCAGTCGACTGGGCAGTGGCAACAGCCTGGGTTCAATTCCCGTACCAGCTGAGGTTATTCATGAACACCTCACCTTCTCAACCTTGCCCCTTGCCTGAAGTGTGGTGATCCTCAGGTTAAATCACCACCAGGGAGAGCAACCTATGGTCGTCTGGGATTATGGCGACTTTACCTGTTTACTAAGAATCAACATTTCCATGTACATAAGGGAGGAAATTTGTTAAAAATATAAACGTGTTTTTTATATTTACGTTTATGAACATTTTTTGGATAATAAATATTCCTCTGTCATCCTAACCAGAGGAGGAAACAATCGGATTTGACTGTGTTGCCCACCACCCCACCGTCAAGTAACACACTCTCATCAAAGGCTAACCTCACACCTGAAGTGTGACCAGAGCAAGAAATGAAATTTTAAACAAAAAAAAACAGAAAAATTCTGGAAAATCTCAGCAGGTCTGACAGCATCTAGATAGGCTAAAGCTGTAAAGTGTAGAGAGAGAGTAGAGCCAATGCTTCAAGTGTAGATGACCTTTTGTCTAGACTCAGAGCAGTGGCTCTATTCTCTCTCCACAGGTGCTGTCAGGCCTGCTGAGATTTTCCAGCATTTTTCTGTTTTTGTTTCAGATTCCAACATCCGCAGTATTTTGTGTTTATCTATGAAATTTTAAATTCCAGTGTGGGTCAGCACTCTCAAAAGAGGTGGGGAAATGGGAAGAAAGTGGAAAGAATAAAGCAGAGGCCTATAGAAACAAGCTGAAGGTGAGTTTACATGTGTAACATATTGGATAACACAGCTTTAGCCTATTTAGATGGGCAGCTGTTTATCTGAGTGTTTTTATTGAACTGTGACAATCAACATGTAATGCTTGCTGGTTTTCATAAGATATTACTATTACATCCATCAATAGTCGTGTCCCTGCGAGTCTCCAGCGATTTTTTTCTTGCAGATGAGCACTGATGCAAAATAGATGAGAGATGATTGCTCCAATGACAACCATGGCACTGTACAAATTAATGCACTGCCTCATTTATATTGTCTGTATAGATTTGCTTTCATCAGTGAAACTTGACAATTAAAAAGAAAATGACTATTTTTTATCACATATCGCAGACACAAGATAAAATTAAGACCTTTCCCTCTATTTTTCCCTATCCTAAAGCAGCTCGGTGGCACAGTGGTTAGCCCTGCTGCCTCACAGCGCAAGGGACCTGGGTTCAATTCCAGCCTTGGATCACTGTCTGTGCAGAGTCTGCATGTTCTCCCCATGTCTGCGTGGGTTTCCTCCAGGTGTTCCGGTTTCCTCCCACAGTCGAAAGATGTGCGGGTTAGGTTGATTGGCCATGTTAAATTGACCCTACTGACAGGTGGATTAGCAGGGTACATGAGGGTTTTGTGAATAGGGCCTGGGTGGGATTGTGGTTGGTACAGACTCGATGGGCCAAATGGCCTCCTTCTGTACTGTAGTGATTCTATGATACTGACTGGTACTGAGCTTGGTCTTGAACAAAATGAGGATTCTGCACACGTGAAATCAAATAGGGACTGTGAGCTGTACCAAGAAGAAAGCATCAGACTCAGCTGTGTTCCTGTTTTCACAACCTTCCATGCGTGCTTTCCACCCGAGACCTCTGGATAGAGATCAGAAGTAGAAACTTAAGACTTATTTTCTTAGCCTTGGGCTACACATTTATTCATCATCCCCCCACTAGTAGTATTGATTGAGATTTGTTCTCACAGTGTAAATATTGAAAATGGGCCTTTCTGCTCTTTATGTCTCAGCCCAGAGATGGTATTTATCAAATAACAAGATTTTTATTTGTTCAAAGTTCAAAGAACTCTTAAAGTTGGACCTATTCAAGAGCCAGAGCAGTAACTGAGGTTTGGAGTTGGCACTTGCTGATGCTGTTCAGGGGTGGGTGCTGCACAGATATGGACCGAAAGTTGCCCTTCTCCACATTCAGTCAAAAGCATGACTATTATTCCATGGCCCACACGTCGCTCGTTCATCATTTCTGCCTGTATTAGTAAACAAATCATGTATTTTTGTCAGAGAAGGTTGTCACAAATGGTAGATGGTGGACTGGGGAGTCAAGAGGTGATTGGCTGTCAGGGTGTATCCATGACAATAAAGGAGGTACTGGGAAATAAAAACTGGATAGGATAAAAATAGATTGAAAAGTAAGTGCTTAAAATTTTGCCAAAGTTTAAATCAGAAAAGCCACCTTGCCTGGATGGATGCATCCCTCAGCTGCTGAGAGAATTAAACACAAAATAACAGACATTCTGGCCACAATCTACTAATCCTCCTCGGATCCTGTTTCCTCCCACAGTCCGAAAGACGTGCTGGTTAGGGTGTATTGGCCGTGCTAAATTCTCCCTCAGTGTACCCGAACAGGCTCCAGAGTGTGGCAACTAGGGGGTTTTCATAGTGTTAATGTAAACCAACTTGTAACTTTGTGGATGGTGCGAGAGGATTATAAATGTTATACTTGTGTTCATATAATGAGGGAAGAGAGATAAACTCAGTAAATACAATCGGGTCAGTTTAATGTCATTTGTGGGGAAACTTGAGTTTTCCATCCAGACAGTACTTAATACTGACACCAGAGGGCATTTGGTCTTTGATGGGGTGAATAACCACTGTTATGTAGATTGGAACAGTAATGGGGTGAATGTACAACCTTGCTAGGCACCGGCCTGGATTTTGACAATTTCAAATCTCCCATTCCACTCAGTTGCAGTCAAACCATAATGAAGCAGTTACACGATCCTGACATTTTTATATTCATTCAAGGGATGTGGGCACTGCTGGTTAGGCCAACTTTCACTCCCTATCCCTAATTTCCCTTGAAAAGGTGGTGGTGAGCTGTCTTCTTGGACCACAACATGTGGTGTAGAGAAGGAGTTCCAAGATTTTGACCCCGACACAGCGAAGGAACGGTGATATATTTCCAAGTCAGGATAGTGGGTGTATTGGAGGGGAACTTGCAAGTGTTCCTAGATCCACTTGTCCTTCTAGATGGCAGTGGTCATGGATTTGGAGTAAGCTGTCTAAAGAGTATTGATGAGTTTCTACAGTGCATCTTGTAGACAGTACAAATTACTGCCACTGTTTGACAGAGTGGATGTTTGTGGGTGTGGTGCTAAACAAGTTGGCTACATTGTCCTGGACCATGTCAAGCTTCTGAGTGTTGTTAAAGCTGCACTTATTCCATCACACTCCTGATTTGTGCGTTGTAGATGGTGGATAGACTTTGGGGAGTCAAGAGGTGAGTTACTCACTGTCAGATTCCCAGCCTCTGACCTGCTGTTGTAGCCATGGTATTTATATGGCGAGTCCTGTTCAGTTTCTGGTCAATGGCAACCCCCAGGATGTTGTTGGGGGATTCAGTGATGGTAATGTGATTGAATGTCAACAGACAGTGATTAGATTGTCTTTTATTGGAGATTGCCATTGCCTGGCATTTGTGTGGCATGACTGTTACTTGCCACCTGTCAGCCCAAGTCTGGGTATTGCCCAGGCCTTGTTGCATTTGGATATGGGCTGCTTCAGAATCTGAAGTCAAGAATGTTGCTGAGCATTGTCCAAACATCAGAGAAAATCCCCACTTCTGACTTTTTGATGGAAGGAAAGTCATTGATAAAGTAGCTGAAGATCTTTGGCCCTCGAATACTTGCCTGAACATTCCCTGCAGTGATGTCCTGCAGTTAAGATTACTGATTTCCAATATCCAAAATTATTTTACTTTGTGCCAGGTATGAATCCAACCATTGGTGAGTTTGCCCTTGATTCCCCTTGACTCCAGTTTTGCTGGGGCTCCTTGATGCCACATTCGGAAATTGCAACCTTGATATCAAGCACAGTCACCCACTTCACCTCTGGTACTCAACTATTTTGTCCATGTGTGATAGTCTGTTATTGATATAAATCCTTTTGTTTTATGTTTAAGGGGACTGTTTAAAATTCAGCTTTTCCTGCAGGCAACCTGTGTATCTGGGAAACATTTAGCTCAGGTGATGGGAGAGCAGGATAATTACTCATTTTTAACTACGTAGTGTTCACTAAGGTAGAGTTAATGCACTTTTGTTTACAAAAAGTCGTCCCTTGGGGCTTTTGATTAGAGGAATTAATTGTGGGTTTAGGTGGGCAGAGTCATGTGATGATGTGGTTAATGGGTGGAGCTCGGTCTGTAGCAGAAAACAACAGCTTTTCATCTCCAACTAGGATTTTGTTTTGAAGGCAGAGTTCTACAAGCTGCACTGAAACTCATTCTCTCCCTCTCTCTCTCTCTGAAAGCTTGATGATGGTCTACACTAAATGTAGCAAGTATATTTGTGGTTGCTCACTGTATTTAAATTGGCATTCTAAGCCTGTAAGAGGAATGTTGTTTATTTGGTACTGAAATAATGGTAAATTAGAAATTAAAGTTGTTTCTTGTCATTATTAAATATTGGTCAACTGTTAATAGTTAAACTGCTTCATTTGTTAGAGATCTATTTAAACTGTGTTATTAAATAAAAGTTTGTTTTATTACACAATATCTTTAATTTGTCAGTGGAATTTCTCCTGGAATGAAGCATCCTATTCTCTATTTATGCCAAAATAGAAAACTTGTTGGCGCCCTAATGTAATTTGAGGTTTGAACCAAGTCTGTAAGTGATCAGAAGCTGAGTGGCTCTGGCAGAACCCAAACTGATCATGAGTGACCGGGTTAATGTTGAGTGAATGCTGCTCGATTACAATGCTGATGACCCCTTCCATCACTTTCCTGAGTAGACTGATGGGGCAGTAATTGGCTGGGTTGGATTTGTCCTGCTTTTTGTGTACAGGGCATACCTGGGCAATTTTCCACATTGCTGTGTGGGTGCCAGTGTTGTAGCTGTATTGGAACAGCTTGACTAGGGGCATGGCAAGTTCTGGGACACCAGTCTTCAGCGCGCTCTACAGCCAGTATATTGCCAGGGCCCTTATCCCTTGAAGTAACCAATGCCTTCAGACGTGTCTTGATATCATGAGGAGCGCATTGAATTGGCTGGAGATTGGCATCTGTGATGCTGGCGAACCCCAGAGGAGGTCAAGATGGATCATCCACTTGGTATTTCTGGCTGAAGATTGTTGCAAATGCTTCAGCGTTATCTGTTAGCACTAATGTGCTGGGATCCGCCAACACTGAGGCTGGGGATATTTGTGGAGCCCCCTCCTCCAGTGAGTTGTTTAATTGTTCACCACCATTCACAATTGGATGTGGCAGCACCTCAGAGCTTAGATCTGATTCATTGGTCGTGGAATAGCTTAGCTCTGTCTATTGCGTGCTCTTATATGGCATGAAAAATAGTCCTGTGTTATAACTTCACCAGGTTGACATTTCATTTTTAGATGAAAGCACTGGGATGTATGTTCACAACTATTTGAAAATGGCAGGACAAGGTGAGGAAACAGTTAAAAAGGTCTTATGAGTTGAGAGTTAGAAAATAAAAGCAGGGACATAAAGGCCAATCCTTGTAAAGCATTAAGCTGCAGACTTGTGACCAATTCTGGGCAAAATACTTCAGGGAGACCTTAGCGATGATGCAGAGGAGATTTGCTGGAACGGTCTCAAGGCTGAATGACTTTGGTTCAACAGAGAGGCTAGAGAAGCTGAACTTGTTCTCCTTGGAGCAGAAAAGATTAAGGGGAGTTTTTGATACTGGCATTCATAATCATGAAGGGTTTTGATAGATTAAATAAAGAGAAACTGTTTCGTGTAAAGGATCAGTAACCAGAGGACACAGATTTAAGATAAAGGAAATACTTGGCTTTATTACGTTCAAGTTATGATGAATGGCACAAACAACGCTTATAAATTAACTCCCCAATTTTGACTTTATAACATCAGTTTCAAGTTCATCGTACTGTGCCAGCACGTTCATGCAAATGCATTGATATCCTGTGCTCCCTACCGGACAATCAAACCACCTTTATTTGGTACGGAATGCGTGCTTTATTCTGATAATTGTTTTGGCACAACCATTGCAATTTCAATGCATTTATGCGCTTATGTTGTATTTAATATGTGCTCAGACTCACAGACATTCAAGGTGAAAAAGGCAACTGACAGTGATTGATGGCTTCATTATTCCCAACACTAACCCAGGAACTTGTGCTAAGGCATACAAGCATCAACAGTCACCTCAGCGGCTTGATGGCAACGTTTGAGAGCATTTAACACTGCCAGGCTCCCTATATGTAATTTCCAGCCTTGATTTAGGAACAATCCCACATTTACATCATTGTTCCGATAGGAAAATTGGTTCCGATTATGATGTTTCAACTTAAAGTATGTTTTTCAGGAACATCATAAGTCTAAGGACTGCCTGTAATTTGGAAGAAAGCCAGAGAAACCTGAGCAAAAGAATTCTGCGGTGAGTTGTTACGTCTGAACTACACTTACCTGAATGGTTAGTGTAAGCTGATCCAGTACTAGCTTTCAAAATGGAATTGGATAAATTCTAGAGGGGGAAAGATTGCAGAACTATGAGGAATGACTAGGGTTTGGAATTAATTACTTACACCTTTGAAAGCATCATCTCAGGCTTGATGACCTGAATGGCTGCCTTCTGTGCTGCATTATTCTATGGTGTCATGTTGTGGTGAATTTCTTCCAACTAACCACGTGAGACCCAGGGACAGATTATAATAGTTTATTCATGATACCAGCATGGAGGGAACTACCCCAGAGATACCTCTGGAGGAACAGCCTCCTCTGATACAATTCTCACAGCTCTAATAGAGAAATCGCAGGGAACACAGTCTAATACAGCTCCCTGCTCCAAGTCACAGATACAGACTGCGGTATAGTTAGTCAATACACAGAACATTTTTTAAAATTCTGATCTTGGCTACATAAGTTTATTATTAAACCTTCACCCAAAAGCTTGTTTGTTGTCACCTAGATAGGAACTGTCTATTTTTCTAACAAGTAGTTAACCTTGCTGGCAAGTTCTGCTGACATTGGGAGATTGAGGTAAAGCATTTGACCTAGCCACAGTGCCAGAGACCCAGGTTCGATTCCCAGCTTGGGTCACTGTCTGTGTGGAGTCTGCACATTCTCCCCATGTCTGCGTGCGTTTCCTCCGGGTGCTCTGGTCTCTTCGCTCAGACTGAAAGACGTGTTGGTTAGGTGCGTTGGCCATGTTAAATTCTCTTTCATTGTACCCGAACAGGTGCCGGAGTGTTTCTCACAATATCTTCATTGCAGTCTGAATGTAAGTCTACTTGTGATAATGATAAATAAACTTTAAGCAAAGGTAGCCAACTTCCTTTCTCACCTGTAGGATCCATCCATTCCTCAGAATAGACGGAGACAGCACTGATATGTTGAGTCTCTTTTATTGAGAAGAATTTAAAACTAACATATTACAGAGAGCAGAAAAACTGGGGGAGAGAGAGAAAGCGAGATACTAGTAAAAACCAGCCCTGACACAGACTTGACCCTAACCTCACTGAACTCATATGGCTGTGTACAGAATTATAACTTTTCTGTTATGTGTGTTCTGAAATTTCTTGGTACAGGCTGCCTCTAACTTTCATAAACAATTTGCAGCTGTCGCCATGAAGGCTTTGTTTTGGCTTATGAGGAAGGGCTGTTTCTGCTAACGTTGTAATTTCAAAGAATGCAGCCAATTTCTCAAGCTAATCCCAGCATACCTTCTGGGCTCAAAATGTGGTCAAGTTAACTTTAAGAGCTTAATATTTAAATGTAATTGCATAGGCAGAAATATCTTATAATGAAGCCTCTGCATTAATGAAGCAAATAGAACTAAGCTTACACAGGATCCACAACACCACCACAGTACTCGCAACTAATTTTCAGATATAATTAAAGTGGTAATTGTATATAAAAGCAGTGATAGCACATAATTACAGTATAATTGCAGAGATTTAAAAGATTCTCCAGTTCTCCCTTCATCTTATCCATCTTCTTGTTAATTCATGTTGAGTGCTACTTCTCCCAGCCTTAATTTGTCCCAATCCAAAATTGATTTTCCTTTAATTTAGTCTTAAAGTCAGTTTCACTACGGTGTATGTGTCAGCGCCTTGATCATTTTTAAAAATGATGCTTACTCTTCAGGTTATTTTACTCATTTTATGTTTAAAGTCTTTTTTTAAAATTTCTCAAATAGGCTTACATTAACACTGCAATGAAGTTGCTGTGAAAATTGCCTAGTCGCCACATTCCAGTGCCTGTTTGGGTGCACTGAGGGAGAATTTGGTATGGGCCCTGCACCTAATGCCTCTCAGACGTTATAAACCAGTGAGTGGAACCTATTCCCACTGGAAAGGCCAGCAGCAAAGCGGTGAGTGGGTAAGTGTACCTGCAGTGTCAGCGCTGAGATCAGCGTGTGCGCAGTGGCTCCTCTCTGTTGGCCAGCTTAATCACTGCCCCCCACCCCCCAAACCCCCGTCCATTCCCTGGCCAGCCTCAAACTCCCTACCCCTGCTGGCCCGCCCTGATCTCCAGCCGCCCTCACCAATTCGCCCCCCCCCCCGCCCCCAAACAGTGCCAAGCCTCCTCCCGCAGTCCTGACCTCCCCAGCAGGCTAATGGCTGAACTCCCTCCTTCCCCTCACCGATCCTACCTGCAGATGGCAGCGGGAGCCCCCACCCTCACCATGACCCAGAGTCCTCACCCCCATCAGGCTCTGCCCTGTTAAGCCCTCTGCCCCCCTCCCCCCCCCCCCTTGGCACTGCCCCATGCCTAACAGGCAGTGCCAAGATACCCCTGGGCATTAGCAATTTGACCCTGGGGCAGTGCCAGGGGCCCAGGCTGGTGCTGCCGAGGTGTCAATACCAAGGAGGCAACCCCCGCTTGACCCGTTGGAGGGGCCCAATTGCCCTCCTTTCACTCCAGAGGCATCTGGCCGCCAGTTCCACGTTGGTGTGGAGCTACTTAATCCCCGCTGGGGTGAACCACTCTGGAGGGGTGGGTGGGGAGGGAGCTGCCGACGGGGTCTGGAGGCTGTAGTCCCAGGCCGGCTGGTGAAATTTAACTTATATTTAAATGACCATTTAAATGGTCTTGGCAGCTCCTATGATTTCCGGCAGAGAGCTAACACCGCTGGGAATCCGGCGCTGGGAGACACTATCGGAGCGGTAACGCACGCTCGAATCCCGTGGATCAGCCGATATGAGAATCTCGCAGCCCACGGTGTTAAACAATTAGCGCGGTGGGATGGGAGAATCACGGCCATAAACTTCAGAGGCAAAGGTGAAAATATCTCCAAGGGAAAGCTCTCACCTCATTCATCTCATCAATATTTTCCATTCACTATAATGTTTATCAGTACCTAACTGTATACATTCCTTCAAACTGCACTCTGAGGAGTTCTGGAAAATCTTTACAGTCAAATAAAACTCCTCATAATGTCTTTAAAACAGAAATCTAGAAGCATTTCTGTTTGATTCCAGGCATTAACAAATTTGGCTTCTTTTTTCTGATGGTTAAACGAGAGGCAAATTCCATTACAAATGCTTGAAGTAACAACTCAGGTTCAGATATTTACCATTTCTAATCGCAAAAACAGTCTTGGTGGTTTTCTGGAATGTTCTATGCTTGAATTCTCAAAATGGCCGGCTTCACTCGGAGCTGGAAACCCCGTTATCACCTGTTTTTTAAAAAAGCGCAAATGGTCCACCCGGCTCTGACCAAGAGCCCAGTGCGTTAGTGGCTGGAATTCTCCCGGCTGGGCTGGGGGCAGATGGTGTAAAGGTCTGTTGAAGTCAAACAGGAATCTCCGGTTCTCAGGCGAGTGTGGCCGAGAATCCTGCCCAATCTGTCTAGTCATAGGTTACATAAAAAAGACAAAAGTTGTGTGGAGATTTTTTTAAAATTCAACGGTCTGCTGAAAGGGTTAAATTTTCTGCAGAACTCAAAGGGGGCCAGGAATGGACGGAGAAACTTGAAACCCAACTGTGTAATTTATGTGATTTTTAAAAAATCTTCTTTCGTTCTATTTTCTTCTATTTTGGTCAAATTTTGTCAATCTTTTTTCTTCTTTAAACCAAATTTAATTTCCAATATTTTTGACTCCATCGAAGTTGAAAGAAATACTGTGTGAAATGTGTTGTTAACAGTACCTTAATTTTTAAAAAAATTCAAATGTTCAAATTATTTTGCTGCCCTACTGCAGGTTTACTGTTTTTGGAATGAATTCTAAATGCACACAGTTTAATTTCAAACTCAAACACAATCCTTTTGAATTACAGCACGGTTTCGATTTCTTTTACGCAGAAATATCCCTTTCCACCCATTGAATGTTTGGTGCTTGTGAGCAATACTCGATTCCAATAACAACTTGACTCCAATGTACAGTATTCCTTCGAGTGGGAAAATTAACTTGGAGTAAGGGTCATGGGTCATGCCGGTGTAGGAGATCTGGCTGACCTCACAAACCTTATCACACAGGAGAAACGGAGGAGAGGGGGGTATACTTTCAACTGTCCTGCTTTTGGAGAGAGCAATTAAATCTGCTTGTTGATGACTGCTTTGTGTCTCAGGTTGTTTAATTTTGGCTAGACATGGGGACAGGTCTGCATCAAGAGAGGTGACGTTTTGAAGCCGAATTAACTTCCTCAAAATTGATTAAGGACCAAGTGCTGTGGATGGGATTAGATGGGGTTTCAGGTGTTTCATGTTTATTGGTGCACACTCGATGGGCTGAAGAGCCTCCTCTGCACTGTATGATTCTATGAAAGCCCCAGAACATCTTCTAACTCCTCAGTAGGTCTGGTATTTTCTAACTGTAAATTAATATCTTGTTCCAATCTTTAGCCTAAATGTTTTTTTCTGAGCGCTATGTGCTCTACCATGTATCCCTTGTTCCCAGTGTAACTGATTGTTCAGACAGACATGCTGTCCTGCTAGCAATCAGTTCCATACTTCAGGTTATCTACAATTCTCTTAACTCTTTTCACTTTTTACTGAGTTGTAAAGCACACAAATGGTGCAGTGTAGACTTAACTTATTCTGGACTTTTTTCCATCTCACTGGGTGGCACAGTGGCAGCGAGGTTAGCACTGCTGCCTCACAGGGCCAAGGACCTGGGTTCGATTCTCGGCTTGGGATACCGTCTGTGCCGGAGCCTGCACGTTCTCCCCGTGTCTGCATGGGTTTCCTCCGGGCGCTCCGGTTTCTTCTCACAGTCTGAAAGACGTGCTGGTTAGGTGCATTGGCCATGCTAAGTTCTCCTGTAGTGTACCAGAGCAGGTGCTGGAGTGTGGTGACTAGGGGATTTCACACTAACTTCATTGCAGTGTTAATGTAAAGCTACGTGTGACACTAACAAATAAGCTATTTTAGAAAACCTACTGAGAATTCACTCATAATCTGTGTCACATTCTTCTACAGCTCTCAGGTTCATGATGCTCCTGTATTCATTGTTAAACTGCCTATCAGTTATGTTCTAGAATATACCAAAGCCATTGGCATCTTTAAGAACATAAGAAATAGGAGCCATCCAGTAGGCCATCCAGCCCCTCGAGCCTGCCCCACCATTCAATAAGATCATGGCTGATCTGTCGTGTCTCAGTTCCACATTCCCGCCCTCTATAATCTGGGGTGTTGTTCTGCTATAAACTTTGTGAAGGAGACCTCAGCTCCCCAGTCGCAATTTTGAATGGTGCAGAAAGAGACAATTTGGCCCATCAAGTCTGCACCATCCCACTTTTTTTTTTCTCTTACCCAGGCCCTATTCCCATTAGTCCACCTGACCTACACAACTTGGGTCAATTTAGCATGGCCAATCGACCTAACCCGCACATCTTTGAAGTGTGGAGAGAACCGGAGAACGCGGAGAAAACCAGCGCAGACACGGGGAGAATGTGCAGATTCCGCACAGACAATGACCCAAGCTGGGAATCGAACCCAGGACCCTGGCGCTGTGAGGCAGCAGTGCTAACCACTGTGCCATTTATGATACTCTCTTTCTTTTTCTGTTAGTTCTGACTGAAGATGTTTAAACCTAAAACATGTTTTTCAAGAACCAATTGCATCCTAGATCTGAGTGCTGCTTGGAATTTGGAAGAAAACCAGAAAACCTGAGAAAGAGAATTATTTCATGAGTTGTTATGATCTGGACTGCACCAGCAGGTGGTTGGTTGGTATAACCTGATGCAACATTAGATTCCAAAAGTGAACTGGATAAATATTTGAGGGGGAAAGATTGCAGAACAATGAGGAAAGACTGGAAGTTTAGAACTAATTACAAACATCTTCGAAAGAGGCATCCCGGATATGATGGCTAGAATGGCTGCCTTCTGCGCTGCGTTACTCTATGGAGTCATAAAATTTTGATTTTGATTTGATTTATTATTGTCACATGTATTAACATACTGTGAAAAATATTGTTTCTTGCGCGCTATGCAGACAAAACATACCGTTCATAGGGAAGGAAATGAGAGAGTGCAGAATGTAGTGTTACAGTCACAACTGGGTATAGAAAACAATCAACTTAATGTGAGGTCGGTCCATTCAAAGATCTGACAGCAGCAGGGAAGAAGCTATTCTTGGGTCGGTCGGTACGTGACCTCAGACTTTGATACCTTTTTCCCGAAGGAAGAAGGTGGAAGGGAGAATGAGCGGTGTGAAGTGATCCTTAATTACGCTCTCTGCTTTCCCGAGGCAGCGGGAAGTGTAGACAGGGTCAATGGACGGGAGGCTGGTAAAAGCCAGGGTCTGGTTATGCATTGAATCTATCATTTATACAAGTTTCCTTGGTAGGTGCAAAGTAAAATAATACCAGGAGATCAGTGAAATGTCATGTTAAGTGGATGATTCAAGTGTTAGAGGAACTGCGACATGCCCATAGTCTCAGGGGTGCTAGTCTTCTCTGGGTATGTTGCAATGGTCCTGCCTTCACTTAGTGCAGAATTATGAAAAGAAAATAAGTTAAGGTTTTTGTAGAATAGTGTAGCTCAGCAGTACAGAAGTCAGTATTTGTATTGTGAGAGTGTATTCTGTGTAATAAAGTTTAATACGGGGCTTAGATTAGCTTGTTCCAATTCCTCAAACTGATATCAAAGGACTCAGGTTAATGCTATTTGAGAAGTATAGAATAATTCATGAAAGAATTATAAGCTAGCTGGCAGCAAAAGTGTCTATTTCTCAGCTGTTAAGGTGTTGTAACCAGGCAAAATTGTTTTATATACATAAAGCCTACATTCCACTGGGACTGGAATTTATGGTGCAACTTTGCCACCTACTGGTGCAGCAATGTATGACAATTAAGGTCACATGACAATAAATCTAGACCAAGTCAGCTGATATTGTCCACAGAGATTATGAACACCCACTTTCAGTGACATTAGGTTATGTCTACTTTCATCACTCTGCCGTAATCTTTGTCCAAGGGGATCTTGCAGACTAATGCACACAAGTCTTAGAAACATAGAACATTACAGCACAGTACAGGCCCTTTGGCCCTCAATGTTGTGCTGAGCTGTGTCCGAACCCAAGATCAAGCTATCCCACTCCCTATCATTCTGGTGTGCTCCATGTGCCTATCCAATAACCGCTTGAAAGTTTCTAAAATGCCCGATTCCACTATCACAGCAGGCAGTGCATTCCACACCCCAACCACTCTCTGAGTGAAGAATCTACCTCGGATGACCCTCCTATATCTCCCACCATGAACCTTAAAGTTATGCCTCCTAGTTACAGCTACATTCACCCGAGGAAATAGTCTCTGCACGTCCACTCTATCAATCCCCCTCATCATCTTATAAACCTCTGTTAAGTCACCTCTCATTCTCCTCTGCTCCAAAGAGAAAAGCCCCAGCTCCCTTGACCTTTCCTCATAAGACCTACCCTCCAAACCAGGCAGCATCCTGGTAAATCTCCTCTGCACTCTCTCCAATGCTTCCACATCCTTCTTATAGTGAGGTTGGAACTGTAATGTTATCCTGTCTGCTGTGGAGTAATCCAAGCTCTCTGCAATGTGTAATTTGATTGAATCATAGGCCTGGATTTTGCACTAGTTTTCTCACCAGAATTGTCAATATTCATGGTCACTACTCTGAAACAAATAACAACATCTGGACTCTGCACATGTGCAATTAAATGCAGAGGTGCAGAAGGTGCTGCCCTTGATTGTATCTGACCAGCAGACTGTGAGAATACTTCAATGTGGCTGGAAAGCTGAGAAATGTTCACCCATCCCCGTGTGAAGTGTGCACATTCTCCCCGTGTCCGTGTGGGTTTCCTCCTGGTGTTCCGGTTTCCTCCCACACTCCAAAGATGTGCGGGTTAGGATTAGCCATGCTAATGTCCTAGCCATGACACTCAGGGAAGGAAGTCTGCCGTCTTTACCTGGTCTGGCCTACATCTTACTCTAGATCCACTGCAATTGCTTGACTCTCGACCCTCAATGTGATTGGCCTCCAAGAGCAACTAGGGATGGACAATGAATGCTGGCTACACTCATGTCCCACAAATGAAAAAAAAAAATTGCCCCTTAATATCCCAAGATGTGTAGGCTAGAGGGATTAGTGGGGTAAATATGAGGGCAATGGGGATAGGTCCTGGGTAAGATGATCTGTCAGAGAGTTGGTGCAGACCCAATGGGCTGAATGGCTTCCTTCTGCATTGTAGGGATTCTATGATTCTACATACATGACATCTTTATCAATCTTTCCCAGCTTTGATCTATCACTGACTTTGTTTGCCCCATCCCCCCCTCCAAGTATTTCTAACCTTTACAGTTCTGTAGAAGGGTCACATAGACTCGAAATGTTAACTGTGTTTGTCTCTCCACTGATGCTGCCAGACCTGCGGAACCTTTCTCAGCTCCTGTTTTTGTTTCAGACTTTCAGTATCTGCAGTATTTTGCTTTTGTTTAAGTCACTTTGAGTTTGGTTTGTCCTGCTCTGAGGGTCTGGAGTACGGATAAAAAATTAATCTTCTGATTTAAACCTATTTGCATCATTATTCTCAACTCCAGATGTAAGCTCAGGTGGCAGGAGCCAACATTCATAAATGAATCAATTTTAAAGGAATGGAAATGTCACATAGAGAGAAATAAACATTCATAAAATCTCTGGAGCACATGAGAATATAGCTCAACCCTATTTTAATTCCCGCTTTAACCTATGCTAATGTTATCTCCACTCACATTGTCTGCATCTTTAAGACTTGAATAGCAGGTTAGCTGTAAAGACTCGCATTCTAATCAGTATTCTGTAAACTGTGTGTGACTTTATATGCCCGTCTCTGATCAGAACCTTCCACACACCTGACAAAGGAACACCGTTTCCGAAAGCATGGAAGATTACTATCAGATAAACTGGTTGGACTCTAACCTGGTGTTGTGGGACTTCTTACGACAGATGGTAGTATTGGAATTCAATAAAAAATTTCTGGTATTAAATATCTACTGATGATCATAAAACCATTGTCAATTTTCAGAGAAACCCATCTGGTTCACTAATGTTCTTTGGGGAAGGAAATCTGTTGTCCTTACCTGGCCTGGTCTACATGTGACTCCAAAGCCACAGTGATGTGGTTGACTTTCAGTTGCCCTCTGAAATGGCCTAGCAAGGCATTCAGTTGTACCTCAAGAAGGCAGCTCACCACCACTTTTTCAAGGGCAATTTGGGATGGGTAGTAAATGCTGGCCAGCCAGTGATGCCTATGTCTCATGAATGAAAAATCAAAAAGAATACTGAGGCTGAAGGGACAGGAACTTCAGTAGAGAATCCGCGGGCAAATGGTGGGATGACCAAGGGCTGCTAATAACGGTGAGGTGACATTGCATGCGGTGCTTGAAAGGAGGTTTGCCGTCCACGGCATTCCAAGATCAGGCTGTTCAAAGATGCAACTCCCAATAGCGCCATAACAGGAGCCAATGTTATGAGTTGAGGGCCAATTTAATCCCATATGCCTTCTATACAGCATGAGAAGCCACTGATTTATTGTGTCCAGCCCTCAAGTAGGGCAGCACGGTGGGTTAGCACTACTGCCTCACAGCACCAGGGGCCCAGGTTTGATTCCCGGCTTGCTCACTGTCTGTGTGGAGTTTGCCCACTCTCCCCGTGTCTGCGTGGGTTTCCTCCGGGTGCCCCAGTTACTGCCCACAGTCCAAAGATGTGCAGGTTAGGTGCGTTGGCCGTGCTAAATTCTCCCTCAGTGTACCCGAACAGGTGCCAGAATGTGGCAACTAAGCGATTTTCACAGTAACTTCACTTGTAGTGTGAATGTAAGCTTCTTTGCAACTAATAAATAAACTTATTTTTCTTTTAAGTGACATCTGGAAAAAGCAGGAGAATAGGTTACCAGATCTGTCCCGCAGCTTTGAGTACATTGGGACTTAATAGGATTGAAGGTTATAGGTAGGCCTAGTGGGAGGGATATGATCAGCGCAACTTGTGGGCCGAAGGGCCTGTTTGTGCTGTAGTGTTCTACGTTCTATGTTCTATGTTCTTCATCAACAAATAACTGGGAAAGAATGAAAAAAGGATTGAGGGATATTTTTGGAAATTTGAAGCTATTCCAACGTAAAACAATAAACAAAGGAACAAAAGTTATTTTGTATTTAATCACTTTTAAAAGTCAAATATATAAATCTGAATTCATACTAAACTCTGAGTATGATAAATTACCCTGGTGTATTTCAATTTTTACTTGACTGATGAAGGTTGAAGAGAGAGCGCCTTCTCTCCTTAGCTATTTTCCATCTCTCTACCACTTGTCAACACAGTTCATGTGTCAATTCTCTACTACGCTCCTCTGGCTTTGTCTATTTATGGAATTCTGAAGATGGGCATTAAGAACTAAAAGACCTAAATTGGTTAAAAAGCACAAAATAATTCCCAGTTACATATAAACAATGGTGACAGCAAATTCTTTATATGTCATAAATGGTCAGAGCTTTTCACACTTTTATGTTTAAGTGGCAGCGCCTCACTGTGTTATTGCTACAAAAGACTTTTCATCTCTAAGAATACCTCATGATCTGCAGTAAAAATGTTTTGGTTCCATTAAATGTCATCTAAAAAAAATGTATTAAAGATGAGGCACTCTCGTAATTTAACTCATGCCCAAGTCATTCTGGGCGACTTAGAGTTAAATGGCATCTTGATTTCAGCAAAAAAAAACCAGATTGCTGATGTAAATTCCAATGGATGAGGTCTTGAGGCGAGTTGGGTAAGTTACAAACCCAGGGTGAGAAGGCTGGAAAAGTTGGTTCGATATATCACAAGGAATTTGGTGAAACCGAAGCAGAGATTTCTGATTGCTGTCAGTCACAGAGGAAGAGCAAGGCGGGGGATGACTTGGAATTCCATTACTTTTTTACTCCTTCGTGGGACAGGGCCAGCATTAATTGCCCATCCCTAGTTGCCCTTGAGGGCAGTTGAGAATCACCCATATTGCTGTTGCTCTGGAATCACATGTAGGCCAGACCAGGTAAGGATGACAGATTTCCTTCGCTAAAGGACATTAGTAAATCAGATGGGTTTTTCCAACAATTGACAATGGTTTCGCAGTCATCAGCAGATTCTTAATCCCAGATATTCTTTTTTATTGAATTGAAATCCCACCATCTGCTGTGACGGGTTTTGAACTTGGGTCCCCAGAACATTAGCTGAGTTTCTGGGTTAATAGTCTAGCGATAATCCCATTAAGACATGGCAATCCCAAATCTCAGCTCCTGGAAAAGGTTGAATTACAATGGGAATCAGCGTGATAAGCCTTGATCCACAAGCATTTTGCTCAACCCCATACCAACCTGTCAGCTGTTTTGTTTTTGATCCTTGAGTAAGTAACAAATTAATTAACAAGGATCCCCTGTGACAGCAATTATAACAGCCGACATCCATCAGTAAATTTTCCTCTGTCTGTACCACATTGCGAGAGGAATTGGGGAGAGCTCCATTAACTGTGAGAACAATCAGCCAGAGCCTTGCCTGCTG
Source organism: Carcharhinus amblyrhynchos (assembly GCF_965287045.1). NCBI lineage: Eukaryota > Metazoa > Chordata > Chondrichthyes > Carcharhiniformes > Carcharhinidae > Carcharhinus > Carcharhinus amblyrhynchos. The sequence continues at coordinate 137,989,391 of NC_137327.1, forward strand.
CTTATCTCCAAATTGGGTCGAATTTACCTGGAGGAATTTGCAATTGTTTACAAATGACTTAATCCCTTCATACTCGGCTCACAGCACAGAGCAGCTCCAAAAAATGGGAGGGTTCTGAACAAGACTGAAGGTCAGATCCTGATATAATTGGAAAGAATTCTGTCTTAAGTAAGTTGAAGAAGTTGGTTGTCCATCCATTTTATTCTGCTCCCCAATTTACATTGCACAGTAAATTCCAAACAGTGAAATTTACCTTTTCATTTGAAGTATCATTTCTCTGTTAATTCATGTGTAATTTGCATCGCCTCTGGTTCATGTTAAAGTAAACATTACAAAATAATGGAATTGTGTTGGTAATGTCTTCAGTTGCTGATTGTTCAGTAAATTTGTTTGTGGTTTGCCGACAGGAATCGTAACAGTACGTACAGGCATCTTTCTACAAACCCTGTGATATACACAATATGTTAGAACAATAAAACCATAGAAAGGTTACAGAGCAAAAAGAGACCATTCAGCCCACTGTGTCTGCACTTGCCAAAAAAGAAGCAAAAACAACCACACTGCTCATTTCATCGAGTCATAGGGGTCATCGAGTCATAGGGGTCATCGAGTCATAGGGGTCATTGAGTCATAGGGGTCATGGAGTTATAGGGTCTACAGCACAGAGAAAGCCCTTTTGGCACATCACATTTGCACCAATCAAAGAGAAATCACCCAACTATCTTTAATCCCATTTTTCAACCTTCTGAGCCTTGTATGCCTTGGCATCGCAAGTGCACATCTAAATACTTCCTAAATGTAATGAAGGTCTCTGCCTTCATCACCTTTCAGGCAATGAGTTCCAAACTCCCACCACTCTTTGTGTGAAAAAGATTTTCTTCACATCACCTCTAAACCCTCTGTCTCTTACCTTAAGGTTATGCCCCCTAGACATTGATCCCTCCATCTAGGAGAAAACTTTCTTCCTGTCTCCTTTATCTAGGCTGCTCATAATATTTATACATTTCAATGTTACCCTTCAGTCTCAGCGATCCCAAGGGAAACAAAACCAGTCTATCCAATCTCTCTTCATAACTAAAATTTCCCAGCCCAGTCAACACCTTGGTAAAACTCCTCTGCACCCTTTCCAGTGCTATCATATCCCTCCTGTAATGTGGATTCCAGATCTGCGCACAATACTCTAACTAGGACCTAACCAATGTTTATATAGTTCCAGCAAAACCTCCCTGCTCTTAAACTCTCTGCCTCAGCTACTAAAGGCAAGTATGCCATACCCCTCTTAACCCTTCATCCATCTGTCCTACCACCTTTAAGGGATAGTGTACATGCACACCAAGTCCCTCTGATCCTCGGTGCTTCCCAGGGTCCTGCTGTTCATCATGTCTTCCTTTGCCTTGTTTGTCCTGCCCAAATGCATCACCTTACATTTATCCAATAGGGGAGCAGGTGGGTACGTGGAACTGAACCACTTTCAGATCAGCCATGATCTTATTGAATGGCGGGGCAGGCTCGAAGGGCTAGATGGCCTACTCCTGCTCCTATTTCTTATGTTCTTATGATTGAATTCCATTTCCCACTGCTCAGCCCACCTGACCTACCTGTTGATATCCTCCTGTAATCTAAGTACATCTCCACCAATTTTTATATCACCCGCAAACTTACTGATCAACCCTCCTGCATTCACATCTTAATCATTTATATAAGCCACAAACAACAAGGGCCCCAACCTGCAGGACCCCACTGGACACAGGGTTACTGTTAGAAAAACATCACTCGACCATCATCTCCTGCTTCCTGCCAATCAGCTAATTCAGGGTCCGAATTGCCAAATTTCCTTGGGCTCTTACCTTTGCTAGCAGCCTCCCATGTGGGATCCTGTCTAAAGCCTTGCTGTAATCCTAGAAGACCATGCCAAATACATTGCCCTCATCTACACATCTGGTTACCTCTTTGAAAAATTCAGTCAAGTTGGTCAGGCATGACCTCCCCTTAACTCAACCATGCTGACTGTTCTTGGTTAATCCCTGCCGTTCCAAATGCTGATTAATTCTGTTTCTCAGAATTGCTTCCAATTGTTTCCCCACCACTGAGGTTAGACTGACGGACCTGTAGTTTCTTTGATCGTTATTCCTTCCTTCTTTCTTGAATATTGGTGCCACGATGGCTGTCCTTCGGTCCCCTGGCATCTCTCCAGTGCCAGAGAAGAACTGAAAATTATTGTCAGCATCCCTGCTATTTCCTTCCTTGTCTCACTCAACAGCCTGGGATACAGTTCATCTGGCTCTGGAGATTTATCTATATTTAGGCCTGCCAGACCACTCACAACACCCATTCTGTCTATGTTAATTTCTTTAATAGCATCACAGTCCGTCTCCCTGATTTCTATGCCCACATTATCTCTCTCACTAGTAAACATCAGTACAAAATATTAATTTGGAACCCGACCTATGTTCCTCCTGCTCGATACAGAAATGACCACTGTGGACCTTAACAGCCTCTTCCCTTTCCCTTAATGTGGTTGTAAAACAACTTGGAATTTTTCTTTATTCTGCTGCCAGTATCCTTCCATGTCCTCTTTTAACTCTCCTAATTTCCTTTTTAAGTTCCCTCTTGCACATTTTATGCTTCTCTAGGATTTCTGCTGCTTTGAGCTCTTGAAATGTGTTACAAACCTTCCTTTTCCTCTTTACCCAATGCTGTATGTCTCTCACTCCCCAGGGTTCACTGGATTTGTTGCTCCCACTATTTTCCTTAACTTACCTTAACAAGTTTATTTTCTACATGCAATGCAAGCCGAGAAACCTCATACCATTAAGAGCCAGATAGTGCAATACTCTTTTCAGAAATTGAATAACAGAAGTGGGAATTTACAGCCTCGATCATCCCCGAAATAGCTGGGCCTATTAGCTTTGTTATTATTTTGGTAGCAATTTTTGGGCCATTATTAAAGATCGATATCTGCTGAATGAGTTAAGTGGAATTACATGTGACCATATTTCTTTGTAGTTTCAATAGTTCTGTGACTTTTCTCCGAAGAAAGGGTTATTGAAATTTCTATTACTTCCCTTCATAAAGAGAACATTTGTCTTGCTGGTCTTTTTGGAGCATTTATGATTAACTTAGTTTCTTTGTCTTGGAGCCAGCTTTCATAATATACACAAAGGGACCAAAGTATGTTCTGTTCCCCTGATAACTTTTCTCTTCCTCTTTGTGCAGGTACCCGAAGCTTTCTGTAACAGCATGACTGCAGCCTGGAAGTAAATAATGACTTACTGAAGGAAATTGATGGAGAGAGTCATGAAAAAAGCCAGTCCCAGACTTATTCCATAATGATGAATGAAAAGACAAACAAAGCACAACCAAAAAGGAATAAATCAAGCTTGCCAGTTCGCCATTCTTAAAGGCAGTATCTTTAGATAAGATGCATTCATGTAAACTATTGCAAAACACAAAAAATGTATTGTTAAACCAACAATAGATATAATAAGTTGTAAATTTATAAAAATCTTGATGCTATTACCCAAGTCAGCCATTTGATCAAGAAATTAGACCAATGTTGGTTGTTCAGGGCACCATAACATTTTATCTCTTATTGTTTTCATCTTCTTTTCTTTGCAACAATTATAATTGTTAAAGAAAACTAAAAGTTCCTTTTAAACCTGTAAAACTTTGGTGTTACAAAGTAGAAAACCCTTCAGGATCCTCAGTTGCACCTGACGAGATACAGATAACTTGTATTTATGAATTAGGCAAAGCACAAATAACTTGTATTTAAGAATCAAGTAGAATTTATTAAGCAATATGTTGCATATTCTTCACAAAAAACAGTGAAGACAACTAGGCAGTCTTATTCCTCAAGCTCCCAAGATTCCTTAAGTGTTGTAGGCATCAGTGATGTCTTTCTCTTCATTAGTCTCTGAAGTGACGTTAAACTGTGACTTAAAGTAATCAGACCATAGAAGCCATTGCAACACTGTGCCAGCAAAGCCTCCATTTTTCCAACTTTTATCCTCACTTCTCGTTATTCCGGAATCCCTTATTAGGAAATAGTCCAAATTCACTCCTTCAGTTGAGTAGGGAGCAAGTCACCTCATGTCACCCCACCTCTGTCCCTAGAGTCTTGTAGACTAAAGACAAGCGTCTATCCTGGGCCCCTAGATTCCATTGTGAATAAATGATGTATTTACTTTAGATACAGATTATCAATACATAAACAATATCACATTCCCTCCTTAATAATACACTTACCAGAAATATAGGGCCCGATGTTACTATTGTGTCACACCCATTATTGTGCATGAAAAATGGGTAAAGTTGGGCATGAGGTGAATAGCGTGATCCGCGCCTGTGTCCGTGCTGATTTCCTCTTTACCAAGGCCCAAAAATGGCCATGATCGACACCATACCCAAAACAGGCGTGACGTCAATTTAAATACATTTGCATGCATTTAACTTGACTTAATGGGCTAGACACCCAAACCTACCAGCATTTCCCCCTTTACCATTGCGTTCACCCGTCCAGATTCACCGCGAAATAAACATCTCGGCAATGGTCTGTTTCAGGCACGGTCCAGCTTCTCAAGAGGTAAGTTCAGAGCTTCCAACAGCTCCCTGACTAAGATCAGTGATAGGGGAGGCGGGTCAGATCATTCTCTGATGGGGGGAAGGAGAAAGGAGGAGGGAGGCCAGGTCATTGGCTGGTGGTGAGGGATGGGGGGGGGTGGGGGAAGGAGGCGGTATGTCAGATCGATCTCTGGTGGTGGTGGAGGGAAGAGAAAGGCTAGATGGATCTCTGGTGAGGGGAGAGGGAGGGGAGGGAGGCCAGATCATTCTGGTGGGGGGTGCGGGGAGGAGACAGGGGGGGTCTGCTGCCACTCTGTGGGCGATCGGCGGGGGGGGATGTGGGTCAGGGGGTTGCAATCGGTCTGGGTAATGAGGAGGGTTGGTGGTTAAGGGGGACAGTTGCGTTGTGGGGGTGGGACGTGTCTGTGGGATCCATTGCCCCCGGGCTGCTTTATCCGATTTTTTGTTTGCAGTCCGGGTGCGATGATCGGAGCCCCACCCACAGCACAATTCAGATCTGTGATTTGTTTTCAGGGTGAGTGTATATGGGGGCGCCTGGGGAAACGGGTCTCCAAGTCGGACCTGAATTGCACCCAGATTCAGTGCTTAGAATCAAAATGGTAAAATCGGGCCCATTTACAGACTGTCCTGTTTTGTTATTTTAATGATCTGGGAGAATGTGAAATAATCTCTAAACTATTATAATGGTTTAATACAAAAGAGAAAATAATATGAAAGGAATATAAGCGATGAACCTGCATGTTGGGGACCTCAGTAACGACGGCTGGTCTGAACTCGAGAGTCCCTGGCACTGTTCACAACCCCAGTCTGAGATGAAGTCCAACATAGCTGGGTCAAAGCCCCCCATTCACAGTGTGTCCCCAAACAACCTCACTGAGACTTGGTATAAACACAGATTTGAAAAACAATATTCAAAGAGATCACTCTTGTTATTATAGCACAGCTGCATTTTTAGGTTTTCACAGTATGAATATTACTGAGGTGGCTGGCGAATATCTTAACTCTTTACTTTTAATACAACTACTATAACTCATCCCCACAAATACTAAACCCATTAAGAACAAATGTTAAAGATACTTGCACACTATTAAAGTAGTAATGCAGATCAGTTGAAGTGATCTATAACTTGTTTAAAAATAAAGTATTATCCTTAAAATCAAGCTATCTTTTAGCCATTTCTTCAAACTAATAATTGTATTATGGGCAATTAAGAGTTAAGAGAACACACCACAGCTGAACCCAGACTGTCAAACAACTTAAAGTCATACAATCATTGTGTGTTGTTTTTCACAAACAACAGTCGTCATTCTGTAAAGTTTCATGAGTGGAATTTTACTGTCCCACTCGCCGTGGGAATCGATTGGGTGGGACACAGACCACGCAAATGTCTGTCGACTTTGGGCAAGATTTTCCGGTCTTGGGGTGAGCGGGGCTGGAAACTCCTGCTCCTTTGACTGTACAACGTCTCATAAGAACATAAGAACATAAGAAATAGGAGCAGGAGTAGGCCATCTAGCCCTTCGAGCCTGCCCCGCCATTCAATAAGATCATGGCTGATCTGTCGTGGCTCAGTTCCACATTCCCGCCCTCTCCCCATAACCCTTAATTCCCCTGTCTATCAAAAACCTATCTACCCGTGTCTTAAAAATATTTAATGAGGTAGCCTCCACCACTTCAATGGGCAGAGAATTCCAGAGATTCACCACCCTTTGAGTGAAGAAGTTCTTCCTCAACTCCGTTCTAAACCACCCCCCCCCCTTTATCTTGAGGCTGTGCCCCCTAGTCCTACTGTCCTTTCTGAGCGGGAAGAGTCTCTCCACCTCTATCCTATCCATCCCATTCATCATCTTATACATCTCAATGAGATCTCCCCTCATTCTTCTAAACTCTAACGAGTACAAGCCTAGTTTATTCAGCCTCTCCTCATAGCTCAACCCCCTCAACTCCGGTATCAGCCTAGTAAACCTCCTCTGCACTCCCTCCAAGGCCAAAATATCTTTGCGTAAGTGCGGCGCCCAAAACTGCACACAGTACTCCAGCTGCGGCCTCACCAATGCCCTATACAGCCGCAGCAAGGCCTCCCTACTTTTATATTCAATCCCCCTCGCTACGAAGGCCAGCATCCCATTCGCCTTCCTGACCACCTGCTGCACCTGCAAGCTGGGTTTTTGCGACTCATGCACAAGGACCCCTAGGTCCCTCTGCACCATCGCCTGCTGCAGTTTTTCACCACGTAAGTAATAATCCTTCCTACCATTATTCCTACCAAAGTGGACCACCTCGCACTTGCCAACATTAAATTCCATTTGCCAGTTCCTGGCCCATTCGCCCAGCCTATCTAGATCCTTCTGTAGACTCTCCACACCCTCCGCACAATTTGCCGTTCCACCAATCTTGGTGTCATCAGCAAATTTCGACACCCTGCACTCGGTTCCCTCCTCCAGATCATCTATATAAATGGTAAATAGCTGAGGCCCCAGCACCGACCCCTGGGGCACTCCACTAGTCACCATCCGCCAATCCGAATAGCACCCATTGACCCCCACTCTCTGCCTCCTATTTGACAGCCAATCCTCTATCCACGCTAACACCCTACCCCCAACTCCATGTCCCCTGACCTTCTGCAATAACCTCTTGTGAGGTACCTTGTCAAACGCCTTCTGAAAATCAAGAAGGACCACATCCACCGGCTCTCCTCTATCCACCGCCCTAGACACATCCTCATAGAACTCCAGTAAATTTGTCAGACGCGACTTCCCTTTAACGAAACCATGCTGTGTCTGCTCTATCAAGCAATTCCCCTCAAGATGCCTCGCTATTTCCTCCTTGATGACGGATTCTAACATTTTACCCACAACAGACGTTAAACTAACCGGCCTATAATTCCCTGCCTTTTGCCTGGCACCCCCCTTAAACAACGGCGTAACATTAGCCGTTTTCCAATCTTCCGTCACTTCCCCGGAATCCAGCGACGTCTAGAAAATAACCACCAAGGCATCCACTGTCACCTCCACCATTTCTTTCAGAACCCTCGGATGCATTCCATCCGGTCCTGGGGACTTGTCCACAATTAGCCCCCTCCAGTCTGTCGAGCACCGCCTCTCTAGTAACAGTAATGTCATTGAGACCCTCCAGTCCTACCACCTTTCCATCTCTAACACCCGGCAAATTAACAGAAACTCACTAACAGAAATTCAAAATGAACTGTTTAAAAAGTGGTTAACAATAAAATCCATACATGCTGCAAATGACCAATAAACACTACACATTAATAATCTCTCAAACTTGAAAAATTCAATAACTCATTTCAGTCAATTCATCAAAGGAAGCGCTGCTTGGAATATGCACAGATATCTTTACAAGAACATATTGTACTCAAAGTAATCTTTAAGAAAGGAAGTCCAAAAAAGAATTACGGTCAATAATTTCAGTTAATAAAAGCAGGCAATTCAGTTTTGTTTTTAGTGCATGCCCAGAATGATATAACCTTCACAATGTGTTTTACCAATGCTTTCCATCATAACTCTAAAGGCTATCTTCCATTCGATTATGCTGGAGAGGGTTGGATTTATGTACAAATTCAATTTAAATGCAAATCCCAATGCTTGAAGTGATGAACTCTTGTTTATGTATGCACCTTGGCAGCAAGTTAAAATTTAAAATATAATAGAAGCCTCCACTGGTAAATCCACTCCCTTGTTTCATTCTCTAGTCTGTGTTTGTGGCAAGGTTATGTTCAGTCGATCTCACAAAGGTTTCAGAGGCTTGTAAGGTTGAATATATTGTTGATACTTAACTATTTACGTATGTATAAAGTATAGCCCAAACTATGGCTGGGATTTTCCGGGGGGGACAGGAACTTCCCACTGATCAACAATGGACATGTTGATGGGACACCAGATTTTCAATCCCACCCACAATGGGGCTGGCCACAAACCGGACAGTAAGATCCTGCTATCTGAGCTTATCCTTACAAGGTCTCTTCATACTCTCAGACTGACCCGGGTCCATTATCATGTGATGCTTTAGATCACACTATGAGTGGTACTATAGATCAATCCCAAATTAATGAACAAACAAAATTACAGCTCTAGGAACAGGCCGTCCAAACCTGCACTGACCATGCTGCCCGACTAAACTAAAACCCCTTACTCTTCCGGGGACCATATCCCTCTATTCCCATCCTATTCATGTATTTGTCCAGACTCCCCTTAAAAGTCACTACCGTATCTGCTTCCACTACCACACCAGGCAGCGAGTTCCAGGCCCCCCCTCCCCCACACTCTGTGTTAAAAACATACCTCGTATATCTCCTTTAAACTTTGCCCCTCGCAACTTAAGCCTGTGCCCCCGAGTAATTGACTCTTCCGGGAAGAGTCCCTGGGATAAAGCTTCTGACTATCCACTCTGTCCATGTCCCTCATAATCTTGTAGACTTCTATCAGGTCACCCCTCAACCTCCATAACTCCAGTGAGAATAAATCAAGTTTCTTCAACCTCTCCCCATAGCTAATGCCCTCCAAACCAGGCAACATCCTGGTAAATCTTTTCTGTACCCTCTCCAAAGCCTCCATATTCTTCTGATAGTGTGGCAACCAGAATTGAACACTGTATTCCAAGTGCGGCCTAACTAACATTCTATAAAGCTTCAACATGACTTGCCAATTTTTAAACTCAATACCCCTGCCGATGAAGGTAAGCATGCCATATGCCTTCTTAACTACCTTCTCCACCTGCATTGCCATTTTCGGTGACCTGTGTACCTGGACACCCAGATCCCTCTGCCTATCAATACTTATAAGGGTTCTGCCATTTACTGTATATTTCCTATCTGTATTAGAACTTCCAAAATGTATTACTTCACCTTTGCCACATTTGTCCACAAACCTTGCAATGCCAAAAACTCTTATATTACATTTCCCCAATTATTTACACAAAATATTTACCATACAATCTTTCTTTAGATGATATCCCCTTCTCCCAATACACTGCACCACCCCTCTCCCCCCACCCTGCCAAGCACCTCAAATCTCTAACTTTACACATTTAGGCTATCTGGGGGCTTGACAATTCATCTGCTTATATTTGGGGGAATAATAGGCTCAGTTGCTTTGGCCTTGTTCTATCCACTCCTTCAATTTTCAATCCGTTTCTTGAATTTCCCTTTTCTACTTTTGAAGTCTGGATTTGCTTTTCCACACTGCACATATCATGTTCTTCAGCTTTGTGAGGCTGGCCACAGGCAGGATTTGTGGGTCGGCATGGTGGCACACTGGTTAGCACTGATGCCTCACAGCGCCAGGGACCGGGGTGCGATTCCTGGCTTGGGGTCACTGTCTGTGTGGAGTCTGCACATTCTCCTCGTGTCTGCGTGGGTTTCCTCCGGGTGCTCTGGTTTCCGCCCACTGTTTGAAAGATGTGCAGGTTAGGTGAATTGGCCATGCTGAATTCTCCCTCGGTGTAAACAAACAGGTGCTGGAGTGTGGCGGCTAGGGGATTTTCACAGTAACTTCATTGCAGCGTTAACGTAAGCCTACTTGTGATAATTCCCATGAGATCCATTAGGTGTCTCTGATTGATCACGCTGTGGGCTTGTTGAGTATGTTTTTTTTAGTGGCAGTCAATGGCTTCCTAGCTGGAATTTATTACCTAAGCTTTTTATAAAGCTGACCCAGGACTGTGCTTGGTGAACTATTTATCTCAGGCAGGGATTAGTGTGTGTATGCCATGGTTGTGGTTTTACTTTACATTCTGTAAATAAACTATGTTCCTTTCCAGTTGAATCAGTACAAGATTAGATCGAAGTTGAAGATTTTATCTGTTTTGGTTATTAATTCTGCATTCCATAACCTGTTCAGGTTCATCAGCATTTTCCTTTCCCCTCCAGGCATTTTTCACCCTACTCAGTAGAAACCTTTGATGCTTGAAGTTCATCAAGTTTTAATTGAAGATCTATTTTTGTTGAATTTGCTTCTGAAAGTTTGTCAGGTAGGCATTTCAAGTCCTCTTTCAATGTTCTACCTCTTGTGTGTGTCACTCCGGTGATCCCACCAATTCTTCTTCTTCCATCCCTGAAAGTTGGGTCTCTACGCTTATCAGTTTTTTCTTTGCAGGATCTAATCCCCGTGTGCCACCCTTCAAGCTCACGTCCTGTAATTGCATTCTGCTAACTGTTTCTGGGGGGGGGTCTTTACGTTCTTTTGTGAGAACTTTTACTTTCTCTTACAACTGCTGTACTTTTCCTTGATGTTCTGCGTTCCGGATTTTCATTGTGGTTGTGTTATTTTTCAACAACTCAATGCTTCTCAGTTGAGGCCTCCAATGCATTTCCTTCTGGTTCCTGGATCTTCAGCATTAGATTTATCTTTCCTGATCATATTTCAGTCTTTTCTTTCTCCGTTTGGATCATAACATTGTCCTTGCACTCTCCTTTGGTTTCATTTTGGCTGGGTCTATCTCCAGCAACATTTTAACTTGTTTCAGTTTACGTAAGTGTGCAAATAATAACTTAGCCATCTGCTCACATCATGGAGCGTTCTCCTACTTTACCTCAGGGGCAGATGGCTCAGCACTGCCACTGGCTGTTGCAATTTGGGTAATTTTCAACAAAATCTATCCCTAAATCTCTAGGCTGGTTATCAACATTTCTCTGTACTAAACTCTGGTTCCTGGATTTCTTTACACTGAGGTGGTCTGACACATTGGATGCGATTTTGCCACCAAGTTGCACCTGTTTTTGGGTGCAAAAACTTGGTGAAGTCCGGCATGAGGTGATTTGCGTGATCCCCGCTCACCTCTGCGCTGGTTCCCTTTTCTCCAAGGCCCGAAAATGACCACGACAGGGACCGTGTCTGAAATGGGCACGCGTGACGGTCATTTACATGCAGTTAAATTGATTTAATAAGCTGCATCTCCCCCCCCCCCACCTTTACCTTCGTGTTCACAGAGGGGCGGGGCCCATGATCGGTCTGGGTGGCAGGAGGGGATGGGAGATAAGGGGGTCAGTAATGTTGTGGGGGTTAGGGCAATGTTTGTGGGGGCCAGGAGGAGGAATTATCTGCCCCGGGAGCGATACGAAAGTGGAGCCGCATTCTATCTTTTTGTTTTGCGCACGTGTGGTTGGAAGTGCCGATTGGAGCTGCAGGATTTTGGCCGAGTTAAGCCCTGCCCACAGGCTTCTGCAGTGCGATTCGGAATCGCTGGTGTTTTTACAGGCAGAGTGCGTATGGAGGTGCCTGAGAACGGGTCTAAAAGTCGGATCTGAAACGCTCTCAGTTTCAAGTCTGCCGAGCACTTAAGAATCAAAATGGTAAAATAGGGCCCATCGTGTGGTTTGCTTGGATATTGTCTTTTGCATTTTTGCTGTCTTCTTCTTGTTCTATCTCCCTTTTTAAGCTCTGTGGTCTCTACGATTTGAAGATTAAAGTACTTGTCAAAAGCTTTTAATGGCTCATCAAAGCTGCCTGAGGATTCATTAATGGCTTGCATTAAAATTACTTCATCAGCAAATTCACCAGATAAGCATGAAAACATATTAATCTGGTCTTTGTCCAATTTTCTACTTAGTTCTGATGTAGTTAAAAATGATGTAAAAGCCACACTGCTGATGTGTGTTCTGAGGTGAAATGCTGAAGAAATTTCCATTCAGTTTGGTTGTTGGATCTGTTTTAGTAACTCAACATTGCCAACCCAGCTAAGCTCATATTAAATATCCATTGAATCTCAAGATGCCCAATTTTGCATCTGCTATCAGTCTGGTTAAGAAGTTATGCCAGTCAACAGCATTTTACACATAAACTCAGATGAAAGCATCAGTGTGGGGGTGGAAGGAGAACACTCGTTCAGATTTCAGTGAGGTTTTCAAAGAAGTCTGGGTTAGGAGATAATCAACTGCCCAACTCTCACATCAGAAGACAATTGAAAGTAATTTGTCCTATTGGAAATTAGAAAAGTACAGCGAGTTTCTATTCAGTTTAATTGGGTGGAATTGTCCCATTTGTGTCCATAATTATAACCTGTTTAATGCATTAATCAGGCTGTGTCCACTTTAGCACTGTGCCAGGAAGTCCCAGGTTTGATTTGCACTCTCTGCCACTTTTACTGCCTTCAGCCGGAGAAAGTTTTATTGTATTAAATTATTCCTTATGATATGATCTCCGTTGAGACTGATAATTCAAAGTTCAAATCTCTTTAAAAGGTAATAGCTGAAAGAATGACACAGCAAGACTTCATGTTTTAAAATGTTTAATGTGACTGATGACTACAAGAAGTGTTGAGTATGCACTATTTTCTTTTTGTAGGTAACATATGCTTTAAATGATGCGGAAGGACATTTTTCTTTTATATTTATCATCCATAGCACTTGCCACAGAATTTAGCAGAATTTGTCGTTTCTCCTGTCTTCGAATGTGTTCTTGTTTCTCTCTTTCACTGATTGATGGCTTTGAGTGACCATCTCCAGGTGCTTTGCTTTGGAGAGTTTGTTCGATCGATTGCCAACAGTAAAGCCCATTCGAATGATACTTCTTCCTGAAGCCATGAAAAGACACAGGATCCTGAGATAGCTGCAGGTTGTGTTTCTCAGACTAGAGACCATCTCCCTCTCACATCTAATTGTGTTAGATCACAAAGTAAAGCAACCTGTTCGCTCAGCTGACCACGCAAAACCTCTGTCTGTGACAGTTACTGATTTATAGGGAAGCCTGTAATCTGGTATGAAAGATGGCTTCCTCTACCCTTTTCCCCATGGCAACATTAAACATAACAACATTGCTTCCAGGCAGAATTGCTAATTATCTATCTTAGGCCCCGTCTCCTTTTCATCATAGAAGTAAACAGACAGTTTACAGCATAACTATTCACAACCAAGTACCTCAGATGCCTTTCTGGGACTTTGAGAGATTCTGACATTGCTGTCATTGTCTCCAAACATAAATACCTCATATCCTCTTCTCAATAAAACAACCCAAGCCTTGCTTTGATCACTAACAATCAAAACACCCAGACTTTCTGTCAAGTTGACTGCAGAGCAAGTCAAGTGATTGGCCCTCCAATTACAATAAATTTAAAGCTACAATCCCAAAATATAATAATCTTGTAAACCTCATAATTACAACATTTAGGATTACAACAAATACTGTAATGTGGCTCGGATAGGTTCAATTTTGATTTGAATAAGCCGCCATCATGCACTGTCTGGGTTTATGAAATGGCTAGTAGCAAGAGATAGCCAAGATCCCTTGGAGCTGGACGCTGGCATAAAGTAACATACCCCAGTCCAACACCGGCATCTCTACATCATGAACATAGAACATAGAACACTACAGCACAAACAGGCCCTTCAGCCTACAAGTTGCACTGATCATATCCCTACCTACCAGGCCTATCTATAACCCTCAATCCCATTAAATCCCATGTACTCATCCAGAAGTCTCTTAAAAAACCCCAACGAGTTCGCCTCCACCACCACCAACGGCAGCCGATTCCACTCACTCCCCACCCTCTGAGAGAAAAACTCACCCCTGACATCTCCTCTGTACCTAAGTAACATACTCAGGGAAAGGAGAAAATTTGAATATCAGAATTGAAATATTGGCATTAACCTTGCATTTGTTTTTATTCCTGTAACTTTAGATTTTGGTAAATGAATCACAGATATTGTAACGAATGTCCTTATAATAAATTCCTGATCAGTTCAATTATCAAAAATGCTTTGAACTGAGATTAACTAACCAAAGTATCGTTTAATAATTGATGCCCTTGACTTTGCACATTCTTCTTATCCTATACATTTATACTTTGAAGAGGGACGCTTCAGGGAATAGAAATCAGTATTAATATTTTGGCATTAACCAAAATTATTCACATATATTGCTATTGCTGATAAAATAAAAATAAATTATGCATTTAAATAATATTACCCAACTAGTGAATCTGCAGACAGTGTGTGTAACACTGAGCTATAAGTTTCAATTCAAATAAAATTAGTTCAGTCAACATTAAATGAATCTTGACAATGACCAATGGCAGAACAGGGAAAAAATATTAACTTGGAGGAATTGTTTTTTTTTTGAAAAATTCATAATATCATCAAAGAATCACAGAATCCTACAGTGCAGATAGAGGCCATACAGCCCATCGAGTCTGCACTGACTATCTGACAGAACATCTTTTCCTGGTCTACCCACTCCCACCCCCCACCCCCCACCTCTGCCACCAGCTTATCCCTGTAACCTCATGCATTTTTCCTGCTAATCCCCCTATCCTACACACCTTAAGAGACTAAGGGACAATCCACTTAGCCTGAATATATTTGGGCTGTGGGAGGAAACCACAGCACTTGGAGGAAACCCATGCAGACATGGGGAGAACATGCAAACTTCACACAGACAGTCACCAAAGACTGGAATTGAACCCAGGTACCTGGTGCTGTGAGGCAGCAGTGCTAACCACTGTGCCACCGTGCCACCCTTAATCATGAAGAGTTGTCTGGTTGTCACCCTTGGCTCAGATGTAAACCATTTGTAATTGAATCTATAGGTTGTGGATTTAAACTCCCCTCAGTGACTTAAGCACATAATCTAAGGCCCGGTGCTCTAAGGCTGTGCTGAGAGATTGCTGCATTGTTGGAAGAGTGTCATTTGGATTAATTGTTAAATCAAGGCCCTATTTTACCCCTCTGATGGATTATAATGTTCCACATCACATTTTGAAAAAGAGCAGGAGATATTCCCTAGTATTTGAAGGCCAGAAGTTGGCTCGATCAACACATCAATTAAAACATCATCAGGTAACAAATTTCATTACAATATCTGAGTCATGCTATGTACAAAATGCTGACATGACTCCCTATGTTAGAAATAACCTCACTTGAAAAGCTCTTCATTGGCAATGAAATGCTTTAGGACATCATAGACGTGTGAAAGGTACATCCAAGTTCATTTCTTAATTCAATAGCATTGATAAAAAGCAGCCTGTGATGACAAGTATCATTGCTTACACAAATAACCAGGATGCTGCCCCTGTCTTTGAAGAATGTTTTCCGTTTCAGTTCTTCCCAAGCTTCAGTCTTTCCAAAGTTCCAGGAATGAGTTATTCAGCCATTTCATGGTCCTCTGCAGAGATTCCTGAATGTACTGCTCGTGAGGCCTTCCCAAGAGTTTGAGTGCAGAAGCTGGCACCTCAAAGAAACTTCTGCGTGTCAGATGATACGGGCAACTGAGATACATGCACCTCCAGAGAAATCATATGTCCATGGACATTATTATTGAGGTCAATAAGTTTACAGAAGGCCTGTAATTCTTAACAATGTTCTATATATGTCATAATGCGCTGCAGTGAAACTAAATAGTTTGCCATTAACTGCTGATAGCTGGATATTATACAGATAAATTTGCTGATAAATGGACAATAATAAAATGGTCCTGGGACCTTCTTGACAATTTCCAGTGACAAACCCTTCACATCCACCATCTTACAAACAATCATGAAGGTCTACAGTGAGGAGCTGTTAAAGCTGGAGGACACAGTAAAAAGTCTGACAACACCAGGTTTTAGAAACCTGGTGTTGTCAGACTTTTTACTGTGTTTACGCCAGTCCAACGCCGGCATACCCACATCAAGCTGGAGGAAACAGCCTTTACAATAAGCTTAACTAAGCTTAACAATAAGCTAGGCTTTCCGGTAGTGTAGGTCACACTGACATTTCTTAAATTGCAATATTTTAGTTCAAATATTAATCTTAGATATCCATGGTAACTACAGGATTTTTGTTGGAATCCCAATATATCCCGGTTTAATTTCAGTGTAAACACTCCACATTTATATTCTGCAATTCCTTCCTGCTTCAGAATGTTTTCCTGTTCAACTGAGGAACTGAAATTAGGATCTGACACCGGCAAATTCAATTATTTGGGGAAGTTGGTAGCAGATTTATTTTGACTTGCTCTATCAAGAAATAACAGCAATTGAAATATTCACCAGTTTGGAGTTTTGAATCCTTAACTGGAATTTTAGATGCTGAATCTGGCCGATTGTTATGATAAATGAGAGCCTTGAGCATTAAAACAGCAACTTTCATCGTTAGCCAGGTTTAATTTATTTACTCTGTTCTCAGTTTAATGAAAGTATAATACATTGTGACCATTTACTTTATTTTTAATGTAATATACCAAACCATTTTACTGTACATTTTTATGTTCTAATGGATTGTGAGATGGGGAAGTTTTACGTGGGGTCACAAATATTTCGTGGTGCCCCAGAAATTGCCACCCGGCTTTCCAACTTACTGCCAGTTGGCGGGCAAGTTGGTGCCTATTTACCGAGAAATCATTTTGTTCTCGTGTGAGAAAAATGTGAGCTAGCGACACAGGTGATTATCTGTCCTCTCTGGCAATCTCGAATGCATCAGTGTCTTCTGCTTACTCCCAGGAAAAGGCAACTCAAAACATACTCTGAATGGGGACCCCCTCAGCCACCCTTCTGGGAGCAAGGAGAATGCCATAGGAGGAGGTGGCTTTGTGAGTGTCCCTCATCGTCAAATATGGCAGAGGCCAGCAACTGAGTGCCAGACATAAAGCTGGAGCATTTGCCAACGTCTTCAGCCAAAAGTGATGAGTAAACAATTGCCCTAGCCCTCCTCGTGGGATCCCCACCATCAGATATGCATATGTTCAGTCAATGGACTTTATTACAAGTGGTGTTGAGGAGTGGTGGAGTACACTAGATGCAGCAAGAATTGGTCCCAACAATTCTCCAGACGGAAAGCTGAACACTGGAGCTGGCCAAGCGATTCCAGTGTATCTGTGAAACTGGCAACTATTGGATGTTATGACTACTTCCCGAGGTGTGCCCCATCCACAAGGCAGGATGGATCTACTCTAGCCAATTACAGTCCATCCGTCCGAGCTGTTGCTGCATCAGCATTTTGTGCCACTCGATAAGCGTCCTCCTGCCTTCCAATCTCAGCACGTATCCCCAAAGGTGTTCCCCAATGATCCGGGGCAAACAGGCTGCCCAACATCTTCCTGCTGCTATTGGAACTCCAGCAGAGGTTATGGGCACGCCATCCCCATCGGCCCACCCATTTATGCCCAATCCCTCCCAACACCACCCGCCTGCCAGTCCCGTCCTGGGGGGAGGGTGTGGGAGGGGGTAAAATTCTGATGCGTATGTCCTGCACTCCTCAGAGGCTTGGTGGATAGTCACATTGTAGATGTATTATCACATTGATCACATTGACTGCTCACTAAAAGAAGGGAGCTGGAGCAGCTTTCTTAAATTAACAATTATTGTAGAAATGTACTTTATTTTTGTAAATACCGATCCCCAGAGAGACAAGAGGGCATCCTGTAACTCCTTTTCCTTGACAAGAATGTTTTATTGTGCAAGTGAACATTCAGGAATAATTAGTTGATTCCTCAAACAGAAACTCATTTCTCACCTTGTCCAACCGATGCTGAATGAATACGTCAATTCGGAATAAATTGAGCATCATTCAGCCTCGCAGCAATCTTTTGTCTTTGCAGCTACTGACTCTCTTCCAGAAATGCAGCGATTTTTCTACTGCTTCTGGCATCACAATATTTACTTCGATTGACTGGATTCTCTGAAGGGTAATAATCCGCAGTGAAAAGAAAATAATGTCCAGTCTACTCCAACCGATAGGAATGATATTTCCTCCAAAGCCCATTTTGAGTTAATCTGGTCATCTTTCTGCTCACAGCCTCAGTCAGCATCCTGACATTGTGAAACTGCTTCAAAATGAATGGATTAACACATGCCTCAAGTATGTAATGGCTTCATTGAATATTAAAAGAAACTGGAGCCTTAATATATGTCATTCAGGAATACACTGGAGGTTATTCAGAATCAGCGTACCCATTGCACATAAATTTGGATTTTCTAATGAGTGCAAAGAACTCTTGAAGGAAAAAGCAAGGAGATAAATGTGTGGGTGGGTTACGTGAGCTGATCCGCTTCAAATTCAAAATACACCGGATGGAATTTTCCCAAAATTTGGCAAAGGCCATTGGCGAGTGGGAAAAGATGTGTTTAGCCTGTCACCAGAGTCATTGGCGGATTTTCATTCTGCTTTGTTAGCCACCTAGGCAAAAACATTTTCTCCGTGGGATTCATGCCGTCTCCATGGTGAGCATCCCCTCCACATCATCTCAACCCGTCAATCATGGGGACGCTCTGTTTAAAGGCCACTCACGTGCCTACCAGTCACTTCTTTTTGGCCCATGGCAATGGATGGGAAGGTCTGCCCCCAGGTGCCTCCCTCGAGTGATTGCTGAATTCAGTCAGGGTGTGATGTCCTCTACCCTCGCACAAAAAGGAGGCCATCGAACCAGGGCACCAACCCAGCCAAGGAGGCATCTGTGTCTCAAAAGGATGAATGATCTCTTCCGTTCTGCCAGAGTAAGTCACGCTTCTCATCATTCTCCACTCACACATTCACAAACCCATCTCACATCCACAGAGATTCTACTCACTGCCAGCTCAAGGGAGACCGTCACTTGCTCTCCCACCCACACCCTCATCTCCCCTGCAGGTCATGTCTTCAACATCTCATTGGTCCCACTCATCATCCACACATGCCAGGCATCCTTAACAAGTGCTCTGGCACAAATCCTGTTTACACTCTCTCCATCTGTTTTCATGCAGGACAAGCTGGCACATAAGAAAAGGGCAAGATTCTTGACGGGCAGAGGGATGCCTGAGTTGAAAGTCCTCTCAGACTTTGAAGAGAGAGCCCTCCGCTCTTGTGCCGACGGTGGAGTGAGCGGCGATAAACTAAGTGAGGATCCAGTCCAGCATCATCCATCACAAAAAATCCTGACGTGAGTCATGCCTCCCGTATGTGAAAGCTGTGCCATGATCCAATGAAATCTCTCTTCTCGCATTGGCACATCAGGGCAGCAGCCCAGGGAGCTCCCCAGACAGATCCTAGAAAGTTCTGTACCACTGCAGATAATTTTTCAGTCCCTGAATTTGAATAGCCATCACAGTTTTCACCCACAACCTCCCCCAGTGTACAGATACACACCTGGTTTTAGAGAGGCTTTGGGATTACACGTTGGTGAACACCCCACTCTGTCTGGTCCACAGCCGGCAGAGACAGGGACATCCCAGGGTTTTAGCACTCATAGGATTACTAGAAATCAATAATCAGCTGAGGCCCAGTCAGATTCCATAAGTCTGGACTTTGCCATGCTTTATCATAGAACCATAGAAACCCTACAGTGCAGAAAGAGGCCATTCGGCCCATCGAGTCTGCACCGACCACAATCCCACCCAGGCCCTACCCCCATATCCCTACATATTTTACCCGCTAATCCCTCTAACCTACGCATCTCAGGATACTAAGGGGCAATTTTAGCATGGCCAATCAACCTAACCCACACATCTTTGGACTGTGGGAGGAAACCGGACCACCCGGAGGAAACCCACGCAGACACGAGGAGAATGTGCAAACTCCACACAGACAGTGACCCAAGCCAGGAACTGAACCCAGGCCCCTAACCCAGGTGCCCAGGTCACCTAATCCAGGGTAATTGACAGAGTTCCAAAGTCAGAAACATTATTTACGTTAGCTACACTGGCAGAATGGAGGAGTCCTACCACCTTCTGCCTTCTACCTTCTGGAGAGGTAATTCCACCACTCCAATATAACCAGATCAACGTAGCAAGGGTAACGGCCGCCATGGTGGCCTCAGTGCATGTCTTTTGACTTGTACTATTGCACGACATTCACTCCATGTGCAGGCATTTGTGGGGATCCACAAGTACCAATTACAGAGAATGGCCAGGCTTCTCAAACTCACTCCAGCTGCCTCTCTAACCCAAGGAAGAAGCTTTTAGCCATTACCTTCAATCAGATTTCAGGTCAGGGGTAAGGGGGAGGGGGGTGTGCCTACAAGAGACATGATGATGATTTGCAGCCAACAGGTGGTTGCAAGCCTCCATCTACCAGAGGGAATCCTATCATTTCCCTCTCCCCTATGTACTCTATGAACAACATGTTTTGTCTGTCCTGTGCACAAGAAACGATACTTTCCATTGTATCCCAGTACACGCAACAATAATAAATCAAATCAAACATTTGACTCTCATTTGGAACTGACAGTGGGGTCCTGAAGGCAAACAGGGACAATCCTGCTCCATGTAGCTGAAAAATGGTGATATTTTTCTCATCTGTGCCTCACTTAAGGCAGGTTAGTTTAACAAAAACACTGAACGCTTTCTCACCCAGTGGAGAGCTCTTGGACTCACCTTCATTACAAATAATCACAACCCAACACCTGAAGTCACTAAGTCTCGACTGGATTTGTCTTTTATCTTAAAGCTTGTTTTGAAAGCACCAAACCCTGAAGAATAATAATTGCTGGGGAATACAGACCCATCAGTGAGTCGAATATCACCACAAAATAGAATATAATTGATCCATAGGAGAATTCACAATGCAGTGATATCATTTTATGACAGCGAGCTGACTGTGCCTTTGAGAATTCCTCCCACACCATAGACTCGCAAGCCATCTGTTGAACCTGGCGCTGCTGTGAGCAGTTTTATAAATCAGTCCGGAATGTTAAGGAAGACAGTGTGAGAACGAACAGTCTCTGTTGACAAAAGGAGGTTTAAATTAAACAGCCCTCAAAAACGGGCACAGGGCTGCTGATGTGCAATTATCTTGCGCCTGTCCAATGCAACGCAGTGAGGATGCCAACATTACTGCCAGCTCATTGGTATGATTGTAGAATGCAGCCAGTGCTAACCACACTATTGGGTGGCAGGAGCTCCTTGGATGTACACCTTGCCAGGGGCCCAAAATTGTGAGAGGCTAGTGCCACTTAAAACAAACCTTGAACTTTTTGAAGGCAGATACATTGTGACTGGAGTACATAGAATCATAGAATCCCTACAGTGCAGAAGGGGGCCATTCAGCCCATCAAACCTGCAGTGACTCTCCAATTGTATCCCCAGGTATTCATCCTGCTAATCCCCCTAACCTGCACACCTTGGGACATTTAGGAGCAAATTAGGGGGGGCGGTTTAGAATGGAGTTGAGGAGGAACTTCTTCACTCAAAGGGTGGTGAATCTCTGGAATTCTCTGCCCGTTGAAGTGGTGGAGGCTGCCTCGCTAAATATTTTTAAGACGTGGGTTGATGGGTTTTTGATAAGAGAGGGGATTAAGGGTTATGGGGAGAAAGCGGGAAAGTGGAACTGAGCCACGACAGATCAGCCATGATCTTATTGAATGGCGGGGCAGGCTCGAAGGGCTAGTTGGCCTACTCCTGCTCCTATTTCTTATGTTCTTATGTTCTTAAAGATATCCCTCACCATATAAACCTCTGAAGGCATATTTTGCCAATGTAACATGACTTCAGCGAGGTTTACAACAGGTTTATCCAGATGTGAACCTGCTGTGGAGTTTGCCCCATGGCTCTACAGGTAAGTGTAGCCCCCAGGTGTGATGGACATGACCAGACAGTCAGTCTGGCAATGCCCCCTGGCACATACCAACCTGGGAGATTGGAGGGAAGGGGGGGTGGTTGCCAGCACTAACATGATGGTGTGAAACCTGCCACCCATTTTTTTTGTGACAGAGTGTGGTACAATCTGGGGAGAAAACTGGCCTGTTTCTCGCTGGAACCAACACTCTGCCATTTTTTTGTTAAGATTTTGCCTGCTTTGACTACACTTAACAATCACAGCCACCAACTCAAATACAGCCACTACCTGCAGAAGGTAGGTTAGATAGACGATCTTCACATGATGGGTACAGATAATCCAGCTTTCGACAGCAGGCTGGGAGTCAGAATGGGGGTGTAGAGGAATGTGGAATCGGGAGGGAGGGCATGGGGTGGAGTGCCTGTTGCCTTTCCAGACAGCGATGCTATCGCTGTTTCTTTACTGCTGCTGAGTCAATATCCTAGAACCCCCTTCCTAACAACACTGTGCTGTACCCATATCACAAGGACTGCAACGGTTCAAGAGGGTAGTTCACCGCCACCTACTCAAGGGCAATTAGGGATGAGCAATAAATGCTGGTCTAGCCAGCAATGCCCACACTCCATGAATTAATAAATCAAACACTTCCAGTGGACACTTACTAAATGCAATACCCTCAGCAACATGGCACCTGACACAACCCACACCAGAAGTCATACTGAACCTCGAACTAGCAACAGCCAAAAATCCAGTGATCTAGATCTGAAAATTGGACCCTAGCTAGTGCCGCAGCTGACTAAGATCCATCTGAAATCAACAACCGTAACCTGATTGCTCCCTATCATCTAAACACGCTCAAATGTAACTGAATGATCAAACCAAGTCAGAAATCACACAAACTATATGCAAATTAGCTTTCAATATGTACTGTACCACTTCAGAATGTTTCAAAGAAAGATTGGGAATTTTCTTTAAGGTAATTGGGTAAAAATGAAAAATAAAAGAAAGTCTATAGGGGATTAATTTGTTCAATTATCTGCATTACAACAATGACTACATTTCCTTCAAAAGTACTTCATTGACTATAAATTGCTTTGAGATGTCCTGAGGCAGTGAAAAGTGTTGTATAAGTAAAAGTCATTCTTTGTTTTTTTCTTTCTTTCAATGTCATGACTAATGAGAAAAATATGTAAAAAGATTTTTTTTTTAATATTGAAGAAGTAGAACAGTGTGTCCCTGTGTGGAATTTCACCATGTTGGAACTCCATGTTGAAAGTTTATTTTCCTCAAATTGCTATTCTCACTGTAATTAATTGAACCACTCAAAATGTAGGCAGTTTCTTTCTTTTAGTGGCATGCCTGGAGCAACGTAGAGACATGGAAATGCAGCTTACTTTGTTTGCAAAAAGGGTTTGCTGTTTTAAAAGATCAATGATGTCTTTCTATTAAACAGGGAGAACTGTATACAAAGAATGTACCCCAAGGATTTTCATCCTCAATACATTTTCACAACCAGTCCACTATTTGAAATATTACATCACAATAGTAACATTTGGTATGAACGGGAGAGACAGCAGAATAGACTTCTTCCCTCTACAGTAGTTATTTTGAATTTTTTTAAAGTATGCTGTGGTGTGTTTTCCCCAAATGCTTGGTTTACGTGATCCAATTTGCTAATTCCTTGCAGCAAACTCGCATTGTGATTAACTCAGAAGGTTAGTTTATTTCACATTCAAACCCCAGGAGAGGAGTTTTCACAGTGCCCCTCTCTACAGCGCACATCTGCACAATAAGGGTGGATAGAAAGAGAAAGGTTTTACAACAATGCATAGCAGTAGCAAAAGAATCATTAAAGTGAATATTAGATTTCCAGAGTTGATGAAGTCAAAGTACAGAGGGTGTTTGTTTTAGAATTATAGAATTCCTAAAGTGCAGAAGGAGGCCATTTGGCCCATCGAGTCTGTGTCAACCACAATCCCACCCAAGCACTATTCCTGTAACCCACATATTTACCCTGCTTATCCCTCTGACACTTGGGTCAATTTATCATGGCCAATCAACCTAATCTTTGGTTAGGCATTAGTTTAGACATCTTTGGAGTGTGGGAGGAAACCGGAGCACCTGGAGAAAACCCATGCAGACATGGGGAGAATGTGCAAACTCCACACGGCCAGTCACCCAAGCTGGGAATTGAACCCAGGTCCTTGGCGCTATGAGGTAGCAGTGCTAGCCCACTGTGCCACTTTGTGGCAGTGTGAGGTTCTGATGAGTTTCTGGTTGGAGACAATGTCACAAAAATCTTTGAAATGCGTGGTGCTGCAGCATGATGGACGTTCTGTGTTTAGACCATTTGGCAGGTATTGATCAGAGACTTTTATAATCAAGTAAGTTTGGAGGAGTTGAGAGTCGATAACTGGCTGCTTACTCAGTGGGTTGCTGGTGTTCATTACTCTGATGTTAAAACAGCAACCTGAAGAGTCCTCAGTTCTCAAAGGAATATAAAGATTTCAAAATGGTCACTCAAATCATGTCACCTTCTTTCTCCACAATGATTCCAAAAGGGATGTTAATCTAGTGTCTGGAGCTAACTTCAGGATCGAAAAAGTCACAGATGTTGAAGGAATTATCGCCCAAATTGAGGTCCTTGTATCAGGAAAGTATTGTCTAGGCAGACTCTCTGACATTGCCACAGGACTAAACTTACATCGATGCTCATAGTGTTCATTGTCCCTTCTAAATTCCCCTTTTGGAAAGGACTGACAGTCTCAGGTGAGAGATGAGTCCGTTGGCAGCTCTGCGGGTAGATGAGTTTTGATCTGAGAGTCCCCTGGTTTAGTGATTAGAATGTCATTGCAATTGGGTGTGAGATTCAATGATGGTGGGTGGAGGATTCCTGTGACTCCTGTTAGTCATGTGACTTGTAGCAGCCGTATTATTTGGGTCGGCAGAAAATCCAATTTAAACAGAGTGAAAGTAATAAAGTTTTGATACATGTAGTGTGATTTCTATTCATGTCATTTTGAGGCAACACGTATATATCAAAGTGTCACAAAGAAAAATGTGACAAACAACCAGGTGAACTGTCTTTGGTGTAAATGACAAATTTATTTATTTATTTATTTATTTGTGTCACAAGTTTGCTTACATTAACACTGCAATGAAGTTACTGTGAAATTCAACTAGTTGCCACACACTGGCGCCTGTTTGGATACACTGAGGGAGAATTTAGCATGGCCAATGCACTTCACTAGCACATCTTTTGGATTGTGGGAGGAAACTGGAGCACCTGGAGGGCACCCATGCAGACACGGGAAGAACATGCCAACTCCACACAGATAGTGACCCAAGCTGGGAAGCAAACCTGGGTCCCTGGTGCTATGAGGCAGCCGTGCTAACTACTGTGCCACTGTATCACCTTTGATAGTCAGGACATCTTCCTTGTGCTTGTTCAAACAACACCATGGAACCCTTTACACCGACCTCAGAGCAGAATTAAAATCTCATCTGAAAGATGGCAGTGCTGTATCCTACATAGAACATAGAACATAGAACAGTACAGCGCAGGAACAGGCCCTTCATCCCATGATGTTGTACTGAACATGACACCAAATTAATCCCTTCTGCTTGTCCTTGGTCCCTATCCCTCCATTCTTTGCACATTCAAGTGCTTATCTAAAAGCCCCTTAAATGTCTGTATCACATCTGCCTCCACCACCGCTCCTGGCAGCACATTCCAGATACCTACCATTCTCTGTGTGAAAAACCTGCTCCTCACATCTCCTTTGAACTTCTGCCTCTCAACTTAAGTGCATGTCTCCTAGTATTAGACATTTCAACTCTGGGAAAAAGATTCTGTCAACCCTATTTATGCCTCTCAAACTTTTATAGCCTTCTATCAGGTTTCCTCTCCGTCTCCACTGAAGAAACAACGCTAGTTTGTCCAGCCTCTCCTTATAGCTCATATCTTCTTTGTCTCAAAGTGGATTATATTCTCAAATTTCTAGCGTGCGGCTTGAACTCATAACCTTATGACTCGGAATAAAGTGTGACTGCCGAGCTAATTCTAACCCTGTAGCACATCCTGTAGTTTCTGCAGATAATAACAGAACATATCCACGTGTTCTTTTGGAATAATATCACTTGCTGGTAATTTATTCAGTGTGCCCTGAGCTCTGTCTCCCCGATCGGCAGCAAGCATGGAGACAAGGTGAAAGGAAGACTGTGTCAAAACCTTACTTTCCTGAACCTTATCCCTGTTTTAAACGCTGGAACACCTTACAACATTTCAACAGGCAGTCTTTCCTGTGCGATTGGATCATATAACTAACAGGAGAATCAGCCTGGGTAAAACAGTATATTCATCACTGTACAGACTTTTCTCCCCTATAATTTGCAAGATTTACCCTGTGCTTGACATCACCTTAAACGCTGTTCTGATTATAATTAATGTAGGATTATGCAGCAATGGTAATGTGCTTCCAGCTATTATTGTTATGTGTGTGCTGAGGAAAGGAACAGTAAATTATCTGCTCCAGTGCCAAACCTTGCCACCCATATGACTGTACTGTATAAATAGTGGGTGACAGCACAGTACAAAAAAGTACTGGTTTCATTTCTAGTCAAAACAACTCTTGTGAAACAGTAGGGACTGGGAAGTGTTAGGAATACGATAGATGCTCAGGAGAGAGACAGAAACTGCAAATCAGTTTAAACAGATGAAACAAAATTTTACCAATCTTGCATTCCTAGTTCTCTCCACCCCACACTCTCCACAAATATGTTTCCCTGAATCCATGGGTAAATTAGTGAATGAACCCTTTGGTTTAGGTTACAAAATGTGCATGAAAGGAATATGTTTTAAACAAAAACTAATAAAAATGAATGAATCTGGTCTTAATACTCACTGATAGGACCTATTATTCAATACTCCCAGTTTGTTCCTTCATCTTACCAAATGCCAAGTTGATATCTTTCCTGCTGCACCAAGATAATTAATATTCTTCTCGGTATTAGCCCAAAGTACAACTATTCCAAGGGTTGGTTGGATGTATAAAAACATACAAGGAATTAGAGTGATGATTATTCTGCGACTCGATAACACTGCTGGTAAATATCCATTCCTGGCTCACTTGAGCTTTAATTCCTCCCATATAAATGTGCAAACAATAGCACAGATAAATTGGGATGCTGTTAGCTTCGGAGATTCTTTGGAACATAAGCACTCAAAAATTAGATATTCGTGAGGATTAGTGCATCAAGTAGCCAAGTGGATCAATCTGCGATCATTAATCCCAGTCATGCTGACGTTGTATGCACGCTTTCAAGAAAGATTGCTCACAGCCCTGAATCTACATCAAGGGATTTGTTACAATCCACTACTTTCCTTCATTTTTGTTAAGTAACATTTGGAAAATTATTTGGGCGCGATCTTACCAGCCATTGAAGCCATACTCCCTCTGCAGCGAGGTCGGAGAATTTAGTTCCCAGTCACATCTCCGTTCACTGCAGCGGGACTGGAAAATCCTGCTGGCGTGAATGGCTTTAACATTCTGTCACAATTATCGATACATTTCACTGTGTTCCCTTCTGAGATTTCAGGGACCATGGGAGTGGTTATCTCAACCTAATATAATTCCAATATATTCCAAAGGACAGCTTAGGTGATAAATGACGTTAATTCCTTTTGCTGGATGTTCAACTATTATAAGAGAACGATGATGTCCAGGTGAGGAAAGATGAGATTCAAGGCTTGGACTTTCAGGAAGCATTCCTCCGCTGTCAGTTCCCACCAAGGTTCATTTGTTCTTGCTATTGTTTCTGCTGGCTTCTCGCTCATCACACCCAGACTCCTATCACAAGGCACATGTGCTTCAGGTTGTCAAGCAGTTGGACTTTGATGGACATTCATGTTACAACTGTACAAAACTCTGGTGCGGCCGCACTTGGAGTATTGCGTACAGTTCTGGTTACTGCATTATAAGAAAGATGTGGAGGCATTGGAAAGGGTGCAGAGGAGCTTTACCAGGATGTTGCCCGGTATGGTGGGAAGGTCTTATGAGGAAAGACTGAGGGACTTGAGATTGTTTTCGTTAGAGAGAAGAAGGTTAAGAGGTGACCTAATTGAGGCATACAAGATGATCAGAGGATTGGATAGGGTGGACAGTGAGAGCCTTTTTCCTCGGATGGTGATGGCTAACACAAGGGGACATAGCTTTAAATTGAGGGGTGGTAATTATAGGACGGATGTCAGAGGTAGGTTCTTTACTCAGAGGGTAGTAAGGGTGTGGAATGCCCTGTCTGCAGCAGTTGTGGACTCGCCAACTTTAAGGGCGTTCAAATGGTCAGTGGATAGGCATATGGATAACATTGGAATAGTTTAGGTTAGAGGGTCATTAGATTGGTTCCACTGGTCGGCGCAACATCGAGGGCCGAAGGGCCTGTTCTGCGCTGGAATGTTCTATGTTCTATAGATAGCCACTATAGTATAGACTTACAGAGGGCAATGTTACCATTGTGCCCCACCTGTTGATGGGCAGATTGAGCTGGTAAGATTGGAACAGAGCCAAGAAATAAGATTCACACCTGATTTCTGACTTATTTTATGGTATAAATCATACCTTATTTTACCCTACAGATAAGGTATGAAAATCTGTCAGTGGTGGG
Organism: Carcharhinus amblyrhynchos; assembly: GCF_965287045.1. Taxonomy (NCBI): domain Eukaryota; kingdom Metazoa; phylum Chordata; class Chondrichthyes; order Carcharhiniformes; family Carcharhinidae; genus Carcharhinus; species Carcharhinus amblyrhynchos. The sequence continues at coordinate 138,018,093 of NC_137327.1, forward strand.
CTATACATTGTTTTTCCCACCCATTACCACCCTCTGCCAAAATATGGCAACATCCTGCTCAAGGCTTTGTTGCTTCAATATCTTGCACACTTGCAGTAAGACTTTTCTATTTTTATACTTCTATTTCTATTTCTCCTATTTCTCATGCTCTTTTTTTTTTGATGTTTACACCTCCTCCCTGTGCCTTCATTTCCTGTGAGTTGGGAAAGGTCAGATTCATTAAGTATTTTCTTATTGTAAGAGATAGCAGCAGTTAATTAATAAACTGTACATTTCTTTCTAGAGAATACACCTGTTTTCAGGGCACTGTGCACCAGTCTAATGAGATTTCATGTTGACTCATAGCTTGAGGACCTGTTCAGGTTAAAGCTCTGCCAGTTCTGTGCCAGTAAAATTATAGTCACAATACTTACCTCAAACAATTTTACAGCCATTAATGTTTCGGTGTATTGATTTAGCAGTATGTTTTGAAAACATTCTACTCCCCAGTTTTTTTTCCTGTCACAGATCTATCTAAATTTCACATTACACACATCCGTGATACGGTAAATGTGTTTCTGAAATTGTTCACATCTTTGGCAAGGCCACTTTTTGTAATTACAGTAAGCGAAATTTGCAATTCATTACATTGTTCCTGTGGTACCTCAGGCAGAGGAAATCTTGGATGGGATCGTCCGATCGCATTCGCCCCTCCCCCACTGCCAGCGAGAATGGAGAATTTGGCGCACAGCCAAAATTCAATTTGCTGCAACGGGGTTGGAGAATCCCAGCTGCGGATGGAGTTGGAGGCTTCCGCTGTGTAAGTCTGGGAAGGAATGTGCTCCTGTACAAATGCTGAGTCAATGGAGCGGGGGAAAGTGGATATAGACCACAGCAAGAGAAGATGTACAGAAACAATCAAGAACTGGAGCTAGAAGGACAAAATGTCAAGTGATTTTTTTTTCCTAAATAGTTGAGTTTCCATTGGAATAAAAACAGAAAATGTTGGAAAAACTCAGCAGATCTGGCAGCATCTGTAAAGAGAAAAACAGAGTTAATGTTTCAAGTTTTTCTGGGCTAGTTTTCTTTTCTATCTCAGATTGTTAGCTGTAGGAAGTATTTATTGTCGTTCAGTGAAGTATGAGTGTGAGCTCTCTCTTATTATCTGCTGAGCAATAGCTTGGGATGCAACATACTTTGGACAGGAGTGCAAAGATTGATCCACAGATAGAGAGACCTGGCAGGACAGGAACCCCTACGCTGCACCTCGTGGTTGGCAATAGAAAGGGGATCTGGTTCAGCACCTAGACTGCTGAGCAGGATTCAAGGTCAAGTAGGTTTGGTAGATAGGGAGTGTAACCAGAGGCCGTCCAGTGCTGCTTCTTAGTGACTTGACTCAAAGTAGCACTGGTAGAGATCAGCATCATTATAATATCAATATTAAAATTCTTATTCTTATGTTCAAATTCCTCTATGGCCTTGCTCCTTCCTATCTCTGTAACCTTCTCCAGAGCTACAATTTTCTAAAATCATTGGGCTGCTCCAATTCTGGTCTCTTGAACAATTCTGAATTGTACTGCTCCACCACTAACAGCTCTGCCTTCAACATGGAACTTGAACATTTCCTCTGTAAAGTCCTCCACCTCTTCACTTCTCTCTCCTCCTAGAGAAACTCCTTATATTTCTCCTCTTTTACCAAGCTTTTGATGCCTCTTTTTTTTATTTGTTCTTGGAACGTGGGCATTGTTGGCTAGGCCAACATTTATTGCCCATTCCTAATTGCCCTTGAGAAGGTGGCAGTGAGCTGCCTTCTTAAACAACTGTCTATATGGAGGTTGCACATTTTCCCTGTATCTGCATGGGTTTCCTCCGGATCCTCCAGTTTCCTCCTACAGTCCAAAGATGTACTGGTTGGGTTGATTGGTCATAATAAATTGACCTTTAATGTCAAGGGGGTTAGAAGGGTAAAGTTTAAAGTGTAAAGCCTATTTTTAGTGTCACAGGTAGGCTTACATTAACACTGCAATGAAGTCACTGTGAAAATCTCCTAAATGAGGTCATGGAGATAGGGCCTGGGTGGAATTGTTGTCAGTGCAGTCTTGATGGACCGAATGGCCTCCTTCTGCATTGTAGGGATTCTATGAACTGCAGTCCAAAAAGAATACAATCCCGTCACGATAATGTAGCCACAGACTTATGGAGTTTAATATCTTCCCACTTTCTACAGCAAAACAAATTAGACAGCAGCGCATAAAATTCAACTTTCTTTTAAACTTAGCATTCATGAAGAGCAGGCATGTTATCTGAAAGCTGTCCCATCAAATAAAGGTGATCTCCTGAATAATACCAATATTTACAAGTCATAAACACAAAAGCATGAGGATGGTCAACGGAGAGTCTTTAATGAAGATTGGGTGCGTACATCACTTGAGTTTCAGAATTTCAATTTACAATTCCATACAAATTTGGGTCAAAGCACTTTTAACAATTGACATTTCAAATCACTTAATGGTGGCCTAGGAATACATGACCCCAGCTTGAACAGTTCCTGTGAGGTCCACTTCCACATTTCTGGAGACCAATGGTTACATCCCAAATGCAGGATCAGGCCAGATATTTGTGAACAGCTTTTGTGAGTAAGAGTATTCGCATTCAGGCCTATTTTCTGACCCATTGCTATTCCTTAATGTTTACTATTTCTTTAATGTTTAAGTTTAAGTTTGTTTATTTGTGTCACAAGTAGGCTTATACGCAATGAAGTTAATGTGAAAATCCCCTAGTCGCCACACTCCGGCACCTGTTTGGGTACACTGAGGGAGAACTTAGCATGGCAAATGTACCCAATCAGCACGCCTTTCGGACTGTGGGAGGAAAGCGGAGCACCCGGAGGAAACCCACGCAGACACGGGGAGAACGTGCAGACTCTGCACAGACTGTGACCCAAGCCGGGAATCGAACCCCTGTGCCACCATGCTGCCCCCATGACCATGCAAAACAGCAGCACGCACGAGGAAAGTAGAGATAAACGGCAGAATACTCCAATCTCCCACACCCCGCTGCCGCTGCCAGCGAGAACAGAGAATTTGACACTCAGCCCAAAGCTCCTTTGACTGCGGCGGGACTGGAGAATCCCAGTGAGGTTGCAGCATTCCTGCCAAAGAAGTACTAAAATAAAAATAGAAAATGCTGGAAAATTCTACAACATTATTGGCATCTAAAAAGGGAAAAATGGATTATTGTTCCACATAAGACTCCTTCAGCAGAGCAGGTAAAAACATTTCCTTTTCTTTCCTCTTTTCAGATGGCAATAGACCTCCCTAGTCTTTTCAGCTTTTCTACTTTTACAGACATGCTGGAAACTAAATTCCTGGACTGGCTGTTCCCAATGGGGTGGTACTCGTAGAGAATGTCAATCAGGAAATGGGATGGAGTATCAAAACTCACAATCTCAGAATCAGCTGCATGTGATTCTTACAATAAGCAGCACCCAATCAGGAATTCAGGCCTAGTATGACCAGGACCTGTACATGAAAACAGGATACGCACAGATACAGCATTAAAATGAAATAAAGGATATAAATTCAGTTATTTAAATAAACTGTAAGTCTCAGCAGTTGTATTAACATTGGAATATTGTGATAGCAGACAAAATCACTAAGTCTAATCCCAAAAATAACCAAATCTCTAAACCGAGTATCAACCCAATGGTATTGAATAAAGATTATTTGAGTGATTAGTGTAATTAGCTGATTGATGGTTTTGGGGATGGAAGTGAGAATCATACACAAATGCTAAGGCTTTATGAGATGTACAATTTTTGAATGGGTCTAGAGTGAGTTCATTTCTTCCACAAAAGATCTGCCTTGTTGCCTGGGAAACCAATATCACGGTGTCACCTGTGTTTATGCAGGGTGCATACCAAAAGCTGCCCTGGAACTGACACTGCTCCGTGTGTTCTGCAGAAGCTTAATGTACCTAAGTCCATGGGCAACATACTACGTGCATTTGGTTGTGATGTGTCAGGGGTACGTCAGTAGTTCCTATCGCTTGCACTCTGCATGAAGAAGCCCTTTAGCAATTATATAAATAACATCTTTTTTTCTTTGTATTATGCAGTTTGGGAAAATAGATTGAATATTTCCATCCGCAAACATTTCATTAGGGTAAAATCAGTTTTGTGATGTTCTTAATATTCTTGAAAAGAACTTCTCAGGAATTAATGTAGGCTACAGGTTCAGTACATCATTGTTTCATCCATCATACCTTACCTTGGCCTATGGAGCTTCATTTGTTCATGGGATGTGGGGCTAGCAAACCCAACCACCCAACCTCCGCCCGCCAATTTCCTTGAGAAGATGATGGTGAGCTGCCTTCTTAAACTGCTACCCATTTGATACAGGTATTCCCATTCGTGCTACTAATATGATGTAGGTTGGATGTGGGGAAGAGCTTATCTTCAGCAGTGATTGACCATGGCCTGAAACTCAAGCAGGTGGAAGGAAAGGCAATTCACAATTTTACAATGAAATTGGATGGACTTTTGAAGGAAATAAACTTGCAGGGGAATGGGGATATGGAGGGAGAAGGGGACTGACTGGCAGGGAAGTGTTGATGCTGTGGAACCTGCAACCAACAAGATCACTAACATCAACTTGGATGCAGAGTCTGGGCAGCCAGAAAGCAAGGACAAGAGGGTTGAATCAGAAGCTTCAATAAGGCAGGGTCACCAGGGAAGTGTAGTGGGGAACATGTTTGTCTACATCAATGGGGGCAAAGTAGAAATGGTCGAGAGCTTCAAGTTTTAGGTGTCCAGATCACCAACAACCTGTCCTGGTCCCTCCATGCTGATGCCATAGTTAAGAAAGCCCCACCAACACGTCTACTTTCTCAGGAGACTAAGGAAATACAGCATGTCCACTATGATTCTCACCAGCTGCTACAGAGGCACTCTTTCTGGTTGTATCACAGCTTAGTATGGCTAGTGTTCTGTCCAAGATCACACGTAAGTAGTTTCACTTCAACTTAAAGTCCAACATGTTTATTTGTGCCACCAAATAAACCTGTTAGACTTTAACTTGGTGTTGTGAGACTATTTACTGTGTTACCCCAGTCCAACACCAGCAATTCCACATCAAGACCACCAGAAACTACAAAGGGTTGTGAAGGAATCCCAGTCCATCACTCAAACCAGCCTCCCACCCATTGACTTCATCTACACTTCCCGCTGCCTTGGCAAAGCAGCCAGCATTATTAAGGACCCCATGCACCCCAGACATTCTCTCTTCCACCTTCTTCTGTCATGAAAAAGATACAAAAATCTGAGGTCACATATTAGCTGACTCAAGAAGAGCTTCTTCTCTGCTGCTGTCAGACTTTTGAATGAACCTACCTCACTGTAAGTTGATTTTTCTCTGCATTCTAGCTATGACTGTAACACTACATTCTGCATTCTCTCCTCTCCTTCTCTATGTAAGGTATGCTTTGTCTGTATAGCGCACGAGAAACAATACTTTTCATCAATACACATGACAATAATAAATCAAATCAAATCAGAGAGTTCCAGGAATATGACCATGTGACAATGATGGAACAGTGCCATATTTGCAAGTCATTATGATACATGACTTGTAAAGGAACTTGTAAGAATTCCCATGTGCGTATCCTTATGCTTCTAGGCAGAAGAGGTCACTTGGGAAGTATTGGCAAAGGAACTTTGGTGAGTTACTGCAGTGAACCTTTTAGATGGTAGTATTACAGCCATAGTGGTAGAGTGAGTAAATGTTAAGAGCAGTGGATTAACTTTTATCAATGGCTTGGATGAAGGGACAAACTGTATTGCGGACAAATCATTGATGATAGGGAGATAGATGGGAAAGCAAGTTGGGGGAGGGTATAATCTGCAAAGGGATATAGATAAGGTAAGTGATTCAGCAAAAAAATGGAGATAACATGAGAAAATGTGAGATTGTCCACTGTGGCAGGAAGAATAGAAAAACAGAATGTATTTAAATAGAGAGAGAGAGAGAGACAGCAGAATGTTGTGACACAGAGACTCGCGCTCCTACCATATGAATCACAAAAAAAAAATCACATGCAGCAAGTAATTAGGAAAGTAAATTGAACATTGGCTATATTGCTAGTATATACTAGTATATAACATTGGTATATACTAGTTTCTTGTAACTAGCTCTTAACTGTAAATGACTGTTTAATTCCTGGTTTGAGGCCTTTCCTCTTGTGAACCCAATCACTGGTGCACTAGAACTGGCCCTTACTATATGGTTAATATTAAAAACCCTTGTGTGAAACTCCAAGGATGGAATTTTCCAACCGCGCTCACCCCAAAACTGGAAAATCCTGCCCAAATCAATGGACCTTTGTAGGGTTTGCTCCCCCCCCCCACCCACCCCACCCTCCTGCCACCCGCCTGCTACAATTCCTGTGGCGAGCGGGAGGGGAAAACTCCTTTGCAGGGGTCTTCATCTGGTTTTCTCTAGAGTGATGGAGTGAGGCACACTATGGCCAAATAGCTGTAATTTTCTCCCTCAGGGTTTGGAGTCAGTGTCGAGAATTTCCAGGGCAGCTTCCCCCTTGCTGCACATCACTGTGCCAACACCTCCTGACCTGTTAGTGGGACAAAACATGTCAGCGATTAATAACGGAGCAATATGGAATATTGACTCAAATGTATGATTTTATGATTATGACTGTGACTATTAGGATGTGGCCTGGAACTGCAGGGCATCTGCTGGCCCTGCTGTAATGAGCTCAGTCCCAATAAAAACTGGGTCGCAAATTGTTCCACTGCCAACGGGCTGCCCAAAATGGGGAGGTGATGGCCTAGTGGCGTTATCGCTAGATTATTAATCCAGAAACTCAGATCACGTCCTGAGGTCTGGGTTCAAATCCTACCACGGCACAGGGTGGAGTTTGAATGAAATTAAAAATATCTGGAATTAAGAATCTACTGATGACCATGAAACCATTGTCAATTATCAAAAAAACCCCATCTGATTCACTAATGTCCTTTGAGGGAGTAAATCTGCTGACCTTACCCGGTCTGGTCTCCAGAGACACGGCAATGTGGTTGACTCTCAACTACCCTCTGAACAAGGGCAATTAGGGATGGGCAATAAATACTGACCAGCCAGCGACACCCATGTCCCACGAATGAATAAAAAAAGCACGCCAGTAGTGAAAATCTACCTGAAATCTCCGTAATAATCTATAAATTATCTTTCAGCAACACCACATAGATGTTTCTAACTCCAATGAATTGTTGCCCTCTTCCTCATCAAATTGGAGCGCAATGTGAGAATTGGCTTTCTCAAAAATTACTAGGTGGTGTTTGAGGCGAGCGCAGGACCTGTTTGGTCAAATCTAAATGCCTTCCGATGATCCTATGTAGAATTAAAAGCTTTCCAGGTAAACAAGACCATCGACCCCTCTTAACTGGTGAACCTGTAACATCCCTGTGGAGTTATTTAGAGCTGATAATGAATCACCTCTGGAGAGTTTGTCATCACTTCACCTGATAATTGAGCATTGTAATTATCCTGTACAAAGGCTCACATTCTCTGTGAGTCAATCTCAGTCTGATTGGTATTCCTAACCATAGGAATGCAAAAATTACAACAGAATTAAACAATTTAAGTTGAGAACCACGGTTTAATTTTTAAAATGAGCAAATCGAAGAAAGGTGAGAAAGATATATAACCAATAGATTCATAGAACATAGAACACTACAGCACAAACAGGCCCTTCGGCCCACGAGTTGCGCCGATCACATCAACACCTATCTATAACCCCCAATCCCATAAAACCCCATATACTCATCCAGAAGTCTTTTAAAAGACCCCAGCGAGTTTGCCTCCACCACCACTGATGGCAGCCGATTCCACTCACTCACCACCCTCTGAGTGAAAAACTTACCCCTAACATCACTTCTGTACTTTCCTCCCCGCACCTTAAATCTGTGTCCTCTCGTAGCGACCATTTCAACCCGGGGAAATAGCCTCTGAGAATCCACCCTATCTATTCCTCTCAACATTCCAATAAGACTCTCCTTTCTTAGTCCTCCGAAGCTCCAGAGAATCGTCATAGAATCCCTACAGTGCAGAAGGAGGCCATTTGGCCCATCAAGTCTGCACTGACCACAATCCCATCCATTACCCATCCTCATAGCCCCGTTTATTTACCCTAGCTAGTCCCCCTGACACTAACAGCCCGATCTTACCATTATGTCTCACCCATTTTCGGGTGCAAAAACGTGGTAAAGTTGGGTGTGAAGCCATCAACGCGATCTGCACCCACATCCGTGTAGATGGTCATTTGACCGAGACCCGGGAATGGCCGTGATATGAATTGCTCCCGAAACGGGTGCAACGGCGACCTAAATGTATCTGCGTGCATTTAAATTGAATTAATGAACTGTCCGCCCGACATTATCAGCATTTCCCCCTTTACCGCTGTGTTTACCCATCTGGAACCGCACCAAAATGGACCTGCAGAATAAAAGTCTGAATCGAGCGCTCCGGCTGCTGAAGTCAGCGCTTCCAACGGCAACTTGACTCAAATCGGTGGTGGGGGGAAGGGGGGAGGGGGGAGGTGGGCCCGATCATTCTCTGGGGGTGCGGGGCCGGGGGAGGGGGGGGATGTGAGGCCAGAAGATCATTCTCTGGGGGGGGGGGGGAGAACCGGGTAAGATGTATCTCTAGGGGGGAAATGTGGGGGGCAGGGGGTCCGCTGCCACTCTACAGGCGATCGGTGTTGGGGGGGGGTGGTGTCGTGATCGGTTTGGGTAGCGGGGGGGTGGGTGTATAAGGGAGACAGTTATGTCTGTCTGTCCATCGCTCCTGTTTTTCGCTCCCGGGCCACTTTCTCCTGCTCAGCAGTGAGCTGACACGTGCGCACTTTTTCAAATTTGTTTTCTAACCGCGCCTGCGCAGCTCAGAGCTCTGATCGTATTGGGCGCGATAAGCCCCACCCACAGTGCGAATCAGACTCGGGATTTTTTGCAGGCTGAGTGTGTGTGGGGGTGTCTGAGAACGGGTTTCCAAGCCGTTTCTGAATTGCACCCAGATTCAGCACTTAGAATCGAAATGATAAAATCGGGCCCCTGATTAGCACGGCCAATCGAACAAACCCGCATGTCTTTTGGACTGTGGAAGGAAACCAGAGCACCTGGAGGAAACCCACGCAGACACAAGGAGAATGTGCAAACTCTGCAAAGTGGCCCAAGCCGGGAATCGAACCTGAGTCCCTGGCACTGTTAGGCAGCGGTGCTAAACACTGTGCTACCGTGCCACCCAACATTCTCTGCCCCTATTTTCGGCAGGCAGCTGAATGTAACAAAGCCTTCCTGCCACAGGGCTGTACCGCTCCTGATGGGCTGTCCACCACTCTGCTGCAGGAGACCGGTTCCTTCCCACCCTGTCTCTGGCGTGAAGAGAGCAGCCATTTGAGTGCAAGATGCCATGCTGAGTGTTTGATAGTGAGAGACTTACCCTCTGGAGTGGGTGAGATCATTCATCCACCTCCAACACACGGGTGCTTTGCGGGGATGTGGAACTACACTGATCTCCAGGGCAACGGTCTCCCAAGCCGGAATGGTGAGTTTCATGTCTTTCTTTGAGCTATTGCAAGGGTACAGCACAGGCTGATGGGCCCGCACTCCCTGAATAAGGGCCTCGAGGGACCTGGCAGTGGAAGCTGGTGCTGCCTTCTTCTTGAGGCTGTTGGTCTTTTGAGTTGCTGACATCCTGCCTGGTCTGGTGAAGACAGGAGGGCTGGAGAGAGTGATATGAGCCAGCTGGATCGATGCTTAAACATTCAAACCCATCAGCTGAAGGCGGTCGGACAAATCATAAGAACATAAGAACATAAGAACATAAGAACATAAGAAATAGGAGCAGGAGTAGGCCATCTGGCCCTTCGAGCCTGCCCCGCCATTCAATAAGATCATGGCTGATCTGTCGTGGCTCAGTTCCACTTTCCCGCCCTCTCCCCATAACCCTTAATCCCCTCTCTTATCAAAAACCCATCAACCCGCTTCTTAAAAATATTTAGCGAGGCAGCCTCCACCACTTCAACGGGCAGAGAATTCCAGAGATTCACCACCCTTTGAGTGAAGAAGTTCCTCCTCAACTCCGTTCTGAACCGCCCCCCCTCTATCTTGAGGCTGTGCCCCCTAGTCCTACTGTCTTTTTTGAGCGGGAAGAGTCTCTCCACCTCTATCCTATCCATCCCATTCATCATCTTATACATCTCAATGAGATCTCCCCTCATTCTTCTAAACTCTAACGAGTACAAGCCTAGTTTATTCAGCCTCTCCTCATAGCTCAACCCCCTCAACTCCGGTATCAGCCTAGTAAACCTCCTCTGCACTCCCTCCAAGGCCAAAATATCCTTGCGCAGGTGCGGCGCCCAAAACTGCACACAGTACTCCAGCTGCGGCCTCACCAATGCCCTATACAGCTGCAGCAAGACCTCCCTACTTTTATATTCAATCCCCCTCGCTATGAAGGCCAGCATCCCATTCGCCTTCCTGACCACCTGCTGCACCTGCAGGCTGGGTTTTTGCGACTCATGCACAAGGACCCCGAGGTCCCTCTGCACCGTCGCCTGCTGCAGTTTTTCGCCACGTAAGTAATAGTCCTTCCTACCATTCTTCCTACCAAAGTGGACCACCTCACACTTGCCAACATTAAATTCCATTTGCCATTTCCTGGCCCATTCGCCCAGCCTATCTAGATCCTTCTGCAGACTCTCCACACCCTCCGCACAATTTGCCTTTCCCCCAATCTGCTACCTGCCTGCCAGGAGATTCAGAGGGGAGCTCCTCTGTGCATAATTAATAAATTCCAAGCGCAAAATCTAATGCGGTATCTCCTATCCTGACCAGCTGGACCTGCCCATCACCAAACTTAGTCTCAAAAATGAAGAATTCTGTTCTTCCTGCATTTTCGCCAAGTTAAATTCAAGACCTGCTGGAATATTTTCTGTTCTTTAATTCCTTCAAAGGAATCCAGAAGTGTGAACCACCCTTCCTTCCACAGAACGCCTTTATGCCCAAAGTCCCCAGAGACTTTTGAGCTTTTTCATTTACCACATCTGCTCTCTCATTCTTTTCAAATTTAGATTTGTCCTGTAAAACCGGCCTTGACCCTTCAGCTCAATTCTCAATAAAAGAAACAGAAAGAAAACTTCTGCGGTGCATCCTCAGAGAGAACCCTCACAGGAATTGGAGCAAATGCTACTTGGCAGCTGCCCACCTCTTGGACCTTGAAGATACAAGCTTTGCCTTTCATAGTTTTTCTGTTGAAATAAGTGTAAATGTTACCTGACTTTTGTAACATATTTATTACAAGCCTTAAGAGCTTCAAAATCTCAGGTAGAAAATGTTACAAGTTTATAGTCATTAACATCAAATGAGATGTTTACTGATTAAAGTTATGTATGAGTGCTCTGGTGCAATCAACCTGTGATTCTTTGGGGATGTTTCAGTACAGATTCACCTCACAGGAAATGGGATTTCACTCATTCTAATACATTCAAGTAACCATATAGAAAATATATTTGCTACAAAAGATTTAAATTCATAGTGACCCAATGATTCAAGCTAACCAAAATATTGGCTGGACAAGTGAGCATTTAATATTTCTATATCCCAGAAAAACAAAACATTTTTATTACCTGGCAGAAGATCTCGCTTCTTGTCTCTTCTTGAAACCATTTCTTGCCTCTAATGATATTTCTCTGTATTTTAACATTCATTCCTGGGGCATGTGCATCGCTGGCTAGGAAAGCATTCATTGCCCATCCCTAGTTGCCCTTGGAGGATAGTTGAGCATCAGCCACAATGCTGTGGCTCTGGTGTCATAAGAACATAAGAACATAAGAAATAGGAGCAGGAGTAGGCCATCTAGCCCTTCGAGCCTGCCCCGCCATTCAATAAGATCATGGCTGATCTGTCGTGGCTCAGTTCCACTTTCCCGCCCTCTCCCCATAACCCTCAATCCCTTCTCTTATCAAAAACCCATCAACCCGCTTCTTAAAAATATTTAGCGAGGCAGCCTCCACCACTTCAACGGGCAGAGAATTCCAGAGATTCACCACCCTTTGAGTGAAGAAGTTCCTCCTCAACTCCGTTCTAAACCGCCTCCCCTTTATCTTGAGGCTGTGCCCCCTAGTCCTACTGTCTTTTTTGAGCGGGAAGAGTCTCTCCACCTCTATCCTATCCATCCCATTCATCATCTTATACGTCTCAATGAGATCTCCCCTCATTCTTCTAAACTCTAACGAGTACAAGCCTAGTTTATTCAGCCTCTCCTCATAGCTCAATCCCCTCAACTCCGGTATCAGCCTAGTAAACCTCCTCTGCACTCCCTCCAGGGCCAAAATATCCTTGCGCAGGTGCGGCGCCCAAAACTGCACACAGTACTCCAGCTGCGGCCTCACCAATGCCCTATACAGCTGCAGCAAGACCTCCCTACTTTTATATTCAATCCCCCTCGCTATGAAGGCCAGCATCCCATTTGCCTTCCTGACCACCTGCTGCACCTGCAAGCTGGGTTTTTGCGACTCATGCACAAGGACCCCGAGGTCCCTCTGCACCGTCGCCTGCTGCAGTTTTTCGCCACGTAAGTAATAGTCCTTCCTACCATTCTTCCTACCAAAGTGGACCACCTCACACTTGCCAACATTAAATTCCATTTGCCATTTCCTGGCCCATTCGCCCAGCCTATCTAGATCCTTTTGCAGACTCTCCACACCCTCCGCACAATTTGCCGTTCCCCCAATCTTGGTGTCATCAGCAAATTTCGACACCCTGCACTCGGTTCCCTCCTCCAGATCATCTATATAAATGGTAAATAGCTGAGGCCCCAGCACTGACCCCTGGGGCACCCCACTAGTCACCATCACTAGTCAGATGTAGTCCAGATAAGGACTGCAGATTTCCTTTCCTAAAGGACATTAAGGAACCAGATGGGTTTTTCCAAAAATCATTTCATGGTCATCAACAATAGATTCTTAATTCCAGATAATTTTTATTGGACTCAAATTCCACCGTCTGTCACGCTGGGATTCAAACCCAGGTCCCTGGGACATTAGCTGCATTTCTGATTAATATTCTAGTGATAATACCATGGGGCCATCACCTCCCCTTTATTGCTTATCTAAAAGTATATCTCCTGCTCCTTCAAGACATAAGCTGTAGTTTTCTATCTGAATCCTCGCCCTTGGCCGCATTCTTACTGATTTCAAATTAAGCCCAATCATGTTATCTACTCAAAATGATTCTTTCAGGATCTCATAATTGTAAAATCTATTACTTCCTACATGTTTTCCCTACCTCTGATATAGCTAAGATAATGATCTGGACTATTGACAGAGTGGCATTTCAGATCTGGCAGATGATTCTCCTGATGAAGGGGCAGAGCCCCAAAAACTAGTGGCGTTTGCTACCAAATAAACCTGTTGGACTTCAACCTGGTGTTGTGAGACTTCTTACTGGATGATTCAAACTCCAGGAATGTATGAAACAATAAGGAAAGTAACAGATTTCAGGAGAACACAGACAGACTGGGAAAATGGACAGAGTAAAAAGTCTGACAACACCAGGTTTTACTAAAACCTGGTGTTGACAGACTTTTTACTGTGTTTACCCCAGTCCAACGCTGGCACATCTACAAAATGGACAGACACAGGGGCAATAAAATTGAACACAGATAAATGTGAAGCCATGCATTTTGGGAGGGAGAATGAAAGACAAATAAGTAGCACAATTTTGTAGATATAAGAACAGAGGAACCTGGGAGTGTAGGTGCACAATCTTTGACAGTGACTGGTCAGCTAAAAAAAACATACTGGATCCTTGGCTTTATTAATAGAAGAGTAAAGTACAGAAGCAAGGAAGCTATGCTAAACCCTTTGTAGAGGACTGTCTGGGCTTCTACTGCAGTGTGGTATTTAATTCTGAGCAACATACTTTAGGCAGGATGTCACGGGCTACAAAGCTGTCAAAAATGAGCAACTTCAGTTATGTGGAGAGACTAGAGAAGCTGGAGCTCTACTCCTTCGGGGAGAGAAAGTTAAGAGGAGGTTTACAAGAGTTACCCAAAATTGTTAATAGTTTAAATAGAGATAATAACGAGAAACTGTTTCCAGTGGCGTAAGGATCAGTAACCAAAGGGCACAGATTGAATGGATGACACAAAGATTGGTGGAGTTGCTGATCGTGCCGGGGAGTGTCAGAGGATACAACAGGATATAGATAGATTGGAGACTTGGGCACAGAACCGGCAGATGGAGTTTAAACTGGACAAATGTGAGGAGATGCATTTTGGAGAATGAAATTTAGGTATGAATTATATTGTAAATGGCAGAATCTTTAGGAACATTAACATACAGAGGGATCTGGGCGTGCAGGTCCACTGTTCTCTAAAAATGGTAACACAGATGGCCAAGGTGATTAAGAAAGCATATGGCATGCTTGCCTTCATCGGCCAGGCATTGAGTTGGGAAACCATGTTGCAGCTGTATAAAACCTTGGTTAGATTGCATTCGGTGTATTGCGTGCAATTCTGGTCACCACATTACTGGAAGGACGTGGAAGCATTGGGGAGAGAGAAAGGAAGGTTGACCAAGATGTTTCCTGGTCTGGAGGGTGTTGGACATAAGGAGTGGTTGAATAAACTAGGATTGTTTTGACAGGAAAGAGGAGGCTAAAGTGAGACTTGATAGAGGTCTACAAAATTATAAGAGGCATAGACAGGGTGGATAGCCAGAGGCCTTTTTCCAGGGTGGAAGTGTCAAATGCAAGGAGGCACAAGTTCAAAGTGAGAGGGGAAAAGTTTTAAGGGAGATGTGTGGGTGAGGTTTTTCACACAGAAAGTGGTGGGTGCCTGGAACGTGCTGCCAGAGGAGGTGACGGACACAGGCACATTAGCAACATTTAAGAGGAATCTGGATGAGTACACAAATATGGAGGGAACACTGGGATATGGGCCAAGTATGAGCAGAAGGTATTTTTTGTTTAGTTAGGGCATCATTAACAGCACAGGTTTGGAGGGCCAGAGGGTTTGTTCCTGTGCTGTACTTCATTTTTTGTTCTGTGCTGTATCATTCTGTCACTGGGGAAGGTGATGGTGTCGGAGTATTATCACTGGACAAGTAATCCAGAGATCTGGGTTCGAATCTAGATACCACAATTTTGAATTCAATTAAAATCCGGAAGTAAAAATCTAATGATGACCATGAAACCATTATTGCTTATCGTAAGAACCCATTCGGTCTGGTGTACATGTGACTCCAGATCCACAGCAAAGTCTTAATCTCTCAAATGCAAAAATGTTGTATTAAAGAAGGCTAAAAGAAGTTGAACTGGACAGTTTCTTAGATTAAGGTGCTATTTTAAAGTTGAACTGAAAGTCTGATAAAGCAAAGGCTTCTCAGTACGTTATAAGAACATAAGAACATAAGAAATAGGAGCAGGAGTTGGCCATCTAGCCCTTTGAGCCTGCCCCGCCATTCAATAAGATCATGGCTGATCTGAAGTGGCTCAGTTCCACTTTCCCGCTTTCTCCCCATAACCCTTAATCCCCTTGCCTACCAAAAACCCTATCTACCCGGGTCTTAAATATATTTAGCAAGGAATCCGGATGAGTACACAAATATGGAGGGAACAGAGGGATATGGGCCAAGTATGAGCAGAAGGTATTTTTTGTTTAGTTAGGGCATCATTAACAGCACAGGTTTGGAGGGCCACTTCACCACTTTAATGGGCAGAGAATTCCAGAGATTCACCACCCTTTGAGTGAAGAAGTTCCTCCTCAACTCCGATCTAAACTGCACCCCCCCTTATCTTGAGGCTGTGCCCCCTAGTCCTGCTGTCCTTTCGAAGTGGGAAGAATCTCTCTACCTCTACCCTATCCATCCCCTTCATTATCTTATACAAAATAAGCTGAGATTTCTTATACTCGCATTTCCGGGCGATTGGTTCTTAGGTGGTTTCAAATTTGGGACTTGGTGAGATGGGTCTTTCTCCCATTTTCAAGATATTGCTGTTTATTTCTTTAATGGTTTGGATGACCCACAGCTGCTTCAATGGTTTTTGGTGGAATTCACCCTCTACCAGCAGCTTTTGTTAAATTTAAAGCCAAAATCAAATTGGTTTCCTCATCATGTGACTTCCACAAGTTCAAAATCCTTTTCTTCCAAACAATGTGTGTTGATTACACATCCTGTGTTGTCATTTGACACCTTGAGGTTTTGAAACAGCCGGGGACTTTATGTTTTAATGACCAATCAATTATAATACCCTTTGAATTAGTTCCAGGAAAAGGCATTGATACGTCAGCAGTCTGGAATGTCCCTTTGTTTCCCTCTTGAGACTGGGGAGTGGTTTCAATCCACTAAAGAATCAGATGATCCATGTTTTGCAGCCTTTTATTGTTGGTTTGAGCATTAGTTTGAAGTTCAAAATATACCGGGACACGGCAGTTGGAGAGAATTTGCATAGTCCATCAATAATTAATTTTGCCACATAATGTTTCTGGCTTAGTTTACAAAAAGGGTGAGTGGAATGGCTTTTTCCTAGGATGGAAGTGTCAATTACAAGGGGGGCCATAGTTTCAAGGTGAGAGGGGGAAAAGTTTAAAGGTGTGCGGGGGACGTTTTTCACGCAGAGAGTGGTGGGTGGACTGCCAGAGGAGGTGGTGGAAGCAGGCACATTAGCAACATTTAGGAGGCATCTAGATGTGTACATGAATAAGGAAGGAATAAGGAAGTTGGTGTGCTTTTTGGTGATAGTGACCACAATTTGGTTACGTTCACCTTAATGATGGAAAGGGATAGGCATGAACCTCGGGACAGTAGTTTTAGCTGGGGGAAGGGTAATTATGAGGCTATTAGGAGAGAATTAGGAAGCATAGGTTGGACTAGGAGACTACAGGGGCTGGGAACGTCCGAAATGTGGAGTTTTTTCAAGGAGCAGCTACTGCGAGTCCTTGATATGTACGTCCCTGTCAGGCAAGGAGGAAATGGTCGAGCAAGGGAACCGTGGTGCACGAAGAAAGTTGATTCGCTGGTTAAAAGGAAAAAGGAGGCTTATGTCAGGATGAGACCTGAGGGCTCAGGTAGTGCACTGGAAAGCTTTAGATTGGCTAGAAGGGAGTTAAAAAGTGAGTTAAGAAGAGCTAAAAGAGGACACGAGAAGACTTTGGCTGATAGGATTAAGGAGAATCCTAAGGCGTTCTATAGATATGTTAAGAACAGAAGATTGGTTAGGACAAGATTAGGGCCAGTTAGAGACAGCAGTGGGAAGTTATGTGTGGAACCGGAAGAGATTGGAGAGGCATTGAACCAATATTTCTCTTCGGTATTCACGCAGGGAGACATAAATGTAGCTGTGGAGAACACTGGGTTACAGGATTGTAAACTGGATAGTATTGCAGTTGATAAGGAGGATGTGCTAGATATTCTTGAGGGTTTGAAAATAGATAAGTTCCCTGGGCCGGACAGGATTTACCCTAGGATTCTCTGGGAGGCAAGAGAGGCGATTGCAGAGCCTCTGGCTCTGATCTTCAGGTCGTCGTTGGTCACAGGTATAGTGCCAGAGGATTGGAGGATAGCGAATGTTGTCCCATTGTTTAAGAAGGGGAACAGAGACTTCCCCGGGAATTATAGACCGGTGAGTCTTACTTCTGTTGTGGGTAAAGTTTTAGAAAAAATTATTAGGGATAGGATTTATAGTTATTTAGAGAGTAATGATTGATTGGAGATAGTCAGCATGGTTTTGTAGCGGGTAGGTCGTGCCTTACTAACCTTATTGAGTTTTTTGAGAAAGTGACCAAAGAGGTGGATGGGGGTAAGGCAGTTGACGTGGTATATATGGACTTTAGTAAGGCGTTTAATAAGGTTCACCATGGAAGGCTTCTGCAGAAAATGCAGATGTATGGGATTGAGGGTGATTTAGGTAATTGGATCAGGAATTGGCTAGCAGATAGGAGACAGAGGGTGGTGGTTGATGGAAAGTATTCGTCATGGAGTTCGGTTACAAGTGGTGTGCCTCAGGGGTCTGTTTTGGGGCCACTGCTGTTTGTAATTTTTATAAATGATCTGGATGAGGGTATAGTTGGGTGGAACAGTAAATTTGCTGATGACACCAAAGTCGGAGGAGTGGTAGATAGTGAAGAGGGGTGTCATAGTTTACAGAGAGACTTGGACAGGTTGCAGAGCTGGGCCGAGAGGTGGCGGATGGAGTTTAATGCGGAGAAGTGTGAGGTAATTCACTTTGACAGGAATAACAGATGTGTAGAGTATAGGGCTAACGGGAGGACTCTGAATAGTGTGGATGAACAGAGGGATCTAGGTGTATGTGTACATAGATCCCTGAAAGTTGGGAATCAAGTAGATAAGGTAGTTAGGAAGGCATACGGTGTCTTGGCGTTTATTGGTAGGGGGATTGAATTTAGGAGCCGCAACGTCATGTTGCAACTGTACAAAACTCTGGTGCGTCCGCACTTGGAGTATTGTATGCAGCTCTGGTCCCCACATTACAGGAAGGATGTGGAGGCATTGGAGAGGGTGCAGAGGAGGTTTACCAGGATGTTGCCTGGTATGGAGGGGAGGTCCTATGAGGAGAGACTGAGGCATTTGGTGTTGTTTTCGTTAGAAAGAAGGCGGCTAAGAGGGGACCTTATTGAAACATATAAGATGATTAGAGGTTTAGATAGGGTGGACAGTGATAGCCTTTTTCCTCGGATGGAGAAAGCTAGCACGAGGGGGCATAGCTTTAAATTAAGGGGTGGTAGTTATAGGACGGATGTCAGGGGTAGGTTCTTTACCCAGAGGGTGGTGAGGGATTGGAATGCCCTGCCTGCTGCAGTTGTAAATGCGCCTAGTTTGGGGGCGTTTAAGAGATCCGTGGATAGGTTTATGGATGGAAAGGGATTGGTTTAGGTTAGAGGGTCATTGCTTTTTTAATTGGTCGGTGCAACATCGTGGGCCGAAGGGCCTGTTCTGCGCTGTAATGTTCTATGTTCTATGAATAGAGGGATATGGACTGAGTAAGGACAGAAGGCTTTTTCTTTAGTTTAGTTAGGGCATCATGAATGACACAGGCTGTTCCTGTGCTGCACTTTTTAAAAAATTCACTCTAAGTTCTCCTTAAGTTTAATGGAAGTGTCAGGGAACCGTCCAGAAAAATACATTTCAGGATTCCTGTTGCTGCCGACCAAATTATTGTGGAAATCGATCTGCACAAATGATTAAAGTGTAAAACTTATCTCAGGATGTAATCTGGTGGAAAATCTGTAACAGACATTCATAGGCATTATTCCTTTTTCGGATTTTTAAAGGAAGCCCCTCAGTCTAAAGGATGTTGACACATTTTCACCAATCAAGCATAACATTAAAAATAAAAGATAGTAAGTGCTGGAAAAACTCAACAGGTCTGGCAGCATCAGTGGACATGATATGGAGATGTTGGTGTTGGACTGGGGTAAAACAGAAAGAAATCCCACAACACTAGTTTAAAGTCCAAACAGGTTTATTTGTAGCAAACGCCGCAAGCTTTCGGGACAGCCTGTCCCTTCGTCAGGTGGCTAGGAGTTCTGGTCATCAGTGGAGAGAGAAACAGGGTTAACGTCTCTTTTTCTAGTTTCTCTCTCCACAGATGCTGCCAGACCTGCTGAGAATTTCCAGCACTTTCTGTTTTTATTTCAGATTTCCAGAATCTGCAGTGTTTTGCTTTTATAGCGTTTAAAATGTCTAATTATCCTGTTAACTAAGAAACCATCCATAATATCGATAACCTGAAAAGCACTCTGGCTTGGGAATATGTTCCAATTGATATTAAATGATTGATATTCATTATATATGTGGGGTAAGCACTCAGAAGAAATAAAAAATCATAAAAAATGACTTTATGGGCCATCACTAATGATTCCTTATATATCTGAGTGCATCAACATCTACTCTGTTATGTCACAGCCATGATGTAAGTTGAGGAGATGATGGAATCAGGCAGATAGCCACAGAGAAAAGCAGCTAATACCCCATTTAAAATGTCCAATGCCATTACAGGCTGTTTTAAATTTAAAAAACTAAGTGTCGGGCCCTATCGTTCAGGAAAGCCCAAAACCTGAGAAGATTGGGCGAACTGATGACATGAGTCAAGAATTTGTTATATAAATAGTTTTTGATAGTTGAGAACTTGAGCATTCCTAAAGAAAAGGAGGCATTCCATTATTTACTTTTATTTTGCACTCATCAAGACAGCTACGCAGAATAAACCAGTAAAGGGAACAACAATTTATACTGCATGAAAAGAGAATGCTGAGTGGTTGGCAAGTTTTTTATGTAGCTGGACTCTGATTGAGGCATTACCATGGAGAATGCAACAGAGTTAACTATCAACTGTTTTTGTTTCAAATTCAAAACAGGAAGGTTGACTCTGGTCACATGTAAGGGGATTAAGACCTTACACTGCATGTTTTTCTAATATATATAAATATATGGGTATAGATATCCTCAAATATCCTTCTAAAATTTTAAAAACTGGGCAAAGATCTTTTAAAAAGATTGAATCTATGCCTGTCTGTGATCCTGAAATAAAAGGAACTACCTGCATTGAGGAAACTTGAACCTCGTTATCTCTGAAGGGACACTAATAACCCTCCTGTGGATAACACCAACCAAATTCAAAGAGAACTCTCCAAAGGCCATTTGCATTTCATAACTTAGGCTGGCCAACAGGAATCTAATCATCTGCTAGGACAAAGAATTTCACAATCTTCTTTCCAACCTTTAATGGTTGGGGCATTTAACAGTCTTGAGGCCCCAGATGAGAGATACATATCTCTTGTCAAATCCACAACAGAGAGATAAGTTGATCCTATCTCAAGTTTGTGGGGTTATTATAGAAATTGGATCGCACAAATACCGAGGATTGAGAAAGACGTCATTGCTTAGAAAAGGAGAAGCAAGTCAAAGCACCTTACTGTTTATGAAAGGTGGTGAGAGGAGAAATTATTGCTACTTGAATAAAGCCCCCTCCTGTCTGTAACACAAAGCATTGCTCTACCAATCAGAGTCCAACTAATCAGCAATCTCTTTTCAGGCAGTATAAATTGTTGTTGCTTTTACTGTTGGTTTGTATTACATGGCTGTCCTGATGAGTGCAAGATGAAAAACTTTGATAGCATGTATATTTTTCCAGCAACATTCTGTGATTAGGTAGTAAAAGAGAAAACATAATTTAGTGACTGTGGGGAAGAATGATAGGTTATGATATCCATGGGGGTTTTCTCAACCATTTCCAGCTGCTCCCATTTCTTTTTCATCATTTTCTCTGATTATCTTATTACAGTACCAGTTATAACTTCCCCTAAATAGATGTTACAAAATCTTTCTGAATTATATCCCAAGTGCACTTTGCCCCACTGGAAACCACATCGACCATCATTCACTGGCTTTTAAAAATCAGCTTTCCACATAATAACGTCACTGTTTCATCTGCTTAGGTTCTGAAAGATCAGCTGAAAATTGCAGAATAATTGTGCTACAAAAGATTGAATGGACCGCGTGTGGTGCCCTCCAGTGTGGAACTTCTCAAAGGAACTGTACAAGTGATAAAAACCTCCAATCGGAGAAATGGTAAATGTCTACAGTTTACACTTTGGGTTTTGATAGAGCAGTTGGCTTTATTCCATTGCACAGATTTTCAGATTTCTTGTTTCTTCACTTACTGGGGCTTCTGCAGAATGGGTAACGTTAACACAGATGTGTTTCTGACATCAGATGTTTTGTTTTTCCCTCAAAGGACAATTGTGGAATGATTTCCCCTGAAATTGTTAACCAGTCCTTACGAAGCACATTAATAACTTCACTGCGCCAAAGGCACATAAGATCGGTATCCCCCACTTCACTTCAATGTAGCCTGTATGAGGGTTTTCAACAGATTATTACAGATTTGTACATCCTTTCACACTGTAACTTATGTTACCCCTGTTTCATTGTTTGACTTTCTGTATAAACAAATTCCTGAGCAGGAAACCAAAGGCAACGGTATTTGTGGCAAATGAACCATCCATGTTACAATCAGCACTCTCAAACTGGAAGATCTCTGAGGGTAATGGAAATGACATCTCCAGCCTCAGCAAGATGGATTATTTTTCCCAGGCATTGTATAGATGTATAGGGCATTGGTGAGGCCGCAGCTGGAGTACTGTGTGCAGTTTTGGGCGCCGCACCTGCGCAAAGATATTTTGGCCTTGGAGGGAGTGCAGAGGAGGTTTACTAGGCTGATACCGGAGTTGAGGGGGTTGAGCTATGAGGAGAGGCTGAATAAACTGGGCTTGTACTCGTTAGAGTTTAGAAGAATGAGGGGAGATCTCATTGAGATGTATAAGATGATGAATGGGATGGATAGGATAGAGGTGGAAAGACTCTTCCCGCTCAAAAAAGACAGTAGGACTAGGGGGCACAGCCTCAAGATAAAAGGGGGGCGGTTTAGAACGGAGTTGAGGAGGAACTTCTTCACTCAAAGGGTGGTGAATCTCTGGAATTCTCTGCCCGTTGAAGTGGTGGAGGCTGCCTCGCTAAATATTTTTAAGACGCGGGTTGATGGGTTTTTGATAAGAGAGGGGATTAAGGGTTATGGGGAGAGGGCGGGAAAGTGGAACTGAGCAGCGACAGATCAGCCATGATCTTATTGAATGGCAGGGCAGGCTCGAAGGGCTAGATGGCCTACTCCTGCTCCTATTTCTTATGTTCATTGTGTATATAAAGGGCAGGATCTTGAGTCCACTTTCGCCACCCACAGACATGGTGGCATGAACTCATAATGTGGAGAGTTTGGGAAAGTGTGATTCTCGCCGGTGAGATGGCGTTTTCCGATTTTGAGCTAAGTTCGACAGCGGAGGGATGGGGAATATGCCGGGGAAGGATGGGAACTGGATCTTAATGCATCGACATTTCATTAGCAAGAACGCGTGTCAGATATTGGGCGAGCCTCCATGACAGTTATGTCTTGGACTGCTCGCAAATCCCAGCTGTCTTGGAGGGAGAGTATCTGCTGGAGGGATGGCTCCTTGGGGACAAGGGGCACCCACTCAGGAGATGGCTGACGATTCCAGTGCAGAGGTCACAAATACCAGCTCAGATTCAGTTTAATGCAGCTCACATTTCAATGTGCAGACTGGGGTGGAGCCGGTGATCAGGCTGTTGAAGATGTGGTTCAGGTGCCTGGATCAGTTGGAGGTGCCTCACAATACAGCCCCCAGAGGGTCTCTCTCCCACATTACTGTGATCGATTGTGGTCACCACAACTTGGAGCAAACATGATGCAGACAGTCTTCTGTAGTCAAAGAGTGCTTCAGGTTCTAATTGACCTAATCCGGGAGTCTTAAAAAAAGTGGCTGCTGAGATGATAGATGCATTGGTTTAAATTTTCCAAAACTATCTAGATTCTGGGAAGATCTGAGAAGATTGGGAAATAGTGAATGTGACTCCCCTGTCTGGGCAAAGAAGTGACAGATGGAATACAACATGGGAAAGTGTGAGGTTATGCACCTTAGTGGGAAGAATAGAAATGTAGACTATTTTCTAAATGGGGAGAAAATTCAAAAAGCAGGAGCACAAAGAGACTCGGTGATCTTAGTTCAGGATTCTCCTGAGGTTAACATGCAGGTAGAATTGGTAGTTAAGAATGTAATTTTGCGAGGACTAGAATACAAAAGCAGTGATATACTGCTGAGACTGTACAAGGCTTTGGTCAAACTACATTTGAAGTACAATGAACAATTTTGGGTCCCACATCTAAGGAAGGATGGCCCTGGAGCAGGTCCAGACGAGATTCACCAGAATGATCCCAGGAATGAAAAGCTTAATGTATGAGGAGCATTTGAGGTCTGTATTTGATGGAATTTAGAAGGATGAAGGGGAATCTCATTGAAACTTCGAGAATACTGAAAGGCCTGGACAGAGTGGACATAGGAAAGAAGCTTCCATTAGTGAGAGAGACTAGGATCTGAGGGCACAGCCTCAGAATAAAGGGATGAACCTTTAGAACTGGGATGAGGGGGAATTTCTTCAGCCAGGGGTGGTGAATCTATGGAATTCATTGCCACAGAAGGCTGTGGAGGCCAGGTCATTGAGTGTATTTAAGACAGAGACAGATAGGTTCTTGATTGGTAAGAGGATCAAAGGTTATAGGGAAAAGGTGGGAGAATGGATTGAGAAACTTATCAGCGATGATTGAATGGCAGAGCAGACTTGATGGGCCAAATGGCCTAATTCTGCTTCTATCTGTTATGGTAAGAGAGTGAAAGGATATCAGGGGTAGACATGGGTATTGAGACCACAATTAGATCAGCCATCACCTTACCAAATTATCGAGCCAGATTGAGGGGTCTGAATGATCTACTCCATAGGCTGGGCGAATGGGCCAGGAAATGGCAAATGGAATTTAATGTTGGCAAGTGTGAGGTGGTCCACTTTGGTAGGAATAATGGTAGGAAGGATTATTACTTACGTGGAGAAAAACTGCAGCAGGCGACGGTGCAGAGGGACCTGGGGGTCCTTGTGCATGAGTCGCAGAAACCCAGCTTGCAGGTGCAGCAGGTGGTCAGGAAGGCGAATGGGATGCTGGCCTTCATAGCGAGGGGGATTGAATATAAAAGTAAGGAGGTCTTGCTGCAGCTGTATAGGGCATTGGTGAGGCCGCAGCTGGAGTACTGTGTGCAGTTTTGGGCGCCGTACTTACGCAAGGATATTTTGGCCTTGGAGGGAGTGCAGAGGAGGTTTACTAGGCTGATACCGGAGTTGAGGGGGTTGAGCTATGAGGAGAGGCTGAATAAATTAGGCTTATACTCGTTAGAGTTTAGAAGAATGAGGGGAGATCTCATTGAGACGTATAAGATGATGAATGAGATGGATAGGATAGAGGTGGAGAGACTCTTCCCGCTCAGAAAGGATAGTAGGACTAGGGGGCACAGCCTCAAGATAAAGGGGGGGCGGTTTAGAACGGAGTTGAGGAGGAATTTCTTTACTCAAAGGGTGGTGAATCTCTGGAATTCTCTGCCCGTTGAAATGGTGGAGGCTGCCTCGCTAAATATTTTTAAGACGCGTGTTGATGGGTTTTTGATAAGAGAGGGGATTAAGGGTTATGGGGAGAGGGCGGGAAAGTGGAACTGAGCCACGACAGATCAGCCATGATCTTATTGAATGGCGGGGCAGGCTCGAAGGGCTAGTTGGCCTACTCCTGCTCCTATTTCTTATTTCTTATGTTATGTGTTTGTCTATTCATACACTGGGGGGAAATGCTTAATGTGGTGTAATGCCCATCAAGCTATAAGCCCCCGGCAACAGACTATCAATTAGTTCCAGGAATAATTAGCTATGGAAACAGACAAAAACCAAACCTATGCACCATCAGTTGTGGAAAATTTGAGAGAGAGAGCGGATAGTGATGGGTGCAACCAAAACAACCAACTTAGACTTTGCATTTGTTTCCTCCTCCCAACTTTCTCTTCCTCATCTTAATTCTGCAGAATGTTCAAAACCTGAAAAGGATCGATGCGTCAGGAACAACCAGAAAGGATGGAGCATAGTTTTTCCGGGGAAGAGGAAACAAAAGTAGTGGACTAGCAAGAAAAGAAAATCATGCATTAAGAAGATAAAAGTGCCAAAATGGCACAGTAAAATTATTCATGAACAGACACCACCATCTCCCCTTAAAAATATATAGATCTAGGCAAAGTTCTCGGATGTTGCTGTACCAAAATGTTAACTTTTTTTATTATTCATGAGACATGGTATAGTTGGCTGGTCAGCATTTAATGCCCATTCTTAGTTGCCCGAGGGCAATTGAGAATCAACCACTGGAGTGACATGTAGGCCAGACCAGGTAAGGACGGCAGATTTCCTCCTTTAATGGACATTAGTGAACCAGATGGATTTTTCTGACAATCAATAATGGTTTCATGGTCATCGTTAGATTCTTAATACCAGGTTCTTTTATTGAATTCAAATCCCCCTATCTACTGTGGTGGGATTCAACCAGAGTCCCCAGAACATTAGCTGAGTTTCCTCCGGATTGATTTGATAAACCACTTGGCCATCGCCTGCCTGGTGAGATCTGTGGACAGAGCCTCATTCAAAGTTGTGAAAGTCGATATGGGTCATTAATTGGGGGATTTTAGTATTAAAATGAGCCCAGATGTACTGGTAACCTCATTGCATTTCCTCTCTGCAAACATTGGTGAATCCTCAGTAAGTCAACACCCAGCTTTGAATTTATTTCACGTGAAAAACATTTTCACTTGTATGAAAGAAATGTTTCATACCCGTTACTAATGATGACTTGTCTTTGATGTAACTCATCAATGACTTTCGATAGATGTTCTCGTTTTCAGTAAACGTGCATTCATTGAGCCGTTCGAATCAAAAGCTGAGGTTTAAAATATGCTCAATGTACTCTTGTCACAGCATGGCAAATCTTGATTACTCTGTGGAGAGGCTCAAAGATAATTGATATTTGAAGATATCCTTATCTATGGTTGATTGTGTCAATCAACATCGTTTTTCACTTGTGCTCTTGCAGTCCATTAAAGGCAACCATTTTTACAAGGGCGTTGAAATCTGACAGAACACGTTTCTCAAGTCTATACAGAGAGGTGAATGTTTATTAAAAAATTACTATCCTAGAATTCTTTTCAATACAGGATGTGGGGAATCACTGGTTCGATCAACATTTATTGATATAGAAACATAGAAAATGGGAAAAGGAGTAGGCCATTTGGCCCTTTGAGCCTCTGCCATCTCTCAATATGATCATGGCTGATCTTCTATCTCAACACCACACTCTTGTACGCTCCCAATTTTAGAGTCTGGCAGGTTATTTTCTTCTTAAATATAATCTGTGACTTGGTCTTCTGTAATAGAGAATTCCATTGGTTTACCACCCTTTGAGTGAAGAAGTTTCTCCTCACCTCAGGCCTAAATGGCCTCCCTGCATCCTGACCCTTTGCTCTCGAACACCTCCATCCAATCTGTTCTGCTCTGTCAGAACTTTTTATGTTTCAAATAAATCCCCCCTCATTCTTCAAAATTCCAGTGATTATGTGTCGAGTGCACCAATTTCTCCTCATGCAAAAATCCTGTCATTGATTTTTGATTTGATTTAATTTGATTTACTATTATCACATGTATTGGCATGCAGTGAAAAGTATTGTTTCTTGCGCACTATACAGTCAAAGCATACCGTTCATAGAGAAGGAAAGAAAAGAGTTCAGAGTGCAGTGTTACAGTCATAGCTAGGGTGTAGAGAAAGATCAAGTTAATGCAAGGCGAATCCATGCAAAAGTCTGATGGCAGCAAGGAAGCAGCTGTTCTCGAGTTGGTTGGTATGTGTCCTCAGACTTTTGTATTTTTTTCCTAAAAGAAGAAGGTGGAAGAGAGAATGTCCGGGTTGCGTGGGGTCCTTAATTATACTGGCTGCTTTGCTGAGGCAGTGGGAAGTATAGACAGAGTCAATGGATGGAAGGCTGGGTTGCGTGATGGATTGGGCTACATTCACAACCTTTTGTAGTTCCTTGCGGTCTTGGGCAGGGCAGGAGCCCATACCAAGCAGTGATACAGCCAGAAAGAGTGCTTTCTATGGTGCATCTGTAAAAATTGGTGAGACTTGTAGCTGACATGCCAAATTTCCTTAGTCCTCTGAGAAAGTAGAGGTGTTGGAGGGTTTTCTTAACTATAGTGTCTGCACGGAGGACCAGGATAGGTGTTGGTGATCTGAATGCCTAAAAACTTGAAGCTCTCGACCTGTTCTATTTTATCCCCATTGATATAGACAGGGGCATGTTCTTCTTTACACTTCCTGAAGTCAATGACAATCTCCTTCGTTTTGTTGACATAGAAGAAGAGGTTATTGTTGCCGTATCAGTTCACCAGATTCTCTATCTCATTCCTGTACTCTGTCTCGTCATTGTTTGAGATCTGATCCACTACAATGGTGTTGTCAGCAAATTTGAAAATCGAATTGGAGGGGAATTTGGCCTCACAGTCATAGGTGTATAAGGAGTACGGCAGGTGGCTGGGAACACAGCCTTGTGGGACATCGGTGTTGAGGATGATCGTGGAGGAGGCGTTGTTGCCAATCCTTACTGATTGCGGTTTGTGAATTAGGCATCCTTGCTCCTGTATTAGGTTCTCATGCAATGAAGGCTAACGTACCTTTTGTCTTTCTAACTGGTTTCTGTACCTTCATGACTGGTGGTGTGATTATCCCTGCTTCCCTGCCAGTGACATAACTGGGTTCCTGAAGTTACATATCAGGAATACAATTAGAATAAATTTAAATCTAACTATCAGGTTTCAAAGTCAGATTATACCACTCCTCCACATCACCACCCCCCCCAATCTATATTATCTATTCATAGATTCATAGAGGTTTACAGCATGGAAACAGGCCATTTGGCCCAACTTGTCCATGCTGCCCTTTCTTTAAAACCCCTAAACTAATCCCAATTGCCCGCATTTGGCCCATATCCCTCTATACCCATTGTACCCATGTAACTGTCTAAATGCTTTTTAAAAGACAAAATTGTACCCACCTCTACTACTACCACTGGCAGCTTGTTCAAGATCCCATTGCAATTGGAGATAACTTTCTTCACTGTATATAGATACGGGTGAACAGCGGGAAACCTTTTCCCAGGTCGGAGGTGACGAACACAAGGGGTCACAGGTTCAAGGTGAGGGGGGCAAGGTTCAACACAGATGTCAGGGGGATGTATTTTACACAGAGGGTGATAGGGGTCTGGAATGTGTTGCCAAGCAAGGTGGTTGAGGCGGACACGCTGGGATCGTTTAAGACTTAGCCACATGAACAGACTGGGAATAGAGGGATACAAACGAATGGTCTAGTTGCGCGCATGAGCAGCGCAGGCTTGGAGGGCCGAAGGGCCTGTTCCTGTGCTGTACTGTTCTTTGTCCTTTGTTCACTGTATCAGGTTGACATGAGGGCATGCCAACATGGATTACAACCAGTCTCACCACCCTCTGTGTGAAAAAATTGCCCCTTTGGACACTTTTGTATCTCTCCCCTCTCATCATAAACATATGCCCTTTAGTTTTGGACTCCCCTACCTTTGGGAAAATATATTAACTACCTAGCTGATCTGTACCCCTCATTATTTTATAGACCTCTATAAGATCACCCCTTAGCCTCCTATGGTCCAGAGAAAAAAGTCCCAGTCTATCCAGCCTCTGCTTACACCTCAATCCATCAAGTCCTGGTAGCATCCTAGTAAATCTTTTCTACACTCTTTCTAGTTTAATCGTATCCTTTTGATAATAGGGTGATCAGTATTCCAAGTGTGGCCTTACCAATGTCTTGTACAATTTCAACAAGACATTCCAACTCCTGTATCAATGTTCTGACTGATGAAACCAAGCATGCTGAATGCCTTCTTCACCGCTCTGTCCACCTGTGACTCCACTTTCAAGAAGCTATGAACCTGTACCCCTAGATCTCTGTTCTGTAACTCTCCCCAACGCCCTACCATTAACTGAGTAAGTCCTGCCCTGGTTTAATCTACCAAAATGCATCACCTCGCATTTGTCTAAATTGAACTCCATCGGCCATTCGTCAGCCCACTGGCCCAATTGATCAGGATCCCACTGCAATTGGAGATAACTTTCAGATTGACATGAGGGCACGCCAACATGGATTACAACCGCTCTTGCTTTGCGTGCAACTGGCAGACAGAATCCACCAGAGGAGTTCAGGTCTGTGCATCGCTCAAGGGGGAGAGGGTCATGCCTGGGCAGGAGGCTGGCACTGACCTCTGGCAGTGAGCTTTGGCACTGCCCCCTTTGCACTGTCCAGGCCTGGTAAAGAATTTTTAAAATTTCAGTGGATTGTTTTCATGAGCTATATGATGTGTGGCTCAAATCAAATATTTGAATGTGAACTGTATCTTGTTTCATGAAAGAATTTATGACGGATTAATTGGATTTAACTCTGACTGTAATGGGCCGATTTCCCATTGCATTCAAATCTGTTGCTTTCAGTTTTGACAAAAGTGTTTGCGTTGCGAAAGTGATTCCAAATCACAAGGTAAAATACTCTAACACAACGTTATAAAAGTAATATTTAGTTAATCAGAGACATAGAAATAGAACTGGTTATTTCAGCAACTCAAACCTCTGCCCCTTTTAATGAGATTGTGGCTCTTCCACATTTTCGCTCCATTTACATTCCTCAGCTCCAGATCCCTTAATACCTACCGGCCAGAAAAGAATCTAACAAGCTCATGATTTAAATTATTAAATGAACTGGCATCTATTGCTTTTTGTGGGAGGACGGTTCACACTTCTAATTATTACCTTGCTTAAAACGAGTTTCCTAACTTCCAGCCCTCTGGCCTTTTATTTCATTGGCCTTTTATATGTTTTTGTATATAAATCTCTTTCCCAGCTTTTCACCACATAGAAAATAGCTAGGTTCTATCTTTTCTGATCCAAATTGACTGGCCTTACTATTACCAGGGCTGAAAACCATCCACAACAGCTTTGTACACTCGCTGAATCCATTCAAGTCTTTTGTAATTTTGTGCTCACATCTACATATTTCATATGCCTTCAATCTTTTGTCATCAGCAAAAATTGATTTATGTCTGTCTGATACGTTATCTAAGTTATTAGTAATTATATTATTATATATTGCCACCAGTGGCAGAGTGGTTACCATTGCTGCCTCACTGCTTCAGCTATCTGGGTTCGATTCCCAGCATGGGTCACTGTCTATATGGAGTCTGTGTGTTCTCCCTGTGTCTGTGTGGGTTTCCTCTAGATGCTCTAGTTTCCTCCTACAGTCTGAAAAACGTGCTGGTTACATGCAATGGTCGGGCTAAATTCTCCCTCAGTGTACCTGAACAGGAACCAGAGTGTGGCAACCAGGAGATTTTCACAGTAACTTCCTTGTAGTGTTAATGTAAGCCCACTTGGGACACTAATAAATAAATGAATAACAGATCCTTGCAGAGCACTGCTAGTCACTTCCTCCCTACTTGAGTACATATCCCTACTTTCTGTATTTCTACTTGTACCGCTAAACTAATCTCGTTACTAAGCCTATTATTTCCCTTCATATCCATGGTTTTTAAAATTTTCCTCTGACCCGTGTCAGAGACCCATATCCTGAGCTGCAGTTGACTCCTTGATTATAATTTGAATTGTTAGCTCTTTGAAAGCAATTTATTAGCTTCACATTGTTTCCTGAGTTGGAATGTTCCCCAAGATTCACATCCCCTCCACTAGGGAGTGCTTGACTTCTATTTGGTGATGGGGATAATTGAAATCAGCAAAGTTCTTCCACAAAACCACTCACTGTGCCACCAAAGAGCTTCACGTTTCCTTACATTTGTAATGTCAATGGATAATATTTGTGCAAGTGTGTAGTTACCCTCCAATGAATCAACTTAAATCTTTATTCTATTAAAAACTCAGTTTAAGAGCTCAGCCAAGAAGGAATAAGAACATAAGAACATAAGAACATAAGAAATAGGAGCAGGAGTAGGCCATCTGGCCCTTCGAGCCTGCCCCGCCATTCAATAAGATCATGGCTGATCTGTCGTGGCTCAGTTCCACTTTCCCGCCCTCTCCCCATAACCCTTAATTCCCTCTCTTATCAAAAACCCATCAACCCGCTTCTTAAAAATATTTAGCGAGGCAGCCTCCACCACTTCAACGGGCAGAGAATTCCAGAGATTCACCACCCTTTGAGTGAAGAAGTTCCTCCTCAACTCCGTTCTGAACCGCCCCCCCTTTATCTTGAGGCTGTGCCCCCTAGTCCTACTGTCTTTTTTGAGCGGGAAGAGTCTTTCCACCTCTATCCTATCCATCCCATTCATCATCTTATACGTCTCAATGAGATCTCCCCTCATTCTTCTAAACTCTAACGAGTACAAGCCTAGTTTATTCAGCCTCTCCTCATAGCTCAACCCCCTCAACTCCGGTATCAGCCTAGTAAACCTCCTCTGCACTCCCTCCAGGGCCAAAATATCCTTGCGCAGGTGCGGCGCCCAAAACTGCACACAGTACTCCAGCTGCGGCCTCACCAATGCCCTATACAGCTGCAGCAAGACCTCCCTACTTTTATATTCAATCCCCCTCGTACGTGTCATTTCCTCCAGCTGAACACTGGGGGAACTGAAGCCATCTTTAGCTTCCTCTGCAAGGGCACTAACTCTGCACCGCTGATACTGACGCCATTTCCCTCTCCAGCAACTGGTTCAAACTGAAACAGACTGAAGAACCAGTCTCTGTGTTAAGCTTCATTTCGCCTGTAACTGAACCCCACAAAGGCATTACTTCTTGACCTGACTATTTTAACATTTACCTGGCCAGCTGTCCAAGTTACAGCTTCTGTTACCTTCACTTCGAGTGAACTGTTGACCATATCCCATCCTCCATCAGTCTTAAAAGTTTATTTATTAGTCACAAGTTAGGCTTACATTAATACTGCTATGAAGTTCCCCTAGTCACCGCACTCCGGCGCCTGTTCGGGTCAATGCACCTGACCAGCATGCCTTTCAGAATCTGGAACACCCAGAGGAAACCCATGCAGACATGGGGAGAATGTGCAGACTCTGCACAGACAGTGACCCAAGCGTGGGAATTGAACTGGGATCCTTGGCGCTGGAAAGCAGCAGTGCTAACCACTGTGCTACAATGCTGTGCTCTGTTACTCCCATCCTCAATGAGAGGACTCCTTATGTTTGCCTCCCACCCTTCATAATCTCAAGTCTGACACTGTCATTCCTGCAACTAAATCCCTCAACAGCTTCACCCATTCTTTCCTCCCTGGCCTTTTCCAGCACCACAAGCTCCCCTGATCTCTTCATTGATGGGTTTTTGATAAGAGAGGGGATTAAGGGTTATGGGGAGAGGGCGGGAAAGTGGAACTGAGCAGCGACAGATCAACCATGATCTTATTGAAGGCGGGGCAGGCTCGAAGGGCTAGATGGCCTACTCCTGCTCCTATTTCTTATGTTCTTATGTTCTTGTGACTCCAGCTTCCTCCTCAACCTTTCCTGCACCACTGGCAGCGCAGTGAGCATGGCCCCTCAGTCTAGAATTCCCTCTAAAATCCCACCTTCTTCCCCCATCTTTTAAACCTTCTTTAGAATCCAGCTCTTGAACAAGATTTGAATATTCCTCTTACTGTTCAGCATTGATTTTTCTCCTTACCATCCTGTGAAGCAACTTGTGACGTGTATGTGTATGTTCGTTGCATTATGTAGTAATTGTAGTTATTGCTGTTGTTAAGATATTTCAAGAACCTGATGTTATTTAATGCAAGATCTTTTAATTATCTTGTAGGACAAAGGAAAGTGATCTGATTTCACAGAGTTTTATGCTAACAGAGCTGGATACAATGGTAGCGACATATAAGCAGCCAGAACGGTTACCACAGCAACCATGCAAGTGATGTACAGATTAAGGGGTCCATACTCAATATGAAGCATGATACTGGGTGATGAACAGCAATGCACACGGGATTTGCATGTTTCCCTTGTCCTGTGAGAACAATAATGTGATCAAACATTTTATAGCCTGTGATTGGTTTCCCAAAACATTTATAGGGACAGATGGAGGGGAATAACCATACTGAGGGGTCAGAGAATGATGAGCCAGGCTGAAGAACGCACAGAGGAAAAGTTTAAAATGAAGAGAAAACATATGCTTTACATATCAGATAGAAAAAAAATAAGATGGAGCCGGAGAGATTTCTTAACGTGCTTGGCAACGCAACAACATCAAATATCTCGGATGATGTATTTATGTCTGAAAACAAATCACCCCTTAATTGTTCCCCAAGAAGAAAAGATATTGATTGTTTGAGAAATTCTCAACAGCTTTTTATCTAAAGTAAAGGTTATTTTGTCAGTTTTTCACACCCAGTTAATATCTACCACAACAGTGAATGAAAATCAATCAAAGACACTAACAGGAAGTGTTTCTAAGCCTCACACTTTTAGCACATCGATACTTTCCAGCTAAAAGCCACAATCTGATAATGAGTCATTGCTGCCCAAAGTGGGTTTTTAAAAACAAAACTCGTTTGGAGATGGAGCAGAAGTGGCGTCAAGAAGTGGCCCCATTCTTCCAGCGAGGTGACATTGGGTGGATAAAGAAGGATCTGAGCAAACGTCCAACCCGAGAGTGCAAATGTAATTGCTAATTATCTCCTCTTTTTCTATTCTTCCCTGTCTCCTGCCTTAAATTCTCCCTCCCCGCTTGCCAGCTAATCAGGAACATTGGCAGGTAGGTTAATCCTAACTGCTCAGATGCTGCTGTAGTGTTACAAACTACTGGGAATTATATGAGAACCTCCTCAGCATCTCAGGGGACAAGAGAAACATGTCACTTTATCCATTGTGTCATGATCCGGCTGCGACTGGCTTTAAAGGACCAACTCTCTAGAATTCATGTTGAGGAGCACAGCACCTGGATCCCAGTTTCTGAACCTGCTCCATCAGCAAATCCTCCTGTCCCTATTCAGAAGGGGGTGGGTGGGGAGGGGAAGGGGGATTTGGTTTAGCTCAGTTAGCTGGACAGCTGGTTAGTGATGCTGAGTGGCACAGTAGCACCGTGATTCGCACTGCTGCCTCTCAGCGCCAAGGACCCGGGTTCGATTCCTGGTTTGGGTCATTGTCTGTATGGAGTTTGCACATTCTCCCCGTGTCTGCATGGGTTTTCTCCGGGTGCTCCAGTTTCCTCCCATAGTCCAAAGATATGGGGGTTAGGTGGATTGGCCATGCAAAATTGCCCCTTAGTGTCAGGGGGCCTAGCTTGGGGTTATTGGGATAGGGCTTGGGTGGGTTTATGGTCGGTGCAGATTCGATGGCCTCCTTCTGCAGTGTAGGGATTCTATGAACATAGTATTCCAATGTTGTCCTGATCTTCCTGCACGATAGATTGCTTCATATCTGAAAAATTGTGAATGGTAATAATCACTGTGTATTGATCAGCATATGTGCCCACTTTGATACGATTTTGGAGAGAAGCTCATTAGTAAAGCAGGTGAAGATGTTTGGGCCTCAGGCGCTACCCTGGTGAATATCTGCAGCAATGTCCTGGAACTGAGATCATTTGCTTTCAATGTCTACAATCCAACTAATGATTCCAGTGAGCGAAAGAGTCCATCTCTTACTCCTGGGAGTCACTGCCAGCAGGGTTTATCTTTTTTAAAATTTAAGTTTATTCATTAGTGTCGCAAGTAGGCTTACATTAACACCGCAATGAAATTACTGTGAAAATCTCCTAGTCACAACACTCTGGCACCTGTTCGGGTACACTGAGGGAGAATTTAACACGGCCAATGCACCCTAACCAGCACGTCTGTCAGACAGTGGCAGGAAAGTGGAGCACCCGGAGGAAACCCATGCAGACACAGGGAGAACGCGCAGACTCCACACAGACAGTTACCCAAGCTGGGAATGAAACCCAGATCCCTGGTGCTGTGAGGCAGCAGTGCTAACCACTGTGCCATCATGCCACCCTGTGCCACCGTGCCTCCCACCTTCTTTTGTGCTAGACATGATTGCAACCAGTGGGAAAATTTTGCCCCTGATTTCCATTGGCTACAATTTTTCTTGGGCATTTTGATGCCATGTTCCGTCAAATGTTGCCTTAACGTTGTATTTCCCAAGTCAGGATGATGAGCAGTTTGGAGGGGAACTTGCAGGTGGTGATTCTCTTGTAACTGCTGCCCTGTTGATGCGGTAGGTATTAGTTTTATAAAGTTAGTATTAATACAGAACAGAGAATCTAACCCCATCTACAGCTAACCTGAGGGTAGTTCGTTGATGCTGAAGTGTTCCATTTGCCAGCCTGGTATCTCTCATCTTCATCAACACAGGTGGTCACCAAAAATAAATGCTTCGTTGGACTAAGGCTAAATCAGACTCAAATCGAATACTGCAGCAGGCCCTTCCTTCAGCAGGAAGGTATTACTTTGACTTTTTTAAGCATAAAATCTAATTTCCTGTCAATCTGGTTTGCAAAACAACAAAACATTCTCATTTATTTATGTCAGAAGGATCTATGAATATGAAATGAATATAATAACTTTGAGATGAGAATACGCCAATTCTTATTTTACTTCCATTCAACCCTGTGAGTGTGCAGCTATGAGATGAACTTAAAGGAGCACGTTAATTAATATTTAATACTTGGGTTGATCCAGTCTAACACATTGTTTTGGGCAGTCACAATCAAAAATCTTGAATCACTGCAGTCCGTGTGCTGTGGGTTGACCCACAATGCTGTTAGGGAGGGAATTCCAGGATTTTTACCCAGTGACTGCGAAGGAATGGCGATATATTTCCAAGTCAGGATGATGAGTGGCTTGGAGGGGAACTTGCAGGAAGTGGTGTTCCCACACAGGAGGTGTTCCCATTCCTTGCAGGAGGTGGGGTCCTTGTGCATGAGTCGCAAAAACCCAGCTTGC
This sequence comes from Carcharhinus amblyrhynchos, assembly GCF_965287045.1. Classification (NCBI taxonomy): domain Eukaryota; kingdom Metazoa; phylum Chordata; class Chondrichthyes; order Carcharhiniformes; family Carcharhinidae; genus Carcharhinus; species Carcharhinus amblyrhynchos. Next base: position 138,054,598 of record NC_137327.1, read on the forward strand.
AGGTGCAGCAGGTGGTCAGGAAGGCGAATGGGATGCTGGCCTTCATAGCGAGGGGGATTGAATATAAAAGTAGGGAGGTCTTGCTGCAGCTGTATAGGGCATTGGTGAGGCCGCAGCTGGACTACTGTGTGCAGTTTTGGGCGCCGCACCTGCGCAAAGATATTTTGGCCTTGGAGGGAGTGCAGAGGAGGTTTACTAGGCTGATGCTGGAGTTGAGGGGGTTGAGCTATGAGGAGAGGCTGAATGAACTAGGCTTGTACTCGTTAGAGCTTAGAAGAATGAGGGGAGATCTCATTGAGACGTATAAGATGATGAATGGGATGGATAGGATAGAGATGGAGAGACTCTTCCCGCTCAGAAAGGACAGTAGGACTAGGGGGCACAGCCTCAAGATAAAGGGGGGGCAGTTTAGAACGGAGTTGAGGAGGAACTTCTTCACTCAAAGGGTGGTGAATCTCTGGAATTCTCTGCCCGTTGAAGTGGTGGAGGCTGCCTCGCTAAATATTTTTAAGACGCGGGTTGATGGGTTTTTGATAAGCGAGGGGATTAAGGGTTATGGGGAGAGGGCGGGAATGTGGAACTGAGACACGACAGATCAGCCATGATCTTATTGAATGGTGGGGCAGGCTCGAAGGGCTAGTTGGCCTACTCCTGCTCCTATTTCTTATGTTCTTATACATCTGCTGCCCTTGTCCTTCTAGTTGGAAATGATCATGGGTTTGGAAGGTGATTTCTAAGGATTTTTAGTGGACTGCTGCTGTGCGTCTTGTAGTTTGTACACCCCGCTGCTACTGAGCATCGATAGTGGAGGGAATAGATGTTTGTAAATATGGTGCCAATCAAGCGGCCCTGCTTTGTCCTGGATGCTGCCAAGTTTCTTGAGTGTTGTTGGAACTGCACCCATCCAGGCAAATGGAGAGTATTCCAACACACCCCTGACTTGTGCCTTGTAGACGGTTGACACACTCTGGGGAGTCAGGAGATGAGTTATTCGCCGCATATTCATAGCCTCTGATCTGCTCTTGTTATTAGCACTGATGTCTCACAGCGCCAGGGACCTGGCCTCAATTCCTGACTTGGGTGACTGTCTTTGTGAAGTCTGTTCAATTCCCCACGTATCTGCACAGGATTCCTTTGAGTGCTTCAGTTTCCTCCCACAGTCTGAAGGGCGTACTAAAATTCTCCCTCACTGTCCCCGAACTGGCACCGGATTGTGGTGACTAGAGGATTTTCACAGTAACTTCATTGCAGTGTTAATGTAAGTCTACTTGTGACACTAATAAATGAACTTAAACTTAGCCACTTTGTTTATGTGGCTAGTCCAGTTGAGTTTCTGGTCAATGGTAATCCCAAGGATTAATCGGCTTGGTAAAAGCGCAGTTGACTGTGAATCATTTATTCGAAGATAATGGACAGTCTGCCAATTGCCCCACCATCCTGAGAATTCTGACCTTGCACACAAGTGGAATGATTGCCTTTTTGGACTATATACTGCTTTTCTATAATGCTAAATACTTTGCTCAATATTCCCCACTTGCTGATTCTGTAAGTTTAAAGGTGAACAGTTCAGCCCAGTTCACTTTATCTGTCACCTGTCCAAATTTTTAACAACTTCAGTTTATGATTTCTTCTGTCCCTCCCACACTGAACATCAAATTCAATTACATTACTATCATTATTCACATTATCTTGCAAAGGGTTGAAAAACTATTGGCTGTAGGGTAGGAAACAATGAATACCACTTCGAGGAATTATGTCAGAGTGAGGGCAATGATTGGCTGAGGTGCCACAGGGATTGGTTTTTAAGCCACAATTGTTTCTAATTTACATTGACAATTTAGAAATTCTCTTGGCTAGGGAGTAGAAAAACACAGCAAGAAGTCTCACAACACCAGCTTAAAGTCCAACAGGTTTATTTGGTAGCAAAAGCCACTAGCTTTCAGAGCACTGCCCCTTCATCAGGCAAATGGGAGTTCTGTTCACAAACAGGGTACATAAAGACACAAACTCAATTTACAAAATAATGGTTGGAATGCGAGTCTTTCCAGGTAATCAAGTCTTAAAAGTACAATCAATCAGAGTGGAGAGAGGGTTAAGCACAGGTTAAAGAGATGTGTACGGTCTCCAGCTGGGACAGTTAGTGAGATTTTGCAAACCCAGGCAAGTCATGGGTGTTACAGATAGTGTGACATGAACCCAAGATCCTGGTTGAGGCCGTCCTTGTGTGCGGAACTTGGCTATCAGTCTCTGCTCAGCGACTCTGCATTGTTGTGTGTCGTGAAGGCTGCCCAAGGATCAGAGGCTGAATGCCTGTGACCGCTGAAGTGTTCCCCAACAGGAAGAGAACAGTCTTGTCTGGTGATTGTCGAGCGATCTTCATTCATCCGTTGTCGTAGTGTCTGCTTGGCCTCCCCAGTGTACCATGCCTCAGGACATCCTTTCCTGCAGCGTATCAGGTAGACAACATTGGCTGATTTGCAGGAGTATGAACCGTGTACCTGGCGGATGGTGTTTTCACGTGAGATGATGGCATCCATGTCGATGATCCAACATGTCTTGCAGAGGTTGCTGTGGCAGGGTTGTGTGGTGTTGTGGTCACTGTTCTCCTGAAGACTGGGTAGTTTGCTACGGATAATGGTCTGTTTGAGGTTGCATGGTTGTTTGAGGGCAAGAAGTGGGGGTGTGGGGATGGCCCTGGCGAGATGTTCGTCTTCATCGATGATATGTTGAAGGCTCCGGAGAAGATGCCGCAGCTTCTCCGCTCCTGGATGACGAAGGGTACTCTGTCCACTGTGTCCCATTTTGTCTTCTGAGGAGGTCGATGCAGTTTTTCGCTGTGGCGCATCGGAATCGTCGATCGATGCATCGAGCTCCATATCCTATTCTTATGAGGGCATCTTTCAGCTTCTGGAGGTGTCTGTTCAATCCTCCTCATCTGAGCAGATCCTGTGTATACGGAGGGTTTGTCCGTAGAAAAACTGACAGAGAGAAAGAGAAATGCAGGACACTTGTCTTCTCAGAATCTGTAACCTGGTACCGAACCACCACCCTCATTCTAGCAGTTATCAGTTTGATCTTAAATTCACTTTTGATTGAATCAGCTTATCTGACACTACACCTTTTATTTTGCATCTCCTTCTTTGTTCAGTCCACAGGTTGCTGATTCAGCACTTATACCATCGATGTGCACATTTGGCCAAAAGGCAATAACTCCTCAAGTGCAAAGAAGTCAACATATCCTCAAGCATAAAGTCACAAATATAAATAGAGGCTGAAGCTTTCTCTGGGCTCAGTCAACCAGTGCTTGCTCACTTGTGTGGTTTACAAATGGCACAGCTGACCCATGTGTGGGTTCACATGCCGTTTTGACCATTTCAAACCAGGATCAGATTCACAATTTCCTGTTGCAAACCAGTGTGAGTGAATGCAGATGTAGAGGTGGGCAGGTCAGAAAGCCCATCTAGCTTCTCCAACTTAATATCCCAGCTCCCAACAAACTAAGACACCCAGAAAAGTACCTCCTTACTTCCCTCTCCCACTCACTCCACATCAGTTTGTGCCCCCTTCAGATCGCCCACACCACCTCCATACCTTCATATATTCTCCATGCCTCCATACATCACTCATGCCACTCTTAGCCTCCCCGTGTATCCTACAAAGGCACTGACCCAATATATACCGTGCACAGTCTTCCAATTCTATGCAGTATTAATGGAAAATATTTTACATTCCTTAGGAGAAGAAATGAGCCTCTCACCATCTAACAAATGGTTCACTATCATCGATACTGAAAGAAAAAAAGTGTTTCATGGTCTGTGAAGCAAACTTGTAACAATTGTAATCTTATTAGTTGTTTCAAGAAACCAGAAACCACTTCAAAGGCACAAACTATTATTATAACCTGCTGAAACTGTCAGTCATTTTCAGGTGACCATTAGCACTTCAAACTCAGTGAAGCATTGATAATTACCACAGCTGTAGAATGTTCCCTGGGAAGAAAAGAACAAGCTGATATTTCATTTTCAAAGCAGAGTGCCTTTCAATGTAAGGGAAACAGATGGCTAGATTTTTCAAGTTTTTATCAGGAAGAGAAATTTAAATCAAATTTGAAAAGATGACAGCTCAAGCGGACATTTTGATTTTTTTTGCATTATGGTGCTTTTTCTCCATTGGCAAAGTACTGTAATGCATGTAAATAAAATCACAAGGCTGGTCAATGTAGAGCTCAACTTACCTTTAAAGGACAGATTCCTATGATGAATCACTGCATTAAAAACATATCTATATAGCAATGCAGCATCTAGTAGTGACAATCGAATATATAAAAACATGTTACTCACCTCTTAAAATAGCCCCAATGCCTCAGAAGGCTTATTTCCTTCACGAACGGTCAGACATTCAAGCTTTCAATTGGCTTCCAAGATCCCACACCACAAACCAGAAATAGAGTGCTGGAGGAAATCCAGTTTTTGTCCCTCTCCCCCACCCTGGCTCCCATATAAAAAGGGGAATGTGGGAGGAGTGGGAAGGCATGCATTTTGCACTCTTGGCATTCCCAACCTGCAAAAAAGGCCAAAGAGAAATGGTGCGAGTTCGGGAATGCAGAAGAAATTTGGACTTCCAGTGCATCTATTCATATACAATCATGCCTGAGAATCCTAACAAAAATTCAGCCCAGTATCTCATTAAATTACAAAGAATGAATTCACCATACCTGCTCAGATCAGGTCCAGCCACTTTGTTGCATTTTTCTACTGACTATCCAAGGAATCTTTCCTTTTGTATACAGCAAATCAATCTACTGCACTCAGTGATTACCAAAGCCTTGCTGGTATGAGGCTCAAAATAGCCTGCACTTCTAAGAGACTGTCAGCCCAAAGATGAACAATATGCAAGAAGGACATTCAGTCCTTGTACAATCCAATCATTCCACATGTACCTTCTAAAACTGTCATCATCCTTTTCAGAATCAATTTCCCAATGCAGTTTTCAGAGAACTCCTGGACATGTTATCACATAATAAGACACACAATAGGTCTTTGTGAGATTATAAAAGTCTTTCTTCCTGTGAGCAACATAAACTGGCATAAAAAAAATTAAGAAGCCTGAGGATCAAGAGTTAATTAATTGATGTGATGGAACTGTTGCTTTCCCCTCTATAATTTAACACATTACTCAGAGTGACTGAAATTTAAATTTTGAATAGATGTACGTGAAATAAATCTTCAATTTCCAAACAAAGCAATTTAGCTGTAGCTTTCGTTATGTAAAACTAGACTTGGACTTGTTTGGTTTCTTATCAATTAGGTTCAAGTGTTTGGCTTTTAAACTGTCAGTAATTGCATTCTAGCAAAACATTTATAAGATCATCCATTCATTGAACAAGTGGGAGAGGCAGTGGCAGAGTGGTACTGTGGCTAAACTAATCCAGAGATCCAGGATAACGCTCTGGGGACCTGGGTTTGAATCCCACTATGGCAGATGGTGGAATTTGAATTCAATAAAAATCTGGAACTAAAAGTCTAAGGATGACCATGAAGCAATTGTAAAGTTTATCTATTAGTCACAAGGCTTACATTAACTCAGTTGTTCTGGCAGTTTCTGTGGAGAGAGAGGTTAATGTTTCAAGTGGATTGTCTTTTATTAGAACGAGGAAAGTTAGAACGGTGACAGACTTTCAAATAAAAGTGGGAAGGCGGGGAAAAGAAGAAAAGGGAAGGTCTGTAAGAGTGTGGAGGCAAGAGAGGTTATGGAGAGGGACGATTCCCTCAGCCCACTGTGACACTCTTGCAGCGCGATGGGTCAGGAGACATCAGAAGAGGCCATTTCACAGTCTGCCCACTGGCACCCATGCCTCGGTGCATCTCCCAGTCGAAGATTTCCAGCATCAGCAGCTCCGCACCAGAAATCGGCAGGGAGTCGATTACAGTTTGGAAATCTTCATTTCCATGTCATTAATGAGCCCGGTATTGAAATCTCACCTGGCGTCTCCCCGATCCTCACCAGGAGTAATTCACTCAAGCAGGAATTACAGCTGCTCCCCACTAACAGAGAACAGGCAGTCGACCCTGCTGGCTGGAACAGAGGCCATTGCAGACTCCCAGGAATTGGGACCAAGAGGCAGAGATGCCACTTGGGCAGTGCCAATCTGACAGTGCCAGCCTGGCACCCTGCCACTGCCCAAGGGGAAAGCTAGCAATGCCCAAGAGGTTCCTGGGCACTGCCCACCTAGAATGGGCAGTGCCAGGGGGCAAGGCTAGAGGAGGTGGTCCTATTGGGGAGGGGCCTATTGGAGGTGATCGGTGGGGTGGGGAAATCTCACTGCCACTCTGTGTTTGGATCAGTCGCAGAGGGCGGGAGGATGGCAATCGGGGTTGGCCATCCAAGTGAGGGTGGTGGGGGATCAGGCCCATGGGGAGTCAGGACTGCTGGTGGGGGGGATCAGGAGATCAGGGAAAGGGTAAGGGAGGTCCGGGAGGCTAGCAATTGGGAGGTGGGGGACCCTGCAAGGCCAGCAATGGGGGGGGGGGTTGCAGGGCTGGCCAGTGCTTGGGCTAGCCAGCAACCAGCAGGCCGGCAATGCGGGGCCACTATGCACGCGCCGATATTGACACTGGCAGATCGATGTGTATATGGTGGTCGGCTCAGCCTCTTCAGCAGCAATAGGCCCCATCTCCTGATTTTCAGAGTGAACCCCACTGAGGCACTTTGCGATGCTCAGAGTGTGGGAGATCCATTCTGAAAATCACGCAAAAACATTTGTTGGTAGTTACTCCCATTTTCAAGCAAATTGGGCACTTAGAACCTTTTTGGGAAAATCCCGGCCTATTTGACAAAATTTAATCAAAGGGAGTGGAAAAGAGTACAGTGTAGTGACTAAACAAAAGCTGTGGCCTGACAAGGTGTGAATAGCAGGATTTATTCCTTTATTCTTTCACAGGGTGAGGGCATCACTGATTAGGCTAAGCATTTATTGGTAGCTTTCTTGAGCCATTGCAGTCTATCTGGTGTAGATGATGGTGTAGATGGTGTAGATGATGTGGGCCTCTTGGAGTATGAGCTCCCTGATTGAAGCGATGATTGCCTGCCCAATCATGTGTATATGGTGTGGTGTGTCAGGCCTCCTGGCTCTCTGGATTCTGACTCTGTACCTGAAGCACTCTTAGGAGTGGAGATAAATTTGTAAATAAAAGGAATCTGGTGAAGGGACACCCGCTCCTGAGGAGTTATTTTGGACACCCAGAAGTGCTGCCAGGGAAGGGTGTTGACCCAGCAGAAGGAATGGTGATATATTTCCAAGGCAGGATGGTATCCCCATGGTGTTGAACGCTATTGTCAGTCAAGGTGTTAAAGAGCATGGGTTTGGAAGGTGCTTCTGAAGGACCCTTGGTGAGTTGGGGCAGTGCATCTTGTCGATGGCACACACTGATGCCACTCTTAATTGGTGGTGGAAGAAGTAAATGTTTGTAAATGTGGTGGTCCTGGTGCCAAACAGGCAGCTGCTTTGTCCTGGACGCAGTCAAGTTTCTTGAGAGTTATTGGAACTACAATCATCCAGGCAAGTGGAAAGTATTCCACTACACTCCTGACTAGTGCTTTGTAGATGGCAGACAGACTTTAGGGATTTAGGAGGTGAGTTACTTGTCCAGAATTTGCAGCCTCTGACCTGTGCCTGTAACCACATTCTCCATACGGCTGGTCCAGTCCTGTTTCTGGTCAATAGTAAACCCCATGACGTTCATAGTGGAGGATTCAGTGATGGTAATTCCATTGAATGTGAGGTGGGGATTGTTAGTTCCTCTCTTGTCAAAGAAGATCATTGCCTGGCATTTGTGTGGCACAAATGTAACTTGCCATTTATCGGTTAAAATCTGAATGTTGTCCAGTTCTTGCTGTACACAGACACGGATGATTTCAGTATCTGATAGCACTATGAATGAATCTTCCATCACTTTTCTGACGATCAAGTGTAGACTGATGGGTGGTAACTGGCTGGGTTGGGTTTGTCCTGCTTTGTGTTAAGAAAACATTTGGAAAAAAATCCTAAACCTCCCTTCATTCTTTTTGTGATGATATTACACAAAGACATTGCTTTTCCGTGTTGGTTTGGATTGCATTCTCATCCTGGATTCTCAGAGTGAAAGAGCAGTGCTTGGTCCATAAGTCTACTCTTTCACTCTCACATCTTACTGCAGCGATGACCTGCACAACCTTGTTCTTGCACAATGTCTGCTGCCAACGCAATATGGTCGCCTGCACAGCCGTCCATGCAGACCTCACTCTTGCATCCAAAAGATGGGTTTTGAAGGCAGGAAATACGTGTGGGATTTTCCAGCCACGCTCGCCCCAAAACAGAAAATCATGGCCAGGGTCAACGGACCCTTCCATGGTCCCACCACCCCTGCACTGAAACCAACCCCGGCCAACCCGCTACAATTCCAGTGGCTGGTGGGATGGGAGAATTCCAGTGCTTGGGGTTTTTTTGAAATATTTTATAATTACAGATGAATGACAGAAAATTGATGAAATAATTACGTTTTGACGAACAATGTTCAAACAGCACAGACACCAAATAACAGCTGTACTCACATCATGACTGGACTGGCTCCCCCGCCTAATATTTTAGTTATATTCAATTATTGGCAAACAGCCATTCTAAACAATTCACAATAGAAAAATGTTGCTGATGCTGCAACTCAGAAACTCGGGGGGTATTCCTGCAGTGCAGAAGGAGGCCATTTGGCCCATCAAGCCTACACAGACCATCCAACCAATCATCTTACCAAGGTCCAACCCTATCACTGTAACCCCACATATTTTGATTTGATTTAATTTGATTTATTTTTGTCATATGTATTAGCATACAGTGAAAAGTATTACTTCTTGCATGGTATTAAAAACAAAGCATACCATTCATGGAGAAGGAAACAAGAGAGTGCAGAATGCAATGTTATAGTCATAGCTAGGGTGTACAGAAAGAACAACTTAATGCAAGGTAAGTCCATTCAAAAGTCTGACAGCAGCAGGGAAGAAGGTGTTCTTGAGTCGGTTGGTATGTGACCTCAGACTTATGCATCTTTTTCCCGATGGAAGAAGACGGAAAGGAGAATGTCTGGTGTGAATGGTCCTTAATTACGCTGGCTGCTTTGCTGAGGCAGCAGGATGTATAGACAGAGTCAATGGATGGGAAGCTGGTTTGTGTCATGGATTGGGCTACATTCATGACCTTTTGCAGTTTGTTGCAATCTTGGTCAGAGCAGGAGTCCATACCAAGCTGTGATACAACCAGGAAGAATGCTTTCTATGGTGCATCTGTAAAAGTTGGTGGGAGTCGTAGCTGACATGCCAAATTTCTTTAGTCTTCTGAGAAAGTAGAGGCGTTGGTGGGCTTACATTAACTTACCCCGCTAATACCCCTAACTTACACATCCTGGGTCACTAAGGGCAATTTAGCACGGCCAATCCACTTAACCTGCTGTAATGACTTCCAGGAGGCCTGTTGGAATATGAACTCCTTTATTGAGTTTATTATCTCCTGCCCAATCAGGGAGTCTTTGCCGAATATATAAGCGGGAGTGTCTCAGGCCTCCTGACACTTCGGACACTGACACAGAACCTGTAACACTCAGTCTGCTATACCAGAGATTGTAAATAAAAGGGAAGCTGGTGAAGGGACACCAGCCGCTGCTGACTTACTTCAGCTGCACATCTCTGGAGATGCTGCCTGAGTGACTGCAAGATTTTCTGTTTGTTAGTTTGCTGCTTTAAATGATCTCCTTTGCTTCTGCATTCAAATGGTGCACGAGCTTTATTTTATCTTCGACACTGAATGAATTTCAATCGATCAATGTCAGGTCTATAAAATCACATTCTGCTGCCGGTCTGATCCAATGTAGTTCTAGGCTATGTAAACAGTAAGCATGGCAGTGAGACAGTGAGGTTGGCAGCAAACACAGCCCTTTTCTCATTCATTCGTGGGACGTGGCTGTCACTGTCTGGCCAGCATTTATTGCCCATCCCTAGTTGCCTGAGCGCAGTTGAGAGTCAACCACATTGCGGTGGGTTTGGGGTCACATGTAGGCCAGACCAGGTAAGCATGGCATTAGTGAACCAGATAATTTTTTCTGACAATTGACAATGGTTTCATGGTCATCAGCAGATTCTTAATTCCAGATATTTTCTTAATTGAATTGAAATTCCACCATCTGCTGTGGTGGGATTCGAACCCGGCTCCCCAGAATATTTGCTGAGTTTCTAGATTGATAGTCTCACAATAATACCACAGCGCCAACACCTCCCCACTCTTCAGCATCCCACATTAAGTCACATGGTTATCAATAAAGTGTCTTCCATCACCACTTTTCCTACATGACAATAGTGACTGCACTCCAGTAAAGACTTTATCAGCTGTAAACTGCTTTGAGACATTTGTTGGTTGTGAAAAGCACGATAAAAATGCAAGTCTTTCTTTATCTTCTATCAATATTTCAAAAAAATGTCAATGTAACATTGACAAACATTAAATACATAATGAAAACCAATGGGAAGTCCAGGCACGCATATATTATGTGAAAGTGAATTTAAATTATTTGAAAGTGATTTCCAGATACCATCAACTGGTTTATAGACTTTGTTTTATTGGAATTGGGGCTTGTTCCATAGAATTGAGATAGTTAAGAGGAGATCTGATAGAAATGTACAGAGCTTTCCCAAGATAAAAATAGATTATTCAATTTGATTTATTATTGAGTCAACATTAGTGAATATTTACTTAAGATCAACAGGTTCTTTTCCCAAAGGTAAGGGAGCCTAAAACTAGAGAACATCGGTTTAAGGTGAGAGGGGAGAGATACAAAAGTGTCCAGAGGGGCAATTTTTTTCACAGAGGGTGGTGAGTATCTGGAACAAGCTGCCAGCGGTAATAGTAGAGGCGGGTACAATTTTATTTTTTAAAAAGCATTTAGATAGTTACATGGGTAAGGTGGATATAGAGGGATATGGGCCAAATGTGGACAATTGGGATTAGCTTAGGGGTTTAAAAAAAAAGGTGGCATGGATAAGTTGGGCCAAAGGGCCTGTTTCCCTGCTGTAAACCTCTATGACTTGATCAACACCAAAAGAATGAAGGGAGATGTTAAGGGTTTTTTTTGCCACAGGTGGTTTTTGAATGTTCTGCTCGGAATAATATTTAATGTCACAAGCTGTTGCTTGCCTTCATTCCTGCATCCTGGTGTCTCACATAAGGATTTTGGCGAGAATCCCAGTTGACTGAATTTTCTCCAATCTCACAACCAGTCTGGCTCCCACAGCACCCCAGGTCTGAGGTTCAATCTCATTTCCAGTATGCAAATGTCAATATTGACTATCAGGTGAAAATGTTGTCTTCACAGGATGCTTGTCAAAATGTCATCTCTGCCGTGTTGACAAATGTTGCTAGAATATTCTTACAGCCACAAGGATGAGTCATTATTTGGAATTCTCCACATGCTTTTTTTCAGCCATTTTAAAAGAAATCTCAATCACTGCAGCCAGTCATCCCTGGCATTTAGAGATGTCTCAAAATGATTTTGTTGCTTCCTGTTGAGGTTCTCTGTATAAACCTCTTTGGTAAAACGCAGCTGAATGCCTATTAAGTTATGTCAACCTTCCAGAACCCAGCTGTTCCGCATCACGATGGAAACTAAATCATAAAAGCTGGAGTGATTAACTGAGTGACAATCTGGCATATATTCCAACCAACTACCTGTTTCTTTCAGAGGTCAGGGCAGCACGGTGGCACAGTGGTTAGCACTGCTGCCTCACACCACCGGGGACCCGGGTTCAATCCTGGCCTCGGGTCACCCTCTGGAGTTTGCACATTTTCCCCGTGTCTGCATGGGTTTCCTCTGGGTGTTCTGGTATCCTCCCACAGTCCAAACATGTGCAGGTTAGGTTCATTGGTCATGCTAAATGCCCCCTTAATGTCAGAGGGATTAGAAGGGTAAATATGTGGGGATATGGGTATAGGACAGGGTCTGGGTGGGATTGCCGTTGGTGCAGGTTCAATGGGCCAAATGGCCTCCTTCTGCACTGTAAACTCTATGATTCTACGAATGATTCCAAGTTTATTTTAAATCCGGGTAACTTTGAGTAAGTTTCAGACAAAGATACATTCACAAATCCCTTTCCGATCCTATTACAATTCAGGCTTTTTCCTTACCTCCCAGCCCCACCCTCACCCTCCTCAACCCCCTTTCATCCAATTGGTCTGAGCCAACTGTCCCACCCAAGGTCTGATCACCCCACTTCCCAAGGTCCTCCCTCTCATCTCCTACTCAAGGTCTGTCCACCTATCATCGTCCCTCTTACTCAGCTATTCCAATGCATGTGTTGATTTCAACATCAAGTGACAGCTTGCTGGTGATTATGGAGTCTAGATATGTGAAGCTATCAACAACCTGCTGCATCATTATGTTAACACTGATAGATGGCAGTACAACAAAATACTAGACATGACATTTGTCTCCCTGATGCTGAGGTCAAATCAAACCTTTGAAAGAGTCTATTCATTTCCCCCAGAAGATACAGATTGGTATGGAATGTTAGTGTGTCATCACTGGCTTGGAGCAACTACCTGATGAGGAATTGTTACACTGTTGCCCTGCATCTCAGATGGGAAGGTGGAACAGCTTCCCATCAGTTCTGGTAAATATATAGATACCTTCTGTAGATGACATGAAGGCATATGACAGCAACAATGTGAAGAATATGCTAAATGTGTGTCAGTGCTAACATGCAACCCAGTTTGACCCCACTTCCAGTCCGTGGGTTCTGATATTGCCCTATCATAACTGACCATACTCATCATGTTGTCACAGAAAGAGGAGATCGCACTGAGCCTACTTTCACCAGCAGCTTAAATAGCCGCCTCTGCTCACAGGGCCAAATGCCTTCGAGAAATCGAAGAAGGCAATAAATAATGGTTTCCTTTGTTCACGGCATTTCTCTTGCTTGTGCCAGACTGAGACAACCATGCTGATTGGAGATCTCCAGTTATGAAGCTACAATGGGATTCAGACTACTTGGTGAGTTCAGGAAGGATAGTGGCAGCACCTGGAGCTTTGTAAATTGCAAACATATCAATAGCTTTGCTAAGCTCCCCTACTGTGTGTCCAATATCCAGCTTTCTATAGTGTCCAGAGCCTCCTCGATGACTGTGTTCTCCCTCGAGTACAACTCAAGGTAATATTTCACCCATCTTTCCAACTATTTGTTGCAGTTGGTAATGAGTTCCCCTGCCTTGTTCTCTGGATCGGTTTTCTTCGCTGACGAGTCTGTTGATCTTTTGATCCCATCGTACATACGCCCTGCATCAAAAGACATGAGTAAACACTTTGATGTGACTTGGCATTGTAGATCAAACTTGGTCCCAGCTATTTGTAATCAGATACATTTGCAGTAATCTCAACTTTCTGACGTGGAATAATTTTCTATCAATCAGGCTTTAAATGGATTAGGAACAAATTATGCAAACACATTGAACATGTATAATTAATACAACAGCCTGGCTACTGATTCAACACACTACTCCACAGGAGATATTGCAAAAAGAATTTATATCATAAACAAAAGGATTATAAAAGTTTAAAGTTTATTTATTAGTGTCACAAATAGGCTTACATTGACACTGGAATTAAGTTACTGTGAAAATCCCCTGGTTGCCAAACTCTGGGCCCGATTTTACCATTGCATCACACCGAAAACTTGGTAAAGTTGGGTGTGAGGCGGTTAGCACGATCCACGACCGCATCCACACAGATGCCCACTTTACCAAGGCCCAACTTTACCAGCATCTCCCCCTTTACCACCGCGTTCATCCGTCCAGGTTCGGCACAAAACAGACACACTCGGCAAAGGCACGCTCCAGCTTCTGAGGAGGTAAATTCAGAGCTTCCAATGGCTCTCTGACTCAGATCGGTGGTGGAGTGGGGGGAGGGAGGTGGGATAGATCATTCTCCTCCTGAGGGAGGAGGGATGAGGGAGGCCCAACATTCTTTGGTGGAGGGGTGAGGAGAGGAGGGAGATGGGTCAGATGTATGTCTGGTGCTGGGGGGGAGTGAAGGAGGGAGACCTGATCGTTCTCTGGTGGTGGGGGGGGGGAGGGGGGAGGGAGGAAGGATGTCAGATCGTTCTCTGGTTTGGGGGGGATGAGGGAGTCTCGAATATTCTCTGTTGGGGGGGGGGTAGAAAGGCCAGATGGATCTCTGGTGGGGTGGGGGGGAGGGGTGCGGGGGATAGGGGCAGCGGGGTCCGCTGCTGCTCTGTGGGCGATCACTGGGGAGGGGGAGGGAGGGCAGAGGGTCACAGTCAGTCTGGGTAGCAGGGGGTGTGGGTGTATAAGGGGGACAGTTGGAGTACTGTGTGCAGTTTTGGGCGCCGCACCTGCGCAAGGATATTTTGGCCTTGGAGGGAGTGCAGAGGAGGTTCACTAGGCTGATACCGGAGTTGAGGGGGTTGAGCTATGAGGAGAGGCTGAATAAACTAGGCTTGTACTCGTTAGAGTTTAGAAGAATGAGGGGAGATCTCATTGAGATGTATAAGATGATGAATGGGATGGATAGGATAGAGGTGGAGAGACTCTTCCCACTCAGAAAGACAGTAGGACTAGAGGGCACAGCCTCAAGATAAAGGGGGGGGCGGTTTAGAATGGAGTTGAGGAGGAACTTCTTCACTCAAAGGGTGGTGAATCTCTGCAATTCTCTGCCCGTTGAAGTGGTGGAGGCTGCCTCGCTAAATATATTTAAGACACGGGTTGATGGGTTTTTGATAAGAGAGGGGATTAAGGGTTGTGGGGAGAGGGCGGGAAAGTGGAACTGAGCCACGACAGATCAGCCATGATCTTATTGAATGGCGGGGCAGGCTCGAAGGGCTGGATGGCCTACTCCTGCTCCTATTTCTTATGTTCTTATGTTCTTATGACAGTTATATTGTGGGGGGATGTCTGTCGGGGCCATCGCTCTCGCTTTTTGCTCTGGGGGCATTTTATCTGCTTTTTGCGGCCCGGGAGCGATGTAACAGAGGCGCATTTTTCAAATTTTTTTTCACCGCACGTGCGCAGTCGAAGGCTCCGATTGGAGTAGCAGCGTTTCGGACACAATAAGCCCCGCCCATAGCGCAATTCAGGCCCACGCGCAATTTTTTTTCAGGCTGAGTGCGTTATGGGGGTGCCTGAGAACGGGTTTCCAAGTCAGATCTCAAGTGCAGCCAGATTCAGCACTTAGAAAAAAAATGGTAAAATCGGGCTCTCTGGTGCCTGTTCGGGTACACTGAGGGAGAATTTTAGCATGACCAATGCACCTAACCAGAAAGTCTTTTGTACTGTGGAAGAAAACCGGAGCATCCAGAGGAAACCCACGCAGACACGGGGAGAATGTGCAGACTCCTCACAGACAGTGGCCCAAGCCAGGAATCGAGCCTGGGTCCCTGGCGCTGTGTGGCAGTAGTGCTAACCCACTGTGCCAACGTACCACCTTAAAATGAATAAAATTGGCTCCAAATGGGCTGAATTAGACCTTAGGGTGATAACAAAGAAGAGATTGCTATAGAAACAGACCAGCTTCAGGTTGGCAGAAAACCTACGTTCGCTGGTTACATTAGAGATATGGGAAAGAAGAGGTGTCAATGAATTTGAATGTTCTATTTGAAGAAGATGTATCAGCTCTCAACTGTCCCAGAGACTGGGAAAGATTGATCCATGAAACAAAACTGCAGAGGCAATTTGCTGTCAGCCTCATAGCTTCATCCAGATTACTTTCCGCTGGACTGCCTCGTCCCATCACCACAAACACTCGACATTAGGAAATGTAGATGTCAAACCTGAACCAATCCTTTGCGTATATAGAATCTTTGCTATGGGGTTAAGTATATAGACTGTGGTTTTCTAAGCAGTGTACGTATCTAGTGAGTCAGAAGCTTTTCTTCCTTTTTATTGATATTAAAGCAAATTCTAAATTGCAGATGAACCATTGTTAAATTGTTGTTTATTTTCAGGTATTTGATAAATAAGGATTTTCTTTACAAACCTGTTTTCTGCCTGGAGATTAGGAAAAAGTGTGTTAAAAAAGGGGTTTCAATCGTGCTGAGATAAAAAGATGTGTAATGGAACAGTCTGGGAAATAAAGGGGAAACGTGGGACTGAGTACAGTACTGCCCATGCAGTGATGTAAGAAAGCACATGACCCAGATTTAGGGTCAGTGTGGCGTTGAGCAGAGAGAAGACATAGACATGGAGATATTACCTTACCTGTATCCTTTATTATTTATATATGTATATAGCTACAAATAGTTAACAGAGACTTATTGTTAACTTATTAAAGACTATGAAGGCTTCTTTAAGAAACACTGTTCGAAAACCACTGTTCTTCCAACATAGTGGGAGTTTGGTATCAAAAACCCTCAACCTCACTAAAATGCTGAAAGACTAAGAAAATGAAAAAAATTCAATGGAAATTCTGACCTGGGACAAGCTCCCAACAGAAGCTGAAGACGCTGAGAAAGTTCACCGAAAAATCCTCCAAAGAAAAGAAACTGGAAGCTGAAGGCAGAGATGTCTTCTGCAGTAGAAGATTGTATTGGATGCCGAGCTTCACGACATGGAGTCCACAGAGCCTGCAAAGCCTAAATCTTTAAAAATTCCAGGCTGCAGCAAGTCCTGAAAACCCTTCCTCTAATAAACTGTTAGAAATGCTAATTGATCATGACCCATCGCTAAAACCTGAACCCTGACTCAGAGTCTCAAACATGTGGTTTCTGAATTCATAAGATCAAAACAATTGAAATCTCTCGGGAATGTCTCAACTGTCCAACTCGGAAAATAACAAGCCTACATTTAAATTTTAACACCTCATCGCTCAGAAAAGCAAACCACTGAACAAAATAAGTTGGCAAACAGCCGACCTAGGCAACCAATGCTGAATGTTTTCCTTTAAGAAGCACACCATTGCCATTTTGCAGAGTCTGTCAAAATTGGCAAATTCTTTGTTTTGCAGCAAAATCTTGAAATCCTACAAGCTCTTAAATTGTACCCACACTTGAAAAATCTTCAACATGGATCACTTGCAACTGAATTTGGTCTAACCAAGGGCCACAACCAACACAAGCTGTGGCATCCCTGATAAACAGCTTTTCACATTACTCACATACATTGGATCTTGGTAAAAATTCAGCAGAAGCCCAATTTTTTGTCTTTTTATAATCGTTTGGTGACCTTGCAAACCACGTCATGCACAGATAAATCCACAACCAGCCTCAAATAACCACTAATAGCCTTTGATGAATAAGAAATCAGAAGAGGCAAGAAAACCCTTAGCAAAGTGATGAAAGAGCTAAGACATGAGGGATGGGCAATAAGTGTCGAATGAGACAGTGATGCCCGCATCCCATGAATGAATAAATAAAATAAGAACAAAGGGAGATGTTAAAATGTTGGAAGCAGATCAGAGAAGAGCCACTAGTTTGATCCCCAGAGTCAGATGTTTGAATAATGAGAGACCAGGGGTTAAATTTTCACAGAAGAGATGGAAAAGTCAAGTTGGGAAACTTCTGGACCCATCAGACCTGTCTCCTTTAAAAGGACTCATGTTCACTATATTTTCATTCTAATGAGGCAGAATGGAGTTTTGCTTGACACCTCCAGGGGCAGGCCTGAAGCCGCAACAGAGGCGGCAGATAGTTAAACCGGCAGGTCCGCTTCCATTTACTGGGAAATTGACCCTGTTTCAATGATGAATATCAGGCCCTCAAAACCTCATCCCTGATCCCTCCTCAGCCCCCACCCACCTGCAATTCCTTTGCATATTCCCTGTGTACTCCCCAACACCCCCATGCCTCCACACAATCTGCAGGGCCACTGATCCAGTATCCACTTTTGACTCACCTCAAGAGTGATATCTTTCAAATGGAGATTAAAGAAAATTAAATTTCAAACAATCTGTTAGAGCTCTCACTCAAACGCTATTCTTACTGAAAAAAAAACTTATTTATAAACATATTCATAGAAATGTAAACCCTCTCAAGCAGTCAAACTATTATAAATACAGACAAACATTTATCTTACTGATTACATTAAACAGAGATCATCCTTTAATAACTTATTAAAATAGTCAATGAAAATGTGAACACAGTCCCTGTTGTGATAAATAGTTTCTGGACCTTTTGAAACTCAGCCAAGAATTCATACCGGGCTCAACTATAATAACAATCCTGGCAAATCTGGGCGTGTATTGAAACAGTTTAATGGCAAATAAAACTGTCACAATAGGGAAGCAACAATTGCACTCCAGGGAGAAAGGCAAACATGCATTATTGCAGCAGGGTGTATTTATCCTGCATTTAATCATGTTATTCCTGCATGTCAGAGCTAAATTTTAAACCAGGACACAAAGGGTAGAAAAATGTCCTGTTTGCCAACTTTGAGCTTACTCTTTTGCTCTCTGTAGCTCTGGAAATATTGACCCTTGAAGTGAAGGATTATAATTGAGACACCTGCAAATAAATATATAGCAGAGATCAATGTGAATGTTGTTTTGAGATAGCTTCTACAACAATGCCTCATCATTGTATGTAACATCAATACAGAAGACAGAAAAGCTATGGCTTCATCACAGGCAGACAACAAGCTGGCAGAGTTAATAGAATCAAAACAAATAGAAACCATTACAGTTAAAAGAGTGTGAAGAATGTGGCAATAATGGGAAAATGGAACAGAAGATTGATAGAACTGACAAGTTATCCATCAAGTTATTCCTTAATCCATGTCAGTACATTTCCCCTCATCCCACGAACTCTAATTTTGCTTACTGTCCTTCTGTATGGGACCGTATCAATTGCCTTCTGAAAATTTAAATACACCACTTCCACTGGCTCTCTCTTATCTATTCTGCCAGTAACATCTTCAAAAAACACCAACAAGTTTGTTAAACATTGTGTCCCTTTTCTAAATCCATATTGACTCTGCCCAAACTCACTATTATTTTCTAAGTGTCTACTTATTTAATAATTGATTCTATCATTTCCCCTGCTACTGATCACAAGTTCCTAGGTTTATAATTCCCTGTTTTCTCTCTCTCTCCTTTTTTAGTGGGGTTATATTTGCCATAGGCACTACTCCAGAATCAGTGGAATTTTGAAAGATGATCACCAATCTCCACAGCCTCTGTCAACACTCTGGGATGTAGACTGTCAGCTCAAGAGGATTCATCAACTCCCAGCCCCATTCATTTCTCCAGCATTGCTTTCTCACTAATGTTAATTTCTTTCTGATCCTCAAACTCACTCGTCCTTTGGCTTCCCAATATTTCAGGGAGGCTTTTTTCTATCTTCCTCGGTTTAATTTCTTTGTTTATTAACTTTTCTTTCTCATTCTTTATTACCCATCATAAATTTTCCATTATTTGCCTGAAATGGGACATTTGTCTTTACTAATCTTTTCCTTTTTACGTATCTAGACTTCCCAAAGCCTCAGCAAAGCAGCCAGCATAACCAAGGACTGCACGCATCCCAGACAGTCTCTCTTCCACCTTCTTCCATCGGGAAAAAGATACAAAAGTCTGAGATTATGTACCAACCAACTTAAAAACAGTTTCTTCCCTGCTGCCATCAGGCTTTTGAATTGACCTATCTTGTACTAAGTTGATCTTTCTCTACACATTATATTCTACACCCTCTTCTTTCCTTCTCCCCTATGTACTCTATGAACAGTATGCTTTGTCTGTATAAAGAACAGCACAGGAACAGGTCCTTCGGCCCTCCAAGCCTGCACCAATCATGTGTTCCTAGTTAGACCATCTGTTTGTATTCTTCTATTCGCAGTCTGTTCATGTGACTATCTGGATAAATCTTAAATGATCCTAGCGTGATTGCTTCAACCACCTTGCTTGGCAGGGCATTCCAGGCCCCCACCACCCTCTGTGTAAAATACGTCCCCCGCATTTCTGTATTGAATCTTGTCCCCCCTTATCTTGAACTTGTGACCTCTTGTGTTTGTCAGTTCCAACCTGGAAAAAAGCTTCCAACTGTTCACCCTATCTATGCCCTTCATAATTTTATAAACTTCTATTAGGTCGCCCCTCAATCTCTGTCTTTCCAGGGAGAACAACCCTAGTTTACTCAATCTCACCTCGTAGCTAAGATCCTCCATACCAGGCAACATTCCGGTAAACCTTTCCTGCACCCTCTCCAGAGCCTCCACATCCTTCTGGTAGTGAGGTGACCAGAACTGGATGCAGTGTTCCAAATGTGGCCTAACCAACAATCTATATAACATCATATACCAACTTTTATACTCTATGCCCCATCCAATAAAGGCAAGCATGCCATATGCCTTCTTCACCACCTTTTCCACCTGTGCTGCCACCTTTAAGGATCTGTGGACTTGCACACCCAGGTCCCTCTGTGTGTCGATACTCCTGATGGTTCTGCCATTTATTGTGTAGCTCCCCCCTGCATTAGATCTACCAAAATGCATCACTTCGCATTTATCTGGATTAAATTCCATCTGCCATTTCTCCGCCCAATTTTCCAGCCTATCTATATCCTGCTGTATTCTCCGACAATGTTCATCACTATCTGCAACTCCAGTAATCAGACCAGCTGCATCCATCTTCCAAACTATTTATATATATCACAAACAGCAGGGATTCCAGGACAGAGCCCTGTGGAACACCACTAGTCTCAGACCTCCAATCAGAAAAAGACCCCTCCACTGCTACCCTCTGTCTTCTATGGCCAAGATGTGGGTATGCCGGCGTTGGACTGGCGTAAACACAGTAAAAAGTCTGACAACACCAGGTTTTAGTCCAACCTATTTATTTGATAATATTCTCATGTCGCACTATCTGTAACCCCCGTGACTTGCCTGGGTTTGCAAAACCTCACTTACTGTACTGTCTGGAGACAATACACATCTCTTTAAACTGTGATCAGTGCTCCTACCAGTCACATTATCAGCCACTTCAGGTCTTGAACAGCAGGTTAGGTGTAAGGATTCGCATTTTAATCAGTAATCTCTAAACTGTCTGTGCTTTATATGCTCTGTCTGAGGCCAGAACTCTCCATTCACCTGACGAAGAGGCTGTCCCCTCGAAAGCTAGTGAGAATATTATCAAATAAATAGGTTGGACTAAAACCTGGTGTTGTCAGACTTTTTTCTATGGCCAAGCCAGTTCTATACCCCTCTAGCTAGTTCACCTTTGATCCTGTGAGATTTAACCTTTTGCACCAGCCTGCCATGAGGGAGCTTATCAAATGCTTTACTAAAATCCATATAGACAACATCTACGGCCCTTCCCTCATCAATCATTTTTGTCACCTCCTCAAAAAACTCAACCAAATTTGTGAGGCATGGCCTCCCTCGTACAAAACCATGTTGTCTATTGCTTATGAGACTATTCAGTTCTAAATGTGTATAGATCCTATCTCTAAGAATCTTCTCCAACAATTTCCCTACCAAGGACGTTAAGCTCACCGGCCTATAATTACCCAGGTTATCCTTACTACCCTTCTTAAATAACGGGACCATATTTGCTATCCTCCAATCCTCTGGGACCTCACCTGTGTCCAATGAAAAAACAAAGATTTCTGTTAGAGGCCCAGCAATTTCATCTCTTGTCTCCCTCAGTAATTTAGGACAGATGCCATCTGGACCTGGGGATTTGTCTACCTTAATGTGTATCATGCATACAAATACATACAACAATATTAAGCAAATCAAATATAAAAGCCCTTTTGCAGTCCATTTTTATGCAAGTCTAATTTCATATTTTGCGTTCTCTTTTTTTAATGATGTCTTGCTTATCCTTTGCTGAATTTTAAAATGCTCCCAATCCTCAGGCTTACTACCATTTGCACAATTTAATAATTCTCTTCCTTTGATCTAACACAATCATTAACTCCTCTTGTTTGCCGTGGTTGGATCTCTTTTCTTATGGACTTTTTGTGCATTGCAGGAATATAAATTTGTTTCAAACCATGAATTAATTCTTTAAGTGCTAGCCATTGCCTGTCTACCATCATCTGCTTTTTAATGTACTTCCCCAATCTATCTCAGCCAACTTGTCCCTTGCACCTTTTCAATTTTCTTTGTTTAGATTAAAGACACTAGATTTGGATTGAAATATATCATTTTCAAACTGCACGTAAAATTCCAGCATAATATGGTCACATTTCTCCAAAGGTTCCTTTACAATTAAATTATTAATTTCTCATCGCATAATGCTAGATCTAAAGTAGCCTGTTTGTTAGTTAGCTCCTCAATATCCTTTTCTGGAAAACCATTGCATGTACATTCCAGAAATTCATCCTCTTCAGCATTAGTGTGAATTAAGTTTGCCCAGTTATTACGTAGATAGAAGTGACCCATGATTACTGTGTAATCCTTCTTACACACGCCTCTACTTTCTGATTTATACCATGCCCCGTATTACCATTATGTTTTGGTGGCCTATAAACAATTCCTATGAAAGTTTTCTGTTCCTCGCTGTTTCCTAGCTCCTGTCAAACGGACTCTACGGGGATGATCTTCCAAAAGAGATTCTAAGTGCTGAATGAGTGTGAAAACGAGAGAGTTACAGATCTATCTTTTTGGTGAGGTCTCAAGTGAAATCTTATGTTGCTTAGTGCTTGCACTGTCTGATTTTCACCAGTAGAGGGAGTGGAGAGTGTCTATTCTCGCCGGCAAGCCGGCTCCTCACACCAGAGGATGCTATTGTGCAGATCCCTTGGTTCTGGATCTGATAGGCACCCCACACCCCGAATAACACTTCCCCCTCCACCGCCCCCTCCCTGGCTGATCGCACCCCCCACCCCCAGCTGACCAGCCCCCCACGCCCTGGATCTTAACCCCCAAAACCCCTGGCTGATCGTACCCCCCCCACCCCCAGCTGACCAGCTCCCCCACGCCCTGGATATTAACCCCCCAAAACGCCTTGTGATCAAACCCCCAGCTGGGTTGATCTTCATCCTGGCCGATCGCCATTTGCAAAGTGTGCAGCTAGCTCCTGCATCTCCCCTTGGGCCCCACCCCATCATGGTCCTACCATCCCTGCTTAGGCTCTGTCCCATAATGGCCCCTCCCCCTCTGTTTAAGCAGTGCCCCAGCATGGCATGATCCATTGGCACTGCCCATTGCCTGGTGGGCAGTGCGGGGTGCAATCTAGACGTGGCCTCACCAAGGCTCAGGATAGCTGCAGTACAACTTCCCTACTTGTATTTTTCAGTCTCCTTGCAATGCATGACAACAGTCCATGTGCCTTCCTAATCATTTGCTGTACCTGTATACTAACCTTTATGATTCATGTATCAAAACATCCAGATCCTCCTCTGTGGCACTGTGTTCTGCGATCTCTCCCCATTTGAATAGTATACTCCTTTTCCATTCTTCCTGTCAAAGTGGACATGTTCAGATTTTCCCGCAGTATACCCCATCTGCCAAATTTTTTTGCCCACTCACTTACCCTGTCTACATCCCTTTACAGACTCTTCACCTCCTCTTGACAACTTAATTCCCTACCTAGTTTTGGTGCCACCACCAAGATTAGCCATTATACACATGGTCCCTTCATCCAAATTTTTGATGAGGTTTGTAAATAGTTGAGGTTCCGGCATTGATCCCTGTGGAAGTTACAGCTTGCCAACTCGAAAAAGACACGTTTGTCCCTCCTCCCTGAGTTCTGTACTGAGTTAGCTGAACACAATGCAACTGGTAATGGGATTGATGTAGTCAACCTCAGCATCTCAAGGTCATTGCGGAAATAGCCAGTCATGGTTTTTACTTATGAATGCTCAATGGCAGCACTGGGGAGGCGATGGCCCAGTGGTATTATCACTGAGCTATTAATCCAGAAACTCAGCTAATTTTCTGGGGACCCGGGTGTGAATTCTGCCATGCCAAATGGTGGAATTTGAATTCAATAAAAAATATCTGGAATTAAGAATCTACTGATGACCATGAAACCATTGTTGATTGTTGGAAAACCCACTTGGTTCACTAATGTCCTTTAGGGAAGGAAATCTGCCGTCCTTACCTGGTCTGGCCTATATGTGGCTCCAGAGCCACAGCAATGTGGTTGACTCTCAACTGCCCTCTGAGATGCCACTCAGTTCAAGGGCAACTAGGAATGGGCAATAAATACTGGCTAGCAAGCAATGCCCATGTCCCACCAATGAATTAAAATTAAATGCTCAATGTCAGCTTAAGATATATTGGAGATTCAATATGATGGCAGGGCCCTCCAGAAATGAGATAGTGCCAAAACCTACATTATGAGTTCATACACGGAAGTTGAAAAGTTTTCTTCTAAGTTTATTTATTAGTGTCACGAGTAGGCTTACATTAACACTGCAATGGAGTTACCGTGAAAATCCTCCGGTCACCACACTCTGTACACTAAGGGAGAATTTAGCATGACCAATGCATTGAACCAACATGTCTTTTGGAGTTACTGTAATCGAATAATTGCAGAGCTGCAATCGAACATGAGTCAGTGCCTTTAGAAGAGTATAAAACTAGAAAAGAAACAGGTACTGTAAAATTGGAAATAATTACCAGACTGTTCAACCGCATCATTAGGCTTTAGTGAGGTCAATTATCATATATAGCCTCGTTATGTAAGTTAGTGGGCTCTTTAATCGACTCGATATGTTTTTGATGAAGCAAGAAATTAAATTGCTGGCTCAAACAGAAAGGGAGTGTTGGAGTTTGCCATCCTTGCAAAAATTGTGACAGATAATGGGAGAGAGTTATGACATTGGCTATGACAATGTGTCGTTTTGAAAATGATTTTCTTGAGTTTCAGCATAAATTTAAGACCAGACTTATCACTGTACATAAAATCTGCAGCAAAACAGCACTATGAGAATGTACAAAATGCAGTAAGTCCCTAGTTAACATTACTTTGTTTAAAGTTATTTCACCTCAAGATCGGTCATTTAACAGGGTGTGTTTTTCTGGGATTTTTTAAACATTGGTCCAATTTTTTTATTCCATCCAAATAAAACTAAATTCAAATTCAAGTTGAATCCAATTCATGGTCTCCACAAGAGAAACAAACAAGGTCCAAGCTGTCAGGATGAGGCATTGCACCCACCTTGGGCTTGATGTGAGGCTTGATGTTAGCCAAAAGGCTGGGATGGCTATGAAACATTGCTCAGGTGACTCCTTGGTTAAACATCTTTGGCTGTATCTTTTCCAGCCTGTCGAACATTGGGACACGCGACCCGATCAGCTCCATTTTGCAGCAGTCTCTCTCGGTCCCTAACCCACCCTCTTGCTGCTGACGCTCTGACTTGCTGCCTCTGTCACTCCGTAAAACACCCCCTTGCCGATCCTTGCTCCAGCCAGACCTTCCACTTCCCGACTTTCTGCTCATTGCTTCCCTCTCCTGAACCCTCGCTGTGAATGCAGGCTTTGGAGATAAGCTGCAAAAGGCAGGAGATTCAGCTTGGGCTCGCAAGAGGCAAGTTCTCTCCAAATGAGTGCGTGATCAGCTTCATCCCTTTTCTGATCAGATATCTCCTGGTAATAGATACCCAGTAGAGTGGCACAGTGGTTAGCATTGCTGCCTTCCAGTGCCAGGGACCTGGGTTCGATTCCCAGCTTGGGTCGCTGTCTGTGAGGAGTCTGCAAATTCTCCCCGTGTCTGTGTGGGTTTCCTCCGGATGCTCTGGTTTCTCCCACAGTCCAAAAGATGTGCTGGTTAGGTGCACTGGCCATGCTAAATTCTCCCTCAGTGTACCCGAACAGGCACCGGAGTGTGGCGACTAGAGGATTTTAACAGTAATTTCATTGCAGTGTTAATGTAAACCTACTTATCATACTAATAAATAAACTTAAACTTGAAACTCCACGCTTGGTATGGATGGGAGGGCCACTCCCAGTGGGCTTTAAAACCCAGGTGGGAATGGAGACTTCTGACCAAAAAGTGGTGAATGGGATCACAAACCCACCCAAGCTGAACTTGTTCCTCTTGCACCTCACCATTTCTCACCATTTCTCTGTTGGGGGAGTTCAGGAAAGGGAAGCTTCAAACAGGGGAGTCAGAGAGTGGGGGGTTCAGCGAGGAGAAGGATCGGGGAGCAGGGTGATTCTGGGGGCAATGGAGGCCGTGAGAGTCAGCATTTTGAGAGTGAGTCAAGGAGCAGAGAGGCTGCAAATCCAAGGGCTGGTGAGTCAGGAAGCTGCAGCAAACTGAAGTATCAGCAAGAGGAAGGGTCCACAGTGATTAGGATTGTCTGGGATGTGTGAATAGGAGGTTCAGCAGAGAGCAGAAGGTATGAGAAGGTTACCATATTTGTTTTATACTTGTAAGCTCATTTTGTTTTAGAAGTTATTTCATTTACCAGTAGAAGGCTTTAGCAATGTAAAATATTCCAACTTAAAGGAAATCTTTTCTCTGATAAAGAAGATCCCACAGAATTTAACTTTAACACTGGTTTTAATGGAAAATTGTGATTCACTTAAAGTCGTTTCACTTAAAGTCATGATTTTTAGGAACTCAAATACGATCTTAGGGTTACTGTTGGTAAAAATCTGAAATCAAGAACAGAAAATGCTGCAAATACTCAGCAGGTCAGGGAACACCTGTGGTAGCAGCAGAATATTCATCAACCTGAAAGGTTAGCTCTGTTTCCCACATGGATGCTGCCAGACCTAATGAGTATTTCCAACTTTTTTTGTAATGAGAACATTATTTTAGTTTTAAACTTGCTTTTAAAAAAAATGCGATTTTCAATAGTTGTCAACATGGTGCAATGTTAGTAAACACAGTAAGAAGTCTGACAACACCAGGTTTAAGTCCAACTGATTTATTTGATAGTAAACCCACAAGCTTTCGAGGTTTCCCTCTTCGTCAGGTGAATGGAGAGCTCTGGCCTCAGACAGAGCGTATAACAGCTTGAGGGTTTACTATCAAATAAATCGGTTGGACTTAAACCTGGTGTTGTCAGACTTCTTACTGTGTTTACCCCAGTCCAACGCCGGCATCTCCACATCAATGTTAGTAATACAGAGAACATTGATATATCACAGAAATAACCATTTCAACTATGGGTCTCATTTACCATGGTGTGAGTGGGTGGTATCAACTTTTAATAACTGAAGATGGTTGAAAAGATCTACAGAAACATTTATATTGGCCGGAATTCTCTGACCTCTCCCGCGGCTGGGGTTCTCCGGTCCCACGGCAATGAGTGGAGATTCGCTGGTTGTGGGGGATGGTGGGGGGTACAACATCTGAGAATTCCTGTAGGTGTCAGTAGTGAGCTTCTGAGTCAGCTTTCAAAAAAATTGTAACGATTTTAAGTGGTCAGAATTTTACTGGCACGCCCGCTTCAAGCTCTTAGGATTGCGCCTGGGGCCAATGAAGAATGCCGTTCCGCGAGCCTTCCCCACCCGATTTCAGGATAGGTGTGCTGGTAAAATCAGGGCCAATGTGGCAGTTAAATGTACTCAAAAAGATAAATATACACCAAATGCAAGTTGTGCTTAAGAGTTCTGCACCTTTTCTCTTTGCACTAGTTTTGCTAATTTTGGGACAATTGCACAAAATAAACCAGGGCAATGGAGTGGAAACTCTGGACCATAATGTTAACTATCTCTGCTGTTCCAGGTAAGCAAAATTTGCACCCAGTTATAATCTTGGAAACAACATTTAATGTATCATTTAAAAGATTAATTTTTTTTCCCTGAAACTTGAGTGCAGCAGACTAAAATTTACTACACGTGCAGGACTGAAATCCTGATGAGTATTTCACTGTGGAAAGCTTTAGTGCTTACTCTCTGGGACATGCTACTTTCCGTGCCTGTTTGAAAGTTAGTAAATGCTTTTGACTTCCTCCAGTAACATAAGACAGGCAGGTTCAGATTAGCATAACAATGGCTGCTTCTCAGCTAGAACGGCGCAATGTCTAACCAAACTTACAAGAACCCACAAATAAAATACAACCTCAGTTAACTGTATTGTTGACCATCAGAGCAACAAGAAAGTCCATCACCTCCTTTATTCTATACAGAAATAACAATCACAAGAATATGTTCGTCTGATATACCACTTAGGTGATAAATACAGTCGAAAAATTTAAATCGGTTGTATCCTTTTTGAGGCTTTCCAGGATCTAATTTTCTTTCTCTTAGATTGTTCAGGATATTCACCAGCTGTGGACACAAGAAAAACAGGAAATCCCTTCTCACTGCTCCCATGAACTCACTTAAAGGTGGTCCATACAGGCAGCACCCAATGTGACTTTGTTTTCCTGTATTAATCTGACCTTACTGTTCTGGCCCCTTCTCAATGCCTCCCCACAGGAATGCTACTGAGATCTGGAACAGGATAGGACGCAGCACTGAACTTTCTCTAACCTGTTTCACTGGTTAGAAAACAGTGACAACATTCTTCTTCAAACACGGCTGCAAGTTTGATTTTCTTTATGTTGGTGGAGCCGTGAGAAGCAAGAGCAGGTTTTCCAACCTCTGCAGAAATACACTGACACGCTGCTGCCTCCTGTCTGACCCTCTCCGGGGTCCTTTTCTCTCCTGCTTACCCTGCCAAACCCATTGGTGTCTTCCTGTCCCCTATCAATAAGCTGCCACTGAACTTCGGCCAAAGCCATCAAAATGGTTCACGCCCCTTATTCTAGTGTCTCAAACTCATTCAAAGCAACAATATATAAAATGAAACTTGTCCCTCTTGGTCCATTGCTGAAATACTTGAAGAAACAAGAAAGGTGCATTTTGGTCCGCTACTCCATAAGACATTGCAGTCGATGCAATGCAGGGGGTGTAATTTATCTGGATTTTTTAAAGGCCTTTAATAAGGTATCCCATAATAAACTAATAAATAAGTTCAGAGAATGTGAAGCTAGGGAATAAGTGGGAGAATGGATTGTGAGCTGGCTTCCAGACAGAACAGTAAGAAGTCTCACAACACCGTGTTAAAGTCCAACAGTTCTATTTGGTAGCACAAGCCACAAGCTTTCAGAGCACTGCCCCTTCGTCTGGTAAGTGGGAGTTCTATTCACAAACAGGGCACATATAGATACAAACTCAACTTGCAAAATAATGCGAGTCTTTACAGGTAATCAAGTCTTAAAGGTACAGACAATGTGAGTGGAGAGAGTGTTAAGCACAGGTTAAAAAGATGTGTATTGTCTCCAGACAGGACAGTTAGTGAGATTTTGCGAGCCCAGGCAAGTCATGGGGGTTACAGACAGTGTAACATGAACCAAGATCCCGGTTGAGGCCGTCCTCACGTGTGTGGAACTCGGCTATCAGTTTCTGCTCAGCAATTCTGCGTTGCTGTGTTTCGTGAAGGCCGCCTTGGAGAATGTTTACCCGAAGATCAGAGGCTGAATGCCCATGACTGCTGAAGTGTTCCCCAACAGGAAGCAAACACTCCTGCCTGGTGATTGTCGAGCGATGTTCATTCATCTGTTGTCGTAGCATCTGCATGGTCTCCCCAGTGTACCATGCTTTGGGACATCCTTTCCTGCAACATATCAGGTAGACAACGTTGGCCGAGTTGCAAGAGTACCGTGTACCTGGTGGATGGTGTTCTTATGTGAGATGATGGTATCCATGTCGATGATCCGGCATGTCTTGCAGAGGTTGCTGTGGCAGGGCTGTGTGGTCACTGTTCTCCTGAAGGCTGGGTAGTTTGCTGTGGACAATGGTCGGTTACAATACATATCTCTTTAACCTGTGCTTAACCCTCTCTCCACTCACATTGTGACTTCACCTTTAAGACATGATTACCTGTAAGAACTCGCATTTCAACCATTATCTTGTAAATTGAGTTGGTATCTATAAAAACATCTATATGAATGCAACTCGCAGTCACCTGATGAAGGGGCAGTGCTCTGATAACTTGTGCTACCAAATAAACCTGTTGGACTTTAACCTGATGTTGTGAGACTTCTTACTGTACTTACCCCAGTCCAACGCCGGCATCTCCACATCATTCCAAACAGAAATCAGAGAGTGGAAATAAAACATTGGGGAGGTGGTGGCCTCATGGTACTATCGCTAGACGATTAATCCAGAACCTGGAGATCCAGGTTCGAATCCCACCATGGCAGAAGGTGGAATTTGAATTCAATATCAAAAAAAAATCTGGAATTAAGAATCTACTGATGAGCATGAAACCACTGTCCGTATCAAAAAAACCATCTGGTTCACTAATGTCCTTTAGGAAGGAAATCTGCCGTCCTTACCAAGTTTGGCCTACATGTAACTCCAGAGCCACAGCAATGTGGTTGACCCTCATCTGCCCTTTGAAATAGCCCAGCAAGCCACTCAGTTCAATGAATGCTGGACAGCCAGCGATGCCCATGTCCCACAAATGAATGAAAAAAGTTACTCAGTGTGGGATTTTCCATCCCTACCAGTGATAGTCATGACCGTGGGTTTGATGGGAACATTTTGGCCTCTCTCCAAATTTTCCTGTCCCACTCACAATGATGCCCACAGTGAGCTGAAATATCCTGGCCTCAGAGGGCTAGAAGATGAGAACTGGACTTCTCCAGTGCTCAGTGCTGGGACCACTGCGGTTCATAACTTACATTATCATTGGAAACAAAAACGCAGGCAGGATTTTCCATGCAACTCGCCATGTGTCGCGGCAGCAGGGGCAGCCCGCCATTGGTTGGCGGTGGGATTTTCTGGTTCCACCGTTGTTAATGGGATTTCCTGCTGGATGCACCCCATGCCACTGTGGAACCCACAGCAGGGGTGCGCCATCAGCAATGCTGCAAGATCCCGCTGCCGTGAACGGCTGAAAAATTATGGCCATAGTTTCGAAATGTTTGGATGACAACAAAGTGGGAAATAGTCAATATTGAGAAGTTCTGAAACAAATTACAGGAGAACATTAATAAACCTGCAGAATGGACAAATAACACAGATAAATGTGAGGCAGTACATTTTGGTAGGAATAATAGTGAGGTCACTATTGAAAGGTGAGAGTCTAGGTGGGGGAGAGAAACAAAGTGATCTCAGCGTATATGATACACCAGTCACTTAAGGTTCCACCGCAAGTTAGCAAGGCCCTTCGAAAGCAAATCCAACATTCAGTTTTGTAATAGGATTGAAAAGTAAGGAAATTATGTGAAAGTTGCATTGATCCTTGGTTTGGCAAAAGTACTGGGCAGTTCTGATCCCCACGTTATAGAACTGATATGGAGGCACTGGGGAGTGGACAAGGAAGATTTATAATGATGATACCAGAAATGTGACAGGCTGGGTCTCTTTTCTTGAAAAATAGAGGAGTGACTTAATAAAGGTCTTAAAATAATGAAAGGTTTTGGTAAGTAGATATAGAGAGAATGTGGGAAGGAACATAACTAAATATAAGATAGTCACCGAGAAATCCAATCGGGAATTCAGAAATGTCTTTACTTAAAGAGAGTGGTGATGATTTATGGGATTTGCTATCATGGGGTGTAGTTGAAACAAATAGTACAGACGCATTTAAGGAGAAACTAGACAAGCATGAGAGGAGGAAGGGAATAGAGGGCAGTGTCCCTGGGTAGTACCAGTCTGGGACTCTGGTAGTGCCAGTCTGGCACCCTGGCATTGTCAGCCTGGTATCAGGTAGTGCCAAGGGGGTGTGGACTAAAGGGGTGGACCCATGATGGGGAGGCGGGGGTGATATTCTGCGTCAAGGATTGGCCAGAGTGGTGATCAGCTGGGGGGAGGGTTAGTGGGGCCAATGATAAGTAGAAGGGGAGGTATCGAGGCCAGTGATCGTCTGGGGTGGGCATTGTCCTGAGGGTGATCAGTTGGCGTCGGGGAGAGTAACAGATCTGCGAGTGCACTGTGTACATTTGTACACATGCACAATAGCACCTCTAGCAGTCAGCAGCCGGCTTTCCTTGGCCACTAGCTGAGAGAAAACCAGACCGTTTGCAATGGGTGATGGATCTGACTTCAGGATAAGCTTCCACCAACATATCTATCCCAACACAAGGTCAGCGTACTCACACCTTTGTAACTTTGTTGACTCTGCACCTGGCCCAGGTCATCTGCTGCTGAAACACTGATCTATTCCTTTGTTGATCTAAGCTTCACTCTTCCAAAGCTCTTCTTTAAGATGCACTTCAATATTTACTTCTTTACTCAAACAGCTGGTCAGCTGCCAATTACTTCCTTGTGCAATATGTATCCAACTTTGATCAATAACACTCCTGTGAAGTACCTCGAAACAGTGTATGAAAAGGTTTACATAAGTGCATAAAAAGCACGAGCAAATGAAAGATCATATTGATCTGAACATTAACTCTGTTCCCTCAAAAGATACTGCCCGACCCGTTTAGTTTTTTAATTTCAGATTTCCAGCAGCTGTTTTTTCCCCTGTGATGTGGTCTTCACTGGCTATTGCCCTGGAGAAAGCACTGGCAAGCTGTCTCCCTGAACCACTACAATCCAGGAACATCTGTTACTACTTTGTAATGATTTAGCTTTTATTGTTATTTAGCACATTGCTATTATTTTGCTTTCATACAAATGCACGCTGTTGTTATTTTGTAAATATGTTTTCATGAAGAAAGTTGTCCTTTTAAACAACCTGAGCTGAATTATTTACATATTGTGTCATACTGATCAGAATTAAAAGCCACATCACAAGTTATTCTTCCTAAAATCTGACACATCAATCTGTTCAGAACCATGGTGCAGACTCGATGGGCCGAAGGGCCTCTTTCTGCACTGTAGGGTTCTATGATGATTTCGCATAGCTGAGGTGGTTTCTTAAGTGATGTGCTGTGATCGATATTCAATATTTCACAATCACAACTGTAAGGGATGAGAAACCAGAAGCCAAATCCTTGAGTGATCCTCAGCAACCTCAGTTACTGTTCCCTTCCCGGCTGCAAGTCAATGTTATCCTCTGTATAACGTGTGACAGTGTTACATCATTATACTGTCACAGAAATGCATCATGAATCTGTTTTACCCACTGCTTACAGTATCAGTGTCAAATTCGTACAATACACCAAGAAGTGTCAATACCCACTGTCTAAACTGTTACATTATTACGCCAGCATATTGCATTGGCCTGTCTTCCTCAAACCTCTAGCTTCTACAGAAATGTGCTGTAAGTATTATATTTTAAAATCATAGCACCATACAATCTCTATGGTGCAGAAGGAGGCCATTTGGCCCATTGAGTCTTTACCGACCTCAATCCCTGATTCCCATAGCCCCTCATATTTACCCTACTAATCCCGCTGACACTAAGGGACAATTCAGCATGGCCAATCAACCAAACCGGCACATCGTTTGGACTGTGGGAAGATACTGGAGCACCGGGGGGGAAACCCAAGTGGGCACGGCGAAACATGCAATCCCCACACAGACAGTCACCCAAAGTTGGAATTGAATCCGGGTCCCTGGCACTGTGAGGCAGCAATAAACATTGTGCCACTGTGCTGTCCCAAAGTGACCAAGGGGTGAATATGAGCCAGGATTCCAGGGATAACTCTGATGTTCTTCTTTAAAATAGTAGTGCCACAGGATCTTTTGGGTCTACCTGTCAGGGTAGAGGGATCCTTGATTTAATCTGCAAGTCATTGCCTCCACCTTATCTGGACCTTATCTGCAAGTCATTGCCTCCAACAATGCAACACTCCTTTACAATCACATCAACTAGACACTCTGCCCACCAAAATAGCAACAAGAATAGCAGACTGACTGCCTCAACATGTGTGGCATACTATTTGTATTTTGCAGCAATGTAATTGTTGTCAATAAATATGGGCCAAACGTGGGCAATTACTTACAAGGCGAAAAACTGCAGCAGGCGACGGTGCAGAGGGACCTCGGGGTCCTTGTGCATGAGTCGCAAAAACCCAGCTTGCAGGTGCAGCAGGTGGTCAGGAAGGCGAATGGGATGCTGGCCTTCATAGCGAGGGGGATTGAATATAAAAGTAGGGAGGTCTTGCTGCAGCTGTATAGGGCACTGGTGAGGCCACAGCTGGAGTACTGTGTGCAGTTTTGGTCGCCGCACTTACGCAAGGATATTTTGGCCTTGGAGGGAGTGCAGAGGAGGTTTACTAGGCTGATACCGGAGTTGAGGGGGTTGAACTATGAGGAGAGGCTGAACTAGGCTTGTGCTCGTTAGAGTTTAGAAGAATGAGGGGAGATCTCATTGAGACATATAAGATGATGAATGGGATGGGTAGGATAGAGGTGGAGAGACTCTTCCCGCTCAGAAAGGATAGTAGGACTAGGGGGCACAGCCTCAAGATAAAAGGGGGGTGGTTTAGAACGGAGTTGAGGAGGAACTTCTTCACTCAAAGGATGGTGAATCTCTGGAATTCTCTGTCCGTTGAAGTGGTGGAGGCTGCCTCGTTCAATATATTTAAGACGCGGGTTGATAGGTTTTTGATAGGCAGGGGGATTGAGGGTCATGGGGAGAAGGCGGGAAAGTGGAACTGAGCCACGACAGATCAGCCATGATCTTATTGAATGGCGGGGCAGGCTCGAAGGGCTAGATGGCCTACTCCTGCTCCTATTTCTTATGTTCTTAATTGGGATCAAATTAGTGGTAAAAACTGGGTGACGTGGACAAGTTGGGCCAAAGAGCCTGTTTCCTGTAAGCCTCTATGACTCTATGATATTTCATTAAAATTGAATACATCATTAATCTAGGAGATATAAGGACATATCATAATGAAGATAAAAATAGTTTTCTGTGTACACCAGTAGATAATTCACTGAATCCTATCGGGAGTTCATTCTGAGAGCCCAAAGCTTAAGTCAATGAATTTTTGAAAATTCACCTAAGAAATCATCTATAATCATTGTAAACCTTTGCTTGTGCGATTTAGATTCTATTTATTAAAAGTAAAGTCACCATAGTCCCAGACGACCATCGGCCGCTCTCCCATTTGTGATGGAGAGTGGACTGGTGGTGGCTGAACCTCAGGTGAGGGACAAGGCTGAGAAGGTGGGACTTTATCAATGACTACAGCCATTACGGGAATTGAACCAGTGCTTTTGGCATTACTCACCAGCAAACCAGCCAACTGAGTTAACCCACCTGCCCCCGTCCCCCCAATCCATCTGTCACCCCAACCCTGAATTACAGCTCTTTGTGTGGTCACTAAATTTATAGATTTTTCTGTTGCCATTCAATTCGTTTCTGAATAAAATTCTTTGCTTGCTAAATAGATGACAGCAGCAGGTTTCACTCTTCCAGAGTTAACAGGGTTGAAACAGGTGGAACCACAGAATGGCTGCATGTTTTTTATGCATTCCTGATGGGAATATAACTCAAATTTTAGAAGATTGAGTTGCCAATGAGTTACAACAAAGAAATTATATGTCAAGCAGGAGGGAGTGAGTTGACCTCAGATTGGAGTGAAAGCCTTCTCTTTCTGACTAAAAGAGTTCAAAGTCAAGTGAGTTTGGGTTCAGCTCACCGATAAACATCACTGTCTCCATAAATTGTTTCATAACCTTTGATCGTATGTAAAGAATGGCTAGGTGAGCAGCTCCCGCTTAAAGTTGATTTTGAAATACTAACTCATTTCCTCTCTCCTGAAGGTGGTAATTTAAATAAATGTCTGACAATATGTAAAGGCACAAAACTGCCTTTATTTGCCTATTACCTGACACCACAGTGGAACAGGAAATCAGTGCCATGGACATTCTGCCACCTTCTCACTTCCTCTCACTCACAAATTGTTTGCTGTCCCGTTCTCCCTCACTTCCTCTCCCTTTCCCCTTAATTGCCAGTACACTCGCTGTTCCCCTCACTGCTTTCCTTACCTCACTGTCCTTCCCCCATCCTTGCTCCGACATTCACTTGCCACTTGCCTCGTTGCTTCACCTGGGGAGTGGGCAAGTGAAGCTGAGATGGGGGTGGCAGGGAGGGGTTGTGGGAGGGCTGTGAATAGTCGGCAATGAAAACAGTGCAGTTTGATGCAGGCAGCTACCTGTGTCATTGCTGGCAGTAATGTCACAGGCACTGCGACAGCATGGGCAGTAAGTGCAACACTTGCAGTGGGAGGTATTGTCACTGGATTAGTAATCCAGTAACCCAGGGTATTGTTCTGGGGACCCAGGTGTGAATCACCATGGTAGATGGTGAAATTTGAATTCAATAAATACCTAGACTTCAAATGTTGACTGATGACTATGAAACTATTGTTACAAAAACCCATTTAAGAACATAAGAACATAAGAAATAGGAGCAGGAGTAGGCCATCTAGCCCTTCGAGCCTGCCCCGCCATTCAATAAGATCATGGCTGATCTGTTGTGGCTCAGTTCCACTTTCCCGCTTTCTCCCCATAACCCTTAATCCCCTCTCTTATCAAGAACCCATCAACCCGCTTCTTAAAAATATTTAGCGAGGCAGCCTCCACCACTTCAACGGGCAGAGAATTCCAGAGATTCACCACCCTTTGAGTGAAGAAGTTCTTCCTCAACTCCGTTCTAAACCGCCCCCCCTTTATCTTGAGGCTGTGCCCCCTAGTCCTACTGTCTTTTTTGAGCGGGAAGAGTCTCTCCACCTCTATCCTATCCATCCCATTCATCATCTTATACGTCTCAATGAGATCTCCCCTCATTCTTCTAAACTCTAACGAGTACAAGCCTAGTTTATTCAGCCTCTCCTCATAGCTCAATCCCCTCAACTCCGGTATCAGCCTAGTAAACCTCCTCTGCACTCCCTCCAGGGCCAAAATATCCTTGCGCAGGTGCGGCGCCCAAAACTGCACACAGTACTCCAGCTGCGGCCTCACCAATGCCCTATACAGCTGCAGCAAGACCTCCCTACTTTTATATTCAATCCCCCTCGCTATGAAGGCCAGCATCCCATTCGTTTGTTCCTTATTGTCTTTGAAGTAAGGAAATCTGCTGGTCTGATCTATATGTGACTCCAGATTTAATGTGGCTGACTTTTTATTGTCCTTTAAAACAAGCTAACAAGCCCCTCAGTTCAAGGGCACTTAAGGATGGGCAATAAATGTTGGCCAGCCAGCGATGCCCACATCCCTTTAATGGAAACAAAAAACACAGCCAAGAATGTAATATCAAGTCCATCAGCTCAGCGTCATCTGAACAACATTGTGACCTTTTACATCATTCATTCTTTCGCCAAACATCTCTTGGAACAGGCAAAAAGACAGGAAACAATTGTGGCAATTAGGAAAAGAATTTGAAAATATCTCTCCAGCTCCATAACATGAACAAGGACTAAATGGCTGTGGGAGCCCATCATTCATAAAAGATCACAACCTAACCTTAAAATAAAGTGTTCCTTTTCTCTCAGGAATTATCACAGTTACTTTTAAAGACTGAAATAACTACTTATCAATATATCTTTCAGCAGTTTGTTCAGGAGAACGATAACTATAAATAATTATTTCCTCAGGCCTAACATAACTCTTTACCTCTTGATTCAATAAAGATGATGCTAGGCTTATCATTCTGATACAACCCTAACCAGCAGATTGAGCCCAATTCAAATCTTGACAAATTTCAATCATATTCTCTCTAAGACAGCATTTCTCCAAAGTAAGCCATTGTAACTCTAGGAATGATATTTAATGGAATGAACGTGGGATTCGCACCCACTCTCCTTTGTCTCTCTTTGGAAAGGCCATCACATTATGTGCCTGTCAGAAACTTAACTGACAGCAGGGGTTTTCCTTGGGATCAAGAACTCTGGTGGCGGAAGTCCCTCCCTTTTCAAATCATTTTCAAATAGGTCTAACATCTCAATACTGTTATATACTGTAATGTAAGATAGAAGGCAGAAACTCATCAAGGTTCCTTTGACAAAAGCACAACAACATCCATCTAGAAGGACACAGCATCAGAAACATGAGAACACCATCTGAAAGTTCCTCTCCAAGCCTGACTTGGAATTATCTCACTGTTTCTTCACTAATACTGCAACTCCTATCCTAACAGTGGGTGTAACTACACCACATGGGCAGCAGCGGTTCAAAAAGGCAACTCACCACCACCTTCTCAAGAGCAATTAATAGGAAATGAATGTTGACTTATCCAGCGAAGCCCACATGCTGTGAATGGGAAATCATGAGGCATTGTGGGCCATCAACAGTGGAAGAATTGTACTCAACCACAATCTGTACTTTCATGGCCCATCGGCTGCCGTCAGTGGTGGTGGAGGCGAACTCGCTGGGGTCTTTTAAAAGACTTCTGGATGAGTATATGGGGTTTTATGGGATTGGGGGTTATAGATAGGTGTTGATGTGATCGGCGCAACTCGTGGGTCGAAGAGCCTGTTTGTGCTGTAGTGTTCTATGTTCTATGTTCTATCATACTCCTTACTCTATCATTACCACCAAGCCAAGGGATTAACTCTGGTTCAATGAAGAGTGCAGGAGGACATGACAGGAACTGATGACTACATGATGTTCAGCAGCATTCATGACTCCTCAGATACTGGAGCAGTCCTTATCCAAATGCAACAAGACTTGAATAATATCCAGGTTTGGCTGACAATGATGAGTAACATATATATACAAGTGCCAAGCAATGACCATCTCCAACAAAAGAGAATCTCACCATTACCCCTTGACAGTTAGTGGCACTAATAAGAACATAATAATAAGAACATAATAAGAAATAGGAGCAGGAGTAGGCCATCCAGCCCTTCGAGCCTGCCCCACCATTCAATAAGATCATGGCTGATCTGTCGTGGCTCAGTTCCACATTCCCGCCCTCTCCCCATAACCCTTAATCCCCTCTCTTATCAAAAACCCATCAACCCGCTCTTAAAAATATTTAGCGAGGTAGCCTCCACCACCTCAACAAGCAGAGAATTCCAGAGATTCACCACCCTTTGAGTGAAGAAGTTCCTCCTCAACTCCGTTCTAAACCGCCCCCCCTTTATCTTGAGGCTGTGCCCCCTAGTCCTACTATCCTTTCTGAGCGGGAAGAGTCTCTCCACCTCTATCCTATCCATCCCATTCATCATCTTATACGTCTCAATGAGATCTCCCCTCATTCTTCTAAACTCTAACGAGTACAAGCCTAGTTTATTCAGCCTCTCCTCATAGCTCAACCCCCTCAACTCCGGCATCAGCCTAGTAAACCTCCTCTGCACTCCCTCCAAGGCCAAAATATCCTTGCGTAAGTACGGCACCCAAAACTGCACACAGTACTCCAGCTGCGGCCTCACTAATGCCCTATACAGCCGCAGCAAGACCTCCCTACTTTTATATTCAATCCCCCTCGCTATGAAGGCCAGCATCCCATTCGCCTTCCTGACCACCTGCTGCACCTGCAAGCTGGGTTTTTGTGACTCATGCACAAGGACCCCGAGGTCCCTCTGCACCGTCGCCTGCTGCAGTTTTTCGCCACGTAAGTAATAATCCTTCCTACCATTATTCCTACCAAAGTGGACCACCTCGCACTTGCCAACATTAAACTCCATTTGCCATTTCCTGGCCCATTCGCCCAGCCTATCTAGATCCTTCTGTAGACTCTCCACACCCTCCGCACAATTTGCCGTTCCACCAATCTTGGTGTCATCAGCAAATTTCGACACCATACACTCGGTTCCCTCCTCCAGATCATCTATATAAATGGTAAATAGCTGAGGCCCCAGCACCGACCCCTGGGGCACTCCACTAGTCACCAACCGCCAATCTGAATAGCACCCATTGACCCCTACTCTCTGCCTCCTATTTGACAACCAATCCTCTATCCACGCTAACACCCTACCCCCAACTCCATGTCCCCTGACCTTCTGCAATAACCTCTTGTGAGGTACCTTGTCAAACGCCTTCTGAAAATCAAGAGAGACCACATCCACCAGCTCTCCTCTATCCACCGCCCTAGACACATCCTCATAGAACGCCAGTAAATTTGTCAGACACGACTTCCCCTTAACGAAACCGTGCTGCGTCTGCTCTATCAAGCAATTCCCCTCAAGATGCCTCGCTATTTCCTCCTTGATGACGGATTCTAACATTTTATCTACAACAGACGTTAAACTAACCGGCCTATAATTCCCTGCCTTTTGCCTGGCACCCTTCTTAAACAACGGCGTAACATTAGCCGCTTTCCAATCTTCCGGCACTTCCCCGGAATCCAGCGACGTCTGGCACTACCATAACTGAATCCCCCACTATCAATATCTTCATGCTACATTGAGCAGAAACTGAACTGGACTAACTATATAAATAGCGTGACTACAAGAGCAGGTAAGAGGCTGGGAATCCTGCAGAGAGTAACTTGCCTCCTGACTCCCCACAGCTTGTCAAGATCTACAAGGCACAAGTCAGGAAGGTGATGGAATACTGACTTATTGCCTGGATGGATGCAGCTACAACAGCAAGAAGCTTGACACCATCCAGAACAAAACAGCCCACTTGATTGGCTTCCACCAACATTCGATCAGTCCACCACCAATACACAGTAATGACAGTGTGTAACATCTACAAGATAGACAGCAGGAACTCACCAAGGCTCCTTTGACAAAAGCATAACAATGCCCATCTAGAAGGACACAGCATCAGATACATGAGAACACCATCTGAAAGTTCCTCTCCAAGCCACTCATTATCCTGGCTTGGAATTATCTCACTGTTTCTTCACTAACACTGGAAATCCTATCCTAACAGTGGGTGTAACTACACCACATGGGCAGCAGTGGTTCAAAAAAAGCAATTAATGGGCAATGAATGTTGATGCATCCAGTGAAGCCCACATGCTGTGAATGAAATTTTAAAAAAAACTAAAGGGTTAACATGTTATGAGATGAAATAGTCTCCACCGAATTAATAGTGAGTAATGTTGGAGTGCTTCACAGTGGAGGAAAAGCAATCCATTTCCAAGCAGCAACATGACAATTCCTAATCAATAGTGCTGCTATTTAATAAATGAGATTTCTTTTTGTTCTGCCCCTGATAGATAGACCTGATTTTGAAACACTGTTTTCTACAATTCACATCTGTATTACATATGAATTACTCCAAAAACACTTCCCTGTGAAATGATGGAGCTGATTAACAATCTACCTGCTGCACAGTAAATGTGTACCATGTTAACTTCATGCCATAATGTCAATACTGTTCTGCTGAAATTGGAATGAAATTAAATATTTCTTCAGAGGTCAGTGCGCCAGGAGAAGATTTATAACTGTCATCACTGCTCCACTCACACTCCACTGTTGATGGACTACTTAACATGCTAAACTAATGACTTTGAGGAATGAAACCTGCAGCAGCTTTTATGTAGAATACCAAATCAACAGTGGTGCTTTACTCCACAAGAATTTCCTTAATGCAATTATTTGGTGTTGTGCCGAGTTAAAATGCTCCCCTTTCATATCTGGGAGCAGAGTCCGAAGGCAGCCAGAGAAGCAGAAAGAACAGCTCACATCAACTGTAGGGGAAAAATATAATGGTCGGACACATTCCCTGAAAGGTGTACTGTGTTCCCTGGCAATATCCCTGGATAGTTCTGCGTGAATGAACCTTGTTCCCAAATGTCATGGAGATTATGCCCTGTGACCACAATGAGCGTGCTCCAACCCTCCCCCAAGTCATGCACAGTTTTCCTATGAAATTCCATTGAAGAGAATTAGCCCCAGATTCAAATTCGCTCAGTAATGGCTGTCACTAGTGTCACCGGCATAATGAGCGGTGACTAGTGCCAGGCCCTGGGGATATCCCTGAAGTCTAATTAGACTGTGCTGCACAGCCTCAGATAGTAGGAGTAAATATTGGCCTGTGTGTCTCCCAGATTACACTTAAAAAATATGATGACCCTATTCTACTGGTGACTATGATTCCCGACTGACATGGGTTTGTCCATCTTAATATAACTCCTTAGACATAGGACGATAGTACAAAAGTATGCACAGTTTAACAAAATTTCACATCGTTGGTGAAAGAAGTTGTAGTGTTCAACAGTTTGACTGAGCTATATTTGATTATGTTATTCTGATAATCCGATCTTTGGGCACTGTACTTGATTGCTTAAGTCTGTGTGTGGATCTAGAAAGGTAGAAAAACTGAAAAGATTTTGGAAAGACCTCTGACTGTGAGCTGAGACTGTATGTATAGAAAATCCTGTGAGTTCTGAGGTATTTAAAAGTGCTGTTTGTAAACCTGTTGTAGATTTGGAACTGTTGTCATCTCTGTATTGTCCTGCAATAAATTAAACATTGAGTCACACAGCAAACTATTGAATACATAACAGACATAACATACATGCAGATCTAGTGCTGGAAGTATAAAAATTCA
Organism: Carcharhinus amblyrhynchos; assembly: GCF_965287045.1. Taxonomy (NCBI): domain Eukaryota; kingdom Metazoa; phylum Chordata; class Chondrichthyes; order Carcharhiniformes; family Carcharhinidae; genus Carcharhinus; species Carcharhinus amblyrhynchos. Next base: position 138,096,854 of record NC_137327.1, read on the forward strand.
CCCAGATGCAATAGTGTTAAGGAGGATCATTGGAGGATAGTAAAACAGCATTCATTTTGCATCTGTTGAAAACACCTGATTACTATGTATTTCTGTATTTTCTGACTTAAGAATGTATTATTTATGTTAATATATGCACATTATTTGGAAAAAGTTGAAAACCATTGTGTTGAGTATTATAATGAGTATAACAGAACAGTAGAGCCAGGAGTCAAGGAGAGGAGGCGATTGAGTTTTAATGTAGGTTCAGGCGGAAAAGTTCTGCTCTTTGAAAGATTAGTCATGGCACGAATCAATTCCAGCCTTCCGGACTACCTGGATCCATTACAGTTTGCCTACTGCCGCAACATGTCCATAACAGACGCCATTTCCCTGGCCTTGCATTCAACCCTGGAACACCTGGATAAGGACACTTACATCACACTCCTATTATTGACTACAGGTCAGCCTTCAACACTACTATTCCCACAAAACTCATCTCCAAACTCCATGGCTTGGCCTCGGCACCTCCCTCTGTGACTGTATCCTGAACTTCCTAACTCACAGACCACAATCAGTAAGGACAATCAGTAAGGATAATCAGTAAGGATCGGCAACAACACCTCCTCCATGATCATCCTCAATACCAGTGCCCCACAAAGCTGCGTTCTCAGCCCCCTCCAATTCGATTTTCAGGTTTGCTGATGACACCACCGTAGTGGGTCAGATCTCAGACAATGATGAGACAGAGTACAGGAATGAGATAGAGAATCTGGTAAACGGGTGCAGCAACAATAATCTCTCCCTCAATGTCAACAAAAAGGTGATTGTCATCGACTTCAGGAAGCATAAAGGAGAACATGCCCCTTGTCTACATCAACGGGGATGAAGTAGAAAGGGTCAAGAGCTTCAAGTTTTTAGGTGTCCAGATCACCAACAACCTGTCCTGGTCTCTCCATGCCGACACTATTGTGAAGAAAACTCACCAAAGCCTCTATTTTCTCAGAAGACTAAGGAAATTTGGCATGTCAGCTACGACTCTCACCAACGCTTACAGATGCACCATAGAAAGCATTCTTTCTGGTTGTATTACAGCTTGGTATGGGCTCCTGCTCTGCCCAAGACTGCAAGAAACTACAAAATGTTGTGAATGTAGCTCAATCCATCACACAAACCAGCCTCCCATCCATTGATACTGTCTACACTTTCCACTACCCCGGCAAAGCAGCCAAAAAAATTAAGGACCCCATGTATCCCGGACATTCTCTCTTCTACCTTCTGCCTTTGGGAAAAAGGTGCAAAAGTCTGAGAACACATACTAAGCGTTTCAAGAACAGCTTCTTCCCTGCTACCGTCAGACTTTTAAACGGACTTACCTTGCATTAAGTTGATCTTTCTCCACACCCCAGCTGTGACTGTAACACTACATGCTGCACTCTCTCCTTTCCTTCTCTATGAACAGTACACTTTGTCTGTATGGCGTGCGCAAAACAATATTTTTCACTGTATACCAATACATGTAAGAATAATAAATCAAATCAAATCAATTCAAATCAAATTTAAATTTGTATATTTGAACCACTTATCCTGTTGGTTTTGATCCTTCTAAATGAAAGTGTACATCTTGCCCACAACACTGGTGGTATTGGAGGTAATTTAGTGCCTGGAAAAGCATGGCACACACTCGGATTTTGAAGCTACTATTTGCCTTTGGTTCTTTATACCTTTCCGGGCAAATGCTATTAAAATTCACATCATTGGAAATGTATAATTCAACAAAATATTTCTTAAAGGAAATGTGATTCTAAAGAAAACGTTGCAACTTTTTAAGTTATTGTTGCAAACAAAATTTCACAACAGGCAAATAAAGTTCGAGGATACTGTAATTTTTGCTAATAAAAAAACAATTTAAATAGTCAAATTGACACACAATAAGTAACAGAGTAAACAATGCCTACTGCAGACTAAATGGCGCCTCGTTCTGTGAAAAGCTGCCTGTTATATAGCTGTGTGTACATTGACAAACAGATTTTATTCAGGCATTTTATATAAGAAATATTAAATAATTAAAAACTCACAATAATTACTGAATTTTCTAACAGAGCAAGGTCTTAGCCCTCAATCCATCCAATTGTTTGAGTGCCCCTTCATCGCCCTTCATTCAAATTGAAGACATCAATTTTATCCGAAGAGTGTCAGAATCCTTTCTCTTGAAACCTTTCTGTGTGCCATTTGCTCAAAATTCTGTCAACGGGAATTATATAATTACAGAGCACACGGGTGACAAACCAATATCCTTTTGACAGAGGCTACTTTTAGAATCACAGCGTCATTGGATGATTACAACACCAGAAGAGGCTAATCAGCCCGTTGTATCTGTGCCGACTCTCTACAAGAACAACTCAACTAATTTGGCTCCCTGTCCTTTCCCTACAGTCCAGGAAAACTCTCCTCTTTGGGTGTGCACCTTTGTAGAGTCCCAATTGTTTCTGCCTCCGCTGCTACGCTCTCAGGTAATGCTTTCTGACTGTGTATAAGTGTTTTTCCAGGTCTCAATCTTCACAAAGGAGAATACCCACAGCTTCTCCAATCGATTCACATCATTGAAGTCCTTTATCCCAAGTACAATTTTCATAAATCTCTCCTGTACTGCCTTTAAACCCTTCATATCATTTCTAAAATAAAGTATCTAAAGTTGGGCATAATGTTCCAGTGCTCTGTAAAATTCATCACAAACTTACTTTTGTGCTCTGAGCCTCTATTTATAAACCCCAAGGTCCTGTAATTTTTTTTCCCATTTCCACGACCAGCCCCGTCACGCTCAATAATTTGTGCACATTGGCTGCAGTCCCCTCTGTTCCTGCACTCGCTTTAGAATTGTGCTCTTTAGTTTATATTGCCTCTCCTTGATCTTTCTACCAAAATATACTGGGTCACACATCACTACATTAAATTTCATCTGCTCCATTTCCACACATTGTGCAAATCTGTCTATGTCCTCTTGTAATTTATCCTCCTCACATTTCACAGTACTTTTAGAAGTTTCTTTCATGTGTTTTCTCATAGGTACAAAGGTTGCCATTTGCCCAGTTTTGAACTTTAAGTTCTGTTTCTCTTGTGGATTTGTCAGTGTAATTTCCACAACTCAAATTAAGCAATAAAAGTTGGTGTCTAAATATCTTTTCCCAGCTCCTTCACTTTTTCATGAAGGACAAGCCTTAATTATTGGGTAACGAAGGCTTTTGTTGAGTTTTCACCAGAATCAGCTATGGCTCTGCTCCTATCTTTGATACTGACACAAACATATGTTTAAAATAGGCTTACGTTAACACTGCAATGATGTTGCAATAAAAAGCCCCTAGTTGTTACACTCTGGCACTTGCTCAGGTACACTGAGGGAGAATTTAGCAATGCAACCTGACCAGCACATCCTGTCGGAGGAAACCAGAGCATCCGGGGGAAACCCACACAGACACAGGGAGAACGTGTATACTCCGCACAGACAGTGACCCAGTTCAGGAATCGAACCTGGGTCCCTGGAGCTGCGAGGTAGCAGTGTTAACCACTGTGCCATCATGCCTCCCGAGATATGATAGACAGATAGACACCTGGGAAACATTATGCACTGTTAAGAAACCACTGGATCTGTTGGGGATAAAATCCTAATAGGTTGGTGAAGATTTTAAATCATTAGACATTTTTTCCCTACGATCGTTGGTTAAATAAAGTTATGCCTTTAATTGAGACAGTGGCTTTTGCGAGCCTTGTATTGTCTGATTCTTCGGCAAAACCCAGCTATCTCGTAAACTCCACAACAGAATCTAAGTAACAGGAATATAAAAAGGCAGTTCATACACTTTGCTCCCAAGGTGGTCTGAACCTTCTACATGTTTGCAAAAAGCAGTTGGAATTAAGGAGACACCCAAACAGTGAAGAACCAATGGGATGTAAGGTTGGTTTAGCACTGCTGCCTCACAGTGCCATGGACCCAGGTTCAATTCTGGTCTTGAATGACTGACTGTGTGGAGTTTGCACCTCCTTTCAGTGTCTCCTCGGAGTCCTTCAGTTTCCTCCCACAGTCCAAAGACATGAAAGGTAGGTGGATTAGCCATGTTAAATTTCTCCTTCGTGTCCAAAGATGTGCAGTTGGATTAGCCGTAGTAAATGCATGGGGTTATGGGGATAGAGCAGGGGGGCCTGTGTTGATGCTCTTTTAGAGAATTGGTGCAGACGTGATGGGCTGAATGGCCTCCTTCTGCACTCTGGGGATTCTGTGGTTCTTTGGATAATGGCCAAAAGAATAAAATGCTTAAAAGAATAAGATCTCCATGTAGAATCCCAATCTCCCTTTGCTACACATTGCTATAATGGTTGTCGCTGTTAAATTAATAATTATTGAACGAATAAAACATTTAAATGCAATGTAAAGTTCTGATTTAGCAAAATTAGCATCATACTGCCTTGCCAAAGCTGACATTTTAAACAGAAAATGTTAGAAATATCCAGCAGGACATCTGTGGAGAGAAACAGATTTAATTAGCTTAAGAGTTAATCTTTTGATTTGATGACTATTCATTGGATAGTTTCTTTATTATTTCGTATTAATTGTTAAGTCCCAATTTTGCCAATTATTAAGTCAAGTTCTATCTACAAGTGTTTCTAACTTTGAAAGCAAGATTGGAGTCCAGTCCAGCAAGCCTCCATTTTAAAGTTCTCATCCCTGTTTCCAAACCCTACATATCCTCCTCCTCATCCTCAACCAACTTCTAATAATCTACCTTCTTCTGTAGCTCAGCACCAACTCTTATTCCCTTATGCTCCGGTGAAGCGCCTTGGGATGTTCTATTCCATTAAAGGTGTTACTGTGGCTGTTAGAAGTGTGAAAATTGACCAAGAATCAATTCCATGATGTTTCAGAGCATTTTACAGCTCTTCAGACGAGGCCTCAGCACTTTTGGCATTCCTTGTGATCACCACTTTCTTTTCAGATGTGAAAGCTGCATCAGTGGGTGCTAATGCTTTAGTGTAATACTTATGTCAAACTGGAGGATACAATTTAATTGGTGCTTCTTGTTAAAAGGCAAGTATCTATTGATGAACTGTCTAGCATTGCTAGATGCAATTAAATTGATTTTAAAGATTTTTAAGAACGTTTCTAACATTTAGTTTCTTTTTTAAAAAAGGCATATTGGGTGGGATTTTTTATGGCTTCACTTGAGTGGGGATGTGCATGGCAAATGCAGTATAATGTAGATAAATGTGAGGTTATCCACCACGATAGCAAAAATAGCAAGGTAGATTATTATTTGAATGGGTGTAAATCGAGAGAGGTGGATACTCAGCAGGACCTTGGAGTCCTTGTGCATCAGCTGGTGCAGCAGTTGGCAAAGAAGACAAATGGTATTTTGGCCTTCATAGCGAGAGAATTTGAGTGTAGGGATAGCGATGTTTTGCTGCAATTGTATAAAGTGTTGGTGAGACCACCACTGGAGTATTGTCTGCAGTTTTGGTGCCCTTTGCTGTAGAGGGAGTGCAGCGAAGGTTTACCATGCTAATTCCTGGGATGGCAGGTCTGTCATATGAGGAGAGACTGAGTTGGTTAAGATTATATTAGTTTAAGTCTAGGAGAGGGAGAGGAAATTTCATAGAAACTTATAAAATTCTAACTGGATTAGACAAGGTCGTTTCAGAAAGAATTTTCCTGATGTTGGGGGTGTCCAGAATTAGAACATAAGAACATAAGAAATAGGAGCAGGAGTAGGCCATCCAGCCCCTCGAGCCTGCCCCGCCATTCAATAAGATCATGGCTGATCTGTTGTGGCTCAGTTCCACTTTCCCGCCCTCTCCCCATAACCCTTAATCCCCTCTCTTATCAAGAACCCATCAACCCGCGTCTTAAAAATATTTAGCGAGGCAGCCTCCACCACTTCAACGGGCAGAGAATTCCAGAGATTCACCACCCTTTGAGTGAAGAAGTTCCTCCTCAACTCTGTTCTAAACTGCCCCCCCTTTTATCTTGAGGCTGTGCCCCCTAGTCCTACTGTCTTTTTTGAGCGGGAAGAGTCTTTCCACCTCTATCCTATCCATCCCATTCATCATCTTATACGTCTCAATGAGATCTCCTCTCAATCTTCTAAACTCTAACGAGTACAAGCCCAGTTTATTCAGCCTCTCCTCATAGCTCAACCCCCTCAACTCCGGTATCAGCCTAGTAAACCTCCTCTGCACTCCCTCCAAGGCCAAAATATCTTTGCGCAGGTGCGGCGCCCAAAAATGCACACAGTACTCCAGCTGCGGCCTCACCAGTGCCCTATACAGCTGCAGCAAGACCTCCCTACTTTTATATTCAATCCCCTTCGCTATGAAGGCCAGCATCCCATTCGCCTTCCTGACCACCTGCTGCACCTGCAGGCTGGGTTTTTGCGACTCATGCACAAGGACCCCGAGGTCCCTCTGCACCGTCACCTGCTGCAGTTTTTCGCCTCGTAAGTAATAGTCCTTCCTACCATTCTTCCTACCAAAGTGGACCACCTCACACTTGCCAACATTAAATTCCATTTGCCATTTCCTGGCCCATTCGCCCAGCCTATCTAGATCCTTCTGCAGACTCTCCACACCCTCCACACAATTTGCCGTTCCCCCAATCTTGGTGTCATCAGCAAATTTCGACACTCTACACTCGGTTCCCTCCTCCAGATCATCTATATAAATGGTAAAAAGCTGAGGCCCCAGCACCGACCCCTGGGGCACTCCACTAGTCACCATCCGCCAATCCGAATAGCACCCGTTGACCCCCACTCTCTGCCTCCTATTTGACAACCAATCTTCTATCCACGCTAACACCTTACCCCCAACTCCATGTCCCTCGACCTTCTGCAATAACCTCTTGTGAGGCACTTTGTCAAACGCTTTCTGAAAATCTAGAAAGACCACATCCACCGGCTCTCCTCTATCCACCACCCTAGACACATCCTCATAGAACTCCAGTAAATTTGTCAGATACGACTTCCCTTTAATGAAACCGTGCTGCGTCTGCATAATTTAATAATAATAATAATAAGGGGTCATAATTTGACAATAAGGAAATTAAATATTGCTCCTGGGGCTAAAGGGATCAAGAGATAAGTGGGGAAGGTGGGATCAGGGTATTTGATGATCATCCATGATCAGAATGAATGGCGGAACAGGCTCGAAGGGCCAAATGATCTCCTCCAACTTCTATTTTCTATGTCAGTTGAATGGTCAAGTTTCACCAGTTTTTTCTCATCACTGGGGATCAATCCCATAACTCTTCTCAGACCCATCTCTCGCACTTAAATATCCCTTGTTTCTCTTGGAGTGGGAAATATCACATTGGTATAGCGAAGGCTTTGAGATTCGGTCACATTCTCAGAAACTGACAGTGGCAGTTTTATTAGCCAACATTTAATTTGGGCAGCATGGTAGCACCGTGGTTAGCACTGCTGCTTCACAGCTCCAGCGAACCTGGGTTCGATTTCTGGCTTGGGTCACCGTCTGTGTGGTGTTTGCACATTCTCCTCATGTCTGTGTGGGTTTCCTCTGGGTGCTCCAGTTTCCTCCCACAGTCCAAAGACGTGTGGGTTAGGTTGATTGGCCATGCTAAAATTGCCCCTTAGTGTTCTGAGATGTGTAGGTTAGAGGGATTAGTGGGTAACTATGTAGGGATATGGGGGTAGGGAATGGGTGGGATTGTGGTTGGCGCAGTCTCGATGGGCCGAATGGCCTCTTTCTGTACTGTAGGGTTTCTATGTTTCTAATTCTTGATCTGGTGATCTGGAAGGATCTGTAAATGAGAAGCTCGTTATTCCTTTGGTCAGCTTAGTAATTCAAACCAAAAATTGCTTTCTCTTTCACATTATTCCATTTTTAAAAAGTATCGAGATAGCTCATAGGCAGTGAAATCCATGGTCTTATTCATTGGCAGCCTCAAACACTCAGATCACCAGATATATTCACTTGTTTGGGGTTTGGGGGGGGGGGGGGGGGGGGGGGGGCGAAGTGCCTCGATACCCGTGAGCAGGGAGGGAGGACAGGGACGGCAGATGTCTGTGAGAGGTTAAGTGGGCAGATGCCTGCTTCTGGGGGGAGGGGGTTGTGAAGGGTGTTGGGGGGTGGTGGGGAGTGATTGTGGGGGTTCCTCTGTCACCATGGGGGCATGAAGGAAGTTTATTTTATACGCAGATCGGCGCACCCTTTAGAGATGATGCCCCAACCTCTGTGGAGCGAGCCTTGCCAGCTCCACTCTGCCAGTCCTATCTCCATCCTGCCAGACTCTCCAGGCACTGAGCGCCAGTAAACCCGGAGTGAAAACTTGGCTGTGATTCTGGGGAGAAACATGCCGTTTTGTAGTCTGAACCTGACACTCAGCCAGATTCTGGGAAAATTCCACCCTCGGCACGTGCGATCATCCTTGGGAATAGAAACAGAAGCAAAGGAGTAAAAGCCTGGCTGATCAGTGTGGCAATTATCCATTCTCTCTGGAGTACAAGGGAGAAAATTGAGGGAGAAATTCATACAATGAACGAATCTGTGATATTTAAACTGTGTTGGTTTTATTGGTCCAAAGCTCAGGTAATTAGCTGGACCACTGATTCAATCTGTTGACAGTTAAGTCATTATAAAGCAGGCCATTTGCGTTCAGATGTACAACGTGATTCACAAGAGCTCAGTCAGGTAATAAACATAGCAACCTGAGGCTGTTAAAGCATGCAATATCTGACTGGTGGATTTTATTTCCTATTTTTACAGTTGAGCTATTCAGGGTAACACAATCAAAGAATATAGAGTGTAGGAAATGGAGGGACTGATGTGAGCGGAGCCGTTCTACTGATTGTTGAGGGCACTGGCAAAGCACACAGATTAGAGCGGGTTTGAGCCACAGCCGTAATCAATCACTGCTCGCTGTAGACCGCACTGCACCCGTGCATCAATCAGGAACCCCAAACTGGTGTTGTTTAACACAACATATACTCATCTTCATTGATGTCTGAAATGTTTGTGCTAAATTCTCCCCATTCACAGTGAAGGAGCTGCACACCAGAGGAACAAGGTCCCAGTGTTTTACACCCAGTTCATATGTGTGTGATCAAAAGAAAATTCTCCTTTATAATTTCACATCTGAATTTGCTCCGGTATGTGTGACTCATCAGAGAGTGAGATGGACTCCGCACGCCGCAGGACCATACTCATGTTTGATCAATATTGAGTTATTTTCACCTCAGTTGGAGGCAACAGTCAGGGTCCAATGATTGGTTGTAACATTCCAAGATTACAGGAGAGAGAAGACTTGCCAGTTCTTTATTGCAGTCAAGTGAGTGCTGCTCGAGAATGCACCCCTGCCCATGGCTCCCTTATTCTCCAGCAACCTTCAGGCCCCCACTATCTGGGTTCATACTTGCACATTGGCTCGAGGTTTATATCCATGAGCTTTACCCCACAGTGAGGTCTGTCAGGAGATGAAAGAAGAAAATTGAAAGGAGATGTAATAGCAGTTCCTCACATGGGAAATCTGACCATACAGTGTGCTTGGCAGTGTCCATTCTTGGGAAAATTATTGCACAACTCTGATGCCAACTCTCATGAAGCAATCAGTGCTATTGAATGTGTCACATTAACTTGGAAAAGATCCTTATAGTTTGTTCAAGTTTCAGTTTATAAAATCATGTGAGGTGTTGTCTTTCCTCACACACATTCTGTTGCTGCCGATATCAGTAAAGGAGAAAGAAGGAAAGTGTGCTTTTCACATCCTCACATTCCAATATATATCCATTAGAACATAGAACATTACAGCGCAGTACAGGCCCTTCGGCCCTCGATGTTGCGCCGACCAGTGGAACCAATCTAATGATCCTCTAACCTAAACTATTCCAATGTTATCCATATGCCTATCCACTGACCATTTGAACGCCCTTAAAGTTGGCGAGTCCACAACTGCTGCAGGCAGGGCATTCCACACCCTTACTACCCTCTGAGTAAAGAACCTACCTCTGACATCCGTCCTATAATTACCACCCCTTAATTTAAAGCTATGTCCCCTCGTGTTAGCCATCACCATCTGAGGTAAAAGGCTCTCACTGTCCACCCTATCCAATCCTTTGATCATCTTGTATGCAATGGACTACATCTAGAGTGTAGTGTTATGGGTGGCATGGTGGCACAGCTGCCTCACAGTACCAGTGGACCCTGGTTAGATTCCGGCTTTAGGTAACTGTCTGTGAGGAGTCTGTGCATTCTCCCCATCTCTGCGTGGGTTTCCTCCAGGTGCTCTGGTTTCTTCCCACAGTTTGAAAGACGTGCTGGTTAGGTGGATTGGCCATGCTAAATTCACCCTCAGTGTACCCAAACAGGCACCGGAGTGTGGTGACCAGGGGATTTTCACAGTAACTTCATTGCAGTGTTAATGTAAACCTATTTGTGACACCAATAAATAAACTTAAAACTTAGTTCCTGTTGTGTGATAAACCTGGCCACCAAGTTCCAAAAATAGGAAATTATATAATGGAACAATGGATCTGTTTTGATTAACAAGCTTGAATATTTCTTACTTCACCAGAATAACTCCTTTCACTTCTTCAGTAGCTGAATGGAATCTTTGAATTACACTGGAACACATACAGCGGACTTCAGTTTCATGTTTCTTCTACAACAGCACCCCTGACAGAGCTGCATTGTGAACCTGAGCGTACAAAAACTATAGTCAGGAAAAGACCAGCTGCTGCAACAAGCCTCCCCCGTTTCCTCTCCCCACTGCTGACATGACCCCTCGTAGCTCTGGGACAGGAAAGCAAAAGAAAAATAAAACCAGGGCCAAAATGGCAAAGGGAGGAAGAGAGAGAGAGAGAGAGAGCAAGGGGTACAGGTGAATACAGGTGATGAAAGTGTGATATAAAGTAGCTCAATCTATTAAATAAAGCCCATTGGGGTTTTAGCTTTTATTGGCTTACAATGACAGTTATACAGAGCAACACATGGGGTAGAATTTTACAACATCATTGCACCCCTTTTACAGCAGGAAAATGTCACAAGATCAGGAATGGTGTCTCTTTTTGCACCCATTCCCATTTTACCACAAAAATCGACACGATCAGGACTCCACCCAAAATGGGTCAAGAGTCAATTTGCATTTTTTTTGCATTCTTTACAATGTCATCGGTGAGTTTCACTCCCAATCGTCCCAGCTCACCTGCATTAACCACCTCGGTCGCTGCAGTTGGATCGATGTGTATAAAAGTCACATTCAGGTGCCTGAGCAGAGGGGGTGAGTGAGGAGGTAAGTCTCTACTTTCAGACTGCTCCGTACCACGCCTTCCAGACCGTCAGTGGAGACCTTTGCGGCATTTCCCAACCATCCGTCTGCAAGTGTGTGAAGAAGGAGGTTACAGATACCCTGTCTGTCTGAGCTGGCTACTATATCAAATTTAACCTGGACCAGGCCCAGCATGAGACCCAGGCTACAGGATTTGCAGTCATCGCGGAGATGCCAAATGTGCCGGGGGCTGTAGGCTGCACTCACTTTGCCAGCGAGGCCCCGGTGAAGAATCCAGGAAGACTCATGAATAGAAAGGGCTTCCGTTCAGTAAATGTGCAGTTGGTGTGTGACCATCAGCTGAATATTGTGGCAGTGGGCAGTGACAGCTTCATATTGTCAGACCTGCTGAGATTTCCCAGCGCTCTCTGTTTTTGTTTCAGCTTCCAGCATCTGTAATATTTTGCTTCATTGTTCATTGCTTTTAGATTTGCCCTCATAATAAAGTTCTTGCACCTTAACGTACTTTCTCTATTAAATGCATTGTTTCTCGGGTTTGGGTGGAACAAGGCAGTTCGGCTGCCAACCGTATAACACATCACCATCTTGTGGAATCGTTTCTGAACTGCAGCCTCAAATTATCAGTAGGAGAAGACTGCCCAGAAACTCTCAACAGGAGCGGGAACTAATTCTCACCCTCACCAGCTGGGCAGTAAACTGGCAAATGAAAGTAAGGTGGATTTTATAGCAGGTCGTTGCACTCCACCAGTCAGTGGAGATGAAAACTGCCCCCGTTTATTCCTGTTGACTATTACAGAACATTATATGGGGATAGCTAAAATGGCATCTTTCTGTTCCAGTGGATGTGGTGTATATTCCATTCTAACGTATCCTGCGTACAAAATTTCTCAATTAATACAATAGATTAGTTTTCATTAAACCTAAGCAATGAACAGTGAGTGGACTGCAATGGTTACCGTGGGAACTAATGAACAACTAATATTCTCTTTCATAACTCAAAAGCTGTGTTAAAATTATTTTTTAAATTATGCATCAGAGCAAGTACCCAGCAAATGCACACAAATAAAAAAGAGTGACATTTGTTATTGCAAAAGCTTTCTGCAGATATTGATATCACTGAATCAACAACAATTTACACTTATCGAGTATAATTCATGTAGAAAAATGCCTCTAAGTGCTTTAGAAAAGTATGGTTAGCTACAATGGACATTGAGGTGTCAGGAGGGGTGACAGAACCTTGATGAAAGAGGTGGGTTTAAAGTTTATTTATTGATATCACAAGTAGGTTTACATTAACACTTCAATGAAGTTATTGTGAAAATCCCCAAGTCATCACACTCAGGGAGAACTTAGCATGGCCAATGCACTCCACCAACACGCCTGTTGGACTGTGGGAGGAAACCAGAGCACCCGGAGGAAACCCACGCAGACATGTGGAGAATGTGCAGATTCCACAGACAGTGACCCAAGCTGAGAATCGTACCCGGGTCCCTGACACTGTGAGGCAGCGGTGCTAACCACTGTGAAGGAGATCTTCACAGAAGGAGAACAAGGTGGAGTGGCAGAGTTTAGCAGAGAAACCCCAGGAAATTTAAAGCTGTGAAGATTGACAGTAGATTCTGGGGATGGACATAAAAATTATTTGAAAGATATGAAGCAATGAGTATTTGTTAATAGAGTTCTGTCAATGATTGGAGGCATTGTGGTCAGGGGAATATGAATTGGATACCTCAGGACTTAGTGTTGAGGGCACTGATGTTTCCAGTTTGCATAAAGGATATGGATTAATTGGAAACCCAATGCAAAGTGGTTGGTTTGCAGATGATACCGAACTGGGAGGGACAGTGAATTGGTGAGGCAACTCAGTAACTACAGAATGTGGTAGACAGGATCTGGAAGTGGGCAGAACAATGACAGATGAAATTTAATACCTCACAAAGCCCCAATGCTCATGAATGGTATTGAAATAGCTAAACAATGAAGCTGAATGAGATCCGAGGGTTTTAACAGACTTGGCACTAAACGCAACTAACCAATGTAGAGTAGCAATCAGCGGAGCCAATAGAACGTTGAACTTGAACCAAACGAGTGGAACATAAGTCAAAGGAGCTGACAGTAAAACTTCTCTTTGAATACTGATCCAGTTCCAGTTACCTAGAAACAGGAGAACAATTTCAATGCTGGAGACGGCACAGGAAAAAGTCAGGAAGTGACAGGATCTGAGCTGTGAGAAGCCTAACTTCTCAGTGTATAAAAAGATAATTATATAAAAGTAGGTACAGAGGAGATATCAGGGGTAAGTTTTTCACTCAGAGGGTGGTGAGTGAATGGAATCGGCTGCCTTCGGTGGTGGTAGGGGCAAACTCACTGGGGTCTTTTAAGAGACTTCTGGATGAGTATATGGGATTTAATGGGATTGAGGGTTATAGATAGGCCTGGTAGGTATGGATATGATCAGCGCAACTTGTGGGTCGAAGGGCCTGTTTGTTCTGTAGTGTTCTATGTTCTATGTTCTATGTATATATGACTGTTAAAGGTATGGAGAAAGTTAACCTAGAACATTACTTCCAATTAACCTGCACAAATAAAACAAGGAAACACAGGTTTAAGTTGGGGCAAGGTACTTTAGGACAGATATCAGGACATTTTTCTTTGCACACAAAGTGATCACTGTGGAATAAAATTCCATAAAATCAATGGAGGCAACAAGGCTGAAATTTTGTAACAAACAATGAGAGCTAAAAGGTTGGAAAATGGGGGTTCCTGATCTTTCCGAATATATTTGAACCATCAGATTGCATCTTCTCTGTTGAACGCTCTGGGACGTTTTATTGCACTATTGAAATCGTTTTCCTGGTGCAGCAGCTTAACAATGGATGGCTCTTTATAATGCAATGCTTTCTTAATGCATTATCCATAAGCCTCAAAGTCATAAAGTGATATATAGTCTGCCTCTCAATTCAGGTTTGTTTAATTTTTCCAATGTTAACACTAAATTCTCCCTGTAATGTGCAGTTTACATTGCTTAATTCAAACTAGTGGGTGATTCTTCTTTTATCACAAGGGGATCCAAACTACCTGAAGCAACTGTTGTTCTAGAGATCTGTCATCTTAATACTGACCAGTGTTACTCAGACATTCACTGGAAGCCTGGTGCTTTCAAATAACTGTTTCGAAAGGAAATCCTGAGAACAACCTGGTTGTACACGGGATCTTTACGACTGACAGACTGAAACATTACCAGGGGCTGGAGTTGATGCTCCATCTCCACACAGTGGACCTGAAGGCAAGGGATGTATGTATAATCCAGTACATGTGTAACCTGGCCACCCCTGCACCCAATACAATTTTATCAGCAGTGAGGGTGGGGCAGGTGACCAGTAGATGGAATTTAAGGTGGCAATTAAAAACCACTAAAGGACCTCACCCTGCCATTACTGGGATTTAACCAGCAACGAGGGAGGCAAAGACCCAACTCGGCAGGTTTTTCCTGTGGGAGTGGAGGGCAGCACCTCGTAATCATCCTCTGGGTCTAACGGAGCCCCATTTCCAATCCCCGATGTTATTACCACACACAGCTCCCCACCCAGTCCCCCCATGATCTCTCAAACTTAGCCATCCCGAAACACCCCTCAGTGAGATCCCCAAACCCTTCATAAGTCACAACACAGCGCCTCCTGCCTCCTCAAGCCCCTCGGTTACAGAACCGGCAGTGATCACCTGTGCCGCTACTCGAGAGCTGCCAACATTGGATTGGCTGGCAGCTCTCCGAGGTGATAATTAATGGGTAATTCATGGCTATGGGGCAACAGTTCTTCTGCTGGGAGGTGGGTCCTCCCCCACTTCCCCAGTGAAACCCTAGAATCCCTACAGTGCAGAGAGAATCCAAACAACCCACCAAATCTGCATCGACCCTCCAAAAGAGCATTCGACCAGGCACACCGCCGCACCCCCCCCCACCGCACCCCCCCCATCCCCCAGTAACTCCATGCATTCATAGAATCATAGAAACCCTACAGTATAGAAGGAGGCCATTTAGCCCCATCCAGTCTGCACTGGCAACAATCCCATCCAGGCCCTATCCCCGTAACTCCACATATTTGCCCTGCTAATCCTTCTAACCTATGCATCGCTGGACACTAAGGGGCAATTTAGCGTGGCCATTCAACCGAACCTACACATCTTTGCGTGTGCACTGGAGCACTCAGAGGAAACCCACACAAACAGTGACACAAACTGGGAATCGAACCCAGGTCCCTGGAGCTGTGACGCAGCAATGCTAAGCATTGTGCCACCGTGCTGCCCCATCTCACTAATCCACCTGACCTGCACATCTTTGACAATAAGGCACAATTTAGCATGGCCAATCAGCCTAACCTGCACATCTTTGGTCTGTGGGTGGAAACGGGGACATTTGGAAGAAACACATGCAGAACATAAGAACATAAGAAATAGGAGCAGGAGTAGGCCAACTAGCCCTTTGAGCCTGCCCCGCCATTCAATAAGATCATGGCTGATCTGTCGTGGCTCAGTTCCACATTCCCGCCCTCTCCCCATAACCCTTAATCCCCTCTCTTATCAAAAACCCATCAACCCGCTTCTTAAAAATATTTAGTGAGGCAGCCTCCACCACTTCAACGGGCAGAGAATTCCAGAGATTCACCACCCTTTGAGTGAAGAAGTTCTTCCTCAACTCCGTTCTAAACCGCCCCCCCTTTATCTTGAGGCTGTGCCCCCTAGTCCTACTGTCCTTTTTGAGCGGGAAGAGTCTCTCCACCTCTATCCTATCCATCCCATTCATCATCTTATACGTCTCAATGAGATCTCCCCTCATTCTTCTAAACTCTAACGAGTACAAGCCTAATTTATTCAGCCTCTCCTCATAGCTCAACCCCCTCAACTCCGGCATCAACCTAGTAAACCTCTGCAAACTCTGCACAGACAAGGGTGGAATTGAACCTGGGTTTCTGGCGCTGTGAGGCAGCATTGCTAACCACTAATTCCTGCCTCAGAACCTCAGTGTTTACAGAAATGGTCACTGTTGTAGCCCCAAGCTTATTGATTTTGCCTTGGGGTCCTGAATAAAGCTCCAGCATCTCTCAAATCCAATCCACCCGAAAACTAAATTATTTCTCGGGTTGAAATCATGCACAATGTGCATCTTGGGAATTTTCTCTCCCTCTCGTCTCAGCCTCCCATCCATTGACTCTGTCTATACTTCCCTCAACAAAGCAGCCAGCATAATTAAGGACCTTACGCACCCTGGACATTCTCTCTTCCACTTTCTTCCATCGGGAAAAAGATACAAAAGTCTGAGGTCATGTATGACTCAAGAACAGCTTCTTCCCTGCTGCTGTTAGGCTTTTGAATGGACTTACCTCGCATTAAGTTGATCTTTCTCTACACCCCAGCTATGACTGTAACACTACATTCTGTACTCTGTCATTTCCTTCTTTATGAACGGTATGCTTTGTCTGTATAGCGTGCAAGAAGCAATATTTTTCACAGTATGTTAATACGTGTGACAATAATAAATCAAATCAAATAGTGGGCAACCTGCAACCTGGAGGTCAATGTGGCCCATCGGAAGTCTGAGTGTGGCCCACGAGACATTGTGTTGACTGTTGCTTTCACGCAGAGCTGCCACATTCTGCCGATTTCCATCTGCATAGTTTTTTTTCTCCTGATGTGACTGAAATGAGACGCATGGAAAGAAAGGAAGGGCAAATGAAGTGTGTGCTGATAGCTCACAACATTGACTGTGAGAACCGTGCGCTCCCTCTGCACCCAAAGTATAAACGCTTGTTTCGTTTTCACCATTTGCAATTGGAGATAGTTCTGGCAAAATATAAACGATTAAGCATTTTCTAAAACGTATTTGTGAAATATTTAGCATGTGCCCAATTCAATCTTATTCGGGGCTCACGGTTAGTGGACAAGCCCGATTTCAATCTTGCGACTCGTTGAGATGAAGGAGGGTCACTCGTGCTGCCTACTCACTGGCCTAGGTTGCCCGTCACTGTTCCGCTCCTTTTGAAATTCATTGAAATGAGGAGAAGAGGGGTGGGGGTGGGAAACAGGTTCAGACCATTAGCTACAGTGAAAGGCTTCGAAGAAACTAATGAAGACCACATGTACTACCCCCAACCATCTATTCTGTTTAATAAGAAAAAGCTAAAACTTGGATGGACACACATGTTGGCAATCCTCTGCTCCTTTCCCTAGTCCAAGCTAATGCTTGTTAGATTTGAATTCTGCATAGAGTGTGCATTTGCTGTAAAATGTAAGTGAAGTTCTTCAGGAATGTTCCCCTTTGAGCTCTCCCACAGCTGGTTCCACTTATGCCCAAAATCGGATGATCCATGTGCTTTCAATTGCTTTCTGACAGTAAGCAGAAATATTGGTATGGGGGAGTCCTGGAATTTTCCTGCTGTTACTCATTCTGGACTCATAGTGCTCTCTGTTTGGAGACTGTTACCACAAGCTGTCAGTTTAATGTTAACAGAGCTGCAGAATTCCAGAGATAAATTTTGCTGGAATGATTTAATAGATTGGGACAGCGTGCTCCCCAGGCTCACCCTGTAAAAAAAAGTTCGATCCTAAAATTGTTCATTACTTTTGTGTGTGCGGTGTGGGGAGGGGTTGGATTCAGATCTGGCATTGAATTGCTGAACTTTGTAGACATTAATATTATTTAATACAGAAAAAATAATGCTCAAACACAGGGAAACTTTCAGCACCTTGATTGCCATTTGCACCAAATATCCGGGAGATATCAAGGTTGTTTTTAAGGACAATAGCTGGGATTTTTACTGACACACTGCCCCAAAACTCACAGAACAACATTCTCGCCCTGGGGCAGGCGAGCGGTAAAATTCCAGCAAATAGAGAAGCCAGGGGCAACAATATACATTCCAATAGAGAGCCCAGAGTTACATCAGTGACAAAATGTTACTGCTGACATTGAAGAAATTTGCTCACAAATATCCAGCATCCTGCATGGTGTGAATTTCACCCAATGCCAATGTTAATTATCACCCCCGCTCCAATCCATGTCCAGCAAAAATGATGTCACCAAAGCAGTGAGCAGCCAATCATCTTGAAGAATTCTCCCAGACAGCAAATCACGAAACAGGAAGCACTGATTATCTTTCAGAGGAAGTTATGTAGGGATGTCATGTCGGAGGGGGTGTTGTGACAGAGTGGGCAAATTCACACAGGTAACAGGAAGCATTGGGGTGGGAGTCACAGACGCACGGAGCGACGAGGGTAAGGGCTCTGTCATGGCTGCTCAGTGCTCACAGAGGTGTCCTTGATTCATCACATCATGGAGTCTGTTGAGTTGGTCTTTCTACTGATTGGGACTGAGCAGTAGCAGACGCAATGGCGTGCTGTCGGATATTGCCGTGCTGCCCTCAATGGTGTGTGGGGCTGGAGGCCTGTCATTCACCTGTAGCTCTGATAGACTGGATACCCCCAGGGCCCCCTGGGCGGAAGGCCATGGGCTGTGCACCAGCCAATTCTCATCCCTTTGTTTGCTACATGGGCCCCATGGAGGCCCAAGCCATCAGCGCGATTCACTCCATTTCTCTCACTGGAACCAACACGCTGCCAAATTCTGGTAAGATTTCCCTCTATGGGGGTACCTACATCACATGGCCTTCAGAAGTCAAGAAGGTAATTCACCACCGTCTTCTGAAGGACTAATAGAGAGACAGGGCATTGCAGATCTTCCAGGGAAATTGATTAATAAGTGACATTATGAAAGGGAGATTTTAAAGAAAAAGAAATGGAAGAGGAATGAAGAGAATATCAATGTTGGATGGGTTTGAAAATTGAAGGATTTTATTTTTGTAAAATTAAACGACAGAGTGCTGAGGACTTGCTCTTAGGCAAGCAGATACCAAGATAGAGATGATGACAGTTAAAAACAAAGTTATTCTTCATCCAACAATGTTTGGCCTTTTCAAAGGTTTTTACAGTGAGACATAACAAGTGGAAATTTACATCAAATCAGTGATTTCTAAGTGATTTTCACCGAGGGGAAAGCCCAGTGAAGGAGTGGGGATCACTGGCAACAACTTCTGGATTCCCTGTTCACTGACAATTTCATTGTTATCACAACCACAAAACCTGAGCCCAACATCTATACACAGCAGAGAAATTACAACAATGGATCATGAATGAGTGTTGAGGAAAAGAAACTGAGTCAGGATGGACAAAAAGCACAAGAGCCTTAGGAGGTTTTAAAAGTCAGGGGGGTAGAGGAGGGATGCCATGTGAAGGAGTTCCAGAGGATGGAGTGAAGGAGACTGAAAACTGGGCTATAGGTGTGAGAGCAGAGGATGTGGGGGAGGACTAGAGGGTACACACAGGAATTTCAGATTGAATATCATGGATGCAAGGAAAGGGAAAGGGTTTAAAATGAGAATGAGAAGTTTAAAGTTGATTCTCTGGAACACAAAAAGTCAATTGACCATGGTGAGTTCCCTTTATTTACAAACTTATCACCACTCCTAAGGGTGCTTCAGGAATACAGCCAGGATCCACAGTGTCAATTGATTTGATGCTCCTTATTATATACACAGGTGAGACTCCCTGATTGGGCAGGCAATCATTAGTTCAGATGGACAGCATGGACAGTGCAGGTTTGGAGGGCCGAAGGGCCTGTTCCTGTGCTGTAATTTTCTTTGTTCCTTGTACCTCAGTCAAGGAGCTCACACTGCAAAAGGCCAACCACAATGGCCTCATTGAGGTCATTACAGAGTATAAGAGTGATAGGGATTGAGGTCAGAGCTTAGGTCAGACCTGTAGTTGTGGGGGCCAGAGTAAAGGATACACAGCTGACTATGCTATCCCTAACCAGCAATTGGTTAAAATGAGAATGTGCTCCATTCTTAAGCACTAACATTCCTGCTCAATCAGCAAGACAACAGAAAACCACCAGTATATTTTAGAAATATTTAAGGCAGCTTTACAGTGGGTTGAAATATTTCAGTCTGATCTATATCCTCACTGTGTTTTGGAAACATGTGGGGAAAAATAAAATTGCTAAATGCTTCTTCAGGAAGACAGTGCCACTTTTAAAGAGCGTGTAAACAATTACTGAATTCATGAGATAACAGCATAAGCACACGTGTTATGCACGGGTTCTGTTTCTGTGGTACATTGTAAGCCAATGCATCATTTACAGTGTATTGTATTAATTACTTTTAATTATGCAACCGTGCTTTTATTTCTTTTATGTTAATGAGTGTGAGCTGGTTGTGGTGGAGTCCTGTGGGCAGAGCTTGTCTCACGGTGGTATGAAGATGGAGCTACAGTAAATCATTTTTAACTGAAGGTGTCGCTGAGGTTCATATTGAATCGTTAGAAATAAAGACAGCTTGTACTAAACACATGCACATACACGCACGCACACACACACACACACACGCATGCACACATAGGCACACGCACACACATGAACACACACCATACATGTACACATGCGCACACATATGCACACACATGTATGCATGCACACACACACAAACACACACACAAACAGGGAAGCTCCGTGAGGTGCTGATTTGCCACAGACACTTTATTCATCATTCTTCCTCTTCATCCCTGTGGTTGTTGAAACTGTTGAGCCCTTGTAACGCGTGCTGTGGTCCCTTTAATAAGTAACCTTTCCTTTGTCAGGATTGACACACAATTCTCCTCGATTATCCCCCCCCACCCGCCCACCCACTTCCTAAAATCTTCATTCCTCTATCCTCAGCCTCTTGTGATTCTCCGTGTCATTTCCTCTCCATTTTTGACCTGGTCTTCAGAATTTCCCCCAAAATTCTCCCCAGCTTTCTCTGAGGTCACCCCCTTCCACTGTGCCCCTCCCTGTCCCTGTGACCTTCTCCAGCCCCTACACCCCTCCCTTTCGCGGGGGGGGGGGTAGGAGGATGAGGATTTATAAAGTCATGAGGGGAATAGATAAGATAAATAGCCAAGGTCTTTTCCCCCAGGGTAGAGGAGTCCAAAACTAGAGGGCATAGTTTTAAGATGAGAGGGGATGATTTAAAATGGACCTGAGGGGCAACCTTGTCACATGGAGGGTGATGCGTGTATGGAAGGAGCTGCCAGAGGAGGTGGTAGGGCTGGGTACAATTACAACATTTAAAATGCATTTAGACAGGTTCATGGATGTGAAAGTTTAGAGAGATATGGGCCAGATGCAGGCAAGTGGGACTAGCTCAGTTCAGGAAACCTGGTTGGCTTGGACGAGTTGGGCCAAAGGTCCTGTTTCCGTATTGTATATCTCTATGACTCAGCTCCCTCCCCTCTTTAAAAACATAATTTCCAACCCACCTCCCTCACCAAAATGTTACACCCTCATTTTGTTATGTGTCCATTTTAAATTTGTGCCCCTGTAATGCACATTGGAGCATTTAAAATCAAGTTGTTGTCATTCCACTTCTGAAATGGTTAGCACAACAGGACGGCAGCTAGAGGGATTTCTTAATGTGGGAGAAAATGGACGTTAAAAATGTGAAACAGATTCTCCAACTAATCATTGGTTTAAAACAAGATAAAGAACAAATATGAAGGATCGGTGATTAGACTGGGAGTTGCTTTGCTTTTCATTCAATCTGATTTCAGTCGATATTTTATTCACTTCTCGTGGTCAGACAGTGAAATAAGTCAGATACACTGTCAGAAATCCCAGCAGTTTTTGGAAAAGGTTTCTGTAAATCTGTCAAATTATCATTGAGATACAACATGTGTGACATCAGGATTCCTCCCTTCAGAAACCTTTTTAAAGATCAATTATATAGAATTATAATAAGCTCTCCATCTACCTCTTTGAATATATTTGTCTAAATATTTAGACTTGATCACAGAGAGGGTTATAGCCAAAGACATTGACAGCCAGAAAGAAAGAGGCTCATAAATAGTGGGATCACATCGATCAAGAGAGTGCTTGAACAGAAGCATAAAATCTACACCAGCACAGAGAGACTTAATGAATATAAAAAATGAGAGTGGACTAACAGAGAAAAGTACAAAGAAATGCTGACACTGAAAGAGAAAGAAATATCAAAAGAGGGCAGGAAATACAGAAACAAAATGAGGTAGGCACACATATTTACAGGAACAG
The DNA here is from genome assembly GCF_965287045.1 of Carcharhinus amblyrhynchos. Classification (NCBI taxonomy): domain Eukaryota; kingdom Metazoa; phylum Chordata; class Chondrichthyes; order Carcharhiniformes; family Carcharhinidae; genus Carcharhinus; species Carcharhinus amblyrhynchos. The sequence goes on from NC_137327.1 coordinate 138,119,257, forward strand.
AGACAGACACATGTCCTGGTGTACAGCTTCACAAGGGAAAAAAAAATAAGGATATGTGTTTGCTGAAGCTGGGCCATAAAAACTGCGAGACTCACATAAAAGCAGCCTTGATACTGGGAAAAAAATTGGAAACCCTGAGATGTTGAAAACCTGCAAATATATTAACCCTGAATGGGCTGTCAGTGCCAAAGGAGCACCATTTGCTGATAGCTGCCCACACAATGGCCTTCTCAGTGTCGATTCCCGCGAATCCTGAGTCTTTTCCAGCAAATTTGTTACATCTGTGACTCGGGCAAGAAACAGTAAGTCTTGTCAACAAACCGGACTAAAGAATCCTCACTGAGACAGTCCAAAGCATGAAATATAAAGAGAGAAGTATAAATTATAGCTAATTGATGTATAAACGCAAACTGAAAATTGGGAAACACAAATTAGATTGAGAGGAAGATTTAAAAATAATAAATCTCAATGTTTTAAGTGCGGCGCAGTGGCAGAGTAGTTAGCATTGCTGTCTCACTGTGCCAGCGACCCAGGTTCAGTTCTGGCCTTAGGGTGACTCTGTAGAGTTTGCACATTCTCCCTGTGTCTGCGTGGGTTTCCTCCAGGTGCTTCAGGTTTCTCTCACAGTTCAAAGATCTGCAGATTAGGCTGATTGACCACGATAAATTGCCCTTTAGTGTCAGGGAGATTCGCAAGGTAAAGACATGGGATTATGGGGATAGGGCCTGGATGGGTCTGTTGTTGGTGCAGCCCTGATGGGCCGAATGGCCTCTTTCTGCTTTGTGGGGACTCTATGCCTCTGGATTCATTTTCTTCTGAAGCAATGAGATTGGATTTGGGAATTTGCAGTCTGTATAAATTGATTTTACAAAACCGGGCCATCTGGGCAACATGTCCAACTTTGCTAATAAATTTTAATTTTATACTCTGCCCTTATTGTCGTACCGTTAGGACAAGTGATAATGTCAATGTGACTACAGTAATTTCTTCCCAGAATGGAAGAGGTCGTGGGATGGAAAGAGTTAACCAAATCAGGTTCAAAGCAGAACAGGCCTTGGGGGCTGAGATTAAATCCTTTGAGGTAATATGAATCTTATTGAAGTTCCCTTAGCAACAAGTCCTCTGTTTAGGGTCACTACAGCAACAGTGTGTTCTGGCCCCTTGCCCTGAAGACTGGGAGAGGAGTGAGATGTAGTTGTTGGAGCATTAAAAGGCAGCTGGACAAAGAGAGAAATAGGAAGAGGTCCCTTCAGCCACGTTCTGAGCTTGGAGCAGATTAGGAAATAACAAGTACCCTGACAACCTCTGCCTCCTTAAAGCTTGAAATTAAAATATAGAATGGCAGCATATGAATATTAATACATTTTCCTAAAATTCCCTTGTTTAGTAATTAGCATTGGCTTTATTAAGTTGCTTAAAATGAATAATTTATCAAATCCACTAAATTGTTCATAAATTGCTATCCCGCAGCAGAATTTAAAAGGCATAATTTTTTTAACAATTACAAAACGTTAACCACCCCGTTACTCGCCATCCTCTTGAACCCTAAGTGGAGCTTCTGACTTCCATATTCTTTTCATTACAAAGATTGTGTATTTCCACCTCCAAAAGCTTGCACCATTTTCCCCATTGCTTTGGCTGCCGGCTACTAAAACCCTCAGAAATGCTTTTGCACTTCTGGGCTCAACTATTCCAATGCTGCCTTGGCTGATCTCCCATCTTCCTTCCTCAATGGGCTTGAGCTCAGCCAAATCTTTGGCTCATATCTTTACACACACCAAGCCCCATTTACCCTTTACCTCTATGCTCAAAGATGTACTTTGGCTATTGGTCCACAAGACGTAACATGGGTATGTAAAGAGAAAAAGGCTGACGAAAATAATGTAGGCACCTTACAATCAGAATTCATAACGGGAAATAAAGAAATAGCTGAGGAATTAAATTTGTACTTTGCTTCAGTCTTCACAAAGGGAGATATGAATAATGTGCCAGAAGTACTGAGAGAAATATGTTTTAATGAGAAGCTGAAGGAAATCAGCATTGTTAGATAAATGGATTTGGCAAAATTTTGGGATTGAAGGTGGATAAATCTCTAGGTCCTGATAATCTTCATCCCAGAGTACTGAATGAAGGGTCTTTGGAAATAGTAGATCCAAATAGTCACTTTCCAAAACTCTTTGGACTCTTTGGAATGGTTCCTACAGATTTGAGGGCAGCTAACGTAAGCCCGCTATTCAAAAAGGGAAATAGACAGAAAACAGGGAACTATAGAGCAGTGAGCCCAACGTTGGTACTGGGGAAGCTGATAGGGTCCATTATCAAGGATTTCATAACTCAGCATTCAGAAGGCAGTGGTACAACCAGACACAGTCAGCCCGGATTTACAAAAGGGAAAACCGTGCTTGATGAATCTATTGGAATTCTTTGAAGATGTAACTAGTAGAGTTGACGGAGGAGAACTAGCGGATGTGGTTTATTTAGACCTTTGGCTTTCGACAAGATCTCACACAACAGACTACTCTGTAAAGTTAAAGCACATGGGATTGAAGTAATGTCTTGAAATGAACAATAAGCTGGTTAGCAGATAGGAAGCAAAGAGTTGACATAAATGGGATTTTTTCTGATTGGCAGTCAGTGACTAGTGGAGTTCTGCAGGGATCTGTGCTAGGACCCCAACTGTTCACATTATATATTAATGATTTGGAAGAGGGAACTGAATGTATTTTCTCCAAATTTGCAGATAATATAAAGTTGGGTTGCAAGGTGAGCTGTGAGGAGGATGCAGAGTGATTTCTTCTTGAACTCAGACAACATTCTGAGTTCAAGAACTTAGCTGAGTTCAAGAACTTAGCTGAGTGTGTGGCAGATGCAGTATAATGTAGATAAATGTGAGGATATCCACTTTGGTAGCAATACTAGAAAGATAGACTATTACTTGAATGGATGTAAATTGAGAGAAGTCGATACTCAGCAAGACATTGGAGTCCTCGTGCATCAGTCCTTAAAGTAAGCAAGCAGGTGCAGCAGGAGTAAAGAAAGCAAATGGTATGTTGGCCGTCATAGCGAGACAATTTGAGAATAGGGATAGGAATGTTTTGCTGCAATTGTGTAGGGCGCCAGTGAGGACACAACCAAAATATTGTGTGCAGTTTTGATGCCCTTATCTGAGGAAGGATGTCCTTGCTATAGAGCGAGTACAGCGAAAGTTTACCAGACTGATTCCTGGGATGGCAGGTCTGTCATATGGGGAGAACCTTAGTCAGTTAGAATTTTATTCACTGGAGTTTAGGAGAGTTAGAGCGGATCTCAAAGAAAGTTATAAAATTCTAACAGGGTTAGACAAGGTAGATTCAGAAAGAATGTTCCCAATGGTGGGGAGTCCAGAACTAGGGGGTCATAATTTGAGGATAAGGGGTAAACCTTCTAGAATTGAAGTGAGGAGAAATTTCTTCATTCAGAGGGTGGTGAATTCACTCCCACAGAATGTAATTGAGGCCAAAATGTTGTCTGAGTTCAAGAAGAAATTAGATGTGGGTCTTCAGGCTAAAGGGATCAAGGGATATGGGAATAAGAGGGGATCAAGATATTGAATTCAATGATCAACCATGATCAAAATGAATGGCAGAATAAGCTCGAAGGGCCTACTCCTGTTTCCAGTTTCTACATTTCTATAATGGGCTGATTTTAAAATTAGCATTCTTATATTCAAATCACTCCATTGCCTCACCCCTCCACATTTCTGTAATCTCCTCTACCAGCACCCCCTTCCCTGGCACCCCCCCCTCCCCGCCCCTCACAATCTTCCAAGAATCCATAGTCCGCTAACTCTGGCTACAACCCCAACTCCCACCATTGCTTTCGACCATATAGGCCTTAGGCTTTGAAATTCCCTCCCAAAACCATTCCAGCCCTCACCAGTAACTCTTCCTTTAACAGCCTCTTAAAACTGATTTCTCCATCAAGCTTTTCGCTCATTGTAATATCTCTTTCTTTGATTTATGCCAATTTGTGCCTGGTTTCTGGTTTTATCCTGTGAGGTATCTGGGTGTGTTCTCTGTGTTAACGATGTTATATAAAGGTAAGTCATTAACCTTGTTCTCTTTTTACTCTTGAACCGCTTACTCCTCATAAATGTATATCTCAGAAGCTGATGGGGAGAAATTCTCGCACTTAAAGGTTACGGAATTATCATAGATGGCAAACCTGACACGTATCGCAGTCCAGACGCAGCTCTCTTGAAGCTCATTTGGTAGCTGCATTGTACTAAATCGGAATATAGGGTGGGATTTTATGGCGTTGCTCGTCCCAAAACCGTAAAAACCCTCCTGAGGACAACAAACCTTTCCATGGTCCACCCCTTGCCTGCTCCAATTCCTGCGGTGAGCAGGGTGGTAAGATTCTGGCTATAGTCCTTGAGACGCCTGGTGGTTATCATTCTCCCCCTGACAGGGAATAACTATGAATAGTTTTCCTTAATAATTCAAGCTGTAGTGCACTCAGGTTACCTTCCAGCTACAGAGCATGGCTTCAGGCATCAAGTTCCAAATGGAATAATTAGAAGCCATAAAGAAAATTCCTGTGAAAAAAATGACCTACATTATTTATTGACCAGGATCAAGGAATAAACTTAAATGGAAACAGATTGTCAGCAGAGACTGGGAGACTCCCGCTAAAATGTTCTTTTAATTAAACACAGAATTACTTGTAAAGTTTGTAGCAGTGCTGCCTGGCAACAGTGTGTTAGAAACATTTGATTTGGGATTTTTTTCCTTTATCCTCCTTCTCCACAATAAATCAAACGTATTTTCTTTCCCCATTTACATTAAGGTGTCTCTCTAAGCACAGAAAGCAAATCTAAAATTGTAATTTTCTTGTGATTCTCTGCCAGAAAAAGGGGAAATCAACACAGCTAATGAATGAAAGGCAGCTGTTAGATTAGAGATAAGCCTGCAATATTTGTGATGTGGAGATGCCGGCGTTGGACAGGGGTGGGCACAGTAAGAAATCTCCCAACACCTGGTTAAAGTCCAACAGGTTTATGTGGAATCATAAGCTTTTGGAGCACTGTTCCTTCCTCAGGTGAGGAAGAAGCAATACTCTGAAAATTGCTGCAATATTTGGCACTGGCAGATAATCCTATCCTGCCTTTCTTTTGTATCCTAAAATCAAATACATTACAAACTGCATGTTGATCAGAATAGGAAAACTTGACTATGCCAAATCCTCTGAGATTGGGATCTAATAAGATGTACAGAGCATGTCCTTGTTCTTGATTGAGCTTACAAAATGGGAATATGATATAGGAAGAAGAGTGGTAACAGTTGGGTTGGGTGGGTTGGATTGGGTTGGATTGCGTTGGGCTGGGATCCATTGAATTGGTTTGGGTTGGATTGGGTTGGGTTGGATTGGGATGGCTGGGTTGTGTTGGGTTAGATTCAGTTGAGTTGGGTTGGGTTAGGTTGGGATGGGTTGTGTTGGGTTGGGTTGGATTGGTAGACACGGTTTAAAGTGGGTGCAGCTCTTAAGGAGGTGCTGCTACCATTTAAAGGGAAGGACTTTCTCTTTAACAAGGTCATCTGCAAATCTTACAAAATGGTGACACTGTGCTTACAAAAAATTTCCACTGCTCAGGGAGGTAATTCTTCTGACACCGAAGGGCACTGAGTTATCTAAACTGAATAGAAAGAGATGACAGAAAATGTGAACATTCAGAAAACCTGGAGGAATAGCTGTTTGCCATCCCTGAAAAATCCGTCAAGATAAAATTACCCCATTTTTCTCTGCATCTAAAACAGTTGGGCATTGAATGCAGATCACAAATAATTTTCTTTCTCTGTTATCTCTTAACATAATATTTTAAAAGTTCTTTCCCAGGGTGTGGGTGTTACTATCTAGGCGAGCATTTATTGACCATCCCTAAATGCCTAAACATGAAAAACACTCAGAAAACCTGAGGGCAGCAAACATCAGGAAGGATGTTCAGACCCTTGTGGAGGATGTCGAGGAGATTGATCAGAAAGATGCCAGGGACCCAATATCTCAGTTACGTCATGAGATTAGAGAAACAGGGATTTTTCTCCTTAAAGCAGGTGAGTTTTAATAAAAATATTGTAGTAAATGCAATAACTGACAATCACCGGTTAGTAAATGAACAACGGGTTTATTTTAATTGACACAATTTACAAAGCACGGTAATAGATGTCTTTATTCCACAACACCAGGATCATTCCGGCTGCTAAAGCCCACACTCAGCCACAAAGACCAAAACTCATTCCCCATTGGGTGATCGAGTCATGTGACCCTTCCGACACATGCCCCCTGTAAGGGTCCAGCTCGGTGTCCAAAACAGTGATGAGTTCTAATAGAGTAAGTAAAGAGAACCTGTTTCATCCACCTGGAGGGTCAGTATCCAAAAGCACAGATTTAACATAACTGGCAAAAAATCCAAAGGGGAAATGAGGTATAAAACTGGCACAATAAGTGATGCACTAAAAGGATGGTGGTAGCAGATTCAACAGTAACTTGCAAAAGGGATTTGGATACATATTTGGAAAAGAGAAATTTTCTGAGCTCTTGGGAGAAAAACAGGGGAGTGAGACTCATTGGATAATTCTTTCAAAGAGCCAGTGCTGTGGGCTGAAATCACTCTTTCTGTGCTGTATGAGCGGTTAGCTACCTGCCTCACAACGCCAGGGTTCCGGGTTTGATTCCCAGCTCGGGTCTCTGTCTATGTGGAGTTTGCATGTTCTCCATGTGGGTTTCCTCTGGGCGCTCCAGTTTCCTCCCACAGTCCCAAAGACGAGCAGCTCAGGTGGATTAACCATGTGCAATTGCCCCTTTGTGTTTCAAGACAGGTAGGTTAGGGAGATTAGTGGGGTAAGTACGTGGGGTTACGGGAATAGGACCTGGGTTCTGTCAGAGAGTTAGTGCAGACTCAATTGGCCAAATTGTCTCCTTCTGCACTGTAGGATTCTATGATTCTTCTATGATTCTAGAAGCATGGTCTCAAACCCTATTTCCTGTAAAAGTATTTAAGACATTTAAGAGTGGGGATTGAGAGTATAATGTATTATGCTTTCATTTCACTTATGCTCAGTGCCAAAGAACAATCTTGAAAACAAGTCTTTACTCACTACAAACCTGAGTGTGACTTTGAATATACTATATCCTATAATGTAACAATGTTCCATGGTCAAACAATTAGGATGGTCACTGAATTAGTTCCCCTGATGCTCAGATCAAGAGTGATAAAAGCTATATTACTTTGTTAATCCCCGAATAGTAGTGAATTTGCACCAGTTTCAGTTATACAAAGCTTTATGTGAACACTTTGTCTAACAGCCACAATGCTTCTTTAAGTCTTCATCTCTATCTCAATGAATCAAGAGCTGTAGCAGGCTGCCAAAGTATATCCCGCTGTCAGAGCTTAGCACGATCAACAGCCTCTCCCACAGACAGATCTCATGAACCACCTCCTGCTGTGAGAATTCTGCCCCCTCCATGTTAGTTCTCACAGGCATCTGGACTGTCAGTGTATACGCTGTACATAACATGCCATCCAGCCTGACCTGGCAATTGTCAAAGTTGGCACCCAGCCTTTTACCTTCAATTGATTGATCCAGGCCAAAGGAAACCATTTGTTTTAAATCATTTTCACTAGCTTTGCAAATAAAATGCATTCTGTGTGAAAAATATAATTCTTCCAAGGGAGTAATTTCCAGGTAATGATAAGGAATGTGAACTTTACCCCAACTCAGAGAGAGTCGTGCTCCAGTTAGACCAATTTAAAAAGGCCAAACACACGAATATGGATATTAAGAGAATTAGGGTAGAATTTCTGCAGTAATCACCCTGAAATCCCATCATTACTTTGGTAGAAGATCACCAGAAATCTTAGAGAAAGGTCAGGAAGACACATTGACTGGGATTTTATGACCTTGCTCTCCCTAAACAATAAAATCCTGCCTGAAGTCAATGTACCTTTTCACGGTCCGGCCTTCTCCCTCTCCAATTCCCCTGGTGGGCAGGACAGTAAAATTCCAGCCATTGATGTAGTTTCTGAGCTTTATTCCAGTTTATACCAAAGTTACTTCAGGAAATCAAGAAACTCCTGTAGAACTTAATCCTAAAGGTTTCCTCACAGTTTGAAATGGAACTGAAATTTACTGTGTCTTAAATTAATCCATCTAAATTATGAAATTTTGGTTGTCCTTTTTGCCTTCATTAAAAAGGATAAGAGCTGGGTGAGGGATATTTTTTACTGAACCAATTTGTGTTGAGGTGAGAATAATATCTTCCTTAAGGCCAAAGGCTTGGAACAAGGACAATGTAAGGTCCGATTCTCCCATTTTGAGGCTAAGTTCTGAGGCCAGTGGGAAAAGAGGGTGTTTCCTGTCAATACTGGCAATGTCTTTCAGTTGGAATTCACCCACCTGAAAGATGTTCATGAGCGAATTTCTTCAAAACAGTTTGCAAAAGAGGAAGTGAAACCACAAATCAAAAGACAAAATGCTGGAAGATCTCAGCAGGTCTGGCAGCATTTATAAGGAAAGATATATAGAGTCCAGATGACCCTTTGTCAAAGCTGAAGTGAAGTGAAATAACAAGCTATCAATCAGGCTTTGACTGTCAGTGCTGCGGTGAGAGTCGATGGGGCACTTGAGGTGCATTCAACCATGAATGGAAATGAAAATAAACAAAGGTGGCTGGGGGATGTTAGAAATCCATTGCACTGGCAGTTGAATCTTTTGCAAGGCTCTGCAAGTTAAATTTGTTTCCGTTGGAAAGAAGAGGGTTTCAAAGGTTTCAGTTTGCTAGGAAGTCTCAACAATTTCAAATCAAAGCTGTGTATGTGCACTGGGAATGTGTGCACAGCTGTGCAGAATGGAACCCTGCCACCTCCCCCCCCCCCCCCCACCTCCCCCAGATGAAGTTGACTCCTCGTCTCTGTCAGATCACCTCAAAGGGGTCCCGCTCAAACCTGCAGCTTCTGACAGGGAGAAAGGCAAATCTCTGCTGCAGAATGGAATGCTGCAATAATTTAATATCTTGCCAGGTAACCAGGGGGCATGGAGATTAAAGTGCCCTGGTCACTTCAGAATTTGTACAGCTGATAGGCAGAAATGCAGATGTTGGTCACAGGACAGCCTGAAATCACTGTGCCAGCGGGGACCTTCAGATCTGACAGGAGTAAACAGGCATTCCAGCCATGACACCCCCCATCCGAGAGGACAGGGGTGAGATTGACCCCTGAGGAAACCTTTCTCTATAGCCTGGCAGCAGCAGAGGGCATATGGCCACTGGACCTACCTCCTGGAGCCCCCTTTGGGCCCAAGGTGCCAGGCCAGGGTGTCAGTGTCAGGGTGACTGTTGGTACTGCCAGGGCATGTGGCTTGAAGGGAGATTGAATGGGGATTCTGAGGAGGGGGGGGTGCTCCATGGGGAGTTTGAGAGGACAGGGGGCTATGTGGAGAGTCTGAGAGGGGACGGGGCTGAGTAGATGGTCTGAGGAGGAAGAGAAGCTGAGTAGGGGATCTGAGAGGTGAGGGTGACTGAGTGGGGAGGAAGGGGAGCGGAGGTGGGCCTGAGAGGGGTTGGATCAGGTCACCCTCAAGCCTGTTTGGCATGTGAGGGGAGTGACCTGTGATTTGAGTAGTGGGGAGGGAAGATACCCCTCTTCTCTAAGGGTTTGATGGTACTCTCCTGGACCCTCGGGGGCCAACACACTATGTCCCTGCTAGTGGGTAGTAAAGCTCGCCCAGTACCACTCCAGTACTGGACCGAGTGGATGGCAGGAGACTGGTGGATGGCCTGACAAATACTTTAATAATATTCAAATTAGAGAGTTTGCAGAATCATCAGGTTCCACCTGCTCTGAGTGGGAACCCGATCGATTACAGCAAGGTGGGTTAATCCAAGAACCCTCACACCCATTGAGAATCCTGATTTTTGGCTGATGCCCCACTCACCCAGCGATGGGGCTTCTTGCCGACCATCTGGAGAGGTCAGGGAATCGGGCCCGTTGTCGGTAAGGTGTCTTTTGGGGATTGAGGTATTGAGTATTATGAGAAAGTTGGCACACAATAAATCCACAATGTTCATTTCCTACTTGCTAGCTGCCACATGGGATGGTTGTAGTCCTCATCTCTCACTACCTTACATTTCACCCTTTCAAGTCTTCCTTAAGGAGATGGTGTGGAGATGCCGGTGTTGGATTGGAATAGGCACAGTAAGAGGTCTCACAGCACCAGGTTAAAGTCCAACAGGTTTATTTGGTAGCACGAGCTTTCGGAGCACTGTTTCTTCATCAGGAGATCATCACCTGATGAAGGAGCAGTGCTCTGAAAGCCTGTGATTCCAAATAAACCTTGGACTTTAACCTGGTGTTGTGAGACTTCTTAAGAAGATGGTGTGTATTAACATAAGTAAGTATCTAAGGTGCAATTGCTCCTAACTTTCTCATTTCCTCTGTAGGTTCTGATCCTGATCTGGATGTTGAATAGCCCATTATGCATATTTAAACCAGGGTGACATAGAACAAAGAACATAGAAAAACTACAGCACAAACAGGCCCTTTGGCAAGCTGTAGGAATATCCCATGCATAGAAGCTATCTAACTCTCCAACTCTCCTAGATAGAATAGATACTTCAAAATGTCCTATACATGGCAGAACATACTCTGGAGTGTCTGAAATGCAGAATAAGATATGGAATAGTGTGTTATACAATGGGTAACAGATAAACTGGAGCTAGTAAGACAATAAGTCCAAAGATGTGCAGGTTAGGTGGATTGGCCATTCTAAATTGCCCCTTAGTGTCAAGCTGACTATCTGAAGTAAATGTATGGGGTTATGGGGATAGGGTCTAGGTGGGATTATAGTTGGTGTGGACTTGATGGGCCAAATGGCTTCCTTCTGCACTGTAGAGATTCTATAAAATTCAGACCACACATGTTTCACTGTTCTGGAAAATTAAGTTGAACCCAATATCGTCACAGGCAAGTCATATGGTGCCCCAGAATCAAGTATAACCTTATATATGATACACGGATTCTAATAACAAAACACAGCGTTCAGATGACACAAATAAATTGTTACACTTTGACTCTCATCTTCCATGGCATCACCTGAATGTAGTAATTCAGGCTAGCACACTATGGCCATGTTATCTGCAGTTAAGGTTCACCAAGTTATAACGCTCCAGATAGAATACAAACAGTGATATGGATTTACACTGCTGGATGTATCATGTAATAATACACTAAGTTTACAGAAATATAACCATTATCTTTTGTGTCACAGAGCAATATAGTAAAATGTTGTAAAACTGCTTTTACTTCTCTGCTAATTCAAATATTTCGGGTCAATCATTTTCTAGTGAAGCTTCCAAATTCTTCACATCTTTAAGTAGTTGGTGAACTCATCCCACTCTGTAAAGGAACTATTCTGAGTGTGTGAATTAGAAACCCCAGCTCACAGAATAGTGGGATGTGGAATGTCGCATTTCCAAAGGGCTTCAGCAAAACCGCAAGCAAGTTACAAGGAATGAAAGAGATGATTGAACTTCCCCATTTCACCCAGTTGATTGATGCACACACGCACTCACTCAGCCAGGCATTCTGAAACATCTGCAAGTTCAAACCTCAGTCTTAGCTGTGCTAACTAATCTCATCCACAGTGCAAATCATAGTCTTTTGATTGGCCTCAACTTCACTGGGTGGGGGTTGGGGGGGGGGGGGGGGGGGTGGGGGGGGGGCGCGGTGATGGAGGAATGGGGTGGGGGTGGGGGTGGAGGTGGGGGGAGCAGTGTCGTCAAAGTTTCACCTACCGAAAATTGTATGCATGTGAAGGTCAGGTGAGAACAAGTTTGAGCCTGTCTATCATGCCCCTCCGTATTGAGAAAACCGCTGACATTCGCACACAGAGGACAACCACCTGGGTGCAATTTGGAGGAAAGAAATTGAAATTTCAAAATAAATATCTGATCTGATCAAAGGCAAACAACCAGAAAAAAAGATAGCAGCTAAACAGCTTAGCCTGAAAGAAGAAAGTACCTCAAAGTTATATATCATTTTCTTTCATGGGATGCGGACATCAATGGCAAAGTCTGCGCTTGTTGCTCATCCCTAATTGCCCTTGAACTGAACATTTCAGAGGTCATTTAAGGATCAACCAGATTGTCGTGGGTCTGAAGTCATATGTAGGCCAGACCAGGTTAAGATGGCAGATAATGGTGGCACAGTGGATGGCACTGCTGCCTCACAGAAGCAGGGACCTGGATTCAATTCCGGCTTTGGCTGACTGTCTGTGTGGAGTTTGCACATTCTCTCTGTGTCTATGTGGGTTCCCCCCGGCTTTTTCCCACAGTCCAAAGATGTGGGGATTAGTTGATTGGCTATGCTAAATTGCCTCTTAGTGTCAGGGGAATAGTAGGGTAAATGTATGGGGTTACGGGGATAAGACCTGAGTGTGATTGTTGTCAGTGCAGACTTGATAGGCCGAATGGCCTTCTTCTGCACTGTGGGGATTCTATGATTCTACAATGGCATTCGTGGAGTAGATGGGTCTTTGCAACAATCAATGCTGGTCACCATTCCTGAGCAAAGCTTTATATTCTAAAGTTTTATTAATTGAATTTGATTTCCACCAGTTGGATTTGATCCCAGAGTATTGGCTTGGGCCTCTGAATTATTAATCCAGAGAGACCGCCAACATTTTAGATTTAAAAAGTGTTGAACACAAACAGAGCAAATGTAAATAACAAAGAACTTGAAGGTGTTTGCATAAGGAGTTTTACATGTATACTGGATGGATGTCAGTGTAGGGATTCGATGATTCTCAGTTTTTTCACTACGGCACTCAGACTTCCAGAGCTTGTCGTCGCTCTGAGGATTCCGCTGCCAATCTCTGGCTTTGCCAGGCAGATCTCCCAATTTGGATTCCTCATGAATTTGGACTTTTCACTCTGTGCTCAGGCTCAGCTCACAACATCTGCTTCTTGATTCCAGATCAAGAACACCCCAAGATTCCTCATGGAACTCTTTGTTCTGGTTAGCAGCAGACTCACAACTGCCTCCCAGGCTTACTAACACATGGATTTTCCCAAAACAAAAGACTGTGTGTGTGCAATCTTTTCCCATGGCAACATGGCACACCTGGGAAGTTCAGATAAAGATTTAAACTAATTCTTCCATTGTGTTTTCATATCCATGGACTGAGAAACAGCTACAATAGCTTTCTCTCTAGAAAGCTTACTGACTGCCTCATGCTATCTGTGAGATTATTCTTCTGGAGTCATGGAAATGCCAAACAGCATGTGTAACCATCTGTATCTACTGAACAACATCCAGAATCCAGTTAGAAAGCTCTTACTGCTTTCACCCAGCTTCACTTGCCAGTAACCATTCTTCACATTTGGGTAGTAAAGATCTTTGTCTTGGCAAGTTGTGGCAAAATTCCTTTGACGTTTGACGTAGGGCAGTAAGATCTCTTCAGTGCTTTATTGGATCTAAGAGTACTCACAACTTTCCAGGTTGTTTCACTGCTCCCACGCTGCTAATCCAGTTTGTAAGAGTTGTCACTTTCTTGATTACTTCCATCTTTTCCAGCTCTTCAATCTTGTTTTTCAGGTTTGACTTAAGGGCAGCTGAAACTCTTCTCAAGAGATGCTGAATTGGTCTCATCTACTTTGAGATTATATTCTCCAGATAACATCAAACCCTATAGGCACATCCCTGTACAGGATCTGTTCAGCGGTCAATGATTTTGTGTATTGTAACATATCTTGGCATGATCTCTCTTGGCACATTTAGGGTTACCAAATTTTAGACTTGCTCCAGCAGGCAGCACAGTGACACAGTGGTTAGCACTGCTGCCTCACAGCACCAGGAACCCAGGTTCAGTTCCTGATTTGGGTCACTGTCTGTGCGGAGTTTGTACGTTCTCCCTGTATCTGCGTGTTTTTCCTCCGGGTGCTCCAATTTCCTGCCACACTCCAAAGGTGGGCAGGTCAGGTTGATTGACTATGATTAATTGCCCCATAGGGTCTGGAGGACTATCGGAGTAATACATGGGGCTATGAGGATAGGGGCTGGGTGGGTCAGTGCAGACTTGATGGGCCAAATGACATCATCCTGCATTGTATGGATTCTCTGGTTCCATGATGAGCTCAGATCAGTGACTCATTGCTTATCATCTATAAACTGGAGCTCTCTATCATTGGCATTGCAGGGACTATCAGATTAATTTGTCCTTTTATTATGAGTATTGTGCCATCAAGCTTATTTTTGAAGTCTTCATTTTTGGATCACCATGTGGCGCTATTTTGCACAGGTCTGTGATGGTCAGGATATTTTATGATGCATCAGTTTCTATCTGATATTTCTTGTTCACTTGATGCTCTCCTGCAGTCATCATCAAATAGTCACAAATCATTTCTCACCAATAGTTAGAACCAGCCTGTTTATGGTGTGTAGTATTTCATCAAACTCATTTAGCTGATATCTCTCCATCTCTATCTCTAACTTACTGATTTGTTTAGTTTCTCTCTAACCGAGCACTTGTGTGTGAAATAAGTGGATTCTTACATTTAAAACATTGCTTTCCCCATGCTGAACAGCCTTCCTTTTCCATTGTGTGATATCCCCCACAGTATTACATCTGATTCTTTGTCTGTGATTGTGCTGCTTTTTCAGCTGGAATCTTCCTCAGCACACTGTATTTGCCGGTCTATTTGGCCATATGTGTGCTGTGGCTGATGTTTTAAAAACCTCCATGTCTATCAATTTCTTGAGAGTAAGTTTTAATCTCTCTGAGTAGACTTGCTCTCTCTGTTGGATCACTTATACTGAAGACAATTCTATCGTTAGTGAAATAATCTTTCAGCTGCCCAAGTTCAGATGATTCTGCAAGTTGTGTTACTGCAGCCAATGGACTTTTTCCATTCATAGTCACTTTCTCTTGGGGTTCAAAAGGTGCCTTCAAAGCTTTCAGAATTTCTGCAGTCCGTTTAATTTCTGATCTTTGAATAGATTTAGGACGGAATGCAATTTGTGGCAGTCTCTCCCCAGCCGGATTAAAATTGTTGCTGTTGGTTGCTATTGGTGGAAAGAGAAATTCTTTCCACTTAGAAAGGAAACCAGAACTAGAGCCTCAAAATAAAGTGGGGGGGGGGTGGGCACAGTTTAGAACAGAGTTGAGGAGGAACTTCTTCTCTCAGAAGATAGTGAATCTCTGGAATTCTCTGCCCATTGAAGTGGTGGAGGCTACCTCACTGAATATATTTAAGTCACGGGTAGATAGGTTTCTGATAGACAGGGGAATGAAGGGTTATGGGGAGAAAGCGGGAAAGTGGAACTGATCCACTTCAGATCAGCCACGATCTTATTGAATGGCGGGGCAGGCTCGAGGGGCTAGATGGCCTACTCCTGCTCCTATTTCTTATGTTCTTATGGTTTGGGCTTGTTAATTAAGTCTGTTACAATCTCATAATTTTGGCAATATAAGTGGAAAAATTGCCAGTTTGACCACGTATCGCCTTTCATTTCAACAGGAGCTGGGAGTGGAAATCTTTACGCCTTTTTTTGCCTCACCCAATATTTTACTGCAGCCTTGTGATAGTTTTTTCTTGTCTGTGCTTTCTTCAGCAGCTTTTAGCAGGTTGTAACTGTCGCTGTTCCCCTTCCAATAATCGCGGCTCCTCTTCCAACTTTGCAAAACTCAATCAGAGTTCCACTTCTGTTGCCATGTTGTGAACTCAGAAGCATAAAGTCTTTTGAGTGTAACTTCTTCACTGAACTGAATGTATAATGGCTCCCCCCAGACCTTCCATTGGGTCAGCGCCCACATCAGTAATGACAAACCTGATGAGAAACTTAGTAATGGTTTCATTTCAAAGCTCAAAGAGGAGATAAGGGAGAGCAACAACTGGAGAGCGGACAGAATAAAAAACTTAATTAATAAATAAATCTTCAATGTATCCAATGATTGTTTTTACTTTTAAGCTGGCCACTGATGAATCATAACATGAGAACTATGTCACATTACATCTTAAATCAAAATGCCGTAATCAACCAATTTAAGATTGTGAAATTAAACAATGTTTGCCCACAAACCTGGCTGGGTCTGATAAAAAGAATGAGTCCTTGTATTGGAGCGCCATCAAGCAGTGTAGCATGTGACTTACAGGTGAATTTAACTGTGCTTCAATTTCATTTTTTCAACTTTTCTTCTCAATATACAAATTTGCATTTATATAGAACCTGGTCACATAACTCCTAGGTGATATAATGTACAAATGTACGCCAGCAATAGTTCCTCAGTAACAAACAGTTAGTGCACCAAAGATGTTCAGTATTAGAAAGGTTAGAGAGAGGACTGGCATGAAAAAAAGGGGTTTTCAGTGCAGTGGATGGCATCCTGAAGCTGAAAGAAAAGTTCATGAAGCATTTGATACAAGGAAGCAGAAAGAAATTCTATTCCCATCTCAACAAGAAGAAATTCTTTGGCTGGAATTTTACTACCTCACCCACCACAGAAACAGACAGGCAAGGGACACGTCTGTGGATCTTGGGCAGGATTTTACAGTTTTGGGATGAATGAGCCCATAAAATCCTGCCCTTTCGTTTAAAACCTCTTTTATTCGAAACCCTTTGCTCTTGCTCACATTGATCAGGATCGTACAGCCTCTCTCAGGGAAGACTGGAAACCCCCACCTGAGGTCAGATCAGCCATGATCTTATTGAATGGCGGGGCAGGCTCGAAGGGCCAGATGGCCTACTCCTGCTCCTATTTCTTATGTTCTTATGTCAATGGAGATTTCCGTTGTCGGACCCTCGCCCACTCCGATTCCGTGGCAGGCGAGATGTAGAGCTCCAGCCTATATTCTGATTGTTGAGGATCAGGTCAAAGCTCTAGAGTCCTGAATGGTGTGGACATTTTAACAACTATCAAGAAGAATAAGAGAGTGTTAAAACACATCCACCCTCAATTATAGGGGGTCCCAGGACGTGAATACAAAAGATAATGCTGAAGGGTTTATCTTATACATTTAAGTGGTTGCATAATTGCTTTAAGAGCAGATCACATGACTTGATCATGAGGTCACAGGGTGGTTCACAGACTTCTGTCTTAGTTTTATTTTCTGTTCTGTGCAAAGAGCATCTATTTCTATAAACATGTCATGTGTTACTTTGAATCTTCGTGTGAAAAACTATGGCTTTCCCTTTTGTTTAAAACCCACAACCCTAACATAGTTAGAACATTACAGTTTACAGTCAGAGTGCTGAGTGGATGATTAACATTGGGCTCCTCCTGAGGTTTCCACCATCACAGATCCTCATTTTCTTACAATTCAATTAAATTCAATTCACTCCATGAGACACCAAGAAAATATTGGAGCACAATAGATACATCAAATCTACACCCCAGCAACATTCCAGCCATAACACTGAAGGCTTAATCTCCAGAACTAGCTGTTCCTCTATCCAGGTTGCACCAGTACAGCTACAACACTGGCATCAGTGCAACAACATCAAAAATTGTCTAAGCATATTCTGTCCACAGGACAAATCCAATCTTTCTGATTACTGCCCAATCAGTGTAGTCTCAATCAACAGTATAATGATAGAAGGTGTTGTCAACAAGTGCTACCTGGTGGCACTTACTCAGCAATAACCTACTCACCAAAACTCAGTATGGGTTCTATCAGAACCATTTGACTGTAAATTTCATTTTATCCTTGGTCAAAACATGGACAAAAGAATCAAATTCCAGAAGGAAGGTGAGGCAGCATCGAGGTGTCCTAGTAAAATTGAAGTCAATGTGAATTGGATGACGGAGGTGAAATCTCCTGTGGCTGGAGCCATACTTAACACAAAGGAAAATGGTTGTGGTTGTTGTGGGCCAGTCTTTCCAACCCCAGAACATTAGAGCAAGAGTTTCTCAGGGTGGTATTCTAAGCCTAACTATCTTCAGCTGCTTCATCAATGTCCTACCCTTCATTGTAAAGTCAGAATCCCCTGCAAGCAACCCTCACATCTCATGAAGGAATAAAAAAGCAACTTTGAACTTGGCAATGTTCTTCTTTACTCAATCTGCCAACATGGCCCTTGCCCTAAGTCAGGGTAACAAAACCAGTGAAGCATTTGTGCTAAATTGACTACATCTTTGGTGAAATTCTTTGATGATGTGAGAAGGCTAAACAATTCATGGGCACAGGTCATCAAGACAGGAGACTAATAGATCCTGGAAGCAGCAATTTTAGTTTTCAATTGGAAACAATCTTTCAACCATTTGCTATTGCACTTTCACTGGATGTGTCGGTACTAAATTATAAGAAAATACTTGCATTTATTTATATAGCCTTTTCATAGTCCCACAGCCAATGAATGACTTTTGACATCAATTAATGGTAGGGCATTGGGGAGAGTTACAGAACAAAGAGATCTAGGGGTACAGGTTCATAGCTCCTTGAAAGTGGAGTCACAGGTGGACAGAGTGGTGAAGAAGGCATTCGGCATGCTTGGTTTCAATGGTCGGAACATTGTATATAGGAGTTGGGATGTCTTGTTGAAGTTGTGCAAGACATTGGTAAGGCCACACTTGGAATACTATGTATAGTTCTGGTCATCATATTATAGAAAGGATATTATTAAACTAGAAAGAGTCCAGAAAAGATTTACTCACTTGCTATTGGCGCTTGATGACTTGAGTTATAAGGAGAGGCTGGATAGACTGGATTTTTTTCTCTGGAGTGTAGGAGGCTGAGGGGTGATCTTATAGAGGTCTATAAAATAATGAGGGGTGTAGATCAGCTAGATAAGCAATAACTTTTTCCAAAGGTAGGGGAGTCTAAATCTAGAGGGCATAGGTTTAAGCTGAGAGATACAAAAGTGTCCAGAGGGGCAATTTTTTCACACAGAGGGTGGTGAGTGTCTGGAATGAGTTGTCAGAGGTAGTAGTAGAGGCGGGTACAATTTCATATTTTAAAAAGCATTTAGATAGTTACATGGGTACGATGGGTATAGAGGGATGCGGGCCAAATGCGGGTAATTAGGATTAGCTTCGGGGTTTAAAAAAAAGGGGCAGCATGGACAAGTTGGGCTGAAAGGTATGTTTCCATGCTGTAAACCCCTCTGAGTCTAAGATTCTATAACGCTATGACATGGAGTCACTGTTGTAACATAGGCAACTGCAGCAGCTAATTTTCACACAGCAAGGCCCCACAAACAGCAATGTGGTAAGTGATCAGATTTCTGATTTTTAGGGACACTGGAAATCTTGGCCAGGGCACTGGGAAAAGTCCACTGCTCTTCTTACAATTGTGCTAGTTCAAGCTTTTACATTCACTCAAGAGGGGAGATAAACCTTGATTTATCATCTCGTTCAAAACTTGGCATTATTACACATGCAGCAGCTATGGCTCGGTTGCTAGGCAATCTTACAGCTAAGTTGCAAAGTTGTGAGTTCAAGTCATGCTCCAGAACTTGAGCACAAACATCAAAGCTGATACTCCAGTGCGCTACTGAGGGAATGCTACATTGTTAGAAATGCTCTCATTTACATTATCTGTTAAACCAGAGCCCTGTTTGCCCTCTCAGGTGGAAGTGACTGATCCATGGCGCTATTTAGGAGTTATCTCTGGTGGCCTAACCAATATTTAATTATCCTTCGATCAACATTACAAAAACAAACAATCTATTTATTAAGAGGGAGGGGATGGCCTAGTGATATTATCATTAGACTATTCCTCCAGACACACAGCTAATGTTCTGGGGACCAGGTTCAAATCCCACCATGGCAGTTTGAGGAATTTGAATTCAATAAAAAATATCTGGAATTAAGAATCTACTGATGACCATGAAATCATTGTCCATTGTTGGAAAAATTCATCTGTTCTTTAGGGAAGGAAATCTGCTGCCCTTACTCGGTCTGGCCTACATGTGACTCCAGAGCCACAGCAATGTGGTTGACTCTCAACTGCCCTCTGAAATGGCCCAGCAAGCCACTCAGATCAAGGGCAATTAGGGATGGTCAATAAACACCAACCAACAACATCCTCGTTCCACAAATGAAAAAAAATTGCTGTTTGTGCGAGCTTGCTGTGTGTAAATAGCCTGTTGTATTTCCTCCATTACATTTGTGGCTACACTCCAATAGTACATGTTGGCTGATTATCACTTTAGAGCATCCTGTGATCATGAAAGATATTATATAAATACAAGCCTTTTTTTCCTTTTAACAGCACTGCCTCAGTAATATATTCTATTCATATTCTGAACTCAAGATTAACTCAAACTATCTCATGTGAGAGCCCATTGCTGTACAAATTAAAAGAGAAAATACTGTAATTCAGGTCAGTCAGTATCTATAAAGAGAAGTTAATTTTCTGATGGAAGTTACGCCCCTGAAATGTGTCCCCTTTTCCTTCCACATTTGCTGTCTTCTTTGCAGACCATTTGTTAAAAAATGACAATAAGACCATAAGACATAGGAGCAGAATGAGGCCACTCAGCCCATCGAATCTGCTCCAATTCAATTATAGAACATAGAACATAGAACATTACAGTGCAGAACAGGCCCTTCGGCCCACGATGTTGCGCCGACCAATTAAAAAGCAATGACCCTCTAACCTAAACCAAACCCTTACCATCCATAAACCTATCCACGGATCTCTTAAACGCCCCCAAACTAGGCGCATTTACAACTGCAGCAGGCAGGGCATTCCAATCCCTCACCACCCTCTGGGTAAAGAACCTACCCCTGACATCCGTCCTATAACTACCACCCCTTAATTTAAAGCAATGCCCCCTCGTGCTAGCTTTCTCCATCCGAGGAAAAAGGCTATCACTGTCCACCCTATCTAAACCTCTAATCATCTTATATGTTTCAATAAGGTCCCCTCTTAGCCGCCTTCTTTCTAACGAAAACAACCTCAAATCCCTCAGTCTCTCCTCATAGGACCTCCCCTCCATACCAGGCAACATCCTGGTAAACCTCCTCTGCACCCTCTCCAATGCCTCTACATCCTTCCTATAATGTGGGGACCAGAACTGCACACAGTACTCCAAGTGCGGCCGCACCAGAGTTGTGTACAGTTGCAACATGACGCTGCGGCTCCTAAATTCAATCCCCCTACCAATAAACGCCAAGACACCGTATGCCTTCCTAACAACCTTATCTACTTGATTCCCAACTTTCAGGGATCTACGTACCCATACACCTAGATCCCTCTGTTCATCCACACTATTCAGAGTCCTACCGTTAGCCCTATACTCGACACATCTGTTATTCCTGCCAAAGTGAATTACCTCACACTTCTCCGCATTAAACTCCATCCGCCACCTTTCGGCCCAGCTCTGCAACCTGTCCAAGTCTCTCTGTAAACTATGACACCCCTCCTCACTATCTATCACACCTCCGACTTTGGTGTCATCAGCAAATTTACTAATCCACCCAACTATACCCTCATCCAGATCATTAATAAAAATTACAAACAGCAGTGGCCCCAAAACAGATCCCTGAGGCACACCATTATGGCTGATATTTTTCTCATCCCCATTCTCCTGCCTTTTCCCCATAACCCCCGACCCCCTTATTAATCAAAAACCTATCTATCTCTGTCTTAAAGACACTCAATGACCTGGCCTCCACAGCCTTCTGCGGCAAAGAGTTCCATGGCTTCACCACTCTCTGGTTGCAGAAATTCCCCTCATCTGAGGGGATTAAGGGTTATGGGGAGAGGGCGGGAAAGTGGAACTGAGCAGCGACAGATCAGCCATGATCTTATTGAATGGCAGGGCAGGCTCGAAGGGCTAGATGGCCTACTCCTGCTCCTATTTCTTATGTTCTTATGTTCTTATGTTCCCTTTAGCCTGAGGCTGTACCCTCTGGTTCTAATTTTTCCAACTCACGGAAACATCCTCTCCACATCCACTCCATCCAGGTCTCGCAGTATCCTGTAAGTTTCAATAGCATCCCCCCCTTATCCTTCTAAACTCCAAGGAGTACGGACCCAGAGTCCTCAACCGTTCCTCATATGTCAAACTCTTAATTCCAGTCATCATTCTTGTGAACCTCCTTTGGACCCTTCCCAAGGCCAGCTCATCATTTCTTAGATACGGGGCCCAAAACTGCTCACAATACTCCAGATGGAGTCTGACCAGAGCCTTATACAGCCTCAGAAGTCCATCCCTGCTTTTGTATTCTCGCCCTCTCGACATGAATGCTAACATTGCATTTGCCTTCCTAACTGCTGACTGAACCTGCATGTTAACCTCAACAGGATTTTGAACAATGATTCCCAAGTCCCTTTGTGTTTCTGATTTCCTAAGCACTTCCCCATTTAGAAAATAGTCTATGTCTCCATTCTTCCTTCCAAAGTGCATAACCTCACACTTTTCCACATTGTATTCCATCTGAGAAAGCTAGCACGAGGGGGCATGGCTTTAAATTAAGGGGTGGTAGTTATAGGACGGATGTCAGGGGTAGGTTCTTTACCCAGAGGGTGGTGAGGGATTGGAATGCCCTGCCTGCTGCAGTTGTAAATGCGCCTAGTTTGGGGGCGTTTAAGAGATCCATGGATAGGTTTATGGACGAAAAGGGATTGGTTTAGATTAGTGGGTCATTGTTTTTTAATTGGTCGGCGCAACATCGTGGGCCGAAGGGCCTGTTCTGCGCTGTAATGTTCTATGTTCTATGTTCTATCTGCTACTTTGTCCACTCTCCTAACCCGTCCAAGTCTTTCTGCAGCCCCCCTGCTTCCTCAATACTATCTGTCCCTCTACATATCTTTGTATCATCTGCAAACTTAGCAACAGTGCCTTCAGTTCCTTTCTCAAATCGTTAATGTATCTTGTGAAAAGTTGTGTTCCCAGCACTGATCCCCTGAGACACACCACTAGTCACCGGCTGCCATCCTGAGAAAGACCCCTTTATCCCCACTCTCTGCCTTCTGCCAGTCAGCCAATCCTCTATCCATGCCAGGATCTTACCCTTAACACCACGGGCACTTAACCTATTTAACAGTCTCCTATGCAGCACCTTGTTAAATACCTTCTGGAAATCTAAATAAATCACGTCCACTGGTTCTCCTTTATCTAACATCCTTGTTACCTTCTCAAAGAGCTCTAACAGATTTATCAGAATTCACCTCCCCTTGACAAAGTCCTGTTTTATCTTGCACTTCCAAGTACTCTGCGATCTCATCTTTAATAATGGACTCTAAAGTCTTGCCAATGACCGAAGCCAGGCTAACCAGCCTACAATTTCCTGTCTGCTGCCTCCCTTCTTTCTTAAACAGCAGTGTCACATTCACTACTTTCCAGTCCTCTGGGACCCTCCCAGTGATTCCTGAAAGATCACCACCAATGCCAGTGTAAAGAATTTTTGTTCACAATTTTGGTACCTAGTTGTGATAATTTTACAAATCAATGCTTGTGACCCAGTGCTTTGCTCAGTCAGTGAAAATTTCAGAATATGCTTCCAATCTTCTGTCCATTAGAATTTCCAGTACATTGTCCTGGTGGTAAGATTTCACACATAAACATGAGCTCATAAAACTAACCCTCCAT
The DNA here is from genome assembly GCF_965287045.1 of Carcharhinus amblyrhynchos. Taxonomy (NCBI): domain Eukaryota; kingdom Metazoa; phylum Chordata; class Chondrichthyes; order Carcharhiniformes; family Carcharhinidae; genus Carcharhinus; species Carcharhinus amblyrhynchos. The sequence goes on from NC_137327.1 coordinate 138,142,826, forward strand.
TATCAGCAAGAGAGCAATGAGGTTAGTTATCAAACAAATTAAATGCAGAGTAACACTCTTGACAACATTCCTCATAATGTAACCTCATTGGAACAGTCCTCACTGCATCTCTGTAACAATTTCCCACAGTGGAAACTCGTTTAGCCTCTGGAAAGGAGATTTTATTGCTAAATTATGGACAGTTTTCCACAATTGGCTCATACATACAAGGAACTGGTCTCTGCCAGGTTACTGGCTGCCAAATTTATTTCATGCAGAAACCTTTCCAGCCTTTGGACAGTGCAAGCTTTAATCCTCTCAAACTGGACTAGTTTCAACACCAACATCCAGAAACACGGGACAATTAGGCGTGATTGTAGATAGCAAGTAATGCACGTTTATATATCGGAACGAACGTGGGTTTGAGCAAGCGACTGGCAAAACCAGCAGGTGATGAATGTGTTAAGCTAATTATTTGTCAGGATATTCACATTCTTTGTTGCAACACAAGAGTGGAGACAGTGGTTGGAGGCACAGGAAACATACGGCGCATTGTTTGCTACTGTAAACTGAAGAGATGAGAGATTTTCCTGCCAGCAGATATTTAAAGATCATGGTCTGGCTAAAAGCTGGGGAGTGGCTACAGGATGGAGCATGGGGTGGGGGTAGTGAGGGCAATGATACTGTGAAGAGAAAAGGAAGCTTCAAGCAAACTTATTTAAAAATTATATAATCTGCCTTTGGAACCAGCGAAGAACATAGAACATAGAACATTACAGCGCAGAACAGGCCCTTCGGCCCACGATGTTGCGCCGACCAGTTAAAAAGCAATGCCCCTCTAACCTAAACCAATCCCTTTCCATCCATAAACCTATCCACGGATCTCTTAAACGCCCCCAAACTAGGCGCATTTACAACTGCAGCAGGCAGGGCATTCCAATCCCTCACCACCCTCTGGGTAAAGAACCTACCCCTGACATCAGTCCTATAACTACCACCCCTTAATTTAAAGCTATGCCCCCTCGTGCTAGCTTTCTCCATCCGAGGAAAAAGGCTATCACCGTCCACCCTATCTAAACCTCTAATCATCTTATATGTTTCAATAAGGTCCCCTCTTAGCTGCCTTCTTTCTAATGAAAACAACCCCAAATCCCTCAGTCTCTCCTCATAGGACCTCCCCACCATACCAGGCAACATCCTGGTAAACTTCCTCTGCACCCTCTCCAATGCCTCCACATCCTTCCTATAATGTGGGGACCAGAACTGCACACAATACTCCAAGTGCGGCCGCACCAGAGTTTTGTACAGTTGCAACATGACGTTGCGGCTCCTAAATTCAATCCCCCTACCAATAAACACCAAGACACTGTATGCCTTCCTAACTACCTTATCTACTTGCTTCCCAACTTTCAGGGATCTATGTACACATACACCTAGATCCCTCTGTTCATCAACACTATTCAGAGTCCTCCCGTTAGCCCTATACTCTACACGTCTGTTATTCCTGTCAAAGTGAATTACCTCACACTTTTCCGCATTAAACTCCATCCGCCACCTCTCGGCCCAGCTCTGCAACTTGTCCAAGTCTCAATCATTCCGAACATTTTAATTTCATTTGTCTAAATTATATCATCAACTCATGGAAATTTCTTAGAATCACAGCGTCCCTACAGTGCAGGAGGAGGCTGTTCGGCCCATCGAGACGGCACCCACAACAATCCCACCCTATCCCCACAGCACCGCGTATTTGCCCTGCTAATCCCCTGACACTGAGGGGTAATTTTGCCATGGCCAATCCACCTAACCCGTACATCTTTGAACTGTGGGAGGAAACTGGAGCACCCGGAGGAAACCCACACAGACATGGGGAGAAAGTGCAAACTCTGCATGGACAGTGACCCAAGGCCAGAATTGAACCCGGGTCCCTGGCACTGTGAGGCCCATATCTTCAATTAATATTCAACTTAAGATACATAGAAAACATCAGAGGGGAAGTGGCAAAGACAAGATGACAAGACTGCTTTCTGGTACAAAATGATTGAATTGTGAAGGAACTTTAAAATTTAACTCACAATTTTAACCCACCAGGTCCAGTGGAATGCATCAGATAGCTCATTTACTCACCACCGACTTTATAAGAACATAAGAACATAAGAAATAGGAGCAGGAGTAGGCCATCTAGCCCTTCGAGCCTGCCCCGCCATTCAATAAGATCATGGCTGATCTGTTGTGGCTCAGTTCCACTTTCCCGCCCTCTCCCCATAACCCTTAATCCCCCCTCTTTATCAAAAACCCATCAACCCGCTTCTTAAAAATATTTAGCGAGGCAGCCTCCACCACTTCAACGGGCAGAGAATTCCAGAGATTCACCACCCTTTGAGTGAAGAAGTTCCTCCTCAACTCCATTCTAAACCGCCTCCCCTTTATCTTGAGGCTGTGCCCCCTAGTCCTACTGTCTTTTTTGAGCGGGAAGAGTCTCTCCACCTCTATCCTATCCATCCCATTCATCATCTTATACGTCTCAATGAGATCTCCCCTCATTCTTCTAAACTCTAGCGAGTACAAGCCTAGTTTATTCAGCCTCTCCTCATAGCTCAACCCCCTCAACTCCGGTATCAGCCTAGTAAACCTCCTCTGCACTCCCTCCAGGGCCAAAATATCCTTGCGCAGGTGCGGCGCCCAAAACTGCACACAGTACTCCAGCTGCGGCCTCACCAATGCCCTATACAGCTGCAGCAAGACCTCCCTACTTTTATATTCAGTGGAGACCATAAACCAATGGTGGAAATGGAGGGGGAAGGAGAGGTATCAGTGTAAATCTGTGTATCTGATCCAAACACGGGAACACAATCGGAGAGGTATGCTGCGGTCTGCTTTGCTATTAAAGCTGATTGTGAGCTTCAACTGCATTTTCCTATCATCTGCCCTTTTTCTCTTAGTTCCTGGGAGACCAAAAATCTGCCTATCACAGCCTGAGATGGAACACCCAATGATGGAAAATCCAGGAACCTCTGGGGTAGAAAATGCCAAAGATTCAAAGATTTGAGAGAAGTAATTTCTCCTCAACTCAGTCCTAAATGATTATTAGCCCCTCATCCTGAGAATGTGCCTTCATGTTTTGGACCCCCTGACCAGCGGAAATAGTCTCTCATCTTATCAAGCCCTTTCAAAATGTTGTATGTTTCAATGAGATTGCCTCTCATTCTTCGTAGCTCCAGAGAATAGAAGCCTGATTTATTTAATCCATCTTAGGAAAACTCCCTCATCTCAGGGACCAATCTGGTGAGTCTTTGCTGTACAACCTCCAAAGCAGAGGCCAAAATTGCATGCAGTTCTCCAGATGCAGTATCATCAAGACCCTGTACAACGGTTGCAAGGCTTTTTTTTAATCTTGTACTCCCAATTCCCTTGCAATAAAGGCCAACGTGCCATTTGCCTTCATAATTGCTTGCTGCACTGCAGTGCAGATTTTCTGTCTTCCCTGTAGAAGCACACTCAAGTCCTTTTGAATGTCGATACTTACAAGTTTTAAGCCTTTTAAATGATATACTGCTTTTCTATTCTCACAACCAAAGTGAATAACCTCACACTTCCTCACATTCTACTCCATCTTGTTGCCCATTCACTCAATCAGTCTGGCATTACAACTCGCATTAGGATAAAATAGACAACTTAGACTTTTCACTCGAGCAGAGGAAATTGAAAATGACTGTCTGAAGTATGCTGATTGGAATCCAAAAGTTAAATCTGGCACATTATAAGCCATAAGTGCAAGAGAAGGATAAGGTATGAATGTATTTGAGCCACTCTGAGAACTAATAAATAGCTGAAAGGGTTTTAGATGAGCTAGTAGACATGGTAAGGCTCTGCGTTGAGAGAATATTAGGTTTCTATGGAAGAATAAACTTCATGGCTTTCACCATTTGGACTTATCTTTTTGCAGTCCTAAATGTGCTTTCAATATACTTAGCACTAGCTGTGCTTTTCAATGTAACATACAACTATTTTTCCTGCCCTAACTGATTCCAATTAACAGAATTCCTACTTCCTGTTACATTTGTGCTGTTGCTATTAGTAATTTTGATTTCAATGCCAATGCCCTAAACAGTCCCAGCCTAGAAACTCAACAAGATACTTGCGTGCATTCTTCTCCTGACACTGGCTGTACTCAGCCCATCTGTACAACTGACAATCGGCCACACCTTCTAATACCAACAATGATGTGTGTTAGGAACATAGAAACTAGAAGCAGGCATAGACCATTCAGTCCTTCGAGCCTGCTCTGCCATTCATTATGATCATGGCTGATCTTCCATCACAATAACCTGATCTCGTTTCCCCCGTATCCTTTAATTCCCTTCACCTCCAGGGCTATGTTGAGGCGTTTGATGTGTTTTAGGGCCTGACACAGGGACATGCACTGTAATCCCCCAGGAAGTTAAAAGTTCCAATGGGTTGGTTCACATTGCTTGGAACCATTTGCTGATGTCTCTTATATTAATCTTATTATCTGAGACTTGGTTTATTTACATACTGCTTACCCGGTTACGTACCCTAGAATGTTACGCTGTCTAATTTCAGAAATAATTTAGTAATTAACAGAGTAGCTCCATCCCCCCTCCCAACCCAACCAACACCCAATTGCACCCCCACTGACCTGACTGCTCAGCTCCACCACCCAGTTACCCACCCCCCCCCCCAAACATCTCCCACTCACTCATTCACTGTAAACCTGAGATCTTTAAACACTTACCTGAACACAGCAGCTGATGTTGTAAAAAAAGGGGCACGTGCTTTACTGTTCGCCAACGTTCCCCATGGATGGCATCACTGCAGCAGCTAAAGCAGGAACACTCGACTGCAAAAAGATCGAGGCAAAGTGATCTTTGCAGTGAGACGCATCTCCATGTACTGACTGGTAGATCTGGGCCAGTGTATTTTTTACTCTCTACACAATACAGATTTTTTTCCAGATAGTAACAACAAAGTGCGTTTATAAAGCATCTTTGATGCAGTGAAATATCTCAAGGTACTTCATTAAAGAACTACAAGGTGAAATTTAGTAATAAGTCACATAAGGAGATGTGAGGACAGATGACAGAAACCTTGCTTTAAAGGAGGAGGGAGAGGTAGACACAGGAAGGTAATTAAAAAGGGGAATTTAAGAGTTTAGGTACAAGGCAGCTGAAGTTAGAGCCACGAATAATGGAGTAAAATTAGTGATATGCAAGAGGCCAAAATTGGGGAAGTACAGATAGTTCAGAAGGTTGTAGACCTGGTCACAGTTGGAGATAGGAAAGGACAAGATTGTGTAGGGATTTGGGGTGGGAATTTCCAATCCCACTCACCACAGGACTGTAAATTCCCACCCAAAGTCACATTATCCTGCTGTGGGATTCTGTTTTTGAAAGGACCTTGTAATTTGTCCAGGAGTCCAATAACTGAATGAATACATGGTGATGTGCTAGCAATGCAGGATTAGTGGCACCATCAGTTGAAAACAAGTGACTCTCTCACCTGAATTTACAACAATTGTTCACAGAGCAGGGGATAAATAAAAAAGGTTTTTGATAATATACTGGAGATTATAAAGCTGGGAGAGCCTCCACTTACTGTTGTGACGGTGGGGATGGGAGGAACTCCACATCGAGGACATGTACTGGTTCACACAGGCTCCAAATCTTTTGTTTTTGCCAAGGGTCTTTCCTGCTATTTGTCACGCTGCTTACCCAACTTTCAGCTCTGGGTGAGCAGAAACATCACCCGACTGCTGGTGGCATGGTGGTTGGCACTGCTGCCTCACAGCACCAGAGAGCCGGGTTCAATTCCAGCCATGGATCACTGTCTGTGTGGAGTTTGCACGTTCTCGCCACGTCCGTATGGGTTTCCTTCGGGTGCTCCAGTTTCCTCCTACACTCCAAGATGTGCAGGTTAGATTGATTGGCCATGATAAATTCCTCCTTAGTGTCAGGGGGACTAGCCAGGTAAATCTGTGGGATTATGGGGATAGGGCCTGGATGGGATTATTGTCAGTGTAGGCTCAATGGGCCTCCTTCTGCTGTTTAGGCATTCTATGATTCTAAATATTCAGAAGACATTAAACTCCAAGCAAAATGACCATGTCCTTTTAAAAGCAGAATCTTAAATATTATCGTAACAAACAACTCCCAGCTTCTTGACCATCTGACCATCAGAACTCCATTGCTACACAAAGTGCTACTTAATTTCACACGCATGCAGTCAGGTTGGTGTTCAAGGAAAGCTGAAAAATCGTGGACGACAGTACAAATGAGCACTAAACACTGCCATAAACCTGAACATATTCATTATTGTGGATCAAAACTGAAGCAAGTGGGAGCAACAGTCTCAGTTTCAGCCCCAGCTAGTCACACACCAGCTGCAATGGAGCGTGTGACAAGGCGCCTGTTGCCAAGGTTTCTACTGATGTTGTTCATGGTTGTTGCTAAGAGGCATGTCACAGTAGCCAGTAATAGCCATTGCTCTCTCCTGGATACACCTGACCAAGTTGGTACTTTACACTAGCACTCCATTACTGCTTGGTGCATGTGTTCCTGTGCCAGGCCTAGTGTTAAAGTTAGAGTTGTAATTAAGAGTTTTTAGTTTAAATTGGTAACTCCACTTAAGATTATTGCCTTTCAATATTAGTTAAAGGGGTTAGGGAGGAAGTCAGCACAGACAGATTCTGGCTGGGATCAGTTGCTCTTTTCCAGATCCAATAAGGATTGGGTTATTACAAACACATTTGAGTTTTTTCCCTGGGGTAAAGTGCTTTCAAAGTCAGATTTCACTGACTGAGTCTTGTTGGCAGCAGAATCCTGCAATATCCTTTAAAGTGTTCCCATGGAAACCAAACAGTCAGGGTGTGGAACCATACTGTCAATTGCAATAAAACTCAATTTGAAGCATCCTTCTGATTAAAAACATATTTTAAAAATGGAGCAGTATTAAACTAGAATGTGCAAGGAATAGAAGTCTTTAGCACACAAACACACACACACATACAAACACACACACACATACATACACACGCACACACACACACAAACACAAACATACACACATACATACACGCACACACAAATACAAACACAAACATACACACATACATACACACGCGCACACAAATACAAACACATACAAACAATAGGACATATTTGTATCATCATATATGATCAGATTTCAACGGCTGATTTGAACATCCTGTTTTGGGTTTGGAACACAGGACGTTCTGTCATCCTGGATCATTCAAGGTAATGGTGAATCATTTCGTTCTCATTGTTAGTCAGCGCTGGGAGAGATCTCACCTGAGAGACAACCCGAGTGAGTGTATCTGAGAATTTGGAACAAAGTGGGAGCTCAGTGCAGAGGGGGAAAAGCACTCTTTTGCTTTCTAACTTCTTCACCTTGAGAAAGAGAGAGTGGACAAGTTGTTTTTCTCCTGTTTAAAGCTACATGAAGGAAAGGCAAGGGTTCTAGCTTTTTTAAAAAAAAATTATGCCAAATAAAAAAATGATTCAAGCTGGCAGTATGACTGGGGAGCTCAGCCCTGCAACATGTGGGAATTCTTAGACACTCCTTGCAGTCACCATACATGCAGGAAGTGCCACCGGTTTAACCAGCTTGAGAGTTAGGTTTCGGATCTTGAGTGTTGATTAGAGATGTATCTGCAAGGCTGAGAGCTACGTGGATAGTCGTGCGCAGCTTAAGGAAGTGCAATCAGAGCGGGACTGAGTGACCACCAGTCAGAAGGGGGGCAGACAGGTGGTTAGGAATCTCCAGAGTACATCTCACCCAAGAACCATTTCGTGTTGGGAAATGGGGAGAGTGAGGAATCGTCACTCTCTGGGGAGAGCAGCCAGAGCCCAGTTCATGGCCCCGTAGTGGCAGAATAAGAATGAAAGAGGAATAGTGGGAGGAGGCTCAAAAGTGAGGCACTTGTGGGGCTGCAGACATAATTCCAGGACGGTGTGTTGCCTTCCTGGTGCCAGGGTCAGGGATGTCACTGAATGGCTGCAGGGGGAGGGTGAGCAGAGATTATGGTTCACATTGGTACCAATGACAGGGGGAAAGAGGGATGAGGTCCTGCAGCAAGAATTTAGGGAGTTAGGTATCAGATTGAAAAGCAGGAACTCAAAGGTTGTTATCGCTACATTTCTCCCAGTGCCACGTGTTACTGGGTATAGGAATAGGAAGATAGAGCAGATGAATGTAAGGCAGAAGAGATGGTGCAGGAGGGAGGGCTTTAGATTCCTGAATCACTAGGTCTATTTCTAGGGAAGGTGGGAGCTGTAAAAATCATATAGGTTGCACCAGAATGTGACCAACATCCATGTGGGGGAGGTTTGCTATGGCTGTTGGGGAGGGATGGCGGTGGTTTGATCTAATCTGGCACAGGGATGGGTAACAGAATGGAAGGACAGTAGGGGGGGATGTACAGCCAGACATAGAGGGAAAGCCAAGTAAGTTTGGAAAGCAGAGCAAAGATAGACATGTTAATGCACAAGGCAACATGGGATGGCTGGATGGCTGAAAGGACTCTTACGGGTAAGGCAGATATGTTGACGGTGTTGATTAACACATGGAAATATGATATTATTGCTATCACAGAGTCATAGTTGAGGAAGGGGCAGGACTGGTAGCTCAATATTCTGGGGCATAGAACCTTCAGGCGAGACAGTGGAGAGTGTGAAAGAGGAAGTGGTGTCACAATATTGATCAAGGAGTCAATTACTGCAGTGAAGAGGGATGATATCTTAACAGGTTCCTCAATTGAGGCCATGTTGGTGGAACTTAAAAAGTGTGCAATCACATTGCTGGGGGTGTATTATAGGTCCCCAAACAGTCAGTGAGAGATAGACGAGGAGATCTGTAGGCAAATCACAGGGAAGTGTAAAAATGATAGGGTAATGAGAGTCGGGGATTTCAACTTCCCCAATAGTAATTGGGATAGATAAATTGTGAAAAGCTTAGAAGGGGTGGAATTCTTAACATGCATCCTGGAGAACTTTCTGAGCCAGCACATAGAAAGTGCTATAAGAGAGAGGGCAGTGTTTGATGTAATTTTAGGGAAAGAAGCCAAGCAGATGGTATCAGTGTCAGTGAGGGAGCATTTCAGTGATAGTGACCATAACTTTGTTTAAGGTAGTTATGGAAAAGGACAAAGATGGACTGGAAATAAAGGTACTGAACAGAAAGGAAGAATGATTTTAAAAGGAGAAGACATGATCTGGTCAAAGTGGACCAGGAGCAGCTACTTGTAAGAAAATCCACATCGGAACAGTGGAAATCATTCAGAAAGGAATTTAGAGAGTTCAAAGCCAACATGTTCCCTTAAGGTTAAAGGATTGGGCCAAAATATTCAGAGACTCTGGATGTCAAGGGATATACAGGACCGGATGAAGAGAAAAAGGGAGGCTTCTGGTTGATTCTGGATGAGTACATGGGATTTAATGGGATTGAGGGTTGTAGATAGGCCTGGTAGGTGTTCATGTGATCGGTGCAACTTGTGGGCCAAAGGGCCTGTTTGTGCTGTAGTGTTCTATGTTCTATGTAGATATAGGGGCTTAAAACAGTGGATGCCCGGAGCATCAAAACAGCGTATAGAAAATGCACAGGAACACTTAAAACAAAATCAGGAGAGTGAAGCGGAGGCATGAAAAAACATTAGTGGGCAAAATGAAGAAAAATTCCAAGGTGTTGTGTAAGAACATTAAGGCCAAGAGGGTAATCAGGGAAAGAGTAGGACCCATTAGGGACCAAAGTGACAATCCGGATGGAGCCAAGTGACACAGGTGAAATATTAAATGAATATTTTGCACCTGAGTTCACTACGGAGAAGGCCGATGTAGATATAGAAAGCAGAGAAAGATTCTGTGATATCATTGAACAGATCAAGAGGGAGGAGGTTCAGGGATTTTAGCAAGCTTAAAAGTGGGTGAAACCCTAAGCTCAGATGAGATGTGTCTCAGGCTGTTTTGGGATGGAAAGGAGGAGATTGCAAGGGTTCTGGCTTTAATTTTCAAATCCTCTCTGGCCAGGGGAGAGATGACTGAAGGACAAATAATGTGGTACCATTAGTCAAGAAGTGATAAACCAGGTAATTACGGGCGAATGAGTCTCAGTGGTAGGGAAATTAATGGAAAAAAAGTTCTGAGGGACATAATTAAGCTCCACTTGGATAGTCAGTATGGTTTTGTCGAGGGAGATCATGGCTCTCAAATTTAATTGGATTTTATTGAGTCGATGATTAGATGCACGGATGATGTAGTCTACATGGACTTCAGTAAGGTTTTTAGCAAGGTCTCACATGGGAGACTAGTCAAGAAGAGCCCATGCTATCTAGGGTAATTTTGCGTATTGGATCCAAAATTGACTTAGTGGCAGAGGTGATGGTCAAGCACTGGAAGCCCGTGTCCACTGATGTACCACAGGGATCAGTGCTGGGTTCCTTGCTGTATGCAGTGTACATTAATGATCTAGACAGGAATGTGAGATGTATGATCAGTAAGTTCACAGATGCCACAAAAACTGGTGGTGTGATAAACAGTGAGGAGGAAAGCCTTAGACCACAGGAAGATACAGACGGCTGGTCAGATGGGTGAAACATGGTCATGGGGATTTAACCCTGAAAAGTGAGAGGTGAAACATTTTGGGAGAACTAACAAGGCAAGGGAATGTACAATGAATGGTAAGACATTAGGAAGTACAGAGAAACAGAGGGACCTTGGGGTACATGTCCAAAGATCTCTGATGGGAGCAGGACAGGTGGATAAGGTGGTTAAAAAGGCATTTTGGATATTTGCCTTTATTAGCCAAGGCATAGATGAGCAGGGCAGTTATTATGGAGCTATGTAAAACAGTCATTTGGCATCAGTTAGAATATCTTGAGCAGTTTGGTTGCGATTGCTCTAGAAAGGACGCAGAGGAGATTCACCAAGATGTTGCTGGGCTGGAGTGTTTCGGCAATGAAGGCTGGTTAGGCTGGGGTTGTTTTAGAGCAGAGAAAGCGGATGGGGGCCTGATTGAGGTGTATAAACATATAAAAGACATAGATATGGTAAATAGGAAGAAACATTGACCCAATAGAGGGTCAATAACCTTGGAGCATAGGTTTAAGATTAAGGTACAGGAGATCTAGAGGGGATTGGAGGAAAAATCTTTAAATCCAGAGGGTGGTACAAATCTGAAATACTCTCCCTGAAAGGCTGGTAGAAGAGGGAACAGTCATAATGTTTAAGAAGTATTTAGATGAGCCCTTGAAATGCTGTAGCACTGAAAGACACAAGTGCTGGAAAATGGACTTAGATTTAGATGGGTGCTTGAGGGCAGCACAGACATAATGGGCTGAAGGGTCTCTTTCTGTTCTGTAAAACTGACTGAAAAGACCACCCGAGGAATCCCAGAATTTGGGGAAGTCCCATACGGTTTAAAACACACACCTGAGTCTCAATTTAACAATAAAAAGTTGTTCTTTAAACAGAAAACACAAAAGATTTATTGGATCTTTGACATTTAGATCATTTTTTTAAAAATGGATTTGAAAAATGGGTGATAGTGGGGAATGGCAGATGGAGATTCAGCAGGCGGATTACACATCGTCCATTTGCTTGTTCCACAAAGAGTAAGAAATTGAGGCAACTCGGAATTTGAAAAGAAAAGTGTTCTGCGCCCATCATTCAGTCTTATGAATCGGCAGATCAAACTTAATATGTTTTAATCTTTACTAAGGGATTTAGCTCAATTCCCACTCGCCCATAGCTGCTTATGAAACAACTGGATGAATCATTTAGTGGCAACAGTATGAGATACCGCATCTGTGTTCGAGTTACTGATTAAAAAATGCAAAACATCACAAGACCTGATTAAAAAATGGGCTTCAACTAAATGCTCGCTACTCTGTATTCTTTCAATGTTGTCCTTAAAGTTAACACAATTATTTTGCTTTCAACGTTAGTTTTTTTTGAGCTGTTACACTGTTTATATGGGTAGCATTATGCTGGAATATAATTAGCAAAAAAGACAACACAGAGCCAGTTCCAGTACAATTTAGAAAACTTTTCTATTAAATATACAACAAACAATACAACTGAGAAAATACAAAATACAGTTGGTTTTAACTTAAGAGCAAAAAGCCAGCTTTAAATTTCTAACAATAGTTTTGGATTATATACAACAGAGTAAAAAATGATTTTTTTTTAAAAAGGCACCGTGTATGAGATTTATTCCCTAATTGTTAAGTGCACAACTTGAGTAATCAAATGCCTACACGTCAAAATCTTGAAGACAGGCACCATAACTTCTCCTACATTTCAAAACAAATTCTTACTTTGTCGTTACAATGAGGCTATTCTTGAAACTTGTTTTTTTTTAAAAAATCAACTTTTGAAATGTTATATACAGTCATGACTTGGTAGTTTTAACTAGTTTATTCCCAATTTTGAACAAAGACATTACTAATTTTATGTGCAGGACAGAATTGTACAGTGCAATGTTCCAGGCTTTAGAGCCAGAGCCATTTAAATATATGTACATTATATACCTTTATCTCTCCAAAAAAAATGGTTTAGTCCCTCAAAATGTAGATGTAGCAACAGTTACTGTCTGGAGGTTAGTTTGACAAGTATCATTTCTAATACGTGAATGACTCATTTATCCATTAATTTCTGACATTTGTAAATTACATTTCCAGCCTGTTCATCTCATTTATTATTTTGTACAGCTGAGTTTCTTTAGCTTGGACAGTTCCAAAGAGGAGCTATATTTGGACTCGAAACAAGTCTCTTTCCACAGGAGCTGCCAGACCTGTTGAGTTTTTCCAGCATTTTCACTTTTTATTTCAGATCGCCAGCATCTCACTATTTTCCTTCCTTTAGTTTGGAATTGGCCTCTTAAGAGCAAACTCTTCTTGTAAATTTAGGCACACTTTGTTGAACTGTTTTAATAGATTTATGGCTGAACTCTTCATACAATCACTCATTGCTGAACATAATTCTTTCCTACTAACTGGGTGCTGATAAGAAGGCACCACTTTAGTAGCAAAGAGGATTCACCATCTCACTGGGCTCATCAGTGCAGCAATTTTCATCAACTTGGCATTGGGGAAAAGTAAAAATGGGTGAGACTTGGCTACAAATATATATTGGATTAACTGAAAGACACCATAACACACACACTTGTAAGAAATTTCCACTGTAGCTCCCTTATCATCGTCTAGATTTAATGCTCAGCATTGAACCAAGATTCAGATACTTCAGCTTTATAATTAGGGACATGTTACTCTATGGTCTTTTGATAAGACCATAACGTTATTGTGGGGTTATGGTTATTAAAGGATACAATTATAATATAGCAGCATTTCTGTTATATTCCAGGCATAACATTACTACCGAACCAGTCACTAACTCGTGTACTAAAAGAAGTCAAGTCACGAACTGTAATTTAAATTAGATAAATCTACATTAGGTATAAACATTTCTTCCAAACAGAAATATATTCAAAAATGTTGAAAGTGAGAATGTTGCTGGGAATGATTAATTAGCCAAAACTAATTAATTCAATTTTTACATATTAAAAAAAACATGAGTTCACCCTCCAGCAGTGTATCATGGTCACAGCTAATTTAGCAAAGATATTGACATGTAGAAGTGGTCCTCATTTTCACATGAAACAGACAGACAACTAAGAAAGTCCACTCTCGAGACTAGTCCCACACACTCCACAAGCGTCTCTGGTCCAACATTAAGACGACCGGATAACCTACTATTTCACCCAGCAAATGGCACAGAAAGAGAGCAGGAACCATAAGACAGGAGGCAGAAGATAAATTTAAAATGGAGCGATTTGTGTCTTTGCACTCTTTAAAGAAACAGAATGGTGGGCATATGGAATCTTCATTATATGTCCACAAACTCTGAAAAAATGTTGAGTAGCTTAATTATTGTCTTTCTCCTTCTAAAATGTTTTGAGCTATACAATCCTAAAGTGAAGTACGATGGTTATTGGTCTATCACTCATGGCAATAATGATAATGGCAGTGGGAGTATCAGCCACAAGTACTTTTTTCTTGTAACACACTGGTAACAGTATTCAATGAAATTGTTCACAAGGCTGCAAACCATGTTACTATTTCACTTTGCAGATTATCAAGCTATCATAAAACCCTACAAATTATAAAAGTTTTGAATGCAGGTTGATTAAGCAAAGCACAGGCTTCTTTATGACCTGGTTACACCTGCAGGACAAAAGGTGAACACCTGTCTATTAAGTGTACACCAAAAAAATATTGCATACGCTAAAATTCCACACATCTGGGACTCCGCTGGATTATTATGGACACCACAGAACTTGCATTGGAGTAGAATAATGTCTGGTGTTTTTACAACAATCGCATTTTAACCAAATGACTGAAATGTACATGAACTACAATCTGCCTAAAGCTACAAGGTTAACCAAAGCTAGACAATATTCTCAGGATTTCAGGATGATATTATGAAAGTAACAGATTTGTAAACAGTAACTGGGAGATCTAGGTCTGGGCCTCATTTACCAAGGTACATTGCAAAACAGGGTTGCAAGTTTCTATTGACCACTTCCCCCCTACCCCCCTACCCCCCCTACCCCCAACCCCCCCGGCAATTTTCACATTTTAAATGGCAAATTGCTAAAGTACAACAACATTCTGAATGGACACAAGTTTTTCTTTTTTTTGGTGGAAGTTCATACATAACCCGGACCTACCCAGGGTCTAAATGCATTTTAGCACCATCAGTTGTTCGTATTGAACCTAGTTTGTTTATAACTACGTAAAGGAAGTGTTTCAGGTGGTCCTTCAAAACAAAGAAATGTGAAACAGTTGCCTGTGCTAAGCAGGTTAATTTTGATCAAGAAAGCAGTGGAGGAGGCATGAGAGAGCTTTACAATTAATCTGGAGGAGGAGAAAGAAAATATCAGCCAGGATTCATATTCTTGAATGTTATCCAGTGACGTAAGCACAGAACATGCCCATGCATGGATGCCAGGTACCAGAAGCATTGGGCTCAGCTGTGTGGTCCTCACTGTTGAATCCAACACTGATATGGCTGATTCTTTAAGAAGGTACACTTTGATGAGATGCTGGAAGATTTCAGTGCCACAGAACCGTACGGTGGACAGGAGACAGTGGCTTCAGTCAGAAGATTGAGAACACTGGAGGAGAAATCCTGGAACTAATAAATTTAGGACTGGGACAGATGTTTAGTGATCATCTAAGCATCAATACATGTAGGACTTGAGGAACCATAAAGGCATTTTTAACTTTAAATGGCAAAGAACAAGTTTATAACAGTCCAGAGTTTTTGAATCATCCACCTTCAAATTATGTGTCCTAGTTTCTTGTATTCTTGAACAAAAACAAGAGTAAACCATTTTGTTTGCCAGGAATGTGTGGTTTGGAGATTCAGTCCGACTCTGGCCTCCATCTTAAAGGCTCTTTATTCCTCTTTAATACAACATTATTGATCAAAGAGTGACTCCTAATATATTACTGCTTGTGGTCTTGTCAATATACTGTTTTTTGTGTATATAATACTTCAATTTTAAATGGTAAAGGTATTGACTTGAGTGGGAATGTATTGTACAAGGCAGTGCAGATACTTCTCAAAACAGTCCGTACTGATACTGGTCTATCAGGGGCCCAGTGGATAATTTATTTTTCCATGTACATTGTTCATAAAGAATGCGATTATAAAACATTTACATCCTTTAGTTGATGTTGTTATTGTTTCCTGAAGTGCTTTAGCTTTACATGCACTTCACCTGGATAGCCAGGGATCCACTTTGCCTGGTTTTTCCACAATGGACGCAAAAGAGATCAGCTTTTCTTCTTTCCAATTCCCTTTATTGTCTCCTCACTTTGCCCGGAGGTGAAGAGTTCAAATCAGGATTTCCACCATCTCGTTATCAGCAAGGTCCTGCCCAAATGGAGAAGGGGGAACTTTCCTGTCAAGTGTATTGTTCAAAGGAAAACTGTCTGTGTAAAAACAAAAACTGAGCTGATTAGTTACTAAAATAAGTGTTCAAAACTTCAGTAACATCAAACAATCTTTAAGATCGAGTTCAAATAAATCCCAGAATTCAATACAGAGAACACTCGTCCAATATGTGGTTCAGATTAAAGACTTAGATGCATTTCAAGGATATTCAATTGTAATAAATTATTTTATTATTGTTACGGTTAGATTGAAATACTGTGCATAACTTTGGCACATTTTCTTGACAAGATTACAGCAATATTAAGTAGGATTCAACAGTGAGTCAACAAGAATTCAAAGTTATAAAATAATAAAACTGAGCTTGTATTCTGTGGAAAAAACAATTTGATTGTTAATATATCAAAGCTCAGCCATGAAAATATAAATGTGACCTCAGTACTAAAGCATTAAATACCAGCAAGTTTCAATTGAGACAACAAACTGGAATAATTCATTTCATCTTCTCATTGAGTAGGAGACTTGTAGAGGGGCGGCACAGTGGTTAGGCACTGCTGCCTCATCGCGCTAGGGATCCGGGTTTGATTCCAGGCTTGGATCACTGTCCGTGCGGAATCTGCACGCTCTCCCCTTTTCTACATGGGTTTCCTCCGGGTGCTCCAATTTCCTCCCACAGTCCGAAAGATGTGCTAGTTAGGTGCATTGGCCAGGCTAAATTCTCCCTCTGTGTACCCGAACAGGCACCAGAGGGCAGCGACTAGAGGATTTTCATAGTAACTTCATTGCAGTGTTAATGTAAGCCTACTTGTGGCTAATAAATAAAATAAAAATAAAGCTAATTCTCTGAAAAAGAACCTGGATAAGTACTTGCTTACAACAAGGATCAACGGTTAAAAGTATACGGACAGAAATGATGATTTCTCCAAAATTGTAGGCTGTTTTATTAGTCCTATGGCTTCCTACTCATGCCAGGGCTTTGTCCGAGTTGGGAGAATTTGCCTCCATTCCCGGTTTGGGACAATTTGCCTCCACGTCCGGGTTGGGAGACCATCAGGTTTCCAGGAAGCAGCCCTGAAAGGCTTTTCCACGGCTCACAGAGCACCCACCCTTGGACAATGGTCCTGACAGCAGCCAAACAGATCCCTGGTGGCAAAATGAATGGGGTGGATAGGATAGAGGTGGAGAGACTCTTCCCGCTCAGAAAGGACAGTAGGACTAGGGGGCACAGCCTCAAGATAAAGGGGGGGCGGTTTAGAACGGAGTTGAGGAGGAACTTCTTCACTCAAAGGGTGGTGAATCTCTGGAATTCTCTGCCCGTTGAAGTGGTGGAGGCTGCCTCGCTAAATATTTTTAAGATGCGGGTTGATGGGTTTTTGATAAGCGAGGGGATTAAGGGTTATGGGGAGAAAGCGGGAAAGTGGAACTGAGCCAAGACAGATCAGCCATGATCTTATTGAATGCGGGGCAGGCTCGAAGGGCTAGTTAGCCTACTCCTGCTCCTATTTCTTATGTTCTTATGTTAAAATGCTGCCTCAAAATCCCGTCACTCACGACCACGGAGTTGGCTCTCACTTTTGGTCCAGAAGTTGCAAGAAAATTGAGCCCCACGGTTCCTGCCTTTTATGAAGCTCTGGGAACGTAATCTGCGGAATGCAACTAATCATCTCCATAAAATATATATTACAACGCTCAACAAACATCCTGGAAATTTGCTGTTTGCATTGGGTGGGGAAGAGTCATCTTAAACTTTCACAGGATAAAATTCCATTTTATCTACAAAATGCAAATGAGTTTAAAAGTTGTTGCTCGCCATTTATCAACAGCTGTCTCTGATAACTGCAGAAATTACTAACTGCTGTTGCTTACCCCGTCACATCACTGTTACTGATTAAAAGTTTAAAAAGAAACTAGCTAAGTTTTTTCAAAATAATTTATGAATTTTATGCTCAACTTGGTATTAGTGATGACAAACACGGGGGCGATTCCCCAGCCCGCTGCGCTGCTACAGCGGAAATCTGCGTGGAAGTGATTAAAATATTTAAATTTTCATTTGAATATCATTAGCGGGCCCGGGACTGAATTCTCCAGGCCCGCTAGCCACTCCGACCCCCCTCCCCCCCGCTGCCAAGAGTGATTCACTCCAGCGGGGTTCACAACAGCTTCCCACTAATGGGGAACTGATGGCCCGATTCCGCTGGAGTGAAAGGAGGCCAGGGAGGCCCCCAAGGGAGTTGGAGGTGAAGGGGGTGATCCCTGGGCATTGTCAGACTAGCAGTGCCAAACTGGACCCCTGGCACCTGCCTACAAGTCAACATGGCAATGGCCAAGAGGCACCTTAGCATTGCCTACTGGGCATCAAGCAATGCCAAGGGGGCAAGGCCAGAGGGCCAAGACCTGCTACCACTCTGCACTTTGAGATCAGTGACAGAGGGAGGAAGGACAGTGATTGGGGTGGCCACTGGGGGTTGGAAATTGGGAGATGAGGGTTGCTGTGGTGATGGGGAGTGTCATTGGGACTGGGCGGTGACTGGGAGGTCAGCAATGCAGGGTTACTGCACACGTGCTGATCTCTGCTCTGGCAGATTGGTACATGCACAGTGAGCTGCTCAGTGCTGTTACCAGCCTCTCCAGTGGGAATAGGCACCGCCCTGAATTTTATCATGATTCATGCTAGAACATTCTGCAGAGCTCAGAATGTGGGAGATTCATTTTGAAAATCCTGCTGGAAAGACAACAAGAGCTACTCCAGTTTTTACTCAAGTTTAGCACACAGAATTTTTTTGAGAGAATCCGGCCATAATCTTTGAACATTTTAGTCAACTATCCATCAGCAACCATTCACAAGTCAGATATGCACAAGCTACACCTTTATGGTATGTAGAGAAGACTTGCATCCTATTTGTCTGACCCCAGTGTCCACACCAGGATTTCCACTGCTGGTGGCTAAGCCTATTAGAGCCATAGAGGTTTACAGAATGGAAACAGGCCCTTTGGCCCAATTTGTCCATGCTGTCCTTTTTTTTTTAAAACCCCTAAGCTAATCCCAATTGCCCACATTTGGCCCATAACCCTCTAAACCCATCGTACCCATGTAACTATCTAAATGCTTTTTAAAGGACAAAATTGTACCTGCCACTACCAGTAACTCTGGCAGCTTGTTCCAGACACTCACCACCCTGTGTGAACCCCGCTGGACACTTTTGTATCTCTCCCCTCTCACCTTAAACCTATGCCCTCTAGTTTTAGACTCTCCTGAAATGTGAACCTATGTAAGTTAGTTCCCTCCACCAATACCCACTGCAGCGCTCCAGCCAAAACACCTCCCCTGAGCCCTGTCTTGTTCATGCAGTCATCATGGACACAAATATCTGACAACTGGGAAATTAAGCAAAAATATTAGAAAAGTAGTGACATTCGTGGAACCAGAGCTAGACATAAATCACTTCAGTACGTAAAGAGGAGAAATATTCTTTAATTGAAGATAAGAAATCACAATAGGCTGTACTTACAAAGAAAAACAGAGAAAATTACAGCACAGGAACAGGCCCTTCAACCCCCCCAGTCCGCGCCGATCCTGATGCCCTACCTAAACCAAAAAAAAACCTGCCCTTACTGGGATTGTATCCCTCTATTCCCTCCCTATTCACGTACCCAACCCCACGCCTCTTAAATGTTGCTAATAATGTGCTTGCTTCCCCCACCTCCTGTGGCAGCAGATCCAGGCACCCACCATTCTCTGTGTGAAAAACTCTCCCCACACATCTCCTTTAAACTTCCCCCATCTCACCTTGAACCTGTGCCCCTTGCACCCATTGACTATGAATGGTAGGTATCCAGGATAATCTAGCACCTTTTTCTGGGCTGTATTTCAAGGTACAAATAAACCTCAGTTAACAACTGGCGAAATTATCAATCTTTACTTCAGTTAGCAGTGAAACGATCAATCTCTCGTGGTTTCAATATGCCCCAGCCTGACAAGACCTGATGAACCGCACATGAAGGACTTTATAAACAGAGGATACAAAACAATACTATTCAACACGATACCTGTTTTTTCCATGCCTGTGGGGCTGCTGTTGCCTGGCTTTCCTTGTGACGGTGAGGTAGTGCCCAATTTGTTGTGCTCAGGACCTCTTTCTGTCTGGGTGCTGCTGTCCCGGCTTCCTGTTTTAGAGTGCGCTGATAGAAGCGGTGTGGAGGGAAGTACTGGGGAAGATGACGAAGATTGCGACTCATTTCTATCTGTGTTGAGCAGAAAACCTGAAGGAATGGAGGAAAAAAAGAAAACAAATGTATGTAATCAAATATAACTCTTCTGGTGATCCAAGGAGCGATGGTTTCTGCTGGGTAACAAGAGGAACTAATCTCAGGGCAGTTATTAAAATAAAAGTAAAATACTGTGTTTTTTAATTCCAGATGTCCAGCATCCAAAGTGCTGAAAAAACTGAACAGGTATGGCAGTATTGGTGGGGAGAGTAACAGAGTTAATGCTTCAAGCTCAATATGACTGCTACAGGATGGAAGAAGCAGAAATAGGTTTGCAAAGTTTGAGGGATAGCACCTCATCTTATGAATCAACACTATATACCTTCGAGAATCAACACTGGGCTCAACAAACATCAGGCCATGACCTCTGTCCTCCGTTTTGTATTTTTTTCCCTAGTGTTAGTCGGTATCTTGTTCTCATGTTTTGTCTTCAGACAGCACTAAGCTTTATTCTGCTGTTAACACACTGTGCTATTTTGCTTTCAGATAGTGCTGGCCTTTATCCTGCTGTTAACACCGACTCTGGACCAATGTTTTGTTCCTTTACTAGACCATTCACACTCGCATTGCCTTTTGTTCCATGATATCTTTGTAATTTAATCTCCCCAGCCCTCTATCCTATCCATGATCTTCCCTTTTTGTTCAACCTGATCCTCCCCCACCCCCATTTTTAAATAACATAAAACCCATCACATTCCTGCCTCTCCTCAGTTCCGAGGGAGTCATAATAGACTCAAAATATTATTTCTGCTTCTTTCTCTCTCTCTCCCCACATATGCTGCCAGTCTCACTGGATTTTTACAGTATTTTATATTTTTATTATGAGCCCAAGTAGTTGTCGGTGGTACACCAACAGAAACAGACAATCTATAGGCAATTATATTTTACAATTTTGGTTTTTTGGCCAATCTTATTTCAGTTTTCAACGCAATGCTTTTAGACATACACTTTTTTGACATTTCACCAATTCTGTACAATCAAAATAAAAAGTCTTCATTGTTTCATTCCTTTGGTTGACTATAAAAGTTCCTGAATTGTAACAACATTTTTATTATAGAATAGTTTACAATATTCATCATAAATCCTGTAATCTTTGAAAACATGTTTACCCAAACTGCCTTTCCAGCTCTTGTCTTCCTTCTTCTCCTCAATGATTGGATTACTGGACAGCAGTGTAGGATATGATGAAAGCCCAGATGTAGCATTGGAAATAGAAACGAGAGACTTTGAAGGTCTTAAAGCCGATGGCTGTTCCGTTTTGACTTGTTCTCTTCGTGACCTCTGTTGGAGAACTTTTATCATCGCGTCTTTCTCAATAATCTGAGCATGAAGAGTCTTAATCCTGCAACAGCCCACAAGAAAAGAAAATCTAATTAAAATTCAGTCAACCTTTGGCGTGTAAAGGCAAAATACTGCAGATACTGCAAATTTGAAATAAAATCAGAAACCGCTGGATATACTCAGCGGGTCAGGTAGGACCTGTGGAGAGAGAAACACACAATGTTTCAGAAAATGTTGGAAAATCTCAGCAGGTCTGACCCTCACCCTGACTCGAAATGTTGGTTCTAATCTCTCTCCAGAGATGCTATCAGACCTGCAGAGATTTTCTGTTTTTGTTTCATATTCCAGCATCTGCAATATTTTGCCTTTGTTTGAATGTTGCAGCTCCAGTTCTGATGGAAGATATTCAGCCTGAAATGTAACTGTTTCTCATTCCATTGCTACGCCTACAAAATATTTCAGATTCTAGTAGTTGGATCAGAAAACACCTAGAGGAGTAGTTTGTCTGAGAAGCCAGACACTTCTCAAAGGGATGAATAAAAGATGTTTCAGTCACTCTGAGTACTTTCCTCAATTCCTATCAGTTAATTCTGAAGTATCGCACTGACTGGAGAGCTCTAAGCTGAAAGTAAAGAATAATAATCACAAATTGCCACAATGGCAAATGTTGTGTCTTTGTTTAAAAAGGGCTGCAGGGAAAAGCTTGGGAACCACAGGCCAGTGAGGTCTGTAATGGGTAAATTTTAGAAGGTATTCTGAGATTCAGGATCTACAGGCATTTAGCGAGACAAGGACTGATGAGGGACAGTCAGCATGGCTTTGTGAGTGGAAAGTCACGTCTCACAAATTTGATTGAGTTTATTGAAGGGATAACCAAGAAGGTCGATGAGGGCAGTGCAGTTGATATTGCCTACGTGGACTTTAGCAAGGCTTTTGACAAGGTCCTGCATGATAGGTTGTTGCATAAGGTTAAATCTCATGGGATCCAGGGTGAGGTAGCCAAATGGATACAAAATTGTCTTCATGACAGGAGGCAGTGGTTGTAGAGGGTTGTTATTCCAACTGGAGGCCTGTGGCCAGCGGTGTGCCTCAGAAGTCGGTACTGGTCCACTGTTATTCGTCATTTATATTAATGATTTGGATGGGTAGGATGGATGTAGAGGGATATGGGCCAAACATGGGCAATTGTGACTAGCCTGGTGGTCAAAAAAAGGAGTGGCATGGACAAGTTGGGCCATAGGGATTATTTCCATGTTGTAAACCTCCATGACTCTATGATGTGTTTCACCCAGAGGGAGATATGTAAATCATTAAGTGATGATTTGCTCACATATGTTCTGGCACACAGTACTTCCCAAACTGAACTGCGGTCCTCAGTGATGTCACGAGTTGAGATTTTGGGGTCACGAGCTCCAAGACAGCAATGGCTACCGTGGAGCTGGTGCTGATTTCGGAGTCCTGCGAGGGCCTTTTAAATGCCCAAGGTTCTTATGTGGATGAGCACAGTTTAGTGGAGTGCTCTCTGAGGCCCAATTGCTGCTACGAATAAAATCTGGGAATAGGTAAATGTTCGCTTTCCTGGGAAAAGCCTGTCTTTTCATCAACTCCCCCTCGCAAGAACCAAAGTTCCCCATCCAACAACCGCTCCCACATCCCCCCCGCCCCCACCACACCACCACCACCCCCCCCCCCCGCCCCCCCCACACAATCCTCATCCCCCAACACTACCCTTCAACAACACTGACCTCCAATATTTCACTCTGAGGTTAGACAAAATCTGAGTATCAAAATGGAGTCCCACTGGGAAAAAAGTTCAAGGGAGCACTGTTCTAGTAACTAGTTCAAGACCAGGGCTGCCAGAGGTTTGTGCTCCTCCCTTCTCATTGACATTTCAATGTGAGGGAGGTGGGGGTGGGGTAATTTATTGTAACATACGATAAATTACAAGCATCGCTGATTTATGTTAACAAAGTTAGTCACATTATCTTTTGGGAATTTAGTTTTACGATTCTGTCCATTTTCCTGCTAAAACTGTAAATCGGTATTTTAGTATAGTTTATTTCATTACTACTAAATTTTAACCTCATTTTCCGGCAAGAAAAGGATAAACAGGTAGATGGTAAAGAAGGTGCAGCAGACTTTGCGCTAACATTTAAACAACAGTGGGAACTGAGGCTACCAGCGCTGAGAATGTGTGGCCGGAGCAGATTAATATACCGGGTGATCTTTGACTTGTTGAGGAATAATTCAGGAGTGTAAAAACATTGTGGTTAAGATACAGTCCCAAATTGAGGGTGTAATTTAGGTTAAAATGGGGTGGGAATTTTCTGGGGCTTCTGAGTATAGAGAGATGCTCCAAGATATAGAACTGGGAATAGAATATAGAACATAGAACATAGAACATTACAGCGCAGAACAGGCCCTTCGGCCCACGATGTTGCGCCGACCAGTTTTTTTCAAAAAAAACACTGACCCACTAATCTAAACCAATCCCTTTTCGTCCATAAACCTATCCACAGATCTCTTAAACGCCCCCAAACTAGGCGCATTTACAACCGCAGCAGGCAGGGCATTCCAATCCCTCACCACCCTCTGGATAAAGAACCTACCCCTGACATCCGTCCTATAACTACCACCCCTTAATTTAAAGCCATGCCCCCTCGTGCTAGCATTCTCCATCCGAGGAAAAAGGCTATCACTATCCACCCTATCTAAACCTCTAATCATCTTATACGTTTCAATAAGATCCCCTCTTAGCCTCCTACTTTCCAGCGAAAACAACCCCAAATCCCTCAGTCTCTCCTCATATGACCTCCCCTCCATACCAGGCAACATCCTGGTAAACCTCCTCTGCACCCTCTCCAAAGCCTCCACGTCCTTCCTGTAATGTGGGGACCAGAACTGCACACAGTACTCCAAGTGCGGCCGCACCAGAGTTGTGTACAGTTGCAACATGACGCTGCGACTCCTAAATTCAATCCCCCTACCAATGGACTGTATGCCTCAGTTACAGAAGTACCATAAGAAATAGGTGCAGGACAGCACAGTGATTAGCATGGCTGTCTCACAGTGCCAGAGATCCAGGTTTGATTCTGGCCTTGGGTAACTGTCTTTGTGGAATTTGCATGTGGGTTTCCTCCGGGTGCTTCAGTTTCCTCCCACAGTCCAAAGATATGCAGGTTAGGTGGATTAGCCATGGTACATTAACAGGGTTAGGGGATAGGGTCGGGTAAGATGCTTCTTTCGAAGAATCAGTACAGATTTGATGGGCTGAATGGCCTCCTTTTGCACTGGAGGGATTCCATGGAGTAGATAATTTGGATTCTTGAACCTACTCCGTCATTCAATAAGATCGCTGGTAGTCTGACCATGGCCTTAACTCTACTTTACTGCCCATCCCCATAAACATCTGACTTCTCTATAATTCAAAAATCTGTTTAATTCAACTTTTAATTAGTAATCAGTGACACCATCTCTGGTGCTCTCCACGGTAGAGAATTCCAAACAATCCCTTTCCAGACTGCGTCCTCTTCACAACTTTCTTTCCTACCCATCTTTGTACCATCTGCAAATTTGGCTACAATAGTCATTCCCTTTACCCAACTGATATACAGATCAGAAATAGTTGAGGTCCCGGCACTGGCCTCTGTGACATTTTAATAATGACAGTTTGTCAACCTGAAAATGACTCACTTATCCCATCGAGTTTGCCTGTTAGCTAGCCAATCCTCTTTCCATGCCCAAATCAGATCTTATCTTGTGTGGTAACCTTTTCTGCGGTACCTTATCAAACACCTTTTGAAAAGCCAAATAACACATCTACAAGCTTCTATTGTCTGTTGTACGCTGAAAAGAACTAAGATGCATTTGTTAAACAATATTCCTCTTTCTTAAACCATGTTGACTCAGCTTGATTACATTATGATTTTCTAAATGTCCTTCCACTTCCTGAGTAACGGACTCCAGCATTTTCCTGAAGTTAATAGAGTTTCCTGCCTTCTCCGCATCCCTCCTTTCTTGAATCGAGAAGTGACATTTGCTATTTTCCAATCCAGATTCTAGGAAATTTTGAAATATTGCAACCAGTGCATCCAAAACAAGGGGGAAGGGGAGCTTTTGGGATTTGGGTGGGTAAGTGTGCGTTGGTAGAAGTAGGGTCTCCAATGTTATAAATGCTAAAGGAGATTCTGGGACTTCAGAGCGCATCTTATGTGTCTGAATATCGAGAACAGCGAGTACAAGGCAGCTAATGGCATTCAAATCCAAAAGAATGCAAAGCTTTTTAAAATTCACTCATTGGCACATTGTGAAGTCAATTAAATGCAAATTGTTATTAAATCATTAGGAGAAACTTGACTCTTCTCCTTGGGAGGTCAAGTTGCATATAGATGAGAGAAATAACAGATTTTCTCTCTGTATTCTTCTTTTAAAAATTAATTGTAATTTCATACAGTGTTGGTATCTTACACATGGCATCTGAAGTGAGTATGAAGATCAAAAAAAGTATTTAGAAAGGGCCAATTAGGCACAACACAAGTGAAATTTTCTCCCTGTATTATTTTAAAATATACATGTATAAAATACCATTTAACAAAGAGTAGCATAGTCTAGTATGAAGATACAAATGCATCTTGGCCCACCTGCTTTCCATGTCAAGACACCTCCTATTTGCCATCAGAATTTCCTCCTCTTCCTTCTGAATTCGAGCTTCCAAGGATGTTTCATAGCTGCCATTTGGAGAATGGCCAAGAACCGTGGTATCCCTAAGAACACAACAAACAAAATTAGTTACAGTTGACTCTGCCTAAATTCACATCATTTCCCCCTTGCACTCCTCCCCCTGTCTAAATATTGAGATTGGGTGGGAAATGATCCTTATAAAGTTGTAATTGGCCACTCAGAGGCCTCAGTTGGGGCCAGGGTGGGTGGCCCATTCGAGGCCTCCCTTGCCCCAGTGTAAAACTGTAAGGAGGTTGGGCAGGTGGAAGCCTATTGGAAAGGCCATCCAAGGAATTTTACACTCACCTCCAGTCACCTGCAGCAGAGGAGCATAAAAGTCAGGTTCATATTTAAATCTAGAAGTTTCAGTAAAAGGGTCTCTTTCCTCTTGGGAAAAAAATACTAAGGGGTGACCTACAGGAGTATCTTAAGGATGAAAGATTTTGATTTGATTAGATGGAGAGAATGTTTCCTCTTATGGGGATGAGAGCATAAGATCTAACGGCATTGGAAGTTACAGATAGTTCTATGGCTTGGTACGTATAGATGTGATCGGCGCAACTTGTGGGCCGAAGGGCCTGTTTGTGCTGTAGTGTTCTATGACCAAAGGTTATCAATATTTGACAATCACCAAGAAATCCAATAAGGAATTCCAAAGAAACTTCTTTCCCCAATAAGTGGTGAGAGTGTGGGAGTCACTACCACAGAGTGCAGTTAAGGTATTAACTCCGGTTTCCTTCCACACCCCAAAGATGTGCTGTTAGGCTGATTGGCAGGAATAAATTGTCCCCAAATCAGTTTCCCTCAATCTGGATGGTCATAAAACATTAGACAGGGGTCATGGGTAGAGAGGGGGACTGGTGGTGTTGAGATGGCGGCGCGGGCTCGTTGGGCCGAAGGGCCTGTTTCCCGGGCTGATTTTGTTCTTTGTTAATATAGATGCAAGAAGGGGGAAGCTAGAGAAACACAAGAGGGAGGCAGGAAGAGAGGATTATGATGACAGCTTTAGATGAGGAAAAGACGGGGGGGAGGAGGATCAAGTGTAGTAGTGTGGACTGACTGTATCAAATGGCCTGTTTATGTGCCGTATATCCAATGTAATGGCTATGCAAAGGACAAAACACTTCAAAAATCTAATCCACATGTAAATTATGGTTTTCTTCAGAGCTGCTGTTTTTAATTAGCTTGAATTCCTGAATGAAAAGCTTGTCGGGTCGCAGTGCAAAAATGGGCCAATTGGCTATACTGAAGCTGCAGTCTATTCAACATCTTGATGCATGTGTTACAGGAGGTCCAAAGTAGAACTAAGTCTTCTTCAGTGAGCTCAGAACAGGCTCCATACAAAGGCAACTATGATTTGTTGTTTTGAAAGTTCAGATGAACCTCTAGTTCCAAGCTCTGTATAGTGAGCGAGATATTTGCTTTAGATTGTAGTCAATCGCACAGACATTCCAACATGATGAAAGTTACGTGTGAGGACTTCAAGCCTTAGCTAATGGGCAGGACTAAATTATGGAAGGGAGAGATACAAATCATTCCACATCTTTGAAAATATTATAGTTATTTAAATCAGTCTGTCACTAACAGTTTACAATAGGCTTGTATGAAAGAATGTTCAATTCAAAGCAAAATTCCCAAAAGCAACAAATGGGATAAATAACAATTCATATTCATAACTTATCTTAAGTTCTAAATAGGATCCTTTCTTTTCCTCACTCATGCAAGACCAGGGCACAGAAATTAGATTAGCTTCTGTAAAACTCTGATCTGGATCAGCAGGTTGTGTATTTAGGTCACTCCAGAGCATATAATCCAGGCACCGTTTCAGAAACACACAAAAGTAGACAATAGGAATAGGGGATGGTCATTCAGCTCTTCCAACCATTCGTTATGATCTTACCTGATCATCTAATAGCCTGATACTGCCTTCCCCCCACATCCTTTGTCCCCTTCATCACAAGGTAGAAAACCAAAGGAGTGTTCAACAGATACTATCCTTCAGATATGACATTAAACTAAATACCTGTCTTTTAAGATGGACACAGAAAATCCCATGGTTTTATTATGAAGGGAGCAGGGGAATTCTCTGGGTGTCCTGGTGAATGTTTACATCTCAACCAACAATTCCAAAACAGACTACCTGTCCCTGTGGGTTTGTGTGTAAAAATTAACCATCATGTTTCTCCAAAATATTGTATTGATCACACTTTAGGAGTTCATAATTGGCTGGAACTGAAGTGTTTTGAGACATACGGAGACCTTGAAAGACAATATAAATGCAGGTTCTTTCTTTCGATCCTTTTCAGAGTGTTTACCTTCTTTTTTCCCCTCCAAGTTATCTCTGCTATTTGGCAACTTCAAGGTCACATCTCTCTACTGTATCCAAGGTGGGGAAAGAGGGGAGGCAACTGCTAGGGTCCATGAAGAGGACAAACTGCTCTCAAACCACACCAAGATTGCTCTTGCCCAGCCAGTGAGAGACAAACAAAATTTATTGTGTAATACACTCTCCATCTGCTCCAGAACCCTCCTTACAATCAAAGTCAAAAACTCAAAGTTGGATCAGACAGGGAAGGAAATGGCTGGAATTAATCTCGATTCACTCAATTCTGACGCCTCTTCCTGTTATAAATTTTGAAAAAGTAGAAACTAAGTTTTAATTGTGCACAGAGCTCATTATGTTCTTAGTGCTTGCGTGAGACAATGCAGTTCATGCAGAGATGTCACTTTGAGGCCAATCCAACCCAAGCTGTACCTTTGAGCTGCGACGGTAGCCGCAGCATCCAACGCAAACTGTCGCATCACACTTTCTTCCAGGTACTTCTGTTCCCACTTGGTCATGTCGGCCTCCAAGGCCAGGATCCGCTCCTCCTTCTCACGCAGCAGCTCCATTAATGAAGTTGCATTACACTCGGGGGCACTGGCTGTCTGGGAGGTTCCCTGACGCTGTACAAGACCAAACAAAAAAAGCACAAACCATCGAATGACATCTTACAATTACATATTTCTGTAATTATGCTTTTTCAAAATTCAGAAATCAATTGTCATTATAAGGAAAAGATCACTCAATCTGCGCCACCCACCCCCCCCCCACCCCAAACCCACGACCACCCCCACCTCTCTATAGGTTTCCCATCCCACTTGGCATCAATCTTCAGCAGAAAGGACAAGCTGGTAGTCTGCTCTCCATGCTTCACCATGGAAGTCTTTGGGTGGCCAATGCACAACAGTTGCAGGACTGGAACAGCCTTCACAGTTGGGAGTGGGGTTGGAGGGTGGAGGTTACTTCCTTCAGTTTTCTCCTTTCCTGAATGCTGGGATATAGTTCCAGAAGCAAAGGCAGCTTCAACAATACCTCACACCCTTCACTTTGAAATCAAGTACAGTGCACTGGTAGACCACTGAACAATTTCTGATAACAATGACAGCAAGGAGCAATCTCACTCAAAAACCATACATTTCCACAAGATTGATAACCTGAAGTAGGATAGCTTGTCCTCTCCTTATTCAAGGTCACCAAGGCTAACTGTAGTTGTAGATGGATTTAGAACTTTAAAAACATCAAGTGATAAAGGTCATTCTGCTCATCATTTCTATTTCCAGACACTCTGTGATACTCATCTTACTCCAAATAAACACCCAAAGGGATCCATATAAAAAGACTGAAACATTAAAACATCACTGACATATAAAACTGGAACTAGTTTACCTGCTGCATCCGAAGGGATTCTAATTCCCTTTCAAGCCTGGTTCGTAGCCGATGTTCAAGTTGTTCCCGTTTTTCACAGGCTGCTTGAAGCTGAATCAGAGCTTGCTGCATTCTTTCTACTTTGTCCACATACACCTGCTTCCTCTTCAGCTACAACCAGAGTCAGAAGGAAAGCAACTGAGTAAAGCTATACAGAATGCAGGCCAAAACCCTGAATCACAAGGTAGACAACGACCACACGTTATCATGACTTAACAACTAAACTATTTCACTATCATTTAATTGCTGCAGTGAGTCCAAACAGCTTATAGGAAGTGAGAAAGTATGGCCAGATGTGCTCACATCCTGAGGTATTACAAACTCATTTTCCAGAGAACCTAACAGTCTTTTCCTAAACCAGGTAGAATAATGCATTTTGACTGGGAATACACTGGCAGAGTGCCACTAAGTCTAAATTCGGTGAAATACAACTCGCAGTACGGTCAATGGGTTATTTGTAGACTATTTTCCCTTTCACCTGTCAGCATATCTGGGATTCCCACCCTGTGGCATCAAAATTGACAATCAAAGCCTGTGAACTTATCACCTAATTGCGCTTGGGTTTTTTTTTGTTATCCTGTTTGACCTGTGCCAACCTTGAGATTAAAAAAGGGCTAATCTTGGCACTATTCATTAACACAATAAATCCCAAACCACAGTCCAAATATCCATTTGCATTAGCAGCTTAAGGCATCTGAACATTATTGGGAACATGTGTTTAATGGTCTGAACTCATTTTGTCCATAGACCATGAATGGCTTTGGATATTGAATCAGTTGGGATTCAGAGCTGCTGCTCCTCCACTTCCTACTCGTATTCACCAATAAAGAGAGACAGGGTTTCTGGACAATCCGAGGAGCACTTAAATATAGGATGGCAGGAAGTTAGGTCCAACAACATTCCTCCCATTTTCTTGTGGAAAAGTGCCTGGTCGCAGTTGCAGGATTAAAACCAAGTGTTCACAGGGCTGGTGATCACAGACACTTTCCTCATCCCATTCTTACGGTACAACACATCTAACAATCCTGGGAGAAATCGTCAATCAAAGTAGTGTGGGACTGTCGCCTTTGCCCTCCTTCCACAAACAAGGTGAGTAACTATTTGTGAGAATAATGTTCTTCAATCATGAATAAACAACTCTGTCCACAGAAAAGGCGGCAGAGAAATGAAGCAGAGTTATAAAGCAAAGTACTTTCCAGTCTCATTTCACAATTCTGCAATTGCTGATCATACTGTCAGAATCCCATTTCCTCATGCTGGTTACCACTCAGCTAGCAAGTTGTGAGATTTTTACGCTGTCAGTCTCTCTATATTGCATTCAGGTGTTTTGCTCCACTAACATTTGCTGAGTTCAGAGAATAGGAAAGTAGCCTGTTCCTGAATCTCTTCCAGTATCATTAATTATCTGCTCGGACATAGATGGATGGTGCATGCATGTTGTTAACAAGGGAAAGAGGATTTTCTACTTAGAAAAAGATTTCACTGGGCATTACAAAAAAAAACACTTCAATAATATGAGGGTTCTGACCACATGAGCAGCACAGTAGCACTGCTGCCCCACAGCGCTAGGGACACAGGTTCAATTCCCAGCTTAGGTCACATTCTTCCCACGTCAGCATGGGTTTCTCCAGTTTCCTCCCACAGTCTGAAAGATGTGTTGATTAGGTGCATTGGCCATGCTAAATTCTCCTTCAGCGTGCCCAGACAGACATCAGAGTGTGGCGACTAGGGGATTTTCACAGTAACTTCATTGCAGTGTTAACGTAAGCCTTACTTGTGACACTAATGAATAAACTTAAAAAAAACGACATGAAAAGTACACATCAGCAGAATGCAAATGAAGTTTGAAAATATCCCACGTGACAAAATTATTAAAAAATGAAATGCTTATTAGTAAAGTTAAATTATATTAAAAATTCAAAAAACATTTTTCTACTTGCATTCATTTAAAATTAACTTATTTTGCAGAAAGTGCACTGTGTTTAATCAGTTTATGTTCCTTCCCATATTGTGTAAGTTTAAAAGACAGTGCACTAGAATGTTCCCCAATGGCTGTTCTCTGTAATAAGAGAGCGCTGAGTCATAGCGTTTCCCTTTGATTATCGCCAGCCCTTCCTTCCAAACAGCCAGGAGATCTTTAAATCTCCATTTGGCTCAGATCATAACAAAAGTTCAGCAATTAGAATTTAAGTTTGCAATCATCTGTGTTGGGTGGTCTGACATGGAGTATGAGGAATATGCAGTTTGTGTACATTCCAAATGTGCTCTTACATACCTCTTTATAACAAGTTCAAACTGGCATTCTCTCACGGATCAGTGGTGAACTGTGAATGCCCAAAACACTTCAGCTTAGCTTATTTAGTAATACTCTCGCTCGAGTTTGTGGCTCCAAGCCGTCCCCAAGCATTTGACCTCGCAGCCTAGGTTAATGCTTCAATGTGATATGATCACATCCTTCACGTGACACATTAAAACAGAGTCCATAGGGATCAGAGTTCAAAATATAAGGCAGCAGTGAGTGAATTTTCCCCAGAAGCCTCACAACGACGAGGGTGAAATATTCAAGAAGCATCACCCCCGTGTATTTTTATTGAAAGGACAGAGAAATCTGAGGAGCTGCAGTTTCAATCACAGACTCTATCTGTCCCATGTTGTTGCTTCATCCCTCTAATCAGAGGGCCCCTCCACCCTGCTCCTTTGCTCCTGATCTTCTCCTTTGACCTTGTTGGGATGTCTTGTCTTCTTGGGCAGTTGTGTGTTCTGAATACTGTGCAGGACCCTACCTATTGCATGTCCTCCCAGCAGCTTGTTGAGCTCCTCATCGTTCCAGACAGGCAGCTGCCAGAATCTGGAGATAATGTGGGTTTTTCTCTTGCCCCAGGCAATGTTGCCAGCCAGTTCCAGGATCTCGGGTAGGCGAGAGTGCTAGCCTCATGGCACTCAGCATAGCGAGCCTTGTGCAGTGTGCAGTAGCCAATGCGTGAGGGTGACTGGGAACTTGACTTCAGCCTGAGCTGCTACCAGCTGCCAGACCCATTGAGAGCCAGAGAGGAGGCTCCACAGGCTCTGCGCACTCTCTATCATGTACTTCTTCTCCTTTTGGCAGCAACTCACTAGACCCCAGCTCCAAGCCCTGCGAATTAATCTATAACTCTGTCTAGTCCAGGGCCCTGGTCTCCTGCCTTGGTTTTTCTACAGGGCAGCTGACGAGCCTGTCAATTTGATGTGTTGCCGTATGGGAAATAGAAGAGCGAGCTTCAGCCACCAACCAGGAAGAATTTCAGCACTCCCAGCAATGCTAACTTTCTCAATTCAGATAAATATTAAAAATCTGACTGCATCAGTTGATGAGCAGTGAGCTCTATCAGTGTACTGACAATGGTCTGTTTGAGCAATACCACTAATCACATCTTAACTGGTACAGTAATTTAACTTGTTGCTAGCTGTGGGATATTGCTATGTGCAAAATAACTGCTATATCCACATGCAGAACATTGACTGAAATATAACTCAATGCATTCCGAGCTTTATGGAGCAGGTCTATGAGGCACAATAAGGTATTTATGAATTCAAGGCTCACTTTATTATGAGTACCATGAATAATTACAATAGAATAGAGAGCTGAAAAATATTTAGCAAATACCTCAGCGAAAAAGTAAAATAGATTTTTGGCCACTGATCTGTCATTAATCTATTTTGCTTCAAAAAGGTTCCCCAGTTTGGATTTTTATAGTGATCTGGACATGTTAACAATATAACACACCATACAAATGTTACTTAGTGCAACTGCATTCTTAATACACTAAAGGTTTTGCTACTGAGACAGCAACAGGATTTGCTCTTTAATTGCTACAATTTAGGGACCCAGTTTTAAACAATGCTGATTTTCTTGTCCTGGTAAGCCCATGATTTATAGTTAAGAGATGCAATCAGGACAGTAACTCCACGTTGACAGTGAAGAGCCAAACCAAATGCATTAAATTATATTCAGGAAGGGCGATACTTCCTCAAGGCTTAGAGAACTGAGAGACTGCATCAAAAACTACCAAGTAGTCAAGCTGCAGGGTAAGCGAGAAAATAGGTGTTTTTATTATAATGCATTTTCCAAAGGCATAAAGTACCAGAGGCAATGATTCAATTACTAAAAGGCATGAAATTAAAAGCACAGATATGAGTGGGGAAGGGAAAAACCTATAATGTGAATGTTAAGCAAGAGAAACAGGATAATTACTCTGCCATTTCCTTTCCCCTCCCTGCTCCCCACCCCGATCCTCCAGAAAGCCCCATGTACAGTTGGACTGCTCCTCACCCTCTACCAGTGCCCACAAAGCAGCAACAACTGCTGAGGATAAACTATCAACAATTGTGCCCCACCTTTCTCCCGGAACACAACCAGCAGGGGAAGGACATTCCCTATGCAAGAAGAAAATGTGCATACGTGGAAGGCCAGATGTGATCTTGTGCGCACAAAACAGCAGTTTCTGTATGTGTGAATGTGAAATAGACACACATACACTTCCACGCAGGGATCATTTAAAAGCTTATTGCCCAGTTCTCATTTTTAAAAGTTACCAGGAGAGTCAATTCAGAAATTGAACTGTCCAGTTCAAAAATAGATAGGGAACTCCTCAACTCTGAAATGTCTCTAGATTTTCGCCACTCCTTATAGCATTAAGTCAGATGGATAAAACATTCTAGTGTGAACAGCCCCATTATCGCTCTCTTAGCCATTCTGCCTTTGTAGCTATAAGTGCCTGTTGCCAGGCAAAGTAACTATTGCAGCTAAACCAGACCTTGTCCTCACCATCACTCTCACGTTTTCTAGTAAGATGATTGGATAATGTTAAGAAGTGAAAACCCTTCTTGACATTAAGACCTTACGGTAGGGATGCTAAGGACATTGGATTGAGATCAAATCAGCGATCTCCATGATCTGAGTAGCTCAATGATATATCAGCAAACATATTGATACATATTAACCCCCAAATGCAACTACTGAAGTGAAATATAAAATAATTAATAAAAATAAATATAAACTTTATTTATTTGCAGTAGTTTGTTCTTTTCACATGTTAATGTCCCATTAACTATGGCAGATTATATCATCCTATCCCTCTCCCTACCTCTTCCTCCAGTTTGACCACTTTTCCCTGCGTGTTGTTCAAGGCCTGATCTCGGATCTCAATGTGTCTTCTCTGATCCTCATTGGTGGAGCGGAGGGCAGATAGCTCCATTTCCAACTTCTCCTTTTCTCTCATATTTTCTTTATCTAGAGAGTTGACAGGGACACAGTAAGAGGTAAATAAACATTAACTGCTGAAGAAAACTTTAAAAAACTGGTTCGCGAATAAAAACACGGAAGCACATTATACCGTATGAACTGTCCAGTTCCATCAATGTATTTCAGACAGAATACTGACCAAACTCCAGCTCATACGAGGAGGACACGTAAAATAATTACTGCAATAATAACCAGGGATTATGGACTTCAGTTATCACAGAATCATAGAATCCCTATAGTGCAGAAGGAGGCTATTTGGCCCATCGAGCCTGCATCAACAACAATCCTACCAAGGTCCAATCTCCGTAACCCAGTGTATTTACCCTGCTAATCCCCATGACACTATGAGTCAATTTAGCATGGCTAATTAGCCTAACCCACACATCTTTGGGAAGACTGAAGATTATTTATTATTTAAAGACTGGGATTTATTTCCTTAGAACAGAGAAAATTAAAGGGAGATTTAATAAATGGTTCAAAATTATGAAAGGTTTTCATGGGTAAATAAGAAAAAGGTATTTGCAATACCAGGAAAGTTAACAACCAGAGTTGGATTTAAGGTAACTTAAAAGAGCCAGACAGAGATGAGGAGAACGTTTCTTCTAAAAAATGCATCAAGTTATGATGATCTATAATGTACTGCCTTTGATGTGATTCACATGACTGCATATATTTCAAGCACTATATAAATAAGCAGTGATTCCACCATCTAAACACAAGTTTGCCCAGCTCTCTAGTATTAAGTCATCCTGTAATAAATGTGCAATGCACAAATATGTAATGTGTAAGAACAGGAGATCCACAGAGACATGCATAGATCAAATGGTTTCAGAAGCACTGATATGATTGAACACCAAATCCATCCAGTGTCAAAGCCCCCATTGAGGTAATCATCTCCAGTATGCCTCAGTCCCCACTTTCCATTCCTTTGACAGTAATGATGCTGTCCTTGGTAGGAAATCAATCCTTCATTTATCATTCACTTTTGTTAAAATTCATCTCAAAATGATTTCATCTTGCTCACTCTCTTCCTTTCTTTAAAAGCCTTTTATAATTCTGTCCTACTGCACTGTCAGCAACCAAACATCTCTCCAGTGTCCAATTAACTCCGTGGAATGTCATTGACTGGGGGTCATTAACATTATTGCAATTCTTTTATATGCATTACTAGCAGTATGCTGCATTGCCCAAATGCAAACCTGGGAGATCTACCTCATTGATTCATTATTCAATCTTTCGAAATTCCAGTAAACATTTCACTTGTCTAGCTGGTTTTTAGGTGCTGTTGTTATGGACACACCCAACAGCTTTTGAACGGTCATTAATGGCATTCATGCTGTGCACGTACAATAATTAATTTTGAAGTCACTGTTTCATTAGGAAGTGGGAATACACATACTTATAAAAGGTTTTGTGGGTTATGACAATTTTGGATCCATTTTTGCACCTACAACAACTATAACCTAATGGAAATACTTAGGTAATCATGATGTTCACAGTAATAAAATTAAACTGTTTTGACTGCATATTCATGAAGCCATCTCACTTGCCTACTGGGAATTCTAAAGCCAATAGGTATTATAAGATGACAGCTCAGGCAACACTAACGTTACACTGTGGAACAAGCCCAGGATTTCCACAGCACCCCATTCTGTAATGGGATAACTAGACTCAATCTGTCTGAAGTTGTTGGTTGCAGTTTTTCCTCAATGTCCTTGGTCTAAAGAGAATGAAACAGAAAATGCCAAGACTAGTATAAAATGTTGGTTAGGCCACATTTGGAATGCTGTGTCGAACTCTGGTCACCGCACCACCAGAGGACGTGGAGGCTTTGGATATATTGTAGAAAAGGTTTACCAGGATGTGTTAGCTATGAGGAGAGATTGAATAAACTGGGATTGTTCTCCCTGGAAAGACAGAGGCTGAGGTGCGACCTGATAGAAGTTTATAAAATTATGAGAGATATAGCTAAGGTGAACAATTGGAAACTTTTCTCCCAGGGCAGAAATGACAATTACAAGGTTGATCAAGTTCAAGATAAAGGGGGGAAGGTTCAGTGGAGATGTGCGGGGGAAGTTTTTTTTTTACAGACCATGATGAGGGCATGGAATGTACTGCTAAGTGAGGCGTTGAGGCGGTTATGTTAGCCACATTTAAGATTTATCCTGATAGACATATGAACAAACGGGGAATAGAGGGATAAAAGCGATTGGTCTAGATGGGTAAACACAATCGATGCAGGCTTGGAGGGCTGAAGGGTCTGTTCCTGCGCTGTACTGTTCTTTGTTTTTTAAGCCATATGAAACTTAAAAAAATCCTAGGGTTCTGCTCCTGATTGCTATCCATGACTCAGCTGCATTGCTGCACCCACGTGAACATGATGTGGAGATTCCGACATTGGACTGCGGTAACCACAGTAAAAAGTCTCACAACACCAGCCACAAGCTTTCGCGGCACTGCCCCAAGTTGTGTTTGAACACAACTTCCACGCACCTGACGAAGGGGCAGTGCTCCGAAAGCTTGTGGCATGTGCTACTAAATAAACCTGGTGGACTTTTTAACCTGGTGTTGTGAGACTTCTTCCCATGTGAATAGCCAGCTGACATTAATGATCTCACACAAGAGTGGCCAATCGGATAAGCTACAGGAGGGTTACTGAAGTTAGTGGGACTGTACACACTCCAAGAAAGAGAGAGACACGCTAGGTGGCAAAACAAAACTTAATGTAGATTAACCAAGTTACTATTTCTGTTTATGAGATGAACTGTGATATAGAATAATTCACAAGTCAGCGTGGATAAAGTATTATGGATTTGGAAGAACTGCAAGACTGAATCCAAGGCTGTACTCAAGTTCAAAGTTTGGTACGGTACTGTTCATCAGTTGATGTATTGGGGGCAATTTAAAAAGCCTTAATACATACTGGTCACTAAAGTATAGCAAACAACTACGTCATGATTAAACATTCAGACTATTTGATTTCTGCCTACATCAATTACTTATCAAACACAAAAGTAATGCTGTGCAATAATTTCAAGGACAGTTGTGCTGTTTTAACCTTGAAGTTTTATTGGGCGTAACTCAACAGCTGGAGCAACTATTGTTCAGTTCCCATTCTACAGATGCAGAGTCTAGTCTCAACTGCCAGTTGTGATTCAACTGAATTGACAAACTTGGTCAAGTTCAACATGGGAACAAATGTTCCTGGGAGGTAAGCTGACCCCTCACAAGCAGTTAAGGAGTTTCAGCATAGGAGAAACCTGCAAAAGACGCTGATTAAATTACTATGTCTGACTTATGCAGCCTAAAGAAAGTTAACAGATTGGCAGTGACAGTATCACTGTTGGATACATTATCAAATCTAATAAATTTAATACATCTTGAAAAAGAAATCAACACTGCAGCAATCAAAAGCCAAATGAAATGGGGCTGATTCTCTCAATTAAACAACTCAGCCATGGTCTTCACACTAACAAAACTGACCACCCAAAAAAAGAAACAAAGTGGGTGATGGATATGTAAGTCCGCCGTTTTGTTTTCTTTGAATAACAATTATTTAACTGTTTCAAAATTATGATCTTTATGTAAAAAGAAAATTGGTGCAAAAGCTAGACTTTGAACATGGTTCAAGAAAGGGCCTTTGTTGGAAATCCTGTGGGAAACTCACTGATTAGCTGCTTGGTATGCACAGGGTACTTTCCAAGATCGTCAGCCAAGAGGAAATTGAAGCCATGAAGACATAATCACCAAATCCATTACT
This sequence comes from Carcharhinus amblyrhynchos, assembly GCF_965287045.1. Lineage (NCBI taxonomy): Eukaryota > Metazoa > Chordata > Chondrichthyes > Carcharhiniformes > Carcharhinidae > Carcharhinus > Carcharhinus amblyrhynchos. Next base: position 138,181,846 of record NC_137327.1, read on the forward strand.
CTGCTTCACTCTTCATCTATCAGGACCTGCTCTCAATCTCAATGGCCAAGAATTCAAGGTAAGACCTAGCTAGACACTTCCATGATTGTGATAGAATATCATCAAGCCATCACTTATTCAAACAATCAATAGGGTAATGATATCTAATTCAGAATAAAAGATTCCATACAGCTTGCACCATGAACTGCAATTTTTACTTGTATTTCACTGCCACAAATGGCATTTTTTTCCTTTTATCGTTTCCTTCTCAAAAACTTAACAAAAATCACATTAACTTTCTCCAAAAAGGGGGAAAACACGCTGAAACTTTCTTTGGCCTTCAATTATTCCGACAATTACTGCCTCTCTGCTTGGCTGTCGACATTATATTAAACTGCGCACTTGAATAGCTTCCCTTGTATAAAACAAAGCTTGGGACACCATTTTTAGCAAAGAGACAGGGTGCCTGCTGCACATCAAAGCTCACCACACATTCCAGAGCCATTGCTCTTGGAAATAAGTGCGGAGCATTTGGGGATTCAAAGATTAAACTTGCCAGCCATGTCAGTGTGGGAATGCCTTGAAGTTCTGACTGTAATAATACGTGGAAATTTGGAGAAACACTTGAAATCTATGATTCAGAGACTTACACATTTAACACAGAGAAGCCCCAGGCTGATAGAACATTACTAGAATAATGCAGTTATTAAGCAATCAGTTTTAAGTTTTTTTTCCCCAAAAATGTGTTTTTTTTAGGAGGCAAGTGAGTGATTAAAGAGGTTGAATGGATTGAATTAACAGAAATGGATACCAGAGAACTGTAATTGAAAAACATATATTCATTTAAACAATGAAACAGACATCCTTCAGCGCAATCCAGTGTTGCCAGATTTACTAAAGATTTGATTGTGATTCTTAAAATAAAAACTACACATTTGAAAATGACAACACTGTTGGTAGCAGCAGGGATGAATGCTAGAGTGGGTTATCAAGGATTCATTTGAAGAATTGATAACTGTTGTCACAAGACTTATTTAAAATACAAATACATTTTACCTACAAGAAGAGTAAACTTGTCCCAATGCAACTTTGCATTGTGCCAAACATGTGTCATCATATAAAGAGTTCATCACAAAATGTTAATCGAATTGATAACCTCAAACCATTCTCACTACTGGCGGCAGGATTTCGACAGCTCAGAACGTCCCGACACCATCCAAGTGAAAGAATAGGATTTGTAGCTGCGACTGTAGGTACCGATCACAGTTCAGGAGCATACGGCATGGAAAATTTTGCACACTATTTAGTTTTACTAAAATTCAAGTGACGATCAACAAAATGGAAAGCATTAGCTTCAGAGCAACAATAGTAATCAAAATTCCAAAATACTGCTTTGTGTTTTTATGAAGCAGAAACTATGGCACTCGTTCGGAGATTGGGCTGTGAGTCATGGTCAGCAGACAATACATTTGTCATTTCTCTGTCGCCACTTTAGTACGATAGAGGAACGTGAAATAAAGCTGCAACATCAACTGTCAACGGTACAATAAATAACCAGGAACGCAACGATGCACAGCAAAACAGAACCAGGACAAATGCAATTTCAATCTGAGCCATACTGCAGGGTGTATTGTCCCTCAGAGAACAGGGTAGAGCAAATGGAAAAGACGGACATGGGCAGTCTTAAAATCTTTGTGGTGGTTCGCAATAATCAGATAATGGCAGCAGTCCAGAGAAAAGACTGACACCCATCCTCACAACTCCAGGCATGAGGACCATCAGATAAAAAAGATAAAAATACAAGTAAAAGGGACAACGTATCTAAATATTTTCCACAAAAGTAAAATACAAAATGTCAATGAAAGCAGAGGTAGATGCAGGGGGATACACACAGCAACTGTTGTGCTGCATTTCATTCTGCACAACCTGGCAACTAGCAATGGCTAAGGAAAGGTTTCTGTAGCATCTTGTTTCGGGAACTGACATCCCTTTAAATGAGTTCAAAGGTAATCAGAGTAATGGCCACAAAAGTCTTTACTGTATGTCCTCAGCTTTGCAATGGCAACATTCAACTTACAACTTCAAAGGCCAAAGACAAAGTCAGAATAGAATCCTTTCAGATGCTAAATTGTTGTGGATTAGTTCCCAGGCTTGAGCTGTAGCCTTGGTTATTGAATTAAATGACCGTTTTCCTGAAGTCCAACAAGAAAAGTCCACTTACTCTGCCCAATGAGCTGAGCGATAGTTTTTCGGTTGTCTTCTGAGCCTTCACATTCTTTCACAGCAAGCTGTTTGTTAGCAGTTTCCAGTCGATCTACAATCCACAAAACACCAGAAAATTAAACAACAAAGCCTCGACAGGACGTGAATGTTAAGAAGAAATTGATAGAATTCTGAAAATGTAATTTTGTAGCACATGTATATTGCAAAACTATTTTCTGAAATGGTTCTGAAAAAGCAGCTCTAGAGGCAATGATATAGATACCCACTGGCAAGCAAAAAGGTACTTCCTACCACACGGAACCTCAACAGGATTTTATCGTTTTATGATCTTTGATTTATTATTGTCACATAAATTAGTACACAGTGAAAAGTAATCTTTCTTGCACACGATACAGAAAAAGCATTCCATACATAGAGAAGGAAAGGAGAGAGTGCAGAATACAGTGTTACAGTTATAGCTAGGGTGTAGAGAAAGATCAACTTAATACGCATTGTTAGATAGTTCATAAGAGTTAGAGCTTTAGAAGCACAGAGCGAGAATTAGACAGTATGCTGGGCACAGCTTGCAAGAAGTTGCCATGTTCTGGTGCCATCTTGAATGCATGGCTTGGTGTCTATAACTCTGTCAGTGTAAAACAACAAGATTTAGCTTGCTTTCAGTTGGAGAGAACCACCAACCCATCAGTAGCTGCAACCTATGGCTTCTCAATTTCCCGTGACAAGCCTGGTTTATGCTTGTTGTAAGCAGGCTTGTTCAAGTAGCTGCTTTGCCACTGGTGTCACTGCACATGTCTCACTGTACTCCAGCATTCGTGTTTCCTACCTTCTGAGCCATAGCTACAGGAAAAATAGGACAGGATATAACTGGATATTAGAAAGGATGGATGCAGAAGATGGAGATGGGGATGGAGCAGCTGGATTTATTTGGGATAATGATTTCAGCAGTAGAAAAACAATCTCACAGCTATCAGCAAGTCAAAAGAGAATCCACATGAATAGAGATAAAAGATCAGAAAGGATCAATCACACCTAATAGTGGAAGGGAAGTGGAGGAGGAAATGTGGAGACAAATTAGGGAGTTGAGTAAAAAAAAACACCAAATAATAATCATGGAAGATTTGTTACTCGCCTGATTACCTCACCTTCCTGTCCAATGGTTAAGAGGATAAGGGAATGGTGTTGTGACAGTGTGTACAGGGCTCCTTTGTAAAAAGCCCAAGGAGGGAAGTTTGACTATTGGATCTAGCAATGGAAAGTGAGAAGAAAAATAAAAGGAGGGAAATATCTTGCCAAGAGCGACCAGAATTTAATTGTTTTAAAATGATTTTAAAGATAGACATAAGTATGAAGAAAACCAAGTTAACGGATTAAAGAAAAGCTGATTTTGAGGGGCTGATATTTGAACTTGGAAACCTGAAACGGGCAACAGTCTTGGCAAATAATAATGAGAAACATTTCAAACAGTGTTCAACAGGGAAAATATGTCCTGCTATAAGAGCAAACTAAACCCACAGACAAATGAAGATACAAGGGAACAATCGAGGGTTAGGAAAGAGGAACACGTTAAACATATAGACAGCGGAGAAGTGAATGATAAAATCAGGAGATTACAAACAATTAGGAAGCCAAAGAGAAACCATGAAATAATATCATCAATGAACATAAAGCAAAGTAGCAAAATATTCTATAGGCATACATCATTAAAATAAAGAGAATAGGACCATCGTACAACAGCACAGTAATGTACTACAAGTAACAATAGACAGAAAGCAGAGATACTAAATCATTATTTTGTTTCAGTATGGACCAGGATGGCCAATCCAGTAAACATGGCACTGAACGATGAGCCAAGTGCATTTGGGATAAATAAAAACTACATTCTGAAAAACAAACCCAAAAAGAGAAAACCCCTGGTTTGGCTGGATTGCAGATATAGATTTTAAAAGGATAAAACGAACAGATAGCAGAGGCTTGTATTTAATAATTCGTGAGAAAAGTTGTAGTGTCAGAGGATAGCGATAACTAATCTAATTCCAACAGTTAAGAGTGGGGGCAGAAGATGTCCAGGGAATTATAAATCAGTGCATCAGTGGTAAGAGAAATAATAGAGCCCTTATGTGAAGGGAGAATGACAACAAAAAACCCTAAAAACAAAAGATATAATTATTCATAAACATCATGGACTTCAAAAGGGAAAATCCAACCTTATTGAATGTTTTGGGTAACAAAGAGAGCAAACAAGGCTGATGCTCTGGATGTTATTAATCTGGATTTTCAAAAGGCCTTTGATAAGGTGGTCCACATCAGACTAATCAGTAAGGTCAGAGAATGTGAAGTTCGGGACACGAGGCAGGAAGGGTTGCTAGCTGGCATCAGGACAGAAAGCAGGGAGTGGTAGGAAAGGGAAATTGTGACAGATGAGAAGAGAGGCTCCAGAAGGTTCAGTGTGGAACCACTGCAGTGCACAATTTACAAAATGAACTTTGGAATCAGAAATACAAGTTCTAAATTTGCAGATGACAGCAAATTTTGGGGAGGAGTGTCAATACCGAGAAGGACTGCAACAAGTTACAGGAGGACATTAGACACGATAGGCTGATTGGCCATGCTAAATTGCCCCTTAGTGTCAGCAGGATTTGTAGGGTAAATACATGGGGTCACGGGGATAGGGTTGGATTGTTGTTGGTGCAGGCTCAATGGCCCAAATGATCTTCTGCGCGGTAGGGGTTCTATGATTAATAAACTTCCAGAACAGACAAATAATTGGTAAATGAAGTTGAACACAGATAAACAAGAGTACATTTTGGTAAGAAGAAAAAGGAGATCATTTATTAATTGGAAGGTACAAATCCATGTGCGATAGAGGAACAAAGGGATCACACAGCACCAATATATCAGTTATTAAGTTCTGCCACTGGTTAGCAAGGCTTTAAAAAAGCAAACCAACACTTAGGTTTTTTTTTTACAGGGATAGAATTGAAGAGTTGGGAAATAATGCTAAACCTGTATTGAACCTTGGTTAAGCCATATTTAAAAGTATTATTTGCTGTTCTGGTTGTCTTTTATACCATGGTGATTGAGGCAATGGAGTGTGTGCAGAGATTTACAAAGATAGTATCAGAAAAGGAATGACTGTCTGGGTTTCTTTTTTGAGAACAGGAAGACTGAGAGGTAGCCTAATAAAGACCTTTAAAACAATGCAAAGTTTTGGTAGAGTGGTTATAGAAAGAATGGTCCTTCTAATGGGGAACAGCAAAACTGGAGGCCATCAATATAAGATAGTCACCAACAAAAGAGTACAAGGAGCAGCTGGAGAAAATAGTATTGATGCAGTTAAAGGGAAGCTGGACAAGCATTTGAGGGAGAAGGAAATAGATAGTTATGATCGGTAGATTTAGATGAGAAAAGTTAGACAGAGGCTCAGGTGAGCGTAAACAGCAGTTGGATTGAATAACTGCTTTGTGTGTCACATTTCCTATCACTTGATAGAAAAACAACTGATTATGTACAAGCTTGAATTGCAGTTGTGTGAACATGAATTCACCACTGGAGATGGCTCTGTGCAGTATAAACAGGCAGGTTGTGTTGCAATGGAAGCCACCTCCACAGGTGCAGAACCACTTCCAAAGTTGGTTTCCAGTATAAATACACTTTTAGAACCGCCCTTCGATTGCAGACAACTCAATGGCTGTCAATTCAGATGCCAGCCAGCCTGGTCCAATCCAATTACAACTGAAGTACAGCAAGCAAAAATTGAAAGGAAAGTTTCAAGTTGCATATTAATGGGCACCTGGAGGTGAGTTCCAAGCTGGAATCTAACAAAGGTTCTGATGGTATCAATGGTAATAAACACCAATGTGTAACTCATATGGGGCTGCAGCATAATCCAATGTATCAGAAGGATCAACTTGAAAATGTCAAGTTCCTGGTCCTTAAAAATCTTAAACCAAAATGGTGTTTCAGCCCTATAAATTGTCAAGTGGTTTCAATTTTTAAATAGTTGCTGTACATAGGCAAATGGGATGCTGGCCTTCATAGCGAGGGGGATTGAATATAAAAGTAGGGAGGTCTTGCTGCAACTGTACAGGGCACTGGTGAGGCCACAACTGGAGTACTGTGTGCAGTTTTGGTCGCCGCATTTGTGCAAGGATATTTTGACCTTGGAGGGAGTGCAGAGGAGATTCACTAGGCTGATACCGGAGATGAGGGGGTTGAACTATGAAGAGAGGCTGAATAGACTGGGCTTGTACTCGTTGGAATTTAGAAGGATGAGGGGGGAATCTTATAGAGACGTATAAGATAATGAAGGGGGTGGATAGGGTAGAGGTAGAGAGATTCTTCCCGCTCAGAAAGGACAGCAGGACTAGAGGGCACTGCCTCAAGATTGGTGGGGGGGGCAGTTTAGAACGGAGTTGAGGAAGAACTTCTTCACTCAAAGGGTGGTGAATCTCTGGAATTCTCTGCCACTTGAAGTGGTGGAGGCTGCCTTGCTAAATATATTTAAGACACGGGTAGATAGGTTTCTGATAGACAAGGGGAATTAAGGGTTATGGGGAGAAAGCGGGAAAGTGGAACTGATCCACTTCAGATCAGCCATGATCTTATCGAATGGCGGGGCAGGCTCAAAGGGCTAGCTGGCCTACTCCTGCTCTTATTTCTTATGTTTTCTTATGTTTTTCTTATGTTTACATATAAATGTACAATTAAGATCCTTTACAGTCCCTCCAAATGAGTATTCATTCGAGTGTCACATCACAGTGTAGCAAATAACACTTATGCAAGAATATTATGCTCTTTTGCAATATTACTAATGCAGGTTTACTGAAATTTATATTCACTTAGGGAGATTCATTACACGTTTTTGCTTGTCTAAGTTACTGAATACCAGTCCTATGAGCTCATCTGAAAATCTAGTTTTAGGTCCTGTGTACGCCCTCACACTTCCCTTCCCCACCTACTTTGTGGTATGTATGTTACGTTGTTTTCCAAAATATTTTATCTCAAATCTTTTGTATATATTATCTTTATGGTGCTTTGTAAATATTACTCAAAATTCTTTCCTGTCCATCCAGTGACGCATCACAGTGTGTGCAAGACATAAACAAAACAGTAACTTCAAAGTATAACACCAAGAAGGTCAAGGAAGTGTTCCTTTCCAAACAGCTAACATTCAATGAAGTCTTAATTCATGTAAAACATTAAAATAGTAGTGGAAGGAAGCAACAGAAACGGGAAGGGGGAGAGCCAGGGGGAAACGCTGGCATGAGAATCAGCATTTATAAGTGAGATTATTTTTAATCTCAGAATTGTTACAGTGCAAGAGGCCATTCAGCACATCATGTCTGCACCATCTCTCCAAATAAGCAATTTGGTTCATGAACAGTGCTTTCTCCCCATAGCTTTACACATTTTTCTTTTGCAAAAAACATTTCAGAAAAGTAAGGCTGTGAGATGGTTGCTGGAGAGATATCGGATGACATTTCTGACAATTCACTTCATACTGTCACGTCTCGGACTCCCTGACTTTTCAGCAAACTCCTCCACCCAAAGTGCCGGGGTGTGTCCCGCACCACTTTGATCTGGGCTTCTTTGGGGCCTCCTTTCACCGATAGGTGCTTGTCTTCTGAGTCCTACAATCTGGAATAAACCCCTGAACATTACGACCTTCCTCAGCAATGGTGGCACAGTGAGAGGGCATAGTGGTTCGCACTGTTGCCTCACAGCGCCAGGGACCCGGGTTCGATTCCGGCTTGGGTCACTGTTTGTGCGGAATCTACGTGTTCTCCCTGCGTGGGTTTCCTCTGGGGGCTCCGGTTTTCTCCCATAATCTGAAAGACATGCTGGCTAGGGTGCACTGGCCGTGCTAAATTACCCCTCGATGTACCCGAACAGGCGCCGGAGTGTAGTGACTAAGGGATTTTCATCGTAACTTCATTACAATGTTAATGTGAACCCACTTGTGACTACTAAATAAACAAACTTTAAAATAAACCTTCAAAATTCTTCCCCCAATCCAGCACTTTGATTAATCCATTGATAACGTGAATTCTACCAGCATCAATTTTCACATTTTGTGAGGCATTTCGAACTCTAAAGTAGTGAAACGTGAATAAATGCGATCTGTTATTGTTGAAAGCAAAAGAAGCTACATCAAGAGGAATGAAGCTCAGAAGAACATGGAGTGGTGAGGAGGGGGGGGAGGGCCGGGGGGAGGAGGGGGGGGGGGGGAGTGGGGGGGTGCCGGGGGGAGTGGTGAGGAGGGAGGGAGGGCCGGGGGGAGTGGTGAGGAGGGAGGGAGGGCCGGGGGGGAGGAGGGGGGGGGGGGAGTGGGGGGGTGCCGGGGGGAGTGGTGAGGAGGGAGGGAGGGCCGGGGGGAGGGAGGGCCGGGGGGAGTGGGGGGGGGGGGGAGTGGGGGGGTGCCGGGGGGAGTGGTGAGGAGGGAGGGAGGGCCGGGGGGAGGGAGGGCCGGGGGGTGTGGTGAGGAGGGGGGGGGAGGGCGCCGGGGGGAGTGGTGAGGAGGGAGGGAGGGCCGGGGGGAGTGGTGAGGAGGGAGGGAGGGCCGGGGGGAGTGGGGAGGAGGGAGGGAGGGCCGGGGGGAGGGAGGGAGGGAGGGAGGGGCTGGAGGGAGGGAGGGGCTGGAGGGAGGGAGAGAGGAGGAAGGGAGGGAGGAGGAAGGGAGGGAGAAGGACGACACAAGCAAGGACAGAAACAAAAAGAGCAAAGGCAGAAAGATAAGTGAGACCATTTGACCTATCTTCATTTTCAATCAATAAAGATTAAATAACATTGAATTCTGTTTTTTAAATAATTCCACAGTTTAGGTCTCCGCTCGCCACCCTGCAAGTCCATTACATTTGCTGAGCAGTTTGTGCAGACTAATTTCCTGACGTATATACTAAGCGTGTTGTTCACTAGTTCGATTCTGTGTCTTTTTGTTCTACTTCCACAGTTTGACAGGCAATGGCTCCTTTTCCCATTTCCACAATTATCTCTGATGTTCTCCCTTTGGCATCCTCCAATTTTTCATCCCTAGATTGCCTCGAGTGCATTATCCGATAGCACAGCATTAATTTGTACTTGTACACCGACAATCGGTACACCCAGCTCTACCTCACCAACATCTCTCTCCACACTTCCACTCTCTCCACAGTGTTATCATGGGACAGACCAAGGAACTTTCTCACGTGAAGATAAAGGCCAAAAGTATAAAAGGAAAACTGGGCCATTCCTACAAAATTCCAATGACTGATTCACACAACAACATTGGGTGCAATTGTATTTCTGTTACTTCCTGAGGAAGGAGCATTGGAGAGATTAAATAAAGTGGATTTTTTAATGTAATAATTGAATGTCAGGAATGAATATCATGTAATCTTTTAGATATATTTTCTGCTTGAGAAAAATCACTAACTACAAAACTAAAATCTATTTCTATTGAAGCATTAAGGCATGTTTTACCCCTTAGATCTCGATTGAAGTCATGAAGTCTGCGGATTTCACCTTCTAACTTGTTTCTCATGGCTTTTTCCAAGGTCTCCTTCTTGGAAGATGACTTCACCAAGTTCTCGTAAGCTTCCGAAACCCTCTCGATTTCCATCTCCAGCTGCAAATGAATAAAATTTATAGTCAGCTCCTTCACCAGTATCTAAAGCAGCAGATTCATAATCCACGGCAGGATACATTCTGGGGCTTGAACCAGATACGGTGCGGTAGCTGGTGCTGGGAAAAAAAAGAAACAGGAACCGGCAACTTTGCCCAGTTCAAGATAAGTACAATGACTACACTGCTAACTGGAGCTGATTTTGGAACTGTTCCCAATTCCCCAAAGTACTGTGTGTTGAGGATATCAAAGAGACGTGAACAAATTACGATATCTAGATCAGAGGTTTTGAAATGGAATCCCCAAGTTATATCCCAGGGGATTCTGATCAGATTTCTGCCAGCAAGTTATCAAATTTCTGGACTGTTCTGGATTCAGTGACTCACTAGCTCTTTATTTCTGTGAAAGCATTTTCCACAATAACAGCACTGTTTTCCTTTGGAAGGCTGACACCATCTTTCAGAAATTAAAACTAGAGGTTCTCAGGAATGTATCAATGTCTACAGAGTCAAGGCAGATGAGAAAGCTTGCAGATAAATGGACTTGCTTATTGAGGCACAGATATTAAGATAATCACAGTAAAATTTCTGAAGGCAGAAAGACTACTGAGGAACTAAGTCTCTTAAAATAACTTCTTGAGAGACGGGTGGCATTTACTGACCATGTTTAATTACAATGAGTGGGGAGGGTACAACTCTCAAAGTCATAAATGACCATCCACATGATTGACAAAACTAAACTATTCCTCTTCATCCTCTTGACCTGACGGAAGTCTCTGTCTAATGCAAGTCTACTTGTGACACTAACAAATAAACTTTAAAAAAAATCTTAACCACACCAACATCTGCCGCTGACTGTTTCACATCACACGGCTGAATGGTCCTGCAAGGTGCCTTGTCCCATTTTTAACTATTTAATCAGAGCTAGGAAATCACCTGCAATGGTTTCTCTTCTTGTTTCCTCTTCTTGTTTCTGCAGTTACCTCTGATATTGCCTGGGAATTACACTTGGACCCTTCCTAATTCTCACCAACATGCTGCCCCTTGGTCACATCATCTGAAACAATGCCAATTATCACAAAAACAGCTCTACCTCAACACTACTTCTCCCAACTCTTCCACTGTCGATAAATTGTCCAACATCCAGTACTACAGGAACAGAAATGTCTTCAAATTGAATACAGAGGATACAAGACCATTGCTTTATTCCCCATCACAAACTATGCTCCTCAACACTCTCCTTGGCAACTGCCTGAGGAGAAACCAGACTGTTCGCAGCCTTTGACTTATATATGACACCAAGCTGAGATATCAACCACAGATATCTCATTACTAAGACCATCTATTTCCACCTCCACAGCATTGCCTGACACTTTCCCTGCCTTAGCTCATCTGTTGTGTAACCCTCACCCGTGCCTTTGTTACCTCTAGACCTGATTATTCTAATACAGTGATTCTCCAGACTTTGGTCCGTAGGCCACTTACGTGGGGCAAAAGACTCTGCGACCATCTATGTGCCCTGCCACACCCTCTTTCACATGCCACCAGGAAAAAAACACATTGAAATTAATGGGAAGAACAACAGTCCTGTTCAGGAGGCACGAATGAGGTGATGTTTTGTTCCAAGCTGGAGAGCTTCAGTCTCATGTTTCACCTCCACTGGTGTTGAAATTCCAAACTTGCAGTTGTATGTTATTGGGAATGGCAGTAGGTGCTTCAGAGCTATGTCAGTGAGTCGAGGATACTCAAAGTATTTGGAGCCAAAAGTCCATCAAATGTTTCTTGCCCAATATTAGCTTCAGTAACTTGCATTTTGCAAGTCATGTCTAATGGCTCCGATGTTAACTGATGCTACAAGCTATATTTTGCATCTCTCCAGATCCAATCAGTCTCAATATTCGATTTATATTGTTCCGCTCAGACCAGCTCTCTCAGGGGAGCACAAATGAATCTGATGTGCCTCCCACCTACAGTCTACTGAAAGTTGTCTTTCAAAGAAATCTTTCAAAAAATGAAACAAACAGGAACAACTGACCCACTGAGTAGGGAACACAAACAGAAGGCACAGCTGCCTCACTACTTGGAATTACACACAGGAGTTAAACGTGTTAACTGGTCACAATAGTTGGCAGCTGTTACTGAAGTCCCAGGCCTCCAGTATGGTGTGTACTAATACAGCAATCAACAGTGTGGTAATGTTGAGATGTACTGTTTACCATGGGCTGTGGGGAGGCCTGAGAATTGTTGCCCAGACAGTGAACATCAACAATACTTGTCAGTTGCTCAACAGCCAACTAGTGGGAGGGAGGGAAAGCAGGGAGAAGGGAGAAGGTTTCTCTGTGGTCAATGTGACTCCAAGGCGATTGGATAGTGATCACAATTCGGTTACATTTACTTTAGCGATGGAAAAGGACAGGTACATACTGCAGGCCAAGAGTTATAGCTGGGGAAAAGGAAATTATGATGCGATTAGGCGAGGTTTAGGATGCGTAGGATATGGAAGGAAACTGCAGGGAATGGGCACAACTGAAATGTGGAGCTTGTTCAAGGAACAGCTACTGCGTGTCCTTGATAAGTATGTACCTGTCAGGCAGGGAGGAAGTGGTCGAGCGAGGGAACTGTGGTGTACTAAAGAAGTTGAATCTCTTGAAGAGGAAGAAGGAGATTTATATAAAGATAGAACATAGAAACATAGAACAGTACAGCACAGTCCAGCCCTTCAGCTCTCAACAGTGTGCCAAGCTAGGTCCAAACCCAAGATCAAGCTATCCCACTTGAAAGTTCCTAAAGTGTCCGACTCCACAATCACAGCAAGCAGTGTATTCCACACCCCAACCAGTCTACCTCGGACATCCCTCCTATATCTCCCACCATGAACCTTATAGTTATGCTCCCTAAAAACAGCTACAACCACCCGAGGAAATAGTCTCTGCATGTCCACTCTATCTATTCCCCTCATCATCTTATAAACCTCTATTAAGTCGCCTCTCATCCTCTTCCGCTCTAAAGAGAAAAGCCCCAGCTCCCTCAACCTTTCCTCATAAGACCTACCCTCCAAACCAGGCAGCATCCTGGTAAATCTCCTCTGCACTCTCTCCAATGCTTCCACATCCTTCTTAAAGTGAGGTGACCAGAACTGAACACAATATTCCAAATGTGATCTCACCAAGGTCCTGTACAGTTGCAGCATAACCCCATGGCTCTTAAACTCAAACCCCCTGTTAATAAATGCTAACATACTATAAGCCTTTTTCACGGCTCTATCCACTTGAGTGGCAGCTTTGAGAGATACCCACAGTCTGCGGGTATGAACACCAAGGTCTCTCTGTTCCTCCACATTCCTCAGAATGTGAAACCGTGCTGACTATCCCGGATTAAACTGCATCTTCCCAAATGGTCATAAATCCTATCTCTCAGAACCCTTTCCATTAACTTACTGATCACCGAAGTAAGACTAACTGGCCCATAATTACGAGATGAGACGTGAAGGCTCAGTTAGGGCACTTGAGAGTTACAAGTTAGCCAGGAAGGACCTAAAGAAAGAGCTAAGAAGAGCCAGGAGGGGAACATGAGAAGTCTTTGGCAGGTAGGATCAAGGAAAAACCTAAAGTTTTCTATAGGTATGTCAGGAATAAAAGAATGACTAAGATAAGATTAGGGCCAGTCAAGGACAGTAGTGGGAAGTTGTGCGTGGAGTCCGAAGAGATAGGGGAGGCACTAAATGAATATTTTTCGTCAGTATCCACACAGGAAAAAGACAATGTTGTCGAGGAGAATACTGAGATTCAGGCTATTAGACTAGACGGGATTGAGGTTCAGAAGGAGGAGGTGTTAGCAATTCTGGAAAATGTGAAAATAGATAAGTCCCCTGGGCCAGATGGGATGTATCCTAGGATTCCCTGGGAAGCTAGGGAGGAGATTGCAGAGCCTTTGGCTTTGATCTTTATGTCGTCAATGTCTACAGGAATAGTGCCAGAAGACAGGAGGACAGCAAATGTTGTGCCCTTGTTCAAGAAGGGGAGTAGAGACAACCCTGGTAATTATAGACCAGTGAGCCTTACTTCTATTGTGGGCAAAGTTTTGGAAAGGATTATAAGAGATAGGATTTATAATCATCTAGAAAGGAATAATTTGATTAGGGATAGTCAACACGGTTTTGTGAGGGTAGGTCCTGCCTCACAAACCTTATTGAGTTCTTTGTGAAAGTGACCAAAGAGGTGGATGAGGATAAAGCAGTTGATGTAGTGTATATGGATTTCAGTAAAGTGTTTGATAAGGTTCCCCACAGTAAGCTATTACAGAAGATACGGAGGCATGGGATTAAGGGTGATTTAGTGGTTTGGATCAGGAATTGGCTAGCTGTAAGAAGACAGAGGGTGATGGTTGATGGGAAATGTTCATCCTGGAGTTCAGTTACTAGTGGTGAACCGCAAGGATCTGTTCTGGGGCCACTGCTGTTTGTCATTTTTATAAATGGCCTGGATGAGGGTGTAGAAGGATGGTTTAGTAAATTTGCGGATGACACTAAAGTCGGTAGAGTTGTGGACAGTGTGGAAGGATGTTGCAGGTTACAGAGGGACATAGATAAGCTGCAGAGCTGGGCTGAGAGGTGGCAAATGGAGTTTAATGTAGAAAAATGTGAGGTGATTCACTTTGGAAGCAGTATCAGGAATACAGAGTACTGGGCTAATGGTAAGATACTTGGTAGTGTGGATGAGCAGAGAGATCTCGGTGTCCATGTGCATAGATCCCTGAAAGTTGGCACCCAGGTTGAAAAGGTTGTTAAGAAGGCGTACGGTGTGTTAGCTTTTATTGGTAGAGGGATTGAGTTTCGGAGCCATGAGATCGTGTTGCAGTTGTACAAAACTCTGGTGCGGCCGCACTTGGAGTACTGCATACAGTTCTGGTCGCTGCATTGTAGGAAGGATGTGGAAGCATTGGAAAGGGTGCGGAGGAGATTTACCAGGATGTTGCCTGGTATGGTGGGAAGGTCTTATGAGGAAAGGCTGAGGGGACTTGAGGCTGTTTTCATTAGAGAAAAGAAGGTTAAGAGGTGACTTATTAGAGGCATATAAGATGATCAGAGGATAAGATAGGGTGGATAGTGAGAGCCTTTTTCCTCGGATGGTGATGGCCAGCACGAGGGGACATAGCTTTAAATTGAGGGGTGATAGATATAGGACAGATGTCAAAGGTAGGTTCCTTACTCAGAAAGTAGTAAGGGCGTGGAATGCCCTGCCTGCAACAGTAGTGGACTCGCCAACATTAAGGGCATTTAAATGGTCACTGAATAAACATATGGATGATATTGGAATAGTGTAGGTTAGATGGGTTCAGATTGGTTCCACTGGTTGGCGCAATATCAACGGCAGAAGGGCCTGTACTGCATTGTAATGTTCTGTGTTCTAGACTCTAGATTACCAATGGAAATTCACGTGATAGGTCCAATAACATTTCTTTGGAGGGTGCTGATACTGTTACTGGACTAACAGCACTGATACTGCCAGGCTAATCTTCGAGGGGGTGGGGGGGGTGCATCGTGATGTCACCAGACTGGTAATCCTGAGACCTCCAGGTTAAATTGACAATGGGGGTACAGGGTGGTTACAAACATTCAAACCCCACCATGGCAGCAATAAAAAAGACATCTAGCTTGTCTATGATGACCATGAAACTATCAATCGTTGTAAAAACCCATCTGGTTCAATAATACCCTTTAGGGAAGGAAATCTCCTGTCCTTACCCCGTCTGGCCCACATGTGACTCCCATATGGTTGACTTGTCACTGAGCTCTGAAATAGCCTCGCAAAGCACTCAGTTCAGGGGCAATGAGAGATGGGCAACAAACACTGGCCTTGCCAGTGACACCCACATCCTATGAAAGAAAACATTTTTCAAAAACACCCGCAGGATGAGCTGTCCAGCCTCATGAGCAGAAACTGGGGGAGCAGACTGCTCATTTGAGACTGGGATTTTTTTCCACTTGGCTCCAAAACTAAAGCTGCAAATTAACTGTCGAACAAAGATAATCCTGCCTGTTAAAGCAGTTAGAAGCTCTGTACTGATAAGTAGTGCGGCTTTACCTGATCAAACCCAGTAAGATACACAAACGTACTTGTCACTGCCTGTCCTTTGTCACCATCAATCTGTACCCAAACACACTGGACTTGCACAGGTGTTGTGTGCCATCATGTGGAAACAGGTACCAAACATTGAGAAAATTCAATGTGAGTGTCTCGGTAACTTGGTTTGGAAACGCATTTGGGATTTCCCCAAACAGCACGCACAAAAAAATGGTCGATGTATCTTGAAGAATTTGATTTTGGTGCAATGAGATCAGTCAGCTTACAAACTTGACCAATCAAAAAGGAACAGGATACTTACAAACACTATATCAATCTCTAAAGGTACAAAACATATTATATTTACATTAGCAAAATGCTGTATAATCTGACATGTACGTCAGATTAGGATTTGAACATTTTCCTACATTTTACATCCAATGCAACTCCCCAGCATTTCAATCTCCCAGGTCAAAGTTGCAGGTTTTCCTCCACTTTACATTAACAATGCGATTCAACCCCACCCTCAGATCAGCACCCTTACCACATTTCCATTTCCAGCCAATCCTCTTCAATAAATCTCTTCAGTTCACTGCCAATTTAAAGGCAGTTTCAGGATATGGGTCTGTGCCCACAAAGATTAGCACTGCCCCTCAGGTGACCCTGATAAATGATGGCCTGAAGGACAACAAAGATGAAAGCACAGATCTTAACCTCTCCCTTCACCCCTTGGAAAGGGCTTACGAAAGCATAAGAAAATTTACAGTCATTGATGCTACCTGCATCGTAAACACTACTAACAGAACATTTATTACCTTCTGCAATTTAGCCACTTTGTCATAGTATCCCTCTAACTCCTGTCTAAGAGCACGGTTTTCCTCTGACAAGATTTCCACCATCTGCTGAGCTCGCAGGACAATGGCCAATGGATCCCCTTGGAACTGCTGTTGGAGCTGGCCTGCCAAGGGGGACTGTTGGGCCTGAGCAGTCACCTGATTTGGTGAGGGCAGTGGCTGCATCACAGACGCAGATCCCATCGAAGTCTGAGACGATGATGGACTGTGCTGGTAGCTTCGCTGCTGTAACTGCAGCGGATGGAGTGGCCCCTCTTGAGTTTGCCTGTTAATACAAAAGAGATGACTAATTGTAGATAACAACAATAACAATAAAAATTGGAGCAGATGTAGGCCTTCGCAGCTGCTCTGCCATTTAACAGGATTACGATTGGCCCTTCATCCATTTCCCATCTTTTCACATTCGCTTTGAATAAACAACAACTGAAAAATCCCAACCAATGGGCACTATCACAGACACCAGGTAATGAATCATTTGGAGTTGGGAACAGTTTTGTCAGACGTCGTTTTACCTCTCTCATCATATCAGGTTGCTGGTCAAATAGAGAATGGTTGCTTTCCAGCCAATGTAAGGCATCAACCTAACAGATTGATGCCAATTCAAAAGCAGGATTTTAAACAGCCACCACCTCAGTCTGCAGTGCATTGCCAGGAGAGTCAGTCTTTTAGCCAGCCACAGAAGTATCATTTCCCCTTGCTAATCGAACATGCCTCCCGCATGACCTGCCTTTAATGAGTAACCGGAATGGAAAAAAAGAATGGCCAGTGTGGAATTTCCCAAATGTTTGCAGACTAGTAAAACGAGTATATTATATTTGACTTGTCTTGTTGTGGGTTTCTTTTTAAAAATGGGTGCATTATGGGCAAATATCCAAACACAATTGTGTGTTTCTTCACGTTGATTGGTTAAGCGATGACCGCAACCCTCCAGCTACCGTCGACCAGCATTTTTTCCCATCAACGTAATTTTAAAAAAACATCTTCAGGGCTCATAGTAAGCTGAGTCAGAGCTGAAAATATTACACCTGCTGACTTGTGTGAAGCAAACAAGTACTGGCAAATTTAAAAAAAACAAACTTACCAGGTTTCAAACACTCTGCCTCTCTCCCTATCCAACTCTTTAGGTATACTGTCGAACATCTACATCTGTAATGCAGCCCGGGGCCACGTGTGGCCCATCTATTTCGCCCCCCCGCCCCCCTCAATCTTAGTCATCCCCAAAAACAACTTTAATGCAATTGTCACACAGCGACTGGAAGATCACAGACATATACTCCAGAAGGTTAAGCAGAGAACATGGATTGAGTGAACTATGATGGCACGCAGCAGAAACAAAGGCAAAAGTTAAAGCAATAGACTTTGTTTGAAATTTTGGAAGATGGGAGAGAAATAGGAATAGGGTTGCACCATTCTATCAGATCATGGCAAATATGACAACTCCATTTACCCACTTTTCCTCCCCAAGCCTTAACACTCTTGCCCAAGAAGTATCCACCGATTTTGGTCTTGAAAACCTCAGTTGACACATTAAGGTACACAACTTCAGTGCATTACTCAAAACACAACAAGACCATACACTTCCATTTTTACAACATCCACTGCGAAGAATGCCTGCATCAATATTGTACCTTTACGAAAATGGATTCTTAAACAAAAGAATGATACATAAGCTTGACTTTATGGAAAAGTTTGACTTTAAGGAAAGTAAAACTCGGAGGACAGTGAAAATACAGAGGGAGCGGGGAGAGAATTCCATAGGCAAGGACAAAGCTAGCAAAAGACACAGCTCCCAATAATGGGGTGAAAGAAGTGGGGGTACATGAGGCCGGTCTCAGAGCAACATCATTCTCAACAGATGAGGCTGGTAAAAGTTATAGAGAAAGGGAGCAGCAGGGCCATGAGTTGATTTAAATATAAGGAAGAAGGTTTTAAATTCTGAGACACTGCAAGTGCTGATGTAGCTCAGTGAAGAAAGGGGCAAAAGGATAAGCACAATGTAACAGGATATGGATAACAGTGGATGGGCAGAACTCTTGAGGTTAAATGATAGCAGGCCAGCAAGAAGAGCAGTGAAATTGTTCCATCTGGAGGGGGGTGGATGCAAATGGCAACTGGACGGAAGTTTCAGCTACATGTAAACTGAGACCGGACACAGATATCCAATATTCGAGGTGGAAACACGTGATCATTGTGATGGTAATTGATATGATGTCAGAAGTTCAGCATTGGGCCAAATAGGATGTTGAGTTTAAAATAATCTGGTTCAAACAAACGCTGGCCAGGAAGGTGTGGGTGCTGATGCTGAAGGTATAGATGTTGTGGCAGAGCCTAAGATGCTGATTTCAGGATTCTCAGAGTTCATCTGAATCCAGCTGTCAGACAAGACGTTTGAGAACACAGGCACAGGAAATAATCTGAGGTAAGAGATGGAGATGTAGAGCTGGGCATCACCAATACAATAGATATGGAACCTGACCTCATGCCCTCTATGTCTCCCAATGGACAATACGAGGAGGAGGAGGGAAGGGTTGATGCTTGGGGGGGACTGCAGATAGAACAGTACAAGGTGGGAAAAGAATCCAGCGCTAGTCTTGTTTTGGCTATGATTGGATAGGTGAAGAGTGGTTCCAAGAAATGGTAATCCACTGAGGCAGATAATTGAGGACAGACATTGGAGGAAGACAGTGTGGTTGACTGTGTCAAAGGCTGCAAGGAGATCAAGAAGAATGGAGATGGGGTAGTGCACCCTAATGTGTACTTACAGAAATATAGAAAATAGAAGCAGCAGGAGGCCATTCGGCCCTTTGCGCCTCCTCCGCCATTCATTGTGATCATGGCTGATCATCCAACTCAACAGCCTGATCCCACCTTCCTCCAATGTCTTTTGTCCCCTTTGCCCCAGGTGCTGTATAGAACCATAGAACATTACAGCACAGAAACAGGCCTTCTGGCCCTTCTTGGCTGTGCCGAACCATTTTTCTGCCTAGTCCCACTGACCTGCACCTGGACCTTAAATCTCCAGACTCCTCTCATCCATGTACCTGTCCAAGCTTTTCTTAAGTGTTAAAAATGACCCCGCATTTACCACTTTATCCGGCAGCTCATTCCACACTCTCACCACTCTCTGTGTGAAGAAGCCCCCCCCCCCCACCTAATATTCCTTTAAACTTTTCCCCCTTCACCCTTAAAGTGCAATACCTCATGCTTATCTGCATTAAACTCCATCTGCCATTTTTCAGCCCATTTTTCTAGCTGGTCCAAATCCCTCTGCAAGCTTTGAAAACCTTCCTCACTGTCCACCAGACCTCCAATCTTTGTATCATCAGCAAATTTGCTGATCCAATTTACCACATTATCATCCAGATCATTGATACAGATGACAAACAACAATGGACCCAGCACTGATCCCTGTGGCAATCCACTAGTCACAGGCCTCCACTCAGAGAAGCAATCCTCCACTACCACTCTCTGGCTTCTTCCATTGAGCCAATGTCTAATCCAATTTACTACCTCTCCATGTATACCTAGCGACTGAACCTTTCTAACTAACCTCCCATGCGGGATCTTGTCAAAGGCCTTACTGAAACCCAGATAGAAAACATCCACTGCCTTCCCTTCATCCAATATCTAACTGCTTCTTGAAAACATTCAATGTTTTGGCCTCAACTACTTTCTGTTGTAGCAAATTCCACAGACTGACTACTCTCTGGGTCAGGAAATGTTTCCTCATCTCTATCCTAAACAGTCTCTGTATTCTCAGGCTGTGACTCCTGGTTCTGGATAACCCCACCATCAGGAACATCCTTGTTGTATCTACCCTGTCTCATCCTGTTAGAAATGAATGGGTTTCTATTCTTCTGAGCTCCAGAAAATACAATCCAAACCGACTCAATTCTTTCTCATACATCAATCCTGCCATCCCAGGAATCAGTCCAGTAAACCACCTCTGCATTCCCTTGAGAACAAAAAACATCCTTCCTCAGATAAGGAGATCAAAACTGCACACAATAGTCCAGATGTGGCCTCACCAAGGCCCTGTATAATTGCAGCAAGACATCCTTGCTCCTGTACTCAAATCCTCTCACTATGTAGGTCAATATAACATTGTCCTTTTTTACTACCTGCTGCACATGCATGCCTCCTTCAGTGAGTGGTGTACAAGAACACTCAGGTCTCATTGCATATTTCCCTCTCCTGATTTACAGCCGTTCAGATAATAATCTGCTTTCCCATTTTTGCATTGAAACTGGATAACCTCACATTTATCCACATTATACTGCATCTGCCATTCATTTGCCCACTCACTCAGCCTGTCCAAATCACACTGAAGCATCTCTGCATCCTCCTCACAGCTCACCCTCCCAGCCAGCTTTGTATCATCTGCAAATTTAGAGATGTTATATTTAGTGTGTATGTATAGTGAGTAGCTGGGGTCTCAGCACTGATCCCTGTGGTACCCCACTAGTCACGGCCTGGCATCTGCAAATGGACCCATTTATTCCTATTCTTTGTTTTCTGTTTGCCAATCAGTTTTCTATCCATCTCAGTACACTACTGCCAATCTCATGTGCTTTAATTTTACACGCTAATCTCTGACGTGGGACTTTGGCCAGCCTTCTGAAAGTCCAAATAGACCACATAAACCTGACTTTGGTTAGGTAGTTATTGATGTTGGTTAGTTATGTCAGTGCTGCTTCCCCTGCTGACAGGTTAGTTGGGTAACCTTTACTCCAGTATCTCTAGTAAAGACATTGTACTATAGAATTCGATTCCTTCTTACCCACATCCAAAGCTACCACTTGACTGATTTCACATACCCCTCAATTCTCTTCCCCTCCCTCCACTTTAGTACTCATGCCCATCTTGGGCTTTGGAGACAGTTGACCTGAAAGATGTGATAAAACAACAAAATAGCAGGAGCACTAATCGGGTGTAGCAGCAGAGTGAGAGCTGCAGTAGGACACAAAACACACCCATACAATTCATGGACAGAAATTTCCCACAGTACAACTTCACTGATACTTCATCTAAAATAGCCCATCCCTGGGACCTTTTTAAAAAGAAACAATTGCTTGTTGGATTTTGAAGTTGGTTTATCCCAGCATAGAACTAAAGAGGAAGTTAAAGGGTACTTTAAACACAAAAAAAGTTATTGTGTCCCGAGTTCCTGATCCAGCTATGTCATCGGGGAAAGGCACAAAGTGGAGACAGGTGTTTCCCTACAGGAAGGAAAGGAGGAGAGAAACAAGAACTCAAACTGGGTGTCAAGAACACTGGTGCACTTCTGCAAACATAAAGTAGGAGTATGGTAGATGGCTTGGGAGGGGGTTGTCCACTGATCCCATTCAAAGATTAGAATCATAGAAACCCTACAGTGCAGAAGAGACCATTCAGCCCATTATGTCTGCACTGACTCTCTGACAAGAGTATCTTACTCAAGCCTCTCCCCCACCCTATCCCTGTTACTCCACACATTTCCATAGCTAATCCAGCACATCTTTGGACACTAAGGAGCAATTTAACCATGGACATATATTCACCTAACTAGCAGAACTTTGGGACTGTGGGAGGAAACCGGAGCACGCGGAGGAAACCCACGCAGACATGGGGAGAACATGCAAACTCCACACAGACAGTCACCCAAGGCCGGAATTGAACCTGGTGCCCTGGAGCTGCGAGGCAGCCGTGTTAACCACTGTGCAACACTAGAAGAAAGTCCTTAGAAGAAAGCAAGAACAAAATGCTGTCAGTCAGTTTATAATGGATTCATGTAGTAATGACGAATGAATAATACATCCTCATTCTTTTTAATGTACCAAAGCCATTACACCATTGAGGCCTGTTGCAAACCAACTGTCCAAGAGTTCTTAAATATTTTCCCTACACATAGGGTGTTAATATTTAAAATATCAGCTCTTGATTGTGCGACAGGTATAAGCTTCAATCAACAGGCTTCAGGTTGTCTGAATGGGTCTGGGGGTTGGTACGATAAACTTGATTAGTCAGATAAAAAAATTCTCCAGATTTGGACTTCATGAGCCTTTTTTTTCCATAAAGTATTGCTTCCACTTTCAATTGTCATCAGTCAATTCATCAAACCCCTGCATAAAACATATCTAGAGCAACAACAAAGCCTTAACCTTTTCAGTTTGACTAATTTCTTTATGATAGACTGAATCATGGATACATCACTAACCAGCCACGTACCCTCCAAGACCCTGCCCACCCTGACTTGGAACCAGATTTCATTTCCTTCACTGTCGCTAAGTCAAGACTGTAGAATTCCCTTCCCAGGAGCACCGTGTATCTACAGCGCATGGATTGCATCAGTTCTAAGAAGGTTGTTCACCATCACTTCACAAAGATAATAAGCAATAAATATTGGCGTTGTCAGAGGCTCTCAAATAAAAGAGAGCTAAAGGAACTCATGAGAAGCAGTTGGCGCCAATTCTCTCAAGTTTGCATCAGGAAAACACAGAAATTATGCTATGAAAATTTACTTATATATGCAGCTAACGCATGGCTGCGATTATTGGATAATATTTTTTGGAAGTGAATACTATAAGACCTGGATATGATTATGAGCACAGATCCACTCCAGGTCTCTCAAAGTAAGGTTATGACTTTGCATTAGAACGTGTTATCAGATGACCCAAATCAAAGTGGGCCATCAATGCTCTACCTTGTGCACTGATCCCACAGGAGTTTGCTGCTCTGCTCCCACTCAAGATTGCTGCAGTCATAAAATCTTCAAAATAATTAGTATGTAATAGATGAAAATGCCACAAATTATATTTTTGCATCCCTGCCAAAACTTTCATCAGCTACTTTCCAAGTATTAAAATACAGATAGGGAACTAAAAGGTGAGATGGAGCTTTGGTAAATATTTCTGCTAATTGATACGAAGGATCTGAATTCAAGATTTCTCCGTAAAACAGAAAGTTTAACTGCAATGCCCACACGTCCAACTAGCCTATAGGGAGTAGTTGTGTGGGTTTATTCTTGGATAACATCAGCTGAACAAAAAAATTGAAGAGTTGTTGGAATCTGTTGAATGTGAATCAAATCTTCCAAAGGAAAAAAAGCTTTTCAGTTTTTTTCAGTTAACACAATTTTGCATCAGTTTTGGTGTCTCAGATTATGACACAAGTTTGTTTCTACTACAAGCAAGTCAGGGACAGAACATGTCTCATAAACAGAGAAAAAACATGGGAAAAAGTAAGAGAAAAAAGCCAAGAAACAAACCAGGGCCAAAAAAGTTACTTCCTGTGTCTTCCTATCAAGATTACTTTCTCTTTCCCTGACATTGCCAATGCTGAAACAACAGAAGAATGTATCCAAGAGACAAAATGCACACACATAGCCTTCTGATCTGTGTTAACTTCTCCATCCACAAAGATCTCAAGTGCTCCCATTGCCAGCCTCTCATCTTACAACCTCCAGAAAGTTGAGCTCAGCTAAATCTCTACTGCCAGTATCCTAATCTGCCCCAAGTTCCTATAACCCATTAAACGTGCTGAGAAAACGGCTTCTGGTACAGCTACCCTTCCAATTTAAAAATCTCATCCTAAAATGCAAATCCTCCCATCGCTTTGTACCTTCCTCAATTTCCATAAACCTTCATGAGCTCTGCTTTTCTCTGTCTCTAGTTTACATATCTATTTTGTTGGATTGGCATATGGCCTACTCCCATGGACCTTCCAGTAGACTCTCACATGTCTGGAAGAAATTACAGCTCATCTAGATCCAGATGTCAGACCAGAAGTTTGACAATAAATATCTGTAAATTTGCACAAGTCAGGATGATTACAGGCTTGACTCATGCTCTGTCTGAGTCAGTTATTTCAATCAGGGCAGCATTCAGAATGACTTCAACCCTTTAGGCCAGGAGGGGAAAGGGAAAAAGAAATCATCTGATTGTGAACCAACAAAGCACAATGGAATGTACGCACGTGTGAGCCATCAGACAAAAACTGGATTGAGTTGGGCTGGACTATATTGGCCCTATTCAGTTAAACAGCCTACTGAAAAAATTACCACCACACCAAGGTACTTTAAAAGCACCTGAATATTCAACATTTTCTTGTGTTTGAATGGAGTAAAACATTCATAGAGCCTTGGTTAGACCATTCACAGAACAGAATCACAGAATCCTGTAGACACAGGAAAAATGTACAACCTCCACATAGACACTGACTCAAGCCAGGAAACTAATCCAGGTCCCTGGAGCTGTGAAGCAGCAGTGCGAACCGCTGTGTCACCATGCCGCCCACATCCTTGGTGTAATGTGCACAGCTTTGGTCTCTACTCTATAAGGAGGATACAGAGGCACTGCTGAAGTTGCAGAAAGTACCTACCCAAATGAAACCAGAACTTGCAGGTTATAACCATCTGGAAACTTTACCCAGGGTGGGGTGATTAGAACGTGCAACCTGCTACCAGGAGTGGTGGTTATGGTGAACAGCAGAGATGCATTCGAAGGGATGCTCGAAAGGCAGATGAGGGTGAAAGCAATAGAAAGTTATGTTGGTAAGGTTAGATAAGGGTGGAAGGAACTGTCTTGTGAAGCATAAACAGTAGCTTAGAGCAAAACAGCCTGTTTCCTTGCTATACATTCTAACTAGAACTATAAACTGAGACTTTGCTCTTCCCACACTCATAAAGATAAGCTTTATTGGAGGCAAAGCTTTTAGAATGGGCCTTCATTTATTTACCTGGGAGCCCCGTACTCAGGTGGTGGCTGGTACCTCAGAACAGGAGCATCTGGCTTGACATGTTGAGAGTTTGGGCCAGGTTTTAACATCTCAGGCATCATTCCCATTCTAAAGTCACTGTAGAAACTTCCATAATCCTGAGCCTTGGAAGTAACAGGCAACGCTGACATATTTTTGTACGGATAGTCTGGTGGAGGCCCCCGGGGGTCAATGCCTTTCATGGGTGTCTGAGACAAAACATGTCCAGCATGTGTGTAGAATTCATTTGCCTGTTGTGATGAAATTACACTGCTCGCGACTGACGATTGTGCTTTAACACCACTCGTCGCCAAGGAGAGTTGCATAAGGCGTTCACTCAGAGAGCGGACGTGACCTTGTTTCAAGTCTTTAAGTCCATCATCTTGGTGAACCTTTCCAGCACCCACCCTCTGGACCGTTGAACGGCCTTCAGTTCTCATTTTCTGGTTATTTATTCCAGTAACAAAGAAAGCAGTTCCTGCTGCCGTATGCTGCTGTCCTCTGAAAAACTGTGATTGGACCTTTGCTTCTTCATAAGTTGGCAGTTCCTCGCTATTCTGTGCTGCTCGGGTCTGCAGCTGCTTCTCCATGACACTATTGTCAACCTGCAGCTCCTGGCCCTGGGGTTCCTGTCTTGCAGAATGTGGGACCATTTGACGCTCATCTTGTGTCAGGCCATCGCTCGGAGATACTACAGACCCACTAGTGTTGTAAGCAATGACGTTTACTGTTGCCTGCTGGTGCAAGGCAAGGAGGTTTCGATTCTCAGTTGGGTTTCCATATCGAAGCTGCTCTTGCAACAAACGCTGTAGAACTGTCCCACTTGCTCCTTCTTCTGAATTTCTCATCTCAAGCCCCTGTGTTCTGTGAATGTCTTGCAGATGATGGACATCAAAGTGAGCCTTGCCTTCAGGAAGAAAAACCATTAGCACAATTAGTAGAGATAAAACAATGCAAGTCACAATCTCCAATTTTTGTTTTATTCTTCATTACATGTGCACAATGAAAATATTTTAAAAATTGAAAATGATTAAAAGTAGAATTACAGAAGAATTGTCTTCAGAACCAAAACCTTGTCTTGTTTACGCTTCCGTGTAAAGCTTTAAAACAAACTAAAGAAATTTAAAAGTAACATTTATTCTTCATTAAAAGGAAATGTTCTATTCCCTCCTACTTCCTCACTGGCTATGTGAGTACTTAAGAACATAAGAAATAGGAGCAGGAGTAGGCCATCTCGCCCTTTGAACCTGCCCCGCCATTCAATAAGATCATGGCTGATCTGAAGTGGATCAGTTCCACTTTCCTGCCTGCTCCCCATAACCCTTAATTCCCCTGTCTATCAGGAATCTAGCTACCCATGACTTAAATATATTCAGCAAGGCAGCCTCCACCACTTCAACGGGCAGAGAATTCCAGAGATTCACCACCCTCTGAGTGAAGAAGTTCCTCCTCAACTCCGTTCTAAACTGCCCCCCCTTATTTTGAGGCTGTGCCCTCTAGTTCTGGTTGCTGGTAAATTTGATGCATTTATTGTAAATAAATCACATTAACTCGGTAGATCCCAGATGGTCTCAGTTTGAGTTTGCCAATATTTCCCAGCTTTGCCTCACCACCACCTCTCATGATTCCTGCACCATTATCCAATGCTCAGTCCTGGATGAGAAATTTCCTCCAGTGAAATATTGGGAAGACCAAAACATTGTTTGTGGTTCCCAGTACAAAATCTATTCTCTAGCCTCCATATCTCTCGTCTGGCAGGTTTTATTGACAACGTGATTCACTCACATTTCACAAAGTTTAACAAACCGGGGTAACGATTGCCAAATGAGGTCAGCAAAAAATTTATATTCAAAAACTCTAATATTTCAGAAACATTGAACATGCAGGAGCATGTCATCCAGACCAATCATACCTGCAGTAAGCAGAGCGGAGCTCAGTTAATCTTCAAGTAGCAAAACTGTTCAAATCAAACTTGAAAAAAATTATACATTAATTCTGAGACTTGGAAAAATATATATATTACACTGCTGCATTTCCTTCCAGTGTACAAAGCTCATGGTGGGGACCTACCTTGATATCAACCTCCTGCCATCACAGCATTGTTAGAAGCCCACAAACTATGGCAACAGTCTTAGACTAAGTCAGACTGTTCTCAACCTCGATGTCAATCTCATATTCATGCCATCTTGATATTTGTCTTGTTAACATCTCGCAACTTCATCTATCTCAACCCATCTGCAGCTAACGCCTCTATACTTAATGATACCAATGGATTCCTTGCTGGTCTCCCACAATCCATTCATTGTACACTTGAGATCATCCAAACCTCTGCTGTCTATCTGAACTTGAAATAAGCCCCAATCACCTATTAGCTTGTGTTTGCTGAAATAGCTCGTGATCAAGCAATGTCTTTACTTTAAAATTCTCTTTCTTGTTTCCAAATTCCTCTATGGCTTTACCATCTTTATGCCTGTAATCTTCTCCAACCCCACAACCCTCCCAGGTACCAGTGCTCTTCCAACTCTGGCTTCTTGTGCAATCCCCATCAGTGGTCATGCCTTCAGATGCCTAGGCCCTAAGCTCTAGAACTTCCTCCCTCTCTTGCTTGCCTCCTTTAAGACGCTCCTTGAAACCATTTTCTTTGACCAAGTTGACCTAATATCTATTTACATGGCTCAGTGTCTTTCTTTGCTTTTTAATGCTCCTGGAAGCCCCGAGACATTTTCCTATGTTAGCGGTGCTGTATAAATGTGAACTGCTGTTGTAGTGACAAGGTCATAGGTCAAGGGAGAGATTTGGACAACAGAGGAAAAAGTAAACAGAATTGAACTGGGATTATTGCTCTTAAATAAACCATAATGGAAGAGTCCATGAATGAACATTCAGCAAGAACAACATTGGGTCAAGCAACGATAGTCAGGTTCTCATTGATAGTATAAAGTGTTTTGAAATGTCCTCTGGTCATAAATACTATCTTTTTTTCTTTTTGTGGTCAATTGCTGATACTGAAGCAATGATGGCCTGACAAGGTGATAACCTGCTGGCTTCCATGAAACTGTTGCTCAGCGTAAGCTTCAAGCTTAAACAAAAAGGGCCGAGGATCAAAAACAAACTCAAGTTTGGGGTGTTGGAGGTGAATGGGCTGAGATCCTCTCTCTGCACAAAACTCTGCTCTCTGTCAAATGTGGTATTCTTTTTCTCTCTGGCAAGAATACAATCACTCTGACTGCCAGGGCTGCAACAAACAGCCTGTCACATGAAAGGTTATTCTGTCATTCCACTGTTCAAATATAGAGAGGCATGTAAAAGTAAATAGTGCCATTGTCCAGTTGCTGTTTAAAAGAAATGAATCAATAATACAATCCAGCTCAATTGTGTACATGCAGTGATTAAACTGTATGGAATGTGGTTCCACCTCTTGTGGAATTTTTATAAGCTCTGCTGATCCTGTAAGATACACCAACTTATAATTTTATTAAGGAGTGCTGCACCTTCTCCAAAAGCAATTACTGTGCACCACAGCTATTTTTTTTAAACGGATGGTCGTACAACAATTTCTAATGAAAGTAAAAACAAAAGTCCTGAGAAAGCTCAACATTTGCATTGGTTACTTTCATCTAAATTAAATCTTAAACGTTCTGATGAAGGATCCCACACAAAATTTTAATCTATTTTTCCCATTCGCTGCCCTGCTGTACGTATCCCGCACTCGCGTTTCTGGTTCAAAGTGCAGCCTTTGTAAATTTTTTTACTGATTAATCAATTCCAATGCATTCAACCCAGACTGGCGTATCATCAACAATTTATTGCATAAAGAGCATCCTTCAGTGGCTCTCATTCAACTCATTATTAAATTAGTCTAATGTGCTTTAAACATTATACCTGAGAGCTAATGCTCCAAAACAGTGACAAAATGTTAAACTGGACAGATCACTAATACCACATCTCAGTATAAAAGTTCAAGAACTGCCACTTTTAATCATGTAAAAATGTGCTTGTAGTCTGTTACATCATACAATCATTACAGTGTAGAAGGACACCACTCAGCCCATCAAGACTATACTGACAATCTCACCCAGGCCCTATTCTCGTAACCCCAAGTATTTACCCCAAATAAGCAGCTATTTAGCATGGCTAATCTACCTAACTCGCACATCTTTGGACCGTGGGAGGAAACCGGAACACCCGGAGGAAACCCATGCAGACATGGGGAGAACGTGCAAACTCCACAGACAGTGACCTGAGGCTGGAAATGAACCCGAGTCCCTGGCACTGTGAGGCAGCAGTGCTAACCACTACATCACCCATGGATTTTGAATAGAGTCCATGCAAATAAAGGGAACAGAAAAACAAAGTAGTTTTGTCACTCACTGCATCACTTTGGCAGCAACACATGGATGAGACACGACAGGGTGAAAATAAAGTCACATCCAAGCCAATAAGCAGTAATGTTACACTAAATATTTCTTGTGCGATCGTCTTCACTCATCATCTCACGTTCCTCCCTGTTGCTACCAGTATTTTGCCATCTCTCCAAACAACCCAACATTCGGGTCAAAATATATAATTGCACTGTTTCCATTATTCAGGTAAACACAGTATGAACATTTTACACTGTCCTTTACTAGAAACCTAGCAACACCAAAAAGGTTACCATTATTTGTTGGATTCATTATGCAAATTAATTAGTTAATGTTTGTATATATATCAGGACACTAGCTTCTATGTAGGAGGCACTAATGCATTTTAAAATTGCATTTCATTTACTGATTGCTTCATTTAGGTGTTTTTTTTGTGATAGACAGTGAGGGGAAATTAAACAAAACATCAAGTTAAGGTGGCACCAGATGAAACTGTCACTTTCTGGGGGAGAAGGCACGAGTCCTTAATTGAGGAAAAGCGGGATATGGAGTAAGATAACATTCAAGAGAAAACATACTTTGCTTCTTTACATGAATTTTTCAATATTTTCTCCTACTCGCTCGTGAACCCCTTACGTTATTCCCTAGTCAAGAGGTGCTCTACATCCAGGTATCAGCAATAAAAGGCACTTCTACTTTACGTTAAAAAATATTATTCGCATAAGTTATTTCAGTGCTTGGCGCTCCCTTTTGTTTTATTTTTAACCTTGGATGCTGAGCTCCAAAAGAAAGTAAAAAGTCTGACAACACCAGGTTTCAGTCCAACCGATTTATTTGATAGTAAACTCACTAGCTTTCTTCGTCAGGTGACGAAGAGGGAAACCTCAAAAGCTTGTGAGTTTACTATCAAATAAATCGGTTGGACTAAAACCTGGTGTTGTCAGACTTTTTACTTTTTGATAGACATGGAATAGTCTGTTCCACTTGGCTGCAGCTATTTGTACTTCAGAGTATAGCGACAGTAGGTGAACATGAGCCTGGATAACGCAATTAGCCTATTGTATTGTGAATCTCCCCAATGCTGTGAGTTGGCTTCCAATAAGCATCTCACGCAGGTAGCAAATGTGCGTGCAGAAACTCAGATGACAGTTACTTCAGAAGTACAAACGCATATCCTAATCTTTTCTTAGCCTCTAACACAAGTAGTCACCAATTGTCTTTTTAAGCCTCTTATAGCTATGGTTCAAAAATTTTAATTTCATAAAGCACCTATTCCCTGCTTTTCCAGTGTAAGATACAGCATTATTTCCTTCTCAAATTAAGTGCTACTCTGTAGCACAGTTGATAGCACTCTCTCCTCCAAGTCAGGTAGTTACGGATTCAAGTACCAGTCCGGGAACTCCAGCGCGATATCTAGCTTGAGACTGCAGCGCAGTGCTGAGCGAATGCTACACTGTCAGAGGTAGCATCTTCTGGATGTGACAATAAAACTAATGCCCCACCTGCCCTGTTAGACAGATATAAAGATTTCATACAGCAAGGGAGATCTGCAAATATCCTGCCAACATATCCCTCAATCAACACCTAAAAACTGATTCAACAACAGAACATACTGGAATATCTCAACTTCTGGGAAGAGAGAATAGAGCCAATGTTTTGAGTTTGGATGACCATTCATCAGAGCTCTAGAAACGGATTATCTAGTTATGAACATTACTCTTTGTGGGTTCTAGCTGTGTGTTAATTCATAAGAACGTAAGAAATAGAAGCAGGAGTAGGCCATCTAGCCCCTCGAGTCTGCCCCGCCATTCAATAAGATCATGGCTGATCTGAAGTGGCTCAGTTCCACTTTCCCGCTTTCTCCCCATAACCCTTAATTCCCCTGTCTATCAGAAACCTCTCTACCTGCGTCTTAAATATATTTAGCGAGGTAGCCTCCACCACTTCAACGGGCAGAGAATTCCAGAGATTCACCACCCTTTGAGTGAAGAAGTTCCTCCTCAACTCTGTTCTAAACTGCACCCCCCCCCCCCTTATCTTGAGGCTGTGCCCCCTAGTCCTGCTGTCCTTTCTGAGTGGGAAGAACCTCTCCACCTCTACCCTATTCATCCCTTTCATCATCTTATACGTCTCAATAAGATTCCCTCTCATCCTTCTAAACTCCAACAAGTACAGACCCAGTCTATTCAGCCTCTCTTCATAGCTCAACCCCCTCATCTCCGGTATCAGCCTAGTGAACCTCCTCTGCACTCCCTCCAAGGCCAAAATATCCTTGCGCAAGTGCAGCGACCAAAACTGCACACAGGACTCCAGCTGCGGCCTCACCAGTGCCCTGTACAGTTGCAGCAAGACCTCCCTATTTTTATATTCAATCCCCCTCGCTATAAAGGCCAGCATCCCATTTGCCTTCCTGACCACCTGCTGCACCTGTAGGCTGGGTTTTTGTGACTCATGCACAAGGACCCCCAGGTCCCTTTGCACCGTCGCATGCTGCAGCTTTTCGTCCTGTAAGTAGTAATCCTTCCTACTATTATTCCTGCCAAAGTGGATAACCTCACACTTGCCAACATTGTATTCCATCTGCCAGGTCCTCGCCCATTCGCCCAGCCTATCTAGATCCCTCTGCAGACTTTCCACACCCTCTGCACAATTTGCTTTTCCACTCATCTTTGTGTCATCAGCAAATTTCGACACCTTACATTCGGCTCCCTCCTCCAGATCATCTATATAAATGGTAAATAGCTGAGGCCCCAGCACCGATCCCTGGGGCACTCCACTAGTCACCAACCGCCAATCCGAATAGCACCCATTGACACCCACTCTCTGCCTCCTATTTGACAATCCCCTATCCAAGCTAACACCTTACCCCCAACTCCATGCCCCCTAACCTTCTGTAACAACCTTCTGTGCGGCACCTTATCAAATGCCTTCTGAAAGTCGAGAAACACCACATCCACCGGTTCCCCTCTATCCACCGCACTAGACACATCCTCATAGAATTCCAATAACTTCGTCAGACATGACTTCCCCTTAACAAATCCGTGCTGCGTCTGCTCTATCAAACAATTCTTCTCAAGGTGCCTCGCTATTTCCTCTTTGATGATGGATTCAAGCATTTTACCTACAACAGACGTTAAACTAACAGGCCTATAATTCCCTGCCTTTTGCCTGCTACCCTTTTTAAACAGCGGCGTAACATTAGCTGTTTTCCAATCTTCCGGCACTTCCCCGGAATCCAGCGAGGTTTGGAAAATTCCTTCATTACAACAATGAGCTTTGAGATATCCAAAGACTGAAAGATATGACATGTATGCAAGGGCTTCATTTTCTTCTAAGAAATCTAAAGTTACCAGTCACATCCAGTGCAGAAGCAGCAGAATAAATAAGTGCCTACGCAATACAATGATATACTATAACATGAGAATAAAGAGACTGTTAGTTATGATTGGATCTACCATAAAACCCCAACAAAAAGAACATGAAAAATTCACCTTATCCACAGAACAGACAGACTTCCTGTGCACGTTCACTTTCTCCATTGTGTTCACGTGAAAAGGCAAAAAGCAGAATGAATTTCTAACTCACTCTTCAGTCATGGTCTGTTGTGGAAAGTTTGTTTCATTTATTATATTAAAGTTGTTTGTGTGTTTTAAGACTGAGTTCTGAGTCTTAGTCAATCTTTGGAAAACCTTGTACAAGTTCTGCAATCACTCCTCAGTTCTGAACAACTGTATAATGCATTAACGTAGCAATGTCATTTACATTAATGGTGACAAGTACCTGTTCCTGTTTCGCTCTTTTCAACGTCCTCCTCAGTTATTGTGGAGAGTTCATGCCTGCGCAGTAACTGGCTGTGTTCCTCCAAATAAATGGCATCCTGTTCAAGCAGACACTTGGCTCCTTGTCGGATAGGCTGCCGATTACCAAAATCGTTCACACACGGTGACTCTACCGGGAGGTTAAAGGAAAATAAAACATCAGCCAATCAACAGGTTCAGCTGCCTTCACTGCCCCATTGTAAACTGCAGCTCTTTATGTAAATTATCCCAGAACAAGATCAAAAGCATGCCAAAGAAATGAGATCACCTGAATTGCCTGGATAATCTTTAAACAATAGTACCTGAGTAATTCCCTTCAAGGTAAAATTGCCTGCCAAGTCTTCAATACATGAACATAATATAATGTGTGCATTTGATCAACAAAACAGATTACAGCCCAGCAGGATTAGATTGGGGAGACCACATCTAGAATAATGTGTACAATTTTGGTTTCCTTATTTAACTTTTACAGATGCACAATAGAAAGATCTTTTCTGGTTGTATCATTGCGTGGTATGGCTCCTGCTCTGACCAAGGCCATAAGGAACTATACTGGGTTGTGAATGTAGCTCAGTCCATCACGCAAACCAGCCTCCCATCCATTGACTCTGTCTACACTTCCCGCTGCCTCGGAAAAGCAGCCAGCATAATCAAGGGCCCTATGCACCCCGGACATTGTCTCTTCCACCTTATTCCATCTGGAAAAAGATACAAAAATCTGAGGTCACGTATCAACCGACTCAAGAACAGCTTCTTCCCTGCTGCTGTCAGACTTTTGAATGGACCTACCTCGCCCTAAGCTGATCTTTCTCTACACCCTCGCTATGACTGTAACACTACATTCTGCATTCTCTCCTTTCCTATGAACAATATGCTTTGTCTGTATAGTGCGCAAGAAACAATACTTTTCATTGTATACTAATGCATAAGAATAAAAAATCAAATTAAATAAGGAAAGATGCAAGTTCATTCAAAACCACTCAGTTAAAGTTTACTAGACTAATACCACGAATGGGCAGGTTGTCTCATAAGGAAAGGGTGAAGAAGTTAGGTTTGTATCCACTAGAGTTTAAAAGCATAAAAGGCAATTTCATTGAAACCTTTAAGATCCTGAGGGGTTTTGACAGAGTGGATGTGGAAAGCATTGGATTCTCTTATCAGATAATCCAGAACTGAAAGGTCACTGTTTAAAAAATAAAGGGTCAGTCATTTAAGAGCAAGATGAGGAGAATTTATTTTATCTGAGACTGTGAACCTCTGGAACTCTCCTCCTCAAAAGGTAGCAGAATCTCCAAATATTTTCAAGGCAGAGCTGGATAGATTCTGGGTTAACGAGGGGGTGAAAGATGATTGGAGGCTGGCAGGAATATGGGGTTGAAATGGTTGTAATGAAATGGTAGGGCAGGGGCTGAGTGGCCTGTCCTGCTCTTCAATCGTATGTTTGTTTGTTCTGATTTTGTTAGAACTCCAGAGGCAAAAGCATTTTGTAGGCAAGGGTAATGGACTCAAAACAGGAAAATATTAACAATAACAGAAAACGCTGGAAAATCTCAGCAGGTCTGACAGCATCTGTGGAGAGAGAATAGAGCCAACGTTTCGAGTCTGAATGACCCTTTGTCTGAGCCTCATGAGTTTTTATTTTCCACAGTAACCTTTGGTGAGGCACCTTATCAAAAACAATTCAATATCAGCTATCATTATGTGAATGATTTCCACCATGCATCCTGCTAAATACAGTTTTGAAAAATTAATAGTGAATAAATTTGTAAGTCATTTCAAGACTGACAGACGAAAAGTTCTTAAATATAATAAGTGCTACAGGAGTATTGCACCAAATTCATAATGGCAATCACATGAAAATAACACAATCTTGCATCTTTATGTTTGCTCAGATTGACACTAGACATAACAGCCTCTCCTATCTCTTCAGACTCTACGCACAACTTCCCATTACTGTCCTTGACTAGCTCTAATCGTACCCTAGTCATTCTTTTATTCCTGACATACCTATAGAAAGTTTTAGTGTTTTCCCTGATCTTACCTGCCAAAGACTTCTCATGTCCCCTCCTGGCTCTTCTTAGCTCTCTCTTAGGTCTTTTTCTGGCTAACCTGTAACTCTCAAGTGCCCTAACTGTGGCCTTCATGTCTCATCTTAACATAAGTCTCCTTCTTCCTCTTCACGAGCGATTCAACTTCTTTAGTAAACCACTGTTCCCTTGCTCGACCACTTCCTCCCTGCCTGACAGGTACATACTTATCAAGGACATGCAGTAGCTGCTCCTTGAACAAGCTCCACATTTCAATTGTGCCCACCCCCTGCAGTTTCCTTCCATATCCTATGCATCCTAAATCTCGCCTAATCGCATAATAATTTCCTTTCCCCCAGCTATAACTCTTGCCTCGCAGTATATACCTATCCCTTTCCATCGCTAGTGTAAACATAACCAAATGGGTTGAGAGAACATGTCTCATTGGTATTTTGGGTTATAATAAGACAATTCAATTTTTTGGATTTTTATATGGCACGTTAGAGAATATCTTTCTGATAATCCACATTTTTCAGAATATAACTTTTAAGTTTAGGAATTAAAGCTGAAACTGTAGAAAAGAGGGGTAACTGGTTGAGAAACTGGTAAAAGCAACCCTGAAGTAAATGCAATTCAAACAAGCTTGGGAGCTTATTACAAAGGTTAAAGCCATGTTTACTCAAGAGTTTAACAGCTGGAAAGGCAAAGAACCAATAAAGAACTGGAGACAATGTTTCCGGTTATTCCCATAAAAGGTATTCACATTGTTTCCCAGAATTAAGCAAAGCCTTGGAATTAAAAGGTAATTAATTTGCATTTTTACCCAGGACCAAGCCGTGTGACTGCAAGAAAGTACAAAGGGTTCTGAATGTAGCCCAGACCATTGACTCTGTCTACACTTGCCACTGCCTCGGAAAAGCAGCCAGCACACCCTGGACATTCTCTCTTCCACCTTCTTCCATCCTGAAAATGATACAAAACTCTGAGGTCACGCACCAACCAACTCAAAAACAGCTTCCTCCCTGCTGCCACAGACTTTTGAATGAACCTACCTTGCATTAAGCTGATCTTTCTCTGTACCTTAGCTATGGTTGTAGCACTACACCCTACACATCCTGCACCCTCTCCTTTCCTTCTCCCCTATGTACTCCATGAACAGTATGCTTGCAAGAAATAATACTTATCGCTGTATACCATGTGACAATAATAAATCAAATCAAAGGGTGAGCCACGCTGCCAAGAATTACAGTGCAGAAGGCAGCCATTTGGTGCATCATATCTGCACGGGCTCTCAAAACAAACAGTATGACTCAGTGTCATTCCCCTGCCCCTGCACATCATTTCTCATTCAACTCATCATCCAATGCCCTCTTAAATGCCTTGATTGAACCTTCCTTCGCCACACTTCCAGGCTGTGCGCTTCAGACCCGAACCACGCGTGTTATTGAAGATGGAAGGAGCATTGCGGGATTCCTCCTGTTCCGTTGTTATCTCTGTAAATTCAGTCTGGGACGGCAAGCTTGGATAATGTTTTGAAAAGCAGCTAAAAGAATCTGTCAGCTCTGAGTCTAACGTTGCCTGCAGATCGAGAGTTAAAGCCAGAACTACAGCTACAGTAGCTGAAATGCCAGGTCTACAACCCAGCCGGGGATCGGGAGCTTGTATTGTGTTTGAGGCAAAGTTGGTAAGGTGAGAAATGACTGTCGGATTTATTTAGCTGGAAGCCAGGTAATCCCCCCCATAAAAGGTGGTTATCCATCGCCAGTCACTTTGAAACCATAGCAGTGAGCTACTGGAGACCAAGGGGGCCTTTCTGAGCCACCGTACAGGAAGGCCCATGACTGAGCTATAGAATCCAGCATCGTGAGGTTTTAAAGGAAAGTTGGAATCTAGCTTAGCCCCAGGAGATGATGGCAGGCAGCAATGTCACTGGATTAGTAATCTAGAGGCCCAGGTAATGCATTGAGAACATGGGTTCCAATCCCATCATGGCAGCTGGTGGAATTTAAATTCAAGTAACAAATCCGGGATTGAAATCTGGTCTCTGTAACGGTGACCAGGAATTGTTATAAAAAACCCCAGCCGGTTCATTAATGTCCTTCAGGGATGGAAATCTGCCACGTTTACCTGGTCTCATCTACAAATGACACCAGGCCACCAGCAATGTGGTTGACTCTCAATGCCCTCGGAAACAGCTGAGTGAGCCACGCAGTACAAGGGCAAATAGGGATGGGCAACAAATACTGACCTTGTCAGCGATGCCCACATCCCACGTAAGAATAAAGAAAACAAAATTGTTGTTGATTGAACCATACAAGGTACAACACTCGAGTCTTCCAAAATAAAACTCTGTCCTTAATTCCGTTTCAACCTGTAACAGGACTCAGCCTTCACCCTGGTGATAATGAAGGCATTTATAGAAAAGCAAATTTCTACAACTGCTGCAAATCCAAACCAAACACAGAAAATGCTGCAAATATTCAGTTTCTCAGGCAGCAACTGTGGAAAGAGAGGAAAAAAAAGTTAGTGTTTCAGACCAGCGACCTGCCATCAGAACTGGGAAAAGCAATGGGACAGGTTCTTTGCAGGTACAGAAACGAGAAAATTTAATGAGAAGTTCTGTGATACAAAGGCAGCACCCATCATCATTGCAATCCTTTCACATTTTGTTATAGAGCAGGGGTCCCCAAACTAGGGTGTGTGCAGGGTATCCAGGGTGGCTGCCAAGTGACTGACAAACAGTTCACCAAGAACAAAGCACCAAGAGGTGGTGAATGCGCATGAAAGACACAGAAGGGAGGGTGAGTGTGTGTGAGGGGGGTGGGGGGGCGAGGGGATGTGCGTGTGTGTATGGGGGGGGGCGGTGTGTAAGTGTGAGGGGGTTATGGGAGTGTGTGTGCGTGAGAGAGAGGGTGTGCGAATGTGTGAAGGGGTGTGTGAGAGAGAGATGGGGGGAGAGAGTGTGTGTTTGAGAGGAAGACAAAGTGAGTGTGCGAGAAAGAGAGAGGGGTGAGTGTGAGAAAGGGGGTGGGGGTGCGTGTGTGTCTGTCTGTGTACGTGTGGCGTGCGTGTATATATAAGAGAGGGGGTTGAATGTGTATGAGAGAGAGGGAAGCAGTGAAAGAGAGGGGGGGCGAGTGTGTGTGGGAGAAAGAGGTGAGTGAGAGGTGTCTGTGTGAGTGTGAGGGAGCGAGGCACATTTGTTGTGTGTGTATTGAGGGAGAGGTGCATTGTCTGATCTGAAAATCAGCTTTCCAGCATCATTCATCTGATTAAAAATGACGAAAGGTAAGTATATTCCGATAAAGGAGCTTTATAATAATTACCAGATTACCCACACCTACCACGGGTGCTACTGCCAGTGGTTTGGCCAAGGGGGGCCATGTAGCTGGTGAATGTGTTTGTGACTGTCTGCTTCTTCCTAATTCCTGATATGTGCTAAGATAGAGCTAGAAAAGGCTTGTTTACTTTTGATTTCTGTTTTCAGACCTACTTTACGGCAAAAAAAAGGAACATTGACATTGAGAATGATTGGGGTTTCTCGATGTTCTTAGGAAACGACTGCTGGTTCTGTAAAGTTTGGAAAATGCTGCTTTACAGCAATGCCACAGTCACCAGTAACAGAACAACGGGAAAATGTCTGACACTCGCTGGGTTCTACAAGGTGAAACGGATACTTTGCTCTCCCTTTACTTATCTCACGCTCAATGGGTCTGATTTGAATCAAAAAGAAAACAGATTCAGCTTTTTTTTGTTACAAAAAGGGACTGTGTCCACTACAGCATTTATGGGCGAGAGGGTCTGCATCCAAGTTTTAAAATCTGACAGGTCTCTTAAGCAGAGTAAAGGTAGCATTGGGTCACTGCCTTTTGCCAACTCCAAAATAATCTCCATGTCACACACAATATCCTGACTTGGGACGTATGGTGCCACTCCTTCATTGTCACTGCGTTAAAATCCTTGAAGTCCCCCAGCCCAGAACAACACTGTGGGAATACCTTCAGATCAACGACTGCAATAGTTTGAGAATGTGACCCAGCACCACGTGAACACGAGCTGGGTATTTAATGCCAGTGGTCCTGGTGATGCCTACAACCCAACAACGAAATAAAACTTAGACCAGAATCAGAACAGAATAGGGCAGGATCTCAGGATTATTGTTTCAGATAGACATTTGCTTTGCTTATGACAACATACTGAAAGATGCAATAACTTTAAAACAAATAGCTCCACACATTCAGGCAGAGTTGAGAAGACATGTATTTTAAAAGCCAGACATGAGGTTTAGTTTGCATTTTTTAAATTTCCAGACAGCATATTCACAAACCAGACTGTCCAGTCCAAAGCTGAGCAGATGACAACTCTGTAGGGGAGGGATTAAATTTCTACTTCATATCATAACTTAAAATCTGCATTACTGATACGAGTCCTGCAGTGGTTAGAACAGTGTCCTTTCACCTCCGAGGTCCAGGTTAAAGGTGATGACAAACGCTTTACTGTGATGCTGGAAGAGGAAAAGAATGGCAAAAGGAACAAGTGAGAAAAGGAGCTCAAAGAGGGAAGGGGTAAACTGGCTGAAAGAGCAGATGGCAATAGCAGAGGAGGGTGAGACCATGGTGAGAAAATTGGAGTAAAGCAGAATTGATTTATTTATCACTGTCACAAGTTATATTAAACTGCAATGAAGTTTCTGTGAAAACTTCCTAGTCACCACACTCCAGCGCCTGTTCGGGTACACTAAGGGAGAATTTGGCACGGCCAATGCATCTAACCAGCACGTCTTTTAGACTGTGGGGGGAAATCGGAGCACCTGGAGGAAACCCGTGCAGACATGGAGGGAATGTGCGGACTCCGCCCAGATAATGACCCAAGCCAGGAACCAAACCCAGGTCTCTGGTACTGTGAGGCGGAAGAGCTCATCATGTGCCGCCCACTGAGAGTGCAAGCAGGAATGTGGAATGAGATAACTGAAGACCAGTTAGGCAGGGCGCTGTCGAGAGATTTCAAGAAGAGAAAGATCATGGACTGAATCTTCCAAGCACGGGATTGCCATTCCGCTCCAACTTTTTTTTTAAACCCCAGGATGGAATTTCACGTTCGTCACCCAGGCCTCCAGACTGGGCCTTGTGGAAATGCATCTCCAGAGTTCTCCATCACAGGATGGGAACTGATCCAGCATTTTTAAAAATCATATCCCTTGCTTCACATATAGTCTTTGGTGACTGAGGCAGCCGTCCTGGTAAAACCATCAAGTGAAATGGGACATTATTCTGTTGCTATATTTCAAGCTACCACAACGTTTGCTTGTGTAGTTATTAAATAAATAAATAAAGAACATAAGAAATAGGAGCAGGAGTAGGCCATCCAGCCCTTCGAGCCTGCCTCACCATTCAATAAGATCATGGCTGATCTGAAGTGGATCAGTTCCACTTTCCCGCTTTCTCCCCATAACCCTTAATTCCCTTGCCTACCAAAAATCTATCTACCCGCGTCTTAAATATATTTAGCAAGGTAGCCTCCACCACTTCAACGGGCAGAGAATTCCAGAGATTCACCACCCTTTGAGTGAAGAAGTTCCTCCTCAACTCCATTCTAAACCGCCCCCCCCTTATCTTGAGGCTGTGCCCTCTAGTCTAAATAAAGTTTATTTATTAGTCACAAGTAAAGCTTACATTAACACTGCAATGAAATTACTGTGAAGTTCCCCTAACTGGTACCTGTTTGGCTTGATGCACCCTAACCAGCACGTCTTTCAGACTGTGGGAGGAAACCGGAGCACTTGGAGGAAACCCACGCAGGCACAGGCAGAATGTGCAAACCCCACACGGACAGTGACCCAAGCCGGGAATCGAACCCAGGTCCCTGGCACTGTGAGGCAGCAGTGCTAACCACTGTGCTACCAGCAATGCTAGTCACTTCTGTAAGATTCAGTGATAAGTGGTCTGCACAGCTTGGATTTAGGACTATGCACCTGCTGACCAGCATCTAATTATATTATCGGGTAACCAGGGTATAATAGCACTCTGCTGTCATCTAAATTAGACATTACTGTCTTTCACAACTGCACCATTCCAAACTTTTCCAAAGCAAGCTGAGTAAATACTTGATAAGACAAGGCCACATACGAATCTGACGCTGACTTATTTCACAGTAAGTAAACATGTATGACAAGAGTAGTGAACAAACTCTGGTCAAATGGGTATAACTAGCCTTTATGTAAAAATAAAAGATGAACACAGCAAGCGTCTCTTCATCATTTTGCTGGAGTTCAACAAAATTAACTTTGACTTGCTCTTTTGCACTACAGCCTTCGAGTCCAGCAAAAGGTTATCCACACGGGTTTCCTCCGGGTGCTCCCGTTTCCTCCCACAGTCCAAAGATGTGCAGGTTAGGTTGACTGGCCATGTTAAATTGACCCTAGTGTCAGAGGGATTAACAGGGTAAATGTGTGGGGTTATGGTAATAGGGCCTGGGTGGGATTGTGGTCTGTACAGACTCAATGGGCCGAATAGCCTCCTTCAGTGCTGTGGGGATTCAATAATCCGCTTTGCGCTTGCTTTTCAAAACAAAATTGTGAATGCTTCAGTCTCTGTTCACGGGTTTATAATTCTGATGGGGGCCAAATAAACCCTAGCCCCATGCGGGACCTCACAAACCAAGGGGCGTGAGGGGATAATCAGCTACTGACACAGGCTCACAAATCTGTTTACAGTTTCTACAGGAAGTAACTTAAATGCCGTGGTGATGGACGTTGCAATCAGATTCCATCGCGTGCTTGTATTTTGAAACTTGGGAACTTTGGTGTAAAATTCTAATATTAAATTGTAACTATTCTCAAAATCCCCTCACTGGGAAAAAAATGCTCAAAAATTCCCAAAATGTGACAGAAACTTGCAATGAAAACATTCCAAAGGGTAAAATATTTTAAGTGGCGATGCTAAAGAACGGAAATAGGTGGTGGGTGTTATTTAGTAAACACAGCTGACTGAGCAAATGAGCACATAATTCAATACATGCAAAGTAGTGCGATACAAGAACTTAATTCATTCACAAACTGCTAACAGTTTCTAGAATTTATATATATTTTTAAGAAACAGACCTTTTTCCCCACTCATGAGGCAAAAATGCAAATCCCAAAGTTCTTCCTCTCACTCCCAATGCTTCCCTTGCTGCTTTCCGTTCTGAACAAGCTATTTTTGGCCTGGAAACGACATTCCTATTTTTCTTTCCGGGAAACCATAAACTATAAGGGATAAGTCTGCTTTTGAATTCAGAGAGGATGAACCATAGGAGATGGCCAAAATAACAGATGAGGCAAGTAATGAATGAGCAACAAATCCAACTATCTTATCAAATACACAAGGAGGTATTTACACCCTGCTGATAAACTGCATTCATTGATTTATTGCACAAAATTAAAATCTTGCTAACTAAAAACAAAATCTACCTTTCCATGATGGAGAACACAAGCAAAATGTACGTGCAATTACAATTCAACCTCTTTCCCTTCTCATGAGAACCGTGCTACAGACAGGATGGAGGTTAATTTAAACAGTGCTAATTTCTTCTCTCTCTACCCATCCGTAAACAGAAAGATGCTTTTGATTTGCTTTCCAATCTCCTT
Organism: Carcharhinus amblyrhynchos; assembly: GCF_965287045.1. Taxonomy (NCBI): domain Eukaryota; kingdom Metazoa; phylum Chordata; class Chondrichthyes; order Carcharhiniformes; family Carcharhinidae; genus Carcharhinus; species Carcharhinus amblyrhynchos. Next base: position 138,225,126 of record NC_137327.1, read on the forward strand.
CCTCACCGTACCCCCACCACCATAGCCATGAGGATTTCTGTATTATACAGAACGTACAGCGCAAGTACTTGTTTGCTACAACTTAGTTCCCTCACTACTGTCTTTAATAAATAAAGATACGTAATCAATCGAAAACTTTCAGGTAAGAATTATTCCAGCTTGATGGTGTGGCTTATTGGGAGCGTTTATCTACTGTTTTTGGGTTTCCTCCAGGTGCTCCGGTTTCCTCCCATCCTCCAAAGATGTGCGGGGTTGGTTGATTAGCTGTGCTAAATTGCTCCTTAGGGTCAGGGGATTAGCAGGGTAAATATGTGGGGTTATGGGGATAGGGCCTGGGTGGGATTGTTGTCAATGCAGGCATGATGGGCCAAATGGCCTCCTTCTTAGGGATTCTGTGACTCTATGATATGAAATACAAAATCGCTGCTGTCAAGCAAATGTTTGATGTTTCCACAATGGAAGAGAAAAAAAACTAAAACATTATCCCACCTTCTGAATTTCTTTAACGTAATTTCTGTGCACCCTCCAAACAATAAGACCAAAAGTAGTATCAATAGAAGGCGTGGGACAGCTCCTGTAAACTACTCTCTCATCCAGTGAATGACAAAGGATGTGAAATTGTGAAAGGAAAAACCACCAAAAGTAAGCATAAATAAAACAGAGCGAGAAAGCAGCAGAGCCTACCCTATCATCTCACTCCTGTTTCAGGACTCTCAAATTATTTTGTATAAAGACTGTCCTCCACAAATTTCTCTTGCCTCAGAATAGAGTGAAATTGCAGCGCTTTTACAACACTCTATGTGAGCCAGCGTTCAAATGTATGAACTGTACCCTTTACATCCAAAATGAATCACCTCTTTCCCCAAGTTCTTGGAATCTTTCCCTATTTATCCGCTCAAAAATATTCATTTCCGCAGGATTTGGACAGCTTGAGTATTCTGAAGTTATTGTCATGTTGTACATTTCACAAGAGTGAAGCCACGAATTAGAATTTTACTGCCCAAAACATTAGTAGCTTAATAATTTCTGTCAGCTTGGAGCCAAGCCCTCAACCAGTTTGCATTTATCACAATATGACGGACCGTGAACTGCAGCTTACCCCAAAGTTGCTTTGCCCAGAGTGATGACTATTAGCTACATCGAATTATTCACCGGCCTTTTTTACAAAAGACAAAATTGTGTCCAAAAACACACAATTCCCAACTATGAACAGATTGTGTTGAATTCTGAATTCATCCCAAATTCTTTTTTGTTGCGAACAACATTTTACTGCCCTAATTTCTCCCAATTCTTCCAGCACCAATTATAAAAGAAATCAAAATCTTACTTTCAACTTTACTGCTTGTTCCCACTGAAGTTTATTTATTAGTGTCACAAGTAGGCTTACATTAACATTGCAATGAAGTTACTGTGAATCATTACCCTGAAGACGAACAGCAACAAAGGATATAGGGGCTACATTTTTAAATTAATCTCTCTCTGAGATTGCACATATCCCACAGTGCTAATGCTGAAAGATCTTGGTGTTCTGATGTAGGACTCAATGAAATAATAACACTGAAAAACAGCTCTTTTTTTGTATCTTGAGGGTTGTGAAATTCAAACGAAAGAAAAAGCGACAAGGAATAGATACGCAAACATGGTCACGTTTGCTGGGAGCTTCCAAAGCTGGATCACCAGGACATAGGGCTACCAACACTTGTCACTTCAGTGAACAGCCCTCCCTCGAGGCAAAAGGCACTGCCAGGTGAGAGAAACAGGAATGGAAATGGTTTTGTAGCGGGTAGGTCGTGCCTCACTAACCTTATTGAGTTTTTTGAGAAAGTGACCAAAGAGGTGGATGGGGGTAAGGCAGTTGACGTGGTATATATGGATTTTAGTAAGGCGTTTGATAAGGTTCACCATGGTAGGCTTCTGCACAAAATGCAGATGTATGGGATTGGGGGTGATCTAGGGAACTGGATTAGGAATTGGCTAGCAGATAGGAGACAGAGGGTGGTGGTTGACGGTAAATATTCATCATGGAGTTCGGTTACAAGTGGTGTGCTTCAGGGATCTGTGTTGGGGCCACTGTTGTTTGTGATTTTTATTAATGATCTGGATGAGGGTATAGTTGGGCGGATCAGTAAATTTGCTGATGACACCAAAGTCGGAGGTGTGGTAGATAGTGAGGAAGGGTGTCATAGTTTGCAGGAAGACTTAGACAGGTTGCAGAGCTGGGCCGAGAGGTGGCGGATGGAGTTTAATGCAGAGAAATGTGAGGTAATTCACTTTGGTAGGAATAACAGATGTGTTGAGTATAGGGCTAACGGGAAGACTTTGAATAGTGTGGAGGAGCAGAGGGATCTAGGTGTATGTGTACATAGATCCCTGAAAGTTGGGAATCAAGTAGATAAGGTTGTTAAGAAGGCATACAGTGTCTTGGCGTTTATTGGTAGGGGGATTGAATTTAGGAGTCGTAGCGTTATGTTGCAACTGTACACAACTCTGGTGCGGCCGCACTTGGAGTATTGTGTGCAGTTCTGGTCCCCACATTACAGGAAGGATGTGGAGGCTTTGGAGAGGGTGCAGAGGAGGTTTACCAGGATGTTGCCTGGTATGGAGGGGAGATCCTATGAGGAGAGGCTGAGGGATTTGGGGTTGTTTTCGCTGGAAAGAAGGCGGCTAAGAGGGGATCTTATTGAAACATATAAGATGATTAGAGGTTTAGATAGGGTGGATAGTGATAGCCTTTTTCCTCTGATGGAAAAATCTAGCACGAGGGGGCATGGCTTTAAACTAAGGGGGGGTAGTTATAGGACAGATGTCAGGGGTAGGTTCTTTACCCAGAGGGTGGTGAGGGATTGGAATGCCCTGCCTGCTGCAGTTGTAAATGCGCCTAGTTTGGGGGCGTTTAAGAGATCCGTGGACAGGTTTATGGACGAAAAGGGATTGGTTTAGGTTAGTGGGTCATTGTTGTTGTTTTTTTTTTAAACTGGTCGGCGCAACATCGTGGGCCGAAGGGCCTGTTCTGCGCTGTAATGTTCTATGTTCTATGAAACACAATTCAATGCTCAATTTCTGCTGCGTTAGCTGGTCTCAATTCAGCTACAGGTGCTGCAACTCTCCGTGTATCCACACACCAGCTGGCTGAAAATACTCGCAAAGTCACCTTCAAGGGAGAACAAGAGGAGAGAAATTTTAAAAGCTAATCGATTTCACACTCTGCACATTGCAAACAGCAACCAACAGCATCCCAATACCTGGATTACCCACTTGTACCACGGATGGTCAATCACAAATGAGTTCTATCTGCCAACTGCCTCCATGAACCAGCCACTCATCACAACGGTCAAGGGAAACTATGATTCAATGCACGAGAAGCCCCATAAATAATCTTCATTGCACAGCAAATTCAAAAACAGTGCAAGGAGCAGCACTGATTACTGTACATGGCTTTTTTCACCTCACAAAAGCCTTTAACTCTGTAGCCAGAGGCTGATGGAATATCCTCCTCACATCTGACAGCCAAAATTTGTCACCACCCACGATAACACGAAAGCTGTGATCCTCACCAGCACAACCACCACAAACCCTATCTCAGCGAAGACTTTGGTCAAACAAAGTTCTATCATTGTACCAGCTCTTCCCTCATTTTTCATGCTGCAATGCCGGATCTCACCTCCAGCAAATCACACGCAGGCAACAATCCCAGAATCCGCACAGTGCAGAAAGAAGCCATTCAGCCCATCAAGTCTGCATCGGCCACAATCCCTCCCAGGCCCTCTCCCCGCAACCCCACACATTTACCCTGCTCGTCCTCCTGACTACTTAGCATTGCTAATCCACCTAACCTGCACATCCTTTGGAGTGTGGGAGGAAACCGGAACACCCGAGAAACTATTCCAACCTACGCTGCTGTCACTCCAAAACCAAAATCCCTCCAAACTCAGTCATTGAGTTTCATTGTGAGGGAGATGCTTGTGTGCATTCACTCAGAAACTGAGCTCCAGAGAGTCAGCGACTCCTCCTCTGAAGCACGAGGAAACTAAACACTAAGATTTTCTTCCAACCAGCTCCTACAGCATAACACCTCCCCCTGGCAATCAAGAATAATGGCAAGATCCTGGAAAACACGGACCATTTTCCATATCTTGGGAACCTCCTCTATACGAAGGCAGAAGTTGATGATGAAATCCACCATCACCTCCAACATGTCGGCTCAACCTTCAGCTGACCAGGGTAAACAGTACTTGAGGAGCAGGATCCCAAAGCCAAGCAGCAGTGATCCCCACACTCCCACATCCTTTAAGGGAATTGCGGGAGGAACCTCAAAGCACTGGAGAAGTACCACCATCTTTGTAAGGTCCCACCAAATCCAGTAGCAAGAAAGGCAATCCAAAAGCAATTGGTCTCCTAAACCAACTTTCCCAGCATCGAGAGATAATCTCTCAAAACCAGCTCTGCTGGATGGGACATGTCATTTATATGCCTGACAAAACTCCCAAAGCAAATTCTGTTCAGAACTTGGACACTGCAAGGCTGAGGGGGGATCTTATAGAGACGTATAAGATAATGAAGGGGATGGATAGGGTAGAGGTAGAGAGATTCTTCCCGCTTAGAAAGGACAGCAGAACTAGAGGGCACAGCCTCAAAATAAGGGGGGAGGGCAGTTTAGAACGGAGTTGAGGAGGAACTTCTTCACTCAAAGGGTGGTGAATCTCTGGAATTCTCTGCCCGTTGAAGTGATGGAGGCTGCCTCACTGAATATATTTAAGCCATGGGTAGATAGGTTTCTGATAGACAGGGGAATTAAGGGTCATGGGGAGAAAGCAGGAAAGTGGAACTGATCCACTTCAGATCAGCCATGATCTTATTGAATGGCGGGGCAGGCTCGAAGGGCTAGATGGCCTACTCCTGCTCCTATTTCTTATGTTCCTATGAGACTCCCAGAAAGAAGACAGAAATATTTTCAAGGTGGTTCTCAAAGGACCCCTAAAAATGTCACACAGCCTCTCCGACTCATTGGAATCCCTGGCTTGTGACTGACCAAAATGGAAAAGGTTCATCCGGGAAGGCACTGAAACACTTCACCGAGAATACGCTGAAGCAAAGCCGAGGTGTCAGGGGGAGTGCACAAACCACAAAACAACCCATTCACTCAACCCTTCAAGCGTCACCTGCATGTGGCAGAGCCTGCAGACACGCAGCTATCTCAGAACTGACTGAACAGGAGAGAAAACAAGTCAACCGTGATCCTGATGGGCTGCCGAAGACGACAATCTTTTGGACTGTAAAATACCCACAGAAAACCTTCAAGAACTATTCCATTAAAGTTATACACCGAAACTCACAAAAACAGGCAAAAAGATTCTACCCAAACATAGCTTAGAAATCAGAATAAATCAAAGCAAGAACTCATAATGAGACTCAACTAAGAACTAGGGGCAGGAGGAGGACATCTGGCCCCTCCGCCATTTAATAAGATCATAGCTAATCTTTGCGACCAATTCCACTTTGCTGCCCGCTCACCATAACACTTAATTCCTTTATGGTCAAAAATCTACCTCTGCCTTAAAAACATTCAACGAGGTAGCCTCAACTGCTTCATGGGGCAGGGAATTCCACAGATTCACAACAGTTAAACTTGTTTCCTTGGCTTTCTCACTAAGTAGAGAACAAATACATTAAAACATCCCTCTTTACACATTTCTGAGGCCCTTACAAATACAGTTTGACTGTATTTCCATATGCTGTGTTGCCTTCACACAATGCAAGTTTTGCCACACATGCACACATTATATGGTGTCTTTAACATAGTAAAATGATCCATGTTGCTCCAGAGTATTAGCATACAAAATTTGACACCAAGCTACACAAAGATACATTAGAGAATGAAAAGTTTGATCAAAGAGATAAGTTTCTAAAAGTTCTACAAGGAGGAAAAAGGAATTAGAGAGGAATTACAGAGCTCAGGACCTGGGCAACTAAAGTCCTGGTTATCAATGTCAGGGCTATGACATTTGGAGTGAAAAATATGACAAAAATGGAGAAATGCAGAGATCTTGGAGGACTGAAGCCTGGAAGAGGTTACAGAGTTAAGGAGGTACAAGGTCATGGAGAGGTGTTAACACAAGTCTGAGAAATTTAAAATTAAGGCTTTGTCAGACTGCTTGAGCTCAACCAAAATTCTTCTACCAGCATCCTAACTTGTACCACACCCCCTCGCGCATATATTTTTGCTATTATAAAATCAAAGTGTAGCTTAAACAGGAACCAAATGCAGGTCAACAAGCCTGGTGAACTCTACTCGGTGCAAGTTAGGTCAGAGTTCTTGATGGTCTCAAGTTTAAGGACGATAGCACATGGGAAGCTGACCAGAAAGGCATTAGAACAGTCCAGGTAAAAAGTAACAAAGGTTTGAGTGAAGTTTTCAGAGGCAGATGAGTGCTGAAGCAGGGGCTGAGTCAGCTAACATTACAGAGGTGGACATTGATGGTCACAGCAGCAGATCAACTATGTGATTGGAAGTGCATCTCAGGATCAAATACTGCAAATAGTCTGGACCGGTCTCAGACAGGTGCCAGGAGATGGAGTGCTGGGTAACCAAAGACAATAGCTCCAGTCATCCCCGCCTTGGTACATAATAACTGGAGACAATTGCAGCTCATCAAGTTCTCAATGTCAGACAAACAGTCAGACAATTATGGTCAGAAACAAGAATATCCTCCTCCGCAATCCTGCTCAGATCTGCTGTGGCTGGGAATTGTTGATGTTATATTGGAATCTGCCCTTATGTGGCCTCTGAGTACAGAGATGTTGAAAATATTGCAAACAGATTTATTCTCGTGGTCCAAACAGATTGAGCATTCTTTTGGCAACTTCCAAATGTAGAGGCCGATGGAAGGGGCGTTATTTTGTTGTTAATAATTTCTGACATAGAATATCACAGGTGAGAATTGACATTTTGAGTCCTTCAGAAGGAAGAATCATTCCAAAGAAGTCGTATGGATTTGAAACATGAACTGTGTTTCTCTCTTTACTGATGCTGCCTGAGATTTTCCAGCAATTTCTGATTTTATTACAGCAACTATCCAAATTTGCTAATAACACAAAAATATCTACAATAGTAAATAGTGTAGCCAGAAACCTAACATTACAGAGACAATGGCCCGATATTGCCAGAATTGGAACCCTTGTATTCTAAACGATCAGACATAAAACTACCAACTTTCCTGCATACATTGAAAAGGTTCCGACTTCCGACCACATTGCAGGGGAACTCCCTCAGCATAGTAATCCTCACTGAGAGCCAAGTAAGAGAATCTGTGCAGAAGCCACGCGCCCTGTTCATGGCATTAGCTGGCCATACGGGAGCTGTCCAATTTGTGAATAATAGCAAGAGGATAACATAGGTGGGCAAGTGAGCGAGAGGGCAGGGTGGCGAAATGGCAGGAGAGTTGGGTGACAGATGGTTAGTGTAATGAACGGGTGGGTAGGGTGGCAGGTGGATCTGGGGTAGTCGGGTCAGGTCAGGAGGGGCTATCAGGCTGGGAGCTAGTCAGCTTGGAGGGGGGGGTGGGGGCGGGGGGCGGTGGTTAGACTCATTACCCAGTAATCTGGTCATTCAAGTGGCGTCTGGGTTCCAATTCCAAGAAGCATACGTGTGAAAACTCTGCATTTATATAGTGCTTTTCACAACCTCTACTGTCAAAAGAATGTTTGCGGGCCGAAGGGCCTGTTTCCTGTGCTGTGCTGTTCTAAGAACTTTCCAGCCAATTAAGCAGTTTTGAAGGGTAATGACTGTTATAATGTAGGAAATGTAGCCCCCCGTCTGTACACAGCAAGTTCTCAAGAACAGCAATGTGAAAACGACCTGGTAATGTTTTTGTGAAGTTGGTGGGATTAAATATTGGTCAGGACATTTGGGATAATGCTTTTCCTCTTTCCTAAACAGCACCAAGGTATCTTTTACATTCATCTGAGTGCGTGGACAGGACCTGAGTTTAACATCTCATTAGAAGGACAGCACCTCCAACAGTGCAGCACTCCCTCCATGCTGTACTGGGGCATCAGTCCGGTTTTACATGCTCAACTCCCGTAGTGGCCCTTGAACCTTCTTAGAGGCAAGTCAATTTTAGTCAGGACTGTCACCTAAAAATGATACATCTGAGTATTGGTTAAATGATAAAAAAAGGGAATAGTAAAGGTCCAAAGAGATTGATGGGTTTGCGTACACAAATCACCAAAATGGACTAGTCGGGTACAATTATAATCAAAAAGCGAATGAAATGTTAGTCTTTTATCTACAGGAATACAATATAAAAGGGGAAAAAGTTTGGCTACAGCTATACAAAGCCTGGTTTAGATTATATCTGGAATATGAGCAGTTCTGGGCACCACACCTTTGAAGGATATACTGGCCTCAGGGCAAATCACAGGTTCACCAAAATATACGGTTCTGGTAGTGGAAAAGCGAGCCACTCCTACAAAAAGCAATAGATGCCCATTCAATTCAAAAGTTTAAAGCTGAGACTAATAAGATTTTTATTTGGCAAGGATATGAAATTAACGTAGGTGGGCAAAGTTCAGCTGGAGACCACACTGAATGGTGGCAGCAGTGCAAGGAGCTGAGTGATCCATTCCTCAAAAGGTTCACACTTACAATAAGTCTTTGGCAACAGTACAATGAACAAGGTGTGAGTAACCGAATTAAGATCAGGTACTGCCACAAAAGGAAGCAATTATAGATTAGTTCTGTAGATGGATTTATACTTCATATGTCAACTGATTTGTACTTTCTTCAGGGATAACACCCACCTCGCTTAGTGCCTCAGTGTTTTCTCCGTTTAGATCACAGTATTTAAATTTACAATGACAGAATCCCTACAGTGCACGAGGCAATTCGGCTCATCAAGCCCATGCTGGCAACAATCCCACCCAGTGGGATCCCTGTAACTCCACGTATTTACCCTGCTAATCCTGCTAACACTAAGGGGCAATTTAGCATGGCCAATCAACCTTACCCACACATAGGTATGGGAGGAAACTGAAGCACCTGGAAGAAACCCGCAAAGACATGGGGAGAACATGCAAACTCCACGCAGACAGACAGTCACCCAAGGCTGAAATTAAACTCAGGTTTCTGGCACTGTGAGGCAGCAGTGCTAATCACTGTGCCACCTTTACAGCACATTATTTGTTTTGTTAGAAAGGTTAAGGCTCCAAGTTCTGCTAATAAATTATGCAGATGTACTTTTCAGCCAAGAACTGAGCCAAAAACGTAAAGCTCCGAGGAAAGATCCTAGGTATCCAGATTCAACTGACAATTAGCATTTCACATGGACATCACAATTAGCCTCAATGTCTAGATGGCTCAGAAAAATTAAACACAAACAAGCCAGGGCCCCTGTTCCTGATCATTATCAACTAATTCCAGTTAGAAAATGCATATGTTCGGTTCTCAGAGAAAGGAATAGGATCAGGTTTGGCTGTGATGCTACCCATCCCCCCCACCCAAAGTTAAATAACATATGAAAATTCACTGTCAGCACTTAAACACGACAAATGAGGACAACGTGAAGTAGGACCAATGGAACAGCAGAAAAGAGAAGTGGAGGGGAAAATGATGAAGTTCTTCCTGAACAATTTATTTATTACCAAAGATAATTTTCGAGGCAGTTTTTTTTATAAGAGACCAACCAATGTTTTTGGCCTTTGCAGATTTAGCTGTTTATTAACATCAAACGGGCAAAAGCCGTGTTGGGAAAACGATCACACCAGCTTAATTTCTCTGCACACCATCCCACTACCACCCCACACCTCAGAAATGACAACTTTTTCCACTAGCTTTTCCAATCATTAGACTGCAACACCTCATTAACAAGGATGTTTTACAACACTGCAACAGACCATTAACAGTCTGTCCAGATTTTGAGAGTGGAATGTCAAACACTGCGGAGGAGGAACAGAGCAGAAACATTTGCTGGGGAAGGAAGCCAGCAGGTACTTACACTGGAACATAGCTGTGAACAATGCTACAAGACTTGGAGGAGAGGAGGGCAAGGAAGAATTCTGAATTGGGACTGGTGTGGGTGTGATGTTCTGAAGTAACTAAATTGGGAGATTACAAAACAAAATGGAATCTCAGTTTTAAGGTTCAAATGTTACAAGGATTCCAAAAGCATTAAAAATTAAAAGCAAAGACAAAACAGTATCGTAACCCAACTCCACCACTCTCTCTCCCTGGATACATTCTCTTTCTGATGAGAATATAGGGAATCTCCGAAGATCAAAGTTGTTTAATTCTTTAAAACCAGTGAATTAAAATAACTTTGATATCATTAGATGAACATTTGAGAATTTATGCAAAATTAGTTCAAAACATTAATGGAACATGGAGGATGAATTGTGCTGTGATCCAAAGAAATATCATCCCTTCCAATACAAATCTGTGCCTTGTTCAATGATAACTCACAAGCTGTGTGCAGCAGGATTCTATAAATGTCTCACAAAATAATTTCTCTACTCTTCAGCAAGAGAAAACTGGATGATAGACAGGCAACGGCAGAGAGTTCCAGGGTCAGAAGACATCAAAAGCGGCACAGCCAATCGATAAGCCATAAATTAGGCTGGGTGAATGTGATTAAAATTCTTGATCACAGGGAGCATAAATGCCAGCTTGAACCTGTCTGGTCAAAGGGCTGTTTCCATGTTGTAATTCCTATGCTAATTAAATATTAGGTCTTATGGAAAGAGATATGAATAAAGAGGCACTGTGAATCCACATAAAATCTTTGTATAACCACAGTGCTTTGTCCAGTACTGGGTGCTGTGCCACCGTTCTACCTCATCATTGAGATTATTTAAGAATGGGTGGTTCATGGAACAGGGTATATGGGACAGAGTTGCTGTTGATGGCACATTTTTACACCCATTCTGTTTCTCTTACCCTTTGGGGAATAGTGAGGAAGCGGTAGAAGGATTTCTGAGCAGATGATCAGCCTATTGCACTACATTGAATGCTCCTTTCATGGCCAACAAGTCCTGGCGATGGAGCCTGAACTAATGGATCTGAATTACTCATGTGGTGGGCAGACACCAACATAAACTGGTTGGGCCAAATACCCTATTGCTACATAATCTGATATAACATTGCCTAAGATTCTCAAAACAAGGAAAGTTGATGCTGCAGGACCCCAGTGTTTTCAGAAACACACATATTTAAATCAAGTCCCCTTAACTGTGCGTATTAGGAGTTTGACTACAAAAGGTTATCACAACCACACACAATCCTATTATTTGTTATCTTAATTATTCAATCTAATTGCTTCAACGTCTCACATTTATCTTTTCACCCCTATGAACATACTTCTTTTGCTAGGTTGTGGGCAATGTACGTAGATCAGTTTTCTAAGTCCCTGACCCCTCCACATTTCTTCCATGGTCTCTCACACACACACACACACACACACACACACACACACACGATAATACAAAGGGACTAACTTGTGTGTGCCCTATGCAAGAAACCTTGGGTTGTTGCACAGCTTAGTGGGAAGACGGGCTGTGGGCACAGTTTGCTTGTATGCCCAACCACCCTGGAATTAGCACATAATCTAGACTGGCACCAAAGTGCAGTACTAAATTGTGAGAAGTGCCATCTCCTGAGCAAGATGCTGAACTGAGGCAAAAATCAGATGTTCATTAAAAAAAAACTCACGGTACTATTGGAAAAGCAAGGAGTTCTCCCAGTGTCCAGGCTTCTCTCTGAACTGACTTCAAATTACACTTCCTAATGCCAGCAACACCATTGAGATTATGCAATAATTGGTCCATTGTTTGTGGACCCAGCTGTATGTAAAATGGTTGATTCACTTGCTGACATAGCAGTAATTGCACTTAAGTACTCCATTGATTGAAAAACCCTACAGGATGTCTTGAGGGAAAGATTAATGCCTCTGTAATAACTTTGAAGTCCCATGGCAATGAACAGAAATGGGAGAAGATAAAAATGGTGGAAGTGCGGAGGGTGTGGAGAGTCTGCAGAAGGATCTAGATAGGCTGGGCGAATGGGCCAGGAAATGGCAAATGGAATTTAATGTTGGCAAGTGTGAGGTGGTCCACTTTGGTAGGAAGAATGGTAGGAAGGACTATTACTTACGGGGCGAAAAACTGCAGCAGGCGACGGTGCAGAGGGACCTCGGGGTCCTTGTGCATGAGTCGCAAAAACCCAGCTTGCAGGTGCAGCAGGTGGTCAGGAAGGCGAATGGGATGCTGGCCTTCATAGCGAGGGGGATTGAATATAAAAGTAGGGAGGTCTTGCTGCAGCTGTATAGGGCATTGGTGAGGCCGCAGCTGGAGTACTGTGTGCAGTTTTGGGCGCCGCACCTGCGCAAGGATATTTTGGCCCTGGAGGGAGTGCAGAGGAGGTTTACTAGGCTGATACCGGAGTTGAGGGGATTGAGCTATGAGGAGAGGCTGAATAAACTAGGCTTGTACTCGTTAGAGTTTAGAAGAATGAGGGGAGATCTCATTGAGATGTATAAGATGATGAATGGGATGGATAGGATAGAGGTGGAGAGACTCTTCCCGCTCAAAAAAGACAGTAGGACTAGGGGGCACAGCCTCAAGATAAAGGGGAGGCGGTTTAGAACGGAGTTGAGGAGGAACTTCTTCACTCAAAGGGTGGTGAATCTCTGGAATTCTCTGCCCGTTGAAGTGGTGGAGGCTGCCTCGCTAAATATTTTTAAGAAGCGGGTTGATGGGTTCTTGATAAGAGAGGGGATTAAGGGTTATGGGGAGAGGGCGGGAAAGTGGAACTGAGCCACGACAGATCAGCCATGATCTTATTGAATGGCAGGACAGGCTCGAAGGGCTAGATGGCCTACTCCTGCTCCTATTTCTTATGTTCTTATGTTCTTATGAAGTCCAAAGGCTTGGTCGTAAAGATGCTTTTAGCAGCTTCACCATTTCTTCATCCTCCATGAGCAGATTTTGTTCCCCCCCCCGAACTGGTGCCATAATTTTAATTTTGTTTTGTGTGTTTTATTACCTGCTAATCATTTTTCATACAAGCTCAGCCTTTTTTGTGTTCTATTATTGCCTCTCCACCATATTTTCTGTATTTTGCTCAGTTTGCCCCAGATTTCTCAGAAAGTCTCATTTTAGTTTCTCAGCCCATTCAAGATGCTTGGATATTGTTGAACCTCTATATTTCTAGTTTGCACACAAATAATGGAAACTTCTGTTTCATCTGCTACTTTTTTCTAACTTCTGCTAAAACCTGCTTTCTTCTAGTCAAGTATCAGAATTGCCTGTTCCGTCAATTTTATTTAATACTGGACCTAGAACACAGAACATTACAGCGCAGTACAGGCCCTTCAGCCCTCGATGTTGCGCCAACCTGTGAAACCAATCTAAAGCCCATCTAACCTACACTATTCCAATATCATCCATATGTTTATCCAATGACCATTTAAATGTCCTTAATGTTGGCAAGTCCACTACTGTTGCAGGCAGGGCATTCCACGCCCTTAATACTCTCTGAGTAAAGAACCTACCTCTGACACCTGTCCTATATCTATCGCTCCTCAATTTAAAGCTATGTCCCCTCTAATTTTGTTATGATCACTGTTTCCTAAAACATTGCCCCTATCCCTGACATTACCTATTTTCCTTGCATCTACTGCCTGGAGCTTATTTTCCAACACTGAATTTACAATACTGTTATCTCAATCTCTTTCAGCGCTGTTAGGCAATGCTAGACCACTTGGGGCCGCGAAGGGGGCTGGAGGGGGAAGAGAAATGCACTCCAAATTCCATATGAATGAACCAAATAAGATATCAGTTACCAGAGAATGCATTAAAGAACGTAACCTAATCTCAGATTTTACAGGGTAATTATAAATTGCTTAAACTTTGCTCTCTTGGTTTAAAACATAATCTGAGCACCTTTATTACAGTAAGTTAACAGTTGGCATCCACAATTAGGGACAGGGAGTCCAAGTTAAATCAGTTTAAGAAGCAAAACAATACTGGAAGCTTTGAGACAGACAACAACCACCTCTATAAACAAACTCCAAGGTGCTGTCCGCCCCTGAAACTTTTTCTGCACCTTTCGATTTAATTTGAATGGATTAACCAACCTCAGCAAGAAATCCACAAAACATGTGATCAAAGAACTTCAGTGCCATTGTGGACAACGTTTCTTGTTCAGTGTTGTGAACAGTGACTGGAAACTGTGCTTTCTTCAAAGAAAGCATCTGAAAATTGGAGTGGGCGCTGCACAAGTGCTGGGCTGCAAGTTAATTAATTTCATTTCAGATCAAGTCATGTTACCCGCTTTTACTTCTTCCTTTCAAAATTCGCCCAGAAAACTGAATTGTTGCGGGATGAAATTCGTTCCCAGGCGTTTTGAGTAGGGGAGACATTTCCTGTCCAGTTTGGTGATTACAGCTTCATTGTAAAACAGCATCGCCTGACTGGCTGTGGGTGAAACCAGTCAGTGTAACACCAAAAATCATGGTCTGGGCACAACACAGGAGGACTGCAGCCTCTGGGATTACCTTGAATTAGGCCAAAGTAACAAAGGACGTCCAAAACACACATCATTGCAATAACAGTGTCAACGCCTGGCAAGAAAAAAAAAGTTTTCCAAACACATCCCCACCCCCACCCCCCAGGAGAAAACTTGCTTTCACAAATTGAGGGGAATCTTCCCTTCTCCTTCTCTCAGGACCAGGTGAATTATTAGCAGATTGACATCACATAATATTTTTTTAAACAAACATTGCAATTCAGATCTTGCCGCTGAAAGAAAGAAGTTAAGATTCTTGAGTTGGCTCATTGTCTGTTTCCCAGCGTGGTCACCACTTAAAACAATAGCTGGGCTGGAAATGATTGATGCCACTGCTTATTCTTAATAAAAAATATGTATATAAAAGGCTGAATTAAATCCATCCGAGACAGTCGGATGTCAAGGAGAAGTGACCAGGAGGATGGAGAGCAGGGGACACACATGAGACCCACTCTGCAGCCAGATGTTCTGCGAGATAAACCAACCCCCCCCCCCGGGGCTGACAGCCAAGGAGACAGACTGGGAACTTACCCCCTCACACAGCTCGCTCGGTGCTGCAAGGCACCCAGCCTGGCTTTCATTCCTCCCACATCGCCACGTAGGGACAGATCCTGCCAGGGTACTTCTTCCAAACAAGCTTTGGCTACAATGCAATTCTCCGGCGCCCCCTCCAACCCAACCCAACCCAACACCCCCCCCCCCCCCGGCTTTCTTGTACAAGACGGAATGTTACACATAACAATTATTACTTAAAGGACAGTTCGGTATCTTCTTTCTCTCTCTGCCCCCCCCCCCCCCCCCCAACTCCCCCCTTTTTTCTCAGCGACAGAAACTCCAATCAGTGCCCACTACAAGTCAAGCCACAAATTAAAACCTTTCAAGAATGTGCAGAACAAAACAGGAATCATACTTCTCTTCTCGCTCCTCTCTCCCTTTTCCCTCCCCTCATCCAGTTCCTTCCTCTTCCTTTAGGAACCAAGCTGGTAATAATTATTAATCTGCCCTCGCTCATTCTGGGAGTATGATAGGAATGCAGGAAATGAACCTCCCTCTGGAAACCACAGCAACCGCCAGTGGAGCTTAACACACACACAAAAAAACTTCACAGGAGCACAAAGAAAGTTACATTGAACTCCGGAGAGAGGAGGAGGAGGGGGGGGGGAACAAAGCAGTAACTTCTGGGTGAGACTGGGAAGTCCCGCCTGTATCCGTCCCCATTGGCCATCCACACCCTGAACAGCCAGGAGATTGGTGACCTGACCAGTCACTCTGCCGGGGCAGTAACAAAGCTGCCAATGTCTCTCCCCAGAGTGACACTTTGTCCCTTTGATAGCCCGCACGGGATACATCAGTTTCCATTCCGCGGTATCCCATTCACCAAGAAGAGTTAAGGTCGCTGCGTGCCAGAAAGAAAATTAAAACACTCCGATTAACCTCTCCACATGTCCAGGCTCCATCGCAAACAGGTAAAAGGCAGCGACCGCACTTGTGTAAAGAATGGTGTGGAGTGTAACCCTCCAGCTCTCCCCACCCAGAGCTGTCCAGCACCGGGTAAATACCAGCAATCAGAACAAACCGATTTAAACATATAGGACGGGGAATGTGTTCACGGTGCAAATATTTATTTATAAGGGCGAAATTAAAATCTTAGGTTAAAGCTCGTTTATTATTGTCACAAGTAGGCTTGCATTAACACTGCGGTGAAGTTACAGTGAAAATCCCCCCAGTCGCCACACTCCAGTGCCTGTTTGGGTACAAGGGGAGAGAATTGCACCGAACCAGCGCATCTTTCAGACTGGAGGAGGAAACTGGAGCACCCGAAGGAAACCCACACAAACACGGGGAGAACAAGCAGACGCCACAAACAGTGGTGTAGTAATAACACCAGGTTAATAATCCAGAGGCCCAGGCTCATACTTGGGAGGCACAGGTTCAAATCCCACCAGGGCAGCAAATAAATCGGAAATTAAAAATGCTAATCTCTATGATAGACCATAAAACCATTGTTGATTATCATCTGGTTCACTCATGTCCTTTAGGGAAGGAAATCTGCCATCCTTACCTGGTCTGTCCTACATGTGATGCCAGACCCACTGTAATGTGGTTGACTCTCTAAAATGGCCTAGCAAAACCACTCAGTTATATCAAGCTGCTATGTACTGAGTAAATGCAGCAATGCCAACAACAACCTTCCATCACATTGCTAATGAATGAATAAACTGATGGGGCATTAATTAGCCAGATTGGATTTGCCCTGCTTTTTGTAGGCAGGACACACGTGGACAATTTGTCCATATTTCAGGTGGATGTTGATGTAGCTGCACTGGGACAGCTCAGCCAGGTCTAGATCAGAGGTCTTCAGTGCTACAGCAAAGATATTGTCAGTCCCCCCGTGCCTTTGCTGTGTCCAAAGTCTTAGGTGTTTCTCAACATCACGTGGAGGGAATCAGATTGGTTGAAAACTAGCTGATGCTGAGGGTTTCTAGCTAATCCAAGGTGATGGACAACACATCACTTCGTCAGAACTACCTTGGAATGCCAGTCTAGATTTGACACACATATTTCTGTGGTAGGGCTTAAACCCATAAACTCCTGACTCTGCAATAAACGTGTCTCAACTCAAGTTATACCAGACACCTAGTTGAGGAATTTGCATATCTTCCCCCATGCCAAATAATGTCCCAGGATTAATTTTCTGTTGACAAAGCAGTCGAGTAAAAGAAAATAACTTGGAATGGCAGGTGGTTATCACTCTTGCCTCACAGAGCTAGGGACCTGGGTTCAATTCCCGGTTTGGGTCACGTCTATGTGGAGTTTGCCTGTGTCTGCGTGGGTTTCCTCCGGGTGCTCCAGTTTCCTCCCACAGTCCAAAGATGCGCAGGTTAGGTGGATTGGCCATGCTAAAACAAAAATAGCCCCTTAGAGTCCTGAGATGTGTAGGTTAGAGGATTAGCGGGTAAATATGTAGGGATGGTGATAGGGCCTGGGTGGGATTGTGGTCGGTGCAGGCTCGATGGGCCAAATAAGAACATAAGAACATAAGAAATAGGAGCAGGAGTAGGCCAACTAGCCCTTCGAGCCTGCCCCACCATTCAATAAGATCATGGCTGATCTGTCGTGGCTCAGTTCCACATTCCCGCCCTCTCCCCATAACCCTTAATCCCCTCTCTTATCAAAAACCCATCAACCCGTGTCTTAAAAATATTTAGCGAGGCAGCCTCCACCACTTCAACGGGCAGAGAATTCCAGAGATTCACCACCCTTTGAGTGAAGAAGTTCCTCCTCAACTCCGTTCTAAACCGCCCCCCCTTTATCTTGAGGCTGTGCCCCCTAGTCCTACTATCCTTTCTGAGCGGGAAGAGTCTCTCCACCTCTATCCTATCCATCCCATTCATCATCTTATGCGTCTCAATGAGATCTCCCCTCATTCTTCTAAACTGTAACGAGTACAAGCCTAATTTATTCAGCCTCTCCTCATAGCTCAACCCCCTCAACTCCGGCATCATCCTAGTAAACCTCCTCTGCACTCCCTCCAAGGCCAAAATATCCTTGCGTAAGTACGGCGCCCAAAACTGCACACAGTACTCCAGCTGCGGCTTCACCAATGCCCTATACAGCCGCAGCAAGACCTCCCTACTTTTATATTCAATCCCCCTCGCGATGAAGACCAGCATCCCATTTGCCTTCCTGACCACCTGCTGCACCTGCAAGCTGGGTTTTTGCGACTCATGCACAAGGACCCCGAGGTCCCTCTGCACCGTCGCCTGCTGCAGTTTTTCTCCACGTAAGTAATAATCCTTCCTACCATTATTCCTACCAAAGTGGACCACCTCGCACTTGCCAACATTAAATTCCATTTGCCATTTCCTGGCCCATTCGCCCAGCCTATCTAGATCCTTCTGTAGACTCTCCACACCCTCCGCACAATTTGCCTTTCCACCAATCTTGGTGTCATCAGCAAATTTCGACACCCTACACTCGGTTCCCTCCTCCAGATCATATGGCCTTCTTCTGTACTGTAAGATTTGATGAACCATGCAATGTTTCATCCTCAGGCAAAACAAAAACTTTTGGGGAAAAGTGTCTCCAATTGTGGTATATATGGACTTTAGTAAGGCGTTTGATAAGGTTCACCATGGAAGACTTCTGCAGAAAATGCAGATGTATGGGATTGAGGGTGATTTAGGTAATTGGATCAGGAATTGGCTGGCGGATAGGAGACAGAGGGTGGTGGTTGATGGTAAGTATTCGTCATGGAGTTCAGTTACGAGTGGTGTGCCTCAGGGATCTGTTTTGGGGCCACTGCTGTTTGTAATTTTTATAAATGATCTGGATGAGGGTATAGTTGGGTGGATTAGTAAATTTGCTGATGACACCAAAGTCGGAGGCGTGGTAGATAGTGAGGAAGGGTGTCTTAGTTTACAGGGGGACTTGGACAAGTTGCAGAGCTGGGCCGAGAGGTGGCGGATGGAGTTTAATGTGGAAAAGTGTGAGGTAATTCACTTTGGCAGGAATAACAGATGTGTAGAGTATAGGGCTAACGGGAGGACTCTGAATAGTGTGGATGAACAGAGGGATCTCGGTGTATGTGTACATAGATCCCTGAAAGTTGGGAATCAAGTAGATAGGGTTGTTAGGAAGGCATACGGTGTCTTGGCGTTTATTGGTAGGGGGATTGAATTTAGGAGCCGCAGCGTCATGTTGCAACTGTACACAACTCTGGTGCGGCCGCACTTGGAGTATTGTGTGCAGTTCTGGTCCCCACATTATAGGAAGGATGTGGAGGCTTTGGAGAGGGTGCAGAGGAGGTTTACCAGGATGTTGCCTGGTATGGAGGGGAGGTCCTATGAGGAGAGACTGAGGGATTTGAGGTTGTTTTCGTTAGAAAGAAGGCGGCTAAGAGGGGACCTTATTGAAACATATAAGATGATTAGAGGTTTAGATAGGGTGGACAGTGATAGCCTTTTTCCTCGGAATGGAGAAAGCTAGCACGAGGGGGCATGGCTTTAAATTAAGGGGTGGTAGTTATAGGACGGATGTCAGGGGTAGGTTCTTTACCCAGAGGGTGGTGAGGGATTGGAATGCCCTGCCTGCTGCAGTTGTAAATGCGCCTAGTTTGGGGGCGTTTAAGAGATCCGTGGGTAGGTTTATGGATGGAAAGGGTTTGGTTTAGGTTAGAGGGGCATTGCTTTTTAACTGGTTGGCGCAACATCGTGGGCCGAAGGGCCTGTTCTGCGCTGTAATGTTCTATGTTCTAATTCAGTAATTTTCTGTTTTGTGGAATCCACTCATTTTCAATATCTGGTGTTATGTAATGTTTCCCTAACGTGCTGATTCTTTGGAAGCCAAAAGCAAAGCTTGAAACACATCTGTAATAAAAGTCAGGTTTTGGTGAACAGAGTTTTAAAACAGCAGATAAGTTCTGCCTTCTGGAACCCTGCCAACACTGCTACTAAAGTTCTAATACATACACGGAGAAATAGACATCTTGAGCAATATAAACTGTGTTGGTATTCAACCTGAGAGCATATTAATTCTCAGACTGTTAGCAGGTCTCTGTTAGGATGTTGGATACCACTCGGTAGGTTCTTGCAGCCTGAAGTAGGATTGAGTCTATGTTTTTATCAACTATAAGAGCTGTGTAAAGGATTCAGACATGTTCTGTCTGCCTGTTTGGATGCACACATAGCTCTGTCCAACACTAGACTGACCCTTAAGTGTGGGCCTTTGTTCTCTTGTACCATTGTTTGGAGGACTGCACTCAGTGCCATTTAACCCTCTACATGCCAAACCCATATGCTACAGTTTCTGGCAATGATCATCTTCATGTGCTGGAGGTTTCAATATAACTTTTTAACTCACTGAATCGAACACTATTTTACTAATAAAACTGCTGGAATGTTAGGAATGGCTTTATTGGGGCACTATTAATCTAAGTCTAGAGACAAACTGAACGTGCATTTTTAAATAAAAATCATTGAAACTAGTTCTGCCCAAAATGTGCCTGTTTCACCCTTCACTTTGATTTTGTGTTTCTGTCTAACTGTTTTTATACTTTAGTACTCTTGACTTACAATTCCAGCTCATCCCATCATCCATTTTCAAGATGGGAAAAAGAGATGGGTCAAAGGTTTTTTTTATTATCTCATAGTACGTGGGTGTCGCTGGCTAGAACAGTATTTATTCCCCACACAGTGATGAGCACATTCTTGAACCTCTAACAGTCCATGTGCTGTAGGTTAACACAGTGCTGTTAGGAGGGGAATTCCAGGATTTTGACCCAGCGACGGCGAATGAACAGTGATATAGTTCCAATTCAGGTCGGTGTGTGAGTTGGAAGGGAACTTGAAGGTGATGGTCCATGCACTTCTGCCCTGGTTCTCATCCGAGGAGGTGATAGTGATCGTGAGTTTGGAAGGTTCTGTCAAAGGAGCTTTGGCGAGTTGCTACAGTGCAATCTGTGTATAATACACATATGTACCACCGTGCATCGATGGTGGAGGGAAGAAGTGTTTATGTTGGTGTATGGACTGCTTTGTCCTGGATGGTGTTGATCTTCTTGAGTGTTGAAGCTAGACTCATCCAAGAAAGTGGGGTATACTCCATTACACGCCTGACTTGTATGAATAGGCTTTGGGGAGCCAGGAGGTGAGTCACTGGAGAATTTCCAACCTCTGGCCAGCTCTTGCTGCCACCAGCTGTCAGAGATCTTTGTTAACTAATTAGAAGACTGAAAAAGCAAAGACCCAGATTCAACCAGACAAATATGAAAATATTTTAACAAAGTCAGATTGTAATGTAGCTGTTTGTGAATGAGTAAACTCAACCCAAAAGAGGACAAGTACCCTCAACTGAGCAAAGGCTTCCATGATGTTTTAAGACATACAATAATATTTTGTGATTAGGCCACAGTATTCTTTATAATTTTTAAAAATGAGCTGGTCAGATCATGCTGATTGGCTGAGTGTCTTTTAAAAACTAATTTTACTCAATAAGATATTAACACAGGCTATTGTCATGGCCCGGTGGCACAGTGGTTAGCACTGCTGCCTCATAGCACCAGGCACCCGGATTCAATTCCCATCTTGGGACACTGTCTGTGTGGAGTTTGCACATTCTACCCATGTCTGTGTGGGTTTTCTCCAGGTGCTCTGGTTTCCTCTCACACTCCAAAGACGTGCGGGTTAGATGGATTGGCCATGCTAAATTGCCCCTCAGTGTTAGGGGGACTCGCTAGGCTAACACGAGGGGACATAGCTTTAAATTAAGGGGTGGTAGTTATAGGACGGATGTCAGAGGTAGGTTCTTTACTCAGAGGGTAGTAAGGGTGTGGAATGCCCTGCCTGCAGCAGTTGTGGACTCTCCAACTTTAAGGGCGTTCAAATGGTCAGTGGATAGACATATGGATAACATTGGAATAGTTTAGGTTAGAGGGTCATTAGATTGGTTCCACTGGTCGGCGCAACATCGAGGGCCGAAGGGCCTGTACTACACTGTAATGTTCTATGTTCTAAATGCATGGTGTAATGGGTATAGGGCCTAAGTGGGATTGTGGTTGGTGCAGATTCGATGGGCCAAATGGCCTCCTTCTACACTGTAGGGATTCTATGATTCTATCTGCCAACAGCGTGGGCAGAGGCATTAGGAGGAACCAGAAATTATCCCAGTTGAGTGTTCATAGAATGATCTTCCCAATGTACATTTTTTAAAAATCTTTCATGGGACATGGGTGTTGCTGGCTGGGCTGGCATTTATTGCCCATCCCTAATTGCCCTTGAGGCACATTTAAGAGTCAACCACATTGCTGTGGATCAGGAGTCACATGTAGGCCAGACCAGGTAAGGATGGTAGATTTCCTTCCCTAAAGGACATTAGTGAACCATTTGGGTCCAAATGGATTTTTATGATAATCAGCAATGGTTTCACGGTCATCATTAGATTTTTAAATCCAGATTTCACCACCTGCTGTAATGTAATCGAACCTGCGTCCCCAGGGCATTACCCTGAGTGTCTACTATTGATCGAGTGCCATGCCACTACTGCACTGCTTCCATTATTAAGGCAGGTTTTCCTGTTCTTCGGATAAATTGATCTTCTTCCTCGGATAAATTCCCAGCATTGCCAATCCTAGTCACATCCACTCTGGTTTCGACTGAAGCAGATGCATTCTGATTAATGTGGATGATGTAATGTTTAGACTTGCAGGTAGGGCAACTCCCCAAATTGTCTGACTTTCATTTCTTCAGAGACAGGTGATTTTATTTATCTGCCTACGTTGCGAGGGTATTTCCACAGCAGTCTGCGGTGCATGCCTTTGAAAGGTCAAGCAAAAAAGCCTGAGAATTCGTAAGAATAACTCCGAGTGATGACAGTTTGTATTATACACAACTGCCCCTGACTGAAAGAGAGCCTCGGCTTCTGTTGCTGACACACACAAAAAAAATACTACGTGTTCACAAGCTGTTCCATACGAGTAAGAAATTATTTCTGTCTTGCTGGTTGGGGAAATGCATTGCAAAATAATAAACCACATTGCTAGTCTAAAATGTGAAAGCTGAGCAATTAAGCAGCTTATTTCCATCCAGAAAAAAAATGACAGTAATACAGAGTTTCAGAAGATAAAAAACCTGAGAACAAGCTTTGAGCTGATTAATGTCATCTGAATTCATTGTTGAGTTCCTATCAATTCCCTGAGTCACTGTCTGAAAACAGATGACCTACTAACAAAATTCACCCGTGAAAACTAGTCAGCAAGTTTCCAGATATTCACGTAGTTATAATCAATGTTACCTTTTAAAAATCCTGTCTGAGGATGTGGGAATGTCGATCAGATCTAACATCCTTCCATTTGTAAAAGATAATGAATGGACACACAGAAGAAAAAGTCAATTTCAGATAGAGTGGCACGGTGGCACACTGGATAACACTGCTCAGCGCCAGCTACCCAGGTTTGATTCCCGACTTGTGTCACTGTCTGTGAGGTTTGCACATTCTCCCCATGTCTGCGTGGGTTTCCTCTGGGTGCTCTGGTTTCCTCCCACACTCCAAAGATTCGTGGCTTAGGTGCATTGACCATGCTAAATTCCCCCTTAGTGTCAGGGGGACTAGCCACGGTAAATGTATGGGTTATGGAGATGGGGCTTGATTGGTGCAGACTCGATGGGCTGAATGGCCTCTTTCTGCATTGTAAATTCTATGATCCATGGGCGCATCTTTGCTGCTGGCAGAAGCAATCAATGCTGGAAAGCTCGGTTTTGCCACAAGTGCTGCACATGGAGTTTAAAATTGGGAGTGGCACCCTGATCGTGACTTATTCAAATCTTTTCTTACCTAAAAGGGCATTTTCCAATTCAACAAGCCTTATTTCGCTGACAGCATTTTCTGAAAACAGAACATTAAGATGACTGAAAAAAAGTCTTCACAATCCAAACCCTTTACAAAAGAGCATTGTCCTTCTTCTTTAATACAAATCTGTTTTTCTCTAATTGTCCAGTTCTATTTTTAAATATTTCAGACAGTAAGTGTTGGTAATATTTATGGGACTGCTGGTTGCAAGATGTGACAGAGCCTGGAAACAACTGGAGAAGAAATCAAATAATCATTTACATCAACAAATCAGAGACAGAACGAGGCATCTGTCATTGGCCAGTCCTCTAATGTAAATACACTTCATCTTAGCTTTCTTCACAGACACCGCGGTTTTAGCTCTCCTGTATCAACATCCTACTCATTTCTTCCTGAAAGTCAAGGGGTGATCTCCCTCCTGAATATCGGCAAAAACATTGATTAGCACAAAACACTTCAATTCTCATTTCAATTGTATTTAATTCCGTTTCCTTCCAACATCTGGCTTGCATCTTATGCAGACTGGTCCTTAAATAATACTATCAAATATCAAAAATTGAAGTGAAGTCAGCAGAGATACAGAAAAAAAGTGAACCCTATTGTAATTCTCTGCAGCAGCTTAAT
Source organism: Carcharhinus amblyrhynchos (assembly GCF_965287045.1). Classification (NCBI taxonomy): domain Eukaryota; kingdom Metazoa; phylum Chordata; class Chondrichthyes; order Carcharhiniformes; family Carcharhinidae; genus Carcharhinus; species Carcharhinus amblyrhynchos. Next base: position 138,249,652 of record NC_137327.1, read on the forward strand.
TTTTAAAAAGGAACCCCAATGTTTTAACTTCCATATTGCAACTGTACAGGGCACAGGTGAGGCCGCAGCTGGAGTACTGTGTGCAGTTTTGGTCGCCGCACTTATGCAAGGATATTTTGGCCTTGGAGGGAGTGCAGAGGAGGTTTACTAGGCTGATACCAGAGTTGAGGGGGTTGAACTATGAGGAGAGGCTGAATAAACTAGGCTTGTACTCGTTAGAGTTTAGAAGAATGAGGGGAGATCTCATTGAGACGTATAAGATGATGAATGGGTTGGATAGGATAGAGGTGGAGAGGCTCTTCCCGCTCAGAAAGGACAGTAGGACTAGAGGGCACAGCCTCAAGATAAGGGGGGTGCAGTTTAGAACGGAGTTGAGGAGGAACTTCTTCACTCAAAGGGTGGTGAATCTCTGGAATTCTCTGCCCGTTGAAGTGGTGGAGGCTGCCTCGCTAAATATTTTTAAGACGTGGGTAGATAGGTTTTTGATAGGCAGGGGGATTAAGGGTTATAGGGAGAGGGCGGGAATGTGGAACTGATCCACTTCAGATCAGCCATGATCTTATTGAATGGCGGGGCAGGCTCAAAGGGTTAGATGGCCTACTCCTGCTCCTATTTCTTATGTTCTTATATTCTTATTTTAAGTGTCAGACATGTAAAAATGAATAACTATCAAACCTCATTCTTAGAATCATAGGAAATTACAACACAAAAGAAGGCCATTTGGCCCCGTGCATCCATGCCAGCCCTCTGCACGAGTATCTCAGCTAGTTCTACTCCACTGCCCTTTGCCTGTAGCCCTGTAAATTTTCTCTCTCCACTTGCTCCTCCAATTCCTTTTTGAAAACCACAATTGAATCTTTCTCCACCACACTCAGAGGGAGTGCATTCCAGAATTTAATCAGGCGCCAGATAAAAAGGCTTTCCCCATTTTGCAATTGTTTCTTCTGAGATTCACCTCACATCAGCGTCCTCTGATCCTCAACCCTTCCTGTGGGAATAGCACAATCTGTCCAGACCCCTCATGATTTTGAACACTTCTGTTAAATCTCCTCACAATCATCACTTCTCAAAGAACAAGGATTAAATGCAAACGAGGTCTATCAACTCGAGAACCATTTCTAAAACAGAACATTTTCTGCAGCCTCTCTAAAGCCTAAAGCGCGGTGTCCTCATTACTTCAGCTGAGGCTGAACTTGTGTTTCATACAGGTTCTTCATATCTTCTTTGCTTTCATACTCTATGCCTCTATTCATGCGTGTCCAATATGTCGATGCAATGTAATTAAGTGTGTAGGTGAAGGGAATTAACATACTTTCTGCTTGTGTGTTCTAGTTTACTTCTCATTTTCAACCTACACCACAGACAAGCAGCAATGCAAAAAATGGAGCCAAATGTGTAAGTCATTCCCTGTCAGTACTTATCCACTCCATCGACAAATCTCAGTCGTATCTCCTCGTGGTGACACACAGAAACTGGGTTGCTCGTGTTCCCAGCTAAAGCTGAGGAGGGATTTGAAGGAGGTTTGGCCCCTTGTGTGCAGGCCCACTGGCATGTGGACATACCCTGGCGCTCGTGAACCAAACTCGCAGCTAGAGGCAAATAATAGTTCCACCGTCTTAGAGACACCTCAAGAAAGTGGAAGGTAAGGGACAATGCAATGTGGAACACAAAACATGTCATCTTTCCAATCACTCCTGCAATCGAACTGGTGTGAAGGGTAACGTCTTGCATTCTTTTGAATTCAAAGGGAGCAATTGAGTGTTTGGGGGGAGGGGGAGGGGGGGACCCAGCTTTGGACAGCCCAGGGACTCCATAAATCTTACCTCAACTTGTGCCTCAGAGAGGACTCTCCAGGCTTGCTGTAGAGCATTAACTGATGTCTCCTGTATTGTACTGTGAGTGATAAACCCAATTTAACTGCCGTGGGAAACAAGTGCTGCCGGCAGCCTCCAAGAGTTAGTGGGTCCGTTGGGCAGACTTTTCCCATCCTGCCTGCCACGGGAATCGGAGTGGCTGCGACACAGACCGTGCAAAGGTCTGTTAACCCCAGGCAGGATTTCCCAGCCCTTCAGGGTGAGCACAGCCAGAAAATCCCACCCATTGTCTCACTGCTCAGACACTGCCCATCTCAAGTTGGGCTCCCCTCTGACCCATAATCACTTGTTTCAATGGCCGTCTGGATAAAATCCGTTGTACCAGACAAACAATGAAGATATCAATTCTTCATTGGCAAACTGGAATGTTAGAATGGCGTGATGGCACAGTGACAGATTCTGTATGTGTGTGTGTGTGTAAAATGTTTTATTCATAGTGCTTTAAAATATGTACTCTGTGCTTCAGCTCAGAGCTGAAAGCTCTTTCTACAGTTTGATTACTTTTCTCTGAGTCCACACCCAGGCTTATCCAGCCGAGCACATGAGCATCAATAGGGAAAGACTCACATAATTAAACACAGAAAAATTGAACTCTATGCAAGTATGACAGACAACTTGCAGCTGGCTAATAACATGCATAAGACAGCTATGATCAACATTGAACATGATAGGCCAAACACTAACATATAGCGTAAAGTCGCCATCGTCCCAGGTGACCATAGGCTGCTCTCCCCTTTGAAGGGGGGAACTGACTGGTGGCGATTTAACCTGAGGATCACCACACCTCAGGGGACGGGCAAGGTTGAGAGGGTGGGGCCATCATGAATAACCTCAGCCAGTACAAGAATTGAACCCGCACTGCTGGCATCGCTCTGTATCACTAACCAGCGCCCAGCCAACTGAGCTAAACTGACCCCCAAACATTGACATAGCTTCACTATAAAAGATCAGGCTCACTGAAAGCAAATCAATGAAAGAAAAACATTATATTGTCATTTGGTCGGGGACAGATTCAAAGGAAATGCATTAGCAAGTTGTAGACTTTTCTGAAAGGAGTATGTTATTCTCTGTGATAGAACCCCACCCCCCAATAGTTAGGAATATGTCCTCTCCATCCATCTCTCAATTGAAACAGAGTCAATTAATCTCATGAGTTGCTGTGTGTGTGTGTGTGTGTGTGTGTGTGTGTGTGTGTGTGTGTGTGTGTGTGTGTAATGTTATGTTCCATTACAAAGGCAAAGACCAATTCTGTGAGGAACTTGACACTCTATCAGCAGAATCCCCAAGTCAGAATATCTTTGCCTACTGAGGGATTACAACACAAGAGTGGATGAGGACCATGAAGCATGATACACCTGCCTTGGACATCATACACGGTACATACACTTGCGACTCAGCCAATGTTGTCTACCTGATACGCTGCAGGAAAGGATGTCCCAAGGCATGGAACATTGGGGAGACCATGCAGACGCTACGACACGAGGACGGCCTCAACCGGGATCTTGGGTTCATGTCACACTATCTGTAACCCCCATGACTTGCCTGGGCTTGCAAAATCTCACTAACTATCCTGTCTGGAGACAATACACATCTCTTCAACTTGTACTTAACACTCTCTCCACTCACACTGTCTGCACCTTTAAGACTTGATTACCTGTGAAGACTCACATTCCAACCATTATTTTGTAAATTGAGTTTGTGTCTTATATGCCCTGTTTGTGAACAGAACTTCCTGACAAAGGAGCAGCGCTCCGAAAGCTCGTGGCTTTTGCTACCAAATAAACCTGTTGGACATTAACCTGGTGTTGTGAGACTTCTTACTGTGTTGGATATCATGGTCAGGAAAAGATGAATAAAAATGGATACTTCAGTTTAGCTGCTGTCACAAGCTTTCTTCACCGTGTTCCTCCCTTCCGAACAAACCATAACATAAAGTGTCCTGGATCTGATCACCGCCAGACACAACTCTCTGAACAATATTTTCAAATGTGCAGCTACCACAGCGCTGATTGTGGTACAGATCACTCCCTGCTGTACCACCAGAGTTAGGATGAAGTATTTTCATATAAAGCAGAAGTACCATTCCAATATCCTCGCCTTGCTAAGAAGTCCTTCCACTTGAACATTGATAACTTGAACAGGTCAAAGTGGAGACTTTGCAGGCCATGTATGTGTACACTGGTGACACAGAGAAAACCAATGGTTGAACCTCAATTGAACAGACGGTCTACGGCATTCCCACACAGAAACAAAATGGAACACACTTTAACCCAGCGTGTACACTGCGGCAGTCTGAACATATGGGAAGCAAGAGTGGGAAAATGCTGATAGGTTCCCCCACTGTGATGGAACCTGTCATTGAAGCTAAGCAGCCTATTCTCATTAATTGTGAAAAATCTGGGCGAGAAAATTCTGAATGCATTAGAACATTGAACATTCCAGCGCAGTACAGGCCCTTTGGCCCTCGATGTTGCGCTGACCAGTGGAACCAATCTAATGACCCTCTAACCTAAACTATTCCAATGTTATCCATATGCCTATCCATTGACTATTTGAATGCCCTTAAAGTCCACAACTGCTGCAGGCAGGGCATTCCACGCCCTTACTACCCTCTGAGTAAAGAGCCTACCTCTGACATCTGTCCTATAATTATCACCCCTCAATTTAAAACTATGTCCCCTCATGTTAGCCATCACCATCTGAGGTAAAAGGCTCTCACTGTCCACCCTATCCAATCCTCTGATCATCCTGTATGCCTCAATCAGGCCACCCTCGTAACCTTCTTCTCTCCAATGAGAACAAGAGCCACTCAAAGCACAGTCCAATGGACAGTTGGATAATACATAACAACTTCTGGTTACAACCTTGCCAGAGTGTCTACATACCCTTTAACACAAGAAATGTCAGGGGCACATAAAGGGATCAGAAAAGAAAGAGTTATCAGCTTTGAAAACAGCTTAATTTAAAACAAAAGTGGGGACGCTGTCACTGACTGCAATAAATGGTTAGAAAGATGGGTGCAATACCACCTTGAGTTGTCTGCTATGGAGGACACTGTCACCAAGGAAGCTCTGAACATTATAGAAAGCCTGCTCGTCACAGCAGAACTGGGTATTGAGCCCACATTGGAGGAGCTTAGTAAAGTGTTTTGCTCACTTGCCATGGGCAAAGTTCCAGGTCCTGATGCAGTGCTGCCTGAACTGATCGAGCATGGGAAACTGATACAGATGTAGCATCTGTCTATCTCCGCTGGAGTGAAGAGACCACAGGATAGCCTAATACAATGATTGAACAAGCAAGAGTGACCGCAGTAATTTTAACTGAGATATCGCCTCACTGAGCATCGTGAGGAAAGGTGTTTGCTCGGGTTAAACTTGTTAGGCTGCAGATTCAGGCTGAGTGCATTTCTCCCAAATTCCAGGGTGGCTTCAGAATCGGAAGATCTGCAATTGACATGATCTTCTCTGTCTGGTAGCTGCAAGAGGAAAGCCCTGAACGAAGGACAACACAATATATTTTCTTCAACAAGACACTGGCCATGCAAGCATTAACTGTCTATTCAAGTTGCTGGAGAAAATTGGCTGTCATTTGTTAAGTGCCAACATGCAGGTAAGGAATCTTATGAGGAGAGATGAAATAGACTGGGTCTGTACTCGTTGGAGTTTAGAAGGATGAGGGGGGATCTTATAGAGACGTATAAGATAATGAAAGGGATGGATAGGGTAGAGGTAGAGAGATTCTTCCCGCTCAGAAAGGACAGCAGGACTAGAGGGCACAGCCTCAAGATAAGGGGGGGTCAGTTTAGAACAGAGATGAGGAGGAACTTCTTCTCTCAGAGGGTGGTGAATCTCTGGAATTCTCTGCCCGTTGAAGTGGTGGAGGCTGCCTCGCTAAATATATTTAAGACGTGGGTAGGGAGGTTTCTGATAGACAGGGGAATTAAGGGTTATGGGGAGAAAGCGGGAAAGTGGAACTGATCCACTTCAGATCAGCCATGATCTTATTGAATGGCGGGGCAGGCTCGAAGGGCTAGATGGCCTACTCCTGCTCCTATTTCTTATGTTCTTATGTTCTTTTCAGATACACAATGAAATCATACAGGGTTGTCCTGCTGTATTGATACCCTGGCATATTTTTTCTTTACTGCTGTCATATACTCTCAGGTTATTTAAACAGGGTGTGTACTTCCAAACCAGAGCTGATGGAAAGTTGTTCAGCTTTGCTTGCCTGGGATCCAAGACAAAGGTGCACTGCAAGTCCGCAGAAGAGATGTTCTACGCTGACTATGCATTCCACACCAAGGAACACCTGTAGCAGCAAATGGACAGAGTCTTTTATGATGTAAAGAGTTTGGTTTGATCATCAGCACCAGGAAGGCAAATGTCATATCCAAAATGTTGCCATTCCACCACCTATCGGCACTGACAAGTTGCCACGGAAGGTTATTGGTAGCTTCACATATCAAAGTTCTACAATCACCAGCAATCTGTCACCTAATGCTGAAATCAAGAAACCCATTACAAAAGCTGTCATGTACAAGTCGGGTAAGAGAGTGTTGAACATCAGTAATCTGAGTGAAGACACCAAACTGTCAGTTTACCAAGCCTGTGTCCTCAGCGTACCTCTCTGCAGGGGTGAGATCTGGACAACATATGCTGGGAAGTATAAAAAAGGTTGAACATCTTTTACTGTCACTGTCTCAGACATATCCTCAGCTTCTTTGACAGGACAATGCCACCAACGCAAGACATCTTGCAGCATGTTAATTCCATTAGTATACACACCTTGCTAAGCCAATAATCTTGATGCTGGCTCAGCCATGTTCATCAAATGGATGACTACTGTACACCCAAAGGCTTTCTGTATGGTGAATGGAGTCACCATACAGTGAATGGGTATAAAGGACATCTGTGAGTGAGATGTGAAGAGCATGGTCATTAACACTGACAGCTGGGTGACTGTTCTTATCACCGTGAGCTCTGGAAACTGACTGTTTGGAGGAGCATTGGGAGTATAAACAAAAAAACTCAGTTGGTCGAGCAGAGGGCTCAGAGAAACAGAGGTCAGAGAATCCTGCACCTTCTCCATTCATATCTTCATAATCGTGGTCAGCATTGCTGTCTCACAGCGCCAGGGACCTGCTTGAGTCACTGTCTGTGTGGAGTCTTCACGTTCTCCCCGTGTCTGTGTGGGTTTCCTCCAGGTGCCCCGGTTTCCTCCCACAGTCCAAAAGACGTGCTGTTTAGGTGCATTGGCCATGTTAAATTCTCCCTCAGTGTACCCGAACAGGCGTTGGAGTGTGGTGACTAGGGGATTTTCACAGTAACTTTATTGCTGTGTTAATGTAAGCCTATTTGTAACACTAATAAATAAACTTTAAAGCTTTAAACTTTCCTCTGCAGAAAATGTGGCAAGAGACAGTCACCCCAGAGTGGGGTTCCTCAGCCACACCAGGCAATGTTTAACAGTGTTGGCCATCACGATATAACCATTGTCTTACGAGATGGACGGCTGCCACCTCTATTCATTAAGCCCAGGATCCTGAATGCTTTTTTAAACGCTCACTCAATCTGTCCCTTGCCAACTTCAACAATTTGTGTGCTTATCTCCAAGCCTTTCTGCAGCCCATTTACAATTGTATCCTTTATTTCATATTGTCACTCCACATTCCTCATTCCAAAATGGATCACTTTGCACTTCTCTGCATTAAATTTCATGCATTAGCGATTTGTTTTGAAACAGATTATTAAACAAGAATGAGAGTGATAACTGATGCTAGACTATAAAGAGGTGTGATGTACACAGACTTCAGAGCAGAAAGTGAAATTGGCAAGTTATAAATACTCCCATTGTGTCTGTGGAACAAAATTGCAGTAACCAACCAAAACACAAGGAGACAAATCTAATTTTATTCTTTCCAGATGTCAGTGTAATCTACAGAAAAATTCCCTCATACTCCATTTATATTATCTGAGTTTTTTTTTCTACAACAACAACATTTATGGCAAAGTCCAGTGAGGAATTTATGTCAAAATTTGCTGGAAAGCCATTTAGAAAATTCTGCAGTGAGCATAGAGATGAATGGGAAATAGGACATGAGGTAGTGATCTGTATCTAACATGTATAGGTCTCCAAATTACAACAAAATGAAACTCAAACCATGAGAACATAAAAATGCAGCAACTTGATTAATTTGATGTGTCCCAATTGAAAAGCAAGAACCAAAATTTACAAGATGTACTGCAAGAAGTCACCAAGACTCTGAAGACAGTACCTTCCAAACCCCTGTCTGCTATCATCTAGAAGGACAGGGGCAGCAGTCTCATGGAAACACCAACACCTGGAAGTTCTACTCAAAGCCACTAACTATTACTTTGCTTCACTGGTCACTGGGTCAAAATTCTGGAATTCCCTCCCTAACCGCACTGAGTGTGGACCTACATCACGTGGATTTCAGTGGGTTCAAGAAGGCAGCTCACCAGCATCTTCTCAAGGCCAATTAGGGGTGAGTAATGAAGGCTTCCCCGGCCAGTGGCACCCACATCCCTTGAATGAAAAAATGAATCTTTATCCAGTTACAGCCATTTGTTTGGAGAAGGATTTCTGTAAGTTACTTGCAAGCAAGCATTATCATTATCCAAGTTGATCAATTTAATGCAAAGTGTGTTTCATGAATCTCTTCATATTGTATGGCAATTATCAACAAGTTCATTTCCTTAACTGAAATTCCTTAATACTGTATGTTAATAATGGAATATCAACAAGCTGATGTATTGAAGTGATATAATTTTAAATGTTAGAGCTTTGAAACTCTGATAATCAGGATTATTGATAATCTACTGAATCTATGTGTTTGCGTCAAAATTTCATTTGAAAAGCTATTTTTAAATATTGTGAGACAATGTTTACCTTCTAAAAAAATGGACAATCGCACTTCAACATCCAAGGTTTCTGACGGAAGAGATTCTGCCCGACTCAACTCCAAAAAGCACTTGCCCAGATTAATCGGGATGAACATACTGAGCAGCAGATCCAGCATCTGCAAGGCGAGACAGATCTGAAGGGATTTACTCCTGGGAGCTGAGCCGTCTCCACATCATGTCTCTAATTTAATGCAATAGAAAGAGGGAGAGCCTGAGGCTGCTCCGTCACCTAGAAAAGAAACCTCATTTAATGCGACCAAAAAGACTCATCTAAAATGATACAAATTATGTGGAAGTGTGCTTCTAATTACAAGGGAGTCAATATTAACGGCCCTCTTCCCTTCTCTACCACAGACAGGAAGTGTCTACAGAGGTCTTGAAGTCTTTTATACATAGGGCCCACAAAATAATCACTTAATACCTTTTGTTGGAGATCATGCTGCTTGTGAAAAGGCAGGGACACTTCATTAATGTTCAGATGACACACCCAAAGTGCAATTGGGAGAACAATTTAAAATGCAAATTGCAGCTGGTCATACTTTCCAGGGGACTGGCAGGATGAGGAAGGGAGCTGTCAGTTCCCGAAGGTTAAGTGCCTTTTCCAGCACTCCCCAGGTAGACTCCCTCCTGCTGACTGTAGCCTCTCTCTCGCCTGCCCAGATGGACAATCTTCCTCACCCACCCCGTCAGAGACCATCCTCAATGGTGGCCTCCTCTCCCAGCCACTGGCCTGCTGGTCAATCTGGCCAGCTGCAGTGTGAAAACAGAAAAAATTATTATACTGCTGGTTCCTTCAGTCTCCCCACACTCTCCCAGCAAATACCGAGTCAAGATCTTTCTCGCTTCAATATGAAGTTTTAAAACTAATATTGAAGGGCAGTGCAGTGGCACAATGGATAGCACTACACCATCCTTACAGCTCTGAGGACCCGCGTTCAATTCTGGCCCTGGGTGATTGTTTGTGTGGATTTTGTTCTCCCAATGTCTGCGTGGGTTTCTGCCAAGTGCTACCTCCCACAGTCCAAAGATGTGTAGGTTAGGTGGATTGGCCATGCTAAATTGTCCTTTAAGTGTCCCAAGCAGTGTAGGTTAGGGGGATTAGTGGGGTAAATACTTGGTGTTACAGGAATAGGGCCTGGATGGGTCTGCACCAACTGTTGGAAATTGGGAGCAGACCCAATGGCCTGAATGGCCTCCTTCTGCACTGTAGAGATTCTATGAAGTTTGGAAGCTTCCTTCTGAATTATGCAATCTCGGAAAATGCCAGATTGGATCATCCTTTCATGATGTCGGCTGGAATTGTGATGTGGGAATAGGTCACAGCAGCTTATACTAGGAAAGATTCAGGAAGTCTGGATTTTTCTGGAGCGTATCATCAGCACCCTGTTAGACTTGTTCACTGAGCCAACAACTCACAATAGTTCCACACTGCACACAACCCAAAGTGTAAACTAATAACATAGCAGGGACATCTGGAATCTTGGTGAATGCTGGGACCAATAGTCTATCCCCTTACCAATTACATTTAATAATTGAGAAAGAAACAGGAACAAGAGGAGAAGGTTGAATAACAGTGAAATAAAAAGAGACATAAAGAGAAAGAAATATAGGATTAGGAATGAAAGAAGAAATGATGGGCTGGAGAAACTGAGTGGCGATGAGGGATTATTTTATTTATTGAAGGGATGTGGGCTCAGCTGTCTAAACCAGCATTTATTATCCATCTCTAATTGCTCTTGAGAAAGTGGTGGTGAGTCACGTCTTGACCTGCTGCAGTCCATGTGGTGCAGGTACACCCACAGTGCTGTTACGGAGGGAGTTCCAGGATTTTGACTGAGGAACAGTGAAGAAGTGGTGATATATTTCCAAGTCAGGATGGCGAGTGATTGGAGGGGAACTTCCAGGCGACGGCATTCGCATTAATCTGTCGCTCTGGTCCATCTACATTGTGGTGGCCATGGGTTTGGAAGGAGCCTTGGTGAGTTCCTACTGTGCATTTGTACCACACTCTGCTGCTGGGCGTTGGTTTGGAGGAAGTGAAGGAAGGGGACCCATCTTCCAGCCACAGAATGTTCCAGAAGAGACATCTTAATTCTCAGGTAGGCCATCTTCTAGTCTCAGAGTTCTCCCAGAGTCTAGTTTCATTTTCAGGAGGCCTACCTTCTTTTTTCAATAGTAGGGTAGTGATGTTGGGCACCTTTTCAACATGGCACCCGGTCACAATGGCAGACTATGTGCCATCCAGGCCTATCCCTCCACTGAATATGGTGTAAAATACCATAATTAATGAGGGTGGGGCTGGAAGATTTGTTGTGTTTTCCTGCTGACCATTGCAACAGGGGACAATGATTGTTGGTGTTTCAGGCTCCAGGATTGCAAGCAGCCTCCATCCTGACCTCCAGAGCCAGCCCTAGGAATTGTTTAGATGAGCCCCAGCAATGTCGTTCTGAACGAGTTTCACTTTGGTGTCTTTTCCCACTCGCATCACAGAGATTTTGACCTGGAGGTTGGGGGTGCCAGGCCTTTATCTGCATCCCATGAACGAGATCCAAGTGATGTTCACACTAGCCTCTGGTGGATTTTCCAACCCATGGCGGGCACCAGTGGAAGATCCTACAGTGAATTCATGCTGACCTGTAACAGGTTTCTGGGCTTCCCATCATATTCTCTCATCCTGCTGGCCGTTAAACATATCAGTGGGGACTTGGAAAAATTCCACCTGTAGAGGGTTTCCTTCTTGCCCCAACTCTTTTAATTGAACCAATCAAACTAAATTAAATAAACTGAGGGACAAAGCAAGAAGGGCAACCCAATAAAGGGGAACCACCAGAAATAAGAACAAGCACAAAGTAAACTTAAAACGTCTAATCTAAAGGTGATTAAGAGGGGTCAATAACGCACTCTGATACCTGCGGTGCCCAGTGTGTGTGTGGAAGTTTCAATAGTGCCTGTGGATACGTTCCCTCTTCAGGGAACTGCCAGTTGTCCTCCTCACCCCCACGTCGCAGGACAATTTCCCATCAGTAATAGTCAGCACCATTAAACCATCTACGTCTTTGTCAGCAAAATCTAAACACTTGTTTCAGCTCATGATCTTTCTCCAGTGACAGCTCCTCAACTGGACACCCTCACTGGTTTAATAGTCTGTTGGCATTCATCATGTAAGGTAGGTGCCCCAGTAAAGAATGATCATTTGTATAGAGTGGCCCTCACCCTGGGTGCTATTGCCATAGAATAATTCAGAGGAAGACGGTTGATGATTAGAAAAATTAGAATGTCTGTCCAGGTTGAATTGAAATTGCCCGATACATTACAAAACCCTCTGGAAAAGAGATTACACTTTTCCAATTCCCACAGTAACTGAGTATGAATAGTTGGGGATGACAATATTGGTCTAGATTGGTCGTGGCAATGTAGCCCATGAGCTTGTACTGGCTGAGCCAGTAATTTGGCTTCCCTAGGCATTAGGAAATTCTGCTTTAATTCAAGAGGCCAGAGACTTCACACATTCTAAAACTGCCTCGAGGAGCAGGTTTATGGGAAGAACGGGATCTCTTTCTGCAACAGTTGCTTCTCTGACACCTTCAGCACGAGTATATGACTGTCACATTTTGGGGTATAAACTCAGATGGGAGTTCTCTTGGAATGAATAGCATTGTTGATTGTATAAACATATTTTTACAATTTATCATTGCCTGCCACTCCCATCAGTTAGAAAGGGTTTGGCAAAAAATGACAGATGTGCATAAAATTTAACTTGAAAGCGATTAACCTAAAAAGACTTGCCAACAAGTTTTGAAACTTACTACCGAGCAAACAAATCGATCACATTTCCTGGAATTACTGTATGGTTATTTTAGTACTGAACATACATGTGCCATGGTTAGCCCAATGTTTTAAATACTGCACTGGAATCCCAGTTTCTTAATTACCAACAGCAACAGGCAAAATGAAACTGCCCCTCATATTGGGTTAGTGGGTTACCAGCTCCTCAAGTCAGTTTTGCACCGCCAAGGCAACCCACAGTAATGTGCCAGATTCACCGAGACACATGGCCAGCAAGATCCCCCATTCTTAATAAAACTGAACAATGGGAGCCAAATGGTCTTGGCACTCCAGTAAATGCAATGCAGGAACAGCTTGCACCTTGCAGTGTATGGCGAGGCCTGAGCGTGTTGTTACCCTGCCCTCTCAGCTGCCATCTGTTGGGAAGGTGTAAAGAAAGTTAGCTCAGTAATAGCTGTCTGCTGTGAGTCCACATGTCAGTCTTCACTCAGCGCAATGTACAACAGAAAGATCATGACAAGAATGGGGTAGGATTCAATTTTACATTTCAGTTGAGAAATTAAGGACTGAAAAGTTGATTTTGGTAATTTGAAAGATTGTTCCAGGTGCATTGTATTCAGGTAGAGTCAGCTCATTATCTACCTTTTTAATGGAAGTTATAATTGGGGACGAGGGGGGGGATTTAAATCTAACACGGAGGACTGGTGCAATTACTGATAAAGGTCACACATTTGGCTGAAAGGAGATAAAATAAGAGATGAAGATAATTAAATAAATATTTTCCTGACCATGATGGAACCAGGTGCATCTAACCAATGAGATGCTAGTACTAGGGGCTATCGTGACATTAATGTGATTGTGATTGGGTTACAGAACATCTACAACTGAAGTCACACTGAAAGTTGCATTCCGTGAAAGGCAGCAATTGTAAAGTGAGATTGTTGCAGATCACAAAGAACTGAACAGTACAGGGACATCCCTTCGGCCCATCAAGTCTGTACCTACACATACTGCCTTCCCAAAGACCTTTTGTCTCGACGCAATTTGTCTCCTGCTGTTCTTTGCCTATTCACGTATCTATCAAGATGCCTCTTAAATGTTGTTCTACCACCTCCTCTGGCAGCACATTCCAGGCACTTACCACCCTTTACATAAAAAACTTACCTTTCACATATCCTTTATACTTTCCCCCTTTTACCTTAAATCTATGTCTCCTAGTAATTAATATTTATGCCCTGGGAAAAGGATCCAACTATCCAAGCTTATCATAATTCTGTAAACTTCCATCAGATCTCCCTTCAACCTCCAATGTTCAAAGGAAAACAAACCAAGTTTATCCAATCTCTCCTCATAGCTAATACCCTGCAAACCAGGCAACCTCCTGGTAAACCTTTTCTGTATCCTCTTCAAAAGATTCCACATCCTGCTGGCATTGTGGTGACCAGAACTGTATGCAATATTACATTCTTGAATTAAAGAAATGAGTTTGTCACCGTGGGTATGGTACAAACTTAGAAATCAGCTCAGAGACGTGCGCGTAGCGAGATTAAAGAGCAATAAAATCCAGGCCAATCTTTTGGTGCAAGAGCAGTAAGTTGACATGAAACAGGGCCTGTAACGCAGCCAGAACCATGGAAATGGCAGAGATAGTGGCAAATTGCAACAAGTTTACCAGATCTCAGTGAAATATTTGAGATGATAAGGAGAAGGTAGTCAATGGAAGAGTTATTGTAGAGAGACAATGACTCTCTAGCATATCTAGTGAAGATCGGAGAGAGACTTCACGTCATTTGCCTGAAAGAAGAAATCTTACAAAGAGAAGGAGCAGGGGAACTCTCCTACAATCTAAATTCCTCCTACAGTCCAAAGTGAAAGGCAGAAAACAGTGAAAGTCACAAAAGGAACTGAACGTTTGCCAGAATTCAGGCAGAGCAAAGTAAGTCGGGTTTTTGATTAAGAGAAATTAATTAAAGTCAGTCTCAACCTTTAAGTGGAGTTGCCAGTCAGAGTCCAAATTCTGGGTTGACATGGTCAGAGATGTCAAGAGGATTAATTGAAAGTTTGCCAAAAGTCAGAAGAAATATCTTGTTTTTTTTCATTACTTTTTGGCAAATTATATTTTTGTTAAAATATATACCATTACTGTGGAAGTATTAGTTTTATGTGTTTCGTTTGTGATCCCAGTAGAAACAAATAAATGACCCAGCCTGGATTCTGGGAAATTACATACGTTCCATCTCACATTTTAATGTACAAGTTGTTTTTTTTATGTACAGAGAGAGAGTAGTATATTGTAAAACGTTTTGTTATATTCTCCTTGCACGATCCTCCTGTTGAGGAGGTATAAATAAAGTTACTGCATTAACAGCTTCCTGCTGTGACTACATGTTAATCTTTTCTCCGAGCAACGCAAGGCACTTCCTCTCTTCCTGAGCTGTGTTCATACTATGGGGAATGGGAATAACCGGACAGTTTTATCAGAGAGTACAGGCACAATGAGCCAAATGGCCTCCTTCTGTGCACTGACACTCTGATATTCTAGCGCCTCCTAGTTGCCAGGCCTGCAATACCAGCTGCAGCTCCTGATGTTGAAAATATTGCACCATTTATATTGCAGCTTGTTTCCACATTAGCCATGCCCAAAGTTTTCAATTTTCAAACAGCATCTACTTTCACAACCTAGAAAATTACTGAGTACTTTTGAACCATTTTCTGATTCATCCAGAAAACACCTTGCATTGGATTTCTGAACCGTTACATAAGAACATAAGAACATAAGAAATAGGAGCAGGAGTAGGCCATCTGGCCCTTCGAGCCTGCCCCGCCATTCAATAAGATCATGGCTGATGTGTCGTGGCTCAGTTCCACATTCCCGCCCTCTCCCCATAACCCTTAATCCCCTCTCTTATCAAAAACCCATCAACCTGCTTCTTAAATATATTTAGCGAGGCAGCCTCCACCACTTCAACGGGCAGAGAATTCCAGAGATTCACCACCCTTTGAGTGAAGAAATTCTTCCTCAACTCCGTTCTAAACCGCCCCCCCTTTATCTTGAGGCTGTGCCCCCTAGTCCTACTGTCCTTTCTGAGCGGGAAGAGTCTTTCCACCTCTATCCTATCCATCCCATTCATCATCTTATACGTCTCAATGAGCTCTCCCCTCATTCTTCTAAACTCTAACAAGTACAAGCCTAGTTTATTCAGCCTCTCCTCATAGCTTAACCCCCTCAACTCCGGCATCAGCCTAGTAAACCTCCCCTGCACTCCCTCCAAGGCCAAAATATCCTTGCGTAAGTACGGCGCCCAAAACTGCACACAGTACTCCAGCTGCGGCCTCACCAATGCCCTATATAGCCGCAGCAAGACCTCCCTACTTTTATATTCAATCCCCCTCGCTATGAAGGCCAGCATCCCATTCGCCTTCCTGACCACCTGCTGCACCTGCTGGCTGGGTTTTTACAGTGTTGGAGGACATTCGGCTCACAGGGCCATAGAATCCCCACAGTGCGGAAGGATGCAATGCAGTCCATCGGGTCTGCATCAACTCTCCTCGTCCAGGTCCACCCTCGTGCCCTATCCCCATAACCCTGTGCACTTACCATAGCTAATCCACCCAACGTGCACATATTTGGACTGTGGGAGGAAACCAGAGCACCCGGAGGAAACCCACACAGACAAGAGTTTAAAATGCATTCAAACTAAGTGCAGATGTTAATTTGATTACATTATTTGGATCAGTAGTATGATAAGCATTACATAGGCTCATCATACTACTGAGCCTTGCAACTTTACAAGACCCTTGTCAGACCCCACTTGGAGTACTGTGCGCAGTTCTGGTCGCCTCATTACAAGAAGGATGTGGAAGCTATTGAGAGGGTGCAGAGGAGATTTACAAGGATGTTGCCTGGATTGGGTGGCATGCCTTATGAGGATGGGTTGAGGGAGCTGGGTCTCTTCTCCCTGGAGAGACGAAGGATGAGGAGTGACCTGGTAGAGGTTTATAAAATGTTGAGAGGTATAGATCATGTGGATTCTCAGAGGCTATTTCCCAGGGCTAAAGTGGTCGCTATGAGAGGACACAGGTTTAAGGTGCTGGGGAGCAGGTACAGAGGAGATGTTAGGGGTAAGTTTTTCACTCAGAGGGTGGTGAGTGAGTGGAATCGGCTGCTGGTGGTGGTAGTCAAGGCAAACATGTTGGGGTCTTTTAAGAGACTCCTGGATGAGTATATGGGATTTAATGGGATTGGGGGTTATAGATAGGTCTATGGATTGGTAGGTGTTGATGTGATCGGCGCAACGTGGGGGCCGAAGGGCCTGTTTGTGCTGTAGTGTTCAGTGTTCTATAAGAAACTCTATTCACTCATGACTATTTACTAAACATCCTGAATGAAATGGAAGAGAAGTGATGGGGCTATAGACAAATTAAGAGCAGGTTACACCAGATAAGCAGCAGGAACAATTAGCAGAAATTTAAAATAGGGGCGAAATGTTTCCATTAGTACAACAAAAAGGTTTAATTCATGGTATTTCAAAGGCTTTTTCAGTGCAACTTCCAAAGTGCAAGAACTAAAACGTGCTGCACAGTTATGTGGCACTTACAGGAAACTTATGCTCTACACAACATATTTAATATAAATTAAACTCAGCAATATACCTGCCTGGTAAAGAAATAGAAACAAAGCTTCCTGTTTAGTATTTCCCCTTGAGCTCTGCGGTCGAGAGAACTTTTGAAATTCCACAATATTCCACCAGGACAATAATCTTTTTAAAAGATACATTTCTGACACAGCTTTGCAAGATCTTTAGCACCCTCTGCTGCTCAAACTGCAGTTTTGTTGCAGTCTATCAGCTATAAATATTGTGCAAACAATAAATCCTGATCATATTAAACTTCATTTTCCAGTTAATTGTTTAAATGGCATTGCAGCATCTTCTGTAATAAGAGTTAAGTGTCAGCTATCCAAGACTGTAAAACATAATCCAAACCCCAAAAGCTCACCAGCTGGTTACAACAGCATGAGGCTGTGCCACACAAACCAGGGAGGTCCCAAGATCAAGATCATTAAAGTCTCACTGCTGATTGTGATCTAGTGACTCCTGCTGCAAAGTATGTACATGTGGACAGATAGCTTGTAGCCGCTGTCGTGCATGTAGAATGCTATTTAAGCAGAAATCAATAAAAGCAGGAAGCAATTACAAGACTTGAAATTAAGAAAGGAGTTTATAAATCGCAAGAGCAAAGCTTCAGCTGAATAAAACCTTGGTGCTGATTTGAAGTGAACACAGCAAAATAGTGCTTTATCAGAGTTATATAATCTGTGCTTAGCTACACCAAAATCCAATCTGCATACTGGTCTCTACAAATATCTAAAGCAGACATCACCTGAACAAATCTGCTTTTAGTGACTGTTATTCTGCTCGGGGGTTATAGCACAGGCAGGATAAATTGTCACATCAGGTAACCTGTAGCTACAGCAACAGGAGGAGATGGTGACATAATGGTAACGCCACTGGACTAGTAATCCAGAAGTCTGGGCTAATGCTCCGGGTCATGGGTTCAAATCCCTGCACGACAGCTGGTGGAACTTGAATTAAGTTAATAAATCAGGAATTGAAAAAACTGGTCTAATGGTGACTGTGAAACTATCACTGATTGTCATAAAAATCTATCTAGTTTACTCGTGTCCTTCAGGGAAGGAAACCTGCCATCCTTGGCCTACATGTGACTCCAGACCCACAGCAATATGATTTACTCAATGTCCCTCTGAGATGGTCTAACAGACCCACTCAGCTCAAAGGCACTGAGGAATGGATAACAAATGCTGGCCTTGCCAGTAATGTCCACATCCCAAGAAAACAGAATACACACTAAATAAAATCACACCACTTTAACCAAATATGTTAATTGACCTACAGCACACTGCTGTGCTCAGTCCTTTCAATAATGCCATCAGCAAAAACTAGCAGACAAAACAAAAAAGGAGAGAAAAAAAAACTAAGTCACTTGTGATTCTTTGTATTTGATTTTTTAAAGGCCTGTTGATACAGGATTTTTAAGGAATCTAAGAATCAGTTCTGAGAAAACCGGCTCTCACAGCGACACAACTCATCGCATAATTCATTGCAATTTTGTTCCAAAAAAATAGTTCTATTTAAGGAGTTAAAAAGAAAAGTGATTATACAAAGTTCCAAAATAGAGAACTTTTCTGGTGTCTAAAAATTCATGTACGTATTGTCGAAAGCCAGGTCGATTCAATCAGTTGGTCACATTGGAAGGATATTATTCCATTAGAGATGACATGGTCACATCAATGAAAGCATCTAATCAGCTCACCTTACAGAAAGGACGGAACAGTAACTGGCAATATTTAACAATCAACTTTAACTTTCTTTCAAAATTTTCTTCCACAGGCAAATCCCATTATGGAATACACTACAATAGACTTATTATTCTGGCACTTTAGTTAGTTCCCGCTTCCATATTCCAGCATTGATACTACAAGATAAACCACCAGTAAGCAAATATACACACGATTTCAACAAAAATTGAAATGCAGTTGTGATTTAATGATTGATATGATAGAGGAGACCTTCATAATTATATCAAATTTTCTCCTTTCCTGGCTACAGGTATAGTTGGTAGCAACACCGAGTTTTTAACCCAAGTGGAAATACTGCATCACTTAATCCCAAGGGTAAAGATAGCAAGTCCACTCCTATTTAATGTAACAAAAATGCATGTGCTTTCTGGCAAGTGTCACCAGGTACAAAGCAGAAGCAGGAAGCTTGGAAAGGAGTTCTTCCCCCATGGAGGTCTTGGTCCCAACAACTACCCACCAACATTAGAAAGCTGAGCACAGACTACTTGTCAAATCAGGACCTCCTGTATAAAATTATGTACATATTACAACAGACAGCATAACTCATTGCATTATTCACTACAATTTTGTGAATTGTACCCACCAGGCCATTGCTAAACCTTCTGGGCAATTCAGATAGTGAGTATTAGAAAGCAGAATTAGCAAAGTATGCAAATGATATAATACAGAAGTTGATTGTACTTGATAGTGGAATCCAGTCTTCAATCTTATGAACTTTATTCAACCAAATGAATAAAGATCACCAATCACTTCAAGGGTGATAGCAATTAGGGTTTCCATGTGACCATTTGGCCCATTGGGTCTGTTCCACCATTCAACGAGATCATGACTGATCTGATACAATATTCAACTTCACTTTTCCACCTTAACCCCATAACCCTTGATTTCCTTACTGATTATAATAAATCAACTATCTGTTTAACTCAGAAACATAGAAATATAAAAATAGGGGCAGGAGGCCACCTTTTGGCCCTTCGAACCTGCTCCACCGTTCACTGTAATCATGGCTGATCATCCGACTGATCCCACCTTCTCCCCATATCCTATAATCCCCTTCACCCCAAGTGAAATGCTACATCTAACTACTTCTTTAAAAACATACAATGATTTGGGCTTAACTGTTTTCTGTGGTAGTGAATTCCACAGGCTGACCAGTCTCTGGGTGAAGAAATTTCTTCTCATCTCTGTCCTAAACTGTCTACCCTGTATCCTCAAACTGTGATCCTAATTGGCTGAATCTCTCCTCATACGTCAGTCCAGCCATCTCAGGAATCAGCCTGGTAAACCTTCACTGCACTCCCTCTTGTGCAAGAACATCCTTCCTCAGAGGAGACCAAACCTGCACACAATATTCCATGTGTGACCAAGGCCCTGTATAATTACATCAAGATGTCTCTGCTCCTGTTCTCAAATCCTCTCGCTATGAAAGCCAACATCCATTTGCCATTTTTACTGCATGCTTACCTTCAGTAACTGATGTACAAGGTGACCCAGATCTCATTGCACATTCACCTCTCCTAATTTAATTAATCTGTCAATTCTGCCTTGAAGTGGAGACGCCGGCGTTGGTCTGGGGTAAACACAGTAAGAAGTCTCACAACACCAGGTTAAAGTCCAACCAATTTATTTGATAGTAAACCCACAAACTTTCGGGGTTCCCCTCTTCGTCAGGTGAATGGCCCACTCACCTGACAAAGAGGGGAACCCCAAAAGCTTGTGGGATTACTATCAAATAAATTGGTTGGACTTTAACCTGGTGTTATGAGACTTCTTACTGTAATTCTGCCTTGAACATACTTAAGGACCCCACTTCTACAGCTCTCTGCAGTAAAGAATTTCACAGGTTCACTATTCTCTGCTAGAAGAAATTCCTCCTCATCTTGGTCTTGAATGGATGATTGCTTACTCTGAGATTCTGCCCTCTGCTCCTAGACTCCCCCATATCTGTTATGATGATGGAAAAAGAATTGAACTCTTTGGACTCCAAAATGTCCCAGTTATCTTCCGAAGGCTGATGGACCCGGTGTGGCAGGGTTGTCCATACCTGGAAAACCTCCAGTTGTGCAGCAATACCTGGTAAATCCACATAAGCCCTTTTCCGGAGAATACAGTCAGCTGACCTAATGGTCAATCTGGCAAAGAGCCAATCTGTTAAATTGACCTTTCTAGGCCACCTAGTGATTCAAGGACAGGTGGTGCCCAGGGCTGCCAAGGTACAAACCGTAGCCAAGTCCTTCATTCCCACTACGGAATGGAAGGTCATGAGTGCTTGGGGATGTGTGGGTTCTACTGTAAGTTCATGCAAAACTTTACTACAATAGCCACCCCACTGACAGACCCTCGTCAGAAAATAAGCAAAGGTAATGTGGACTGTGAAATGCCAGACAGATTTCGAAAAACTGAAGGTTTTTAATAGGTGAGCCTGTGTTTGCAGCTCCAGATTTCAGCCAAGCACTTAAAGTAACCATTAACGCGAGTGACATCGGGGGTGGGAGCTGTTCCCCCACAGGAGGGTGGATTTGGAATGGAGAGATGGACATTGCTCTAAAAAGCTCAACAAGCATCAAAGAGTGTAGTGCACAGTGGAGAAGGAAACTTCCAGGTTGTTATTCGCTCTCGAACAGTTTGAGATATATGTCTAAAATGGGTGCAGAGAAACCATCGACCACAAACTTTGTGGCAGCGGCTAAAACCCAGAATGCTGGGCTGTCCCATTGGAGTTTATTCATCCAGCCGTACCACTTAAAAATCACTCACATGCCTGGGAAATTCAACATGATTGCGGACACCCTGTCTGTAACTTAAAGGAACCCAGTTACAATTGAGAAGAGAAAAAAGACCATCGCTAAGAGGATGAATGTTATGTGTGAGTGCGATTTGTTGTTTTTGTTTTGCCTTTTGTAACTAAATGAGAATGAATTCCATTTCATTCTGAGGAAAAAAGCACGGAGGAAATACACACAAATGTCGGGATTTAAAAAGACCTAAGTGTTATATTTTAAAATGGACACAAATCCTGAAGATAGCTGAGAATGAGCAGTTAGTCACTGATAGGAATAACTGCAGAGAGTTTCTTTAAGAGACGATGGAACTGCTTCCTGTTTTCAGACAAGGTACTTGTAAAAGCATCCAAAAACTGAATACACCTCCAGTAAAATACAAAGGAACATAATGATGGTCAAATCTCAAAGACCCTGGGTGTCACTGCCTGGATGGACTAGTGTATTCTGGATTTCCAGTTGGAATATACAAAGAGGGAGATAAAAGCTGAGAGAACCTGCCTGCCTATCAGTGTCTGTGTGGTTCTTTGTATTAACCAAGCTAACTAAATCAACAAACTGTGGAATAAATAAAAAATGCAGTTTCATAAAGGAATACTGTATCAAAGTGGACAGAATCTCAAAGGAAACTTAAAACATCAAAAGAAAATGTGATTTAAAAAATGTGGGATCCTTAGGTAGGTGCGTGCGCGTACATGCATTCTGTGAGGAAACTCAGCTGGAAACTTCCTACACTGAAGGAGTGTGATACTGTACCAGCAGCAGGGGCCCTGCAGAAAGGGAATAGCCACCTTCTGCAGGAATTTTTTAAAACAAGGGATCATAGCTGGAAAAAACTGAAATATTTCTACAAACCACAAAACACCTGAATTAAGAATCAAATACTCCGCTACAAATGCCAACTATATTGAAATCAATTTGTAACAGCCAAATGCTTCAATATCCACTAGTTATAGGTCAAGGACTGTTCTGTGTAACTTTTTATTTAAGAACATAAGAACATAAGAAATAGGAGCAGGAGTAGGCCATCCAGCCCTTCGAGCCTGCCCCGCCATTCAATAAGATCATGGCTGATCTGTCGCTGCTCAGTTCCACTTTCCCGCTTTCTCCCCATAACCCTTAATCCCCTCTCTTATCAAAAACCCATCAACCCGCGTCTTAAAAATATTTAGCGAGGCAGCCTCCACCACTTCAACGGGCAGAGAATTCCAGAGATTCACCACCCTTTGAGTGAAGAAGTTCCTCCTCAACTCCGTTCTAAACCGCCCCCCTTTTATCTTGAGGCTGTGCCCCCTAGTCCTACTGTCTTTTTTGAGCGGGAAGAGTCTTTCCACCTCTATCCTATCCATCCCATTCATCATCTTATACGTCTCAATGAGATCTCCCCTCATTCTTCTAAACTCTAACGAGTACAAGCCCAGTTTATTCAGCCTCTCCTCATAGCTCAACCCCCTCAACTCCGGTATCAGCCTAGTAAACCTCCTCTGCACTCCCTCCAAGGCCAAAATATCTTTGCGCAGGTGCGGCGCCCAAAACTGCACACAGTACTCCAGCTGCGGCCTCACCAATGCCCTATACAGCTGCAGCAAGACCTCCCTACTTTTATATTCAATCCCCCTCGCTATGAAGGCCAGCATCCCATTCGCCTTCCTGACCACCTGCTGCATCTGCAAGCTGGGTTTTTGCGACTCATGCACAAGGACCCCGAGGTCCCTCTGCACCGTCGCCTGCTGCAGTTTTTCGCCCCACAAGTAATAGTCCTTCCTACCATTCTAATCCATGTGAATGCTTTTGGGTACCTTTTCCCAATGGGCAGTAAGGTTCAGCACAGTGGTACAGTGGGTTAGCGCTGCTGCCTCACAGCACCAAGGACCTGGGTTCGATTCCCGGCTTGGGTCACTGTCTGTGCGGAGCCTACACATTTCCCTGTGCCTTCATGGATTTCCTCCAGGTGCTCTGGTTTTCTCCCACAGCCTGTAAGAAGTGCTGGTTAGGGTGCATTGGCCGTGCTAAATTCCCTCTCAGTGTACCCGAACAGGTGCCAGAGTGTGGTGACTAAGGAATTTTCACAGTAACCTTATTGCAGTGTTAATGTAAACCTATTCGTCGCATTAATAAATAAACTTTAAAAACAATCCACGTATATATGTATTTTTTAGAAGGAGCAAACAAAGAAAGAGTAAGTTTACCAGTTACTAAAAAAACCAACACAAGACACAATAATAAAGAATGCAACACACTAGTTCACACTCTGATCAGATGAGAAATTAAAAGTCCAGATAAAGGGGGAAAAAAACACAAATCAGTCTTTGGCTTGTTTGTAAGCACAGATGGTGGCACATTGCAGTTGTTAATTTGCATGATTCCAGTTGAGCGGACTCTGGGTCGGTTAAGCAGTTAGTTTGGAGACACTAGATTCTGCAGGATGGCTGAACTGATTCCCTTTAGTTTGTAGTTTTTGTTAAGCTTCTCCAACAGCAGGAGAGAGAGAGAGAGATTCTTTTTTGCCTGCAAGCTTTTGGAAGGGGTGACTACTGTCCCTTCTCTGTGTGTCACTAAAGTGGCAAGAATGCATTTCACCAAAACGTATTTATAATTCTATCTGTACAGTGAACTGCAACAACTCGTTAAGGCTGCTATGGCAACAGCTCCAAAACCAGCTACCTCTGCCACCTAGAAAAGCTAGGGCGGCAGGTGAATAGGGACAACATCTCCCCCAAATTGTACATAATCCTCACATGGACATATCCTGCTTTTCCTTCACTGTTAGGTCAAAATCTAACTGCAGTTAGATACAGCATCAACATAGTTTAAACAATGCACTTATTACAAGTTCCTTCTGTCTCTGTACAATTTAAATTAAACCCGTTCTGTGTCAGCAGGTGTCTGGCCAGCAGAGGTGCAATTTCTTGCAAAAAAGAAATGTTACTAGCATTTCTAAGTGCACATGTCAACAAATATTTTCCTCTTCTAAAAAAGTGTTCTTGGGATATATCGCATACCTTTTTGTGCTGTACTCTGTTTCATTGCCATTGCCAAACACAGTTGAGAGAGCAAGCCTTCCCCAGCTGCTTTACCTGATACACAGACTCTCTCGATTGTTATAACGCTTGCGTCAGGGGCCCCGCTGTGCCTCGGGAGTTGTAGTTATTTGGGGACAAGTTTCTCCTTCTCGCTTGCCCAGGTCCGGCCCGGCTGGACTACAACTTCCAGCGGGCTCCCCGCTGCACCTGTGCCAGTTCCACTGCTGAGGGAGTAAAGCGTACAGGTGACATGGAGGAGCAGACAAAGGGTTTTTCCCACCCTGAAAAAAACACAGCCACACTGGACAATCAACCCGTATAAATTTAAAAGCTATCTTAAAAACCCTTAGATTTGATCCAAATAGATCTGCTTTTTAGATGGTCTCTCGGAGTCTTGGATGACTTACTTCGAAACTGAGTTCTCAGGCGACTGCACAATGCAGAACCTACACTCTCTGATACAAGTGGGCAGATGGTGCTTGGAGGAGGAGGCGAAAAGGGTGCCACGTGCTCCAATGAAACTCAAGGTGTTCAGCTCCTTCCCTGGTATTTTTCTTCCACTTTGGGCAGCCCTGAGTCAGGGATTCCTAGATGTCATTGGGGATACTGCACTTTTTCAAGGATGCTTCGAGAGTACATAAGAACATAAGAAATAGTATTCGCAATAAAGTGGATGAACTTGCAGCGTGGATCAGTACCTGGGACTTTGATGTTGTGGCCATTTCAGAGACATGGATAGAGCAGGGACAGGAATGGTTGTTGCAGGTTCCGGGGTTCAAATGCTTTAGTCGGAGTAGAGAAGGAGATGGGGGGGGGGGTGGAGGGGTAGCATTATTAGTCAAGGACTGTATCACAGTGTCAGAGAGGAAGTTTGATGAGGACTTGTCTGTTGAGGTAGTATGGGTGGAGATTAGAAATAGGAGAGGAGAGGTCACCCTGTTGGGAGTCTTTTATAGACCTCCTAAAAGTTCTAGAGAGGTTGAGGAAAGGATTGCGGAGACGATCCTGGTTAGGAGTGAAAGTAATAGGGTAATTGTTATGGGGGACTTTAACTTTACTAATATTGATTGGAATTGCTATAGCTCTAGCTCGTTAGAGGGGTCAGTTTTTGTACAAAGCGTGCAGGAAGGTTTTTTGACTCAGTATGTAGATAGGCCAACTACAGGTGAGGCTATATTGGATTTGGTGCTGGGAAATGAGCCAGACCAGGTGCTAGACTTGGAAGTTGGTGTGCATTTTGGTGATAGTGACCACAATTCGGTTACGTTCACCTTAGTGATGGAAAGGGATAGGCATGAACCTCGGGTCAGTAGTTTTAGCTGGGGGAAGGGTAATTATGAGGCTATTAGGAGAGAATTAGGAAGCATAGGTTGGACTAGGAGACTACAGGGACTGGGAACGTCCGAAATGTAGAGTTTTTTCAAGGAGCAGCTACTGCGAGTCCTTGATAGGTATGTCCCTGTCAGGCAAGGAGGAATTGGTAGAGCTAAGGAACCGTGGTGCACTAAAAAAGTTGATTCGTTGGTTAAAAAGAAAAAGGAGGCTTATGTTCGGATGAGACTTGAGGGCTCAGGTAGTGCACTAGAAAGCTTTAGATTGGCTAGGAGGGAGTTGAAGAGTGAGTTAAGAAGGGCTAAAAGAGGACATGAGAAGACTTTGGCTGATAGGATTAAGGAGAATCCTAAGGCGTTCTATAGGTATGTTAAGAACAGAAGGTTGGTTAGGGCAAGATTAGGGCCAGTTACAGACAGCAGAGGGAAGTTGTGTGTGGAACCGAAAGAGATTGGAGAGGCATCGAACCAATATTTCTCTTCGGTGTTCACGCAGGGGGACATGAATGTAGCTGAGGAGAACACTGGGTTGCAGGGGTGTAAACTAGACAGTATTGCAGTTGATAAGGGGGATGTGCTGGATATTCTTGAGGGTTCGAAAATAGATAAGTCCCCTGGTCTGGACGGGATTTACCCTAGGATTCTCTGGGAGGCAAGAGAGGTGATTGCAGAGCCTCTGGCTCTGATCTTCAGGTCGTTGTTGGTCTCAGGTATAGTACCGGAAGATTGGAGGATAGCGAATGTTGTCCCATTGTTTAAGAAGGGGAACAGAGACTTCCCCGGGAATTATAGACCGGTGAGTCTTACTTCTGTTGTGGGCAAGGTTTTAGAAAAAATTATTAGGGATAGGATTTATAGTTATTTGGAGAGTAATGAATTGATTGGAGATAGTCAGCATGGTTTTGTAGCGGGTAGGTCGTGCCTTACTAACCTTATTGAGTTTTTTGAGAAAGTGACCAAAGAGGTGGATGGGGGTAAGGCAGTTGACGTGGTATATATGGATTTTAGTAAGGTGTTTGATAAGGTTCACCATGGTAGGCTTCTGCAGAAAATGCAGATAAAGAACAAAGAACAAAGAACAACCCAGCACGGGAAACAGGCCCTTCGGCCCAACAAGCCCGCGCCGCCGCATCACCCTACACCTATTCTACCCTGCGTGTCTACGAATGGGACCCTACTCAGACAGATTCAGGGAAGAAATAGTGTCAATTTGGTAAAAACCGATTAGCCTAAGAGCACATCTTTGGGGTGTGGGAGGAAACCGGAGCGCCCGGAGGAAACCCACGCAACCACAGGGAGAATGCGCAAACTCCCACAGACACAGGCCCAAATCCATGTATCTGCACAGCCAGCAGTGCTAGTCACTGAGCTGTTGCGGCGCCCGTCTACCGGTCCAGGATCAAGCACACACACCGACATGAAGTACTAGGCCACTCCCGGACTTCCAAGAGCTGCCCACGCACGACCTGCCGTGTGCATGCCCCTTGCTTGACACGAGGTGGACCTCCACCTGTGGAATAAAGACAAAAAATATTAATCATACAGCCTGCCTTTCCGGTGTCTCCTGAGGCTTAACCCTATTTAATAGCCCCTACCATATCCCTCCATTCTTGTTTCACTCATGTGTCTATCTAACTGAACCTTAAACGAGTCCAAAGTTCCTGCCTCCACCACCCTACTCGGTAGCGCATTCCATACCCCCACAACTCTCTGCGTGAAGAACCTTCCTCTCACTTCCAAATTATACCTCCCCCCCCTCACCCTTAAATCTTGACCTCTCGTGTTTGTACCCAGTCTAGGGAGCAGTCTCTCACTATTAACTCTATCTATTCCCTTCAGTATCTTATATACTTCTATCATGTCCCCTCTCAATCTCCGTCTTTCCAAGGAGAATAGCTCCAGTTTCTTCAATCTCTCCTCGTAACCCAGTCCCCCCATGCCAGGCAACATCCTGGTAAACCTCCTCTGCACCCTTTCCAGAGACTCCACGTCCTTCCGGTAGTAAGGTGACCAGAACTGGACGCAGTACTCCAAATGCGGTCTAACCAACGTTCTGTACAACTGAAGCATTAGACGGCAGCTTTTATACTCTATGCCCCTTCCTATAAAGGCTAACATCCCATAAGCCTTCCTAACAATGTTCTCCACTTGTGACGCAACCTTCATGGATTTGTGAACCTGCACTCCCAGGTTCCTCTGTATGTCTATACTCCTAATCGGCCTACCTTTTATCACATAGCTCCTCTCTGCATTATTCCGTCCAAAATGCATCACCTCGCATTTGTCAGGATTAAATGCCATCTGCCACCTATCTGCCCACTGCACCAACCTATCTATATCCTGTTGTATCACCTGACAATCCAGTTCTGTACCCGCCAACCCTGCCATCTTGGCGTCATCAGCAAACTTGCTGATCACACCACCTACGCCCTCTTCCAAGTCATTTATGTAGACTACAAAGAGGAGAGGTCCCAGTACTGAGCCCTGCGGCACACCACTGGTCACTGTTTTTTTTTAATCCCTGCTGATTTTCTTTGCTCTTAGCTCTGACGAGAGGTCATCCAGACTCGAAACGTTGGCTCTATTCTCTCTCCACAGACGCTGTCAGACTTGCTGAGATTTTGCAGCATTTTTTGTCCTTGTTTGAGAACCCTGGCCAGAATCATTTAAAAGATAAATTCAAGTCAAGTTGTTCAAAGGAATATTTCAATGGGTAAAAGATTCTCAAAATGATGGCTGTGTATGTCTTGAGTCAGTGAGATAAATAGAGGCAATCTGTATTCTGTGGGACCAATTCATTATGTTAATAAAGATTTTGACAAGGTGCCTCAGTGGAGTTCTGTGTCGATCCATGAATTGGACATGTTGAGACTGCACAAGTCAAGGGAATGTTTAATTCTTGACATAACTGTCGGTTGGATCCACCTAGTTATGTAGATGAGTTATTTGCTGTCACTTTTCACTCTTGTCCCTCTCTTTCATTCCAGATGTATGGGATTGAGGGTAATCTAGGAAATTGGATCAGGCATTGGTTAGCAGATAGGAGACAGAGGGTGGTGGTTGATGGTAAATATTCGTCATGGAGTTCAGTTACGAGTGGTATGCCTCAGGGATCTGTTTTGGGGCCACTGCTGTTTGTAATTTTTATTAATGATCTGGATGAGGGTATAGTTGGGTGGATTAGTAAATTTGCTGATGACACCAAAGTCGGAGGTGTGGTAGATTGTGAGGAAGGGTGTCATAGTTTGCAGGGAGACTTAGACAGGTTGCAGAGCTGGGCCGAGAGGTGGCGGATGGAGTTTAATGCGGAGAAGTGTGAGGTAATTCACTTTGGTAGGAATAACAGATGTGTCGAGTATAGGGCTAATGGGAGGACTCTGAATAGTGTGGATGAACAGAGGGATCTAGGTGTATGTGTACATAGATCCCTGGAAGTTGGGAATCAAGTAGATAAGGTTGTTAAGAAGGCATACGGTGTCTTGGCGTTTATTGATAGGGGGATTGAATTTAGGAGTCGCAGCGTCATGATGCAACTGTACACAACTCTGGTGCGGCCGCACTTGGAGTATTGTGTGCAGTTCTGGTCCCCACATTACAGGAAGGATGTAGAGGCTTTGGAGAGGGTGCAGAGGAGGTTTACCAGGATGTTGCCTGGTATGGAGGGGAGGTCCTATGAGGAGAGACTGAGGGATTTGGGGTTGTTTTCGCTAGAAAGAAGGCGGCTAAGAGGGGATCTTATTGAAACATTTAAGATGATTAGAGGTTTAGATAGGGTGGATAGTGATAGCCTTTTTCCTTGGATGGAGAAAGCTAGCACGAGGGGGCATGGCTTTAAATTAAGGGGGGGTAGTTATAGGACGGATGTTAGGGGTAGGTTCTTTACCCAGAGGGTGGTGAGGGATTGGAATGCCCTGCCTGCTGCAGTTGTAAATGCGCCTAGTTTGGGGGCGTTTAAGAGATCCGTGGATAGGTTTATGGACGAAAAGGGATTGGTTTAGGTTAGAGGGTCATTGTTTTTTAACTGGTCAGTGCAACATCGTGGGCCGAAGGGCCTGTTCTGCGCTGTAATGTTCTATGTTCTATGTAGGAGCAGGAGTAGGCTATCTAGCCCTTTGAGCCTGCCCCGCCATTCAATAAGATCATGGCTGATCTGAAGTGGAGCAGTTCCACTTTCTCGCTTTCCCACCATAACCCTTAATTCCTTTGTCTATCAGAAATCTATCTACTCGTGACTTAAATATATTTTGTTAGTGTGTTTGTTAATACTTTCAAGAGCACCCACTACTCTGTGTAAAAATCCTGCATTGTATATCTCTTTTAAACCTGTGCCCTCTACTAATTGAATCTTCCACCCTGGGAAAAAGCTTCTATCCACTTTGACCATGCCTCTCAATCTTGTAGACTTCTATCAGGTTGCTCCTCAACCTCTGTTGTTCCTGTGAGAACAAACCAAGTTTCTCCAACCTCTCCTCCTAACTAATGCCCTCCATACCAGGCAACATCCTGATAAATCTTCTCCTGCTCCAAAGCCTCTATATCCTTCTGGTAGTGTGGCAACCAGAATTGAACACTATATTCCAAGTGCTATAAAGCTGCCACATGACTTGCCAATTTTTAAACTCAGTGCCCCGGCCACTGAAGGCAAGCATGCCATATGCCTTCTTGACTACCTTCTCCATCTGCACTGCCGCTTTCAGTGACCTGTGTACCTGTGCACTCAGATCCCTTTGCCTATCAATACTCTTACCGGTTCTGCCATTTACTCTATATTTCCTATGTGTGTTAGATCTTCCAAAATGCATTACCTCACAAGTGGCCCAAGTGGACTGATCTGTGCTTGATGGAGAATCACTAGAGCTTATTACAGTTACACCCATCTAGGCAATTGGAGAGTGTGACATGCCTACAAGATGAAGGCACATAAAATCGCTGGCTCCAATGCACCCTTCCCTGATGAGCTCAATGCATTCTACGCTCGTTTTGAGCAAGACATCAGTGAGAGTATGCCCTCCACCCTGGAAGCCTTGGATGAATCTGTATCTGGGGTCACCATTGCAGATGTCAGAGCAGCTTTCTCAAAGGTCCATCTATGGATACCCGGACCAGCACTCAGATCCTGCGTGGATCAGCTGGCGTGGGTATTCACAGACATCTTCAACATCTCTTTACAACAATCTAAGGTCTCTACCCGCTTCAAGAAGATGACCATCATCTCGGTACCTACAAAAAACCAAGCAACATGCCTTAATGACTATCGGTCGGTGGCTCTGACATCCATCATCATGAAATGCTTCGAAACGCTAGTCGTAGCATGAATCAATTCCAGCCTCCCGGACTATCTAGATCTACTACAGTTTGCCTACTGTTGCAACAGGTCCACAGCAGATGCTATCTCCTTGGCTCTGCACTCAACCCTGGAACACCTAGATAACAAAGGCACCAATGTCAGATTCCTATTTGTTGACTCCAGCTCAGCCTTCAACACCATTATTCCCACAAAATGCATCTCTAAACTCTGTGGCCTGGCCATTGGCACCTCCCTCTGCGATTAGAACATAGAACACTACAGCACAAACAGGCCCTTCGGCCCACGAGTTGCGCCGATCACATCAACACCTACCAATCTATAGACCTATCTATAACCCCCAATCCCATTAAACCCCATATACTCATCCAGAAGTCTTTTAAAAGACCCCAGCGAGTTCGCCTCCACCACCACTGACGGCAGCCGATTCCATTCACTCACCACCCTCTGAGTGAAAAACTTACCCCTAACATCACTTCTGTACTTTCCTCCCCGCACCTTAAATCTGTGTCCTCTCGTAGCGACCATTTCAACCCGGGGAAATAGCCTCTGAGAATCCACCCTATCTATTCCTCTCAACATTTTATAAACTTCTATCAGGTCGCCTCTCAACCTTCGTCTCTCCAGGGAAAAGAGTCCCAGCTCCCTCAACCTAACTTCATAAGGCATGCCTCCCAGTCCAGGCAACATCCTTGTAAATCTCCTCTGTACCCTTTCAATAGCTTCTACGTCTTTCCTATAGTGAGGCGACCAGAACTGCGCACAGTACTCCAAATGAGGCCTGACAAGGGTCTTATAAAGTTGCAGCATTACCTCCCCACTCCTAAACTCAATCCCTCGATTAATGAAGGCCAGTACACCATACGCCTTCTTGACCACCTCCTCCACCTGCGAGGCCGATTTAAGAGTCCTGTGGACCCGGACCCCAAGATCCTTCTGCTCTTCAACACTACTAAGACTCCTGCCCTTGATATATCGTGTACTCATTCATCCCGTTGGTTCTGCCAAAATGGACGACTACACATTTATCCACGTTGAAGTCCATCTGCTACTTCTCCGCCCAGTCCTACATCCTATTTATGTCCTGCTGCAACTTTTGACATCCTTCCAGACCATCCACAACACCACTGACCTTCGTGTCATCAGCGAACTTACTTACCCATCCCTCCACTTCCTCATCCAGGTCATTTATGAAAATGACAAACAGCAAGGGTCCTAGAACAGATCCCTGGGGCACTCCACTGGTGACTGACCTCCATTCAGAAAAAGACCCATCCACAACCACTCTCTGCCTTCTGCAGGCAAGCCAGTTCTGGATCCACAAGGCCAAAGGCCCTTGGATCCCATGCCCTCTCACCTTCTCAAGAAGTCTTGCATGGGGGACCTTATCAAACGCCTTGCTGAAGTCCATGTACACCACGTCCACGGCACTTCCTTCGTCAATGTGTTCCGTCACGTTATCGAAGAACTCAACTAGGCTCGTAAGGCACGACCTGCCCTTGACAAATCCATGCTGACTATTCCTGATCATGTCAAACCTCTCCAAATGGTCGTAAATCTTGTCCCTCAGAAGCCTCTCCATCAGCTTACCAACCACTGAGGTCAGACTCACCGGTCGGTAATTTCCCGGGCTATCTCTGTTCCCTTTCTTGAAGATAGGAACTACATCCGCAATCCAATTGGATCCTGAATTTCCTAACTCAGACTATAATCAGTAAGGATGGGCAAAACACCTCCTTCATGATCATCCTCAACACTGGTGCCTCACAAGGCTGTGTTCTCAGCCCCCTATTATGCTTATACACCTATGACTGTGCAGCCAAATTCCCCCCCAATTTGATTTTCAAGTTTGCTGACGACATCACCGTAATGGATCGGATCTCAAATAATGACGAGACAGAGCACAGGAATGAGATAGAAAGTCTGGTGAACTGGTGCAGCAACAACAATCTCACCATAAATGTCAACAAAATGAAGGAGATTGTCATCGACTTCAGGAAGCGTAAGTAAGAACATGCCTCTGTTTCTATCAACAGAGACGATGTAGAAAGAGTCGAGAGCTTCAAGTTTTTAGGTCTCCAGATCACCAACAGCCCATCCTGGTCCTCCAATGCCAATATTATAGTTAAGAAAGCCCACCAATGCCTCTACTTTCTCAGAACATAGAACACTACAGTACAAAGAGGCCCTTCGGCCCACAACTTGCGCCGATCATATCCCTAACTACCAGGTCTATCTATAACCCTCAATCCCATTAAATTGCACGTACTCATCCAGAAGTCTCTTAAAAGACCCCAACGAGTTTGCCTCCACCACCACCGCCAACAGCAGCCGATTCCACTCACTCACCACCCTCCGAGTGAAAAACTTACCCGACATCTCCTCTAGAAGACTAAGGAAATTTGGCATGTCAGCTATGACTCTCACCAACTTTTACAAATGCATCACAGAAAACATTCTTTCTGGTTGTATCACAGCTTGGTATGGGCTCCTGCACTGCCCAAGCCTGCAAGAAACTACAAAAGGTCGTGATGCAATCCAATCCATCATGCAAACCAACCTCCCACCCATTGACTCTGTCTACACTTCTCGCTGCCTTGGTAAAGCAGCCAACATAATTAAGGACCTCATACATTCCAGTCATCCTCTCTTTCACTTTCTTCCTTCAGGAACAAGACACAAAAGTATGAGATCAAGAACCAACCAACTCAAGCCTGTTGCTGTCAGACTTTTGAATGGACTTGCATTAATTTGATCTTTCTCCACACCCTAGCTATGACTATAACATTTCATTCTGCACTCTCATTTCCTTTCTCTATGAATGGTATGCTTTGTCCATATAGTGCGCAAGAAACAATACTTTTCACTATATGCCAATACACGTGACAATAATAAATCAAAGTGACTTACATTTTGTAGCTGGTGTTGAAGTATTACAGAGAGAGGATGTAACATTTGCAGAATACTTGTCTCTGACCCATTATAAGTCAGTTGTGTGGCTGGTCTGGTAGTTTCTGGGCAATGATGACTTACACAATTTTAATGGTGGGATAATTAGTGATGGTAATGCTATTGTATAATACCATGGAATGTCAAGCAGAGATGATTAGGCTCTTGTTGGAAATATTTCTGGCACCTCTGGGATACAAATGGTACTGGCTACTTTATGAGCATAAACTCATTATCTGAGGAACTGCAAAAGGTGCTGAATATTGTGCAATCATCAGTGAACAACTTCACTTAGAATAGCACATCAAAGGTCATTTGGTCCATGAAGTCTGCACCAGCATCTTGCCCAAATCTTATTTCTCCTTCAAGTATTTGTGCAATCCCCTTTTGGAAAGCATTTATCAAATTTATATCCAGGAGCTCTACAGAGTGAATAATACTCTTGTTCCTACTTCATTTGTCCATACATCCACCATCATATGGGACAGTGCATTTCAAATCTTAACCATTCATTACATGAAACAAATCTTCATGTTACCACTCATTTTTGCTAAGCACCTTAATTCTGTGCCCTATATTGATAAAACTTTTAGTTTCAATTTACTTATTTATCAAAACGCTATGATTTCAAACACCTCTATTAAATCGTCTTTTAGCTTTCTGTGTTTTAAGAAAAACAAGGGTGGTGGCACAGTAGTTAGCACTGCTGCCTCACAGCGCCAGAGCCCAGGTTCAATTCTGGACTTGGTCACTGTCTGTGTGGAGCTTGAACATTCTCCCCATGTCTGCATGGGTTTCCTCCCACAATTCAAAGATGTGCAAGATATTTTGGCCTTGGAGGGAGTGCAGAGGAGGTTTACTAGGCTGATACCGGAGTTGAGGGGGTTGAGCTATGAGGAGAGGCTGAATAAACTAGGCTTGTACTCGTTAGAGTTTAGAAGAATGAGGGGAGATCTCATTGAGACGTATAAGATGATGAATGGGATGGATAGGATAGAGGTGGAAAGACTCTTCCCGCTCAAAAAAGACAGTAGGACTAGGGGGCACAGCCTCAAGATAAAGGGGGGGCAGTTCAGAACGGAGTTGAGGAGGAACTTCTTCACTCAAAGGGTGGTGAATCTCTGGAATTCTCTGCCCGTTGAAGTGGTGGAGGCTGCCTCGCTAAATATTTTTAAGAAGCGGGTTGATGGGTTTTTGATAAGAGAGGGGATTAAGGGTTATGGGGAGAGGGCGGGAAAGTGGAACTGAGCCACGACAGATCAGCCATGATCTTATTGAATGGCGGGGCAGGCTCGAAGGGCCAGATGGCCTACTCCTGCTCCTATTTCTTATGTTCTTAAGTTTAATTGACTGGCCAAGCTAAAATTCACCTTAGTGTCAGGGGCATTAGCAGGGTAGATGTAGGGGGTGGGGGGGGTGCAGGAATAGGGCCAAATGGCCTCCCTCTGTACTGTAGGGATTCTATGAATACTGCATATAGTTCTGGTCGTCACAATACAGGAAAGATATGGTTACATTTAGACATAAAAGAATAATAAGAGCTTTACAAGG
The DNA here is from genome assembly GCF_965287045.1 of Carcharhinus amblyrhynchos. Classification (NCBI taxonomy): domain Eukaryota; kingdom Metazoa; phylum Chordata; class Chondrichthyes; order Carcharhiniformes; family Carcharhinidae; genus Carcharhinus; species Carcharhinus amblyrhynchos. Next base: position 138,285,553 of record NC_137327.1, read on the forward strand.
GTATTGACAGAACTAGGAAACTTTGGCCCATGAGCAAAGATTGTATAGGCTGGGCAAAAGCAAAAATTAAAACAGAAAATGCTGGAAATACTTGCTAAGTCAGGCAATATTTGTGGAATGCTAAAAGCACAGCTGATGTTAAAGGCTAAGGCGTTCCAAGCCCCAGGCAGAGAAACTTAGAATGCCATCTCTCAACTGTATTTTGCAATTTGGTATAATGTGATGAAAGATGTGAAGAATGTCCCAAACATTTCTGTGCTGATTTCAAAAGTGTATATTGAACAGTAAAACATACAAGTCAACAAAAAATTTACTTATGTGCTTTAATGGCTACAAACACTATGTGAAAGCCACCTAGTTCCAAATCCCTCTTATTTTCCTAACCTCAAAGCTAAAACTCCCCAAACAAGAATCTGTAGATTTTGAACTGTAAGTGAAATCCAGCAGTAGTTACCACACCAAACATCTCTATCTTTTGGGGTTGATTCCAACTAAGGATGGAGCTGTCCCAGGGATAGTTTGTTGGGAGTTGACACCGCTTCTTGCTATGGGTTGCAGCCTCAAAACAGCTCCCTTGCATAGAATGAACCTTGCAAGAGCTCAGAAGCATTATTATAGAGGTGCCAAAACAGCTAAGCCAAAGGTGTGGCTCATTCTGTAATGCGAATCTCTAGCACCAGGTCAGGGCATTGCCTGGACGTCAACCGTTTACTGTGTCCTGTGAATTCAACCATTGCTTGCTATCACATGGAACTGTATTAATTTATGAACATTAGAAATACCAGGACCACAAAAATGAGCCGAGAAAGATCATTTACCTTGCTCTTCTGGCTAAAAATAATCGCAGACACTTCAGTTTTTGCATTTATAAAGTCTTATATATGAAGAATAGCCAATAGGCAATTAACTTATCAAACCATACTCCAGAACCAAGAAGTGTTCAAAATCTGGGACAACAGAAAACACATGATGATTACAAGCAGATCTAGATATACAAATGGAGTACGGTCTCAAAACTACCAAATTACATTTAACTTGGAAAAGTGCAGAGTTATACATGTTAGCAGACCAAACATTGAACACACTTGTACCGTTCACAATAGAAAAGCTACAGTTAGTGGTAAAAGGTAATTGGACATTTTAAGACGTCAATCACTAATGGTTCAGAACCATGCAGATAAGATGTAGCTAAACAAATTAGATGCTGGGGTTCATTTAGAGGGTAAGTGGCTAAAACAAAGCACAGCCCTGCTAGCCTTATGCAATATTTTGACTCAACCACAGTTAATGTTCTGAGTGTTTTGGTCTCCTCGCAATAGGTAATAGAGGCTTTAGAAGGCTGCAGGAGAGGGCTACAAACTTACAATCTTTAAAAATTCTGGGAAGTATCTCTTTAGAGAGCAAAGACATGGGGTGATTTGATTGAAGCTATCGTTCTTCATCATGTTTATCTGCATTGTTGTAAGAATGGCTACTGGTCCTTCTCAGTCATAAAAGCATGAAACTGGGTTGGACATTGGGAAGTTTTCAGAGAATAGTGGATTGAGATGATCACTGATTTGCCAAATCACTTCAAGCGAAAGTTAGATCTGTGGTGATCACTTCATTACATTAATCAGGGGTGGAACGTACTCTTGGGATTAATTCTGATCACTTATTGAATGATTGGTATTGAATAAAAAATTTCAATTTTTTCACCTAAAAATTGGCCTAGGTTTTCATTCTGTATTTTTCAACACCGCCAGTCATGTGATGAGATATATTATGATGCAAAAGACATTACAGCTGGATGGACCAACCTTTCACTACCGAACATCATTTCCAGCATGTTCTTATAGAAAAGCAAGCAAAGTTTAGACACCTGAGGAAATGAAACGTAAACAAACTTTCTGCTGTTCGTTTTACACAATCTCCATTTCTAAAGAAGAACGCCCAGGGCTTTTGCATGTTCATTTATTCAGCAGTCATTACAATTCATCTCCAGTGAAAATGAAAGTGTAAACTTACTTTGCATTACAGTTCACAAAAGACAATTGCTTGGGAAGCTGCTTCAACATTAGAGCTGACAACTGATTTGACAGAAATTGGACAATACTAAAAATATTTTAGACTATATAATAATAAAATAAAACATCAAGCTCATTTTCATCATATACAGTGATCTACAGTATTCAGACAATTACTTTTTGAATGTTCTAAAGCAAAAGAATGACACTCCTGAGGTGTGTGCGCAGGTGAGGTCAACTTGTTCTTTTGATCTTAGATGTTGCTGAGAGCATCAACTCCAGGAAGAACTTTACCTATGAATGGAAAACAAAAAAAGGGAGCGGAAAAAAAGGGTGTCAGAGAGTCAGGAAAGTAGTCAGCAACATATTTTAAAATTTGTTGGTCCATAGTACAATGCTCCATATTTTGAGAAAGAAAAATGATACCAGAGTCTAGTTTTTCCCCAGACTTGTAAAACTATTTAAATTATGAATAGATTTTTTCACATAAAAATTAAATCAGAATTTACAAAATACTGCAGATTTACAGCTTTTCATATGCAAAGCTGACATCAAATCAGATTGTGCTGATTTTTTTCTTTTCCAAGTTCTTTCTGGCAAGCCCAGAATTTCAAGGTATGTTTCAGAGACCCATGTAATTCCAGCATAATAATGAGCCGTTGATAATATGGGCCTCAAGGTCTGTCTGCAGCATAATGGCACAGTGGTTAGTAATGCTGCTTCACAGCTCCAGAGACCTGGGTTCAATTCCTGGCTTGGGTCACTGTCTGTGTGGAGTTTGCACATTCTCCGTGTTTGTGTGGGTTTCCTCCCACAGTCCAAAGATGTGCAGGTTAGGTGAGTTGGCCATGCTAAATTCTCCCTCAGTGTACCCGAATAGGCACTGGAGTGAGGCAACTAGGGGATTTTCACAATAACTTCATTACTGTGTAATGTAAGCCTACTTGTGACTAACAAATAAACTTTACTTTATCTTTACTTAACTCACTGGATTGCCTTTGCAGTGACCCAACTAGAGATAGCTGGGTTATTGCAAATAACTAGATTGCAATTAGTGCAATAACTAATTGCACAAAAACAATTAGTTGCAATTTGTTTTATTAAAAAAGCTAAAATCCAGTTTGCTTCTTCATTAGGCTAAGTTATAACAATGCAAGGAACAAATTCAAAAGCAAATGTTAACCACCTACAGTCACATGATAAAAAACATTCATATTTAGCCACTTCACTCATATACGACCACTAATTGTTAAAAACTCAAAGCAGAAAACACCAAAAATTAAAATTCACCTTCAAGCAGTTCTAAACTGGCTCCACCTCCAGTGCTCACATGGCTGACTTTGTCTTCAGTGTTCCACTTGGCGCAGCAAGTGGCTGTATCTCCACCACCTACAACATAAAACAGCATTAATAACAGCAAGAAACTAATGATATTTCTGAGCTATTGAAGTTTATTGAAGTGTGTTTAGAAACTTTCTAATTGCTAATGTCTTTTAATGCATTCTTTTCATTTTTATTCCAGGTGTACAAAGTTAAAAACAACAGGTAATTTCAGGTGTAAGTTTATAATAATTAGTTTTACAAAGATTAACTTAGGAAAAAAATAACCATTTTGTCTAACATTTAGCTTAGTATTGAACTCTTGGATTCTGCCATGGTGTATCTGTGATTTTAAAAAGCAGCTTTATTTAGAAGTTACACTGATGCCAGTTAATATCGTCTGATACCACATACTATGATCTCCTAACCGTGCAGTTCACTTGAGCGTAGTACCAAAGCCATTCAATTTAAACGTAAAATTGGTGTTGGATTTATTCAGATTCAGCTCTCTCAGTCGACCCTACTCTGGCTTCCTGTGGTAGCTGGGAAAGGAGCAATTCCTCATAGTGATTCCTTATCCCTCTTTACATTGATCACCAGGTTGATTAAGTTTATAAACAAAAGCTTGGACACAATAGTACAGGGATTCTAACAATTGGTTTTGGTCGCTGGTTATGGGGCAAGGAAGTTGGGAGGGCACGTTATCCCCAGTTCTAATCCTGACTTAACGAATGACCTCTCGTGGAAAAGCATGTATGAGGATGTTTATAGAAGTAATACTTTCCACTCTAACACATCCCTCATGCACTCTCCAAAGAGCAGAGAAATTAAAATGCATTTGTACCCAAGTTTCTGAGTGAGGCATACTAGTGCAGAAGGTGAAGTTGCAAGGGATCAGAGGTGAGCTGGCAAAGTGGATACAAAACTGGCTCGATCATAGAAGGCAGAGGGTAGCACTGGAAGAGTGTGTTTCTGAATGGAGGGCTGTGACAAGTGGTCAGTGCTAGGACCTTTGCTGTTCGTAATATATATAAATGACTTGGAGGAAAGTGTAGCTGGTTTGATTAGTAAGTTTGCGGACGACACATAGGTTGGGTGGATTTGTGGACAACGATGAGAACCATCAGAAGATACAGCAAGATATAGATCGGTTGGAGACTTGGGCGGAGAAATGGAAGATGACGTTTAATCCGAACAAACGTGAGGTAACGCATTTTGGAAGGTCTAATACAATAGGAAATATATAGCAAATGGCAGAACCCTTAGGAGTATTGATAGGCAAAGGGATCTGGGTGTACAGGTACACAGGTCATTAAAAGTGGCAACGCAGATGGAGAAGGTAGTCAAGAAGGCATATGGCATGCTTGCCTTCGTTGGCCAGGCAGAGTTTAAAAACTGGCAAGTCATGTTGCAGCTTTATAGAACCTTGGTTAAGTTGCTCTTGGAATATAGTGTTCAACTCTGGCCGCCACACTACCAGAGAGATGTAACGGCATTGAAGAGGGTACAGAAAAGATTTGCGAGGACGTTACCTGGTATGGAGGGCATTAGCTATACAATAGAAGTCTACAAGATTATGAGAAGCATGGACCGAGTGGATAGTCAGAAGCTTTTTCCCAGGGTGGAAGAGTCAATTACAAGGGGAGATAGGTTTAAGGTGCGAGGGACGAGGTTTAAAGGAGATGTACAAGGCAAGTTTTTTGTTTTCACACAGAGGATGGTGGGTGCCTGAAACTCGCTGCTGGGGGAGGTAGTGGAAGCAGATATGATAGTGACTTCTAAGGGGCATCTTAACAAATACATGACTAGGAGGATATGGTCCCCAGAAGGGTAGGGGGTTTTAATTAAGTAGGGCAGCATGGTCAGTGTGGGCATGGAGGGCCAAAGGGCCTGTTCCTGTGCTGTAATTTTCTTTGTTAATTTTCATGAATTATTTGAAAATCCTTCTGCAATAATTTATTCAACCATGAGCACATCTAAGAGTGATTTTATCTCAATGTAAAGTTTTGAAAGAACCTATGCAAAAAGGTACTAAAATTGCCCTCAGTTGGACTTTACAGAGGAATTAAGATATGCAATTCACCAGAAAATTATATTTCTGGCTGTGTAAATTTAAAACTGCATAACATAAAAACCTGAATACTAAATGGTAGTTTTAATTCCATTAGTATCAGCACAACCCACCTTGGCCCAAGAAGGCCAAAAAAAAGTCATCAGAATTAGGCAACTTTCCAAGTCCCACTTATACTTACCAATAATAGAGATGCAACCCTTCTGGGTAACTTCCACAACCTTGTCCATAAGTCCCTTAGTGCCATGGGCGAATTTGTCCCATTCAAACACACCAACAGGACCATTCCACACAATCAGTTTGGCCCTGCCCACAGCAGCAACAAATTTCTTAAGACTCTCGGGACCACAGTCCAGACCCTTGTGAAGAGAAAAATTATTCAAAGCCACATCAAAACCTGGGTCATGGAAATAAATTTGCAGCATTTCAAAGTATAACAAAATATTGAGACACCTTCTTTATACCTTCAAGTTATAGAGGTTTACAGCAAGGAAACAGGCCCTTCAGCCCAACTTGTCCATGCCGTCCTTTTTTTAAAGTCCCGAAGCTAGTCCCAATTGGCCCATATCCCTCTATACCCATCTTATCCATGTAACTGTCTAGATGCTTTTTAAAAGACAAAATTGTACCCTCCTCTACTACTATTTCTGGCAGCTTGTTCCAAACACTCACCACCTTCTGTGAAAAAATTGCCCCTCCGGATGTTTTGTATCTCTCCCCTCTCTCCTTAAACCTATGCCCTCTAGCTTTAGACTTCCCTACCTGTGGGAAAAGATATTGACTATCTAGCACCTACACTCATTTTATAGACCTCTGTAAGATCACCCCTCAGCCTTCCATACTCGAGAAAAAAGTCCCAGTCTATCCAGCATCTCCATATAACTCAAACCATCAAGTCCCTGTAGCATCCTAGTAAATCTTTTCTGCACTCTTTCTAGTTTAATAATATCCTTTCTATAATAGAATGACCAGAATCGCACACAGCATTTCAAGTGTGACCTTACAACTTCAACAAGATGCCCCAACACTTGCATTCAATGTTCTGACCAATGAAACCAAGCATGCCAAATACCTTCTTCACCACTCTGTCCATCTGTAACTCCACTTTCAAGGAGCTATGAACCTGCACTCCTAGATCTCTTTGTTCTGTAAATCTCCCCAACGCCCTACCATTAACTGAGTAAGTCCTGCCCTGGTTCAATCCATGAAAATGCATCACCTCTCATTTATCTAAATTAAATTCCATCTGCCATTCGTCAGCCCACTGGTCAATTGATCAAGATCCTGTTGCAATCCAAAATAACTTTCTTCACTGTCCACTATGCTACCAATCTTGGTGTCATCTGCAAACTTACTAACCACGCCTCCAATACTCTCATACAAATCATTAATATAAATGACAAATAACAGTAGACCCAGCACTGATCCCTGAGGTACACTGCTGGTCACAGGCTTCCAGTTCAAAAAACAATCCTCTACAATCACCCTCTGGCTTCAGTCATCAAGCCAATTTTGTTTCCATTTAGATATCTCACCCTAGATCCCATGGTGTATGCAACAACCTACCATGCAATACCTTGTCAAAGGGTAGGGGATTCAAATCATTGATCATACAGAACAGTCATCTAGAGCATGACAAACATGGCAGCCAAGGAATACATGAAGGCCACATATTTATTTCTGATAAGTTGCTCTACACAAGGCCAACTTTGACATGTGCAAGTCCGCCAGCTCCTTCTCTTCTAGCATTATACTGTAATCCTGTTAAAAACAATTTTATTTAAAAAAAGACTGAGGAGAGAAAAATTCTGCACTTTTATCCTCTATATGTACATAATGATATATTTCCTATATTCAAACAATAAAAACTGGAAAGGTATTAATAGCCTATCAGGATATTGCTACAACTAGACAAACTAATCGAAACATTTCCTTTGTGTTTTTTTAAAGAACACAAATAGAAATGTTGTTCAGTACAGCTGGTCATAAATTGGAAGAGTTTAAAATTTTACAAAAATTGAGTGAGAATTTGAAAATTTCAGCATCATTCAGAGCGTACTTTGTTCTGCAGCTGGCTACACTACATTAACCACGAGTGCCTGATGTTGACATTCAGAATGTGAAAGTTTTCCATCCCCTTCACATCACTGGCCTTACTTAATGAGCATGAAAGTCACAAACCTGGCTGAATCAGACCAAGGTTGTTTCCTTTGCTTCAGTTGCTATTCCTAAGTCATTGCCATGAGCAAGTTTCCCCGTTATAGGGAATGTACTTCAAAAAGTAATTCATTGGCTTTGAAATACTTTGGAAGTTGAGGACATGAAAATGTATGATTAAAATAGCATCCGAGCTCTTAACTACTAATAAACTATCTTACCATCCAGTTTGCAGGGATTCCACCGGCCACAGTGGCTGTTCCAACTTTGGCATTTTCATCAAATTTATCAGCAGTCACAAAATCTTCAGGCAGTGTAATGATCACCCCATTTTTCTTAGCCTTGGCCATCAGGTCATTGACTATTTTAGACCCTTCTTCATCATACAGAGAACTGCCAATCTAAAAATGAAAAAATTATATAATCTTTAATAAAAAATGCCAGAAACCATTATATACTGCTCCCTATCAACACTGAAACCTTTACCAAGATTTGTAAAAATCTGCAAAGATATCCTAATATTTGACACCATCACAATATTGACTTATTACCTCTACCACTGATGGTAACACTTATCCCCTTGTTAGTATGTAAACACCACATCTTAAAAACTAATAGATGGATTTCAACAATACTCAGAAACAGGTAGAGTATGGCCTAATGAAGAACTGATTAACTTTTAGAGAAGATGCAGATCTGGATATAGATCCTGGAAACTTTTTTTTTAAAGGATCTGTTAAAATTGGAAGACAAGTGAAAAAGTCAATTTGTCCTCTTTTGAATGTTATGAGTTAATTTATTTAGAATTTGGTTTATTGTTTTAGAATATTGCAGACTGTCTCAGCTGTTGTGATGGGAATTGTCACAGCTATCAAAAAGTGAGCGCAGAGTTTTCAGAGCTGGTTGTTGGATGTGAATTGGTTTGAAGCCCCCTCTAAATAAAAAAGGTTTCTTTTTCAGCTTTGTAGTTGGAGGGCATTAACCAGACAGTGAAAAGCAAAGAAGTGCTGCGTAATTATAGTAACATTAACACAGTGTGATGGAGAAATACAGTCTGCCAAGTGCCTTTTTTACTCATTTTATTGCAAAATCCTTCTGCTATTCTACAAGAGACCCAACTAGTGTAGCAATAGCTACATTTAAGAACACAGGCATCAAAAAATATCACATTCTAGGACAATTAGAAAGGTTGTTACACATCTACACGCTTTAAGCCTGGCAATGAAGCAACAGCAGAGATCCAGAAGACACGAACTTAAAGTAATTGACAAAGGACTCAACGGCACAAAAGAAAATCATTTTCTCTCAGCGAATAGTTAGGATGTGGAATGCATTGCCTGAGAATGTGGTGAAGACAGATTCACTCATTAATTAGCACTGCTGTCTCACAGCACCAGTGACCCAGGTTCAATTCCAGCCCTGGAAGCCTATCTGTGTGGAGTTTACATTTTTTCCGTGTCTGCATGGGTTTCCTCCAGGTGTTCCTGTTTCCTCCCACACTCAAATGTGCAGGCTAGGTGATGGGCAATGCTAAATAGTGTCCCTTGACGTGCAGGTTAGTAGGATAAAAACATGGGTTTATGGAGATTGGACCTGGGTGGGATGATCTATCGGAGTGCTGATGCAGACTCGATGGGCTGAATGGCCTCCTTCTGGACTGTAGGGATTCTATAAAAAGTTTTTCAAAGGGGAACTGGATAATTATGTAAAGGGAAAAAAATTGTTGGGCTGCAGGAAAAAGGTAGGGGATTGAGATTCACTGAGTAGCTCTTACAGTGAGCCAACACAGACATGCCAAGCCAAATGGCTGTCATAACCATTCCATGAAAGGTTTGCAGGCTATGGGAGCAAGTGGATAGTTATTTCAGACTGTTACAATGAACCTCTTTGCTGTAACATTCTAAGATTCTAACTTTCCTGTTAAAGAAATTGAAATATTTATCCGCTGTAAAATGAATCTTTTAAAAAGTCATACATGTACATAAAAACACAAAAAGCAAAAAAGATAAAATGTGTTCTCTGGTCAAGGAGTTTCATAACATTTAATGTAAAAGTTCATGCTCTTAAACTGAAATTCAGTGTTGCAATAGGGCATATGAAATCCATTGTTTGACTTAGCAAACTGGAAGCATGATGGTGTAATTCTACTGACACACATACCTCCATTTTATTGAGGACCTTCAGGAATGTAAAGGCCATACCTCCTCCAATAATCATTTCATTCACCTTATCTAGCAAGTTACTGATAAGCTGAATCTTGTCCTGCACTTTAGCCCTGTTGAACAATGAAAGTAGGCATTAAAACTACACAATTCCATGTTTTTTCTAAATTAAGTTGATATACAATATGAACAAGTGTTGATAATCGTTAGGAAAAAGAAGATTAAAGCAGATGTAATGGATTAGTATCAGAGTACAGTCTAATACATATTGATTTTAAATGTTGGGACTTTTAAAAAAATTACACTTCTCGGCTTTCCTCTGAAGGAATTGCATCTTAATGGTACGGTCAGCCTATGCAGTGTTATTTTTCACAACACTATGCTGAGCAGAAAGTTTTTAAAGACACTGAGTAACTGAACACAGTTCAGCTTTTGACAATAACTGCAGCTGCCTTCTATGGTTGCTACAGTTTAGAATAGTTTAGTCAAAATAAGATGCTATAGAAGCAATTCTCTCATATTATTTTAACATAACATGAAGGTTTGTTCCCAGGTGCAAATTTCAGTTTTTGAGCCTAATGTAGGTATACATTGAAGCTAGCACAAAATACTGCTCTGCAGTCTTTTAAACAAGTTTCTTTTCATACAGACCTGTTTTTGCAGTTCATTGCCACTAAGAGGCAGCGTGTTTGTACTGCAATTTCTTTTTCACAGATAGCTTTCTCCATTCTCAGCCACGTTACTCCTTCCACTCAGAAGTATTTTCTTACAGCATTAAGATTGCATGATAGAGGATGGTTGCATCACCCAAATTAAGATTTATATCTTGTTCCCTTATAGAGTACTTAATTTGAGTGAACTACATCAGCAGAAATGCAAATTACATTTTAAACTGCAATGAGCAATATGGTTGTTCACTTAATCAGACAAGCTGAGTTCCAATAACATTTGGTGTTTTTCCTCTGTCCTTAACAGGTTTGGTCCTTTACATTCCATGACTTACAACATGCAATACCTTTGTCATTTATCATTGGCATAGTACAAAAGTCATCCGTTTTATTTGAGAACATTTGATGATATGTCACCTAAAGCAGATATACTGGCAGTTCTAAAAGTTCTTACAAATCCAAGTAAGGAAGTTTGAATAACTTGATACTTACCCACCCAGGATGGCAAGGAAAGGTCTCTCAGGGGTTTCCAGAGCTTTGGCAAAATACTCAAGCTCCTTCTTCATCAGGAAACCAGCAGCTTTCTTTGGCAGATTTACACCAACCATGGAGCTGGGTAAAAAAAACATAAATCATCAGAACAAGGATATTAGTAATTTACCTTCAGAAGAACAATTCAACAATGACTTGAAAGGTTAATTCTGCTTTTGTCTCCACATATGTTGCCAGACCTGGAAGTTTTTAATCTCCAACATCCAAGGTATTTTGCTTTCATTTTTGACCACTGTATTTATAAAGGGTTTAAGAACATAAGAACATAAGAAATAGGAGCAGGAGTAGGCCATCCAGCCCTTCGAGCCTGCCCCGCCATTCAATAAGATCATGGCTGATCTGTCGTGGCTCAGTTCCACTTTCCCGCCCTCTCCCCATAACCCTTAATCCCCTCTCTTATCAAGAACCCATCAACCCGCTTGAGTTATTAAGCTCAAGTTTAACAAGTGTTTAAGAATTTACACTGAAACAATGACTTTATTCTGGTTGTGTTGAAGATATTTCTAGACAATAATTACCCACAGTCCTCTAATTGCTGACTTGGCAATTTGTTGTATCATCAATACTTTATTCAATTTATAAAATCCCAAATTCTACTGGCTTTTAAAAACAATGCTTTATGTGCCGATTACTTACAGGTAACTTATAATTGAACTTTATGTTTTTGCATTCAGTCACACCCTCAAGTGTCTATCAAGCGTATACTCTCATTTCTCGTTTTTGTCAAGAAAAATTAGGTTATAGTCCCCTACATTAAAAGGTTTCACCCAACTACCACCTGTACCACTAACCTGTCCATGCCTTCCCAAAGTATTTTATAGTCAACTTCATTTGCCAAACCACCTACTTCTATGTTATTAGCACACTGAGCATAAAAGCTCAGTATGCTAATAACTGCCCTAACATATAAATAACATAAAATGCCCTATACATATAACTATCATGTATAATATACTTACCTGAATCCATCTCCAGTCCAAAAATGTACGAGTCAAAAAGAAACAAGCCAAACCGCTCACCTGTGCGCTCTGTGAGCTGTTCCAAAAGCATCATTGACATACACATCGCCCAACTTCGACAGTGAAGCTTGGAAACTTTTAACTTTTCCACTATCTGCTTTTATCTAAAAAAAATACAATTTATATATTTTATCATTTTGGAGAAAAGACATCCTAACTTGTTATTTTACCCCCTTCTGCATCAAACTGGATTAAATAGGTAAGAAAGTAAACTGCTCCCAAGTAAACTGTTCAAGCTATTTATCCAAACTTGCTAATCACTGAAAATTCCAGTAATTTTTAAATTAAAACACTACAAACAGCAAAGATGGTTGCAGAATATTTCTAAGAGAATTGAGAATTGGGCACAAATTTACATGAACAAGTCTGGCGTAAGAAAATATTGCTGAGTCTGCAAAAAGATCAACTTGGAACTTTGTGACATCTATTTATAGCTAGCATGCGTACTAACTTAAGCTACTGCAAAAAATCCAAACGCCTTAACAGCCTATGGAGTCTGAGGACAGGGAGTCTCCAATATCAGTCTGTAAAGGTCAGTGTGACAGAAACCAAAGCGGTTATTACTGTATCGGGGGGATGGCAGTACAAGAAACCAATTAGATTTCATAGCTTGAGAACGATGACAGCAATCCAAGAGTTAGGATACCATTTGACCTTATGGAATAAGTCACCACTCAGTTTCAATGGAACGATGACTTCTGGCATTCAGAGGTATGGTTTAAACTGTAACCTATAAATCTCTTTAATAAACAGAACTTCAAAATCAGGACTTGCGTCAAATAGATTTTTAATAAGGTAGACAGTGGATTTAATGAATTCTGTCAGCAGTCCCAAAAGATTAATCAACCTAACAAAACTGATGCCATTTTTGACATGCCAAGCACACACGCATAGCCTTGGGGTTTATTTTTCCTGTATTGGTACCAAAATACTAGACAGAGTAAACAATGCCGTGAGATAAATTACTTATGCACTGCTCCTAATTCATCATCTCAAACTACTACAATTATGAATAATGCAGTTACTTCCAGTATTGCACCTTAATATTACAAGACTCACACTGCTATTGTTTTTTTAAATAAACATTGTTCAAGAGGATGCATTATGAATATTTAATGGATCCATCTTTATGTTTTACTGAAATCTTATTGCCGGCATTGAACGAGCACATATACACAGACAGAATTCCTCCTGCGCTCACGTCTTTCATTCCCACTAGATACCAGGTCCAATCTGTGTAGATCTCAAATGTTGAGAAGTTAGATGACACTTTAATAGCAAATTGTGTGGAGCTCCTGATCCTATTCTATTCTGGTACATTTGAGTCATTCTTGCATATTTCCTGCTACATTATTTCAAAAGAGGATTTTTGGCCAAAAGATTAAGGTGGTGGTGAAGAGGATAAAAATTTTAAAGTAATCTCCTAGCTCTCACACCCGCCATGCATTCAGCATTCTTTTGTTATACATTACTTATCTGGCCACCTCACAACTTCCAGAAGATGCAATGAGAGTAAACAAATCACATCCTCAAGCTTACATCCATTTTCTAGAACAAAACCTCAAGATCAGATACACTCAACACCAGCGTTTGATAAGGTCCCCCATGCAAGACTTCTTGAGAAGATGAGAGGGCATGGGATCCAAGGGGCTTTGGCCTTGTGGATCCAGAACTGGTTTGCCTGCAGAAGGCAGAGAGTGGTTGTGGATGGGTCTTTTTCTGCATGGAGGTCAGTCACCAGTGGAGTGCCCCAGGGATCTGTTCTAGGACCCTTGCTGTTTGTCATTTTCATAAACGACCTATATGAAGAAGTGGAGGGATGGGTTAGTAGGTTCGCCGATGACACGAAGGTCGGTGGTGTTGTGGATGGTCTGGAAGGATGTCAGAAGTTGCAGCAGGACATAAATAGGATGCAAGGCTGGGCGGAGAAGTGGCAGATGGACTTCAACGCGGATAAATGTGTAGTGGTCCATTTTGGCAGGACCAATGGGATGAACGAGTACACTATCAAGGGCAGGAGTCTTAGTAGTGTTGAAGAGCAGAAGGATTTTGGGGTCCGGGTCCACAGGACTCTTAAATCGGCCTTGCAGGTGGAGGATGTGGTCAAGAAGGCGTATGGTGTACTGGCCTTCATTAATCGAGGGACTGAGTTTAGGAGTCGGGAGGTAATGCTGCAGCTTTATAAGACCCTTGTCAGGCCCCACTTGGAGTACTGTGTGCAGTTCTGGTCGCCTCACTACAGGAAGGACGTAGAAGCTATTGAAAGGGTACAGAGGAGATTTACAAGGACGTTGCCTGGATTGGGTGGCATGCCTTATGAAGATAGGTTGAGGGAGCTGGGACTCTTCTCCCTGGAGAGACGAAGGTTGAGAGGCGACCTGATAGTGGTTTATAAAATGTTGAGAGGAATAGATAGGGTGGATTCTCAGAGGCTATTTCCCCGGGTTGAAATGGTCGCTACGAGAGGACACAGATTTAAGGTGCGGGGAGGCAAGTACAGGGGTGACGTTAGGGCTAAGTTTTTCACTCAGAGGGTGGTGAGTGAATGGAATCGGCTGCCGTCAGTGGTGGTGGAGGCGAACTCGCTGGGGTCTCTTAAAAGACTTCTGGATGAGTATATGGGATTTAATGGGATTGGGGGTTATAGATAGGTCTATGGATTGGTAGGTATTGATGTGATCGGTGCAACTCGTGGGCCGAAGGGCCTGTTTGTGTAGTGTTCTATGTTCTATATCACTAACCCATCTGAAGGGGCTTTCTCTTCCACCCTTATCTTTTCTGCTTCAGAAATTCTTGCGCCTCCTTAATAATCTTACTATGTATATTACTATCCAACAATGTTCACTTATGTTAACAACAATCATGTTCACAATACAAGATCTCACCTTATTCCCAGATGCATCTTTCCCTTTTCCCTCTTCTTCAACATGGAATCGTAGATTTTCCAGCAGAATCACGCTTCCAGCAGCTGGGTTAGCACATGCTTTCTCAACTTCACTTCCAACACAATCCTTCAGGAAGATAATATTCCTATTTGCAAAGGAAAAAACATTTAGGATACTCCTGCACAAGGAAATTACCACTTTTCCCATGTGGTTATAACACTGGTACCACAAAAATGATTGCATTCATGGAAACTACCAAACGATGGAAATGCCTGCCCCAACAGAACCTGCTCTGTAAAAAAAAATTGAGTACCATGGGATTGCTGTGTCAGTGTTAACTATGGCACTTTTTAATGATGTGGCGATGCCAGCATTGGACTGGGGTAAACACAGTAAAAAGTCTCACAACACCAGGTTAAAGTCCAACAGGTTTATTTGGTAGCAAAAGCCACTAGCTTTCAGGGCTCTGCCCCTTCGTCAGTTGAGTGGGGAGTTCTGATCACTAACAGGGCATATAGAGACAAACACTCAATTAACAGAATACTGATTAGAATGCGAGACCTTACAGCTAATCAAATCTTAAGGTGCAGACAATGTGAGTGGAGATAGCATTAAGCATTGGTTAAAGAGATGTGTATTGTCTCTGGACAGGACAGTAACTGAGATGTTGCAAGCCCAGGCAAGTCATGGGGGTTAAGTAGTGCGACATGAACCCAAGATCCTGGTTGAGGCCGTCCTCACGTGTGCAGAACTTGGCTATCAGTCAATACACATCTCATTGCACTGACTGCAGGCTTCTTTATCTGCTCCAACTCAGTTCTGCACTTTGTCTAACAAAAATCCATATCATGAAAACTATTTATATTTACAAGTTAATACATTAAAAGTTATCATGCATTACAGAGCTAGGCAATCTTAGGGATACAATATTTTCATTGAAACATATCTTACTTTGAAAAGACACAAGCATTCACTGCGACAGACAAAAGAGTTCCAATCGAAAATCTACTAAGCCTAATCAAAACTGTATAAACTTGTTGAAAACATCTCTTTACCTCCTGAATACTTTTGAATATTTTATTTATAGCAATAAAGCTTCCTTTAAGCAAGTTATGGAATACTGAGTGGTTTGGCTATTAGGCTTTCATGTTACCTTCCCATAAGTTTCTTCAATTCCTCTGCAACTGGGGCCAGTGAAAACTTCTCAGGCATGGGGACACCATCAGGCCTCCCCAGGTGGCTCATGAGAACCACCGACTTGGCTCCATTGTTTAGACAGTGCTGAATACTTGGAATTGCAGCTTTAATCCTGTCAAAAAGGAATAAAGTTCAAATACATTAAAGTGGTGCTTTACCACCACCCTCTCAGCTCACAGTACATTACTCTTTCTGTTCCCTCAAAAACTTTGTTCAAAAGCATTTCCAATAAGTACCAGTTAACCTTAAATCAGACTTTGTTATTGCATGTTAAAGTACAGTAGAGTTAAAAGAATATCTGAGCTCTAGACACAGAACCCAAATAATGTTCAATAGCATATTACTGTCACACTTTCTTTAGTCCCAATGGTCAAGTCTATTGTGTGCCTCGTCTCATTACTGTATTGATCTCTACGCAATGCACACTAATATAGACTATATACTCACAGCAACAAAGCTTCACTATATCAGGGCTACATGCTGCAATATAGTACATAATCACACTCAAAAATATACAGCTAGAAAAGCTAATCCTGTGATGAGTGTCAATGGCATCACAGTATCCCAGATTAGCTTTGCCTCAATATCTGTATCTTCATTGTTACACCTTAATCTACATTAAATTTCTTTGTCGTACATGTTGATAGTTGGAGAACTATTCCCAAATTTGACACTTGCTGCAAAAGGTGAACATGTGGTTATCAGCTGAGAATAGAATCAGGCACATCCTGATCACTGTAATTGTGGAATAGTCTGCCAAAATATGATTTCTGAATTCATTCGTGTAAAATAGCCACCCGTCTAACAGAGAATGGCAAATACCTTCAGGTGAGCAAAGGGAAAAATACATGCACATCTTATTTCTGATAAAGGCTTTAAACATAATATCAAAATTATATAATTGGGTTAATCATACATTGGAAAAGTAAAAAACCAAATATTACAAACAGACTTACTAGATAGCTGGTAATCAAAATACACGTTACCTTTGGTTGTTGGTGATCTGATTATTCTTCATTGGTACATTGAAGTCCACCCTGCAAGACAGTGATGTTACAATTCAGTAATAGAATCATAGAACCCTACAGTGCAGAAAGAGGCCCTTCAGCCCATCAAGTCTGCACCGACCACAATCCCACCCAGGCCCTACCCCCATATCACTACACATTTACCCGCTAATCCTTCTAACCTAAGCATTCCAGGACACTAAGGGGCAATTTTAGCATGGCCAATCAACCTAACCTGCACATCCTTTGGACTTTTCAGTAATATAGAACCGACAAGGATTCAATCTCTTTTAATATACAAAAATTACTAAAACACAAGGTTTGTAGTAAATATTGACTATGAAAAGCTATTTGTATAAGGCAGTTGTATGCAGCTACCAAATCAATATTTTAATTATGCTGGATTCCGGGGAAGTGCCGGAAAATTGGAAAACAGCTAATGTTACACCGCTGTTTCAAAAAGGTAGCAGGCAAAAGACAGGGAATTATAGGCCGGTTAGTTTAACATCTGTTGTTGGAAAAATGCTGGAATCCGTCAAAGAAGAAATAGCGAGGCACCCAGAGAAGAATTGTTTGATAGAGCAGATGCAGCACGGATTCGTTAAGGGGAAGTCGTGTTTGACGAATTTATTGGAATTCTATGAGGATGTGACTAGTGCGGTAGATAGAGGGGAACCAGTGGATGTAGTGTTTCTTGATTTTCAAAAGGCGTTTGATAAGGTGCCGCACAGAAGGTTGCTTCAGAAGGTTAGGGGACATGGAGTTGGGGTTAAGGTGTTAGCGTGGATAGAGGATTGGTTGTCTAATAGGAGGCAGAGTGTTGGTATCAATGGGTGCTATTCTGATTGGCGGTTGGTGACTAGTGGAGTGCCGCAGGGATCGGTGCTGGGGCCTCAGCTATTTACCATTTATATAGATGATCTGGAGGAGGGGGCTGAGTGTAGGGTGACGAAATTTGCTGATGACAAAGATGAGTGGAAAAGTAAATTGTGTGGAGGGTGTGGAAAGTCTGCAGACGGATCTAGATAGGCTGAGCGAGTGGGCGAGGACCTGGCAGATGGAGTACAATGTTAGCAAGTGTGAGGTTATCCACTTCGGCAGGAATAATAGTAGGAGGGATTACTATCTAAAGGGCGAAAAGCTGCAGATTGCTACGATGCAGAGGGACCTGGGGGTCCTTGTGCAAGAGTCGCAAAAACCCAGTCTGCAGGTGATCACGAAGGTGAATGGCATGCTGGCCTTTACAGCGAGGGGGATAGAATATAAAAGCAGGGAGGTCTTGCTGCAACTGTACAGAGCATTGGTGAGGTCGCAGCCAGAGTACTGTGTGCAGTTTTGGTCGCCGCACTTGCGCAAGGATATTTTGGCCTTGGAGGGAGTGCAGAGGAGGTTCACTAGGCTGATACTGGAGATGAGGGGGTTGGACTGTGAAGATAGACTAAATAGACTGGGTCTGTACTTGCTGGAGTTTAGAAGGATGAGGGGGGATCTTATAGAGACGTATAAGATAATGAAAGGGACAGATAGGGTAGAGGTAGAGAGATTCTTCCCGGTCAGAAAGGACAGCAGGACTAGAGGGCACAGCCTCAAGATAAGGGGGACGCAGTTTAGAACGGAGTTGAGGAGGAACTTCTTCACTCAAAGGGTGGTGAATCTCTGGAATTCTCTGTCCGTTGAAGTGGTGGAGGCTACCTCGCTAAATATATTTAAGACGTGGGTAGATAGGTTTTTGGTAGACAGGGGAATTAAGGGTTATGGGGAGAAAGCGGGAAAATGGAACTGAGCCACTTCAGATCAGCCACGATCTTATTGAATGGCGGGGCAGGCTCGAAGGGCTAGATGGCCGACTCATGCTCCTACTTCTTACGTTCTTATTATGTTCTTATGTGGACGGTGTCATTGTATCAAAGCATCTCAATAATAGCCATTTTATAAAAACTGATAACAGCAGAATGAAACTGAACTATTCAAACCAGAAAGTTCCAGGTTGTACTCTAGGTTCCTGTTCAGTTGGACATGAGGTGGGACAGCACAAGAGACATTACTGTTACATCTGCACCATTAAGCAAGTTGGATTTATGTTGTTGATTATTATTCATGGTCACTTGGAAGAGACCCTGAAGGGTCACCAGATCAGTGTGCTGCGTTTCTGAAGTGCTGTGCTTTGGAAGTGAAATAGCTGACAATCAAGTCCATTCACACCATATGTGGATCCTAACCTTGTGTGCCCCCACAAGATATACAGAGAATCAAGCTGTTTCTCTAAAGAGCAAGACAACAACAAGATTACCCTGAAGGTGGTTCAAGAGATCAAGCAGCAAGTTAGGAACCTGTCCTATCTGTATTTGCCACAGAGACCAAAGAAATCAATTAGAAACATCTGAAAGTCTGCTGTGTTCCACTAAAAAGACCCAAAATGACAAGTCTGAGCACCAAATGCAATCCCCCCAAAAAATCCACTATGTTGTATTCTCAGTGACAACTGTCTATATGTACAAGATACTGCAAAAACAGTTTAATGAAAGAAAAGGAAAATAATTCAACAACAATATATTATAAATATTATTCCACTTTTAATAGTTGCAAAATACTTTGGGATATCTGGAGTTTGCAACCTTGCTCTTCAGGTCCAGAATGGGGCATGAATCTTCCCTTGGGCAATGTTAGTCAACCCTCTCTGGACAACTGCAAGGTTAGGTCTTCAAGCTGAAACCTCAATAACTTTGGTCAGCAAATATCTGGCTGTCAGATTCCTGGATTTGATCGCTCATTGCAACATACTACATATTTTCTGCAACGACGGTGGTGTTTTGGGATATTTCACTGGAGGTTGGGACAGGAGCTTACTGGCAAAGTCAATATTTGTCAGGGTGCATGGTGGTTTATCATTATTTGAAAAGGGTATCTAGGAACATATATATATATATATTCTTAAAACAATGCTGTTAAGATTAGGTAAAGAACATTTTTCAAAACAGTTTTCAAAACTGACTAAGGTAAAGTGAATAATCAGGAACATACTGCATTAAAAATTCCTTGAAATTCCTTAAAAATATAGCATCTTTCACAATTAAAGAACTTTATAGCTAATTAAATGCCTTAAGTAATTAATGCTGAAATAGGAGAAATGCACACAGCAAACTCTCAAACTGCACCTTGAGAAAGACCATATAATGGTACATTTGTGATGCAGATTGAAGAATAAATATTTGCCAAGACATCCTGCTCAACTGCAGAATAATGTCACAGCAGGTTTCACATCCACCCAAAGGGGTAGACAGGACCTCATTTTAATAGTTCTTTCAGAAAAAGGTATCGCCGACTATGTAGCATTCCTTCAGTAGTACACTGGAGCATCAGCTTATATTTTTATACTTGAGTCTAAGAGCGGAACTCAGAACCCTTTGCTCAGAGGTGAGTCTACCAACTAAGCCATGGGTAACAAATGAATTTAATATTAATTTCAATAATTTTAACATTAAATTTATATTAGCATTGAATCATTAATGTACATTTATTGTGAGAGGTTTTGCAAACTCACTCTTCAAATCGCCTCCATTTTATGTAATGGTCTTGAATCCATTCATCCTGATAACCTCTCACAATGTAAAATGTCTCCCACTCATCCCTCACTTCGCATCCTACTACTTATTCGGGGTTTTCAGATTACTCATCATTAGAATCTCATCACTCACTCATCTGAACTCTGCTTCTGAATGTTCTACATAAAGGAATCAATGAGGGACAGACATCGCTCAGACAGTAGGATTAATAAATTTACACATGACTGCAGAATGACTATAGATTTAAAAATTATTTTGTTACCATTCTTTGGGCCTATTCATACCACAGTGAAAGGAATCTATGGACTGTGATGTTTGGAGTAGGATGTAGTAGTAATATCCTATAGATATCAACAACTGTGGTCTGAGCATGTATGTCACTGGACTAAATTAGAAATCTCATTACCAAATTGCACAAATGATTAAGTAAAAGGTCTGACATGTATGAATGAACTTAAACCAGAAACCCATGTTACTACAATTAAGGATTACATGAGCTCAGGACCAATTCAAGCTAGCTGGAAAATTTCACAGAGAAAATGTCATTGGTTCAACGATCGATTACAATTCAATTATTCTGACAGAATATTCCAATCACATTCTTCCAAAAATAAAACATTTCTAAAGCATTAATCTGCCCCCACCTCCTAAAAAAGTTTTATGTTTTTGGCAGTATTCAGAGTTTTTACTCAATCATTTGTATGCTTATTGATGATTGAGATCTCATGCAACCAAGGGTATGTGTTCTGACTGCACATTTGGCATCTGCATGCAACATTACTAATATGTCCCACCAATAACCTCAAACTCAGATTCTCTGCACTTAGGGTTGGATAGCACCAGAATACTTTCGGAATGAACACAAGAAATCTTATTCATTCTCCATTACATCATTGATTGGGCCTGACTACTTAGCCTGGCCACCGTGCAAAGATCCAATAGTTAGCGATATTAGCATTTAAAGAAAAATAAGCAGTAAAATTGCTGTCAAAACAAAAAGCACCTCACTACTAAAAAATGGCAACGGTAAGAGAACTTTTGATGACGTGAAACTTGAAAAATCTCAGTTAAATCAGAAACATATTACAGTAATTCTTTACCAAAACACTAAAATAAATCACCACTGGTACAAGGAGGGTATTCAGATAATTCTGATCTGCAATTTCAAATGCATGTAGATTTTTGGCTATCAAAGGCTCTCTGTGCCAAAAATAATTAGGGTAGTCTGTCTTGGGACTATCAAAAGCTGCAGAAGGGCAACTCATCAAGTATAGAGTTTATAGTAACTCAACATGCCAGGGCTTTTGTTGGGAAGATTTGGCTCCAAGTACAGCCCTTCAGCATGTTCCCTCTTTCATTCTACAGGGAAAGAGATCAACTGTAATATTATCAAGACCAGAGAACAGTGTCCTATACACACAACTTTAAATTAGACCTGATTTTTTTAATAATACAATTGGAATATAGGTACAGGAGAATTTTCACAGGGTCTGTAGAATTGCCATACTAAATTGCCTCAAAATGTGTAGGTTTGGGGGATTAGTGGGGTAAATACATAGGATAGGGCCTGGGTAAGATGTTCTGTTAGAGAGTCAGTGCAGACTTGATGGGCTGAATGACCTCCTTCAAGGTCGTAGAGATTCTATATGATTCACTCTGGAGGGCTTGGAAGAAAATCCAATACAGCCTAAGAACTGCACCTGTTAGGCACTTAATATCTTTGGAATATTTGAGGCCATCTTTAAGAGCATTTTTTAAAAAAATTGTGCAATTTTCCCCAAACTCGCATCAACAAAAAAGAGGGAAAGGACTTTAACCTTTATTTCATTCATATCAAGTTCTCCTACAACCACTTACTACCAAGGCAGAAATACATTAACATCTGTGTTCTGGCATTCAAGACTAAAGGTCATCTCGGCATTCTCCTGCTCATCAGTTAACCAAACGGTAGTGGCAGCGGTGTCTCTGGGTTGGCACCATAAAACCTTCTTGCTCCCTCAAAGGAAAAACGCACAGGAAGCATTTTACAGAAGGCGAGCAGATAACACAGCCGCAGGTAAAAATGAGAACTAAAACACCAGGGCGTCACAAGAAATGAAATTAAAAACAGCGATCCAGCTAAACATTAACTGGATTCAGGGCATGTAGAAACCCATAGCTGCATCTCACTCCAAAAGGAAACGAAGGGATCAGTTTAATGTTTCCTCCCTCCTTATGGGGGCAAGAAAACTAACGGCCAAGCATGCCTGAAAGAGCATTAATGATTTAGGGTTTTGTAGGCAGCCAGCCACTGATGGGAGCGGGTCTGCAGAAATCCTAGTGACCTCAGAAGATGAGCAGTTCCACACAGCCTCCCTCCCCGAAAAATGTTGTGCAATTCTGCAGATATTTCAGCAGTTTTGCACACGAGGCCGGATGCTGCTTTGCACAAACCCACCCCCCCGACACTCACACTCAGCACCGGGCCCACTGGATCCCAATTCAATTCAATACCCTGAACAAATTACATTCTTTTTGTACTTTAATTGTGAATGATTTTGACGTGCTGAATTATTTTTCAGTGACCAACGAGTTTACCTCAGTATAATTCACCGTTAGGAGTCTGACTCTGCAATGAGGTAAATCCCAATGATTAACCCGCCCCCCCGTACGGTAGGGATAATAATGATTAAAAACTCACCTCATTATCACCCGCTGCCCCTTCACATCCACTTTATCCAGGGTCAGTTTGTTAGACAGAGACATCTTTGCTGCTGATTGTTTTATATATTAAATCGCCCTGCCTTTCTCTCTCTCCCTCTCCCTCTCCGCACCTTCACCTCAGTGACCCAAAGACAAACGGACGCCTCTCCCCGCCGCGAGCGCTAACCAGACCCCGCCCCTCTGCGCCCGTTGGTCGCTGCGGCGTCGCACCGCCCCGCCTGATTGGTCCGCCCCACCGTCCGTCATCAAAGGCGGCGCACGTGGTCAGCACTGCGGCTGCGTCAGAGCCGCCGAGTCAGGTTCGGCACGTAGGCAGCGGGGGAGGGGCCGGGCTGCCGCGGGCGGGGGGAGGGGCCGGGCCGCCGCGGGCGGGGGGAGGGGCCGGGCTGCCGCGGGCGGGGGGAGGGGCCGGGCTGGCGCGGGCGGGGGGAGGGGCCGGGCTGGCGCGGGCGGGGGGAGGGGCCGGGCTGCAGCGGGGGGAGGGGCCGGGCTGCAGTGGCCAGCTGTCAATCATAAGAACATAAGAAATAGGAGCAGGAGTAGGCCATCCAGCCCTTCGAGCCTGCCCCGCCATTCAATAAGATCATGGCTGATCTGTCGTGGCTCAGTTCCACATTCCCGCCCTCTCCCCATAACCCTTAATCCCCTCTCTTATCAAAAACCCATCAACCCGCGTCTTAAAAATATTTAGCGAGGCAGCCTCCACCACTTCAACGGGCAGAGAATTCTAGAGATTCACCACCCTTTGAGTGAAGAAGTTCCTCCTCAACTCCGTTCTAAACTGCCTCCCCTTTATCTTGAGGCTGTGCCCCCTAGTCCTACTGTCTTTTTTGAGCGGGAAGAGTCTCTCCACCTCTATCCTATCCATCCCATTCATCATCTTATACGTCTCAATGAGATCTCCCCTCATCCTTCTAAACTCCAACAAGTACAGACCCAGTCTATTTAGCCTCTCCTCATAGTTCAACCCCCTCAACTCCAGTATCAGCCTAGTGAACCTCCTCTGCACTCCCTCCAAGGCCAAAATATCCTTGCGCAGGTGCGGCGCCCAAAACTGCACACAGTACTCCAGCTGCGGCCTCACCAGTGCCCTGTACAGTTGCAGCAAGACCTCCCTACTTTTATATTCAATCCCCCTCGCTATAAAGGCCAACATCCCATTCGCCTTCTTGATCACCTGCTGCACCTGCAAGCTGGGTTTTTGCGATTCGTGCACAAGGACCCCGAGGTCCCTCTGCACCTTTTTTTAAAAATTTTTTAAAAATCATCCCCACTTGTCAATCTCCCCCACCTGTCAATCAGCCTTAACAGCAGAGCTGGGGAATGGCTCCCTTAATATCACACGGCTTTTACAGGACTGGTCTCTTCTGTTTGATGTGGAGATGCCAGCCTTGGACTGGGGTAAGCACAGTAAGAAGTCTCACAACACCAGGTTAAATTCCAACAGGTTTATTTGGTAGCAAACGCCACTAGCTTTTGGGGCTCTGCCCCTTCTTCAGGTAAGTGGGAGTTGTGTTCACGTGCAGGGCATATAAAGACACAAACTCAATTTATAAAATAATGGTTGGAATGCAGGTCTTTACAGGTAATCAAGTCTTAAAGGTACAGACAATGTGAGTGGAGAGAGGCTTTAGCAAAGGTTAAAGAGATGTGTATTGTCTCACAGTTAGTGAGATTTTGCAATCCCAGGCAGGTCATGGGTGTTACAGATAATGTGACATGAACCCAAGATCCCAGTTGAGGCTATCCTTATACATGCGGAACTTGGCTATCAGTCTCTGCTCAGCGACTCTGCGCTGTCGTGTGTCATGAAGGCTGCCTTGGAGAACACTTACCCAAAGATCAGAGGCCGAATGCTTGTGACCGCTGAAGTGTTCCCCAACAGGAAGAGAACACTCCTGTCTGGTATTGTTGAGCGATGTTCACTCATCCGTGTTGTAGCGTCTGCATGGTCTCCCCAATGTACCATGCCTCAGGACATCCTTTCCTGCAGCATACCAGGTAGACAACGTTGGCCGAGCTGCAAGTGTATGAACCGTGTACCTGATGGATGGTGTTCTCACGTGAGATGATGGCATCCATGTCAATGATCCAGCACGTCTTGCAGAGATTCCTGTGGCAGGGTTGTGTGGTGTCGTTTCTGTTTAACAGGGATCTCCTCCCAACCTATTCCTTGCAAGTCAATCTGCCCATCCTGCTCTTTCCTTCTTCCTCAGAATACAAAAGCCACGGCAATATGATAAACCCTGGTTGGACCTCAAATGGAGCATTGTGTCCAGTCCAAGAACCACATCTTCAGAAGGATCATAGAATCTCAACAGTGCAGATGGAGGACATTTGGCCCATTGAGCCTGCACCAAAAACAATTCCATCACCTCCCCATGCCACATATTAACCCTGTTAATCCCGCTAACACTAAGCAATGCTGATCCACCAAACCCGCACCTGGGTGTGGGAGGAAACCCACACAGACATGGGGAGAATGTGCAAACTCCACACAGACAGTGACTCAAAGCTGGAATTGTTGCTGTGAGAATGTGACAGCATATGGGGGAGAGTGTGAGAGGGGGATTCCAGGACAGCCAGTCAGCAACACCTAGAGAAGAGTGTGAGAGGAAGACACCGGTACAGCCAGCCAGTACCACTTACAGCAGTGGTTTCCAATCTTTTTAGTAACACAATACACTGAAACCATGGTCATGCAGTTAGTTTGCCTAGGCTAGAGTAAAGGATCAGAGTAACTGATGGGGTTAAACCAAGGCATCGCCTGATGCAATTTTTCAATGCCATCTTGGCTTTTTAGACTGAGATAAAACATCAAATCAAGCCCAAGGTGGGGTGCAATGCCTCATCTTGTCAGCTTGGATCTTGTTTGCATCTCTGATACGGACCTTGAGTGGATTCAACTTGAATTTGGTTTTTGGGACGAGCAAGGAATGGATTTGGGGTTGTCAGATCATTCCGAGCATTGGCTTTGTTACTTTAAGAAAGGAGTGAAAAAAAACACACTTCGATGAGGCAAATAATTTCCACGGTACACCCACCTTTCCTAGCCCAGAGTCTGTGCCGTTGAACAAGATGAGAATTGCTCCAGAGAGCTGTGTGATCAGTAGTCTGAAGGAAGAAGATGGCTCAGTAAAGTCATCACAGTTTGACATGTTGAGGATCAGCATATCCTTTAATGTTAGACTGTATTTTTATATCATTATTCA
The DNA here is from genome assembly GCF_965287045.1 of Carcharhinus amblyrhynchos. Classification (NCBI taxonomy): domain Eukaryota; kingdom Metazoa; phylum Chordata; class Chondrichthyes; order Carcharhiniformes; family Carcharhinidae; genus Carcharhinus; species Carcharhinus amblyrhynchos. The sequence goes on from NC_137327.1 coordinate 138,312,075, forward strand.
TTCGTGGGACAGGGGTGTCTCTGGCTGGCCAGCATTTATTGCCAATGCCTAGTTGGCTAAGGGCAGTTGAGAGTTAACCACATTGCTGGGGCTCTGGAGTCGCATTTAGGCCAGACCAGATAATGACAGCAGATTTCGTCCCTATAGGATATTAGTAAACCAGCTGAGTTTTTCCAATTATCAACAGTGGTTTCGTGGTCTTCAGTAGACTCTTAATTCCAGATTTTTTTTTATTGAATTCAAATTTCACCATCTGCCAAAGTGGGATCCAAAGCCAGGTCACCAGAACGTTAGCTGAGTTTCTGGATTAATAGTCTAGCGATAATATCATTAGGCCATTGCCTCCCCATGAATTCCTCAAACAGCACAGACTCTCAGCCCTTCCTGTCCCCTACCGCAGAGATCTTAGAGGACAGACAGTAGGAGAGCTTGGACATACTGCAAACTCTGGATGAATTGACCAACGCCCTCAAAACCTTTGAGAAGAGTAAAATTCCCAGAACCCAATGTTTATGGACTGAGTTGTATTCGCCTCTGTGGCACTGGATCAGCCCAGACCTGCTGGAGGTATTTAAGAATATGCTTCTTACTAGGAACATGTCAGAATCCATGGAGAAAGGCATCATTATCCTCATCTACAAATGAAAGGGAGAAAGGGAAGAAATTGGAAACTGGTGATCCATTTCATTGTTGAATGTAGACTATAAAATTCTGTCCAAAATCATCGCCACTTGGGAGTCAGGTCTGCTCTAGAGTTGGTGATCCACGTAAATCAGGCCTGTTCTGTTCCCGGCAGAAAGATCCCTGTTAGACTCAGGGATACGATCACCAATGTGTGGGACAGGGATGGAGATACCTGCCTCATCAGCCTGGACCAGAAAAAGGCCTTTGACAGATTATCACACACCTACATAATGGATGTGATCTCCAGATTGGAGTTTGGAAAGAGTATCCACAATTGGATCCAACTACTCTACACAAACATCAATGATGTAGTTTCAACCAATGGGTGGGAATTGGAAAGTTTTCCAATGAAATCTGGAGTCTGACTGCACTGTTCGCTCTCTCCTGACCCGTTGTGTGTTGTATAGAACCGTTTGCTGAGTTCATCAGGAAGGATTCAGGTATAAGAGGGATGCAATCCCCAGCAGCGAAGGCACATGGATTACGTCACTGTCTTCTGCTCAGACCCGCCATTGGTGCACAGACTGATCAACATTTGTGACCAGTTCAGGTGCTAAGGTAAATAATGGCAAGAGTGAGGCTATGTTCTTTGGGAACTGGGCAGACCCTAAGTCTCTTTTACTATTAGGTCAGATGGCCTGAGAGTGCTGGGGATATGGTTCGGAAGGCATGCATTAGAAACTGGAAGGAATGAATAGGTATAATAAGCCAAAAACTTGGTACGTGGGAGCAACGCTCTCTCTCCATTGCAGGTAAAGACCTGGTTATCAGATGTGTTGCTTTATATGGTGCCGGTCTGGTTTATTCTTCACTCCTGTGTTGTGGAAATCACCTGTGCCATTTTCCGCTTCATTTAGAAATAAAAAAAAGTCTGCATTCGTAGGGACACGATAAACAAACCTCTTGATAAAGTGAGGGAAAACAGGCTCAACATTGTCCTAATCCTGATGGCTACTTTTGTGTGTGGCTGCATCAAGCTGTGTGTAAATCCTCGGTATGCAAATACCAAGTACTGAGGTTCTACCTTTCCCCCGTGTTGCGAAGGATGGGTCTGGCCATGCAGCTGGAGAACACTCCAGGTAGCTACACCGTACTGTCCCGCATAAAAACACTATGCAGAAAAATGCTTTTTACCACAAGTCCATCACCAGGCAGTGGTCTGCACAGAATGTCCTAGAGATCCAACAGGAAAAGGAGATGGTAGGTTCTGTTCGATGGTACCTAGGCAGACTGTCAAAATTTGGCAGAACACCTCATCACCAGAACTTTCAAACAAGCACCAATACCTCGCTTGGCTGGTGGTGAGGAAGGCCCTTCCTATCAGATCCTTCCTACATGCCTGGAGTCTCACCCCATCTGCACATTGTCCTCAAAGGTAGTGGTGGTGGGAAAGAGACCATTGTCCACTTCCTTGCGGAACATTCTTTTGTAAAGAAGGCCTGGAGAAAGCTGAGACAGATTTTGTTGAGGTTCATCCCGAGCAGCTCCGTGATGCAGGATTCCATGCTCTATGGGCTGTTCCCAGGGACACACACCGAGACAAACATCAGCTGTTGTTGGAGGAGCATCAACTCAGTGAAGGGTGCTCTTTGGTCTGTCCAATACTTGTTGGTCCTCAGTTGCAGAGTGTTGCCCCAACCAAGCGTTTCAGACTGGCACATTCTAAAGCCCAGGACTTCACACTAAGGGTTGCACTAAAGCTTGGGCCAGCCACTGCAGAGACATAAAGGGGAAGCTCGCTGTCCAAGACCTTTGAGCCACAGTAAACTGAGGGGAGCAGAACCTGCTCAGGCTGAATGACTCACTGAGGAGGTGAAAGACTCACTTACTGGAGAGACGATGGCCTAGTGGTATTATCCCTTAGACTATTGATCCAGAAACTCAGCTAATGTTCTGGGTGCCCAGGTTCGAGGAACACTATGGCAGATGGTGGAACTTGAAGTTACTAAAAAAGATCTGGAATTAAGAATCTACTGATGACCATGAATCCATTGTTGGGAAAACCCAGCTGGTTCACTAATGTCCTTTAGGGAAGGAAATCTGGCGTCCTTACCCGGTCTGGCCTACATGTGACTCCAGAGCCACAGCAATGTGGTTGACTCTCAACTGCCCTCTGAAATGCCACTCAGTTCAAGGACGTCTAGAGATAGGCTATAAATGCTGGCCAGTCAGTGATGTCCATGTCCCACAAATGAATAAAGAAGAATGTATACAGTGAATATTACATGTATCTGTACTGAAGCACCCCTGAGTGCAACTTGACCCATGTAGTCAACTTTTAATTAGTTTTGCACCATTTGGAAGGTCCTTTTTGAATCGTCTGTAATGATTCTTTGACTGTATTGAAAAACCTCAGAGTGGAACGTGATGTATGTAAAGAACCTGAATATTTGTGTGATGTTCACTTTGGAATGTTTGTAATGTTCTTTCAGATATTCTGCAAATAAAGTATACTTTTGCAAAAGAAAGGTGAGCCACAGCTAGAAAAGTAGTCTTGCCCTGCTACAGTATTGAGGCTACAAGTGGAGACTAATTGGTAATTGGCTGATTGGCTATATTTTTATTTATTTTTCTTATTTTCATGTCTTCCATTGTTTTATTTTTCAACTTTTTAAAATTCTTGCTTTCCATGCTTTCCTCCCCCCAATCACTAACTCTCTTCCTTGCACCCAATGAGGGCTACCTGTTACATGTCTCAGGTTGTCTTTTGACATTCTGCTTACCTTCGTTCTACCATTTATATATTCTGATCCCTTATTGGCCACGATCAGCGCCCTTCTTAGCCATGGTCACCACTATTTACATCCCCTTTCTCTTTTTGTCTGTGACCTCTATGTCAATCTTTCCCTTCTCCACCAACTATTGGCCCTCTATCAGCAGCCCCCAGCCCCGGCTTCCTAACCACAACTGTTCTCTCTTCACAGATGCTGTCAGATCTGCTGAGAATTTCCAGCATTTTCTGTTTCAGATTCCAGCATCCACGGTAATTTGCTTTTATCTGATTGGTGACTTAAAGTCACATTAAAGTCAAATAAGAGTTTCAGCTTTTTGAAAAATGACATGAATAATTTTCCACTTGGAATAAATTTAATGTAAGAGTCATTTAACTCAAAGTATGAGTGGAGAGGCTCTGTCCAAACCCATTGCCCCTTGACATTCAATGGCATTATGATCACTGAACCCCCCACTATCAACATCCTGGGGGTCACCATTGCCCAGAAATCACACTGGACTCACCATATGAAGACTGTGGCCACAACAGCAGGTCAGAAGCTAGTAATCCTGCAGAGAACAATGCCATAGAATCCCTACATAAACATAAGAAATAAGAAATAGGAGCAGGAGTAGGCCATCTAGCCCCTCGAGCCTGCCCCGCCATTCAATAAGATCATGGCTGATCTGTCGTGGCTCAGTTCCACATTCCCGCCTTCTCCCCATAACCCTTAATCCCCTTGCTTATCAAAAACCCATCAATCCGCGTCTTAAATATATTTAGCGAGGCAGCCTCCACCACTTCAATGGGCAGAGAATTCCAGAGATTCACCACCCTTTGAGTGAAGAAGTTCCTCCTCAACTCCGTTCTAAACCGCCCCCCCTTTATCTTGAGGCTGTGCCCCCTAGTCCTACTGTCCTTTCTGAGTGGAAAGAGTCTCTCCACCTCTATCCTATCCATCCTATTCATCATCTTATATGTCTCAATGAGATCTCCCCTCATTCTCCTAAACTCCAACGAGTACAAGCCTAGTTTATTCAGCCTCTCCTCATAGTTCAACCCCCTCAACTCCGGTATCAGCCTAGTAAACCTCCTCTGCACTCCCTCCAAGGCCAAAATATCCTTGCGTAAGTGCAGCGACCAAAACTGCACACAGTACTCCAGCTGCGGCCTCACCAATGCCCTATACAGCCGCAGCAAGACCTCCCTACTTTTATATTCAATCCCCCTCGCTATGAAGGCCAGCATCCCATTCGCCTTCCTGACCACCTGCTGCACCTGCAAGCTGGGTTTTTGCGACTCATGCACAAGGACCCCGAGGTCCCTCTGCACCGTCGCCTGCTGCAGTTTTTCGCCACGTAAGTAATAGTCCTTCCTACCATTCTTCCTACCAAAGTGGACCACCTCACACTTGCCAACATTAAATTCCATTTGCCAGTTCCTGGTACAGAAAGAGGCCACTTGGCATTTTAAATCTGCACCAACTCTCCAAAAGAGCATCCTATCCAGGACCTGCATTTCTGTAAACCACCTCCCCCACAGCCCCCCCCCCCCCCCCCCCCCCCACTCCCCCACCCCCCGCCAACATTTACCATGGCTAATCCAGCTAACCTAAACATCTTTGGATTCACTTCCTGATTCCTCAAAGCCTGCCCACTATCTACAAGGTACAAGTCAGGAGTGCGATGGAATACTCTCCGCTTTCTTGGATGATTACAGCTTCAATAACACTGAAGAAGCTTGACACCATCCAGGACAAAACAACTCGTTTGATTTGTATTCCTTCCACAAATATTCATTCTCTCTCCATCCCCAGCGAACAGGAGCACTGCAGGAACTCACCTAAGTTTCTTTAGCAGTAACTTTCTAACCCTCAGCCACCACCATCTAGAAGGACAGCAGACATATGAGAACACCGCCAGCTGGTAGCTGCCCTTCAAGATACTCACCGTACTGACTTGGAAGTACATCGCTGTCCCTTTATTAATACTGGGTCAAAATCCTGGAACTCGCTCCCTAAAAGCACAGGGGGTGTACCTGCACCATGTGGACTGCAGCGGCTCAAGGAGGCGGCTCACCACCACCTTCTCAAGGGCAGTTAGGGATGGGCAATAAATGCTGGCCTAGCCAGCAATGTCCATATCTCCTAAATCATTTTAAATATATATTTTCCTCTGTGGTCTCTGCACTGTAATTCTTTCCTTTTTCTATCTCTCACTTCGCTGTCTACATGTGGAAGCAACATCGCAAACCCCTCCCATATTTTGACTGTGTGCAAATGGACTTACTCTCTCCTTTCCCCAGTTTGCTGTGGGATTATTAATAGAAAATTGGACTGCACCAAAACTGAGGGGTTGGAAATACACCGCCACTCCTAAAGAGGGAAACATCATAAAACACAGTTCTGCTTATTGATGGGGATGGGGTGAAAGGGATATTTGTGATGTTCAAATTAACCCCCCTCCTGTTGGTAACTCTACCTCTCACATAACTATTGTTGGTTAGATGTTACTGCTGTCACTGTACTATAATACATAGCCATTACCAGTCCCCTCCTGAGAGTAATTTAGATTATTCTGGGTTAACAGGTGCCTTGATAAAAGAAAACTCATTTAAACATTTTAACGTTGTTCTGACTTCAGGTTTTAATTAGTAAAATTCTTTTGTTTACCAAACACCAGAGCAATTAGACGAAGTGGAGAGAGCAGAACACAAAATGAATCAACTAACTGAATGTGTGGACAGTAAATCTTTATTCCTTACTTCAACTTCACATTAAACTCTATTACCCTTGAGTCTTTCCAGGTAAACCACAAGGCTGTGAATAATGCATTTGAAATACAAAATAAGTCTTCAGTCAACTGTATCTATCAAATATATTTTCCCTCCTCTCCACCGCCCATCCACCTCAATTTCTCATACCTTCCACTGGCAGTGCTGAATAATATTGGGTTACAGTTGAGCCAGTGCTGCTGAAACTGACCTGATAACGCACAGATAAGTGGTCAATTTCTTCTTTTTCAAAGACAACTACTCATCCGTTTCCTCATTTTATCTTTTATTTATTACAACATACATTTTTTTCTGTTCTATGTTCTATAAACTTGATAACTATAAATGTAATTCTGTTGAAGACCCACTAGATGGTGATCAGGAGCTAGGAAGCAGATTGATTTTTCTCCAAAAAGTAAAATAACACAGAGGCTGGAAATCTGAAATAGGAGCAGGAAATGTTGAAAACACTGAGTGCAACTGTGGAGAAAGGAGAAGCATTCAGCTAACATTTGCCTTCTGCGGGTGCCAGCATTATTGCCCATCCCCAGTTGCCTTGCAGAAGGCTAGTTGCCTTCTTGAACCAGCACGGTCCTTGAGGTGTAGGTACACCCACAGTGCTGTTAGGGAGAGAATTCCAGAATTTTGACCCAACTTTCATCAGAACTCCTGAAACTGGGATTGGGTCTAACCTGACAACAGGACAAAGAGGAGGAAGATTCCAAGGAGGGAAATGTCCATTTTCTCTTTGGCTTTGTTCATATCATCACACTTAAACTTTTACAACCTATGTAGCTTTGGCTAGCTTATTCAAAGAATTTAAGAATCCCATTCATTTTACTGATTCTGTTGACAGCAGTATTAATAATGGTTGCATTCACACCTCCATTCCCTCTCTGTCCCCCTCTGTATCTGGGAATCGTTGCTATTAAAATAATACTGCACTGGCATTTGTTTAAATGCACACGAGCTCATCATGAAAGGAGCAAGTTCCTTCATGAAACATCGAAGACATGACAAGATTGTGATGGTTCAATTTACCAGAATAATTTCTGTTCATCTTTATATGGAGTGCAATTTGCCTTTGATGCTCTTTTTATCCCTGGGTTTTCCTGCTTTACTACATGCTTATCAATGGAGCCAAGTTAGTAAGGCAAACAAGTTGCTTCTAGACTGCTACCAATGGAACACTTAGTTGGCCACCAAGAAAGACCTGATAGTGGACTTGCTAAGATGAGCGATACGATCTCCCATCCTTCTTTCGCTTCAGTTGCTGGGGAGGGAGATACATACTTTGCCTCTATAGAACAAGAGGAAAACTGATCTGTACTTTGCCTCTCCCCAGCTTTGTGAGAACTTGAACTGGAGAAAAAAAATGTCAAAGTACAATGTTGAACCGGAGAAGATATGGGGTCCCGGGAGTCTTGATTTGGGGGTGGGAGGGGGTGGGGAGCAGCTTGTGATTAGTTTTGCATTGTTGAGGAACATCGTCCTGGTCCAAATAGACCTCTTCAATACTATAAACTTTTATGGTTCCTCTATAGTTGCACTGTCTTGCCGGACATCACAATTTTGATTCTTATCTCACTTACTCAGCTATATTTAATTGCAAATTGCTTTCATCCACTGTTTTTTGCCTCAAAGCATTTTCAAGTCTTGCCCAAAATAACTGTCTTTCATTTGGGGCCTCAGGCCAAGTGATATAGGTCTGCTTCTTCACCAGCTTCCTCACTTTGTGATAGTTAGTGAGTCTATAATCTGGAATTCTCTCCAGAAATATCAGAATGAGGACATCATGACAATCCACAAAAAGCCTCATGCTGGCCAACTGGACCTCTAACCTACACCATTCGCTCCTGAGATAATCATTACTTATCACACACAGGGTCTTTCTGCTGTTGCTGATGGCACTCTGAATGTTGTCAAAGATGTCCACCCCCAGCTCAAAGTCACGGTGGTGAAGGCATAGCTTTAGTGGTGGTTGTATATTTTCTTCCAAATTGGGAACCAACTCATCAAAGATCCATTTTTCATCATTTGAGTTGTAGGAAACAAATGCATCGTAAGTGTACTGCTTTTGGACTTTCTGTAACTTGTAACTCAGCTCAGCTTTTGCGATGTAGATGACGTATCGAATCAACCACATCAGTTTGGCTTTCACTAAAGAACAGATCAGGATAACTGAAATCACCACAGAGGTTGAAATGAAAAGGACTTTTCCAATGTCACTGGTGCAGATGCTATCATCAAAATCAATGAATCGAGTCTTTGGAGCTGATCCAGCACACAGATAACTGCCCAAGTATGGAACCTGCACTGTGGAACTGTGGACAGACCAGTTTCTGAACCAAACATTATCACAGAAGCAGTCAAGCGAATTATTAAACAGATCAAAATAACTCAATGACTTCAAACCCTGAACAAGTTCTTTACTAATATTTTTGATGTAGTTAAAGCGAAGAGAGAAGCTTTGCAATGAATCCAAGTTAGAGATCAATTCTATAGGAATGCTCTCCATGTAGTTATTCTCCAGACGTAGGACTTGCAGTCTCTTCAACTTCTTGAATAGAGATATATTTAAAGTCAGACCCCTGTATCCCACTCCTGATATGTCTAAAAAAGTTAGATTTGTCAGTGGATCCAGCGACTGAGTGTCAAAGAAAACCTTTTGATTTTTTCCCATATATAACATTCGTAGATTAACTAATCCCTTAAAAAAGTTGACTGGGATGACTTGTATTCCTTCAGGGATCTGTCTTTCCAGATTCAGATATCGGAGAGATTTAAGGTGCAAAAATGGAAGAACTTTCAGTTTCCTGGTTGTTTCAAAACTGATTTTATTGCTACGAAGACTTAAATGTTCAAGTGATTGCAAACCCTTAAACATACCCTGACGCACAGCGTGCAGGTTGTTAAAAGCTAAATCAAGATATTTGAGATTGGTAAGCTCGTCAAAGGCATCATCACTTATTTCTGAAATCCTGTTCCTCGATAAAAAAAGCATAGTAACATTTTTCAGTTGACTGAAAGTGTATTTGCCAATTTCATGAAAATTGTTCCCCTGAAATGTTAAATTAAACACAGCTGCCAAATACGTGAAAGAGGATGGATGCAATGTGCTGATCCAGCAAGCCCTCAAATCAAGATGCTTCAGCCTGTTCAGACCATAAAAAGCTAGACCATTGAATGTTGACAACGGATTCCAAGAGATTTCCAAATACTCTAGGCTTATCAGTGGAGTGAAGACGTATTTCTGAAGACTTTTAATGTTGTTGTGCTTTAAATATAAATGTGTGAGGTGCTTCAGCATTGGCCAGGAATTATTGCTGATGATCCCAAGGTTGCAATGTTCCAAAATTAGATGACGTAGGTTCTGAAAGTTTTGAAATTCATTATCCACAAGTTTGTCTATTCTGTTTCCAAACAGGTCAAGAGACAAGAGATGAGAGTGGTTTCCAAATTGCTTGAGATCTTTAGGCTCCAACTTGTTATTCTGGATGACCAAGGATACTATTTTTGGCAAGCTCTGCAAGAGATGACTGACTATATCTAAGCTCCTATGAACAGTGGTGAGATTAGACAAGTCCAAGTCAGTGATATTCTTCAAGTAGATAGTGTCTACCTGGGAAACATCAATGAAATTGCCACCAAGATTCAAGGCAGCCAGAGAAGGCAGATTTTGAAAAGATGACATGTTAATGTATTTTAACCCATTTTTGGATAAATCAAGTTTTTTTAGGTTGGGCAAAGTCAAATTTGAAAAGTCCAGTGCCTGAATGTGGTTTCCTTGTAAGCTCAAGGATTGTAACGAATGGAGTATGTAAGGACTTGGACATGATTTTGTAATGCTATTGTTCGTGAGATCAAGAGTTAAGACTTGCTTTAGACCATGTACTGCATCTATAATATTTAAAAAGTCTGAAATAGGGTTTCGAGCAAAGTTTAGGCTCTGTAAATTTATGAGTGGCGCAAATGCTTCTTTGTCAATCCACATGATCTTATTTTTGCTCAGTAACAATGTTTGCAGGTTTACAAGGCCTTCAAAAGTTGACTTGTTGAGACTTACAATGTGATTCTGTATCAAGTTTAAGAGCGTGAGATTTCCTAGTCCCTGAAAAGCATCTTTTTCAATGTCCTTTATTTTGTTCCACTCCAGCCGCAGGTCAACAAGGGAAGGAAGGTGAGCAAAACATTTGGTACACAGTGTTTTAATTCGGTTATGAGTCAGGTTCAGATAGGTTGTGCTTGGAGGTAGTTTGCCAATGGCTTCCGTCAAGTTTACTATGTGCTTGTTGATGCAGATTACATGGCGGTTGTCGAATTCATACTGGGCACATTTATTAAATCCATAAGCCTCACTGAGAGGTGAAAAGTCGAAAAATATGATCACAAAGGCCATCAGCAATCCACTCCGGATAGTTCCCATTATTACTTCTGAGCCGATGAATATTCCAAATGACTGACGGTTAAACATTTGATCCAGATCTCATTCCACAACAGTTTGACCTTTGCTGTAAAATATCCTTGGTCCGGGGAGGAGACTGGGAAGTGCGTCCCGCAGTCAGCATCTCAGTGAAGCAGTCTGGGAGGTGTCCTGAGGTCAGTTCTTGTTGAGGAAAAACAAAGAGTGGCAACTGTAACTTCATTGTTTGGTAAGAAACTACTTTTAGCGATTGTCTAAAAATTGCTGTAAATTAGAAAAGCATGTACACTTTGAACAAATAGCTGTACCTGGATCTAGCCGATAAACTTGGAGCAAATATAACAAGGTAACAAAAGTAGTGTAAAGGGAGCTATGTTAAAGTAGGGTCGGCAAGGTCTTTGTATAGCAGTCAGAGTGTTTGGAATGAAATAAGATCCCTATTATAATTAATATTCTTTAAGGGGACTAACTAACAAGCTTAAACTAAAGGGAGGTCATGGCAGCGGAGCTCATACCTGTGATGTGCTTCTACTGCACTATGTGGGAAGCCAATGGACACTCCTCGTATCCCTGACAACCACATGTGCAAGAAGTATATTCAACTCCAGCAACAGGCTAACCGCATTTCAGAGCTGGAGAGACAGATAGAACCACGGGATGTATTCACAATGCTGAGATTGTCACAAACAACACCTTCAGTGAGATAGTCACACTGCAGTTAAAGACTGAACAGGCAGAAAAGGGGATGAGTGACTACCAGGCAGAGTAGAGGAAAGCAGGAAGTGCAGGAGACCCTTCAGCCTACCCCCATCTCTAACAGACATGCTGTTTTACATACTGTTTGGGGGATGACTTGTCTGTGGATTGCAGTGGAAGCCAAGTCCATGGCAACTTGGGTGGCTCTGCTACACAGGAGGGGAGGAATAATAATAGCAGGGCCACAGTGATAGGGGATTCAATAGTAAGGGAAACACACAGGATATTCTGCAGCCGCAAAAGTGACACCAGGATAGTGTGTTGCCTCCCTGGTGCCACGATCAAGATTATCTCAGAGTGGCTGCATGGTATTCTGAAGGGGGAGGGTGAACAGCTTGTGGTCTTGGTACATAATGGTAAGAATTACATAGGTAAATAAAGAGATGAGGTCCTACAAGCAGAATGTGGGGAGTTAGGACATAAATTAAAAAGTAGGACCTCAAAGGTAGTGATCTCATTACTTCCAGGGCCATGTGCTTGGATTTGAGGAAATGCCTCTTCACCCAAAGGGTGATAGTAATCCGGAACTCTGTCTGAAAAGGTGATCGAGGTGGGAATCCTCACAGCATTTAAGAAACATTTAGAGGAGCACTTGAAACACGATAGCATACAAGCTACAGACCAAGTGCTGGAAAATAGGATTAGAATAGACAGATGCTTAATGGCTGGCACAGACACAATGGCCCGAAGGACCTCCTTCTGCAAAACTCAGTGGGGACGACCTTACTGGTGCGTCATGCTGGTCGGTCAGTGTGATGAACCGGTAAGATTGGGCGAGAGACAGAAAGCCAGCTTTGCGCCCAGTTTCTTACCTCTCAAAATGTGACCAATCATGTTCTGCCTGCATATTCAGGGCCAACAATTGGTGGAGGGGGCTGTGGGGGGGGTGGGGGGGGGTGTGGGGGGTGTGGGGGGGAAATTGGGGCCAGCAATCGGCTGGGGAGGCAGCTATTTGAGCCAATGATTGGGGCTGGAGGCAATGTCCTGGGAAATGGGAGAGTGAGAGATTTCCCAGTGCACCGTGTACACTCTTGTACACAGTGCACTGGGAGATCAGAGCACATGCGCAATAGAGCATCCACAAGTCAGCAGCTGGCTTCCTGGCATGAACAGCCTCCATCCACTCCCCCAAGTGGTGAGAATCACACTTTGCCTCTTTTTTTTCGAAGTGCCATGTGATTGTTTGCCCAGAAATGGATACGATTCTCTCCAGTTTTCATGCTTGCTTGGCACTTGGAAATCTTTTGATAAAATTGCCCCCTATGACTCTATAAGAAGGCCATGGAAACCAAGTCACTGAATGTATTCAAGAAGAAGTCTCACAATACCAGCATCTTGACATCACGTGTTCAAGAAAGATACACATAACTTTTAAGAATTTAGTTAATCAAGGGTATGGGGAGAAAGCGGGAGGAATATACCACTGGGATAGAAGATCAACCATGATCATATTGAACAGCAGAGCAGGGTCAAATGGTTGAAGGGCCTATTTATCCTGTTCCTTGTTTCTTTGTTTGAATATTCCAAATAATTGACAGTTAAACCTTTGATGCAGACCTCAGTCCATGGCAGTTTGACTTTTGCTGTAACTAATCCTCAATTTTGGCCTTGTTTTGAGGAAAAGAGAAAAGATTAACTCACCTCTTTTAAAACACAGAAACAGGAACATAGAAGATAGGAGCAGGAGGAGGCCATTTGGCCCATCGAGCCTGCTCCACCATTCATCACGATCATGGCTGATCAGCCAACTCAATAGCCTAATCCTGCTTTTTCCCATAACCTTTGATGCCATTCACTCCAAGTGCTATATCCAGCCGCCTCTTGAATACATTCAATGTTTTGGCATCAACTATTTCCTGTGGTATTAAATTCCACAGGCTCACTGGGTGAAGAAATGTATCGTCCTAAATGGTTCTACCCTGAATCCTCAGACGGTGATCCCTGGGTTCTGGAACCCCCACCATCAGGAATATCCTCCCTGCATCTACCCTGCCTAGTTCTGTTAGAATTTTATAAATCTCTATGAGATCCCCCTTATTCATCTGACCTCCAGCGAAAACAATCCTAACCCAGTCAATCTCTCCTCATACATCATAAGAACATAAGAAATAGGAGCAGGAGTAGGCCATCTCGTCCTTCGAGCCTGCCCCGCCATTCAATAAGATCATGGCTGATCTGAAGTGGCTCAGTTCCATTTTCCCCCTTTCTCCCCATAACCCTTAATTCCCTTGCCTACCAAAAACCTATCTACCTGCGTCTTAAATATATTCAGTGAGGTCGCCTCCACCGCTTCAACGGGCAGAGAATTCCAGAGATTCACCACCCTTTGAGTGAAGAAGTTCCTCTGTTCTAAACTGCCCCCGCCCCTTATCTTGAGGCTGTGCCCTCCAGTCCTGCTGTCCTTTCTGAGCGGGAAGAACCTCTCCACCTCTACCCTATCCATCCCTTTCATCATCTTATACGTCTCAATAAGATCCCCCCTCATCCTTCTAAACTCTAACGAGTACAGACCCAGTCCATTCAGCCTCTCCTCATTGCTCAACCCCCTCAACTCCGGTATCAGTCCCACCATCCCCGGAAACAGCCTGGGTAAACCTTCTCTGCACTCCCTTGAGAGCAAGAACATCCTTCCTCAGAAAAGGAGACCAAAACTGCACACAATACTCTAGGTGTGGCCAAACCAAGGCCCTGTATAATTGCAACAACACATCCCTGCTCCTGTACTCGAAACCTCTCACAATGAAGGCCAACATACCATTTACCTTCTTTACTGCCTGCTGCACCTGTATGCTTACCTTCAGCGACTGGTGAACAAGGACACCCAGGTCCCTCTGCACACTCCCCTCTCCCAATTTACACCCATTCAGGTAGTAATCTGCTGCCTTGTTTTTGCTTCCTAAGTGAATAACCTCACATTTATCAAAATTACCCTGCATCTACCATTGATTAGCCCACTCACCCAACCTGTCCAGATCATTCTGAAGGATCTCTGTATCCTCGTCACAGCTCACTCTCACACCCAACTTGGTATCATCTGCAAACTTTGAGATGTTACATTTTGTTCCCTCATCCAAATCATTAATATATATTGTGAATAGCTGGGGTCCCAGCACCAATCCCTGTGGCACCCCACTAATTACTGCCTGCCAGTTTGAAAAACACCCACCAATTCCTAATCTTTGTTTCCTCTCTGCCAACCAGTTTTCTATCTATCTCAATACACTTCCCCCAGTTCCATGTGCTTTGATCTTGCACGATAATCTCTTGCGCGGAACGTTGTCAAGTTTACTTTAGTACTGTATTTTCCCCTTAATCAATCCCTTGGTTCTTCTTTGCTGAATTCTAAACTGCTCCCAATCCTCAGACCTATTATTTTTCTTGGCCAATCTGTATGCTTCTTCCTTGGATCAGATACTTTTGCTAATTTTCTTTGTAAGCCATGGATTGGCCCTCTTACCCATTTTGTTTTTGTGCCAGACCTGAATAAACACTTGCTGCAGTTCCCCTATGTGTTCCTTGAATGTTTGCCATTGTCTATCCACTGTCATCCCTTTAAGTAACTTTCCCCAACCTATCAAGGCCAACTCACGCTTCATATCCTCATGGTTCCCTTTATTAAGATTCAGCACTTTAGTCTCCAAATCAACTACTTCACTCTCCATCTTAATAAAAGATTCTATCACGTTCTGGTCGCTCATCCCCAAGGGGTCTCATACAGCTTGATTGACAATGATTCCCTTCTCATTACACAGTACCCAGTCTAAGATGGCCTGCTCTCTAGTTGGTTCCTTCACATATTGGGCAAGAAAGCATCCCATACACACTCCAGGGATTCCTCCTCTACGGCACTGTGGCTAATTTGATTTGCCCAGTCTATGTACAGGTTAAGATCACCCATGATCACTAATATTCCCTTATCACATGCATCTTTAATTTTGTGTTTAATGCCATTCCTAACATCACCACTTCAGTTTCGGGTCTGTATATGCCACCCACTAATGTTTTTTGGTATTTCCTGACTCTACCCATACAGACTCCGCATTGTCAGAGCCAATATCCTTCCTCACTATTGTGTTAATTTTCTCTAACCAGCAGTGCCACTCCACCACCTTTTCCTTTATGCCTGTCTGTCCTAAATATTGAACACCCTGGGACATTCAATTCCCACCCCTGGTCACCCTGCAGCCATGTCTCTGTAATCCCAATTATATTGTACCCGTTTATATCTGATTAGTTCATCCACTTTATTGCAAATGCTTCGCGCATTAAGACACAGAGCCTTTAAGCTTGTCTTTTTAACATTGTTTGCCTCACTCCCAATAGTTTTCATTATAGCTCTCTTTGAACTTTGTTCCTGGTTTTTCTACCTATTATTTTTATTTCCTTTTCTACGTTTTGCTTTTGTCCTTGTTCCTCCTTCTCTGACTCCTACGTAGCTTCCCATTCCCCTGGCATATTAGTTTAAACCCTCCCCAACTGCTCTAGCAAACAATCCCCCTGGGACATCAGTCCTGCCCAGTAACCCGTCCATTTTGTACAGGTCCCACATCCCCCAGAACCAGTTCCAATGTCCCAGGAATGTGAAACCCTCCCCCTGACACCATCTCTTCAGCCATATATTTATCCAATATATCATTTCATTTCTAGTCTGACTGACACGTGGCACTGGTGGTAATCCTGAGATCACTACATTTGAAGTCCGATTTCTTAACTATCTTCCTAGCTCCCTGCGTTTTGACTTCATCCCTTTTTTTGTATGTTGTTTGTGTATCACAACCATTGGCTGTTCACCTTCCCCCTCCAGAATGTCCTGCAGCCGCTACGAGACATCCTTGACCCCAGCACCAGAGAAGCAACATACCATCCTGTACCTCATTTATGGCCAGAAATGCCTATCTATTCTCCTTGAACCCCCTATAACTATTGCACTGGTACACTTTTTACCCCTTCCCTCTGCAGCAGAACTAACCATGGTGCACTGAGTTTGGCTGCTGCTGTTTTCCCTAGAGAGGTCATTGCTCTCAACAGCATCCAACGTGTATCTGTTTGCAGGGGAACTGTCACAGGAGATTCCTGTGTCACCTCTTGTCTCGCTTGCTCTGTCAGGTGGTCACCCATCCCCTTCCTGCCTGTAGAGTTTGGACCACCTCTCTATGCGTGCTATCCACGATACTCTCTGACTCACGGATGCTCCACAAAGTTCCCAGCTGCCACTCCAACTCTGTAACTCGAGCTTCCAGGAGCTGTAGCTGGAGACACTTCCTGCACACACACTGACCCAGGGGACTGGAACTGGTCCAACCTGCCACATGGAGAAAAAGGAGCAAGCCAGAGCTTGGGGCTCTCCTGTCATGTGTTACCCCTTGAAATTAAACTCTTGAAAAATGTTTAGTTTCAGATTATATCCAATTCTTTCGGGGCCTTCTTTCCTGCTCCTTGTTAATACCGAATATAACCTTTACACTGTAAACCGCAGAAATTACACAGAAACACTATTGTTGCGTACAACAACAACGATAATGCCAAGAGGAATAAAAGATAAAAACTACTTACCAATCAAGGAAACCAAGGAGATTGTCATCGACTTAAGGAAGCGTAAAGGAGAACATACCCCTGTCTACATCAATGGGGACAAAATAGAAAGGGTCAAGAGCTTCAAGTTTTTAGGTGACCGGATCACCAACAACCTGTCCTGGCCCCCCCCATGCCGACACTGTAGTTAAGAAAGCCCACTTCTACTTCTTCAGAAGACTACGGAAATTTGGCATGTCAGCTATGGCTGTCACCAAGCATTCTTTCTGGTTGTATCACAGCTTGGTCTGGGCTCCTGCTCTGCCCAAGACCGCAAGAAACTACAAAAGGTCGTGAATGTAGCCCAATCCATCACGCAAACCAGCCTCCCATCCATTGACTCTGTCTACACTTCCCGCTGCCTTGGAAAAGCAACCAGTATAACGAAGGACCCCCCCACACACCCCGGACATTCTCCTTTTCACCTTCTTCCGAAAAAGATACAAAAGTCTAAGGTCACGTACCAACCGACTCAAGAACAGCTTCTTCCCTGCTGCTGTCAGACTTTTAGAACATAGAACATAGAACATAGAACATAGAACATTACAGCGCAGAACAGGCCCTTCGGCCCACGATGTTGCGCCGACCAGTTACAAAAACAATGACCCACTAGCCTATACCAATCCCTTTTCGTCCATAAACCTATCCAGAGATCTCTTAAACGCCCCCAAACTAGACACATTTACAACTGCAGCAGGCAGGGCATTCCAATCCCTCACCACCCGCTGGGTAAAGAACCTACCCCTGACATCCGTCCTGTAGCTACCCCCCCTTAATTTAAAGCCATGCCCCCTCGTGCTAGCTTTCTCCATCCGAGGAAAAAGGCTATCACTATCCACCCTATCTAAACCTCTAATCATCTTATATGTTTCAATAAGATCCCCTCTTAGCCGCCTTCTTTCCAACGAAAACAACCCTAGATCCCTCAGTCTCTCCTCATAGGACTTCCCCACCATACCAGGCAACATCCTAGTAAACCTCCTCTGCACCCTCTCCAACGCCTCCACATCCTTCTTGTAATGCGGGGACCAGAACTGCACACAGTACTCCAAGTGCGGCCGCACTAGAGTAGTGTACAGTTGCAACATTACACTGCGACTCCTAAATTCAATCCCCCTACCAATAAACGCCAAGACACCGTACGCCTTCTTGACAACCTTATCTACTTGATTCCCAACTTTCAGGGATCTATGTACACACACACCTAGATCCCTCTGTTCATCCACACTATTCAAAGTCCTCCCGTTAGCCCTATACTCGACACATCTGTTGCTCCTACCAAAGTGAATTACCTCACACTTCTCCGCATTAAATTCCATCCGCCACCTCTCGGCCCAGCTCTGCAACCTATCTAAGTCTCCCTGCAGACTATGACACCCTTCCTCACAATCTACCACACCTCCAACTTTGGTGTCATCAGCAAATTTACTAATCCACCCAACTATACCCTCATCCAGATCATTAATAAAAATTACAAACAACAGTGGCCCCAAAACAGATCCCTGAGGCACACCACTCGTAACTGCACTCCATGATGAATATTTACCATCCACCACCACCCTCTGTGTCCTATCTGATAGCCAATTCCTGATCCAACTTCCTAGATTACCCACAATCCCATACATCTGCATTTTCTGCAGAAGCCTACCATGGTGAACCTTATCGAACGCCTTACTAAAATCCATGTATACCACGTCAACTGCCTTACCCCCATCCACCTCTTTGGTCACCTTCTCAAAAAACTCAATAAGGTTAGTAAGGCACGACCTACCCGCTACAAAACCATGCTGACTATTTCTAATCAATTCATTACACTCCAAATAACTATAAATCCTATCCCTAATAATTTTTTCTAAAACCTTGCCCACAACAGAAGTAAGACTCACCGGTCTATAATTCCCGGCAAAGCCTCTGTTCCCCTTCTTAAACAATGGGACAACATTCGCTATCCTCCAATCCTCCGGGACTACACCAGAGACCAATGACGACCTGAAGATCTGAGCCAGAGGCTCTGCAATCACCTCTCTAGCCTCCCAGAGAATCCTAGGGTAGATCCCATCCGGACCAGGGGACTTATCTATTTTCAGCCCCTCAAGAATTTCCAGCACATCCTCTTTATCAACCGTAATACTGTCTATTTTACACCCCTGCAACCCAATGTCCTCCTCAGCTATATTCATGTCCCCCTGCGTGAACACCGAAGAGAAATATTGGTTCAATACTTCTCCAATCTCCTCCGGTTCCACACACAACTTCCCCCTGCTGTCTGTAACTGGCCCTAATCTTGCCCTGACCAACCTTCTGTTCTTGACATACCTATAGAACGCCTTAGGATTCTCCTTAATCCTATCAGCCAAAGTCTTCTCATGTCCTCTTTTTTGAATGAATCTACCTTGCATTAAGTTGATCTTTCGATAGTGAGTTTTAACGGGTGTCTGGACAAATACATGAATAGGATGGGAATAGAGGGATACGGTCCCCGGAAGGGTAGGGGGTTTTAGTTTAGTTGGGCAGCATGGGTCAGTGCAGGCTTAGAGGGCCGAAGGGCCTGTTCCTCTGCTATGACTTTCTTTGTTTCTCTACATCCTAGCTATGATAATAACTCTGCATTCTGCACTCTCTCTTTTCCTTCGCTATGAACAGTATGCTCTCTGTATAATGCACAAGAAACAATATTTTTCACGGTATGCTGATACATGTAGCAATAATAAATCAAACCAAATCAATCACCAGCCAATCACTTACCTGCTGGCTATGGCAGCACAGTTCAATTTCCTTCTACCTCTCACTTGCCCATGAGTCTCCCTCAAAGGTCCCACCTCTCTCCTGAAGATGTACACTTCATTCCCCTTCGGCACTGAATTCCCACCCAGCTCCAAATTCCCAATGCCCTCACTCTGGCTGAAACACACTCCAGCTGCGTTCTCTCTCCCAGTGACGTGCCCAGGCTCACTGGTCACGCGCTTGTTAAAACCACCGCCTTCTGTCAACATGAGGTAAGCTAGGATGACTCACACACCAGTCTTAAATTCCTAAACGTTCACATTTACTGAGGCTCTAATCAGACTTCAGTTGATTGAAGATTAAGTGGCACAGTAAGAAGTTTCACAACACCAGGTTAAAGTCCCACAGGTTTATTTGGTAGCACGAGATTCATCAGGTGAGCAGCGCGCTCTGAAAGCTCATGATACCAAGTAAACCTGTTGGGCTTTAACCTGGTGTTGTGAGACTTCTTACTGTGCCCACCCCAGTCCAACGCCAGCATCCCCACAACTTAGCTAATTGGGTCGTTGTGTTTTAAGATTTTGTGGTAGCTTTTAAAAAGTAAAATCATCAGCTTACATCAAAGCAAAGCAGAGGGGAGAGAGAGCATTCAGGCATTTGGTGAAGAGTTAATAAGGTAGAATGGGAGTGTGAGTTTGGTATAAGGAACAGGTGAGAGAAATGATCCAGTGGAATAAATGAACACTTAAAGGAAAGGAACAGGTAAGCGAGATACCGATGGGATGTGGGTAATAAAAGAGACATTATGGAAGAAATGATAGTAGACAGAGTAGTACAGGATTACAGATGGGATTCATTTGGTGAACATGATGTGGAGATGCCAGCATTGGACTGGGGTAAACACAGTAAGAATTCACACAACACCAGGTTAAAGTCCAAAAGGCTTATTTCTAGCAAACGCCGCTAGCTTTTGGAACTGGCTGTTTCATCGTCAGGTGGGTGGGAATTCATTTGGTGAATACAGAGAACAACATTGGTCATAAAAAGAGACACTTAAAGGCATTCTAAGAACTAAAATTCAGTTTAGGTGATAGCTATGGGTGAAGGAACAAGCTTTTAAAAAAGAGATCAAATAGACACTAATGGACAGTTGAAAGCTCACAACACTGTTTTCTGAGTTTGGGATAATTTTAAACAAATGATGATGTTATTTAAGAAGATGAACAACCAACCAAAATACGTTACTGCCCAGAATTGAATTGAAAGGTTTGATTTCTGTTTTAAAGATGTTATTATGTTGTAGAAGTCAGTAAGGAACAGAGGAAATCCAGCGGACTGCAGGAAGGTTATATTTTATGTGCAAAGATTTCTCACTGGGAAGGGATAAGACAAATATTGGGGCCTTTTAACTGTTGCAGAAATTTTGTGGAGGATTTTGCTGTACTTTACAGAACCTGATTAAGGGGAGAAAGGCGAGTATTGAGGAAGTAGCATGGGGAGACATGGGGCCCGAGTTTACCAAAAACTCCTGCCTGTTTTCGGGCATGAAATCGCGGTAAATTTGGACGCTGGGCCTTTAACGCGATCTGCACCCGAAACTGGGCAGATCGCAGCTTTACCGACACCTGATTCAGGCAGGGGTCTGATCCGTGCCCCAATCGGGCGGCTCGATGATTTAAATGCATTAGCATGCATTTAGATCGACTTAATGAACCGCGCGCCCAACTCTGCTGACAAATCCCACTTTACTGTCTTTGGATCCGTTCCAGATCCGCGCTGTGATCATCCTGCAGAATAAAAATCCGAAGCGGATTCCTGTTCTGCAGGGGAATCTCCAAAGCCCATCCTCCTAGACCATCCTTCACAGACCCCATCACCGCCCCCCACTAATCACCCCGACAACACCCACAGCGCCCCCCCCCAACCCCGGATCAGACCCCTGGGAGGGAGGTCCCCCTGCAATCGGAACCCCCCCCCACCTCCCCGGCAGACCCGTCCCACAATCGGACCCCCCTGGGAAGCAGGTCCCCCCGCGTTCGAACCTCCCCCCCCCACCCCCGCAAAGAGACAGGCTCCCCCCCACCCGCCCCCTCCCCACCCCGGCAGACCCACCCACCCCCCTGCAAATCGGACCCTCCCCGGGAGGCAGGCCCCTCCTCGGCAGAGCAGACCCCCAACCTACCTCGAAGGCTGCTCTCCCTCCACCATCCTTCTGACCTGCAGTCCATCGAGAGCCTGCAGCACCTTCCTGGCCTTCCGCTGGTGTCTGCTGGAGGAGGGGGGGTGGGGAGGGGCTCAGATGGATCTCTGGTTGTTGGGAGGGGCGTGTTGGAAGATGGGGAGGGCGGATAGATTTGGGAGAATCTTGCAAACTGAAAATAACGTACCATCTTCTCTGTGCTGCCTAATTATCGATGGGAAAGGTAATTAAACCACAGTGTCCTAGTGAGCAATTAGTGACCTGAATGTCCCTGTAGCCATGAACCAGGTGCTCAAATGTTCAGAATCATGTGGTGAACCTGGAAGAATTGTCCCTGTGGTGGAACTTGGTTGGAAATAAGATTCAAGGAGGTTATTAAATCTGGGAAGTTTGTATTGGCAACTCTTCTCTCACATTCCATTGCAGATGTGCCCCTACTTATGAAAGTGACTTGTATGGTCAACATTGGGTGCAGCTAATCTGCCTCTGGAGCAGCCGTGGACCCTTTCTTTCACCTTGTTTTCATCTGAACATTGCACAGAATTAGAGGAATTCCCTTTGGAAGATAATGTCAAACTTATAATCGCAGGAACTAAAAACCCAACAGTCAAGAATTTGGGAAAATATTTCAAAATATGGATTGGGGGATATATATTTCCATATCACGCCTGGATCC
The DNA here is from genome assembly GCF_965287045.1 of Carcharhinus amblyrhynchos. Lineage (NCBI taxonomy): Eukaryota > Metazoa > Chordata > Chondrichthyes > Carcharhiniformes > Carcharhinidae > Carcharhinus > Carcharhinus amblyrhynchos. Next base: position 138,334,594 of record NC_137327.1, read on the forward strand.
GGCCCTTGGGCTCCAATTGGTAAAATCAGGCCTATGGAAGCACAAGCATTTTAAAACAGGCCATGACCAAAAGCCCCAGCCCTGGATCTACCGGATCTTACCAAACTATTTCACCTTTTCTTTGTCAGGAGAGTGATGGAGCACAAGCTGCAGAAGTATCCAATGGCATGGGAATAGATAGATTCAATAGCCAGGAGAATGCAGTGATGTGTAAGGGCTTTAACATGTGCCTCCGGGGTTCTGAGTGTCCAAGCCAATTACCTTGATGGGAAAAATAAGTCTCTACAGCCCACACACAATCGTTCAGCTTTTAGAAGCAGGGACGCTAAAAGGAGTTTCTGATGGAAGACGTTCAAAGCAGGAGTCAAATTTTTTGCCAGGAGACAAACATCGAGAGAGATCAGCAGAGATATAAGAGAAAATCCTGCAGGAGGGTTAACAGTGCAAGGAACAAAGCATGAATGTATAGCGGAAGTGGCAGAAGGAGCAAGCAAAGGGTTAGCAGAGGAACCACTCACAGGAGACAGAGTGATTAATCTGTATGTAGATGGAGCCAAGAAGTATGTCAATGGCTAATCCCACATGGCATTGGCAGTGTTGAATGTTGAAGGAACAGTGATTGCAGGAGAACAAATCCCAGGGTGTAATTCAGCACAAGTAGCAGTCATTAACTTTGACCAATGCTTTAGAGTGGGGTAAAGGAAAATGAGTAAATGTGTTCACAGGTAGCCTTTAGTATAGTCCATGACTACATGACAGCTTGGGGAAGAAGGGGATTTGTAACATCTTGTGGGGGGACATATCCAGCATGAGTATCTAATCAGGAATTTATTTCAGGCAGCTCACAGTCCCTTAGAAGCTGCAGTAATAAAAGTACAGGCCAATAGACAATTTCCACCCTGTTCCAGGAAGAAAACAGTAGAGCAGATAAGCAGCTGAAAACCTGCTACAACAGAATTTGGAAGGAATCCAAACAGCAAGTGTGGCAGCAGCACAGGCCAGGGATGTCCCAGACATCGATGTGAAATAGATACAGGAACAGGCGTCAGAGGCAGAGAAACAGGAATGGGAATAACATGGAGGAGAGGGAAGTCGAGATAGCCTATGTAGAAGGGACGGTAGAATAGCCCCAGAAGTAATACAGCGGACTAGCACACACGGACGGGGACCTGCAGTGTACCGAATGGAACCAAGTTGTTCCTGCAAGGTCAGGATGGGTAATCAACCACACCTAAAGGACCATGGGAAAAATTACGGATGGATTTTACAGGGTCCTTACTCAGAATGCAAGGGAAAACCTGTTACCTGGTAATTATTGATCAGGTTACTCAGTGGATAGAGACATTCCTATGCAGAGATGTTACAGTCAAAACAGTGGCATTGATTTTAGTAAATGAGGTAATATCCAGGTGGGATATGCCTCATCAGTTAGATTCAGATTAGAAAACCCACTTCACAGGGAACATTTTAAGACAAGCCTGTAAAATATTAGGAATAAAACAAAGATTTCACACACCCTACCACAACCAGAGCAGTCTAATCGAGGTTATTTTACAGGAAGGAAACAATTGGGTGTGAGCTTTGCCTGCAATATTGTTACGACAAAGAATTAGTCCTCGAGGAACAGGGTCAACCCCTTCTGAACTGATAACAGGAAGACAAATGCATCTCCCAGAGGATGTGATATCAGGTGGTGGAGAACTTGAAATCAACCAAAGCATAGTGTTTCAGCGCACAAGACATTTAATTAATCATTTACATTCTCAGTTACCCTACAACAGCACAGAGACTGGACGGGCAATAGCAGAGGAAAGCGCTCCTAAGTTACCTACACCAGAGAATAAGGTAATGGTGAAACTCGTGATAGACAGGGAAGGAGTAGGGGTCAAGTGGGGAGGCCCTCGTAATATAATCATTGCAGGACAAACACGTGCTCTCGTTGATGAGAAACCCAGGCTGTGATGATGACACTGAACTCAGTTAAAAGTATCTCAGTGAGTAATCCTGAAGTGGTAAGTATCAGTAGATCATCTCAGTGGATTTATAATCCTATGATCAAGGGGTAATGATACTCTTTCTGGTAGTTCAAGAACTTTGCTGGACTAATTTGAATTTTTAGAATAGCAATTAGGTTAAGTCGGATAATAGCGCAAAATAATCAGGGGCTTTTAGAGGGGAAGGGACAGGAATGATTGTATTAGTAAAGAACTAATTTAATGCTGCGAGACAACAGACTTATATTTTATAGAGTTGTGAAAGCTCTTAAAAAAAAAGACAAACCAATCCCAAGTTCACATCCCAGCAGCAGGACAAGAAGAGCACATCAAGTGTACCATGATTGTAATGTGGGATAAAATTGAATTTTGTTCATTTAACATTGACCAATTTGTGTGTAAAGTGGGAATTATGGCAGTTGTTATAATAAATGCATGTGTTTCCATTTTTTTTCCCAGTATTGAATATGCAGATATTGGGTCAAATGGGACCAGCATCTAAGATCATTCAGCATCTTCCTCAGGAAACACAGATTAATACTTATATTTGGCACACACACGAGGACATTCCATATTAGGATTTTGAAGTTAGGAAGTAGTTTCACAACAGTGAGGTCTATGCAGGAAAGCTAACTGTATGTAGAGGGACACACTTGCTCGTAATTTAGTAGAATCAGCTCCTAGTCTAGATTTAAAGCAGCACCTATACCGAGGGAAATCTACTGCATACAGAAGTTGGGAAGTTCTAGAAAAACTTAGGGGTAAGCAAAAGTGATTATACAATAAGTCCAACCTGAATCCACCCAGTAATGACCAATCATGTAATATTGCTTCAGTGAACCATAATATCCATCTTAAAAATGGTACATTGATTTCGTAGAGCCTGGCTCCCTGTTGGATGAGGGGGTTAGACTATGAAGAGAGACTAAATAGACTGGGTCTGTACTCGTTGGAGTTTAGAAGGATGAGGGGGGATCTTATAGAGACATATAAGATAATGAAGGGGATGGATAGGGTAGAGGTAGAGAGATTCTACCTGCTCAGAAACGACAGCAGGACTAGGGGGCACAGCCTCAAGATAAAGGGGGGGACAGTTTAGATCAGAGTTGAGGAGGAACTTCTTCACTCAAAGGATGATGAATCTCTGGAGTTCTCTGCCCGTTGAAGTGGTGGAGGCTACCTCGCTAAGTATTTTTAAGACGCGGGTTGATGGGTTTTTGATAAGAGAGGGGATTAAGGGTAATGGGGAGAGGGCGGGAATGTGGAGCTGAGCCACGACAGATCAGCCATGATCTTATTGAATGGTGGGGCAGGCTCGAGGGGCTAGATGGCCTAATCCTGCTCCTATTTCTTATGTTCTTATGGATGGAAGGGATCTTGCTATCCTAAAGAAATTGCCGTAATATAAAAACCCCACCCATGTCTACCAAGATATCAGCGAGCTATGACAGAAGGAGAACAGTTTTCAGCATAATATTTACTCAATACAAAGTAGTTAAATCAATGTGAGAGAAGATTGTGTGCTCTATTGGGAGCAAGTTGCCAATACAGAAGCTACCCTCGCAATGGTCAATGCTGAGATGGTTTCCATGCACACAGAGGGATTATAATGGCATTGGATTGCGTGTTGGCAGCAAAGGGAGAGACATGTGCAGTAACAGGATCAGTGTGTTGCACTTATAGAACAAACAGTTCAGTAAACATAATTAATCTTGTTGTACACATCAAGAAGGAGGTGGAGAAACTCAAAGATCCTGAACCATTTACCATGGTTGGCTCTCAGACTGGATAGGCTCTTCAGGAACACGACCCTGGGAGGGATTATATTATTTTCATTGTGATCCTAGTGTTAGTCGTAATTGTGATCAGATACGGAACTGCACAACTTTCTAAGTCCACAGGAGGAACAGCATCAGCGACGACAGGTCGGGTAAGGAAGAAGAAATTCAGAAAGTCAAAATATTTACTAAGGATGAAGTTTAGTTACTTAGATACATCCATTTAGTGGCCTTAATTGGGCCTTGGCCAATGGCCAAAATGGGGGACTGATGTAGGGGGGCTAATTAGGCTAATAAACACACAAGGATAGATTTAGGAGCACTAACACAACACTAACCTTAGAATGAATAATCTTGGATGTTGGGTACATAAGCCAGCCAGGGCTGTTGCCATTGAAGACAGCTCTGTATAATTAACAAATATTTCTCATTTAAAACCTGTATTTCGAATTTACAAGATCGATGTGTTTTGCTTTTGGTTACGTTTTGTGATACTTCAGTCAGTGACTAAATACAGCAGGCCCTAGTGGGAGAGGGAAGGGACAATAAATCTAGTGAAAGCAGTAATGCTATCAGCAGTGGTCAGGAACAAGATGGCTACCAATGCTTACCTTATGAAGAGGATCATAAACTCTTGAGGGATAATGCAGTGGCGAGCAGACATGAAGAATTTCTCAGAGTCAGATGAGAGTCAATTTAATGGGAATCATCCTCCCATTTCAGTGTCCAGCATCTCATGTTGCTGGACAACAGAAGGGAGATAACATCCGTAATTAACAGCAAATGAAATTCCATGAGGTCAGGATGTCATAGAGTCACAGAGGTTTACAGCATGGAAACAGGCCCTTCGGCCCAACTTGTCCATGCCGCCCTTTATTTTTAAAACTCCTAAACTAATCCCAATTGCCCGTATTTGGCCCATATCCCTCTATACTCATCATACCCATGTAACTATCTAAATGCTTTTTAAAAAATAAAATTGGACCCACCTCTGCTACTACCTCTGGCAGCTTGTTCCAGACACTCACCACCCTCTGTGTGAAGCAATTGTCCCTCTGGACACTTCTGTATCTCTCCCCTCTCACCGTAAACCTATGCCTTCTAGTTTTAGACTCCCCTACCTTTGGGAAAAGATATTGACTATCTAGCTGATCTTTGCCCCTCATTATTTTATAGACCTCTATAAGATCACCCCTCAGCCTCCTACGCTCCAGAGAAAAATGTCCCAGTCTATCCAGCCTCCCCTTATAACTCAATCCATCAAGTCCGGTAGCATCCTAGTAAATAATTTTTGCACTCTTTCTAGTTTAATAATATCCTTCTATAATAGGGTGACCAGAACTGCACACACAATTCCATAAGAACATAAGAACGTAAGAAATAGGAGCAGGAGTAGGCCATCTAGCCCCTCGAGCCTGTGTGGTCTTACCAATGTCTTGTACAACTTCAACAAGATGTCCCAACTCCTGTATTCAATGTTCTGACCAATGAAACCAAGCATGCCGAATGCCTTCTTCACCGCTCTGTCCACCTGTGACTCCACTTTCAAGGAGCTATGAACCTGTACCCCTAGATCTCTTTGTTCTGTAACTCTCCCCAACGCCCTACCATTAACTGAGTAAGTCCTGCCCTGGTTCAATCTACCAAAATGCATCACCTCGCATTTGTTTAAATTAAACTCCATCTGCCATTCGTCAGCCCACTGGCCCAATTGACCAAGATCCCACTGCAATTGGAGGTAACCTTCTTCACTGTCCACCACGCCACCAAATCTGGTTCGTCTGCAAACCACCATGCCCCCTATATTCTCATTCAAATCATTAATATAAATGACAAATAACAGTGGGCCCAGCACTGATCCCTGAGGCTGGTCACAGGCCTCCAGTTTGAAAAACAACTCTCTACAACCACCCTCTGGCTTCTGTGAAGAAGCCAATTTTGTATCCATTTAGATACCTCACCCTGAATCCCGTGAGATTTAATCTTATGCAACAACCTACCATACGATACCTCGTCAAAGGCCTTGCTAAAGACCATGTAGACAACATCAACTGCTCTGCCCTCATCAACCTTCTTGGTTACCCCTTCAAAAAACTCAGTCAAATTTGTGAGACATCATGTATTGTTATTGGCTGGAGTTAATGACAGGCTGATTATTGACTAATTTGTATTAATGTTTACTGGATAATGCCCGTGGGAAAGGAGGGCAATGTGATTTGGTAAATGTGTAATTCCTTTACGGGGTGTTGTTTTCCAGACTGACATCCAGCTGCCTGTATTCCATACCCTGAATGCAGGGCTTCCTCGTAGCATTCTCCCAATTGATTGTTTGATTAAATAAAGTCACGTCTTTAAAATCAGTACACTGCATTTGACTCTTTATATTAAGCTTAAGTCTGAGCAAATACATGGTCTCGAGAGGAGACCCCTGTCTACACTTACCAATAGAACATAAGAACATAAGAAATAGGATCAGGAGTAGGCCATCTAGCCCTTCGAGCCTGCCCCGCCATTCAATAAGATCATGGCTGATCTGTCGTGGCTCAGTTCCACATTCCCACCCTCTCCCCATAACCCTTAATCCCCTCTCTTATCAAAAACCCATCAACCCGCATCTTAAAAATATTTAGTGAGGCAGCCTCCACCACTTCAACTGGCAGAGAATTCCAGAGATTCTCCACCCTTTGAGTGAAGAAGTACCTCCTCGACTCCGTTCTAAACCGCCCCCCCTTTATCTTGAGGCTGTGCCCCCTAGTCCTACTATCCTTTCTGAGCGGGAAGAGTCTCTCCACCTCTATCCTATCCATCCCATTCATCATCTTATACATCTCAATGAGATCTCCCCTCATTCTTCTAAACTCTAACGAGTACAAGCCTAGTTTATTCAGCCTCTCCTCATAGCTTAACCCCCTCAACTCCGGCATTAGTCTAGTAAACCTCCTTTGCACTCCCTCCAAGGCCAAAATATCCTTGCGTAAGTACGGCGCCCAAAACTGCACACAGTACTCCAGCTGCGGCCTCACCAATGCCCTATACAGCTGCAGCAAGACCTCCCTACTTTTATATTCAATCCCCTTCGCTATGAAGGCCAGCATCCCATTCGCCTTCCTGACCACCTGCTGCACCTGCAAGCTGGGTTTTTGCGACTCATGCACAAGGACCCCGAGGTCCCTCTGCACCGTCGCCTGCTGCAGTTTTTCTCCACGTAAGTAATAATCCTTCCTACCATTATTCCTACCAAAGTGGACCACCTCGCACTTGCCAACATTAAATTCCATTTGCCAGTTCCTGGCCCATTCGCCCAGCCTATCTAAATCCTTCTGTAGACTCTTCCCACCCTCCACACAATTTGCCGTTCCACCAATCTTGGTGTCATCAGCAAATTTCGACACCATACACTCGGTTCCCTCCTCCAGATCATCTATATAAATGGTAAATAGCTGAGGCCCCAGCACCGACCCCTGGGGCACTCCACTAGTCACCATCCGCCAATCCGAATATCACCCATTGACCCCCACTCTCTGCCTCCTATTTGACAACCAATCCTCTATCCACGCTAACACCCTACCCCCAACTCCATGTCTCCTGACCTTCTGCAATAACCTCCTGTGAGGTACCTTGTCAAACGCCTTCTGAAAATCAGGAAAGACCACATCCACCGGCTCTCCTCTATCCACCGCCCTAGACACATCCTCATAGAACTCCAGTAAATTTGTCAGACACGACTTCCCTTTAACGAAACCGTGCCGCGTCTGCTCTATCAAGCAATTCCCCTCAAGATGCCCACTCAGTGACCCACTCAGCTCCAAGTTCCCGACACACTCACTCTAGCTGAAACACACTCAGCTGCAGTCTCTCTCCCACTGGCATGTGCAGGCTCACTGGTCGAATGGCTCACAGAGTGCTTTTGCGCTTATCAAATTGAGGCATGTATACGCGACACTGAGACAATTCCCCGTTTCAGGCCCATGATCTCAGCATTAAACAATACAAAGCTAACTATAGTACGGCCAGATGCAGAGTATAGGTACGTACCTTCTGCTCTTAGTCCAAGGCCAGGAACAGACAGCTGACACCAGCGAAATGTTTCAGTTTCCGGATCTAGCCTGAACACTGGGGTGGCACACTGCACAATGAAAATCAAGAACTGAAAAATGATGGCTATCTCCCAAAGATTTTCTCGCTGTCTACATAACTAGTGCATAAGAATAGGGAAGGAAGAACCTCACTAAATTACTGTCAGCATATCTGCTGGTTGTGATATTGGCGAGATGGGGTAGATTTATAGATGTTTCCTCCTGTTGGGGAAAGCTAAAACTAGGGGGCTTAAATATAAGACGGTCACTAATAATTCCAAGTGTGAATTCCAGAGAAACCGTTATTTAACCAAGGAGTGTTTGGAATGTGGAACTTGCCGTTGCGTGCTGTGATTGAGGGAATTGGACATAAGGGACTAAAGTAATTCAAGAAGGCAGTTCTCCGCCACCTTCTCAAGGGTAATTAGGGATGGAAATAAATGATGGCCCAACCAACCATGCCCTCATCTCATGAATGACATTTTTTAAAAAAAGGGGAAACGCAATTGAAGAATGTACTGAGGGGTTTTTTTATTCATATGTGGAACATGGGCATCACTGGCCTCTTTCTGCACTGTGGGGATTCTCTGCTTCTACGATAACGGACTTTAAAACTTTCCCCACTACCAACGTCAGACTGACTGGTCGATAATTCCGTTTTCTTTCTACCTCCTTTTTTAAATAGTGGGATTACATTCGCTACCTTCCAATCTGTAGGAGCTGATACAGAGTCAATGGAATCTTGGAAGATGACCATCCATTATTTCTAGGGTCACTTCCTTAATTCATCTGGGATGTAGATTATTCGGCCCTGTGGATTTATCAGCCTTCAATCCCAACAAATTCCTCAAACCCATTTCTCTACTAATACTGATTTCCTTGTTCCTCCCTCTTACTAAATCCTGTGTTCCCCAACATTTCTGATGTTGTATTTGTGTCCTGCTTTGTGAAGACAGAAATAAAGTATGCATTTAGCTTTTCAGCCATTTCTTTCTTCCCCATTACATATTCTCCTGTTTCTGACTGTAAGATGAAATTTGTCTTCACCAATCTTTTTCTCTTGACATACTGATAGAAACTTTTACTCTCAGCTTTTATGTTCCCTGCAATCTCACTCTCATACTCTATTTTACTCCTCGTAATCAATCCCTTGGTCCTCCTTTGCTGAATTCTAAACTGTTCCCGATCCTCAGGTCTGTTGTTTTTTTTATGTCTCTTCCTTGGATCTAATCATATCTCTAATTTCCTTTGTAAAACATGATTTGGTCACCTTTCCAGTTTTACTTCTGCGCTGAACAGGAATGAACAATTGTCGCAGTTCACTCATGCACTTTTTAAATATTTGCCATCGTCTATCTACCACCATATGTTCCCCAATCCATCAAAGCCAACTTGTGCCTCATGCCATCATAGTTTCCATTATTAAGGTTCAGGACCCGACCCTTAGAACCAACCACGTCACTCTCTATCTAGATGAAAAATTCTATCATGTTATGGTCACTCATCCCCAAGAGGGTCTCACACAATTATATTGCCAATTATTCCTTTCTCATTAGACAATATCCAATATAAGATGGCTGGTTGTCTAGCTGGTTTCTCAATCCATTGCTCCAGAAAACCATCCAGTATTCACTGGAATTCCTCCTCCATGGTACTGTGACTAATCTATATGCAGATTAAAAGTACCTATAACTGAGAATGTTCCTTTATCATATTCCTATTTAATGTAATCTCCAACATCAACACTACTGTTTGGGGGACTACATACCACGCCCATTAATGATTTTTGCTCCTCAATGTTTCTCAACTCTACTCATATAGATTCCACATCATCTGAACTAATATCTTTCCTCACTATTGCGTCAATTTCTTCTTTAACCAGCAAAGCAACTCCACCACTTTTTCATTTTTGTCTGTCCCCTTCCTAAATACCCCTGGATGTTCAATTCTCATCCCTAGTCACCCTACAGCCATGTCTCCTTAATCCCAACTCTATCATACCCACTTCTAATCTATACTGCTTCTCTATTCCATAATTAATTAAATCAAAAACCTTCATACTCATCCTCAAATCCCTTTAGTGCATCAACCAGTCCAACTTTGCAATTTCTTAAATTTTAAGTGTGTAATATAATCCTGAGGGGATCTTTGCATGTTGCATAGATTCTGTAAGGCTGACAGAAAGCAAACATTCAACCAATACTTAAAAAGGATGACAAGTCTCTCCAAAGTTGTGGAAGTGTGTGGACTCCAGTGGTTTAGTAAACAACACTCAGCATGGATTTAGATGGAGGACGTTCTGAGTTACACACCCCCCACGACATTGTTGAGGATTTTACACGTAAAGCATGTAATGATACAATTCCCAGTGGAATACAGGATAACGTTATTCCACTTTGAGAAATTAGGTGTTTAACGGCAATGGTGGAAAATGGGTTGTGGATAAAGAAACAGAAATGGAGGAGGGCACAAAAGGAGAAATAATGTCAGCAGAGGTTGCAATGGGAGACTGGCTAATGACGAGCATGAAGATTTTTAATTTATTTCATGATGGGATAAGGAGCCAATATAGCTCCGAAACAACAAGGGTGCTGGCATGTAGGTCTTACTGCAAGACAGGAAACAAATGGCGAGATTGTGGAGAAATTGGTCTTTATGCAGGATGCAGTTAATGACGATATTGGAGAACTGAATCTAGAAAAAGCAGAAATGTGGATTAGGATCCTGGTGACTGTCCAATAGAATAGAGGTGAAGAGGTGGGTTTTAATCACAGCCAGAGCATGGATGGGAGGGTGAGCTGTGAAAAGGATGTAGAGATGCTTTAGTGTAACTTGGACAAGTTGAATGTGAATAAATGATTGGTCATCACAGAAAGTAGTGGAAGCCAGAATATATTTTCAAGAGGCAGTTAGATGCAGCACTTTAGTCTTCGGCTCTCAGGGAACACCCCCTTCAAGGGACCACGCTATCACATTCCCCAATGTCTCAGAACAAAGTGTAGGACATTGCCCAATCCATCATTCAAACCAGCCTCCCATCCATTGAGTCTACATTTCCGCTGCCTCGGACACACCCCGGACATTCTCTCTTCCACCTTCTTCTGTCAAGAAAATGATACAAAAATCTGAGGTCACACATCAACTGACTTAAGAACGGATTCTTTCCTGCTGCCCATCAGGCTTTTGAATGGACCTACCTTGCATTAAGTTGATCTTTCCCTACACTGTATCTGTGACTGTAACCCTATATTCTGTACTTTCTTATTTCTTTCTCTATGAACGGTATGCTTTGTCTGTATAGTGTGCAAGAAGCAATACTTTTCACTGTATCTTAATACACGTGACAATGATAAATCAAATCAAATCAATCCCGATTGTATTTGTACTCTAATCCTTATTGATCAAGACAAGGATCACCTATGCATTTTGACAGCTGGTTTAACTTGTCCTATCGCCAACAAAGATTTACAAATACTCTTGGCTCAAGATGGTGGAATGGTGATGACGGTGCTGGATTTATAATCCAGAGGCCCAGGCTAAAGCTCCAGGGTCATGGGTGTAAATCCTATCACAGCAGCTGGTGGAATTTAAATTCAATTAATATAATATGGAATCATAAACTTAGTCTCAGTGATAGTGAGTATGACAGCTATCATTGATTGTTGTAAAAACCCATCTGGTTCACCAATATCATTTAGAGAAGAAAATCTGGGTGGCAAAGTGGTTAGCATTGCTGCCTCACACCATCAGGGACCCTGGTTTCCTCCCACACTTCAAAGATGTGTGGGTTAGGTTGACTGGCCGTGCTAAATTGCCCCTGGGTGTCAATGTAAATAAGCAGGTTATGGGGATGGGGCCTGGGTGGGATTTCGATCTGGCCTACACGTGACTCCAGACCCACAGCAATTTGGAGTTTGGGGTGTATACTGCCCCTTGTGGGTCAGGTGACCCCTGGGGATTAGCTCCTCCCAGTGTGGGACCTGGCTGTGCAGTCTTAGATCTGACCATAAAACAGTGTAAATCTACAATAAAGAGCTCCCAGCGTTCAAGTTACCTCATGGTTCTTTAGGTACCCTAGGTTGATGGGTGCGTACAAAACAGTTTTTGCCAAACTTAATTGATATTTCCTAACATTCCCAGTAGAAGATGTTCTTTCAATAACTCAATTTGAAGCAGAACACTGGCCTGAATAAAGATTAGTATTTGTTTACAAATCCCTACCCTCTCTCCAGCCTGTGGGAGCCCGGGTACAGTCACTGGCCAGCACCAGGCCAGGCAAACTCAGCAACAGGGTATCCCCTTTCCAATAGCGTGACAAACCAAGTCCTTCCTTCAGGAGCCACACACTTCAAAAAACCTCGATGTGAATCTCTGGATAAGGTGGTGAAGGAGGACTGTGAATGTTAAACCTCTGATTATAAACAGGGAGAAGGATCAAAACAGCAATTCTAGACCAGCTTTACGCTGTAACTTTTAAAAACACCTGCTGGGTGACACAGTGGTTAGCACTGCTGCCTCACAGTGCCAGGGACCCAGGTTAACAAATCAGTGCTATCTTTAATTTATTATCACATACATTTATGAATGCTAATTCACTTTGTTCCTGATTATTCATAAATTCCCTATGGTGCAGAAAGGGGGCCATTTGGCCCATCGAGCCTGCACTGACTGCAATCCTACCCAGACCCTATCCCCATAACTTATTTACCCTAACATTAAGGGGCAATTGAGCACGGCCAATCAACCTAACCCACGCATCTTTGGAGTGTGGGAGGAAACCGGAGCATCCGGACGAAACCCACGCAGACACGGGGAGAATGTGCAAACTCCACACAGACAGTGACCCAAGCTGGAAATCAGTTCTAATCATGATACAGGTGGCATGGTGCACAATGGTTAGCTATGCTGCCTCACAGCGCCAGGGACCTGGGTTCAATTCCGGCTTTAGGTAACTGTCTATGTGGGGTAAGAACATAAGAAATAGGAGCAGGAGTAGGCCATCTAGCCCTTCGAGCCTGCCCCGCCATTCAATAAGATCATGGCTGATCTGAAGTGGATCAGTTCCACTTTCCTGCTCTCTCCCCATAACCCTTAATTCCCCTGTCTATCAGAAACCTATCTACCCGTGACTTAAATATATTTAGCGAGGCAGCCTCCACCACTTCAACACCAGAGATTCACCACCCTTTGAGTGAAGAAGTTCCTCCTCAACTCCAATCTAAACTGCCCCCCCCTTATCTTGAGGCTGTGTCCTCTAGTCCTGCTGTCCTTTCTAAGCAGGAAGAATCTCTCTACCTCTACCCTATCCATCCCCTTCATTATCTTATACGTCTCTATAAGATCCCCCCTCATCCTTCTAAATTCCAACGAGTACAGACCCAGTCTATTTAGTCCCTCTTCATAGGCCAACCCCCTCATCTCCGGTCTCAGCCAAGTAAACCTCCTCTGCACTCCCTCCAAGGCCAAAATATCCTTGCACAAGTGTGGTGACCAAAACTGCACACAGTACTCCAGCTGCGACCTCACCAATGCCCTGTACAGTTGCAGCAAGACCTCCCTGCTTTTATATTCAATCCCCCTCGCTATGAAGGCCAGCATCCCATTCGCCTTCCTGACCACCTGCTGCACCTGCAGGCGTTTGTACATCTGCAGGTGCAGCAGGTTTGTACGTTCTACCAGTGGCTGCGTGGGTTTCCTCCGGGTGCTCCAGTTTCCTCCCACATTCTGAAGGACGTGCTGGGTAGGGTGCATTGACCCAAACAGGCACCAGACTGTGGCGATTGGTGGAATTTCACAGTAACTTCATTGCAGTGTTAATGTAAGCCTTGTGACTAATAAATAAAATTAAATAATGAAACCAAATTAAATACTCTGGAAAGCAGGGTGGTGGAAGGGAATATGTTTTGATGTTTGATCATTTAGAGCATTGGACATTTAAATCTGAAAATGTTATTAAGAAAATCAGACTAGGTCACCAATAAATAATTGTTCATTTAAGGGATATTTAAATTTGATTTGCTTATCTCTAGAGTTTAGAAGAATGAGGGGAGATCTCATTGAGACGTATAAGATGATGAATGGGATGGATAGGATAGAGGTGGAGAGACTCTTCCTGCTCAGAAAGGACAGTAGGACTAGGGGGCACAGCCTCAAGATAAAGGGGAGGCGGTTTAGAACGGAGTTGAGGAGGAACTTCTTCACTCAAAGGGTGGTGAATCTCTGGAATTCTCTGCCCGTTGAAGTGGTGGAGGCTGCCTTGCTCAATATTTTTAAGAAGCGGGTTGATGGGTTCTTGATAAGAGAGGGGATTAAGGGTTATGGGGAGAGGGCGGGAAAGTGGAACTGAGCCACGACAGATCAGCCATGATCTTATTGAATGGCGGGGCAGGCTCGAAGGGCTAGTTGGCCGACTCCTGCTCCTATTTCTTATGTTCTTATGTTCTTATGGTATTGTGTTACATGGTATTATTGTGTTACTCCTGTCATTATAAATCTGATTCAAAATGGACCAGGAGATTCCACAATTATACACCCGTAACTTATACAAAACCTCACTTCTTGTCACATTTTTGTCACACTTTGCATCATTCCTATTCATTGTAACTAGAATTTGCCCATATTTGGAAGCTGGCTGAATCCTCACCTCGCGATAGAACAATCTGGCCACCAGGTGGTGCTGTCTTTACCCTATAACCCATTCAAAATTCTTTTTTTATATAACTTTCATTTGAAGGGAGGCCATCGCCATTTTCTATCTGTAATTGAAATTAAAATGTCCAAAATAATGGTTTAAACAACATTTTAAAAATGGTAAAGTGCACTGTTCACAACACTGTAACGTAGGGTGGAATCTTCTCAATCGGTAGGACCTCTGACCCCACGGTCCTGATCTTGGGTCAAGGCCTATCCACCTAAAGAGACAAGAAACAGGGAAATAAGAATACTGTCCTGAACTGGCCTTGAGTATTTTAAAATTGAATGTCAGCAAAAATTGGGGAATAAGAATGCTGGTCAGAATTGTTTATGGATTCTGGGCAATGCTCGTCCCTCCACTGCCCGACAGGCTCATGGTTCAGCAGAGATAAGATGGGTCTCTCGCTGGTTCTTCAGGTGGCAGACAAGCTCCCCCCATCTCCATAAAATCCCACCCATCATTACATTTTCATGCCTCTTAATTATTGAACAGAAGGAGGCCATTCAGGCCTTCGTGTCAGTGATGGTTCTTTGAAGGAACTGTCCAATTAGTCCCATTCCCACACTTTCCCAGAGCTCAGCACATTGTCTTCAAGTATTCAATTTAATTCCCTTGTGAATGTTAGTATTGAACCTGCTTCTACTCCTCCCCATTCAAACAATAACTATTTGTGGTCTAATTTTGCCCCCTTCGTATTGCTGCTGGATCTTTTGCTAACTGATGTAAATCTGTGTCCTCTGGTTACTGACCTATTCCCCAACTGATACTACTTTACGGCACAGTTCGACGCCAGCACACTGACTCGATGGTTAGCACTGCTGCCTCACAGTGCCAGGGACCTGGGTTCAATTCCCAGCTTGGGTCACTGTCTGTACAGAGTCCGCATGCTCTCCCCATATCTGCGTGGGCTTTCTCCAGGTGCTTCCGTTTCTTTCCATGGTCCAAAAGCTGGTGCTGGTTAGGTGCATTGGCCATGCTAAATTCTCCCTCGGTGTATCCGAACAGGCACCAGAGTGTGGCAAATAGGAGATTTTCACAGTAACTTCATTGCTGTGTTACGCAAACCTGCTTGTGATACTAATAAATAAATGTTACCTTATTTATTTAACCAAATCCTTCAAGATTCGAATTCCCCCTAAATTTCCTGTACAAATACCCCAGTTCCTCTAGTATCAGCTCACAATTGAAGTCATTCACCCCAGTATCATCTTTATAAATCTCTTCCACTCTCACAAAGACCTTGATACCTTTCCTCAAATGCAGTGACCAGAATTAACCTCAATATCTCATCTGCAGCTCAACAGTGATTTGTAATATTTTAATATAATTCCCTCGCTTTTGTACTCTAAGGTTGGGATCACCTGGTTTTCCTGCCATTGGGATTGACCCTGATACCAGGAGGCAGGAGCATCTCTGGATAATCCCTTCCATTCTGAAAAAAGCAACTGTTCACGTTACTCTGAGCTTTCTGTCCCTTTGCTAATTTTCATGCAGCCATTTAAATAATCCCATTTAAATTTAACAAGTCAATTTTGTTGATGACTCTATCATGTCTACTCCTGGAAGGTCTCTTCTCAGTTAAATGGTTCCAGTATCTCCTGTTTTTCATCACAACTGAATCCTTTGAATTGAGTGATTGCTTTCATGATTCACCTTCAGGACTTGAATGGTTCCGTAGCCAACTCGAGCTAACATTATGCAAGGTGCTGTCAGCCCAATCGCTTTACAGTCTCAGCAACACATTCTATAATTCGTGATAAATTCACTTTGCAATAATTGCGTTGTTTATTCCTGTGTCAGTGAAAGAAGCAAGTCTGTCATGATGCTAAGTCTTTTTCTGATCTCTCTCCCGTGTTTTGGGATGTTTGTGACATTAAATTTCCCTGCCAGCATTGCGTCACACCTTAGCACAATTATCTGTGCTATTGTTAAGGTTGCAAAAATTACGTAAGAGGCTCAGGAGAGCAATTTTATTCTGTGAAGTATGTAACTCTTAAGTGGGAGACTAATTCAATGTTTGTTGACTTACAAAATTGCAAATTTTCACCAATCCCTTGTGCTTGTACAAGAATTCCTGCCTCAAAGCTAAAGGGACTATGAACTCACATTGTGCTTTTGGAATTGAATTTCATATTTTTTTTGACACACTGCGCAAGTTTAAAAATATAGTGAAGTCCTTGACATTCTGACACAGTGAAGGACAACCCGAGAGGGAAAGTGGAAACTTGCAGCTAAATGAGAATCTCCAGCAACATTCACTTCTGTTGTTCCACTATTATTTTGTCCAACTGCAGTTGTGATGTTCTTCATTCCAGATTGGGACTCCTACTCAGGAAAGGAGTGACTTTGGCAATCTGCACTTGCTGTCCTTCTTGGGCAGCAACCTGATCCGAATCACAGCTCTGTGAATTAAAACTTCACAATGGAGTTGAAAACATGGGCCTCCCGTCTCTGCAAACCCTTCCCAAAGGAAAGCGCCCTGGTAGATCGGATTTTCGTTCCTGGGGTTGGGTAAGAATGGAATTTGCGGTCGTCACCTTTGGAAGGAGTTTGGAGATGGGCCAAATGGAAGGTCAGCAAAACTATAAAAAACATGAAATAAAACAAAATACAGCCCTCACCTCCTCCGACACTCCTCAAAAATTACCTGAGAGACTCAGGAGAGCAATTGTATTCTGTGAAGTACGTAACTCTTAAGTGGGAAACTAATTCAATGTTTGTTGACTTACGACTTCATGTCTTCGCCCCCCTCTCACTGCCCACCCTCCCTCCCCCCCCCCCCCCCCACACACACACACACACACACACACACCCCCCCGCCTCACTGCCCACCCTCCATACCAATCCATGCATTGCAATCATCCCCAGGGCCCCTTACAGTCCCTATGACAACTTAGTGTCAACTCATGCCAATCCATCCACCATTCTTTGCCCTTACATCCTCCATGCCAACTCACCCAGTATCTGTTGATGAATTCACTATTATCACAGGAGGGCTCCTATCATTTCACACTTTGATTAACAGCTTCAAATGCTTCTAAAGTCTTTGAAACGGGACAACGAACATAAATATTTGTTTTTATAAGGGGTTAAAGGCTGCAAATGGATTTTTATAACTGAGCATTTTATTTAAATAGTGAATTCATCAATAGGTACTTAAGTACTTTATTTATTTAAGCTTGGGTCCTATGGTATGTCCATGATGAATACAGCAAGACAGGTAGTAGGACTTGGCATGAAGGGCCAGGGGTGATGGAGGGGGTGTCAGAAGGGGTCAAAATGTGGCCAGACAGGCACCCTACCAATACATGCCAAAGGCAGTGAGAGTGGAAGTGATTCTTGGTCAACTATTTGTTGGAAAGAAATTGAATCCTCGACAATCACTATTCATAGATCTGGGCTATGACATGTATGTAAAAATGTATGTTGCCACAGCAACTTAGACTTACTAGGGGTGGGGGGGGGGGTGGTTCTAGTTGGCTCAGTTGGCTGGTCGGCTGATATGGATCAGATTGGTGCTGACAGTATAGGCTTTGATACCTGTTCTGTCTGTGGAGGTATTCACGGTTCTGTGGCTTGTCTGTGGACAGAGAACTCAAGAAGAGTTCGCTTTTGAAAGCCATAATTAAAGCTGCACCTACCATACTCTCAGGCAGTGTATTCCAGCTCTGAACCACTCGCTGCTGAAAAAGATTTTCCACGTGTCATTGGTGCTTCTTTTGCCAATCACCTTAAATCAAGATCCTCTGGTTTACAACCATGGCAACACAGGGATATTGAAATACGAGCAAGAGTAGGCCATTTGGCCCCTTGAGTCTGCTCCACTGTACAACCAGATCATGGCTGATCTGCCTCAAGGCCATTTTCCTGCACTATCCCCATATCCTTTGACAAATGTAATAAATAGGAATCTATTGATTTCTGTCTTGAACCCACTCAATGACTGAGCTTCCACAGTGCTCTCGGAGAGAGAATTCCAAAGATTCACCACTCTGAGTGAAGAAATTCCTCCTTATCTCAGTCCTAAACAGCCCACCCCTTATTCTGAGGTTGTGCCTTCTTGTTCTAGATTCCCCCAAACAGGGGAAATATTCTTGCTGCATCTACCCTGTTGAACCCTATTTCAATATGGTCAGCCCTTGTTTTCCTGAAGTTTAGAGAATACAGGCCCAGTGTCCTCAATCCTTTCACAAACAGGAACAGTTTCTCCCTAGCTGTCCACTCCAGACTCTTCATGATATTGAACACTGCTCCCAAATCTCCTCTAAAGAGAACAATCCTTGCTCCATTAATCTGCACTGATAAATGAAGTGCCTCATTCCCAAATGGGACCAATTTCATAAACTCTTTTTACACTCTCTAATATAGCTTCACATCTTTCTGAGAATTCAATGTCTAGAATTGGAACCAATAGACCAGATGAGGCTGAACCAACGCTTTACACGGATTCATCATCATTTCCTTGTTTTTGTTCTCCGTGAAATGTTCTGGCTGTTCCCGCTGTCGGGATCTTTTGGTCCCAACAACAGCGACTCCTCCCCACCGCAGATTTCCCAGCGACAGAAGGTGCAAACATTTGGAAAATGCATTGACAATAGCGGGACTGGGATATCCTGCCACTGGCCAATGGCTATCCGTCTCCGTTGTTGGAAAACTTGCCGCATTAAGGTGGAAAATCCCACCTTTCACCTCTATTTACAAAGTCTGGGATACCGTACATCTTATCAACTGCTTTCCCAATCTGTCCTGCCACCTTCAATGATTTGTACATATGTCCTCAAAGTCTCTCTGCTCCTGCAGCCCATTAGAATTGTAACTTTCATTTCACTTTTCCTCTCCTCATTCTTTTAATGAAAATGTATAATTTCACACACGTGTTTGAAATATAATTGGGAATAGTATAATTACGAGCGTAGACACTGTTCTCTGTGACCAGGGGCGAGGGTCCTGAAAGTTATGTTGTCTACTTGGTGCCAGGATTGGGGGTCTCTCATCTGGGCCATGGAGGAACATGGAGTGGGGGGGTAAAATTCCTGTTTCCAAGGTCCATGTAGGTACCAACAACACAGGTAGAACAAGGATGGAGATTCTGCTGAGGAACTATGAGCAGCTATGGGTTAAATTAAAAAGCAGAACCAAAAAGATAATAATCTTTGGATTACTAACTGAACCAAAGCTAACTGGCACAGGATCAATAAGATTAAAGAGGGAAATGCATGCCTCACAGGTTGGTGTGGGAGTAATAGGTTTGAATTCATGGGACATTGGCACCAGTACTTAGAAAGGAGGGAGGACAAGCCCTCCGTATACGCAGGATCTGCTCAGATGAGGAGAATCGCAACAGACATCTCCAAATGCTGAAAGATGCCCTCATAAGAACAGGATATGGTGCCTGACTCATCGATCGACAGTTCCGACGCGCCACAGCGAAAAACCGCACTGACCTCAGAAGAAAAACACAGGACGTGGCGGACAGAGTACCCTTCGTCGTCCATTACTTCCCCAGAGCGGAGAAGTTACAATATCTTCTTCGGAGCCTTCAACATATCATTGATGAAGACGAACATCTCGCCAGGGCCATCCCCACACCCCCACTTCTTACCTTCAAACAACCGCACAATCTCAAACAGACCATTGTCCGCAGCAAACTACCCAGCCTTCAGGAGAACAGTGACCACAATACCACACAACCCTGTCACAGCAACCTCTGTAAGACATGCCAGATCATCGACATGGATGCCATCATCTCACGTGAGAACACCATCCACCAGGTACACGGTACATACTCTTGCAACTCGGCCAACGTTGTCTACCTGATACACTGCAGGAAAGGATGTCCTGAGGCATGGTACATTGGGGAGACTATGCAGATGCTATGACAACTGATGAACGAAGATCGCTCGACAATCAGTTTCTAGTCAGAGAACACTTCAGCGGTCACGGGCATTCGGCCTCTGATCTTCGGGTAAGTGGTCTCCAAGGCGGCCTTCACGACACACGACAGCACAGAGTCGCTGAACAGAGACTGATAGCCAAGTTCCGCACACATGAGGACGGTCTCAACAGGGATCTTGGGTTCATGTCACACTATCTGTAACACCCGTGACTTGCCTGGACTTGCAACATCTCACTAACTGTCCTGTCTGGAGACAATACACATCTCTTTAACCTGTGCTTAACCCTCTCTCCACTCACATTGTCTGTACCTTTAAGACTTGATTATCTGTAAAGATTCACATTCCAATCATTATTCTGTAAATTGAGTTTGTGTCCTCTTTACGAATACAACTCCTCACTCACTTGAAGAAGAAGCCGAAAGTTTGTGCTGCCAAATAATCCTGTTGGATTTTAACCTGGAGATGTGAGACTTCTTACAGTGCCCCCCATAATGGCCAGGTCCAAATTGGTCAGTCCCAGATCCATCTGCAGTGGCGTTTGGAAAGAGTGTGGAATGATGGATCATTATTATTGGCTGCATAGGCCCAGCACCACCATAATCCCTCGCTTGGACCACTGCCCCCCCTTGTAGGAGCTGCCAACACCACACAGTCCACGGTGCCATGTGTGACCCAATCAGGGTTGTGTGAGATTCCCATCATGACAAATGCTGGCACAGATTCTACAGGTCAGTGTGCAGCCGTGGGCAATGCATACCCTTCAGCCATTGCTATGTTGCACATGCAGCATCTGTTACAGGCGTGTGCTGCTGGTCCGTGTCACAGGACACGGACAGACTGCAAAGCAGCACCAGATGTGTGTCCAGTGACAGCAGCTTCCGGGTCTGAACCTCTGCACCCCGGCCTGGAACAGCAGCTGCTTCATCTGGTTAGACCTCAGTCAGCACATGGTACACTCCTCCCCCATCCCGGAACGCCAGCACTCAGTCAAGTCCCTGATCACAACCCCGCAGCAACACATTGCCACTACAAAGTGCCCTGGGGGGGGGGGAAGATTGAGGAGGACTCCTTGAGGGTGCCTCCCACACTGAGCTACAGCCCTGCCCTGGAGGGGAATCGGAACTCACCCAGGAAGTTCTCAGAAAATAGAAGCCCCCCCCCAGCTCCCCATCCCAGATATCACTGGTCCATGGGCCAGCACCTGAAGAAAACAGTAAGAACACAACCAGGCATCTCCAGGGCCTGCCTGCAACATCTCCCATACTCCACCAGTGGCACTTACCTCCTCATTCCAGTTCAAGGCCACCACACCAGGCTCAGACTTTTATACACCTACTCTGATTCGTGCCAAAGTTACATCATGCCAAAGAGATGGGAGACGCAAACATGTTTGGCGATTGCTGTGTGGATCCTGATATTGGATATGCTAAGGTACGGTAACGAATGTAAATCAGCGGCACACCAGTTTTCAGCCCAGTCCTGGTGGCACCATTTTTTTTTCTGGTTGATAGACGCTCGCGCGTCGTAAACGCTCCGAGGGATCCCGCAAAATGACCGACACACGCATCTCCCAATCCGGCCAATCTGACCCGTATGAAAGTTTGCGGATCGCGATGGGAGAATCGCCCCCAGTGTTACAGACTGATGCACTGCTGTCACAGGAATCCCTTGGCCCATGTCGATTCATTAAAACTAGATGTGGGTGAATCTGACTTAACAAAAATCAATCTTTATAATTAAATGCAGTCATGTGAGCAAAATGATCCTTTTATACCATTCACTGAGGTAAGGGACTAACGTGCCCAAGGCATCATTTCAAAATATTTCCACATCAATCTGCAGTTCTGTTCTATATTCTGAATACTTGCACTATACAATTTAATTGATGTCTATTGTGCTGAAGTTAAATGTATCAGGCTATGAAAAGGTAATTTTCTCTTTATTTCTTTGCTAAGTAGTCCAATAAGTGAAGATAGAGTTCAGCAAAGGAACTGGTTTCAATGATTACCACGTTGGAAGAATACATGGAAGCTGGCTGCCTGAAACTCATCCTAAACAACCTTGGTTTTTCCATCTCCCTGAGACATTTAACAGAGTACCCATTTAAAAGACAAAATTATACCCACCTCTACATCTCCACTTCTGACCTCATGTTGGAGGAGAAATCATTGATGCAGCAGCTGAAGATGGTTGGGACAAGGACACGGGTGAACCGGGTGGTTTTTTTGTGAAAATTTGATAGTCCCACGTCAGCCAGAGACAAGATCTTCATTCAAGATTAAATTAAATTCCTGTTATGGGGTTTGAACTTGTGTCTCCAGAGTATTGATCCAGATCTCTGGATTATCAGTCCAACACTATCAGCACTCTCTCACCATTCTATTTATTACCCACGCAATAAAGACCTTTCATCATTCTGAAAGCTTCTGTAAATCCTCCTTTTGGTTTTAGTCAGTTCCAGTGGAAATAATCAGAATATCTCAAGTCCCTTCTCATAATAGTTCCTTGTCCTGGTGAAGTTGTTTTGTGCTCTTTATATGCTTTACATACCCTTTCTAAAATTGGCATCTGAAAGAGTGCAGTAGATTAACTGTGGCATAACCAATCGGCTGGAACCAATTTATCACCGCATACTTGTTTTTTTTTCATTCTATTCCAAATGGTATTGGCTGATTTTTAAAGGACCTCTTCCACTCACTCCCAGAATTTTGAAGAATTAATGGTCAGATTTTCACAGCCGGGCCAACCCCAGAGACCAATAAAGATGGTGGCTGGTACACGGATGCAGGATTCCCGCCTCTATTTCCAAATGGTCCAATTTTTATCAGGAGGAGAAAGGGGCAAGGGCACAAATCATACAGGTGGGAAACCCACTCTCAACAGGGCCATTTGAAATTAAAGATGAGTTTAAGCAGACCCAATTTTCACTTTTTCAAGTGCCTCAACCCTCAGCGTGGGAGTTATAAATTGATGGAGTAGATGTAAATACTTGTGAAGTGCAGATAAGGTCCATTCAAGTGTCACGATCTGAACTTGATAAACCCCAAGGCCTTTGAATATGAAATAAAAATCCGCAGCTGCAGTTGTCAGTTAGAATTTAAAAGAAATCCTCTGCTGGGCAGTTTTGATTAACAGGCCATCTGGAGATCTGAAATATAAACAAAGTGCTGGAAAAGTTCAACAGGCCTGCCAGCATCTACAGATGCTGTGAACCTCCAGACCAGGCTGAGCTTTTCCAGCACTTTGTTTTTTATTTCAGATCTCCAGCACCCACAGTTTTAGGTGTCAGCCTGGCAATGAGTTTGGTAAAAACCACTTGCATTCATTGATCTCTCACAAGAGCACAGGAATGGGAGGTGGTCATATTCATTCACCCGGAAAAATGGGAATACTTTTCCCCTTCCACTTTAGTATCCAAAGCGCATCAAAGGATCATTAAATGATCCATGGTTTTCACCTCCACAACTCTCTGGAAATGTATTCTGCAATTTCAGAAGATATAGGAGCAGAATTAGACCATTCGGTCCATCGAGTCCACTCCCCAAGTTGATACTCTCTTACAGAAAAGTTGCTGAAGAAACCTCCCCCAGTTTTTGCTGCTGTCCTTTTCTTTGCATTTTAGCCTCTTTACGATGTTGTATCTGCTTCCTGGTGCTAAGTTTTTACAAAGCAAAGAGAAGAAAACTGGAAAGGTTCAGCAGGTCTGGCAGCATCAGTGGGGGAAGAGAAAATATGAGTTAACGTTTCATTTCCATTCATCACGAATGGGGAAGAGGAAAAATCTATGAGGTGCTACACTGTAACTGGAGGGGATTGGAACAAACACGTAGCAAATTTAAGAATAAAACATGGATGATCCGGTGTGGGGGTGGGGGAGGGCACAACGGGGAGGGAAGGAATGTTTTGCATTGAGAACAAAGAACAGTACAGCACAGGAACAGGCCCTTCGGCCCTCCAAGCCTGCACCAACCATGAGCCCAACTAGACCATTCGTTTGTCTCCCTCTATTCCCAGTCTGTTCATGTGGCGATCCAGATAAGTCTTAAATGATCCCAGTGTGTCCACCTCAACCACCTTGCTTGGCAGTGAGACAAAAGTGTACAGAATATAAAAAAGGGGGTTAAGATGGGGGTGAGAGGTCTAAAGTTATTGAACTCAATGTTAATTTTTCTTTAATATCTCATACTCTGTTTTCTCTTTTCATAGGGTCCTGCAGTGCAGAAGGAGGCCATTCAGCCCATCAAGTCTGCACTTACCACAATCCCATCCAGGCCCTATCTCCATGACCCTGTGCATTTACCCTAGCTAATCCCCCTGACGCTGAGGGGCAATTTAGTAGGGCAAATCCACCTAATCTACACACCTTCGAACTGTGGGAGGAAACCGGAGCACCTGGAGGAAACCCACACAGACATGGGGAGAACGTGCAAACTCCACACAGACAGTGACTCGAGCCGGGAATTGAACCTGGGTCCCTATAGTGCGGTGAGGCAGCAGCACTAACCACTGTGCCACCCCACAGAACCTGCCAGACATGCTGGGTTTTTCAAGTTTGCTCCTGTTTGTTTCAGATTCCAGCATCTGCAGTATTTTGCTTATTTCAGTTCTCCATCAAGTGAAAATTCATAGGTCTGTGGTTATTCCGCCCCCCGCCCCCCCCCTCCCCCCCACCCCCCACCCCCCACCCTCTCCCCAGGACTGCTAGCATTCTGAATTTTACTTCCTGCACACTTTCTGGACCACTTACAAACACCAGATGATTACACAGAGGGCCTGCCAGGGTTTGTTGACCCACTGGGTCATGAATCTGCATTACATTCATCAGCTCTGAACTTAAACCACTTGCGGTTTCTCAGTTTATATTAAGTTGATTGAGGTTTCTCTTAAAATAGCTTTGTGCTCACACAACCCCCCCCCCCAATCCCCTTCCCATGCAGTCCACATGGAATATTGTATCTCCTTAGTTTTGGCTTGAATTGTTGTGCATTTGGAGCTATTGATGCAGATTAGTTCATTTTCAGTTTATTAACTCCCACAGGAAAACCTTCTTTTGTTTGCCAGGAATCCCCGGCAGTTACATGATCCGGTTGGACTTCCAGTCATTGGTCCAGATCCTCCTGTCACCGGATCGTTGGAGACTGGGTGTACCCCACATGAGGTGGTTCTGGACCCTGTGGATGTCCCGCTGCAATAACTCCGTAGGAACTGCCCAGAAGTTTTGAATTTCTGATGGGAAATTCCTCCAGAAAAGTTCTGATTTACTTCCCTGAATAAACACCCCGAAAATATTAGACAGGAAAGTCCTAATCTAATATCTGGGTGTAACTGAAACCCCACCTAACCATCACTGCCACCCTGCCAACTCCTTGACCTCCTGATTACCCCCCATACACCCCATCTGACCCCACAACTCCCCACTCCCCCTCCCCCCCACTCCCCGGGCATTATTAATTCCCCAGACTCTCTCTCTCCCTCCAGGACTAACAGTTCTACTCTTTTCCTTTTTAAAGACTTGTAGAAACTTTTCCTTTGTTTTATGTTTCCCATATCTTTCTCTCATACTTTAATTTCTCCCTTGCTATTCTTTTAGTCGTTCTTTGCTGTTTTCAGAACATTAAAGACCCTGTGGGGATTTGATAAGGGTGGGTGCTGAATGGGGGGGGGTGGTGTTGAGAACGAGGATATACATTTTCTAATTCGGACTCCCCCATTCAAGGCTGAGGTGAAGAGAATCTCTTTTGTCAGAAATCGCCCGTTTGTTAAAACCCCTTCTCCATTCAGCACAGGAGGCTGAGTCACTGAATATATTCAAGCCTGAGTTAGCTTTCTGATTGACAAGGGAATCAAAGGCAATGGGGGACAGATGGGCAGGTGGATCAGGTCAGCCATGAGCTTATCAGATGGCAGAGCACCGTAAGGGGCTGAATGGCCTCTCCTGTTCCTATTTCTTCTGTTTACACACTCTTTTATTATGGGAGTGGGCACAGGTGGGTGATGCCAGGACCCACATTGTCCTTTGGAAGTCTGCTGTCCCATCAGCAGCTCTGGTTGTGTGGTAAAGGGATGGCATCTATTCGCTGTGTTCAAGCATGTGCAATGAGACACCCCTACATGCCGCCTGTGCTAATTATGACTCATGGCAATGCCTGCCCCAGGAGAAGCAATGTAGAACAAAGAAAATTACAGCACGGGAACAGATCCTTTGGCTCTCTAAGTCTGTACTGACCATGCTGCCCGACTGAACTAAAATCCCCTACTCTTCTGGGGACCATATTCCCCTATTCCCATCCTATATATCCCATCATATATTTGTCAAGACGCCCCTTAAAAGTCACTATCGTATCTCCTCCCACTACCTCCCCCAGCAGCGAGTTCCAGGCACCCACTACTCTCTGTGTTAAAAAAAATCGGCCTCGTACATCTCCTTTAAACCTTATCCCTCGCACCCCAAACCTATTCCTCCTCGAAATTGACTCTTCTACCCTGCGAAAAAGCTTCTGACTATCCACTCTGTCCACGCCTCTCATAATCTTGTAGGCTTCTATCAGGTCTCCCCTCACTCTCCGTCATTCCAGTGAAAACATACCAAGTTTCTCCAACTTCTCCTCATGGCTAATGCCCTCCAAAGGACAAAGGAATGTTACAGAATAGGTTTCATCACCTATATCCTTAAATAGGCTATTAATTCCCACTCCTTTTTACTGACACTCTGAGCACATCATAGATTGTCATGATCACAACTGCCCTACCATGTTTAACATCTATGGATATATTTAGAAATAAATGCTAGAAGTAAGATGCCAGAATAGAGATTATTGTGACAGTAGGAGACTCACTCTCTCACATATATATACATCAATATCATTTATGTATCCTCTTCATTATCCTCATAGACCATTAACCCTTAATCAGTTACACTCGTAAAATTGTCTTCTTCCAAATTACAAAAGAAATATATTATTTGTGGCTCTGTGGGGGAGCTTGGCCATTAACTTGTTGTCAGTGCAATTGTTCCAGGTTGTTTGTGATGTAACTCTATGGAATATAAACCCTTTATTGTAGATTTACTGTCCTCTTAATTGTTTAACCAATCGGCAATTATGAAATGCATTTCTTAGATCATTGGAACCATTCAGCCACATCCATAAAATATTTTCTCTCCGTTCATTCCCTGAATACCTTCTGGTGTAATTCAGAAAGCCTGTTTGTGAAGGATGGAATTGGAGCCGATCTTTACTCAGAATTACCTTTATTCACAGAGTGTGACATTACAAACATTGACTCCAAAATCGAATGCACCAAAATTTTACTGAAATTTGCTGGAGGCTGCAGGGTAACTCAGCAGTAATGTGGGACAGACGGTCACACTCTGAGATGATAGTTCAGAAACAGATGTGAGACCAATGGGAATGGCCGATTTGTGAGCAGGTCCTGGTGGGCATTTTCAAACTATAAATTGTAAATCATTCTTTAAGCAAAGGAGGGACTTATTAATCTATTTATTTTAAAAAAAAGTCTAAAGTTTTAAATTTAAAGGGTGTAGTCATGGCAGCAGAGCTCAAAGCTGTGGTTTGCTCCTCCTGTTATGTGTGGGAACCCAGACACAGTTCTGGTGCCTAGCAGCAACACGTGTGCAGCAAGTGTGTCTGGTTGCAGCTCCTGGAAAGTTGGGGTTCAGAGCTGGCAGAGGAGCTGGGGACACTGTGGATCATCCAACAGTCTCAGAGCATCACGGATAGCATGTTTAGAGAGGTGGTCACACTGCAGCTGAAGGGACTTGAGAAAGGAAGGGAATGGGTGATCACCAGGCAGCCCAAGAGAAATAGACAAGTGGTTCAGGATCCTCGGGGTCCCTGCTTAAGAGTTGGTGCAGGAGGTGGGGGGGTGCAGGAAAGGCAACTCAACATTCCAGGATATAGAATCTTCAGGTGAGACAGAGGAGGGGGTAAAAGAGGAGGAAGAATTATGATATCAGTTAAGGGCAGGATTTTACGGCCTTGCTCATCCTGAAACGTAAAATCTCTCCCGAGGTCAATGGACCTTCCCATGTTCTGTCCCTCGGCCTGCTTTGATTCCTATGGCGGGCAGGCTGGTAAAATTCCGGCCATGGTGTCAGTTACTGCAGTAAGGAGATATCGTGGGAGAGGCATCGAATGGAGCTTTGTGGGTAGGGCTTAGGAATAAAAAAGGGGCAGTCACGTAGTAAGGGGTTTATTATAAACCCCCAGATTGACGGTGGGAAATGAGTAAATGTGTGCACAGTTCACAGAGGAAAAACAGTAGGTGCATTGACCCGAACAGGCGCCGCTGTGTGGCGACCAGAGGAATTTTACAGTAACTTCATTGCAGTGTTAATGTAAGCCTTACTTGTGACAAATGAATAAGCTTAACAATTGGGTAATATATCAGGTGATTTCAACTTTCCCAACATTCATTGTGATAAACATAGACTGGGATTTTACTGGTTCACCCCACCCATCGATAACAGAGTGAGCCGGTAAAATTGTGTGAGCTGAGAAATCAGCCTGATTTCCCGACTCTCGTGGTTTTATGTGAGTCGGTATATGGGACACCTGCTTTTATCAATCAAGGCAGAGATTACAAAAGTAGGGAAATCACATTGGAGTTTAAGGAACTTTGGCGAGGTCAGAGCTAGTGTATTATGTGCAGTTTTGGTCGTCATGTTATCGGAAGGATGTGATTACACTGGAAAGGGGCAGAGGAGATTTACCAGGATCCTGTCTGGGATAGAGCGTTTCAGTTATAAAGAGAGGTTGGGTCGGCTTGGATTGCTTTTGTTGGAGCGGAGGAGACTGAGGGACGACCTGACTGAGGTGTACAAGATTATAAGGGAGATGGACGGAGTGGATAAGGAGCAGCTGTTCCCCTTAGTTAAGGGTCTGTCACCAAGGGGACACAGATTGAAGTTGAGGGGCAAGTGGTTTGGGAGGGATATAAAGAAAAATGTTTTTTACCCAGAGAGTGGTGATGGTCTGGGATGTGCTGCCTGGGAGGGTGGTGGAGATGGGCTGCCTCACATCCTTCAGAAAGTACCTGGATAAGTACTCGGCACATCTTAACATTCAAGTCTATGGGTCAAGTGCTGGTAAATGGGATTAAGCGGGTAGATTAGGTGTTTCTCACATGTCGGTGCAGGTTTGATAGGGCGAAGGGCCTCTCTCTATGATTCTGTGAAAAGTCAGATAACAATTTAAAATCAGGCTGCAACTTGAGATACCAGAATGTCAGGTGGAACCGGGGTTTAGGCAGCAGTTTTGAAGTGGGACATTTTCAGTGAGTGTGTGCAGGAGGTGTGATTTTAAACCATATTAAAAACAACTTGGAGCTTTGACAACAACCTTACCAAATGTGTATGCTTTAAGTTTGAAGTTGGTTTGTCAGAACAACTGTAGCACACAGGGGATAAACGCCGATTAGATTGACTGCTCCTTGGCCTTTGCACTGATCTGGAGAAGCATCGGTCCCACTGGGAATAAACAGCAGCCGACGGCAACGGCTCACCCACTGTTCACAAAGGCCAATGAACCCAACTGATACGGCCTCCCCCTCCCCACCCCGTCACAAGGTCTATTTAATATCCAGATAACAAACAGAGCACGCTGCCTCAATCACCTGATCGCTACTGACCCCGCTGTAGGTAAAGCCATGCCAAGGTTGTGTCAACGCACTCCTCCTGCAAAGCCCATCCAGTGACAATCCAAAGTGATTTTATCAATGTGAGTTACATTTCACTGTACAACGACTTCATAAATTGTAATAGCTGGTCTCCTGGTGTGGCTCGTAGTGAGATAAGGATTTTTATTTAGAACAGTCTTGTTCTGCCAAGTATTATTAACAGAACACTGAGATCAACTTTGAACAGCCCATTGATGTGGAGCCAATGGAAGGGCCTGGCAGTGTGACAGTCAGGTCTTAGAGTCTCACACTGATTTCAGATGATTCCAAAATCCAGGACAGGCCTTTGGAATCACTGAGAGAGAGATGCTGAAACCTAGGAGCATTGAGACGGGAAGTCTCAAGGTTTCAGGGTTCTGGGAGAGGGTAGGGCAGTAATTTAACCCAATTTCCTGGCAGGATCTGGTTGTTCAGGCAGTTGAAGTGGCCACTAACCATCCTGGAGCTACTACCATCTTTCCCTTGGATATTTTAACTTGCTGTCCTGAGCAGGCAGCAAGGAGACCAGTGTGAAGCCGAGCGGGGTCCTTTTATAACCATATGATCAGGTTCAAACTGCAATTTTAATCTGGATTTGAGAGGGGAAGCCAGTGTGGCTTTTCTGTCGGGTCAGGTCTGGGACAGGAGAGAGTCGTCCCCAGAGGAGGGTGAGAAAGGAAATTGCTTTTCATCCCTTCACCCCCTTCTAGGATAGGGATGAGAAGAATACACTGCTAGGCCTTGCAAGGAAAATTTAGGCTTCCCCTGTCCCAACCTGATTACATCATTACCTGAAAGCAAGGTGTCCCCTCCCCCCCCCGAGGTTCCAATCCCAGCACCTATCTTATATCGGTACATGGTCTCCGGGCCACCTGATTTTCATGATGTGGATGTGCCGGTGTTGGACTGGCGTAAACACAGTAAAAAGTCTGACAACACCAGGTTTTAGTCCAACCGATTTATTCCCCAAATTACGCCAGCAGGATTGAGAAGGATCTCACTGGTAAATTTAGCCAGACCTCATTCTGTCACAGGTGGACAGGAAATGACCATAAATTGTGGATTTTAACTCAACCCAGCAAATAATACAACTCCATTTTTTGGCATTGAACATCATGTTTAGTTGTAAACTTAGCGTACAAGTCAACCACCCTTCCCCACCCTCACCCACATTACTGTTAAAAAAATCCATGGTAGCATCAGGCATCATAGAGTCAGAGAGGTTTACAGCATGGAAACAGGCCCTTCGGCCCAACTTGTCCATGCCGTCCTTTTTTTTAAATCTCCTAAGATAATCCCAATTGCCCACATTTGGCCCATATCCCTCTATACCCATTGTATTCATGTAACTATCTAAATGCTTTTTAAAAGACAAAATTGTACCTGCCTCTACTCCTGCCTCTGGCAGCTCGTTCCAGACACTCACCACCCTCTGGGTGAAAAAATTGCCCCTCTGGACACTGATGTATCTCTCCCCTCTCACCTTAAACCTATGCCCTCTAGTTTTAGACTCCCCTACCTTTGGGAAAAGATATTGACTATCCAGCTGATCTGTGCCCCTCATTATTTTATAGACCTCCATAAGATCACCCCTCAGCCTCCTACACTCCAGAGAAAAAAGTCCCAGTCTATTCAGCCTCTCCTTATAACTTAATCCTTCAAGTCCCAATAGCATCCTGGTAAATCTTTTCTGCACTCTTTCTAGTTTAATAATACCCATTTTATACTAGGGTGACCAGTATTTTGCCTTAGAAATGCCTGTTTTACTTAACCTATAAGTTAACCAGTGTATCAAGCAGGCAGTACAGGCTGTGTAGTTAAGAAGCTGAGCAGGAGTTTAAGACAGGGCACCTCACATAGTGAAGGACAAACAGGAATGGGTCCTTCTGCAAAGAGAATGAAGAACAAAGCCTGAGTCTAGCAAAGATTTCAGAGTCTTTGATCTCCATAGAGATGTATAACTTATAGCTTAGATATAATGTATAACTTAGATGTAAAACTTATAAGAAGAGATTTGAATTTCCAGTTGATAGCAGAAAGAATGATAAAAAGATTTCAAGTTTTAAAACTTTTACTGTGACAAACTATTAAATGTGCCTTTGACTAAACATCATTTTCTTTTTGTAGGCAACCTATAATTTAAACCACAGTGAGAGTCATTATCCTTTTATACATATCACTGAATGAACTCTCCACTGAATTACAGTCCATAAAACAAATGTTCCACAGTTGCCCTCATCCTCCGTTGGATTTTTGTATCCCCTTCTCACCAAGCAGTAACTTTGAGTAACTGACCCAGGTGCTTTCCTCCGTTTTCAGGAGATTCTTTGAGTCTGTCTCTAGCAGGAAAGCCCCGTCCAATGAATCTTCTTCCCTCTGACCCGAGCAGGATAAATCTCACAGACAGTGTGTCTCTCTTTGATGTTACGATCCCAGGTGACGTTATTATTGGGCAGTCAGGTCCCAGAGCGGAACCCTGGTTCAAAGATCGTGGGGTGGGGGGATTATCCCAAAAAAAAACTCTAAGGCTGGAATTTTTCCAGCAGGCCCAGCCCGATTCTGGGGGCAGGCTTGGCACGGAGAACGGAATTCTGCATTGGCCTCGGGCGGGATGGTACAAACTCCAGGCAGACGTGCCGGTAAAATTCCACCCTAAGTGTCGAATTTGCGTAAGAACAGGAGTAAATCCCGCTGGTTTGTCCAAACCCCCCAGCCACCCCAGCCTGCCTCGATCTCCCCCTGCTGCCCCCATCTCCTGGTTCCACCCCCTCCCCTGCAGCCCTGAGACCAACCCCCCCCCCCCGTCCACAACCCCTTGGTCCTGGCAGGCTGACCCCCCTCCCCCCCCCCCCCCACCCCCACCCCCCCCACCTCCACCCTGATGCCCAGACCTGATCCCTTCATCTGCTCACGATCCCTGTGCAGCGGGACCACCCACCCCAAACGATCACTCCCCCCACCCCCACAGGCCCCAGCTCCATTAGACCCGGGCCCACTAATGGTATTTATTTGAACATTTGTTTGAATAAATTATGCCAATTTTAGGCTCTGAGCCAATGGCGCCAGGAATCTGGCTGCCGGAGATTGACGGAGGCCAGGATGCCCAGCAGGAAGCTGATAAAATGGCCTCCACTTGAGTCTCCCCAGTAACTTTCATTTTTGTTTAGACACATGAACAGAGTCACAGGACTGCCAGGAAGATAGTTAACTTAAAGAAACAAAGAATAAGTTGAATAAGATCCTGTTCGGAAGAACTCAAGTAAAAAGTAAGGAAAATGCTCTGAGTTAAAGAGACAGGGGATTTTCACAATGACTTCATTGCAGTGTTAATGTTGGCCTACGTGTGACAATAATAATTTTAAAAAAGCATAATGGGGTGAAGGAATAGTGTACGATAGTTAATTTGTTCTTGTTTAATAAATGCTTTCTTCTTTTATTGTAAGTTAAAGCAAATTTTAACTGTTAGTCACAAGTGAGGCTTGCATTAACACTACAATGAAGTTGTTGTGAAATTCCTCAATTGCTACACTCCAGTGCCTGTTCAGGTTAGTGCACCCTAATCAGCACGTCTTTCAGACTGTGGGAGGAAAACCAGAGCACCCAGAGGAAACCCACAGACAGCGACCCAAGCCTGGAATCAAACCCAGGTCCCTGGCACTGTGAGGCAGCAATGCTAACCATTGTGCCACCATGTATATACTTTATAGGTATATACAGGTTTATAAAGAATACACAAGATATCTTATATTCTAATTTTCTTGGTAGGTACACAGTTCATGTAAGCCAATAGGTGAAATGTGGTCACTTGACAACACATTCTAAAACTAAGAAACAGTTGCCATCCAAATCAATTTCTGAGAATTTCTCATCAATTCCCCCAGATACTTGTCACACGGAGCCAACTGTTCTCACTGGGGCTCTGCCTTCCACACAAGGTTTTCCAAACTCCACTCCTAAAACACGTTCAAATTTTCTCCCAAGAAAATGTCTCTAAGATGTCTTTATCAAGGATCCACATCCAGGATTTCAACCTCACCTTTCAATATTCCTCTGCCCTGGAACACCACATTTATTCAAGCTTCGACGCAATCTCTCAAGTACCATGCCAACAGAACACACTGCCTCAAAGGCTGTGGTGAAGAATCAACAACGTTAGGATTACTTCAGATGTCTGACTTTTCACCTAGCCAACTTTAAATCTGGTTCTTGCATCTGTCTCTTTAACTCAGAACATATGCTTTACTTTTTACTTGAATTCTCCTGAACAGGACCTTATTCAACATGTTCTTTGTACCTTGAATTTAACTATCTTTCCGGGACAGTTTTTTTCTCCCCACTCCCTGGTTTTTGGGACTTTCTATTGTTCTTTTGGGAACTCTACTTTCCACAGCTCCCTCATCCTGTCCACTTGCCCCTGAGTCTAGCTTACAACTAACTCGTGAGCTATTTCTGTCCTAGGGTAGCCTCTGGTTGCTAAGTAACAACCTAATTTACCTTTGTGCCCTGTTTGCTTTCCATTGCAAACCCTCATTACCATGCAGGCATCTAAACCAAACTGAAGTAGCCCTTTCAAATGCAGAAACACAAAATTAGACTTATTTAAAGCTATGTATTGTTACTAATACCCACAAATACAAATGTACATTGTTTAAAACTTCTGCTGTTTCCTAACACTGACTAGAGACTTCCACTCCTGGACATGGTTGTGGTAGCTTAGCAAATCAAGCAGACTTTTCTCACTGCTATCCAAACGGAACCTCTTGGTTTGTAGAGAAATCTGTAATCTGACCTCAGGAATAGCTGCCTCTGCCCTTTTCCCCATGGCAACATGAAAACACATTAATGTTGCATTCAGGTAGAAATAGTAATTTGCTATCCTTGATCTCCTTTCTTTGATTGTAGGTGTAAATGGACCATTCACAGTATAACTCTTTACAACCTGATACTTTTCTGGGACTTTAGGAGACTTTGAATCTACTTGGTGCAGACTCAGGAACGGTTGCTGTTGCCTCCAAGTACTAAAAACCCTAAATGTAACACTACTGTCCCAAAATACAATAATCTGATAAATTATATAATTGTAACAAGAACAAGAGCTCGTTTGTTGCACAGAATAAGACTTCAATGCCAAAATTCCCCAGCTTCCAGCAATTCACCATCAGACAGTGGTAAAAATACCAACACGCCTGACGTCACATGGATGAAATGCCCATGAATGTCAACATGCACAGTGACCACACTGTGGGAACAACAGGTTCGAAAATCGTGGGATGCTGTTAATGCACTGAGTGTCATCAGACTATTCAAAAAATGTGGGAAATGCAATTCAATGGGTGCAGAGGAAGGCGGTGAGCTGGGAGACAGGGCGATTTGGAAACTGGGAAAGGGAAATGTGACCCAAAGTGGGATCCGTCCCATGATGCCACAGCCCAAAGTGGCTCAGAATAAATTTTGTGAACTCGTTGTATTGAATGCCAAAGACAATTGGGCGAGATTTCCCAGCCCTTCCCATCAATGGGGTCTTCTGGGCCCGCCGAAGGTAACCCCCCCATCCCCCCCTTGTGGCGGGTTCTCTGGCGCCGAGATGGGCGAACCACACAACACATCGTAAACTTTGGCGGAACCAGAGGATCAGCTGACGGGCAATGGTGACTTGTCCCGTCACCAAAAATCATACTGCATTGGGGTGAGGGGGGGAGGTAGGGGGAGGGACTGTGGAGGGGGAAAATCCCAGCCAATGAATTTGGCCACTTTTTAAAACGTTTGGGATATGGTTATCCTCGTGGAATTGGTTCATTTAATAAAAAATGACAGCTTGATTTAATTTGAACCACAGGCATGAAATTTCATTTTTACATTTCCAAATGGTGACTGTCTCCACCAATACTGGTAGTTCACATTTTATACCCGGCGTATAAAGCAACATCTATTTTTGGAAGGACTTTTTGAAGGAACAATTGTCAAGTTAGACAGTGTGATCTAAGTACCAGCATGGTTTCCAACTGAAAATCTGGCGCAAGTTCAAATCCAGGCCTTGGTATCAAAACTAGACATAAATATACATATGAATAAAATTTAACTGAGTCACATATACCAGATATGCTCAGTGAGTAAAATTTCCCCAAATTTGCCAAAGTACATTTCATATAATCCCAAATATTGTGGTTGCAGCTGGAATTCAATCTTTAAAAATTCAGTGTTGCTAATGTCATCTTTCTAATTACAGCCATCGGCAAGAATTACCAACATGATTAGAAAGTGAGTGGTGTCACATGGAATTATCATCTACAGAAAATGACCTTATTATGTTTCCAATTTTAACAAAAGCTCGAGCACATTTGCAGTCATTACTCTGTTCATTGGTCTCTGCCTTTCCAGTGTTTGCTAAATAATTCTTCCCAAGTTCAATAAAAATGCTGCACATTCAGAATCAAATGACTTTTCTTCCTGCCTAGCAGGGGGAAATACAAATTTATTTGCTATCGGTAGTCAAGGAAGGCACCTACTCTTGAAACTACTGAGCATAAGCTCCTAATCGATACTGCGTGGAGCTGATAAATAACAAAAACAAAATACAACAAACAATGTACCAAAATACATTTCTGCCCTTTGGAAATTGCAGGATACAACATTAGCAATTTTCGTGTAATGGATACCTAACTCTTTCAGCACATTGTTAAAGCTGAGATGAGAGGATTAGTTCTCTTTCACACTAACGATTTCTATGTAGACAAAACCGGAAGGCGACAGCTCCTTCATTTAGAAATTAGGTACCTGGGCCAAAATGTTGTTGCTTTGTCCTACCCTGAATATCCATTACTGGGCTGAATCAAAATTGTGTTCGTTTTGAAGCAAATTAAATATGGCACTTATAGGTTGAAAAATGTTTCTCCATAGCACTGTTGGAGCCAATGGCATGGAAGGCTGATTGGCTGAAAATGGCAGGTCCGCTACTTCTGCTCATTTTAGACAAACCCCTCCCGGTGTGTGTGTGAGCGTGGGCAACTGGTGTGTACACTAAAAACTTTAACATTGGCAGATTGTGATGTCAAACTGATTCTCAGGCAGATTTGATGTACATTTCCATGAATTTAGATCCTGTCGGTTCAGTTAATGCCATGTCTTAAACACTCCCAGCCATCAGCGACCCTCACTGATGTTATTTAAAGGGCCAACCACCTAGCTTGCAGGTGAGATGCTTTCGGCCTCATCTTGCCCGTGCAAGGTTTTGTGCAAGGACTGTGTTGTGCTGTTGTTGTTGGAGTTTTGGCATCTTGCTGGATTTTGATGGCAATGCTGCATCCTGAAGGGAGGTCAGAGGAATTTTCTATCTTGTGCACCAAAAGCCTGCTGGAATGATAAGGCCTATTGTTGCTGCCCCTCGGGGGCTAGAACACTACAGGGGTATGGAGCACAGGCAGTGGAAATGAAACGTTATGTGCAGAGGGAGGAGGAGGAGGAATCTCAACAAAAAGCCCTGGCCACCAAAGGCCTTCAGGCTGAATGTTCTCCTC
This sequence comes from Carcharhinus amblyrhynchos, assembly GCF_965287045.1. Classification (NCBI taxonomy): domain Eukaryota; kingdom Metazoa; phylum Chordata; class Chondrichthyes; order Carcharhiniformes; family Carcharhinidae; genus Carcharhinus; species Carcharhinus amblyrhynchos. The sequence goes on from NC_137327.1 coordinate 138,372,222, forward strand.
CCTCCACCTCAGGAGCATTGTGTGAGCTGCCTAGAATTCATCACAGACAGTGTGCTATCGCCTTCAACTGGCACAGCAAGCTGAGGATAGCCCTGCCAATGGCCACCAATGTCACCATTGGCCTCATCTTCTACAGAAGTGGATCTTTCCAGAAAACAGCGGGCATCAGAACTAACAAGTCACCGTCCGTTGCAGCATCAGGGAGATGATGGAGATCTTGAACCTAAGACAGGGGAATGCCTTGTTGAAAATTAGGGACACCGTACCAAAAGATGTGCGTGGATATATTTTTACTGCTCAACATAAAGCATTTGGCCAGATGGCCAATTGGCCTACTCCTGTTCCTTTGTCCTATGTATCTAAGTTATACTTACATTTCAAAATTTGAAATTATTTGAAGAAAAGGAACCTGAGAATTAAAAAAGCTGAAAAAAAAGTCAAATTACTAAAGCACCATGGGAAATTGTGTCATGTCCATGGGTGTGGGGAAAAGTATAACTCAAAGTTCAGGCTTCTGGGAGATACAGGCCAGGATTTTCAAAACCCCTCCACCTCACCCGCTCCCCCCACCCCCCAACCCCCATTCCCCACCACCACCACCCCCTCACTCCCCACGCCCTCCACCTCCTGCCCCGCCAAACGCCATTGCCTTTGGCAGGACCAGAAGATCCCACCGCCAGCCAATGGCAAGCTGCCAATGCAGCCAGAGGCCCTGACATTCGGGTGAGGTGGGGGAGGGGGGGGGGAGCCTTTGTGGAGTATTCCAACAACCGCAGCTGTTAAGAGACTCAAAGGTCAATTTAACCTTCTTATTGAGAAATGTTTGACTTTATTCTTATTTCCACACATTGGATATATTTGTCACTGAAGTGAAAAGATGGCAGAAAGTGAATTAAAATTGCTTTTGAGAAAATTATGGGAACTCAATGTCCTGATGGCGTAGTTCAGTGACAGGAACGTGCAGAGATGAGTTTTAGTTGTTAATTTAAAAAAAACAGCAGTTAGAAATTATATAGCACTTTTAACACAATAAAACATCCTGAGGCACTTCACAGAAAGGTGGGCAAACAGAATTTGGCACCAGGCCACATAAGAAGCCATTTAGACAGATAATGTAGTCTTTAGGATTTTTAAAATTTTAATAGCGTCACAGGTAGGCTTACATTAACACTGCAATGAAGTTCCTGTGAAAATCCCCCAGCACCTGTTTGGGTACACTGAGGGAGAATTTAGTGTGGCCAATGTACCTCACCACCGCGTCTTTCGGACGAAACTGGAGCACCCGGAGGAAACCCAGGCAGACACAGGGAGAAAGTGCAGAGTCCACACAGACAGTGACCAAAGCCGGGAATTGAACCCGGGTCCCTGGTGCTGTGAGATAGCAGTGCTAACCACTGTGCCACCGTGCTGTCCTCAGGAGAACATTAAAGCAGGCAAGCAAGGCTAGAGTGGTGGAGAAGATAAGGTGTGTGATTCCAGAGATCAGAGCTTTGGCAGCTGAATGTGTAATAGCCAATAGCGGATGGATTAAGAGCTGAGAAGCTTAACTGACCAGAATTGGAAGAGTGCAGATAATTCAGCGGATTGTAGGTCTGGAAGAGATCAGGGAGATAGGACAAAGGAATGGAGGTAAGTTCTTATCATCCAAAAATCACTGAACTAAATTATCCAATAGGTGCATTAAATCAGAGCCCAACCAGCAGGAGGGAATTTAGATTTGTAAAGTGAAAACTAAATGGAGATTGGTAAATTATCGGAAATTGAATACCAATCTGATGGCAGGTGACTTAAAAAAAAGATTAAGATTTGAAATTGTCACCTGGGATTTGTCTTTTCTGTGTAAACAATACATTCAGAAAGTCGACCCAGTGTGATGGAAGTGCACACTCTCAACAGGGACATTAACAGCACAAATGTGATAAGTCATTTGTTGTAAAAAGTCTTCCATATATAAAGGCTTATAAAGAAGGCAGGTCCACATGGGATACAGGGCAGTTTGATCGAGTGGATTGAAAATTGGCCAAGTTGAGGGAGACAGAGGCTGATAACAGAAAGCTGCTTTAGTGACTGGAAGCCAGGGTCCAGTGGTGTCCCACAGGGATCTGTTATTCATTATTTATATAAACAACATAGATGACTATGTGGGGGCTAAGATTAGTAAGTTTGTGGATGACATAAAGGTTGGTCAGGTGATTAACAGTGAGGCTGAGTGTTTTGGGCAAGGAGATATTGGCAGGATGGTCAAATAGGCAAATAAGGCAGGATGTGATTGCACAGGAGAGGGTGCAGAGGGGATTCACCAGGATGTTGTCTGGAATGGAACATTTTTTAAGTTATGAAGAGAAGTTCGACAGGCTTGGGTTGTTTTCTTTAGACTAGAAAAGACTGAGGAGTAACTCGATTGAGGTGTACAAGATTGAGAGGCATGGACAGGATGGATAGGGATCAGCTGTTTCCCTTCGTTGAAAGGTTAGTCACGAGGGCATAAAGATTCAAGGTGAGGGGCAGGAGGTTTAAGGAAGATTGTGAGGGGCAACCTTTTTACTCAGAGGGTCATGATGGTCTGGAGAGCATGGCGCTCTGCCTGAGAGGGTGGTGGAGGTGGGATGCCTCACATCCTTTAGAAAGTACCTGGATAAGCACTTGGCACATCGTAACATTCCAGGCTACGGGCCAAGTGCTGGTAGGTAGGTAAATAGATTAGGTGTTTCTCATATATCACTGCAGACCTGATGGGCCAAACAGCCTCTTCTCCTATTGTATAATTCTGTTTGATTCTGTAATCTGTATGAATGTGGATGCATGTGTTTTACCATTCCTCCTTACTTTTCAGTGAATAAACTTACTCTATCTTAGCTCATGAAAGGTTGAATTAGCCCCATTTTACACAGAAAGATTGGATCTGGAAAAGGTATCCAAGGGAAAGGGAACCTTGTTAGATTAAACCTTTGTTGCTACCTGTAGAGGGTGAGTTAAATAAAGATACGGAGCCAGTCACCCTGCCTCACCTGTGTGACCATTGTGGATACCCCAGCTGGATGGTGACATATCGAAAGGTCCTGCCCAGATCAATAGCTCTTGGGGATCCCCACCCCAAGCTGTTCGGAACAATACCAATCACAGGAGTTGTATTTGAACCCAGAAACGTGTGATCCAGAGGTGAGGTCAACTGAGCCGCACTCATGCCAATGCTTCATGGCAAATTGTTGCTGTCAAGTTTATTCATGGCCTAGTTACCGAGATTAGGAGGCAAATCTTTCAGTGCAACCTGTCCACAAGACATATCTGCATTGGTTGTTGGGCTTTGATAGAAGCTAGGATTTTTGATTGGATTCATAGTCGTTGTGAACTCTGGCAGCTTTGGTTGGGACAGCTCCTGTCCTGATATCTTTATAAAGTGATCACATGTCATCACTTTGCGAGATGGGAACAGAATGAGTTAATCTCTATCAAAGACCGCAAGGTACGAGACATTAAATCATGACCATTTGTACCACAACTGTTAGTGTACTGGAAATATGACACCACTAGCTCTCTCTGTCTCTGGGACAGCGAGAGAACATGTCCCCTTTCCTTTGTGCTCTGCCACTTTTGTTTCGGCTCTCGTCCAACTCTTGTTGCTGCCTGTGATGCCTTGCCCTTATCCTGTGGCTTGTGGCCTTCTTGCTCCTGGGCTTTTTTCTTATAACTTGTGTTAGCTTTTTCTTGTGCAGGGTGGTGCGTAGGGGGTACCCCCATGGCAGAAGAGGAGGAGTAGGTGAGGGGAGGGAAAGAAAGAACGAAGGAAAACAGAGATAGTCTGCTTCTGTCATATTTTAGGTGGTTGGGGGCAGGGGTTGTTGAGGTGGTGTGTGTTGGGAGGGGGGGACTGCTAGATTGGGGGTTTACTGGGGGCTGGGATGGATGTTCAAATGGTGTGTGTGTTGAAGAGTTGTTTCCTGGGGTTTCTTGGCAGGGGAGGTTTTGTGTCTGATGCAGAGAGACGTACTGGTTAGGAGCATTGGCCATGCTAAATTCTCCCTCAGTGTACCCAAACAGGCAACTAGGGGATTTTCACAGTAACTTTAGTGCAGTGTTAATGTAAGCACACTTGCGACACTAATATATAAACTTTAAACTTTAAAAAAACTTCAAATTTTAAAAACTTTAAACTTTAAAACTTGATATAAAATGTCATTTGAGTTTTGACTGTATCAGAAGGTTAAGTGTTGTAATGCGCTGTAACATTCCATCTGTTTATCTTTGGCAGTAGCTAACTTCTCTCTGAGCTTGCTCCAAACTAATTGTGGACAACACGCAAGAATCCTGAGTTATTGTACTCTTACTGCAATAAAAATATTATGAATTAATTACAGGAGATTAAATCTCCTTCTATCCAATTATAGTCAGGTTTCAACCAGGCAGTGCCAACTTGTGCCAGAGGCAATGCCAGGGGCTCGCCTCATAGGAGCCCCATGGGACGGTGGGGGTGGGGGCCAGGGAAATGCAGGCACTGAGTGGGAGATTGCAGACAATGCTTTTGAGGTGGGGGGAGCACCTGATGATTGTCCAGGGGTGGGGGTATTGGGAGAAGGTGGGCAAAGTCCCCAATGCCTCTATGGTGGGGGGGGCACAGGGAGGCCGAAGTGGGAGGGGTGACTTATTTTTGTTCTTATTGGAGTGCCCTTTTAAAGATTGTACCCTGATCTCTGTGGAGCCTGTTGCTGGCTACATCAGGCCATGCCCCACAAGAGAGCGGGGGCGTGGGGGGGTGCGGAAACTTGGCCCACTTATTTTCTTTAGTCAGAGAAACTCAAGACCTGGACTGGTCTGTGCAGCTGGAGAGCTCCATACCAGCTCCCAGTCTGAGGCTGACATTTGGAAAAAATTTAGTCAGATTCTGCCCATCAAAAGTGGTTATTTTGAATGCCGAACAATGAACATAAGAACATAAGAAATAGGAGCAGGAGTAGGCCATCTAGCCCTTCGAGCCTGCCCCGCCATTCAATAAGATCATGGTTGATCTGAAGTGGATCAGTTCCACTTTCCCGCTTTCTCCCCATAACCCTTAATTCCCTTGTCTGTCAAAAACCCATCTACCCGTGACTTAAATATATTTAGCGAGGCAGCCTCCACCACTTCAACGGGCAGAGAATTCCAGAGATTCACCACCCTTTGAGTGAAGAAGTTCCTCCTCAACTCTGTTCTAAACTGTCCCCCCCCCCACTTATCTTGAGGCTGTGCCCTCTAGTCCTGCTATCCTTTCTAAGAGGGAAGAATCTCTCTACCTCTACCCTATCCATCTCTTTCATTATCTTATACGTCTCTATAAGATCCCCCCTCATCCTTCCAAATCCAACGAGTACAGACCCAGTCTATTTAATCTCTCTTCATAGTCCAACCCCCTCAACTCCGGTATCAGCCTAGTAAACCTCCTCTGCACTCCCTCCAAGGCCAAAATATCCTTGCGTAAGTGCGGCGACCAAAACTGCACACAGTACTCCAGCTGCGGCCTCACCAGTGCCCTGTACAGTTGCAGCAAGACCTCCCTATTTTTATATTCAATCCCCCTCGCTATGAAGGCCAGCATCCCATTCGCCTTCCTGACCACCTGCTGCACCTGCAGGCTGGGTTTTTGCGACTCAGGCACAAGGACCCCGAGGTCCCTCTGCACCGTAGCATGCTGCAGCTTTTCGCCTTTTAAATAATAATCCCTCCTACTATTTTTCCTGCCAAAGTGGATAACCTCACACTTGCTAACATTGTACTTCATCTGCCAGGTCCTCGCCCACTCGCTCAGCCTATCCAGATCCCTCTGCAGACTTTCCACACCCTCCGCACAATTTGCTTTTCCACTCATCTTGGTGTCATCAGCAAATTTCGTCACCCTACACTCAGCCCCCATCCTCCAGATCATCTATATAAATGGTAAATAGCTGAGGCCCCAGCACCGATCCCTGCGGCACTCCACTAGTCACCAACCGCCAACCAGAATAGCACCCATTGATTCCAACTCTCTGCCTCCTATTAGACAACCAATCCTCTATCCACTATCCAATGTGAAGAGGCAATCAAAATACACAGTCAAAACAGTGTAATTAACAATAAATTACAATTGTTAACAACATAAAGATGAACAAACACAAATCATACGGGGAGAACAGGAAACACTTGTGAGCAGTAAACTTTAAGGGGAACAGATTTATATCGGAGAAAGTCAAGAATAATAATATTCATTTTCCCAAGTCTGAAGAGGATAAATCATGAAGGAAAATTTGATCTTATTGTCTACAGAGAGATATGAAAAGAATTTCATAGATAGATAAGAAAAAGAGGAAAATATAAAGGTGGTATCTGTGCAGCAAATATTCACTTCACACGCAAATATTTACTTTGATGTGCTGTTAGAGATTTTGCTTGTGGTAACTTCAAGCAGTAAGAATATGAGTCTGGCTGCTGTGGTGGAAGGAACAATGTTGGTTAAGGCATTAAGAGATCATGTTTACCTTGTTAAAATTTGCCATGGGATCTTTAATGTCCATTTAAATCATTTGAAATTGGAATGGACACATGAGACATCAGTTTTACGTCTTAGGCAGTGATTAGCACATCCAAAAGTGCAAGAATTTTGCACCTTTTTATTCATTTATGGGATATTGGCGTTGCTGCCTTGGCTGGCATTTAGTGCCCATCCTTAATTACCCTTGAGAAGGTGGTGGTGAGCCGCCTGCTTAAAACGTTGTAGTCCATATGGTCACTGTAGTCCAGCAACATCAGCAGTGCTGTTAGGGAGCGAGTTCCAGGGTTTTGACTCAGCTGCAGTAAAGGAATGGAAATATATTTCCAAGTCAGGATGGTGAATGGCTTGGAGGGGGTCTTTGAGGTGGTGGTGTTCCAGGTACCAGCTGTCTTTGTCCTTCCAGATGGTAGTGGTTGTGGGTTTAGAAGTTGCCGCCTAAGAAGCCCTGGTGAGTTCCTGCTGTGCATCTTGTAGATGATGCACAGTGCTGCTACTGAGTATTGGTGACAGAGGGAGTGAATGTTTGTGGAACAGGTACCAAATAAGTGAGCTGCTTTGTCCTGGATGTGTTCAAGCTTCTTCAGTGTTATTGGAGCTCAACTACCCTCCACAGGATTCCTAACTTCTGACCTGCTCTTGTAGCCGCAGTATTTTTAGGGCTAGTCCAGTTCTGTTTCTGGTCAATGGTAATTCCTAGGATGTTGATAATAGGAGACTCAGCAATGGTAATGCCATTGAATGTCAAGGGAGAATGGTTAGATGAGATTTTTATTAGATTTACTCTTTATAGAGATAGTCATTGTCTGGCACTTGTGTGGCATGGATGATATTTGCCACTTGTAAGCCTAAGCCTGGGTAATGTCCAGAGTAGAGAATTTATCCAAATGAGTTACAATTAACACTACAAACAGGATTTAATTCCTATCTTGATTAATATTATCATTTACTTTGTTCTTATCATATGCTAGATAACAGTAAAAATTATAGCAATTCAATGGGGAAAATCCTCTTAAGTGCAATTACATTGAAATGTAAATTATGGAATGGTTCTCAAGATTTGAGTGTAAATTATCTCCTGTGGTCAATAATTAATTCAAATATCATTTACAAATATTACAAATATTCCCAGTACATTCTAGAAATGATATAATTTGGTATAAATTGCATTTTATAATGTAATTTTTTCAAGCAAGCTGATATAATTTAAAATTATGTCCTGTATTATATGGGTAGTATCTTATTTTCAAGATGTGTATACTATAAAAAACAAATAGCATTTGAGTTGGTATAACTTTGCTGAATAATACCTGTCAGAAGCTCATCACTGCTCAACATCAGATGATAAATAGCAGCAGTTAGATAACTATTTCTAGTGCCTCTTTCAGTGAACATTTTTCGACCTGGTTTTTATGTGGAGTTTGCATGTTCTTCATGTGTCTGTGTGAGTTTTCCCGGGTGCTCTGGTTTCCCCCCGTAGTCTGAAAGTGGTGCTGGTTAGGGTGCATTGGCCGTGCTAAATTCACCCTCAGTGTAGCCGAACAGGTGCTGGAGTGTGGCAACTAGGGGATTTTTACACTAACTTCATTGCAGTGTTAATGTAAGCCTACTTGTGACACTAATAAACAAATAAATTTTGAATAAATAAGCTTTACTCATAAACAGATGCAAAATCTCAAAACCAGCAGCCTCAGTCCTGAATTGGGATCTTGCTAGATTTTGGGTTGAATGGTTCAAACCATACATAATTTGGGTCTAGCCAGGTTGGATAAGGTCAAGGGTCACTCTCAGACCATAGGAATAGATTGATGCGTGAAGTAGAAAATCTGATAACTAGTTAGGCTCCACACCCAGTCAGTGCAGTGTCGAAACAAGTTGTCTCTTCAATTAAAATCAATGCACGCTGCGGAAGACAAAATCCGGTTTGAAGACAATTCCAGTTTTTGAATGGCTCTGGTTTCAGACATGGTTCTATACTAACATTGGGCAGCACGGTGGCACAGTGGTTAACATGGCTGCCTCACAGCACCAGGGACCCTTGTTTTAATTCTGGCCTCGGGTCACTGTCAGTGTGGTGTTTGCACATTCTCCCCGTGTCTGTGTGGGTTTCCTCCGGTGTTCCGGTTTCCTCCCACACTCCAAACATGTGCGGGTTAGATTGATTGGCTGTGCGAAATTGCCCCTGAATGTCAGGGGGTCTAGCAGGGTAAGTATGTGGGGTTATAGGGATAGGGTGGGATTGTTGTCAGTGCAGACTCAATGAGCCAATTGGCCTCCTTCGGCGCTGTCGGGGTTCTATGATTCTATAATCTTATATAGAAGAGTGGTGCTTTATATATGCTATTGATTGGATTGGATCAAAACTCAATATTACAAGGGGAAATACGTAATATTATGGATAGAAAAATTATAAAATATAACTCAAACCGTTTTTTAAAAAATTGGCCTGGCTTTGTACTTTATACCCGATGTTTCACCTTTCATGGGGAAACAAGAAACACTTAATTACGGAAGAGAATTGCATCGTGACCTGTGGTGATTAATTAGTAAGATTTGCTAGCTGCAGGTTACAAAGGTAGCTGATCGGTTAAAGTATGCTTACCATTTGAAAAGAGAGCAGTTTATAGAGTTCTTGTCTAAAGGTATAAAATCACACATATTAACGCAAGTGACAAACAATATATCTCACATCACAAATTCCACTGCAAAGGAACCTGTAAGGAATATTTTTAGCAGTCTGTCAGTTTGGGGGGTTTTTTTTCTTGCTGTACAGAAAAGCTTTCAGTTTGAGAATTTGCTCACTGCAATCGTTCAAAGAATATCCAGGAATCAATGCACACACAGCAAGTTACCACACAAGCCATTGGGCTCCAGATGATTTTAAGCTGTTACTGTATTAAAACTAAAACGATAAACCTCAAAATTGACAAATACAGCAGAAAACTAGTAACCCTTGTCCCTTAATGAAGTCACGGTCAAGAGAGAATGATAAAATAAAAACCCAGCACACACTAGTCTCTGTGTTGTAGGGTTGGTTACAGTTCAGTAGGGTCTGAAGAAGGCTTCATATTCATACGTAGAAAATTGTAAGTTTCATTGACTCTTAGATCTATTCACAAAGATATTGGGGGGCAGGGGGTGGTGAGGGTGGGGGGAGGGTGCCATTCCCACTGCCTGCTGCACACGGTGACACAGTGGTTAGCACTATTGCCTCATAGCACCAGGGATCCGGGTTCGATTCCCAGTTTGGGTCACTGTCTGCGTGGAATTTGCACATTCTCACCGTGTCCGTGTGGGTTTCCCCCGGGTGCTCCGGTTTCCTCCCACAGTCCAACGACGTGCTGAACCCGGGTGCATTGGCCGTGCTAAATTCTCCCTCAGTGTGAACAGGCACCCGAGTGTGGCAACTAGAGGATTTTCACAGTAACTTCATTTCAGTGTGAACGTAAGCCTACTTGTAACGAATAAATTAACTTTACTGCCTTTTGTAGTGCTGAAGGTGGGAGTCTCGAGCAGAAGCCGTTTCTCGGGCTCCCCACTGGGCACCATGGCCTACGCGCGTCTCCGACACAGGAGTTCCAGCACCACCAACTCTGCCCTGGAAATCAGCACCAAGCTGAATAAATTATATAAATACTAATTTGAATCTGATTAAGTGCAATTAGTGGGTTGAAATCCCCCGGCCCGCTAGCCTCCCCAGACCCCCTCCCCCCCAACCCACACCCCACCAAGTCATATTTCACTCCAGCAGAGTTTACTATAACTCCACAATTGCGGGGCGTTGGCAGTCTGACCCCCGCTGGAGTGGAGGGGGGGCAACCGAGGCCTTCCCAGAGGGTCGGGCACCAAGCCATTGCCACCCTGGCAGTGCCAGCCTGGGTCCCTGGCACTGCCCAAGGGACAAAATGCCGATGCCCAGGGTGCACCATGGTACTGTCCACCGGGTAGCAGGCAGTGCCAAGAAGGCGGGGCTGGGGGGGGCAGTCGGTTGGGTAGAGTTTCCAGCTGCCACTCTGCATTTGGGTTGAGTGACAGAAGAGTGGTCAGCACTTGGGGCTGGCCATTGTGTTTGGGGGGAGGGGGCTGGTATCAGCCTGTTGGGGTGGTCGGGGCTGCAGGGGATTGGTGGTTGGGACTGCCAGCTGGGGGCTCGGGCGGATAGGTGGGAGGTAAATTGGGAGACTGGGGCCTGGAGTGGGGTATATCAAGGCAGGCTAGGGGTGTGGGGGTTCGAGGCTGGTTCTGGATGTTTGGGGGCCCAGCAATTGGGCCATGGGGCAGTTGCACCCCTAGCGATGTGGGGCCATGGCACTGGTCAACAATTGGGAGACCAGCAGACAGGGGGCACTGCGCATGCACCGATCTTGGCGCTGACAAATGGGCACATGCGCAGTGGCCAACTCAGGGCTATACTGTCGGCCTCTCCAGTGGGAATAGGCCCCGTCCTCTCTATTTTGGACTGATTTGTGCTAGTGAACTCTGCAGTGCTCAGAGTGTGGGAGATTCAATATGAAACTCCCGCTGAAAAGATCAACATGATTCACTCCAGTTTTTACACAAATTCAACACTTTATTTTGGAAGAATCGCCTCCAAGGTATGGGGTACAAGCTGGGAGCAGTGTCCACGCCTGCTGGATACAGCTTTTTCCAATGCTAGACTGACATTGGGTGTGGGTCAGTGTTCCCTTTCATCAAAGTGTGGGAGTTACTGTACTCAGTCTCACATTTCAGCTATATGATTCTGATACTTCACTTTGAAAGAGATATTACACAGATTTTAAACTAGACTAACCGATAGTCTCATTGGTCAATATATATGAATCCTATGCAGATCTTAGAAATTATATGATTATAACAGTCATTAATGTGGGTTAATGCAGTTCATTAATCAAAAGCACAGGAGAATCACAGTGTCTTTTAGCTTTAGTACTAAATGGATACAAAATTGGCTTCTTGACAGAAGCCAGAGGGTGGTTGTAGAGGGTTGTTTTTCAAACTGGAGGCCTGTGACCAGCGGTGTGCCTCAGGGGTCAGTGCTGGGTCCACTGTTATTTGTCATTTATATTAATGATTTGGATGAGAATATAGGGGGCATGGTTAGTAAGTTTGCAGATGACACCAAGATTGATGGCATAGTGGACAGTGAAGAAAGTTATCTCCGATTGCAAGGGGATCTTGATCAATTGGGCCAGTGGGCTGGTGAATGGCAGATGGAGATTAATTTAGGCAAATGCGAGGTGATGCATTTTGGTGGATTGAACGAGGGCAGGAGTTACTCAGTTCATGGTAGGGCGTTGGGGAGAGTTACAGAACAAAGCAATCTCTTTGGAGGACAAAGTGTCTCCACAGCCACCTTTTTTAGGATACTAGGATAAAGTCCATAGTGTCTGGTGACCTGTCAGCCTTTAGTTCCCTCAGCATCCAATTTTGTCTCTTAAAAAGCATTTAGACAGTTCCATGGTTGATATGGAATAGTGTGGGTTAGATGGGTTTTAGTTTGGTTCCACTGGTCGGCGCAACATCGAGGGCTGAAGGGCCTGTACTGCGCTGTAATGTTCTATGGTTAAGATTGATATAGAGGGATACAGGCCAAATGTGGACAATTGGAACTAACTTAATGGTACAAAACTGGGCAGCATCAACAAGTTGGGCCAAAGGGCTGTAAACCTCTATGAGTATGAGTCTACTCTTCCATGCTCAGATCCCAGCATTGGTCACCTTGCAGGCATGTTTCTGCAATGGTTATCAGGTCATACACCTTTAATTCTATTTGAGCTGACAAAGCATCTGGTTTCTTTTAATGACTGCTACAGGCGTTCAGAGACAGAACCTTTAGATCTGACTTTTTACTATTTTTGCACTCTGGCCTTATCTGCCGTCACACTCGTTAGATTCTGCATTCTGTCCCCTCCTGCCAAGCTCAGATTGTGATTACCTTTATTGCTAACTTGCTATCTTATCTTGTCCTTTCCCTTGAATGAACTGTTTCCTTTACATGAATCCTTGTCCCTACTATTTAGGTTAAGGCCTTTTCTAGTTACACATTATAGTTATATTGCCTTAGATCTACAACTCACCAGAACACTGTATCAGGTGACAATCATTCGAATGATATAACTCACACATTTCCCAGTCCTGGGGCCAGTGTCTCATGAATCTAAATGCCCTTCTCCCACACTAATCTTTGACTCACACATTTAACTCTCTAATCTTAATTATCCAGAATCAATTTGTTTGTGGCTCAAATAACAATCTAGAGATGATTACCTTTGCGGTTCTGCTTTGTAATTTAGCTCCTAGTGGTTTAAACTCCCTATGCAGAAGCCTATTCCTAATCTTATCTGTGTTGGTACCTACAAAGACCTCAACAACTGAATCCTACACCCCCTCCAGCCTCCAGAGTTCTGGAGTTCCTCTCCAACCCTAAACAGATATCCAGAACCCTGAAACCAGACAGGCAGCAGAGGCATCTGGGCTCACACTCTGGGCTACAGAGAACTATTTCTATCCCCTGACTATGATGTCCCCCATTACCACTAGATTCCTGTTTACTCCCCCCTGCTTGAATGACCTCCTGTACCATGGTGCCATGTTCAGTTCACTCCTCCACTCTGCTCTCATCCATCAAGCAAGAAGCTTGAAACTGTTGAACAATTGCAAAGACTGAAGTTTCTCCATTTCCACTTTCTTGATCCCCACAACTGCCTCACACACAGATACGTCCTCCTGTCTGTGGCCATGGACCAAGTCAAATTACCCTAGTTGAAGGGAAGGGACTGCCTTCCAGAACAAAGAATCCAGGTAACTTTCCCCCTCAGTGTGATGTTGCAGTGTCTGTGGCTCAGCCTCCAGCCCATTGACCCTGAGCTGAGGTTCCTCGAGCTGTAGGGATTTCCTGCCGATGTGTTCGCCCTGAATCATACTTATATCCACAATCCCACATACTGCATCTGCAGCACCTTCCCTGCCATCTTTATTATGTTTAAATGAACTAATTTTTAAATTGTATTTAATTAATGTGCTGAATCTTGTTTGTGCTTATAATCTTATTTCAATAACTGGTCCACTCATATGGTTGAAATTTCTTGGTTCTTTTGTTTGTCCTGCTCTCTGTCCCTCCAAAATTCCACTTTTTCTTGCTGATTTATAGCCCACTCCCTGTTCCTCTGAATTCCGGTTTTCACTCGTTGCTTTATGGCCTTACTCTCTGAATTTGCACTTTTCCTCGCTGATTTATGGCACAGTTCACTTCTCCCTACTGCCCCCCAACACATACACGCTCGAGAGAGAGAGAGAGAGAGAAAGAGATGGAGATTCTGTTTATGAGTTTGCTTTACTTCCGTCAACTTGTGTTGCATTCTGTGTACATTCTAAACCATCAATATGTTTTAAAGACCTTTTTGTTGAGAAGGAATTATTAAAAAGAAGTGTGTTGATTATCCAGTTTTATTTCATGGCTTCTGTTTTGTTTGTAATTTGAATTATATCGAACCAGGCACAGTGGTTAGCACTGCTGCCTCACAGCACCAGGGACCTGGTTCGATTCCCGGTTTCGATCACTGTCCGTGTGGAGTTTGCACATTCTCCCATGTCTGCACAGGTTTCCTCCGGGTGCTCCAGTTTCCTCCCACATTCTAAAAGATGTGTTGGTTAGGGTGTGTTGACCCAACAGGTGCTGGAATATGGTGACGAGGGGAATTTCACAGTAACTTCATTGCAGTGTTAATGTAAGCCTACTTGTGACTAATAAATAAATAAATAAAAACTTCAATATAAAGTCATGTTGAATAAAAGTGAAAGATTTATTTTGTACCAAGGATCTCTCAGTATTTTCATTTTTACACTGCTTTTGATCCCTGGAAATTCATTTTGCATCTAAAGAACAAAGAAAATTACAGCTCAGGAACAGGCCCTTCGGCCCCTCCAAACCTGCACCAACCATACTGCCTGACTTAACTAAAGCCCATTACGCTTCCACGGACCATATCCCTCTATTCCCATCTCATTCATGTACTTGTCAAGACACCCCTTAAAAGCCACTCCCTCCTCCGGCAACAAGTTCCAGGCACCCACCACTCTCTGTGTAAAAAATCTGCCTCGTACACCCCTTTTAAACTTGCCCCTTGTACCTTAAACCTGTGCCCCCTAGTAATTGACTCGTCCCCCTGGGAAAAAGCTTCTGACTATACACTCTGTCCATGCCTCTCATAATCTTGTAGACTTCTATCAGGTCTCCCTTCAACCTCCGTAACTCCAGTGTGAACAAACCAAGTTTCTGCAACATCTCCTCATAACTAATGCTCTCCATACCAGTCAACATCCTGGTAAATCTTTTCTGTATCCTCTCCAAAGCCTCCACATCCTTCTGGTAATGTGGCGACCAGAATTGAACACTATATTCCAAGTGCAGCCTAACTGAGGTTCTATAAAGCTGCAACATGTCTTGCCAATTTTTAAACTCAGTGCCCCAGTCGATGAAGGCAAGCATGCCGTATGCCTTCTTGACTACCTTCTCCACCTGCATTGCCACTTTCTGTGACCTGTGTACCTGTGCGCCCAGATCCCTCTGCCTATCAATAC
Source organism: Carcharhinus amblyrhynchos (assembly GCF_965287045.1). Classification (NCBI taxonomy): domain Eukaryota; kingdom Metazoa; phylum Chordata; class Chondrichthyes; order Carcharhiniformes; family Carcharhinidae; genus Carcharhinus; species Carcharhinus amblyrhynchos. The sequence continues at coordinate 138,387,298 of NC_137327.1, forward strand.
TCCTAAGGCGCCTGCCATTTACTGTGTATTTCCTATCTGTATTAGACCTTCCAAAATGCATCACCTCACATTTGTCCGGGTTAAAGTCCATCTGCCATCTCTCCGCCCAAGTCTCCAACTGATCTATATCCTGCTGTATCCTCTGATGGTCCTCATCACTATTCACAAATCCATCAATCTTTGTGTCGTCCGCAAACTTACTAATCAATCCAATTACATTTTCCTCCAAATCATTTATATATATTACAAACAGCAAAGGTTCCAGCACTGATCCCTGAGGAACACCATTTGTCACAGCCCTCCATTCAGAAAAGCACTCTTCCACTGCTACCCTCTGTCTTCTATGACCAAGTAAAAAGTCTGACAACACCAGGTTTTAGTCCAACCTATTTATTTGATAATAAACTCACAAGCTTTCGAGCTTTCCCTCTTCGTCAGGTGAATGGAGAGTTCTGGCCTCAGACAGAGCATATAAAGCACAGACAGTTTAGACAGTAATCTCTAAACTGTCTGTGCTTTATATGCTCTGTCTGAGGCCAGAATTCTCCATTCACCTGACGAAGAGGGAAAGCTCGAAAGCTTGTGAGTTTATTATCAAATAAATAGGTTGGACTAAAACCTGGTGTTGTCAGACTTTTTACTGTGTTTTTCTTTGACCGAGCCAGTTTTGTATCCACCTTGCCAGCTCACCTCTGATCCCATGCGACTTCACCTTCTGCACCAGTCTGCCATGAGGGACCTTGTCAAAGGCCTTACTGAAGTCCATGTAGACAACATCCACTGCCCTACCCTCAGCAATCATCTTCGTCACTTCCTCGAAAAATTCAATCAAGTTCGTGAGACACGACCTCCCTTCACAAAACCATGTTGTCTCTCACTAATATGTCCACTTATTTCCAAGTGGGAATAAATCCTGTCTCGAAGAATCCGCTCCAATAATTTCCCTACCTCTGATGTAAGGCTCACTGGCTTGTAATTACCTGGATTATTCTTGCTACCCTTCTTAAACAAAGGAATAACATTGCCTATTCTCCAATCCTCTGGGACCTCTGTGCTTTGAAATTTACCCAGCTGATTGGATCCTGTTCTTAATGTTTACCTCATAACTTTAACAAAAAAGTTAGGAATCCAAATTTCAACTGAATGAGTCTTGGGAAGAACAATTATTTTTTGCAGATTTCTCCCTATATTTGAAAGAGTGCCTGGAGGGTTAACGTTGGCTAGCTGTGGCATTTTGAGTCTCTCCTGCTTTCTCCCCCTCCACGTGTAAATAAATAAATGTGTTCCCCCACCCAGATACAAATAGATAAAAGGCTTTACCTTAAATTTAGTCCTATCCTTCCCCGATTGCTGGCTTCTTGCCACTAAAACATTCTCTGAGATTGATCTGACTTTTGAAGGGACTGCGTGTTTGCATTCCAAATCCACAGTTCAAACTGAACGCAGTGAGAGGTGATCTGTTCAGTCTCAACTGTATTTTCATTTCTTGGCCATTTCTGCCAGTTTGCAGATACAGATGTAACCTTCCAGATCTGACTTGGCCCAAAAGCACGATTTTGCCTTGGCTGACCAATTAACAGACAGCCAGCGTGAAATGTGCACTCAGAAAGACTCAGCACGACCAGGAGAATTATTCTTCAATCAGGGAAGGCAGTATGGTGACACAGTGGTCAGCACTGCTGCCTCACAGCGCCAGTGACCCGGCTCCGATTCCCAGCTCGGGTCACTGTCTGTGTAGAGGTTGTACATTCTCCCCATGTCTGTGTGGGTTTCCTCCAGGTACTCCAGTTTCATCCCACAGTCCGAAAGACATCCCGGTTAGATGCATTGACCTGAACAGGTGCCAGAGTGTGGCAACCAGGGGCATTTCACAGTAAGAACATAAGAACATAAGAAATAGGAGCAGGAGGAGGCCATCTAGCCCTTCGAGCCTGCCCCGCCATTCAATAAGATCATGGCTGATCTGAAGTGGATCAGTTCCACTTTCCCGCCCTCTCCCCATAACCCTTAATTCCCTTGTCTATCAGAAACCTATCTACCTGTGACTTAAATATATTCAGCGAGGCAGCCTCCACCACTTCAATGGGCAGAGAATTCCAGAGATTCACCACCCTTTGAGTGAAGAAGTTCCTCCTCAACTCTGATCTAAACTGTCCCCCCCCACTTATCTTGAGGCTGTGCCCTCTAGTCCTGCTGTCCTTTCTAACTTCATTACAGTGTTAATGTAAGACTTACTTGTGACAAATAAATAAATTTTAGTTAAAGGAAGAAGGTGGGCACTGAATGAAAGGGAGGTGGAGGCTGGCACTTCGTGGAGCTCCCTCAGGGCAGACAGCAGCTGAGGAGCTCACTCTGGGTGCCACAGATATCTGCAAATTAAAAAGGATGAAAAAACGCACAAACTGTTCAGCACAGTAGCATTTTGTGTCTCTCCTGTTTCCTCCCCACACTCAAACACCAGTCCCCAGACATCTCTTTTATTGAATTGCATCCTAGACATTTCATCCCACCCTGGATCGAGGGTGGAAACGTAAAGACAACCAGGCCGATTGGCCCACGTGACAACCTTAGAAGTGGACAGGCCGTGTAAAATTACAATGGGCTTAATTACCCAGTTTAATTGTCGGTGGGTGAGATTGGGATGCAGACCCAATGCTCTCTCACACAATTTCACATGTTGTTGGGTTGAACGTACGCTCACTCAAACCAAGTAAAAGTCTGACCAGTGAAATCCCTGAGATTCACAGCGATCCAATGGTTGTTGTAGTCTTCATGATTGATTTAACTGGAGAGTATAATATCCTATTTTCATCCTGATTGAAGAACAACTTCTATCAGAAAGCAGTAGACTATTGTATCCCACTGTAGCAAGTTACTGTAGATCACGGCACAAAATTCAATCTAGCATATTCAAAAATGCCATATTTTCCATATCAAATTTCATGTCTAGGCTGATACTCGGCATATAAAGCAACGCCTGTCCCCACCCTATTTTTCTCAAAAGAAATGCGTGTGTCAGGCTGTATTCTCAATTTTTCCCCCATCAATTTTTCTGCTCGAAAACACAAGTTCTTGGTTATATTCATAGGTTGGTCCATGAGATCAAGCGGACAACATGGGCTGTGTCGCCAAGAAGATGCGTGAGAGTTTAAGACCCACCCACACTATGCAAATCCACATTCCGATTGAGGAACAGAAATGGGCAGTCCTGCAAAAAGAATGAAATGAAACTGGTTTCAGGCTAAAATTCACAACGTGTTAAATCGTAAAGGCACTGCAAAGAGTTCAGAGCAGTAGCTGGATGGTGTAACTGCTTTCTAAAACAAAAATGCCTGGCTTTGCAGCAAATCACTCAGGGATGACCAAAGAACCTCAACGACAAGATAGCTAGTTTCCAGAGATCCATGATTGGGTAGTGAGAAAAGCACGGGTGTCAATAAGGCCATATTGTTAACATGTATGAAATGCTCATGAATTCTGACACGCCCAGCAACACTACTGTAGAGAGGAATGGTTCCATTAGAAAATGTATACACTTTATACTCCTTATATACCTATAACTGTGTGGCCAAATTTCCCTCCAATTCAATTTTCAAGTTTGCTGACGACACCATTGTAGTGGGTCAGATCTCAAATAGTGACAAGACAGAATACAGGAAAGAGATAGACAAGCTGGTGAACTAATGTGGCAACAATAATCTCTCCCTCAATGTCAAAAAAATGAAGGAGATTGTCATCAACTTCAGAAAGAGGAGAGGAGAAAACGTCCCTGCCCACATCAATGGGGCTAAAGTAGAAAGGGTCGAGAGCTTCAAGTTTTTAGGTGTCCAGATCACCAACAACCTATTCTGGTCCTGCCATGCCAACACTATGGTTAAGAAACCCCAGCAATGCCTCTACTTTCTCAGAAGACATTTGAATCATCAATAGATATTTGAACCATTGATGGACAGAGGTGAGGTGCCTGAAGATTGGAGAGTGGCAATGTTATGCCTTTGTTTAAAAAAGGCTGCAGGGAAAAGCTTGGGAACTACAAGCCAGTGAGCCTCACGTCTGTAGTGGGTAAGTTATTAGAAGGTATTTTGAGAGACAGGATCTACAGGAATTTAGAGATGCAAGGACCGATTAGGGACAGCATGGCTTTGTGAGTGGAAAATCAAGTCTCACAAATTTGATTGAGTTTTTTTGAAGGGGTAACCAAGGTAGATGAGGGCAGTGCAGTTGATGTTGCCTACATGGACTTTAGCAAGACCTTTGACAAGGTACCACATGGTAGGTTGTTGCATAAGGTTAAATCTTACAGGGTCCAAGGTGAGATAGCCAAATGGATACAAAATTGGCTTCTTGACAGAAGACAGAGGGTGGTTGTAGAGGGTTGTTTTTCAAACTGGAGGCCTGTGACCAGCTGTGTGCCTCAGAGATCAGTGCTGGGTCCACTGTTATTTGTCATTTATATTAATGATTTGGATGAGAATTTAGTTGGTATGGTTAATAAGTTTGCAGATGACACCAAGATTGGTGGCATAGTGGACAGTGAAGAAGGTTATCTAGGATTGCAACTGGATCTTGATCAATTGGGCCAATAGGCTGATGAATGGCAGATGGAGTTTAATTTAGACAAATGTGAGGTGATGCATTTTGGTCGATCGAACCAGGGCAGGACTTATACGGTTAATGGTAGGGTGTTGGGAAAAGTTATAGGACAAAGAGATCTAGGGATACAGGTTCAAAGCTCCTTGAAAATGGAGTCACAGGTGGAGAAAGTGATAAAGAAGGCATTCAGCATGTTTGGTTTCATTAGTCAAAAAATTGAGTACAGGAGTTGGGACATCTTGTTGAAGTTGAACAAGACATTGGTAAGGCCACACTTTGAGTTCTGTGCACAGTTCTGGTCACCCTATTATAGAAAGGATATTATTAAACTAGAAAGAGTGCAGAAAACATTTACTGGGATGCTACCGGGACTTGATGGTTTGAGTTATAAGGAGAGGCTGGGACTTTTTTCTCTGGAGCGTAGGAGGCTGAGGAGTGATCTCATGGAGGTCTATAAAATAATGAGGGGCAGAGATCAGCTACTTAGTCAATATCTTTTCCCAAAGTTAGGGGAGTCTAAAACTAGAAGGCATAGGTTTAAAGTGAGGAGGAGGGATACAAAAGGGTCCAAAGGGGCAATATTTTCACACAGAGGGTGGTGAGTGTCTGGAACAAGCTATCAGAGGTAATAGTAGAGGCTGGTATAATTTTGTCTTTTAAAAACCTTTGCCGTTATATGGGTATGACGGGTATAGAGGGATATGGGCCAAAAGCAGGCAATTGGGGCTAGCTTAGGGGTTAAAAAAGGGGCAGCATTGATAAGTTGGGTCGAAGGGCCTGCATCCATGGTATATCCAGGATACCTTTTGAATGAATGAGGAGAGAGTGAAACTGTGGATTGATAATATATGGAGTAGATGTCATGGTGATCCATGCAAAGAATGCAGGTTGTTTGTGTGGGACGTATTCAAATCTCCTCTGGAGTTCAGACACGTGCGAAGAAATGATTCTCGAATGGCAGTTACATCAGACCATCCAATGATCAGAGTTCAACCTCTGGAGTTGTGCCCCAACAAGCAATTCAAGAATGACATTTATATTGAATGGAATATGGGTGACAGAGAAAATACTTTCACAAAGAGTGGAAATAAGTATACCGCCCCGGTGGATGTTTTGTGTCATTTTGTCGGGGGAACCTATTAAGCCATAAAGTGTATTCAGTTCACGCAAAAAAATACAGAATATACAGGTCAATGGATTGAGGGGAAAACAGTTTGTTGTGGAGGTACGATTCCAAAACTGAAAATACCATATCTGATCCAGAGTGAGATCCTTATGATAATTCCGTAACCAAAGAGACTCTCAATGAATTCAATGAACTCTTTGCATTGGATGTTGAAAGTGATGAATTAGATGGTTTTTAAAACATTACAATTGTGGTTCAAAGAATCCTGACAAAATTATGGCATTAAATGAAATGTGACATAATGGGTAAAATCTTCCCAAAAATGTAATAGTGTTGGTTCCAGCGAGGAAAGCGATTGGCCCTATTTTACCATTTTGATTCTAAGTGCTGGGTGGACGTGAAACTGGGAATGTTTCAGATCCGACTTTTAGATCCGTTCTCAGGCTCCCCCATACACACCCTGCCTGAAAAATATCAGCAAGTCCCAATCGCACTGCAGAAGTCTATGGGTGGGGCTTAACGCACCCAAAATCCTACAGCTCTGATCAGCACCTCCAACTGCGCAGGATAGAATGTGGCTCCCCTGTCACATCGCTCCTGGGCTGGATAATGCTTCCCCCCGGACCCCACTGACATTGCTGCACCCCCCCCCCCCACAACAACATTACTGACCCCCTTATCCCCCCACTACCTCGCCACCCAGACTGACCGTGGCCCCCCCCCCCACCAATGTCAGGCAGAGCAGCGGCGGAGTCCCCCTTCCCCCTCCTCACCGACCTCAGGCAGAGTGACAGCGGACCCCCCCCTCCCTTCTCCCTGACTGGTCACCAGCAGAGAGCTGCTGGAAGCTCCACACTTACCGCTTTTACTAACTGGACGTCCAAATCAGAGTTTTGTGGAGCATATCTGTTTTGTGCTGATTCTGGATAGGCGAATGGGGTGGTAAAGGGGGGAGTGTCAGTAAGATTGGGCACGCAGCCCATAAAGTCAATTTAAATACATGCAAATACATTTAAACGGCCACCGGGCCTGTTTTGGGTGCAGTCCCAATTGCAGCCATTTTCAGGCCTTGGTAAAGGGGGAACTAGCGCAGTGACGGGCACGGATCACACCACTCACCTGAACGTGGGTGCAATGCGATGGTAAAATCAGGTCCGATGTATTTCTCTCCAGAGAACCAGTTTGGTTTTGTCTCTAAATCTTACCCCGGTCTGTCAAGAATAAACAGCTGGACATCCTGTCCTCGTGCAGGGGGCAACACCTCAACACACCAGCAAAGTCCGGCTGCACTGTGATCAGGGTGCCATGTTTAAAGGGCACCCCAATCAGTCCGAACAATGACCTCCCCACCAGCCCACCATAGCAGTCACAGGGGCCCCACACCCCGCTCTGTGATCGGAGCACGCATTTCCCCTCCCCCCTCCACGGTTGGAGTCAGTGTTCACCTCCAACAGCCAGTGCCAGCACCCCCATTCCCCCCTGAACACCAGACCCCCTTCCGCCTCCCAGCCTCTCTCCCCTCCAACAGTCAGTATCAGCACCCTCCCTTCCCCCCGAACACCGGACCCACTTCCATCCCTGCTCCCCCTCTCTGACAGTTAATATTGGCATTCACCTTTCCCCTCTGGAGTATCAGATCCCTTCACCCCAAACCCCTGCTCACACAGCCATCGCTGGCAACCCCAGCCCCCACCTACTCTCCCGATCCACCACAAAGAAATGAATTCCTCCCCCCTTCCCCACCAAATTGAGACTCCTATTATGTTCTGCTCCTGGTACTGCCCTGGACATGGGTTGGCACTGCCAGATTGGCACTGCCAAGTTGACATGGTGCCTACCTTCCAGTGCCTATCTGTTCCGAGGCATAAAGGTGAGAATAGCTCAGGGGGAATCCCCTCGGTAGGGTTATGCCGAGGTGAACCTGTTGTAAACAATGCTGATGTGACACTGCATTGGGGTGGTTTGAGAATATGGCATAGGGTCAATACCTGGTGAGGGCGGGGGGGGGCTTTAATCATATGTAATTATATTAAAATGAATATAAATCAGATTCACGCCCATTATGTGAATTGCCTTGCTGGCGGTGAAAATCAGGAATTGTGATTTGACTGATGGAATTCCCAATTGCTGGGTTTTGCCGGGTTTTGAGCAGCTGCCGTTTCATTCCCGTGGAAGGTGAACACGGGTTCACAATCACCCACCACAGTTTCAGCTGAATTACTAATCTTATGTTTCTTTCACATTTCAAAACGGCGACCATTTATAACCATATTACAGAACCCTTTTTCCATTGCTTAACATTTGATACTCAATGCCACTGTCGATCCCCAATTTTGGAAGGATTTTTCTAGGCTCCAAAGGTCAGTTTATGTGCTATGATCTACCTTTTTGTAAGAAAGTACAGTGGCACAGTGATTAGCACTGCTCTCTCACAGCGCCAGACACCCGGGTTCGATTCCGGGCTTGGGTCACTGTCTGTGTGGAGGTTGCATGTTCTCCTCGTGTCTGCGTGGGTTTCTTCTGGATGCTCCGGTTTCCTCCCACAGTCCAAAGACGTGCAGGTTAAGCCCATTGGCCATGCCAAGTTCTCCCTTAGAGTATCTGAACAGGCGCCAGACCAGGGGATTTTCACAGTAACTTCATTGCAGTGTTAATGTAAGACTATTTGTGACTAATAAATAAACTTCAAAAAAAGAAACTGGGTGGTAACGAACAAATGTCAAGTGAACATTTAAAGCTTTTCCACTCTGTTTTTTTTCTAATAACGCTGCTGTTTCTGGGTCACCTGCAGAGCCCTTCAATATCAAAATACTATTGATTTTTTCAATCACTGAGGTGCTTCATTTCAGTACGTGTACAATCTGCATCTCAACTATGTTGCAGTTTTATATTGAATAGGAATAAATCCAGAAATTTTCTGGTCCTGCTTTCCAGCGGGATTTTCCAGTCCCGCCTAAAGTCAGTGAACTTGCCAGACGCTGCCACGGCAAGACTGGAAAATCCCAGTTGCTAAATCAATGGTGTTCAGTTCAAGGAACCTACATTTTGATTACAATGTGCACTCTTTATATAGGTTTGATTCACAAATAGAAACATAAATGCCAGCGATACCAACACAACGAGGAAATTAAGAGGAAGATGTGTGCTGCAATTTTTAACCGAGAGTTTGACTTTATTGTGACAAAATGAAAAGACATGAATCCCGGAATATGCAGTCCAGGGTTACTGACAGGAATACAACTTCTGACATATTTGGATAAGCAATTACGACAGAGAGATTTATTATTAAATACAATAGCCTCAGATTGATTAAAGAGTTAACATATTGGCTCAGGGACATTGGTCGATGAACTCAGGAGTTGGAAAGCTGTAGCTGTGACAAAGAGCTGCAAAAAGACTCGATTTTCTAAAGCTCGGCGCATTTATTATCACAACCCTCTCTCACCCAATTTGTATGATTTTTTGGTTTGCTTTATGTTTGACTCCCTCGCTCACATTGATCCAGCTCACATCCTGGTCACTTGCTCTTCCTGACTGAGCTAAACCGGTGATGGTCCCCCTGATTCACTGTCTTACTCACTGTGAGGGATCTGTCTGCTCTCCAGCTCTTTGCCTCAGCACTATCCCCACACTTTGTCTTCAAAACCTTTCTGCGCTGTCAACTTGCTGTGACTTCAACACTCTCTGTGAACCAATGTATGGTGTAAATAAAGTATCTTGGTGACAGGACGTTCACCTCTGTGGAGTTATTACAGGGGGAAGTCAGAGGGGAAAAATAAACTCCCTGGGTAGAGAGTGGGAAAATGAGGGCTGTGTAAATGGACTCCCCCTCCTGTCCCTGACAGTAGCCCCTACCACCTTCATCAGACAAGGCCAGCAAATACATGGGGGAACCACCAGCTGCAGGTTCCCCTCCAATCCACTCACCATCCTGACTTGGGAATGTATCACTGTTTCTTCACCGTTACTGCTTGACAGAGGATCTCCCTCCCTAACAGCCCTGTTGGTGTACCTACAACACGTAGACTGCAATAGTTCACGAAGGGAGCTCAGTATCACCTTAATAACACCAATTAGGGGCAGGCAATAAATGCTTGTTTAGCCAGTAATGTCCATCCTATTAACAACTTAAAAAAAAATCAAAATTTACAGGTGACACTGAATGCATAATTTTTATGATTTTTGAGAAAGAAAGTATTACATTTCGAAAGGTTGGAGATTGGTAAAATGGGCGGATATGTGAGAAATGAAATTTGGTCACCCTATTATAGAAAGGATATTATCAAACTAGAAAGGAGCATTTTTTCACACAGAGGGTGGTGTGTCTGAAACAAGCTGCCAGAGATACTACTAGAGGTGGCTACAATTTTGTCTTTTAAAAATCGTTTGGACAGTTACATGGGTAAGAGGGATATGGGCCAAGTACGGGCAATTGGGACAAGCTCAGGGGTTAAGTGAAGGGGCAGCATGGACAAGTTGGGTCGAAGGGCCTGTTTCCATGCTGTAAATCTCTATGGCTGTATGATTCATTTTGGTAGCAGGAACAGGGAAAGAAAATATAAGATAAAGCCTAGAATTCTAGGATACAGGAACAGAAGGAACTGGGAGCACCTGTGCACAAATCATTGAAGGTGGTAGGGCAGGTTAAAAGAGGTGTTTTAAAAATATACGAGGTTCTGGGCTTTATTAATAAAGGCAAAAGGACAGAATCAAGCTGTATTTGACATTTTGCAACAAGGTAAGGGAGGCAGAATGGAATCTGAGTGGTTTGCTCTCTCCTGCTCCCAGTATCCCTGTGTACCCAATAAAGCACAGATGGTTAATGAGTGACTGTCCAGCAGGAAGGAGAACAATTATAGCTGCAAAGGAAACTTGCTTCCCAATCACTAAATCTTTCCCCATGCTCCTTCCCTTGCAGTTATTATCAGGTCTGGTTTCTCGTGCCTGTTTTAGATGGCACAATATAGTCAGCTCCTGTGGCCTTAAGTTAATATAAAAGGAAGTGTTGAATTTTTGTTTCAGCTGCATTCACAGTTGAATAGGAATCACACCCTGGTATTAATACATGACCTTCAGAGAATCAGCACTGTAGACCAGGACATCATGCGACAACAGGGTAATGCCATGATCGCAGCTAAAATTATAAAAGCTTGCTTTTCCCAGAGCTGGTTTTTATTATTCACTGAAGGTGCAAAAGAATGCTGTTAATAAATGCAATTAAGAATCATAGAGATGCTACATCTTCTCCAGCAGAATCCGCTGGCATGTTCAACCAGATCTTTCATGCCACTCTTGTGCCTCCTTGTTTTAACTGGCAAGAAAGTCTTCCAAGTTTTCTTACACCAAATACATGAAAAATTGTGGATAATGGAGTTGCCAAAATGTTTACTAGGCTGCTAATCGATGACTTAAAGAAGGTGGATGGGCTGGTGGTTTGGTAATCCATGTGCCTTCCATATTATTGGAGACTGACGTGATGACATCTGGTTGGTAACCTGACAGTATTGTGCCAAATGGTTTTGTCAATGTGTGTGTGTGTGTGTGTGTAGGTGGGGGGTGGTATGGGGGTGGGCGAGGATTGGGTAGGGGAAGTCCACTTGATTTGAGAACACAGCATCCAGCACGTTATGGTGAATCTGTGTAAAATATTGGATTGGCCTCAGCTGGACTGTCATGTCCAGATCAGCACACTTCAGGAAGGAGGTGAAGGCATTAGAGAGGATGTGAAAAAAATTCACGAGAATGATTTCAGGGGTGAGAAATTTCAATGACGGAGGTGGACCAGGGAACCTGGGGCTGCTCTCCCTGGAGATGTGAAGGTTGAGAGGAGATTTGATAGAGGTATCAAAAATGGCCTGCAGCAATTCCAGAAGGCAGCTTACCACGAGCTGCTCAAGGACAAGTTGGGATGGACAACAAATACTGGCCTTTCCAGTGACTCACAGGTCCAAAGAACAAATCCAAAAAATAAGAATTTAAATGTGGTAGAGTACAAAAAAAATCACTAAAGGTAGTAATGTGCGTTCATAAGGCCATAAAAATAGCAAACCAAGCATTATGGTTTACTTCCAAAGGCAAAGAAGTGACAAGAAGGATATTTATGCTAAACTTCTATTGAACTTTGGTTCAAGCAAACAGAAAAAAAGAACCCAGAGAATTCTTGTGCGGGGAAGAAGTGTGTGACTCGCAGGAAGAGGTCTGTTTTTTGGTTTGGCAGAATTGGTGACAGGAGCTCTTGGAGGTACTGTACAAGCTGGCGAAAGACATCTAAAAGCTGGAAAGCCCAGTGAATAACTCAGGTTCTCGGAAAAGTGGCAGATGGACTTCAACGCGGATAAATGTGTAGTGGTCCATTTTGGCAGGTTCAATGGGATGAAGGAGTACAATATCAAGGGTAGGAGTCTTAGCAGTGTTGAGGGGCAGAAAGACCTTGGGGTCCGGGTCCGTAGGACTCTTAAATCGGCCTCGCAGGTGGAGGATGCGGTCAAGAAGGTGTATGGTGTACTGGCCTTCATTAATCGAGGGATTGAGTTTAGGAATCAGGAGGTAATGCTGCAACTTTATAAGACCCTTGTCAGACCCCACTTGGAGTACTGTGCGCAGTTCTGGTCACCTCACTACAGGAAGGATGTGGAAGCTATTGAGAGGGTGCCGAGGAGATTTACAAGGATGTTGCCTGGATTGGGAGGCATGCCTTATGAGGTTAGGTTGAGGGAGCTAGGTCTCTTCTCCCTGGGGAGACGAAGGTTGAGAGGCAACCTGATAGAGGTTTATAAGATGTTGAGAGGTATAGATAGGGTGAATTCTCTGAGGCTATTTCCCAGGGCTGAAATGGTCACTACGAGAGGACACAGGTTTAAGGTGCTGGGGAGCAGGTACAGAGAAGATGTCAGGGGTAAGTTTTTCACTCAGAGGGTGGTGAATGGATTGGAAATATGGCAGCTATGACAAGTGGTTATCAGCCAGTCTCTCAGCGGTGGTAAACCTCCCATGATTAAGGGGCCGATGCAGAATACTCAGCCACTTGGGTGGAATGTCAGTTATGCTCAGCATTCAGCTAATTAATACCAATTATCGTAAAATTATAGATTCCTAAGATGACAAGAGCATAAGACATAGGAGCAGAATTAGGTCACTTGGCCCGAGTCTGTTCTGCCATCCAATCATGGCTGATTTTTTTTCTCATCCCCATTCTCCTAACCCTAACCCAAGGACACCATTCAGCCCATCGAGTTTGCATCAACTCTGAGAGAGAATCTTACCCATTAAATTCTCCCTGTTTCTCTCACATCCAGACCTTAAACAATGAAATTGCCTTGAGGGGGATTGTGTGTTGATCACCCACAGTAATTCACAGATTTTCATCATGGAGGGGATTTGCAGTCTTATTGTCACCCTTCAGTTAGAGTGAGGGTCAGAAACCAGCTGATTATTACTAGAAATTCATATCATCTCCATGGGCTGAACAACACATTGACGCGCTGCATTCTTCTAGAACACGCCGGAAAATTATTTTCAAGAAATCATAATATGTTCAACAATTTATTTCAAATTTACAATCACAATCATAATAAAGAACTTATTAAATGATGAATAAACGTCAGAAAACTGCATAATGTTAAGTGCTATAGTATTGCAGGTGTGAAAAAATCATTCATAAGAAATAGGAGCAGGAGTAGGCCATCTAGCCCTTCGAGCCTGCCCCGCCATTCAATAAGATCATGGCTGATCTGTCGTGGCTCAGTTCCACTTTCCCGCCCTCTCCCCATAACCCTTAATCCCCTCTCTTATCAAAAACCCATCAACCCGCGTCTTAAAAATATTGAGCGAGGCAGCCTCCACCACTTCAACGGGCAGAGAATTCCAGAGATTCACCACCCTTTGAGTGAAGAAGTTCCTCCTCAACTCCGTTTTAAACCGCCCCCCCTTTATCTTGAGGCTGTGCCCCCTAGTCCTACTGTCTTTTTTGAGCGGAAAGAGTCTCTCCACCTCTATCCTATCCATCCCATTCCTCATCTTATACGTCTCAATGAGATCTCCCCTCATTCTTCTAAACTCTAACGAGTACAAGCCTAGTTTATTCAGCCTCTCCTCATAGCTCAACCCCCTCAACTCCGGTATCAGCCTAGTAAACCTCCTCTGCACTCCCTCCAAGGCCAAAATATCTTTGCGCAGGTGCGGCGCCCAAAACTGCACACAGTACTCCAGCTGCGGCCTCACCAATGCCCTATACAGCTGCAGCAAGACCTCCCTACTTTTATATTCAATCCCCCTCGCTATGAAGGCCAGCATCCCATTCGCCTTCCTGACCACCTGCTGCACCTGCAAGCTGGGTTTTTGCGACTCATGCACAAGGACCCTGAGGTCCCCCTGCACCGTCGCCTGCTGCAGTTTTTTGCCACGTAAGTAATAGTCCTTCCTACCATTATTCCTACCAAAGTGGACCACCTCACACTTGCCAACATTAAATTCCATTTGCCAGTTCCTGGCCCATTCGCCCAGCCTATCTAGATCCTTCTGCAGACTCTCCACACCCTCCGCACAATTTGCCATTCCCCCAATCTTGGTGTCATCAGCAAATTTCGACACCCTACACTCGGTTCCCTCCTCCAGATCATCTATATAAATGGTAAAAAGCTGAGGCCCCAGCACCGACCTCTGGGGCACTCCACTAGTCGCCATCCGCCAATCCGAATAGCACCCGTTGACCCCCACTACATTCCAAGGACATGTAGACTTAATGTTCAAAACAAGAAAGATTTATTCACCCACAACACTTCTGTTTTGAAATGCAAAGGCAAACAAAATAGTAAACCATAGAATCCTTATCATTTGTCCCATCAGGTCTGCAATGACTCTCCGAAAGAACATCCTACCCACGCCCCCATCCCCATAACCCACATTTGTACCCCACTAATCCCCCTAACATACACACCTTGAGACACTAAGGGGCAATTTAGCATGGCTAATTCATCTAACCTGCACATCTTTAAACTGTGGGATGAAACCCACACATCACGGGGAGAATGTGCAAACTCCACACGGTCAGTCAAGGCCAAAATCAAACCCAGACCCAGGCCCCTGGGGTTGTGAGGCAGCAGCGTTAACTGTGCCATTGTGCTGGTGAGTACTTTCAAGGACATACATTCTTTTCCTCAGTTCCTTTTGCTCTAACTTAATTATTGTCCGATCTTTTATTCTTTTAGGTTTGGAGTTCATCATAATTGAATTTAATTGCCTCTGAAGGTTTCCCTTCACAGCTGCAAGATAAAGAGCCGGTCATTTAAAACTGACGTGCGAAAAATTTCTTCTTGCGGAGGGTGGTGAATCTCTGGAATTCTCTGCCCCAAAGGGTGGCAGAGACTGGACCATTAGAAATATTCACAGTGGAGGTGGATAAATATTTGATAGATCGAGGAACGGAGGACCAAGGGGAAAAAAGCTGAAGGTGGCATAGGCCAGCCATATTGGATGGTGGGGCAGGCCTGAAGGGCCTGGTGTGGCCTACTGCTGGTTCTGTTTCTTGTGTTCTCGGTCAATCTGCCTTTGTACAATTTCTTAAAGTTGTACGTCGCTACATCAGATACAGGGCTCCCAAAAACCCAGAGCTCACCAATCATCCCTCTTTGTTACTCCTCGCTGAACATGAATGGCAGCTGGAGATTTATCTTTTAATGGTTCTCTGTGAGTGAGATCTACTCATGTTATGACAAAATCTTGAAGAAAAACAGGGAAAACTGAACCGAATACTAAACTTGCCGCTGAACGTTAAAATTCAAGGAATGTACATTAAATATTGTAAACAGTATCACACATTAACCCTCCTAGAATTCGAAGAGTATCTACTCGGAGGAATAACTTTGCAACAACCTATCAGCTGATTGAGGAAGTCTGAGGAAGGTTCTAACCGTTAGAACATTAAAATGTGCTTGTTTAAAGCAAAATTTGAAACAATATTAACATTTGGGGGCTTTGTGGTTAAAAACTTTATTAAACATATTTATTAAAATGTGGCACATTATAAAAATGCAATATTTTGTTTCAGGAAGATGAAGTTTGTGTTTATGGTCCATATTTCACCAACGTGTTGTGCCATATTGAAGACGGCAGTACTTATTTTGAATGCAAATATAACATATGTGTCATAATTCACTTTAAATATATGTGATGAAAAGAAGATTGCCGAATTTTCTGTGGTTCGTTCTCCTGTACCTTTGTTATTCTGTACCTCTTATGCTGGACTGAGCACTTGGACAGGCCACCTAAACAATGCATTCAAGTAGACTCACAGGACTTCACAGAGGCGCACTCACTCAAACTGCACCGTCCGACAATTTATCTTCCAAAACCTGCCAGGAAATAATCGATACAGAAGAAAATTTAATGTTTTTTTAAATAAAATTATTATTTTTAGTATTTTACATGAATGAGGTGAAACAGTAGATGAATGATTAGAGGCAGCAGGGGATGGGGGGGTACAGTCAGTATCACTGGCTGTCTTTCTGTATGAAACTAATCATTATTTTATATTAGACTGGCCTCGCGGTCAAGGGTCATTGATATTTTGGGCCATCAGGTGACCATTTGGGAAGGAGCCCGGGGCCTGGCCTTTGATCAGAGCCGGTTTGTGGGGATTTTCAACGTTATAAACCCGCAGCAGCTGCAGTAGGAGGGCCCGGCTTCTCTGCCTGCCCCGAATGACCCTCCGATCAGCGCCGCCATCTCCTCACACGGTGGCTGCTGCTTTAATAATGAAGCTGAAGCTGGAAGCGTCCGGAGAGTCTGTCAGAGGCGACGGCGGCGGCACCGCGACCCGCGGCGCTTCACTGTCTCCGCTACCCGCCCGCCCCTCCCACCGCCTCCTATTGGACAGCGCACACCCAGCCCCGCCTCCCATTGCCCAGCACACACCCATCCCCGCCTCCCATTGGTTCGCACCCACCCAGCCCCGCCTCCCATAGGTTCGTACTCACTCAGCCCCGTCTCCCATTGGTCCGCACCCATCCAGCCCCGCCTCTCGTCGGCCGGCCCACTCCCTGTCCCGGCCACCTCCTCCCATTGGCCGGCACCCACCCTGTCCCGCCCACCTCCTCCCCATTGGCCGACACCCACCCGGTCCCGCCTCCCATTGGCCGAGCACGCCTTCACTCCCCATTGGTGATTAGCCGCCCCGCCTGCACCACCCATTGGCCAGAGCCTGTCCACCCTACCCTTCCATTGGCCCACATCCGCTTAGCTCCTCCTCCCATTGGCCGAGCTCCGAACATCCCGCTCTTCCCATTGGCCGGACCCGGCGGTGTGTTTGGGAGAAGGCGGGGACAGCCGGGTTTCCCGGTCTCCCATTGGCTGAGGCAGCTGTCAGTCACCGCGCCGCTCGGCAGCGGGGTTGGTTGCGGTCGTTGCGACTTGCTGTGAGTGGCCATTGGTGGTACCCGTGTGTGTTAAAGAGGGGGGTAAGGCGAAGGGGGAAAACCCGAGGCTTTTAAATATATATTAAATAACCCACTCCTCGGGGTCATTGCCCCCGCCTTTTGTTATTTTCTCTCCCTCCCCTTCATTGTTTTGATCAATCGAGTCACCATGTCATCCAAGAGAAAGGTACGTGCACACACAGAGACAGAGGGGGAGGGAGAGGAGAGCGCCGAGATGTCGGCTCGGAAAGTTGCATTAATGGCAGATGCCGCTGCCAGGGCCTGTCCCCCCCACCCTTCCCCTACCTGACCTCCGCCATCAGTGGCGGGGAATAGGGCGCCTCGAGCAGTGCCGGGGGTGGAGTGGAGTTGGGGGGGGGGTGCGGTGAGGGAATTCAGAGCCGCGCGGTCCTTTCTTTGTTCTCGGGGGCTTGGCTGCAGCGGTAGTGTGGACTCCGGCCGGTAGTGGGCGTGCGGTCGGGAGGTTGGCGGCTGGTCACTGGTGCGGCGGGTGGTTGGGGGGGGGGCGGGTTGAATTGGCCGCCGTTCCCTCACGCGCCGCTGGCGGCCGTTGAGAGCCGCGCGCGGTTTGTGTTTGGGTGGTGGGGGGGAGGAGGGGGCGGGGCGTCTCTCTTCCCTTCCCTTCCCCCCCGGCCGCTCCGGATTCAGGTCCACGTGATCTGCACCCCCCACCATGGAGAGAGGGGGGCGGGGCCTGCCGAAAAGAGCGGGAATCTGGAGTTGGCGCGCTGACGTCATGACGCTGCCAGGTTGCGCACGCGCTCCAGGGTGTAATCATGCTCCACGCCAATGGGTTCATCATTTGCAGGAGGAAAAATATGAATCAGTTCAGTGGCAGCTTTTAGCTTTAATGCAAAACGTTAAGATAAGTAGCATTCCCCAAATAAAACTCATGGTCATTCAAGATAGATCCTAATACATATTTTATCTCCTTGTTGAGTATTTAAAGACATGATCTGATGGTTTAGGTTACCAATAATCGTGCCTGGGTTTGTTACCCTTGTGGCAATGCCGGTGTTGGACTGGGGTAAACACAGTAAGAAGTCTTACAACACCAGGTGAAAGTCTAACTTAACTTGGTGTTGTAAGACTGCTTGCTTTGTAATCCTCCAGAGAGGGTAGTAATTTGAGTCTGCCACTTGTATTGTGGGGAGACTAGAACTAGTTGACACAATTTTTAAGAATAAGGACTTTGAACACTGAGTAGAACATTTGTTTATTTGGTCATCTCACAAGTAGGTTTACATCAACACTGCAATGAAGCTACTGTGGAAATCCTCTAGTCGCCACACTCCAGTGCCTGTTCGGGTACACCGAGGGAGAATTTAGTATGATCAGTGCACCTAACCAGGACGTCTTTTTGGACTGCAGAGAAACTTGAGTACCCAGAGTAAACCCACGCGGATATGAGGACAACGTACAAACTCCAAACGGAGAGTCACCTGAAGCTGGAATTGAACCTGGGTCCTTGGCGCTGTAAGGCAGCAGTGCGAACCACTGTATCGCCCAGTGGTCATTTGTCTGTGGAATTCTGTTCCCCACACAGCCATGGAAGCTGGGCCATTGAATTTCTTCAAGGCTGAGTTTGGCAGATTCTTGATAGATAAAGGAGTCAATGGTTATGACGAGCAGGCAGAAAAGTTGAGACTACAGTCAGAATAGTCGAGCAAGCACAAAGGCTGAATGGCCTGCTGCTGCTTATTCCAGTGCTGCTGTTATGAAGTTTGCTGTAGTATTTTGATAGCTTTGTTTTGGCTCACCTTGAATGCAATTTTCATTCAATTGTAATGAGATTAAAATGAGAGACGCTTCAATTAGGGTTTGGAGGTATGGTGTTAGCAATTATGAGTGGTGTGGAGGGTGGTTGTGTGGGCAGGGAGCTGGTGCTGTAGCTCTCCCAGGTGGCCTACTGCTAGTGTGCATGCTCACACAACAAAAATGCTAAGGCATATGGAGGCTTCAGTGTCTGACAAATAAGGGACTGGAGGAGTCCCATGGCAGGAAAGCCATCAAAAAAGGATAATTCCTTTATATAAGGACAGTTGGTCACCCTGGTATCTTTACGCATGGCTTTTGGATTGTCTAGCAGACCCAAAGGTCTAGCTGGTGTAACTCTTGTAATTCTGCCTACTTTTTCTTTCCATGGGATGTGATTGTCTTGGGCAAGGCCAGTATTTGTTGCCCATCCCTTGTTGGCCTTGAACTGAGGGGATTAAAAGTCAACCACATTCATGTGGTGTCTGGAGTCACAGTTAGGTTGGGGGGGATTTTCTTCGCTAAGGTATATTACTGAAACAGATGGGTTTTTACAATAATTGATAGTTTCAACTAGCTTTTGATTCTAGATTTATTAATTGAATTTAAATTCCCCCAGCTGCCATTATGGGATTTGAACCCATGTCCCCAGGGCATTAACCTGGGTCTTTGGATTACAAGTCCATCACTGTGCCACTGTCTCCTTCACAAACAGTAAAACAAGTTCTAGAGCTGTTGGTTTTTGATTCAGTACTGTACTTAGATAAAAGTTCTGGTTTATTTAGAGATACTGTACGATAACATGTTTTGACCATTTTTAAATTCATAAATTGAAATTTAATCATTTTATATGGTTTTCCCATCTGCCTTATTTGAATGTGATTACAGTATTTAATACAATTTTCTGTTGTGATTTTTTTTTGATCTGGATACGGGTTATAACTGCTTAAATGGTTACAGTTGGAGCTTTCATTTTATGTTCTTCAATTTGATAACTGCCTCCTAATCTCATTGGTTGGTAATTTTCTAAGCTATACCCCTGCCTGTATGTCATGGGTACTTGTATCTTGGAAGTAAAACATTTTAGGAATACATGAAGACACTTTACAAATTCACATTGATTGTGAAATAATAATGATAATGGATTGTAGGATTTAAAATTTTACTTTCTCAACTATGTCTCCTATGTTTGGGGATTTGTACCATTTAGTGGAACAGATCTTTGAGGAGTGAAGTGAAAGCTGCAAGTGTATGATGGTTAATTCCAGAACATTGATCTTTAAACAAAGGACATGCCTGTTGGTCTTGGTAGAAAACTCTGAATTAATGTTTGTTGGATCAGCATAGTGAATTTTAAGTGTTCGCCAGTAAGCTATGGCCTAAAGATGTTGCAGATGCTTGAATTTAGAATTTGCCGTAGTAAATTGCTGGATCAGAACAGGATTCATTTTCCTATAATAGATAAACTAAGCTTGTTTGCTACCTGAATTTGGCAGACCTTTTCTGACAATCTGCCAGTTACAACTTTAACTCAGAGTAGTGAGGGCGTGGAATGCCCTGCCTGCAACAGTATTGGATTCACCAATATTAAGGTATTTAAATGGTCGTTGGATAAACATAGAGATATTGGAATAGTGTAGGTTAGATGGGCTTTAGATTGGATTCACAGGTTGGTGCAACATTGAGGGCCGAAGGGCCTGTACTGCGCTGTAATGTTCTATGTACTAAACCAACAAACGTAACCAATAAAAATGTAATCTTTTGTTTTTGCAGCTTGCTGGTGACCAAAGAGAGGGGGTTGGTACCTTTTCTTTGTGATTTTTCTTTGATGTTTAAAGATTTTTAAGCATTTAGACATTTCTGTATATAAGAAAGATTTAACTGTTCTAAAATTAATACATCTTTTATATTTTCTAAAGCCACAAAGGAGATCAGCCAGATTGTTAGCAGTAAGTAACTTTTGTATCCATTATAATCATTCCTTTAATGAAATACTTTAGCAGAAGATTAATTGAATGCTTTTTACATTATTGCAGAAACCCACGGCTCAAGAAGCTGAGCCAAAACAAAAGAAGGCGCCAGCTAAAGTAAGTGACGTGATTTAATTGTTAGCACTTCTTAAAGTCTCCAAATATATGCAATTTATCTGTTTCCTTAACAAAAACATGCTATTTGGATAAGATTGGGATTTTATGAGAATTGACAGGACTGGAGAGACGAAGGTTGAGAGGCGACCTGATAGAAGTTTACAAAATGTTGAGAGGAATAGATAGGGTGGACTCTCAGAGGCTATTTCCCCGGGTTGAAATGGTCGCTACGAGAGGACACAGATTTAAGGTGCGGGGAGGGAGGTTCAGAAGTGATGTTAGGGGTAAGTTTTTCACTCAGAGGGTGGTGAGTGAATGGAATCGGCTGCCGTCAGTGGTGGTGGAGGCGAACTCGCTGGGGTCTTTTAAAAGACTCCTGGATGAGTATATGGGGTTTAATGAGATTGAGGGTTATAGATAGGTCTGTAGGTTGGTAGGTGATGATGTGATCGGCGCAACTTGTGGGCCGAAGGGCCTGTTTGTGCTGTAGTGTTCTATGTTCTATGTTCTATGACACCAAGATTGGGGGAACGGCAAATTGTGCAGAGGGTGTGGAGAGTCTGCAGAAGGATCTAGATAGGCTGGGCGAATGGGCCAGGAAATGGCAAATGGAATTTAATGTTGGCAAGTGTGAGGTGGTCCACTTTGGTAGGAAGAATGGTAGGAAGGACTATTACTTACGGGGCGAAAAACTGCAGCAGGCGACGGTGCAGAGGGACCTCGGGGTCCTTGTGCATGAGTCGCAAAATCCCAGCTTGCAGGTGCAACAGGTGGTCAGGAAGGCGAATGGGATGCTGGCCTTCATAGCAAGGGGGATTGAATATAAAAGTAGGGAGGTCTTGCTGCAGCTGTATAGGGCATTGGTGAGGCCGCAACTGGAGTACTGTGTGCATTTTTGGGCGCCGCACCTGTGCAAAGATATTTTGGCCTTGGAGGGAGTGCAGAGGAGGTTTACTAGGCTGATACCGGAGTTGAGGGGGTTGAGCTATGAGGAGAGGCTGAATAAACTGGGCTTGTACTCGTTAGAGTTTAGAAGAATGAGAGGAGATCTCATTGAGACGTATAAGATGATGAATGGGATGGATAGGATAGAGGTGGAAAGACTCTTCCTGCTCAAAAAAGACAATAGGACTAGGGGGCACAGCCTCAAGATAAAAGGGGGGCGGTTTAGAATGGAGTTGAGGAGGAACTTCTTCACTCAAAGGGTGGTGAATCTCTGGAATTCTCTGCCCATTGAAGTGGTGGAGGCTGCCTCGCTAAATATTTTTAAGACGCGGGTTGATGGGTTTTTGATAGGAGAGGGGATTAGGGGTTATGGGGAGAGGGCGGGAAAGTAGAACTGAGCAGCGACAGATCAGCCATGATCTTATTGAATGGCGGGGCAGGCTCGAAGGGCTGGATGGCCTACTCCTGCTCCTATTTCTTATGTTCTTATGACTGCACAGTTTAGTGGAAAAGCTTTTGACAAATCGAACTTTGGCAGCTCTTTTGAAGAGCCTGCACGTGAGCCAATTGCTTTGCCCCCCTGCCTTTCCTCCCCTCTTTCTCCCACTCTCCTAATCATCCTGCACACTTCCCTTCAGGTATACATCCAAGTCCCTTTTGAGAATCACAACTGAACCTGCTCCATTTACCATTCCAGGTAGCAACAACCACTGCGTTTTGAAAATAAATTTCTTTGGCTTTTAAAACATAGAACACAGAACACTACAGCACAAACAGGCCCTTCAGCCCACAAGTTGCGCTGATCATATCCCTACCTACCAGGCCTATCTATAACCCTCAATCCCATTAAATCCCATGTACTCATCCAGAAGTCTCTTAAAAGACCCCAGTGAGTTCACCTCCACCACCACTGATGGCAGCCGATTCCATTCACTCACCACCCTCTGAGTGAAAAACTTACCCCTAACATCTCCTCTGTACTTGCTTCCCTGCACCTTAAATCTGTGTCCTCTCGTAGCGACCGTTTCAGCCCTGGGAAATAGCCTCTGAGAATCCACCCTATCTATTCCTCTCAATGTCTTTTAAACCTCTATCAGGTCGCCTCTCAACCTTCGTCTCTCCAGGGAGAAGAGTCCCAGCTCCCTCAACCTATCTTCGTAAGGCATGCCTCCCAATCCAGGCAACATCCTTGTAAATCTCCTCTGCACCCTTTCAATAGCTTTGCACCCTTTCAATAGCTTTTCTTTTACTTCATGGAAAAAGTTTCTCAATATCTACTCCATCAAAACACTTAATAATTTTGAACACCCCATAAATCTACTCTTAGTCCCTTTGTTAGCTTTGTTAGACTGAATTCCCTGAACTCTGAGGCCATTGTGGCAAACCTCCTGTGCACTATCTAAACCTTTGATATCCTTTCTGATGTAAGGTATCAATAATTTGTAACAATAGTGGTACGTAAGGCTGAACCACTGATTTGTAAAGGTTTACCATCCACCTCAGTTAAGAAACCATAGAAATCATCATAGAAACCCTTAGTACAGAAAGAGGCCATTCAGCCCAACAATTCTGCGCCAACCACAATCCCACCCAGGCCCTATCCCCATGTCCATACATACTTCACCCACTAATCCTCCAACCTATGCACCTATGGTCAATTTAGCATGGCCAGTCAACCTAACCTGTACATCTTTGGACTGTGGGAGGAAACAGGAGCACCCGGAGGAAACCCACGCAGACATGAGGAGAATGTGCAAACTCCACACAGACAGTGACCCAAGTCGGGAATCGAACCTAGGTCCCTAGAGCTGTGAAGCAGCAGTGCTAACCACTGTGCCACCATGCTGTAAATAAATTTATTAGCAACTGTGTTATCTTGCCCTCCAACTTGTGCATATGAATGCCTGGCTGTCCCTTTCTGTATTTCTTTAAAATTTAACCATTTGGTTTTTTACTTGCATCATTTTCCTTCCAAAATGAATCATTCACATTTTTCTGAATTAAATTTTATCTGTGTCTATGTCTTTGAAATTGCCAGTTCAAAATTTGCTATTGGTAATTGTAACTTCCTTCTGATATTTTAAACCTGCCTGCTTGGTTAAATGTATTCAGTTTTCTCTCACATGCTGTTTCATGTCCTCCACCATTTTTCTATCCCCCTCCAACATCATGCTCTATGTGTGGGTACATCTGTCAAAATGCGTCAAATGATATTTTAACACCAAGCTTTTATTTTCCTCTTCCTTTCACTTTTTCCCCTTCCAACTTGTGCCTTTTTCTTGCCAGCATAATGAATTTTGTTACAATACTGTTCCACTTATACAGATCCAAGTAATCCCTCCTTTTGTGACATACTTGTTTTTTGCCGAGTGAGCTAATTTTGGTTGGAATAGGGTTAGGGACATTAACAGCAGACTACAATGTCTTATTAGGGTTCTTGGATATGTACTGTTTCATTGTCCAATAACCCATGTATGAAGTAAAATTTGTTCACATTGTCTTGGCTAACGTGAAGTGAATCACTTGAGTGTGTACAAGAGAGATTCTGGAAATGGAGTCCATTTGCTAGCATAAATCAATGCTTTCAGAAGAATAGGAAAAAAAGGGAATTGCATTTCAATAGAAAAGTGACTTATTGATTATCTTTAAATCCTTGTTTAAATTTAGTGGTTCCTACATAGCAATTGGCTGACTATTGGTTTTGAATTTATATGTATTTCTGAATATAATTCACTGTAATTTAGCTGTTAAACTTTATGATGCAATTTTGTAATGCCTACAAGTCACTAGTCTCTAGCAGTTGATGAACTTAGAAGGAAGGGCATCAATTAAGCAAAACTAACAAAAGTGTAGCCAAAAGAGAAAATGCTGGAAAATTTCAGCAGGTCTGGCAGCATCTGTAAGAAGAGAAAAGAGCTGATGTTTCGTGTCCAGCTGACCCTTTGTCCAACCCCTTGACTCGACCATGTATTGAAACCGCGTCCCTTCCCTTACAAGAATATCAACTGGTGGAGCCTTGTCCGTCCACGAGGAGAGCCATAAGGAGGACACAGATGACACATTACATCTATCCCTGTCATCCAACACCCACACCATTCAGCGTCAAAGTGGCAAGCAATTCGGTTAGCGATTTTTTTTTTAGCAGATAAATTTTTGGGTCACCATCTAGTGAACACTGTCATGCTTATCAGGTAGAGATGGGCGTCCCAGAGATCGGGCAGTTGGAGATTGGATCTCGGAACACAGCTGTGCCCCAGCCAAGTTCCTTGCCTCTGGAGATGTTAATTTCTCAGCTGCTGGAAATGCAAAGGCAGAGTTGGGAGTACCAGGAGGGGTTGTCAGTGACATTCCTATGAATACAAGGGCCCCAGAGCCTCAGTTACAGGAGATGTTGCCAACATGGTGTGGCACCTGACTTTGTACGCATGCTGACTGCAGTGAAAGCCTGGGGCAGAATGTCAGGACCATGACATCATAGTGCAGACACTGATGGACCTCCAGGAATTCAGTCCAGCTGCCCTACCGCCCCATGGAGTAACCAGAGGCCAATGAGTACCCTAGGGGAGGAGGAAATACTGGAACCCGTTTTGGGGCTTTTCAGGCAGTGGGCAGAACAGAGTGAAGGAGCAACAATTGCGCCACCTGAAACTGTGCTGGAGCCCTCCACATCCAGGACCTCCAGATCCAGGTCCTCCAGAGGATGCTTGCTGAGTGCATCTTTAGCAACAGGAAGGTAGCAGGCCATCCAAACACAGCTTTTCCAACAGGCTGTCAATGCAAGGTGAATGGAAAGGCCCTCTCCACCAAGAGTCACATGTATTCTGGCAGAACTGTGCCATTAATCAGTGAACCCCTGACTTGGGTCATTTTTCCCCCCCCCACCTCTAGAGTAATGGAACAAAGGGATGCGATACTGACCCTCGCTTACACATACGTCAGTGGAGGGGGCAGGTTGTGGAGCTGCTGGACAACAACATGGTCATAATGTGTGAACTGGGGAGCTATTAGGGCATCCCTGTTCCTCGTGCCCATGCAAACCCACACTGCTACCTGGCCTCCATCCTCAGGCTTTCTGTCCTAAACGTCTTCCTCATCAGAAGGAACGTTCTGCTCCTCCTAGAACTCATGAAGACATCACCCACTGCTGCACTAGGTTGTAGAGAGTGCAACGCACAACAATGTGGGAGATCCTCTGTGAATGTACTGAAGGGCTATAAGCACATCATTAGCAGCCCAATGTGCTGCTCTATCACAGACCAGGTGGCACTGTGAACCTCGTTGTAATGCGATTCTGCCTCAATCTCAGGCTTCTGTTCAGTTACTTCATTCTGGGGCTAGGGCCATCTGGACATGGAATATAAGCTCATTTCTCTCTGTACAGATGCTGCCAGACCTGCTGAGATTTTCCAGCATTTTCTCTTTTGTCTACACTTATGTTAGAATGAGGGGCATTAATTAAAGGAAAACTAAGATCACTGGCTGGCCAGCATTTATTGCCCATTCCTAGTTGCCCAAGGACAGCTGAGGGTCAACCACATTGCTATGGCTGTGGAGTCACATGAAGGCCAGACTAGGTAAGGATGGCAGATTGCCTTCCCTAAAAGACATTAATGAACCAGATGGGTTTTTCTGATGATTAACAATGATTTCATGGCCGTCATTAGACTTTTAATTCCAAATTTTTTTATTGAATTCAAATTCCACCATCTGTTGTGGCAGGCTTCAAACCCTAGTCCCCAGAACATTAGCTGAGATTCTGGATTAATAGTCTAGCAGCAGTACCACTTGGTCATTGCCTCCCCTTTATCATCAGCCAATATTGTAGCAATATCCCTTGTCCCTGACTACGTATCCCTGCAACCTGGAGTGACTTTTAAAAATCCAGGGAATTTGCAACTGCCAATAATTGCGGTGCACGCTCCCTGGAAAGCATGCACACGTTTGCATGATGTTGAAGTGGTGGCCACACAACAGATGGAATTAAGGGAGTGGGTCCTTCCTGTTGATAAATGGGACTCTGATGTCATGGTGGAGCCATGTGTGTCCCATTGATGGACTGGTGATGGAACCAAATTCTGCAGCCCTCGTCCTGGTGGATCTGGTCATGGTCAAGCCTCGCATAGGGTGCATCTGTCACTTCGCAGATGCATTTGTGTGTGGATGACTGCAAGATCCCACACACATCACCCTTTGAGCTTTGGAATGATGTGGTGACATTAAAATTGAGGGCTGCCGTGACCTTCATGGCTATAGGGAGCAGTTGCCCTCCTCCATGTGGAGCAAGGTTTGATAGACAGTGGTGGTGCTGCCAAACCACCCCCCATGTCGGGCAGTCTCTTGCTGTCTGAAAGCTCCATGAAGGACACCCAGGTACTTTACACCCTTGATCTCCTTTGTATATACCTTCAAGTCCTGGTGAGTGGCTGACCCTGTAGCTTCCTTGTGCTGTGTTCCCCCCTGGGTGCAGCCTGTCTTAACTGCTGCAAACTGTGCTCTTCTAGTACAGTGATTAGAATAATCGCCAGCTCCACGGGCTTCATCTAGAGATATTTAGGAACTCTACAAGGGATGAGAAACAGAAAAGGGCAGTTGGATTGACGTTCTATCCTGTTACCTTCATGTCCTCCTGGTCTTACAAACTGACATCCCTGAACCTCCAGCAGCCAGCAGTAACACATGTCTGTAGCCTTTCCAAATTCATCGCTTGACTGGTCCTAGTCTATGGCTTGTTTTGATTTGATTTATTATTGTAACGTGTATTGGGATATAGTGAAAAGTATTGTTTCTTGCATGCTATACAGATGAAAACATATCGGTCAGAGATTACATAGCGGAGAAGGAGAGAGTGCAGAATAGTGTTGCATTTGCAGGTAGGATGAAGCAAAAGAAGATCAACTTAATATATAAGGTTTATTTATTAGTCACAAGTAAGGTTTACATTAACACTACAATGAAGTTACTCTGAAATTTCCTGAGTCGCCACACTCCGGCACCTGTTCGGGCCAATGCACCTAACCAGCAGATCTTTCAGACTGAGAGAGGAAACACAAGCAGGCTGGGGGAGAACATGCAAACTGCACATGGTGACCCAAGCCGGGAATCGAACCCGGGTCCCTGACGCTGTGAGGCACAAGGGCCAACCACTGTGTCACCAGATATAATAGGTCCACTCAAAACTCAGGCAGCAGGGAAGGAGCTGTTCTTGGACTGGTTGGTATGTGTTCTCAGATATTTTGTATTTTTTTCCCGATGGAAGAAGCTGAGAGTGGGCTGGATCTTACAGCCTTGCTCAGGCAAGGCTGGAAATTCCCGTCCAAGGTCAAAGGACATTTCCGTTGTCCGCCACTTGCCCACTCCGATCTCTATGGTGAGGCAGTAAAATTCGGGCGAGTACGTCTAGTGAGCGTGAGGTAAAAGATTTAAAGAGAACGTTATTAGAAATTTTAAAGAAGTTAAACTTTTAAGTTTTTGAGTAAAAGATGGAATTATAGGGCATGCTGGGAACAACTCACAAGAGGTCACCTCGCTCCAGTGCCATCTTTTCAGATTTGCCTATGACTCTCCCCCCGCCCCCCCACCCCAAACCTCGGGCGTGCCCACACACTCTAGTTGGTCCTTCCCTTAATATCTGCATCACAGCAGGTTCTGGAAGGCTTTTAGTGTTCGCCCATCCATCATGTGCTGGTCCAACTGAGTGCTTGTGTAAACATTGAGGGCTATTGGATTCTCTATGGTAGGTGTTGGCCTGCAGCTGTTGAGCTCAACCCATTCCATTCTGATGCCCTGCACCCAATTTTTAATCCTTGATATATAAGTTTTCACTCTTTCTTTGACTTTGAGAATGTGGGCAGCTTTCAAGGCGTAAATCATGATGGCCAGTTACTTAGACAAGCTTGACTGAGGAATGTTAGAACAATTGCTCTTGAGGTAGAACAGGCAACACTAATAGGCACTGTTCATGCACAAGCTTTGTCATTCTGAGATCTCGTTGCTGTCAAGCCTTAACACCTTGAGACTCAGGCAGCCACTGCACAACCTTTAAATACCTGCCCCCCGCCCCCCCCCCCCAGCTGCCTTCACCCCACCTATTCATTACCATCCTGCCTTCCCTTTTGGGGACTCATCCAGCCAGCCCCTTAAGCTGGCTTCCTTCAGTTTCATCATGCCCATACCCCCAGGAACATTGCAATCTGAAATCTTGCTGTGCAAATGCTATTCTTGGCCTCTTAAAGATTTAACAACCATAACAGGATTCGTACCTGTGGCGAATGGGCCCTGAGAGTTGCACCCCGTTGATGAAGTGTTAAATCAAGGCTTTGATTGCCTGTTAACTGATTTGAGAACATCAAAGGGGACAAAAAAACTTGTCTTTCTGGATTTGAATGAAGGAAATGATCAGTGCAGTTATTTAATGCTCCTAATAACAAGTGCTTGTTCAGAAAGATCTTTTTCTAATTTTGGTTTTGATTTGGTAGGTTGTGTGGATGGTATAAGTTCTTTAGAAATGCCAAGGTAAGGCTTGGGTACAATATATTTTTAATTCAAAGTTCGCCTTTTTGCTTCTTTGAAATAATGAATTAGCATTAATTTAAACGTTAAATTTCTACTCTTGTTTAAAGAATTGACTTAGAGTGGATTGTCTGCAAGAGGGCAGGAGAAGAATTAAATTTACTTCAGTTTGGAAATAATTTAAATTAGAAACCTGAAGGGAGTGCTGCATGTCAGCAAGCACTGCTTCAAGACCTGTACAACATCGAGACGAGCTGATAAGTGGTAAGTGACATTTGTGTCACGTGAAAGTCAGACAATGAACATTTCCCTCATGAGCACCTCTGCATGATGTTCAGTGGAATTGACATTGTCAGATCCTCTGCCATCATCACCATCACAAGGGGATTTGATTTGATTGATTATTGTCACATGTATTAGCATATAGTGAAAAGTATTGTTTCTTGTGTGCAATACAGACAAAGCATACTGTTCATAGAGAAGGAAACAAGAGATTGCAGAATGTAGTGTTACAGTCCTAGCTAAGGTGTAGAGAAAGATCAACTGAACATGAGGTAAGTCCATTCAAAAGTCTGACAGCAGCAGGGAGGAAGCTGTTCTTGAGTCGGTCAGTACGTGTCCTCAGACTTTTGTATCTTTTTCCCGAAGGAAGAAGGTGGAAGAGAGAATGTCTGGGCTGTGTGGAGTCCTTAATTATGCTGGCTGCTTTGCCGAGGCAACAGGAAGTGTAGACAGAGTCATTGGATGGGAGGCTGGTTTGCGTGATGGATTGGGCTATGTGGATGACCTTTTGTAGTTCCTTGTGGTCTTGGTCAGAGCAACAGCCATACCAAACTGTGATATAGCCAGAAAGAATGCTTTCTATGGTACATCGGTAAAAGTTGGTGATTGTCGTAACTGACATGCTAAATTTCCTTACTTTTCTGATATGTGCAGATCTATCAAACTGAACCAGCTGCTTAAGTACCTTGGCTAACTTAGGCTTGGTATCCTGCAGTAATGTCTCATGACTCCCCAAAACATCTAATCCCTGTAATTCACAAGTCAGAAGTATGAGAGGATATAATTGATATTAGACAACAAAGGCAGTACCTCCAAAATCTATGATCTCTGTCACATTGACAGTCAATGACAGCAGGAGGATCTCCAGGTCAGGTATCGTCTCAACTTGCTACCTCAGTTATTGTTGTTATAAATTGGTAGATGTTAAACATTCTAAGTGAGTCAAAGGAAAATGGGGATTGCAAGCATTTCTCCCTCCATCAATAGCTCTCCCCACTGCAGAAAACTTTTTATTTATCTTATTACAATTTTTGGGATATTTCTTTGCAAAAAAACTGTTAAATGCAAAATTGTCACTGCACCTCTTAGTCGTTAATTGCGCATCAAGCACAGGTCAAAAAGGACCGTAGAGGAGAGGTAATAACCACTCGGTTACGAGTGGTGTGCCTCAGGGATCTGTTTTGGGGCCACTGCTGTTTGTAATTTTTATTAATGATCTGGATGAGGGCAGGTGCAGCAGGTGGTCAGGAAGGCGAATGGGATGCTGGCCTTCATAGCGAGGGGGATTGAATATAAAAGTAGGGAGGTCTTGCTGCAGCTGTATAGGGCATTGGTGAGGCCGCAGCTGGAGTACTGTGTGCAGTTTTGGGCGCCGCACCTGCGCAAGGATATTTTGGCCTTGGAGGGAGTGCAGAGGAGGTTTACTAGGCTGATACCGGAGTTGAGGGGGTTGAGCTATGAGGAGAGGCTGAATAAACTAGGCTTGTACTCGTTAGAGTTTAGAAGAATGAGGGGAGATCTCATTGAGACGTATAAGATGATGAATGGGATGGATAGGATAGAGGTGGAAAGACTCTTCCCGCTCAAAAAAGACAGTAGGACTAGGGGGCACAGCCTCAAGATAAAGGGGGGGCGGTTCAGAACGGAGTTGAGGAGGAACTTCTTCACTCAAAGGGTGGTGAATCTCTGGAATTCTCTGCCCGTTGAAGTGGTGGAGGCTGCCTCGCTAAATATTTTTAAGAAGCGGGTTGATGGGTTTTTGATAAGAGAGGGGATTAAGGGTTATGGGGAGAGGGCGGGAAAGTGGAACTGAGCCACGACAGATCAGCCATGATCTTATTGAATGGCGGGGCAGGCTCGAAGGGCCAGATGGCCTACTCCTGCTCCTATTTCTTATGTTCTTATGTTCTTATTAGTAAATTTGCTGATGACACCAAAGTCGGAGGTGTGGTAGATTGTGAGGAAGGGTGTCGTAGTTTGCAGGGAGACTTAGACAGGTTGCAGAGCTGGGCCGAGAGGTGGCAGATGGAGTTTAATGCGGAGAAGTGTGAGGTAATTCACTTTGGTAGGAATAACAGATGTGTTGAGTATAGGGCTAACGGGAGGACTTTGAATAGTGTGGATGAACAGAGGAATCTAGGTGTATGTGTACATAGATCCCTGAAAGTTGGGAACCAAGTAGATAAGGTTGTTAAGAAGGCATACGGTGTCTTGGCGTTTATTGGTAGGGGGATTGAATTTAGGAGTCGCAGCGTCATGTTGCAACTGTACACAACTCTGGTGCGGCCGCACTTGGAGTACTGTGTGCAGTTCTGGTCCCCACATTACAGGAAGGATGTGGAGGCTTTGGAGAGGGTGCAGAGGAGGTTTACCAGGATGTTGCCTGGTATGGAGGGAAGGTCCTATGAGGAGAGACTGAGGGATTTGGGGTTGTTTTCGCTAGAAAAAAGGCAGCTAAAAGGGGATCTTATTGAAACATATGAGATGATTAGAGGTTTAGATAGGGTAGATAGTGATAGCCTTTTTCCTCGGATGGAGAAAGCTAGCACGAGGGGGCATGGCTTTAAATTAAGGGGGGGTTGTTATAGGACGGATGTCAGGGGTAGGTTCTTTACCCAGAGGGTGGTGAGGGATTGGAATGCCCTGCCTGCTGCAGTTGTAAATGCGCCTAGTTTGGGGGAGTTTAAGAGATCCGTGGATAGGTTTATGGACGAAAAGGGATTGGTTTAGGTTAGTGGGTCATTGTTTTTTAACTGGTCGGCGCAACATCGTGGGCCGAAGGGCCTGTTTTGCGCTGTAGTGTTCTATGTTCTATGTTCTAAGCTGTGGATAACGAAGGAGGTGAAGGAAAGTGTTAAATTAAAAGCGGACGCGTTTAGAGTAGCTGAGAGTAGTGGGCGAGAAGAGGATTGGGAGAGGTTTAAATGTCAACAAAGATTGACAAAGAAGTTGATAAAGAAGGGTAGGAGAAACTATGAAGCTGGGCTAGCGCTTAATATGAAAAAGGATAGCAAGAGTTTTTATAGATATATAAAAAGGAAGAGGCTGGCTAGGGTGAACGTTGGACCCTTAGAGGATGAGAAGGGGGACTTAGTGGTAGGGGATGGGGATATGGCTGAGGTCTTGAATAACTTTTTTGTTTCGGTCTTCACGGAGGAGGACGTGAATAATTTGCCGGGTGTTAGAGATGGAAAGGTGGTAGGACTGGAGGGTCTCAATGACATTACTGTTACTAGAGAGGCGGTGCTCGACAGACTGGAGGGGGCTGATTGTGGACAAGTCCCCAGGACCGGATGGAATGCATCCGAGGGTTCTGAAAGAAATGGCGGAGGTGATAGTGGATGCCTTGGTGGTTATTTTCCAGACGTTGCTGGATTCCGGGGAAGTGCCGGAAGATTGGAAAACGGCTAATGTTACGCCGTTGTTTAAGAAGGGTGCCAGGTAAAAGGCAGGGAATTATAGGCCGGTTAGTTTAACGTCTGTTGTAGGTAAAATGTTAGAATCCGTCATCAAGGAGGAAATAGCGAGGCATCTTGAGGGGAATTGCTTGATAGAGCAGACGCAGCACGGTTTCGTTAAAGGGAAGTCGTGTCTGACAAATTTACTGGAGTTCTATGAGGATGTGTCCAGGGCGGTGGATAGAGGAGAGCCGGTGGATGTGGTCTTTCTTGATTTTCAGAAGGCGTTTGACAAGGTACCTCACAAGAGGTTATTACAGAAGGTCAGGGGACATGGAGTTGGGGGTAGGGTGTTAGTGTGGATAGAGGATTGGCTGTCAAATAGGAGGCAGAGAGTGGGGGTCAATGGGTGCTATTTGGATTGGCGGTTGGTGACTAATGGAGTGCCCCAGGGGTCGGTGCTGGGGCCT
This sequence comes from Carcharhinus amblyrhynchos, assembly GCF_965287045.1. NCBI lineage: Eukaryota > Metazoa > Chordata > Chondrichthyes > Carcharhiniformes > Carcharhinidae > Carcharhinus > Carcharhinus amblyrhynchos. The sequence continues at coordinate 138,420,895 of NC_137327.1, forward strand.
CAGCTATTTATCATTTATATAGATGATCTGGAGGAGGGAACCGAGTGTATGGTGTTGAAATTTGCTGATGACACCAAGATTGGTGGAACGGCAAATTGTGCGGAGGGTGTGGAGAGTCTACAGAAGGATCTAGATAGGCTGGGCGAATGGGCCAGGAAATGGCAAATGGAATTTAATGTTGGCAAGTGCGAGGTGGTCCACTTTGGTAGGAATAATGGTAGGAAGGATTATTACTTACGTGGCGAAAAACTGCAGCATGTGACGGTGCAGAGGGACCTCGGGGTCCTTGTGCATGAGTCGCAAAAACCCAGCTTGCAGGTGCAGCAGGTGGTCAGGAAGGCGAATGGGATGCTGGCCTTCATAGCGAGGGGGATTGAATATAAAAGTAGGGAGGTCTTGCTGCGGCTGTATAGGGCATTGGTGAGGCCGCAGCTGGAGTACTGTGTGCAGTTTTGGGCGCCATACTTACGCAAGGATATTTTGGCCTTGGAGGGAGTGCAGAGGAGGTTTACTAGGTTGATGCCAGAGTTGAGGGGGTTGAGCTATGAGGAGAGGCTGAATAAACTAGGCTTGTACTCGTTAGAGTTTAGAAGAATGAGGGGAGATCTCATTGAGACATATAAGATGATGAATGGGATGGATAGGATTGAGGTGGAGAGACTCTTCCCGCTCAGAAAGGACAGGAGGACTAGGGGGCACAGCCTCAAGATAAAGGGGGGGCGGTTTAGAACGGAGTTGAGGAAGAATTTCTTCACTCAAAGGGTGGTGAATCTCTGGAATTCTCTGCCCGTTGAAGTGGTGGAGGCTACCTCGCTAAATATTTTTAAGAAGCAGGTTGATGGGTTTTTGATAAGAGAGGGGATTAAGGGTTGTGGGGAGAGGGCGGGAATGTGGAACTGAGCCACGACAGATCAGCCATGATCTTATTGAATGGCGGGGCAGGCTCAAAGGGCTAGATGGCCTACTCCTGCTCCTGTTTCTTATGTTCTTATTTCTAATATTAAATGGAAGCCTTTCTGTTAAGATTTGGAAAAATGTTTGTGGAAGAAAGTGGATAATAGGTGCATGGTTAAAACTGCAAATTGACATGAGTTTCCTTGTTGAAATATTAAGTGAGTATATTAAGAAAATATGGTCATAGCAATCTATTTGAGTAAAAGTTTGACCCCTTGATAAATTAATAACCTGTTAAAAGGAAGAGCTTTTTTTGAAAGGAGAGGAATTGGGACAAAGGCAAGTTTGGAATTGAACAAAGGACATTGTATCTTGCAGCTTGGTTGTATCCAAATGACTCCATGAACCCTTCTCTTTCTCTTATACTTATCCATCTATAAGCAGTTAAAATGGAAATGTGTATAAATAAAATTATAAGTAATTTTTAATTTTTTTCACTATTGATAAATGGAAGTACTTTGTTTCCAGAAGTGAGACGTTTATTTCTGAACTTCTTAAATTTCTCCTTTTCATTTTACCTTCCACGTATGACACAAGACAATCCTCCTGCTTCTTATAGATGCCAGAGGCCACAAAATAAATTTAATTAGAAAAACGTCAAAGAGTCAGGTGGAGCATTTTTATCTAAATCTTTCATTATATAATTACCTCAGCTCTTATGGGCAATTAAATGTCTTTTTCATTAAATACCTGTAACGAGTACCTTTTTAAAATTTGTTTTCACTTAAGGACTTTTTGCTGAAATGAAAAGAATCTTTCGAATTTTAAGTTAAGCAAACAGCCTTGTTTCCAGCATATTTTAAAAACTAATTTGGAGGAGGAGCTTTATGCAGACAGACAATTGGCACAGTCATGGCATGAGGCCAGACATGGGCAAGGAAACCAACAGATTACTATGCACCTCATAGCCTCAGCTGGTGAATCAGTACTTCATGTTGAACACCATTTGGAGGAAGCACTGAGGGTGCAGAATGTAACCTGGATGTGTGTATATCATGCCTAGCACTGAGAGTGGATTGGTGGCACCACTGCAGACCAGGCTGTCATTGAGTCCTAAAATGTTTAGCTGTTAGATTGGGTATGCAGCAAGTGGTGAGAGAACGAACAGGAAAGAAGTCCGTACTTTCTGCAACCTCACCAGCCAGCCTGCTGCGGGTGCAGCTGTCCATGACAGTTTCTGGAGGATTAACCACAGCACGGTCTTTGTAGAGACATAGCCCCCACTCCACCATTATCGCCAAGCCTTGAAATCAAACCTGGTTAAATTAAAATGCAGGTGAAGCAAGGAACAATACCAGGTGTACATAAAAATGAGATGTCAACCTAGTGAAGCTACAAAACAGAACTAATTGAGTGCCAGACAGCACAAGTAACAAATAATAGATCTAAGCAATCCCACAGCCGACAGATCAGATCCAAGTTCTGCAATCCTGCTATCTAGTTGTGAATGGTGGTCAACTCACTGAAGGAGGAGGCTCCACAAATATCTGTATCCTCAATGATGGAGGAATCCAGCACATCAGTACAAACGATAAGGCTGAAGCACTGACAGTAATCATCAGCCAGAGCTTGCAAGTGGATTATCCATCTTGGTTTCCTTCAGAGGTCCCCACCGTCACAGATGCAAAAAGGCCTTTAGCAATGCATAGCATATCAGTGCATGGTTGGTGGGCTGAACGGCCTGTTCCAGTACTATTATTTGCAAATTGATTCACTCTCTGTGATGTCAAGAAATGGCTGAAGGCACTGGATACTACAAAGGCAATGGGTCCTGAAAATATTTTAGTGGTAGGTCTGAAGACTTGTGCTCTGGAACTTGCACCTCCAGCCAATATGTTCCAGTACAGCTACAACACCAATATGCCATTCTCCTGGCAATGTGGAAAATTGCTCAGGTATGTCCCGTACGTACAAAGCAGGACAAATCCAACTTGGCCAATTAACTGCCCCATTAACAACTCTCGACCATCAGTAAAGTGATGGCAACAGTCATCAGCTGTACAATCAACAACGCTGAGCGATCACATGCTCACTGCCATTCAGTGTGTGTTCTGTCAGAGCACTCGGCTCTCGATTACAACTTTAGATCAAAATAGACGAGACGAGGTGAGGGCGACTGCCCTTGGTGTCAAGGTAGCACTTAACCGAGTGGCATCAAGGAGCCTGAGCAAAACTGGAGTCTGGGGGAATCAGCGTGAAAACTCTTCACTGATTGAGGTCAAAGTATCACAAAAGAAGAGTGGGTAATAGTTAAGAAGTCAATCATATCTGTTCCAGGGTAAGACTGCTGGAGTTTCTAAGAGTAGTATCCTAGACTCAACTGTCTTCAGCTGCTTTATAAGAACATAAGAAATAGGAGCAGGAGTAGGCCATCTAGCCCTTCGAGCCTGCCCCGCCATTCAATAAGATCATGGCTGATCTGTTGTGGCTCAGTTCCACTTTCCCGCCCTCTCCCCATAACCCTTAATCCCCTCTCTTATCAAGAACCCATCAACCCGCTTCTTAAAAATATTTAGCGAGGCAGCCTCCACCACTTCAACGGGCAGAGAATTCCAGAGATTCACCACCCTTTGAGTGAAGAAGTTCCTCCTCAACTCCATTCTAAACCGCCTCCCCTTTATCTTGAGGCCGTGCCCCCTAGTCCTACTGTCTTTTTTGAGCGGGAAGAGTCTCTCCACCTCTATCCTATCCATCCCATTCATCATCTTATACGTCTCAATGAGATCTCCCCTCATTCTTCTAAACTCTAACGAGTACAAGCCTAGTTTATTCAGCCTCTCCTCATAGCTCAATCCCCTCAACTCCGGTATCAGCCTAGTAAACCTCCTCTGCACTCCCTCCAGGGCCAAAATATCCATGCGCAGGTGCGGCGCCCAAAACTGCACACAGTACTCCAGCTGCGGCCTCACCAATGCCCTATACAGCTGCAGCAAGACCTCCCCACTCCTATATTCAATCCCCCTCGCTATGAAGGCCAGCATCCCATTTGCCTTCCTGACCACCTGCTGCACCTGCAAGCTGGGTTTTTGCGACTCATGCACAAGGACCCCGAGGTCCCTCTGCACCGTCGCCTGCTGCAGTTTTTCGCCACGTAAGTAATAGTCCTTCCTACCATTCTTCCTACCAAAGTGGACCACCTCACGCTTGCCAACATTAAATTCCATTTGCCATTTCCTGGCCCATTCGCCCAGCCTATCTAGATCCTTCTGCAGACTGCTTTCTTATAGGGTCAGAAATGGGGATGTTTGCTGATAACTGCACAATGTTCAGTGCCATTCATGACCCCTGTGATACTGCAGCAGCCCATGTCCAAAAGACCTGGACAATATCCGAGCTTGGACTGACAAGTGGCAGGTGATGTTCGTATCACACAAGTGCCAGGCAATGACCACTTCCTCCAACAAGAGAGGATCTAACTATCAGCCCTTGACATTCAATGCCATTACCATCGCTCAGTCCCCCACTATCAATATCCTGGGGGACTACCATAGACTGGAAACCAAATTGGACAAGCCACATAAATACTATGGCTAAAAGTACAGGTCAGAGGCTAGGAATCCTTTGGCAAGTAATTCACCTTACACTCCTTGCCTGGATGAGTGTAGCTGTAACGACACTCAGCACCATCTAGGGCAAAGCAGTTTGCTTGATTGGTATCCCATCCACAAACATTCACTCCCTCCATCATTGTTACAGTGGCAACAACATGTACCATCTACAAGAGGCACTGTAATTTTTCGCCAACCTTGGACCAAACATTGCAAATTTGGGACTGCTGCTATCTTGAAGGAGAGGTTGCAGCAGAGACGTGGGAATACCATCACTGGAAGGCCCCCCCTCTGAGTCACATCATCCTGACTTCACTGTCATTGGATCAGAATACTGGAACTACTTTCCAAACAGTGTTATGGGTGTACCTACAGCACATGGATTGCAATAGTTTAAGAAGGCAACTCGCCATCATCATCTTAATGGCAGTTTGGGGTGGGCAATCAATGCTGGCCTAGCCAGTGAAACCCATATCCCATGAATATATTTTTAAGAGTATTCAATCACTCTGCCAGCACTTGGGGCACTTCTTAAAATTTTATAATTTTAGAAGAAAGCTAACATATTATGTAGGGCAGTAACTATTTCTAATGTAATTATTTAAAATTAAGCAAAAGTTTACAACAGATTTTGATCTCATGGCATCAGTGAAACATTAAGTGATTAAGGTAATTCATTTTATTCCAAAATTGTTTGATTTTGCTTTTAGCACTAACAGTTTGGTGCTGATAAATTGGATTCATCTTTTCAGAAAGAAAAGGTTGCTAATGACAAGAAGGAGGAAAAGAAAGCACCAGCAAAAGGAAAAAAAGGAGCAAAAGGCAAAGAAGAACCTAACCAAGAGGATGCAAAGGAAGAAACTCCCTCTGAGAATGGAGAAGCCAAAAACGATGAGGTGAATTTCTGATTGGGAAGCAACATTGTTTAACAGTGTCTGCTTCATATAACTAACCAATAGTATTTTAAAAGCTGTATCCAATTGTTGTTTGTTCATTCCTTGTTTTTTGAATAGTTTTAGTTTGAGATTTTGCTTATCATGTACTCTATTGTCTCCTCTTTCCCTCTTCCATTTCCCCACCCAAACTTGCACAAAGTTCCTTAATTTGGAAGGGTCTAAAATACATAGCTGATTTACAGGTGAGAGGTTATTTGATCCATCTTGACTCATGCATCCAGAAAGATCTTGTCATTTTACTTCATATTTTAAACAACTTAACAGCTTTTGTTGTTTTAGTGCTTTCCTTGGCTAGGAGTTGTATTTTTTTTTTAAGTGTAGTCTATTAAAAGTACTTCATTTAACTTGTACTTGAACACTGGCTGTACGGTCAGGACTATGTACTGCTTGCCATTGAACATGCTAAGTTCAATGCTAAACAAGCCTTTCATCAGCGGGTATTACGGCATCATTCAGCTCTTTTATGTTCTGTGCAAATAATAAACATGATGTGGAGGTGCCGCCATTGGACTGGGGTAAACACAGTAAGAAGTCTCACAATACCAGGTTTAAGTCCAACCAGTTTATTTGATAGTAAACCCACAAGCTTTAAGAAACGCTGTTCCCTCGTCAGGCGAGTGGAAGGTTCTGATCAGAGAAGCGCATATAAAGGCACACACAGTTTACAGAATACTGATTTAGAATGCAAGTCTTTACAGCTAACCTGCTATTAGCTGTAAAGGCTCACATTCTAATCAGTATTCCGAAAGCTTGTGGGTTTATTATCAAAAACTGGTTGGACTTTAACCTGGTGTCGTGAGGCAAATAATAGACTACAGTTATTTTAAACTTGCAATAGCTACTGGTCAGTTTTGACAGAATGACTGATTTAAGCTCAAGATTTCTGTCACTTTGTTTCTGGGAGATGCTTTGCCATTTTCCAGCTTTTTCCAATGTTGCAACGAAGGTGAGAAATACTCCATCCGAATATCTCCTGTGTGCAATTTGGGTACAAGCACGTTTTTACTGAATTTTTTTTTCGTACTTGCAGACTGTTTGCTCTTTTAGGGGAAAAATTGCATTTAATAAACTCAGTTTCAGAAATGACATAATCCAAACTGGGGAGCAGTAAAATATTTAACCGTTGAATCATAAGACCATAAGACATAGGAGCAGAATTAGGCCAATTGGCTCATTGAGTCTGCTCCGCCATTCAGTCATGGTTGACATTTTTCTCATCCCCATTCTCCTGCCTTTTCCCCATAACGCCTGACCCCTTTATTAATCAAGGATCTATCTATCTGTTTAAAGACACTTAATGACCTTGCATCCACAGTCTTCTGGGCAAAGAGTTCCATAAATTCACCACTGTCTGATTGAAGAAATTCCTTCTCATCTCTGTTTTAAAGGAGCGTCCTTTTAGCCTGAGTTTGTACCCTCTGGTTCTAGTTTTTCCTACTAGTGGGAACATCCTCTGCACATCTACTCTATTCAGGCTTCGAGGTATCCTGTAAGTTTCAACAGATACTCGCTCGTCCTTCTAAACTCCAACTACAGGCCCAATAAACTCCAACTACAGGCCCAATGTACAATAAACTCTTCATTCCAGGGATCATTCTTGTGAACCTCCTCTGGACCTTTTCCGAGGCCAGCACATCCTTAGATGTGTGGCCCAAAATTGCTCACAGTACTTCAAATGGAGTTTGACCAGAGCCTTATAGTCTCAGAAGTACATCCCTGCTGTTCTACTCTACCCGTCTCGACATGAATGCTAACATTGCATTTGTCTTCCTAACTGCTGAGTGAATGTGCACATTAACCTTAAGAGAATCTTGAAAAAGACCCCTTTATCCCCGTTCTTCAGTCCGTGCCAGGATCTTACCCATAACACCATGGCCCTTTAACTTATTCAGCTGTCTCCTATGTGGCACCTTGTCAAAGGCTTTCTGGAAATCTAAATAAATCACGTATACTGGTTCTCCTTTATCTAACTTCCTTGTTACCTCCCCGAAGAACTCGGGTAGCAGATTTGTCAGACATTACCTCTTGACAAAGCCGTGCTGACTCGGTCCAACTTTATCATGCACTTCCAATCATTGAGTGTTGTGCGTTGTGCCTGGAAGTGGGAAGGTGGAAAGTTTCTAGAAGTATACAGGGTACATTGCTGCAGGAGAGCAGAGTGTTTGAGATCTATTTTCCTCAGTTGAAAAAAGTGACATAACCCAGCAGTGCTTTCAAATCGACTTGTCCAATAATTTTTCTTTTCTTCCTCGATTTCCTTGCCATTGTGTTAACTATGAAGTCAAGTTACATATATAGAGACATACGTAGAAAATAGAGGCAGGAGTCGACCATTCAGCCCTTTGAGCCTACTCCATTATTCATTAGGATCATGGCTGATCATCAGTTTTAATACCCTAATTCCTGCTGTCCCCCACCCATATCCTTTGATCCCTTTACCTCCAAAAGATATATCTAATTCCTTTTTGAAATCACACAACATTTTGGCTTCAGCTACTTTTCTGTTGTAGTGAATTCCAGATCCACCATTTTCTTCACCTCAGTCCTAAAAGATTTACCCTTATTCTCAAAATGTGACCCCCTAGTTCTGGACTCCCCCATCATTGGGAATGTTTTTTTAAATCTACCCTGTCTAATCCTGTTAGAATTTCGAAGAAGCTATGAGAACCTGACTCATTTTTCTAAGCTTCAATGAATATAATACTAACCGATTTAATCTGTCTTCATTTGACAGTCCTGCCATTTTAGGAATCAATCTGGTAAACCTTAGCTGCACTCCCTGTATAGCAAGAACATCCTTCCTCAAGGACACCAAAACTCTCCTAAACAATTGCAGTAAAATATTGCTATTCCTATATCCAAATCCTCTCGCTACGAAGGTCAACGTACCATTTGCCGCCATTTCTGGCTGCTGTACCTGTACGCTGAGTTTCAGCAACTGATACAAGACACCAAGGTCTCGTTGAGTATCACTTTTCTCAACCTACACCTATTCAAATAATCTGCCTTCCGATTTTTACTAACAAAAAGGATAACCTGACATTTATCCACATTGTACTGCAGATGCCCATTCACTCAGTCTGTCCAAATCACTGCCTGCCAATGGAAAGAAGACTCATTTATTCTAATTTTTTTCCTGTCTGCTAACCAGCTTTCTATCCATCTCAAGACACTGAGACTTTGTCAAAAGTCTAAATGAACCATATCCACTGGTTCTCCCTGGTCAACTCGACTAGTTACATCTTCAAAGAGTTCCAGTAGATTTGTCAAGCATGATTTCTCTTTCATGTATCCATGCTGACTTTGTCTGATCATACCACTGCTTTCCAAAATGCTGTGCTATGAAATCTTTAAAAATGGACTTTGGTAACTTTCCTACTACCAACATTAAGCTCACTAGTCTATAGCTCCCTGTTTACTCTCTATCTCTCTTTTTGAACAGCAGGCTTACATTATCTGTTGTCCAATCCTCCAGACTGCACAGAATTTTGGAAAATGACCACCAATTGATCTACTGTTTCTAGGGCCACTTCCTTAAGTATTCTGAGAAGTACTTAAATTGTATTATGTCAATGGTATGAGTAACAACAACCTATCTGTCCCTTATTTGATGGTGGCTACTGCCTTCTGATCAATAAGACAAATTAGATCGGGAAGAGGGAATATGATTTAATTATCTGGAGAGATATATGTTATAACTAACAAAGTAACATTCAGTAAATTTAAATGCTTGTTTGAAATCATGTTGAAGTTTGATATACAGACTTCAGTGACAAGTTAAAACAAAATACAATCATTCCCAAGTCTTTAGGAATATTGTGAGCTGGCTGAGCAAAGATATATTTTACAGTTTTCAGTTTTTTTATGCATTAAGGCTACGAGGGGACATAGCTTTAAATTGAGGGGTGGTAATTATAGGACGGATGTCAGAGGTAGGTTCTTTACTTAGAGGGTAGTAAGGGCGTGGAATGCCCTGCGTGCAGCAGTTGTGGACTCGCCAACTTTAAGGGTGTTCAAATGGTCAGTGGATAGGCATATGGATAACATTGGATTAGTTTAGGTTAGAGGGTCATTAGATTGGTTCCAGTAGTCGGCGCAACATTGAGGGCCAGAAGGCCTGTACTGCGCTGTAATGTTTTATGTTCTATTTATCTGGTTACAAATAGCAATAATGTCCTTCTAAAGCCACCTGTTTTCTGCAATTTATTTAACTTTATTGCTTTGAATTAATTGATAAAATGTGGGTGTATCTAGCAATGTCAGCATTCATTGCCCTTATAACTTTGTACCTTTTTTCACATTTTAGGCACAGTCTACTGAAAGCTGTGAAGAGAAAGAAGCCAAGTCAGAGTAACTGCATCTGCCCGTCATCTCCATCAATGGCATCCATACCTCCATACTGTATTGTTAACAGAGAGGAATATTTTTATCAACTATTTTATAAATACAAGGTTTTTTTAGCATGAATTTAATTATGGAAACACCCACATCTCAAGATTATTTGGGGTATGCAACCCTAAAGAATCATTGTTTTAAAATTGTGATTGTCGTAGTTAGTGTGATATGTGGGATAAGTAAATGGTGGTAGTTATTGGCTTCTGTCAATGTTCGTCTTGTGTCATACTTCAAAAGGTCTGATTTTAATTCACCAGATATTTGTGGTGTTAGACTATTATACGTGGGGAAGAGTAAGGAGAAAGTTGTTTGTGTCAAAACATTCCAGTGGTTTTGTGGGTTAGTTTTGTAACCAGGTAAAATATTTTGGTGAAAAAAAATAAAAATGTGGGGCCTGGAAATCTAATGTGAAAAATATTTTAATTTTAAATTTGTCATTTTTGTAAAGAAAAACCTTTGCAATCATGTAAAACTAGTTTCTAATGGAAATTAACATCTCTTTTAAAAGGGCAGATGGCTGTATGTACCCACTTCCTGTCAGAATTTTTGCTGGATGAATTACCTTAATAAAAAAAACCTCCCCAAAGTTTTGCTATATGAAGTATCACTGCTATTTCATTCTGTTCAAAGCACATTTTAAGAATTGAAGAATAACACCAAAACACAATCCAGCAATTTGCAGTTCATTATAAATCTTCTGTACGTAAGTATACAGGGAGAAAATCAACACTTAGCACAATTGTGAACTACTTCGTAAAGAATGCATTTAAATTTTTGCTGCATACAATATCTTGTATTCCTTAATGAAAATATTTTTGGCATTGGGAGGAACTTTTTTTACAAAATGTTCTCTCATGACAGTTGAGGTGTCTACATGGAGATATCCTGCTCCTCTATACTATAAGAATATATTTATTAATGGTCATGATTCACTTTTCTCAGAATATAAGGAATATCTGTGTTACACTGGTCTCCTTTTTCTCCCAAATACTTTTTATAACTATTTTGGCTAAGCCTTTCATCTCCCACTGGAATATGTTTAAAAGAAAGACTTGCACTAGCTTCAGGGGTTATTTGAAGTGCTTGAAACCATTTATAGTGGACATAATTGAGGCTTTTCGCAGTGAACCTACATGTGATTATTGTGATAAGACTGACGTGGCTGGATTGGAATGGTGATGGGGTTTCTTTGATTCAAGACAAAAATTGTAATGAGTTGCTGCATGCCTGTTGGTGTCATTTAAACTTTTGATAACTTTTTTCATTTTGGTGTGACTGCACAACCTGTGGTATCTGAAACTTGATCCCAGTGCCAGTTCTAATCTTCATATTGCAGCTCTGACTTGTCTCAATATTGGTTCATGTAGTTTATCCTAACCAGTACAAGTCAAGAGTCCACTTATCAATACCAATGAGTATTATCCAGGCACTGCTTGTTTGTAATCAAAATGAACTGGCTAATGCATTTTTGTGCTCTTAACTTTCATTTTGGTATGCAGCATGAGGGAAGGTCTTGATAACCACTGTTATTAAATCAACTTTTTGAAATGATTCCAAAATTGATGTTTTTCTGCTTGATACCCATCTTGGCACAGTTTGTGTGCAATTCATAGGTGACAACAATTGATGCAATTATGTTTGTGGCTCAGGATGCAAGATCCTTTTCAGCTTCTACTTGTTCAAAGGGAAGGAATAATAAGCTTTGTAGTGAGTTAATGAGTGGCTGTTTGATCATCTTTGTTATTGATATACTGAGTTGTGCACAGAGTTGGGACTGTCTGCTAAATAGTGGCAACGAGCGTTCTGAGAGGGGAGAAAATGGGTGCACGGGGAAGGAAGTGCTTTAAACCAAGGTGCAACAACATACTGTGACAATCTACAACAAGGGCAGCAAAACCTGAGGAATTAAGCTAAGTGTATGTTTGTGAAGCATCTTCAGTAGTTACTGGTGTAGATGTAACTGAAGGAAAACAATAAATTAATTACTATTTAAATGTTAACAAGATGAGTAAATCACTAATTTCTCATTTATTTGATACCAAATTAAATTGATCTTTATAGTTATACCTCAAGTAATTAATTAGTTATTAAACTATAGATAACCAACAAATTAACTGATTTAAGATCAGACAGTTTGGAATTGTGGTATAGGAATTTGTAAAACTTGACAGCCAGTTCAGTTGTTAAACTGAATTCCTGGCTGGGGCCACGAAGGGAGAAAGAAGAAGTGCTGGGGAATTTATTCCTGCGTTCAGCCTCATTAGAGGAAAGCTCAGGTACTTTGTCAGCCGTGTAAGGGAAAGATATTGAAGGATGTTCAGCAGATACTAATCCTGTCCAGTTACAGGGTGCTGCTTGCCTGTCAGCATGAGAGAGACTAGGAAGGGCAAATAGAATGCTGATCAAGAAGGATGTTATCTAGAGGGAGAAAGATAGTTATTGCATTCTATGTAATGTTCTTTAGTAGAACATCAAGAACCTGGAGGGCGAGTTGAGTTGGTGTGAGTGTAAAAGTCATTTAAAACAACTGATAGAACCTGGAGGAGAGGCTATCCAGTTGTATTCCCATTTAGGAATCTGCAATATAGCAAACATTAGACAAGCTCTTGCAACCTCCACTTGGGAAATAAGGAACGGCAGGTGACAGAAGTGTTAATGAGGGATCACTTTGGGACCAGTCACCATAATACTATTAGTTTTAAGGTAGCTATGGAGAATGTTAGGTCTAGCCCAAAAGTTAAAATTCTAAATTGGGGCAAGGCCAATTTCGATGGTATCAGGCAGGAAGTTTCAAAAGTTAATTGGGGAAGTCTGGGAAGGCAAAGAGGTCTTTATCAAGTGGCAGGCTTTCAAAAGAGTGTTAACCAGGGTTCAGGGTAAGCACATTCTTTTTAGAATAAAGGGCAAGGCTGGCAGAAGTAGGGAACCTTAGAGGATTTGGGATATTGAAGCCCTGTTCAGGAAGAAGAAAGAGGCATATAACATGCATTGGCAGCTGGGATCAAATGAACCTCTTGAAGATTTTAGGGAGTGTAGGAGTAGAGTTGAGAGAAATCAGGAGGGCAGAAAGGGTCATGAGATTGTTTTGGCAGATAAGGCAAAGGAGAAGCCAAAGAGCTTCTATAAATACATAAAGGGCAAAAGAGTAACAAGGGAGAGAGTAGAGCCTGTTGAACATCAACAAGATCATCTATGTGCAGATCCACAAGGGATGGATGAGAACCTAAATGAGTATTTTTCATCAGTATTTACTGTTGAGGAAAGCATGGATGTTAGGGAACTTGGGGAAATAAATAATGATGTCTTGAAGAGTTGGAAGGACGTGCTGGAAGTCTTAAAGTGCATCAAGGTAGATAAATCTCCAGGACCTGGTGAAGTGTACCCCTGGACATTGTGGGAGGCTAGGGAGGAAATTGTGGGTCCCCTAGCCGAGATACTTGAATCATCGATAATCACGGGCGAGGTGCCTGAAGATTGGTGAGTGGCAAATGTTGTGCCTTTGTTTAAAAAGGGCTGCAGGGAAAAGTCTGGGAATTACAGGCCAGTGAGCCTCACACCTGTGATGGGTAGGTTGAAGTTATTTTGAGAGACAGAATCTACAGGCATTTAGAGATGCAAGGACTGCTTAGGGACAGTCAGCATGGCTTTGTGAGTGGAAAATCATGTCTCTCAAATTTGAGTTTTTTTTTGAAGGGGTAACCAAGAAGGTAGATAAGGGCAGTGCAGTTAATATCTACATGGACTTTAGCAAGGCTTTTGACAGGGTACTGCATGGTCAGTTGTTGTATACGGTTAAATCTCTCAGAATCCAGAGTGAGGTATCTAAATGGATACAAAATTGGCTTTGCGATAGAAATTAGAGGGTGGTAGTAGAGAGTTTTTCAAATTGGAGCGGTGTGCCACAGGGATCAGTGCTAGGTCCACTCATATTTATATTAATGATTTGGATGAGAACATAGGCATGGTTAGTAAGTTTGCAGATGACATCAAGATTGGAGGCATAGCGGTCAGTGAAGGAAGTTATCTCCAATTGCAGTGGGATCTTGATCAGTTGGGCCAGTGGGCTGACGAATGGCAGGTGGTGTTTAATTAAGACAAGTGTGAGTTGATGCATTTTGGTAGATTGAACCAGGGCAGGACTTACTCAGTTAATGGTAGGGCACTGGGGAGAGTTACAGAACAGAGATCTAGGCATACATGTTCATACCTCCTTGAAAGTGGAGTCACACTTGGACAGAGTGGTAAAGAAGGCATTCAGCATGCTTGGTTTCACTCAGAACGTTAAATACAGGAGTTGGGACTTCTTGTTGAAGTTGTATGAGACATTTAAGGCAACAATTGGAATACTGTGTACGGTTCTGGCCACCCAGTTACAGAAAGGATATTATTAAACTAGAAAGAGTGCAGAAAAAATTTACCAGGATGTGATGGATTGAGTTATAAGGAGAGGCTGGATAGAGTGGGATATTTTTCTCTGGAGTGTAAAAGGCTGAGGGGTGATCTTAGAGGTCTATAAAATAATGAGAGGCACAAATCAGCTAGATAGTCAATATCTTTTCCCAAAAATAGGGGAGTCTAAAACTAGAGGGCATAGGTTTAAGGTGAGAGGAGAGAGCTATAAAAGGGTCCAGAGGGGGCATTTTTTTCCACACAGAGAGGGTGGTGAGTGTCTGGAACAAGCTGCCAGAGGTAGTAGTGGACGTGGGTACAATTATGTTTTTTAAAAAGCATTTACACTTACATGGGTATAGAGGGATATGGGCCACATGCGAGCAATTGGGATTAGCTTAGGGGTTTTGAACAAAAAGGGCGGCATGGACAAGTTGGGCTGAAAGCCTGCTTCCATGCTGTAAACCTCTATGACTCGAAGATGTTGTCTTTTGAGAGTTATCTTGAAAAAAAGAAACTCGGGTAGTAATCTGAAGTTCAGCATAAACCAATAGATTAGGAAAGTGAACATGTGGGAAGAGATTCTATGTCTAAGTGGTATATATGGACTTTAGTAAGGCGTTTGATAAGGTTCACCATGGAAGGCTTCTGCAGAAAATGCAGATGTATGGGATTGAGGGTGATTTAGGTAATTGGATCAGGAATTGGCTGGCGGATAGGAGACAGAGGGTGCTGGTTGATGGTAAGTATTTGTCATGGAGTTCAGTTATGAGTGGTGTGCCTCAGGGATCTGTTTTGGGGCCACTGCTGTTTGTAATTTTTATAAATGGTCTGGATGAGGGTATAGTTGGGTGGATTAGTAAATTTGCTGATGACACCAAAGTCGGAGGTGTGGTAGATAGTGAGGAAGGGTGTCTTAGTTTACAGGGGGACTTGGACAAGTTGCAGAGCTGGGCCGAGAGGTGGCAGATGGAGTTTAATGTGAAAAAGTGTGAGGTAATTCACTTTGGCAGGAATAACAGATGTGTCGAGTATAGGGCTAACGGTAGGACTCTGAATAGTGTGGATGAACAGAGGGATCTAGGTGTATGTGTACATAGATCCCTGAAAGTTGGGAATCAAGTAGATAAGGTTGTTAGAAAGGCATACGGTGTCTTGGCGTTTATTGGTAGGGGGATTGAATTTAGGAGCCGCAGCATCATGTTGCAACTGTACAAGACTCTGGTGCAGCCGCACTTGGAGTATTGTGTGCAGTTCTGGTCCCCACATTATAGGAAGGATGTGGAGGCTTTGGAGAGGGTGCAGAGGAGGTTTACCAGGATGTTGCCTGGTATGGAGGGGAGGTCCTATGAGGAGAGACTGAGGGATTTGAGGTTGTTTTCATTAGAAAAAAGGCAGCTAAGAGGGGACCTTATTGAAACATATAAGATGATTAGAGGTTTAGATAGGGTGGACAGTGATGGCCTTTTTCCTCGGATGGAGAAAGCTAGCACGAGGGGGCATAGCTTTAAATTAAGGAGTGGTAGTTATAGGACGGATGTCAGGGGTAGGTTCTTTACCCAGAGGGTGGTGAGGGATTGGAATGCCCTGCCTGCTGCAGTTGTAAATGCGCCTAGTTTGGGGGCGTTTAAGAGATCCGTGGATAGGTTTATGGATGGAAAGGGTTTGGTTTAGGTTAGAGGGTCATTGCTTTTTAACTGGTCGGCGCAACATCGTGGGCCGAAGAGCCTGTTTTGCACTGTTATGTTCTAAGTACCAGCACCACAGGTCATGAAGGGGCTGTAGTATAATCACAGAAATACACAGCACAGAGAGAGGTCATCACGTCCATTGTGTGCACCAGCTGAGAGGGAACTCGCTAATCCCACTTTATTGTTCTTGGTCTGTAGCCTTCAGATGCGCATACAAGTACCTTCTTAATTGTAATGATAATTTTGACGACTTCTCAGTTCAGCTACCATAATCTGTCAGGAAGAAATAATGGGAGAAAATAGTGAGATTTTACTGTGTATATATATTGGGATTCTGTTAAGTATCTAAAAAGTCCAAAATAAATCACTGTTAGATCTTGAAATGGGTAGTCAACCAGAACTGATAGAAGAATATTATGATCACCAAATAGTCCAATTCAAAATTTAATTGAAATGACGAGTAGGGCAAAAATGTCAGGTAACAAATAAGAAATAAGGTTGGAAGTAAAGAGTGCAATAAGAGAAATGTATTGTCTAGGAGACGTATGTTATATGTTTACGTGGTTGCAGATTGCTTTGAGAGCTGATCACATGATTTGATAATGTCATTAGGGTGTTGCACAGGCTGCTGTTTTACTTTGTACTCTACAGGCAAGAGGTCCTAGAATAATTCTGTTGTTAGTTTCAGTCTGTGCAAACTACATCTTTTTTCTTCTTGTGTAAAAACCCACAACCCCCAATATAGCTCAGACATTACAACAAGGTTACAAGGGGATTCAAAGAACCTTTAATAGAACAGAAAAGCAGTATTGTAAAGGAATATAGAAGTAAGTTCTCTATAGACACCCAGTTGCAAAAGGGTGGATACAATGGAGACAGGACCATATAAGATTGCAGTAGATTAACTAAGTTCAAGGGCCGAATAATCTCCCATTTCAAGGGTGTTCCCCACATCCAGAGATATATTACTGGGCATGATGAAGTACATTGGCATGGCTAACTTCTGTGCCAGTTTTGGGTAATATGGCAGGCAGCCTTAAAATTGGGATCCTGCAAGCATAATGTGAAGTTTCATTATATGTGGTTAATTAATGACCCAATTGACTACCATAATAGTATTTGTGCAATAATATGCCTTTTGTCAGATTCATGCCTTGTGTGATTCCTGTTCAAAGGAAGCTTGCTAGGTCTAAAAGCTTTGAGCCTGAGTTTCCGCTTAGTTGCTGTAGCTCTGTACTATTGGAAGTGAGCTCTCAGGCCCTGAGCTCAGCCAGGGTAATAGCATGCAAGTCAGAGTGCATTCCAACAATTGCATCTGCACTGCACTCGATTTGGATGGTCACCAGTTTATCCATGGAAGAAGCTTGCTGCTCCAAAGTCTGGACGATTGGCATGCATGTGCCTGGATGGACACCTCTACTGTATTGGGCAATCCCTCTGGTATGTTCGCCAAACCTTCACTTACCTCATGTGGGCATTCAGCATCTGCCACCTTAAAGAAAACTTCAGACGCTCAACATCCGACTTGAAATCAGTCTCTGAATCCCCTTGGACACTCCCACCCTGCTTCACTACACTCTTCAGAAACTACATATGCAGATGTAAAGTGCTTTCACCAGTCTATGCATGTCCTCAGTCTGACATGCTAATGCATGCTGAGTTTCTGATCTCTGCAATGCTGCTTGGTGAAAAGAGAGGTTGTAAAGCTTCATTTTCCAAGGGCACTTCCTTGGAGGGAAGCGTTGATGTGGTACCTAGAGCAGGGTCAATGGAAGAAGACTCATCTGTGACAGAAATACGTCAGGTTAGTGGGCATTGTAGCTTTTGCCAACTCAGTGCAATGACAAGCTTAGCAACATGTCCAATTTAGATGTGACTGCAGTTACACACTTGATCAATGATCTAATGTTTACATTGATGAAACTTGTTGGGGTTTCAGTGTCTGAACTATATAAATGGATGCGTGCCTCTCACTTGCTCTGTCTCCTTTTCTATCTGAGCGTTTGCCATCTCACCAGACTCAGGTCTTCCTCTAATCTCACCTCTCTCAGGTGAATTCTTTGTGCACATCAGCACCACCTATTCAAAAGGATTCTGTACAACCAATTTTGTAACATCCCCACTTGCAAGTGGTGGTGTGCAGGCAGTGTGGGCTCACATCTCCCAAAATGACAGTAAGAGTGCGCTTGTTAACAATTTCAGATAGAGTTTTCTGGACCTTTAACCTACCAGCTAAAACTGGTGGATGCAAATTCCATGGGAAATCTAGAAGATAATTGGACATGTTCTTGAAGTTTTTTGGTGTAGGGGACAGAATTGGACTACTCTTCCAAAGCTGACACAGGCACAATGGGCTGAACAGCCTTCTGTACTGTAAAATTCTATAATTCCATAATTAAGTGATGTTAATGCCTCAGTAACAATGAATCTTACGCTGGATTTTTTTCTAAAGCACTGGTGTATCTTTTCTGTTGGGTGGACTTAAATTTCATGCAGGATCTATATCTTGTTCTGTCCTCCAGTGAGTTCAAACGGTCCTTTGCCTGTAAGCATTAGAAAACTTCCAGCCATCTGTTTTAGTATATTCACAGTATTTTGCTTCGATTGTCTATTTAAGTTGGCTTCCTTCACTAGTGGCCATTCTGGCCCAATGCCTTCCCTCAAGATTTTCTGGCACTGGTTTGCTCCTGGCAAAGATTACCTTAGTAAGAAGTCTTACACCAGGTTAAAGTCCAACAGGTTTATTTGATAGCAAATGCCACTAGCTTTCGGAGCTCTGCTACTTCATCAGGTGAGTGGGAGTTCTTTTCACAAACAGGGTATAATAAAGACACAAACTCAATTTACAGATCAGAGTACGAGTCTTTACAACTAATCAAGTCTTAAAGGTGCAGAAATGTGAGTGGAGAGAGCGTTAAGCACAGGTTAAAGTGATGTGTATTGTCTCCAGACAGGACAGTTAGTGAGATTTTGCAAGTCCAGGCAAGTCATGGGGGTTACAGATAGTGTGACATGAACCCAAAATCTCACTTACTGTCCTGTCTGGAGACAATACACATCTCTTTAAACTGTGCTTAATGCTCTCTCCACTCACATTTCTGCACCTTTAAGACTTGATTAGTTGTAAAGACTCGCATTCTGATCTTCTGTAAATTGAGTTTGTGTCTTTATTATACCCTGTTTGTGAAAAGAACTCCCACTCACCTGACGAAGTAGCAGAGCTTCGAAAGCTGGTGGCATTTGCTATCAGATAAACCTGTTGGACTTTAACCTGGTGTAAGACTTCTTACTGTGTTTACCCCAGTCCAACGCCGGCATCTCTACATCAAAGATTGCCTTAACAGATGACCAAATTGTACAAAGTAAGAAGTTTCACAACACCAGGTTAAAGTCCAACAGGTTTATTTGGTATCACGAGCTTTCACGGTGGCCACACCTGATGAAGGAGCAGCGCTCTGAAAGCTCGTGACACCAAATAAACCTGTTGGACTTTAGCCTGGTGCTGTGAGACTTCTTGCCCCAGTAAGACCACCCCAGTCCAATGCTGGCATCTCCACATCAAATTATACAAGTTAAGACTATTTGGTGCTACTGTCTTTTGGTTATCTGAGGAGCTACAGCTATAAATGTGATCTGATGTGTATTTCCTGTTGAAAAGAAATGGCTTCAACAATAACTTGTCAAATATGGAAGCAAACTGCAGACTCTGACCACTAAGAGTAGGCACCGCCTTTAAGTCAAACTGCAAGCTAAAGTTTGGTGCTGCATTCAGACCCAGTTAGCTCTTTCAAAGAACCAGCACAAGTGAGATGGACCAGATGGCATTTAATATTATCATTGTATGATTCTGGGTAAAGAGAAAACAATGGATGCTTGGATCGAGGCAACTAACAGTAAGAATTAATCTAGGCAGCTTTGAACCAAAAACCATGTTTTCATACCACCCCGGTAAGCGGAACGAGCCTCAGTTAGCTCCTTGGACTATTACTCATGCTGAGTTCATTTAGATTGGGAAAGATATGTGTTGATTCAAACATTACAACAGGTAAATTTTGGGTGGGTTCTAGCCCATCTTAAGTCTTGGAACAATGGCTACATTTTTCTATATCGTAGGTATCTTGGGTTCAATAAAGAGTTACAATTACTAAGGTACTTTTCCTTAGGCTTAGTTTTGGCTCCAATATTTAATGGCTCATTAGAGCTTCCAACATAACAGTCAGCTTTCACACTTCTAACATTATCATCATAGTTGTAGAATTTTACATCCCATTATGTCTCCATTGACATCAAACACCAGTCTTTTCTAATCCCGTCTTCCAGCACTTGGTCTGTAACCTTGTATGCTGTAGCATTTCAGGTGCTCAGTGGAGCAAAGATCATTGTTCATACAAGCTTGGGAAACTAAAAATTCCAGATTTATCAATACACTGCAGATATGAAGCTTTTCTTTAACGTTGAACTTCAGACAAGGGGAGTGAACGCAAAATACTGCAGATGCTGGAGATCTGAAAAAAAAACCAAAACGCTACAAATACTCAGTATGTTGACAGCATCTGTGGAGAGAGAAACAGAGTTAATGGGTGGGATTTTCCATTCTTTTGTAATTTACTCTCTTGCCTTCTACATCCTCAGTTTTCTTATTCTTCACATGTTTCTGCTGTCATACAAGAGCAGTACCTTATTCATTATACCAGCTGAATATGCTCTTTGTCCAAAAAAAGGTATTTTGTCAATAGTGTTGTGGAACCTGAATCTGGAAGTCACGCCCATTATTAAAGCAGTCAAACACAATATAAGATTCTAGTCAGGACGTGTTAATTGTGGTAACTTCTGATTGTACTTGTCTTTTTTTGCACTAGGCCCTGGAAATCAGACCAGGAAGGTTGTTCTGTCTTCTACCACTTTGTCTTCATTTCTATGACTGCCCCTCCTGACC
Source organism: Carcharhinus amblyrhynchos (assembly GCF_965287045.1). NCBI lineage: Eukaryota > Metazoa > Chordata > Chondrichthyes > Carcharhiniformes > Carcharhinidae > Carcharhinus > Carcharhinus amblyrhynchos. The sequence continues at coordinate 138,441,764 of NC_137327.1, forward strand.
TTGCCAACCATGGCTAACCACAGCCACCTCACATGTTTTCCTCCGCCATACACCCCATATTCTCACAACCTCACTATCCTTGCTTGCTGGTGGTCTTCAGGGCAGCCTCCTGCCTCACTGGTGCTGGAAAGGTTTGGTTTGGTGCTTCGCTGTTTCTGGCTGGTCTGCCCTCAGCTTAGCTGGGTCAAGTCACCCCTGGCCAGCTCCTCTCACTGCTCGATTGGCTGGATCACCCTGTGGCTTTTGCCCAGTGCCTCATGCCTCGCTGTTACAAGCTGGCCTGCTCTCCTCTGTTCTGGGGCTCAGGTTGCCTGTTGTCTACTTCCCTCAGTGTTTGAGCCTCACCGTGCTGTTGGCTGCTTAGTCTGCCCTCCTCAGCCCAGGTAGAGTCGGCCCTTGCTGTTTGATGACAGCTGACTGGCTGGCTCACCTTAGATTGTGGCTTTTGCCTGGTACGTGCCTTGTCTGACTGTTGCTACCTGGCCTGCCCTCAGTCGAGGAAGCCTGCTGACTGTGCCATTTTCCACAGAAGTAAGTTACAGGACTTTTTGCCTGTGACCCTCTCTCCTCGCCTACACCCCTCTCATTCCTTGCATGCATGTGCCTCCACGTTCAGACCAGTTTTCCCAATCTAAGGGGACTCCACGAATCAGCGTCTGATGGCAGTCTGCATTTCCTGCTGATAACTCTGCATTGGTGAATCTATCAGGTTCTGATCGGTGCCCACAAACACCAGCTGGCACAGGCACGCCAGTGGTCATGGCCCTGTGCTCATGCACAATATCTTTCATGGTAAATCACCTCTGCCTAGATTAACATTTTCAGTGTTAATTATTAGAGGCAGAGAAATAATTAGACACCATTTTACCTTCATCTTCTAATAGTGTTTTAACAAAACCAGTGGCAAAGTTCCATTTAGTGCAACGTGCTTAATACTGTATTTGCTTTTATTTTCTCCTATGCTTGGGAGAATGAACAAAGTGACTTTGAGCTAGGGTTTCTGAATGAACTCACACATGAATATCATCTGAAGCTCATTGACCAAAGATGAAGTGATTTTGGTTTTGGGTTGGAAGCTGCATAGATGGAACAGTTTTCTGTCTGCTGTGTAGGTTATCTGCATGCCTCTAGGTAATTTGTTGAAGATGAGATGCAGCATTACATTGAGGATTATGGAGAAGAGGTTTGGTGCAACGACAGAGCCTTGTTTCACTCCAGTCTTCACTGAGATAGGATTTATAGTGATTCTATTGGTCAGGATCGTGGCTTACGTGTCATTAGAGAAAAGGCAGAGTACGGGGACAGACTTCTGAGGGCAGCCAGATTTGAGGAGGCAGCCATAGACAACACAATTCATCACTGGTTCCAAAGTGTCAGGTCAGAGTATTTGAGCACCAATATCTCAAACCAGAACTAAGGTCATGGTTTACTGAGCAGCAGAGTTTCCTGAAATCCCGTATGCTTCAGAGATTTGGATAACCTACAGCTGACATCTCAATACAGAGGGGGAAATGCCACCAGTGTGCTTTCACAAGATCCTCCAAATTGGTGGCGAGAAAGCCAGTCCAAGAGGAGGAGTAGCAAGCTAACATGTCCTCTAGTTGATCAAAACCAGCTCTGCTAAGCAGGACACGTTATTTGTATGCCTCTGATGCCAGACTCCCAAATCAACTGCTCTACTCAGACCATGGTTGTGACAGGAGACTCCTAAGGGAGAGGAGAAACACATTGGGGTTGCTTTGAGAACATCCCCAAAGAGATCAGACATGGATCTGTGGGCCTGACCAAAATGGAGAAGACTCACTTGGAAAGGCATCAAACATATTGAGAGACTTGGTGAGGAACACGCTGAAGCCAGGCCGAGACACTGAAGAAAAAGCCATCTACACGACCCCCTTCAGGAACCAACTAGCAGAGTCTGCAGATTGCACATTGGATTTATCAGTCATCTCAGAACCTTTCAAATCAGAATGGAAGCGGATCATCCTCAATCCCAAGAGGATGCGAAAGAAGAATTGCTTTCAGGTGCTGCTCTCCCCAAGGCATTGGGGTGGTTTCGTTAGCTCAAGATGTGAGGTTTTGGTATTTTTTCTTACCAAGAAAACCTGGGCTGGTATGTGGCTTGTCAGTCAGTACACACATTCAACATTTAATACCTGTCTGGTTTCATGTCGCAAATTTAAAATTCCCTACGGCTATTTGTAATGTTATGAGTGGCAGACACCTGTGTCAATAAATGGTATTTCCATTGGGCTAGTCTCAGCAACAAGACGTTTACAAATTGCCTGCCTATATATTTAGCTGGTGAAATACATTCACCTTGACAACTGGCTGAGAAAGGAAAACATCAAAGCGAGACCTGTCAGAGCTCGTGTTTTGACGCTACAGTTAGAGAAAGGACCAAGGCATTTCACAGCCAGTTAAGCACTTTGGAAGTGTAGTCATTATTGTCAGGTAGGCAAATATAGCAGCCAATTTGCAAACAGCAGAGTCCGACAGAAGATAATCAGTTCTTTAGCCAGTTGGTTGTATTGGTTGCTGGATAAATGTTGACTACAGCAACAGGCTCCTTTGAAAAATGTGCCATGGAGTAGTTTACATCCACCCCAACAGGCAAACCTATTTAACATTTCACCTGAGAGATGATATCTCTAACGTGCAGCGCTCCGTAGTACAGCATTGAGGTATTTAACCTGGATCACACATTAAAGTTCTGGCTAAAGTTCATTCTGAAACTTAAATAGAGCTTTCGAGAGGCAACAGCGTGACCAACTAATACAAGCTGATACAAGTTTCTCCCCTGGGAGAATTCCTTAATTAGAGCTGTCTGTTGCTTTGGTACATCTAGAAGGTTGAAAAATTACTTGGCTGTCCTGAATAATCAGTCACTCAAATATTGCTGTTATAGCTGGTTTAATTAATAATCTGTAGATTTGTCGGACTAAGTAATCAGAGGCATATTAGGAAACTAGAAGTTGATAATTTCCTTGAATTTTGGTGAAAATATACATTCAACTTATTGTACAAATAAATTATATCAAACCAAGGGGCCTTGGGGCAAATGGGAGTTTTCAAATTTAGTGCTGGATGTAGCATGCTCTCAAAATAAAATTCAGTGTTAATTTAGAGAGCAGGATTAAGGAAAAGTGCCCCACACATCTGAAGCACAGGAGACAGGATGAGCAGGTTATGTGAGAATCTGCAATGCCTCAGGTGTCAGTCAAAACGGGGGCTTGGGTAAGAACAGAATCTTTAGTATCTGACCGCTTTCTGGAATATACATTTGCAAAAAAGGTTTGTAAAGAGATTTTTGTCCTATGCACGAAAACTAAGTCTTCTGTGGACTGTTCCCAGACACACACACACAGACAAATATTAACTGCTATTGGAGGTGAAAGAGACTCTGTTGAAATCTGTTGGTCTATCAGTGCAGATTGGCATTTTCCAAATTCCAGGACTACCTGCTGAAGGATGCGCTGCAGTGTGGGCAAACCATCAGAAAGGCAAAATGTAGAAGGGCCACAGGCCAGAAAGGCCTCTCTTCAAAGGCTCCACCCCTTTGATGTACTGTGGAAAACCCCTCGGGTTGCCTGCACTAGAGAATGTTTGACTTGAAATGTAAAGGTACATTATAAATATAATCTGTAATTGTAAATGTGGTGAGCCACCTCAGGGTGCTATATTCTGTACTGAAATTGAATTGTCTTGCACTTTATGTAATGTCAAATTTGAATTGTTATGTATTGTACTTTTATGAATCTTATGAATAAAATGCATCTTTTGAAAAAAGATCTTTGGTAACTCAGATATTTAAACTGAAGGATCAATGAGGGAACCGAGTGTAGGGTGTCGAAATTTGCTGATGACACCAAGATTGGGGGAACGGCAAATTGTGCGGAGGGTGTGGAGAGTCTGCAGAAGGATCTAGATAGGCTGGGCGAATGGGCCAGGAAATGGCAAATGGAATTTAATGTTGGCAAGTGTGAGGTGGTCCACTTTGGTAGGAAGAATGGTAGGAAGGACTATTACTTACGGGGCGAAAAACTGCAGCAGGCGACGGTGCAGAGGGACCTCGGGGTCCTTGTGCATGAGTCGCAAAAACCCAGCTTGCAGGTGCAGCAGGTGGTCAGGAAGGCAAATGGGATGCTGGCCTTCATAGCGAGGGGGATTGAATATAAAAGTAGGGAGGTCTTGCTGCAGCTGTATAGGGCATTGGTGAGGCCGCAGCTGGAGTACTGTGTGCAGTTTTGGGCGCCGCACCTGCGCAAAGATATTTTGGCCTTGGAGGGAGTGCAGAGGAGGTTTACTAGGCTGATACCAGAGTTGAGGGGATTGAGCTATGAGGAGAGGCTGAATAAACTGGGCTTGTACTCGTTAGAGTTTAGAAGAATGAGGGGAGATCTCATTGAGACGTATAAGATGATGAATGGGATGGATAGGATAGAGGTGGAGAGACTCTTCCTGCTCAAAAAAGACAGTAGGACTAGGGGGCACAGCCTCAAGATAAAAGGGGGGCGGTTTAGAACGGAGTTGAGGAGGAACTTCTTCACTCAAAGAGTGGTGGATCTCTGCAATTCTCTGCCCGTTGAAGTGGTGGAGGCTGCCTCGCTAAATATTTTTAAGACGCGGGTTGATGGGTTTTTGATAAGAGAGGGGATTAAGGGTTATGGGGAGAAAGCGGGAAAGTGGAACTGAGCCACGACAGATCAGCCATGATCTTATTGAATGGCGGGGCAGGCTCGAAGGGCTAGATGGCCTACTCCTGCTCCTATTTCTTATGTTCTTATGTTCTTAAAGAGTAGGTAGGGAGGAGGGTGAATTACAAGAGGACTAAAGTTCAAGGTAATTGGCAAAAAAACAGTGGAATTGATTTTTTTACACTGAGTTATTACAATCTGGGACAGGTAGAAGAAGGAAATTCAACACTGATTGCCACAAGAGGAGTGGATATATACTTAAAGAGGAAATATTTTCAGGACAAGTCTAAGTGGTTGGACTATCTGGACAGCTCTGTTAAAGAGTTAGCACAAGTAGGATGGGCCAAATGTCTTCCTCCTATGCTGTATGATTCTCTAAGATCCTGATAGTCAAGGTTTTTTTGAATAGTGTGTTGTTCCATGAATGAAAATGGTCATCTGTATGAACTTATGGTTTGCAGTAATCACTCGTAGCAGTGGGAAATCAGTATCTGATTGGTGACTTTTGTGACATTCATAGAATAATGTGAATAAATAATTGGCATGCCATAGTTTTAATAATTGTATAAGATGTCAACAGAACCAGTCATGCTGTTGCCAAAATTCCAAGCAACCTTTATTCTTGGTAAGGCGATTTTGCAAGTTCTCTAAATTATCATCGAGATTAATTTTAAATCACTGTGATAGAGGCAGATGAAAGAAATTTCAATGATATACATAAAATTCACAAGAGAATCATTTTCTGCATGCATAATAAACCGTGGATTTAGATAGTTAAAAATGATAACATTGATGGTATTGTGTATTAAAACTTCCTTTGCCCAGCCAAGTCTAATTTGAATTTAGGGGATATTCCGCAGCTAAGTGAACACTTTGGGCTTGAACACCCATGGGAATGTTAATACTGGGGATGTAAAAACTGCTACAACACCAGAGGGGAGGAATGTCTGCTGTTGGTGAAGGATGCAGCTGATCCTGCTGGAATTAGTTTTTGATAAGAGAGGGGATTAAAGGTTATGGGGAGAGGGCGGGAATGTGGAACTGAGCCACAACAGATCAGCCATGATCTTATTGAATGGCGGGGCAGGCTCAAAGGGCTAGATGGCCTACTCCTGCTCCTATTTCTTATGTTCTTATGTTCTTAGTGTTGATAGAATGGTTCTCAGCTGGAGTACTGTGTGCAGTTTTGGTCGCCGTACTTACGCAAGGATATTTTGGCCTTGGAGGGAGTGCAGAGGAGGTTTACTAGGCTGATACCGGAGTTGAGGGGGTTGAGCTATGAGGAGAGGCTGAATAAACTGGGCTTGTACTCGTTAGAGTTTAGAAGAATGAGGGGAGATCTCATTGAGACGTATAAGATGATGAATGGGATGGATAGGATAGAGGTGGAGAGACTCTTCCCGCTCAGAAAGGACAGTAGGACTAGGGGGCACAGCCTCAAGATAAAGGGGAGGCGGTTTAGAACAGAGTTGAGGAGAAACTTCTTCACTCAAAGGGTGGTGAATCTCTGGAATTCTCTGCCCGTTGAGGTGGTGGAGGCTACCTCGCTAAATATTTTTAAGACGCGGGTTGATGGGTTTTTGATAAGCGAGGGGATTAAGGGTTATGGGGAGAGAGTGGGAATGTGGAACTGAGACACGACAGATCAGCCATGATCTTATTGAATGGCGGGGCAGGCTCAAAGGGCTAGATGGCCTACTCCTGCTCCTATTTCTTATGTTCTTATGTTCTCAACTGACCGCTAATAGATGTGTTTCAAGAAGCGATTTAACCCATTCAATGCCTCAAGAAGAGACACAATGGTGGCATGGTAGCATTGTGGTTAGCACTGTTGCTCCACAGTGCCAGGGACCCAGGTTCAATTCCTGGCTTGGGTCACTGTCTGTGTGGAGTTTGTATGTTCTCCCCGTGTCTGCGTAGGTTTCCTCCTGAGTTCTTCAGTTTCCTGCCACAGTCCGAAAGATGTGCTAGTTAGGTGCATTGACCCGAACAGGTGCAACTAGGGGAATTTCACAGTAACTTCATTGCAATGTTAAAATAAGCCTTACTTATGACTAATAAATTAACTATTTTTTAAATCACGTTTTCTCACAATTTTTTTAAGAAATAAAAGTTTATTTCTCAACACCAGAATATATTCACAACAACAACCACATATAGACACACATACACAGAAGAAAAGGTGATTACAAAGAGAGAGGTTTTCTAAATGGCCCAAAAATTCACTAATATACTTGAGTCTTTCGAGATAGAAATTTTAAACATTGCAGGCTCATGATTCCCACATGGTTTGCTGAAGAAATGGAAGTTGGAAATTGTTTGCCACGAATTTGCAGTGGCTTATGACTGGTAGCAACAAGTTTCTAGCTTTGGTCCAGTTGCGATGCACTCAAGCCCATGTGGCAAATATCTAGCTTGGTTCTTCCAAGCAGTGGATAAAAGAACATAAGAAATAGGAGCAGGAGTAGGCCATCTAGCCCCTCGAGCCTGCCCCGCCATTCAATAAGATCATGGCTGATCTGAAGTGGCTCAGTTCCACTTTCCCGCCCTCTCCCCATAACCCTTAATTCCCCTGTCTATCAGAAACCCATCTACCCGTGACTTAAATATATTCAGCGAGGTAGCCTCCACCACTTCAATGGGCAGAGAATTCCAGAGACTCACCACCCTTTGAGTGAAGAAGTTCCTCCTCAACTCTGATCTAAACTGCCCCCCCCCTCTTATCTTGAGGCTGTGCCCTCTAGTCCTGCTATCCTTTCTAAGCGGGAAGAATCTCTCTACCTCTACCCTATCCATCCCTTTCATTATCTTCTAAGTCTCTATAAGATCCCCCCTCATCCTTCTAAACTCCAATGAGTACAGACCCAGTCTATTTAACCTCTCTTCATAGTCTAACCCCCAAAAGGCCAGCCTGACTCCTTTACCTTTTGGTAGATTCTCGCCAGAGTCCTTCATTTTGCTGCATTGGATTTCTTCCCTCTGTGTCTCCTTGTCCCCCTGACTGGCTAACTGCCCTCAAAAATATTTGTGAATAAATTGTCTTTATCAGAACCTGGTTTCTATCAGATGACGATAGTATCTGTTTTGACATTGTCCACACAAGTAGTCCTTGATAATTTAAGCTTTGACTCTCAATAAGAATTGAATTTCAGCCATTTGCAACTCCGTGTAATAGAATGGTTTCTCCTCACACCCATTCTGTGGAACTCCATTCTATTCTACAGTCAACAGTTTAATATCTTGTATGAATTTCTACAGGTACTTGGACAATAATATCCATTAAATCCACAGAGAAGACCTATTGCATTCTAGTGTCTTCTCTTTGCAGCTTCATGTTTATTGGCAGACAAGAATGGAGATCATCTGACCTCACAACTCCATCTTATTTAAAGCATTCTCTATTTTGTTTTGAAAAACAAAGTGTCCATTTTCCATAATTCCATGGTTCAGACTGCCTGAGTGTGACAGTCAGCTTAGTGAAGTATTGTTGGACAGGCTAGTATTTCAACTCTTGTAAAAAAGGCTTAACTCGTGGTTACAGGTGGGGATTTAAAAGCCAATAGCAACTTAGAATAGGAGCAGCTCCTGGCAGCTCAGTGGGTAGTCGTCAGTTTTTCCTCTTGATACAATTTATGACTGTGGGGGTTTACCTTTGGTATCTAGACAGTCTCAGCACCTAAAAGATAGGAGCAACCTTCAGTGATGGATCCCAAACTAGACTTGAGGTAGCAGCACTGAGACTCATTCAGCATGTTAGTAACATGGGTTTATGGCTCCCAATGGATGAAATTAGACTGGGCAGACTGCAGCAGCCTCATCTTCCTGGTATTTTGTTTCAAATCCTTGATAAGCAGTGAAGCCTACCTAACAACCACCCAGGAGGTTACTCTGCTGCTCATCCATGTCTGCTGAAGTAACCGAGCCTTCCCTTCTGAACCCAATCTACTTCATTCAAAATGGGCCTCGTGGTAGCAATGTTCTGCTGGTAAGTTTGGCTGTTGAAACTCACGTAATGAGTCATGGATGGAAGTGATACACTTTCTTTGCCAGAAGCCATCCTGATACTGGCGGTCTACCCTGAGTGGCTCTAGTTCCTAATCCGATGATTTCCTGTAAATAGGCATTGATGTGCCTGGTTCATAGTTACACTTAGAAATATATTTGAGCAGTGATATTCTTTTTATGAAATTCTGCATGCGTGAGTTTCCTCCGGGTGGTCTGGTTTCCTCCCACAGTCCAAAAGGTATGCTGGTTAGGGTGCATTGGCCATGCTAAATTCTCCCTCAGTGTACCTGAACAGGTGCTGGAATGTGGCGACTAGGGGATTTTCACAATAACTTCATTGCGCTGTTAATGTAAGTCTCCTTAGGTCTAATAAATAAACTTCAAACTTTTTAAAAAATTCATTATATCCAGAGGAGCCTCAGGTGAAGATTGGTTACATCTATTTATGATGTGGATATGCCGGCTTATTCACCTGATATTCACCTGAAGAAGAGTTTAACTTCGAAAGCTTGTGAGTTTACTATCAAATAAATCGGTTGGATTTAAACCTGGTGTTGTCAGACTTTTTACTACATCTATTTACCCAGAAGAGCTGAGATTTTCCAGCGCTTTCTATGTTTATTTCCGATCTCCAGCATCTGCAGTATTTTGCTTTTACTATAAAAGGTCTGATGTTCTGACGTCCAGAATGAACAACTCAACAGTTCTCCTGTATACACAGCGTCCTGTCCCCCACTGCAGCCTGGAAATATGAAATATCATTGGGCAGCATGGTGGCACAAGGACAGGGACCTGAGTTCGATTCCCGGCTTGGGTCACTGTCTGTGTGGAGCTTGCACATTCTCCTTGTGTCTGCGTGGGTTTCCTCTGGGCGCTCCGGTTTCCTCCCACAGGCCAAAGATGTGCAGGTTAGGTTGATTGGCCATGCTAAAAATTGCTCCTTAGTGTCCTGAGATGCTTAGGTTAGAGGGGTTAACAGGTAAAATACATAGGGATATGGGGGTGGTGCCTGGGTGGGATTATGGTCGGTGCAGACTCAATGGGCCGAAGGGCCTCTTTCTGCACTGCAGGGTTCTATGATTCTATGAAAAATACAATTTGACAACCAGTGGGCAGAGACAAATTATAATAAACCCAAACCGCAAGCTAGCATTCTGAAGGTGACTCACTTCATTCACATCTTCTTTAGGGAAATGAAGTGGGCAGAGGCACTCCTAAATAATATCCTCATAAGACCTCAGAGACAAAAGGCTTATTGTTGGCTCAGATCTGATTCTGATGGTACATTCTCATGATGACTATCGTACCTGTATAGTATCTGAAGATCACAATTGTACTGAAGGTTCCGGGGCACTGATTTACTCTGGAATGAGGAACTTCTGAAACATCGGAAATGGTTCTGTGAGGGTCTCACTGATGGTCCCTCTGGCACCTGTAACCATGTAAACTGGGGTCATTTAGTTATAGGGTCACAGAGGTTTACAGCACGGAAACGGACCCTTCAGCCCAACTTATCCATGCCACCCAGTTTTTACCATTAAGCTAGTCCCAATTGCCCACGTTTAGCCCACATCTCCCTACACTAATCTTACCCATGTAACTGTCTAAATGCTTTTTAAAAGACAAAATTGTACCCGCCTCAACTGCTGCCTCTGGCAGCTCGTTTCAGACACTCACCACTCTCTGTGTGACAAATTGTCCCTCTGGATCCTTTTATATCTCTCCCCTCTCACCTTAAACCTATACCTTCCAGTTTTAGACTCCTTTACCTTCGGGAAAAGATGTTTGTCTGATTTGTCCGATATTTACCCTGGTTTTTGACATTGGTTTATTTAGGGATGTTCAAATCAGTCATAAAATCTGCTAAGACAGGCAGCTCAGAGTTAATTAGGTGATGCATCAAAAAACTGAAGGTTTCAAAGGAACAGCAACAATAGCAGCAACATGTCCAGTCACGTTAAACCTGGAGGCAAAGGGCGTGCCAAGGCTATGAACTTCTCCCGTGCCAGTGTCCAGTGCCCCTCCCAACACAGCTCCCCCCACTCTGACACTGCTCACCGCTCCCCCCCACAATCCCCCACTCCAATCCTGAATGGCAAGAAGGGCTAAAAGGGGACTTCTGGAGGTTGGCGGAAGAGAACAGAGCCCTGAGGTGGAGGGCCTCACCTGTCACCTGGACGAAACCTCAAAGGACAATACCTGTAGGGCCACAACCTGTATTTGCAGCAGCAACTCTGGAGCTGGTCACTGGATGAGATTCTGGTTCTCATAATCACAGCTTCATCGCTAATGGGATGTAATTCTTATGCTTTAAACTGGGGAGGCAATGGCTTAGTGGTTATCACTAGATTGTTAATCAAGAAACTTAGCTTATGTTCTGGGGTCTGGGTTTGAATCCTGCTCATGGCAGGATTTGAATTCAATTATCAAAAATCTGGAATTAAGAATCTACTGATGACCGTGAAACAATTGTCATAAAAAACCCATCTGGTTCACCAATGTCCTTTCCTGGCCTCATCTACATGTGACTCCAGAGCCACAGCAATGGAAAAACTGCCCTCCAAGGGCAACTAATAAATGCTGGCCAGCCAGCAATACCCATGTCCTACGAATGAATAAAACAGTGTAGTATCCACATGGTAGTGAGCCAGCCTTTACCCTTTGTGTTGCAGTGCCGAGATTGGCATGTATTACCCCCACATTGCTGGTCTCCTGATCATTGACCAGCCCCGTGATTCCCACATCGCTACCCCACCAATCCCCCCATGGCCCAACCATTGGTCTCCCAGACATGTCCAGGCCAGCCCCGACTCCCCCACCCCCCCCCGGCCCACCTCAATCTCTCCCCTGCCAGCCCCAACTGTCCCCCCCACCCCACATAGCCCCAAACCTAGGAGTACCGACATGCCTCCCCACACTCCGGAACACCACACCCCCCCCTCAGTCTCAACCACCCACCCCCCTCCCCCCCCCCACCAGCAGGCTGACCCCCTGTCCCCACCCCAATGGCCTGCCCCGATTGCTGGCCTCCCTCCCTCTGTCACTGATCCCAATGCAAAGTGGCAGCAGGACCCTCCTCCATCCCCACCGATCTCCCCGCTGAGGCCCTGCCCCTCTCTGGCACTGCCCCCTTTGGCACTGCCCAATACCCAGTGGGCAGTACCATGGTGTCCCCTGGGCATTGCTCCTTTGCCCCTTGGACAATGCCAGGGGCCAGGCTGGCACTGCCAAGATGGCAATGTCCAGGGGGCATCCCTCTTAACCCCTGGTCATCTCTGGATCCCCATGACTCCCCTCCACTCCAGCAGGGTTGGGCCTCCCATTCGTGGGGAGATGTTGCAAATCCTGCTGGAGTGGAACACTCCCGGCGGGGTGGGAGAGGCTAGCGGGCCTGGAGAATTCAGTCCTGGGCCCATGAATAATATTTAAATGATTATTTCCACAATTTATTCAGCTCTGTGCCGATTTCTGGTGTGGAGCTGACGATGCTGGAAGTGTGGTGGCTGTGGAATCTGTGGTGTCCAGCGGTCGATTCACAGGGTTTACATGAGCATTCACGCCCCGCTTGCGTTTCCCAATGTTGGATTTCCAGCTGAGTTTGTTTTGCGCTGGAAATCGGCAAGGAGATGCAGAAGTGTTTTAAATGATCATTTCCCTACAATTTAGATGAGATTAGCGGGCCCAGGACTGAGGTGTCTGGGCCTGTTAGCCTCTCCCACCCTGCAAGAGTGTTTCACTACAGTGGGGATTACACTAGATCCTCACTTTTGGGGAATTAGTGGACCAACAAGGGGTAAGCCATGGGGTACAGTTCTCTGGCACAGAGGCTGTCCCTTGTTGCTCAGAAGTGGAGGGGGGAGAGGAGTAGAACATTAGTCATTGGGGACTCCATAGTTAGAGGGACAGATAGGAGATTCTGTGGGAACGAGAGAGACTCGCGGTTGGTGTGTCGCCTCCCAGGTGCCAGGATCCATGATGTCTCGGATCATGTTTTCGGGATCTTTAAGGGGGAGGGGGACCAACCCCAAGTCGTGTCCACATAGGCACCAAAAACATAGATAGGAACAGGGATGGGGACGTAAGGCAGAAATTCAGGGAGTTAGGGTGGAAGCTTAGAGCCAGAACAAACAGAGTTATTATCTCTGGTTTGTTACCCGTGCCATGTGCTAACGAGGCGAGGAATAAGGAGAGAGGGCAGATAAATACGTGGCTACAGGGATGGTGCAGGAGGGAGGGATTCAGATACCTGGATAATTGGGGCTCATTCTGGGGTAGGTGGGACCTCTACAAATGGGATGGTCTACACCTGAACCAGAGGGGTATTAATATCATGGGGCGGGTGGGGGGGGGGGGGTTGGGAATTTGCTAATGCTCTTCAGGAGGGTTTAAACTCATTCAGCAGGGGTTAGGAACCTGAATTGTAGCTCCAGTGTACAGGAGGTTGAGAGTAGTGAGGTCATGAATAAGTTTTCAAGGTCGCAGGAGTGTACCAGCAGGCAGGAAGGTGGCTTGAAGTGTGTCAATGCCAGGAATATCCGGAATAAGGTGGGTGAACTTGCAGCATGGGTTGGTACCTGGGACTTCAATGTTGTGGCCACTTTGGATGCATGGATAGAGCAGGGACAGGAATGGTTGTTCCAGGTTCCGGGGTTTAGATGTTTCAGTAAGATCAGAGAAGGTGGTAAAAGAGGGGGAGGTGTGGCATTGTTAGTCAGGGACAGGATTACGGTGGCAGAAAGGACGATTGATGAGAACTCGTCTACTGAGGTAGTATGGACTGAGGTTAGAAACAGGAAAGGAGAGGTCACCCTATTGGGAGTTTTCTATAAGCCTCTGAAAAGTTCCAGAGATGTAGAGGAAAGGATTGCAAAGATGACCCTGGATAGGAGCGAAAGTAACAGGGTAGTTGTAATGGGAGACTTCAACTTTATAAATATTAACTGGAAAAGCTATAGTTCGAGTACGTTAGATGGGTCAGTTTTTGTCCAATGTGTGCAGGAAGGTTTCCTGGCACAGTGTGTAGATAGGCCAACAAGAAACGAAGTCACATTGGATTTGGTACTGGGTAATGAACCAGACCAGGTGTTAGACTTGGAGGTAGGTGAGCACTTTGGTGATAGTGACCACAATTCAGTTACGTTTACATTAGCGATGGAAAGGGATAGGTATATACCACAGGGCAAGAGTTATAGCTGGGAGAAAGGAAATTATGATGCGATTAGGCGAGATTTAGGATGCATAGGATGTGGAAGGAAACTGCAGGGGATGGGCACAATTGAAATGTGGAGCTTGTTCAAGGAACAACTGCTGCATGTCCTTGATAAGTATATACCTGTCAGGCAGGGAGGAAGTGGTCAGAGCGAGGGAACTGAGGTTTACTAAAGAAGTTGAATCTCTTGTGAAGAGGAAGAAGAACACTTTTGTGAAAATGAGACATGAAGGCTCAGTTAGGGCCCTTGAGAGTTACAAGTTAGCCAGGAAGGACCTAAAGAGAGAGCTAAGAAGAGCCAGGAGGGGACATGAGAAGTCTTTGGCAGGTAGGAGCAAGGAAAATCCTAAAGCTTTCTATAGGTATGTCAGGAATAAAAGAATGACTAGAGTTAAGGTTAGGGCCAGTCAAGGACAGCAGTGGGAAGTTGTGCGTGGAGTCTGAAGAGACAGGAGAGGCATTAAATTAATATTTTTCATCAGTATTCACACAGGAAAAAGACAATGTTGTCGAGGAGAATACTGAGATACAGGCTATTAGACTAGACAGGATTGAGGTTCAGAAGGAGGAGGTGTTAGCAATTCTGGAAAGTGTGAAAATAGATAAGTCCCCTGGGCCAGATGGGATGTATCCTAGGATTCTCTGGGAGGAGATTGCAGAGCCTTTGGCTTTGATCTTTATGTCATCAATGTCTACAGGAATAGTGCCAGAAGACAGGAGGATAGCAAATGTTGTCCCCTTGTTCAAGAAGGGGAGTAGAGACAACCCTGGTAATTATAGACCAGTGAGCCTTACTTCTGTTGTGGACAAAGTTTTGGAAAGGATTATAAGAGATAGGATTTATAATCATCTAGAAAGGAATAATTTGATTAGGGATAGTCAACACGGTTTTGTGAGGGTAGGTCCTGCCTCACAAACCTTATTGAATTCTTTGTGAAGGTGACCAAAGAGGTGGATGAGGATAAAGCAGTTGATGTGGTGTATATGGATTTCAGTAAAGTGCTTGATAAGGTTCCCCACGGTAAGCTATTGCAGAAGATACAGAGGCATGGGATTGAGGGTGATTTGGCAGTTTGGATCAGGAATTGGTTAGCTGATAGAAGACAGAGGGTGGTGGTTGATGGGAAATGTTCATCCTGGAGTTCAGTTATTAGTGGTGTACCTCAAGGATCTGTTTTGGGGTCACTGCTGTTTGTCATTTTTATAAATGACCTGGATGAGGGCGTAGAAGGATGGGTTAGTAAATTTGCGGATGACACTAAATTCGGTGGAGTTGTGGACAGTGCGGAAGGATGTTGCAGGTTACGGAGGGACATAGATAAGCTGCAGAGCTGGGCTGAGAGGTGGCAAATGGAGTTTAATGCGGGGAAGTGTGAAGTGATTCACTTTGGAAGGAGTAACAGGAATACAGAGTACTGGGCTAATGGTAAGATACTTGGTAGTGTGGATGAGCAGAGAGATCTCGGTGTCCATGTGCATAGATCCCTGAAAGTTGGCAACCAGGTTGAAAAGGTTGTTAAGAAGGCGTACGGTGTGTTAGCTTTTATTGGTAGAGGGATTGAGTTTCGGAGCCATGAGAGCATGTTGCAGTTGTACAAAACTCTGGTGCGGCCGCACTTGGAATATTGCTCCAAGTTTTGGTCGCTGCATTGTAGGAAGGATGTGGATGCATTGGAAAGGGTGCAGAGGAGATTTACCAGGATGTTGCCTGGTATGGTGGGAAGGTCTTATGAGGAAAGGCTGAGGAACTTGAGGCTGTTTTCCTTGGAGAGAAGAAGGTTAAGAGGTGACTTAATAGAGGCATAAAAGATGATCAGAGGATTAGACAGGGTGGACAGTGAGAGCCTTTTTCCTCGGACGGTGATGGCTAACACAAGGGGACATAGCTTTAAATTGAGGGATGATAGATATAGGACGGATGTCAAAGGTAGGTTCTTTACTCAGAGGGTCGTAAGGGCGTGGAATGCCCTGCCTGCAACAGTTGTGGACTCGCCAACTTTAAGGGCGTTTAAATGGTCATTGAATAAACATATGGATGATATTGGAATAGTGTAGGTTAGATGGGCTTTAGATTGGTTCCACAGGTCGGCACAACATCGAGGGCCGAAGGGCCTGTACTGCGCTGGAATGTTCTGTGTTCTATGTTCAACCCTGCTGGAGTTAAGTGGGGGCAATCGGGGCCCGTTATGGGCATAGACGATGCAACGGGTGGTGGCTCCTAGACATGGGTACTCTGGCAGCTTGTGCCCCCCTTGGCACTCTCCAAGGGGCAAAGTGCCAATGCCCCTTGGTGTTGTGGGGGGGAGGTTTAACTGTCAGGGGGAACTGAGCGGGGGGGGGGCGGTGGTGGCTGCAGAGATTGGGGTGGGCCAGGACTGGTGATGGGGGCTGGGCCCTGGAATGGTCAGGGGGCCAGCGATTGGATTGTGCTGCAGGTGGGAGGTGGGGGCAGAGGGACTGGCCTTACGGGGGTTGTGGAGTTGGCCAGATATCGAGTTGGTCAGCAAAGAGGGAGGCTGTTAGTGTGAGGCCACCGCGCATGTGCCAATCCCAGCACTGACAGATCGGTGCGTGTGCAGTTTCCCACTCAGCCTTTCCAGCGGGAATAGGCCCTGCCCCCTGAAATTAAACAATATTCAGGCTGGTGGCCTCTGTAGTGCAGAGGGTGGGAGATTCTTGCCTGAACTCCCATTGAAAATAATTGTGAATTACTCCAGTTTTTACCCGAATTTGGCACTTTGAATTTTTTGGGAGAATTCTGCCCCTGGTCTCAAAAAAGACAGTAGGACTAGGGGGCACAGCCTCAAGATAAAGGGGAGGCGGTTTAGAACGGAGTTGAGGAGGAACTTCTTCACTCAAAGGGTGGTGAATCTCTGGAATTCTCTGCCCGTTGAAGTGGTGGAGGCTGCCTCGCTAAATATTTTTAAGAAGCGGGTTGATGGGTTCTTGATAAGAGAGGGGATTAAGGGTTATGGGGAGAGGGCGGGAAAGTGGAACTGAGCCACAACAGATCAGCCATGATCTTATTGAATGGCGGGGCAGGCTCGAAGGGCTAGATGGCCTACTCCTGCTCCTATTTCTTATGTTCTTATGAATCCAACATTACAAAGCCAGCGTAACAATCAAACTTTGAAACCTTCCCCACCTTAGAGAGACATCATTGCACAATAGCCTTGATTTTCATGATAGATTTTCTCATGAATTGAAACAGAGTGGATCTGAGAGCTGTCATATTTCTCATAACAAATAATACTTGATATTAATTAGTGTTATTGAAATCAAAATAGAAGTTTTCTTAAAGTTCTCATATAATACTTTTCCGATCCTATTTCTGGTAAATTGGAACAAGGTAAAAGCAATGCCCTTATGTGGATATTTTTCATATGATGAGGTCACGGATGAGATATTTAAGGATTTAAATCTTCTCCCAGCTGCACAGCTTTACATAAAATATTACGAAGAAGTATTAGGAAGGTCAAGGCTGGGTTGCAAATGGTAAACATACTTATCAGTCTTCCTAGGAATGATGAATTCTGTGAAGATAATGATAATCCCCAGATTAAGCTTTTCAAAGGAATGGAATCCTTAATGCCTTTAAGTGAGTTGTTTGCAAAAACGATAAAGGATTTTGGCCAGAAAAATAAGCAGAGATCTTAAAACCTGAAAAGGTTGACATATTATTTTGAGTCACAGATAGTCACAGCCCTTAATTATACGTGAATTTTGAGTGAGTCAGGTAACAGGCATCCAGAAAACCAGAGCTGAGCAAATGGTAAAAGTTATCAGCTATCTTAAATCAGTTATCTAGTGTCCCCTTTTTGTCCTCCTGCTTTCTCTTAACTCTACTCTGGCACCCTCTATACTCTTCAAGTGATCCACTTGATCCAAGCTTGATCTCAGCTGCTTATGTCTCAATATCCTGAGTTATCCAGGATTCACTGCTTCTACCAGCCTTGCCCTTCACTCTAAAAGGAATGTGCTTACCCTGAACCCTGAAGCATAAGAACATAAGAACTAGGAGCAGGAGTCGGCCTTCGGGCCCCTCGAGCCTGCTCCGCCATTCAATAAGATCATGGCTGATCTTTTTGTGGACTCAGCTCCACTTACCCGCCCGCTCACCATAACCCTTAATTCCTTTACTGTTCAAAAATGTATCTATCCTTGCCTTAAAAACATTCAATGAGGGAGCCTCAACTGCTTCACTGGGCAGGGAATTCCACAGATTCACAACCCTTTGTGTGAAGAAGTTCCTCCTCAACTCAGTCCTAAATCTGTTCCCCCTTATTTTGAGGCCATGCCCCCTAGTTCTAGTTTCACCTGCCAGTGGAAACAACTTCCCTGCTTCTATCTTATCGATTCCCTTCATAATCTTATATGTTTTTATAAGATCTCTTCTCATTCTTCTGAATTCCAATGAGTATAGCCCCAGTCTACTCAGTCTCTCCTCACAAACCAACCCTCTCAACTCCAGAATTAACCTAGTGAATCTCCTCTGCACCCCCTCCAGTGCCAGTATATCCTTTCTTTAGTAAGGAGACCAAAACTGTACGCAGTACTCCAGGTGTGGCCTCACCAGCACCTTATACAGCTGCAACATAACCTCACTGTTTTTAAACTCCATCCCTCTAGCAATGAAGGACAAAATTCCATTTGCCTTCTTAATTACCTGCTGCACCTACAAGCCAACTTGAGATTCCTGCACAAGGACACCCAGGTCCCTCTGCACAGCAGCATGCTGCAATTTTTTATCATTTAAATAGTAGTCCATTTTGCAGTTATTCCTACCAAAATGCATGACCTCACATTTACCAACATTGTACTCCATCTGCTAGATCCTCGCCCACTCACTTAGACTATCTATATCCCTTTGCAGACTTTCAGCATCCTCTGCACACTTTGCTCTGCCACTCACCTTACTGCCATCTGTGAATTTTGACACACTACACTTGGTCCCCAACTCCAAATTATCAATGTAAATCATAAACCATTGCGGTCCCAACACTGATCCCTGAGGCACACCACTAGTCATTGATCGCCAACCAGAAAAACACCCATTTACCCCCATCTTTTGCTTTCTGTTGGTTAACCAATCCTCTATCCACGCTAATACATTACCCATAACACCATGTACCTTTATCTTATGCAGCAGTCTTTGGTGTGGCATCTTGTCAAAGGCTTTCTGGAAAGCCAGCCATCCCTTTGCCTGCCAACAGGCTCCTCCAAGCAACTTTTGAAAGTTCCTGTCCAATAACATCAAAATTGACCTTGACCCAATTTAGAATTTCAACTTTTGGACTAGACTTATCACTCTCCATAGCTATCTTAAAACTAATGGAATTATGGTCACTGGTCCCAAAGTGATCCCTCACTAGCACTTCTGTCACCTGCCCTTCCTTATTTCCCAAGAAGTCAAGTTTTGCCCCCTCTCTAGTCGGGCCATCCACAAACTGAATGAGAAATTCCTCCTGAATACACTCAACAAATTTCTCTCCATCCAAACCCCTAATACTATGGCTGCCCCAGTCAATGTTGGGAATGTTAAAGACCCCCTAGATATCCAACCCATTTTTCTTAGAGCTATCTGTAATCTCCTTATATATTTGCTCCTCAGTTTCCTCCTCACTGTTTGGGACACTATAGTACAATCCTATCAAAATGATCTCCCTCTTCCTATTTCTGAGTTCGACCAATATAGACTCAGTGGGTGAACCCTCAGAAGTATCCCGTCAGTGCTGCTGTGATGTTCTCCCTGATCAAAAGTGCAACCCCCCCCCCCCCACCCCGTGCTCTCTTACCTCCCGTTCTGTCGTTCCTATAGTACCTGTACTCTGGAACAATGAGCTGTAAGTCCTGGCCTTCCCTTAGCTATATTTCAGTAATAACTGTAATATCCCAATCCCATGTACCCATCCATGTCCTAAATTAATCAGTCAGGATTCTTGCATTAAAATAAATGTAGTTTAATCTGGATTTCCCTTGCTCTCTGCTCTGCTTTTGCGTGACCCGTCTAGTATTGGATTACTGTCTTTACTATTTAACGTGCTATTTTTAATTCTGTGCTGTCCTCAACCTTCTTGTCTGTCTCCCGACTGATTTGGGATCCCCCCTCCACCTCCCCCCCTCCGCCGCAACCCCCCCCCCCCCGCGACCCCCCACCCACATCCCCCACCAAACTAGTCTAAACCCTCCTGAGTAGCTCCAGAAAATCTCCCTGCAAAATTACCTGTTAGTGTCAGGGGATTAGCTGGGTAAATACATGGGGTTACAAGGATAGGACTTGGGTGGAATTGTTGTCAGTGCAGATGCAATGGGCTAAATGGCCCCCTTCTGCACTGTAGAGATTCCATATTTCTATAGTAAGTGTCATAAAAGTTAGGATACACTGTTACACACCAGCTAACCAGTAAAGGCAGGCAGCTTATGGATCCCAGTTCTGAACTTGGTGGTTTCACCAGGATCATGCTTTTTGGATTATTTCTGGCTACTGGAGGTTGCCTGCTTTTAGGTAGTCATTGAGGGAACAGGGTAAAAAAGATTGTTGCAGTATCTTCTGCAGCTTAGTGTGCGGGATCACGGAGAAAAAAATGTTTTTTGTCTTTCTATTTTTTGAAAATTAAATGGCCCACTTCAATGATTCACTCTGCAGCCATTGGCATCTTACTTTGCCACCCTTTTAATTTTAAACATTTAAATGCTCCACACACCCACTGTCAAGAGTGCAATGATTTATTGATACCCAATACTGCTAGGATATTTATAATGGCAAACACATCAGATTTTCTGTCATTTTCTGCTGCTTTGAATGTGTCTGCTCAAAATGAGCAAAAAAGATTAGAGAATCCAAGGCAGCAGTTCTGCATCACTTTTTAGTGCAGTTTCCCTGGTAACTGTTGTGTTTTGCTAATACTACAAAGACATCAATCGCTCATAAGAGATTGGATTTACTGGGACTTGGCACATGAGAACATATGTACAAAAGTAGAAAGGTTTGAAGACATCAACAGCGGAGCTGAGTGTTCTGTGCTCTACTCATAGACCAAAATGAAACTGAGTCTGGATTACATGACACAATTCCCTTCTAGTGATTTCATGCTCCTATCCCTTAAAGGCATATTATGACACCACCTTATTAAAATATACTTACCCCACTTCCAAAGTATAATTATTTATTATATGAATATAAATATTCATATTTAGTCTCCGTTTTAAATGAGTGACCCCCTTATTTTTAGTATGAAGTCTCACAAAACCAGATTCAAATCTGACAGGTTTATTTGGCATCATGTTCCTTTGGAACATTGCTCCTTCATCAGGTGCGTATCATGGCTACCCTAATTTTTAAACAGTGATTCTTAGTTCTAGATTCTCCAACAAGAGGAAATATCTCCTTTACATCCACCCTGTCAAGATCCCCCAAGGCCGCTCGGTGGCACAGTGGTTAACACTACTGCTTCACAGCTCCAGGGACCCGGGTACAACTCCAGCATTGGGTTTGAGTGAACTTTGCACATTCTCCTCTTGTTTGCGTAGGTTCCCTACGGGTCCTCCGGTTTCCTCCCACAGTCCAAGGATGTGTGGGTTAGGTGGACTGGCCACTGTAAATTGCCCCTTAGTTTTCCAAAATGTGTAGGTTGGATTGATTAGACATGGTAAATGCATGCGTTACAGGGATAGAGCTGGGTGGTGGACCTGAAGAAGATACCCTGTCAGAGCAAAATGACCGAAAAGCTTCCTTCTGCACTGTAGGAATTTGATTCCATGATCTTAAAGGTTTCATTCAAGTCACCTCTTAATCTCAGTGGACACAAGCCCAGTCTGTCCAATGATTCCTTATAAGACTATCCACCTGTTCCTGGTATTATTTGATAAACCTTCTCTGAATGTCTTCTAACACATTTCCATCCTTCCTTAAATAAGGATACCAATACTCTACACAATACTCCAGATGTGGTCTTACCAATGCCTTGCATAACTGAAGCATAACTTCTCTATTTATGTATTCAATTCATCTCACAATAAATAATAAACATTCTATTAGCTTTCCTAATTATTTGCTGTGCCTGCACATTTGCCTTTTGTAAGTTATGCACTAGGTCACAGAGATCTCTTTGAATCTCAGAACTCTGTGATCGCTTATCATTTAGATAATAAGCTTGTTTTTTATTTATTCCTTCTGAAATGGAAAATTTCACATTTGCCCATATGATACTCCATTTTCAAGATCTTTGCTCACTCACTTAACCTTTGTATCTTCTCATGTATCTCTTCGCACCTTACCTTCCTACCTACCTTTGTGTCATTAACAAATTTAGCCACCATCTCTTTGGTCCTTTCACCCAGGTTATTTGTATAAATTGTAAGGGGTTGAGTCCGAGCATTGATACCTGTGGCATAACACATAGCACATCTTGCCAATCAGAAAAACACCCATTTTTGCCATCTCTCTGCCAATCCTTGCCAATATTTTACCATGAGTTTTTATTCTCTTGCAATAACATCCAACAATTAAAATATGACAGAATAAGATTCTAGATTTTCAGTAGTTAATTTTAATGCTAGAGAGGTTGGTTTTCAGTGACAAACACTTAACACTTGTCATCATAAGGATATTCAGACTTGAAAAGGACAAGACTTAAGTTTCTGAGGCAAGTTTATTTTGCATCAATCAACGTATTTCAATGATGAAACAAACAGTGAAATGGTGTTTTCGTGAAACTTATGGCAAGTCATGCAATTTGGACAACTGCCTTTGGATCTTTTGTGTTAAATTATGCATCTATTCTCATTTATAGCTGATTTAACATATGCACAACAATAATGGCAAGCAGCCTGAGCCTTTTAACAGCATATCACGGTGCTTCATGGTTTAGCTGGTAATGTATATTAGAGTTTCTTAATAGATTTCTATAGGAATCTGGGTTAGCTTCTGTGATTTTATGTTATTCAAAAACACGATGGAGAATATTATCACTAATTTTAGCAATGAAAGAAAACCATGAGGCCACCTTCCTAGATTATCATTCACAAGAAATGACAAGTTCAGTGGATGGAATAATTAATGTCTAAAGGTAAAGTTTATTTATTAGTCACAAGTAAGGCTTACTTTGACACTGCAATGAAATTGTGGAGAGAAACATAGATAATTCAAGAAAATTGCAGGTACAAAACAAAGAAAGAAACCCAGAAGTTATGTACACAATGAATCATTGTATGTATTCAGTCAGCAGGAAGCTGAATGTTAGTCAATCACTGATAATAATCTAGGGAGCATTTGAGTGGAAACCAAAACTGGTTATTAAAACCTTATGCTACTTATCAGTTGGGCCAAATTCAGAATATTCAGAGCGACTATAAGAACATAAGAAATAAGAGCAGGAGTAGGCCATCTAGCTCGATCGACTATCGACATTCTGTTTTTAAACAATATTAACGTAGTGGAAAAGAGTTCAGAGAGAAAGAAAAAAGATGAAGCGTGATCTCAGCCACTTAGGAAGGAAGCCCTGCTGAAAGATCTGATGATGACTGTGGTGGAAACTTTAACTTTTTCACCATATTAATGAATTGTACTGAGGCTCAGTAGGGATTCCCAGCATAGAGCTACAGTAATGGCCAAAACCTAACCAAGTGACCAATTACATTAAAGAATTCTCACAGACAGCCAACCTGGAAATGAAAAGCTCTGAAATAAGATCAGTTTTTAAAATTTTTCACAGATCAGAATAAAAAAGGTAGAAGGTGAAATTTCATGAAAAATACTTACTCGAAGAAAAGTTATTTTAATAAATTAGTATAAAAGATATTGTAATTAATAACACTCCATAAATATGAAATTACTTTTCAGGGCCAGATCTGTTGTTCAGCAACAGTTATTATTATTTGATTAACATAAAACACTCAGTCACAATGGATTGAAGAAACTTTTCATAAGGTTTCCAATAGCAATGTGAGGGAAATGAAAACTACATTTTAAAAAATAGAAACTGCACTTATTTGGCACCTATAACCAACACCGGATGTCGCAAAGCTCTTTACAGCTAATGAAGTACTTTTGTAATGTAGTCACAGTTGTTATAGGAAATGTAACAGCTAATTTGCACACAGCAAGCTTCCACAAACAGTAATGTGATAATAACCAGATAATCAATTTTTGTGACGTTGACTGAGGGATAAATAGGGATTATTGTCCTGTTCTTCTTTGAAATAATACAACGGGATCTTATATCCACCCTAGCAGGCAGGTGGGGATTTGGTTTAATGCCTGTTTTGAAAGACAGCCCGTCTCGTAAGTACTGCAGTGTCAGCCTTGATTTTTGTGCTCAAGATTTAAAGTGGGACGTGAACCTGGAATCTCTTGACTCAAAAACCAGAAACTATGGAGCTACACTGAGAAAGGAAAAGGTTGTCATCACATCAGCTAATTTCATTGATTACTGGCTCTGGGAGGGGCAGGGGTAAGGGTGGTCCACCCTGTAGCACACCTATGAATGACAGAATACAAATTCAGGATTTCCACATCAATCAGGGCTTGCGCTCAGTCCAATGGGTTTCCCCAAAAGGGATACTGCCGACTTTGATTTGATTTGATTTATTATTGTCACATGTATTCACATGTAGTGAAAAGTGTTGTTTCTTGCGCGCTGTACAGGCAGAGCGTATCGTATACAGAGAAGGAAACGAGAGAGTGCAGAATGTAGTATTACAGTCATAGCTAGGATAGAGAGAAAGATCAACTTAATGCGAGGAAAGTCCATTCAAAAGTCTGACAGCAGCAGAGAAGAAGCTGTTCTTGAGTCGGCTGATACATGACCTCAGATTTTTGTATCTTTTTCCCAGATCTTTTTCTCAATCTGGACAGAATATATGGAAAACACTCAACTTGGGTGCAGAACATTCTGAGGTTGCCAAGTCATTGGGCTCAGCCAGAGAAGTTGGTAAGATCGGAGTTTGGGACCAGGTGCTTGAGAGATCTGCAAAGTATAATTTCAGCCTTGCTGATGTTGTGCTTTAGCAGTTTCCAGTGTCACCAACATTTGATTCATATCGAGTGTTGAATGACTGCAATAGTCACAATGATGTGATTTTTTTCAGCTGCATTGCCAAGGAGCATCTGCTGTTTGCCTGATGGTCATAAAGTTGTCACAATAGCAATGTGACCTCATCCTCTTTTGCGAAGAGAAGCATTTAAAGTACAAATAACAACTTTCTGCTTAAGAATAGAATTTTCTCTCTGTCCTTCTCTGTTTTTAATCCATTGCCAGAACCTTAGCTCCTGAGGTTTCTCCATTTCCCGTACCATGTTCTTCAGCGATATGTCTGCCACACTCTTAAATTGCCATTGTTGAGGAAATGGATTCTCCAGTTTCAATAAAACGAGGTCTAAATTGGATGCTTTTCTTTACAAGGTCTTTCAGCAGCAGATTATTGACTTATTGTTACAAGATTTCACAACATATTTGATGGATTGTCATTGTAATTGGGATGTGCTCCAAATAATGACTAATTCATTGTTGAGTGATTGAAACTACCCCATGCTAGCATTTCAATTGTAAACATTATGACATTGCATACTGCTTTCCCGTATAATAGTGCCAATTTTGGGTGGGATTTTCCTGGCTCTGCACACTATCTAGTACTTCCGAAAGTCAGTGGGATTTTAGTTGGATAGCCGCACTCCTTGAAGCAAGACCCACCACAGACAGGGCTGGAAAATCCCAGCCATTTATTGGAAACTGCATTCCTGGTGTTGAAAACATGTAAAGTATTCATTTCACATCCCAAAATAGCAAAACATATTGATCAAAAGCATCCCAAAATCTGAAGCTTTCTTCTGAGTATTCAGATCCGGTAATCCCATTCTCCCTGTATCTCCGTGGGTTTCCTTCGGATGCTCCAGTTTCCTCCCCCAATCCAAAGATGAGCGGATTAGGTGGATTGGCCATGCTAAATTCCACTTTAGTGTCAAGGGGATTAGCAGGGTAAATAAATGGGGGTTACAGGGATAGGGATGCAGTCTCAATGAGCTGAATGGCTTCCTTCTGTGCTGTAGGGATCCTGTGATGCCTAATACCTTTTCTCTTTTATTTAGCCTGTAAACCTATACATTTTTCATCATTCCTTTTGTAACTTTACAACATTAGCGCTTATTTCAGCTCAAGACAGGTCTGATTCCCCTAGTCACAGATGATCATTCTCTATCGCCTCTGTCTGTCTTCCAGAATTAGTTGCCAGAATCCCAAGTCGATGTCAAGTGAATGAATCTTGAAAATTAGAAGCAGTGTAACAAACTCACAAAATGAAACAAGAAAATGCTGGCTGCCATGATCGTTAATTAGAACACATTCTTTTCCTTCCCCTCTGCCAAACATCGTAATGTTTAAATTACTAAACCCAACCAGGTTTCTCGTCATTCCCCTCTTCCCCCTCACTGTGCTTGCCACTTCTTTTCAAATTAACTGTAGAAGCATATCTTTCAAAGCAGAAATTCAAACGTAACTGAGGCAAACTATTCATCAGAATGAATGCTGAAGAAGCTGCCATTCTCCCTCCTCCTGTCAGCTTGAAATTGATGGAGAACAGTCTCACGTCTCCAGGGACCCGGGTTCGATTCCTGGCTTGGGTCACTGTCTGTGCGGGGTCTGCACGTCCTCCCCATGTCTGTGTGGGTTTCCTCTGGGTGCTCCGGCTTCCTCCTTGATGATTATTTTCCAAACCTCGCTGGATTCCGGGGAAGTGCTGGAAGATTGGAAAACAGCTAATGTTACGCCGTTGTTTAAGAAGGGTGGCAGGCAAAAGGCAGGGAATTATAGGCCGGTTAGTTTAACGTCTGTTGTAGGTAAAATGCTTGAATCCATAATCAAGGAGAAAATAGTGAGGCATCTTGAGGGGAATTGCTTGATAGAGCAGACGCAGCACGGTTTCGTTAAGGGGAAGTCGTGTCTGATGAATTTATTGGAATTCTATGAGGATGTGTCGAGGGCGGTGGATAGAGGAGAGCCGGTGGATGTGGTCTTTCTTGATTTTCAGAAGGCGTTTGATAAGGTGCCTCACAGAAGGTTGTTACTGAAGGTTAGGGGACATGGAGTTGGGGGTAGGGTGTTAGTGTGGATAGAGGATTGGCTGTCAAATAGGAGGCAGAGAGTGGGGGTCAATGGGTGCTATTCGGATTGGCGGTTGGTGACTAGTGGAGTGCCCCAGGGGTCAGTGCTGGGGCCTCAGCTATTTATCATTTATATAGATGATCTGGAGGAGGGAACCGAGTGTATGGTGTCGAAATTTGCTGATGACACCAAGATTGGTGGAACGGCAAATTGTGCGGAGGGTGTGGAGAGTCTGCAGAAGGATCTAGATAGGCTGGGCGAATGGGCCAGGAAATGGCAAATGGAATTTAATGTTGGCAAGTGTGAAGTTGTCCACTTTGGTAGGAATAATGGTAGGAAGAACTACCACTTACATGGCGAAAAACTGCAGCAGGCGACGGTGCAGAGGGACCTCGGGGTCCTTGTGCATGAGTCGCAAAAACCCAGCTTGCAGGTGCAGCAGGTGGTCAGGAAGGCGAATGGGATGCTGGCCTTCATAGCGAGGGGGATTGAATATAAAAGTAGGGAGGTCTTGCTGCAACTGTACAGGGCACTGGTGAGGCCGCAGCTGGAGTACTGTGTGCAGTTTTGGTCGCCGCACTTACGCAAGGATATTTTGGCCTTGGAGGGAGTGCGGAGGAGGTTTACTAGGCTGATACCAGAGTTGAGGGGGTTGAGCTATGAGGAGAGGCTGAATAAACTAGGCTTGTACTCATTGGAGTTTAGAAGAATGAGGGGAGATCTCATTGAGACGTATAAGATGATGAATGGAATGGATGGGATAGAGGTGGAGAGGCTTTTCCCGCTCAGAAAGGACAGTAGGACTAGGGGGCACAGCCTCAAGATAAGGGGGGTGCGGTTTAGAACGGAGTTGAGGAGGAACTTCTTCACTCAAAGGGTGGTGAATCTCTGGAATTCTCTGCCCGTTGAAGTGGTGGAGGCTGCCTTGCTAAATATTTTTAAGACACGGGTAGATAGGTTTTTGATAAGCAAGGGGATTAAGGGTTATGGGGAGAGGGCGGGAATATGGAACTGAGCCACGACAGATCAGCCATGATCTTATTGAATGGCGGGGCAGGCTCGAAGGGCTAGATGGCCTACTCCTGCTCCTATTTCTTATTATGTTCTTATTATGTTCTCCCACACTCCAAAGATATGCAACTTAGGTGGATTGGCCATGCAAAATTGCACTTAGTATCCCAAGATGTGTTGGTAAGATGGACTAGCCATGGGAAATCTGGGTGGGATTACTGGGATAGGCCTGTGTATGATACTCTGTCAGAGAATCAGTGCAGCCTTATGGGTTGAATAGCCTCTTCTACACTGTAAGGATTCTATGATACCTGTAACCTAAACATTTAAAAGGTATACAGCAGGAGTTATAACATAAAACCATACAAGGCTAAATTAAACCAGAACAATTTCAAAAGCTTTATAGAATCACAGAGTCCCTACAGTGCAGGAAAAGGCCATTCAGCCCATTGAGTCTGCACCGACAACAATCCCACCCAAACCCTATCCCCTTAACCTCGTGTATTTACCCTGCTAATCCCCCTGATACTGAGGAGCAATTCAGTATGGCCAATCAACCTAACCTGCACATCTTTGGATTTTTACTTACAGTTATGCCTAATTTTGAGGTTAACAGTTCAAAGTGCAATACCTTAAATTAAACAATTCTACAAAGCCCCAACAGCACAAACAATCTCCTGTATTACCTCACACAAGCTGCATTGATGCATCTGCTTTATATCAAATGGAAAAGATCTGCATCAGATTTTTTTAGTTTTAATCAGTCATTACAAACATTTGGGATTCTTGTTTATGATGGTAAGTACAGATAAGGATTTATCTTACATACTTCATCTTTCCAATAGAAAACTATAGCGTCTAATTGCTGCTTGAATGAATCCATTATGCTCAGATTAACTTTTTTTTCTATTTCACTTGAAGCACTATAAATGTCCTTATTTGGCCTTTTGATGTCTAAAATGATCATATGTTTCTAGTCTCATAACCCAGTCCACCGAACACAGCTACAGAGATTCACAACACCTGGAAAATGGGCTCGGTGCTTATTTAAATCAGAAAGTGTCTGGGAAATAAATCCACCGTCTATCAGCATCTCTCCCATTTGTCCAGAATTTTCACATTTTTGCTCTTCAGTCTCTCTCCTGTCAAACTTTAAGCTTTGGTCAGTTTAAAGTAAGAATATGGGGGTGGTGAAATCCCTGATAATTCCAAACAAAATACCTTGAACACAATAGATGATATTTGTTCATTTTCCAATTCCTATTGCTGTCTTTACCTTTAAAACAGTAAACTTCCATTCCAGGTAATCTTCACCACTGCATTAACTCTATAATCTTGTCTCTGTTCTTGGCTGAACTTCTACTGAGCATGTATAGGCCTCTTTTCATTTCTCCAGCCTCTGCGTAATGCTGATTTTGATGCTGTGTAAATCTTTAGTGTTAGAATATTAGCTACAGGCCGAGAAACTTGAAGGCAGAGCTTTATTTTTTTTTGAGTGTTTTGCTTTTGATGTACCCTAAATTGACCCATCATAGAAGACAACACAATTTTACTGGTCCCAAGAATCATCCATTTTCAAACGCTCAGCATCTAAGTCAATCCTGCCACTTTTGGTTTGATTTGATTTGATTTATTATTGTCACGTGTATTAACGTACAGTGAAAAGTATTGTTTCTTGCACACTATACAGACAAAGCATACTGTTCATAGAGAAGAAACGAGAAAGTGCAGAATGTAGTGTTACAGTCATAGCGAGGGTGTAGAGAAAGGTCAACTTAATGCGAGATAAATCCATTCAAAAGTCTGACAGCAGCAGGGAAGAAGCTGTTCTTGAGTCGATTGGTACGTGACCTCAGACTTTTGTATCCTTTTCCCGACGGAAGAAGGTGGAAGAGAGAATGTCCGGAGTGCGTGGGGTCCATAATTATACTGGCTGCTTTGCCAAGGCAGCGGGAAGTGTAGACAGAGTCAATGGATGGGAGGCTGGTTTGCGTGATGGATTGGGCTACATTCACGACCTTTTGTTCTCGTCATTTTTTTGTGGTCTTGGGCAGAGCAGGAACCCATACCAAGTATGCAACCCATACTTTCTAAGGTACATCTGTAAAAGTTGATGAGGGTCGTAGCTAACATGCCAGATTTCCTTAGTCTTCTGAGAAAGTCGAGGCATTGGTGGGGGCTTTCTTAATTATAGTTTTGGCATAATATGCTACACTCACATCATCAGTCAGCCTCAGTTTTCCAGCTCACAAATGCATGTTTCACTTTCTCGTACCTTATAAATAGGTGCAAGAGTTCAAGCCGGTGAGACCAATTTGGCCAGATACCAGGTGGGAAGTGGAAGAAAAAAGATTACCTGGCCTTACAGTGGCAGAATTTCCATATCTTACTGTTGCCCTCCCATGATCATCTGCACCCTCCCCATCTTCCTATGAGGCTCAGGACCTTCCTATATGTGCTTTTGTTATGCAAGGCTTTTGTTTTGTTTCAGAGTGTATTTCCTGTTATATGCGCTTGTGAATTGATTGGTACAAATCCAGAGATACCCAACGCCGGGCTGGGATTTTACAGCCCGTTCATGCCAGCAGGGTTCTCTGGTCCTGCTGCAGTGAACGGGGATTTGGCTAAGCGACAAATTCTCCCTCGTCTCTGGTAGTGGCAGTGGGGTATGAACGGCCAGAGAACTCTGGCTCTTATTTCTATTTTTCAATCATTTGGGCAGTTCAGATAGTTCCGCTATATCTGAAAAATTACCCACATCCTTCGCCCATCATCTTTGTTCTGTACTGAATCCCAAACCAAAGAAATATTGAATTGAATCAATTTATATTCTTTAGAACCTCCAAAAAGGGGCACAGATATCGCAATGGAAGAGCCCAGGTCTGTCCACTGCAATCCAGGGTGTATAGTGTGTGAGTCTGGGTTATTGGGTTAATATGGGACTGAGTACAGTACCACCCTTACAGTGATGTAAGAAACAGCACACAGTCAGGGTCAGTCAAGCATTAGACAGAGCCACGTTTACCAGTAAGCAGGATCCAAGCTTGTATCCTTTATTGTATGTTTGTAAATAGTTCTAAAGAGTTCTAATAAAGTTTGTTTATCAGTGTCACAAGTAGGCTTGCATTAACATTGCAATGAAGTTACTGTGAAAATCCCCTTGTCGCCTGTTTGGGTGCACTGAGGGAGAATTTAGCATGGCCAATGCACCCTAACCAGCACGTCTTTCAGACTGTGGGAGGAAACCGGAGCACCCGGAGAAAACCCACGCAGGGGAGAATGTGCAGACTCCGCACAGACAGAGACCTGAGCTGGGAATCGAACCTGGGTCCCTGGTGCTGTGAGGCAGCAATATTAACCACTGTGCCACCGTGCCGCCCCATGTGATGTGAGAGACAGAATATTTTTTTGGAGTGAGACCTGAACCCACGAGCCTGGGATACAGGGACACAAGTGTTACCCACAGAACCAGACTAGGGGCAAGTATAGGACAAACTGGAAACCCCACCCCCCACAAAACATGCGCCAACTCAGCTCTAACTAAGCCTGTACTCTGCTTGTTTGGGTCAGTTAGGCTTTTTGGGGTAGGCTGGGTTCAAACAAGCTGTGGAAATACAATAACAAAGTGCACATGTAAAGTTCTGGCAGGATAAGAGAGAAGGCCACCCCGACTGTTGTCAGTGAGGAGATTCCCAGGTGTAAACAGCTGTGTCAGTATTTTGGAAGAGACAAGGACGGCCTGCCAGGATCTAAGCAAGCTGAATAATAAAGACTTACAGTTAACCTATGTATGAATACGAAGATTTCTTCAGACAGAACAAACTGTATCCAAGCTTGTCATGAAGAAAAAAACTAAAATGCTGGAAGACTGAACAAATACTCAGTAAAGCAGATGGCGCAACAGATCAACGCCACAATCATTGAACATACGCTGCACCTCCTTTCTGGCATGCCAAAATCACAAAAGATGTTGGAACCTGGTAGTCGCTATCCATCGGCAACAGTGAAACGGGAGTGAGCGTACGACCAAGCTCACTCTAACCACAGGGATGCTTGTCCTCTGCCACAGGCGACATCAAAACGATGCACAGAATCTGCAATGTTTGTCCATCCCGCAAGGAACGGGTTAGTGTCGAAGCCACTGAGCAAAACAGCAGTTGAAGCCACCAAATGGAAGAAAAGGGTTCCAGAGCACAGTGATGTAAGAGAGTATACAGATACCAGAGCAACTCCCAATCCTAACAAATGTGGAAATGGGCTGTTGGATGGGGGGTGGGCACGGTTAGAAGTCTCAAAACGCCAGGTTAAAGCCCAAGTTTTATTTGGAATCACGAGCTTTTGGAGCGCTGCTCCTTCATCATTCATTTTTGATAGACAGGGGAATTAAGGGGAGAGGGCGGGAAAGTGGAACTGATCCACTTCAGATCAGCCATGATCTTATTGAATGGCGGGGCAGGCTCGAAGGGTTAGATGGCCTACTCCTGCTCCTATTTCTTATGTTCTTATCACCTGATGGACTTTAACCTGGTGTTGTGAGGCTTCTTACCAAATGTACAGAAAGTACAAAGCAGTGACAGAATCTACTGCTCTTGCCACCGTTGTGTAAATGAGGTCTGAAAGGCTTCCAGAACACCTGAACTTTTAGATACTCCTGCAGAAGCTACATCTTCCCACAGCCTCCTGGTCACCTATCAGAAGACCATCATGTCCCCTTGTGGATGTAGATCGCTCAGCTCCACATCTGTCACCAAAACCTCCAGTGTACTGTCAGAAAGCCTTGGCACACACTCTATCCCATGTTCAACCATTGCTCAAAGTATCAGGGTCAGGCTGCAAATGACTTCTTGCAGCCAGAATGTCCCATGGAAAGGTATACACTGCACAGCCAGCCCCTGGCCATATCAGGGACCTTTTTGAATTGTGCAGCCAATGTACAGTGTGGGGAGCCCTGGCAGCACACAGCAATCAGCAAGCAACACCACATTAACAAACCGCCTGCAAGGCAATGAACTGGACTAGGTTAATCTCCGACTGTGATCCATGCATCTCTTTTCAAGAATTATCTAATTGAATACTCCATTATCTCATTGCTTTGTGAGGAACTTTGCTGTGTGAAAATTAGCTGCTCTGTTACAATGGTGACTATGATTTAAGAGTACATAATAGGTTCACAAATGCTTTGCAGCATCCTGAGGACATGAAAGATACTATATACATGCAAGTTCTGTCCCTCTCTTTCTCTCTGAAGACAGATATTGTACCAGTTTGCACTCCAATCATAGAATCCCTACAGCATAGAAGAGGCCATTCAGCCCATTGAGTCTGCATCGACTCTCTGACAGATTATTTTACCCTAGGCCTCTCCGCTGCCCTATCCCTGCGATCCCACACATTTACGATGGCTATTCCATCTAACCTACACATCTTG
Organism: Carcharhinus amblyrhynchos; assembly: GCF_965287045.1. Taxonomy (NCBI): domain Eukaryota; kingdom Metazoa; phylum Chordata; class Chondrichthyes; order Carcharhiniformes; family Carcharhinidae; genus Carcharhinus; species Carcharhinus amblyrhynchos. The sequence goes on from NC_137327.1 coordinate 138,475,211, forward strand.
GGACACTAAGGAACAATTTAGCACAGCCAATCCACCTAGTTTTCGTAAGTACACAGGTCTGATGAAAACTGGATTCACTCACTGAATTCCCATTTATCATTTCTCACAGTCAGTGTTATGCTTATAAAGATTAATGTATACGTCCTTCATAACAATGGTTCTTTATTGAGCAAACAAAATCCTCATTGGAAATCAGTTTATAAAATATTGCAGTGCCAATTGTAACTGGATGCTTGTATAGATGTGTGCAAGCATATTTTTGAACAGAACTTCCATTGTGGGTAAAGCACTTTAAAATATTTGTAAGTTACCTCCAGTGTCCCCCAAGGATCTGTCTTTGGTCCCTTCCTACTGCTCATCTACATGCTGTACCTTGCCAATGTCACCTGAAGACATGCAGTCAGTTTCTACATTTAGCTCTATCGCACCACTGCCTCTGATTTGTTTTGCCACTTGTTTGACATTCAATTTTGCATGAGCAAAATTTCCTCCAACTGCATATTGGGAAGGCCAAATGTCTTCAGATCTCACCATAAACATTGTTTACTTGTTATCAGCTCCTTCCCTCTCCCCGGTCACTCTTTGAGGCTGAACCAATGTATTCACAACCTTGGTGGCCTAGCAGGTCCTGAGCTGAGTTTCTGACCCTATATTCTCTCCAGTGCCAAAGCTGTGAAAGTCACCCTCTATATTTCCATCCATCTCCACCCCTGCACAGTTCATCTGCTGTTGAAACCTTCATCTATGTTTTTGCTGCCTTCAATCATAGGAAGGCAGATGATGATTTGAATGGGTGTAAATTGAGAGATTGAATACTTAGTGAGACCTCGGTGTCCTTGTGCATCAGTTGCTGAAAGCAAGTGCACAGATACAGCAGGCAGTAAGAAAGGAAAATGGTATGTTGGCCTTCATAGTGAATGGATTTGAGTATAGGTATAGGAATGTTTTATAGGGCATTTTATAGGGCATTATAGGCCATACCTGGAGTATTGTGTGCCTCTTTGGTGTCCTTATCTGAGGAAGGATGTCCTTGTTATTGAGGGTGTGCAGCGGAGGTTTATCAGGCTAATTCCTGGGATGGCAGGTCAGTCCTAGGAGGAGAGACTTAGTCAGTTGCGGTTGTATTCATTGGAGTTTAGAAGAGTAAGAAGATATCTCATAGAAACTTATAAAATTCTAACAGGATTAAACAACGTGGATTCAGAAAGAATGTTCTCAATGGGGAGTCCAGAACAAGGGTTTTAAAAAATTTCATTCATGGGGCATGGACATCATTGGCCCCTCGGTATTTATTGCCCCTCTCAAGTTGCCCAAGGGCAGTTGAGAATCAATAACATTATTGTGGCTCTGGGGTCACATGTAGGTCAGAATGGCAGATTTCCTTCCCTAAAGGGTATTAGTGAACGAGATGGGTTTTTCCAGCAATGGTTTCATGGTCATCAGTAGATTCTTAATTCCAGATATTTTTTATTGAATTCAAATTCCACCATTTGCCATGGCAGGATTCGAACCCGGGTCTCCAGAACATTAGCTGAGTTTCTGGACTAATAGTCAAGTGATAATACCACAAAGCCATCATCTTTCCTTCAAGGATAAGGGAAAAACCTTTAGGACTGAGATGAGGAGAAATTTCTTCACCCAGAGGCTGGTGAATGTGTACAGTTCACTAGCACAGAATGTAGTTGAGGCCAAAGTGTTGTGTAATGTCAAGAAGAAATTAAATATCGCTCTTGAGACTAAAGGGATCTAGGGATAAGGGGGAAGACGGGATCAGGATATTGATCAGTCATGGTCAAGATGAAAGGCAGAGCAGGTTCAAAAGGGCCGAATGGCCTACTCCTGCTTAGGTTTTCTGTTTCTATGACAATTCCAATGTAAAGTTTAAAAAAAAGTTTATTTAGTAGTCACAAGTAAGGCTTACATTAACACTGCAATGAAGTAACTGTAAAATTCTCCTAGTTGCCACACTCCTGGTTGGGTCAATGCACCTAACCAGCCTGTCTTTCAGACTGTGGAAGGAAGGAGCACCCAGAGGAAACCCACACAGACACGGGGAGAATGTGCAGACTCCACACAGACAGTGACCCAAGCCAGGAATCGAACCCAGGTCCCTGGCGCTGTGAGGCAGCGGTGTTAAACATTGTGTTACCACAATGTCCTTTCTCAACTTCAGCAAGAAACACAGTTTGAGATATTTGCACTTCACCAAGGAGGTGTTCACTGAAGGTCATAATTGCAGCCCAGAGCAGGAGAGGAATGGCATTGCCAGCAGCTCTGAGGGTGACTGCAGTGATAAATGTTTATACATTTGACTTTTTCCAGGCAGGAGCAGGAGATATTTGCAACATCTCATCATAAAAGATGTCATTTAGTCCTCTGTTCAGAGCAAGCTGATAACGTATTCTTGACACTTCCCAGGGATAAGCAAGCAGAGCAAGCACGCAGCTATGTTAGAATTGCAGCTTCCTCGTGGTGTAGGATGTCACTGACTGCTCACAAATTGTGTTACAAGCACCATGCACCAATCCTGCCACGTACAAAAACCAAAAGAGGTTCCATTCCCTCAGTGTCCAGCTGAGTGTAGACAGCACATCCTGAGGGTCAATGTTTGTTATTAGTCACGATATCTTCCTGCTGTGGCAGCTCGCTGTGCCATGTACGTTTCAGCCTTCACAGCAATCCAAAGAGTTTGAGTGACAAGGGCCAGACTTTTCACTGAAATGGGCTGAAACCGCTGGTTGACTATTAAAAGACACAACAGTATTTCAGTGATTTAAAACTGCAGCTTTGAAGCTGGCCTAACCTTAACATTGCTGTACACTGAAAATAGCAAAGTCATTGTAACAGAACCAGACAGTCTAGAATAATGTCACAGCACCAGGGACTTGGGTTCAATTCCAGCCTCAGGTCACTGTCTGTGTGGTGGTTGCACGTTCTCCCCATGTCTGTGTGGGTTTCCAACAGGTGCTCTGGTTTCTTCCCAAAGATGTGTAGGTTAGGTTGTTTGGCCTTGCCAAATTGACTCTTAGTGCCAAGGGGATTAGCAGGGTAAATATGTGGGGTTATGGGATAAGATCAGGTGGAATTGTTGTCAGTGCAGACTCAGTAGGCTGGATGGCCTCCTTCTGTAGGGATTCTATGATTCTAAGAACCTACCAGAGATTCCTTTAGAGGAATGTGAATGGTCTATCTTCCGACCCATGTGTACATCACAGATATTTTCAAAATGATTTAATATATCCTCCACTTTGTAATCTTAATTACATGTGTGTGTATGTGTGTACGTATGTGTATGTATTTGTGTGTGTATGTGTATATGTGTATTTGTGTGTCTATCTGTCTGTGTGTCAGTGTGTGTCTGTGTGTGTGTGATGTGTATGTGTACACTTGATAGCATATGTGAGTTGGAGTGTATTAATTATTTTTATTTAGATCAGGAATGTTCAGTACAATAAATATGACTCTCCTCTCTTAAGAATTAAGAACACACCATGTTCAACATTCACTGAATTGGCAAACATCCTTCGTAATAAAATACTGTTGCAGTCAGGCGAGGAGTGGGAAAAGAGGGGAGCTATTTTATCCCTCATCAATTGTTTGTAACAACAACCCATGCATGCTTGCACATCACACATAAAAGGAAAGTCACAGGTGGACAGAGTGGTGAAGAAGGCATTTGGCTTGCTTCATTTCATTGGTCAGAGCATTGAATACAGGAGTTGGGACGTCTTGTTGAAGTTGTACAGGACATTGGTAAGGCCACACTTGGAATTGTGTGTGCAGTTCTGGTCACCCTATTATAGAAAAGATATTATTAAGCTAGAACGAGTGCAGAAAAGATTTATGGGGATGCTACTGGGACTTGATGGATTGAGTTATAAGGAGAGGCTGAATAGACTGGGACTTTTTTCTCTGGAGTGTAGGAGGCTGAGGGGTGATCTTATAGAGGTCAATAAAATAATGAGGGACACAGATCAGCTAGATAGTCAATATCTTTTCCCAAAGGTAGGGGAGTCTAAAACCAGAGGGCATAGGTTTAAGGTGAGAGGGGAGAGATACAAAAGTGTCCAGAGGGGCAATTTTTTCACACAGAGGGTGGTGAGTGTCTGGAACAAGCTGATAGAGGTAGTAGTAGAGATGGGTACAATTTTCTGTTTTAAAAAGCATTTAGATAGTTACATGGGTATGATGGGTATAGAGGGATATGGGCCAAATGTGAGCTATTGGGATTAGCTTAGGGGTTTTATAAAAAAGGGGGCAGCATGGACAAGTTGGGCCAAAGGGCCTGTTTCCATGCTTTAAACCTCAATGACTATGAAAGCCATGCTGGAATATGATATTGCAGCAGACCATCGTGATGCTAAAACGATGCATCGCTGCCTGTACCGTTCTGGAGGAACCTGAAACATGCAAAGCTGGTGTCAAGATTGACATGATCTGTTTAATGCTGCACAAGCTTGGTATCATCATGAGTGGACAAAACCTGTCACAGAAATGAAACGAGTACCTGTGGAGGAAAAGAGACAAGAGGAGAAAGAGGAGCAAGATGAAGAAGGGAGTTAACCAAGACTGTCCCTGAAGGTTCAAGCTGTCGATGAAGAATGAATTCAAGCTCCGTAACAGTAACCACAATTCCTCATCCACCAAAAGTGGTTTTAACTTTCCTCTGTGGCTGATCTTCACAGCAGCTCCTTTACCAAAACACAAACTAAAAGCCACCACAAAACAAGCATTTCAAAACAAATTTAGAAATCAAAACATCCCATATTGTGTACAAACAGGACAGACACTGGGATAGCACTGCAGAGGAGCAGGAGAGACACTGGAATGGAACGCTAGGGAAACAGTGCAGACACTGGGATAGCAGGACACGAGGAGCAGTACAGATAAAGGCACACCGGAAACAGCCCCTCAAACAAATTTGCACAGCTCCCCTGCTGTGCTATCCCAGTGTCTGCACTGATCCTCCCCAGTACTACACCAATGTCTGCAACATGGTTGGTTCCCCAGTGAGGGGAAATTGCAAATAATCTTGGAGGATAGTCCTCGGCAGTCTGATTGCAGATTGCATCATCTTGGATGGGCATCAGCAGCCTGGGCTGGTTGGCTGATTGACGTACAATGGCAAGGGCACTGGTGAACATAGAACATAGAACATAGAACATTACAGCTCAGAACAGGCCCTTCGGCCCACAATGTTGCGCTGACCAGTTTTTTTAAAAAAAAACACTGACCCACTAATCTAAACCAATCCCTTTTCGTCCATAAACCTATCCACAGATCTCTTAAACGCCCCCAAACTAGGCGCATTTACAACCGCAGCAGGCAGGGCATTCCAATCCCTCACCACCCTCTGGGTAAAGAACCTACCCCTGACATCCGTCCTATAACTACCCCCCCTTAATTTAAAGCCATGCCCCCTCGTGCTAGCTTTCGCCATCCGAGGAAAAAGGCTATCACTATCCACCCTATCTAAACCTCTAATCATCTTATATGTTTCAATAAGATCCCCTCTTAGCCTCCTTCTTTCCAGCGAAAACAACCCCAAATCCCTCAGTCTCTCCTCTTGTGGTATATATGGATTTTAGTAAGGCGTTTGATAAGGTTCACCATGGTATGCTTCTGCAGAAAATGCAGATGTATGGGATTGGTGGTAATTTAGGTACTTGGATCAGGAATTGGTTAGCAGATAGGAGACAGAGGGTGGTGGTTGATGGTAATTATTCATCATGGAGTTCGGTTACAAGTGGTGTGCCTCAGGGATCTGTTTTGGGGCCACTGCTGTTTGTAATCTTTATTAATGATCTGGATGAGGGTATAGTTGGGTGGATTAGTAAGTTTGCTGATGACACCAAAGTCGGAGGTGTGGTAGATTGTGAGGAAGGGTGTCGAAGTTTGCAGGGTGACTTGGACAGGTTGCAGAGCTGGGCCGCGAGGTGGCGGATGGAGTTTAATGCGGAGAAGTGTGAGGTAATCCATTTCGGTAGGAATAACAGCTGTGTTGAGTATAGGGCTAACGGGAGGACTTTGAATAGAGTGGAGGAGCAGAGGGATCTAGGTGTATGTGTACATAGATCCCTGAAAGTTGGGAATCAAGTAGATAAGGTTGTTAAGAAGGCGTACGGTGTCTTGGCGTTTATTGGTAGGGGGATTGAATTTAGGAGTCGCAGCGTCATGTTGCAACTGTACACTACTCTAGTGCGGCCGCACTTGGAGTATTGTGTGCAGTTCTGGTCCCCACATTACAGGAAGGATGTGGAGGCTTTGGAGAGGGTGCAGAGGAGGTTTACCAGGATGTTGCCTGGTATGGAGGGGAGGTCCTATGAGGAGAGACTGAGGGATTTGGGGTTGTTTTCACTGGAAAGAAGGCGGCTAAGAGGGGATCTTATAGAAACATATAAGATGATTAGAGGTTTAGATAGGGTGGATGGTGATGGCCTGTTTCCTCGGATGGAGAAAGCTAGCACGAGGGGGCATGGCTTTAAATTAAGGGGGGGTAGTTATAGGACGGATGTCAGGGGCAGGTTCTTTACCCAGAGGGTGGTGAGGGACTGGAATGCCCTGCCTGCTGCAGTTGTAAATGCGCCTAGTTTGGGGGCGTTTAAGAGATTGGTGGATAGGTTTATGGACGAAAAGGGATTGGTTTAGATTAGTGGGTCAATGTTTTTTTTTTAAAAATAAGACTGGTCGGCGCAACATTGTGGGCCGAAGGGCCTGTTCCGCGCTGTAATGTTCTATGTTCTATGTTCTATGTTCATAGGACCTCCCCTCCATACCAGGCAACATCCTGGTAAACCTCCTCTGCACCCTCTCCAAAGCCTCCACGTCCTTCCTGTAATGTGGGGACCAGAACTGCACACAGTACTCCAAGTGCGGCCGCACCAGAGTTGTGTACAGTTGCAACATGACGCTGCGACTCCTAAATTCAATCCCCCTACCAATAAACGCCAAGACACCGTATGCCTTCTTAACAACCTTATCTACTTGATTCCCAACTTTCAGGGATCTATAGAACATAGAACATAGAACATAGAACATTACAGCGCAGAACAGGCCCTTCGGCCCACGATGTTGCGCCGACCAGTTACAAAAACAATGACCCACTATGTACACATACACCTAGATCCCTCTGCTCCTCCACACTATTCAAAGTCCTCCCGTTAGCCCTATACTCAACACATCTGTTACTCCTACCGAAATGAATTACCTCACACTTCTCTGCATTAAACTCCATCCGCCACCTCGCGGCCCAGCTCTGCAACCTGTCTAGGTCACCCTGCAAACTATGACACCCTTCCTCACAATCTACCACACCTCCGACTTTGGTGTCATCAGCAAACTTACTAATCCACCCAACTATACCCTCATCCAGATCATTTATAAAAATTACAAACAGCAGTGGCCCCAAAACAGATCCCTGAGGCACACCACTCGTAACCGAACTCCATGACGAATATTTACCATCAACCACCACCCTCTGTCTCCTATCTGCTAGCCAATTCCTGATCCAAGTACCTAGATTACCCCCAATCCCATACATCTGCATTTTCTGCAGAAGCCTACCATGGTGAACCTTATCAAACGCCTTACTAAAATCCATATACACCACGTCAACTACCTTACCCCTATCCACCTCTTTGGTCACATTCTCAAAGAACTCAATAAGGTTAGTAAGGCACGACCTACCTGCTACAAAACCATGCTGACTGTCTCTAATCAATTCATTACTCTCCAAATAACTATAAATCCTATCCCTAATAATTCTTTCTAAAACCTTGCCCACAACAGAAGTAAGACTCACCGGTCTATAATTCCCGGGGAAGTCTCTGTTCCCCTTCTTAAACAATGGGACAACATTCGCTGTCCTCCAATCTTCCGGTACTATACCAGAGGCCAACGATGACCTGAAGATCAGAGCCAGAGGCTCTGCAATCACCTCTCTAGCCTCCCAGAGAATCCTAGGGTAAATCCCGTCCGGACCAGGGGACTTATCTATTTTCAAGCCCTCTAGAATATCCAGCACATCCTCGGTATCAACTGCAATACTGTCTATTTTACACCCCTGCACCCCAGTGTCCTCCTCAGCTACATTCATGTCCCCCTGCGTGAACACCGAAGAGAAATATTGGTTCAATGCCTCTCCAATCTCTTCCGGTTCCGCACACAACTTCCCTCTACTGTCTGTAACTGGCCCTAAGCTTGCCCTAACCAACCTTCTGTTCTTGACATACCTATAGAACGTCTTAGGATTCTCCTTAATCCTATCAGCCAAAGTCATCTCATGTCCTCTTTTAGCCCTTCTTAACTCCCTCTTCAACTCCCTCCTAGCCAATCTAAAGCTTTCTAATGCACTACCTGAGCCCTCAAGCCTCATCCGAACATAAGCCTCCTTTTTCTTCCTAACCAACGAATCAACTTTTTTAGTACACCACGGTTCCCTAGCCCTACCAAATCCTCCTTGCCTGACAGGGACATACCTATCACAGACCCGCAGTAGCTGCTCCTTGAAAAAAATTCCACATTTCGGATGTTCCCAGTCCCTGTAATCTCCTAGTCCAACCTATGCTTCCCAATTCTCTCCTAATAGCCTCATAATTACCCTTCCCCCAGCTAAAACTACTGACCCGAGGTTCATGCCTATCCCTATCCATCACTAAGGCGAACGTAACCGAATTGTGGTCACTATCACTGAAATGCACCCCAACTTCCAAGTCTAGCACCTGGTCTGGCTCATTTCCCAGCACCAAATCCAATATAGCCTCACCTCTAGTTGGCCTATCTACATACTGACTCAAAAAACCTTCCTGCACACTTTGAACAAAAACTGACCCCTCTAACGAGCTAGAGCTATAGCAATTCCAATCAATATTAGTAAAGTTAAAATCCCCCATAAAAATTACCCTATTACTTTCACTCCTATCCAGGATCGTCTCCGCAATCCTTTCCTCAACCTCTCTAGAACTTTTTGGAGGTCTATAAAAGACTTCCAGCAGGGTCACCTCTCCTCTCCTATTTCTAATCTCCGCCCATACTACCTCAACAGACAAGTCCTCATCAAACCTCCTCTCTGACACTGTGAAGTGGCGGAGGTGGGAAATGAAAAGCTGCCACGCTGAAAGAGATCAGCAAGTTCTTGTTCCATGGACACATTGCTAAACTGTCAACCTGGCGGCGTGGGCAATGTTAGTAAGTTGTTATAAGAGTGAGTGCTGTAAACATAGTCACCTTCAGAGAGAGCTGAGTTGCAGCTGCAGCATTCAAAACTTCAGGGAGCTGTGAGTGAATTTGCAACTCCAGCCCTCTGACAATGTCTGCAAGTCCCTGCAGGAACGCCTGGCTGGTGCTGCACCCATCGGTACTTCTGGACTTTGTACGCAAGCATTCTGACGGTCATACAATCCCTACAGTGCAAAAGGAGGATATACAACCCATCCAGTCTACACTGATACTTACCTAGGCTTACCCCATAACCCCACATATTTACCCCACTAATATCCTTAACCTATATATCTTGGGACACCTACTGGCAATTTTAACATGGTCAATCAACCTAACCTGTACATCTTTGGATTATGGTAGGAAACTGGAGCACCCAGAGGAAACTCACACAGACATGGGAGAATATAGACATTTCACACAGTCAATATAATTGAATTGGGTCCCTGGGTCTACGAGGCAGCAGTGCAAACCATTGAGCCGCCATACCACCCTTCAGTATTCTGACAGGCATTTCCATTGGAGTTTTCTTCTGTAGGCTTCCCATTCAAACTCCTCACCTGAGTTTTCTGCAGCAGAACCTATGTGTCATCCCCTTCCTCCAGCCAGAGGAACGTGGCTGCCATGGACTTGTACCCATTGCAGATCCTGCCTCTAACCTATTCTTAAGATATACACAGTGTCAACATTTGAACTGGTACCTGCCAGAGTGAAATCAGGTGTTGCTGTGTCTTCACGACTCTCTCCTTGATCTTCCTCTGCTGCCTGTCCACAGTATCAGGAAGGAAATAGGTACTGGGGTAAGGATGTGATGAAGGGAGGAGAGTAAAGTAAAAGGTGCATGGCTACACAGCTGCAGCTGGTAAGTCAGCAGAGATTGTGGGATGGGGGAGAAGCTGGATGTGAGAAGGAGGATTAGATTTGAGAATAGTGTTATTAGCCCCAGCCTCTCCAATGGTTATTCTAACAACGGCCAGCAATTTCTCCTCCTTAACATCCAGCCATACCTGTTCCCAGCTGGAAAATGTCTGCTGTGCACATCTTCTCCACCAGGTTTTAGTCCAACTGATTTATTTGATAGTAAACTCACAAGCTTTCGGGGTTAGTCCCTTCATCAGGTGAATGGAGAGTTCTGGCCTCAGACAGAGCATATAACAGCACAGACAGTTTATAGATTACTGATTAGAATGTGAATCTTTACACCTAACCTGCTGTTCAAGGATCTTGGGTTCATGTCGCACTATCTGTAACCCCCGTGACTTGCCTGGGTTTGCAAAACCTCACTTACTGTACTGTCTGGAGACAATACACATCTCTTTAACCTGTGATCAGTGCTCCTTCCACTCACATTGTCGGCCACTTCAAGACTTGAACAGCAGGTTAGGTGTAAAGATTCGCATTCTAATCAGTAATCTATAAACTGTCTGTGCTTTATATGCTCTGTCTGAGGCCAGAACTCTCTATTCACCTGACGAAGGGACTAACCCAAAAGCTTGTGCGTTTACTATCAAATAAATCGGTTGGACTAAAACCTGGTGTTGTCAGACTTTTTACTGGGTTTACCCCAGTCCAACGCCGGCACATCCACATCATCACATCTTCTCCTCCAAGGAAGAAAAATTCAGTGAGTTTCCTACAATCCATTGGGATGATATCATTGTCCTGGTTATCGAGCTGCACAAGCTGTACAATGTAGGAGGCTTACATCCTCCCTTTTAAGTGGTGCAGGCTGGCTTTAAGTGGTTTATGTCAGCTTTAAGAGGACTAGATTAGCTTTGGGTAGTGTAGACTAACTTTAAGGGGTGGAGGTTGGTTTTAAGCGGTGCAGACGAGGTTTAGGTAATGTGATTTAACTTTAAAGAGGGTATGCTAGTTTTGAGGGGCGTAAGTGAGCTTTGAGAGATGTAGGCTAACTTCAAGCAGTGAAGGCCAGATTTATGGGGTGTAGGAAGTTATGATTTTAGGTCCCCCTGCTGATATGTGCAGTCAATTAAAAGTGCTGAATGCTGGGCTGCACATTAAAATCATTATAATGAGCAGTCAGCATAAAGATGGCATGCTGCCCACATTTCAAACTACAGACATAAGGTTAATCACACATTTTGGTTCCTATCTCTATGTTCAGGGGCTATCTAATTTAGCTCCCATTGTATCTTATCACTTCTACAACTGTCAGCAAAAGACAGCCTGCTTTTTAAAATTTGAGCCATTTTAGCTTCAAGGGTTTAATCCAGTTTAGGTTATCTTCAGTTTTATAGTCCACTTTTACAAAGTGAGAAAGTTGAGTCTTTACAGGCTTGGATTTCGCGATCAGTGCTGAAGTTGCAGCAATACTTACCACTTATCTGGAGAAAGCTGGTCACAAAGATCAAACAAGGGTGGATTACATCTTTCTGATGTTAATTTAATTCTGGTGCCAGCTTTAGGGACATTCAGAAACAGTGATGTCTACACACAGGCTAAGCAACCAGCCATATCGAAGAATATCGTATCAAAGCATCCAAGTTGGTTTTACCATTCTCTGTGTTTTTAACAGGTTTGCAGAAAGCAGAATGAAGATTGGGACGTACACATGAACTTAATGCAGAAACTAAAATACCATACAGGAATTTTCCAAATATGTTATTTTAAGTCTCTGAATTTTTTCACATGGAACAGCGAAATGGGCGGTACGGTGGCACAGTGGTTAGCACTGCTGCCCCACAGTGCCAGGGACCCGGGTTCGATTCCCGGCTTGGGTCATTGTCTACGTGGAGTTTGCACATTCTCCCTGTGTCTGCACGGGTTTCTTCCGGGTGCTCCAGTTTCCTCCCACAGTCTGAAAGATGCGCTAGTTAGGGTACATTGACCCGAACAGGTGCTGGAGTGTGGCGACTAGGCAAATTTCACAATAACTTCATTGCATTGTTAATGTAAGCCTTACTTGTGACTAATAAATAAACTTTAATTTGACATTTGAGAAGCATATCATGAGGTTTTCAGGGTCAGAGACATTGTTCAGAGGTAATTATGCATTTGTATGCTGCTGATACTCCAGTTAAACTTTATTCAACAGGAAGTAATATTTTCAAGGATTTTTATATCAACGCGAGAGGAGAAAATGTGAAAGTTTACATCAAATCATCAAAGTTTACATCAGTGCACCCTGTGGAGGGGCAGGGACTTGCTGACTGCAACTCCTAGCTTTCTATCGTTCATTTTGCTCATGTGAAGATGTCAAATATTTCTGTTAATTACACACAGTACAAATATTGAATGCTGACTGTTTCACTATTATTAACAGCGCAAAAGCTAGTCCGTTATAAAGCAATGAGTGTAAATAGATTTATGTTCTCACTGTGAAAGCTGGGCAGTTTATTCATAAATCTAAACTTAATGCTTCCTCTTGGTGGAATCCATATAGAACATGGGTGACAATTTCTAGGATCTTCTCAATCCTAAAATTTTAAAAAAGTGTTACATTTACAGTAAAGTTGACATGTTAATGCTCGTAAATCCTCAAACAAGTGCCCTCTGGTTCTCCCCACATAACCCAAGAATCCCATTTTGCCCACATGCATACATTCACTGTGCGAAAATTATTTTATCGATACAGTTCTTCCTCCCCAGAGGAATGAAAATGAACTGGGTATGAAATTTTATTAGGCCACTAGGTGGAGAACTTCACTACGATGAGATGTTCTACCTTGAGAGGAAGGAAAAAAATGATCGCTATTATTTCTTGGTTGGCCCTAAGGGTTGAATAGTACGGGCAGGGTCTACCTGTGGGTGGTAAATCAGCCAGGTGGACCTGTAAGTTAGGCTGCTGTGCCAAGGGGGGTGTACCCGCCTCTAGTCCACCCACCCTCACCAGAATTTTTCAAGCAGTGGGGGGAGGCATCACGTGCGTTACCCACCTATGCTCAAGAAGGTAGATGAGGGCAGTGCAGTTGATGTTGTCTACATAGACCTTAGCAAGGCCTTTGACAGGGTACCTCATGGTAGGTTGTTGCATAAGATTAAATCTCACCATATCCAGGGTGAGGTAGCCAAATGGATACAGAATTAGCTTCTTGACAGAATAAAAAGTCTCACAACACCAGGTTAAAGTCCAAATAAGTTTATTTGGTAGCAAAAGCCAGTAGCTTTTGGAGCACTGCACCTTCATCAAGTGAATGGGAGTTCTGTTCACAAACAGGGCATATAAAGACATAAACTCAATTTACAGAATAATGGTTGGAATGCGAGTCTTTACAGGTAATCAAGTTTTAAAGGTACAGACAATGAGAGTGGAGAGAGGGTTAAGTACAGGTTAAAGAGATGTGTATTGTCTCCAGCCAGATAGTTAGTGAGATTTTGCAAGCCCAGGCAAGTTGTGGGGGGTTACAGATCCCAGTTGAGACCGTCCTCATGTGTGTGGAACTTGGCTATCAGTCTCTGCAGCGACTCTGCGCTGTTGTGAAGGCCGCCTTGGAGAACACTTACTCGACGATCAGAGGTCGAATGCCCGTGACCGCTGAAGTGTTCCCCAACAGGAAGGGAACAGTCTTGCCTGGTGATTCTCGAGCAGTGTTCATCCACCCAGTGTCGTAGTGTCTGCATGGTCTCCCCAGTGTAACATGCCTCAGGACATCCTTTCCTGCAGCGTATCAGGTAGACAACGTTGGCCGAGTTGCAAGAGTATTTACCATGTACCTGGTGGATGGTATTCTCACGTGAGATGATGGTATCCATGTCGATGATCTGGCATGTCTTACAGAGGTTGCTGTGGCAGGGTTGTGTGGTGTTGTGGTCACCGTTCCCTGAAGGCTGGGTAGTTTGCTGCAGACAATGGTCTGTTTGAGGTTGTGCGGTTGTTCGAAGGCAAGAAGTGGGGGATGTGGGGATGGCCTTGGCGAGATGTTCATCAATGATATGTTGAAGGCTCCAGAGAAGATATCGTAGCTTCTCTGCTCCGGGGAAGTACTGGATGACGAAGGGTACTCTGTCTGTTGTGTCCCGTGTTTGTCTTCTGAGGAGATCGGTGCGGTTTCTCGCTGTGGCGCATCGTAACTGTCAATCGATGAGTTGAGTGCCATATCCTGTTCTTAAGAGGACATCTTTCAGCGTCTGGAGATGTCTGCTTTGATCCTCCTCATCTGAGCAGATCCTTTGCATATGGAAGGCTTGTCCGTAGGGGATGGCTTCTTTAACGTGTTTTGGGTGGAAGCTGGAGAAGTGGAGCATTGTGAGGTTATCCGTGGGCTTGCGGTACAGTGAGGTGCTGAGGTGACCGTCCTTAATGGAGATGCGTGTGTCCAAGAATGCAACTGATTCTGGGGAATAGTCCATGGTGAGTCTGATGGTGGGGTGGAACTTGTTGATGTCATCATATAGTTGTTTCAGTGATTGTTCACTATGAGTCCAAAGGAAGAAAATGTCATCGATGTATTGAGTGTATAGCAACACTTGAAGGTCCTGTGTGGTGAAGAGGTCTTGTTTGAACCTGTGCATGAAGATGTTGGCATATTGAGGTGCGAATTTAGTCACCATGGCTATTCCATGTGTCTGGATGAAGAACTAGTTGTTGAAGGTGAAGACATTGTGGTCCAGGATGAAGCGGATGATTTTAAAATTGCACCTAGAGATTGATAGTTGTCGGTGTTGAGTACTGAGGCAGTTGCAGCAATGTCATCGTCGTGGGGGATGCTGGTGTAGAGCACCGAGACATCCATTGTGACGAGGAGTGCCCCTGGTTCAATGCTCCATGTGTGCTGAGTTTCTGTAGGAAGTCCATAGTGTCATGGCAAAAGCTGGGGGTTCTTTGTACGATGGGTTTCAGGATGCCCTTGACGTAGTTGGAGAGGTTCTCGCACAGGGTCCCATTGCCCAATACGATGGGACGGCCCAGTGTGTTTGCCTTGTGTATCTTTGGGAGGCAGTAGAGATCTCCAATGCGGGGAGTACATGTGAGGAGAGCACGGAGGGTGCTCTGAAGGTCCGGATCAAAGGTCTTGATCAGTCTGATAGGAAAGGATATCCCGAGTGACTGATTCTTCTGAGATAGATATCAACTTCGCCATTGTTTTGGACCCAAATTGATCTAAGTTTGGCTGGAATGTATATCACTTTTGGATAATAGCACTGTGACTGGTTTCTAAAGGTGAACACTTTACTTCTCCCTCAAAAATATTTGGAAATTTGTCCATGGGGCAAAACACACCTGACATAATTGCAGACGCACAGAATCGGAGTGGGTGAGGAGCGGACAATGGAAATGTCCATTAACTTTGGGTGGGATTTTCCAGTCACAAAACAAGAAAGCCATAAAAATCTGCCTGACAATTGGGATTTCCTCTGTGTCACTGTCCAATTTGGATGTATTTAAGGTGATAACAGACTCGGGGAGAACGTACAAACTCCGCACGGACAGTGACCCAAGCTGGGAATCGAACCCAGGTCCTGGTGTTAACCATTGTGCCACCCCATCCTTGATTGACCTTGACTCCACCACACTTCCAGGCAGTGCATTCCAGATCCAAACCACTCACCGTGTGAAAAAGTTTATTCTCACATCACATTTGCCTCTCTTGCAAATCAGTTTAAATGTGTACCGTCTCACTCTTTATTTTGCCTCTTTTCTGAAGCTGTGAAGAGGAGGAAAATATTAAATTGGGGGCTTTTAGAGTCAGGCTTCACAGAAAACATCTCTCTGCTACGAGCTCATATCCACTCACTGGGATTTTCAGACCCCGAAGCTTTTTTGGAGACGTTATGACTATTAGTTGTTTAGCCGGCTGTTCATTCTGGAGTAAGAAATATATCAGCTACTGTACGAGGACTGTAGCCCACTTCCACCAGGAAAACTGCAATGTCTTTCAGTAAAAGTCACGGCTGCCCTGACTCCTGCAGGTGATAGGGACATAGGAACAGGAGTAGGCCATTCAGCCCCTCGAGCTTATTTTGCCATTGAGTGAGGTCATGGCTGATCTGCACCTGTATCCATAAAACCAGCTTTGCCCAATATCCCTGAAGACTTTTTTGATTTGATTTGATCTGTTTTGTTATTGTCACATGTATTAGTATACAGTGAAAATTATTATTTCTGACGCACTATACAGACTGTTCATAGAGAAGGTAAGGAAAGAACGCAGAATGTAGTGTTACAGTCATAACTAGGCTGGAGAGAAAGATCAACTTAATGCGAGGTAGGTCCATTCAGTACTCTGTTAGCAGCAGGGAAGAAGCTACTTTTCAGTCGGTTGGTATATGATCTCAGACTTTTGAATCTTTTTCCCAATGGAAGAAGGTGGAAGAGAGAATGTCTGGGTGCGTGGGGTCCTTGATTATGCTGGTTGCTTTTCCGAGGTAGCAGGAAGTATAGACAGTGTCAATGGATGGGAGGCTGGTTTGTGTAATGTATTGGGCTTCATTCACCACCCTTTGTAGTTCCTTGCGGTCTTGGGCAGAGCAGGAGCCCATACCAAGCTGTGATACAACCAGAAAGAATGCTTTCTATGGAGCATCGGTAGCAGTTTGGTGAACAAAAAATGATCAGTCTCAGATTTAGAAATTTGGAATTGATCTAGCATTAATTACTATTTGTGGAAGAGAGTTCTAGGTTTCTGCCATCCTTGATGAATAGAACTGTTTCCTAATTTCATTCTTGAAAGGTCTGATTCCAATGTTTAAACTATGAACTCTATTCCTAGACTTGCCAACTATCGGAAATATCTTTTCTCTCATCCACTCCATTCCTCTTAAAGTCTAAAAAATCTTTGACCAAATCATCCTTTAATCTTTCAAATTCCAGGGAATACAAGTCTGGTTTGTTTGCTCTCACTTTGTAATTTAACACTTGAAGGTCAGATATCACTTCACTCTCCAGTCCGGAATATTTATACCAGTGATATAGACAGCAAGAGGGATGAAGAAGTGAGCTACGAAGAAGGAAGCAGGAACTCATAGGTGATAATCTCTGAATTACCTCTGAAGCCGCGCGCTGATGAGTATACAAATCGAAATGAATGTGTGACTGAAGAAGGGATGCAGGAGGACTTTAGATCCCTTGGTCTTTTTAAAAATCTTTCACGGAATGTGGGTGTTGCTGGCTAGGCCAGCCATTGTTACCCATTAGTTACAAGTAGGCTTACATTAACACTGCAATTAAGTTACTGTGAAAATCCCCTAGTCACCACACTGTTCGGGTACATTGAGGGAGAATTTAGCACGGTCATTGCACCCTAACCAGCACGTCTTTCAGACTGTGGGAGGAAACCGGAGCACCCGAAGGAAACTCACCCAGATATGGGGAGAACATGCAGACTTTGTTTGGAAAGTGACCCAAGCCGGGAATCGAACCAGCAACTTTTTTTTAACCAGCAAACTTGGAAAGAGGGCTCTCATTCACTTCACAAGTCACAGATCCACGTCATATTGAAAGGATGCATGTATTATGTGTCAGCAAGTAACACTCTGATGTCTGAGTTACAAGTTTTTGGTTTCAAGTCCCCATTAGGGACTTGAGCATAAAAATCAAGACTGACACACCAGTGCAGTACTGAGGGATTGCTGCACTGTCTGAGGTGCCGTTTATGCAATGAAATGTTGAGCCATATTGGCCATCTCAGGTGGATGTAAAAAATTCCAGGACCCCATTTTGAAAAAGAGTGGGTGGCATTTTCCCTGGTATCTCGGCCAACATTCATCCCTCACTCAACATCACAAACACGAGTCCTCCCCACACTAGTGTTTGTGCGTTTTTTGCTGCAGGCAAATCAGCTGCCCTGTTTCATACAAACCTCACACTTCAAAGTGGCTCCACTTCAGGAAAGTTCTCCATTTGCTGTGAGGCACTTGTGGACATGGACGGAGCTCTATAAATGCATGTCTTTCTTTACAACTCCAAAACAAAAGGAAAAGCTTGAATTTATTCTGCATAATAATGGCAGATACCCAGGAAGCTGCCACTTCTATCATATGACAATCCATCATGAGCTCCAGTTGGCTGATTGCTGATCAGGCCCATCAGAGCCGGTAACTTCAGTAAAGTTTTCACAGTGAGGAGAAATGGCAGATATAATTAGGCCCTGGGCACTCAATGAAGTGTCACAAAGAAAGCTACAGGAATTCTCAAGTTACATCTCAGGTGTCTGAATAAATATGGTGGATTCAACACAACTCAACATGAGTCTCAAGGACCATTATAGCTTGCTGCAAAATATTGCAATGAAGAAAGGTTTATTGTTTCCAGAAGCTGCCAGCAATAGAGATGAAGAGTGAGTGAAGTGAAATCCTTTCTCTGAGCTTGAGAAGAATGCACAGAAGGAAGAGGATGTGGGAAGAAAGGCAGCCGTTAGCAGCCTGAGGTAAGAGTGTGCAGCTGGTACAGCAGTGTTTTCAATAAATAAAGCTTCACTCATCAAAAATCACTTCACATCTGCCTCCAACACCCACACAAAGTCCATCACCCACCAACAATTCTGTCAAGCTCCTTCAGAAGATATTTCTTATGCTACATAAGATATAGCACCGCTGCCTCACAGCGTCAGGGACCCCGGTTCAATTCCCAGCTTAGGTCACTGTCTGTGCGGAGTTTGCACATTCTCCCCGTGTCTGCGTGGGTTTCCTCCGGATGCCCCAGTTTCCTCCCACAGTCTGAAAGATGTGCTGGTTAGGGTGCACTGACCCAAACAGGCGCCGGACTGTGGAGACTAAGGGAATATCACAGTAACTTTGTTGCAGTGTTAATGTAAGCCTTACTTGTGACTAATAAACTTTAAAACTTTATAACTTTGTTTCCCCTGTCATCATTATAATCTCCCCCAAACTGAAAGCACACACAGACACTAACTCAGAATTGCATTGCTAGGTGTTTCTTAGTGTTTCCCCTGATCGACTGCTATAACAACCTGCATTTGAATAGAACCTTCAAAATCACAAAATGTTTCGTGGGGAGTCACGGGAGAATTACTAAAATCAATTTAGCACTAAGTCACGGAAGGTGATATTAGTGCAGGTCAAAAGCTTGGTTAAAGATGTAGGTTTTTTTAAAGGATTTTCTTAAAGGAGGAAAGTGATATGGAGAAGCAGTGATGTTTAGGATGGGAATCCCAGTGTTTGCGGCCTGGGTAGATGAGAGCACCAGTGATGCAGCGACTGAATTCAGGGATACACAAAAGGTCAGCATTGGTGGAGTGCAAAGATCCAAGGGGATTATATGGATGGAGCAGGTTACAGAGACAGGCTACAACAGGGAGGAATTTGGAAATAGGATGGGTATTTGGAGCAAATTAAGATACAGTCAACAGAGGTTTGGATGATAAAAAACTTATAGAGAATGGAAGGTTGAAGGCTGGCCAGGGAGTATTTGAACAGTTGAGTTTAGAAGTCAGAAATACACGGATGAGTATTTCAATAACAGATGAGTTAAGACAGGAGTTGGAAAGGGCAATGTTATGGAGGCAGAAGTAGATGGTGTTGGTTATTACAGGAACACAAGAAATAAGAACAGGAGTAGCCATCAACCCTGCTCTGCCAATCCAAATGATCATGGCTGATCCTGGGATTCAATTTCATTTCCTGCTGATTCCCTAAATCCCTGATTCCCTGAGAGACTGAAAATCTACCTGTCCCAGCCTTAAATATATTCAACAATAGAACATCCACAACGCTCTGAAGCAGAGAATTCCAAAGATCCCAGCACTTTCAATGGAGTCATCTCTCCTGCCGTACATGATTGGCCCTTATCCTGAAGTTTTCCACCTTTTAAAAATGATTCTGTTTTTCTTTTCTTACGACTTCTCCACATTATACTGCATCTGCCACCTTATTGTCCACTCGCTTAATCTTTTTATCTGTTTGCACCCCATCCCTGTGTCCTCTCCACACATTAATGATGGAGCATCATTTGATTTAATTTGATTTATTATTGTCACATGTATTATCATAGAGTAAAAAGTATTGTTTCTTGCGCACTGTACAGACAAAACGTACCATAGAGAAGGAAAGGAGAGAGTGCAGAATGTAGTGTTACAGTCATAGCTAGGGTGTAGAGAAAGATCAACTGAATGCAAAGTAGGTCCATTCAAAAGTCTGATGGCAGCAGGGAAGAAGCTGTTCTTGAATTGGTTGGTATGTGACCTCAGAATTTTGTATGTTTTTCCGAATGGAAGGTAGAAGAGAGAATGTCCAGGGTGTGTGGGGTCCTTGATTATGCTGGCTGCTTTTTCTGTTGTGGAGATGCCGGCATTGGACTGGGGTAAACATAGTAAGAAGTCTCACAACACCAGGTTAAAGTCCAACAAGTTTATTTGGTAGCAAAAGCCACTAGCTTTCAGAGCACTGCTCCTTCGTCAGGTGAGTGGGAGTTCTGTTCACAAACAGGGCATATAAAGACACACACTCAATTTACATGAATAATGGTTGGAATGCGAGTCTTTACAGGTAACCAAGTCTTAAAGGTACAGACAATGTGAGTTTACAGTTTAAACAGATGTGTATTGTCTCCAGACAGGACAGTTAGTGAGATTTTGCAAACCCAGGCAAGTCATAGGGATTACAGATAGTGCGACATGAACCCAAGATCCCTGTTGAGAGCGTCCTCATGTGTGCGGAACTTGGCTATCAGTCTCTGCTCAGCGACTTGTGTTGTCGTGTGTTGTGAAGGTTGCCTTGGAGAATGATCAGAGGTCGAATGCCCGTGACTGCTGAAGTGTTCGCCAACAGGAAGAGAACCTCTGGTATGGCCATTGCCGAGCGGTGTTCATTCAACTGTTGTCGTAGCATCTGCATGGTCTCCCCAGTGTACCATGCCTCGAGACATCCTTTCTTGCAGCGTAGAGACCACTTGTTCAAACAAGAGGTCTTGTTCGAACCTGTGCATGAAGATGTTGGCATATTGAGATGTGAATTTGGTTCCCGTTGCTATTCCGTGTATTCAGATGAAGAACTGGTTGTACTCTTAAAACTCAGCACACATGGAGCAGTTGAACCAGGAGCACTCCTCGTCATGATGGATGTCTTGGCACTCTACACCAGCATCCCGCACGATGATGGCATTGCTGCAACTGCCTCAGTACTCAACACCGACAACTACCAGTCTCCAATTTTACAACTCATCCGCTTCATCCTGGACCAATTATCTTCACCTTCAAGAACCAGTTCTTCATCCAGACACACGGAACAGCCATGGGGACCAAATTCACACCTCAATATGCCAATATCTTCATGCACAGGCTCGAACAAGACTTCTTCACCGCACAGGACCTTCAACTGATGCTATACACTAGATACATTGATGACATTTTCTTCCTTTGGACTCATGGTGAACAATCACTGAAACAACTATATGATATCAACAAGTTCCATCCCACCATCAGACTCACCATGGACTACTCTCCGGAACCGGTTACATTCTTGGACACACGCATCTCCATTAAGGACGGTCACCTCAGCACCTCACTGTACCGCAAGCCCATGGATAACCTCACGATGCTCCACTTCTCCAGCTTCTACCCTAAACACGTTAAAGAAGCCATCCCACATGGACAACCCTCCATATACACAGGATTTGCTCAGATGAGGAGGATCGCAACAGATACCTCTGGATGCTGAAAGATGCCCTCATAAGAACAAGATATGACGCTCGACTCATCGATCGACAGTTCCGACATGCCACAGCGAAAAACTGCACCGACCTCCTCAGAAGACAAATATGGGACATGGTGGACAGAGTTCCCTTTGTCGTCCAGTACTTCCCCGGAGCGGAGAAGCTGCGACATCTTCTCCAGAGCCTTCAACATATCATTGATGAAGATGAACATCTCGCCAGGGCCATCCCCACACCCCCATTTCTTGCCTTTAAACAACCACACAACCGCAAACAGACCATTATCCACAGCAAACTACCCAGCCTTCAGGAGAACAGTGACCACAACACCACACAACCCTGCCACAGCAACCTCTGCAAGACATGCCGGATCATCGACACGGATGTCATCATCTCACGTGAGAACACCATCCAGCAGGTACACGGTACATACTCTTGCAACTTGGCCAACGTTGTCTACCTGATACACTGCAGGAAAGGATGTCCTGAGGCATGGTACATTGGGGAGACCATGCAAACACTACAACACCAGATCAATCACCAGGCAAAAGTGTTCTCTTCCTGTTATTGCTTTTCTTCATTTTTCTCCCCCCCACCCCGCCAACTCTTTCCTCCTACTTTATCCCCCTTTCCTTACCTTTTCTAAATTTTACCTCTGTCCCATCCATTCCACCCCCACCCCCCCCAACCTCTTCAGTCGTCACAGTTTACCCTCTCATTTCAGTTTCTCTGCCGTTTGGCCATTCACACCCTTTAATCTCTCTCTGGGCTGCCATTAGCAGCCTTTCCCCTGGTTTCTGTGACTATGACTCATCTTTCATTCCCTCCCCCTGCAGTATAAATATCTCCCACTCTCTCTGCCTTTTAGCTTTGACAAAGGGTCGTCTGAACTCGAAACATCAGCTCTTTTCCCTCCTTACAGATGCTGCCAGACCCGCTGAGATTTTCCAGCATTTTCTCTTTTGGGTTTCAGATTCCAGCATCCGCAGTAATTTGTTTTTATATTTCTTTGCATTGGATTGTCAGACATATTTCATTTTTGGAGATAGAGATGAGATATGAATAAAAGACACTTTCCAACATGCAGCGTAAGTTAATGGTATGTGGACCCTTTCAAATCAAACATCATTGAAAGCCAACTCTTGTTTTAAGTAATGTGAGTTGATAGAATGATTTTCGAATAAAGAAGGTGCTTTAGAGCTTCCAGAGGTTATACTTTGTGGGTTCCCTTGATATCCATGTGCTGAGAGTGAAAGAGTATGAAAACTAAGGAGGTAAGTGATAACCGATCTGTTAACATAAATTGGCAATTGTGCTCCGGTTCACTTTATCCAGCCTTGTCTGGCACTGGGATGCAATTTTTGGGGTGGTGGAGATAACATTTGCATCTGTCACCTCCCTCCAATGCAAGCTGGACCATCCTCTTGTCAGTTCTCC
Organism: Carcharhinus amblyrhynchos; assembly: GCF_965287045.1. NCBI lineage: Eukaryota > Metazoa > Chordata > Chondrichthyes > Carcharhiniformes > Carcharhinidae > Carcharhinus > Carcharhinus amblyrhynchos. The sequence continues at coordinate 138,498,432 of NC_137327.1, forward strand.
TGCCTTGCATTTCCGACAATCTTGACTTCTGTCGAAAGGATCTCCAGGCAGAAAATCTGCCCTTCTAACTGCTTATCTCTAATGTTGCTGCTGCCTTAGTCATTCTTGCAGTATACACTTGTAAAGATTGCACAGAGCTGTTTATCCTGCTGTTTTAGTGGCAGTTGTTATGTTTTGTGCGGAGGGACATAGAAAGAGGACATCACTTTCCGTACCTGAGTAAGAATTTTATCTATGCCTTAAAACGTCTTTGAAGCCACAAGTTTACCATTTGATTTTAATTCCTCTTTCTCCGTAACCACAGTCAGGCTTAACTAACCCACACATAACAAAGACACAACAGACACATGATCAAACACTGAACAGTTGCTCAGCCTTGTAAAACTAAAGACCCTATTTTAAATTAAACCATCCTAAAGAACAAACACATGTATAATGAGTCATTTCTTAGAGTTCAGCATGTCTATTTTCTCTAAGTACAGAAATAGTCTTTGAGATATGAAAGTTGTTGATTGTGGTGCTGAGATGTATGAACTTGAAGTTCTGAGATTGGTTTGATGAGCTAAAAGATTAACAACAAAGTCACCCATATTCACTGCCTGCTCCCGATCAAGTGTCTTATGTCCCATTTTGTGTTGTCATCTAACCATTAAGTACTGAGTAACTGCTTGATTTGCTTTGGTTCTGATAGAGATCATGCAAATTTGTAGTTGCAATTTGGCTGATTGATGAGAATCCGATTTCCAACTTCAAATCTTGGCAATGTCCCAAGTCGCTCCATTATTGCCAGTGCTTTCTACAATAGGAGTGCGTCGAGCACGTCAAACACTTGTTTGTGAGATTTTGCGATACACTCAAACTTGAAGTTGTACTGATGAAGTTGATCTGACATTTGTCAATCCAATTCCCTTGTGTTCGTTCACTTATCAGTAACTTTTTGCTGTATCTCGTCACTTTGTGCTTTCTTTGAATTTCAGTCTCAAATTCTCATTAGATCATAGCAGTGATGGTTTAAGAATAGTCAGTGGCAGGTGCAAGTTACAAACATAAGTTTCATTCATGCCTTTTTGGCCAGAAGGGGGATGGAGTAAAATGTAGAATGTGTGAAGTAGAAGATAAATGGATTGTTTCAAATATTATCTGACATACCAGCTCTCAAACTTGTCTCCATTGCCCTGCTGAACTGTTCAGTGCAGCTAATTGATCCTGGGTGATTTCAGATGCTGGTGGATTCCTTGGCTTTGTAGAACCTCTGTGAACTAATTTGAAATAAACTGTGGTCCATTGTCCTTCTTGATAGTCTGCAGCAAACATCATTTTGTAAACAACTTGTCTAGAATATCCTTACTTTTATATTCCATACCTCTACCTATGAAGAAAAGCATTCCCTATGCCTTTTTACAACTTGTCTACTTGAATTGCTACCATTAGAGACCTGTGTATTTTTATGCCAAGATTTCTCACTTCATCTCCCCCTCTTAGTATATTTCCATTTATTGTGTATTCCCTATAATGTTTAATCTCTCTAACTGCATTACCTCACACTTCTCTATGTTAAAATCCAACTGCCACTTTATTGCCCACTCCACCAATCCATCTCCAGTTTGGAGATTATAGCTACTCTTTAAACTATCCACCGCTTGGCCAATCTTTGCACCATCCTCAAATTTCCCATTTGTACCCCCCACATTCATGTCCAAATTGTAAATATATAACACAAACTTACAAGGGTCCTCTGTGGAACACCAACTTAAAGCAACTTTTCATTCACAAGGGCACCCATCGACCATTACCCTTTGCGTCCTGTTGTTAAGCCAACTTTATGTCCAGTTTGCCACTCTTTATCATCCGAGTATAAAAGCGGTAGATGTTGCAAAACTCCTTCCTCGTGTTTTATGTGGAAAATAAACCAACCTCTTATTTTATTATCTTAACTCAGGCACAGTTTGCTGTGAGACTACAAGGTTTGAATTGAAGGATTGAGGAAACTATGTCACCATTTAGAAAGGGACAAATCAGAACCCAAAAATACCTTTCTGTTTATGGATGGGTAATGAGTAGAGGATCAGGATTATGTAAATTAATCCCCCTCCCATCCATAACACATAAATAAACACTCACACAGGTATCAGAAATAGGGGGAGGGTAGAGTCTAATAAAATCATAGTTTCTTGGATGTGGTCAGGTATAGAATATGTTGCAACTATCAAGAGGTCTTGATTGGCTGGTAGGTTTCTGGTAGAGTTGGCTTTTTGAACTGGGCAGCACGTTTATTTCAAAAGAGAGAGGGAGAGAGAGAAATCTTCAGTCTGTTTCCCTACTGAACACTTTCTTGACACTGCTGATGACATTTGCAATTCCTTGTGGCTGGGCAGCCTTGCTTTGAAATACTTCACCCATTGTGTATTTCCAGAGGTTTCAAGTGTGTCTCCCTGTGGTAGCCATTGGTCCAATGTCCAGTACTTGGCACTTTTAATGTCTCTTCCTTAGACAGTTACAGATTTCATTGGGTCATCTGGATTATAGGAAATGCCACTCTTTGCAATCCCATGAGGATGAATTATTTGTTTTCTGCCTCCACCCTGGAAATGTGACCTTGCATTTTTAGCGGTTCGCTCTGTCTCAGTTCAAACTGAAAAATTTCCAGTCAGTTGGAAGTTGGAAAATCACTCTTTCGAAAATAAAGTGACATTGCCTCATGACAGAGGTGATCTGATAAATTTTAAATTCAGTTCAACATTATATCAACATATCTGAATTGAATTTATGAAGGTGACCCTGCTATAATTTGAGATTTACAAACCTGCTGCTTAGAAATAAAGGTTTTCACAGCTAAGCCAAACTCCTGTGACATTAAGCTGGATCATTGTCTGCAAGCTGATTTAATTTAGTAATTGAAGTATATTAGGGCTACCTTTAAATTGTAAAGCATGTCAGAATTAATCTGGCTGCTGTTGTCTTTTATCTGACAATTCAATGGATAAGCTCATCCCTACAGTGGGATGAAGGAGTAGGGAGGGAGAGAGGAATATTAGCCAACAATAAAGACAGGTGTTTGTTAAAATTTGTTCACATCTTCTGAAATTCAGATAAATTGAAAAACTTCTTAATATTTCTTTCTCCGGCTCAAAATTATCTTTTGTTTTCCTGCTCGCCTCCCCCACCTCCTCCCCTCCCACCACCCCCACCCCCACCCCCACCCCACCCCAGGATTATGTTGAAGTCAAAATGAGCATTTTCTGAATTGCAGCCAGGATGTATACCAGTCCATTGTGAAGACATGAAAGGTTTACTGCAGTGTCGTGCTGGGGTGTGAGGGTCCTTTCCGTTCTGATGTGTGATTTGTTCCCAAAAAGGAACACATTCCGATTTCACCGTTCTCTGTCCGTCGAGGTGGGGAGATTTTCACTGAGGCATTTTTTTTTTTGTCCCCAGGAGCAATTACGAAAAGCAAACTGCTGGAATCTTGATTCTGATCTCAGAAAAATGGAGCTTTACATTTTCACGATGAACCCTAGCATCTGACAAAACACATTGCATCACCCATCTGGAACAAATTGCTGTGCAGCTGACTGCGAATCCTCATAGGTGGCTAAAAATATGCTACAGTCAGACGTGAAACCATGGCTTTTATAAATATTTCAGGAATTTTCTGCATTTCTGAAGGGATGGGTGGGTGGCGGGGGTTGGGGGGGGGGGTGTGGGACGGGGGGAGTATAAATGATAAAATTGTGCCAAGGGTTGTGGAAGCTGGGAGATGAATAACAGAGATTTTTGCACCTTGTGATTGCAGCTTTCTTGTACAAAGCCCTAAAATGCGTTTTCATGTCTAGCTGCTGAACCTAGTGAAGCATGAAAAGGGAGCCTAGTGTCATGGCAATGGCAGATGGTTCAGGGAAAGCAGAAAGGTTGAGGCTATTGTGATGTTATTCCTTTTTTTTTTATATGAGAAAAACCACCTGCCAGGGGAAGGAGCTGATGGTAAATGGTTTGAAAATGTGTTTTGAATAGTCGAGGGAAGCTATTTTTTTAAGGAGGAAGGCATTAGCTGAAACTGTACCCTGGTGCTAGAGCCCAAGGCAGCTGAGACACTGTTCACTGAAGCCTGATTAATGTTTCCTGAACAATTGCTCCCATGCAGTGCAGTCCAAAGGGTGCCTGAGATGTTTGTTAATGTGCCAACTATATTCAACATCTAACTGCAGAAAGCTCAAATATTTAATCTGATGCCCGCTTCCTTCAAATAAAAACCCGAAATCGGTTTATTTTGTTTCTCTCTTGAGGCAGTGTACAGTGGAACATGTTGGATGTTGCTGTCTGATTTGTTATTAATGACAATATTTAGATAGAAACTCTTCAATCGCTGAGAGAGAATCAGCCTGTATGACAGTGTCATATCACTATTCAGTACTGTATTTTTTATGACTATCAAACATTAACATAAAATCTTTCAACTATGTGGTTTTAATTTAACCAGCAAAAAGAAAGCAACAAAGGGTTTCCGCATGTAACAAGCTGATCATGTAAAATATCACACCACGCACTGTAAAGCCAATTAAAATGGTATTGTTTGTGTTTTCCCTGTTGTGGTAATTATTGTCCCTTGATACCAAACTCCATCTCTAAATGGCTGCATTATTTATTTCTCGCTATAAAAAGCAGAACCACAGTCTGTGAAAATAGGAGACGGGGAGAAAGGGAATTAATTTGGTGTCTAAACTATTCACTGCAACACACCTCAGGTGAGGCAGCTGAACAAATTAAATGCAAAAAGCTAGTCAGAAATTTGGAAATGAATGCTTGAAAGCAGATTTTCAAAGAGAGTTCCTTTCAGGCTTGTTCCAGAATAGCAATGGGGTAATGAATGCATTGCTTTCTTCACAGAGAACTGAAACCACCAGAATATTTCATTCTTGGCATCTGCCCCAATGGAGCTTGCCACAGAACAATGTGGAGGGGTAGAGAAGGAAAAGATAAGAAACTTAAACACAATCACTTGCAATTGTAGTAAGAAAGCATCTGAAGATAGTAAGTAGAAGTATTAATTGATCTTGTTTTACTTGTAATGAGTTACTGTCACACGAAGGCTCAGCTACATAATCACAAAAAAATGCACATCTTGAGATTGTTACCTTCTCCGTTGTGGCAGTTTGATGTACTCCAATATATATTATTTTCAGTGACAGACATTGGGTGGCACCCGTCACGGGCAGGACGGAAGATTTGGAGAACCAGCGAAGGGTCCATTGAACAATGGTAGGAGTTTCCAGTCCTTCCATGAGTGGGAGAAGAAAACCCCACTTGTATCATTGCACCACATGCTATAGGCATAGGGAGAACAGCTAACACCCTCACTAAACATGGATTAACATCGAGTTGACTCTTAGGACTAAGATCCTATTTTATGAGGCTCATGTTCTCAGCATCTTGTTGTATAATTGTGAAACATGGTCAACTTACAGGTTTCGTGAAGCAACTCAACAACTTCCATCATAGCTGTTTGCAGAGAATTCTGGCCATCTTATGGAAGGACAAAATCAGAAGTGTGGCAATCCTCTCAAAGGCAAATCTCCCTAACATGTTGGTAGTCATCAAACAGTGGTGACTTCACTTGCAGGATGGAGGACAGTTGAATACTTAAGGATTTTCTGTACAGTGGGATAGCTGGCTCAAACAACTACAGCTAACCTAAAGCTCCAATAGAAAGAATGCTTACGATTATGACATGGAGGCCTGAAACGTTGATTTTTGTGTTGAGAAGATGACAGGAGGAATTTGCAACACTACCGTGGGGCTGGCATGTGCCACCATGATGAGCAGTAACTACAGCAGCTTGGCAAAGGGCAGTGTCACCAAAACAAGAGTCCGCAATCAAATAACTACTTCATTTAACTCTTGGGGCTAAAGGGATCAAAAGATACGTGAGAAAGAGGGGATCAGGATATTGAATTTGATGATCAGCCATGATCAAGGTGAATGGTGAAGCTGAAAGACCTACTCTTGCTTCTAGTGTCTATGTTTCATGTGTCAGAATCCGCTTCTCTCTGATTGACCTCTTCAGTATAAAGCTACTCCATTCCCAATGGATTTGATTTGTTGCGTGTCCATCAGCCTATCTAGATGGCAGGATGCCACAGCCAATGGCATTCTTTATGGGTCTTTCTACAACAGAGAATTCCGGTGAGCTATTTTGTTCCTGGTGTGTCTGCGCCTGACCTTCACTTTGTTCTTCCCCACAATTATCAGTGATGACAAACTCATGTGTTGGAATTGGAATGCCATCCTAATATTTTTGACTCTTTATGATAGGAAACCTTGGAGTGAATGTTGTTGATGACCTAAATCCTGTATACTAGTCAGTGAACAAAAGCCTACAAAGTAAATAAAATTCATAAATGGCATTGCTTACAGTGTTTATTTGGGGTAGGAGTTGCTTTTGGTAAGCACTGGTTTCAGGAGTCAATTGTTCCCTGTGACAGAGTGCTAGTCTTGCAGAAGGTGACTGTTAGTAACCTTGGAAACTTGAGATCATTGAACTGACACTCCAGGAACCAGGGCTTTTGCCAGTTGTCAACTAGGCAGGAATGATATGCAGAAAACAATCAACTCTCACGGAAAGGCAATTCCTTCAGAGTTATACTGGTTCCCACTGGGCTGGTGCAGAACATCATTCTGAGGAGCTAACCTGTTGGCTGCTTGCTCACGCACACCATTTCCAGCATTATCGACTGCAAATGGCAAGGGCTATAATCTGTTAGCCTGTGTATGGAATCTTTGGAACTCTCTTCCTGAAAAAGCAGGGGGAGCAGAGTCTTTGAATATTTTTAAGGCAGAAGTGGATAGATTAATGGTAAGCAAGGAGGTGATCAGAGTGGATTGGCAGGATGCAGATCTTATTAAATCGCAGAGAATGCTCAAGGAGCTAAACGGCCTAATTACTGCTCCTTGTTTGTATGTTCATATGGGAAGATGTATTGCCACACTGTGCAATAGGTTGTGTGATGTAGTTCAATCACTCTCCTCCATTACATGGCTGTTCATTTTTCCTGCCTCTTGCAATTCTTTTCCTCTTCACCCCACCATTGGTTGCAGTGTCTAGGCCCCATTCTCTGGAATTTCCTTCCAAAATCTCTCCATTTGTCCAACTTCCTCTTCGCCTTCAAGGTCCACCTTACAACCTGGCTCTTTGACCAGTCTATTGGTTACCACACTTAATGTGTCCATCTTTCCGACTTTTATTCCTTAAACCTCTATGAAGCAACCTTGAATCATTCTATTCTATATTTAAAGGCATTATATATGCTCAGCTTGTTTTTGCTGTAATATTTGCACCCTAGCAATGCTGCACATTGGGAGCATCTGTGTGTCCTGAGAATATGTCATTGCAATAAGGTCTACCTGAGTTGAATGATCCTCATTATCTGCAAATCTCTCTCTGGACTTGCCCCCTCCATCTGTGACCTTCTCAAGTCTGAGAAGGCAACAGTTCAATTCTAGTTTCCCATCCCCTCAACCTCTCACTCAATCTTCAAAGCAAGATCCAACTATCTCTGCCAATGCTTTGGATAACTCCCAAAATATCTTCATCTTGTTAAAATACAACATTGACTACACTTTGTCAGGTGCCAGATCAGAACCCAAAGATATAGTAATAAACTAGAGTAGACCTCAACAATTTTCTGTCTTGGCATAAATGTGAGAAAAGAATGCTTAATCTCAACAGTAATTCCATGACAATTGTGGCATCTTTTTTAAATTGAAACTAGCTTTATGCATAACACAATTTACATATAGCTCAAACAATGTGAAGTTGTTTAACTTTAATAATGAACAATAATTAAAATGAAAGGAATCAATTCTAATTTCTAATCTATCACTACTTCAGTTCCAATTAAACAATATTTCTCTTATAGATTTAAATCACACGTTAGACATAGATAACAATTACAGATATACTTGCTCTGACTTGGGTTACATTCTTGTTTAAAGGCTTCTGTCTGAAAACAACCCCAGTCAGTAATTAAATACAGAAAGCTTATTTTTCTCTGTTACAGACCTACCTCCTTCCATTTCTAGTATTACGTGATCAGATGACCCTGTGTACCTAACTCATCTTTTAGAAAAAGAAACACCCAGCATCCTTTTGTTTTGTAAACAAAATCCCATTAAGCCCAATAGTGACAGGGAAGTTGAAGTGCAGATAGGGAAACAGATTCTGGAGAGATGTTTTAATAACAGAGTTGTCGTGATGGGAGACTTCAATTTCCCAAACATCGACTGGAATATCCCTAGGGTAAGGGGTTTGGATGGGGAGGAGTTTGTTAGGTGTGTTCAGGAAGGTTTCCTGACACAGTATGTGGATGAGCCTATGAGGGGAGAGGCTGTACTCGACCTGGTACTGGCGAATGAACCAGGGCAGGTGATGGATCTCTCGGTAGGAGAGCATCTTGGGAATGGTGACCATAATTCTATCTCCTTCACAATTGCATTGGAACGAGATAGGATCAGGCAGGCTAGGAAGGTGTTTGTCTGGAGTGAGGGGAGATACGAAGAAGTCAGGAAGTTACTTGGACAAATAAACTGGAAGGAGGCATTCTTAGGGAAAAGTACCGAAGGAAGGTGGCGGATATTCAAGGAATGTTTGTCTGGAGCTATGCGTGACAACGTTCCGATGAGACAAGGGGGTTTTGGTAGGTCGCGGGAACCGTGGTGCATGAAGGCTGTGTTGAACCTAGTCAGGAGGAAAGGGAAGGTGTACAAAAGGTTCAGGGAACTCGGAGAGGTTAAGGATCTTGAGGAGTATAAGGACTGTAGAAAGGAGCTTAAAAGGGAAATTAGGAGAGCCAGAAGGGGTCATGAGAAGACCTTGGCGGGTAAGATTAAGGAGAATCCCAAGGCCTTCTATAAATATGTGAAAGGTAAAAGGATGAGAAGAGAAGGGATAGGACCTATAAAAGGTGAAGGGGGTAAGGTCTGTGTGGAACCAGAAGAAATGGCAGAGGTGCTTAATGAGTACTTTGCCTCAGTATTCACGGTGGAAGCTGATCTGGGAGATTTTGCCACGGATTTGCAGCAGATGGAAAAGATTGAGTTTGTGGATATTAAGGTGGAGGATGTGTTAGAACTTTTGAATTCTATCAAGATTGATAAGTCGCCGGGACCAGATGGGATGTACCCCAGGATACTGTGGGAGGCGAGGGAAGTGATTGCAGAGCCCCTGGCGATGATCTTTGCGTCGTCAATAGAGACGAGAAAGGTTCCAGAAGATTGGAGGATTGCGGATGTAGTCCCTATTTTCAAGAAAGGGAACAGAGATAGCCCGGGAAATTACCGACCGGTGAGTCTGACCTCAGTGGTTGGTAAGCTGATGGAAAGGCTTCTGAGGGACAAGATTTACGAGCATTTGGAGAGGTTTAACATGATCAGGAATAGTCAGCATGGATTTGTCAAGGGCAGGTCGTGCCTTACGAGCCTAGTTGAGTTCTTCGATAATGTGACTGAACACATTGACGAAGGAAGTGCAGTGGACGTGGTGTACATGGACTTCAGCAAGGCGTTTGATAAGGTGCCTCATGCAAGACTTCTTGAGAAGGTGAGAGGGCATGGGATCCAAGGGCCTTTGGCCTTGTGGATCAAGAACTGGCTTGCCTGCAGAAGGCAGAGAGTGGTTGTGGATGGGTCTTTTTCTGAATGGAGGTCAGTCACCAGTGGAGTGCCCCAGGGATCTGTTGTAGGACCCTTGCTGTTTGTCATTTTCATAAATGACCTGGATGAGGAAGTGGAGGGATGGGTAAGTAAGTTCGCTGATGACACGAAGGTCGGTGGTGTTGTGGATGGCCTGGAAGGATGGCAAAAGTTGCAGCAGGACATAAATAGGATGCAGGACTGGGCGGAGAAGTGGCAGATGGACTTCAACGCGGATAAATGCGTAGTCGTCCATTTTGGCAGAACCAACGGGATGAACGAGTACACTATCAAGGGCAGGAGTCTTGGTAGTGTTGAGGAGCAGAAGGATCTTGGGGTCCGGGTCCACAGGACTCTTAAATCAGCCTCGCAGGTGGAAGAGGTGGTCAAGAAGGCGTGTGGTGTACTGGCCTTCATAAGAACATAAGAACATAAGAAACAGGAGCAGGAGTAGGCCATCCAGCCCTTCGAGCCTGCCCCGCCATTCAATAAGATCATGGCTGATCTGTCGCTGCTCACTTCCACTTTCCCGCCCTCTCCCCATAACCCTTAATCCCCTCTCCTATCAAAAACCCATCAACCCGCTTCTTAAAAATATTTAGCGAGGCAGCCTCCACCACTTCAACGGGCAGAGAATTCCAGAGATTCACCACCCTTTGAGTGAAGAAGTTCCTCCTCAACTCCGTTCTAAACCGCCCCCCTTTATCTTGAGGCTGTGCCCCCTAGTCCTACTGTCTTTTTTGAGCGGGAAGAGTCTCTCCACCTCTATCCTATCCATCCCATTCATCATCTTATACGTCTCAATGAGATCTCCCCTCATTCTTCTAAACTCTAACGAGTACAAGCCCAGTTTATTCAGCCTCTCCTCATAGCTCAACCCCCTCAACTCCGGTATCAGCCTAGTAAACCTCCTCTGCACTCCCTCCAAGGCCAAAATATCTTTGCGCAGGTGCGGCGCCCAAAACTGCACACAGTACTCCAGCTGCGGCCTCACCAATGCCCTATACAGCTGCAGCAAGACCTCTCTACTTTTATATTCAATCCCCCTCACTATGAAGGCCAGCATCCCATTCGCCTTCCTGACCACCTGCTGCACCTGCAAGCTGGGTTTTTGTGACTCATGCACCCAGCTAAATAAATCATAAATCGAGGGATTGAGTTTAGGAATTGGGAGGTAATGCTGCAACTTTATAAGACCCTTGTCAGGCCTCATTTGGAGTACTGTGCGCAGTTCTGGTCGCCTCACTATAGGAAGGACGTAGAAGCTATTGAAAGGGTACAGAGGAGATTTACAAGGATGTTGCCTGGACTGGGAGGCATGCCTTATGAAGTTAGGTTGAGGGAACTGGGTCTCTTTTCCCTGGAGAGACGAAGGTTGAGAGGCGACCTGATAGAAGTTTATAAAATGTTGAGAGGAATAGATAGGGTGGACTCTCAGAGGCTATTTCCCCGGGTTGAAATGGTCGCTACGAGAGGACACAGATTTAAGGTGCAGGAAGGAAAGTACAGAAGTGATGTTAGGGGTAAGTTTTTCACTCAGAGGATGGTGAGTGAATGGAATCGGCTGCCGTCAGTGGTGGTGGAGGCGAACTCGCTGGGGTCTTTTAAAAGACTTCTGGATGAGTATATGGGGTTTTATGGGATTGGGGGTTATAGATAGGTCTATAGATTGGTAGGTGTTGATGTGATCGGCGCAACTCGTGGGCCGAAGAGCCTGTTTGTGCTGTAGTGTTGTATGTTCTAAGCCTTGTGCTAAATAAACACTTACATGGCTAACAAAAGTAAATACCCTGCTTTCCAGCATCTGCTGCATTCCCGCCAGACAAACTGACTCTCTATAATTAGTTTGATTAAAGTGGTGCCCTTAGACATAAACTATATAATAACACATTACCAGCACAACTTCAAAGGTACTTCATTGGCTGTAAAGCACATGGGAGTATCCTGAGGTCATGCCCGGCACTATATAAATGCAAGCATTTCTAACTTATTTCCTTTTATCTACTTTCTTATTTTTAACCTCGCTGCTTAATTGCTCTTTAACTATGCATTACTCAATGTCGCTCTCCCTTTCTCCCAGCATTTCTCATATTACTGCCAGCATCTGTTTTTTACATCTTGGGAACAGCGCTGAAAGAGGCCATTCGGCACCGTTGGGTTTGCGCTAACTCTCCAAAAGAGTATCCCGCCCAGGCCCTCCCTTCACACTATCCCTGTAACCCTATGCAGTTACCATGGCCAATCCACCTAATCTGCACATCTTTAGGCTGATTTGATTTGATTTATAATTGTCACATGTATTAGCCTACAGTGAAAAGTATTGTTTCTTGTGTACTGTACAGACAAAGCATACCGTGCATAGAGAAGGAAACAAGAATGCAGAATGTAGTGTTACAGTCATAGCTAGGGTGTAGAAAAAGATCAACTTAATGCAAGGTAGGTCCATTCAAAAGTCTGATGGCAGTAAGGAAGAAGCTTGTCTTGTGTCGGTTGGTGCATGACCTCAGACTTCTGTATTTTTTTCCTGACAGAAGAACATGAACATAGAACATAGAACATAGAACATTACAGCGCAGAACAGGCCCTTCGGCCCACGATGTTGCGCCGACCAGTTACAAAACAATGACCCACTAACCTAAACCAATCCCTTTTCGTCCATAAACCTATCCACAGATCTCTTAAACGCCCCCAAACTAGGCGCATTTACAACTGCAGCAGGCAGGGCATTCCAATCCCTCACCACCCTCTGGGTAAAGAACCTACCCCTGACATCCGTCCTATAACTACCACCCCTTAATTTAAAGCCATGCACCCTCGTGCTAGATTTCTCCATCAGAGGAAAAAGGCTATTACTATCCACCCTATCTAAACCTCTAATCATCTTATATGTTTCAATAAGATCCCCTCTTAGCCTCCTTCTTTCCAGCTAAAACAACCCCAAATCCCTCAGCCTCTCCTCATAGGACCTCCCCTCCATACCAGGCAACATCCTGGTAAACCTCCTCTGCACCCTCTCCAAAGCCTCCACATCCTTCCTATAATGTGGGGACCAGAACTGCACACAGTACTCCAAGTGCGGCCGCACCAGAGTTGTGTACAGTTGCAACATGACGCTGCGACTCCTAAATTCAATCCCCCTACCAATAAACGCCAAGACACCGTATGCCTTCTTAACAACCTTATCTACTTCACTCCCAACTTTCAGGGATCTATGTACACATAAACCTAGATCCCTCTGCTCATCCACACTATTCAAAGTCCTCCCGTTAGCCCTATACTCGACACATCTGTTATTCCTACCAAAGTGAATTACCTCACACTTCTCCGCATTAAACTCCATCCGCCACCTCTCGGCCCAGCTCTGCAACCTGTCTAAGTCTTCCTGCAAACTATGACACCCTTCATCAGTATCTACCACACCTCCGACTTTGGTGTCATCAGCAAACTTACTAATCCACCCAACTATACCCTCATCCAGATCATTAATAAAAATTACAAACAGCAGTGGCCCCAAAACAGATCTCTGAGGCACACCACTCGAAACCGAACTCCATGATGAATATTTACCATCAACCACCACCCTCTGTCTCCTATCCGCTAGCCAATTCCTGATCCAATTCCCTAGATCACCCCCAATCCCATACATCTGCATTTTCTGCAGAAGCCTACCATGGTGAACCTTATCAAACGCCTTACTAAAATCCATATACACCACGTCCACTGCCTTACCCCCATCCACCTCTTTGGTCACTTTCTCAAAAAACTCAATAAGGTTAGTGAGGCACGACCTACCCGCCACAAAACCATGCTGACTATCTCCAATCAATTCTTTACTCTCCAAATAACTATAAATCCTGTCCCGAATAATTTTTTCTAAAACCTTGCCCACAACAGAAGTGAGACTCACCGGTCTATAATTCCCAGGGAAGTCTCTGTTCCCCTTCTTAAACAATGGGACAACATTCGCTAACCTCCAATCTTCCGGTACTATACCAGAGGCCAACGACGACCTGAAGATCAGAGCCAGAGGCTCTGCAATCACTTCTCTTGCCTCCCAGAGAATCCTGGGGTAAATCCCATCCGGACCAGGGGACTTATCTATTTTCAGACCCTCCAGAATATCTAGCACATCCTCCTTATCAACTGCAACACTGTCAATTCTACTCCCCTGCAATCCAGTGTCCTCCTCAGCTATATCCATGTCCCCTTGCGTGAACACCGAAGAGAGAACGTATGAGGTGCATGAGATCCATAATTATGCTGGCTGCTTTGCTGAGGCAGCGGGAAGTGTAGACAGAGTCAATGGCTTAGAGACTGGTTTGCGTGATGGATTGGGCTTCATTCACAAATTTTTGTAGTTTCTTGCGGTCTTGGTCAGAGCAGGAGCCCATACCAAGCTGTGATACAACCAGAAAGAATGCCTTCTATGGGACATCTGTAAAAGTTGTGGGAAGAAACTGGAGCACCCAGAGGAAACCCACACAGGCACAGAGAGAACATACAAATTTCACACAGTCACTCAAGGCTGGAATAAAACCTGGGTCCCTGAGCTGTGGGACAGCAGTGCTAAACATGTGCCTTGTTGTTGTGGATATAAACAGTAAATAGTTTTATGGTTCAGGGTATAACCACCCATTGCTGAAAAAAGGATCCTTTCCAAGGCACAACTAAATTCAAACTAAACAAACTAGCAGTGAGAAAACTGAGTGCAAAATATAGTGAGCCAGATTGCTAGCACTATGGGCCATCTCTCAGAGTTGAGAAAACAAGAATTCTCATTCAACAGTACCTTTACTTTTCCCCTCTCTTTTATTGTCGTGTTGAACCAATTCATCCCACTATTTTCCCCCCTATCCTATACCATGGCCACATTTAGAATACCTTGTTTCATACTCCAATTACTTGTCTCTCATACTTTTGAGCCATTAACTTTTTTACTAATACTGCTGTTGTCTTCAGTTAAGTGCGCAGCCAATAAATATTGTAATGGTACATTTTATACTTAAAGCTAAAACCAAACAGACTGAAACAATAGAGCAACAAGATTTGAAAAGAGGTATTCATAATCACAATGTGTTTAGATGGAGAAAATAAACTGTTTCCAAGTGGCAAAAGGTCTGGTACCCAAGGGATAGAGATTTAAGATAGTTGGGAAAAGAACCAGATATAACATGAGGAGATTTTTCTCTGAAGTAATTTGTTTTAATCTAGAATGTATAGCCTGGAAGGATGGTGGAAGCAGAAAAGAAAAACAGAAAATGCCTTTCATTTATATAGCACCTTTTATAACCACAGAACATTCCCAAGTGCTTTAGAGCCAATGAAGCAAAAGCCACTGTTGTAATGTAGAAATCAACAGGAGACAATGTGAAAACCTCCAGCTGCCACAAACGGCAATGTGACAATGACCAGGTATGATGTGGGTATGCCGGCGTTGGACTGGCGTAAACGCAGTAAAAAGTCTGACAACACCAGGTTTTAGTCCAACCGATTTATTTGATAATAGACTCACAAGCTTTCGGGGTTAGCCCCTTCGTCAGGTGAATGGAGAGTTCTGGCCTCAGACAGAGCATATAAAGCACAGACAGTTTAGAGATTACTGATTAGAATGCAAATCCTTACACCTAACCTGCTGTTCAAGACCTGAAGTGGCTGATAATGTGAGTGGAAGGAGCACTGATCACAGGTTACAGAGGGGGATTGAATATAAAAGTAAGGAGGTCTTGCTGCAGCTGTATAGGGCATTGGTGAGGCCGCAGCCGGAGTACTGTGTGCAGTTTTGGGCGCCGCACCTGCGCAAGGATATTTTGGCCCTGGAGGGAGTGCAGAGGAGGTTTACTAGGCTGATACAGGAGTTGAGGGGATTGAGCTATGAGGAGAGGCTGAATAAACTAGGCTTGTACTCGTTAGAGTTTAGAAGAATGAGGGGAGATCTCATTGAGACGTATAAGATGATGAATGGGATGGATAGGATAGAGGTGGAGAGACTCTTCCCGCTCAAAAAAGACAGTAGGACTAGGGGGCACAGCCTCAAGATAAAGGGGAGGCGGTTTAGAACGGAGTTGAGGAGGAACTTCTTCACTCAAAGGGTGGTGAATCTCTGGAATTCTCTGCCCGTTGAAGTGGTGGAGGCTGCCTCGCTAAATATTTT
This sequence comes from Carcharhinus amblyrhynchos, assembly GCF_965287045.1. Taxonomy (NCBI): domain Eukaryota; kingdom Metazoa; phylum Chordata; class Chondrichthyes; order Carcharhiniformes; family Carcharhinidae; genus Carcharhinus; species Carcharhinus amblyrhynchos. The sequence goes on from NC_137327.1 coordinate 138,514,267, forward strand.
TAAGAAGCGGGTTGATGGGTTCTTGATAAGAGAGGGGATTAAGGGTTATGGGGAGAGGGCGGGAAAGTGGAACTGAGCCACAACAGATCAGCCATGATCTTATTGAATGGCGGGGCAGGCTCGAGGGGCTAGATGGCCTACTCCTGCTCCTATTTCTTATGTTCTTATGTTCTTATGTGTATTGTCTCCAGACAGTACAGTAAGTGAGGTTTTGCAAACCCAGGCAAGTCACGGGGGTTACAGATAGTGCGACATGAACCCAAGATCCCTGTTGAGACCGTCCTCATGTGTGCGGAACTTGGCTATCAGTCTCTGTTCAGCGACTCTGCGCTGTCGTGTGTCGTGAAGGCCGCCTCGGAAGGCCTCCTTGGAATGACCAGGTAACCTGTGATGTAGATTGACCATCTGAGAAGCAGGTGGAACCTCTGTTTATTGTCTGTCCATAAGGTAACACCCCTGACAGTATATCACTCCTTCAATACTACACCAAAGTGTCAGCTTTTGACTTATACACTCAAGCCCTGAAGTGGAACATGATTCCAAAACATTTTCGCTCAGAGCTAAGACTGCTATCAACTGAGCCACACAACCTGAAACTTATTGTTTCCTTTTGAAGCAATAAGTTTCAAAAGAAAACTGAATAAGTACTTAAAGGGGGGAAATTTGCAGAGCTATTGGGAAAGAGTAATTGGATAACTCTTTCAAAGAACCATTGGAGTCAAAATGGTCTTCTATACTATATCATTGTATGATTCCAAATTGGATAAAGACATCATTGAAAGAAAAAAGTGTCTAATTACACACAGCTGTTGTATCTTCAGGCTTCATTTCAAATATACACTTTGAGCTCATTTTGATGATCTTCTCTATGGTAATACAGGTTCTACAATATTTCAAATCCACTCATTTTAAGGCCTCTGCCTACATAAATTCAGGGGATAAGAAGAAAGAAATCACCCTAAAAGGATTTAGAAACATACTTAGACTTAGTGGCTCCTACATCTAGAAGCTCACAAGACAAAGATCATTATTCTCTTCCATTCACGGCTAATGTTCTTGCAACCCTCCAGGATCTGTTGACCAACTAAATATCTCTACTGACAGTTTGACACCAGTTCATCTTGTGTTGTCTTCTTCCACTGCATGACCTGTGATAGAAGTTGGGTTAAATGGCAACTCCAACTGGGCTATCTATTGTAGACGATGGATAAAACTGGAGGCTATTCTGAGTGTTTCCTGACTTCAGTTTTGTCTATGAAACTCCACCAGTATGTGCATAGAATCTTTCAAAGACATCTGAAGGCCTTTAAATTCTTCTCACCTTCTCTCCACTTTCTCTCTTTCACTTGTTCAAAGCCTATTACACTTCAAACTGAAAACCAACAGACACGAAACATTATCTCTGATTCTCTCTCCATATTGCCTGACCTGTTGAGTTTTTTTTTAGCATTCTCTACTTTTATTTCAGATTTCCACTGTCCACAGTATTTAGTTTTTGTTATTAGCCTGGAGCTTGTGGTCAGCAGCAAAACTGCTCATCTTTGATCTTGAAGTCTTGCTGAAAAGTCTAGTGATCTCTCTGACAAGGATTTAATCTCAATTATCCTGCAATAATTGAAGTGTTTTATATACAGGGCATTCCCAGTATAGAGCTAGAGTGATATCATGGAACAGTCCAATCAGCCTATCACATTAAAGGATTTGCACAGACACACAAACTGGAAAGACAAAAAACCAAAAAAAACCATAAAAATGTTCCCATCGAGAAAACTGAAGATTAGGAGATACATATGGGGTAAATGTAAATGTTAAAATATTTTGACAAAAAAACTAAAAATTTAGAAAATCTAGTTTAAAAACTCGACTAATTTAACAAAGCTTCACTGGATTTTTTCAGATCCAGTTCTGTTATTCATTAATTTTGATTAATCACATTATTGTTATAAACCCAGCTACACCTGATTGAACAAGATGTAGCTTTTTATGGGATTTCTAACAGCAAGACAGGAGTGAGAAAGTTGATATTCTCCTTCATTTCAATGATTTGTGTCAGTAGTTCAGGCTACGTCAGAATCCTGAGTGACAGACCACAATTTCAGGATTTCCATTATAATCTGCAGATTTTTTTAGTTATATCCAAAGTTCAATTCAGTCTCAGCCACCGAGACATTCCTGATCCAAGCTGACAAGACTGGCTGCCTTCTTCCTGTCTTGGGCTTGATCTGCATGATCCAAGCTGATAGGAGCAGGCATTGCACCTCCTCCAATGCTTGATCTCATTTGTATCTTAACCAAAAAGCCTAGACGTCCTTTTAAAATTTAAAAAATTCAAATAAATCCTCAGTGTCATCTCATTGACTTCTATCAAATACAGAACAGCAAAACACTTGATCACAGCCCGACACACTGAAGTTCCAGTCAATATCAGTGGAGTAATGATAGAATCACATAACCCTACAGTGCAAAAAGAGGCCATTCAGCCCATCGAGTCTGCACCACGCACAATCCTACCCAGGCCCTACCCCCATATCCCCACATATTTTACTCACTAATCCCTCTAACCTACGCATCTCAGGACACCAAGGGGCAATTTTAGCACGGCCTATCAACCTAACCCGCACATCTTTGGACTGTGGGAGGAAACTGGAGCACCCGGAGGAAAGCTGTGCAGACACGAGGAGAATGTGCAAACTCCACACAGACAGTGACCTGAGCTGGGAATCGAACCCAGGACCCTGGAGCTGTGAAGCAGCAATGCTAACCACTGTGCTACCGTGCCACCCAAATGATGGTGATTGCCGACAGTTCACCATTAACTTTAAACACTAACCACGAAATCTGGCCCACATTTTCTACACCAATGTGCACTTTTTCAATATCCAGATTATCCTCACCTGGACACGTGCATTGAATAAATATGTTAACCAAATAAATGTCAGTTGCTAAGGGACACCAATTTAAGGTCATCAGTAAAGGAACCAGAGGTGGGGTGAGAATTTTTTGATGCATGTGATGATGATGTACTGCCTGAATGGGTGGTGGGAACAGAACAGTAAATTACATTTACAAGGAAACTGCGTAAGTGCTTCTTTGGAATTCTTTTCTTCTCCCAACCACCATGGCTTGTGGCAGATCATGTTCCATAAGTAATAATACTTGTAATTACTGTCATGACCATGTAACAAGCATTTCCTCAAGGCTAGAGATTGATGTTCAAGTGTGTTCAGTCCCATTTCAACTTGCAAATGATTCAATTTAAAAATAAACAACAGCAAAGCTTTAGTCTTAAACAAGATAAAGATTAGCTTCTTACCAAAGAACACTGCTGTAGGTTACTTAAGTCAAAGTGATAATATTAACTAAAATACAAAATACAATGATTCAAATGCAGCTAAAAGTCCTGAGTGACAGACCATCTGTCAGACTGTCCATACATCAATTTTTGAAGAGACTTTAAACTCAATTTAAAGGCTTGAAATCCTTTAAAACAGTTGTTCTGAAAATCTGGAATATAATAATTTACATGTTTGAGACATTCTGAAATATCTACTACACTAACAAAAGGGACCTGAATTTTAGGCCATACTGGTGATTGGAATGGAGGTGGAAAGGCATTCTAGGGGTTACCATTGATTAGAAAATTAACTGGATGAGTCAAATAAAAATTGACTCCAAGAGCAGGTCAGATGCTGGGAATTCTGTGCTGAGTAACTCACCACCTGACTCCCCAAAGCTTATCCAATATCTACAAGGCACAAGTCAGGGGTGTGATGGAAATACTATCCCCTTGGCTGGATAGGCAACACTGAAGAAGCTTGATACCATCCAGTACAAAGCAGCCCGCTTCATTGGCACCCATCTGAAACCTTCAGTATCCACTCCCTCCATCAGTGTTGCACCGTGGCAACAGTGTGTGCTGTTTAAAAGATGCACTGCGGCAACTCACCAAGGTTCCTGAAGCAACACCTTCCAAACCTGCCACTCCTACCACCGGAGGAAGACAAGGCAGCAGATGTATGGGAACACCACCACGTGAAAATTTCCTTCTAAGCCATAAACCACCCTTTCTTGGAAATGTATTGCCATTCCTTCATGGTGTCAAAACATTGTGGACGTACCTACACCACATAAACTGCAACAGTTCAAGAAAGCGGCTCACCACCACCCCCTCAAGGACAATTAGGAATGGTCAATAAATACTAGTTAATCCAGTGACGTCCATGTCCTGTGGAAGAATAAATTCCTAAATCAGGTTCATGCTATAGTAATTAACATTTATTCAGACACCTACAGTTGTTTGTTTGACAAATAATGGCCACTGTCAATCAGTTTCTGTTAAATTAGGCTTTTTAACTTGCTTACAATTTTAAAGTTCTAAACCACAGTCTGACTGCTAATTTAAATTATAAAGTAGCTAGTGGTTACTGACAGCCTTCAAGACTACAAGACACCTCTGCTAATTACCACGTGCATAAGGACATTTGAAATAGAAGCAGCGATAGGCCATTTGGCTCTTTGACCCTGAAATGTGAATTGTTTCACCCTTCACACATGCACTTTTTATTTTTATTTTAAATTTCCAGCATCTGCAGTATCATTGGCTTAATAGGATCATTGTGGGGTGGCCCTGGACTGTACTTTCATGGGATGAATTTGATTTTAAATATTTTCCTGGCGGCTGATCACTGCAAAATAAGAAACCTGGTTCAGATCAGATACCAGAACTGAAGACTGCACTGTCTGGTCATTTATTTGGAGAACTGGGGGCCCTAAGTTGAAAGCGTAAACTCTAGTTGTAGTGGGAAGGATTGTTGTATTTAATGGATAGCAAACCTGTTTTCTCTAAAATGGTGAAAGTTGGTGGATTATCATAAGAAAAGCATTACAAGAACACATGTGCATAAATAACCCAGATAAGAAATGAAAAAGGCTTGGGAAAGATGTACACATGATTATTTTTCAGAAGCAGAGGAAATTAAGTGGAAAGTTTATGGCAAAGGCAGACATGTAAACAAAGGAAATAGTTAAGTTTAAGTTGATAATGTGATTAGAACAAACGGTGTGCTTTGTGGCATGACCCTATATAGATCCACAGTGTGACGACTGCACAATGTGCTTGGAGCCTGCATATTGCCTGTCTGCAAAGCTCCATTGCTCACTTAATTAGAACAAGTTCCCATATCACATCCTGGAGGTCCGAATAGTGCCCCAGATGTTCAGTAACGTTTTTATAACTAACATTTCAAAGAGGGCCCCTTTTGCAAAGTTTTGTGTTATTGGTGTCTGCCCATAGAAAGATATAATCACAGAACAATTACTGAAATGTTGAATACTCCTTTCAAATCTCTCAACTTTCTCTTCTCCAATGAAAGCAGTCTCAACTTCTCCAATCTATTCACATGATTGATGTTCTTCATCCCTGAATCTTTTCTGTACACTTCCTAATATCTTCACGTCTTTCCTTCATGACTCAAGTAATAAACACGTAACTCCAGTTGAGACCGAATCAATGTTTTTTACAAATTTAATATAAGACCATAAGAAATAGGAACAGGAGTAGCACATTCAGCCCCTCAAGTCTGCCCTGCTATTCAATAGGATCATGGCTGATCTGACATTCCTCATTTCCATTTTCCTGCCCTTTCCATGTAAGCCTTGATTTTTTTACTGATCAAAAATCTATCCATCTCAGCCTTAAATGTACACAAGGACTCTGCCCCCACAGCTCTTTGTTGCAAAGAGTTCCAAAGACTCACAAGCCTCAAAGAGGAAATTCCTCCCCATCTCAGTCTTAAATTGGTGCCCCTTTATTCTGAGACTCTGCCCTTCTGTCCTAGACTCCCCCTACGAAGGGAAACATCCTTTTAGCATGTACCCCGTCAAGCCCCTTAAGAATCCAATATCTTTCATAACTTCAACTTGCAATTGCAAAAGATATATCACCTGCCCCTTTACCTCCTCCCTTCTCGCCATTCAAGACTCCAAATATCCTTTCAGGTTAAACAGCATTTGACTTGTACATCCTTTAACTTGGTTCCTGATGCACGGGGGAGACTAAAAGTAGACTGGGCGACCACTCTGTGGAATGCCTTCGCTCAGCTCACAAAGCATGATTCTAACCTTCCTGTTCCTTGCCATTTAACTCAGCACCTTGCTCTCATGCCCACATGTCCATCCTTGGTCTGCTGTAATGCTCCAGCGAAGCCCAGCAGAAACTGGAGGAGCAGAATCTCATCTTCCAGGTAGGCACATTATAACCCTCAGGATTCAACATTAAATTCAGCAACTTTCACCTTAGCACAGTGGCTAGCGCTGCTGCCTCATAGCGCCAGGGACCTGGGTTCAATTCCAGCTTTGGGTGACTGTCTGTGTGGAGTTTGCATGTTCTCCCTGTGTCTGCATGGTTTCTCCCGGGTGCTCCGGTTTCCTCCCACACTTCACAGATGTGCAAGTTAGGTGGGTTGGCCATGTTCAATTGCCCCTTAGTGTCAGAGGGATTAGCAGGATAAATATGTGGAGTTACAACGATACAGCCTGGGGGGGGATTGTTGTTGGTGCAGGTTCAATGGGCTGAATGGCCTCATTCTGCACTATAAGGATTCTCTGATTAACTTTGTTTCTTTCCTGATAGATGTTGACAGTCTTATTGAGTTTCCCCAACTTGCTTTGTTTTTGTTTCAGATTCCATCGTTTTTGCTTATTTTAATATAACTTCCTCACTTTTGTACTCTATGTCTGTAGCAATAAAGTGAAGGATGATGAATATTTCATTAACCATTTTCTCAATGATTTATGTACATATATACCCAGGTCCCTCTGTCTCTGCACCCTCTTTAGAATTATACCCTGTAGAGTTATAAATCAAAACTTTCCCCCAACACCCGTCTATCTTCCTGCTTAGTAATTTTGATGCTTTTCCACAGAGTTAGACAGTTGTTTGTCAGCTTCTCAGTTTTGCTGCTTAGGGCCATGGAGACGTTAATCTGTCTCTTAAAGCTGCACTCCATCTGTTACTTCACTCTCTGGGCCAAGAGTGTGCTGCACACATGGATATTCTTCAAGAGATGGCTTAATTCATTTTTTTCAAGTTTTAGACGGAGGAGAATAATTGAAGATATGACTGGCAAATACTGTCTTTATTTGGATTCACCGGGTACATTTTTTGGGTCCTTTTCACCCTTCTTTCTCCAGGTTCTTTGGCCTTATTTATATCTCAGAAAGAAGTGAGATGAAAGCTTGGAATGGAAGCTCTTCATCAGAGTGCAGCGCCGGTAGGGTGGAGATATGTAGCCTTTGTGTTGACTTATTCTATTTATTGTTGATGAACTGGTGGACCTACTGAGGGGCGAGTGATTCTCCGACCTTGCTGCACCTGGTGCAGATTGTGCAAGTCCCAGAGACTAGCGTGGGCTTAATAATCTGGTTCATACCCAGCCCCAGTGATTCTTCCAGCCTCTTTATAATGGCGCAAACCAGACTGCACCCAGAAAGGGTGCAGCACTGATTTCCATGAGATTGAAATCTAATCAATCTCATTAGTGATGAGATCACATCCCCCCCCCACCGCCCCCAGAATGTTCCCACCTCCTCGGTGGAATGTCACATGGGCGTGAATCAGTACTGGTCCCTACACGGTTCAGGCACCAGAGTTGTGCGGACGAGTGAACAAGTGAGTACATCTTCGCACCAACCTCCAGGGTGCAAGAGGGCGAGTCAGCTGCTGCCGTGGTGCAGGGTGGGGTAAGGGGCCCCCATGGGTGCAGGGGCTTGGGAGGGCTCAGGCTGGGCTGGGGTTCCTCAGGTCGGGGGTCACCACTGGGTTGGGGTTGAGTGTGGTGAGCATTTACCCTGTCTGCTCCTCCGAGGGATTTCATATGAGATTAAATTCAATTCTCACCCTGGTTACCCTGCCATCAGTCTGCTGGACAGGATCAATGGTTTATTGATGACATTCCATCCCAGGTCTCACTAATAGTTACAGGCACCAGGTTTATAGAACATAGAACATTACAGCGCAGAACAGGCCCTTCGGCCCACGATGTTGCGCCGACCAGTTACAAAAACAATGACCCACTAGCCTATACCAATCCCTTTTCGTCCATAAACCTATCCAGAGATCTCTTAAACGCCCCCAAACTAGACGCATTTACAACTGCAGCAGGCAGGGCATTCCAATCCCTCACCACCCGCTGGGTAAAGAACCTACCCCTGACATCCGTCCTGTAGCTACCCCCCCTTAATTTAAAGCCATGCCCCCTCGTGCTAGCTTTCTCCATCCGAGGAAAAAGGCTATCACTATCCACCCTATCTAAACCTCTAATCATCTTATATGTTTCAATAAGATCCCCTCTTAGCCGCAGCTGTCGCCCCAATCCAGGGGACACAGCAGGTATTAACACGGCTCCTCATACTGAATGAACTCTGTGATTCTCTGTACAATGTGCACCTGTTGCATAAAAGTCAGGAGGATACTTCCCTACCATCTGTTTGAACGGCACGCAGTGTCTGGAAGGCAGTTTGCACCGCAGGCCCAGGGGGGTAGGTTTATACCTCAAGGATTCCTCAGTGAGGACCTTCTCACAGTCACCCTTCTGCTCTAGGTGAGTTCAGGGTGCTGCCACCAATGGCCTATCCTGTATCTTGGTGGCGGGGGGGGTGTGGGGGGGGGGGGGGGGGGGGGGGGGGGTGCAACCATCTGGAAGAGCAGCTCTGCGCCTCACACCAGCGACCACACAACTGCACTGGGGGTGCAGAAGACATGGTGCTGCATCATGTGAAGGGAGGGTACAGCCATGTGGGACCCCATTAGTGACCGTGAGGGGGCAAGTGCAGCACTCGTGACTACTGAGGCAATAATGTGGTAATGGTCGGCAGCCAATTGAAATGGTGCATGGCACCGGGGCTGGTGTTGCGTTGAGTCAGGGTCCTGACTCATGGGGACATGGGGTGCTGGGGGGGATTGGGAGCCTGGAATAGGTAACCTTACATACTGTGTCTCGCTCTCTCCTTTCTCCTCCACCTGCAGAGCAACCATGGGTCTTGGTATAGAGTCAGCAGAGGTGGCAGCAATTGTCATTGCTGTTGTGGCAGCTGACAGATATTTTCCCCTGTGGTAAGACCAACCCAGGCCAGGGGCTGCACCAGAGGCTGCTGGTCAGGATAAGGACTCAGCCACCCAATGGCCTGAGGAACGGGAAAAAGATGGTGGAAAAGGAGACCTTGGATGTACTGGAGTCGCTGTCCTACAGTTGCCAGACATTGTGTGCTGCCAAAGACTCCAGTTGAGCACACCCAGACAGTGTGGTACCTGTGTCACATTCTAGCGAGCCTGGCACTTTGTGGGGGAGGTTGCAATCTGCTCCCTGTGGCCGTGAAGATCACAGAAGCCCTGAATCTCTATGCCATCAGATCATTCCAGGGCTCGAGTGGGAACTTTTGCAACATTCCACCAGTAATTAGCTCATAATGTTATACCAGGTACACGGTACATACTCTTGCAACTCGGTCAACGTTGTCTACCTATTATGCTGCAGGAAAGGATGTCCTGAAACATGGTACATTGGGACAACGGATGAATGAACATCGCTCGACAATCACCAGGCAAGATGATTGTTCCCTTCCTGTTGGCGAACACTTCAGTGGTCACGGGCATTCGGTCTCTGATCTTCGGGTAAGCATTCTCCAAGGCGCCCTTCATGACACACGACAGCTCAGAGTCACTGAGCAGAGACTGATAGCCAAGTTCCCCACACATGAGGATGGCCTCAACTGGGATCTTGGGTTCATGTCGCTCTATCTTTATCCCCTATGCCTTGCCTGGTCTTGTAAAATCTCACTTACTGTCCTGTCTGGAGACAATACACATCTCCACTCACATTGTCTGCTTCTTTAAGACTTGAATAGCAGGTTAGCTGTAAAAACACACATTCTAATCAGTATTCTGTAAACTGTGTGTGTCCTTATATGCCTTTCTCTGACCAGAACCTTCCACACACCTGACGAAGGAACACTGTTTCCAAAAGCTTGTAGGATTACTATCAAATGAATTGGTTGGACTTAAACCTGGTGTGAGTGAGACTTCTTACTGTGTTTCCCATAAATGCAGCCAGGCGATCAAGGATGCACTGTACTCCCAGAAATCCCATTATATCCATTTTGACCAGGCACAGATCCAACAAGATGCAAGGATTGCAGACTTTGCCACCATCACTCGTATGCCGTGGATGCAGGTGCCAGTAGATGGTACACATGTTGCTTTGTGAGCCACATGGCATCTGGGAGTGCCCTTCATCAACCACAAGGGGTTCCACTCCCTGAACGTCCCAGGATAACTGTTATACACAATTTCAAGTTATCCCAGAAACATTTCCATAATAAAGTGCTCAATACTATTTCAGCATAATGATCCAAAAGCAATGCAAAAAGGTGCCATGAAAATGTTTCTCGATAGACCCTTAACAGGCACTGAACACCAGCTGTACATTATGAGAATATAGGAGGCGTGGTTAGTAAGTTTGCAGATGACACTAAGGTTTATGGCATAGTGGACAGTGAAGAAAGTTATCTCCAATTGCAATGGGATCTTGATCAATTGGGCCAGTGGGCTGGTGAATGGCAGATGGAGTTTAATTCAGACAAACGCGAGGTGATGTATCTTGATAGATTGAACCAGGGCAGGACTTACTCAGTTAATGGTAGGGCATTGGGGAGAGTTACAGAACAAAGAGATCCAAGGGTACATGTTCATAACTCCTTGAAAGTGGAGTCACAGGTGGACAGAATAGTGAAGAAGGCATTCGGCATGCTTGATTTCATCGGTTAGAACATTAAATACAGGAGTTGGGACGTCTTGTTGAAGTTGTACAAGATATTGATAAGGCCACACTTGGAATACTGTGTGCAATTCTGGTCACCCTATTATAGAAAGGATATTATTAAACTAGAAAGAGTGCTACCAGGACTTGATGGATTGAGTTATAAGGAGAGGTTGGATAGATGGTACTTTTTCCTCTGGAGCGTAGGAGGCTGATGGGTGATCTTATAGAGGTCTATAAAATAATGAGGGGCATAGGTCAGCTAGACAGTCAATATCTTTTCCCAAAGATAGGGAAGTCTAAAACTAGAGGGCATAGGTTTAAGGTGAGAGGGGAGAGATATAAAAGTGTCCAGAGGGGCAATTTTTTCACACAGAGGGCGGTGAGTGTTTGGAACAAGCTGCCAGAGGTAGTAGTAGACGCAGTAGAATTTTGTCTTTTAAAAAGCATTTAGACAGTTACATGGGTATGATGGGTATAGAGGGATATGGGCCAAATGCGGGCAATTGGGATTAGCTTAGGTGTTTAAAAAAAGGGCAGGATGGGCAAGTTGGGCTGAAGGCCCTGTTTCCATGCTGTAAACCTCGATGATACTATTAGTTCCAAAGGGTTTATTGTGATATTTAGAAAATTGTATGTATATATTGTGCTGCCTATGATTTCAGCTGCAGTGTGTCACTTTTCTACAGAATGACACAATGCAATTTGCTCAGCTTGAGGCAATCATTATTTATAATTATGCGCTGAAGTACCAGCTTCATTGGCAAATTCCTCCCCATGAGAGATGGACCTGTGTAAGGATTGAGCGAGGCTGATGTGATAGCTTTGTGGAAAATAAGCCTGTAGAGATCATGGAAATTTTTCTTTTAAGTAAATGACGCATCCACAGCAGGGCTGGAGAATTAATGACACACCTCTCGGTGTACTCCCTCCGAGGTCAGAATGGATCTTTGTCCTTTGACGCAGTGATTTGTAAACGACTTTGCAGCACTTGTAGTACATTGAAATGTTTGGATTACTCACCATCATCGTTACTGAATTCTTATAAGTTAATAATTTATTTAGCAAAATCCCCTCACAAAAGGATATTAGTTCAAAAGACTCAAAACTGTGGGGATTGGGGTAAAATTTGGCTATGGACTTGAAACAGGCTGCAGGGTATAAAAACAACAGGGACTCATTTGAGAAATTATGTATGGCTCAGAGTGAAGCTGAGAGCGAAATCCCTCTGGAGCCTGTGTCTTGGACCACTTTCCAATTTACCCAAATGAATTGGATTCGGAAAACTCATTCAAATCGATCAAATATTTAAAAATCATACCAACCATGGAGAGGGAGTAGAATTGGAGGAGATATCTCCAGAATAATTCAGATAATTACAGAATGCATTGTACAAAATATGTAAATAAGCAGGATGAATAATGGCAGATAACATTTAATGCAAACAAATTTATAGCATGTCTCATGTTGTTGTGTATGTGTAATTGTTTCTGGCCTATTTGACAACAATGATTAAGGATCTCTGAGGTGCCACACCGTGGGTTTTTTAAACAAACCAATGCAGCTTTATTTATAAAGTGCTACCAGAACACACGGGAGAGAGAGAAAAATCTGCAAATGCCCCTGGTGATGTCACAGCATGTCATGTGATTAATCACACAGAGAGGTGCATTGCTTTACAAAACATTACAACCCTCCCCCTTTACTTCAGTAATACAACAAACTTATAAACATTAGTGATTACCCACTCAGTCACATTACCAAGTATAATTACAACATACGTACAATTGATATGAGAGTCTTTTTGGTTTTGCTTTGGTAATATATGACATTTTAGTAAGATATGATATTTTGGAATCTGATCTTTGATATCCCCCATGGCCCATTCAGCTCGAATAACAGGTACTTCATCTTGTGAAGCTGCATCTTTGTCAGCTTCCAGAGATGTTGGTTGCTCTACTGGAGTAGAATCTGAACTCTGTAGTAATCCTTGGCTCAGGGATTTCACACTGTCCTACATTAGCCTTTCTGAAAGTCTTTTCACAAATTCATTTTTTGAAGCGAGGATATGATTTGTGTGTCTCCGCCATATTCTCTTGTCATCAAGTTGCACTGTATGCGATATTGGGCCTGTCTCAGCTAGAATGGTTGCAAGTACCCACTTCTCACTCGTGGAATAGTTTCTCTCTAAAGCTCTCTCCTTGCTTAAAGCTCCCCAGTTTTGATGTTTGTTCATGGCCTGTGCTTGTTGTTACCGTTCTACTCTTGTGGGTGGTGTGAGTAGATTGTATTTAGTACTTAGTTTCCTTCTCAGGAATCACATTGCCAGTGAATTTTGCATGGTGGCATGAGCCGTTAGCTGATAGGACATCAGAAATTTCTCCTGTGTAATGGACCTTCATCTTTGGACACTTCCACGGCACATTTCAGTGACTGTACCAGCCTCTCTGTCAATCTATTGGTGGACACGTGATATAGGGCAGTCCTTTTGTGGTGCATATTATTGTTCTTAAGATAATTCACAAACTGATGGGATGTAGATTGCATCATATTATCGCTGACTAGTTGTTCAGGCTGTCAAAATCTTGCAAACGACTCATCCAACTCCTGGGGTTGATAGAGCCATGAAGAAGGCCTATAGTGTGTTAACAGGGGATTAGAGTTTAAGAGCCATGGGGTTATGCTGCAACTGTATAGGACCTTGGTGAGACCACGTTTGGAATATTGTGTGCAGTTCTGGTCACCTCACTATAAGGAGGATGTGGAAGTATTGGAGAGAGTGCAGAGGAGATTTACCAGGATGCTGCCTGGTTTGGAGGGTAGGTTTTCTGAGGAAAGGTTGAGGGAGCTGGGGCTTTTCTCTTTAGAGCAGAGGAGGATGAGAGGCAACTTAATAGAAATTTATAAGATGAGGGGGATAGATAGAGAGGACGTGCAGAGACTATTTCCTTGGGTGGATGTAGCTGTTACTAGGGGGCATAACTATAGGTTCATGGTGGGAGATATAGGAGGGATGTCTGAGGTAGGTTCTTTACTCAGAGAGTGGTGGGGGTGTGGAATACACTGCCTGCTGTGATAGTGGAGTCGGACACTTTAGGAACTTTCAAGCGGTTACTAAATAGGTACATGGAGCACACCAGAATGATAGGGAGTGGGATAGCTTGATCTTGGTTTTGGTAAAAGCTCAGCACACTATTGAGGGCTGAAGGGCCTGTACTGTGTTGTACTGTTCAATGTTCCATATCGTTCTTCCCATCATGGTGGGTTTCATCATCCTGACTTTGGATCACTGACTGCACATCCATTCGGACCAGAATCATGTAGCCTTCAATTGTTTCTGCAAAGTTGATACGTATCCTCTGCCAAGGTTGTTTTGGCTAATCCGTTGTGTGAAGTAGTTGTAGAGGTACTATACTCCATATTCCAGCACTTGGCTGGCATTGCCCACTTTCTCTCCTATTTCTAAGTCAGATACGGTCACTAAAAATAGCTCCATGTGAGCTCTTTTATCTGTACGACCCGGGCGGCCTTTGTGCAGTCGATTCCGAATTCAACTTCATAAATATGGAAGGATCGTCACCCATTACCGGGTCATTCCTCATGTGCATTTATACCTGAGACAATGTTATTGGGACAACCTGAAAGTAGTATAATGTGTTGATGCGGCTGTCCTGTGATTCGGTTTCGTACTGATGTGGCAATCTTGATAAGGCATCTACTTTGGCATATTGTTCTGATCTCAGATCCTGATTTCATAATAATGCGCTGATGATTTCAACGCCCAACTTTGTAAACGACTTGCAGCTAAAAGAAGGGCCAAAAGGCCTGTTTCTGAGCTGTAATTTTCTATGGTTCTAGTGATGGAATTCCCTGATATGGACCAAAAATTGTTGTCAATGGTCTGTGATCAGCCAACAAACTAAATTGTCTGTCATTTAGGTACTGGTGAAATCATTTAATGTGAAAAAGTATGCTGAATGCTTCTTTTTCAAGATGTGTATAATTTCGTTCCATGCCTCATAATGTTTGTGATGCAATTGCTATTGGCTGCTGCTCCTTAGTTGCCATAATGTGAAATACAAGAACAAACACCCCATAGGCTGGTTCCTCACACACTGGTTGAATTTTCAGCTCTGAGTTAAAGTGGACCAATACTTCGGATTGCTTGAGCACGTCTTTAATTCCTTCGTACGCACCTACAAGTTCTTTCATGTAATTCCATTGTTGGTTAGCACACAGTGAAGTAGGAAGTGGCTTTTGAAGTGTCCCACAGTATTTGATTAGTCTTGAAAATGATCAGAACATTCTCGGATTGCTGTCATTTTCTTAGGTTTTTTGTGGAGGCCATCCTTGTCCAATGTAAGAACGAGGTAACTGATGAATGATTTGAACAATTCATATTGAGTTTTGTAAATGTTCTTGCTCAGTTTTGCCTGTGATTAGAATGTCGTCCAAATAACACTGGACATCGCTGAGGCCACTTAAGATTAGTTCCATTGATTTCTGGAATATGGCCAGTGCAGATGTTATTCTGAATGGTATGCACTTAAATCAGAACAACCCTTTGGGTAACAATCGTTAACAGTGGTTGTGACTCAGTTGCCATTCTGGAGGTGTGTTTGGGACAAGTCTATTGTATTGAACTGCTAACCACCAGCCAGTCCAGTGGATAGGTCCTCGATTAGTGGCAAGGGGTATGGTCGACACACAGAATTGGATTTATTGTAGTCTTAAAGTCCCCACAGATCCGTACAGAACCAGCAGGTTTAATAACTGGGATGATTGGGTTTGGCCAATCGCTCAGCATTACAGGTTCAATCACTCCATCCTTGACTAATTTTTCTAGTGCTATTTCTATCTTCAGTTTAATTGTATAATGCTTGCCTTGAAGCAACTAGGGTTGCTTTTAAGTTTGACATTGGGCTTCGCTTCCACTCCAGTCATGGATCCGAGATTAGTCTTCAACACCTTCCTATACTTCTCCAGACGTATTGGTAGCGTGTTCTTGCTGTCAATCAATTGGTTAACTGCTTCACTGTTAAGTTTGCTCTTCCAAAGAGTACAGGAAAATTTTCTTTTACAATGTGCATAGCCAATTCAGTTGATTGGCCATTAGCTTCTACTTGCACCATTATATATCCCTTCAATACAACTACCTCCTTTGTATAAGTTTGCAGGATTACATTTGGAATGTTTTATTAGTAAGTGTTTGAACTTCTGATTGTATACGTTTCCTGGGAGAAGTGATACTGCAGCTCCCATATCAACTTCCATCTTTACTTCTTGTCCATCTAACTTTGGATAAATCCAGAACATTTGGGCTTCCCCTTTCTTCGATAGGACACTTAGTCTAATGCTCCTGGATCTTTCTTAGTCCAGCATCATCTCGAAAATTTTCATCCTCATCAGCTATTTTCTAGACCCTTTTTTTAGATCTTGATGTGTTCCTGTGTTTACTTTGGGGATTCAGAAGTCTTTCATGACCAACACATCTTAGTTGTGTGGCCTTTCTTGCCACAGCTTCTCCACTTATTTTCTCTACTCCAATATTCATGTGGAGAGTATCCCTTTCCTGAGCACACCTACGGCATAGTTGCATTTGAAGAGATTTCTTTCTGTTTATTCCCATCTTGTGATTTTGGCTCCAACTCCAATTTGGGAAGCTCCCTTTACAGCCAATTTCACGGACACTGCAATTTCAACATCAAATTTTACTGTTAAAGAGCTTTCAGTGAGCGATCTTCTTTGAACTTTGAAGTTCACAAACAAGTCTGTCTCACATGGTGTCTTCAAGAGTCGAGCCAAACTCGCAGTTCTTTACTAACCTAGTTAGCATTGCAACAAATTGTGATATACTTTTGCCCACTTCTTGGCTCCACCAGTGGAATCAGAAGTTATCAGCAATTAGTGGTTTAAGTGAGAAATAAATTTTGAGAATCTTGTCCAGTTCCTCATAGCTCTTTCTCACTAGACTCCTCAGAGGCTTTATGGCAACGTAAAGGCTTTACGCCCTATTACACTTAGGAGGGCGACTACTTTAAAGTCATCTGGTATCTTGTTCGCAGCCAGATAATATTGAAATCCCTCTTCATAAGCATTCCATGTTCCTACATTTTCTTTGAAAGCCTCTATGGCTTCCTGTTATTAAATTGTGGTACTTTCTTCATCTTTGTCTTCCCTCTTATTTCTTTGTCTTGTCCTTTGAAACTTGTATTGTTTGATGTTTTGTTTTGTTCAAATTGGACCTGTAGTTTGGAAAAGAAAAATTTTTCAACTATTTCTTGATGCGCAATCACCTCTCTATTCCCTAAACAAGAAAACTTTACTTGTAGCTCCTGTTTAGTTTTCATTTTTTTCTATTTGGCGTGGTGGCTTTCTTTTTTAGAATACATAGGCTCTCCCTCTCTCTCCTTGTACTGAGTGTGAGGGTCACATTGCTGCAACCCCCATTTGTGAGGTCCTGCCATTTGGAAGTCTACCAGCCTCTAAACTGTAAGTAAACTCTTCATTTTGAAGGCTAGTCAGTTTTTTTGCAGTTTTCTCCACATTTGAGAGATATTTTCTTGAATCGGAGGGTTTTGAGATCTGTTTCAAAGTCGAGATGCTAATTTTTTGTTCCTGATGTCAATGCTTTGTTTAGCATCAAAGTTGCGGTTGAAAAGAAAACTTCAGTCAATCCAGTCAATTTTGGCTTAAAAACCAATCTTGCTGCCAGTTTTTTCTTGTTGTGTATCTGTAATTGTTACTGACCAATTTGACAACAAAGAAAAGGGATTTCTGAGGCTCCACACCATGGGATACTTGACCAATCCAATGCAGATTTATTTCCAAGATGTTGCCTGAATGAAGTCCAACATGGAAGAGAGATAAAAACTCACAAATGTCTCTGGTGACAGTACAGCACATCATATGACTAATCACACAGAGATGCTTCACAATACATAATGCATAGGAAAGCAAAGTAGATGAAAAATGTAAATTGTGAATGGTGTTGAAATAGCTCGTGGTGAAGTTAAAAGAGACCCAGGCAACTTATACACAATCCATCTAATCAACACAGACCGGAAATCAACAACAAATAGAATAATGAACCAAATAAGCCTAATTTGTAAGATATAAGTTAGTCATGATGAAACTTTATTTGTACACTGGAGGTTTTGAGGAGAAGAGTGATAAGGTTGATCTTAGTTAAGTGGAAATATTGGAAATGGTTTAGGTATGGGTGGCATGGTAACACAGTGGTTAGCACTGCTGCTTCACAGCGCCAGGAACCCAGCTTCGATTCCCAGCTTGGGTCACTGACTGTGTAGGGTTTATACGTTCTCCCTGTGTCTGCGTGGGTTCCCTCTGAGTGGTCTGGTTTCCTCCTACATTCTTAAAGACATGCTGGTTAGGTACATTGACCTGAACAGGTGCCAGACTGTGGCAACTAGGGGAATTTCACAGTAACTTCATTGCAGTGTTAATGTAAGCCTTATTTGTGACTAATAAATAAACTTTAACTTAAGTTTCTTTCAGCTTGATAGGAGATGTCTGAGAGAGGATCTGACAGTTATATGCAAGATTGTAAATAAGAAGTTAAAGATATATTCAGAAAGTTATTTTAAATTAATTTGCAAGAGTCAAACACATGTAAAGATATGTTCAGGGCTGATGTTGGACATGTCATTTGGATAGATGGGCTGAAAGGAATACCTCATTATTTATTATATAGTAATCTTAAATACATCATATAGAGTGTACATTCAGATGGAGACTTGTGCTGAGATACTTTGGGTACATTTCAGTATGACGAATCTTACATTTACAATGTTTCTCCATGTTTCTGCCAACCTCCCACTAGGGAACACAGATGGAAATTACAGGTGCTAGATATTTTCATTTAATTTTATTGTCCCACTCTTCTGTTACAAAAAATTATGTTAATGGTTAATATATTTGGTACAATGCAGTTGCCAAAATATGTCTGGAAATGTTTTCAACCCCCCTCCATGATGGCACAAATAAAGTTGGAACTCAACATGTGATAGATTACAAATTTAACATTGATGATTCCACAATGATCTGCACCATTCACAACTTCTCAGATACTGAAGCAGTCCATACCAAAATGCAGCAAGATTTGGACAGTATCCAGGTTTGGGTTGACAGGTGGCAAGTAACATAAAAATGCCAGGCAATGACTATTTCCAACAAGAGTGAATCTAACCATCTTTCCTTGACATTCAATGACATTATGGTCGCTGAATCCCCAGCCATCCACATCCTAGGGGTTACCACTGACCAGAAACTGAACTGGACTAGCAATATAAATACCACGTCTACAAGAGCAGTCAGAGGCTAGGAGACCTATGCCGGGCAACTTATCACCTGACATTCTCAAAGGCTGTCCACAATTTATATAGAACATAGAACACTACAGCACAAACAGGCCCTTCGGCCCACAAGTTGCGCCGATCACATCCATACCTACCAAGCCATAGAACTATCTGTAACTCCCAATCCATTAAATCCCATATACTCATCCAGAAGTCTTTTAAAAGACCCCAGTGAGTTCGCCTCCACCACCACCGACGGCAGCCGATTCCACTCACTCACCACCCTCTGAGTGACAAACTTACCCCTAACATCTCCTCTGTACTTGCCTCCCCGCACCTTAAACCTGTGTCCTCTCGTAGCGACCATTTCAGCCCTGGGAAATAGCCTCTGAGAATCCACCCTATCTATTCCTCTCAACATTTTAAAGACCTCTATCAGGTCACCTCTCAACCTTCATCTCTCCAGGGAGAAGAGACCGAGCTCCCTCAACTTATCTTCATAAGGCATGCCTCCCAATCCAGGCAACATCCTTGTAAATCTCCTCTGCACCCTCTCAATAGCCTCCACATCCTTCCTGTAGTGAGGCACAAGCCAGAAGTGTGACGGACTACTCTCCACTTGCCTGGATGAAGGCAGTTCCAACAACATCCAAGAAGCTTGACACCATCCAGAACAAAGCAGCTCTTGAATGGCACCACTCCACAAACATTCACTCTCTCCACCACTGACTGGTGGAGAGAGTAGCAGTGCACCATTTACAAGATGTGCTGCAGGAATTCACTGAGACACCTTAGAGTCTAAGGCTTAGATAGCACCTTTCAAACCCATAACTATTACTATTTGAAAGGACAATGACAGCAGACACATGGGGAACACCACCAAGGATGGTTTCTTTCACTTACCATCCTGACTTGAAATATATTACTGTTCGTTCATTGTCGCTAGATCAAATTTCTGAAACTCCTTCCCTTACAGCACTGTGGGTGTACTGCAGTGGTTCAAGAAAGCAGCTCACCACCACCTTCTCAAGGGCAGTTAGGGATTAGCAATGAGTGTCGGCGTAGCCACCGACGCCCACATCCCTTGAATGAATGAAACAAACCC
The DNA here is from genome assembly GCF_965287045.1 of Carcharhinus amblyrhynchos. Lineage (NCBI taxonomy): Eukaryota > Metazoa > Chordata > Chondrichthyes > Carcharhiniformes > Carcharhinidae > Carcharhinus > Carcharhinus amblyrhynchos. The sequence goes on from NC_137327.1 coordinate 138,534,504, forward strand.
TTGCTAGTAGCACAAAATAAATTCAACAGAATTTCCTGAAGCATTGCCCACTTACAGAAGGTTTAACACAATTAAGCGGTTAAAGTTTATTTGTTCGTCACAAGTAAGGCTTACATTAACACTGCAATGACGTTACTGTGAAATTCTCGAATTGCTACACTCCAGCGCCTGTTCAGGTCAATGCACCTAACCAGCCCGTCTTTCAGACTGAGAGAGGAAACTGGAGGACCCGGAGGAAACCCACACAGACACGGGGAGAATGTACAAACTCCACACAGACAGTGACCCAAGCCAGGAATGAAACATGGGTCCCTAGCACTGTGAGGCAGCAATGCTAACCACTGTGTCACCATGTTGCCTTCATGCTTTGACATCAGAGATTTTTTTGCATGTGTGTGGGCGCGATTAAGTGGCAACAAGGTTTCGAATCAAAGTAAAATAAACAAAATATGAACACAGAAATTATTTTCAGCAAATTGGTTGTAATATTTAAGTGTTAGTGTAGGTGGGTGGGTGGGGGGTGGGGGGGGCGGTGGAAGGGGGTGCATTGCGATGCATGATTACCCTGCGTCTGTATGTAGCGATGCAAAGTTTGTGCTGCCTACTAATATAAATGGAAGGGATGCTGTCCATTTCTAAATGCATTGCTCAATGGTTCCACACTTCTTAAATGAGCTCAAGTTGTGCAAGGCCAGTGTGATAACTCCTCAGTGTCCCTTCACCACACCAGATTCCCTTTATTTACAAACTTACCTCCGCTCCAAGAGAACTTCAGGTACAAAGTCAGAATGCAGTGTTGGTGTGGCACCCTGGTCTCATTCACATGCAAACTGACCTGATCAGGAAGTGTGTGCTGAGACTCACCTTAGACCCTCAGCACCAGGCACACGACAACACCCTTCATGCCACAAAGCATAAGAATCTATAAAAAAGATTAATATTTGTATCAAACCAATGGATGAATCTTTCAATGTAAGCAATGTTGCAATATAGTATTTGGGTTGTGTATATGCATCTTAAATAAAATACCACGGCTTTTTTTTTAAAAAATGTGGATGGGGAAGCAGTTAGGAACATAAGAACATAAGAAATAGGAGCAGGAGTAGGCCAACCAGCCCCTCGAGCCTGCCCCGCCATTCAATAAGATCATGTATAGTTTGATGTTGAGGTTAACACCCCATTGAAAGGCATCAGCTGATGCAACGTGAATGGTTGTGATGCTACCAGGAATGGATCTCTGAGGACAGAGATTCAGTATAGGAACAATAGGAGGGAGACAGCAACCTTTACATGGTCTGCCTGCTAAAGTAAATTTTCTAACCAGAAAATCTGCCAAGTAATGCTGTCAAGAAGGTGATTGAAGCCCAGACACTGGGCTCACAGTCCAAGCAGTAAGACCACCGGAAAATTAAAGGCCCAGAATTAAACTTCATTAATTTGCTCAGACATGTCATACTTTGAAAGAACATACTGGCCTTGTAGAGAACACATCACAGAACTGTGTCCAGGTTAAATTATGAGGGTAGATTGCATAGTTTAGTCCTCTCATCCCCTGAGTGTAGAGGATGAATGGATAAACTGAAACAAAAACAGAAAGTCCTGGAAACATTCAGCATCTGCGGAGAGAGAAACAGTGTTTTGAGTTTGTAAATCACTCTTCCTGCTTTAATTTCAGATTTCCAGCATTCACACGTTATTTTGCATTTATAATGGGTAAATTGCGCTGTCAAAGATGATCAGAAGGGTTTCAGAGGTTAACAGCCAACCCCCAATTAAAATATATTGTTTTGCATAAACTGTTAGATGTCTCACATATCAAAAGTGAGAAAAGTATTTCCTCTGATGGGGCAAGTCCAGTTCAAGGAGACATAACATTAAAATTGGAGGTAGGTTTCTCAGGGGTGAAGTCAGAAAGTACAAAGATAGTGTGTGTGTGAATTGAACAATTTAAAATCTAGACTGATTGATTTTTGGTAGGCTGGGTTATTATGGCTACAGAAGTAAAATTATGGCTACAGAAGCTAAGGCATAGATCAGACCAAACAAGTTTGAAGGGTAAATGGCCTCTTGTTCCTATGTTCCTGTATCAGCAGCAGATTAAAAAAAAACTTTGTTTAATAAGATACTAAAATAAGCACAGTTTCCATCAGCATGAGGTATGTACAATAAACAAGTAGAGGCAATCTTGCAGTATGATTTTTCTTTGGTTAATTAGTTTATTTCACAACTACACTGGGTGTTTAATTTATGGATTCCGTGTGGATATTCATTTTTAAAATTAAAGCCAATGTTCAGAGTGGACCTGGCAAACCCAAATCCATTCCTTGCTTGCTCCAAAAACCAAATTCAAAATACAATTGAATCCAATTCATGGTTCCCATAAGAGAGACAAACAAGGTCCAAGCTGACAAGGTATGGACTGCACCCTATCTTGGGCTCGATCTTAGCCCAAAGGCCTTTGCTGATATTGCTTAGTCTATTGCATGCCAATAGCTACAATAAAATTTCATGACAGTTTCAAAAGAACTTTGATCCTCAACGTCCTCAGCTGTTGCTGCTTGGGCTGCAACTGTACCACAGAAATGTTCTAGCTATTTAAGCAAGCAAAATATGAAATGTCTTAAAAGAATGAGGATTCCCTGCATTAACTCCATGAATTCCACAATGCCTTAAGGCAAATGCAGTTACATCTCTGGAGTGTATCCGTAAGCCCTGCCCACAGTACTTGATCTGAATACTAATTTAAAATCACACAGTGGTGAAAATTATGTTTGGTTGAAAGCCTTGACTGCTGATCAATATATGAGCTAGATTAATTCTGCAAAAATAGGTCTCTAATGTCGGACATAGCAAATATTAATATTCCCTCAATTTGTTAATTTAGGATTTTTTTAGGCAACAGAACCTCCATTAACAATGCTGTAAGTTTAATTTGAGGGACAAAGGCTTGCACGATTAGTTGCCTCAGTGTACAGTCTCCTGTCTCAAACTTAAATGGACCACATAACCCAGGAAATATTACATTCAATTTATCTTAATTGATGTTATTAAGTTGTATTTGTCTTCCCTACTCATGCCTCGGGCGTTACTGTGCCAAATGTGTATAATCAAAATGTGGGTCTCTTCATCTGTGCCCAGAATGCATCAACAGGCCCTTTCCATGATGAAGATTCATAAAGATTCTACAGTACGTTGTAGAAATGAAAATGTCAGTTAATCAATAAATTATTCTGTTCCTATTAAAACATATTAAATTCAGGAATGCTAAACTGCCACCCGAAAAATATTAATATCATCGTAACAGTAAAGCACAACCACCATTGATAATGTTGTCCTTTCACTGTTTAATCTACATGATGTCAAGGCAGTTCACAATAGCTAGCTAGATCTTTATAACTTTGTGCATATCATTTCATATTAATCTGCACAACAGTAAGCTGCATCTGCTCATGGGCCTGTATTACAGCTCATTAAACAGGGCCTAAGTTAAATGACCTATTTAAAAAGAACAAAGCAAATTGGACTGTATTCTCATTTAAATGCATATCTAATAAAGAATTATCAACACAAGGGGGATAATTTTGACTTTGTGTGATAATAAAAGTGGGTGACAACAAATCAGCAGCCCATTTTATATCTCTCCTGATTTATAATACACAATTTACCTCAATATTGGGAGAAATGTAAAATGGGTTGCTGACGCATTACCATTCCAAGTCAAATTAATTACAACCTTTTCTTGGACAGCAGTGGCATCTTTTGCTGAATGTGCAAGTGCCCCATTTGCTAAGAAATATCATTGTTTGCTCATAAGATATGTCAAATTGCAGGATGAGTTAAGATGGACAGTAGTAGGCAGCTTTTGCTTGACTGAAATTGTTATTAAAATAATAGCTTATTCTGAATATAAGCATTTTTAAATACTATAAATATCCAGTTCTGTTTGCAAAAAGAGTGAAAACACACGGCACTTGTGAACCTGCTATTATTAGTCGCCATACTGACTGACAATGAATCCCAGCAGATGGCATTATGATCTTTCCAGGCAGATGGTGCTTTGAGTGTTGATTTTCTTCAGGATTTTTGGTAAATCAATCCCTTTATCCCTATGTTCTTTGTTAACCCTGCAATTCATATTTATTTTACAGCAAAAGTAAATATAAGTATTGAACATCTGGGATGTAGTTTTTTTTCCCCTGATGTTGTGTTTCTTGGCTAACGCGAGGTTAGAAAGGGAGCTTTTTGGTGTTTTTATGCCTCCTGCAGGAGAACATGGTTTCTGCACCGTGTATTTATTAATGTACAAAGGACATATTGTATGACTGCAAGGCAATGTTTTTTTAACCGAAGCAGGGAAACAAAAATCCTGTGGGTAGTAGTATTTATATAATTTAAATGATATATCCTTAAATTGATTAAAAACTGACGTAAAAAGTCATTAAGCCTGCAGGTGCAGCAGGTGGTCAGGAAGGCGAATGGGATGCTGGCCTTCATAGCGAGGGGGATTGAATATAAAAGTAGGGAGGTCTTGCTGCAGCTGTATAGGGCATTGGTGAGGCCGCAGCTGGAGTACTGTGTGCAGTTTTGGGCGCCGCACCTGCGCAAGGATGTTTTGGCCTTGGAGGGAGTGCAGAGGAGGTTTACTAGGCTGATACCGGAGTTGAGGGGGTTGAGCTATGAGGAGAGGCTGAATAAACTAGGCTTGTACTCGTTAGAGTTTAGAAGAATGAGGGGAGATCTCATTGAGACGTATAAGATGATGAATGGGATGGATAGGATAGAGGTGGAAAGACTCTTCCCGCTCAAAAAAGACAGTAGGACTAGGGGGCACAGCCTCAAGATAAAGGGGGGGCAGTTCAGAACGGAGTTGAGGAGGAACTTCTTCACTCAAAGGGTGGTGAATCTCTGGAATTCTCTGCCCGTTGAAGTGGTGGAGGCTGCCTCGCTAAATATTTTTAAGAAGCGGGTTGATGGGTTTTTGATAAGAGAGGGGATTAAGGGTTATGGGGAGAGGGCGGGAAAGTGGAACTGAGCCACGACAGATCAGCCATGATCTTATTGAATGGCGGGGCAGGCTCGAAGGGCCAGATGGCCTACTCCTGCTCCTATTTCTTATGTTCTTATGTTCTTATGTTCTTAAATGTAAAAAGTACAAATAAAAACTTTAACCTGTTTATAAAGGAACATAAGATAGCTACAATAGCTAAGAGAAGAATTTCAGAGAGGAGTGGTTATAGTTTATCTCTGCTGCTGTGTGGGGTATGAAGTTATTAATAGCCCCAATTTTAATCTGGAGCAGGAATCTAGTCGGCGAGAAGTGGAGCAAGGGTTAAACCCTACTCCTCTGAATTGGGAGTAATGTTACCTCCTGGGCTGGATGCACTCGCTGTTGATGAACTGATGTAATTAGATTTTTGAGCTGATCTAATTCTGACCCGCTACATGTCACAATTAGAGAAAGCGAATCCAAGAGAGACATCAGCAGATTTTAACCGTCCGATGTGTTAAAATCACCGCTAATTAGTTAATGTCTCTACTTGGAAAACTAATTGACTTATAAAAAAAATCACTCTCTGCGCTGTCAGATACACCTAAAATATTTATTTTGGCCATCCAATGTTATATTTAAGAACTATAATGGAATGGACTAAAATGTTGGCATCTTCTTCGTACTTCAGTTAAGGTTAAGTGATTATGTTGAGTCGTGACAAAGCTTGTACATAAAGAAATAAATGGCAGCCTGCATACTTTAACTAATTGACAAATAAAACTGACATCGCTAGCATTGGCTGGTGTCTGTAAGAGGACATCATAGAACAGGAGAAAGTCCCAATGAATCTCTATCCATTTTGGGTACTGTTCTCATATTTGATTGGCTTATGTTGGGAAACAAAAACACCCAGCCAAAACGTCATTTGAATAATAACAACGCTGGAGATGTCCTTTGCGCATGCTCCAGATATTTTAGAGTACAGGATATTAAGAGGGGAAATTGGATAAGGCTGGTAATTGGGCACAAGGATCATGATGCGTGATTTGTGGGGATTGCAAATTTACAAACTTCATGCTGCTTGTTAATTTAAATGGTAATGACATGCAGCCCAGTGCGAAGCACATTACTGCATTCTACAACAGGGAGTGCAAGTTTGTGAAAAAGTAGCGCCATTAAATTTAGCCTACACAGCTTCAAGCCAGCTTCCTAAAGTCAAGGTGAATTTTGGCTGCAGCAGCTGTGAGGAAACAGTTAAGAATGGGTTTAGTAGCAATTATTAGAAATGGCATAATAGGCCAATGAGTGGAGCCCAATGTTTTCTAAGGCATCACTAGAGGCCTTAGTGCAACAGGTGAAAAGTGGGGAGTGGGGTGTGGGGGGAACTATCCCTTTCCCTCACTGGACCATGGAACACTTCAGATAGACAATACAAAGACACTAGGAACAGGTCACCATTGCAGTAAATGTCTGTAATCTAGCAAGGGCCTGAAGTTCAGTGACCTCACAAAAGTAGTCAATGACAGTGAATACATTTTCACATTGTTATTTCCTTACAAATAAACCACTAGCCTCACACACTGCTTCATCCACCACTACCCCTTTATCCACCTAACAACAAATCTTCTTCTATCAGCTGTTTTCTTGACCACACTTTAAAAGGAATGATGTGCAAAAAGGTGCAAATGCCCAGCTGAGATCACAAGGAAATCCTCTTGTTGCTTGTGATAACCCCTGTGACTTGCATGGGGAAATCACTGATTGACATCCCTGTAGGACTCATTGAATATAAGCTCCCTGAGGATTGGTAATTAACCAACCAGGTGGAGCTCATACACCAAGCCCCGTATAAAGCAGGACCTTGAGTGGGTCCATTATCCCTTTTGTCACGGTGGGCTTGTGATTTTTGTTTTATTTTATTTTGTGCAATAAAAGTACTCTTCCTTTATAGCTGAATCCTGGAGTCATTGTATTGCTGTCTTCAGTTACACTGCCATATAGCTCAGCATTGGACAGTGTGCACACTCTTCTAAAGATGAATCCACTTCTGGGAATCATCAGCACTGTATCTGAGAGAATATCTAAGGCAAGACTCTGAACCTGCAGCAATTTGGATAGTTGGTTCTATTTTCACCCGACTCCAGGACTTAGGATATGTTCTTTAATGGTACATCAATATAATGCTGAAAGATCATCGCATTGCCCTTTAGATGTTTGTGTATTTTGGTGGCTCAAATAAATGTTAAAAATTCAGAAAGAGCAGGGATTTCCATAGCCTCTTTGTTCAAAAATTGTTCCTCACCAAAATCAAATGAAACTGATCATTCAACTTAGTATTACTTGTGGACCCTTGCAAGCGTAGAGAACATCTCCTGCATTTGTCTTCATAGCAGCAATGCTCTAAAATAGTTCATTAATTGGGAACAGTTTTCCGACCTCACCATGCCTGGTGCAGATCGCGCCAACCCTGGACAATAGCATACAGACCTAAACATCGCACTCAGTACCAATGAATCACTATTAGACATAAGACCATAAGACCTAGGAGCAGAATTAGGCCACTCAGCCCATCAAGTCTGCCCCACCATTCAATCATTGCTGATTTTCCTGTCATCCCCATTCTCCTGCCTTTTCCCCATAACCCCTGATCCCCATATCAATCAAGAACCTATCTATCTCTGTCTTAAAGACAGTCAATGACCCGGCCTCCACAGCATTCTGCGGCAAAGAGTTCCATAGATTCACCACTGTCTAGCTGAAGAAATTCCTCCTGATCTCTGTTTTAAAGGATCGTCCCTTTAGTCTGAGATTGTGCCCTCTGGTTCTCGATTTTCCTACGAGTGGAAACATTCCACATCCAATCTATCCAGGCCTCACAGTATCCTGTAAGTTTCAATAAGATCCTCCTCATCCTTCTAAACTCCAAGAAGTACAGACACAAAGTCCTCAACCCGTTCCTCATACGACAAGCTCTTCATTCCAGGGATCATTCTTGTGAACATCCTCTGGACCCTTTCCAAGACCAGCACATCCTCCCTTAGATATGAGGTCTGCAACTGCTCACAAAACTCCAAATGGAGTCTAACCAGAGCCTTATACAGCCTCAGAAGTACATCCCTGCTCTTGTATTCTAGCCCTCTCGACATGAATGCAAACATTGCATTTTCCTTCCTAACTGCTGACTGAACCTGCACATTAAGCTGAAGAGAATCTTGAACAATGACTCTCAAGTCCCTTTGTGTTTCTGATTTCCTAAGCATTTCCCACTTAGAAAATAGTCTGTGCCCCCATTCCTTCCAAGGTGCATAACTTCAAACTTTTCCACATTGTATTCCATCTGCCACTTCTTTGCTCACTTTCCTAGCCTGACCAAGTCCTTCTGCAGCCTGCGTTTCCTCAATACTGCCTGTCCCTCTACATATCTTTGTATCATCTGCAAACTTAGCAACACTGCCTTCAATCCTTATTAGTCTTCACCAGTGGAGACCTGGCATGATGGCCATGCAGGGGCATCTTGGAGGCCATCAAAGATCCTGCTGTTTGAGGGCACAGCCAGGTAGTGCCCATTGGGTAACGTCCACCTGGCAGTGGCCACCAGGCACCCTGGCAGTGCCAGTTAGGCACGTGTGCTAGGGCAGTGCCAAGGGGGAGTGGGGCCTGAGTGGGTGCTATGACAGAGGCCATTCAGGGGGGCTATACAGGGAGGGTTGTGCGGTGGCGGGGGGGGGGGGGGGGGGGAGCGGGGGCATGCAGATGTTAATATGGGGGTAGTCATGTAGGAGTGGGTCATGAATGGGGGGCCCTGATGCTGGCAACTTGTGTCACTGAGTGTGTGGGCAATATGCCACCGAGGGTGGATTCCAGATGTCTATGGGGGGGGAAGAAGGTTGTCTCCCAGTGCACTTTGAGATCAGGGTGCCCTTGTGAAACAGCACGCAAGCGCTCTGAGGCCAGGCTCAACAATGTGTTTAGGCCCCTCACCTCTCTTCACCTACATAACTCAACCCTCTCCAAAAAAAATGATTGCAATGTGGAGCTCGCCTGAAATAAATTTGTTTTATAAAACTAGGATATATTTAAGTCCATTCTTAACACCCTTCATAGGAAATAGGAGGAGTGGACCTTTTGGTCCATTGAACTTGCTCTGCCATTCAAATAGATCACGGTGGATCTTCCATCTCAGCACTATTTTTCCTCACTATCCTCATATACCATGATGACATTAGTATCCAGAAATCTATTGATTTGTATCTTGAACATGCTCACTGATTGAGCTTCCATAGCCTTCCGGGATAGAGAATTCCGAAGATTCACTTGTCAAAAGAAATCATGATAAGATGAAAATCAGGGATGTCCAGTAAATTAGAATGTGTTCTGCTGGTTATACATTAAATAAAATGAAAGCTGTGTAATGGCAAGGATAGCTTAGCTAGGTTAATGGAACGAATGCTTTTGAAATGTTGATAAGTCTAGCAATACTGCAAACAGATGTTTACCCAAGGCAAGTTGGTAAGAATGGGGAACAGAGCATCAAGGTTTGAGTATGATGTCAAAGCCTCAATGGAGGAGAGAAGGTGTGAGCTTTGCAATTCTTTGTTTTACTTTATGATGTATCATAGAAAAAGCTGTGCAAAAAATCGGCAGATAAATTCCAGCATTGCTCTAAAGCAGGATAACTGCTGATAGAACATTTTTGCTTTAATGGAACAGAACTTTGGGTGTTCTGCCCTCCATGTCAGGTAAATAACAATTACTGTTTGCTGATCTCTATGGCACATCCCCTGACTATGTTGATGCATCCCTTGTTTTCTTCAAGTGTGGTGTTTTACCAGATTTTTAAAAAGCTTTAAAAAATTAAATTTCTGAACAAAATTAGTTTTCTGCATGTTTGTGGACAAGTGCACATGCGCAGATGGTTATTACATAAACAAACAAAATATGAGTAGAAGTAGGCCACGCAGCCCCTCGATGCTGTTCCATTATTCAATAAGGTCATGGCTGATCTGTTTGTGTTGAGTTCCACATTCCCCGTCGACCCTGATAACCTTCGATTCCCTTGTCCAACAAAGAACTACCTACCACTACATTAAAATATCCAATGATCTGGCTTTCACCACCTTCTGAGGCAGAGAGTTCCAAAGTTATAGGTCTTCTCTCATCTCTGATCTATAAGAGTAACTTCTAATTTTAAAACAGTGCCCCTAGTTTGGGACTACAAGAGGAAACATCCTTTCAATTCTTGTAAATACTGTTCAGCGTCTTATATACTTCAATCACGTCACCCCTTACTCTTGTAAACTCTAGTGGAAATAAGCCCAGCCTTTCCAACCTATCCTCATAACACAACCCGTTTATTCCAGGTTTCAGTCTAGTAAACCTCCTCTGAATTGCTTCCGAAAAAAAAAACTGCTCACAGTATTTGAGATGTGGTCTCACCAGAGGCCCATCTAATTGAAACATAACATCCTTACTTTTATGCTCACTGGTCATCTTGCATGGTCAATTTGCATTGGCAGGAAACACAGTGCTCATAATTTCCTTTATTCAAATTTAGGACCCTAGTTTCAGAATGAATTACAACAGACAGTTCTGGGTATTCTGAAGTAACTATAAGCCAAAAGACAGTCATGTGGTTTTGAGAAAAATCCAGCTTTAAAGCACCATCACAGGGCAGTTCTACAAAGCTGTCTTGCTCTCTCAAAGTCAAGCTTGAGTCGATGTCATCATCAAGGCTCACAAAGAGATTTCATATTCAGTTGTGTTTTCAAACATTGTAGGGGTTCCCTGATTTTCACACTGTTTGGAAACCGGCTGGCCAAAAAACCAGACAGATTCACAAATGAGTCATAATTTGACTCAAGTCGTTTGAGCCACATCTCTATTTTCTTGATCATCGCTTGCTTTTATTTTGCCCTGCACATGAAAAACTGTCACTGATTATTTTGCATGGATTGATGCTGAATTTTGTTTGGTCCTTTCATCACCATCTGCAATCAGTTGACCAGACCTGGTTTCTGTAGGAAGTGGATTTGTTGACCAAAGGTCCTGGGGATTACGGCTATTTTAGTTTATTCTTTTTTGACCTTTCAAACAGATTTTTCCATTCAATCCATGCTACCAAGAAATTGAGCTAAGAGTCTATGAACCACAGGTTGGGAACCACTGCTCCACAGCATTAGAGCTAATTAGATTCACTCAGTTTTATGGATATTTGAAGTTATCCATTATTACATTATTACAAATTACATACAGCTCCGCGATATCCTTGACATTGACACCAAGAAGCAACATTACAATCCTTGAGTCATGCCTATGGCCGCAGAAACTCCTGCCTGTTCCCGTAACTAATGAATGCCCTGTCATGATTGCTCTTCCGTTCTTCTTTCTCCTTTCCTCTGCTGTTGAGTCATTTGTGGTGCCACGGACTTGACTCTTGAAGCACACTTCTGAGGAACCATTTTCCTCACCAGCATCCAAAATGGAAAATCAGTTAGCAAACAAGTTCAACTCAGGGACTCCTGCATTACCGTCTTGTTCTCTTAGATTGCCTGGAAGTCATCAATTCCCCTCTTCCTGTACGCTTCTGAACTGTGGTGTGACCACCTCTCTAAACCATCTATCCATGTGGTTCTCTGCTTCACGGATGCGCCTCAGTGACTCCAGTGACATTTCCTTTAAATATGTTTGTCTAGGACACATGGTGCATCCACAACTTCCCACATACCACAGGAGGCACATTCCACTTGGTTAAACTGCCCTGCCAGACCATAATCCCCTCACAATAGTTTGTAAAGTTAAAGTGTATTTTTTTAAAATAAATTATATGTAGAGATATATTCCTTGTTCTGTCAAAATCTGAATCAAAAGGAATCATCTGGCAATATCAGGGAAATTTGCACCTCTTTATCCCTCAAGAGACACTTAAAACCCCCTTTCCGGCTGCACATACCAAATTCCATGATAGCTATACAAAGGCCATATGCATTTTATAAGCCAGGCTAGCTGACCAGAGTCTACTCAGCTGCTCGGTTAATTTCCTAACTTCTCACACGTTTCAATTCTTACTGGTTGAGACATTCAATCATCTTGGTGATGAAGTTGTCTAAGATGCTGTGAAGAAGAGTGAGTCGTGTGACATAGTCTCCCAGCTTATGGAACTAGTAAACCTTATGGAACCACAAAGTCAGAGTCAGTCTATCATTTTTCCATCTAATTAACTATGTGTACAACAATATAAGACAGAGGTTGAATGATTTGTGTGTAATAAAGTTTTGATACCTTGTGTACCAAAGTTTGATATTTTGTGGTAACTTGATAGAGTACAGTTAAGGGGGTTTGTTGTACAATAATTCAAGAGCTTTTGTCCACGATGTCAGTTGATCCACGTTCAAAGAGTAACACTATGAACCGCACTCCATAACCATTTTGCCATTCACTAAAAGTATGTCACCTGCACTTGGTTTCACTCTTCTCACTCTCTCCCCTGGTATTGGATTGCAATTAACTCATTTTATTCTGTATTTCAACAAGGTGAGCAGAAAGCATTGGGATTAAGAAATTACATTTACAAAGGAACCCTTTAGGTGTAAAGTTGAAGATTTTAAAAATACTCCTGGTGTTGAACAATTAACATTTTGAGCGAACGCACAATTAATGCAGTTAATAAAATGAAGACACACATGATTATTCATATGGAAATCAGATCCATGACCATTTGGGTTACTCAAAGTCTGTCATTGTACGCCCCCTAATGGACAAACCCAGGTAAAGTAGATGGGAAGATCGAAGAATCACTGATAAGTTCAGTGATATACTCTGTCATAGGCAAATCCTTGTTGTCTGCAAGTTTTTTTTAGGTGGGGCATTATTTCATGTGAGAACTTTTTTTTCCTGACAGTGGTCTGACTTGCTGTGCGGTCAATGGTGACATTTTTCAACACTTTTTGTAACATTAGTAAGTTGCTGAAGTCATTGGAAAATGATGAATCAGGGTGGGAATTGTAATCGCCAAGATCTACAAATTCATCTGCCTGTCTTTGAGGTGAAGGGCTCCTGACGTATGACCTTTCTGCACCAGTTCTTTTGGAGTTGGGAAGCACACAACTTGATGCTCCATCTTATTACCATGTTTGCATTTTAAAATCAAACATCTTCTTCCTTTTCATGCTTCCAGTTACCTCTGAGCTTAAGCAGGGGCCTGAACAATTTCATGCAGTCAGCACAATCTTCTTAAAGACAGTCTGTCTCTCTTAAGAAAGAAAGATGTACTTAATGATGTTGCTGGAATTTCCAACATGGGAAATAGAATACCAGAGCAGGCAAAGTGATCCGTAGCTTGTGATGTTGCACTGCAGGCATTTGTGGTGGAGTTGGACAGGATGAGAGATGCCACGGTCCCACAGGGCCAGGAAGGCTTCAAGAACTATCTTTAGTTGGGAGAGAAAGCAGGTGGGCAGGGAAATCAACTCCTGAGGATTTGGTGACAGTGCCACAAGACCTCACAGGGGAGGGGTAATCAAGAACAGTTCATGCATTTTCCTGTGACATCTCCAACTCATCACACCACCAACCTCTCACAATGCCTCGTGTACCAAAGGGCCATCGACGGGGATGTCAGTGATTGTTTAGTGGTGGTACATATGGGACAGTGAGAGGAGGGTGTCTGGTTGACAGCATTGATGAAGTCTCTGAATATTGAGTCCTGAGTGCCAGGAGGTGCTATTGGGTGAGTATGACAAGATGGCACACATTAAAAGTGAACTGATGAGGTACCTCCTGCTATCTCTCAGCATGGTGCAGCTGGTTTAACAGATTCCCTACCATCCAGCATCGCAGAGAGCGTTGAGGATGACAGTATACTCCTCCCTCATGCATCTCTGCAACTCTCAGCTCACCCTCTTCCTGCTGGTAAGCTGCTAATGGTGTGATTATTCACCTCTTGCTTTCCACACCTCTTTCCCTCATGCTAACCTTTCCCTTCTGATTTCCTGCTTTCAGATACCCAAGAACTGCTGTCTGCCCAACCACAGCAGCCCTGGGAGGAAGAAATAGTCCAGTAGCACAACACTAATGAAAAGGTCCCTATCACTTGATCTGACACTTGAAGCCAGCAGCTCAGATGTTAGCACTGCATGTACCTTAACCTAAGTATACATTAGAGCTCAGCACGTGGCACATTATCCAGTCATAACTGGATTGCAAACCAGGGGGAAAAGTTCATTTACCAGCTTACCAGAGGATGAGATAGCAGATGAGCTCAGCTTCAGAGAACTCACTGAGAACATCAATGGCTTTTTCTGTAGTGCCTTCCCCACCTCCATCTCATACTGCAGACCTAGAGGCAGTGTTACTGCTGGCCTCATAGCAGTTGCAGTCTTTATGTGGACAGATCCCCTACTTTCCTATCCTCCCTGTCAAGATGCAGCAACCCTAAATTCAGAAACTCACCATAACACCTCCAAAAACACACCACCCTTCTATAACGGTATTTATAGAAACTTTGTCATAGCAGGAGTTCTTAAAACCTAGCTTACCTGCAATTTGACCGTGGAGACCACCTTGCAATGTTTAAACAGAGACACACAAATTTGTTGCCTTTACCTGCATGATCCAAATTAGACACCCTAGCATTACATCAGTTGGTCAGGTTGCTTGATGTCAGGGTGGTGTCCTTTGACAGGCTTCCAGCACAGGCTGATGATGCATCAAGGGGCATCCTTCCCAAGAGAGGAGACATGCAATTGTGCTGGAAGCAGCATTGCATTTCCGAGTGAAACAGCAATAGATTTTCATAGCATCAGGGACGTTGTAAAATTCTTGCCCCAAGTAATTAAGGAACTCTTAACATATAATCCTAGAGTATGGAAGGTCTTGCTCATCTAAGAAAGACTAATGCTTATATAGAGCATCTCAAACACAGGACATCCCAAGTGCTTTGTTGCCAATTAAGTACTTTTGAACTGTAGTTACTGTTATATTTGTTTATAACAACTATAGTTGTAATTGTTCTGAGGATTTTTTTGTTTTGGTAATTCTGTTGGAGCCTGTCTGCCCAGTGCAGCCTTCAGTCATGGGGCAGTGCCATCTCATATCAGCAGATGGGGATTGTGTACTCCACTGGGGGCACTTCTTGTGATCAGGAAGAGAGGGGCAGAAGACTAGATACGCCCACACAGCATCACATGGAGAGACCTATGGGAGGAGAGGTGCAGGCATAAGGGGATGGAGGACCATCAAGGCAGATAGGGCCACAGAAGACATCATTACTCTGCTGTCAGAGTATATAGGCAGCAATCTAGCTACCTCAACAAGTTTCAGGTCCAGTCCTGCACCACCTCACTCAGGACATCGTTGACATCATTATGCCAGATGATTGGGTCAGAGATCACCTCCAATTGTCTGGGTGGGCACCCAATGCCAGTGACACTGAGGGTCTTAGTAACTTTCAATTTTTATGCATTTAGATCTTTCAAAAAGTCAGTGGAAGACATGTGTGTTGTATTCCTATCAGCTGTCCATAGTTGCGTCAAGTTGGTGGCTAACACTCTGTTCAGATGGGTCTTCATATTCATTCATTATTGAATTGACCAAGCCAGACAGGCTGAGTGATCTATTGCTGGGTTCCCCCACATTCACGGTGCCACAGAATGTACTCATGTGGCCATCAAAGCACCAGTGGATCAGCCAGGTGTCTTTGTGGAATAGGAAGGGTTACCAGTGCATGAACATGCAGTTAGGATGCAACCAAAAGACCCAAATTCTGCAAATCTGCGCAAGGGACCCTAGCAGCTCCCATGATGCATAAATACTGCAGCCAGGTCCCAAGATTGTTCATGGCTGCAGCTCAATTGGGTGCTTGGTTGCCAGATGACAAAGAACATCAGTTGAAAAGATGCCTTGTGATACCTCTCCAGCATCCATAGACTGATGTGGAAGGGAGGAGCAATTGTAATTGTCTCCAAAAAAGTGATGGTTTAGAGGACAATAAAGGCTACTGAAGATGAGGCTCCACTGCCTGGACCATTCTGTGATGTCCCTGCAATGTCCTCCACTACCCCTGTCCCTTACTATCGTGTTCTGCTGCACTCTGCACAATCTGGCAAGGGGGATCCTGGCAAGGTTGAGGATATTGAGGCAGCTCCAAATGCCTCAGGTGAAAACTCTACAGATGGATCTGATGAGGATCATCAAGGCGGGCACAGGGTGAGGACGAGGAAGAAGACTTAATGAATCTTCAGGCAGCAGGGAAACCAGGGTGACCTTGATTTAATGCTCCTTCAGCTACACGGCCGAGGATTGGCTTCCATCTCCATGCAAGGGTGTCACCTCCATCACACATTGTGGCACAGCACAAGACACCAGAACCCCAATTAATCTACAAAACTGAAAGCAATCAGAGAATTTTCACAAACCAGGAATTTAACTTAGCTTCAATGATTCTTTGGGATAGTCAGCCAAGAAGATAAGTTCTGATCAAATTTAGCTGAGGTCAACGAGCGAGCAGCAAGTTAATCACAGGTCATCCAGCGGTGAGTGAGAATTTAGCATAACCAGTGCACATAACATCTTTTGGAGTGTGAGGAAACCTACACAGTCAGGGGGAGAACATGCAGACCCAGACAGAGAGTGACCCGAAGCTGGAATTGAACGTTAATCACAGGTAAAGAGAATTTAACTTAACAGTGCTGAAGCCCAGGGGAGAGAGACCAACAAAAACAAAGCACAATCATTGAAAAAGCTCCACAACCAAGATCATACAGGATTGAGATAGGTCAGGAGAAACTTTAATGCGTCAATATCCTTGGAGAGGAAGCCACTAAAAGCCTGAGCTTACTGCTCAGATCCTGAGGGAAAATAAGAAAGACTTACTCCAAGAACTAGCCACTCAGAAGGACTCACAACAACAGAAGGGAGAGTACAGATTATTCTCTACTTTAAAAGATCAGAACACAATCAAGAAGATTGGTCAAGGCCACTCAGAGGCTAATCCTGAGACTTTGGGGCAGATGTAAAATACAAGTATAATAGGAATAAAGACTTGAGGGGGATGTAAAGTCAAGCGTTAACATCAGAAACATATGCGATGCTAACGTTATAATGATGTTAGATCACATGATTGAGAGGGAGGAGAGATCTGGAAGGAGTGGTCCAAATGTGTAAATACTGGCTGTAAATCAAGAACAATGATTTTGAGAAACAGATGCGAGCAGCATACATTGGGAGAATAGCCTATCGCCAAAACCCCCATTTATATCCCAACACAACAAACTTGCTGATCACACCACGTACGCTCTCTTTACGACTTGGAAGAGAGCGTACGTGGTGTGATCAGCAAGTTTGCGGATGACACCAAGATGGCAGGATTGGCGGATACCGAGGTGGAATGTCAGGTGATACAGCAGGATATAGATAGGTTGGTACATTGGGCAGATAGGTGGCAGATGGAATTTAATCCTGACAAATGCGAGGTGATGCATTTTGGAAGGAATAATGCAGAGAGGAGCTATGTGATAAAAGGTAGACCGATTAGGAGTATAGAAATACAGAGGGACCTTGGGGTGCAGGCTCACAAGTCTATGAAGGTGGTGACAAGTAGAGAAGGTTGTGAGGAAAGCTTATGGAATGCTAGCCTTTATAGGAAGGGGTATAGAGTATAGGAGTTGCCGTCTAATGCTTCAGTTGTACAGAACGTTGGTTAGACCGCATTTGGAGTACTGCGTCCAGTTCTGGTCACCTTACTACCGGAAGGATGTGGAGACTCTGGAGAGGGTGCAGAGGAGGTTTACCAGGATGTTGCCTGGCATGGAAGGACTGACTTATGAGGAAAGGTTGGAGAAACTGGGACTTTTCTCCTTGGAAAGACGGAGATTAAGGGGAGACATGATAGAGGTATATAAAATATTGAAGGGAATAGATAGAGTCAATAGTGATAGGCTGCTCCCTAGATTAGGGACAATTACGAGAGGTCATGATCTAAGGGTGAGGGGGGAGAAGTATAATTTGGATATGAGAGGAAGGTTCTTCACGCAGAGGGTCGTGGGGGTATGGAACGCGCTACCGAGTAGGGTGGTGGAGGCAGGCACGTTGGACTTGTTTAAGGTTTACTTAGACAGACACATGAGCGAAACAAGGATGGAGGGTTATAGTAGAGGGTATTAAATAGAGTCAGAGCCTCGGGAGACACCGGAAATGTAGACTTACATGTTAACGTTTTTGTCTTTTTATTCCGCAGGTGGCGGTCCACCTTGTTGTCAAACGAGGGGCATGCACACGGTGGGTCGTGCGTGGGCTGCTCTTGGAGGTTCCGGGAGTGGCCTAGTACTTCGTGTCGGTGTGTTAGCTTGATCCTGGACCAGCAGACGGGCGCCACAACAGCTCAGTGACTATCACTGCTAGCTGTGCAGATACATGGATTTGGGCCTGTGTCTGTGGGAGTTTGCGCATTCTCCCTGTGGTTGCGTGGGTTTCCTCCGGGCGCTCCGGTTTCCTCCCACACCCCAAAGATGTGCTCTTAGGCTGATTGGTATATCAAATTGACACTATTCTCCCCTGAATCTGGCTAAGTTAGGGGTTCCACTCGCATACACGTAGGGCAGGGTAGGTGTAGGAGGATGCGGCGGCATGGGCTCGTTGGGCCGAAGGGCCTGTTTCCCGTGCTGGGTTGTTCTTTGTTCTAAAACAGATGGGTTGGAATCCTTTGGAGATCTACCATTAGTGGTGTCCCACAATGTGCTTGTACGGATGGTCATTACTATTTTTAATATCAATTTAGTTGTAGTTGATAAGATTTATGCAAGTCTTTGGGCTGTAGACAAGGCTGATCTGTTTCTGCTTGACCTTAGTATGTTGAGAGATTGGTCTCATGACTTGCAAATGTTTAACTTAAAAAAGTGCCGTGTTATACACATATGTAGGAAAAATTTTCAACATTCATACGTCCTTTAAGGAAAATCATTAAAGAAAATTGAGAAAATAAGAAATCTTGGCATTCTAGTACATATATCTTTAAAGGTGCAAGAGCAATGTTGTGAAGTGATACATACAGCAAATAGGATGTTTGGTTGCATTCCCAGCACAAGAGGGTGTAAGTTGAGGCATACTACTAATTTGTTTTTGTGCAGGACCTCGGTCTGGCCCCACTTGGAATAAGAACATAAGAACATAAGAACATAAGAAATAGGAGCAGGAGTAGGCCATCTAGCCCTTCGAGCCTGCCCCGCCATTCAATAAGATCATGGCTGATCTGTTGTGGCTCAGTTCCACTTTCCCGCCCTCTCCCCATAACCCTTAATCCCCTCTCTTATCAAGAACCCATCAACCCGCTTCTTAAAAATATTTAGCGAGGCAGCCTCCACCACTTCAACGGGCAGAGAATTCCAGAGATTCACCACCCTTTGAGTGAAGAAGTTCCTCCTCAACTCCGTTCTAAACCGCCTCCCCTTTATCTTGAGGCTGTGCCCCCTAGTCCTACTGTCTTTTTTGAGCGGGAAGAGTCTCTCCACCTCTATCCTATCCATCCCATTCATCATCTTATACGTCTCAATGAGATCTCCCCTCATTCTTCTAAACTCTAACGAGTACAAGCCTAGTTTATTCAGCCTCTCCTCATAGCTCAATCCCCTCAACTCCGGTATCAGCCTAGTAAACCTCCTCTGCACTCCCTCCAGGGCTTTGCCCACTTCATATTGTGGGTAATATTGAGAAAGGGTGCAGAGGAGATGGGTTACATAAAAAACTGACATGCAAAGTCTCAAATAATTAATACAATAATATGTCAACATGACTGCAGAGTGCTCTTCTACACAAGAGGGTGAATTAATTATTTTATAACTCTATGCTGCAGAGGTTATTTAGTTTGTAGGGAAACTGCAGTGTAAGTATTGGTGATTGTTTTCTTTTCATATATAATTTGCATAATTTATTTGGATATTATTTAAGATACTTACTTTTAAAAGGAAGCAAGTTGATATTGCAAAAGAAAATACAAAATTGATTTTAGTGAAGGGACTGTTTAACTATTTTAATGCTTCTTTCCAAAACACTAAGCCCTCCATATTCCTATTACCATCTACCTGAGCTTCAATTTGACGCCTTATCTCAAAGGTAACACCTGTGACATACCCAGCCTTTAGTTAGTCTACTTTATACATTCAAATTCCAGTGCAATTTAAACTCAAAACCTTCTGCCGACAAGAGTGCTAAAAATTGAGGTAAGCTTCCACCTGATGTTTTTGTTAAAGAGTAATAGAGAGCAGATATTTCTAATAGAGGATGAATTGTGAGGCTAAATTAGAAAGACCATTTGTGAAAAATAATTAAAAATGGAATATAAAAAGCTAAAACATTAGAAGAGAGAGTATAGTACTATAATAGGGAATTAAGGGATGATGTAAGAGCATTTAATATCTATCTATAAAAAAGAAATCAGGACAGAAATAGTGGCCCTCACCTAGATAATCCTGTGAAAAATGTCAGCCCAGTTCCTGGCAGTAAATGAAACTAGAAAACTATGCTTCAAATTAGACCGTTCACAACAGCAGAGGAAAAGGGTCTTCCCGGGTAATCCATCTTGACATCACATCTACACCAGAATAATTTGTAGGACAAAGGTGATACTTAAAAAGAGAGTGGTGGATATCAATGAGCCAGTTAATTTAGTTCTGGATGAAAATAGTGAACAAATAGTTAGAAATATTGTACATGGGTTAATGAAGGACAGCTAGCATTTATTTGTTAAAGTTAATTCATGTTTTTCAAGTCAAACAGGTACTGTTTTTAATAGCTGATTAGTTAAAGGAAATGTGTATTATATATGGATTTTCAGAAAATGCTCACTGAGGAGTCTCAAGTGAGATTTGTTAGAAAAGTTCAGGTGATAGAGTCATAGAATCAAAGAAGTTTACAGCCTAGAGACAGGCCCTTCGGCCCACCTTGTCCATGCTGCCCTTTTTTTTTTAAAACCCCTAAGGTAATCTCAATTGCCTGAATCTGGCTGATATCCCTCTATACCATGTTATCCATGTAACTATCTAAAGGCTTTTTAAAAGATAAAATTGTACCTGTCTCTACTACCACCTCTTGCAGCTTGTTCCAGACCACTTTCTGTGTGAAAAAATTGCTCCTCTGGGCACTTTTGTATCTCTCCCCTCTCACCTTAAACCTATGCCCTCTAGTTTTAGACTCCCCTACCTTTGGGAAAAGATATTGACTATCTACTTTATCTATGCCCCTCATTATTTTATAGATCTCTGTAAGGTCACCCCTCAGCCTCCTACGCTCCAGAGAAAAAAGTCCCAGTCTATCCAGCCTCTCCTTATAACTCAAACCATCAAGTCCCAGTAGCATCCTAGTAAATCTTTTCTCCACTCGTTCTTGTTTAATAATAGCCTTTCTATAATAGGGTGACCAGAATTGCACACAGTATTCCAAGTGTGGCCTTACCAATGTCTCGTACAACTTCAATAAAATGTTCCAATTCCTTTATTCAATGTTCTGACCGATGAAACCAAGCATGCCAAATGCCTTCTTCACCACTCTGTCCACCTGTGACTCCACTTTCAAGGAGCTATGAACATGTACCCTAGATCTCTTTTTTTGTAACTTTCCCCAACATCCTACCATCAACTGAGTAAGTTCTGCCCTGGTTCAGTCTACCAAAATGCATCACCTCGCGTTTGTCTAAATTAAACTCCATCTGCCATTCATTGGCCCAATTGATCAAGATCCCTTTGCAATCGGAGATAACTTTCTTCACTGTCCACTATGCCAATCTTGGTGTCACCTGCAAACTTGCTAACCATGCCTCCTATACTCTCATCCAAATCATTAATATAAATGATAAATAACAGTGGACCCAGCTGGTGACCGCTGGTCACAGGCCTCCAGTTTGAAAAACAACCCTCTTCGACCACCCGGTGGCTTCTTCAAGAAGCCAATTTTGTATCCATTTAGGAACCTCACCCTGGATCCCACGAGATTTAACCTTGTGCAACAACCTACCATGCAGTACCTTGTCAAAGGTATAAAAGGTTTATAAAAGGAATTATAGCAGGATAGATAGAAAGTTGGCTGGTGGATATGAATTAAAGAGCTAGGTAAATGGGCGTGGTGTGATTTGAAAGTGGAGTACCCAAGGGCCAGTGTGGTCTGCTTTTCCTTCTTGGGATATATTGGTGATTAAAAGCATGACAATTTTGTTGATAATACAAAAGTAGAGGATTTAGGAAAAATGCAGATAACAAAGGAAACAAGAAAGCATAGATAATGTAAGTCAATGGAAAGGGCAAACAAATGGAAAATACATTTCATGCACAAATGTATAAGTTAGAAAAATAAATTGCAATGAATGGCAGCATAAAGCCAATGGGACGATGTTAGAAACATAGAACATTACTGCAAAGAACAGGCCCTTCAGCCCTCAATATTGTGCCGAGCTATGTCCAATCCCAAGATCAAGCTGTCCCCTCCCTATAATTCTGGAGTGTTCCACGTGCCTATCCAATAACCGCTTGAAAGTTCCTAAAGTGTCCGACTCCACTATCACAGCAGGCAGTCTGTTCCACACCCCAACCACTCTCTGAGTAAAGAATCTACCTCTATGAATCTATGTTAAAGATTGTGGGTAAACAGAAACCTTAGCTCAGTACATAATTACAGTAACTACAGTGAGATAAAGCCATCAAAATGCAGAGACTTTGATGTTGCAAGTACAGGCTTACCAAACTGTTCCCTTTCTCAGCAAAACAAAACTTTTCCAATGTTCCTCTCTGCCTTAGCTCTTAACATGTGCCTTTTTCCAATTCCTCTCCTATTTCCCATCACACCTCTCTTGAGTTCATTGTCCATAAGATCCACCCAATACACTCTCCACTCCATTCCCATGAAGCTCTTGGAGGCTTAAAAAGAGAAAGTCAGGGGGCAACCCAAGAGAGATCTTTCCAATCATCACCAGTTTTGATAGCAAAGAGAAAGAGAGTTTTTCACTTATGGGGAGGAGCAAAATTGACCATCGATTTAAGATAGTAATCAAGAAATCAAATAGGGGATTCAGAAGAAATCTCTTTATCCAGACAGAACATGTATCTCATAGCCAAAGGGGGTAGTTGAGGTGAATAGTATTGATACATTAAAGAAGTAGTGAGATAAGCAGATAGGAAAGAAGAGACTAAAGGATTATGCTGATGGGCTGTGATAAGGAAATTTCAGCACGAACGGGATAGACTAAGTGGCCTGTTCCTGTGCCGCAAATTCTATAAAATTTTGTTTAACTTTGCTTTCTGGTCTCCATGCTAGCTGTCATTGTAAATAGTTTGTTCTCATCATCTGAAGACATATGGTCAGGTTTCACTGATACACACTACCACCATCAAGCTCTACCTCTGCAGTACCTCTTTTGCACCTTCCAATACCTCACTGTAGTTGGACTCCTTTATCCACATCCAGTTCTGGATGAACCACAATTTGCTGCTCAAACATTGAAAAACCAAAGCCATCATTTTCAACCCTTGCCACAAACTCCATATTATCATCATTGATTCCATCACCTTCCTAGACCATTGTTAGAGTTTTAAGCCAGATTGCTTGTAATCTCAGCATCCTATTTGATGCTGAGCTAAACTGTCAACACCATACCCTCTCCATTGCCTATTTCTACCTTTATAAAATCTCTGACCTCTTAACAATGCACCTTCCGCTGAAACCTTCGCCCTTGTCATTGACAACAACAGACTCAATTATTGTATTCTAATGTTTGCCTGACTGCCCTCCTAACCTCCAAAAGGTTCAACTTATCCTGAAACCAAGTCCCAGTCACTCGTCATACCTGCTCTCTCTGACCTATATTTTCCCCTGGCACCTCGATGCTTCAAAATCGAAAATGTTCATTTTCATGTTTGAATCCCTTTGTGGCCTCACCACTGGGTTTCTCTGAAAGCTCATACAGCCATATACTTTCAAGCCCTGTATCCCTTCAATTCTAGTTTCACTGAGTATGAGA
This sequence comes from Carcharhinus amblyrhynchos, assembly GCF_965287045.1. Classification (NCBI taxonomy): domain Eukaryota; kingdom Metazoa; phylum Chordata; class Chondrichthyes; order Carcharhiniformes; family Carcharhinidae; genus Carcharhinus; species Carcharhinus amblyrhynchos. The sequence goes on from NC_137327.1 coordinate 138,558,488, forward strand.
CACATTTAATATAAAATCTAATTCGCAAGATATAAACTCACAATTTAAATTGCAATCTTATTAATGTCAACAAATGATACTCTATAACTTGCTTTGCCCATCGGTCATGAAAAACTCCAAGGACACCACATGTTCCATCCTCAGTGCTACCTTGGCATATACAAATGCACAAAAGGCAAGGTGGCAGACAGAGAGGCTCTCCTCATGGCTGTTTGAATCCTAGATTTATGAATGTTTGTTTCTACCCAAGATAATGACCTTCTTCTTAACCACCACCATCTCCTTACTGGTGGCCAAAGGTCAGAAGTGTTGGGATGAAATGTAACCAGAAATTGACCATCCACCCCCTTAAATAACGAAAGAGGAAATCTGCACATTCCATAAACAGAAGGTTTTCATCCAGGCCGCTGATGTGGTAGGTAGTTGATGCATTAGTCAAGTGACTTAAAACTGCTCCTTAAATCAGTCTCCAAACCAGTACCCAAGTGGTACATGCAGCCTGCACAAAGAGACTTCTACTAAGTCCCCGGCCAGATGATAAAATGAAAAGTCAGTGAGGATCTGGATAGAAGATGAATACACAGGAGCAACCTTGAAACAAATCTTTATGCGCAAAATGGAATGATAATAGGAAAACTGAAAGTTGTTGCTGAGTGCAAAATGAAAAAGTAATGATGAATTTGCAGAAAACATTGATTAGTATGCAGTAGTAGTGCCTCATTATATAAGGGGCCAAAAGATTTTTTTTTTTGAAACAATGAAGGGCTTTCAGTGAATGAAAAAGGCTATTTTCTCTGGTTATCAAGTCAAGAATGAAAGATCATCAATTTGAATTTTTAAAAAAAGTTCTACTTAAATAGTGTTATTCATGTAATCCCAAATCATTTATCAATAAATTACTTCTGAACTGTAATCATTGCTGTAATGTAAGAAACAAGGCAGATACTTGCTCTCAAGGTCCCACAAACAACAATATAAACGAGATCAAAGGAGAGATTGGGAGAAATTCTTCCTGCAGTCACAGGAAAATGTTGAGGTATATCACTGGATAAATATTCAAAGATATGCTGTTAAATTTGGATTGCTTGGAGTGAAAGGGGACAGGCATAACGGGCTGGGTGACCTTCTTTGGTGCTGAAAATCTCCAAAGTTGTGAAGCATGACAGAATGAATCCTAGTGCAAGTTAACAAAGGAAAAATTGTTTTACTACACAGTCTCGTTCATTACAAACATCCTTTCCTTTTTTGACAATCGGGATCCAGGAAGACCCCTGCAGTACAAGAACAAAAAAGATCACTGACCTGCTATGTAACCTCTCTCCCCAGATGCTGCCAGACATGCTGAGTATTTCCAGCAGTTTCTGTTTCAGAATTCTGTTGCACTGTCTCAAGATTGGGAATAGGGAATATGCAATAATCTGCATTGTAACAAAAGAATGAAATACTTTCATTTATATAGTGCTTTTCATGACCACTGGATGTCTCTAAGCGCGTTACAGCCAATGAAGCACTTTTTGAAGTGTACTCACTGTTGTGATGCAGGGAATATGAGTCATTATACACGCAACAGACCCCCACAAAAAGCAATGTAATAATGACCAAATAATCCAGATAATAGGAAATTAAAATTTATTATAAATACACATTAAAATGTTAATTCTTATTGGATGAAGCTCATAAACATCATACCAGTATATATTTAAAATGTTGAGATGAATTGTTAAACACTTTAGTTTTTATATTAAAATATAAAAATTAGAATAACAGGAACAACTGGGTCAAAGGTCAGCCAATAGAAGTAGGCAATAAAACCATGATATTCATAGCCCCAGAGACTAACAAAAATGCTGAGCAGACCAAAGATTTAACTTTTATTATTCAGTTCTGGGATGTGGGCATCACTGGCTAGGTCAGCATTTATTGCCCATCCCTAGTTGCCCTCAGAAAGGTGGTAGTGAGCTGCTTTCTTGAACCACTGATGTCCCTGAGATGTAGATGCATCCACAGTGCTGATAGGGATGGAATTCCAGGATTGTGACTCAGCAACAGTGAAGGAACTGCAATATATTTCCAAGTCAGGATGGTGAGTGATTCGGAGGGGAACCTCCAGGTGGTGGTGGTGGTGGTGGTATCTGCTGCCTTGTCCTTCCAAAGGATGGTGATTGTGGGTTTGAAAGATGCTGCTTGAGGAGACTCCTGCACTGCATCTTGTAGAGGCACACACTGCTGCCATTATTCGTCAGGGGAGGAGGTAAGCAATGTTTGTGCAAGGGATACTAATCAAGCAGGCTGCTTTGTCTTGGATAGTCCTGAGCTTCTTCAATGTTATTGGAGTTGCACTCATCGAAGCAAATGGGAAGTATTCCATTACACCTAATTTGTGCCTTGATGATGGTGGGCAGGCTTTGGCAAGTCAGAAAGTCAGTTACTTGCTGCAGGATTCCTAGCCTCTGACCTGTTTTGTAACCAGAGTATATGGCTAGTCCAGTTTAGTTTCTGGTCAATGGTAAACCCCAGGATGTTGATAGTAGGGAACTCAATGATGGTAATGCCATTGAATGTGAGAGGCCAATTCCTTGATTTCATATACAGTGAATTGAATTAGATGAAAACTAACATTTGTGATGCTAAGGACCTCTGGAGGAGGCTGAGATGGATCATCCACTCAGTACTTGTGTGTGAACATTGTAAGGAATGCTCCAGTATTCTTTCACACTGGTAAGCTGGGCTCCTCCATCATTGAAGATGGAATATTTGTGAGCCTCCTTCTCAGTTGTTTTATTGTCCGCCATCATTCATGGCTTGATATGGCAAGACTGCAGAGCTTGGTTGTAGAATTGCCTGGCATTGCCAACAGGGCTGAGTTTGCCATGGTCAATGTTGAGTATGGCAGTACTGAATATTTTTGTTTCTGGTGGCAAAAGGCACGATTTGACATAAGTTGAAGAAAGTTTTTTAGTGTTGTTCTTGTGAGCTGGAAATGCACTGCTGGAAGAAGGCAGTGGAAGCAGATTCAAATGAGGAATTATAAGGATAATTGAATAATTCTACCAAAGAATCAGCAAATGGATCCCTATGCTGTATCTTTTCTTTCCATTGTGCTAGAATCATAACACTATTTACCCATTTTACAAAAGAAAACTATCAACAGGTAAATTATAGAACTAATTTGGCATCACAAATTTGTCCAATCTATAACATACATGGTAGGCTAAGTAATAAAGGTGGTTAAGAAAGCAGATAGAATATTTTATTAACCATGACAGGTAATAAATAAGGTTAAATAAGGGAGATTGTACTAGAACTGTGTAAAACACTAGTTAGACCACAGCTAGAATGTGTACAGTTCTGATGTGTGTCACAACAAAGATATAATAGAACAGGTACAAAGCTAAAGTTTTAAAAGTTCATTTATTAGTGTCACAAATAAGCTTATGGTAACACTGCCATGAGGTCACGTGAAAATCCCTAGTCGCCACACCCCAGCACTTGTTTGACTACACTGAAGGAGAAATTAGCATGGCCAATGCACCTAACTCACACATCTTTGGCATGTAGGAGGAAACTGGAGCACTGTTCCCAGGAATGAAGAATGTCAGCAATGAGGAAAGATTGGAAAGCTTGGGGTTGCTTTCTCTGGAATAGAAGAGGCATAGGGAGATTTAATTGTGCATAAAATTATGATGGGCCTATACTGGATAGGAAGAATCCATTTCAGTTAGTAGAGAGGTAATTGAAATTGGGGGGAAACGATGGAAGAAAACTGAGAATACATTTTTCAGACGTTGTAACTTGCTGCCTAAAGTGGTGATCAGGACTGAAATCCTCATCACATTTTGAACGTACTTGCACATCCCCTTGCAGTAATCTATACGGCTACACAAGATCAGGATTGGTTTTAAAAATTCTCACGGAACTTGGACCTCACTGGCTGGCCATTTATCACCCATCCTTAGTTGCCTTTGAAAAGGAATGGATTGCTAGGCCATTTCAGAGGGCAGTTGAGAGTCAAACTACATTGCTGTGGCTCTGGATTCACATGTAGGCCAGACCAGGTAAAGACAGCAGGTTTCCCTCCCTGAAGCACATTAATGAAGCAGATGGGTTTCACCAACAGTGGTTTCATGGGCATCAGTCAATTGTTTAATTCCAGATTTTTAAAATTCAATTCAAATTCCACCATCTGTCGTGGCAGGATTTGAACCCAGGTCCCTAGAACATCATGAGAGTTTCTGGATTAATAATCTAGCCACCAGGCCATCACCTAGCTGTTTTAAACTGGCATAAACAGTGGGCAACATCCCAAATTCTATAATTCTAACAAAGCCCACAGGCCCTATTTGTGCAACTATCAATCACCATGGAGATAGCTTCGTTGAGCTGTGACCTGATGATGTGGTATATGCCAGGGTAGGGAACTGCATGTTGTTGCCCCTTCCTGAGCCTGCATTACCCACGTAGAAGACGGGAGGACATTGGCAGGCTATAGTAGAGTCACCGAGACAGCAGAGCCTGAGGGTTACCATGCAGGAACGGGCAACTGGGCAAGGGTCTCTCTGTCTGGCTGCCGGCGCTGTGATGCAGCAGGCCTGGTCACTCTGTCCAGCCGCTGGGGCCGGGAGGCAGCAGGCCCGGTCACTCTGTCCAGCCGCCAGAGCCAGCACTGTGAGGCTGCAGGCCCAGTCCCTTTGTCCGGTGGGAGCCGGGCTGCAGTAAGCCCGCTCTCTTTGTGCAGCTGCCGGGGCTGTGAGGCAGCAGGCCCGCTCCCTTTGTCCGGTAGGAGCTGGGATACCGCAGGCCGGGTCCCTTTATCCGGCCCCCGGGGCTGTGAGACAGCAGACCCGCTCTTTTGCCCGATAGGAGCTGCGATGCTGCAGGCCCACTCCCTTTGTCCGGTAGGAGCTGGCCCGCTGCAGCCCCGCTCCCTTTGTCCGGTAGGAGCTGGCCCGCTGCAGCCCCGCTCCCTTTGTCCGGTAGGAGCTGGCCCGCTGCAGCCCCGCTCCCTTTGTCCGGTAGGAGCTGGCCCGCTGCAGCCCCGCTCCCTTTGTCCGGTAGGAGCTGGCCCACGGCAGCCCCGCTCCCTTTGTCCCGCGACCCCAATGGCCGTCGGCTCTCCGGGCGAAGCCGCAGCCACAAACGGACACCGTCAGCTGACGTCACAGCCTGCGAGCCCCACCCACCGGCTCCTTTCGCATTGGTTCACTTGCCTTTAAAGGCCCGGCATAGCGGCTCTCTATTGGTCAATCCCCCTGTCACTCACAGCCCACGCCTCCCGGCACGTTCGTCCGCTCGAGCCCGGGGGGGGGGGGGGGGGGGGGTGAACGTATCCTTCCGCCAGACCGACTTCACTCACCCCCCCCACAAGAATCACTTATAACGGGCGCCCGATTTCCCCCCTCTCCCCGTTCCTTTTAACCCTATCAAAACCCAGTAGCCATCGAGCGGGGGCGACTGGGCCCCTTACACCCCGGCGGGTTGAGGAAAAACGAGCGTGAAAAACAGGGGAGGCGCTGGGGATTAGTTGTTGGCGGCGGAAGTTGGGAGGTTCTTCGGGGGAGGCAGGGAGGTGATGAGGCGCCGTGCCCTGAATGGCGACGGAGGCCAGAGAGAGAGAGAGAGAGCCAGTGAGAAATCCCTGTCAGTGTACACCTAAACACAGCCGGGCCGGCTACTGACACACACCACCCACAACATGGAACAGAGACCTACCGAATCCATCCGAGTCTCACAACTGGAGTGGGGTGGGCATTATTATTATTATTAATTAGAAAGGGAGGGGGTTGTGGGTGGGAGGGAGGGAGGGAGGGAGGGGGTGAAGAAATGTCTGAGGTGTTTTTTTTAATTAGTCTTAATTCTCTCTTCAACCCTTTCTGTCACCTGGCAGAGCTGTATTACCTGATCGCTCGCTTCCTCCTGTCTGGTCCCTGTCAGAAGTCGGCACGGGTGAGTGGATAGTCCTTGTTGTGGTGGCGGCGGCGGCCTGCGAGCTCTCACTCCCTCCCTATTTAAACCCCTCACTCACTCGCTGCTTCTCCTTTCATTAACAGATGCTGATCCAGGAGCTGGAGGAATATGAGGTAAAAACAAAACAGTCCGTGTGATCTCTCAGCCCTTCCTCCCCCCCCAGCACCACACACCCTTTTTAAACCACCCCCCCCCACACACTCTTTAATCTCGAGCCCCCTCTTCCCCTACTGATTGACATATTATTATTAATTATTTTCTCAATCTAACCCTCTCCCTTTTCCTTTTTCCTCAGCTGATCCCCAAGCGTCTGGACTGGCAAGGCAAGGAGCATCGCAGGAGCTTCCAGAGCCTGGTGAGAGAGTTTTAGGCCGAAGCGTGCAACTTTGTTTTGTTTTTGTTCTTTTCCATTCTCTCCCTCCGGTTAGATTGAATCTCCCGCAAAAAAATAAGAAAATAAAGCCTCCTCCTCTCTCCCCCACCACCCCCGTCTCTTTCGCCCCCTCCCCACAAAGGGAAGTTTAAAAAAATAACATTTCAATGCTCGGCCCACTTTGATTGCCCGTCAGAAAGAGAATTGAAAATCGTTGGTGTGAAGAAAAGTAAATAAACGCGATTTTAATTAAATATAAATGAAGGGATTTTTGTGGAGAATTGGGTTTCTGTTTGGGGGGGGGGGCGGCGAGGGTGAGCTGGTGATGACGTAGGCAGATATGGAGCTGGTCCAATGAGCGAGCGGCTCTCATCTGTTGCCGAGGCCGGCTGGAGTGTGCCGCCTTTCCTGATTGGCCGGCAGCCTCTGATACAGGAAGCTGCTGTCGAGCACGTCTCCAATTCATTAGCATTGCTTTATACTGACTGCACATAATAGACAGCTGGAATATCTTACAGCAATGACTGCTCCATTGTTTGCCATCTTTTCCCTTTTTCTTTCCACCACCATCACCACCTCCCCATTCCAATTTATCACTGTGCTGCAACACTTCGAAGAGATGTTCCTGTGCATGTGAAGAAATGTTTGGTGATGTGTGCTTTTTGTCACATCAGTCTTTGTTACAGAAATAGTCCACTAACACACATATATATAGTACAGAATAATGTGCAGAGATGTTTGGAAGGATAATTAAAATTATATCATTTTTCATTCTCAACCTATTCCATTTCAGTGCAATTATTTTAATTAAATAATGAGCTTTTTTCATTTTGTTGTAATTTTGCACTGACTTATGTGCTTTGTTCGGTGATTAGAAATGAAATTTATTCAATGGTATTTTTCCAAATAAATAATTTACGTTTTTTAAATAGTATGGTGGATTATTATTTGTTAATTCATTTATTTTCACTGAGCTCTTTTTAAATTTAAGTACTAAACAAACTAAAACTTTTTAAACCATGCAGACCCTTCAAGTTTACAATTGTGCATTTTTATAGATAAATATTAGACTTTTTTTGCAAGTGTTAAAAACCTGTCTCATTAATTAAGTCAGAAAATTGATTTAATTTCACAGGTATATATATTTCATAAATTATAATTTATTTTTGAATTCCCAGGAGTTCCCCCTCAGTGGATGCTTGTGAATGCAATCACTTCTAGCATATTACTGGCTTTGCCCTACTAGTCACAGATGTTCATAAAGATCATTCCCAGTTATTAAATGTTACGTGGAAGCTGGTGTGGATTTCTCCTAAACAGTGCATCAATATCTATGGTTCACTACATTTGCAATCAACATTCTTGAATCCTCTTTGACTGTATTACCCCAACATGGTGAATTGTCATTAGGTCTGATCTAGACAGTAAGTCTTTAGCAGTTTGAATCCCCAGAGCTCAAAATCTAAAGGTTTTTACTGGCCTCGTCCACATGCCGCAACTAGATCCTGCACTTGAGGTGTACCAGTGTGCAGTTGGATGCAAAGCTGGGCCTTGTTTGGAAGTGTCTGGTAGTGGATGTTGCACAATAAGAAGTTTCATAACATCAGGTTAGTGGATACGTAGTGGATACTTGACCAAATAAAAGCCATTGAGGATCTTGTAATATTAGGATAAAAAATGTCTTACAGAATATGAATTGTTCATCTGGCTGCAAGATGTTTGAGCATTGTGCTTCAATCAAGTGAACGTTTAGTTTGACACTGAATGAAACATTTGCCCATTTTTGGCTATTTTAAATCCTGTATGTGTGTTGCACTTGGCATTATTGTAACAGCGATTTGGATTGTCATGGTGAATCCTTATAATTTGCATGCAGCGGTGACTCATTTGTTTTGCAAATTGAACTTGGGATAGCAGAAGCACAGTTGGTTCATGAAGTTTCAATGATGTACAGTATTGTTTGGATTTTATGACAGTTGAAGATTTATAATGCAATGGGAATCAAATTTCTTTTTGCCATGAGTTTTTATTTGATTTTTAATAAACTATGCTTTCTCTTGTAAGCTTATACCAAATTGCATCAGAAATCTAGGCCTTGAAGAAAGATAATGTACTGAGAACATTATGGAAGTATTATGTAATGTGAAAGCTGGAATTTACATTGAATATTATAAGTAACCGTATGTTTAAGCCTATATAAGAATTTGCATGAAGCTTACGTTGTCATTCACAGTTGCATCTAATGAGTCTATGGTATTGTGCAACCGTAAGATACTATTATGCATTTTGATATGAGAAATAGACTTGTGCAACTTTTTCAGAAACAGCAAGTTGAATTTCATGTATGTGTAATTACAGCCTGTTTTATTGTGCAATAGTTTTTGAGAGTTCTCAGTAAGTGCAGTTCTAAAAAGGACCTTTTTGTAAGTGACTGATACTGAATTTATAGGGAGATGAAGGAATAACTAATTTAAGTTTTTTAAAAAAAGTAATTAGAATTCTCATGCCAAGGGTGTGTAAGTATGTGCCAAAGCATTCATGAAGCACTTGGCACAAAGGAAAGGTGGAACTCTTTTTACTGAATTTGTAGCAGTTAACTAAGTTTTTTTAATTGTTAAGTATTTAATGTGATTTGAATCAAAATTGTCTTATGTAATAATTTTTGGGCAATTCTAATCATGTAGTGTAAATTCTTGTTGATAACAATGTTTACTTGTGCTTCATTTAAAAGTTGATAAAGTTCATATTTCTGTTCATTGCTGAGATTATAATTGACTCTGAATTTTAAACTGATGTACTAACAGTATAGTTTTGAGTGAAATTGTTCTTTCAAAGAACAGCCACTTTACAGAAATTTGTAGTACCTGTAGAAATGTACTTTTTTTTTGTTCAATTTTTTTTGTGGCAACAAGTTTGAGTTGTAGCAAGTTCCAATTGACAATCAATAAATAACATTTGATGTTCAATACATGTTAGTTGGTCTAAATGTTACAAGCATTGTTTTAAAAAAAATTGAGACGAGCTCTCAGTTTTAGCTGTTGCCTTTTGAGTGCTGATCAAAAATCTTGCACTAAAAAAGAAAAATTGATATAGGTTGTTTTTTTAACTTGTGTGTTGGCTGCCAAAAGTGTTTGCTGAAATTTTGCATCAGTTTTGTTTTGGCGTTAGAACTGTTTCAAAACAAAATGGTTAATCTGAAAAAATATGTTAAAGTAAAGTTTAATTATTTATTAATCATAAATAGGCTTGCATTAACACAGCAATGAAGTTACTGTGAAAATCCCCTGTTCGCAGCACTCCGGTGCCTGTTCAAGTATGCTGAAGGCCAGTGCACCTAACTAGCATATCTTTCAGTCTGTGAGGAAACCAGAGTACCCGGAGGAAACCCATGCTTACATGGGGAGAATGTGCAAATTCTACACAGTCAGTGACCCAAGCCAGGAACTGAACTTGTCTTTCTGGCACTGTGGGGCAACAGTGCTAATCACTCTGCCAATGTGCCACCTATTTTACTATTTTTGCATCTGTGAAGCATTTTGAAGCTCTAATTGATACAAGAGTAGCATTTGTAATTCTGGAGTTAGGCTGGTGATTCTGACTCCGCTAGGAAATGATTTCTTCTGAAGGCATAATATGCACGATTGCTTCTAGTAGGCAATCTCAAAGCATCTAAATTTTGTACAACATGGAAGAATGACTCCAGCCTGGAGTGAAACTGCAAAGGTCATCTGCATGGTAATATGAGTTTTCCAGCTGCTTGTGACAGTAATTACTATCTATACCCATTTTGTATCAATTATGTCGAACAACTTAATGCAAGTTATATCAGGTTGTCCTCAACGAGCTGAGAGGAATATGACACTTAATTGTATCTGGCTACTTTCTTGTTTTCCGTGAGTTCCTGTACCACAAGTTTTTAAATCGCTGACTAGATCTTTTTTGCAGCACTAACTCCTATCCGAATGAGGTTAATTTTCTGTTGTGAACTTGTGCCTACTACACCCTGGACTAAGAACATTGCATTTCACTTAAGAAAACGTTTGTCCCCGTAACATGGAAAGGAATCAAGCTCAAGATGAATGGTTACCACTAAGACACTGATCTCATCCATTCTTTTCAGGTTGATTCAATCTAATAGTTGTAAGATAAAAATTCCAGGAGCAGTGATGAATTGAATGATACAATTAAGGTTCAGAATCTTAATTTATAAATCTCTGGAATTATTTCTAATATTCCAGAATTAGTTAGCCTTCAGTAGGATCCTGACCATGCATCACATGAAATTATGCTTTGTAGCTTGGTCTCTTCAGCTTTAGTAAAATCTGAATGACTGCTACAATGAAAGAATTTTACACTTTGAATACTGGACTGTGTCGTTACTGCAAAAGAAGTTACACTTGTGTCATTTTTGATGGTGAAATTTATAGCATTTTGTCACAAACAGTAAACAGAAGAAATGATACCTGGATTTAATTTGCCAAAAAAAACTAACAAATTAGAATTTATCTGAAGTTGGTAGGCAGGTCAAGCAAATGTTCTATTCTATTTCACTATATAAGGGTGAGTTTGTGTGGCTAATCTACAACTGCCTTTTTTTTTACTATTGTTAATAAAGTATAATTCTGATATGTCCTTCTGGCTTTTGCATATTTACTCCACAGGTGAGAGGCACAAATTTAATGCCAACTTAGTTGCTAAAGTCAGTGGCCCATTTGTGCTATGTGGATAGTTGGATTTATTGAGCTGTTAGGGTGAGAGAGAGAGACAAAGGCAAGCTAGAGAGATAGCTAATCTTATTGGTAAATAGTCCAACCTAATTTACTTAAACTTTAATTTAAAAGATTTTTGCTGGTTGTGTTCCATGCTGCAATCCCTGAAGAAAAAGCATATCTGGGATTAGTGAAAACTTTCAATGTGTCTTGTGTTTAATGATACTTATGAAATTTGAGAAAATGTAAATACAGGTGTCATCTACATTTTTTGCATCAATTTCTTTATTAATGGTAAGAAATTTAATTTTATGAAACGTAAAGCTTAAACTTTTTACAAATGTCTAATATATACTAAGAGTTTTTTCAAATTTAGTCTTCTGCTCCTCTAATGAGTTACAGTAATGTGCAAATTATTTGATTAAAATGGACTTGCTGAAAAGTGAGTGCCAACATAATTTATTTTGTTTTTTTATTTAGGTTGCAGCTAATAAACATGTATCTTCAGATCATTTGCTGCAAATCTGTCAGCAAATTGGCCCCCTATTGGATAAAGAAATCCCACCCAGTGTCCCTGGAGTGCAGACATTACTGGGAGTGGGACGACAGTCATTGTTACGGACTAAGAAAGGTATCTCAAATAGAAGATGCATTTTCTTTAGTGTGTTCCTAATTTTGGGACTTCTGTTACGTGATAAAATAAATTAATTATGTTAAATATGTTAGTTATTTTGTGCAAAAGAATATAGCATTTATTGTACATTTAGTGTCTTTTAAAAATCTCCATGTGCAGTTACTGAAAGATGACTAAAATGAGAAACTAATTAGTGAAAGCATCAACTTTGACACGTCACACATACACTTTATAATCTTGTTGGTAAAGATGGAAAATGATACTGCACCATTAGGCAGCTGCAGTCTGTCATTTTTAAAAGTCATTTTTTTTCTTTAGTTGCAAAGTAACTAATTAATGTGAAACAACCCAGTAACTTCATGTGATGTGTGTGGAATTGGATAGTTAAATTGAGTCTTCCAGTGTTAAATGTGACCCCTGCTTACTCAAAAATCTGACGGTTGTTAATCATCATCTAAAATCTGAATGCAATTAAATTTGCCTACAATCTTTGGTATTACAAAGATGACTCAATTTATATGTACTTTGTTCAATCACTTTCCAAACATTGGGTACACAGATTTTGTACTGCAAATCACATGCTTTAATAGTAACTTTTAATTGCAGATTGCAAACATGTAGCATGGAAAGGCTCAGCTTTTGCTGCTCTTCATCGCGGCAGACCACCCGAACCACCTGCGAACTATGGGAAATCTCCAAATATTGGTAAGTTAGAAAAGTAGGGACTACTTTAAAGGCACCTCACCAACTTGCTATCTCCCTTCCTTTTGTACGGAAAAATTATTTGGGAATGACAGTGGTGGAAAGAACTATCGATGAAATAATGGGATCTTGATAACTGGGCCAATGGGCTGAGGAATGGCAGATAGAGTTTAATGTCGATAACTGCGAGGTGTTGCATTTTGGTAAGACAAACCAGCGCAGGATTTACATAGTTAATGGTAGAGCCTTGGGGAATGTTGTTGAACAGAGACCTAGGGGTGCTGGTACATAGTTTCTTGAAAGTGGCATTACAGGTAGACAAGGTGGTGAAGGAGGAGTTTGGCACACTTGCCTTCATCGGTCAGAGCATTGAGTACAGGAGTTGGGAGGTTATGTTGCAATTGTACAAGACATTGGTAAGGCCACATTCTAGTCGCCCTGCTGTAGGAAGGATGCTATTAAATTTGAAAGGGTGAAAAAAAGAGTTATGAGGATGTTACCAGAATTGGAAGGTTTCGATTATAAGGAGAGGCTGGAACTTTCCCTGGAACATAGGAGGATGAGGAGTGACCTTTTGGTGGTTAATAAAATCACGAGGGACGTAGGTAAAGTGAATATCCAAAGTCTTTTCTCCAAGGTAGAGAAGTCCAAAACCAGGGAGTATAGGTTTCAGGTGAGAGGAGAAAGATTTAAAAGGGACCTGAGGGGCAGCCTTTTCACACTAAGGGTGGTGTGTGTATGGAATGAGCTGCCAGAGGATGTGGTAGAGTTGGGTACAATTGCAACATTTAAAAGACAATTAGATAGGTATATCAATGGGAAGGGTTTAGAGGGATATGGGCCAAGCGCAAGTAAAAGTTCAGTTTAGGAAACTTGGTCGGCATGAACAAGTTGGTCCAAAAGGCCTGTTATTATGCTGTATATCTCTGACTCTATGAATGGGGGCTTCAGTTTCACATTTCTTGCTGGTATATAATAAGTATTCAGTTGTTAAAATCCTTGAATGCAAACTGAAGTATCTCTTAAGTTGTAATTCCTGTGGCTTTCTGGATCATTTAGAAATTGGTTGTTCTTGGACAGGTCCTCCGGTCAAACTGGAATTTTTAAAACTGCTGCTAATGAGAATACCTTCATGCTGCAAGCAGAGTCAGAAATGAAATTAAATCTAAACAGGTGCTGGGAAGGGAAATAAAGCTATAAAACTATCTAGCTTGACATTTCTCTTCTTGTTTAAATTGCTGACTGATAATAGGTTGTATATCAGGTAATAGCTAGTCAAAGTTTATTTTTGTGTTCTGGTTTAAGGAGCTGCAATAAATTATTCTTGAGCCTGATTTAATTATCAAAATGGCACAGTAATTTTAGTGCAATTTAACTGTATGATATAGAATTGGCTGATGCAGGTTCATATCACAATGAAGGGGTTCACATCATTTCAGGACCATTGCACATTTAGAAATCATTTTTTAAAAATGCAGCAAATACTTTTTTCCTCTCTCTCTACATAAGCATATATTGCCATGGTTGTTTTTATCATGTGAGACCCCATAGATATTCAACATTTCTTATTATTTGCTATTTCAGTGAACATTACCAATGTCAAACAGCTGACTGGATTTGGACGGCGCAGTCATGTCTTCCCTGTTATTGTGTACCAGCATGTGAAAATGTACAAGAGGATACTTGGGCATCTTTCCTCTGTGTACTGTGTAGCTTTTGACCGTACAGGGAGGAGAATTTTCACGGTGAGAAAACTGCTGGGCGTTCTGTAAGAGCAATCAGCAATAAATGAAGATTGTAGTATCTATATTGTTGTAGAGAGTCCAATGGTAATTTTGTTGCTCAAAGATATGGTGCATCACTACAAAAAAATCGTCTAATTTCAAAAGCATTTAAAAATTGCAGGAGAATTTTGTTCTATCTAGAGTGCAAACGCAATGCATTTAACATAGTTCAGTTTAGGAAGCTTGGTCGGCATGGACGAGTTGGTCCGAAAGGCCTGTTACTGTGATGCTGCTTACGATAAATTTGACAATACAATATTTTCTAAATCTGTATGGTACGTTGAGTAATTTTCATGGGGGTGCAAGTCCCCAGTTGTGAATTCTTTCTGGACCAGTTGGAGGTTGGGCAGATCTGCATTTTTTCAAAAATTACAATATACTTGATGAAACTGCTGCAAAGCTATTTTCCACCAGAACTTTCTCAGTATGTTAGAAATTATTTTATTTAAAATGGGGAAAAAAAACAATTACTTACTAGTTTCTTCTGGCTGTTCCCAAAGGAAGGAGCTGGGAATTTACAAGCCAATTGATACACAAACCTTTAGCAACAGCACTTATTTTCCAGTTAATTTCAGGTTATATGTCACAATTGGGCAAATTGTTGGCATTTATGACTCCATTTGATTGCACATTTAGGGTACCTTCATTTTTAGTCTTGTGCACGAATGTATTATCTATGTTTAAAATTTGAAGTTTTGTACATTTGTGCAGCAATTGCCAGAGATTATAAAACAGTTTTGACACTTGACCAAATAATTGGACATTAATGTATTGTGACTTAAACTTGTGTTACGTGCAACTTCTATTCCAAAACTTTATATCTACCATACTATTTCTAGGGTTCAGATGATTGCTTGGTGAAGATTTGGGCCACGGATGATGGACGACTCCTGTCTACTTTGCGTGGG
This sequence comes from Carcharhinus amblyrhynchos, assembly GCF_965287045.1. Lineage (NCBI taxonomy): Eukaryota > Metazoa > Chordata > Chondrichthyes > Carcharhiniformes > Carcharhinidae > Carcharhinus > Carcharhinus amblyrhynchos. The sequence continues at coordinate 138,573,562 of NC_137327.1, forward strand.
CATTCAGCTGAGATTTCTGATATGGCTGTTAATTACGAGAACACATTGATTGCAGCGGGCAGCTGTGATAAAGTGATTCGTGTTTGGTGCTTGCGAACATGCGCTCCTGTTGCTGTGTTACAAGGGCATACTGGATCTATAACCTCTTTATTGGTAATGAAATTGCATTCTTCTCCCTTCTCTACTTGTGTCTTCTGAATTGCCTACTTTTGACCAGAGCAGAGAGTACTTTTCAATGCATAATACAATGAAAAATGAAATGAGCTCTAAATAATCATGTTGCTTCTCTTAAATAGTATGCTGTAGCATCATAAAACCATTGATGCAGCACAGCTGAAGGTTATTCAGCCCATGATCCATGTTCTAACTCTTCTAAAAGAGCCAGCCAACTTGTCCCACTCCATACTCAATTTCCACTTTTTTCCCTTTCTAATATTTATCCAATTCCCTTTTTCCCTTCTGCAAATTATTCAATCTGTTCCATAATCTTTTTGGCAGCATATTGCAGATCACCATAACTCATTGTATGACAATCTGCTGTGATTTTTCTTTCCATGTGTCATGTGAAATTTGAAATATGGATTTGTATAGTGACGCATTTGGACAGGGGGAATTGAGGACATTTTTCTCTTGTTGCCTCTTATTTTTTTACCAATCACCTTATTTCTACCCCTGGTTGCTTACTTTTCTGTCATTGGAATCAGTTTACCTTTACTCTGTCAAATGTTTCAAAATTGTGAACAGTAGTGTCAAATCTTCCTATGACCTTCTGTGCACTAAGAGCAGTCATCCCAGTTTCTCCACATAACTGAAGTGTTTCAACCTTGTATTCTCTGCATGCTGTTAAACCTTTGATACCCTCCTTAAATTTTCGTGGAAATTATCTCACTTGTCCAGGTGAAGCCTAACCAGCCTTTTATAAATGTTTAACATAGAACACTACAGCACAAACAGGCCCTTCGGCCCACGAGTTGCGCCGATCACATCAACACCTACCAATCTATAGACCTATCTATAACCCCCAATCCCATTAAATCCCATATACTCATCCAGAAGTCTTTTAAAAGACCCCAGCGAGTTCGCCTCCACCACCACTGACGGCAGCCGATTCCATTCACTCACCACCCTCTGAGTGAAAAACTCACCCCTAACATCACTTCTGTACTTGCCTCCCCGCACCTTAAATCTGTGTCGTCTCGTAGCGACCATTTCAACCCAGGGAAATAGCCTCTGGGAATCCACCCTATCTATTCCTCTCAACATTTTATAAACTTCTATCAGGTCGCATCTCAACCTTCATCTCTCCAGGGAGAAGAGTCCCAGCTCCCTCAACCTAACTTCATAAGGCATGCCTCCCAGTCCAGGCAACATCCTTGTAAATCTCCTCTGTACCCTTTCAATAGCTTTTACGTCCTTCCTATAGTGAGACGACCAGAACTGCGCACAGTACTCCAAGTGAGGCCTGACAAGGGTCTTATAAAGTTGCAGCATTACCTCCCAATTCCTAAACTCAATCCCTCGATTAATGAAGGCCAGTACACCATACACCTGCTTGACCACATCCTCCACCTGCGAGGCCGATTTAAGAGTCCTGTGGACCCGGACCCCAAGATCCTTCTGCTCTTCAACACTACCAAGACTCCTGCCCTTGATAGTGTACTCGTTCATCCCATTGGTCCTGCCAAAATGGACGACTACACATTTATCCGCGTTGAGGTCCATCTGCCACTTCTCCGCCCAGTCCTGCATCCTATTTATGTCCTGCTGCAACTTCTGACATCCTTCCAGACCATCCACAACACCACCGACCTTCGTGTCATCAGCGAACTTACTAACCCATCCCTCCACTTCCTCATCCAGGTCATTTATGAAAATGACAAACAGCAAGGGTCCTAGAACAGATCCCTGGGGCACTCCACTGGTGACTGACCTCCATGCTGAAAAAGACCCATCCACAACCACTCTCTGCCTTCTGCAGGCAAGCCAGTTCTGGATCCACAAGGCCAAAGGCCCTTGGATCCCATGCCCTCTCACCTTCTCAAGAAGTCTTGCATGGGGGACCTTATTGAACGCCTTGCTGAAGTCCATGTACACCACGTCCACTGCACTTCCTTCGTCAATGTGTTCAGTCACATTTTCGAAGAACTCAACTAGGCTCGTAAGGCACGACCTGCCCTTGACAAAACATAATACCCTCGTCCTTGTACTCTTCAATTATTTATAAAACCAAGGATCTTGTATTTTTTTCATAAATCTTTTTCTGATTTATTTTGTGTACATCATCTCCAGCATCCCCTTTTAAAATTATACTATTTTGTTTATATTGACTTGCCTCTTCTCATTCTCCTGATCAAGAGGCATTACTTCACATGTCCCTACTTTAAATTTAATCTGACATATGGCTATCCATTATACCGGTCTGTTTCTCTTCCTCCTTACTGTTCACTGCTTTTCCAATTTTCATGTCAGTTGTAAATCTCAGTCATTAATATATGTCAAAAGAACAATAGATCATAGAACATAGAAAAACTACAGCACAAACAGGCCCTTCGGCCCACAAGTTACGCCAATCATATCCCTTCCTACTAGGCTTACCTATAACCCTCAATCCTATTAAGTCCCATGTACTCATCCAGAAGTCTCTTAAAAGACCCTATCGAATTTGCCTCCTCCGCCACCAGTGATGGCAGCCAATTCCACTCACCCACCACCCTGTGAGTGAAAAACTTACCCCTGACATCTCCTCTGTACCTACTCCCCAGCACCTTAAACCTATGTCTCTTGTAGCAACCATTTCAGCCCTGGGAAAAAGCCTCTGAGAATCCACTTGATCTATACCTCTCAACATCTTATGCACTTCTATCAGGTCACCATTCATCCTTCGTCTCTCCAAGGAGAAAAGACCGAGCTCCCTCAACCTGTCCTCATAAGGCATGCCACCCAATCCAGGCACCATCCTTGTAAATCTCCTCTACACCCTTTCAATAGCTTCCACATCCCCCCTGTAATGAGGCAACCAGAACTGAGCACAGTACTCCAAGTGGGGTATGACTAGGGTCTTATAAAGCTGCAGCATTATCTCCAGACTCCTAAACTCAGTTCCTCGATTGATGGAGGCCAGTACCCCATACGCCTTCTTAACCGCATCCTCTACCTGCGAGGCTGATTTAAGAGTGCTATGGACCCGAACCCCAAGGTCCTTCTGATCCTCTACACTGCTAAGAGTCTTACCCTTGATATTATACTCCTTCATCCCATTTGATCTGCCAAAATTGACCGCTACACATTTATCCGGGTTAGAGTCCATCTGCCACTTCTCCGCCCAGACTTGCATTCTATCTATGTCAGGCTGCAACTTCTGACATCCCCCCAAACTATCCAGAACACCACCAACCTTTGTGTCATTGGCAAACTTACCAACCCATCCCTCCACTTCCTCGTCCAGGTCATTTATAAAAATCACAAACAGCAAGGGTCCCAGATCAGATCTCTGGGGCACTCCACTGGTGACTGACCTCCATGCAGAAAAAGACCCATCTACAACCACTCTCTGTCTTCTGCAGGCAAGCCAGTTCTGGATCCACAAGGCAACAGCCCCTTGGATCCCATGCCCTCTCACTTTCTCAATAAGCCTTGCATGGGGGACCTTATTGAACGCCTTGCTGAAGTCCATATAAACCGCACCTACTGGTCTTCCTTCGTCAATGTGTTTAGTCACATTTTCAAAGAACTTAACCAGGCTTGTAAGGCATGATCTGCCTTTGACAAAGCCGTGCTGACTACTTTTGATCATACTAAACTTCTCTAAATGTTCATAAATCCTGTCCCTCAGGATCTTCTCCATCAGCTTACCAACCACTGAGGTTAGACTCACTGGTCGGTAATTTTCTGGGCTATCCCTGTTCTATTCCTTGAATATAGGAACCACATCTGCAATCCTGTAATCTTCCGGAACCTCTCCTGTCTCCATTGATGACGCACAGATCATCGCCAGAGGCTCTGCAATCTCTTCCCTCGCCTCCCACAGTAACCTGGGGTACATCCCATCTGGTCCCGGTGACTTACCTATCATGATGCTATTCAAAATTTCCAACACATCCTTTTTCTTAATGTCCACATACTCAAATCTTTTTAGTCCGCCGCAATCCTGCAGTATAACCAACTAGATCTTTTTCCATAGTGAATACCGAGGTAAAGTATTCATTAAGCACCTCTGCTATTTCTACCGGTTCTGTACAAACTTTCCCATCTTCACATTTTATCGGTCCTATTCCTTCACATCTCAGCCTTTTACTCTTCACATATTTGTAGAATGCCTGAGGGTTTCCCTTAATCTTATCTGCCAAGGCCTTCTCATGAACCCTTCGGACTCTCTTAATTTCCTTCTTAAGTTCCTTCCTACAAGCCGTATACTCCTCTAGATCCCTGACATCGCCTAGCTCTCTGAACCTTTTGTATGCTTTCCTTTTCTTTTTGACTAGGTTCATTACAACTTTCATGCACCACGGTTCCCGTAACCTACCAAAACCTCCCTGTCTCATCGGAACATTGTCGTGCAGAACTCCAGACAAACATTCCTTGAAAATCTGCCGCCTTACTTTGGTACATTTCCCTGAGAATACCTCCTTCCGATTTACTCGTCTAATTTCCTGCCTGATGGCTTCATATTTCCCTTTACTCCAGATAATCAGTTTCATAGCTTGCCTGATCCTATCCCTTTCCAATGCTAGCGTAAGGGAGATAGAGTTATGATCACTATCCCCAAGAAGCTGTCCCACTGAGAGGTCCGACACCTGTCCAGGTTCATTAGCCAGTAGCAGATCACGTACAGCCTCTCCTCTTGTAGGCTTATCCACATACTGTGTCAGGAAACCCTCCTGAACACACCTAACAAACTCCTCCCCATCCAAACCCCTTACCCTAGGGATATTCCAATCGATATTTGGGAAATTAAAGTCTCCCATCACGATAACTCTGTTATTACTACATCTTTCCAGGATCTGTTTCCCTATCTGCTCCTCAACATCTCTGTTACTATTGGATGGCCTATAGAAAACACCCAGCAAAGTTATCGAACCCTTCCTCTTCCAAACAGACTGACACTTGAGGAATACCACTGTACCCTTTCCTCTAGTCTAAAAACAACTGCTCACCAGTACTCTGTTTTCTGTCTCATAAACAGTTTTGTATTCATTGCCCATTTAATCCTACAGGCTTCAAACTTGCTAACAAATTTATTACCTGGCATTTGACCAAATTAATTCTGGAAGTCAATATACATATCAACTGTACTACCTTCATCAACCTTCTCCAATCAGATGCAACTTTCTTTATTAACAAATTGACATTAATTTAATAAACTTGTTCTTATAAGCGTCAATACTATTCCATGTAAATGCTTCTAAAAGTATCCTTGACAGTGATAATAGGCTGATAGCTTACCTCTCTCCTTGTTTGATCAGGGATGTAAAATTTGCAGTCTTTCTTTACAAATTTTACCTAAGGAACATTGAAAGATTGTGGCCAGATACTAGCAATTCCCACCTTAGAATTCTACGATGTAGTTTATCTGGACTGGGTGGCGCTTCTCCTTAAGCACTACCAACCTTTGATCACATCCTTATCTATTTTTATTTTGCCCAATTTCTCTACTTCACCTAGTATGGCAGAATGTTCTTAGTGCGACCAGATTCAAAGTACTCATTTAATATCACAGCTATGCCTTCTGTCTCCATTAGGTGACCAATATTTCTAGCCCTAATTTGCTTTCACACTTCATGAAAGGGATCAAAAAGTATTTTTACGTACATTCCTTCCTGCTCTTGTTTTATTTTTCAGTTGTCCGTGTACCCTTTTCAGCATGCTTCACTACTGAATATGAACCCAGCATTTATAATGTGCTTTATTTTTCTGATGCATTTTAATCTTTGTTTTCAGTTGTGAAGGAAGCTCTGGATTTGGATGCCTTTTCTTTCCTCATTGTAGAAATATGTTTAGTTTGCATCTGAGCTACCCATTGCTTGTATTTGGCAGTCTTTGATACCAATTCATCTAAACCAAATTTATTTTCAAATCACTGAAATTAACCCAGCTCAAGTTTGATATTTTCACAATTGATTTTTCCGTTGCGTTTTTGTCCTAACGATTTGGCTAATGAATATGAAAATGTTTACTGCAGTAGACCCATGGCTGACTAAGGAGTTGGTGCTTGCAAAAGGTGAGGAGGGATATAGGAAGTAATTTCTCTCCACTTCTGTAAATCCAATTTGCAGATTAAAAAAAAATTCCTGTGTTTAGATTTAATAATAATTCAATTTTCTATGCTCCAGTTTTGCCCAGGGACCAGAGGAAAAACGCGTTACTTGACATCCACAGGGGCTGATGGAACCATCTGCTTTTGGCAATGGAATACAGAGACCATCAAATTTAAGTAGGTTTCTTGCAAAGTGTATCTTTGCTGCTTTGTCATCATGAATCTGCTGGCTTTCATTTGCAACTTCTATTCATTCACCATTTTTAGTTTATGTTTTTACACGCTGCACATTTGTGAATATTGGTGTGTTGAATGAAGCTACCAGTGTCATTTGGTAACTCGTTGTTTTAGCTTTGACTTGCAGATGCTTGAATTATATGTTTGAATGATGTTCCTCAGCTGTAATATTCAGTGTTAGTTTTATGCTTACTGTATCTACTCATAATAATCGTAGAATTGTTACGGTGCAGAAGGAGGCCATTTTGCTCATCATGTCTATGATTGCTCTCCAAACAAGGGTAGTGGCTTAATGCCATTCCCTTGCATTTTCCTGTACCCCTGTATGTTGTTTCTGTTCAAGTGATCATTTAATGCTCTTTTCAATGTCTTGATTGAACCTGTCTCCACCACACTTGCAGGCAATGCGTTCCAGACCCAAACCACTTATTGTGTGAAAAAGTTTATCTCATATTGCATTTGCTTCTTTTGCAAATCATTTTAAATCTGTGCCCTATCATTCTTGATTCTTTTATGAGCGGAAACAGTTTTTTCCTATCTATCCCATCCAGCCTCCTCATGATTTTGAACATCTGTATCAGCTATCCTCTTTGTTGTCTTCTCTACAAGGTAAACAGTCCCAGTTTCTGCAATCCATCCTCATAACTGGAACCATTCTTGTAAACCTCTTCTGACTATTTCCAGTGCGTTCACATTCTTCCTATAGTGTGGCAACAAGAACTACACAATTCCAGCTGAATTCTAACTGCTATCCTGTATAGGTTCAGCATAACCTCCTTACTCTTGTACTGTGTGCCTAAAGTCCAGCATATACTGTATACATCAATAAGTGCTCCCTCCCTCTCTCCTCCCCCCACCCCTTTTGATAATCACATATACACCCGGGTCCCTCTACTCCTCACCACCTTAAGAATTTTATACCTAATTTTATTTCATCCTACCAAATGCATCACCTCACACCTCCTCTTCATGTTGAACTTCACCTGCCACCTATCTGTCCACTTCATAACTTGTTGATGTCCTTTTGAAGTTCTAGAGCTTCAAAACAAGAACAGATTAGCTGTACATTTATTTCCGATTCATCAGCCCATATTTTTTTGATGTGACTACTAATTTTGTCCTGAATAATTACTTATAGAAGCTTGCCCGTCACTAACAACTGTTGGGTTATTTCTAATATGCATTGGCATCTCACTTACATGACAGAGCATTAGTAGGAAATTAAAAATGAGCTGTTGCCAGTTTCTCCTCTTCCATCTCTATTTCAGTGATAAATGGTAAGATTGGAAAAATCAAAAATGTCTAACCAATAACCACACTTAAATCAATCAGTTTGCGAGCTTCCTGTCAGTTTTGTACCTACTGGAACGGTATCAAGACCTATTCAAGTAGTTGTTTTGGGTTTGCTACATTAAAGCTGACCAATATTGTTGGTATCCTTAAGATTAGTCTTGAGTACTATTGGTTAAACCATTAAACATGTTTTTAATTGTTACTGCAGTAAGGATCAAATGATAGTGTTTGTCTGTAACATTAGTCTGAATCAAGGAAGGAGTGAAATCAATTCAGTGAATCAAAGCTACCTCTTCAGATGGCATGCTATTGCCAGCAATGAATTGATGACTTTTTCATGGTCACAAAAACAAATTCTCATTCAATTTTGATTTCATAGCGTTAAAGTGAATGATAAACAATCACTTCTACTCCTGTGTCTTCAGCACTCAGATTTATAGACATCCAGTCTCAGTCTCTGACACCCAAGCACTATCTAATTTGATGTTGCTGCAATAACAGGATCACACTTGTGTGCATGACACTTAAAAATAATCTCATCATAACTTCAGCATCACGTGCAACTAATTGCAATTTGCTGTTGTTGTTAATGAAGACAAAATATCACAGTTATTCCCACAAACACATAGGAGAGCCTAAAACTACAGGGTATAGGTTTAAAGCAAGAGGGGAGAGAGACAGAAGTGTCCAGAGGGTCAGTTTTTTCACTCGAGGGTGGTGATTGTCTGGAACAAGCTGCCAGAAGTAGTAGTAGAAGCAAGTACAATTTTATCTTTTAAAAAGCATTTAGATAGTTACATGGGTACGATGGGTTTAGAGGGATATGGGTCAAATGCGGGCAACTGTGATTAGCTTAGGGGCTTTAAAAATAAGGGTGGCATGGACAAGTTGGCTGAAGGGCCTGTTTCCATGCTGTAAACGCCTCTGACTCGATGACTAAAGATGAATGTTAGCCAGGAAGCTGGGAGGCTTAGCAGCTCTTCATCAAACAGACATGATTCTTCTATGTTCTGATGTGGATATGCCGGCGTTGGACTGGAGTAAACACAGTAAAAGGTCTGACAACACCAGGTTTAAGTCCAACCGATTTATTTGGTTTCACTAGCTTTCGGGGTTAGTCCCTTTGTCAGGTGAATGGAGAGTTCTGGCCTCAGACAGAGGATATAAAGCACCCTTCCATGTTCACCATGACTGGCAGATGGATCTTCAGCTTAATGTTGCAACTGAAAGACCTGTTTGTACATAGCTCCTAAATGCATAGAAATTGCTTGATAGTAATGTGATTTTCATTTGCTAATGCTGTGACTTTGCATTGGATAAAAATTAATGTTCTAACTTCACAGTGAACACCCGGTGAAATTTACAGATAGATCCAGGCCAGGAAGTCAAATTTCTTGCTCATCTTTCAGTTCTGGTAAGATTTTCTTAGTTTCACTGGGAAAAGCTTTTTGAGTACGTGCCCTCATCACCACACTCATAACCAGAACAAAATAAAAGTTGGAGACTATGACAGGCTTATCCAAAGGGACAATGAGTTTTTTGGATTGAACATAAACGTGGAAAAAACAATGGTATGACTGTAAACGGCAATGGAAAAGTGAAGATTGAAAGCGCTGAGATAGAAGCACTGGGCATATTCAAGTATCTTGGTTTGATAATACAAACCAAAGTTGCATCCAGGAGTGAAATCCAGATTAACTTGCATATAACAAAAGATGTGACCAGTGACTTTTATGTAGCATCAGATAGCCAAGTATGGACGTTGTAAACAGTCTTGACAGCCTTTTGTTGGCAACAATTGGAGGCAAAATTAAAGGTAAAAATAGAAGAGGAAAAAGAAAACTCGAATGTGTAGGTAACATTGAGGGTGAGTGACGTTGAGATATGGACTGAAAGAGACTTGAGGGGAGCTAAAGAAGCAAACTGTCAACAGCCCACTAAAGCTGTGATAATGAATCGCAGAGGTGATAACGGATGCCTTAGTAATTATTTATCAGTATTCACTGGACTCCAGGGAAGTACCGGAAGATTGGAAAATGGCTGATGTTACGCCGCTGTTTAAAAAAGGGAGCAGACAAAAGGCAGGGAATTATAGGTCGGTTAGTTTAACGTCTGTAGTTGGAAAAATGCTAGAATCCGTCATCAAAGAAGAAATAGCGAGGCACCTAGAAAAGAATGGTTTGATCGAGCAGACACAGCACAGATATGTTAAGGGGAAGTCGTGTTTGACAAACTTATTGGATTGGCTGTCTAATAGGCAGAGAGTTGGAATCAATGGGTGCTGTTCTGGTTGGCGGTTGGTGACTAGTGGAGTGCCGCAGGGATCGGTGCTGGGGCCTCAACTGTTTGCCATTTATATAGATGATCTGGAGGAGGGGGCTGAGTGTAGGGTGACAAAATTTGCTGATGACACGAAGATGAGTGGAAAAGCAAATTGTGTGGAGGGTGTGGAAAGTGCAGAGAGATCTGGATAGGCTGAGCGAGTGGGCAAGGACCTGGCAGATGGAGTATAATGTTAGCAAGTGTGAGGTTATCCACTTTGGCAGAAGTAATAGTAGGAGGGATTACTATTTAAAAGGCGAAAAGCTGCAGCATGCTACGGTGTAGAGGGACCTGGAGGTCCTTGTGTATGAGTCGCAAAAACCCAGTCTGCAGTTGCAGCAGGTGATCAAGAAGGCGAATGGGATGCTGGCCTTTATAGCGAGGGGGATAGAATATAAAAGTAGGGAGGTCTTGCTGCAACTGTACAGGGTACTGGTGAGGCCGCAGCTGGAGTACTGTGTGCAATTTCGGTCGCCGCACTTGCGGAAGGATGTATGGGCCTTGGAGGGAGTGCAGAGAAGGTTCACCAGGCTGATACTGGAGATGAGGGGGTTAGTCTGTGAGGAGAGACTAAATAGACTGGGTCTGTACTCGTTGGAGTTTAGAAGGCTGAGGGGGGATCTTATAGAGACATATAGGATAATGAAGGGGATAGGTAGGGTAGAGGTAGAGAGATTCTTCCCACTTAGAAAGGATAGCAGGACTAGAGGGCACAGCCTCAAGATAAGGGGGGAGGGGGCGCAGTTTAGAACGGAGTTGAGGAGGAAGTTCTTCACTTAAGGGTGGTGAATCTCTGGAATTCTCTGCCCATTGAAGTGGTGGAGGCTACCTCGCTGAATATATTTAAGTCACGGGTAGATAGATTTCTGATAGACAGGGGAATTAAGGGTTATGGGGAGAAAGCAGGAAAGTGGAACTGATCCACTTCAGATCAGCCATGATCTTATTGAATGGCGGGGCAGGCTCGAAGGGCTAGATGGCCTACTCCTGCTCCTATTTCTTATGTTCTTATGAATCAGCTAGCCCCACCCTCCTAATTTCTCATTCTCTCCTCCATCTGCCTTTTGAAGAATGATTTCTGTTAGTTTGTTGTATTTAACTATGCCTTCCCTAGCCAAAAGAAAACTAATTAGGCTAGTGAGCGACTGATATTTTAATTGCAGTGATTCCTAATTATTTGCGAGGATATTCAAGACATTGCCTGCATTGCAGTTTTATCTGTGTACCATTTCTTTTTCTGCCTACCATAATCCTTGAAACCAAATGTAAGTAAATCTTTGTAGCATGTTTGCCAAGTGCCATCCAGTATTGTTTATGTAGTGAGATCAGAGTTCAAATTCCAAGCCTCCTGGATCCCCTTTGGCAAGCTGTTTAACTTGAGCTATTTAGTATAACAATGGGGGGGGTGGGGGGGAGGCGATGGCACATACTGGGCCAAAAGAACGGAAGAATGAGACTTATTACTGAATGTTTTAATTACCAAACCGAGAATAACCGTGATTGGCTAAGTGTTCTAAGAAGTAGCGATAACTTAACCAAAATGATTTGTATTTTGTGATTTCCAATAGTGGTCTACGTGTCAAATTCACATGAAAGCTAGAGTAAAGCACGCTGGTTTTTAAACGGGTATCTCCCACATTTTGTGCACTAGCGTGAAACATTCTTAAAAAGGCCCGCGCCCTGTTTGCTGGCCTCACTCTTCCATTGATCCTGACTGCAGAGTAGCAAAGGGACCCTCTACAGATGACCCCCTTGGCACTGTGCTAAACTGGGGGGTGCCAAGGTACCCCGTGAGCATTGGCACTTTGCCCCTTGGGCAGTGCCAGGAAGACGTCTCACAACACCAGGTTAAAGTACAACAGGTTTATTTGGTAGCACAAGCTACTAGTTTTCGGAGTGTTGCTCCTTCATCAGGTCAGTGGGGAGTGGGTTCACAAACTGTGAACAGAGCTCCCACTTACCTGATGAAGAAGCAGTGTTCCGAAAGCTAGTGGCTTGTGCTACCTCATAAATCTGTTGTACTTTAACGTGGTGTTGTGAGACTTCTTATTGTGTTTACCCCAGTCCAACGCTGGCATCTCCACATCAGTGCAGGAGCTCCTCCTCCTCCTCTCTCTCTCTCTCTCTTCTTCTTCCCCCCCCACCACCACCACCACCAACCCACTCACTCTAACGGCTGCCAGCTCCCTGTTACTGGAGAGCTGCTGTACACCATGCTGCAGCTAAATATCCCTGTGCCGAGGGTGGTGGTTGGAGGGATGACTACTAGCGGCCTTAGTGACTTCAGTTCTGGATCACTGATTATTTTAAAAGTTTATATTAAAATCAATGTCTGCAAAATGCAGCTCCTCATTGATTTCCAGCTCGGGGCTGGGGGGTGTGCTCAGGGCTGGACCCTCCATGTGAATTGTGCAAATTGGCCGATGCTCGAGTCACTCTGCCCATTGTGCTAAAAAAGCAGCACAGCAGGATGGGAGAATCATCCCCAAAGAATTGGAATAATTCAATTGTAAAAGTGAAGACAAATGTAAACATTTTATATGAAAAGCTATGTTATTCTAGGTTTAGAATGGAATGAAATTTTCTTCTTCTACTTGTGCTTTGTTTAAACCTTTTTAATTACAATTATAGGTGGAATGTTCATAGCAACTGGCAGCACAGATCATGTGATCAGGGTTTATTACTTGGGTTCTGGTTCACCAGAGAAAATTTCTGAACTGGCATTGCATACGGTAAGATGCTGAACATTAAGCTAATTCTCTTGCACGTTATAATTCAAAATTTTGTTTTATTTAGATGCAAAAGAGAGAAGCTTCTTGCTCTATGTTCCCTTTTTTTTAAAGAAGTATTGCACAAACCATGAGAATTTAATTTAAGCATGCCATTTTTAAGAGGCATTAAGTGATTGCGGTTAATTGTGAGCGAGTTGAATTGACCGAATGTGCACATGGTAATTGTGTGAACTGGGGATGAGGATCTGCTTTAGGTTTTGTATCTCATTTCAGCTCCTTTTATATTAGATTATCAACTGTGGTTTTGAACTGTAGTATTGTTTAACTTTCATATAAATTCAGAGCTGGTAAATTATCCAACTTTGTAGTGAAATGAAACTTTCTTCTCCAAGCAATCCTCTTGAACTTTGCTCTTATGAGCCTGGAGATCTTGCATTTACAATATGGTTTGAGCGCCATTCCAAAGTTTTCACATGATTAGAGTGTAAACCCCAGATTACTGTCCTAAAATAGTTTCTTATTTTCGCAAAATTACATTCATTGGCCTGAATTTTCATTCTGCAGTTGGGACTATTTTTGGATCCTGTTCTCATCATATCAGTGCCTGAGACCATTCACAATTTTAACCAGCCCTTCCATTATTGGCCAGTTTGCACTCATCATGCTGTTAAGAATGGTAATTGAGGATCAAAAGGAGGCCCTCCAACAATGATGGATCTGCAGTCCCACTGTCCAAGTGGGAACTACTAATACAATAAAAAAAATCTCAAGATGGAGAGATCAGAATTTTGAACTGGTAAAAGATAAATGTAGTTGCAGCTGCCAGACAATTACTGTGGAGGAAGAGCCCCATCACAAGGCAACCTGTGGTGCAGTATTCTGCATATGTCCTGCCCCGCCTCCAGCTGTTCATCCTTTTTCTCACCCCCAAACCTTGGTTTGCCACTGAAAAGCCACCTCCGTTCATTGGCTGGGATTCGGCTAATTTGAAAATACAATTTGACATCGCCACTGTGCCCTTGGATTCTTTAAGTGCCTTAATTGGCTAACCTTTTTTCACTTGTGCCCCAACCATCTTCCTATAATAGCCTTGAGAGAGGAACATTCTGACAAACTGGCACACTGGCCAGTGATGGGAGATAGCAGGTGTGTCTGCCTCTGGCGTTTTAGAAGGGAAAAGATATCCATAACTAACTAGTTGTTTTAATGTTGGTGTTCTGATGCACTTGTTTTTATTAATCACTTTTCTCCATGTACACTTGAAGTAAACAAGAACCAGTATGAAAATGACGGCGTTGCTGCATCCTGTTAAATAGTAAATAAACCCTTCTTTAGGCACACAACAATGTATCATTTGACTGATGAATTAAATGTGTTGTCGATTTTAGAAATGGACATTAATTTTAATGAAATGATTTAAGGATTAATATTTAAATTTTTAAAGTAGGTTCCTATGAGCTAACTTGAGACTCAAAAGATGTAATAGAGTTGAGGTAACATTTTGGCCATATCAGTGGACAATTGTGTTTTACAGTCTCATGACATTCTATTGTCTGCTAATCTAATAGATGCCCATACCCAACTATTTACATTGGTTAATTTTTCTGTTTCAAGTTTCAAGTGAACAAAAGAATGAAGCATTTGCCTGCTAATATTGGCAGCAATAAATAGGCTAGAATCATAAATTAGGTTTTACATATTTGACAACTGTGGGAGAAGGTTGTCGTTGTAACCAATAAAACAAATGCTGAGCTCAAAATGTGCAGCACTTTTAGAATGGTTTGGGGTAGGTGTCTTTAATGATCTGCGGACTTTTGGGTTCAATTTGGGGCTGAGCACTAGCCATTGCAGTTTTCATTAAAGCAATTTTTTCATAGACATTGCACAAGTTGAATTGTAGAAAAGGACCAAATCTTTTTCTGTTCCCCTCATCTTTAGGATAAAGTGATCGCTATTCAGTTCTGCAACAGCAGCCACAGGTAATTATGTCTTTGTGATCGCTTATTTTGTTTCTGCTTGTTCGTTATCAATTTATTGCAATCAAAGGTGTTGCTACTTTAAAATTTTCTAGCAAATTAGAAACAAATTAAATTTAAACTTGTTGTCCTTGTCCTTTTATGTACTAGTTACTGTAAAAGACTAACTTTTGCAAATATTTAAAATCTTTTTCTTCTTCTTTCCTAACCCTTCGTAGCTTGAGATTTGTTAGTGGTAGCCGGGATGGGACTGCTAGAATCTGGCAGTACCAACACCAAGAATGGAAGAATATAGTTCTGGATATGTTTACAAAATTACCAGGGTAAGATCACTATCATCTATTTGAATATTTTAAATTTAAAAAAGTGCCGAATTTCGTATTTGTCACTGTTACAATCACTGAAAATGTAAAGGAAGCTGTTTCATTTGGCTGCCTATCTGTGTTGCAAAAGTTTAATTTGGACATTGAGGATTTTTTTTTGCAGCATTGAAAGCAACTATACAAGCTGATGTGACTTTAGTATTTGTAGCCTATTTCCTGTTCAAATAACAGCGAATATGGACCTATTGTGTTGTAGAATACAGAAGTAAATGTACTTGCAGTTTTTTCCAATAATTGTGTTTTGTTACAGCCATCATTTTAGCTTCCGTCATTTATTATTGACAGGGTTGGAATCATAATGTTGGTGTTTTATTATTGGAACGTGTGCATGACTTGCAAAGCTGGCATTTATTGCTTATTTTTAATTCTCCTGCACCAAGGTGAAGAAGCCAAATTGATTTTGGAGTCCTTCCTCCAGTTTTCTTGCCACTTGTACACTGGTTTCCCTTGTCAAAGTGGTGAAATTTTATTTTTCTGGCTGAGTGTGTGATTGATTGAGAAATTGTTTTCACTGCCATTTGGATTTTAATTGTCTCCTGAACAAAGCATTAATTATTGACAAATTCAGTTAACACGTTTTTTTTTTAATAAGAACATAAGAAATAGGAGCAGGAGTAGGCCATCTAGCCCTTCGAGCCTGCCCCGCCATTCAATAAGATCATGGCTGATCTGAAGTGGCTCAGTTCCACTTTCCCGCCTTCTCCCCATAACCCTTAATTCCCTTGCCTAAAACCTACCAAAAACCTATCTACCCGCGTCTTAAATATACTTAGCAAGGTAGCCTCCACCACTTCAACGGGCAGAGAATTCCAGAGATTCACCACCCTTTGAGTGAAGAAGTTCCTCCTCAACTCTGTTCTAAATTGCCCCCTCCCTTATCTTGAGGCTGTGCCCTCTAGTCCTGCTGTCCTTTCTGAGCAGGAAGAACCTCTCCACCTCTACCCTATCCATCCCTTTCATCATCTTACATGTCTCAATAAGATCCCCCCTCATCCTTCTAAACTCCGAGTACAAGCCCAGTCTACTCAGCCTCTCTTCATAGCTCAACCCCCTCAACTCTGGTATCAGCCTAGTGAACCTCCTCTGCACTCCCTCCAAGGCCAAAATATCCTTGCGCAAGTGCGGTGACCAAAACTGCACACAGTACTCCAGCTGCGGCCTCACCAGTGCCCTGTACAGTTGCGGCAAGACCTCCCTACTTTTATATTCAATCCCCCTCGCTATGAAGGCCAGCATCCCATTTGCCTTCCTGACCACCTGCTGCACCTGCAGGCTGGGTTTTTGCAACTCATGCACAAGGACCCCCAGGTCCCTCTGCACCGTAGCATGCTGCAGCTTTTCGCCCTGTAAGTAGAAGTCCTTCCTACTATTATTCCTACCAAAGTGGATAACCTCACACTTGCCAACATTGTATTCCATCTGCCAGGTCCTCGCCCACTCGCTCAGCCTATCTAGATCCCTCTGCAGACTTTCTACACCCTCCACACAATTTGCTTTTCCACTTATCTTGGTGTCATCAGCAATGCTTTTCCACTTATCTTTGTGTCATCTACAACTCTGTCGCAAATGGCAAGACTCAAGATTTGTTGTGCCATATATTTGTTTTTAATGATGCCCCAATAAATTGCTGGAATTATTGTTCAGTGCCTGAAGTTCTCGCATGAGCTTCTGGTTTGAAAATGTTGAAGGGATATGTATGTTTAGACTATTGTTTTCTATTTTGGATGTTATTGAGGATTTACTTATAGCTTTGGGTCACCCTTGAAACATATCTTGGGCTGATGATACATATTTTAATGATTGCATGATTGCTTTCAGAGCTAATCACATTATTTGATGGTGATGTCATTAGGGTGTTGTTCAGGCTGCTGTTTCTACTTTGTACAGGCAAGAGCTCCTAGAATAAATCTTGTTGTTAGTTTGAATCCACATGAGCAACCTGTATAATTTTCTTGTTGTATAAAACCCACAACCCCAATATACTGACATTTACAAAAAGAAAATTGGTGAGAGTCAGGATTTTGTTTCATTGAGAGCATCATAAGATAGAAAAAAAACATTATGGGTCCTCATACTTAAAATATTAAAAGGCTGGGGAACATCAACATTTGGCTTAAAGATTGAAGTGCCTGTGAAATAAGAAGACATACAGAAAGGTGAAAAAAATTATGTTTCTTAAAGAAAAATAAATTGGGTAGATGACTCTAAGCTGTAGAGTCTGTTCAGTTGTTACAGTGTATACCGGTAGAGTAGGAGATTCACTACTCATCTGAGAAAGGGTGGAAACTCTGCTTTAAAGGAGGGGGATTTTCTGATCAGAGAAAGGTGAGATTTTAGGCAGAACCTGGCATACTTTAAAAGAAGGGATGCTTTGCTCTACAACTGGGGCCATTTGAAAAAATATACATCAGTGGTCTCCAGGGTTAGAAAGGGTCATATTGGAGCTACAGTTTAAAGGAAGTACTGAGCAGTCTCAAGCCACAAGTGCCTGCAAGAGAAATGGTTGTTCAACTGGAATCCATGGGTCCTTTCAATGAAGGAAGTGAATCATAGGGCCCAATTTTACCAAATATTTGTGCCGTTTTCAGGTGTGAAATCGCGGTAAATTTGGGCGTCAGGCCTGCAACGCGATCTGCACCCGAAACTGGGCAGATCGCGCCTTTGCCAACACCCAATTTGGGCGCAGGTCCAATCCGCGCCCCAGTCAGGCGGCCCGATGATTTAAATGCATTAGCATGCATTTAAATCGACTTAATGAACCGTGCGCCCAACTTTACCGACAAATCCCACTTTACTGTCTTTGGATCCGTTCCAGATCCACGCTGCTATCTGCCTGCAGAATAAAAATCTGAAGCGGATTCCTGTTCTGCAGGGGAATCTCCGAAGCCTATCCTCCTCGAACATCCTTCGCAGACCCCCTGCTAACCACCCCGGCAGACCCCCCCTTCGGCAGAGCACACCTCAACCTACCTCAGTTGCTGCTGTCCCTCCACCATCCTTCTGACCTGCATTCGTTGATGTGGAGATGCCAGCGTTGGACTGGAGTGAACACAGTAAGAAATCTCACAACACCAGTTACTGCACTTGTTGGAGACCCTTCAGCACCTTCCTGGCCTTCCGCTGGCGTCTGCCGGAGGAGGGGGTAGGCTCAGATGGATTTCTGGTTGGTTGGGGGGGGAAGCTCAGATGGATCTCTGGTTGGGGGGAGGTGGGCTCAGGTGGATCTCTGGTTGAGGGTGGGTGGTGGAGATTCTCTGAAGTCCATCCTCCACCACCACCAACCCCCCACCAGGGATCCATGTGAGCCTGCTGCAACCCCCGTTCCCCCCCCCCCCCCCCACCACCACCAAACCACCCCCCCCCCACAACCAGATATCCATCTGAGCCCAATCACCACCACCCCCCACCCCGTCTCCAGTAGATGCCAGCAGAAGGCCAGGAAGGTGCTGCAGGCTGTTCAACGACTGCAGTAAGAAGTCTCAGAACACCAGTCCAACAGGACTTTAACCTAGTGTTGTGATACTTCTTACTGTTTTCACCCCAGTCCAATGCTGGCATCTCCACATCGAGTGCAGGTCAGAAGGATAGTGGAGGGACAGCAACAATCAAGGTAGGTTGGGGGTGTTCTCTGCCCGGGGTGGGGGGATTGGTGGTGGATTAGATCAGGGGCTGGGGTGGTGGTGCATCGGATCGGGGGGGTGGGAGTAAAACTTTTATTTTGTTCTGGAGCCTAGATCATCTAGTAAAGCCGGGAACTAAAACTTAGGATGATTTGACAGAAATCCTTGAAGTGCATTACCCCCCAAAGCCATTGAACATAGTGGAATGGTTCAGGTTCCACTGAAGGAATGGAGTCGAAGGCTTTGCTTTGTTTGTGGCAGACTTACAAAGGCTGGCACAGCATTGTTAAATTGTTGAGTCATTAGAAGATACATTTTGAGATGGTCTATCTGAAGACGATTACTTATTGAACACGCTTTGTCTTTAAAAACAGCAATAATAATTGTAGTGTCGATGGATATGGCTGTTAAAGGGGCTTCATAATTTGGTGCGGGAACTAAGATCCACAAGTTGGCAACTGCCCATACGTCAAAACAGCAACAAGCATGCCACAGATGTGCCAAAACGGCTGTTCAGCGAGTGAATGCTGGAGCAAGAGTAGTCAGTGCAAGGATTGTGGCAAAAAGGGGTTATGTTGCAAAAGCTTGTTAGGCTAGAACAGCTTCCCCTGAGAAGACTATTCAGAAGAAGAATCTGGGTACCTTCAAAAAGAAGAGCAAATTGAATTCTACAAAAAGAAAGGATGGAACTCCAATTGAATCTCTTACCCATACGGGGTGAATCACAGATTTTGGGTAATTCTCGGTGGACAATTTATTAGGATGGAGGTTGATACTGGTGCTGCTGTACCTTTTATTTTCTGAGAGTATATACCAATAGAAGCTGAAGTATCTTCCTTTGGAACCAACTGGTGTGATTTTTAAGGACATCTTGGTATGGTCCGGATGAAGGAATTAGCACTGTCTGGATGCCCAGATTGATTAAAAAGTGGGAGTATAAATTCTGTGCACGAATAAGAAATGCACCACCATTGTCTTTTTACACTCTTGGTAGTGGTCTAAAAGGCCATTGCAACGCTGCATGTAAATTTTGCTGGTCCATTTGAAGGTTACATGTTCTTGGTCACAATTGGTGCGTATTCGCAAGTGGCTAGAAGTTATCATGAGATCTACATCTGAACAAAACAATTTCAAAAGTTGATGAAATTTTTTTGCAAGATTTGGCGAACTGGAACAGATGGTAAACAATAATGGTTTACAATTTGTACATGGGATTTAATGGGATTGAGAGTTATAGATAGGCCTGGTAGGTATGGATATGATTGGCACAACTTGTGGGCCGAAGGGCTTGTTTGTGCTGTAGTGTTCTATGTTGTAATTTATTTCACAGGAGTTTGAAAATTATCTGAAAAGAAAACATTATTCAGCATATAAAATCTGCACTTATCATGCATCAACTAATGGGTTGGCTGAAAGATTCATATAATCTTTGTAACATTCTTTAAAAGTTTCAAGAGAGCAAGGTTCATTATCGTGTTGTGTGAATAGCTTTCTGGCAGCTTATAGAAACACCTGCATTACTACTCAGGAAGAGAAAGTTGAGAACTAAGTTTGGTTTGTTATCATCTACAGAAACTTCAGACAGCATCAGCAGCAGTCTCAAGTTGCTAGATAAGAAGCAAGAGCAAAACAACACCCTTCAATAAGGAAACAAAGTGTTACCACATCATTATGCCATGAGTGAGAAATGTGTGCCAGCCATAACTTTAGCAAAAATGGGCCCAATTTCTTATTTGTTTCAAAACAATTTTGGCAGTGCCACGCTGACCAATTGTCATCTTGAAATTATTTGTCAGAATCATCTCCAGATGTCCCAACTACTTTAGTTGCTAGTTTGTGAATACTATTACAGAAGACTTAATTGAATCTGAGTTGCCTGATGATTCTGTCTATGCTACTGTACCATATTAGAATGATGCAGAATTAGTTCCAAGCAAAGAAATGTCAACTGAAATTCTAAGTCATACTTCTAGGGCCAAGGACAGCCAAATTCCAGAACATTATATACAACCAAAGAGGAATAGATGCCCTCATTCACTTCCTTATTCTTGTGTGTAATGATTAGTGATACATAATACAGCATCTGGAATATTACTGATTTTTATATATAATGTCGTAGTAGTTCTTGTCATGATCTCAGAAGTAAAAGGGGAGGGATGTTATATGCTTAAGTTATTGCTTTAAGAGCTGATTGCATGTTTTGATGATGATATCATTAGAGTGTTTCTCAAGCTGCAGTTTACTTTCATCTTCTACTCTACAGGTAAGAGCTCCTAGAATAAATCTGCTGTTGGTAGTTTGAATCTAGGTGATGGTTTTCAGGTGAAATTAAATTAAGAACTCTAAAAGTGGATGCAGAATATTCTGTGATAATATTTGAAAAACATGAGTTTTCTTGGATTTCTGGCTGGCATTTATCCCTTAACCAGCATCGCAACACAAAGCAGATTTGCTTTTGGGAATTTTCTGCATATTGGCTGCCTTGTTAGCCTACGAAACAATAATGAATAGCTGCTTGGACTGTAAAGCATTTGGGATGACCTGAGGATGTGAAAGCCAGAATCTGAATGTAGATTTTTTTTTGTTTTGTTGATGCATTCTCATTATGGTTTTTTTTCACTTTCTTAGCTTTGAAAAATCATTGATATACATGAACAGTTCAGGTATCCTTGTGAAGCTTGAAACATGATCAATTAATAGATGAATTACTTTAATGACGATAATGCACATTTAGTCAGATCCCTAAGTGAATATTCACATGAAAAGATTGTAGGTTTACTTCAAAATTTCTATGGACTGAACACAGCTTTGCATTTAGTGCAGCAGTCTTGACTTGTATCAATTTTCTAACCCGTTTAATCCCTTCTGTGTTGGCACACATGGTTAAATGAGAAGTGTATTGGCATGTGTCTAATTTTTGATTATCCTTCTGGTAGGAATAATCCAGTAGCTGTGGAAGACAAAGTCAGTAAGTTGAAAGTAACCATGGTAGCATGGGATCGATATGACAGCACAGTTATCACAGCAGTGAATAATTTTAATTTGAAAGTGTGGAACTCGTACACTGGCCAGCTGCTTCATATTCTTTCGGTAGGTAAACCTAATAAGTACTCAAATAAAATGATGGAATCAAATAGCTATCATGTTGTCTTTAAGTCTTGGAAACAGGAGACATATTGATATCTGCTGGTTCTGCAGGAGTGAACCCTGCACAGTACTGAGTGCACAAGAGTTGCACTAAAAATTCCAAACTCTAAATGGACTGGGAGCAAAATCAGATGTGCAGGATATTGAGTGATCTGTCTGCCAACAGTAAATTCAAGGCTGAAATGTCTGAGTGATGACAAAATATCACTCATTGCCCAGCATGTGTTAGTAGTCATGGTTTTGACTGGAAATGGTACAAACACAGTGACACAATGACTATAAATAAGATTTTAAATCAATGCTTTTTGTGTAGGGATATGTTTATTACACTTTGATTTTTCTGTATAGGGTCATGATGATGAAGTTTTTGTTCTGGAGGCTCATCCATTTGACTCCAGGATTATGTTGTCTGCAGGGCATGATGGCAACATATTCATCTGGGACCTTTCAAAAGGTGCCAAACTTCGGAGCTTTTTCAACATGGTAAGTATTTCTCCGATCTATGAATGAAATGGGTCTAAATAACTAGATATACCGTTCGGTATTTGTCTTAACTCACTTAATTAATGTATCTAACCAAACTGATTGTTTGGTTAGATACCAGCAGCACCAGCTCATTGTTCTCCGGAGCATTGAACCTGGTGGCTGTGGCTGTGGTGAGTGACTGATTTAAAGTGAAAACCGCTTTTTTCCTGTACTTCCGGTTCTCGGGGCTTGTTAGAGTGTAGTTTACTTCCGTACCGGAAGTTAGGCCAGGGGATTGTCGTTAAGGGGGAGCGGGGGGTATAAAAAAGGGGTAGCAGTATAGAGCGGGCAGCGTCGGAAGCGGGCAGCGGAGTGAGTGGGAACTGAGTGAGAAGGGCTTTGGCTTGCTGGGCTTAGGCGAGTGCAGGCTTGGAGAAGGTGAGTGACAGATTTCTACCTTGGGCACTTACAGGAGGTTGGGACATGGCAGGGAATATAGGGAGGAATGTAAGTTGCGTCCGGTGCCACATGTGGGAGTTCCTGGTGGTGTCACGTGTCCCCAAGGTACACATCTGCAGTAAATGTTTAGAACTGCAGCGATTGAGGGCCCGGGTCAGGCAACTCGAGGGGCGACTGGAAGATGCGTTTCTAGTTAGGGAGAATGAGGAGATAATGGCTGGGAAACGTGAGCAGGAGGAGGTCTCAAGGGCTGAAGAGAAGGGAGGATGGACGACTGTTAGGAGGGGAAAGAGGAAGAAGAAGAGTAGTCAGGGTCCCCCGGCCTCCCCGGAGGCCCCCCAAGGTTTGTCGGCAGGGGCACAGAAAAATAGGAAGGAAGGGGAGACTGATTTAGAGGGACGGAAGGGGGCTGGTAAGGTGATAGTGGTAGGGGATGGGAGGGTCCGAGGGATTGATAGGAGGTTCTGTGGGCAAGGGCGCGACTCCAGGATGGTGGTCTGCCTCCCTGGAGCAGGGGTAAAGGATATAATGGAAAGGGTAGAGGGAATTTTGAAAGGGGAGGGGACCCAGGCAGAGGTCATAGTACACTTGGGGAGGGGGATATAGGAAGGAGGAGTAGGGGAGAGGTCCGTAGGCAATTTAGGGAGTTGGGGGCCAAACTAAAGAGCAGGACCTCTAGGGTGGCACTGTCTGGGTTGCTGCCCAGTACGAGCAGGGCTAAGAATGACGAGATCATGCAGTTGAATGCATGGTTGAGGGACTGGTGTAGGGTAGAGGGGTTTACTTATGTAGATCACTGGGAGGTGTTTAGGAGAGAAGGGCAACTGTACAGGAGGGGTGGGGAGGATTTGAACGGGAGGGGGACTAGTGTCTTAGCAGGGAGGTTAGCTGGGGTGTTCAGGAATGATTTAAACTAATAGGGAGGGGGGGTGGGGAGGTGGCTGGGAGAGAGACGGGTGAAAGGAAAATTATAAGGGAGAAGGTGGTTCCGAGGGACGTTTGTGGGTTGAACTGTGTCTGTTTCAATGCTAGGAGTGTGGCAGGGAAAACGGATGAGCTTAGGGCCTTGATGTTTGTGAGGCAGTTGGATGTGGTGGCTGTAACGGAGACGTGGTTACGGGAAGGGCAGGACTGGCAGCTGAATGTTCCTGGGTACAGGTGTTTTAGGTGTGACAGAGGAGTGTTGAAGAGAGGTGGAGGGGTGGCACTGTTAGTCAAGGAAAACATCACAGTAGTGCAGAGGGAGGGCGATATGGAAGAGATAGGGATTGAGTCGCTGTGGGTGGAGTTGAGGAATAAAAAGGGAGAGATCACACTGCTAGGGGTGTACTATAGGCCACCCAACAGCCCAAAGTCAGTGGAGGAGGGAATTTGCAGGGGCATTTTGGACAGGTGCAGAAAGAATAGAGTGGTTGTAGTGGGTGATTTTAATTTTCCCGGAGTGAATTGGAGGGGGCCTAGAGCTGGGGGTACGGAGGGAGAGGAGTTTGTGAAATGTGTTATGGAAGGGTCGCTAGAACAGTATGTAACTTGCCCGACTAGGGGAGGGGCTATACTGGATTTAGTGTTGGGAAACGAGCCAGGGCAGGTGGGTGAGGTAGAGGTAGGCGAACATGTGGCAAACAGTGACCACAAGTCCGTCTACTTTAGGATAAAAATGGAAAGGGACGAGTGCCGTCCAAGCGGGAGTGTGCTGAACTGGGGAAAGGCGAGCTATGGCAGGATTAGGAGGGAGCTGCAGCAAACTGACTGGGAGGGACTGTTAGCTGGCAAGTCCACGGTTGGCAAGTGGGAGGCTTTTAGGGACAAAATGAAATGGTTGCAGGGGAGGTTTGTTCCGGTTAAGCGAAAGGATGGGAAAGGTAGGATTAGAGAGCCGTGGATTACGGGGGATATTGAAGACTTGGTTAGGAAGAAGAGGGAGGCGTATGTTAGGTCAAAACAAATGGGTACGGAGTGTGCGCTGGAGGAATATAGAGAGAGTAGGAGGGAGCTAAAAAGGGGAATTAGAAGGGCGAAGAGAGGGCATGAGATGGCTTTGGCCGGTAGGATTAAGGATAATCCTAAGGCATTTTATTCCTCTATTAGAGGCAAGAGAGTAGTTAGAGGGAAAATTGGTCCTCTTAGGGACAAGAGTGGAGAGTTGTGTATTGAGTCGGAGGGAATGGGGGAGCTCCTGAATGAATACTTTGCGTCGGTATTCACGAAGGAGAGGGGTTCGGAATCGTGCGGTCTCTTGGAGGGAGCGGAGGTTCAGTTGCAGGATATAGTTATTACGAGAGAGGAAGTGCTAGGGCTTTTAGGTAGCGTAAGGACGGATAAAGCTCCGGGGCCTGATGGTATTTATCCCAGGCTGCTTAGGGAGGCGAAAGATGAAATTGCTGGGCCTCTGGCGCACATCTTTGTCTCTTCTTTGGACACAGGTGAGGTCCCAGAAGACTGGAGGGTAGCAAATGTGGTCCCGTTGTTCAAAAAAGGTAGTAGGGATAACCCTGGGAATTATAGGCCGGTGAGTTTGACGTCGGTGGTAGGGAAGTTAATGGAAAAAATACTTAGGGGTAGGATGTATGAGCATTTGGAGTGTTGCGATCTGATTAGGGATACGCAACATGGCTTTGTTAGAGGGAGGTCTTGCCTTACGAATCTGGTGGAATTCTTTGAGGAGGTGACAAAAACGGTTGACGATGGGAGAGCCATTGATGTCATCTATATGGATTTCAGTAAGGCGTTTGACAAAGTCCCTCACGGTAGGCTGGTAGAAAAGGTTAAGGCGCATGGGATACGAGGCCAGG
This sequence comes from Carcharhinus amblyrhynchos, assembly GCF_965287045.1. Classification (NCBI taxonomy): domain Eukaryota; kingdom Metazoa; phylum Chordata; class Chondrichthyes; order Carcharhiniformes; family Carcharhinidae; genus Carcharhinus; species Carcharhinus amblyrhynchos. Next base: position 138,599,241 of record NC_137327.1, read on the forward strand.
TAGCTAGGTGGATTGAGAACTGGTTGGGAAATAGGAGACAGAGGGTAGTTGTGGAGGGTACCTTGTCGGGCTGGAGGCCAGTGACCAGTGGTGTGCCGCAGGGCTCGGTACTGGGACCTCTCCTCTTTGTAGTCTACATAAATGACTTAGAAGAGGGAGTAGGTGGTGTGATCAGCAAGTTTGCTGATGACACCAAGATGGCAGGGTTGGCGGGTACAGAACTGGATTGTCAGGTGATACAACAGGATATAGATAGGTTGGTGCAGTGGGCAGATAGGTGGCAGATGGCATTTAATCCTGACAAATGCGAGGTGATGCATTTTGGAAGGAATAATGCAGAGAGGAGCTATGTGATAAAAGGTAGGCCGATTAGGAGTATAGACGTACAGAGAGACCTGGGAGTGCAGGTCCACAAATCCATGAAGGTTGTGTCACAAGTGGAGAACGTTGTTAGGAAGGCTTATGGGATGTTAGCCTTTATAGGAAGGAGCTTAGAGTATAAAAGCTGCCGTCTAATGCTTCAGTTATACAGAACGTTGGTTAGACCGCATTTGGAGTACTGCGTCCAGTTCTGGTCACCTTATTACCGGAAGGACGTGGAGTCTCTGGAAAGGGTGCAGAGGAGGTTTACCAGGATGTTGCCTGGCATGGGGGGACTGGGTTACGAGGAGAGACTGAAGAGACTGGGGCTATTCTCCTTGGAAAGAAGGAGATTGAGAGGGGACATGATAGAGGTATATAAGATACTGAAGGGAATAGATAGAGTTAATAGTGAGAGACTGCTCCCTAGACTGGGTACGAACACAAGAGGTCATCACTTAAGGGTGAGGGGGGGGAGGTATAATTTGGAGGTAAGAGGAAGGTTCTTTACACAGAGAGTTGTGGGGGTCTGGAATGCGCTACCGAGTAGGGTGGTGGAGGCAGGCACGTTGGACTCGTTTAAGATGCAGTTAGATAGGCACATGAGTGAAACGAGAATGGAGGGATATGGTAGGGGCTATTAAATAGGGTTAAACCTCGGGAGACACCGGAAGGGCAGGCTGTATGATTAATATGTTTTGTCTTTATTCCACAGGTGGAGGTCCACCTCGTGTCAAGCGAGGGGCATGCACACGGCAGGTTGTGCGTGGGCTGCTCTTGGAAGTCCAGGAGTGGCCTAGTACTTCATGTCGGTGTGTGTGCTTGATCCTGGACCAATAGACGGGCTCCACAACAGCTCAGTGACTAGCACTGCTAGCTGTGCAGATACATGGATTTGGGCCTGTGTCTGTGGGAGTTTGCGCATTCTCCCTGAGTGCTGCCACTTTGGCAGTGTGCAAGGCTGGCCTGGACATGCTTAGAGGGGCCAGCAGTTCGGCTGTGGGGGTTTGCACAACCAGTAATGCAGGTGGTGTGGGGCTGGCCAGCATTTGCGAGGCCAGCAGTACAGGCTACTGTGCATGCACTGACCTCAGCACTCACAGTTCGGGACATGCGCAGTGGCCTGCCCAGTGATATGCTGTTGGCCTCTCAGCGGGAATTGGGTGGCACAGTGGTTAGCACTGCTGCCAGTGCCAGTTCAATTCTGGCCTCGGGTGGCTGTCTGTGTGGAGTTTGCACATTCTCCCTCTGCCTGGGTTTCCTCTGTGTACTCCGGTTTCCTCCCACAGTGCGAAGACATGCTGGTTAGGTTGATTGGCTATTGTAAATTACCCCTTAGTGCCAAGGGGGGTGCTAGCAGGGTAAATAAATGGAATTACAGCGATAGGACCTGAATTGGAATGTGGTCAGTGCAGACTTGATAGGCCAAATGGCCTCCTTTTGCACTGTAAGAATTCAGTGGACTCTATGAATAGGCCCCGCCGCCAGCTTTTCAGTGGGGTTTATGTGAGTGCACTCTGCAGTGTACAGTGTGGGCGATTCTGTACTTAAAAAAAAAAGCATGATTTACTCTTTTTAAGGAGAATTATCCCCCCCCCCCCATGCCCCCGCAGTGTTTCTTTCATTCTAGCATGACTTATCTGTTTTTATTTAAATGTTTATTTTATAATACTATTCCATGTATTTCTAACTTGTGAAATTTTTCAAATAGTAGTAGGTGGTCTGGGGTTGTCAGACCTATGGGAGTTTAAGATGCAACGTGTCAATCCATCAGTGTAACCAAAAGAGATTTTATTTATTTTCTACAGATTGAAGGTCAGGGTCATGGTGCTGTGTTTGATTGTAAATTCTCTGCAGATGGACAGCATTTTGCATGCACTGACTCTCATGGACATTTGCTGATCTTTGGATTTGGCTGCAGTAAATTATATGAAAAGGTAGGTAGGTGAATGCATATGTTCTAGAAATAGCACTTGCTTAATTGAAGTCCTAGAATTGCTGGCACGAGGAAAGAAGCTTCTCTGAAACTTGCTGGTTGTTCAGTTTGTGCATCATGATGCTGGAACAAATGCTGACATTACAGTAGTTGCTGTCAAGAAGAGGTTTATTGTATTTTAATTTCAAAAACTAAGCATGTAAACCTATTTTATGTGAAACATAAGACACTTAAAATGTGCCACTGCGCCTTTTTCCTACTTTTTCATTTTATCTCTTGCCCTTGTTTGTTAAATCTAAATTTTAAATTTAACTGCTGTCAACTGTTAACTAATGTTGGCATTAAACATTTACTTTGTTTTTATGTTTCCTATCCTCCATTTTGGAGATGGGACAAGGATGAAAACACAGCTGGGCTTTGCCCAGTTAACGTCACTGGTTGCTTATAAAGGACCAGAGTGGGGTAAGATTCAGGGAAGATGGGGGTAAGCAATGACCTGTACTGAAGTTTGACATCGACCGGTGTGCTGAAGCGATTGATTATTTCATGTGTGCGCGTCATGCACTTCCATCTTTGGTGATTATATTTATATCACTTATTGTCCCATGTATTAACATACAGTGAATCAATACTTTTCATTATGTTAATACATGTGACAGTAAACCAAATCATTTTACAAGGGAAGATGCTGAGAATGGTTAGATGTATCACTCGAGTATAACAACTTATGTGGAATGGCAGAATGCCAATGATGCCCACGTCCTATGAATTAAAAATAAAAGATGCGCATTTAAACCATACTGTCAAGGAAGTTCTAAGATTGTATTAGCAGTTTGTCTTTGCTTGGGCATGATCTAGGATATTAATGATTGGCCTGCATGCCCCTAAATTGGAGAGAAAGAAACAATCAGGATTTCTGTCCCAAATGATTATCCATTTTTCCCTTTTGGGAATATTTGGAGTCAGAACATGATCAGGTTTGACTGGTAGCTCCCTACTACCTGATAATTTGTTGGTATTCAAACTAAATCTATGTATGAGCGCACCCATTTTGGTGCATTCATTGTTGCTAGATGACTGGAGCCACTGCACTACATCGCTCAGAAGACGTTTCTATCTTCAGGGAAATAAGAAAAGAAGCACAGAAAAAAACTACCATTTTTTGTAAACTTTTTCAAAAGAAAAATGGTGATATATGCAATTTAAAATTGGAGCCTATTCATAGATTGGGTATCCTTATATTCCCATAACCTCAATTCAATTATAACCATTTATTCTCTCTATGATAGATTCCGGACCAAATGTTCTTTCACACTGATTACCGCCCCCTTATCCGTGATTCCAACAATTATGTTCTGGATGAACAGACACAACAGGCGCCACATCTCATGCCTCCCCCGTTTCTAGTTGATGTTGATGGAAATCCACATCTAACACAATATCAACGGCTGGTACCTGGTCGGGAAAATTGCATGGATGAGCAACTTGTTCCACAGTTGGGATACATGGCAAACGGTGAGAATGGGGCTGTGAGATGGCTGTTATTTTGAAAAAAATATATATTATTGAATATAAATAAATTCTAAGCTTTCGCCCTGTGCTGAACAAAAATAAGTTATTTCCTGATGAATACTCGACAGGTAGTTTAATTGATGGACTCAAAATGTAAGCACTGTGCTGGGGAATTGCAACTTTCTTAAGTCTGAAGTATCTTCTGTTGTACATGTTTGAGTGATATTGTTTCTATTTCTTAGATTTGTCATGCTATACATGCTGTATGGCTTCACTGTATCAGGCAATTAAGTTCATTTAAGCAAGACAGTGCCCAGCCTTGCTGAGTTGGATACCATAAGGTCTTTTGTCAGACACATGGAGTTATCATAATGCTGTGCCGATACGTACTGTAACCGTTAACATTGGTCACGAGTTCATGACATTTCATGATGTCAGTGTTTGTTAGATATGCAGATTTCTACATAAGGACCACTTTTCTTCTGACCATGAAGAACCTTTACTGCCTGGAGCTTGCATTTACTTCTATATAAAATTGTATAAGCTTAGTCTAAATTTGTATATAATGTACATGAATTGGATGCAAAAAAAGGCGAAAAACTGCAGCATGCGACGGTGCAGAGGGACCTCAGGGTCCTTGTGCATGAGTCGCAAAAACCCAGCCTGCAGGTGCAGCAGGTGGTCAGGAAGGCAAATGGGATGCTGGCCTTCATAGCGAGGGGGATTGAATATAAAAGTAGCGAGGTCTTGCTGCAGCTGTATAGGGCACTGGTGAGGCTGCAGCTGTGCAGTTTTGGTCGCCACACTTATGCAAGGATATCTTGGCCTTGGAGGGAGTGCGGAGGAGGTTTACTAGGCTGATACCGGAGTTGAGGGGGTTGAACTATGAGGAGAGGCTGAATAAACTAGGCTTGTACTCGTTAGAGTTTAGAAGAATGAGGGGAGATCTCATTGAGACATATAAGATGATGAATGGGATGGATAGGATAGAGGTGGAGAGACTCTTCCCGCTCAGAAAGGACAGTAGGACTAGAGGGCACAGCCTCAAGATAAAGGGGGGGCAGTTTAGAACGGAGTTGAGGAGGAACTTCTTCACTCAAAGGGTGGTGAATCTCTGGAATTCTCTGCCCGTTGAAGTCGTGGAGGCTGCCTCGCTAAATATATTTAAGACGCGGGTTGATAGGTTTTTGATAGGCAAGGGGATTAAGGGTTATGGGGAGAGGGCGGGAATGTGGAACTGAGCCACGACAGATCAGCCATGATCTTATTGAATGGCGGGGCAGGCTCGAGGGGCTAGATGGCCTACTCCTGCTCCTATTTCTTATGTTCAGCATTCATGTCCTTTGTATGGGGGATGGAGGGGTTATACCTTCCTTCTGTATGAGGAAATTTAAGTATTTGTTCCTCGTTGAAAGTTCTGTGTTTTGTGCCCACTATTGTCTTAAATAAAAGGATTGAAGGCTCCAAGTTAAATCTGTTTATCATAAAACAGTAGGCCATTCTGTCCACTTAACCTGTTGTGCCATTTAATTAGATTTTGGATAATCTACACAACTTAATTTTTCCATCTTTGCTCCATATCGTTGATAGCCATAACCAACAAAACATTGCCCATCTCTACCTTGAATGCTTCAATTTACCTAGTATCTGCATTCTTTTGGGGGTGAGAGTTCAACATTTGTATGGAAAGGTCTACAATATTTTGTTCCTGAATGGCCTATCTCTAATTTGACGATTATGTCCCCTTAACTCTTGATTCCCTCCACGAGAGGGAACGGTTTCTTTGTATCTAATCTGTCAATCGTTTTGAGTATTTAAACATTTTGATAGATCAGCCTTAGATCCTCTGTGCTCCATTGTACAAGCTGAATTACCTAACCTTCTAAATCTCAGTATAATTTTGGTGAATCTGCTGTACACCTTCCAAGGCCAATACACCTTTCCTGAAATTTTCTCAAAAGTGAATGCAGTACTCCCGATGGAGTCTGATCATAGTGCTGAAAACTAAAACATTATTTACTTGCTTTGTAATCCAGTCCATCTGAGATAAAGCCTAATATTTCATTAGCAGATTTGACTTATCTTTGTACCTGTCTAATAGCTTAATGAAATGCAAACATAGACAATCAAATCTCTTTTGTTCCTCTACGATTTCCAGTTTCTCTCTAAATAGAAAATACCCCAATTTATCTTTCTTGAGTCCAAAATGGATGACATATTGAACTTCATTTGCTGCGAATGTAATCTGACTATTCTCTTTACTTCATGTTTCCACTTGCACTAATTACTGTCCCTCCCACCTTACAATTACCTGAGTTTGTACATGCCATTTTCTATTCCAACATTCCCTGAAATGGTTCAGTAAATGTGTTGAAAAGTTGAAGCCCTAAAATAGATTCCTGGGGAACACCACAACTTTTTCCCCATTTTTCTATCTCCAACCAATTTCTAACTTAATTCAGATGGCTACCTCTAATTACATCTGCTTTCAATTACATAAGAACATAAGAAACATAAGAAATAGGAACAGGAATAGGCCATCTAGGCTTTCGAGCTTGCCCTGCCATTCAGTAAGATCTTGGCTGATCTGAAGTGGATCAGTTGCACTTTCCTGCTTTGTTCCCATAACCCTTAATTCCCTTGTCTGTCAAAAACCTATCTACCCGTGACTTAAATATATTTAGCGAGGTAGCCTCCACCACTTCAACGGGCAGAGAATTCCAGAGATTCACCACCCTTTGAGTGAAGAAGTTCATAGAACCATAGAACCCTACAGTGCAGAAAGAGGCCCTTCGGCCCATGGAGTCTACACCGAGCGCAATCCCAGCCAGGCCCTACCCCCATATCCCTACATATTATACCCACTAATCCCTCTAACCTACGCATCCCTGGACACTAAGGGGCAATTTCTTAGCATGGCCAATCGACCTAACCCGCACATCTTTGGACTGTGGGAGGAAACCGGAGCACCCGGAGGAAACCCACGCAGACACGAGGAGAATGTGCAAACTCCACACAGACAGTTCCTCCTCAACTCCGATCTAAACTGCCCTCCCCTTATCTTGAGGCTATGCCCTCTAGTCCTGCTATCCTTTCTAAGAGGGAAGAATCTCTCTACCTCTACCCTATCCATCCCTTTCATTATCTTATATGTCTCTATAAGATCCCCCCCTCATCCTTCTAAACTCCAGCGAGTACAGACCCAGTCTATTTAGTCTCTCTTCACAGTCCAACCCCCTCATCTCCGGTGTCAGCCTAGCGAACCTCCTGTGTACTCCCTCCAAGGCCAAAAATAATTTTGGCAATTATTTGTGAAACTTGAAGGGATTGCTGAAATATTTATAAATACTAGTGCCATTTTTTTGCTGCCCCCTGTCTAATATAAAATGATAAGAAGTCTCAAGTGAATGAAGAAGGAGTGACACTCCAAAAGCTTGTGCTACCAAACAAACCTGTTGGACTTTAACCTGGTGTTGAGACTTCTTACTGTACTTACCCCAGTCCAATGCCAGCATCTCCACATCAGAACATAAAATGTGCATGGATTCACTTTTTTCCCAAAGTTGATGTTCCATACCTTCAGTCAACTGTAACTTGATCGCTAAATTAATATTTGGGAGGAGGAAGGAAGTTTGCTTGTCACTGTCATGGAAATGTAAGTAAAAGCTATTATTCTCTTCTAGGTGATGGTGATGTAGTGGAACAGGTCATTAGCCAACAAACAGATGATCAGTATGAGATTGGTCAAGAATCCAGTGTTCTAGATGATGCTATTAGAGAGCTGCAGCGAGAACATGACTTGAGACAGGGCAACGAAGAAGCAGCTGCACCAGGTGGCAATAGATCAAACCTGCTGAACAATGGTGGGTTGCCGTGCAGACATCATTTTATCCCAAAGTTTTGCCTTGTCCATTGAAACAGATAAATTAATTGACTTTTAAAATTGAAATTATGTAAGATGTGGTATCTTTTTCTATAAATTAATGTAAAAACTCAATTGTTGTTATAGGTTGGCTGCTTGAGTCTTTATTGAGATTGCCTTGTCGTTCTTGACTTAATGTGCTCACTGTAATTTGGCATCTTATTTGAATTTGCTCCCATCAAAATCATTACATTGGGTGAGGTATAAAGCAGGTGCCCAAACTGCTCATTTCCCATTTGGGAAGTTATGCTAACCACAGTGTCTTTCTCCGCACCAAGATCCACCACCACTAATGAATCAATGGATTAATTTTGATATGATTTTATTATTGAGTGCACATTATGAAAATTATATTGATACGATCAATTATAGAATATTTTCCATACTGGTTTTCATTTCTCCTATTTTCCCCCTTAATACCTTTTTGCGGATTTCACACGATGCAGGTGAGCTGTATACTTCATTAGTGAAGCATCACTGCATCAACGGAGGCGTAGATTTGATGGCACAAATGGAAGGATGTACTTGTTTTTAATGTGAAGTGCATCATGGGTTTTATCAAATTCAAGAATTTTAAACTAAAGATGTATATTGCTACAGCTACTTGCTTGATTTATAGTTGAAATCAACAGGGGATTTTCACTGTAACTTCATTGCAGTGTTACGTAAGCCAACTTGTGACATGAATAAATAAATTTTAAAATCTCCTAACGGGAAATGGTACCTTTGAGAGACTGGTGGATAATATTTGCATATGCATTTCTGTGTAGAGTACTTTTTAATTTCCTGGAAATAATGTGATAAAGTTGTTAATTTAAATGTTATCTGCTAAAATTATGAAACTTTGCTAAGGGTGAACAGTTGTAGTTCAAGTTAGTTAGCTAGTTTACAGAATTAACTTCAGTCTCATTAGTAAAGCTTTGTTTTAGAACAAGCTTCTTAGGTTGTGAGATCATTAGGAATTGAGTGCTTTAATTGACAACTTGTAACATTTTAAACAATTTTTGAGCATGGCTTCTTGTTCAGTTCTAATTCTTTTGACTATGGAAATTTCAGTACACTTTATTCCAATCTATATTTCAAAAGACTGTTTCATGTTTTAGCCTTGCTATCACGGCCAAACATTGGACTTCGACGGAGTGGTCAGATAGAAGGTGTTCGTCAAATGCATAATAATGCCCCTAGGAGTCAAATGGCTACAGAGAGAGACCTAATGGCATGGAGCAGAAGGGTTGTGGTCATGGAGCTTCCATCTGGAATTGGCAGGTAGACATAATCATAGAAAAACTACAGCACAAACACGCCTTTCGGCCCACAAGTTGCGCCGATCATATCTCTATCTACTCGGCTTACCTATAACCCTCAATCCTATTAAGTCCCATGTACTCGTCCAGAAGTCTCTTGAAAGACCCTATTGAATTTGCCTCCACCACCACCGACGGCAGCCAATTCCACTCACCCACCTCCCTCTGAGTGAACATATGAAATAGGAGCAGGAGTAGGTCATCTAGCCCTTTGAGCCTGCCTTGCCATTCAATAAGATCATGGCTGATCTGAAGTGGATCAATTCCACTTGCCTGCTTTCTCCCCATAACCCTTAATTCCCCTGTCTATCAGAAATCTATCTACCCGTAACTTAAATATATTCAGCGAGGTAGCCTCCACCACTTCAACGGGCAGAGAATTCCAGAGATTCACCACACTTTGAGTAAAGAAGTTCCTCCTCAACTCTGATCTAAACTGCCCCCCCCCCCCAACCTTATCTTGAGGCTGTGCCCTCTAGTCCTGCTATCCTTTCTAAGTGGGAAGAATCTCTCTACCTCTACCCTATCTATCCCCTTCATTATCTTATACGTCTCTATAAGATCCCCCCTCAGCCTTCTAAACTCCAACGAGTACAGACCCAGTCTATTCAGTCTCTCTTCATAGGCTAACCACCTCATCTCCGGTATCAGTCTAGTCAACCTTCTCACCACTCCCTCCAAGGCCAATATATCCTTGCACAAGTGCGGCGACCAAAACTGCACACAGTACTCCAGCTGCGGCCTCACCGGTACCCTGTACAGTTGCAACAAGACCTCCCTACTTTTATATTCTATGCCCCTCGCTATAAAGGCCAACATTCCATTCGCCTTCTTGATCATAAGAACATAAGAAATAGGAGCAGGAGTAGGCCATCCAGCCCTTCGAGCCTGCCCCGCCATTCAATAAGATCATGGCTGATCTGTCGCTGCTCAGTTCCACTTTCCCGCCCTCTCCCCATAACCCTTAATCCCCTCTCCTATCAAAAACCCATCAACCTGCGTCTTAAAAATATTTAGTGAGGCAGCCTCCACCACTTCAACAGGCAGAGAATTCCAGAGATTCACCACCCTTTGAGTGAAGAAGTTCCTCCTCAACTCCGTTCTAAACCGCCCCCCTTTTATCTTGAGGCTGTGCCCCCTAGTCCTATTGTCTTTTTTGAGCAGGAAGAGTCTTTCCACCTCTATCCTATCCATCCCATTCATCATCATCATGAAGATCACCTGCAGACTGGGTTTTTGCAACTTGTGCACAAGGACCCCCAGGTCCCTCTGCACCGTAGCATGCTGCAGCTTTTCGCCTTTTAAATAATAATCCCTCCTACTATTATTTCTGCCAAAGTGGATAACCTCATACTTGCTAACATTATACTCTGTCTGCCAGGTCCTTGCCCACTCGCTCAGCCTATCCAGATCTCTCTGCAGACTTTCCACATGCTCCACACAATTTGAGTGAAAAATCTACCCGGACATCTCCTCTGTACCTACTCCCCAGCACCTTAAACCTGTGTCCCCTTGTGGCAGCCATTTCAGCCCTGGGAAAAAGCCTTTGAGAAACCACCCAATCAATACCTCTCAACATCTTAAACACTTTATCAAGTCCCTTCTCATCCTTCGTCTCTCCAAGGAGAAAAGATCGAGTTCTCTCAACCTATCCTCATGAGGCATGCCCCCCAATCCAGGTAACATCCTTGTACATCTCCTGTGCACCCTTTCAATGGCTTCCACATGCTTGCTGTAATGAGGCAACCAGAACTAAGCACAGTACCCCAAGTGGAGTCTGACCAGGGTCTTATAAAGCTGCAGCATTGACTCCCGAATCCGAAACACAGTTCCTTGATTGAAGAAGGCCAGTACACCATACGCCTTCTTAATCACATCCTCTACCTGCAAAGCCACTTTGAGAGTCCTATGAACCCGGGCCCCAAGATCCTTCTGATCTTCCACATTGCTAAGAGTCTTACCCTTAATATTATATTCCTTCATCCCATTGGACCTACCAGAATGTACCACCACATTTATCCGGGTTGAAGTCCATCTGCCACTTCTCCGCCCAAGCTTGCATCCTATCTATGTCACGCTGCAACTTCTGACGTCTGTCCAAACTATCCACAACACCTCCAACCTTCGTGTCATCAGCAAACTTACCAACCCATCCCTCCACTTCTTCACCCAGGTCGTTTATAAAAATCACAAACAGCAAGGGTCCCAGACCAGATCCCTGGGGCACTCCACTGGTGGCTGACCTCCATGAAGAAAAAGACCCATCTACAACCACTCTCTGCCTTCTGTGGGCAAGCCAGTTCTGGATCCACAAAGCAACATCCTCTTGGATCCCATGCCCCCTCACTTTCTCAATAAGTCTTGCATGGGGGACCTTATCAAACGCCTTGCTCAAGTCCATATAAACCACATCCACCGGTCTTCCTTCGTCAATGTGTTTAGTCACACTTTCAAAAAACTTAACCAGGTTCGTAAGCACGATCTGCCTTTGACAAAGCCGTGCTGACTACTTTTGATCATACTATACTTCTCTAAATGTTCATAAATCCTGTCTCTCGGGATCTTTTCCATCATCTTACCAGCCACTGAGGTTAGACTCACTGGTCGGTAATTTCCTGGGCTATCTGTATTCCCTTCCTTGAGTATAGGAACCACATCTGCAATCCTCCAGAACCTCTCCCGTCTCCATCGATGACGCAAAGATCATCGCCAGAGGCTCTGCAATCTCTTCCCTCACCTCCCACAGTAACCTGGGGTACGTCCCATCTCGCCCCAGCAACTTATCTATCTTGATGCTATTCAAAATCTCCAACACATCCTCTTTCTTAATGGCCACGTACTCAAGCTTTTCAGTCCACTGCAAGCCTGCAGTACAACCACCAAGATCTTTTTCCACTGTGAATACCGAGGTAAAGTATTCATTAAGCACCTCTGCTATTTCTACCGGTTCTATACAAACCTTCCCACCATCACGTTTTATAGGTCCTATTCCCTCACATCTCATCACACAAGTTGGGTATTATTAAACAAAATGTAGTTCAAAATTTGCTTCTGTAACACAGTTACTTCGATGTACGCCCTTTAAGATATTTCTAAACACAAAAGACTCAAGATAACGTCAGAACACAAGAAATAGGAGCAGGAGTAGGCCATCTAGCCCTTCGAGCCTGTCCCGCCATTCAATAAGATCATGCCTGATCTGAAGTGGATCAGCTCCACTTTCCCGCTTTCTCCCCATTACCCTTAATTCCCTTGTCTACCAGAAACCTATCTACCCATGACTTAAATATATTCAGCGAGGTAGCCTCCGTTCACCACTCTTTGAGTGAAGAGTTTCCTCCTCAACTCTGATCTAAACTGCTCCCCCCTCCCCCCCCCCTTATTTTGAGGCTGTGTCCTCTAGTCCTGCTATCCTTTCTAAGCGGGAAGAATCTATCTATCCCCTTCATTATCTTATACGTTTCTATAAGAAAGGCAAATCTCTTCCCTTATTTTAAAAATTGTTCACTCTGGGGCCTTCATGACTATTTGCCAGATCATTTTTATTCTTGAATTCTTAAAAATCCACCTTGTATTATGCACACATTCCATACCATCCCTGCACATTTTAAGATTTATTTAACGGTTTCTTTATATCGTGGTTATGTGGGATGCAGAAATAAAGATTTTGCTATTGGGAAAGGATTGGTAGATTACCAGGTTGAACATATAGGAGCACTTTGTGGTTTCAGTGCTTAAACCATTTTAATGTTTCTTGAATTCTCCTTGGCATGAACAGAGCATGGAGACTGTGGGCGTGATTTTCCTGGTCTGCTGCATTGTTCAAGTAGCGCAGTGAGCTGGGAAATGTCAGTGGGTGGCCAAGAATGGGAATCGTGTTATCAGCCTCACACCGGGGAACAGTGCTACATTGATTACAATATTCAAAACATAATTTCCATCTATAGTGTGCCTTGGAGGCAATCATCTGGGCTTGCTAAGGTTTCTGACCGCACTGGTGGAGGTCCAGACCAGCAGGGATCACACATGGTCCCCACGAAAAGGGACCAGGTCTGATAGCCTTTCTGGTGGGATCAGAGGACACTGAGGCCTCTGGGAGGTCGGGGTGGGGGAGGGATGCCAAGGGGGTAGGGCCAACCTAGGTGGGGGAGGGGAGGAACTCTGCGATGGGTGTGGTGGAGGCTGATGTGGGGTTGGTGATTGGAGACTCAGTCTAGCCATTAGGAGTCCAGTGGTCGAGGGTGGGGGTTGGGGCTGGTCTTCTGGGTGGTGGGTTCGGGGCTGGTGATGTCGGTGGGGGGATGGGAGATTGAGAGAGGCTGGCAATGTCAGGAAGGGGGGCATTCTGGCTGCCAGTCAGGAGGCTGGTGATGTCTTGGGGGTGATACTGGAAATTTTACTCGCCCAAAAACTCTCATTCAGCACTTAGTATTTTTCTGGGAAAATTGCACCTTACATCCTGCACTTTTTTTGTTTGATCCCAGGGAGCAATCCATATAAATGATAAAATCACATTTTATGTTTTGAATGCCAATTTGATTTGAATGTTTTTAGCAAACAGATTTTGCACTTAACCAGCAGTGAATTCTATATTCCTTGGCACATGGCCCACACAGGTTTGAGAACATAATAAATAAGTACCTGAATGTTCTGAAGGAGAGGGTGGGGATAAATATTGTCCACTCAGGTTGTCCTTTTCAGGTTTCAGGAGGAACTTCGACTAAGTAAAGGCGATGGAGAAATTAACTTGTACACCACAGAAAAGAAACGTAAACCACTGCAACCAACACAGAAGGTAAAGATTAAAATGTATTAATTGGCAGCAGAAATTTGCACAATAGCTTGATCAGGATCTTTATTTATTTAGGTCATCTTGTTTGTGGTACCTTTGGAATTTTCAGCTGTAACTGCAACTTTTTGTAGAGTGATAGAACCATAGAAAATTACAGCTCAGAAACAGGTCTTTTGGCCCTTCTTGTCTGTGTCGAACCATTTTTTGCCTAGTCCCACTGATCTGCACTTGGACCATATCCCTCCACAGCCCTCTCATCCATGAACCCATCCAAGTTTTTCTTAAATGTTAAAAGTGACCCCACATTTACCACTTTATCTGGCAGCTCATTCCAACTCTCACCACTCTCTGCGTGAAGAAGCCCCCCATAATATTCCCTTTAAACTTTTCTCCTTTCACCCTTAACCCATGCCCTCTGTTTTTTTTCCCCTTAGCCTCAGTGGAAAAAGCCTGCTTGCATTCACTCTATCTATACCCATCAAAATCTTATGCACCTCTATCAAATCTCCCCTCATTCTTCTACGCTCCAGGGAATAAAGTCCTAACCTATTCAATCTCTCTCTGCAACTCAACTTCCCAAGTTCCAGCAACATCCTTGTGAACCTCCTCTGCACTCTTTCAACCTTATTTAAATCCTTCCTGTAACTAGGCGACCAAAACTGTACACAATACTCTAAATTCGGCCTCACTAATGCCATATATAACCTTACCATAGCAGTCCAATTTTTATACACGATACTCCGCTTTATAAAGGCCCATGTACCAAAAGCACTCTTTATGACTCTATCCACCTGTGATGTGACTTTTAGGGAATCCTGTACCTGTATTCCCAGATCCGCCTGTTCAACTGCACTCTTCAGAGTCCTACCATTTACTCTGTATGTTCCACTTTGGTTTGTCCTTCCAAAGTGCAATTCCTCACACTTGTCTGCGTTAAATTCCATTAGCCATTTTTCAGCACATTTTACTAGTTGGTCCAAACCCGTCTGCAAGCTTTGAAAACGTTCCTGACTGTCCACTACACTTCCAACCTTTGTACCATCAGCAAATTTGCTGATCCAATTTACCACATTATCATCCAGATCATTGATATAGATGACAAACAACAATGGACCTGCACCGATCCCTGCAGCACACCACTAGTCACAGGCCTCCACTCAGAGAAGCAATCCTCCACAACCACTCTCTGGCTTCTTCCATTGAGCCAGTGTCTCATCCAATTTACTATCTTTCCATGTATACCTAGCGACTGAACCTTCCTAACTAACGTTCCATGAGGGACCTTGTCAAAGGCCTTGCTGAAATCCAGGTAGACAACATCCACCACCTTCCCTTCATTCACTTTCCTGGTAACCTCCTCGAAAAACTCTAATAGATTGGTCAAACATGACCTACCACGCATAAAGCCATGTTGACTCTCCCAAATAAGTCCCTGTTCATCCAAATATTTGTAGATCCTATCCCTTACCATACCTTCCAATAACTTGCCCACCACCGACATCAAACTTACTGGCCTATAATTTCCCACATTTCTTTTGGAACCTCTTTTAAACAACGGAACAACATGAGCCACCCTCCAATCATCCGGCACCTCCCCCGTGCACACTGACATTTTAAGTATGTCTGCCACGGCCTCTGCAAGTTCAACACTAGCTTCCCTCCAGGTCCGTGGAAATACCCTGTCCGGTCCTGGGGATCTATCCACTCTGATTTGCCTCAAGACAGCCAGCACCTCGTCCCCTGTGATCTGTAAAGGTTCCATGACATCTCTACCTGTTTGCCCTATTTCCGTAGACTCCATTCCCGCTTCCTCAGTAAATACGGATACAAAAACCCCATTTAGTATCTCTCCCATCTCTTTTGGTTCCATACACAGTCTACCACTCTGGTCTTCGAGGACCAATTTTATCCCTCGCTATCCTTTTGCTCCTAACATACTTAAAGAAGCTCTTTGGATTTTCCTTCACTCTGTCTGCCAAAGCAACCTCATGTCTTCTTTTACCCCTCCTGATTTCCCTCTTAAGTAGCTTCTTGCACTTTTTATACTCCTTGAGCATCTGATCTGTTCCTTGCTGCCTGTACATTTCGGATAACTCTCTCTTCCTCTTAATCAACGTTACAATTTCCCTCGAGAACCAAGGTTCCTTATTCCTATTTACTTTGCCTTTAATCCTGACAGGAACATACAAACTCTGCACTCTCAAAATTTCTCCTTTGAAGGCCTCCCACTTTCCATTTACATCCTTACCAGAGAACAGCCTGTGCCAATCCACACTTCCCGGATCCCTTCTCATTTCATCAAATTTGGCCTTTTTCCAGTTCAGAACTTCAACCCGAGGACCAGATCTATTCTTATCCATGATCAGGTTGAAACTAATGGCATTATGATCACTGGATCCAAAGTGTTCCCTCACACTCACATCCATCACCTGCCCTAACTCATTTCCCAATAGGAGATCCAATATTGCATCCTCTCTAGTTGGCATCTCTATATACTGATGTAGAAAATTCTCCTGAACACATTTTACAAACTCTACCCTGTCTAAATCTTTAACAGTGTGCGAGTCCCAATCTATATGTGGAAAATTAAAATCCCCTACCATCACAACTTTGTATTTCTTGCAGTTGTCAGCTATCTCTCTGCTGACTTGCTCCTCCAATTCTCTCTTCCTCCCCCCACCATCACCATCTTTTATCCCTTTGCCTCTATCACGCCTGAAACATTGGAACCCTGGAACATTGAGCTGCCAGTCCTGCCCCTCCTGTAGCCAAGTTTCACTAATGGCTATAATGTCATATTTCCACGTGTCAATCCATGCCTTCAGCTCATTTGTCTTCCCCACACTTCTCCTGGCATTGAAATAGACACACTTCAAAAGATTACTTCCACCACACTCAACCCTTCCATTTGTGATTTTGCTTGAACTAACCTGTCTTTTTACCCCTGCTGCACTATCTGCTCTGGCACTCTGGTTCCCATCCCCCTGCAAATCTAGTTTAAATGCTCCCCAATAACACTAGCAAACCTCCCTGCAAGTATATTGATCCCCTTGTAGTTTAGGTGTAACCCATCTCTCTTGCATAGGTCCCACCTGCCCCAGAAGAGGTCTCAATGATCCAAGAATTGGAAACCCTGCCCCCTACGCGGGGCAGCTTCGAAGGGCTAGATGGCCTACTCCTGCTCCTATTTCTTATGTACACCAGTTCCTCAGCCACGTTCATCCGCCCAAGCATCCTACTTTTACCCTCACTGATCTTAAGTGACAAGTGAATGACAAAATCAATATGCATTTTCAGTTGTGAAATTGTTAAGAAGATGGCCCGATGCTGTTGAAAGCATTTAACAATGTAGCATTCAAAATGTGAAAACTTAACTGGAGCAGCAAATTGCATTTTTTTGGTCACAAATTGAGCAAATACTTTTCGCACAGTGGTGGGAGGAATAGATCTCATTGTATCTTGTAGGAAAACCAACAGTCTACTATTGGTAGAATTGCCTGCTTGTGCAGAAAACACCATGATTTTTGACAATTAAGAATGGGTTAATTTTATTGGCATCCAAAATATTTTGAAAATGGTGTATAGAAATGTAAAGTAGGTGCTAAATGGGGAGAGACAAAGGTTTAGGTATTGATGTTTCATCTTGTATCTAAGTTACCAGCTTTTACATTTCTGATATTTTGTTTATTGTAGTTAATTCTGGCATTCCACTTTTTACTGATAAAAGTAAATGTTTTATAAACTTGTTTTTGAATCTCAAGCGCTTTAAGAAATCAGGTCACCATGTTGAATTTGTACATAATGGTATTCAGCACTGTTGGGTGTGAAATATTGGCTACAATTTGCTGTCAGAGTAATGATTAATCTAATATTGTTCAGGCAAGGATCAGATGAGTAGTTGAGCACAGAAATCCAAAGGTTCCGGTCCAAGATGCATTCCTCTACTATTAGCTTAGCAAAAAGCGTAACTTACCTTAACATTAAAAAGGATAAAATGATGTGAATTTGTGTAATAGATGCAAACTCAGCTCACTAGAGTAAGTTAGCCTTGTCCATTTCAATCCAAGTGCCCTCCCTTCTCTCTCTTGTGCTCTGGGTGGCATGGTGGCAGAGTGGTTGGCACTGTTGCATCACAGTGCCAGGGACCCAGTTTCAGTTTTGGCCTTTGCTCAGTGTGTGAAGTTTGCACATTCCTACACACACACACACACACACATACACATACACACACACACACACACACACAAACACACAGGCCCCCCCGTGTCTGCATGGGTCTCCTCCGGGTGCTCCAGTTTTCTCCCACGGTCCAAACATGTGCGGGTTCGGTTGATTGGCCATGCTAAATTGCTCCTAGTGTCAGGGGATTAGCAGGGTAAATGTGTGGGGTTGTGGGAATACGGTCTGGGTAGGATTGTGGTCAGTGTGAACTTGATGAGCCAAATGGCCGCCTTCTGCACTGTTAGGGATTCTATGGTTCTATTTGATAAATGTTAATTATTGGATTGTTGTGTCAGGGAAGTTGACCATCATCAATGTGCAGTCTTATTCCTTAACAATTTAATTGTAATTTAAAATTTTTGAAATATCCAGCAATTTCACTTTGTCTTTTGTGGCAGTGCAATATTTATTTTCCATCCTCTGTACTTGACTTGACATTGAATTTTTCCACTCTTCCTTTTGAGTTCTTGTGCTGTAGCAAATGGGGATAGAAACCACTTGACCCAATATCTGTTATTAGCAAATTGCTGGAATCTATAAAGGGGTGAATGAACAAATTAAATTTTCAGCTGATTAGACAGAGCCTACAGAGGGGAAAAATTTAGTAATAAGTGAGGGCATTTGGCACTATGAGCCTGCTCCACCATTGAATATGATCACAGCTGATCCTCTATCTCAGTGCCATACTCCTGCATTCTTTTTTTAAATAGCGTGGTTACATTTGCCAACCTCCAATCTGCTGGGACTGTTCCAGAAGCTGCAGAAATTTGGAAAATGAAAACAAATGAATTCACTATTTCCAAGGTTACCTCCTTTAATAGTCTGGAATATATTTGTCAGGCCTTGGAGATTCATCAGCTTTTAGTTCCATTAATTTCTCTAGCACTTTTTTTTAAGTAATTTTCTTCAGTTCCTCCTCCTCACTAGATCTTTGGTTCCCTAGCATTTTTGGGAAGTTATTTGTATCTTCCTCTTAGAAGACATAACTAAAGTAGTTGTTTAATTGCTCTGCCATTTTCTTGTTATGTATTATAAATTCTCCCAATATTTTCCTTTTGCATACTTATAAGAGCTTTTACAGTCTGCTTCTATGTTCCTTGCAAGTTTATGTTCATTATCAGTCCCTTCTTCAATCTCTTGGTCCTGTCCTGAATTCTAAACTGCTCCCAATCCTCAGGTTTGTTACTTTCTCTAGCAACTTCATATGGTTTTCCTTAATTTCTTTTGTTAGCCATGGTTGGGCTGCTTTTCTTAGTTTGTTTTTGCACCAGAAAGGAATGCCTAACTTGCAATGCATACATTCTTCTCTTGAATATTAGTCATTGCCTATCCACCAGTATGCCTTTTGATGATGTTCCCCCAATCTATTTTGGCTATCTCATGCCTCATTCCTTCCTGATTTGCTCTGTTTAGACTTAGGACCTAATTTTGAATCGGACTTCTTCCAGTCTTCATCTCAGTGAAGAATTCTATCATGTTATGGTCATTGTTTCCTAAAGGACCCTGCACAACAAGATCATTCATTAATTCCTTTCCATTGCACAGTACCAAAACAGGGGTTGGTTGTGCAAGAGATGCTTTGTTGATATTCTAGTCTTAAAAAAATAAATCTCGTATAAATTCCAAGAATTCATCCATCACAGTATTGTTAATTTGGTTTGTCCAGTCAACGTGTGGATTAAAATCACCCATGATTACTGTAGCATCCTTGTTAAATGCATCTCTAATTTCCTGATTAATGCCATCCCCCTACCTTGCCGCTACTGTTTGGAAGCATATAGACAACTATATGTTTTCTGCCCCAGTTGCTTCTTAGCTCCACCCAGCGTGATTCTACATCTAGATTTTCTAAGCTAATACCCTGTCACTGTTGTACGGATTGTATCCTTAACTAACAATGCTCTCCCGCTTTTTTTTTCCTGTCGTCCTAAATGTCGTGTAATTTTGGAATTTTAGTTCCCAGCCTTGGTCACCCTGCAGCCACGTATCCTTAATTGCAACATAACTATTTGCACTATTAACCTGTCTATCTTATTGCAAATGCATTATTGTAGAGGGAGCTGGACCAGAGGAGACCTACACTACCTGCTTAGTGCTTTTCCTCTATCTGGTGACCACCTGTCCGCTTTATACTTGTGCAGTTTTTAACTGCAATGTGACCACTTCACTGTACGTGCCATCTGCAAAGAGTGCTAGCTCTGAAATGTGGATTTTGAGCCGCTGCAGCTGGAGACACTTTCTGCACACTGGAAGTGACCCTTACTTCCCACATTGCACAAGAGAAGCATTCCATTCTATGACCTGCCCTTAAACTACTCCCTTTTCCCTTGCATCTTCTGGTTTAGGGAATATCAAGGACAGTAGAAATACCAGGTCTTTTTCGGTGGAAATGTAGTAAATGAAAGAAGCACCTCTTTCTCCAGTCGCCGAACTCCAACTTAAGCACTCTATTGCACCCCAAAGCAGCACTCCCTCTGTCACTAAATTTGATGAATTTATAAACGATAGACTTTGTCCAACTAGCCTAATTAATCTTTTAAATGGATGAATAAAATAATGGACAGAAGACTGTCTATGCGTGCTATTTTTATGACTTGCAGAAGGTGCTTGATCAAGTCCCTTGTAAGAGAATGTTAGCTAAACATGAAGTTCATGTTTTGTGGAATTGAAGGCAAATTGTGGACCTGGTTTAAAAAAAGTAGTCTGAGCAACGGCAGAGTAGGCATATGAGACAGTCCTCATAATTGGCCGAACTTGACTGGTCCTGTAGAATGTGTTTTGGGGCCTCAACTGTTCCCTGTATTGACAGGGAAACCAACATAAGAACATAAGAAATACGAGCAGGAGTAGGCCATCCAGCCCTTCGAGCCTGCCCCGCCATTCAATAAGATCATGGCTGATCTGTCGCTGCTCAGTTCCACTTTCCCGCCCTCTCCCCATAACCCTTAATCCCCTCTCTTATCAAAAACCCATCAACCCGCGTCTTAAAAATATTTAGCGAGGCAGCCTCCACCACTTCAACGGGCAGAGAATTCCAGAGATTCACCACCCTTTGAGTGAAGAAGTTCCTCCTCAACTCCGTTCTAAACCGCCCCCCTTTTATCTTGAGGCTGTGCCCCCTAGTCCTACTGTCTTTTTTGAGCGGGAAGAGTCTCTCCACCTCTATCCTATCCATCCCATTCATCATCTTATACGTCTCAATGAGATCTCCCCTCATTCTTCTAAACTCTAACGAGTACAAGCCTAGTTTATTCAGCCTCTCCTCATAGCTCAACCCCCTCAACTCCGGTATCAGCCTAGTAAACTTCCTCCGCACTCCCTCCAAGGCCAAAATATCTTTGCGCAGGTGGGGCACCCAAAACTGCACACAGTACTCCAGCTGCGGCCTCACCAATCCCCTATACAGCTGCAGCAAGACCTCCCTACTTTTATATTCAATCCCCCTCGCTATGAAGGCCAGCATCCCATTCGCCTTCCTGACCACCTGCTGCACCTGCAAGCTGGGTTTTTGCGACTCATGCACAAGGACCCCGAGGTCCCTCTGCACCGCCGCCTGCTGCAGTTTTTCGCCACGTAAGTAATAGTCCTTCCTACCATTCTTCCTACCAAAGTGGACCACCTCACACTTGCCAACATTAAATTCCATTTGCCATTTCCTGGCCCATTCGCCCAGCCTATCTAGATCCTTCTGCAGACTCTCCACACCCTCCGCACAATTTGCCGTTCCCCCAATCTTGGTGTCATCAGCAAATTTCGACACCCTACACTCGGTTCCCTCCTCCAGATCATCTATATAAATAGTATCCACATTTAACGATTACATAGATACAAGTGGCATTATAAGCAGTGTTCATAGAAACATAAAATTACATTGGTATTGATAGATTAACTGGGGGAAAACTGAGGCAAATAGGTTTTGATGTAGGTAAGTACAAGGCTATCCATTATGAACCTCAAAAGGTTAGAACAGAATACTTTCTAAATGAAAAGCTGAGAAATGGTATAGGACCAAAGCAACTTGGAGGTCTGGTTATATTGATCATTATGTTGAACAGGTACAGAAAATAATCAAAAAGGCTAAAGGACTAGAATGCAAAGGGTTAAAAGTCATTCCTCGGCAATGTTAAGCCTGATTAGACTACACCTGGAATATTGCAAGCAGTTCTAGATGCCACAGCTTAGGAAAAATATATTGATCATGGAGAGATCACTTTGAGAATTTACCAGAACAGTGCTTTAAATTCTGGTAATATTGATGGTTTTTAAGATATTAAGGGGAATAGATCAGGTAGATGGAGAAAAAACTGTTTCCATTGATTGGGACAAGGTTTCAAAAATTAAAGCCAGAAATTTCAGAAGTGAAAATTAGGAAATGGGTGATAGAAAATTGAAGCTTTCTTCCACAAATGGCACTTGATGCTTGACCAATTGTTAATTTAAACTCTGAGATGGATATGATTTTGTTTGTTAACCAAAGTTGTTAAGGGAGATGGGTTGAGGGGGAGTGGGTATACGGAGTTAGACCATACATCAGCCATGATCTCATTGATTGCCAGAGCAGGCTTGAAGTATTAAATGATCTCCTGCTGTCCTATGTTCACAGTGCTTTAGTTTGATTGGCTGAGGAGTTGCACAGTTGCTTACTCTGATTGCGGATATCTGGTTTCCTTGGTTTACAGTGTTTTCATCTGAGGCTTTCAGCAAACTATAATACAAAAAATAGATGTATTTAAAATGTGGAAGAGCACTCAGATTGTCCCTTTGTAGTTTGACAATATAGTGGAAACGTTTCAGGCATGAGCTTTCTTGACTCCCAATATATAGAGTGCCTCTTGTGGAAGTGTATATTTTTTCACTTCTTTGGCCACAGTTCTTTCTGTTCTTGACACAGCAAGAAAAAAATGTAGCCATTCTTGATCTTTTTCTAAAGTGCTTATTTTCTGATAAGACAGCACAGTGAATCTACTGTGATGATCCCGAGGAGAAAAGAAAATACTTTGTTTTGTAAAGATTGGTCCCTCAGGCTGAGAACCACTGTTCCCAGCGGGCCCTAGCAGTCTCTGTGCGTGCACTGGCCTTGAGATGGCTGCATGTGCAGTTCAGTTTTTTTAAACATATGTGGGGTTTCTGTGCATGCGTTGGCTGGAGAATGGCCACATATATGCAGTTGGCCCATTTTGTTGTTTCCAAACCTCATAATGTTTTGCCTGAAACAGGAAAGACCGTAAGAGACAGGAGCAGAATTAGGCTGCTCAGTGCATCGAGTCTGCTCTGCCATTCAATCATGGCTGACATTTTCTCATCCCCATTCTCCTGCCTGTTCCCTATAACCCCTGATCCCATTATTAATCAAGGACCTATCTATCTCTGTCTTAAAGACACTCGATGACCTGGCCTCCACAACCTTCTGCGGCACAGAGTTCCACAGATTCATCACTCTCTGGCTGAAGAAATTTCTCCTCATCTCTGTTTTAAAAGATCGTCACTTTAGCCTGAGATTGTGCCCTCTGGTTCTAGTTCCCCAATTTGGGGGAACATTCTCGCCATGTCCACTCTATCCAGGTCTTGCAGTATCCTATAAGTTTCAATAAGATCCCTCTTCATCCATCTAAACTCCAGTGAGTACAGACCCAGAGCCCTCAACCGTTCCTCATACAACAAGCTCTTCATTCCAGGGATCATTCTTGGAACGAGTCCAGAGGAGGTTCACAAAGCCAGCACATTTTTCCTTAGATCTGGAGCTCAAAACTGCTCATGATACTCCAAATGGGATCTGACATCCCTACTCTTTGTATTCTTGCCCCTCGACATGAATGCTAACATTGCATTTGCCTTCCTAACTGCTGACTGAACCTGCATGTTAACCTTAAGAGAATCTTGAACAATGACTCCCAAGTCCCTTTGTGTTTCTGATTTCCTAAGCATTTTCCCATTTAGAAAATAGTTTATGCCTTCATTCCTCCTTCCAAAGTGCGTAACCTCACACTTTTCTACATTGTATTCCATCTGCCTCTTCTTTACCTCCTAATCTGTCCAAGCCCCTAATCTGCTAAAAACCTATCTACCCGTGTCTTAAATATATTTAGCGAGGTAGCCTCCACCACATCAACGGGCAGAGAATTCCAGAGATTCACCACCCTTTGAGTGAAGAAGTTCCTCCTCAACTCCGTTCTAAACTGCCCCCTCCACCCTTATCTTTGCTTCCTGAATACTACCTGTTCCTCTATGTATTTTTGTATCATCTACAAACTTAGCAACAGTGCCTGCTGTTCCTTCCCCCAAATCGTTAACGTATATTGTGAAAAGGGGGTTAGACTATGAAGAGAGACTAAATAGATTGGGTCTGTACTCGTTGGAGTTTAGAAGGATGAGGGGGGATCTTATAGAGACCTATAAGATAACAAAAGGGATGGATAGGGTAGAGGTAGAGAGATTCTTCCCGCTCAGAAAGGACAGCAGGACTAGAGGGCACAGCCTCAAGATAAGGGTGGAGGGGGCAGTTTAGAACGGAGTTGAGGAGGAACTTCTTCACTCAAAGGGTGGTGAATCTCTGGAATTCTCTGCCCGTTGATGTGGTGGAGGCTACCTCGCTAAATATATTTAAGACACGGGTAGATAGGTTTTTGGCAGACAAGGGAATTAAGGGTTATGGGGAGAAGGCGGGAAAGTGGAACTGAGCCACTTCAGATCAGCCATGATCTTATTGAATGGCGGGGCAGGCTCGAAGGACGGGATGGCCTACTCCTGCTCCTACTTCTTATGTTCTTATGTTATGTTCTTATGTAAAAGTTGTGGTCCCAGCACTGACACCTGAGGCACACCACAAGTCACTGGAAAGAAAAAGGTGGAGAAGAAAAGAGGCTTCATAGTTTGCTGGAATTGCAGTGTGACATACAAAAAAAAATTAATTGAAGTGTTGCAGAAACTCCGTAACGTGAATCTGTTTATAGCTCTGCATACAATTACAGCAAGGTGAGGGGTCAAATAAACATAAATTCCACATGGGATTTTGTAACTGCCACCAATTAGTTTCGATGACATGCTAGTTGATCCCATGACAATGCATGCTTGGAGTCAAGATCAGTGGTTATTAGGTGAAGCAGAAAATGTTTGGAGCAAGGTTTCCACATGTAGTTCACTCATGATCATGATTTTGTACGTTATCATTTTTAATATTTGTCTTATTTCCAATGTCTTTTTTTTGAAGCAAACTTACTTTGAAAAACATGTCACATTGATTACACCTTAATTGTGCGCAGATGTGTTTCAACCCGCAGAAGTGAACAATCACAGTATATATGAGCAGTTTGTATTATAAATGTAAACACTGTAATCTCATGAGTTGTTGGGAAGTGTTAGCAAACAAAGATTTTGATATATTAAATAGTCAAGAAAAATTCACATTTGCCAGTATAGTATTAATACTGGGTTTTTTATACAAAACAAACTGAAAAATGACATTTAATCATTGACTTCATCTAGCTGTGATTCTTTACCTAGTTACTACAGAAGCAATGTGAATGAATCGTGATTATCTTGAAATTTGTACATCATAGCATTTCGGTATGAATCAAAGTAATGACATTGCTAAGAATTTGAAGTTTCTGTTGGTGATATCTTGAAACAAAAACTCGCCAAAGTGACTGGCTAGAGTCTTGAGGCCAAGTGTGGTATATTCAATTAATTAAATCATGACGCAATGTGAAAAATATTCATTACTTTGTAGAGCGATGGCCAGGATTATTTTCAACGCTCAGGGAGGCGAACACAGCGCCGTAACCAACATTTCTACCACACACGTTCAACTGTGGAGCGTCGTGCTTGTAATATTCGTCGGATAGAAGAACCTAACAATTCTTCAGAGGTCAGTAATTATGGACTTTCATTTGATTATTATAAATCCTGTGGTGCTGCTTCACTTTAAAAAATTGTAGGTTCTTACAATGTAAAGAGGTTGTACTGGCCTTTTGAAAGACCTCTCCATTAGTCCCATCTCCTCAGTTCATTTCCCAAGGCCCTGCCGGTTTTATTTTTGTCTATTTGTTCAATACCCCTTTAAAAATCACTCTGATTTAACCTGCTTTGCAGGTTTTTTTCAGTGGCTGCAAGAGCATCTTTGGAAAACAGGTAAATGCCTTTAAAGCATTGCTTATGGGCCAGATTTCTTTAATGAAAATTGGTGTAAAGTATTAATTTACTAGAAAAAGCAATATAATACAGATGTTGGAAATAAGAAATAAAAATAGAAATGTATGAAAGATCATCAATGTGAAACATTAACTGTGGTCCTGTCTCCATAGTTGCTGCCAGACCTGCTGAATATTTCCAATATTTTCTGTTTTTACTTGTTTCATGCTTCTGTCATACTTTTAACTTCATGGGAGGTTTTCTCTTTTGATCCTTAATCTGACACAGCTGCTCTTTGATTATTAATTTACTAT
This sequence comes from Carcharhinus amblyrhynchos, assembly GCF_965287045.1. Taxonomy (NCBI): domain Eukaryota; kingdom Metazoa; phylum Chordata; class Chondrichthyes; order Carcharhiniformes; family Carcharhinidae; genus Carcharhinus; species Carcharhinus amblyrhynchos. The sequence goes on from NC_137327.1 coordinate 138,625,729, forward strand.
TTGCAATAATGCATGTGTAAACTACTTCAGGTAATGTAAAGGAGAGTATTAATCTATTCTCATTCAATCTCTTTGCCTTCTTATTCTATATCCTGCTTAGCTCTTGACTATTATAAGAACATAAGAACATAAGAAATAGGAGCAGGAGTAGGCCATCTGGCCCTTCGAGCCTGCCCCGCCATTCAATAAGATCATGGCTGATCTGTCGTGGCTCAGTTCCACTTTCCCGCCCTCTCCCCATAACCCTTAATCCCCTCTCTTATCAAAAACCCATCAACCCGCTTCTTAAAAATATTTAGCGAGGCAGCCTCCACCACTTCAACGGGCAGAGAATTCCAGAGATTCACCACCCTTTGAGTGAAGAAGTTCCTCCTCAACTCCGTTCTGAACTGCCCCCCCTTTATCTTGAGGCTGTGCCCCCTAGTCCTACTGTCTTTTTTGAGCGGGAAGAGTCTTTCCACCTCTATCCTATCCATCCCATTCATCATCTTATACGTCTCAATGAGATCTCCCCTCATTCTTCTAAACTCTAACGAGTACAAGCCTAGTTTATTCAGCCTCTCCTCATAGCTCAACCCCCTCAACTCCGGTATCAGCCTAGTAAACCTCCTCTGCACTCCCTCCAAGGCCAAAATATCCTTGCGCAGGTGCGGCGCCCAAAACTGCACACAGTACTCCAGCTGCGGCCTCACCAATGCCCTATACAGCTGCAGCAAGACCTCCCTACTTTTATATTCAATCCCCCTCGCTATGAAGGCCAGCATCCCATTCGCCTTCCTGACCACCTGCTGCACCTGCAGGCTGGGTTTTTGCGACTCATGCACAAGGACCCCGAGGTCCCTCTGCACCGTCGCCTGCTGCAGTTTTTCGCCACGTAAGTAATAGTCCTTCCTACCATTCTTCCTACCAAAGTGGACCACCTCACACTTGCCAACATTAAATTCCATTTGCCATTTCCTGGCCCATTCGCCCAGCCTATCTAGATCCTTCTGCACTTGTCATTATGAACTTGTCATTATGAACTTGTCATTTATTAATCTTGCTCTATTTTGAAGCTACTGTGTAATAATTGTATATGCAGTATAGCTGAGTGCTTTTGGTCAGAAAGAGCTTGAGCTCGTATGGTATCTTTCACAACCAGTGAGCACCACAAAGTGCTTGTCACTTTCTGGGACCTCCCCTGATTTGCCCTGGTAATCTCATCCTACTCATCTGCACTCCAAGAGTCCTGCAATGGTCTTAATCCTCAGTCCTCCTGCAGTACTAGCAGTGATTACTGTTTCTTATAGCACTGCTGGTGCTGAGGGAACGTAATAGGAGGAGGAGTAAACCATTCCATAAGATTGTGGCCTCCTCTCCACTTTCTGCCAACCCCCCATTATCTTTAACTTCCTTGTCAAAAAAATGTTCAACTCAACCATGACTATATTTAATGACCCCCTTCTCCACTCTTTATCAGGGCAGAGAATTCCACAAACCAATAACCCTCAGAGAAATAATTGTTAGTCATCTCTATCATAAATGTTATTCTGAGGTTGTGCCCCCTAGTTATAGATTCTCCCATGAGGAAAAACGTCATCTCAGCATCGACCCTGCCAGCCTCATGAGAATCTTCTGTTTCAATAAGAACATCTCATTCTTTTAAACTCCAATGAGTATAAGCCCTGCCTGCTCAGATGACAAACCCCACACGCCAGGAATCAGCTTACAACTCTTCTCTCAACTGCTCGCAATGCGAGTATGCCCCTCTTTGGGCAAAGTGATCAAAACCGCAAACAGTACTTCAGTGGTCTCACCAGTGTCCTGCACTAAAGTTGTAGCAAGGCTTCCCTACTTGTATCCTCCATGGTCCTTACAATAAAGGCCAACATTCCATTTGCCTTCCTAATAATTACTTGCTGTATGTGCATACTAACTTTTTATGATTAATTTATTCAGTCCCCTGTGTACTGTAGAGTTCTGCAGTCTTCATTTAAACAATATTTTGCTTTTGTAATCTTTCTGCCAAAGTGAACCTCATGTTTTCCTACATTTATACACTATCTCCAAAATGTTTGTCCACTCATTTAACCTATCTATCCCTTTTCAGATACTTTTATACTCCTTAGAACGTGCTGTCCTATCTTTTATGTTGTCAGCAAATTTGGCCATGATTCAATTGTTCCCTTTATTCAAATCATTAATATAGATCCTAAATAGTTGAGGCCTGAAAATTTATTCTTGTGACTCTGAGTAACTGTTTGCCATCCTCCTGAAAATGAAGTATTTATCCTGACTTTGTTTGCTGTTATTTATTCATACTCTATCCATTCTAATATATTTCCCTTGTTTAGTACATTTTTTATGGCACCTTATCAAATGCCATCACATTACATCTACAGATTCTACTTTATCCACCGTGCTTGTTAAATCCTCAAAGAGCTCTAATAAATTTATCAAACACTTTCATTTCACAAAGCCACAGGCCATTGGCTGTCAGCTTTGTGATGAGACATCCACTCTGATGGGAAATGCCCCTGTTAGAGCCAAGCATCAACAGTGAGGAGGCTGCCTAATTGGGACTTCCCATTGCAACAAATACATTTTGTCCAAACTGTATATCAGAAAGGTCTAATGAAATATTTAAACACAACAGTCAATCAGAGACACATACATACAGATAACATTTGATTTGTCAGGTTACCAACATACAGATACAGATGACATTTGATTTGTCAGGTTATCTCATGCTTACTCTAAAAAATCTTATCCAAGTCATTTCAAGTTAAAATGAAACAAAATATAGTGGACTGCATCTCATAATTACCTTAAGACAGCAGCTAGACATATGTATTGAATGGGTAGGTTAATGGGGGATTACATTTCTGTTGAGAAATGTATGCTACCTTTGATGTTTAGCCCCTGAAATAGAAACAGGACTAAGCTATTCAGCCTCTCAAGTTTGTTTTGCCATTGCAGATTGTGGTTAATCTGTATCATAACTCCCTTTACTCATCTTGGTTCTATAATGTGTTTTGAAATTTTCAGTTGACCTGACTGCAGTTTTTTTGTCGGCTGTGGTTGGGCATAAGAGATTCAGATTTCCACTGTAACTAGTGTGGGCAAAGTACTACTTGACTTCGCCCTGAAATGAACTAAATCTAATTTTAATTTTTTGTTGTTAGTAGCAACATAGAATGCAAGTAGAAAATTCAGTATAGACAGACGTTCCCAATTGGCTTCATAATATCTTTGGTGCAAGAATCAAAGATCTGGCACAAAGTAGTGGCCTTTATCAATCTCTGGTTTAAGTTGTTGCATCACAGGTGGAGTGAACAAAGACCCAGGAATCTGATGTTTACTCAATTGTTTACCATTGGTTCCTCTGGGACAAAGAAGTAAAGACTACTTGAACTATTGGCAGGTTGATTAAGATGGTTTGAGGTGACATTGCAGTTTCTTAATTTTGAGGCTTTATCTTTCCCTGCTAAAAAAAAGATAGATAACAAAATCAATAAACTGTTTTTTTAACACATGCTTTCTATGATGAGCAGGAAATGGAGACAATAGATGGAAGTGATGGGTCATCTGATGAGGCCGAAGAAGAATGGCAGAGTGAGAGCAGTTCTAGGTAGGAGGCCTTTGTTTTGAATTCTATCATTGGAGTGCAAATATTAAATTGAATCAATGTGCACAATTGAATGAGGCTACACTGTACATGGGTGACGCAGTAGTTAGCACTGCACTTTACAGCACCAGGGACCCAGGTTCAATTCCCAGCTTGGGTCACTGACTGTGAAGTCTGCACGTTCTCCCTGTGTCTGCATGGGTTTCCATTGGGTGCTCCAGTTTCTTTCACAGTCCAAAGATGTGCAGGTTAGGTGAATTGGCCATGCTAAATTCTCTCTCAGTGCACTCGAACAGGCACCGGAGTGTGGCAACTAGAGGAATTTCACAGTAACTTTATTGCAGAGTTAATGTAAGTCTACTTGTGACTAATAAATAAACTTTAACTTTATTAACATGGATCATCATGTTCTTCCCCCATCAGACAGGATGACTGACGTAAGGAAATGAGAAATAGGAGCTGGAGAAGCTATTGTCCATTCAGGCCTGTTCCACCATTCAATATGATCAATATTCTACTTCAGCTGCATTATCTCCATGTCCCTTGATACCCTTAGAATCCAAATAGTTGTCGACCTCTGACTTGAAAATGCTCAACAACTGAGCATCAGCAGTTGATGTACAGAATCCATGAGTTCATGACTGTTTAAGTAAATTACTCCTCATCCTGTTCTGGAATGATCAACCCCTCATTCTAAAACTGAGTATTAAACTGTCCTAATCCCTTAACAGTTTTATGTTTCAATGCTATCTCTCTCCACCTCCCTTATTTCTCTAAACACTAAGGAATAAAGGGCTGGTGTACATAATCACTCCTCATAGGACAATCCCCAGAAATCAATTTAGTGAATCTTTGTTGCATATATCCTTCCTTTAGTAGGAGAGCAAAGAAAATACAAGGTGCGGTCTTATCAAGGCTGTATATAATTACAGCATGACGTCTTTACTCTGAGACCCCAATACTCTTGTAATAAAGGCAAACAAATAGTTTGTTGTGCCTACATGTTAACTTTGTGATTAGGATCACATAGGATATGCAGCATATGAACAGGCTATTTGACCCAACCGGTCCATGCTCGTGTTTTTGATCTTCTTTGGCCTCCTCCCATCTTTTTTCATGTACAAAGCCATCTAGATCCCTCTGAATAATAACTGTTTCTCACCATTTAAAAACATTCTGCTTTTTTTATTCATCCTATCAAAATAGATAATTTCATATTTCTCCCCTGTTCCATCTATCATGTTTGTGCTACCTATTTAACCTGTTTATTCCTGGACTCTGCTATTTTTCCTGTTAACCAATTCACAATCCATGCACATACATTGCTGGTTCAATCTTGGAAATCCCTCCCTAACAGCATTGAGTGTGTACCAATACAATATGGACTGTATCGGATCAAAATGGAGGCTCATAACCATCTTCACAAGGACAATTGGGAATGGGCATTAAATGTTGGTCTAGCTAATGATGTTCAGAAAGATTTTTTTAAATTACCCCCTCTCCCATGAGTTCTAATTTTGTGTGGCAACTTATTGAATGCTTTTGAAAATCTAAATATCAATGACACTATTCTACTAGTTGCATCCGCATAAAGCCTATAGATTTTTTTAAACACAATTTCCTTTCATAAATCCATCTTGGCTATGAATATTATGATTTTCCAACTATCCAGTATATGTGCCTTGGGACTTTTTATTGTGCAATGTAAATAAAACCCATTCAAAATATATTGTTGCATCTTCCCTACTAGTAATGTTAGGAGATTATATTTGTTACCTTCCAGTCCTTGGGGGCCATTCTAGAATAGAGAGAAATGTGGAAGATTGAAACCAATATTACCACTGCATCCACCTCTTTAAAAAAACACACATCTGGATGGAGATCATTGGGTCTCATGATTTTTCAGTTTTTAATTCTTTTAATTTCTTCAGTACTATTTCTTTTTTCTTTGCTTGTATTAGCATCCTTAAGCCCTTTATTTCTGGCATGCTTTTTGTGTTTTATACAGTGAAGTCATACAAAGTATGAGCACCTCTGCTGTTTCCTTATTGCCCACTGTAGTTATCTTTGTCTGTGCTGCTACGGCATTCACATTTATTCTTGCTAATATTTTTATTTGAAAAAGTTTCCATCTGCTTTTACCTTTGGTAAGATTACTTTGAATTTTGAAAATCCTCCCAATTCTCTTATTTATTTTGCAATGTTATAGGGTTCTTTTAATTTGACACTATTTTAACTTGTCTTGTTAGCCATGTTTGGACCACTTCTCTCATGGGCATTTGATTTATTATTGTCACATGTATTAGTGAACAGTGAAAAGTATTGTTTCTTGTGTGTTATACAAAGCATACTGAACACAGAGAAGGAAAGGAGAGTGCAGAATGTGGTGTTACAGTCATAGCTAGGGTGTACAGAGAGATCAATTTAAGAAGTAGGCCCATTCAAAAGCCTGATGACAACAGGGAAGAAGCTGTTCTTGAATTAATTGGTACGCAGCCTCAGACTTTTGTCTCTTTTTCCTGAGGGAAGAAGATGAAAGAGTCTATGTCCAGGGTGTGCAGGGTCGGTGATTATGCTGACTGCTTTTACAAAGAGCAACCCAGCACGGGAAACAGGCCCTTCGGCCCAACGAGCCCACGCCGCCGCATCACCCTACACCTATTCTACCCTGCGTGTCTACGAATGGAACCCCTAACTTAGCCAGATTCAGGGGAGAATAGTGTCAATTTGGTAAAACCAATCAGCCTAAGAGCACATCTTTGGGGTGTGGGAGGAAACCGGAGCGCCCGGAGGAAACCCACGCAACCACAGGGAGAATGCACAAACTCCCACAGACACAGGCCCAAATCCATGTATCTGCACAGCTAGCAGTGCTAGTCACCGAGCTGTTGCGGCGCCCGTCTACCGGTCCAGGATCAAGCACACACACCGACACGAAGTACTAGGCCACTCCCGGAACCTCCAAGAGCAGCCCACGCACGACCCACCGTGTGCATGCCCCTCGTTTGACACGAGGTGGACCTCCACCTGCGGAATAAAAAGACAAAAACGTTAATCTTACAAGTCTGCTTTTCCGGTGTCTCCCGAGGTTCTAACCTTATTTAATAGCCCCTACCATAACCCTCCATCCTTGTTTCACTCGTGTCTACCTAACTGAACCTTAAACGAGTCCAATGTTCCTGCCTCCACCACCCTACTCGGTAGCGCGTTCCATACCCCCACAACTCTCTGCGTAAAGAACCTTCCTCTCACTTCCAAATTATACCTCTCCCCCCTCACCCTTAAATCATGACCTCTCGTATTTGTACCCAGTCTAGGGAGCAGTCTCTCACTATTAACTCTATCTATTCCCTTCAGTATCTTATATACCTCTATCATGTCCCCCCTCAATCTCCGTCTTTCCAAGGAGAATAGTCCCAGTTTCTCCAACCTTTCCTCGTAACCCAGCCCCTCCATGCCAGGCAACATCCTGGTAAACCTCCTCTGCACCCTTTCCAGAGACTCCACGTCCTTCCGGTAGTAAGGTGACCAGAACTGGATGCAGTACTCCAAATGCGGTCTAACCAACGTTCTGTACAACTGAAGCATTAGACGGCAGCTTTTATACTCTATACCCCTTCCTATAAAGGCTAACATTCCATAAGCCTTCCTAACAACCTTCTCCACTTGTGACGCAACCTTCATGGATTTGTGAACCTGCACTCCCAGGTCCCTCTGTATTTCTATACTCCTAATCTGTCTACCTTTTATCACATAGCTCCTCTCTGCATTATTCCTTCCAAAATGCATCACCTCGCATTTATCAGGATTAAATTCTATCTGCCCAATGCACCAACCTATCCATATCCTGTTGTATCACCTGACAATCCAGTTCAGTACCTGCCAACCCTGCCATCTTGGTGTCATCAGCAAACTTGCTGATCACACCACCTACGCTCTCTTTCAAGTCATTTATGTATACTACAAAGAGGAGAGGTCCCAGTACTGAGCCCTGCGGCACACCACTGGTCACTGGCCTCCAGCCCGACAAGGTCCCCTCCACAACTACCCTCTGTCTCCTATTACCCAGCCAGTTCTCAATCCACCTAGCTACCTGACCCCGTATCCCATGCGCCTTAACCTGAGGCAATGGGGAGTGTAGACAGAGTCAGTGAATTTGAGGCTGGTTTGCATGATGGACTGGGCTTTGTTCACAACCCTTTGTAGTTTATTGCGGTCTTGGACAGAGCAGGAGCCTTACCAAGCTGTGAGAATGCTTTCTATGGTGCATCTGTAAAAGTTGGTGGGAGTCACAGCTGACATGCCAAATTTCCTTAGTCTCCTGAGAAAGCCGACGGGGTTTCTTAACTATAGCGTCGGAGTGGAGGGGCTCAGACAAGTTGCTGGCAATCTGGACACTTAGAAGCTTGAAGCTCTCGACCATTTCCACTTTATCCCTGTTGATGCAGACAGGGGCATGTCCTGCACTATGCTTAAGTCGATAACTATTTTTTGTTTTGTTGACTTTGAGGGAGACATTATTCTCATCGCACCAGATTCTTTGTCTGTTTCCTGTACTCTGTCTCATTGTTTGAATTCTGACTCACTACTGTGGTGTCATCAGCAAACTTGAAAATCAAGTTGGCCACCCAAAAGGGGATGTTTAATCGTTGCACATTATGATTCAATTCTGTAACTTATTTGCTATTATTTAACTGCCATCCTATCTAAATCCAGTTTCCCCATCTTCCTTAGCCAGCTTGTTACTCGTAAGCCATATTTGGTTCATTAATACCCTTTATGGAAAAAAAATTTTGATTTTATTTATTATTGTCACATGTATTTGTATACGGTGAGAGGTATTGTTTCTTGTGCGCTATACAGTCAAAGCATACCATTCATAGAGAAATAAAGGAAAGCGTGCAGAATGTAGTGTTACAGTCATAGCTAAGGTGTAGGAAAAGATCAGCTTAATGCAAGGTAAGTCTATTCAAAAGTCTGATGGCAGCAGGGAAGAAGCTGTTTTTGAGTCAGTTTGTATGTGATCTCAAACTTGTATCTGCTATCCTTGTGGCCTATATGTGACCCTAGATTCACAGCAATGCAGTTGACTGTTCACTGCCCTCTGAAATAGTCTAGTAAGCCAACTAAGTTTTCAAGGGGAATTGGGGATGAGCAATAAATGCTGAATCAGCTAGTGATGCCCATATCCCATGAATGAATTAAAAAACATAGTTTGCTTTGTTCGGAACAAGGCCAGATTTGTACTTAAAAATACTAAACTCATTATACTGATAATATATTATTATATTATGATCATATTATTCTCCAGAGGCTCCCTTGTACTGAGGTTATTAATTAACCCTGTCTCACTACAAAAATTTAGTTCTAAGGTAGCCTGTTCCCGAGTTCATTTCTTGGTGCGCTGATATGGAAATCTAATTTAAATACATTCCATTGTCTCGTCACCCACATTTTTACTGTAAACTTGGTTTGGCTATTCCATATGAAAAAGCCCCCATGATTGTTATGCACACTCTAATTTCTTAATTTGCACTTTTCCCAAATGGATTCTATAGCCAAGAACTTTTCTCCCTACTGTCTTTTATCTCATGTTTTAGTATTAGACAGGCCCTCATCATCTTATATTTTGTTTAACTTTTTAAAGGCCAAGTATCCTTTGCAACCATGTCTCTATAATGGCTAAACCCATTAATATTTGTTCGGTTAATTTTGTTGTGAATGTTTTTTGCTTTCAAATATGTGGCTTTTGGCTTTAATTTTTCATTCCTAATTTTCTTTGAGGAATGCTGCATTACCTTTGTTAAAGCAGTCTCTTCCTGACCCACTTTGCTGATTTTTGTTTTTACCCAAATTGCTAATCTGCTGTTCATCCTCCACATTTTTCTTAATGCTTTTGTTTATCTTTTACTAAATCCTCTCACCCCGACCTATTTTGCAGAAAAATCTTACATTTTTGTGTTTAAAAATTGGAATTAGCAATATTTCAATTAATGTAGTTAAGGTAATATATTCCCGTCCTTCCAAATTTTGAATATTTCCTTCAACCAAACATTTTGGATGTTTTAGTGATGAAATTGTGAAGTGGAAAATACATACTGTGATGTATTTCACTCATCATTTTCATGAAATTGAATTTAAAAATGCTACCTACTTGGCAATCCTAATTTTTCTAAGTTCTTGAATAAATTAAACCTTACTTGCTGTTGTGTAACTTTTTAATCAAGGCATAAATGCTTGTTATATTTCCTTAAGATTGGGATAGTATGCTGCCATTGTGTTGGTGGAAGTTCACAATCTTTACTTTTTCACATGCATTTTCTTTTCATAGCCTTTATTGTTACTAAATCTACTGATCTCAACAGGCTATGAAATTATCTTTTAAATTTTAAGGCCAGTTTTCTCGTTAGTAGTTAACTCCCATTGAAAATGAAGCAGATTCCTACTTGGTGAGAATCATGTGCTTCTCACCTTCTAGATAAAACTTTTCTTTATCCAGGTTTTCTTGCCTATTTGTGGCCTCCTCTGCACTCAAAGTAATGAATCATTTTTGGGTATAGCTCAGTGGACATTGGTGCTCCATCCAAGTGACCACTGGCCATGAATGCAATGAGTGTTGGCAGACTCCACATCAATATTCTCATAGCATAGCACAACGGAACTCAATTCAAGTTCTGGCTCAGTGTTCATACGTGTGTACTTTCAGGAGGATTTGCTGCTTGCCAATTCAGTGCAAGTTCCCTGGTTGAGTTGTCTGTGCTGTTATTATTGCTGACGCCAGCTAATTCAGCACAGATCAGATAGAGAACCCAAGATCTTTCTTGTGTGTATGGCTCAACAACACCTTGGATAGGTCACTATGCTGTCTTGGGTATATATGTTTAAATAAACCTATATTTTGAATTCCTTTTATGATTAATGAAGTGAGCCATTCAGTTATCAACTCGGAGGATTCCCCATAAGAGTATCTGCTTAGTACTGATGGCATTTGGAACATTTTGTTACTTTGAGGCAAATCGCAAACATGTCTCTCACCTATCTAAGATTTTTTTTTAATAGCAAAAGCAACATCCCATGATGATTCTCAAAATTACAGTATGAAGTTTGTGGTAGAAAATAGATAAGATATGACTGATACTTGTTTCCAGGAAGAGAGAAGGCCAGAATTGTGTCCCATTTCAAGAGGGAAATATTTCAGCATTTACAACCTCCAGAGTTTCCAGTGCAGTCGCTGAAAATAATTACTGTGATACATTCTCTGCTGTTTTACAAACTTTTTCAATCTGTGGCTTTGGTAAGAGATGGTAGATAATTGGTTGTACTGTAATCTCAAACAAAACCAAAGACTGAATGTTGATCTTAAAGTTTAAATTTCCCTTATCTAAAATTCAAAATTTAGTGATTCATCAAGTGAATATTCGGATTGGACAGCAGATGCAGGTATTAACTTGCAACCACCCAAACGTTTGGTGAGGCGAATAGTGCATCACAGTATCAGCAGCTCTGAAGATGAGAAGCTGGGAGAAAGATTGGCTGTAAAGCGCAAGAAGTCCAAACAGTCCAAACAGAAGGTACAAGAATGTGTGCAACATTGTGATTTTAACCTATATGACCTGAAAGGAGTTTTGAATAAATTTACATTAATATTAGATCCAGCTCACAACTGATAATGCCGAGTTCTGCAAGATTTCTGGAGCTAGAAGTTAATCCCCGGTGCTGACGCAAAACAGGGGCTATCTGATTGGCTACTTATTTATGCAATGGGCCTGATTTTACTATCAAGTTGCACCCGTTTTCGGGCGCGCAAACTTGATAAAGTCAGGCATGAGGCAAATAGCGCGATCCCCGCCTACCAAGGCACAGAAATGTCCGTGATTGGGACTGCACCGAAAATGAGTATAACGGCCAATTAAATACATTTGCATACATTTCAATTGACTTAATGGGCTACACATCCGATTTTACTGGCACTTCCCCCTTTACCACCGCATTTGTCGATCTGGAATCGGCACAAAACAGACATGCTCCATACAAGTCTGATTTGGACATTCCATCAGTGATAACGTGCATCCACCTGATGTACATTATCAGATGTGTCATGCTCACCAGAGAGTGACCCAGAAGCCTCACCACTAACTGGACCCATGATGTGTCAATATCTGGGATGGTGAATTGCAAGATGGAAGCTGACACCAATCAGATGCCACTATTGGAGGTCCCTTCACCCATATCCTCCGAGCTGTCTGGAGCAGGATGGGTGGGAGCTGCAGTGGGGGCCACGATGCCAGATAGCACCAGGTGTCCAGATAAGTCCCTGCAACACAGGACACCTGATTAAGTGCAAGGGAGGGAGAGGAATCTGGGATGCAAAATGCGTGATTCACATTTTTCCATTGAACATAGAACAAAGCACAAAAATTACATCATGGAAACAGGCCCTTCAACCCTCCAAGCCCATGGTGACCAGACTGCCCCCTACCCTTCCGAGGACCATATGCCTGTATTCCCATCCCATTCATGTAGTTGTAAAACTTAAAGGTCACCATGGTATCTGCCTCTGTAACATCCCCTGGAGCGAGTTCCGGGCATCCACCATGCTTTCTGTACAAATAAACATGCCTCGAACATCTCCTCTAAACCTTGCCCCTCACACCCAAAACCCGCACCCCCTAGAAGTTGCCTTAAATGGAGTGGAGGATTGACAGGTGCTTACTTTTTGACGGCAGCCTGACCATGCTGTTGCTGACAGCCTGCATCTACCCTTCCTTGGACAGCTCTAGCACCTGCTCTTGAAAGGGAATGAGGACCCGGAAGTCTGGCTTACCACACTGTCTGGTGCAATGGTCAGCCATCTCCTGTGGAGACAGAAGGAGCCATGAAAGAAATGATGGCGTGACTCTGTGGCAAACACAGTGGTACTCTTGGAGATGTTTGGGCTTCAGGGGCTGGGGACATGCAGGGTGCTGGGAATGGGCGGATCTGGAGGAAGGTGCTAGATGGGGTTAAGCACTCGCCCATACTGCCCGGATGAGGTCATTGACCTTCTTGTGGCACTGCTCCCTGGTTCTAGGGGCCAGTGCCATGGAACTGACCGAGGAGTGACTGCCTCCCAGGCTACATTGCCATAAGCCCCCCTCGGTCTGCGTCCTCCTAGGGGGGAGAGGGTGTCCCACCTTGCCTCTGCCACATCCACAAACCTTCCCAGGTCGCCCACAGTAAATCGCAAGGAGGGGGTGGCCATGGTGGTTTGTCGTGTAGTCATTTTTTTCCTGCCCTGCCTGCCTGCTTGTCCATCTTTGGGTTTTTTATGAAGCTGCCCCTGGTTAGGGCAGCTCAGCTGCAGGCAGTTTGGCAGAGCATTCCAGCAAATGACGTGCAGTTTGCTCGTTAGCACTTGCAGGTATGCAGGTGGGGGTGGGGGGGTTGGTGGCACTTTCAAACCTAAACTTGTTTTCTCAAATTTTGAATGAGATCCGTGTAACAAAATGTTTGTCCATTTTTAGAGACAAAGTGAACTTCTTGCAATGGAAGGTGCACCCTCTGAAGAATGGATTCCTCCAACTTGGATCAGAGATACAATACCACGCAGGTCACCATTTGTACCACAAATGGGTGATGAGGTGAATGTTTGTTTGTTTGTTGCTTTCAAATTTAAAAGTATGTCTGCTTTTTGGAGTTAACAATTCTTTTATGTTTCTTGTAAATTACTGTTTCACAGACTGCCAACTTTGTTTTGCTTCCGCAAAATTGTTTGGCTGCATAAATTTTATTAGCGCCTTGATCTTGCTATTGAATGTAACTTGGTAAATGTTCTTTGATTTTTATTGCTATTTTTAACTCTGCATGAAAGACTCTTAAGTTTTAACTGTCATTGCCAACTGTCAAGTACCAGTAAAATATTGTTGGCAATGCTCCCTATAAACTTCACGATGCCTATCAACCCAGAGGTTTCTTGTAAGTTATTGTGCATGTGCAAGCATGCACAAAGTTTAAAGAACCCATGACTTTTAAACACACCAAAAAGATTACACGTCGATCTTTGGTCTGTTTTTTATTCATCAGTTATCAATGAATTACCCAACTATGCAATATCATGTTAGAGTTGTCTGCAGCAGTTGTGGACTCACCAACTTTAAGAGCATTCAAATGGTCAATGGATAGGCATATGGATAACATTGGAACAGTTTAGGTTAGAGGATCATTAGATTGGTTCCACTGGTTGGCGCAACATCGAGGGCCGAAGGGCCTGTACTGCGCTGTAATGTTCTATGTTCTAGATGTAGCCTTGTGTGCATTATGATCAGTTTTCAGAGTATAAACATGTATCCTGTGCCACGTTTCAGTGCAACACATTTTTCTGATTCTTCAGATTTTGTTGATGTTGATGGTAAACATTTGTGCACCAATCCTCCACAAAAATGTTGGTCAGATATTTGATGTTAGTATCCTCATTGTATATCCATCCACCTAGACCCCTAATTTTGTCTATTTTTGATCCTCCACCTGAAAGGATGCCTTTGATTTTTTTGATTGCCTTGTATTTCTTTTATCTGTTGCTTTTGGTCATGGGCTTCAGACTCAGTTTCGAGTTGACCTACCCAGAAAATGCCTCATTGTGAAACTGCAATGATTGGTGACTTTTGATGAGCACCCTTTCATCTGAGTCAAAGACATTGTGGCACTTGAAGTAAGGGAAGAGCTGTGTTGTTGGATAGTTGACACATGACCCTGAGGCTCTGGAATTAGTACAGGTGGTTGTTGAAGATCCTATTTTGTTACTGCCACCACCATAAAGGCCTGGAACAGTAGGAACAAATTATCAATATCGAACCATAAAATTGATTGTGTGTAACATTCACTGAGAAACCTGAGCCTCATGATAAGAGGGAAGCAAATAGATTCGCTGTGATGACTCTATCAGCAAGGAGGACCTCATCAGATTAGGATGACCTGTCTCAAGGTACCTCATTTGGTCTTTGATAAGTAAGACCTTTCAGCTTCAAGGAATTATCAGGAACAGCTTGAACCATTTCTGAGATTGGTTATTACTGCTGAGCGAAGGAAGGCTGCCATCCTGCAGTAGAAAATAGCTGCCATAACCGGAACTTGACAGTGAGCCCAATTAAATCAAAGAATTTTGCAGCATAGAAAGAGGCTCTTCAGCCGATCATGTCTGTGTCAGCCATCAAGCACTTTCTACTTTAATCCTGTTTTCCAGCACTTGCTCTGTAGCTTTGCATGTTATGGCATTTCAAGTGCTTATTTAAATACTTGTTAAATGTTATAAAGGTTCCTGCCTCGACCATCATTTCAAGCATTGGTTCCTGGAGTGTCACAGATTGATATGACTGTTTAGCATCGCTTCAATATTTGCTACAACAGCATTTTTTAAGAAAATATATTTTTTGAGACCTAAGTGGAACAACTACAGGAATTAGTTGCAACAAGTTAACAGCAAGAAAATATTTGCTTTGACTAAAATATTTGTGTAAATTCCTTTTAAGGGCTTCAATTTGCTTGATTCTTAGGCTAGGTTGAGCTCTGGTTTAGGCATAAATATTACTTCTTTCCACCTTAAGAATTTCTTTTCTTTATTTTTTTATGGATTGTGGCCATAACTGAACAAAGCTAGCACGTATTGCCCATGCACTCTTAGGCCATTTCAGAGGGCAATTAAGAATCAATCACATTTCTGTGGACCTGGAATCA
Organism: Carcharhinus amblyrhynchos; assembly: GCF_965287045.1. NCBI lineage: Eukaryota > Metazoa > Chordata > Chondrichthyes > Carcharhiniformes > Carcharhinidae > Carcharhinus > Carcharhinus amblyrhynchos. The sequence goes on from NC_137327.1 coordinate 138,641,045, forward strand.
CATGTGGACCAGACCAAGTAAGAATGGCAAATTCCCTTCCCATAAGAGTATGAGTGGATCAGATAATTTATTATCACCATTATTCAGACTAGCTTTCAATTCTAATTTGTTAACTGAATTTGCACTCCACCAGCTGCCATAGTTGGATTTGAACCCATGTCCGCTGAACATTAACTGAGTCTGATTACTTATCCAGTGGCATTATGACTACAGTCTCCCTCTTTGAAAGAATTTGCAACTTTATGGTTATTGTACTTTGAGTATAATTGGAAGGTTGCGCTCTTCGCTTCTCAAAAATCCAAAGGGGAGTCCTAGTGGGTCTCTACATTGTAGTATTACCTGTTAAAATAGAGAACATTTAGAACACCTTTAATTATATTTTATGAGCAGGGTTTATTCACTGTCCAGTTAAGATCAATGCTTGCCAGACATGGAGTCGTGTTAATCTGGCTTGGCAGTGACCTTTAGTGGAACTCATATGGAATATTCATTTGATCTTTGGGCTAGCATCTGAGGTTACTAGCAACACAGGAAGTTGGGTCAGCCAAGTTAGTTTCTGGATTTTACAGACTAATGTAATGCCATTATGCCAAAGGGTAAGATGGGATTGGCTAAGGTATTATTGTTGATTTATGTATTCTGAAGATGATTGATTTCTCTGATTGGAATTCTCTGCCTGTTGAAGTGGTGGAGGCTGTCTCGCTCAATATTTTTAAGACGCGGGTTGATAGGTTTTTGATAGGCAAGGGGATTAAGGGTTATGGGGAGAGGGCGGGAATGTGGAACTGAGCCACGACAGATCAGCCATGATCTTATTGAATGGCAGGGCAGGCTCGAGGGGCTAGATGGCCTACTCCTGCTCCTATTTCTTATGTTCTTAAGTTAACGAAAAGCAGGAGCATCTGTAATTTACAGGATAAGTAAAACCTATAATTGACCCATTTTGAATTGTATACATCAGATTTCATCAGAGAGGCCTAGCTGCTCTATCTCAGAGCTGCCCTGACCCTTTTGATAGTCTCCTAGCAGTTGCTGGTCTAATAAAAGTTCTGTCTTTAAACAGAGACACTAGTTTTGTGAGTCTTGTATCGTCCGAAGTTTAGGCAGTACTGGCCAGCTCGGAAACCCCACCAACAGACAGTATCGCCACAGTTTTCAGGCAAGGACAAGGTGTCATAAATATAAGTTATTTACTAATAAATCAAATGGAAATTCGGGAACCGTTTTATCCGGAGGGTGGTTAGAATGTAAAATTTGTTACCAAAAGGCATAGTTGAAGTGACCAGCAAGGATGCACTTAAGGAAAGCTATATAAACACATGAAGAAAAGGATAGGACAATGATATTGATTCTTAGGCTAGGCTGAACTCTGACTTAGGCATAAAAACCAGAGTTACTTCAATTGAAGTAGGGTGCAGTAAAGCACATGTGGACAATAAACACTGGTATGAGTCAGTTGGGCCAAAGAAATGTCTCTGTGTTGTAAATGTGTTCTACTACATTCTGTTAGTTTCCAGAAGAACTTGCTAATACTAAATCTGACATCCTGTAGACCAGGATGAGAGGAAGCAGGAGCTTTTCAGAAAGACTCGGCAGAAAGGAAGATTACTTTCTATACATTATGAATAAATTTTGTTGGGAAATGTGAACTGAAAGTTGCTATGGATGAGTGGAGAGGGAAAAATTTCTAATTGAGCTGAATGATACATTAACCGAAAATCCACTTGAATTGTAAACCCATATTTTTAAGCATTTTGGTTATCATTTTAGGTTGTGTATTTTCGCCAAGGGCATGAAGCATATGTGAAGGCTGTTAAAAAAGCAAAAGTCTACAATGTAAACCTTCAGAAACAACCATGGATCAAATTGGAGCTCAGGGTGAGTGTAGCCGTCATATATGCTCTAGAGTAAGATAACTTGTTTCTCCCCCATCTCCAATCAAACCTATTTTAAAAAAGACCAATTGCACAGATTTAAGATATGGTTTTTATTTACTACAGTTAATCTTTCTTATTGGCTGGTAGATGTTTGTAAATATATTTTGGGGTTGGGAGGCTGGTAATTTCCAATGTCCAAAACCCAGCAATTTTAAACTTGAAAGCTGCCAATCAGTTAGATTGGGCAAATGTGCAATAACAAATGTTAATAATTAATGACTTGATTCCTCCTTTGAGCACCAGTTTCTGACAAGCTAATTTTTAAATCCACGATGTATTGAAATTAGGGAAATGTAAGAAGCAGATTACTGTTTCACAATCAGTATGTGTACCATAAAATCATCATGGAATCATAGAATCCCTACAGTGCAGAAGGAGGCCATTCGGCCCATCAAGACCATACCAACTAGAATCCCACCCAGGCCCTATCCCAATAACCCCATGCATTTATCGTAGCTAGTCCCCCTGATGCTAAGGGGCAATTTAGCATGCCCAATCTACCTAACTCGCACATCTTTGGACTATGGGAGGAAACTGGAGCACCAAGAGGAAACCCATGCAGACATGGGAAGGTTACCTATGCCGGGAGTCGAACCTGGGTTCCTGGTACTGTGAGGCAGCGGTGCTAACCACTATGCCACCATGCTGCCCCTTCATCATGATCTTTATGAAGTTGCAGGAAAATAGATTGGGTGCCTAAAGATTTTTACCTATTGATTTTCACTTAACTTGCAGGACTTGTATCTCTGCTAATTATGCACTTTTCATATTTTTTCAATAATCCATAGGAACAAGAGATTGTAAAAGTTGTTGGAATCAAGTATGAAGTTGGGCCACCGACGTTATGCTGTCTGAAGCTTTCTCTTTTAGACCCTACCACTGGCAAAATGACTGGAGAATCATTCTCTATTAAGTAAGTAGTTGTTCCTATTTAAAGCTGCCCCCCACCATACACATACACGCAGATATTGAAATGGTGGGGGAATTCAGCTCCTGAATGTCGAAAGGAGTTGGTTGCATTCTCTTATTAGAGACAGTCATTGTCAATCATTGTGTGATGTTGAGCACTTAATCTCATTTCACCCCTGGAATTCAGCTTTTTTGTCTATATTTGAACCAAGACTAGAATGGTCCTAGAGCCAGTGGCCTTGCCTGAAACTAAACTAATTGATGTACAGATTATTGCTGCACAAGTTTCACTTGATTGAACTTCAACAACAAGTTGGTGATCTGGATACCTAAATACTTGAAGATTTCGACCCTTTCCACTTTGTCCCTGTTGATGTAGACAGGGGCATGTTCTCCTCCACGCTTCCTGAAGGTGACCTACCTTGCATTAAGTTGGTCTGACTTACTCTGACTGTAACACCACATTCTGCACTCTCTTGTTTCCTTCTCTATGAACGGTATGCTTTGTCTGTATAGCGTGCAAGAAGCAATATTTTTCACTGTATGCTAATACATGACAATAAATCAAATTAAACAACGCTGATGAGGTGCAATAGCACATGAGATTATACAGCTTTCAATTACCACAGTTAACCTTTCATATCAACTAGTTAGTATCTAAATATATTTTCCATTTTTCCTTGCCTTTTGTAGTTTGTTTAGTGACTGCAAAATGTGGTAATCAGCTACAGAAACTGTGCAGCTTTTAAAATTGTCAGATTTTAGGGATTTTGAAAGGTAGAAAAAGCAGGCCGATAATTACCAATGACCAGAACCCAGTGAATTTAAACTTAAAACCAAAACGGTGCTGCCAATCAGAAATCTATTTAAACAAATCACACATACCGGATTAGATTTGTTCTGCTTGTAGATTGGACAATCTGTGCATTTTTTCACATTGTCAGTTAGGTGTCAATATTGTGGCAGTACTGGGGGAAGTGGCTAGTGTTCGGTACTACACCCAGCATGTTGTAAGAGCCATTGCTGCACCCAGTGCCTTTAGGCACTTGCAAACCAAACTGTTGATCAGGTTTTTTAAATAACACTGGTTTGAAGGAATGTAGTTTTAAGTTTTTTTAAACCATGTACATATATCCAATGATTGGCAAGGAAGGAGTGACATGACTATGATAACTCTCAATAGTTTTGTCCTGTTTGAGTTATGGGATGTTAGTTTGCAAAGATTGGTCGATCCATGATGCTAAGAGTTAGTTCTGAAAACATCACAAACTGCACTTACCCACAATATTTTATTTAATTTGTGACTACAACAGAGCTTTAAACATTTTCCATAACACACTTTTGTATATTTCAATGTTCTCTTTCACATGTTTTTTCAAATGCAGCATCTAAGTAAGCATTGAGATTCAGAATGTTACCATGGATTGCTTTTGCATTATAATAATGTAGATTCTGAGAGACAGGATTTATTCACATTTGGAAGCAAATGGACATGTTAGTAGTATGGTTTTGTGTGGGGAGGGTCACACCTCACCAATTTGAGTTTTTTGAGGAGGTGACAAGAATGATTGAGGGGAAGGCAGTGGCTGTTGTCCACATGACCTTCAGTAAGGCATTTGACAAGGTCCCTCATGGCAGGCTAGTACAAAAAGTAAAGTCTCATGAGATCCAGGGTGCACAGGCTAGATGGGTGTATAACTGACTTGGTCATAGAAGACAGAGCTGTGGTTGGAGGGTGCTTTTTAAAATGGAGATCAGTAATTAGTGATGTTCCACCTTTGTTTTATATTTAATTGGTAGAGTTGCAGATAGGGATGAAAATTGTCTACGGATACAGTAGTTTAACATCACAAGTAGGCAATGAAGTTTTTGTGAAAAAGCCCTAGTCACAAGAGTGGCGTTTGGTACGCTGAATGCACCTAACCAGCACGTCTTTCAGCCTGTGGGAGGAAACCGGAGGACCCAGAGGAAGCTCAAGCAAACAGGAGGAGAACATGCAGACTCCTCGTAGACAGTGATCCAAGCTGGGAATTGAACTCTGACCTTCGGTTAGCACTGCTGCCTCATTGCGTCAATGTGCTGCAGTGCTGTCCCAGGATATGAGCAGGATACAAGGTGTCAGATTGCTTAGCTCTGAATATTTTATGTTGTTTGACATTCACCATGTTAAACCTCTTGAACCAAGTTGATCCTCTGGCTTGCTGGTTATGATAGAGTAGTGGATATGCCACTATATATGCCATGAGGTTACAGATTGTCGTTGAATGCATTCTTGTTGCTGATGGCCCATAGTGCCTCATGAAGTGAATGCTCAATTTTGTGTCACTGGATCTGTTTGAATTCTCTCACTTAGCATGGTCTTAGTGCCATACAACACATTGGAGATATCCTCAGTGTGAAAACAATAGCTCAAACAGGATTTAACCATGATCGCTTCAAACTCTTAAGTTAAACTCATGAATGAAACTGTGACCAGGAGGTTCAACAAAGCAAGTTTTCCACAGTTATATTCCAATGTTTTTGTGCAGTATTCCCTAACAGCACACTGGGGAAGAAGGGAACATCAGCTCATGATACAACTGCTTTCTCTTCCCTCTGCTTGCAATTCCCCCCACCCCCACCACCCAGTATAGAACATAGAACACTAAAGCACAAACAGGCCCTTCGGCCCACAAGTTGCGCCGATCATATCCTTACCTACCAGGCCTATCTATAACCCTCGATCCCATTAAATCCCATGTTCTCTTCCAGAAGTCTCTTAAAAGACCCCATGAGTTCGCCTCCACCACCACCGACGACAGCCGCTTCCACTCACTCACCACCCTCTGAGTGAAAAACTTACCCCTGACATCTCCTCTGTACCTACTCCCCAGCACCTTGAACCTGTGTCCTCTTGTAGTATTTTTCTCAGTTATGAACTATTGTGCTGCACCTCCACTCAGTGTCACTTCCATAGAGATCCAGTTTGGATGTTAAATTGTTGGATTCTGAAGAAAAAGGATTAATCTTTGAGTAATAAACTGACCTTTTGGTGGCTTTACGAGTATCTTTCAATTTTTCAGATACCATGATATGCCAGATGTCATTGACTTCTTAGTATTACGGCAATTTTATGAAGAAGCAAAAAAGAGAAACTGGCAAGTCGGTGAGTTTTCCTCGTAGAGTTTCTGGTTTTACTTTGAGCGGCCAGCTGCAAAAAAAGTACTCTTCTGCTTTTCATTTTGATTCTTCAGAAAAATGGCCTTTGATAGTTACAGTAAAATGCCAGCTTTTCCAAAACTGCACTTGCTTCTAAAAAGGAAAATGGACGTCTGAATGATTCCATTCAGATGCCCATTTAGATTGAAATAAACAACTTATCACTTATAATATTGCTGATAGTGAGTTGGAAGATATTCTTTTAATAATGAGGCTGTTTATTCCATGAGAAAAAATATTCGGGCTTCTAATTTAGAGGCAGATAATGCAAAATCCACTCTTTAACTTATTATTCTAGCATTTAGTTTAATGAGGCTTTGGATATCAAATTTTACAACTGCCTGTTATTCCATAGAAATACTAACTGTCCAGTATTGAGGTGCACCAAGTATCTAGCTATATTGAATGCAAAATACTGCAAGTACTGGAATCTGAAACAAGACAGAAAAATGCTGGAAAATCTCAGCAGCTCTGACAGCATCTGTGGAGAGAGAATAGAGCCAACGTTTTAAGTCTAGATGACCCTTTGTCAGAGGAAAGAGTTAGCATAGATTTATACTAGGCGGGTAGAGAGGCATGGTGGAATTGGATAAAGGGAATGTAAAAATGAGCATGCAGAAGACTGAGAAGGTGTTGAAAGTGCCTGTTATGTCAGAATGTGTTAATGGGAAAGCAAAGGTATAGCTTGGCAAAGATCCGCCTGAAGAAGGGTCGAGGGGAGAGTCGAAAGGAGGAAAGCAGTAAAATGGAGAATGGAATGAAATGAAATCAAATAAATGGAAATGGGGTGGAGGGGAGAGTTCATGCTCTGAAAGGTTGAACTCAATGTTCAGTCCGAAACGCTGTAAAGTGCCTAATCAGAAGATGAAGTGCTGTTCCTTTAGTTTGCTAAAACGTTGCAACAACCCAGGATGGACATGTGGGCAGGAGAGCGGAGTGATGTGTTGAAGTGGCAAGTGACAGGAAGATCTGAGTCCTGGTTGCAGATGGACTGAAGGTGTTCAGCAAAGTGGCCACTCAGTCTGCGTCTATTCTCTATTCTAGTTCTTGATGAAAAAATCCAGCGCAAGTAAGAGGCTATGTTGAATTGCTGATGATTGGCAACATGGCAAAAAATGACTTGATTTGGAAATCCTCTGGCAGGGGAGCAAATGTTCACGAGGGTATAGAGGAGTTTACTAAGTGTTGCCAGATATTTGTTTTGGACTGAGGAATAAAATACTCCTCAAGCAGAGGGGATCATGGCTTTAAATTGGTAGAAGGATTAAAGGGAAGTTGGATTTTTTTTCTCACCAAGCAGGTGGGTGGAGGTCTGGAATTCTGAAAGTCTGGTAGAAACAATCATTGATTTTTTAAAAAAATGTATATGTATGTTCTTGCTGTGTTGTAACCCTTAGGACTACAGCTTAGAGCAGGGAAAATGCAATGAGGCTGGAGAACTCTTTGCATTCAGTCGACATGGATATGATGGGCAGAATGACTTCCCTCTGTTGTAGAACATTCTGTTTCAGTGTAAATGTGGAGGGAGATCTTGGGTTTTAACAGAAGAGGAGCAGTGAGAGTTTGCTTCCTGGTAGATTTCTTGGTGTCTGTTCACGATGAGGTAGGTTAGGGGCATGAAAGTTTGTACCAAACTTGGCGTATTAATTTATAACTTTCTGTGAAATCACTTCAAATGTTAGTTTTGATATTATGCAACTGGTTCTTAGAAGCACATTTGTTTCTGTGTCTTGCCTTTTTGTGCTCTTTCCTAATTTCACTGTTAATGCTTGCAGTGACTATGTGTTCTAACCAAAAGACAAGATAATTAAAGGTTTTGTCCTCATTATTCATTTGTTTTGCAAGAAGTCAGCTTAGCATAAGGGAAGACACTTGGCAGGATTCTCCAGCTTCGTAAGATAGCCAGTGTGAATCCTGATGCCCGCAGAATGGGGCATCAACCAAAAATTGGATTCCTGATGGGCATCAATGCAATCAGGATTCACCCATAAAACAATGAGACCATAAGATAAAGGAGCAGAATTAGGCCATTTGGCCCAATGAGTCTGATCCACCATTCAACCATGGCTGGTAAGTTTCTCAACCCCATTCTCCCACCTTTTCCCCGTATCCTTTGATTCCCTTGCCAATTAAGAATCTGTCTATTCTTGTCTTAAATATACTCAATGACCGATCCTCCACAGCCTTCTGTGGCAATGAACTCCATAGATTCCTCACCCTTTGGATGAAGAAATTCCTCCCTTCTCGGTTCTAAAAGATCGTCTTTTTATTCTGAGGCTGTGTCCTCGAATCCTAGTTTCACCTTCTAATGGAAACACCATCTCCGTGTACACTGTATCCCGGCCTTCAAGTTTTCCATAAATTTCAATGAGATTCCCTCTCATCCTTCTAAACTCCATCATTTACAGACTAAGGCCTCAACTGCTCCTCATACGTCAAGCTTTTCATTCCTGGGATCATTCTCATGAACCTCCTCTGAACTTTCTCTCGAGGGCCAGCACTTCCTCCCTTAGATTCGGGGCCCAAAATTGTTCACAATAATCCAAATGTGATCTGACCAGAGTCTTGTAAAGCCTGAGTAATACATCCCTGCTTTTTTTTTTCCTAGTCCTCTCAAAATGAATGCTAACATTGCATTTGCCTTCCTAATTACCAATTCAACCTGCAAGTTAACCTCAGGAGAATCCTGAACAAGGACTTCCAAATCCCTCTGCATTTCTGAATTCTCCCCATTTAGAAAATAGTTTATGCCTCTATTCCTCCAAAATGCATAATCTCAAACTTTCCTATATCGTTTTCCATCTGCCACTTTTTGCCCACTCTCCTAACCTGTCCAAGTCCTTCTGCAGCCTTCCTGCATCCTCAGTACTACTTGACCCTCCATCTTCCTTTGAATCATCTGCAAATATAGTCACCATGCCCTCAGATCATTGATGTATAAAGGGAAAAGTTGTGGTCCCAACATTGACCATTGCGGAACTCCACTGGTCATCAGCTGCCATCCTGTAAAGGACCGTTTTATCCCTCACTCAATGCATTCTGCCAGTCAGCCAATCTTCTGTCCATGCATGCTAGTATCTTGCTCTAACATTCGGCTCTTATCTTACTCAGAAGCCTGCTGTGCAGCACCTTGTCATAGGCCTTCTGGAAATCCAAGTGGACAGCATCTACTGGCTCTCTTTTGTCTACCCTGCTTGTTACCCGCTCAAAAAATTCTAACAGATTTATCAGGCGTGACTTCCCCTTGATTAAACCTTGCCCTATTTTACTGTGCACTTTCAAGTATTCTGAAATCTCATCCTTAATGGACTCTAAAATCTTAGCAACGACTGAGGGCAGGCTAACCAGCCTGTAATTTCTTTTTTTTTGTCTTCCTCTTAAACAGGGGTACTACATTCATAATTTTCCAATCTCCTGAAACACTCCCTGACTCCAGTGATTCCTAAAAGATCAACACCAATGCCTCCATTATCTTTTCAGCTATCTCCTTCAGAACCATCAGGTCTAGGTGATTTATCCACCTTTAGACCTTTCAGCTTCTCCTTAGTAATGACCATCTCTGCCCCCGACTCTTGAATTTTTGGTATGTTACATGTGTTTTCCACCATGAAGACTGATGCAAAGTACCTATTCAGTTCCTTCGCCATTTGTTTGTTCCCCATTATTACCACTCCAGTATCATGTTCCAACGGCCTGGTGTCCACTTGTACCACTGTCTTACCTTTTATATATCCATGAAAAACTCTTGCAATCTTCTTTTATATTACTGGCTAGCTTACCCTTATATTTCATCTTCTCCCCATTATTTCCTTTTTAGTTGTCCCTGTTGATCTTAAGATTTCCCAATCTCCTGACTTCCTACTAACTTTCCGCACACTATCCTTTTTCTTTTGCTTTTAGAACATAGAACATTACAGCGCAGTACAGGCCCTTCGGCCCTCGATGTTGCGCCGACCAGTGGAACCAATCTAATGACCCTCTAACCTAAACTATTCCAATGTTATCCATATGCCTATCCACTGACCATTTGAATGGCCTTAAAGTTGGCGAGTCCACAACTGCTGCAGGCAGGGCATTCCACGCCCTTACTATCCTCTGAGTAAAGAACCTACCTCTGACATCCGTCCTATAATTACCACCCCTTAATTTAAAGCTATGTCCCTGACTTCCATCGTCGACCATTGTTGTCTTATCCTCCTTCTAGTGTGCTGGGATGAAATTTTGCTGTGTCTCCTGAACTACTCCCAAAAAATCCTGCCATTGCTATTCCACGATCTTTCGTTCCATGCTCCTGCCCCTCATGCCTCTATCATTGCCTTTACTCAGCTGCAATATTACATCTGATTCCGGCTACTCCCTTATCATATTATGGTCACTGACCCCTCAAGGATTCCTTCATCATAAGCTCCCATATCAAGCCTGTCTCATTACACATCACCAAATCCAGAATTGTCTGTTCCCTAGTGGGCTCCACCACATGCTGCTCCAAAATGCCATCCTGTAGACATTCCACACTCCTTTTCTTGAAATCCACTACCAACTTGATTTCCCCAGTCCATCTGGATATTGAAGTCTCTCATGATCACTACAACCTTGCCTTACATGCCATTTTTATCTCCTGGTGTGCTTTGTACGGCCTCAACTAGGATCTTGGGTTCATGTCACACTATCTGTAACCCCCACAACTTGCCTGAACTTGCAAAATCTCACTAATTTACCTGTCTGGAAACAATACACATCTTTTTAACCTGTGCTTAATGCTCTGTCCACTCACATGGTCTGTACCTTTTAAGACTTGATTAGCTGTAAAGACTCGTATTCCAATCATTATTCGTGTAAATTGAGTTTGTGATCTGAACTCCCACCCACCTGACGAAGGAACAGCCAGTTCCGAAAGCTGGTGGCGTTTGCTGCAAATAAACCTGATGGACTTTAACTAATGTTGTGAGACTTCTTACTGTATCTTGTATCCCACATCCTGCCTACTGCTCAAAGTTCTGTACATAACTCCCATCACGGTCTTTTTACCTTTGCAATTCCTCGACTCTACCCATCCAGATGCTACATTTTCTGATCCAACATCATTTCTTGCTATCAAGGCAACCCCACCCCCCCCTTCCCACCTGCCTGACTTTATGGTAGGCTGTGTATGTATCCTTGGATACTTAGCTTTCAACTCTGATCCTCTTGTAGCCATGCCTCTGATGTCCACAGCATCACCAATTTTAATCTGCACTACAGGCTTATTCCCCTTATCTGCTGAGCCTAAAGTTAGATTCCTAACCCTTCCCAAGCACTCTGTCCTTTTATTGTGTCGAAGACTTTAATAAGTTTTCCTGGGCTCTCCTAACTTTTTTTTACAACTTTCCATGTGGTTAAACCCTCCTCCCCACATGCTAATCTGCTTTGTTTCCCATTAACCATTATACTTCATGTAGTTTTACCCTTTCCCTCCCATTTGCTAGTTTAAAGCCCTTGTGACTGCTCCCTTTATTCACCCACCAGAACATTGGACCCCTATCGGTTCTGGTGGAGACTGTCCTAATGGTATAGATCTCTTCTGTTTCAATATAATGCCAGTGCCTCATGAAATGGAACACCTTGTTCCTACACCATTCCTTTAGCCATATGTTTACTCCCCTAATTTTCTCATCCTTATGCCAAATTGCACATGGCACAAGTGGTAATCCAGAGATTATAATCCTTGAGGACCAGTTCTTTAATTTAGTTCCAAGTTCCTGATAGGTTCATCTTGCCTGTTTGAGTATTATGTTGTTTCTCCAAACATGGACCACAACAACAGGATACTCCCCCTCCAACTCCAATATCCTTTCAAGTTGATCAGAGATGATCCCTCACTCTGTTCCGGACAGGCAACATACTATACGGGACTCGCGATCCTGCTTACAAAGGATGCTATCAACCCCCCTAATAGTGGAATCCCCTGCAACGACCACTTGTCTTCTTTGGCCCCCCCCCTTGAATGCTTCCTGTACCATAGTGCAATGGTCAGTTAGCTCATCCTCCCGACATTACTTTTCCTGTTCCACACAGGAAGCAAGCACCTCATACCTGTTGGGCAAAGTCAAGAGCGGAGACTCCGTTCCTGATTCAGGATCCTCGGCCTGCCTCACCTGCTGGCCTTGACCACTGACCGAATTTGAGGTACTTGATCTACTGGGTGTGCTGTTCTTTCATTATCACTGGGTCAAAATCCTGGAATTCCCTCCCTTACAGCACTGCATAGGTGTACAGGGACTGAAGTTGTTCAAGAAGGCAGTTCACCACCATCTTCTTGAGGGCAATTAGGAATGGGCATTTAATGTTGGCCTAGTCAACAGTGCCAACATCCCATAAATGAATAAAAAGAAATGGTAGATGGTGGCGAACAGTATTAACTTTTTTGTAATTGCAATTGTTTCATTATTTTAGTTTAGGATTATTACGTAAGAGCTGTTCCTGACATTTCTGAACCCTTATTAATGTTTTAACATTAACTGCTGACCAGAAATACTGCCAACAACCTGGAGCAGCAAGCTTCTGTTTGGAGGCAGTGGAGGTGAAAATTGAGCAAGGACACAATGATTGGGGAGGTAATTAAGTTGATGTAAGAGCATATAAGTAACATACTAGAAATATAGAGCAAGTATGTTTTGGATGTTGAACGGAGGAAGGAAGAGATATTGTTTTTAAAGTACGACTACAGTGTCTCAAAACCAGCAATCTCGGGATTGAATCTTGCCAGTTTTGAGTTGAGTAGTTCAGACCAGGTTAAGGGTTACTTGGATCATTGGAGAAGACTGGCATGCAAAATCGATAGTTTTATGCGGAAAACATTTCCAGTTTTAAATAGCTGCTTTGAGACACTGTACCTGTACAGAAGGTTTATGCCTATTTTGCATCTATTTGTTTGGCATTGCCAAATCACTCACCTGAAGAAGGAATGAGACTCTGAAAGCTTGTGCTGCCAAATAAATCTGTTGGACTTTACCTGGTGTTGTGAGACTTCTTGCTGTGTCCAATGCGGACATCTCCATATCATTGCCAAAGAGGCACAGCTATTTATTGTGAAGAACTTTTGCATTTCTTGAATTCAGACAGATGATGATCTCCTCTGGCTCATTATGTTTCATAATAAATGTAAATTGTACTCATGTCCAACACAATTCTGTCTTTGCATATTTAATAATTCAAATAATTTTGTTACTTCAGTATATAATTGCGTAAACTGTAGTACTGCAGACTTGCAGCAATTTAAAAACAATGAAAAAGAAATCAGGTAGAGGCTGTTTTGCGTTCAAGGTTAAGTACTTTGAGGGATTTAAAAAAAAACTTTCGTTACTGTTTTGCCAGGAGACAAGTTTCGCAGTATAATAGACGATGCCTGGTGGTTTGGATCAGTACAGAGTCAGCAACCTTTTCAGCCTGAGTATCCTGACAGTTTATTCCAATGTTACAATGTTTGGTGAGAAACTCTTTTCTTTTGGATGTTGTTAATAATGTGCATGAATGTATAACATTCACTTCAAACAGAATTAAGAAATGGAACAGAATGCCATTCATAGAATGATTTATTTACTAGGATATACTTTCCATCTATTCCAGATATCCAGCAGTTTTAAAACAATTGCAACGTTCCTCTGGCATCCTAACTTTTATTGGCTGACTTCCTGCTTACTATTGACTTCTATCTTACTCTGCAGCTTTTGTTCAAAATATTTGTGTTGAAATAGAATATTTTCTTTGCTTTTTAAATAGTTGTATTACTTAGCAAAAAATGGTAAATAGGCAGCTGATCTTCCAGTAGAAAATTGAATATTTTATCACTACTACAGGGAATAAGAATTTTTAATGTAAAATAAAATAATTTTGGGATGGCTGATGGGGGTTAGAATTAACTGCACTTGAAAAGATTTCAACAAGTCTTATTTACAATGCAAATTTTTTTAAAAATTAAGCAAGGTCTCTGAGGATACTCAGTGCTGGAGAACAAGGGTGTTCTGGAAAGGACAAGGACAGACTATTTGATTAAAGCTAACAAACAGCAAAGCTGCCAGTACATTGCTGGGCATCTTCTACAGGCCACCATGGTGGAAAAGCTTTAGAGGAGTAAATTGCAATGAAATTGTACAACTACAAAAACTGTAGTAGCTGTAATGGGTTTTAATTATAGTGATATAGATTGGGTTATTGCTGTAAAGGGCTAGGAGAGAGAATAGTTTCTGAAGTATTTTCAGGATTTTTTTTAGTTCAATCTGTTTCTGGTGCAATGAGATGAGTAGGCATTGCTAGATCTAGTTCCAGGAAGTGACATGGATCAAGTAGATCAGTGGTCAGTAGGGGAGTGTTTAGGGGGCAGTAATCATACTATTACAAGGTTTAAAGTTATGGAATGGATAAGGAGTAATCCAGAGTAAAAATAATTGGTCCTCCCCCAGTTAATTTCAGTTGTGTGAGAACAGATTTTCCTCTGGTAAATTGAAATCAAAGATTGGCAGAACAATGGCCTGCATCCAAAGAGGACTTGTTTGGGCATAGTTGTGATACATTCCTACAAGGAAAGTAGGTTCTGATAAAGCTAACTCCCTGCATGACAAGTGATAGAGACCAAGACATGGTAGAAAGCAGAAACAGATAGATAAGATGGTTTAGAAGGCATGGGATACTTGCCTTTATTAGCCAAAGCATAGAATATAAGAGCAGCGAGGTTATGATGGAACTGTATAAAATGCTCATTAGGTCACAAGTAGCATGTTATGTGCAGTCCTGGTCGTCACGCTATTGGGAGGGATGTGATGGCATGAGAAAGGGTGCAGAGGAGATTCACCAGGATATTGCCTAGGCTGGGCATTTTAGTGATGAAGAGAGACTGGATAATCTGGGATTGTTCTCCTTAGGGCAGAGAAAGCTGAGGGAGGACCTGATTGAGGTGAACAAAATTATAGAGACATAGGGTAGAAACCTTTCCCCTTAATAGAGGGGTCAATAACCAGGGGACATCGATTTAAGCCGAGGGGATTTGAGGAAAAACGTTTTGTCCAGCTTCTGGTGGGAAATGGAACTCATTGCCAAAAAGGATGGGAGCCCTCAACATTTATTTGATTTTGATTTGATTTATCATTGCCACATATATTAATGTACAGTGAAAAGTATTGTTTCTTGTGCGCTATACAGACAAAACGTACCATTCATAGAGAAGGAAATGAGAGAGTGCAGAATGTAGTGTTACAGTCATAGCTAGGGTGTAGAGAAAGATCAACTTAATGCAAGGTAAGTCCATTCAGCAGGGAAGAAGCTGTTCTTGAGTCGGTTGGTGCGTGACCTGAGACTTTTGTATCTTTTTTCCTAAAGGAGGAAGGTGGAAGAGAGAATGTCCGGAGTGCGTGGGGTCTCTAATTATGCTGGCTGCTTTGCTGAAGCAGTAGGAAGTGTAGTCAGAGCCAGTAGATGGAGGCTGGTTTGCGTGATGGATTGGGCTACATTCACCACCTTTTTTAGTTCCTTGCGGGCTTGGGCAGAGCAGGAGCCATACCAAGCTGTGATACGTAGAACATAGAACACCAGAGCACAAACAGGCCCTTCGACCCACAAGTTGCGCCGATCACATCCATACCTACCAAGCCATAGAACTATCTGTAACTCCCAATCCCATTAAATCCCATATACTCGTCCAGAAGTCTTTTAAAAGACCCCAGTGAGTTCGCCTTTACCACCACCGACGGCAGCCGATTCCACTCACTCACCACGCTCTGAGTGAAAAACTTACCCCTAACATCTCCTCTGTACTTGCTTCCCAGCACCTTAAACCTGTGTCCTCTCGTAGCGACCATTTCAGCCCTGGGAAATAGCCTCCGAGAATCCACCCTATCTATTCCTGTCAACATTTTATAAACCTCTATCAGGTCACCTCTCAACCTTTGTCTCTCCAGGGAGAAGAGACCTAGCTCCCTCAACCAGAAGGAATGCTTTCTATGGTGCATCTGTAAAAGTTGGTGAGAGTCATAGCTGACATGTCAAGTTTCCTCAGCCTTCTGAGAAAGTAGAGGTGTAGGTGGGCTTTCTTAACTATGGTGTCAGCATGGGAGCCTAGGACAAGTTGGTGATCTGGACCCCTAAAAACTTGAAGCTGTCAACCCTTTCTACTTCCTCCCTGTTGATGTAGACGGGGCATGTTCTCCTTTACGCTTCCTGAAGTTGATGACAACCTTCTTCATTTTGTTGACATTGAGGGAGAGATTAATGTTGCTGCACCAGTTTATCAGATTCTCTATTTAAGAATCATTTAGATGAAGGCTTGAAACTCTATAGCATATAAGGGTGCAGACCAAGTGCTGGAAAATGGCGATTAGAATAGATAGGTGTTTGAGGCCAGTGCAGACACAGTGGGCTAAAGAGCCACTTGCTGTGATGTAGAACTCTGACTAAAAATAGGGTACATATAGCAAGTGTCTGCTGATGTGAACCAGGCTGAAAAAGAACATTCAGAGGGGAAGTGGGGAAAGTATGACGAGAAAGCAAAAGGAAAGCTGACAGTTAACACAAAAGGGAATTTAAAAGTCTTCTATAGTCATTCAAGTAATAAAGGATGGTAAAAGGGAAAGTGGGGCCGGTAAGTGATCAAAGAGCTAACAAGGTTAGCTTAACTTCTGTAGTAGGGAAAATGCTCGAATCTGTCTTAAAAGGAAGAAATAGCGAGACATCTGGATGTAAATTGTCTCATTGGTGAGACGCAGCATGGGTTCATGAATGACACGTCATGTTTGACTAATTTGGTGGAATTCTTTGAGAACATTACAAGTGCAGTGGACAATGGGGAACCTGTGGATGTGGTGTATCTGGATTTCCAGAACTCATTTGACAAGGTGCCGCACCAAAGACTGCTACATAAGATAAAGGTGCATGGTGTTGTGGGTAATGTATTAGCACGGATAGAGAATTGGTTAACTAACAGAAAGCAAAGAGTTGGGGTAAATGGGTGCTTTTCTGGTTAACGATCGGTGACTAGTGATGTGCCTCAGGGATCAGTGTCGGGACCGCAATTTGTTTACAATTTCCATAGATGATTTGGAGTTGGAGACCAAATGTAGTGTGTCAAAATTCGCAGATGACACTAAGGTGGGTGGAAGAGCAAAGTGTGCAGAAGATGCTGAAAGCCTGCAAAAGGCGACGGTCTGGAAGATGGAGTACAATGTTGGTAAATGTGAGATCATCCATTTTGGTAGGAATAACTGCAAAATGGACTGTAAGTGGTAAGAAATTGCAACATGTTGCTGTGCAGAGGTACCTGGGTGTTCTTGTGCAGGAATCTCGAAGAGTTGGTTTACAAATGCAACAGGTAATTAAGAAGGCAAATGGAATTTTATCCTTCATGGCTCGAGGGATGGAGTTTAAAAACAGTGAGATTATGTTGCAGCTGTATAAGGTGCTGGTGAGGCCACATCTGGAGTAGTGTACAGTTTTGGTCTCCTTACCTGAGAGGATATACTGGCACTGGAGGGGTGCAGAGGAGATTCACTAGGTTGATTCCAGAGTTGAGAGGGTTGGCTTATGAGGAGAAACTGAGTAGATTGGGGCTACACTCATTGGAAATCGGAAGAATGAGGGGAGATCTTTATAGAAACAGATTATGAAGGGAAAAGGTAAGATAGAAGCAGGGAAGTTGTTTCTACTGTTGGGTGAAATTAGAACTAGGGGGCAAAGCCTCAAAATAAGGGGAAGCAGATTTAGGACTGAGTTGAGGAGGAACTTCTTCACACAAAGGGTTGTGAATCTGTGAAATTCCTTGCCCAGTGAAGCAGTTGAGGCTCCCTCATTGAATGCTTTTAAGGCAAGGATAGATAAATTTTTGAACAGTGAAGGAATTAAGGATTATGGTGAGCAGGCGGGTAAGTGAAGCTAAGTCCTTGCTTGTATGAAGCCTAAGAGCAAGACTGAAGTTTGTGGTTCAGTACTTTGTATCTGTCTTAAGCAAGAGAGAAGATGCTGCCAAAGTCATAGTAAAGTAAAAGAGGCGATTGTAAATGCACTGGATGGGCTTAAAATTGACTTATCAAAAAAAAACTAGGATTGATGAGGGCATTGTGGTTGTGATATGCAAGGATTTCCAAAAGGTATTTTAATAAAGTATCATGTAACAAGCTTGTCAGCAAAATTAATGCCCTTGGAATAACAGGGGGTACTGCAGCATGGATGCGAAGTTGGCTGAGTAAGTAATGAGTGAAGAAACAGTTATGTTGAGTGGTTATTTTTAAGGGGGAATTGGATAATTATCTTGAGAGAAATTTGAAAATGTACAAGGGAGAGTGGAATTAGCTGAATTCTTGCAGTGTGTGTATGTGGACATGACAGCCAAATGATGACCTCCTGTACTATATTCAGTCTCATTCCCTATTTTCATTTAAAACATTTTTGACCAAAAGTGATTAAGTGCTGAGAAGAATTTTAGAATTAGAAATATATTAATAAATTTGTAATTCAGTTAATTTCTTAACTTCCTAACTGCAAATCAGGGATTCAAAGTGTATTGGTATCCAAAATCAGCTAAGTTTAAAACTTGGGGCTATGAGTGATTCAATAATATAGAATAACAATCCATCCCTATTTTTCCAACAGTCATGTTCATCATTTAAAATGTCCCACTACTCCCTGTTAAATCTTGTGCTTATGTTATATCCAATCAATAGCCTATAAATAATGCAGGTTAATTACAAGGTGGTGGTATGTTGTAGCAACATTGTCAAGCAATGAATTCATGGTAAAAGCCCTGAGGCAACTAACTCGAACGGTAGTCAATTACATGCCTTTCCTAAGTCACAACAACACATTTGATGATTTAGAGGAGTCAGCCTCAAAGCAGTAATCCCAGTCAACCAATACCAATGATCTATGTGTGCTAGCCCCAGTTTCTTTTTGCTGGGAACTACTAGGTTTGCTGGAGGTATAATCAGAGGAAGGTTTGGCCACTCGTTAAGACCGAGGAAAAATTTTGATCCTGGGTACCAGTTTCATAGTGCTGTTTGTTTCATCCGCTGTATAGGATTAAGCAAATTATATTGACTATTTATGTACACCATTGAGTCTCTTTCTTTGGGAGTAACATAATGAAAAATGATATTTGATAAGACCGTCTGGGAATCAAAAGAAGAAAATGCATTAATTGCATATATATTTCGGTGAAGTAAGAGAAAGTTTGCATTACCATATTACATCTCTTGTATTCTGTGACTGGAACATAAACAAACTGAGCATCCATTTTGCAAGAAGCAAGATGAATGACCAGTTAGTATTTTGCTTATGCTGAATGCTGGTTTGGATACCTGGTGAGCAAGCTGCTCTGTTGTTTGGTGCCAAGTCAACTTAACATCCTGAGCCAAAAGATCTAGGAATCTGGTCTCTGCTCAGTGTTTCATGTAAACAGCATCTCTGCTACACCATTCCTTCATAGCGAGGGGGATTGAATATAAAAGTAGGGAGGTCTTGCTGCAGCTGTATAGGGCATTGGTGAGGCCGCAGCTGGAGTACTGTGTGCAGTTTTGGGCGCCGCACCTGCGCAAGGATATTTTGGCCCTGGAGGGAGTGCAGAGGAGGTTTACTAGGCTGATACCGGAGTTGAGGGGATTGAGCTATGAGGAGAGGCTGAATAAACTAGGCTTGTACTCGTTAGAGTTTAGAAGAATGAGGGGAGATCTCATTGAGACGTATAAGATGATGAATGGGATGGATAGGATAGAGGTGGAGAGACTCTTCCCGCTCAAAAAAGACAGTAGGACTAGGGGGCACAGCCTCAAGATAAAGGGGAGGCGGTTTAGAACGGAGTTGAGGAGGAACTTCTTCACTCAAAGGGTGGTGAATCTCTGGAATTCTCTGCCCGTTGAAGTGGTGGAGGCTGCCTCGCTAAATATTTTTAAGAAGCGGGTTGATGGGTTCTTGATAAGCGAGGGGATTAAGGGTTATGGGGAGAGGGCGGGAAAGTGGAACTGAGCCACAACAGATCAGCCATGATCTTATTGAATGGCGGGGCAGGCTCGAAGGGCTAGATGGCCTACTCCTGCTCCTATTTCTTATGTTCTTATGTTCT
Organism: Carcharhinus amblyrhynchos; assembly: GCF_965287045.1. NCBI lineage: Eukaryota > Metazoa > Chordata > Chondrichthyes > Carcharhiniformes > Carcharhinidae > Carcharhinus > Carcharhinus amblyrhynchos. Next base: position 138,661,166 of record NC_137327.1, read on the forward strand.
TATGATGCCCTGTTGACCTAAATTACATAGTCGAATCCGGAGAAGGAATTGAATCCACAGTCCTCTCTTGGAGGTCAGTGTGAATAGCTGATTCGAGAATGCACTGCTTGCACTTCACCTAGTAACAGCTCTGGTGCAATAAACTGTGAAGTAATTGTGCACATTCTTTTAAACTTTGAGTTTGCATTTTAAAATCTTTGAAATTGTCCTATTGTGTTTCTAGCTGGGACAATAATGAGTTGGAGAAGATGAGCCCTTGGGATATGGAACAAATTCCTGATGATGGTAGGACACTTAAATTAATTTTAATAGCATTGAAAATGCATAAAAAGCAATAGAATTAATTGTGCATGGTATTCCTGCACTGCTCTTTGTATATCGGATAAGAATTTTGTTTTAGTAGAACTGTAACTTTCCCCGGTTATGTACAAAAAGTTGTTGTAGGAGCCATTGCAGAATGTTTTACCATATAAAATCAGGTTTTGAAATTTGCAATTCTGATCCAAATTATATTATTCAATTATGATGTCCCAGCAATTAGCCTATTTCAAACTCATTGCCTTATAAATAAGATGCACTTACAATATGTTTGTGTACCTTTGCTGCAGCTTACTGTATTTTAATATGATTATAAACGAGTTGAAATCTGTTTGATGGAATCCAAGGGAATAAACTTTTTTTTAAAAAATATGGGAACAACTACCTTTTTGGTGTATGTCATGTGTGCTTTTGCAGCTACCTACCCGGAAGAAATTGGTGCCAGTGTTCCAGTCACTCCAGAGGAGCTTCAAGACTTGTTATATAAACCTCAGGAGGGTGAATGGGGATCCGCCTCTGCAGATGAAGAACATAGACGTATCATTCAGGGGATCAAACAACTGCTTACACTTGGTAATTTCATAATACAGCTCAAATTCAATTTCAAATCATGGCCCTATCTATTGTATAGAAAGGTTTAAAATTCAATTTTCCATCATAATTTGTCAAAGTTCAGAAGTTTGAAAAATAAATGCTTGTTTTGGAGGAACTAAACAAATAGTAAATATATTTTAATCTATTTGACAGAAATGGCTGCAGCATTTTCTGCCCCAGTGGATCTCTGTGCCTACCCGCTGTATTGCACTGTGGTTGCCTATCCAACAGACCTAAGTACCATAATGAAGAAATTAGAAAACAGGTTTTATAGGTGGGTTTTCACTTTCTCAGCTTCAGAAAAGAGTTTGCTTTGAAAAGTTAATTCATGAGTCCCAAGTAGACTTACACTAACACTACAATAAAGTTACTGTGAAATCCCCATAGTCGCCACACTCCAGCGCCTATTTGGGAACACTGAGGGAGAATTTAGCATGGCAAATGCACCCAACCAGCACGTCTTTCAGACTGTGGGAGGAAACCGGAGCACCCCGTAGAAACCCACACAGACACGAGGAGAACATGCAGACTCCACACAAAGTGCTAGGGAGTCGAACGCGGGTCTCTGGCACTGAGGCAGCAGCGCGAATTGCTGTGCCACAATGCTGCTTTGGTTCTCTGCATTTGTTCCCCATTTCTAATTATGCTGAGCAGGCAATGTTGGGAATTGTTTTTAAGCATTTGAGCAACTTTAGTGGGTGCTAAAGCACAGAGTGTGGCACTAAAGTCACATGTCAACTCAACTGAGTAGTCGATTTCTTAGCTGAAGAACATTAATGAACAAATAATAAAATGTATGAATTCTGATTCAGATGCATTTTTATCTCAGATATAATGTTAATTTAAGACCTCTGGATACTAGTCCAGTGCACTAACTAGAGTTTTGTATTTCTGAAAGCAAGCACTTATATAATGCTGTGAAATGTTAGCAGACAAAATATTTGAAGGGATGGAAATTTGTCTTTGACAGTGGTGCAATACAGAAATGGCCATGCATAATAATCAGTGTCTGATATTTAGTTTTGTTTCAGTCAACAGGCTGAGCATCAGTTGTTGAATAGAGCACTTGCCCAATATGACAGTGCACCTTGTTTTGCTTCAAACTCCCCCATCCTCCCCCAGAATGAATTTCAGCCTCAAGATTTCATTTGAAGTCCGTTTCCTACTATTTTTGTGTGGTGTAATTTCAGGATTCCAGTCTTTTGTTTTCCACCACCAGTGTGCAATGTTTCTTGTATTGTTTTGTGTTGGGAACCAACAAGAAGGAAAAATCTACTTGACCTCATCCATATCAATGTGCCAGGTACAGATGCATCTGTCCACAACAATATTGGTAAGAGTGACCATTGCACAGTCCTTGTGGAGTTGAAGTCTCGCCTTCATATTGAGAATAACCTCTAATTTGTTGTGTGGCACTAACCATGATAGTTGGGGTGGATCTAGCAACTCAAGACTGGGCATCTGTGGCGCCATCAACAGTAGCACAATCTGCAACCTCATGGCCTGGCATATCCCCATTCAACCATTACAGTCATGCCAGGAGATCAGCCCTAGTTCAATGAATAATACAAGTGGATGTGCCAGGGGCAGCACCAGGCATGCATAAAAATGAGGCGTTAACCTGGCGAAGCTACCAAACAAGACTACTTGCATGGCAAATAGCATACGCAACAAGTGATAGAGCTAAGTGACCCCATGACCAACAGATTAGATCCAAGCTCTGCAGTCCTGCCACATTCAGTCGTGAATGGTGGACGATTAAACAACTCACTGGAGGAGGAGACTCCACAAACAAGCCCACCCTCAGCGATCGAGGAGCCTAGCACGTAAGTGCAAAAAATAAGCATTTGCAGCAATCTTCAGCCAGAAGGGCCGAGAGGATGATTCACCTTGGCCTCCTCCAGTTGCTCCTAGCATCACAGTTGCCAGTCTACAGCCAATTCGATTCACTCCATGTCATAGCAAGAAATGGTTGGAGGCATTGGAAAATGCAAAGGCAATGGGCCTTGACAACATTTTGGCAATAATACTGAAGGCTTGTGCTCCAGAACTTGACGCTCCCCTAGCCAAGCTCTTCCAGTATGATTACAATACTGGCATCTGCCTGACAATGTGGAAAATTGCTATGGTATGCCCTGTACACACAAAGTAGCACAAAAATCAATCCAGCCAATTACCACCCTGTCAGTCTACTCTCGGCCATCGATAAAGTGATGGAAAGGATCATCCACAGTGCTATCAAGCAGACCCTGCTTAGTAATAACCTGCTCAGTGACTCCCAGTTTGCGTCTTGCCAGGGTCACTCAGTTCCTGACATCATTACAGCCTTGTTTCAATCATGGAAGTGTTGAATTCCAGAGGTGAGGTGACAGCAAGAGCCCTTGATGTCAAGACTGCATTCACTGAGTGTGGCATCAGGGTACCCTATGAAAACTGGAATCAGTGGGTATCGAGCCAAACTCTCTGCTGGTTAGAGTCATATCTGGTACATTGGACAATGGTTGTGGAAGTGGAAGGTCAGCCATCTCAGTTCCAGGACATCTCTATAGGACTTGCTCAGAGCAGTGTCCTGGGCACAACCAACTTCAACTGCTTCATCAATGATCTTGCCTCCATCATAAGGCCAAAAATGGAATGTTTGCCGCTGATGGCACAATGTTCAGCATGATTTGTAGCAACTCAGTTACTGAAGCAATCTCATGTTCAAATGCAACAAGATCTGCACAGTATCCAGATTTGGTCTGACAGGTTGCTAATAACATTTGTGCCACACAAATGCCAGTCAATAACCATCACCAGTAAGAGACACTCTAACTACTGGTGTAACCATCACTGAATCCCCCACTGTCAACATCCTGGGGGTTACCATTGACCAGAAACTCAGCTGGACTCGCCACATAAATACAGTGGCTTGGAGTATTGTGATGAGTAACTCACCACCTGGCTCTCCAAAACCTTTCCATCATCTACAAGGCACAAGTATGGTGTATGGTGTCGAAATTTGCTGATGACACCAAGATTGGTGGAACGACAAATTGCACGGAGGGTGTGGAGAGTCTGCAGAAGGATCTAGATAGGCTGGGCGAATGGGCCAGGAACTGGCAAATGGAATTTAATGTTGGCAAGTGCGAGGTGGTCCACTTTGGTAGGAATAATGGTAGGAAGGACTATTACTTACATGGCGAAAAACTGCAGCAGGCGACGGTGCAGAGGGACCTCGGGGTCCTTGTGCATGAGTCGCAAAAACCCAGTCTGCAGGTGCAGCAGGTGGTCAGGAAGGCGAATGGGATGCTGGCCTTCATAGCGAGGGGGATTGAATATAAAAGTAGGGAGGTCTTGCTGCAGCTGTATAGGGCATTGGTGAGGCCGCAGCTGGAGTACTGTGTGCAGTTTTGGTCGCCGCACTTATGCAAGGATATTTTGGCCTTGGAGGGAGTGCAGAGGAGGTTTACTAGGCTGATACCGGAGTTGAGGGGGTTGAGCTATGAGGAGAGGCTGAATAAACTAGGCTTGTACTCGTTAGAGTTTAGAAGAATGAGGGGAGATCTCATGGAGACGTATAAGATGATGAATGGGATGGATAGGATAGAGGTGGAGAGACTCTTCCCACTCAGAAAGGACAGTAGGACTAGGGGGCACAGCCTCAAGATAAAGGGGGGCGCGGTTTAGAACGGAGTTGAGGAGGAACTTCTTCACTCAAAGGGTGGTGAATCTCTGGAATTCTCTGCCTGTTGAAGTGATGGAGGCTGCCTCGCTAAATATTTTTAAGAAGCGGGTTGATGGGTTTTTGATAAGCGAGGGGATTAAGGGTTATGGGGAGAGGGCGGGAATGTGGAACTGAGCCACGACAGATCAGCCATGATCTTATTGAATGGCGGGGCAGGCTCGAAGGGCTAGATGGCCTACTCCTGCTCCTATTTCTTATATTCTTATGTTCTTAAGTCAGGAGTGTGATGGAATACTGGAACATAGAACATTACAGTGCAGTACAGGCCCTTTGGCGCTCGATGTTGTGCCAATCTGTAAAAACCAATCTAAAGCCCATCTAACCTACAGTGTTCCAATATCATCCATGTTTATCCAGTGACCGTTTAAATGCCCTTAATGTTGAGGAGTCCACTACTGTTGCAGGCAGGCTATTCCTTGCCCTTACTACTCTCTGAGTAAAGAACCTACCTCTGACATCTGTCCTGTATTTATCTCCCCTCAATTTAAAACTATGTTCCCTTGTGTTAGCCATCACCATCTGAGGAAAAAGGCTCTCACTGTCCACCCTATCTAATCCTTTGATCATCTTGTATGCCATCATCTTATGTTCTTATGTTCATCATCTTATGTTCTTATGCCTCTTAAGTCACCCCTTAACCTTTCTCTCTAATGAAAACAGCCTCAAGTGCCTCAGCCTTTCCTCATATGACCTTCCCACCATACCAGGCAACCTCCTGGTAAATCTCCTCCACATCCTTTCCAGTGCTTCCACATCTTTCCTATAATGCGGTGACCAGAACTGTATGCAATATTCCAAATGCGGCAGCACCAGAGTTTTGTACAGCTGCAACATGATCTCACAGCTCCAAAACTCAGTCCCTCTACCAATAAAAAGTAACATACTGTACGCCTTCTTAACAACCCTATCAACCTGGGTGCCAACTTTCAGGGATCTATGCACATGGACACCGAGATCTCTCTGCTTGTGCAACTCCCAACAACACTCAAGAAGCTTGACACCATCCTGGACAAAGCAGCTCACTTGATTAGCACAACATTCACTCCCTCCTCCACCGACACTCAGTAACAGCAATGGGTACAATCTACAAGATGCACTCCAGAAATTAACCAAAGGTCTTTAGACAGAACCTTCCAAACTCTAAAACAAATTCCATCTTAGAAGGACATGGGTAACAGATACATGGGAACATCACCACCTGTAAATTTCCCTTCAAACAACTTACCATCCTGAGTTGGAAATACATCGCCGTTCCTTTGCAGTCACTAGGTCAAAATCCTGGAATTCCTTTCCTGACGGCATTGTGGATAAACCCACAGCACATGCTCGCCACCACCATCTCAGGTGCAGCTAGGGATGGGTAATAAATGCTGGAACACCCACTGCTGTATTGAATATGGGTCATGCCTATCTCCAGTTGGAATTGGAAGTGTCATCCAGGAAATACATGACTCTAAACACGAATACACACACACACACATACACACACACACAGGATTGTACAAGTACACTCATTTGCCTTTTGGGTATCTTCAATTTGTGCCATTTTCCACAGGATAATGGAAAATCTACTGCAAGAAGTACCCAGAATGGCAGTCTACCTGGATGACGTTCTAATTACAAGACCCCCATTGTTAAGGAACATCATGAAAGCTTGGAGGAGGCCTTGCAGTGTTTTTCTGAGGCTGGCATCAGGCTAAAAAGGGAAAAATGTGTGTTTCAGGTACTGGAAATAACGTAGCTGGGTTAAAGGGTCAATAAAAATGGACCATACCCGGTTGCAAAGGTAAAAGCCATAAAAGAGGCTCTGACCCCAAGAAACATGAGTTAAAATCTTTTCTGGGCCTCATTTGCTACCACGCAAAATTCATTATGAGCCAGCCCATCTTGATGGCACTCCTTCATACACTGCTTAAAAATGATTAGGTTGTGACAAAAACAACAGGAGGATGCTTTTCTGAGAGTCAAACCCCAATTATTATTAACAAATGTTTTGACCCATTATAATCTATAAAGACCACCTGTGAGGCCCCCACCCTCCATGGAATTTGAGTGGTGCTGTCACACCATTGGAACACTGGAATGGAGCATCCAATTGCGTCAGCCTCATTGACCTTACCAAATGCGGTTCACTCAAATCGAGAAAAAGGGTTTCACAATGGTATTTGCAGTTTTAAAAAAAAGTTCACTAATACATTTGGCCAACGTGATTACGAGGCATATGGCAGGCTTGCCTTCATCAGTTGAGCATTGAGTACAAGAATTGGGAAATCATGTTGCAGCTATATAATTCCAATTGGTTAGGTCTCGTTTGGAGTAATCCATGCAGTTCTGATTGCCACACTAGTGGAAACTTTGGAGAGAGTGCGAAGAAGGTTCTCCAGGGTGTTGCCTGGTCTCATGGGCATTGGCTGTGAGGTGTGGTTGAATAAACAAGGATTGTTTTCACTGGAAAGATGGAGACTGAGGAGAGACCTGATTGTGAGACACACTGACAGGATAGATAGTTGGAGGTTTTTTTCCATGGTGCAAGTGTCAATTACAAGGGATCACAGGTTCAAGGTGAGAGGGTGAAGTTTAAGGGAGATGTCTAGGGGAAGTTTTTCATGCAGAGTGGTGGGTGCCTGACATGGACTGCCAGAGGAGGTGGTGGAAGCAGGCACATTAGCAACACTTAAAAGGCATCAAGATGGGTACATGAACAGGGAAGGGATAGAGGGGTACGAATCAAATAAGGGCAGAAGGGTTTTTTAGTTTAGTTAAGACATCATGATCAGCATGGAATTGAAGGGCCTGTTCCTGGGCTGTACTTTTCTTTGTTCTTTGTTGATAATCATTTTGCTATAGTGACAGACTGTAAACCTCTCTTCGGCAGAACACAAAACAATTTCCCAGTTGCAGCAGGACATAAATAGGATGCAGGACTGGGCGGAGAAGTGGCAGATGGACTTCAATGTGGATAAATGTGTAGTCGTCCATTTTGGCAGAACCAACGGGATGAATGAGTACACTATCAAGGACAGGAGTCTTAGTAGTGTTGAAGAGCAGAAGGATCTTGGGGTCCGGGTCCACAGGACTCTTAAATCAGCCTCACAGGTGGAGGAGGTGGTCAAGAAGGCGTATGGCGTACTGGCCTTCATTAATCGAGGGATTGAGTTTAGGAGTCGGGAGGTAATGCTGCAACTTTATAAGACCCTTGTCAGGCCTCATTTGGAGTACTGTGCGCAGTTCTGGTCGCCTCACTATAGGAAAGACGTAGAAGCTATTGAAAGGGTACAGAGGAGATTTACAAGGATGTTGCCTGGACTGGGAGGCATGCCTTATGAAGTTAGGCTGAGGGAGCTGGGTCTCTTTTCCCTGGAGAGACGAAGGTTGAGAGGCGACCTGATAGAAGTTTATAAAATGTTGAGAGGAATAGATAGGGTGGATTCTCAGAGGCTATTTCCCCGGGTTGAAATGGTCGCTACGAGAGGACACAGATTTAAGGTGCGGGGAGGAAAGTACAGAAGTGATGTTAGGGCTAAGTTTTTCACTCAGAGGGTGGTGAGTGAATGGAATCGGCTGCCGTTAGTGGTGGTGGAGGCAAACTCGCTGGGGTCTTTTAAAAGACTTCTGGATGAGTATATGGGGTTTTATGGGATTGGGGGTTATAGATAGGTCTATAGACTGGTAGGTGTTGATGTGATCGGCGCAACTTGTGGGCCGAAGGGCCTGTTTGTGCTGTAGTGTTCTATGTTCTATGTTCCCCTCATTGCATTGGCTCAGATACAATGTTGGGTGTTTTTGAGTGCTTTCAAGCACACCCTGGAACATCATCCAGAGACACAGGTCGCCAAACACAGATGCTCTGAGCTACCTACCATTGCCCACTAGCCTACCCTGACTGCCAAAGATGGACAGAGTCATCAAGACATTAAATTTCATGGACACTTGCCAATATCAACCAAATAAATTCAGTCATGGACCCGGAAAAGTCAGACCTTGGCAAAATTACATGACATCAGATCATATTAAATGAGGCATCATAGGAGTATCCTACACAGGACCTAAAACCATATATGGAATTTGAACATTTTCGGACCCATGGAATAAGAGTTCTCATGGCAATAGACGATTGCCTGTCCAGGTTGAACTGGTCACTTGGACTCTTGATAAGGCTGACCGCTAAATGGGTCTACTGATTATCGTTCTGGATGGAACCTGTGTATGCACATCACAGGGCTGTGGTTTAACTTTTGATTTAAACATCATTGCTTTTCAGTCAACTTCCTGAGTTATTACAGTTTCTAAGCTAGATGTAATTTGAAACAAGAGTTATTCCATTCTTAAAGTTACAAAGTCGGTGCTCAGAATAGACTAGCCAGACCCAAATTTATTCCTTACTCAAAATCAAGCTCCAGTTGAATCCAACTCAAGGTCCCCATACTAGAGTCGAACGAGCCAAGATGACAAGACAAGGCATTGTGCTCATCTTGGGCTTGATTTGACACTTGATCTTGGCCACAAAGTCAAGAAGCGATCTTTCTTTTCCAATGAACCCATTTCCATCTATTTAATTGGAATTGTCTCAAATATGGGGACAAAGGCAGCCCATCACTTTAATCACATTCTAGGATGTGACTGATATTAAAATAGTTATGAAAGTTTTGCGAGAAGATAACTAGTGAAGACATAATGGAGATTAATTTAGATAAATACGAGTTGATGCATCTTGGAAAGTGAGCCAGGGCAGGACTTACTCAGTTAATGGTAGGAGGCTGGGGAAAGTTACAGAACAAAGAGATCTAGGGGTACAGGTTCATAGCTCCTTGAAAGTGGAGTCACAGGTGGACAGAGTGGTGAAGGCATTCAGCATGCTTGGTTTCATTGGTCAGAACATTGAATACAGGAGTTGGGATGTCTTGTTGAAGTTGTACAAGACATTGATAATACACACTTATAATACTGTGTACAGTCTGGTCACCCTATTATGGAAAGGATATTATTAAACTCAAAAGAGTGCAGAAGAGACCTACTGGGATGCTATTGGGACTTGTTGGTTTGAGTTATGAGAGGCTGGATAGACTGGCATCTTTTTTCTCTGGAGCATAGGAAGCTATGAGGTGATCGTATAGAGGTCTATAAAATAATGAGGGGCACGGATCAGCTAGATAGGCAATATCTTTTCCCAAAGGTAGGGGAGTCTAAAACTAGAGGCATAGATTTAAGGTGAGGGGAGAGATACAAAAGGACCCAGAGAGGCAATTTTTTCACACACGGTGGTGGTACAAGCTGCCAGAGGTAGTATAAAGGCAGGTACAATTTTGGCTTTTAAAAATTGTTTAGACAGTTACATGAATAAGATGGGTATAGAGGGATATGGGCCAAATGCAGGGTTTAAAAGAAAAAGGGGCGGCATGGACAAGTTGACCAAAGGGCCTGTTTCCATGCTATAAACCTCTGACTCTGTAACCTAAAAGGAAGCTCAGCCATGGAGAATTTTTATTGCCACAAAACCCAAGTTGCATACTTGGAACAGAATGGACTTACTTGCAGGTCACTGGCAAGATTGAGATGATATCTGTTGTTATTTATTGCCCATCCTGCTTCATTCAAAACAGCTGATTAAATATAGCTGAGAGTTAGTGTGTGCAGAAGGAGGATGTTGAAGCTGCCAATCCAAAGTTCTGTGTTTTGGTACTGTAGTGTGGCACATAATTCTTTTTATTTTGGTGGGGCACGGGGTAGGGCAGGCAGCATTTGCCATTCAAAACACGTGAATATTGTTTGGTCCCACCTGTTCACTCATGTAGGAATTCGTTTTGGACCATATTTTTCCTTTTCACCATATCATCCAGTGGTGTTTTCACTGATGTTTTAACACAGACAAAAGTATCTTTTTCTGTTTAGCCTTTGGAACTTTTCTAGCAATTTTTCCCCTTTTTCAAAACAACTTTGTGCTTTTGCACCCTAAAGATTTTTGTTGTACAGCAGATAGAATGTTTTGTTTAGCTTGATTCTTTTAATACTTTGGTGAACACCTCTGGACTTTTCTACACTTACCAGCTGCCTCCTTTCTTCCAAGTCACTTCTCTCTTGCTGTTGCCAAAGTTATCTTGAGTTGGCGATTGAGTGACGTGGGTATGAAGCCAATGTCATCACAATAGGTTTCGTTTTATTTTCTGTCGATGAGTAATAATAGTGTAAAAATAGTACTTTGACAAGTAATTGGAATATTTTGTAGTGAGTTTGTAAACTAACTGGTTGATGGTGGGCATGCTATTTAACTTCTTAACATCTGAATTATAGGACAGTTTCTGCCCTGATGTGGGAAGTGAGATACATTGAACATAATGCCAGGACTTTCAATGAACTTGATAGTCCTATTGTCAAGTCTGCAAAGCTCATTACGGATGTGTTACTTCAGTTTATTGGGTAAGTTGGTTAAGAAGACACAGCAAACTTTGTTCAGAATGCTTGATTTTTATGGTATGGTTTAACACCTGAAGTTTCTGTATTTCCAGGGACCAGAGCTGCACCAATATATTGGAGCTTTATGAGAAAGTTAAGTCCGAGGAACTTAGCAGTGATGAAAACGACAAGGTAAAATATTTGCCCAAGAGATTTAGGTCATTAACCATATTCGCATCAAATTTAACAAACTAACTCGGAGATCAGAGGTAGAATCCAATCAAATTCATCAAGAGGAGAGTTTAGAAATTGGAACGGCTGCCTCTTTTTAGTTGAAAATGATGTTAGTGATGTTAGTGACTCAGAAGTGATGTTAGGGGTAAGTTTTTCACTCAGAGGGTGGTGAGTGAATGGAATCGGCTGCCGTCAGTGGTGGTGGAGGCGAACTCGCTGGGGTCTTTTAAAAGACTTCTGGATGAGTATATGGGGTTTAATGAGATTGAGGGTTATAGATAGGTCTGTAGGTTGGTGGGTGATGATGTGATCGGCGCAACTTGTGGGCCGAAGGGCCTGTTTGTGCTGTAGTGTTCTATGTTCTATGTTCTATGAAAATAGTCTGATATTTTCCTCGTAGAAGATGATGATAATATAGCACATTTAACTTTAGCTATGAGGTGAGATTGGACAAGTTAGGACTGTTCTCATTGAAACAGAGAAGGATATGGGAGGCACTGACCATAATTTTTGAAAATTTTCCTCCCTACAAATGTAGTAAGAAGTCTCACAACACCAGGTTAAAGTCCAACAGGTTTATTTGGTAGCAAGAGCCACTAGCTTTTGGAGCACTGCCCCTTTCTCAGGTAAATGGGAATTCTGTTCACAAACAGGGCATACAAATTTGCATTCCAACCATTATTTTATAAACTGAGTCCTTACAGGTAATCAAGTCTTAAAGGTGCAGACAAAGTGAGTGAAGAGAGGGTTAAGCTCAGGTTATAGAGATGTGTATTGTCTCCAGCCAGGACAGTTTGTGCAAGTCCTGGGGGTTATGGATAGTGTGATGTGAATCCAAGATCCCGGTTGAGGCCGTCCTCATGTGTGGAATTTGGCTATCAGTGTCTGCTCTGCGTTGTCATGTGTCATGGCCACCTTGGTGAACGCTTGCCTGAAGATCAGAGGCCGAATGCCTGTGACTGCTGAACTGTTCCCCAACAGGAAGACAACACTCTTGCCTGATGATTGTTGAGCAGTGTTCATTCACTCGTTGTCGTAGGGTCCCATTGCCCGATACGATGGGATGGCTGGGTGTGTTTGCCTTGTGTATCTTTGGGAGGCAGTAGAGATCTCCAACGCGGGGAATACCCTGTGCAAGAATCTCTCAGGCTACATCGAGGGCATCCTGAAACCCACTGAACAAAGAACCCCCCAGCTTTTGCCGTGACCCTACGGACTTCCTATAGAAACTCAGCACACGTTTGGAGCAGTTGAACCAGGAGTATTCCTCATCACAATGGATGTCTTGGCACTTTAGACCAACATCCCCCACGATGATGGCATTGCTGCAACTGTCTCAGTACTCAACACCCACAGCTGCCAATCTCCAAATGCAACTTTACAACTCATCCATTTCATCCTGGACCACAATGTCTTCACCTTCAACAACCAGTTCTTCATCCAGACATATGAAACAGCCATGGGGACCAAATTCACACCTCAATATGCCAACATCTTCATGCACAAGTTTGAACAAAACTTCTTCACCACACAGGACCTTCAACCGATGCTATACGCTAGATACATCGATGACATTTTCTTCCTTTGGATTCATGGTGAACAATCACTGAAACAATAATGTGATGACATCAACAAGTTCTATCCCATCATCAGACTCACCATGGACTACTCTCCGGAATCAGTTGCATCTCCGTCAAGCATGGTCACCTCAGCACTTCACTATACTGCAAACCCACGGATAACCTCACGATGCTCCACTTCCCCAGCTTCCTCCTAAAGAAGCCATCCCCTACAGACAAGCCCTCCGTATACGCAGGATCTGCTGAGATGAGAAGGATTGCAACAGACACCTCCAGACGCTGAAAGATGCCCTCATAAGAACAGGATATGGCGTTCGACTCATTGATCGACAGTTCCAACACGCCACAGCAAAAAACCGCACCGACCTCCTTGGAAGACAAAGATGGGACATGGCGGACATCCAGTACTTGACCGGAGCGGAGAAGCTACAGCATTTTCTCTGGAGCCTTCGATATGTCGTTGGTGAAGATGAACGTCTCGCCAAGGCCATCCCCATATCCCCACCTCTTGCCTTCAAACACTGCACAACCTCAAACAGATGATTATCCGCAGCAAACTACCCAGCCTTCAGGAGAGCAGTGATCACGACACCACGCAACCCTGCCACAGCAACCTCTGCAAGACATGCCGGATCATCGACGCGGATGTCATCATCTTACGTGAGAACACCATCCACCAGGTACATGATACGTACACTTGCAACTTGGCCAGTGTTGTCTACTTGATACACTGCAGGAAAGGATGTCCTGACGCATGATACATTGGGAAGACCATGCAGATGCTACAACAACGGATGAATGAACACTGCTCGATAATCACCAGGCAGGAATGTTCTCTTCCTGTTGGGGAACACTTCAGTGGTCACCGGGCATTCGGCCTCTGATCTTCGGGTAAACGTTCTCTAAAGTGGCTTTCGTGACACATGATAATGCAGAGTCGCTGAGCAGAAACTGCTAGCCAAGTTCCACACGCATGAGGGCGGCCTCAGCTGGGATCTTGGGTTCATGTCACACTATCTGTAACCCCCCACGACTTGCCTGGGTTTGCAAAATCTCACTAACTGTTCTGGCGGGAGACAGTACACATCTCTTTAACCTGTGCTTAACCCTCTCTCCACTCAGTGTCTGTACCTTTAAGACTTGATTACCTGTAAAGACTTGCGTTCCGACCGTTATTTTGTAAATTGAGTTAGTGAACAGAACTCCCGCTTACCTGATGAAGCTAGTGGCTTGTGCTACCAAATAAACCTGTTGGACTTTAATCTGGTGGTGTGAGACTTCTTAGTGTGTTTACTCCAGTCCAATGACAGCATCTCCACATCATGGCTACAAGTATAGTGTCAGAGGACTGGAAAACAACTAATGTGCTATTGTTTTAAAAGGGAGAAAAGGACAAACCAAGCAATTGTAGGCCAGTAATCTTATTCTTGATAGAAAAATTCTTGGGAAAGAATTGGGACACGGGATAAATCTTCATTTAGATCGACAAATGTTAATCAAAGGCAGCAGGGGTTTATCAAGGGAGTGCCATCTTTGACTAACAATTATTTTCAGGAGGTAATAAAGAGAGTCAATGTGCACATTAGCACACACCTATGTGGCAGACAGGGCAAGGAAGTAAAAGTCTATACAATCTGAGGCAAAATGGCAAGTTGATCCAAAACTGGCTCAGAGGCAAGAAGTAAAAGATAAAAGTTTCAAAAAGTATCATATTAACATAGAACATAGAACATCACAGCACAAACAGGCCCTTCGGCCCACGAGTTGCGCGGATCACATCAACACCTACCAACCTACAGACCTATCTATAACCCTCAATCTCATTAAACCCCATATACTCATCCAGAAGTCTTTTAAAAGACCCCAGCGAGTTCGCCTCCGCCACCACTGACGGCAGCCGATTCCATTCACTCACCACCCTCTGAGTGAAAAACTTAGCCCTAACATCACTTCTGAACTTCCCTCCTTGCACCTTAAATCTGTGTCCTCTCGTAGCAACCATTTCAACCCGGGGAAATAGCCTCTGAGAGTCCACCCTATCTATTCCTCTCAACATTTTGTAAACTTCTATCAGGTTGCCTCTCAACCTTCATCTCTCCAGGGAAAAGAGTCCCAGCTCCCTCAACCTAACTTCATAAGGCATGCCTCCCAGTCCAGGCAACATCCTTGTAAATCTCCTCTGTACCCTCTCAATAGCTTCTACATCTTTCCTATAGTGAGGCGACCAGAACTGCGCACAATACTCTAAATGAGGCCTGACAAGGGTCTTATAAAGTTGCAGCATTACCTCCCGACTCCTAAACTCAATCCCTCGATTAATGAAGGCCAGTATACCATATGCCTTCTTGACCACCTCCTCCACCTGCAAGGCCGATTTAAGAGTCCTGTGGACCCGTACCCCTAGATCCTTCTGCTCTTCAACACTACTCAGACTTCTGCCCGTGATAGTGTACTCGTTCATCCTGTTGGTTCTGCCAAAATGGACGACTACACATTTATCCGCGTTGAAGTCCATCTGCCACTTCTCCGCCCAGTCCTGCATCCTATCTATGTCCTGCTGCAACTTTTGCCATCCTTCCAGACCATCCACAACACCACCGACCTTAGTGTCATCAGCGAACTTACTTACCCATCCCTCCACTTCCTCATCCAGGTCATTTATGAAAATGACAAACAACAAGGGTCCCAGAACAGATCCTTGAGGCACTCCGCTGGTGACTGACCTCCATTCAGAAAAAGCCCCATCCACAACCACTCTCTGCCTTCTGCAGGCAAGCCAATTCTGGATCCACAAGGCCAAAGGCCCTTGGATCCCATGCCCTCTCACCTTCTCAAGAAGTCTTGCATGGGGCACCTTACCAAACGCCTTGCTGAAGTCCATGTACACTACATCCACGGCACTTCCTTCGTCAATGTGTTCAGTCACATTATCGAAGAACTCAACTAGGCTCGTAAGGCACGACCTGCCCTTGACAAATCCATGCTGACTATTCCTGATCATGTCAAACCTCTCCAAATGTTCGTAAATCTTGTCCCTCAGAAGCCTCTCCATCAGCTTACCAACTACTGAGGTCAGACTCACCGGTCGGTAATTTCCCGGGCTATCTCTGTTCCCTTTCTTGAAAATAGGAACTACATCCGCAATCCTCCAATCCTCCGGAACCTCTCCCGTCTCCATTGACGACGCAAAGATCATCGCCAGGGGCTCTGCAATCTCTTCCCTCGCCTCCCACAGTATCCTGGGGTACATCCCATCTGGTCCAGGCGACTTATCTACCTTGATAGAATTCAAAAGTTCCAACACATCCTCCTCCTTAATATTCACGTACTCAATCTTTTCCATCTGCTGCAAATCCATAACAAAATCTCCCAGATCAGCTTCCACTGTGAATACTGAGGCGAAGTACTCGTTAAGCACCTCTGCCATTTCTTCTGGTTCCACACAAACCTTTCACCCCTCACCTTTTATAGGTCCTATCCCTTCTCTTCTTATCCTTTTACCTTTCACATATTTATAGAAGGCCTTGGGATTCTCCTTAATCTTACCCGCCAAGGTCTTCTCATGACCCCTTCTGGCTCTCCTAATTTTCCTTTTAAGTTCCTTCCTACAGTCCTTATACTCCTCAAGGTCTTTAACCTCTCCTAATTCCCTGAACCTCTTATACACCTTCCCTTTCCTCCTGACTAGGTTCAACACAGCCTTTGTGCACCACGGTTCCCGCGACCTACCAAAACCCCCTTGTCTCATCGGAACGTTGTCATTCAGAGCTCCAGACACACATTCCTTGAATATCTGCCACCTTCCTTCGGTACTTTTCCCTAAGAACGCCTCCTTCCAGTTTATTTGTCCAAGTATCTTCCTGACTTCTTCGTATCTCCCCTTACCCCAGACAAACACCTTCCTAGCCTGCCTGATCCTATCTCGTTCCAATGCAATTGTGAAGGAGATAGAATTATGGTCACCATTTCCAAGATGCTCTCCTACCGAAAGATCCATCACCTGCCCTGGTTCATTCGCCAGTACCAGGTCAAGTACAGCCTCTCCCCTCGTAGGCTTATCCACATACTGTGTCAGGAAACCTTCCTGAACACACCTAACAAACTCCTCCCCATCCAAACCCCTTACCCTAGGGATATTCCAGTCGATGTTTGGGAAATTGAAGTCTCCCATCACGACAACTCTGTTATTAAAACATCTCTCCAGAATCTGTTTCCCTATTTGCACTTCAACTTCCCTGTCACTATTGGGCGGCCTATAGAATACACCCAGCAAAGTTTTCGACCCTTTGCTGTTTGTAACTTCCACCCACAGAGATTCTGTAGACAGTCCCTCCACAACATCCTCTTTCTCTGCAGCCATGACACTGTCCCTGATCAACAGTGCCACTCCACCACCCCTTCTGCCACCCTCCCTGTCCTTCCTGAAGCACCTGAAGCCTGGCACCTGAAGTACCCAGTCCTGTCCCCGAGACATCCAAGTCTCCGTAATGGCCACTACTTCACAATCCCAAACAGCAATCCACGCCCTAAGCTCATCTACCTTATTCACTACACTCCTTGCATTAAAATATATACACTTCAGCCCCTCAGTCTGGGCATTTCCCATCTCCACCGCCTGTCTAACCTCCCTCCCATACTGCCTGCGGTCCTCCCCTACCTGGGAGCGAACCTCCTCCGTCCCAGTCTCCCCATCACAGTTCCCTCCCCCCATCCTTTCTAGTTTAAAGTCCCCCCGGTAGCCTTAGCCAGTCTTCCCGCCAAGATATTAGTCCCCCTGGTATTTAAGTGCCACCCGTCCTTACCATACAGGTCCCACCTACCCCTAAAGAGGTCCCAGTGATCTAGGAACCGAAATCCCTGCCCTCTACACCAGTCCCTCAGCCACGCATTCACCCTCCACCTCATTTCATTTCTTCCCTCATTCTCCCGTGGCACAGGCAGCAATCCTGAGATTACTACCTTCGCTTTTCTCTTCCTCAGCTGCCTACCCAGTTCCCTATAGTCCCTTTTCACGAGCGCCTCCCTCTTGCCTACGTCAGTAGTACCTATATGTACTACAACCTCTGGTTCCTCACCCTCCCCTTTCAGGATGTCTGGGACACGCCCAGAGACATCCCGAATCCCAGCCCCAGGGAGACAAACCACCATCCGCGACTCACGTCTACGTCCACAAAAACGCCTGTCCGCCCCCCTCACTGTGGAGTCCCCTATTAAAACTACCTTTCTGCTCTCTTTTTTGATTTTTTGGCTCACTGGCTCAGCTCCAGAGACCTGGCCACCGCTTCCTCCCTCAGATGAGCTGTCCCCCCCAGTAGTACTCAGGCCGGAGTACTTATTTTGAAGGGGGACATCCACCGGAGTGCTCTCCATCACCCGTGTTTTCCCCTTCCTAATAGTTACCCAAGTGCCCTCATCCCGTTGCCCTGGTGTGACTACTTGTTTATAGCTCCTTTCTATAACCTCCTCACTCTCCTGAACGAGCCGAAGGTCCTCGAGCTGCATTTGCAGCTCCTTAACCTGGTTCCGTAGGGTCTGCAGCTCCACACACCGAGCACAGGTGTGGATGTCTGGTAGACCAGGAGCCTCCAAGACTTCCCACATGTTGCATTGGCAGCAACATACAGGTCTCACACTCATACTTACCCCTTATAGCAACCCAAAGTAAAAAAAAACTTATAACTTACCTTATCTCTTGGCCCTGTGAGCCAAAGCCCTTACAGCACACACAAAAACAAAAGCAGTCTTACCTGCTCTCAGACAGATCCCCTCTCTCTCTCTCTTTTTTAGGTTAGGGGAGGGGGGAGGGCTGGGATACTCTACCCGTGTAGAGTATCGGGAAACCCCTCCGGTCTAATTTATAGTACGGTGAAAAAAAAACTTGACCCGAGTGCCCTCGTGACTACTTCCGGGGTCAAACCGGGGTCAAACTTAAAACAATCAAAAAAAACCCCCCACTAAACTCACTAAACAAAGTTAGTTTTTAAAAGAAGGAAAAAGTCGCTGTACTCACCCACAAGCTCTCCACTCACAAATCGCAGCCTCTCTTCAGTGCTCCCACGGAACAACATATTGAACTCAAAATGTTAACTGTTTCTCTGCAAATGCTGCCAGGCCTGCTGAGTTTTTCAAGCATTTTCTGTTTTTATTAAATAAATAACATTGGGTACTTTTGTAACTGGAAGGCTATTTACAATGAAGTTTCTTGCGCTACATCAATAATTTGGCCTTGAATGTGTGGGTATGATTAAGAAATTTGCACCTAATGGCAAAATTGATTATGATTGTGAAGTCTGTAGGAAGATAATTAATGGACTCATCAGATGAGTAGAACAATAGCAAATGGATTTAATCTTGAAGTGTAGGGTAATGCATTTTGGGAAGATTACAAGGCACAAGACTACAGAGTAAATGGTAGAATACCAAGAGTCATAGAGGGACCTAGGTTGGAGAGCACATCCACACATCATTGAAAATAGATGGACAGGTAGATAAAGCCATCATGAAAGCAAAGAGGATGCTTGTCTATTTGCTGAGACTACAATATAAGAAAAAGTAGCCAGATAGGCATCCATCCCAGGGCTGAAATGGTCGCTATGAGAGGACACAGGTTTAAGGTGCTGGGGAGCAGGTACAGAGGAGATGTTAGGGGTAAGTTTTTCAGTCAGAGGGTGGTGAGTGAGTGGAATCGGCTGCCGTCGGTGGTGGTAGAGGCAAAATTGCTGGAGTCTTTTAAGAGACTTCTGGATGAGTACATGGGATTTAATGGGATTGAGGGTTATAGATAGGCCTGGTAGGTAGGGATATGATCGGTATAACTTGTGGGCCAAAGGGCCTGTTTGTGCTGTAGTGTTCTGTGTTCTATAATGCTGGAACTGTAAAATATTGCTTGAGTACAGCATGCAATTCTTGTCACTACATGTATAGAAGTGGGGAACTGCAGATCCCCACCAGCCTTCGGGTGAAAAAGATTTCCCTTCGAATGTCACTACATTCTAGGAAAGATGCAATTGCAGTAGAGAAGGTTCAAAGGAGAATTATAAAGATGTTGGGAGGAATGGAGAATTTTAGTTTTGGGGAAAGATTGGTTCAGCTGGTGTTTTATTTAGAATAAAACTGAAGGAAGACCTAATTAAAGTGTATAAAGTTATGACAGGTCTAGATAGCGTGGACAAGAAAGTCTTATTCTCTTTGGTTGAATGCAAGTGTTGATTTAGGATGGAAGGTTTAGAAGGGATTCGAGGGGAAGCCTTGTTCACCTGAAGACTGGTAGGGATCTACAGTTCCCCACTTGAAAGGGTGGGAGAGACCTTTATCACAAAATGCTCAGATATGCATTTAGAAGTGACCTAGAAGTCTACAGACCAAGAGTCAGAAGGTATTAGGTTGAATAATTTCTTGTTAGCTGGTGTGGATACAGTGGACTAAACAACTTCCTTCCACGCTGTAACATAATTCTGTAAGTTGAAATGATACTCTGGTCACCGTGGCGTTGATTGTCCATGTTCGGAGTTTCGTCTGAACCAAATGTAGAAATTGCTTCCCTGCCAATGTTGATATTGATCATGACAGTACTGATATATTTGTAAAGAAATTGGTTGAGGTTCAGTTCTCTAAAACTTTCAGTCTGTTTCTGCTAATAGACTTCTGAGGTTGTGTAGTATTTTACATAAATTCATTTGCTGTCATTCAGTGTTATCGGGTTAAAGTATAATATTTAACAAAATATACAAATATTTAACAAAATATACTGACTAAACTTAATCTGCAAAATTTACAGATGTATTGAAACTAGTAGATGCACTTTTTTTAATTTAACTATTTTTATAAAATAAAACTAGGAACTGGCTGCAGAACTAGATTCTGATGCTCCAGGGACTTCCTCGGATACAATAGTAAGTATAATAAAAGCATACATCGGTTCAAAGCTTTCAATTATTGTACAGAAGGGATCTGTTCTGAGACCCTTGCTGTTTGTGATTTTTATAAATGACCTGGATGAGGAAGGGGAGAGATGGGTAGTAAGTTTGCCGAATACACGAAGGTTGGGGTGTTGGGGATAGTTTGGAAGGATTTCAGAAGTTGCAGCATGACATAGATAGGATGCAAGACTGGGTGGAGAAGTGGCAGATAGACTTCAACCCGGATAAGTGTGTGGTGGTTCATTTTGGCAGGTCAAATGGGATGAAGGAATATTACATTAAGGGTAAGACTCTTAGCAGTGTGGAAGATCAGAAGGACCTTGAGGTTCATTGGACTCTCAACTGGGCTTCGCAGGTAGAGGATGTGGTTAAGAAGGCATATGGTGTACTGGCCTTCATCAGTTGAGGAATTAAGTTTAGGAGTCGGGAGATAATGCCGCAGCTGTATACGACCCTGGTCAGGCCCCATTTGGAGTACTGTGCTCAGTTCTGGTCGCCTCATTACAGGAAGGATGTGGAAACCATTGAAAGGGTGCAGAGGACATTTACAAGGATGTTACCCGATTGGGTGGCATACCTTATGAGAATAGGTTGAGGGAGCTTGGTCCCTTCTCCTTGGAGAGATGAAGGATGAGAGGTGACCTGACAGATGTATAAGTTGTTGAGAGGTATTGATTGGGTGGATTCTCTGAGGCTTTTTCCCAGGGCTGAAATGGCTGCCACAAGAGGACACAGGATTAGGGTGCTGGGGAGTAGATACAGAGGAGATGTCAAGTGTAAGTTTTTCACTCAGAGGGTGGTGGGAGCGTGGAATCGGCTGCCAGTGGTGGTGGTGGCAAATTCGTTAGGGTCTTTTAAGAGACATAGAACATTACAGCTCAGTACAGGCCCTTCGGCCCTCGATGGTTCCACTGGTCAGCACAACAATCTAATGACCATTAGACTTCTGGATGAGTACATGGGACTTAATAGGATTGAGGGTTATAGGTAAGCCTAGTAGGTAGAGATATGAACGGCACAACTTGTGGGCCGAAGGGCCTGTTTGTGCAGTAGTTTTTCTATGTTCTATGTTTTATTAAATTGATTTTCCTGTCTGTCCGTTTCAGTGTACAAAAATTATTACCATCTATTCTGTATTCTGTGTTGCAGCCTTATATTGTGATGTAAGCCTTAACTATTCCTAAGAATTTTCACTAGCTTTACGTTATTACTATTTTAAAAATTCTCATCCATTGATTGCAGCGCTCCACTTGATGCACGTGATGACATCACTTATTTATCCACACAACTATGGGTGGGATACTCCCAAAAAATTCAAAGCGTTGAATCTGTGTGAGAATTAGAATAAATCACACTGTATTTTTTAGTGGGAGTTCAGGGAAGATCTCCCACACAGTGTGCACTAGTGTGATTCACTCCAGAATTCAGGGGCCTATTCCTATCTAGGAGGTCGGCAGCATAGCGCTGAGCGGGTCACTGCGCGTGCGCACCTATCTGTCAGCACTGAGATCAGCGCATGTGCAGTGGCCGCTATCAGCTGGCCTCCCGATTTGCTGGTCAGCCCCGTGACCCTCGCAATGCTGCTTCTCTGCTCCCCTATGGCCTGATGGGCAGTGCCAAGGTACCCCCTGGGCATTGGCAGTTTGTCCCTGGGCAGTGTCAGAGGGCCCAGGCTGGCATTGCCATGGTGCCAGTGCCTGGGGGAACCACCACCCCCACTGCCACCTGACCCTTTGGTGGGCCCCCATCGTTCCCCCCATATCTCTCTTCACTGCAGCAGAGTTGGGCTGCTAGCTGCCTGAAAGTAGGGAGCTATGGTAATCCTGGCTAGGATGAACCGCTCTGGCTCAGGGGTTGGTGGGGGGGGTGAATTAGCGGACCCGCAGACTTCAGTCCTGGGCCTGTTAATCACATTTAAATTATATAGAGATGCTTATTTCCATAACTTACGTGCCTCCTCGCTGATTTCCAGCATGGATGTGATGCTGCTGGAAATCAGATGCTGGGAGACGCTAGCGGGGTGGGACGTCCAGCGCAGATCCCGCACATCAGGCACTGCTGGTGTTTCCCGGCCCACTGTCCCATTCTGCTGTGCTAATACTTTAGCGCAATCAACCCCAATGTCTTTTTATTTTACGTTCACACTGTTCCATTGTCCCCTCCCCATAAGAGATAAGGTAAAAGGATGGCAACAATGTTTTACTGTTTATTTTCCAGGATGGTGCATTTTTTAAAAATGATACCATGTTGTTTGAATAGTTTATAAACTACAATCAATTCTCCCGCTCATCAACAATGTTGATCATTTTTAATTGATTGTATTCTTTTAACCTCAGCATCGGCTCCCAAGGCAGTTGTACAGAAGACCAGCATTCAGCATTGACGTTAATGCTTGGAAAGAACAGTGCAAAGAGTTTCTGAATCTCATGTTTCAGTGTGAGGACTCTGAACCTTTTAGACAACCTGTGGATCTATTTGCATATCCTGTACGTGATGTATTTTTTAAAAATCATTACAATTTTGAAGTTCGAATCAGTTATTAAGTTTCTGATTATTAAGGCATCTATAGCACACAAAAGGATGTGCGTCACTTAAAACAAACTTCTTAAAATTACAAATCAAGGCATTCTCTGACTTGGCAATGGCTCAGGAATCTGTTATTCAGTTTTAAATAGGGGTTTAATAGAAAAATCAATTATGTTAATCAGGTAGTTAAATTCCATCCTAATGAATAATGAAATAGAACATAGAACATTACAGCGCAGAACAGGCCCTTCGGCCCATGATGTTGCGCCGACCAGTTACAAAAACAATGACCCACTAGCCTATACCAATCCCTTTTCGTCCATAAACCTATCCAGAGATCTCTTAAACGCCCCCAAACTAGACGCATTTACAACTGCAGCAGGCAGGGCATTCCAATCCCTCACCACCCGCTGGGTAAAGAACCTACCCCTGACATCCGTCCTGTAGCTACCCCCCATTAATTTAAAGCCATGCCCCCTCGTGCTAGCTTTCTCCATCCGAGGAAAAAGGCTATCACTATCCACCCTATCTAAACCTCTAATCATCTTATATGTTTCAATAAGATCCCCTCTTAGCCGCCTTCTTTCCAACGAAAACAACCCTAAATCCCTCAGTCTCTCCTCATAGGACCTCCCCACCATACCAGGCAACATCCTAGTAAACCTCCTCTGCACCCTCTCCAACGCCTCCACATCCTTCTTGTAATGCGGGGACCAGAACTGCACACAGTACTCCAAGTGCGGCCGCACTAGAGTAGTGTACAGTTGCAACATTACACTGCGACTCCTAAATTCAATCCCCCTACCAATAAACGCCAAGACACCGTACGCCTTCTTGACAACCTTATCTACTTGATTCCCAACTTTCAGGGATCTATGTACACACACACCGAGATCCCTCTGTTCATCCACACTATTCAAAGTCCTCCCGTTAGCCCTATACTCGACACATCTGTTGCTCCTACCAAAGTGAATTACCTCACACTTCTCCGCATTAAATTCCATCCGCCACCTCTCGGCCCAGCTCTGCAACCTATCTAAGTCTCCCTGCAGACTATGACACCCTTCCTCACAATCTACCACACCTCCAACTTTGGTGTCATCAGCAAATTTACTAATCCACCCAACTATACCCTCATCCAGATCATTAATAAAAATTACAAACAACAGTGGCCCCAAAATAGATCCCTGAGGCACACCACTCGTAACTGCACTCCATGATGAATATTTACCATCCACCACCACCCTCTGTCTCCTATCTGATAGCCAATTCCTGATCCAACTTCCTAGATCACCCACAATCCCATACATCTGCATTTTCTGCAGAAGCCTACCATGGTGAACCTTATCGAACACCTTCCTAAAATCCATGTATACCACGTCAACTGCCTTACCACCATCCACCTCTTTGGTCACCTTCTCAAAAAACTCAATAAGGTTAGTAAGGCATGACCTACCCGCTACAAAACCATGCTGACTATTTCTAATCAATTCATTACACTCCAAATAACTATAAATCCTATCCCTAATAATTTTTTCTAAAACCTTGCCCACAACAGAAGTAAGACTCACCGGTCTATAATTCCCGGCAAAGTCTCTGTTCCCCTTCTTAAACAATGGGACAACATTCGCTATCCTCCAATCCTCCGGGACTACACCAGAGACCAATGACGACCTGAAGATCTGAGCCAGAGGCTCTGCAATCACCTCTCTAGCCTCCCAGAGAATCCTAGGGTAGATCCCATCCGGACCAGGGGACTTATCTATTTTCAGCCCCTCAAGAATTTCCAGCACATCCTCTTTATCAACCGTAATACTGTCTATTTTACACCCCTGCAACCCAATGTCCTCCTCAGCTATATTCATGTCCCCTTGCGTGAACACCGAAGAGAAATATTGGTTCAATACTTCTCCAATCTCCTCCGGTTCCACACACAACTTCCCCCTGCTGTCTGTAACTGGCCCTAATCTTGCCCTGACCAACCTTCTGTTCTTGACATACCTATAGAACGCCTTAGGATTCTCCTTAATCCTATCAGCCAAAGTCTTCTCATGTCCTCTTTTAGCCCTTCTCAACTCACTCTTCAACTCCCTCCTAGCCAGTCTAAAGCTTTCTAGTGCACTATCTGAGCCCTCCAATCTCATCCGAACATAAGCCTCCTTTTTCTTTTGAACCATCGACTCAACTCTTTTAGTGCACCACGGTTCCCTAGATCTACCAAATCCACCATGCCTGACAGGGACATACCTATCAAGGACTCGCAGTAGTTGCTCCTTGAAAAAACTCCAAATGCAACAACGTAGTTGAAAAGAAGCAATGTGCAGCTTTGTAGGTTAAAATAAAGTCCATGCAAGTGTTAGCATTTTTAAAGTTGTGGTTACACAATAAGGTTAGCATTGTTATGATGCAATTGCAGTTTCGTATTGATAATCTATATCAGATAATACTCTCCTCCAGGGCAATTAGGGAATGGCAACAAATGCTGGCCTAACCAAGATGCTCACAATCTGCAGAAAAATAATAAGGTCAGAGCTGATTCCAAAGCAATGGAACAAGACTAGAAAATCTTGCTCGTTTTGCTTCACCGTTAGATGGTGTGTGCCTCCAGATTCTGATTCCAGTTATTATGTAAATGCTGTAGATGCAATAAAACTATCTATCTTTTATTCACGCAGGAAAAAGTCAGTGTAGTCGAGGAGAATACTGCGATACCAGGCAGTAGACTAGATGGGATTGAGGTACATAAGGAGGAGGCAATTCTTGAGAGTATGAAAATAGATAAGTTCCCTGGGCCTAATGGGATTTACCCTAGGATTCTCTGGGAGGCTAGAGAGGAGATTGCAGAGCCTTTGGCTTTGATCTTCATGTCATCATTGGCTTCAGGTATAGTGCCGGAAGACTGGAGGATAGCAAATGTTGTCCTCTTGTTCAAGAAGGGGAGTAGAGACCATCCTGGGAATTATAGACCAGTGAGCCTTACTTCTGTTGTGGGCAAAGTTTTGGAAAGAATTATAAGGAATAGGATTTATAATCATCTAGAAGGAAATAAATTGATTAGGGATAGTCAACACTGTTTTGTGAAGCGTAGGTCGTGCCTCACAAACCTTATCAAGTTTTTTGAAAAGGTGACCAAAGAGGTGGATAAGGGTAAGGCAGTTGACGTGGTGTATATGGATTTTAGCAAAGCGTTTGATAAGGTTCCCCATGGTAGGCTATTGCAGAAAATGCAGATGCATGGGATTGAGGGTAAATTAGCAGTTTGGATCAGGAATTGGCTAGCTGATAGAAGACAGAGGGCGGTGGTTGATGGGAAATATTCAACCTGGAGTTCAGTTACAAGTGGTGTACCTCAGGGATCTGTTTTGGGACCACTGCTGTTTGTCATTTTTATAAATGACCTAGATGAGGGTGTAGAAGGATGGATTAGTAAATTTGCTGACGACACCAAAGTTGGAGGAGTTGTAGACAGTGAGGATAGAAGTTACAGTTTGCAGAGGGACATAGATAAGCTGCAGAGCTGGGCCGAGAGGTGGCAGATGGAGTTTAATACGGAAAAGTGTGAGGTGATTCACTTTGGTAAGAGTAACAGGAATGCAGAATATAGGGCTAATGGAAGGACTCTTAGTAGTGTTGACGAGCAGAGAGATCTCAGGGTACATATGAATAGCTCCCTGAAAGTTGGCACCCAGGTTGATAAGGTTGTTAAGAAGGCGTACGGTGTGTTAGCTTTTATTGGTAGTGGGATTGAATTTCGGAGCCGTGAGGTCATGTTACAACTGTACAAAACTCTGGTGTGGCCGCACTTGGAGTATTGCGTGCAGTTCTGGTTGCCGCATTATAAGAAAGATATGGAGGCATTGGAAAGGGTGCAGAGGAGGTTTACCAGGATGTTGCCTGATATGGTGGGAAGGTCTTATGAGAAAAGGCTGAGGGACTTGAGGTTATTTTCATTGGAGAGAAGACGGTTACAAGGTGACCTGATTGAGGCATATAAGATGATCAAAGGATTGGATAGGGTGGACAGTGAGAGCCTTTTTCCTCGGATGGTGATGGCTAACATGAGGGGACATAGCTTTAAATTAAGGGGTGGTAATTATAGGATGGATGTCAGAGGTAGGTTCTTTACTCAGAGGGTAGTAAGGGCGTGGAATGCCCTGCCTGCAGCAGTTGTGGACGTTGCCAACTTTAAGGGCATTCAAATGGTCGATGGATAGGCATATGGATAACATTGGAATAGTTTAGGTTAGAGGGTCATTAGATTGGTTCCACTGGTCGGCGCAACATCGAGGGCCGAAGGGCCTGTACTGCGCTGTAATGTTCTATGTTCTATCTTGACTGCCATCTGTCCAATAAAACAGCGGTTTGGTGGTCAACTCTACATATTCCCTAGTATGGCTCAGGAGTCCCATTCTGGCAAGGCGTATTTGCTGCTGAGAAAGTACAATATTCCCTGATCTTGGATCTTCACCGGACCCTCTTCTCAGCCAGCTGAGATTTCAGTTTCTTCTGTCCTCTTCCAATCATTCAAAAACCAAACATTGAAGCTATCAGGATTGTCTTCCATTTATCAGTGCCAATGTCTACCATCTTTACATCTTGCTTGTAGATGCCCTTGTAGTGGAGTTGTGGACTCGAGCAAGTTCATCCCATGGCTAATTCACCATACAGAGGTCTTTGGATATGTGGCCATCGTCCTTCCAATTGATATAGCCAAGTTATGCAGACATTGTTGGCTTAGCAATGAATGTATACTGATGGAATTAGCATACTCCAGGACCCCTGAGTTGGCGACTTTGTCCTGTGAAGAGTTGTTGAGAATATGTTTGAAATAGTGAAGATGAAAATTGTACAACCTTTTCTCCTACTTAGCATATTATGCTCAACCACTACTGTAGAGTGCAGTTTGGATTCAAATTGTAGGTTTAATACTTTAGGTCAGGTGTCTGTTGTTTATGTGCTTGTATTTGGCTTGGACGGATAGCTGCATCTTTTACGATGCATGTATTAATTTCAGCACCAAGTGACAGATTGTGGAGCTATCAACAATATCCAGCATCACACTGTCGATGGTAATAAATAACAGTATGTCAGCCTTTTGGACCATGATATTTGTCTTCCTGATGTTGATGGTCACACCAACTCCTTACAGACACGAGGGATTCCATTTGCTGATGAAGGTATTCCCAAGTATAATGCTAATGCTGCATCATTGGCATAGAATAATGAGGATCTTTTGCGCTTTTGTCTTGAATCTTAAGCAGGAAAGGCTGCACAACTTGGTATCAGTTTTGTTGTGTAAATTGACGCTGTCTTAGATGAAGCATGTGACAATCCCAAAGGGAAGGCGATGCCAAAAACTGTTCATACCAGAACCCAACATTGTTTGACCCCACTGTGGATCTCAAAGGGTTCCATTGTTGTCAAAGATGACCCTTGGCCATCATGTCATTGAAAGAGGAGTGTACACTGAACAGTTTGAGGACAGCTATTAGGCTGCCTGTACTTGGTAGTATGCCTTTTGAGATTAATATTTAGCCGCTTTTTATTGTCACCTTTCTCTTGCAGCTGCCAGACTGAGAAGATCATGTCAGTTGTGGATCTCCCAATTCTGGAACCATATTGGGATTTGGTAGATGTGCTTAGCTTGGACCTGATGTCTGACTAGGGCAACATGGGCAAATACAGTACCCCACAGCAAGCTGCCTTGTTTTTTCTTGTATTTGTTCATGGATGGCAGGGCCAGCATTTATTGTCCATTCCTACTTGTCCTTGAACTGAGTGGCTTGCAAGCCACTACAGAGGGCATTTAAGAGTAAACCATATTGCTGTGGCCTGGAATCACACGTAGGCCACAGGATGGCAGATTTCTTTCCCTAAAGGAACATGAATAAACCAGATGGGTTTTTACAACATTTTATATTGATACTGAATTCAAATGTCACCATCTGCTGTGGTGGAATTTGTACCTGGATTCCAAGAGCATTATCCTGGGTCTCTGGATTATTAGCTGAGTAACAATGCCACTACATCACTGCCTCTCCACAATAGTTGCAATATCTGTGGTCATTCTTGTTTTTGTATGAGATTACAATCTTTGAATCATGCATATCCTGGGGTACTGCCCTCCCTCTCTGTACAGTGGAGACAGAGGTTTTGCAGATGCTGCAAGGGTGCCATTTTCCTATGCTTGTTTAGTTTTAGCAATATAGCATTAGCATCTGGAGCTTCACTAATGGCTGACAGGTTGCAACTTCATGTTGTTAAACCAGTGTTGGATATTAAGGCTAAAGATGATTCAGAGAAAGCAACATGAGACTCTAAGGTGTCTTCTCGTTTTACTTTGGTGGCTGGGGGTGTGATTCCAGATTCAGATTGCTGTTATGGTGTAAATGTAGCAAAAACACCTCATCCAGAGTTGATTAATTAAACCTAGTTTCAAAATTGACCTAGAATGGATTCTAGAAATCTCATTATCCAATGAGTAAGAACATGACAGCTGCAGAGCGGTACAGCTCACAACTGTTTAAGGAGGAAAAAAATCTGTTCTTGGAATATCTGTTCCTTATTTGATACAAATTTTGCTATTTGTTGCTATATGTGTGCTTGCTTTTCCTATTTTCTGGATAGGACTATCGGGATATCATAGATACTCCAATGGACTTCAACACTGTGAAAGAAACACTAGAAGAAGGAAATTATGACACTCCTCTGGAATTCTGTAAGGATGTTCGGTTAATATTCAGCAACGCCAAAGCCTACACACCCAACAAGAAATCAAAGGTAAAGGGAGTATTTTCTTTTGGAAAGGTTTGTAAGATGTTTGATACACTGTTGACCTGTCCCTCACCGGTCAGCAAGTTATCAGAAAGCATTAATGTCGAGGGACAGTTTTTAAAAAGTTTTGGGGATCAAGGTAAACGGTTAAAGTTCATATTTTCGTTATTGATCACATTGATGTTTCAGTATTAGATTATTTTAATTAATTGATATAAAACCAATATCTAATGTGATGGGCGTCATAACTGATAAAATGCAATATGAACTTCTTTCAAGCAATCTGCGCTTGATTAATTTGAGGTAGCTATTTACCTGATAGAACAGTGGAAAAAGATGCCAAAACCGGTTCCATTGACGCACACAACCAACATTTCTGTTGCTGTAAATTTTATAAAATAAAAAAAATCATATGGCTATTATGTTGACGCTCATCTGCAATAGATTTGACTTCTCCAAAAAGTGGTTACAGGGAGAAAGTAAACATCAGTGTGCATACAATAATTCGGATTCTCACGTACATTTTAATATAATTGAATAAATGAAATTTTATTCAATAATAACTGTCAACCAATAAGGTTTTCACATAACAGTTGGGAAGCATTTTAATTATAGATGTTTACTGGTCCAATTTGTCCTTACAGATATATAGCATGACCCTCCGGTTATCTGCCTTATTTGAAACTCAAATTAAAAAAATAATTTCGGACTACAAGTTTGCCTTGAAGTGCCAAAAGAAGAATAAACCAAGACAGAAGTATAGAAAGAGATTCAAAAGCAGCAGCAGTAGTAGCAGCAGCAGCAGCAAGAGCAGTTCTCGGTCCAGCAGCCGAAGCAGTTCTCAGTCCGGCAGCCGAAGCAGTTCTCAGTCCGGGAGCCGAAGCAGTTCCCAGTCCAGGAGCAGGAGCAGTTCACAGTCCAGTAGTAGAACATCCAGGTAAAACACAAAAGCTCTGGTTCCTAGCAGAGTGGTATATCGCTGACTTGTGTACTGGTAATTAAATAACTGAATTTCTGTGTGACAAACATGCCAAATGTTGTACCCATTGCAGGCATGTTTGATCGTTGCCGGTTTTCTACATTGTGGCACTGATGTTTAATTTTGTGTTGCTGTAGTATGAGGGTAGGGAACAAAAAAATACTTTTCTGATAGACAAAATTCTTCTGCTTCTGCCTTCAACAGTTATCTTCTTGAAGCAAAATACCCACTGGCAGTTTTTCTGGCTTTCATTACCAAATGATGCAAATTCTATACCTGTTTGTTGCTAACTTGTGTAACTTGTTTTATTGTTGATTTATTAGCTGAGGAAAGGTTATGTTGCATTTCCCAGGCTGAATAATTTCCCTTTGTTGGAACAGGCTCTTTGAATGTAAAATGTTCTTCTTTGTGGTAGAATTTGACTTGAGAAGCAAAAGGAATAATGGGTTGGAAGTTGCATTTATAAAATTCTAATGTATACGTAATGGGGTAGTAGATTACACAACACTATAAAGATTAAAAATGATAATGACCAGTATTTAGCACTAGTAGTTAAAAACAGTGACCAAATATAGAAAATTTCAGTTAGAGCCATAGAGCTTTACAGAATGGAAACAGGCCCTTCGGCCCAACTTGTCTATGCTGCCCTTTTTTTTAAAACCCCTAATCTAATCCCAATTGCCCGCATTTGGTCCATATCCTTCTATACCCATGTAATTAAATGCTTTTTAAAAGATAAAATTGTATATGCCTCTATTACTACCTCTGGCAGTTTGTTCCAGACACTCTCCACCCTCTGTGTGAAAAAATTGCCCCTCTGGACACTTTCTTGAATCTCTCCCCTCTCACCTTAAACCAATGCCCCCTAGTTTTAGACTCCCCTACCTTTGGGAAAAGATATTGACTATCTACCTTGTCTATGCCCCTCGTTATTGTATAGACCTCTATATGGTCACCTGTCAGCCTCCTATGCTCCAGAGGAAAATAATACCAGTGTCTTCAGCCTCTCCTTATAACTCAATCCATCAAGTCCCTGTAGCATCCTAGTAAATCTTTTCTGCACTCTTTCTTGTTTAATAATATCCTCTCTATAATAGAGTGACCAGAATTGGTGTGTTGCCTCTTTGGTGCCAGGGTCAAGGACATCTCTGAGTGATTGCAGGACGGGGAAGGGTGATCAGCCAGAGGTCTTTGTACATATTGGTACCAATGATGTAGGTGGGAAAAGGAATGAGGTCCTGAAATGTGGATACAGAGAGTTAGGCAAAAGGCTAACATGCAAGACCTCAAAGGTAGTCATTTCAGGGCTACTATCAGTACCACGTGCTAGTGAGAGTAGGAATAGGAGGATTAGGTAGATGAATGCCTGGCTTGAGAGCTGGTGCAGGGGTCAGGGATTTAGATTTTTGGATCATTGAGATCTTTTCTGGGGAAGGGCTGACCTGTTAAAGAGGGGTGGATTACATTTGAACTGAAGGGGGACTAACATCCTGGCGGGGAGATTTGCGAGAGCCATTTGGGAGGGTTTAAATTAGTTTGGCAGGGGGTAGGATCCAAAGCAGTAGGGAGACAAAAGAGAAGTCTGAGGACAGCACAGAAGTTAGAGAGCATATTAATTAGTAAAGGCAGTGTCAGTAATCCGAGTACCAGACAGAGGCAAGACAGAGAGCAAGGGAAGTCCCGATTAAATTGCATTTATTTCAACACAAGAGGCCTGATGGGCAAGGCAGATAAACGCAAGGCATTGATGGCTATGTGGGACTGGGATATTATAGCAATTACTGAAACATCGCTAAGGGAGGGACAGGACAGGCAGCTTAATGTTCCATAGAACATAGAACACTACAGCGCAAACAGGCCCTTCGGCCCACGAGCTGCGTCGATCACATCAACACCTACCAATCTATAGACCTATCTATAACCCCCAATCCCATAAAACCCCATATACTCATCCAGAAGTCTTTTAAAAGACCCCAGCGAGTTCGCCTCCACCACCACTGACGGCAGCCGATTCCATTCACTCACCACCCTCTGAGTGAAAAACTTAGCCCTAACATCACTTCTGAACTTCCCTCCTTGCACCTTAAATCTGTGTCCTCTCGTAGCAACCATTTCAACCCGGGGAAATAGCCTCTGAGAGTCCACCCTATCTATTCCTCTCAACATTTTGTAAACTTCTATCAGGTCGCCTCTCAACCTTCATCTCTCCAGGGAAAAGAGTCCCAGCTCCCTCAACCTAACTTCATAAGGCATGCCTCCCAGTCCAGGCAACATCCTTGTAAATCTCCTCTGTACCCTTTCAATAGCTTCTACGTCTTTCCTATAGTGAGGCGACCAGAACTGCGCACAGTACTCCAAATGAGGCCTGACAAGGGTCTTATAAAGTTGCAGCATTACCTCCCGACTCCTAAACTCAATCCCCCGATTAATGAAGGCCAGTATACCATACGCCTTCTTGACCACCTCTTCCACCTGCGAGGCCGATTTAAGAGTCCTGTGGACCCGGACCCCAAGATCCGTCTGCTCTTCAACACTACTAAGACTCCTGTCCTTGATAGTGTACTCGTTCATCCCGTTGGTTCTGCCAAAATGGACGACTACACATTTATCCGCGTTGAAGTCCATCTGCCACTTCTCCGCCCAGTCCTGCATCCTATTTATGTCCTGCTGCAACTTTTGACATCCTTCCAGACCATCCACAACACCACCGACCTTCGTGTCATCAGCGAACTTACTTACCATCCCTCCACTTCCTCATCCAGGTCATTTATGAAAATGACAAACAGCAAGGGTCCTAGAACAGATCCCTGGGTCACTCCACTGGTGACTGACCTCCATTCAGAAAAAGACCCATCCACAACCACACTCTGCCTTCTGCAGGCAAGCCAGTTCTGGATCCACAAGGCCAAAGGCCCTTGGATCCCATGCCCTCTCACCTTCTCAAGAAGTCTTGCATGGGGCACCTTATCAAACGCCTTGCTGAAGTCCATGTACACCACGTCCACGGCACTTCCTTCGTCAATGTGTTCAGTCACATTATCGAAGAACTCAACTAGGCTCGTAAGGCACGACCTGCCCTTGACAAATCCATGCTGACTATTCCTGATCATGTCAAACCTCTCCAAATGCTCGTAAATCTTGTCCCTCAGAAGCCTCTCCATCAGCTTACCAACCACTGAGGTCAGACTCACCGGTCGGTAATTTCCCGGGCTATCTCTGTTCCCTTTCTTGAAAATAGGGACTACATCCGCAATACTCCAATCTTCCGGAACCTCTCCCGTCTCCATTGACGACGCAAAGATCATCGCCCGGGGCTCTGCAATCACTTCCCTCGCCTCCCACAGTATCCTGGGGTACATCCCATCTGGTCCCGGCGACTTATCTATCTTGATAAAATTCAAAAGTTCTAACACATCCTCCACCTTAATATCCACAAACTCAATCTTTTCCACCTGCTGCAAATCCATAGCAAAATCTCCCAGATCAGCTTCCACCGTGAATACTGAGGCAAAGTACTCATTAAGTACCTCTGCCATTTCTTCTGGTTCCACACAGACCTTTCCCCCTTCACCTTTTATAGGTCCTATCCCTTCTCTTCTCATCCTTTTACCTTTCACATATTTATAGAAGGCTTTGGGATTCTCCTTAATCTTACCCGCCAAGGTCTTCTCATGACCCCTTCTGGCTCCCCTAATTTCCCTTTTAAGCTCCTTTCTACAGTCCTTATACTCCTCAAGATCCTTAACCTCTCCTAGTTCCCTGAACCTTTTGTACACCTTCCCTTTCCTCCTGACTAGGTTCAACACAGCCTTCGTGCACCACGGTTCCCGCGACCTACCAAAACCCCCTTGTCTCATCGGAACGTTGTCATGCATAGCTCCAGACAAACATTCCTTGAATATCCGCCACCTTCCTTCGGTACTTTTCCCTAAGAACGCCTCCTTCCAGTTTATTTGTCCAAGTAACTTCCTGACTTCTTCGTATCTCCCCTTACTCCAGACAAACACCTTCCTAGCCTGCCTGATCCTGTCTCGTTCCAATGCAATTGTGAAGGAGATAGAATTATGGTCACCATTCCCAAGATGCTCTCCTACCGAGAGATCCATCACCTGCCCTGGTTCATTCGCCAGTACCAGGTCAAGTACAGCCTCTCCCCTCGAAGGCTTATCCACATACTGTGTCAGGAAACCTTCCTGAACATACCTAACAAACTTTTCCTATAGTATCTGTTCCAGGGTACAGGTACTATAGGAAAAATAAAACAGGAGGTAAGAGAGGAGGGGGAGTTGCCCTTTTGATTAGGGACAGCATCACGGCTGTACTGAGAGGAGATATATCCGAGGGTTCGGCCACTGAGTCTATATGGGTAGAACTGAGAAATAAGGAGGGGGAAATCACTTTGGTAGGGTTGTGCTATAGGCCCCCAAATAGTCAGCGGGAAATTGAGGAACAAATATGTAAGGAGATTACAGATAGCTCCAAGAAAAATAGGGTGGTAACAGTCAGAGATTTTAATTTTCCCAACATTGACTGGGACAGCCATAGTATTAGTGGGTCGGATAGAGAGAAATTTGTAGAATGTATTCAGGGGGAATTTCTCATTCAGTATGTGGAATGGCCTGACTAAAGAGGGGGGCAAAACTTGACCTCCTCTTGGGAATAAGGAAGGGCAGGTGACAGAAGTGTTAGTGAGGGATCACTTTTGGGACCAGTGACCCTAATTCTATTAGTTTTTAGATAGCTATGGAGAATGATATGTCTGTCCCAAAAGTTAATATTCTAAATTGGGGCAAGGCCAATTTTGATGGTGTCAGGCAGGAACTTTCAAAAGTTAATTGGGGGAGTCTGTGGGAAGGAAGAGGGATGTCTGGTAAGTGGCATGCTTTCAGAAGTGTGTTAACCAGGGTTCAGGGTAAAGAGATTCCTCTTAGTGTGATGGGCAAGGCTGGCAGAAGTCGGGAACCCTGGATGACTTGGGATGTTGAGGCCCTGGGGTCAAGAAGAAGAAAGAGGTACATGACGTGCATAGGCAGCTGAGATCAAGTGAATCTCTTCAAGCTTGTTCCAGACACTCACCACCCTCTGTATGGAAAAAAAAAATTACCCCGTAGAAACTTTTGTATCTCTCCCCTCTCACCTTAAACCTATCCTCTCTAGTTTAAGACTCCCCTACCTTTGGGAAAAGATATTGACTTTCTAACTGATTTATGCTCCTCATTATTTTGTAGACCTCTATAAGATCACACCTCAGCCTCCTATGCGCTAGAGAAAAAAGTCCCTGTCTATCCAGCCTCTCCTTATAACTCAAACCATCAAATCCCCGTAGCATCCTAGTAAATTTCTTATGCACTCTTTCTAGTTTAATAATACCTTTTCTGTAATAGGGTGAGGTGAACCATACGTAGTATTCCAAGTGTGGCATTACCAATGTCTTGTACAACTTCAACAAGACGTCCCAACTCCTGCATTCAATGCTCTGACCAATGAAACCAAGCATGCCAAATGCCTTCTTCACCACTCTGTCCATCTGTAACTCCCCTTCAAGGAACTATGAACATGTACCCCTAGATCTCTTTGTTCTGTAACTGTCCCCAGCGCCGTACCGTTAACTGAGTAAGTCCTGCCCTCGTTCAATCTACCAAGATGTGTCACCTTGCATTTATCTAAATTGAACTCCATCTGCCATTTGTCAGCCCATTGGCCCAATTGATCAAGATACCGCTTCAATCCGAGATAACCTTCACTGTCCACTATGCCACCAATCTTGGTGTCATCTGCAAACTTACTAACCATGCCTCCAACATTCTCATCCAAATCATTAATAAATGACAAATAACAGTGGACCCAGCACTAATCCCTAAGGCACTCTGCTGATCATGGTCTCCAGTTTGAAAAACAACCGTCTGAAGCCACCCTCTGGCTTTTGTCATCAAGAAGTCTCATAACACCGGGTTAAAGTCCGATTCCCGGACTTGGGTCACTGTCTGTGTGGAGTTTGCACATTCTCCTCGTGTCTGCGTGGGATTCCGCCAGGTGCTCCAGTTTCCTCCCACAGTCCAAAGATGTGCAGGTTAGGTTGATTGGCCATGCTAAAAATTGCCCTGAGATGCGTAGGTTAGAGGGATTAATGGGTAAATATGTAAGAATATGGAGGTAGGGTTTGGGTGGGATTGTGGTCAGTGTAGACTCAATGTGCCAAATGGCCTCCTTCTGCATTGTAGGGTTTCTATGATTCTAAAGTCCTACACATTTATTTGGCAGCACAAGCCACAAGCTTTCGGAGCACTGCCCCTTCATCAAGTGAGTGGGAGTTCTATTCACAAACAGAGCATATAAAGACACAAACTCAATTTACAAAATAGTGGTTGGAATAATGGTCTTTTCAGCTAATCCAGTCTTAAAGTTACAGATAATGTGAGTGGAGAGTGGGTTAAGCCCAGGCTAAAGAAATGTGTATTGTCTCCAGCCAGGACAGTTAGAGATTTTGAAAGCTTACCTTTAAGACTTGATGACCTGTAAAGACTCGCATTTCAACCATTATTTTGTAAATTGAATTTGTGCCTGTATATGCCCTGTTTGTGAATAGAACCCCCACTCACCTGATGAAGGGGCAGTACTCTGAAAGCTTGTGGCTTGTACTCCCAAATAAACCTGTTGGACTTTAACCTAGTGTTGTGAGACTTCTTACTGTGCTTACCCCAGTCCAACGCTAGCATCTCCATATTCTGTCATTAAGGCAGTTTTGTATCCATTTAGCTACCTCACCCTGGATCCCGTGAGATTTATGCAACAACCTACCAGATAGTACCTTGTCAAAGGCCTTGCTGAAGCCCATGTAGACAACATCAACTGCACTGCCCTCATCTACCTTCTTTGTAACCCCTTCAAAAAAACTCAACTCAATCAAATTTGAGATATGATTTTCCCCTCAAAGCCATGCTGCCTCTAATCAGTTCTTGCATTTTTAAATGCCTGTAGACCATGTCTCTCAAAATACCTTCCAACAGCTTACCTACCACCGATGTGAGGCTCACTGCCCTGTAGTTCCCAGGCTTTTCCCTGCAGCTCTTTTTAAACGAAGGCACAATTTTTCCCATCCTCTAATCTTCAGGCACCTCACCCGTGATTATCGATGATTCAAATATCTCTGCTAGGGGACCTTCAAATTCCTCCCTAGCCTTTCTCAATGTCCTGGGATACACTTTATCAGGTCCTGGCGATTTATTTACCTTGATGTGCTTTAAGACTTTCAGCACCACCTTGTCTGTAATATGTGTACTCCTCAAGTCATCACTGTTTGTTTTCCCAAGTTCCCGAACATCCATGCTTTTCTCAACAGTAAATACTGATGAGAAATATTCATTTAGGATCTGTTAACTAGCCAATGTGTTACCTCCTACACCATGAGTTTTTTCATTTATGCAGTAATCTTCTATGTGGCACGTTATCAAATGCCTTATGGAAATCTAAGTACAGTACATCCACCAGATGCTCCATAGCCACAGCAATGTAACAAGGAGTTGGTCTTGATGAAATTGTCATGAAAGTTCCCTTTGGTGGCAGTTTAATTCTCAGCTGAAAGCACAGATTTCCAACATTTTTATACCACTTATGTTTTTTTGACGTGATGTGAAGCACATAACACTCAATGTATGAAAAATTTTTCAAGTATTGTAACCTAATTTATATATATACTGAAGAATATTTTCCTTTTTTTAATTATTACTTTTCTTTTTCATGTCCTTTAGTGTGGAGTACAAACCTGCAAACTCTCCACCTAAAGCAAACCTGAATACCTCACCATCGTGTTCATTTAGAGCCAGTTCATCAAGATCATCTCGAGGTGAGTCAAAGTTGTAATTTCATTTACTGCCAGAAGTGAGTAATTTGTATACTTCTGCATTAGCTACATAGTAATGAGGAACCAAGGAGGAGGTAAATCTCTTCCTCAGAGAGAAAAATCGTTCCAGAGCAACTGGATTTTGCTTGTCAACTAAAAGAAGTGCCAGTTTTTGCCCCTTTCTTTCCTGAAAGCATTACTTTTTTTGGTAACATAAGAACAGTCATGAAATTGGCTTCTGATCTTTATAAGCCTCATCATTTTTGTGCAGGCAGTCTTATTTGATGTTGCATGTATTGCATCTGAACGGAGTCATGTGCATCTCTGATAGGAGTTGCTGGACAGAGAGAATATTAGATTTTTTTTTATTCCTTCCTCCCACCTTCACACTGAGAGCAATCAAAATAATACCCTTATGACACACTCAAATTTGCAAGGATGTTGACCGATACTTAATTTTCCAGCTTCAGAAACAGAAGATCTTTTGAGACCACTGAATGATGAAGTTGAGCCTTCAAAGGTGCCAGCGCTTCTTGAGTGGGATATACAGAGTAGGATTGGAAATGGTTTGGAGCATGAAAGTACCAGAGTAACCGAAAACATATCTACATCTATAAAACAAGGTAAAAGAAAATAAATTTGTTCCTTTTTTGCTCAAGTACTGCCAGTTATGTTGGTGCTACATGGAGGCGAAGAAACTTCAAGTAGCCTTTCTACACTTTCTCGTGTTAATAAATTTTTTAAGTGCTTGCAACTTGTAGTTCTTATCATTATGCCACTTAATGCAGATATCTCAGGCAGTGCTTTCTATAATATATTGCTGTCCCAAGAATTATGACATTTCTGGAGAAAACAAGCATAATGCAAGTGGTCGTGAAACCACTTTCAGATTCCCATCTCAATAACAAATCATTTATGACGTTTGATTTGGATTTCAAAAATCCACTTCTGACTTTTTCTGGGATTACGTGGACTATGATGTTGTGGCCGTTATGGAGACATGGTTAGAACAGGGATAGGAATGGTTGTTGGCAGTTCCGGGGTATAGATGTTTCAGTAAGAATAGGGAAGGTGGTAAAAGAGGTGGAGGAGTAGCATTGTTCGTCAAGGATATTTTAATGACTGCTGAAAGGCATTTCGAGGGGGATCTGCCTAGTTAGGTAATTTGGCCTGAAGTTAGAAATAGGAAAGGAGCAGTCACCTTGTTAGGAGTAATCTATAGGCCCCCAAATAGTAATAGAGATGTGGAGGAGGAAATGGCAAAGCAGATTATGGATAGGTGTGGAGGTAATGTGGATATGCCGGCGTTGGACTGGGGTAAACACAGTAAAAAGTCTGACAACACCAGGTTTAAGTCCAACTGATTTATTTGATAGTACACTCACTCAGTACTATCAAATAAATCGGTTGGACTTAAACCTGGTGTTGTCAGACTTTTTACTAGGTGTGGAGGTCACAGGGTAGTTATCATGGGTGGCTTTAACTTTCCAAATATTGATTGGAACCTTCATGGGTCGAATAGTTCGGATGGGGCACTTTTTGTACAGTGTGTGCAGCTGGGTTTCCTGACACAGTATGTGGATAAGCTGACAAGAGGTGGGGCCACATTGGACTTGGTACTGGATAATGAACCGGGCCAAGTGTTAGATTTGTTTGTGGGAGAGCACTTTGGAGATAGTGACCACAATTCGGTGGGGTTTTTCATTATTGCAATGGAGGGGGATAGGCAGAGCAAGGTGTATAATTGGGGCAGGGGTAATTATGATGCGATCAGGCAAGAATTAGGGAGCATAACAGAAACTGTCAAGTAAGAGCACAAATGAAAAGTGGAGCTTATTCAACAAATATTGCGTGTCCTCGATAGGT
Source organism: Carcharhinus amblyrhynchos (assembly GCF_965287045.1). Taxonomy (NCBI): domain Eukaryota; kingdom Metazoa; phylum Chordata; class Chondrichthyes; order Carcharhiniformes; family Carcharhinidae; genus Carcharhinus; species Carcharhinus amblyrhynchos. The sequence continues at coordinate 138,701,913 of NC_137327.1, forward strand.
ATGTCCCTGTCAGGCAGGGAGGAAATGACCGAGTGAGCTATGAGGAGAGGCTGAATAAACTGGGCTTGTACTCATTAGAGTTTAGAAGAATGAGGGGAGATCTCATTGAGACGTATAAGATGATGAATGGGATGGATAGGATAGAGGTGGAAAGACTCTTCCCGCTCAAAAAAGACAGTAGGACTAGGGGGCACAGCCTCAAGATAAAAGGGGGGCGGTTTAGAACGGAGTTGAGGAGGAACTTCTTCACTCAAAGGGTGGTGAATCTCTGGAATTCTCTGCCCGTTGAAGTGGTGGAGGCTGCCTCGCTAAATATTTTTAAGACGCGGGTTGATGGGTTTTTGATAGGAGAGGGGATTAAGGGTTATGGGGAGAGGGCGGGAAAGTGGAACTGAGCAGCGACAGATCAGCCATGATCTTATTGAATGGCGGGGCAGGCTCGAAGGGCTGGATGGCCTACTCCTGCTCCTATTTCTTATGTTCTTATGAGTGAGGGATCCATGGTTCACAAAGGAGGTTGAATGCCTCGTGAAGAGGAAAAAGGAAGCATATGTAAGGATGAGAAAACAAGGTTCAGTTGGTCGCGTGAGGGTTACAAGGTAGCTCGGAATAAATTAAAGAAAGGGCTTAGGAGAACTAGGAGGGGGCATGAGAAGTCGTTGGGGGCCAGATCAAGGAAAACTCCAAGGCATTTTACTCGTATGTGAGAAATAAAAGAATGACCAGGGTGAGGTTAGGGCCAGTCAAGGATAGTAGTGGGAACTGTGCATGGAGTCAGAAGAGATAGGTGAGGTGTTGAATATTTTTCTTCAGTGTTCACTAAGGAGAGGGACCATGTTTTTGAGAATGAGTGTGTGATACAGGCTGATAGGATGGAGGAGGTAGATGTTGTGAGGGAAGATGTATTAGCAATTTTGAAAAATCTGAGGGTCAGTAAGTCCCCTGGGCCAGATGGGATACATCCTAGGATACTTCGGGAGGCAAGGGATGAGATTGTGGAGTCTTTAGCTATGATCTTTGGGTCCTCACTGTCCACGGGGATTGTAAAAAGTCTGACAACACCAGGTTTTAGTCCAACCGATTTATTTGATAATACTCACAAGCTTTCGAGGTTTCCCTCTTTGTCAGGTGAATGGAGAGTTCTGGCCTCAGACAGAGCATGTAAAGCACAGACAGTTTAGAGATTACTGATTAGAATGCGAATCCTTACACCTAACCTGCTGTTCAAGACCTGAAGTGGCTGACAATGTGAGTGGAAGGAGCACTGATCACAGGTTAAAGAGATGTGTATTGTCTCCAGACAGTACAGTAAGTGAGGTTTTGCAAACCCAGGCAAGTCACGGGGGTTACAGATAGTGCGACATGAACCCAAGATCCCTGTTGAGACCGTCCTCATGTGTGCGGAACTTGGCTATCAGTCTCTGTTCAGTGACTCTGCGCTGTCGTGTGTCGTGAAGGACGCCTTGGAGAATGCTTACCCGAAGGTCAGAGGCTGAATGCCCGTGACCACTGAAGTGTTCGCCAACAGGAAGGGAACAGTCTTGCCTGGTGATTGTCGAGCGATGTTTATTCATCCGTTGTCGTAGCGTCTGCATGGTGTCCCCAATGTACCATACTTCGGGACATCCTTTCTTGCAACGTATCAGGTAGACAATGAAACCCCTTGTACAAAGAACCCCCAGCTTTTGTCGCGACACTACGGACTTCCTACTGAAACTCAGCACACATGGAGCAGTTGAACCAGGGACACTCCTCGTCACAATGGATGTCTCGGTGCTATACACCAACATCCCCCACAAAGATGGCATTGCTGCGACTGCCTCAGTACTCAACGCTGACAACTGCCAGTTTCCAGATGCAATTTTACAACTCATCCGCTTTATCCTGGACCACAATGTCTTCATCATTCAACAACCAGTTTTTCATCCAGACACATGGAACAGCCATGGGGACCAAATTTGCACCTCAATATGCCAACATCTTCATGCACAGGTTCGAACAAGACTTCTTCACTGCACAGAATCTTCAACCAATGCTATACACTAGATACATCGATGACATTTTCTTCCTTTGGCCTCGTGGTGAACAATCACTGAAACAACTATATGATGATATCAACAAATTCCACCCCACCATCAGACTCACCATGGACTATTCCCCAGAATCAGTTGCATTCTTGGACACACGCATCTCCATTAAGGACGGTCACCTCAGCACCTCACTGTACCGCAAGCCCACAGACAATCTCACAATGCTCCACTTCTCCAGTTTCCACCCTAAACATGTTAAAGAAGCCATTCCCTATGGACAAGCCCTCCGTATACACAGGATTTGCTCAGATGAGGAGGATCGTGACAGACACCTCCAGACCCTGAAAGATGCCCTCATAAGAACAGGATATGGTGCTTGACTCATAGATCGACAATTCCTATGCGCCACAGCGAAAAACCGCACCGATCTCCTCAGAAGGCAAACGCGGGACACAGTGGACAGAGTACCCTTCGTCGTCCAGTACTTCCCCGGAGCGGAGAAGCTACAGCATCTTCTCTGGAGTCTTCAACATATCATTGATGAAGACGAACATCTCGCCAGGGCTATCCCCACACCCCCACTTCTTGCCTTCAGACAACCACACAACCTCAAACAGACCATTGTTCGCAGCAAACTACCCAGTCTTCAGGAGAACAGTGACCACAATTCCACACAACCCTGCCACAGCAACCTCTGCAAGACATGCCGGATCATCGACATGGATACCATCATCACACGTGAGAATACCATCCACTAGGTACATGGTAAATACTCCTGCAACTCGGCCAACGTTGTCTACCTGATACGTTGCAAGAAAGGATGTCCCGAAGTATGGTACATTGGGGACACCATGCAGACGCTACGACAACGGATGAATGAACATCGCTCGACAATCACCAGGCAAGACTGTTCCCTTCCTGTTGGCGAACACTTCAGTGGTCACGGGCATTCAGCCTCTGACCTTCGGGTAAGCATTCTCCAAGGCGTCCTTCACGACACATGACAGCGCAGAGTCGCTGAACAGAGACTGATAGCCAAGTTCCGCACACATGAGGACGGTCTCAACAGGGATCTTGGGTTCATGTCGCACTATCTGTAACCCCCGTGACTTGCCTGGGTTTGCAAAACCTCACTTACTGTACTGTCTGGAGACAATACACATCACTTTAACCTGTGATCAGTGCTCCTTCCACTCACGTTGTCAGCCACTTCAGGTTTTGAACAGCAGGTTAGGTGTAAGGATTCGCATTCTAATCAGTAATCTCTAAACTGTCTGTGCTTTATATGCTCTGTCTGAGGCCAGAACTCTCCATTCACCTGACGAAGAGGGAAACCTCGAAAGCTTGTGAGTATTATCAAGTAAATCGGTTGGACTAAAACCTGGTGTTGTCAGACTTTTTACTGTGTTTACGCCAGTCCAACGCTGGCATACCCACATCACGGGGATTGTGCCAGAGGACTGGTGAGGGGTGAATATTGTTCCTTCCTTCATGAAAGGAAATAGGAATGATCCTGGTAATTATAGGCCGGTTAGTCTTATTTCAGTGGTCGATAAGTTAATGGTCCTGAGGGATAGGATTTATGACCATTTGGAAAGATGCAGCTTAATCCGGGATAGTCAGCACGGGGTAAGTCTTGCCCCACAAATTTGATTGAATTCTTTGAGGAGGTAACTAAGTGTATAGACGAAGGTAGAGCAGTTGATGTCGTATACGTGCATTTTAGTAAGGCATTTGATAAGGTTCCCCATGGTAGGCTCATGAAGAAAGTAAGGAGGTGTGGGATAGAAGGAAATTTGGCCGTTTGGTTAAGTCACTGGCTGTCTCATAGAAGAGAGGGTGGTGGCGGAAGGAAAACTTTCAGACTGGAGGCCAGTTACCAGCGGTGTACCACAGGGATCAGTGCTGGGTCCTCTGCTATTTGTGATTTTTATCAATGACTTGGAAGAGGGGGCTGAAGAGTGGGTTAGTAAATTTGCTGATGACACCAAGATTGGTGGAGTAGTGGATGAGGTGAAGGGCTCTTGTAGGCTGCAAAGAGACATTGATAGGCTGCAGAGCTGGGCCGAGAAATGGCAGATGAAGTTTAACCTGATAAGTGTGAGGTGATTCATTTTGATAGGACAAACTTGAATGTGGATTACAGGGTTTAAAGCTGGGTTCTGAGGAATGTGGAGAAACAGAGAGATCTTAGAGTTCATATCCGCAGATCTCTGAAGGTTGCCACTCAAGTGGATGGAGCTGTGAAGAAGGCTTATAGTATGTTAGCATAGAACACAGAACACTACAGCACAAACGGGCCCTTCGGCCCACAAGTTGCGCTGATCATATCCCTACCTACCAGGCCCATCTATAACCCTCAATCCCATTAAATCCCATGTATTCATCCAGAAGTCTCGTAAAAGACCCCAATGAGTTCGCCTCCACCACCACTGATGGCAGCTGATTCCACTCACCCACCACCCTCTGAGTGAAAAACTTACCCCTGACATCTCTGTACCTACTCCCCAGCACCTTAAACCTGTGTCCCCTTGTAGCAACCATTTCAGCCCTGGGAAATAGGGTGGATTCTCAGAGGCTATCTATACCTCTCAACATCTTATAAACCTTTATCAGGTCACCTCTCATCCTTCGTCTCTCCAGAGAGAAAAGACCTAGCTCACTCAACCTATTCTCATAAGGTATGCCACCCAATCCTTGTAAATCACCTCTGCACCTTTTCAATAGCTTCCACATCCTTCCTGTAGTGAGGCAACCAGAACTGCGCACAGTACTGCAAGTGGGGTCTGACAAGGGTCTTATAAAGTTGCAGCATTATCTCCTGACTCCTAAACGCAATCCCTCGATTAATGAAGGCTAGTACACCATACGCCTTCTTGACCACATCCTCCACCTGCGAGGCCGATTTAAGAGTCCTATGGACCCGGACCCCAAGATCCTTCTGATCCTCTACACTGCTAAGAGTCCTACCCTTGATATTATACTCCTTCATCCCATTGGACCTGCCAAAATGGACCACTACAGATTTATCTGTGTTGAAGTCCATCTGCCACTTCTCTGCCCAGTCTTGAATCCTACCTGTGTCTCGCTGCAACTTCTGACATCCCTCCAGACTATCCACAACACCACCAACCTTTGTGTCGTCGGCAAACTTACCAACCCATCCCTCCACTTCCTCATCCAGGTCATTTATGAAAATGACAAACAGCAAGGGTCCCAGAACAGATCCCTGGGGCACTTCACTGGTGACCGACCTCCATGCAGAGAAAGACCCATCCACGACCACTCTCTGTCTTCTGCAGGCAACACAGTGCCCACATCAGTTCTGCAGGCAAGTCAGTTCTGGATCCACAAAGCAACAGCCCCTTGGATCCCATGCCCTCTCACTTCCTCAAGAAGTCTTGCATGGGGGACCTTATCACATGCCTTGCTGAAGTCCATATAAACCACATCCACCGCTCTTCCTTCGTCAATGTCAATCACATTTTCAAAGAACTCAACTAAGCTCATAAGGCACGACCGGCCCTTGTCAAAGCTGTGCTGACTACTTTTGATCATACTAAACTTCTCTAAATGTTCATAAATCCTGACCCTCAGTATCCTGTCCATCAACTTAACAACGTCTGAGGTCAGACTCACCGATTGGTAATTTCCTGGGCTATCCCTGTTCCCTTTCTTGAAAATAGGAACCACATCTGCAATCCTCCGGAACCTCCCCCGTCTCCATCAACGACGCAAAGATCATCGCCAGAGGCTCTGCAATCTCTTCCCTCGCCTCCCACAGTAACCTGGGGTACATCCCATCTGGTCCTGGTGACTTATCTATCTTGATGCGTTTATTAACAGGGGGTTTGAGTTTAAGATCGTGGGGTTATGCTGCAACTATACAGGACCTTGGTGAGGCCACATTTGGAATATTGTGTGCAGTTCTGGTCACCTCACCTAAGAAGGATGTGGAAGCATTGGAGAGAGTGCAGAGGAGATTTACCAGGATGCTGCCTGGTTTGGAGGGTAGGCCTTATGAGAAAAGGTTGAGGGAGCTGGGGCTTTACTCTTTAGAGCGGAGGAGGATGAGAGGTGACTTAATAGAAGTTTATAAGATGATGAGGAGAATAGATAGAGTGGACATGCAGTGACTATTCCCTCGGGTGGATGTACCTGTTACTAGGGGGCATAACCATAAGGTTCATGGTGGGAGATATAGGGGGGATGTCCGAGGTAGATTCTTTATTCAGAGTGGTTGGGGTTTGGAATACACTGCCTGCTGTGATAGTGGTGTCGGACACTTTAGGAACTTCCAAGCGGTTATTGGATAGGCGCGTGGAGCACACCAGAATGATAGGGAGTGGGATAGCTTGATCTTGGGTTCAGACATAGCTCGGCACAACATTGAGGGCCGAAGGGCCTGTACTGTGCTGTAATGTTCTGTGTTCTACATTTTGGTAGCCCTTGTGTTAGTCCATGAAATGATTCAATAATAATTGGTGTAGTCCCTAAGAGAAATAAAAAATTGATATGGTGGTTGATTATGCCTGTTCTATTTCTGGCAGTACAATTGTCTTTAGCACCTAGATGCTAAATTAGTCAAACCTGGCATGATTATGATGAAGCAGCCTGAAAATACCAATACAGGGCATGCCCCTACTGCTTGGCATGCCCTTAATGTGTCTGCTGATATGGATTGCAGCAGACTTCATATCTGCATTAAATATGTGAGTTCCTGCCTTAAGGTTCTCAGTCTACACTCCCAAAATCTTGAATCCCAAGCATTTCGTAAGTTTGTTCCCAAAGCCTTTGCGTCAACTGTCTGAACATCATCGAAATGCTGCTGTTGTGTTTGGGACAGTGCTCCTCAGTGCTGCCACATGCTCTGTGATACACTGGATTGAGGTCCCCACTGATCAGTGATTGCAAATCCAGCTAATGGACATTTGTTCAAAAGATCATCCATAGGAAGAGTCACTTAAAATCTCTGAGACCTAGCAAACGTCTTTTGTGGATGATCCTACTACATGCAAAGATTCCCAATTATAAGCAGGTCCTGGTGAAATCCAAATCTCTAGACCCTGTAACGGGAAATAAATTTACTAACCATTCAGTAAGTAGGTGCTTTGCGTCTCATCTACTGTTATTATTCCATTTTTCTACATAGAATTTATAGTTCACAAACTGGCAATATGCCAGCATTTAGACTCCACATGGAGCTCCTCCCACTCTCCATCTACTTTATATTTGTCATGGGGAGGTGGTGGTGCAATGGTATTGTCATTAAACTAGTAATCCAGAGACCTAGGAAATGCTCTAGGGACCTGGATTCAAACCTCGTCATTAAAAAAAACCTCTGGTTTAGAAATGTCCTTTAGGAAAGGAAATCTGTCATCCTTCCCTGATCTGGCCTACATGTGACTCCAGATCTACAGCAATATGGTTGACTCTTAAAAGCTCTCAGTGATGGATGATAAATGCTGGCCCAGCCAGCAACACTCACATCCCAGGACTGAATTAAGAAATTTGTATGTCTTTCTGTTTTTCTCCTTCAAGCATTTATATAGCTTCCACTTGAATGCACTTATGGTATTTCCCTCAACTAACCATGTGGTAGCTAGTTCTAACTACTTTTCTAACCACGCTCTCTCTCAAGTTTCTCGATCTTATGTTTATCCCTAGATTTGAATATGACTGGAGGAAATATCTTGTCTATGTTTTCTGGGCAGCCTCCAATCCCCCCTCCATTTTTTTAAAATGTAAATCAGCCAACATTCTGCTGCTTGTGATTTGTACCAAATTATGTTCCTCCATTACAGTTGTCTTTGCTGACTTACCTTGCCTCTTGGTACTCAGACCCTCAAAATTAAAATGGGTATGCTTGTATTTAAATCATGTACTTCCCTATCCCTCTAACCTTATCCAGCCCAATAGCCCAATCAAACTTTTTTTCTCACTAGTTGTGGTCTGGCTGTGCCCTGTCATTCGATCGCTTTCCCTCAACTGTCTTAGCCCGTGCACTGGAATTCTCTCTTTAAACCCTACAGCTTAGCCATCTTTCTCTCCCTATTTTAGAAACCCAAATCTTTAACTCAGTTTCTTATCACATTTCTGAGATCCACTTAGGTTGTGTTTTATTTAAAATTTCACCTATGTAGTGCTTTAGGATGTTTTTCCTACATTAAATGCTGCTTAAAAATGCAAAGTTATTTCAGTTTTGTCAGGAAGTTAAATCAGTTAGGAACTGAATACTTCAGTTCACATACAATCATCATCTCAGACATGTTCTGAAAATCTCTTTTTTAAATTAAATTACTGGTGAAACATTAGTATCATACAATTTATGACATTTGCTTGTTCTTTTTAATCATGCTTGATAAAGCTGTTTCATTTCTTACAGCATTAGATATATGGTCTGTCAAAGTGTTAATGCCCAGTCTCATTAAAGATGAGAAGAATATGAGCAAATTCATTCTATTTGATGTAAGCTTCAGAAATTTGTTAATCATCCAATGAACATTTCATTCTACAATACTTCACATTAGGGCACTTCACATAGAAAAGTGTGGGTTTAGAAGTGGAGTCTGGTCCTTTGCACCGGGTACCAGGCATAGAAAGCATAATGAGCATACTGAATAAGTATTTTACATATGCTATTGCAAATATGTATTTTTTTTTCAGATCAATCCTGTAATGGTCCTTTAGTTAATGGTCATGGAATGCGTACTTCTACAAAGAGGAAGATGATGAGTGATTCAGAGGAAAGTAGTTTGGAGAATCCAAACAAAGAGGAGATGGAAGATATTACCCAATTAGGCAGTGATGCATCAGCTAAATCTATCCCAGGGTCTGAAAGTGGGTCAGAATCCGGTTCTGGAACAGATAAAGACCACATTGAAGGAGATCATGATTATAGCAAGGTTGTAAGAAGGAAGACAACAGGAAAAGGAAGTATAAAAGGCAGAGTAGGAGTAAGGAGGAAGAGGCGCAGGAGGAAACGCTTCAGATTTTCCACACCAACAAACAAATATAAACGAGCAAGATTATTGGATGACTGGTTTGATGAAGATGAATTGTGTGTTGATCGACTGAATAAGTGCTCCACAATTAGAACTAGAAACCAAGGCAGAAGAACAGTTTTATATAATGATGACTCTGATGATGATGGCTTTGTACCAACTGGTGAACCGCTAAACCTTGGTATGTCGAGGTCAGGAAGAATGCGTCGAATGACAGAAAAGGCTAAGGCAAGTCATTTAATGGGATGGAGTCACTGATTGTTAAAGCAGAGAACTTTTTAAACTGAACTTATTGCATTTGTACTGCAGGGATTCAATATGCACATTACTTTTACTAATTTATGTGGGTGGGTTGGGGAGGATCTTTAATTTTTTTTGTAGTGGTGCTGATCTGATTGTAAAATGCACTTCGGTGTTCCAAACCGTTGCTTACCAACTGCTGAATCCAACCTTAAAGGCGGTGTAGCCTTAACGTATTCGAAAAATATCTGTGTATCAGTGGCTTCAAAAAAACAATAATAATAGGAAATAACTGTATTTACCATGGCAATTTTTAGCATACCTAGGCAGTGTTCCTGATCTATCTTAATTTGAACACTCAGCAGAATTCATTTAATTCTAGCCATAACTTCTCACCATACAGTAATAAGTCTGTCAAGAGTTTTTGCACAGTTCTTCCAGTCTCAATGGCAGCTATTAAAGGTCTACGGTATGAATATCCTTTCCATTAATTAAGTTTATGACTTATTTGATCTGCACTGGCTTTTTAAATTTAAGGTTGAATTGTAATATATGTTACATACGTTAACCTGTTTTTATTTTGAAGTTGAATTTTACTTCACTGGTGGTTTTTGTCTTCCAGTGATGGAGATAATGAGCAAATAATGGTTGGTGCCTTTGTAAATGTGCTGAATTTAATTTAAGTACTGAGTGATATTTGATAATGTTTGCATTAATTCTGTATAAATTGACAAATATGAATTTCAAAGCATTCTGAAATGCTTTTCAAATGTTTACACCCACTGACATTGCAACATTTAAAAATTGTCCTTTTAGTTTTGTGTTTAAGTTTTTCTTTAATCTTATTATTGTAATGCTCTTTTCCAGCCATCATTTCTACACTGTTCTCCGTTAGCAAAGAAAAATAAGGCTATAATCGCCTTTTGCCGCTGACATTGCTAGTCGTGATCATCCCAACAGATCTTGAAAGACATCTGACTTAACATATCACCTGTTAGGTAGAGAATTTTACAATAGTGAGTTTCCTATATGGCATTTATAGGTGTAAAGTGAGAGATGATTTGTGGTGTCTGCACAGCCATTTTTCTTTCTTGCGCCCTCTCTCTCTCTTTCTCTTTTCCTTTCTCTCTCCCTCCCAAACAATTGAACCAATTTAGCAAATCCAAAATGTGTATTAGACTGTGGTTTCAGGCTTGTTGGAATTACACGAGAAAGTTGACTTGTGGTTTTCGCCATCAAGAAGTGCATGTAAGGCTTGAATCTGACCTCTTATTCATCCCAAAGGAAGTCCTTTCTTCAATTAAAACATTGTTTTTAACGAAACTAAATACACTTTAAAGCATTATCATTTTTATTTATTTTATGGCTGGCTTCTGTCCACATTTGATTCGTCAATTTCTGCACATATGTATTTGAATACTGGGAGGTTCATACATGAAGCATTAATTTGTCTATATACAGAGAACCATTGTAGGTGTGAGGTTCTGTAGGAAAAATTTGATTACAAGATTTTCTGAGAAAATCGCGATGTTATCAGTATGTGAATACATCTTTAGCAAATTATACTGATATTCTCCCTATAGTTTGCATGTGACATTAGCATGATGAAGGTGCTATAAAATTATTGAAACAATGCTTTTGTACTGCAAAGTGTTTCACTAAAGTTGCTTGAGGAATGATAACGTATGTAATCAAAGTTATACAGGACAAATATGTAGTCCTGCTTATTTTTCTACAGAATGCATACATTGAGCACATTGATTCATTATTTGTTTAAATTACATAAACCTTTGTAAACTATTTTGGGTTTTTTTTGTAAATGTTCTAATCATGTCTGCACAATCAAACATTCAATCTTAAGGAATACATTTAAAATTTATTGCTCTCAGCAAGTGTTGAATCGCAACTCTAGTGAAATGCCTTATTGATTATTCTCCAAAGATTTGTGGTAGGAAGGTACTGTGTGCACCCTCTCCTCTCCATAAAATCATGCAGCACATCTTCTAATTTGTGAAGAAGCAACGTATTAACTTCTTTCAGTCCTTGCTGTCAATTTGAGCCAAAGTCTCCAGGTAGGTGATTTAAAAATGGACCAGATTGCATCAATAAATTGACTTTTAGGGGACAGCATTCCACCAAATGCTTAATCTTGGTGACTGTCCCTTCTATATTATATATATATATATATATATATATATATACACACACACACACACACACACACACACACTCACATATATATATTTTAATGAGTCAGCATTTCAGGGATTTTTCTTGCCACATGGATAGACCAAATGTAATGTTGATATGCAATGATTTACTGTGAGTTACTTTTTATACTGTAAAAAGTGTACATATGTAATAAGTTTTGATTATAAAATAGTTACTACACTTGTGTTCGCAATGGTGTGAGTTCTTATGTTTTGTGAATTATTTTTCCCAGAGCAGTTGTATATTCAAAATTATTTCTAGCTAACATTTTTGGGGATTGTAAAATTTTAACATCTGACTCGACCCATTTTTGGGTGTTAAGTTTCCCAATGTGATGCAGCTTAACACATTTCTCTTGACAAAGAATCTGGAATGCTCTGTGCAATTTTGGTTTCCATATAGAAGGAAGGGAGGGTGGCATAATGGTTAGTACTGCTGCCTTTGACAAGGTACTGCACAGTAGGTTGTTGCATAAAGTTAAATCTCACAGGATCCAGAGTGAGGTATCTAGATGGATACAAAATTGGCTTCTTGAAGGAAACCAGAGGGTGGTTTGTAGAGAGTTGTTTTTCAAACTAGAGGCCTGTGGCCAGCGGTGTGCCTCAGGGATCAGTGCTGGGCCCATTGTTATTTGTCATTTATGTTAATGATCTGGATGAGAATATAGGGGCATGGTTAGTAAGTTTGCAGATGACACCAAGATTGGTGGCGTGGACAGTGAGGAAGGTTACCTCCAATTGCAGCGAGATCTTGATCAATTGGGCCAGTGGGCTGACGAATGGCAGATGGAATTTAATTTAGACAAAGCGAGGTAATGCATTTTGGTAGATTGAACCAGGGCAGGACTTATTCAGTTAATGGTAGGGCGTTGGGGAGAGTTACAGAACAAAGATCTAGGGATACATGTTCATAGCTCCTTGAAAGTGGAGTTACAGGTGAACAGAGTGATGAAGAAGGCATTCGGCATGCTTGGTTTCATCGGTCATTGAATCAGGAGTTGGGACGTCTTGTTGAAGTTGTACAAGACATTGATAAGGCTACACTTGGAATAATGTGTGCAAGTCTGGTCACCCTACTATAAAGAGGATATTATAAAACTAGAAAGAGTGTAGAAAAATTTACTCGGATGCTATTGGGAAATGATTGATTGAGTTAAAGGGGAAGCTGAATAGACTGGACTTTTTTCTCTGGAGCATAGGAGGCTGAAGGGTGACCGTATGAGAGGTCTATAAAATAACGAGGGGCATCGACAAAGTAGACAGTCAATATCTTTTTCCAAAGGCAGGGGAGTCTAAAACTAGGGGGCATAGGTTTAAGGTGAGAGGGGAGAGATACAAAAATGTCCAGAGGAGCAATTTTCTCACACAGAAGGTGGTGAGTGTCTGGAACAAGCTGCCAAAGGTAGCAGTAGAGGTGGGTACAATTTTGTCTTTTAGAAAGCATTTTAGATAGTTACATGGGTACGATGGGTATAGAAGGACATGGGCCAAATGCAGGCAATTGGGATTAGCTTAGGGGGTTTCAAAAAAAAAAAGAGCAACATGGACAAGTTGGGGAAAAGGGCCAGTTTCCATGCTATAAACCTCTATGACTCTGTGCCTCATAGTGCCAAGGACCCAGGTTTGATTCCCAGTTTGGGTCACTGTCTGTGTGGAGTCTGCAGATTCTCCACCTCACTGTATGGATTTCCTCCCACAAGTCCAAAAGACGTGCTGTTTAGGTGCATTGGTTATGCTAAATTCTCACTCAATGTACCCAAACAGGCGCCAGAGTGTAGTGACTAGATTTTTACTAACTTCATTGCTGTCTTAATGTAAGCCTACTTGTGACACTAACAAAATAAATTTAAATAAACTTTAAGGATATACTTGTGTACAAAGCAGTACAATGAAGGTTCACTATACTAGCACAGTAAGAAGTCTCACAACATCAGGTTAATGTCCAACAGGCTTATTTGGTAGCACAAGCCACAAGCTTTCAGAGCGCTGCTCCTTCAGGTGAGTGGGAGTTCTGTTCACAAACAAGGCTTATAAAGACACAAACTCAAATTACAAAATAATGGTTGGAACGCAAGTCTTTATAGATAATCAAGTCTTAAAAGGTACAGACAATGTGAATGGAGAAAAGGTTAAGCACAAGGTAAAGAGATGTGTATTGTCTCCAGCCAGGACAGTTAGTGAGATTTTGCAAGCCCAGGCAAGACGTGGGGATCACAGATAGTGTGACATTAACCCAAGATCCGGGTTGAGACTGTCCTCGTGTGCGGAACTTGACTATCAGTTTCTGCTCAGCAATTCTATGTTGTCATGTGTCGTGAAGGTTGCCCTGGAGAACACTTATCCGAAGATCAGAAGCTGAATGCCCGTGACTGCTGAAGTGTTCTCCAACAGGAAGAGAACATCCTTGCCTGGTGATTGTCATGTGGTGTTAATTCATCCGTTGTCATAGCATCTGCATAGTTTACCCAATGTACCATGCCTCAGGACCTCTATTCCTGCAGCATATCAAGTAGACAGCGTTAGCCAAGTTTGCAAGAGTATGTACCGTGCACCTGGTGGATGGTGTTCTCACATGAGATGATGGAATCTGTGTCGATAATCCAGCACGTCTTGCAGAGGTTGCTGTGGCAGGGTTGTGTGATGTCGTATACAGGATCTGCTCAACTGAGGAGGATCACAACAGACACCTCCAGATGCTGAAAGATGCCCTCAGAAGAACAGGATATGGCGCTCGATTCATCAATCGACAGTTCTGATGCGCCACAGCGAAAAACTGCACCGACCTCCTCGGAAGACAACCACAGGACACGACAGAATACCCTTCTTCATCCAGTACTTCCCCGGAGCGAAGAGGCTACAACATCTTCTCCAGAACTTTCAACATCATCGATGAAGACGAACATCTCGCCAAGGCCATCCCCACGTCTTGTTTTCAAACAACCGCACAACCTCAAACAGACCATTGTCCACAGCAAACTACCCAGCCTTCAGGAGAACAGTGACCATGACACCACACAACTCTGCCACAGCAATCTCTGCAAGACATGCCGGATCATCGACAAGGATGCCATCATCTCACTTAAGAACACCATCCAGCAGATATACAGTACATACTCTTGCAACTTGGCCAACGTTGTCACCTGATACGTTGCAGGTAAGGATGTCCCAAGGCATGGTCCACTGCGGAGACCATGGAAGCTATGACAACGGATGAATGAACGCCGCTCGACAATCACCAGGCAGGAGTGTTCTCTTCCTATTGGAGAACACTTCAGCAGTCACGGACATTCAGCCTCTGATCTTCGGTTAAGCGTTCTCTCAAGTTGACCGTCACAACACACGATAACACAGAATTGCTGAGCAGAAACTGATAGCCAAGTTCTGCGCATATAAGGATGGCCTCAACCAGAATCTTAGGTTCGTGTCACATTATCTGTAACCCCTATGACTTGCCTGGGCTTGCAAAATCTCACTAACTGTCCTGGCTGGAGACAATATACAACTCTTTAACCTGTGCTTAATCCTTTCTCTGCTCAGTCTGTACCTTTTAAGACTTGATTCCTTGTACAGACTTGCATTCCAACCATTATTTTGTAAATTGAGTTTGTGTCTTATATGCCCTGTTTGTGAACAGAACTTCCAGTCACCTGATAAAGGAGCAGCGCTCCGAAAGCTTGTGGCTTGTGCTACCAAATAAACCTGTTGAACTTAAACCTGGTGCTGTGAGACTTCTTACTGTATGTACCCCAGTCCAATGCCACCATATCCACATAATCACTATACTAGCCCCAGGGAGTTTAGAATGAGATCATCTCAAACAAGGTAGGTACAGAGAGATTGTTGCCCCAGAGAACAGGATTAGGAGCCAATCATTTGATAGTGAGGTGAAGAGAAATTCTCTACCCAAGAGGGTTGAGAGTGTGTCATCAGTGAATATATACAGGCTGTCTCTCCAGGAATCAGAGGAATATAGAGTAGGAGCCATGATTGGTAAGCTGGCTTGATGGGCTTTTTTTTGTGTTTCTTTGCCTTCAGTCCCATCATTTGTGCCTTTGGCTTCAGCCACCAGGGTCGTGTTCCTTCTCATTCTCAGCCTGCAAGCTCTCTTTCTGAAGCCCTCTACTCTGCTCATCTTTACAATCATTTTTTAAAAATCTACTTTTTTGACCTTTTCTTTAATCACCACTTGTAGCTTTCATTTTTCTTTCTTAATGTTAAATTTCTGCTTTATATAGTAACTTAGGACACTTCATTATTTAATAGAGCAATAGAGCAGTAAATTAATTGTTCCAAAAACCTTTTGACTTTGGTTTCCTGCAAAAATTAAGACACAAAGATTGCAACTTAATTCAGTGCACAAACTGCATTCAAAAAGAACCGTAATTCAATACAATAGTGACTTTTTATGGATTCTTCGGCTGTCAGAACCCATCTCCATTTCAACATCAATCACATGGGCCTTGTAACTAGGTAGAACTATTAATTGGCTATCCTTTAAATCCCCAACTTAATTCTATCTTGTAATTAAAGAGACAAGTTTATATCCTGTCATTCCTAACACCTCCCTGGAATTGGAGATTTAACAGTTCATCCACCATCTGCACAGCTGCTCTGATCATTAGTTATAGAAGACAGTGTGGTGGTGGAGGGAAAATTTTCAGACTGGAGGCCTGTTACCAGCGGTATACTGCAGGGATCAGTGCTGGGTCCTCTGCTATTTGTGATTTTGAAGAGGGGGCTGAAGGGTGGATTAGTAAATTTGCTGATGACGCCAAGATTGGTGGAGTAGTGGATGAGGTGGAGGGCTCTTGCAGAGCTGGGCCAAAAAATGGCAGATGGAGTTTAACCCTGATAAGAGTGAAGTGATTCATTTTTGTAGGACAAACTTGAATGCAGATTAGAGGGTCAACGGCAGGATTCTGAGGAATGTGGAGGAACAGAGATCTTGGGGTTCATATCCACAGATCTCTGAAGTTGCCATGCAAGTGGATGGAGCCTTGAAGAAAGCTTTTATAGTGTGTTAGTGTTTATTAACAGTGGGTTTGAGCTAAAGAGCTGTGTGGGTTATGCTGCAACTGTACAGGACCTTGGTGAGACCACATTTGGAATATTGTGTTCAGTTCTGGTCACCTCACTATAAGAAGGATGTGGAAGCATTGGAGAGAGTGCAGAGGAGATTTACCAGGATGCTGCCTGTTTTGGAGGGTAGGTCTTACAAGGAAAAGTTAAGGGATGTTGCAGCTATACAGAACGTTGGTTAGGCCACATTTGGAATACTGCGTCCAGTTCTGGTCGCCGCACTACCAGAAGGACATGGAGGCTTTGGAGAGAGTACAGAAAGGGTTTACCAGGATGTTGCCTGGTATGGAGGGTCTTAGCTATGAGGAGAGACTGGGCAAACTGGGGTTGTTCTCCCTGGAAAGATGGAGGATGAGAGATGATCTATCGTGGGCCGAAGGGCCTGATCTGCGCTGTAATGTTCTATGATCTAATAGAGGTGTATAAAATTGTGAAGGGCATAGATAGGGTGAACAGTGGGAAGCTTTTTCCCAGGTCGGAGATGACGAACACAAGGGGTCACAAGTTCAAGGTTAAGGGGACAAGGTGTAACACAGATGTCAGGGGGACGTATTTTCCACAGAGGATGGTGGGGGCCTGGAATGCGCTGCCAAGCAAGGTGGTTGAGGCGGACACACTGGCATCGTTTAAGACTTATCTAGATAGCACATGAACAGACTGGGAATAGAGGGATACAAACAAATGATCTAGTTGGGCGCATGAGCGGCGCAGGCTTGGAGGGCCGAAGGGCCTGCTCCTGTGCTGTATTGTTCTTTGGAGCTGGGGCTTTTCTCTTTAGAGTGGAGAAGGATGAGAGGTGACGTAATAGAAGTTTATGAGATGATGAGGGGGATAGATTGAGTGGATGTTCAGAGACTATTTCCTAGGGTGGATGTAGCTGTTACTAGGGGACATAACTATAAGGTTCATGGTGGGAGACTTAGGAGGGATGTCCGAGGTAGATTCTTTACTCAGAGAGTGGTTGGGGTTTGGAATGCACTGCCTGCTGTGATAATGGAGTCGGACACTTTAGGAATTCTCAAGCGATAATTGGATAGGCACACGGAACACACCAGAATGATACGGAGTGGGATAGCTTGGGTTCGGACATAGCACAACATTGAGGGCCAAAGGGCCTGTGCTGCGCTGTAATGTTATATGAAGGTGTGAATATTTTGCATCTTATTTCCAATAATAAAAAGCTTGGGTCCGTCATTAAGAGAAAAGCCACTCAAGCTTGTCAAACTGAATGCAGAACTGATCTCATTACCTCCTTCATTTTTCCCTCTTGCCCTCAATTAAAGACTGCCCTACCTAACAATCTTACAAACTTTGTACTCTAACTGCAGAATGAGATAACTAAAAAGAATAATACATTTTGTTGAGACGGGGCAGAATTTACCAAATATTAATGTTTTAACTTTTGTACTCAGTTACCTATCATTATAGAATTTTTAAAACATGATGAACTCCCACTTTAGAAAATAGTCAACTGTTTTTTTGAGTATTCAATGCCCAGAAAAGGCTTATGTTAATCCTTCTTAAAGTTTTCCTTGCTGGAATTTTCTGTGCAAGTTATTTTGGATTTTTAATTGTGCATGTTGCATCTTTTTTGATGGAATAGATAGAGATTTCTTTTCCTTTTAGGGATCAAGAACAATGGGGATGTTATCTTAAATTTAAAGCCAGATTACGTAGGAGGGAAATCAGGATGCAGTTTTTCCACACAAATGGTAGAAATCTGAAACCCTCCTCAAAAGGCTGTGTATGCTGAGATCATTGGAACTTCAAAGACTGAAATCAGTAGATTTTTTATTTAAGGGTTATCAAGGGGGATGATGGATAAATAGATTTGAGCTATAGATCAGACATGATCTAATTGAATGGTGGATGATCAAGGATCCCACGCACTCTGGATATACTCTGTTCCACTTTCTTCCATCAGGTGAAAGGTTATAGAAGTCTGAGGTCCTGTACCAACGGACTGAAGAACAACTTCTTCCCTGCTGCCATCAGATTTTTGAATGGACCTACCTTATATTAAGTTGATCATTCTCTACATCTTAGCTATGACTGTTAACACTACATTCTGCACTCTCTCCTTCTCTATGAAGGGTATGTTTTGTCTGTATAGCATGTGACAAATCAAAAACAGGCTCTGGAGGATTTATTTTGTTTTATTAATGTCACAAGTAGGCTTACATTAACACTGCAATGAAGTGCAATCCCCAAGTTGCCACACTTCAGCACCTGTTCGGGTACACTGAGGGAGAATGTAGCATGGCCAATGCATTTAACCAGGACATCTCTCGGCCTGTGGGAAGAAGCTAGAGCACCCAGAGGAAACCCATGCAGACACTAGGAGAACGTGCAGAGTCTGCACAGGCAGTGACCCAAGCTGGGAATCGAACTTGGGTCCCTGGCGCTGTGAGGCAGCAGTACTAAGCAGTGTGCCACTATGGGATTGAATGGTTCAATTCTGTACCTATGTTGTGGTAAAATGAAACACATCGGAGACTCAGGTAGTTTTTTGGTCATTTATTCAAGAAAATACATGTCTTAGCTGATCCAAGTCAGTACTATATTCTCTTCGGTTATTACATTATCTTCTATACTTTCGTCCCTGTTCTTCTGTGATTTGTGTGTCTTGGTCACAGGCTTAGGGTCTATCACAATAGTTGCATAGTGTTTCCTTAGTGTACCTTGGCATTACAGTGTCTGATATTGTGATACCTGCAATTGCTGTTACAATAAGTGCTAAGTATTCTAGATCTCCTATCTTGGCATCCCAATAACTGGCATCTAATGACTTTTAATCACTGGGTTCACACCTGCTGTGAGCTAGATTGGGCTAATGTTTTTACTGTGGCCATTGTCTAGGCTAACGTGTCAAATATCCCAGCAGCCTTTGCTTTACAGGCTCCTACCTAATACCATTTCATGGCAAAAACTACTACTATGCCATGCTATGCTTCCAACACCTAGGTTAACTTTGCTAACAAATTTCTTCTATCAGTTGTGCCTAGCTTGAAGGCCTTATTGCTTGGAGATAGAAATAAAATCCAGCCTTAAAATCTAAGTTCATTAGCAGCAACACATGTAAGTAGTTTGACCTTCTTCTAGTTATAAAGGTTGAAATACTGTTGCATCACTTCTTGCACAATCGCTTGACCGAAGGATGGAGCAAATAGATTCTACTGTAATTTGACAGTCAATCATTATGAATGTAGACTAAGCTTTGAATTGATATTTCACAAGGTGAACTACAAAGCAACAGTTGAACTAAGTGAATATAGTCATTATAAAATGATACAAAATAAATAACAAAGAACAAAGAAAATTACAGCACAGGAACAGGCCCTTTGGCCCTCCAAGTCTACACCAACCATGCTGCCCGACTTAAACTAAAACCCCCTACCCTTCCGGGGACCATATCCCTCCATTCCCATCCTATTCATGTACTTGTCAATATGCTCCTTAAGTCACTAAAGTAACCACTTCCACTACCTCCCCTGGTAACGAGTTCCAGGCACATACTACTCTGTATAAAAAAAACTGTCTTGTACATCTCCTTTAAACCTTGCCCCTTGCACCTTAAACCTGTACCCCCTAGTAATTGACTCTTCCACCCTGGGAAAAAGCTCCTGACTGTTCACTCTGTCCATGCCTCTCATAATCTTGTAGACTTCTATCAGGTCACCCCTCAACCTCCGTCACTAGTGAGAACAAACCAAGTTTCTCCAACCTCTCATAGAAAATGCCCTCTGTACCAGGTAACACCCTGGTAAATCTTTTCTGCACCCTCTCCAAAGCCTCCACATCCTTCCGGTGGTGACTACATTCTAAGTGCGGCCTAACTAAGATTCTATAAAGCTGCAACATGACTTGTTTTTAAACATGAATTTTTAAACTCAGTACCCTGGCCAATGAAGGCAAGCATGCTGTATGCTTTCTGGACTACCTTCTCCATTTGCATTGCCACTTTTAGTGACCTTTGCCTATCAACACTCTTCAGGGTTCTGCCTTTTACTGTATATTTCCTCTCTATTAGATCCTTCAAAATGCATTACCTCATAGTTGTCCGGATCAAACTCCATCTCTCTGCCCAAGTCTCCAACTGATCTATATCCTGCAGTATCCTCTGATGGTCCTCATCACTAACCGCAAATCCACCAACCTTTGTGTCATCCACAAACCTACTAATCAATCCAGTTGCATTTTCCTCAAAAGGTCCCCCATGCAAGACTTATTGAGAAAATGAGAGGGCATGGGATCCAAGGGGCTGTTGCCTTGTGGATCCAGAACTGGCTTGCCTGCAGAAAGCAGAGAACGGTTATAGATGGGTCTTTTTCTGCATGGAGGTCGGTCGCCAGTGGAGTGCCCCAGGAATCTGTCCTGGGAACCTTGAGGTCATTTATGAAAATTACAAACAGCAATGAGGAAATGGAGGGATGGGTTGGTAAGTTTGCTGACGACACGAAGGTTGGTGGTGTTTTAGATAGTTTGGAGGGATGTCAGAGGTTGCAGCGTGACATAGATAGGATGCAAGACTGGGCGGAGAAGTGGCAGGTGGACTTCAACCCGGATAAATGTGTAGTGGTCCATTTTGGCAGGTCAAATGGGATGAAGGAGTACAATATCAAGGGCAAGACTCTTAGCAGTGTAGACGATCAGAAGGATCTTGGTGTCCGGGACCATAGGACTCTCAAACCAGCCTCGCAGGTAGAGGATGTGGTTAAGAAGGCGTATGGTGTACTGGCCTTCATCAATCAAGGGATTGAGTTTAGGAGTCGGGAGATAATGTTGCAGCTTTATAAGACTCTAGTTAGACCTCTCTTGGAATACTGTGCTCAGATCTGGTCGGCTCATTACAGGAAGGATGTGGAAGCTATTGAAAGGGTGCAGAGGGGATTTACAAGGATGTTGCCTGGATTGGGTGGCATGCCTTATGAGGATAGGTTGAGGGAGCTAGGTCTGCTCTCCCTGGAGAGACGAAGGATGAGAGGTGACCTGATAGAAGTGTATAAGATGTTAAGAGATATTGAGCGGGTGGATTCTGAGGTTTTTTCCAAGGGCTGGAATGGTTGCTATGAGGGGACATAGGTTTAAGAGGAGTAGGTACAGAGGAGATATTAGGGGTAAGTTTTTCACTGAGGGTGGTGGGTGAGTGGAATCGGCTGCTGTCGGTGATGGTGGAGGCAAATTCAATAGGGTCTTTCAAGAGACTCCTGGATAAGTACATGGAACTTAATAGAATTGAGGGTTATAGGTAAGCCAAGTAGGTATGGATATTATTGACGCAACTTGCGGGCTGAAGGGCCTTTTGTGCTATAGTTTTTCTATGTTCTATATTACAAACAGCAAAGGTCCCAGCACTGATCCCTGAAGAACGCCACTTGTCACAGCCCTCCATTCAGAAACATACTCTTCCACGGCTACCTCTGTCTTTTTTGACGGAGCCAGTTTTGTATCCGTTTTGCCAGCTCACTTCTGATCCCATGCAACTTCACCTTCTGCACCAGTCTGCCATGAGGGATCTTGTCAAAGGTCTTACTGTGGAGTACTGTGTGCAGTTTTGGGCGCCGCACCTGCGCAAGGATATTTTGGCCTTGGAGGGAGTGCAGAGGAGGTTTACTAGGCTGATACCGGAGTTGAGGGGGTTGAGCTATGAGGAGAGGCTGAATAAACTAGGCTTGTACTCGTTAGAGTTTAGAAGAATGAGGGGAGATCTCATTGAGACGTATAAGATGATGAATGGGATGGATAGGATAGAGGTGGAAAGACTCTTCCCGCTCAAAAAAGACAGTAGGACTAGGGGGCACAGCCTCAAGATAAAGGGGGGGCAGTTCAGAACGGAGTTGAGGAGGAACTTCTTCACTCAAAGGGTGGTGAATCTCTGGAATTCTCTGCCCGTTGAAGTGGTGGAGGCTGCCTCGCTAAATATTTTTAAGACGCGGGTTGATGGGTTTTTGATAAGAGAGGGGATTAAGGGTTATGGGGAGAGGGCGGGAATGTGGAACTGAGCCACGACAGATCAGCCATGATCTTATTGAATGGCGGGGCAGGCTCGAAGGGCCAGATGGCCTACTCCTGCTCCTATTTCTTATGTTCTTATGTTCTTATGAAGTCCATGTAGACAACATCCACTGCTCTATCCTCATCAATCACATTGGAGGTTATTTCATTATATTTATGGGAGAGATCATTTGTTTGTTTTGCCTTTGTGAATTTTGGTGTAGCTCTAAGAATCTGTTTTATTAATTAAACTTCCTACCATATGTTTCCCATCCCCACATGTAGCTGGAACTTGGCTTTTGATTCTGCTTTAGAATTGGTCACCATTCCCATCAAGTTTTTTTTGGAGCTTGCTTTATACAAAGTTCAGCAGGAAAGGATATCTCATCAACTCAACTATTACAGGGTGAAGTTTTGATGAGACATTGGTGAGAATAACATTGCATGTATAGTTTCCAGAGTACCAATAATGAGTGACTTTAATATGCATTCAATAAATGCCTGTAGTCTGTCCTTTTTTTTAAGTCCTCGTCACTCTACTGACTAAACTTTTTCCATATCATCTTAGTGGAAAAATTTGGGATCAATACAACTTAAGTACATTTTTTAGGCTTAAAAACTATCCAAGGATTTGAATCAAATATAGACAAAAGAGCAAAGTACAGAAAAAGAAGAATCTTCACGTCATTTGAATTTAGCACAATTGTATCAAGAAGTAATTTGTAAGACAGTGGAATTCTTTAAGTCACTTGTCTTCTATTTTCAATTTCCTCCAAAGAATACAAGGGTTAACAAGTGCAAGCTATTGTGCTGATCTCATTGATTGAGTTAAATCTTGCAATGGATCGGTGGTAAAAATCAAAAAATGCTCAATTCTGAACTATCAGTCTACCAAAGGAAAAGCTTGAACTATTGAAACCTATGGAATTCCTCTTGCATAATGGAATGCTTTGGTACTTGCTAAAAATACAATCACTCCATTTAAATTCTGACAATTCCCTGTTGTGACTCCTTCGAATTAGGGTTCTGTCCGTCCCATAGCACCAAAATGACTGTAACCATAATCCCAAATGATGTATTCTCTCTGTTTGATCTCGGCAGCCTACCGGTTATCCTCATTTATACTGTCCAAGGCCTATTTAACATTGTTGTCTAATTCGCTAAATCAAGAACATTGAGGATACCCCTGCTCCGTATGTTGTTGCTGGATCATTCCATTTGTGTCTTTAACCACAATAATGTGCAGAGATTAGCAGATACAGAAGTCATGCTACTCATGATGATATGAGAAGAGACTATTTAAGAGTCTTTTTGTCAGCAATAACGGTAAAAGTAATTTGGAACATAGACAAACTTGTGTTAACTTATTATGAACAGAGACCTGTAGACACAGAAACCATGCTGTTAACAACCATAAAATAACACTATGCATGGACTTTGATGAGACTTTTGCTCGACAGTCATCAGGCAGGAATGTTCCCTTCCTGTCGGGGAACACTTTAGCAGTCAAGTGCATTCAGCCTCTGATCTTCGGTAAACGTTCTCCAAGGTGGCCTTCACGACACACCACAAGGCAGAGTCGCCAAGCAGAGACTGATAGCCAACTTCCACACACATGAGGACGGCCTCAACCGGGATCTTGGGTTCATGTCACACTACCTGTAACCCCCACTATTTGGCTTGCATTTGCAAAATTCTAACTGTCCTGGCTTGAGACAATTTGCATCTCTTTAACCTGTGCTTAACCCTCTCTCCACACGCACTGTCTGTACCTGTAAAGATTTGATCATCTGTTAAGACTCGCATTCCAACCATTATCTTACAATTGAGTCTGTGTCTATATATGCCCTGTTTGTAAACCCAACTCTCTATTCACCTGATGAAGGAGCTGCACTCTAAAAGCTCATGCTACCAAATAAATCTGTTAGACTTTAACATGATGATGTGAGACTTCTTACTGCCCACAGCCTAATGCTGGTATCTCCACATCAATGAGATTTTGTTCTAAGTGTCCAGCTAGTGTAAAAGTGAGAATTGCTGATCCATTTTTCAGGTGAGTATTCACACCCAATCTTATACGTTCTGTCTCTGAAGTTTTGGATTAGACAGAGTCTGACCATGAGAGGCAGTGGGTGGGACTTAGCCAGATTGGAGCTACAAATTGTGCATGTGCAAAAAAAACCAAAAAAAAAGCAGCTCTCCTGACAGAACCCTCCCGGGCCAGAAACAGCTTCCCTTCCCACCCCCAACCCCCATCCAAACATTACTGACCCCCTTCCCCCACCCCAGACCTACTTGCACATGGCCCCCTCATCACCTCCTGGCCCCGATGACTGCTTGACTCTCTCTCCCCTGCCCCGATTATCACAGAGACACAAATTCCCCCACCCCCCCTTTCATCAGCACGCCTAGTGATGACTTGGCTTCCCTTCCATGGTAACAAGGCAAACTACATTAAGCTCGCTGGAATGCTGTAATGGGCTTGTGACTCACCCAAACTGCATGCAGCTAATCTGCCCTATGAAGGGAGAGCTCCATAAAAACCCCACGGATGGACAGACAGACAGGTAGGCAATGCAGGAAAAATGGCCTCCAGGAAGTCAGATTTTCTGAATCTGACCAGGCCAGGTTGCTGGAGGCAAGATGACAGATCCTCTTACCCCCAACAGGACATCATCCCAGAGGAAGGGCTGGAAATGCAACCTGGGAGGCTGTGACCACATGTATTAGTGCCAGGGCACTGGACAGGAGAACTGGGAAGCAGTGCTGGAAAAAAACGAATGGCCAAATCTGGGCAGCAAGGGTGAGTATTTTCTTTCCCCTAAATGACCCCCAGATTTCCCCACTCCCAGTACCCTGCATGCGTCCAACTCCTGACCCTCAAGCACCTCCCTCCTCCCCCCTCCCTCAAGAGTATCACTGTGCTTGCCCTCTGTGGACCACTCCCTGAAACCCTGCAGAACTTGGTCCATCAGAATTTCTATGGCTCTTCCCATCTCCACAGGAGAAGAATGCTCATAATCATCAGGAGAGAGCAAAGACGGGGTGGTGAGCCTGACATCTGAGTCCTCAATCCCTTTGACGAGCTGTCACTGGAGTTTTGCAGGAGAGGAGGGGATGTGGATGATAAGTGACAGCATGGTCAGGCTCAATCATAGGAATGAACACCTACCAATCCTCCACTTGGTGTATGCAGCCCACATTCCTCTCCCATCCTTACACTCTTTTGTCCTGTGTTGCAGGAAGGGACCCTGACACGCTTGGATTATTTGGCATCACAGCCCCCACTGATGCTCCCACCCATCCTGCTCCTGACAGTTTGGAAGACTCCTTGGAGAAATCGATGAAGGGAACCCCGAGGGTGGCACTGTTTTGTGTCAGCTTCCACCTTGCAATTCACCATCCCAGAGACTCTCACATTGGTGGGTCCAGTTAGTGGCAAGGCATCTGGGTCACTCTCCTGTGTGCACAACACATCTGCTGATGTACATTATGTGGAGAAAGGAGCATCCTCCATCTGCCTGCTGGAAGCGAGGACTCAACTGGTCCCAGGCTACCTGCTGGGCCTCCTGAGATCATTTCTTCCTCAGCTGCTGGAGATGCAGCAACAGAGTCAGGAAATGCAGAAGGGAGGGAGGTAGCTGGGAGGAGTCCCAAAGCTTTCAGGCGGACCAGCTATTCCCTATCTTGCATGGTTCCCAGGCCAAAACTGCAAGAGTGGCATCTGCAGTGGAAAGCCTGAGGCAGGGGATCCTCCCCATGAATGGCAGGTTCCAAGTGATGGCTGAGACCCAGAAAGCCACGGCCATGTCACAGCAGGCCATAGTTGAGGCCTCAACAGACTTCTTGAGATTCTGCAGCGCATGGCTGAGAGGCTGAAGAGCCAGCAGGACAGCACTGAAACACAGCGGTTCATGACAGTGATTCTTAAGAACGTGTTCCAGTCACAGAGGGTCATGGATGAAGGGCTGCAGAGTGTGGTCCAGTCTTAGAGGGCTCTTGGTGCTGCCATTGACAGGTGGCCCCTGACTCAGGTGGCTATCGCAGAGGGCTTGATCACTATAGGTAGAGTGCAGGCTCATGTAATGGTGGAGCTCACTGCAGAAGCACCACTTTCCCATGGAGTGGCCCCAGGGGCCCACAGGAACCCTGAGGGAGGAGGAAGGGCTTGAGCCTATGTTGGGGCCTTCCAGCCAGAAGACTGTGGCTGTGGCTACACCTTCTGACTCTCCACCGCCCCCCCTTTGCTGACACCAGGGCATCTCAGGAGCACCAAGATAAAGAGGGTTTTATGGATACGTTCCTGACACCAGGAAGCCGGCCAAGCTCCTCAAGGTCCAGGGCCTCCGGAGGATGATCACCCAGGGCATCACGGGCCATGTGACATGGTAGACAGCTGGCCACCTCCACCTCTGATATACATCCTGGGGAGACACCAAGACACAGTGACCAAGTAAAGTTGTAGCAGCACAAAAGTAGCACAGGTGAAGGGCAGCACCAGGTAGATAGAGTATTTAGGCATTTTAATGTTTCCTGTTCACGTGTTTTTATCTTATCACTTATCATTAACACACTTTTATTGGCATCAATAAATGTTATTTCACCATGGATCTGTGACTAATTTGTCTCAGATTTGCTTATAACAAAAAAGTTCTTAGCCTAACGGTTGCTGGAGGGAGCCAGCAACCATCAGTTGGAGGCCCCTCAACACTCTGTCACAAAGAAACTCAAGGCGCGCAAAGAGATCACAGGCTACAATGGGGGGCATGCATTGGCAGCAACTTACAACATTGTTCTGTAACTCTCCCCAATGCTCTACCATTAACTGAGCAAGTCCTGCCCTGGTTCAATCTACCAAAATGCATCACCTCGCATTTGTCTAAATTAAACTCCATCTGCCATTCGTCAGCCTAGTGGCCCAATTGATCAAGATCCTGCTGCAATTGGAGATAACTTTCCTCACTGTCCACTGTGCCACCAATTTTGGTGACATCTTCAAACCTACTAATGATGCCCCCTATGTACTCATCCAAATCATTAATATAAATGACAAATAACAATGGGTCCAACACTAATACCTGAGGCACACCACTGGTCACAGGCCTTCAGTTTGAAAAACAACACTCTACAATCAAGCCAATTTTGTATCTATTTTAGATACCTCACCCTGGATCCCGTGAGATTTACCCTTATGCAACAACCTACCATGCAGTACCTTGTCAAAGGCCTTCCTAAAGTCCATGTAGACAACATCAACTGCACTGCTCTCATCTACCTTATTGGTTACACCTTCAAAAAACTCAATCAAATTTATTAGACATGATTTTCCTCTCACAAAGCCATGCCGACTGTTCCTAATCAGTCCTTGCTTCTCTAAATGCCTGTAGATCCTGTCTCTCAAAATACCTTTCAACATTTTACTCACCACAGATGTGGGGCTCACTGGCCTGTAGTTCCCAGGCTTTTCCCTGCAGCCTTTTTTAAACAAAGGCACAACATTTGCCACTCTCCAATCTTCAGACACCTCACCCCTGACAATCGATGATTTAAATAAAGCCAACAATGTTAAAACATTGTTGTAGTTGTTCTTTCTGCATTCACACCTGATATCCCAAAAATCTGTGTCTTGGTCTTAAATATATTCACAGATAGAGGACAAGGACTGAGATAGAATAGAGGAAGACATTAGTAAGTTAGTTTAAAGGGTGTGTATTTAGTAAATGAGTATCACGTGAAGTGGTACATTTTGGTAGGAAGTTAAGGAAGCCACATACTCATTGGAAATTTAGTGTCTAAATCGGGTAGAAGAACAGAGAGACCTGGGATATAGATACATAACTTGCTAAAAGTAGTGATGCAGGATATTTAAGCAATGAACATAAATAAACAAAGCAATAGACTATTTCCTTTCTAAAGGAATAGAATTGAAAGGCAGGGGAGTCAGTGTTAAACTTGTATGGAACTTTGGTTAGACCACACATGGAATACTGTGAACAGTTTTGGTCTCCATATTATGAAAAAGAAATGGAAACAAAATCAGTAGAATGATAACAGAAATGATGCAAGATTGCACCTGTCAGGAAAGATTGAGCAGGCTGTGTCTGTTTTCTGTTAACACAAAGGCCAGGGATGGCCTGATTAAAGGTCTTTAAGATTATGAAAGGACTTAATTGGAGACATGTAGGGAAGATGTTTCCATTTGAGAGCAAGACCCGAATCAAGGGTCATAAATCTAAGGTAGTCACTAAAACATCCATTGGAAACTCAGGAGAAACTTCTTTGCCCAGTCAGTGGTAAAATGTAAAGGGTGCTACCATTGAGCAGTGATTCCCAATATTCCAATGTGATTCTGTATTAACACTTGACATTTAATGTACCTCCCAATGACCACAAAAGCAATATGATAGCATTCTGTATAAAATTATGAAATTTTGCAATCAATTCTATCATATAAAAATGAAAATATTATTTTATGTACTCAGCAGTCCATTATTCAGCTAAGCCACTCCAGCTCATGGTTCTCAGCAGAAAGCAGCTGACACCACAGAGATTTGCATTCAGTATACCTGACCTATAGCAGCCATCTCGACAGAATCGATATTAATATGAAACCAGCCAATTAAACTTTTCACTTTCTACTGAGGATTTCAAATGACAAAAATTAATATTCAAAGGGCTAGATTCTGCTACACATGATAGAACTTTAAAACAAAATGGAATCAATTCACAAGGTAAGCAAATTATCCAAAATTGGAGCTGTGCTCCTCCACACCAGCTTTATGAAACAAGTGATTCTGAACAGGTGGAAAGCATAACCTTGAGGCATGGGTATCATTGACAAGGCCAGCAATTGTTGTCCATCCCTAATTGCCCTTGAACGGAAAGAAGTTAACAGTCAACCACATTATTGAGTTCCTGGAGTCACATATAGGCTAAAGGTCTTTGGTGAACCAGATGGGTTTTCAGAACAAATCAATGATAGCTTCATGGTCACCATTGTTGAGACTAGCTTCATATTCAGATTTATTAATGGAATTTAAATTCTGCCCACTGACATGATGGTATTTGAACCCATGTTCCTAGCATTAGCTAGGCTTACTGTATTACTAACCCAATGACATTACCACTATCTTTGCCAAGTTATTTGCCACTGGACAGAGTGGTTAGTCAGATATTCTTTCCTAGGATAAAAAAGTCAAGTACAAGGAGCCATAGATTTAAGTGTGTGGGGAAAAGTTTAGAGGATGTGTGCAAAGCAAGTTTTTTTTTTACACACAAAGTGGGTGACTGTCTGGAATGTGCTGTTTGGGGAGGTGGGAGGAGCAGGTACGACAGCATAATTTAAGGGGCAACTAGATGCACACATGAATATGATGGGAATGGAAGTTTACAGACGCCGTAGTGCATACATGTTTAATTTAGGCAGGCATAATGATTGGCGCAGGTTTAGAGGGCCGAGCCTGTTCCTGTGCTATACTTTTCTTTGTTCTTTGAGGTTTCAGCCAAGCTCTGCATAAGCCAAAGCCCCATTGAAGCTGCTCTCATCACATACCCACATTGTAACTGACCTCCTTTCTCCCCAATCCCTGTTCTTCTACAGCCTAATCAAATCCTCTGCTCCCCTGTACTCAACTCCTTTATCTCCTGCTGCCTACCCCTCTAACATACCAACTGTAATTAATCACCAACATCTCCCACCCGCCCCCCCCCCCCCCCCCCCACACACACACTAATTATTCCCTTCCCCACACACTGGCAGACTCTACACACCAAATGGGAGAGACCAAGAGTCAAACAGGGTGAGAGCAGGGCTGGGGATTGGTGCAGCTGCAGGACACAGTCTCGGAGGAAGGGAAGCTCCCAACATCATTCACCGTCTCTGTGTGACCCAGCGGGATCATGCCTCAGGTTGGGAATCACTTACACAAAGTTGTTGAGGTAACCAGCCTTACTTAGATGCATTTGAGGAAAAGCTAGACAAGTACAAGAAAGAAAGGATTAGAAGGATATAGTAATGGGTCCAGTTGAAGGGCGGGCGGGCACAGGCTTGTATGGGGCTTACTGATGGCATTAAGCTGTTTGGTGAAATGGCCTTGCTTCTTTGTCTGCCAAAATTTACATCAATCTTGACATACTGTTTTCTATCTCAACACAAGGTGGCAGCATGATACCTGAGAAACAAAATAAGAAATTGAATAGGAATGTGAATTTGCCAGAATTGTAATAAATCCTTTTACTCTATGTCCTTACGAGTGCCTTACATAGAGTGCAATGTACCAGTCCCTTTAATTCTAGACAGTGATCATTGAGATTAATGTGTAATTTGGTGGCACCATGATTAGCATTGACTTCATTATTGTTGACCACTTTACCAAGTCTCCCATTGTTCCACAATTGAATATCAGCACAATTGCTGCACACAGCACCAGGAGCCCACGTTCAGTTCCACCCTTGGGTGACTGCGTGGGGTTTGTACATGCTTCCCCTGTCTGCATGGGTTTCCTCCCAGTGTCCAAAGATGTGCAGGTTAGGTGGATTGACCATGCTAAATTGCCCCTTAGTGTCCCAAGATGTGTTGTAGGTTAGGGGGATTGGCCATGGTAAACATGTGTGGGGTTATGGGGATGGGGCTTAAGTAATATAATCTGTCACAGTCAGTGTAGACTGGATGGGCTGAATGGCCCTCATCTGCAGAGTAGGGATCCTATGGTTTCATGAAATTGAGTTCTTTTTTGTGACATGGTCCTTTTGAGACACTACTGGCTTGTTTCACCTTGACTGAACTGAATCTTATAGAAAGCTATAGGAATCTTATAGAAAGTGAATCTTATAGAAAGCTATGTTGAGTTCTCCATTTTATCTCATTTTCAGAAAAACATCCCTTTTATTTTGATCTTCAAAAAGTCAGTTTGTGTAAAAGCATGTGTCAGAATACTGCTAATTAAAGGAAACATTTACATTTAAAAGGAGCCCTATTATGTCGGAATAAAGTATCAAAGTGCATCACAATGAATCATGAAGTCCATTGACTTATGTGTGGAATTATGTTGGATTCATTACCTTTCCTGAGTATATAATTACTTTATCTGTTTGAACTGAAACACGTTTTGCATTCCATTATCCAGTCAAGTCTGCCTATTGTTGAACTCCATCAGATAGGGCAAAATTATAACATGATACGTACCATAACAATAAAGAACTTTCCTTTCAAACAATTACAAATGCTTCCTGGTGGGTTTTGAACGTCAAATGGCTTGTTTCCCTGTGGTAAGTTCTTTGGACAATCTCCATATGGGGCAAATAAATTGGAACAAGTCACAAGTCTAATTTCTACCACTGAATTTCATAGGGCCCAGGAAACTAAGCAAGAATTTAATTTTGACTTTGTAAGCAAAAGAAGAACAAAGAAAATTACAGCACAGGAACAGGCCCTTCGGTCCTCCAAGCCTGCACCGACCATGGTGCCCAACTTAACCAAAACCCCTTACCCTTCCAGGGACCATTTCCCTCTATTCCCATCCTATTCATGCACTTGTCAAGACACCCGTATCCTCCCTCGGCAACGAGTTCCAGTACCTCCACTTCCACTACCTCCCTCGGCAACGAGTTCCAGGCACCTACTGCTCACTGTGTAAAAAATCTGCCTTGTACATCTCCTTTAAACCTTGCCCCTCACACCTAAACCTAGTAATTGACTCTTCCACCTTGGGAAAAAACTTCTGACTATCCACTCTGTCCATGCTTCTCATAATCTTGTAGACTTCTATCCTCTCTCCTCAACCTCCATTGCTCCTGTGAGAACAAACCAAGTTTCTCCAATCTCTCCTCATAGCTAATGCCCTCCATATCAGGCAACATCCTGGTAAATCTTTTCTGTAGCCTCTCCAAAGCCTCCACACCCTTCTGGTAGGGTGGCGACTACCTTCTCCACCTGCATTGCCATTTTCAGTGACACATATACCTGTACACCCAGATCCCTCTGTCTATCAATACTCTTTAGGGTTCTGCCATTTACTATATGTTTCCTATCTGTATTAGACCTTCCAAAATGCATTACCTCACATTTGTCTGGATTAAACTCCATCTGCCATCTCTCTGCCCAAGTCTCCAACTGATCTATATCCTGCTGTATCCTCTGATGGTCCTCATCGCTATCTGCAAAGCCCTTAGCTCATCCTTATCTAACCAAAAATTTCCAGCAGTGCCCTTTGAGAAACTTGAAATCTCTATCAGCTGGAGCATAGAAGTGGTATTCTTTGGAAGACAGACAAATTCATTGGTGTCAGGCCAGAGATTTCAGGATGTGAAGAATGGGATTCCATATTGATTAACATGTTTCAGCCCAGGTTTGGCAATATTTTGTCCAGAGATTGAATGTAAACATCCGTGATAATTGACAAGATGTATGGTGACTGATTATAACCAGTCTGGTTTGATTTGATTTATTATTGTCACATGTATTAGCATACATGTATTGTTTCTTGCGTGCCATACAGACAAAGCATACCATTCATAGAATAGGAAATGAGAGAGTGCAGAATGTAGTGTCACAGTTATAGCTAGGGTTTAGAGAAAGATCAACTTAATGCAAGGTAAGTCCATTCAAATGTTTGATGGCAGCAGGGAAGAAGCTGTTTTTGTGTCAGTTGGTACGTGACCTCAGACTTTTGTACCTTTCCCGCGAAGGAAGAAGGTGGAAGAGAGAATGTCCGGTGTGCGTGGGGTCCTCAATTACGCTGGCTGCTTTGCTGAGGCAGCAGGAAGTGTAGACAGAATCAATGGATGGGAGGCTGGTTTGTGTAATGGATTAGGCTACATTCACAATCTTTTGTAGTTCCTTGCTGTCTTGGGCAGAGCAGAAGCTATACCAAGCTGTGATACAACCAGAAAGAATACTTTCTATGGTGCAAGTGTAAAAGTTGGTGAGAGTTGTAGCTGACATGCCAAATTTCCTCAGTCTTCTGAGAAAGTAGAGGCATTGGTGGACTTTCATAACTATAGTGTCGAGATGGGGGGACCAGGACAGGTCGTTGGTGTTCTGGACACCTAAAAACTTGAAACTCTCATTTGTGTTGCTTTCAGGGAAGTGTGAAATATTTTTAAAATACTTACTAGCCAAGATGTTTACAGAGAGGAAACCTCTTGGATACAAAGATATATGTGCCCAGGAAGAGAGCCTCAGGCTCCCCCGTTTCCCTACAAGCCAAATCTGTGGCAGCAGACAGTGCTCCACCATGTAGAATGGGGAAGTCTCACTGCATCAAGATGGAGCTTATCGCAAACCCTTTTTCATTAATGCAGAGAGGACTGAAGAAAGCAGGTCAGTTCAGCAGTCACTAAATTGCTTCTCCAAACATTTTAACATGTATTGGTCTTGGGTAATTGGTGACTTCTGAGGAATACCTCTGGGCTGAACATTTAGAGAGTTCATTAAGTGCGGTTTCTTCCACAATTACGAAGGTATGTTCTAATAAAATTTGTTCTGTTTTTTAAAAAATCCCATATCTTATATCATTCAAGAAATTCTGTGTCAGAGAGTCTAGAAGAATCAAGCATTCCATTTCACTTCTGGTTTATTTCAAGCCAGAACCTCATTCTTTCCAGGTTACTATGGGTGGTTGTCTCAATGGTATCAAACCTTGATAATTCTGTCTGTTAATTAGACTTTTTCATCGAGAGCAGTGATTATTTCATTTTTTGGTTCAACTCCAAACCTGTGCATATCCTTTTATTATTTGGTTCAATTTGGGCAAAAATAATTAATGCTAAGGGTGTTATTGGACTGAATTTTAATCAGAATTTCAAGATACTTAACACATGAACTTTTTGATTACATTGCAGAAAGAGTTGGTGTGGTGTACATGGACTTCCACTAAGCACTTGATAAAAGAGTAAGGCCCATTATTATGGACAGGGCTGAAAAAGAACTGAAATCCTTTTCCATTCTCTTAATGTATATTTTCAAAGGGAAGATAGGTGTGGTTTTTTAACCCTCTGAGTGTGTTAACTAT
This sequence comes from Carcharhinus amblyrhynchos, assembly GCF_965287045.1. Classification (NCBI taxonomy): domain Eukaryota; kingdom Metazoa; phylum Chordata; class Chondrichthyes; order Carcharhiniformes; family Carcharhinidae; genus Carcharhinus; species Carcharhinus amblyrhynchos. The sequence goes on from NC_137327.1 coordinate 138,736,481, forward strand.
TTGTATAATTGGGCCATCCTGGTGGCACAGAGGGTAAGCACTGCTGCCTCATAGCACCAGGGACCCAGGTTCAATTCTGGTCTCGGGTCACTGTTTGTATGGAGTTTGTATGTTCCCCTCGTGCCTGTGTGGGTTTCCTCCAGGTGCGCCAGTTTCTTCCTACACTCGAAAGATGTGTGGGCTAGATGGATTGGCCACGCTGAATTCCCACTTAGTGTGAGAGGGATTAGCACAGTAAATGTGTGATGTTGCGAGGATAGGATAGGGTGGGATTATTGTTGGTGCAGACTTGATGGGCTGAATGGCCTCCTTCTGCACTGTAGGGACTCTATGATAACCAGCTGCAAGCTTTTGGTAAGTTTAATTAAAGAGGTCTTTTTATTCATGAGTTCACCCTGAAAATGTAACATTACATCACACACACACACACATTCTCTCTTTTGTTGTCCCTTTTTCTTTCAAGCAAAATACAGTTGTAGAGAATAGTGCACTTTACCAGTTGTAAACAAAAGACCTGTCTGTCAGCGAGCCACAGTTCAGGCTGGGTGAAGAAGAAAGGGCATTGCCAGGCCTTGTTCCCAGCCACTTGGGTGGCATCAATGGTTTCTGGTCCCACCGGCAAGGCCATCACGTCAGGTCCCATTTGTGAGGACCATATGTGATCCTCACCAATGAGGGCCTTCACTAACATGGTTGTCAAGGCAATGAACCCAGAAAATTGTGTTACCAGTATGAGGAGCAAGTAAGATCACCCCCATAGTTTAGAAAAAACAAGGCAGTTATGATCAAACTGTATTAAACACTGATTCGGCATTAACTGGAGTAATAAGTTCAATTCCAGGCACCTTACAGACTGGATAGATTTGATGGTATTAAAGATGGGGCAGGGAAGAGTCATGAGTAGGAAGAGAACTTCAGTTACCTTGATAGATTGGAGAAGCTGGGGCTGTTCTCGTTGGAGAAGAGAAGATTAAGAGATTTGATGGATTTGTTTAAAATCACGAGGGATTTAGATAGAGTAGTTAGAAAGTGTTTGTATTTGCAGAAGGATCGAAAACCGGGGAACATAGATTTGAGGCTGTAATGTTTGTCCCCTTAAAGTCAAATGGCAGAGTCAGTCACATGATCCATGATGCAGTATCATCCTAACAAACAAAGAACAAAGAAAATTACAGCACAGGAACAGGCCCTTCAGCCCTCCAAACCTGCACCAACCATACTGCCTGACTTAACTAAAACCCCCTACCCATCCGGGGACCATATGCCTCTACTCCCGTCCTATTCACATATTTGTCAAGTCGTCCCTTAAAACTCACTATCATATCTGCTTCCACTACTTGCCCTGGCAATGAGTTCCAGACACCCACTACTTTCTGTGTAAAAAATCTGCCGTGTACATCTCTTTTAAACCTTGCTCCTCAAGCCTTACGCCTATGTCCCCTAGTAATTGACTCTTCCACCTGGGGAAAAAGCTTCTGACTATCCACTCTGTCCATACCTCTCATAATCTTGTAGACTTATATCAGGTCGCCCCTCAACCTCCATCGTTCCAGTAAGAACAAACCAAGTTTCTCCAACCTCTCCTCATAGCTAATGCCCTCCATACCACGCAACATTCTGGTAAATCTTTCCTGTAACCCTCTCCAAAACCTCCACATCCTTCTGGTGGTGTGGCGAAGAGAATTGAACACAATATTCCAAGTGCAACCTAACTAAAGTTCTATAAAGCTGCAACGTTATTTGCCAATTTTTAAACTCAGTGCCCTGGCCGATGAAGGCAAGCATGCCTTATGCCTTCTTGACTACCTTCTCCATCTGCATTGCCACTTCCAGTGACCTGTGTACCTGTACACCCAGATCTTGCCTATCAATACTCTTAAGGGTTCTGCCATTTACTGTATATTTCCCATCTGTATTAGATCTTCCAAAATGCATTACCTCACATTTGTCTGGATTAAACTCCATCTGCCATCTCTTCAACTGATCTATATCCTGCTGTATCCTCTGAGGTCCTCATTGCTATCTGCAAGTCCACCAACCTTTGTATCATCTGCAAACTTACAAATCAACCCAGTTACATTTTCCTCCAAATCATTTATATATATTAAGAACAGCAAACAGCAATGTGTAAAATGGTACAGTTCACCAGTTCGGGTGGGAAGCTGCAGTCAGCAATGCTACCAAGAGTGAAAATATGCTTTTAAAACAGGAAGTGAATGCAGCCACGCGTAGAACTAGAATATTTAGAAGGGTAAATCAGAGTGTTACCAGTGAGGGGGGCATCACTTCCCTGAAGCTTGAGACTGAATGATTTTCCTGCCATAGGGAAAGGCCACTTAAGGTACCAATGTAAAGAAAGTCAAGTCTATCCAACGAGAGAGTAAATAATACAGCACAATGCTAAGTGCACAAGTGCACAATGTGAAGAGACCAATATTAACAATTTAAATTTTCCTTTGTTGTTCAATCTAGCCCCAGTCAGAGTGATACTTTTGATAAATGGTGAGCTCTTAAAGATAAAAGTTGACATGGTCTGTCAATGTGATAGGCAAACACATTTTTGAGCATAATTTTCTTGCTCCTGGTCGATGCCTAAAGTGGATAAAAATGTTTGCAATGAAGTCTTTGATGTCACATGCTACAGTTGAAAAATTGTCAGCTTTTTTCGACTCATTGGATACCTGAAATCATAGTATCAGATAATAGAATAGCCTTCACGAGTGCTAAATTTCAAAATTTCACATCCACGAATGGTATCAAGCACATCACTACTGTGCCTTACCACCAAGCACCCAACAGACTGGCTAGACGAGCAGCCCAGGTGGGTCTTAAGAAGCAGTGATGCTGGAGACCAAACCTCACAATTTCTTCTGGGCTATAGAACCACTTCCACGCTCTACAACAGGAGTGCCGCCAGCGTGATTTGGACGTCACGGTGGCACAGTGGTTAGCAGTGCTGCCTCATAGCACCAGGGACCCAAGTTCAATTCCGGCGTTGGGTAACTGTCTGTGTGGAGTTTGCATATTCTCCCTGTGTTTGCATGGGTTTCCTCCGGGTGCTCCAGTTTCCTCCGAAGGTCCAAAGATATGTGAGTTAGGTTAATTGGCCATGCTAAATTGCTCCGTAGTATTGGGGGATTGGGTAGAGTAAATACGTGGGGTTATAAGGATTGAGTGTGGGTGGGATTGTGCTGAGTGTAGACTCTATGGACTAAATGGCCTCTTTCTTCACTGTAGGATTCAATGATTTGTTGATGGGCCAGACTCTTAGGACCAGATTAAGCCTGGTGTTTCCAAATTTGTCAGGAAGGATAGTGGCAGTCAGTACAGTCAGAAGAAGAGTCATGATTCAGGCAAATCAACAAGGTGATTTTCAATGGTGGAAAACGTATACGTCAGAAACTTTGGAAGCAGATCGAATTGGGTCCAAAAACACGACCTCTGTGTTATAGAACAGAGAACATTACAGTGCAGTACAGGCCATTCAGCCCTTGATGTTGCGCTGACCTGTGAAAACCAATCTAAAGCCCATCTAACCTACACTATTCCAATATCATCTATATGTTTATCCAATGACCATTTAAATGCCCTTAATGTTGGCGAATCCACTACTGTTGCAGGCAGGGCATTCCATACCCTTACCTGAGTAAAGAACCTACTTCTGATATCTGTTATGAAGTGGGTGTACAAGGAAAAATCATCCAGAAGCATTTACGCGGATGAGAATTGTCACCACAGCCAGTACTGACATCATATTGCCTGCAAGAAACATTGTTGACTATCTAAACAGTGAAGTACTGAGTCGGCCCATGGAAATTGGTGAAGATGAATGAACAGTACTTGAGGAGATATCTGGTGTTGTGGCTTCTGAAGAAAACATTCCAGTGGAAGCATCTCAGACAGAGGAGTTACGCTGCTCCACTAGAAATTGGAAACCATCTGACAGATCCAATTTATAATGGGCTGATTTATGTGTTAGATGTTCTAATTGTTGGGCACTGAGGACATTGGTTGGAGAAGACTTTGAGGGGGAGGGATGTGCTGTTTGACCCCTTTAAGGATCAAACTCTCCAGACAACCAATTGGCGGGAGGGGGGGAGGTGCGTGGTGCTCACCCTAACAAGCCTGGGCTTGCTGAACAGATTTGACCCTGGGAGTTAACCAGCAGCACAAAGTTGCAAAACCTCTATTATAGTTCAAAAACAGAAAATGTGGAAAATCTCAGCAGGTCTGACAGCATCTAAGGAGAAAGAGTAGAGCCAATGTTTTGAATCAGGATGACCTTTTGTCGCAACTGTATTATAGTCCTGTTTACTTATGAACTGCAGTTGTTACAAAGCTATTGATTAAAGAAGCGATGGGCTAACATTAGGAGAAACCTGTCTGCAGAGTGAATTGTTTACATCTGCAATGTACAGCCTGAATGAGGGTTGGAGACAGTGATTAAAAAATTGCAAAGGCAAGATGGGTGACACATACATGCAGACTCAATATAGCCACAACAGAGCAAATGGCCTGCTTTTGTGCTGTAGTCATTCTATGGTTCTGCCTCTCCCATCTTATTAAAGCGAAGTAGCAATTACAAGCAAATAATCCAATCTGACCAATCTGTACTTGTCAAAGTTTGGAGAATTGCACTCAGGCAAGAGAGAGAGAGCTACCTAACAACTACACATTGAAAGAGAAAAAAAGAGGAAAAACACAGACTACACACTGATGGAGAGAGCAACATACTAATGCCGAGAGAAAGCTACATGATAGAGAAAGAGTTGCATTCTGACAGAACATTTACTGCACAGAGAAACTGAATAAGAGAGAGAACACATCTGGCTCTGCCCCCTCCCCAGCCTTGCAACTCATGAACCTTTATCCTCTAAATAAAATATTTTGGTTTCTTTTTTAGTTTCATCTTAGATTTAAATAGTTCTGGGGGGTTTTTGTGTTTTTTTCCCCCTTTCCTCAGTTTTCGCACTGAGGAAAGGGGGAAAGTGATACAAATCATACATCTTAAAACCATGGCAACGTCAGTGCACCCAGGTGAAAGCTTGCCAATCCCAAGCTGGAACTAAATCCCTCAAAGTCCAATTAGCCTGACAGCAAAGCATCGCACTTTCATGCTTTTCTCATTATGTTGCCAGTTACACTTAATTAGTTAAATTTGTATTGAATATTAAATATGCTAAATAAGTTGTTACTTCGTAAACCATTTTTCCTTCTTGTTTAGAAATGGGCAGACTCTGGTATCTGCTGTGTATCTGTTCTGGTACCTGCTATGTATCTGCTGTGTATCTACTCTGGTATCTGCTGTGTATCTGCTGTGTATCTGTTCTGGTGCCTGCTATGTATCTGCTGTGTATCTACTCTGGTATCTGCTGTGCATCTGCTCTGGTACCTGGATGCCACACAATAGGAAGGATGTGAATGCATTGGAGAGAGCGCAGAAGAGGCTTACAAGAACAGTTCCAGGGATGCAAAAGTTCAGTTATGAGGAGAGATTGGGACTGTTCTCCTTGGAGAGAGGAAGTCTAAGGAAATTTGTTAGAGATGTTCAAAATCATGACAGGGCTGGACAAAGTAGATAGAGAGAAACTGTTCCAACTTGCAAAAGAACCAAGAACGAGAGAGCACAGGTTTAAAGTGATTTGTAAAAGAAGCAAACGTGACAACAAAATCTCTCCATGGCAAGTGATTCAGGTCTGGAGTTCATTGGGAGTGTGGTGGAGGCAGGTTCATTCGAGGAGTTCAGGAGGGCATTAGATGGTTATTTGAATAGAAGCAATGTGCAGGGGTATAGGAAAAATTAAAGTATAGTTTATGATTAGTCACAAGTAAGGTTTACATTAACACTGCAATGAAGTTACTATGAAATTCCCCTAGTCGCCACACTCTGGCTACTGTTCAGGTCAATGCACCTAACCAGGCAGCTACAAGGCAATGGAGTGGCACTAACTCATGATGCCCATTTGGAGAGCCAGTGCAGATACAATAGAACATAGAACATAGAACATAGAACATTACAGCGCAGAACAGGCCCTTCGGCCCACGATGTTGCGCCGACCAGTTACAAAAACAATGACCCACTAGCCTATACCAATCCCTTTTCGTCCATAAACCTATCCAGAGATCTCTTAAACGCCCCCAAACTAGACGCATCTACAACTGCAGCAGGCAGGGCATTCCAATCCCTCACCACCCGCTGGGTAAAGAACCTACCCCTGACATCCGTCCTGTAGCTACCCCCCCTTAATTTAAAGTCATGCCCCCTCGTGCTAGCTTTCTCCATCCGAGGAAAAAGGCTATCACTATCCACCCTATCTAAACCCCTAATCATCTTATATGTTTCAATAAGATCCCCTCTTAGCCGCCTTCTTCCCAACGAAAACAACCCTAGATCCCTCAGTCTCTCCTCATAGGACCTCCCCACCATACCAGGCAACATCCTAGTAAACCTCCTCTGCACCCTCTCCAACGCCTCCACATCCTTCTTGTAATGCGGGGACCAGAACTGCACACAGTACTCCAAGTGCGGCCGCACTAGAGTAGTGTACAGTTGCAACATTACACTGCGACTCCTAAATTCAATCCCCCTACCAATAAACGCCAAGACACCGTACGCCTTCTTGACAACCTTATCTACTTGATTCCCAACTTTCAGGGATCTATGTACACACACACCTAGATCCCTCTGTTCATCCACACTATTCAAAGTCCTCCCGTTAGCCCTATACTCGACACATCTGTTGCTCCTACCAAAGTGAATTACCTCACACTTCTCCGCATTAAATTCCATCCGCCACCTCTCGGCCCAGCTCTGCAACCTATCTAAGTCTCCCTGCAGACTATGACACCCTTCCTCACAATCTACCACACCTCCAACTTTGGTGTCATCAGCAAATTTACTAATCCACCCAACTATACCCTCATCCAGATCATTAATAAAAATTACAAACAACAGTGGCCCCAAAACAGATCCCTGAGGCACACCACTCGTAACTGCACTCCATGATGAATATTTACCATCCACCACCACCCTCTGTCTCCTATCTGATAGCCAATTCCTGATCCAACTTCCTAGATTACCCACAATCCCATACATCTGCATGGGCCACATGACCTTGTACACAAACATTCTGTGATTCTCTGAGGGTAATGAATACTCCAGGCACTCTTAAACACCCCAAGTTGCATCAAATTGCTTATCTCCGCTACATGGACTGCAACACTGCAAGAAGATTGCTTGCCCCGCCATCTTTAAGGGCAATTAAGGATGGGTAATAAATGCTGGCCTTTCCAGTGATGCCCATATCTTGCGATGAATCCAAAAGGAGACTGATCCTTCCTTGTAACGGGATACAGGGATAAGAGACTGATACTGATTCATACAGGAGGCTGGGATTAAGGGTTCAAAATTCAGGCACACTGGAAATGGGAAGCTATTACATTCCTGGCTGTGTACAGTGGCATCAGCTGCTTTCTATGTAGCACATTATTTTAAGGAACTTTTGTGAACGAGTGCTGCAAGTGTTGAAAGCAATTAAACTGGTCCTATCAGCACATTGAGCAAACCAACTGACTGTTGTGACACCAATGTTTCCAAATATTGAACAAATTCACACATCACTTACCAAGACCAAGGGCTCAGCTGCAAAATGGACCCTGCACTAGCGTTACTTAAAAAGCCAGGCAGCTAACTGACAGATAAGATCATTTTGAAGAATTTCTGCTCTGCAAAGTTTCTGGTAGTGCTCTGGAGTGTTTTTAGAAGAGTTGCAGTGAATCTTGGAATTGACCCCAAGTGTTGCTGTCTCCTCCAGGTGGATGCAGGTGATTAGGCAAATTGGTCACAGGGAGGCTGCAACAGGTATGGGAACAATAGTGACACTGTCTCAGAGTCTAGAGCACAACAGCAAGATGGAGTAGAGAGAGGGCAAGCTCTGTATGATGCCCTCTGCCAAAGTGGAGTCGGACTTCTCCGTGCTCTGTGTCAGTGTCCATCTGTCAAGCCGGATATTGCATCCAGAATCTCAGTGTGCGTGTTTGTCAGTGCTCACTTGTATGCTGCCTCATAAGTCTTCAACAGAGTCCACTGCAGCAGAATTTAACACCAACCTTATCCTCTAAGAAGCTGACACACACATCCCCTTTTAACATGGACTGAGGGCAGGTGGGAAGGGGTTTCTGGTGTCAAGCAAGAGTTCTAAAGCCACATCACCAATAATTTGTTCATCGTGTCAGAAAGGATGAAGGTGTGCTGGGAGTCCGGAGAGCCAAAAGATAGGAACATTCCAGTGTCTGCAGTGTTCTCAAAGATACTCATTGATACTATAATACTGAGAATCAACTCCTCCATAATGATGAGGGGGACACACAAAACCTTTTCCCCCACTAGTTATGTTATTTTGTATCACCTTATTCAGCGAGAGAGAGTTCCAGTGAATAATGTGCCTCTCCTAGTTGAATAGTCAGAGGCCTATCGAGGCAGTGTGTGTTGGGTGCTGATGGTAATGGTAGATGTGTGAATGCGAGGTGGATTACCAGGTATGAGTCCTGAGTGCCAGGGCTGCTGATGGCTCTCTGCTGGCAGGTCCAGGAAGTTGGGTGGGCGAGGGTGGAACTGACTTCCCTAGTCACTTGCTTCCAATTCTTTCTAAGGGTGCTGTTTAAGAGGCTCCTGATCTGCTGTGGAATCATGGCATCACTTCTCCTGTCTGCCTGTACCATCCAATGCTGTATCTTGATGCAGATTCCCTTTAGGAAGAACAGACTACCTTCACGAACAGAAGGTTGGCTACATATATGATATCTTCAAACACACTTGGCTCCCTTGTGATGTTAATGCGCTTTAGAAAGGTTCTGCAGCTCAGAGCTTCATTATTGCTGGCATGACTTGCAAAGTCATAAGAACATAAGAACATAAGAAATAGGAGCAGGAGTAGGCCACCTAGCCCTTCGAGCCTGCCCCGCCATTCAATAAGATCATGGCTGATCTGAAGTGGATCAGTTCCACTTTCTCAATTTCTCCCCATAACCCTTAATTCCCTTGCCTATCAAAAACCTATCTACCTGTGACTTAAATATATTCAGCGAGGTAGCCTCCACCACTTCAACAGGCAGAGAATTCCAGAGATTCACCACCCTTTGAGTGAAGAAGTTCCTCCTCAACTCTGATCTAAACTGCTCCCCCCCTTATCTTGAGGCTGTGCCCTCTAGTCCTGCTATCCTTTCTAAGAGGGAAGAATCTCTCGACCTCTACCCTATCCATCCCCTTCATTATCTTATACATCTCTGTAAGATCCCCCCTCATCCTTCTAAACTCCAATGAGTACAGACCCAGTCTATTCAATCTCTCCTCATAGGCTAACCCCCTCATCTCCGGTATCAGCCTAGTGAACCTTCTCTGCACTCCCTCCAAGGCCAATATATCCTTCCACAAGTACGGCGACCAAAACTGCACACAGTACTCCAGCTGCCTTTTATTCCTACTTGAAAAATTAACTGGGGGTTGTTTGTGTTTACTCTGGGATTAGTTTTATGATCCTGCATTGTTAGAAGGGCACTCATGTGTTTTTGGACAGTTTTTTTCAGTGAGTTTAAGGTTTCATTTTGTGTTTGACTGCAGTTAGAGTTGCAGTTGGGGTTTCACAGGGATAGCAAGCTGAACAGAAGGTTCTGTCCTCCTGTTTTATTTTGAAATTCTGCTGGTGATCATAAAGCAAGATTTTGCTTTCCTGAAGGAAAGTATCTGTTGTTAGTAGTTTGTCTAAAGTCCCTGATGTTCTGGAACCTGTACTGAGTGAATCAAGACTGAACTTTCAGTTCTCCAACCAAAGGACTCAACTTCCAGTATCATGTGAGCATTTGTCTGTGCTGTGTTAAACCTGTGACAAGGGTCTTTTGTCTATGGGATTGGTTTGATTGGAACATTGATAGTTCTTCCTAAATCTTTCACTATACATGTGAACTATATTCTTAAATAAACTTTGTTTGATAAAAGCTCTCTGGTGGATTACTTGAATCATACCCAGAATGAAACATCTCATGCTTATCCTAGCTAAATTCAAGATATATGATCCAAGCGTGTTCCATAGAACACTTTGGAGTTTCTGACTTGAACCTTAACACCCTGCAGTGTACAAAGGCAGGCCAGCAGTGTGGGAGATGCTTGGTCCTATGCTATAAACACAATAACGAGCTGACAGCACCAAATTTGCTTCCTTACCTTCATCAAAACCAGCAAATCATGACCCCTGTGTCTGAAAAATGCTGCAAAGCAATTTCATCCCAGGATGTCCTTCCTATTGCTTATCTATTATACTGTAGCTTGAGACTCTAATTGCAGTGTTCAAGGTCCAGCAACACTTTCTCAAGGCAATAAAAATGGGCAATAAATGCTGGCGGTCCCCAAACAGATAATAGAATTAATTGTGATAAACTGACCTTGAGCTGAAGCTGATAATCTTCCAGATCAATGATTCCTACCACAGAATTAAAGAAAATACACAGTGACCTTTAACCCAGCCATGAACATAGAGATCGATTTCAGATACCTTTGAAGGACTATGATCCAGAGTTGTCTAAAATCCTGTGTCACTGAGTGACCATAACTTCATGGATGCGCACAAAGTCTTAGTTATGATTCTGGTGACATTACGGTCAGGCAGGGGGCCTGAGAATGTTCAGAGCTACAAAATGCATTTTCCAACAAGTCTCCTCCTAGCAGCTTCTTCCTCTTGTAAAGGGAAAGTCCTGAGAAATCAATTGATAAATTGGAAGCCTGGCTGATGAGTCATTTGAATATTTTGATCCAGAAACTATGGTTTGCCATTTTGCCAGAAGTAACTGGGGAGTTGGTACCAATCGTGGGATTTGTTTAATGGTATTTAATTACAGAACTGGACAATTAACCAGTTCGCTGTGACTAGCTCCTCTGCATGGCACGTTATTGAGCCACAGGAAAGCCTCAGTGTTTCTCTCTCACCTGTACAGGTTCACCATGCCCATCCTGACCATAGCAGTAACAAGGTGATCGGCCTCAATGCTCTCAGCCAGAAAAAAGGAAGTCAGCCCCTGATATCCACTCCTTGCTTCAGCCTAGCAGCAGCTATTTGTGTGGCGTGTGCGTCCGGAAGTCAGGTAAGCATGAGTTAGGGCTTGGCTGTGAAGCCCCATAGTGTTGAATAGCTGGCACTCACTATCCGGCCTGATGTCCGAAGAATGATGCTGGCTGGAGGGCAGCTCAGCCCAGCAGTTAACTGTGTACCATTGTTGAGATGTCTGTTGCTCAATTGTGTTTCAACAAGTAGGGTATAATGATGGTGCCAATGAGTAACTTTGCTGAAGATAGGTGCAAAGAAAAGGTTAAAATTACTCGCTAGTTAATGAAGGGAGTGATTTTCTTCCATTACAATATGAACAAAATGAATCTTTGGAACATTTTACAATTAGTTGCTACCATTGTACAACAAGCTTCAGTAATCAATTTTGGCCTGCACCTTCTACACTCTTAATTTAACATTGATTTTGGACTACCCAATAATGAATTAATGGAGTGCAGAGGGTGGCTATAGCATTGGTGCTTACTCATTACCAACGTCTTTATCACAGACTACACTCCCTCTGCTGATAAGCAATTAGACATCAATAGAGATTTAGTCATGTTTTATCATATTGTCACCAGTGACAAAGGTATTATAATTTCAGGATAATTTACATTTCAATCCGAGGATTTGCTTTTAAGTCAACAATGACACTGCATGGAGAGCCTCGCCTTGTCTTCACCCCTGGGTGCTGAATTTCCATTGCATTTATATGCTTTCGTTATTTCCAGTCTGCAGCAATACAATTCTGAAAATTCAGTCTCAAATAAAGCCCCTGCCTTCCAGTTTGTTTTTATAGCTGCTGTCCACATTTTTCCAACTTGCAAAATGGGCGTTCCTTTTGTCTTGAAAATAAAACAATTTTCTAAAGGCCATTATTACAGAGTTTACAATTATACTGTTGCTTTGCAAAGGTGCCAGACCAGCTCTGATGAGAAGCAGAATACAGTAAGAAGTCTCACAACACCAGGTTAAAGTCCAACAGGTTTATTTGGTAACAAACGCTACATGCTTTCGGGCCTCTGACCCTTCGTCAGGTGAGGGGGGACTTCTGATCACAAACAGGACATATAAAGTCACACACTCAGTTTACAAAATACTGATTAGAATATGAGTCTTTATAGCTCATCAAGTTTAAAGTTGCAGAAATGTGAGTGGAGAGAGCGTTAAGCACAGGTTAAAGAGATGTGTATTGTCTCCAGACAGGACAGTAAGTGAGATTTTACAAGCCCAGGCAAGTCATGGGAGTTACAGATAGTGTGACATGAACCTAAGATCCCATCCTCATGTGTGCGGAACTTGACTATCAGTCTCTGCTCAGCGACTCTGCGCTGTCGTGAGTTGTGAAGACCGCCTTGGAGAATGCTTACCCAAAGATCAGAGGCCGACTGTCTGTGACCGCTGAAGTGTTTGCCAACAGGAAGAGAACACTCCTGTCTGGTGATTGTCAAGTGGTGTTCATTCATCCGTTGTCATAGCATCTGCATGGTCTCCCCAATGTATCATGCTTCGGGACATCCTTTCCTGCAGCGTATCAGGTAGACAACGTTGGCTGAGTTGCAAGAGTATGTACCGTGTAACTGGTGGATGGTGCTCTCATGTGAGATGAATGGCATCCATGTTGATGATTTGACACATCTTGCAGAGGTTGCTGTGGCAGGGTTGTGTGGTGTTGTGGTCATTGTTCTCCTGAAGGCTGGGTAGTTTGCTGCAGACAATGGTCTGTTTGAGGTTGCGTGGTTGTTTGAAGGCAAGAAGTGGGGGTGTGGGGATGGCCTTGGCGAGATGTTTGTCTTCATCAATGATATGTTGAAGACTCCGGAGAAGATGTCGTAGCTTCTCCACTCCGGGGAAGTACTGGATGACAAAGGGTACTCTGTCCATCGTGTCCCTTGTTTGTCTTCTGAGGAGGTCGGTACAATTTTTCGCTGTGGTGTGTCAGAACTGTCGATCGATGAGTCGAGCGCCATATCCTGTTCTTATGGGGGCATCTTTTCAGCATCCGGAGTTGTCTGTTGCGATCCTTCTCATCTGAGCAAATCCTGTGTATACGGAGGGCATGTCCATTGGGGATGGCTTCTTTAATGTGTTTAGGGTGGAAGCTGGAGAAGTGGAGCATTGTGAAGTTATCCATTGGCTTGCGGTACAGTGAGTTGCTGAGGTGACCGTTCTTAATGGAGATGCGTGTGTCCAAGAATGCAACCGGTTCCGGAGAATAATCCATGGTGAGTCTGATGGTGGGATGGAACTTGATGTCATCATACAGTTGTTTCAGTCATTGTTCACCATGAGTCCAAAGGAAGAAAATGTCATCGATGTATCTAGTATATAGCATCGGTTGAAGGCCCTGTGCGGTGAAGAAGTCTTTTCGAGCCTGTGCATGAAGATGTTGGCATATTGAGGTGAGAATTTGGTCCCCATGGCAGTTCTGTACGTCTGGATGAAGAACTGGTTGTTGAAGGTAAAGACATTGTGGTCCAGGATGAAGCAGATGAGTTGTAAAATTGCATCTGGAAACTGGCAGTTGTCGGTGTTGAGTACTGAGGCAGTTGCAGCAATGCCATTGTTGTGGGGGATACTGGTGTAAAGCGCTGAGACATCCATTGTGATGAGGAGTGTCCCTGGTTCAACTGCTCCATGTGTGCTGAGTTCTGTAGGAAGTCCATAGTTCCGCGACAAAAGCTGGGGATTCTTTGTACAATGGGTTTCAGGTTGCCCTTGACATAGCCGGACAGGTTCTCGCACAGGGTCCTATTGCCCAAGTGTGTTGGCCTTGTGTATCTTTGGGAGGCAATAGAGATCTGAACATGGGGAGTACGTGGGATGACAGCATGGAGGGTGCTCTGAAGGTCCGGATCAAAGGCCTTGATCAGTGTGTTGAGTTGACGAGTGTGTTCTTTGGTCGGATCTGCGGGTAACTGTCTGTAGTGTTCCTCGCTGTTCAGCTGTCGGTACACTTCTTTGCAGTAATCCGTTCTGTTCAGTATGACGATGACCCCTCCTTTGTCTGCTGGTTTGATGACAATGTTGCGATTGGTCTTGAGAGTGCGGATGGCATTGCGTTGTGCTTGGGTGATGTTCGGGGCTGTCTTGAGAGTGTGGTTGATGAATCTGGTGTTGACACACCTCCTGATGGCTTGGACGTACATATGAGAACAGCCAACGGAAAGATCTGCAGAGCAGCAACCGAAGAGGAAAGAGTCCAATTGGACTCTCCAGAAGGCCGCACGAGCTTCGCATTCTAATCAGTATTCTGTAAACTGGGTGTGTGATTTTATATGCCCTGTTTGTGATCAGAACTCTCCATTCACCTGACGAAGGGGCAGAGCCCTGAAAGGTAGTAGCGTTTGCTACCAAATAAACCTGTTGGACTTTAACCTGGTGTTGTGAGACTTCTTATTGTGTTTACCCCAGTCCAACGCCGGCATCTCCACATCATGATTACCATCGACACCGCAAACTGCTGGCTCCAAGTGGAGAGGATCTCCAAGAAGATCGCACATATTGACACAGGCATCAAGTTTCTACAAAGATGCAAGAAAGCAGACAAGATGTTGAAAGGACTACAGATCACAAACCCACTCAGGTCACCCTATAACACAGACTGCGCTGAGAGACTTTGCTGTTGCACCTCTCTCACACTTCTCAACCACCTCATACACCAGCTCTACAGCAAACACTGCAACCTGGAAACCAAGATAGAATTCATGTTCTCAACTTGCACTCAGGATGCAGACCACCTGCAAAACTCTGCCAAGCAGATGAGACAAAGGAACGACACCATCTACATGCACACCAAGAACAGGAAACTTGAGAAACTTGGCATCACCACCAGCAGTAACCAAGCCTCCCCCGGCACCACAGTAGAAAACAGCACCACTGCAGCGAAGTCTATTGTCAACTTGTCGGACTACATACTTCAACCAGATGAAGTTGAAGTTCTCAGTCGAGGGCTTAATTTCTGCCTACCGCCAAAATGGACCCCATCAGTCTCACAGCAGACACAGAGGAATTCATCGGGCGAATGAGACTGCAGGAGTTCTTCTACAAACCCCAAGAGGCCAACGACAAACACAATGAGACACATGAACCGGAACAGCTGACAGAGAGATCTGCAGAGCAGCAACCGAAGAGAAAAGAGTCCAATTGGACTCCTCCAGAGGGCTACTGCCCTCGACTTGACAGGTGTGCCCAAACCATCAGGAGATGCGTCAGATTCATCAACCACACTCACAACACAGCCCCGGACATCATCCAAACACAACGCAACGCCATCTGCGCTCTCAAGACCAACTGCAACATTGTCATCAAACCAGCAGACAGAATGGATTACTGCAAAGAAGTGTACTGACAACTGAACAATGAGGAACACCACAGACAGTTACCTGCAGATCCGACCAAAGAACGTACCCGTCAACACTCTGATCAAGACCTTTGATCCAGACTTTCAGAGCACCCTACGTGCTCTAATCTCATGTACTCCTCGTGTTGGCGATCTCTACTACCTCACAAAGATACACAAGGCAAACACACCTGGCTGTCCCATTGTGTCAGGCAATGGGACCCTGTGCGAGAACCTCTCTGGCTACGTCAGGGGCATCCTGGAACACATTGTACAAAGAACCCCCAACTTTTGTCATGACAGTATGGACTTCCTACAGAAACTCAGCACACATGGAGCAGTTGAACCAGGAGCACTCCTTGTCACAATGGATGTCTCGGCACTCTACACCAACATTCCCCACGACGATGACATTCCTGCAACTGCCTCAGTACTCAACGCTGACAGCTGCCAGTTTCCAGATGCAATTTTACAACTCATCTGCTTCATCCTGGACCACAATGTCTTCACCTTCAACAACCAGTTTTTCATCCAGACACATGGAACAGCCATGGGGACCAAATTTGCACCTCAATATGCCAATACCTTCATGCACAGGCTCAAACAAGACTTCTTCGCTGCACAGGACCTTCAACTGATGTTATGTGCTAGATACGTTGATGACATTTTCTTCCTTTGGACTCATGGTGAACAATCACTGAAACAACAATATGATGATATCAACAAGTTCCATCCCACCATCAGACTCACCACAGACTACCCTCTGGAATCGGTTGCATTCTTGGACACACGCATCTTCATTAAGGATGGTCACCTCAGCACCTCACTGTACCATAAGCCCATGGATAACCTCACGATGCTCCACTTCTCCAGCTTCCACCTAATCACGTTAAAAAAGCCATCCCCTACGGACAAGTCCTCTGTATACACAGGATCTGCTTAGATGAGGAGAATTGCAACAGACATTTCCAGACGCTGAAAGATGCCCTCAGAAGAACAGGTTCTGGCGCTTGACTCATCAATTGACAGTTCCGATGCACCACAGTGAAAAACTGCACTGACCTCCTCAGAAGACAAACATAGGACACGGTGGACAGAGTACCCTTTGTCATCCAGTACTTCCCCGGAGTGGAGAAACTACGACATCTTCTCTGGAGTCTTCAACATGTCATTGATAAAGACAAACATCTCGCCAAGGCCATCCCCACACTCCCACTTCTTGCCTTCAAACAACTGCACAACCACTAGCAGACCATTGTCTGCAGCAAACTACCCAGCCTTCAAGAGAGCAGTGCCACAACACCACACAACCTCTGCAAGACGTGCCGGATCATCGACATGGATGCCATCATCTCACATGAGAACACCATCCACCAGGTACATGGTACATACTGTTGGAGCTTGGCCAATATTGTCTACCTGATACACTGCAGGAAAGGATGTCCTGAAGCATGGTAAATTGGGGAGACCATGCAGACGCTACGACAATGGATGAATGAACACTGCTCAACAATCACCAGGCAAGACTGTTCTCTTCCTGTTGGCGAACACTTCAGTGGTCACGGGCATTCAGCCTCTGATCTTTGGGTAAGCGTTCTGTAAGGCGGCCTTCACGACACATGACAGCGCAGAGTAGCTGAGCAGAGACTGATAGCCAAGTTCTGCACACATGAGGACGGCCTCAATCGGGATCTTGGGTTCATGTCACGCGATCTGTAACTCCCATGACTTGACTGGGCTTGCAAAATCTCACTTACTGTCCTGTCGGGAGACAATGCACATCTCTTTAACCTGTGCTTAATGCTCTCTCCACCCACATTGTCTGCACCTTTGAGACTTGATTAGCTGTAAAGACTCGCATTCTAATCAGTATTCTATAAACTGAGTGTGTGACTTTATATATTCTGTTTGTGATCAGAACTCCCCACTCATCTGACAAAGGGACAGAGCCCCGAAAGCTAGTGGTGTTTGCTACCAAATAAACCTGTTGGACTTTAACCTGGTGTTGTGAGACTTCTTACTGTGTTTACCCCAGTCCAAAGCCAGAATCTCCACATCATGAGAGGCAGAACTCCAGTGCAATACTCATGTATTCAAGGAACCCTGTGTAGAACTGTTGTAAGGAGGTTGTTGCTGCTTGATCAATACATTTAGAATGTGACAGTGGGGACCCCTTTCACACTTCAATCTTTTCCTTGGTATTTGATGTACCAGCAGGCACCCATTTACAATACCGTGCAGCCACTAATTCTAACTTCTGAGGAACCACACCCCACCCCCTCCCCCCCCCGCCCCACCCCCTCCATCACCACCACTAGCATTTATCTCATTCTGTCTTTTCAGGGAGAACCAACCACAAGTACCAGCCTGCCAGCGACCCAGCACTGAGAAGGACATTTAATAAGTGGCCACCACATTTGCCAACCATTGGAAAGGGGGCAGCATCACCATGGCAAGGATTCAGTACAGGTACAGCTTGTAAAGATGCTCAATGAATACCTCTCTGCAACGGCATTTGGGCCCATACTTAGTGAAGCTTATAAGAATGAGAGGTGATCTTATTGGAAGATATAAGATTGAGGCAGGCTTGACAGAGTAGATGCTGAGAGGAGGTTTCCTATCTGGGGAAATCTAGATCAAAGAGCCACATTTTAAAAATAAGGGGCTGCATTTTGCACTTCTCTGATAGCAGCTTTAAAAATGTTGGGGGTGGGGGGTTCTCAAAGTGCCACAGCCACAACCTGTATCCCACTTTACAGAGGCAATGGAGACCTGCCCATCCTTGGGCCTATTGTGTCTTAAGTAGTCAATTGACAGACATTAAAATGCCTCATGCTGCCCCAGCTGCTCTTTTATCACTGGCTGTGATGGCCTTAGAGAGTAGATCCAACTATGTCTTGGTCTTATACAACCTTTGTAAATAATATGTAAATAAATGTGTTCCGCGAAGGACCATTGTCTCCAACAAGGTCTCTTCTAGAGTAAGACACTTACAAAGCCTGAGATAAAACCAAAACAAGAGAAATTAGGATCCAATTTTATCTTGTCATTTTGAGATCTATTTAATGTATTTTATCATTACCCTTTAGCCTCTTTTCAGCAAATTGTTGAGATTCTGTCCATGCCACTGTTACTTGCAGAGTAATGTTAACGGTTATGTTATTAAGACCATAATGATGTTAATGCATGACAGAGTCAGATGATCGAGAGCAAAGACACAAAACAGTCAGTTTTAGAAACCATATGCTTACATTGAAGGTTTTAGTAAATAGTTCTAAATAAATTTCTACCCCATGTCATCAAATGACAATCATAGAATAAGCAAACTCTCATCAAGGGAATGGTAAGATAATAAGGCATGGTAACTAAAAGCTCACCCAAACACGGTGACAAAATGAAATATTATTGGAGAATAGAAAGAATGATTTGGCTGCTGTACCAAAAGCTCACAGTGAAGTACTTATCTGCTTGATGATACTGATTGGTAAAAATCTGACCTTAAAAATGTATTTACATACTCTTTTGTGACTTTAGTATCAAATAGAACATAGAACATAGAACATTACAGCGCAGTACAGGCCCTTCAGCCCTCAATGTTGCGCCGACCAGTGGAACGAATCTAATGACCCTCTAACCTAAACTATTCCAATGTTATCCATATGCTTATCCACTGACCATTTGAATGCTCTTAGTCTTTCATTTCCATCCACATATGTACGATTTCCTCACCTGTCATTTACCCATAGGCCCAGTAATAACATGCTCTCAAATCACCTACCTTGTTCATTCTGAAGCAATCAACATGGGATAGAAACATTCTGTTCAGGTTGCAATGACGTGTCCCTATCACATCCGTTTTATTTTTCATTACTGCCAGCATTTCCTTCTGCCTGACAGCTTCTCATCAACACGCACTAGCTAAGCCCATCAACACTGCTTCTCTCAAAAATTAGTTCTGACTGGTCTGTCCTTAATTAAACACTGTGACTGCAGCAGTTACAGTGCAGTGTGGTAATGCCCAGGTTTGTCAATCTGATAAATTTACCAATATCCTTCCACAGTGGCCTCACCAAGGTGACTCCCTACTGAGGTGTCTGAACTTTTGTCGTTTATGTGACGTGTAGAAATGAAGTTTAGTTCGTCAATTTAATTTGCTGTTACTGACTTGGGGCCCTGGAATACTGACACTAAAGCAACCTTTACCAAACCTCTGGACTGAACATTCTAAACAGGACAAACCTACAATTAAAAAACTGTAACAATCTCCATGGAAACCAAAAACATACAAATTCTCCAGTGACGACAAAGAATTACATAACAAGAGTTTGCATTAAGATGTTTACTGTAACAATCTAAAAATCAACATTGACTTAACATTAAGTTAGAAGTTAAGTGGAAGTTAGGAACAGCAAAGGGTCAAAAACTTTGCTGGGTGTATTCTATAGGCCGCCCAATAGTGACAGGGAAGTTGAAGTGCAAATAGGGAAACAGATTCTGGAGAGATGTTTTAATAACAGAGTTGTCGTGATGGGAGACTTCAATTTCCCAAAGATCGACTGGAATATCCCTAGGGTAAGGGGTTTGGATGGGGAGGAGTTTGTTAGGTGTGTTCAGGAAGGTTTCCTGACGCAGTATGTGGACAAGCCTACGAGGGGAGAGGCTGTACTTGACCTGGTACTGGCGAATGAACCAGGGCAGGTGATGGATCTTTCGGTAGGAGAGCATCTTGGAAATGGTGACCATAATTCTATCTCCTTCACAATTGCGTTGGAACGAGATAGGATCAGGCAGGCTAGGAAGGTGTTTGTCTGGGGTAAGGGGAGATACGAAGAAGTCAGGAAGTTACTTGGACAAATAAACTGGAAGGAGGCATTCTTAGGGAAAAGTACCGAAGGAAGGTGGCAGATATTCAAGGAATGTGTGTCTGGAGCTCTGAATGACAACGTTCCGATGAGACGAGGGGGTTTTGGTGGGTCGAGGGAACCGTGGTGCACAAAGGATGTGTTGAACCTAGTCAGGAAGAAAAGGAAGGTGTACAAGAGGTTCAGGGAATTAGGAGATGTTAAAGATCTTGAGGAGTATAAGGACTGTAGGAGGGAACTTAAAAGGGAAATTAGGAGAGCCAGAAGGGGTCATGAGAAGACCTTGGCGGGTAAGATTAAGGAGAATCCCAAGGCCTTCTATAAATATGTGAAAGGTAAAAGGATGAGAAGAGAAGGGATAGGACCTATAAAAGGTGAGGGGGGAAAGGTCTGTGTGGAACCAGAAGAAATGGCGGAGGTGCTTAACGAGTACTTTGTCTCAGTATTCACAGTGGAAGCCGATCTGGGAGATTTTGTTATGGATTTGCAGCAGATGGAAAGGATTGAGTACGTGAATATTAAGGAGGAGGATGTGTTGGAACTTTTGAATTCTATCAAGGTAGATAAGTCGCCGGGACCAGATGGGATGTACCCCAGGATACTGTGGGAGGCGAGGGAAGAGATTGCAGAGCCCCTGGCGATGATCTTTGCGTCGTCAATGGAGACGGGAGAGGTTCCAGAGGATTGGAGGATTGCGGATGTAGTTCCTATTTTCAAGAAAGGGAACAGAGATAGCCCGGGAAATTACCGACCGGTGAGTCTGACCTCAGTGGTTGGTAAGCTGATGGAGAGGCTTCTGAGGGACAAGATTTACGAACATTTGGAGAGGTTTGACATGATCAGGAATAGTCAGCATGGATTTGTCAAGGGCAGGTCGTGCCTTACAAGCCTAGTTGAGTTCTTCGATAATGTGACTGAACACATTGACGAAGGAAGTGCCGTGGACGTAGTGTACATGGACTTCAGCAAGGCGTTTGATAAGGTCCCCCATGCAAGACTTCTTGAGAAGGTGAGAGGGCATGGGATCCAAGGGCCTTTGGCCTTGTGGATCCAGAACTGGCTTGCCTGCAGAAGGCAGAGAGTGGTTGTGGATGGGGCTTTTTCTGAATGGAGGTCAGTCACCAGCGGAGTGCCTCAAGGATCTGTTCTAGGACCCTTGTTGTTTGTCATTTTCATAAATGACCTGGATGAGGAAGTGGAGGGATGGGTAAGTAAGTTCGCTGATGACACGAAGGTCGGTGGTGTTGTGGATGATCTGGAAGGATGGCAAAAGTTGCAGCAGGACATAGATAGGATGCAGGACTGGGCGGAGAAGTGGCAGATGGACTTCAACGCGGATAAATGTGTAGTCGTCCATTTTGGCAGAACCAACGGGATGAACGAGTACACTATCAAGGGCAGAAGTCTGAGTAGTGTTGAGGAGCAGAAGGATCTTGGGGTCCGGGTCCACAGGACTCTTAAATCGGCCTCGCAGGTGGAGGAGGTGGTCAAGAAGGCGTATGGTGTACTGGCCATTAATCGAGGGATTGAGTTTAGGAGTCGGGAGGTAATGCTGGAACTTTATAAGACCCTTGTCAGGCCTCATTTAGAGTATTGTGCACAGTTCTGGTCGCCTCACTATAGGAAAGATGTAGAAGCTATTGAAAGGGTACAGAGGAGATTTACAAGGATGTTGCCTGGACTGGGAGGCATGCCTTATGAAGTTAGGTTGAGGGAGCTGGGACTCTTTTCCCTGGAGAGACGAAGGTTGAGAGGCGACCTGATAGAAGTTTACAAAATGTTGAGAGGAATAGATAGGGTGGACTCTCAGAGGCTATTTCCCCGGGTTGAAATGGTCGCTACGAGAGGACACAGATTTAAGGTGCGGGGAGGGAGGTTCAGAAGTGATGTTAGGGGTAAGTTTTTCACTCAGAGGGTGGTGAGTGAATGGAATCGGCTGCCGTCAGTGGTGGTGGAGGCGAACTCGCTGGGGTCTTTTAAAAGACTTCTGGATGAGTATATGGGGTTTAATGAGATTGAGGGTTATAGATAGGTCTGTAGGTTGGTAGGTGATGATGTGATCGGCGCAACTTGTGGGCCGAAGGGCCTGTTTGTGCTGTAGTGTTCTATGTTCTATGTTCTATGTTCTATTACTTTGTAGGTAACTAATACACTAAGCTACAGAAAGAGTACCACACCCCCAGTAGCCAATTAATGTAATCAAAACACTCTACATGTTTATACATTTTGCCACTCTCAGCAGATATGTAGCCCTCTGAAAGTCCCAATTCCCCCTAACAATTCAACGGACTCCATTCTCCCTCCCCCACTTCAGAATTCTTTAAAATCTCCTCAATCTCCCAAGTGTAATTGAATCAACTTCAAGAAGCAGGCCACTCTCTGGCAATTTCTGTACCTTTAGATCTCTACAGGTCCCATATCTTTAAAGAGGGAACCCATTCACAGCAGATTGGTTACATGAAACAGCCTTTTGCCCTGGGCACAGCAAATATTGCATTCAGTCTTCCTCTCGGAACTCCATTTGACAGAGATTGAGAGTCTGTGTTTACAAGATCAATTACCTCCCTTTTATGTCAAGGGAAGAAACTGACATTTGTTTCTACGAGTTTTAACCTGGGCCTCTGATCTCATGACACCAAATTACATGGGCATGTTTCCAGACAGAGTTCAGCATAATTACCATAACCTCCCCCTTTCAGGACATTTTGTTTTTACCTCAAATTAAAAGAGACAATTTAAAACATAACCATCTTATGAAGTCTCATATTCATATCAAAAGCATGAACATAAATAGAATTGATATCCTGAACTCAGAAGGGGCTGGAATTTGTGAGTTTATGGAGCTATGCATAAAATTTTACTGTATATGCCTAGGCTGTGTACCCCTGTCACACTTGAGTAAGCCAACTAAAAACAAAGGATCAAAACCCAGATTGTAGATTCCCTAACTACCTCAGCATTCCAAAGGAATCATTCCCCCTGCTGGACCACTCTGACCATCCCCAGCATATCCCAACCTTCCTGTAGCACCTATTTGTACAAATACAGGGGATGTAAATTTCCCTTTTATCTACACTGTTCTCACTGTGCGAGGCACCAAACACCCCTTTCAGCTGAGGCAGTAGTTTGCTTTCAATTACTATACTGTGTTCCATTCTCACAATAGAGCCCACACTGCGAAGACAAAATGCCAATTGCGTAAAACTTATACTCAGTCTATAAGTATGACGACATACTTCTGTTGCCTGTTATTTTAATTCTGCATCATTCTCTCATTGACCTCTCTATTCTCCTCCACCTGCGGTGTTGCAATTGCATTTAGCATTTCTGCTAGAGAGATGATAAGGGATTTTTGCTTACTTTTCCATGCTAACATTCCCCCCACCTCCTTACATATACATCTGAGTATTATTAACTAATCAATACCTAACACCCATATACTTATTATCTTAAACTAGTGGGCATTTAACATAATGTTGAGCAATGTAGACCTTGCTCATGCTTAACGAGAAGGATCCAACAGTGTTTCTGCCCGGTTTCAAAATGGGAGCGTTCCACGGGAGAGGCGAACATGATCACTACACTGCAGCTGACAGTAGGTATTTAACATCTATCAAAGAACCTGTTAGAGACTAACAACCTCATCTCTCAATTAGGCACCTTGCAGCCATCCGACTAACTTTGAGTTCAACAATTTCAAACCATAAACTTTATCACTTTTTTTTCCCTTTTACTTGGCTGGTTTACTTAATATTTCCAGTACTTTCTGATTTTATTTCTGATTTTCATTATTTGCAGTATTTTGCTTTTGTAGGTTTCTCATCAGAATGAAATATTACCCCATAACATGGTTCCATCAAAAGATGAAAGATAGTGCTTTAGGCAGATCACAGTGGCATTTCATGACCAAGCTCGAACGGAATTCAACTTCTGAACAAACAAAAAAATCCACAGTGGCTACTTTATCTCCATTCAGTGATCAAAACCTGACTATTTTGATTTGATTTATTATTGTCACATGTATCAGTATTCAGTAAAAGTATTGCTTCTTGCATGCTATATAGACAAAACACACCATTCATAAGGGAAGGAAAGGAGAGGGTACAGAATGTAGTGATACAGTCATAGTTAGGGTGTAGAGAAAGATAAATGTAATGTGAGGTAAGTCCATTTAAATGTTGAGTTGATTGGTATGTGACCTCAGAGTTATTGTATCTTTTTCCTGATGGAAGAAGGTGGAAGGGAAAATGTCCGGGGTGCGTGGGGTCCTTAATTATGCTGGCTGCTTTTCCGAAGCAATGGGGAGTGTAGACAGAGTCAATGGATGGGAGACTGGTTTGCCTCCTCATAATTGTTTGATTATAAAAGAAAGCATATCTTTGCTCATTCTTGTCCTTATGTTGAGTTACTGAATCTCTATGCCAACATCACTATCAATCAGGGTCTACTTTCCAACAATCAACACTCTCATAAGAACATAAGAACATAAGAAATAGAAGCAGGAGTAGGCCATCTAGCCCTTCGAGCCTGCCCCGCCATTCAATAAGATCATGGCTGATCTGTCGTGGCTCAGTTCCACATTCCCGCCCTCTCCCCATAACCCTTAATCCCCTCTCTTATCAAAAACCCATCAACCCGCATCTTAAAAATATTTAGCGAGGCAGCCTCCACCACTCCAACGGGCAGAGAATTCCAGAGATTCACCACCCTTTGAGTGAAGAAGTTCCTCCTCAACTCCGTTCTAAACCGCCCCCCCCTTTATCTTGAGGCTGTGCCCCCTAGTCCTACTGTCTTTTTTGAGCGGGAAGAGTCTCTCCACCTCTATCCTATCCATCCCATTCATCATCTTATACGTCTCAGTGAGATCTCCCCTCATTCTTCTAAACTCTAACGAGTACAAGCCTAGTTTATTCAGCCTCTCCTCATAGCTCAACCCCCTCAACTCCGGTATCAGCCTAGTAAACCTCCTCTGCACTCCCTCCAAGGCCAAAATATCTTTGCACAGGTGCGGCGCCCAAAACTGCACACAGTACTCCAGCTGCGGCCTCACCAATGCCCTATACAGCTGCAGCAAGACCTCCTTACTTTTATATTCAATCCCCCTCGCTATGAAGGCCAGCATCCCATTTGCCTTCCTGACCACCTGCTGCACCTGCAAGCTGGGTTTTTGCGACTCATGCACAAGGACCCCGAGGTCCCTCTGCACCATCGCCTGCTGCAGTTTTTCGCCATGTAAGTAATAGTCCTCCCTACCATTCTTCCTACCAAAGTGGACCACCTCACACTTGCCAACATTAAATTCCATTTGCCATTTCCTGGCCCATTCGCCCAGCCTATCTAGATCCTTCTGCAGACTCTCCACACCCTCCGCACAATTTGCCGTTCCTCCAATCTTGGTGTCATCAGCAAATTTCGACACCCTACACTCGGTTCCCTCCTCCAGATCATCTATATAAATGGTAAATAGCTGAGGCCCCAGCACCGACCCCTGGGGCACTCCACTAGTCACCATCCGCCAATCCGAATAGCACCCGTTGACCCCCACTCTCTGCCTCCTATTTGACAACCAATCCTCTATCCACGCTAACACCCTACCCCCAACTCCATGTCCCTCGACCTTCTGCAATAACCTCTTGTGAGGTACTTTGTCAAACGCCTTCTGAAAATCTAGAAAGACCACATCCACCGGCTCTCCTCTATCCACCGCCCGAGACACATCCTCATAGAACTCCAGTAAATTTGTCAGACACGACTTCCCTTTAATGAAACCATGCTGCGTCCGCTCTATCAAGCAATTCCCTTCAAGATGCCTCGCAATTTCCTCCTTAATGACGGATTCTAACATTTTACCTACCACAGACGTTAAACCAACCGGCCTATAATTCCCCACCTTTTGCCTGGCACCCTTCTTAAACAACGGCGTAACATTAGCCGTTTTCCAATCTTCCGGCACTTCTCCGGAATCCAGCGACGTCTGGAAAATAACCACCAAGGCATCCACTATCACCTCCGCCATTTCTTTCAGAACCCTCGGATGCATTCCATCCAGTCCTGGGGACTTGTCCACAATCAGCCCCTCCAGTCTGTCGAGCACCGCCTCTCTAGTAACAGTAATGTCATTAAGACCCTCCAGTCCTACCACCTTTCCATCACTAACACGCGGCAAATTATTCACGTCCTCCTCCGTGAAGACAGAAACAAAGAAGTTATTCAATACCTTAGCCATATCCCCATCCCCTACCACTAGGTCCCCTTTCTCATCCTCTATCGTCCACTGCAGTATGGATTGTTGCTTCCTTTAAATTTAATATTCTTGCAAATTGTCCTGATGAGGGCATGATGACAAGTTCCAACAACTTGCCTTTTCTCAACTCAAGTTCTGCACTACTGAACAAGTATTATTGAGTTAAGCTTTCATTATATCTGACTGAGTCATTGCTGAAAAGAGTTCTATTTTGGGTGAAACTAGTTTAGGCTTCTGAATGAAATTTAATTCTTAATCTGCAGCAGCAGGCTGCTTGGATGAATAATGTGGTTTGTTATTTGAAAATCAATAAACTCTTGAACAGAAGGTGGTCAATTTTATTGTGTCAAATTAACAAGGACAAATACCTCTTCAAGGTTTTCTTCTTAAATTATCTGCAAGAAGGTTGGGAAATAAAGAAAAGGAAGATGTGTATTTTATATTAATAACCTCCCAAAGCACTGTACATGCACCCAATGAAATACTTTTTTGAAGTGTGGTCATTACTTTTTTTTATTCATTCATAGGGTGTGGGTATCGCCAGTAAAGTGAATCTACTATTCTCTAATACTGCCCATTCCTAGTTACCAGAGAACAGTTGAGAGTCAACCACATTGCTGTCCCTCTGAAGTCACATGTAGCCTGGTCCAGGAAAAAAGTTAAAGTTAAATGTAAGCCTTACTTGTGACTAATAAATAAAATTTACTTTAAAGGAAAGGACACAAATTTCCTTCCCTAAAGCCAGGTGGGTTTTTCCAACAATTGACAATGGTTTCTTGGTCATCAATAGATTCTTAATTCCAGATATTTGTAATTGAATTCAAACTGCAGTAGCTGCGGTGGTTGTGTTTCTGGGTTATTAGTTGAGTGATAATACCAGGAGGCCATTGCCTCTCCCTGTTATATATTTAAATTGTTGTATGATGGCTTTAGGAAGCAGTCACACAATTTGATGATGATGTCATAAGGGTGTTGCACAGGCTGCTGCTTTTGGTTTGAGTTTGCACTCTGTACAGGCAACATCTCTTTCAATAAATGAGTTGTGTGTTACTTTGAATCTACACGATCAAATCACATCTTCTTTTAATACATAAAATGAGAGCTCCTAAATGTCTGCTTTCCCTTGATTTCCCATAATGCAAAACTCTTAGCGCAAATAAATGGTGTCAAATCGTTCTGAACACAAATCACCTTGAATCAACAAACAGGTTCATGTTAAAGGGTGACAGGAACAATCAGCAATGATTTTCTCAGCCTAGCTGAAGGATTACCTCCAGCAGATTAGCAGGAGTTCCAGAAACCATTTTTTAGGTAAAATATATTTGATTGATTGTAAAGCGTTGGTACAAAACTACCATGTTCCTGATTGTATTGCTTTAAAACCCAATTAAGAAATACTGCTCCTTCAGTGTTCACTTCCCTGGTAGTGAGAGGAGACTCTTTGTTTTCATTCCTTTTAATAGTTGATTCAAGTCTTACTTACCTTAAAGGAACTTGTGGAAAAGCTGACAGCCAAAAATGTCAAAAATATTTTCAGGTGCTTAACTGTCCATTCCATATGAACATCTGTTATATATCAAAAGCAACTGAGAATTGATTATAAAATATATGTGTCATCAAAAAAGTAACTAGAACTGGATGACAAAAAAAGTATATGAACATTAAAGTGAGCCTAATGTCCTTTAATACAGTTGTGGTACAGACTTGGAACCTGACTCTGGCCTACAGCTGAACTGGAATGACTGTTATTGAATTGATTTTGAAGTCTGGTGAAACATAATCCCAAGTATTCGCACACTTACTGAGAGGTCGCAATAAACTGAGGCTATTACCAAATAACACTTTTTAACAGATTGATTCCAGTTGCATAGAAAAGAATCATAGAATCTCTATAGCACAGAATGAGGACATTTGGCCCATTGAGTCTGCACCAACTCTCTGACAGAGCATCTTACCCAGACCCTATCCCCATAACCCCACATTTTTACCCGCTAATCCCCCTAACCTACACATCTTGGACATTATGGGGCAATTTGGCATTGCCAATCTATTTAATCTGCATGTCTTTGGACTGTGAAAGGAAACTGGAGCACCTGGAAGAAATCCATGCAGACATGGGGTGAATGTGCAAACCCTACACACTCATCCGAGGCTGGAATGAAATCCAGGTCCCTGGCGCTCTGAGGAAGCAGTGCTAACTACTGTGCCACCGTGCTGCCCTCAGATCACAATGTATGACAATATTGCCGCAGTATTATGAAACAAGGGGGAATAATTGTCAACTAGGACAGCTAATTTGTGTATATATTTCTAAAAATTGTTTTAGAACCTACTTTCTTACCTACTTTTAGAATATAAAAGTAGGGAGGTCTTGCTGCAACTGTACAGGGTACTGATGAGGCCGCAACTGGAGTACTGTGTGCAGTTTTGGTCACCGCATTTGCGGAAGGATATATTGGCCTTGGAGGGAGTGCAGAGAAGGTTCACTCGGCTGATACCGGAGATGAGGGCGTTAGCCTATGAAGAGAGACTAAATAGACTGGGCCTGTACTCGGAGTTTAGAAGGCTGAGGGGGATCTTATAGAGACATATAAGATAATGAAGGGGATAGATAGGGTAGAGGTAGAGAGATTCTTCCCGCTTCGAAAGGATAGCAGGACTAGAGGGCACAGCCTCAAGATAAGGGAGGGGGAGTTTAGATCAGAGTTGAGGAGGAACTTCTTCACTCAAAGGGTGGTGAGTCTCTGGAATTCTCTGCCCGTTGAAGTTGTGGAGGCTACCTCGCTGAATATATTTAAGTCACGGGTAGATAGGTTTCTGATAGGGGAATTAAGAGTTATGGGGAGAAAGCGGGAAAGTGGAACTAATCCACTTCAGATCAGCCATGATCTTATTGAATGGCGGGGCAGGCTCGAAGGGCTAGATGGCCTACTCCTGCTCCTATTTCTTATGTTCTTATGTACATTCAGTCTATTAGCATGACCACATAATTCCTGATGCCTGTTATTTTAATTGTGCGCCATTCTCTCTTTGACCTCTCTGTCCTCAACCACCTGCAGTGTTGCAAGTGAGTTTAGCACTGAATCATAAATACCCTACTGTGCAGCAGAAGGCCATTCGGCCCATTAAATCTGCACCAACTCTCTGAAAGAGCATCTTACCCAGGCCCACCCCTGTGCCCTACCCCTGTAACCCGACACATTTACTATGGCCAATCCATCTAATTTGCACATCTTTGGACACTAAGGGTCAACTTAGTATAGCCAATCCATCTAACCTGTATATCTCTTTGATCCTAGCAATGATACCAGGGGCAGCACCCACAGTTGAGATCTCCTGCAATTTCCTGCTGAAGGAACATGGGTGGAGCCCAAAAATGAGTCCGGGATCTCTTCAGTGCCAGACTGGCAAGTCTTGGCAAGGGAAGGTGGTGTAAGGTGCCAACATGGAAAGGATAGGCACACCAGGGAAATGGAGAGGGGAGTATTATCTTGTGGGGTGACACGGTGGGATGGACACTTGGAGCCGACCTCTTCTGTTGTGGGTAAAATCCCAACGAGCCTTAAGAGGCCATTCATTAAACACTCAAATATCTCAGTTGGCTCATGGGCAAGGGGCCTCCCAATATCTCTGGTAAAATTTCAACTGTGGAAGCAAACCGGAGCGCCCGGAGGAAATCCACGCAGACATGGGGTGAACGTGCAAACTCCGCACACTCATCCAAGGCCAGAATGAAACCCAGGTCCCTGGCGCTCTGAGGAAGCAGTGCTAACTACTGTGCCACTGTAGTTAGAATAAGCAAGGGAAATGATACTTCACTTTACACCTTTGCCGTCCAGCCCCCTGGACCGGAAGGCTTGCCCACCGACTCCAGCAGGCCTGGTGCCATTTTTCTCTGAAACGAGTGTTGATTGGCAGAAAGATGGAATTCCATCCATTACTTTGGAGAGCTGCCAGCCAATCAGATTGACCAGCAACTCTCCAGTCAATATTGAAGGGTGCTGCAGTGGCCAGGAGAATACTGCAACCAGCAACCTGAAACTAATGTCCTAACAACCAGAGAAAGGGAAGTGGCAGGGGACAGTGAGGGAGAGGTCACATGGGTATTGATCAGGGTTTCATAGGTCGGGGAGAAGAGGGACGTTCAGAGGTCACCAGGAACTAAGGGAAATAAACTACTGATAGGCATCACCCCACCCCTTCTCATTTACCTTCTGTGATGATTTGAATATTATAGTGTGTCTGCATGCCTTCATTTTAATAAGCATTCTATTTTTAACATAATTTGGTGTTTCTTCCAGGTCTCGGGGAAACAATGACAGGCGAAAGGAGGTGGGAAGGACTTTGGCCTTGGAGGGAGTGCAGAGGAGGTTTACTAGGCTGATTCCGGAGTTGAGGGGGTTGAACTATGAGGAGAGGCTGAATAAACTAGACTTGTACTCGTTAGAGTTTAGAAGAATGAGGGGAGATCTCATTGAGACGTATAAGATGTTGAATGGGATGGATAGGATAAAGGTGGAGAGGCTCTTCCCGCTCAGAAAGGACAGTAGGACTAGAGGGCATAGCCTCAGGATAAAGGGGGGGCAATTTAGAACGGAGTTGAGGAGGAACTTCTTCACTCAAAGGGTGGTGAATCTCTGGAATTCTCTGCCCGTTGAGGTGGTGGAGGCTGCCTCGCTAAATATTTTTAAGACGCGGGTTGATAGGTTTTTGATAGGCAAGGGGATTAAGGGTTATGGGGAGAAAGCGGGAAAGTGGAACTGAGACACGACAAATCAGCCATGATCTTATTGAATGGCGGGGCAGGCTCGAAGGGCTAGATGGCCTACTCCTACTCCTATTTCTTATGTTCTTATGAATGCAGGAGATATTGCCTTTGGGCAGCGCGGTGGCACAGTGGTTAGCACTGCTGCCTCACAGCACCAGGGACCCGAGTTTGATTCCCAGCTTGGGTTACTGTGCGGAATTTGCACATTCTCTCTGTGTGTGTGTGGGTTTCCTCCCACAGTCTGAAAGACTGCATTGACCATGCTAAATTCTTCCTCAGTGAAAAACAGGCATTGAACAGGCACCGGAGTGTGGCGACTAGGGGATTTTCACAATAACATAAGAACATAAGAAATAGGAGCAGGAGTAGGCCATCTAGCCCTTCGAGCCTGCCCCGCCATTCAATAAGATCATGGCTGAACTGAAGTGGATCAGTTCCACTTTCCCGCTTTCTCCCCATAACCCTTAATTCCCCTTGCCTACCAAAAACAATAACATTACCAATAACGTTATTGCAGTGTTTATGTAAGCTGACTTGTGACTAATAAATAAATCTTTTTTTAATTTAAAGAACCCTTGTTGCAGCACTGCTCCTGGGTCAGGATGAAGAGTGTTTCCTTAAGGCTAAGTGATCAATTCAGCGCACTCTATACATCAATCCCCCAGGTGATCTGCTGCCTCAACCACTACCTGCCCCCCACCCATACTCCCTTGACCACTACCTCTCCCACTGTGATCCCCCCTCCAGTTCACCCCACCCCTCCCCACCTCCCACCACCCACCCCAGTAAGGTAGGAACCCGATATAATAAAATTTACAGGAACCCTGAAGTTACAAATTGCAGGATATTCAGGAAACCCTTCTTTCTGGGTTTTCAGCCCAAATTCTACTGAATTTTCACTCGAGGAAGTGCTGCGGGGAGCACTTTGGAGGCTGGGGGAGGAAGTGAGGATCGCTATGGAAATGCAGAGTGAGGATGACACGAGATTGGCCAACATTAAATTCCATTTGCCATTTCCTGGCCCATTCGCCCAGCCTATCTAGATCCTTCTGCAGACTCTCCACACCCTCCGCACAATTTGCCTTTCCCCCAATCTTGGTGTCATCAGCAAATTTCGACACCCTGCACTCGGTTCCCTCCTCCAGATCATCTATATAAATGGTAAATAGCTGAGGCCCCAGCACCGACCCCTGGGGCACCCCACTAGTCACCAACCGCCAATCCGAATAGCACCCATTGACCCCCACTCTCTGCCTCCTATTTGACAACCAATCCTCTATCCACGCTAACACCCTACCCCCAACTCCATGTCCCCTGACCTTCTGCAATAACCTCTTGTGAGGTACCTTGTCAAACGCCTTCTGAAAATCCAGAAAGACCACATCCACCGGCTCTCCTCTATCCACTGCCCTAGACACATCCTCATAGAACTCCAGTAAATTTGTCAGACACGACTTCCCTTTAATGAAACCGTGTTGCGTCCGCCCTATCAAGCAATTCCCTTCAAGATGCCTCGCAATTTCCTCCTTAATGACGGATTCTAACATTTTACCTACCACAGACGTTAAACTAACCGGCCTATAATTCCCCGCCTTTTGCCTGGCACCCTTCTTAAACAACGGCGTAACATTAGCCGTTTTCCAATCTTCCGGCACTTCCCCGGAATCCAGCGACGTCTGGAAAATAACCACCAAGGCATCCACTATCACCTCCGCCATTTCTTTCAGAACCCTCGGATGCATTCCATCCGGTCCTGGGGACTTGTCCACAATGTTGGCAAGTGTGAGGTGGTCCACTTTGGTAGGAAGAATGGTAGGAAGGACTATTACTTACGGGGCGAAAAACTGCAGCAGGCGACGGTGCAGAGGGACCTCGGGGTCCTTGTGCATGAGTCGCAAAAACCCAGCTTGCAGGTGCAGCAGGTGGTCAGGAAGGCAAATGGGATGCTGGCCTTCATAGCGAGGGGGATTGAATATAAAAGTAGGGAGGTCTTGCTGCAGCTGTATAGGGCATTGGTGAGGCCGCAGCTGGAGTACTGTGTGCAGTTTTGGGCGCCGCACCTGCGCAAGGATATTTTGGCCCTGGAGGGAGTGCAGAGGAGGTTTACTAGGCTGATACCAGAGTTGAGGGGATTGAGCTATGAGGAGAGGCTGAATAAACTAGGCTTGTACTCGTTAGAGTTTAGAAGAATGAGGGGAGATCTCATTGAGACGTATAAGATGATGAATGGGATGGATAGGATAGAGGTGGAGAGACTCTTCCCGCTCAAAAAAGACAGTAGGACTAGGGGGCACAGCCTCAAGATAAAGGGGAGGCGGTTTAGAACGGAGTTGAGGAGGAACTTCTTCACTCAAAGGGTGGTGAATCTCTGGAATTCTCTGCCCGTTGAAGTGGTGGAGGCTGCCTCGCTAAATATTTTTAAGATGCGGGTTGATGGGTTCTTGATAAGAGAGGGGATTAAGGGTTATGGGGAGAGGGCGGGAAAGTGGAACTGAGCCACAACAGATCAGCCATGATCTTATTGAATGGCGGGGCAGGCTCGAAGGGCTAGATGGCCTACTCCTGCTCCTATTTCTTATGTTCTTATTTCTTATGAGATTGGGATGGCATGGGAGAAGCAGGAAGGAGAGGATCTCATCTGAGGGATGACATGGGAAGATTGGAATGGCATGCGCTAGTTGGATGAGAGGGTGGAATTAACCAAGTATACCAAGCTGGGCGCATGTGATTTGTAGTATTTCCTAGGCAACCATTAATACGGAAGGCAGAAGATTGGAAAGAAAGATGATTACAAACAAAATGGAGTGATCAGGCAAAATGTTACCATGTTCCAAAGCTGTTATGGAGTGAGGTTAACTAATTCACTGTGTAACTCAGTGTGGTGCGAACTTCACAATGGGAAAAATGGCTGCCCAATAAGCACCAAATTTGGCTCTAAAATGATCAGGTTTGTGTATTATTGTTCATGGTCTATTTGTTTTTCTTGGCATGGGATTCTTTTCAGAAATTGAGCTTTATCATCAGGTATATGGGAAAGAAGGAAGAGAGAATAAATTGTATAAAGCTCATAAAGCTCCTTTCACAACTATCAAATGTCCTAAAGCATTTCACAGAGAACGATTACTTTCTGATACGTTATTACTACTGATTTAGAGGGAAAAGAAGCAGGTGATAACATGATTGTGCGAAGCAAAAACATCAGAACTTACTTTTCTAATGCCACAGAATTCAAATGGATAGTGAGAGAAATATTCAAAGCCTGTCACACTTGTTTACTTTCATAAACTCCATTCAGCAAAACAGTTCTTTCGAAAATGTATAATATCCCCCTTAACCATAAGGGGGCAAAGTGATGTGTAATACCGCTTTACCAATGGTGGGGGGGGGGGGGAAATGAGGTGTAACACCCCCTCTACCATAAGGGGGGAAATGGGGTGTAACACCTCTTTTAATCATAAGGAGGGGGAAATGAGATGTAATACCCCCTCTACCATAAGGCGTTGGGGAATGTTTCCTCTTCACCAGCTTGAGGGAGATGGTGGGGAAGGAAATCCAATGAGGAAAGGACCACTCCCAAGATCCGTCTAGAAATTGCCTGATTTTCATTCCATTGATTTTCCCCTGAGGCAGTGATAGGTAAAATCTACTCCAATAGGTGTGTAAGTACTCTGGCCATGAACACCATAAAGATAGTGGAAATGAAGATCACCAAGCTCCAGTGAACTGGGTCTCTTGTGTGACAATAAAGGGGGCGGCTGTGTAAAACTGACCTACATCAGCTTCAAGCCCTTGATTGTAAATTCTTGAGTTGGTGATGCTGATGATAAAATTCTTCGCCTGATTTTCAAATCCTTGCATGGCCTCGCTCAACCCTATCTCTGTAAACTCTCCGCACTCTCCAAGAGCCCTCTACCGCTCTAATTCTGGACACGTGAGCTTGTTGTTGTTCCACAATCAATGACTGTACCTAAAAATGGCAGGGCACTAAGCTCAGAAATTTCCTCTGAAGCCCTCTTGCTCCTTCTTCAAGACGTTTCCTAAAACTTATCTCTTGGTCTAAGCTTTTTGTCACCTATAATAATATTGACTTGGTGTCAAATGTCATTTGAGACTGCTTCTGCGAGGCAGTTTTTTTAATATGTTAAAGGCGCGAGTTATTGTTTAGGGAGTAAAACCACTCTGTTCATCCCCAGAGGTCAGGGTTCTCAGTTCCTTCACTTTCAGCCTGTAATTATCACAAGTGCATTTTCTGACTATTCTCAAAAATATAATCTAAGACCTGTATTCAACTCCTGTCATCTTCGGAAGCAAAGAGAGAGGGTGAATCACTTAACTGCTTGTTGCTGCCATGTATTAATTGCCCAGTGTTATACATATAAAAGCACTGAAGTTCAATTTGTTATAACTTATCAGCTGTACGTTAGCCATGCCTGGAGGCTCTCACATTCTCACACCTGAGTTTATTTCCAGAGCTGTTCCCTACCCCAGCACTTGTCCTTAACTGTTTCATATTTTTGCAGCTTAGCCTCTGTATTGGATCCACTGTTGATTACTCGGCTGTGTTTTTGGATTGGATATTTTCAGTTGTTATAAGGATCAAGTGTTCTGTGTGAAACAAAGTGGAGCAAGTGACTCAATTTCAGAAAAAAATTGTTTTCCATTCCTTGTTTGTCTTTGGTAAACCATCTTATTTATGCATGCATTCAGTAAAAGGTCCAGCATGTCACGAATGTGGAGATAAATCTGATTTTGAGGCTTTGAGTTTCCTTCGTGGGAGCAGGATAAAGTCATGCCAAAGTGATGCCTGCTTTAGCATTGTTGAAAAATGCTTCTGTTTTATTGTTTTTAAAAATTGCCAAAGCATTCTCGTGATTTTATCACAATAAATCCAAACTCAGAAGGTGTGTAAATTGATATAAGTTAACAAGGCTCAAGGAAATGCCATTCCAATAACAGTATGTTCTCCTTTGGATCTTAAAATGCAAAGTTTTAACTCACTTCGCCACCTTCCA
This sequence comes from Carcharhinus amblyrhynchos, assembly GCF_965287045.1. NCBI lineage: Eukaryota > Metazoa > Chordata > Chondrichthyes > Carcharhiniformes > Carcharhinidae > Carcharhinus > Carcharhinus amblyrhynchos. The sequence goes on from NC_137327.1 coordinate 138,772,805, forward strand.
TATACAGTTTGTTCAGAACCTGCAAATGGGGAAGATTCCAATTTTTGCTTTTTATTTTATTGTGTTGTTATGGCAATGTACAGCTTTGGTCTCAGGGAGACTATTCTTTTTTACAAAAAAAAAGCTTAATAATTTGCAAATTAAATTTCAGAAAAATGCTTGTTTCTGCTGCACCTGAAACTCTGCTCCCAATATTCAGATTCCCTCAAACAAGCAAAATTTGTGGATACCCTTCCTTGATTCACGGAGCAGCTAAATTTGTGGACAGAGCTTTGTTCAGACAGAATTTTTGACAGATAGGCACAAAAGATGGAGGAAATTTAGGCACCTTTCAGTCACTCACATGCAACTCGCTGGCATATTAAATTCTGCAATCTTTTATGCTTCTAAGTTAGTTTGCACCCATATTATAGGACTGTGCTTGGGCACGGATGCAGAGGAAACATCAGTTCTAGGCCCAGGGTTCCAGGACTACTTTGCTTGTGAATCTTTGTCGCGGGATATTAATGTATAAATGCTTAACCTGCTCAAATTAAGTTCCCTCCCTGCTAAATAAGGAACAAGATATGGATTTCACATGAGTCCAATAATTAGGAAGCTCATATCCGACACTGTGATTTCAGGATCCATCTGATGATTTAACGCAAGTATCAAGTATCAAGGTGGGAAAGAGGGTATATTTGAAAGAGAAAGTAAAATTTAAGTTTATTATTAAAAACTGCTTGGTCCAAGCATACGGCAAAGGATATATTACATTTCAAGTCATTGAATAGCAAACTCTTTAGAAACAGAATTCACTTTTCCTTCCAATCAAGGATTGACTAGATGAGGGCAAACTAATGATGTAATTAACTAAATTTAATATCACTGATCATCTGTTGAATTGAGAATCAGTTGATGGTACAGGTTTCAACAGTATTGTTTTGTTGGGCTGTAAATCAAGATGAATTCTTGTGTCTCACATTATGCTGTTGACTCCAACTCTGAAACACTAACTACATCTCTTAATTTACTGCCCAACCCTGAGTGCTGTGGATTTGGAGTCACGTAAAAGCCAGACGAAGGTAAGCGTGATAGATTTTCTTCTCTAAAGGACATCAATGAACCAGATGGGTTCTTATGACATGATTATCATTGGATTCCAGATATTCGCCATCTGCCATGGTAGGATTCATAGAACATAGAACATAGAACATAGACCATTACAGCGCAGTACAGGCCCTTCGGCCCTCGATGTTGTGCCGACCAGTGGAACCAATCTAATGACCCTCTAACCTAAACTATTCCAATGTTATCCATATGCCTATCCACAGATCATTTGAACACCCTTAAAGTTGGCAAGTCCACAACTGCTGCAGGCAGGGCATTCCACGACCTTACTACCCTCTGAGTAAAGAACCTATCTCTGACATCCGTCCTATAATTACCACCCCTTAATTTGAAGCTATGTCTCCTCGTGTTAGCCATCACCATCCGAGGTAAAAGGCTCTCACTGTCCATCTATCCAATCCTTTGATCATCTTGTATGCCTCAATCAGGTCACCTTGTAACCTTCTTCTCTCCAATGAAAGTAACCTCAAGTCTCTCAGCCTTTCCTCATAAGACCTTCCCACCATACCAGGCAACATCCTGGTAAACCTCCTCTGCACCCTTTCCAATGCCTCCACATCTTTCTTATAATGCGGCAACCAGAACTGTACACAATAGTCCAAGTGCGGCCACACCAGAGTTTTGTACAATTGTAACATGACCTCACGGCTCCGAGATTCAATCCCTCTACCAATAAAAGCTAACACACCGTACGCCTTCTTAACAACCTTATCAACCTGGGTGCCAACTTTCAGGGAGCTATGCACATGTACCCCAAGATCTCTCTGCTCGTCAACACTACTAAGAGTCCTTCCATTAGCCCTATATTCTGTACTCCTGTTATTCTTACCAAAGTGAATCACCTCACACTTTTCCGTGTTAAACTCCATCTACCACCTCTCGGCCCAGCTCTGCAGCTTATCTTTGTCCCTCTGCAAACTGTAACATCCATCCTCACTGTCTACAACTCCTCCAACTTTGGTGTCATCAGCAAATTTACTAACCCATCCTTCTACACCCTCATCTAAGTCATTTATAAAATTCAAGCCTGGGTCCCCATAGCATTACTCTGGATCTCTGGATTACTTGTCCATTGACAATATCACAACTCCACTGCCTCCCCTTGAATATCAGCCAGAGTGTAAAATCAACCTGACCGCTTGGGATTCCCAAATAATGGGTTAGGATAGAATTCATCCCAGTTTGACAGACTATGCAGTCTATTTCCAGTCAACTTCAAAACTTGAGGAAAGAATGCATACCCTTGGTTCTTTGGTTTAAATTATTGACTCAGCATCACAAACTCTATAATTGATGGCTTTACTGAAGTTGTTTCTATTGGTTTCATTGCTTTATTATAATTTGAGGCTTAGGGATTCTCTAAATCCTGTCCTCTATCTACAAGGAACAAGTCAGGAATGTGATTGAATACTCCCCACTTGCCTGGATGGATCAGCTCCAACAATACTCAAGAAGCTCGACACCATCCAGGACAAAGCAGCCCACTTGATTGGCACCCCATCCATAAACATCCGCTCCCTCCACCCCCGATGCGCAGTAGTAACTGTATGTACCATCTACAAGATGAACTGCAGGAACTCACCAAGGCTCCGCTGACAACACCTTCCAAATCCACAACTGTTACCATCTGAAAGGACACCACCTGGAAGTTCTCCAGTGACATTGAAAGAACAGCAAAATATTTCCATGACAGGAATATCCTGAAATATCCAGCAATATTCTGGAATTCCCTCCCTACCAGCACTGCCTGTACTACTGTGAGAGGTTCAAGGAAGCTGTTCATCATTCCCTTCTCAAGGGCAATGAAGGATGGACAGTAAATGTTGGCTTAGCCAATGACATGCACATCCCGCAAAAATGAATTTTAAAAAATCAGTTCCAGGTGTGATAGCTGGGGACTGTGAGTATAAGCTGAAACATTGGTGTATTTAGCCTGGGCTTATGGTGGCATGGCTTCATTGGAGCTCATTCCTTGGGACAACTGATCAAGCTTGCATAAGAAAGGCAAATAGCTCAGATCTATTTAAGGTCAATTTGGACAAGCATTTTGAGGAGAAACTGTCCACCGGTTACACCTGATGGGACAGCAGGAAAGGGGACTTTTTCTGACTGTGAGATTTTCTATGGTACTAGTCAAAATGATTAGAAATAAAACAACTCCAGCACATGACTGATATAGTTTATTTGTCAGGATCAGCATCTCAGAAATACAAATGTGCATGGCTCTAGAATATTGCAGGCTGGAATAATGTCATATGTTGTGCTATCAAATAAGCATTCATCAATGTGTGTAGTACAGTATTGAAGTTTGTGGCATCTTATGTCCAACGTGTCAGATATACAGAGCAGTCTTGTAAGGAAGAGGACTGCATCTTGCATATGTCAATGTTGAAAGCCTGGTCATTGACCCTTTGTGACAGGATGGGCGGCACAGTAGAGTTTCTATGATTCAGCTCTGTGTCACCTTTGTTGCTGAATCATTCAGACTATAAAGTTGTAGATATTTTTCATGCACAGGATGTGACTGTCATTGACAAGGCTGGTATTGAGTTCCTATTCTTAATACCCTGAGATTTATTGATGATGACTGCAGGCTTTTATGGTTTTTTATGATCTCTCCATAGTGGTGGGGTAGGGGATAGAGGGTGGGGGTGGTATGTGTGGGTGGGGGTGAGAGGGTGATGAATTGATAGTACAACCTGCATGCAGTAAGTGCAGATAGTTCAGGCTTTAACAAGTGATGTAATTGTAATGGCTCAGGAAGCCCAACTGGAAAGGAACATAGTTTATTTATAGAGTGCAAAGTTAAAACGCCACCCTCGTGTACGCACACTAGTCCCTGTTTGGGGCTACAGTTTGGCAGGCCCAGGACTGGGCCTGCCTTCTAAAAGGCGAATGAGTTCCAGCTGGACAAGGGTACTCACTCTCAACAAAACTTACACGGGGATCATTCAATGCTTCCCCATGGACCTCGTGGGGGTTATCACTGAAATTAAAAAAGTAACAAAATGAGTAAAAATGAATAATGTTTTAGTGATTCAGATTCCCTGCAGCTGCTTGTAACTGAGTGATATTTTATTGCTGAAAATACGTGGAATCAAACTTGGATTCCAGGTTGCAACTTGATAAGTGCATTTGCACAGACACGCTAAGCAACTTCTAATCTAAATTAAACTGCCTGGTACAAATTGTCAGCCTAAATGTAAGTCAACATAATGTAAATTCAATCTGGAAGCTGAGATTTTCCATTTAGCTCCAAATGTGCTTCTCTTTGGAAACAGGTAATAAATTTCAGCCTCATGCTCTTGACACAGAATGCATTTCCCTGATTTGTTGAAATAGATTTCATAAGAAATGTTGTTCTTTTGATTTAAATCCTAAAAGTGTGATAAATGCAAGCTTATAACAATGGCTACAATTTGAATGTACTTCCTTATTAACCGTTTACTAAAGCTTATACTTGCCAGAACACTGGAGACTTAAAATTGTCAAATGGAATTTTATTGGAGTTAAAAAAAAGATTGAAAAGTGAAATGACACCCTTTTATCTAACTGTTTAATTTCAGGATCATACAATTCCTATGGTGCAGAAAAGGCCATTCAGCCCATCAAGTCTGCACTGACGCTCTGACAGAGCATCTCACCCTATCCCTGTAACCTCTCAGATTTACCATGGCGATACACCTTGGCGCTTTAAGGGGAAATCCATGGCCAATCCACCTACCCTGCATTCCTTTGGACTGTGGGAGGAAACCAGAGCACCCTGGAGGAAACCCATGTAGACACAGGTAGAATGTGCCAACTCCACACTGACAGTCACCCAAGGCTGGAATCGAAGCTGGGTCCCTGGTGCTGTGAGGCAGCAGTGTCACCGTGCCACCCCTACTGCTTCACTGCTGTAAATTGTGATAGTGTTTTGAGCAAATCCATAGCCATTTTGAGGCATCACATAAGAGTTTTAATCTTCCAAGCGTCTCGAGATTCATATTTAGGTGTTTGGACAGTTATATCTATAATCACAAAAGTAAGATTCTTCAATATGATAAGCCTGGTAATTCTGAATTCTAAGATTGGTTGCATGTTTGGAATTTGTATGTAGATACTGGAATTTTAAATGTACTTTCGTAATGTTTACACAATGATTTACTTTTTCAGAAAGCACTTGAGTTTTTATATAGTGATATTGGAATGCTGATGTACAGTGTTTGACTTCTATCAATGTATAAATACGTAGGTTCAGAAATGGATATTGCATTTTTAGATGTAAGAATTAGGCTTTATAAAGATGTAATTATGGGGAGATGATGGCCTAAATTATCACGAAGCTATTGATTCAGAAACTCAGCTAATGTTCTGGGGACCCAGGTTCAAATCCCACCACTGCTGATTGTGGAATTTGAATTCAATGAAAAAAAATCTGGAATTAAGAATCTACTGATGACCATGAAAGCATTGACAATTGTCGGAAAAATGCATCTCATTCTTTATGTCCTTTAGGGAAGGAAATCTGCTGTCTTTACTGAATCTGGCCTATGTGTAACTCCAGAACCACAGCAATGTGGTTGACCCTCAATTGCCCTTGGGCAACTAGGGATGGGCAATAAATGGGAGATAGCCAGTGACGCCCATTTCTCATAAATGAATAAATTTTACGCGCAATGGTTACATTCAGTGCTGGGTCCACTTTGTCATTTATAGTAATAATTTGAATGAGAATATAGGAAGCATGGTTACGAAGTTTGCAGATAACACCAAGATTGGTGGCATAGTGGACAGTGAAAAAGATTATCTCGGATTGCAACGGGATTTTGATCAGTTAGGCCAGTGGGCTGATGAATGGCAGATGGAGTTTAATTTAGATAAATGTGAGGTGATGCGTTTTGGTAGATTGAACCAGGGCAGGACTTACTCAGATCATGGTAGGCGTTGGGGAGAGTTATAGAACAAAGAGATCTAGGGGTACAGGTTCATAGCTCCTTGAAAGTGGAATCACAGGTGGACAGAGTGGTGAAGAAGGCATTCAGCATGCTTGGTTTCATTGGTCAGAACATTGAATACAAGAGTTGGGACGTCTTGTTGAAGTTTTACAAAACATTAGTAAGGCCACACTTGGAATGCTGTGTGCAATTCTGGTCACCCTATTATAGAAAAGATATTATTAAACTAGAAAGAGTGCAGAAAAGATTTACTAGGATGCTACCAGTCTCTCCTCATTAGCCAACCCTCCCAACTCTGGGGGGCGGGAATGTGGAACTGAGCCACGACAGATCAGCCATGATCTTATTGAATGGCGGGGCAGGCTCGAAGGGCTAGTTAGCCTACTCCTGCTCCTATTTCTTATGTTCTTATGTTCTGTACCCCCTCCGGTGCCAGCTTATCAGAGAACAAAGAACAGTACAGCACAGGAAACAGGCCCTTCGGCCCTCCCAGCCTGCGCCACTCATTGGTCCAACTAGACCATTCTTCTGTATCCCTCCATTCCTAGTCTGCTCATGTGACTATCCAGATAAGTCTTAAACGATCCCAGCGTGTCCGCCTCCACCACCTTGCTTGGCAATGCATTCCAGGCCCCCACCCTCTGTGTAAAATACGTCCCTCTGACATCTGAGTTAAACCTCACCATCCCCTCATCTTGAACCTGTGACCCCTTGTGTTTGTCACCTCCGACCTGGGAAAAAGCTTCCCACTGTTCACCCTATCCATACCCTTCATAATTTTATACACCTCTATTAGGTCTCCCCTCATTCTCCATCTTTTCAGGGAGAACAACCCCAGTTTACCCAATCTCTTGTCATAGCTAAGACCCTCCATACCAGGCAACATCCTGGTAAACCTTCTCTGTACTCTCTCCAAAGCCTCCACATCCTTCTGGTAGCGTGGTGACCAGAACTGGATGCAGTACTCCAAATGTGGCCTAACTAATGTTCTATACAGCTGTAACATCAGACGCCAATGTAAAGGAAGCATGCCATATGCCTTCTTCACCACCTTCTCCACCTGTGCTGCCACCTTCAAGGATCTGTGGACTTGCGCACCCAGGTCCCTCTGTGCATCTATACTTTTGATGGTTCTGCCATTTATTGTATAGCTCCCCCCTACATTAGTCCTACCAAAATGCATCACTTTGCATTTATCTGGATTAAATTCCATCTTCCATTTCTCCGCCCAATTTTCCAGCCTATCTATATCCTGCTGTATTCACCGACAATGTTCGTCGCTATCCATAAGTCCAGCCATCTTCGTGTCATCCGCAAACTTACTGATCACACCAGTTACACCTTCTTCCAAATCATTTATATATATCACAAATAGCAGAGGTCTCAGTACAGAGCCCTGCAGAACATCACTGGTCACAGACCTCCCCCCGGAAAAAGACCCTTCGACTGCTACCCTCTGTGTCCTGTGGCCAAGCCAGTTCTCTATCTAGCCACCTCTCCTTTTATCCCATAAGCCTTAACTTTCTTAACCAACCCGCCATGAGGGACTTTGTCAAACGCTTTACTAAAATCCATATAGATGACATCCATGGCCCTTCCCTCGTCAACCATTTTTGTCACCTCCTCAGAAAACTCCACCAAATTTGTGAGACATGACCTCCCTCTTACAAAACCATGATGTCTATCACTAATGAGGTTATTCCATTCTAAATGCGTACACATCCTATCTCTAAGAATCCTCTCCAGCAATTTCCCTATCACGGATGTCAAGCTCACCGACTTATAATTACCTGGGTTATCCCTGCTACCCTTCTTAAATAATGGTACCACATTCGCTATCCTCCAGTCCTCTGGGACCTCACCTGTGTCCAATGAAGAGACAAAGATTTCTGTCAGAGGCCCAGCAATTTCATCTCTTGTCTCCTTGAGCAGTCTCGGATAGATGCCATCAGGCCCTGGGGATTTGTCAGTTTTAATGTTCCCTAAAAAACCTAACACTTCCTCCCTTGTAATGGAGATTTTCTCTATCGGGTCAACACCTCCCCCTGAGACACTCCCAGTCAACAAGTCCCTCTCCTTTGTGAATACTGATGCAAAGTATTCATTTAGGATCTCACCTACCTCCTTGGGCTCTAAGCATAATTCCCCTCCTTTGTCCCTGAGAGGTCCGATTTTTTTCCCTGACAATTCTTTTGTTCCTAACATATGAATAAAATGCTTTAGGATTCTCCTTAATCCTGTCTGCCGAGAACATTTCATGACCCCTTTTTGCCCTTCTAACTTCCCGTTTGAGTTCTTTCCTACTTTCTCTGTATTCCTCTAGTGCTCTGTCTGTTTTTAGTTGCCAGGACCTAACGTACGCCTCTCTTTTCTTTTTGATCAGAACCTCAATTTCCCTGGTTATCCACGGCTCTCGAATCCTACCTTTCCTATCCTTTCTCAAGTAAGGAGACCAAAGCCATATCTCCGTGGGTTTCCTCTGGATGCTCCAGTTTCCTCCCACAGTGCAAAGATGTGCAGTTTAATGAATTAGCCGTGCTAAATTCTCCCTCAGTGAACCCGAACAAGGTAAAATTCTGCCCTAAGGTCCAGTTTATGGCTACAGGCAATAACACCAGCATTCCTAGTCAGAATTTTTTATTGAGATGTTAATTGTGGAATGAATATTGGCCAGGTCATGAAAGATAACTTCTCAAATGTTTTTCAAACTAATGCGTTGGGATTGTTCAGGTGGGCATGCCCAGAAGTGCATGGACTCATGCAAAATGAAGTTAGGCACTTTTTTTATTTATTAGTCACAAGTAGGCTTACATTAACTCTGCAATGAAGTAACTGTGGAAATCCCCTAGTCGGCCCACTCTGGCACCTGTTTGGGTACACTGAGGGAGAATTTAGCAACATTTAGAATTTAGAATTCATCTAAACTGCACATCTTTGTACTGTGGGAGGAAACCGGAGCATCCAGAGAAACTCACAGAGATTTGGCTTTGGTCTCCTTACTTGAGAAAGGATATACTGGCACTGGAGGGGGTACAGAAGAGATTTACTAAGTTGATTCTGGAGTTGGGAGGGTTGGCTTATAAGGAGAGACTGAGTAAACTCATTGGAATTTAGAATGTCCAGCTTGACAAGTGGTTTAAAGTCTCACCTGAAAGACAGCACCTCTGTCAGTGCAGCACTCCCCCAGAGCTGCAGTGGAACCTCAGCCTTGATTTTGGTGCTCAGGCCTCTGATGTGTGACATAAATCCATAATTTTCTCTGAGGCTTCCAACTGAGCCATGGCTAACTCTTATAGTGTTTCTGACAGTCTTACTCCTTCATCGTCCAGTACTTCCCTGGAACGAAGAAGCTACAACATCTTCTCCAGAGCCTTCAACATGTCACTGACAATGACGAGCATCTCGCCAAGGCCATCCCCATGACCCCACTTCTTGCCTTCAAACAACTGCATAACCTCAAACAGACCATTGTTTGCAGCAAACTACCCAGCCTTCAGAAGAACAGTGACCACGAAACCATGCAACCCTGTAATTGAGGCATACAAGATGATCAGAGGGTTAGATAGGGTGGACAGTGAGAGCCTTTTACCTCGGATGGTGATGGCTAACACGAGGGGACATAGCTTTAAATTAAGGGGTGGTAATTAAAGGATGGATGTCAGAGGTAGGTTCTTTACTCAGAGCATAGTAAGGGCGTGGAATGCCCTGCCTGCAGCAGTTGTGGACTCGCCAACTTTAAGGGCATTCAAATGGTCAGTGGATAGGCATATGGATAACATTGGAATAGTTTAGGTTAGAGGGTCATTAGATTGGTTCCACTGGTGCAACATCGAGGGCCGAAGGGCCTGTACTGCGCTGTAATGTTCTATGTTCTATGACACAGCAACCTCTGCAAGACATGCCGGATCATCGACATGGTTGCCATCATCTCACGTGAGAACACCATCCACCAGGTGCATGTACATACACTTGCAACTCGGCCAACATTGTCAATCTGATTCGCTGCAGGAAAGGACGCTATGACAACGGATGAATGAACACTGCTTTACAATCACCAGGCAAGAGTGTTCTCTTCCTGTTGGGGAACACTTCAGCAGTCACTGACCTTCATTAAGCATTCTCCAAGGTGGCCTTCAAACACACCAGAGTAAGTGAGCAGAGACTGATAGCCAAGTTCCGCGTGCATGAGGACGGCCTCAAATGAGATCTCGAGTTCATGTCATGCTATCTATAACCCCCACGACTCACCTAGGCTTGCAAAATCTCCCTAACTGTCCTGTCTGGAGACAATACATATCTCTTTAACCTGTGCTTAACCCTATCTCCATTCATATTGTCTGTAAATTTAAGATTTGATTACCTGTAAAGATTCACATGCCAACCATTATTTTGTAAATTGAGTTTGTGTCTTTATATGCCCTGTTTGTGACCAGAAATCCCACTCACCTGATGAAGGGGCAGCACTTTGAAGGCTAGTGGCTTGTGCTACCAAATAAACCTGTTGGACTTTAACCTGGTATTCTGAGATTTCTTACTAACTCTTACAGCCAGAGCTGGAAAAAGAAATGTGCTTTCACTGGGAGATGTATTGTAGTTTCAGACATGAGTGTTTGCTGTGGTTTGTGGATACATTTTTTAAATAGACTCTGTTTGTAGGGTAAATATAATTTATTTGCTATAAAATCCCCTCCTTGCTTTTAGTCGTGCTAGTCCTCAAATGCATTGGCCAACACAGTGAATCTTATTATTGACATGTCAGCCAGTCACTCTTTCAATGGAAATTTACAATTTTGCTGGGGGTCCTTGCTGCCATTCTCAGTAAAATATCAAGGGCAGTTGCTCTCATTTCATCTCTTGAGTTCTGCTCTGGTGTCCATGTTTGGACTAAGCCTGTAATGGGGTCAGGCACTGAGTGATCCTGGCAGAACCTAATCTGAGCAGCAGTGAGCAGGTTATTGTTAAATGAATGCTGTTTAATAGCACTCTTAGTGGCCCCTTCCATCACTTCACTGATGATTAAGAGCAGATTGATGGGATGTGAATTGGTTGGGTTGGATTTCTCCTTTTTGTGAGCTAGACACACCTGGACAATTTTCCACATTGTCGGGTCGATGCCAGTGTTGTAACTGTACTGGAAGAGCTTGGCTAAGGAAACGGCAAATTCAGGAGCCGCTTAAAGTGTTCAGCACTATTGCTAGAATATAGTCATGGCCTTTGCAATATTCGGTGCCTTCAGCCACTCCTTGGTGTCGAGTGGAGTGAATTAAATTGTCTGATGGCTGACATTTGTGATGTTGGGGACCTCCATGGGGGCCGAGCTGGATCATTCACTTTGCACTTCAGGCTGAAGCTGGCTGTAAATATTTCTTACCTTTTGCACTGATGCTAGATTTCCCCATAATTAGGGATGGGGGTATTTGTTGTGTCTACTCCTCCAGTGAGAATGTTTAATTATTCACCACCATGTCTGCTGGATGTAGCAGATTGGCAAAATTTAGTTAATTTGTCCTAGACCCTTGGTGATCTGATCCGTTGGTTGTGAAATTGCTTATCTCTGTCTATTACCTGTTGATTATGTTATTTGACGTGCAAGTAGTCATTTTTACAAACACCTGGTGCTGCTTTTAGCCTGGTCTCCTGACGGCTTGGTGGTAATGGTATAATGAGAGATATACTGGACCATAACGTTACAGATTGTGGTTGAGTACAGTTCTACTGCTGCTAATGGTCCACAGCACCTTAGGAATGCCAAGCTTATAGCTACTAGCTCTGTTCTGAATCTATTCCATTCAGTACCATACAACATGATGAATGCTATCTTCATGTAAGTAAAAAGTAAAGTATATTTATTAGTCACAAGTAAGGCTTACATTAACACTGCAATTAAGTTACTGTGAAATTTCCGTAGTCGTCACATTCCGGCACCTGTTCGGGTCAATGCACCCAACCAGCACGTCTTTTAGACTGTGGGAGGAAACCAGAGCATTCGGAGAAAACACACACAGACATCGGAGAATATGCAAATTCCACACAGACAGTGACCCAAGCCGGGAATCAAACCCAGGTCCCTAGCACTGTGAGGCAGCAGAGCTAACCACTGTGCCACCATGCCATCCTAATTTCTTCACTGTCTTTAATGTGAAGACTGGACTTCATCTTCACACGCAACAGCCAGGCATAATCATACTTGACAGAGAATGAACTAGACCCTTGCATTAGCATCCCTGGATATGTTGTGTCCCACCAGTAGGACAGACCCACCAGAGGTGGTGAGACAATACTATCATAGTGAGTGTTGTATCTGTAACAGGTCGATTGCTGAGGGTAATGCCGAGATAGTTTTTCCCGTTGTTGGTTTCCTCACCACCTGTCAAAGGCCCATTGTAGCCTCGACCTGAGCAGCTCAATCAGTAGTGGAGTTATCAAACCAGTCTTGGTAATGTGCATTGATGTTCTCCAACAAGGGAACATTCAGTGACCTTGTTACTGTCAGTGTTTCTTCCTAGTGATGTTCAACATTGAGGAGTTCTGGTTCATCAGTTGAGGGAAGGTGGTAGGTGGTAATTTTCAGGAATGTTTGGTCTGATTCCTTGAGGCTTTTTGGGTCCAGAGTCAATGTTGGGGATTTCCATGGCAACACCCTCCTGACTGTTTAACACTGTGCTGTGGCTTTATCCTGGGGTACATCCTGGAATGGGATATACCCCAGGGATGGTGATAGTACTGTCTGGGACAAGGCTTGATTTCTGTGAGTATGGTACAAATTCCCAGGTGTTGGCGAGGAGGACTCTGCAGGCTTGGCAGGCTGGAGCTGTAATAATTTCTAGTACCAAAGTCAATGCTGGGTGATTGGTCTCGTTTTATATCTTCAACTTTTCTGCAGTGGCTTGGCACTTGGCTCGTTGTGCCTTTTTAGAGAGAGGATGGTTGATTCAACCATATGGTTTTGATCTGAAAGCTATAATAGAGATATGCACTAAGCCAAGAATTTTAGTATTTGGACATTCCATATTATTCTATTCAGATTTTGATCTACTAATGCTTCAGTTTGAGTGAGTATTTAATGGTCCAGATTTTCTAGTTTCTGTATTGTTGGGGACCAGATGCACAATTGAGATATGTGTTGGAAATCTGTGAAAGTCCTGATGCTCACACCTCTGTGGGAAATTTACAGGAAGTGTCAGCTTCTGTTGGGTAATTCCCCTGTTCCCCAGGACTCTGATTCTGAGTTGAAGTCAAGGACTTTGGAAGTTTCTGATGTACTCACCTGTATAGTTAGGCAGGAAATGTTAAACATTAAAACTTAGTCTACCGTCTGGGTAACTGCACAACTGGCCACCCATACACTCACCCTGCACTCTAAACTATTCACTGACCGAACCACTTTTCATCATCTGACTACCTCCATGATCGCCCCCAACTGTGCCTGCAACCATCCCCCTCACCCCACCCCACTGACAACCCAATTATTACCCGACTACCTGGCTTTTGTACTTGTATTCTTGGAATCCTCAACTAAAAGTAAAAATCATATGTTTTTAACACCAGCTTAATATATGACACAGGTAATGTGAATATTTGCACAGTTTACACTAAAAGAAAATTCTAGGTCATATTTGATGTGGCCATTTTTGGAGAAATTTCAATGCAGCAAGGAAATAGACATGAACAGATGAAATGTAGTTTTTATTAATGTTATTTTCACTAAGGGAATGACATCCCCAGGTTCCCCCTCAGTGTAAAATCACTGTAATGTAGTTGGGCACAGAATTGGGGCAAGCTGTATCAGTTTCCCTGCTGTCGTTCCCCATTTTTAGATAGTGATGTTCTGTATCGCGTCTTATGGATGTTAAACTGAGGTGGTGGCTCCTCCCATGTTACTATTCAAAGAAGAGCTGGGGAGTTCTCCTTGTTGGCCTGGTCAATATTTATCCCTCAGCCAGCATCACTAAACTATCTGTAGGACCGTGATATGGGTAAATTGGCTGACACCTTTCCTTCGTTCCAACAGCAACCACATATCAAAAAGTATTTAATTGGGTGTAAAATGCTTCAGGATGTTCTGAGGTCATAAAAAATGTCTGATCAGTTAAAGCAATGTAACCAGTAAAGCACCCATCATTGTTCATAGCCATCACTGGACATTCTCCCATCTCCTACAATGAGATTACCTTAACCTACAGATATCCCAGTAGTCTTTGTGCTGGGAGGATATCCAACACCACCTCATCCACTTACCATCTCACTCAGTTACCACTCAGCCACCCTACCCACCTGCCTACCCATCTACCCACATCTCCACTTAACTACCCAACCTATTGACTCATTCATCCAGTCACCCATTCATTAACCTCCAAAGACTGGACATTTAAACTTACCAAACAATAGTTATTGCTGTAACAAGGGTATGTGTCTGGCGTTACCCTGATTCTATTCCCCTTTGACAGAGTTCCGCAATGTACGTTGTATTCTCAGAGAAGCCAAGCTCAGGAAATCCTGGAAGCAATGCAGATTAGTGTCACGTTGGGGAAATGTTCCAGTTTAGAGGCAGTCTGACAATGCCTGCTGCTCCACAGAAGATCCAAGCCACTGTGTACGGGGATGTGAATGTTGATAAGTTTGCTGTGGAGTATTACAAATTTTATTAATATTTGAGTTATAGAGTCATAGAGGTTTACAGCATGGAAACAGGCGCTTCAGCCCAATTTGTCCATGCCGCCTTCTTTTTAAACCTCTAAGCTAATCTCAATTGCCCGCATTTGGCCCATATCCCTCTATACCCATTTTACCCATGTAACTGTCTAAATGCTTTTTAAAATACAAAATTGTACCCACCTCTACTACTGCCTCTGGCAGCTCGTTCCAGACACTCACCGCCCTCTGTGTGAAAAAATTTCCCCCTCTGGACAATTTTTGTATCTCTCCCCTCTTACCTTAAACCTATGCCCTCTAGTTTTAGACTCCCCTACCTTTGGGAAAACATATTGACTATCTAGCTGATCTGTGCCCCTCATTATTTTATAGACCTTGTTAAGATCACCCCTCAGCCTCCTACGCTCCAGAGAAAAAAGTCCCAGTCTATCCAGCTTCCCCTTATAACTCAAACCATCAAGTCCTGGTAGAATCCTAATAAATCTTTTCTGCACTCTTTCTAGTTTAATAATAGCCTTTCCATAATAGGGTGACCAGAACTGAATTCTAATCAAGATCCAATGTGCCTTCTGTTTAATTTCCCTCAATTTCAGTCAGAGGGAGATAGATCCTAGGACAATAACTAGATTAGATGCCCAATCTGACCTTCAAATGAAGGATTTAAATCAACTAGAATTATCACCTTCTCCTTGATAGATTTCTTACAACTATTTCTTAAAAAGAGTGTAATTTCTCAGATGTTTTCATAAGGATCCGGGTGAAACTTGTAAATAAATGGTCTCTCACCACAAGAGAACTGGAATGGGAGTTCACAAGTGGGATTTGGATAAATCCCAAAATGAAAAGATAGCTAGTTCTTCTTCTATTCAAGAATCCTAGGTTTAGATATTACTTGGCCAGATGTACCATTTCAAAAGAAAGCATAAATGTCCTGCAAATATTAAAGTCACATTAATTGTTAAGTATTGGATTCGCAAAGTTTAAAGCAGGTTTGAAGTCAACCAATGAGAATCACAAGAATGTGAAGGTTTGAGTTTAAGTTGATTTATTTATAATGAATTTTGATGTTGTATAATCTATGGTTCGGTAGAAAATGTTCATTTGATCATCAATAGATGTCCTCAAATTAATATTCCACATTTGGTGAAAGGACCACTCCTTATAATCATAGAATCATACAGAAGGAGGCTGTTTGGCCCATCAGGTCTGCACCGACCACAGTCCCACCCAAACCTTATCCCCCTAACTCCATTTACCCTGACTAATCCTCCAGACGCTAAGGGACAATTTAGCATGGCCAACCCGCACATCTTTGGAGTAATGAGGATGCCCATTCAATTTCCGGGAAATACTTTTGATTTATTCCTGAAAATTGGACTTTACATAACAATCATGTTGGCCAATGTTGCCCAGTGAGGTAGTATTCAGCAAGATAACTAAGACTTGAGGCCTGGCATTTTTATATCTGATTGTGGGTTTAATTATCAGAGGAACTACGGATATGTTAATGTACTGGCAAAAACCATTGCATAGAATGTTTTAGGTGTGTATGTGCGTGTGTGTGTGTTTCTTATCAGTGAATTCAGATTGTTGTGAAGGGTGTTAACTTTGTGTTTGTAGCTGGTTTTGGCCCTTGTTCAAATATATTTCACTGTGAGTTTACCAAAAGTACCTTAATTTGACATTGTTGTGACCAGGTGAGAAAGGATGAAATGGCTCCCCTCAATCTCTTCTGATGGTCACATGGATTTGCCTTTTTAAAATCAGAATGTATTTAACTATTAAGCAATAATGACACACTCACACACACTCACACACACATACACACACACACACTCACACACACACACACACTCTCACACACATACACATACACACACGCACACACACTCACACACACGCACGCGCACACACGCACGCACACACACACGCACACACACACACACTCACACACACACTCTCACACACACACTCACACACACTCACACATACACACACTCACACACATTCACACACACACTCACACATACATACACACACACACACTCACACACACATACACACACTCACCCATACACACACACACACGCACACTCACACACACACTCACACACGCACACACACGCACACACACTCACACACTCACACTAAATGCTGCATTTATTATGAGACTTCAGTTCACTGGCAGGTTTCTGATAGAGCTGGAACAGACTCAACACTGGGGGTGATTCTCCCAAAAGTGCTGAGTTGGTGAGAAAGCTGGTTTAAATCCAGACTGTTTTTTCAGCAACTTCTGACCCGAATCTCCGTACTCAAAACTGAGGTCATAATTGTGACTCTCATTAACAGCTGGGTGAGTGGGGCATATTCGCGCTGGAGTCTGACAGTTCTGGAACTCTGTGCATACACAGTGGCCCCGATATGTCAGTCCCGGTCTTCGATCGCTGGCCAGCCCAGACCCTCGCACTACTGCCCCTCCAGCCCACCCTGGGCCAGGCCGGACCATCCCTCCATCCAGGAGCACCCCGATGTCCAGCCCACCCCCACCCAGCAGTAGCGATTCCCCCACCTCAGCAGACCTCCCCCACTGGCCCCCCCCTCACCTCCCGGAGACAGACCCACGCCCCCCTGCAGACTACCTGCCCCCCCAATCTGCCCCAACGCTGGCCTCCCTCCAACCATGACTGATCCCCATGCAAGTGACAGTGGGACCCCCACCCCCACCAGTTGCCCACAATAAGCCCCACCCCTTGCTACTGCTGGTGGGCAATGCCAAGGTCCCCCTGGGCATGGGCATTTTGCTCTTGGGCAGTGCTGGGGGACAGGCTGGCAATGCCAGGGTGCCCACGCCCAAGGGGTACCAAATCCCTGCCACCCAATTGCCCCCCTCCGGCTGGGTCTCCCACTGGTTCCCCAAATGTGGGGGGTTACTCTTAACCCCGCCGGAGTGAAATAATCCTGGCAGGGTAGGAGATGCTATCAAGCCCAGCAATTTCCACGCCGGGCCCAATAATGACATTTAAACTACTTTTAAAATACATTAAAATCACTTATCTCTCTTCCTGTTGGTTTCCAGCGCGGTCCCGACAGAGCCTGTTCTCTGTCTGTGAGAGACACGCATGCAATGACCAACATGCAATTCTCCCATCCCAATGTGCCAAAAAAAACATGCGTGTCGGGATGGGAGAATGGCCCCCATTAATTCTATTTCTCTCTCTATAAATGCTGCCGGCCCGGCTGAGTAGTTCCAGCATTTCCTGTTTTCTCTTTACATTTCTGGTTGAGCTAGTTTCTTGGGCACTCTGCTGATTCAGAGAGAGGGAGTGGGGGGGGCGGGGGGGAGTGGAGAGTGAACCTCAGCATGTTTCCTCTGCTGAAGATTTCACCGCCTGTATCACTGACAATCTTTCTCCAGTGGCTAGGCAGTCTTACCTAAAATATTATACCTATTGTGTATTTGCAAGAGGTTTTGGATGGGTCTGCCTGTGGCAGTCATTATTTCCGTATCCAGCACATTGCATTTTAATGTTTCTTCATCAAACAGTTTCAAGCTTTGCTGGGTGTTTGGATTATAGGAAATGACCCTCTTCACACTCTTCTGTGGGTAACTTTTTGACCTCTCACCTTTGACTTGAAATGTAGCCTTGCATTTTGAGCAGTTCATTCTGTCCCAGTTCAAACTGCAAACTTTCCAGTCAGTTGTAGGTTGAAAAATAATACTTTAAAAATACTTTAAGTGACAATATTCCCGTATTAATTCCATATGATCTGACCCTCTTCCTTCATAACATATCAGAAATAGTTTGTCGGTAGGTATATCAGCTTTTGTTTCATACGTGGTTACTGGAATATTTTGTATTGACAGGGCTTCCAAATCATCCCGAATCAATGAAAATCCAGACCTTTGCACCTGGATGGCACATTCCAATTAAAACTTCCCTTTTGAATTGGGAAAAGACATTGGATTAACATCAGTCTGAAAAATTTCTTTTGTCCCCTCTTGAGACGGGGAGAATTTCAGTGCGCAATGAGAAACCATCTTCCGTGGCTCCTTTGTGTGGTTTTTAAAAGTATTGACTAAGAGTTCATAACATACTGGAACACAGCATGTTAGAGGGTTTAGAGAGGTACAGAAAAGATTTATGAGAATGGCCTCAGGATTGAGAGATTTCAGTCAGACAGGTAGATTGGAAAAGTTGGTCATTCTCTGTAGAGAATAGAAGATTGAGGAGCGACCTGATGGTGATGTTCAATTCATGCAGGATCTGGACGGAGTACAAATTGTTCTCATTGGCGAAAGAGTTGAGGACCACAAATTTAAAGTGCTGGCAAAAGAACCAAGAGTGACACAAGAAACAACTGTTTTCCATAGTGACTGGTTAGAATCTGGAGCGCACTGCTGGAGAGTGTGGTGGAGGTGTTAACTTAGTCATAGCTTTCAAAGCAAAATTGGATAGGGATCTGAAGAGAGAAGAAGGGCTTTGAGCTGATTTGCTTTTGCAGAGAGCTAGCATGAACAAGATGGACTGAATGACCTCCCTTCAGTGCTGTAACCGTTCCATGTGCTGGTTAGGTAAATTCTCCCTCAGTGTACCAGAACAGGTGCTGGAATGTGGCAACTAGGTGATTTTCACAGTAACTTCATTGCAATGTTAAGGTCAGCCTATTTGTGACACTGATGAATAAATTTATGATTCTATATGCGTAGAATTTACAGCCAAGAAGCAAGCCACTTTGCCCAACTGGTAACTGCTGGAATTTCTGTTACACACAAAATGTGCCCCATATTATTTCACCTGACCTTATTGGCAAGTCCTTTGAAGGATATCATTAAAGTTTCAGTAAACTGCGAGAGCGATTATATGAAATGCAATATGAAACTAAGGCAGCTATTTTCAACCCTCCAGGCTTTGGAGTCCCATCACCAATCAGATTATAATCTTTAAAAAGCCGATCAGTAATTACAACATCTTAATTCTAAAAACGTGTTAAAAGTGAAATTAGTTCATTTGCTTAAAGCTCAAAGTCTTTTCGGGAAACAGGATAGATTGTAGTTTATGAACTCATAGTCCAAACGGTGTTTATCAGCTCAGTAAATGCATTGACTTTGTGGCTGTGTGATTCAGCCCAGCGTGTATTTATATCAGGACATCATGTGATACAGGGTAAACAAATATTCAGGTTGGGTGTTGGCTCCAACACGCAAGTATTTGGCACTGATGCGGAAACAATCAGCTACAAAATCAGGTGATTCGTTCAAGGAAGTTTATTACTTAAGCAGAAAGTTTGGAAGGAGTCAGAAACAACACTGCCAGAATGAAAGACAGGCTGGAAGAGCTGAAGAAAACCGCAGAGGAGAGCTCAGTGGACAATGTATTCAGCGGAATCGATAATCCAGTGTTTGAAGAATCAGGTTTCAGCAAATTTGACCCATTTTTTAATGATGTTTCAGCCATTTCCTCAAACCTCAACAAACTGGTAAAGCTAGTTTACTTAATACAGAAAAAGCAAGCAAAGGTGCTCTGTGGGACTGCAAAGGACAGCATTTACAAGGAAAAGAAATGCCTGAAGGATGCAAAGCAAGAGTTTACTCGGCAGGTGAAGCACATTCAGTCACAACTGGATGGAATGAAAGCTGAGCTTTCACAGATACGGGACGATGAGCAGCTGTCGGTCGAATTCAGGATGCGCCAATGCCAGTTTAACGCACTGACAGCCCGCTATCAGGAAATCCTATCGTCTCACTATACTAAGGAGATTGAATACGTTGGTAGGTTGAAACAGCAGATCACCCGACAGACTCAGCTGGCGGGTTTGCAGCTCCAGGATGAAGATATTGACCACTTGGTGGAGAACTTTACACCCCCACAAATTGTCGGCCAGGACCTGGAGATCCTGAAAGCCAAACAGCATCTCGCTCTGGCCCAGGAGCGCCATAGGCAACTGCTGGTGCTTGAATCTCAGATAGCTGAACTTCAGGAACTCTTCCTCCACCTTGAGCTACTGGTGTCCGAGCAGCAAGATGTTTTAAACAGCATTGAGTATAACGTACTACGAACGGCTGACTACATTTCGCAGTCGAACGAGTATGTTAAAACTGCAACAAAATATCAGAAGAAATCGCGGGTTACTGCAGCAGCAGCAGCAATATTGGGCCTATGTGCTTGTGCACCGTGCATTGCAAAGTTGTCATCCTAAATCAATCATGCAGCGCATGGTTTTTGAAGCTGTGATCTTGGAAACTTACAAGTTCTTGGAGAGACTGCGATATTCCCCTTTACTTCCATCTGGATTGCAAGCTGCTTATCCACAGATTGCTATGCATTATTTGCCAGCACATTTATTTCTGCTTCGATGTACATACTGAGGATGAAGTATTTCCTCAATGGACACCAGCGACTGTGTTAATGTTTTCAGTAGGGAATCTAAGAACATGCCAATATTTATTTTGGATCACAGGAAAATGTCTCAGTATTTATGGGGGGACAGGCGGCTGGAGTTTGTGGGAACATGTTCGTATTAATCTGGGGATTTCTCCACAGTAGACAAGTGTAAAAAACACAACTACAGTTGAGAAGAAACAATTAGTCTACACCTGTGATGTTACATTTGCACCTTGTCCATGGGATATTTTTATACCATTAATAATTTCCTGGAGTTAAAATTGAATTTTCATTCTGTTTTGAAGATGATTTCCATCCATTTTGGGTGTTTGCCCTCCAAGCTCCTGGGAAAGCATTGAAAGCTTGGGTGAGAACCCAGTCTGCAGGTGCAGCAGGTGATCAAGAAGGCGAATGGGATGTTGGCCTTTATAGCGAGGGGGATAAAATATAAAAGCAGGGAGGTCTTGCTGCAACTGTACAGGGCACTGGTGAGGCTGCAGCTGGAGTACTGTGTGCAATTTCAGTCCCCTTATTTGCAAAAGGATGTATTGGCCTTGGAGGGAGTGCAAAGAAGGTTCACTGGGCTGATACCGGAGATGAGGGGGTTAGCTTATGAGGAGAGATTAAAGGCCTGTACTCTTTGGAGTTCAGAAGGCGGAGGGGGGATCTTATAGAGACATATAAGATAATGAAGGGGCTAGATAGGGTAGAGGTAGGGAGATTCTTTCCATTTAGAAAGGAAACCAGAACTAGAGGGCACAGCCTCAAAATAAGGGGGGGTCGTGGTGGCCGCAGTTTAGAACAGAGTTGAGGAGGAACTTCTTCCCACAGAGGGTTTTTGGTAGGCAAGGGAATTAAGGGTTATGGGGAGAAAGCGGGAAAGTGGAACTGATCCACTTCAGATCAGCCATGATCTTATTGAATGGCGGGGCAGGCTCGAAGGGCTAGATGGCCTACTCCTGCTCCTATTTCTTATGTTCTTAAGTTAGTGAATCTCTGGAATTCTCTGCCCATTGAAGTGGTGGAGGCTACCTCATTGAATATGTTTAAATTACAGGTAGATAGATTTCTGATCGATAAGGGAATTAAGGGTTACGGGGAGAGGGCGGGTAAGTGGAACTGATCCACTTCAGATCAGCCATGATCTTATTGAATGGTGGAGCAGGCTCGAAGCGCTACATGGCCTACTCCTGCTCCTATTTCTTATGTTCTTATGAAAAATATGGCTACTAACTATCCTAAATCCTGCCAATCTTTTTCACTGGTGGACCACTTACTTGCTATAATTTATTGTTGCAAATCTGCTTGAAGCTCTGGAAAGTTGTTTTATAATTCATGTGGGCATCGCTGGCGAGGTTAACGTTTATTGTCCATCTCTAGTTGACTTTAAAGGCAGTTGATGATGAGACCTTTTTCCTGAAGAGGTGTAGTTCTAGTTTCACAAAGCCCTTCAGCAGGGAGTTCTCAGATTCCAACACGGCAGCAATCAATTTGTGCCCACAGAAGTATGGCAGTGATTTAGAAAGAAATTTGGAGATAATGGTGTTCCTATTCATTGCTGTCCTTGGCCTTTTAGGGGCAGCACGGTAGCACAGTGGTTAGCACTGTTGCTTCACAGCACCAGGCTTCAATTCCTGGCTTGGGTCACTGTTTGTGTGGAGTTTTCACATTCTCCCTGTGTCTGCCCAGACTTCCTCCGGGTGCCCTGGTCTCCTCCCACATGCTGAAAGATGTGCTGGTTAAGTGCATTGACCTGAACAGGCACAGGAGTGTGGCAACTAGAGGAATTCCACAGTGACTTCATTGCAGTGTTAATGGAAGCCTTATTTGTGGCTAATAAATAAATGATGTTTTTACTTTAGGTGATGGAGGAATGGTATATGTGATCAAGTGGGAAGGAAAGGAGCAGGAACGAAAACTGCACAAATACTCATCTGCCCAGCGTGAACCATAGAACTATAGAATCCTGAGAGTGCAGAAGGAGGCCGTTTGGCCCATCGAGTCTGCATCAGCTGATCATTTTACACAGGCCCACCTCCCCAGCCTATCCCTATAATCCCATACATTTACTATGACCAATTCACCTAACCTACACACCTATTATATGTTCTTTTAAGTCTTGTACGTGTGCAAACTTAAGTCAACTTTTCCATGTATAAATTCTTTTGTCTATATATTGCAATGAAAATGACGGTAAACTCTCATTCCTGCTGCAGCATAATAATGCAGTTTCCAGGGGTATATTTACATAGGCAGTGTTCACTTTAAAAGTGAACATAGGAATTTTTAATCGAAATATGAAGGCAGAAATATATGGTATTAAAAAGGTGGCTGAACAGTGTCTGGCTATCCCAGTCCAATTATTTGTCGTATTTTAAAGTGGTCATAGAGACATAGAGATTTGCAAAATAGAAAAGAGACCCCTCGGTCCATCCTATCTGTGCCAGCCATCAAACACCTACCTGAATTGATCTCTATGTGTGCTAATACCACGGGAGAACTCCTAGTTTTAAACAATAATTTTTTCCCATTGCAATTTTTCAGCTCGGCTGAGGGATGTGTGAGTGCCAGTAAATGAAGCTGGAACTGCTTTAGTCATGGTGCAGACAGGAGCAGTCACTCCAGATGCTTTCTAGTTCAAGTAATTTTGCATTCGCTACATGTGCTGTTTATAAGTGACAAGAAATCACAACTTGAATTTGAATTGAGTATCCCTGGCCATCTGCCAATTTACCAAGTTGTGTTCCTGAAAAGTCACTTTTTCTTGTATAGTGAATGGTAACTTGAAAAGCATTGTTGTGATCAATCAGCCTTTACTACAGTCAAAGTCAAATGACAGGATCATGAAATTTGATGGCCAAAATCCCTCACTGGGACAGTAACACTGGGATTTGATATATTTGGTCATTGTTAACCAAAGGTTGTTAGAATAAGAATGAAAGAATAATTTGATCCCAAAAAGTGAGGAAAAATCTTGGAATTTCTTGTAACAGAAACAGAATTTGACCTACCTGTCACCTTGGGTTTAAGTCTGTAATCTAACAATGGGCTGAGTAATCAAGTGTATGAAGTCTAAAGATGCTTCTGTCTGTATGTTGCTACACGATTATTCAATGTTAAAACTTGTGGACCAGAAATATTTATAAAGTGTGGAACAGTTAATAGACTGAATGAACTTCCAAGTAATGTGTTAAAGGCAAAATATTCTGGACTCACTTGATGGTGTGGTGAAGAGGATTGTAGGTTGATGTAGGAGCATGACCTAGATGGCCAAATGTCATCTGTACAATATGCACTAAATGAGGTAGAACTTGAGTTTGTGTTGTTAAGGTGTGGACACTGGCTTTACGAATACAACAGCCGAGATATCACCTCTTATTATTTAATTTGAATTTGTGTGAAGCACCCTGAGCTCATTTTAAACACAAAGACCATATACATTTTGTGAAGTCTTGTGTGAATTGGACAATTCCAGAGCACACTGATCCTGACTTTCCATTCATTAACTTCAGAGCTCACAAAGCTTCTAAAACCATCCTTCCTCATCTATCTCAACCCATCCGCAGCCTTTGACATGGTCTGACCATATCATCCTTCTGCAACACCTCTCCACCATTTTCAGCTGGGTCGGCCTGCACTCACCCAGTTCCATCCTTACCGAAGTAATTGTCACCCTTTTCAATGGTTTCTCTTCCTGACCTTGTAATGTTGCCCCTGGTGCCCCCTCCAATGGCCCCTTGGTGACATCACCTGAAAACACAGTGTTAGTTTTGACATATACTCAGTGGATATCCAGCTCTACCTCACACCATCTCTCTGGACTCCTCCACTCTGCTAACTTATCAGAGTGCACATCCAGTAATGGAGAAGCAGAAGTTTCCTCCAATGAAATATTGGGAAGACTGAAGCCATTGTTTTCAGTCCCTGCCTCCGTACCTGGGCTATCGATTCCTGCCCTGTCCTTGGAAACAGTCTGAAATTAAACAAGACCTTGCTGTTATATTTTAATCTGAGGTGAGCTTCCAGCCACAGATCAGGGCCATCGCTTTGACCGCTTATTTCCACTCCTGACTTTGAGCCTGTCTTAGCTTGTCTGCTGCTGAATCCCGCATTCGTGCCTTTGTCACTTTTAAACTTGGCTATTCCAAAGCAATTCCAGCATTTCCCACATTCTACCCTCCTGCAGCCTAAAGTCATCCAAATCTCTTTTCCTGGCATCCTTACACTTTCCAAATCCTGTTCTCCCATCCCCCTGATTATCTCCCAATTTTTAGCACCCCCTTTGATTTTTAAATTTTCATCATTGTTTTCAAATCTCTCCATTGCTCTATCTCTGCAATCTCCACTAGCCCCACCACCTTCTGTAATCTCTACTCATCTAATTTTGCCCTCTTGGCATTAGTCACCTCATCATTGGCAGCCATGGCTGGGTCTTACACTCTGGAATTCCTATCCTAAACCTCTCCAAATGCCTATTTCACTTTCCTTCTTTAAGACACCCCTTAAAGCCTATCTGTGTGACCAAGCTTTTAGTCATATGACTGTATACTCCTTATATGGATCGATGATATTTTCTTTTGTATGTCCCTGTGAAGTACCTTGGGATGCAAATTAATTTGAACCTGCTACACATTAATACCCGTTCTTGTTGTTGAAATCTTCCACAATTACCTAATCTGTGTTGTAGTGTAGGGCCTTGTAATATAATGAGCCTCTCGCCGTAGCTGCACAAGCCCTGACACTGGGGAAGACACAGCAGTGGGATCGGAACCTACTCCCTCAGCGCTGTGCTTTTACCTTTACTATCAATGACAGGAAACACCGTAAGAAGCTGAAAGAGTTTGTAGAGGATGACGTCAGCAAGCAAAGACACAGAAGAAGTTAAACACTGAGAATGGATTGTGTGATGCACGGATTAGCATAACGGCAGTGTTGAGCAAAGTCTAGGAGCTGAGGTGAGAAGTGTTTTGAAGATGAAAAGAAGCATTCCTAGAATGAAAGAAAAAAGTAAAGTTTATTTATTAGTCACAAGTAAGGCCTACATTAACAGTGCAATGCAGGTACTGTAAATTCCCCTCAGCGCCACACTCCAGCACCTGCTTAGGGTCAATGCACCTAACCAGCGCATCTTTCAGTCTTTGGGAGAAAACTGGAGCACCTGGAGGAAACCCATGCAGACATGGGGAGAACATATAAACTCCACACAGACAGTGACCCAAGCTGGGATTTGAACCCAGTTGTGCTGTGAGGCAGCAGTGCTAACCACTGTGCTATCCTTAAATCCAAAGATGTACAGATTAGGTGGATTGGCCATGCTAAATTGGCCCTGGTGACAGGGGAACTAGCAGGGTAACTATGTGGAGTTGCAGGAATAGGGCCTAGGTGGGAATCTGGTCGGTGCAGATTTGATGGATCGCATGGCCTCCTTTTGCACTGTAGGGATTCTATGATTCTATGAAAACAGAGGAAGGGAAATTCTGCTTGAGGTTGACCAGGATAATAAAGAAATGTACTGCCTGTGTATTCCAATTAACCACTGTTGGCATAATCTAAAATTTAATTTGCATTGGAAATCTCATCAGAGGTTATCGTCCTCCTAAACGTTCTAATAACTCTCAGCCTTTATAATCTACGTTTTACTGAATTGCAGATATAGATGCACGAAGAGCAGTTAATATAAAATGTGGCAGCAGCTTTCTTAACATGGGCTTGAGATAAGTGATTATTCAAGATGTCTTCA
Organism: Carcharhinus amblyrhynchos; assembly: GCF_965287045.1. Classification (NCBI taxonomy): domain Eukaryota; kingdom Metazoa; phylum Chordata; class Chondrichthyes; order Carcharhiniformes; family Carcharhinidae; genus Carcharhinus; species Carcharhinus amblyrhynchos. The sequence goes on from NC_137327.1 coordinate 138,799,627, forward strand.
GGCATCAGATTCTCTGGATTTAAATCATTCTCAGGATATGGACAGTGCTAGAAAGGTCAACATTCATCCCTAGTTGCCATAAGAAGGTTGTTGAGAATCTTGTTGAATAACCCAGAGTAGTTTGATGTAACCAGGTGCTGGGCTTTGGAGGGCATTTAAGAATCACTTCCATTGATATGAAATTTAAATTACGTAAATACCAGACTGGGTAAAGACAGAAGCTTCCTTTCCCTTAACAGCATTAGTGAATCTGCTGGGTCTTTCTGATAATCCAACAACTCTATGGGCACTATCGATGTTGGAAATCTGAAATAAAACAGAACTGGGCACTTGCTCCACCACTGGAGCATTTAGAACATTCAGATTTTGCCTGTGGTCATCCAAGTCAGATTCTTGCTCATTTTACTGACCTCCTGCCCTGAGAAATCCATCCACTGGGCCAGTTGAAGCTGATGAATTGTTCACCTCGATATCAAGTTGTAACTGTAGCAGTAATGGTGGCAGATTGGTTAGCACAGCTGCCTCACAGTGACATGGACATGGGTTCAATTCCCAGCTTGGGTCACTGTCTGTGTGGAGTTTGCACATTCTCCCTGTGTCTGTGTGGGTTTCTTCCCACAGTCTGAAAGACATGCTGATTTGGTACATTGACCCAAACAGACACCAGAATGTGGCAATTAGGGGAATTTCACAGTAACTTCTTTGCAGTGTTAATGTAAGCCTCACCCGTGACTGATAAATAAAATTTAAGTAACTGTGTCTCCAAGCAGAAGAGTAAAAGAAATCTGACATTGTGTCTGGTTCATGCTTTGTTTAACAATGCCCTTGTGAAGCACCTTGGAATGTTTTGTTAGTTTTTGTTCAAATTTCAGCCGAAAATAGTTGCTCAATTCCTGGAGGGAGAGGTGAGCCACAGATAGGGTTTTCCAGCCTCTCTGCGGGGTGTTTTCTGATGATGGAGGTGGCTCACCATTAGCTGCTGGCAGGATTTTCTGTCCCGCTATTTGTGTGATTTGCCCATCTACCACTGGGGAATTTCCTGGGGGGGGTTGGGGGGGGGGACACTTTCAGCAGACCAGAAAATCTTGCCCATCATCTATATCAGAGATGACGAGGCTACCAAACAAGCCAAGCTGACATTGAGATTTTGCTGCCAACACCAGGAGAATTGGATATGAGAGAAGTGGGTTATGCCGGCTATGTTGGCCCACATGGTTGATCTGCCTATACTCACATTCATAAACTACGTGAAACAGCAGACACAATAAACATGGAATCAAGAACCAAAGGTTTCAGGAGGCAGGAGAAGAAAAGTGAAAGGGAAGAAACATGCACACAAAACCTTGTGTCTCCTCTTGGTCCAGTATTATACTCAGACTTGGCTGAGGGGTAACAGTTGCACCATCTGAACTTAAATATTGAAATTAATGTTCAAAACCAATGGATAAGTACAATGTCATCCCTCTGTAAACTTTGACTTTGACAGGTAGAACCTGGATTAAAATAATAGATAGGAATGTTATGGGAAGTTATTAAATCATTGAATGAAAAAGGTTAGAGAGTTTAAACCAAGACTGTGAGGTAACATCAGTTAGGTATTAGATATACCACAAAACGTGAAGACTACTTGGTTCTAATGAGATTTAGGAAAGCAAACTGGGTTCGAATTGCACTTGTGTGTTATCATTTAATTGATTTTCACTGATTAAAGTCCAGTAATTATTTTCCAACCTAATTAAAAACCAATTTCCTCCCACAATTGAGAGAAAAGTAACCCACAGACCACAATCAGTAAGGATAGGCAACGGCACCTCCTCCACAATCATCCTCAACACCGGTGCTCCACAAGGCTGTGTTCTCAGCCCCCTACTATACTCAAACATCTATGACTGGCCAAATTTCCCACCAGCTCGATTTTCATGTTTGCTGACGACACCACCGTAGTGGGTCGGATCTCAAACAATGTTGAGATAGAATACGAGAATGGGATAGAGAATCTGATGAACTGGTACAGCAACAATAATCTCTTCCTCAATGTCAATAAAACGAAGGGGATTGTCATTGACTTCAGGAAGCATAAAGCAGAACATGTCCCTGTCTACATCAATGGGGATGAAGTAGAAAGGGTTGAAAGCTTTAGGTGTCCAGATCACCAACAACAATGGGATGGATAGGATAGAGGTGGAGAGACTCTTCCTGCTCAGAAAGGACAGTAGGACTGGGGGGCACAGCCTCAAGATAAAGAGGGGGCGGTTTAGAACGGAGTTGAGGAGGAACTTCTTCACTCAAAGGGTGGTGAATCTCTGGAATTCTCTGCCCGTTGAAGTGGTGGAGGCTACCTCGCTAAATATTTTTAAGACGCGGGTTGATGGGTTTTTGATAAGAGAGGGGATTAAGGGTTATGGGGAGAGGGCGGGAATGTGGAACTGAGCCATGACAGATCAGCCATGATCTTATTGAATGGTGGGGCAGGCTCGAAGGGCTAGATGGCCTACTCCTGCTCCTATTTCTTATGTTCTTATGTTCTCTCCTGGTCCCCCCATACTGACACTATAGTTAAGAAAGCCCCACTGATGCCTCTGTATTCCCAGAAGACTAAGGAAATTTGGCATGTCAGCTACGACTGTCACCAACTTGTACAGGTGTACCACAGAAAGCATTCTTTCTGGTTGTATCACAGCTTGGTATGGGCTCCTGCTCTGCCCAAGACCGCAAGGAACTGTAAAAGGTTGTGAATGTAGCCCAATCCATCACACAAACCAGCCTCCCATCCATTGATTTTGTCTACACTTCCCACTACCTCAGGAAAGGACCTCACATATCCCAACGTTCTCTCTTCCACCTTCTTCCATTGAGAAAAAGATACAGAAGTCTGAAATCACGTACCAACTGACTCAAGAACAGCTTCTTCCCTGCTGCTGTCAGACTTTTGAATGGACTTACGTTGCATTAAGTTGATCTTTCTCTACACCCTAGCTATGACTGTAACACTACATTCCGCATTCTCTCGTTTCCTTCTCTATGAATGATATGCTTTGTCTGTATAGCGCGCAAGAATCAATACTTTTCACTACATGTTAATACGTGTGACAATAATAAATCAAATTAAAAATAATAGTTTCTTGAGGAGACAGGTATCCCCCCACTCCCGAGCTCACGGGTGGGACCTCAATGGACTCTGTCCTTACCAGCGATCAGGCCTGCTCCCTATTGATGCGGACTAGCTTTCAACCCCCTGGTGGGAACCTCTCAGATTTCCATGTGGCAATCAGCCTCACGCTGATTTCCAGCATGAGGTTGATTATGATTTAAAAAAGGACCTGAGAAAGTTGGGATCAGCTGGATGCCAGTCGCCAGTCCCACTGAAAGCCCCCATTGATATTTCCCAGCTCACTGCGCTGCTTGAACAGAGCAGCGGGCCAGGAAAATCACCTCCTATATGTGCGCAGCTCCAGAGCTGGTGCTCGGCAAGGAAAGAAACCATGGCGATGGATTTTGGACGTCTAGATCCTCAGGCCCTGTTCTGATGACTGCATTTTTTTAACTTTCTACCTAAACTGCTGCTGCAGGACCTCATCACTCTTCCTGCCTATGTCGTTAGTACCAATATGTACCATGACTTCTGGCTGTTCACCCGCTCCCTTCAGAATGCTTTCTGTCTGTTCAGAGACATCCTGGACCCTGGCACCAGAGAGGCAACACACCATCCTGGACTCTCTTTCACATCCACAGAAGCGCCTATCTGCTTCCCTAACTATGGAGTCCCCTATAACTATTACTCTAGCCCTCTTTGTCCCTCCCTACTTAACAACAAAGCCAGCTACGGTGCCATTGCTCTGGCTGCTGCTGCTGCTTTTATCTCCTGATAGGCCACCTCCCCCAACAGTATCCAAAATGGTATAGAGAGGGGGACGACCACAGGGGATTCCTTCTGGAGGTCACCCATCTACCTGCCTGCATCTGTGGTGTGACCACGTCTCTAAAGCTCTTATCTCTTATCTATGATACTTTCCATCTCCTTCATACTCCTAGCTGCTGCTCCAACCTATCCATGCGTTCTGTAAGGAGCTGCAATTGGGCGCACTTCCTGCAGACATAGTTGTCCGAGACGCTGGAAGCATCATGGACCTCCCACATCTCACATGTGCAGCATTTAACCCCACTGACCCACATTTTGAGCATCAGTTAAATTATTTGAGAAAATATATAAAATTCTTACTTTCATTTTTTTCCGGTCAGGATAATGACTGGATCCACAATAAGAAGTGTGTGGAGAGTGATATCCCACATGCTTCTTCTGTCTGAGCTCCATTAATCAGTGAAACTCTCTGACCAGCAGCTATCATTAGACTTTTGCACCATTTCCTCTAACTGTTGTTACAGTGGGTGGACACCAGCCGCTCCCTCCTCCCAAAAACCCATGGAAAATTTCCAGTCATTGTTCTTTGATTTTAATCTTTTAATCTGGAATGTAAATAGTGATATGCTGGTGAGCCCTAGAAAAAAGGCCCTCGGTGTTATGCCGAGCTTTGTTCAAAGATGGACTGTTGGGGGAGGTGGCCTATCAGGACATAAAAGCAGCAGCAGCAGCCAGAGCAATGGCACCATAGCTGGCTTTGTAGTTAAGTAGGGAGGGACAAAGAGGGCTAGAGTAATAGTTATAGGGGACTCTCCCCAGTGCCCTACCATTAACTGAGTAACTCCTGCCCTTGTTCAATCCACCAAAATGCATCACCTCGCATTTGTGTAAATTAAACTCCATCTGCCATTCGTCAGCCCACTGGCCCAATTGATCAAGATGCCATTGCAATTGGTGATAACTTTCTTCACTGTCCACTATGCCACCAATCTTCATGTCAGCTGCAAACTTACCAACCATGCCTCCTGTATTCTCATCCAAATCATTAATATAAATGACAAATAACAGTCTGCCCAGCACTGATCCCTGAGGCACACTGCTGGTCACAGGCCTCCAGTTTGAAAAACAACTCATAGAATCATAGAAACCCTACAGTGCAGGAGGCCATTTGGCCCATCGAGTCTACGTTGACAACAATCCCATCTAGGCCTCATCCCCGTAGCCTTACATATTTACCACACTAATCCCTCTAATCTACACATCCCAAGACACTAAGGGGAAATTTAACATGGCCAATCAACCTCACCTGCACATCTTTGGACTGTGGGCGGAAACTGGACACCCGGAGGAAACCCATGCAGACACGGGGAGAATGTGCAAACTCCACACAGACAGTGACCCAAGCTGAGAATCGAACTTGGCTCCCTGACGCTGTGACGCAGCAGTGCTAACCACTGTGCCACCATTCTCTACACCTCTGGCTTCTGTCAAGAAGCCAATTTTGTATCCATTTAGATACCTCACACTGGATTCCGTGAGATTTAACTTTATGCAACAACCTACCATGTGGTACCTTGTCAAAGGCCTTGCTAAAGTCCATGTAGACAACATCAACTGCACTGCCCTCATCTACCTTCTTGGTTACCCCTTCAAAAAACTCAATCAAATTTGTGAGACATGATTTTTCACTCACAAAGCCATGCTGACTGTCCCTAATCAGTCCTTGTATCTCTAAATGCCTATAGATCCTGTCTCTCAAAATACCTTCCAACAATTTACCTATCACAGATGTGAGGCTCACTGGCCTGTAGTTCCCAGGCTTTTCCCTGCAGCCCTTTTGAAACAAAGGCGCAAAATTTCCCATTCTCCAATCTTCAGGCACCTCACCCGTGACTATCAATGATTCAAATATCCTCCCGGTCTGCTTCACAGTGACCCTCACTTCCTTCACACTCCTATTGGTCTCAGCAGGGGAATTCTCCCTTTTATCCTGGCTGATATCCAACCCTTAACCAACAACACGAATAGCTGGTCATTATCATCTTCTTGATTGTGGAATCTTGCTATGTGCAAAGTCACTATTGTGTTTCATACATGAAAATGGTGATCAATCCATGTCACTTTATTGACTTTAATTTATTTTTGGAGTTCGTGGAAATGTACTTGCTGGAAAAATAAAATATTAAAAGTTTGGACTGGAATGCTTTCCATGTCTGCTGCTCACATTTCCCTCGCAGTTCAACAACTGCCCCTCTCTTGGCAGCCTTTATGCGTCTGATGGTTGTGAAAGCAAAACAGAGTCTCTTTGAATTGCTGCAGAGATTTGTTCTACTTTACTTGAGGGAGTGTTGTGAATGAGTCATTCCCATGCCGGATACACTTTGTATGATGGATACCTGAAACAAGATACCGGGAAAGGAAGCCAGGATTGCATCAGCAACAAATCACAAACTGAGCGTTAAGCCAGATGTTGAATGTGTGATTACTGCTGAAAAAACATCAGACATTTAGGCTACTGCTTCAGATTGATGGCTTGAATGGGGGAGAGAAATGGTTTGACTTGATCTGTTGGTGTTGTGTGGGTCAGTTGCTTGGAATTATTTATTGTTTTGTCCTATCTGCTGGTTTTTGTGTTTTATTTCAGCTTCCCATTCATAGTTCAGCATGTCAGCAAATGGGGTGCAATGTGACATTTTTAAGGAGTATCAGCACTGCACATGCACACACCTCTGTCAATGCTTTGATTTGATTTGATTTATTATTGTCACATATATTAGCATACATCCGAAAAGTATTGTTTCTTGTGACAGACAAAGCACACCGTTCATAGAGAAGAAAAGGAGAGGGTCACAGCTAGAGTGTAGAGAAAGATCAACTTAATGCGAGGTAGTTTCATTCAAAAGTCTGATGGCAGCAGGAAAGAAGCTGTTCTTGACCTCAATCTTTTGTATCTTTTCCCCAACAGAAGAAGGTGGAAGAGAGTATATCTGGGCTGTGTGTGATCCTTAATAATGCTGGCTGCTTTGCCGAGGCAGTGGGAAGTGTAGACAGAATCAATGGATGGGAAGCTGGTTTGCATGAAACATTCACAATCTTTTGTAGTTCCTTGTGGCCTTGGGCAGAGCAGGAGCCCATACCAAACTGTGATACAACCAGAAAAAAATGCTTACTATGGCACATCTGTAAAAGTTGGTGACGGTCATAGCTCACATGCCAAATTTCCTTAGTCTTCTGAGAAAGTAGAGGTGTAGGTGGGCTTTCTTAACTATAGTGTTGGCATGGGTGGACCAGGACAGGCTGTTGGTGATCTGGAAACCTGAAATCATGAAGGTCTCAACCATTTCTACTTTGTTTCCATTGTCGGAGACAGGGGCATGTTCCCTTCTACTATCTCCTTCGCTTTGTTGACATTGAGGTGCAATATGACACTTCAAAGGAGGACCCACATTGCACAAGCACAAACGATAAGTCAAACTATTGGTTTAGTTTGAAAGGTGTAGATTCCTCAGCAATCTCTGAAAACAGTGGGTGTGACTCTGATCCCCATGATACCCTGCCACCTTCACCACCAACTGGGCAAAACAATTGGCAGATGGAGTATAATGTGGGAAAACAATGTGTGAACTTTTCTACTTTGGCAGGAAGGCTAGAAAAGCAGCAGGCTATTTAAATGGAGAGAGATTGCAGAACTCAGTAATACAGAGGAACCGGGTGTACTGGTACAAGAATCATCTAATGTTAGTATGCAGGTACAGCAAGTGATTAGGAAGGCAAAGGGAATGTTGGTGTTTATTGCAGCAGGAATAGAATATAAATATGGGGAAGTTTTATTACAGTTGTACAAGGCCTTGGTAAGGCCACATCTGAAGTAATGTTTAGTCTCCTTATTTGAAATAATTGCTTTAGACACAGTTCGGAGAAGGTTTACTGGACCCATCCCTGGGATGGAAAGTTGAACTGGTTAGACCCTATACCCATTGGAGCCTTTTGTCCATTTAAAAGAAAATAATTTGATAAAGTAGCCAAGATGACAGAGGGCCATATGTATATATTTTCCTTCATGCCTTCTGACGATGACAATGGTTATACATTAAAACAGTTGTGATTCAATTTTGAATTGCAATGACTGTTGTTACTTAGGCACCATTTTAGGCTGGCAATATCCTCCACTCAGCGGGAGATGAGGGATCAATTGTTCCATTTTATTGATGGACGGTGAAGCCCATACACTGGGACAATGATATTCCACAAATACAATATCAACAGACCTCCAATGTTCCATTAAACCGTGAGGGTGCTTTGTTTATCATCTCACCTCTGACAGTACAGCACTCCCACAGTAACTCACTGGAACTTTGGACTACGCTCCCTCTCAAAATCTGAATATGGGCCTCAGACCCTCAACCTTCTCAACTTAAGGGCATGATATTACCAGTTGAGCAAAATGGAAATCTAAGTTTCCTTTATTCGTCCTTTGGCCCTTTTTATGTCCTTTCCCACTTGAAGTGTTGATGCCCAAAGGGATAGGGATGTTCTTGTTCATAAATTGCTGTAAACTAACAGGTAGATGCATACAAACAATTAAGAAGGCAAATGATATTTTGGCCTTTATTACCAGAGGATTTGAGTCCAGGAGCAAAGATGCCTTGCTGTAATACCTGGAGTATTGTGTGCAGTATTGGTCTCCTTACCTAAGGAAAGATATAATAGCCAGAGAGCGAATGCAACAGATATTCGCTAAATTAATTCCTGAGACCGAGAGATTGTCTGACAAAGGAAAATTAATAGACTGTAAAGCTTATTTATTAGTCATAAGTAAGGCTTGTGACTAACAAAGTTACTGTGAAATTGCCCTTATCATCGCAGTCCAACACCTGTTCAGGTCAATGTACCAAACCAGCACGCCTTTCAGAATGTGGGAGGAAGCCAGAGCACCCAGAGAAAACCCACACAGACACAGGGAGAACATGCAACCTTCACACAGGCAGTGACCCAAGCAGGAATTGAACCCAGGCCCCTGATGTTTTGAACCAGCAGTGCTAACCATTGTGCCACCAGATCCTTTATGCTCTGGAATTTTGAAGAATGAAAGGTGATCTCATTCAGATGTACAAAGCTCTTATAGTGTTCAACGGGATAGATGCCAGAAAAATACTCCCCTGTTTGTTTTGTCCAGAACCGGAGGGCACAGACTCAGAGTAAGATGTAGGCCATTAAGGCAGAGTAAGACGTAGGTAATTCAGAGTTGTGAATCTTTGGAATTCTCTATCCCAGAGGCCTGTGGAGGTTGTGAGTCATTCAGTATATTCAAAACAGAGACCTCGATACCTAGATACCAATGATATCAAAGGATATGGAGATAGGATGGGGCAGTGGCATTGAGGTAGATCAGCCATGACCTCATGGGGCCGAATGACTGATTCCTGCTGCTTTTCCCAAGTTCCTACGTTCCGTTATGCTTTGTTCATCCTCTTTCGTATTCTTTCCCAACATTCAGAAGCTCACATGAGTTTTAAATCATCTGAAGCTAAGATTAGTAGATAATTACCTGACTGCGGTTCTTTGACTGAAAGAAAACAGTTGTGCCTGAAACATGATCCCATCTACTTTCCCATTCCGTGTGAGGGAGAATCCGTTCACTCAGTCGACACTCCAAGACAGATTTGGTTTAAATTAAATATTTCTCCTGGTTTTTGAATTGAATACGAACGAGTAATTAGGCCTTGTTGATAGCAGCTGCCTTTTGGATTGAACACACAAAAACCAAAAGAATCAATAATAGTTTTTCACACAAATCTCTCAAGCAAAGCAATTGCTTTTAAACATCCACACAATTGGCATTAATTAATTATGGTACCTCCCGTCCATCTCGATCCTTTAAATGACCGATATGGTCCAGGATTCTCCCAAAAAAACAGGCAGGGAAATGAAAGAATTTCTGGCCTATTTTTGGCCGTACTTACCTGAACAAATGTCCCACACTCTGTGTATCACAGAGAGCCCCAGAGAGATTCGTTCCGGTAAAGGGGGTGGGGGGGGGGTCTTCATTCCACTGGAGAAGCTGGCAGCACGGTGCTAAGAAAGTCACTGCGCATGTGCCAATCTGTCGATGTCTCTAATATGCCCTGGCCCTCTGGCCCTGCACACTTGGCATTGCCCAGTGTCACCTTGGCATTGTCTGGTGCCTGGTGGATAGTGCCAAGATGCCAGGCTTGTAGTTTGAGTTGGATTGGGGAGGGCGGTGGGGGTGGGGCAGGATTTGGGTAGGTCAACAATGGTGGGTGGGGTGGGGGTCAGATAGGCCAGCGATTAGCTGGGGGGTGGTCGGGGATAATATTGGGAAGGCTAGCGATTGGGAGGCTGACTGTGAGTGGCCAGCGCACACGCACCATGACTTTCTTAGCAGTACACTAAGTGCCGGCGAGTGTCTCCCCCCTGCACCAGGAAAGGTTCTCATCAGCAGGATTTACAACTGTTGCCCACTAACGGGCACCCCTGCCCCGGACTTCTCCCAAGGGACAACAAATTTCTCTGTCCCCACCAATGGGGTGAGCACGCCAGTTCCCCTTTAGTGGGGAGCAGTTGTAAACCCTGCTTTCCTGGTACCGGGGCAGGGTGGGGGTGGGGGGGGGGAGGTGGGGTGGGGGGGGGGGGGAGACACGAGTAGGCCTGGAAACCACCATACCGGGCCCACTAATCAAATGGATTTTGACGTGGTAATCAACACCAGGCCAGTTCCTGGGACAAGGCTGATTATGCGGGAAGAAAAAGGCATAGGAGACTCATGATTGGCCGCTGGTTGTGAGCCCCGCTGGTGGCGCCCCCGCTGCCGTCTCCTGGCCCACTGCACCACTCGAGTAATGTACAGCGGGCTGAGAGAATCCCGGCCATGGTCTACATTGTTCCGTGGGAGCACTGAAGAGAGGCTGCGATTTGCGAGTGGAGAGCTTGTGGGTGAGTACAGCGACTTTTTCCTTCTTTTAAAAACTAACTTTGTTTAGTGAGTTTAGTGGGGGTTTTTTTTTGATTGTTTTAAGTTTGACCCCGGAAGTAGTCACGAGGGCACTCGGGTCAAGTTTTTTTTTCACCCGACTATAAATTAGACCGGAGGGGTTTCCCGATACTCTACACGGGTAGAGTATCCCAGCCCTCCCCCCTCCCCTAACCTAAAAAAGAGAGAGAGAGAGGGGATCTGTCTGAGAGCAGGTAAGACTGCTTTTGTTTTTGTGTGTGCTGTAAGGGCTTTGGCTCACAGGGCCAAGAGATAAGGTAAGTTATAAGTTTATTTTTACTTTGGGTTGCTATAAGGGGTAAGTATGAGTGTGAGACCTGTATGTTGCCGCCAATGCAACATGTGGGAGGTCTTGGAGACTCCTGGCCTGCCAGACATCCACACCTGTGCTCGGTGTGTGGAGCTGCAGACCCTACGGAACCAGGTTAAGGAGCTGCAAATGCAGCTCGAGGACCTTTGGCTCGTTCAGGAGAGTGAGGAGGTTATAGAAAGGAGCTATAAACAAGTAGTCACACCAGGGCAACGGGATGAGGGCACTTGGGTAACTATTAGGAATGGGAAAACACGGGTGATGGAGAGCACTCCGGTGGATGTCCCCCTTCAAAATAAGTACTCCGGCCTGAGTACTACTGGGGGGGACAGCTCATCTGAGGGAGGAAGCGGTGGCCAGGTCTCTGGAGCTGAGCCAGTGAGCCAAAAAATCAAAAAGGGAAGCAGAAAGGTAGTATTAATAGGGGACTCCACAGTGAGGGGGGGCGGACAGGCGTTTTTGTGGACGTAGAAGGGAGTCGCGGATGGTGGTTTGTCTCCCTGGGGCTGGGATTCGGGATGTCTCTGGGCGTGTCCCAGACATCCTGAAAGGGGAGGGTGAGGAACCAGAGGTTGTAGTACATATAGGTACTACTGACGTAGGCAAGAGGGAGGCGCTCGTGAAAAGGGACTATAGGGAACTGGGTAGGCAGCTGAGGAAGAGAAAAGCGAAGGTAGTAATCTCAGGATTGCTGCCTGTGCCACGGGAGAATGAGGGAAGAAATGAAATGAGGTGGAGGGTGAATGCGTGGCTGAGGGACTGGTGTAGAGGGCAGGGATTTCGGTTCCTAGATCACTGGGACCTCTTTAGGGGTAGGTGGGACCTGTATGGTAAGGACGGGTGGCACTTAAATACCAGGGGGACTAATATCTTGGCGGGAAGACTGGCTAAGGCTACCGGGGGGACTTTAAACTAGAAAGGATGGGGGGAGGGAACTGTGATGGGGAAACTGGGACGGAGGAGGCTCGCTCCCAGGTAGGGGAGGACCGCAGGCAGTATGGGAGGGAGGTTAGACAGGCGGTGGAGATGGGAAATGCCCAGACTGAGGGGCTGAAGTGTATATATTTTAATGCAAGGAGTGTAGTGAATAAGGTAGATGAGCTTAGGGCGTGGATTGCTGTTTGGGATTGTGATGTAGTGGCCATTACGGAGACTTGGATGTCTCGGGGACAGGACTGGGTACTTCAGGTGCCAGGCTTCAGGTGCTTCAGGAAGGACAGGGAGGGTGGCAGAAGGGGTGGTGGAGTGGCACTGTTGATCAGGGACAGTGTCATGGCTGCAGAGAAAGAGGATGTTGTGGAGGGACTGTCTACAGAATCTCTGTGGGTGGAAGTTACAAACAGCAAAGGGTTGAAAACTTTGCTGGGTGTATTCTATAGGCCGCCCAATAGTGACAGGGAAGTTGAAGTGCAAATAGGGAAACAGATTCTGGAGAGATGTTTTAATAACAGAGTTGTCGTGATGGGAGACTTCAATTTCCCAAACATCGACTGGAATATCCCTAGGGTAAGGGGTTTGAATGGGGAGGAGTTTGTTAGGTGTGTTCAGGAAGGTTTCCTGACACAGTATGTGGATGAGCCTACGAGGGGAGAGGCTGTACTTGACCTGGTACTGGCGAATGAACCAGGGCAGGTGATGGATCTTTCGGTAGGAGAGCATCTTGGAAATGGTGACCATAATTCTATCTCCTTCACAATTGCATTGGAACGAGATAGGATCAGGCAGGCTAGGAAGGTGTTTGTCTGGGGTAAGGGGAGATACGAAGAAGTCAGGAAGTTACTTGGACAAATAAACTGGAAGGAGGCGTTCTTAGGGAAAAGTACCGAAGGAAGGTGGCGGATATTCAAGGAATGTGTGTCTGGAGCTCTGAATGACAATGTTCCGATGAGACAAGGGGGTTTTGGTAGGTCGCGGGAACCGTGGTGCACAAAGGCTGTGTTGAACCTAGTCAGGAGGAAAGGGAAGGTGTATAAGAGGTTCAGGGAATTAGGAGAGGTTAAAGACCTTGAGGAGTATAAGGACTGTAGGAAGGAACTTAAAAGGGAAATTAGGAGAGCCAGAAGGGGTCATGAGAAGACCTTGGCGGGTAAGATTAAGGAGAATCCCAAGGCCTTCTATAAATATGTGAAAGGTAAAAGGATAAGAAGAGAAGGGATAGGACCTATAAAAGGTGAGGGGGGAAAGGTTTGTGTGGAACCAGAAGAAATGGCAGAGGTGCTTAACGAGTACTTCGCCTCAGTATTCACGGTGGAAGCTGATCTGGGAGATTTTGTTATGGATTTGCAGCAGATGGAAAAGATTGAGTACGTGAATATTAAGGAGGAGGATGTGTTGGAACTTTTGAATTCTATCAAGGTAGATAAGTCGCCTGGACCAGATGGGATGTACCCCAGGATACTGTGGGAGGCGAGGGAAGAGATTGCAGAGCCCCTGGCGATGATCTTTGCGTCGTCAATGGAGACGGGAGAGGTTCCGGAGGATTGGAGGATTGCGGATGTAGTTCCTATTTTCAAGAAAGGGAACAGAGATAGCCTGGGAAATTACCGACCGGTGAGTCTGACCTCAGTAGTTGGTAAGCTGATGGAGAGGCTTCTGAGGGACAAGCATGGATTTGTCAAGGGCAGGTCGTGCCTTACAAGCCTAGTTGAGTTCTTCGATAATGTGACTGAACACATTGACGAAGGAAGTGCCGTGGACGTAGTGTACATGGACTTCAGCAAGGCGTTTGATAAGGTCCCCCATGCAAGACTTCTTGAGAAGATGAGAGGGCATGGGATCCAAGGGCCTTTGGCCTTGTGGATCAAGAACTGGCTTGCCTGCAGAAGGCAGAGAGTGGTTGTGGATGGGTCTTTTTCTGAATGGAGGTCAGTCACCAGCGGAGTGCCTCAAGGATCTGTTCTGGGACCCTTGTTGTTTGTCATTTTCATAAATGACCTGGATGAGGAAGTGGAGGGATGGGTAAGTAAGTTCGCTGATGACACGAAGGTCGGTGGTGTTGTGGATGGTCTGGAAGGATGGCAAAAGTTGCAGCAGGACATAAATAGGATGCAGGACTGGGCGGAGAAGTGGCAGATGGACTTCAACGCGGATAAATGTGTAGTCGTCCATTTTGGCAGAACCAACGGGATGAACGAGTACACTATCAAGGGCAGAAGTCTGAGTAGTGTTGAAGAGCAGAAGGATCTTGGGGTCCGGGTCCACAGGACTCTTAAATCGGCCTCGCAGGTGGAGGAGGTGGTCAAGAAGGCGTATGGTGTACTGGCCTTCATTAATCGAGGGATTGAGTTTAGGAGTCGGGAGGTAATGCTGCAACTTTATAAGACCCTTGTCAGGCCTCATTTAGAGTATTGTGTGCAGTTCTGGTCGCCTCACTATAGGAAAGATGTGGAAGCTATTGAGAGGGTACAGAGGAGATTTACAAGGATGTTGCCTGGACTGGGAGGCATGCCTTATGAAGTTAGGTTGAGGGAGCTGGGACTCTTCTCCCTGGAGAGACGAAGGTTGAGAGGCGACCTGATAGAAGTTTACAAAATGTTGAGAGGAATAGATAGGGTGGACTCTCAGAGGCTATTTCCCCGGGTTGAAATGGTTGCTACGAGAGGACACAGATTTAAGGTGCAGGGAGGGAAGTTCAGAAGTGATGTTAGGGGTAAGTTTTTCACTCAGAGGGTGGTGAGTGAATGGAATCGGCTGCCGTCAGTGGTGGTGGAGGCGAACTCGCTGGGGTCTTTTAAAAGACTTCTGGATGAGTATATGGGGTTTAATGAGATTGAGGGTTATAGATAGGTCTGTAGGTTGGTAGGTGTTGATGTGATCGGCACAACTCGTGGGCCGAAGGGCCTGTTTGTGCTGTAGTGTTCTATGTTCTATATACTGATCAGGGGAGAGGAGGGAACAAGGGGGCATTTCAACTTCTTTCCAGCAACTCCTAAATTGAAGTGAGTTTTAAACATAGAACATAGAACACTACAGCACAAACAGGCCCTTCGGCCCACGAGTTGCGCCGATCACATCAACACCTATCTATAACCCCCAATCCCATAAAACCCCATATACTCATCCAGAAGTCTTTTAAAAGACCCCAGCGAGTTTGCCTCCACCACCACTGACGGCAGCCGATTCCATTCACTCACCACCCTCTGAGTGAAAAACTTACCCCTAACATCACTTCTGTACTTGCCTCCCCGCACCTTAAACCTGTGTCCTCTCGTAGCGACCATTTCAACCCGGGGAAATAGCCTCTGAGAATCCACCCTATCTATTCCTCTCAACATTTTATAAACCTCTATCAGGTCGCCTCTCAACCTACGTCTCTCCAGGGAAAAGAGACCCAGTTTCCTCAACCTAACTTCATAAGGCATGCCTCCCAGTCCAGGCAACATCCTTGTAAATCTTCTCTGTACCCTTTCAATCGCTTCTACGTCTTTCCTATAGTGAGGCGACCAGAACTGCGCACAGTACTCCAAATGAGGCCTGACAAGGGTCTTATAAAGTTGCAGCATTACCTCCCCACTCCTAAACTCAATCCCTCGATTTATGAAGGCCAGTACACCATACGCCTTCTTGACCACATCCTCTACCTGCGAGGTGGTCAAGAAGGCGTATGGTGTACTGGCCTTCATTTTTGGAGTTTGGTTTTGGAGTAAGGAGTTGGATTAAGGGTTTGTGCATTGGCTTTGTAAAGGAATAAGATGTTTAAAAAATATGTCACTTCCCTGTACAGCATGTCTTTGTTTTCCAGGAAAGTCAGTTGTGACGAGATTAAAACATGACGCTAATGCTAAATGAGGACAAAAGAATTAATCCTATCTTCTGGATTAAGTTAATGGCTGGGCTATTACATAATTGGACCTTTGTCAGTTGCCATAACAATGATACAGCTTTAAAATGCCAGGAGATTTCTTGATGAACTAAGACCATGCAGGAATTCAAGAGTTTAATTCTTTCTATGCTTCAAGAAAGACTTAAATTCACCTTTGTTCTAGGCTATTAAAATACTGGCCCCAATCTCTATGTTGAAAGCACTGTCACTGACATATACCTTATGGAAACAATACAAGGCCCAGCTCAGTATGGGTTAATTTGTTATGTATAAGAAGTAGCACTAAACCTGTCATCATTCATTACACCTGAGTGTTGGACATAATGCAGCTGCAAGGTCTAACCTAATAGGTCCTGCAACATGTTGTGAACAGGTTGCTGAAGGGAAAGCACTGAATCTATCCCTCTTCTAGATGTGCCACCCTGTGGTACTGCAGTACAGGTTGGTATACTAATGATTTCTAGACGTATTCATGGGCATCTTCAACCTGTCTTTACAACAATCTGAGGTCCCTATCTGCTTCAAGAAGACAACTATCATCCCGGTACCAAAGAAAAGCCAAGCAGTGTGGCCTTAATGACTATCGACCGGTGACTCTGACATCCATCATTATGAAGTGTTTCAAAAGGTTAGTCGTGGCACAAATCAATTCCAGCCTCCTGGACTGCCTGGATCCATAACCGTTTGTCTACCACTACAACAGGTCCACAGCATCTTCCTGGCCCTGCACTCAATCCTGGAATTGAAATCGGGTCTCTGGCACTGTGAGACAGCAATGCTAACCACTGTGCCATCATAGATAGGGGATTAGGAGAAGTAAATAAAAGGCTAGTGACAATCGAAACAGCTTTTTTCTGTCCAGACTGTCTGAAAATTCAAAATGAGTGCAATGCCAGTGACAGAGACCGCAGTTCTGCTTTCACCTACAGTCTCATACATTTCCTTCCCTTTGACTCTAACTATGACATTACTCTTAGCCCCAACATCAAAATAAAAGGCACAGAAAAATAAGCATTTCAAACCGCCTTTATAAATGAAATGATCCAAAGTCAAATATTCATCTTCTTGCCAGTTCCTAAGTGTCTGTCTTACATATCTTTGCCTTCCCTAGTTGCTCCTATCCAGCTCCTACCCTAGTGGGTACAACATGGCTGGTGAAGCTGCTGACTCCAGATGTTCCATTAGGATGACCTGGAGCCTAGGAGGGCCTGACTGTGAATTGCACCATCTCATCGTGGGCTGCAGCAGTCTAGATGTGGAGATGCCGGCGTTAGACTGGGGTAAACACAGTAGTCTATGCAGTCTGTGCAGACTAGTTGGGCATTTTCAGAGTGACAGTCTCTGCTCAACGATTCTGCATTGTTGTGTGATGACACACATGAGGACGGCCTTAGCTGGGATCTTGGGTTCATATCACACAATCTGTAAACCCCACAACTTGCCTGAACTTGCAAAATCTCACGAACTGTCCTGTCTGGAGACAATACACATCTCTTTAACCTGTGCTTAACCCTCTCTCCACTCACATTGTCTGTACCTTTAAAACTTGGTTACCTGGAAAGACTCGCATTCCAACCATTATTTTGTGAATTGACTTTGTGTCTTTATATGGCCTGTTTGTGAACACAAGCCCTCACTCACCTGAAGAAGGAGCTTGAGGCTCCGAAAGCAAGTGCTGCCAAATAAATCTGTTGGGCTTTAACCTGGTGTTGCGTTGCTAGAACATGCAGACTCCCTTCCTCTGGTTAACTTCTGCTGCCTCTGGTTTTGTGCAGGAAGATAAGGGTAAGGGTTAGGGCCAAGTGTAGGATTATATTGAAGGTGACATACTTGTCACAATTTAAGAACTCTCTGTGGTGTACAATTTGTAATGTGTGGGTGCGAGGCTTGTAACAATGCAAACTGTATGAGGGTGTGGTGGAGTGTGTCAACCTCAGGTATGAGTCATGATTGATTGAGATTGTTGATGGTTGAAGTGATGAGGGCGAGGTGCTTTGAGCAGCGTGTAAGGCTAAGGCTTTGATAAGGTTCACCATGGAAGCCTTCTGCAGAAATTGCAGATGTATGGGATTGAGGGTGACTTAGGAAATTGGATTAGGAATTGGCTAGCGGATAGGAGACAGAGGGTAGTGGTTGATGGTAAGTATTCGACATGGAGTTCAGTTACGAGTGGTGTGCCTCAGGGATCTGTTTTGGGGCCACTGCTGTTTGTAATTTTTATAAATGATCTGGATGAGGGTATAGCTGGGTGGATTAGTAAATTTGCTGATGACACCAAAGTCGGAGGTGTGGTAGATAGTGAGGAAGGGTGTCTTAGTCTACAGGGAGACTTGGTCAAGTTGCAGAGCTGGGCCGAGAGGTGGAGGATGGAGTTTAATGCGGAAAAGTGTGAGGTAATTCACTTTGGCAGGAATAATGGATGTGTAGAGTATAGGGCTAATGGTAGGACTCTGAATAGTGTGGATGAACAGAGGGATCTAGGTGTTTGTGTACATAGATCCCTGAAAGTTGGGAATCAAGTAGATAGGGTTGTTAGGAAGGCATACGGTGTCTTGGCGTTTATTGGTAGGGGGATTGAATTTAAGAGCCGCAGCGTCATGTTGCAACTGTACAAAACTCTGGTGCGTCCGCACTTGGAGTATTGTGTGCAGTTCTGGTCCCCACATTATAGGAAGGATGTGGAGGCTTTGGAGAGGGTGCAGAGGAGGTTTACCAGGATGTTGCCTGGTATGGAGGGGAGGTCCTATGAGGAGAGACTGAGGGATTTGAGGTTGTTTTCGTTAGAAAGAAGGCGGCTAAGAGGGGATCTTATTGAAACATATAAGATGATTAGAGGTTTAGATAGGGTGGATAGTGATAGCCTTTTTCCTCGGATGGAGAAAGCTAGCACGAGGGGGCATAGCTTTAAATTAAGGGGGGGGTAGTTATAGGACGGATGTCAGGGGTAGGTTCTTTACCCAGAGGGTGGTGAGGGATTGGAATGCCCTGCCTGCTGCAGTTGTGGATGCGCCTAGTTTGGGGGCATTTAAGAGATCCGTGGATAGGTTTATGGATGGAAAGGGTTTGGTTTAGGTTAGAGGGTCATTGTTTTTTAACTGGTCGGCGCAACATCGTGGGCCGAAGGGCCTGTTCTGCGCTGTATTGTTCTATGTTCTATGTTCTAAGGCTGTCGTTTGTAGGACATTTGAAGAAACATTCACTGATTTTGTTAGGTGATTGAATTTTTTTTGCAGCACTGCATCCAGCTTTGACCCAGACCTTGATTCCTGGCATCGAGCTTCATAACTATCTTCTGCCTGCTCTCTGAGCATCTATGAAGAACGTGTTTGGGCTTTGCAGCTCAGAATCAACAATCTTTCCTTAACTGGACAGCAGTTCCAATGGTGGCCTCTGGTGACCATCATCAGGAAACTGCCTCTGTGGTCTGACTGCCTTCCTGCGTTTATTAACAGAGGGTTTGAGTTTAAGAGCCGTGGGGTTATGCTGCAACTATACAGGACCTTGGTGAGACCACATTTGGAATATTGTGTTCAGTTCTGGTCACCTCACTATAAGAAGGATGTGGAAGCATTGGAGAGAGTGCAGAGGAGATTTACCAGGATGCTGCCTGGTTTGGAGGGTAGGTCTTATGAGGAAAGGTTGAGGGAGCTGGGGCTTTTCTCTTTAGAGTGGAGGAGGATGAGAGGGGACTTAATAGAGGTTTAATGAGGGAAATTGATAGAGTGGACGTGCAGAGACTATTTCCTCAGGTGGATGTAGCTATTACTAGGGAGCATAACTATAAGGTTCATGGTGGGAGTCGGACACTTTAGAAACTTTCAAGCGGTTATTGGATAGGCACATGGAGCACTCCAGAATGATAGGGAGTGGGATAGCTAGATCTTGTGTTCAGACATAGCTCAGCACAACACCGAGGACCGAAGGGCCTGTACTGTGCTGTACTGTTCTATGTTCTATGTGCTCAGCACTTTCACTAGGTCCCGACATGCAGCAAAATCCTGATCATTGAAGCAGAAGGCTGGGGGTTCGAATCCCACTCAGGGTTTTGAGCGACTGACTCTCCAGAGTGTTACTGAGGGAGTGCTGCACTGTCTGAGTTACTGTTATTTAGATGAGACATTACACTGAGGCTCCGTCTCATAGATGTAAAAGATCCCTTGGTATTTTGAAGAGTTTCCTCCAATGGCTTGGCTAACATTTATCCCTCAACTAACACCACGTAAACATATTATCTGGTAATTTAACTCATTGTTTCTGCATGCTTGCTGTATGTAGAATGTTTGCTATCTTTGTTAAAGAAGTACTTCATTGACTGCTAATTGTTGTGGAACATTTTTGGATGGCATTATGATTAGCACTGCTGCTTCATAGCGCCAGGGACCTGGGTTCAATTCCTGGCTTGGGTCACTGTCTATGTGGTGTTTGCATGTTCTCCCTGTGTCTGCCTGGGTTTCCTCCAGGTGCTCCAGTTTCCTCCCACAGTTTGAAAGATGTGCTTGTTAGGTGCAATGACCCGAACAGGTGTCAGAGTGTGGCGACTAGGGGAATTTCACAGTGACTTCATTGCATTGTTAATGTATGCCTTCCTTGTGACTAATAAATAAACTTTTCCTGCACCTGATGTTGCACTAAGGCAGACTTTCATCTGTTTCCATATCTGGTCATTCCTTGATCAGGTCACTAGTCATATAGATGATCTGGAGGAGGGAACCGAGTGTATGGTGCTGAAATTTGCTGATGACACCAAGATTGGGGGAAAGGCAAATTGCGCGGAGGGTGTGGAGAGTCTGCAAAGGATCTAGATAGGCTGGGCGAATGGGCCAGGAACTGGCAAATGGAATTTAATGTTGGCAAGTGCGAGGTGGTCCACTTTGGTAGGAATAATGGTAGGAAGGACTATTACTTAGTGGCGAAAAACTGCAGCAGGCGACGGTGCAGAGGGACCTGGGGTCCTTGTGCATGAGTCGCAAAAACCCAGCCTGCAGGTGCAGTAGGTGGTCAGGAAGGCGAATGGGATGCTGGCCTTTATAGCGAGGGGGATTGAATATAAAAGTAGGGAGGTCTTGCTGCAGCTGTATAGGGCATTGGTGAGGCTGCAGCTGGAGTACTGTGTGCAGTTTTGGTCGCCGCACTTACGCAAGGATATTTTGGCCTTGGAGGGAGTGCAGAGGAGGTTTACTAGGCTGATACCGGAGTTGAGGGGGTTGAGCTATGAGGAGAGGCTGAATAAACTAGGCTTGTACTCGTTAGAGTTTAGAAGAATGAGGGGAGATCTCATTGAGACGTATAAGATGATGAATGGGATGGATAGGATAGAGGTGGAGAGACTCTTCCCGCTCAGAAAGGACAGTAGGACTAGGGGGCACAGCCTCAAGATAAAGGGGGGGCGGTTGAGAATGGAGTTGAGGAGGAACTTCTTCACTCAAAGGGTGGTGAATCTCTAGAATTCTCTGCCCGTTGAGGTGGTGGAGGCTACCTCGCTAAATATTTTTAAGACGCGGGTTGATGGGTTTTTGATAAGCGAGGGGATTAAGGGTTATGGGGAGAGGGCGGGAATGTGGAACTGAGCCACGACAGATCAGCCATGATCTTATTGAATGGCGGGGCAGGCTCGAAGGGCTAGATGGCCTACTCCTGCTCCTATTTCTTATGTTCTTATGTTCACTGGGGGTGCCACTCTAATGGAACAGGAGTCTCTCCCACTCTTACTGCCAGGCATTGGCATGTCTGGAAGGAGTTGCAGGTTAATATGCTCAATTGGTTTGAATTCCTGAGCATGATAGGTGCTATATAAATGTAGGTCCCTATTTCCTTATTTTTGTCCTCATTCCTTTCTTCCTTTTGACCCAGAGATTTAATCTACAGATGTGTCACTTTGGTGACAAAATGTACTTTGAAATAATGAGTGAAATTTTATTTTAGTTTGTGCAGGCACAATCTGATATTAGTAAATGATTGTACTCGGTACTCCCTTACTGGGAACTAACAAGAAACTAATGACTGTACATGAAACCCAATGCTATTTATTACGTCAAAGCTACCTCACTGATTGGGTAGTGACCTTTTTTATGTAGTTTGTTGCCTGCGTTTAAGGTGGATCCTTTTGAAATTCATCTCTAAAGGCGTATAGTCAGCTACTCCCTGTGAAGAGTTAAAGGTTAGTCACTACATAATAAGTATGTTATCGGAATCCAAGATTATTCAATGTACGTAACAACCTAACAATGAAATGAACGGACTTAACACTGGAATAATTTCATCCTCAGCACATGCGTAACAAGCCAAAGCAAAAGGAATCTCTTAATTACAGTGTATTTTCAGATGACATCTCAGATTATGCAGCGTCTCTCATAGTCTCTGTAATGCTACATTAGATGATGTGAACACCATGGTTTAATGTATCAAATCTTGTAAGCATGTCTTATTTATGGAATAGCACAATGCTAAGAGCAGCTCTTTGGCAACTCCATATGCTGTTCCCGGTATATAAATATACAATGTCTTTCATCATTGGTGCCAGAGACCTAATTAAAACTTAAGTTCTCTTCTGGCAAGTTTGTGCTAACATTATCATATATGTACCAGTCTCACACCTGTATTGGAGTGACATGATGGCACAGTGGTTAGCACTGCTGCTTCACAGTGCCAGGGACCTGGGTTCAATTATTGCCTTGGATCACTGTCTGTATGGAGTTTGTATGTTCTCCCCATGTCTGCGGGGGTTTCCTCCGGGTGCTCCAGTTTCCTCCCACAGTCTGAAGGATGTGCTGGTTAGGGTGCATTGAGCCTGAACAGGTGCTGGACTGTGGTGATGAGAGGAATTTCACAGTAACTTCATTGCAGTGTTAATGTAAGCCTTATTTGTGACTAATAAATAACCTTCAATACTTGAAAAAAAGTGGCAATTGTGGTGAGTGAATGCTGAGTGCATTTGTGTAACATTCATCTGGCTGACTTTTTTATTTAAGATGTTACCCTTTTAAAATGAATCCCTTTATTAAAATAATGCTGGGGGCATGTTGCATGAAAGCTTTAAGCCCTTGTATGCAAATTTTCCCACCATAAACAATCCCCTGCAGTTCCTTTGCCCTCAGTTCCTCTTGGCGATGTGGAGGTCACTGTCTGACTTTGCAGCAATGACCCCAATCAAGAGTGACAGCTTGACACCTTTTGCACACCTGGTTCTCCTCAGGAAAGTCCATTTATCTGTCAGTGATGCAAAAGGTTAATCTTGCACGAAAAGCAGACCTAAACTTGTCTTCAAGCCATCATTTGGCACAGGAGCAGGCTGATGAAACATCTTGGGTTTAATTGATTTTGATTTCAGAACTCATAATGAACTTACATTTTTTTAACAAAAACAGAAGGTGCTGGAAAATCTCAGCAGGCCTGACAGCATCTGCGGAGAGGGAACACAGCCAACGTTTCGAGTCTGGAAGACCCTTCATCCAGATGCCCAAATGCCAGAAAATCCCACCTGAGGTCAATGGGCCTTTGCACGGCTCGTTTCCTGCACACTACAATTCCCCATGGCGGGATGGATGGGAAAATTCCATCCGTTGGATTTAAACTGTGCCAATAGGTAGTGGCAACAGGTAACTACCAAAATGTTTATTTAACTCAACGCCAGTCTATGCAAAATAGAGAACTTTCTGACAGTGATGGACAAAATGGAAATTTATATATAACACGCCATCCCTATTTCTTCCAGAAGTCAGCTAAATACAACAGAAAGAAAGGAATTGCATTCATATAATGCCTTTACACAACCCTCTGATGTCTCAGAAACACTGTCTGATTTTCGTGGATCTTATTGCAGAAATAAGGACAGCATTCTTCATTAGTGTGTTTCTTTTATTCAAATGTTCTCAAGGGGCCTGCCTCCAGAAGTAGACACATGACATGGTCAAATGACTGTAGAGAGCTTGATATGTTAATCAGACTGGTAACATTTTAAAAGCCAGACAGACTTCATGGTCTTTCTCTTCCAACTGTTCTTAGCAAAGGAAAATAGGATGGCATGTGGCAACAGCAAGTTCTACCGAAGATCAAACCATGGGAGTTTGCTGTTGAATGGACATTTCAGGAGGAGCCTGTCATTCAATGTCAGTCAGGCTTGTCCTTCCCCTTGAAGTGTGACATTGTAAAAGAAGGACAGGAATTACAGAATGGCATCATCAGCTCCAACACCTCATGATCCCAGAGGAAACCCAAGGCTGACAGTGTACTGCGCTCCAGTTTAACAGAACAGTGTAAGGGCAGGCTCTCAGGAATATTCCAAGCCCAGACATTATCTGGAACAATATTTCTCTTGTTTCAGCCTAACCCCCGCTTCCTTAAACCAGCTCAATACTACTTCTAAGTTGGATCTGTGTTCTTCAGGTGAGGTACCAAATGATAAGTATGTCATCCAGATAAACCAGTACATTGGGCATGCCACACAAGAGACTCTCCATCATACGGTGGAAAATGGCCCAGACTGATGAGACTTCAAAAGGAACAAAGAACAAAGAACAGTACAGTACAGGAAACAGGCCCTTCGGCCCTCCAAGCCTGTGCTGCTCATTGGTCCAAGTAGACCATTCGTTTGTATCCCAGTCTATTCATGTGACTATCCAGGTAAGTCTTAAATGATCCCAGCGTGTCCACCTCCACCACACTACTTGGCAGTGCATTCCAGGCCCCCACCACCCTCTGTGTAAAAAACATCCCTCTGATATCGGAGTTATACCTCGCCCCTCTCACCTTGAACCTGTGACCCCTTGTGATCATCACCTCCGACCTGGGAAAAAGCTTCCCACTGTTCACCCTATCTAAGCCCTCTATTGGGTCTCCCCTCATTCTCCGTCTTTCCAGGGAGAATAACCCCAGTTTACCCAATCTCTCCTCATAGCTAAGACCCTCCATATCAGGCAACATCCTGGTAAACCTCCTCTGCACTCTCTCCAAAGCCTCCATGTTCTTCTGGTAAGTAACCTTGTATACTGATACAAATCCAGCTTTTGTCTCGTCCAACTCCAGTTGCTTACAGGCATCTGAAGGAAACCCGGGCAGATGCAGGGAAAAGATGCAAACTCTACACAGTCAGGAATTTCTCAGTCCCAAGGCCAGAATTGAACCTGGGTCCCTAGTGCTGTGAGGTAGCAGTTCTAATCACTGTGCCACCAAGGCACTTCCAGCTTTATGAACCAGATTCCACCTTCTAATAAAGGGCAGGCCCATAGAGTGTTTAGGCGTTGCCCTTTGATCCAGATAGATTTTACCTTTAGCTCTTGTATACGTCCTAATTCATCTCGGAAGACCTCAGAATATTGATACAGTAGCTTCTGAAAACCTCCAACTTTTTGGTTTTATAGTTCCAGCCAGTTTAGCTGTACCTACTTTAACCAATCACATTAAATAAGCTCTGTGATTCTCGATTACCAAGACCAGTAACGGTTCAGATATGCAATGTCTCCCAAGTATCATTTGGGCAACACAACACCTAATTCAGTAAGTCTTAATGGTTGGAATCCTTTCAAAGATAACAAAATCCTGTTCCCTTGTGATTGTGGCCACCGCCCTGTACACACTTCCATTTTTAGTGCTTTGCCATTTACCTGCAAAGTTATCTCTATTGGGAGCTCTTTACTTAGCTGGACCTGGTTTAGACTTGGATCCCTGCCAGGCCTCCAGATTGTTTAAGGGAGCTAATCTTGTAATTACGCTCTTTTATTTTTGCACTGACTGTACTGGTTGCTTTGCTTTGCTTTGCTCTGCTCTATGACTTTAAATGACCTTTCTTGTAACACCTGAAGCACACATAGTCCTTGAATCAATAAACTTCTTGGGAGTGTTCTCTCTTATGTCACAAACACACTTCAGCCCTCAGTGTTGCACTCCTATTGTGTACTATTACATCCACACCACAACCGTTTCCCACCATAAATGCCTTACCTCATTTGGCATTCTTTGCAAACCTTGTGACTCTGTTATGCCTTGCTCTGCACATTCCGTCACCTGGGTCAGCTCACAGCCTTTTCTAAGCTAATTTTTCTCTTTACCAGTAAACTTTTTTGAATAGTTAAGCTGTTAATACCACAAATTATTCTGTCCCTGAATAGTTCAGCGAATGCTGGGCTGAGTTCGTAGTGTTCTGCCGATCCCCCTAAGTCTTGATACGAAACCTGAAACAGTGTCCCTGGCTCTTGGATTGCCAGATGAAATTTGTATCGCAGCTTACTGATCGAGGGGCAGGGATTAAAAGGATTTTTGACCAACTCCACAATCCGATCAAATGAGAATTTGTGAGTGGAGTGTCTGGCCATATTAATGTTCTCACTAAGCTGAAAACCTGTGAGCCATAGAATGTGAGCAAAATAACCTTCTTCTTGTCTTCCAGGGTTATTCCATTTGCAATGAAGTATTGTTACAGCTTTTCTGTATATTGTTCCCAGTCATCGACCTCTGAGCCAAATGGTTCAATCTTTCCTATCATAGGCATTGCGAAATGAGTGTACCTTACTTCCAGATACTCTGGATGCTCAATCTCCTCCCCATCTAGCTGGACACTGTGAGCCCTGACCCCTTTAATGTTTCAACTCATGGCCAATGTTGAGGGAGACTCAAAGAAATTTCAACTATAAAAGCTTAATTGCCAACAGAGTGACTATGTCCAATGACAACATGGTAAGACTAGACTACAAGTGTAACTGCTCCTTTTCAAGGGCCACGCTATTACAATGATGATCAGCGTCAAGCGAGACAGGAGGCCAGCTCAAATCTGGAAAATCTCAGCAGGTCTGACAGCATCTGTGAAGAATTTTGAGTCATGTGGTTTGGATATCTTAGTTGTGGTTCTTAGCAGAGATTACTGCTCGAACCATGTTGTAACATGCCAGGTTGCTTTCTGACAAGACACTAGTGTTGGAGCCAGTTGCAAAATTCTGATTGGCTCCCATGTTTTAGAAAAACAAAATATTGCTAAGCCTTGGAACACACACACTTGGACTCTCTCCAACTTTTACAAATGCACCATAGAAAGCATTCTTTCTGGTTGTATCACAGCTTGGTATGGGCTCCTGCTCTGCCCAAGATCGCAAGGAGCTACAAAAGAAGCTTCTTCCCTGCTGCTGTCAGGCTTTTGAATGGACCTACCTTGCACTAAGTTGATCTTTCTCTACACCCTAGCTATGGCTGTAACACTACATTCTGCATTCTCTCGTTTCCTTCTCTATGAATGGTATGCTTTGTCTGTATAGCGCAGAAGAAACAATACTTTTCACTATATGTTAATATATGTGACAATAATTAATCAAATTAAATCGAATCACAGCACACCCCTGCTCCCCTGTCCCTCATCACAGCAGTATAAATCTCATCCTATTTTCTGTTGTCTTCAGCTCTGACGAAGGATCATCGTGACTCAAAACATTGGCTCTATTCTCGCCCCGCAGATGCTGTCAGACCTGCTGAGATTTTCCAGGATTTTCTGTTTTAGTTTCAGATTCCAGCATCCGCAGTAATCTGCTTGAAAATGAAAACTATGTTTTGCATTCTTATTCAATTGATCTTAACTGTTTCTGATGAAGCACAAATCTGTGCAGAAATAGTTTGGCGTGAATAGTGTCTCTAATCAAGCTTGATGTGTAATTGTATTGCACTTAAACGCAATCGGGGCCACCAATTGCAGTAACCCCCAAACCTCCTCACATTCACTTTATTTACCGAAGATAGAAATTACCCATGATATGAATTCATTTGGCATGACTTCCATCCCAGATTGCTAAAGGAAGTGGGGCTGGAGAATGGATGGGGCTTGTCATAATCGTTCATTGGAAATACAAGTGAAGATGATGCCATGAATGATGAGGAATACAGCACTAGAAATTCTCTTGCCCAAAACAGAATATAAATTTATGTATTCTGTAAGTTGATAAATGGATGTGTGAGGCTTTTATCGAGTTTGGAACAAAAGAAGCAACATCTGTGGTTTGTGTGAGACCTGACATTTATAATGGAAAATCTCAGTAATGTGGAAAAGTAGATACTGACTGCAGGTAATTGTTCTCGGTGAGTCATCAAGTTCGACTATGAATGGGCCAGCATTTTTGAAATTGAAGTTGGGGATTGAAAGGTGATTAAAGAATGAAGAACTGCCAGCATTTTAATCAGCTCAAGGTTCTGTAGCTCGAGCTCAGATATTCAGAGATGCTGCTCCTTTCTGTGCATCAATTATTTCTGTCTTGTGTGTTTTTGTTTACTAATGCCAAGTAACTTTCTAGAAATCCAATTGTTATTTATGGCAGGTCTCAGTTTTGAAAGTCTAGCAATCAGTTCCAGCTTAGTGAATATCTAGTGAGTGTTTCTAACAGGGATTGAACTACTTAGAGCAGATGTGTCTCTGAGGGGAACGGGACACGCTGTTGGAAGAACTGATGGGTGTGTTTTTACCCTGCGCGCTTTGCATTACGTTCAAAATAAATTACATAGAGATGCAGCAAATCTGCAGCAGGGTCATTCCCTCATTCTGTCTATAGTAGCTGGAAAGGAGCAATGCCACTGAATCCCATTTTCCAGGCCTCTGTTTAGAGCCCTGTAAGTTACACCACTTCAAGAGCACATCATAATATTTTTAATGTAATGATGTTTTCTGCCTCTTTCAAGCAGAAGGTTCCAGACCTCCCGATAGGAAAAGTAAGTGGAATGTTGGCCTTTATTTCAAAGGCGATGGAGTACAATAATAGGGAAGTCTTGCTAAAACTATACAAGGTACTGGTTAGATCATAACTGGAATTCTGTGCTAGTTTTGGTTCCCTTATCTAAGAAAAGATATATTGGCTTTAGAGGCAGTCCAGAGAGGGTTCACTCATTTGATCCCTGGTATGGAGGGATTTTCTTAGAAGGACAGGTTGAGTAGGAGTTAGGCCTGTCCACACTGGAGTCTCGAAGAATGAGAGGTGACATAATTGAGACATAAAGGATTCTCAGGGGGTTTGATGGAATAGATGCTGAGAGGCAGTTTCCCCTTGTGCAAGAGCCTAGGACCAGAGGGCATAATCTCAGGGTAAGAGGTTGCCATTTAAGACAGGGAAAAGGAGGAATTTCTTCTCTCAGAGGGCAGTGAATCTGTGGAATTTTTTGCAGCAGAGAGCTGTGGAGATTGGGTCATTAAATATGCTCAAGGCTGAGACAGGTTTTTAGTCAGTAAGGCAATAAAGGTTTAAGGAAATAAGACAGGAAAAGTGGAGATGTGGATTATCACATTAAATCAGTTATGATCTCATTAAATGGTGGAGCAGACTTGATGGGCCAAATGGTCTAAGTCTGCTCCTACAACTTACAGTCATTTGATCTGACAGCATGTAGTATGTGTCTGCCCTTGCCCTTTCCACTGGTTCCCTAAAGGACCCCATATAAGATGATGAATGGGGTGGATAGGATAGAGGTGGAGAGACTCTTCCCGCTCAGAAAGGATAGTAGGACTAGGGGGCACAGCCTCAAGATAAAGGGGGGGCGGTTTAGAACGGAGTTGAGGAGGAACTTCTCCACTCAAAGGGTGGTGAATCTCTGGAATTCTCTGCCCGTTGAGGTGGTGGAGGCTGCCTCGCTAAATATTTTTAAGACGCGGGTTGATGGGTTTTTGATAAGAGAGGGGATTAAGGGTTATGGGGAGAGGGCGGGAATGTGGAACTGAGCAGCGACAGATCAGCCATGATCTTATTGAATGGCGGGGCAGGCTCAAAGGGCTAGTTGGCCTATTCCTGCTCCTATTTCTTATGTTCTTATGTTCTTTTGTTCTTATATGCTATTCTCAGAGCACACTTTCCCCTTGGATAACTGAAATGTCTTCACCCAAGCTTGTTATAATGAAGGTGTGGGCAAGCTGTGTGAGTTTCCAGGTTTCTTGTTTTCCTCCTGTACTATCTCCTCTGGTTTATTGCAATGGTGTTAGGATTGTTCTGGTTGTTTTATTCATGCACGACAGATTATACGTAACTAGTGGACCATTACCGCTAATTTTTCACTTGCTTTCACTTTATTTCTGTGGGTAATTTCTGAGTGGCTAATATCTTAATTACTACCATCGGTCATGTTAATAATCCCTACACAGTGAATTTCTTCATTAGCTCTTTATATTTCTTAATGCTAGACTTCTGTGTAATTTCTAAAACCATTTTCTCTGATTTAGTTGTAGAAGTCATAAACAATTACGATAAATGTGTGATATACATGGAATGCTTTTAGCAAGTATTTCCACTTCAATTATTTAACTCCTTTCTAAATTACCTTTTCATATGAACTGGCTCTATGCACATTGCTTAAAGCAAAGGTAAATCAAAAATAAATTGCCTCTTGATGGTGTGTGGTCCTCAGCCAGCTATTTCTCATCCAACCTTTTATCTTTCGATGGCATAGGTGGGTGGGTGAGAGTGGATGTGAGTGAGTGAGTGCGGATGTGAGTGAGTGAGTGCGGGAGTGAGTGAGTGCGGATGTGAGTGAGTGTGGGTGTGAGTGAGTGCGGGAGTGAGTGAGTGCGGATGTGAGTGAGTGAGTGCGGATGTGAGTGAGTGTGGGTGTGAGTGAGTGAGTGCGGGAGTGAGTAAGTGAGTGCGGGAGTGAGTGAGTGAGTGCGGGAGTGATGAGCTGCTTTCTTGAACTGCTGGAGTTCCATGTGATGTAGATACATCCGCAGTGCTGATGCAGGGAGTTGGAGAAGTGAAGGGATGCTGATATATTTCCATGTGAAGATGATGAGTGACTTGAAGGGGAACCTCCAGCTGGTGGTGTTCTCATATATCTGCTGCTCTTGTCCTTCTGGATGTTAGCGCTGATGTGTTAGGAATGTTCTGTCTAAGGAGCTTTAGGAAATGATTTCTCTCCCGGGCTGTGTCTATGCTCTGGAATTCCTTTCCTTCACCTCCTTGACTCTCAGCCTTGCTTTACTCTGTTGATGTCTTCCTCCTCAAAATAAACCTTTTTGACCAAGCTTTTGAGCAATTGTCTAAAATTGTCATATGTGGTTCAGTATCTAATTTTGCTTGATAACGTTTTTGTCAAATCATAGAATCCCCACTGCACAGAATAAGGCCATTCAGCCCATCAAGTCTGCACTGACTCTGACAGAGTATTCCTTGAGAAATTTTATTACAGTCGATATGAAAAATTAAATTGCTGTTCCTCACCTACATTCCTGCTTTTCTCACCCCTGGGAGAGACACGTTGGGATCGGAAGAATTAACCACCTGCTCATCAGTATATTTTTCTGAGAGAAAAAGATTTTGATAAATGTTTCCTTGATCTTGAGCACAACAATATTCTGGATGGAAAGGCTGGAATCTAGCTGGATCTTTGAGTTGCACTTTAGGAAAAGACTTGCTGGGCCCGTGTTGTATTAAAATGAATGTGCCAAGTGGAAAAATACATTCAACAGATGGTTGTTGATGTGACATTAGTGTGAGGTGGTAGTTGGTGTTTGCCCAAATAATCCAGGTAGCAATGAGACCGCTGTTTCAAGGCCAGAGTTATTAACTATGCAGAAGGTATTTCCAGTGAGATTTGTTTTACTAATGGCAGCTTGCATATGTGAAGACAGTAGGACTAGATTGCTGTTTGGGTGGGTGCATCAAAGGAAGGATACACCATACACACACACGCACTCACACACACACACACACACACACACACGTGGGCACACACACATGTGCACACATATACATTGATACACACACATGCAAATGTGCACATTTGCACACATACACACACACACATATATAGATACACACGCATGAACATTGAAGCAGATACACACGTAAATACGTACACACACATACACACTCACACAAAGACACACATGGAAAGGTGATAGAATGCCTTGTGGAGGAGGAGACATAAAACATAGAACATAGAACACTACAGCACAAACAGGCCCTTCGGCCCACGAATTGTGCCGATCACATCAACACCTACCAACCTACAGACCTATCTATAACCCTCAATCTCATTAAACCCCATATACTCATCCAGAAGTCTTTTAAAAGACCCCAGCGAGTTCGCCTCCACCACCACTGACGGCAGCCGATTCCATTCACTCACCACCCTCTGAGTGAAAAACTTACCCCTAACATCACTTCTGAACCTCCCTCCCCTCACCTTAAATCTGTGTCCTCTCGTAGCAACCATTTCAACCTGGGGAAATAGCCTCTGAGAGTCCACCCTATCTATTCCTCTCAACATTTTGTAAACTTCTATCAGGTCGCCTCTCAACCTTCGTCTCTCCAGGGAAAAGAGTCCCAGCTCCCTCAACCTAACTTCATAAGGCATGCCTCCCAGTCCAGGCAACATCCTTGTAAATCTCCTCTGTACCCTCTCAATAGCTTCTACATCTTTCCTATAGTGAGGCGACCAGAACTGCGCACAATACTCTAAATGACGCCTGACAAGGGTCTTATAAAGTTGCAGCATTACCTCCCGACTCCTAAACTCAATCCCTCGATTAATGAAGGCCAGTACACCATACGCCTTCTTGACCACCTCCTCCACCTGCGAGGCCGATTTAAGAGTCCTGTGGACCCGGATCGCAAGATCCTTCTGCTCTTCAACACTACTCAGACTTCTGCCCTTGATAGTGTACTCGTTCATCCCGTTGGTTCTGCCAAAATGGACGACTACACATTTATCTGCGTTGAAGTCCATCTGCCACTTCTCCGCCCAGTCCTGCATCCTATCTATGTCCTGCTGCAACTTTTGCCATCCTTCCAGACCATCCACAACACGACCAACCTTCGTGTCATCAGCGAACTTACTTACCCATCCCTCCACTTCCTCATCCAGGTCATTTATGAAAATGACAAATAACAAGGGTCCCAGAACAGATCCTTGAGGCACTCCGCTGGTGACTGAGACAATTATTGACAACTTTTTGCTCTGTAGCAAAAGCAGATGATCGTTAGATATTTAAACATCCCATTTCCCTTACCCAAATATACTTTATTTGTAAGCCCCACATCTGCTCCCCGTCATTGAAACAGCTGAATGAATCCCCCTGCCTCCACCCCCCAACTCCCCCAGGGGGCTCACACTCAGATCCAGCTCTAGCACTGCCCCCCAGGCACAGGTTGACACAGGCATGATGCCAATCTGTTCCAAGGGGCAGTGCCAGGGGCCAGTGCTAAGCCACTGCCTGGTCATGTCCCTTCTCCCTGGGGGCTATACTCACTTTTATGCCCCGGGTGGTGGTCCCCATGACAGGTTCATATCTGGATTGACTTGTTGTAAACCTTGGGCTGTCACTATACAGTGATGAGGGGTGGGGAGGGAAGGGGTGTTAATTACATGTAAATATATTAAAATATATTTAAATCAGGTTCACACCTCTTTTGAATATGATTATATTGATGGTAAATATTCGTCATGGAGTTCGGTTACGAGTTGTGTGCCTCAGGGATCTGTTTTGGGGCCACTGCTGTTTGTAATTTTTATTAATGATCTGGATGAGGGTATAGTTGGGTGGATTAGTAAGTTTGCTGATGACACCAAAGTCGGAGGTGTGGTAGATTGTGAGGAAGGGTGTCATAGTTTGCAGGGTGACTTAGACAGGTTGCAGAGCTGGGCCGCGAGGTGGCGGATGGAGTTTAATGCGGAGAAGTGTGAGGTAATTCATTTTGGTAGGAATAACAGATGTGTTGAGTATAGGGCTAACGGGAGGACTTTGAATAGTGTGGAGGAGCAGAGGGATCTAGGTGTATGTGTACATAGATCCCTGAAAGTTGGGAATCAAGTAGATAAGGTTGTTAAGAAGGCATACGGTGTCTTGGCGTTTATTGGTAGGGGATTGAATTTAGGAGTCGCAGCGTCATGTTGCAACTGTACACAACTCTGGTGCGGCCGCACTTGGAGTACTGTGTGCAGTTCTGGTCCCCACATTACAGGAAGGACGTGGAGGCTTTGGAGAGGGTGCAGAGGAGGTTTACCAGGATGTTGCCTGGTATGGAGGGGAGGTCCTATGAGGAGAGACTGAGGGATTTGGGGTTGTTTTAGCTGGAAAGAAGGAGGCTAAGAGGGGATCTTATTGAAACGTATAAGATGATTAGAGGTTTAGATAGGGTGGATAGTGATAGCCTTTTTCCTCGGATGGAGAAAGCTAGCACGAGGGGGCATAGCTTTAAATTAAGGGGGGGTAGTTATAGGACGGATGTCAGGGGTAGGTTCTTTACCCAGAGGGTGGTGAGGGATTGGAATGCCCTGCCTGCTGCAGTTGTAAATGCTCCTAGTTTGGGGGCATTTAAGAGATCCGTGGATAGGTTTATGGACGAAAAGGGATTGGTTTAGATTAGTGGGTCAGTGTTTTTTTTTGAAAGACTGGTCGACGCAACATCGTGGGCCGAAGGGCCTGTTCTGCGCTGTAATGTTCTATGTTCTATGTTCTATGTTCTATATCTCCAGTGAGGGACAGCAAAAATTGGAAGCCAGGATCTCGCTGGTGAAATCCATGACTTCTGGGGTTTCACTGAATCTTGATCTGACTCACTGTGAGTATACCATTCCCTCAGACAGCAAGCGTGAGCTCAAGATTGTTCTGGATCATTGGCATAAAATATGTCAATAGACAAGTTAATTAATTGTACTTTATTATATGTCCAAAGTATTTATTGCAGTTGGTGAAATCAGGCACCAATCCACCAATTGGATGTATATCTAATATAATTGGTGTAGCAATATTTGAGACCTGCATGTGCGCTGGGGTGAGGCTGTTATTTGGGAGTCCAGCACCCAGCTCCTGCTGTCTACAAAAGTGTTTCAGTCACAACATCCTCTGGATCATTGTCAGTCCTCATCTGGCCTGGATCTGAGTGATTCTGCTCTTGCATCATATCTATGGATAGATCTCTGTGCAGTCCCACTCACCTGACGAAGGAGCAGTGCTCCGAAAGCTAGTGGCGTTTACTACCAAATAAACCTGTTGGAGTTAACCTGGTGTTGTGAGACTTCTTACAGCCTGCAGTATACAGTGACGCTCATGGACTGCAGGCACTACAACAAGACATTTCGAATCTGCCCAGGCAACTTATGTTCTCCTTCAGTAGTTTATTCTATTATCTACTGGTCTGTATCAATGTCTGTGCTCAGCATCTGTCTGTGACTCTTTCAAAGGTATAATTAATGCCTTGATTCACTCGAGACCTGTTTCCATCTGTCTTCAAACAAGCCAGGCACACCTTGTGATTGAAGCCTGCATGGGAAACAAGGATTCATCTGCGTGATTCCAGTTGCTACTTAACAGTCACTTGCACGGTAATTAAATGGGGACCATGTAACTCATGAGAGCCAAGGCGGTGTGCATAATGACAAGAGAAGGATCGCTTCAGTTTATGCATACCATTTCAACTAGAAATCTACAAACGCTTTGACATGTGTTCTACAGAAAAAGCCAGTGGGTGTTACAATGAGAGAAATATTGAGCAGAGTTCTCTGGTTGATAAGAACATACATTAAAGTGCAATTAGGTAATATGATTTGACTCACCCCACGACAGGGAATCACAGTCAAAAGCTCTCTCTAAAGATAACCTGATTTGCAAAGACACCAAGATTAATGTACTCAAAATGAATGCTGCCTTGTGAATGGATGCTGGGGCTGCAGGAGGGTTGGAGGATTAATGCCCAGTCTGTTTTTATGTGAGCCAAAGTACATTCTTTTGACTAATGCATTAACTCCAGCTTTCTGCTAAAGCATTTTAAAGTTAGGACTTGTATGTTGGCTTTTGCCCAATCTTTATCAATAGAAAGTTGAAACATTTATGAAACAGAAGTTTGAACAGAGGCCCTCTGCTGCATCAGTAAATGTGTTTTTTAAATTCATTCATGGGATGTGGGCATCTCCCATAACAACTACTTTTGTTCCTTTGAATCATCTTTGCAATCCTTTCCTCTACATCTCTGGATCTTTTTGGAGGCCTATAAAAAACTCCCAGCAGGGTGACCTCTCCTTTCCTGTTTCTAACCTCAGCCCATACCACCTCAATAGACAAGTCCTCATTAAACGTCCTTTCTGCCGCATAATCCTGTCCCTGACTAACAATGCCACACCTCCCCCTCTTTTACCATCTTCTCTGATCTTACTCAAACATCTAAACCCCGGACCCTGCAACAACCATTCCTGTCCCTGCTCTATCCGTGCCTCTGAAATGGCCACAACATTGAAGTCCCAGGTACCAATCTATGCTGCAAATGTACCCCCAGGATGTTCCTGACATTGACACACTTCAAGCCACCTTCCTGCCTGCTGATACACTCCTGCAACCTTGAAAACTTATTCATGACCTCACTACTCTCAACCTCCTGTACACTGGAGCTACAATTCAGGTTCCTAACCCCTGCTGAATGAGTTTAAACCCTCCTGAAGAGCATTAGCAAATTCCCAACCCCCCCCCCCACCCGCCCCATGATATTAATACCCCTCTGGTTCAGGTGTAGACCATCCCATTTGTAGAGGTCCCACCTACCCCAGAATGAGCCCCAATTATCCAGGTATCTGAATCCCTCCCTCCTGCACCATCCCTGTAGCCACGTATTTATCTGCCCTCTCTCCTTATTCCTTGCCTCGTTAGCACATGGCACGGGTAACAAACCAGAGATAATAACTCTGTTTGTTCTGGCTCTAAGCTTCCACCCTAACTCCCTGAATTTCTGCCTTACGTCCCCATCCCTGTTCCTATCTATGTTTTTGGTGCCTATGTGGACACGACTTGGGGTTGGTCCCCCTCCCTCTTAAGGATCCCGAAAACATGATCCGAGACATCATGGATCCTGGCACCTGGGAGGCGACACACCAACCGCGAGTCTCTCTCGTTCCCACAGAATCTCCTATCTGTCCTTCTAACTATGGAGTCCCCAATGACTAATGTTCTACTCCTCTCCCCCCTCCACTTCTGAGCAACAAGGGCAGCCTCTGTGCCAGAGAACTGTACCCCATGGCTTACCCCTGGTAAGTTATCCCCCCCAAGAGTATCCAAAACGGTATACTTGTTATACAGAGGAATGGCCACAGGGGATTGCTGCACTGACTGCTCCTCACCCCTTCTAATAATCTCCTAAGTATCTTCATTTCTAGGAGTAACTACCTCCCTGTAGCTTTTATCTATAACTGTCTCTGCCTCCCAAATGATCCTGAGTTCATCCAGTTCCAGCTCCAGTTCCCTAACACAGACTTCAAGGAGCTGGAATTGGGTGCACTTCCTGCAGGTGGACTCAGCTGGGACACTAATGGTGTCCCTCACCTCAAACATCCCACAGGAGGAACATCGCACTGCCTGCCCTGCCATCCCTGCTAACTTCCCTTAGTAAGAAATGAAAGAGAAAAGAAGAAAAGAAAGAGAAAAGCTTACCTGCTCTCACACTGAGTCTTTTTATTAGGTCAGAGGAGGAGGGAGGGTGGGAGACACCACGTGTAGTGTCTCAGGTTTCCTCCCCGTTCACATTTATTGGGCAAAACAAAAACCTTCTCAGGTCTCTCCACAGCCTACTTCTGGTTTCCTGCTGCTCTGGAAAAACTCCAAAAAAAGTTAAAAATCAAACAAAGAACAAAGAAGAACAAAGAACAATACAGCACAGGAACAGGCCCTTCGGCCCTCCAAGCCTGCGCCGCTCATGCACCCAACTAGACCATTCGTTTGTATCCCTCTATTCCCAATCTGTTCATGTGGCTATCCAGATAAGTCTTAAACGATCCCAGTGTGTCTGCCTCTACCACCTTGCTTGGCAGTGCATTCCAGGCCCCCACCACCCTCTGTGTAAAATACATCCCACTGATATCTGTGTTCAACCTTGCCCCCCTCACCTTGAACCTGTGACCCCTTGTGTTTGTCACAGTGAAGGTAACACTCTTATCTTCCAGCTCTCCTCACAAGAATCACTCCCCTCTGTGCTGCTTCACTGGAAGAATGAGGTCGAAACCTCGAAGGTAAGTACCTTCTAAAGAAAAAGATATACAAACCTTCCCAGGTTTCTCATCGGCCTCCCTCTGGTTTATTAGTAAGCCAGATCGGTTTTTATGATGATCAACAATAGTTTCCTGGTCATCATTAGACCTTTTCAATTAGAGATTTTTAATTGAATTCAAATTCCACCAAGGTGGGATCTGAACCTGGGTCCCCAGGGCATTGCCCTGTATTTCTAGACTACTATTCCAGTGACAATAACAATATGCCATCACCTCCTCAGTGTGCTGGCCTGAACTCCAGAACATTTTCGTTTAGTGAGAAAACAAAGAGAACTGCCTTGAGTTATTATCGCAAGCAGGCGTGGGATCACATTCATCGGGTGACAGAGCAAGAAATCCTAACCTGGTGGCAAAAGGGTTAATCCTGTGCATTTTATCATCTCTGACTGGATGCTTGAGCTTCCCTCCGAGACTCTCTTGTTTGAGGCTGACGTTCAATCACAAAGAGCTGCTTGGGCAGCAAATGAGAATTGCGCCAACCATCTCAGGGCTGGCATGAAACCAAGTGATTGGACTATCTCCCCCACTATCTGATCATCATTGGAGGATGTGTGCCCATCCGTCATGTCAGAATGCTTAACCATTTTAAAGCACTGAAAGCCAAACAGTACAAATAAATAATAGAGCCCTGTGCTGCTGTGCACTGGAGCATTTTTCCAATCATCTTCAGGTGCCAAAAATGGGAATTATATGTCCTTGGTTTAATGTGCTTGCAGTACATTGGAAGATGTGTAAGGAATTTTAATCACATTTCCATAACTTCAAAAAATGTCACTAGCCTGCATTCCGCCTGCTTGCTGTACTTTTGGATAACAGTCTGGCTGTAAATATAAATGTGAACTGTTTGTAGCCTATTCATCAATGACATCCCAGACTAGTGGGGTGCAGGCCCATTCCAAGGATGGGATTATCCGGTCCTGCCGAAAATCAATGGACTTTTGGCTGTCTCTCCAAGTTTTGCATTCCATGGCTTATGCCATGAGCTATGGAATGCAAAATGTGAAGAGGCAGCCAAAAGTCCATTGATTTTCGGCAGGACCGGATGCCGAGGGTGGGGTTGGAAAATCTTGGCCCAAGACACTGCGATGTGAATGTTTAACTGCTTCCTGTACCCTCTGGGTTCAGAGGGTTGAATATTCACCCCCACACCACCAAGCTGATGAATTTGTTGGGGTGGGGGCAGGGGAGGGTGGGAGGGGAAGGGGGTGGATTGGCACAAAACTCTGGGTGTCGTGTCAGTTTTGAGACACCATTTCTCAAGCTGTCAATATTTACCGGAGGTGGGGGAGGTGAAACAGTGATCCCATTCACCTCCTGATAAAGGCTCATCAATAGCTGCTTGCTGGAGGTTCGAATTTTGAAGGGACACATGAGTTATAAGAACATAAGAAATAGGAGCAGGAGTAGGCCATCTCGCCCCTCGAGCCTGCCCCGCCACTCAATAAGATCATGGCTGATCTGAAGTGGATCAGATCCACTTTCCCGCTCAACTCTGATCTAAGCTGTCCCCCCCTTATCTTGAGGCTGTGCCCTCTAGTCCTGCTATCCTTTCTAAGCGGGAAGAATCTCTCTACCTCTACCCTATCCATCCCTTTCATTATCTTATACGTCTCTATAAGATCCCCCCTCATCCTTCTAAACTCCAACGAGTACAGACCCAGTCTATTCAGTCTCTCTTCATAGTCCAACCCCCTCATCTCCGGTATCAGCCTAGTGAACCTCCTCTGCACTCCCTCCAAGGCCAATATATCCTTCTGCAAGTGTGACAACCAAAACTGCACACAGTACTCCAGCTGCGGCCTCACCAGTGCCCTGTACAGTTGCAGCAAGACCTCCCTGCTTTTATATTCTAACTATATTCTAAAGGCCAGCATCCCATTCGCCTTCTTGATCACCTGCTGCACCTGCAGACTGGGTTTTTGCGACTCACGCACAAGGACCCCCAGGTTCCTCTGCACTGAAGCACGTTGCAGCTTTTCGTCTTTTAAATAATAATCCCTCCTCTTATTATTTCTGCCAAAGTGAATAACCTCACACTTGCTAACATTGTACTCCATCTGCCAGGTCCTCGCCTACTCGCTCAGCCTATCCAGATCTCTCTGCAGACTTTCCACACCCTCCACGCAATTTGCTTTTCCACTCATTTTCAT
The DNA here is from genome assembly GCF_965287045.1 of Carcharhinus amblyrhynchos. NCBI lineage: Eukaryota > Metazoa > Chordata > Chondrichthyes > Carcharhiniformes > Carcharhinidae > Carcharhinus > Carcharhinus amblyrhynchos. The sequence continues at coordinate 138,839,758 of NC_137327.1, forward strand.
GTCATCAACAAATTTTGTCACCCTACACTCAGCCCCCTCCTCCAGATCATCTATATAAATGATAAACAGTTGAGGCCCCAGCACCGATCCCTGCGGCACTCCACTAGTCACCAACTGCCAACCAGAATAACACCCATTGATACCAACTCTCTGCTTCCTATTAGACAGTCAATCCTCTATCCACGCTAACACCTTACCCCCAACTCTGTGCACCCTAACCTTCTGTAGCAACCTTTTGTGAGGCACCTTATCAAAGGCCTTTTGGAAATCTAAAAACACCACATCTACTGGTTCCCCTCTGTCTACTGCACTAGTCACATCCTCATAGAAATCCAATAAATTCGTCAAACACGACTTCCCCTTAACAAATCCGTGCTGCGTCTGCTCGATCAAACCATTCTTTTCTAGGTGCCTTGCTATTTCTTCTTTGATGATGGATTCTAGCATTTTTCCAACTACAGACGTTACACTAACCGGCCTATAATTCCCTGCCTTTTGTCTGCTACCTTTTTTAAACAGCGGCGTAACATTAGCCGTTTTCCAATCTTCCGGCACTTCCCCGGAGTCCAGCGAATTTTGATAAATAATTACTAAGGCATCCGTTATCGCCTCTGCCATTTCTTTCAGAACCCTGGGATGCATTCCATCCGGTCCTGGGGACTCGTCCACCTTCAGTCCCATTAGTCTATCAAGCACTACCTCCCTAGTGAAAAGAACTTGTAAAGAGTTAAAAGAACTTGTTGCTGATCAGTTGAAGGGGAGTAAGTAGACATTGGGAGCCAGGCCTGGTTACCTCACATAACCAGCTTAGTTCTGGGCAGGTAAACATATCGCAGGCTCACCACTCTTTGGGTGAAGAAATGTTTCTTCATCTCCATCCTAAATGGTCCATCCCGAATCCTCAGACTGTGACCCCGGTTCTGGACTCCCCCTTCATCAGGAATATCCTCCCTACATCAATGGTTCCCTGTCAGGGGGACAGACGAGACACACGAAACACCACGGACATGGACAGGACTGGAAGATCTGACTGCTGGCCAATGCCGAGCCATCTCCAGTGCGAGAAAATACGCTGCATGGGGATCTGAAAGTCTTGCCCACGATCAGAATTACTAACAATGGTTTTTATTATTGATTCATTTAAGTGACTGAATTTAAATTCCATCCACTGCTACGGTGGGACTTAAACTCACGTCTCTGGATCGTTAGTTCAGACCCATGGATTACTAGTTCAGTAACATAACCACAATGTTACGATACCCCATTGTACGCTTGTAGTCAATAATCATGAATTCTATTACAAGCAGTTTATTCTCATATAATGATACAAAGAAAATTACAGCACAGTTCGGCCCTCCAAGCCTGCACCGACCATGCTGCCCGACTGAACTAAAACCCCCCTACCCTTCCGGGGACCATATCCCTCTATTCCCATCCTATTCGTGGATTTGTCCAGATGCCCATTAAAACTGATATCAGTCAGGATTCAGTTAGCCATTGACAACCAGTTATTTCTATGGCAATGCCTGTGCTATGACCACAGCAAAGATGTTTTCACAAGGTGGTGTGTGAGCTTAGAATTTGAGTGTGTTTATACAGCCTTCTTTTAATTTGCAATTGAAAATTAACGCAGCAACGAAATGTTAATCTTCAATGAGATAAATGGTTATTTATTACAGAACTGTAATAAATGCTGTAGTTACTTGAGGAAAAGCAATAAAGTTGCTCACTAAATACAAACCTAAATTAAATGTGGATAAGGATAAAAGAGGCTTTAAAGATGGAATTCAGTTCAGCCTTTTAAATTGTCATTGCCGGCCTGTCGTTTGCAGTTTAAGTGTTACCTGGATGTGAACGATTGAATTTGAAGAGCTGTGTTCAGCAGCTGTGATGGCTTCTGCAGATGATCAGCTGGTATTTGCCTTTTCAGGAGACTCATCAGGTCAAAGAGGTTTGATCTGATTTATTATTGTCACATTTATTAACATTCAGTGAGAAATATTGTTTCTTGCACTGTACAGACAAAACATACTGTTCATAGAGAAGGAAAGGAGACAATGCAGAATGTAGTGTTACAGACATAGCTAGGGTGTAGAGAAACATAGAAACATAGAAGATAGGGGAGCAGGGAGGAGGCCATTTGGCCCTTTGAGCCTGCCATGTCATTCATTAAGATCATGGCTGGTCATCCAACCCAATAGCCCAATCCTGCTTTTCCCCCATAATCTTTGATCCCATTCGCCCCAAGTGCTATATCCAGCCACATTTTGAATGCATTTGATGTTTTGGCATCAACTATTTCCTGTGGGAATGAATTCCACAGGCTCACCACTCCTTGGGTGAAGAAATGTCTCCTCACCTCTGTCCTAAATCATCTAACCTGAATCTTCAGACTGCGATCTCTGGTTCTGGACTCTCCCACCATCGGGAACATCCTCCCTGCATCTACCCTGTCTGGGCTTGTTAGAATTTTATAAGTCTCTCTGAGACTGTCCCTTCATTCATCTGAACTCCAGCAAAAACAATCCTAACCCAGTCAATCTCTCCTCATACATCAGTCCCACCATCCCCGGAATCAGCCTGGTAAACCTTCGCTGCACTCCCTCGAGAGCAAGAACATCCTTCCTCAGAAAAGGAGACCAAAACTGTACACAATACTCTAGGTGTGGCCTCACCAAGGCCCCTGTATAATTGCAACAACACATCCCTGCTCCTGTACTCAAAACCTCTCACAATGAAGGCCAACATACCATTTACCTTCTTTACCGCCTGCTGCACCTGTATGCTTACCTTCAGTGACTGGTGCACAAGGACACCCAGGTCCCTCTGCACACCCCCCTCTCCCAATTTACACCCATTCAGGTAGTAATCTGCTGCCTTGTTTTTGCTTCCTAAGTGGATAATCTCACACTTACCCAAATTATACTGCATCCGCCATTGATTTGCCCACTCACCCAACCTGCCCAGATCATTCTGAAGGATCTCTGCATCCTCATCACAGTTCACCCTCCCACCCAACTCAGTATCATCTGCAAACTTTGAGATGTTTCTTTTTGTTAAATCATTAATATATATTGTGAATAGCTGGGGTCCCAGCACCGATCCCTGTGGCACCCTACTAGTTACTGCCTGCCAATTCGAAAAGCACCCATTAATTCCTACTCTTTGTTTCCTCTCTGCCAACCAGTTTTCTATCCATCTCAATACATTTCCTCCAATCCCATGTGCCTTTTTGCACGATAATCTCTTGTGTGGGACTTTGTCAAATGCTTTCTGAAAGTCCAAATATATCACATTTACTGGCTCCCCCTTGTCAACTCTACTAGTTACATCTTCAAAGAATTCCAACAGATTGGTCAAGCATGATTTCCCCTTCATAAATCCATGCTGACTCTGTCTGATCCTGCCACTGCTTTCTAAATGCTCTGCTTACTTACGTGGTGAAAAACTGCAGCAGGCGACGGTGCAGAGGGACCTCGGGGTCCTTGTGCATGAGTCGCAAAAACCCAGCTTGCAGGTGCAGCAGGTGGTCAGGAAGGCGAATGGGATGCTGGCCTTCATAGCAAGGGGGATTGAATATAAAAGTAGGGAGGTCTTGCTGCAGCTGTATAGGGCATTGGTGAGGCCGCAGCTGGAGTACTGTGTGCAGTTTTGGGCGCCGCACCTGCGCAAGGATATTTTGGCCCTGGAGGGAGTGCAGAGGAGGTTTACTAGGCTGATACCGGAGTTGAGGGGATTGAGCTATGAGGAGAGGCTGAATAAACTAGGCTTGTACTCGTTAGAGTTTAGAAGAATGAGGGGAGATCTCATTGAGACGTATAAGATGATGAATGGGATGGATAGGATAGAGGTGGAGAGACTCTTCCCGCTCAAAAAAGACAGTAGGACTAGGGGGCACAGCCTCAAGATAAAGGGGAGGCGGTTTAGAACGGAGTTGAGGAGGAACTTCTTCACTCAAAGGGTGGTGAATCTCTGGAATTCTCTGCCCGTTGAAGTGGTGGAGGCTGCCTCGCTAAATATTTTTAAGAAGCAGGTTGATGGGTTCTTGATAAGAGAGGGGATTAAGGGTTATGGGGAGAGGGCGGGAAAGTGGAACTGAGCCACAACAGATCAGCCATGATCTTATTGAATGGCGGGGCAGGCTCGAAGGGCTAGATGGCCTACTCCTGCTCCTATTTCTTATGTTCTTATGTTCTTATAATGGATTCGAGAATTTTCCCTACTACCGAAGTTAAGCTTACTAGTCTATAATTCCCTGCTTTCTCTCTACCTCCCTTTTTGAATATTGGAGTGACATTCACTGCCCTCCAATCTGCAGGGACTGTTCCAGAGTCTATAGAACCCTGGAAGATGATCACCGATGCATTCACTATTTCTCGAGCCACTTCCTTAAGTACCCTAGGATGTAGATTATCCGACCATAGGGATTTATCCACCTTCATTCCCAGCAATTTTCCCAGCACTATTTCTCCACTAATATTGATCTCCCTCAGTTCTTCCCTCTCACTAAATCTTACATTCTCCAACATATCTGGTATCTGATGTGTTTCCTCTTTTGTGAAGTCAGAACTGAAGTATGTGTTCAGTTGCTCAGTTATTTTTTTGTCCCTATTACACATACACCTGTTTCTGTCTGTAGGGGACCTACATTTGTCTTCACCAACCTCTTTCTCTTCAAATATCTATAGAAACTCTTAGTGTCAGTCTTTATGTTTCCTGCAAACTTAATTTCATTCTGTATTTTCCCCTTCTTAATCAATCTCTTGGTTCTTCTTTGCTGAATTCTAAACTGCTCCCAATCCTCAGACCTATTATTTTTCTTGGCCAATCTGTGTGCTTCTTCCTCAGATTGAATGCTCTCTCTAATTTCCATTGTAAGCCATGGATTGGCCCTCTTACCCATTTTGCTTTAGTGCGGGATGGGAATAAACACTTGCTGCAGTGTTCTCCCATGTGTTCCTGGAATGTTTGCCATTGTCTATCCACTGGCATCGCTTTACGTAACTCTCCCCAATCATCTTTGCAATCCTTTCCTCTACATCTCTGGAAATTTTTGGAGGCCTATAGAATTATATCGCACCCATTTATATCTATCTGCGTGATTAGTTCATTAGTTCATTAAGATCAACTTAGTGCGAGGTAGGTCCATTCAAAAGTCAGATGGCAGCAGGAAAGAAGTTGTTCTTGAGTCGGTTGGTGCATGACCTCAGAGTTTCGTGTCTTTTTCCCAATGGAAGAAGGTGGAAGAGAGAATGTCCGAGCTGCATGGGGTCCTTAATTATGCTGGCTGCTTTTCTGAGGCAAAGGGAAGTGTAGACAGAGTCAATGGATGGGAAGCTGGTTTGCGTGATGGACTGGGCTACATTCAGGGTCCTTTTTGGTTTCTTGGGCAGAACAGGAGTCATATCAAGCTGTGATACAACCAGAAAGAACGCTTTCTATGGTGCATCTGTAAAAGTTGGTGAGAATCATAGCGGACATGCCAAATTTCCTTAGTCTGCTGAGAAAGCAGAGTAGTTGGTGGGTTTTCTTAGCTATAGTGTTGGCATAGGGGAGACCAGGACAGGTTGTTGGTGATCTGGACACATAAAATCTTGAAGCTTTCGAACATTTCCACCTCATTCCCATTAATGTAGACAGGGGCATGATCTCCTCTAGGCTTCCTGAAGTCGATGACAATCTCCTTCATTCTGTTGACATTGAGGAAGAGATTATTGTCATCACACCAGTTCACCAGATTCTATATCTCATTCCTGTACTTCATCTCATCATTGTTTGAGATCTGACCCAGTACGGTGGTGTCACCAAATTGGAGGGGAATTTGGTCACACAGTCATAGGTGTATAAGGAGTATAGTAGGGGGCTGAGAACACAGCCTAGTGGGGCACTGGTGTTGAGGATGATCGTGGAGGAGGTGTTGTTGCCTTTCCTCACTGATTGTGGTCTGTGGGTTAGGGAGTTCAAGGCCCAATTGCAGAGGGAGGAGCTGAGACCCAGGCCACAGAGTTATTATGAATGAGATTTTGGGAATGAGAGAATAGTTCTTGTTCTGCACAAACTTGAAGACCGCTGAGAGTATGTTCAGCAATTAATTTCTGGATAACTTCCTCTTTGTTTTCACTTGACTGAGAATCTCCTCGGATGATGCCTCGCAGAGTTCTCTCTGGGGGTCCTAAACACACAGCTTTTGTTACCTTTCTTTATCTCAAACAAAGCAAAATGGCTGCTATGTTAATTTCAAATGAGTCATTGCACCAGCAGACAATGAAGTTCATTATGCTGAGGTCCTTTGGAGTGTTTCCCGTGGCCTGTCCTATCAGAAGCTATGGTGTTTTCACACCTTTAGATGATTCAATGGGCAGTCCTGGCGGAATCTTGTATTTTAATGATTCTGTGATAATTTCTGCAGGGAGCAGAGTCTGACAAAATCTGGACAAACATAGAAAGGCACCAAGATGTCTGTCCAAACCTCCATTTGGAAAAGAATGTTTTAAAACTAAATTAAAGGTTTGATAGCAAAATGTACCTTCAGAACAGTTGTCCTCATTATGTGTCCTTATTATAACTGTACATTGGTGGTACCTGTGTGTGGAGTTTGGGATGGTGTTAAACTGTGCTTGACATTATTATTAACTAGCTTGCCACAATTCACTTTCCAAACTTGTAGGAATGGATGAAGAGCTGGAAGAGCACATTGTTGAGCTGGCAATGTCACTGGACTAGTAATCCAGCTAAATGTGTATCAGGCATGCGTTCAAATCCTACCATGGGAGGATTTGATAAATTCAATTAATTTTTTTTTTTAATTGGGAGCTAATTTCAGCAACAGCAATTACAAAATTATCATTGATTATTGTAAAAACCCATCTTGTTCACTAATGTCCTCCAGGGAAGGAAATCTGCCATCTTTACTGGTCTGGCCTACATGTGACACCATGTAGTTGTCTTTTAACTGCCCTCTGAAGTCTTCAGTTCAAGGGCAAGACAAATATCAGCGACATCCTTGTCCCAATCAATAAATAAAAACATGACTGCCTTCAAGACAGGAAGACTAAAGAAATAAATTCAGGAAGGAACAAAAGAAAGAACAAAAGAAGATAGACCAATCCAGTTGTAATTAAATAATTGAATAGCTTATATAATTTATATAAATGTGCCAGCAGATTTCTAAATGGACTGCATGAAGTTGAAAATGATGACTTGGGTGATCGTTGCAGTAAAAACTTCACAGTTACATTCCAAATGAACTTAATTGTCAACTATTTCAGAACTGGTAATGTATCCTTAATGTAGTTATTCATTTTTTCATGAGATCATACAAAAGCTAAAAGAAATTCACATAGATTGTTTTTTTTTGTGACAGTATCAGTTTAATAACACGAACTAACGTATATCATTCCCTTAACAATCGTACTTTATGATTTGCTTCACAAATGGCCCATTTCTGATTGAACAATTAGAGAACTGAAATAATGGAGAGGTGTATAAAAGTAAATCACTTTCCCAAAAAGTGATTATTTTCAATAAAGACAGATCTGGGACAGAAGACAAAAGGATGAGTCTTCCAGGCTGAAATTGTGCCATAACTATTTTGTCCTCGAAGCATGTTCCAATGCTGGATTACAAATTGATTTAATAAGGTAATTTGAAGATGGCAGGAAAAAATATGACACTATTAAGAAATAACAATGCACACCTATACAGAAACAGAAAATACTGGAAAGTCTCAGCAGGTCTGATAGCACCTGTGGACAGAGAACAGAGCCAACATTACGAGTCTTGATGGCCCTTCACCAGAGCTGAAAACAAAAGAAAAGACTTGATTTATAGTCTGTGTGTGTGTGTGTGTGTGTGTGTGTGTGTGTGTGTGTGTGTGTGTGTGTGTGTGTGTGTGTGTGTGTGTGTGTGTGTGTGTGTGTGTGTTGGGGGGGTGGCGGGGGGAGAGGAGCGGGAGGTGGTGGGGAATGGTAGGGGGAGTTTAATTGACCAAGATGTCATAGGTAGAAAGACAAAGGCAATGTAAATGGTGGTGAAAAAGGCTGCGAACGGTGCCAATAGCGTTTATTAAGAGATGAGAATGTGTAAATAGTGGAACAAAGAAGCAGAAAGTCAAAGAACAAACTGAGGCATGATGGCCTAGTGGGGTGGGAGGAGGGAGGGGAAACAAGATGGAAAGTGAGATTTGGAAGTGGACAAATTAAACAATGGAAGAATTTCAAATTAAATATATAGAATGAGAATATAAATCAATAAAAATAGATTAATAAGATAAAAGGAAATAAAATGAATGGAAATAAGGTGAAGGTGGAGATGAAGGAGTTCATGCTCTGAAGTTGTTAAACTCAAGGTTCATTCCAGAAGGCTGTAAAGTGCCATATCTTGATGACAAGATCGTGGTGAATTCAGATGTTAACTAAACTGGAACATTTGGTTTATGGAGATAGAGGGAGCCCATCAATATTGAGAAAGAATTTCATTTGTGAATTGTACTGTGAATATAAGATGGATTGCAGATATATAATCTCCTAAATCAGCCATCATGGCCTACATTTTCCCTTGGAATTTGTGTGATCTGTGGGCCCGGATCTCTTCTCCCACCCAAAACCAGCAGCCCATTGAGATCACATGCCGGCTGGCCACTTAACTTCCTGAGAGGGCTGGTGCTGCTGGGGACAGGGAAGGGGATGCAGTGGGTGGGGGTGGGGGACAGTAGGGTGGGGATTGGGATGGGGACCTCAAACCAATCATAAGAACATAAGAAATAGGAGCAGGAGTAGGCCATCTAGCCCTTTGAGCCTGCCCCGCCATTCAATAAGATCATGGCTGATCTGAAGTGGATCAGTTCCACTTTCCCGCTTTCTCCCCATAACCCTTAATTCCCTTGTCTATCAGAAACCTATCTACCCGTGACTTAAATATATTCAGCGAGGTAGCCTCCACCACTTCAATGGGCAGAGAATTCCAGAGGTTCACCACCCTTTGAGTGAAGAAGTTCCTCCTCAACTCCGTTCTAAACCGCCCCCTCCACCCTTATCTTGAGGCTGTGCCCTCTAGTCCTGCTATCCTTTCTAAGCGGGAAGAATCTCTCTACCTCTACCCTATCTATCCCCTTCATTATCTTATATGTCTCTGTAAGATCCCCCCCCATCCTTCTAAACTCCAGCGAGTACAGACCCAGTCTATTCAGTCTCAGCTGCAGGCATGGGGTTCAAAAGCAAAAGAAAGAAGTGAAGTGTTGGGATGAAATTACGGGAGAATGCTGCAGACTTTGGAATTTCAATTTTTCCTTTAAGAGTTTGAGACAGGCGGAACATAGCCAAGGAATAATACAGTGTTATCTGGAGATGCAAGCCATGGAAGAAGGCTTGGAGATGCCCATCATTTCTCTGACAACTGCGTGCAGGCACTCATCTGGGCAGCGGGTGATTTCTGGGCAATATTGCTGCCATGTGATGGCACTAGGAGGGAGGAAGGCTCCACATCTGACCCAAGAAGCTTGGACTGAGGTGGCAGCACAAGTCAGCAGTTAGGCAGCGTCACATGAAGAATCTTGGCAGAGTCCTGGAAGAGGATAAATGACTTTCTTTGCTCTGCAAAGGTGAGTCATGAAGCCCCTTTTCCCATGAATCAATGTTTATGAATGGGCCTGCATTTAGTGGGACTTGGAGAAGTAAAGCCCCAGGCGCATCTTCCTGTGTCCCAGAGAAATCCTGGGACAAGACAGGGTTAGCAGGCATGTCCAGAACAGAGAATTCCTACAATCGCTACAAATCCTCATGCATGCTCTGCCTGGCTATCCTCATCTGTTTTTGAAATGTATGAAGTATTGGGCTGCTGAAGGGTACGTCTGTTACAAACTTTATGTGTGCAGCGGATTGTAACACATTACACCATTCAACAGGGCTCACTGTGCCACTGACATTGAGTACTCACCTTCGCGGCTGGAGCAGAGGAGACTGAGTGAAGACAAGAAATGGGGCATCGTTAGAATAGGCAGGAAGACATATTTCTCCTTGGAGGAGGCATCAATGACAGGGGGCATAGATTTAAGGAACGGAGCAGGAGGTTTAGAGCGGATGTGAGAAAGAACATTTTCACCCAGAGAGTGGTGGGAATCTGGAACTCACTGCCTGAAAGGTTGGTGGAGGCAGAGACTTTAGGAAGTATTTAGATGAGTGATGCCAAAGTATACAAGGCTATAAACCAAGTGCTGGAAAATGGAATTAGAATAGTTGGGTGGTTTGCCTTTGAGCATTACAGACATGATGGTCTGAAGGAGACTTTTTTGTGCTGTTAGTCTCCGACTCAGGTCCTATCATCTCAGACATTGTGGCCATTGTGTCCCTTGAGAAATGGATCATTCTGCACCTGCACACTGCACCTCAGTTAACTCAAGATTGCAGAATCTAACTCTGTAGACACTTGCTGTAGGATAATAGTACTTTCTCCCGCCCTTGCTGCCTTTCAGCACCTTCAGCACAATCTTGAGGTCAGATTCCCTGACGATGTCTCTCCCAGCTGGCCTCTTCTCAGTTTCTGCCTTCTCCCCCTTATCTGAGGAAGTGCCTCCAGCTGAAATGTCAAGCCACATTTTTCACCTTCTGCTTTGCAGATGTTCTGCCTTTATGATGATGTGGCCTGTCAGTAAAAGCCTGTATAAGGATTTAGCCTCTGAACGTACAAAAATTTAATTATTAGTATCACAAGCATGCTTATATCAACACTACAATAAGTTACTGTGAAAAATCTCTTAGTCGCCACACTCTGCCACCTGTTTGGGTACACTGAGGGAGAATTTAGCATGGCCAATGCACTTTACTAACATGTCTTATGGACTGTGGGAGGAAACCAGAGCATCTGGAGGAAACCCACACAGACACAGGGAGAACATGCAGACTCTGCACAGATAGTCAGGAATTGAACCTGGGCCCCTGACACTGTGACGCAGCAGTACTAACCACTGTGCCACCTCATAAAGAGTGAGTGAGAGTAGTTCATTGATAAATCAAGATTGCTCAGACTCTCAGGTAACTTGTGTACTCCTATATCCTCACTCCTCCATTCTTCTGGAGCCTGGGTGCAGGAAGTGTTAAATATGCAAATTCCGCTTGCCCATTTTCCCGTGTGCTGACTGTAAAAATATACGGGAAAGATTGCAATACATTGGCCCCTTTCATTGACTGAATTGGCCCTTTGGTTGATGTTGAATGAGCTGCCGATATTCAGGAATGCCTGCCCAGCGTAATATTGATTTAATTTGAGTTATTATTGTCACATGTATTGGGATACAGTGAAAAGTATTATTGCTTGCGCACTACATAGACAAAGCATACCATTCATAGAGTACATAGGGGAGAAGGAAAGGAGAGAGTGCAGAATGTAATGTTTCAGTCATAGCTAGGGTGTAGAGAAAGATCAATTTAATATAAGGTAGGTTCACTCAAAGGTCTATTGGCAGTAGGGAAAAAGCTGTTTTCGAGATGATTGTTATCTTTTTCTCAACGGAAGAAGGTGGAAGAGAGAACGTCCGGGGGACTTAGGGTACTTAATGATGCTGGCCGCTTTGCCAAAGCAGCGGGAAGTGTAGACAGAGTCAATGGATGGGAGAACATAAGAACATAAGAAATAGGAGCAGGAGTAGGCCACCTAGCCCTTCGAGCCTGCCCCGCCATTCAATAAGATCATGGCTGATCTGTCGTGGCTCAGTTCCACCTTCCCGCCCTCTCCCCATAACCCTTAATTCCCTCTCTTATCAAAAACCCATCAACCCGCGTCTTAAAAATATTTAGCGAGGCAGCCTCCACCACTTCAACGGGCAGAGAATTCCAGAGATTCACCACCCTTTGAGTGAAGAAGTTCCTCCTCAACTCCGTTCTAAACCACCCCCCCTTTATCTTGAGGCTGTGCCCCCTAGTCCTACTGTCTTTTTTGAGCGGGAAGAGTCTCTCCACCTCTATCCTATCCATCCCATTCATCATCTTATACGTCTCAATGAGATCTCCCCTCATTCTTCTAAACTCCAACGAGTACAAGCCCAGTTTACTCAGCCTCTCCTCATAGCTCAACCCCCTCAACTCCGGTATCAGCCTAGTAAACCTCCTCTGCACTCCCTCCAAGGCCAAAATATCTTTGCGCAGGTGCGGCGCCCAAAACTGCACACAGTACTCCAGCTGCGGCCTCACCAATGCCCTATACAGCTGCAGCAAGACCTCCCTACTTTTATATTCAATCCCCCTCGCTATGAAGGCCAGCATCCCATTCGCCTTCCTGACCACCTGCTGCACCTGCAGGCTGGGTTTTTGCAACTCATGCACAAGGACCCCGAGGTCCCTCTGCACCGTCGCCTGCTGCAGTTTTTCGCCACGTAAGTAATAGTCCTTCCTACCATTCTTCCTACCAAAGTGGACCACCTCACACTTGCCAACATTAAATTCCATTTGCCATTTCCTGGCCCATTCGCCCAGCCTATCTAGATCCTTCTGCAGACTCTCCACACCCTCCGCACAATTTGCCGTTCCCCCAATCTTGGTGTCATCAGCAAATTTCAACACCCTACACTCGGTTCCCTCCTCCAGATCATCTATATAAATGGTAAAAAGCTGAGGCCCCAGCACCGACCCCTGGGGCACTCCACTAGTCACCATCCGCCAATCTGAATAGCACCCATTGACCCCCACTCTCTGCCTCCTATTTGACAACCAATCCTCTATCCACGCTAACACCCTACCTCCAACTCCATGTCCCTTGACCTTCTGCAATAACCTCTTGTGAGGTACTTTGTCAAACGCTGGGAGGCTGGTTTGTGTGATGGATTGGGCTGTCTACACAACCCTTTGTACTTCCTTGTGGTCTTGGTCAGAGCAGGAGCCCACACCAAGCTGTGATACAATCAGAAAGAATGCTTTCTATGGTGCATCAGTAAAAGTTGGTGAGAGTTTTGCAATGTGACGTGATGGTGTAGGGAATCCCTCCCAACATCATCACACTCTGTTTCACATGATTTTGGGAGTGTCGGGCACACTCACAGATACTCTAAAATTCAGGACTGTGTTATGCTGAAATGATTGGATACAATATAAGATTATAATTCTCGACTCAGCACTAAATGATTTTCCTATGAATGGTAACTGTCCTCTTAAAGTAGTTATTCTCTTATGTGTCCCATAGTGTTGTTTATTATAGATTTCGGTCTATGAATTTTGCTTTCCATCAGTTTTGAATATAACATAGTGACAACAGTACCCTGGATACTGCTTCCTCACTGGTTAAGGAAGAGAAAATAAACAGCTGATAATATTTAGGAACAACTGGGACAGCTTACCAGGTCAAAAAAATCTCCCTCTCATTTGATTATCATTGACAAGTCTTTGGAATGAAGTATAGAATCCTGACAGCGTAGAAAGAGGCCATTCTGCCCATCAAGTCTGCAGAGGCCCCACTCCCAACTCCACATCACCCCATTTATTTACTCTCCTCGTCCCCCTGACACTAAGGGACAATTTAGCATGGCCAATCCACCTAAACCACAGATCTTTGGACTGTGGGAGGAAACCGGAGCACCCGGAGGAAACCCACGCAGACACGGGGAGAACGTGCAAACTCCACACACACCCAAGCTGGGAATTGAACCCAGATACCTCGCCCTCTGAAGCAGCAGTGCTAATCACTGTGCCACCATACCGCCCAAATCTCACCTCAGTATCTTTTCTCTGTCTGTCCATTTTATGGTATTTTAGTATCTACTGATGTCAGACTTAGGTAGGAATCAAACTGTGAAGGAATGCAGCTATTAATTTAGTTAGAAGAGAATCCAGCAATTTGTAAGATTTAAAAGGGGGAATCTCCAATGAAATAGGGATTAAAAATTAAAAGCAGAGTTCATCTGTTGGACCAGAGAAAAGAGTTAAAAAAATTTATGACCATATGTAGGATGAATTGGGTGCTCGAACTAAAACATCCTGTAGCACAGATAATAAAATACATTCTCTAATACAAGGCAGTTCTCAAAAAACAGGAACTGGCCATTTCATCAGCTCAACAAACCATCGATAAATTGTAAGATACTACAATGTAGCAATGCCTTTACGATGACACTAGATAACTTGTCAACTGAATCCTTGAAACTGAGTGTTGTGACTGCTATCTGCATCTCTCAGTATCCTGTTTGACTTAAGGATATTGATGAAAAATAAAGGATATTATTCAGTATGAGTACTCAACATGCTCATTACTGGAGGTCCATTGAGTGTACTTCTTGTACCTCTCCATGGACTGATAGACTGAAGCATTATTACTCAGCACCTGACTGCAGTGTGGAAACCCAATATTCATTCTCACAATTAGCTTCTTTACAAAACAGATAACAGTTTAGCCATAGATGCACTCACAGAGCAAATAGGGAATGAGCCCCAGTGTTTTGATTCAGAGACAATGAAAGAACAGCAATATATATTCCCAAACCAAGGCAATATATGACTGAAGGGGTGCCATAACTTTGAAGATGACTCGCTGTGTCTTCAAGTTGTAAAGGGTTTATCAACAAAAATATTTATATATGTATAATCAAGGGTCTGACAGAACTGCAATACATGTCTACCCTCACCTCCTCCCCAACTCCAACTGAGCTTTCTCCCCGGTCCAGGATGTGTGCCCTTGTACTTGATTGGCTCGCCTCTCCATAGGGTCTGGTCCGATCACGTGGCCCTCAGGAATCGCCCCCTTAAAGGGGCCATGTCACCACAGGGGACTTGCAGATGGTGGGGTTCCAGGTACCTGCTGTCCTTGATCTTCTATGTGGCAGATGTTGCGGTTTGGAAATCTAGAAGGGAAGAAACAGTTTGGATTTTTTTTTCTTCTAGAAGGTGGCATTGAAGAAACCTTGCTAGTTTGCTGCAGTGCACCGTGTAGCTGGCACACACAGACACCACTGTTTGTTGATGGTGGAGGGATTGCATGGTTGTGGGAATTGATTTGATTTATTATTGTTATATATATTAGTATACATCAAAAAGTATTGTGTCTTGTGTGCAGACAAAGCATACCGTACATAGATAAGGAAAGTCAAGAGTGCAGAATGTAATGGAATGAGTACTAATCAAGTGGGCCACTTTGTCCTGGATGGCGTCAAGCTTCTTGAGTGTTGTTGGAGCTGCATCCATCCAGACAAGTGGGGAGTATTCCCTCACACTCCTGACTTGTGCCTTGTAGATAATGGAGGAGTCAGGAGGTGAGTTACTCACCACGGGATTCCCAGTCCCTGACCTGCTCTTGTAGCCACAGCCTTTATGTGACTAAAGCACGGTTTCATTAAAGGAAAGTCGTGTCTGACAAATTTACTGGAGTTCTATGAGGATGTGTCTAGGGCGGTGGATAGAGGAGAGCCGGTGGATGTGGTCTTTCTAGATTTTCAGAAGGTGTTTGACAAGGTACCTCACAAGAGGTTATTGCAGAAGGTCGCGGGACATGGAGTTGGGGGTAGGGTGTTAGCGTGGATAGAGGATTGGTTGTCAAATAGGAGGCAGAGAGTGGGGGTCAACGGGTGCTATTTGGATTGGCAGATGGTGACTAGTGGAGTGCCCCAGGGGTCGGTGCTGGGGCCTCAGCTTTTTACCATTTATATAGATGATCTGGAGGAGGGAACCGAGTGTAGGGTGTCGAAATTTGCTGATGACACCAAGATTGGGGGAACGGCAAATTGTGCGGAGGGTGTGGAGAGTCTGCAGAATGATCTAGATAGGCTGGGCGAATGGGCCAGGAAATGGCAAATGGAATTTAATGTTGGCAAGTGTGAGGTGGTCCACTTTGGTAGGAAGAATGGTAGGAAGGACTATTACTTATGGGGTGAAAAACTGCAGCAGGCGACGGTGCAGAGGGACCTCGGGGTCCTTGTGCATGAGTCGCAAAAACCCAGCTTGCAGGTGCAGCAGATGGTCAGGAAGGCGAATGGGATGCTGGCCTTCATAGCGAGGGGGATTGAATATAAAAGTAGGGAGGTCTTGCTGCAGCTGTATAGGGCATTGGTGAGGCCGCAGCTGGAGTACTGTGTGCAGTTTTGGGTGCCGCACCTGCGCAAAGATATTTTGGCCTTGGAGGGAGTGCAGAGGAGGTTTACTAGGCTGATACTGGAGTTGAGGGGGTTGAGCTATGAGGAGAGGCTGAATAAACTGGGCTTGTACTCGTTAGAGTTTAGAAGAATGAGGGGAGATCTCATTGAGACGTATAAGATGATGAATGGGATGGATAGGATAGAGGTGGAGAGACTCTTCCCGCTCAAAAAAGACAGTAGGACTAGGGGGCACAGCCTCAAGATAAAAGGGGGGCAGTTTAGAACGGAGTTAAGGAGGAACTTCTTCACTCAAAGGGTGGTGAATCTCTGGAATTCTCTGCCCGTTGAAGTGGTGGAGGCTGCCTCGCTAAATATTTTTAAGACGCGGGTTGATGGGTTTTTGATAAGAGAGGGGATTAAGGGTTATGGGGAGAAAGCGGGAAAGTGGAACTGAGCCACGACAGATCAGCCATGATCTTATTGAATGGTGGGGCAGGCTCGAAGGGCTAGATGGCCTACTCCTGCTCCTATTTCTTATGTTCTTATGTTCTAATCCAGTTCAGTTTTTAGCTAATGATAATCCCCAGGGTGCTCATCATCTGGGATTCTGTTCGATGGAATGACAAAGGGTGATGATTAACCCTCTCTTGTTGAAGATGGCCATTCTAGCACTTGAAGGTGCAAATGTAACATGCCACTTTTGAGGTTACCCAGTCCCTGTGCATGCTGTCACAAACTGATTCATAATCTGAGCAATCACAAATAGAACTGAACATTGTGTAATTAGCACTGAACATCCCTGTAACTGATCTCATGTTGGAGGGAAGGTCATTGATGAAACAGCTAAAGGATGTTTGACCTTGGACACTACCCTGAGGAAACTCCTACAATGATGTCCTGGTGTCTCCAAGTGTCATACCATCTTCTTTTGTACTTGGCATGACTCCAACTGTCCTCTCTGACATTCTCTTTGAAAATCTCCCTGTGAAGGGTCTAGCTCTCCCTCTGTTCTCTATCCCCAGCCTGATTGATTCTTTTGACTCCATTCTTTCTTTTGTTTCGGTGTCTGCTTTGTGGCCTCAAATCTGAGAGCTTCCCCACAGATGGTTCATGTGGATATCATATTCAGATATTCAGACCGTGTGGCAAGCAAATTACTTCCAGCACAGGAGGTGGTAAAGAGAGTAGATTACCAGTTTGCCTTGCTATGCATGCGTGGCTTTGGAATATAACAAAATGAGACCTGATACTTCAGCTGTAAAAAAATGCTGAAATTTGCAGGCTCTTGATGCTGAGCTGTGACACACTGTGCACAAGTAAATTTCTGAGAGGCATGTTTTATTTGATAGCTTTTTGATGCTACAACCATGTCCAGCGCACTGCATAACAATATCGGGGTGTAAAAGGACTTGGATCAACAGGAATGTTATTCCATGTGATGCCACCTTGTTTAATGAGTAACACCTATAGTGTAGAGATGGACTTGGGGTGGGCAAAGTAAGAAGTCTCACAAGATCAGGTTAAAGTTCAACAGGTTTATTTGGAATCACGAGCTTTTGGAGCACTGCTCCTTCATCAGGCCAATAAATGCTTCTTCCCTGCTGCTGTCAGAATTTTGAATGGACCTACCTTGCATTAAGTTGATCTTTCTTTACACCCTAGCATTGACTATAACACTACATTCTGCACACTCTCCTTTCCTTCTCTATGAATGGTATGTTTTGTCTGTACAGCATATGTATACTAAATCAAATCAAATCCAATCAGATGAAGGGGTGGCGTTTTGAAAGTGCAGGATTCCAAATAAACCCATTGGGCTTTAACCTGGTGTTGTGAGGGTTCTTATAACACCTGTAGAACACTGACATTTCAAACATGTCAATCTCTGATCTGAATGTGATTCTTTCCTGATGCCATCATACCCTCGAGTGTATATTATTTCAGTTATACCAGGATCGAACAGTGTTAGTTCCAAACTTTATCCCCTCCTGCTTTCAGTCCCAATTAAAGGTAAACTGTGCTTATAATTCCACTACACGGCATCTCACAAGAATGGAGTCGCGTCAACTGAGGCACAGCCATTTAATTTTACAGTCGTACTGAAACCTAGCAGGGTAATTTGGGTTCAGTTTTCAAATTCACAAGGATTATTCAGCGCAGAAGTTGGCCGCAGAATCCTGTGTTGCTTTTGTGTCACTGCAGGCAGCTGCAAAGAATCCCAGTCTTGTCTCATTAAAAGAGATCCAAAGGTTTGGGTGACAGTGGTGTACAGCTGAGGGAGAGGCCTGAGAAAGAGGGAATAATGGGTCTCTGGGCAGCTGCCAAGCTGCTCGTGTCAGAATGGACACTGAAACAAATCCAGCTCAGGTTACCCTTGTTTACAATGGCAAGGCTTCAAAGTGCACAGACTGGTGTTAATAACTTACAGTTCAGAATCCAGGAGCTGGACATTCACTGCCAGTTTGTGAATTCTCTTAACTGAATTGGGACACAGTCGCTCATTGTGATTTCCCCAGAGTGACCAATAGTGACCAGCAAGAGAGTTTACCATCCAATTAAAAACAACAGGCGGACTCTCTCAAAGCCAATCAGAAGACTCCAAACTGGAAAGTAGCATCAGGCTATAATGGAAGGTATGTAAATAAGATCAGAACAGAGGAGAGGAATAGACCATTCAGCCCGTCATGTCTGTTTTCCCATTCAATAAGATCATGGCTGATCTGATTTTGGCCATAACTACTCTTGTCTTTGAACAGGACCTATCCAACCCCCATCCACTACCCCTCCCCCCCTCTCCCTGCTGCCCCCCACCAACTAGGCCAAAGCAGATGTGATAGCATTGCACAATGAGATCCCCCACCACTGGCTGACCACCAGTGGAGGTGGGATAGAGCCCTTAAAGGTGCATTAAGTGCTTCAGATGGCAGCTGGATGGGAATGTCACCTATGGGGCTTCCTGCCCAGGATTTAATCGAGGGAATAGGAAGCAGGGAGACAGTGGGGTCCCCAGTATGCACTCAGTCAATCTGCCATCCCCCGCCACGATGCTGCCCTGTTTTCAGGAACACCATTCAAGAAGGATTGCAGCAGATCCTGAGATTCCTGCTGAAGATACTGCTCATCTCATCATTGGCACAGCAACACCAACACATTCACCAGCAATAACACACAGGAATAAACAGAGCACAGACAGACAAATTGATACCGCTGGCTGGTACAACCGGATTTAAAAAACTATTTCTCCCAACCTGACAACATGAGCTAATCAACTCTAAAAGTCAATGGATGGAATTGAATGTCCCTCCTGCTCTCAAAGGGCTGATTCAGAGGCACAAAAGACTATTTTATTGAGGAAGAGGCTGTGGAATGAGATCCCACTGTTTGCTGACTATGTCCAGGATGGAAAGGCTCAGTGATGACCCTCCTGCCCAGATACCTGCTGAGGCCCTGAAACAAACAATAATTATTCACATCCGGGCCTCATCCCACCATCACTGCTAATCAGCGGAGAGAAGCAAATTTAATACACTGGGAGACCAATAAGCAAACTGGGATGGGGATGGTATCCCTCACTGAATGGTACTCAGCATCTGACTGAGGGACAGAGAGTTAAATCTGAGAACCTCCATCACCTCCCCCCCACCTCCCCCTTCTCTGGCTACCAATCCTCTGCTCATCCCACTACTCCCATCCTGCTGTCACTTACCTTTCACCAGGAATCCAACGCTGATCCTTGGTGAATACCCAGGTGTGTTACCGGCAGCAGCCACGGGCCCCTGGTGCTGCTGCCATCAATGGTGAACTGCCAGACTTTGATTGGCTGCTGGGAGAAGTCCTGGTCTTAGATAAACTACCCCACATGCTGGAATCTGAAACAGAGATAGAAAGTGCTGGAAATCCTCAGCAGGTCTGACAGCGTCTGTGGGGGGAGAATAGAGCCACTGCTCTGAGTCTAGATGACCCTTCATCAGGCCCTTCATTCACCATGAAACCAAATCTCTGGTGGCAGGATTCCTGCTGCCAATTCCCTCGGGGCTCCTGGAGGTTGGGACAGCAGGTTGCCATCTCTTTTGGTGGTGGACTTTGGGCCTATCACCACCTTCCTGAAATTCCATCTGATATTATTTTTCACTGAGTTTCTCTTTTAGTTGCTCTGATTCAGATAATGAATCCTTTCAGGCCCAAAAAATGCCGAGACTCTTCTCCAAAGCGAAAGTTCCTACCCAAAGCATATCTGGAACATTGAAATTGAGGCCAAGAAGAAGATCAGGATCTGAGGTTCTCTTGCTAGCAGATCAGGCTTATCACTCGCCCTGCTCAATCTGCCATCACAGTAAGAAGTCTCACAACACCAGGTTAAAGTCCAACAAGTTTTTTTTCTTAGTAAACCCACGAGCTTTCGGGGTTTGCCCCTTTGTCAGGTCGATAATCTGCTGTCATGCAGAGGATTACAGGGTTCAAGTATTCAATAGCAATCAATCCAATTATTATACAAAGTGTATGATTACAATTCATGTCATCAGAATTTTATCACAACAGAAATAGCTTTCCCTCATCATTTCCTAATAATTGGGATGATTTTTGGCATGTTTTATGAAGGAAGAAGCAAGACAGGATTTAATAAAGAACAATGACTTAAATTTATGTAGTTTCCTTAACATACAGAAACACTTCATTATTCACTAATATAGCATTAAATGTATATTATCTTGTTGTAAGCCATATCTCCTTTCATTAATAGATGCTCTAATCCTCTGTAGAAAATGATGCAGCAAAATGGTCTACAGAGGTGTCTCGACCTCCAGGAGCCCCGAGGGAATTAAGTCCCTAAATTGGCAGCAGGAATCCTGCCACCAGGGATTTGGCTTCATGGGCGATGAAGGGTCTGATGAAGAGTTATCGAGACTCGAAACGTTGGCTCTATTCTCTCCTCTCAGAGGCTGTCAGACCAGCTGAGATTTTTCAGGATTTTCTATCTTTGTTTCAGATTTCAGCATCCGCAGTATTTTGCCTTTATTTAAGACTGGGACTTCTCTCGATAGCCAATCAATCATCTGACACTTTCCAGCCTTCTAGTCTCAAAATCAAATTCAACAACTTCAGATGATTTTCTCTACCCCACCTCGACCCCTTTGTTTTCATTCTATTTAAATTTTTTACTGTTCTCAACCTTTTCTTTTTTTATTGTCTTTCTTTATTTTTCTTCCCCCCCCCGACTCTTCCCCCTACTTTATCTCCCTTTCCTTATCTTTTCTACTCCTTTGTTTTCCCTTTTCTAAATTTTACCTCAGTTCCATCCATCCCCCCCCCCAACATCTTCACCTGTCACAAGTTTACCCTCTGGTTTCAGTTTCTCTGCCGTTTGGCCATTCACACCCTTTATTCTCTCTCTGGGCTGCCATTAGCAGCCTTTCCCCTGGTTTCTGTGGCAATGACTCATCTTTCATTTCCTCCCCCTGCGGTATAAATATCTCCCACTCTCTCTGCCTTTTAGCCTTGACAAAGGGTCGTCTGGACTCGAAACATCAGCTCTTTTCTCTCCTTACAGATGCTGCCAGACCCGCTGAGATTTTCCAGCGTTTTCTCTTTTGGTTTCAGATTCCAGCATCCGCAGTAATTTGTTTTTATTTAGAAAGCTTATTCTTACTGGACGCTGATAGGATAAGGGGTTGGAAAATTGATCTTGATTTCCTTTCCATGCACTTGTGGGTCTTTTTAAACCATGGGGAGGGTGTTTCAAACACAAACCGCTTTCTCCCTCAACATGTCCAAAGTTCTCACCTATAATCATCTAATTAGTATTTAACGAGAGGCTGCTGTGTGGGTGAAGAGTAGAGTGTCCAGGGACACTGTACATCATTGCCCACGGTGAAGACTACTATTCCACCCAATTAGAAAGTTGCTAGTGGCTCCTTATAAACACACACACAAACACCCACTCACACACACACACACACACACACACACAAACACCCACTCACACAAACATACACACAAACACCCACACACAAACACACACACACAAACACCCACTCACACACACACACACACACACACACACACAAACACCCACTCACACAAACATACACACAAACACCCACACACAAACACACACACACACAAACACACACACACCCACACAAACCACACACCCACACACACACACACAAACACACACACACCCACACACACAAACACACACACACACACACACAAACACACACAAACACACACAAACACACACAAACACACACACACCCACACACACAAACACACACACACACAAACACACACACACAAACACACACATGTAATTTATATGTATGTATGCTAAACAACAGATATAGAATGATTAACATAATGAGCCATACTCACTTTTCTTGTCACTCTTCACCTTCCATTAAGTTATTTTCCTATTGTTTATTGGCCACCCCCTGGAATTGTTCACAGAGCATCTTTCGTGACATTTTTAACAATACTTTGCAAATGCAAATGTCTAGTAACAGAACAACTGTGTCTGCCTCTGATATTACACTCAGAGCTAACTGTTTGTTGACAAACGTAACCATTCACATTTGCTGCTACAGAGGGCCTGATTTTACCAACGATTTGCGCCTGTTTTCAGGAGTGGAATCGTGGTACAGTCGGGTGTGAGGTCCTTATCGCGATCAGCACCCGAGTCGGAGCAGAATGGCGGGGATCCGTTCCATGCCCAAATCGGGCGCAACGATGATTTAAGTATGTTTGAATGCATTTAAATTGAATTAATGAACTGCCCGCTCAACTCCATCAGCATTTCCCCCTTCATCACCGTGTTCACCGATCTGGGACCGTGCCGTTACGGACCTGCTAAATAAAAGTCTGAATCAGGCGGTCCAGCCTCGGAAGAGCGCGTTCAGAGTTTCCAACGGCTCTCTGACTCGGATCAGTGGGGTGGGGGGGGGGGGAGGGGGGTGGTGCAGATCATTCTCTGGTTGGTGGGGGGTGAGAAGGGGAGTGAGGTCAGATGGATCTCTGGCAGGGGAGAGGAGGTAGGCGGGTCAGATGGATCTCCGGTGGGGGGGGGCAGAGGGTTCCGCTGCCACTCTGCAGGCGATCGGTGGTGGAGGGGAGGGGGGCAGTAATGTGTGTGTGTCCCCCATATCCACCCCCCCTCACTACCCAGACCGATTGCCATCCCTGCTCCCCCCCCCCCAGCCACAGGCACAGCGCGAATGCTGAGAGCGTACGGGGGCGCCTGAAAGCAGATTTTTAAGTTGGATCTGTACTGCGCTCAGAATCGGCACTTAGAATGAAAATGGTAAAATCGAGCCCATAAGAACATAAGAACATAAGAAATAGGAGCAGGAGTAGGCCATCCAGCCCTTCGAGCCTGCCCCGCCATTCAATAAGATCATGGCTGATCTGTCACTGCTCAGTTCCACATTCCCGCCCTCTCCCCATAACCCTTAATCCCCTCTCTTATCAAAAACCCATCAACCCGCTTCTTAAAAATATTTAGCGAGGCAGCCTCCACCACCTCAATGGGCAGAGAATTCCAGAGATTCACCACCCTTTGAGTGAAGAAGTTCCTCCTCAACTCCGTTCTAAACCGCCTCCCCTTTATCTTGAGGCTGTGCCCCCTAGTCCTACTATTTTTGATGGCCACACAATTATTTCTATGCTTCTACCTGGCTTATTGCATTATTATAAAATCATGCACTACAAAAGACAACCATTTGGCTCATTATGTCCTTGCTCAGTCTCTGGAGAATCTATCCAAATAGTCTCACACTTCCACACAACGCCGCACAACTTTTTGTTTCAAATATGAATCAATTTTTCTTTGAATGCTATTATTGAATTTGCTTCCACTACCCTTTCAGACAGTGCATTAATCAATACAACAATTAGTTGTATAAAAAAGTCTCCTTATCTCCCCTTTCAGGGTTTTGCCAATTGTTTTTTTAAATCTTCAATCCTGCCAATGGAAACACTTTTCCTCTTTGTGCTCTGTCAAAACCGTTCAGAATTTGGAGCATTGTTATTCCATCTTTCTTCAACATTCCCTGCTGTAAAGGCTCTTGTTTCTCCATATAAATAAAGTCCCTCAGTAATGGTGCCATTATTGTAAATCCTTCCCAGTCCCTCTGCAAAGCCTTGGCAAACTTCCTGTAGTGTGATACCCAGAATGTAATGCAGTGCTGACTGAGGTTGAGCCACTGAGATTAGCAAAACATTCAGTTATGTGACAATTCCAAATCCAATTTGCAGACTGTTAATTCCCCAGCCTCAAGTCTCGTTAGAGACGAAATCACTCACTTGCCAATTCTCAAAACCTTCGACAATGTTTTGCTGAGAATATAAGAGGAGTAGTTTGTCTGGCCCTTTGACTGCTCCACCATTCAGTATAATCATGGTTCATTCTCTACCTCAATGCCCTTCACTCAGCCGTATTCATAGAGTTTTACAGCTCAAGAGGAGACTCTTCGGCCCATCGTGACTGTGCTGGCCATCAAGCATCTATCTTTTTCAAGACTTGAAGCCAAGGCATTTTCTAGCATTTGGTTCATTGCCTTGTGTGCTGTGGCATTTTAAGCACTCATCTAAATGCTTCTTAAATGTAATGGGGCTCCCTGTCTCTACACCAGCTTTTCAGGCAGTGAGTTCCAGATTTCCATCACTGTCTGGGTGAAAAAAAGATTCCTGTAAATCTCCTGCCCCTTTTCTTAAATCTATGCCTCTGGTCATTGGCTCCTTCATTTAGGGGAAATGTTTAGTCATTGAGTCATAGAGGTTTACAACAGGGAAACAGGCCCTTCGGCCCAACTTGTCCATGCCGCCCAGTTTTTATCACTAAGGTAGTCCCAATTGCCTGTGTTTGGCCTCATCTTACCCATATTTGTTTCTATCTACTCTATCTATATCCTTCATAATTTTGTGCACCTCATCCAGATCCCCCCTCAGCTGTCTCTGCTCCAAGGAAAACAATCCCAGCCTATCCAGCCTGTCTTCATAGCTGAAACACTCCAGCCCAGGCAGCGTCCTGGTGAATCTGCTCTGCACCCTTTTGAGTGCAATCACATCCTCCCTCTGGTATGGAGGCCAGAACTGCACCCAGTACTGCGGTTGTGGCCTAACAAGCATTTATACAGCTCCATCATAACCTCTCTGCCCTTATATTCTGTGCCTTAGCTAATAACATGGAACATAGAACATTACAGCGCAGTACAGGCCCTTTGGCCCTCAATGTTGTGCTGACCTATGTCCGAACCCAAGATCAAGCTATCCCACTCCCTGTCATTCTGGAGTGCTCCATGTGCCTATCCAATAACCGCTTGAAAGTTCCTAAAGTGTCCGACTCCACTATCACAGCAGGCAGTGCATTCCACACTCCAACCACTCTCTGAGTGAAGAATCTACCTCGGACATCCCTCCTATATCTCCCACCATGAACCTTATAGTTATGCCGCCTAGAAACAGCTACATCCACTCGAGGAAATAGTCTCTGCACGTCCACTCTATCTATTCCCCTCATCATCTTATAAACTTCCATAAGTCGCCTCTCATCCTCCTCCGCTCTAAAGAGAAAAGCCCCAGCTCCCTCTAACTTTCCTCATAAGACCTACCCTCCAAAGCAGGCAGCATCCTGGTAAATCTCCTCTGCACTCTCTCCAATGCTTCCACATTCTTATTATAGTGAGGTGACCTGAACTGAACACAATATTCCAAATGTGGTCTCACCAAGGTTCTGTATAGTTGTAGCATAACCCCACGGCTCTTAAACTCAAACCCTCTGTTAATAAATGCAAACACACTATAAGCCTTCTTCACGGCTCTTTCCACTTGAGTGGCAACCTTCAGAGATCTGTGGATATGAACCCCAAGATCTCTCTGTCCCTCAACATTCCTCAGAACCCTGCCAATGACACTGTAATCCGCATTCAAGTTTGTCCTACCAAAATGAATCACCTCACATTTATCAGGGTTAAACTCCATCTGCCACTTTTCTGCCCAGTCCTGCATTCTATCAATGTCTCTTTGCAGCCTACAAGAGCCCTCCACCTCATCCACTACTCCACCAATCTTGGTGTCATCAGCAAATTTACTAACCCACCCTTCAGCCCCCTCTTCCAAGTCACTGATAAAATTCACATGAGATAGCCAGTTATTTATCCAATCGACCAAATTTCCACACTTCTTCATGAGCCTACCATGGGGAACCTTATCAAATGCCTTACTAAAATCCATGTCTACGAACGACATCAACTGCTATACCTTTACACTTAGTTATGTCCTCAAAGAATTCAATCAAATTTGTGAGGCAAGACTTACCCTTCACAAAACCGTGCTGATTATCCTGAATTAAGCTGCATCTTTCCAAATATTCATAAATCCTATCTCTCAGGACCCTTTCCATTAACTTACCGATCACTGAAGTAAGACTAACTGGCTTATAATTACCAGGGTCATTCCTATTTCCTTTCTTGAAGAGAGGAGCAACATTCACCACTCTCCAGTCCTCTTTCACAATCCCTGTGGACAGTGAGGACCCAAAGATCAAAGCTAAAATCTCCACAATCTCATCCCTTGCCTCCTAAAGTATCCTAGGATGTGTCCCATCTGGCCCAGGGGACTTATCGACCTTCAGGTTTTTCAAAATTGCTAATACATCTTCTCTCAGAACATTTACCTCCTGCATCCTGTCAGCCTGTATCACACTCTCATCCTCAAAAACATGGCCCCTCTCCTTAGTGAACACTGAAAAAAAGTATTCACTCAACGCCTCACCTATCTCTTCTGACTCCAAGCACAAGTTCCCACTACTATCCTTGACCAGCCCTAACCTCACCCTGGTCATTCTTTTATTTCTCATGTAAGAGTAAAAAGCCTTGGGATTTTCCTTGTTCCGGCCCCCAAGGACTTCTCATGCCCCCTCCTAGCTCTCCTAAGCCCTTTTTTAAAAGCTCATCCCTAGCTACCTTGTAACCCTCAAGAGACCCAACTGAACCTTGTTTTCTCATCCTTACACACGCTTCCTTTTTCCTCTTAACAAGACATTCAACCTCTTTTGTGAACCACGGTTCCCTCACTCAGCCATTTCCTCCCTGCCTGCCAGGGACACCTATTAAGGACACGCAGTATTTGTTCCTTGAACAAGCTCCACTTTTCATTTGTGCCTTTCCCTGACAGTTTCTGCTCCCATCTTATGCTCCCTAATTCTTGCCTAATCGCATCATAATGACCTCTGCCCCAATTATAAACCTTGCCCTGTCGTATGGAGAGGAATAGGACCATTGCAATATTGAAAGACACTGAATTGTGGTCACTATCTCCAAAGTGCTCTCCCACAAACAAATCTAACACTTGGCTCGGTTCATTACCCAGTACCAAGTCCAATGTGACCCCCACCCCTCTTGTCAACTTATCCACATATTGTGTCAGGAAACTCTCCTGCACACACTGTACAAAAACTGCCCCATCTGAACTATTTGACCTATAAAGGTTCCAATCAATATTTGGAAAGTTAAAGTCACCCATGATAGCTAATAAAGACAAGGATCCTGTATGCTTTCTTATTGGCCAAATTTCACAACTATAGAATCAAAGGATTTATTAAGTTTGATCCAACATTTCCTACCAGCAGACGATAAAGAGTAGTATGTGATGCAAAAATCACTCTTTCTGGAGATGACCTCACCAAGTTCCCCAGGAAACTATGTTGGGACTTTTCACTCTTCTTGGCAAACAGAAAAGACCAACTCAACAAGTTTAAAACAGGATGTAACTATATGCAGATGACTGTGTGGTTTGCACATCAGGGAAAACTCAAGAATACATCATTTCACTGTGAAGTGACCTTCTGGAATTGCAAAATGGAAGGACCAGTGGAAGATAACACTCAGTGGAACAAAATGTTAGCCAGAATTTTCTCTCCATCCACTCCCCCGTCGTCACTGCCAGAGAGGAAGGAGAATTTGGGCCTCAGCCCAAATGGAAGAATTCATTGGCATGAATGGCCCAAGAATCTCCATCGGCACGTACAATACCAGCAAAATGGACCTGCCAACAGATAGCTTTCAATAAAATTTATGAGGGGTATGATGGCACAGGGTTAGCTCTGCGGCCTCACAGCTCCAGGAACCTGCGTTTGATTCCCGTCTCGGGTCACTGTCTGGGTGGAGTTTGCATGTCCTCCTTGTGTCTCCGTGGGTTTCTTCCGGGTGCTCCGGTTTCCTCCCACAGTCCAAAGTTGTGCGGATTTGGTGCATTGGCCATGCTAAATTGCCTGTTAGTGTCCCAAAATGCATAAATTAGCGGGATTAGTGAGATAAATAGTGAGATGGGGATTACGGGGATAGGGATTGGGTAAGATTGTCATCGTGCAGACTCTTCATTGGTCAGAACATTGAATAAAGGAGTTGGAACACGTTGTTGAAGTTGTACAAGACATTGGTAAGGCCACACTTGGAATACTGTGTACAGTTCTGGTCACCCTATTATAGAAAGGATATTATTAAACTAGAAAGAGTGCAGAAAAGATTTACTAGGATGCTAGCGGGACTTGATGGATTGAGTTATAAGGAGAGGCTGGATAGACTGGAACTTTTTTCTCTGGACTGTAGGAGGCTGAGGGGTGACCTTATAGAGGTCTATAAAATAATGAGGGACACAGGTCAGCTAGATAGTCAATATCTTTTCCCAAAGGTAGGGGAGTCTAAAACTAGAGGGCATCGGTTTAAGGTGAGCGGGGAGAGATACAAAAGTATCCAGATGGGTAATTTTTTCATACAGAGGGTGGTGAGTGTCTGGAACATGCTACCAGAGATAGTAGTAGAGATGGGTACAATTTTATGTTTTAAAAAGCATTTAAATCGTTACATGGATAAGATAGGTATAGAGGGATATGGGCCAAATGTGGGCAATTGGGATTAGCTTAGGGGTTTTAAAAAAAAGGGCAGCATGGACAAGTTGGGCTGAAGGGCCTGTTTCCATGTGTAAACGTCTATGACTCTATGACTAAAAGTACAACTTATAGTGCTTATTGCAAGATACATGCAATAAATTCTGGGCTATAGGGAAAGGCAGGAATGATCCTGCTTTGAAAGAATGTTTGAAGGACAACTAGATGTGAAGATTTACTTTGCTCCTTAAATTTCATCTTGAATAAAGCAGTACCCCTGGTGAATATCTGTAATAGTGTTTGTCACTTTGCACTGTTAAATTATTTTAGAATGTTTGATTTTAGAGAAAGTTGCCTTATAGAACATAGAACATAGAACATAGAACATTACAGCGCAGAACAGGCCCTTCGGCCCACGATGTTGCGCCGACCAGTTACAAAAACAATGACCCACTAGCCTATACCAATCCCTTTTCGTCCATAAACCTATCCAGAGATCTCTTAAACGCCCCCAAACTAGACGCATTTACAACTGCAGCAGGCAGGGCATTCCAATCCTTCACCACCCGCTGGGTAAAGAACCTACCCCTGACATCCGTCCTGTAGCTACCCCCCCTTAATTTAAAGCCATGCCCCCTCGTGCTAGCTTTCTCCATCCGAGGAAAAAGGCTATCACTATCCACCCTATCTAAACCTCTAATCATCTTATATGTTTCAATAAGATCCCCTCTTAGCCGCCTTCTTTCCACGAAAACAACCCTAAATCCCTCAGTCTCTCCTCATAGGACCTCCCCACCATACCAGGCACCATCCTAGTAAACCTCCTCTGCACCCTCTCCAACGCCTCCACATCCTTCTTGTAATGCGGGGACCAGAACTGCACACAGTACTCCAAGTGCGGCCGCACTAGAGTACATAAGAACATAAGAACATAAGAAATAGGAGCAGGAGTAGGCCATCTGGCCCTTCGAGCCTGCCCTGCCATTCAATAAGATCATGGCTGATCTGTCGTGGCTCAGTTCCACTTTCCCGCCCTCTCCCCATAACCCTTAATCCCCTCTCTTATCAAAAACCCATCAACCCGCTTCTTAAAAATATTTAGCGAGGCAGCCTCCACCACTTCAACGGGCAGAGAATTCCAGAGATTCACCACCCTTTGAGTGAAGAAGTTCCTCCTCAACTCCGTTCTGAACCGCCCCCCCTCTATCTTGAGGCTGTGCCCCCTAGTCCTACTGTCTTTTTTGAGCGGGAAGAGTCTTTCCACCTCTATCCTATCCATCCCATTCATCATCTTATACGTCTCAATGAGATCTCCCCTCAAGTGTACAGTTGCAACATTACACTGCGACTCCTAAATTCAATCCCCCTACCAATAAACGCCAAGACACCGTACGCCTTCTTAACAACCTTATCTACTTGATTCCCAACTTTCAGGGATCTATGTACACACACACCTAGATCCCTCTGTTCATCCACACTATTCAAAGTCCTCCCGTTAGCCCTATACTCGACACATCTGTTGCTCCTACCAAAGTGAATTACCTCACACTTCTCCGCATTAAACTCCATCCGCCACCTCTCGGCCCAGCTCTGCAACCTATCTAAGTCTCCCTGCAGACTATGACACCCTTCCTCACAATCTACCACACCTCCAACTTTGGTGTCATCAGCAAATTTACTAATCCACCCAACTATACCCTCATCCAGATCATTAATAAAAATTACAAACAACAGTGGCCCCAAAACAGATCCCTGAGGCACACCACTCGTAACTGTACTCCATGATGAATATTTACCATCCACCACCACCCTCTGTCTCCTATCTGATAGCCAATTCCTGATCCAACTTCCTAGATTACCCACAATCCCATACATCTGCATTTTCTGCAGAAGCCTACCATGGTGAACCTTATCGAACGCCTTACTAAAATCCATGTATACCACGTCAACTGCCTTACCCCCATCCACCTCTTTGGTCACCTTCTCAAAAAACTCAATAAGGTTAGTAAGGCACGACCTACCCGCTACAAAACCATGTTGACTATTTCTAATCAATTCATTACACTCCAAA
This sequence comes from Carcharhinus amblyrhynchos, assembly GCF_965287045.1. NCBI lineage: Eukaryota > Metazoa > Chordata > Chondrichthyes > Carcharhiniformes > Carcharhinidae > Carcharhinus > Carcharhinus amblyrhynchos. Next base: position 138,870,757 of record NC_137327.1, read on the forward strand.
TAACTATAAATCCTATCCCTAATAATTTTTTCTAAAACCTTGCCCACAACAGAAGTAAGACTCACCGGTCTATAATTCCCGGCAAAGTCTCTGTTCCCCTTCTTAAACAATGGGACAACATTCGCTATCCTCCAATCCTCCGGGACTACACCAGAGACCAATGACGACCTGAAGATCTGAGCCAGAGGCTCTGCAATCACCTCTCTAGCCTCCCAGAGAATCCTAGGGTAGATCCCATCCGGACCAGGGGACTTATCTATTTTCAGCCCCTCAAGAATTTCCAGCACATCCTCTTTATCAACCGTAATACTGTCTATTTTACACCCCTGCAACCCAATGTCCTCCTCAGCTATATTCATGTCCCCCTGCGTGAACACCGAAGAGAAATATTGGTTCAATACTTCTCCAATCTCCTCCGGTTCCACACACAACTTCCCCCTGCTGTCTGTAACTGGCCCTAATCTTGCCCTGACCAACCTTCTGTTCTTGACATACCTATAGAACGCCTTAGGATTCTCCTTAATCCTATCAGCCAAAGTCTTCTCATGTCCTCTTTTAGCCCTTCTCAACTCACTCTTCAACTCCCTCCTAGCCAATCTAAAGCTTTCTAGTGCACTATCTGAGCCCTCCAATCTCATCCGAACATAAGCCTCCTTTTTCTTTTTAACCATCGACTCAACTCTTTTAGTGCACCACGGTTCCCTAGATCTACCAAATCCACCATGCCTGACAGGGAGTTGTATAATTTGATACCTTTAATATGTAGCCAAGGCTGGCTAGTGAAGACATTTTAAACACTCTTTTTTCTCAGACGTGGAGATTGTATAGTTTATGTTTACATAAAATAGAATCAGACAACCCTACAGTGCAGAAGGAGGCCATTGGACCCATCAAGTCTGCACCGACCACAATCTCACCTAAGCTCTTATCCCCAAAACCTCATGTATTTATCCCAGCGAGTCCCCCTGACACTAAGGAGCAATTTAGCATGGCCAATCCACCTAACCCACGCATCTTTGAATTGTGGGAGGAAACCCATGCAAACACGGGAGACTGTGCAAATTTCACACAGACAGTGACCCGAGCCAGGAATCAAACCCGGCTCCCTGGCACTCTGAGGCAGCAGCGCTAACCACTGTGCCACCGTGCCACCCCAATAGTTTTGAAGCTTTGTAAGCTACCGTGTGAGGACGAGTGGTGAGAGTTATCTAATGAGGAAAGATTGGACAGGTTAGTCTTGTATTTATTGGAATTTAGAGGAATGCAAGTAAATCTTATGGAAACATATAAGGGAGCTTGATACTGAGGATATTGGAAGGATGTTTTCCCTTGTGGGAGAGACCAGAACTCAGGGACACAAATCAAAAACAGGGGTCTCTCATTTAAGATGGTGTTGAGGAGAATTCCCTTTTCTTAGATGGTTGTGAGTCTGTGGAACTCTATTTCTCAGGGTGTAGTAGAGGCTGGGTCATTGAATATTTTTAAGGCAGAGGGAGAAAATTATTGACTGACAAGGGAATCAAAAACATAGGAGTGGGTAAGGTGGTGACATTGAGGCCACAATTAGACCAGCCTTGATATTATTAAATGGTACAGCCTCAAAAGGCCAGGTGGCTTTCTCCGAATTTATATGTCTGTACACATGTAACTAACAGAAGAAGGAGAAGTTCCAAATGAAGAGAAAGAGAAAATACTAGAAATACGCAGCAGGCTAGAAAGCAATGATGGAGATAGTTTTTTTCAGAGGACTGGAGATTCCAGAGACCTTTAAAAATGGTGGGTGGGAGCTGGATCCAGATATTCCACTCCGCAGTTCCAATAGACCCTAATTTCACTGGCTGAAGGGAATGAGTTGTCATATGACTCCCAGATATAGAATCGTAAGAAGGAATAATTATAGGGATCAGGTTGGGTGGACTTAGAAGGATTATTTCCATCCTCAGCCCCTTTACATTGATTGTAAATAGTTGACACCACCAGGAAATTCCTGCAGTAATCCATCCCTCCCCCTACCTCACTTTAATGGCCTCCTACACCATGGTGCTCTGGTCCGTTTGCTCATTCATCCCAAAGACTTTACCATCATCCACACAGGCAGCTAGAGCCTCATCCTGTTGGTTAAGGATAATGGCCAAAATTCCTTCAACTCTGCACTTGGGGAGTCCCCTAACCTGCTTGACTGTTCATCACAGTCTCCTGTCTCCGCTCATTAACCAGACATGCACAGGAGGTTTGGTTCCCTCTCTAAGGCCCATCAAAGCCCACTCATCAGATCCCGCTCAACAACTCTGCGGAAGTTCCCCAAATGCAGGCATTTATTGGAGATCATAGAATCATAGAACCCCTACACTGCAGAAGTAGGCCATTTGGCCCATCAAGTCTGCACCAACTCTCCAATAGAGCATTCAGTCCAGAACTTATTCCTGTAACCTCACACATTTACCCCACTTGTCTCCCATGGTGACTGGAGATTGAAAATGCTCCTCACAGACTCACACACCATCTGCCTTGCCATCCTTATGTAATCTTGTTTTATTTATTTAATGAGTTAGTCAATGCATTTAATCAACTTAGCTAAGAATTTTTAGTATTTTAACTAATTACTTGATCTAATTGAATTTATAGGTAGATTAAGTGGGGAGATGGGAGAGATAGTGGCATTGTGGTAACACCTCTGGACTAGTTATCCGGAGGCCCAGGTAAATGCCCTGGGTACACAGATTCAAATCCCATCACAACAACTGATGGAATTTAAATTCAATTAATAAATCTGAAACTTGAGTATTGTTGAAAAAAAAACATGCTATCAAAGATTTTGTCTTGTACTCTTCAGGACGGTTCATAAGTAAAGGGAACGGTATGAGAAGAGAATGTTGAGCTGTTTGTAAGTGTACTTTGATTATTCAGGTGTAGGTCGGCATGGTGGCAAACTGGTTAGCACTGCTTCCTCACAGTGCCAGGTTCAATTCCGTCCTTGGGTGACTCTCTGTCTGTGCATTCTCCCCGTGTCTGCGTGGATTTCTTCCCACTGTCCAAAGATATGTTGATTGGTCATGTTAAATTGCCCCTTAATATCCAAAGATGGGTAGATTTTTGGATTAGCCACTGTAAATGCACCAAGTTATGGGGATAAGGCAAGGGGCTAGGCCTGGGTAAGATGCTCTTTCAGAATCAGTGCAAGTAAATGGGCCAAATGGCCACCTTCTGCACTGTAGGTATTCTAATTGACCAAAAATTGCAGCAAGGAGCAGTTAGCTGCTAATATTTTGTTCAAATTCAAACCAGCAGGCTGACTCTGGTTGGTCAAGGCATTGCCTTGGGACATGAACGAGGGAATGGCTGTCCCAAGTGTGGACCTGCTCCTTCTGTCTGCGAAGGACAGGGTCCTGTGTGTGAATAGATGCAATTTCTAACATGGGCAAGTAAACCACACTGACTGATAAGCTTAAATTGGTTTTCAGTGTATTTCTTAGCACAATCATAATTATTTAACCGGTATTACCCATTCATGGAATCACATGTAATGTTGGTAACCAAGTGTGAGTTTTGTAAACATGAGCTGGTTGGTTACAATCAGTACTTTGCCTTTGTAAACAGTCAAACCCGTTTGACATGATCTGCCCCATCATTGGGATGTACGGCCTACCTACCTGGCATCACAACGGCACTGAAATGTATATGCAACATTTGTGTGATGGGCAGAATGTATTCTTGGCTTGATGGCAACATCCTATCAGCAGAAAATATTACATTCCTGGAGCATAGTAACAGTGTTAAACAGCTAGCTTCAGTAATTGTTCAGATGAGGGGCATTCCTCTTCCAGGGTAATTTGAGTTAGTCTGGGCACTTTTCAGGAAGAAAAGTAATGGCCTCAGTTCTGTTCATGAGCTTGTGTGGATTTCAGCGTGAGATGGTTTAAACAGCGGTTATCCCACGGGATGGCTTTGATATGCTCTATTTCAGCATCAAACTTGCATGGTGAGCAAATGACTCAGGCCCCTATTAATGAGGTTACCAATAAGACCAGTCATATCATGTATGGAATTGTGGGAATCCCAAAACTGATACTATCCAGTGAAGATAGGCTTATAGTGAATAATATTGGAGAACCCACTGAGAGATTTCTCAACTAGCACATTGAGGAAAGGGAGCTCCTTTTACTGTTCCATTCCAAAGGTGAATTTTAGTGTAGGATGGAACTTATTGAGGTGTGTAAGGAAGTTCTTACATGAGGCTGCAGGTTCAAATATAGCAAACGTCTCATCTACATGTTGGAAATATGCAATGGACAGAAACTTGGACATCATTCCATCAAAGGCATGTTTTCCATGGAACCCAACAAACACACTTGTGAGAGATGTGAGGGAATCTCATGGCAACATCATATATTTGGGCATCAATGGTGTCACTAAAACTGTGCAAGCTGCTGAGTTTATGGGGGAGATTTTCCCCAAAACACTACGTGCTTAATGGGCAGGAAAATGGGAGATTTTCCCATCTATTTTTTGGGCAAACTTTCTCAGTTGAGTTCCCGCCACTCTGAGCTTCACAGAGTCTGCCACGGGAATCATGGTGCTAGTGAGGGGGGGGGTGCGGGGGTGGCTAATCTCACCTGAGAGGTTGGCATCAGTGGGGAAAATCTGTGCACGTGCACTGACCAACCCACCCTCCCTCTGATGGCTTCAAGGGGCATCCCCACCCTGTGCCCAATCTCCTGAGGGGGTGGTGGGGGGGGAAGGGGGGGGTGCTCAATGGCTTCTGTCCCCATCAGCAAGGCCATCACGCCTGGTCCTCTTTGATGGGAACCAGCTTTAATCCCCACTGGTGGGAACGTTGCCCAGCAGGGTCGGAAACATGATTGATCCTGGACGGCACTGTCACGGGATCGCGGACAACATACCTGATCCTAATACGGTAATCAGCTTATTTCAGCCATCCTCCCCCCGCCCCCCTCTGCTGCACTACTCAAGTGGTACGCCATAAGTTTAATAAATACAGAAACAAATATTGATGGTGCGTCTCGACCACCAGGATATATTAGATATAACTCTTGGGGCGAAAGGGATCAAGGGATCTGAGGGGAATGGGGGGATCAGGATATTAAACTTGATGATCAGCGATATCAAAATGAATGGGACCAATGGGATGAACGAGTACACTATCAAGGGCAGGAGTCTTAGCAGTGTTGAAGAGCAGAAGGATCTTGGGGTCCGGGTCCACAGGACTCTTAAATCGGCTTCGCAGGTAGAGGATGTGGTCAAGAAGGCGTATGGTGTACTGGCCTTCATTAATCGAGGGATTGAGTTTAGGAGTCGGGAGGTAATGCTGCAACTTTATAAGACCCTTGTCAGGCCTCATTTGGAGTACTGTGCGCAGTTCTGGTCGCCTCACTATAGGAAAGACGTAGAAGCTATTGAAAGGGTACAGAGGAGATTTACAAGGATGTTGCCTGGACTGGGAGGCATGCCTTATGAAGTTAGGTTGAGGGAGCTGGGACTCTTTTCCCTGGAGAGACGAAGGTTGAGAGGCGACCTGATAGAAGTTTACAAAATGTTGAGAGGGATAGATAGGGTGGATTCTCAGAGGCTATTTCCCAGGGCTAAAATGGTCGCTACGAGAGGACACAGATTGAAGGTGTGGGGAGGCAAGTACAGAAGTGATGTTAGGGGTAAGTTTTTCACTCAGAGGGTGGTGAGTGAATGGAATCGGCTGCCGTCAGTGGTGGTGGAGGCGAACTCGCTGGGGTCTTTTAAAAGACTTCTGGATGAGTATATGGGATTTAATGGGATTGGGGGTTATAGATAGGTCTATGGATTGGTAGGTGTTGATGTGATCGGCGCAACTCGTGGGCCGAAGGGCCTGTTTGTGCTGTAGTGTTCTATGTTCTATGTTCTATGAATGGTGGAACAGGCTCAAAGGGCCAAATGGCCTCCTCCTGCTTCTAGGATCTGTTTCTCCGTTGTGACTCAGTACAAATATCGATGGCTTCCTTGTTGAGTTTATGATGGCTAGCAATTTTGAATGCGCACATGGACATAGCATGTCCAAAAACCCTTCACTGTGTACATGGAGTGTTTGCTCAGAGCTCGTTGTAGCAACTCGCCCAATCATTTAGCCAATTCATGTTGTGCAGAACCAGTGATAGATAATATGAGGAGTAAGGGGACATCACTTTTGTGTACCCTGAGCAGCCTACACATACACAGACCCAGTGGGCCATGAATCCTGTCATATGTGTCACCTGGCAGCTCATTACTTTTACACAAATCATCAAGTGTTTTTATAAGTTGTTTTTGAGCAGAGCTGTCCTGTCCTGAAGGGTGGCAGGTCCAATGGAAATGATTCAGCCAGAGATTAGGAAAGGTGTGTATTTTGTGATGTAGTCACACTTGTTTAGGGCGACTATTCCTGAATCTTTGTTGGTTCTGTCTCAGTCGGCTTTGAAGTCTCACACAATCACATTGCATGTGAAAATTAGCCAAGATGTGGATATGCCGGCATTGGACTGGGGTAAACACAGTAAATGTTTATAGCAGACTTTTTACAAAATTAGCCAAGTCATTTGTGCATGCAATGTGCATACACCAGATCAGCGATCATCAGTGGATGTTGGTTTGTGGTAAGATAGCTAGGAATAAAATTGTTCAAACTCAGCAAATACATCTTCCCATTTTGATATAGAATGAAGACACAACAAATCTGGAATTAAAAGCTAGTCACGGTAATGGTGACAATGAAATTATCAATGTTTGGTGTACAAACCTATCTGGTTCTCTAATATTCTTGAGGGAAGGAAATCTGCTGTCCTTACCTGGTCTGGCCTATATGTGACTCCAGACCCACAGTGACGTGATTGACTCTTAATTGTCCCCTGAAATTCCTTAGCAAACCACATGGGGGTGGGTAACAAATGCAAATGATAGCCCCACCCTGTGAAAGAATAAAGAAAAATAGTTATATATTTCCTTATAAAACTGATCATTACAAATATTGGAGGAAAAAATGCTGCACTTCCTTCCTGTTCTCTGCACCCAATTCCCAACTGCTACATTCTATTTGTAATATATTCTGTGCTGCCACAACTCTGTGCTCCAACGGACACTGTCTGCTTTTATAGACCTTTCATTGGATTGTGGTCCCATCTCCATATTTCTTTGGGATTACAATGAACCTTTTGCACAAGATGTGCACTGAGCAAGCTCAACGTGCAATTTTATTGATACCCGAGGTATAGCAATGCGATGTATGATAAGCTAAACAACACTGTCCTCTCCCCCATTTACATTTAGGATGACGTTGCGTAAGGTTGCATCGCGAATGCTGCCAAGTGAAATATCTCAGAGTAACAATGACTTTCTGTTTTGATTGTTTTCTAAACGTACTGGCCTGTAAAACAGGCTCTTCTGCTTATTAATTGTAACCACATTCTCCCTCTAAAGCTTCGTTCTTATCAGATAACAACCTTCATACAAGGAATTAAAAGGTTTTTGTTTTAATTCTTGTCCCTCTTTACGTTTGTGCAAAAATGAATTTCCTTCCTTTAAATACACAGACAAAAGGCATAAGTCAGACCACAGGGAGGTAAATGAGAGCAAGACCTCAACATTTTCTCATTAACATCAGAATGATGGAAACATTCAGGGTTTAAGTGATCTTGAAGTTAATTGGTTAGCAATGTATTGCAGCAAGACCTAACAGACTACATGTAAAATCATCGGCTCCAATGTACCTCTCCCCGATGAGCTCAATGCTTTCTATACCCGCTTTGAGCAAGAGGTCAGTGAGGGCATGTAAAGACACAAACTCAATTTACAAAATAATGGTTGGAATGCGAGTCTTTACAGGTAATCAACTCTTAAAGGTACAGACAATATGAGTGGAGAGAGTGTTAAACACAGGTTAAAGAGGTGTGTATTGTCTCCAGACAAGATAGTTAGTGAGATTTTGCAAGTCCAGGCAAGTCATGGGGGTTACAGATAGTGTGACATGAACCCAAGATCCCGGTTGAGGCCATCCTCAAGTGTGCAGAATTTGGCTATCAGTCTCTGCTCAGCGACTCTGCGTTGTCATGTGTCTCAGAGAACGCTTACCCGAAGATCAGAGGCTGAATGCCCATGACCGCTGAAGTGTTTCCCAACAGGAAGAGAACACTCTTGCCTGGTGATTGTCCAGCGGTGTTCATTCATCAGTGGTATCTGTTGTAAGACTTCTGTGTCTGCACCTGCACAATAGCAACTGCAGAGAGAGATATTGTGAATGTGTAGACTCTGATTCTGCACATGCACAATTCCAACAACAGGGGTCTATACAGACTGCATTCCAACCATTATTTTGTAAATTGAGTTTATGTCTTTATATGACCTGTTTGTGAACAGAACTCCCACTCACCTGCTGAAGGAACAAAACTCCGAAAGCTTGTGGCTTCTGTTACCAAATAAACCTGTTGGACTTTAACCTGGTGTTGCCAGACTTCTGACTGTGTTTACCCAAGTCCAACACCGGCATCTCCACATCATGGGTCTCAATCATAGACAAGGCCAAATCTGATCAGTTCCTTGAATCTTTCATCACCCAAATACTTCTGCTCTTTCCCAAAGCAACTTCCTTTATCATCTACCCCTGGGGATTAACCTCACTGTCAATTCATTTTCAAGCTGTCTGTTGCCATAATGTTCACTTTCCTTTTTACACAATAATTTTACAGCTGTTTCTGAGCTCAGTAACAGCCACTCCTTCACTCTTGATGCTCAATATGCTGCAACTATACCAGACCTTGGTGAGAGCACATTTGGAATATTGTGTGCAGTTCTGGTCACCTCACTATAAGAAGGATGTGGAAGCATTGGAGAGAGTGCAGAGGAGATTTACCAGGATGCTGCCTGGTTTGGAGGGTAGGTCTTATGAGGAAAGGTTGAGGGAGCTGGGGCTTTTCTCTTTAGAGCGGAAGAGGATGAGAGGCGACTTGATAGAGGTTTATAAGATGATGAGGGGGATTGATAGAGTGGACGTGCAGAGACTATTTCCTTGGGTGGATGTAGCTGTTACTAGGGAGCATAACTATAAGGTTCATGGTGGGAGATATAGGAGGGATGTCTGAGGTAGATTCTTTACTCAGAGAGTGGTTGGGGTGTGGAATGCACTGCCTGCTGTGATAGTGGAGTCGGACACTTCCGGAACTTTCAAGCGGTTATTGGATAGGCACATGGAGCACTCCAGAATTGGGAGGGGATAGCTTGATCTTGGGATTGGACATAGCTCGGCACTACATTGAGGGCCGAAGGGCCTGTACTGTGCTGTACTGTTCTATGTTTCTATGTCTCTATGTAATATCCAGAGTAAAAATCCCACGCTCTCTCACACTGGTTGGTCCATTTGGTGTGGTCTTGAATTTTTTCTCCATTGATTACAAGTGATGTATACTTGAATATATCTGTCAACAAATAATGTAGCCATTCAACACCAGATGTAGCTGGGCCACATCAAACACTGTCAGGGCTCAGTCTCCTCCCCCAAACCATCCATCACTCCAGCATCATTCTAGGTAACACTTGCTTTCTCCAATGGTATTGTCTTCATCAAGCCCTGAAATGTCTCCAAAGTGGGCTTAATGACATTGAAAGACCCACAGTGATGTGGTTAGCTTTTAAGTGTTCTCTGAATGGTCTAGCAAGCCACTCAGTTCAAGGATAATTCGGGATGGGCAATAAATGCTGGTCCAGCCAGCAACGCCCACATCCCATAAGTGAATAAATAAAAGAATGAGGAATGTCTACACCTGGAGTTGCCGGTTGTCTGGCTCAGTGCTGATTTAGTGTATCTGGTACGATGAGGGATATTGGTATCTAGAAGGGACCCCAGCAGTGGAGCAGACTGGATACCTGCAGAAAGCTGACATTTTATTTATATTCGCTCCTTCACAGAGGACTACCATCAGATGGGGAGAGGCTAAACAGCCACTTCAATGCACATTGTTCCACCTGCAGTGGATTTTCTGAGTGTCTGGGATATTTGGGAAAGGGATTTGAATTTAGTGACACATTTTCAGTAAATTTTAGTTCTTGTATTTTTTATGTTCTTACCTACTGCAGACAGAAAATGCCTGACTAAGAAGAATAGTTGCTTGAATTATTGATTTATAAACCTTGAACTTTGGGCAATATTTTACATATCATTTTCTTGTAGACAATAGCCATCATATTTCAAACAAGTTAGCTTCTCTATTCAAATAACAAATTTGTTATTCAAATAACAAATAGAACGATGCCATACAAATTTGTGTTGCTCATAACCTCAGCAGTAATTTACAGCTAATCCTTTCAAAAGCAAAGCTATTAGATTATGTACTATCAGGGCTCACCAAAATGGAGCCAATTATAATAACTTCCTTTTCTCTCCAAGTTAGCACCATTCTCTCGAAATCCCTTCACACCCCCAGTTACCCCTCATTTTGAGTTCACTGAATGTAATGAAAATGTGTTGGGTCCATTTGATGACAGTTCTCTATATCAGGGGAGGATTGCTTAAGAAGCAGCAAAAGGCACAACGCACAGGCGGATACATTTCCAAAGTTCTCTTTCAGAATTTATGGGGAGTTTTTTTATATATATGACAACTTGATGCTTCCTCAAAGATTCTGTATTATTTAATCTCCCTCCAAGTAAAAAGTAGGTCATTAGTAGAGCACTGTGCTGCCTGGACTGCAGAGATAGCGTGACACGGAGACAAATGATGTGTCTGACTCCAGCCATTTATTCTTCGAGGGAGGTTGAAGTGATCACACAACGAGTATGATGCTTGTACCTTCTTTTGGAATGCCTTGTATGGCTGCCCGCATTTTTGTAGATTCTTTTATTTATCAAGACGTGATTTTTTTTAAACCAGCCCTGGGTTTGAATAACCTTACATTTCAAACAAAATGCAATGGATTACAGCCCTTTTCATAGGTTCACAGAGGGCACAGGATATTAGTTGTAATTGCAGTTCCTTTGTTGTTGCCGACTATTCCTCCTTGTCTTCCTCATGACTTTGCATGTTTGCAGCAAATGTGTTTGGTTGAAGGAATGGGAAAAAATACTGTTAAATTTTCTAACGCACTTGTTGAGTTGTACCAATGATAGCAGACATCTCTTGTTAAACGCCACCATTTGATTGTTGTGAGTTTATTGCCAGCTGTTCTAGTGCGGTCCAATAAGGAATATTTACATCAGTTATAAGCACTTTTCCATTGTAAAACAGGGAATGTTGCAAATATGCTGACACCCACTTTCTCTGCCTTTTTGCTTTGACAAAAGGTCATCTGGACTCAAAACGTCAGCTCTTTTCTCTCCTTAAAGATGCTGCCAGACCCGCTGAGATTTTCCAGCATTTTTCTCCTTTGGTTTCAGATTCCAACATCGACTTCAGATGATTTGCTCTACCCTACTTTGACCCCTTTGTTTTCATTTCATTTTGTTTTTAACTATTTTCTGCCTTTTATTTTATTGTCTTTCTTCATTTTTCTCCCCCTCCCCACTCTTTCACCCTATTTTATTATCCCTTTCTTTACCTTTTTCCCCCTTTGCTTCTCCTTCCCTCTTTTTCTTAATTTTACCTTTCTCTCACCCATACCTCCCCCCCCACGCCCTCTGATTTCAGCTTCTCTGCCTTTTGGTCACTCACACCTTCAACTCTCCCTGTGGACTGTCAATAGCACCTCTTAACCTTTCCCTTTGTTTTTGTGGTTGTGACTCATCTTTCATTCTCTCCCCCTGCAGTATCAATATCTCCCACTTTCTATGGATCACCTGGACTCGAAATACCAGCTCTTTTCCATCCTTGCTTCATTAAGCTGCCAGAGGCTGCCCAGTGTAAAACCTGCAACACAAGTTCAATCAGAGACTGGCAGCCTCATTAACATGTTTAACTTGCCTCCCATCCCTCTGATTCTGCCACATTGATGATCAGAATCTCAAAGTTCTTACTCTGCATCTGCCCATCCCCTTGTGTTTCATGTACTAAAATTCCCCTCACCTATATTCTTTGCAGCTCTTAATTGACTTGCCAGATATTTCCAGCATTTGGGTTCAGATTTCCAAAACCTGCAGTTTTGTTTAATTTTCCAATTCTGACTGTGCCCTTGCTCGCTCTTCATATTTTACATATATTAATGTTTGGGTTTCATGCTAGAAGGCGGAATCAGTTATTACCCATTTTGTGCATGTCCAAGTTTGTGAGCCAAAGACTGGTTTTTACTCGAGGTGAACAGGGCACAGTGTCACGTGAGGATGCTGGAAAATAATTGCTTATTTCTTCAAGCTCCTGTGATGAGCTATCTCCACAACATGTATCCTAAGCACTTGTACTTAATAGCTAGACGGTAAATGTAGCTCTTTTCTCTTGCTGGAATCAAAATCCTTATTTTTCTCAATGAAGCCATTCACAATTTTGTCCTGTGTTATCCCTCCCACCTTCTCCAGCTTTATTTCTGAGCTCTGACTGGGGTCATCTTTGCTCTATTTGATGGCAATATTGTCCAATTCTACGGTCGCTCCCGAAATCTATTCACCTTGCTCCTTCTTTACGTTTCAATGAAGTTATCTCCTTAACACCAAACATCTCCAACTGTGCCTTCGCTCATCTCTCCTTCGTGTCTGGATTAGGGATTATTGCTTTTTGAAGAGGACAGGGATTTTCATTCATTTAGACTGCAGTATGTTACTGATACGAACTGAGATTTTGTACACAAAGAGCTTTCTCACCAAGCTACAACTTCCTCTTGGCTGTTTCGATCATTGGAAAATGTCAGAACTCCCACAACAAAGCAATACCTTTATGCAATTTTGATTCATGTGTGTCTTTAGTGAAAGTTTGGTTTGAAGAGAGGGTTTCTTGGGATGGCCACTGTTGTGAAGATGACTTCATAAAGATGTACAACATGTAAAAAAAAAGCTAGAAGGATAAAACATTGTGGTGTCCATTTAAAAGCTGGTACTTAGAGGTTTAAAATGCAAAGGACACGCAGAGTCCAAGACTGAAACATTTGAATCCAAAGCAAGACAGCAGGGTTGCTTTGGTAACAGGCTTCAGGTATTTGAATGTTTGAATTTTGCCCAATCAATTTAGAATAAACACTCAGCTACCAAGAACCTATAAAATTTGAATTTGACAAGATCAGGCCAATCCTGATGTAGGGAAATTGAAAGGTCAATGCAAGGATAAAAGCAAGTGCAAGATGAAAACAGAAGTTAGATACTTCCACCTGACCAGTCAAAAGGGAGAGAGTAACTCTCCACCCTGCCTTCTAACCAGCGAAAGGTGCCAAATTTAAAAGAACTCACGGACAGAGAGAATCCACGGAAGAATTCCAAAAGTTTCCGAAAGCCACAAAACCTGGTTGTATTTTTTTGAGAGTGACTGAATTCTGTAGTTGTATTTTTGGTTAATGAATGATATTGTATTTATTTGAACAGCATTCCAGTAGAATTTTATTTGGTATGTTACTTGGTTAGTCAAAGTTCCCTGTTAGTTAAATAAATAAATTTTTAAATGTTCATTTTAAAGTGGGTGTCAGCTATTTCTGTTAGTTAACCACTAAACATCACTGAAGGATAGGTCACCTTCCAACTAACTTTTAACAGGTTCTGAGGCGAGTTATTCCTCTTTGGGGATTCAGATTGAGGGGAACAGCCCCCGCATCATAACACCACTAACAAATGCCGTCCCAAGTGGCCTCAGATGATGGAGGCTCAGTTACAAATAAACTCCAGAGCAAACATTCACAGCTCAAGAATTGTGCATTTTGCGGGGATGGGGAGGGCCTAGTTTGAAGTGGGTGGGAGACATACCCAGGGCACAGTAAAAGGTTTAACTATGGGTTCAGCTGGTCAACTCCTGGACAGAGAAGAGGTCTCCTGTGCACAAAGCTAACTAATGGTGAGACAGTGTAAATAAATACTGTGGAAAAATGTAAACCAAGATTTTTAGGATGGTGGGATTTGCCTTCCTGTCACCCAAAGTGTCTGCAGGAAACGTGTCCGCTCCAGCACCCCCCCGACAGGCAGCCATTTTTGCTCCAATGAGCATTAATTGGCTGCACACTGGGCTCCTGCCTTTCACTAGAAACAGTCATTGTGCTTTGGTGCCCAGGTTCTCAGACTGTGAGTAGTGAGGTAGTGGCAAGGATCAGTGTGTGGACCCCAGCTCTTCACAATCCATGTCAATGATTTGAATGTGGGAACCAAATTGTAATATTTTCAAGCTTTGCTGATGACAAAAAGCAAGGTAGGAATGTGAGTTCGAAGGAGGATGCAAAGAGGCTTCAAGAGAATTTTGACAGTTTAATTGAGTGGGCAAGAACATAGCCAAAAAAATGTGAAAGAAGAACAAAAATGTAAATTTTTTTTTAAACTGGGAAGTGCTGATGTCCAAGGGAGCTTGGGTATCCTTGCTTATTAGTTATTGACAGCAGTTGGCATGTAGATGCAGCAAGTAATTGGACAGGCTTGGTGCGATTGTGAGACTGCGCCCAGACTATTACAAACTGTTTTGATCTCCTTACCTTAGAAGGATATATTTACCATAGTGGATGTGTAACAAATCTTGACCTGACTGACCCATGTGATAGCTGGATTATCCCGTAAGGAAAGATTGAGGAGATCGAGTCTATATTCTCGACAGTTCCAATGAGAAGTGATGTCATTGAAACATTGAAACTTCTTACAGAGGTCCACAGGGGAGATGTAGGGAAGATGTTTTCCCTGACTAGAGGATCTACAACTGGGGGACACAGTCTCAGAATGAGGAGTAGGCCATTTAGGACTGAAATGTGGAGGAATTTCTTCACTCAGAGAGTGGTGAATTTTTGGAATTCTCTACCCCACAGCACTTTAGAGGCTCAGTCATGGGCGGCACGGTGGCACAGTGGTTAGTGCTGCTGCCTCACAGCACCAGGGACCTGGGTTCGATTCCTGGCATGGGTCATGTCTGTGTGGACTCTGCACGTTCTCCCTGTTTCTGCTTGGGTTTCCTGTGGGTGCTCTGGTTCCCTCCCATACTCCAAAAGACATGTTGGTTGGGTGCATTGGCCGTGCTAAATTCTCACTCAGTGTACCCGAACAGGTGCTAGAGTGTGGCGACTAGGGGAATTTCAGAGTAACTCCATTGCAGTATTAATGTAAGGCTGCTTGTGGCTAATAAATAAACTGCTTTATGTTCAAGACAGAAATCATCAGATTTCTAGAGAATAGAAAAAAATCAAAGGACGTGGGGGATGGTGCAGGAAGGTGGTTTTGAGGGAGAAACTGAGCCGTGATCTAATTGAATAGCAGAGCAGGCTCGAGGGGCAGAATGGCCTCCTCCTGCTCATGTTTCCTATGTTCCTGGGTGGGGAAGGACAGGTCACAGCTGAAAACTTGAAGGTACAAGTTGCTGTCCTGAATCAGGTCCAGTTTGGGGCGATTCTCCCAAAAAAAATTTCTATGTCGAATTGTTTAAAAACTGGAGAAAATCATGTTGCTTTTCCCAGCACAGTTTTCAGAATGAATCTCCCACTCTCCCTGCACTGCAGAGGGCACTGGTGTGAATCATGTGAAAACTCGGGGGGGCAGCACCTATTCCTACTGCAGAGGCTGAAATCAGCGTGCTGAGGGGGCCACTGCGCGTGTGCCAATCTCTCAGCATTGAGATCGCTGGCCTCACCCCCAACCCCCCCACCCACTCCCCCCCCCACACACACACAGACTGGCACTCACTCCCCCTACTCCCCCCCCACACACACACAGACTGGCTCTCACTCCCCTTATTTGATAGTGATAAACAGTTGTAAACTGTGCTGTTATATTCTCTGTCTGAGGTCAGTACTCTCCATTCACCTGACGAAGAGGCAAACCTTGAAAGCTTGAGAATTTACTATCAAATAAATCGGTTGGACTTAAACCTGGTGTTGTCAGACTTCTTACTTAGAAGATGAACAACCATAGGTTTAAGATGAACGGGGGAGAGATACAGAGGGTGGTGAGTGTCTGGAATGAGCTGCCAGAGGTAGTGGTAGAGGCAGTACAGTTTTGTCTTTTAAAAAGCATTTAGACAGTTACATGGGTACAATGGGCATCGGGGGATATGGGCCAAATGCAGGTAATTGGGACTAGCTTAGGAGTTTTTTAAAAAAGGGCAGCATGGACAAGTTGGTCTGAAGGGCCTGTTTCCATGTTGTAATCCTCTATGACTCTAGTAGTAAGGTGAGTGTGCGTCCCATTCTGAAACCTGTACATTGTGCTGTAATTGTAAAACCATCCTCAGACACCTCAAGGACAGTCACCAAGTCTGGGTCAGGGATTTGACCTCATGGGTGACAAGGTGCAGGCCATGCTGGAGACACAGAGGGTCACGGCAGAGACACAGAGGGTCACGGCAGAGACACAGCGGGACACGGCAGAGACACATCGGGACACGGCAGAGACACAGTGGGCCACTATCAAGGGTATTGCTGGCATCCTGGAGGCACATTGATCCATGACCATGGATGTTGGGGGCATATGCGAGACACTGCCAGCCATTGCTGAGATTCTTGCTGGTATTCTGAAGACACAGGAGGCCTTGGCTGTGAGTCTCAACAACTTAGGCCAGGCTCACAGCGCTAATGCCTGGCCCAGTCTCAGAGAGACGGTGTCACAGACCATGGGGCAGATGTATCAGAACCAGGTGACACCGGACCTTCAGGAGCTCAGTCCAGCTATACTGCCATCCCATGGAGTGTCCCTGGAGCCTATTGGCACTCCGAGGGAGGTGGAAGGGTTAGAACCCATGCTGGGGCCTCCCACCCAGGAAACACCAGACGCCCTGAGACCTTCCGATTTCCGGAGCTCCCTCAGGGCCAGCTGGATGAACAGGGCACAGAAACATTGACACTTGCAAGTCAGTTGGCACCCTCCAGGTCATGGCCCCCAGGGGACACCCTGCCAAGGATATAGAGGCATTGGGGCATGGATCACAGCAGGACTCCTGCACCCCCAATCTGCATCTGGGGGGGGATTACCTCGAAGAAGCAATGGGCCACACAAGATTCAAAACTTGTCAGGTCACTAAGAGGGCAGGGGCGAAGGTCACCAGTAGTCAGGCTTAAGTTTTTGTTAATGTTAACAGCGCTATTAAGAGTTATTTGGACCTTGCAGCTGTGACTATCATCTGTCTCTGGTTCTCGCCTCCACCAGAGCTGAGTCTGCCCCAATCCCACGCATCGAGACGCAGACTGTGTGCTGTCCGATTCCAGCACCTTGGCCAAACCTTGTAGACCACCTGTCCTGCTTTCCCCAGGGTCATGGGTGACACCTTAGTGACACAACCCCCCCGAAGGGCCTGTTCTGTGCTGTAATGTTCTATGTTCTATGTTCTATGATATCACCTCCAAAAACAGTGCAGTGGGATGGGAAGATTTGATTTGATTTGATTTGATTTATTATTGTCACATGTATTACAATACAGTGAAAAATATTGTTTCTTGCGCACTATACAGACAAAGTGTACCGCTCATCGAGAAGGAAACGAGAGAGTGCAGAATGTAAATTAACAGTCATAGCGAGGGTGTAGAGAAAGATCAACTTAATGCGAGGTAAGTCCATTCAAAAGCCTGACAGCAGCAGGGAAGAAGCTTTTCTAGTCTTTCTGCAAATGATCTGGAAGCTCTGGGGGTGACATGGTAGCACAGTGGTTAGCACTGCTGCTTCACAATACCACGGACCTGGGTTCAATTCCCATCCTGGGTCACTGCCTGCGTGGAGTTTGCACATTCTCCCCGTGTCTGTGAGTTCCCTTTGGGTGCTCCAGTTTCTTGTCACATCTGAAAGACATGCTGGTTAGGTGGATTGACCTGAACAGGTGCCAGACTGTGGCAACTAGGGGAATTTCACAGTAACTTCATTGCAGCGTTAATGTAAGCCTTACTTGAGACTAATAAATAAACTTTAACTTTACTTTGGCTATCAAAGGGAGTTAGTGTGAGAAACTGGGTCATAGCAGTCGATACAGGTTCCGTGGAGCAAACACCTTCCTTTATGAATCTACTTTTATTTATGAATTTTAAAAGAATGGAAGAGTGGGGGGGGAGTGTTTAAATGATGGTCAAAAATCATCCATCTATTGTAGTGTGTGTTCACTCTCAAATTGGCATGGGAACATGGGATGGCGTGAAGGTGGGCTTAGCAGGAATAGGGGAATGGGCAGTTGAAGGGAAATGGTCATGTGCTGACACATTGTTAATTAGTGGGAGTTCCAGAAATCGCCTCATGCACAGAGCAGGAAATTCCGCCTGGAAATGCTTCACTAATAATAAACAGAACAACATCACATTCCATCAACATTGAGCCTGACACATCGGAATGAAATGTTGAGCTTGAGTATGCACAGTCATAATTAAGTTTTGAGCTCTGGTCTATATTCGCCTGGGAACTTGTTCCTCAGTAAAGACCTTAGCTCTTCTCATCAATGCATCTCTTTGTTCATTATGCTGTGATACTCTCAGAATTTACAGTAAAGTTTAATTTTTTTAAATTTACCTCACCTAATCTTCAGGTAAATGTGAAAAGGGTTTTGCCAAACCTGCCTGACTATTTATGGACTGCTGGTTTTCTGGGCAATCAAACTAAGTATGCAGGTCGTTAGGCACCTCTTCTTGCTCCTGGATTTAAGTATCTAAGAGTAAAGAAAGTCTACTTTCACCGCAGTATGGAGAAGAATGCAGTACAGAGAATAATGAGACATCTACCCAACCAACAGATACTGCGTATTGTAACTCCACAGAGGCAAAGATAAGCAAACTGCTCAGTTTTCAGTCAACTCAGCCATTGTTCTGAGACCAGAAACAATAAAAATGCAAATGTCATTCTCTTTTCTATACCAAAGGCTTCCTTTTATTAAAGGATCATATTACATCCCAGCATCATCCCAGACCCGGTTCATTGCTTCCACAAGCATTTTCATCTCGGGGTTTATATATTTCTGCTGATAAAATTGAGACCAATAAATAATTGTCTCCTAAACTTATGATGAAAGTATTGTTAACCAGCTGTAATTAAAAAGCTTCCAATGACAGTCAGATGCACAAAGACGTGCTTTCGGACCATACTGAAATGATAATCTGTATACTTACCTATATTTTATGACATTTAAATATTTGGTGTTGTTATAAATAGTTGTTAATGTTCACTTGAGCCCCATTTATCTTCATAAATTGAATGAACCAAATTGAGTAATCTTTTCACGTTGGTGCCTTAGCCATGGTTACTCCGGTTTTAATGAAAGGAGGCACTTGTTCAGCAAGACTAAGTAGCTGCATAACCGGATGAGAATTTAAAACCTTTTCCTCTTCACAGGAGAAGGTCACTGACTGAGGAAAAGCACCTGAGGCCACAGGATGGAAATAGAGCGAAAAGACATTGTATTAGGTCTCATTTTCAAAGCAGTCAGTCTTAGTACTTTACACTGTTCTACCAGAAACAAGGCAGCCCATGTATCATGGAAGGCTATTAGTATTAAAACTTATTTCATATTTGTTGATGGGATATAGGCTCTTATGACAGAAGCAGTGAATTTCAAATCACTAAAACCCTGGTGATTTAACTAACAGTGAGTTCTAATCAAATATATAGAAACTTATTGTTGTGATATGACATAAATATTTAAGTTTATTTATCAGTCACAAGCAGGCTTACATTAACACTGTAATGAAGTTACTGTGAAAATCCCCTAGTCGCCACATTCTGGCACCTGTTGGGTACACTGAGGGAGAATTTAGCATGGTCAATGCACCCTAACCAGAACGTCTTTGGACTGTGGGAGGAAACCGGAGCACCCGGAGGAAACCCATACAGACACAGAGAGAACCTGCAGATTCTGCACAGACAACGACTCAAGCCGGGATCGATCCTGGTGCTGTGAGGCAGCAGTGCTAACCACTGTGCCACCATACCTTTAAGAAAGCATTTCCTAAATTATTGTCAATCATTGCCTCCTCAACAGAAAGTCTCATGACTTGCATTCAGTCCACTGCAGCAGATGGTGGGAATCAGACATGTAACCAGAATTTGACTTGATTTGATTTATTATTGTCACATGTATTAACATACAGTGAAAAGTATTGTTTCTTGCCTGCTATACAGACAAAGCATACCGTTCATAAAGAAGGAAAGGAGAAAGTGCAGAATATAGTATTACAGTCATAGCTAGGGTGTAGAGAAAGATCAACTTAATGCAAGATAAATCCATTCAAAAGTCTGACAGTAGCAGGGAAGAAGCTGTTCTTGAGTTGGTTGGTACGTGACCTCAGGCTTTTGTATCTTTTTCCGATGGAAGAAGGTAGAAGAGAGAACGTCCGGGGTGTGTGGGGTCCTTAATTATGCTGGCTGCTTTGCCGAGGCAGTGGGAAGTGTAGACAGAGCCAATGGATGGGAGGCTGGTTTGTGTGATGGATTGGGCTACATTCACAATGTCATTCTCTTTTGCATCTTTTGTAGTTTCTTGCAGTCTTGGGCAGAGCAGGAACCCATACCAAGTTGTGACACAACCAGAAAGAATGCTTTTTATGGTGCATCTGTAAAAGTTGGTGAGAGTTGTAGCTGACATGCTGAATTTTCTTAGTCTTCTGAGAAAGTAGACACGTTGGTGGGTTTTCTTAACTATAGTGTTGGCGTGGGGGGGACCAGAACAGGATCTGGACACCTAAAAACTTGAAACTCTCAATCCTTTCTACTTTGTCCCCTTACTCCTTACTTCTTCTTCCTTATTCCTCACCCTTCAATTAACACTATACAGCAACACCAACAGCATGGGTTCAATTCCTGTACCGCTGAGGTTATTCATGAAGGCTCTGTCCCCTCAACCTTTCCCCTTGCCTGAGGTGTGGTGATCCTTGGGTTAAATCACCACCAGCCAGCTCTCCTCCTCAAAGGGGAGAGCAGCCAATGGTCATCTGGGACTATGGCAACTTTACCTTCTTCTCTTCAAGTGAAACAGTCACATTTTTGTTTCACCGATCCTCGCTATTCTAATACATTAATGGACATATATGTGAGTGTGATAGATATACATATATATATATATAAATTCTACATACAAATACAGGATAAATATATAAAATTAGATTGTGCAGGATTCTCTGGCCTGCCTATTGTGTGTTTCTCACAGTGGGAAGTGAGCGATGGTCAGTGGCAGGATCTTTCAATCCCACCGTATCAATAGGATTTCTCATTAACTTCACCCCAAGCCACTGGGAAACTTACAGTCGGAATGTGCCATCGGCAGGACCAGAAGATCCCACCGGCATGAACAGCAGAAAAAATCTGGCCATTATATTACATTACTCAATAAAGTAAAAATTAGACTTCTTTTGGTTCCAATTAACTGTTCCCCCTTTTACCATTTCCATTTTTAACTTTGTGGGAGAGGTCAGACATTTTGTAGCATCGAAATCAGGGAACTTGGGGGCGTAGGAACACGTGAAGAGGCCTTTTGTAGTTGCTTCATCATTCAGTTAGATCATACCTGACCTGCTCTGTGTCCATTTGGTCGATAGCTTTATCCGAGAAAGATCCACCAATCTCAGTCTAGAAAGCCCCACAGCCCTCTGGGGGAGAGAATCACAATTTTCCTCGTTTCAATCAACTGGAGATTTTGTCCTGCCACGGGAGAGATGGAAATCAGCCATCTACAGCATACTGGATTCCAGATTTTGTGAATATTAGATGTGTGTGTGTGTGTGGAGGGGTGGTGGGGTTGGCGGCTGTGGGGGCGGAGAGGGGGGTGAGAGGGTTGGGAGCAACAGAGAAAATTGCCTAAAATTATTCTGAAAATGCAGAAGGAGCTCACCTCAGAGACAGAAGGTTGTGGCCTGAGCTCATTGTCAGAAAATGTCACCTTTCAAGTGAGATTTAGACTCATGATCCAGGAGATAGAAAAGACCCCATGGCATTTTTCAAAGAAAAGCAAGATGTTTTCCCGAATAATGCTCCTTCCTCAACCAACTCCAGCCAGACCAGGCACGTTGCTCATTCATCTTGCTGGCTGTCTCAGCGATTTGCTTGCAGTGCTTACTCACTTAATAACAGACACTACACATCAAGATTAAGTTCCAGAGCCTCCTGGGAGAACCACTTTTAAAGCAAAGGATTCTGCTTCCAGTCTCTTTGTGACAAAATTGTCTGAAAGTGAATAGATCTAATTGGTGGAGTTTGCCTCTAACTCTGCTGCCCTCCTGCAATTACAGAAAAGAGTTCTCCTGAATTACTCTGTAAAGATTCTCAAGATATTAATCTTCAACAACTGGAGTCTACAAATCAATTATCAAATTCCCACAAGCTAACAGATTTAGTTTAAGAGTATACCATCGTTCACTCTGTGATGGATTTGGCCGCGTACAATATCATTTCATGGTCCTCGACAAACCTGCACTTTACCATTAAAGTAATTCTGATATTGATTCTCTGACGACAGAAACATAATTGTCCCTCTTCTGTGTATCATTCAAACAGGCTGAGTTTTACTTTCTAAATCTTTAAACGTCTAGTTGTTTCATCAATTTTTGTATTCAAATTAGTACGATGAGGTGAAAAGTGAGCACAACTTTGTGGAAGTTAACAATGGATTTTTCCTAGACTATTAATCCTAATCTCCATTCCACTCACAGAGTGAAAGGGGTGGATTGATCATAGCCTTGGCTTTTTTTTATTCATTTGGTTGTGGGGTATGAGTATCGCTGGCTGGCCAGTGTTTATTGCCCATCCCCGGTTTCCCTTGGAAGGCAGTTCAGAGTCAACCAGATGGCTCTGGAATCACAGGTAGGCCAGACCAGGTAAGGATAACAGAATTCCTAAGGAAACACTGGAGAACCAAATGGGTTTTTAACAACAACAGACATTGGTTTCACAGTCATCAGTAGATTCTTATTCCAGATTGTTTTTAATCAAAATCAAACTCCATTATCTGCTGTGGCAGGATTCGAACCCATATTCACAACGTTAGCTGAGTTCCTAGATTGATAATCCAGCGATAATGCCATCAGGTCATCACCCCCTTCCTTGTTGATAAGCTATCCAGAGAAAATTATTCTGCAATTGTACAGGGTTTAGGAATGCAGGAACAAAATAAGAACATAGAACATAGAACATTCCAGCGCAGTACAGGCCCTTCGGCCCTCGATGTTGCGCCGACCAGTGGAACCAATCTAATGACCCTCTAACCTAAACTATTCCAATGTTATCCATATGCCTATCCATTGACCATTTGATCGCCCTTAAAGTTGGCGAGTCCACAACTGCTGCAGGCAGGGCATTCCACGACCTTACTACCCTCTGAGTAAAGAACCTACCTCTGACATCCATCCTATAATTACCACCAAGAAGGGGTTGCTGAGTTTGCATTCATAACCGGGCTTTTCTAGGAGAAGGAAAGGAGAGCTTATTTTAGCAGGATTGAGTTCACACAGGTACATTTTAAACTCAGGAGTTCTCGATTCTTTTCAGTAGGATGTCAATAACTGAAATGAAACAAATGACAGGTGATCTATGATTGGTGTCCATTGTCCAGAACCCAGACTCTTCTGTTATATTTCTGATTTTAAGGCAGGGTCCACAGGACACAAAATGGAAGAATTCTCAACATGAAACATATTTTGTCACATGGTCTGTAGGGAGCTTATCCATTGGATCAAAAATTAATTGCCCTCTGTTATGTAAAACAGGGACCTGGGTTCGATTCCCGGCTTGGGTCACTGTCTGTGTGGAGTTTGCACATTCTCCCTGTGTCTGCGTGGGTTTCCTCCGGGTGGTCCTGTTTCCTCCCACAGTCTGAAAGACCCGCTGGTTAGGGAGCATTGACCCAAACAGGTGCCGGTGTGTGGCGACTAGAGGAATTTCACAATAACTCCATTGCAGTGTTAATGTAAGCCTACTTGTGACTAATAAATAAACTTTACTTTTTTTTACTTTCTCAGCAGCAGCTTTTAGTTATATCACATCCCGAACAACCCAATGCACTTCACACTAACATTCTAAAGTAAAATTAGGCATCAAGCCACATAATGCACTATTGGAGCCGTGTGGGGATTGTCCCTTTAAGGGTCCATCTGTAGAGGAAGTGTCACATGATCAGGAAGTTAATCAGGAAGCAGGGTGGGGGATCACCCTGGTGTGTTGGGGTGTCTGTTCCAGAGCGTTTTCAGAATGGTATCCGTGAGGATGGAAACTTTCAGAGTGGTGGGTTTTAAGGAGCATCTTAAAGGAAGAAAGTTATCCCCAACTCTGACTTCTCAAGCCGACTCCAGGGCATCGTGCCTCACACCAACTTACCTTACAGGTACACGCATCCCTTTCTGCACCCTGTCACTTCCCCATCTGTCCATTCTCCACTGTTAGTCATATATCACACCTGGTGACCCTCACTGTACATCTCTGAGTTGCCACGGGAAGTAGCCACACAGCCATTGTTATATCCTGGACAACAAGGGATGGATGTTAAAAATTAAAGTTTATTTGTTAATCACAGGTAAGGCTTACATTAACAGTGCAATGAAATTACTGTGAAAATCCCCTAGTCACCTCATTTCAGCACCTGTTCAGGTCAATGCACCCTAATCAGTATGTCTTTCAGACAGTGGGAGGAAACTGGAGCACCCACAGGAAACCCACACAGACAACATGCAAACTCCACACAGACAGTGTCCCAAGCTGGGAATTGAACCTGGGTTCCTGGTGCTATGAGGCAGCAGTGCTAACCACTGTGCCACCGTGCCAGTTCAATGCCAGAGATGCCTCCATCCTGAGATTGAATTTGAATTTTGTTTGCAGTCGAGGATGAGATTAAAGCACAGTAT
Source organism: Carcharhinus amblyrhynchos (assembly GCF_965287045.1). NCBI lineage: Eukaryota > Metazoa > Chordata > Chondrichthyes > Carcharhiniformes > Carcharhinidae > Carcharhinus > Carcharhinus amblyrhynchos. Next base: position 138,895,593 of record NC_137327.1, read on the forward strand.
TTGAAAGTTTCTTTATCCTGCTGTAGCTCTAATCGGCAGAGTAATGGTCAATACTGATTGATTGATTGGGTGGCATGATGACACAGTGATTAGCACTGTTGCTTCACAGCGCCAGGGAACGGGGTTCGATTCCCAGCTTGGGTCACTGTCTGTGTGGAGTTTGCATGTTCTCCCCATCTCTGCGCAGGTTTCCTCTGGGTGCTCTGGTTTCTTCTCACAGTCTGAAAGTTTTGCTGGTTAGGTGATTGACCCAGACAGGCACTGGAGTGTGGTAACTAGGGGAACTTCACAATAACTGCATTGCAGTGTTAATGTAAACCTTACTTGTGATTAATGAATATGTAAATTATAAATAAAAAGTGTTTGGTTATTATTACTGACTTTCTGTTGAAATGTTAGTGGATAATTCCCCCACCCAACCTGCTCAAAACTCCCCTGATATTCAACATACTGTATTCACAGAGAGTAAAATTTAAACTAGAATTCTGAAGGCCAAGTTGAAACCCTTGATGCAAATGTTTACGAGGATTTTGTAGAACATGATCCTCTTCCATTCAGGTCTGAGAAATGTATGAAATTCAGTATCCAATTTTTATTTCTTGCATTCTATCCAAGATGTCACAATTAATTGGATAAAAGACCTGAAAATGCCAATGAATTAATACAATTAATTAGCTGAGAATGTTTAATTACACAACTATTGCATCTGCTGAATTGTAATCTCATTTTTATATTTCATTGAGAACTACAGCTGCTGTACCTGCTCTTAAATATTTTATTAATACACAGAAACAAGAGACATATTTCACGTTGATGCAGTTTGCATATCAAATACACCAAGGCTTCCCCTCTGGCTGCGCACAATTTAAAGGCTTAATTATTTATCTGAGACATATGTGCCATACATTACATTTTACATTTTCTACATAACAGTGTTTTCTTTTAAAGAAGAAAGCAAGATCGAGGGTTCAGGTTCTGAGTGCAGACACTTGCAACTTGTTATGCAAAGGAGTTGTGACTGATCATTGGACAAGGAACCAGTTTGTGTTGGTGATATAAACTTGCCAGAGGTTGTCACTGTGAGTGTCAATTGCGTTCCAGACAGATGGAAGCATTTGAGTTAATTTCAAAGATTCTATCGACTGCACAGAGCCTTGGTGTTGACAGGCACAGGTCAGAACAATAGCTTTGCAACCTTGTTCACCTCATTCACAGTATGCTCATTTGCACAAGGCACATAATGCACTGGGAGAGGAAAGCAGCAGCGTAATGGTATTGTCACTGGGCTTTTAATCCAAAGACCCAGGGCACTCCTCTGGAGACCCAGGTTCAAATCTCACCACTGGCAGATGGTGCATTTTGAATCCAATAAAAATTAAAATTCAGAGTCAAATGATGGCTCTGAAACCTGTGATGACTTCAGCCAGGCAAGTGAGGTTGGCCTGCTAGAGTATGAGCTCCTTGATTGAGTCCTCAACAAAAGATGTCCCTGATTGAGCCATCAATTAGGACTCAATCAGGAGCCTTGTGTTCCCTATTTAAAGCGGGTGTGTCAGTCTCTCTGTCTGCTGAAGCAGGGATCTCAACTGGGAGCACTCGGTTGTATAGTATGTTGTGTAAATAAAGGCAATTTTGGTGACTTTTGCCTCTGTGAACTTATTACAAAACCATTGTTATAAAAACCTATCTGGCTCACTAATGTCCTCTGGGGAAGCAAACCTTACCTACCCGTGACTCCAGATCCATTGCAAAGTGGTTGTCTCTTAATAGCTCTCGATTCTAGGGAAATTAGGGGTGGAAAATAAATGCTGTCTAGCCAGCAATGCTCACATCCCATGAGTGAATTAAAAACATATAATTAAAACCCAGGAATCAAAGCATTCACCGATAGCTACAAGTTATTGGTTAAGGCTCAGGCCTTTCTTCTCCTTGTGAATGGTTGGGTATAGAGCAAGAATTCCAATTTTACATCAAGGTGGTCAAACTAACAGTCTTGTCAGTGAGTTTCACTGCAATACCTCCTCCATATTTATGAATCAGGCATTGACTCACTGTGTTCCCCTCATCTGTTCTGGGTCACCATTTGGTGTATTAGGTACCTGCATCTCCCGGGTTTGTATGGGTCTGGTTTAGCCGTGCCTGTGGGTTTGTGGCAGGTAAAAAACAGGACTTTCTGTTTCAGGTCTCTCATGAGGTTCTTGTGCCTTCTTGTGAGGACCCTTCATTTCTCCCAAGCTGTTACAGAGTTGAAACCACATTGCCTGAAGTTGTGTGCATGAGTCCAAAAGGGCTTTTGTGGCTTCAGTTGGAGCTGAGGGACATTGGTATGTCCCGACGGATGGAGAGGTGTTTGTTTCGCTAAATTCTCAGAGACTTCACCAGAGATGGGCAGCCTTTCCTCACCATCCACAAATAACCATGGTAACCATGCCCCTCCCACACCACACAGGCATGAGGGTGACATGACCTGAACTGCACCGCCCCCCCCAGCCACCCTTCTCCTCAGATCTCCTCACTCAACCATGCCCCCTGTCCCCCCATCAGACCCTCCACTTAGCCTCCCTCTCCTCGCAAACCCCCCACTCAGCCTCCGTTCAGACCATGAACTTTGGCAGTGCCCACCTTGGCACTGTCCCCTTTGGCACTGACACCCTGGCCTGGTGCCTTGGGTCTGAGGGGTTAAGGAGGTATACCCAGGGCCTATTTGCCCCTCTGCTGCTGGCAGGCTGCAAAGGAAAGGTCTCTCAGGCACCCTGGGATTTGGGTGGGCTTGGGTTGGTGACATGGAGTTGACATCACCACTCCCCCCTGGAGTTGGGCTGTCTTGGCTGGACTGTCCCTTGGCAGACCTGAAGACCACCCCTGGCATGGTGATTTCAGGCAGCTCTGTGATCAATATCTGCATCCCTGCCGGGCAGCTGTGCAAAGTGACCAGGTCACTTTAGCTCCATGCCCCCCAGTCACTTGGCAGGATTTTCAATCATTGTATCACTCAACTTAGCAGCAGAAATTTTCCTTTCTCCTCGTCAGAAGCTGCAGGTGTGAGCAGACTCCTTTGAAGTCCTCTGGGGGGAGTAGTTTCAATTCTGCCCAGCTGTGTACAGCCCTAGTGTATGTACACAGCTTTGATTTAAAGCTTCTGAGGCTTTCTAGCAAGTTCATTTCTTTAAACCCTCTCCATTCCAATGGAACCCATTGATCTCTGACAAATTCAATGTACAGTTGTTTGAAAAAGATTCCATTGACAGCTTAATGGATTTCTGTCTTCCCCCAGGCACCTGAGTTTATGACCATTTCCCTTCTCACTTGAATGGATCTCAAACACCCCATTTTGGTGATCCTTTGGGTGCTCTCACATTCCAAACACGTGCGGTTAGGTTGATTGGCCACGCTAACTTCCTCCTTAGTGTCAGGGGGATGTTAGGTTGATTGGTTGGGTAAATATGTGGGACAGGGCATGGGTGGAATTGTTGTCAGTGCAGGCTCGATGGGCCGAATGGCCTCCTTCTACACCGTAGCTATTCTACATATTCTACGATCTCATGGAAAGAGAGCAGGACAATTATCCCTGGTGTCGTGGCCAATATTTATCTCTCAATCCACGCTATAAAATCGGAATATATAAACATTACCACTGCACCAACGCTGGGAATTTCTGGTAGAAATTCAATATTGTCACGTAGGCATTTCCTAAAGACAGTAGCGCTTGAGAAATACTCCTTTGATGTAAACCGCTTTGAGATGTCTGGTAGTCATGAATAGGACCTTAAAAGTGAAAGTGTTCCTTTCTTTCCCTTGTATTAACTTGCCTCTTCACTTTTCCTCAGTTGCTCGCTTGGTCAATTTTTGATTCATTGAGAATAAACAAACCAGCACCACATGAGCAATAAGAATGATTTAATGGTCTAACTGTCAGCCGGAAGGTTATGGTAACGGAGCTGGAATGAAATATCCGAGCGGTCAATATTTCAGATTTTGTGGATTATGAAGGCTCTGGGGACTTGAATACATTTGGCGGAAAAGTAATAGCATCACTCGCTGTTCTGTAAGTGTCTGCCGCATCAGCAGGTGGCAGAGAGGACACATTATCTATCAGGGTTATGATGTGTGGATTGCTTCTCGCTCCTGTTGCCTCACTGAGATGCACGTCAGCAAAACTCTTACTGCAAGCATCTGAATTTTGTATGATGTCAGCTGCAAATATTCATTGTCTGAAAAATCAAACACATTTGAGGCTCACCATTTAAAACTGGAGTGATAGCTTGATTTAATTGTTGGTGATTTGCAGCAATTGCTGGGAACAATGCAGCCCGTAGCTCAGGACAGATATTCATAATTACTGGCTATTGTGTAAATCACTGGCACTTGGAAATGGCAGGAATGCTAAACTGAGGTTATACAAAAGCCAGAAAAAAATATTGTTTAATGGAATGTCTCATAATCCAATATAAAACCGGCTTTTGCCCGCACAGATAAAGCAAATCCCATTTTCGATTGTATTCACAGAATGATCAACAAAGGATAGCATTTGGTAAAAATCTGACATTTAAATGTACAAGTCCAAGAATGTGCGGGTGAGATTGATTGGTCGTGCTAAATTGCTCCTTAGTGTTAGGGGGACATCAGGGGGATTCATCGGGTAAATTGTGGGGTAGCGGGGATAGGACCAGGGTGGGATTGTTGTCGGTGCAGACTCAATGGGCCGAATGGCCTCCTTCTGCCCTGTAGAGATTCTATGATTCTAAATAATAGGAAATGTTAATTGTTTCGAGGGATTTATGTTTGGTTTGATTTTTGGAGTTCAAAATAAATCCACGTATGTTCAGGATAAAAAAATTCACAAATCCAAATCAATTACACACAACTCCACTGTAATGCCCTCCACATGGTCCGTATCTCGGGACCCCCGTTATAGAGGAGACTGTCATTGCATAGTTCATGCTGGATGCTCCAGTTTAATCCCACCAACACTGTGAACCCAGTATTTTCCAGCCCTCGAGCTGCAAAATAAATGAATGAAATAAATCAACCAAATAATTAAATGGCCTTTTAGAAAAATATTCCTGATGTGGAGATGCTGGCGTTGGACTGGGGTAAACACAGTAAGAAGTCTCACAACACCAGGTTAAAGTCCAACAGGTTTATTTGGTAGGTGCAGAGGGACCTCGGGGTCCTTGTGCATGAGTCGCAAAAACCCAGCCTGCAGGTGCAGCAGGTGGTCAGGAAGGCGAATGGGATGCTGGCCTTCATAGCGAGGGGGATTGAATATAAAAGTAGGGAGGTCTTGCTGCAGCTGTATAGGGCATTGGTGAGGCCGCAGCTGGAGTACTGTGTGCAGTTTTGGGCGCCGCACCTGTGCAAGGATATTTTGGCCCTGGAGGGAGTGCAGAGGAGGTTTACTAGGCTGATACCGGAGTTGAGGGGATTGAGCTATGAGGAGAGGCTGAATAAACTAGGCTTGTACTCGTTAGAGTTTAGAAGAATGAGGGGAGATCTCATTGAGACGATAAGAGAGGGGATTAAGGGTTATGGGGAGAGGGCGGGAAAGTGGAACTGAGCCACAACAGATCAGCCATGATCTTATTGAATGGCTGGGCAGGCTCGAAGGGCTAGATGGCCTACTCCTGCTCCTATTTCTTATGTTCTTATGTTCTTAAAAGCCACTAGCTTTCGGAGCGCTGCCCCTTCATCAGGTGAGTGGAGGATTTGGTTCACAAACAGGATATATAAAGACACAAACTCAGTTACAAGATAATGGTAGGAATCACCTGATGAAGGGGCAGCGCTCCGAAAGCTTTTGGCTTTTACTACCAAATAAACCTGTTGGACTTAAACCTGGTGTTGTGAGAATTCTTACTGTGTTAACCCCAGTCCAACGCCGGCATCTCCACATCACATATTTGCCAAAAGCCACTTCATCCATACATTCAGACAGAAATCTCCCTATGATAATGTTATCATAGAGTTTATTTTTATTTATTTATTAGTCACAAGTACGCTTCCATTCACGCTGTGATAAACTTATTGTAGAAATCCCCTAGTCGCCACACTCCAGCACCTGTTCGGGTACACTGAGGGAGAATTTAGCACGGCCAATCAATCTAACCAGCACATCTTTCGGACTGTGGGAGGAAACCAGAGCACCCGGACAAAACCCATGCAGACACAGGGAGAATGTGCAAACTCCACAGTGACCCAAGCCGAGAATCAAACTGAGGTCCCTGGTGCTGTGGGGCAGCAATGCTAACCACTGTGTCACCGTGCTGCCCTGGGTCCCTGGTGCTGTGATGGAGCAGTGCTAACCACTGTGTCACCGTGCTGCCCTGGGTCCCTGGTGCTGTGATGGAGCAATGCTAACCACTGTGTCACCGTGCTGCCCTGGGTCCCTGGTGCTGTGATGGAGCAGTGCTAACCACTGTGTCAATGTGCCATCCCATAATGAAGGAAAAACACAGTGTGGAAGTAATGAATACAAGTTAAAAAAACTTAGAGATACAGCGAGAAGACTCAAATTTAATGTTTATAACACTATTTCTATACCACTTTAATATTCATCTGATTCTTAACTTTTATTCATCTCCCCTTTTACCCAACATTGTCAGCCATGCTGTCATACAGCCAAGTGTCAGTTTCTGGGATTTACTGCCTGAATTCTGCCTCTACTTCATTCGGACTCTTCTTAACACTGATCCCTTGGCTATCGCCGAGCTATTGGACACTTCTTCTAATATCACCTTCATCTCTCTCTTCAGGTACCACACCCTAAGAAGGTATTGGCATTCATGGATTTCCACGTGTTAGTCCAAGGTTATGCTTGGCACAGTACTGCCATAGTTTGACGTTGCCTTCTGTAGATTTTGGCTAATCAGGAGTCTCTCCCATTCTCCCATTGGCCACATTGGGAGGATTTGAAAGTTGATAATCAACCTGTTTGGCCTCATTTTGCAACCATCAAATCCAGAGAGGGTCTTAAGGCTTCTGGCTCAGAGGGAAGGATGTGATCACTGTGCCACAAGACATCTGTATCCCATTTAATCTGACCAAACCTGTTTAGTAACTTGGTACTTTTTTCCACATTTGAAATGCTACAAGTTGTTGTTACATTTTTGTCTTCAGATAGGATGTTAAAGTGAGGCCAGGTCTCCCCTCTCTGACTCCATAGCCCTTTTCGGAGAAGCACAGTGGAATCAGGTTCTCCTGATGTCCTGCCCATTATTTATCCTTTAAACAACACTAAAGGACAGATTATGTTCTCATTATCCCATTGTGTTTCCAGAATGTTGTACACAAATTGGCTGTTGTGTTTTGTTACGTTATATCATTGACTACAATTAGAAATATTTAATTGGCTATAAAGTGATTTGGGATATTGCAAGGTCATGCAAAATGCAAGAGAAATGCAAATTCTTTCTTTGTCATTCTAGGATTCAGCTGATCTTCTAACCACACTGAGTATTATCAAAACCTAGACCCTGCATTTAATTTTTAATTGCTCTTGCATTTACTTGCCAAGGGGAAACATTCAGTATAAGGAGTCACTGAGAGCCAAGATTACTCATGTGCCATACAAAATATGAAATTATTATTCCTAAAGTGCATGTACTTTGGAAGCCACCCTGAGGTGAAAACAGAGAGATTTGAGTCATTTAGTTCTTTAGTCACGCATCCTGTTCATTATAAACGTGGGAGATGGTAAGAGGCCAGAGTCTTCTGCCTGAAGCTGAGGCCAGACACCAGAATATCTCACTGAATAGTCAGAGTGAGTGTGATCATCTGACAGGGGGAACCCTCGTTGTGATAAGCACTGGTCCCGGTATTCATTCACCCACCTTTCATCCTGCCAGCCCAGACTGCTTTTGCCTCTACCAAGATGGTACAAATCAAAGCAGGGCCTTCTAGGTTCCAGAGTTGCTCAAACTCATCCTGCAAGACTACCTAGAGTCTGCAGTGACAATCAGTGGCCTTCCACCAGCTAAGTTGCAGTAACTGACGTTGATTAGGATAGGTAGAAGCACACAGAAGACAGGCACTAAGGGAATGCACAAAAATAATTAGTTTGTGTCTGTGTGGCACCAGTCGTCTCACAATTCGAGGATGATGTCCATTCAAGATCACGGGTTTCTGTCATGGGTCTCCATATGACTAAACAGACCCGTTGTTAACCCACAGATCTTTGGGCACCCAGAACTGGATGTCCCATAAAATATTGGGATCCGGAGAGTAGGATTTGCTCCCTTTTCTTTCCTTCCCTCCTGCCACTCTGCTTCATTATTAAGATGTTGGTACTCAATGTATGATGTAGCTAAATGGACAATACTGGTTCCCCACAAGGCTGTGTTCTCAGCCCTGTACTATACTCCTTATACACCTATTACTGTGTGGCCAAATTCCCCTCCAATTCGATGTTCGAGTTTGCTGACAACACCATTGTAGTGGATCCCAAACAATGAGATCGAGAATCTAGTGAACTGGTGCAGCAACAATAATCTCTCCCTCAATGTCAACAATGGAGATTGTCATTGACTTCAGGAAGTGTAAAGGAGAACATGCCCCTGTCTACATCAATAAGAATGAAGTAGAAAGGGTCGAGAGCTTCAAGTCCAGATCACCAACAACCTGTCCTGATCCCTCCATGCCAATACTATAGTTAGGAAAGCCTACCAACGCTTCTAGGTTCTTAGAAGACCAAGAAAATTTGACAAGTCAGTTGCGACGCTCACCAACTCTTACAGATGTACGATAGAAAGCATTCTTTCTGGTTGTATCACAGCTTGGTATGGCTCCTGCACTGCCCAACATCACAAGGAACTACAAAAGGTTGTGGATTCCAGGGAAGTGCCAGAAGATTGGAAAACGCCTAATGTTACACCACTGTTTAAAAAAGTAGCAGACAAAAGGCAGGGAATTATAGGCCGGTTAGTTTAACGTCTGTTGTTGGAAAAATGCTTGAATCCGTCGTCAAAGAAGAAATAGCAAGGCACCTAGAAAGGAATGGTTTGATCGAGCAGACACAGCACGGATTCGTGAAGGGGAAGTCGTGTTTGATGAATTTATTGGATTTCTATGAGGATGTGACTAGTGCGGTAGACAGAGGGGAACCGGTGGATGTGGTGTTTCTAGATTTTCAAAAGGCATTTGATAAGGTGCCTCACAAAAGGTTGCATCAGAAGGTTAGGGGGCACAGAGTTGGGGGTAAGGTGTTAGCATGGATAGAGGACTGGCTGTCTAATAGGAGGCAGAGAGTTGGTATCAATGGATGCTATTCTGATTGGCGATTGGTAGCTAGTGGAGTGCCGCAGGGATCGGTGCTGGGGCCTCAGCTATTTACCATTTATATAGATGATCTGGAGGAGGGGGCTGAGAGTAGGGTGATGAAATTTGCTGATGACACGAAGATGAGTGGAAAAGCAAATTGTGTGGAGGGTGTGGAATGTCTGCAGAGGGATCTGGATAGGCTGAGCGAATGGGCGAGGACCTGGCAGATGGAGTACAATGTTAGCAAGTGTGAGGTTATTCACTTTGGCAGAAATAATAGTAGGAGGGATTACTATTTAAAGGGTGAAAAGCTGCAACGTGCTACGGTGCAGAGGGACCTGGGGGTCCTTGTGCCTGAGTCGCAAAAACCCAGTCTGCAGGTGCAGCAGGTTATCAAGAAGGCGAATGGGATGCTGGCCTTTATAGCGAGGGGGATTGAATATAAAAGCGGGGAGGTCTTGCTGCAACTGTACAGGGCACTGGTGAGGCCGCAGCTGGAGTACTGTGTGCAGTTTTGGTCACCGCACTCATGCAAGGATATTTTGACCTTGGAGGGAGTGCAGAGGAGGTTCACTAGGCTGATAACGGAGATGAGGGGATTGGACTGTGAAGAGAGACTAAATAGACTGGGTCTGTACTCGTTGGCATTTAGAAGGATAAGGGGGGATCTTATAGAGACGTATAAAACAATGAAGGGGCTCGATAGGGTAGAGGTAGAGAGATCCTTCCTGCTCAGAAAGGACAGCAGGACTAGAGGACACAGCCTCAAGATAAGGGGGGGCAGTTTAGATTGGAGTTGAGGAGGAACTTCTTCACTCAAAGGGTGGTGAATCTCTGGAATTCTCTGCCCGTTGAAGTGGTGGAGGCTGCCTCGCTAAATATATTTAAGACGCGGGTAGATAGGTTTTTGATAGACAAGGGAATTAAGGGTTATGGGGAGAAAGCGGGAAAGTGGAACTGATCCACTTCAGATCAGCCATGATCTTATTGAATGGCGGGGCAGGCTCGAAGGGCCAGATGGCCTACTCCTGCTCCTATTTCTTACGTTCTTATGTGAATGTAGCCCAATCTATCACGCAAACCAGCCTCCCATCTATTGACTCTGTCTACACTTCCCGCTGCCTCAGCAAAGCAGCCAGCATAATTAAAGACCCCACACACCCCGGACATTCTCTCTTCCACCTTCTTCCTTCAGGAAAAAGAGACAAAAGTTTGAGGTCATGTATCAACCGACTCAAGAACAGCTTCTTCCCTGCTGCCATTTGACTTCTGAATGGACCTACGTCACATTAAGTTGATCTTTCTCTACACCCTAGCTATGACTGTAACACTACATTCTGCACTGTCTTGTTTCGTTCTCTATGAATAGTATGTTTTGTCTGTAAAGCACAGAAGAAACAATACTTTTCACTATACATTAATTCATGTCACAACAAAAAATCAAATCAAATCGAATCAAATCAATATCGTCGCTATTCTGAACGGTTGGTAGTTAGCTCCTCCAGCTAATAGTATCAGTTCAATTGTGTTTCAAAGAGAACTTCTGCATGTCTTTGCAGCACTTTATTTTCCCCTGGAACCTTGGCCATTTGAGTGTTAAGAAAGCCACAGGAAACACTTTTTGACCATTCTGACACAGTGTCCAGTCCATCAAAGTTGACTTTTTTTCAATGTTCTGGCAGAATGCTTGTGGATTTGGCTTCAAGAAGGATAACAGCTTTCATCTGAATGCTCCTCACATTTAATCTGAAGGTTGTGAATGCAGGGGTAGTCTCTAGTGCTCTAATGTATCACTGATATATGGGGTTCTATTTTACCATTTTGATTCTAAGTGCTGTGCGGACTTGAAACTGGGAGCATTTCAGATCTGACTTTTAGACCCGTTCTCAGGCGCCCCCATACACACTCTACCTGAAAAAGTATCAGTGATTCTGAATCGTGCTGCACAAGCCTGTGGACTAAACGCATCCAAAATCCTGCAGCTCCAATTGGTGCCTCTAACTGCGCATGTGCAGAAAAGAATGATAGAATGCCATTTCCCTGACACATCGCTCCTGGGCTGGATAAGTCCTCCCCCAGCCCCCACAGACAGTGCCCCACTCCCCCACAACATTACTAACCCCCTTGTCCCCCACCCAGACCAATCACGGGCCCCTCCCTCATCCCCCCACTGATCTCAAGCCGAGAGCCACTGGACCCAACTCTCCCCTCCCATTGATCTCGAGCAGAGAACCATGGGATGCTCGGCACTTACCCCCTCACTAACCCTCACTGAATTGGACTGATATGGAGCATATCTGTTTTGTGCCAATGCTGAATGGGTTAACACGGTGGTAAAGGGGGAACTGCCGGTGAAGTTGGGCATGTAGCCCGTTAACTCAATTTAAATGCAGTTAAATGGCTGTTGTGCCTGTTTCAGACATGGTCCCCATCACGGCCATTTTCAGACCCTGGTAATGAGGGAACTGGAGCAGAGGTGGGCGTGGATCACGCTACTCACCTCACACCCAACTTTATCAAATTTTCCCATCCAAAAATGAGTGCAACGCAATGGTAAAATTGGACTTATGACCGAGGTCTCAATAAAGTACAGGAGTGTGGCGATAACAACATGTATGCAACCTGGTACCTGGCATGGTTTGGTATATAAGTTTGGTTTGGGAATATTTATTTTGTGAATGTTTTTTATTTTGCCTTCTGGCTGGTTCAATACAGCCAGATCAGGGAATGAACCTTCTGGGATACCTGACCTTTTGGAAAAGATTGGTAAAATGGGAAAGGTGGAATTGCACTCATAACAGAGGTAAGAACAATAGGAGGAAGGATCTTCACTCAACAAATCAACATGTAGATCCATTTGGATGAAGGTAAGAAACAAGAGGTGGAAGTTGCTGGTGGATGTAATTGATACACCCCTGCTGTTAGTTAAAGTGTAGGGCAGAATATAAATGAGAAAATTAGAGGCAGATATAATGAGAGTAATACAGTAATCATCGGGGGACTTTAATCTTCATTCAGACTGGGCAAACCAAATTTGCAGTAATTGTATGGAGGATGACTTAATGGAAAGCGCATACAATGGTTTCCGAGATCAGTTTGTCAACGGACCAACCAGGGAATAGATTATTTCAGATTGAATACTGTGTAATGTGGAGTTAATTAATAGCTTTGTGGTTAGTGGAACTCTACAGAATGATACAAAATGGAATAGAATTTTATATGAAGTTCAAAGGTGGTTTGGTTAAAAGGGCAATGATTCTGAACAAAGCGAACTACGTAAATATGAGGGGTGAATTGACAAAGGCAGATTTGGAAACTAAATTAGAGAATGTAATGTAAGATGATGTGAAAGGCTGTATATTTCTTAAATTAATTTGCATACTTTTTGAGGCAGATCATACCTCAAAGCAGAAAATGAAACTGAAAAGGAAGCAGAAATGATAAACACACAAATGAAACTGAACTTCCCAGTCCGTAAGGAAATCAGGAACAAGTTGAGATTGGGAAATTGGAAAATAAAGCCTGTTGAAAGATATAAAAGGACACAAATCAGTCAGAGCTGGTTAGAATCTACTGGTGCAGAACATGCAAGCTTGAAGAGGACTCAGGATGAAAATGAAGAGCTGAGATCCAGAAGTCAAGAATAAACAAAGAGAATGAGTTGTGGCACCTGTTTCTGTGACTTGAAGATCTGGTGCACCTACACCATCCAGATGGAGCTGAGCAGGTTCTGAGGACATGTGCCACTTGCTCTGAAAACTGTGCCTGGGGAACTCAGATTGGTTGTGCACTGCTGTCGGCTCAGGATTAGACTATTTCCTAGAAAGATTGGAACTGAAACGCCTCATGAGTAAGACAGTTTGAAGGACTTTGTCATTTCCATTATTCATGAAAACCTGAATGGACTGCTGAACCAACTTTTTAAGATCTGTCTTCGGTCTATTGGCCATTTCAGGTTCAATTTATAGTTTATTTTCAATCACAATTTGTCTATTAATTCATGTTTAACTCATGCCGATTTTGGATCTTATGGTTTAGGGTAGATAGTATTTTGCTTTGTTGACTTGCATAGAGAAAATTTTCTATTTCAAACCAAGAATCTTGAGGCTTCATTCCCTTAGCAAATAACAAGGATTTCAAATTTAATCAACACTAAACAAAAGTTACTGGTCTTTATTGAAACTGTAACAAATTTAATGACAAACATTTAATTCATAATTTGCAAAACTATATATCCTCTTAAGGAATAAACTCTTCTGGGGATTAGTAGTCCAAATATGGCTTACAAGGGAAGGTAAAGATAGTTTTGGATACTAAGGCTTACATTGTTGCCATAATGAGTAGAAAACCTAGGGATTAGGGAGATTACAGAATTCAGCAAAGGATAACCAAGAAACAGAAAACTGAATTTGAGAATAAACTGTAAAATGACATAAAAACAAGTTGTAGGTGTTTTTAACTTAAACTTCCCAGATAATTACTCTGTAATCTTTACGTGGGGCCCTCAGTGGGTGGATTCTCCAGCACTTATTTGGCAAATTCCACCCCCTATCAATTATGATGCCACAGGGAATGGAAGTTCTCTGCTAGAGGCCCAGATCTTTTGGGCTCCCCCATCCCTTGATGTTCTTTGGGACTCTTCGGAAATCCCAGTGTAACAACTCCATGAGAATTGCTTAACGGAACTTCTGATGGGCAATTTCCCTGCTCCCCTCAAAAAGGATCCCACTCTAAGCTAGAGGTACAATCTTCAGACAGTTCCAATTTACTTGTCTGAATAGTTACCCAGGAAATGTTACACAAAAAGTCGTCCTCTACCTTGTGGATAAATATACAACTGATGCCTCAGCTGTTTCCTTGATCCCCCTGGCTATCTCAACCTGATGCCCCAACACCAACCCCCCCAAACCCTCTGCCTCCATGATTTCCCCAACGTGACCCAATTAGTTCCCACCAATGACTACCCCCCTGATATGCTGGCAATCCACTTGACTAGACCTAACCAGCCCCCTAACTGATAACCTCTCACAAGCCCTACCCTCTGACCCAGCTACATACCTTCCACCTGTTACCCTACCCACCTGCCACCCTACCAATTACCACCTCATTCACCAGCAACCCAATCCAGCTGCCACCAATCCATACTCACTTATCTCACCCACCCTACCTACTTACACACCTACACGTTCACCCATTCATTCATTCAGTCACTCACTAACACACTGAAAATTTATTCAAATGTCTTGAGGCTTCCCAGTGTGTTAGTGAACGTTAGCCAGAATACAACTGCCAATGCTATAAAACTGAGGGCACGTCTTGTCTCCCATGTACAAGTGCAGCACTGCGGGGAAGCAGTTTGATTGCTCTACATTTCTGAGGAACCCAGGGTCTCAGCCAGAAATGAAAGTAGGAGCAGAATGGTAATCTGAAGTGGTTGCTGCACCTCAGATGCTTCTGGCCATTCGATGCATTGGTTTTGATGTTCCAGAATTCCCAGGAATCTAGAACAATTTCCATGGCATCGAAGGTACAGAACGTAAGGAGGGAAGACTATAAACCAGTTAACCTGACATCATGTTCACCCTCTTATGTTAGAGTATCAGCTTACATGATGGACAATGGACAGATTAAAGTCTAATACAATTTATTCCCTATTAGTAACCCTTCATTATTTGATAAACGCACAGTTAAAACATTACTCTCTAATCTGGTTTCTATTACTTCATAAGCTCATGGCTAGAATTTCGATACCACCCGTGCATGATGAACTGGCCAGATTCTCGCTGAGGAGTGGGATCCTCTCTGCCAGTGGTGGGTCTCGAATCTTTGCTGCCGACATTTCTGATGTTCCGTTATTTATGGGGGGAGTTTTTCCATCCCGCTTCCTGTGGGAATTATAACGGATGGGGCCGTGAAATTTCCTGGCTTTGGTGTGAGTGTGGCTGGAAAATCCAGGATGTTTGATGACATATCCCACGGTCAAATCCTCCTGATTGAGTTTATTTTCCCGAGGATTGTGTAAATAGAGATCATTCCAATTTTACTCTTGCCAGTCATTTGTTATGACTATTGCAGCTATCGAGATGACCAAGGTAGAGTGATCCTTAGCACCAGAATGCTCGGTCAACAGTCTAATTCTTTCTTTCACAGCAAACTGTGCCAGTGTTTTTCATGAAGTTAGCATAATTATAGAATCATAGAATCTCTGCAGTGCAGGAGGCCATTCAGCCCATCAAGTCTACGCCAACTCTCTGGCAGAGCATCTTACCCAATCCCATTCCCCCGCCCTATCCCCACAACCGTACTCATTCACCCCACTAATTGCCCTAACCTATGCATCTTGAGACACTAAGGGATAATTTAACATGGACAATCCATCTAATCTGCACAGCTGTGGACTGTGGGAGGAAGCCAGGAAACCCATGTTAACACAGGGAGAAGTTGCAAACTCCACATAGTCACCCAAGGAATTGAACCCTGGACCCTGGCTCTGTGAGCAGCAGCCTTAACCGCTGTACCACCCAAATAATCTCCCATCATACCTGTCAAGCTTTTACTGTTAGCCACAGGGCCATGATTACCCACAAGGCCACAATCAGTGGAAAGGAAATGCTTGAACTTGCTTTATGGGATGTGATAACTGGCACTTAGAAAGCAGTGACATGATTAAGCTGAGTCAAAACAGATTGATGAAAGGAAAATTACACTTTTGGTCTCAGTGAGCAGGGTAGTCGAGAGGGAACCAAAGGGTAATGTTTACGTGGATTTTCAAAAGGTACGCTGTAAGTGATACACGAGAGATTACAATGTGGATAGGTTTACGGACGAAAAGGGATTGGTTTAGGTTAGAGGGTCATTGTTTTTTAACTGGTCGGCGCAACATCGTGGGCTGAAGGGCCTGTTCTGCGCTGTAATGTTCCATGTTCTATGTTCTATGGGATTGAAGATAATATATTAGAACAGATTCAGAATTGGATATTGGACAGAATGTAGACAATAAATATAAATGTGTCTTTTTTGGGCTGACAGTTAACTAGTGAGGTTCTGCAAGGATTAATGCTTGGGCCTCTGCTATTTAGAATTGAGATCAATGATTTATATAAAAGGATGGGGAGAAATTTAGACCAACTTTGCTGATGACACATATTTAGGTGGAAACATAAGCTGTTAGGAGAATGCAAAGATACAGGCAGTTAAAATGATTTAAATGATGATAGATGGTAAAAGTTGGTATTCAGGGAAGAACTGGGTGTCTTTGTATATGTGATCCACAACAAGTTAAGATCTGTGTGTAACAAGCAATCAGGGAAAGGAAATGTGGCACTGATACCACACATTATGCGTTAGGTGCTGTAGGTGCAGATGGGCAGCATGGAGAGATAGTGTACCCTCCTGATAACTGACTATACACATACTGTATATAGTGTAAATAAACTCATCTTTAAGTAGATATCCTGATAGACCTACAATCTCTTCCTTGTTACAATCCTTCAGTGACACTGAGTTTCACTGTCGCAGCCCATGGACAGAAACATCAGGATGGGAGCAAAGCAGAAAGTTGAAATGAGAAGTATCAGCGAGTTCAGATTCATGCTTGTGGATGGAGGTGTCCTGCAAAACTGTCTCTACTTTTGCTCTCCCCAGTCTAAAGGAGGCCACATTACGAGCAGAAAATACTGTATATTGAATGACAGACACACCAATCAGTCGTTGTTTCACTGCAAGATGCACAGTTCTGGGACTTAAACGCTGCCTTCAAACTTTGCCTGCAGTCTGGGCCGGCCGACAGGGAACAGCGAGGGCACTGGCAGAGTGCTGGTGGTGGGAGCTTGAGAGAGGATGGTGGATTGGTGCTCCGTAGAAACGCTGCTAGCTGTGGGGATATCTCAGCATTCTTAACAATCTATCGCAGGGCAGATTTCTGGATTGCTGGCCCCTTGCACACAGCTATTTACAGCTGGGATATCAGGCATGCAGCCTGCACAGCAGGAAGCACTAACCCCGTGATCCCAAACTGAGCTTCCACTGCAGCACTGAGATGTCAAGTGGCCCTACCCAGTGTTTCATGGGTTACCTTCACCCCCCAGACCTGAAGACTCCAGTATACAATCCACACACATTTATAGGCAGTATTACAGGCCTGAGCACTGCAGCCCTGTTCTTTGTCAGTGAACTCTCTCTCGTTTAAAGAAATAATAAATTGGGAACGAGTACATCATGAAAGATGATTCATCAACCCCACAGCAATATTTAAATATATCACTGTCTCGTAACTCAACTTTGCATCACACACATAAACTTCAGAGGACAGCATTCGCTTCTATAAATATTAACTATTTGAAATCTTTTAAATAGTTCATAAGGCTAATCTCTTTTGTATTGTAAAATGCACATGTCTGTCTTCACCTCTGCAGTTTCTAATGTGAGACGACACAAACCAACCTCAGTGTGGATTCTCCTGATCTCCCAACGGAAACTTCAGCAGCTGATGGGAGAAACTCCACTGAGAGATTCTCTGTAAACAGTTGGTTCACCCCAGATCCTTCTCAAACTGGAGGAGTAGGGTAGGGGCGGTGTAGCAGTGGATTTCCCAGGTTTGGGAGCTGTCAGCAAAAATATTCAGTAGAAATTTTCGTCTCCCAGCACATGGTAAATATTATATCGTGTGGCCTTCGAGCAGGGGGACGGAGTAACGGAATAATCCCTGCGCAGGCCCAAAGCCTGATTCACGTAGGCCCCTCGGGCCTTTTGTCAATTAAACCGGTGAGTTGTGGAGATTCTTCGCTGGTCTTCAGGCAGATCATCAATGAGACATCAGTGTTGGGAACTCTCAGAAGGAATGCTGGAACCAGCTTTGGGACAGGGAGTGTTCACAATGGGTTCGTGCGGTTGAGAGAGTTTTCCCCTGCCACAACTGAAACATTCTTGTGAAGGAAAAACATTTTGGGTAAGTTCTCTGGCTTTCCCGGGCCTGTTTCCCGTGCTGTGTTGTTCTTTGTTCTTTGAGGCATGGTACATTGGGGAGACCATGCAGACGCTACGAGAATGGATGAATGAACACTGCTCAACAATCACCAGGCAAGACTGTTCTCTTCCTGTTGGTGAACACTTCAGCAGTCATGAGTATTCGGCCTCTGTTCTTCGGGTAAACATTCTCCACGGCGGCTTTCACGACACACGACAGCGCAGAGTCACTGAGCAGAGACTGATAGCCAAGTTCCGCACACATGAGGACGGCCTCAACTGGGATCTTGGGTTCATGTCACACTATCTGTAACCCCCGTGACTTGCCTGGACTTACAACATCTCGCTAACTGTCCTGTCTGGAGACAATACACATCTGTTTAACCTGTGCTTCATGCTCTCTCCACTCACATTGTCTGTAGCTTTAAAACTTGAATAGCTGTAAAGATTCACATTCTAATCAGTATTCTGTAAACTGAATGTGTGTCTTTATATGCCCTGTTTGTAATCGGAACTCCCCACTCACCTGACGAAGGAGCAGCGTTCCGAAAGCTAGTGGCGTTTGCTACCAAATAAACCTGTCGGACTTTAACCTGATGTTGTGAGATTTCTTTACCTCAGTCCAACACCGGCACCTCCACATCGAGATTGAATGCAGGCAGTCCCACTGTGTGCTGCAACTTACTTAATATCAGCAATACATTTCTGCTATCCTAATAGAAGGTATGCATTGCTCTCAAAAAAGACAGCAAGGTAGCACAGTTTGCGCCGCTGCCTCATGGCGCCAGGGACCCTGGTTCCATTCCCCACTTGGGTCACTGTATGGAGTTTGCATGTTCTCCCCCTGTCTGTGTGGGTTTCTTCTGAGTGCTCCAGTTTCCTCCCACAGTCCAAAGATGTGCGGGTTAGATGGATCAGATGGATAGGTAAAGGTGCACTGTAGGCATTCTTTGATTCCATGAAATATCTTTCAAGATGTGTACAGTTGAACAGGACTGACCCTTCGACCTCTCTCCCCTCAGCCCACGAGGGTCATGAGAAGGTTGTGGTGATCCACTTTGCAGCAAAAGAATTCAGCAAGGCCATTAGTTTAAGAAGAAAATTGAAATTAGAAAATAAGTTATTTGCCTAGAATAAAGGCTGGATTGAGGAATTTAATGGCTTTAAAAAATATTTGCACATTTGTCTGAAAAAGGACCTGTTAAAGGTGAGGGAGCGAACAGGGAATGTTTTTAGTGGTGGTTCCTGTTGAGATGAAGAATAAAATGGTGCTGTCTCGATGGGTCAGATGGAACATTCTGTGTGAAAATTGTTGAAGTTTGTATTTTTCACTGGTTCACTGATCTTGTGGGTGACGGCAAGAAATGAAACAGGGATCAACTGAACTGGATCTTCAGCCTATTAGAGCTGGGTTCATTTTTTATCATCATTTCTTGGGAGTGGGAGGGAAATGTCTGCTCTAAACGGATGGCAGAATCATTTAAATGTTCACAGGGAAGTTGGAACATCCTGTACACCATTTATACTGTTCTGATTTGTAGGACTTTAGATGTAAATCAGGCCCAGATGAAATGAGCAACCAGGTTGGTTAAATATCATTAAATATGGGGAAGGACAGAGATGATAGAAAAATGTTAAGGAAAGCATACTTCTAATCTTTTTTTGTTGTTGGTTTGTAACCATCATCACTTTTACTGACTCTGGTCCCCCAGTTACTCAAGTTAAAAATGTTCATTGCCTAATTAAATCCTTTCAACTCCTTACCCCTCTCTATTCCTATATGTCCTCCAGCACATCAACCCCCACAACACTGTTAGTTCAGTTGGCAGCATTCTTGCTGTCGTGTTCAACTGTTCTGTGTTTGATTATGTATGTCTTTTTACTATTGATGTTAGAACATAAGAACATAAGAAATAGGAGCAGGAGTAGGCCATCTAGCCCTTTGAGCCTGCCCCGCCATTCAATAAGATCATGGCTGATCTGAAGTGGATCAGTTCCACTTTCCCGCTTTCTCCCCATAACCCTTAATTCCCTTGCCTACCAAAAACCTATCTACCGGTGTCTTAAATATATTTAGTGAGGCAGCCTCCACCACTTCAACGGGCAGAGAATTCCAGAGATTCACCACGCTTTGAGTGAAGAAGTTCCTGCTCAACTCTGATCTAAACTGCACCCCCCCCTTATCTTGAGGCTGTGTCCTCTAGTCCTGCTGTCCTTTCTGAGCGGGAAGAATCTCTCTACCTCGACCCTATCCATCCCCTTCATTATCTTATACGTCTCTATAAGATCCCCCCTCATCCTTCTAAACTCCAACGAGTACAGACCCAGTCTATTCAGCCTCTCTTCATAGTCCAACCCCCTTATCTCCGGTATCAGCCTAGTGAACCTCCTCTGCACTCCCTCCAAGGTCAAAATATTCTTGTGCAAGTGCGGCGACCAAAACTGCACGCGGTACTCCAGCTGTGGCCTCACCAGTACCCTGTACAGTTGCAGCAAGACCTTCCTGCTTTTATATTCTATCCCCCTCTCTATAAAAGCCAGTATCCCATTCACCTTCTTGATGACCTGCTGCATCTGCAGGCTGGGTTTTTGCGACTCATGCACAAGGACCCCCAGGTCCCTCTGCACCATAGCATGCTGCAGCTTTTCGCCCTTTAAATAGTAATCCCTCCTACTATTATTCCTGCCAAAGTGGATAACCTCACACTTGCTAACATTATACTCCATCTGCCAGGTCCTTGCCCACTCGCTCAGCCTATCCAGATCCCTCTGCAGACTTTCCACACCCTCCGCACAATTTGCTTTTCCACTCATCTTTGTGTCATCAGCAAATTTCGTCACCCTACACTCAGCCCCCTCCTCCAGATCATCTATATAAATGGTAAATAGTTGAGGCCCCAGCACCGATCCCTGCGGCACTCCACTAGTCACCAACCGCCAATCAGAATAGCACCCATTTATACCAACTCTCTGCCTCCTATTAGACAGCCAATCCTCTATCCACGCTAATTAAATGTTCACTGCGCTTGATTGGTTAAGCTTGGGTGTGGACTCAGAGAAAAGTAAACCAGTCTGGGGAAAGTGCAGGAAGCTGAAGCTAAAGCTTGGAGCAGACATTTTAAAGCACTGTGAATAACACCAGTTACACACATGTCAACTAGTATCATCTTGGCTTAGCTCCAAGAGATAAACTATACAACATTTGCCTTCGAGTCAGAAGATTGTAGGTTCTAAATTCCATTCCAGTACAAAAGTAGTAAGCCTTACTTGAAACTAATAAATAGTTAAATAAATACCTTCACCCTCCAGTCCCTCTGTTTGTAGCTCCCTTTGTGCCTGCCAGCTATAGGCTTTCTGCTCTTAATTCCCTTCATGTTAGTCTTCCGGGTTGTTATCACATTACTTTGATCGCATACTCTGAATCCCCTCCACAGACTGCACTATGACCCATGGCCTTTTGCTGCTTCAACAACCTTCTTAAAATTGACTGAAGTTTTTGTCACCTCTTCCGTGACCTCCTTGGACCAGTGTCCAGTTTTACATGATTAAATTTCTCTTGTGCTCTGGATTGTTTTCTCGATATTAGAAACACCACAGAAATTTAAGCTGTTCTGGCACAATTGTCATCTTTCAGAGAAGACATCAAACCGAGGACTCATCTGTCACCTCAGGATAAAGAACCCTTGGCAAAGAATAACAGGGACTTCTCACTGCGTCCTGGTAAATGCATTCACTAAATGATCACTGATAATAAAAGCAGAAAATACTGGAAATAATCAACCATTCTCAAAGCATCTCTGAAGAGATAAACAGAGTTAATATTTTAGGTCAATGATTTGCAAGATCTGCTGAGTATTTGCAATACAGTTTTCCAAATACCTCACTTTTCCAATTAACATTTATCTTATTGATATTTTGTGGGATCTTGCTGTGTGAAAATTGGCTGCTGCATTTTCCTGTAATCTAACAGTGAATCTATTTCAAAATTAATCAGCCTGCTGTCCACAGCATCGAGATATCCTGTGCTAATGAAAGACACAATTCTTTCTTTTAGTAGCAGTCATTGCTGTAAGTGTAGTTGTTATTGATGTGATTTGACTGAAAGTGCACTTTTGAACTGAAAGGGTAGATTTTTTTTAAACCCGAGAGAAATGAAATTCGAGGGCTTCTCCTATCTCTCTCTTCTAATGGCCTCCATTTCAAAGGTGCTGCCCACCAGCTGTCACTGACATCTGAAATATTTATTTCTGCTTCCAATAAGTGAAAGAGAATGAGTCATGTGTGTACACAGCGTTACTGCACCTTTTTAAAGCTCATTCTTCCAAACTCACATTAAACCAGTGACATCGCAAACAGGACAATGTCAAACTCATCACTTGTTTAAATTGATTGTATAAATAGTTCACTGAACCCGAATAGAAAAAGGGAGTGAACTGACTGTTGACACTTTTCACACTTGACTGTTTTATTGGAAGTTCTGTTCTGTACGTAGATTCCTTTTCTGTGAAATTTTCCTTGCTCCACATAAGACATTCAAAAATCATAATGCCTTTAATTCAGTTCCCGTCAGGTGAAAGCAACATTTTGTTGATCCTTAGATTTGAAGGATTCCTATTATTCTTTGTGTTGAAGAAGAATGTTGATTTGAAGGCTAACCATAACTGAGACTTTTTCTGCAGAGTTTTGTTTTGGGTTCATGTTTGGCAATGCGTAATTAAATGGATCAGATCAGAGAGACTTGAGATTTGATTTTGAGTCTGTGTGGTGATCTTTGCCTGAGTTTGGAGAGACAGTGGCAGAGTGGTCCAGTCACAGGATGGGTAACCCAACACTCTGGGAACATGGGTTCAACAAATTCCACCATGTGCAGCTGGTGGTGGGATTTGAATTATGTTAATAAAAACTGGAATCGAAAGGTAGTCTCAGGAATGGTGGCCATGAAACAAGCAGCACAGAATCACAGAATCTTTACAGTGTAAAAGGAGACCATTTGGCCCACAGAGGCTGCACTGGTTCCCTGAGAGAGTATTCTGCCTAGGGTCACTCCCCTGCCTTCATAAGACCATAAGACCATAAGACATTGGAGCAGAATTAGGCCATCGAGTCTGCTCCACCATTCAATTATGGCTGATATTTTTCTCATCCCCATTTTCCTGCCTTTTCCCCATAACCCCTGATCCTCTTATTAATCAAGAACCTACCTACCTCTGTCTTAAAGACACTCAATTGACAATTTATTTAAAACTGTTCCTTCAAGTTCTTGATGCTCTCTTGAGAGTGAACAATTTCTCCCTATTTACACTGTACATATCCCTCAGGATTCTGAATATCTCGATCAATCCTCTCTCATTCTACTTTTCTCCAAGAAAAACAACCCCAACCTCTCCAACTATCTTCATAACTACACTTCTTAATCCCTGGAATAATTCTCGTGAATCTCCTCTGCAATTTCGCCAATGCTTTCACATTCTCCCTCAAGTAGGGTGCCCAGAGCTGGGCACAGAGCTCCAGATGAGGCGTAACTAGTATCTTACACAAGTTCAACATGATCTCCAATGCCCTTATTAATAAAGCCAAAGATATTATATGCTTTTATTAACTGTTCTCTCAACATGCCTTGCCATTTTCAATGACTCATAGATATACCCCAAAGTTCTTCTGTTCCTACATCTTCTTCAGAGTTTCTCCTTTATTTTGTACTGTCTCTCTATATTCTTCCTGCCAAAGTGAATCACCTCACTGTTCTCTGCAATGAACATCATCTGCCACTTGTTTGCCCCATCCACCAGTTTGTCTGTTGAAGTTCAAGATGAACCTCATTACAGTTGACAATGTTTCCCATCTTTACCTCAACTGCAAATTTTGAATTCACATTCTGGGCACCACAGTCAAAGTCTTTAATAAAAATAGTGGGAAGTGTGAGGGTCCCACCACTGATCCCTGGTGAACTTCACTACGAAACTTCCTCCAATCTGAAAAGAAAATCTGTCATTACTCTCTGTTTCCTGTCATTCAGCCAGTTTCTTATTCAAGTGCCTTTTTATTCATGGGCTAAAATTTTGCCCACAGGTCTGTTATGTGGCTCTGTATCAAATTCCTTTTGAAGATCCACAAACAATACCATTGCACTTGTCAACCTTCTCTGTCCCTCCTCAAAAAACTCCAGCAAGTTATTTAAGCTTGATTTTCCCTTCGTAAAACCGCATTGCCTTTCTTTAATGATTCTGCACTTGTTGAAGTGATTGTTGATTTTGTCCTTGCAGAAATTTCCCAAGCATTGAAGTCAAACTGATTGGTCTATAGCTTTATATTTTCCCCCCTTTTTGAACAAGGGTGTAACATTACTCCAGCCCTCCGCACCACCCCTGTGCCTACAGAAGAGTGAAGATTTTTACTAGTGCCTCTGCAATTTCAGTTCCCACTTCTCTCAACGCCTTTGGATGTATTTTATATTGTGCTGGTACCTTTATCAATCTTAAATAATAAAAACCTTTCTACCATCTCCTCCATTCTCAATTCTAAATCCTTCCTGTGTACGTCCTCTCTCACCTCAGACTGGGCAATATCTTCTTCCTCTGTAAAGACAGATGCAAAGTATTTGTTTAAAACCTTTGCTATTTGTCCTGCCTTCATGTGTACATCCTCTTTTATGTCCTTAATTGCCTTATTCTTTCTTTTACCACCTTTCACTATTTACATGTGTGCAGAAAACCTCAAAATCCCCTTTTATGTTTGCGGACAGCCTCTTCTCGCGCTCTCTCTCTCCTTTATTTTCTTACTTGTTTCACTTCCCCTCTGGTCCTCCTACATTTAGGGCAATGTTGGATGTGGTTTTCCTGAGCCGCTGCGTAAATGTCAGCGGGAGGCCTGTAGTGGGAGTCGCGACCACATTCCAGCAATCACGACTTTCCCCGGGCTGTTTTTTTAATGGAATCAGCCTCACATCAGAAATGAGAGCAAGGAAGGATATACAGATATCTGAATCTCTGTATCATTACTGAGCCTGGGGTGGTATCATCCACACTCGCTAATGTTCCCCACCCCCACTGGGAGAGGTTCCCATCAACGAGGGTTAAAGTTTGTCTTCATCAGTGGGCACCAGGCATGATGACCGCATTGGTGGGGACAGGCCATTTGAGGGGCAGGGGAGGTGCTCCTTGGGCAGTGCCAACCTGGCACCCTGGCAGTGCCAAGGGGGCAGGGCCTGAGGGAGCAGGGCCAACTGGGTGCGGGGTCAGTTCGTGGTGTTGGAGGGGGAGACCCGCTATGCACCCTGCATTAGGGATCAGTGGAGGATGGAGGGGAGGGTGAATAGGGCAGACCATGGTGGGGTGGGGAGGGTGCAGGGGGGTAAGGGCTGGCCATAGCGGGGTTGAGTCAGGTCTGGTGATCAGGAGGGTTGGAAATGACATTGGGAGGCTGGTGTTTGGGGGTGCCAGTGTGTATGTGCCGATATGCCCACAGACAGATCAGTGCATCCATAGTGGCCCTCTCAGTGCGCTGATGCTGGCCTCTTAGATGGGATTTGGCACCCCCTCCACCCTCCCGCCCCCCGCCCCTTACCAACGTGAATCCCTAGCGGACTCCAGGCACAAAGTGCTACAAAATCATCCAACTAATACGCCCAAAAAAGCGAATGGGAATATTTCCCATTTCCCTGCCCATTGGACACTTGGTTTTTTTCTGGGAAGATTACTCCCATAGTATTTTCATCTGTCATACACATACTTCTTCATACTTCTCCCATTTCATCTTCTCCTCCATCTCTATTGTCACTCTGGATTTATTTTTGTCCCGACTTTTCGGATGAATATACCTTGATGTTGCCTGCAATTTTTTTTTGCACGGTGGCACAGTGGTTAGCACTGCTGTCTCACAGCAAAAAGTCTGACAACACCAGGTTTTAGTCCAACCGATTTATTTGATAGTAAACGCACAAGCTTTCGGGTTAGTCCCTTCGTCAGGTGAATGGAGAGTTCTGGCCTCAGACAGAGCATATAAAGCACAGACAGTTTAGAGATTACTGATTAGAATGCGAATCTTTACACCTAACCTGCTGTTCAAGTCTTGAAGTGGCCGACAATGTGAGTGGAAGGAGCACTGATCACAGGTTAAAGAGATGTGTATTGTCTCCAGACAGTACAGTGAGTGAGGTCTCACAGCGCCAGGGACCCGGGTTCGATTCCCAACTTGGGTCACTGTCTGTCTGTATGGAGTTTGCACATTCTCCCCGTGTCTGTGTGGGTTTCCTCTGGGTGCTGCGATTTCTTCCCACAGTCTAAAAGACTGGTTAGATGAATTGGCCATGCTAAATTCTCCCTCAGTGTACCCAAACAGGTGCCAGAGTGTGGTGACTTTGGGGTTTTCACAGTAACTTCACTGCAGTGTGAATCTAAGCCTACGTGTGACAAATCTTCCAATATTTGACTCCAATTCACTGGATTCAGATCCACTCATTCCCAGAATCAGGTCCAAGCGCCTGCCATCTGGTTGGATAATAAATATACAGCTACAGAAAATGATGTTGAACACACTACAGGAACTCCCATCCTTCTTACCCCTTTGCATTATTAATATTCCAGTCTATATTTTGAACATTGAAGTCCCCCACTATAATTACTCAGAAATTCTTGTATCTCTGTAATTGCTTTGCAAATTTGTTTCTCTACAACCCCTCCACTAATTGGTGACCTAAGTTTTAATTTTTCATTCCTTACCTTTGGGACAGGAAGATTCCCTGTACCCTGTGGAACATCCTCTCTCTCCAATACTGTAATGCCGTGTTTAATCAATACTGCCACTTGCTCCACCCATCCCACCCCACCAAACCCCAGCGCCCCCACCACACCCCAACCCACCCCACCAACCCCCCACTGCACCCCCAGCGTCCCCACCACACCCCCAACGTCCCCACCACACCCCAGCGCCCCCCCCACCTTGCTTTTATTCCTTTCCTGTCTCTTCCAAACATCTTTTGTACCCAGAAATATTAAGAATTTTTAAAGTCCAATACTGTCTATTTTTAAGCTAGGTGTCTGTTATAGTAATAATCTCATAATTTCTTTTGTCGGTGCCTATAGTTTACCAATCTAATTAACCCACACTCCATTCATATCCATGCCACATTAACCCTGGTTTAAGCTTTTTAGCTTTCCCCCTTACTCTGATCCCAGGGCACTTGTGAGGCCGCAGCTGGAGTACTGTGTGCAGTTTTGGTCGCCGCACTTACGCAAGGATATTTTGGCCTTGGAGGGAGTGCAGAGGAGGTTTACTAGGCTGATACCGGAGTTGAGGGGGTTGAACTATGAGGAGAGGCTAAATAAACTAGGCTTGTACTCGTTAGAGTTTAGAAGAATGAGGGGAGATCTCATTGAGACATATAAGATGTTGAATGGGATGGATAGGATAGAGGTGGAGAGGCTCTTCCTGCTCAAAAAGGACAGCAGGACTAGAGGGCACAGCCTCAGGATAAAGGGGTGGAGGTTTAGAACAGAGTTGAGGAGGAACTTCTTCACTCAAAGGGTGGTGAATCTCTGGAATTCTCTGCCCGTTGAAGTGGTGGAGGCTGCCTCGCTAAATATATTTAAGATGCGGGTTGATAGGTTTTTGATAGGCAAAGGGATTAAGGGTTATGGGGAGAGGGCGGGAATGTGGAACTGAGACACGACAGATCAGCCATGATCTTATTGAATGGTGGGGCAGGCTCGAGGGGCTAGATGGCCTCCTCTTGCTCCTATTTCTTATGTTCGTATTTTCTTATTACCATTGCCTACTCTAATTTTATTAAATTCTGCTCTCATTTTAACAACCTCTCAAACTATTCTATTTACCTTGATATTCTCTGATATATCCTCCTTATTAGTTAATATTTCTTTACTTCCCACTACCAGCATTTGCCCTCTCCACTCTGAATTTCCCTTCAGGTTCCCTGCCAATCTGGTTTAAACCTTCCTCAACAGCACTAAAAAATCTCCCGATGAGAGTGGGACAGTAGTTAGAACTGCTGTCTCATACTGCCAGGGACCCGGGTTCAACTCTGGCCTTGTGTATCTGTGTGGAGTTTGCATGTTCTCCCCATGTCTGTGTGGGTTTCCTCCGGGTGCTCTGGTTTCCTCCCACAGTCCAAAGACGTGTGGGTTAGGTTGGTTGGCCTTGTTAAATTGCCCCATTGTGTCCCAAGAGAAATAAGGGGAATTAGAGGTGTAAATAAGCCTGGGCAAGAGTTGGCACAGACTCGATGGGCTGAATGGCCTCTTTCTGCACTGCAGGTAATCTATGACAACGACATTGCAGTGGGTCTGGAGTCACATGCAGGTGAGACCAGGTAAGAGTGGCAGATTTTCTTCCCTAAAGGGTATCAGTTTGGGGGAGAGTGAAGGTTATGATCCACACTGGGATCGATGTCACGGGTCAGAAAAAGGATGACATTCTGAAAGCAGATTTTAGGGAGTAAGGAAGGGAATTAAAAAGCAGGACCTCAAGTGTAGAAATCTCAAAGTTACTTCCAGTGAATATAAGAATAGGAACATTGAGCAGTTCAACCAGTGGCTGGAGAAACAGAGTAAGAGCCATTCTGACCAGCTGTGGGACTTGTAGAGGAAGAGGGCTTACACCTTAGCAGGACTGGGACTTATATTATAGAATCCCTGCAGTGCAGAAGGAGGTCATTTACCCATCGAGTCTGCATTGACTTAGGCTTTAGATTGTTTAACAGTAATGCTCCCTGAACATGTTAACCTTCGACTGAACACTGACCAATGCTGCCATTGAAGATGGAATAGTTTAGAGATAGTTGCTAATCAGCCTCTCACAGGCAGCTCAGTCATTCAGACAGCCCATGGGAGTGTCTGTGTGACCCGCGGGAGTGTCTGTGTGACCCGCGGGAGTGTCTGTGTGACCCGCGGGAGTGTCTGTGTGACCCGCGGGAGTGTCTGTGTGACCCGCGGGAGTGTCTGTGTAACCCGCGGGAGTGTCTGTGTAACCCGCGGGAGTGTCTGTGTGACCCGCGGGAGTGTCTGTGTGACCCGCGGGAGTGCCAGTGTAGCCCGCGGGAGTGTCTGTGTAGCCTGCAGGAGTGTCTGTGTAACCCACGGGAGTGTCTGTGTAACCCGCGGGAGTGTCTGTGTAACCCGTGGGAGTGTCTGTGTAGCCCGCGGGAGTGTCTGTGTAACCCGCGGGAGTGTCTGTGTAGCCCGCGGGAGTGTCTGTGTAACCCGCGGGAGTGTCTGTGTAGCCCGCGGGAGTGTCTGTGTAGCCTGCAGGAGTGTCTGTGTAACCTACGGGAGTGTCTGTGTAACCCGCGGGAGTGTCTATGTAACCTGACTGCAACAAAAACTATTACCTTCTAAAGAGAAGGTAGCAAACTGATTGGTGGGGAATTTAGTTTTTGCCTGAAGCCAGCTGGATTAGGGCCAAGTCATTTGCCCTTTTCTCTACAATGGACCCTGGTCTCCTGTCAGGAGAGATTCCAGAACCTTTTCATTGAGTTCTGGCACTTGAACTGGTTTCTGACAAAACGGCCCCTATGTGAGAACGTCCTGCCATTAATATTTAATAGTGATTATTTAACAGAAAAAATTGGATAAAGAAAATGTTTTGTCCACCACTGGGAGTGTTTACTCCACAAGATTTTGGCCATACATCTGAAGCTATTTTTGTTGGTGAGCTTTCTTGTGTTATGAAGGAATGATAAACACTCACTGTGTTGTACAGTATGGCTCAGTCCAAAACATTTCAATTGAGATTGAGGGAGGGGATAGTGCGGTGGGCTTGTCATTGGATTAATAATCCAGATCCCCAGGATAATCCTCTGGGGACCCAGGTTTGAATCCCACCACGGCAGGCTGTAAAATTTGAATTCAATTAAAAATGTCTGGAATTAAAAGTCTAACGATGACCATGAAACCATTACTGGTTGTCATAAACACTCACCCTTACTTTACCTGGTTGGCCTACATGTGACTCCAGACCCAACGCAATGCGGTTGACTTTTAATTGCCTCCTGAAATGACCAACCAAACCACTTAGTTCAAGAACAATTAGGGCCCAACCAATGATGCCCACACCCCCTGAATGAATAAGTTCATCTGAAATCGAAAAGAGTTTAATATCATCAAAGCCAACGAAGAGAACAATTAATGAGGAGTGGAAATTTATAAATTCAAATACTATTTTTGTTCAGTTTCCTTACTGGGAGAACGATTAACTGGAGGTGAGAAGCTTCCTTTGAGAGATGCACAAAAATGTATTAATCATTCAGTCTCCATTTCTCATATTGAGTGACTGACAACCAGAGCACACTGGGAGAGACTTGGGAATAATTTATAAATCGGAGTATCGAGTATGAGAGTTGGAATGTTATGGTGAGGTTGTATAAGGCATTGGTGAGACCGAATTTAGAGTATTGTGTACAGTTTTGGTCACCTGGTTACAGTAAGGATTTAAATAAGGTTGAAAGAGTGCAGAGAAGGTTCACAAGGATGTTGTTGGGACTTGAGAAGCTGAGTTACAGAGAGAGATTGAATAGGTTAGGACTTTATTCCCCAGAGTGTAGAAGAATGAGGGGAGATTTGATAGAGGTGTATAAGATTTTGATGGGTATAGATAGAGTGAATGCAAGCAGACTTTTTCCACTGAGGCTAGGGGAGAAAAAAACCAGAGGGCATGGGTTAAGCGTGAAAGGAGAAAAGTTTAAAGAGAATATTAGGGGGGGCTTCTTCACACAGAGAGTGGTGGGAGTGTGGAATGAGCTGCCAGATAAAGTGGTCACTTTTAACGGGGTCACTTTTAACATTTAAGAAAAATTTGGGTTCATGGATGAGAGGGGTGTGGAGGAATATGGTCCAAGTGCAGGTCAGTGGGACTAGGCAAAAAATGGTTTGGCACAGCCAAGAAGGGACAAAAGGCCTGTTTCTGAGCTGTAATTTTCTATGGTTCGATGGTACTAAGAACATAGGATGAGAAGTAGGCCATTCAGCCCCTCAAGACTGTTCAACAACTCAATTAGATAATGACTGATCTTTACCCTAATTCTAGCAATCCTCTCAACTACCAAATCACTTGATCACACCGGCTTACAAAAGTCTAGCAATCGCAAATTTCAGAGAGCTGGTCTCACGATTGACCCTACGTTATGTAAGTGCCAGATGTGGGTCATACGGAGTGCGCTTGCCTTTTGTCAAAGAGAACACCAACAATAAATAATTGATCACTGAGAATTGAGCCAGGGACTGGCAGTTCTGAGAGAATGCTGCACAGCTGACAGTGTTGTCAGGAGAAGTTGTATAACGTCATGGTCAGAATTTTACACTGCTCGGGCAGGCAGTGTGTGAAACTGTACGAGGAGACATCCTGACACACGTCCCAACATTGTACACACTCGATTTCAGTCAGTGGGCGCACACTCGAGTCAGGAGTGAATCAGCTGACCATCAAGGAGGCAATTTAACCCATTAAGGTGCGAATGGAATGTAATTTTACGTGGTCCATCTAAAGTTTAAGTTTAAAACTTTGAAGTTTTAAATTAAAGTTTAAAGTTTATTTATTAGTTGCAAGTAAGCTTACATTAACACTGCAATGAAGTTACTGTGAAAATCCCCTAGTCGCCACAGTCCAGCACCTGTTCAGGTACGCTGAGGGAGAATTTATCATGTCCAATTCACCTAGTCTGCACGCCTTTGGACTGTGGGGGAAAACCAGAGCTCCCAGAGGAAACCCACGCAGACACGGGGAGAACGCGCAGACTTCACACAGACAGTGACCCCCAAGCCGGGAATCGAACCCAGGTCCCTGGTGCAGTGAGGTAGCAGTGCTAACCATTGGTGGGTAGGTCGATGAGGTGACCTTTATGTTTTAGCTTCGTCCTCGATCCAGGGAGGGCTGAACTGAATATTCATTCTTGATATGAAATTTAAGAAGTTAACTGAAGGTTAATGCTTGAATGAGCTGCCTAGTCTTTCTGCACAGTTTTTCTGTTATTCTTTAATTTTCACAGGTTGGCAGTATTTGGAGACAGCTCTGCAGTGGCTGCCCCCCCCCGGACCTGAGGAAGCGCAGTAGAAACTCCAGCCCCTTTTCTCAGCACCCACCCTCTTCCCGCTCTCCCCAGCAGCACTGAGCCTTTCCCAGTGAAAGTTTTACATTGGTCATTAACTGAGCAGCCAGCATGACGTTGTGCTCTGGGGCCAGTTACAGTGGGGAATGTGTTTCACACCCATTTTGGGACTCGCTGAGTGCACGTTCGACAGGCAATAAATTCAGGCCGATATTGGTAAAGTTGTCTCTAGTGTCCTGACCAATGCCTATTCCTCAACGAATGATCCAATTCTTCCAATTGGGATCAGAGTCCCTGGCTCCATTCCTGATCAGACCTGCTCTCCTCTGATTTTTTTGGAAAATTTCCCAAAGGACCAAACTGCAAAACTGGTTCATATCAGGAAACCTCAGAGGGAGCAGTGGAGGGATCTCCTCTATACTGGCTGCCATATTCTGGTTGGAGACCTGAGATGGTCTTGTTTTACCCGAATCGTTACCCAGGAAACGGTAGACCGAAAAATCCTAATCTACCTCTTGGGTAACTGTTCAACTGACCCTCCCCAATCAATCAGACTGACCACCTCCGACTCCCCTATGACCACCCCCCCCAACTTCCCCTGATTCCCAAACCGACCCAACTTCACCACCTGACTTTCCCTACCCACCCCTGCCCCCCACCCCCACTCTGAGCTTCCCTCCTTTTCAGAGGAAACAAAGTGAATAGTTTTTGTCTGATCAGGAATGGAGCCTGGAGTTCTGATCCCAACTGGAAGAATCGGATCATTCGTTGAGTAATAGGCATTGGTCAGGACACTGGAGACAGTGCTATCGGCCTGAATCTACTGCCTGTTCAATGTTCACTGATTCAGGAGTTGGCAATTATTATGGACGGTCCCAGGGAACAGGACAATTTCCCATTGGCAGTTCAAACTTTCCAAACAATTCCCTTCAAGTCCTCGCATCAGGGCTTCTGCAGGATTCCACAGCATATCCGGTCTCTGATAATACAGAGAACATCCCCAAAACAGAACCATTACCTTATTGTTGCTTAGAAAACCTTTGTCACCATAACTATAGTTACATTTCATAAAGGACTTCATGGATTGAGACTGGACTTTGGAACAGACTGAGGTTGTGAAAAGTGCAATACAAATTCAAGTTGTTTTTCTTAATGTAGGAACTATGATTGCAAGAAAAGTGAATAATACACACACTGCACACGCTAACACTCCCAATCTCACACACAGCACACGCTAACACTCCCAATCTCACACACAGCACACGCTAACACTCCCAATCTCACACACAGCACACGCTAACACTCCCAATCTCTCACACTGCACACGCTAACACTCCTAATCTCTCACACTGCACACGCTAACACTCCCAGAGCAAAACAAATCCTTTCATGTTAATGAATCAGGCCACGTTTTAAACTCAGAAGGTAAAATGTTTTTAATGACTTTAATGGATTTTTTCTGAAGAGGCCTCGGACTGTCTAATCTTCACATGTCATAATCAGTCATGTCATCAGTAAATATTAGCTCAATAGCTGAGTGGTTTTGAGAACATAGGAACAGGAGCAGACCAATCACTCACTCAGCATGATTGACCCGTACCTCAACTCCAGTTAGCTTCGCTCCATTGGCTGTGTCTGGTGCCAGCACACAACCATTGGGTGACACACTGTTTACACACGGAGAAATACCGGATATTCGAGTGAACCATCACTGCCAGAGACAGCTCAGGAAGGTGCTGCAGATCAATTGCTCTCCATTAAGAAAAGCAAATAATGCCATGTCCAATAACTTTGCAGCTAATGTGAGAGTGCTAACAAGTGTAGCATCATCGTTAATCATTTATTTGGATGAATTAAATTTTACTAAAGAGCCCTGCAATGTTTGGAAAGAAAATCAGCATTTCCAGCTCCTTGGAGCGCACAGGGCTCAGTTTTATGGGCTGGGGTTTTGTATCTGCCGTAAACGCGGGCACAAATGATGACGTGGGTGCAAAAACCTACGAGAGATCAGAAACGCGAATATTGCCAGCAAAATCTTGTAATGGCATCATCTCTGCCACCCGCCATTCACGCAGTGAGGTTCCCCCCAGGAAGGTCGGGAACTACGTTTAAATATTTTTAAATCTCATTATTGATTCCTCCCCCCCCACCCCCACAGTAGGGCTCTTCCACCCCCACCTCGCATGACATCATATCAGTGAGGTTTACAACAGATAAACCTGGGCGGCACAATGGTTAGCATTGCTGCTTCACAGCTCCAGGGACCTGGGTTCAATTCCCGGCTCGGGTCACTGTCTGTGTGGAGTTTGCACATTCTCCTCGTGTCTGTGTGGGTTTCCTCCGGGTGCTCCGGTTTCATAGAACATAGAACACTACAGCACAAACAGGCCCTTCGGCCCACGAGTTGCGCCGATCACATCAACACCTACCAACCTACAGACCTATCTATAACCCTCAATCTCATTAAACCCCATATACTCATCCAGAAGTCTTTTAAAAGACCCCAGCGAGTTCGCCTCCACCACCACTGACGGCAGCCGATTCCATTCACTCACCACCCTCTGAGTGAAAAACTTACCCCTAACATCACTTCTGAACTTCCCTCCTTGCACCTTAAATCTGTGTCCTCTCGTAGCGACCATTTCAACCCGGGGAAATAGCCTCTGAGAATCCACCCTATCTATTCCTCTCAACATTTTATAAACCTCTATCAGGTCGCCTCTCAACCTTCGTCTCTCCAGGGAAAAGAGTCCCAGCTCCCTCAACCTAACTTCATAAGGCATGCCTCCCAGTCCAGGCAACATCCTTGTAAATCTCCTCTGTACCCTCTCAATAGCTTCTACATCTTTCCTATAGTGAGGCGACCAGAACTGCGCACAATACTCTAAATGAGGCCTGACAAGGGTCTTATAAAGTTGCAGCATTACCTCCCGACTCCTAAACTCAATCCCTCGATTAATGAAGGCCAGTACACCATACGCCTTCTTGACCACCTCTTCCACCTGCGAGGCCGATTTAAGAGTCCTGTGGACCCGGACCCCAAGATCCTTCTGCTCTTCAACACTACTAAGACTCCTGTCCTTGATAGTGTACTCGTTCATCCCGTTGGTTCTGCCAAAATGGACGACTACACATTTTTCTTCCCACAGTCTGAGGATGTGCGGGTTAAGTTGATTGGCTATGCTAAAATTGTCCCTTAGTGTCCTGAGATGTGTATGTTAGAGGGATGAGTGGGTAAATATGCTGGGCCTGGGTGGGACTGTGGTCGGTGCAGACTTGATGGGCTGAATGGCCTTTTTCTGTACACTAGGGATTCTAGATTCTAGGGTCAACACAAAGCAGGTGCATGGGTAAATGCAGCCCCGAGAGAGGGGGCATATCTGAGCGGTGCACCTTGGAACTGCACTCTGTCACTTCTCCCTGAAGGGGGCAGCACCATGTGGAAGTGCCAGGGGAGCATCCTGTAATGGGGGCTGTTCCACTGGGAGTGCTTCCCTGTTTCCATGGGGAGGCTGTGGGGGGACATTCCCCGTGTGAAAGGGAACCTGCCTTTCCAGTGTGATGGTATGGGACGCACCTCCAGCACTTTTCTTTGTCTCTGGAGTGCTGCACACTGCTTTTCCCAGCTGGGCCAGCACACAGAGAAAATAAATCTGGAACATTCCACCCATTAAGTTGAACTAATCTTTAACCCTTTGATAACATCATGAGCAAAGGTAAGTTTGTTTATTTGTCACTCGTAGGCTTACATTAACACGGCAATGAAGTCACTGTGAAAATCCCCTAGTCGCCACACTCTGGTGTCTGTTCAGATACATTGAGGGAGAATGTAGCATGGCCAACGCACCTAACCAACGTGTCTTCTGGACTGTGGGAGGAAACCCACGCAGACATGGGGAGAATATGCAAAATCCACACAGTAACCCAAGGCAGGAGTCAAAGCCAGGTCCTTGGGCTGTGAGGCAGCAATGCCAACCACTGTGCCACCATGCTACCCATGATTTATAAATCCTGATTCATACCAAAGTCAGGTGCCTTATCCATTAAGCTGCACAATCTCTTTTGGATAGCCTATCAGATAAAGCAGCTCACTTCATACTTTGATGATGATGCACAGTAACATCAAAGCATATGCAAATCGGTACTGGTAGTTTTCCACTCTGAACTTTGTAATTTCATCAGTAAATGTTTGTCATTTACTTTGTCAAGGGCAGGTCATGCCTTACGAGCCTAGTTGAGTTCTTTGAAAATGTGACTGAACACATTGACGAAGGAAGAGCGGTGGACGTGATTTACATGGACTTCAGCAAGGCATTTGATAAGGTCCCCCATGCAAGACTTCTTGAGAAGATGAGAAGGCATGGGATCCAAGGGGCTTTGGTCTTGTGGATCCAGAACTGGCTTGCCTGCAGAAGGCAGAGAGTGGTTGTGGATGGGTCTTTTTCTGCATGGAGGTCAGTCACCAGTGGAGTGCCCCAGGGATCTGTTCTAGGACCCTTGCTGTTTGTCATTTTCATAAATGACCTGGATGAGGAAGTGGAGGGATGGGTTAGTAAGTTCGCCAATGATACGAAGGTTGGTGGTGTTGTGGATGATCTGGAGGTATGTCAGAAGTTGCAGCGTGACATTGATAGGATGCAAGACTGGGCAGAGAAGTGGCAGATGGACTTCAACGCAGATAAATGTGTAGTGGTCCATTTTGGCAGGACCAACGGGATGCAGGAGTACAATATCAAGGGTAGGAGTCTTAGCTGGGTTGAAGAGCAGAAGGACCTTGGGGTCCAGGTCCATAGGACTCTTAAATCGGCCTCGCAGGTGGAGGATGTGGTCAAGGAGGCGTATGGTGTACTGGCCTTCATTAATCGAGAGATTGAGTTTAGGAGTCGGGAGGTTATGCTGCAACTTTATAAGACTCTTGTCAGGCCTCACTTGGAGTACTGTGCGCAGTTCTGGTCGCCTCACTATAGGAAGGATGTAGAAGCTATTGAAAGGGTACAGAGGAGATTTACAAGGATGTTGCCTGGATTGGGTGGCATGCCTTATGAGGATAGGTTGAGGGAGCTAGGTCTTTTCTCCGGAGAGACAAAGGATGAGAGGTGACCTGATAGAGGTTTATAAGATGTTGAGAGGAATAGATAGGGTGGATTCTCAGAGGCTATTTCCCAGGGCTGAAATGGTCGCTACGAGAGGACACAGATTTAAGATGCTGGGGCGTAGGTACAGAAGTGATGTCAGGGGTAAGTTTTTCACTCAGAGGGTGGTGAGTGAATGGAATCGGCTGCCGTCAGTGGTGGTGGAGGCGAACTTGCTGGGGTCTTTTAAAAGACTTCTGGATGAGTATATGGGATTTAATGAGATTGGGGGTTATAGATAGGTCTATAGATTGGTAGGTGTTGATGTGATTGGCGCAACTTGTGGGCCGAAGGGCCTGTTTGTGCTGTAAGGTTATATGTTCTAAATGTCCGGCGCACACACGGACCATTGGACACATGCAAAGCGATCTCAGCGGCCACCTTTAATGACAATAGTCATCTCAGCAGTGGTAACAACACACATAATGTCGCTCTATGTGATTTGCTGTCCTTCCCTGACCAATGTCTAACAACCTAGGCCTTGAAAGCACCAATCGTTTCTCAGTGCCCACAGCCTTTTGGGGGGAAAGAGTTCTGCGTTTTCATTCACTGGATGTCCAAGAAATGAGAATTTGAAAATCAACTCACTGGCTAGAATTTTCCAGCACCCTCCCTGCCACAAACCGCCCTCCCCGCCCCTACGCACCGCGTGGTGGGTTTTTACATGGCGGAAGGGCTCACAATTGGCTGCTGGGATATTCCAGTCCTGTCGAAGTCATTGATATTTTTTATGGCTCGCCTATTTCACCCAGTGAACTCACCGTGGGGGTGGACTTCTGTGGGAAGGGCTGGCAAATCCCATCCACTGTGTCTATTTAATAATAATAAAGCATATATTGAGCAGCTAAGTGAGGTGAGTATATTAGTAATTGGTTGCTTTTTCCTGGCCTTACCATAAGATTTCTTGTATTTTGTTGATAAAACTTTGATTAAAGCTTCACTTCACTGTCCTTTAGGAAGGAAATCTGCCATCCTCACCTGGTCTGGCCTACCTCGTGATGATGTGGATGTGCCGGCGTTGGACTGGGGTAAACACAGTAAAAAGTCTGACAACACCAGGTTTTAGTCCGACCGATTTATTTGATAGTAAACGCACAAGCTTTCGAGGGGACTCCCTCTTTGACTCTCCATTCACCTGATGAAGAGGGAGTCCCCTTGAAAGCTAGTGAGTTTACTATCAAATAAATCGGTCGGACTAAAACCTGGTGTTGTCAGACTTTTTACTACCTAGTGATTCCAGACACACAGCAAAGTGATTGACTCTGAAATAGCCTCACAAGTCTTTTGGGGGTGTTTGAGATGTGGGCTATGCCAGAGATGTCCACATCCCAAGAAAGAATAAAGAAGAAAATATATTTAGCACTGCAGCCTCAAACAGTTTGTGACCTGATTACAATCTGGTGAAATAATGAAGACTAATTGGAGATTACCTTTCACAAGTGGTAGGTTGTTGCACAAGATTAAATCTCACAGGACCCAGGATGAGGTAGCCAAATGGATACAAAATTGGCTTGATGACAGAAGCCAGAGGGTGGTTGAAAAGGATTGTTTTTCAGCTGGAGGCCTGTGACCAGCGGTGTGCCTCAGGGATCAGTGCTGGGTCATTTGTCATTTATATTAATGATTTGGATGAGAATTTAGGAGGCATGGTTAGTAAGTTTGCTGATGACACCAAGACTGGTGGCATAGTGGACAGTGAGGAAGGTTATCTCGGATTGCAACAGGATCTTGATCAATTGGGCCAATGGGCTGGCAAAAGGCAGATGGAGTTTAATTTACACAAATGCGAGATGATGCATTTTGGTTGATTGAACTCAGTTAATAGTAAAGCGTTGAGGAGAGTTATGGAACAATGAGATCTAGGGGTACATGTTCATAGCTCCTTGAAAGTGGAGTCACAGGTGGACAGAGTGGTGAAGAAGGCATTCGGCATGCTTGATTTCATCAATCGGAACACTGAATACAGGAGTTGGGACGTCTTGTTGAAGTTGTACAAGACATTGGTAAGGCCACACTTGGAATACTGTGTGCAATTCTGGTCACCCTATTATAGAAAGGATATTATTCACCGAGAAAGGGTGCAGAAAGGATTAACTAGGACGCAATTCTGTTTGGAAACCATTGTTTTAAATCAACTATCAGAGCCTGTTAATGAACCATTCTGTCCTCAACGTCCTCACAGACTGTCCAGTAACATTGACACTTACTTTCCAAAAGTTTTATATTGATAGACTGACAGTCTATCAATATAAAACTCTGATTGCTTAGAAACAAGAACCTCTATTTCAACATTGAAAATAAATTCTCACATTCACATTAATATTAATATAACACTCACTTTTAATAAAAACCTCAGGCCTGAGGCTTTTATTAAAAACAATCTACCATCTTTCCCAGCTAACAACTCAAAAAACAAGTACAAAGGTGCCGGATCAGATTACAGTCACCACTAATATTTGTTCCTCATTTATAAACATTCTATATCGAGAATTAAATACAGTTGTAATTCCCGTTGAAGCAAAGGTCATAGATTAAGTGTGTATTGTAATGGGTCGAATGTTTTCTAACAAGGTGGAAGTGAACATTGCTGAGAATGTTTGAATCTTGGAAGAGTCGTTTAAGACTGAAGATGGAATTTTACTTTCAGCTTTGCGACACAGAGCACTTTGCAAATTCATACTCTGCGGAAACCAGGCGACTGGATGGAGGGATTGGCTGGTGCTCTTGGGCCCTCAGAATTTTAGGGTCACCTTTCTATTGACGTGCTCCCAAAGATACTGTTCAAAGTTTTGGAACCCATCTTTCAAATTTCATGACATGTCACACAACGTTCTGTCAGGATTCCACTCGTCTCCGACTCTCACACTGCTGGCCAAGTAGTGGACTCACGAGGGACATGGTTTTTCCAAAGCACAGGCCTTCAGTCTTATTTCTATAGTATCCCAGCCATTGGGAAGCTTGGTGAGGACCATTCTGAGGAGATACGCAGCAACCTTCCACCATCATCAACACCCTGGCTCCCCTGAACTCCCCCCCACTGAAAAGCCTTTTTGATATTCCCAGCCTCACCCGGAGAATTGTGGGCAGCTTTGATCTCCTTACCTGAGGAAGGATATCCTTGTTATAGAGGGAGTGGAGTGAAGGTTTACCAGGTGATTTTTGGGAGGTGGCACCAAACGTGGGGAGTTAGTCTGAGCCCTGCTGGAATGAAATACTCCTGCTGGGGTTGGAGATTCAATTGGGACCCGAAAGTTCCTGATAATTAGATTTAAAACATATTTAAAATACATTTTTAAAAGATGCAAATTACATACCTGCCTTCCTGCTGGTTTCCAGCGGGGTCTGACCGCTGATTGTTCGCCAGCTCTGGGAGATTGTCCGGAACAAGGTCGGCAACACGTATCCCCCACCTCGACCTGCCAGAAAGGCTGCGGATCGCGATGGGAGAATCGCAGCCCAGTTTCCCACTCCCCCGATCTTCTGCTGATGAAATTGGCTTCGCTCCCATAAAGATCACAAAGCTGATTTAAATATTAAAGACATGTTTTAGTGAGCCCCGGATGCTATTGTTTGGGCATTAACCCAGGTCAAACTTCCAACTGGCAAGAATCACCATCAGCAGAGACCGTACATGATGACCTTCCTGGGGGGAATCGGACGCCATTGAAGTCTCTTTACTCAGAGGGTAGTAAGGGCGTGGAATGCCCTGCCTGCAGCAGTTGTGGACTCACCAACTTTAAGGGCATTCAAATGGTCAGTGGATAGGCATATGGATAACATTGGAATAGTTTAGGTTAGAGGGTCATTAGATTGGTTCCACTGGTCGGCGCAACATCGAGGGCCGAAGGGCCTGTACTGCGCTGTAATGTTCTATGTGCGATGCCTCCAAATGGTGAAGGTCAGCGTCAGGCAATGCCTGTGGAGCTGTGCCAATCTAGCAGTGCTCATTGGGCACCCTGTCCATCAGGTGCCATAACTGTGCCAAGGGGATGGAGCCTGAGTCGGGGTGAGACTATAACAGGTGGGGAGGCGGTGGGGGGAGACGTCTT
This sequence comes from Carcharhinus amblyrhynchos, assembly GCF_965287045.1. Classification (NCBI taxonomy): domain Eukaryota; kingdom Metazoa; phylum Chordata; class Chondrichthyes; order Carcharhiniformes; family Carcharhinidae; genus Carcharhinus; species Carcharhinus amblyrhynchos. Next base: position 138,937,046 of record NC_137327.1, read on the forward strand.
TATTTGACGTCTGAGTGAGTGAGGCCAGATCATTCTCCGAGGAGGAGGGATGAGGGAGGCGGGTAAGATGTATCTTGGGTGGGTGGGTGGGGGAAGGTGGCCTGATCGCTCTCTGGTGGGGGTGGGGGGTGGTGGGGAGAGTCTGCTGCTACTCTGTCAGTGATCGGCGGGGGGGGGGGGGGGGGGGGGGGGTGGGTGCAGTAGGGGGCAAGGAGTCACGATCAGTCTGGGTAGCGGGGAAGGGTGTGGATGGATAAGGGTTCAGTGATGTCTGTGGGGACCATCACTCCCGCTTGTCGCTCTGGGCCACTTTCTCTGCTTTCTGTGGCTCGGGAGCGATCTGACACGAGCATGCTTTTGTAAATTGTTTTCTAACTGCGTGTGCACAGTTCAGAGCTCCGATCGTTCCGGCTGTGCTAAACCCCACCCACAGAGCAAATGGGACCCGCAATTTTTTTTTCAGGCTGAGTGTTAAAGGGAGCGCCTCAAAGCGGATTTCAAATTCAGACCTGAATTAAATCCAGATTCAGCACCTAGAATGAAAATGGTAAAATCAGACCCAGAAAGTATCTGGATTCAGTGGGAAACAAATCCTCACGGACTCTGCCTGCCCCACAGCTACTTAATGCTCCAGTGAATGGTGATTGGCTGCAGGTAGACCCCTCACTCAGAAGGAAGTCGTGCCTCAGAGAGCTGGCGGCCAATCTAATTAACTCACAGATCTCCAGTCCCTGCAGTGACAAGAGTTACTGTGGACCAAAGAGGAACTGAACCAGCCTCACCTCAGTCTGAGTCCCGGGACTGGAGGACCAGGTACCTTTAAGGGATCCCCTGGTGGGGAGGGTAGGGAAGGCCTAGGATCACAAAGAGGGCGAGAGGGATGTCGAGGGAAAAGCCAGAGTGAGGAGGGAGGAACAGGTCAACTGGACCTTAAGGGTGGGATGCCCATAGTCAGGAGGGGATGCCTGCACCAACACTGAGTGACCAGGATCTAAACCCATTCTTTTTTGGACTTCCTCCACACCAGGTAAATCCTCCCACCTGTTTAAAAATTGAGGCTGGTCAGGGAACGTCCCTGAAGGCCTCACCCGGGGAAAGGGTGGGTATCCCAACTCAGGCCTTGCTCACCCAAGAGTAAAACCGCTGTGAGGTCAGGACAGGCAGGAACCCAAAGGGAATCCCATTCTTCAATATCCCATTCCTTCAATTTCACACTTTTCCTCTTAAAAACCAACAAGTAGGCAAGGGTGAAATTCATGCCATGGTCTCTCCTCCCTCACTGTTGAAAACATTAATAAATATAATGCAATAAAAATGTAAGTCGATGTGGTTATATATGAACATATATCAAATTTATGGGCAGGATTTTCTGGTGAGTGTGGAGTCTCTGTGGAGCTAGACCAGAGGGATAATATTTCCAGAGACTGGCTTCATGCTCACCATCCCATGAAGAATAGTATATAACAGGCTCCCGATGTTTCTACCTAACCAAAGGGCTGGGATCCTCTGCAGTCCCGTCGGGAGAGATGGAGAGTGCTGATACAATATGGAGGAGGTGCATTTGGAACTAGAAAGAACAAATCATTATTTAAGGATGGAAGGTTGTAGGCCCCTCAGATCAGCGAGGAACTCCCCTCACCTTGGATCTGCGGAGCTGTGGTGACATCCTGTGACTCACTCTGTTGAAATGGGACCTCAGTTCCAGTGACACCTAGTTACGGAAGCCTCCACACATGGTGACTGAGAGGGTGCAGATAGGTGAGGGGGTGAGGAAACCACTCCATTGCTAGCTTCCCAGCAGCACTGAGGGTGTCCCGATGCTGGACTGCAACATTTAGAGATGGTGATTCAGGTGGAAAGTGTTGGGCTCCTCATTATTTTTCCAGGATCCTGGTCTCACAACAGCCTGATGATTTAGTAACAATAATGCACATGTTAAATGTCACGCTTATATAACACTTTCCTGTCACCCTTTCTCACATATTTCCAATTTCCCTCATCATGTCTGTTGGCCATGCTTTGTTTCTCATGATTAAACTTTGGGGTAATTTTTCTTGCCTGAAACTGAATCTGTCAAGTTTTACTTCCCAAGTAGGAGGTGCTGTTGAATAATTACCTTCGAAACCTTCCAGCAATGTGCTGCTGTTGTGTACGGCACCACTTGCATCGGATCTCTGCAAAGCTGATCTTTAATTTTGATCTCACCTCCTGTGAGCCCTTCACGTTGGCGATGGTGGAACTCTCTTCATCATCACTGCTGCCTTGACTGGACGTTGGCTCAGTTTGGAGTCTCCTGGCTGCAGGTGGCACACAGCTTTCCATTCTTTAATCACAGTTGTTACTGGGAAGTGGTAGCAGGGTCTGGATAAAGAATGGCACATAAGAACATAAGAACATAAGAAATAGGAGCAGGAGTAGGCCATCTAGCCCTTCGAGCCTGCCCCGCCATTCAATAAGATCATGGCTGATCTGTTGTGGCTCAGTTCCACTTTCCCGCCCTCTCCCCATAACCCTTAATCCCCTCTCTTATCAAGAACCCATCAACCCGCTTCTTAAAAATATTTAGCGAGGCAGCCTCCACCACTTCAACGGGCAGAGAATTCCAGAGATTCACCACCCTTTGAGTGAAGAAGTTCCTCCTCAACTCCGTTCTAAACCGCCTCCCCTTTATCTTGAGGCTGTGCCCCCTAGTCCTACTGTCTTTTTTGAGCGGGAAGAGTCTCTCCACCTCTATCCTATCCATCCCATTCATCATCTTATACGTCTCAATGAGATCTCCCCTCATTCTTCTAAACTCTAACGAGTACAAGCCTAGTTTATTCAGCCTCTCCTCATAGCTCAATCCCCTCAACTCCGGTATCAGCCTAGTGAACCTCCTCTGCACTCCCTCCAGGGCCAAAATATCCTTGCGCAGGTGCGGCGCCCAAAACTGCACACAGTACTCCAGCTGCGGCCTCACCAATGCCCTATACAGCTGCAGCAAGACCTCCCTACTTTTATATTCAATCCCCCTCGCTATGAAGGCCAGCATCCCATTCGCCTTCCTGACCACCTGCTGCACCTGCAAGCTGGGTTTTTGCGACTCATGCACAAGGACCCCGAGGTCCCTCTGCACGGTGGCACAGTGGTTAGCATAGCTCCAGGGCCCCAAGTTCAATTCCCAGCTTGGGTCAGTATCCGTGTGGAGTTTGCACATTTTCCCCGTGTCTGCGTGGGTTTCCTCCGGGTGCTCCTGTTTCCTCCCACAGTCCAAAGATGTGCAGGTTAGGTGTGGTGGCCGTGTTAAATTCTCTCGCAGTGCACCTAAACAGGCGCCGGAGTGTGGCGACTGGGGGATTCTCACAGTAACTTCATTACAGTGTGAATGTAAGCCTACTTGTGACTAATAAGTAAACTATAATTAACATATCGCCCACAGAGATTTGGAGAAACCTTGATTAGTTAGTTATTGTTCATTTCGTTTTCAGGGTGGGTGCATCGCAGATAAGTCTGGCATTTATTGCCTATTCCTCTTTTCCTGGAACAATTGATATTTGACCATTAGCTTGTAGTGGTTTGATACGACAGAATAATTTACTGGACTACTTCAAAAAGCAATCAAAGGTCTAATACATTCATGTGGGACTGGAGTCGTGTATGGGATAGACCGGGTAAGATGGCAGGTTCCCTTTCCGAAAGGACATTAGTAAAACAAATGTTCCACAGGTGGAACTGAAATAATACAGGGCCACACCAACTCATCAGGCTGGGGAACACTGTCGCCAAATCCTGTAAAGTCTCCATGCCACCATCAATCCCTGCTGTTGCAAACTCCACCTGAATTCACTGCCATAGCCCACTTTGCAAGAGTCTAGAAACTATTTTAATATGAGGTTAAATACTAGTTTGAGAAAGGAGAATGTTAGAGATGAGAACAAAGAACAACACAGCCCGGGAAACAGACCCTTCGGCCCAACGAGCCGGCGCCGCCATTTTAACATTGAGTGCCCTCCCCTACCCATGACCCTTGTCTACGCCTATTGGGGAAGATTGAGGGAAGACTAATTTAGGGACAATTTGTTACCCCAATCAGTCTAACAGCACATTTTTGGGGTGTGGGAGGAAACCGGAGCACCCGGAGAAAACCCACACAATCACGGGGAGAATGCGCAAACTCCCACAGACACCGGCCCAAATCCACGTGTCTGCACAGCTAGATATTGATGTGGAGAAAACTGGTGACCCGGCCTGGCAGGGTGAAATGCCTGGGCTGCTCCTTGCAGCAGGACTTCCTGATACTGATCACCAGCAGAGGGAAGTACAAACCACTTCCCTGCGGTCAGCTGGTTGAAATCCTTTCCATGCTGCTTAGGTGCAGAAACTGTGAGTAACTGAGCTAAAAGCCAAGCTCCCATTGCAGCCCTGAGGAGATGCCTCTGTTTGCTGTACATGTACCCTGTCCGCAATGTCAGAACACAGTCAAAAAGATGTAAGAAAGGCCTTCACTGGGAAGGAGCTTGTCCTTTTCAATACAACAATTAAACAAGGACATTATCGTATAGATTATAAAGCAGGACTTGGAAAGGCAAAGGAAGATTGATACTTTCCCTATTCACTTCAGTATTGAATTTGAGAATTTCAGTAGTTCTGGTGCTCATTTCAGTCACTTGGTGTGAATCAAATACTTTAAAACTATGATTAAAATTCCAGATAAGGGGGGGTCATGTGATGCAAGCACGGGAATAGTCACGATTCCACAAGTTCTGGCACTGCTCCTTCCTTTCATCCTGATGCACAGCTCCTAATCGCCTTATCCTAGAGTGTACACTGCATGCTATGTCCTTGGAATATTTTAGGTGGAGTGTTGATGACAGAATGCCGTGAGGCATCAGGAAAGTCCTCAACAACAGAGAAGTCGGAGCAACCTGACTGCAGCTGGGCCCTTGACATGGCGACCCAGCTGGGGAGCAGGCTCTGGGCCCAGTGCTCTCAGAGGATGACAGCAAACAACACCAAAGTTAGGCAACAAACTCGGTGTTTTAGCACAGAGCACGAACGCTCAACTGGGATCAGCTGCAGAATATCAGCAGGAGGCTCAGTGAAGATAGAATCCTTAACGTCAAAACTTCCATTTCTTCAGTCAATCCTCAGAGAATCAGCTCCATGAAATGTCAGATATCTTGGATGGATCTGGAGAACTGGGGCCAGAGGAAGGATATCCATGTGATTGGTTTGCCAGACGGAGCTGAGGGTGAAATCCTAATAAAGTTTTTTGAAAGCTGGCTGTCACGGTTTTTAACCTCCGCACAAAAACAAGGTGGACCAAGCTGGAAAGGGCACGCTCACCCCACTGCCTCACAGCACCAGGGACCCGGGTTCGATTCCTGGCTCGGGTCACTGTCTGTGTGGAGTTTGCACGTTCTCCCCGTGTCTGCATGGGTTTCCTCCCACGTTCTGAAAGATGTGCTGGTTAGGTGCCAGAGTGTGATGACTAGGGGAATTTCACAGTAACTTCTTTGCCGTGTTAATGTAAGCCTTACTTATGACGAATAAATAAACTTTATCGTATCCTATCCTTGAGGCCCTGGGACAACCCCAGCATCCACGGCCTGTTATACAATTCCATAGCTTCAGGGACCGCCAGAGAGTTTTGGAGGTTTCCAGGTGTGGTGAGACCTGGATCTGTGATGGGGCAGAAGTCTCATTTTCCCAGGACATTTCGTCAGCAAAAACACCAAAGCTTCAATGTCTTCAGAAAGCACGTGAAGGCTTTTGGAATTCCGAATGCCTCGCACAATCCCGCTGTCCTGAGGGTCACCCTCAAAGGGTGTGTTAGGAAGTTCAGCAATCCTGCTGATTCTGCGGCTTTCTTAGGATCTGTGAAAGGCAATGATTCGGAATCGCAATCCAGAGTTCCTCCTTAATTCTGGATTGTACCCCCTGTAATTATATCCTTGTGTTAATCCCGCACTGTGCTTTTTCACTGTGATGCGGACAATCCAATAACTGAACTCTGAAGTAAATCTTGCCAATTTTTCAGTTTAGAATCATATCCTGCAGTTCTGTGTTAATCCTTCAATGCTTCCCCTGTAATTACTCTCTTAGTCGATCCTGTTATGTGATTTATCACATCAGTCGGGGCAACACTCTCGGTGAGCAATTATCCTGATAGCTGACAAATCCTGGGACATCCTTTATCCTTAATGGAATGCGTGCTGCAATGTGCTTCTTGTTTCTGAGGTGTGCGGTGTGTAGGTTGTACAACATTAGAGCTGTGTGCTTTTTATCCACCTTCTTGCCTTATAATCCTGGAATATACAGTGATTTTTTCACCCGATATCCTTTATTAAGTTATGGTTAAAATGAGTAGTGTCACTCACTGCAGGGAGGTGAGCAGGTGGTTAAATACAGAGTTACGGGTGGGGCCTTACATGCCCTCACAGTGGGAGAGAAAAACCCCCTTGAACTGATGTGTATCATTTGTATTTCAGTTGTTTTGGGGTTATAATATCTCTAATTAACTCCTGTTATAGGATAACTATATATCCCGGGAAAAGACATATTGTTGGAGTGTCCAAGGTGATGGGCGAAGCTGTTTTTGGTGCTTGTCTAATTGTGGAGCAGAAGATTTTGGTGGTTTAACCAGCATTTTACCTGAGCTAATGTCCTTTATCTTTTGTAGTTGAATAAACAATGGTAGTCGCTACTATAAAGATTTGCCCTGGATTGTGATTTGATTTGATTTGATTTATTATTGTCACGTGCATTAACATACAGTGAAAAGTATTGTTCCTTGCTCGCTATACAGACAGAGCATACCATTCATAGAGAAGGAAATGAGAGGGTGCAGAATGTAGTGTTACAGTCATAACTAGAGTGTAGCGAAAGATCAACTTAATGCGAGGTAGGCCCATTCAAAAGTCTGACAGCAGCAGGGAAGAAGCTGTTCTTGAGTCGGTCGGTATGGGACCTCAGACTTTTGTATCTTTTTCCCAATGGAAGAAGGTGGAAGAGAGAATGTCCGGGGTGTGTGGGGTCCTCAATTATTCTGGCTGCTTTGCATGATGGAATGGGCTACATTCACGACCCTAACACTGTAATTTTGTAGTTTCTTGCAGTCTTAGGCAGAGCAGGAGCCCAGACCAAGCTGTGATACAACCAGAAAGAATGCATTCTGTGGTGTATCTGTAAAGGTTGGTGAGAGTCGTAGCTGACAGGCCAAATTTCCTTAGTCTCCTGAGAAAGTGGAGGCATTGGTGAGCTTTCTTAACTATAGTGTTGGTGTGGACGGACAAGGAAAGGTTTTTGGTGATCTGAACACAACAATTCCATAGAATCCCTACAGTGCAGAAGGAGGCCACTCAGCCCATCAACTCTGCACTGACCACAATCCCACCCTATTCCCGTAACCCCATGCAATTACCCTGCTAATCCCACTGACACTAAGGGTCAATTTAGCATGGCCAATCCGCACGCACATCTTTAGACTGTGGGAGGAAACCAGAGCACCTGATGAAACCCACACAGACACAGGGAGAAGGTGCGAACCCCACACAGACAGTGACCCGAGGCCGGAATTGAACCCTGGTCTCTGGTGCTGTGAGGCAGCAGTGCTAACCACCGTGCCACCGTGCCGCCCTGTTGTGGCATCATTGGGCTAATTGTGTCTATCTCTTTTTGAACAGACTGACATCAATAAGCTTTGGTGGAGTGAGCTGTAGGTCTGGATATTCAGTGGCATATCCGCAGACGTATAAGATGATGAATGGGATGGATAGGATAGAGGTGGAGAGACTCTTCCCGCTCAAAAAAGACAGTAGGACTAGGGGGCACAGCCTCAAGATAAAGGGGAGGCGGTTTAGAACGGAGTTGAGGAGGAACTTCTTCACTCAAAGGGTGGTGAATCTCTGGAATTCTCTGCCCGTTGAAGTGGTGGAGGCTGCCTCGCTAAATATTTTTAAGAAGCGGGTTGATGGGTTCTTGATAAGAGAGGGGATTAAGGGTTATGGGGAGAGGGCGGGAAAGTGGAACTGAGCCACAACAGATCAGCCATGATCTTATTGAATGGCGGGGCAGGCTCAAAGGGCTAGATGGCCTACTCCTGCTCCTATTTCTTATGTTCTTATGTTCTTATGTTCTTAATATTCTGCATTTATATAGCTCCAAGAAATGACCCCCAAGAAATTCCAAAGTGTTTTGTAAAGAAATGGATATTTTTGAAATGCTGTAATGAAGGAAAAGCACAGCCAATTTAGACACAACGAGGTCTCTCAACAATAATGAGATGAATGACTAAATAATCTGGTTTTTTTTAAGTGATGTAGTTTAAGAGGTAAATATTGGTTATGTTTCCAGGGAGAACTCTCCTGTGTTTCTTTGAAATAATGCCACACAATATTTTCCATCCATCTGAGAGAGCAAACAGGGCCTCAGTTTAACATTTTGTCTGAAACACAATCTCTGCCTCGATCTTGCGCACAAGTTCCCGAGTGGAACTTGAACCCACAACCTTCTGACACAGAGGTGAGTGTGCCATTACTCATCTCTCTTATTGACGTAAACTACCTGAACAAAGCTGATGAATTTGATACAGTGATGAGTATTGTCACAGTGCTTTGCTGAATATATCCACAAACATCTCAACTTAAATTACAAGTGTCCTTATCAGCAGCCGGAGTGGCCTTAGAGCCATTGGCAGCGCAATGTGTACAGCAGAGGTGGGTGGAAGGTATATTTGAAGCGTGTGGCAATGAAATGCGTCAGACTTTTTTGTAAAGCACACTCTCTGTGCTCACTGCTGAGCTCAGATCTGGCAAACCCAATATGGAAAAGGAAGGTGGCAGATAAACCTTGCAGAGAAAGGCTCAAGAAAGAGTAAGTGGGAGCAAAAATAACATTCTTTCAGAAAAAGAATGGATTTTCCAATTAGACTTCAGCCTTTTGTGTGCCGTTTAGTGACTCTGGAAACCATTTTCTCATTGGTGTGATCAGTATTACCTCGCTTACATCACTAGTCCATTTCAATAAATAGTGTCTCCAACATTCAGCACTACTCAGCCTTTAGGCTAAGATCGAGTGTGGTATGGACATGGTGTGTTTGGTGGAAGTCATTAGGTTACATTTCAGCTTCGTTTGAAGCAATTTTTAAAAGTGGCATCTCGGCCTTTTAGTTAAGATGCAAATGAGATCAAGCCTTGGAGGCGGAGCTATGCCTACTCCAATCAGCTTGGATCGTGTAGATCAAACCCGAGACAGGAGGTGAGAGCCCTGTCTGTCGGCTCGGATCAGGAATGTCCCAACTTGTTGGGACTCTGAATTGGACTTGATTGGATTGAATTGGAATAAAAACAAAAATGAATAATTTGATTGGCCATTAAAGTGGAGGGGGTGAGTTTGGCGGAGGGGACATAATCGATCCCTGCACTTCTTTCTATGTTCTTCTATCCGGTGACTCCTCCAAAGAGCAGCATGACACAGTTGGAAGTCTTGGTTAGGGTTTTAAATGTCATTTATGTTATGTTAATTAGGATCTAGACTGTGGTGTTGTCAATAATAATGTCAGTACAGTTAACACACTGTTATTTTAGCTGATGCTTCAACACAATTCCAATCAGCAAGTTAACACCTGCAACAGAATAGATGACAGCAATTTTGAGATTATAGAGTGAATTTGAATTTTGTGTATCAGATCGGTAGCTGTTTGTCATTGCACTGGATGTATCTTTGAATATTCATTCATGGCTTATATTAAATGTCACCTCCCCTGTTTTTCGCTTGCTTTTATCTCAAGAGTGGAAGAAGATAAATGTTCCTCTGCAGTTCAAATTACTCTATCATTTCTATTAAGATCACAGTTTGGTGAAAATATTAATTCCTTCTTATCTGTGTAAGCTGTGGGTTTTCCACGTCCTTTAGTTTGTTGATCTGGGATCTTCAGGCAATCTGTTGTACAGAACAACCAATGGTACACTCTTAATCATTGTGTTAAATAAGTAACAAAGTTGGACATGACAAAAGTAAGCGAGACCATAAACTGCAGCTGTAATGTAAATCACAATGGCTTTTATTTCTAGGCAAGCTCTTGATGTCTGATGGTAACTATCAGTAAACTGATTCTGTCCACAGCAACATCTCACATTTCACTCTTACCTTGTCTTGGAAATACATCCCTGTGTTCCTCCACCTTTCCCAAAGATAGTAAATAAAGCTGGTGCACCTCGATCCTGTTGTAAATGGAATCTGCATCTATCCCAGTGATGACGGATATTAGAGCTTTTATATCTGTTTCTGTTTATTTGAGGGGGCTCGACTGGCACCCCTCTTGTCCCTGAAGCATCACGGTTGTGGGTTAAAGTCTCACTCTAAAGCCTTGAGCACAACAATGTAGCTGACACTCCTGTGTGGTACGGAGGGAGTGCTGCATTGTCTGTCTGTCAGGTGAGGTGTTGAATTGAGGCCCTGTCTGCTGTTTTAGGAGGACAAAACATTCCTGTGGCACCATTTTGAGGGAAAACAATGGATATCTCCAGTATCCTGGGCAACATCGATCGGTACCACACAATCAGATTATCTGATCATTATTGTGAAACTGTGTGTGGGAGATTTTCTGCTCAGAAATTGGCTGTTGTGTTTCCTACATGACACCGTGACTGTATTTCATTGCCTGTAAAACATTTGCAACGTGAATGGTGTCATACGAATGCATTAATCCTCTTCAGGCATCAGTGTAGATCTACCTATCCCAGTGACTGTATTTCCCTGTCAACAAGTCTCATTACTCACTCATTATTTAACAGCCAGTATTGGTCATTCTTCCTGTCCATGAGAAGCTGGTGGTGAGCTACTTTCGAAACCACTGCAGTCCATGTGGTTCAGGCCTTTGGGAGAAGTTTCTAGACTTTTGACCCAGCCATGATGAAGAACTGTACTGATGGGAGGCTGGAAGGTGATAGTTTCTGGGCTATTCTTGTCCTTCTGAGTCTTAAAGGTTGCAGGTTTGGAAGTTGCTGCTGAAAAGGTTTTGGTGATTTGTTGCAGTGTATTGTGTAGATGGTACTCACTGCTGTCACTGTCCGCCAACAGTGAAAAGAGTGGTCCATCCTCAACAAGATCAGGATTGGCCATGGCCACTGCTTGGTCAACCTCTAATAATGGGGCTTTAGTGCCAGCTCCCTCTGTGCCAGTGGAAGGGAGTAAACTGTGCACCACATCATAGAACAGTGTCCAATCTACAGACAGCACAGAGGCCAATCCACACTCAACATAGCAGTGCCAAGTTTTTTGAGTGTAAAGTTTATTTATTAGTGTCACAAGTAGGCTGCAATGAAGTTACTGTGAGAATCCCCTAATTGCTGCATCCGATGTCTGTTCGGGTACACCGAGGGAGAACGTAGCATGAGAAATGAACCTAAGCAGCATGACTTCTGTTTTGCCAGTCACACTCCTAGCATTGAAACACATGCACCGAAGACCCTCAGAAACAATCCGATCCTTCTTCCTACCCTCCGGGCTTACCCTATCCCCAATCCCAGTTCCGTCCACCTCCCCACCCCCCCTCCATATTAGTTTAAACCCTGCCGAAACACTCCAGCTAACCTTCCAGCTAAGATATGCACGCCCTTCCCAGTTAACTGTACCCCATCCCTCTTGTATATTTGCGTGGGTTTCCTCCGGGTGCTCCGGTTTCCTCCCACATCCCAAAGATGTGCTTTTAGGCTGATTGATTGGGTACTAAATTGTCCCTAAATTGGACCTCCCTGATCCTCGCACATTAGGCGTAGACTAAAATCATGAATAGGCCACTGAGACAGTGGGACGGCGGCGCGGGCTCGTTGGGCTGAAGGGCCTGTTTCCCGTGCTGTGTTGTTCTTTGTTCTTTGTTCTTTTTTGACTTTCAGACTGTAGGAGGAAACCGGAGCACCCAGAGGAAACCCACACAGAGAACATGCAAACTCCACACAGATAGTGACCTAAGCCAGGAATTGAACCTGGGTCCCTGGTGCTGTGAGGCAGCAGTCCGGAAGAGATTGGAGAGGCATTGAACCATTATTTCTCTTCGGTGTTCACACAGGACGATATGAATGTAGCTGAGGAGGTCACTGGGGTGAAGGGGTGTAAAATAGAAAGTATTGCAGTTGATACAGAGGATGTGTTGGATATTCTAGAAGGGTTGAAAATAGATAAGTCCCCTGGTCCAGACGGGATTTACCCTAGGATTCTATGGGAGGCAAGAGAGGTGATTGCAGAGCCACTGGCTCTGATCTTCAGGTCGTCGTTGGTCTCTGGTATAGTACCGGAAGATTGGAGGACAGCGAATGTTGTCCCATTGTTTAAGAAGGGGAACAGAGATTTCCCTGGGAATTATAGACCAGTGAGTCTTACTTCTGTAGTGGGCAAGGTTTTAGAAAGAATTATTAGGGATAGGATTTATAGTTATTTGGAGAGTAATGAATTGATTAGAGATAGTCAGCATGGTTTTGTAGCGGGAAGGTCGTGCCTTACTAACCTTATTGAGTTCTTTGAGAAGGTGACCAAAGAGGTGGATAGGGGTAAGGCAGTAGACGTGGTATATATGGATTTTAGTAAGGCGTTTGATAAGGTTCACCATGGTATGCTTCTGCAGAAAATGCAGATGTATGGGATTGGTGGCAATTTAGGTACTTGGATCAGGAATTGGTTAGCAGATAGGAGACAGAGGGTGGTGGTTGATGGTAATTATTCATCATGGAGTTCGGTTACGAGTGGTGTGCCTCAGGGATCTGTTTTGGGGCCACTGCTGTTTGTAATCTTTATTAATGATCTGGATGAGGGTATAGTTGGGTGGATTAGTAAGTTTGCTGATGACACCAAAGTCGGAGGTGTGGTAGATTGTGAGGAAGGGTGTCGAAGTTTGCAGGGTGACTTGGACAGGTTGCAGAGCTGGGCCGCGAGGTGGCGGATGGAGTTTAATGCGGAGAAGTGTGAGGTAATTCATTTCGGTAGGAATAACAGATGTGTTGAGTATAGGGCTAACGGGAGGACTTTGAATAGAGTGGAGGAGCAGAGGGATCTAGGTGTATGTGTACATAGATCCCTGAAAGTTGGGAATCAAGTAGATAAGGTTGTTAAGAAGGCGTACGGTGTCTTGGCGTTTATTGGTAGGGGGATTGAATTTAGGAGTCGCAGCGTCATGTTGCAACTGTACACAACTCTGGTGCGGCCGCACTTGGAGTACTGTGTGCATTTCTGGTCCCCACATTACAGGAAGGACGTGGAGGCTTTGGAGGGGGTGCAGAGGAGGTTTACCAGGATGTTGCCTGGTATGGAGGGGAGGCCATATGAGGAGAGACTGAGAGATTTGGGGTTGTTTTCTCTGGAAAGAAGGCGGCTAAGAGGGGATCTTATTGAAACATATAAGATGATTAGAGGTTTAGATAGGGTGGATGGTGATAGCCTGTTTCCTCGGATGGAGAAAGCTAGCACGAGGGGGCATGGCTTTAAATTAAGGGGTGGTAGTTATAGGACGGATGTCAGGGGCAGGTTCTTTACCCAGAGGGTGGTGAGGGACTGGAATGCCCTGCCTGCTGCAGTTGTAAATGCGCCTAGTTTGGGGGCGTTTAAGAGATTGGTGGATAGGTTTATGGACGAAAAGGGATTGGTTTAGATTAGTGGGTCAATGTTTTTTTTTAAAAATAAGACTGGTCGGCGCAACATTGTGGGCCGAAGGGCCTGTTCCACGCTGTAATGTTCTATGTTCTATGTTCTACTAACCACTGTGCCACTCCAATGTTGGGGCTGCATTTATTCAGACAAGTGGAGAGTGTTTTATCATCATCCTGACCTGTACCTTTATTTAATTAATGAATGCAAAGTGCCTCAGCCAAGCAATTTCTTTCAGTCCTGCTATGTTGAGTGTGGATTGGCCTCTGTGCTGTCTGTAGATTGGACACTGTTCTATGATGTGGTGCACGTTTTGCTCCCTTCCACTGGCACAGAGGGAGCTGGCACTAAAGCCCCATTATTAGAGGTTGACCAAGCAGTGGCCATGGCCAATCCTGAACTTGTTGAGGATGGACCACTCTTTCTGTGGAAGACTGAAACCAGGCAGCTCTTTTGTCCAAATCTGGAATGAGGTCTGGAGCAGAGTAATCCTGGTGAACTAAGCACTGATGAGCAGGTTATTGCTGAGTGTGTGGCACTTGGTAGCAATGGCAGCCATACCTTACATCATTTTGTAGACTGACAGGATAATAGATTGATTGGATTAGACTTGCCCTGTGCTCTTGTGGACAGTGCACACCTGAGCAAATTTCCACATTGTTGGGTAGATGCCCATGTTGTAACAGAAAGAGATCAGCTTTCCTAGGGGTGTGGCTAGTTCCTGAGTAGAAGTCTTCAGTACGACTGCTGGAATATTGTCAGGACCCAGAGACTTTGTTGTATTCAGGAGCTTTAGCCATTTCTTGATATCATGTGGAATGAATCAAATTGGCTGAAGACTGACCTCTGTATCGAAAAGATCTCAGGAGGAACCTGAGTTGGATCATCCACTCGGCCTGGTTGTCTTTTGAATGAAGTGTGGGGTACTACCAGAATTGAGGATAGGGATGTACACAGAGCTTTCTCCTTGTCCTAGTTTGATGGTAGTGGAAGAGTGAGGAATATACTGGGCCACAAGGTTCCAGATTGTGGCTAAATACAGTTCTGCTGCTGTTTATGGATCAGGGTTTCATTGTCCAGCTTTGAGCTGCTGGATCTGTTGTGAATCTTTCTCATTTAGTGTTGTTGTAGAGTCACACGATGCCATGGCGGGAGTTCTCAATGTGAAGACAGGAATTCCTCTCCACTCTGAAGTGGTCACTCCTCCCAATCCATTATTCTCTGGAGTTTCAAAGAATGAGAGATGATCTCATTGAAACCTACAAAATTCCTGAAGGGATAGACAGGCTAGATTCAGGTAAGATGTTTCCCTTGGTTGAGGAATCTAGAATGGGGACACAATGTCAAAATAAGGGAGATGCCACCAAGGATCGAGGTGAGGAAAAATTTCTTTACACTGAGGGCGTGAACCTTTGAGATTCTCAACCCCAGAAGACTGTAGAAACTCAATCATTGATCATATTTAAAGCAGAGATTGATAGATTTCGGATTAACAATAACATAAAGGGAAATGGGGATAGTGGATGTAAAAGACATTGAAATGTCCAATCAGCCATAAGAACATAAGAACATAAGAAATAGGAGCAGGAGTAGGCCATCTAGCCCTTCGAGCCTGCCCCGCCATTCAATAAGATCATGGCTGATCTGTCGTGGCTCAGTTCCACATTCCCGCCCTCTCCCCATAACCCTTAATCCCCTCTCTTGTCAAAAACCCATCAACCCGCGTCTTAAAAATATTTAGCGAGGCAGCCTCCACCACTTCAACGGGCAGAGAATTCCAGAGATTCACCACCCTTTGAGTGAAGAAGTTCCTCCTCAACTCCGTTTTAAACCGCTCCCCCTTTATCTTGAGGCTGTGCCCCCTAGTCCTACTATCCTTTCTGAGCGGGAAGAGTCTCTCCACCTCTATCCTATCCATCCCATTCATCATCTTATACGTCTCAATGAGATCTCCCCTCATTCTTCTAAACTCTAACGAGTACAAGCCTAATTTATTCAGCCTCTCCTCATAGTTCAACCCCCTCAACTCCGGTATCAGCCTAGTAAACCTCCTCTGCACTCCCTCCAAGGCCAAAATATCCTTGCGTAAGTGCAGCGACCAAAACTGCACACAGTACTCCAGCTGCGGCCTCACCAATGCCCTATATAGCCGCAGCAAGACCTCCCTACTTTTATATTCAATCCCCCTCGCTATGAAGGCCAGCATCCCATTCGCCTTCCTGACCACCTGCTGCACCTGCAGGCTGGGTTTTTGCGACTCATGCACAAGGACCCCGAGGTCCCTCTGCACCGTCGCCTGCTGCAGTTGACCGTGTTAACTGGTGGAGCAGGATTGACAGGCTGATTGGACTATTCCTGTTCCTATATCCCAACAATGAAGGGATGGTGAGATAGTTCCAAGTCAGGATGGTGAGTGACGCTGGAGGGGAACCTCCCGCTGTTCCAAGGCTGCCCTTGTCCTTCTGGATAGCAGCAGGCTGCAGTGGAACACTACCTTCTCAAGGGTAATTAGGGATGGGCAGCCTAGTCAGCAATGTCCACATCCCAGAAATGAATTAAAAAACCTCTCAGGGCATCTAGGGGTAGATAATAAATAGCAGCTTTACCAACATGCCCACTTTGAGAAATCCCAGCTCTCTCACAGGAGGGGGGACATTGTCCTAGTGGTATTATCACTAGATTATTAATCCAGAAACTCAGCACATGTTCTGGAGACCCGGTTCGAATCCCATCACAGCAAATGGCAGAAACCAAATTCAATTAAAAAAATCTGAAATTAAAAAATCTACTGATGACCATGAAACTACTGTCTATTGTCGGAAAAACCCATCAGGTTGACTAATGTCCTTTAGGGAAGGAAATCTGCCGTCCTTACCCGGTCTGGCCTACATGTGACCACTGCACAGTGGAGAGGAGAGTTCTGCCTTCACATTGAGAACTCCCTCCATTGCATCGTGTGATTCTACAACACTAAATAGCAAAGATTCACAACAGATCCAGCAGCTCAAAGTTGGGCATCAACGAAACACTGAGTCATGAGAGTATGAAGATCTAAGTGACTGTGCAAACTTGGAAAATGATTTCCCGAGTACTTGTTGCCCTTTTAGCTGTATATCTTGCAGTTAGCTAAATGGGCCAAGAACTGAGTTGACTTATTTCTTTGGCATTCCAAGTCACAGGTTGCGTTCACATATTCCTCAATGTACATGGCAAGTTTTAAAAATGAGACATTTATTGGCGTGCAGTATATATTTCGTCAGCCGGTTGATCCCAGGGCTTTAATGGAATTCGGAGGTTTCGCTGACACATACTGGTTTAAAGGTAAATGGCTGTCAAAAAAATAAGTAATTAAAATCCATTACAGCAAGCACACTTGGACTTCTGTTAACCTTTTATTGAAGATCAGGTCACTGCAAACACATTTTGACAAATGTACATCCTGCAAAAAGCATCAATTTTCTTTGCAGGTCCCTGAAGATTCTAACATTTAAAGGGAATTGTCAGAGCACTCTAAAAAGTTGATTTATTTAAAAATAAATTGAAAATAGTGCAGTAAAAGCACGCCCATATAAAGCACAGTTAAAGACATTGCTGAAGTTCTCTTCTCTGAGTAGTCCATGAAAGCTTTTATGTGTGTCATAAGAAATTGCAGTTTGTGGTGTAGCTAGTCACCTCACTTACACTTTCTAATATCAGCCTGAGAGAACACCCAATAAAAATGGGAACGAGTCCTTACGTTGGCCTTTAGACCCGTGGAAGTCCATGTCATAGAGATGTTCATAGGATGTGGAAGCTATTGAGAGGGTGCAGAGGAGATTTACAAGGATGTTGCCTGGATTGGGAGGCATGCCTTATGAAGATAGGTTGATGAAGATAGGTTGAGGGAGCTCAATCTTTTCTCCCTGGAGAGACGAAGGTTGAGGGGCGACCTGATAGAGGTTTATGAAATGTTGAGAGGAATAGATAGGGTGGATTCTCAGAGGCTATTTCCCAGGGCTGAAATGGTCGCTATGATAGGACACAGGTTTAAGGTGCTGGGGATCAAGTACAGAGGAGATGTCAGGGGTAAGTTTTTCACTGAGGGTGGTGGATGAGTGGAATCGGCTGCCGTTGGTGGCGGTAGAGACGAACTTGCTGGGGTCTTTTAAGAGACTTCTGGATGAGTACATGGGATTTAATGGGATTGAGGGTTATAGATAGGCCTGGTAGGTATGGATATAATCGGTGCAATTTGTGGGCCGAAGGGCCTCTTTGTGCTGCAGTGTTCTGTGCTCTATGTTTATTTATTCATTCATGGGACATGGGTGTCGCTGGCTGGCCAGCATTTATTGCCCATCCCTAGTTGCCGTTGGAGGGCAGTTGAGAGTCAACCACATTGCTGTGGCTCTGGAGTCACATGTAGGCCAGACTGGGTAAGGACGGCAGATTTCCTTCCCTAAAGGACATTAGTCAACCTGATGGGTTTTTCCGACAATAGACAGTAGTTTCATGGTCATCAGTAGATTTTTAATTTCAGATTTTTTTAATTGAATTTGGTTTCTGCCATTTGCTGTGATGGGATTCGAACCGGGTCTCCAGAACATGTGCTGAGTTTCTGGATTAATAATCTAGTGATAATACCACTAGGACAATGTCCCCCCTCCTGTGAGAGAGCTGGGATTTCTCAAAGTGGGCATGTTGGTAAACCTGGTATTTATTATCTACCCCTAGATGCCCTGAGAGGTTTTTTAATTCATTTCTGGGATGTGGACATTGCTGACTAGGCTGCCCATCCCTAATTACCCTTGAGAAGGTAGTGTTCCACTGCAGCCTGCTGCTATCCAGAAGGACAAGGGCAGCCTTGGAACAGCGGGAGGTTCCCCTCCAGCGCCACTCACCATCCTGACTTGGAACTATCTCACTGTCCCTTCATTGTTGGGATATAGGAACAGGAATAGTCCAATCAGCCTGTCAATCCTGCTCCATTTACCATTTATATAGATGATCTGGAGGAGGGAACCGAGTGTAGGGTGTCGAAATTTGCTGATGACACCAAGATTGGTGGAACGGCAAATTGCGCGGAGGGTGTGGAGAGTCTGCAGAGGGATCTAGATAGGCTGGGCGAATGGGCCAGGAACTGGCAAATGGAATTTAATGTTGGCAAGTGTGAGGTGGTCCACTTTGGTAGGAATAATGGTAGGAAGGACTATTACTTACGTGGCGAAAAACTGCAGCATGCGACGGTGCAGAGGGACCTCGGGGTCCTTGTGCATGAGTCGCAAAAACCCAGCTTGCAGGTGCAGCAGGTGGTCAGGAAGGCGAATGGGATGCTGGCCTTCATAGCGAGGGGGATTGAATATAAAAGTAGGGAGGTCTTGCTGCAGCTGTATAGGGCATTGGTGAGGCCGCAGCTGGAGTACTGTGTGCAGTTTTGGTCGCCACGCTTACGCAAGGATATTTTGGCCTTGGAGAGAGTGCAGAGGAGGTTTACTAGGCTGATACCGGAGTTGAACTATGAGGAGAGGCTGAATAAACTAGGCTTGTACTCGTTAGAGTTTAGAAGAATGAGGGGAGATCTCATTGAGACGTATAAGATGTTGAATGGGATGGATAGGATAGAGGTGGAGAGGCTCTTCCCGCTCAGAAAGGACAGTAGGACTAGAGGGCACAGCCTCAAAGTAAAGTTGAGGAGGAACTTCTTCACTCAAAGGGTGGTGAATCTCTGGAATTCTCTGCCCGTTGAAGTGGTGGAGGCTGCCTCGCTAAATATTTTTAAGACGCGGGTTGATGGGTTTTTGATAAGAGAGGGGATTAAGGGTTATGGGGAGAGGGCGGGAATGTGGAACTGAGCCACGACAGATCAGCCATGATCTTATTGAATGGCGGGGCAGGCTCGAGGGGCTAGATGGCCCACTCCTGCTCCTAGTTCTTATGTTCTTATGTTCTTATGTTCCACCAGTTAACACGGTCATGGCTGATTGGACATTTCAATGTCTTTTACATCCACTATCCCCATTTCCCTTTATGTTATTGTTAATCCGAAATTGTCAATCTCTGCTTTAAATATGATCAATGATTGAGTTTCTACAGTCTTCTGGGGTTGAGAATCTCAAAGGTTCACGCCCTCAGTGTAAAGAAATTTTTCCTCACCTCGATCCTTGGTGGCATCTCCCTTATTTTGACATTGTGTCCCCATTCTAGATTCCTCAACCAAGGGAAACATCTTACCTGAATCTACCCTGTCTATCCCTTCAGGAATTTTGTAGGTTTCAATGAGATCATCTCTCATTCTTTGAAACTCCAGAGAATAATGATGTTGGGTCCTGGAGCTCCCTCCCTAACAATATCATGGGAACACCTACACCACATGGACTGCGGTGCTTCAAGAAGGCAACTTACCTCCACCTTCTCAAGGGCAATTAGTGATGGGCAATAAATGTGGGTTAACTAGCGACGTCCAACGTCAATTTTAAAAAGGCTGTGTGGTGTAGGTGCACCCACAGTGCTGTTAGGGATGGACTTTCAGGATTACCATCAGCAGTGAAGGAATGGTGACTTATTTGCAAATCAGGCTGGCGAGGTGAAATGGGCAACTGGTCTTTGCCCATTCAGCTGGCTCCTGAAGCCTTGCAGTCCATGAAGTATTCAAAATAGAGACTTAATGCAATCAAGAGACTTTCAGTTATCACACTGCACTGGGACTGGAGTCACAACAGTTAATACTGACTATACTGGTGGGCTTTCTTAACTATATCGACACTATAGTTAAGAAAGCCCCACCAAAACACCTACTTTCTCAGAAGACTAAGGAAATTTGACATGTCAGCTACAACTGTCACCAAATTTTACAGATGCCCCATAGAAAGCATTCTTTCTGGTTGTATCACAGCTTGGTCTGGGCTCCTGCTCTGCCCAAGACCGCAAGGAACTACAAAAGGTCGTGAATGTAGCCCCAATCCATCACACAAACCAGCCTCCCATCCATTGACTCCGTCTACACTTCCCACTGCCTCGGGAAAAGCAGCCGGCATAATTAAGGACCCCACACACCCCGGACATTCTCTCTTCCACCTTCTTCCATCAGGAAAAAGATACAAAAGTCTGAGGTCACGTACCGACCGACTCAAGAACAGCTTCTTCCCTGCTGCTGTCAGACTTTTGAATGGACCTACCTCGCATTAAGTTGATCTTTCTCTACACCCTCGCTGTGACTGTAACACTACATTCTGCACTGTCTTGTTTCCTTCTCTATGAACAGTATGTTTTGTGCAAGAAACAACACTTTTCACTGTATGCTAATCCACGTGACAATAATAAATCAAATCAAATCACATCTTGGTTAGACAGTGATGGGGAATCTCTGATCTCATTTGCCCAGCCACAGCTGCCACTGGAATTGAAAATTTTGCGCTCAGCTAAAACTCCATTCATTTCAGCGGAGCTGGAGAATCCCAGTCCCGGGAGAGGTCGGAGAATCCCGGCCCCGGGAGAGGTCGGAGAATCCCGGCCCCGGGAGAGGTCGGAGAATCCCGGCCCCGGGAGAGGTCGGAGAATCCCGGCCCCGGGAGAGGTCGGAGAATCCCGGCCCCGGGAGAGGTCGGAGAATCCCGGCCCCGGGAGAGGTCGGAGAATCCCGGCCCCGGGAGAGGTCGGAGAATCCCGGCTCCGGGAGAGGTCGGAGAATCCCGGCCCCGGGAGAGGTCGGAGAATCCCGGCCCCGGGAGAGGTCGGAGAATCCCGGCCCCGGGAGAGGTCGGAGAATCCCGGCCCCGGGAGAGGTCGGAGAATCCCGGCCCCGGGAGAGGTCGGAGAATCCCGGCCCCGGGAGAGGTCGGAGAATCCCGGCCCCGGGAGAGGTCGGAGAATCCCAGCTCCGGGAGAGGTCGGAGATTCCCGGCCCTGGGAGAGGTCGGAGAATCCCGGCTCTGGGAGAGGTCGGAGAATCCCGGTCCCGGGAGAGGCTGGAGAATCCCAGCCAGTATTCCTAGTTGAGAGCTAGAGGATGCTCCAGCACGATGTGTAGTCAGTAGCAGCTTGATTTCCAACACGCTCCTCTTTCATCCTGGAATTAACAAATTAATTAAACTATCCCTGAAAAGAAAGAACATGATTAAGAAATGCTACACTAAACACTTGGATAGTCACAAGCTTTGTCCCAGGATGGAAGAGTTAATTACCAGGGGCACAGGTTTAAGGTGCGAGGGGCAGGTTTAAAGGAGATGTAACGAGGCAGATTTTTACACAGAGGGTAGTGAGTGCCTGGAACTCGCTGCCGGGGGAGGGAGTGGAAGCGGATACGGTAGTGACGGGGCATCTTCACAAGTACATAAATGGGATGGGAATGGAGGGATATGGGTATGGGGGTTTTGTTAAGTCAGACAGCATGGTCAGTGCAGGTTTGGCGGGCCGAAGGGCCTGTTCCTGTGCTGTAATTTTCTTTGTTCTAACTAGCTTCCAAAATACACCTTAGTGCACCGAGCTAGTGTCAATCAAAATATCAACACTGTGTTCATATATTCTACCACAGACTGGAGAGAGAAATTAAATGAAAGTCGCTGTTTTTAGGGTTTATTTGGATTTGAAGCTTGCCTTGCCCATTGTAAACCTGCCCACCCCACAAAGCAATTAACCTCAAACTGACCCCAGAATTTGCTGCAGTTACACTTTGGGACCTTACAGACACTTCTTCACCTCAGCAGCCGATAACAAATTGTACACTGCAGTGTATAACACTCCTGTCATTATCGGTCTTTGTTCTTTGGTTTGGTAAGGCATCAGCAGCAATACACATGCCCGGACTGTAACAATGTGGACAGTCTGTAAACAGCAAGACTCTCCTGGATGGCGAGCTCCATTGTGCACATCTCTGACTAGAGATACTTCGACTCAGGCTCTTGGAGCTGAGTATGAGTGAGAGAATGGAATTAATTGATGGGGGTTGGGGGTGCGGTCGCCACTGGAGAACCAGCGAGAGAGCTGCGCTGGCACTTAGCTGGAAATCCAGCTGACCCACACGCCAACCGGGCTGTGGCAAGGCCCAGTAACAGGCCCTCACTTGGAATCAAGATCCCAGGGGTGGAGGTTCCACCTTGGCCAGAGCTGCCAGCCTATCAGTGGTTGGGTAGTTCCTCTGCTTAGCAGCATCATAAGGAATGGCCTCATCACTGCTCAGATCACAAAGTGACCCACACTCGCAGGTGAGCAATTGGGGGATGGGAGGAGATCTTAAGGACATAAGAACATAAGAAATAGGAGCAGGAGTAGGCCATCTAGCTCTTCGAGCCTGCCCTGCCATTCAATAAGATCATGGCTGATCTGTCGTGGCTCAGTTCCACATTCCCGCCCTCTCCCCATAACCCTTAATCCCCTCGCTTATCAAAAACTCATCAACCCGCGTCTTAAAAATATTTAGCGAGGCAGCCTCCACCACTTCAACGGGCAGAGAATTCCAGAGATTCACCACCCTTTGAGTGAAGAAGTTCCTCCTCAACTCCGATCTAAACCGTCCCCCCTTTATCCTGAGGCTGTGCCCTCTAGTCCTACTGTCCTTTCTGAGCGGGAAGAGCCTCTCCACTTCTATCCTATCCATCCCATTCATCATCTTATATGTCTCAATGAGATCTCCCCTCATTCTTCTAAACTCGAACGAGTACAAGCCTAGTTTATTCAGCCTCTCCTCATAGTTCAACCCCCTCAACTCCAGAATCAGCCTAGTAAACCTCCTCTGCACTCTCTCCAAGGCCAAAATATCCTTGCGTAAGTGCGGCGGCCAAAACTACACACAGTACTCCAGCTGTGGCCTCACCAATGCCCTATACAGCCGCAGCAAGACCTCCCTACTTTTATATTCAATCCCCCTCGCTATGAAGGCCAGCATCCCATTTGCCTTCCTGACCACCTGCTGCACCTGCAGGCTGGGTTGTTGTGACTCATGCACAAGGACCCCGAGGTCCCTCTGCACCGTCGCATGCTGCAGTTTTTGGCTACGTAAGTAATAATCCTTCCTACCATTCTTCCTACCAAAGTGGACAACCTCACATTTGCCAACATTAAATTCCATTTGCCAGTTCCTGGCCCATTCGCCCAGCCTATCTAGATCCTTCTGCAGACTCTCCACACCCTCCGCACAATTTGCCTTTCCACCAATCTTGGTGTCATCAGCAAATTTCGACACCCTACACTCGGTTCCCTCCTCCAGATCATCTATATAAATGGTAAATAGCTGAGGCCCCAGCACCGACCCCTGGGGCACTCCACTAGTCACCAACCGCCAATCCGAATAGCACCCATTGACCCCCACTCTCTGCCTCCTATTTGACAGCCAATCCTCTATCCACGCTAACACCCTACCCCCAACTCCATGTCCCCTGACCTTCTGTGATAACCTCTTGTGAGGTACCTTGTCAAACGCCTTCTGAAAATCAAGAAAGACCACATCCACCGGCTCTCCTCTATCCACCGCCCTAGACACATCCTCATAGAACTCCAATAAATTCATCAGACACAACTTCCCCTTAACGAAACTGTGCTGCGTCTGCTCTACCAAACAATTCTCCTCAAGATGCCCCGTTATTTTCTCCTTGATCACGGATTCTAACATTTTTCCTACAGCAGACGTTAAACTAACCGGCCTATAATTCCCCGCCTTTTGCCTGCCACCCTTCTTAAACAACGGCGTAACATTGGCCGTTTTAAGAACATAAGAACATAAGAAATAGGAGCAGGAGTAGGCCATCTAGCCCTTCGAGCCTGCCCCGCCATTCAATAAGATCATGGCTGATCTGTTGTGGCTCAGTTCCACTTTCCCGCCCTCTCCCCATAACCCTTAATCCCCTCTCTTATCAAAAACCCATCAACCCGCGTCTTAAAAATATTTAGCAAGGTAGCCTCCACCACTTCAACGGGCAGAGAATTCCAGAGATTCACCACCCTTTGAGTGAAGAAGTTCCTCCTCAACTCCGTTCTAAACCGCCTCCCCTTTATCTTGAGGCTGTGCCCCCTAGTCCTACTGTCTTTTTTGAGCAGGAAGAGTCTCTCCACCTCTATCCTATCCATCCCATTCATCATCTTATACGTCTCAATGAGATCTCCCCTCATTCTTCTAAACTCTAATGAGTACAAGCCCAGTTTATTCAGCCTCTCCTCATAGCTCAATCCCCTCAACTCCGGTATCAGCCTAGTAAACCTCCTCTGCACTCCCTCCAGGGCCAAAATATCCTTGCGCAGGTGCGGCGCCCAAAACTGCACACAGTACTCCAGCTGCGGCCTCACCAATGCCCTATACAGCTGCAGCAAGACCTCCCTACTTTTATATTCAATCCCCCTCGCTATGAAGGCCAGCATCCCATTTGCCTTCCTGACCACCTGCTGCACCTGCAAGCTGGGTTTTTGCGACTCATCTTCCGGCACTTCCCTGGAATCCAGCGACGTTTGGAAAATAACCACCAAGGCATCCACTATCACCTCTGCCATTTCCTTCAGAATCCTTGGATGCATTCCATCCGGTCCTGGGGACTTGTCCACAATCAGTCCCTCCAGTCTGTCGAGCACCGCCTCTCTAGTAACAGTAATGTCATCGAGACCCTCCAGTCCTACCACCTTTCCACCTCTAACACCCGGCAAATTATTCACGTCCTCCTCCGTGAAGACAGAAACAAAGAAGTTATTCAGGGCCTCAGCCATTTCCCCATCCCCTACCACTAGGTCCCCCTTCTCATCCTCTAAGGGTCCAACGTTCACCCTAGCCAGCCTCTTCCTTTTTATATATTTATAAAAACTCTTACTATCCTTTTTTATATTAAGCGCTAGCCCAGCTTCATAGTTTATCCTACCCTCCTTTATCAATTTCTTTGTCATTCTTTGTTGACATTTAAACCTCTCCCAATCCTCTTCTCGCCCACTACTCTTAGCTACAATCTTGCAGTGTGTGGGGGAGGGGGAACAGCAAAAGCGGGCTCCCCACTCTCAATGTCTAGCTCCTTGATCAGGCACTGAGTGCCTTTAATCAAGGGTCCCTACGCCCCCTTGGAAGGGACTAGCAGCCCCCAGGGTTTTACCTGTCATGCACACTGCATGGTGATAGGCCTGGTGGTGGGATGAGGCTCTCGAGTGGTCACTAACCTGCCAGTGGGACAGAAAGCTCGACAATGGGCTTTCCTTCCCCGGATCTTAATACGGGTGGAGACAGAAAAGCAATTGTTTTCCAGAATGGGAGCGTCCCACCTCTGTACATCCCACCTTCTCACCTCCAACCTCATCACCAGAGAGAACACAAGATTCCGCCCAGAGATAGCATGATGCATTAAGGAGAGGGAGAAACTTTTTTGTGTAACTTTCCACCCAAACATTGAGTATTTAACCAGAC
Organism: Carcharhinus amblyrhynchos; assembly: GCF_965287045.1. Lineage (NCBI taxonomy): Eukaryota > Metazoa > Chordata > Chondrichthyes > Carcharhiniformes > Carcharhinidae > Carcharhinus > Carcharhinus amblyrhynchos. The sequence continues at coordinate 138,963,006 of NC_137327.1, forward strand.
GGCTGTGACTATGCTGCAGTGTAATATTTAGGAAAAGGCTGTGATGCAGTCTTGTCACTAGACTAATAATCTAGAGACCCAGGGCAAGATCTCAGGACCTGAACTTGAATCCCACTAAGGCAGATGGTAACATTTGAATTCAATAAAAATCTGGAATTAAAAGTCTGAAGATGACAATTGTTATAAAAACACATCTGATTCACTAATATCATTTAGAGAAGGAAATCTGCCAACTTTACCCAGTCTACATCTGACCCCAGAACCACAGCAATAAGACCAGGGGATAAAGGAGCAGAATTAGGCCACTCAGCCCATCAAGTCTGCTCCGCCATTCTATCACGGCTGATATTTTTCTCATCCCCATTCTCCTGTCTTTTCCCCATAACCCCTGACCCCCTTATTAATCAAGAACCTGATTGGCTCTCAAATGCTCTGAAATGGAAGGCAGTTAGGAACACTGGTCCAATCAGCGACGCCCACATGCCATGAATGAATGAAAGAAGTTACACAGGTATTAGTTCAGAGATCTCGGTGCTCCACGGTAAATTCCTTATTGTTCAAATTGAATTGTGCTCTGATTTATACAATTTGCCAAAAGGAAACAATCAGATATCAAACTGACTGATGAATTTGGAGAGGAGTCAGATCCATGGAGCTTCCGTATGGTCACAAGAGTCCTTTGCTGACTCAATGACATCAACAGGAGAGAGCAGAGGGAACAGGCAGATATCTTACACGTTTCTGTGTTCACAGTGAAGAATAAAGAACAGTACAGCCCAGGAACAGGCCCTTCAGCCCTCCAAATCTGTACCAGTCTTGATGACTGCCTGAACTGTATGTACTTACAGACTCCCTTTCCTCCCATTCCCATCCTATTCATGTGTTTGTCTAGATGCCCCTTAAATGCTGCTATTTGTACCTGCTCCCACCACCTCCCCCGGGCAGTGTGTTCCAGACATTCACCAACCTCGGTGTAAAAAAAAAGCTTGCCTCGCACATCTCCTCTAAACTTTTCCCCACACATTTAAACCTGTGCCCCCCAGTACTTGACTTTTCCACCCTAGAAAAGAGCATCTGACTATCCTCTCTGTCCATGCCACTCATAACCTTGTAAACCTCGATCAGGTCACCCCTCAACCTCCATTGTTCCAGTGAGAATAAACCGAGTTTCTCCTACCTCTCCTCATAGCTGATGCCCTCCAGGCAACAATTGGTAAACCTCTTCTGTGACTTCCCGAAAGCATCCATATCCTTCTGATAGCATCTTGGAAACCTGCTCTATTCTAAATAATGATTTCTAATTCATCAGCTGGAAAACCAAACAAAACTTTTATGGACAGAAACTTTTTAAAACACAAACTAGAAGTGTGACTTGAGCTCACTACAAGATGGCTACCCAATTTGCATCATCTCCACATTGTAACCCACTGAGATGGAGAGACCACATCTGCAAAGATCCATTCAGGACCAGGGCCTCAGGAGAATATGATAGACCACAAACCCTGTCCCCATTAGTAAAGCATCAAGGCAACCATCTGAGATATTTAAAGAGGCTTCCCAGGCATGAATTCATCACGATACAATCAATGTACGCTAACCCCAATCGCTTGTTGGATGGGACACTGGCTGAGAGTGAGGATTCCCAGACATGAGCTGATGGAAGTTACAGGGAAGGAACACACAGGCCATGTTCACATATGAATCACTGAGGGATGCTCATGTGATGGGCCGACCCTTTGTGTTGCAATTCCTGCTGTTTTGGCTGTGTGAGATGCTGAAAAGAGAGAACCTGGGTGGGATCCCTCCTTCCTCCCTCTCTCCCCAACCTACCTTGCAAGCTTCACACCCTATCTACTGCCTCTGACCACCCATGGATGACTCTGCTGCAGATTCAACCCAGCACTGCTGCCTCCAGGAGAGTTTTCCTTTAGATCAGAAACACTGGGACCAGCAAAAAAATTCAAAAGGATATCACCAAGCTCAGCTGGAAACCATCTGAAAGTAAACTAATGACAGCACGGCTCTTTCATTTCTCAGTTGACGAATCTATTGTTCCTCATTCAGTTGGGATGTATACTGGGATGTATGCAATGAGTGTGTGGGGGTGAAATTTGGAGCATATTATCTTTTGATCTGTTTAAGTACAGTAAAACTAATTTCTTTACTAGACTGTAAAACCCTGTCCAATTGGTCCATTTGTGATCATAGAATTCCCACAGGAGGCCGATCAGCCCATCAAGTCTGTGCTGACAATGAACCCAGATATTTACTGTGCTAATCCCCCTGGAATTGGGGTCAATTTAGCATGATCAACCTAATCCGCACACCATTGGCTCACAGCTCATAAACAGTTAAAGACTCACGGCGCCCACAAATAAATCTTTAACTTAAAAAAACCGGTGCGATCAAAACAGTGGAAGGGAAAAGTGGGGAATCATTCAGCCTCTCCTGACCTGATTGTAACCACAGCAATGAGAGCTTTCACACTGGTTGGCATTGTATCAGTAACAGTGTATTGATGAAGGTAGTTGATTTTCAATTGTGTGATGGGATTCTGCCATCAAACACAAGCTGCCAGGATTGGCACTTGCACTGATGATGTCGCTTTTATATGTTGAAGCTGTTGATCTGGTAATCTGCTCATTTTCACTGGCATCAACGTCCTGTTTGTATAGCAAGGTAATTAATGGTTGCCAGGCCACCGGATGACATTTAATTTTAATGCAAAATAGCATAATTTGTCAGAAAAACATTGTATTTCTTTCAAATCACCCATTATTCAGGAGATCATAAATTATGAGGATGTCATCAAACATGTTTCTAACATTTTATTATCCACTGAGGACTGTACCTGCCTGATTCTAAACAGTTACCTTTCAGCTTTCCACAGCCAATAAATAAGAGAAACAGAATCAAACATTTATATTTTCAGACATGTCACTGATTTTTCTTTCTGCTTTCCAGATAGACTTCTGCATGCCTGTTGTTTAGAGTGCTGCTTTTATTTATATTAATATTTGCACAAGCAACAGTTGTATTTTTTGATTTGATTTATTATCGTCACATGTATTAATATACAATGAAAAGTATTGTTTCTTGCATGCTATACAGACAAAGCATACCGTTCATAGCGAAGGAAATGAGAGAATGTAGAATGCAGTGTTACAGTCATAGAACAAAGAGCAAAGAAAATTCCAGCACAGGAACAGGCCCTTCGGCCCTCCAAGCCTGCACCGACCATGCTGCCCCGACTGAACTAAAACCCCCTACCCTTCCGGGGACCATATCCCTCTATTCCCATCCTATTCATGTACTTGTCAAGAGGCCCTTAAAAGTCACTACCATATCCGCTTCCACTACCTACCCCGGCATCCACTACTCTCTGTGTAAAAAGTCAGCCTCGTACATCTCCTTTAAACCTTGCCCCTCGTACGTAAAGCTGTGCCCCTAGAATTGACTCTTCCACCCAGGAAAAAGCTTCTGACTATCCACTCTGTCCATGCCTCTCATAATCTTGTAGATTTCTATCAGGTCTCCCCTCAACCTCTGTCGTTCCTGTGAGAACAAACCAAGTTTCTCCAATCTCTCCTCATAGCTAATGCCCTCCTTACCCGGCAACATCCTGGTAAATCTTTTCTCTACCCTCTCCAAAGCCTCCACGTCCTTCTGGTAGTGTGGTGACCAGAATTGAACACTATATTCCAAGTGTGGCTTCACTAAGGTTCTATAAAGCTGCAACATGACTTGCCAATTTTTAAACTCAGTGCCCCGGCCGATGAAATCAAGCATAGAGTCATAGAGGTTTACAGCATGGAAACAGGCCCTTTGGCCCAACTTGTCCATGCTACCCTTTTATTTAAAACCCGTAAACTAATCCCAATTGCCCGCATTTGGCCCCATATCCTTCTATACCCATCTTACCCGTGTAACTATCTAAATGCCCTTTAAAAAGACAAAATTGTACCCGCCTCTACTACTACTTCTGGCAGCTTGTTCCAGACACTCACCACCCTCTGTATGAAAAAAATTGGATACTTTCATATCTCTCCCCTCTCACCTTAAACCTTTGCCCTCGAGTTTTAGACTCCCCTACATTTGGGAAAAGATATTGACTATCTAGCTGATCTGTGCCCCTCATTGTTTTATAGACCTCTATAAGATCACCCCTCAGCCTCCTGTGCTCCAGGGAGAAAGGTCCTACTCTATCCATCCTCTATAACTCAATCCAACAAGCTCCAGTAGCATCCTAGTAAATCTTTTCTGCACTCTTTCTAGTTTAATAATATTCTTTCTATAATAGGGTGACCAGAATTGCACTCAGTATTCCAAGTGTGATCTCATCAGTGTCTTGTACAACTTCAACAAGACATTTCAACATTCTAGACATTCCATTCAAGAAGGCATGCCATATACCTTCTTGACTACTTTCTCCACCTGCATTGCCACTTCCAGTGACCTGTGTATCTGTACACCCAGATCTCTTTGTCTATCAATACTCTTAGGGGTTCTGCCATTTACTGTATATTTCCTATCAGTATTAGACCTTCCAAAATGCATTACCTCACATTTGTCCGGATTAAACTCCATCTGCCATCTCTCCGCCCAAGTCTCCAACTGATCTATATCTTGCTGTATCCTCTGATGCTCCTCATTGCTATCCACAAATCCACCAACCTTTGTGTCGTCAGCAAACTTACTAATCAATCCAGTTACATTTTCTTCCAAATCATTTATATATATTACAAACAGCAAAGGTCCCAGCACTGATCCCTGAGGAACACCACTTGTCACAGCCCTCCATTCAGAAACGCATCCTCCCACTGCTACCCTCTGTTTTCTGTGACTGAGCCAGTTTTGTATCCACCTTGCCAGTTCACCTCTGATCCTGTGCGACTTCACCTTCTGCACCAGTCTGCCATGAGGGATCTTGTCAAAGGCCTTACTGAAGTCCATGTAGACAACATCCACTGCCCTACCCTCATCAATCATCTTCCTCACTTCCTTGAAAAACTCGATCAAGTTTGTGAGACACGATCTCCCCTTCACAAAACCATGTTGCCTCTCACCAATATGTCCACTTATTTCCAAGTGGGAAGAAATCCTGTCTCAAAGAATCCTCTCCAATAATTTCCCTACCTCTGATGTGACTCATAACTAGGATGCAGAGAAAGATCAATTTAATATGAGGTAGGTCCATTTAAAAGTCTGACGGCAGCAGGGCAGACGCTGTTCTTGCGTCAGATTGATACTTGACCTCAGACTTTTGTATCCTTTTTCCCGATGGAAGAAGGTGGAAGAGAGAATGTCTGGGGTGGGTGGGGTCCTTAATTATGCTGGTTGCTTTTCCCCGAGGCAGCGGGAAGTGTAGACAGAGTCAATGGATGGGAGGCTGGTTTATGTGATGGATTGGGCTACATTCACAACCTTTTGTAGTCATTGTGGGCAGGTTTGTAATTGAAAAAAAAACGAAATCATAGAATTCTCCAAGAGAATATTCCTTTTCTTTCTGAAATAGAAACAGAAAATGTTGGAGACACAGTTCAGACAGAATCTATGAATGATATGAAATGTTAACAGTTCAGGTTGATGACCTTTCCTTGGAACCTCTTTGTTCCTGTGGAAATGACAACCTGTCTATTCACAATGTGCTTGCCACACATATACACATCGTCGTGTTAGCTCCCTGGGTTTGCTCCACTGCTGTGTACTTGTCAGTGGTTCCCAACCTTTTCAGTAACACTTCAATGAGACAAACAATTCCACCTCACCCCCACTTTTTTCAGCTCAATCGATTGCTCATCAACATCACGTTTACAATGGTTGTGAGAGAGGTTTGTAACATACAAATGAAATTCAATGGATCAGAGCAAAACACAAAGTTGAGACAATAGTGACTTACAGGGTTAATGGGGAACCTGGGATTCCCGGTGGGTACGCAGAAACTTTCAATTCAGGGAGCAATTGATGAGGGGGCTACCCGCAAATCTCACTTCAACTGACAGGTGCTCCCCCTCCTGTTGTTTTTTACTATGCTGGTGTTGAAAATGCTGTAAGAAGTCTCACAACACCAGGTTAAAGTCCATCAGGTTTATTTGATAGTAAACCCACAAGCTTTTGGAAACAGTGTTTCTTCGTCAGGTGAGTGGAAACCTCTGATCACAAACAGGGCATATAAAGGCAGACACAGTTTACAGAATACTGATTAGAATGCAAGTCTTTACAGCTAACCTGCTAATCATGTCTTAAAGGTGCAGACAATGTGAGTAGAGAGAGCATTAAGCACAGGTTAAAGAGATGTGGATTGTCTCCAGACAGGACAGTAAGTGAGATTTTGCAAGTTCAGGCAAGTCATGGGTGTTACAGATAGTGTGACATGAACCCAAGATCCCGGTTGAGGCCGTCCTCATGTGTGCGGAACTTGGCTATCAGTCTTTATAGCGAGGGGGATAGAATATAAAAGCAGGGAGGTCTTGCTGCAACTGTACAGGGCACTGGTGAGGCCGCAGCTGGAGTACTATGTGCAGTTTTGGTCGCCGCACTTGCGGAAGGGTATATTGGCCTTGGAGGGAGCGCAGAGAAGGTTCACCAGGCTGATACCACAGATGAGGGCGTTAGCCTATGAAGACTGGGTCTGTACTCGTTGGAGTTTAGAAGGCTGAGGGGGGATCTTATAGAGACATATAAGATAATGAAGGGGATGGATAGGGTAGAGGTAGAGAGATTCTTCCCGCTTAGAAAGGACAGCAGGACTAGAGGGCACAGCCTCAAGATAAGGGGAGGGCAGTTTAGATGAGAGTTGAGGAGGAACTTCTTCACTCAAAGGGTGGTGAGTCTCTGGAATTCTCTGAGTGGTGGAGGCTGCCTTGTTGAATATATATAAGTCATGGGTAGATAGGTTTCTGATAGACAAGGGAATTAAGGGTTATGGGGAGAAAGCGGGAAAGTAGAACTGATCCACTTCAGATCAGCCATGATCTTATTGAATGGTGGGGCAGGCTCGAAGGGCTAGATGGCCTACTCCTGCTCCTATTCCTTGTGTTCTTATGTTCTCTGCTCAGCGACTCTGCGCTGTTGTATGTCGTGAAGGCTGCCTTGGAGAACGTTCACCCGAAGATCAGAGGCCAAATGCCCGTGACCGCTGAAGTGTTCACCAACAGGAAGAGAACAGTCTTGCCTGGTGATTGTCGAGCGATGTTCATTCATCCGTTGTCGTGGTGTCTGCTTGGTCTCCCCAATGTACCATGCCTCAGGACATCCTTTCCTGCAGCGTATCAGGTAGACAACATTGGCCGAGTTGCAAGAGTATGTCCCGTGTACCTGGTGGATGGTGTTCTCACGTGTGATGATGTCATCCATGTCGATGATCCGGCATGTCTTACAGAGGTTGCTGTGGCAGGGTTGTGTGGTGTTGTGGTCAATTGGACTCCTCCGGAAGGCCGCTGCCCTTGACTGGACATGTCCAACTCCACTACCACAACAGGCAGTCCATTCCACACCCCAACCACTCTCTGTGGAAATGATTGAGCTGTCTTGCATGCCTTCGATACACAGTCCATGTTTCACAGGCATACAGGAGGGTAGTGAGTACCACGGCGCTGTAGACCTTCCGTTTTGTTGCTGAGCTGATCCCTCGACGTTCCCATACAGTGGAGCGCGGTCTACTGAAAGCGGAACTTGCCTTTGTTATTCTGCAGTTAACGTCTGTATCAATAGTCACTGCTTGGGAGAGGATGCTGCCAAGATAAGTGAACTGGTCCAAAGCCTGTAGTTTCTGCCCTTTGATTGTGATTATGAGTTCTGTGTACGGTGCATGAGGAACAGGCTGGTGCATGACTTCAGTGTTTTTAATGTTGATGGTGAGTCCAAAGTTGTCACAAACCGTGGAAAATCCCACAGCTCTACAGTGTACAGTATGGTAAATAACAGCACTGGGTTATCTTATCATAGGAATCCAGAACCCTGTACACATTATCGAGAGAATGTGGAAATTTGAGAATTTAAATTCAGGTTGAAATATCTAGACACAGACGGATATCATTAAAGTTGATAATGAAACCCATTGTCATAAAAATCCAACAGATTCACTATTTCCTTCAGGGAATACCCTGCTACTGTCTCAACCTAACACAGTCAAAGGGGAATAAAGTTCAGTGTCTTACCCACGTTCTACAGCATTCTGGGACCACCCTCACCACACAGTGCAGGATGCTCACATTCTTGAGGCAAATCGGAACCAGTAGTTATTGCCAACCTTGTCATTGATACCCACATCGCAAGATAGAATAATTTAAAAAACATACTTAGCAGCATCACCTCTCTCTTGGTTGGTTAACTGATGTGTTAAACATATTTTAAAACAAACTGGTTAAAATCTCCAGGAGAACTCACTAGATGTTTAATGTGTCATCATTTAATGTTTAAGTTTATTTATTAGTGTCACAAGTCAGCTTACATTAACACTGCAATGAAGTTACTGTGAAAATCCCCTAGTCACCACAATCTGGTTTGGGTACACTGAGGGAGAATTTAGCATGGCCAAGGCATCTATCTTTTGGATGGCGGGGGGAAACTGGAGCACCCGAAGGAAACCCACGCAGACATGGGGAGAATACGCGGAGTGAGCCAAGCCAGGAATTGAACCTGGGTCCTTGGCGCTGTGAGGTGCAGTGCTAACCACTGTGCCACTTGATTTAAAACTTAAACTTGATTTAATTTTTAAATTAAGCAATGATTAAAGATACACTGTAGACAGACACAGAAATGGGCAAGATGAATGTCAGTTCTCTATTGGACAGCTTCCAAGTGACATGTTGAGTATATGTTTGAACAAATAAAGATATAAAATTAAATTGGACTCATCAGATTGTGATTGTTTGTGGAAAAGGGACAGACAGGAGTCACTTCATGGGATTATATATCATATTTATTTGGAAAATTCTGTGGCCTTTCCTATTAACTGTGAACAGACTATTCTTTGACTCAGAACAATATCCTATATTTCACTCTAATTTGTTAGTGAATTTGATTTAATGGAAAACCAATAGTAACAGATTGTCAACACCTGGACCTTAAGAGCCTCGGGCAGTATAAATGCGACTAAATTATATCAGTAATTTACATTTATATGGCACCTTTAACATGATAAAACATCTCAAAGTGCTTCACAGCAGCTTTATAAAATGAAATGTGACACTGAGTCCCACAAGGAGATATTAAGTCAGGTGACCAAAACGGCTTGTCAAGAAGGATGGTTTTTGAGAACAGCTTAAAGGATGAAAGGGAGATAACGAGGCAGAGATGTCCTTGAGAATCCAGACAACCAAAGACATGGCCACCAGTCATGGTGTCATTAACACCGAGGGTGCACCAAAGGCTGGAATCAGAGTAGCACAGATGTCTCGGAGGTTTCTGGAACTAGAGAAGGACCATGGAGAGATTTGAAAACTGGGATAAGAACTTTAATATCAAGGTCTGATTTGACTAGGAGTCAGTGTCGGTCAGAGAGCCTGGAGCAATAGTTGAAAAGGTGAGGGTTAAAGCAAGTGTAGTAGAGTTTTGATGACCTCAGGATTATCGAGGGTTATTTAGGGGCAGCAAAGTGGTTAGCACTGCTGCCTCACGATGCCAGGGACCCGAGTTCGATTCCGACATCAGGTTACTATCTGTGTGGTGTCTGCACTGTCTCCCTGTGTCTGCGTGGGTTTCCTCCGGGTGCTCCAGTTTCCTCCCATAGTGCAAAGATGTGTGAGTTAGGTTGATTGGCCATGATAAAATTGGCCCATAGTGTCAGGGGTATTCAGAGGGTAAATACATGAGGTTACGGGGATAGGGACTGTTGTTGGTGCAGGGTCAATGGGCCGAATGGCCTCCTTCTGTACTGTAAGAATTCTATAATTAAATGGTGAGCAGCCAGGAGAGTGCTGGACATTCAGAGGGTAACAAGGAGCTGGATGAAAGCTTTGGCTGCAGAGAAGCTGAGGCAGGATCGGCAAAGTAATAGAGACAGAAAAAGGTGGTCCTAGTGATGATGTAAATATGTGATCACGAGTTCACCTCGGGGTCAATCTGATAGAGGTTGTGTACAGTCCGGTTGACTTTAACACTGTTGCCATGGGAACAGATAGAAGGATGGAGTTGATCGTGAGCTAACAGAGTTTGGAATTGGGTCCGAAAACAATAACTTCAAATTTCCCAATATTTAATTAGAGGAAATTTCTACTTATCCAATCCTGGGTGTCAGATCAACAGTCTGATAGTTTAGTAGCAGAGTTAGAGTTGAGAGAGATGGTGGGAAAGTTGAGCTGGATGTTAACAGAAAGTGAAAGTTAACGCTGTGTTTTTGGACGATGGGTAAATTTTGCCGTTCTGCCCACCATGGGAATCGGAGCTGGCGAGGGGTGGACCACGGAAAGGTCCACTGACCTCCAGGTTTGGGACCAGCGCAGCCAGAAAATCCCGCCTGATGTCCCCGAGGGGCCGCATGTAGAGAAGGAATAGGAGGGAGCCGAGGATGGACAGAATAAGGAAGTGTAGCAATTATTGGCTTGTGCCGTGAGCTGGCTATTGGCTCATTTTAGTTATTGCTTCTCTCAGAAAAGGCCCAGCAGGATATTGTTTACACTGATCTCTTCTAAGTTTCTAATCTTTCAAACCCCAATATACCGCCTTTCCCAATTAGTGTCTGACTTCAAGCTGTTAGAGATGCACATTTCAATAAATTCAATGTTTGGCATTGGACTTGAAGAATTTAGATCTGTCCCCTTTTAACTGAAGTTGAGTTTAGAAGTCCAATGAAGAGGTAATGGGGGCACAGAGTAAAACAGCCTTGTTGGTGCACTCACTCAGTGTGCATCTAGACGGACGAGTGCTTCGTGTTGTTGTCGTTGACTTTTGCTGACATTCTAGAAATTGTTTCAGGGACAAACAGCATTGACAGCAAAGCAAATGAAGCAATCAAACGCTTTCTTCCTCAACTCTCTGGGGCGTGATTTTGAACAGAAAAGACATGTCTGTTTAGAGAAAGAAGCAAAAAAGTCTTCTGGTTCAATAGTCCTTTTCACAATGTCCAAATGCCAAGTATTGCAAAAACATTGGGTTGCAGAATCCAGTTAGGAAGCGCCCACACTTTCAGTGCGATGGGTGGCATTGTCTATGCTATGCATGCACATTTTTGGTGTAAGCCATGGCAGATACCATACTGGGTAGGGTATGGTACAGGAAGTGTGCACTGCAAGTCTGCAAAATAGGCCAACTGCAGGTTAGCCATGGTAAATGTGCAGGATTATGGGAATGGGGGGGGGTTGGTGTGAGCCTGAGTAAGAAACTCTTTCAGAGAGAAGATACAGACTTGACAGGCCTTATGTCCTTCTTCAGCGCTGTAGGGATTCTATAATAAAACACAATGCTCTCTTATCCTGGTATATAGCATGTGTCAGTGAAGACTCCTGTACGCTGTGTAGCAAATATAGACAATGTACACACATATTTTGGCAGTAGGAAAGTGCAGCTAAAGGTGAATCAACTTCCAAAAAATTATCAGTCAGATGTCAAGCATTGGAAACATTCTCTAGAGGTGGAGCTCAGTGAGCTGCAGTCTCCCATTTGGCCAAGGCTGCAGTTCTTCAGTTTTATTGATAAAAGATTTCCCAGTCTGTTGGCTTCACTGAAGAAATTCTCCCCACTGGGTGACTCTGGCAAGTTGCTGCCAGCTTGGGAAATAAGTGCCCTGACTCTTAAAGTCAGAGTGGTTAGCCAAGATGTGTGAGTTGGGTGGATTAGCCGTGTTAAATTGCCCCTTTGTGTCCAATAAAGTGTAGTCTAGGGGGATACATGTGTGGGGTTATGGGTATAGGGCAAGGGGTGGATGTGGGTAAGATGCTCTGTCAGACAGTTAGTGCAGACTCAATGGGCCGAGTGGCTTCTTCTGCACAGTATGGATTCTATGGCTCTATAATTCTAACATGTTAGACTATTTGAATGTGGGAAAACAGGATTACAGAACCGGGGAGCAGGAGTAGGCGTTTTAGCATTTCAAGCCTGCTACATCACTTGATAAGATCAGATGGCAACCTCAACTCCACCTTCTAGACCACACCCCATTTCCACTCAACCCCCCCCAGATAACCTTTAGAACATAGAACATAGAACATTACAGCGCACAACAGGCCCTTCGGCCCACGATGTTGCGCCGACCAGTTAAAAAGCAATGACCCTCTAACCTAAACCAAACCCTTTCCATCCATAAACCTATCCACGGATCTCTTAAACGCCCCCAAACTAGGCGCATTTACAACTGCAGCAGGCAGGGCATTCCAATCCCTCACCACCCTCTGGGTAAAGAACCTACCCTTTGACTCCTTGTCTACCAAAACTCAGCATAAATCTGCCAGTAAAAGTTCAATGGGCCGGCCTCCTGCTTTCTGAGAAGAGAATTCCACAGATTAAGAACCTCCAGAGAAAAATAAGAGAGAGGAGGAAGGGAGGATGCCGGCTGGCTCTCTCTCACAGCGGACAGCTACTGCAGGGCTATCTCAGGGAGCTGCGGACCTCCACAAACTAAATGTAAATCACAATAAACAGTATCTAGGCAGCACATTCAAACACCTGACAACAGAACTGCAAAAACCCCAGGCTGCAGACACTTTATTTCAGCCCTGATTTTTCACCCACCCGGGATCGAGGTTGTAGCCAAAATGTGAAGAACATCTGGCCAATTGGCCAACCCGCCAATCGTAAAAGTAGACGGGGGCCACATCAATCCACTTTCGATTGACTCCTTAATGGGTCTAATTGACCGTTTAATTGTTGGTGGCACTTCTGACTCGCGTGCGTGCGCTGAAATCTTATGATGGGACAGGTCGGTGGCATCTTCTGGAATAATTTCATCTGCTCCTGGGTCAGGGTTCATCTGCCTCAGCAACTTCAGATTCTGACCTAAAAAAATCCCCTTCAGAGGATTCACAACCAACATCAATAAAAATGATGCAATGGAAGAATTTCTTGGCTCACGTTTCGATCTCCGTCCCTGCCAAAATTTGTTTTAGTTTATCGTTGTTAAATGTCAAGAAGGTGGAAGGTATTGAGCAGCAGAATACAAAGCAGCTGGGCATAAACTGTAAGTGGATACTGACAGCAGGAGCTGCAGTTCCACTGTACGTGGAATGTTATGCAAACGTGTATTAAAGTGGAAAATCTCCATCAAGAATGAAGTCAAACAGCTTAGGCAGAGCCTGGACATTTGTCAAAATGAATGAGAGGAGATTATGTTCATTGATAATTTTCCGTCTGACGTCAGGGAGGGTGTACGAAACATTATTAATATACATTAATCATTCCAGACTCAAAAATATGATCACAAGAGTGACGGGGGAAAAAGTGGACTTGCTGTAATTCTTGTACCTGACATCAGTGTTAATGGACTTTATTTGACCCTGTTCTCTCATCAAGAACTTTGAAGACCCTTATAGAATCGTACAGTACAGAAGGAGGCCATTTGGCCAATCGAGTCGGCACCAACCACAATCCCACCCAGACTCTATCCCCATAAACCCATACATTTACCCTGCTAGTCCGCCTGACACTAAGGGGCAACTTAGCACGGCCAATCCACTTAAACCACACATCTTTGGACTCTGGGAGGAAACCGGAGCGCCTGGAGGAAACCCACACAGACACAGGGAGAATGTGCAAACTCCACACAGACAGTGGCCCAAGCTGGGAATCGAACCCATGTCCTTGGTGCTGTGTGGTACCAGTGCTAACCATTGTGCTGCCCCTTTACCTTACCATGTCCTTGGCATGAAATTTACTCAAATCTCTCTTCCCCAACAATTCAGCTGATTAAGTATCTTACACAAAACTTTCATGCTATATATACTCCATGTCCAATTACTTACACGATTTTTTTTCCAGGCCTGTCTCACCTGAACTTCTAACTCAGGCTGGGTGAGATTGAGGCAGTGCACCTCGTTCCTGAGGCCCAGCATCAAAGTCCAGTTCTGTTGAAATGGAGGGAAATGGCCTTTGCTTTCTCATGGTGCTACATGCCATCAATGTTTAAGATCTCATGAAATTCTAAGGTACTTGAGAGACAAAGGAAAAGATAGGTGGGCATGATTCAGGGGATGGGATCGGAGGCCAGGATGGGTCACGGGGTTAGGCGCCAGAGGGGGAATGCAGGGATGGGTGGCTCAGACTGTTGTTATGGGGGAGAGTGGAGGTCAGGGGGGTCGTGCCTTTGGGGGTTGGGGACAGGTGATTCAGGCCTTGTTACAGGGGGTGGAATAGGGATGGGGAGGTCAAGCCTTATTGTGGGGGGAGTGGGGGATTATGGGATAATTTCCATGCAATGGGTTGATTCCCATGGTGGTGGTGGTGGTGGTGGTGGTGTGGGGGGGGGGGGGGCAGGGGGGGTGGGGGGGGGGTGGGGGGAGGGTTCATTCTGGGTCTGTACAATGGTTAGTCAGAAGTTAGAAGATGTTTTCTCTGGGTAACAGTTAATGTAACCATGTCAGAACCATCCGAAATGTGTAATTAAAATTGTATTTTTGAGTGGTTCCCAGCACAAGGCAACTTCCCAGAGGAATGTTGCACTTCTGGGCAATTGGCGTGCAAACCCTTACCTGTGAGGTTCTGAAAGGCGGTTCCCCAGCAGAGCTTTGGGGTATCCTACCCAAAATCCAACAGTGGGGAGCTCAAAGTTATGGCCTTATAAGAAATATAGTGAAACAGATTAATTTTTGAAGTAGAAGAGCAGCAAAGTATCAACAGGTAAAGTGGATCCAACTGGAGTCTAATATTGAACGCAGCCTGAAGGTTCCTCCCAAATACGGATATGCTGCTGTTGCCATGATAGGCATTAATGAAGTGAATATTGTTACTGAGCCACCGGTGCTGAGAGGCACAGACCTGGTACTCTGAATGAATTGTAAGCAGCCCCATAAAATAGTTTTATTGTATTTAAAGTTCAGAAGAAGCTGAGAGTGTCTTCAAACTAAACCTCAGCCACAAACTGGGTTCTGCTCTGGTTAGAAGGCTGTTTTTAATATAGTTACAATCATCCTGAAAGGTTGCTGTTTATGGAAAGGAGGAACACTTGGTGCAATGCTGTTGGGATATTCTGTGTTTACTGTGGAAAACTGCAACGATGGAATCATGGACGGTGCCTTTGGGTAAAACTAATGGCTTTTGACGTCAAGAAGATGTGGGCAGGATCAATTATCCTCACTACTCATCACTGCGATAGCGAGCCTGCAACTGCCTCCAAATCAAAAAAAAATACAAAACAGGTCAGCAAATGTTCAAAGTGCAATTGAAATGCGTGATGCATGTGGCAATAAACAGCACATTTCCTTCCTGCACTTAAGCTTTCACTGCCTGTTATATTTAAAATGTTTCCATTAGCCGTAATTTCCTAGAGAATGTTTGCTCTGGCTTTTACTGTAAGATCATGGTGTCTCTTGTTTGTATTAGGGAGGAAAGGGCATTTCATTCGGATCCACTGATTACAAATTGGTGACCTTGGTGATTCTACGCTCCTGGTGATCAACGTACAGGTAAGTAATATTTTTCATAATTGTGGCCCTCCTTTTCTCTAAGTTTAATGTTTCGAGTTGAATGCTGCATTTGCTCACATTGGACGGTATTAAAGCAAAATCAGAAAAAGAGTGTCATTATTGTTAAATCCAGCTCGATTAGCACCCCCCCCAACCCGCCCACCATCAAACCCCTCCCCTTACTGGCGTGAATCACATTACGGACTCTGAGATTGTATCTTGTTCAAAGACGCTCTTTTCCTTTGTATCAGCTTAACTGTGATTTCTGGCTCAAATTGACAAGAAATTCATATTCCACTGACATAGGAAATTCACTATATTTTTATCTTTAAATGTCAACTATTTCAAGACACCCCAAAGTGACATTAATGCCAAGTGACATTAAAGTGAAGAAAGCATGTGGGAATTCATGGCTTTATAAATAGAGGTGCAGGAAAGGGGTCATTGCTTGTCCATCCCCAGCTGAAGCATTGTGTTCAATTCTGCACACGGGTTTCAAGAAAGATGTCAAGTCTTTCAAGGTGGGGGGTTGGGGGGGGTGGTTTATTAACTTGAATCAAGCTTCGCGTGATGATCCCAGGCTTGCAGAGAATGTGTGGGTGATGAGGATGACAGACTGATCATCCTCATCACCTGGAAGAAGACAAGCTGAATCCGAGCAGGGATCCGGCATCCAGGGATCCAACACAAACACAAGAAACACCCAGCCTGACCTGGAACATCCCGGACAACACATTCCCAAATCAGGAATTATCTGCCTGCTGCAAAATCCAACCCTTTCTACAGCTGGTGCAGAAAGATCCTTCCACCTTTTAACAATCACAGTTTTAAGAGTGGATCGTTCAACACAAGTCTACTTCCACCCCCATCACCGATTTCCCCAGCGCTTGAACATGTACCTACACTACACACATGCAGGAGACCCGAGCAGCCCCATCTAACAGCAGGTCCGACTGTGAAGTGAGATTTCAGTAATATGTCCTTTGCGTCTGGAGATGGGAAGGGTGTGGGGGCGGGTGGGGGGAGCGGCAGGGACAGGGGAGGCCTTTCAATTTGAGGGGGTGAAAGAATGACCACTGCTGGCATGATTCTCCAGACCCGCTGCGCAGCTCAGCAGGCCTGGAAATATCAGCGGCAGGCCTGTAGCGGGATTTACAACTGGATTCCAGCTGATCGTAACTTTTCCGGGTCTTTTTTTTTAAATAAGTGTAGTCAGCCTCACACTGGAAATCAGCCTGATTACAGATTGAAATTAACATTTCCATTCCATTAGCAAACCAGGACGGGATTCTCTGGGCTTCCCCCGTTCCCCCCCCCCCCTCACCCACCATGAAAGGTTCCCACCAGTGGAGATTAAAGCTGACCCCCATCAATTGGGATCGGGCATGATCACCCCTGGTGGGGGACAGGGGCCATTGAGCCCCCCACCCTCCCGGGGGGTTGTGGGTGTGCTCCTGGGGCAGTTCCAGCCTGGCACTGCCCACTGAGCAATGCCAAGGTGGCGGGGCCTGAGGAGGCATGGCCGACTGGGGTGGGGCTAATTGGCAGTTGTGGGGGAGGGGTGGATATGCTATGCACTCTGCATTAGGGATCAGTGGGGTTGGGAGGGAGGGAATGGGGGGGTGCAGGCTGGACTTGGCAGTGGGGAATCGCACAGGCCGGTGATGAGGGGTGATGGGAGGAGTGGGGGGGGGGGGGGTAGTGGGGGGCAGTGTGCATGTATCAATCTCCCCACTGACAGATCGCCACATGGCCCACTCAATGCATTGAATCCAGCTCAATTAGCAACCCCCCCCCCCCCCCCCCACCCTGCCACCAAACCCCCTCCCCTTACTGGTGTGAATCACATTACGGACTCTGAGATTCATTCCATTAAACTTGCAGGAAAATCTCCCATGTTCCTGCCTATTGAGCACTTAGCTTTTTTGGGGGGAGAGTTGCCCCCTCCCCCAACACATGTCACATTACAGCAAGCATTCCTTGTTTAGATGCTGAAGACCCTAAATTAAGCAGTTAATTGTTGATGTGTTCAATTACATGCCCCTTAAATTACAGATAGCAATACAACTGGTTCTGCCGCTAACACTTAAAATTCCAGCCTGTGATTAGAACGTGGGGTGGAATCCAGCGATATTTTGGCAGAATGTCAGTTTCAGTGAGGAAACCGGAGAGAATCCCACCTGTATCAGCAGCGAGGAATCGTGCTGCACCTTCAGCTAATTTAAAGACAAACTTTCCGGGATTTCATGTTGTGTTTGTGGCAGCCTGCCCTCTAACTCCAGCTGATCAGTCAGGGGCCCGCCATTTAAACACCTCCCCAGCATTGCTTCCAAGTCCATTTGGGAGGGTGTGGCAGGCAGGAAGACAGCCTCTCGGATGGAACCCTCACCAAGATCCTGGCCGGGGAGGAGCTGAGGTGGGACATCCTCTACCAGCGGGCAGGCTGCCAAACGCACCAACCCCACTTGCCAGGAAATGGCAATGCCAGATCTCTGCCCAAGAACATGGATATCCAGAGCAAGAGAAAGGTAAATGATTTCCATGGTGCAGCCAGGGTAAGTCACCCTCAGCATGTGGTCTGGACCTTGGAATGTGGAGGGCAATTCTTTGCACTGGAAGATTAACAGGTTTCAGGTGGACCAAAAACACCTTTCACCAAGTTGATGACCGTCCAGCAGGGGTTGATGTTCCTCTTGGTGTCTGCCCCTTGAAACAGGACATAGAGCACAGAGTCCTGTGTCACCGAGCTGCTCAAGGTGAACCTTAACAAATACCACTAACATCTCTCTCCAGACCTTCATTGCAAAGGCATATTCTATAAGGCAATGTGCAACCGTCTCCACCTCCCTGCAGTCGTTCCAAGGGCAACGTGCAGTGGCGTTGAGATTTCGGGTGTGCGTGAAGGATCCGACAGGGATCTCATCATTGGCCAAGCGAGATCTTGGTGCTTGTTTGAAAGTTTTGAGGCTGATCGAGGTGGTCTCAGGCGACAGGGAGTGGCTAACAGCAAGCTGCCCACTCTCAACTCCAGCTCCTGATGTAACAGTAAAGGGGAGGAAGGTGAAGGAATTATAGTCACAGGGTGGGCAGGGGTGAGGTTAGGCACAATAAGATAGTGAGCACTGATGCACTTAAAATGTTAAAAGTCACATTATGCATCCTCCAAGTGCTTTCCCGCTCTCATTTCCACGCAGCAAGCACTGCCATCATCCATGTTTAGTCTGGATGCCCCTGTGATGGTGTCTCCTCTATCTCCACCCACCCAGGACATCAGCTCAGTTATTGTCCTTCTCCCACATGCAGTTATACTGATGTAATCCTGGTCAGGTTACGGGGACACCATATCAGGCAGGAGTCAGACTTTCACAGGAGCTATGAGGAGTATTTCTCTGTCCTCACTACAATTCACCATCATCCCTCTGTATCATTTGGTTCTTAGGTTTCTACACCCTGTTCATGAAAGGAGTGATCGGTGAGATAACGTTCCGCTGATACCACACAGGAAACCGAGGTCCAACCTCCATCGGGAGACATCACCGTGTCTCCGACCCTGAGCCTCCCTCATCAGTGTGACCCTCGCCATGTGCCACGTTTGAGCCCGGGCCATTGCCTGAGGCCCTTCCTTTGCCTCCTCTGGGAGTTGCCCTCCTCGATGTCTTCCTCACCTGAGGAGATGTGCTGGTTATCCATGTCCTCTCTCGACAACTCAGTTGGACCCTGAAGCTTGGGGGAGTCCAGCAATGTGTGCAAACCCCATGGCTGTGGGATCTTGGCCAGCCTGGTCCCCGTTAAAGTTTATGTAGTTGTGTGCCCCCGGGAAGAGTGCCTTTATCACCTCCCTGATGCAGTATGTGTGGCAGCAAACTGGGAGATGCCACAGAGATCACCTACAGGGTGTGGCTCTGAAAGGAGCCACTAACAGAGGCTGAGCATGGCAGTCACTTAGAGAACCACAGCCAACGGGTGACCTCCTTGTTCATGTGGCACCTACTCCTGCATCACTTGGCACAGGTTGTCCATCATCTCTCGGTATATCCACAGTCTCTGCCTGGGCTGGTTCCCTATCATCTGGATACAGCTCATTCTCTGCCAGTAAACCCATTCCTGATAATGTCACTACGGAGCCACCTCTCTGCGTGGGTGCAGCCTCCAGTAACAGAGCAGACTCTTCCACCCTACAGGGTGCTGTCCTGTCTACAGGCAGCCAGATGTTGATGCTGCCATTATCTCTCATGGCCCACAGCAATCGGAAGTGTAGCCAGCTCAACTGAATCTATCGCAGTAACAATCCAATAACTAAAAGAGAGGAAACTGGAGTGAGAGCAATGAAGAATTCTGTCAATGTCCTGACCCATTGCCCAGTCAACACACGGGATGTACCATCAGTGGCCATTCCCTTCAGCGAGTACCTTCACTCTGAGCTTCACTCCCTCATTCTCACCCACCATACCCATGACCCCACTCTAGTCTCACCCAATTCTGTGTGATGGATGGCTGTCCATCCGAGATAGCCTTGTGGCCCTCAGGATCCCCCCCACCACACCCCCACCCCCAGTGGTGAGGACTGAGGGCATCAACTGACTGGCCCCGTGTTCAGAAATCCCTGCAGGAGGTGGAGGGTGGTGGGGGGAACAGGGGGTGGGGGCGGAGATGGAGACACTGCGACAACAACACTTATCGGATCAGGGCTGCCTGCTGGACTCTGTAACCGTTACCCCTCCCAATGGGGGCTCAGTCCCAAAGGGACTGGCAGAATCGTACAGCACAATACTGGATTCACTGACTCACCCGGGGCAGCTCAGGGATGTCCATAGATATGAGGGTTCTTGGGTGAGCTGATTATTTTCAATCTCCCAGATTTCACTCACTGTGATTATTAACTTTAATCTGCGTCCCTGTGCTCTCAGGAGTAGCAACTCATACAAGCCTTCCATTTTGAACACCCAATCGCCCAGCAAACAACCCTGGCCAGGCTCCCTAGACCAGAGGCCCAGCCAGTCCACTCTGCTCAGGCCCTACATCTCTTCATTGCAGCCTCAGGGTGGGGCCGATATATTAGTGATGTCATTGTCCCCAAGTCCTTATCCCTTCCTGGAGCTAATCTCAACCCCCTCTCAATATCCCCCAGTGCCCACCTCGCCTGCAGTGGCTCCCAAACACAGGCCGGACATCATCGTCACTCCGTGCTGACCCAGCGGCTACTCACACTCACACCCCCTTCCAGCTACCTCCCCAGGGAAACATTCCCCCACAGAAACCTGGGCTTACACTCCAGCAAAGGTGACCTGAACTGCGAGGGGGCACACTCATAGCGCCACACTCATGAAACACCACCCCAGTAGTGAAGGCCCGCAACAGGCCAGCAACCAACAACTTCCACCTCAAAACACCTCGGACTCAACCCACCACCAGGTCCAAGAAGGGATTATCTACTTCCTCCACTTCCCCTCCGGTGCCCCCTGTCTATGGGACTCCCTGATGTGTGCTGTACCCTCAGAGATGACATCGAGGGCCGAAGGGTCTGTACTGCACTGTTATGTTCTATGAGGTCACCAGGTTCATGTTCTTATGGTGCTCATGTAAACCATTCCAGTTTGAATATTTAATGAGGGGGGAGTAACGGTGGGAGGGCTCACTAATTATATTATAATTTATTGAAACAAAGTTCCTGACCTTCCTGGTTTTATGTCATCAGCGAGAGGTGGGGAAAATTGGAAGATGAGGTGTTACCAGCAAGAACCTTGTAATCCGATTCTCAGGAGATTTTAATCCCACCTCCCTGTTTATACTCATGCCTAAAGCAGCCTCA
Organism: Carcharhinus amblyrhynchos; assembly: GCF_965287045.1. Taxonomy (NCBI): domain Eukaryota; kingdom Metazoa; phylum Chordata; class Chondrichthyes; order Carcharhiniformes; family Carcharhinidae; genus Carcharhinus; species Carcharhinus amblyrhynchos. Next base: position 138,984,369 of record NC_137327.1, read on the forward strand.
AAATTATCTGAATGTGTGGAAAATATCCAGAAACTTGGTTGTAGAACCAGCGCTGTCCACAACCTGACATAAATATTCAGTGTTAAGAAATCCTGGCACTGCAGTATTGACTCACTGCTGTCACATCACTTCCTGTTATATACACAGCTCACTCACATAATTGGCAATAAAACAGCACGCTCATTGTTTTAATCGCAAATCAATTATTCCAGAACTGACGCACAACTGTGAATACCACCGTAATCCAGACACCCTGAACACAATTTCTATTGATAACGTGGAGCATTCTCACTATTTAATCTCCACCACTGGGGCTAAGGGTTGGGGTTGGTGGGGGGGGGGGGGGGGGGGCAGGGTGCTGATGGTGGTTTGCTGAAATGTTGTGAGCAATGACTCACTGTAATTCCATCTGAAAAGCTAAGCGCGTGGCTTCCCCACGACGCGAACAAGGTATCACAACAAAAATGGCATTTTTCCCTGTGTTAGCCGGAAGCCATGATGTGGGTATGCCGGCGTTGGACTGGTGTAAACACAGTAAAAAGTCTGACAACACCAGGTTTTAGTTAGCCGGAAGCCTGCAGGGAAGGCAGTGTGTATTTATACAAAACTCCAAGTAAGTTTTAAATTATACGGCAAAGTGAGCAGACATTTACCAGTTGTGCGATTACCCTTATTACAGACCCCCCATAGTGTTAATGAACACAGCTGAGGACCTGCAGCACACCATGTTTGCCACAATCTAGGACTGATAGTTGTTCACCAACGTCTGTAACACAACTAACTTCATTGAAGCAATAATGCATCGCTTGATCGATTTAAGGCAGAATAATTACACACGTTAATGTTACGGCCATTCAATCCAGTGAGATTTTCCCATCCCGCTGTAGTGAATGGAGATTTGGCTGGGCACTAAATTCTCTGTCTTTGCTGCAGTGGGGACCTTGGTGTGGTGTGGACGGCCGGTAAGATCGAGTCCTATATGTCTAAACAATTTGCTGGAGGTGCAATTAGTTTTCTTTTCTTTATTGCCCCCACCCCATCTTATTTCCAGGTTTTTTTTGCATATTGAGGATGTACATTTTTTCTTTCTCTTTACAAATTACTTGGCACTAGTTACTCGTTCTGCCTCTCTTTCCCCTGCTTTTGCCCCTGGTCGGACGGGGGTTCAAGCCCCATTTCAGGGACGTGAAAACAAGATTGAGGCTGATGTTCCAGTGTAGTACTGAGGGGATGCTGCAATTCTGGAGGCACCACCTTCTAGGTGAGATGTAAAACCAATCCTCCAGGTAGGTGCAAAGGATTCTGTGGGACTATTTCAAGAGATGAGCAGTTGAGTTCTCCCTGGTGTTTGTTTAAACAAATCATGAAAATGCTATTTGTGTACAAAGACTGATATCTTTTAAAAATAGATTCAAATGTTAATAGCTGCAAGAATAATAGGTCAAAATTGCAGGTTTTTAATTGTTTACTATAATAAATGACTAAGAGCACTATAGACTAAACACTGAAAAATGCTGTAAAATCTCAGCAGGGCTGACAGCATCTATGGAGAGAGAATAGAGCCAATGTTTCGAGTCTGGATGACCCTTTGTCAGAACTGAGAGGGAAGAGGATAAGCAGAAATTTATACCATGACATCGGCTCTACTCTCTCCACAGATGCTGTCAGACCTGCTGAGGTTTTCCAGTTATTTTTCAGTTTTTGTTTTCGATTCCAGCATCTGCAGTATTTTGTGTTTATCTATAGACTAAACACTGCAATTTACACTTTAAACTGCAGCAAGTGATATTCCCCTTGTTTATTTAACACTATCACACTTCCCACCAAATCACAGTCATTTTAACAAACAGATTATGAGTTACTCCCGTCTTCTACAGGGCCCCCAAATCTCTGTTTTGCCAATTTTGACTGTAGGTGACCATTTCCAGCTGCTTTCCTTATTTCTCGGGGATTTTAAATCCACCATGAGAAGTAGAGGCTGTTCTGATCTCTGACTGTGCCAGAACAAGTTTCCCGGAAACTGTCAAAGACCACAGGATTCCTCGATGTGACGAGAGACCTTCTCCCTCCTTCATCCAGCTGAGATCGTTCTCAAAGACAAGCAACTCTCACATTCTCACATAGAACCTCGGCTGTTTCTCTGTGGAAAGGCTGGGAACCTGATTTCAGAAATAGAACATTACAGCGCAGAACAGGCCCTTCGGCCCACGATGTTGCGCTGACCAGCTTTTTAAAAAAAAACAACACTAACCCACTAACCTAAACCAATCCCTTCTCGTCCATAAACCTATCCACCAATCTCTTAAACGCCCCCAAACTAGGCGCATTTACAACTGCAGCAGGCAGGGCATTCCAATCCCTCACCACCCTCTGGGTAAAGAACCTACCCCTGACATCCGTCCTATAACTACCCCCCCTTAATTTAAAGCCATGCCCCCTCGTGCTAGCTTTCTCCATCCGAGGAAAAAGGCTATCACTGTCCACCCTATCTAAACCTCTAATCATCTTATATGTTTCAATAAGATCCCCTCTTAGCCGCCTTCTTTCCAGCGAAAACAACTCCAAATCCCTCAGTCTCTCCTCATAGGACCTCCCCTGCATACCAGGCAACATCCTGGTAAACCTCCTCTGCACCCTCTCCAAAGCCTCTACATCCTTCCTGTAATGTGGGGACCAGAACTGCACACAATACTCCAAGTGCGGCCACACCAGAGTTGTGTACAGTTGCATCATGACGCTGCGACTCCTAAATTCAATCCCCCTACCAATAAACGCCAAGACACCGTATGCCTTCTTAACAACCTTATCTACTTGATTCCCAACTTTCAGGGATCTATGTACACATACACCTAGATCCCTCTGCTCATCCACACTATTCAAAGTCCTCCCGTTAGCCCTATACTCAACACATCTGTTATTCCTACCGAAATGAATTACCTCACACTTCTCCACATTAAACTCCATCCGCCACCTCGCAGCCCAGCTCTGCAACCTTTCTAAGTCACCCTGCAAACTATGACACCCTTCCTCACAATCTACCACACCTCCGACTTTGGTGTCATCAGCAAACTTACTAATCCACCCAACTATACCCTCATCCAGATCATTAATAAAAATTACAAACAGCAGTGGCCCCAAAACAGATCCCTGAGGCACACCACTCGTAACCGAACTCCATGACGAATATTTACCATCAACCACCACCCTCTGTCTCCTATCTGCTAGCCAATTCCTGATCCAATTACCTAGATCACCCCCAATCCCATACATCTGCATTTTCTGCAGAAGCCTACCATGGTGAACCTTATCAAACGCCTTACTAAAATCCATATACACCACGTCCACTGCCTTACCCCTATCCACCTCTTTGGTCACTTTCTCAAAGAACTCGATAAGGTTAGTAAGGCACGACCTACCCGCTACAAAACCATGCTGACTGTCTCCAATCAATTCATTACTCTCCAAATAACTATAAATCCTGTCTCTAATAATCCTTTCCAAAACCTTACCCACCACAGAAGTAAGACTCACCGGTCTATAATTCCCAGGGAAGTCTCTTCTCCCCTTCTTAAACAATGGGACAACATTTGCTGTCCTCCAATCTTCCGGTACTATACCAGAGACCAACGACGACCTGAAGATCAGAGCCAGAGGCTCCGCAATCACCTCTCTTGCCTCCCAGAGAATCCTAGGGTAAATCCCATCCGGACCAGGGGACTTGTCTATTTTCAAACCCTCTAAAATATCCAGCACATCCCCCTTATCAACTGCAAATGGCTGACAAAACCCCCTGCCCGTGGTATTGTAAAATACATTAGCCTCCCATCCATGTAGAACAGCTCCTTAGCTATCCTTTATTGCAATTTTGTCTCATCTTAGAGGCAAATGGATAGTTCACAGCACAACTGTTTACAACCTGGTATCTTCACCACCTTTCTGGGGGTTTTGGGACACTCAGTTTACTCTTTGCAAAGCCAGTGAGTGCGGTTATTCTCTCCGAGTATAAATACCTGCTTCTCACTAAAACAATCAAAACCTTCCTTCGATCTCTAACAATCAAAGAACCCAGTCCCACTGACTGCAGAACATGTCACATGATATCCTTCATTTACCTTAAATTCAAAGCTACAATCCCAAAATATAACGGGGCTGATTCCCCCTCAGTGCTGAAACCACGTGAAAACCGGAGTAACTCCTGGTGATTTTTGTAAGCACAATTTTCAGAATGAATCTCCCACTCTGAACACTGCAGGGTGCACCAACATGATTTAGTCTTTAAATCGAGGGTGGGGCCTGTTCTTGCTGGAGAGGCAGACAATAAAACACTGAGCGGACCACTGCCCATGTGTCAGTCTGTCAGAGCAGAGGTCAGCGCAGGCGCAGTGTCCACACCGCCAGCCTCCCGTTCACTGGCCAGCCCTGTAACACCCCACCAACTGCCCCTCCAACCCACTCCCCCTCCCCCAGTTACTGGCCTCCTGGACCTCACAGAGCAAGACCCGATGCCAACCCCCCCACCCCGCCAACACTGGCCAACCCCAATCTCTCCGACCACCACACCGCACCCCCCCTCCCACAACCCCCACCCCCACCACCCCAAATATGGCCAGCCTGAATCACCCCTTCCGCTCCCTCCCCCAACAATCTTCTGGCAGCATGACCCACCACCCCCCACTGATCACCCCTGCCCCCTTGACACTACCCGATGCCCAGTGGGCAGTGCCAAGGTATTGCCTGGGCAATCCCAAGGGGCCAGGCTGGTAGCTCCTTTACCCCCGACCTCCTGGGGGTGGGGGGGGGACCCTCCGTGGCCTCTGTTCCCTCCAGCAGGGGTTGACCACCTGTTCCCCATTAGTGGGGAGCAGTTGTGAACCTCACTGGAGGGAACCACTCCTGGCCAGTTGGTCAGGGGGGTGCGGGGTGGGTGGGAGACACTAGTGGGCTCGGAGATTTCAGTCCCGGGCCTGCTAATGAAATGGAAATGGGAATTTAAATATTTAAATCAGCTCTGTGCCAATTTCAGGGGCGGAGCTGATTACTGCAAAAATCTTGGAGTCAGAGACACATGGAGGCCATGGAACCCAGCGGGAAGCCCGTAATCCCAGCGGGAAGCCCGTAAACCCAGCGGGAAGCCCGTTCACCCAGCGGGAAGCCCGTAATCCCAGCGGGAAGCCCGTAATCCCAACGGGAAGCCCGTTCACCCAGCGGGAAGCCCGTAAACCCAGCGGGAAGCCCGTAATCCCAGCGGGAAGCCCGTAAACCCAGCGGGAAGCCCGTAAACCCAGCGGGAAGCCCGTAATCCCAGCGGGAAGCCCGTAAACCCAGCGGGAAGCCCGTAAACCCAGCGGGAAGCCCGTAAACCCAGCGGGAAGCCCGTAATCCCAGCGGGAAGCCCGTAAACCCAGCGGGAAGCCCGTAAACCCAGCGGGAAGCCCGTTCACCCAGCGGGAAGCCTGTAAACCCAGCGGGAAGCCCGTAATCCCAGCGGGAAGCCCGTTCACCCAGCGGGAAGCCCGTAATCCCAGCGGGAAGCCCGTAAACCCAGCGGGAAGCCCGTAATCCCAGCGGGAAGCCCGTAAACCCAACGGGAAGCCCGTAAACCCAGCGGGAAGCCCGTTCACCCAGCGGGAAGCCCGTAATCCCAGCGGGAAGCCCGTAAACCCAGCGGGAAGCCCGTTCACCCAGCGGGAAGCCCGTTCACCCAGCGGGAAGCCCGTAATCCCAGCGGGAAGCCCGTAAACCCAGCGGGAAGCCCGTTCACCCAGCGGGAAGCCCGTAAACCCAGCGGGAAGCCCGTAAACCCAGCGGGAAGCCCGTAAACCCAGCGGGAAGCCCGTTCACCCAGCGGGAAGCCCGTAAACCCAGCGGGAAGCCCGTTCACCCAGCGGGAAGCCCGTAAACCCAGCGGGAAGCCCGTAAACCCAGCGGGAAGCCCGTAAACCCAGCGGGAAGCCCGTAAACCCAGCGGGAAGCCCGTAATCCCAGCGGGAAGCCCGTAAACCCAGCGGGAAGCCCGTAAACCCAGCGGGAAGCCCGTAAACAGCCTTCATGATCTTTCACAGCCCACCGTGGTTCTGGCACCCCAGGCTGCGAGAATCGCCCCCCAGTGACCTTATAAACTTCGTAATTACATCTGAGACACATCGCTGTGTAGAGATTGGCCACCGTGTTTCTGACATTACAACAGAGGCTGCACTTAAAAACAACAATTTCATTAACAATAAAGAGTTTGGGATGTCGGGGAACGATGTGAAGTTCTTTACAGCAGCAAATTATTTCTTGCTTCCCCTCTTGTCGACTCAGTTAGTTTTATTGATTCTTGGGACACGAGATTGATTGGTAAATTCAGCATTTATTGCCAATCCTTAGTTGCAATGAAAAGGTGCTGGTGGGACTGGTAAAACCTTTCAATATATTTTGATTACTTTATAGAGCGTTAACAGATTTAACCCGAGCTGCCAGATTGGTTCCTCACTGGGAGTTTGAGGTTAGTAACAAAGTGCCTTTTAGACTTTGGCATCTGGTTCTGAAACCCTTTATTACTGACCAAAAAAAACCCTTCAACCCCAATAGTGCAGAAGGTTTATTCAATGTTTAAAAAATAAGATAAAACTAAAAGTAATAAAGTCCTTATTTTAGTTGTTGATTTCCTTTCAGCCGTTAACTCCCACATTCATATCTGCAATTTAGTTTTTGTCCCAGTGCAGTTCGGACAACCACAGAATCACAGCTTCAATCACTGCCTGGGACAAAGCCTTAAAAATATATTCCAAATCACCGTTTCCATGGTGATCTCTGGTGGGGCAGTCTCTGATACGCCCATCCCATCAGCAACTTAGAAGCGTGAGGACTGGGGCCACATTTTGAAAGGCCTCCCCAGCACAGAGCCAGCCAGCTCACCCTGGAAATAAATCCAAGCACTTTCCAGGTATTGACCTGGGAACTGACAAGGCACTGCCCCCTCCCCCCCCCCTCCCCGGGGCACGAACCCCCCCCCCCCCCCCCATCAGGGAACAAGCCAGGCACTGCCCCTGCCCCAGGAACTAGCCGGGCACTGCTCCTCACTGCCCCCACTCCCTGGAACTAGCTGGGCACTGCCCCCAATGGGCACCAGGCAGGTCACTCTGCCCCACCCCCTCCCCTTCCTCCTGGGGATGACCTGGCTATTGTGCCCCTTTCACTCACACACACTCTGTCCCCTTTTTCTCGAGCTCCAAGTGTTGGTCTGGACCCCCCCCCCACCCCCCCCCCCCACCATCCCACCCTCCCCACCCTGATCTGTCCCCTGCTTGGCATTCTGTTCCAAGGCCCCCTTTCCCTTCACTCTCTGTCCACACTCGCTGTCTAGAAGTTAGCCTTTGATTAGACAAGCAGCTCTTCTGAGATATGCCTGTTTTGTGACAGGCCACCAAGGAAGCTCCCACTGAACCCCTTGACTTCCTCAGACCCCAGTTTAGGGACCCCTGAGATGATGTATACTGCAGTTACACCGGTGGTAGTGAATGTGCCAGCTGGTGGGTGGGGTGTTCATCAAACGGGGCTGCTCTGTCTGGATGGTGTCGAACTTCCTGAGTGTTGTTGGATCTGCTCCCATCCTGGCAAGTGGGCAGAATTCCAGCACACTGCTGACCGCCTGGTAGCTGCAGGACAGGCTTTGGAATCACTGGCCACAGACTCCCCAGCCCCAACCTGTTCTTCTTGCAGTAAGAAGTCTGACAACACCAATTTAAGTCCAACCGATTTATTTGATAGTAAACTCACAAGCTTTCAGGGTTTGCCCCTTTGTCAGGCGAATGGAGAGTTCTGGCCTCAGACAGAGCGAATATATCCTCTGTCTGAGGCCAGATATACTTATATCCTCTGCCTGAGGCCAGAACTCTCCATTCGCCTGATGAAGGGGCAAACCCCGAAAGCTAGTGAGTTTACTATCAAATAAATCGATTGGACTTTAACCTGGTGTTGTCAGACTTCTTACTGTGTTTACCCCAGTCCAACACCGGCATATCCACATCTGTTCTTCTCGCACAGTGTTTATACACCTCGTCCAGTTTCTGGTCAGTGGTAACCCCCAGGATGTTGATGGTTAAGATTCACATCTTGGTAAAGTCTCTCAGAATCTAACCTGTGCTCCAGCTTATTCCTTATTGATATTCTGCTCTTTGGTGATATCAAAATCAATTTCCGTGCGTATGAACATTTCATTCAATATCTTTAAATTGCCGGACTGCTTGTCTGAAATTCATAATTGGATAAGCAAAGATTTCTTCCAGTTAGATATTGGGAAGAGCAAAACCTTTGGAATCAGGTTTAACTCACTCAAATAAAAGCAAATTACTGCGGATGCTGGAATCTGAAACCCAAAAGAGAAAATGCTGGAAAATCTCAGCGGGTCTGGCAGCATCTGTAAGGAGGGAAAAGAGCTGATGTTTCGAGTCCAGACGACCCTTTGTCAAGGCTAAAATGCAGAGAGAGTGGGAGATATTTATACTGCAGGGGGAGGGAATGAAAGATGAGTCATAGCCACAGAAACCAGGGGAAAGGCTGCTAATGGCAGCCCAGAGAGAGAATACAGGGCCAAAATCCTCTGCCATTTTCACTAACTCCAGCGTGATGCCACCACCAAACACATCTTCTCTTCACTCCCTCTGTCAGCATTCCACAGAGACTGTTCCCTCCAGGATAACCTAGTCCACTCCTCCACTATACCCAACATCTCTCTCATTACTCATGGCACCTTTCCATACAATCACAGATGGTGTAACACTGTCCCTTTACCCCTTCCACGTTCACCATCCAAGCTCCAAAACACTCATTCCAGGTTATGCAGTGTTTCACCTGCACCTCTTTCAGTTTGCTGTATTGCATTCGCTGTTCCCAGTGTGGTCTCCTCTATATCAGAGAGACAAAGTGTAGACTGGGTGATCGCTTTGCTGAGCATCTTCAGTCTGTGAGCAATCAGGACCCTGACCTTTCGGTTCCTTGCCATTTTAACACTCGATCCCGCTCCCATTCCCACATGTCTGTCCTTGTCCTGCTGCAATGTTCCAGTAAAGCCCAACGCAAGCTGGAGGAACAGCATCTCATCTTCCAGCTCAGCACTTTACAGCCTTCCCATCTCAACATCGAATTCAACAACTTCAGATGATTCGCTCTACCCCACCTCCAATCCTTTGTTTTTATTTCATTTAATTTTTTACTGTTCTCTACCTTTTATTTCTTTATGGTCTTTCTCCATTTTTCTTCCCCCCACTTTTTCACCCTACTTTATCTCCCTTCTCCTTTCTCCCCTTTTGCTTCCCTTTTCTCTAAGTTTTACCTTTCTCTCACCCATTCCCCTTCTCTCCCCCACACCTCCATCTGTCACAGTTTACCCTCTGATCTTAGTTTCTCTGCCGTTTGGCCATTCACACCTTCTATTCTCTCTCTGGGCTGCCATTAGCAGCCTTTCCCCTGGTTTCTGTGGCTATGACTCATCTTTCATTCCCTCCCCCCGCAGTATAAATATCTCCCACTTTCTCTGCCCTTTAGCTTTGACAAAAGATCATCTGGCCTCAAAACATCAGCTCTTTTCTTTCTGTATAGCTGCTGCCAGACCCGCCGAGATTTTCCAGCATTTTCGCTTTTGGTTAACTCATTTAAAACCGATTCACTTATGGTTAAAATCAGGTCCAAATTATCTTTGGTCACCACCACAAACTTTGTTCCCTAGCTTCCAATTCCATTCCCTCCTCATTAACTGATTACTGCTGAACCAAACTGCTTTCAACCCCGGTGCCATATTTGACCCGTAGCTGACCTTCCAGTCTTATTTCCATGCCGTCACCCAGACTGTCTCTCTCTGTGACGTTGCCAATTCCACCACTGTCTCAGCTCATCTGCTGCTGAAACCATCATCCGTTCCTTTGTTAACTCTCAGATTGACGAGTCTAATGCATTTTGGGCTGAGTTTCTGTATCCGACTCCTTCATAAATATGAAATCATCCAAATCTCTCCTGTCTTTAGAACATAGAACATAGAACATAGAACATTACAGCGCAGAACAGGCCCTTCGGCCCACGATGTTGCGCCAACCAGTTACAAAAACAATGACCCACTAACCTATACCAATCCCTTTTCGTCTTTGTCCTAACTTACAGCAACTTCCTTTCGCCCCTGTGTTTACTGACTCTCCAAGGTGGCCTATTGGCTAAGATCGAGCATCAGGTCAAGCCCAAGATGGGGTGTAATACCATGTCAGTTTGGATCTTGTTTGTCTCTCTTGTGGGGACCATGAATTGGATTCAATTTGAACTGGTTTTTGAAGATAGATCAAGGCCTTTCCCTGTCCATTCTGTGCATTTTCTTTATAACTTTAAGAATGGAACACAAAGAACAAAGAAAATTCCAGCACAGGAACAGGCCCTTCAGCCCTCCAAACCTGCACCAACCATGCTGTCTGACTGAACTTAAACCCCCTACCCTTCCCAGGACCATATCCCTCTATTCTCATCCTATTCATGTATTTGTCAAGATGCCCCTTAAAACTCACTACCGTATCCACTTCCACTACCCCTCCCCCGTAGTGAGTTCCAGGTACCCACTACTCTCTGGGTAAAATTTTGCTTGATTTGGGTATTCTCACACATTCAGCTCTCTCTTGCTGCAACTGTATAGGGCACTGGTGAGGCCGCAGCTGGAGTACTGTGTGCAGTTTTGGTCGCCACACTTACGCAAGGATATTTTGGCCTTGGAGGGAGTGCAGAGGAGGTTTACTAGGCTGATACCAGAGTTGAGGGGGTTGAGCTATGAGGAGAGGCTGAATAAACTAGGCTTGTACTCGTTAGAGTTTAGAAGAATGAGGGGAGATGTCATTGAGACATATAAGATGATGAATGGGATGGATAGGATAGAGGTGGAGAGACTCTTCCCGCTCAGAAAGGACAGTAGGACTAGGGGGCACAGCCTCAAGATAAAGGGGGGGCGGTTTAGAACGGAGTTGAGGAGGAACTTCTTCACTCAAAGGGTGGTGAATCTCTGGAATTCTCTGCCCGTTGAAGTGGTGGAGGCTGCCTCGCTAAATATTTTTAAGACGCGGGTTGATGGGTTTTTGATAAGAGAGGGGATTAAGGGTTATGGGGAGTGGGCGGGAATGTGGAACTGAGCCATGACAGATCAGCCATGATCTTATTGAATGGCAGGGCAGGCTCGAAGGGCTAGATGGCCTACTCCTGCTCCTATTTCTTATGTTCTTATGTTCTTATGTTCTCATTACTCTGCAGAGAATCGTTATTCACATTTCTGTTATGTCTGGATCACTTTCTCTTCTAAGTCTTTTTTTCGGATGTTTTTGGTAATTTTTCTCCTTCTGAGTGACCAGTGAGCACCATTCAAAGTCTCTGTTGCCAGTATTTGTGTTGAATATTGGAGAACTGACATGAGGAAGATGGAGAGTTAAAAATAACAGTTTTATTGATAGGGCGGTGTTCACTGCATGTCTCCTTCTTCACTCTATCTGTTTCCCACGTTAATGACCTGTGGCATCTATTTTTGAATAGAATAAAATCCCTACAGTTCAGAAGGACGCCATTCAGCCCATCAAGTCTGCACTATTACTCCGAAAGACCATCTTACCCTGGCACACTCTGTCCTATTCCCACAGCCCCACGCATTTATCATGAATAATCCACCTAACCTACACATCTTGGACACCAAGGGGCAATTTAGCATGGACCATCCATCCAACCCATACGTCTTTAGACTGTGGAAGGAAACCATAGAGGAAAAAAAGCAGAAACTCGATTCCAATGAATCTCATTCTTTTGTGGAGTTTGTTTCTGATAGACAGGGGAATTAAGAGTTATGGGGAGAAAGTGGGAAAGTGGAACTAATCCACTTCAGATCAGCCATGATCTTATTGAACGGCAGGGCAGGCTCAAAGGGCTAGATGGCCTACTCCTGCTCCTATTTCTTATGTTCTTAAGTTATGTTTTAAAATTCAATAACTATTATCACAAGTAGGCTGACATTAACACTGCAGTGAAGTTGCTGGGAAAATCCTGTAGTTGCCACACTCCAGCATTGTTCGGGTACACTGAGGGAGAATTTAGCTTGACCAATGCACCAATCCAGCAAGTCTTGGGAGGAAACCAGAGCACCCAGAGGAGTCCCACGCAGACATGGGGAGAATGTGCAGACTCCACACTGACAGTGACCCAAGGCTGGAATTGAACCCGGGTTCCAGGTGCTGTGAGGACCATTGTATCACTGCGCCACTTTCCAGTGAATACATGAATATATTAATATACAGTGCCTCGTACAAGAATGAATATTAATATATATGAGTTGAAGCGCATGGTTGTGGAACTGCTGATTTACTGGCAAACAAAATTCTGTTAATGGGTGATGAGGAAGAACTGTGCTGGAAAATGAACTGTACACTAAACACACTGCTCCTCATCCCTTACTTCACTGATTCTAAAGCAGTATTCAGTAATAATGTTGATAATGTCCAAATCCACTTGGCAATCGAATCTCAAAGCTGGCACAGCAGAGAGGAATATATTTTTGGGTTTGCATTTGAACTAAATCCTAGGGATGGTGTAATTCTGGGCAGTGAAATATGAAAATGCGGGTAGTTTTTGGACTGCTGATGTATTAAATAAACTGCTGTAAATTATGTAGATTATACAGTTCTATTTCTGTCCCAGTAAACTGACCAATGAATGCTTCCTGGGGATTAGTGTCATGGAACTTCTTTTTGAAACATTTAAAATCGATCTATCAATAAAAGAAATGCATTTTGTTGCCCGTAGAGTGTGTCTTTAAAACACCAAAGTAGCAGGTTTTCTTGCCTGAAGCTTTTCCTAATAGCAGGAAGAGCTTGCTTTGAAGAAAATAGCACTTTGACTCTCTTTTATTCATTTGAAGGGTTTGGGCATCACCCTCTCAGCCAACATTTATTGCTAATCCATAATTACCCTTGAGGAGGTGGTGGTGGGTTGCCTTCTTGAACCACTGCAGTCTCTGAGATGTAGATATATCCACATTGCTGTTAGGAGGGAGTTCTAGGATGTTGATCCAGTGACAATGAAGGAATTGTGATATATTTCCAAGTTAGGATGGTGAATGATTTGAAGGGGAATCTCCAGGTGGTGGTGTTCCCTTGTGTCTTCTCCTTTTAGCTAGCCACAATCTAATCATGGGTTTGGAAGTGCTATCTAAGGAGATGTCACTGTGTGTGTCAGTGATGGAGGCAGTCAGTGTTTGTGGATGGTTTCCAATTCCAGTGGTTCCCAGGTATCTGCTGCCCTTGTCCTTCCAGACTTGTTTAACCCAGAGGAAGAAAATGGTTGCGGGGATTGGGGGGGAGTGAGGAATCTACTTGTCCATTATTAAATAGAGCAGACAGCGGTTGCTACATAAATGTTAGGCATGGTTTGGTAGGAACATTCCCACCTCCTGAGTCGGAAATCATGGGCTCAAGACCCACTTTGGAGTCTTGAGTGTCTCGCCCAATCTGATACTTCAATGTGAGATACTGAGAGAGTGCGACACTGTTGGCATTACCGTGTTCAGATGAGAATTTAAATGGAGAAATGTACCTACGCCTCAGGGACTGCAGCAGTTCCAGAGGACAGTTCACCACCACCTTCTCAAGGGCAACTAGGGATAAGCAGTGGTTGTTGGTTTAGAGACTGATCCCAAGAATGAATAAAAAACAGTCAAAGTGGAATTTTTTTGAAAGTATCTTCAGATGGACATAAAGATGCTATTGTACAATTTGAAGATGATCAAGAGATTTCTTTAGTCTGCATTTATCTCTTAAACAACATTATTAAAATAGATATCATGGAAGTTATAGAATAGGTGAGAGCTATTTGATACTGTGCTGGTATTCGGGAAGACTATCTCATCATTCCCACTCTCCTGTTCTTCCCTATAAAGCCCAATGGTTTTCCCTTCAAGAACTTATCCAATTCCCTTCTGAAAGTTACCATTGAATCTGTTTCTGTGATAGTGTGACCCCTTTAAGTGGCAACATTTGTGGGTCTCATGACCTTCCCAGAGCCTATTAGTACAGAGTGTATGAACCTCAGCCTATCGAGTACATGGGCACAGGACTGGGTAGGTGGACCCTGCGTTGTGAACCCGGGAGTTGATGGACTTGACCTGAATCTTTACTGAGCATGTCTGTATATAGTTTTAACAATTGTTCAATAAACCACCTTTGTGATTTAAGACTTCTTTGTCATGTTACCTTGCGCTAGATGAGAGTAAATCAGTTTACAGTCACTAAAATATCTGGAGGGGGAAGGATAGGTCCCCGAAAACGCTGCAAGTGGAAGTAAAAAAGTCATTGTTCTTAGTCGTGTAGCCGTGCTGTTGTTCAAGAAATCGATCCACTTGATTCAGACTTTGGCAATTGGGGTCAGTACATCAAAAGACTTTGATAGTTTTCTGCAGCCAACAAAATAACTTCTGAAGAAAAGTAGAAAGTTATTTCACTCACAGTTTACTCATAGGTAGCACAGTGGCACAGTGGTCAACACTGCTGCTTTACAGTGCCAGGGACTGGGGTTCAATTCCTGGCTTGGGTCACTGTCTGTGCAGAGCCTGCACATTCTCCCTGTGTCTGCGTGGGTTTCCTCCAGGTGCTCCAGTTTCCTCCCACAGTCCAAAGAAGTGCTGGTTAGATGGATTGGCCACGGTAAATTCTCTCTCAGTGTACCGAACGTGTATCGGAGTGTGGTGACTAAGGAATTTTCACAGTAACTTTATTGCTGTGTTAATGTAAGCCTACTTGTGACTAATGAATAAACTTTAACTTGTATAACCTCATAAAAAGCCTTACATCTTCAGAGGCATCGGAAACAAACTCCTTCGCTCTAGTAAGTGACGAGTACAATCTCTGACTCTCCATTATTATGCAATGATATCACTTCCACTCAGGGATCCAGGGGAGACAGTTTCTGCTTTTATCACCAGGCTTCGTTAAATGGTCAAACTCTGAATTTGGCCCATCCTGAAGTGATATTTAACTTGACTGTCTTACATATAGTATTAATAGTTTGAACATTCAGAAGAAGAAACTAAAATATCCCCAAAGTGGTTGAAATGATTCCAGTGACGGAAAGCACTTTAGAATTGCAAGGCATGCGGGGTGAGGTCTAGCCCATCAACTCCCGGGTTCACAACGCAGGGTCCACCTACCCAGTCCCGCGCCCACATACTCGATAGGCTGAGGTTCATACACTCTGTACCAATAGGCTCTGGGAAGGTCATGAGACCCACAAATGTTGCCACTTAAAGGGGTCACACTATCACAGAAACAGATTCAATGGTAACTTTCAGAAGGAAATTGGATAAATTCTTGAAGGGAAAACCATTGGGCTTTATAGGGAAGAACAGGAGAGTGGGAATGATTAGATAGAATAAAATTTGATGGGAAATGGCAGCCACACAGTAACGAGGGCCCAGCAGAGCCCAGGAGAAGGAAGAGAAATATACTGGTGAAAAATTGAACTGTGCTTCTGTACAACTGTAAGGTTAAATTGACTTGTATCAGAAGTATAGCATGACCTGACATGTAATTTAAAATGACAGGTTTAATGTATGTTCATGCTGCGAGGCCAAGCCGCTAAACTGCAAATCATCAACTTTTACTGTGATAACCTATAATCCAGCGCTAATTTGGAGACTTTATTCACAAAAAGCTCACCAGAAGGTACAATTAGGAGGTTTTGAGTGCTCCATTGCTTGTTTAGAGAGCTGTCTAATATCAAATTTGCTTTTCCCATGCAATTACTTCAATGTTGCCACTGGAAAGTGGTTACAATTAAGTGAGGTTTGTTATTTTAGTTGATGTGAAAGCTGTGGTTAACTGGTGGAATTCTCCACATTTTCAATAAAATGAATACGTCCATTCAAAATGTGATTGGCTCTGGGAGGTGTTGAGCCCAGAGCTGGACTGTGTCCAGTTCCCAGCTGCAATCATCGCTGGGGCTGGACTCTGAATTAAGTGGGAGGAGGGAGGGGTAAGCTAAGTTGGCAGCTACCTACCCCCCCACTCCCGTCTGCTGGATAGAAACCTGGAGTGGTCAGACCAGGGGAGGGAGGGGAAAGGGTCTAAAGGCCTTGAAGGGATGGCCGATGGGCCCAAGGAGGCTTGGAAAGAAGATTTCACCCCATTGCCTACTCGCAGTAAGCACCTAGTTTCCCAACACCATCCCTGAGCTGCACACTTGCAATCTATCTCCACTCACTACCACAGAACAAACTGCAGTGGGGGTGAGGAAAGGTCCTGAAGTGGCAGCTGCTTAACCATTTAAAGGTCTCAATTGGTCCATGGTGGGAGGGCTCCCACCGCATGTATAGTTGCAGAGTAGGATGGGCAGGCACTGGGAAAGTGTCTGTATGGCAGATGTCATGTGGCTAATACAGTTGTGAATGAGGCCAAATATGTAAAATGTTCAGAGGGCAATTATAGAGTCATAGAGGTTTACAGCATGGAAACAGGCCATTCGGCCCAACGTGTCCATGCTGCCCTTTCTTTTTAAAACCCCTAAACTAATCCCATTGCCCACGTTTGGCCCATATCCTTCTATACCCATCTTACCCATATAACTGTCTAAATGCTTTTTAAAAGATAAAATTGTACCCACCTCTACTGCTATCTCTGGCAGCTCGTTCCAGACACTCACCACCTTCTGTGTGAAAAAATTGCCCCTCTGGACACTTTTGTATCTCTCCCCTCTCACCTTAAACCTATGCCCTCTAGTTTTAGACTCTCCTACCTTTGGGGGAAAAGATATTGACTATCTAGCTGATCTGTGCCCCTCATTATTTTATAGACCTCTATAAGATCACCCTTCAGCCTCCTACGCTCCAGAGAAAAAAGTCCCAGTATATCCAGCTTCTCCTTATAACTCAATCCATCAAGTCCCGGTAACATCCTAGTAAATCTTTTCTGCACTCTTCCTAGTTTAATAATATCCTTTCTATAATAGGGTGACGAGAACTGTACACAGTATTCCAAGTGTGGCCTTACCAATGTCTTGTACAACTTCAACAAGACGTTGAAAATTGAAAAGAACATAAGAACATAAGAAATAGGAGCAAGAGTAGGCCATCTAGCCCTTCGAGCCTGCCCTGCCATTCAATAAGATCATGGCTGATCTGTCGTGGCTCAGTTCCACTTTCCCGCCCTCTCCCCATAACCCTTAATCCCCTCTCTTATCAAAAACCCATCAACCCGCGTCTTAAAAATATTTAGCGAGGTAGCCTCCACCACTTCAACGGGCAGAGAATTCCAGAGATTCACCATCTTCACCAGTGAAGAAGTTCCTCCTCAACTCCGTTCTAAACCGCCCCCCCCCCCTTTATCTTGAGGCTGTGCCCCCTAGTCCTACTGTCTTTTTTGAGTGGGAAGAGTCTCTCCACCTCTATCCTATCCATCCCATTCATCATCTTATACGTCTCAGTGAGATCTCCCCTCATTCTTCTAAACTCTAACGAGTACAAGCCTAGTTTATTCAGCAAAAGCAAAAAAGAGAAGCAAAGAGAGTGTAGAAGGGCTTTCGGCTAATATGAAAGGGAGTTCAGAAGTCTGTTATAGGCATTAAAAATAACTACAAGATGTGAGGAGAAGTGGGGCTGCTTCAGGACCAAACTTTAAGCCTGGAAGCAGTAAGAGTGACCGTGGTATTAAATATTTTGCATCTGTTTTTTACCAAGGTAAAAGAAGCTGCCCAGATCATGGTGAAAGAGGAAGTTATTCAGATTCTTGAAGGGATAAAAATTGGTAAGCAAATAAACTGTCCACACTTAACGCCATGAGACACCAGGACCAGATGAAATGCATCCAAGGATATTTATATGCATGATACTAAAGTGATACCAAAGGATAATAAAAATGCTAATTTTCAAACTCCACGGCCTGGGCCTGGGCTCCCCCCTCTGCAGCTGGATCCTGGACTTCTTAACCCATGGACCACAATCAGTAAGGATAGACAACAATGTCTCCTCCACGATCATCCTCAAAACCGGTGCCCCACAAGGCTGTGTTCTCAGCCCCCTAATATACCCCTTATACACCAGTGACTGTGCGGCCAAATTCCTCTCCAATTTGATTTTCAAGTTTGCTGATGACATCACTGTAATGGGTCAGATCTCAAACAATGAGACAGAGTACAGGAATGGGATAGAGAATCTGATGAACTGGTGTGGCAACAATAATCTCTCCCTCAATGTCAATAAAATGAAGGAGATTGTCATCGACTTCAGGAAGTACAGTGGAGGATATGTCCTTGTCTACAACAATGGATGAAGTAGAAATGGTTGAAAGCTTCAAGTTTCTAGGTTTCCAGATCACTAACAATCTGTCCTGGGCCCTCCATGCTGCATTATAGTTAAGAAAGCCTCATCAATACCACTACTTTCTCAGAAGGCTAAGGAAATTTGGCATGTCAGCTACGACTCTCTTTTACAGTTGCAACATAGAAAGCATTCTTTCTGGATGTATCACAGCTTGGTCTGGGCTCCTGCTCTGCCCAAGACCGCAAGAAACTACAAAAGGATCATGAACAAAGCCCAATCAATCACGCAAACCAGCATCCCATCCATTGACTCTATCTACACTTCCCGCTGCCTCAGATAAGCAGCCAGCATAATCGGGAACTCCATGCTTCCTGGACATTCTCTCTTCCACCTTTTTCCATTGGGAAAAAGATACAAAAGTCTGAGGTGACGTACCAATCGACTCAAGAACAGCTTCTTCCCTGCTGCCATCAGACTCTTGAATGGACTTACCTCGAATTAAGCTGATCTTTCTCTACACCTCATAAGAACATAAGAACATAAGGAGTAGGAGCAGGAGTAGGCCATCTAGCCCTTCGAGCCTGCCCCGCCATTCAATAAGATCATGGCTGATCTGAAGTGGATCAGTTGCACTTTCCCACTTTCTTCACCTGAGCTATGTCTGTAACACTACATTCTGCACTCTCTCCTTTCCTTCTCTATGAACAGTATGCTTTGTCTGAATAATGTGCAAGAACAAATACTTTCCACTGTATACCAATACATGTGACAATAATAAACCACATCGAAGTGTGGTAATTGTGTAGCTACTGCCCATCATATTCCAATTTTCCTTCAACTCAGGGATGGTGCTCGAGAACTGGAGAGTTACAAATGTCACACCCTCATTCTAAAAGGGATATAAAAAAAACCCAGCACCTACAGGTCAGTTACGAATTACAATTTGGGACAAAATTAATATTCAGTTGTGCAAACGTGTGTTAGTTAGGAAAACTAAAACAGATTTATTGAGGGAAAATGAAGTTTAATTGGCTTGCTTGAGTTCTTTGAAAAGGTTACAGCGAAGGTTAATGTGGTTAATACTGTTTGTGTTGTGTACATAGACTCCCAGAAGGTGCTACACAGCAGACTAGTGGGCAAAATTAAACTGAAAGAAAAGGGACGTTAGCAAAATAGATACAAAATTAGCTGAATGACTGAAGGCAAATAGCAGTGGCAAACAGTTGTTTTTCAGATGGGAGGAAAGTTTCGAGACAATTTCACCAGGGATCAATCAGTGTTTGCTCTTCCTGATATCAGTGTCCTGGACTTGGGCATTCAGAACAGAGTTTCCACATTGGCAGAAGATACAAAACTTGGATGTATTGGGAATGGTGAGGAGAGTGTAGAACTTCTAAAGAACAAAGAAAGGCTGGTGAAATGGCAGGGCAAGTAGCTGAAGAAATTTAATGCAGAGAAGTTTGAAGTGGTTCAGTTTGGTAAGAGCACAGAGAGAGAATGGACCGTAATGTCCAATGGTATGGAATTGTATTGGTTTGTCACTCTGCTCAAAAATACTTACCCTTAACTCCTGATGATTCTATCTTGCCTGAACTCCCAGGCCAGATGAGATGCAAGCACTCCTTGGGACTGAGTCAAGATCTGTAGACTTGCAAGTAAATAAACCATATGCCCTTTTTAACAAACCCCTGGGGGGTTTGGAGGAGTCCGGTGAGTTCAGGGAGTAGGGGCGGGGGTTCCCCTGGGATTTAGAGGGTGGGGGAAGTTCTCTGGGGGCTTGGGAGTGTGGAGAGGGAGTCACGTTGGGCGCCAGACTGGGATTCTGGAATGGTTGGTTACCCAGAAGCTAGAAATGGTTTTAAATCTTCTAAGTTTTTCTGGGTGACTATTGCTGTACTGAGAACGAGTCTAAAGCCGGATCTGAAACATTCCCAGTTTCAAGTCCGCTCAGCACTTGGAATCAAACTGGTAAAATAGAACCTGTAAATTCTCACCTTCACTAAACCTGTCAGTAAGATCCAGACTGATTTCTCAGAACAGCAGTCAGAGCCAGGAATCCCAAGTTACAACTGCCCTTTCTCAGAAAACTTGTGGGCCAAAGGGCTTGTTTGTGCTGTAGTTTTCCTATGTTTTTTCTAAAGTTCTGTTGTTCCTTTGGTTATGGTCAATTACAAAATAAACACATGCTCTGAAATCCAAATTTAGGATCGAAACCAGTTTGTAGACAGCGGATTTTGAAACA
This sequence comes from Carcharhinus amblyrhynchos, assembly GCF_965287045.1. Taxonomy (NCBI): domain Eukaryota; kingdom Metazoa; phylum Chordata; class Chondrichthyes; order Carcharhiniformes; family Carcharhinidae; genus Carcharhinus; species Carcharhinus amblyrhynchos. The sequence goes on from NC_137327.1 coordinate 139,004,906, forward strand.
CACTTACGCAAGGATATTTTGGCCTTGGAGGGAGTGCAGAGGAGGTTTACATAAGAACATAAGAACATAAGAAATAGGAGCAGGAGTAGGCCATCTAGCCCTTCGAGCCTGCCCCGCCATTCAATAAGATCATGGCTGATCTGTCGTGGCTCAGTTCCACTTTCCCGCCCTCTCCCCATAACCCTTAATCCCTTCTCTTATCAAAAACCCATCAACCCGCTTCTTAAAAATATTTAGCGAGGCAGCCTCCACCACTTCAACGGGCAGAGAATTCCAGAGATTCACCACCCTTTGAGTGAAGAAGTTCCTCCTCAACTCCGTTCTAAACCGCCTCCCCTTTATCTTGAGGCTGTGCCCCCTAGTCCTACTGTCTTTTTTGAGCGGGAAGAGCTGATACCGGAGTTGAGGGGGTTGAACTATGAGGAGAGGCTGAATAAACTAGGCTTGTACTCGTTAGAGTTTAGAAGAATGAGGGGAGATCTCATTGAGACGTATAAGATGATGAATGGGATGGATAGGATAGAGGTGGAGAGACTCTTCCCGCTCAGAAAGGACAGTAGGACTAGGGGGCACAGCCACAGGATAAAAGGGGGGCGGTTTAGAACGGAGTTGAGGAGGAACTTCTTCACTCAAAGGGTGGTGAATCTCTGGAATTCTCTGCCCGTTGAAGTGGTGGAGGCTGCCTCGCTAAATATTTTTAAGACGCTGGTTGATGGGTTTTTGATAAGAGAGGGGATTAAGGGTTATGGGGAGAGGGCGGGAATGTGGAACTGAGCCACGACAGATCAGCCATGATCCTATTGAATGGCGGGGCAGGCTCGAGGGGCTAGATGGCCTACTCCTGCTCCTATTTCTTACGTTCTTATGTTCTTATGTACAATATACCATTGCAAAACACCTTTCACATCCTCTTCAATACCAACTGCTGCACAATCATTGCGTTATTTTTGAGGTAAAATGCCACAACAGGTTATTATTAGGTGTGTGACCAGGTATCTGTATATTAGTGGAGTTGTTTAAGGGTTAAACGTGGTTCAGGGTCCCAGGGGCACCCTCTACTCTTCTGCAAAAACATACCATGGATTTTTTTTTATGCCCACACATGTAGCTTCATCTCAAATCTAACAGCCTACTGAACAAGCAATGTGTGATTTGATGCAGAAAACCATTTGTGTACAATCTCCTTTCTTCATTAAGGAAGTAATATCCCAAGTAGACTTTGGAAAATTCTTGGAATTCCCTTCTGGATTCCCCCAATGGGATACTGATTTGATTTATTATTGACACATTTATTAGCATACAGTGAAAAGTATTGTTTCTTGCGCACTGTACAGACAGAACATACCGTTCATAGAGAAGGAAACGAAAGAGTGCAGAATGCAGTGTTACGGTCACAGTGAGGGTGTAGAGAAAGATCAACTTAATTTGAGGTAGGTCCATTCAAAAGTCTGACAGCAGCAGGGAAGAAGCTGTTCTTGAGTCGGTTGGTACGGGACCTCAGACTTTTGTATCTTTTTCCCAAGGAAGAAGGTGGAAGAGAGAATGTCCGGGGTGCGTGGGGTCTTTAATTACGCTGGCTGCTTTGCTGAGGCAGTGGGAAGTGTAGACAGAACCAATGGATGGGAGGCTGATTTGTGTGATGGATTGGGCTACATTCACGACCTTTTGTAGTTCCTTGTGGTCTTGGGCAGAGCAGGAGCCCAGACCAAGCTGTGATACAACCAGAAAGAATGCTTTCTATGGGGCATCTGTAAAAATTGGTGGGAGTCTTAGCGGACACGCCAAATTAGGTGGAAACACCAGAGTGAATCATATATATGGGCTGGAACTCTCCAGTCTCACTTGCCCCGCAACACTGACAATGAGAATGGAAAATTTGGTGCCGAGGCCAAGTCTCCATCACAGCAGCAGGACTGGAGAATCCCAGCTGCGGGTGAGGTCGGAGAATCCAGCCTCGGATTTTATGTGGAAATTTATGTGGAAATTATGGTGGTCAATAGCGAGATTCTCAGCAAAAGTACCCAATAGGTGTACCTAGATTTTCAAATCATTTGATAAAGTTCCAAGCATGTGGCTGTTTAAATGAGTGGTGTTTCAGTATCATTCAGCTGAGGCTGGTTAATCAATTGGCTGGAATACAATTGGGTACTCGTTGAAGGAACTATACTAACATGTGTGGTGGCCATTTAGAAAAGAACTACAGCAACGATCTGTTTTGAGACTACGAACTGTTCCTGGTTATATTTAATGACCTGGATTCAGAACCTGAATGCAAATTGTTCACATTTGCAGCTGATTCTGAACAAAAAGGAGTAACTCAATCTAGAGCAGCAGCTGATATAAATGGAACGTCTATCCTGGATATCTACTTGGATTTTGTGAACACAGTCATTCCAACAGCAGATCCCATGGCCCAGAGCTGACTTGTCCAAAATCTAAACAACAGTCAACAAGGAAACTAGAATTATGAGTTGTATCATCAAAAATAATCAAAGTATCAGTCAGAGGAAATCAAATGAAAACTAGATATTGATGGGGTCAGATCATGTCTTGAGTACAGTGTATTGATGATGGAGATATAAGACAAGGTTGTTTCTGAGTTTGAGAGATCTTGGATATGAAAATAACAGACAAGGGAAATAAGTGCTGAATGGGAATAAGGGAAAAATGAAGGGATTCAAGAAAAAGAGGAAATCTAATTCTTAAAATCCCTTCACACTAAAATGTGGGAACGGAGCAAAATGTTGAAAGCAGTGAGAGTAAATCTGAGCCACTTCATGTTGACATTAAGATGGTAACAGGGAACGGAGCCAGGAGGGGGCAAAGGAGGTGATGAAATCATTTCAAGAGAACATGTAAATGTGATGATGTGACCATGAGTACAGTCAAGTCTTTCTGGGTGGATAAACAAGGTGAACTACAAGCACTTCCCTTGCGAGGGATGTATCTTGTGAGGCAAGTTAAAGGTCCTAAGATAGCAACATTTCAATTTCCGGAATCGGATATTTTTATGAAATCTCCTTGTGACTCACGTTAAACCGTGATATCTTCTGGAGCCAGAGCAAGGAACATGAGACCACACGCAGGAATTCCAGGTGGAATCTTCAAACACGTTCATCCGGTGTGATCTCAGAAGAGAGTAATTCATTTTTGTTTAATCTATCTTTGCACAACCACCAAAGCTTAAACTAATTCCTGATGGATCTATTGTGCTAAAACGTTTGTGGGGATAAATTGGTCAGTTGTTAAGGGCTGAGGATTGCACTGTGCGATTACGGCCGTGTTTATTGATTACAGTGCAGGCTGCGTGCCAACTTGAATTTAATGTATTATTTACCCTATTAATGAGACGTGAAAGTTCAATTAAATAGTGGAGATTTAAAGAAGGCAGCTTCTAAAAGCACTTACCTACTTTTTTGCCATTAAAATTTATGGAGCAAAATTGCATGATATGATATCAATATATAGATCCTCCAATAAACACCCACAGTATCAAGGAAAACTAATATATTTCAATGTGCTGATGCTTCTGTATGTTCATTCTGCAGTGTGACTTCATCCCCTTGGTTAATTTATCTCAGCAGCGATATTAAACTCCAGTGAGAAAAGAAATGAAGGAAATGCTGTAGAGAGAATGTGGGGCCAGGAGGAAGAGAAAGAGAATTATACAAGAGGGAGAGAGTAGTTGCAAGCAAAATGAAATGAAAGTGTAAGGAAGAATGCAGAGGGATGAAATGAAATATAGATAAGACAAAAGCATATTAATAAAAGCAAGAATGTTGCCGGGACTTGAGAAACTGAGTTACAGAGAGAGATTGAATAGATTAGGACTTTATTCCCTAGAGCGTAGAAGAACGAGGGGAGATTTGATAGAGATGTATAAGATTTTGATGGGTATAGATAGAGTGAATGCAAGCAGGCTTTTTCCACTGAGGCTAGAGGAGGGAAAAACCAGGGGGCATGGGTTAAGGGTGAAAGGAGTAAAGTTTAAAGGGAATATTGAGGGGGGGATTCTTCACACAGAGAGTGGTGGGAGTGTGGAATGAGCTGCCGGATAAAGTGGTAAATGTGGGGTCACTTTTAACATTTAAGAAAAACTTGGATGGGTTCATGGATGAGAGGGGTGTGGAGGGATATAGTTCAAGTGCAGGTCAGTGGGACTAGGCAGAAAAATGGTTCAGCACAGACAAGAAGGGCCAAAAGGCCTGTTTCTGAGCTGTAATTTTCTCTGGTTCTAAGACACAAGATTTTTGATGAGTTCATTCTGGCACAGTGGCACAGTGGTTAGCACTGCTGCCTCACAGCACCAGGGACATGGATTTGATTCCTGGATTGGGTCACTTTCTGTGTGAAGTTTGCACGTTCTCCCCATGTCTGCATGGGTTTCCTCTGGGTGCTCCGGTTTCCTCCCATTATCCAAAGGTGTGTGGGTTAGGTGCATTGGCCTTGCTAAATTGCCTCTTAGTGTCCCGGGATGTGTAGGTCAGAGAGATTAATGGGGTAAATATATGAGGATAGGGCCTAGGTGGGATTGTTGTCAGTGCAGACTCGATGGGCTGAGTGGCCTTCTTCTGCATTGTATGGATTCTATGAATCTATGATAAACTTATAACAGGGCAGAGGAATCCAAATATTTGTTTGTGTTAGTTTGCTTTTGGAGACCATGGAGATTGCATGAGGGATGCTTTATGGTTAGCAGTGGCCCTCATTTCAATGTGGCAATGGGAGGACAACTCCAGATCCTCCAAATCCCACACTAGAGTATTTCAAAAGAAATGTTTCCTCTTTCCTGGTAGCATCCAATGATCTTGGTTTGGCTCCTGGCCACCTGAGAAAACAGATGGCGACTTGGACAGTGGGTCCAATGCCTACTTTAAGTTGGCCACCAGGTGTCCTCACCAGTGTCATGTGAGGAACATAACTGTCCCTAAGTGACCAAAATGATGTTTGCTGATCAGCACAGCTCTGAGGCCTAAAGCCGGCCTTTTCTGGTTAAAATTAAATTTGTTAGTTAAAGGTTCCCGTCTTCACTCCTCACGAACCTTCACTCATAGCAATTCCCAGTGGATGGAAGCTCTTGTCAGTAAGGATCCTCTGAATGTGGGGCAGATGACATCAGTAGACCAGTTCTGCTCTAAGACAGTGATGCTGAAAGCCCTCCTTTTTCTAAATATGAACCATATGTTGCAGATTAAATAAAATGGTTAGTAAAAATTACACGATCACAGCTGTTCGACAAATAAATAAATAGAAACAAGCACAACTCCAACTGTGCATTTTACCTTCCAATTTTGAAACCTGGGGAAAAGTGTGATTTGAACAGAAGACATTTTAAACATGTATAATTCAGTTATTGCAAAATAAAATACAGGAGGAGTCCTAAATTAAATCTTGGCGCAGACAATGATTACAAACAGTTCTTCTCCTGTCTTACAAAAACAAGTGAGAGTTCTGGGAATCTGCCTTCTATAAGACTCTATCTGTGCGCTGGGACACAGATTGAGAGATGGGATGGAGCATGTCTCTGAACAATGTCTCTCAATGCATTTCTTTCTTCTTTCCAAAGTTGAAGAAAGTGCTGTGAAGAATGTGTCTGCAGATCCTTGTGCTGCTGTTTGGTGGCACAACCATACATATTAGTGAGGCGATGGGTGAGTGGTATTATCGCTAGACTATTAACCCAGAAACTCAGCTAATATTGTGGAGACTCGGGTTTGAATCCTGCCACAGCAGATGGTGGAATTTGAATTCAACAAAAAATATCTAGAATTAAGAATCAACTGATGACCATGAAACCATTGTCAATTGTCGGAAAAACCCATCTGGTTCAATAAAATCCTTTAGGGAAGGAAATAAGAACATAAGAACATAAGAAATAGGAGCAGGAGTAGGCCATCCAGCCCTTCGAGCCTGCCCCACCATTCAATAAGATCATGGCTGATCTGAAGTGGATCAGTTCCACATTCCCGCCCTCTCCCCATAACCCTTAATTCCCCTGTCTATCAGAAACCTACCTACCCGTGACTTAAATATATTTAGCGAGGTAGCCTCCATCACTTCAATGGGCAGAGAATTCCAGAGATTCACCACCCTTTGAGTGAAGAAGTTCCTCCTTAACTCTGATCTAAACTGCGCCCCCCTTATCTTGAGGCTGTGCCCTCTAGTCCTGCTGTCCTTTTCAAGCGGGAAGAATCTCTCTACCTCTACCCTATCCATCCCCTTCATTATCTTATACGTCTCTATAAGATCCCCCCTCATGCCTCTAAACTCCAACGAGTACAGACCCATCTGCCGTCCTTATCTGGCCTGGCCTACATGTGACTCCAGAGCCACAGCAATGTAGTTGGCTTTCAACTACCCTCGGACAATGAGGGATGGGCAATAAATGCTGGCCAGCCAGTGACGCCCGTGTCCCATGAATGAATAAAAAGGAACAACACATTGGAACAGCAACACAGCGTTCAAACTCCATTACTGCTGGTTCATCACATGATGCAAGACAGCTCTTTCTTACAGTTAATACTGTTCTAATATTAGGTCAACTGTTAAGATCAGAAGTTATTTAAAAGGTTATACAGTCTAGGAACCGGAGTTAAGTAATCGATAGCATCAATCTCACTCTCTGTCTATAGTTTGTCTTACTGTTAAATCGATATTTTTGTTACTCTACCTGATGCTCGCCACTCCTTCCAAGACATTGCAGAAATGTAGAAGCAGGACTGGGACCTTTGGCCTTTCAACTCTGCTCTACTGTTCAACATGATCATAGCTGATTCTCTATCTAAACTCCCTGCTCCCACAGCCTCACCATATGCCTTTACATCTAGAGTCTTGAAATCTATATTTCATTCTGAAATATATTCAGTAACTTTGGTCTCTATAGCCGCCTGTGGTCAGGAATTCCACAGGTTCACCACCCTTTGAGTGAAGAAGTTTCTCCTGCCCGTACCCTGAGACCGTGACCCCGTGTCATCCCTGTATCCAGTCAGTAACAACCCAGTAAGAAGTTGATGTTTCCATGAGATTTCCCTCATTATTCTGAACTCCAAGAATGCAGGCCTAGTTAATCCAATCTTTCCTCTTAGGAAAAATCCTTCCTTCCCAGGAATCAGTGTGGTGAGCCTCTGCTCCTCTCCCCCCAATAGAAAGTCTATTCTTTCTTAGGCAAGGACTCCAAAACGGCACACAATACTTTATGTGTGGTCTAACCAGGGGTAGCACAGTAGCACAGTGGTTAGCATTGCTGCTTCATAGCTCCAGGGATCTGGGTTTGATTCCCGGCTCGGGTCACTGTCTGTGTGGAGTTTGCACATTCTCCTCGTGTCTGAGTGGGTTTCCTCTGGGTGCTCCAGTTTCCTCCCACAGTCCAAAGATGTGCGGGTTAGGTTGATTGGCCATGCTAACATTGCCCCTTAGTGTCCTGAGATGCGTAGGTTAGAGGGATTAGTGGGTAAATACGTAGGGATGGGAGTAGGGCCTGGGTGGGATTGTGGTCGGTGCAGACTCAATGGGCCGAAGGGCCTCTTTCTGTACAGTAGGGTTTCTATGATTTCTATGAACCAAGGCTGTATATAACTTCAGTAAGACATCATTGCTCCTGCAGTCAGGGTCCTCTTGTATTGAAGATGAATATACCATTGGCCTTCCTAACTGCATACTTGCTTTCAATGACTGGTGTACCAGGACATCCAGATCCCTTTGTACAACATTTCCCAATCTCTCATCATTTAAATAATACTCTGCAATTCTGTTTTTTCCTACTGAAGTAGATAGCTTCAATTTTATCTGATTTTATTGTATCTGCCATGTATTTATCTATTCACTTGTCTAAATTGCTTTGCAGCCTTTCAACATCCCCCCAACTTCTCACATTCCCACCTAGTTTTGTGTCATCAATTTTACATTTGTTTTCCTCATCCAGATCACTGATGTATATTGTGAATAGTGTGTCAAGGTGATGTGACAAAGTGTATTTCCGTTCACTGTATCATAGAGTCATAGAGGTTTACAGCATGGATACAGGCCCTTTGGCCCAACTTGTCCGTGTCATCCCTTTTTTAACCATTAAGTTAATCCCAATTGCCTGCATTTGGCCCACATCCCCCTATATCCATCTTACCCATGTAACTATCTAAATGTTTTTTAAATGACAAAATTATACCCGCCTCTACTATTACCTCTGGCAGCTTGTTCCAGACACTCACCACCCTCTGTGTGAAAAAAATTGCACCTCTGGACCCTTTTGTATCTCTCCCCCCTCACCTTAAACCTCTGACATCTAGTTTTAGACTCTCCTACCTTTGGGAAAAGGTATTGACTATCTGCCTTGTCTTGGCCCCTCATTATTTTAAAGACCTCTATAAGATCACCCCTCAGCCTCCTACGCTCCAGAGAAAAAAGTCCCAGTCTATTCAGCCTCTCCTTATAACTCAAACTATCAAGTCCCTGTAGCATCCTAGTAAATCTTTGCTGCACTCCTAGTTTAATAATATCCTTTCTATAATAGGATGACCAGAACTGTACACAGTATTCCAAGTGTGACCTTACCAATGTCTTGTACAACTTCAACAAGACATTCCAACTCCTGTATTCAATGTTCTGACCGATGAAACCAAGCATGCCAAATACCTTCTTCACCACTCTGTCCACCTGTGACTCCACTTTCAAGGAGCTATGAACATGTATCCCTATTGATGGAGGTAGATGCTAAATGCTGGTATCTGCCCCCACCCCCCGCAACACTATCCTCTCCCCTGCCCACTGAGGTATGTATGAGGTTTCTGAAGGCTGCTGTTACTTTGTCTGTGCATCAATCTCTGTGATACTTTGGAGGTTCAGGCAGGACTTTTCCCATAGTGTCACAGTGATAACATGGGAACAGTGTCACCTCAGATATCAGCTGGAATTCTCCAGTCTCGCACACCCCACCGCTGCTGCCAGCGAGAATGGAGAAATTGGCACTTGGTCAAATCTCTGTTCAGTTTAGTGGGACTGAATAATCCTGACTACGGGTCGGAGAATTCCAGCCACCACCTTGAAATTGGGCGTTCAAATATCCTTTCACCTTTGCTGCTTTGGCTGCCTGGAATTCCCTACCAGTCACCGTTACACCATCAGCACAAAGGCTGCAGTGATTCAAGGAGAAGGCGCACCAGGGCAACTTAAGGATGGATAATAAATGTCGACCTTGCCCGTGTCGCCCACACCCTGAGTATGTTTGTTTTCAAATGCAGCAGAGCACACAATGCTAGTTTGCATTTTTTAGCAGTTCCGTGAAAATTGTTACTGAGTGATCGTAATGATTAATTTAACAGGGGAATGTAATGAACAAGGTGCTGAACTAATTCCATTTCCTGATTCCACTAATCTTAAAAGAAAGGAGATAATTTCTGTTGCAGTTGATGATCTTATGAAACCTTATTGTTCACCCCTGTGTTCGCAAGCAATGACTCATTTAAGCCCTTACTGAAATTATTTTATACTTTGAAAATCAATCAATTTTATGTTTGCTGGTGTCAGGCGCACGTCAGTGTAACAGACAGCAACATCCTTTAGAAGTTGTTTCATGAAAACAGCAGACTGGAATAAAATGTTTGAGACCAAATGGACGCCACAGCCATGGAAACTGTAAAGCTCCTGGTGATTTCCTGTTCCCTTAATGGGCCTTATCCAGTATGAATCATATCAACAGATAATTCACTATTACTAATGACTTTTGAAAGTAAAATGTTACAAGGGGATTTACTGTAATTTGCTTAGCATATTTGCAGGGGAAAAAAATGTGATCATCAAGAAATTTGGTTTTGTTCTCAGTGTTGCCGTTGCAGAGACTCAGTATCTTATTGCCATGGTTTCATAAACAGCCACTAATATATTCGTTCAGTCCTGTCCCTTTTAAATGTTTTAGTTTTCAATACTGTCTGTATCACTGAAAGGCATAGCTGAATGGCTTTGAAATGTCAAGCAGGGATTAGTCATATGTCCACTATTCAATAGGTAGCTATTATCACAGAGCCAGACCCAGACAATCAGCCGTTCAATTAATCTCCTTTAAATCCAAAGTATGAATGCCAAAGACAAATGTAAATTGATTAATATAAGTTCGCCGTGTGTACTTATATAGACCACAGTTTAATATAAACCCCAGGTTATACCAAACATTGCAGATTGCAACCTTCTTCATTAAAGGCAGCTTTCACAATTACCAGCAGGTTTCATATTGGGGAAAATCTTTCAACAATTTGTTAAGGTTCAAAAATTCATGTAGAAGGCATTTCTTTTAATTCATATCTGAAGTTATTGAATGAATTACATTTGCAGTGCACCAATGATAACGACAGTCAAACCTAGCCCCTTATAGCTGCATTTTAATAAAATATCCACATCAACTGATATCTTACGTACGTTCGCTCTGCCAGTTCATGTTGTGTCACCATATTCAAGGTAACGAGGGACGTGGGATTTCTTGGTACATTGTACCTTCTCCAATATTTAGTTAACCACCGTAACCTTTTCTATTTTTCTCATTTTACTTCCCTGACCTTCTTCCACTTCTCTCCCCAAGTAAATATCACATTTCCTTTTAAACACCTATCATTGATTCTTCATGCATGGTTATTCCAAAGTCTTCTAATCCCCTCTCAGCAATGTATTGTTTCAGGATTCCCATTACTTGCAAACTTTTCAGTTGAAGTTGAGGGTTGGTTACCCTTTGCTTGACCTGTATCCTTCATTATTTTAAACACCTAGATCTTCCATTATTGAGTTTACCTCTTTAACCTCACTTTCACCCATCTGTTCAGCACAGCTCGACTCCAGAACTCTGAACTCCACCTCCAACTTGTCACGAATGGGCCAGTTTCTTGCTCTGCATTACGTGCCTCGTCATCACTCTTTTCCAGATCAAATTAATTATCATCTCGCTGGTGGGTACCCCAAACAAACAGGGAGGGCAGTCCACATGACCTATCCATTCTGTCATTGGAAGAATTTCCAATTAAAATGCTCACGATATGGTGTCATAGTCATAGAGTCATTGAGGTTTACAGCGTGGAAACAAGTCCTTTGGCCCAACTCGTCCGTGCTGCCCTTCTTTTGAAACTCCCAAGGTAATCCCAATTGCCCACATTTGGCCCATATCCCACTATACCCATCTTATCCTTGTAACTATCAAAATGCCTTTTAAAAGATAAAATTGTACCCGCCTCTACTGCTACCTCTGGCAGTTTGTTCCAGACACTCACCACCCTCTGTGTGAAAAAATTGCCCCTCTGGACACTTTTGTATCTCTGTCCTCTCACCTTAAACCTATTGGTGGTCACCAACAGTCAGATTCCAGAGGCTGCAGGAACCACAGAAATGGAGGTATGGTTTGTGTGTGAGTGAGTGTATCTGTGCAGGGTGGGTGAGGATGGAACATAAGAAATAGGAGCAGGAGTGGGCCATCTAGCCCCTTGAGCCTGCCCCGCTGATGGGGAGTGGTGGTGGTGCAGGGGAGGTGTGGGAAACCTTTACTCTTTTTTCATCAACATACAACTATTGGATTTAACACAGATCGTCAGAGGACAAGAGAGAGAAGCTTTTATAACATCAGTTAATGTGAAGGCCAGAAGGTGGCACAATGGTTAGCATTGCTACCTCACAGGACCAGCGACCCAGGTTCGATTCCTGGCTTGGGTTTGTGTGGAGTTTGCACATTCTCCCCATGTCTGTGTGGGTTTCCTCCGGGTGCTCCAGTTTTCTCCCACAGTCCAAAGATGTGCAGGTTAGGGGGGATTGGCCATGCTAAATTGTCCCTTAGTGTCAGTGGCTAGGGAGAATACATGAGGTTATGGGGAAAGGGTCTGGTGGGTTTGTGGTATGTGCTGAATAGTCTCCCTCTGTATTGTATAATTCTACAAGGGAGGTTTCTCCATAGCATATCTTCCATGACCCCAACAAGTCTTGGCATTGGACTTAATCCAGAACTCCTGGTTCAGAAGTAGAGATTGTGCCGTAAGACCACAGGATTTGGGTGACCAACAGCTTAGTGGAAATAAGATCAAAAAATCAGGATGTAGGTCTCATGGGCAAGGAGATCTCAGGCAGGACATGAGGAGAAAGAGGAGAGAGACCAGGGAAAGCTGTGAGCTCATGGTGATGGAAAGGACGAGCATTAAAGGATGTTTGTCCAGGCAGGTCGGTTGAGGAGGCAGAGGCTACCAATCAGACAGAAATAAGCTCCCACATTTGTTGTTGAAGTGAGGGTGAAAGGGATGGGGAGAGAGATTTAAGAAGATGAAAAACACTGGGGAGCTATTTTACTATTTTGATTCGAAGTGCCAGGTGGATTTGAAACTGGGAGAGTTTCAGATTTGACTTTTAGACCCGTTCTGAGGCACTCCCACTCTGCCTGCAAAAATATCAGTGATCTGAACCTTTCTGCATAAACCTGTGGGCAGCACTTAACGCACCCGAGACTCTGCGGCTCCAATTGGCATTTCCAACTGCGCAAAAAAAAGATAGAATTCTCCTGTCCGATCCCTCCCGGGTCGGATAATGCCTCCCCCGGCCCCTCAGGGACATTGCCCCACCCACTTCCAACATTACTGACCCCCTTTCCCTTCAGCCCCCACCAACCAGTCCGATCACGGGCTCCTCCCCCTCCCCTCCACCAATCTCAAAGCAGAGTGGCAGTGGCCCCTCCTCCCCCCTCCCACCAATCTCAGGCAGGGTGATCCCCCTCTTCCCCTCCCCCTCTCCTCACCCCGGACTGTCCTGCACAAGACCTCCATCTCCCCCTGACTCCGATGTGGCATCTCCCTCTGTCTCCCCCCGTCCCCGATTTACTGTGGGCGACCTGGGAAGGTTTGTGGATGTGGCAGAGGCAAGGTGGGACACCCTCTCCCCCCCAGGAGGACGCAGACCGAGGGGGGCTTATGGCAATGTAGCCTGGGAGGCAGTCACTCCTCGGTCAGTTCCATGGCACTGGCCCCTAGAACCAGGGAGCAGTGCCACAAGAAGGTCAATGACCTCATCCGGGCAGTATGGGCGAGTGCTTAACCCCATCTAGCACCTTCCTCCAGATCCGCCCATTCCCAGCACCCTGCATGTCCCCAGCCCCTGAAGCCCAAACATCTCCAAGAGTACCACTGTGTTTGCCACAGAGTCACGCCATCATTTCTTTCATGGCTCCTTCTGTCTCCACAGGAGATGGCTGACCATTGCACCAGACAGTGTGGTAAGCCAGACTTCCGGGTCCTCATTCCCTTTCAAGAGCAGGTGCTAGAGCTGTCCAAGGAAGGGTAGATGCAGGCTGTCAGCAACAGCATGGTCAGGCTGCCGTCAAAAAGTAAGCACCTGTCAATCCTCCACTCCATTTAAGGCAACTTCTAGGGGGTGCGGGTTTTGGGTGTGAGGGGCAAGGTTTAGAGGAGATGTTCGAGGCATGTTTATTTGTACAGAAAGCATGGTGGATGCCCGGAACTCGCTCCAGGGGATGTTACAGAGGCAGATACCATGGTGACCTTTAAGTTTTACAACTACATGAATGGGATGGGAATACAGGCATATGGTCCTCGGAAGGGTAGGGGGCAGTCTGGTCACCATGGGCTTGGAGGGTTGAAGGGCCTGTTTCCATGATGTAATTTTTGTGCTTTGTTCTATGTTCAATGGAAAAATGTGAATCACGCATTTTGCATCCCAGATTCCTCTCCCTCCCTTGCACTTAATCAGGTGTCCTGTGTTGCAGGGACTTATCTGGACACCTGGTGCTATCTGGCATCGTGGCCCCCACTGCAGCTCCCACCCATCCTGCTCCAGACAGCTCGGAGGATATGGGTGAAGGGACCTCCAATAGTGGCATCTGATTGGTGTCAGCTTCCATCTTGCAATTCACCATCCCAGATATTGACACATCATGGGTCCAGTTAGTGGTGAGGCTTCTGGGTCACTCTCTGGTGAGCATGACACATCTGATAATGTACTTCGGGTGGAGGAGGGAATGCCCAAGGTCTCTGGCACCAGGGGCCTACCGGACGCGAGGACTCAGCTGGCCCCAGGCTACACGCTGGGCCTCTGAGGTCACTTCTCCCTCAGCTGCTGGAGATACAGTAACAGAGCCAGGGAATGCAGGAGGGGCTGACGGCCACACTGGACCCACTGAGAGGCTGCCGGGAGGAGTCCCAAAGCTTTCAGGCAGACCAGCCTGTATTGCGTGGTTCCCAGGCCAATCCTGTGAGGGTGGTGTCCGTAATGGAAAGCCTGAGGCAGGGAACCCTCACCATGAGTGGCAGCTCCAGTGATGGCTGAGCCACAGCAGAGAGACTCAACAGGATTTCTGAGTTTCTGTGGCCCAAGGCTGAGAAGCTCGAGAGCTTACAGGAGACCCAGCGAGACAGCACTGAGACACAGCGGGTTATGGTGTGAGAATATGGCCCAATCGCAGAAGGTCAGGGATGAAGGGCTGCAGAGTGTGCCCAGTCTCAGAGGGCACTTGCTGTGGCCACTGACAGGTGGCCATCGCTGAGGGCTCGACCATCACGGGTAGGACACAGGTGGTCCTCCAGGACTGGCAGTGCCAGCTGATGCACTGCTACCCCATGGGGTGACCCAGGGACCCAGAGGAACCTGAAGGGAAGTGGAAGGGCTCCAAGCCCACGCTGAGGCCTTCCAGCCAGGAGACCATGGCTTTGGCTACACCTTCTGACTCTTCCCTTCCTGACACTGGGGCATCTCAGGGGCAGTGGGATGAAGAGGGTGTCATGGAAACATCCCAGACACCTGGAAACCGGCCAGGACCCTCAAGGTCCAGGGCCTCCAGAAGACACCCACCACACACATCACAGGCAAGGGGGGTGAGGTAGGCAGCTGGCCCCTCCACCTCCGATGGACATCCTGGGGAGATATTGAGATGAAGTCGTTGGCCTCGTAAGGTTAGGAAATGATAATTGCACTGAGATGGCGCAGGTGAGAAAAGGGCTACGTTAGTTAAGTAGATCTTTAAACACCTTAACAATTCACAGTCACATGTTGTTATGTTGGAAAATATTATTTAAACATTATTATTGTAATCATTATGCATTTCTTCACCACCCACCTGTGACCAATTTGTCCCAGATTTGTTTCAAATACAAATCCTCTTCCATCGCCGGTCACCGGAGGGACGTGGGTGATGGAGGAGGGCTGGGGGCGGGGGGGGGGGTGAGGGGGGTGGCGGTGGGGGGAACCAGGGCTGGGGGGGATCAGGGCTGGGGGGGGCAGGGCTGGGGGGGCAGGGGGAGTGGGGGGGGATCAGGGCTGGGGGGGATCAGGGCTGGGGGGGTGGGGGTCAGTGGGGGGGGATCAGGGCCAGGGGGA
Source organism: Carcharhinus amblyrhynchos (assembly GCF_965287045.1). Classification (NCBI taxonomy): domain Eukaryota; kingdom Metazoa; phylum Chordata; class Chondrichthyes; order Carcharhiniformes; family Carcharhinidae; genus Carcharhinus; species Carcharhinus amblyrhynchos. The sequence continues at coordinate 139,020,242 of NC_137327.1, forward strand.
TCAGGGCTGGGGGGTGGGTGATCGAGCTGGCCAGCGACCGGGACACTGACAGTGCGGGGCTACAGCACTTGCGCTGGTCTCTGCGCTGACAGCACTGGGCTGCCGCCTCTCCAGCAGGAATAGACCCCTGATTTACGGAGTGAATCCTCTGGAACACTCTGTGATGTACAGAGTGTGGGAAATTCTTTCTGAAATTCCTGCCCAAAAAAACAAACGGGATTTATTCCAATTCTTACACAAATTCGACACTTGGAATTTTTTTGGGAGAATCGCCTCTGCCACAATGGGACTCACCCCCATTCCACACGCCAGCCGGGTGATGCACTGAGGAGATTGGGGGCATGACACCCACCCCCATCCGGGGAGAAGGTCCCGTCACCCAAAACTGGAGCCCTATCTGTCCGGGAGCAGTGGGACTTTCTCAATCCCAGCAATCCCAAACTTAGCAGCGCCAGGAGCCAAATGGTGGGGTGGAGTGGGGGAGGAGGGCGGAGGGGGTGGAGGGAATGCAGAGGGAAGGGGCTGCCTGTGGGACTAAAGGAGGAGGCTCCAGTGGGTGGGGGCTGGATAAGAGGTGAAGAGGATGGTTTGCAGAGACCAGAGTGATGGAGGGGACACCCCGGGGCGGAGGGGCAGAACCTGGAGGGTCAGAGGGGTGGGGAGGGGTCCGACTGGAAAAGGGAGCTGTTGGAGGAGACCCTCTATAGCTGACACCTGAGAAGACCAACCTGCCGGCTCTCCTCTTTGCCTTTGACATCCTCCTATCAGCCAAACACCTGGTGCTGGGGAAGGAAGTGTTCTTATGGGCCATTAATTGGTCTCTTCAGGGCCTCAATCGGGATAAGGACAGAGACAGGCGTATAGAGGGATTGGGCAGCGGGGAGGGGGTTTGGGGGGGAAATGGTAAAGCACCTACAAAGTCTTATGGAGTTCTCAGCCAGCAAATCTGCCCTGGAGGAACATTAACATTCTGGGTGGCACAGGGGTTAGCACTACTACCTCATCCTGCCAGGGTGCTGGGTTTGATTCCTGGCTTGGGTCACTGTCTGTCTGGAGTTTGCACATTGCCTGCACGGATTTCCTCCTGGTGTTCTGGTTTCCTCCCACAGTCTGAAAAGATGTGCTGGTTCGGGTGTATTGACCTGAACAGGTGCTGGAGTGGGATGACTAGGAGAATTTCACAGTAACTTCATTGCAGTGTTAATGTAAGCCTTACTTGTGACTAACAAATCTGTTTTACCTTCAGTCCCAGGACTCTCTGAGGATTGAATTCTAAGGGGCACTAACTTAACAGTACGGCATCGATTGTCTCGTTTCTATCCCTTATGGCATCATGTGTTGAATGAGCTGCTGCAGAATTCAGGCTGTAATTAATCCACATTCGTTCAGATTACTGTTATGTACAAGGTGTAAACTTTCAGTCCTCACCCTGGTAACGGTAAATTGAAGTGTGCTTTTCTCACTTAAGATAACCTGTTGCTATGTTGTGGTGGGGTTGGAAAGCAGCAACCTTACTTACACACGTTCTCTTGGGCCTCATGATGTTAAAGCAGCTGTTAGAAATGTACACGGCTGTACTGTTCATCGTCAAGGACTTTGCTCAATATTACCGTTGTGATAAATGACCATTTAATCAATATCACACCACCTCTGATGTTAGATGTAAATAACTGCCACAATTAATCAAAATAGCTAAACTGCACTTGCCATTTTATTGTGGACACAATGAAAAGTCTCACAGTACCAGGCTAAAGTCCAACAGGTTTATCAAGGAGCTACTAAATAAACCTGTTGGACTCTAACCTGGTGTTGTGAGACTTCTTACTGTGTTTACCCCAGTCCCACACCAGCATCTCCACATCATGTTTTAATTGTGGAATGAGTATAAATTATTTCTGTTATGATAAACTCAAAATTCTTCAGGGGCACTATAGCAATTCTGCTATCTCTCTGGAATCTTGTTAGGCATTAGGCAAGTAAGGAAATTTAATTGGTTTTTACTTTTGCGAAGATTATAGACTCACAGAATGGTACAACAGAGAAAGAGGTTCCTTTCACCCATTCTGGGCCCTATTTTCCCACTGTGATTCTCAGTGCTGGGCAGACTTCAAACTGGGAGTGTTCCAGATCCGACTTTTAGACCCGTTCTCTTGGGAGCAAGAGGAGGTCATCTAGTTTGCTCTGCCATTCAAACCAATCATGGCTGATCATTGGCCTCAGTGCCATTTTCACACTCCACTCTCATATCTCCTGATGTTTGTTGTTATTTCTTTTCCTGTCCCGAGTGGTGCCCTTTATCTGTTTCCATGGTGAGTAACCCTGAAGCAGGTCGCTAGCCTGTCTAAAGAGGCTTACAGCTTGAGGTACATCACTCCACGTCAAACATGTCTGATGATACTGTGCTATTTTGATATATTTTATGTATAAGGTGGGGTTGCTTTAAGAACCAGTGTTTTGTTACAAGTCAGTTTGTCTGGTAAACATGCAGCAGATGCAAAGAATTCAGGTTAATAATTGACGTTAGCTAGGAATGTGTTACTTTGTAGAATTAATGGACCTTTTATTCAGTTAGATTCTCCTGGGTTTTAGACTAGGTATGGAGTGTCATGGGGAGAGATAGGGATGCAATAGTCTGGTGGTATTATTGCTACAGAAACTTATTGCTACAGAAATCCAGAAACTGAGTTAATGTTCTGCGGACTCGGGTTTGAATCCCACCGTGGCAGAGGGTGGAATCTGAATTCATAAAAATTATCTGGAATTAAAAATCTACTGATCAGCATGAAACCTGTGTTGATTGTCAGAAAAACCCATCTGGTTCACTAATGTCCTTTTAAGAAAGGAAATCTGCCGTCCTTCCCAGATCTGGCATGCACGTGACTCCAGGCCCACATCAATGTGGCTGATTCCCAACTACCCTCAGAAATGGCCTAGCAAGCCACTCAGTTCAAGGGAAAATAGGGATGGCCAATAAATGCTGGCCATGTCCCATGAATGAAGAAATGTGAGTTTTTGATTTAATTGATTAACAGGGGTAGGTGGTTAATAGGAGGAGCTAAACTTGCAGGAAAAAGCACAGTTCAATTTTCATTTTAAAATACAAGCAGTTGCTGTCCGGGGATGCTTGAACAAAAAGATGTCTCTCTGTCTCTTTCTCTCTCCAGTGGCTTTCTGAATGTTCCTTGACTATTGAGCTAAGTCACAAGGAAGTATGCCTGTGTTTTTCTCACTAATCTTAAAGAGGGATAAATATTTCTTTTGGAGAAATATTGCTTGATTGGAACTCATTGATAGGTTAGCAGTTAAGAATCGCATTTTGTCATGTTTAAGTATTAAGTAATTGTTAAGCTAATTCAATTGTTATTAGTCAGCTGTATTATTATAAAGTTTGTTTTGATAAAAGCTTCCAGTTTGTCAGTCGAATTTTAACCGCGCACTAATGCCAAAATAGAAAATTGCTGCAGTCCAGTCTGACTTCACAGTATACCCTGGGGCTTCTGATCCATACCTAACACTTGGCTGACCCAGAGTCTCTCCTGCCCTTACACCTTCCATTGGTGAATTGGAAAGATTTTGAAACTTGATACTCAAGCTGTCTGACTGTGTAGTGAACACACCTCCCTTGGTCATCCAGTCTTGGGGTGGGATGTGAACATGGAGCTTCTGGCTCAGAGATAGGGACACTGTCCGCTGTGCCACAAGACTCCTTTTCCTTGATGTCATTCGTAGTTAGAAATCATAACATAAGAACATAAGAAATAGGAGCAGGAGTAGGCCACCCAGCCCTTCGAGCCTGCCCCGCCATTCAATAAGATCATGGCTGATCTGTTGCTGCTCAGTTCCACTTTCCCGCCCTCTCCCCATAACCCTTAATCCCCTCTCTTATCAAAAACCCATCAACCCGCGTCTTAAAAATATTTAGCGAGGCAGCCTCCACCACTTCAACGGGCAGAGAATTCCAGAGATTTACCACCCTTTGAGTGAAGAAGTTCCTCCTCAACTCCGTTCTAAACCGCCCCCCTTTTATCAATAGATTTCTGTCCTGGACATTCTCATTGACTACGCTTCTGCAACCCACTGGGGTAAAAAATTCCAAAGATTCACCACCCTCTGAATGAAGAAATTCCTCCTCATGTCAATCTTAAATGGGCTGCCCCTTATTCTGAAACTCTGTCTCCTGCACTGACCAGCCAGAGGTAAAGATCTTATCCACATCTACCCTGTCAGGTCCTGTCATAATTTTGTAGGTTTCAGTGAGGGTACTGAGGGTTTTGCCCTTCTGGATGGGCAAGCAGAGAATACATGCCCAATCATTCTGGACCCAGGATTCCCCACCATTACATCCATCTGAGATGCACCATTACAGCTTCCACTTTGTCACTATCCAACAACAAAGACCACCCACAAAAACAGTTTTATTTACATTTTTATCCAATGACAAACAAAAATGTAAACATTAATGAACCTTGTGGTGACAACAAGGAGGTGGATGAGGGTAAGGCAGTTGATGTGGTGTATATGGATTTCAGTAAAACTTTTGATAAGGTTCCCCATGGTAGGCTACTGCAGAAAATACGGATGCATGGGATTGAGGGTGATTTAGCAGTTTGGATCAGGAATTGGCTAGCTGATAGAAGACAGAGGGTGGTGGTTGATGGGAAATATTCAACCTGGAGTTCAGTTACAAGTGGTGTACCTCAGGGATCTGTTTTGGGGCCACTGCTGTTTGTCATTTTTATAAATGACCTAGATGAGGGTGTAGAAGGATGGATTAGTAAATTTGCGGATGACATTAAAGTCAGTGGAGTTGTGGACAGTGAGGATGGATGTTACAGTTTGCAGAGGGACATAGATAAGCTGTAGAGCTGGGCCGAGAGGTGGCAAATGGAGTTTAATACGGAAAAGTGTGAGGGGATTCACTTTGGTAAGAATAACAGGAGTACAGAATATAGGGCTAATGGAAGGACTCTTGGTAGTGTTGACGAGCAGAGAGATCTCGGGGTACATGTGCATAGATCCCTGAAAGTTGGCACCCAGGTTGATAAGGTTGTTAAGAAGGCATACGGTGTGTTAGCTTTTATTGGTCAAGGGATTGAATTTCGGAGCCGTGAGGTCATGTTACAACTGTACAAAACTCTGGTGCGGCCGCACTTGGAATATTGCGTACAGTTCTGGTCGCCGCATTATAAGAAAGATGCGGAGGCATTGGAAAGGGTGCAGAGGAGGTTTACCAGGATGTTGCCTGGTATGGTGGGAAGGTGTCATGAGGAAAGGCTGAGGGACTTGAGGTTATTTTCATTGGAGAGAAGAAGGTTACGAGGTGACCTGATTGAGGCATACAAGATGATCAGAGGGTTAGATAGGGTGGACAGTGAGAGCCTTTTACCTCAGATGGTGATGGCTAACACAAGGGGACATAGCTTTAAATTGAGGGGTGGTAATTATAGGACGGATGTCAGAGGTAGGTTCTTTACTCAGAGGGTAGTAAGGGCGTGGAATGCCCTGCCTGCAGCAGTTGTGGACTCGCCAACTTTAAGGGTGTTCAAATGGTCAGTGGATAGGCATATGGATAACATTGGAATAGTTTAGGTTAGAGGGTCATTAGATTGGTTCCACTGGTCGGCGCAACACCGAGGGCCGAAGGGCCTGTACTGCGCTGTAATGTTCTATGTTGTATTGTGTATTCCCTTAGAGTCTGTATTCTGTGTGTGTCACTGCCAATCCTAATGCTGGCATCTTTACAATTATCTGACCACCAAGTATATCTGATCACAAGATTTACAGAGTGCAGGAGACCATTCAGTCCTCATTGCCTGTACTAGCTCTTTGAAAGGGCTAACCAATTATTCTCAGTCTTATTTATATTTTTTCATGAACCAATGGGTGTCACTGGCTGGGCCAAATCTACACCATTCCTAATTGCCTGTGAGGGGGCTTTTAAGAGGCGACCACATTGCTGTGACTCTGGATTCACATGTGGGCCAGACCGGGTAAGGACAGCAGATTTCCTTCCCTAAAGGACATTAATGAACCAGATAGGTTTTTACAGCAATTGACAATGGTTTCACCTACTCTTTTCCCACAGCCCTAATGAATCAGTGAGTAATCCCTTTCGAAATTACTGTTTAATCTAATTACATCACCCTTTCAACCAAAGAATTACAAATCACAATAACTTTTTTACTGATTACATGAAGTTGCTGCCCTCTGATTATCGAACTTGCTACTCAGGAAAACCCTTTCTCATTATTTACTCTATCAAAACCCTTTGATATTTTGGATTTTAAATCTCCTCTTAACCACCTGTCTTCTTAAGGAGAACAATTGCAGCTGCTCTTCTCTCCTCTTTAAGGTCAGAGGTTGTTGTCAATAATGTGTCTTCCTGCTTTCAGACTGGAGGCCATTCATTCACTCAAACAAAATTCTCCATTCGATATGGGCACCGTAATACTGCTCATTCTCCCAGGGCCACATCAGGAGTGAGAAATGCCTTGCTGTTTTTGAATTCAAAACTGGATAATTACATTTGCACAATTTTTATTCAAAATTGTCAGAGAAACCACTTTGATTTTGTTCCTGTTGTTGGAACATCCCAAGACACTGAATATCTTTTCCTTCAATTGTTCCTGTGATGTTCTGCTGGGGCAGGTGTAGGTTCTCATTTATCAGTTGCGAGTGATGGATCCTCTAAGATAAGTATCTTAGCCCTGGTGTACAGGTGGGAGGTTAAAGAAAATAGGGAAATGAATTCTGAGTAAAACTAGAACATTTTGTATAAATGATATTGGAATCAAAGGATGCTTGCAACAAAAAGTCAAATGCTTCTGCTCAGAGTAAGCATTCAGGCATCTTTTGCTCATTCAGTTTGTGGTTGCAAATTGATGCAGAAATTGGGTTGGTTATGCTCTGAGGAGTTTATAAATTTCTAAACTTTCAGCATCCACTTGTATATAGGTCAATGATGATCAAATCAGTCTACCTGTTAACCAGTAAACTATATCTATATGTTAAATATTAAATGTGCTGTTCCTGAAAGGTCAAATACATACACTCATTCAGAAAATGTTGCTCAATATTAGCAGATTGATGGTACAATAGCCTGAGGTTCTGAGTCATCAGCTGCTTTGACATGTCGCTGGTGCAGGAACATCTTGTGTTGCAGAGTGTTCATGGTTTCCTGTTCTCTCGGGTTGTCAGCATTAATCAAGTAATATTGGTAGACATGGCTTTAAATTAAGGGGGGGTAGTTATAGGACGGATGTCAGGGGTAGGTTCTTTACCCAGAGGGTGGTGAGGGATTGGAATGCCCTGCCTGCTGCAGTTGTAAATGCGCCTAGTTTGGGGGCGTTTAAGAGATCCATGGATAGGTTTATGGACGGAAAGGGATTGGTTTAGATTAGTGGGTCATTGTTTTTTAACTGGTCGGCGCAACATCGTGGGCTGAAGGGCCTGTTCTGCGCTGTAATGTTCTATGTTCTATGTTCTATGTTCTATTTAGGCAGAGATAAAGGTTCCCTCACACGGTCTTGCAAAGTATTGGCCATCATCACTCGGAACTGGAGGAGTGGGGATGCTTTTAACTCTACCCAACCTGGCCAACTGGACAGTTAAAATGTCTTAATTTGTTTACCTGTCTAAAACACACCTGAATCCTGCCTGATGGGAAATGTGATTTGTAATTTGTAGCTGGAAAACACAACACTAATGAGAGTTGGATCGCATCTCTGCTGATAAAGTTTAGCAGCTTGGACAAGGGGACATGTGGTTAAACCCTGTAAGAGGAGGAATAGACTTCCAGAGAGTAGAGAATATCCCCAATACATTGCCATCTGCTGTGGTGTGCACTGACTCTCTGCGCACCTTCAAGGGGGAGTTGTGTTGGCTCTTGACAGGAGTTAGAGATTAGAGATGAATAGCTTTACAGGTATGGTCCAAGTCATCTCCTGGACTGTGTCAGAGAGGAATTTTCCATTTGTTTTTGGTTTTCCTGGTTATTTCTTGTCTCTCCCAGTTGATTAAAGTGCTGGTGTGATAGTGGTAAGAAGTGTTTGATCGTCGTGCTCAGCCATGAGTGTGAAGCTTTACAGACCATTAAGCTTTACCCACCATCCTTCCTGCATCTACCCTATCTTGTCCTGTTAGAATAGGTTTCTAGGAGACCCATTTATTCACTCCTCGTACATCAGTCCTGCCATCCCTGGACTCAGCCTGGTAAACCTTCTCTATATTCCCTTTATAGCAAAAATATCCTTCCTCAGATATGGAGATCAAATCTGCACACAATATTCCAGGTGTGGCTTCACCAAGGCTCTTTCCTCCTGTACTCAAATCCTCTCACTATGATGGCCAACATACCACCTTTACGGTTTGTTGTACCTGCATTCTTACCTTCAGTGACTGGTGTATGAGGACACCCCCCAGGTCAGGTTGCACATTCCCTTCTCTTAACATAGAGCCATTCAGGTAATAATCTGCTTGTATGTTTTTGCTATCAAAGTAGATAACCTCACATTTATTCACATTATACTGCATCTGCCATGTACATGCCCTCTCACTCAGCTTGTCCAAATCACACTGAAGCATCTCTGCACCCTCCTCACAGCTCACCTTCCAGCCAGCTTTGTGATATTTGCAAATTTGTGGATAATAGATCCAGTTCCCTCACCTAAATCATTAATATTCATTGTAAATAGTTGGAGTCCTGGCACTGACTGATCCCTGTGGTACCCTACTGGTCACTGCCTGCCATTCAGAAAAAGATCCATTTACTTCTACTCTTTGTTTCCTGACTGCCAGTTTTCTAACCATCTCAATACACTACCCCCAATCCCAGGCAATTTAATTTTACACGCTCATCTTTTCCAAAAGACTTTGTCAAAAGCCTCAGTCGAAAACCTCCTTTCTTCTGCACACTCATTCCACTGTCATCTCCCCAGTATTGGTATCAGAGCCACCAACTCTCTAGACTGTGTCTTCTAACATTTCTGCCTCAATCCATTGCCCCAAAACTAGCCATGGTTTTGAAAAGACAAAATTGTACCCGCTTCTATTACTACCTCTGACAGTTTGTTCCAGACACTACCCTCCCTGTGAAAAAAATTGTCCCTCTGGACACTTTTGTATCTCTCCCCTCTCACCTTAAACCTTTGCCCTCTAGTTTTAGGCTCGCCTACTTTTGGGAAAAGATATTGACTGTCTAGCTAATTTATGCCTCTCATTATTTTATAGACCTCTATAAGATCACCCCTCAGCCTCTTACGCTCCAGAGAAAAAAATCCCAGACTACCCAGCCTCTCTTTATAACTCAAACCATCAAGTCCCAGTAGCATCCCGGTAGTCTTTTCTGCACTCTTTCTAAATTAATAATATCCTTTCTATAATAGGATGACCAGAACTGCACACAGTATTCCAAGTGTGGCCTTACCAATGTCTTGTGAAACTTCAACAAGACATCCCAACTCCTGTATTCAATGTTCTGACCAATGAAACCAAGCATGCCGAATGCCTTCTTCACCACTCTGTCCACCTGTAACTCCACTCTCAAAGAGCTATGAACATGTACCCACAGATCTCTTTGTTCTGTAACTCTCCCCAGCGCCCTACCATTAACTGAGTAAGTCCTGTCCTGCTTCAATCTACCAAAATGCATCACCTCACATTTGTGTAAATTAAATTCCATCTGCCATTCATCAGCCCACTGGCCCAATTGATCAAGATCCCATTGCAATCGGAGATAACTTTCTTCACTGTCCACTATGCCACCAATCTTGGTGTCATCTGCAAACTTACTAACCATGCCTCTTATATTCTCATCCAAATCATTAATATAAATGACAAATAACAGTGGACCCAGCACTGATCCCTGAGGCACACCGCTGGTCACAGGCCTCCAGTTTGAAAAACAACCCTCTACAACCACCCTCTGGCTTCTGTCAAGAAGCCAATTTTTTATCCATTTAGATACCTCACCCTGGATCCCATGAGATTTACCCTTATGCAACAACCTACCATGTGGTACCTTGTCAAAGGCCTTGTTAAAATCCATGTAGACAACATCAGCTGCACTGCCCTCATCTACCTTCCTGGTTACCCCTTCAAAAAAACTCATTCAAATTTGTGAGACACGATTTTCCACTCACAGAGCCATGCTGACTGTCCCTAATCAGTCCCTTCGTCTCCAAGTGCCTGTAGATCCTGTCTCTCAAAATACCTTCCAACAATTTACCCACCACAGATGTGAGGCTCACTGGCCTGTAGTTCCCAGGCTTTTCCCTGCAGCCCTTTTTAAACAAAGGCACAACATTTGCCACTCTCCAATCTTCAGGCATCTCACCCATGACTATCGGTGTTTCAAATATCTCAGCTAGGGGACCTGCAATTTCCTCCCTAGCCTCCCACGATATCCTGGGATACACTTCATCAGGTCCCAGGGATTTATCTACCTTGATGCGCTTTAAGACTTCCAGCACCTCCTTCTCTGTAATATGTACACTCCTCAAGACATCACTATTTATTTCCTCAAGTTCCCTAACATCCATGCTTTTCTCAACAGTAAATACTGATGAGAAATATTCATTTAGGATCTCATCCATCTCTTGTGGATCCGCACATAGATGACCTTGTTGATCATTAAGAGGCCCTACTCTCTCCCTTGTTACTCTTTTGCCCTTTATGTATTTGTAGAAGCTCTTTGGATCCTCCTTTGCCTTATCTGCCAAAACAATCTTGTGTCTTCTTTTTGCCCTCCTGATTTCTCTTTTAACTCTACTCCTACACTCACTATACTCTTCAAGAGATTCACTTGATCCCAGCTGCCTATGCATGTTATGTGCCTCTTTCTTGTTTTTGACCAGGGCCTCAATATCCTGAGTCATCCAGAGTTCCTGACTTTTCTCAGTTTTGCCCCTCACTCTAAGAGGAATGCTTTAACCTGAACCCTGGTTAACACACTTTTGAAAGCGTGCCACTTACCAGACATCCCTTTTCCTTCCCACAGACTCCCCCAATTAACTCCTATCAAAATTGGCCTTGCCCCAATTTAGAATTTTAACTTTTGGGACAGACCTATCATTCTCCATAGCTATCTTAAAACTAACAGTATTATGGTGACTGGTCCCAAAGCGATCCCTCACTAACACCTCTGTCACCTGCCCTTATTTCCCAGACTGGGTCTGTACTCATTGGAATTTAGAAGGATGAGGGGGGATCTTATAGAGACATATAAGATAATGAAGGGGATGGATAGGGTCGAGGTAGAGAGATTCTTCCCACTTAGAAAGGACAGCAGGACTAGAGGGCACAGCCTCAAGATAAGGGCAGGGTGGGGGGGAGTGCAGTTTAGATCGGAGTTGAGGAGGAACTTCTTCACTCAAAGGGTGGTGAATCTCTGGAATTCTCTGCCCATTGAAGTGGTGGAGGCTGCCTCGCTGAATATATTTAAGTCTCGGGTAGATAGGTTTCTGATAGACAGGGGAATTAAGGGTTATGGGGAGAAAGCGGGAAAGTGGAACTGATCCACTTCAGATCAGCCATGATTTTATTGAATGGCGGGGCAGGCTCGAAGGGCTAGATGGCCTACTCCTGCTCCTATTTCTTATGTTCTCATGTTCTTATTAAGAGGTCAAGTTTTTCCCCCCTCTCTGGTTGGGCCATCCACATACTGAATGAGAAATTCCTCCTGAATACACTCAACAAATTTCTCTCTATCCAACCCTCTAATACTATGGCTGTCCCAGTCAGTGTTGGGAAAATTAAAATCTCTGACTGTTACCACCCTATTTTTCTTGGAGTTATCTGTAATCTCCTTACATATTTGTTCCTCAATTTCCTGCTATTTGGAGGCCTACAGCACAACCCTATCAAAGTGACTTCACCTTTCAATGGAAGGAAGTAAATTTGGATCAACATAGACACCTATCGGTGAGGGAGAAGTTTGTTCGATTAGACCAATACCTCATCATCCAAAGCAGTTCTGCTTTCGGGCCGTATTTAAGGAAATTTCTATGCAATTTCTCCGACCCAAGAATGAAGCCAATGACATTGCCCTTGATTTCAATGCTATGTCCTCTATCCAATTCTGATATGACATCTTGGGACAGGGGAATTTTAACTCTTTCCACCTAACTGGTTAAATACCGGCAGGCTGAGATAACAGCTTAAATCCAACGGATGATAACAGCTTTTCCTCTGACATTACGGCCAGTCATATTATGTATAAAACTCTTGAGATTACTAATTAAAATCTCCAATGTGCAGTAAAATCTCCATCATCTATTCAAATCTAACTGAGTATTACAGTTCTGTGATTTCCAATTACAGTCTTATCATAAAGTCCTTGAGATTAAATTATTGGTAACCATGGCATTCCATCACATGCACTGCTGTGAGAAATTCGACGTAGGAAAGGTTAAGCTGACATTTGCAATTTCTAAAACCATCTTGTACATTCAGTTGTATTTTTTTCCTTTAAAATGATTTGGGTGACGCGGATTTGATTGGTTCAATTGAAAGGATGTAAACTCAAAGACTTGAAGGTAGTGAAGGTCAAACATTGTTTATCTAAACGGCTCTTCAAAAGTTGGAAGGAAGTTTTTAGTGGGACTTTCTCGAAGGTTCCAGAGAGTCCAAAGAGATTTCAGAGGCATTATTGAACATAAGAACAGAAGAAATAGGAGCAAGAGTAGACCACTGGCCCTTCTCCACCATTCCATAGGATCATGGCTAACTTTATCATGACCTCAACTCTACTTTCCTCCCTGCACGCCCCCCATCCCCCACCCCCCAATCCAAACCTTCCTTATGGACAAACACCTGTCTAATTTGACTTTGTATATATTCTGTAACCCAGCCTCCAATATTCTTAAAGATAGAAAAATTCCAAAGATTAATGGCCCTCTCAGAGAAGAAATTTCTCCTCCTCTCCATCTTTAACGGAAGATCCCTAAAACCATGCCCCCAGCTCAAGGTTTCTTCAGGAAAGGAAACATCCTCTTAGCATTTACCCTGTCGAGCCCTCTTAGGATCTTACAGCTTTCAACAAGATCACCTCTGATTCTTCCAAACTCCACTGAGTGCCTGCTCAATCTTTCCTCGTAAGACAATCATTTCATCCCAAGAATCAGCCTCATAAACTACCTACAAGGGAAATACTTCCTCCCCCTCCCCACCACACACCACCGCCCCCCCCCCCCCATTAGATAAGGAGACCACGATTAGACGCTGGATGTGAAATTGGACGGAGTTACAATGGGAAGGATTTTTGTTGGTTATTTTTATTGCAGGATTTTAGCCAAGAGGAAGCTGTGATAGGACATAGCAATTGGATTAAAATATGCAGAACTGTGGGGTTATGATGGTGATAGAAAGATGGACAGTAGAAAACCTGTCTGGAGGGAAGGGGTATTAAATTCCTCCTCCATGCCTCTTTAAGAGGTGGCCTCCACTTGCCTGGTGAGAAGAGCTACACTCAGTATTGGAGAGGATACAATGGATTCGCTATGATTTGCAGATGCTTTCCAGGCAGTATTGTAGATCTCCCCACTAAGTGGCCCAGACAGCGGAGGCGTTATGTGAAACTGTGGATGTTTGCTCCACAGCGTCCGTGCACTGTCCTCCTACGGGCAAGTGATGGAGGTCAGCAATCAGCCACATTTATAAAGCTATCTCTTTTGGTAACACAAAGGCAGCAGGAGTGGCACCCTGCCTCATGGGCATTCACTGATATGATGGTCTGGTCACGGCTGTGTATCAGTGGGACATTAATGCAGTGGAATCCTTTGCAGATACTGAACATCTCCATGTTCACAGAGGGGACCCACATGTGTGCAGTCAGTGGCTGTCTGCACAGTTTCCCCAAAGAAAGCCATGTTCCTCTTGCTTCTCTCTTTTAACCAGAGAAGACGATGAAGTCCCTACTTCCTGTGTACAGGGTGTCTGACACCTCTCAGTGTGCTAACCGACAGTAAACTGGCATAGGTGGGAAATCTGGCCCAGGTCCAGGGTAGATGTTAACCACATTGACACCCATATCAAGAATAGAAGTTAAGAGTGATTGTGATCTCAACAGTGAGTGGTCCTTGTCCCACTGAGGGGTTACTGGTGCTGTTGAAGAAAGTGGCATTGTTCTGTAAACACCACCTTAATAATAAGTGGCTTGAAACACTACTAGCTAAATAGATTCCTGATAAGCAACAGGAGCAAGGTTATCGGGGGCAGGTAGAAATGAGATTACAGTCACATCAACCGTGTTCTTATTGAATGGAGAAGCAGAACTCCAGGGCTGAGTGGCCTAGTCTTGTTCCAAATTGCTACGTCTGTATGCTCCTGGCTGTAACTCAGCTGGAGAAGGGTTCCCTGTAGACAGTTGGTGGGTGGTACCTTCATTGGAGAGACCTATTTCTCCCCCTGTGCATCATACCCCCTCACAGCTCCCCCTCCCTGTCATGTTGAAGGTCAAGAAGGGACTGCAGCCCTCAGAACTGTACAAATCTCCCCATGGACAAGTCAGAAGATTCTTCTAATCTTCCTGGTCAGGACACAGCAACATTCCTTCGCAGAAACAGCAACTCCTCCAAGAACAGTAGCGCAGACACTTCTCTCAGTATCAAACACCCTCTGTATCCCTCTGGCAGAGGGCAGACACTGTGTTTTGAGAGTTGTCCTGTGGCATTACGCTGCTGAATTCTGCGGGCAAAATAATAAAATGTTAGTGCTGGTGAAACAAAAATCCCAGCATTGTGTTTAAATCAAATCAGGCACATGTCACTCCGAAGCCCATTCTGGGCACGTCACTTTCATCAGCTACAACACTGGCGAGAGAGCCAATGAATTTATGCCAAGGACCTGGAGGTGATTGAAACTGCCAGCACACGATGGAGGAATGCATTTAAATTTGGATCCTAAGAAATCAGAGCAAAATCAAACAGTGGACAAGGAGAGCAGAGATACGATGGCCCAGAAATTCCTGCCACAGATTTAAAAACGGAACCTTTCGTTAACTAGAGTTGCCCTTGCACACATAGATTTTTTTTTTAATTTTCATGGCGAGCTGCTGCAAGAATAAGTGAATAATGTCACAGCCAAGGGATTCAGCTCCTCTGGGACCTGAGTGAGTGAGTGCATCTCCGGCAGTAACTGCCTGCCTCTCCCCTGCTTCACTGTCCTTGCCTGAAGTAACAGTGACATTTGCACTCAAATAACAGCCAACCTTATTAACCTCACTGTTATTTCGGAAATGTTTGAGTCATTATGCAGACATGAGCATCATTAAAGTATTGCAGGCACGGTAAGTAACCTAAAGAGGTGTTATTTACATAAGAGAGCAATTTACTTGCTCATTTTTATAATTTGGTTTGTGATGCAGTCCTTAAAGCTTCAGCACAGAATGAGCCAGATTTAAAGTTGCTTTTTTTTTAAGGTGGGTACTTATTGAACTGCACCTTGTATTTCCCCACTGAATATTCCTCTCCTATAAGCAGACATTGCCCATAGCGCTGATTAATAGCTGCTGACAGGGAATATGGACAAGATTTCAATTTTTAATTAGAATGCGAGAGATAAGTTCACCCCTGGCAGTAACCCATGCGCTGTATTAAAGCGCTTTGGGTACGAACTCCCCTGCTAACATCCAAACACCCGTCTGCATCATTCCTATTTTTTGTCACTCATTCAATTCTAATAATAACACCAGGGAAATCAGAATGAATGAAACATTAGTCAGAGACTGATGTAAAATTCCAAAGGTGTTCTCGTTTGTGTCATTATTTAACATCACAGCCTGCGTCACTCGTGGTCTTTCAAGGCTGTCTCCCAGGACAAGAGAAAGCAATTATTTAGACTTTCCATGGACCGTGCAGTCTTCTGAAAGATCTTCCCTGTCTGTAGTCAGTGTGTTGCCATGGCGACCAAATATGGACACTGGGGCATCAGTCTACCACTGACAAAATATCCTTTTAACCCCTCTGGGACTCATAAATCTGGCATGCATTATTATCATCCAGCATGTAGAAAGCTAACACACAGCCCCTGTTGTATGGTGGATTCTTCCTATTACCAAACTGACAAGACTATCTTCACAAGAACAATGAACTGGCTCCAGAGAAACTGCAGTTAACTCGTCCTACCTCACTCTAATAGGAGGCAGCTTTCAGATTAATTGCTTCAGAGAAATTCAGAGAGCCTGGGCTTAAGGAAACCTCTGAGACTGGAGCCAGCCCTCTAATATCTTCCGATAGAAGTGAAGTTTTTCTTTTATCTTTATCAAAGAGTCAATTAGTCACTTTCAAGGTGTTTGTATGTCACAGGTTGGCGTGAAGTGGCTTATCCAGGGATGATTTTCCAAGCTTGCCAAACGATGATTAATAGTTCCTTAAAGAGCTAGTTTAACAATGCAGTACATCATTCGGTAATATTTATTCTCCCACATCTCGAGCATCAGTCGGACCAGCTGTACACAGGGGTCATCAAGTTTTGTCTATTTGTGCAGCTGTTGGTAAACACAGGCAGCAGCGGTACACACACACATACACATACACACAACCCTTGGTGAATTCACCTGGATGTCTGCCGATAATAATGCCGGCGCCCGCTACAAAAATATTAAGTGTGTTCTTGGAACACTTATCATTCTACAGAAAGGGCCTCCCACGAGCTAGGAAGGAAAAAGTCCGAATAAAGCATCCATTACCAACACTCTGAGGCATTCTTGAACTGAGGAGTACATGGACTTGTCACAATTTACAACAGACCAGCTGTGCATGGCTTAAAGTAATGAAAATAAAAGCATTCTGTTTTCCATTCTGTGACTCAGTCCCGTTCTAATTATCCTAACAAGGATTCAGAAAATATTAATAAACAATGTGAAAAGTGTAAGAGAATTTGCTCTAATACTTGTAATTGAAATACGTGTGATGAAGCAGGTTCAAAATGGAAGATGGAGTGAAACCAGCATAGCACTCAAAGTATGTTATCGAATGTAATTAGTATAGTAGTCAGACTGATATGACTGAATGAAATATAACCAATATAATTACCCATGTAACCCACCAAAGTTGGTATAGTAAACACTTATTAATCAATATAGACAGTAGCCTCCTGAGGAACACTGGACATTGTCCAGTTGTCCAGCTTAATACGTGACTATAGCAAAAAGGAGAGTAAAATAAACACGTTTTCTTCACTAATTGATCTAAGTTAGCCAAACCACGATTACTGTGTAAACAGAATAGTTTGGATAAGGGCAGAGACTGGAACTACCATGGTTTCAAGAGCAAAGAGATGTATTAATGAGGGACCAATCTCAAGCAGGGTAGATAAAGGGCTAGCCCAGAAATAATGATGGCTAAAACAAGGAAATCTAAGGGTAAGAGAAGAGTTCTGAGATATGGAGCTGTAATGTGTATAAAAAGACTGTAAGCAGAATGATTCATTGGATTGATCCGGACATCCCGGCTTTATTGTCTTGTACTGGAAAATAAAGTCTACTGCTTGGAGGATTACGACTCAGACTCTCTGTTTCAAATGGTTAAAATCAGTTGTCGTCCTGGGGAACCACGACAAAAGCATGTCTTGAAAACTGATGCTTTCTGTGTGTTGTTGTGAAGTGTTTTATTATTTTCCAGGATTTAGTTCCTCAATTCCATCGATGGGGGAGTCAGTCACTCTGCTGCCCTGACCTTCCACACACTTCATCATTGATATTTTCCTGACTCTCCCATTAGTTAGCTCCAGTTAGTGCAATTTAAATGATCTTCCAGCAGTTTTGAAAAATTTCTTTTGGAAGAAAGTTTCATTATTGACCTGCATTCTATAGTGGAAACCACGGGCAATATTAGTAAAGAGAAAGTCCCTGAGAGTGTAAACAAACATTTGCACTGCAGGTTATGTTGATTCAAAAAATGGTATAATCTCAGTTCAATCCTTTTGTGTAGCATTTGGAAATTTTACACTTAGTTTCAGTGTGACTATGTGGATCAAACATGATCAACTTTTCACTTTTCATTAGTACAATATAATTTTAGCTCGAGACTTAGATGTAACAACTTAATTTGTGTTAATCTGATTCCTCAGAGAATATTGTTTATGTGGCCTTTAATTCATGCTACTGCCCTCCCCTTGCACCCCACCCCCAGCACAGCATTGCAGCTTTCATCATCGGAACCATCAATATGCCAAGGACAACTTTGGAATAACTGCCGCCTATCTATCATAAGAATACCACAATTTCACGTGGATGTGCATCCCAACTCCTTGTGCACCAAAGTCTTTCAACAACTCAGGGTGACCTGCTAACAAATCTATCGTCACACACTACTGAAGGAAATGCTTTCCTACATAGAAGGGATCTCATGTTACACAGGGCGGCACGTGGCCCAGTGGTGAACACTGCTGCCTCAGAATGCCAGGGACCTGGGTTCAATTCCTGGCATGGGTCACTGTCCGTGTGGAGTCTGCACGTTCTCTCTGTGCCTGTGTGGGTTTCCTCTGGTTTCCTCCCACAGTCTGAAAGATGTGCTGGTTAGGTGCATTGGCCATGCTAAATTCTCCCTCAGTGTTACCCAAACAGGCGCTGGAGTGTGGCACTAGGGCACTTTCACAGTAACTTCATTGCAGTAAGTCTACCTACAACACTAATAAATAAACTTTAAAAAATAGACTTCAGCAATCATCAACATCTGTCTCTTTTCAATAGTACAAAGTGACAGCCAACAGGAGAGAGATGTCTATCAGAGAAGGGAGTACAGCTGCGGTTCAGTGGGTCACATCCTCCACATCCTCCAACTACAGGGCAAGTTCTTGTGTGGAGATGAAGGAAGAGCAGTGATGTCTAGCCCCCTGGATCAAGGCTAGTACATCACTGCTGTAAGCATTCACATTACTGCCTACTCACTGGTAACAGCAGTAAGTTACTAATCAACATACAGTTGAATTCAATGTCAGCTTTTATGAAACCTAGCTCCAGCTGTGCATGGCTTAAAGTAATGAAAATAAAAGCATTTTCCATTCTGTGACTCACTCCCGTTCTAATTATCAAAGCAAGGATTCAGAAAATGTTCTGAAATGAAATCTAGCTCCAGGAACGAAGGTTAGGTCGATGGTTTCTGGGGCTTCATTGAAAGGTTGATGGTTTGGTACTTGTTGGATGCTGGTCTTTTAAAGAGAATTGTATATTATAGCCGAGAGAATGTACATTATTGTGCTGGTGTTTTTGATTCACTTTCCCGGGTATCAAACAGTCCAAAATATCACAACTGCAGACTTTGCAGTTCATGATTTTGCGATCTTTTGCATTAGAAGAAGACTCCATAAACAAAATTATCCACACACCAGTGTGAATTAATCATCACTGGGTGTTTCTGCAATTTGCACTTGTTTGCAAGCCTTTGACAAGGTTTAAAAAAGAATTAAACTGGGCCCATCCATTTTAAAAGCTTTGAATGTATTTTTCTTTCAGATTTACTCAGAAATTCACTGCTGTAGCCTAATCGAATTAGGAAATAGATTTGCATAACCTTTAAAAGCCAATTTGAGTAATTTAAATTCTGGTTACTCACTGGTGTTGGGTTGACATTGATTAAAATTCCTTACTTTTGTGATAAACCCATTTTCAGCTGAATCAATCAAACTGAACCGGTTCACCGCTCTTAAATATATCTTTGTCATTTGCGATGCACATCCAGATATTAATTTCAAAGTAAACCAAATCCACAGAGAGAGACATGCTTTAGGGGTCATAACCCTTTCTTTTGTATTCTGAAAATAAAAAGAAACCTCCTGATTTCAGCAGCATAGAATACAAGTGCCACGTTTAGAGTTTTAAAAATTAAAAGATCTATTAACAAAAAGAAAATAAACTTAAACACATGAAATTACAACCACACAGTTAAAACCCACCTGATCAGATCTACAAGTGTAAATACCTTCCAGGTAACACTCTCTTATAGGTGTTTAACTATAAAAATCCAGTAATATTACCCAAGACAAAACTGCCACACTGTAATACAACCTATCTTCCCCTCTACTGTAGAAATCAAAGAAATGTCAGACACCAGGATGCTTTCTGGAACCCAAGACTTTTGTGGCTTGATTGGATTATTAGTTAACAGTGAAAAGTATTGTTTCTTGTGCGCTATACAGACAAAGCATACCATTCATAGAGAAGGAAACAAAAGAGTGCAGAATGTAGTGTTACAGTCATATTTAGGGTGTAAAGGAAGATCAATTTAAAGCAAGGTAGGTCCATTCTAAAGTCTGACAGCAGCAGGAAAGAAGCTGTTCTTGAGTCAGTTGGTACGTGGCCTCATACTTTTATATATTTTTCCTGATGGAAGGAGTTGGAAGAGAGAATGTCCAGGGTGCGTGGGATCCTTAATTATGCTGGCTGCTTTGCTGAGGCAATAGACAGAGTCAAAGGATAGGAGGCTGGTTTATGTGATGGATTGGGCTACATTCATGACTTTCTGTAGTTTTTTGCGGTCTTCAGCAGAGCAGGAGCCCATACCAAGCTGTGATACAACCGGAAAGAATGCTTTCTATGGTGCATCTGTAAAAGTTGGTAGGATTTGTAGCTGACATGCCAAATTTCTTTAGTCTTCTAAGAAAGTAGAGGCGTTGTGTGCTTTCTTAATTATAGAGTGGCATGGGGGGGACCAGGACAGCTTGTTGGTGATCTGGACACCTAAAAACCTGAAGCTCTCGGCCATTTCTATTTCATCCCCATTGATGTAGACAGGGACATGTTCTCCTTTATGCTTCCTGAAGTCGATGACAATTTCCTTCGTTTTGTTGACATTGAGGAATGCGACATGGGAATTTTGTGCTGGTTACAGGTCGGTATGTTTGCCCCATCAAACTCAGCACTGAATGATCTGTCCACTAGCTGCACACTCAACAGGGCGTGTGTGCATGGCCAACATGAGTTGTGGTTAACCTGCACAAAGGTAGCATTCCCCCTGAAAGCAGAAGTGTATTTAGGTTGTAGCAGCTCGTGGGAATTGTTGGGAAAGTTTAACAGCGATGAGGTAACACTGTACATATGCAGCAGGCCAGAGAGAAGCCTACCCAGTTCTCTGATGCTGCACCAGAGATGCTGGAATCCAGGTGGCAAAAAAAAATGAGCTGTCGCTGGCTAGTCCTGCATTTGTTACCCATCCCTAATTTCCCCTTAGAAGGTGGTGGTTAGCTGCCTTTTTGAACCGCTGTAGTTGATGTGGCATCGGTACACTCGGTTAGGAAGAGATTTCCAGGATTTTGACCCAGTGACCTTGATGGAGCAGCGATAAAGTTCCAAGTCAGGATGGTGAGTGGCTTGGAGAGGAACTTGTAGACGCTGATGTTCCCATGTATCTGCTGCCCTTGTCCTTCTAGACGCTCGAGGCTGTGGGTTTGGATGACACTTTGGGAGGGTTGCTGCTTGGTGAATTGCTGCATTTGTACCTTGTTGATGATCCACAGCGTGAATCGGTGGCAGAAAGAGCGAGTGTTAAATTGGTGGATGGGCTACTAATCAAGCAGGATGCTGCCCTTGATGGTGTCAAGCTTCTTAATTGTCCTAGGAACCCCAAAGTAATATATTGGGCAACAAGATAGCTGGCAAATAGATAATGGAAATCACCAAGCAGATTGCAGCAATTTACATGCAAATTTTTAGATTTCTAAATATATTTCAAGCTGTACGTTGGGTATTCCACAGTTATTTGAGAGATTTATTTAAGTGATTCACATGGCCTCTTTGTTGTTGTGCGTAATCTCTCCCTTTTGCTGTCTTGATGATGACAGCCCTATTTCCATTAACATTATCCTCATAAACCCACGGTAGTTATTAGCTGTTAATAAATTAAAGTTACAGCTGGCCTTGTGGCTGTTTCCTCTCAGTAATACAAGAGCAAATGAGAAATGTGTCAGAAGTACAAATTACTTTAAGGCTCAATAACGTGTTAAACCCAATTCTATTGATTCCAGTCCTCACCAACAGAGAGAGAAAATATACAAATTAGATGCTTGTTTTTGTTTCTCTCCCACTCTTTTGACCAATTTTCTCATGCTTGATTCTATATTTCTTCTTCGCAGCTAGTTATAATTGTTGGAGCGAGTACGTTATCCAGTCTCGCAAGGTTCTGTGCTGGGATCTCAAATATTCACTATATTTATTAATGACATATCATGCAACAAAGAACAATATATCCATGTTTTTCAAAGGCACAAAGTTTGGTGGCAGAGTGAGCAGTCTAGATGGATTATGAAATGACAAGGATGCATTGATAGATTAAATCTGTGGATAAAACTGTGTCAGATAGATGTTGACACAAGTATGAGGCCATCTATTTTGGACCAACAAATTGGTCCAATGGATTGGCATGGTGGCACAGTGGGTAGCACAGCTGCCTCACAGCACAGTTGAACCCTGGGTTCAATTCCGTCCTTGGGTGACCGTTTATGTGGAGGTTGCGCATTCTCCCCACCTCTGCGTGGGTTTCCTCCCACAGTCCAAAGATATGTAGGTTAGGTGAATTGCTCTTGCTTAATGGCTCCTCAGTATCCCAAGGTGTTTGTTAGGGGCATTAGTGGGGTAAATACATCGGGTTACAGGAATAGGGCCTGCATGAGATGCTCTGTCGGAGAGTCGGCACAGACTGAATGGGCCAAATGGCCTCCTTCTGCACTGGAAGATTTTATGATTCTGTGATCTGTGTATTATTAAAATGATGAAACATTAGGACTGGTGGAGATCCGAAAAGACTTAGGAAACACGCACACATAAAAATACAGTAATAATGTTCAAAACCATAATTCAAAAGCCTAATTTTAACTTTTATATCTTGAATATAAAGGGGAACTCATACAAAGCTTTGATTGGACCACACCTGTAATACAAAGAAAAAATAGAACTGCAATTTATATGCCTTTCACAAAGCCAGGATACATCATATAGCCAAGGAAGGATTTTGTAAACTGTAGTCACTGCTGTGATGTCACAGCAGGCTCCAGGGTCAGAGTCTTACAGTACAGGGTGGCACAGTGGGTTAGCACTGCTGCCTCACAGCACCAGGGACCCGGGTTTGATACCTGGTTTGGATCACTGTTTGTGTGGAGTTTGCATGTTCTCCCTGTGTCTGCATGGGTTTCCTCCGGCTGCTCCAGTTTCCTCCCATGTTCTGGAAGACGTACAGGTTAGGTGCATTGAATGTGACGACACTCGGGGAATTCTACACTAATGTCATTGCAGCATTAATTGTAAGCCTTACTTGTGACTAATAAATAAACTTTAAATTTTAAAAAGTAAACAGAAAAATGTCCTTCAGGTCATCGTGCCTGTGCCATCCATCGAACATTGTTACAACACCTCGTGTCTGCAAGGGTTTCCTCTGTGTGCTCCAGTTTCGTCCCACAGTCCAAAGACATGTGGGTGATTGGCCGATGTTAAATTAACCCTCTTGTTAGGGGGATTGCAGGGTAAATATGAGAGGTGACAGAAATAGGGGCTGGGTGGGATTGTGTTCAGTGCAGACTCAATGGGTCAAATGGTCTCCATCTGCACAATAGGGATTCTTTGAGGGTTAGATAGGATGTACAGTGAGAGCCTTTTACCTCGGATGGTGATGGCTAACACGAGGGGCTTTAAATCAAGGGGTGGTAATTATAGGACGGATGTCAGAGGTAGGTTCTTTACTCAGAGGGTAGTAAGGGCATGGAATGCCCTGTCTGCAGCAGATGTGGACTTGCCAACTTTAAGGACGTTCAAATGGTCAGTGGATAGGCATATGGATAACATTGGAATAGTTTAGGTTAGAGGGTCATTAGATTGGTTCCACTGGTCGGCGCAACATCGAGGGCCAAAGGGCCTGTACCACGCTGTAATGTTCTATGTTCTATGATTCTATGATCTATCTATTCTAACTCCATTTTCCTGCACTTGGTCTATAGACCTCTACACTATAGTTCATCTAAATGCTTCTTAAATGTTATGAGAGTTCCTGCCTCTACCACTCTTTCAGGGAACGAGATCCAGATACCGATGACTGTAACACCATAGCTATGACTGCAACACTACATTCTGCACCCTCTTGTTCCCTTCTCTATGAACGGTATGTTTTGTCTGCGTAACACGCAAGAAACAATTCTTTTCACTGTATGTAAATACATGTGACAATAACAAATCAAATCAAATCAAATACCTACTGCTGTCTGGGTGAAAAGGTTTTCTCTAATCCCCTCTAAATCTCCTGCTCCTTCCCTTAAATCTATTCCCCCTGGTTATTAGCCCCTGTATTAAGGGGAAAGGTTTCTTCTCAATTACCTCATCTGTTGCCCTTATAATTTTGTACACTCCTATGAATGACAATGGGGTTAATGACTAAAGGGCTGGGATTTTGGCTGCTTCATCAGGTTTTCTGTCCTACTATCAATTGAAGGATAAATATCGGACAGGACACTGGAAAGAACTCTCTTTCCCTTTCTTCTAAGAATGCCAGTTTGATGCTTTACATCACCTGAGAGGTTTGGTGAAATCTTGGTTTAACATCTCATCTGATCATAGGTCATAGAATTCCACAGTGCAGACAGAGGCCATTCGACCCATCGAATCTGGACTGACCACAATCCCACCCAGCCCTTATCACTTTAACCCGTGGATGTACCCTAGCCAGTCCAGCTGACACTAAGGGGCAATTTTAGCATGGCCAATCCACCTAACCCGAGCATCTTTGGATTGTGGGAGGAAACCGGAGCATCTAGAGGAAACCCACACAGATACGGGAAGAATGTGCAAACTCCACACAGAGAGTGACCCAAACCGGGAATCGAATCCAGGTCCCTGGCGCTGTGAGGCAGCAGTCGTGACCACCATGCCACCTCTAATGTAAAATGATTAGCAAATTCATTTCCTTAGACAGAAAACTTTATTTTTCAAAAGTTTGTTCCAACACGTTTTTCCTCAAACTTCACTCTGTTGCTGGTTTACATGTGGGTGGTAGTATTTTTTCTGTTTTACCCCCTGGAAAATGTTATATAAGCAGATATGATTCCTATTGTGAGCTATGATAATAGTTCATAATAGACAGTACTGACTTTGTATGTGCATTGGACAAGTTCAGTTCACTACATACAGTTCCCTGAAACACAAAGACTTGGTCATTCTCAAATGTTTCCCTTTGGCACGTATAAATGAAATATAATGAGCAGACATGATACAATGTTCACTCCTTAGGGTAATTATTGCAGCCTCCCACATTCAGATAATTGAATTAAGTGTTTGCTGCAATTATAAGAGAATTAAATCTAATTAGTTAGCCAAATGGGATGGTTTCTTTCAAAAACGAAACATTAAAAAAAGTCACGCAAGAGGCCAGTAAGTAAACTGTTTTCATGGGATATTTGTCGATCTATTTACAAAAAAAGCTAATGGCCTCTTTTCCAACCTTATCAGTTCAATGGGAATATAGAAACTTCTAAAGATTTTAATGAGTTCACCTACTTAGATATCTGTCTTCAGAGAATGCAAGTTGGATGCTTTGCGTTGCCTGGGATTTTTGGTGAAATCTTGGTTTAACATCTCATCTGATTGTAGATCATAGAATCCTACAGGGCCGTTCAGCCCATCGAATCTGCATTGACCACAATTCTACCCAGGCCCTATCCCCATAACCCCATGCATTTACCCACGCTTGCTATTTCACTCTGCCTGTTGACATAAATCGGCTTCCATTTTGGGTTAATACCACATGACTGATTTCACAACCATCCATTCAGGTGCCTTCCTGCAATTTCACCATTTGATTGACAGCGACAAGTGGCTGCAGGCTTTTTGATGTGGGACAATGAATTCCAACGCTTGTTCTTATCAGGCATTGTGTACCTGAACGAGCCGTTTGTTGCTGTAAGGGTTTATGTGGTTGAAGGAGTGTAAAAATGGTAAATATTTTTTATGCATAAGAGATTTTTAATATAATAAAGTGGCGCAATAAACACTCAGAACTTTATAGAACTTTATTTTATCTCAAATCTGCTGAGTAAGTATAAGAGCAAAGGGTGATTGGTGGGGGTCATGGGTTGGCATAAGTTGACGCTAAGTTGGAATAGGAGGTATGTAGGGTCATGGGAGGAGTGGTATAGGGTCTTTAAAAGGCCCTGGGCCTGAGTGTAGGTGCATGGAGAGTGTGAGGGAGCATGAGATTTGGGTACAAGGCAAGAAATGGCTTCGGTTGTTTTGGATGTGGTGTGGAGAGTGTGTGGAAGGTGAGAGGGTCAGTGAGGAGTGAGGATTGGAGGGATGTATGTTTTAATCATCATCTTTACAAAGCTTCTGGATACAATGCTGGAGTCTGAAGCAGGCCTCCTTCTCAATTCACCTTCACGCTCTGTAGCCCTCTCATTGCCTCTCTAATCGTCTCCCAAAAAAGATTCAGTGGTTTTGAGTTCTGTGATTGAATTTTGTTGATATTTTGTGTTGATATTTTACAAGTGCGGGGCCAGCTGCATATCATACATTAATATGACACCGAGCAGTCTGGAAAATAGGAATGTTTGAGGATCAGGAGGCAGAATCAAACGTAGAACAAGTGATTATTCCTTTACTTACTGCAATAAAAAAAGCGAAAGGACATCACATTTTATTCTTCATTATTAATATTACCTGCCTCTTGTGAGACCTGACATTAGTGCATCAAGTGAAAACGAGACTCCAATTTATGTAAACGACAATCGCCTGTTGCATTTTCCAGTAAGCAATTTATCCATTCATAAAATTTCATACTAAGTTCCACGCACATTTCCACGATGCTTTTACAAATATGTGCAAAATGTCAGATGCTGTCGTCACCCACAATGTGAGTTGAATTTTTCAGTGTTGAAATGGGCTTTTTCTTCAGTTTTGCTGCTGCCTTTCACAATAATAAACTGTAAATTCAGAATAATAACAATCAATACATTAACATTGTGTTTTTCTCACTTCTCTCCTGAATATGTTGATTCGATACCAGCTGTTCTTCTGTAAGATATTAAAATAATTTTTAGTTATGTGGCGCGGTGGTTAGCACGGCTGCCTCACAGCACCAGGGACCCGGTTCGATTCCTGTACAGAGACTGCACATTCTCCCTGTGTCTGTGTGGGTTTCCTCCGAGCGATCCAGTTTCCTCCCACAGTCCGAACGAAGTGCTGGTTAGATACATTGGCCATGTTAGATTCTCATAGAATCCTACAGTGCAGAAGGAGGCCATTCAGCCCATCGGGCACACGAACAGGCCCTTCGGCCCTCCAAGCCTGCACTGACCATGCTGCCCGACTTAACTAAAACCCCCTACGCTTCCAGGGACCGTATCGCTCTATTCCCATCCTATTCACTCTGTATTTGTAACTGTGCCACTCTCCGTCAGTAATTCAATGGAATGTCACTATCTCAGTCTAGATCAGTGGTTCCCAAACCTTGTCCTCATCTGTCCTTATTCAGGTTTTCCCAACATTTTCCTTCCCTTTACAGGCATCTTACTTTCTAAATACCTCTCTAATGACCATACAGTTTGTGAATCATCGTAATTATACAGTACAGATAAACATATGACTATAATGTTTTTTACTTACCGTAGGTATGATGGACAAACTTGTTTGTTAGAGGAAGAACACATTAAGCTGCGAGAAACACATTAAGCTGTAGGAATAACAGATGTGTAGAGTATAGGGCTAACGGTAGGACTCTGAATAGTGTGGATGAACAGAGGGATCTAGGTGTATGTGTACATAGATCCCTGAAAGTTGGGAATCAAGTAGATAGGGTTGTTAGGAAGGCATACGGTGTCTTGGCGTTTATTGGTAGGGGGATTGAATTTAGGAGCCGCAGCGTCATGTTGCAACTGTACAAGACTCTGGTGCAGCCGCACTTGGAGTATTGTGTGCAGTTCTGGTCCCCACATTATAGGAAGGATGTGGAGGCTTTGGAGAGGGTGCAGAGGAGGTTTACCAGGATGTTGCCTGGTATGGAGGGGAGATCCTATGAGGAGAGACTGGGGGATTTGAGGTTGTTTTCATTAGAAAGAAGGCGGCTACGAGGGGACCTTATTGAAACATGTAAGATGATTAGAGGTTTAGATAGGGTGGATAGTGATAGCCTTTTTCCTCGGATGGAGAAAGCTAGCACAAGGGGGCATAGCTTTAAATTAAGGGGGGGTAGTTATAGGACGGATGTCAGGGGTAGGTTCTTTACCCAGAGGGTGGTGAGGGATTGGAATGCCCTGCCTGCTGCAGTTGTAAATGCGCCTAGTTTGGGGGCGTTTAAGAGATCCGTGGATAGGTTTATGGATGAAAAGGGATTGGTTTAGGTTAGTGGGTCATTGTTTTTTAACTGGTCGGCGCAACATCGTGGGCCGAAGGGCCTGTTCTGCGCTGTAATGTTCTATTCTATTCTAAACCTTCCTCCGTCCCCCAACAGAATCACTCACACACCAGCCCCTGTTCTAAATCCCCCCCCCCGTCCACCACTCACACACTCAGCAACTCCCCTTTCCAAACCCCCCTCACCCACTGATTCATCAACTCCTCTTTCCATACCCCTCCGTCACTCACTCACAAACCCCTCACTCATTCATTCCTTTATACCTGTGTGAGATTGCTCGACGCAGTAATGTTTAGGCCAGCAGCTTCTGCCCTCAAACTACCGCTGATGGGGCTGGTGTGCCTTTGCTCACTTTCCCACTGCTCTCTGCTCTATTATCAAAAGTCGTTTCCCCCCCCTCAATGCACAGCGTTGAGATGAAGTTGTGACCAACAGCAGCCATGGGAGAGAAACTAACCTGTGATTGGAGGAGCAGCCAGAAAGTGAGTGATGAAGTGTTAGCATAAGCACCAGAGACACTTATATTTGAGAGTTCTGGACTATAGACAGGGGGATTCAAATGTTGGAAAAGCAATTCTCGTCCATGAAAATCTGTGCCCCCCCCCCCCACAGGGCAGCTATAATATCCTGGCGCTATGTATAACCCACTTTGGAAACCATTCTGTGCCCAAGTCTCTGGGTTGGCACTGAAATCCATGGCCTTTTGACACAGGAAGGAATGCCAACTCTGAACCAAGTAGCACCTTTATCTACATGTCTGATTTTATCATCACACTTTAAGCAGTGAAATGTATATTGAAAAGACAGGTCGAACTGAATATTTGTTCTGCATCACTTTTCCTCAGAAACAGAGGGTGAGTGGCTCACGAAGAACAAGCTGTTCACAAGTAACTGCAGCAATGAGAATGTACCCGTGAACAGATTCTGGTATCATTGGCCTCTTCAATATTAGAGGAAAATACAGAAAATTTCAAACACTCACTACCTTGTGGAGATGATCATGTATAAAAGCTGATTGTTATCCAGGATGGCACGGTGGCACTGCTGCCTCACAGCGCCAGGGACCCGGGTTTAATTTCAGCCTCAGGTCACTGTCTGTGTGGAGTTTGCACATTGCCTGAGTGTGTTTCCTCTGGGTGCTCTGGCTTCTTCCCACAGTCCAAAGATGTGCGGGTTAGGTTAATTGGCCACGCTAAATTTCCCCTTAGTCTCAGGGGGACTATTTAGGGTAAATACGTGGGATCATGGAGATAGGGCCTGGGTGGGATAGTGGTTGTTGCAGACTCGATGGGCCAAATGGCCTCCTTCTGCAGTGGGGAGGATGATGGGATTTGATTGTTTTGTTCATCCGCAACTAAACTGTGATAAAACAGTTGGTGTACACAAAGAAATCAGCAAGATGAAATAATGATGATGACTCAGGACACAATCACTTGTTTTGTTTTATTCCAGAGTCAATGTTAGATCTTTTTTCGAAGCCAGAGAATGAACGTGTGCTTTAGCAAGAGATTCACCCTGTCTGTGTGGGTGGAAACTGGCCAATGAAAGGGATGGAACAAGATGCAAAATTACTGATGCCGATTGATTTGTGTAACTTGGGCAATTGTTCTTATTCCAATCTCCACCCCCCCCCCCCCCAACTCTCTGAAACACCCCTAATTCTGGCCTTTTGGTTATCCTATGTGTGTGACTGTGTATCATTACTCTGCCTTTGGTGGCCATGCTTTCAACTGCCTGGGCTCCAAAATCTGATTACCCTCCCTGTATCTCCCTCCCTAACTCTGTTCTGCTTTCAACTTTTCAGCCACTACTTAAGATCCACACCTTTGACAAAGGGCAGGATTTTCCAAACCTATTCCCCCTCCACCACCACCAGGAATATCCGAACCCACTGAAAGCCAACGGGCTTCTGGCTGGGCCACACCGAATCTCCCACCGTGAAGCAGCCGGAAAATCCCAGCCCAAGTTTGTTGGTTATCTGACTTACTTCTTCTTGTGTGCCTCAGTGTCAAACTTTGTTTTATAATTCTCTTGTGAAGGAGCCTTGGGAACTTCAGCTATGCGAAAGGTGCGATAGGAATAAAACTTCCCTTTTGTCGAAGCCAGTTTGATCTGTTTGAGACCTGCTGAGCTTCAATTAGACCAAAGACCCAGTGGGGAGTGATGATGGAAATTAGCCCCTGAAGCCTTTTTATCTAATTGACTGCTTATCGCCTCCTTATTAGTAATTTACCCGAATTATCAGCCAACCTTTCAGCATTGGCAAATAAAAATAAAGAAAATTCATGAGCTGTGATTAGATTTATGAACTCGAGCTGCAATTATTGTTATTTTTCAAGTAGTTGCATTATAGATAGTAATAAATTTACATTGTTATGTTCCTCATAAAAGGAAATTTCCTGCGTGTGATCTGATCCACTTCAGATCAGCCATGATCTTATTGAATGGCGGGGCAGGCTCGAAGGGCTAGATGGCCTACTCCTGCTCCTATTTCTTATGTTCTTATGTGTGAAATTGAAGATGCCTGAGGATAGGTGACACGGTGGCACAGTGGTTAGCACTGCTGCCTCACAGTGCCAGGGACCATGATTCAATTCTGACTTTGGGTGACTGTACATGTGGAGTTTGCACATTCTCCCCATGTCTGCGTGGGTTTCCTCCGGGTGCTCCAGTTTCCTCCCACAGTCCAAAGATATGTGGGTTAGGTGGATTGACCATGCTAAATTATCCCTTAGTATCAAGGGATGTATAGGTTAGGGGGATTGGTGAGGTAAACATGTGGGGTTATGGGGGTGGGTGGTAGGCCTGCTCTGTCAAAGAGTCAGTGAAGACTTGATGGGCCGAATGGCCCCCTCCTGCACTGTAGGGATTCAATGAAAGCTTGCTAGTTCCTCAAATCTCTTTGAGCACATGGGTGAACATTCCAAGTACAGATGGTTCTTGTGTCGGGGTTTCATTGTGATAAGACCCTCCTTAATTGTACATCATTGAGAAGAAAACATGAATGGCCTTGGCTCGTTAAAAGGAACAAACTCGCTGATCAATAAATGGAAGAAAAAGTTATACTGCTGCCTCCCTCGATATTCTTTCTGTGACTCTATAGATCTTCCTGAGCAACAATATCACCTGTAGGATGCTAATGAACCTATTCTGAATGGATTTTACCAAAGGGAGAACAAACATAACACAGACAAAAATATTGATTCCAATCAGCATCTTGTGCAAATAACTACAATAACACTCACCTTTCGCTCCGATAAGGAGATCTACTCCAGAAAGGTACTCGTCAACAGTCCAGCTGCAGTTAGAAGTGAACGATATCGCTTCTTTTTTATTGAAACCGGGATAGATTTTTGACCTTACGCAATGCTACAAAATGAACAATAATCTGCAGCCTGTTTCTCCCTGGTTTTAATGAAGTAGAAGGAGTGAAAGTGGTAAAACTTTCTGGCAGTTCATTATCAGCCACTTTGCACCACCGTACACTCATTTCTCTATTTTCAATTTAAAATGTCTTTCCAAATATAATTTGCGACCTATGACTCAATGTAGAGTTTCAAAAATACAAAAATCTGGAACACCTTTTCCGATATCATGTAAGGAAGGATATAATTAACATGGACTTTTATAGTTTAATATTCAAAATGCCTAAGTTTAGATAAAGATTCACAGTATTGAACTGTAAAAGAATTTGGGACAGCATGGTGACACAGTGGGTTAACACTGCTGTCTCACAGCGCCAGGGACCCGGGATCGATTCCCGGGGGCACGATGACACAGTGGGTTGGCACTTCTGCCTCCCAGCGCCAGGGACCCGGGTTCGATTCCCGGGGGCACGGTGACACAGTGGGTTGGCACTGCTGCCTCACAGTGCCAGGGACCCGGGTTCGATTTCCCAGCAGCACGGCGATACAGTGGGTTAGTGCTGCTGTCTCACAGCGCCAGGGACCCGGGTTCGACTCTAGCCTCGGGTCACTGTCTGTGTGGAGTTCTCCCTGTGTCTGCGTGGGTTTCCTCCGGATGCTCCAGTTTCCTCCCAGTCTCCAAAGATGCGCGGGTTCGATTGATTGGCCACAATAAGTTGACCCCAGTGTCAGGGGGAACTAACAGGGTAAATATGTGAGGTTATAGGAATAGAGCCTGGGTGTGCAGACTCGATGGGCTGAATGGCCTCCTTCTGTACTGTCGGGATTCTATGAATTCAGAATATGATTCTTGTGGAGTTAATAGGCATCGCATGAGGTCAGCTGGCTGAAAGTTTAATAAGAACATAAGAAATAGGAGCAGGAGTAGGCCATCTAGCCCCTCGAGCCTGCCCCGCCATTCAATAAGATCATGGCTGATCTGTCGTGGCTCAGTTCCACATTCCCACCCTCTCCCCATAACCCTTAATCCCCTCTCTTATCAAAAACCCATCAACCCGCGTCTTAAAAATATTTAGCGAGGCAGCCTCCACCACTTCAACGGGCAGAGAATTCCAGAGATTCACTACCCTTTGAGTGAAGAAGTTCCTCCTCAACTCCGTTCTAAACCACCCCCCCTTTATCTTGAGGCTGTGCCCCCTAGTCCTACTGTCCTTTCTTGCTTCTTGTTTGTTTCTTGCTTTTCTCTGGAAAAATGTACAAATAGTCCCCAGGAATGTGGTGCTTCAGAATGACATTACCCAGGCAGTGCATCAGACCCAGTTAACAGTAAAGGTTAACAAATGGCTCCAGCATGAGGTAAACTCAAAAGTGGCCTTGATCTAAAGTGATGAACAGGGTGGGGAGGTGACACTGTGAGTGTCTATCCTGTGGTTACTTGACCAGTGCTAATCGAAGAAGTAATTGGCACAGAATAAACAACCGGATCCTGGAAACGAACAGTGTTTTGAGGCAGGGGTCAGGCAGTCCTTGACAGGTTACTGCCTTGTTCAGATGGAGGAAGACCTGGGGCAGAGTTTCCTAAAGCTTCAGTTTGAGAGCAGAATGTTGTCACCACAATCCACAATGCTGACAGCGCTGGGGAGGCGATGGCTTAATGGTGTTATCACTAGGCTGTTAATCAAGAAACTCAACAAATGTTTGGGGACCCCGAGTTCAAATCCCCCCATGGCAGATAGTGGAATTTGAATTTAATATAAATTAAGAATCTACTGATGACCATGAAACTATTATCAGAAAAACCCCATCTGGTTCACTAATGTCCTTTAGGGAAGGAAATCTCTTGTCTTTACCCGGTCTGGCCTACATGTGACTCCAGAGCCACAGCAATGTGACTGACTCTCAACTGCCCTCTGAAAAGGCCTAGAAAGCCACTCAGGTTCAAGGGCACCCAGGGATAGGCTGCTGGCCAGCCAGTGACACCCATGTCCTATGAATGAATAAATAAAACTCTTTACCATCCATCCATTTGTCCTCTGGGATCAATAAACTGCTCCATGAGCTGTATGATTTTCTTATCTAATTGTCATGTCTGTACAGTTGCCTCTTAATAAACATTATAAATGACTTTAAAATCACTTATGATTTTTTTGACGGCCTATTTTGGGTCATCTGTGGCTCCTGAACTCAACATAAATCTTACAAAATAAAATAATTATCATTGTACTCTGATACAGTAACGAGTGTTATACATTCATTAAACTTCCTCACTGATCAATGGACTGACATTAACTTAGGAACATTGTTAAGTTCCTTAGTGTCAAAGAGTCCCCTTAAGAAAGTAAAGTTTATTTATTAGTCACAAGAAAGGCTTACATTAACACTGCAATAAAGTTACTGTGAAATTCCCCGAGTTGCTACAGCCCAGTACCTGTTCAGGTCAATGCACTTAACCAGCATGTCTTTCAGACTGTGGGAGGAAACCCATGCAGACATGGGAAGGATGTACAAACTTCATGCAGATAGTGACCTAAGCCAGGAATTTGAACCCAGGTCTCTGGTGCTGTGAGGCAGCAGTGTTAACCCACTGTGCTATTGTGAACTACTCCACACCACGTGTCAGGGAACAGTGATCTTTATTCAATCTACTCACTCCACACTTCAAACAACAAGCACCCTACACCTGGGTCACATGACCTATCCCCATAAAGAGGTTATGTCCCAACGTGCAAAACAAACTTGACTTTAATTTGGCACTTGCGTTTAAGAAAACAAAAATAAAGCTTCGGGATCAAAATTTGGAAGCATTTATCAGGCTTTGCAGAATTTTGAGCTTATGTAGGTCGCCCACCAGTGTAAAGGACAAATAGGACCTAATGTGAGTTAGAATATAAACAGTAAACTTTTACATAAGCTCAAGTTTAGCAGGAAGTAGATTATGGAAGGATGGTGAAGAAAGCATTGGAAACTTAGAGGCAACAGGGACATGGATGAGGGTTTCAGCAGTAGATGATCAGAGGTTTGTGCAGAATTAGCTGACATTACAGAGGTGGTCTTGGTCATGAAGCCCATGGTCAAGATTTTAGTGCCTCGTCCGTCCCAAAACCATAAAATCCCGCCTGAGGGCATTGGACCTTTCCACGATATGGCCCTCACCTGTTCCATTCCCCTGGTGGGTGGGGTGGTAAAATTCCAGCCCATATGTGGATGTACACTCATCTGGGTTGCAAGTGGTCTGGTTCAGATAATTGCCAATAAGAAGGATGGAGTTGTTAACTTTGGAATAAGCTTCATGTAATGATCCTTTTTGAAGTGTAGCACAGTTGTTCCTGGGTCATGCTTTTCATTCTCAAACGGTTTGCTAACTTTTACCATGCTATGGTCACCTTGAGGGATCTTTTACCCAGACCATTTATTAAACCTAACAACATATTATCAGATCCAAAGTAGATGACCCCTGGTTTGATCCACAATATATTGTTCTGGGAAACTGGATACTTTATGAATTCTTCCTCATGGTTACATCTGCCAATTTGATTCTCCTAATCTACATGAAGAGTAAAGTCACCAATGATGAAAGGACTGCCTTATTTTCATGCCTATATTATCTCCTGGTTTATTCTCAGTCCGACAATATAGTGACTATCAGGGGATCTAAAGACTACTCCCATTAGTGTCCTCTTCCCGTTGTTATTCCTTACCCCCCAACCACATGGATTCTACATCTTCAGATCCAAGATCATTTCTTGCATTAAGTGTTTAAGCATTTTCATACTTACTCCATCTCGTACTCACAAAGCCAGCCTTCCCTTTCTGCCTGTCCTTAAGAAAAGTCACATCCTCTGAATATTTAGTTCCCACTTCCTCAATGATGCTTTCACTCATGTCCTGCAAAGAGAGATTCCATGCACCATTGGAAAACCTCACTCCCAGTGGCGATCCCATCCGACATGCGGATGAACCTGTGTCTGCCCACCGGAGACATGAACATAGTGAGCTTCAAGGATTCCTCACCTTTTTCCCCAAAATCCACACTTTGTATCCAGGATGCTGAAAACCTTAGACATTGACATGTCAGCTCTGACCTGCTCAACCATTTCCAGAGAATGATGGACAACTGGAGCAATACAGATCCTGACTGGTGCAGCTTTCTTTAGGCAGCATCGCAGAAACCCTCCCCGAGTCCTCATCTATGGGGGGTTGAGACACCCAGTCTTGTCATTCTATCCAATTTGTTGACTAACTTCAGCTTAATTGTGAGGGGCTCTCTTCTTGGAGCACAGACAGTGGGTGTTACTGAGTCATCCTGTGTCATGTGGTATGTAACTGGCAACTTCCCAATAATAACTCCCTCCATTATCCGGCCCAAGGACATGAGAGGGAATCTATGCGTGGAGCCAGAGGAAATGGGCAAGGTTTTGAATGAGTACTTTGCGTCAGTATTCACCAAAAAGATGGATTTGGTGGATGATGATTCTGGAAAGGAGTGTGGAGATAGTTTGAGTCATGTTGAGGTCACAAAGAAGGAGGTTTTGGGGTTCTTGAGAAACATTAAGGTAGACAAGTCCCCAGGGCCCAATGGGATATACCCCAGAATACTGAGAGAGACAAGAGAGGAAATTGCTGGGGCCTTGAGAGAAATCTTTGTATCCTCACTGGTTACAGGGAATGTCCCACAGGACTGGAGAATAGCCAATGTTGTTCCTTTGTTCAAGAAGGTAGAAAAATCCAGGTAATTACAGGCTGGTGAGCCTTACATCAGTGGGAGGGAAATTATTGGAGAGGATTCTTCGAGACAGGATTTATTCCCACTTGGAAATAAGTGGGTGTATTAGTGAGAGGCAACATGGTTTTGTGAGGGGAAGGTCGTGTCTCATGAATTTGATCAAGTTTTTCGAGGAAGTGATGAAGATGATTGATGAGGGTAGGGCAGTGGATGTTGTCTACATGGACTTCAGTAAGGCCTTTGACAAGGTCCCTCATGGCAGACTGGTGCAGAAGGTGAAGTCGCATGAGATCAGAGGTGAGCTGGCAAGGTGGGTACAAAACTGGCTCGATCAAAGAAGGTGCAGTAAGAAGTCTCACAACATCAGGTTAAAGTCCAACAGGTTTATTTGGTAGCAAAATCCACTAGCTTTCGGTCAAAAAAGGTCAAAGGGGGTCACAGAGACAGAGGGTAGCAGCGGAAGGGTGTGTTTCTGAATGGAGGGCTGTGACAAGTGGTGTTCCTCAGGGATCAGTGCTGGAACCTTTGCTGTTTGTAATATATATAAATGATTTGGAGGAAAATGTAACTGGATTGATTAGTAAGTTTGCAGACGACACAAAGATTGGTGGATTTGCGGATAGTGATGAGGACCATCAGAGGATACAGCAGGGTATAGATCAGTTGGAGGTTTGGGCAGACAGATGACAGTTTAATCTGGACAAATGTGAGGAAATGCATTTTGGAAGGTCTAATACAGATAGGAAATCTAGATAGATAGATCTAGATAGGCTGGGCGAATGGGCCAGGAACTGGCAAATGGAATTTAATGTTCAAGTGCAAGGTGGTCCACTTTGGTAGGAATAATGGTAGGAAGGACTATTACTTACG
The DNA here is from genome assembly GCF_965287045.1 of Carcharhinus amblyrhynchos. Lineage (NCBI taxonomy): Eukaryota > Metazoa > Chordata > Chondrichthyes > Carcharhiniformes > Carcharhinidae > Carcharhinus > Carcharhinus amblyrhynchos. Next base: position 139,057,519 of record NC_137327.1, read on the forward strand.
TGGCGAAAAACTGCAGCAGGCGACGGTGCAGAGGGACCTTGGGGTCCTTGTGCATGAGTCGCAAAAACCCAGCTTGCAGGTGCAGCAGGTGGTCAGGAAGGCGAATGGGATGCTGGCCTTCATAGCGAGGGGGATTGAATATAAAAGTAGGGAGGTCTTGCTGCGGCTGTATAGGGCATTGGTGAGGCCGCAGCTGGAGTACTGTGTGCAATTTTGGTCGCCGCACTTACGCAAGGATATTTTGGCCTTGGAGGGAGTGCAGAGGAGGTTTACTAGGCTGATACCAGAGTTGAGGGGGTTGAGCTATGAGGAGAGGCTGAATAAACTAGGCTTGTACTCGTTAGAGTTTAGAAGAATGAGGGGAGATCTCATTGAGACATATAAGACGATGAATGGGATGGATAGGATAGAGGTGGAGAGACTCTTCCCGCTCAGAAAGGACAGTAGGACTAGGGGGCACAGCCTCAAGATAAAGGGGGGGCGGTTTAGAACGGAGTTGAGGAGGAACTTCTTCACTCAAAGGGTGGTGAATCTCTGGAATTCTCTGCCCGTTGAAGTGGTGGAGGCTGCCTCGCTAAATATTTTTAAGATGCAGGTTGATGGGTTTTTGATAAGCGAGGGGATTAAGGGTTATGGGGAGAGGACGGGAATGTGGAACTGAGCCACGACAGATCAGCCATGATCTTATTGAATGGCGGGGCAGGCTCGAGGGGCTAGATGGCCTACTCCTGCTCCTATTTCTTATGTTCTTATGTTCTTATATGTTCTTATGAAATATACAGTAAATGGCAGAACCCTTAGGATTATTGATAGGCAGAGGGATCTGGGTGTACAGGTACACAGGGTCACTGAAAGTGGCAATGCAGGTGGAGAAGGTAGTCAAAAAGGCATACGGCATGCTTGCCTTCATCAGCTGGGGCACTGAGTTTAAAAATTGGCAAGTCATGTTGCAGCTTTATAGAACCTTAGTGAAGCCACACTTGGAATATAGTGTTCAATTCTGGTCGCCACACTACCAGAAGGATGTGGAGGCTTTGGAGAGGGTACAGAAAAGATTTACCAGGATGTTGCCCTGATGCGGAGGGCATTAGCTATGGAGAGGTTGGAGAAACTTGGTTTGTTCTCACTGGAGTGACAGAGGTTGAGGGGAGACCTGATAGAAGTCTACAAGATTATGAGAGGCACGGACAGAGTGGATAGTCAGAAGCTTTTTCCTGGGTGGAAGAGTCAATTCTAGGGGCACAGGTTTAAGGTGCGAGGGGCAAGGTTTAAAAGAGATGTACGAGGCAGATTTTTTACACAGAGGGTGGATGCCTGGAACTCGTTGCTGGGGGAGTGGGTGGGTGGGTGGGTGGGTGGGGGGCTGGGGGGTGTGGAGGTAGTGGAAGCGGATACGGTAGTGATTTTTAAGGGGCATTTGACAAATACATGAATAGGATGGGAATAGAGGGATATGGTCCCCGGAAGGGTAAGGGGTTTTAGTTCAGTTGGGCAGCATGGTCGGTGCAGGATTGGAGGGCCGAAGGGCCTGTTCCTGTGCTGGAATTTTCTTTGTTCTTTATTCTCATATCACGGCTAAACGGGTCTCATTTAACAGCACAAATTTAGTAAATTGTGGTCTAATTTTTCTCAGTTTTCTCTATGGGTGGACTTGGAAAGGAATAGACAAGGTGACCAAGGTGATTTTGAAGTCTCCAAGAATGCTGCTTTGTTCCTCTTGCAGACAACACTTAGGGGTTTTTAATAGGGAGACCATCAGGGCTGCCGTGGTGTTGGGTTTAGTTGATTGGCCACAATCTGGATCTTTCTGTGCAGAGCCTAGGACTCTGAGACAATCACAATTTTTGCTTTTTTTAATCAAAGACCCAGTTAGATCAGGAGATCAGTTCTGGATGATCTCAGACATTTTAAAGTCTGGATGGTGTTCCCCCATCCCTTTGAGACAGTATGGTAGTACAAACCACATCAGGTAACTCTTGGCAAACACCCTTTCCGCTGTTTGAGAGAATCAGTTCCAGAAAGTTCTACACTGATTACGACTTATGTTTCATATGTTGTGTGTAGGTCACGGTTTTACTGGCCATGGGAAAACTAATTAGACATTAAAGGGAGGATTGTTCAAACAATGTAAGCTGTAACAAACCGTCCCTTGTCAGCAGTTCTGAGTTAAAGGGTCTGAGTGGAAGAACATAAAGTTACTGAAAACCCCAAATGTGCGGGAAAGGCAACATAATGTTTTACACAACCCAGTGGATTTCCCTGGCAGTCCTGAAATCAAAGTAAAATGGGAACCTTTAGATCATAAAAACCATCCCACTGGATAAAACAAATAAAAAAATTACACAAAGGAGGGGGAAGGCTGAAAGATCAAAGCTTTTTATTGCAGAGAAATTTCCAGGGAGCTACCCAACTTTGGCAAATAAACTTTATGATCAATTATAGAAACACCGGCTGATGATTCCAGTCAGATTAAGGGTTGCGTTCTCTCGATACACTGTCCCACCAAGGAAAATGCAGCTGCTTAGCGTTAGTGCAACACCAGGAATCTGGAATCATAGAACCCTACAGTGCAGAAGGAGGCCATTCGGCCCACTGAGTCTGCACTGACCAAATCCCACCCAGGCCCTATCCCCATCACCCTGTGCATTTACCCTAGCTAGTCCCCCTGACACTAAGGGCTAATTTAGCATGGACAACCCATCTAACAGGCACATCTTTGGACTGTGGGAGGAAAAGGAGGAAACCCACACAGACACGGGGAGAACATGCAAACGCACAGGCAGTGACCCAAGCGGAGAATCAAACCCGGGTCCCTGGCGCTGTGAGGTAGCAGTGCTGACCACTGTGAATGTTACCAGCTCTGTATGCTTGTCTCTGGGGATGGGGGTCCCAGCAGGCAGTGCCTTGCCAGTTAGGGTATCTAATTGATACAATTAGCCCCTTCCCCCTAGGGGAATTTCACAGTAACCTCATTGGATTTTTAATGTAAGCCTTACTTGTGGCTGATATAAAACTTTACTTCAAAAGTGAAGAGGTTATCAGGAGAATATCAGGGAGCAGTCCTGCTTTGAATTTGGGGAGTAAAGAAAGGTATTCAAGATACTTTTAAAAAGAGGGAAAATTAAAACAATTCAAATACTTTGGTCCTGTTTCTCAAGGTAAAGAATCAAAGGCCCCAGTTTTTGCTCCGAGGTCGGGTTTACAGAGACTGGAGAATTCCCACATTTCTGCAAAGTCCATCTTTCAAAAAGGCCGCCCGCTGTTCCGATGGCTGCCGAACCTCTTGTCCCCGGGCCGTATCCAAATGAATCCTCCAAGCTCAGATCAGCTCTGACCCAGCCGAGTCTGTACACCCTGGGTTTCACACTCCGAACCCACAAAAGTCCCACAGGGTTGGAGGAAGCTGGTGAGTGGCCGGCTGCCTTGGTAAAATGTGAATGCCTGAACTTCAAGCATTGGCTCCAGGCCCAGGAGTTTGCACTGACATATCGCACCTTTAACACAGTCAGAATGTCCCACAGCCAGCTAGTGATTTGTGAAGTGTGGTCACTATTACATATGTGAACAATTTAGACACAGCAAGATCCCACAAACAGCAATGAGATTTGATAGTGTTTGTTGAAGATTTAATTGAAGGCCAGGACAAAAGGAGGCTTCCTCACACCCTGATCTTTTACATCCTCGATTCAACTATTTATCTAAAAGGCAACACCTCTGATAATTCAGCATTCCTTCAGGACTGCACTGAGGTGTCAGTCTGGATTATCTTAAACATGGGAATGTAACCTAAATCCACAAACCTGCTGCCAATTAAACCAAGCTGGCCCTTACTAAAGGCTCTTAGTATTATGGGTTGAAGATTCAAAGAGAATAATTTGTCAACTAATATAACTAAAAGAAGGAGACGTACAAGTTTCGCATCCTTTTATCATCTTATACATAACATCAAGGTAGAGAGATCTTTTATAATTAACCATAAGATGGTACAAGGTGGAAAGAGACACATGGGGACTTATACACATATATTTTTGAAGTTTGTAGGCAAAGTTGATAAGGCTTTTCGGAAAGCAGCTGGAGTACTGTGTGCAGTTTTGGGCGCCGCACCTGCGCAAGGATATTTTGGCCTTGGAGGGAGTGCAGAGGAGGTTTACTAGGCTGATACCGGAGTTGAGGGGGTTGAGCTATGAGGAGAGGCTGAATAAACTAGGCTTGTACTCGTTAGAGTTTAGAAGAATGAGGGGAGATCTCATTGAGACGTATAAGATGATGAATGGGATGGATAGGATAGAGGTGGAAAGACTCTTCCCGCTCAAAAAAGACAGTAGGACTAGGGGGCACAGCCTCAAGATAAAGGGGGGGCAGTTCAGAACGGAGTTGAGGAGGAACTTCTTCACTCAAAGGGTGGTGAATCTCTGGAATTCTCTGCCCGTTGAAGTGGTGGAGGCTGCCTCGCTAAATATTTTTAAGAAGCGGGTTGATGGGTTTTTGATAAGAGAGGGGATTAAGGGTTATGGGGAGAGGGCGGGAAAGTGGAACTGAGCCACGACAGATCAGCCATGATCTTATTGAATGGCGGGGCAGGCTCGAAGGGCCAGATGGCCTACTCCTGCTCCTATTTCTTATGTTCTTATGTTCTTATGTTCTTATATGGCTTTATAAATAAAGGCTGAGAGTGACAGAAGGATGTTAAATTTCTCCAAATGATCATTTAGACCTCGAGTAGAATATTGGCCTTTTGGGTAAAATCAAGCCTCAGATCTAGTCCAGGATAGAGTTCAATGCCTCATCTCGTTAACTTGGATCTCGTTAACTTGTCTCTCTTCTGGGAACCTGAATCAGATTCAATTTTTTTGGAACAAGCAAGGAAATAGATTTGGGTTTGCGATTTTCGATAGATTTAAATTTGGGCCCAATCTGAGCATTGGCTTTGTAACTTTAAGGATAGAATAAAAAATGTATTAAAACTGGGCTGGATTTTACCATCCTGCTGGAGATGAGCTGAGAGGTGAGAGGGATGATAAAGTAGCTGTGGAATTTCTTTTGGTGGGAAGACTACCCCCCGTGGCTGCTGCTATTCCTCTCATTCCCAAAGGACATTACAAGAGTGGGGAATAGTGACGGCCAATTATGGTGATTAGTTGGGATAATAAAACCCTTTACTCCTCCGCTGACATTTTAACACCTTACAAAAAGCCCCCTGGGGAGACCAGCTGATACACTGATGTAGCCTCTTAGTGTTTCCGTGAGAGATCTTTCTTCAATAATATTCAATGTCTCCCAATATTTGCTGCTCCTGTGGCTCTAACTCCAGAACCTGCCTGCCATCTCCCGCATTTCGAAAACCATTCTCCCTGACCTTCCAAAACCGGCGAGCCCCGGGCCGCTCTCTCAAGTCAGCAGAGCTGAGAGGAAATCAACTGTCAACCCTGACAGACACTGATTGTGGTAAACTCCATCTGCCGGTGTGTGGGATCAGGACCAGCATTCCCAGCCAACACCTCTTGGCTGCTGGAAAATTCCTGGCTACAGTGTCCAATCCTGAGCATCAGGCTTCAGGAAGGATTTCTCGGCCTTGGAGAGAGTGCAGTGAACTAACTGTAGAGAGTTTTACTTGCTTTCCCCCACATGGGGAATCTCAAAGGATTGAGATATCCTTTCCCAATATCTCCCCTCTACCCACCACACCCCCCATGCCCCCAACTACCACCCCCCACACACCTCCACCAACCCCCCTACACCACCCCCCACATCCCTCCACCACCAACCCCCCACACCACTCCCCACATCCCTCCACCACCAACCCCCCACACCACTCCCCACATCCCTCCACCACCAACCCCCCACACCACTCCCCACACCTCTCCACCCACCACCAACCCCCCACACCACCCCCCACCCCCCACCGCCCGACATGTTCTATGGCCGATTATCTAAATGTTGTGACAGAGTTTTGAGTGGCCGTGGTTTAATTTTAGACTGAACTCCCTTTCCATATCTTTTAAGAAGCGATGTTCAGTCCTTTGATTTCGATGGATTGAGGCCTGAGGATAAAGTGTGTCTGATGTTTGAGTAGTCTCTGGGTGCGGGCAGGCTTGTCCCCGGGCACTGCCACATGCTCTCAGACAAGAAGCAACCTGTCTTTTAAAATACATCTTTTTGATGGAGTTCTGGGCCGCAGGCACATGGAGTAGGATTATTTAACACTCATCGCCTAGGCATGCAAAATGAATTACTTTATCCATAAATCATTTGAACAATACGTGTGGGGAGGGAATGAAGGTTCTTCATGAAAGCTGGGCTCAGGTGGCTGATGCATTCACACTGCAGTTGTGTGTGTGCTGGAGGAGGTTATGACCCTGCCTCACCACTTTCTGACGTTTGAAGACTATGGTTGCTTTTATTTCCTCCCCATCAGCTGAGACTTCAGAATCGTTGCAAGGACAAGGAAATAATGAAACACAATCAGTATTCAATCAGCTGGCTAAAAGGTCTAGAAACCTCTCAGCCCTTCTAATTCAGACGGACAATGTCTCTGAGTGAAAAGCTTTCTGTTGGATTCAGAGTGCGTATTGTTAGGTGCTTAAATCATTTGGAGAAGCGACAATATGTATTGATATGGCTGAATGCTCCAACACGCCAAGAACATAAACATTTAATGATTTTGGTCCTCTTGTATATTAGAAACAGAAGTAGCATCAATAATTTATTTTGAATCCAATGAAATATTTGTTCTGAAACATTTTCTCACTGTTCTACAGGACTTGGAGGAAAGTGTTTTATTTATTTTTCAATTATCTTCTGTGATGTGAATCAACCCTGACAGATGATTGAGGTGAGTGTTGCTAATGCCATCTGCAGTGGTTCAGGTTTCACCAAGTAGTTTTGTTTGTGTGAAAACTAACAGACAGGGCTGAAGGAACCTGTTAACGTTGAGGCAGTGAAATGGTTCCTCTGGTGGGTCCACAAGATAAAGACTAGAACCAGGACAATTAGGAGTGAAATGAGGATGTTTGGTTGATGGAAATTTGCAAGGGTTATTTTAGCAGGCGGCACAGTGGCACGATGGTTAGCGCTGCTGCCTCACAGTGCTAGGAACCCGGGTTTGATTCCCGGTTGGGCCACTGTCTGTGTAGAGTTTGCATGTTCTCCCCATATCTATGTGGGTTTCCTCCGGGTGCCCCAGTTTCCTGCCAGAGTTTGAGAGATGTGCTGGTTAGGTACATTGACCTGAACTGGCATTGGAGTGTGGTGACTAGGGGATTTTTACAGTAACTTCATTGCAGTGTTAATATAAGCCTTACTTGTGACTAATAAAGAAACTTTTATTCATTCATGAGATATGGACACCATTGAGTGGACCGGTATGTATTGCCCACCACTAATTGCCCTTGCAATGAGCCCATTTAAGAGTCAACCACATTGCTGTGGGTCTGAGGTCTTCTGTAGGTCAGATGGAGTAAAGGCAGCAAAGCTCCTTCCCTACAGGATATTCATGAACCAGATGAGTTTTGACAACAATGAACGATGACTTCATGGTCATTAGCCTTTTAATTCCAGATTTTAAAAAGTTGAATTCAGATTTCACCATCTGAATTGTTGGGTTCAAACCAGAGCCTCCAGAGTGTTCCCCTGATTTTTGATTTGATTATTGTAAGTTGTATTAACATACAGTGAAAAGTAAACTTTTCTTGTGCACTATACAGGCTGAGCATACCATTCATAGAGAGTGCAGAATGTAATGTTACAGTCATAGCTGGGGGTGTAGAGAAAGATCAACTCAATGCGAGGTAGGTCCATTCAAAAGTCTGACAGCAGCAGGGAAGAAGCTGTTCTTGAGTCAGTCGGTACGGGACTCCAGACTTTTGTATCTTTTTTCTGATGGATGAAGTTGGAAGAGGGAATGTCCGGGGTGTGTGGATTCCTTGATTACGCTGACTGCTTTCCCGAGGCAGCGGGTAGTATAGACTTCCCAATTTAGTGGGATTGGGAGTTATAGATAGTTCTATGGCCTGGTAGGTATGGATATGATCGACGCAACTTGTGGGCCGAAGGGCCTGTTTGTGCTGTAGTGTTCTACGTTCTAGACAGGTTCAATGGATGGGAGGCTGGTTTGTGCGATGGATTTGGCTACATTCACGACCTTCCTGTTCCTTGTGGTCTTGGACAGAGCAGGAGCCCAGACCAAGCTGTGATACAACCAGAAAGAATGTTTTCTATGGGGCATCTGTAAAGTCTGACTCTCTGTGAGTCTCTGGATTACTTGTCCTGTGACACGAGAAGTCATTGGTCAGCCATAACCTGATTGAATGGGTTTGAACAGAGAACATTACAGCACAGTACAGGCCCTTCAGCCCTCAATGTTGTGCTGACCTGTGAAACCAATCTAAAGCCCATCTAACCTACACTATTCCAATATCATCCATATGTTTATCCAATGACCATTTAAACGCCCTTAATGTTGGTGAGTCCACAACTGCTGCAGGCAGGGCATTCCACGCCCTTACTACCCTCTGAGTAAAGAACTTACCTCTGACATCCATCCTATATCTATCACCCCTCAATTTAAAGCTATGTCCCCTCGTGTTAGCCATCACCATCCGAGGTAAAAGGCTCTCACTGTCCACCCTATCTAATCCTCTGATCATCTTGTATGCCTCTATTAAGTCACCTCTTAACCTTCTTCTCTCTATCAAAAACAGCGTCAAGTCCCTCAGCCTTTCCTCATAAGACCTTCCCACCATACCAGGCATCATCCTGGTAAATCTCCTCTGCACCCTTTCCAATGCCCCCACATCCTTCTTATAATGCGGTGACCAGAACTGTACGCAATACTCCAAGTGCGGCCGCACCAGAGTTCGGGTCAATGCACCTAACCAGCACATCTCTCAAACTCTGGGAGGAAACTGGGGCACCCGGAGGAAACCCACATAGACATGGGGAGAACATGCAAACTCTACACAGACAGTGGCCCAACTGGCAATCAAACCCAGGTTCCTAGCACTGTGAGGCAGCAGCGCTAACCATCGTGTCACTGTGCCGCCTGCTAAATAACCCTTGCAAATTTCCATCAACCAAACATCCTCATTTCACTCCTAATTGTCCCGGTTCTAATCTTTATCTTGTGGAGTTTTGTACAGTTTTGTACAGTTGCAACATGATTTCATGGCTCTGAAATTCAATCCCTCTACCAATAAAAGCTAACACACCGTACGCCTTCTTAACAACCTTATCAACCTGGGTGCCAACTTTGAGGGAGCTATGCACATAGAACATAGAAAACTACAGCACAAACAGGCTGATCATATCCCCACCTACTAGGCCTATCTATAACCCTCAATCCCATTAAATATTACATGGACATCAAGATCTCTCTGCTCATCAACACTACCAAGTATCTTATCATTCACCCAGTATTCTGTATTCTTGTTACTCCTTCCAAAGTGAATCACTTCACACTTTTCCGCATTAAACTCCATTTGCCACCTCTCAGCCCAGCTCTGCAGCTTATCTATGTCCCTCTGTAACCTGCAACATCCTTCCACACTGTCCACAATTTCACTGGCTTTAGTGTCATCCGCAAATTTACTAACCCATCCTTCTACGCCCTCATCTAGGTCATTTATAAAAATGACAAACAGCAGTGGCCCCAAAACAGATCCTTGTGGTACACCACTAATAACTGAACTCCAGGATGAACATTCCCCATCACCCACCACTCACTGTCTTCTATCAGCTAGCCAATTCCTGATCCAAACTGCTAAATCACCCTCAATCCCATGCCTCCGTATCTTCTGTAATAGCCCACCATGGGGAACCTTATCAAACACTTTACTGAAATCCATTTACACCACATCAACTGCTTTACTCTCACCTATCTCTTTGGTCACCTTCTCAAAGAACTCAATAGGGTTTGCAAGGCATGACCTACCCTTCACAAAACCGTGCTGACTATCCCTAATCAAATTATTTCTTTCTAGATGATTATAAATCCTATCTCTTATAATCCTTTCCAAAACTTTGCCCACAACAGAAGTAAGGCTCACTGGTCTCTAATTACCAGGGTTGTCTCTACTCCCCTTCTTGAACAAGGGGACAACATTTGCTATCCTCTTGTCTTCTGGCACTATTCCTGTAGACAATGATGACCTAAAGATCAAAGCCAAAGGCTCTGCAATCTCCTCCCGGAGAATCCTAGGGTAAATCCCATCTGGCCCAGGGGACTTATCTATTTTCATACTTTCCAGAATTGCTAACACCTCCTCCTTATGACCCTCAATCCCGTCTAGTCTAATAGCCTGTATCTCAGTATTCTCCTCAACAACATTGTCTTTTTATTGTGTGAATACTGACGAAAAATATTCATTTAGTGCCTCTCCTATCTCTTCAGACTCCATGCGCAACTTCCCACTGTTGTCCTTGACTGGCCGTAATCTTAACCCTAGTCATTCTTTTATTCCTGACATACCTATAGAAAGCTTTAGGATTTTCCTTGCTCCTACCTGCCAAAGACTTCTCATGTCCCCTCCTGGCTCTCCTTAGCTCTCTCTTTAGGTCCTTTCTGGCTAACTTGTAACTCTCAAGCACCCTAACTGAGCCTTCACGTCTCATCTTTATAAAAGTCTCCTTCTTCCTCTTCACAAGCGATTCAACTTCTTTAGTAAACCACGGTTTAGTTTGCTCGTTTGCATGAATTGAACTGTGATCTGTGATCACATCACAAATCCAAGACACTGTGTAGGTTCAGCACTGGACATCTTCAATATGAGATCAGATATCTGTGAGTTTGCCCTATGCATAAGAAGCAAATTAACACGGCTTCGAAAGTGCAGTTCTGACAGCAGCGTGACTTGTCCTCCTGTCTGTAATATAATGGCTCACATTGCCCAAGTCTGCCCAGATTTATCACAGCACAGTGTGTTCCACCAAATATTGGGAAATGAAGCTTGGAGATTAAGGAGGCAGAACCTGGGGAACTGGAGAGCTTGAAGCTGCCTGATGGAACTGGGCCAGAATCTGAGACCTGTTCTGAATGACAGGCTGGTTAGACTGAGCTGCTGGAATCAGAAACATGAGATTAATGACCACAGGAGCGACACAGATTGCAAACTAATTTGACGATAACGGGGCTGTGTTTATTTCTCCGAGTGACGCATATCCAAACAGGTTCCAATTTTAAATTAGCCTGCGCGCCATTTATGGTGAAAATTATTGATTAGCTTGTGGCGTTTCTGATTCTGATTTTTCTCCACATTCAGTGTTGATGTCAGAGCTGATTGGTCACTTGTGAAATGGGTGAGAATTTCTCCTCGGGGTTGGATGATCTTGTGTCAATTCCACCAATCGCTGCGGATAATAGAGACTGTATTTCAGTGTTGTACTGATGGAGTGCTGCACTGTCAGAGATGCTGCCTATCAGACCAGTCGAGGCCATTCTGCCCTTCAGCTAGGTGTGAAACATCCCACTGTACTAATTGAAGAAGGGCAGTGCTGCTCTCCTGTTGTCATGGCCCAACATTTATCCCTCAGTCATTTATCCACTAAGACAGATTAAAACACCTCCTTGTCACATAGGGTTGAATTTTCCAGCCCTTCCCACTGGCGGGACCTTCCAGTCCCAGCCATGGTAACACCCCCATGGCAGGTTGCCTCACACGGTGGTGTAGATATCAGCAGGATCTTCCAGTCCTGCTGATAGTGACTCCCTGCATTGGGCTTCCACGCAAAGCAGCATAGATCCTGAAGTGGGTGGTGGGGTTGGGGGGGTTGTCTTCCAGTCCCACTGATGGCAACCTCCCCACAGTTGGTTCCCACACAAAGTGGCTTAGATATTGGGGTGAATTTTCTGATTCCACCAATACGACCCCCTGTGCTGTGTTCCAACACAAGGCAGTGTAGGTATCAGGGGGATCTTCCTGCCCTGCTAACAGCCTCCAATGCCAGAAAAACACATCTCGGGGACTGGAAAATCTCACCCAATATTGTTTGTGACAGATTACAGTGTGTAAGTCAGCAGCAATGTTCCCGACATTAAAATAATGGCCACATTTCAAACCTTTTTCAGCAAGTGTTCTGGCATGTCCTGAGATGGTGAAAAACATTTTATTCCCTCCAATATAATCTCGATACCAGCTATCAGAGAAGACTGAGCAAGTCATTTTTTGTTAGTTTATTCCCCAGATGGAAAACCTGCTTTAAAGAGGGATCTCATTCTTTCTGAAAAATGCAAGTGTAATTTACTCCTTAACATGTGTGCTGCAAACACATGGCAATAGTGAGCTGACAATGAAGCCAATATAAAAAAACCCAGCAGGATTAAAACAGGCTATCTTTTCACCCAGGGCAAATCACAACCCAAGGTGGAACAGTGGCACAGTGGTTAGCTTTGCTATCTCATAGTGCCAGGGTCCTGGGTTCGATTCCCGGCTTGGGTCACTGTCTGTGTGGAGTTTGCACATTCTCCCTGTGTCTGCGTGGGTTGCCTCCGGGTGCTCTGGTTTCTTCCCAGTCCAAAGATGTGCAGGTTAGGTGGATTGGCCATGCTAAATTGCCCCCTAGTGTCGGGGGGGGGTGATAGCTAGGGTAAATCCATGTGGTTATGAGGATAAGGTCTTGTGGAATTGTGGTCAGTACGGACTCAATGGGCCGAATTTCCTCCCTCCGCACTGTATGATTCTACGATGTTGAACTTTGAACTTGTTAACAAGGCGAAATCTGGCTCTGCTTGTCAACTGCAGATTGCAAATCAAAGTAAGAGTCAGGCAGTTTCTACACCATGAGTTTGGTCAACATTGCTAATTTGACACCCAGGCAACAACTTGAAAATTTACTTCCCAATCTTGTTACATTCCAGTCCTCATGGAAATGGAGCGATACAAAAGTGAGGGATAGATTTTCAAGCATCTGTCCATTGAAGTATATAAGTTATGATGTTGCCTCAATGGAAAGTATTAAAAGGCGCAGCCATCATAAAACAACCTAGTTTGCAGGGATTTTCACAGTAACTTCATTGCAGTATTAATATAAGCCTACCTGTGACACTAATAAATAAACGTTAAACTTTTTTTTGAATCAAGTTATTGGCTCCTACAAATAAAATGCCATTCACGGTGTTATTTTAAGCCAATTACAGAACGGAGAAAGACAGATTTTCTGCTCCCTCCGCTGTGACAGAGACGGTTTACCATTGGCCCAACTTCCAGTCCCACCAAAATCTACAGCATTTTGTCTGGCTTATCCCGTCCCGCCACTGGGGAACCCGCTGTGGGAGTGGTGGTGGTAGGGGGCCTTTGGCAGCACAGGAAGATCCCGTCAGTGGGAAGACCATAAATTCCCTCCCAATGTTTGACCCATTGCTATGGAGACACGGTTCCATATTTCCAACGCTTCCTTTGATGATGGAGCAGCTCTGACTAAAATTGTTATTTAAACAGACGTATCGCCCTGTTTAGCTCTGGTGGCCCAAAATACAACGCTCATTTTAGATTATCTTTAAGCTTTGTTCCGCAGAATAAAAGAATATAGCCATTCATTTGTGATAGGAATTACTATGGAGAGGGAAACAATTAATAAAAGATATCTTTTCTTTGAAGCAGTGGGAAGGCCATTATGTGCTGTTGTCTTGCTGCAGAATTATTATATTAATGACACGTAGCTGAATGGGGAGGTTATGTGGAGTGAATATTGACACCTCTGCCAATGAGATGGATGTGCATCAGCACTTGCGATGTCGCTGTACACAGCCCATTTCAAACAATGCAGCGGTTCAGTTGCAGGTCAGTGCCTTCTCTGAACCTTGGACAGAGCTAAAGGTTTGTTGCTCATCATTTCACGAGACACATACTGACACAAGCAGGTGTGGAGATTACAATTTGTGTTTCGTACATTTTAGGAAATTTATAGTTTTAACGTGATTTCCTTGTGCTTTCTGTTAGATTACCCCAAAGCTGGAGCATCCAGCTTGATTGCGTCTGGGGACAAATACTGAGATATAAACACATCGCGTCAGGCTAAGGTTGCCAACACTGGTTTGACATCTTTCTGGAGAATTCATTATGTGACATTTGAACAGATGACATTTGATTGTGTGGCATTTGCTCGCTGTTTTCATTTCGATTGAGTGTCTGAGCAGTGCCAAGTGCCAAATAAACCCTGATGAAGGCTTCCTGACCCAAAATGTTAACTTTGTTTTTCTCCCCGTAGATACTGCCACGTCTTCTGAGTATTTCCAGCATTTTTTGTTTAATTTTCAGAATTCCAGCATCTGTTCATTGTGTCAAAACAAATTATTTGATTTTTAGCTTTATAGTCAGATAAGTTTCGATCGATGAGTCGAGCATCATATCCTGTTCTAACGAGGGTGTTTTTCAGCATCTGTTTATAAATCCACACAATAATGCAGAAGAGAAGAAAGATCTAAAGATTAGAAATTATTTAATAAAAATGACTGCTGTGACCTTTCTGCTTGACTGATTACACTGAGCCACATCAAAGCTGCCATTATATACCCCCCCCACACACACTCCCCCACCCTCTCAGCAGCCAGGATGGTAGGTATTGGGGCAGGGGCGATAGATCTCAGCACCATGGCAGTGGCACGTACTAATCACCAATACACACCACACTGCCAGTGCAGGTCAGGTGCGGGGCACCCAGCATCTGTGAACTATTTCAGGCCCTTAAGTGGTGAACCAATGAGGCTGCCAAGGGCTTTTTCCCACCACTGCATGGAGGCCAACACCAAGTGTTCAGCTTGCCAGGTGAAAGCTGGTGGACTGCTGGCCACACAAGGGGGCAAGTTGCATCCTTTTGCGGCTCTGTGTGACTATCAGCATCCCTCCGTCACCTCCATCCAGGTTCTATCAAACCCCTATGATTCCCCTGCATACAGCACTGTCCAGTCACCCGTCACACACCAGGACCAAGCCACTGGTCCAAGTGAGATCCTGGACTTACCTCCATCTGGGCTCTTTCTCTTCCAGTTAGAATTCTTCCCTCCCTCTCTCCCAGTTTATGTTCCTCACTCTCTCCCAGTTTGTGTTCCTCCCTCTCTCCCAGTTTGTGTTCCTCCCTCTCTCCCAGTTTGTGTTCCTCACTCTCTCCCAGTTTATGTTCCCTGCTCTTTCCTTAAACATGTTAAAGAAGCCATCCCCTACAGACAAGCCTTCCATATGCAAAGGATCTGCTCAGATGAGGAGGATCACAGCAGATACCTCCAGATGTTGAAAGATGTCCTCATAAGAACAGGATATGGTGCTCGACTCATAGATCGACAGTTCATAAGAACATAAGAACATAAGAACATAAGAAATAGGAGCAGGAGTAGGCCATCTAGCCCTTCGAGCCTGCCCCGCCATTCAATAAGATCATGGCTGATCTGTCGTGGCTCAGTTCCACTTTCCCGCCCTCTCCCCATAACCCTTAATCCCCTCTCTTATCAAGAACCCATCAACCCGCTTCTTAAAAATATTTAGCGAGGCAGCCTCCACCACTTCAACGGGCAGAGAATTCCAGAGATTCACCACCCTTTGAGTGAAGAAGTTCCTCCTCAACTCCGTTCTAAACCGCCTCCCCTTTATCTTGAGGCTGTGCCCCCTAGTCCTACTGTCTTTTTTGAGCGGGAAGAGTCTCTCCACCTCTATCCTATCCATCCCATTCATCATCTTATACGCCTCAATGAGATCTCCCCTCATTCTTCTAAACTCTAACGAGTACAAGCCTAGTTTATTCAGCCTCTCCTCATAGCTCAATCCCCTCAACTCCGGTATCAGCCTAGTAAACCTCCTCTGCACTCCCTCCAAGGCCAAAATATCCTTGCGCAGGTGCGGCGCCCAAAACTGCACACAGTACTCCAGCTGCGGCCTCACCAATGCCCTATACAGCTGCAGCAAGACCTCCCTACTTTTATATTCAATCCCCCTCGCTATGAAGGCCAGCATCCCATTCGCCTTCCTGACCACCTGCTGCACCTGCAAGCTGGGTTTTTGCGATTCATGCACAAGGACCCCGAGGTCCCTCTGCACCGTCGCCTGCTGCAGTTTTTCGCCACGTAAGTAATAGTCCTTCCTACCATTCTTCCTACCAAAGTGGACCACCTCACACTTGCCAACATTAAATTCCATTTGCCATTTCCTGGCCCATTCGCCCAGCCTATCTAGATCCTTCTGCAGACTCTCCACACCCTCCGCACAATTTGCCGTTCCCCCAATCTTGGTGTCATCAGCAAATTTCGACACCCTGCACTCGGTTCCCTCCTCCAGATCATCTATATAAATGGTAAATAGCTGAGGCCCCAGCACCGACCCCTGGGGCACCCCACTAGTCACCATCCGCCAATCCGAATAGCACCCATTGACCCCCACTCTCTGCCTCCTATTTGACAACCAATCCTCTATCCACGCTAACACCCTACCCCCAACTCCATGTCCCCTGACCTTCTGCAATAACCTCTTGTGAGGTACCTTGTCAAACGCCTTCTGAAAATCCAGAAAGACCACATCCACCGGCTCTCCTCTATCCACTGCCCTAGACACATCCTCATAGAACTCCAGTAAATTTGTCAGACACGACTTCCCTTTAATGAAACCGTGTTGCGTCCGCCCTATCAAGCAATTCCCTTCAAGATGCCTCGCAATTTCCTGCTTAATGATGGATTCTAACATTTTACCTACCACAGACGTTAAACTAACCGGCCTATAATTCCCCGCCTTTTGCCTGGCACCCTTCTTAAACAACGGCGTAACATTAGCCGTTTTCCAATCTTCCGGCACTTCCCCGGAATCCAGCGACGTCTGGAAAATAACCACCAAGGCATCCACTATCACCTCCGCCATTTCTTTCAGAACCCTCGGATGCATTCCATCCGGTCCTGGGGACTTGTCCACAATCAGCCCCTCCAGTCTGTCGAGCACCACCTCTCTAGTAACAGTAATGTCATTAAGACATTAATGTCATTAAGACATTCCGATGCGTCACAGCGAAAAACCACACCAGCCTCCTCAGACAACAAACACGGGACATGGTGGACAGAGTACCCTTCGTCGTCCAGTATTTCCCCAGAGTGGAGAAGCTACGATATCTTCTCCGGAGTCTTCAACATATCATTGATGAAGACAAACATCTCGCCAGGGCTATCCCCACACCCCCACAAACCGCACAACCTCAAACAGACCATTGTCCACAGCAAACTACCCAGTCTTCAGGAGAACAGTGACCACAACACCACACAACCCTGCCACAGCAACCTCTGCAAGACATGCCGGATCATCGACATGGATACCATCATCACACGTGAGAATACCATCCACTAGGTACATGGTAAATACTCCTGCAACTCGGCCAACGTTGTCTACCTGATACGTTGCAGGAAAGGATGCCCCGAAGCATGGTACATTGGGGAGACCATGCAGATGCTACGACAATGGATGAATGAACATCGCTCGACAATCACCAGGCAAGACTGTTCCCTTCCTGTTGGCGAACACTTCAGCGCTCACAGGCATTCGGCCTCTGATCTTCGGGTAAGCATTCTCCAAGGCGGCTTTCACAACACACGACAGCGCAGAGTCGCTGAACAGAGACTGATAGCCAAGTTCCGCACACATGAGGATGGTCTCAACAGGGATCTTGGGTTCATGTCACACTATCTGTAACCCCCGTGACTTGCCTGGACTTGCAAAATCTCACTAACTGTTCTGTGTGGAGACAATCCACATCTCTTTAACCTGTGCTTAATGCTCTCTCCATTCACATTGTCTGTACTTATAAAGACTTGATTACTTGAACTGGCACTCACCTGATGAAAGGGCAGCGCTCCGAAAGCTAGTGGCTTTTGCTACCAAATAAACCTGTTGGACTTTAACCTGGTGTTGTGAAACTTCTTGCTGTAAAGTAAATAGGCCAATAGCCAGCATCCAGGCCAGGGAGACCAGTTGCCCATTCCAATAGACTCCAACCCAAAGTAGAAGGACTGGAAACCCAACACCTTTTATACATTTCCTGCACGTCACACTCAAATATCAGGGAATTCTATATTTACACAAGGAGGTGATTGGGTCAGTGGGTCAGCTCGTTGAAAGAAACATCCAATTTATTCCAGTCAGCACACTGCTCTTTCCTCACAGCCTTTTAATATTTCAAGCTTTTATCCAACTGCCTTTTTAAACTTACAATCAAATCGGTTTTTATCATTCATCAAAGCTGCACATCCCAGATCAGAACAAATAATAAAATCTCCTCAGATCTCTCATGGTAGTTCAACCAATTATATTAAAGATCTGTTCTCCAGTCACCCTCCTAATATCTGTCTGTTTCTTCAGTCAAAAGTTTTGAACACTGCTTCTAAATTTCCTCTTAACCTTCTCCGCTGAGTGGTTCAGTTCCAGAATAAGGAATAAAAGAGGCACGCGGGAGAAGGGCCCACTCCATTTGTCTTCAAAATGGTGCCACGGAAATGTTTATATTCACCTGAAAGTGTAGATGGGTTCACACCTTTCAGTGAGATCAACACGCTGCTACCCAACGTGTTACAGCCAATGTCATCATAAATTGTTCTCATATTGAGTGAGTGTTGCCGTCAGTGGAAATATTTTTTTAAAAAGTGTAGATACTGCTGCTTGAAGCAAAATGTATTCCATTATTCCATCAAGGATGTGGTGAGTGACTTGTTACAGATGGTTACACAGGAACAATTAGGTTGCTAGTAGCCCCTTAACCTTCACAGCTTGCGGTTGTTGGAATGTCACCGTGTACCTGAACATTTGGCTCACATACGGATAACCTGCTGAAATATTTCTGCATAGTGGATCGCACCAGAAATTGTGCAGTGAGAAATTTTGCCTCAAGGGAACAGTCTTAACTCCTGCATTTAGTAAAGTTATAATAGCAAATGGCTCACTATTAATTGCATTAATATAAAGGATCAGCCAAAGTAAATATGGGTAGCATGG
This sequence comes from Carcharhinus amblyrhynchos, assembly GCF_965287045.1. Lineage (NCBI taxonomy): Eukaryota > Metazoa > Chordata > Chondrichthyes > Carcharhiniformes > Carcharhinidae > Carcharhinus > Carcharhinus amblyrhynchos. The sequence continues at coordinate 139,076,463 of NC_137327.1, forward strand.
TAGCACAGTGGTTAGCACTGATGCTTCACAGCTCCAGGGTCCTGGGTTCGATTCCCAGCTCGGATCACTGTCTGTGTGGAGTTTGCACGTTCTCCTTGTGTCTGCGTGGGTTTTCTCCGGGTGCTCCGGTTTCTTCCCACAGTCCAAAGATGTGCAGGTTAGGCTGATTGGCCATGCTAAGAAATTGCCCCTTAGTGTCCAGGGATGTGTAGGTTAGAGGGATTAGTGGATATAATGTGTGGGGATATGGGGGTAGGGCCTGGGTGGGATTGTGTTCGGTGCAGACTCGAAGGGCATCTTTCTGCACTGTAGGGTTCTATGATCTATGTCAATAATCCATTGCTTCTTCAGTAGAGCTGGTTTGGAATGCTTTTGTTTAAACGTGTGGTGATGTGAGTTATCATTGAGATGTACCTCTGTTACTTTTCTTTGACATAAAATGTGTCTCTGATACAATCTGCCTGTGGTGACTGGATGTGTATTTGTGATTGTGGATTATTCCATCGCTGTTGAATAAAGTAGGCAGCCAAGATTTATTTTCTGAATAACGAAGACACATTTGACTCATTGCATTTCGTCTGCATTTGCAGGGCCGGAGATTTAACTTTTGTCTGCTTCACCCCATTTCCCTACTGTTTAGTTCCTCCACTCATTGGTACATTGTAGTACGCTGCACTTATGTAGTTTATGCAGACTGTATAGGCGTCCACTTGGATCTTTTAACAACACTTCCACCTCAGTCAGAAGATTGTGAGTTTGAGCCACATTCATAAGAACATAAGAAATAGGAGCAGGAGTAGGCCATCTCGCCCCTCGAGCCTGCCCCGCCATTCAATAAGATCATGGCTGATCTGAGGTGAATCAGGAACTGCCAAAATCATGTGTGGGGACTACATTATTAAGCCAGAAAAGGGTTAGCAATAATGGTGTGATATCTACCTGATGGAACAGGATACCTTAGGCCTCGTTATATCTTTAAATCAAAAATGAGGTTCTGTAAAAATGCCTGTGAGAGGCAGATCTAATTTTCATTGGTGAAATTAATGATAGTAAACAATTAGTGCAGGTGATGAAGTTGAACCCGATGATATTGGGAAAAGGCCGACATTCCCTACAGTAATTTTCTGGGTCTCCCTGTGATTGCTGCCAAATGTGAGCTGAAGACAATGGCATTACATTTCTTGTTAATATTTTAAAGATATCCTCCTACTCACCTTTTGATGAAAATGTTCACACTTTTTCTCACACATCGATACTTTCTCTAAAAAAAAGGGAGTGCTGCTTATTTTCTGTGGCCTCCTCGCTTCCTAAAATGTGATCAGGGTAGATACCAGTTCAGGAACACCCTCACTGAGGTAGTCAAACAGAAAAAGAGAGAAAAACTTGCTTTTATACAATGTTTTTTGTGACTTCGGGAATGTGACAAGATATTTTACAGGCAGTTAAGCACTCCTTAGATGAATGGTGTTACAATCTCCTGAGAAACCAATAACTTTAAACAAGAGATTTGTATTTACAAAGGCTGATTTAATAAAATTACACTATAAAATTTCAAATTTTAAGGCTTCTACTATAATAAATGAACTAAAAGTAACACTGATTAAGCATTACCTAGTAGGCAAATACTATTTTAAATAGCAGAAATAATAACTCTTAATATGCCTGATAATTCACAGGATTACAATCTTTATAGGAGGGAGTTGCCTTTTACTCCCACTTCCATAGGTTTCATATCTTTCTATTTTGCTGAGTGCTAGTGTTGAGTGACATGAAACGTGCTGCCCTCAGTTTTTGGAGAATTCCCAAAACAATTAGCAGCAGTAAGACGGGCTTTAGAGATTTTCTTCCCTTTGTCACTGCCAGGTCAAATTATGCAGAATCTTTAGATTGCCAGGGGAAATCTTTAGATTGCCCTTCCAAATCTGCTGATAACACAAAACTTGTGAGAGGTGAAAAGGAAGAAGTTTCAAGATGATTTTGACGGGTTGGGTGAGTGGCAGATGCAGTATAACATGGATAAATGGATAAATATAACATGGAGAAACAGAATGGGAAAGTATTATTTAAATTGTGGTAGACTGGGAAATGTTGATGTACAAAGGAACTTGAGCTTCCTGATACACCAGTTGCTGAAATAATGCCCGCAGGTGCAGCAAACAGGAAGATAAATGGTATGTTGGATTTCATTGTAAGAGGGTTTGAGTACAGGAGTAAGGATGTCTTACTGCAGCTGTACTGGGCATTGGTGAGTCCACACCCAGAGTATTATGTGCAATTTCTGTGTCCTTATCTAAGAAAGGATATAATTGGCACAGAGTGAGTGCAGCAGGGGTTCACCAGACCAATTCCTGGTTGGCAGGATTGTCACATGAGTAGAGATTGGTTCAAGTAGGCCTGGATTCACTGGGGTTCAGATGAGTGAGAGAGGATCCCACTGAAGTGTATAAAATGCTGATGGCTGGACAGACTTGAAGCAGTGATGATGTTTCCCTGTGGAGTCTGGAACAGAGGATCACAGCCTCAGGGTATGGAGTGGGCCATTCAGAACTGAGCTGATAATAAACTCCTTCACTCAGAGGGAGTTGAACCTGTGGAATTCATTTTTATATAAGGCTCTGAAGGCCAACTTATCGAATGTATTTAAGAAAGAAATAGATTTCTAAACACAAAAGGTGTCCCCGTGTATAGGGAGAGTGCGGAGTATGGAGTTGAGACAGAAGGCAGGATTTTATGGCCTCCCTTGACCCGAGACTGGAAAATCTTGCCTGAGGTTTACAGACCTCCCCACATCCGCCCCTTGCCTGATACCCGTGGTTGGATGGGGCGGTAGAATTCTGGCAAGAGGATCAGTCATGATCACATTGAACCTGCTCCACCAACCAATCAGCCGAATTGGCTACTCCTATTTTCTATGATTTTAAATGGCAAAAGATCAAAATAACACATCATGGACAGGTCATAGATAATGGCCGGAATTTTCTGGCCATTTACACCTCACTGTTGCTGCTGTGAGGATGGAGAATTTGGCGTTCAGTCCGATCTCCGTTCACTGCAGCGGGAGAGGGAGAATCCCGGCTGTGGGTGAGGTCGGAGAATCCGACCCAATATCGTTCACGGCTCAAGGTTGGCCGGCTATTGGTAATATTAAAGCCCTGGAAAGATGGCACAGATTTGCGAGGTGACGACAAATTCATGGAGTTTGGAGAGGGAATGTGTGATTCCTGAGGCTCAATGATCTGAGAACAAGTTTAATGCCCCAATCTTTGATGTGGCAGGCATTGTGAGCAGTAATGACCAATGAGCGCGCAGTAAGTCTGAAAGCTCTGATAACATGGATCATACGGCCAGTGGCAAACATCCCTTTATCAACCCTTAAGATAAATACCATATAACCACAACTGAGTCACAAAAACCCTCGGGAAGTTCTGAATCAGACCAAAGTAATCAGACTAGGTGGTGGTCAGGCATGGTAATTATTCACGGCAATATTCTTTCTTTGATTATAGGATGTCCCAAAATTATAGCATTTTAAAACAAGGTCATTGGTTTTCTTTAGGGTAGTTTAAAGGTTTACTGGTTATAATTGTGGCTGCCTCCCAGCATTCTTTACTTACAACACAAGACAGCATTTGTTCACCAGTCACATCTACAATGATCCAAAACTTAAAAGGGGAGTGTTTGGAGTGGATGGTTGAGTGTGCCACACTATCAATAACCACTCATTACTGTTTTACTGCAGTTGCCCCATTGGGTCACCTGTGGAACTCTTCATCGCCAACGGATTTTATTGTAAGATAAAAGACATGTTCAGTAAAAAGTAACGTCACAAAGTGATAATGAGTCATGGATTCCTGTTTCACCATTTTGATTCTAAATGCTGGGCGGATTTGAAGCTTGGAATGTTTCCGATCGGATTTTTGGACCTGTTCTCAGGCGCCCCCGTACGCACCCTGCCTGAAAAATAATATCAATTCCTCATCGTGCTGTACGAGCCTGTGGGCGGCGCTTAACACAACCAAAATCCTGCAGCTCCCATCGCCGCCTCCGACTGCGCTTGATAGACTGCTCCTTCCCGGGATGGATAATGCTTCCCCCCCCGACCCTCACAGACATTGCCCCACCCCCCACTAACATTACTGACCCCTTATCCCCCACCCCCTCCGCCACCCAAACCGATCTCAGGTCCCTCCCCTCTACCGACCTCAGGCAGAGTGACAGAGGACCCCACCCCCACCTTACCCCCATTGACCACAGGCAGAATGGCAGCGGATCCACCTCCCCCCCAACCCTCACCACCCCCCCCCCCCCCCCACCCCCCACCCCACCCCGACCGATCCCAGGCAGAGAGCTGTCAGACACTAAGCACGCAACACCCCAGTCGATATATATGGAGCATGTCTGTTTCACACTGATTCTGGATTGGTGAATGCGGTGGTGAAGGGGGGAGTGGTGGGAAAGTTTGGCGGACAGCCCATTAAGTCAACTTAAAGGCCTGCAAATACATTTAAATGGCCGCTGTGCCTGAAATGGAAGTGGTCCCAACTGTGGCCATTTTCGGGCCTTGGTAAAGGGGGGACTGGTGCAAAGTTGGGCACAGATCGCACTACCCACCTCATACCCAACTTTACCAAGTTTTTGTGCCTGAAAACACTTAAACGCGATGGTAAAATCAGCTCCAAACAATCTCGAATTATTAAAACATAGAAGGAGGTGGTTTGGCCTGTTGCGTCCATGCTGACCCTCTGAAGCAGCAATTCACCTAATACTACACCCTGCCTTTTCCCCATGACATGTACGCTCTAGTGGACTAAGGATGCAGAAGGAATCACGAGGTAGGCTTGGTAACTTCCCCTGGAGAGGAAGGGGGGCTGGGTCATTGAATATATTGAAGAGGTTCGCGATTAACAAGGGTTATGAGGGGTAGACAGAAAGAGGGAAAAGCAAATCAGCAATGGTCAGACAAGAGGCTGATTCTTGTGCCCTTGTGATTGAATCTACTTCAAGAACACTCCAAGACAATCCATTCCAGATCCTCACAACTTGCTGCTTCTAAAGTTTTTCTTCCTGTTGCTTCTTTTGCCAATTATCTAATCCCTCCATCAATGGGAACAGTTTCTCCTTATCAACTCTCTCCACCCTTCATAATTTTGAATTCCTCCAACAAATCTTCTATCAATCTTCCCTTCTCCAAGGAGAAAGGTTCCAGTCACTGTGAGCTGTTACGTAACCAAAATTCCTCATCACTGGAACCGCTGTTGGGGAGCTTTCCTGCATCCTCTTTAATTAACATGCAATGCAAGTTTTATCTTGAAAATAGCAAAGTATGTGAAACAAAAATGCATGAATATAGTGTCTTCCACACAGAATCATAGAATCCCTACGGTACAGAAGGAGCCATTCAGTCCATTGAGTCCAACAAGAGAGGATCTAACCATTGCTCCTTGTTATTTAATCGCTTTATCATCACTCAATCCCCACCTAGGAGTGACCATTGACCAGAAACTAAATTGGACTAGCCGGATGAATACTGTGGCTACTAGAGCAGGTCAAAGGCCAGGAATTCTATTCCTCTCTAACAGCACTATGGGTATACCTACATCACATGGAATCGCCCGCCCCCAACAGCACTGTGGATGTACATACACCACATGAAACTCCCTTCTGAACAGCACCGTGGGGGCCCCCGTACCTCGGGGCTGCTGCGGTTCAGGAAGGCAGTTCACCATCACCTTCTCAAAGACAATTAGGGATGGGCAACAAATGTTTGTCTAGCCAGTGACATCAACAGCCCGCAGATTAAAAAAAAAGATGGCTCCCTTGAGACTCACCACAAGGCAATGCTGTCTCCTCTGTACCCCAGGGACTTCAGCATTAATAACCTACATCTCAAATGGGACTTGACCAAGGTCTGTGTCCAAGTCACAACCTCGCCGGGTCTACCTCTGAGCCCTCACTGCTTCTGGGGCCATCTGCCCCGACTCCTATTCCAGTCAGTCCCATCCTCCCAATGGGCCCAAATTCAAAGTTGAGGCAGCCATTTTTACAAGTCAGGTTTGTGGAGCCGGGGATTCTCCCAACTCTGTGCACCAGATTCGGCAGAACTCCAGGCCTACAACTGCAACCAAGAGATAGCATGAAGATAAAGAGGAGGTAATTGTCACAACAGAGTCCAGGATTAACAGTGTGGGATCAGGAAGGGGAACCATTGCTCGAAATGGCTAAGATTGCGTAGGTAATTTTAGAACCACACCAAGGGCAGTCCCACTGAGCTGGACACAACAGTCTGATATGGTTGAACATGTCAAAGGTACAGTTGAACATGTTCAGTGTGACAAAGGGGGAACAATCATCGTCATGTATACCGTTAGTGAGTGACAAGGGTGGCACACTGGCACAGTGGTTAGCATTGCTGCCTCACAGTGCCAGGGAGCTGAGTGTGATTCCTGGCTTGGGTCACTGTTTGTTGGAGTTTGCATGTTCTCCCCATGTCTGTGTGGGTTTCCTCCGGGTGCTCTGGTTTCCTCCCACAATCCAAAAGACGTGCTGGTGAGGTGAATTGGCCGTGCTAAATTCTCCCTCAGTGTACCTGGATAAGCACCGGAGTGTGGCAACTAGGGGATTTTCACAGTAACTTCATTGCAGTGTTAATGTAAGCCTACTTGCGACTAATAAATAAAATTTACACTTAAGCTTAAAATATTTCAGTGCCCTGGCCAGCTGATTGGACTGTTGGAAACCAGGAGATGTGGGAGAGATGGACACAAACCTGGGAGCTGACGACAGGATCTTAGAGATTTGGAGAAGGAAGAGAGATTGGATGGTGATCTCTAAAGATAGCAATAAAAAACAGCTGGTTAACCAACCAGCAGGGCATTTCCACAAGCACGTCAGCTGCTGCAGTCAGCAGACTTGGCAATGATTTAAGCACTTAGCAAGAATGGTAATTTGAAAGGTTTAGCAAAAAAAAGGAGTTAAAGAATTAGTAAATGAATGGATTTTAAAGGCTTAGCTAAATCTTCACCTGCAGCTGAACCCTGTTTCTGGTCACTCACTTTACACTTGTCGATGCTTTGGTAGATCACTATCCTGATGTCTGCCTGGAACAAAATCAAAATCCCAGTAATTGGATTCTTCCTCACCCAGAGAGCAGGAGAAAGTGAGATAGAACATAGAACATAGAACATAGAACATAGAACATTACAGCACAGAACAGGCCCTTCGGCCCACGATGTTGCGCCGACCAGTTACAAAACAATGACCCTCTAACCTAAACCAATCCCTTCTCGTCCATAAATAGGAATGGAAATGGTTTGGAGAAGGTTTTCACTGATGACAGATTAAAGTTAGATTAACTGCAGGCACACAGGGCCCGAGTGCTGCTGTCATTTCCCACTGACATGTTCTTACTGTGATATAATGCCCTGGGCTATGAGAGGAGGCGTGCCATAGTGGTATTACCTAGAGGCCCAGGGCAATGATGTGGAGATTCAAGTTCAAATCCCACCATGACAGATAGTGGAACTTGAGTTCAATAAGAATCTAACGATGACCAGGAAACCATTGCCAACTGGTGTAAAAACCCATCTGGTTCATTAATATACTTTAGGGAAAGAAATCTGCCATTTCACCCAGTGTCATCTACATGTGACTCCAGACTCATGGCAACGTGGTGGACTCTTAACTGCCTTCTGAAATGGAGGGCAACTAGGGATGGATAATAAATAGTGATCCAGCCAGTGGTGCCCACAGCCCCTAAAAAAATGTTAGGAAAGAAACAAGGCACCAAGAACTCACAAGAGATTGGATAAATGTACTGTGGTTTAATTTAATATGGCTAAATACCTGGGGACAGTTATACATATGGGGCAGAATTTTCTCAGAAAATTTCTAAATGTTAAATGGGCGAGGAAACAGGAGATTTTCTCACCCATTTTTCCAGCAAGGTAAATTACATGAGTTTATGGCACCCTGTGCACAACAGAGGCTGTAATCTGATTCCCGCCAGTAGGGAGGGGCAGAACCTATTCACGCCGGAAAGCTAACTGCAGACTGTTAGGGGTACTATTGTGCATGTGCCCTGATCTCCGAATATCCTCAGGACATCGTAACAAAGGAGCTTTAATGAACAGGCTGCAAACAAAGTACTCAAAGCACAGATCCAAACCTTTGTAGAGGCAATCACAGGCCAGCTGCCAAATGGTGGGAAATATCTCAGTCCACAATGAAACTGTGGTGAAATCCCCGAAGCACTGGACTCATCAGTGAATATCCAGCCCCTTTTGGATGCTGTATTTTGATATGGAAGGGACGAGATCAGGAGATCCCTGGGGTCTTTACAATGATTATGGGCTGCATTTTACATCTCCCCTAATGGGAATGTTTTCAGAGGAACGGGCAAATAAAATACAAGGGGTGCAAGCTCACCACCCTCCTGCCCTCACTTGACCCCAATCCCTGTAACACAGTGGGCGGGCAGCCCACCTTCTATCTCTAGAGAAATAATTAGCCATTAATTATTTGAGTTCGTTGTCAGGCCAATTGCCCCAAATTCCACCCTGTTGACAGATGAAATGGTTGGTTTGGGCAGGTGTGTGGGAGTGGGGAGCCAACCGTGGAAAACCATTTGGGAATGACAGGAATGAAAGAGGGAACATCATTCATGGGATAGCCTGTGCACAATAGGGGTAACCCCTACCCTAACACCTCCTGCCCCCCTTTGTCTGGCCTCCAAAATCCATCCCTCCACCTCCCAAACTCCTCACTTCTCCCTCTATAGGCTGCCTGACCCCGTAAGCCCGACACTGACCTGTGCTGAAGTTCTTCCCAAGGCTGTCTGTGGTCCCCGGCAATGCCGACTGCTTAACTCAGGTATAGCTGGGATTGCTGGAGCTATTGGCCAATCAGATTGCTTAGCAGCACTCAAGGATGGGTCTGGTTTTCACTGAGGGGCGGAATTCCCACTCCGGAAACTGTCATAGAATTCCCGCTCCGGGATCCTCATAGAATCCTCACAGTGCAGAAGGAGACCACTCAGCCCATCGAGTCTGCACCGATAACAATCCCACCCAAGCCCCACTCCCACAACCCCACACACTTACCCTGCCAACCCCTGACACGAGGGACAATTCAGCATGGCCAATCAACCCAACTTGCACATCTTTGGATTGTGGGAGGAAACCCAGAGAAAACCCATGTAGACATGGGGAGAACATGCAAACTCCACAGAGACAGTGATCTGAGGCCGGAATTGAACCTGGGTCCCTGGCACTGTGAGGCGGCAGTGCTAACCCACTGTGCCACCGTGATACCGGCTGGTAGCTCATTATCTCTGCGGAAAGACTCTGCTCGGGCCCATTGTCAGGTTTTCAGACAGATGTTGTGCTGGGGTGTTGGGTGATGGAGCTGCTAACTGATCCTGTTTGTGCTGTAGTATTCTATGTTCTATGTTCTATGTTCTATGATCCGTGGCCAACACCATAATACATGAACAGAGGCAGCTCCCACGAAAAATGAAAATCCACAGTGAAACCTTTGGCTCCATCACTAAAAAAGTGACACTGAGCTTAGCTTCACCTGCCTCAGTGTGAGGGGAGATGGTGAAGAATAAGAATAGCAGCCTCAGTGACTAACACAACAAGCTGTCAGGGGCTCGTTTACAAATACAATTCTTTTTGTTCCTTGATGCAGATATGAGTAGAATAACCCGGGGAATAGAGCTTTGAACTCGCAGTTGATGATAATAAATGGTAAAATGCTTCATAACATTCAATTAACATCAATCTGGAGAGCACCTCATAAAAACAAGGGGGCGCAGCTGATGATTTTCCGTCCATTAACTTTAACTCTTGCATTGTAAATTCTCACAAAATGTCAAGTCTAGCTGAAGTCAGCCTCTCAACAATGGGCTACAACAAAGGCCCAGAAAGAAACCTCACAACACCAGCTTTAAGTCCAACAGGTTTATTTGGTAGCACGAGCTTTCAGAGTGGGAGCAGTGCTCCAAAAGCTTGTGGCTTGTGCTACAAAATAAACCTGTTGGACTTTAACCTGGTGTTGTGAGGTTTCTTATTGTGCTTACCCCAGTCCAACACCGGCACCTCCACATCAAACAACAAAGGCAGCAACCCTTTCAAAACATTACCAATGGATAATTGCTTGCCCCATACATAGACATTTATCTGTGCCAATGACATGACATTGTTGTACTAGCAATAAATCTCAAGGAAGCTCACCGGAGACCTGGACCCAGTGAATATTTCCAGACTGGAGACCCTGCCACAATCCAGAGAAGGCAACTGATTCAGAATTCCGTCTCAACAACTCTGGGAAAGGAGTTGATGGCCTGGAACTTTGCTGCCAATCAGTGGTGGATTGTCAGTCCGCAGTGACTTCCCTCCACAGCCCCTGTTTTACCCAATCTTCCTGACTCAGGCTGGTTAAAACTGAAACAGCCAAGCTCTCAGGGGCGCCATCAGCCAAGTTTAAAAGGACCAGATCAAAGAACATGCCCCCAGTTTACAGCATGGGGGGAGGTGTCATGGGGCTTTCATGGGGGGGGCTTGGGTCTGATCTGGACATGGGGTGGGGGGGGTGCGGTCAATCAGGTTGGGGGATGGGCAGATTGAGGTTGGGGGTTGAGTCAAGGCTTGACAATGGGGGGCAGAATTGGGGATGTGGGGGTCCCATGTGGATCTCTGTCTGGATCTTTAAAGTAATTACTCTGAAGTTAGTCTCCTCCTAGCTCTTTCAGAATAACTATGAGTGTAAGACTGACAGGAGCATCCAAAATTAGCAAAGTTACGCTAATGACTGTGGCCAAATTCCTCTCCAATTCAATTTTTAAGTTTGCTGACACCACCATAGTGGGTCAGATCTCAAACAATGACAAGACAGAGTACAGGAATGAGAGAGAGAATCTGGTGAACTGGTGTGGCAACAATAATCTCTCCCTCAATGTCAACAAAACGAAGGAGATTGTCATCGACTTCAGGAAGTGGAAAGGAGAACATGCCCCTGTCTACATCAATGGAGATGAAGTAGAAAGGGTTGAAAGTTTCAGGTTTTTAGGTGTCCAGATCACCAACAACCTGTCCTGGTCCCCCCCATGCTGACACTATAGTTAAGAAAGCCCACAATGCCACTACTTTCTCAGGAGGCTAAGGAAATTTGGCATGTCAGCTATGACTCTCACCAACTTTTACAGATGCCCCATAGAAAGCATTCTTTCTGGTTGTATCACAGCTCGGTCTGGGCTCCTGCTCTGCCCAAGACCGCAAGAAACTACAAAAGGTGGTGAATGTAGCCCAATCCATCACGCAAACCAGACTCCCATCCATTGACTCTGTCTACACTTCCCGCTGCCTTGGGGAAAGCAGCCGGTATAATTAAGGACCCCACACGCCCCGGACATTCTCTCTTCCACCTTCGTCCTTCAGGAAAAAGATACAAAAGTCTGAGGTCCCGTACCGACCGACTCAAGAACAGCTTCTTCCCTGCTGCTGTCAGACTTTTGAATGGACCTACCTCACATTAAGTTGATTTTTCTCTACACCCTCACTGTGACTGTAACACTACATTCTGCATGTGCTCGTTTCCTTCTCTATGAACAGTATGCTTTGTCTGTATAATGCGCAAGAAACAATACTTTTCGCTGTACACTAATACATGTGGTAATGATAAATCAAATCAGATCAAATCAGAAGATTTTAATCACTGTGTTGGATGTTCAGTTCCCAATACATCACAATTGTCCAGGGGAAGTTTGAACTTTTGGACAATTGTCGGGTAAACCCTTAGCTGGGAATCTCCAGGAGTGTTTCCCAGTGTATTGTGGGAGAATACCCCAAATCCGATGCTGATAGTACTTGCCCAAGGTGACGGTGGAATGATGATGGAAACATGACATCAACAGTGAGATGATCAAGAGACTCCGAGAGATAAAAACACAAAACAGACTGTGTCCCAAAAACCACGGACTTCTCATAAAGTCTTTGTAAGTAGCTCTCAACACATAGTTTCAAGAAAAACTATATACCGCCTTCCTCAAGTCTCTCAGAGAATAAGCAAAACCTCATCAAGGGCACGGGAACAGGTTTAAATTCCCCATACCCATACCCCATACCCTTTCTACTTCATCTCCATTGATGTAGACAGGGGCATGTTCTCCTTTCCACTTCCTGAAGTCGATGACAACTTGTATTTTGTGTAACTCCCACACAAAATACCGGCTTCTCATCCAATCAACACCAGCCAAGGAGTAAAATCCAGGTGAAGCTACATGAAAGCTCATTGGAGAGTGAAGGGGGGGGTGTGGGGATTGGGGATTGGTCACTGGGGGAGAGTGGTGCCATAATCTCCACAGCAGCAGCCCTGGTCCATTCTGCTGTAACCACAACAGCAAATTCATGTATCTGCAGCTGAATCCAGCTGTGAGGACCAGTCTCAGCAGCATTCCGTTTAGCCGAATAGCACTCAGTGCTGTCCCACGACCATCTATCATTCAATGAGCACCATCACGGCCCATCAGATGGAAAATGTCATGAAGAACACGGACAGCGTGGTGGCACAGGGGTTAGTGCTGCTGCCTCACAGCACCAGAGGCCCAGGTTCAATTCCAGCCTTGGACAATTGTCTGTGTGGAGTTTGCATGTTCTCCCCGTGTCTGTGTGGGTTTCCTCCGGGTGCTCCAGTTTGGTCCCAAAGCTGTGCAGGTTAGGTATATTGGCTATGCTAAATTGCTCCTTAGGATCCCAGGATGTGTGAGTTAAGAGGATTAGTGCGGGAAATATGTGGAGTTACACGGATAAGGCTGAGGTAGGGTGTTTTCTTGGAAAGTCAATACAGACTCAATGGCCTCCTCCGCACTGTTGGGATTCCATTCCATGATTCTAACATCAATCTTCCCATTCACACGGATATGAAAAACCTACAAAGGCAGCACTTAAAACATCTCCATCCATTCTGGGAATAGCAGCATTCACTCACACAGCAACGATGGATAACGTTTTGGGAGGAAAGCAGCTTGAAAAAAGACCAATGACTTGTCTTTGAGTCAACAGTAAAAGTTCCTGGCGCTGATCTGCCTCTCAGATAATGAAGAGCGCTCAACAAAATTTGCACAAGAGTATGAACGATACGACCACCTGCTCCCTAAGCGAAGGGTGACCTGAATCGTGACTGTGGCCATGGAAAACATCATAGGAACATAAAGCAAAGAAAATAGGAGCTGGAGGAGGCCATTCCATCCTTCAACCCTTCAAGCCCACTCTGCCATTCATTCTGACCACAGCTGATCATCCAACTCAATATCTGATCCCGCCTCCCCCAATCCCCCCCACCGCACGCCCCCAACCCACCGTCCCCCACCAGTATCCTTTGATCCACTTTGCCTCCAGTGCTTTATCTATCTGTTTCTTAAAAGCAGACAATGTTTTGGCCTCACATCTAATCAACTTTACTTATTTGTCCCCTGGTCCGGATGGGATTTACCCCAGGATTCTCTGGGAGGCAAGAGAAGTGATTGCAGAGCCTCTGGCTCTGATCTTCAGGTCATCGTTGGCCTCTGGTATAGTACCAGATGATTGGAGGTTAGCGAATGTTGTCCCATTGTTTAAGAAGGGGAACAGAGACTTCCCCGGGAATTATAGACCGGTGAGTCTTACTTCTGTTGTGGGCAAGGTTTTGGAAAAAATTATTCGGGATAGGATTTATAGTTATTTGGAGAGTAATGAGTTGATTGGAGATAGTCAGCATGGTTTTGTGGCGGGTAGGTCGTGCCTTACTAACCTTATTGAGCTTTTTGAGAAAGTGACCAAAGAGGTGGATGGGGGTAAGGCAGTGGACGTGGTGTATATGGATTTTAGTAAGGCGTTTGATAAGGTTCACCATGGTAGGCTTCTGCACAAAATGCAGATGTATGGGATTGGGGGTGATCTAGGGAACTGGATTAGGAATTGGCTAGCGGATAGGAGACAGAGGGTAGTGGTTGACGGTAAATATTCATCATGGAGTTCGGTTACGAGTGGTGTGCCTCAGGGATCTGTGTTGGGGCCACTGCTGTTTGTGATTTTTATTAATGATCTGGATGAGGGTATAGTTGGGTGGATCAGTAAATTTGCTGATGACACCAAAGTCGGAGGTGTGGTAGATAGTGAGGAAGGGTGTCATAGTTTGCAGGAAGACTTAGACAGGTTGCAGAGCTGGGCCGAGAGGTGGCGGATGGCGTTTAATGCAGAGAAATGTGAGGTAATTCACTTTGGTAGGAATAACAGATGTGTTGAGTATAGGGCTAACGGGAAGACTTTGAATAGTGTGGAGGAGCAGAGGGATCTAGGTGTATGTGTACATAGATCCCTGAAAGTTGGGAATCAAGTAGATAAGGTTGTTAAGAAGGCATACAGTGTCTTGGCGTTTATTGGTAAGGGGATTGAATTTAGGAGTCGTAGTGTTATGTTGCTACTGTACACAACTCTGGTGAGGCCGCACTTGGAGTACTGTGTGCAGTTCTGGTCCCCACATTACAGGAAGGATGTGGAGGCTTTGGAGAGGGTGCAGAGGAGGTTTACCAGGATGTTGCCTGGTATGGAGGGGAGATCCTATGAGGAGAGGCTGAGGGATTTGGGGTTGTTTTCGCTGGAAAGAAGGCGGCTAAGAGGGGATCTTATTGAAACATATAAGATGATTAGAGGTTTAGATAGGGTGGATAGTGATAGCCTTTTTCCTCTGATGGAAAAATCTAGCACGAGGGGGCATGGCTTTAAACTAAGGGGGGGTAGTTATAGGACAGATGTCAGGGGTAGGTTCTTTACCCAGAGGGTGGTGAGGGATTGGAATGCCCTGCCTGCTGCAGTTGTAAATGCGCCTAGTTTGGGGGCGTTTAAGAGGTCTGTGGATAGGTTTATGGACGAAAAGGGATTGGTTTAGGTTAGTGGGTCATTGTTGTTGTTTTTTTTTAACTGGTCGGCGCAACATCGTGGGCCGAAGGGCCTGTTCTGCACTGTAATGTTCTATGTTCTATGTTCTATTTATTTATTAGTCACAGGTAAGGCTTACATTAACACTGCAATGAAGTTACTGTGAAAATCCCACGTCCATTAAGATCTGTTCTACAAGGCACCTTATTTCTCCAATTCTCTGAAGGCCATTGAATGGATAATCAAACCAGACATCCCATCATAAACTTTTCCTGTCTTACAAAAGAAGTTGTAAGTAACAAAACTGCCTGGAATCATAAACCAGATTCTCTTTCTCACATATATTCTTGAACCCCCAAGAAAAGCAGATCCAGCTAACATGAGCTGAGACAAAGTCCAGTTAGGTTTGTATGGTGCTGGACAAAAGGATGCAGAATGCTGACCATAGTGGGGATTAATCAGTATAACTTCTGTCTGCAGACTGCTCCCTGTATCTTAGCTCTCTTCAGAGAAGATTTTGGTTAAGGTAAGAACCTCGGTTTCTCCTTTGAGCCTGACTGACAGACTGACTGACATTTGGGTTTTTCAAAACCTAACCTCTACAGAAGTAGTCAAAACCAAAGTTTTGGATGTCTTTCTTTCTCAACCTCCAGACATTGGGAAGGGATTATAAGAACATAAGAACATAAGAAATAGGAGCAGGAGTAGGCCATCTAGCCCTTCGAGCCTGCCCCGCCATTCAATAAGATCATGGCTGATCTGTCGCTGCTCAGTTCCACTTTCCCGCTTTCTCCCCATAACCCTTAATCCCCTCTCTTATCAAAAACCCATCAACCCGCGTCTTAAAAATATTTAGCGAGGCAGCCTCCACCACTTCAACGGGCAGAGAATTCCAGAGATTCACCACCCTTTCAGTGAAGAAGTTCCTCCTCAACTCCGTTCTAAACCGCCTCCCCTTTATCTTGAGGCTGTGCCCCCTAGTCCTACTGTCTTTTTTGAGCAGGAAGAGTCTCTCCACCTCTATCCTATCCATCCCATTCATCATCTTATACGTCTCAATGAGATCTCCCCTCATTCTTCTAAACTCTAACGAGTACAAGCCTAGTTTATTCAGCCTCTCCTCATAGCTCAACCCCCTCAACTCTGGTATCAGCCTAGTAAACCTCCTCTGCACTCCCTCCAAGGCCAAAATATCCTTGCGTAAGTACGGCGCCCAAAACTGCACACAGTACTCCAGCTGTGGCCTCACCAATGCCCTATACAGCCGCAGCAAGACCTCCCTACTTTTATATTCAATCCCCCTCGCGATGAAGGCCAGCATCCCATTCGCCTTCCTGACCACCTGCTGCACCTGCAAGCTGGGTTTTTGCGACTCATGCACAAGGACCCCGAGGTCCCTCTGCACCGTCGCCTGCTGCAGTTTTTCGCCACGTAAGTAATAGTCCTTCCTACCATTCTTCCTACCAAAGTGGACCACCTCACACTTGCCAACATTAAATTCCATTTGCCATTTCCTGGCCCATTCGCCCAGCCTATCTAGATCCTTCTGTAGACTCTCCCCACCCTCCACACAATTTGCCGTTCCACCAATCTTGGTGTCATCAGCAAATTTCGACACCCTACACTCGGTTCCCTCCTCCAGATCATCTATATAAATGGTAAAAATGGTAAAAATGGATTGGCCATTTGTTTCTGACGTGTGCCCAGCAATCGCCCAGTAGCTGTAAACACAAAGAACAGAGAAAATTCCAGCACAGGAACAGGCCCTTCGGCCCTCCAAGCCTGTACTGACCATGCTGCCTGACTGAACTAAAACCCCCTACCCTTCCGGGGACCATATCCCTCTATTCCCATCCTATTCATCCTATTTGTCAAGACGTCCCTTAAAAGTCACTATCGTATCCGCTTCCACTCCCTCCCCCCGGCAGTGAGTTCCAGGCACCCACCCCCCTCTGTGTAAAAAATCTGCCTCGTACATCTCCTTTAAACCTTGCCCCTCGCACCTTAAACCTGTGTCCCCCCGAGTAATTGACTCTTCCACCCTGGGAAAAAGGTTTCTGACTGTCCACTCTGTCCATGCCTCTCATCATCTTGTAGATTTCTATCCCGTCACATTTTAAAAACTGTCATTTTTCCGTAGGGAAATTGCCAAAGTATCTTGAAGTGTGACAGCGCAGAAGGAAAAGCAAATCAAACCTAAGGTTAACTGATGTAAAATTGTACTGGGTCCCAATCAGGAGGAAAGTGAAAGCAGGAAGCTGCGTTTCCAGAAGCTTCTTTGGCAGCAGCCTGAGGGACTTTGCAGTTAATGAAATACATTTACAGCCCATTCGTTCTGATCAGAATAAATATCAACTTTTCAAAGATCCAGACTCAAATACTGATCTACAAAAATCACAAAATGTAACAACAGGTGGAATTCTCCTGAAAATGACTGTGGTGTCAAAACCAGAGTAACCCGTATCCAATCACAGTTATCCCACACTCGGTTGTTTTTTTGAAGAGTGGTGAATTGTGTGTCGGTTTTGGGAGTGGACAAGGTGTAAACGTGTCACTGAACCCCACGGCAAAGCGCCTGGGTGCCATTTTGAAATGGTGCGCCCATCTCACAGGGCACTGGAAGAACCTCCCTCTCCGCCCCCCATGGACATTGGGATTCCCCTTCATCATCAACAGCATCTTCCCCACCCCCTCCCTGACCTTAGACCACTGGGACCCTCCCGATGGATCCCTCTTCACGACCTCTAATACGCCCCCCTCCTTCATAGCAGCCTCCTTCATGCCCCACAACTTGGCCCCGCCCCTTTATGAGGTCAGCGCAGGTCATGCCGCTCTCAGGCCCCACCCCAATGGCATTGCATCTAACACCCTGACACTGCCCGGGGCACTGCTTGGGCATTCTCAGTGTAAGAGGCCTCACAACACCAGGTTAAAGTCCAATAGGTTTATTTGGTAGCAAAAGCCACTGCCCCTCTGGAATTCTCTGCCCGTTGAAGTGGTGGAGGCTGCCTCGCTAAATATTTTTAAGAAGCGGGTTGATGGGTTTTTGATAAGAGAGGGGATTAAGGGTTATGGGGAGAGGGCGGGAATGTGGAACTGAGCCACGACAGATCAGCCATGATCTTATTGAATGGCGGGGCAGGCTCAAGGGGCTAGATGGCCTACTCCTGCTCCTATTTCTTATGTTCTTATGTTCATCAGGTGAGTGGGAGTTCTGTTCACAAACAGGGTATATAAAGACACAAATTCAATTTACAAAATAATGGTTGGAATGCGAGTCTTTACAGGTAATCAAGTCTTAAAGGTACAGACAATGTGAGCGTGGAGAGGGTTAAGCACAGGTTAAAGAGATGCGTATTATCTCCAGCCAAGACAGTTAGTGAGGTTTTGCAAACCCAGGCAAGTTGTGGGGGTTACAGATAGTTTGACATGAACCCAAGATCCCAGTTGAGGCCGTCCTCATGTGTGGGGAACTTGGCTATCAGTCTCTGTTCAGCGACTCTGCGCTGTCGTGCGTCGTGAAGGCCGCCTTGGAGAACGTTTACCCGAAGATCAGAGGCCGAATGCCCGTGACCACTGAAGTGTTCACCAACAGGAAGGGAACAGTATTGTCTGGTGATGGTTGAGCGATGTTCATTCACCCGCTGTCGTAGTGTTGTCAAATATTTTACTCTTTATCTTGAAACCTCTTTGTCAGATGTACCTTTAGCTTTCTCTATTCCAGTGAAAGGGGTAGCACAATGATGCCTCACGTGCCAATAATCCAGGTTCAGTTCCGGCCTCAGGTCACTGTCTGTGTAGAGTTTGCACATTCCCCCCGTGTCAGCGTGGGTTTCCTCCGGATGCTCCGGTTTCCTCCCACAGTCCAAAGATGTGTGGGTTAGCTTTATTGGCCATTCTAAATTGACCCTCGTGTCGGGAGATTAGCAGGGTAAATGTGTGGGATTGCAGGAATAGGGCCTGGGTGGGATTGTGGTCGGTATAGACTCGATGGGCTGAATGGCCTCCTGCACTGTAGGGATTCTATGAGAAAACCATGGTTTGCCAAGCCTCCGGTCATGGCTGGTACATTTCAAATAGTCAGAGATGGGGAGGGATGGGGGGAGGGTTCCTGAGTGTGTTTCAATGTCAAAGATTGAGTGAATTTGAGATCAGTAAGTGGGTAAAAGGATTGAAGTGTCAGTGCATCTGAAAATTTGCTCCAGCCGATCAGTTTCCACATTTAATGTGAGAGCTTCCCCTTGAGAGAGTACGGTTGCCAATTTAAAACATTATTTGGTGATTGCAAGCATTTTTCTTTCTTCGAGGGGTTTCCACCTTTAACTGTGGGCACACAGGGATTCTTGGAATGCACCAGTGAAAGTGAGATGTAAGCACAGAGGCAATTGAGGAGACTGAAGACCTAACCAGTAAAAATTGCCTGAAGCATTCAAACCTTGTATTGATATCTTGGCTAATTGTGTGAAATCTTCCACTCACAGTAACTACTGAAACAGATATTGTTACTGTACAGATTCATTTCAATACTTTGGAGATTTGTGCGTCTGCTCTCCGGTTGCCAGCAGTGATCTGGCAGGTCAGTATGGGAGCTGTTTAATTCTATATCCCAGAAAAGGGACAGCAATAGCAGAGAGACAGAACTTCCCCTCACGGAGCTGCTATCACACAGCAGCAGGGAATAAACAGAGAAATCAGGGTGGGCGCAGTGATTAACACTGCTGCCTCACAGCGCCAGCAATTCCTGGCTTGGGTCACTGTCTGTGTGGAGTTTGCACATTCTCCCCGTGTCGGTGTGGGTTTCTTCTGGGTTCTCCGGTTTCCTCTCACAGTCCAAAGATGTGCTGGTTAGGGTGCATTGGCCGTGCTAAATTCTCTCTCAGTGAACCCAAACAGGTGCCAGAGTGTGGTGACTAGGGGATTTTCACAGTAACTTCATTGCAATGTTAATGTAAGCCTACTTGTGACTCATAAATAAACTTTAGAACATAGAACACTACAGCACAAACAGGCTCTTCGGCCCACAAGTTGCGCCAATCACATCTATACCTACCAATCTATAGACCTATCTATAACTCCCAATCCCATTAAACCCCATATACTCATCCAGGAGTCTTTTAAAAGACCCCAGCGAGTTCGCCTCCACCACCACTGACGGCAGCCGATTCCATTCACTCACCACCCTCTGAGTGAAAAACTTTCCCCTAACATCTCCTCTGTACTTGCCTCCCCGCACCTTCAATCTGTGTCCTCTCGTAGCGACCATTTCAACCCGGGGAAATAGCCTCTGAGAGTCCACCCTATCTATTCCTCTCAACATTTTATAAACCTCTATCAGGTCGCCTCACAACCTTCGTCTCTCCAGGGAGAAGGGTCCCAGCTCCCTCAACCTATCTTCATAAGGCATGCCTCCCAGTCCAGGCAACATCCTTGTAAATCTCCTCTGCACTCTCTCAATAGCTTCCACATCCTTCCTACAGTGAGGCGACCAGAACTGCGCACAGTACTCCAAGTGAGGCCTGACAAGGGTCTTATAAAGTTGCAGCATTACCTCCCGACTCCTAAACTCAATCCCTCGATTAATGAAGGCCAGTACACCATACGCCTTCTTGACCACCTCCTCCACCTGCGAGGCCGATTTAAGAGTCCTATGGACCCAGACCCCAAGGTCCTTCTGATCCTCTACGCTGCTACCCTTGATATTATACTCCTTCATCCCATTGGACCTGCCAAAATGAACCACTACACATTTATCCGCATTGAAGTCCATCTGCCACTTCTCCGCTCAGTCCTGCATCCTATCAATGTCTCGCTGCAACTTCTGACATCCCTCCAGACTATCCACAACACCACCAACCTTCGTATCGTCGGCAAACTTACTAACCCATCCCTCCACTTCCTCATCTAGGTCATTTATGAAAATGACAAACAGCAAGGGTCCTAGAACAGATCCCTGGGTCACTCCACTGGTGACTGACCTCCATGCAGAAAAAGACCCATCCACAACCACTCTCTGCCTTCTGCAGGCAAGCCAGTTCTGGATCCACAAGGCCAAAGCCCCTTGGATCCCATGCCCTCTCACCTTCTCAAGAAGTCTTGCATGGGGGACCTTATCAAACGCCTTGCTGAAGTCCATGTAAACCACGTCCACCACTCTTCCTTCGTCAATGTGTTCAGTCACATTTTCAAAGAAAATGAGACTTTAAATTGAGGCCACAGTCGGCAATACTCTCAACATTGTATTGATAGATAGTACGTGCAGCCTCATGGCCAGCAGTGTCTCAGGAAGCTCAGAGTCTCGAGTCAAGTGACAGCTGACTCACCCAAACTGCCTACAACTGGCTGCATGGTAGCAAAGTGATTAGTTCTGCTGCTTCACAGCAACTAGGACCCAGGTTCGATTCCCAGCATATTCTCCCCGTAACTAGTGGGTTTCCTCTGGGTGCTCCGGTTTCCTCCCACAGTCTGAAAGGTGTGCTGGTTAGGGTACATCAACCCGGACAGGCACCAGAGTGTGGTGACCAGGCAGATTGTCACAGTAACTTCATTGCAATGTTAATGTCAGCCTTACTTGTGACTAATAAACTTTAACTTTAACATTAACAAGGGAAAGATCCATAAAAACCCCAAAGACAGACAGGCAGCGCAGGAAGGAATGGCCCCAGAGAGACAGCTCCCCGTTTCTCTGATGCAGATCCAGCCAGGTCGCTGGAGATGGAGGCAAGGCAGGACACCCTCCCCCCCCTCCCCCGGCAGGACACCCTCCCCCCCCAGCAGGACACCCTCCCCCCCCAGCAGGACACCCTCCCCCCCCGGCAGGACACCCTCCCCCCCCGGCAGGACACCCTCCCCTCCCCCGGCAGGACACCCTCCCCCCCCGGCAGGACACCCTCCCCCCCCGGCAGGACACCCTCCCCCCCAGGCAGGACACCCTCCCCCCGGCAGGACACCCTCCCCCCGGCAGGACACCCTCCCCTCCCCCGGCAGGACACCCTCCCCCCCCCCCCCCCTCCGGCAGGACACCCTCCCCCGGCAGGACACCCTCCCCCCTCCCCCGGCAGGACACCCTACCCCCCCGGCAGGACACCCTCCCCCCCCCCCCACCCCGGCAGGACACCCTCCCCCCCGGCAGGACACCCTCCCCCCCCCGGCAGGACACCCTCCCCCCCGGCAGGACACCCTCCCCCCCCCCCGCCCCCTGGCAGGACACCATTCCCCCCACCCCCCCCGCCCCCTGGCAGGACACCGTTACCCCCCCCCCCCCCCCCCCCCGGCCCCCCGGCAGGACCCCGTCCCAGGGATGGAAAAGCGGTCTGGGAGGTGGTGGAAGCGTACGTTAGTGCAAGGGAACCAGCCGGAACTGGGAAGCAATGCTGCAAAAACCTGAATGACCCAATCCAGGCAGCAAGAGGAGCATTTAACCTAATCCAGCATCTTCCCCCTGAATGAGTAGGGGAATGGAAAATCAGGATGGGGGGAGATGGAGACTGGGAAATCGGGATCAGGACAATGAGGAATAAGGAATAAGGGTGGGGGAGATGGAGAGTGGAGAATGGGGGATTGGGGGAGTTGGGAATGGGAAATGGGGATCAATGGAGAGATGGAGACTGGGGAATGGAGGAATGAGGAATAGGGAAGGGAGGAGATGTGATGAATGGGGGATTGGGTTGAGTCAGGGAATGGGAAATGGGGATTGGGGGAGATGATGAATGGGGGAATAGGGAATATAAGGGAGATGGATACTTGCCTGGATGGACCCAAGAAGCACCCAAGAAGCTTGACGCCATCCAGGACAAGGCAGCCCCGCTTGATTGGCACCACATCCACAACCATCCACTCCCTCCACCACCGACACTCAGTGGCAGCAGTGTGTACCATCTACAAGGTGCACTGTGGAAATTGACCAAAGATCCTCAACAGCACCTTCCAAACTCCCAACCACTTCTACCTAGAGGGAAAAGGGTAACACACAACCTGCAAGTTCCCCTCTGAGCCATTCACCATCCTGACTTGGAAAAATATCACCATTTCTTCACAGTCACTAGATCAAAATCCTGGAATTCCCGCCCTAACACATTGTGACTCAACCCACAGCGTGTGGCCTGCAGTGATTCAAGAAGACATCTCACCATCACCTTCTCAAGGGATGGACAGTAAATGCTGGCCTAACAAGCGATACCCACGTCCCACGATTGAATAAGAAGAAAACATCTACTGCAATAAACCCACAAGGAAGAATACTCAATGACAAGGCACACAATCATAATAAGGTAAATGTAATAATATTTTTACAAGTTGTGTGATCAATACCGTGCGATGAGGCATCACATGATCTGATATTCAGTCGTCAGAATGTCACATGACTGAACCTTCAGGAATGTCTCCAACAAGAGTTGGCAACCCTGTTCCTAGGTGATTGAAGCTAGTCCAAGAGACCATGGTGACCATGACTCATATTAATGGGCACCAACCTCTTACATGATGTGATCTCTGCCGTAACCAGGATCTGACCCAGCCTCTCTGAAGGTACACAGTGAATTAGCATTCACTCCACAACAAGCCAACTAGTTGTTTCACAGAGCTACTATGTTCTGAGGAAAGAGGAACCATCTCACATTTCTCACCTTGTGTAACTGACATACACAGCCTCATCTCCTCACCAACACAACAAACTGAAATAACTCGTCACCTTGTACACAATAAAATCTAGTAATCATTTCATAACTGTCACTGAAATCTGCCCTGGAGTAACACCTCTCCAAAATTAGAACATAGAACATTACAGCGCAGTACAGGCCCTTTGGCCCTCGGTGTTGCACCGACCAGTGGAACCAATCTAATGACCCTCTAACCTAAACTATTCCAATGTTATCCATGTGCCTATCCACTGACCATTTGAACGCCCTTAAAGTTGGCGAGTCCACAACTGCTGCAGGCAGGGCATTCCACACCCTTACTACCCTCTGAGGAAAGAACCTACCTCTGACATCCGTCCTATAATTACCACCCCTCAATTTAAAGCTATGTCCCCTTGTGTTAGCCATCACCATCCGAGGAAAAAGGCTCTCACTGTCCACCCTATCCAATCCTCTGATCATCTTGTATGCCTCAATTAGGTCACCTCATAACCTTCTTCTCTCCAATGAAAATAACCTCAAGTCCCTCAGCCTTTCCTCATGAGACCTTCCCACCATACCAGGCAACATCCTGGTAAACCTGTCAGGGGCAGGTTCTTTACCCAGAGGGTGGTGAGGGACTGGAATGCCCTGCCTGCTGCAGTTGTAAATGCGCCTAGTTTGGGGGCGTTTAAGAGATTGGTGGATAGGTTTATGGACGAAAAGGGATTGGTTTCGATTAGTGGGTCAATGTTTTTTTTTAAAAATAAGACTGGTCGGCGCAACATTGTGGGCCGAAGGGCCTGTTCCGCGCTGTAATGTTCTATGTTCTATGTTCTAAACCTCCTCTGCACCCTTTCCAATGCCTCCACATCTTTCTTATAATGCGGCGACCAGAACTGTACGCAATACTCCAAGTGCGGCCGCACCAGAGTTTTGTACAGTTGTAACATGACCTCACGGCTCCAAAATTCAATCCCTCCACCAATAAAAGCTAACACACCGTACGCCTTCTTAACAACCTTATCAACCTGGGTGCCAACTTTCAGGGAGCTATGCACATGTACCCCGAGATCTCTCTGCTCGTCAACACTACTAAGAGTCCTTCCATTAGCCCTATATTCTGTACTCCTGTTACTCTTACCAAAGTGAATCACCTCACACTTTTCCGTATTAAACTCCATCTGCCACCTCTCGGCCCAGCTCTGCAGCTTATCTATGTCCCTCTGCAAACTGTAACATCCATCCTCACTGTCTGCAACTCCTCCGGCTTTGGTGTCGTCAGCAAATTTACTAATCCATCCTTCTACACCCTCATCTAGGTCATTTATAAAAATGACAAACAGCAGTGGCCCCAAAACAGATCCCTGAGGTACACCACTTGTAACTGAACTCCAGGTTGAATATTTCCCATCAACTACCACCCTCTGTCTTCTATCAGCTCGCCAATTCCTGATCCAAACTGCTAAATCACCCTCAATCCCATGCATCTGCATTTTCTGCAGTAGCCTACCATGGGGAGCCTTATCAAACGCTTTGCTAAAATTCATATACACCATATATTGGGCAGTATGGTGGCACAGTGGTTAGCACTTCTGCCTCACAGTGCCACGGATGTGGGTTCATTTCCCGGCTCGGATCACTGTCTGTGTGGAGATTGCACATTCTCCCCATGTCTGCGTGCGTTTCCTCCAGGTGTTCCAGTTTCTTCCCACAGCCCAAAGATGTGTTGGTTAGGTTGATGATTGGCCATGCTAATTTGCTCCTTAGTATAAGGGTGATTAATAGGATAAATGAATGGGGTTACAGGGTTAGGGCCTGGGTGGGATTGTTATTGGTGCAGACTCGATGAACCGAATGGCCTCTTTCTGCACTGTAGGGGTTCAATGATTCTATAAGAACATGGAGCAGGAGTGGGCCATCTGTCCTCTCGAGCCTGCTCCACCATCCAATAAGATCATGGCTGATCTTTTCATGGACTCAGCTCCAGTGTGAGATCTTGGTGCTTATGGACACTGACTGCTTCAGTTTCTGAGGTGTTGCAAATTGTACAATCTGTGAAAATCCTCTCTTCTGACCTTTTGATGGAGGGAAGCTCATTGATAATACAGCTACAGATAGTTGGACCTAGGACACTATCCTGAGGGCTTCCCGCTGCAATGTACCAGGACTGAGATGATTGACATCCAATGTCCGCAACCGTATTCCTTTATCCTGGGTTTGACTCCAACCAGAGGACATTTATCCCCATGATTCCCATTGATCCCACTTTTGCTGGACTGCCTTGATGCCACACTAGGGTTAAATACTGCCTCGATGTCAAAGGCAGGAGCTCTACCTCAGCTCTGAAATTCAGCTCTTTTGTCCATCTTTGAACCAAGGTTGTATTGAGGCCAGGAGCTGAGTGACCCTGGCAGAACACAAACTGAGTGCCCATGACCAGGTTATTGCTGATTAAGTGTCGCTGCCTACCACGCTTTCCATCATTTTTCAGGATAGAGCAGGCACTGCATCAACCAATACATTAAACACAGACAGAGAACAGCAAGCTGATCGACAAGAAGGGAATAGACCTTAAGAAGTTTCCAACGCAATCCGTTCACATTTTACTGGAATGGGAATGATGGCGTATCCCTGGATTTTAAGCCTGCTGTTTTAGACTGGTAGCAGTAATTGAATAGCTCCCAATTTCAAATCAATACATGCTGGGAATCAACATTAACACAAGGTGAAATCATCATTTCATAGCAGGAGGCCAGCTACTGACAAATTATACAGACAGCAATCCAAATCAGGAGCAATCAGAAACTAACACCTGGCAGTACCTTTGATGCATTGACAAACGAAAGAGTTGCATTTATGTAGCTCCTTTTAGAACTTCAGGACCATCCAAAGTGCTTTACAGTTAATGATGTGCCAATGAATTATATTCGCTGTTCTAATGTAGGAAACAAGACAGGCAATTTGCATGTAGCAAGCTCTCAAAATCAGCAGGAAAATGAATGACCTATTGTCTATTTTCCTTTTGTAGTTGGTTGAGAGAAGTAGCGGCCAGGTAAAGACCTCACTCTTTTTCCAGTAATACCACCTGAACATTCGCAGGACAGGGAAAAGAAGCTGAATGTTTCATCTAAGTGGTGGCACCTTGAGCAATGTAGCACTCCCTCTGCGGTGCATTAGTGTGCAGACACTGGGTATAGCAGGAAAATGTGATGGAAAATGATTTAATACCCAATTCCCACCAATATCTGACAGGCTGTAATTGAGAACTAACAGGGAAATAGCTCCCCAAATTGAAACAAGAGGGAACTTACTTTAGTTCAGATATCAGTCTGCACTTAGTGGTAGCAGGCTCTGAATCGGAACAGGATAAGAACATATACAGGTTGTGAAATAAAGATGTTGGGGGATGGTTAACTGAAGAGCTGGTTAAGAGTTGAATTAGGTTCATTATTGGCTGTGAGATTGTGATGCAGGATGCTTTCCTGCTGTTTGTTCATCAGTATGATTGTAACATGCAGCCCAATGTGAAACATGTTGCTGGCTGGTTCTGTGGGCAGCAGGGGGTCCAGGTGCCTGCCTGGCAAGCAGAACACACTCTTATCCTGCACTTCTTAAAGGCACTTTACCTTCACATCAGGGAGAGGCATTCAGGCTTCAGTAACTGCTGGAGAAATCTCATGAAGACTTGTTGGAAGGAAGCAGACTGCCAATGAAGCAATAGCCATGATGTGGAGATGCCGGCGTTGGACTGGGGTAAACACAGTAAAAAGTCTCACAACACCAGGTTAAAGTCCAACAGGTTTATTTGGTACCACGAGCTTTCGGAGTGCTGTCCCTTCGTCAGGTAAATGAGAGTTCTGTTCACAAACTCAATTTACAAAATAATGGTTAGAATGTGAGTCTTTACAGGTAATCAAGTCTTAAAGGTACAGACAATGTGAGTAAAGAGAGCATTAAGTGCAGGTTAAAGAGATGTGTATTGTTTCCAGACAGGACAGTTAGTGAGATTTTGCAAACCCAGGCAAGTCATGGGGGTTACAGATAGTGTGACATTAACCCAAGATCCCGGTTGAGGCCGTCCTCATGTGTGCGGAACTTGGCTATCAGTCTCTGCTCAGCGACTCTGCGCTGTCGTGTGTTGTGAAGGTCGCCTTGGAGAATGCTTACCTGAAGATCAGAGGCTGAATGCCCGTGACCACTGAAGTGTTGCCAACAGGAAGGGAACAGTCTTGCCTGGTGATTGTCGAGCGATGTTCATTCATCCGCTGTTGTAGTGTCTGCATGGTCTCCCCAATGTACCATGCTTCGGGACATCCTTTCCTGCAGCGTATCAGGTAGACAACGTTGGCCGAGTTGCAAGAGTATGTACCGTGTACCTGGTGGATGGTGTTCTCACGTGTGATGATGGCATCCATGTCGATGACCCAGCATGTCTTGCAGAGGTTGCTGTGGCCTTGGTGAGATATTCATCTTTATCAATGACGTGTTGAAGGCTCCGGAGAAAATGTCGTAGTTTCTCCACTCCAGGGAAGTACTGGACGACGAAGGGTACTCTGTCCCCTGTGTCCCGTGTTTGTCTTCTGAGGAGGTTGGCGTGGTTTTTCACTGTGGCGCATCGGAACTGTCAATTGATGAGTCGAGCGCCATATCCTGTTCTAATGAGGGCATCTTTCAGCGTCTAGAGGTGTCTGTTGCGATCCTCCTCACCTGAGCAGATCCTGTGTATACGGAGGGCCTGTTCATAGGGGATGGCTTCTTTAATGTGTTTAGGGTGGAAGCTGGAGAAGTGGAGCATTGTGAGATTATCCGTGGGCTTGCGGTACAGTGAGGTGCTGAGGTGACCGTCCTTGATGGAGATGTGTGTGTCCAAGAATGTCACCGGTTCCAGAGAGTAGTCCATGGTGAGTCTGATGTCATCCATCAAGGACAGTCACCTGAGATGGAATGATTCACCCACTCCGCACGCTCCCAGCTGACTTACAGCTGCATTCATGTCCCTACAGTCAGGCTGTGAGGGATGGAGCTCATCAAGAATGAACAGAAACTGCCCAAGGAAATCTTGGCCTTCAATGTGCACAGGTTCCAGCAGCACCACAGAGCTGAATTTTACAGACAAAGACTTTTAAAAGATATGTTTTTGATCACACAGGAGTGTAAGAGAAGTGATTGCCTCAATATTAAAAAGCAAGAGGTTGCTGAAGAGCATTCATCAAATCTTCTGTGCAATAAAGCAACTGCTTGGGGAAAGCAATGATAGGATGTAACAGTACGGAATGACAGAACCCCGCATATTGCTGCTTTGCTATTGAAAGAATTGGAAATGATAAATATCAGATAATGCTGCACTCAGCAGAAAACAGATCATCGATAAAATGGAAGTGAAATATTTTCACTTGGTTCATAAGACACATTGCTATTAATGGCATGCACAGGAATTGGCAAAACATTTATGATTCCCCAGTGAGCCGTCTGCCTGGGGGTGTTTGATGTAAGGTTATGGTGTGTGTTTTGAATGCAATTGAAGATTTGTATCACTAATAAATGGAGTAAATTTGTTGGAATATTACTGTCGGTCTTATTTCCAATCTGTTAAAATGACCAGTCAGGAATTGCCCAAACAGAAAGTTATAGACTCAAGTGTAAAATCCAGGAACACAAACAGAATTGGTGGCAAGAGTTCTTCGCCTTGGAGGGGGTTGGGAGGGGTGGGGGAGCGGGTGTGGCACGGTCGGGGTGGTGGGGGGGTGGGGGGCAGTGGGGGCGGGTGTTGAATACATTAGCTTTATTATTTCCAGAGTTTCACTGATGGAGGAAATGGTGTCTGATTCCACACTTGATTTGAGGCCAGCAGTTTGACAGCACCAAGGCAGGGAAAGGCATTGTGAGGGAGGCCTTGCTGCAACTGTACAGGGCATTGGTGAGGCCGCAGCTGGAGTACTGTGTGCAGTTTCGGTCCCCTTATTTGCGAAAGGATATTTTGGCCTTGGAGGGAGTGCAGAGAAGGTTCACCAGGCTGATACCGGAGATGAGGGGGTTAGCCTATGAGGAGAGATTGAATAGACTGGGTCTGTACTCGTTAGAGTTTAGAAGGCTGAGGGGGGATCTTATAGAGACATATAAGATAATGAAGAGGCTAGATAGGGGAGAGGCAGAGAGATTATTTCCACTTAGAAAGGAAACAAGAACTAGAGGGCACAGCCTCAAAATAAGAGGGAGTCAATTTAGAACAGAGTTGAGGAGGAACTTCTTCTCTCAGAGGGTAATGAATCTTTGGAATTCTCTGCCCATTGAAGCAGTGGAGGCTACCTCGTTAAATGTGTTTAAGTCACAGATAGATAGATTTTTGACCAATAAGGGAATTAAGGGTTATGGGGAGAAAGCGGGAAAGTGGAACTGATCCACTTCAGATCAGCCATGATCTTATTGAATGGCGGGGCAGGCTCGAGGGGCTAGATGGCCTACTCCTGCTCCTATTTCTTATGTTCTTATGTTATTCTTAGATAGTGGAAAAAATGGAGCTGGGTATCGTTAAGATCAGAAAACAACATGACTAAGTGGACCTTACAGTAAGCACCTGATAAAATATGAGTGCTGAACAACCAGGGCAATATTCAGATAATTTGGATACATTTTAGAGCCTTTTAAAAATGTTCACATTTAATTCAAGTCTGAATGAGTCTGAGCACTTGGCAGTTGAGCAGGTCTACTAGGCTGGAGGATATTCTTGGTAGCACGATGATACATTGGGTGAATTGGGCAACTCAAATGGCTGGTCAGACAGTAATAGAGGCCACCCTCATTCAATGTGCAGCCTTGAACAAGCGCTGTATTATTAGTCTTTTCTATGATTGATTCAGTATTCATGGTGTGGATACAATACTCAAAATATAGCAGCTGGATTTGGAGGTCAGCTTGATCTTCAATCACCAAATAACACTTGAATTTCAATCAGTGCCATCAATAAATCTAAATCCTCCCTACAGCAAAAACGTCATCCAAAGTCACGTTCTCACCTGTACAATTACATCCGGCTCGTGCAATTCATTGAGTCTAACTACCTGGAATAATTCCAAATCAAAATAACCCAAAAATCCATGGCAGATTCAGTTCACTCCACATTATAATTAAACACTGAAAGTACTGCACTCTGGGTTTACAATGGTACATCATGTACACTGTACAATCATAAAACACATTTTCTCCAGTATTGTGGCACATGGTTGTACAGAAAGTGACTTGTTATACTCTGGGTAAGAATGATGGTCTATCTCGTTATCTGAGTGGCTGATGGATGTGAGGTTAAAGTTTGTTTTTCGAGCAGTGCCTCTCATGAACTTCCAGTGGGAGACTCCAGGCAGATATTTCTGCAACTGCTTCTGCTAAAACTCCAACACACATATTCATAAAAGACATTCTCAGACAGCCATCATTACAAAAATGTTTGTTTTTTTCCTAGGCCTAAGCTCGATAATTATCCAACAGCATTTCTTAAATAATCACAAATAATGTCTGGCTGTTCCAGTCTTCATTATATTACATGACACAATTGGCCAATGGCTGAATAGCTGAAATGGCAAAGATACCATCTCCTTGTACTATTGGTTGTGGAGGGCTGTGGCCTTTTATACACCTGAGCAACATCAGCCCAGCATAGCTGGCTAACAGAAACGGACGACAAGAGGTGGATGGGGGTAAGGCAGTTGACGTGGTGTATATGGATTTTAGTAAGGCGTTTGATAAGGTTCACCATGGTAGGCTTCTGCAGAAAATGCAGATGTATGGGATTGGGGGTGATCTAGGGAATTGGATCAGGAATTGGCTAGCGGATAGGAGACAGAGGGTGGTGGTTGATGGTAAATATTCATCATGGAGTTCGGTTACGAGTGGTGTGCCTCAGGGATCTGTTTTGGGGCCACTGCTGTTTGTAATTTTTATAAATGATCTGGATGAGGGTATAGTTGGGTGGATTAGTAAATTTGCTGATGACACCAAAGTTGGAGGTGTGGTAGATAGTGAGGAAGGGTGTCATAGTTTGCAGGAAGACTTAGACAGGTTGCAGAGCTGGGCCGAGAGGTGGCGGATGGATTTTAATGCGGAGAAGTGTGAGGTAATTCACTTTGGTAGGAATAACAGATGTGTTGAGTATAGGGCTAACGGGAGGACTTTGAATAGTGTGGATGAGCAGAGGGATCTAGGTGTATGTGTACATAGATCCCTGAAAGTTGGGAATCAAGTAGATAAGGTTGTTAAGAAGGCAAACGGTGTCTTGGTGTTTATTGGTAGGGGGATTGAATTTAGGAGTCGCAGCGTTATGTTGCTACTGTACACAACTCTGGTGCGGCCGCACTTGGAGTACTGTGTGCAGTTCTGGTCCCCACATTATAGGAAGGATGTGGAGGCTTTGGAGAGGGTGCAGAGGAGGTTTACCAGGATGTTGCCTGGTATGGAGGGGAGGTCCTATGAGGAGAGGCTGAGGGATTTAGGGTTGTTTTCGCTGGAAAGAAGGCGGCTAAGAGGGGACCTTATTGAAACATATAAGATGATTAGAGGTTTAGATAGGGTGGATAGTGATAGCCTTTTTCCTCGGATGGAGAAATCTAGCACGAGGGGGCATGGCTTTAAATTAAGGGGGGGTAGTTATAGGACGGATGTCAGGGGTAGGTTCTTTACCCAGAGGGTGGTGAGGGATTGGAATGCCCTGCCTGCTGCAGTTGTAAATGCGCCTAGTTTGGGGGCGTTTAAGAGATCCGTGGATAGGTTTATGGACGAAAAGGGATTGGTTTAGATTAGTGGGTCATTGTTTTGTAATTGGTCGGCGCAACATCGTGGGCCGAAGGGCCTGTTCTGCGTTGTAATGTTCTGTGTTCTATGTTCTAAATGCATATCAAATCCAAGGTCTCTGTAAGTGGCTCAAGTGGCACAAATTTCCTCCTATTCACACAGGCCATTTTTAACATTTACATCTCTCTGCTTTCTCTACTTGCAGGGAAAGAAAGCACACAATCTTGGGGAAAAGCAGAAACCCAGAGCTGTACGTTCAATAATTGAACAACTTGGGAAAAGATCCCCATCTGCTTATCGGGAAGGAAGCCTTGATTAGACGTCAGTAACAAACCTGCCTCCTCCTGAGACACTGGTGCTCACACACCAGTGGCAAGGAAACTGATGCTGTACCTGTGCACCCTCTGTGCTGGGGGTCTTACTTCCTGGGGGCTGAATCCCTGTGCCATCCTCTCTGCTTTGTGGAGTGGCACGTGTCCAGGGAAGAAGACAACTGTTGTTAGTGTGGTGTACCTCCTGCAGCTGCTGTTGAGGTTGATTTTGAGGTTTCTCTTTCCCTTCATCAGAGGTACAAGATAGAACTGCAAAAGCTGCTCCCATCCCACGATGATATTAATTAATTGCCATGTCACTACGTCCCACAGAACACTTGAACAAATGGATGGACAAGGTTCAAGAGGTTTAATGGTTTTGCCTCTTGGAACATGCTAATCCATAGCTTAAGACTCCTGGCACCCTGCCAAAAGCCAGAGTAAAGTGTGGTGTTAAATCATCCTGTCTTGTTTGTGCAACACTGAATAATGTCGGTATCTTGGCTCAAAGTAGTTTTGACAATCAGTGGTGCATGGACATCCCAGTGTGAGCCAGGGTGGTGGAAGTCACATAACTGAGGAATGTCACAAGTGGGCTTGAGTGTCCCTGCTGAGGGTGAGAGGAGACTTTGTTTCCAGCTCACTCAATACCACAAAAAAAAGGCCTGATTCTCACTCTTACTCATGGGAAGCTGTTTTCCACAAAAGTAGATGTGTTGCTTCTTTGCATTGAAGCACTTGAGATGTTTCTGAGGGATGCAATAAATTAACTGTACGTTATCTTTGATTTAGTAACACAACAGTAGAACACTTGCTGTGTCACCAAGACTGCCTATTTTCACCTTTGTACCATCTCCCATCTCCACCGCCTGTTTCAGCTTATCAGCTGCTGATATCCCAGTCTTTATCACTCCTGATCTGATCTGAATCCTCCCATCTTCCAGCCTCCATTAACCTGAGGTCACCCAAACTCTCCTGGCTGTATCCTAGTGCACAACAACTCGTAAGAACATAAGACACAGGATCAGGAGTGGACCAATTGGTCCATTCAGGCTGCCTCACCATTCAGCAAGGTCATGGCTTTAACTCTACAATGGTCCCTGTCCCCCATAAACCCTGACTCTCTTTTAGATCAAAAATCTGTCTGATTGAGTCTTGAAAGTATTCAATAACCCAACTTCCACTGGGGTAAAGAATTCCAAACGTTAAGGATCATCAGAGAGAAGAACTTTCTACTCATTTCAACTTCAATGGGAGATCCCTTAATTTGAAACTATGGCCCCAAGTTCTAATTTGCCCAATAGAAGCAAAAGCCTTTTATCATCTATTCTGTCAAGCCCCATCACAATCTTGCCTGTGAGGTTGGAATTCCCTTCCTAATGGCACTATGGGTGTGCCTATACTGGGTGGACTGTGGTGGTGGTTCGAGAAGACAGCTCTCTGCTCCCTTTGTAAGGGCAACAAATGCTGGTCTTACCAATGATGGCAGGAACCAACGGAAGAGTTTTTCAAATGTTTCAAGAAGATCACCATTCATTCTTTGAAAGTTCAGTGAGTCCAGGGCCCAACCTCATAAGGCAGTCCCTCAATCCCAGTGAATGTAGTGGATTCTCTGATGCCTCCAGAGCAAATACATCCCTTTTTAAATGAGAAATTAGGGACGGAAGGGGTTAATTTAAACTTCACCAATTTATCCTTTCACAGCCAATCCATAACAGGAATATGTTTTAATTTCCTGCTCCCTTTATGAGCAATGGCATATTTGGTGCAATTCGATTTTCTATTAATAAACTCACAGCAGATTAGAGATAGGATGAACTCAATTTTTTTTAATTCATTTGTGGGTGTCGCTGGCTGGCCAGCATTTATTGCCCGTCCCTAGTTGCCCTTGAAGGGCAGTTGAGAGTCAACCACATTGTTGTGGCTCTGGAGTCACATGTAGGCCAGACCGGGTAAGGACGGCAGATTTCCTTCCCGAAAGGATATTGGTGAACCGGATGGGTTTTTCCAAAAATTGACAATGGCTTCATGGTTATCAGAACCTCTAGGGTTGTAATCTCAGGATTACTCCCTGTGCCGTGTGCTAGTGAGGCTCGGAATAGGAAGACGTGGTTAAACAGCTGGTGTAGGAAGGAAGGTTTCAGATATCTGGACCATTGGGGGTCTCTTCCAGGGCAGTTGGGACTTGTACAAGGGTTGCATCTAAACTGGAAGAACACAAATATTCTGGCCAAGAGGTTTGCTAGTGTCACACGGGAGGATTTAAACTAGTTTGGCAGTAGGTGGTGGGAACAAAAGCAAAGATGAATTAGCTGAAGGGGAACCAGAGAGAGTAGGACCACTAAGACTCAAACAGCAGACAGGGTGGGACTGCTAATCAGAGGGGATCTGGTGGATTGAAGTGCATTTGTTTCAATGCAAGAAGTGTAAGGCAGATGAACTTAGAGCTTGGATTAGTACTAGGAACGATGATGTTGTTGCCACTACAAGACACTTGGTTAAGGAAAAGACAGGATTGGCAGTTTAATATTCCAGGATACAGATGTGTCTGGCAAGATAGAGAGCGATGTAAAAGGGGTGGGGGAGTTGCACTACTGATTAAGGAGAATATCACAGCTGTACTCTGGGAAGACACCTCAGAGGGCTCATACGGCTAGGCAATATGGCAAGAGCTCAGGAATAGGAAGGGTGTAGTCACAATGTTGAGGGTTTACAATAGGCCACCCAACTGCCAGCAGGGAATTGAGAAACATATGTAGGCAGATTTTGGCAAGATGTAAAAGTAACAGGGTTGTTATGGTGGGAGATTTAAATTTCCCGTATATTGACTGGGATTCACTTCGTGCTAGGGTCATGGATGGGACAGAGTTTGTAAGGAGCATCCAAGGGGGCTTCTTGAAACAGTATGTAGATATCCAACTAGGGAAGGAGCTGTACTGGACCTGGTGTTGGGGAATGAGCCCATCCAGGAGGTCGATGTTTCAGTAGGGGAGCAATTCAGGAACAGTGACTACAATTCAGTAAGTTTTAAGGTGCTGATGGATAAAGTTAAGTCCCCAAGTTAAGGTGCTAAACTGGGGGAAGGCTAATTACAACAATATTAAGCAGGAACTGAAGAATGTAGATTGGGGGCAGATGTTTGAGAGCAAATCAACATCTAGCATGTGGGAGGCTTTCAAATGTAAGTTGATAGGGATTCAGGACCGACACATTCCTGTAAGGGTGAAGGATAAGTATGGCAAGTTTTGGGAATCTTGGATAATGAGAGATATTGTGAGTCTAGTCAAAGAGAAAAAGGAAGCATTTGTGAAGGCTGGAGGCTGGGAACACATGAAGCAAGTATGGAATACAAGGAAAGAAGAAATAAACTTAAGCAAGGAGTAAGGAGGGCTAAAAGGGGTGACGAAAAATCATTGGCCGGCAGGATTAATGAAAATCCCAAGGCTTTTTATACATATATAAAGAACAAGAGTGTAGCCAGGGAGAGCAGAGGTTGGCCCACTCAAGGACAGGGGAGGAAATCTATGCATGGAGCCAGAGGAAATGTGTGAGGTATTAAATGAGTACTTTGAGTCAGTATTCACCAAAGAGAAGGATTTGGTGGGTGATGAGTCTGGGAATGGATGTGTAGATAGTTTGAGTCATGTTGAGATCAAAAAGGAGGAGGTGTTGGGGTTCTTGAGAAACATCAAGGTAGACAGGTCCCCAGGGCCTGATGGGATATATCCCAAAATACTGACAGAGGCAAAGGAGGAAATTGCTGGGGCTTTGAGAGAAATCTTTGTATCCTCACTGGTTACAGGAGGGGTACAGGGAGGCTCTGGCCTGAAAGCTTGTGGTGTTTACTACCAAATAGTTAACCTGGTATTGTGAGACTTCTTACTGTGTTTACCCCAGTCCAACGCCGGCATCTCCACATCATACAGGGGAGGTCCCAGAGGATTGGAGAATAGCCAATTTTGTTCCTTTGTTTAAGAAGGGTAGCAAGAATAATCCAGGTAATTACAGGCCGGTGAGCCTTACATCAGTGGTCGGGAAATTATTGGAGAAGATTCTTAGCAACAGGATTTATTCCCACTTGGAAATAAGTGGACGTATTAGTGAGAGACAACATGGTTTTGTGAAGGGGAGGTCGTGTCTCACTAACTTGATTGAGTTTTTCGAGGAAGTGACCAAGATGATTGATGAGGGTAGGGCAGTGGATGTTGTTTACATGGAATTCAGTAAAGCCTTTGACAAGGTCCCTCATGGCAGACTGGTGCAGAAGGTGAAGTCGCATGGGATCAGAGGTGAACTGGCAAGGTGGATACAAAACTGGCTCGATCACAGAAGACAGAGGGTAGCAGTGGAAGGGTATGTTTCTGAATGGAGGGCTGTGACAAGTGGTGTCCCTCAGGGATCAGCGCTGGGACCTTTGCTGTTTGTAATATATATAAATGATTTGGAGGAAAATGTAACTGGATTGATTAGTAAGTTTGCCGACGACACAAAGGTTGGTGGATTTGCGGATAGTGATGAGGACCATCAGAGGATACAGCAGGATATAGATCAGTTGGAGGTTTGGGCAGACAGATGACAGTTTAACCTGGACAAATGTGAGGAAATGCATTTTGGAAGGTCTAATACAGATAGGAAATATACAGTAAATGGCAGGACCCTTAGGATTATTGATAGGCAGAGGGATCTGGGTGTACAGGTACTCAGGTCACTGAAAGTGGCAATGCAGGTGGAGAAGGTAGTCGAGAAGGCATACGGCATGCTTGCCTTCATCGGCCGGGGTATTGAGTTTAAAAATTGGCAAGTCATGTTGCAGCTTTATAGAACCTTAGGCCGCACTTGGAATATAGTGTTCAATTCTGGTCGCCACACTATCAGAAGGATGTGGAGGCTTTGGAGAGGGTACAGAAAAGATTTACCAGGATGTTGCCTGGTATGGAGGGCATTAGCAATGAAGAGAGATTGGAGAAACTTGGTTTGTTCTCACTGGAGCGACGGAGGTTGAGGGGAGACCTGATAGAAGTCTACAAGATTGAGAGGCATGGACAGAGTGGATAGTCAGAAGCTTTTTCCCAGGGGGAAGAGTCAGTTACTGGGGGGCACAGATTTAAAGTGCAAGAGGCAAGGTTTAAAGGAGATGTACGAGGCAGATATTTTACACAGAGAGTAGTGGGTGCCTGGAACTCGTTTTCGGGGAAGGGAGTGGAAGCAGCTACATTGTGAGTTTTAAGGAGTGTCTTTACAAGTACATGAATAGTATGGGAGTAGGGGGATAGGAGGTTTTAGTTTAGTCAGTGCAGGCTTGGAGGGCCGAAGGGCCTGTTCCCGTGCTGTAGTTTTCTTTGTTCTTTGTTCTTAGTAAATCCTTAATTCCAGATATTTTCTATTGAATTCAGATTCCACCATCTGCCATGGTGGGATTCGAACCCGGATCCCCCTGAATGTTATCTGAGTTTTTGGATTAATAGTCTTGTGATAATACTACTAGGCCTTGCCTCCCCTTGTGTTAGTTTATTTGTACACATTCAAAATGTGAACAGTGTGTTGCAGCTGACAGGCAGTAAGGACAGGGATGGAGAAAGGGAAGTTTTACAGTGTGGTGAAATTGCAAAAGTATAATTTCATGTCACCCCCAGAGCCCAGAATCAAGATCCAGTTCGGATGTCAGTGGGTTGAAAACCAATGCTGGATAATCCACCATTTTCCTGGTGAGATTGGCTTCACATGATGAGAAAGGTGTTCAGAGATGAATCAGCTTAATAGGTGATGGTGGAGAATTCCCAGCAAGGCAGAATAGAGAGAGCCAGGTGTTCAACCTGGGCAAAGCTCCTTTCCTGTGTGACAGCCAGTCCAATGGTAAACAGCGAGGCAATATCACTGATTCCACAGACCCATGTCACAAGACTTCCATCTCTCCACACTATCTTTAACAAAGGATGTATAACCATCGGCTGAGTCCTGAGATTGTTAAACATCTTAACCATTAAGAGTTGAAAGGAAGGTTGTAAATGCGCCTAGTTTGGGGGCGTTTAAGAGATCGGTGGATAGGTTTATGGACGAAAAGGGATTGGTTTAGATTAGTGGGTCAATGTTTTTTTTTTAAAAATAAGACTGGTCGGCGCAACATTGTGGGCCGAAGGGCCTGTTCCGCGCTGTAATGTTCTATGTTCTATGTTCTATGTTACCAACAAGCAAACCGCTGTTGGCCAGCCCTGGGGTATGGCTGATGGTCTTTATATAACTATCTCTGAATTTGGCCTGTGCAGCCCATGGGAGTCATTAGTGTCTCTTCAGCAATAACGAGGTATGGGTTTCCCTGATGCTACCGTGCAGTTCCTTTTATTTGTGAGGGGCGGGGTCACAGACAGATATAGATTCAACCATGTTAAGGATCTTGGTTCAGTTTTTATTTTAATTTTAGAAATAGCCAAGAGGATATCTGTGTTTATTTTTTAAAATGTTATTAGCCAAGGTAATAATATTAATAATGATAGGCTCACACCCGGCTGGGGTGAGTAACAGGAGGGCGAATGGCCTTAGAAAATTGTACAGTTGTAATACTGAGAGTGATCCAAGGCAGCTTTCACAACACACCACAGCGCAGAGTCGCTGAGCAGAGACTGATAGCCAAGTTCCACACACATGAGGACG
Organism: Carcharhinus amblyrhynchos; assembly: GCF_965287045.1. NCBI lineage: Eukaryota > Metazoa > Chordata > Chondrichthyes > Carcharhiniformes > Carcharhinidae > Carcharhinus > Carcharhinus amblyrhynchos. Next base: position 139,115,730 of record NC_137327.1, read on the forward strand.
GCCTCAACCGGGATCTTGGGTTCATGTCGCACTATCTGTAACCCCCGTGACTTGCCTGGGTTTGTAAAACCTCATTTACTGTACTGTCTGGAGACAATACACATCTCTGTAACCTGTGATCAGTGCTCCTTCCACTCACATTGTCGGCCACTTTAGGACTTGAACAGCAGGTTAGGTGTAAAGATTCGCATTCTAATCAATAATCTGTAAACTGTCTGTGCTTTATATGCTCTGTCTGAGGCCAGAACTCTCCATTCACCTGACGAAGGGACAAACCCTGAAAGCTTGTGAGTTTACTATCAAATAAATTGGTTGGACTGAAACCTGGTGTTGTCAGACTTTTTACTGTGTTTACCCCAGTCCAACGCCGGCATACCCACATCATTCCCACTTCCTGCCCAAGATCTAAGTTTGTTTAACATAGAACATAGAATGTAGAACACTACAGCACAAACAGGCCCTTCGGCCCACAAGTTGCGCTGATCACATCAACACCTACCAATCCATAGACCTATCTATAACCCCCAATCCCATTAAATCCCATATACTCATCCAGAAGTCTTTTAAAAGACCCCAGCGAGTTCGCCTCCACCACCACTGACGGCAGCCGATTCCATTCACTCACCACCCTCTGAGTGAAAAACTTACCCCTAACATCACCTCTGTACTTGCCTCCCCGCACCTTCAATCTGTGTCCTCTCGTAGCGACCATTTCAACCCGGGGAAATAGCCTCTGAGAATCCACCCTATCTATTCCTCTCAACATTTTATAAACTTCTATCAGGTCGCCTCTCAACCTTCGTCTCTCCAGGGAGAAGAGTCCCAGCTCCCTCAACCTATCTTCATAAGGCATGCCTCCCAGTCCAGGCAACATCCTTGTAAATCTCCTCTGTGCCCTTTCAATAGCTTCTACGTCCTTCCTATAGTGAGGCGACCTGAACTGCGCACAGTACTCCAAATGAGGCCTGACAAGGGTCTTATAAAGTTGCAGCATTACCTCCCGACTCCTAAACTCAATCCCTCGATTAATGAAGGCCAGTACACCATACACCTTCTTGACCACATCCTCCACCTGCGAGGCCGATTTAAGAGTCCTGTGGACCCAGACCCCAAGATCCTTCTGCTCTTCAACACTACTCAGACTTCTGCCCTTGGTAGTGTACTCGTTCATCCCGTTGGTTCTGCCAAAATGGACCACTACACATTTATCCGTGTTGAAGTCCATCTGCCACTTCTCCGCCCAGTCCTGCATCCTATTTATGTCCTGCTGCAACTTCTGACATCCTTCCAGACCATCCACAACACCACCGACCTTCGTGTCATCAGCGAACTTACTTACCCATCCCTCCACTTCCTCATCCAGGTCATTTATGAAAATGACAAACAGCAAGGGTCCTAGAACAGATCCCTGGGGCACTCCACTGGTGACTGACCTCCATGCAGAAAAAGACCCATCCACAACCACTCTCTGCCTTCTGCAGGCAAGCCAGTTCTGGATCCACAAGGCCAAAGACCCTTGGATCCCATGCCCTCTCACCTTCTCAAGAAGTCTTGCATGGGGGACCTTATCAAACGCCTTGCTGAAGTCCATGTACACCACGTCCACTGCTCTTCCTTTGTCAATGTGTTCAGTCACATTATCGAAGAACTCAACCAGGCTCGTAAGGCACGACCTGCCCTTGACAAATCCATGCTGACTATTTCTGATCATGTCAAACCTCTCCAAATGCTCATAAATCTTGTCCCTCAGAAGCCTCTCCATCAGCTTACCAACCACTGAGGTCAGACTCACCGGTCGGTAATTTCCCGGGCTATCTCTGTTCCCTTTCTAGAAAATAGGAACCACATCCGCAATCCTCCAATCCTCCGGAACCTCTCCCGTCTCCATTGATGACGCAAAGATCATCGCCAGGGGCTCTGCAATCACTTCCCTCGCCTCCCACAGTATCCTGGGGTACATCCCATCTGGTCCCGGCAACTTATCAATCTTGATAGAATTCAAAAGTTCTAACACATCCTCCTCCTTAATATCCACATACTCAATCTTTTCCATCTGCTGCAAAACCGTAGCAAAATCTCCCAGATCAGCTTCCACCGTGAATACTGAGGCAAAATACTCATTAAGCACCTCTGCCATTTCTTCTGGTTCCACACAGACCTTTCCCCCTTCACCTTTTATAGGTCCTATCCCTTCTCTTCTCATCCTTTTACTTTTCACATATTTGTAGAAGGAACATAAGAACATAAGAAATAGGAGCAGGAGTAGGCCATCCAGCCCTTCGAGCCTGCCCCGCCATTCAATAAGATCATGGCTGATCTGTCGTGGCTCAGTTCCACATTCCCGCCCTCTCCCCATAACCCTTAATCCCCTCGCTTATCAAAAACCCATCAACCCGCGTCTTAAATATATTTAGCGAGGCAGCCTCCACCACTTCAACGGGCAGAGAATTCCAGAGATCCACCACCCTTTGAGTGAAGAAGTTCCTCCTCAACTCCATTCTAAACCGCCCCCCCCTTTATCTTGAGGCTGTGGCCCCTAGTCCTACTGTCCTTTCTGAGTGGGAAGAGTCTCTCCACCTCTATCCTATCCATCCCATTCATCATCTTATATGTCTCAATGAGATCTCCCCTCATTATTCTAAACTCTAACGTGTACAAGCCTAGTTTATTCAGCCTCTCCTCATAGCTCAACCCCCTCAACTCTGGTATCAGCCTAGTAAACCTCCTCTGCACTCCCTCCAAGGCCAAAATATCCTTGCGTAAGTACGGCGACTAAAACTGCACACACTACTCCAGCTGTGGCCTCACCAATGCCCTATACAGCTGCAGCAAGACCTCCCTACTTTTATGTTCAATCCCCTTCGCTATGAAGGCCAGCATCCCATTCGCCTTCCTGACCACCTGCTGCACCTGCAAGCTGGGTTTTTGCGACTCATGCACAAGGACCCCGAGGTCCCTCTGCACCGTCGCATGCTGCAGTTTTTCGCCACGTATGTAATAGGCCTTGGGCCTTGGGATAATAATAAGGCCTTGGGATTCTCCTTAATCTTACCCGCCAAGGCCTTCTCATGACCCCTTCTGGCTCTCCTAATTTCCCTTTTAAGCCCCTTTCTGCAAGCCTTATACTCCTCTAGATCCTTAAAATCTCCTAGCTCCCTGAACCTTTTGTACACCTTCCTTTTCCTCCTGACTAGGTTCACCACAGCCTTCGTGCACCACGGTTCCCGCGACCTACCAAAACCCCCTTGTCTCATCGGAACGTTGTCACGCATAGCTCCAGACAAACATTCCTTGAATATCCGCCACCTTCCTTCTGTACTTTTCCCCAAGAACGCCTCCTTCCAGTTTATTTGTCCAATTAACTTCCTGACGTCTTCGTATTTCCCCTTACTCCAGACAAACACCTTCCTAGCCTGCCTGATCCTATCTCGTTCCAATGCAACTGTGAAGGAGATAGAATTATGATCACCATTCCTGAGATGCTCTCCTTATTTGCACTCTTTCTCCATGGAGGCTTGCTGAACCTCCCAGCCCAAAAACCAGCCCTTCAATAGCCAATAATTAGTCACTAAAGTGCCTCAACTGGGACAAAGACAGGCATTTTACATTTAAAACCACTGTATGATTGGAGCAGACAAGAACTAGAGGGAATTCTGTTCCTGAAATTTTACACACTCCCAGACACCCAAAAACCCAATGGTGAGGGAGCATAAAATTCAGGCCAAACATTCCTTTGATTCTTGATATCAGCTGATTTTTCAGTCCATCCAAAAATGTGAATAAAGTTATTAACGATGTGGTAATCAGATCACATATATCACGATGCCAAGAGTTACTCAAGACAGACCAATAGTTGGGCTCAAATAACCATTTGGAAGTTATTTCATATTTGTCTGATTTTATAAGGAACTAATTCAACATGATCTCCAAACTCACGACCGTCATCACCTCGGATGACAAGGGCAGCAGGAACATGGGAACGCCACCACCCAAAACTTACCCTCCAATCCATTCACTGTCCCTTCCTTCACTGCTGCTGGGCCAAAATCCCGGAACTTCCTCCCTAACAGCACTGTGGATGTACCTACACCACAGGTACGACTCACCACCACCTTCTCAAAGGCATTTAGGGATAGGGTAATACTTCGATTCAGCAATCATTTATGATTTTGGCATTTCTGTTTATTCCTGCGGTTTGAAAAAGATGAGCTGCACAGTTTTAAGCTCAGTTTGAATCCCTTTATTTTACTAATAGAACACAGAACATTACAGCACAGTACAGGCCATTCGGCCCTCGATGTTGCACCGACTTGTGAAACCAATCTAAAGCCCATGTAACCGACACTATTCTAATATCATCCATATGTTTATCCATTAATATACAGCTGCTGAATAATGTAACTCCACATTCACATAATGTCATTTAAGTTTTTTTGAAATTGCTTGTAAGAATGCTGTTAAATTTGTTCCAGAGAATCTCAGGTGGGATTTGCTGCAGATGGTTGCTGTGGGCTGGTGGATTAACCCACACTCCAGGTTAACATGACCTGGTTTCAAATTTAGCCCAGAATGATTGGATTGAATTTAATCCAGAATGATGCAGTTGAGTTTATCTGAGAATTGGATTAAGTGATTTTGTCAACAAATGGGATTCAGTGTCACTGGGGGGAAGAAAGAATCAAAGGTCGGGAGTTTATTTCCGGAGTAGGAAGCCAACATGAGACCTGTTCCCCGGTTCTGATCCCGGTCTGGACGGGGGTTGTAGGCAGAGCTCACCAGTAAAAGGCTGACTAGAGGGCAGGTTTCACCACCGAATAGCAGCACAGGTACAGGGTGGAGAGAGGGCTCTGTGAATTCAGGCCCTCTTCGAAGGCATCACTGAGGCCACGATTTGAAAAAAAACCGCAGGAACGATGGAGAAGGCAGGATAGGCAGAGGCCTGGAATCTGCGGCAGGGTTTCCCCTCACTTCACAGGTGCTAACCTTGAGGCCCTACTCATGAGGGACCAGAGGGAGAGCCTCTGTCTGAAAGGGGAAAAGGCCACCCAGGCAAACTGACCGGCTGTGGATTAAAATGGCCAGGAGCACTTTCAGCAGGTCTGTGATCTAGAGGAACGGGATGTGAGTTGCTGGACGGCAGCACAGAGCCCCCTGTGTGAAAGGCAGCAGTGAGGCCAGCACATTGTGGATGAACTGTGGGGGGGGGGGGGGGATGTGCATACGGGTAAAATGTGGGGGGCAGGGAGAGGGGAGCGGATGGGGAGTCCAGCGATGTCCGAGTCAGTGGCAGTTGGTGAAGTTTGAATTCAATAAAAATCTGGAATTGAAAGTCTAATGTTGACCATGAAACCATTGCTAGTTGTTGTAAAAACCCATCAGATTCACTCATGTCCTTCAGGGAAGGAAATCTTCCATCCTTAGCTGGTCTGGCCTACATGTGACTCCAATCCACCGTAATGTGGCTCACTCTTAACTGGCCTCAGGGGTGGGCATTAAATTGTGATTCAATTACAGGTGCAGATTGCCTTGTGGAATTAAGATGTGGCAACAACAGAGGCCTGACTCAAAGAAGGGTAAGACTGGGTGTTAAGGATTCCTGACACAAGGTGTTGAAGAAAGATAGAGCAGGGAAGATAGGATGTGAGTTGCTGATATTGGTTATGGAAAGCATGTTAGAGAAAGACAATGCCCCAGCTCACCAACAATATTCTCCATACTTTATGTATTTATGTGTCTGCATTGCAGAAAGGCGATCCCTTATAACCCTCCTCAGTCCATTTCTTCTCATACCAGACACTGTTGCTATATTATTGACCATGATAGGATGACTAGGTTCACCTGGTACGGTGGCACAGTGGTTGGCACTGCTGCCTCATGGCAACAGGGACCCAGGTTCGATTCCCGGCTCGGGTCACTGTCTGTGTGGAGACTGCACATTCTCCCCATGTCTGTGTGGGTTTCCTCCGGGTGCTCTGGTTTCCTCCCACAGTCTGAAAGACGTGCTGGTTAGGGTGCGTTGGCCGTGCTAAATTCTCCCTCAGTGTACCCGAACAGGCGCTGGAGTGTGGCCATTAGGGGAATTTCACAGTAACTTCATTGCACTGTTAATGTAAGCCTACTTGTGACAGTTAGAAAATAAACTTATTAATTTGAGCGGTGGTGTTGGCTTTGAATTTAATCAAGAACATAGAACATAGAACATTACAGCGCAGAACAGGCCCTTCGGCCCACGATGTAGCGCCAACCAATTAAAAAGCAATGACCCTCTAACCTAAACCAATCCCTTTCCATCCATAAACCTATCCACGGATCTCTGAAACGCCCCCAAACTAGGTGCATTTACAACTGCAGCAGGCAGGGCATTCCAATCCCTCACCACCCTCTGGGTAAAGAACCTACCCCTGACATCCGTCCTATAACCCCTTAATTTAAAGCTATGGCCCCTCGTGCTAGCTTTCTCCATCCGAGGAAAAAGGCTATCACTGTCCACCCTATCTAAACCTCTAATCATCTTATATGTTTCAATAAGGTCCCCTCTTAGCCGCCTTCTTTCTAACGAAAACAACCTCAAATCCCTCAGTCTCTCCTCATAGGACCTTCCCTCCATACCAGGCAACATCCTGGTAAACCTCCTCTGCACCCTCTCCAATGCCTCCACATCCTTCCTATAATGTGGGGACCAGAACTGCACACAGTACTCCAAGTGCGGCCGCACCAGAGTTTTGTACAGTTGCAACATGACGTTGTGGCTCCTAAATTCAACCCCCCTACCAATAAACGCCAAGACACCGTATGCCTTCCTAACTACCTTATCTACTTGATTCCCAACTTTCAGGGATCTATGTACACATACACCTAGATCCCTCTGTTCATCAACACTATTCAGAGTCCTACCGTTAGCCCTATACTCGACACATCTGTTATTCCTGCCAAAGTGAATTACCTCACACTTTTCCACATTAAACTCCATCCTCCACCTCTCGGCCCAGCTCTGCAACTTGTCCAAGTCTCCCTGCAAACTATGACACCCCTCCTCACTATCTACCACACCTCCGACTTTGGTGTCATCAGCAAATTTACTAATCTTTACTTTTTTTTTAATTTTTACTTCTATACCCTCATCCAGATCATTTATAAAAATTACAAACAGCAGTGGCCCCAAAACAGATCCCTGAGGCACACCACTCGTAACTGAACTCCATAACAAATACTTACCATCAACCACCACCCTCTGTCTCCTATCCGCCAGCCAATTCCTGATCCAATTTCCTAGATTACCCTCAATCCCATACATCTGCATTTTCTGCAGAAGCCTACCATGGTGAACCTTATCAAACCTTATCCAAGAACCTTATCCCAGAAGGATAGGAATGAATTGAATGGATTGATGAAATGGAGGCAGCTGCTGGCTGTTGAGCTATGGTTGGATTTTGGGCAGAGTGGGTCCATTCTGCCTGGCACAGACTCAATCAATAAACATACCCACTGATCCTGGCAATGACTGGCACTAACCTGAAAGGCAGAGAGCATAGAAAATGTTACACTGCTATTCCACAATTTGAATTAAGTCGCAGATCTGAGGAAGAGTTTTGCTGTAATAACATGGCAGATCCTAACTTTAAACATCCTGCACCCTGGGCTCCCACCTTCCATGACGTGACCTTCTCCAACATGAAGGATATGGAGAGGATTTTTCCTCTGTTGGTGGAATGAATGGACAATTTAACCTCAGAATTAGAGTCAGACTATTTAAACAAAAAAATCAAGATGCACTTTATTACACAAAGGATCGTAGAAATCTGGGACACCGCCCCCCCCCCTCCCCCCCACACCCACCCACCCACCGCCACAACGTGGAGACAACCTTCTCCAAATTTTTAAAAATTTAAAATAAAAAAACAGCTCCAACAGCTGGACAACTGGTTTGTTTCTCTGGAGAAATGACCTCTCAGTTGGAGTTTGGCAATTGACCCGAACAGCCATTAGCAAGGTCAGTTAGCTTCCTGTCTCCTGGAGGCTGATAGGCTTGTCCCACACACCTCCAGAAAAATGGCACAGAGTGGATGGAATCAGAGAACTTGCACAACACCTCGCCTGCCTCATTGTGAATCCCACTGGGCCTGAAGATTTAGATTTGCTTCTTTTTAATGGAGCACTATGTTTATAAATACTGGCTAAGAAGCCTTCTGTTCCTGGAAAAAAAAATTCATATTTTAGTAGGACATAGAACATAGAATAATACAGTACAGTACAGGCCCTTTGGCCCTCAATGTTGTGCCGAGCTTTGTCTGAAATCAAGACTAAGCAAGCTATCCCACTCCCTATCATTCTGGTGTGCTCCATGTGCCTATCCAGTAACTGCTTGAAAGTTCCTAAAGTGTCCGATTCCACTATCACAGCAGGCAGTGCATTCCACACCCCAACCACTCTCTGAGTAAAGAATCTACCTCGGACATCCCTCCTATATCTCCCACCATCAACCTTGTAGTTATGCCCCCCGAGTAACAGCTACATCCACCCGAGGAAATAGTCTCTGAACGTCCACTCTATCAATCCCCCTCATCATCTTATAAACCTCTATTAAGTCACCTCTCATTCTCCTCCGCTCTAAAGAGAAAAGCCCCAGCTCCCTCAACCTTTCCTCATAAGACCTACCCTCCAAACCAGGCAGCATCCTGGTAAATCTCCTCTGCACTCTCTCCAATGCTCCCACATCTTTCTTATAGTGATTTTAGTTGGCAAAAGTTAAACCTTTCCACTATAATAAAATGATTTCATGTATTTTAAAAATAAAAATTAATTTTTATGTTTGTTGATAATATTTCATCTTCTCCTTTAATCCCATGTATAAATCTGAAATCATTGATCTTGTTTTTTGTAAAATTCTTTCACTCTTGGTTTGCTGTCTGTGAAAATCCTTCAGTGTGATTGGCTGCTTACCCTGCTTGATGATGTCACTGCTGCTAGACCCCTGGAGAATCCCTTGACGGTGCTAAATTCCGGTAAGAATTGGGAAATCCACACCACACAGATCATTAGATATTCATGAACAACTTTCTTCAAGGTCAGCAATGAAATCCTGATGTTTGAAATTCTTCTCATCACTCTTCAGCAGATAGGAACACATTTAAATTAAAAGACTGAATCCTGCTGCAAAAATTGTATCATAATGTTTATATCATCATTTCGGGAAGCTACAGTTTCCCAGAGTCAATCTCAGCAGCAATTCTCCTGTGTATCCCATAGAAGTTTATTTATTAGTTACAAGTAGGCTTACTTTAACACTGCAATGAAGAAAAACATGGTTACTGTGAAAACCCTCCAGTCACCACACTCTGGTGCCTGTTTAGGTACACTGAGGGACAATTTATCATGGCCAATTCACCAAACCTGCACATCTTTGGACTGTGGGAGGAAACTGGAGCACCTGGAGGAAACCCATGCAAACATGGGGAGAATGTGCAAACTCCATACAGACAGTGACCAAGCCGGGAATCAAACCTGGGTCCCTGGCACTGTGAGGGACTAACCACTGTGCCACTTGCCACCCCCATTAGCCATGGAGACTGAAATGATGTATAGATTCTTTCTGACATCTGACAGGTTGCCCTTCCAGTGTTTTGACATGGTGAATTGAATATTCTCGATAGAAGTTCCCACCCAAATCCTGTAATTTTATTATTTTCGAGTTACCATGCTTGGATCTGGTGAGATAATATTTCTGGGGACTGTTGCGAATTTGAGAAAATAGTTGTTTGAACGTTGCTTCAATCAGATGTGAAATGTGATACATCACACTTTATACCTTAATTCACTGGATTGCTTTCAATACATTTGAAATATTTTACTGTAATTATAGAGCTTAAATTCAGTATGTGGCCAATTAAGAATCGGTAATTCCAATCGCTTTGGAAGTCTCAACAGATGGAAAACCAGCACTAACGTTTTTATATAATAACCCAAGAGAGCTTGAAATGGTTTGTTGTTAAATCCTACATGTGGTTTCTACAGTTACACAGAATGGGTTCATTACTCACACAGAAAAGTTCACAGGAAATAGAAGGGATACATTTCCTACGTTTATGTTATAACTGGTAGGAGGGATGCACCTTTTATCTCTAGTTCCACTACTCAATGATCACAACATATATTTAAATGATTTTTCCAAACAGCTATATTGTCAGATAGGTACTTTCCCTATTAATCTCAGTGAACACTCGATGCCTACATTTTTTCAATAAATAGCAACATTTTTCATTTATAAAAAACCAGACTTGTCAATTAGGAATGCAATGCTCATTAACGTATAGAATAAAATATAAAAGGAGAATAATTAATCTTCCCAAACACCCAAACTCACACTAAAAAAAAGAGACATTCTGCCAAAGGTGAAAAGTCAAGGGTTCAAGAGAAAAGAGGATGGAATCCTTAAAATGGTTGGTGTCTCAGCTCTGATCGACAAGATGATCACTGAATCCTGTACAACTATCAGGTATTAAGCTGATCTTTCTCATCACCCTATCTGTAACTACAACACTATATTCTGCTCGTTATCCTTTACTTCTCACCCATGTACTCTATGAACAGTATGCTTTGTCTGCATAGCGCACAAGAGACAATATTTTTCATTGTGTCCTAATACATGTGACAATAATAAATCAAATCAAATGTTTCTTGTGAAGATGATGAACATAAACTGGAACAGAATCATTTTTAAATTCTTCCATTGGATGTAGACAGTGTTTGGATGGGCCTGCATTTATTGGACATCCCTAATTGTCCGTGAACTGGATAGGTCACTCGGCCATTTCAGGGGATGTTTAAGACTCGTAGAAACTAGAAGCAGGAGCAGGCCATTTGGCCCTTCAAGCCTGCTCCACCACTCATTCTGATCATGGCTGATCATCCAATTCAATATCCTGATCCCCCATTCCTGCCATATCCCTTGATCTCTTTAGCCCCAAGAGCGAGATCTAATTTCTTCTTGACAATGTTTTGATCTCAACTATTTTCTATAAGAACATAAGAACTAGGAGCAGGAGTAGGCCATCTGGCCCCTCGAGTCTGCTCCGTCATTCAATAAGATCATGGCTGATCTTCTCATAAACCCGCCCACTCTCCATAACTCTTAATTCCTTTACTGTTCAAAAATGTATCTATCCGTGCCTTAAAAACATTCAATGAGGGAACCTCAACTGCTTCACTGGGCAGGGAATTCCACAGATTCACAACTCTTTGTGTGAAGAAGTTCCTCCTCAACTCAGACCTAAATCTGCTCCCCCTTATTTTGAGGCCATGCCCCCTAGTTCTAGTTTCACCCGCCAGTGGAAACAACTTCCCTGCTTCTATCTTATCCATTCCCTTCATAATCTTATATCTTTCTATAAGATCTCCCCTCATTCTTCTGAATTCCAATGAGTATAGTCCCAGTCTACTCTGTCTCTAATCATAAGCCAACCCTCTCAACTCCGGCATCAACCTAGTGAATCTCCTCTGCACCCCCTCCAGTACCAGTATATCCTTTCTCAAGTAAGGAGACCAAAACTGTACACAGTAACTCCAGGTGTGGCCTCACCAGCACCTTATACAGCTGCAACATAACCTCACTGTTTTTAAACTCCATCCCTCTGGCAATGAAGGACAAAATTCCATTTGCTCCTTAATTACCTGCTGCACCTGCAAACCAACTCCTTGAGATTCCTGCACAAGGACACCCAGGTCCCTCTGCACAGCAGAATGCTGCAATTTTTTTACCATTTAAATATTAGTCTATTTTACTGTTATTCTTACCAAAATGGATGATCTCACATTTACCAACATTGTACTCCATCTGCCAGACCCTCGCCCACTCACTTAGACTATTTATTTCCCTTTGCAGACTTTCAGCGTCCTCTGCACACTTTGCTCTTCCACCCATCTTAGTGTCATCTGTGAATTTTGACACACTACACTTGGTCCCCAACTCCAAATCATCTATATAAATTGTAAACAATTGCAGTCCCACCACTAATCCCTGAGGCACACCACTAATCACTGATCGCCAACCAGAAAAGCATCTATTTACCCCTACTCTTTGCTCTCTGTTAGTTAACCAATCCTCTACCCATGCTAATACATTATCCATAACACTGAGCACCTTTATCTTCTGTAGCAATCTTTGGTGCGGCACCTTGTCAAATGCCTTCTGGAAATCCAGATACACCACATCCACAGATTCCCCATTATCCACTGCATGTGAAATGTTCTCAAAGAATTGCACCAAATTAGTCAAACATGACCTTCCCTTCATAAACCCATTCTGTGTCTTACCAATGGGACATTTATGTCCAGATGTCTTGCTATTTCTTCCTTGATGATAGATTCAAGTATCTTCCCTACTACAGAAGTTAAGCTAACCGGCCTATAGTTACCTGCCTTTTGTCTACCTCCTTTTTTAAACAGTGGCATCACATTTGTGGTTTTCCAATCAGCGGGAACCACCCAGAGTCCAGTGAATTTTGGTAAATTACCACTAGTGCATTTGCTGTTTCCCCCACCAACTCTTTTAGTACCCTGGGATGCATTCCATCAGGACCAGGAGACTTGTCTACCTTTAGCCCCATTAACTTGCCCAACACTACCTCTTTCGTGATAACGATAGGTTCTAGGTTTTCACCTGCTTTAGCCTTCCTGTCATCAATTTTTGGGATGTTATTTGTGTCTTCCACTGTGAAAACCAACACAAAATACCTGTTCAATGCATCAGCCATTTTCTCATTTCCAGTTATTACATCCCTCTTCTCGTCCTCTAAAGGACCCATGTTTACTTCAGCCATTCCTTTTCGTTTTATATATTTGTAGAAATATATAAATATATGGTAGTAAATTCCACACATTCACCACCCTCTGGGCGAAGAAATTTCTCCTCATCTCAGTCCTAAAAAGGTTTACCCCTTATCCTCAAACCCCACCACTGGAAACATTTTTTCTGAATTTACCCTGTCTAACCCTGTTAGAATTTTATAAGTTTTTATGAGATTCCCTTCTCATTCTTCTAAACTCCAGTAAATACAATCCTGACCAACTTAGCGTCTCTTCATATGACAGAGCTGCCATCCCAGGAATCAGCCTGGTAAACCTTCACTGCACTCCCTCCATAGTGAGGACATCCTTCCTCAGTTAATGACACCAAAACTACACTCGGAGCTCCAGGTTTGGCCTCACCAATGCTCTGTACAATTTCTGTAAAACATCCCTGGTCATATACTCAAATCCTCTCAGTATCAGGGCCAGCAAACCATTTGCCTTCTTTAACTGCCTGCTATACCTGCACACTTACTTTCAGCAGCTGATACATGAGGACTCCAAGGTCTCGTTGAGTATCCACCTCTCTCAATTTACACCCGTTCAAATAATCATCTGTCTTTCTATTATTGCTACCAAAGTGGGTAACCTCACACTTATCCACATTATATTGCATCTACTATGCAGTTATACCCACACACTCAGCCTGTCCAAATCACACTGAATCATCTTTATATCCTCCTCACAGCTCACCCTCCCACCCAACTTTTTATCATATGCAAATTTGGAGATAATACATTTAGTTTCCTCTCCCAAGTCATTAATATATAACGTAAACAGTTGGAATCCTACCACAGATTACTGTGGAACCCCCCAGTCACTGCCTGCCAACCAGTAAAAGACCCATTTATGCATCTCTTTGTTTCCTGTCTACTACCCAGCATTCTATCCATCCCAGGACATTACGTCAAGGTTCCCCACTCAGAATACATTCCGTGCCCCATGCCACCTTCAAATAATATCCAACATGGAGAGGTACTGATTCATTAGCTGAAATAGGTATGTGCTAATCATCTGAAAGTTTCTTTGCCCAAGTTTGACCTGATGCCATGAGTCCAGAGTCAATGTTCAGGATTCCAAGGGCGTCTCCCTCCTTACTGCTGCCAGCTCCAGTGAATCTATCCTGCAAATCAGACAGGTTATATCTGGGATGGAGGAGTCTGGGACATTAGCAGTAAGGCATTGGGGAGAGGGAGGGGGCTCGAATTTCCCCCAAGAAACTAGTTGCCCAAATGGGTGGGAAAATGATTTTCCTGCCAGTTTTCTGGGGGGACTTGGTTGGTTGAATTTCCAGCACACTGTACTTCACAGAGTCCGCCGGAAGGTTCATGCAGGTCGTGAGTAGACAGGGTCTAGAGAGGCTGCCATCAGTGCACTCAGTGGGCCTCTGCACATGCACCAATCTCCCTGGCACTGCCCCCCCCCCTCACCCCCATAACCAGCTGCCCAATCACTGGTCTCCTGTTGACTTCTCCAAGCCCACCTGCCCTGATTGCTGGCTCTGAACTCCCCCAGTCCATTGGTCCTAACATCCTCCCACCATGACCAGCCTGATCCCCCCCACCATGACCAGCCTGATCCCCCCCACCATGGCCAGCCTGACCCCCCCAAATGGCCAGCCCAATTTCCCCCCTCCCCCACTGATTACTGTACAGCGTGTGCAGCAGTTTACCCCCACACCACCACCACCAATCGGCCTGCCCCCGGTCAGGCCCTGCCCCCAGAAGGCCCTGGTGGGCGGTGCCAGGGTGCCAGGGTGGCACTGCCCGATCCCCCCTGCCACCGACTTCCCGAGGAGGCCTCTCTGTGTCTGTGTGGGTTTCCTGTGTCCCGTTAACTAAATTCTCACCTATGTAACATCAGTTCCATGTTCAGCTGCTGAGTTATCTCTTTCTGTTTAACAAATGCCCTGGATAGGAGTTAAAAACCAAAACCACTTTCAGACAAATGAACAGAAGGTGCTGGATATACTCAGCAGATCAGGCAGCAGCTGTGGAGAGAGGAAGTTTCAAGTAAAGTGTTAATCTTACCCCTCTCTATGCAGGTTCTGCCAGACCAGCCGAATATTTTCTGTTTTGATTTCAGGTTTCTCAACCCACAGTATTTTGCTTTCATTTAAGAGTTAATCTGTGGAAACAGCAGACACACCACAGCTACTGAGCACTGAGCTTTTCAATGGTCTTGATCTGGGCCATCAGTTTTTAGAATGAATACAGCTATGTCTATTTAAAAAAATGATAGGGTTCATAAATAGCCATGAAATTAAGTTATGAATTAAACCCGTGACGTCAAATTTACAATAACTCCTTCAGCAGTAATAGAAACGGCCAGTGAGACTTATTCACAGTTGATTTCAACGTACACCAAAAGAGACCATCCTATTTTGCTGTCTTTCAAAGCACTTCCATTGTTAGTAATCTTGAATCAAGGTTGATATTTTCAAGTTTGTAGCCAGCAGACTGATTTTTTTGGGTCATCTATTTCTTGCTTTTCGTATATCCTTTTTTCTAACCTTGAGAAGATGTTACACCAAAGTGAGTCATTTCATTCAATATTTATATCCTGTTGTATCCAAGCTTGGAATGACAATATAACCTGATTTAATGATTTTACGGGTTATGAATCCGGTGGGATGTTAGCAGGTGGGGACTCTGCTTCCTTCCCATTTCTGTCCTGAATAAATCCGTGATGGGAATGTCCCAGGATAGCCTTCCTGGGCAGTGGGGTTACACTTACTGGAAGATTCTGCACAGATGAGTTGATTGCAGACAGAGATGCTGTAGTTTGTTTCGCCCTCAATGTCCAGCACAGCAGCGAGAGTGGGTGGATGCAATGCCCAACAGGCTACTCAAGAGACAGGAGGATATGGGGTGAAGGATTCTCAGCTGGGGACCACACAGGATGTTCAGGGACCAACTCGCCCGCTCGAATCTCAGTGAGAAATCATTAGTGCGTCTGTGGGGTGACCTCACTGAAATCTGCCGCTTACTGCAGTCACAAGTACAGCCTCAGAGCAGGGTGCCAAAAATCTACTGATGACCATGTCAGAAAAATCCATCTGGTTCACTGATATCCTTTAGGGGAGGAAATCTGCCGTCTTTATCTGGTCTGGCCTACATGTGACTCCAGAACCACAGCAATGTGGTTGACTAGGGATGGGCAATAAATGCTGGACAGTCAGTGACGCCCCCATGTCCTCCCAATGAATAAAAAAAAACATTGTCCTTTAATCTTGTTACCTGACTTAGCAAATCAGCTGATACTTCACCTTGTGAGATGATATCCCTGTTTCAGAGGGACGGTGAAAGGATTCTCCTGTGCTGTTGTGTGGGCACTGAACTGTTCCATGAGGACGATTGTGTTCACCTCCACTAATGGGTCACTATAAGGCTGTGTTAAAGTGGGATGTAGTTGCTGGTGGTTCTGTCGTGGTGCCTACCACAGCAGCTTGTAGAATTGAACAAAGCCAAGCAGGCTTTGTACACTTGGACCAGAGTAAGGGATGGACCATGTAAGCTGCTGGGCTGTTGTAAAACTCCATCTGTTTGACTGATGTCCTCAGGGAGAGGAACCTGCACTTCTCCAGGCTGGTGTATATGCAGCTCCGGTCTCACGCTATGTAATTTACTCCTAATCAGAATCAGACAGTGTAAATAGAGGCCAGTCTGCCCGTGATGCCTGTACTGGATCTTTGAAAGTGTTGCCCTCACTCCCTAACTGTTTCCCTTTGGTTATCTATTTGGGCAGGTTGAAAGCCTGGTAAATAAAGCACACAACACCCTGAGGTTTATTAAGAGGGGAATAGGACACAAAAACAAGCAAATGATATTAAAACTGTATAAAATACTTGTTCAGCCCGTTACTAATTATTGTGACCAGTTGCGGGCACCACACTTTTATAGAAAGATGTGAAGGCATTAGAAAGGGTGCAGAAAAATATGACAAGAATCATTCCAGGGATGAGGAACTGCAGCTATGTAGACAGACTGGAGAAGTTAGGGACTGTTTACCTTGGAGAAGCAAAGGTTCGGAGGAGATTTGATAGAGTTATTCAATATCGTTCAGGCTCTGTTCAGAGTAGATGGAGGGAAACTTCCAACTGATAGAAAATTCAAGAACAAGAGAGCCTTGTCTATCAAAATATCTCATTTTAAAATTCTGTATCTAATTCCCTTTTGAAAGGTGCTATTGAATCCACTTCCTTTTCAGGCAGTATATTTCAGATCACATTGCAGGTCATAAAAAACTTCAAGCTGTAAAAAAAAATCTTTATTTCATAAGTGGGCTTCAGATCATAGACTCCTACAGTGCAGAAGAAGGCCATTCAGCCCATCGAGTCTGCCCCCACCACTATCCCCACCCAAGCTCTATCCCTCAATCCTATGTATTTACTCTAATTAGTCCCCCTGGCACTAAGGGGCAATTTAGCATGGCTAATCCATCTAACCCACGCATCTTTGGACTGTGGGAGGAAACCGGAGCACCCGGAGGAAACCCACGCAGACACAGGGAGAATGCACAGACTCCACACAGACAGTGACCCAAGCCGGGAATCGAACCCGGATCCCTGGCGCTGTGAGGCAGCAGTGCCAACCACTGTGCCACCATGCTGCCCTCTTACATTCGTACACAGTGATGGGAGGTGCAGGGGTTCAATATGATAAAATCATAAATCTGTTGCTGATAAAACATTTTTGATTCTGTTACAGATTGCACATCAGGATATGTTGCTGTCTATCCCCAAGCCTATACCACTTGTAAAACTGTTTCCAGTTAATTGAGTCAGGGAGAAATACAAGCTACAAAAGCAATAAAGCTCTGTTACCTCCTCTCTAAGTTGAAAGAGACAGACAGCTCCAGTGAATGAGTCAGTAATGTTATTGGATTATTAATTATTTTGGAATTTCTGAAGAGCTCTCATCACTTTGCTATCAATCTGATTTATGGTATTGAGTTTGACAACACTTCCACACAGCTGATAAGGACCTGAGCCTCGGGCCCAAAGAGATCTTTAACAGATAATAACATTCATCAAGTTATTGATTATCCGACTGTGTGCATCAGCAGCAACACATTAATGATGGAACTGAATGGAATCTTTCCACTTTGTGCACCATGATCTTGGTTTGCTTTGTGCTGCACTGGTGCGTCAGTGACCAATAAGTCTCCCTTCATTCTATTTGTGGATTCTACCTCATCAAAAGACTTTAACAGACCTCATAGCATCTCACGAGGAAGTTGGCAATGGTGTTAGGCTGGAAATTCCTGTTAGCAAACTTCACAAAAAAATAAGGAATAGTGTTACGCCACTCAGACCTCAGAGAGGCTTCATTATCATTCAGTTAAACCATGGCTGACCTCAGTTCCAATTCCCCAGGTTTTCTCCCTATCCTTTGATACCCTTGTGCATCAAAAACCTATTGATTGATGCGTTAGCATTCCCGTTTTATCCAAGGATTCACCTATCTCAGATGACACACAAGGGAATGTGGTACACGGTTACACTCCTTAGTGAAATTCACCTTTCAGAACTCCAGTGAACTTTTATAATTTCCAAGTGTACATTTTGCCTCAGAGGAAGCAATGTCCAGCTTGTGTTTATTCACTTCATAAATAATATCTGCCTTTAGTAAACCGAACCTCTGCTCCCCGATATCTCGACTGAACTATATTCACCCAGAAGGAAAAGCAGAAAGTGCTGGAGAAAAGTCTCAGATTATCACGGACATTTCTTTACTATTTGTCCTATCGCTTGTTGAATACCGGTTATGTCAGTTAGAGTGGGATTTTCTGGCTGTCCCCCCGGCGGGAGTGTTTTGGCCCCACCAAAGTCAATGGATCTTTAAATGATTTACCACATTTTCTGACCCTACCCTCATTGAACAGGGCCATCAAACTCCTCCTGAACCTGTACCCGTCCTGGTTAATCCTCACCGAGCTGAAACATTCCCATGGATTTTCAACGTCAGGTTGACTCGGGAACCTTTTAGAAATGGCGGCAGATCCAGATTCCAGGATTCTCGATCCCTCGTTTTTCAGGGGTGCTTTTAAAGGGTGCGGCCTGTTCCCATCTGGAGACCACCTTCCAGTATCCAAGACATGGCCAGCGCCATCGCAGAGATCGGTGTCTCCTACTCCTCCACAATCCTCATGGAGTCAGACCAGGTTTTCAAAGGGGCAACACGGTGGCACAGTGATTAGCGCCGCTGCCTCACAGTGCCAGGGATTTGGGGTCACTCTTTGTGTGAGACTTGCATGTTCTCCCCGTGTCTGCGTGGGTTTCCTCCGGGTGCTCCGGTTTCCTCCCATACTCCAAAGATGTGCGGGTCAGGTTGATTGGTGATGGTAAGATTGCCCCTTCTTGTCAGGGGGACCAGTAGAGTAAACACAGGGGTGTTATGGAGATACGGCGGGGGTGGGATTGTTGTTGGGGCAGGCTCCATGGACCAAATGGCCTCCTTCTGTAGGGATTTGATGATTCCCAGCCCCTGAAAGAAACCTGAAGTGTATGAGGGGACCTTTTAAAAGTTCAGTTTTAAGGTCCCTCTCATGCCCTCGATGCCAGTTTACACTCCGCCATGCACTCCTGCGCTTTCTCATGTCCTCTTGCCAAGCTCAGTCCTTCCACCAAACCCTCAGGTCTTTCCACCCGTGACCTATATCCCCTCATGCCCTCTATGTGAAGCTCTGGTGCTTCCCCGCCTATTTACCCAATGTACACTTTCTCGAGCCAATGAACACCATAGTGTACAGGGCAACAGCAAAAATTAGCTTGGAAAATCTGTTTTTGGTTGATAAATTTCTCCTATAAGAAAAATTTGGATCAAGCTAATAAAAGTGTCAATCATTCAAGTTCTTTGAAGTTTCAGAAACAACAAACCACAAACCTTTGAAACCACTTAATATATGTTAACAAACATTGTGAAATTGGCTGAGTGCCCAGATAGCCACTAAAATACCAGAACAGCTGCTTCCCAAAAGAAACATTGTCTGATTAACAGCTCAACATTTTGATCTCTATAATCAATTTTTCTGGATTATGTCTCCAGATTTCTGTATTATTAGTTCACTAACATAATCATGCCCAAGTAAGAACTTTGCTCTTGTTTACTGTATTATAATTCCAACTGATTGATGTCAATGATGCAAATCTGAGTTGATACATAAAAGAAAGATTATTTCCCCTCAGTGAAGTAGCAGAGAAAGAGTCCTGAATTTAGAATTGTCACTAACGGTGAGTGATTTTGCTTTCCAGGATGTGATGGTTTTAGTTCAGTGTCACAAGGTGGGTGGGTGTGCTGCTGCATCTTTTGTATTCTAGGTATAATGATTTTCTCTGTGTAACCCTTGTGAAGGAAGCAGCACTTCAATCCTGTCTAGTCTACATACTTAAAGGTGAATTCCTACCTATGGCAGCAAAATATCAAAATTTATAGAGCCTACCCCTTCTGTACTACATGTTACTCCTGTTATTAATTACTCCTATGATAATAATAGGAGTGATTATGTGGTTACTCCTAATGCATCTCAGAAGCAGAGAGCAGTTAAGATGAGATACTAAAGGAAGATAGATAAGTCTTTGAACCAGAGGCTGTTCAAGACTTTGGGAAAGGAACAGTATTGTGCAATTAATTCTGGATTGTTCTATAAATAACTTTGCATAATCACAAAGACTGCTTTCTCTGGTATACACATATAGGTTCATCTGCTGACATAGACTCATAATGGGAAAGCACACTGTATAAACCATTTGGTTCAGGTCTTAAACAATCTTTGTCTGGTCAACACTATCTAATGCATTATCTGCCAGTCAAACTATAACACTGCCAGGGGAACCAATGCATTGAATAATTGATTCAACACACAGGAGTGACAGAAAGCCCAAACCTTTAATATTTCTCTTAATCCAGATGACTTTTCTGACCTTCTAATGATGCAAGTAAAATCTACAATACAGGCATTATCAATGATCTGTTAAAATTGTCAAGTGAAGTTGCTGCTGTTTAGAGGCAGTCGAATTGTAATACAATCTTCCCGTTTGTTTTTACGCCCCCAGCAATAATGCTTTCATTCATGCTTTACTCATTAATTAATGTAAAATGATAGATTACACAACAGAATTTGAATGTTCTCCTTGTTTTCAGTTCTAAACTCATTTACCAGAGTATTTCTGTTTGCTTGAAATGAACAGGTGAAAGGTAACCTCTTCATTGTCGATTAAATTTGTTTTTCTGATTCCAACTTACTGAGCAAAGAGGCTACTTTATTTCATTAACAAGTTTAATCAGGTTCCTCAACAGGAAAGGTTTCATGAAACGCTTCTTCAAGGACCATATAAGTCTGATTATGTTTGTAAGAATCCCAGAGGAGCGCTGCAATTCTGTTATCTAAAACACATGCTACTTATTGAAATGAGTAAAGTATCTGTTAATCACACTATAATTGAGATTTGCAATGATTCCTTTAATAGAGGAATAACATTGCTGATGATTTTCTTTAGCTGAATTCAGTGAGGAGATAGATTATAAATGAACACCAGCACAGATTATTCCAAATATTCCAATTCATTATTTTCTAGACTCCTTGGGGTAATTTTAATCTTCAATCTTGTCTTCAATCCTGTATTTATTCCCTGCAATATTATTCTCCATTCATTCATACTTCAGTGTGGGAGGAAAGCAGGCAGGGCGGCCAGAGAGGTATTATACTGGATCCGGTTGGTTTTCCCGGTGCACTGGAGAGATTCAAGTTTCTCCCCCCTTTGCTGGGACTATTTCTTCATCTCCGTCGATGCGTCGATGAATAGACTCCTTCATCCAGCAGCATGGAGTATTGGGGGTGGAGGGTGCAGCGGTGGGTGGGTTGGTGGGTGGGTTAGTGGGGGGTGCAGAGGTAGGGGGTGCGGAGGTGGGGGGTGCGGAGGTGGGGGGTGGGGTGGGACATGCAGCAGTGGGGGGTGGGGTGGGGTGGGGTTGGAGTGGGGGGTGGGTGGGTTGGGGTGGGATGGTTGGGGGTGAAGTAGTAGAGGGGGGCTGGGGAACCGCATATCATTGCGTTTGTAACATTAGTTTGGTGCTGAAGTTCCTGGTTCCACTCAAGAAATTGCTCTTTGAGGCTTTTTGTCAAGTTTTCGTACAGGTCAGTGAGCCTTACATCAGTGGTAGGGAAATTATTGGAGAGGATTCTTCGAGACAGGATTTATTCCCACTTGGAAATAAATGGACATATTAGAGAGAGGCAACAATCTGAGGTCCCTATCTGCTTCAAGAAAACGATCATCATCCTGGTACCTAAGAAAAACCAGGCAGCGTGCCTTAATGACTATCGGCTGATGGCTCTGACATCCATCATTACAAAGTGCTTCAAAAGCTTAGTCATGGCACAAATCAATTCCTGCCTCTCGGACTACCTGGACCCCCTACAGTTTGCCTACCACTGCAATAGGTCCTCAGCAAATGCCATTTCCCTGACCCTGCAATCAACCCTGGAACATCTAGATAACAAGGACACCGATGTCAGATTCCTGTTTATTGACTACAGCTCAGCCTTCAACACCATTATTCTCACAAAACTCATCTCCAAACTCTGTAGCCTGGGCTCAGCACCTCCCTCTGTGACTGGATCCTGAACTTCCTAATACACAGACCACAATCAGTAAGGATTGGCAACAACACCTCCTCCACGTTCATTCTCAACACCGGTGCCCCACAAGGCTGTGTTCTCAGCCCCCTCACTGTACGCCTTATACACCTGTGAATGTGCGGCCAAATTCCCCACCAATTCGATTTTCAAGTTTGCTGATGACACCACCATAGTGGGTCGGATCTCAAACAATGATGAGAACATAAGAACATAAGAACATAAGAAATAGGAGCAGGAGTAGGCCATCTGGCCCTTCGAGCCTGCCCCGCCATTCAATAAGATCATGGCTGATCTGTCGTGGCTCAGTTCCACTTTCCCGCCCTCTCCCCATAACCCTTAATCCCCTCTCTTATCAAAAACCCATCAACCCGCTTCTTAAAAATATTTAGCGAGGCAGCCTCCACCACTTCAACGGGCAGAGAATTCCAGAGATTCACCACCCTTTGAGTGAAGAAGTTCCTCCTCAACTCCGTTCTGAACCGCCCCCCCTTTATCTTGAGGCTGTGCCCCCTAGTCCTACTGTCTTTTTTGAGCGGGAAGAGTCTTTCCACCTCTATCCTATCCATCCCATTCATCATCTTATACGTCTCAATGAGATCTCCCCTCATTCTTCTAAACTCTAACGAGTACAAGCCTAGTTTATTCAGCCTCTCCTCATAGCTCAACCCCCTCAACTCCGGTATCAGCCTAGTAAACCTCCTCTGCACTCCCTCCAAGGCCAAAATATCCTTGCGCAGGTGCGGCGCCCAAAACTGCACACAGTACTCCAGCTGCGGCCTCACCAATGCCCTATACAGCTGCAGCAAGACCTCCCTACTTTTATATTCAATCCCCCTCGCTATGAAGGCCAGCATCCCATTCGCCTTCCTGACCACCTGCTGCACCTGCAGGCTGGGTTTTTGCGACTCATGCACAAGGACCCCGAGGTCCCTCTGCACCGTCGCATGAGATAGAATACGAGAATGAGATAGAGAATCTGGTGAACTGGTGCGGCAATAATAATCTCTCCCTCAATGCCAATAAAAAGAAGGCGATTATCGTCGACTTCAGGAAGTATAAAGGAGAACATGCCCCTGTCTACATCAATGGGGACAAAGTAGAAATTGTAAAGAGCTTCGTGATTTTATGTGTCCAGATCACCAGCAATTTGTACTGGTCCCCCCACGCCGATGCTATACTTAAAGCCCATCAGCACCTCTACTTTCTCAGAAGACTAAGGAAATTTGGCATGTCAGCTACAACTCTCACCAACTTTTACAGACGTACCATAGAAAGCATTCTTTCTGGTTGTATCACAGCTTGGTCTGGGCTCCTGCTCTGCCCAAGACCACAAGAAAGTACAAAAGGTTGTGGATGTAGCCCAGTCCATCACACAAACCATCCTCCCATCCATTGATTCTGTCTACACTTCCCATTGCCTCAGAAAAGCAGCCAGCATAATTAAGGACCCCATGTACCCTGGACATTCTCTCTTCCACCTCATAGCGCCAGGGACCCGAGTTCAATCCTGGCCTTGGGTCACTGTCTGTGTATAGTTTGTGCATTCTCCCCGTGTCTGCGTGGGTTTCCTCCGAGTGCTCCAGTTTCCTCCCACAGTCCAAAGGTGTGCGGGTTAGGTGGATGGGCCATGCTAAATTGACCCTAGTGTCAGAGGATTAGCAGGGTAAATATGTGGAGTTACAGGAATGGGGCCTTAGTGGGATTGTGGTCAGTGGCAGCTCGATAGGCCGAATGGCCTCCTTCCACACTGTAGGGATTCTATGATTGAGTGAGTCCTCCACACTCTCTGACAGTAACAGGATAGTCTGACAAACCAATCAACGTAACAAATAGCTCACTGGACATGTTCATCTGCAGTCTCCTGTAGACACCCCATTGAGGTGAGCATTTGAATACTCTGCCACACGACCTGTCTGTCATCTTGCCCTCTGGTTAGCTGGAAAAACAAACTAAACTTTCCCCCTGGTTTGGCAGTGGGCTTCTCTTGTTCCATTGACTCAACATGTGCAGATTCAAACTTGATACTTTAAGGTACATGTGCAGCCGATATCTGTGCTGGTGGCTGTGAGTGTTAAATCAATGTTCTCTCCATCACTCTCTCTTTCTCTCTCTCTCCCTCCATGGGGTTGTTGAGGCTGGCCAGGTATCTGAAAGCAGGAATACAGAAACAGGGAGGTGGTTGTGAGAGAAGTGGGTGCAGTAGGTAACAAGGTGCCCATGGCCACACCATCATCAACTTGCTTGTCATGTCATATAGCAGGAGGAGGGTGAGCTGGGAGTTGAAAAGAGGCAGGAGCAAACCATCATCCTCAATCTCACCAATATCGAACACTCAGGGCCTTTTATAACCAACCTGTGTGTCCGATATTGGTGAGAACATTGAGGTTAAGTTTGTATCCAGTAGAGTTTAGAAGAGTAAGAGGTGATGACCAAATCTTTTAAGACCCTGAGGGGTATTGACAGGATGGATGTGGAGTGGATGGTTCCTCGTGTGGGAGAATCTAGAACTAGGAGGTCGGAGTTTAAATATAAGGGGGTCACCCATTTAAAACAGTGATGGGGAGAAATATTTTTTCTGATGTAGTGGAAGCAGAACCTTTGAATATATTTATGGCAGAGCTGGATAGGTATCAGAGTAGACAGGAATGTGAACTTGATCTCAGCCATGATCTTACTGAATGGTGGGGCAGACTTGAGGGGCTGAATGGCCTATCCTGCTCCTGATTTCCATCAGTACATGTTCACATTCACCACTGAAGCCTCCAGCACCACACCTGTGAATCTGAAGGCTCTTTGCTTGATCTGATGCTCCATTTCCATTAGAACAGCACAGTAGTATTCAGCAGTATCCTCCATTTGATGCAATCCTATTTCCCTTTAAGAGGGACAGATTGCCTTTAAAAAGAGCAAGCTGGTTGCTCGCTATCAATCCTGATTGGCTCCCAATGAGAGCTCTGCCTGGACCAACAGTGTAAATTCGGTAAATGAGTTGGAAGGCACTGTTTTAGTGTGTTTCTCCTCTCCATACTGACAAACAGTTCAGGAATTGTGAGCCCTGTGTTCAGAAAACAATCTGAACCAATCTTTAGCTTGGGTTGTTTTGTGTGATATTAGTTTGGACACCAAGTGAGTTCCCTCTGCTTCTGCGAAAGGGATCAGTTATGATATTATTAATGATTCCTTCACCTCAACTGTGGTCATTCTCCCTCCTTTCAAATCTGCTGTCATCGCTTGTTGTCCTCAAATAAAAATCCCTAACGCCACCATCCTTACAAACAACAACTCATTTCCAATTTCCCTTTCCCCTCCAAAATCTTTAAATTTATTTTCACTTCCCAAATCCATGCCTGTTATCCCCGGAATTCCAGAGTTAAAACTCTCCAGTCAGTTTTCTGCACTTGCCACTGTACAGAAACAGTCCTTTGTAAAGTCAGAAATGACATCTGTTACAGAGCAATATCAGGGATAAAATTATACTTTAATTTATGTGTTTGTTCATACTTTGTTTGATTTCAATTTTTGATTACAGGATTACATAGGGCAAGCCCCAAGAACCAGGCCTCACCCAGAGGGAAGAAAAAGGTTAACACAGACAGATAGAGGTCTGCTCTGCCCACAGATAATGATTAATGCATGCTATCAACTTCTAACAATAGTAACGCACAGGAAACCTTTCTGAGTTATCACGACATTGAGAGAGCCAGGCTCCACACAGCTCAGGGAGGTCATAGTCTTCTGGAAAGCATGATCACCCAGCAGAGGGGGAATGGTTAACACCTCGTTGTAGATCGATTGGGCAAACGCAACAGTTTGACATTATAATCAGGTGAACAAATGTCCGGAGAAATGATTAACAGTGATGTACTGAACAATGTATTTGCACGATGAGGTTAAAAGAAACATCTTATATTCAACTCAAGGAGTTAATATGATAATGTAAAACTTTGCAACTCGGAAAAATTTGCGTTGAAGGAGATGGAAACTCTAGATGTACGCATTGATACTCGTTTGAACAAGGCTGTTTGGACAAAAGGTGTAAGGTTCCATATCACATTTGTGTGTGTTCATCGAGAAAACATAATGAGAATGAGACTCTCCAAACAAACACTACACATTGGTAACTTATAATAGCCTGTACAAATCTATGATGGACAGGGAGAACTTGCCGGCATCCTGGGATTCCAGGCCCACGTTCACCTCCCACTCCTGCACGTGGAATAAAAACTTTTCTTACAGTTCAACACAGTCCCCAAGACTCACCTTCTTTTATTTCCCTCCTAAGATGTTCTATGTGACTGTGATAGAGGTAAACATGCTGACAGGATGGATGTCCTCGTGACCACAAAGGATATGGGGCGTAATTAACGGATCTCACTGTGGGCTTTATGCAATATGAGTTTTCCTGTTGAGCAAGCGGGAACTGACCCAATGAGAGACGAGTGGTGGATGTTTAAATCCCGCATTCACAGCCTGGACTGGGATACTCTGTGTCCGGAGCTGTGGACATAGCCTGTCTCTTTATTTCAGTAGGGCGCTGGTATACCACAGAACTGGCCATGGCGAGGTTATTATAACCGTGTTTCTCCACTGTTACCCTGTGGGCAGAACTCTGTCACTCTGTTCCGACAGGAACAGGCTGGAACGTTCGGTGGGTCATTCAAAAATCCATGCAGATTCGGTAAGTGGGCCATAAAACTCCACCCTATGATCGAGCAAATAAAATTGTGGATAAATTGAAGAAAAATGAATATTTATCACATCCGGTTTGTGATCATTGTCATTTCTGTTGTGTTGATTCAATTGTTTGATACGTTGGTTTCTCTGCCTATGTTTAATTCTGGCTCAAGGCAGACCAGCTGCTGATGGCCATACACAAACTGGACCAAAAACTATTTCCACGGAGCAGTCTTTCAACAGAGCTTCTTCATCAGAATTAGCATGTATAAACTATCACCTGGATTCAGTACATGTGCCTAAAGTCACGTTACTCTTTAATGAGTTTTGACAGTTTTGATGTCCAGTACCAGTTTCCGGTGAGGGTAATCCCTAGGGGTGGCCCAGTTGGTTAGATGGATCAGGCTAACAGCACGAGCACGGGATCCGATTCTGGGCCTTGCTCTCCCGGTAAGAGGTCTCGACTCAGTTCTGTAGATTCGATGAACAATCGTCAAGGCTTTGCCTTTTAGCAGAGAGTCCAAGGAGAAGAATTCCACAAAGCAGCAGAGAAAATATTTTCAGTAAGAGGCCGGAACATGAACTAGGGAAGCAACCTCAGCCACCAAACAATAACGTGAAGACTCCAGCGGCCTAGTGGACATGGAGCTGGGCTCACAGCTCAGAGTTTGCAGATTCAAACCACCATGAGTGTTTCTCCATTGTTGTGTAACAACTCAATCCTTCCAGCAAAGAAATCTTCCTTTCCCCTACTGAATCAGGACTATATGTGATTCTTACAGCCTTCCAGCAAAGTAGAAATGTATAATAAATACCGCCTTGTCATTCACATCTCAAAATCAAATCTTAAACTAAAGGAGATAATGGACTTTGAGAGAAAAATGCATCCACTTTAAGACAAGCTGATCTTTACCAGTTTGTCTGAACCAGAGCAATTTGCACTGTAAGTAAATAACTGAGCAGTGCCAATAGTCTCTGTGAAAATGATTCAATTGCCATCTATAATGCATGATCTATCACACAGCTTAGCACTCTTTAAATCCCATTAGCAGCACAGTAATCACTGGAAGGTTTTCATTATTTCAGCTCGGTTTACAGGTGGAGCCTTCGCCTCACGTAAAGTTTGGTCAATTTGGAGACAAAACCAGTGGATGCTCATCTCTTTCTCACTCCCAGCCTGATATTTGAACAGATTACCCAACCGCAGACCAAAATATTACATCTCAGTGCCTTTGGCATCTTCTTCAAAGTGGATTTTCATGTCAGAACAAATGACTAACATGTCTCAATACCAGAGAAATTTTAATCCAGTAGCAACATCTCCCAACATGCTTCTCTTTTATTTATATCCCCTCTGATCCCCCCTAAACCATCAGGTCTCTTTTCCCTATGGGACTGGATGTGCCTTTACCTTGGAAAACACTGTGAAAGATTTTACCAGCAGTAATGAACATACAGTCACCACTGTTCATTACACTTTAACTGGCCTATTGTACATTTCTATATGGAATTCACTGTGATCAGGAATGCATTCTGCTGTGAAATCATTGCCAGGGGATCTGAGACCTGTGTAAACAGAGAAGGTACCTGCATATCGACCTAACCATTAAAACTGAAGAATCCTTCCTGAGGCAGAAAGGGATTGATTTGGATATGATTTGATAATGAGAGCAGGGATCACAGCTCATGGTATAGCTCTTGAGACTCAGACAGTGACATCTCAGCCTCTGATCCAGCAGCTCCAGGTTGAAGTCCAATTCCAGGACTTACTGGTCGCAGAGGAAGTGTTCCTGATCTGATTAATAGCATCCTGCTAATCTTCACCATTTCCCAAAAATCCATGTGAAGATCCATAACAAACAAATGTCTGTGATTCCGCCCTTGTCTGTTCATTGTATGCAGGGAGTGTGAGAAATTAGTGCTGCCTTCTACTCACAAAGATGAGAGACTGCACACACCAGTGTGAAATGAAGAGCTTGTCGTATGAGGAACAGTTGAAGACTCTGAGTCTTGTACTCATTGGAATTTAGAAGGATGAGGGAAACTTACAGGATACTGTGAGGCCTGGATAGAGTGGGCGTGGAGAGGATGTTTGCACCAGTAGGAAAAACTAGAACCTGAAGGCACAACCTCAGGTTAAAGGGACAATCCTTTAAAATAGAGATGAGATCAGCCAGAGAGTGGTGAATCTGTGGAACTATTTGCCACAAAAGGCTATGGAGGCCGGGTCATTGAGTGATTTTAAGACAGAGATAGATAGGTTCTTGATTAATAAGGGGATCAGGGGTTATAGGGAAAAGGCAGGAGAATGGGGATGAGAGAAATATCAACCATGATTGAATGGCAGAGCAGAATCGACGGGCCGAGTGGCCTAATTCTGCTCCTATCTCTTATGGTCTTAAGGTGTGGGAAGAGTGATGTGTGTGTGTGTGTGTGTGTGTGTGTCTGTGTCTGTGTGTGTGCCATAATATTATCAGTGGCTAGCACTGATTAAAGACAGCCAGGTCACTTAGGTTAATATTCTTACAATCAAGAACCTAGCTTAATATTAATTAATAATCAGAGCAAGGGAGGGACAGGGAAGGAATTCCAGACAAGTAACCGAGCCACCGGTGAAAAAGTGATTAAAATTGAGGACATTTTCTCCTTCAGTGAGTTTATTCAATCATTCTCTACACTTCCTCCTCGAGTGAATGAGATTTATCGATTTCCACTTTTAATGAAGGGTCTGATTATTTGATGATTTCCAAATGGTCATACATTCCAAACAAACAGTACATGTGCACAAAGAATGATTGCTCCCAATCACGTCATTGCTGCAGTTCTATTTGTTATAAATCTCATTCCGTAACTCGATGTCAGGTGCGTTTAAAGATACATTGTGTAAATATCAGATAGATCTTAACCTCTGGAATTATCCTCATAAACCTGTCCCCACCCTCATTGCACTCTCCTCCTTAAAGGAAATCCTTATAACTTATCTTGTTGATAAATCTTTTGATCCTTCATCTTAAAATATATTACGAGGCTCGGCATCAAATTTTGCTTTTTACTGCTGCTGTGAAGTGCCTTCTGATTAAAGCTGCTACTGAAATACAAATTGTTGTTGTTGTTGTATCAGTACCTGGACTGCAGCAGTTGAAGAAGATAGTTCCCCACTAACACCTCCGGGGCAATTACAAACCGGTTACAAATGCTGGCCTTGCCGGGAGTGGGCCACAGCAGACAGCATTTCCCAGGCTCTGCACTCAACCCTGGAACACCTAGACAACAAGGACCCCTATGTCAGACTCCTATTTACTGACTACAGCTCAGCCTTCAACATCATTATTCCTACAAAACTCATCTCCAAACTCTGTGGCCTGAACCTTGGCTCCTCCCTCTGTGACTGGATCCTGAACATCCTAACCCACAGACCACAATCCGTAAGGATCGGCAACAACACCTCTTCCACGATCATCCTCAACACCAGTGCTCCACAAGGCTGTGTTCTCAACCCCCTACTATACTCCTTATACACCTCTGACTGTGCAACCAAATTCCCCTCCAACTCGATTTTTAAGTTTGCTGATGACACCACCATAGTGGGTCGGATCTCAAACAATGACAAGACAGAGTACAGGAATGAGATAGAGAATCTGGTGAACTGGTGCGGCAACAATAATCTCTCCCTCAATGTCAACAAAACGAAGGAGATCGTCATCGACTTCAGAAATTCTAGTGCAGAACATGCCCCTGTCTACATCAATGGGGACAAAGTAGAAAATGTCGAGAGCTTCAAGCTTTTAGGTGTCCACATCACCAACAACCTGTCTGGTCCCCCTATACTGACACCATAGTTCTGAAAGCCCCACCGACGCCTCTTCTTTCTCAGAAAGCTAAGGAAATTTGGCATATCAGCTACAACTCTCACCAACTTTTACAGATGCCCCATAGAAAGCATTCTTTCTGGTTGTATCACAGTTTGGTATGGACTCCTGCTCTGCCTAAGACCGCAAGGAACTACAAAAAGGCTATGAATGTAGCCCAATCCATCACACAAACCAGCCTCCCAACCATTGACTCTGTCTACACTTCCCGCTGCCTCAGAAAAGCAGCCGGCATAATCAAGGACCCCACACACCCCGGACATTCTCTCTTCCACCTTCTTCCTTCAGGAAAAAGATACAAAAGTCTGAGGTCCCGTACCGACCGACTCAAGAACAGCTTCTTCCCTGCTGCTGTCAGACTTTTGAATGGACCTACCTCGCATTAAGTTGATCTTTCTCTACACCCTCACTGTGACTGTAACACTACATTCTGCACCCTCTCCTTTCGTTCTCTATGAATGGTATGTATAATGCGCAAGAAACAATACTTTTCACTGTATGTTAATACATGTGACAATAATAAATCAAATCAAATCAAATCAAAAGGAAGCAGTTTAAAAAAGCCGTTCTGAATTCTCATGAACATTCCAGAAGCAATCCTGACACACCAACATTGTCTGACATTATATGTAATCTCCCATCATTCATTCAAGTGACAGTGTCTGTCACTTAATAAATAAAAGGGATTTTCCTTAAAGTGGTCCATGAGTTAAGAATATGTGTGGATCCTCCTTTTAATTTATGAATTAAATTCAATTTTAAAATAGTTCGCCAAAAAAACATTCATCTTGAACAAGATAGGTTAGTTTGTGGGCAGCACAATGGTTAACACTGCTGCCTCACAGCGCCAGGAACCCGGGTTCAATTCCCGGCTCGGGTCACTGTCTGTGGAGTTTGCACTTTCTCCCCGTGTCTGCGTGGGTTTCCTCCAGGCGCTCCGGTTTCCTCCCACCGTGCTGGTTCGGTTGTTGACCCGAACAGGTGCTGGAATGTGGCAACTCGGGGAATTTCACAGTAACTCCATCGCTGTGTTAATGTAAGCCTTACTTGAGACTAATAAGTAAAACTAGTTTAATACAAGGCTACCATTTAAAGCTATTTAGTAAAAAAGTTAGAAGATTATTAAGTAAAATAAGATGCAAATATTAAAACAGACTGAGAGATTCTCGAGCTGGAGCAGTGTAATGGGCTGGGAGGTGTAAAGGGAGACGGTGTAGTGAGTTTCCAGCTGGCCACCGCCACCATCCAGGGTCGTCACCCCCAAGCCTGAAACCAGTGTGGGGCTGAATGGGGATTTACATCCCGGGACTGCTCCAGGCCCACTAGCGCCTCCCCCTGCCAGGAGTGATTCACTCCAGCAGGGTTTATAACAGCTCCCCACTAGCAGGGAGCTGGCGACCTGACCCCGCTGGAGTGAAAGGGGGGCATCCAGGCTCCCCAGGAGGTCAGGGGTAAGTGGGGTGCGCCCACCAGGCATTGGGCAGTGCCCACCAGGAGTGGGGCCAGTGGGGGGGGGGGGGGGAGCAGGGCCTCTGGGAGGGAGATCGGTGGTGGTGGTGGGGGGGGGGGAGGTGTTTGGGGGGGGGTGGGGGGTGGTCTTGCTGTACCCTGCATTAGGGATCAGTGGCAGAGCAAAGTGACTGGGGCTGGTCACTGGGGAGAGTCTCTGCCTGCTGGGCTCTTCGGGGCTGTGGGGTGGGGGGAGGTTGGGACTGCAGACAGGGGGGGGTGGACCCAAGGAGGGGGGGGTGGTTTGCGGGGCTGGACTGCGATCAAACTGGCCAGCGATTGGGAGAATGGCAGTGTGGGGCTTACTGCGCTGCGCCGATCTCAGTGCTGACCTCTCCAGAAGGAATAAACCTGCACACTGATTTTTAGCGTGAATCACACTAACACACTGTGTGATGGACAGAGTGTGGAAGATTCATTTTGAAAATTCCACTGGAAAAATAACAGATAGTGCTTTGCACAAATTCAACACTTAGAATTTTTTTGGGAGAATTCCATCTGAGATTTCAGGTCAGACTCTGTAAGGTGGCATTGCAGGACCATTGCTTGAATACTTCCTTTCCGAAATGAAGGGTTGAAAATGTGAGGTTGTGTTTAGCAGCTGTGATGGCTTCTGTAGTTGAAGAGTTGGAGGTTGCATTTGTACGTGGACTCAGTAAGCAGAACAGGTCCTGGGAGTGTGTGAAGGTTCCTGCTTTGACTTTTACAATACTGGAAGTATTGGTTCTCAGTATCCTGTTTTAATACAGCCAGTCTGATAATCTTCCCTGGTCTCTCCACAATGAGAAGGAGTTTCTGCTTCGGTCTGTCTTTCCCATGAAGTCCGAGATGTTGTGACACACAAAACAGCTGTTTACAGCCTATCTTTACACAGTACCAACACATTGCTATCCCAAACTGTTGAATCGCGATCCCATAATAGGTATTTGGTTAAAAGCAAAATACTGTGGGTGCTGGAATCTAAAACAAAAACAGAAAATGCTGGAAAATCTCAGCAGATCTGACAGCACCTGTGGAAAGAGAATAGAACCAAACTTTCAAGTCCAGATGAGTTCTGACAAAGGATCATCTAGACTCAAAACATAGAAACATAGAACATTACAGCACAGTACAGGCCCTACGGCCCTCAGTGTTGTGCTGAGCTATGTCCGAACTCAAGATCAAGCTATCCCACTCCCTATCATTCTGGTGTGCTCCATGTGCCTATCCAATAACCGCTTGAAAGTTCCTAAAGTGTCCGACTCCACTATCACAGCAGGCAGTGTATTCCACACCCCCACCATTCTCTGAATAAAGAATCTACCTCGGACATCCCTCCTATATCTCCCACCATGAACCTATAGTTATGCTCCCTAGTAACAGCTACATCCACCCAAGGAAATAGTCTCTGAACATCCACTCGATCTATCCCCCTCATCTTATAAATCTCTATTAAGTTGCCTACCATCCTTCTCTGCTCTAAAGAGAAAAGCCCCAGCTGCCTTCTGGTTGCCACACTACCAGAAGGATGTGGAGGCTTTGGAGAGGGTACAGAAAAGATTTCTCTCAAAGCCCCAGCAATTTCCTCCCTTGCCTCTCTCAGTATATCCCATCAGGCCCTGGGCACTTGTCTACCATAAAGTTTCTCAATAACCCCAATACATCCTCCTTTTTGATCTCAACATGACTCAAATTATCGACACATCCTTTCCCAGACTCATCATCCACCAAATCCTTCTCTTTAGTGAATACTGACACAAAGTACTCATTTAAAACCCTGCCCATTTCCTCTGGCTCCACGCATAGATTCCCTCCCTTGTCCTTGAGTGGACCAACCCTCAACATTGTTCGTGTTAATAGCTGGATAAAGATCAGCACCGTCTGAACAAGATATTGACTGGCACTTAGAGTCATAGAGGTTTACGGCATGGAAACAGGCCCTTCAGCCCAATTAGCCCATCCCACCCCTTTTCTCACCCCTAAGCTAGTCCCAATTGCCCACATTTAGTCCATATTTCTCTATACCCATCTCACCCATGTAACTATTTAAATGTTTTTGAAAAAAACAATATTGTACCCACCTCTACTACTGCCTCTGGCAGCTTGTTCCAGACACTCACCACCCTCTGTGTCAAAAAATTGTCCCTCTGGACACTTTTGTATCTCTCCCCTCTCGCCTTAAACCTTTGCCCTCTAGTTTCAGACTCCCCTACCTTTTGGAAATGATATTGACCATCTAGCTGATCTGTGCCCCTCATTATTTTACAGACCTCTGTGAGATCACCCCTAAGTCTCCTATGCTCCGGAATCCAGCGACGTCTGGAAAATAACCACCAAGGCATCCACTATAACCTCCGCCATTTCTTTCAGAACCCTCGGATGCATTCCATCCGGTCCTGGGGACTTGTCCACAATCAGCCCCTCCAGTCTGTCGAGCACCACCTCTCTAGTAACAGTAATGAAGTGCCGGAAGTGCCGGAAGATTGGAAAACGGCTAATGTTACGCCGTTGTTTAAGAAGGGTGCCAGGCAAAAGGCGGGGAATTATAGGCTGGTTAGTTTAACATCTGTGGTAGGTAAAATGTTAGAATCCGTCATTAAGGAGGAAATTGCGAGGCATCTTGAAGGGAATTGCTTGATAGGGCAGACGCAACACGGTTTCATTAAAGGGAAGTCGTGTCTGACAAATTTACTGGAGTTCTATGAGGATGTGTCTAGGGCGGTGGATAGAGGAGAGCCGGTGGATGTGGTCTTTCTGGATTTTCAGAAGGCTTTTGACAAGGTACCTCACAAGAGGTTATTGCAGAAGGTCAGGGGACATGGAGTTGGGGGTAGGGTGTTAGCGTGGATAGAGGATTGGTTGTCAAATAGGAGGCAGAGAGTGGGGGTCAATGGGTGCTATTCGGATTGGCGGTTGGTGACTAGTGGGGTGCCCCAGGGGTCGGTGCTGGGGCCTCAGCAATTTACCATTTATATAGATGATCTGGAGGAGGGAACCGAGTGCAGGGTGTCGAAATTTGCTGATGACACCAAGATTGGGGGAAAGGCAAATTGTGCGGAGGGTGTGGAGAGTCTGCAGAAGGATCTAGATAGGCTGGGCGAATGGGCCAGGAAATGGCAAATGGAATTTAATGTTGGCAAGTGTGAGGTGGTCCACTTTGGTAGGAAGAATGGTAGGAAGGACTATTACTTACGTGGCGAAAAACTGCAGCAGGCGACGGTGCAGAGGGACCTCGGGGTCCTTGTG
The DNA here is from genome assembly GCF_965287045.1 of Carcharhinus amblyrhynchos. Classification (NCBI taxonomy): domain Eukaryota; kingdom Metazoa; phylum Chordata; class Chondrichthyes; order Carcharhiniformes; family Carcharhinidae; genus Carcharhinus; species Carcharhinus amblyrhynchos. The sequence goes on from NC_137327.1 coordinate 139,151,492, forward strand.
CATGAGTCGCAAAAACCCAGCTTGCAGGTGCAGCAGGTGGTCAGGAAGGCGAATGGGATGCTGGCCTTCATAGCGAGGGGGATTGAATATAAAAGTAGGGAGGTCTTGCTGCAGCTGTATAGCGCATTGGTGAGGCCACAGCTGGAGTACTGTGTGCAGTTTTGGGCGCCGCACCTGCGCAAGGATATTTTGGCCCTGGAGGGAGTGCAGAGGAGGTTTACTAGGCTGATACCGGAGTTGAGGGGATTGAGCTATGAGGAGAGGCTGAATAAACTAGGCTTGTACTCGTTAGAGTTTAGAAGAATGAGGGGAGATCTCATTGAGACGTATAAGATGATGAATGGGATGGATAGGATAGAGGTGGAGAGACTCTTCCCGCTCAAAAAAGACAGTAGGACTAGGGGGCACAGCCTCAAGATAAAGGGGAGGCGGTTTAGAACGGAGTTGAGGAGGAACTTCTTCACTCAAAGGGTGGTGAATCTCTGGAATTCTCTGCCCGTTGAAGTGGTGGAGGCTGCCTCGCTAAATATTTTTAAGAAGCGGGTTGATGGGTTCTTGATAAGAGAGGGGATTAAGGGTTATGGGGAGAGGGCGGGAAAGTGGAACTGAGCCACAACAGATCAGCCATGATCTTATTGAATGGCGGGGCAGGCTCGAAGGGCTAGATGGCCTACTCCTGCTCTTATTTCTTATGTTCTTATGTTCTTATGCTCCAGTCCCGGTCTGTTCAGCCTCTCCTTATAACTCTAACCATCAAGTCCTGGTAGCATCCTAGTAAATCTCTGTTGCATTCTTTCTAGTTTAATAACCTTTCTATAATAGGGTGACCAGAAAACATAATAGAGTGATTTGGGGATAACATTAAAAATGGGGGACAGAGTTCATCATCTGAAGTTGTTGAACTCAATGTTGAGTCTGATAAACTATAAAGTGTCTAATTGGAAGTTGAGCTAACATCACCCCAGCTTCCTTTGGGCTTCACTGGAGCATTGCAGCAAGCCAAGAGCAGGAAATCTGAACATGAGAGCAAGATGGTGAATTAAAATGGCAAACAACTGGAAGGTCAGGGTCATGGATGGCGATTGGCTGAAGGTGTTCTGCAAAGCCATTGCCCGGTCTGTGTTTAGTCTTCCCAGCGTACAGGAGATCACATTGTGAGCATTGAAAACAGTAGACAAAATTGAAAGATTTAATTTGATTTGATTTATTATTATCACATGTATTAACATACGGTGAAAAGTATTGTTTCTTCTGCACTAGCCAGGCAAACATACTGTTCATAGAGAAGAAAGTGAGAGAGTGCAGAATGTAGTGTTACAGTCATAGCGAGGGTGTAGAGAAAGATCAACTTAATGCGAGGGAGGTCCATTCAAAAGTCTGACAGCGGCAGGGAAGAAGCTGTTCTTGAGTCGGTCGGTACGGGACCTCAGACTTTTGTATCTTTCTCCCGACTGAAGAAGGTGGAAGAGAGAATGTCCGGGGTGTGTGGAGTTTTTATTATACTGGCTGCTTTGCCAAAGCAGTGAGAGTGTAGACAGAGTCAATGAATAGAAGGCTGGTTTGGGTGATGGACTGGGCTACAAGTGAAATACTGCCTCACCTGGAAGGAGGAAGGAGGGAAGTGTTACACCTCCTGTGATTGGATGGGATGGTGCTGTGGGAAAGGGGTGAGGTGTGGAGAGTGATGAGGAATGGACCAGAGCATCATAAAGGGAGCAGACCCATCACAATGCTGTCCTTCTGACAGACTTTTTAACTCAGGGAATTAATCTTTTAAATATCTCAGCAGGTTATCATCCTCCCAAGGTTAGGATAGATTTATTTATTTGTGGGACTTGTGGCTGGCCAGCATTTATTGCCCATCACCAGTTGTCTGAGAGCAGCTGAGAGTCAACCACATTGCTGTGGGTCTGGAGTCACATGTAGGCCAGACCGGGTAAGGACGGCAGATTTCCTTCCCTAAAGGACATTAGTGAACCAGATGGGTTTTTCCAACAATTGACAATGGTTTCACGGTCATCAGTAGAGTCTTAATTCCAGATTTCTTTTTATTGAATTAAAATTCCCCTGTCTGCTGTGGCAGGATTCGAAATTGGGTCCCCAGAACATTAGTTGAGTTCCTGGGTTAATAGTTTAGCGATATTACCACTGGGCCATAGGTAAGAGCTATCGTAATAATACTCTCAGAGGCTTCAAAGGATTTATTTCTTTCTGTCTGCAGCCTGTTCTGGAATGTCTCGGCCGAAGAGGACTCTTCCCCCGGGGGTGATTCCCTACTCTGACTCTTGATTGGTCACCCAGACCAGGTGACCCTAACTCTGCTGTGCTGCCCTTAAAGTGATAATCACCACAGCTATTCACACCTCCAGAGAGGTCACAATGAGCTTCAGTTAATCCTTAGGGAAATGTGAATCAGATTCCAAACCTCTTCACATGTCTGGAGATTGTCAACTTGCAATTCACCCGGCAGTGGAAAAGGTCAGCTGACTTTTGGCAGCCATCTTTAAGGCTTCATGTGTCCATTTAAAAAGAAAATTAACATTGAGACAAAATCTATAATATCACAACTTGTAACTGAAATCCTGCCTTATCAAAAACATTAGAAGATACATATTTTCATTTTTTACAGAATTACATTGAGAAATCCAAAGCTAAACCTGGATAGGTGACTGATGCAATATAGTATTTACATTTTCCTGTTAGTTTTTTTTTTAAATTGGAAGTTCATTTCCTCATCTTTTTCCCAGTTTTAGGACTGAGTAGGGGTAGGTTTGTCTTGAGTAAATTCTATGAATCCATCTCCACTGCTTTCTGGGAAAGACAATCACTAATAGCTGTGTAAGAGAAAAGGTTTCTCCCCTTCTACTTCTTAAACAGTCGGCCTCTTAAACTTTCTCACCTGATAAAGGAGCAGCGCTCTGAAAGCTCGTGATACCAAATAAACCTGTTGGACTTTAACCTGAGACTTCTTACTTATGGCAGATGTTAGACCAATGCCTTGCGGATTCTTGCTTTCTGCCTGCCTCTTTTCTTGAATGAAGTTGTTACAATGGGGGGAGATCACCAAGGAGAAGTGGGATAAGAATCAGGGAATGAATCAGGGGTGGAAGGATTACCTGGAGAGAACCTGCATCTGGTAGAAAAGGTTAAGGCGCATGGGATACGAGGCCAGGTGGCTAGGTGGATTGAGAACTGGCTGGGAAATAGGAGACAGAGGGTAGTTGTGGAGGGGACCTTGTCGGGCTGGAGGCCAGTGACCAGTGGTGTGCCGCAGGGCTCAGTACTGGGACCTCTCCTCTTTGTAGTCTACATAAATGACTTGGAAGAGGGCGTAGGTGGTGTGATCAGCAAGTTTGCTGATGACACCAAGATGGCAGGGTTGGCGGGTACGGAACTGGATTGTCAGGTGATACAACAGGATATAGATAGGTTGGTGCAGTGGGCAGATAGGTGGCAGATGGCATTTAATCCTGACAAATGCGAGGTGATGCATTTTGGGCGGAATAATGCAGAGAGGAGCTATGTGATAAAAGGTAGACAGATTAGGAGTATAGACGTACAGAGAGACCTGGGAGTGCAGGTCCACAAATCCATGAAGGTTGCATCACAAGTGGAGAAGGTTGTTAGGAAGGCTTATGGGATGTTAGCCTTTATAGGAAGGGGCATAGAGTATAAAAGCTGCCGTCTAATGCTTCAGTTGTACAGAACGTTGGTTAGACCGCATTTGGAGTACTGCGTCCAGTTCTGGTCACCTTACTACCGGAAGGACGTGGAGTCTCTGGAAAGGGTGCAGAGGAGGTTTACCAGGATGTTGCCTGGCATGGGGGGACTGGGTTACGAGGAGAGCTTGAAGAAACTGGGGCTATTCTCCTTGGAAAGACGGAGATTGAGAGGGGACATGATAGAGGTATATAAGATACTGAAGGGAATAGATAGAGTTAATAGTGAGAGACTGCTCCCTAGACTGGGTACGAACACGAGAGGTCATGATTTAAGGGTGAGGGGGGAGAGGTATAATTTGGAGGTGAGAAGAAGGTTCTTTACGCAGAGAGTTGTGGGGGTCTGGAATGCGCTACCGAGTAGGGTGGTGGAGGCAGGAACGTTGGACTCGTTTAAGATGCAGTTAGACAGACACATGAGTGAAACGAGAATGGAGGGATATGGTAGGGGCTATTAAATAGGGTTAAACCTCGGGAGACACCGGAAAGGCAGGCTGTATGATTAATACTTTTGTCTTTATTCCGCAGGTGGAGGTCCACCTCGTTGTCAAACGAGGGGCATGCACACGGTGGGTCGTGCGTGGGCTGCTCTTGGAGGTTCCGGGAGTGGCCTAGTACTTCGTGTCGGTGTGTGTGCTTGATCCTGGACCGGTAGACGGGCGCCGCAACAGCTCGGTGACTAGCACTGCTGGCTGTGCAGATACATGGATTTGGGCCTGTGTCTATGGGAGTTTGTGCATTCTCCCTGTGGTTGTGTGGGTTTCCTCCGGGCGCTCCGGTTTCCTCCCACACCCCAAAGATGTGCTCTTAGGCTGATTGGTTTTACCAAATTGACACTATTCTCCCCTGAATCTGGCTAAGTTAGGGGTTCCATTCGTAGACACGCAGGGTAGAATAGGTGTAGGGTGATGCGGCGGCGCGGGCTCGTTGGGCCGAAGGGCCTGTTTCCCGTGCTGGGTTGTTCTTTGTTCTTTGTTCTTTGTTAATGAGCTATTTTCCAATCCATTGGGACTGTTCCAACATCTAAGGATTTTTAGGAGATTATAACCAATGTATTTACTATCTCTGCAGCCACTTCATTTAAAACCACTGGATTGTAGGCCATCTGGTCCTGAGGACATGTCAGCATTTAAATCGAGTACTTTCCCCAGTACCATTTCCCCAGCGATGATGATTGTTTTGACTTCCTTCCTCCAGTTTTTACAACACTTTGCACTGATCTTCACTTTGGAAATTCTTTCTCTGCTTTCTGTAGCTTTTTCATTATTGATTCCATCAAATGTGTCAGGTAAATGGAAACATCTATCAATGGCTTGCTGCTGCTTTGTCTGGATGATTTTCTGTTCATTTCCCAGCCTTAAACCATTTAAATTCTCCCTCTGAATAAACAAGTTGGCACTGATCTGTTTCTAGTGCCAATAATTAGTCCCTTCTTTGGTCAAGAGCTCTTGTTGCTGATAAGAATGTCATTACGGTACCTTTTATAGTTACAGCAAGATTATTTGATATTCCTGTTTGCTTTGTTTTTTGAACAGTCTAAAATTTCTCTGTTTTTCCTCACTCCAGTCCAATTGGATTCTGTTCAATTATTTCCAGGCTGGGTGGACAACTCCTGCATTTTGAATCTTTGTCCAAAACCTTAAGCCTGGCCCACAGTTGGTGAATTATTTTATCAGAATCATGGTCTGAATGGAATCCCAAGCTTTGCAGCCACATTCTCTGATTCCACACTGCTCGGTGTGGCCAGTTCTTGTGCTGCTTCAGAACAGGCAGAGCTATAGAATTCACTGCTAGCTGCCAGTAACCCACTCTGAGATCTCACAAAGCCTTTCTGCGGTACATTTTAACTGGGGACATCTGTCAATCCCTTTCCTGCCACCTTTCGCTCACTGGGACTCACGTCCGTTGTTTTAACCAGCAAGTTGTTTCCCTCAGGCTCTTCGGCTAAGTGGTGCATCTCCCTCACTGTCTCTTTACCTGTCTGGGGATCTCCTTGGTCCCAGTTTAATTCTGTGGGCTTTTCCCCCAGATGACTCGAGCGCAGTGGATTGAAGTCACTGACCCCCTGCCCCCACCACCACCATCACCTCCCCCCACCGCCCCCCCCCAACTCTTTGGGCTGCTATACCTCTGCAGAATCTGGTGTGTTGAGTCTCACTGGGCTGTCCTTGGGTTTTGAGTGGTAAAAAATGGCCCTTTTACCACTCAGAAAAATAAAAGATACTAAAGATGTGATTTCAAGTCAGTCTCTGTGAGATATTGTTGTGAGCTCATTGCTTTTTTACTGAGGTGAAGGGGTTAAACCCACCTGAGGATGGGTTTAGCAGATGCGATGGTTTCTGTGGTGGAACGCCTGGAGTTTGTTTTTGCGATGAGTGTATGGAATGACCCTGGAGATGGCGGCTCTTGGTAACGGGATTTAGTGTCGAGGAAAAGAGGTTTTAGAGACAATGTTCCTCTTTGTCCTCCCTTGGCCAAGAACTTCCCTGAAGCAGGTTCTTAGAGTTCTGCTTGGGATAATGGAGACAAAATAGCTGCTCTTTATAGAGCCCCGGAATTTAAAATTGCTGCTTTCCCAAACTGTTGAATCAAGCGTCCATATTAGGTTGACAGCATGGAAACAGGCCCTTCGGCCCAACTTGTCCATGCCGCCCAGTTTTTACCACTAAGCTAGCCCCAATTGCCCGCATTTGGCCCATATCCCATCTTATCCTTGTAATTGTCTAATTAAAAATCAAAATTGTACCAACATCTACTTCTACCTCTGGCAGCTTGTTCCACACTCTGACACACATAAGAAGAAAGAAAACAGAACATTCTGTCATATCTACTATCAGTAACTGATCTCCCCTGTCCTTCCCTTCAATATCACCGAATCCTGCATGTAAAAGGGAGCATTCAGTCCATCGAATCTGATCCACCACAATCCCACCCAGGCCCTATCCCCATAAACCCCATACATTTACTCTCACTAATCCCCCTGACATTAAGGGGCAATTTAGCGTGACCAATCCACCTACTCCTTACATATCCTGCATCGATAACTCCCAGGATTTCTTCAACATCATGACACCCTGCGCAGGTTGAGGGACATATTTCTTGGAAATACTTTAAGCTGGTTAACACAGCACCAGTCTCTCTCTTTCCACAGGGTCACTTTATATTTTAATCTACACTATGGATTACGGGTCCTGGTGGGCAGCACAAAATGGTTTAATATTAAATAACCTGTTGGCCTTTGTATGGCCCACTTTTGCATCAAAGTAAATGTTGTTTCCTCTTTTTGAGGTGCTGATGTTTGGTGCTCACTTGGCAGAAGCAGTTGTTTCTCCTGGGTCTCTTATATCAAAGCTTAGCACCGGAACCCCGGTGAGTCAGTAGAGAGGAAATGTTCTGCCGTTCACGTAACTTTGACAGTCATGATCTTGTGCTCTAAGATGTTGCAGTATTTGAGCTCTCTGGGCTGATGGTAATAGATGGTCACAGTTTCCACTTGACTGGACTATTCACACTTTGAACGTGGGTTTGACAGCTTCATTCATCCTTTCTACAATTGCTGGGGGATTGGGGTTGTGAGTAAACATAGAACATAGAACACTACAGCACAAACAGGCCCTTCGGCCCACGAGTTGCGCCGATCACATCAACACCTACCAATCTATAGACCTATCTATAACCCCCAATCCCATAAAACCCCATATACTCATCCAGAAGTCTTTTAAAAGACCCCAGCAAGTTCGCCTCCACCACCACTGACGGCAGCCGATTCTATTCACTCACCACCCTCTGAGTGAAAAACTTACCCCTAACATCACCTCTGTACTTTCCTCCCCGCACCTTCAATCTGTGTCCTCTCGTAGCGACCATTTCAACCCGGGGAAATAGCCTCTGAGAATCCACCCTATCTATTCCTCTCAACATTTTATAAACCTCTATCAGGTCGCCTCTCAACCTTCGTCTCTCCAGGGAAAAGAGACCCGGTTCCCTCAACCTAACTTCATAAGGCATGCCTCCCAGTCCAGGCAACATCCTTGTAAATCTCCTCTGTATCCTTTCAATAGCTTCTACATCTTTCCTATAGTGAGGCGACCAGAACTGCGCACAGTACTCCAAATGAGGCCTGACAAGGGTCTTATAAAGTTGCAGCATTACCTCCCGACTCCTAAACTCAATCCCTCGATTTATAAAGGCCAGTACACCATACGCCTTCTTGACCACATCCTCCACCTGCGAGGCCGATTTAAGAGTCCTGTGGACCCGGACCCCAAGATCCTTCTGCTCCTCAACACTACCAAGACTCCTGCCCTTGATAGTGTACTCGTTCATCCCGTTGGTTCTGCCAAAATGGACGACTACGCATTTATCCGCGTTGAAGTCCATCTGCTACTTCTCCGCCCAGTCCTGCATCCTATTTATGTCCTGCTGCAACTTTTGCCATCCTTCCAGACCATCCACAACACCACCGACCTTCGTGTCATCAGCGAACTTACTTACCCATCCCTCCACTTCCTCATCCAGGTCATTTATGAAAATGACAAACAGCAAGGGTCCTAGAACAGATCCCTGGGGCACTCCACTGGTGACTGACCTCCATGCCGAAAAAGACCCATCCACAACCACTCTCTGCCTTCTGCAGGCAAGCCAGTTCTGGATCCACAAGGCCAAAGGCCCTTGGATCCCATGCCCTCTCACCTTCTCAAGAAGTCTTGCATGGGGGACCTTATCAAACGCCTTGCTGAAGTCCATGTACCCTACGTCCACGGCACTTCCTTCGTCAATGTGTTCAGTCACATTATCGAAGAACTCAACTAGGCTCGTAAGGCACAACCTGCCCTTGACAAATCCATACTGACTATTCCTGATCATGTCAAACCTCTCCAAATGCTCATAAATCTTGTCCCTCAGAAGCCTCTCCATCAGCTTACCAACCACTGAGGTCAGACTCACCGGTCGGTAATTTCCTGGGCTATCTCTGTTCCCTTTCTTGAAAATAGGGACTACATCCGCAATCCTCCAATCTTCCGGAACCTCTCCCGTCTCCATTGACGACGCAAAGATCATCGCCAGGGGCTCTGCAATCACTTCCCTCGCCTCCCACAGTATCCTGGGGTACATCCCATCTGGTCCCGGCGACTTATCAATCTTGATAGAATTCAAAAGTTCTAACACATCCTCCACCTTAATATCCACAAACTCAATCTTTTCCATCTGCTGCAAATCCGTAGCAAAATCTCCCAGATCAGTTTCCACTGTGAATACTGAGGCAAAATACTCATTAAGCACCTCTGCCATTTCTTCTGGTTCCACACAGACCTTAACCCCTTCACCTTTTATAGGTCCTATCCCTTCTCTTCTCATCCTTTTACCTTTCACATATTTATAGAAGGCCTTGGGATTCTCCTTAATCTTACCCGCCAAGGTCTTCTCATGACCCCTTCTGGCTCTCCTAAAGTGGGAATCTCTTTTTGATCTCTAAAAACTGCATGGTTTTCTGTATCACCCTGACAGCAAAATATCTTCCTTGATCAAAACCAATGAACTTAAGCTGCACGCGGCCCGTGGGCATGTGGGCCACCAGATATTTGCCTTTCTCTGATGGTAGTACTAGCTAGTTGAAATGATCCTACCCATTTAGAGAGAGGATCCATCACCTCCACCTTACTGTTTGGAGATGATGGAGATGACCCAATATTCTCAATCTGTAAATGAATCCTCACGTGCATGAAAATAAAGAGGATTTTCTTTGCTTCTGAATCTGGGTTTTGTTGTAGTCATTGTGCCCATAATACACAGAGTCTACCTTTAGTTCCATCTGACTACCCCCATCCATCCCTTCTTACAGACTCAGAGGCAATATTAGCTCCTCAAGTGTCTCACATCACTTCATGATTGATATCAACGTCCGTTCATCAGAACTGGGCACTGACCTGAAATGTTGGCTGGGATTCTCTGGCCATTGATGGCACATTGCCACTGCCAGCACAGATAGAGAATTTGTCAATCAGTTGCAGTGAATCCCACCCATAAACTCTATTTCTCTCTCCACACGGGTTGACCGACCTGCCGAGAATTTCCTGGATTTTCTCTTTATATTCTGATTTAATCATTTGATTAATTCAATCTCTTCAGCCTGGTTTTGCTTCAGTTTCATCAGAGCCCTTTGGACGGTCACCTATCTTCTTGCTAGCTCGAAAGGACCATCTCAATTCCATTGTCACGTTCTTCTTTGGTCATCAGGCTAGTTTTCTCTTGCCTTTCCCATCCACCATGTCCCTAGTGTCAGCATTCAGATTTACTGCCCTGCATTCAATTCAGCTTGTGAGAAAATTCACTTCAGGAAAGAATCAATGATAAAAGCTTCCCATCTGTTTCTGTGAAACCTCTCTCTCCAGATGGATAAGTATTTGTCAGGGAATTACAAGCACATATGGCATTTGAATGGATGCTGGCGAGGAGCTGAATCTGGCTCAAATGGTTCATTATATAAATAACCACTGCTCATTCGCCTGTTTGAGCTGAGATTCTTCATGGAGTGGATCTTTTTCTGTTCTGGGAAATATACCTTGAATTAAGTTGATCTTTCTCTACACCCTCGCTGTGACTGTAACACTACATTCTGCACCCTCTCCTTTCGTTCTCTATGAATGGTATGCATTGTCTGTATAGTGCACAAGAAACAATGCTTTTCACTGTATGCTAATGCATGTGACAATAATAAATCAAATCAAATCAACCAGCCCAAAGCCACATCAGGATGTCTAACCCATAATAGCTAAACACTTCTTCCTTTCTCCACCACCTTCCCACCCACCACAAAAACCCACACCTATAGATTTTTAGATTGTGGAATTCATCCATCTTGAGCTGTGTCTTGCAGCACCTGGAATATATTTGAAATATTTGTCTTGCAGGAATATATCTGAAATATTTAAGATGTTGAAAGGCTTTGATTGGGCCAATAGAGTGAAGCTGGATCCTCTGGTCAGAGAATTCAAACAGTGTCCAGGTCAACATTAAAATAAGAGCAAGACCATTCGAGAGTCGTATCCTTACAGATTCCGTAGTGACAATATGGAATTCTTCCCCAGAGAGAAAGCTGTTACGGTTCGTCAAATGAGAAGTTCAAATCTGAGATTGATATATTTTTGTTAAAGGTTTAAAGGGACATGGAGTTAATGTGGGTAAATAAAACTGAAGTAGGGATCATCCATGATCTAACAGAATAGTGGAACAAGCCCAAAGAGCAGAGCTTACTCCTATAGTCAGAATTTTACAGCACAACAAGAGGCCCTTTAGCCCATCACGTCTGTGCTGGCCATCAAGCACCTATCCATTTTAATGATATTTTCCAGCACTTGGTCATGGTTTTGTATGTTATGGTGTTTACACTGGACTCCACTGAGGACAGTGTCTCTTCGCCAAACTTGTACATCATAAGCAACACTCAGTCAGGTACTTCCTTGTACAGAGTATAAACCCCAAGCCCCCGTAACCCTGACACTCTATATTATGTACATATACAGGGTTCCATGATTGGACAAGCCATTACTACCTTAATCTGGGAGTTCGTATTCTAAGAGGTTCACATTGTGGGCCTTGGTAACATTATTACAGTGTTCAAGTGTATATCTAAATGCTCCTTCTCCAATAAGTAATACCACCTTATAGTGATCCTGGCCTGTTGAATTTTTGCACCTTATATTGAAAAACTCAGCTACGATGAAGTTATTAAACCGGGAACTCAGTGAAGTGCCACTGAAAGTGACACAGCAAGGATAAACAAGGAGGCTGTGCATTAAGACTCAAATCCAGCTCATGTTACAGATTTCATCAGCAACAAGACGGCTTGAAATGAAGAGCTCAGATCTGACATAAGATAGCAGGTAGATGGAGGTAGGCTGCGTTATGGTTATGTTCTAGAACAAGAAAGCCCGAGTGATGGCAAGCATTCATTTGAAACCTCATTTAAAATTTCCACTTTTTATTGAACACCGTAAACAAGTACACAATCACCAAAAAACAGAACAGAACAGATTTGTACAGTGACTGCAGACATGAAACAATAAAAACGCAGAAGGCAACAGCAACCACCAGCACAGAACAATCTTCCATTCACATTTCACATCATATATCTTTGACATTATATTTTCATTAATAAAAGACCAGATTTAATTATCTCCACAGTACACAGAAGCTTTAGGTGGATCTTGTTGTTTATCTGTTTTTGTTTCTAAGCTTCCTGATAGACTTGCTTTTCTCATGGATCCCATGCACCACAGTGACAGTTAATCCAAGAACAGATGTTGAAAGGCCATACAAGTGATGAGTGCACTGAATATTTCAATTGATACTCAAGGCTTGTGCAGGTGTGACATGAGCTCTTACAAGCCTGACCCATTTTTCCAGGTGAATGGGAAAGAACTGCACAAACAGGTTATTTAATCCTTGCTCTGATATGAAATCCCTAAAATAATTCTTTGCCTCTTACTCTCCATCTCAGTATGCTGGTAACTGCATGTTAGGTAGATATAAAACTCCCAGGGGTGATGCACTGGACAATTTTAAAATACTCTGTTGTATAAGTAGAAAAATATTGGCACAGTATCTCAGCTGGTGATATAATTGGATTCAATTCACAGTTTGCAAAATCATTCTCTTTTGCGATGCAGATGCATGGTGGCCTGTCCCGTTTCCATTACACTGAAATTTACAGTAATCAATAGGTTTCAAGTCATCAAACACAAATCAAGGTTTACACACTGGTTTTGAAATTCTGATCAGATCACAACAAAATGAGGAATACAACATCTGAACAACAGCTTCAGAAAACATTAAAAAGGAAGAGATCTTGATAAGATAGAAATTATGCTGCTCAGTTCTTGTTTACTCATGGAGAGCCAGGGTTAAATGTAGTCTCTTAAAACTACTTTAGGCAAAATATAGAGTTTTATATTTGTATTTGACTATGTACATATGTATTTTGCGATTTATACAAGATAAGAACACAAAGAACAACAAGCCTTTGAAATTACACTTTGTGAATATTAGTGTTAAAAAGTTTTCAAACGAAATTCTTTTTGCCCATTTTTTTCCAAAGATGGATTAACCCATTTGCTAATATTTATAAGAGTGTAATTTCTAGGTCCATATGCATAAATACACTAAAAATAATCTGTAGAAAATATAGTTTTACTGCTGTATCTCTGAACATAGTGCATTCAATTATCTGTTTGCATTGAAGGAAACAACTTGCATTTCTAAGCGTTTTTCAGGACATCCCAAAGCGCTCGAAGTGTGGTCACTTCAGCGATGAAGGAAAAGGGGCAGCTAATTTGTGTATGGTGAGGTGCCACGGAACAGCATTGAGATAATGACTGGATGACCAGTTTTAGTGATGTTGGTCGGATACTGGCCAGGACACTGGGCGTAATTCACCTGCGCGTCGTCAAGCAAAGTCTTGGGATCTTTAATATTCCCCTAAGGCAACCAGGCCCAAGGTGTAAAGTTTTATCTGAAAGGTAGTACCTCTAATGGTGTAGCACTAAACTGATAACCTAAGTAACGTGTTCAAGAACTTTCTGGAGGGGGACTTGAATCTATGCATTCCTGATTCAGAGTGTTGGTATGAAAAGGCTAACACCACACTATCATATGACAATGTTTGCATGATTAATGGTGCTTCACAAAGTTTATTTGTTTTGAACTAATTCTGTCCTCAATCTTTTCAATTTTGAAATTAAGATGAGAAGTTTGTTTTTAGTGATGCTTTTAGCTACAATTCTTGCCCCAACACATTCAGTAATCCTGAGAAAATCGAACATTGTATGCCAGGAAACTTGATATAGATATTTTATTTTAAAAAGCATCAAGATGCTGGATAGTGTATTAAATACATTTTGACACTGATTTCAGCCTTATCAAATTTAGTGTGCGGGCAACCTGTTGCGGGCACAGTGGTTAGCACCGCTGCCTCACAGCACCAGGGACCTGGGTTCGATTCCCAGCTTGGGTCACTGTCTATGTGCCACTTGCGTGGACCTTCTCATGTCTGCGTGGGTTTCCTCCATGTCCTCCCGTTTCCTCCTACAGTCTGAAAGACGTGCTGCTTAGACGCATTGACCCTGACAGGCACCAGAGTGGGGCGACTAGGGGAATTTCACATTGACTTCATTGCAGTGTTAATGTAAGCCTTGTGGCTAATAAATTAACTTTTAGCATGCCTTATGATTCTGAACAACTTAACAAAACAAATGTTTTTTATATTCCATACACTTTCTTTTGGTGGAGGAGGAAGGGGTGGCGGTGGGGGTGGGGGTGGGGGTAGGTTGGGGGTGGGGGTGGGTTGGGGGTGGGGGTGGCGGTGGGGTTGGGGGTGGGGTGGGGTTGGGTTGGGGGTGGGGTTGGGTTGGGGGTGGGGGTGGGTTGGGGGTGGGGGTGGGGGTGGGGTTGGGGGTGGGGTGGGGTTGGGTTGGGGGTGGGGGTGGGTTGGGGGTGGGGGTGGGGTTGGGTTGGGGGTGGGGTTGGGTTGGGGGTGGGGGTGGGTTGGGGTTGGGGGTGGGGGTGGGGTTGGGGGTGGGGTTGGGTTGGGGGTGGGGTTGGGTTGGGGGTGGGGGTGGGGTTGGGTTGGGGGTGGGGTTGGGTTGGGGGTGGGGGTGGGTTGGGGGTGGGGTGGGGGTGGGGGTGGGGGTGGGGGTGGTGAAATGAACCCTCTGTTTGCTTGCAGAAAAAAATTACCACTTTACCATGAAATACTGCCTGGCAAAGTGGTCCTAAAGATTTCAAAGATCTACAGCCTTGAATTCCTTATAACGCCTCTTTCCAACTGGGAAATGTCCAGACTACAGGCCAGTACCCAGATCAACAGGATTCCATCCTGATTTTAAATTCTAGTTGAAAGCAACTAATCCTGGATCTTTGAGAAAGTCTGCAATTAGGGAGTTCTTCAGAAATTTCAGCCCTTTAGCCCTAAAAGAACATCGGTGGAACCTGCACCGGTTGAGAATGTGATCTTTGAGATCTTCTGAGGAGCTCCAATCTTTCACTAGCCCAAGGTAATATTATCTTTAATCGGCCTGGATTGAGTCAGAGTCAAAAGGTGAAAAATGTCCATTTCTTTAGTCCAGTGGGGTCTCAGGGAGACTCTGCTCCTCCTGAGAATGGTGGAGTTTGCCTGGGTTAAAATAGCCACCAGTAACGGGCAGCAGGTACATTGTGTGGTCCTCGACCCTAAGGGCAGGATCTCTAGTCTTGGATGAGATTGAAAATTTCCATGTTCCCATGCCACTGAACATTACAAAAGGAATATCACCTCTTTTATTCAGCCACAAGTTCACTCGCTATCTGGCATCAGCTACATTTCCCTTTTATTGGATTTTTAATACAAAGTGACAATGCACTTCTCAAATTCTCAAATTGGGAATTTAAAAGCAGGAAATGAAATTTCCAGATATATTGTCATCATTTGACCACTTTCTTTGAATTTTATCCAACCTCAGTTGCAACATTTGGAACTTGGCAGATGGTGGTTTAATTTTGCACTTGCTGGAACATTGTCTTTTATTTCTTTTGGAAGTGACTCTAATAAATTGTGATTTCTCACAGAAAGTGTCTTGCGCTCATAAGATGGATATCCTGCAGAAGATTCCCCGAAGGACATTCTTTTTTGCCTGACTTCCAGAAACAGTAAAGTGAAGAGCTGCCAGACTAGTTGAAAGATGGTTTTGCCTAATCTGAGGTGGAATAGTATGCATCTGTCGTTTAAAAAAAATAAGAAGTTTTATTCGGCCAAGAACAAAATTACCTAATTTTGGAACACTGAAAAATCCAATATTTCTGCATTGTCTCCCTAAGGATTAATAAGAAATGACTGAAGATTTTCCAGGATGGATACAACACAGGAACACAACCATGAACAAGACTATTAGCGATACAACAGGAATGGCGGTGCACAGAAAGCCGTTGTTCTGGAATTACTTGAATTCCAGAACTAAAGTCCAAATATGTGCTTGAAAGAAGTGTAGGGTAATGGAGAAAGTGCAGAAGCATAGGACTAATCAATCAGTCTTTTTTCAAAGAGTTGGCACAACTTGATTGAAGTTTATAAGATGATAGATAGAGTGGAGGTGCAGAGACTATTTCCTCGGGTGGCTGTAGCTGTTACTAGGGGGCATAACTATAAGGTTCATGGTGAGAGATATAGGAGGGATGTCCGAGGTAGATTCTTTACTCAGAGAGTGGTTGGGATGTGGAATAGACTGCCTGCTGTGATAGTGGAGTCGGACACTTTAGGAACTTTCAAGCGGTTATTGGATAGGCACATGGAGCACTCCAGAATGATAGGGAGTGGGATAGCTTGATCTTGGGTTTGGACATAGCTCGGCACAACATTGAGGGCTGAAGGGCCTGTACTGTGCTGTAATGTTCTATGTTCTATGCATGAATGGGCCCAATAGCACACTTTTGTGCTGAATAATCATTCATATCCAAGTAAAAATAATTCATTTTGTCAGTTCAGTTGTCTTCTCTATTGTCATATGTTTTCAGTATCAAAAACAGTAATGTATGTTTTCCGTACAGTATGTTGCGATGGTGATTCATAGAATCTTAGCTCCAGTTTTACTAACTGAACCCTTCAAAATTTTGTTGAGGAAATAAATATTGTTGAATGAGCCACTGATTGGCCATTGTGATCTGATAACCCCGCCTCCAACCCCCCACCCCCCACAACCGTGGAATTACACCTTACACAGAAACAAATAATCTGGGAAATTTTGCTGAAGAAAATGTGAACTGAGTAAAACCATTTTGACATGTTATTGGACAAGAAGTTTTAAAGATATATTCACTAAAAATAGAAATATAGGGGCAAGTTTTCCTGGCCCTGTGGTGACAGTTTGGAGATGAATGGTCTGAAAAGTGGATTTTTGATGCCTTCAGAGGATGTCCCCAGAGGTGGGCTGGGAATTGGGTGCAAGTAATTAATCAAAATAAGACCTCACTTTTTAGGGTCCATTTTAAGTCCAAACTAGTAGTTTACCAAAGTTGGAGTGAGCACCACCATTCCCCCCCACCTCTCCCCCAATCCCAACTCAATCAAGGTGGTCTCCCAGCCTCAGGGATGTATCCAACAGTGCCTCTAAGCTGCAATGATGGGGGCTGGGGAGTGAATGCTACAGTCCCATCCATGGGTAATCAAATAGAGGGGTTTCCTCTTCATCCCAAGGCTGTACCAACCTCAGCCTCTTTAATGTACAGCTTTTATGTTGGAAAATGCATGTTAAGGAGCCCTCAAGCATCCCTGCCAACCTGGGCAGTGCCCACCTCTTCCATTGGGTGTTCCAGCTTGATGGCACTGCTGATGGAGCCTGCAGCATTGGCAGCCTGAGTGTGGAGGCAGACAGTTACATAGTCAGCTCCTGGAATGCAGCACCAGAGAGTGCACTGAGGACCCTGGTGGGTTCAGGACCCTCAATTATGCCTCGTGTTGGTTCTGCACCCAGCGGAAAATCCAGCCCTATCGTTTTCAGTCTACAATGAAACAAATGCAACTTGTGGTGAGTCTCTGGAATTCTCTGCCCGTTGAAGTGGTGGAGGCTACCTCGCTAAATATATTTAAGTCACGGGTAGACAGGTTTCTGATAGACAGGGGAATTAAGGGTTATGGGGAGAAAGCGGGAAAATGGAAATGATCCACCAGATCAGCCATGATCTTATTGAATGGTGGGGCAGGCTCGAAGGGCTAGATGGCCTATTCCTGCTCCTATTTCTTATGTTCTCAAAAAACAGCACGATGGCACAGTGGTTAGCATTGCTGCCTCACAGTGCCAGGGAGCCACGTTCGATTCCCAGCTTGGATCACTGTCTGTGTGGAGTTTGTACATTCTCCCCATGTCTGCATGGGTTTCCTCTGGGTACCCCGGTTCCCTCCCACAGTCCAAAGATGTGCGGGTTAGATGGATTGGCCATGCTAAACTTCCCCTTGATGATAGGGGTACTTGCTAGGGTAAATGCACGGGGTACGGGAATAGGGCCTGTGTGGGATTGCGGTCAGTGCAGACTCAATGGGCCGAATGGCCTCCTTCTGCACTGTATGTAAAAGCAATTTGTCGGTGAATAAAGCTTACCATTGTCGTCATCGCTTAGTCCGAACTTCTGATAAGTAAGAATTCTACCATTTAATGAGATCAATCAACTATTAGATTGCCTGTTGCACAATCACACTGCAATATTAGGGAGAACTGGTGCTTGTATTTGGAGTGATCTTTGACACTTTTGGATTTCTATATAAATGTGAGTGAATGGTTCATCACATATTCTCCCCCGCGTTCAGTTTTATTAGTGCTGAGTGGTGTTGGGTGTATGTTTCACTAATTTCTCCTGAAGTTGGCTAATCAGATTCAGTTACTTGATGTTGACAAGTAGGTTCTGAAGGGTATAACAGGGATGTTAAAGACTCTGTAAATGATACAAGCCGCTCCTGTCTTAAAAATATAAAATCACTGGTATTAATTATTTTGTGCCCCACATTGCTGGCACAGGTATGATGGGCTGAATGGACTCCTGCTGTGCCATTAGAATGTGATATGGGCTGTTACTTAACTGAATGTAATATCTCCAATTCAAATAAAAACACAAAATGGCACATCCTGAAATAATTATTACAAATCATATAACTTTCATGACCTATCTACATAGCTTAGGCACTTGTGTGATGCAGTATTTACAAACAATCTTTGGTCAATAAGGTTTTCTTTGTCACAAGATCATTCATGTTTAAGAAATGTTTTCTACCAGCGCTCCGAGTTGCACTTAACTCATATAACCAAAACCACTCAAGTACAAAGTGATTATTTTTTATGCAATTGGTATTTCTGATAACAGATTTAACTTTCCCATCTACCTTTTCATTCAGAAAGGTGATTTGAGACCTATCTACAATCACCAAAGCAGGGATTTGCAGGGGTTTGTCATTCACATTATCTAACTTCACCTATTAAGATATCTTTCTACATCTGCACCAGTTCAACATTGATCTTTTGGAAAAAAATCCCTACATGAACATCTGGGTAGATGTGTCTGTGCTTATTCAGTTGTGAGATCATTCTTCACTGATTAAGCACATATGTTTATTCTGGGTCACACCTACAGTTGGGTGATCTCTTAGCAGGTCAGCTTAAACATTGGTCACCCAACAATTGGCATATATCTGAATAGATTGACTTTACTGGTGACCAGCAGCACACTCAATGGGATGTAACCTGCCTCTTTCTTCAGATCTCTAGGGACCTGGAAGCTTGGGTCTTATTTAAAGTCAGGCATTTTCATTCAGCGTAACACTAAACCAGACCAGTTTGCATATTGATGTGTAGTGGATAGGGCTGAAACACAAGGTGTGGTTGTCCGTGAGATATGTAGTAATTGCTAAAGCTGCGGTCACTGACATAAGGAGCAGGTTGATAGTAGCAGGTGACATTGGCAGCGTTGGGAATGATATTCTGTTCACCTAGTACTCTCAGAGCCAATAAGGTGATCATGTTCAAAGTCTGCCTTCTCTCATGTCCCATCAAACAAACCGTGCTTTCGTTCACCACTTGGCGCAGCGTCATCAAGTAATCATACTTGCTTTTCTCTTCGCCAATGAAATGGTTCCGTAAATAGGATTCAATCTTCCTTTGCTGCTCAGACACGTCTGGGAAGTCAATGAAAAACCGTGAGCACATGTAACGCTCTAAGCCTTTGATTTCTGAATCAGATGCTGGTTTAAATTCACGAACCAAGAGATTGCTGTATTTAAGCAAACCGCCTCCTCGAATCTCTTCTGGGTTTCTTGTGGCAATCAGTTTGTACCTCAGATGATCCATCGCTTCTTCAAAGTTTCCATACATGCTCTCCGCTATGACAGTTGGGTGGGACTCATTTGTCATTGCATCCTCTTGACAACAGAAAAGAGGCAACAGTGGGTCCAGAATTATTTGGAAAGAGTCCACACTGAATTCAAATTGCCGCCGTAATGAGTTAACAAACTTCAGCTCAACATTCTTTCCACTGTTGTTAGACAGGGAGATGAGACTCCACCGATCATAATCAGTAGAAACCTTAACCATTTTCTGAACATAGACTTCTTTCAAAGTAAGTCCTGTGATCTTTTCTTTATTCACGCCTTGTGGTAGAAAGTCTAAAAGACAATCCAACACCACCCCCTTTATCACCTGGAACTCTTCTTCTCCAGGCAATTCTACTCGAAAGATAATGTCAAGGTCTTTGTAGCTTGTCCCATTTTGTTTTACTAGGATGTGGCTTGCTGTTGAGCCATTGAGGCGAATGTCATGGACCATAATCCCATTCTCTTCCAGGCGATCCTTCACAACATGAATGATGTCTTTTGGCTTTATTTCCAGTGTGGGAAAGTTGCCTCTTCCATGAATAGGTATCACTTCTGTTAAGACTTGATCCAAGCTCTGAATCTGCTCCCAGTTAAGGTTGTTGAATCTACAGTCGAGACTTTCATCCATGATTCTGCTTGGAAAGTCTTTACCTACCAAAACAGATAGAAAATAATGAAATTGCAGTGACAAATTATAAATTCCAAGAATTGTCACATCTGCTGTGAAATATTGTCAATTCTAACCATATCATGAACATACAAAACATGAACATGATTATTTTAGCCCATTTGTTTTATTACTTGTCAAGTGGCCATATTTCAATCAGAAACTCATGAGTTGAAGCTAGTCTGTTTGTGACTTTCCGTAATAATTCTCATCTGAGATCAAACTGATTGCAGGAATCTTTGAATGCTTCGAACCATCTGTCTTAATCACAATTCTAATTGGACATTCCCCTGAAAGATTTTGAACCTCCAAACATGGCACTCATTTACATAACAGCGACGTGATATTTTAATATTACATTGATAATGGATAAACATATCCAATGTGGGAGAGGAAATATGATTCAGCTATTGATCGTAAATCTAGCTCAGTGAAAGAACATGCCAAAAATCTGAATCTTGTCGTCATTGAAATACAGCAAATCTAATTGAAAGCAATGCTATTGTTAAAGTTTATTAGTCACAAGTAAAGCTCAGTGAACTTTAACATTCAATGAAGTTACTGTGAAATTCTCTGAGTTGCCACACTCCAACACCTGTTCAGGTCAATGCACCCAACCAGCACATCTTTCAGAATGTGGGAGAGCACCTGGAGGAAACCCACACAGACACGGGGAGAACATGCATACTCTACACAGACAGTGACCCAGGCTGGGCCTCGAACCCGGGAGCCTGGGTGCTGTGAAGCAGCAATGCTAACCACTGTGCCACCGTGCCACCCCATGGTACAAGAAATGTGTTTTATTAATGCAACAGCAACGCAGGTAGAACTGTAATGAAGTTAATAAAAACAAAAAATCTGATAGTTTAGTAAATCCGCTGTGATCCCCTTAGACAGCTTCTTAAATCCTGAATGCCTAGCTTGAAAAGTTATCACCGAGAACTTAAGAAACATTTTACCGAGGAAAGAGTGTGGTCAGAATTCTCCACTGTTGTACAGTTCACCACTGCTGCAGTAAGAAGGGAGAATTTGGAACGCAGCCAAATCTCCATTCATTACACCGGGACAGGAAAATATCAACCGTTGGTGAGACTGGAGAATTCTGACCTACCTCATTATGAGTGGTCTGACTTAACAAACATCTGTATGTAGTAAATTCACCTATTTGGTATTTTAAAAACAGTCTTAACCCTTTCAAACATGGAAATTCAGGGAAAAGCACTATTTAAAGTCCATTTATTATTTATTAGTCACAAGTAGGCTTTCATTCAAACGTCAATAAAGTTACTATGGAAACCCCCTAGTCGCCACCTATTCACTGAGGAAGAATTTAACACGGCTAATTCATCTAACCTGCGCATCTTTGGACTATGGGAGGAAACCGGAGCACCTGGAGGAAACCCACGCAGACACAGGGAGAATGTGCAAACTCCACACAGACAGTGACCCAATCTGGAATTGAACCCAAGTCCCTGGCACTGTGAGGCAGCAGTGCTAACCACTGTGCCACTGTACTGCTGTCTCATCCAGACAGATTATCCTAATTGATTTTAGAGGGTGTCAGCACATTCTCCCTGAGTCAGAAGGTTATAGATTTAATTCCCACTCTGGCGAATCTTAAAATCTAAAATCTAGCTTAAAATCTAGTCTGACACTTTTGGATGAAATGTTGTTCTCAGGTTGATCTGCCCCATGAAGAGAAATAATAAATCCTGTGGCTCGGTTTTAAGGATGAGAATGAGATTTGTCCTTGGTGACCTGTCCAGCACTTTCCCCTGCAACCAACTTTTGCAAAGTAGATGATCTGATCATTGTAGCAGTGTGGGCCACACAGTGACACAGTGGTCAGCACTACTGCCTCACTGCACCACAGACCCTCATTCAATTCTGGCCTTGGTCTGTCTGGAGTTTGCATGTTCTTCCCTTGTCTGCAAGGGTTTCCTCTGGGTGCCCTGGTTTCCTCCCACAATCCAAAGATATGCAGGTTCTGTAAATTGGCCATGGTAAAATTGCCCCTTAGTGTCCCAAGATGTGTAGGTTAGAAGGAATTGCCATGCAAATTGTGTGGGGTTATGGGGATAGGGCAGGACAGGGTGTCTGGGTAACATACTCTGCCAGAGAGTTAGTGCAGATTGGATGGGCCAAATGATCCTTCAGAACTGTAGGGATTCTACGTTCTTTGTGGGGGCTGGCTGGGCACAAATTCTTTCCCACATTTCCTTATATCTTACTCTCAGAAGTACCTAATTGACAGTTAAACACTTTGGGACATCCTGAGATTAACAAAATTTTGCATATAAATGAAAGTTGATTCTTTATTTATCCTATTCCCATATCATTTCAACCCCTTTTCCTTCCTTGAATGTTTGCAAACCTCGTGTTGAACCATTGGTCGCAAACATGAATTCGATATCCTTACAATTCAATGTTTAAAGAAGTTTCTCCTGTTCTCTGTCTAAAGCTACTTTTGATCTTACGTCTGTTACCCCCTCATTCTCGAGCTCACAACTGCTGCTACAAAGACATTTAAAGCTAATGGCTTAGTGTCTCCGCTAAAATACCAGAGAGAAAATATTCTCACCATAATAGAAATTTTCAACTTTGCAGCAGTCCTTAAAACATTGCTCAGAGTAAATATTGTGATAAGACGAAAAACAAATGTCAATACAATGATGCTGGCTAAACAGGAACAGAAGAAGTGGAAATGACTAGATTAAAAAAGGCCAAGGTCCATCTAGTTCACCTTCTGCTAATTCACCTTAGCAATGGCATGAAAAAACATCGATGGAACTGTTGAAAAATCAGAGCAAACAATCTCCACCATCTCCATAAGCAACTACAACTAAGATTTATTACTCACTGACTGTCATAATGATTCCCAAAGGTTTGTTCTGAATTGGTCACCATGCTGGCCCACCGTTCCCCCCACCCCCAGTAAATGGTGCTGATTTCAAAAGCAATCTCCTTTAAGAAAAATGGTCCCGTTGGTATTCCAGAAATAGACCAAATGGCTACTTGCAGAAGTTGTGTTTGCTGAAACCATGTTCTGAGCAGTCAGCTCTCTACAATACTTTTTATGGGGTATGGATGTCATTGGCAGTTGTCCATTACTATTTGTCCATGAGTAGATGGTGATAAGCCAGCTCCCTGAGCCACTACAGTGCAGTCGAACTAGGAGCAGGGATACAGACCACCTATCTGGAGTGATGGGGAATCCTGCAATTTATTTCTGCTCTCTGCATCGCAAAATATTCTTCAAAAGCACTCAAAATAAATTGCTTCATATTAATCAAGTTGGAGCAAAGACCAGGTGCATGATAAAGATGAAATGAAATCTTATCTCCTGATAATGAAATACCTTCTCATTTTGAGCACCAGATGTCAACATCAATAATTTCCAAACTGAACACAATAAAGTTAGAAATAAAAACTGAGAATGTTGGAAAGGTTCAGCAGGCCAGGCAGTATCTGTGAAGAGAGAATCAGGGTTGATAGGTGGGATGTTCCAGCCCCTGCCCTTCCATAGGGTATGTTTTCCAGTGGCAGAGGCAACTCATCATTGGCCATCGGTGGAATCTTTCAGTCCTGCCGATATCTATGGCATTTTGTATGGCTTGCCCATCCAACCACCAGGAAACCCACCACAGGAGGGCGGGGGGCGCGGGGGAGGGTGAGATCAGAAGATCCCACCAGCAGGAAGGATTGAAAAATTCAGCCCAGTCTTTCAAGTCCAAATGACTTTCTCAGAGCCATACAGATTGGAAAAGTTAATTCTCTCTCCACAGATGCTGCCAGCCTTTCCAGCACTTCCTGTTCTTATTTCAGATTTAACAGTGCCTGCAGTATTTTGCTTTTATTGCAGTATTGGATGCAGAGGAAATCTTTCTCAATGTTTTCCCATGATCCACCTTCCCTTGCACCTCAGGCAAGCATTCCCCCCCCCTCCCCTGCCCCCCCCCCTGCACCCCCCCTCCCCTGCCCCCCCTCCCCCGCCCCCCCTCCCCGCCCCCGCCCCCCGCCCCCCACCCCGCCTCCCCTCCCCCGCCCCCCCCCTCCCCCACCCCCCCCCTCCCCTGCCCCCCCCCCACCCCCGCCACCCCCCCGCCTGCACCCCCCCTCCCCTGCCCCCCCCCCACCTTCCTGGCATTCTTCAATTCCTACACAGCATCCACCCTGAGTGAGTTGTTCATGAGGAAACTGGGTTGAGTCTGGTAAACTCATTTCTTATAGGACAATTACGGTTGAAGTGACTTTCATCCATAATTCCCAGAGAAGAAAAGCTCTTTACGCTTTTTTAAAATTCAAAATACATACTAATTTCTTTCTTTGTAGCAAAAATCACTCATGGTGTCTGATATTTGTATATTCAACATCTGCAACAAATCAGCCTTTTTCAACTCTGAAAATATTGAACAAAAAAATCCTTTGTGTACTGCATAATGACTTTAATTTTGCAGTTATATTTTTCATTGATTGAATTCATGTTCTGATTTATTTTTCAGATTAATGCAACCTTTCTTCTCAAACCCCTGTGACTCCCCAGGTTTTCACACAATGCCATTGTTTTGCACCATTATTTAACCAAGTGAAAAAACAAAGAACAAAGAACAGTACAGCACAGGAAACAGGCCCTTCGGCCCTCCAAGTCTGCGCTGCTCATTGGTCCACCTAGACCTGGAAGGTAAAGTTGGGAGTTGAGTATCAGTGAGAAGAGGACAGCAGATATTTAAGATGAAATAAAGAGCAGATGCCAAACTCCAACAGTCTAACACACCCAATATAAAGAACACACATTTCCAGGCCATTTAACCATAAAGCTTTCCCCATACCTATGCAGTGTTATTTCCTGTTGCTGATAGTTATTTACCTAACTTCCCAATATTTGTCAGGAACTTGCTGGTTGTCACCTAATGGTTGGGACACCGCTATCACTATACCATTTTCTGGGTGAATGCACAGTAAAAATTCTTACAACACCAGGTTAAAGTCCTACAGTTTATTTGGTATTACAAGCTTTCGGAGCACTGCTCCTTCATCAGATGAGTGATTTACCTGATGAAAGAGCAATACTCTGGAAGCTTCTGATACCAAATAAACCTATTGGACTTTAACCTGTTATTGTGAGACTTCTTGTTATGCCCAGTCCAACACCAGCATCTCCATATCATGGGTGAATGTAGAAAGTTTATTCTCAAATAACCATGAATTAAAACACTTGTTGAGACTTAAGATACCGTGACTGACTTCAGAAAGTAATTTAATAAATACAGCCTGAAATGTCACAAGAACACAAACCATTTGAGCATTTAAGAGAAATGCTACTAGCTAGCTGCCCTTGACACTTCATTGTAATTTGAAAAAAGAAGTTATTGGGGAGAAATGAAAGACATCTATTAGAATACTTTCTGTTGTCATCCACTCTATCTTAAATTTCAGAAAATGTGACTGATCTATTGGCACTGCCTGTGCTTTCTCCCTGTATATTCAGCCAATGGAGGAGCCTAACCCAAAGATAAGGAGCAAAGATTAGTGTCAAAAATCCACCAGCACCATAACCTACAATATGTAAATGTATCTCCACCTTTGATAAGCCTTTCAAGAGTATATTTATTTAATTTTAACTTGCCAGTCAGAAACAAAATGGTCAGATTAGATGGGCAGATTTCCATGCAAATTTTGAATTTATCTGAGATGAATTGTCCTGGGTTAGAATTTGAACAGTAAAACTCACCTAGATTTCATTCTTATTAGCCATATTTTTGATTTGCCTTTCATTGTTAATTCATCATTAAAATTGTATGGTTCTATGTTCTGAAATAGCCATTGAGAAGTTTTTATCTGAAAAGCTGCACTCTATTCTTGGTATTTGTAAGATTAATTAATTAAAATGTTCTTAAAGTATAAGATCCTGAGGGGACTTGATAGAGTGGATGTTCAGAAGATGCTTCCTCTTTTGAAGGAGACAAAAACTAGGGGACATGGTCTAAAAATATAAAGTTTCCCTTTTAAGACAGAGATGCTTTCTTATCTCAAAGGATTATGATTGCATAGAATTCCCTTCACCAGAAAGTGGTGAAGGCTGCATCTTTATTCAAGGCAGGAGTTAGACAGCTTATTATTAGGCAAGAGAGTAAAGGCTTACTGGGGCAGGCAGGAAAGTGGAGCTGAGACCACAACCAGATCAGCTATGATCTTATTGAATGGTGGAGCAGGTTCATAGGGGCAAATGTCTTCCTCCTGTTCTTATGTTCCTATGTATAATGAGACAGCATGCTCATTTAAAACTATTTCAACTTAAGAACAAATATGTTTCCTTCATAATTAAACTGTCCTAAAAGCAGCAATAATTGAAATTGTTCTAGTTTAGCAGTTATCTTTATTTAGTAACATTCAGCTATTTAACCCTTCCTACTTTCCCTTGTCACGGAACTCAGGTATTGCATCTACTTTCAAAAATGTCTATGAAATTGAAATAAAAACAAGTATGATAGGATTATAAAGAAGGTGATTTCACCCAATGTGCCTGTGCTGGCTATTTATAGAATTCTTACAGTGCAGAAAGTGGCCACTCAGCCCATCAGATCAGCACCAACTCTCCAAAAGAGCATCCTAAACAAGGCTTCCCCACCCTATCCCTATCATCCCGCGCATTTATGATAGCTAATCCATCTGACATGCACATCTTTGGACAGTGGAAGGAAACCGGAGCACCCAGAAGAAACCCATGCAGAAATGGGGAGAATGTGCAAACTCCAGTCAGTCACCCACATCCAGAATTGAACTTGGGTCGCTGGTGCTGTGAGGCAGCAGTGCTAACCACTGTACCACCATGTGGCCTCGATCAGTCTCAACTTCCTAATGTTTCCCACAGACCAATGATTATTATTTTTTTCCCTTTGTAAGTGTATATCACATTCCCTTTTGGAAGTTACTATTGAATTTGCTTCCACCTGCTCTCTCAAGCAATGCATTCCATCTTCTAACCACCGGCTGCCTATCGACTGGGATCTGCAGCTTCTGGGCTAAACAGCCGCTGGAAACTCCTCAGTTTGTCAGCCTCTCCAAACCAAAAAGGAAATAATGGAACATGCTGAGAGACCATTAACATCCACATTTACCAAAGCAAAATAGACGGCGGATCAGCTGTTAGTGTTTAAAAAGAGATCTGAAAGAGGCGAGAGATGGAGAAATTCTTTTCTCTGGTGGCTATATCAGGGATGAAGGGGCATATCTCAAAACTGGGGGGAAATAATGGCAAAATGTTATTTTTTTCACAGAATAAAGTTGTATAGAAACCGGAATTCGCTCCCCCCGCCCCCCCCCCCCCCCCCCAACACACCTCCACCCCCTTCTCAGAAGTATGTCATCCAACTGAAGCGTTCAGGACAGGTTTCTGTTAGACCGGGAGCCTGGGAATATGGAGCAAAGACAGGGAAATGGTAGAAAAGGTGGCGTGAAGACGTGATCTCATTGAATCGCTTCTCCCAGTGATGTAAAACAGATGCAGCGAGAACAGCGCGGTGTTGACACAGTTTATTCCAGTCCTGACGCACAAACCCATCCACTGAACTGACCCACAGGTCAGATCCAGCAATTGTGCTGAGCGCTGCCTCTCAGCTCTGGATGTGAAATCACAGCCAGCGGCTTTAATGATATTGCACATTGAACAATCTGACCGAGCTCCAGTTATCAGGATAGCGGTAAAAAATAATCACTTTAAAAAAATCAACCATTCATTTGGCCATGGACAGGTTTACAAAAAGTGGTCCCACTCCAAAGATGCATCCTGGTGGTGGTGCTTAGGAATTCTGGAAGCCGTGAAGACGGGGGAACCTAAAGAGAGGATTGAGTTCTCCCTGCCAGAGTAAATGCACCAGGGGCAGGCTGTTAATAAAAACTGCGCGCTGTACAGAGAGGACATGTAGCTAGCTGGGTGTGATTCCACCGGTATGCCCGCTCCCTTCACCCACTCAAACATGTTCCTTTATTCCCTTGGGCAAGAATTGTATGAGATTTCCAAAAATCTTTCCTAACTGTAATCATTTCCGAATATTAGAAATCCCCCCCCCTCTACTCCAAACCCCCCTCCAGCCTCGTTTAGTGCAGCCTCTGAATGTACTCACTCCCCAGGGTTTGTAGTAAACACTTGCCGGGGGCCAACAACTCCATTCATTAATAGAACCGCCTCTCAGTCCATGGCCAACTGAGTGTGAAAGCGCTGAGCAGGGCAGGTTAACACCCGGGGAAACCTGGGCAGACTGGCTGCTCGGACTTCCCAATAGGACTCAACTCCCAGGATCTATCCTTGGATGAAAAGGGGAATCGCACACAGGGGTTCCTGTAATGTACAAGGTCGCTTTTCATCTGTCGCTGAGCAGGTCGCTGTGTGAGGGTGGACAGGCTGGCTGGTACACAGATGATGGCAGTGTATCTGTCCCCCCTGTGATGTGAGTGGGTCCATTGCCATGGACATCACAGTGCTGATATACAATCAATGCCGTTCTCTTTGAACGCAGCCCCTGGTGGAAAAGTCCCACGGGAAAGGTCAGTAAACAAGTGCGAGCGACCAAGACCCTGTGTCCCTTACATTAAGATTGACCGTTCTCCCTCCACACCGGGGGAGAGCTGTCAGTGAGCCCCAGCTGTCCAGCAGAGCTCCTTATGAATAATTAAACTGGATGGGGTCAGAGGATTCAGTCTGTGTGTGTGTTGTCCCAGTTTAAACTTGTTAAACTGACTGCATTTCCCTGGTAATTATTATTCCCGACTCCTGACAAGCCGATTATAGGAGAGCTTTCCGCTGCTAATAATGAAGCTTCAGCAAGAGATTGGGTTGAGTTGCAGGTTCTTGCTGTGTTTAGCAGTGGGATTGAGGAGCTGTTATTCTGTACTGGGAGATAGAGAGAGAGAGAGAGATACTCACCAGCTCTGAGTTCAGGACACCGAGTGGATGGAAGCTTTAGGTCCAAGTGAGTGTTTCCCACACTGCCTTCCTGATCTCTGTTCACCCCCCTGATTCCAGCAGCTACTGGGTTGGCCTCTGGGACAGTGTGTGGGACCCTCTCCGGCCTGGAGATGCTCCTGTCTGTGTGTCTGCCCCAGATGCTGGGATGGGGAGCTGCCTGTGGGAGCGGCGGGGATCTGTCCAGCACAGCCTGGTTCTGAAAGGCAGCTCCCAGTCTGTGTGTGTGTTTTCTAGCCTGTCCTTGGAGCGGAAAGCTGTTGTCCTGGAGATGCTTTCGTCAGACATTTAAGGTGGTCCGGGCCAAAGAAAAACAAATCAGCCGCACTTAAAGTGACACAAAAGCAGGAAAGACACGTCCCCAGTCTGATAAACAGCTCACTGGCTTCGGAAAGACATCACTGACTTTACTGTGAATCAACAGAGTTACAGACAGACTGAGACTGGGGCGTTAATGAGGCTGGATCGACATCAACCTGCGTCATCATCATTAAACAGGAACACCTCCACAGCTTAAACTGCCCCTTAAACCGGGAACTGCCCCTTAAACCGGGAACTGCCCCTCACACCGGTAACTGCCCCTCACACCGGTAACTGCCCCTTAAACCAGTAACTGCCCCTTAAACTGGTAACTGCCCCTCACACCGGTAACTGCCCCTCACACCGGTAACTGCCCCTTAAACCAGTAACTGCCCCTTAAACTGGTAACTGCCCCTCACACCGGTAACTGCCCCTCACACCGGTAACTGCCCCTTAAACCAGTAACTGCCCCTTAAACTGGTAACTGCCCCTCACACCGGTAACTGCCCCTTAAACCGGGAACTGCCCCTTAAACCGGGAACTGCCCCTCACACCAGTAACTGCCCCTCACACCGGTAACTGCCCCTTAAACTGGTAACTGTCCCTCACACTGGTAACTGCCCCTTGAACTGGTAACTGCCTCTTAAACCGGTAATTGCCCCTCATATCAATAATTGCCCCTCACCAATAACTGCCCCCATTGCTAATTATCCCAACACTGATCCCAGTCACATTGCTAATTGCCCGGAGGAGCAGTTATTAGTGTGAGGGACAGATACTGGTTTAAGGGCCAGTCATCAGTAACTGCCCCTCTCACTGACCCAGTCACATTGCTAATTGCCCCAACACTGACCCAGTAACATTGTTAACTACCCCAACACTGATCCCAGTCACATTGCTAATTACCCCAAGGGGCTGTTATTGGTGTGAGGGGCAGATACTGGTCTAAGGGTCAATAACTGGTTTAAGGGGCAGTTATTGGTACGCAGGGCAGTTAGAACATAGGACAGAGAAAAATGCAGTACTGTACAGGCCCTTCGGCCCTCAATGTTGTGCCGAGCTTTGTCCAATCCCAAGATCAAGCTATCCCACTCCGTATCATTCTGGTGTGCTCCATGTGCCTATCAATAACCGCTTGAAAGTTCCTAAAGTGTCCGACTCCACTATCACAGCAGGCAGTGCATTCCACACCCCAACCACTCTCCGAGTGAAGAATCTACCTCGGACATCCCTCCTATATCTCCCACCATCAACCTTATAGTTATGCCCCCTAGTAACAGCTACATCCACCCGAGGAAATAGTCTCCAAACATCCACTCTATCAATCCCCCTCATCACCTTATAAACCTCTATTAAGTCGCCTCTCATCCTCCTCCGCTCCAAAGAGAAAAGCCCCAGCTCCCTCAACCTTTCCTCATAAGACCCACCCTCCAAACCAGGCAGCATCCTGGTAAATCTCCTCTGCACTCTCTCCAATGCTTCCACATCCTTCTTATAGTGAGGTGACCAGAACTGAACACAATATTCCAAATCTGGTCTCACCAAGGTCCTGCACAGTTGCAGCATAACCCCACAGCTCTTAAACTCAAACCCCCTGTTAGTAAACGCTAACACACTATAAGCCTTCTTCACGGCTCTATCCACTTGAGTGGCAACCTTCAGAGATCTGTGGATACAAACCCCAAAATCTCTCTGTTCCTCCACATTCCTCAGAACCCTGCTGTTGACCCTGTAATCTGCTTCAAATTTGTCCTACCAAAATGAATCACCTCACACTTATCAGGGTTAAACTCCATCTGCCACTTTTCAGCCCAGCTCTGCATCCTATCAATGTCTCTTTGCAGCCTACAACAGCCCTCCACCTCATCCACTACTCCACCAATCTTGGTGTCATCAGCAAATTTACTAACCCACCCTTCAGTCCCCTCTTCCAAGTCATTGATAAAAATCACAACTAGCAGAGGACCCAGCACTGATCCCTGTGGTACACCGCTGGTAACTGGCCTCCAGCCTGAAAATTTTCCATCCACCACCACCACCCTTTGTCTTCTATGAGATAGCCAGTTACTTATCCAATCAGCCAAATTTCCTCCTATCCCACACCTCCTTACTTTCTTCACGAACCTACCATGGGGAACCTTATCAAACACCTTACTAAAATCCATGTATATGACATCAACTGCTCTACCTTCATCTACACACTTAGTTACCTCCTCAAAGAATTCAATCAAATTTGTGAGGCAAGACTTACTCCTCACGAATCCGTGCTGACTATCCCGCATTAAGCTGCATCTTTCCAAATGGTCGTAAATCCTATTCCTCAGGACCTTTTCCATTAACTTACCGACCACTGAAATAAGACTAACTGGCCTATAATTACCAGGGTCATTCCTATTTCCTTTCTTGAAGAGAAGAACAACATTTGCCACTCTCCAGCCTTCTGGCACTATTCCCTTGGACAGTGAGGACCCAAAGATCAAAGCTAAAGGCTCTGCAATCTCCTCCTTTGCCTTCCAAAGTATCCTAGGATGTATCCCATCTGGCCCAGGGGACTTATCCACCTTCAGGTTTTTCAAAATTGCTAATACATCTTCCCTCAGAACATCTACCTCCTCCAGCCTGTCAGCCTGTATCACACTCTCATCCTCAAAAACATGGCCCCTCTCCTTAGTGAACACTGAAGAAAAATATTCATTCAACGCCTCTCCTATCTCTTCTGACTCCATGCACAAGTTCCCACTACTATCCTTGACCGGCCCTAACCGCACCCTGGTCATTCTTTTATTTCTCACATAAGAGTAAAAAGCCTTGGGGTTTTCCTTTATCCGACAAGCCAAGGACTTCTCATGCCCCCTCCTAGCTCTCCTAAGCCCTTTCTTTAACTCATCCCCAGCTACCTTGTAACCCTCAAGCGACCCAACTGAACCTTGTCTTGTCATCCTTGCAAACGCTTCCTTTTTCCTCTTAACAAGACATTCAACCTCTTTTGTGAACCATGGTTCCCTCACTCGGCCATTTCCTCCCTGCCTGCCAGGGACATACCTATCAAGGACACACAGTATTTGTTCCTTGAACAAGCTCCACTTTTCGATTGTGCCCATACCTGACAGTTTCTGTTCCCATCTAATGCTCCCTAATTCTTGCCTAATCACATCATAATTACCCCTGCCCCAATTATAAACCTTGCCCTGCCGTGTGACCCTATCCCTCTCCATTGCAATAATGAAAGACACCGAACTGTAGTCACTATCTAAAGGACAGATACTTGTTTAAGGGCCAGTCACCAATAACTGCTCCTCACACCAATAACTGCCCCTTAAACCATTAACTGCCCCCTCACTGACCCAGTCACATTGCTAATTACCCCAACACTGACCCAATCACATTGCTAATTACCCCAACACTGACCCAATCACATTGCTAATTACCCCAACACTGACCCAATCACATTGCTAATTACCCCAACACTGACCCAATCACATTTCTAATTACCCCAACACTGACCCAATCACATTGCTAATTACCCCAACACTGACCCAATCACATTGCTAATTACCCCAACACTGACCCAATCACATTGCTAATTACCCCAACACTGACCCAATCACATTGCTAATTACCCCAACACTGACCCAATCACATTGCTAATTACCCCAACACTGACCCAATCACATTGCTAATTGCCCCAACACTGACCCAGTCACATTGCTAATTGCCCCTTATACCATTAACTGCTCCCACACTTATCTTCTATCCCATTTTATAATCACCTGGCTTCTCGTTAAATCTTTTCTTTGGCCTTCAAACCAGTATAACTCTAATCCTGGGCAGGTTCAGTTGCTTCTTCACCATCAGTTTCAGTCAGTCGGTCAACAATAAATTCTAGAAAATGGTCTTGAACTGGGTTACATGAATTGGTACGTCTCCCCTGTCCTTTCCCCTTCACTCTGCACATTGTTTCTATTGAACTAACCACCTCCTGTCCTCTTGATTGAACCTGCCTCCACCACAATCCCAGACAGAACATTCCAGACCCAAACCACTCACTGGCTGTGTGAAAAATCTGGAGTGTAATTAGGTATGGATATGATCAGCGCAACTTGTGGGCCGAAGGGCCTGTTTGTGCTGTAGTGTTCTATGTTCTATGTAATTCTTGGGAAACTGGTGGAAGTAAGTCTAACAATAACTTTCCAAAGGGAATTGAATAAGCCGTTGGAAAACGGCAATGCAGAGCTCGGGGGAGAGAGCAGACAGCAGGAAGTAGTTGTCACAGGAACAATGAGCTCAGTCGTCTTTTTATGTCAACAATGAGAAGGGTGAAGATGATAAAAGAGAATCTTTGAGATACTTCAAATACTCTTTGCCAATGATACCAAACTTGGAGATGTTGGACACAGTGTGAGTGATACCACCGGACTGCAACAGGATATAGATAGGCTGATGGAATGGGGAGATAAGTGACGGATGGAATTTAATGCAGAGAAGTGTGAGGTGATACGTTTTGGCAGAATGATAGGGAGAAACAATTTAGATGCAATGGTAAACGAACTAGGAGACAAAGATTTTGGGTACAGTCTTTTTGGTTTACACAGGAACGATGTGCAGGAACAGGGGCAGCTGAAGGTTTCATGTAGAATAGAGTAAAATCGAATCCTTACAGTACAGCAAGAGGCCATTCGGCCCGTCAAGCCCACGCTGACAACAATCCCGCTCAGGCCCTATTCCTATAACCTCACTAATTTACCCTGCTAAATGCCCTGAAACTAAGGGACAATTTTTAACATGGCCAATCCACTTCTGTGTACAGGGTTTTAAGGTGATGGGGTATTTTGAGAGAGTAGCTATTAATGTACATGGAATTTATTAGTTGAGATATTGTGTACAAAAGTAGGGGAATTAAGAGAACCTTTATAAAGCTCTGGTTAGGCCCCCAGCGAGAGTATAGTTCTAGTCACTATACTGAAGGGAGGATGTGAGTGTCTTGGAGAGGGCACAGAGGTGATTTATTAGAATAACTTAGCGTAGGAAGGATTTAAACCAGAAAATTAGGTTGAAGAAGCCGGGGATGTTCTCTTGGGCAAAGAAGATTGAAGGGAGATTTGACAGGAGTACAAGATTTTGACAGGTTTAAGTAAGATGGACAAAGAAAAGGAAAGGGTCCAAAGGAGGTTCACAAGAGTGATCTCTGGAATGAAGAGCTTGTCGTATGAGGAACGGTTGAGGACTCTGGGTCTGTACTCATTGGAGTTTAGAAGAATGGGGGGGATTCTTATTGAAACTTACAGGATACCATGATAGAGTGGATGTGGAGAGGATGTTCCCACTAGTAGGAAAAACTAGAACCAGAGGGCACAACCTCAGGCTAAAGGGACGATCCTTTAAAACAGAGACGGGGAGGAATTTCTTCAGCCAGAGAGTGGGGAATCTGTGGAACTCTTTGCTGCGGAAGGCTGTGGAGGTCAGGTCATTGAGTATCTTTAAGACAGAGATAGACAGGTTCTTGATCAATAAGGGGATCGGGGGTTATGGGGAAAAGGCAGGAGAATGGGGATGAGCCATGATTGAATGGCGGAGCAGACTTGATGGGCCGAGTGGCCTAATTCTGCTCCTATGTCTTAATAAGAACATAAGAACTAGGAACAGAAGTAGGCCATCTGGCCCCTCGAGCCTGCTGAGCCATTCAAACATGACTTAATTAGGTGACTTAATAGAGGCATATAAGATGATCAGAGGATTAGATAGGGTGAACAGTGAGAGCCTTTTTCCTCAGATGGTGATGGCTAACATGAGGGGACATAGCTTTAAATTGATAGATATAGTACGGATGTCAGAGGTAGGTTCTTTACTCAGAGGGTAGTAAGGTTGTGGAATGCCCTGCCTGCAGCAGTTGTGGACTCGCCAACTTTAAGGGCGTTCAAATGGTCAGTGGATAAATATATGGATGATATTGGAATAGTGCAGGATAGATGGGCTTTAGGTTAGTTTCACAGATCGGCGAAACATTGAGGGCTGAAGGGCCTGTACTGTGCTGTAATGTTCTTTGTTCTATGTTCAACTCAATAAGATCATGGTTGATCTTTTGATGGACTCAGCTCCACTTACCCGCCCGCTCACCATAACCCTTATTTCCTTTACTGTTCAAAAATCTATCTATCCTTGCCTTATAAACATTCCATGAGGGAGCCTCAACTGGGCCGGGAATTCCACAGATTCAGAACCCTTTGTGTGAAGAAGTTCCTCCTCAACTCAGTCCTAAATCTGCTCCCCCTTATTTTGAGGCTATTCCCCCTAGTTCTAGTTTCACCCACCAGTGGAAACAACTTCCCTGCTTCTATCTTATCCATTCCCTTCATCATCTTATATGTTTCTATAAGATCTCCCCTCATTCTTCTGAATTCCAATGAGTATAGCCTCAGTCTACTCAGTCTCTCCTCATAATCCAACCCTCTCAACTCCGGAATTAACCTAGTGAATCTCCTCTGCATCCCCTCCAGTGCCAGTATATCTTTTCTCAAGTAAGGAGACCAAAACTGTACACAGTAACTCCAGGTGTGGCCTCACCAGCACCTTATACAGCTGCAATATAATCTCGCTGCCTTATGGCCTTATTGTCAGGTAAAATCTGTTAGCATTAACAGATTATACACAGACTCGGAGACACAGATTTAGGGCACAGTGCTCCTGACTGACTCTGCCAGTCGATTAGCACAGCATGCCGGGGGGATAGCCTGTGAGAATTTTACACTGGGTGCAAACTGGCCTCACGCTGAGAACTGTCTTCCAGATCTGTGTTGCCGGGAATAACCGGCCTCACGTTCTGACACGTTTAACATGTTATCGGCACCTCAGCTGTTTCTGCCTCCAGGACATTTCAGACCTTCTCAGGCAGATGTCTCGCTATAAGAATCACCAATGGGGTCCTGATGTGACCACCACACTAGGGGATTAAAGGCTATTGAAGCCCCCTGGTGGTCAGGGACATGGTTGGGCAGTGGCCCTTGGGCATTGCCAGCCTGGCACCATAACAGTGCCAGGCAGTGCCATGGGGATGGGGCCTGAGTGGGTTTGAGGCTATGACAGGGATGAAGGGGGTAGATCTACAAGGGAGAAGGAAAAGATGGGTGATCGACAGACTGGAGAGAACAATGGGGGGGCATGTACTAAGGGTGGGCATGCAGGGAGGGAAGTGATTGGCAAAGGAGGTGTGTCTGCGGAGAGGGAGAGCCATGGTGGGGGTCATGACAGGGGACGCATAGGGAGGGTCCCGATACCCTGATGCTGGCAACTCATATTGCCATGGGGTGTTACATTGCTGCTGATGATTGGGGGTGGGAGGGTGGTGACGATATCTGTGGGGAGGAAGATTGGTGGCAGGAGATCTCCCAGTGCACTGGGAGATGGGGGCACCTGTGCAATGGTGCCCTAAGCAGTCTGTAGCCGGCTCTCCTGGCAAGCTTAGGTTCCAACCTTTTCCCTTGTGGCATGAATCCCCGACAGCCAAAAACATTGACAGAGTGTGGGAAGATTGCATGGGGGTTTTTTTTGAAAGATCGCCCTCTTAGAATTTGGGGTGTGAGACGAGGGAATTGGTGAGAGTTGTTCAAATCCCATTGATGCTGCTAGTGGGAATGGCGGATATCGAGGCAATCAATAATTTCAAAATAAAATGGTACAATCTGCCAAGGGAAATAACCTTGCTGGACCAATCAGAATGATTGTATAACTCCATGGAGACCTGACCTGAATTCAATGGGCTGAATTTCCTTCTATATCATGAGGCAAATTACTAAAAAATAAAAATCAGAAAATGCTGTAAATATTCAGTCAGTCAGGCAGCATCTGCAAAGCAAGAAACAAAGTTAATGTTTCACCTCGATAATGTTTTACTGGAACCTTTTGTACAAACAAAAGTGAGCGTTTGCTGCACATGATCAGTAATATCCCACAGAGCATCAGACACAGAGAATGACTTTGACACGTCCAGTTGTTATGTGATAAACATGTTGACTCTTCTCTCTGGCGTC
Source organism: Carcharhinus amblyrhynchos (assembly GCF_965287045.1). Classification (NCBI taxonomy): domain Eukaryota; kingdom Metazoa; phylum Chordata; class Chondrichthyes; order Carcharhiniformes; family Carcharhinidae; genus Carcharhinus; species Carcharhinus amblyrhynchos. Next base: position 139,189,047 of record NC_137327.1, read on the forward strand.
GGGGTCAACACTGATCCTTCAATCAACATCACAGAAAGATATTATTCAGCCATTAACACATTGCAGAGTGTTTCTGTCCAAGTTAGCTGCTATATTTCTTGACTGTGTTCGCTGCCAGTACACAGTTTAACTGTTTTACTGAGTTACATCATTGAGAGTGATGGAGTAGGCAGTGGCCAGGACCAAAGATGGTGCTGCTCCAATCATCACAGCTGGGCAACAGTGTCTGACTACCCACAGAGCAGAATTGTCCCCACAGTGGCTGGTGATGTAACAGTTCTAAATTGACAACATCGAGAAAATGCCTCAATTTGATGATAAGATTATGTTATGAATCCCACTGTTTAATTTGGTATTGGACCACTGGTGGCGGGGGGAGGGGGGGTAAACAATAGGCCTTAACTTCCGAGCTCCATAGCATCGGAATTGGGATACCCCAAAGATATACTGGCAAATCCATCTCCAAACTTGTTAGATAAAATTTGCACCGCAACTGTCCAGAAATGCTGATTTCCCAACACTTCCCCCCAAAACCCATGCACCCAACCACACGATGACACAGTGGTTAGCACTGCTGCTTCACAGCACCAGGGACCCAGGTTCAATTCCCAGCTTGGGTCACTGTCTGTGTGGAGTTTGTACCTTCTCCCCATGTCTGCGTGGGTTTCCTCTAGGTGCTCCAGTTTGTTGCCACAGTCTTAAAGATGTGCTGATTGGGTGCATTGGCCATGCTAAATTCTCCCTCAGTGTACCCAAACAGGCACCAGATGGCAGCGACTAGGGGATTTTCACAGTAACTTCATAGTGTGAATGTAAACCGATTTGTGAAACTAATAAATAAACTTTAAACTGAACAGCTCCTCTCCCCAACCCAACCCCACCCAACCTTACCATCCCCTCCGACCTGTGGACTGGACCTGTAGACCCAGTAAGAAGTCTGACAACACCAGGTTTAAGTCCACCCAATTTATTTGATGGTAAACGATAGTAAAGCGATTATTTGATAGGTGAATCTTCACCTGATGAAGGGACAAACCCCGAAAGTTTGTGAGTTTACTATCAAATAAATCGGTTGGACTTAAACCTGGTGTTGTCAGACTTCTAACCGTGTTTACCCCAGTCCAACGCTGGCATCTCCACATCATGACTCCTATAGACCCAACCTGACCTCTCCAACATCCGACCTGCCCCCACCCCCCCGACTTTTGACCCTCCACCCTTTTGATTCCCCGACCCCTGACCCACAGCACACATCCCTTGATTTCTGACCCCCAACACATCCCCAATCTGCCAACCCTCCCTGACCACTGTACCTCCCAGCCCTCTTCCCGACCTATGACCTCCTGACTACTCAAATCCCGTCTACTCACCTTGGCCTGTCAATTTTAACATGCTAATCAGCTTCACACTCATTTCCAGAGCGTGGCTGGTTACGTCTCAAAGAGAAGAACCCGGGAGACTCATGATCGGCTGGGCACAGGTCACGAATCCCCCCCGGCTGATGTCTCCTGGCCCTCAGTGTGATTAAAGGCAGTTCAGCGGGACGGAAGAACAACACCCAGATTTATACAATCAAACCCAAACAATGTGTGGCAGCTGATTTCTGGAACATTAGGAAAAGTTAAGTGCAGCCCTGGATTTTAAATTTCCACTTTGAGTTTAGAGATACCAAAAGTAAAGGTGAAAGTTTATTTATTAGTCACAAGTAAGACTTGCACTAACACTGCAAAGAAGTTACTGTGAAATTCCCTGAGTCACCGCACTCTGGCGCCTGTTTGGGTCAACGCACGGAACCAGCGGATCTTTCAGACGGTCCCCAAGAGCTGAATGATAAATTCTCATCTAAAAGACGATGTAGCATTGCAGCTCCATCCACTGAGAGCTCCATTGATGTGAGCAAATCCCCTTCACCCTGCTCCTGATTAATTCTCTTGATGCTTTTCCATGCCTACAGCTCCCTGCGGCTGATCTCTCAGATCTGCATTTAAACAATGGCTCAGTCTGTTCACCCGTCACCTTCACTGGTATCGTGGGAAACTTTGGGATGCAAGAACACAAAGAAAATGTGTTGGCCATTTGATTTCTAAATTTACTGTTGCATTTTCATCCTATGTATTAATCATTTGAATCCCCAAGAATCAGTAAGCGATGCCCTTTAAGTGAAAAATGTTAATGCTGGTTTCTTAATTTTGAATTTTGTGTGGTATTTTGAAGCATTAATTTGCAGAGTTGTAAGAATGTTATATTTTTACAGGTCGGCTATGCATTATCTAAAATCCTTGGCTCCAATCATGTTTGGGGATCACAACATTTTGTTTTTTTCAATACAGCCTATAGCACTGGGCCTACTTACATTGCTACAGCCTAAACCTGGGCTAGTTATAGCCCAAAGTCAATAAAATAACTCAAAAAGTAAGATGTATCACTGACTAATAAATAAATGTCACCTGTAATGAGTCACTGTTCATTCCACCATCTTCATTCTGCTTGTCGAAGTGTTTGGAGTGTCGATATACTCTGTGGGGAGTAAGGTTAAAATAAACAGCAAAAATCATTGTCCTTCACCGAGGCCAGACCATTCACGCCGCAGAAATTTCTAGAAAACCCTTTGATAAAGGTGGAACCAGAGGATCTTGCCACCGGCCGATTGCATTGTGTGGTAAATCCCACCCGAAGAGTTTGATGCTGGGGTGGGTGTGTGCTTCACAACTGCCCAGGAACACCTGGATTACACTCCAACAATTCAACAATATGCTCGTGCCTCAGATACACAGGGGCTGTGAAACCAATCATAGAATCTCCCAGTACAGAAGGAGGCCATTCGGCCCATCAAACCTGCACTGACCACAATCCCACCCAGGCCCTACTCCCACAACCCCACCCATTTACCCTGCTAATCCCCCGACACTAGGGTCAATTTATCATGGCCAATCAACCAAACTGACACATCTTTAGACTGTGGGAGGAAACTGGAGCCACCGGAGGAGACCCACGCAGACACGGGGATAACATATAAACTTCACATAGGCAGTGACCCGAGGCCGGAATTGAACCCGGATCCCTGGTGCTGTGAGGCAGCAGTGCTAACCACCATATCACTGTGCCACTCTTAAGCATCAGTAAAACATGTCCCTGGTTATCCAGGCTCCCTTATTGGTTTAATAGTGAACAGGAAATGTCCCTTGAAGCCTCTGGGGCATTTGCTTTTCCCAGTTGCAGCCAATCTATATTTGTGTGAATCTGCTGCATTGGCACAAACAAAAGCAATGAACCTATTCTTATCCTCCTTAGTGTCCATTGGTGCATTCTCCCCAGCTGCACACACACCTGAACTTTACCTTTTCAGGCACACTTTCTGATCTTTGGCTGTGTCAAAAGCCTAACCCTGCCCCAAAGGCCCACAGGAAGGAATCAGCTTGGCTTTTAATATCATCAATGTCCCAGTGCCTGCTGGGGGTCTAATTTAACATGAGCTTCACAGCAGGTTACAGTAACCCTGGCGCAGTGTGAATCTGAGCATTCGAAAAGCTCTCTGAGGTTGTGTTGGATCTTATGGTATTTGAAAGGAAAAAAAAGTAAAGTTTGTTTGTTAGTCACAAGCAAGACTTACATTAACACTGCAATGCAGTTACTGTGAAATTCCCCTAATCACCACATTCTGGTGCCTGTTCAAGTAAATGCACCTAACCCGCACATCATCCAGAATGTGAGAGGAAACCGGAGCACCTGGAGGAAACCCACACAGACACGGGGAGAATGTGCAGCCTCCATATAGACAGTGACCCAAGCCGGGAATCAAACCCAGATCCCTGGCGCTGTGAGGCAGCAGAGCTAACCCACTGTGCCACCATGTCAAGTCCCATTAACCGTAGAGGAAGTGTACGCTACCATTTTCTTTCAAGCCCACTTTGCTTCAAGTCTGCTCCTTTTTGCTGTTCTTTCTTTACCTTGAACTTTCTTCAACATTATTTCTGGGATTCACAGGGCTGCCTGCTAGGTGGGGTAAGTTGTGGGTGTGGTCCAGGGGAGGGAGAAGTGGGTGGTCATTGTAGGGCACAGAATTTCAACAGTGTTCAACAGTTTTGAATATTTTTGTGTGTAAAGTGCTGGGTAATTAATATTAAAGATAATAAAACAACTGCAGTATTTTCACTGGACAAATTCTTTATTCTGGTTCAAATTTTGCAAAACAATTGTGGACATAGTCCTCAATAGTTCTCAATGGTTAATAACCTTCAATTGGTCTGTTGGTATTTATTCAATAATAAGGGCAATAATCTTTTTATTTGATTAAAGTTGCAATGCAACATTATAAAACATCTCAACATAGAACATAGAACACCACAGCACAAACAGGCCCTTCGACCCACTAGTTGCGCCGATCACTTCCATACTAAGTCATAGACCTATCTGTAACCCCCAATCCCATTAGATCCCATATACTCATCCAGAAGTCTTTGAAAAGACCCCAGCGAGTTCGCCTCCACCACCACTGACGGCAGCCGATTCCATTCACTCACCACCCTCTGAGTGAAAAACTTACCCCTAACATCACTTCTGTACTTGCTTCCCTGCACCTTAAACCTGTGTCCTCTCGTAGTGACCATTTCAGCCCTGGGAAATAGCCTCCGAGAATCCACCCTATCTATTCCTCTCAACATCTTATAAACCTTATAAACCAACATCTTATAAACCTCTATCTTTTATTATTAATAATGCCACTTTACCTGTGAAAATATTTCATTTTGAGGGGACGGAGGATCAATTTGATTTCAAATTCTCCCTTATGTTATCAGTTTGCGATGGTATTATTGTTACTCTCTATAATTGGTTATTTTCTGTAGTCGGATACACGCTCATTGCTCGGATGCTCTCTGCTTCCTTCTCCCACCATCCAACACACTGGCCATTTATTTAGTCACTACACCACCCACCTCCAAAATTTCCTTTCTAGATCCCAATCTCTCTCCTCCTCTTTGTTTTGGCTTTTTAAGAATGAACCCCTTCTCTTAAAACTGTCTCTGTTTATCCATTTTATTATTTTTGTTTAACCTCATCTGATTTGTTTAATCCATTCTTCTGCAAAGTGTTTGAAATGTCTTCCTGACAAACATTAATACCTGTGACAATAATAAATCAAATCAAAACCAAAAGGGATGTTATTAAGGTGTAGTTGTCGAAAGAATCAAGGTTTCTTTCCTCACACAGTCATAGAATCATAGAGGTTTATATAATGGAAACAGGCCCTTCAGCCCAACTTGTCCATGCTGTCCTTCTTTCGCCACTAAGCTCGTCTCCGTTGCCCGCAGTTGGCCCATATCCCTCTATACCCATCGTACCCATTAACTGTCTAAATGCTTTTAAAAAAAATTGTACCTGCCTCTCCTGCTAACCCCCGGCAGCTTTGCTGTTTACTTTATTCCAATCCAATCAAGTCAAATTAAAGCCAATCCAGAGTCCCAACAAGTTGGGACATTCCCAATCCAAGCTGACAGACAGGGCTCTCACCTCCCATCTCGGGCTTGATCTACACGATCCAAGCTGATTGGAGTGGGCATAGCTCCTCCAAGGCTTGATCTCATTTACATCTTAGCCAAAATGCTGAGATGCCGCTTTTAAAAATTGCTTCAAATGAAGCTGAAATGTAACCTAATGACTTCAACAAAGTGCAGCATGTCCATACTACACTTGATCTTAGCCTAAAGGCCAAGAAGCGATAGAAATGACCCCTAAGAGTACAATCTTGGAATCAACCTGGACAAACTACCTGCTTGATCATAGTTTCATCTCTGTGGCTTGTTCCAGACACTCACCACCCTCTGTGTGAAAACAATGTCCCTCTGGACACTTTTGAGCCTTTCCTCATTGATCACAGATACACTTTTAACTATACCTGAGGTTTTTAAGAGTTGAAAGATCACATCAGGCATAATATTTGTAATGAAATGGAAGTGAAAGGAACCTCTTTTTTCATTCGATGCAATTTCTGGTCCATTAAGAAATGTTAAAATTAGTCAATTTAAACCTCTCTTGGCACCTCCATATTAGGCAAGAATTGATGCATTGAATTACACAGAAATTAAAGTAAAGTTTATTTATTAGCTACAAGTAAGGCTTACATTAACACGGCAATGAATTCACTGTAAAATTCCCCTAGTCACCTCCTGTTTGGGTCAATGCATCTAACCAGCACGTCTTTCAGACTGTGGGAGAAAACCAGAGCACCCGGAGGAAACCCACGCAAACACAGAGTGAATGTACAAACTCCACTCAGGCAGCAATCCAAGCTGGGAATCGCACCCAGGTCTCTGGTGCTGTGAGGCAGCAGTGCTAACCCACTGTGCCACTGCACAGAAACAGGTTAATCCATGTTCGTGTTTATCAGCAGATTAAGTAAAATAAGCATAACTCCCGGTGACCATAGCCTGTCCTCTCTTTGAGGGGAAGAGCTGATTGGTGTTGCTTTAACCTGAGGATCACCACACCTCAACTGAGAAGGTGAGTCTTCATGAATAACTGTAGCTGATACAGGAATTGAACCCATGCTGTTGGCATCACTCTGCATTACTAACCAATTGTCCAGCCAACTCAGACACTCAACCCAAACCCATGAACTTCCCCATTCCGTGTTTCCAATTTCTTCCTATCATCTCTCTACCCTATTGTTAAATATTGACATAATTACCAACTGGGGTAATTATCAGGAAATGTTTATGATTTATATAGATGATTTGGAGTTGGGGACAAAGTGTAATGTGTCAAAATTTGCAGATGACACTAAGATGAGTGGAAGAGCAAAGTGTGCAGAGGACGCTGAAAGTCTACAAAGGGATATAGATAGTCTAAGTGAGTGGGCGAGGGTCTGGCAGATGGAGTACAATGTTGGTAAATGTGAGGTCATCCATTTTGGTAGGAATAACAGCAAAATGGACTATTATTTAAATGGTAAAAAATTGCAGCATGCTGCTGTGCAGAGGGACCTGGGTGTCCTTGTGCAGGAATCTCAAGGAGTTGGTTTGCAGATACAGCAGGTAATTAAGAAGGCAAATGGAATTTTGTCCTTCATTGCTAGAGGGATGGAGTTTAAAAACAGCGAGGTTATGTTGCAGCTGTATAAGGTGCTGGTGAGGCCACACCTGGAGTTACTGTGTACAGTTTTGGTCTCCTTACCTGAGAAAGGATATACTGGCACTGGAGGGAATGCAGAGGAGATTCACTAGGGTGATTCTGGAGTTGAGAGGGTTAGCTTATGAGGAGAGACTGAGTAGACTGTGGCTATGCACATTGGAATTCAGAAGAATGAGGGGAGATCTTACAGAAACATTTAAGATTATGAAGGGAATAGATAAGATAGAAGCAGGGAAGTTGTTTCCACTGGTGGGTGAAACATGAACTAGGGGGAATAGCCTCAAAATAACGGGGAGCAGATTTAGGACTGAGTTGAGGAGGAACTTCTTCACACAAAGGGTTGTGAATCTGTGGAATTCCCGGCCCAGTGAAGCAGTTGAGGCTCCCTCATTGAATGTTTTTAAGGCAAGGATAGATACATTTCTGAGCAATAAAGGAATTAAGGATTATGGTGAGCGGGCGGGTAAGTGGAGCTGAGTCCACAAAAAGATCACCCATGATCTTATTGAATGGCGGAGTGGGCTCGAGGGGCCAGATGGCCCACTCCTGCTCCTAGTTCTTATGTTCATATATTCCACAGTTTCACTGCCCCCTGTCTCAAAGTATGTTTCCCCCAATCTCTGTTCTAGATCTTTCTCATTTAACTTTAAATCCACCTCCTCTGTTTCTGCTTACAGTGCCCCATCCAATCATAAATTCAAACATTAACTGGTTTTTGATACCATCAATGTCCCATTGGCTGCTGGGGGTCTAATTTAACATGAGTTTCACAGCAGGTTTCAGTAACACTGGCACAGTGTGAATCTGAGCATTCAAAAAGCTCTCTGATGTTGTGTTGGATCTTTGGTGCTTTATAACTTCATGTCAAGTCTCATCCAGCATGGGGGAAAGTGAAGGCTGCCATTTGATTGATTCTCTGAATATTAAGGAGCTGGAGATTACAGTCCTGTACCTGTGTGTAAACATCTCTTCAGGCTGCAGTTTGTGCCTCTTGTATTTCACACTCCAGAGTGATGAGCCTGCAGTGTGAGCCTGCAGTGTGAGTTTGCAGTGTGAGCCTGCAGTGTGAGTTCGCAGTGTGAGCCTGCAGTGTGAGTTTGCAGTGTCAGCCTGCAGTGTGAGTTTGCAGTGTGAGTTCGCAGTGTGAGTTTGCAGTGTCAGCCTGCAGTGTGAGTTTGCAGTGTGAGTTTGCAGTGTGAGTTTGCAGTGTGAACCTGCAGTGTGAGTTCGCAGTGTGAGTTTGCAGTGTGAACCTGCAGTGTGAGTTCGCAGTGTGAGTTTGCAGTGTGAGTTTGCAGTGTCAGCCTGCAGTGTGAGTTTGCAGTGTGAGTTCGCAGTGTGAGCCTGCAGTGTGAGTTTGCAGTGTGAGTTTGCAGTGTCAGCCTGCAGTGTGAGTTTGCAGTGTGAGTTTGCAGTGTGAGCCTGCAGTGTGAGTTTGCAGTGTGAGTTTGCAGTGTCAGCCTGCAGTGTGAGTTTGCAGTGTGAGTTTGCAGTGTGAGCCTGCAGTGTGAGTTTGCAGTGTGAGTTCGCAGTGTGAGCCTGCAGTGTGAGTTTGCAGTGTGAGTTTGCAGTGTGAGCCTGCAGTGTGAGTTTGCAGTGTGAGTTCGCAGTGTGAGTTTGCAGTGTGAGTTTGCAGTGTGAACCTGCAGTGTGAGTTTGCAGTGTGAGTTTGCAGTGTGAGCCTGCAGTGTGAGTTTGCAGTGTGAGCCTGCAGTGTGAGTTCGCAGTGTGAGTTTGCAGTGTGAGTTTGCAGTGTCAGCCTGCAGTGTGAGTTTGCAGTGTGAGTTTGCAGTGTGAGCCTGCAGTGTGAGTTTGCAGTGTGAGCCTGCAGTGTGAGTTCGCAGTGTGAGTTTGCAGTGTGAGTTTGCAGTGTCAGCCTGCAGTGTGAGTTTGCAGTGTGAGTTTGCAGTGTGAGCCTGCAGTGTGAGTTTGCAGTGTGAGCCTGCAGTGTGAGTTTGCAGTGTGAGTTTGCAGGGTGAGCCTGCAGTGTGAGTTTGCAGTGTGAGCCTGCAGTGTGAGTTCGCAGTGTGAGTTTGCAGTGTGAGTTTGCAGTGTGATGGCTGCTTTCAAATCACGTTCTCTATGGTTCTGCTGAAATTTGAAGAAATCGTAACATTCTTCAATATTTTCAATTTGAACTACACCACACTCGTCTCCTTCAAGAATTAGAAAAATACTGTTTGATAAAAGTTCAGACAGCACCATCTTATGGTGTAAGATTTACACTGCAATGAAATAATGTAAACACGCAGCAAGGGCGGAATTTTTCAATACCAAGTCCAAGGGAGGGATTTTCTGGTCCTTCCCACCAGCAGGATCTTCTGGTCCTGTTAAGGTTGCCCCCCCCCCCCCCCACCCCCCCCCCCAACACTGAGTTCCCTGGCAGTGGGGCCAGTGAGCTGCACAAATGGCCACTGATTTCATTGAGGCCAGAAACTCCCAGCAGTGACCAATGTCTTGCCACCTCGGCTGGCTGTCTGCCGCAGGAGGAGGGGACATTCAGTGCTGCGGTGGGTGGATTTTCTCTGGATGGAGGGGTGGGAAATCATGACCAATCCTTTAGCTTGAGGTTCATTATTGACACATCAGTAAAAAGTTCTTCCAATCATATGGCATCGCCCCCACCAATACCCAATGGGGTTGAAGTTCCAGGTGCCTTCCTTAAGTGACACCTGAACAGAGATTAAACTCAACCGGACAGTGTGACTGCACTGAGGAAAATCTGCTCCCAGGTTCAGCGATGACTCCCATGAGGCCTTCACCTGGGAGTCTGCCAGAACCAGGCTGTTCTCTACCTCAGGGATGCCTCCAGTAAACCCACCTGCCTCACCTCATCCATCTGGGAGGTGTTTGCAAAGATTAGTAGAGCACCCACCCAATAGATGTCACCCAGTGCAGGCAGAGGATCTTAGCCAGGGTAAGATAACTCTAACCTACAACTCACTCCAAACTCACACTCTCACAATTCACTCAAAGGGTTACAAAGGGTTACACTACCTCAGGGATCTCACACAATGTTAGTGGGACAGATATCAGCACTGTTTTTCTCTTGAACATTTTGATATCCCAGTATCTCATCTATCGTGTTACACAAACTCTATCCTCTTACCAGGGAGGGTTTAGTACACACAGCAGACATCCGTGCTTCCCAACCTCTCCTCCGTCTCCTCACACAGACGTCTGCTCTTCCCAACCTCTCCTCTGTCTCCTCACACAGACGTCTGTGCTTCCCAACCTCCGTCTCCTCTCATCATGATCCAATCCATTTCTCTCCACGTAGAACAAGTTCACTTCCAACCGGAGAGTGATATCCCAGACCGGAGGAAGGACAGCAGATGTCCTTCAGGAACTCTCCCACTTTGAGGAGAATGTGCCAAGCTGGCTGGCGAGGACAGAGATTGCTCGTATGGGGAAGGCAGGATTGGTGTCCCTCAGCCATTCATTATGGATGAGGCCTCCATGAGGTGCTGATAATCACAGTGATGTGCTCTGTAGCTCTGTTGTATTCTGCCTGCTTATGTCCCAAATCGACAGTCTCTCTCTTACAGGCACCAGCAGATACAGACAGACCACCAGAGCCACCATAATCCCAACCGCCCCAGGCCACCAGAGGAAGATGCTGAGGATGCTTCGGGGGGAGAGGAGTGACTGTGTTCACCCACATCTCCCACAGCACCGGGGTACACATCCCTGATGGACCGTGTATCTAGATTAGGCTCAGCGTCTGTCTGTGGGGACATCTCACTGACACCTTCCTGCAGCCCTCAGAGGCAGTAGAAGCCGAGGTGTCCGGCACTTGGAGGACTCCTGGAGATCGGACGCTGAGTCCCAGTCAGGTGAGATCCATTTCTAACTTGCTGGAGGTGGCACAAGTGGCGATGGAAAATCAGGTGGAGTTTGCGAGAGGCTGTGAACAGTTTGGATGGAGGAGCCCATCCACGTCGTGTTGATGTTGCGGCTCCAACATGCCAACACCTCACAGTCTTCATGGAAAGAGTGGTGGCCATCTTGGTCCAGCAGACCCTGTCAGATCTGTGCTGGGACCTTCTCTCCAACTCTTTAGGCACTGGTGGACTCCATCTGTGGCTAGATGTGAAAGGGGAGTGGGTCCAGTATGGCTGCGCTTAACCCCCCCCCCCCACCCCGGTGCCCCCTTTCCTCAAGGAGTTAGGCAGGGGCCATGCCACCCACAGGGAGAAGGATTGGCAGCTGGAGATCATGGGGCTATCCAACCAGGTGACTGTATTCAATCTCCTCTGCCTGCGATCCCATCACCTCTCGCTGGACAGGCAGAGAGGAGTGTACCTCCCACACAACAAGTCACCCAAAGCAGACAGGGCCTTCCAGGACTTGGGCCAATATAGAGCACCCACCAAAGTCATCAAAGACAACAGGACCTCACAGTCAACAGGTTACATCCAGCTGGGCTGTGGCTGTCAGGGGTACGCCTGGTCGTAGCAGTAAGTTTCGATAAAAGAAGAAACTTTGACATCACTTCTGGGCTATGGATGTTCAAACGCTGTATACATCATGCGCCTCTGTAAATATATTTGCTGTTCATTAGAATGGTCTTGTTATTTGAAAGCATCATGAATATGTATTTATGTAGCCTGTTATTGCGAGGCAAACCTTACTCCCACTCAGCCTTCACCTCCCTTTGTGAGCCTCACATTTATGTGATGTGTAACTGAGTCATAATAGTTACTGGATCCTGTGTTCTGTCAGGGAGATGTGGCAAACACTTTACTGAAAGTGTTTGCAAAATGGGTTAGTAACTTTTACTCCTTACAAAACAACACGGAGTAAAACACAGAGTTTCTCCTTGATCCGTCATCAAGGAGAAAATATCGAGGCATCTTGAGGAGAATTGTTTGATAGAGCAGACGCAGCACGGTTTCGTTAAAGGGAAGTCGTGTCTGACAAATTTACTGGAGTTCTATGAGGATGTGTCTAGGGCGGTGGATAGAGGAGAGCCGGTGGATGTGGTCTTTCTTGATTTTCAGAAGGCGTTTGACAAGGTACCTCACAAGAGGTTATTGCAGAAGGTAAGGGGACATGGAGTTGGGGGTAGGGTGTTAGTGTGGATAGAGGATTGGTTGTCAAATAGGAGGCAGAGAGTGGGGGTCAATGGGTGCTATTTGGATTGGCGGTTGGTGACTAGTGGATGCCCCAGGGGTCGGTGCTGAGGCCTCAGCTTTTTACCATTTATATAGATGATCTGGAGGAGGGAACCAAGTGTATGGTGTCGAAATTTGCTGATGACACCAAGATTGGTGGAACGGCAAATTGTGCGGAGGGTGTGGAGAGTCTGCAGAAGGATCTAGATAGGCTGGGCGAATGGGCCAGGAACTGGCAAATGGAATTTAATGTTGGCAAATGTGAGGTTGTCCACTTTGGTAGGAATAATGGTAGGAAGGGCTATTACTTACGGGGCGAAAAACTGCAGCAGGCGACGGTGCAGAGGGACCTCGGGGTCCTTGTGCATGAGTCGCAAAAACCCAGCCTGCAGGTGCAGCAGGTGGTCAGGAAGGCGAATGGGATGCTGGCCTTCATAGCGAGGGGGATTGAATATAAAAGTAGGGAGGTCTTGCTGCGGCTGTATAGGGCATTGGTGAGGCCGCAGCTGGAGTACTGTGTGCAGTTTTGGTCACCGCACTTACGCAAGGATATTTTGGCCTTAGAGGGAGCGCAGAGGAGGTTTACTAGGCTGATACTGCAGTTGAGGGGGTTGGATTATGAGGAGAGGCTGAATAAACTAGGCTTGTACTCGTTAGAGTTTAGAAGCATGAGGGGAGATCTCATTGAGACATATAAGATGATGAATGGGATGGATAGGATAGAGGTGGAGAGACTCTTCCCACTCAGAAAGGACAGTAGGACTAGAGGGCACAGCCTCAGGATAAAGGGGGGGCGGTTTAGAACAGAGTTGAGGAGGAACTTCTTCACTCAAAGGGTGGTGAATCTCTGGAATTCTCTGCCCGTTGAAGTGGTGGAGGCTGCCTCGCTAAATATTTTTAAGACGCGGGTTGATGGGTTTTTGATAGGCAAGGGGATTAAGGGTTATGGGGAGAGGGCGGGAATGTGGAACTGAGCAGCGACAGATCAGCCATGATCTTATTGAATGGCGGGGCAGGCTCGAGGGGCTAGATGGCCTACTCCTGCTCCTATTTCTTATTAACACGGAATTCAACACAGAGTTAAACACAGAATTCCACATGTTCAGTAGATTTGGTGTGTTAATTGTCATTATTTTTCAACATGGGAATACTGTCCTCATTGGCAGTGCCAAAGCACAAGATCTGCGGCCGTGATGGTCTCTCCAACCATGTGAGCATCTCAGTATCCGCTAAAAGTCTCTGATTAAGATGATGATGACCCAGCGTTTACACTGTTTACACTGTTTACACTATTTACACTGTTGTGCCAGTTTTCACGGGGTCACTGCTGACCTTCCCAATGATTAGGGCCTGGTGAATCATGACGATCGAAAGGCTGAATGCTGAACTCACTCTGATGTCACTGGTTGTAAAGGCTTTTCAAGGCTTTAGGGTAACAGGCAGCGGGAATGTGGCTGTGTCCCATTGCTTGTACCTCACACCTCCTGGAATAGTGTGGCTATCAGTGTGACACAGGCATGTCTTCCATCTCATTCTTCATTGGTATCCTCAGATGGAAGCTGACCCTCACACCCTTGTATTGTTGCTGCCTTTCCTGCTCTTTGTTGTCTCTCAGCCACCTCCATATCTCCCTCTGGTGAGGGATTCCTCTTTCCAAGCACCAGGTTGTAAAGGGCACTACAGACCATGATTTGGGACACCCTCTGTGGAAAGTACTGCAAAGCCACACCCAAGATTCAGAAGCACATCTTCAGGAAGTAAATGGTCTGATTGAAGATAGATTGTGTCGACCTGTGCATCGTGTTGTCTCTCTGCCCCGAGTCACAATGCACAGGTGTCAGAAATCATGGATTGTGTGGGTGTCCCTTATCCCCAGACAGCCAGCTCTGTCATTGCTGAGGCTCATTGAATATATGAGGGACTTGGGAGTAGCTCAGAATATATAAGTCTTGCAAACTCCCAGTGTACTGAGCACAAACATATACAATGTGCTTCAGATAATCACATACCAGCTGAATATTCAGGGAGTGGAAGCCTTTCCTTTTGATTTGATTTGATTTATTATTGTCACATGTATTAGTATGCAATAACAAGTATTGTTTCTTGCGCACTATACAGACAAAGCATACTATTCATAGAGTATGCTCCTCTAGGGCTTCCAGGTGGAGGGTGTGCTCTCGCTGACCTCTTGCTCAAACGCATTGAGCTCCTCGGGGAGGGGTGCGTTGGTGCCGATGATTTTACACGCCTTCATCTTGTAGCCTGTTATAAACATTACCATAGTTTGTGAGGGTCGGTGTGACCAGCCTGGGGCTTTGTCCGGTGCTGTCCCGTAGCAGCTTCAATGGATCGCCGTAGATTGTATCTGGCTTTCTTGAATAGGTCGTCTGAGTTGAACGCCTCAGACCTGGACTTCATCAAGCAGTGGATATCCCTGTTTATCCATGGTTTCCAATTGGAAACCTTTTCTGTTAACAGAGGCTGCTGTGTGGAGCTCTCAGACCCACGAGTGTGTAATAGATTGTACCCTGTCCTCCATGGTAACCTGTAATAGCTGCAAGTCTCAGTATGTTAGCATCCTCACCAGCTTCACTGTGTGTGAACTTCACATAATGATGAGCCTTATTATACCTGTCATCTCCTTTAAACATCTATGTGTTGAGGTTTGTGAGATCCCACAGACGGAGCCTGTGGATCCCTGGAACAATCTGCAGGGGAAAGTAACTGAGCATGGCAGTGATCTCCAGGGTCACAGAGACAAGATGCCCTCCCAGTCCGTGGGGCATTAGATCTTGCTGCAGAATGTGGGCGACATGATCCACAACATCTCTTGAGAAGTACAGATGTGTACAGCATTGTCTTTCATCCGTCCCCAGATAGGAATGTCTTCTCTGGTAGATCTAAGTCCCTCACGGTCTCGGTGTTGCTGGGGCTCCCCTGGGCCATGTGTCTCAGGCTGGGCACCAGGCCCTTCTCATCCTCAACCAAATTACCGTGTAAGTGTTTCTGGTCATTTGAACAGATTAATGAACTTGAACTTCAGCAATGATTGGGTGCCCTTTGGCCTGTTATCAATGCCAATTGGAGGATGCACGCTGGGGGCTTTCATTAATGATTGGGCAGATACGCAGCATCTGTTCACCTTTAACAGTTACCACAAACCTCTCTCTTAAAGCTCAAATGGAATGAGTGTTGGTGGAGCCAGTGACTCCTGCAATCACTCGTTAAAACATGCAAAAGGCAAAGGCTCCAGTTGGACTTTCCCTCAGCTCTGACTCTGTTTCAGTTTAGCTGTGAGTCTGAGCAGGGTGTGGAGATTTCTCAGTTCAGTCACTGGCTGCTCCCGCACAGCCTCCGGCTCCCTTCCCTGCAGATTCTTTTCCAGTTTTGACCTGAAGCTGTGCAGTAACTTTGGGATTACAAGATGGTGAGGCAGATATAACGATGATCATGAAACCACTGTCAATTGCTGTAAGAACCCATCTGATTCGCTGTCCTTACCCGGCCTGGCCTACACCAGACTCCTGACCCACAACAATGACTTTTAAGTTATAGATGGGCAACGAATGCTGGCCTCCCCATTGATGGGCAACGAATGCTGGCCTCCCCATTGATGGGCAATGAATGCTGGCCTCCCCATTGATGGGCAATGAATGCTGGCCTCCCCATTGATGGGCAACGAATGCTGGCCTCCCCATTGATGGGCAATGAATGCTGGCCTCCCCATTGATGGGCAACAAATGCTGGCCTCCCCATTGATGGGCAACAAATGCTGGCCTCCCCATTGATGCCCAGATCCCATGAACGAAAAGAAATTAAGGCCCCACCAAAACTATTTTAAAAAAATAGCAGGGAAGTTCTCCCGGTGTCTCAGTCAGAATTTATCACTCGATCAACATCACACAGACTAATGGCGACTTTAACATTGCTGTTTATGCTGTTCACAAATTGGATGCCATGTTTCCTACATTACAACAACAATTAGAATGTAAAAAGGGTATATCATTGGCTTTAAAGTGCTTTGGGATGACCTGAGTTTATAAAAGTGCTACATAACTGCAAAATCTTTTCTTAAATGGATTTGTAAGCAAGGTGAGCCTGCAATATTGTGGTAAATTCAGGCAATATATCTTTGGTATTTAAAATTTTCTATGTGGGGAAACCCCTTAGGTATTGCTAGACTTCCAGCTGTGCTTTGTACCCAATGAGAATGTCAGCTACGATGCAATGGTGACAGATTCTTTTCACACAGAGCAACAGAAATACCAGGCTACGAGGCTCCCAAATAGAAAAAAGGAAAAAGTAAAGACTCAGATTTTTATTCCATGTTTCACTGGGAATCTCAGGGTGTTTTCAGCCAAGGTTGTATAGAAGAATCCAGGGCAATGCACAAAGCAGAGACTCACATGATGCTGTAGGAGTTTGAATTATACCTGCTGAGCGATAATGGGTAAGCTCACAGAGTGCATGCGATGACTGTACGAGGGGCATACACGCGATGGTCGTACTGGGGCTGCTCTTGGATGTTTGAGATTGGCCTAGTGTTTCATGTCGTTAGTGTGTGCCTAAACTGGACAAGTTACTGGGCAAGACGACAGCTCAGTGACTATCGCTGATTGCTGTGCAGACACATGGATTTGGGCCGGTGTCTGTGGGAGTTTGCGCATTCTCCCCGTGCTTGCGTGGGTTTTCTCCGGGTGCTCCGGTTTCCTCCCACACCCCAAAGATGTGCTGTTAGGCTGATTGGCAGGAATAAATTGTCCCTAAATCAGATTCCCTCAATCTAGATGGTCATAAAACATTAGACAGGGGTTGTGGGTAGAGAGGGGGACTGGTGGTGTTGAGATGGCGGCGCGGGCTCGTTGGGCCAAAGGCCTGTTTCCCAGGCTGTTTTTGTTCTTTGTTCTGTATGCTTGAGACGGGCCTTTCACAGCTATAAAGATTAGCACCAGCTCTTGCGGTTTGCAGTCAGAATGGTTTTATAGAACAGTCATTCACTGAAGGAGGCTATTCAGCCCACCATGCCTGTACTTGCTCCCTGCAAGTGCAATTCGCCTGGCGTCATACACAGCCTTGCCTTTCCCCAGTGGCCCTTCAAGTTTCCCTCATCTGACAATGATCCATTTCTATTTTGAAAGTCAAGATTGAAACTCCTTCTACCACAGGCAATGGGTTCACAACACTCCTCGCTTTAAAATCGACACGTCTCAAACCTTCAGTCTGAGCGCTGCCCTTCTCTATCACCTGCCTATCCTCCCTCTCACACTGTCGACAAGCTCTCTCTATTTGTGAGCTAACCTCCTCTCTCCCAGTCACTTCATTTCGATTCCTAACCCCCCCAGTCATTCCAGTCTAAGCTCTCCCCAGTAGCCTCAGTGAAACTCCCCGCCAGGGTATTGGTCCCCCTGGGATTCAAGTTCAACCCATCCTTCTTGTACAGGTCACACCTGCTCCACAGGAGATCCCAATGATCGCAGACAATCTTTCTTCTTTAATAAATGTTTTACCTTTTTTGTTAGATTGAAAGGAATTAAACAGCTAGAGGATTTATTAGCCAGGCCACACAGCCTGAACACTGGAATTACAGCAAGGTGATTACAGCATGACAAGTTTATGTAGGGAAGAACCAGAATATAATGTGGACATGGGAATTATGTAAGATTAAAAAGCTGACACAAAAGATGTGACAACATCATGACAACAGGTAGTCAAGTGGTGACACAGGAAGTGCACACAGATGTAAAACTTTATATATATATAAGCAGATGGCCAGTTATTTGTACTTTACACAGAGCAGACTGGCAACATTTAATTGCTAAAGCATCAGTAAATATTCAACAGACCACATAATCAAAACATGATCTGACATGTCTGCTACCATAAATCAGAGTGGGAATACTGCATAATTAACTTATTGTTGTAAAACAGTATTTAACATGAGTAATTGCGCAGAGTAATATATGTATGCTATTTTAGAAAGGAATTTTGATGCACACTCTCTGAACAACTCCATACGCAAAAGGAAGAAAGATGCTCTGCTAAGTTTTAAATGATTTGTGTGTGTCTGGGAAGTGCTCCTCTAGCTGAGACCCACAATAATATTCTGGGCTGCGGACACTCTGAGCTTCTCCCTTGCGGGATTGCAAGTCCTCCCCGGGGCTATAGTACTTCCAGTTGGGTCAGCTCTGGGTCACGTCCTGTGGTGCTGGCCTATATCTGGTGTGTTGCATTGAGATGTTCATATGGTTCCCTCGGCTCACCAGCTCAACTTGTGCCTTAAAGCAGCCCTGGTTGTCCTCTTTGTTGGTGGAGTTTACAGCCTGCTGGCACACTCCACTGACTGGCTGCCTGGAAGTTGAAAATGACCTTTCACATTCTCACTCACACACAAACTCCCTGTCTGAAAGGAAGTCAGAAATCAGCAGTTTTACCTGCATTGGACTCCTGTTATTGGACCTCCAGCTTTCCATCAACTTGTTTGAAAAGTAATAACAATATTGTTGTGTTGTGTGTCAGAACTTGCCCATTCTTCCCACTCCTTCACTGATTGTAGCAGAGTTTTCTTGCAATGTATAAGGACAAAGGTATTAATTCAGAGTCTAAACGTAACCATTGACATACCTATTGGAAAGAACTCAGTCTGATAGGCTTTCCTGAATTTAAATGGAGGGGTTCATGTTTATTGAGCTGAAATCCCAAACAGGGTAAAAATATAAACACATTTATAAAGATAAACTCATGTTCAAAGTTTCACAATTCACACACACAAACATACAAAATTACAACTTATACAATCGGAGTTTACTTTCTGACCAAATTAAGATTTGATGATTTAAGTTTTTGAAAATATATAAATTTCACTGTTTATGAGTCCTTTGCTGGGGTCCATGGCTTTTTCATGACCATCTTAAAGTTCCAGTGGAGGTAAGGGCTGCAATTTATGGAGATAAACATCTTAAAACAGTTGACTAGTCTCACAAGTGGGCTTACATTAACACTGCAATGAAATTACTATGAAAATCCCCTTGTCGCCACACTCTGGCACCTCGGTACACTGAGGGGCAATTTAACATGACCAATGTACGTAACCAGCATGTCTTTTGGACTGTGGGAGGAAACCAGAGCACGTGGAGGAAACCCATGCAGACACGGGGAGAATGTGCAAACTCCGCACAGATAGTGACCCAAGCCAGGAATCGAACACAGGTACCTGGCGCTGTGAGGCAGCAGTGCTAACCACTGAGCCACCGTGCCACATCTAGAAAACACTGTTGAGTCTTGGGGGTGATGGGGAGGTGTGGGGGTGGGAGGGTGGTGGGTAGCAGGGAGGGGAAATTGAAAATTAAAAGTTGAGATTTCTTTGGCCTTAAGGGGTATGGAAGTTAGGGACATGGCAACAGGTGTAGGCCATTCAACCCATCGAGCCTGTTCTGCCACTCAATGAGATCATGGCTGATTTGTGGCTTAACTCCATATACCTCCCTACGGCTCACATCCCTTAATACTTTTGCTTAACAAAAGTGTTCCCACTCAGTTTTGAAGACAACAGCTGAGCCAGCGTCAACTGCTGTTTGTGGGAGAGAGTTCCAAAAGTTTTGTGGGTTTTCCTGCTGGGATCCCAGGTCTCTGAACATGTCCGCGGTAAAGTTTTCTGCGTGCCCAGCTCCACACCAGGAATCAGCACAGAGCGGATTTCAATGTTTACATTAACATTTACATCCAATTACAGGGCCTGAGGCACAAGTCTCCCAGTCTGCTAGACTCCTAGGGTCTGCGAGACTCCTGTCAGGAGTCATTCGCTCCAGCAGGTGGGGAACAGGTGGCCCCACTCCATTGGAGGGAACAGGAGCCAATGAGACCCCCCCCAGGAGGTCAGGGGTAAGGAGGGGGTGCCCCCTGGGCAGTGTCAGCCTGGTGGCACAAGCCTGGCCCCCTGGAACTGCCCAGGGGAAAAACTGACATCACCCACCGGGCATTGGGCAGTGCCAAGAGGGCTGGGGCGGTGGGGGGGGGGGGGGGGGGGCAGGGTCTATTTGGGGCAATCAGTGGATTGTGGACGACAGGTACAGTTAGTTTCCAGTTAGGTTGGTCTTCTTTAAAGGCTGCCATGTCACCTAGTGGGATATACTAGTCTTATACAGGATTAAACACCAAGCACCCACTTCCTTGGGTACTTTGTCGAGGAAACTGCTGAACAAATATCTCTCTGCAGCAGTTTCACCTTCCAAATCCACGACCACCAACATCTAGAAAGACGAGGGCAGCAGATACTGGCACTGGAGCTTCCCCTCCAAGCCACTCACCATCCTCACTTCCTTCAGAGCCATTGGGTCAAAATCCTGGAACTCCCTCCTTAACAAGGCAAACTTACACCACATGGATTACAGCAGTTCATCACCACCTTCTCAATGGAAATAAATTCTGGACTAGCCAGAAACAACCACACCCCCTATTTTTTGAAAAAAGTAACATTGGGGTGGATATTGGTTAAATAGGGGGTTGAAATAAAGAGGGCAAAACCATATGGGGACAAAGTGGGCATATTGGGCCATGATGCCTTTACAGAAGAAAGACATCAACACCACATTACTGATGGTCATAGTTGAAATTTCTGTGCAATTCTTTCATGGATCACTTGCAAACAACCTTGATTCATAGGGGCTGTGAATCAAGTCCTTTATCAGAGACGTACATTCCAGGCTCACACTTCTGTGCAGTACTGAGGAAATGCTGCACTGTAAGCGGTGCCAGCTTTGAGATATTAAAACACACCTGCATGTGCCCTCTCAGATGAACCTATTAAGACCACAGAGCACAACTTGATAATCAAATGGGGTGGCACAGTGGCACAGTGGTTAACACTGCTGCGTCACATTACCAAGGATCGGGGTTCAATTCTGCCCTGGTGTGGAGCTGTACATTCTCCCCGTGTCTGTGTGGGTTTCCTCCAGGTGCTCCGGTTTCCTCCCACAGTCTAAAGATGTGCGGGTTAGGTGGATTGGTCATGCTAAGTTGCTCCTTAGTGCCCCAAGATGTGTAGGTTAAGGGGTTTAGAGGTGAAAATGTGTGGGGCTAAGGGGATAGGGCCTGGATGGGATCTCTGTTGGAGGGCTTGTTGGGCTGAATGGCCTCCTTCTGCACTGTAGGGATTCTCTGATCAGGGGACCTGAGCAAATGACAGAGGAGGCTTGAGGGGAAAAATGGCCTAATCCTTCTCCTATTTATTATGCTTTTGTTATCCCCCTGGGCTCCTTGTTAACATTTATTCTGCTCCAGAACACTGAACAATAAGTTACATGGCCATTTATTTCAGTGCTAGTTTTAGAATTTTATTGCATGCAAATTAAATGCCTTATTTCTTACTTTACGACAATGTTCTTGCCTGGCTGTAAAGCACTTGGGGATGCCCTGAGATCACAGAAGGTGCTAGGTAAATGCAAGTCTTTCCTTCTTGCTTTAAAAGTCAAGTTAAAGCAGGGGATTGTACTGTATTTCAGGGAGGTAAGCCCACCACATCAGATTGTAGCAAAGAAAAACACTTTATACAATCCCTACAGTGCAGCAGGAGGCCATTCAGTCCATCGAGTCTGCACCTACCACAATCCCACCCAGGCCCTGTTCCTGTAATTGTATTTATGTCGCTAATCCCTCTGATTCTAGGGTCAATTTATCCTGGCCAATCAACCTAACCTGCACAGCTTTGGACTGTGGGAGGAAACCGGAGCACCCGGAGGAAACCCACGCAGACACGGGGAGAATGTGTAGACTCCGCACAGACTGTGACCCGAGCCGGGAATCGAACCCGGCTCGCTGGCGCTGTGAGGCAGCAGTGCTAACCACTGTGCCATCGTGTCGCTCATTCTTTATTTTTGGTTTTGTTGATTCTGTGTTATATTTAGTAACTTGTATTTTACCGGTTTAAGGATTAGAACCAGTGACGGACGAGGAGACGGAAATTTGCAAAGTCAGTGGAAAATCCCATTGGAAGGTGAAAGCTCATTGTGAGCATCAAAAAACAATTCCACTGAACACATTAAACATCACGAACAACGACTCATTTCCAGCACAAATCACCTTCTGCCACCTTTATTATTACTAGCTCGCAGTTGCAAGATTTTTGATTACTCTTATTTTAAATATTCACTATCTGCATTTCCCTTGATTTTACTGAATTAAAACAAAATGTTGATAATACCAATGGAGTATGTTGGCCAGGACAGGTTATATCTTCAATATAAATCATTTAGGTTTAACAGCAGCGTATATAAATAATAAACTGCACATTGGATGAACCTGGTGAAGTAGTTTTAGTCGAGGTTCATCCTGAGCGGTTCCGGGACTTTGTGTTTTGTGGATTATTCCCCGGCTCGTACACACACTGAAACAAACATCAGCTGCTGCTGGAGGATCATCAACTCAATGAAAGACACTCTTTCATCTGCCAAAGGTTCTCTGGCCTTCCCGTCAAGGAGCTGTCTCTAACCCAGTGTTGCAGACTAATGCATTCCAAAGCCCAGGGCTACGTGCTGAGGGATGCTCCCAAGCCTGCAGCAGCCACCACGGAGGGACAATGGGGAAAGGTCACTGTAATAATCTCACCGAGACCAGTCTTCCATCACCAAACCCCTTTATTTATAACAGGCATAAGGCTCCTGCCGCGGTACAGCTCATGTTAAACCCTGGCATCCTTTGGCCTGTGTGGAGCCAGCTCGTTTTAAACCTCCCACTGTTCCTTCCCTATTGGGTGAGTCTCCATTTGTTTAAGGGGGGAGCTCGTACTCTTCAAGACCCACGGGAAGATCTATTGTCGATCCCCCGTGGTCACCATAAAGGTCGTTATCTGTGACCTTCCAGCCGTAGTGAACTGAAGAGAAGGGAATTGTATAGAACCTCCTCAGGCTGTATGACTCACATTGAATACATGCAGTGCCCATGACCTGTATCACAGAGTGATCTGTGTAGACAAATGTCACTGCATTATTGTAATGACCATTTTCAAATGTCTGCAATGTTTTCTAGATTGTATTGAAGAACCTCCGTGCAACAAGGTTTATGTAGGAAACCTAGATTTTATCACAACTTCTGGGATGACCATTTTAAAATGTTTGTATTGTTCTTTCAGATATTTTACAAATAAAATATATTTTTGCAAAAAAGAATGTTAGGGAAAGCTAAACAAAGGAAAATGTTAAATTTCTCGAATCATGAAGAGAGTTTAATACAAAGGGAGAACAATTGGAGCTGATTATAATGATCATAACGTAATCCTCTAAATTATCATTTACTCCTGGATCACTTTATCCCAAAAGATAATCAGATCGGTTTGTTTTTCAGATTTTTCACGTTTTCTGAGGAATTGTTCACTAAATGAAACCCATTTCCTTAACTGCTGAGCCAATAGTGAACAAGCTCCTGTGGGAATTCCTTGTTTTTTAAGTTTTGTTTATTCCTTAAATTTTTACTCTGTTCAAATAGAATCCCTACAATGCAGAAGGAGGCCACTCAGCCCATCGAGTCTGCACCAGCCACAAACCCACACAGGCCCTGCTCCTGTTACCCCACATATTTACCCTGTTAATCCTCCTGACGCTCAGAGTCATTTTAGCGTGGCCAATCCATGTAACCCACACGTCTTTAGAGTGTGGGAGGCAACCGGAGCACCCGGAAAAAACCGCCACAGACACAGGGAGAATATGCAAACTCCACATTGATGGTGAGCCGAGGCCAGAATTGAACCCAGGACCCTGGCGCTGTGAGGCAGCAGCACTAACCACTGTGCCACCATGCCATTCTTAAAGATCCAATGACAGGGCGGATCAGGCAAACCCTTAATTCATCTCCTCGTTCCAAAAACTAATTCCAATTGAACCCAGTTCATGATTCCCACAAGGTGGACAAACAAGACCCAAACTGACAAGGCATCACACCCGATCTTGGGCTTGATCTGAGGCTTGTCTTGGGCAAAGGTTGAGAAGTACACTCCTGCCAGGGGGTGACTATAGTCTCATCCCTGCTGGGTAAATATGCAAAGCATCACATCATCCTTTTCTCTCTGCCAATGATTGACTCCATCAGTCTGACTGAGGGGGCTGCACGTTGGCACAGGGATTAACACCGCTGCCTCACAGCTGCAGGGACCTGGGTTCGATTCCCAGCTTGGGTCACTATCTGTGTAGAGTTTGTACATTTTCCCCCGCGTCTATTCCCCCGGGTTTCCTCCGGGTGCTCCGGTTTCCTCTCATTCTCTGAAGGTGTGCAGGTTAAGTTGGTTGGTCATGCTAAATTACTCCTGAGTGTGCTGGGATGTGTAGGTTAGAGGGATTAGTGGGGTAACTATGTGGGGTTACAAAGATAACACTGAGTGGGATTGTTATCGGTGGAGACTCAATGGGCCAAATGGTTCTTTCTGCACTGAGATATTCTGAGACTGAGCACTGGGTGCTGACACTCCTGTCCAGCTTCCTAGCTGAGAGAGCAGATCTTTGGTACATTCTGTATCTAGCTCTACCTGTCTGTGGGTGTGTGTATGGGTTACCTTGCTTGTACTAAACCATCTACAACTACTGATCCTGGAACACAGCCAAAAATATTAAAAACAGTAAAGGCTGGAAATCTGCAACAGATCTGTCAGCGTTTGACCCTAACTGATCAGCTTAGTGTTTCCAGAACTTTTTGTTTGCTATTTCAGCAATATTTTGTTTAATATTTAAATAAGTGCCTGATGGAAATCTCTATCACACATTCTGTTTGCTCAGTAGAGCTCTGGAGGAACAAGATTTGTGCATTTTTTTTCTTATTTGAAACACATTTTCAGTTTGCACTTTTACTCAACATTATTTGAAGATATTTTCATTGGACTTTCTGGAATTTTACCAGCCGTTCACACCACATTCCCACTGCAGGGAGGTCAGAGGATTTGATAGCCAGCCAGACCTCTGTTCACTGCAGCAGGATGGGAAGATCCCACTGGTGTGAACCGTGATAAGATTCTTCTCCAACAGTAGAATGTGGTATGTGGGGGGATGTCGTGCCCTCTGCCGGGGTCACGCGCGATAGTCAGCTGATGGTCACACACCATTTACTGACCGGCTGCCACAGAATGAACCCTGCCCCGTCGCCCCGAGCAGCACCATTCAGTTGGAAGTTTACCCTCACTGCTCCAGCAGCTGAAACTAACTGTTAGACTGGGGGGGGTCTCCTGCCCGATCCGGCTGCAGCAAATGGGGAGGTTCGGGCAGCTGAGCTGGGATGATTGGGAGTGAAGCTCATTAATTACATTGTGATAAATGCAAAAAAATGCAAATTGACATTTTGCCCTTTGGGTGGGGTCCAGATTGTGCTGATATTTTTGTCTTGGTAACATGGGAATGAGCACAAAAACAGCCACCATTCTCCTAGTCACATCATGCCCAGTTTTACGACTTTTCCCACCATAAAATGGGCGCGATGAAATCGTAAAATTCTGCTCCAGATCTCTGAGGGATTTTTCTGCTTCTTGTAGAGAGGTGTAACTCTACAGCCTGAGATCCTTCCACAGGATTGACATGAACAGGAACTGTTAATGCCTTCTGGCACAGGCAGTTCATTACCACATGGAGATATCAGTTATTCTATAACAGGTTGATCAGATACTTTGGTGCTTACAGGTTCCAAAACATTTCTTGATTGTGACACTGACTGCTGGACTGTCTCTGAAGTGGTCCACATGCTTATGAACGATCTGCCTCTCCAAGCCTCCTGGGTGTGACAGGATCCAATCTTGGAGACAATAATCCCAGGATCTAGCTTGAAGTTTCATATTATGACACTGCGTCATATTATTTGTTTACTTTGGGTTTTTTATTGTTACAGTGGTGATTGTTCATTGATGAGACCTTAAGGCTTGTATATTTTTAAATGTAAACACTTTTATTGACAGACTTCCAAACATGTACTTGACATGTTGTTTACACAATCTCCGTCTGTCACGTGTGAATAAACGATTATAAACTCTGCTACAAAACTCTCCCTTAAAGGGACAATCACCACGGCTCCTTTATACAAAGCACCATTTTCTAACTCTGAGCCACTGATGGGGTGAAATCTCACCAACGGGTAATGGAAATCCAGTCATGAGTTCTGATATATGCCCTTGGAGGGTAAGGCTCCTTGCTGGCCAAATTGGCCTGATGATTACAGGCCTCATTTTATTTATTTAACGTTTATTTATTTATTAGTCACAATTAAGGCTGACATTAGCACTTAACATTGATTGGAGATTGGACAACAGTGCTGTAGGCCCAAATCCCTCATCAGCGCCCCCTGCCAACACAACTCCACATGGGAGTGTGGGATTGTGGAGTTTCTCCTTGTAACTAATGGCGTCACAGTTTGCTGATGGGGAACGGAGTTCTATTGCTTTGATTCAGTATCACATTTACAGAGAGGCTGAGAGGCACCTCAGGGTCTAAGAACAGTTCACTTCTGAGAAAAGCTGTCAGCAACGTAACTTTCCATGCAGCTTAAATAACAGTTTGGAAGAATCAAAACAACGCAATCAGCCAGACATCAGGCTTGTCATCGATAGTTGACTGCTCTCTGTTAGCCAGGCAGCCACATCCTATATAGTCTAATGCACAATTACCTCATTGGTTTCATTTGGTTTTTGATGGAAATGGTTCTGCAGCCTGTGTCTGTTACGTTTATGGCTAAAGAGGGTATCTTCACCCAGATCAAGGGCATTTCACCCAACCAGCAGCAAGTAAATTACACTATTCTGTCATTAGGGAGTCTTTGCTTAACTGTCATTGTAGTTTAATGCTGGAACATCATTAGCGAGCAAAATCCCCAGGTACACAGAAGGGCACTCTTCCATTCCCTTAAAGTACAATATTTAATTCTTTGAAAGGATCAGTGGTGTTTGTAGAAGCTGAAACCTCTTTCAATGAGCACATTATATTGAAGAATGGTGTTGAACTTACTGAACGGCAGATAATGAACGTTAAGGCAGGTACAGCTGGACTGTGACTTGACCTCAAGGATTATACACAAAAAACATTCTCCCACAATATTTGGCATTCCCCCTACTAACACTTTTTGTTTGGAAGTGTTTCCCTTTTCCTGACTCTGTTTACACTTCCCGCTGCCTCGGAAAAGCAGCCAGCATAGTAAAGGGCCCCACGCACCCCGGACATTCCCTCTCCCACCTTCTTCCATTGGGAAGAAGGTATAAAAGACTGAGGTCACGAACCGACCGACTCCAGAACAGCTTCTTCCCTGCGGCTGGCTGTGCTGGATTTAGGTATAAGCGAAACAAGCTACAGCTTAGAGCCTCACAAAGTTTCAGAAGGTTTACAATGAAAAGAACATTTAAGAGCAGATACCAGAAAAGAAAAAGATGGCACCAGCTTGAAGAGCAACTCAAACAATTACCAAACGTTGACAGTTACTTTACCCCAGAAACAGATAAGGGTCCACAAACCCAAGATGATCAGCAAAGTCCGAAACGCTCACAGCCAAGTGCCTCTGTTACTGAGACACCAGAGCCTGGAATCTCAGCTGAGGAAAACACTGGGAGTGATGGAAATGTGAGCGTCACAGAGCTGACATCCACAAATAAAACAACAAAATTCACAAAACTCCGTGATGTCGGTCAATGGGGTTTCTTATTATTTTGTCAACATTTTGTATATATGTTAATGTAGCTTAAAATTATTTTTAGAATTACATTTAAGTATTGTTTCCAGGGGAAATATATTATAATCTATGAGAGAGATCAAGCCAGCCGAATGAAAAATATATAATCAGTAAATGCATTCATTTGAAAATAATTCATATTTTTCACTTTAAATACCTTGCTGTTAAATAATTAAAAGGAGAATTATGTTTTCAATGTTTTTGTGGTGACCCAGGGTCCTGTTTTGGTATTCACCTTTGTGAGACCTTTTGGTGTAACGTTTTAACAAGCGGCCTCCACACTTTATATAAGTTTCGGCCTGCTGCTGTCAGACTTTCATAGAACATAGAACATAGAACATAGAACACTACAGCACAAACAGGCCCTTCGGCCCACAAGTTGCGCCGACCACATCACCTACCAACCTACAGACCTATCTATAACCCTCAATCTCATTAAACCCCATATACTCATCCAGAAGTCTTTTAAAAGACCCCAGCGAGTTCGCCTCCACCACCACTGACGGCAGCCGATTCCATTCACTCACCACCCTCTGAGTGAAAAACTTACCCCTAACATCACTTCTGAACCTCCCTCCCCGCACCTTAAATCTGTGTCCTCTCGTAGCGACCATTTCAAACCGGGGAAATAGCCTCTGAGAGTCCACCCTATCTATTCCTCTCAACATTTTGTAAACTTCTATCAGGTCGCCTCTCAACCTTCGTCTCTCCAGGGAAAAGAGTCCCAGCTCCCTCAACCTAACTTCATAAGGCATGCCTCCCAGTCCAGGCAACATCCTTGTAAATCTCCTCTGCACCCTTTCAATAGCTTCTACATCTTTCCTATAGTGAGGCGACCAGAACTGCGCACAATACTCCAAATGAGGCCTGACAAGGGTCTTATAAAGTTCCAGCATTACCTCCCGACTCCTAAACTCAATCCCTCGATTAATGAAGGCCAGTACACCATACGCCTTCTTGACCACCTCCTCCACCTGCGAGGCCGATTTAAGAGTCCTGTGGACCCGGACCCCAAGATCCTTCTGCTCCTCAACACTACTCAGACTTCTGCCCTTAATAGTGTACTCGTTCATCCCGTTGGTTCTGCCAAAATGGACGACAACACATTTATCCGCGTTGAAGTCCATCTGCCACTTCTCCGCCCAGTCCTGCATCCTATCTATGTCCTGCTGCAACTTTTGCCATCCTTCCAGATCATCCACAACACCACCGACCTTCGTGTCATCAGCGAACTTACTTACCCATCCCTCCACTTCCTCATCCAGGTCATTTATGAAAATGACAAACAACAAGGGTCCCAGAACAGATCCTTGAGGCACTCCGCTGGTGACTGACCTCCATTCAGAAAAAGCCCCATCCACAACCACTCTCTGCCTTCTGCAGGCAAGCCAGTTCTGGATCCACAAGGCCAAAGGCCCTTGGATCCCATGCCCTCTCACCTTCTCAAGAAGTCTTGCATGGGGGACCTTATCAAACGCCTTGCTGAAGTCCATGTACACTACGTCCACGGCACTTCCTTCGTCAATGTGTTCAGTCACATTATCGAAGAACTCAACTAGGCTTGTAAGGCACGACCTGCCCTTGACAAATCCATGCTGACTATTCCTGATCATGTCAAACCTCTCCAAATGTTCGTAAATCTTGTCCCTCAGAAGCCTCTCCATCAGCTTACCAACCACTGAGGTCAGACTCACCGGTCGGTAATTTCCCGGGCTATCTCTGTTCCCTTTCTTAAAAATAGGAACTACATCCGCAATCCTCCAATCCTCTGGAACCTCTCCCGTCTCCATTGACGACGCAAAGATCATCGCCAGGGGCTCTGCAATCTCTTCCCTCGCCTCCCACAGTATCCTGGGGTACATCCCATCTGGTCCCGGCGACTTATCTACCTTGATAGAATTCAAAAGTTCCAACACATCCTCCTCCTTAATATTCACGTACTCAATCCTTTCCATCTGCTGCAAATCCATAACAAAATCTCCCAGATCGGCTTCCACCGTGAATACTGAGGCGAAGTACTCGTTAAGCACCTCCGCCATTTCTTCTGGTTCCACACAAACCTTTCCCCCCTCACCTTTTATCGGTCCTATCCCTTCTCTTCTTATCCTTTTACCTTTCACATATTTATAGAAGGCCTTGGGATTCTCCTTAATCTTACTCGCCAAGGTCTTCTCATGACCCCTTCTGGCTCTCCTAATTTCCCTTTTAAGTTCCCTCCTACAGTCCTTATACTCCTCAAGATCTTTAACATCTCCTAATTCCCTGAACCTCTTGTACACCTTCCTTTTCTTCCTGACTAGGTTCAACACATCCTTTGTGCACCACGGTTCCCTCGACCCACCAAAACCCCCTCGTCTCATCGGAACGTTGTCATTCAGAGCTCCAGACACACATTCCTTGAATATCTGCCACCTTCCTTCGGTACTTTTCCCTAAGAACGCCTCCTTCCAGTTTATTTGTCCAAGTAACTTCCTGACTTCTTCGTATCTCCCCTTACCCCAGACAAACACCTTCCTAGCCTGCCTGATCCTATCTCGTTCCAACGCAATTGTGAAGGAGATAGAATTATGGTCACCATATCCAAGATGCTCTCCTACCGAAAGATCCATCACCTGCCCTGGTTCATTTGCCAGTACCAGGTCAAGTACAGCCTCTCCCCTCGTAGGCTTGTCCACATACTGCGTCAGGAAACCCTCCTGAACACACCTAACAAACTCCTCCCCATCTATACCCCTTACCCTAGGGATATTCCAGTCGATGTTTGGGAAATTGAAGTCTCCCATCACGACAACTCTGTTATTAAAACATCTCTCCAGAATCTGTTTCCCTATTTGCACTTCAACTTCCCTGTCACTATTGGGCGGCCTATAGATTACACCCAGCAAAGTTTTTGACCCTTTGCTGTTCCTAACTTCCACCCACAGAGATTCTGTAGACAATCCCTCCACGACATCCTCTTTCTCTGTAGCCATGACACTATCCCTGATCAACAGTGCCACGCCACCACCCCTTCTGCCACCCTCCCTGTCCTTCCTGAAGCACCTGAAGCCTGGCACCTGAAGTACCCAGTCCTGTCCCTGAGACATCCAAGTCTCCGTAATGGCCACCACATCACAATCCCAAACAGCTATCCACACCCTAAGCTCATCTACCTTATTCACTACACTCCTTGCATTAAAATATATACACTTCAGCCCCTCAGTCTGGGCATTTCCCATCTCCACCACCTGTCTAACCTCCCTCGCATACTGCCTGCGGTCCTCCCCTACCTGGGAGCGAACCTCCTCCGTCCCAGTTTCCCCAACACAGTTCCCTCCCCCCATCCTTTCTAGTTTAAAGTCCCCCCGGTAGCCTTAGCCAGTCTTCCCGCCAAGATACTAGTCCCCCTGGTATTTAAGTGCCACCTGTCCCTACTATAGAGGTCCCACCTACCCCTAAAGAGGTCCCAGTGATCTAGGAACCGAAATCCCTGCCCTCTACACCAGTCCCTCAGCCACGCATTCACCCTCCACCTCATTTCATTTCTTCCCTCATTCTCCCTTGGCACAGGCAGCAATCCTGAGATTACTACCTTTGCTTTTCTCTTCCTCAGCTGCCTACCCAGTTCCCTATAGTCCCTTTTCACGAGTGCCTCCCTCTTGCCTACATCAGTCGTACCTATATGTACTACAACCTCTGGTTCCTCACCCTCCCCTTTCAGGATGTCTGGGACACGCCCAGAGACATCCTGGATCCCAGCCCCAGGGAGACAAACCACCATCCGCGACTCCCTTCTACGTCCACAAAAACGCCTGTCTGCCCCCCTCACTGTGGAGTCCCCTATTAAAACTACCTTTCTGCTTCCCTTTTTGATTTTTTGGCTCACTGGCTCAGCTCCAGAGACCTGGCCACCGCTTCCTCCCTCAGATGAGCTGTCCCCCCCAGTAGTACTCAGGCCGGAGTACTTATTTTGAAGGGGGACATCCACCGGAGTGCTCCCCATCACCCGTGTTTTCCCCTTCCTAATGGTAACCCAAGTGCCCTCATCCCGTTGCCCTGGTGTGACTACCTGCTGGTAGCTCCTTTCTATAACCTCCTCACTCTCCCTAACTAGCCGAAGGTCCTCGAGCTGCATTTGCAGCTCCTTAACCTGGTTTCGTAGGGTCTGCAACTCCACACACCGAGCACAGGTGTGGATGTCTGGCAGGCCAGGAGCCTCCAAGACCTCCCACATGTTGCATTGGCAACAACATACAGGTCTCACACTCATACTTACCCCTTATAGCAACCCAAAGTAAAAAAGGAAAAATAAACTTACAACTTACCTTATCTCTTTGGCCCTGTGAGCCAAAGCACTTACAGCACACACAAATACAAAAGCAGTCTTACCAGCTCTCAGACAGAGCCCCTCTCTCTCTTTTTTTCTAGGTTAGGGGAGGGGGGAGGGCTGGGATACTCTACCCGTGTAGAGTATCGGGAAACCCCTCCGGTCTAATTTATAGTCGGGTAAAAAAAAAACGCGACCCGAGTGCCCTCGCAACTACTTCCGGGGTCAAACCGGGGTCAAACTTAAAAAAAACAATCAAAAAAAAAACCCACTAAAAAATAAGGTTAGTTTCTAAAAGAAAAAGTCGCTTTTACTCACCCACAGCTCTCCACTCTCAAATCGCAGCCTCTCTTCAATGCTCCCACGGAACAATCAAATGGACCTACCTCGTATTAAACTGATCTTTCTCTACACCCTCGCTGTGACTGTAACACTACATTCTGCACTCTCTCCTTTCCTTCTCTATGAACGGTATGCTTTGTCTAGTACACGAGAAACAATACTTGTTACTGCATACTAATACATATGAGATAATAAATCAAGTCAAATCAAAAAAGTTATGTTAAGTCCCTTGTCCTAGATGCCCTTGTAGTGGAAATACATTTTGCATTTATCCTTTAGAATCCACAGCACATTTCCAACACTCCAATCAGATCTCCATTCAAACTCTCATATTCCAGGGAACGCTCCAGTAATTCTGTAACCTACCTGATAATTAACCATTTTAACTCTGTGTTTGTCTACATCACTGTGACTACAATTCAAACATAATTAGTTGTAAATCCTTTTGGGATAGGGTGAAAGATGTTATATATAAATGTAATCTGTTTCAGCTCACTCCTGAATAAATGTATCAGCTTTCCAAAGCACCATTTTACCTGACAGCATCTTAAAACTGCACCTTGCCCTGAATTTTGATAGTTTAACCGGTTGTGACAGCCCTTTGGAGAACATTGGTGTCCAGTGACACCTCGTTTGTTGGCGATACATTCCCAGCAGCACATGCAGTGTGCATCTGGAACGAGGGGGAGGTGGGGTGGGGCGGGGTGGGGGTGGGGGGTGCTTCAGTCAATAATTGTAAAGTTTATTTATTAGTTTCACGAGCAGACTTACATTAACACTGCAATGAAATTAATGTGAAAATCCCCTAGACGCCACATTCCAGCACCTGTTCAGGTCACTGAGGGAGAATTTAACATGGTCAATGCACCCTAACCAGCACGTCTTTCAGATGTGGGAGAAAATCAGAGCACCCGGAACTAAATCCACACAGGATGCATGGACAATGTGCAAACTCCACACAATGACCCGAGCCGAGAATCGAACCCAGGACCCCAGCGCTGTGAAGCAGCAACACTAAGCAATGTGCCAGTGTGCCAACCAGTAAACTGACCTCCTGTTGCTGAGTGGTGCCCACTTCATATCTGCAGGGTCGCGCAGTATCCCAAGCACAGTGTTTCCCTCTGCATTACTAAACCCGCATTTCAATAAAAAGTGTGACGAGGAATCTCTGCTACAACAATCTGCTGATTCACCTTGCTGCGCTTAGTTACACTGCAAAAGGTAGCACTGCACACACTGTAACACCAGGTGAAGGGCAATTGCTGGATTCTCACTCACAAGGGACTAAATTCTTTTGAGAGTTTGAAACATTTGCCATTTTGCTTAGTTTACAATGAACTTGCATGGGATGTAAGTCATACATTTTATTAAAGAACAGCAGTATTCTGTAGGGAACAGCAATAGATATTCCACATCAATAAGAAGTAATTACTACCATCCATCATTTCAACTGCTTTTCCATCTGTAATAACTAACAGTTATCAATCTGTCCCTCCGCCCACAGGATCTGGTCCCAGGTTAGATAAATTCACAGTTCCTGCTGCCTCTGCCCCAAACTGGTCTTCAGACAGAGATGCCCCGACAATCCCCTCCTCGGAAACCCCCGATGCTATATATCCCTGGAGGATGCTGTTTATCACCTTGCTCTAGCCTTTTAGTTAAAGTTTTTGCAGTTCATTTATTAGTCACAAGTAAGGTTTATATTAACACTGCAATGAAGTTACTGTGAAATTCCCCTAGTCACCCACACTCTGACCACCTGTTCGGGTCAATGCATCCTAACCAGCACATCTTTCAGACTGTGGGAGGAAACCGGAGCACCCGGAAGATACCCGTGCAGACACGGGGAGAATGTGGAAACTCCACACAGACGGTGACCCAAGCCAGGGATTGGACCTGGGTCCCTGGCGCTGGGAAGCAGCAGTGCTAGCCCACTGTGCCAGCGTGTCACCCAGCTCTTTAAATGCTGCTGGTCCCCTTCTGCTTCTCACCCTTCAGGCACCAAGGGCCTTGCAATATTATACAAAGACATTGGCCTCCCGTTATATTGTAAGGTTACAAGGTTACACTGCAAAGCACACCCAAAAAAAGTGTTGCAGCAGAACAGGTTGGGAGCTGTGAGTTGATAGATTTTTGTATTTGCTGTCAGCGGGTTATACATTGTGTGGTCAGGCTGCTAAATGTAAAATTTAACAGAAAGGGTTACACAGAAGCAACAGATTCCAATAAAAAGAATGGAAGGAAAGTATCATGAGGTTTGTTGGAGGAAACAATCCTTCTGTCACAGATATTCCTTTCAGCATTTCTTCTGAACCATGTTTAACACCCTGCCAATAAAATTTGTTTAAAGTTTATTTATTATTGTCACAAGTAGGCTTACATTAACACCGCAGTGAAGTTACTGTGACAATCTGCTGCTTGTTTGGGTTGATGCACCTAACCCTCACATCTTTCAGACTGTGAGAGGAAACCGGAGCACCCAGAGGAAACCCAGGCAGACACGGGGAGAACATGCAAATTCCACACAGACAGTGACCCAAGCCAGGAATCAAACCTGGGGCCCTGGTGCTCTGAAGCGGCAATGCTAACCACTGTGCCACCATGCCACCCCACATTATTTATAACTAATCTAAAAAGAGTGATTAAACAGAAAAGCATTGGCCTGAATTTTTCAGATGGTGGGGTGTTTGGCCACAGCCATCCTGAGAGTCGATAGGGACACTCTCATCAGCACTGACCAATAGCAGGTGGTTCTGCCATCCATCACCAGAACAATTGGCCAACAGATCTCCAGCTCCTCCTGCCACAACACTGCAGGTGGCCAGAAGCCTGGACTCAGTGTCAGGACAGGAAAACCAGGTAAGTGGTACAGGTCCTGGAGACAGGAGGGTTGGAGACCCCCTGGGGAGTGGGGGATGGCGTTGGGGGTGGGAGAAGGGAATAATTGATGTCCTTGAGGATAGGCCTTGGGCGGGGGTGGGAGGTTGGGTCTTCACGTGTGGCCACCCACTATGGTGAAGGTGGTTTCTGATGGAGGTGAACCCACTCACCCACCTCCTCCCACTTTCCCATCCAAGATGTAATTTTAATTTTTTCTAGTCTTTCCCCTTTCTGTCCTCCACCCGCCAGCCCAAAAATTGAG
This sequence comes from Carcharhinus amblyrhynchos, assembly GCF_965287045.1. Lineage (NCBI taxonomy): Eukaryota > Metazoa > Chordata > Chondrichthyes > Carcharhiniformes > Carcharhinidae > Carcharhinus > Carcharhinus amblyrhynchos. The sequence continues at coordinate 139,224,757 of NC_137327.1, forward strand.
GCTGTGCAGAAAAAGTCAAACCTTGAAGTGACCATTAAGGGCCTTAATTGGAGCCACCCACGTATCACCCCCTCCCTCCTCAAAACCTGCCTGGGGGTGGGCTGGGGTGGTGGGGTACGGGGAGATCCGGTTTCCAAAATCCCCTTTTGCCTCCTCCCTCCTGCCCGCTCTGTCTTGTCAGGCCCTTCGCCCACTGAACAGCTGCTCAACTCAGTAAAGTTCCTCGGATTGCCCTCACTTGTAAATTTCCACATTTTCCAGTGGAGCTTCCCCTCACCCCGCAGGAGTTCATCATTCAGAGAATCAAATTATCACTCCTGCTGCAAAGATCCGACCCCTGCAGCTAATTCAAAGCACGACACAGCAGGGCCACTGATTGATAAATTGGAAAGTCAGCGAGGAAGCATTGGGGAAACGTTGGTGGATGATACGTGAGTGTTCAGGGCAGGGGAAATCCTGGGAAACAGCTTTAAAAATGCCCTGTTTAGGATATTATCACATTCACCTGAAATCTTGGTTCAGTAGGAACCCAGTTACTCCCACTCTGCGGAGGAAGTCTTTCTTGTAGTGGGAGCATTCCTGCCTCTGGGTCACCAGCTGCAGAGTTCAAACCCCACCCCAAACAATGACTGCGAGGGGGGTTCCACTTTAAATCTTAAAGTGACATTCAGCAAGATACTTACATTCAGTAACTCCCAACCATCGTGCAAACAGCTGTCTGACTGGGATAATCCTCACTGGTTTCTATAAGGATTCTCGCTGCTTTAAAACATGTGTTCTCATCGTGGCTAATCAGCCAATGATTCCTTCCACCATTTTATGTTGTTCTCCAAGGAAAGAATGTAAAGATATCAAAGCAGCAACATCTTCACTGAATGAAGGTGAGTGATGAACGTAGAATCCCTACAGTACAGAAAGAGGCCATTCTGCCCATTGAGTCTGTACCGACCAGAAGCCTATCCAGGCCCTATTCCTGCTAATCCCCCGTCTCACTAGGGGCGATTTAGCATGGCCAATCCACCTAGCCCACAATTGTTTGGATTGTGGGAGGAAACCAGAGGACCCAGAGGAAACCCATGCAGACATGGGGAGAATGTGCAAACTCCACACAGCCAGCAACCTGAGGCCAGAATTGAATCCAGGTCCCTGGCGCTGTGAGGCATTTTTTAAAAATCCGTCATTTTTTAAAGAAATTCATTTCCAGGATATGGATATCACTGGCTTACTTTTGGTATTTATTACCTATCCCAAATTATCCTTGACAAGGTGGTGGTGAGCTGCCTTCTGTAACTGCTGTAAGTCCATGTGGTGTAAGTACACTCACGGTGCTGTTGGGGAGGGAGTTCCAGGATTCTGTCCCAGTGACAGTGAAGGAACACTGCGATATTCCCAAGTCAGGATGGGGAGTGGCTTGGAGGAGAATTTCCAGGTGGTGGTGTTTCCAGGTACCTCTGCCCCTATCCTTCCAGGTGATAGAAGGTTGTGGGTTTGGAAGGTGTTGTCGAAGGAGCTTTAGTGAGTTCCTGCAGTGCATCATGCAGCTGGAACTGTGCATTGGTGAAGGGAGTGAACTTTTAGAACATAGAACATTACAGCGCAGAACAGGCCCTTCGGCCCACGATGTTGCGCCGACCAGTTAAAAAAAAACAATGACCCACTAACCTAAACCAATCCCTTTTCGTCCATAAACCTATCCACGGATCTCTTAAACGCCCCCAAACTAGGCGCATTTACAACCGCAGCAAGCAGGGCATTCCAATCCCTCACCACCCTCTGGGTAAAGAACCTACCCCTGACATCCGTCCTATAACTACCTCCCCTTAATTTAAAGCCATGCCCCCTCGTGCTAGCTTTCTCCATCCTAGGAAAAAGGCTATCACTATCCACCCTATCTAAACCTCTAATCATCTTATATGTTTCAATAAGATCCCCTCTTAGCCGCCTTCTTTCTAGCGAAAACAACCCCAAATCCCTCAGTCTCTCCTCATAGGACCTCCCCTCCATACCAGGCAACATCCTGGTAAACCTCCTCTGCACCCTCTCCAAAGCCTCCACATCCTTCCTGTAATGTGGGGACCAGAACTGCACACAATACTCCAAGTGCGGCCGCACCAGAGTTGTGTACAGTTGCAACATGACGCTGCGACTCCTAAATTCAATCCCCCTACCAATAAACGCCAAGACACCGTATGCCTTCCTAACTACCTTATCTACTTGATTCCCAACTTTCAGGGATCTATGTACACATACACCTAGATCCCTCTGTTCATCCACACTATTCAAAGTCCTCCCGTTAGCACTATACTCAACACATCTGTTATTCCTACCAAAGTGAATTACCTCACACTTCTCCGCATTAAACTCCATCCGCCACCTCTCAGCCCAGCTCTGCAACCTGTCTAAGTCTCCCTGCAAACTATGACACCCTTCCTCACAATCTACCACACCTCCGACTTTGGCGTCATCAGCAAATTTACTAATCCACCCAACTATACCCTCATCCAGATCATTTATAAAAATTACAAACAGCAGTGGCCCCAAAACAGATCCCTGAGGCACACCACTCGTAACTGAACTCCATGACGAATATTTACCATCAACCACCACCCTCTGTCTCCTATCTGCTAGCCAATTCCTGATCCAATTTCCTAGATCACCCCCAATCCCATACATCTGCATTTTCTGCAGAAGCCTACCATGGTGAACCTTATCAAACGCCTTACTAAAATCCATATACACCACGTCAACTGCCTTACCCCCATCCACCTCCTCTTTGGTCACTTTCTCAAAAAACTCAATAAGGTTAGTAAGGCACGACCTACCCGCTACAAAACCATGCTGACTATCTCCAATCAATTCATTACTCTCCAAATAACTATAAATCCTATCCCTAATAATTTTTTCTAAAACCTTGCCCACAACAGAAGTAAGACTCACCGGTCTATAATTCCCGGGGAAGTCTCTGTTCCCCTTCTTAAACAATGGGACAACATTCGCTAACCTCCAATCTTCCGGTACTATACCAGAGACCAACAACGACCTGAAGATCAGAGCCAGAGGCTCTGCAATCACCTCTCTTGCCTCCCAGAGAATCCTGGGGTAAATCCCATCCGGACCAGGGGACTTATCTGTGAATGAAGTGCTCACAAATAAAAGTTTATTTATTAGTCACAGGTAAGTCTTACTTGTGACACTGGAATGAAGTTACTGTGAAATTCCCCTGGCGGACACAGCCCTGTGCCTGTTCAGGTTAAGAACATAAGAACATAAGAAATAGGAGCAGGAGTAGGCCATCTAGCCCTTCGAGCCTGCCCCGCCATTCAATAAGATCAAGGCTGATCTGTCGTGGCTCAGTTCCACATTCCCGCCCTCTCCCCATAACCCTTAATCCCCTCTCTTATCAAAAACCCATCAACCCGCGTCTTAAATATATTTAGCGAGGTAGCCTCCACCACTTCAACGGGCAGAGAATTCCAGAGATTCACCACCCTTTGAGTGAAGAAGTTCCTCCTCAACTCCGTTCTAAACCGCCCCCCCCTTTATCTTGAGGCTGTGCCCTCTAGTCCTACTGTCCTTTCTGAGCGGGAAGAGTCTCTCCACCTCTATCCTATCCATCCCATTCATCATCTTATATGTCTCAATGAGATCTCCCTTCATTCTTTTAAACTCTAACAAGTACAAGCCTAGTTTATTCAGCCTCTCCTCATAGCTCAACCCCCTCAACTCCGGTATAGAATATAACATAGAACATTACAGCGCAGAACAGGCCCTTCGGCCCACGATGTTGCGCCGACCAATTAAAAAAGCAATGACCCTCTAACCTAAACCAATCCCTTTCCATCCATAAACCTATCCACGGATCTCTTAAACGCCCCCAAACTAGGCGCATCTACAACTGCAGCAGGCAAGGCATTCCAATCCCTCACCACCCTCTGGGTAAAGAACCTACCCCTGACATCCGTCCTATAACTACCACCCCTTAATTTAAAGCTATGCCCCCTCGTGCTAGCTTTCTCCATCCGAGGAAAAAGGCTATCACTATTCACCCTATCTAAACCTCTAATCATCTTATATGTTTCAATAAGATCCCCTCTTAGCCGCCTTCTTTCTAACGAAAACAACCTCAAATCCCTCAGTCTCTCCTCATAGGACCTCCCCTCCATACCAGGCAACATCCTGGTAAACCTCCTCTGCACCCTCTCCAAAGCCTCCACATCCTTCCTATAATGTGGGGACCAGAACTGCACACAATACTCCAAGTGCGGACACACCAGAGTTTTGTACAGTTGCAACATGACGTTGCGGCTCCTAAATTCAATCCCCCTACCAATAAACGCCAAGACACCGTATGCCTTCTTAACAACCTTATCTACTTGATTCCCAACTTTCAGGGATCTATGTACACATACACCTAGATCCCTCTGTTCATCCACACTATTCAGAGTCCTCCCGTTAGCCCTATATTCTACACATCTGTTATTCCTACCAAAGTGAATTACCTCACACTTTTCCGCATTAAACTCCATCCTCCACCTCTCGGCCCAGCTCTGCAACTTGTCCAAGTCTCTCTGTAAACTATGACACCCCTCTTCACTATCTACCACTCCTCCGACTTTGGTGTCATCAGCAAATTTGCTGATCCACCCAACTATACCCTCATCCAGATCATTTATAAAAATTACAAACAGCAGTGGCCCCAAAACAGATCCCTGAGGCACACCACTTGTAACTGAACTCCATGACGAATACTTTCCATCAACCACCACCCTCTGTCTCCTATCTGCTAGCCAATTCCTGATCCAATTAACTAAATCACCCCCAATCCCATACATCTGCATTTTCTGCAGAAGCCTTCCATGGTGAACCTTATCAAACGCCTTACTAAAATCCATATATACCACGTCAACTGCCTTACCCCCATCCACCTCTTTGGTCACTTTCTCAAAAAACTCAATAAGGTTAGTAAGGCACGGCCTACCCTTCACAAAACCGTGCTGACTATCTCCAATCAATTCATTACTCTCTAAATAACTATAAATCCTATCCCTAATAATTTTTTCTAAAACTTTGCCCACAACAGAAGTAAGACTCACCGGTCTATAATTCCTGGGGAAGTCTCTGCTCCCCTTCTTAAACAATGGGACAACATTCGCTATCCTCCAAACAACATTCGCTATCCTCCAATCAGCCTAGTAAACCTCCTCTGCACTCCCTCCAAGGCCAAAATATCCTTGCGTAAGTGCGGCGACCAAAACTGCACACAGTACTCCAGCTGCGGCCTCACCAGTGCCCTACAGCTGTAGCAAGACCTCCTTATTTTTATATTCTATCCCCCTCGCTATGAAGGCCAGCATCCCATTTGCCTTCCTGACCACCTGCTGCACCTGCAGACTGGGTTTTTGCAACTCATGCACAAGGACCCCGAGGTCCCTCTGCACCTAACCTGCACATTTTCCAGAATGGAAACCAGAGCACACGGAGGAAACCCATGCAGACATGGAGAGAACATGCAAACTCCTCACAGTGACCCAAGCCAGGAATCGAACCTGTATCCCTGGTGCTGTGACGCAGCAGTGCTAACCGCTGTGCCACCGTGTCACCCACACACAATTAGACTGCATTGTTCTGGATGTTGTTGAGCTTATTCCGTGTTCTTAGATCTGCACTTACCCAGAGCAGGTCATGCACTTTCCTCCCAATTTCAAAGCCACTGTATATTTCACTGGGGGTTTACAGCACATAAAAGAGATGACGACTAAAATAAATTAAGGGAGGAAGGTCATTTCACACTTTTTTGATGTGAATTTAGTTCATGGCTTTGTTCACTAAATATGAGTTATCTTGAACTAAACACAACAACCAATCAAAACCTGTCTCAAAACATTGACTTCAACACTTTCCCAGTGAAATTAGCCAAAAAGCATTAAAATAATAAAAGATTATTCATTCACAAACCTGCGCTATTTATCTTTCTTCCTGTTGACGTTTCACTGAACTGAATTCTGTTAATTGTTGTTTCTGGGAAGGAATTCCCCAGCGACTGATTATGAATGGAAATGGGTTGGTGAGAAGCAGAATACATTACGGCATCTCAGGATGGTATTTAAACAGCCTCATATATATTCACAACACATGCTGTACAGAATAGGTACAAGTGATCAGCTGCAGAACTGCCTGCAAAGAAACCAAAACAAAACGGCAAACAGAAAGAGCAACTGCACGATTGTTCCAAGAATAATGGATGATTTCTGAGCTACTGATTAATTGTTCAAATAATAGTGTTTACAACAGGAGCAGATAGGCCCTGTTCCCCAAATGCCCAGAGCTCCTTGCTGCTACGTGTTATTCCAGTGTGTTGCCCTGGATTTGTTATTTGATGTTTAGCTGTAAGTGTCAATGTCTGTGTCATTCCTCTCCCAGCTATCTTAACAGATTTACTTCAAGGAAGTAGGTTTAGGCCTCACGTAACGTGTTAATGTTCTTCCATCAGCTTCTCCTGTTTTATCTGAGGTTATCACAATGCTGTTTGATCTTCCTTCTCCACTTTGTCCCATCACTCACCCATCCTTCCAATCCTGCCATATTTAACCTTCTCATTGCCCCTTCTTTCCATCTGCTCTTAGGCTTTTCTCTTCTCCTGCTTACTGACAGATCAGTGTCCATCACTCACCCCATAACCACCACCCCCCCTCACCACATAACCTCCCCCCTCACCACATACCCACCTGCCCCCCCCCCCACCCCCCCAGATGACCCGACCATTCCAATCTCTTTTCAGCTACTTTCTTTGATAAGCTTTACTGATCCCCCTGAATTGCCACCTGCTGTTCTTGTCCTCTTCAGTCACTCCACACATCCCTCTCAATATCTGCAGCTCATTAGCATTCAAAACCTCGAAAGCTGTATCCCCAGAGGAGGCCGTTTGTCATCTCACCCTTGCTGTCATTATTTGTATTCCTCAGCAGCAAGCAGCAGCTATTTAAGTATCGCTGCTCATTGTTCTGATCTTCTTAATGATGCCCAAGTTTCTGCATTATAAAACAAGCCTGGTGTCAGAGATCCTTTTTTTAATCACATTCCACTCCCTTGCACTCCTTCCAATTTCTCCAACACGAGCTAATCCTTTGCTTAACTTCCATTTCCTTACTCACATCATCTGCCACCACTGACCCCAGGTATTCAAAACTACTCACTTTCTCCAAGTCTTCACCCCTAACCTTTATACCTTCACTCCAATTCTCTTGTCTAGTCTCAAACTAACCTTCTCATTGGCAACTAGGGATTAATAATAAATGTCCACCTAGCCAGAAATGCCCATATCTCAGAAATTATTTTGTTTTTAAATCCATATATTGGGTCTTTGGTCTACTGCTCTTTAAACTCCAGTCTCCCAGTGCTTTTCTATAACTCCCCAGTTTCTCCATCGTGCTTTCATCAGTCCCACTACACAGCTCAATGCCATCTAAAACATCAGTGGCTGCAGCACTTTCAGTCTCCCTTGCTCAGTTAGAACATCCATGAAACTCAGGATGAGGAGGGACTCAGTCCTAACCCTTGGTGTAACCCCACTTTAGCTTTGAAATTCACACTCTCACCCACATTGTTCCTGATTCTTATCCAGTATTTCTCATACAACTCCTTTAATAATTGCCTGCGCTTCTTAAAGATTCCATGAATTCTAGCAAATCTCCAGACTTCCTCCCCATGCACCCAGTCATAAGCCTTCACTAGATTGATGAATACAACCTTCGTGTTGGAAAGGGACAAGTGTTTCAAGCTTTTAGGTGTCCAGATCACCATCAACCTGTCCTGGTCCCCCCACGCCAACACTATAGTGAAGAAAGCCCCACCAACGCCTCTACTTTCTCAGAAGACTAAGGAAGTTTGACATGTCAGCTACAACTTTCACCAACTTTTACAGATGCCCCATAGAAAGCATTCTTTCTGGTTGTATCACAGCTCGGTCTGGGCTCCTGCTCTGCCCAAGACCACAAAGAACTACAAAAGATCGTGAATGTAGCCCAATCCATCACACAAACCAGCCTCCCATCCATTGACTCTGTCTACACTTCCTGCTGCCTCAGCAAAGCAGCCGGTATAATTAAGGACCCCACACACCCCGGACATTCTCTCTTCCACCTTCTTCTGTCAGATACAAAAGTCTGAGGTAACGTGCTGACCGACTCAAGAACAGCTTCTTCCCTGCTGCTGTCAGACTTTTGAATGGACCTACCTCGCATAAAGCTGATCTTTCTCTACACCCTCACTGTGACTGTAACACTACATTCTGCACCCTCTCCTTTCCTTCTCTATGAATGGTATGCTCTGTCTATATGGCACGCAAGAAACAATACTTTTCACTGTATATTAGTACATGTAACAATAATAAACCAAATCAAATTGGATCATTGGCTTTCCGATACTTCATCACTCGTCTCAAAACAAAAATGGCATCAATGGTACGTCTTCCAGACATGAATCTGAATGGACTATGATGGATTTCCATTATTTTCCTCAGTTTCTGGTCCATATTGACTGTCTCTCGTGTCCGGAAGGTATGTGGAAGGAGTTTCATTCCTACGTGTGACCTTACATGCTAATTACTCCGATTGTTACTAAATTCCTATCTGCCACCTCAGGAGTAATGACGAGGACCAATGAACTCATTGTCCTGAAATAGTGTGACTGTTTAAGTTACATGTTCAGGTGAAGTCACTCTGAACAACGTTAGCCTAGTGTTGAAGTCCTGTCTTCTTGAGTTGTAACCTTAGATTGTGCTGCCGGGCAATGAATCTTGTTCATTTTTGTTTGAGGAGGTCACATTGTTCCCATCAAACCCGTCCCACTGATGATGATGCTCAAACCTAAGGGTCTGGTCATAGCAACCTAACACAGCTGGCTCCAAATCTGGAAGGCAAAGGACATGTGATGAGAAGAGAAAACTCAAGACCTACAATAATAATCTGGCCACCATGACATCTGAAGCTTCTTTGACACTAACAGGACCATCTTAGACCAAAGTCAAATAGAAACGTCTCCTTTGTTCACAGATTGTGTTTCTCTTCTTAAGGACGTCAATGCCATGTGTCAATGCTGAAAAGAACATTTTCAACAATTCCTTGATTTTGAATCTAAAATAGTAATTGATAATCACCAAGCTTTCCCCCACTAGCCTGTGGTAGAATCCATAACCACCCCCCCAGGAGCCTGTGGTAGAATCCATAACCACCCCCCCAGGAGCCTGTGGTAGAATCCATGTCCCCCAATAACCTGTGGTAGAATCCATGACCCCCGCTAGCCTGTGGTAGAATCCATGTCCCCCAATAACCTGTGGTAGAATCCATGACCCCCGCTAGCCTGTGGTAGAATCCATAACCCCCAGTAACCTGTGGTAGAATCCATGACCCCCCCAGTAGCCTGTAGTAGAATCCATGACCCCCCAGTAACCTGTGATAGAATCCATAGCCCCCCACCACACCCCCCACCCTGTGACCTGTGATACAATCACCCACATCCTGTGGCTGAAGAAATCCCTCTAGTGACTCTATGTGATTTTCAACCTTCTGGAGGAAACACCCAATTGGTCTTTCTTGCCAGGCTAATCCAAGAAGAATGTTGAAAATAACACCATGAACACCTCATTACATTCATCAATCTGACCAAAGCACTTGACTCAGTAAATCGTGAGGCACCGTGAATTATGTTCCACAACTTTCAATGGCCAACAAACTTTATCATAATCCTGCAACTGTTTCATGACCAAATATCTGCAGCCAAATATTTGAATGGACCTATCTTGCAGTAAGTTTATCTTTCTCAATGATCTAGTTATGACTGTAACATTACATTCTGCATTCTCTCCTTTCCTTCTCTATGAATGGTATGCTTTGACTGGATAGGGTGCAAGAAACAATCGTACGTTAATACATGTGACAACAATAAGTCAAATCAAAAGAAAAAATAGAAAACAAATGGTACTCTCTAGATCCCACCACCTCATGTGCTCAAAGATCTGTGGATCCGAAAGTGGTTCAGTTCAGCCGCCCAAAGACCCATTGCAGGAACCTGTGACTCTGTGCAGACATCATCCTTGAACTGAGGAGCAGCCAATGATGAGTGCTTCCTTGGTCTTCCTTGATTTCTTATTGCTTGTATCCATGTGCACTGAAAGGTGTTTCCATTCCTGAAACACGCATGAAACATTGCAGTCATCATTCTTGGACCTTCTATTTTTCTTGCTCACGCCATGTTCTCATTATTCTTGATTCTTTGTATCTTGGAATACTTCTAGTATCAACAGAACATAGAAAGTTTCAAACAAGCACTTAATCCATTCACTGAATTGATGGGAATTTATTTGAAGACTATTACCACGTGGAGTTATTTCTAGATTTCATTCCAATACAGGACCTCCCCTTGTCTGTTGCTTGCCTTTTGAATATTGCAGAAATAGTTGTTAAATAAAGGACTATCATTGTATTGCAATTGATTTAAAGATTTTTATTGGGAAAGGAAGATCATTCTTGAGTTTTGAGTTATTTGAAGAAGCAACCAAAAGGGTAGAGAAGGGTAATATCATAGATGTAATATATCTTGATTTTTGAACAGACTTTTGATAAGATACAACATAGTAGACTCATGGTTAATGTCAGAACATGTGGTGTCAGGACATAAGTAGCATCCATCACAAACCCACTGACTCTCACAGATATCTCAACTACAACTCTTCACACCCCACAAGCTGTAAGGACTCCATCTCATTCTTTCAGTTCCTTCGCTTCTATCACGTGTTCCAATTATGTCACTTTCCAACATAGCCCTGCAGATATGTCTTCCTTCTTCTTTAATCATCATTTCCCACCCACTGTGGTGACAGGGCTCTCAACCAGGTTCAGCCTATCTCCCGTGCCTTTGCTTTCACCCCCTCACAGAACTAGGACAGACTTCCTCTCGTCCTCACTTTTCATTCCACCAGTTTTCACATTCAAGGTCATCCTGCACTATTTCTATCAACTCTAAAATGTTGCCACCGCTGAACACATCTTCCCCTCACTCCCCCTGTCAGAATTCCAAGGGACCATTCCCTCCAGGACACCCTGGTCCGCTCCTCCATCACACCCAACACCTCACCTCGTGCCCACAGCACCTTCCCACACAATACCAGCCTCTTTGCTCACCATCCAACAGCCTAATAATTTATTTCAGGTGAAGTAGTGCCTTGTGTGGACCTCCTTTAATCTGTCCTATTGCATTTGCTGCCCCCAGTGCTGGCTACTCGACATTAGAAAGACTAAACACAGACTGGGTGACCAAACAAGACCAAGACCTTCCTGTTGCTTGCTATTTCATCATACCATCCTGCTTTCCTGTCCACATGTCCATCCTTGTCCTGCCGCAATGTTCCAGTGAAGCCCAACGCAAACTGGAGGAACAGCACCTTATCTTCCGATTAGGCATGTTACAACCTTCCAGATTTAACATAGAGTTCAACAATTCAGACTCTGAACTCTCTCCTCCATCATCACTCCATCTTTTATCTCTATTAATTTATTTTCATTTCTTCTATTAACTCATTTTCCTCTCCTTTTTTTAATCCCATTTTCCATCCTTCCTCCTTTTAACACCATATCCCCTCCCCCCTCACCCCACTTGGGGTCATGTGGGGTCATGTGGTCCTTCCTCATCCTGCTAACCTTTGTTCTGACACTTACACATTCTGATCTCTCAATGTGCCATTACCTGCAACCTTCTTAACCTTGATCACCATCAATTCCTTTGTCTCTTTTCCACGACGTCTTTGTCAATCTCTCCCTGATCTCCACTTATCGCTGGCCCTGCTCCACTCCCACCACTAAGCACGTCCCCCCCCCAACCCCCACCACCCACAACAGTATAAATCTCATCCTATTTCCAGTTTCCTTAGCTGTGACAAAAAGTTATCCAGATTTGGAATGTTCGCTCTGTTCTCTCCACACAAATACTCTGAGAATTGCTGAGATTTTCCAGCATTTTCTTTGATTTTGTTCAGATTTCAGCATTGGCAGCAATAACAAGCTGGCTCCCAAACAAAAAATACAGACTGATGGTCCACAGGGATTCTTCTTCACAATTCACACTAACAATTTGGATTCAGGAGTCTGTAGGACAATTTCTAAATTTGCCGTTTCACTCCAAACTGGGGATATTGTTAATACAAAGAAAGATTCAGACAGAATACAAGAAGACATTAATAAACATGCAACATGAGTATCTAATTGGCAAATGAATACTATAGACAATAGTGTGATCGGAAAATTATGGTTGACGACACGCTGCTTGGATAATAAGAGAATAATGAGGTAGAGGAGCAGAGAGATTTGGGGCTACGAATCACTAACAATGAGCTAGTTGAAAGAACAAACACTGGGGTTTATGTCTCGAGAGATAGAAAACAAGGTAGGGAAGTCATATGAAATTTAAAGTAAAATAAAGTAAAAAGTAAAGTTTATTTATTAGTCACAAGTAGGCTTAAGTTTACACTGCAATGAAGTTACTCTGAAAATCCCTAGTCACTACATAGAACATAGAACATAGAACACTACAGCACAAACAGGCCCTTCGGCCCACGAGTTGCGCCGATCACATCAACACCTACCAACCTACAGACCTATCTATAACCCCCAATCCCATTAAATCCCATATACTCATCCAGAAGTCTTTTAAAAGACCCCAGCGAGTTCGCCTCCACCACCACTGACGGCAGCCGATTCCATTCACTCACCACCCTCTGAGTGAAAAACTTACCCCTAACATCACTTCTGTACTTGCCTCCCCGCACCTTCAATCTGTGTCCTCTCGTAGCGACCATTTCAACCCGGGGAAATAGCCTCTGAGAATCCACCCTATCTATTCCTCTCAACATTTTATAAACCTCTATCAGGTCACCTCTCAACCTTTGTCTCTCCAGGGAGAAGAGTCCCAGCTCCCTCAACCTATCTTCATAAGGCATGTCTCCCAATCCAGGCAACATCCTTGTAAATCTCCTCTGTACCCTTTCAATAGCTTCTATGTCCTTCCTATAGTGAGGTGACCGGAACTGCGCACAGTACTCCAAATGAGGCCTGACAAGGGTCTTATAAAGTTGCAGCATTACCTCCCGATTCCTAAACTCAATCCCTCGATTAATGAAGGCCAGTACACCATACGCCTTCTTGACCACATCCTCCACCTGCGAGGCCGATTTAAGAGTCCTGTGGACCCGGACCCCAAGATCCTTCTGCTCTTCAACACTACTCAGACTTCTGCCCTTGATAGTGTACTCGTTCATCCCATTGGTCCTGCCAAAATGGACGACTACACATTTATCTGTGTTGAAGTCCATCTGCCACTTCTCCGCCCAGTCCTGCATCCTATTTATGTCCTGCTGCAACTTCTGACATCCTTCCAGACCATCCACAACACCACCGACCTTCGTGTCATCGGCGAACTTACTAACCCATCCCTCCACTTCCTCATCCAGGTCATTTATGAAAATGACAAACAGCAAGGGTCCTAGAACAGATCCCTGGGGCACTCCACTGGTGACTGACCTCCATGCCGAAAAAGACCCATCCACAACCACTCTCTGCCTTCTGCAGGCAAGCCAGCACTAGTTCAGGTTCACTGAGGGAGAATTTAGCACGGCCAATGCACCCTAACCAGCACGTCTTTCAAAGTGTGGGTGGAAACCGGAGCACCCAGAGAAAACCCGCGCAGACACTGGGAGAATGTACAGGCTCTGTATAGACAGTGACCAAAGCCAGGAATTGAACCCGTGTCCCTGATGTGCTGAGGCAACAATACTAACCAATGTGTCACTGTGCCATCCCAAGTACCTTGGTTAGACTATTGTTGGAGTTACAGATTTGGTCTCCACATTATAAAATTATATGGAGCCATTCATTATAAAACTCTGAGCTGAATAGAAAAGTGTGAGAGGTGATCTTGAAAATGAGAAGCATTTGAAAAGAAAGATAGAAATGTTCCCACTTGTAGGAGAAGCAAAACTCTGGACAATAAATAAATCATAATGGGGGGACTTTTTTGGCTGTGCTCGCCCCAAAACCAGGAATTCCCACCCAAGGGCAATGGGCCTCTCCCTGGTCCACCCTCACCCTGTGGCAGCAGAACAGGAAGTCACCCCATGAGTAAGAAATCTAATCAGTAATTCAGGTGCAACGTGTTTATCCAAAGAGCGCTAAACATGTGGAATATGTCCCCACATGGAATAGTTGAAACAATTAGCGTGGATACATTTAAGGAGAATCGAGATAAATATATCAAAGGGTGAAAGGAACGGAAGGTTTGCTGATAGGTTTCGATGAAGAGTGCTGGGTGGAGGTTAATCAAATTATATCAGCGGGGCTGAATGGTTTAGTTTAGGGCAGCACGGTAGCACAGTGGTTAGCACTGCTGCTTCACAGCTCCAGGGTCCTGGGTTCGATTCCTGGCTCGGGTCACTGTCTGTTCTCCTCGTGTCTGCATGGGTTTCCTCCGGGTGCTCCGGTTTCCTCCCACAGTCCAAAGATGTGCGGGTTAGGTCGATTGGCCATGCTAAGAAATTGCCCCTTAGTGTCCAGGGATGTGTAGGTTAGAGGGATTAGTGGGTATAATATGTAGGGATATGGGGGTAGGGCCTGGGTAGGATTGTGTTCAGGGCAGACTCAATGGGCCGAAGGGCCTCTTTCTGCACTGTAGAGTTCTATGATTCTGTCCCAGTGTTTAACTAAAAGTTAGATCCACCCAGTTAGGCAAGGAATGAAAGTCAATTAGCCATAAATGTGAACTCATCAAGAGTTACTTCAAACAATGATAGTCCATCTGGGAGCTCATGGGACACCTCCTTATACTAAAGGAATTCTACACAAACCTCAGAAAATGGAAGCAAGGTTCACCTTTCTCCAATCATGTCTCAACACCAATTGATTAATTGTAAGGGGACATTTCCAGGTTTGGATGCCAGACTGGGTGTTGGGATCTGGGAGATCATCTCAGAAGTGGGCAAGTAAGAAGCTGTAGTGTTTTTTCTTCGCCTGATACTTACTTAGCAAATCCGCATCAAGGCACCAGCCACATATCAAGGATTGGTTAACAATATGTATGTTCATTTATTAAGGATTGGAGAAGATAGTCTTTCACAGTTGGAGAATTTGTACACCAATACTGAGGCTTCCTCAGGAGAAACTGAGTCCAAATTATAAGGTACGTTGCTATTTTTGTGATGTATAAGAAAACATAGCCACACCCACTGAAAGGTCTATCACAAAAGAGGCCACCACCTGGACAAATATTCAATTAAGGATGGTGGGGAGGTTCGTAAGGCGTAGGCTTGATCAAATGGCTTGGAGCCTTGGGATGACTGTGGCTGCTACAGAATGGCAGTTGCAAGAGGCAGCCACTGAAGAGGTGTTCCCTTTAACAAAACAAATGTAGGACACAGTTTGTAACAGTGGTACAAACCACCCCAATTGGAAGGAAACTCTTCCATGGGATAGCTGGCGGCTGCTCGTGTGATCCTAATGCTGGTGAAGGGGGAAAGGTGTCCTGGGAGATATACATATGTCCTGTGACTTCATGGTCTTCCCAAGTTGGAAATCCATTTTCAAAGTCCTGCCAGGTTTGTTCTTCAGTGAGAGACCCAAGAGTTGCTGGGAAGAATGGGAAGGCAATGCCCTATCAGCCCACAGTTGATTATTCAGTTTGGTTAGCTGCCACAATTGGGCAGAACTTCTCCACCACAGATAACAGCAAGATTTCCCAGAGGAGGGGACATGGGGATCCACTGATCTGATACCAATGTTTCGTCTTTCTGTTTGGTCGTGCCTTTATGTTTACCCCCATTGGCCTAAGAAAACATCACCCTGAGGGTGTAAGAAGCCATTATTTAACTGCAAGCACAATAATAAAAACAAAATACTGCAGATATTGGAAATCTCAATGGAGAGAGAAATAGAGTTAATGTTTTGAGTCCAAATGACTCTTCTCCTCAGCTATATAAATGTAAACTCCTTCTCTTTATGCAATGCACTTCCTTATTCTAGATAATAGACAATGGCCAGAATCTTATCACTGTTCACACTGATGGGATTCTCCCATCTATCCGCAGTGAACAGCTGGCCACCAAATTTCCCCACCTTGCTTCAATGGAAGAACAAAAGAGCAAAGAACAAAGAACAATACAGCACAGGAACAGGCCCTTCGGCCCTCCAAGCCTGCACTGCTCATGCACTCAACAAGACCATTCGTTTGTATCCCTCTATTCCCAGTCTGTTCATGTGCTATCTAGATAAGTCTTAAATGATCCCAGCGTGTCCGCCTCAACCACCTTGCTTGGCAGCGCATTCCAGGCCCCCACCATCTGTGTAAAATACGTTGCCCTACATCTGTGTTGAACATTGCCCCCCTCACCTTCAACCTGCGACCCCTTGTGTTCGTCACCTCCGACCTGGGAAAAAGCTTCCCACTGTTCACCCTATCTATGCCCTTCATAATTTTATACACCTCTATTAGATCATCCCTCATCCTTCATCTTTCCAGGGAGAACAACCCCAGTTTGCCCAATCTCTCCTCATAGCTAAGACCCACCATACCAGGCAACATCCTGGTAAACCCTTTCTGCACTCTCTCCAAAGCCTCCACGTCCTTCTGGTAGTGTGGTGACCAGAACTGGACACAGTACTCCAAATGTGGCCTAACCAAAGTTCTACATAGCTGTAACATCACATGCCAACTTTTATACTCTATGCCCTGTCCAATAAAGGCAAGCAATGGTAGGATGGTATGAACGGCAGGTAAGATCACACCCAATGTTAAAAACGCAGGTCCCTTTAGGAATAAAACATGACGAGACTCGGAGTGAATTGAGAGCAGCTGATCATAGAATCATAAAATTCCTACAGTGCAGAAGGAGGCCATTTGGCCCATCCAGTCTGCACCAATTCTCCAACAGAGTATCCCACCCAGACCTACTCCCGTAACCCCAAGCTCATTGCAGCTTTTTTAAAAGCTGGCCTTTTCTCCCAGGGGAAGTTGCTTCTAGACAGGGTGTAGATTCAGCAGATAGAGAGGAAACCTGTGTTTGTGCTGAATTATAGTATCACAATAAAGTGACCATCAGAATGTCTTCCGTTGCCTAATTTGAGAAATAGATATTGATCCCTTTATTGTCATGTCTATAACAGATGGGAATGGATGTTGTATACAGTTTTACCTCACCTTGTCTTTTCTAACTTGTGGTCGAGTGGATTACCTGGATTCCAAACAGGACTGTAGCCAACATACAAAAGATTTTGAAGGGTTTCCCTCCCATAGCAATCCTGTGGGGTATTGGAGAAATCTGTAAATAAACCTGATGTTATAAATGGTTAAACAGAGTTTACTGTCAGTGGCAGTTCCAGCAATTGCAGGAGCTGGATCTGTTGGATTAGCTGCCAGTTAGTGGATACATCTTATTTTTTGAAAGTGGAAAACTGATTTTATTTTTCTTTAGCTTGTGTTTCAATATAATGCAAATTGTGGCATGAAATTTTAGGACAAAAAGAATTAAGAAAAATTATAACTCAGTGCAGGCAGGAAAATAATGTTGACAAGAGCTGGAAATCTTCATCACTTTCAGCAGTGTGCATGCTGTTATTTAGAGAGATGACTAACAAGGTAGAATGGGATTTCTATTTTTGGACACTCTTATTGATTTAAAACCCCTCGAGGCCTTCTATGAATGGATGGTTTTAGCCACTTTGCTGACTATAATCAATTTTTCATGACATGTAGTCACAGTGCACCTGTTACAATGTGAGATGTGGCAGCAGTCTTCGGACTAAAGATTGGATTTCAGTAATGAAACATCGCAATTGACGTCATTAACCTGTGAAATAAAAAAGAGGATTATCTACACGACAGTGCTGTGTGGGTTGAAAGTCCGGAAAATACTACAAAATGCATCATTGTTACCGTACTGTGGAAGCAAGCAATTTAATTTTCCCTATTGAAAATGCAGTGGGCTCAAGGTTACGTTACAGTAAATAACTGCAGTTACGACATGTTACAGGAAACAAGGTCACAGCGTTTGTCTGAAGAAAACATTTATTCTATCTGAATGATGCTTATTTTATTTAAAGGAAAATTGGAAAACATAATGAACAGAAATGAACAGAAACAAACAGAGAAAACATAGAGCATTGAAATAAATAAATAGACAACACCCACGCCACTCAGGTACTTAGGAATGCAAACTACCATTTGTTTCCAATTGCTTTCATTCAACGTCACCTGTGGACACTTGGCCAGAATATGCAACAATAACATCTACTATGGAAATCTATTGTGTGCTTTTGATACTTCAGATTCACACATTTTATTGCAGAGAAATAGAACCACCTCAACAAGAAAAGAAAGCCAGTCATTTCCAGTTGGATTCTTCTAAGCTGGAACCAGGAATTATAAATAACTATGAGTGTTCTCTGATTAGACAGCAACAGCTTTTAGGATTTAGCTGGTTAGGTAGATTCCTTATTGTGATCCTATAGAGCCATGTATCACAATGGGTTTTTTTAATTCATGCTTTGGCAGACAGAGTGAAGGAAAATCCAAAGAGCTTCTATAGGTATGTAAGGAGCAAAAGGATAGTGAGGGATAAAATTGGTCCTCTTGAAGACCAGAGTGGTAGACTGTGTATGGAACCAAAAGAGATGGGGGAGATACTAAATGGTTTTTTTGCATCCGTATTTATATATCTGTAGGACTATATTTATATATCCGGAATCCGTATTTATATATCCGTAGGACTAGG
The DNA here is from genome assembly GCF_965287045.1 of Carcharhinus amblyrhynchos. Taxonomy (NCBI): domain Eukaryota; kingdom Metazoa; phylum Chordata; class Chondrichthyes; order Carcharhiniformes; family Carcharhinidae; genus Carcharhinus; species Carcharhinus amblyrhynchos. Next base: position 139,243,562 of record NC_137327.1, read on the forward strand.
GGGCACAGCCTCAAGATAAAGGGGGGGCGGTTTAGCACGGAGTTGAGGAGGAACTTCTTCACTCAAAGGGTGGTGAATCTCTGGAATTCTCTGCCCGTTGAAGTGGTGGAGGCTGCCTCGCTAAATACTTTTAAGACACGGGTTGATAGGTTTTTGATAGGCGAGGGGATTAAGGGTTATGGGGAGAGGGCGGGAATGTGGAACTGAGCCACGACAGATCAGCCATGATCTTATTGAATGGCGGGGCAGGCTCGAAGGGCTAGATGGCCTACTCCTGCTCCTATTTCTTATGTTCTTATTTACTGAGGAAACAGGCATGGAGTCTACAGAAATAGGGCAAACAGGTAGGGAGGTCATGGAACCTTTACAGATTAAAGAGTAGGAGGTGCTGGCTGTTTTGAGGCAAATCGGAGTGGATAAATCCCCAGGACAGACAGGGTATTCCCATGTACCTTGAGGGAAGCTAGTGTTGAACTTGCAGGGGCCCTGGCAGACATACTTAAAATGTCAGTATTCACGGGGGAGGTGTCGGATGATTGGAGGGTGGCTCATGTTGTTCCGTTGTTTAATAAAGGTTCCAAAAGAAATCCGGGAAATTATAGGCCGGTAAGTTTGACGTCAGTGGTGGGCAAGTTATTGGAAGGTGTGGTAAGGGATAGGATCTACAAATATTTGGATCGACTTTATATGCTCTGTTTGTGAATACAAGTCCTCACTCACCTGAGGAAGGAGCTTGAGAGTCCAAAAGCTAGTGCTGCCAAATAAACCTGTTGGAATTTAACCTGGTGTTGTGAGAATTCTTACTGTATTTATTGCCCATCCCTAGTTGCTTCAGAACAGCGGAGAATCAACCACACTGCTGTGGCTCTGGAGTCAGACCAGGTAATGACGGCAGATTTCCTTCCCTAATGGACAGTGAACCAGATGGGTTTTTCCAACAATCGACAATGGTTTCATGGTCATCAGTAGATTCTTAATTCCAGATTATTTTTATTGAATTCAAATTCCACCACCTGCTGTGGCGGGATTTAAACTCGGTCCCCAGAACATTCGCTGAGTTTCTGGATTAGTAATCTAGCGATAAAACCATAGGCCACCACCTCCGCTGAGAGGCTCCAGCACCAAACTCTAATAACCAATTAGCTTCTTGCAATGTGACACTTTAAGTGCAATATTTTAGGGTCGATGTTTGAGATATGATGTCTCTCTCAGGTTATACTTTTAAATGTGATATATTTGTCAGGCGTTACAAACAACACGGTAGATGAAGGGTAAAGACCGGATATATTGCCAATTTAAAATTGAGACAAGACTCAGTTCTGGCAGATTTTTTTCTGCCCCAGTTAATTACCACACTGAGTTCTGGCCAATGTGGCAGCAAGTAACTCTTCTGACCGACATTTTTCTCTGAGAGGCTGGGGATTTCCATGCCTCCTAAAACATGCTCCAGAATACAATTCCACTGGATGGATGCTCTGTGTCAGTACATCACTCTTCCCATGAGATTGAATCCAGCAATGTTGTCACAAAACAGGGAGAACTGGAAAAATGGTAAGGAGCATTAACACACTATCGGTGAATGGGGTTCACTCACAGTATAGCAGTGGCGAGCCTCAAGAGAGTTGAAATGAGTTCTGTTACCCAAATTCATCAGATGATATAATTTTTATTGTCAGTTTTTATTTAATGTATTGAAGTAAAATTAATCAATTACAGAAATAACACAGAAAAGACTTATCATTTTAACACTGCAATACACCAAAAGCAGTGACAATGTTATAAACAGGACAATGTTGCACTGCTGCAAAAAATTGCAATACTAGGGCAGTGGTATGCTCCTCCTGTCAGATGTGGGCAATTAGGGAGCAATATTGTCTCCTTGATAACTTCCAGTTGCAGCTCCTCACAGACTGCATTGTTCAGTTGGAGTGGCGTGTGGATGCACTGCGGACACAGAGAGTGATAGACACTAGTTACAGGGAGGTTGTCACACCACAGGTTCAGACAGGTAGATGGGTGACAGGCAGGAGAGGCAGGCGGTGCAGGAGTCTCCTGTGGCTATTCCCCGTTCAAATAGGTATATCGTTTTGGATATTGTTGAGGAGGATAGCCTGTCAGGGGGAGATACCAGCAGCAGTCAGGCCTGTGACACCAGAGCTGGTTCTGCCGTGGGACCAGGTTGGGCAAAGAGCAAAGTGAGCAGTAGTAATAGGGGACTCGCTAGTTAGAGGTACAGACAGGCGTTTCTGTGGCCGTGATCAAGACTCCAGGATGGTGTGCTGCCTCCCTGAAAGCTCCTTGAAAGTGGAGTCACAGGCGGACAGAGTGGTGAAGAAGGCATTCAGCATGCTTGGTTTCATCGGTCAGAACATTGAATACAGGAGTTGGAATGTCTTGTTGGAGTTGTACAAGACATTGGTAAGGTCACACTTGGAATACAATTCTGGTCACCCTATTATAGAAAGGATATTATTAAACTATAAAGAGTGCAGAAAAGATTTACTAGGATGCTACCGGGACTTGATGGATTGAGTTATAAAGAGAGGCTGGATAGACTGGGACTTTTTTCTCTGGAGCGTAGGAGACTGAGGGGTGATCTTATAGAGGTCTATAAATAATGAGGGGCACAGATCAGCTAGATAGTCAATATCTTTTCCCAAAGGTAGGGGAGTCTAAAACTAGAGGGCACAGGTTTAAGGTGAGAGGGGAGAGATACAGAAGGGCAATTTTTTCACACAGAGGGTGGTGAGTGTCTGGAACAAGCTGGCAGAGGCAGTAGTAGAGGCAGGGGCAATTTTGTCTTTTAAAAAGCATTTAGATAGTTACACGGGTACAATGGGTATAGAGGGATATGGGTCAAATGTGGGTAATTGGGATTAGCTTAGGGATTTAAAAAAAAGGGCAGCATGGACAAGTTGGGCCGAAGGGCCTGTTTCCATGCTGTAAACCTCTATGACTCTATGACCTCCTCACATAGCCTGAAATGGAATAAATTCAAATACACTTGGCTTCTGTGGATTCTTAGGCTCTGTGGGACCAGTCACTACATCTGTTAAGCTGGGACTTTGCCCATTACACCCTTGTTATGCCTTATTAGAAATCAGAAATGGCAGACATCTAGGCTTCTGGAAAAAAATGAATCAGTTCCAAGGGAGAATCAATTAGAGTGACACTGAACTCCAATAAGAATATTTCTGAAATAACTGACCTGCTGCTTTTGGGCAATTCTAAAATCTGACAATGGATTGGATTTGTCACCTTAAAAATATCTTTCAAGCAAATAAACAATTCAAAGAACCATACAAATTGGGAGCTGGAGTAGGTCACTCGGCTCTTCGAGGCTGTTCCGTTATTCAATGAAACTTTGGTTGATCTAACTGTATCTTCAACTCCACATTCCCACCTCCCTCCAATAACCTTCCATCCCCTTACTGCTTTCATTACTTTTTGAGGAAGTGTATTCAAAGACTCGCAACTCTCTGAGAGAAGACAAATTTTCTCATCCCTGTTTTAAATGGACATTTATTTTTAAACAGTGTCCTCTATTCCCAGATTTACCCACGAGAGGAAAAATCCTCTCCACATCCACCTTCAAGACCCCTCAAGATCCTGTATGTTTCAACAAAGTTGCTGCTTACTCTTCTGAACTCCAGTGGATACAAGCCTAACCTGTTCAACTTTTCCTCATTGGACACCATCCCATTCCAGCATTGACCTTCTCAGAACTGCCTTCAACACATTTATATCCTCCCTTAGATAAGCGGACCAATACCGTACACAGTTTTGCGGAAGTCTCACTAATGCCCTGTATGACTGAAGTACAACCTCTCTACTTTTGTATTCAATTACCCTCACAACTAAAATAACATTAATTTGGCTTTCCTAATTATTTGCTGCACCTGAACACTGCATGCTCTGGGACACCCAGATTCCTCTGCATTGCAGAGCTCTGCAATCTCTCACCATTTAGAAAACAAGCTTCTTCATTATTCTTCCCACCAAAATGGTCAATTTCACATTCCACATTCTACTTCAGTTGCCAGATCTCTGCCCGCTCAGTTATATCCATTTGCAGCCTCCTTATGTCCCTTTCACAATTTACAATCTCACCAAATTATAGAAGCAAAACATGTTGGATGCTGGAAATCTGAAACAAAAACAGAAAATGTTGGAAAAACTCACCAGACCGGGCAGCAGAGAACGTCAGTGATTGGTGGGAGCTGGAAAGATGGCGACAAAGATGTGTAGGTCACATGACAGAGGAAGTGTCAATGACAGGGAGAGGGCTGAAGGAGGTGCTAGCAGTATCCTGAAGATAAAATATCAGAATGTGTTAAAAGGTCACTGTGCAGTTACAGTCCTATCTATCCTTGTGCCATCAGCAAATTTAGCAACCAAGCTTGCAGTCCCTTCATCCAAACCATTGGAAAAGAAACTGAGGCCCCATTGTGGACTACCTGCCTTGTTCAGACTAACAACAATGTCCCCATGATAGAGATGATGCCTGCCTCTTTCTAGATGAAGCAAAGAAACAAACAACAGGCCCACTAAGCCTGCACCAACACGTGCCTTTCTGAATTAAAGACCTTTTGCCTCTACACAGTCTGTATCTCTCTATTCCTTATCTATATGCATGGCTGTCTGCATGGGAGTTCCATTTCAGGCACTTGAGGGACTCCCAGCCATTTGATCACATAATTATGTGAGAAATATAATCCAATTTACTGTGTAAGAATGTGGAAGTGTGCACTTGTTTACCCTTTATAGTAAATGACCCTCTGTTACAATCTAGACAATTGAAGTTTCTTCTCATGTTGAATAAAGCTTGAGGTTCTATTCCACATTGAAAATTGGCAGTAAACCTTTCCTCTCCATTTCAGTCAAAGTTCATACATAGGTCACTATAATTATCCCTTATTGGGAGCTAAAAACAGCAATTCATTTTCATGAATGACAAGGATCATTAAAACTAAGGATCCCCTTTCCTGCATGAGGCTAAAGAAGATCATCAAAAAATATAAATATAAAAACTGCTAAAAGTATAATTAAATAATTCTTTTCAGGCATCAAATGTTCAGCTTTTCTTGGCAGTGGGTTTTAGTGTTTGCAATCTTGATGTTGAATCCATGACAGACTGATCGAGCATTGAGGTGGAGACTATTCCGGTCCGGAATATCAGCAAAATCCAATGGGCACATTTAATTCCTCTCCCCCTCATTTCTGGGAGTAGATAAGAGGTGGGGGGAGGGGTGGTGTTTAATGGGACAGGGAGACTCAGGGAGCAGAGGCTTCCCAACATCAGCCCCCAGCTAAGCCCAGGGCAGGAACAGGGAAGGATGGGTGGGAGAGAGACCATGCTACCAGGGTAAGCCTCCAGGTATACACCAGGAGATCTGACAGTGATTGAAGGAATCCACCCTGTGCCCAATGGAGGGACTCTGCAGCAGCAAGATCACACCCATGGGAAGACCACCCTCTGTTCTTAGGACCACAGACTCATACAATCCTACAGTGCAGAAGGAGGCCAATCGGCCTACTGAGTCTGCACCAACTCAGGCCCACCCAAGCCCTATCCCCACAGCACCATGCTTTTACCCCCTCTCCCCAACTGAGTCCCCCTGACAGTAAGGGTCAATTTAGCATGGCTAACCAACCTAACCCGCATATCTTTGGACTGTGAGAGGAAACTGTAGCACCCGGAGGAAACCCATGCAGGCATGGGGAGAATGTGCAAACTCCACACAAGCAGTGACCTAAGCCAGTAATTGAGCCCGGGTCCCTGGTGCTGTGAAGCAGCAGTGTTAACCACTGTGTCGCCCTGTAAAATGAATAAAATAAAATTACCTCCCTGCCCTCCACCTTCATAAGGCCCGCCTAACTGGCCCTGTGGTTTCTGGGGCTCCAGCTGTTCTTCCCTGCAGTTGCAGCAGTGACCAACCCTTCACCCTAACGTGCTGGTACTGAACATCCACCAGCCTCTGATTTTATAGGAGCTGGAAAGCCCTCAGTGACCAGCCTTTATTTATGGCAGGGTGCCTGGGAATGGCCTGAGTAGGACTAACACAGATTCTCTAGACATTGGGATGGCCACCAGTAAGACCAATAAATCCTTTCCAATGGATCTCAATCTGGCCAATTACCCACTTCACCCAGGGTGCTGAGACCAGTGTAAAGGTATCCCAGCCATTACTTAATTCAACAAAGATCAGCGATAGAATTTGAGATCTTCCTGATTATCACATTTCAGTTCTTCAATGGCAGTGTATTAAATAATCACTGACGTTTCTACTCAAGTTGATCCAAGGCTTAATGAAAATATTATTGTTGAAATATTAAGCAGTATCTAAGATATTGTGGAATGTCTCTACACTTAGTACGTGACAGGAACCATGTCACTATATTGGTCTTCTGTATAATGAACAAATGACAAAATCCAAAACATGTTAGAGACAATCTTACCAAAAAAATTCAAAGTGTAAAATGAACTTTCTGGGGCTTGGCAGCAAGCCGGCAGATAGCAGCAGAGGGCACCATTGCACATGTGTAGATATGTAGAGTGACTGCCTCCCCTAGCTATAGTTGGCCTTTGAGGCTGATTTCCACACCACCGCTCCCCCACCCCCACCCCCACCCCCGCCCCCACACCACAACAACAACTGCTGTTGCAGAGTGGCAACAGTTTCTCCCCCACACCTGATCACAATTGCAGAGAGGCAATGGTCCCCCTCAATTGGTCAGCCCCTAACTGGCCCCTGTCCCTAACTGGCCCCTGTCCCTAACTGGCCCCTGTCCCTAACTGGCTCCATATTTTCAGGGCCTATTCCCTCAGCTCTCCCCCCCATTGGCACTGCCTGGTGCCAGGTGGGCAGTCCCCCCTGGCACTACCCAAGGGGCGCCCCCATCTGCACCCGGCCTCCTGGGGGGGGGGGCTGCGCAGTGGCCTCCGGTTTTATCAACAAGGCCATCACATCTGGCCCGCGTCGATGGGAACCGTGTGTGATCCTCACCAAAGACAACCTTCACCAGCGAGGCCACAGAGGCAAGTGACCCCGGATGACTGTAATATATAAATATATATATTGAGATATTACAATCACTTGTAATATATAAATTTTAATCTAAATAGTATTTAAATATTACATTCAGCCTTGCACCCATTTCGGAAGTGACTGTTTGCTATTTTCTGAAAAGTTCCGAATTCTCTTGTCATTCCTCAGGCCCAGAAACCATCTGGCCCCTTATCAATCTGCCATTTCTTTTATCTCACCATTGGTCATCTTGACTTTAAATCTATTCATCTTTCCACCTCCCCCTCCTACTTCAAGAGGCTCCTTAAGTTCTTGTCACCCATCCCAATGTCTCCTTCTTTGCTTTGATGGTATTTGTCTAATTATGCTCTTCTGATGCATTCTGGGGCTTTTTATATTACATTGAAGGCACTGTGGAAACACAAGTAACAAATGGAGATAATGTCACACACGTTAGGGACCAGATCAGAAACCCCACTGTGAAGTTAGCCTCGGCCCAACCATCTCTGATTTTGGTATTATTGGTGGCACGGCAGCACAGTGGTTAGCGCTGCTGCCTCACAGCACCAGGGACCTGGGTTTGATTCCCAGCTTGGGTCACTGTCTAAGTGGAGTTTGCACATTCTCCCCGTGTCTGCATGGGCTTCCTCTGGGTGCTCTGGTTTCTTCCCACAGTGCAAAGACGAATGGATTAGGTGGATTGGCCATGCTAAATTGCCCCTCACTGTCAGGGAGACTGGCCAGGGTAAATGCAGGGGGATAGAGCCTGGGTGGGATTGTGATCGGTGCATCCCCGATGGGCCGAGTGGTGTTCTGCACTGTGGGATTCTATGATTCTTGTATAATGTTAAATAAAGTTTGTTTTAATAAAAGATTTTTGGTGGGTCAATAGATTCACAACTGGAGTGGACCACTCGTAGTGGGAGAATGAGAGAGATCTTGAGGGGGTTTCTAATCAGAAGGCATCCAAATCATAAGGAAGGTCCATGTTGTATTTGAATCCAGATCCTGGTGGGGTCTGAATGGTGGAGGCCGGGCCAGAGCTGGGGTCTGTTGGTGGTCAGGGAGAGCGGTCATTGGTCAGTGTGGTGGTGGAGAGAGGACAGATTGTAGGCAGGATGTCTGAAGCTGTAAGGGGGCAGCAGTTATTGGTCAGTAGGCTCTGATGGTGGTCAGTGGGTAGACTGCAGATGGCAGCCAGAATGGGTCACATGTGGTTGGACAACAGGTTCTAAGGTGATCAGGGGCACTACTTGTGGTGGGGGTCCAAAGATAGAATGATAGTTGGGGGTCATCCAATGATGAGTTGGGGGGGTGGTAGAGTAACGGGCATTCAGATCAATTGTCTGGTCAGGTGAGATTGGTTACTGGGTAACTTGTTGGGCCAACGGGCAGTGAAACGGGAAATTTTCCCGTCCGTTTTTTGGGCATATTTACCTGAATGAATCCCTGATGCTCTGTGCATCACACTGGATTCAGACTGGAAAGTGGGGGGTTTTGGGGGGGTTGGGGTGCAGGGCCTATTCCCTCTCCTGTGGCCAGCAGCATAGTGCTGAGCAGCTCACTGTGCATGCAGCGATCTGTCAGTGGGGAGATTGGTGCATGTGCATTGCCCCCCCATTGCTGACCTTCCATTACTGGCCTCCCCCTCCTAGTCGCTAGCCTCCCGAACCATCCCCCATGCACTGGCCTATCGGAACCGCCCCCCCCCACCTCAAGCCAGCCCCTATCCCCTCCCACCGTGGCCAGCGTGATCACCCCTCAGTCCATCCCTCACTGATCCCATTGCAGCAGGTCCCCCGCCTTCACTCTTCCCCCAATAGGCTCTGCTCCCAGTATGCCCCACCCTTTCTAGCCTTGCCCCTTAGCACTGCCAGGTGCCAGGTGAGCAAGGCTAGGGTGACCAGTGGGCAGTGCCACCATGCCCTCTGGGAAGTGCCAGGGTGCCAGGCTGGCACCACCAGACCAAGGGGCACTTCCTCTTGCCCCTGACCTCCAGGGGGGGCCTCAATGGCTTCTGTCCCTACCTGTGGGTTAAGCATGCCTGTTCTCCTTTGGTGGGGAGCAATTGTAAACCGTGCTGGTAGGAACCTTTCCCAGGAGAGGGAAGGTGCAAGCGGGCCCCGAGACTGCTGTCTGGGCACAATAACCATATCAGAAAGTGAAATTTCAATATGCTAAGCAGCTCCAGGCTGATTTCTGGTGCGGAGCTGGTTACGCCTGGGAGACTTGCAATTGGCCAGATACTGGTTGCAAGTCCTGCTAAAGGCCCCCCGCTGATGCCTCCCAGCCCATTGCATTATCAAGCAGCACGGTGGGCTGGGATAATCCCGGCCTTTGCCTTTTAACTTCAGGCCTGACCCCAACACACCTACTGTTGGGGGTTAAAATTCAATCAATGGTTGAGTGTTGTTGGTGCTGGAGATCCTCGTGGTCTTTTCTGAAGTTAGGGGAACTCAATCTTTTCATTAACTGGTCTGTGGGATTCCTGGAATCAAACCGATTGCTTTGAAATACACAATCCTAACAGGATCTTCCCCCAAATTAATGACAGAATAGGAAAAAGAATCAAACTACGTTGTGACAACACAAAATGTTAGCAGTCTGCTGCTAGCAAGATAACATAAGAACATAAGAAATAGGAGCAGGAGTAGGCCATAACTCAGATGTTTCAAATGACAGGAAAAAGGAGAAGACTGATTTATTATATAAAACCTCACCATCTCCCAGCCTGGTTTACAGCCAGTCCTGTGTCCCTGTTTTGAAGCTTAGTCACTGTTGCAATCTGAAAAATATAGAAATAATATCCTTTAAAAGTATACTTTATAAAACATGTTTATGGTTTTGATTATCAAAATAAACAGGAATGTAATATTCTTGCTTTCGTGCATAATACCAATCTCACCCAGTCTCATTAAGGAAATGGCTTATTTTATGGAATTCATAAAAATACATTTTTCATTATATATCAATCTTGTGGTTGAATTACTTTCTGATGGGTTTCATAAATCTGTGAAGAATTCAAAGTCATTTCGTTCATAATCGTGAGTTTGTTATAATTAACAACAAAATAAGACTATTCCAGATAAGAACACAGTAAAGAGTCACTTGTGTGCACACAACACAGGGCTTCCCAAGATCAGCCTTTTATGATATCTATGAAAAACCAAGAACCTATTAAAGTAAAAAGTAACATTTGTATATTAGCCACAAGTAAAGCTTACATTAACACTGCAATGAAGTTACTGTGAAATTCCCTGAGTCACAACAGTCCAGTGCCTATTCAGTGCATTTAACCAGCACGTCTTTCAGATTGTGGGAGGAAACTGGAGCACCCGGAGGAAACCCATGCAGACACGGGGAGAATGTGCAAACTCCACACAGACAGTGACCCGACCCTGGAATCAAACCCGGGTCCCTGGCGCTGTGAGGTAGCAGTGCTAACCATTGTGCTACTCTGCCACCATCATCCAATTCAAGTGGACCTAATTGCATAATGGACAAGTTTTACAAGACTAGGCCCCCAGCACGGAGCCTCGCTCTGCAGTCGCATTTTCCAATAGACATTGCTGACCAGCCACAGATGTAGCACAGCATTTTAGCCAGTACTTTTAATGGAAACCAACTTACATATAATCAAAAATACAGGTAAATGTACTTCATGCGATGTTTCCTGAAAAAACACTCCCCACCATTCAGTACCCAAGGAAGTAAAGCACTCAGTTCTGCTTTTTGTCTCACCACTTTCTCAATAAAAGTACAAAAGGTTTTAAAGTTCTCATGCATATTTTGTGCAACGAAGGGCACTGAGCTCACACACCCCATGGCAGTGTCTATTACTCAAGTTTTGTTTACTGATCATAAATTCAATTAGCCACATCTGGATTCCCAGTTAGCAGCAAATGACTAGCGCCTTTGCTATGGAGCAAGATTACTTTGCAGAAACCTGTGTGAGACAGGAGGTATTTAATACTAATGAACTGAATTACAATCCACATCCAACGCTGCAAAGTTAATCACAGCTAGCAAGACTATATAAAGGAGTAAAGGCTGAAAAGCTAGCTTTAATGGGTCCCCACTGTGCCTCCTGCTTATATCACAAATATATTATTTGACATGTATATTAATATAACTGAAAGCATGATTCACCAAGTTCATTTCCTTTTGATACTTTAACCCAGAATTAGCACTGATGGTGTGATCTAAATTCTGGTTATATCAGGAAAAGTATCTCCAGCTGGAGCAACCCTGCCACCTTCATACTTGCCAGTGTCTCCATTTAGCTCTGTAACACAGCGAGTTGATTAACCCACAAGTTTCTTGTGGCAATGTTCCATCACATTGCTTGGGGTCTTTCAGGTGTCACATCCCCATGTAGTTCACAAGGTGGCATCCCCTTAACTCACTGAATTTTTGGATTGAGAAACACCAGCTCACTAAGTAATGTGTCCTTAGGCCTTTTCCTATGCCCTATCCAGTGATATAACAAGTAAAGGGCTTGAAATTGTTTATCAAGATAGTTTTGTACCACTTCATGTGCTAAACACACCAACATTTCTGCTTTGCTAGCAGTATTAAATAAAAATATATTAATTAAATAGCTTCCACAATGCTTAATTCTAAGAACATAAGAACATAAGAAATAGGAGCAGGAGTAGGCCATCTAGCCCTTCGAGCCTGCCCCGCCATTCAATAAGATCATGGCTGATCTGAAGTGGATCAGTTCCACTTTCCCGCTTTCTCCCCATAACCCTTAATTCCCTTGTCTGTCAAAAACCTATCTACCCGTGACTTAAATATATTTAGCGAGGTAGCCTCCACCACTTCAACGGGCAGAGAATTCCAGAGATTCACCACCCTTTGAGTGAAGAAGTTCCTCCTCAACTCCGATCTAAACTGTCCCCCCCTTATCTTGAGGCTGTGCCCTCTAGTCCTGCTGTCCTTTCTGAGCGGGAAGAATCTCTCCACCTCTACCCTATCCATCCCTTTCATCATCTTATACGTCTCAGTAAGATCCCCCATTGTCTTCCATTGAAATGATTACCGAATTCTGCAGAAATAGGGATAGCCCTTTGAACATGTTTGATCATTGTGTTGTTAAATCAGTTTGACATAAACATCCATAATTGGTGAAAGTTTACCAAAAAATGGCAGAGTGTTGATTCCAGCATGAGAAACAGAAGGCTGCACGCCAACAGCAGGGCATGTTTCTGGTCTGAACCTTATTCATTTTTATTCCCACCAGTTCCACGCCACTGTTCCCTCTGATTCACCCACCATCCAACGACATAAACAAACACTGGGGAGCTTCACATAAGCAGCTCTCCAGCACTCGTTCCACAACATTTATACCCCGGAATATTCAGCTGCCAATCCTGTCCTTCTTTTAAACAAGTGTCCGTCATTGCAAACACACCCAAATTCCACGCAAGCGTTAAGGCTCTAAGTTTATCTGTTTTGCCCGTGACACTTCTTGCATTGAAGCAGATGCACTCCAGACCTCCAGGCCCACCGAGTTCACCCTCCCCCGGATTGCTCTTCCTCTTAGGTAGCCTTGTCTTGGCCCCAAGCTCGTCCCAGTCGCTTGCCGACCTATTGTTCTGACCCCCACCCCCCGTCACATCAGTTTAAACCACTCGAACCACATTAGCAAAACTCCCAGCCAGGATATTCGTGTCCCTCCAGTTTAGGTGTAACCCGTCCTTCTTGTACAGGTGCCATCCTCTCTTGAAGACTTCCCAGTGATCCACGAATTTGAAACCCTCCCTCCAGCACCAGTCCTTTAGCCCCGTGTTCAGTTGTACAATTTCCCTGTTCCTAGCCTCACTAGCACATGGCACTGGGAGCAGTCCAGAGATTGCTACCCTAGAGGCCCTGCTTTTTAGCCTAGTACCCAACTTCCTGAATTACTCTCACAGGACCTCCCTGCACTTTCTGCCTACGTCATTTGCACCAATGTGGACAATGACGTCTGTCTGATTACCCACCCCTTTTAGGATGCTACCTACCCGCTCAGAGACATCCAGGACTCCGGCACCAGGGAGGCAGACTACCATCCTGGAGTCTCGTTCGTGCCCACAGAACCGCCTGTCTGTGTCTCTAACTATTGAGTTCCCCACTGACATTGCTCTCCTATACTCCCCCTTTTCCTTCTGAGCCACAGAGCCCGACTCCACACCAGAGACCTGGTCACCATGGCTTACCCCTGGAAGGTCAATCCCCCCCCTCCCCAAAACGGTATATTTATTTTGGAGGGGAACAACCACAGGGGATCCCTGCACTGACTGCCTCCTCCCCTCCCCTGTCCTGACTGTCCCACCCAGCTAGCTTCATTTTGAGGTGTTACCATTCCCGAAAACTGCTATCTATAACCCCCTCTGCCTCCCAAATGATCCAAAGTTCATCCAGTTCCAGCTCCAATTCCCTAAGGCGGTCTGTAAGGAGCTGGAGCTGGGTGCGCCTCCCACAGGTGAAGTTAGCAGGGTCACTAATGGTGACCCTTACCTCCCACATCCTGCAAGAAGAGCACTGAACTGCCCAAACTGCCATCCTCTCCACCCAAACTCCCAACAAGATAAGAGTGAGGAAAAGAAAAAGAAAAAACAAATCAGAAGCTTTTTCCCAGGGTGGAAGAGTCAATTACTAAGGGGCACAGGTTTAAGGTACAAGGGGCAGGGATTAAAGGAGATGTACGAGGCAGATTGTTAACACAGAGAGTAGTGGGTGCCTGGAACGTTGCCGAGGGAGGTAGTGGAAGCGGATACGATAGCGACTTTTAAGATGCGCCTTGACAAGTACATGAATAGGGTGGGAATGGAGCGATATGGCACCGGACGGGCAGGGGGTTTTAGTTAAGTCAGGCAGCATGGTCAGTGCAGGCTTGGAGGGCCGAAGGGCCTCTTCCTGTGCTGTAATTTTCTTTGTTCTTTGTCCTTTAGCCATCTACCTGATCTGGCCAACATGTGACCCCAGACCCGCAGCATTGTGGCTGACTCATAACTGCCCTCTGTAATGGCCTGGTAAGCATCATTAGAGATGAGCAGTGATGCATACATCCAATGAATTAATTAAAAAGGTTACACTCTACGCTCCTCTCATTGTCCTCTGAGATAGAATAGAGGCACCTCTTGTTGAAAGTATTAATAATTTCCTTGTTCTTATTATCTCTACTTTTGTAGTCTCCACAGATAGAAGAATTTTATCTATGTCTATTGTGTCAAATTCCTTTCACAATTTAAAAGCCGGCTATCAGGTCGCGTTCTTTCAAAGAAAGAAGCCCCAGACTATTCAGGTTTTCCTGGTAATTCTGTATTCTCCATTGTCATCATTGTGAATACTTCTGTACCTTCTTCACTGTTGCTAAATTCTTTTTATAACAGAGAGACGAGATAGAAAATAATACTCCGATTGTGGACAAATGAAAGGTCTATCCAAGTTTAACCAAACTTCTGTGCTTTTCAATTCTATTTGTTAAGAAATTAAGCCCATTCTTAGTTTGTTCATTTCTAGTTAAAGCAGCCTGCGTCACTCATGGAGTAACTGTGTGTCTATAACTCTGTATCCCTTTATTCCACTGCCACTTTTAGATGCTTAATATCCAAGCAGTATGTGACTTCCTGATATTGCTTCCAATATTCAAAGCCTCATTTTTATCGATATTGGAACTCATTACCAAATAATATGTATACTTACACGTCTATTAATGCCTTCATGTTTTCTGTTGCAGTCAAGAGGATTTGGCTGCGAAGTCAGGCAATTAGTCAACCACAGTTTCCAAAGGAACCAGTGAAAAGCTCCAGGTAGGCAGGAAACAGTTAAACTAGGTCTGTATTGCCTTAGTGCACTGTAACTGTCATATGAAGAGATCAATGATAATTTAGATTTTATTGATTAAAGAACTGTAACTTTGCAGGAAATGTTTTAAACATGCTTTATGTGGCTCACGTTGAGAGGCATGGAGAAGTGTAGAAAAAGAGTTAGTAACGGATTCTTTTGGTTTATTCAGGGTGGGATTGGGCAGGGAAAGGGTTAACAACAGTTTGTGTTGGTTTATTCGGGCAGGGAAGGGGTTAATGACAGTTTGTGTTGGTTTATTCCGGCAGGGAAGGGGTTAATGACAGTTTGTGTTGGTTTATTCCGGCAGGGAAGGGGTTAATGACAGTTTGTGTTGGTTTATTCCAGCAGGGAAGGGGTTAATGACAGTTTGTGTTGGTTTATTCCAGCAGGGAAGGGGTTAATGACAGTTTGTGTTGGTTTATTCTGGCAGGGAAGGGGTTAATGACAGTTTGTGTTGGTTTATTCCGGCAGGGAAGGGGTTAATGACAGTTTGTGTTGGTTTATTCCGGCAGGGAAGGGGTTAATGACAGTTTGTGTTGGTTTATTCCGGCAGGGAAGGGGTTAATGACAGTTTGTGTTGGTTTATTCCGGCAGGGAAGGGGTTAATGACAGTTTGTGTTGGTTTATTCCGGCAGGGAAGGGGTTAATGACAGTTTGTGCTGGTTTATTCCGGCAGGGAAGGGGTTAATGACAGTTTGTGTTGGTTTGTTCCGGCAGGGAAGGGGTTAATGACAGTTTGTGTTGGTTTATTCCGGCAGGGAAGGGGTTAATGACAGTTTGTGTTGGTTTATTCCGGCAGGGAAGGGGTTAATGACAGTTTGTGTTGGTTTATTCCGGCAGGGAAGGGGTTAATGACAGTTTGTGTTGGTTTATTCCAGCAGGGAAGGGGTTAATGACAGTTTGTGTTGGTTTGTTCCGGCAGGGAAGGGGTTAATGATGACGCGGCCTCACCTGGTTTCGGTTGTGATGTCGGCGGAAGTGACGCCATGCCGCTCGGGCGGAAGCGGAAGTGGTGTTTGTTTGGGAAGCTGATCGGCCGGAGCGGAGCGGAGCCATGTCCAGCCTGGAGAGTATCCTTCCCGCGGCGGCGGCGGCGGCGGCGGCGGCGGGGGGGGCGGGGCACGGCCCCGGTACCACCCGCACCCCGGTACCACCCGCACCCCGGTACCGGTACCACCCGCACCCCGGTACCGGTACCACCCGCACCCCGGGCCCCCCGGCACTGTGTCCACCTCACCCCCAGACCCTCCCCCCCGGTGCCGTTGTGGCTCCGAATCCGGAAATAGCTGGGGTGGGGGGGTGATAGGGAGCCCCCGGGTGGGGGGTGGGGGGTATGTGGTATGGTGCCCCCTGGGTGTAGATGGGGGTGGGGGGGTTGATAGGGACCCCCCCTGGGTGTAGATGGGGGTGGGGGGGTTGATAGGGACCCTCCCCTGGGTGTAGATGGGGGTGGGGGCGGTTGACAGGGACCCCCCCCCCCCCCCCGGGTGTAGATGGGGGAGATGTCAGGCAGCCCCACAGGAGGGGGTGTAGGAGGGTGACAGTCGGTGCCTCTGGGTGTTGTGGGTGTGGGGTCGCCTCCATTTGGACCTAGTGTGGATTGGCAGGAAGAGAGCATCCCCAGTGGTGGGATTGGGGTGGAGCTGCCCTGCTGGGGTGGGGGGGGGGGGGAGGGTGGTTCTCTGGCACAAAGGTGGCAGCACCTCAGGTACAGAATTCGGGATCGCAGCCACATGGGTGCAGGTGGGTGTTGGGGCAGCGGATCTTTGGGCGTCAAAGTGGATGGGGTTGTAAACAACAGGTATGGAGCATGGGAGAGTGGCAGCCCCTCAGGTCAGAGGGGGAGGGAGGTTTACACTGAAGTCCCTCTGGGTGTTGAGGGTGTGGAGCAGTCCTGAGGGCTGAGTGCAGAGTAACCTTCATTCAGGTGTGTAGGTTGTCAGAGGTGCAGCACTCCCAGTAGGGTGGCCCCCTCTGGGACTCTGCTGGTGATGGCACCAGTTTCTGCCCATATGATCCACCTACAGGCCAGGTTGTGTTAGTGGGGCTGGTTCACCTTAACTGTCCTGTTTAAAAGTAAATGGCACTCACTGGGTCTGATGGGTTTGACAGGAGGCAGTCTGTTGCTGACTTCATTTGGAATCACTCACAGCGCTAGTTCAAATATCTCCCCCTTTGCATCCAGCCAGCTGTGTGGCATTCAGTTCTTTTTTTAGCGACAGTGCAAACTAATCCCTGGGTGCTTTCAGAGTCGTGATGTGGAGATGCTGGCATTGGACTGGGGTAAACACAGTAAAAAATCTCACAACACCAGGTTAAAGTAAACCAAGTTTCTCAAGTTTCCTGTTCTTGACGTTTGCTACCAAATAAACCTGTTGGACTTTAACCTGGTGTTGTGAGATTTCTAACTGTGCTTTCAGAGTGTCAACGGAATGGTATGTTTTTTGTGCAGGCATGTTTAGAAGCATGTTTTTATTTCAATGTAGAACGTATGATGTAGTTATCACCCATGTCTCTACTCTGGTACCTATTATGTTAAAGCACTTCCAGTATTTTAGTTATTGTGTAACCCCCACTGCTCTCCCTCACCTTCCTCACCCATAACATAAATCCAAAATGGAAAGAGTGAAAATTGAATATATGATTTTCAGAAGGCGTTTGACAAAGTACCTCACAAGAGGTTATTGCAGAAGGTCGAGGGACATGGAGTTGGGGGTAGGGTGTTAGCGTGGATAGAGGATTAGTTGTCAAATAGGAGGCAGAGAGTGGGGGTCAACGGGTGCTATTCGGATTGGCGGATGGTGACTAGTGGAGTGCCCCAGGGGTCGGTGCTGGGGCCTCAGCTTTTTACCATTTATATAGATGATCTGGAGGAGGGAACCGAGTGTAGGGTGTCGAAATTTGCTGATGACACCAAGATTGGGGGAACGGCAAATTGTGCGGAGGGTGTGGAGAGTCTGCAGAAGGATCTAGATAGGCTGGGCGAATGGGCCAGGAAATGGCAAATGGAATTTAATGTTGGCAAGTGTGAGGTGGTCCACTTTGGTAGGAAGAATGGTAGGAAGGACTATTACTTACGGGGCGAAAAACTGCAGCAGGCGACGGTGCAGAGGGACCTCGGGGTCCTTGTGCATGAGTCGCAAAAACCCAGCTTGCAGGTGCAGCAGGTGGTCAGGAAGGCGAATGGGATGCTGGCCTTCATAGCGAGGGGGATTGAATATAAAAGTAGGGAGGTCTTGCTGCAGCTGTATAGGGCATTGGTGAGGCCGCAGCTGGAGTACTGTGTGCAGTTTTGGGTGCCGCACCTGCGCAAAGATATTTTGGCCTTGGAGGGAGTGCAGAGGAGGTTTACTAGGCTGATACCGGAGTTGAGGGGGTTGAGCTATGAGGAGAGGCTGAATAAAGTGGGCTTGTACTCGTTAGAGTTTAGAAGAATGAGGGGAGATCTCATTGAGACGTATAAGATGATGAATGGGATGGATAAGATAGAGGTGGAGAGACTCTTCCCGCTCAAAAAAGACAGTAGGACTAGGGGGCACGGCCTCAAGATAAAAGGGGGGCGGTTTAGAACGGAGTTGAGGAGGAACTTCTTCACTCAAAGGGTGGTGAATCTCTGGAATTCTCTGCCCGTTGAAGTGGTGGAGGCTGCCTCGCTAAATATTTTTAAGACGCGGGTTGATGGGTTTTTGATAAGAGAGGGGATTAAGGGTTATGGGGAGAAAGCGGGAAAGTGGAACTGAGCAGCGACAGATCAGCCATGATCTTATTGAATGGCGGGGCAGGCTCGAAGGGCTAGATGGCCTACTCCTGCTCCTATTTCTTATGTTCTTATGATGAGTGGGAAACCTTATCAACTGGAGTTGAGTTTTGTGAAGAATGATATTTGAATCTGTTAATGTGCTTATGCACTCGGTTACAGCTTAAGCCATCAATCATTGGCTGTAGCATTCTCCATTTGTGTTTTATTGTCTGATCCCAAATACTTGCCTGTATGTCAAAAACAGGTCACCTGCCTGATAAGTAGCATGTTCTATTTCACAGAATGATTTCAAACAGAAAATGTTGGAAAAACCTCAGCAGGTTTGACAACATCTGTAAAAGAATAGAGCTAACATTCCAAGTCTGGATGATCCTTTGTCAGAGCTGAAAACAATATTTGTTTAGTTCACAATGCTGATTTGCAGAAACGGACAGCAGGGGATTTGAGAGAAATCTTTGTATCCTCACTGGCTACACGGGATGTCCCAGAGGATTGGAGAATAGCCAATGTTGTTCCTTTGTTTAAGAAGGGTAGCAAGAAGAATCCAGGTAATTACAGGCTGGTGAGCCTTCCATCAGTGGTAGGGAAATTATTGGAGATGATTCTTCAAGACAGGATTTATTCCCACTTGGAAATAAGTGGATGTATTAGTGAGAGGCAACATGGTTTTGTGAAGGGAGGTCGTTCAAGTTGTGATTCCAAACGAAGTCAGCAACAGACTGCCTCCTGTCAGACTCAGGTAAACACCTAGCACAGGTAGTGCTGTCTACCTTTTAGACAGGTCAGTTTAGGGGGACCAGCCCCAATAACAGCAAACTTGATTGGGTTTTTCAAGGAAGTGAGGAAGATGATTGATGAGGGTAGGGCAGTGGATGTTGTCTACATGGACTTCAGTAAGGCCTTTGACAAGGTCCCTCATGGCAGACTGGTGCAGAAGGTGAAGTCGCATGGGATCAGAGGTGAGCTGGCAAGGTGGATACAAAACTGACTTTGTCAAAGAAGACAAAGGGTAGGAGTGGAAGGGTGCAGTTCTAAATAACGGGCTTTTACAAGTGGTGTTCTTCAGGGATCAGTGCTGGGACCTTTGCTGTTTGTAATATATATAAATGATTTGGAGGAAAATGTAACTGGATTGATTAGTAAGTTTGCAGATGACACAAAGGTTGGTGGATTTGCGGATAGTGATGAGGACCATCAGAGGATACAGCAGGATATAGATCAGTTGGAGGTTTGGGCAGACAGATGACAGGTTAACCTGGACAAATGTGAGGAAATGCATTTTGGAAGGTCTAATACAGATAGGAAATATACAGTAAATGGCAGGACCCTTAGGATTATTGATAGGCAAAGGGATCTGAGTGTACAGGTACACAGGTCAGTGAAAGTGGTAATGCAGGTGGAGAAGGTAGTCAAGAAGGCATACGGCATGCTTGCCTTCATCGGCCGGGGTATTGAGTTTAAAAATTGGCAAGTCACGTTTCAGCTTTATAGAACCTTAGGCCGCACTTGGAATATAGTGTTCAATTCTGGTCGCCACACTATCAGAAGGATGTGGAGGCTTTGGAGAGGGTACAGAAAAGATTTACCAGATGTTGCCTGATATGGAAGGCATGAGGAGAGGTTGGAGAAACTTGGGTTATTCTCACTGGAGTGATGGAAGTTGAGGGGAGACCTGATAGAAGTCTACAAGGTTATGAGAGGCATGGACAGAGTGGACAGTCAGAAGCTTTTCCCCAGGGTGGAAGAGTCAATTACTGGGGGGTCACAGGTTTAAGGTGCGAGGGGCAAGGTTTAAAGGAGATGTACGAGGCAGATTTTTTTACAGAGTAGTGGGTGCCTGAAACTCGTTGCTGATGGAGGTAATGGAAGTGGATACGGGAGTGACTTTTAAAGGGCGTCTTGACAAGTACATGAATAGATGGGGATAGAAGGATATGGTCCCCAGAAGAGTAGGGGGTTTTAGTTAAGTCGGACAGCATGGTCAGTGCAGGCTTGGAGGGCTGAAGGCTGTAATTTTGTTTGTTCTTATAGCAAGCTAAGAAAATCTGCCGCTGCAGACCAGTAGCCACCAAGCCAAGAAAACATAGGCAGATATCCTTAACTTGATCTGCTACGGATTACCAACCATCGTAAAATAAGCGAATGGAATCACTTGAACGTTTTCAAATTCACTTCAGTGGTTGCGATGTTTTCCAGCAAAGTCAGTTAATATTTCTCAGGAAACACACAAGAAATATGGATTGGACAACACTCATTGGGATCAGAATTGGAGTTCGGCTTTCTTTCTGGAGCTGGTAATTTTTTGTCTTGTCAGGATTCCCCAAGTTGTGTGTGGGCAGTTAATGCTTCACACTGCTACTGTGCGCAGCTTGCCCCCTGACTGCTTGTCTCTGATGCTTCGCAACATCTCGCTGACATTCTGCAACTTGTACATTCGTAAAGTTAAGAATTTGCTGAACCAAAACGTTGAACGTTTGGGCTGTGCAAGAGTCATTGCCATCTCAAAATGTGCATCATTAACCTGTCTGTATTTGGTTCTTCTGCATCACGGGAAAGTAATGGTCATATTGGTGGGCGGCACAGTGATTAGCACTGCTGCCTCACAGCACCAGGGACCTGGGTTCGATTCCTGGCTTGGGTGACTGTGTGGAGTTTACACGTTTTCCCCATGTCTGCGTGGGTTTCTTCTGGGTTTCTCCCACAGTCTGAAAGATGTTCTGATTAGGTGCATCAACCTGAACAGGCGGTGAAGTGTGGTGATTAAGGGAATTTCACAGTAACTTCATTGCAATATTAATGTAAGCTTTACTTTTATGATACCCCACATGCCAAATAAAGTGCTAATCTTGTGAGCTGATATTCAGTTTATAGCTGTGAACCACTGAGGGGGTCAGCTAGCATTTGCCAAATGTGTTTCGAGAGCCATACAATTTTTGTTCATTTTTGGGATGTGGGTGTTGCTGGCAAGGTAAACCTTTATTGCTTATCCGTAATTGCCCTTAAGAGTATTTAGATTACATTCCAATTGTTTCATGTCTGTTTTAGCTCTGAGAGACAAAACAGTATAGTCTTTCAGGAGAAAGGTATTACACTTTGAAATGCGAACTAATGACATGTTCAAACTCTGCATTGTTGTTGGATGCAACTTACTGAAGACAGCGACTGTTAATTGAACAGGACTTCAGGAAATGTGCTTATTCTGTCCGAAATGTGTGTTAACTATTGTCTTGGAGTATGTTATCAAACCTGCCATAACTATTTCACAATTGTTGATCGTGTTTTTGAGCAGATAATTTTAATGAGAACGGACTACCCGTTTTTACCTGCAGCAATTAAATTGGAGTTCAGTTGACTGTCTAATGTGTATTGGGGCCTAAGTGATTTTTAACAACAGCCTGGCTTTGGGAATGACGCCAGGCACAAGGCAGTCCATCATGTGATTTGTGAATTATCCATGCCCCTCCCTGGTGGTTTCCGATGTCATCGGAATGTTTCACTCAGATTATTTCCTGGTACTGTTTCCCTGATCTTCAGGAAATTCTGACACTTTTTATGACTTCCCTATTTAGGAAGGATTCTAAATTGTTTTACATTCTTGCCATGTTTTTGCTCCCCAACAAAAATAGAAAGGTGGTTTAGCTGAAAAATGAAATGTTGGAAAGGCACTTGGGGGTTTTAAAGTTTTTAAAGATTCTTTTAAAGTTAAAGTTTATCGTGTAGCAAGTAGACTTACATTAACATTGGAATGAAGTTACTGTGAAAATCCCCTAGTTGCCACATTCCGGCACCTGTTCGGGGGTGACATGGTGGCACAGTGGTTAACACTGCTGCTTCATAGCACCAGGTACCCGGGTTCGATTCCCGGCTTGAGTCACTGCCTGTGTGGGTTTCCCCCGGGCGCTCCGGTTTCCTCCCACAGTCCAAAAGACATGCTGTCATGCAGCTGGTAAATTGCCTGTAGTAACTTACATTTATCCAGCACCTTGTAAGTAATAAAAGATGCTGAGGTGTTTCCCAGGATTATTATAAAACACAGCTACATAGGGAGGTTAGTTCAGATAACCAAAAGCTTGCTCAGAAGTTTTAAGGAGTGATTATATTCCAGAGCTTGGGACCTAGGAAACTGAAGGCATAGCCACCAATGGCAGAACAGATCAATTTGGAAATGCTGAGTGGGTCAGATTTGGAGGAACCTAGTGTGGAACAGAGATATTCGGATCAGGAGCATCTGATACTGCTTTACGTATTGAGTTAGTTACTGGGGATGTTCCATGGGACATGTTAGAGATGTGCCGGGGGTATTTGAACCTTGGTTGATGTGTTGAATCAATATCCACTGGTCCCCACTAGAAAGTGTATCAATGTCGGTGTTAAAAACCGAACCATGTTCATTACCTCCTGGAGTTGAATGTTTTGACACAATTCACTATACTCGTACAGAAATCAATGAAGTGTAAATGATAGCACCCACGTGGGCACAGTACCCACACCAAGTAAATCTGCCTCTGCCTGGGCGCAGGGTGAAAAAGTCTCATCAGAAAATACAACAAAAGAGAAAAGCTAAGGAAAAATTTTTTAAAGAGCTTGATACTCTGCAGTTGAACATGCCGTGCCCTCTATATTGCCATGACATTCTAAACGTATTGTTTAATATGGCAATACTTAAACGTTCAATGTTTATTACATAAAGTGCATACAATTTGTAAAAATAGGTTTACCAGAATGTATAACATTTTCTTCCTGGTTTCTCCTCATATTTATTATGCCACAGCGTTAAGTCTGATCTTTTTTGCCCTGAACTATTGGGGTAATCAGAACAAAATCTAGAGTCAGGGATCATGTTGAACTTGTATAAGACACTAGTTAGGTCTCATCTGGAGCGCTGCATCCAGCCCTGGGCACCCTGCTTGAGGAAGTTGGAGAGACCACAGAGGAGATTCACAAGAATGACTCCAGGGATTAAGAACTGTAACTATGAGGGTAGATGAGAGAGGATGGGACTGTGAGACCATGGAGAAAAGCAGGCTGAGAGGAGATTTGATAGAGGCATTCAAGACTCTAACATGTTTGGACAGGGTAAATAGTGAGAAACTGTTCCCACTCAAGATCAAGAACAAATTCAAAATAATTCACAAAAGGATACAAGTAATGGGTGAAATTTGTTTCCTCAGCGAGTGGTTGGAGTCTGGAGTGTATTTCCTGAGGGGGTTGTGGATGTGGGTTCAATCAAGGTATTCAAAAGAGAATAAGATTGCTGTGTGAAAGGAAAGAATGTGGAAGGTCATGGGGGATAGCACAGGAGTGGGAGAAGGTGCAGTGTTGTTGCAGAGTCAGTGCAGACAGGTCTCCGGCACTGTAAAGGTACTCTGATCAATGAGATGCAATTCAGACCTTTGCTGTTGATGATTGGGTGAAGCAAAAATGATTTTTGTAATGGTTTGTGAAGGCTAAGAGATGAATTTGTTTTTCAATTTTCCTTCTCTCTCCTGAAGCTGCTAAATCGTGCTGGGATTGCTTCACAACTCCAGTCCAGTTGTTCTTTGATGTGAATCATCGATAAATGTTTCACAGCTGGGTTCTTTTCTAATCTAAAAGAGCATTGTACATTATTTTAAGGTAATTCTTGGCGTAGTAATTTTTTCATATTGCATCTGGTCCTGCTGACATGTCGTTAAGCTGATACGATGGGCAATGTGTAATGGAGATTGCACAAACCTGTTAGACCAGCCAAGGGGATAGCTGAAAAGTTGCAAACTACTTTGTTCAGCCCATTTGTGTGGAAAATAGTCGATACGATACTTTTACTGATTACCTAAAACTGAATGACTTACCAAGTTATTTATTTAGTGCTTTTAAATTTATTCGTTATCTCCTTGATATCTACAGTAAAAAAAGTAGTCTGGTTAAAAGTTTCAGTGTCTGTTTGGTCTGAATGAAATTAATTTTCTGTTTCGAACAGATGTGCTGGGGATTATCAGATAACTTGAATGGCAGAGCAGATTTGATGGGCCAAATGGCCTTTATATTCTGAGGGTTATATTGAATATTAGCAATATATTCATTAGTTGACCTTGAAGCACTTGGCAATCCCAGCTGCAGTAAATATTAAATCAGGATGGGTTTTTTTGTACCATTATTCAGCTGGTAAATGCTGTTTTCAGGTGACAGTTGCCATTTTAGACGATACATCCTTAACATATCTTTCCAGAGCACCTGTTCAACCTTAAGTTTGCTGCAAAGGAACTTTCCAGAAGTGCCAAAAAATGCGACAAAGAAGAAAAAACAGAAAAAGCCAAAATCAAAAAGGTAATTAATTCCCTGTGTTTGTGTAAAGGCCAGCAGAGGAGGAAAGATTTGATTCTTTTTCAACATTAGATTTATTATTGTCGTATGTATTGGTATACAGTGAAAAGCATTGTTTCTTGCACCATGTGCAGACAAAGCATACTGTTCATAGAGAAGGAAAGAAGAATGTGCAGATGTAGTGTTACAGTCATAGCTAGGGTGAGAGTAGATGTTTCTAAAAACATAGAACAAGAGTAAAATATAGAATTAAAGGGTATGCTGGGGACAGCTCACAAGAAGTCACCTTACTCCGGCACCATAATGTACAGCACTGAGCTGGTCAAGTTTGTTGCTATTTAACTGTGATGCTGAAAGACTGCCCTTGGCTTGTACATTTCCCTCCAGCCCCCATTCCGCTCCCTCCAATACATTTCACTCCGGTTATACATTACCTCCTGGCTTTCTTCACCAATGGTGGTATTTTCAGCTGATCAAAATTTGAACATCTGGCACCTCACATCAGATGATTCCCCATCCCCATCTCTCAGAAACATGAGATTGGATGACGGATACTCCATGGAATGCAAACAAGCATAAGGCAGTTGTTTAAATTTTCTAACCACTGCTGTCTCCTAATGGTCAACAGTTATTAGGATTCCTGTGGTTTTGGAGCCACTTGCATGAACTGAATGACTGCTCTTTATTGTTTCAAACAGATTTCTTTTGGGAAATTAGATTTGTCAAACTTTCATTCTTTTCCCTGCTGTGTGTCCTTATCGCGAGCTTGACTGTCTGCTAACTGAGCATCTCCTTCTGGCAAATTCTTTGACCATTACTGTAAGCCTATGGAGATATCAGTTGTGTTCCATTATAGAATCAAAAGAATCCCTACAATGCAGAATGAGGCCATTCGGCTCATCGGGCTGCACCAATAACAATCCCACCCAGGCCCTATTCTTGTAACCCTACATATTTACCCTGCTAGTCCCCTTGACACTCAGGCAATTTACCATGGCCAGTCAACAGCTTTAGAGTGTGGGAGAAAACTGGAGCACCCGGAGGAAACCCATGCAGACACAGGGAGAATGTGCAAACTCCACACAGTCACCCAAGACTGGAATTGAATCCAGGTCCTTGACGATCTGAAGTAGCAGAGCTAACCACTGTGTCATTGTGCTGACCTATTAGCCTGTTCGAAATGGCATCCTTCTAAGTTCCACAAGACTGTAGGAAGATTGAAGCTGGTACAGGGTTGAGTGCGGGTCTGTTTATAGATGGAACCTGCTGAGGTTTCTCTTTTTCTCAGTGCAATGCATATGTTAGGTGTTCGTCATTCAAGATGAAAGAGATATATTTTTATTTAACTTAATTTAGCTGTGGTGATGGTGATGAGTCACAGTTGATTTAAGAGCCGCAATATATTTGCCAATGACTTTCTTCCACGTAAAAACAAGCTGATACGTCAAAGCCAGTATTTTTCTCAGTTTCTCTCAGGAAGATGATTAGTGTAAATAATTAACAGCAGTTCTTTTGCAGTTCAAATAATAAACTTCTGAAGGTGTAAGATTTGCAAAATAAACCAGGTAGGCAGATAGCATATCTGCTGCACTGATTTACGTAGATTTTCTTTGCAATTGAGATGACCTTGTAGGATCTATAATAGTGATTTTTAGGCTGCAGTCTAACATTTACTTGTAATTCATCTGTTAGTTTTTCATGCAACTGATCTAATAGAATGCTTATTCTTCCATTAGAGTTAGAGAATACGACAGAACTGGTACCAATTCCAAGCAGCAATGACAGTAATAGTTTCGGGTCAATCCTTGGATAGTGCTACATTAACAGATGTTTTGCATATAAAGCTGTGGGATGTCTGAGGTAGATTCTTTACTCAGAGAGTGGTTGGGGTGTGGAATACACTGCCTGCTGTGATAGTGGAATCGGACACTTTAGGAACTTTCAAACGGTTATTAGATAGGCACCTGGAGCACACCAGAATGATCTTGGGATTGGACATAGCTCGGCACAACATTGAGGGCCGAAGGGCCTGTACTGTGCTGTAATGTTCTGTTCTTTTGTGAAATAAGGACAGTGGTTATCCATAACCCCATGTTAATTTTATCAACAAAGCTTGACTTCCTGTGGATGTTAACACGTCTGGTGATTCTTATGTTATATGATTGCTTCTAGGCAATTCAGAAAGGTAATATGGAAGTAGCAAGAATACACGCAGAGAATGCAATCCGGCAAAAGAACCAGTCCATTAACTTTCTGCGAATGAGTGCCAGAGTGGATGCGGTGGCAGCACGGGTTCAGAGTGCAGTTACAATGGGCAAGGTACGGACCTTTCTGACCAATTTCCAAGTTAGCAAATTTAGATGTGAGCCAGTAGAAAATATTTCAAACTATATTTAACCGGCACGTGCATTCCATTCTTGAGTATCAGCAGTAACAGTCTTGTACCTGCACATAACAGCTTTCCATTGAGAAGTGATCCCACCTTGGTGTTTCTATAATGAATCTGCCGATGTTAAATTATGTGCACCTTTTACATGGTTTCCTCTGGTTTCGACCATTTCTGTAAGGTTTCATGAGCCACTTTACTGAAGCAGCCCTAATTGTAACCTCAAATTACTTTTCCTGGTACAGTCTGGGTCCACATGTCTGACCATGTTAGTCTTGTGCGACACTTCTGCACCATTCTCCAGGTAAATGGAACTGCATCATGTGGTTCCACTCTGACCTGTCATGATGTGACCAGAGTATGTCCAGCAATAAGGTCTTTTCCTCGCCCTCCATGCTACATCCATGTGCATTGATCTTATACTTCTCCATTTCCTTATTTACATGTTGCCTTTTGACAGTGTTGTTTGTACACATGGGGCCAGATACTACACGTATTCTGGAAACCCCGAGCTTTTCAGCTCTTTCATGACCTATCTCACTGCATCGTCAGACCGTCTACAACCCAATTTAGATGAGCTACAGTTTCCTCCAATTCTTCTTAATTAATGCTCAATAAATGTGTGGGCCAGCAATGCCTAATTGCCCTCGATGATCAGTTAAAAGTTAACCACGTTGCTGTGGAACCAAAGTCACATGTATGCCAGACCATGTATGGACTGCAGTTTTTTATGGCTAACACGAGGGGACATAGCTTTAAATTGAGGGGTGGTAATTATAGGACGGATGTCAGAGGTAGGTTCTTTACTCAGAGGGTAGTAAGGGTGTGGAATGCCCTGCCTGCAGCAGTTGTGAACTTGCCAACTTTAAGGGCGTTCAAATGGTCTGTGGATAGGCATATGGATAACATTGGAATAGTTTAGGTTAGAGGGTCATTAGATTGGTTCCGCTGGTTGGCGCAACATCGAGGGCCAAAGGGCCTGTACTGCGCTGTAATGTTCTATGATTTCCTTCCCTAAAGGATGTGATGGAACCAGATAGGTTTTTACAACAATCAACAATGGTTTCATGGTCATTATTAGACTTCTAATTCCAGATTTGTATTGAATTCCAATCTGGACATCTGCTATGGAGGGATTCGAACCCAGGTTCCCAGGGCATCACTCTGGACTAGTCATCCATTGCTAATACCACTGCACCACTTCCTCCCCTAGTTTGCTAACAGGAAGAATGTAGGTATTGTTTTCAGCACTCTCGCAAACTATACACCCTTCACACAAATTCTAACCTCCTGGCCAGTGTATCTGGCTAAACTAAACATTTTACAAGATCTCCATTCAAAACACTCCATCTGCTCTATTATTAAATCTGCCTGCCTCCACCTCCACGATAATGTCTGCTGGAACCCCTCATCCATTTCTTAGTCACCCACAGACCGGATTATTACAATGCTTGCCTGCTCGATCTCCCATCCTCCACTCTCCATGAACTCCAGTTCATCTGAAACTACGTTGCTGGTATTCTTTTCCTTACTAAGATCCACTCACCCATCACCCGTGCCCTTGCTCAGCTGCTTTGGTTCTATTCCTTCAGTGCCTCAAAACAAAATTTCCAATCTTCATGTATGATTCCTTTCATTGTTTTCCACATTTTTATTCCAGTAACTGCCTCCAACTGCGGCACAGTGGTTAGCACTGCTGCCTCACGGCTTGAGTCATTTTCTGTGCGGAGTCTGCAGCCCTTCCCATGTTTGTGTGGGTTTCCTCTGGGTGTTCCGGTTTCCTCCCACAGTCTGAAAAATATGCTGGTTAAGTGCATTGGCTGTGCTAAATTCTTCCTCAGTGTACCCGAACAGGCGCTGCAGTGTGGCAACCAGGGCATTTTCACTAACTTCATTGCGGCGTTAATGCAAGCCTACTTGTGACAATAATAAATAAACTAAAGGTAATCTTTCTTAAATTCTTTGTTCTTCTGATATTTCTCTTGTGCATCCCCTCTCACTTCGTTCAATCTTTGGCAGCCACATCTTTAAGCCCAATACCTGATGTTCTGGAACATTCTCTCTAAAAAGCTCTGTCTCTGCACATGCCTCTGTTCCTTTAAGAACCATCACCCTATCTTCACTCACTGCATTGATTTACAGTTTGGCAATGCCTTGATTTTGAAAATTCTCATCCACGTGATCAAATCTCTCTGGGGTTTTGCCCTCCCGATCTCTATAAGCTCCTTCGGTTCCAAAGTCTCTCGGCTCCCCATTTCTTCAGCTGCCTGGCCCTAAGATCCAAACTGCCTTCCCTCTCCACATTGACCTCTCTATCTCTCTTCCTTCAGTTGATCTTAAAATGTTTCTTTTTGACCAAGCTTTTCAGCCTTAATGCCCCTCAGTGGCTCTAGGTCAAATTGTTTGATAACTCTCTCCTTTGATGTGCCTCAGGATATTATATAATGTTAATTGCACTTTGTAAACATTTAAAACCCACTCTGTTAAGATTATTGTCCATCTTTGCTAATATGCCCTCGTAAAGATCAGGATCTGTTTATCTATTTCCCCTCTATGAAACACGTTAGGAACATTATCTACATTAATGATGCCATGCGCGTGCAAACTTTGTGTCTTCCAACTCATGTAATGTGGTGAGGGCAGCAGGTAATGTGTGTTAGTTTGTAGAATACAGAATTTGTCCCTAGTGCGTCAGATACCCTGAGCCTAACTATTTTGTCACAAGTAGAAACAGTTCAAACTATATTGAGGAGTAGTTCTTATTTAAGCTTGCTTCCCTATTACGATTGCCACGATCATAAAGGGCATCAACTGTGCAAGTCTGACTGTCTTGCTGGGGCAACACAACAAAATACTGCAAAAATCACTCAGATATCAGATGTAAGCAATCCCCAGTTAAATGAAGATGATCAGCATCCACGTATTCCTTCACTCTCTTATTTAACACAGTCGGAGGTTTGGCATCAGTGGTACTAGTATATAATGTTGCAGCATCTTCAATAACAAAAAAGGCTGTTGTATCAGACTAGGTTTCCACTTGCGATGCAAGTTTGTTTAACCTGTAACTATAAAATGTTTATTAGTGTCACAAGTAGGTTTACATTCATACTGTAATGAAGTTACTGTGAAAGTACTTTAGTCGCCACACTCCGGTGCCTGCTCAGGTACACTGAGGAAGAATTTAGCGTGGCCAATTCACCTAGACTGCACGTCTTTGGAGGAAACCGGAGAACCTGGAGGAAACCCACACAGACGCAGGGAAAATGTGACAAACTCCACACAGACAGTGACCCAAGCCGCAAATCAAACCCGGGTCTCTGGCGCTGTGAGGCAGCAGTGCTAACCACTGTGCCACCGTGTGACACAAGCTAATCCCTCACATTGTGTATGTTCATATAAAGGATGTTTTAATGGGGTATTGGGTAGCAGTTTTATTGCATAGAAGGATTATGACTATGAATTATTTTCTGTTTAGCCAAATTGTCACTTTTTGTTTTAGGTAACCAAATCTATGGCAGGAGTTGTCAAATCCATGGACATCACCTTGAAAAGCATGAACCTGGAAAAGGTACCACCTAACCAAAATGATAAGAATTTAAAACCTAGTCCCTTCTCCTTTTGAAATGTCTCAAAGAAGGTCAACTCTTAGTTCTTAATTTGGCCTGCATTCAACCAATGAGACTAGAGATATTTTCCCTTCAGTTGCTCAGATTCTCGTTGGAAGTTGATGAATCCCAGAAGAGTGGGACTGTCTCACAAGACACTGGTTAGACCACACCTGGAGCACTGAACACTTTTGATTCACTTACCTAAGGAAAGATATACTGACATTGGATGCAGTCTGGTAAAGATTCACTCGGTTGATCTGACTGGAGGGATTTTCTTATGAAAGGTTGAATAGGTTGAGCCTGCACTCATTGGAGTTGAGAAGAATGAGAGGTGACCTTATTGAGTCACGTAGGATTCTCTGGGGGCACGACACTAGACGCTGAAAGGTTGTTTTCCCTTATGGGAGAGTCTAGGGCCAAGGGCATAATTTCAGAGTAAGGGATGGTCCATTTCAGATTACTGAGAGGGTAGTGAACCTGTGGAATTCTTTATTGCAGAGAGCTGTAGAGGTTGGGTCGTTAACTGTGTTCAAGGCTGAGATAAAATTGACAAAGAAATCAAGGTTATGGGCAGAAGGCAGGAAAGTGAAGTTGAAGGTTATTATAATATCAGCTCAGTCATGATCTCATTGAATGGGAGAGCAGACTCAATGGGCTGAATGGCCTGCTTCTGCTCCTTGGTCTAATGGTCCCACCACATAACTGTCAAAAGAAAATCTGTGCTCCATCAGACATGATATTTATTCACATTTCCCATAACATGCCCCTGAAAAAAATGACATTTTTAACACAAGGATAAAGATTAGCCTAGGTGATGACGTTGATATAATTTGGCTGCAAACTGGGTTAATAAAATTACTGTAAATATTCAAATTTACTTAAATAGAATTGGAAGGAGGGAACCCTCCCTCAATATAATTTGGGCATTAATAAAACCTTTCACTCAGCCAAAATTAGGTTGGCTTTGAGTTCTAGATTCATTACAATTGAACCTTTTAAAATGTTTTCATTCCTTTTTCTGATAGGTTTGCTAATATTTGTTTTTTATGCTTCACAAACATTGGGACAAATTCTCGAATCCATTATCAAGAACTTTATAGCAGAGCATTTAGAAAGCAGTGGCAGGATCAGACAGAGTCAGCATGGATTTATGAAGGGGAAATCATGCTTGACAAGTCTGTTGGAATTCTTTGAAGATGTGACTAGTAGAGTTGATAAAGGGGAGCCAGTCGATGTGGAAAATTTGGACTTTCAGAAAGCATTTGACAAAGTCCCACATAAGAGATTATCATGCAGGATTAAAGCACGTGGGATTAGAGGAAGTTTATTGGGATGGATAGAAAACTGGTTGGCAGAGAGGAAACAAGGAGAAGGAATTAATGGGTACTTTTCAAATTGGCAGGCTGTAACTGTGGGGTGCCACAGGGATCGGTGCTGGGACCCGAGCTATTCACAATATAAATGATTTGGATAAGGGAACAAAATGTAACATCTCAAAGTTTTCAGATGATACTAAGTTGGGTGGGTGGGTGAACTGTGACAAGGATGCAGAAATCCTTCAGAATGATCTGGACAGGTTGGGTGAGTGGCTAATCAATAGCAGATGCAGGATAATTTGGATAAGTGTGAGGTTATTCACTTTGGAAGCAAAAACAAGAAGGCAGATTACTACCTGAATGGTTATAAATTGGGAAAGGGGAGTGTGCAGAGGGACCTGGGTGTCCTTGTGCACCAGTCACTGAAGGTAAGCGTGCAGGTGCAGCAGGCGGTAAAGAAGGCAAATGGTATGTTGGCCTTCATTGCAAGAGGTTTTGAGTACAGGAGCAGGGATGTGTTGTTACAATTATACAGGGGCCTTGGTGAGGCCACACCTAGAGTATTGTGTGCAGTTTTGGTCTCCTTTTCTGAGGAAGGATGTTCTTGCTCTCGAGGGAGAGCAATGAAGGTTTACCAGGCTGATTCCGGGGATGGTGGGACTGATGTATGAGGAGAGATTGACTGGGTTAGGATTGTTTTCGCTGGAGTTCAGATGAATAAGGGGGGGAATCTCATAGAGACTTATAAAATTCTAACAGGGCTAGACAGGGTATGTGCAGGGAAGATGGTTTGAATGGTGGGGGTTCCAGAACCAGGTGTCACAGTCTGATGATTCAGGGTAGACCACTTAGGACGGAGGTGAGGAGACATTTCTTCACCCAGAGAGTGGTGAGCCTGTGGAATTCATTCCTATAGGAAGTAGTTGATGCCAAAACATTGAATGTATTCAAGAGGCAGCTGGATATAGCACTTTGGGGTGAATGGGATCAAAGGTTGTGGGAAAAAGCAGGATTAGGTATTGAGTTGGACAATCAGTCATGATCGTTATGAATGGCAGAGCAGGCTCGAAGGGCCAAATGGCCTCCTTGCTGCTCCTATCTTCTAGGTTTCTATATAAATGACTTACACATAGATATTTATTTATATTTTTTAAATTGTGTGGGAACTAGATGCTTAACTTCCAAGATTTTAGGTTCACCCTACCTCCACAACCCCCACCCCCCACCAGGGGTATAAATTATTCATTTTGCCTCCTTGAAGACAGTAGGGTATTGCCAATGTTATCGAATGGTCAGAAAACCTTTGTGTCCATAATCATAGAATCCCTAATGTAGAAGGAGGTGAGATATTAACAAGGTCACCCTTGTATTGCAAATTGTTCATGTAGAGATGCCAAAGTTTTGTGTGTGCAAGTAGAAAAATATCAAATAAAATTGCTAAGCAGCCCAAATGAATAGGGAAACTCCGCTCGGGATAGGAAGTAAGTGAGGACTTGTAAGAATGAGTAAGAAAGGGGATGGGTTTATTGTGACATTGGAATTCTGTTGTGGTTCAAAAGAGCATGAATCTGGGCAGATACCAGAAGAGCAATTCAGGGATCTGAAGTTGGCCCAGAAAGGCAGGCTGTTCAAACATTTCACCCCCATGCTATTGTATCTAAATTTCAACAATAGTTAATTAAATCGATTGACTGTGACTGGAAATATGCAATGAGAGTACTTGAAAACAGAAAAGGATATTTATTATAAAAGACTGACTCTACTTAGAAACAGTAGGAAGGAACCTTCTAGCTCCATCTTTCTAAAACCATTTGAGAATGCAAGGATAATTACCCCAGTGAATTTAGTCCATCTTAATAAGAATGTCTTACAAAGAGGCGGGGAGGGAATTACTGAGACATAGTGTATATTCTAACAATTTGTTGTTAGTTCATGGGATCGCTGGCCCATCCCTAATTGCTCTCGAGCCATTAGGCTCTTAGATCCAGTTGCAGAGGGAGGAGCTGAACCCTCGGCCACGGAGTTTTGAGATGAGTTTTGTTGGGATGGTGGTGTTGAAGGCTGAGCTGTAGTCAATAAATAGGTGTTTGATATAACTGTCCTTATAATCCAGGTCTTCCAGGATTAAATGTAGGGCCAAGGAGATGTCGTTTCAGAGCATTTCAGAGGACATTTAAAAGTTAAGCAATTGCTGTGGACCCAGACCAGAAAATGCTGAAAATATGTAGTGGAGCTGACTCGTATGGACTCGAAAGGTTAACTTTTGTTTCTGTTTCCACAGATGCTGCCATGCCTGCTGAGATTTTCCAGCATTTTCAGTGTTTAGTTTAGATTACCAGTGTTTGCTTGTGTATATTTATTGCCCTAATTGAAGAGTTACCATTGCTGAGGCTGTAAATTAGAGAGAAAAGAGGCAGCAGAATTTTTACAAAGCAACCAGGAAAATTATAAGATGTACAAAAGGGCAGCACTAAGATCTAAAATGTCAAATAAAGATAAAATATTAATAGCAAAAATGTAAACTGACAATCATATTTTGCAAACTGTTTTTGCCCCATTGAATTACGTTGAGATGGCATTATTACAGACATGTCCTATCAGTGAGAATACTCGCTTTAATCAGTATAAAATTTAATTAAAAGTAGCAGAGCAAAAAAAAATTCATTTAATTCAATCAACCTGTGTAGCAGCAATAAATGGATATACTGAGATCTTTTCTCCCACAATGCGCGCATGTCCTCCTGAGTGTGTTTACGTTGCATTATTGGCAGTCCGTCAATGGTAACGCAGTGTTCGAAACCTTCTCTTGGTGCAGATTTCTGCTCTAATGGATAAATTTGAGCATCAGTTTGAAACATTAGATGTGCAGACCCAGCAGATGGAGGACACTATGAGCAGCACAACAACACTGACTACCCCACAGGTAAGGGACAAATGTAGTTGACAATTTACTGATGAAAATGCATTATGATGTAAATAATGACTTTTTCAAGATCTGTTGGTCCTACAAAATTAAACTGTAGAAAAAGTTCTTATTCCACACTACACGCGTAGTAGAGGAAGCTTAACTTCTAGCCTACATCCTTGTTATGTTCAGTTATTCCAGATTGCAAATTAGAACAAAAAGTTTTCATTGTGAGCTATGTATAAGGCATGAGAAACTCACCCCATTCTGTTTGAAAGTTTACTCTGCCACTGGAAAAAGTGAGTGCAGCCAGATGGCTGTATGAGTGTGTCATTGGATAGTAATGACCACATGAGAGCCATGCTATTCAGAGAATCCCTACAGTGCAGAAGAGGGCCATTCGGCCCATCGAGTCTGCACCAACCACAATTCTAACCAAGCCCTATTCCTGTAACCCCTCATATTTACCCTGCTAATCTCTTGACAGCGTCAATTTAGCATGGCCAATCAACCCAACCCACACATCTTTGAACTGTGGGAGGAAACCTGAGCACCTGGAGGAAACTCATGCAGATATGGGGAGAAAGCGCCAATTCTGGTCACCCGTGGCCAGAATTGAACCCAGGTCACTGTGGGGGAGCAGTGCTAACCACTGTGCCATCATGCCCCCCGTGTTCACACCGTGTTGTCCATGTTCTTCCAATATGCTTGCTGTCACTTTTCAGTCTGCTGCTAATAATTTTTTGCAGATATTACCAGTGTAATGCTGATATGCATTTGATGATAAGGCAGTATTGGCAAACTGGAAGCTATTGTTGTTGTGATAGCTTTCACAAGTTTGGGATCTTTGCCATTTGTAATTTCCAAGTGGAAGGTCATATTTTAGAACATGCTGTCTTTCCAGATTGACTCTGAAATGAATGCATGGTTCTGTATTCTAAAATGCACAGTGCAGGTAAATGTCAAGCTATTCATACTCATGTCTTTTAGGCTCATATAACTTGTTGCTCCACCATGCAATAAAAATACTGTTCTACTGGACTGTCAGAACATAAACATCTCAAAAACTGATAAATAAAAACATACACAGCCATGGTGGAAAATTTTGACAGTGCTGAGTGTACAACGGAAGAGATATAATTTCAACACAATGTTTGTGATAGGGTGGACGGCAGAAATATTAAATCACAGGAGAATGAAAGGCAGCAGGGGCTGGAAGTGAGGCAAGTAAAGGAACAGAGGAGCTGTGAATAGCAAAAACAGGCTCATTGCCAAAGCAATTAAGATTTAAGCTCTAAACCATTGTGCAAGTTGTGTGTTTTGTTGAGATGTTTTGTATTTTGAATACAATTCAATGTTCTCCCAAGGATACAATGCTATCTTTCTTGCTCTGCTTTTCGAAGTCTGTCATTGGGACCAGCCTGACTCACTAGGCAGTATATTTGCCTGAGTCAGAACAATATAGATTCGCTCCAGCAACTTAATCTCTCAGTGTAGGCTGACACTCCAGACAATGCATAAATTGAATACCAGCAGCTTGCTAAAGCAGTGAAAAAAAAGAGTTGGTGGTTTTTTCCCTTGACTAACACGACCAAGTTTGTTGGATCCTGCTGTGTGGAATTGGGTGCCTTGTTTGAAAAACAGTAGTGACTTTCTTCAAAAGGTGTGTGTCTAGCAGTGTATACCTGACTTATTCATTTCACTTTCCTTCCAGCATCAAGTGGATTCACTGCTACACGAAATGGCTGATGAAGCTGGGTTAGTATGGAATCTCCAAAGAGTTTTTGATGATGTTGAGCTGTTGACTCGAGGACTCCCTTTCTCAGGGTGTGACTGTGATTTAACATTGAACCAATGTTCCAGTTATTTCCAAAGTGTCTCAGCTTTGACCCAGTGTCCATGGAGCCACCCACCCCAGAGACATAACCTAGGCTGACATTTTGGTGCAGAGAGGTGGGTTGTTAAAGGTGACTCATCGAAAACATGAAAACACAGATACTAGAAGCAGGCCATTCGGCCCTTCCAGCCTGTTCCGCCATTCATTTTGATCATGGCTGATCATCAAATTCAATATCCTGATTTCCCCCGCCCCTTCCCCAATTATCCCTTAAACCTTTTAACCCCAAGAGTTAAATCAAATTTCTTCTTGAACCCAGACAACATTTTACCCTAACCCTATATTCTGTGGCACTGAATTCCCCACGTTCACCACCCTCTGGGTGAAGAAACTTCTCTAAATTCTGAAAGGGTGAGGAGACTCCTTTCAATTGGGGCCCTGTCACCCCTTCGGTCTGGTGCTATCCCAACAGGTTGGAAGCTTTCCTGACTCTCCTCCACGCAAACTCTCCAGTCTTGGTTTCTATGCTTTGAATATCGTAATCCAGGTAGAGATCATATAGTTTCGCCCAACCCCAACAGTTAGTGGTATTTCAGCTGTCCCTAAGATTTCTTCATCTACTTGGAGAATTAAACAATCTAAAGAGCAGAGGAGCTTACCCAACGTCCTGAGTAACATTTATCCATCAACCAACACCATTGAAACAGATTATCTGTTTTTTTAACTCTATTGTTTCAAGCTCTTTAGGGCTGTGAAGTGCTTTAGGACATTCTGAAAATTTGAAGAATATTAAAAAAATTTGAGATTGTTTGAGTTTTTCAAAATATTGTTTTTGGGATGAATATTCTGTAAAGCAATTATAGATGAGGTTTACCATTTAACCACCGTAACTGAGCTATCCTAAAGATCCTATTGTTTACCCTTGTATCAACACTTTTTTAAAATATATTCCTGGATTTCTGTAATTGTTCCATAGATTAGGGAATTTTCTTTACCATTCCTAATCTTATCTTTTAACAATTTGATCTTGTATCCTTTAGTCTATTCTCATATTTGGATTTAAAATGTGTATTCCAGATATACCTAATGCACTCCCTTAACTACAGTCTATGTCACTGAGATCAGTACTCTGACACCTTTCGTGGGATGAAAACACCAAGTTTCTTCAGTCTTTCCTCAGACACTGATTGCAAGGGCAGTGTTATCAGGCTGACAGCACCTCTCTGTGCTGCCTTGAATGCTTTGAAAGTCTCAATTATCTTGTGGTGGCCAGAACTGACATCATTGCTCAAGATACTCTGAAACAAGAGTGCCGCACAGTTTAAAGAACAAACAAAGAACAACACAGCACGGGAAACAGGCCCTTCGGCCCAACGAGCCCGCGCCGCCACCCCATTGTCTCAGTGACCTATTCATGATTTTAGTCTACGCCTAATGTGCGAGGATCAGGGAG
This sequence comes from Carcharhinus amblyrhynchos, assembly GCF_965287045.1. Lineage (NCBI taxonomy): Eukaryota > Metazoa > Chordata > Chondrichthyes > Carcharhiniformes > Carcharhinidae > Carcharhinus > Carcharhinus amblyrhynchos. The sequence continues at coordinate 139,281,994 of NC_137327.1, forward strand.
GTCCAATATAGGGACAATTTGTTACCCAATCAATCAGCCTAAAAGCGCATCTTTGGGATGTGGGAGGAAACCGGAGCACCCGGAGGAAACCCACGCAACCACGGGGAGAACGCGCAAACTCCCACAGACACAGGCCCAAATCCATGTGTCCGCACAGTAACAGAGATAGTCTCTGAGCTGTCGTGTTGCCCTCGAGATGGTCCAGTTTAAGCACACTAACGACATGAAGCAATAGGCAACTCCCGAAGCAACATCCAAGAGCAGCCCACTACAACCTGCCGCATGCATGCCCCTTGCTGGTCAACAAGGTGGACTTAAATGCCTGTGGAGACAAAAAATTCATTATTAAACAGGCAAAGACTGTAACATCCCTGAGGCAAAACGGAATCCCAAGCCTACAATGTTTAGTAAGGCCTGCTATATCCCCCTATATGTAGACCGCTCATGTGGCTGTCTAAGTGACTCTTAAACAACCCTAGCGTGCCTGCTTCCACCACCTTACTCGGCAGTGCATTCCACACCCCCACTACCCTTTGCGTGAAAAACTGCCCTCTAATATTTGTCTTATACCTAGTCCCCCTCACCCTAAGCCCGTGACCCCTCGTTCTATCCATTTCTAATAGCGGAAAAAGCTTACCACCATTTACTCTATCTATCCCCTTCATAATCTTATAAACCTCTATTAGATCCCCCCTCAGCCGACATCTCTCAAGGGAAAACAGCCACATTGAGAGAATTAATTGAGAGAAACATTGATGTTTTTGTACACAGTTTTGTCAAAGAATAATATAATGTTTGCAGGATGTGCTCGTTAAGCCTTAAGAGTTTTTTTAATCTGGGAGAGGATAGATTTCACTTTCTTCCGTTCATTTATGGATGTAGCCAGGCCGGCATTTATTGCCTGTCCCTAGTTACCTTTGAGAGGGTGGTGGTTGAACTGCTGCAGTCCATGTGATCTGGATACATCCACAGTGCTGTTAGAGAGGGAGTTCCAGGATTTTGACCCAGTGACAGTGAAGGAACGGCGATATATTTCAAAATGGTTAGTGACTTGGAGGGGAACCTCCAGGTGGTGATGTTTCCATGTATCTGCTTCACTTGGCCTTCTAGTTGTGGGTTCGGAAGGTGCTGCGGTGCTTTTCACTTGTACATTGGTGGGGGGTGGAATCGTAACAGGAATATGGCTCCACTTAATTAGTTACAGAGTCATCGAGGTTTACAGCTTGGAAACAGGCCCTTCAGCCCAACTTGTCCATGCTGCCCTTTTTTTTTAAACCCCTAAGCTAATCCCAATTGCCCGCATTTGGCCCATATCCCTCTATACCCATCGTACCCATGTAACTGTCGAAATGCTTTTAAAAAGACAAAATTGTCCCCGCCTCTACTACTGCCTCTGGCAGCTCGTTCCAGACACTCACCACCCTCTGGGTGAAAAAAATTACCCATCTGGACACTTTTGTATCTCTCCCCTCTCACCTTAAACCTATGCCTTCTAGTTTAGACTCCCCTACCTTTGGGAAAAGATATTGACTATCTAGCTGATCTGTGTCCCTCATTATTTTATAGACCTCTATAAGGTCACCCCTCAGCCTCCTACGCTCCAGAGAAAAAAAGTCCCAGTCTATCCAACCTCTCTTTATAACTCAATCCATCAAGTCCCAGTAACATCCTAGTAAATCTTTTCTGTATTCTTTCTAATTTCAAAGTATCCTTTCTATAACAGGGTGACCAGAACTGTACACAGTATTCCAAGTGTGACCTTACCAATGTCTTGTACAACTTCAACAAGACATTCCAACTCCTGTATTCAATGTTCTGACCGATGAAACCAAGCATGCTGAATGCCTTCTTCACCACTCTGTCCACCTGTGACTCCACTTTCAAGGAGCTATGAACATGTACCCCTAGAGGAAGGGGGGTGAGGAGCGGAGGCCTCAGCCTCTTAATCTGCATAACAGGTTTGAGGTTCTTGCTTCCAGTCTGGAAGAGGACAAGGCAGGTGAGGTTGGTGAGCAAACTGCACACGGTACAGTGATGCAGCAGGACATAGGCAAAGAGAAGGGGAAAAGGAACGTAGTAGTGATTGGAGATAGTGGGGTGAAGAGTATTGACACTGTCCTTTGTCACAATGACAAAGTGCACAGAAGGGTGTGTTGTCTGCCTGGTGCTCGGGTACAGGATGTCACAGCTGGGCTGCAGAGGAACCTGGAGTGGGAGGGTGAGAACCCGGTCGTTGTAGTACATGTGGGTGCCGGTGACGTAGGCAAAGTGCGGACTGAGGATCTGGGGAGGGAGTATGAGAAGCTGGGAATGGAATTAAAAAGTAGAACCGACAAGGTGGTCGTCTCTGGGCTACTGCCTGAACTGAGTGCAGACGGGAGTAGGGTTGACAGGATAAAGGAAGTGAATGGGTGGCTCAGGGATTGGTGTGGGAGGAATGGGTTCGAATTTATGGGGCATTGGCACCAGTATTGGGGTAGGTGGGACTTGTTCGGGCGGGATGGGGTTGGTCTGAACCGTGCTGGGACCAGAGTGTTGGCGAATCGAGTAAAGAGGACTGTAGACAGGGCTTTAAACTAATTAGCGGGGGGGAGGGTGCGAGGGTAGGTGACGCTACGAGGTCTAAAGTTAAGGATAGGGTACAGGTAAGGGAAGAGGCCAAGGATGTCCCAATTGGTGGCGTTACGGCAAATAGGGTCCAGGTGAAGGCGCTTTATCTGAATGCACGAAGCATTCGGAATAAAGTGGATGAGCTGGTGGCGCAGATCGACACAAATGGATACGATCTGGTGGCCATTACAGAGACGTGGCTGCAAGGTGACAGGGACTGGGAGATGAATGTACAGGGCTATCAAGTGTTTAGGAAGGATAGGCAGGAGGAAAGAGGGGGTGGCGTAGCTCTGCTGATTAAGGATAGTATCAAGGTGGTAGCAAGGGATGATACCGGAGCCAAAGAGCAGAACGTGGAATCGTTGTGGGTGGAGATTAGGAACAGCAAAGGGAGGAAGACGCTGGTGGGTGTCGTCTATAGGCCCCCGAATAATGATCTGGAGGTGGGGCGGGCTGTTAACACGCAAATAAGTGCGGCGTGCAGGAATGGGACGGCAGTAGTTATGGGAGATTTCAATCTGCATATTGATTGGTCGACCCATGTTGGACGAGGTGGGCTCGAGGAGGAGTTCTTGGAATGCTGCCGGGATAATTTCCTTGAACAGTGTGTGTTGGAGCCGACGAGGGAGCGAGCTATCTTGGATCTGGTGCTATGTAATGAGGCGGGTAGAATTAGGGACCTTGCGGTGAAGGATCCTCTTGGAGAGAGTGATCATTGTATGGTGGAGTTTCTGTTGCAGATGGAGGAGGAGAAAGTGGGTTCCCGGACACGCGTCCTTTGTTTGAATAGAGGGGAGTATGGTAGGATGAGAGAAGAATTGGCAAATGTGGACTGGGGGAGCGCGTTGGAAGGTAGGTCTGCTGAGGAGCAGTGGAGGATCTTTAAGGAGATCTTTCTTGGTGCTCAGCAGAAATTTATTCCGATGGTTAAAAAGGACCGTAGGAGGAGAGGTAATAAGCCGTGGATAACGAAGGAGGTGAAGGAAAGTGTTAAATTAAAAGCGGAGGAATTTAGAGTAGCTAAGAGCAGTGGGCGAGAAGAGGATTGGGAGAGGTTTAAATGTCAACAAAGATTGACAAAGAAGTTGATAAAGGAGGGTAGGAGAAGCTATGAGGCTGGGCTAGCACTTAATATAAAAAAGGATAGCAAGAGTTTTTATAAATATATAAAAAGGAAGAGGCTGGCTAGGGTGAACGTTGGTCCTTTAGAGGATGAGAAAGGGGAGCTAGTGGTAGGGGATGGGGATATGGCTAAGGTCTTGAATAACTTTTTTGTTTCTGTCTTCACGGAGGAGGACGTGAATAATTTGCCGGGTGTTAGCGATGGAAAGGTGGTAGGAATGGAGGGTCTTAATGACATTACTGTTACTAGAGAGGTGGTGCTCGACAGACTGGAGGGGCTGATTGTGGACAAGTCCCCAGGACCGGATGGAATGCATCCGAGGGTTCTGAAAGAAATGGCGGAGGTGATAGTGGATGCCTTGGTGGTTATTTTCCAGACGTCGCTGGATTCCGGGGAAGTGCCGGAAGATTGGAAAACGGCTAATGTTACGCCGTTGTTTAAGAAGGGTGCCAGGCAAAAGGCGGGGAATTATAGGCCGGTTAGTTTAACATCTGTGGTAGGTAAAATGTTAGAATCCGTCATTAAGGAGGAAATTGCGAGGCATCTTGAAGGGAATTGCTTGATAGGGCGGACGCAACACAGTTTCATTAAAGGGAAGTCGTGTCTGACAAATTTACTGGAGTTCTATGAGGATGTGTCTAGGGCAGTGGATAGAGGAGAGCCGGTGGATGTGGTCTTTCTGGATTTTCAGAAGGCGTTTGACAAGGTACCTCACAAGAGGTTATTGCAGAAGGTCAGGGGACATGGAGTTGGGGGTAGGGTGTTAGCGTGGATAGAGGATTGGTTGTCAAATAGGAGGCAGAGAGTGGGGGTCAATGGGTGCTATTCGGATTGGCGGTTGGTGACTAGTGGGGTGCCCCAGGGGTCGGTGCTGGGGCCTCAGCTATTTACCATTTATATAGATGATCTGGAGGAGGGAACCGAGTGCAGGGTGTCGAAATTTGCTGATGACACCAAGATTGGGGGAAAGGCAAATTGTGCGGAGGGTGTGGAGAGTCTGCAGAAGGATCTAGATAGGCTGGGCGAATGGGCCAGGAAATGGCAAATGGAATTTAATGTTGGCAAGTGTGAGGTGGTCCACTTTGGTAGGAATAATGGTAGGAAGGACTATTACTTGCGTGGCGAAAAACTGCAGCAGGCGACGGTGCAGAGGGACCTCGGGGTCCTTGTGCATGAGTCGCAAAAACCCAGCTTGCAGGTGCAGCAGGTGGTCAGGAAGGCGAATGGGATGCTGGCCTTCATAGCGAGGGGGATTGAATATAAAAGTAGGGAGGTCTTGCTGCAGCTGTATAGGGCATTGGTGAGGCCGCAGCTGGAGTATTGTGTGCAGTTTTGGGCGCCGCACCTGCGCAAGGATATTTTGGCCCTGGAGGGAGTGCAGAGGAGGTTTACTAGGCTGATACCGAAGTTGAGGGGGTTGAGCTATGAGGAGAGGCTGAATAAACTAGGCTTGTACTCGCTAGAGTTTAGAAGAATGAGGGGAGATCTCATTGAGACGTATAAGATGATGAATGGGATGGATAGGATAGAGGTGGAGAGACTCTTCCCGCTCAAAAAAGACAGTAGGACTAGGGGGCACAGCCTCAAGATAAAGGGGAGGCGGTTTAGAACGGAGTTGAGGAGGAACTTCTTCACTCAAAGGGTGGTGAATCTCTGGAATTCTCTGCCCGTTGAAGTGGTGGAGGCTGCCTCGCTAAATATTTTTAAGAAGCGGGTTGATGGGTTTTTGATAAGAGAGGGGATTAAGGGTTATGGGGAGAGGGCGGGAAAGTGGAACTGAGCCACAACAGATCAGCCATGATCTTATTGAATGGCGGGGCAGGCTCGAAGGGCTAGATGGCCTACTCCTGCTCCTATTTCTTATGTTCTTATCTCTTTGTTCTGTAACTCTCCCCACTGCTCTACCATTAACTGAGTAAGTCCTGCCCTTGTTCAATTTACCAAAATGCATCACCTCGCGTTTGTCTAAATTAAACTCCATCTGCCATTCATCAGCCAACTGGCCCAATTGATCAAGATCCTATTGCAATCAGAGATAACTTTTTCACTGTCCACTATGCCGCCAAGCTTGGTGTCATCTGCAGACTTACTAACCGTGTCTCCTATATTCTCATCCAAATCATTAATATAAATGACAAAGAACAATGGGCCCAGCACTGATCCCTGAGGCACACTGCTGGTCACAGTATTGGTACATTGGAATATTTTTCACTGAACTATGGAGTTATAACTTGCTCTTAGTTACTTATTATATCTAAGACTTGATAATTCAAGTTTAGATAATTTGCATATGTTTCTGATACCATTTAAAAAGTAGTTTGTGGATATCATTTCTACACAATGTGAGGGAACATATTTTAAAGTGGAATTATAAAGTGAAGAAAGTTGATTTGTGCTTTCACTCAGTGCAGATAGATTCTATATTTTACTGCCTCCTGACTTTGGAGCAACCATTGTCAAATTGCACAGAGAATCCCCATTGATTCTTGATCCACTTTTATCAAGTTTTCTATTTCTGTATGAAGTTCCTGTAATGCCAGTACTGTTTAAAGGTTAAAGTTTTCCTGGTGAGTGTGGTACCAGATCAGTGTGGTACTGAAATGCTGTGTGTGTAGTTCAGGCAGTTTGTTATCTATTGGGGTAACATTGCTAAGGGTAATGCAATATGCCTATCTCCTATTGCTGCTAAATTCACTGGGTAATCTGAAGGAGCAGATTCTCAAAGACATTTAAAGTTAGTTCAGTATTCAGGTAAAATGGACTTCCTCCTTTCTACATTCACGCAGAAACATGACACTAATTGCAGATATGAACTCGGGGCTGGCAGAAGGAAGGTGATTGTTTTGCTGGATTTACTCAGTTGTTCTTTTAAAAATAATCCCAGAGAACTAAAGCAATTTGTCCTTATGCGAGCATGACCTAAGTATATTCAACATGTGGCAAAGCCATCAACCGAGCTGTTGCAGTTTCACCTAGCTGTAAAAGAGTGCCATCTCCTGTATCAGTGAGCACATGACAGACCCTGGAACTATTACTAATTATAAGAGCTTATTGTTCAGTCAAAACATTTAACTTGTGCTGGCAGACGTGTGATGTGAAAAGAAATCTCGAGTAACCAAAACCTCAGGTGTAAATTTGCGCTTTTATTTTAAGATATTAGACACATTTTTCAAATTTGCAGAATAGTCCAAAGCAATAAATTAAATTATTGTTCTTAAATGCCAGAGTGTTCTTTCTGCCTCAGCTTGGTGAAGGGACCTGTCTGGAGATACTCCAGTGGCGATCTCCTGTCTGGTAATTATACTGTGCTCTGAAGGGCTTATCATTTCTGATGTGATTCTAAAGCTTCAGACAAGAACTGGGAAATTTCTAAATGCAAAGCTACTTCTCCAGTTACGATGCAGGGCAAAGACTAATGTAGGATCCTTTCCTTCTCCACCCCCCGCCCCGCAGGCTTGATCTCAACATGCAGCTTCCAGAGGGCCAAATGGGATCTGTTGGTTCCAGTGTGGCATCAGCAGAACAGGTAAAATTTTGAACTATCTTAAAAAATTTGCCATTTGAGAAAACATTGCAGCAACAAAATAATTGTCTATTTAGCCAACATTTGAGTTTTTTTATAGAAGGCATGCTTTTTACAAACTGGAGTTGTCAACTACAGCACTTTCTTCATTTTGTGATGTTTTTTAAACTGCTGCCTGTCATTTTAACTAGATTTGCACATTGAACTGTGTAATGTGTGAGTGCTGAATCCATCTCTAAGTCGTATCAACTTCTCCCTGCAACTCTGACCATTCAGCTGAAAATCTTTAGCTTTCTGTCTGTGAGTTCCAGGTGAGACACGACCGGGTCTGTCTCAGCTCACTTGCTGATCTCCCGGTGTGCCCTGATCCAGCAAAGATCAGCTGCTCCACAAACACCACAGCCACAGTTCCTGGAGCAAGTGGAAGGTAAAATGTACTGGTGCCTGGTGCCTGAGGCTGTGGTTCAGACCCACTGTTGGAGCACCTCGGGTTGAAATGAAACCTGCAGGTGGTTTATGCTTCACCCAGCTTGGGGGAGAGGGCCTGATGTCAGTGTTGCTCAGTCTTTAGTCCTATGCTTGGTAAGTTGGTTAAGGCTCTGCAGACTTGAGCAAAGTTAGAACTCATGGAATAAAAAGGACAATAGCAACAGTGATACGAAACTGGCCAAATGTCATGGGTCGTGGTAAACGGTTGTTTTTCAGATTGGAGGAAGGCTTTTAGTGGGGAACTCGGAGGCTGAGGTTGGGACACCTGCTCTTCCGGATACGTTAATGATCTAGATTTTGGTGTCCGGTTGAAGGCAGTAAACCTGAGTTATTGTGAACCATGAGGAATTCCCGGAGAGACATGGATTGGTGAATGGGTGGACAAGTGGCAAATAAGATTTACTGCAGAGAATTTCAAAGTAATTCATTTTTGTTGGGAGAACGCAGATAGACGATATAAAATAAAAGGTACAGTTCTAAAGGGAAGAGGGGCTTGGCTTTGTATATAGGTGCATAAATCATTGAACATAAGAAATAGGAGCAGGAGTCGGCCATCTAGCCCTTCGAGCCTGCCCCGCCATTCAATAAGATCATGGCTGACCTGAAGTGGATTTACAATTGCCTTGATTTTGTACTTTCCCGCCTGCTCCCCACAACCCTTAATTCCCTTGTCTATCAGAAATCTATCTACCCGTGACTTACACACTTTTAGTGAGGTAGCCTCCACTGCTTCAACGGGCAGAGAATTCCAGAGATTCGCTACCCTTTGAGTGAAGAAGTTCCTCCTCAACTCTGTTCTAAACTGTTCCCCCCCTTATTTTGAGGCTGTGCCCTCTAGTCCTGCTGTCCTTTCTGAGCAGGAAGAATCTCTCTACCTCTACCCTATCCATCCCTTTCATTATCTTATATGTCTCTATAAGATCCCCCCTCATCCTTCTAAACTCCAAGTACAGACCCAGTCTATCCGATCTCTCTTCATAGTCTAACCCCCTCATCTCCGGTATCAGCCTAGTGAACCTCCTCTGCACTCCCTCCAAGGCCAAAATATCCTTGTGTAAGTGCGGCGACCAAAACTGCACACAGTACTCCACCTGCGGCCTCACCAGTGCCCTGTACAGTTGCAGTAAGACCTCCTTACTTTTATATTCTATCCCCCTCGCTATAAAGGCCAGCATCCCATTCGCCTTCCTGATCACCTGCTGCACCTACAGACTGGGTTGAAGGTGGCAGAAAAGTTGAGTGTGGTTAATAAAGCGTACAGCAGCCTGGGCTGTATCGATAGGGGCATGAAGTACAAAATCAAGGCAATTGTAAATCCTGTATAAGACATGAAGTGAAGTTCTGAAGAAAATCATTCTATTTTCTGTCTATAAAAACCAGAGGGTATTTTTAAAAGGATATTACTGCCTCCAGCTAGTACATGGTTTTGATTTCAAGAGCCACTAGGTGGTGTATTAAAGGGGGAAATAACAAAATACTACTCATTTCAACAATATAGGAATCAATTGATGGAGAAATTGTCATTACACACTATTGGTAGGGCATTGAGCATCTGTGGGAAACAAAGTAACAACACGATAGCACAAATCTTATGTAGTATAATAAATTATAATTCTAGTCAAAGTGCAATCTTTTATAAAATATTTATTTAGAGTAATTATTTGTTCAGAATAAGGGTGTCGCTGGCACCTATTACACATCCCTATTTGTCCTTTGTCTGCAGCTGTGTGTGTTTGCTGAGGTTATGATTGTGATATAATGTAGACCACCTCCGAGAGCAGTTGCAAGTCCCCAAAATTGGTGTGAGAATTCAATCAAGTTAAAGCTTGGCTGCTTGTTTCTGCTCATGGGAAGCTTGGACCAGAGGGTACGGTCACAGATTAAAGGGATGTTTAATAATGACAGATTTGAGGAAGAATTTTTCCTCTCTCTCCCTGGTGAGTTTTTGGAATTTTTTACCCCAGGAAGCTGTGGAGGCTGAAATCTTGAACATTTTCAAGGCTGAGATTTTAATCATTCAACGAATTAAGGGTTACGGAACGAGGTCAGGAAAGTGAAATTGATGAGTTTTAGATCAGCCATAATATTAAACGGGGGAGCAGGCTTGAACGGTAGAATGGCCTGCTCCTGTTACTATTTCTTATGGTTTCATGAGTCACACACAGTTCGGTCTAAGTAAAGATGGCAGGTTTCCTTCCAGGTTGGGTATTCACGGTAATCTTCCTGGATTGTTTGAGGTGGTAGGGGGAGTGGAAATAACATTCAATTTGTCAAACAGCTATCGGTGAGATTGGTCTCAGGATTATTATTAGTTTAGGCCTCTGAATTGTTGGGGCAGAAACGATAATCATGCTATCCTGATAGGCAGGACTTGCTCCGATAATGAGAGGGCGTTGGGGAGAATTACAGAACAAAGAGATCTAGGGGTACATGTTCGTAACTCCTTGAAAGTGGAGTCACAGGTGGGCAGAGTGGTGAAGAAGGCATTCGGCATGCTTGGTTTCATCGGTCAGAACATTGAATACAGGAGTTGGGACGTCTTGTTGAAGTTGTACAAAACATTGGTAAGGCCACACTTGGAATACTGTGTGCAATTCTGGTCACCCTATTATAGAAAGGATATTATTAAACTAGAAAGAGTGCAGAAAAGATTTACTAGGATGCTACCGGGACTTGATGGATTGAGTTATAAGGAGAGGCTGGATAGACTGGGATTTTTTTCTTTGGAGCGTAGGATGCTGAGGGGTGATCTTATAGAGGTCTATAAAATAATGAGGGGCATAGACAAGGTAGATAGTCAATATCTTTTCCCAAAGGTAGGGGAGTCTAAAACTAGAGGGCATAGGTTTATGGTTAGAGGGAAGAGATAAAAAAGGGTCCAGAGGGGCAATTTTTTCACACAGGGTGGTGAGTGTCTGGAATGAGCTGCCAGAGGTAGTAGTAGAGGCAGGTACAATTTTGTCTTTTAAAAAGCATTTAGACAGTTATATGGGTACAATGGGTATAGAGGGATATGGGCCAAATGTGGGCAATTAGGATTAGGTTAGGGGTTTAAAAAAAAGGGTGGCATGGACAAGTTGTTCCATGTAAACCTCTATGACTCCATGATTTTCAGTGTGTTGAAAGTTTAAATGTGTCCTATATTTAAATATTGTCTTTATTTTTAATGGAATTAATTAGAGTTAATCCAATTCCTTCCTTTTACAAAGGATGAACTTTCCCAAAGACTTTCACGTCTTCGAGATCAAGTGTAAAGATGAAGAAAATTGTCTGTCGCCTTATGTTAGGAATGATTTCCTGCTTTTTTTAACATATAAATATCCATGTGTTGTTGAGGGGGAGGATGTGGAAGAAGGATGTATCCTTGAATAGTATATCTGGAGTTTCTTTATAGTATAGTCACCAGTACACTATCACCCACAGTGCTGGTGTTCAGAATAAACTGAAAAGATGGTTGGTTAACACATTGTCATTTACATAGTTTATCTCACTATCCTTTATACAGCATATTTCCCAGTATAAACTGGGAATCCAAATTCTGGAGGAAATATTCAGGTGCACTTTTTCACCTGGGGAAATGATATTCCCAATCTGTGTAAGCTGAGGCTGCTTTCCCTCACAAATGTATTATAATTTTGCTATTTAAAAATTGTACCCTAGATATTCAGATCACTTCACAAGGAAAGCAAAATTTTAGATTAAAAGATGATTGAAGATATTTTTTGTATTCTGATGTGTTTCACTTTGATTTCTCCACACCGAAAGGTCTTGTTTTTAACCTATGGACAGCTGTTTCCATAGTTGCTAAAATGTTCTCTGATTATTGTAAAAATTTAATCTATTTAAGGAGCTTTTTTGTAAAATGTAACCTGAATGGGGAAGGGGTATAAATGAGCGCTATTGTATTAAATCTCATGATCAAACTGACTGCATGGCTTGTGTCTTGTAGAATTCTTTTTTTGAACTGTGGATTTCTTCCGTTGTACTCTGACCCCACAATTAAAGGTTCTCTGAGCAAAAATGTGTGCGTTACTGTGAGCTGAAACCATTCGAGCCCGTTCCAAATCCTCATCCTTCCACAACAGCCATTCACATTAATTACAGGGCTAATTTTCTAACCGAGAAGCAATGACCTGCTTCATTTAACCCCATCTACCCCGAAACAAAAACTAACAGCAATGGTACAAACTGGCAACTTAAAAATATTGCCACACAAACGAGGTTTTTGTTTAACTTTACCCTATTTCCTTGTAACTTGCTGCAATACAAGGCCACAAACTAATTAATGTGATTGCCCCTGTGAATTTCATGATTAGAAGCTGAAACGGAATTTGTATTAATTTTGTGGGTCAGCGATGTGTGGACCGGAGATTTTACCCTTGCTGCACCCATTTCCTCTTTAATCTGAAGGACTTTGCTGCCTGTCATTTCTTTATTCTCTTTGCAAACGTAGAACCCAGTTCCATTGTTTCCATCCCCAAAAGCAATGCTTCACACGTGCTGTGTGCATCCGCGGACCATATGTTTGAGAGAGGCATCATACCATCTTTGTCTGATGTCAACATCTGTGCACTTTTCAGCAGGGTTCATTAGATAGCAATTGGAAGCAGAAACTTAGGCTCACTTCCATATTTCTCCCCCCACCCCATTCCAGTTTAAGGCAGTGAAACCTGTTGTAGAAGTCCATTCAGTCCCTCGATCAGCCTGAATAACTCGGACAAGCATCAAGAATTGAACCTGGGGCTCTGGGTCTGTTCTACTCTGGGCATTGTCTTCACCAACAAAGCCATTGAAGCACGTGGATGCTGCTTGTTTGTCTTAGATCTTGCTTTCAAGATCTGCAATTGTTTCCTGGCTAATTGCATGCACACTTCTGTCATCACTTGCGTACAATTACTGCAACATGTGTTTCCAATTTTAATTTACACAAGGAACCAGCCCTTCCTTTCCTAATCTTCACTTGTAACAACATACAGATCACTGTAAATTCATTTTGAGCATATGTTAGCAAAGTAATCATTTTATGACGTTTAGTTTTATTCATGCAGTACTGATGATCAAAATTATGTTTTGCTGTGAAATGTATCTCCAGTAATTTAAAACCCTTAGTTTTATTTGCAGTTCGTTTAAACATGGCACAAATTGCCTGGAATATTAAAAACGATAGCATTTCATTGCTTATAAACTGACAGGTTTTGTTTTACTTAGCACATTTTACACAGCTTCCAATATTGAGAAATCCATCTTACTTTGGCGTGTTTCCTTACCTTTAGAGCTTGACTTGGTCCTTTTTTTGAAAGTGTGTCTTTTGCACACACATTTGTTCCCTTTGAGAAATATTGAGGAGGTGGTGGTGGGGTTCCTATTGAACCATGTTGTGAATGCTGCTTCCATAGTCAAGTTCTGCTGTTGGACTTGAACCCCTGAAGCCTCTGGTCCAGAGCTGGACACGCTACCATTGTGCCGCAAGACCTCCTTTCGTCTTAACTGACTGCCGCTGACTGGCTTTGCTCATCGTTTTCTCGATAATTATGCAATTTAAGTTTATTTATTAGTATTACAAGTGGGCTTACATTAACACTGCAATGAAGTTACTGTGAAAATCCCCTAGTTGCCACACTCCAGTACCTGTTCGGGTGCACTGAAGGAGAATTTAGCATAGCCAATGCACCTACCCAGCACGTCCTTCGGGCTGTGGGGAGGAACCCACACAGACATGGAGAGAATGTGCAGACTCAGCACTGACAGTGACCCAAGCCAGGAATCGAACCCATGTCTCTGGCGCTGAGGCAGCAGTGCTAACCAATTGGAATCCATGCTATAGCTCTGTTTTGATGGTGTCAGCTGAAACTGAACCTGGTAAAAGGCCAATTTAAATAATATTTTTCAGCTAGTGTTTCTGGCTTGTTTCCCAGCAATCATTTCAAGTAGCAAGAACTGACTTGTGTAAATTTCACCTGCTACCATAGGACAACAATGTGTGTCTGAGGGGACAGAGATGCAGTGATCTGCTCTCCCAGGTATATGAGCCTTTCCAAACTGTCTTGATTTTGTTAGAGACTTACAGCAGTAATTCAATGTGCTTTGGCCCAAGGAACTCCAGACTTCTGTTCCCTGCTTCCATTAATTGGAGCTGCAAGTTGACCAAGTCCCCAGTCCTCATAGACTTCGTCTAAGGTTTTGAAAGAAATGGCTAGGGAGAGAGTTGATGATTTGCTTTTAATTTTCCAAAATTCCCTAGATTTGGAGAAGATTCCATTCAATTGGAAAATAGCAATGTAGAGGGAGGATGACAAAGTAGGAAACTACAAGTCAGTTGGCCTAATGTCTGTCATGGGGAAATTGTTGGAAGCTATTATTAATGATGCTGTGTAGGGCACTTGGAAAAGTTCAGGATAATCAGGCAGAGTCATGTTGCACTAATCTATCAGTAGCTTTACAAAAATGGGATTTTAATGCATCAGCGACATGCATTGAATAACAAAATTATTGGATTGTCTCAGTAAATAAAAGTTAAATTTTCCACAAGACAATAAGTCTCAGTGTTACTTGTAAAGTACCCTTTTAAAGTTTATTTACTAGTGTCACAAGTAGGCTTACATTAACACTGCAATGAAGTTACTGTGAAAATCCTCTGGTTGCTACATTTCGGCGCTTGTTCGGGTACATTGAGGGAGAATTTAACATGGCCAGTGCACCCTAACCATCATGTCTAATGGATTGTGGGAGAAAACTAGAGCACCTGGAGGAAACCCACGCAGACATGGGGAGAATTTACACAAAGGCCTGTACTGCGCTATTATGTTCTAACGTGCAAACTCCACGCAGACAGTGTTCCAGGCTGGGAATCGAACCCAGGTCCCTGGTGCTGTGAAGCAGCAGTGCTAACCACTGTACCAGCACGTCACCTCCCTCCTCTCCCTCTCTCTCTACCCCCCCCATCATGTGATTAGTGTTAATCGCTGCCCTTCAATCTGTCTGGCAGCAAACATTAGGTGTAGAGCCTCATTGTTTAAGGTTTTAATTTTTTACAAAATATCAATTTGAAAAATTATCTTTTTCTTAATCAAGTCCTTCTCTTTTTCTCTGTATTGTTTGTGACATTGAATTCACCCGTTATAATTCATCATTTAAAGTGCTGGGCTGTTAATTAAGGTGGCAGAGTATTTAGTAATGCTCCTCACAGCGCCAGGGACTGGGGTTCGATTCCCGGTTTGGGTCACTGTCTGCACGGGTTTCTTCTGAGTGCTCGGGTTTCTGGTTTCTCCTATTAAAACATTTCCATTATCTATGAAATAGGTATTTTGGTGGAAAATGGTTTTTATGAAAGAGAAAGCATATTAGTAATCTATTGTTAGATTTTTAATACAAATCTCTAATGGTTTACAAGTTATCTGAATCCCAACATTGTTACTTTTGTGGATATATAACTATCTATATGTAAATTGTTTCCATTTAGATGGAAGCCTTAATTTGAGGTTTTGTATTCTGTAACTAAATCTGTACATTAATTGTCCACATGCCTGCATATCCTTAAATCTGTTGCTGTAAATGGAGGAGTTTGTAGCTTTTGTGGTAATAGAGGCTTTAACAAAAGATCTCAAAAAAATAAACCAGTTATTCAAAAAATAAATTCAACAGGAAATTCTACAAGTTATTTATGTGTTTAATGTATTTTATGTGAGCCTCTATTTAAAACTGGTCTTAATTCTAAAACTTTACAATGAAGTTAAAAAACTGCTTTCTAAAATTGCACCCACTTTATAAATCATCACCAATGTGGTGATATTTTATGTCTCTGTTTTCCTTTCTCTGGTTCCCCCCCACTCTACCACATTTGATCATTTGTGACATCTTGAGACAATCGTTTATCAATCTCGACACAATCCCCAGACCCTGTTGCATTTTTTTTTGGAGGTTCCTGTTTGTGTGAACAGTAGGCACTGATAGGCAGGCAATAAATAAAGCCTTTCATTTCGATGGAAGACAAGATCCACATCCTGAGGCTGCAGATTAAATGACAGTTATAATCTTTGTGCTATAACTCTCCTTAAGAATATGTTCACCAGATGGCTGCAACAAGTAGGATTCTTTCTCTTCTGCTCCTGGCAATTTCTGATAGGTATTACTTCATTTTTGAAAGATTCGAGCTACATCAAAAACAAATGCAAAACCTTCTGATGCAAAACCCACTTAAAGATTCATTTCAAGCCTTGAAAGCACCTTTAGCGATCTGAGTGAAATGTGTGCTATAGCACTATCAAAATCTGCACACTCGTGTCCATTGCACTTTTCCTTTTAAAAATATGGTTTGTTCGCCTTTGCAAATTACAACGTGGAATCGCTTAAATGATGCTTATTGCTTTGCTTAGCTATTTAGATGGAAATGAGCCAATTAACCTGTTGGGGCCTGTAACAATATTCCTTTACCACATGCTGACCTCAAATTGCAGAATCTGTACCTTTTCAATAACTTCTGTGTTATTTTCAGTGTTATAAATTCAAATAAATTGTGATGCTGACTGATGTTAACATTTCCAACTCCATCCCGTTCAACGATTGGGAAATCTCTTGGAGATGCTTTCTCCTATAAGAAACCTCACTGTGTCGAGGACTGGGGCTTCCCTCAGCTCCAGAGATGGAGATTTAACCATTCGCTGGTGTAAACGTATGAAGCTCACACAGTTTCTAAACTCTCCCTGAACCTGCAGATCAGATTACATCCTTTCGCCAATTTATTATACAAACCTATACTTTGTTTAATGCGAAAAGACAAGTTAATTTATAATATGCCCACATGATCTTGCTTTCACTGATGCAAATGTGGTTCTCAGAAGGATGTTTTAATTTGTGGTCGATGTCATGCAACATTGGAAGGATTACACTGTCACGCTCACGCTCACGTTGCAAAGTTTGCAAGTAATTTAACTGCGTTTTTAAAGCAAAGAGAATGTAATATTTTACTCCTTCCAGAAGTTTAAATTTAAAGTTTATTTGTTAGAGTCACAAGTAAGGCTTACTTGTGCTTAGAAATACTTGGAGATTAGAAATAGGAGAGGAGAGGTCACCCTGCTGGGAGTCTTTTATAGACCTCCAAAAAGTTCTAGAGAGGTTGAGGAAAGGATTGCGGAGACGATCCTGGTTAGGAGTGAAAGTAATAGGGTAATTGTTATGGGGGATTTTAACTTTACTAATATTGATTGGAATTGTTATAGCTCTAGCTCGTTAGAGGGATCAGTTTTTGTTCAAAGTGTGCAGGAAGGTTTTTTGACTCAGTATGTAGATAGGCCAACTAGAGGTGTGGCTATATTGGATTTAGTGCTGGGTAATGAGCCAGACCAGGTGCTAGACTTGGAAGTTGGGGTGCATTTTGGTGATAGTGACCACAATTCGATTACGTTCACCTTAGTGATGGAAAGGGATAGGCATGAACCTCGGGTCAGTAGTTTTAGCTGGGGGAAGGGTAATTATGAGGCTATTAGGAGAGAATTAGGAAGCATAGGTTGGACTAGGAGATTACAGGGACTGGGAACGTCCGAAATGTGGAGTTTTTTCAAGGAGCAGCTACTGCGGGTCTGTGATAGGTATGTCCCTGTCAGGCAAGGAGGATTTGGTAGGGCTAGGGAACCGTGGTGTACTAAAAAAGTTGATTCGTTGGTTAGGAAGAAAAAGGAGGCTTATGTTCGGATGAGGCTTGAGGGCTCAGGTAGTGCATTAGAAAGCTTTAGATTGGCTAGGAGGGAGTTGAAGAGGGAGTTAAGAAGGGCGAAAAGAGGACATGAGATGACTTTGGCTGATAGGATTAAGGAGAATCCTAAGGCGTTCTATCGGTATGTCAAGAACAGAAGGTTGGTTAGGGCAAGATTAGGGCCAGTTACAGACAGTAGAGGGAAGTTGTGTGTGGAACCAGAAGAGATTGGAGAGGCATTGAACCAATATTTCTCTTCGGTGTTCACGCAGGGGGACACGAATGTAGCTGAGGAGGACACTGGGGTGCAGGGGTGTAAAATAGACAGTATTGCAGTTGAAACCGGGGATGTGCTGGATATTCTAGAGGGCTTGAAAATAGATAAGTCCCCTGGGCCGGACGGGATTTACCCTAGGATTCTCTGGGAGGCTAGAGAGGTGATTGCAGAGCCTCTGGCTCTGATCTTCAGGTCATCGTTGGTCTCTGGTATAGTACCGGAAGATTGGAGGACAGCGAATGTTGTCCCATTGTTTAAGAAGGGGAACAGAGACTTCCCCGGGAATTATAGACCGGTGAGTCTCACTTCTGTTGTGGGCAAGGTTTTAGAAAGAATTATTAGGGATAGGATTTATAGTTATTTGGAGAGGAATGAATTGATTGGAGACAGTCAGCATGGTTTTGTAGCAGGTAGGTCGTGCCTTACTAACCTTATTGAGTTCTTTGAGAAAGTGACCAAAGAGGTGGATAGGGGTAAGGCAGTTGACGTGGTATATATGGATTTTAGTAAGGTGTTTGATAAGGTTCACCATGGTAGGCTTCTGCAGAAAATGCAGATGTATGGGATTAGGGGTAATCTAGGTATTTGGATCAGGAATTGGCTAGCAGATAGGAGACAGAGGGTGGTGGTTGATGGTAAATATTCGTCATGGAGTTCGGTTACGAGTGGTGTGCCTCAGGGATCTGTTTTGGGGCCACTGCTGTTTGTAATTTTTATTAATGATCTGGATGAGGGTATAGTTGGGTGGATTAGTAAGTTTGCTGATGACACCAAAGTCGGAGGTGTGGTAGATTGTGAGGAGGGGTGTCATAGTTTGCAGGGTGACTTAGACAGGTTGCAGAGCTGGGCCGCGAGGTGGCGGATGGAGTTTAATGCAGAGAAGTGTGAGGTAATTCACTTTGGTAGGAATAACAGATGTGTTGAGTATAGGGCTAACGGGAGGACTTTGAATAGTGTGGATGAGCAGAGGGATCTAGGTGTATGTGTACATAGATCCCTGAAAGTTGGGAATCAAGTAGATAAGGTTGTTAAGAAGGCATACGGTGTCTTGGCGTTTATTGGTAGGGGGATTGAATTTAGGAGTCGCAGCGTCATGTTGCAACTGTACACAACTCTGGTGCGGCCGCACTTGGAGTACTGTGTGCAGTTCTGGTCCCCACATTACAGGAAGGACGTGGAGGCTTTGGAGAGGGTGCAGAGGAGGTTTACCAGGATGTTGCCTGGTATGGAGGGGAGGTCCTATGAGGAGACACTGAGGGATTTGGGGTTGTTTTCGCTGGAAAGAAGGAGGCTAAGAGGGGATCTTATTGAAACGTATAAGATGATTAGAGGTTTAGATAGGGTGGATAGTGATAGCCTTTTTCCTCGGATGGAGAAAGCTAGCACGAGGGGGCATGGCTTTAAATTAAGGGGTGGTAGTTACAGGACGGATGTCAGGGGTAGGTTCTTTACCCAGAGGGTGGTGAGGGATTGGAATGCCCTGCCTGCTGCAGTTGTAAATGCGCCTAGTTTGGGGGCGTTTAAGAGATCCGTGGATAGGTTTATGGATGAAAAGGGATTGGTTTAGATTAGTGGGTCATTGTTTTTTTTAGAAAACTGGTCGGCGCAACATCGTGGGCCGAAGGGCCTGTTCTGCGCTGAAATGTTCTATGTTCTATGTTCTATGTTTACATTAACACCGCAATGAAGTCACTGTGAAAATCCCCTAGTCGCCGCACTCTGGCACCTGTTCGGTTACTGATGGAGAATTTAACATGGTCAATGCACCTAACCAGCGTGCCTTTTGGACAGTGGGAGAAAACCAAAGCACCAGGACGAAACCCACACAGACACGGGGAGAACGTGCAGACTCAGCACAGACAATAACTGAAGCCGGGAATCGGACCCGGGTCCCTGGCGCTGTGAGGCGGCAGTGCTAATCACTGTGTCACCGTGCCACCTAGATTGTGACATTTATTTGATTAAACTGTGTGAATATTACTGTTAATGAGTACAATTAGATAATTGTGTGATGGAATATTTAGGTAAAAACCATCAAGCTAGCTGACAAGAGAGCGGAATCTGGGCTACAGCGGGATAATGATCATTTTCCCAACCCATGGGTGGAATTTTCCAACCTTTAACTGGGATTGCCCAATCTCGCCGCAATGGGTGGAAATTTGGGTGATCACCAAATTCTCCATTCTCACTGGTAGTGGTTGAGGGGACTGTAAAGCTGGAGAATTCTGACCATTTATCGATAAAGGTTCCCTTGTCAGAGAGCTGAATCCACCCAATATTCCCCTTTTTTGCCTTAAGGCTAAAGGAAGGAGTATTTGTGTAGTAGAATAAAGAATAGAAACCATAGGATCCACAAGGGGGCTATTCAGCCCATCGAGTCTGTATTGACCACAATCCCACCCAGGCCCTCTCCCTTGTAACCCCACACATTTACCCTAGCTAGTCACCCTGACACTAAAGGGCGATTTAGTACGGCCAATCCACCTAACCCACACATCTTTGACTGTGGGAGGAAACTGCAGCACCCGGAGGAAACCCACACAGACACGAGGAGAACGTGCAAACTCCACAGAGACAATGACCCGAACCAGGAGTGGAACCCAGGTCCCTTGCGCTGTGAGGTAGCAGTGCTAAGCAGTATGTCGCCCCCATGTATGTTGAACCACAGAACCACTGATTCCCTACAGCATAGAAAGAGGCCATTTGGCCCTTCAATTCCCCACCAACTCACTGAAAGAGTATTCCACTCAGGCACCTCCCCTTGCTCTTCACTACACTATTGACCATGGCTAATCCCTCTAACCTGCTCATCTTGGAATACTAAAGAACAATTTAGTATGGCCAATCCACCCAATCAGCACGTCTTTGGACTGTGGGAGGATAGCAGAGCATCTGGAGGAAACCCATGCAGACATGGGGAGAATATGCAAGCTTCACATAGACAGTGACCCAAGCCAGGCATTGAACCCGGGACCCTGGCACTGTGAGGCAGCAGTGTTAGCTGTTGTGCATGTTCTTTCCGATATGTTGTTAGAGAGATGGGCTGTAGCTGAGTTGGTTAAAGCGCCTGTTTAATAAACTGCAGATTCTGTGGTGCCTTTACCCCCATTTCCCATTGCAGAGAGAGTGGGATTGCAGTAATGTCACTAAAACCAATGACCCCGAGTCCCAGGCTGATGCCCTGGCACATAGAACATAGAACATAGAACATAGAACATTACAGCGCAGAACAGGCCCTTCGGCCCACGATGTTGCGCCGACCAGTTACAAAAACAATGACCCACTAGCCTATACCAATCCCTTTTCGTCCATAAACCTATCCAGAGATCTCTTAAACGCCCCCAAACTAGACGCATTTACAACTGCAGCAGGCAGGGCATTCCAATCCCTCACCACCCGCTGGGTAAAGAACCTACCCCTGACATCCGTCCTATAACTACCCCCCCTTAATTTAAAGCCATGCCCCCTCGTGCTAGCTTTCTCCATCCGAGGAAAAAGGCTATCACTATCCACCCTATCTAAACCTCTAATCATCTTATATGTTTCAATAAGATCCCCTCTTAGCCGCCTTCTTTCCAACGAAAACAACCCTAAATCCCTCAGTCTCTCCTCATAGGACCTCCCCACCATACCAGGCAACATCCTAGTAAACCTCCTCTGCACCCTCTCCAATGCCTCCACATCCTTCTTGTAATGCGGGGACCAGAACTGCACACAGTACTCCAAGTGCGGCCGCACTAGAGTAGTGTACAGTTGCAACATTACACTGCGACTCCTAAATTCAATCCCCCTACCAATAAACGCCAAGACACCGTACGCCTTCTTGACAACCTTATCTACTTGATTCCCAACCTTCAGGGATCTATGTACGCACACACCTAGATCCCTCTGTTCATCCACACTATTCAAAGTCCTCCCGTTAGCCCTATACTCGACACATCTGTTGCTCCTACCAAAGTGAATTACCTCACACTTCTCCGCATTAAATTCCATCCGCCACCTCTCGGCCCAGCTCTGCAACCTATCTAAGTCTCCCTGCAGACTATGACACCCTTCCTCACAATCTACCACACCTCCAACTTTGGTGTCATCAGCAAATTTACTAATCCACCCAACTATACCCTCATCCAGATCATTAATAAAAATTACATTACATGGGTTCTACTCCTCAGAGGCAGCTGGTGGAATGTACATACAATTAATAAAAATATCTGGAAATGAAAGTTAGTCTCAGACATGAAACTATCATCAATTGTCAAAAACATTGACCTGGTTCACTGATTCCATTTAGATAGGAAATGACATTCTTACCTGGTCTGGTCTACTTGTGACCGTGATGTGGAGATTCTGGCGTTGGACTAGGATAAACACAGTAAGAAATCTCACAACACCGGGTTAAAGTCCAACAGGTTGATTTGGCAGCAAAGGCTTTCAGAGCCTCAAACTCCTTCCTCAGGTGAGTGGGAGTTCTGTTCACAAACAGGGCATATAAAAACACAAACTCAATTTACAAGATAATGGTTGGAATGCGAATCTTTACAGGTAATCAAGTGTTAAAGGTACAGACAATGTGAGTGGAGAGAGGGTTAAGCACAGGTTAAAGAGATGTGTATTTCACCAAACAGGACAGTTAGTGAGATTTTGCAAATCCAGGCAAGTGATGGGGATTACAGATAGTGCGACATGAGGGCATTCAGACTGTGATCTTCAGGTAAACGTTCTCCAAGGCGGCCTTCACGACACACGACAGCGCAGAGTCACTGAGCAGAGACTGATAGCCAAGTTCCGCACACATGAGGACGGACTCAACCGGGATCTTGGGTTCATGTCGCACTATTGAAGTATTGAACCAATGTCGCACTATTTCATGTCGCACTATTGAAGTATTGAACCAATATTTCTCTTCGGTGTTCACGCAGGGGGACATGAATATAGCTGAGGAGGACATTGGGTTGCAGGGGTGTAAAATAGACAGTATTACGGTTGATAAAGGGGATGTGCTGGAAATTCTTGAGGGGCTGAAAATAGATAAGTCCCCTGGTCCGGATGGGATCTACCCTAGGATTCTCTGGGAGGCTAGAGAGGTGATTGCAGAGCCTCTGGCTCAGATCTTCAGGTCGTCATTGGTCTCTGGTGTAGTCCCGGAGGATTGGAGGATAGCGAATGTTGTCCCATTGTTTAAGAAGGGGAACAGAGACTTTGCCGGGAATTATAGACCGGTGAGTCTTACTTCTGTTGTGGGCAAGGATTTAGAAAAAATTATTAGGGATAGGATTTATAGTTATTTGGAGTGTAATGAATTGATTAGAAATAGTCAGCATGGTTTTGTAGCGGGTAGGTCGTGCCTTACTAACCTTATTGAGTTTTTTGAGAAGGTGACCAAAGAGGTGGATAGGGGTAAGGCAGTTGACGTGGTATACATGGACTTTAGTAAGGCGTTCGATAAGGTTCACCATGGTAGGCTTCTGCAGAAAATGCAGATGTATGGGATTGTGGGTAATCTAGGAAGTTGGATCAGGAATTGGCTATCAGATAGGAGACAGAGGGTGGTGGTGGATGGTAAATATTCATCATGGAGTACAGTTGCGAGTGGTGTGCCTCAGGGATCTGTTTTGGGGCCACTGTTGTTTGTAATTTTTATTAATGATCTGGATGAGGGTATAGTTGGGTGGATTAGTAAATTTGCTGATGACACCAAAATTGGAGGTGTGGTAGATTGTGAGGAAGGGTGTCATAGTCTGCAGGGAGACTTAGATAGGTTGCAGAGCTGGGCCGAGAGGTGGCGGATGGAATTTAATGCGGAGAAGTGTGAGGTAATTCACTTTGGTAGGAGCAACAGATGTGTCGAGTATAGGGCTAACGGGAGGACTTTGAATAGTGTGGATGAACAGAGGGATCTAGGTGTGTGTGTACATAGATCCCTGAAAGTTGGGAATCAAGTAGATAAGGTTGTTAAGAAGGCGTACGGTGTCTTGGCGTTTATTGGTAGGGGGATTGAATTTAGGAGTCGCAGTGTAATGTTGCAACTGTACACTACTCTAGTGCGGCCGCACTTGGAGTACTGTGTGCAGTTCTGGTCCCCGCATTACAAGAAGGATGTGGAGGCGTTGGAGAGGGTGCAGAGGAGGTTTACTAGGATGTTGCCTGGTATGGTGGGAGGTCCTATGAGGAGAGACTGAGGGATTTAGGGTTGTTTTCGTTGGAAAGAAGGCGGCTAAGAGGGGATCTTATTGAAACATATAAGATGATTAGAGGTTTAGATAGGGTGGATAGTGATAGCCTTTTTCCTCGGATGGAGAAAGCTAGCACGAGGGGGCATGGCTTTAAATTAAGGGGGGGTAGCTACAGGACGGATGTCAGGGGTAGGTTCTTTACCCAGCGGGTGGTGAGGGATTGGAATGCCCTGCCTGCTGCAGTTGTAAATGCGTCTAGTTTGGGGGCGTTTAAGAGATCTCTGGATAGGTTTATGGACGAAAAGGGATTGGTATAGGCTAGTGGGTCATTGTTTTTGTAACTGGTCGGCGCAACATCGTGGGCCGAAGGGCCTGTTCTGCGCTGTAATGTTCTATGTTCTATGTTCTATGTTCTATATCTGTAACCCCCGTGACTTGCCTGGGCTTGCAAAATCTCACTAACTGTTCTGTTCTTTAACCTGTGCGTAACGCTCTCTCCACTCACACTGTCTGTACCTTTAAGACTTGATTAGCTGTAAAGACTCGCATTCCGACCATTATTTTGTAAATTGAGTTTGTGTTTTTATATGCCCTGTTTGTGAACAGAACTCCCACTCACCTAAAGAAGGAGTGAGACTCCGAAAGCTAGTGGCTTTTGCTACCAGATAAACCTGTTGGACTTTAACCTGGTGTTGAGAGACTCCTTACTCTACTTGTGACCCACAGACCCAGTGCCATGTAATTGATTCTTAACTGTCCTCTGAAATGGCCTTGCACTCAGACCGAGGGTAATAAGGGATGGGCAACAAACGCCCATCCCTATCACAATATCATGCACACATTCCCTGCAACAAAATACTGTATACATTTGCCTGTGGAGCATCTGTAGTCAGTTTGGTTTATGTGTTTATATATTTGTCTTTACAGATTCCTTCAACCGTGATAATGCCTTCTGAGAATATTTTTTTTCTGATTGGGCTGGGACAATTACTCAAGAATTTTCCAGTGCTTGGCTTAAAAACAACCTCTGACTTTTACTATTATGTTATGTTGCCAGGAAACCAAATGTCAGATGGAACTGTGACCATGTAACAGAATTTGTAAAAAACATAACCCTGAAAACAAAGAAATAATTCCACCGCAGGCTTGTTGAGAGCTTACAGTTCCCCTCGGTGTTTTATGACATTGCTGTGTATGTGAGATTGACGTCCAAAAGGGTGGCAGGGAAGGATGGAAGGATGGTAGGGATGGAGGAAAGGAAGGGAAGGAAAGAAGAGAAAGAGCGAGAGAAGGAGAAAGTAAGGAGGGAAAGGGAGGGAGCAAAGGATGAAGGAATAATATATATTAGTCTTATCGCATTTCTCTGCATATCCCAAAGTCAATAAAGCGCTGGGATACAGGCAAACAAAATAGCTGTGTTTACACAATGATAAGAGGGGGAGTTTTCCCATTCCGCCGGCCACAGGAGTCAGGGAAATGGACCACACAAAGGTCATTGTCCTCGGGCAGGATTTTCCAGTTTTGGGGAAAGCATGGCTGGAAAATCCTCCCAAGGTGAATGGCTGGTTAGTCCAGATCTGCAGGATAGAATGGTCATGTGGATTACTTTAGATCACTCTGCTGTTCAGACCATTTCAATATCAATGCCATGTATTAATATGTCCTAACTGTTCCTTTGATTTTTTTTAACATCACTCACACCACACAGTGAACGATAACAGGAATTTATCCGCCTGTCAAGCAAACATCCAACAATCTCCAAAGTATTGATGAGATTGTTCAGGACTCCCTTTGCCACCAGACCTGCAAAGTTTGACAAGGGCCATCCACATTCTGAATCAAACTGCTACACGGAGTAAATAAAACCTATTTACCCTCCATCATTCCGATGCACTTGGCTTTGTGTCTCAGAAGAGGGAGGATGTTTTTCCGGGTACATTTGATCCAGTAAAAGATGATGCTGACTCAAACTACACATCCAAAGCTTGAAGTGGGGGGATGTTATTTATTTATTAACAATCAACATAAATAAGACAGATCCAGATGGAAAGACCATGACTGAGATTCCATGGGCTTTACAGTGTGAACAATAAATAAATAAATGAGAGCCAACAGCAATATCATCTTACCTGCAATTCCGACTTTAAATCGGCACGTTTATTTACAAGTACACGTGACCCAAAGCTCTGGAGTTAATCTCAGGATCCAAGTCTAGCCAATGTTTGCAGTAATGAAATTGGACAGTTGGTTGAACAGACAATATTAGTTAAACCCTAACTCACTTTTCCTTTTTTCTGCAATAATGATTTATATCTTAGTGAGATTGTGATACGGCTTTTGACAATCTGCACCTTAAATCAAACAATCTGAATTCATGTCTGACAGCTTCCATGGCAACCCACATTAATGTTATTAAGGCTCAGACAATTGTTATCTTGCTTTTGGGGGCCAATATTGAGAGGATTCCACCATTGCCTCTTGCTATATTCAGAAGTTCACCATGTGCTCCATGGCACCTGTTGTTGTCTACTTGGATTTCAGCGAAGCTTCTGAGAAAGTCTCACATGGGAGACTGTTAGTGAAGGGAAGGGCCCGTGGGATCCAGGGAAATTTGGCAAATTGGATCCAGGATTGGGAGAGTGGCAGGAAGCAGAGGGTGATGTTCGAGGAGTATTTTTTGGACTGAAGACTGTCCAGTGGGGTCCCAATGAGGTTTGGTGTCGGGGCCTTTGCTGTTTTTTTTAAAATTGATTTAGATTTGAGTGTCAGGGGGTCAATCAGTAAGATAGCAGATTATATAAAAATTGATGAGGTGGTAAATTGTGAGGATAGCCTTAGTTTACAGAAGGATATAGACAGGCTGGTTAATGGGCTGATCAATGGCAAATGCAATTAAGTCTGATTAATTATGAGGTGATGCATTTGGGCAGGACAAACAAGACAAGGAAATACATGATGAATGACAGGACCCTGGGAAGCACTGGGGACAAGAGGGACTTTGATGTGCATGTAACACCAGTCCCTTAAAGTGGCAGGGTGGGTGAATAAAGTGGTTACGAAGGCATATGGCATACTTTATTAGCCATGACGTGGAGATGCCAGCGTTGGACTGGGGTAAACACAGTAAGAAGCCTCACAACACCAGGTTAAAGTCCAACAGGTTTATTTGGTAGCACGAACTTTCAGAGCGCTGCTCCTTCGTCAGGTGAGTGGGAGTTCTGTTCACGAACAGGGCATATAAAGACACAAACTCAATTTACAAAATAATGATTGGAATGAGAGTCTTTCCAGGTAATCAAGTCTTAAAGGTACAGACAGTGTGAGTGGAGAGAGGGTTAAGCACAGGTTAAAGAGATGTGAATTGTCTCCAGACAGGACAGTTAGTGAGACTTTGCAAGCCCAGGCAAGTCACGGGGGTTACAGATAGTGTGACATGAACCCAAGATCCCGGTTGAGACCGTCCTCATGTGTGCGGAACTTGGCTATCAGTCTCTGCTCAGCGACTCTGCGCTGTCGTGTGTCGTGAAGGCCGCCATGGAGAATGTTTACCCGAAGGTCAGAGGCTGAATGCCTGTGACCATTGAAGTGTTCGCCAACAGGAAGGGAACAGTCTTGCCTGGTGACTGTCGAGCGATGTTCATTCATCCGTTGTCGTAGCGTCTGCATGGTCTCCCCAATGTACCATGCTTCGGGACATCCTTTCCTGCAGCGTATCAGGTAGACAACGTTGGCCGAGTTGCAAGAGTATTTACCGTGTACCTGGTGGATGGTATTCTCACGTGAGATGATGTCATCCATGTCGATGATCCGGCATGTCTTGCAGAGGTTGCTGTGGCAGGGTTGTGTGGTGTTGTGGTCACTGTTCTCCTGAAGGCTGGGTAGTTTGCTGCGAACAATGGTATGTTTGAGGTTGTGTGGTTGTCTGAAGGCAAGAAGTGGGGGTGTGGGGATGGCCCTGGCGAGATGTTCGTCTTCACCAAAAACATGTTGAAGGCTCTGGAGAAGATGTCGCAGCTTCTCCGCTCTGGGGAAGTACTGGACGACAAAGGGTACTCTGTCCACTGTGTCCCGTGTTTGTCTTCTGAGGAGATCGGTGCGGTTTTTTGCTGTGGTGCATCAGAACTGTCGATCTATGAGTCGAGCACCATATCCTGTTCTTCTGAGGACATCTTTCAGCGTCCGGAGGTGTCTGTCACGATCCTCCTCATCTGAGCAAGTCCTGTGTATACGGAGGGCTTGTCCATAGGGGATGGCTTCTTTAACATGTTTAGGGTGGAGAAGTGGAGCATTGTGAGATTGTCTGTGGGCTTGCGGTACAGTGAAATGCTGAGGTGACCGTCCTTAATGGAGATGCGTGTGTCCAGGAATGTAACCGATTCTGGAGAATAGTCCGTGGTGAGTCTGATGGTGGGATGGAACTTGTTGATATCATCATATAGTTGTTTCAGTGATTGTTCACCATGAGGCCAAAGGAAGAAAATGTCATCGATGTATCTAGTGTACAGCATCGGTTGAAGATTCTGTGCAGTGAAGAAGTCTTGTTCGAACCTGTGCATGAAGATGTTGGCATATTGAGGTGAAAATTTGGTCCCCATGGCTGTTCTGTGTGTCTGGATGAAGAACTGGTTGTTGAAGGTGAAGACATTGAACATAAGAAATAGGAAATAGGAGCAGGAGTAGGCCATCTAGCCCTTCGAGCCTGCCCCGCCATTCAATAAGATCATGGCTGATCTGTCGTGGCTCAGTTCCACATTCCCGCCCTCTCCCCATTACCCTTAATCCCCTCTCTTATCAAAAACCCATCAACCCGCGTCTTAAATATATTTAGCGAGGCAGCCTCCACCACTTCAACGGGCAGAGAATTCCAGAGATTCACCACCCTTTGAGTGAAGAAGTTCCTCCTCAACTCCGTTCTAAACCGCCCCCCTTTTATCTTGATGCTGTGCCCCCTAGTCCTACTGTCTTTTTTGAGCGGGAAGAGTCTCTCCACCTCTATCCTATCCATCCCATTCATCATCTTATACGTCTCAATGAGATCTCCCCTCATTCTTCTAAACTCTAACGAGTACAAGCCCAGTTTATTCAGCCTCTCCTCATAGCTCAACCCCCTCAACTCCGGTATCAGCCTAGTAAACCTCCTCTGCACTCCCTCCAAGGCCAAAATATCTTTGCGCAGGTGCGGCGCCCAAAACTGCACACAGTACTCCAGCTGCGGCCTCACCAATGCCCTATACAGCTGCAGCAAGACCTCCCTACTTTTATATTCAATCCCCCTCGCTATGAAGGCCAGCATCCCATTCGCCTTCCTGACCACCTGCTGCACCTGCAAGCTGGGTTTTTGCGACTCATGCACAAGGACCCCGAGGTCCCTCTGCACCGTCGCCTGCTGCAGTTTTTCGCCACGTAAGTAATAGTCCTTCCTACCATTCTTCCTACCAAAGTGGACCACCTCACACTTGCCAACATTAAATTCCATTTGCCATTTCCTGGCCCATTCACCCAGCCTATCTAGATCCTTCTGTAGACTCTCCACACCCTCCGCACAATTTGCCGTTCCCCCAATCTTGGTGTCATCCGCAAATTTCCATTGTGGTCCAGGATAAAGCGGATGAGTTGTAAAATTGCATTTGGAAACTGGCAGTTGTCAGCATTGAGTACTGAGGCAGTCGCAGCAATGCCATCGTTGTGGGGGATGTTGGTGTAGTGTGCCGAGACATCCATTGTGACGAGGAGTGTCCCTGGTTCAACTGCTCCATGTGTGCTGAGTTTCTGTAGGAAGTCTGTAGTGTCGCGACAAAAGCTGGGGGTTCTTTGTACAATGGGTTTCAGGATGCCCTCGACGTAGCCGGAGAGGTTCTCACACAGAGTCCCATTGCCCGATACGATGGGACGGACGGGTGTGTTTGCCTTGTGTATCTTTCGGAGGCAGTAGAGATCTCCTTCGCGGGGAGTACGTGGGATGAGAACACGGAGGGTGCTCTGAAGGTCCAGATCAAAGGTCTTGATCAGTCTGTTGTTTGGCTTGCAAATAGCTTGCAAAATCTCACCAACTGTCCTGTCTGGAGACAATACACATCTCTTTAACCTGTTCTTAACCCTCTCTCCACTCACATTGTCTGTACCTTTAAGACTTGATTACTTGTAAAGACTCCAACCATTACTTTGTAAATTAAGTTTGTGTCTTTAGATGCCTTGTTTGTGAACAGGATTCCCACTTACCTGATGAAGGGGCAGCGTTCCGAAAGCTAGTGGCTCGTGGTACCAAATAAACCTGTTGGACTTTAACCTGGCATTGACATTTCTTACCATATTTTCTTAGTAGACGTGTGGTGTAGCCTGCGCTGGAGAGTTTTAGTTATAGAGATTGGATAGACTGTGGTTGTTTTCCTTGGAGTAGAGGAGACTGAGGGAGGGGGGGTTGCTGGTGGGGACATAACTGACATAAACTTACGATGGTCATGGATTGAATAGACATGAATTTTCCCCTTGTTAGAGGAATAAATGATTGGGTGATTTAAGATAAGGGGCAGGAGGTTTAGAATGGATGTGAGGAAAAGCTTTTTTCACCCAGACAGCTGTGGGAATCTGGAACTCACTGCCTGAAAGTCTGGTGGAGTCAGAGACCCTCATAATATTTAAAAAGTATTTGGATGTGCAATACCGAGGTACACAAGGCTACCAGCCAAGTATCGGAAAAAGGGTAAAAGCAAATTACTGCAGATGCTGGAATCTGAAATCAAAAGAGAAAACGCTGGAAAATCTCAGCGGGTCTGGCAGCATCTGTACGGAGAGAAAAGAGCTGACGTTTCGAGTCCAGATGACTCCTTATCAAAGCTAAAAGGCAGAGAAAGTAGGAGGTATTTATACTGCATGGAGTGCAATATAAATATGTATAAAAATGAGAGAGTGCAGAATGTAGTGTTACAGTCATAGCGAGGGTGTAGAGAAAGATCAACTTAATGCGAGATAAATCCATTCAAAAGTCTGACAGCAGCAGGGAAGAAGCTGTTGGTACAGTTGGTACATGACCTCAGACTTTTGTATCTTTTTCTCGAAGGAATAAGGTGGAAGAGAGAATGTCTGAGGTGTGTGGGGTCCTTAATTACTCTGGCTGCTTTGCCGAGGCAGCAGGAAGTGTAGACAGAGTCAATGAATGGGAGGCTGGTTTGAGTGATGGACTGGGTTACATTCATGAACTTCTGTAGTTCCTTGCGGTCTTAGGCAGAGTAGGAGCCCAGACCAAGCTGTGATACAACCAGAAAGAATGCTTTCTATGTTGCATCTGTAAAAGTTGGTGAGAGTCATAGCTGCCATGCCAAATTTCCTTAGTCTTCTGAGAAAATAGAGGCATTGGTGGGGCTTTCTTAACTATAGTGTCGGCATGGGGGGGGACCAGGACAGGTTGTTGGTGATCTGGACACCTAAAAACTTGAAGCTCTTGACCCTTTCTACTTTGTCCTTGTTGATGTAGACAGGGGCATGTTCTCCTTTACACTTCCTGAAGTCTCCTTCTCATCTGCCTTTCCCAGTATCTTGCACACTTGAAAGTTTTTGAGCATTGTGAGAATGTGAAATCACCTTTGACATCCTATCTCCCTGTCCAAGCTCCTACACATTTACTGCAGGTTTTAGGTGAATTAGGCACTTTGAATCTTTTTGGGAAAATCCCAAGTATCCAGGCCAGGAATTTTACCATCCTTTTAAACGTGGACTCAGAGGTGGATGGGCTGGGAACATGGCAATAGAGGCTCAGAATGGAAATCTGATATCTTCCTGTTCCAGGGAGATTTTCAAAGGCTGAAATAGCAGCAACCCGTCTACGCAATCCTGGGAGACAGAACACCAAAAGGACCATTTAAAAGGCCGAATGGTGGCTGTTTTACGCTTCCGCTGGTATTTTAGCATGGAATGCTCTCCTTTACACACCTTTCCCCCCGACCCACCCACCCTCGACCCACTGCACCTGGAACATTCGCCTTTCTAGGAGGTAGAATGTGCAGGTTTGTAAGTTGCTGTTGAAGGAACCTTGGCCAGTTGCTACAATACACCTTGTATGTGGTACACACACAGTCATACTGCTGTGACGGTGCGTCCTGGTGGGGGGAATGAATGTTATCTGTGTGCTGATTTGTCCTGGATGCTGTTGAGCTGTTTGAATATTATCAGAGATACCCTCACATCCAAACAAGTGAAGAGTGTTCCATCGCTCTCCTGTATTGACCCTACCATGTGGTAACAATGCAGTGCTGCACTGTCAGGAGATTCTTGGATGAGTGTTAAACTGAGATGCAGAGTGCAACCTCTTTCTAAAAGATTCCACAACATTATTCAAAGAACAGCAGCAGAATTTGTCCCCCACACTTCACATCTCACCAGAATAGATTATCCAGTTATTGTATTGCTGACGTGGGAACTTGCTGTCTGCAATTTGTCCGTCACACTCCCCATGTTACAACAGTGAAGTTATCACAAAATACATCCTGAGTTTTGAAAGGCATTTTATAAATCAGTATTCTTTCTCTCCTAACAACATTCACTACATTTCACTATATATAAAGCACTTTGAGATATTTCTTTGAGACATTATAAGGTGTTACTTAAATGCAATGTTTTTCTTTGTTTTTGAGGTCATTATGAGTTGTTTCATTTATTCTGGTCGTGTATTTTGCGATCTTTACATTGTTGCTGGAATCAGATTGATCTCGAAACATAAGAAATGTTGAGGAATGTAAAGGGTTTATTTATTTTACTGAAGAAACTTGAGTTTGTTACCCAAAAACCGTTGTTGTACATTATGAAAATACACAGCCTGCAGTTTATGGACTGATAATAGAGACAATACTCACATTGTATCAATTCAAATAGAAGTTGTATGAATAACATTAATCAGCGTTCTTGCAGAATGAAGGGCCTGTTATCAATTTGCAGCGTTGTCCCTTTAAATACATATCACCTGCTTTGGTCTAACCCAGTGAGGATCTTGTGGACCAGTTTTTATTATAATTAGTTAATCACTTGAACCCTTTAAACAGATTGAGCTGAGGACCAATCTGAGTATGTCTGATTTTAACCTTATGGAAAGATACAAAGTGGAGAATATTTTGAATATCCACAAATGGTCTGCTTGTCACAGAAAGGAAGATCTGTATTTAGATAGTACCTTTCAGAAACTTAGGATTTCTCAAAACACATCAGAACCATTCTCATTCCATTACTGCTATATTGTAGGTTCTCAAATGTAGTTGATCTTTCTCTACACCCTAGCTGTGACTGTAACACTACATTCTGCACTCTGTCGTTTCCTTCTCTGTGAACGGTATGCTTTGTCTATATAGTGTGCAAGGAACAATACTTTTCACTGTGTACTAATACATGTGACAATAATAAATTCAATCAAATCAAAATCAAACCTTTAGGTTGAAGGATCCCTTTTCAAATGGAATATTAATCAGTAATAATCATATCCCCAACCCCATTTCACAGAATCACAACATGGATACAGAACAGAAGGAGACTATTAGACACAATGTGTCTGCACTGGATCTCTATGGAGCAATTTATCCATTACCACTCTTCCGCCTTCTCCCCCGTAGCCCCGCACAAAATTCCTTTCTAGATAAAGTCTAGTTTCTCCTCATTGCCCATGGGGTGACCACCTCCTGGAAAGTACAATTTGGGAAACTCTCATCCTCCCTGATGCTGTACAGTGACTTTCACTGCAAGTCAAGCTCAAAAATCCTGAGCTTAAGCTCAAGGAGCATCCCAAATATACGTGGTCAGACGAGACACATGAAGTTCCTACATGGTACAGGAATTACAAGCACCGAATCTCAGCTACCCATCAATAGCTTTAAAATAACCCTCTATTCCCAGTTCAACAATCTAGCTAATACCCTGGTTGAAATATTGATTTCAATCAAAACCTCCAGATTTGCTTGAGATTTAAACTTATTTACTTTCTTCAATAATAACCTCATTTACATTCTTAATTTCCCAGCTCTTAATTTGAAAACAACATCCAAGTTTCAACGAAAAAGAGAAAAATACTATTTTATCTGTCTTCCTGTGAAATCCCACTTTGGTTTTCTGTGAGGACTTTGCATCGTTCTCGCAGTAAATCTCTTGCTCTCTCCTTAAATCCCTGCTGTGTTCACATTTTCTCACTGGTCTCAAAATTAGATGTGGAAAGAAGAATTTGAGGGAAAACTAGCACATGATATAAAAGCAGAAAGTAAGAGATTCTACGAGTATTTAAATAGGGAAAGAGTAATTACAGCTCGTGTTGGTCCTTGAGAGAATCTGGGGAATTTGGTAATAGAACATAGAACATAGAACATTACAGCGCAGAACAGGCCCTTCGGCCCACGATGTTGCGCCGACCAGTTAAAAAAAAACAACAACGACCCACTAACCTAAACCAATCCCTTTTCGTCCATAAACCTGTCCACAGACCTCTTAAACGCCCCCAAACTAGGCGCATTTACAACTGCAGCAGGCAGGGCATTCCAATCCCTCACCACCCTCTGGGTAAAGAACCTACCCCTGACATCTGTCCTATAACTACCCCCCCTTAGTTTAAAGCCATGCCCCCTCGTGTTAGATTTTTCCATCAGAGGAAAAAGGCTATCACTATCCACCCTATCTAAACCTCTAATCATCTTATATGTTTCAATAAGATCCCCTCTTAGCCTCCTTCTTTCCAGTGAAAACAACCTCAAATCCCTCAGTCTCTCCTCATAGGACCTCCCCTCCATACCAGGCAACATCCTGGTAAACCTCCTCTGCACCCTCTCCAAAGCCTCCACATCCTTCCTGTAATGTGGGGACCAGAACTGCACACAATACTCCAAGTGCGGCCGCACCAGAGTTGTGTACAGTTGCAACATAACGCTACGACTCCTAAATTCAATCCCCCTACCAATAAACGCCAAGACACTGTATGCCTTCTTAACAACCTTATCTACTTGATTCCCAACTTTCAGGGATCTATGTACACATACACCTAGATCCCTCTGCTCCTCCACACTATTCAAAGTCTTCCCGTTAGCCCTATACTCAACACATCTGTTATTCCTACCAAAGTGAATTACCTCACATTTCTCTGCATTAAACTCCATCCGCCACCTCTCGGCCCAGCTCTGCAACCTGTCTAAGTCTTCCTGCAAACTATGACACCCTTCCTCACTATCTACCACACCTCCGACTTTGGTATCATCAGCAAATTTACTGATCCACCCAACTATACCCTCATCCAGATCATTAATAAAAATTACAAACAGCAGTGGCCCCAACACAGATCCCTGAGGCACACCACTTGTAACCGAACTCCATGATGAATATTTACCGTCAACCACTACCCTCTGTCTCCTATCCGCTAGCCAATTCCTAATCCAGTTCCCTAGATCACCCCCAATCCCATACATCTGCATTTTGTGCAGAAGCCTACCATGGTGAACCTTATCAAACGCCTTACTAAAATCCATATACACCACGTCCACTGCCTTACCCCCATCCACCTCTTTGGTCACTTTCTCAAAAAACTCAATAAGGTTAGTAAGGCACGACCTACCCGCCACAAAACCATGCTGACTATCTCCAATCAACTCATTACTCTCCAAATAACTATAAATCCTATCCCTAATAATTTTTTCCAAAACCTTGCCCACAACAGAAGTGAGACTCACCGGTCTATAATTCCCGGGGAAGTCTCTGTTCCCCTTCTTAAACAATGGGACAACATTCGCTAACCTCCAATCATCTGGAACTATACCAGAGGCCAACGACGACCTGAAGATCAGAGCCAGAGGCTCTGCAATCACTTCTCTTGCCTCCCAAAGAATCCTGGGGTAAATCCCATCCGGACCAGGGGACTTATCTATTTTCAGACCCTCCAGAATATCCAGCACATCCTCCTTATCAACTGTAACACTGTCAATTCTACTCCCCTGCAACCCAGTGTCCTCCTCAGCTATATCCATGTCCCCCTGCGTGAACACCGAAGAGAAATATTGGTTCAATGCTTCACCAATCTCCTCCGGTTCCACACATAACTTCCCTCTGCCGTCTATAACTGGCCCTAACCTTGCCCTAACCAACCTTCTGTTCTTGACATACCTATAGAACGCCTTAGGATTCTCCTTAACCCTATCAGCCAAAGTCTTCTCATGTCCTCTTTTAGCCCTTCTTAGCTCGCTCTTCAACTCCCTCCTAGCCAATCTAAAGCTCTCTAGTGCACTATCCGAGTGCTCACGTCTCATCCGAACATAAGCCTCCTTTTTCTTTTTAACCAATGAATCAACTTTTTTGGTGCACCACGGTTCCCTAGCCTTCCCAATTCCTCCTTGCCTGACAGGGACATACCTATCACAGACTCGCAGTAGCTGCTCCTTGAAAAAACTCCACATTTCGGACGTTCCCAATCCCTGTAATCTCCTAGTCCAACCTATGTTTCCTAATTCTCTCCTAATAGCCTCATAATTACCCTTCCCCCAGCTAAAACCACTGGCCCGAGGTTCATGCCTATCCCTTTCCATCACTAAGGTGAACATAACCGAATTGTGGTCACTATCACCAAAATGCACACCAACTTCCAAATCCAACACCTGATCTGGCTCATTTCCCAGCACCAAATCCAATATAGCCTCACCTCTAGTTGGCCTATCTACATACTGAGTCAAAAAACCTTCCTGCACACTTTGCACAAAAACTGACCCCTCTAACGAGCTAGAGCTATAACAATTCCAATCAATATTAGTAAAGTTAAAATCCCCCATAACAATTACCCTATTACTTTCACTCCTAACCAGGATCGTCTCCGCAATCCTTTCCTCAACCTCTCTAGAACTTTTAGGAGGTCTATAAAAGACTCCCAACAGGGTGACCTCTCCTCTCCTATTTCTAATCTCCGCCCATACTACCTCAACAGACAAGTCCTCATCAAACCTCCTCTCTGACACTGTGATACAGTCCTTGACCAATAATGCTACCCCTCCCCCCCTTCTACCTCCT
Organism: Carcharhinus amblyrhynchos; assembly: GCF_965287045.1. Classification (NCBI taxonomy): domain Eukaryota; kingdom Metazoa; phylum Chordata; class Chondrichthyes; order Carcharhiniformes; family Carcharhinidae; genus Carcharhinus; species Carcharhinus amblyrhynchos. The sequence continues at coordinate 139,318,885 of NC_137327.1, forward strand.
TCTCTACTTCGACTAAAACATTTAAACCCCGGGACCTGCAGCAACCATTCCTGACCCTGCTCTATCCATGTCTCTGAAATGGCCACAACATCGAAGTCCCAGGTACTGATCCACGCTGCAAGTTCACCCACTTTATTGCGAATACTCCTCGCATTGAAGTATACACATTTCAAACCCTGCTCCACCCCACCCCTGCGATGCCATGCATTGCAGTCCCCATCCATGCACCCCTCACTTTCAACCCCTCTACTCAGGATCCCTCCCCCCCTCCGAATCAGTTTAAACTTCCCTGCATAGCCCTAGCAAACTTACCCCCCAGGATATTGGTCCCCTTCTGATTCAGGTGTAGACCATCCCTCTTATAGAGGTCCCACCTTCCCCAGAACGAGCCCCAATTGCTTAAGTACCTGAACCCCTCCCTCCTGCACCATCGGAGGGGGGGAGGGATCCTGAGTAGAGGGGTTGAAAGTGAGGGGTGCATGGATGGGGACTGCAATGCATGGCATCGCAGGGGTGGGGTGGAGCAGGGTTTGAAATGTGTATACTTCAATGCGAGGAGTATTCACAAGCATATGGTTTGAACAGATATTTTGTGTTTGTCTTCACTGCAGAAGGCTTAAAAAACTTCCCAAAGAGACTTGATAATCAAGACGTGAACAGGAAGAAGGAACTTAAAACAATCACCATCACTGGGGAGAAGATGCTGGGAAATGTATTAGGTTGAAAGACTGACAAGTCCCCAGGTTCAGATGGCTTACATTCTCAAATGAAGGTGTCATTCCATTGAGGTTAAATATGTTACACACAATTTTTTTAAAAAATATCCATCTTTTGAACAAGGTCAAACTCACCTGGCAGCCGTCACTGCCTTTGTAACTGTGGGTCTACCTGGCAATCTTTGTGCCATTATAGGCGCTTCCTTCCCTTGAATGAGGCAGCCAGCCACTGTGTATTGTTCATCTGGCAACCGCCCACAGCTCCTGCTTTTCAGCTCGTATCCAGCCCACTTCCCACTGCTGCTCACAAACTGACTCACCTGCCTGGCCACCAGATAAATCTTTCCTATTATTGTGACTATCCTAAGGCCCCGGCAGTTACGGTCTCTGATAATTTGCTCTCAGTGAACCCCACAAGGAGCAATGGTGTGACCACATCGTCACTTTGGTGATCCTGATTGAAAGAAAACTTCCTGCATGTTTTTACAATTGTGCCAGTGATTCTTCATTTCCTCCTGGGAGGGCAGCAAAAAACAGCACCTTTAGCTGCAACCCGTTCGATAGTGGATATGGGAGCATCAGACTGGATCATTATTGTGCTAAGTCTTTGGAATAGAACTGATGGCACTGTGGTTAGCACTGCTGCCTCACAGCGCAGAGGACCTGGATTCGATTCCGGGCTTGGGTCACTGTCTGTGTGGAGTTTGCACATTCTCCCCGTGTCTGCATGGGTTTTCCTCTGGGTGCTCTGGTTTCCTCCCACAGTCTAAAGATGTGTGAGTTGGGTGGATTGGCCATGCTAAATTGCCCCTTAGTGTCAGGAGAACTAACTAGGGTAAGTGTATGGGGAAGGGGCCTGGGTGGGATTGTGATCAGTGCAGACTCAATGGGCCGAATGGCCTCCTTCCGTACTGCAGGATTCTATAATTCTATGGGAACCCAAACCTGTGAGAATATCACCAACTGAGCCACAACTGGCACAAGCACTGCAGCATTGGTGCCAGGCATTCAGCCCGTGCTAATGGAAGGAAGATCTTGGATATTTCCCGATCAAATTCAGTGAGTGAGGCTGTTGGTTGATAGCGTGGATTCATAACGGCACGTTTTGAGTTATGCCCGTCGTTTTGTCAGACTTTGTGCAGAGATGGTGAATCATTGCATTGAGAAATGAATCTCACTTCATTCAACAACACAATAGATCATCTTTATCCACAGCTTAAATTACATCATTGTATCAAATTAAACTAGATCAACTGTCCTCAAATGGGCTGCTTTCCATCAAAGAAATCCAAATATTGATGATGAGATCATTAATCCGTGATTTTTTTGCAAGCAATGTTCATTCTGCTGAAGTTAGATGAATAGTTTAATGAATAAGTAAGTTTATAATGTCTTACTGATGGACAAATACTTAAAAGCTAAGGAGTGTTGCATAAAACTCTTCATTATTTAACTCAATGTTACTTGAAGATATTTTGTTTTAGAAATGTATAAAAAACTAATAGTAGAATTCTTAAGATCCTGGTTAGGTGCATGGCCATGCTAAATTCTCTCTCAGTGTACCCAAACAGGCGCCAGAGTGTAGTGACTAGGGGATTTTCACAGTGACTTCATTGCAGTGTTAATGTAAGCCTGCTTGTGACACTAATAAATAAACTTAAATTTATTTCTTGTCTGGGTATGTCTTCCAGTTTGGTTACAGCAGAATTTCTGATTAATATAATGTTAACTTATTTCTATTAATTGAAAATATTGTTTCTTTCATTTAAAGTATTTAAGCATGTGTGCTCAACTTGATTTATTCTATGGTTGCTATTTCAGTTTGTTAAAGGTGTTGTATGGGTGCATGTTGATGACTAATGGGTTCAGATTTATTAGATCATCAAATCCTATATCACAGAAGAGGGTTGTTTAGCCCATTGTGTCTACATTGATACTTTCATAAAACTCTCCAATTAACTCCATTCCCCTGCTCCATTTCTTTGGTCCTGCAATTTTTCTTTTCCTTTTCGCGTATTTATCCTATTTCCTTCTGAAAGTTACTGTTGAAACTCCTTCTCCTGTCCTGTCAGTCATCACACTCCAAATTATAACAACGTGCTGCATTTAAAATAAATCTCCTCTTCTTTCTCCCGGCTCTTTTGCTAATTACCTTAAATCTCTGGTTGTCTAGACTTTAAAAAATTGTATGTGTAAAGTGCAGAATTGGACGTACTAACGTGTTTCCAGTGAGTAAATGAAGCAGAAGTTACACATTATTATTAGGATACACTCAACAGAATTCCAGAGAACAACAGGTGATGTGTCTTATGCTGATATCTGTAAATGACAATTTAAACTGTTTATTATTCTGCCCCCAGTTTACGGTATGTTAAACTGTTTAAAATAAGCAGCTTAATATTTGCAATGAAACAATGGGTGAGGGATACAGCATTGAGGACTTCATCCCTTCATGAAGCCAGTTAGAATTGGAAGGCTTTGTCTTTCCAAAATCTGGAGCAGAGAGCACAGCTGTACATCGAAGGTGAAGCAAACTGCAATTATTGTAAATCTCTTCAACTGATTAGAGAGAACTGCAGCTCATTCTAATTGTCAGAGTTTGCCAAGATTAAACCCACTCTGTCCAAGCAGCTGAGCTCCAGCATAAATTCGCTGTGATAATGCCAGTGAGAGATTTCTCAGTGCAATCTGCTAGTGACTGTAGTTGGTGACGACACCATTTTAAATTTAAGCACAAAAGTTTTCACCCCTGGGCCTCAATATAAAGTCATTGTGTGTTTTTGACAAAAGTAATGGATTTAAGATGATGCTGGGGAGATCTCAGGTTGTACGGATGCTGCCATGCTGAAACTGTTTGTGACTAAAATATTTTCAATAAAATATGCAGGAGGTCAAAAGTCTCACCTGTGTCGGAAGCAGCTCTCTTCAGATGCATACCTTCCTGTCATTACCAGTTCATTGGAGGAAAAGAGCCATCCTTGCAATCTGTAACCAATTTGATGTGCCAATTGTACCATTGTTTCTCAGCACAAGTGGAAAGAGTGAACTGCCTGTCAATCTTATACATCAACTTTAATGCCTGACCAATTTCCTTTCACTATTTAACTAACCATTCATATCAAATTAGAAATTGATTTGCAAAGAATCCAGAAGATAGAGCAATCCTAATTCCTGGAAAATGTATTTGGCCTCCTCGCTTTCCCTTATTGCAGATGGTGAATCTTTGACTGACTGTCTCATCTTGGAAGAGGCAGGACAGTCTGTAATCCTCAACTTACTGAAAAGAGGACCTTGTATCCAAAACAAAATGTTTGATGAATGTTTCAAGTGGGAAAGATGACATCAAAAAGCTAAATATCACAAACTGTTGCTGAGCCATCAGACCAGGAAAATGTCATTTTGGTTCTTGCCTGTGGTAACAAAATTTCAGAAGGTAACAGTACTACCAATAGCATTCTGTGGGAGCCAGGGGGGAGAGGCTGGTCAAGGCTGCAAATTAGCACAGACAGGAGTTTGATGACATTAGGGTTGGGGATGGGGTTATGGGATTGCTGTGACACCCTCTGTGATCAAACACTTATCAAAGTTTACAGATTAATAATGGCCACTTGGACAAAACTGCTTAAAGAATAAATACTTTCAGTAAAAAGACAACACCCTCAAGATGATGAGAAAGGGTGAACAATTAACAAGAAAATGGGGGAAGAGCTAAGCCTACATTCCATTAAAATGGCAACGTCGTGTAATTTTACATCCCAACGACATTGTGAAAGTGATTCAATATTTGGATTCTATTTTCTTAATGACTTGCTATTTTGGATATTCTGAATATTATTAATTTTTGCTGTTATGATGTTCACACATGAAGCTTATTGTAAAACTTAGATATACTTTGAAATTTGCCTTTCCTCATGTCAATAAACCCCATCATTGCTATGTCAGATTTCCATGTATCCAGGTCAGGACCACACATAAAGTAAGTGACATTATGTACAGCAATTTGATTTGATTTATTATTGTCACATGTATTAACATCCAGCAAAAAGTATTGCTTCCTGCGCGCTCTACAGACAAAACATACTGTTCATAGAGAAGGAAAGGAGTGAGTGCAGAATGTAGTGTTACTGTCATAGCGAGGGTGTAGAGAAAGATCAACTTAATGCGAGATAAATCCATTCAAAAACCTGACAGCAGCAGGGAAGAAGCTGTTCTTGAGTCAGTTGGTACGTGACCTCAGACTTCCGTATCTTTTTCCCGAAGGAAGAAGGTGGAAGAAAGAATGTCCGGGATGTGTGGGGTCCTTAATTATACTGGCTGCTTTGCTGAGGCAGTGGGAAGTGTAGACAGAATCGATGGATGAGAGGCTGGTTTGTGTGATGGATTGGGGGCTACATTCACGACCTTTTGTAGTTTCTTGCAGTCTTGGGCAGAGCAGGAGCCCAGACCGAGCTGTGATACAACCAGAAAGAATGCTTTCTATGGTGCATCTGTAAAAGTTGGTGAGAGTCGCAGCTGACATGCCAAGTTTTCTTTGCCTTCTGAGAAAGTAGAGGCGTTGTGTGCTTTCTTAACTATAGCGTTGGCGTGGGGGGGACCAGGACAGATTGTTGGTGATCTGGACATCTAAAAACTTGAAGCCCTCAGCCCTTTCTACTTCACCCCCATTGATGTAGACAGGGGCATGTTCTCCTTTACGCTTCCTGAAGTCGATGACAATCTCCTTCGTTTTGTTGACATTGAGGGAGAGATTATTGTTGCTGCACCAGTTCACCAGATTCTCTATCTCATTCCTGTACTCTGTCTCGTCATTGTTTGAGATCCGACCCACTACAGTGATGTCGGATCTTATTGTTATTGCTGTTATTGAATGATCAGTTCATTACGTCACCAGTTCAGCAGCTTTGGGTTGGCTTCTGCTGACAAATAGTGGGGAAACTGTTGGAGAAAATTTTGAAGGAGAGAATTAGTTTCCACTTGGAGATGCAAGGTTTGATCAGGGAGAGTCAGCATTTCTTCGTCAGACGGAGCTCATGCCTAACAAATCTGATTGAATTTTAATCGGGTGTGTGGATGAGGGTGCCATAGCTGATGTAGTTTATATAGATTTCAGCAAAGCCTTTGACAAGGTCCCACATGGGAGACTGATAAAGAAGGTAAAAAGCACATAGGATCAAGGGTAACTTGGCAAGTTGGATCCAAAATTAACTTAGTGGTAGGAGACAGAGGTGATGATAGAAGGCTGTTTGTGTGACTGGAGGCTGGCACAGGGATCAGTGCTATTGTTTGTGATGTTACAAACAATAGAAATGAAAATGTGGGGGGGGTGGGGGAGATAATGAGTAACTTTGCAAATGACACAAAGGTTAATAATGAGGAAAAAGATCTTCGGTTGCAGGAAGATATAGATGTGTTAGTCAGATAGTTTTACTCTGAAACGTGCGAGGTGATGTACATTGGGAGGAGTAACAAGGCACAGGATCACTCGATGAATGAATGGCAAGGCACTATGAAACTGAAAGGGACAGAGGGATGTTGGGATGTCCACAGATCCCTGAAGGTGGCAGGATAGGTTAATAAGATACTGAAGAAGGTGCACAGTTTTTGCAGATTATAAGTGCATGAAGGTTATGTTGGAGTTGTACAAAATTTTGGTTTTCACAGCTGGAGTGCACAGTCCTGGTCATCTCACGATTGGAAGAATAAGATAGAAGAGAGAGTGTACAGAAGAGGTTCGTCAGGATGTTGCCTGGGGTGGAATATCTGAGCTATAAGGAGAGATTGGAAAGACTCGGGTTGTCATCTTTCAAGCAGAGAAGGCTGAGGGGGTCTTAATTGAGGTGTATAAGATTATGAAGTATATGGAAAGATAAAGTAAAAGTAATTAAAGTAAAGTTTATTTATTAGTCACAGGTAGGCTTACATTCACGTTGCAATGAAGTTATTGTGTCGCAAATTCCTCACTGACAGTGACCCAATCCAGGAAACAAACAGCCAATCAGAAGGTCAGCCCCAAATGAACTGAACCCTGCCATTGGTCTAACTTTGAGTTTAAACGTGATTGCAAAAGACAAAACTTGGCACCGTTACCTTACTGCAGTTTAGCAAATTAAACTTGAAGTTCTGGAGAAGGGCCCCATGTCCAAAATATGAATTCATCTTTATTCTGATTTTTTTTCCAAAACTTTACACCTGAGCACTCTATTCTGTTTAAAGCAGGATCCCAGGCAACTTGATAAAATAATTAATAAATATGAAAGTTATCATCAATATTGCATCTTGTTACAGTTGTCTTACACGCTGTCAGAACATTTTCAATCTAGGATACAATAATTATAGAATCCCAACAGGACAGAAGGAGGCCATTTGGCCCATTGAGTCTGTACTGACCATGATCCCACCCAGGCTCTTTTGCCATTGCCCTCATTTACCCGCTAATCCCCCTGATACTAGGGTCAATTTAACATGGCCAATCAACCTAACCCACACATCTTTGGACTATGGGAGGAAACCCACACAGACACAGGGAGAATGTACAAACTCTACACAGGCAGAGACCCGAGGCTGGAATTGAACCTGGATTGCTGGCACTGTGAGACAGCTGTGCTAACCACTGCACCACTGGGCCAGTGAGGAATTACCTGGTATCAAAATATTGGTTAACTCAAAATAAATAGACAGTTAATTATGCTAACTGTGCTGGAAACGCACAATATCTCCATTAATCTAGAATTCAGGAGCCCTCGAGCATTTCATTAGCAGTTGTCAATGGAGGCCTAGTTAAAAATGAAAGACAGATAATGTAATGACTTGTGATGGGCAGGACAAATCCATAAGCCATATGGAAGCAAAGTATAAAATATACCATCAATATATTCTTCTTTTCAGCTCCCCCAGAAAGTCTGGTTTAAAGCCTGTTTTTTTTCACACTGACGGACGCTACCTACAGTCAGAGACAACATCCACCTCCCACCCACACCCCCACTCTCCCAGCAATGCTCACCACCAGAATCCCCTGTTCCTCTGTCCAATCCCAGCCAGCACCTCATCTAAAGGAAACCTCCACCTCCCCAGTGAGTCTCCCTTTGGGGTCTGCACCATGGCATGGGGGGCACTAACACCGCCTGGTCATGCCCCATTCTCCTAGGGTTCATACTCACTTTTACACCCCCAGAGGAGACCCCCATGACAGGTTCAGGATTGGGTAAACATGTTGTGAACCGCACCAGAGTGATGGCATGGGGGTCAGTATCTGGCAAGGGGAAGGTCAATGATATGGAAATGTATTTAAATTCATGTAAAACAGATTCACACCCGTCATGGGCATGAACCTGATGACATCACCAGTGAGGGACAGAGGAGATCCGAGATCGCAATCTCACTGATGAGCTCTGCGACTTGATGGAATAAAAGCCCTACAGTACAGCAGAAGGACATTTGGCCATCGAGCCCGCACCAACTCTTCAACTTATCTTACCCAGGCCCTATCCCCATAGCCCCAAGTTTTTACCCCATTAGTCCTCCTAACTTACATATCCAGGGACATTAAGGGGCAACTTAGCATAGCCAATCCAGCTAACCAGCACAGCTTTCAGACTGTGGGAGGAAACCAGAGCACCCAGGGGAAACCCACGCAGACCCAGGGAGAACTTGCAAACTCTACAATGACAGTGACCCAAGACCAAAATCGAACCCAGGTCCCTGGTGCTAACTGGGAGACAGCAGTGCTAAGCACTGTGCCTCCACGCTACCCAGATCCTGCCCGCTGGCATTTACACGGACGGCGAGTGTGGGCTCAACATCATTCCCCTCGCAATCTGATGAACAGTAAATTTGTGACCAGGTCTGTACTGCTCAAAGTAACAGATGCCTGTGTTAGGAATGGAATTTTTTTTTACACCCACGTTGCTGGATGGAATATTATGTTTCAGGAGCTGCTGTGGTTTTGGAAATACCATCCTCTGCAGTGAAATTTCTCAAAGATGAATAATTGGCTTTGGGAGGCTAGATATAATTTCTTAAATTTTATTTCATTACCCCTGAGGGGTTTAGAAAGAAATTTTGCAGGGTTAAATAAATTCAAATAAAAGGCAAAAATGGGCCAGTGATGTAAGAATGGCCTAAACGATTTTCTTTCTCAACTCGTGCTTTTAAAAACACGAAATGTGAACCTGAGATTGAAGCTAAAACACCAGAGTGTGGGACAAACTATAGATCAAGAGTGTGAAAGTTAACAAAGACAAAGCAAGTCCTATTGGCTAGATGAAAGCAAACATTGCTTTTAAAAACATTGGGGTTTTAAGCGGCAGAGTAAAGCAAAATCCATCTATGATTTTGTAATCCTGGAATGCATTGAGTCGGAGACGGTGCAATAAATTCTTCTGATTTCTTCACAAGCTGAGTTCAGGTAAGGTTCCCTCTGTTGTCACAGGGACATCCTCCACTGGTCTCTGAAAAACACCTCCTGTTGTACTTGTGTGTCCTTCTGACTCCCCACACCAGTTATCCAGTGGTGTATCAGAGTGAGGAGACCGATCTAGTACTCGCTTGTGTCCATTTCTGAGGAATCGTGTACTTTAGGCTCATGGCCACAGGCATTGTTTACAGATATCCTGAGAAAAGAGTATTTTAATCCTATCAGTGGATTGATTTTCAAACCAAATCCCACAGGTGAAATGATATAGCTTTTCTTCACAGAGTTCATTTATTCCACATGACATTGTTTTGCCGTTTCTGGAACTGTCTGAAAAGAACAGCAGATACTTTCTCTATCATCTTGGCGATTCTGAAAACTGACTTAAAGGTTAATGAATGAGGAACTGTGTCATTTTTAACCAAAGAATAATGGCACTGTCCCATTGACTGAGTAATAAAATCATCAGTTGTCATAGTTATTCTTTGGACAGAGCTATCCTCCGTTAGCAATTGTTGATATCATACGGTAAGCATCTTCTACTTCATTAGGATGATTGGACCATACTTTTACAAAATATTCTGAAAAGGTCAACAGTCAAATAGCACTTCCAAAATTCAATTTGCTAATGAGAGATAAGTGCTGTTATACAGATGTTCTTTATACTCTCCAGTGATTGCAGGAAGCATGTGGGATAACACTGCTATGGAATAAGTCTGGGGAATCTATTACAGATAACGGGAAGCTTTGTCAGTTTCTAAGCTCCAGGGAAGTTGTATGAAAATAACGCGATTTACACTAACTAGCCAGAAGATTCTGCAGCTATAATCAAGGGCCATCTGGTGATACTCCAATGGCCCTTTCCTTGATCTCATTCTTAATGCTGCAAATATTCAAAAAACCTTACTCTGATGCCAAGGTAAGTTCATTACCGTCAATATTGTGGCATCTTAAAGCAAGGACAATATCCTGGATGCATCAAAAATCATTTCGCATTCTCACCTGGAAGGACAGAATTAAAAATGATGTGGAGATGCCAGTGTTGGACTGGGGTGGGCACCGTCAGAAATCTCACAACACCAGGTTAAAGTCCAACAGATTTATTTGGTAGCACGAGCTTTCAGAGCGCCGCTCCATCATCAGTGGAGTGGGGTGGAGTGGAGTGGAGTGGGGTGGAGTGGAGTGGAGTGGAGTGGAGTGGAGTGGAGTGGAGTGGGGTGGAGTGGGGTGGAGTGGAGTGGAGTGGAGTGGAGTGGGGTGGGGTGGGGTGGGCTGGGGTGGAGTAGAGTGAATTGGAGTGGCGTGGAGTGGAGTGGTGACTCCACTCACCTGATGAAGGGCAGTGCTCATCTAAGAAGTTCCATTCCATTATTCATACTCAAGGAACATCAACACTGCTTCAAACACAGTGAATGGGACACATCAGCTATTGATGAACACACTCAATAATCATCACATTCAATGGTCCAACTCTAGACTTGCCCCATCCATCACACATTGCAATACAAACACATCATGGAGATCCAGCAATACCATACCATTCCCCATGACAGTGGCCTTCACATCAGAGGCAACCGCTTACTTTTACTCAACAAACACACCAACATCCATTACCAACAGTCAACCAATCTGCAGCAAGCACGTTAATATGTACTGACACTATTACCTCACCAATCATTCAGAAGATGCTATCCATTTCCCCATCCTCCACTAAATATCTTTTTCCATCCATTCCAGTCATTTCTGCAGGAATTGGGCGGATTGCCTGGAACGTTGAGGGCCACCTGTTCAGTTGTAGAATAATTTTAAGGCAACAACTGCTCTTTAAAGGGTAACTTTTATATGGGGTAACCATAAAAATTATTTTATTCACTGTTACAGCTTGGCCAATGTCTACAAATCCCTGATTTCTTCCCAAAGTCAGAAGAAACCATCTGGAACTGACTGGCTTTTCAATGTCCCCAGTCCTTTCTCACGATGAAATGTGTTACATGGACAGTACAGATACAAGCAGAATGCACAGATTTCTACACACACATTAAATGGGGCCATAAATAAAGGAGTTATTCAAGTATGGATAGAAACTGAACAAGAACTACAGAAATGAATATTAGTTTGCATGAATTCCAGGGTCCAATGAAGAATCCTTTCACATAGGATTTCGAGTTCAGCTGGGTGAGGAGATGAGTTCATTTTACAATTGGTGTTAGTACCAGAGCTGAGGTAGGTACACAGAGGCTGGGTGGATTCTACCTCTTTGGACTGTTGGAGGAAACCAATGCAGACATGGGGAGCACATGCAAACTCCACACAGTCATTTGATTGAGTTTTTTGAAGGGGTAACCAAGAAGGTAGATGAGGGCAGTGCAGTTGATGTTGTCTACATGGACTTTAGCAAGGCCTTTGACAAGGTACCACATGGTAGGTTGTTGCACAAGGTTAAATCTCATGGGATCCAGGGTGAGGTATCGAAATGGATTCAAAATTGGCTTCTTGACAGAAGCCAGAGGGTGGTTATAGAGGGTTATTTTTCAAACTGGAGGCCTGTGACCAGCGGTGTGCCTCAGGGATCAGTGCTGGGCCCACTGTTATTTGTCATTTATATTAGTGATTTGGATGAGAATATAGGAAGCATGGTTAGTAAGTTTGCAGATGACACTAAAATTGGTGGCATAGTGGACAGTGAAGAAAGTTATCTCCAATTGCAATGGGATCTTGATCAATTGGGCCAGTGGGCTGGTGAATGGCAGATGGAGTTTAATTTACACAAATGCGAAGTGATGCATTGTGGTAGACTGAACCAACGGAGGACTTACTCAGTTAATGGTAGGATGTTGGGGAGAGTTATAGAACAAAGAGATCTAGGGGTACTTGTTCATAGCTCCTTGAAAGAGGAGTCACAGGTGGACAGAGTGGTGAAGAAGGCATTCGGTATGTTTGGTTTCATCGGTCAGAACATTGAATACAGGAGTTGGAATGTCTTGTTGAAGTTGTACAAGACATTGGTAAGGTCACACTTGGAATACTGTGTACAGTTCTGGTCACCCTATTATAGAAAGGATATTATTAAACTAGAAAGAGTGCAGAAAAGATTTACTAGGATGCTACCGGGACTTGATGGATTGAGGTATAAGGGGAGGCTGAATAAACTGGGACTTTTTTCTCTGGAGCGTAGGAGGCTGAGGGGTGATCTTATAGAGGTCTATAAAATAATGAGCGGTGTAAATCAGCTAGATAGTTAATATCTTTTCCCAAAGGTAGGGGAGTCTAAAACTAGAGGGCATAGGTTTAAGGTGAGAGGGGAGAGATACAAAAGTGTCCAGAGGGGCAGTTTTTTCACACAGAGGGTGGTGAGTGTCTGGAATGAGCTGCCAGAGGCAGTAGTAGAGGTGGGTACAATTTTACCTTTTAAGAAGCGTTTAGATACGATGGGTATAGAGGGATATGGACCAAATGCAGGCAATCTCACAGAATTTGGTTAAGAATTTGGGAGCAGAGCTGTCCCAAGCTGCACCATTGTGTCAATTCAAGCTTGAAGCAGTGGTAGGAAGAGACATCTGTTGGTTTTTAACTACAGGCCAGAGTTAAATGGCTTCTCACTGGGCTGGGCGGAAAGAGGGAGCAGAAGGGTCATTGCCTGTCAGGGTTTGTGTGGCCCTTGTTCTCCTCAATACAAGATTCCAGATAAATGGGAGATGTGGGAAGAGGGAGAAAGGGCAATAGAGAGTTGGCTTTGGGAGTGTGAGGGTGAAGTGGGGGAAATGTGCAAAGAAGAGCCCAGAAAATGGAGGCCACATAAATGGAGAGATGGTTCTGATTTACCCTTTGATCTCATGTACCTTCCAGTAGCTTCTAACCTGCCTCTACCTTGCAGTGAAGGTCTTCCCTTGCTCAAGCCCAGGCTATAATACAATTTGGGCCCCATTTTGCAAACAGCAGCAACTGACACCCACTTTTTGTGGACTCACCGGCTATCACCAGAATCTTTCAGGCCAAGATCCTCCGTGGCTGGAATGGGGTGACTTCCAAGTGGATCATTATCCTGCTTTTATTAGTCTACCTGTCTACTGAACAAGAAGGGTTAAAACTCCACAAAACTCTCCCAATGCCCCCATGAGTTAAGAAATCCCATTAAGAGGGTCACTTGGACTCCATTGTCCTATTATCTTAAGTTCTGCTTTCAATTGTTTCATTTGAAAAATGCCAAGGGAATATGACTGAAACGAAAAACATGCAAGATTAGCCAAGTGCTCCAGAATATCAGGCTTTTGGCAGGGCTCTGTTTTGTTATCCTAGTCTTCACCTGCATTCACACTTGGGCTTTCCAGAGGTAAATTTCACCAAGCTTTTGGTCATCTGCAGAAAGGAGACTACAGTAAGTAGTGGTCTGTACTTCTCAGTATTGACTGGGTGGTGGTCAGTGCCAATGCCCATGGAACTGATGTCGGGTTTAAGTCAAGCACAGTTCCAGCCAAAGTTAATCATGTTGAGACCAGAGAAGCCAACTCGTTATGGGACTAACATTAACTCATTATAGATTAACTCGTTACGGGACTAACTTTCCTGTCGCCCGGAACTCTCATGTTTCCTTTGCTTATAAAATTGTTCACTTGCTTTCACTTTTGACCCTGACTGGCAGGGAAATGTTGTAATCGTGTGATGGATATAAGAAACAACCCAGAATGAGAAAAGTTGAACTTATGACAAACGGGGAAGATGTGACAGCACAACGGAACTTTGATGAAAAATCAAAAACTACGTTCTGAATTTCAAATCTCACGATGCTAAATAACCAGCCCCATCTCAAACAGCTTTACAGTAGATGATGTACTTTGAAGTTTTGTTGCTGTTATACAGGAAATGAAGTTGCTATTTTTGTTCAGAATAAGCTCCCACAAACAATAATATAATAACAATCAGATTATCTGTTTTTTTGTGACGATGATTGAGCTAATCAGGTACAACATCCCTTCTGTTCTTCGATTTTGCACCATGGGATGTTTTGCAAACACCACAGCAGCTGGTTTAACACAGTGCTGGGTAACTGAGTCTGGTGAGTGATCCCTGAGTGACCCTTCACCATCTCAGTGATTGAAATCAGGCTTGTTCACTAACTGTGACCCCGTGAATAAGATTGAATGTATTTAATACACGCCAAATATTTAATAATGAATTGTAAAAAATTCTTCATCATTTAAATATTAAATATAACTATCATCAACTTCAAATGGTAAAAAGAAAAGCAACATTTACACTTTGGACACAGGGAGGGCACACGGTTCTCACAGTCAATGTTGTGAGCAATCAGCACCCCCCCCACACACACCCACACACACACCCCCCACACACACACCCCACATACACACCCCACACACACACACCCTACACACACACAGCTCCCCCCACACACACACACACACCCCCACACCCCACAGACACACACACACACCCCACAGACACACTCCACACACCCCACATACACACCCCCCACACATACACACACTCCACACACACACTCCACACACACACACACGCACACACACACACACACACACATGCACTCATGTCAAATGTTTTGCACATAAATCGAGGTGATGAAATGGATGCTGAATCTGTTTCATTTCATCATGCTTTTGATAATAATTTTAAATAACACAATTCCTGTCTAAAAACCCTCACTTCACTTTGCCCTTGTGTTACGTGTACATCACTTAAATCATACCAGTAGGAAAAAAAATACCTGGATGGAAATCAGCAGAATGTGGCAAAGCTGTTCCTGGGCAGCAGTCAATGAAATGTCTCAGGGTGGGCTGCATGTGGTCCCAGGTCACAAATTACCCAACACTGGTTGAATACATCATCCAAAAAACAGCATCTCTGACTGTGCAGCACTCCCTGGCACTGGGACGTTCTTTGTGCTCAAGTATTGTAGTGGAATTTGAACCCAGAGCATCAGAAGAGGAAGTGCCACAGCTGACTCACAACTAAATCATAACTTCTGAGAATAATTCTCTTCACTGATCAGTGTGTTTGTCCTTTGAGTTAATCAGCAATGTATTCAAGGAGGGGCACATGTCCAATGTACTGCTTTAGTATGATGGAAAGTTGGCCAAAATGTTTTCTCCTGAGAACTATACCCTGCTGAAAGTTGGGTGGCACAGTGGGTTAGCACTGCTGCCTCAGAGCAACAAAGACCCAGGTTCGATTCCCGGTTTGGGTCATTGTCTATGTGGAGATTGCATATTCTCCCCATGTCTGCATGGGTTTTTTCCAGGTGCTCCGGTTTCCTCCCACAATCTGAAAGGCATTCTGGTTGGGTGCATTGACCCAGACAGGTGTCAGAGTGTGGTGACTGGGGCAATCTCATTGCAGTATTAATGTAAGCCTCACTTGTGACTGATAAATAAACTTTAAAACCCGCATGTCCCTGGGGGTGGATAATATCAGGTGGCGACAGGATTACCTCCCATCCGGCATTCATGGATAATTATTATAAAAGCGAAATACTGCAGTTGCTGGAAAATGGACTAAAAACAGAAAATGCTGGAAAAACTCAGCAGGTCAGGTTGTATCTTTTGGAGAGAGAAACAGGGTGATCATGTTGAGTCTGAGTGACTCTCATCCAGGTGATGGTCACTTGGGTAGATCGGAGAGTAACTGAGGCTGTAAAACTGCAAGCAGTAAACACCGACAAAAGTGAAGATGAAATGAGAGGGGACAAAACTGGCCAGAAAAATCTAAGCACGTTAAGGAAAAAGGCTCAATTCATTCAACAGAACTTGACTTTCAAAACATTTAGCCGCTCCTGCTGGAAACCGGGACACCAGCAGCAGCAATGATATTCATTCCAGTCCAGTTCAAGACAAATTGCTCCATTGCAATTGGTGGGTGTGCCATGCCTTTGCTGTGTTTTTCTAACGGGAGGCAGTTGTTTCCAATGAAAGTATGGCTGTTTTATCAGGTTTTTATAAGTTTCTCTACAGCTGCTCTCATCGTTAGACTCAGGGCAGAGGTCTGGAATGTTAGATCAAACAGTGCTGTCTTCAGACCAGAAGCTATCTATCAAGGTTATGACTTATCCAATTATAGACAGCTCCAGTTTATAGGCTGGACAGTAAAGTGTTCAACAAATGGTAATTAGTCACACTTTTGGAGGCTTCATTGAATTACCTTTGACAGTGAATAGCAGGCTTAGTGGGTGATCCTTTAAACCAGCTGACCTGGAGGGCTTCCCAAAATCAATTAACCTATCAGACTACAAGCATGGCCACATCCTGTCTGACTGAAGGCCGTATGGGAGGAGCTGGACCGACAGCAGCAACTGTCTAATGGGGTGAATGAACAAACGCACCCCTAACACCGACCTTTGTTAGCAAACATGAAAGAAAAACGCAGGAGGGAGCAGACCTGGACAGGGCTGAAAGAATTTGAATATAAATCATCCGGCCCACAGGCTGCTAACTGATACAAGCAAGCTCTGAAAGGGATTAGCCCAATCAGTGTGTATGTGAAAAAAGTAAACCAAAATTGCTTCCAGCTTAACCTGGTCAAAACTGTACCACAAAAACCCCACTTTAATTTCAATATCATCTCTCAAAATGGACCATAAGTATTTACTCAAAAGCAAATATAACCACATCCCTGAAAATTATACGTAGACAGCCACTATTTACGGAAATGATCTAGGAAATCCCCATTCTAATGAGCCTCTAATTGGATATCAGTATATTAAATCTAATATACTTTAAATGCAGTGCCAAACCTCTCAATCTCCTAACTCTACGTTATGTTTTGTTTGATTTATTTATTAGTGTCACAAGTCAGCTTACATTAACACTGCAATGAAGCTACTGTGAAAATCCCCTAGTCGCCACACTCCAGCACCTGTTTGGGTACACTGAGGGTGAATTTAACATGAGCCAGTGCACCTAACCAGCATGTCTTTCAGACTGAGACATTACCTTAGCAAAATGCATTACCATCTGGTGCCACTTAATGTCAAATTGTTCCTAAAGCTTGTAACAGTTTTCTTAATGCTCTTTCTATATCACTGTTGTTGTTGTTTTGGAGTAATTTTAATTTTGGTCCATCAAGTCACCCACAGTCCTGTTTTGTCTCAACCCATTCCCTCCAGAGAAAGCATGCTTGGACTCAATGCTTGGACTCAATGCTTGGCAGCTACAATATCTTCATCTGTTCATAAGACTCTCACATTCTGCTTCATCTAACACCTCTGGCAAACCTCAAATATTAACTGGAACATAGAATAACAACAACAACAGTGATCAATTATATAGCACCTTCAACACAGCAAAATGTCTCAAAGAGTGTTATCAGATAGAATTTGAAGCCAAATCACATAAGGGTATATTAGGGCAAATGACCAAATCTTTGGTCAAAGAGGTTGGTTTTAAGGGATGTCTTAAAGAAGGGAGAGGAAAAGGGGTGGAAAGTTTTAGAACATAGAACATTACAGCGCATTACAGGCCCTTCAGCCCTCGATGTTACACCGACCAGTGGAACCAATCTAATGACCCTCTAACCTAAACTATTCCAATGTTATCCATATGTCTATCCACAGACCATTTGAACACCCTTAAAGTTGGCAAGTTAGAGGGGGGAATTCCGGGGCGTAGAGCCGAGGCAGCTAAAGACACATCAATGGCGAAACATTTCAAATCGGAGATGTTCATAAGGTCAAAGGTGGAGTAGATACATCGCAGGGTAATAGGGCCAGAGAAGGAATGGGGTGAGACCATGGTGGAATTTGAAACTAAGCTGAGAGTTTTAAAATCAAGGCCTTGCTAGATCAGCAATCAATGTGAGCCAATAAGCACAGAGATGATGGATGAATTGGACTTGGCCTCTTTTAAGGCAATAATCAGAGTTGGTGCCAGCAGCTGTAGACACGTTTAACACACGTGGTCAGTACGGGGATTTACCCCACGACTTTGGTGTTATCAGCACCATGCTCTAACCACCTGAGCTAACCGGCCCTGAACTGGACTTGGTGCAAACTAAGATATAGGCAGCAGAGTTTTCAATGAGTTTATGAAGATTGAGAGATCAGCAGAAGAGTTTTGGAATAGTCAAACCTATCAAAAACAAAGGTACAAGTGTTTTAGTATCAGCAGTATCTCATCTGCTGAGACAGGGATGAACTTAGGTCTTTTCTTTATTCACTTATGGGATGTGGACATCTCTGGCTGGACCAGCATATGTTGCCCATCCTTGTTGTCCTTGAGTAGGTAGATGATGGGGAGCTACCTTCTCTAGTGTTGCAGTGCCTATGGTGTAGGTACATCTATAGTGTAGTTAGGGAGGTAGCTCCAAGATTTTAACCGAGTGATAGTGAAGGAATATATTTCCAAATCAGCTTGGTGTGTGACTTAGAGATGAGCATCCAGGTGGTGGTGTTCCCATTTATTTGTTGCTCTCGTCCTTCTAGATGGTAGCGGTGGTGAGTTTAGAATTTGCTGCCTAAGGAACCTTGGTGAGTTCCTGCAGTGCAGCTTGTATTTGATAAACACTGCTGTCACTGTGCGAAGGGATTGGACGTTTGTGGAATCAATCAACCAGAGTGTTTGTGTTGGATGGTGTCGAGCTTCTTGACTGCAATTGGAGCTGCACTTGTCCAAGTAAGAGGAGAGTCTTCCTTCATTGGACACAGTGGTTTTGATAACAAATGCTCCTCTACGATTTGATGGATCTGCCACATTTTGGTTGCACTTGAAAATTCCTGAGATGATTTGAAATTGAGGCAGAATTTTTCCAAGGCTGAGCTTAGAATGAAAATTTGCTCTTTCTGTAAAAACGCACAAATCCTTGATTTAAAAACAACGTTCTGTAGTTCTGGCTCAAAATGACCGTCACTTTAAAGAATAATCTTGTTTATTTGTTAAAACTTTACTTCCTGATCAAATAGATGGACCATCTTCAGAATCCACCACATTTTAAAATAATTAATTGTATGTGAGAAATGTAATATAAATGATTTCTTTACTGCACTGAGCTCCCCATTGCTTGCACCTTTGTAAGAAGTAAGTTGATACAGAGATCCAAGTACACATTTCAGAAAAAGGAATATTGTTCTGACATTGTCATAACACATGAAAGGACTCTAGATTGGCCAGCTGAGATTCAGTTGACAAGACATATGGATTAAGCCCCCTCCACGTATCAATCACCTGGCTCATAATACCCTGTGTAAACTAAACTGCATTGTGAGAGCATGGTTTATTATACATACTTGTTCCAGATTAACTGACATCTTTGAGGAGTTGTTGACTTTTTGAACTGGGGAGAAAGTTGGAGTTCTTAAATGATTTCCTCAGTTGTTCCTGATAAATACATTAAAATTTGATTTGCTGCAGAAAGCAGCCACATTCACAATGCTTGGACCCATACATTTCATTCTGGACAAACACCAATTTTGTTCTTCGAACCATTGATGCTTCATTTTCAGAGGAGGCAACAAGAATTCCTTGAGGAATCACAGATCTTTTTAAGGAGTCCACTAGGAATTCAAAGATGTCCCATTCATTCTCTGAGACATATTCCAAAACTGCCAAACAATCTTTCCTGTATTGTCATCAAAGTATCTGAGTGAGAATACCAGTGGTTTCCATCGCTGATGCTATAATTCAATTAAATAAAGAAAAGGAAAGGTTTTGATTTATGTTTCTGTTACCCTGGATGTATTGTGTGGAACGAGGGAGTGATTTATCTTTGTCCTTGCAGCGTACTCTCTATTCTACTGAGGATAATTTGACTGTATCAGAGCATGTCAAAGCAATGACCATGCCTAATGGTAAAGTCAGGTCCTTGCCCCAGTGGTAACACTCTGTCTCTAAGTCAGAAGTTTGGGCTCAACTCCCACTCTGGAGCCTTGCACACATCATTTAAGCTGACAGTGTAGTACTGAGACCTGCAGTGTCAGAAGTGCTGTTTCTTTGGTTGTGTTTTAATCCAAGGCCTCCGCAAATTGATGTAAAAAGATCCCATGGTACAATTCAAAGATGAATGCACCAGAACACATGAGCGAGGGAATTCTCTTGGTGTCTCGGCTAAATTTATTCCTCAGCAAATACCATGAAAACAGATTATTTCATTGTTATTTGTGGGTTCCTGCTATCTGCAAATTGACTGTATTGTGTTTTATATTGCAACAATAGTTACATTTCAAAACTGAGTTTGTGACAGGCAGTCTATAAATACCAACCTTTCTTTCTCTCTACTGCACAGAAAAAAATCGTTCCAATATTATTGCCCAGTAGGACAATATCTTCCTCTTCATCTTTGGTATATTTCTCCATGTGAGACTTAATAGGATTGAGGGTTATAGATAAGCCTAGTAGGTAGCGATATGATCAGCGCAACTTGTGGGCCGAAGGGCCTGTTTGTGCTGTAGTTTTTCTATGTTCTATTTCTTGCTGGACATTGCAATCATGGTATAATCAGAGAGTTTATAACTCAGAAGAAGGCTAGTCAACTCTGCCAGCTCTTTGCTAAAGCAATCCAAATTAATCCCACTGCCCAACTGTCTCATTATAAATCATATTTTCTACAGATTAAAACCCTTTCCAAAGACTAGTGGACCTACCACAACCACATTCTGTGGTAAAACGCTTCATGGTCTAACTATTCTCCATGAAATGGTGTTTTCCCTCAAATATATTCCGCCCAATAAAAGATTCTGTTAAAACTTCTTAACTTTCTCTGTTTCAGCTGTCCCAGTACCTCACCCCTCATAACACTGGTCTCCCACCCCCACATCACCCTGATGAACCCACAATGAACATGAATTATGGCTTAAATATTCTTTCTAAAAGAGTTACCCAAACAACACAATGTATTTGAATTATTGGCCAATAGTGAATCAGCTGTTTGGTTTGTACTGTATTGAGGAATAAGACAGTGACCAATGGGAGAAGTGAATGTTGACCAAACGTAAATGTGAATGAAAATCACAGCAGGTTCACCTCTGGGAAAGTACTGAGGGTGAAGCTGGGGATGGGGGTCAGTATCTTCCACTTGCCAGACACCCAATTCTTGCCTGAAAAAATACATAACATCAGCATAAAACCCAGGGGCAGGAGATGGGAACTAATTTATTTACCTCAATGAGCAGGGGGAAAGGGGGAATAGGAAGTCATTTATTTACCTGTGCTGGGGAGGTGGAGGGGGGAAGGATGGAGGGGAACTCATTTTTCTACCGCAACCAGCTTCCTGGCCGATTTTCTAGCAGATATCTGGCCATGTGACCAAAGGTACTGAGACAATATGTAGATATCAACATCGTGGCCTGCTGCCTCTTACCCTAACCCTAACCCTAACGCTAACCCTAACCCTAACCCTAACCCTAACCCTAACCCTAACCCTAACCCAACTTTCACAGAGAGATGTGTGAAACCTGTACAATGGCCTAAGTAATGCTCCTTAAGGGCACTGTGGGAGACCTCTCCAATAAGAGTTTTGTAACTTTATTTGTTCAGTGGATTGGGGGACACAGAGTGCTGACCAGATCCACATTGGTACCCCTCCTACCCACTCTCTATTGGCTGCATGGGATAACTGGATCTGCTGCTCCGGGGCAGAGGTAAATGTCCTCAAAGCTCCCTAAAAATTGTAACAAGGCCCAAACCTGATAATGAATCAAACCTGACAACTGTCCATTGAGAGAGCATTAATATCATATACATTCAATACCCAATTTAACATAAGAACATAAGAAATAGGAGCAGGAGTAGGCCATCTAGCCCTTCGAGCCTGCCCCGCCATTCAATAAGATCATGGCTGATCTGTTGTGGCTCAGTTCCACTTTCCCGCCCTCTCCCCATAACCCTTAATCCCCTCTCTTATCAAAAACCCATCAACCCGCTTCTTAAAAATATTTAGCGAGGCAGCCTCCACCACTTCAACGGGCAGAGAATTCCAGAGATTCATCACCCTTTGAGTGAAGAAGTTCCTCCTCAACTCCGTTCTAAACCGCCCCCCCTTTATCTTGAGGCTGTGCCCCCTAGTCCTACTGTCCTTTCTGAGCGGGAAGAGTCTCTCCACCTCTATCCTATCCCTCCCATTCATCATCTTATACGTCTCAATGAGATCTCCACTCATTCTTCTAAACTCTAACGACTACAAGCCTAGTTTATTCAGCCTCTCCTCATAGCTCAACCCCCTCAACTCCAGCATCAGCCTAATAAATCCAAAACCCTGTGGATTTACAGAGAGATGGGGTGGAGGAGAAGTAAAGTCAGTCACTTTGTTCTTTGGTAGTGATTGTTATTTGGCAGGATTGCATTGCTAGTTAGTTATCCTGATGGACATACGTTCCATTGACTGATTAGAAAGGGAGATTGGTTGAGATATATAACGAATGGTTGACCTGATACAATCAGTTTTCCATTCACGCCAAAACTGATCATTTCTCTAAGAAAAATGGAGAAATGGAATGGAGAGAGAGGAACAGAGAATGACTAGAAATATTGGGCAGGATTTTACAGCCTCGCTCATCCTGAAACTGAAATATTCTGCCCGACGTCAGTGGGCTTTTCCATGTTTCGCTCCTCGCCTGCTCCGATTCCCGAGGTGGGAGGGGTGGTCAGATTCCACCCATTAACGCTGTTCCTCCTTCCATTGATGCTGCAGACATACTGAGGATTTCCAGCACTTCCTGCTTCTATTTCAGATTTCCAGGGCACAATCTTACCGGCCGTTCATGCCACACTCCCAGTGCAACAAGGTTGGAGAATTTGGCAGCCGAATCTCCATTCACTACAGCGGGATGGGAAAATTCTGTCAGCTTGAATATTGACAAGGTTCTGACTCCAGAGTCTGCAGTGTTTTGCTTTAAATTTATCAAAGAGGAAGCAGATAATCTGTGGTAGATATCACAACTACACCTCCAGGACTCAACGCCGATTTAAAATAGGCCCTGAATGATAGGCCAGTTTCCTAAAGCAATCTCAAAGCTACAAGTGAATTTGGCAGGTGGTGCATTAACACCCCATTCTCAGAACAGCACGATCAGTTCTGGCACTGAAAAGATATTTGGTAACATCTCAGTAGAGAACCAGGAAAATTGTTTTACTAAAAGGACAAAAAAAGGAAATAAGAGAAGGATCACCACCAAAAGTCACCGACATTAGTATCAATAGTCATCAAGCCCACTAAAAAACACAGAACTCGTGGATAATAAAGTCCATGGTCCACAAAACCCAAGGATATTAAAACCCATGGACAGCAAAACCATAGAGAGCAAAATGTATGGGGGTGAATCATTGCTACTTTCATTGACTGGGGGGGGGTAACCTGGTGAAGTGCATTCTCCTCCTGTTACTACAAGCCCAATTTTCAGTTCTCCTTCACCCAGTGAAGGTTGAAATGATCCAGACGGACAGTGTAAACCAAGGACAGTGACATCCACAAGTAGTAAAATACACAGAGTGTAAAACACATTCACAGTAACATCCATGCTGAGGAAAAGCTTTAGAATTTGCAGTCATTTAAACAAACAGACATTATGGGGGTAACTTTACCATTCTTCTTTCCAAGTGCTGGACAGACTTGAAATTGGGAAAGATTCATGTCTGACTTTTGGGTGTGTTTTCAGGCCCCTCATACACACTCTGCCTGCAAAAATATCAGCAAGTCTGGTTATCGCTGCAGAAACCTCTGCACAGGGCTTAACACACTTGAAAGCCTGCCGAGAGAGCTAGTGCGCATGTGCAGATCTCAGATGCTGCACATGCGCAATAGCAACAACTGCGGTCTGACAAAGAGCGAGAGCTGTCAGGCCCCTGCTACTGCAGGCAGCCTGAAGCAACTCCCCCCCCACCCCCACTGCAATCGCAGGCCTGAGATACCACCCCCCACTGACCCTGCTCTGTCGCCCAGACTGATTGTGGACTTTCTGCCCTCCCCTCAATGATCGCTGCGCAGTGGCAGTGAGCCCGCTCCCCCATTAATCCCTCCCCCATTAACCCCTCCCCCACATTAGACTTTCCCCTGACCCCCCTCCCCACTCCCACTGGACCTGACTCCACAGGCTGTGCCTGCCACTAGCCCCACCCCCACTGATCCTGCCCCCAGCATTGCCTAGTGGGCATTTCTCAGGTGCAAAAGTGGCATTACCCAGGTGCCAGTCTGGCACTGCACAAGGCACACCCCCACCTTACCCTCTGTCTCCCCGGGGGCATCAATGACTTCTGGTTCCTCTGGCAACTTGTTCCAGACACTCACCACCCTCTGTGTGAAAAAATTGCCCCTCTGGACACTTTCATATCTCTCCCCTCTCACCTTAAACCTGTGCCCTCTAGTTTGAGATCCCCTACCTTTGGGAAAAGATATTGACTATCTAGCTGATCTGTGCCCCTCATTATTTTATCGACCTTAGATTATTTCTTCTTCGATTTTACATTTCAATATACCCATTTCTGTACTATGCTGATACTATAATATATTCTGTAATTGGCACTGCTCTCTCACAGTGCCAGGACCCTGCTTCCAGCCTTAGGTCACTGTCTGTGTGGAGTTTGCACATTCTCCCTGTGTCTGTGTGGGTTTCCTCCAAATGCTCTGGTTTCCTCCCACAGTCCAAAGATGTTCAGGTAAAATGGATTAGCCATGCTTAATTGCACCTTAGTCTGCCAAGATGTATAAGTGAGGGGATTAGTGGGATAAGTATTTGGGGTTACACGGATAGGGCCTGGGGGTGGAGTGCTCTGTCGGGAGTCGGTGGAGACTTGATGGGCTGTACCTTCTGCACTGTAGGATTGTGTGATTCTATGATGCTGCTTGAGAGGTCCAATCTGCACACACTAACTGGCAGATGGCTACAGATGACTAGTGTCAGACTCTGGGTCTCTCTTTTCTCTGTTCTCTGGATTCAAATGACTAACAAATAGCTCAGCTTCCAACTTGCAATTTATTATGCCACCTTACCCGCTCGGTTACCTGTCTAACGTGGTCATGCCCACTCATCCTGCTTGGCATTCCTTTGGGAATCAGACAGTTGCAATTTAATATTTTGATGGACTTTCTCTGCGTGTGTAATTTTGATTGTGCAGATGAAGTTTAATTGGATATGATCTAGGAGCTGAAATGAAAATTTGATTCTCAAATAATCCCCGATGGTTATTCTGCTTATAAAGTTATGCCATGTTGTTTCTACATGGTCAGTACAGATGGCACCACGCTGCTCAGTGTTGGGTCTGAATTCTGTTAATTAATTGTTTTGAGTGCAAGTTGATGATAAATAAACGTTACTGTTCTCTGAGCCATCTTGATATTCTGCTGAGTTGGCCACAGCTATGGGGATCTATTCAGCAGATTGTTCTGCTCCTGCTGCATGTTGTTTTATCACTTGATGATTGACAGTAATAGTTGGAATGTGGAAAGCATTTGTTGCCTTCGATCTGTTGGTGGGGAGCTGCTGACAGCTAACTCCTCAGTTCACTTCCTCTCCAGATTGACGGGATTTGTGTTGTCAATCTGAAAAGCATCAACTCCCCTCCAACTGCTGGGGAAAAAGAAACAATTCTCTCTTTTTATTATGCCAAGAGATAGATGAAAGTTGACAATCGCCTCCCCTCCTCTGAGTGTGATCAATACCAGTAATTACACAAAGGCAAAGGAATTATGAATAACAGCTTACGTTTATACAGTGCCATTAATGTCCCAGTGAGGCATTTCACCAAGTACTAAAAACAAATGGCATCTTCTGCATTTTTGATTTGTTTATTATTATCACATAAGATCTAGGAGCAGGAGTGGGCTATTTGAAGTTGGGAACCCTGTGGAGCAGGGCAGGAGTCTTAGTAGTGTTGAAGAGCAGAAGGATCTTGGGGTCCGGGTCCACAGGACTCTTAAATCGGCCTCGCAGGTAGAGGATGTGGTCAAGAAGGCGTATGGTGTACTGGCCTTCATTAATCGAGGGATTGAGTTTAGGAGTCGGGAGGTAATGCTGCAAATTTATAAGACCCTTGTCAGGCCTCACTTGGAGTACTGTGCGCAGTTCTGGTCGCCTCACTATAGGAAGGATGTGGAAGCTATTGAAAGGGTACAGAGGAGATTTACAATGATGTTGCCTGGACTGGGAGGCATGCCTTATGAAGATAGGTTGAGGGAGCTGGGACTCTTCTCCCTGGAGAGACGAAGGTTGAGAGGTGACCTGATAGAGGTTTATAAAATGTTGAGAGGAATAGATAGGGTGGATTCTCAGAGGCTATTTCCCCGGGTTGAAATGGTCGCTACGAGAGGACGCAGATTTAAGGTGCAAGGAGGGAAGTTCAGAAGTGATGTTAGGGGTAAGTTTTTCACTCAGAGGGTGGTGAGTGAGTGGAATCGGCTGCCGTCAGTGGTGGTGGAGGCGAACTCGCTGGGGTCTTTTAAAAGACTTCTGGATGAGTACATGGGATTTAGTGGGATTGGGGGTTACAGATAGTTCTATGGATTGGTAGGTGTTGATGTGATCGGCGCAACTTGTGGGTCGAAGGGCCTGTTTGTGCTGTAGTGTTCTATGTTCTATGTAAATCGCAAAAGATTGCGGTCCCGACACTGATCCCTGAGGCACACCACTAGTCACTGATCTCCAATCAGAAAAACACCCATTTACCCCCACTCTTTGCTTTCTGTTAGTTAACCAATCCTCTACCCATGCTAATACATTACCCGTAACACCGTGCGCCTTTATCTTATGTAGCAGTCTTTGGTGCAGCACCTTGTCAAATGCCTTCTGGAAATCCAGATACATCACATCCACAGGTTCCCCATTGTCCACTGCACGTGAAATATTCTCAAAGAATTCCACCAAATTAGTCAAACATGACCTTCCCTTCATGAACCCATGCTGCGTCTCACCAATGCGACAGTGGTAAGCTGGTATACAATGAAAAGTATTATTTCTTGCACACTATACAGACAAAGCATACTGTTCATAGAGAAGGAAAGGAGAGAGTGCGGATTGCAGTGCTACAGTTATAACTAGGATGTAGAGAAAGATCAGCTTATTGCAACCCCATTGCTGGAACGATTACAATTGGGAGATGGTGAAGAGGTCAGGATTAGGTGACTGCAAATATCTCAGAGGGTGGGAGTGTGTGTTAGAGGGGATTTTGAAATGGTCATGTTACATAAACTAATACCATCGATTGCAGAATCTTATCACGGATCTTTTCCACAGGAATTGTCTTTCTGGGGCTGGATTTTATTAGTTTGTTTTGTTCTGAGATCACACTGCTTTTCACTCCTGGCCATATTTTCACAGATCAGATGGGTGCACAGGACATTTAAGTAAAGGAAGGAGCGTTCTGTAAGCAATTTCCCAGCAAGCTGTGAAGAATCATCACTGCGATTCCCCCAACCCACTGAGCGGATTATTTATCACGAGGGGTCAGGTGTTTCTCCAGTCAGCCGATTTGTGGGCTTCACATTCGCCGCCTGCCAACATCTCCCAGTGCTGGATTCAAGATGGTGTCAGATCCGCGCTGGGAATCGGTGGGGAGATGCAAAGACAGTTTAAATAATCATTTGCATAGAATTTAAATGCGATTAGCAAGCCCAGGACTGAAATATCCCAGCCCACTATCAGCTCCCCCACGCCCACTAGAGTGGTTCACTCCAGCGGGGTTTACAGTAACTCCCCACTAACAGGAACCTAGTGATCTGACCCCACTGGATGAAGTGGGGGGGGCCAATTAGGGTCCTCCAGAAGGTTGGGTGGCAGGGTGGTGCTCCCTGAGCATTAACACCATGGCAGTGCCAGCCTTTGCCTCCTGGTACCACCCAAGGGGCAAAGTGTCAATGCCCAGGGGGTACTGCCAAGGCGTTGGGCATATGGGGGCTGGGCCTGATGGGGGCAGGGCCTAGGGAATGATCGGCGGGGGCAGAGAGTCCTGCTGCCACTCTGCAGTTTGGATCAGTGAGGGAAGGAGGGGGGTGGGGGGTGTGCAGCTGGTCAGCAGTCAGGAGGCTATCAGTGTGGGACCACTGCCCGAGTATCGATCTCGACACTGACAGATCGGCACGTGCGCAGTAGCCCCCTCAGCACGCTGATTTTAACCCCTCCAGTGGGGAAAGGCCCCGGCCCCTAGTTTTTAATGATATTCACACTGGTGCCTCTGCAGTGTACAGACTGTGGAAGATTCTTCTCTGAACCTCCACCAAGAAAAACAACCTGAGATACTCCAATTTTCACGCAAATTTGATACTTGGAATATTTTTGGGAGAATTCTGGCCAATATCTGCAGGTTTTGAATTTCTCTATTCAGAGTTTCATCTCTGACACAGCAACAGAGTGAATCTAACTCATTACTGAGTACAGCACCCTGTACCCAGCTCTCATTATCCACAACCCCTTTACAGCCTTTCACACAATCGATCACAGTCGTGTGGAACGTTCCCCACTGCCCTACACTGTCAGATCCACAGCACCCTCAGCAATGCCTTTTTCCCTGTCCCCAGACCATTACAGTCTAACTCCCTTGGGAACCGATCCTTGGCCTCTCCTCCTGCTTAGCCAAATGCTGCCCCTTGGCACCGCCATTCAAAGACATGGAATCATCTTTCACATTGGAGACGGAGGACGGCCTCCTCAATCACATTAAGTTTTAAATTTATTTAGTAGTGTCACATGTAAGGTTTACATTAACACTGCAATGAAGTTACTGTGAAAATCCCCTAGTTGCCACACTTCAGTGCCTGTTCGATTACACTGAGGGAGAATTTAACATGGCCAATACACCTCACCAACATGTCTTTCAGATTGTGAGAAGAAACTGGAGCACCTGGAGGACACCCACGCAGACATGGGGAGAATGTGCAGACTCTGCACAGACAGTGACTTAAGCCAGGAATCAAACCTGGGCTCCTGGTGCTGTGAGATAATGGTGTTAATCACTGTGCCACCGTGCCAGCTCTCTCAGCCAAATGCTGCATCGGTTCCAGACCATCCACTGCTCAGTTTTGATGACTCACAATTTCCTCCAGCTAAGCTTTGGAAAGGCAGAATCTTATTCCCTTTGACCACGCCACATAAACTTTATATTCTTTACATCAACTTCATCCACCTTCCTGGCCATTGTCTCAGGCTAAACCACACTGCGGGCTTTCCTGGTATCTTATTAATCCTACTGTGAGGTTCCAAGTGCATATCCTCTTTAGCACAAAGACTAACTATACAACCACATCCCCCCCCCACCACCCCCCCCCCAACTGACTCACTTCCCTCCTCACTCCTACATGTAACATCGCCCATCTCTATCTTTGGGGCAGCTCACATTGCTGGAACTTTCAATCAGTCTTTTGTTGCCTTAGATAGAGCAATGCTCCCTGGCCAGTTTCCCTTCCACCACCATTGAATGCATCCAAATCCCTTCCATCCATATCCTTTCATGCTGATGGTTGCTGCCATCATTCATATCCAGCTTCAATAAACTGGATTTTCAATTTCCCCATGCTCCCAATTTAAAATATTTATCCTTGTATTTATAGCCCTTACAGGCCTTGCCCTTCTTTTATGGCCTCCCCCTCATGTTAGTCCTACTTTTAGCTGTTTAAATCCAATTTGGGGCTGACATTTACAGGAGACTTAGAGACTCCAACATCAGGACCAAACGCAGATCCCAAGTTTGCACTTGCTGCCCTGGTGCCTGTCTTGGTGACCTCACCGCACTGGGCCCCTGGCGCTGCCAGTGTGACCAAAGGACCTACAGCTCTGAAAGTTCAGCACTACCACCAGGAGAGGTGAGTGTTCCTGAGGCTGGCAGGAAAGCTCAGGGTGCCTCAGAATGGAGCCGCCCTCAGACAGCGAAGTACGAATTGAAAGTTAGGAGGCAGAGGGCAGGAGGGGGTAGATGGGCAACTCCTCCAGGATCACTGCTGGTGCTGTGGGAGCTGAATGTCATGTCCGTAGATCCTTCTTTGCAGAAATGGATCTCTGGCTCCAATGACATTCATTCTGCAAAGTGCCTGCTCAGGATTCTATAATTGCTGCAATTGTAATTATAATGTGGTGAAAAGCAATGTAGGTGCAGGTTCCACTAGATGTTACAGTAACACTAACTGTGCTACTGAGGTTGAGAGACTTCAGTTTTGTGGAGCGACTAGAAGAAGCTGGGATTGGTTTCCTGGGAACAAGCAGGTGAAGGAGAAACTTAATTCAAAATGTTCAAAATGATAAGGGAATTTGATCAAGTAAATGGAGAGAAACTGTTCCCACTGTCCTGTTGGTCAGGACCAAAGGAAACTGATATAATACAACCCGCAAAAGAGCCAGACAGCCCGATTATATTTACACAGCAAATTGTTCTGATCAAACATCAGCTTCTGGTGGAAGCAAATTGGGAGAAAATTGGATGATTATTTGAAAATGTAAAGTTTGAGGGATTAACAGAAAGAGCAAGAGGGTGGGACTGGTTAGCTGGTCCTTTTAAAGAGCCAACATGATGGGCTGAATGGCCTTCTTCCATGTCATTTGATATTAACCGAAGACACATTGCATGTGGCTGACTTCTACAAGGTGGGAGGGGGTTGGGAGGAGGGTCTGAAATCATTTGGGAAACCCAGGAGAAAGTTTAATCCCCCTGCCATTAAAGTAACCCCCTCATTACCATCATTATTATTATTATTATCATTTCACCTCCTGGTTGCTGTTGTACAGCCGCGATGAGGAGTTATGGTTCTATCTCATCTCGAGTGTGAAAGGACCAATCTGTAGGTGGAGATTTCAGGAACTTGGAGTTTAGGCAATAAAGGAAAAGCTCTTAACAAGCAACCTGGATGGTGTAATGTTCTACTTTAACAATTCTTTACTGATTTGCTGCTGGGATTGATGAGGAGTCAGAACGAGATCCTCTTATCGAACTTTGGGAGAAAGATGTTCACACAAAGAACTGTATCTGGAGGTGGCCCATGAGGTCAGGAGCAGAAGCTCTAAGCCACCCTCATATGTTTAATGTAGGAACCACATTAACAACCCCACCACGACAAGAAAGATGAGTACAGTGATACTTAGTGATATCCTGCTGTGTACATCACCCCAGTCACCATACTCTGTCGTCAGCCTAGTGCATCTCATCACTCCTCATACCCTCTTATCTTGCTTACACACACATTCTTTTCTTCCTTTGCACTTCCTCGCATCACCACCTATTCATTCACCACTGATATTCAAAGGACAAAGAACAAAATCAGCCTGGGAAACAGGCCCTTCGGCCCAACGAGCCCACGCTGCCATCTCAACACCACCTCTCTACCCATGACCCCTATCTAATGTTTTATGGCCATCCAGATTGAGGGAAAACTGATTTAGGGACAATTTAGAACATAGAACATAGAACATAGAACACAACAGCACAAACAGGCCCTTCGGCCCACGAGTTGCGCCGATCACATCAACACCTACCAATCTATAGACCTATCTATAACCCCCAATCCCATAAAACCCCATATACTCATCCAGAAGTCTTTTAAAAGACCCCAGCGAGTTCGCCTCCACCACCACTGACGGCAGCCGATTCCATTCACTCACCACCCTCTGAGTGAAAAACTTACCCCTAACATCACTTCTGTACTTGCCTCCCCGCACCTTAAATCTGTGTCCTCTCGTAGCGACCATTTCAACCCGGGGAAATAGCCTCTGAGAGTCCACCCTATCTATTCCTCTCAACATTTTATAAACTTCTATCAGGTCACCTCTCAATCTTCGTCTCTCCAGGGGGAAGAGTCCCAGCTCCCTCAACCTAACTTCATAAGGCATGCCTCCCAGTCCAGGCAACATCCTTGTAAATCTCCTCTGTACCCTTTCAATAGCTTCTATTTATTCCTGCCAATCAGCCTAACAGCACATCTTTGGGGTGTGGGAGGAAACCTGAGCACCCGGAGAAAACCCACGCAAGCACGGGGAGAATGCGCAAACTCCCACAGACACCGGCCCAAATCCATGTGTCTGCACAGCAATCAGCGATAGTCACTGAGCTGTCGTCTTGTCCAGTATCTGGTCCAGTTTAGGCACACACTAACGACATGAAGCACTAAGCCAATCTCGAACAACCAAGAGCAGCCCCAGTACGACCCATCGCGTGTATGCCCCTCGTTGGACACGAGGTGGACCGACTTAAAACCTGTGAATGAAAAGAGAAAAACATTATTATCATACTATACCCATTTACATTTCTAGGGAAACCCCAATGCTAATGACCCTTAATTAAAGGTTCTCCTATATCCACCCATCTCCAACTCAGTCATGTGCCTGTCTAAGTTACTCTTAAAGGACCAATGTCTTTATGCAAATTGACAGTTAACCACCATCAACTGTTGCAAAATCCATGGCAATGCATTGACCAATCAGAGTCCACTGTCAACCAACTAACACTCTTTTCTCATATAGTATAAATTATTGTTTTCCCTCTATATTACTATGGTGACACAGTGGTTAGTACTGCTGTCTCACAGTGCCAGGGACCTGGGTTCAATTCCTGGCTCGGGTCATTGTCTGTGTGGAGTCTGCCCATCCTCCCCGTGTCTGTGTGGGTTTCCTCTGGTTTCCTCCCACAGTCTGAAAGATGTGCTGGTTAACTGCATTAGCCACGTTAAATTCTCCCTCAGTATACCTGAACAGCACTGGAGTGTGGCAACGAGGGGATTTTCATAGTAAATTTAAATCTACTTGTGAGTAATAAATAAACTTTACTTTATGAAGAGTCCTGATGAATGGAAGACAAAAACCTTTGACACGTCTCTTGTTTCAGTTCACGTAACTGTCAGACTTGTCGTGCAAGTCATCAATGATCTGTTTGTGAATGGGCAACTGAGAAATCCTGCACAGACCATAACAAAGTCCCAGAATATCTGTCAGCAATGTTCCAGGAGATTCACCACTATTCAGAAACTGATTGGGATTCTGATTTAAGGGTGGTGATGGCTTTGACAGTCACTGCTGTCACTTGACCACTAGATTCAACAGGTAGAAAATCCAGGGAGAAAATCTTCCTCTGAGACATTGCAGATGTCATGAATCACCTGATGCAACAACCGGAGCCTCTCGATGTACAAAGAAAATCAGCCTCCGCCTGTACAGACCCCTCTGCTGCTGCCCTCTCGACTGTTGACCTGTCTGCTGTCCAGTGGCTCCCTGAACAGTAGGGTGCTAGCGCTGACACCACTGCTGATGGTCACATCATCCCTCATCCAAGGTCCAATGTCGGACAGCTGACCTTGATATGGTTCATAAAACCAGCAAAATGTAGGCATTAAACTCTGAGAAGGAACTGTGAACAATCCCTATCCCACCAGTCAATAAGAAAGCAGCTGTGAGTCCTGAGGACTACAACATCTTTCCATGAGATTGATGAAGTCCTTTCAATTGCCATTTTGTTATTGTCTGACTCATTTAGACAGACTGTGAAAGAAATAGATGTGTTATTGAATAGATATCCCCTAAACTGAGCAATTATCAGGCAACTCATCCAGAGGGTTCTTCACAAGGAATTTAATGTGCTGCAGTTAAGTGCGGAAGATAGAAGCTGGGTTCTCCACCCCCTCGCCCAGTTTATGCAGCTCCCCCGCCCTCCACCCCACACCTCCTGAAGGTTAAAATTCCCCTCTATGACAAAGACACCAGTCATGTGAATAAACGTGGCTTCTTTTTCTGTTTCCAATGTGTTTCATGGCTTTCTGAATCCTGTAAATGTGGATAGTTTAATGGGGAAGATTTACTACAGTCCATGAAAACCAGCTTCAACCTGCTATTGTAATTAAACCCCCCTCAGGTGACCACATTTACAATTGTGTTCTGGAGATGCAATGTTGGCTTCTTCCACTCTATCAATCCAGTAATCTCACAGGAACCAAAAGCAAAGTGTGCTGTAAGAAGCTTGCAATACTGTAGATCCATGTTTTAATAATGCAGTAGTGTTTCACAGTTTGTTTTACCCAGTAGTTTAAAAAATGAGTATCAGATGGAGTCCCGGGTCTGAAACTGCCACTGTGGTTTGGTTTGTTTATTCTTGTCACTTGAACTGGGTGCCTCATAGGCCAGTAATTTAACACTTGCCCTCAATGCCCCTGCAGGCCTAATGTCACGAGGCCACTTTCCTGGCATGCGCTTCTCCACGCCCACACATGTTCTCCGAACCGACACTTAACCTTTTGGAGGGTAATTTGTTAGCAGAGCTAAAGAAGGCAGGATGTGATCGATGGGTCCATGTGGGGCTTTCAACATGAGCCTGTCTAACCAACAACCGACAAACAAAAGAGCCATCATCACATCTCAGAGTAATGCAAACCACAAGACCAAGAGTGTGTTCAGACTCCCAACCAGTCCAGATACAGCAGAGGGCATCCTGCTTTCTCATCTATACTCAGTGTGAACATCATAGAAAATGGGCTAAGAGCAGAGAGAGCTTCCATTAACAAGTTGGCAGCCTCACGTAGCCAGATTTCACTCTGTTCTCTTGCTCCTATTGACTCAGACAAAAAGTTCTGAACTGAGATAATTGCCTTTCATTGGAGAGTTCCACTGATGGGAAACACCTTCTTACAGAATATAAATTCAGTAAAGAAATTTTAAAACAACAGATGAAGGAATGCAGTTGTTTTAAAATGTTAACAAAATAGGGTATATGATTACGATGGGAAAGCGTCAGACAGTGCCAAAGATATGAGCTGTATGTTTTGTTTATTATGTTAAATGGAAGGGCCCGGGTGAACTAGAATTGATCAGAGCTTCTCTTTTCCAGAACGACGCATTGCACAGAATGACTTGGTTTGCTAACAAAACAAAATTCATTAATTCAATCACTAACTCACTGGACTTTTACAGCCAGACTTTACATCTAAATGCCCTTACAATGAAAACCATATTGGCTAAAAGGTGCCTTACTGAGGTTGAGGTTTAAGGTGCATTATCAGGCCAATGTTAATTGAATTTTACAGCTAGTTTGTATTCTCCCGGTCTCAGTGTTTGAATGTGTGACTGAGTACAAAAGGAGGAACAATGGTTCACTTTCTCTTATTGATGTTGTTTATCTTTAGTGCATGAACGGACAAAATTAACAGGCAGGAAAAGGCCAGTTGGCCCATCTATCCTGCTGCACCCCATCACAGCTGCCGTATCACGATTAATGCTTTCTATCTAACTCCCTCACTGCTCGAGCCCCAAAACCCCACTGTCCACCACATCCTGTATTCTTAAAGAAAAGACTAAAATGCAGGAAAAAAGACCTCGTTGGGGAAAATTTCTCTCTGACAGACCCCTGCAAACTAACAAGTTCAGGAAATCACAAGGAACATACAACAACATGCCTTTTACATAATGTGACCCCACCCCAATCAGGAACTGGTTCAGTTCAGATCTGAAGGTAGAGATGAAGTGATTGCCACACCAGTCAGCAATATCTCGAGGCTGACTGCTTTCTGGGAAAAGAAGAATCCAACATCAAGAATATTCCTCATCTTCCAAAGCTTAAACTCATGTTCTCCAGTTCTCCTCAATCTCCACAATGATCCCTCTATAGGGAACCTGTCCAATTTTCTGCACCTCTATCAAATCCTCTATAAAGTAAATGGATTAAGGTCGTATTCGACCAGCTGAAGAAGTTAGGATCAGTCTTGTTGCTTTACTCTAAACGGGAGCCATCACAGGCAGGATGGTAAACGTGATGGACAAGTCAAAGGTCCATCGACCTTGGGTGGGAATTTCTATTCCTAGGGTGGATAGGCAGGATGGAAAATCCTGCCCTTTTGGATTTGGGGTTGATAAGGTAAGACCTGACCCATGAGGAAGAGAAGCCCAGAGTTTTATTCCTGCAGCATCCTGTTGCCTAGAATTTCTGATGACCTCTGACTTGCCAAGGAGAACAAATCCCACATAATTAATTGATCTCATGAGTAAAATTCCCTCTCCTTCACTGTAGCAATGGGGCATTGGCAAGAAGCAGGATATTAACCAGGTGTTACTATGAGTCAAATGACGGAAGGTACATTAGGTGGCATATTTTCACCATTTTAATATGATTTTAGCGAGTTGGAGTCTAAAGCAACCCATGAATTAAACATTACTTTACTTCCAGACAAAGATAAAGGGTCACAAAAGTGGAAGGGTGCAGATAAATGTAGTGTAAAAAGAGAAGTGTTGTGATCAGTTACAGGGGTAGTCGTGACTTGGGAAACTAGAATAAAATGTGTGACAGCACCATTCGATATCTCTCACTCAATTATCATTGTTTAAATGATTCTTTCACAGGATGTGGCTGTTGCTAACTAGACCAGCATTTATTGCCTT
Source organism: Carcharhinus amblyrhynchos (assembly GCF_965287045.1). Classification (NCBI taxonomy): domain Eukaryota; kingdom Metazoa; phylum Chordata; class Chondrichthyes; order Carcharhiniformes; family Carcharhinidae; genus Carcharhinus; species Carcharhinus amblyrhynchos. The sequence continues at coordinate 139,355,291 of NC_137327.1, forward strand.
TTTCTAATTTCCCTTGAGGAGGTGGTAATGAGCTGCCTTCCTGAACCATTGCGATCCACGTGGTGTAGATACATTCAGTTTCTAAACACAAAGGTGTTTAGTGATTGGCCTGACCAATATTCTCCATTTTACACTGTTGTCCTGACGGTGCAGAGGGACCTCGGGGTCCTTGTGCATGAGTCGCAAAAACCCAGCTTGCAGGTGCAGCAGGTGGTCAGGAAGGCGAATGGGATGCTGGCCTTCATAGCGAGGGGGATTGAATATAAAAGTAGGGAGGTCTTGCTGCAGCTGTATAGGGCATTGGTGAGGCCGCAGCTGGAGTACTGTGTGCAGTTTTGGTCGCCGTACTTACGCAAGGATATTTTGGCCTTGGAGGGAGTGCAGAGGAGGTTTACTAGGCTGATACCGGAGTTGAGGGGATTGAGCTATGAGGAGAGGCTGAATAAACTAGGCTTGTACTCGTTAGAGTTTAGAAGAATGAGGGGAGATCTCATTGAGACATATAAGATGATGAATGGGATGGATAGGATAGAGGTGGAGAGACTCTTCCCGCTCAAAAAAGACAGTAGGACTAGGGGGCACAGCCTCAAGATAAAGGGGAGGCGGTTTAGAACGGAGTTGAGGAGGAACTTCTTCACTCAAAGGGTGGTGAATCTCTGGAATTCTCTGCCCGTTGAAGTGGTGGAGGCTGCCTCGCTAAATATTTTTAAGAAGCTGGTTGATGGGTTCTTGATAAGAGAGGGGATTAAGGGTTATGGGGAGAGGGCGGGAAAGTGGAACTGAGCAGCGACAGATCAGCCATGATCTTATTGAATGGCGGGGCAGGCTCGAAGGGCTAGATGACCTACTCCTGCTCCTATTTCTTATGTTCTTATGTAAAACTAATCACTGGGGGCCGCTGTAATCATCTTAAACTCCTGATTAAAGATTGAATTTCCTTCTCCCATTTGAACAATAACCAAGTCTGATATCAAAAGTATGGATACTGAAACTGAAGAACCTGGATCCTCTATTTTGTTTTCACAGAGATTTAAGAACATGGTTCATCGTAAAATAATGAAAATTAGTGCTAAAGTTTCAGCAAAATGGATTATTTGTAATCTTTTGCGCTGGTTTAAGGAACATCGCAATGTTAGATGGCACCATGCACAACTGACCACACGCCCTTATTGAACTGAGTTTCTGCTAATTGCTTGAAGGGGGTTTAATATTTAAACTGCTCCGTTTAAATACAGGGATACTACTACAGTCTAAAAATTTAAAGTATTTATTTTCTTAATTTACTTAAAAAATGCCCACTGTAGCGTTTTATAACGAACAACTGGTTCTGTATATTTTTAAGTCACTCCAGTTGTTTAAAATCAGGTTACTCAAAAGTGATGGATAATAATATTTGAATTAAAGCATTTTTTTGTGATAAATCCAACGGCTGCATTTTCCAATGCGAATCAGGTAAATATTGAGAAATTTGTGAGTTCTGGCCCATGCAGATGTATCGGATCACCGGGAAGTTTAAACTTCTAATGGACAGATTTGTGTTGATGTGGAGATGCCGGCGTTGGACTGGGGTAAACACAGTAAGAAATCTCACAACAAGGGGTTAAAGTCCAACAGGTTTATTTGGCAGCACTAGCTTTCGGAGCGCTGCCCCTTCATCAGGTGAGTGGGAGTTATGAGGACACAAATCCTCATTTACCTGATGAAGGGGCATCACTCCGAAAGCTAGTGCTGCCAAATAAACCTGTTGGACTTTAATCTCTTGTTGTGAGATTTCTTATCAGGATTGTGTTGCCAGGGCACTTCTGAGAATATCACCAAAGTCGGAGGTGTGGTAGATTGTGAGGAAGGGTGTCATAGTTTGCAGGGAGACTTAGACAGGTTGCAGAGCTGGGCCGAGAGGTGGCGGATGGAGTTTAATGCGGAGAAGTGTGAGGTAATTCACTTTGGCAGGAATAACAGATGTGTTGAGTATAGGGCTAACAGGAGGACTTTGAATAGTGTGGATGAACAGAGGGATCTAGGTGTATGTGTACATAGATCCCTGAAAGTTGGGAATCAAGTAGATAGGGTTGTTAAGAAGGCATACGGTGTCTTGGCGTTTATTGGTAGGGGGATTGAATTTAGGAGTCGCAGCGTCATGTTGCAACTGTACACAACTCTGGTGCGGCCGCACTTGGAGTACTGTGTGCAGTTCTGGTCCCCACATTACAGGAAGGACGTGGAGGCTTTGGAGAGGGTGCAGAGGAGGTTTACCAGGATGTTGCCTGGTATGGAGGGGAGGTCCTATGAGGAGAGACTGAGGGATTTGGGGTTGTTTTCACTGGAAAGAAGGCGGCTAAGAGGGGATCTTATTGAAATATATAAGATGATTAGAGGTTTAGATAGGGTGGACAGTGATAGCCTTTTCCCTCGGATGGAGAAAGCTAGCACGAGGGGGCATGGCTTTAAATTAAGGGGGGGTAGTTATAGGACAGATGTCAGGGGTAGGTTCTTTACCCAGAGGGTGGTGAGGGATTGGAATGCCCTGCCTGCTGCGGTTGTAAATGCGCCTAGTTTGGGGGCGTTTAAGAGATCTGTGGATAGGTTTATGGACGAAAAGGGATTGGTTTAGGTTAGAGGGTCATTGTTTTTTAACTGGTCGGCGCAACATAGTGGGCCGAAGGGCCTGTTCTGCACTGTAATGTTCTATGTTCTATGTTCTATGTTCTAACTTCAGTAGTGGCACTGTTGCATGATTCTTACCCAAATACTTACCTTAGTATTATCCTGTTGTTAACTTCTGGTGTAGGTCAATGATTAACGGTGGAGGCCACCTCCTTACTCCTTCACCCTATCCAACTTGATCCGACTCTCCCCATAACCAACAACCAGCTCCTCCAGCTATCCACCCTCCAAATTACCCACTTTCCCAACCTTGCAACATGCCCTCTGACCTGACAAACTAACCCACTCATCCACCCACTCACACATTCACCCACTCACACATTCACCCACTCACTCATCCACCCACTCACTCATCCACCCACTCACTCATTCACCCACTCACACATTCACTCACCCACCCACTCACTCATACTCAGATGTGAATTAAGAACAGGAGTAGGCCACTTGGCCCCTCGAGCCTGCATCACCATTCAATAAGTTTATGATTGATCTGAATGTAACTTCATCACCACATTCCTGATTATCTTCGATAACCTTTCACCTCCTTGTTAATCAAGAATCTATCTAGCTCTGCTTAAGAATAGACAAAGCGTCTGCTTCCACTGTCTTTTAAGGAAGAGAGTTCCAGGGACTCATAACCCTCTGAAAGAAACGATTCTCCTCATCTCTGTCTGAAAAAAGTGGCATCTTATTTTCAGTTCTAGATTCTCCCACAAGAGGAAACATCCTCTCCACATCCATCTCGTCAATATCCTCTCCACATCCATCCCATCAACATCCTCTCCACATTCATCCCATCAACATCCTCTCCACATTCATCCCATCAACATCCTCTCCATATCCATCCCATCAATATCGTCTCCACATCAATCCCATCAATATCCTCTCCATATCCATCCCATCAACATCCTCTCCATATCCATCCCATCAACATCCTCTCCATATCAATCCCATCAATATCCTCTCCACATCCATCCCATCAATATCCTCTCCACATCCATCCCATCAACATCCTCTCCATATCCAACCAGTTAAATATCCTTCAGAATTTTAAAGCTTTTGATCAACTTGTCTCTTACTCTTCTGAACTCTAACGGATACAAATCTAACCTCTCCAATCTTTTCTCATAAGACAATAAGCCTAATTCTGGTTTTACTCACTCACTCACTGACTCTGCTTAAGGCCTTTAAATTCAGCAGTAGGAGGACTGATTGTTCCTCTTTGTCATTGTCCTCATGAGTGACAGCACCGAGGGATCGCATTGCAGCTCGGGTGGGAAGACACAGCTGAAAGGATAGAGAGATGTCGGTTGTAATTATCTCTATAATCAACGGCAATCACTCAACATTGGTGCTGACCAAATGATTTGTAATTAAAGCTGTACCAAGGTCCTCTGTTAAATATAACAAGTGTTACGGACAGGCTGGGGATTAATTTGAAACAATCTGATTTCTCCTCTCACTACCTGCCTGTAAACAGAAAGGAGTTTCTGATTCTTGATTTCCTTCTTTACAAGCGCTGGCATATTTTCCCCAACCCTTAATTTGGAGTATTTCAATCCTCCTTGAATAATACGCACAGCAAATTCAAGATAAGGTAAAACAAAAGGTTTTGGTTTATTTCACAAACGCACAAAGGGGTTTTGCAATGTCCCCTCTCTCTTTTTGCCCTCACACAGAGGGATAAAGAAAAGAAAGGGCGTTCATGGCAGGACCACAATATAAACACGGTTTTGCGTGAATCCACAATCAAAAGTCTAATCATGTTTTACTTCAGAGGATAGTTAGCTAATTGTCCCAGAGTAATCCACCTTTCCAGAAATGAGGAATTCCACAACGGGAGAAGGCACTTAGTGTTGACTTAGTCTTGAAGGCACAAGTTAGAATGTTTCGGTAATTCACAGTGTGGATGAGGATCTGGACAGAGCTCCTTCTGCTGCTACCTGCTCGATGCTATGACGATAGACAGTGTAGGCTGCTGCCTGGAGTACTGTTTCTCTTTGGAGGTCAAACAGTGACTGCCTGGGTTCAGGTCCACGAGGCAATATTACAGGTTCTGGTAGCTGGGGTGAGGCCGTGTGGAATATCACCCACCACTTCTCCTGGGTGTTGGACAAAGGACGTATTTTCCCATGTCGGGAATCTTGTGGTGTTTAATATAAATCAGGATTCCTTTATCCTTGAAGACATGGCATCTCTGGTGCCCAGAATAATTTTTTGGATGTGTGAAGAGATTTTGTGCAGTTCCAGGAAGGGGCATCAGTTCCTTTTTTTTCAGAGATAATAAAACTCTGATTTGTTTGAAGATTAGAGCTTCCTCTGACATGAGCCATGGCTAGTCAAGGTAAAGCCTTGACAATTATTAAAAATAAACAAAATAATTGTATAGAATAGCTCAGTAGATATTTATATTTTCCCTCCTGTCTCACTGGGGACACAAGGAATATTTCTGAAGGCAATTTTACTTTTAAAAATGTTGCCCTGTAAAGCTGCTGAGTTGTGCTGGGACAGATAGCACATATCCTGAGCAGAAGCTTGAAGTACAAAAGGGTTTCTCTAAACCAGAGCAATTTAGGCCACAATTTACACCCAAGTCAGAGATTGCAGTGGCCAGAGCAGAAAATGCCTTCCCTCATGTCTGATATTTTATCTGCGTCAAGGATTGCACTAATTTAATTATCTTTGCTGCAAAAATGTTCTTTTGTGTTGACTGTTTAGCTTGTTATGCAAGAAACAGGATGCAAGGGATTAACCTCCAAGGTCAGGTAAAACGTGTTTTCACTGAGGAGTCACCAGCTCAGTTTCAGGACGATTGCTGCCACGGATTCCGCACTGTATGGTTTAATGAGGAGACAATGAGTGATGTGGACTCAGGACTCTTTTGGGGAGAAAATCAGGGTCAGTAAATGTTGAATGGGAAATGTCCAGGTCATGGCATCTAAAATGGCAAGAGATGTCTCATACAATGTACATGAAGAACAAGAGATTAGAAAATGTGTTCATTATGAAGACTCTCAATCTTTCCCCACCCTGAACGATGCATAGATCGAACTTTCATTTGTTTCTGTAGCTAATTATTCCTGGAACAGGTCATTAATCTGTCCCTAGAGGTTTGTAGTTTGAGGGCCAATACACCACATGAAGCACATTCACACATTCAGAGACAATTTAAAATCATATAATCCTTACAGTGCAGATGGAGACCATTCAGTCCATTGAGCCTGCACCGACAACAATCCCCCTCCAGCCCTATCCCTGTAAACCCACATATTTACCCTGTTAATCTCCCTGACACAATTTACCACAGCCAATCCACCTGATCTGAGCATGAAGGAGAAATTTAGCACGGCCAATCCACCTAACTTGTATATCTTTGGACTCTTGGAAGAAAGCCGGAGCACCAAAAGGAAATCCATGCAGACTCAGGAGAACATGCAAACTCCATACAGTCACCTGAGGCTGGAATAGAACCTAGATCCCTGATACTGTGAGGCAGCAGGACTAACTACTGGGAAGAAGAAGATCTATTTAACGCAAATTGTCATTTGTATTTTTTGGTGCTTTTGGGCAATATGTAACAATAGCCATATGCAGCTTGTCAACTCAAATTGAGAAAGACAAAGATAAAACCAGAGTTGAAGTTTTTGACTGGGGCAAGGTCAATCTTACTAAACTGAGAAGTGTCTTAGCAAAAGTGAACTGGAAACAGCTACTTGAAGGTAAATCAGTGTCAGAGCGGTTTGAGGCATTCAAAAGGGAAATTCAAAGGAGTTCAGAGTAAACATGTTCCCACAAAGAAAAAGAGTAGGATGACAATTCTAGAACCCCCTGCACATCAGGAACCTTACAGGGTATGGTAAGACAGAACAGGAAAACTTACGTCAGATACAAAGACCCAATACCACAGAAAACCAAGGAGAGCAATGAGGAGGGACGAAGTCAGAAAGAAAATTGGAAATCAAAGAGTGGGCATGAAAGAATATTGGCAGGTGAAATAAACTCAAAGACGTTTTATCAATTCATTACTGATAAGAGGATAACGAAGGAAAAAGTAGTGCCAATAAAAGCCCAGAAAGGTACCCTAATGGTTATGTTCTTAAAGAATACTGCAAGACATTGGATCAGAAGTAGGCCATTTGGCCCATCGAGCTGTTCCACCATTCAATGAGATCGTGGTTGAGCTGATACAATCCTCAGCTCCACTTTCCTGCTTTATCACCATGAAATCTATCTCAGTCTTAAATATACTCCATGGCCCAACCCCCACAACCCTCTGTGGGAAAGAATTCTATAGATTCACTACGTTCCGAGGGAAGAAATTCCTCCTCATCCCTGAGTTAAACAAATAACCTCTTGTTCAGAGACTATTCCCTCTGGTCCAAGACAGAGTGCTGACCACTCTGTAGAAATCCTCAGTTTATTTACATAGTGTCTGGATGTGTATCTGAAGTGCGGTAACCTGCAGCACTATGGACCAAATATTGTAAAGTGGGATTACACTGGATGGCTTGTGTTTTGGCCAGCGCAGACATGCTGGGTGAACTTTTTATGATTCCCTGGGCGGGATCCTCCCCCCTGCGTTGTGTTTTCCAGCAGTGAAGGCGGCTCACCATTGGCTGCTGGTAAAATCTCCTGGTCCCCCACATCTACGTCATTTTGTGTGGCTCGCCTGTCCGAGCACCAGGGAACCCACCCCGGTGGGAATTGCCTTAGGAGGGACTGGATGGTCCTGCCCTGTGAATCGAAATCAAGCAACTGGGAATCATAGATGTGGTTGCATTCAGAATCACAACAGTAAACAGTGTGTGTGTGACTATTTGTTGGGGAGGGGAATGTGCCCCATCAAAACCAAAGTTCATCGCACTGAGACAGTTGGGAAGGTGACTTCTGGATTTTTGTTAAACATTTGTAAAGGTTGTGATTACATAACTGACTAACTCAAACTGTAAAGTTAAATCTCCAGACCAGTCAAAGCTTGTATTACTTGAGTGTCATTAATATTAAATAGAAGGTCTTCGAAATTAGGCTTTTGAATTTGGGGTAGAAAGAAAGAACTTGCTTTTTTTACACACTTGCCATGACCTTAGGATATTTCAGAGCATCTCACAGTATTTTCCAATTGTCGCTACTGCTATAATATAGAAACAGCTTCTTTCAATCCCAGTTTTCAATTGTTTCAGTACAATAGATTCATGTTTTAATGTGCACATTTTCTAAATGAACTGGCAGTAATTTCAACTCAATCTAATTGTGGCTTTTCGCGAGCATGTCCGTAACAGCAGCGAAAGGATTGGTTGCCACATCTAGCTGCCAGTGGCCCAGTGGTTAGCACGGCTGCCTCACTGCACCAGGGAACCGGGTTCGATTCCCAGCTTGGGTCACTGTCTGTGTGGATTTTGCACATTCTCCACATGTCTGCATGGGTTTCCTCCAGGTGCTCTGGTTTCTTCCCACAGTCTGAAAGACCTGCTGGTTAGGGTGTATTGGCCATGCTAAATTCTCCCTCGGTGTACCCGAACAGGTGCTGGAGTGTGGCAACCAGTGGATTTCCATAGTAACATTATTGCAGAGTTAATGTAAGCCATCTTGTGACACTAACAAATTAACTTAAACTTTGTAATGCCTGAATATTTAACAAAGAGAGAGAAGAATGGGAAGGGTTTACATTTCCACATATCCTGTGGGAGTTAGAAAGGGTTAACCAAGCAAGTAAGCTGTTTCCCTGATGTTCCTGGAACTTTTCCATGTGTCAGACCCAGCGTTGTGCATTTCTGCAGAATCAGTTTGCAAACACATGACATTTCTGAGCGAACTGCTTGTGTTGATTGGCATTTGCCTTGTGCTAAAAAAACTTTCCCAATCTAGTCTCTAGTTTCAGACTTCACATCTCTGTTTGTGTTTTTAAAAATGCACTTGCATTTTAAGGATTAATGTCTTGAAACATAAACATATTAAAAAATCATAACAAATTGAAATTATGCAATAATATAATTTCTTTTTAAATCTCATATCTCCATTGAACTTGGAGATTGAAGTACTTACAATTTTGTCAGAATCACTTAAAATTGAATACAATGTACGTGGATGTGTCACTTATACCAGTGTCATTCCTGAGGATGTTGAGTGAGTCGCAGTTCTTTACACAGAATCATTTCACTCCAAGCTGTTTCAATAATCCTGCATAAACACAGGTGGACACTAACCCCAGCAGGGCTGATTTTAACTCTCTAGTTTGGTCTCAAGTTTGCTGCAGTGGAGAGTTTCAATAATGCTTCACGTTCAAATGGTTCCAAACATTATTTGATTAATGATAATCAAGCCCCAGTTAGACCTGGAAGAGTTAGACTGAAGTTATGCTCATACTTCTGTGAAGCAACTTCCAGGGCACATTGATGGATTAGTAACAATATAGTTCGGGAGACAAGTACCGGTCGTACACTAAAGGCAAGGATTGCGAGGTCCCATCCAGGAGGCCATCGCGCACATTGTGCAGTGTGTTGTGAAGGGAATGCACTCAAAGGGTTGAGGTATCAAGTTTCATGTTGACCCACCATTGAATTTCATCTTCTTCATTTCTCAACTAAGCTAATATATAACATGTCACGTGGAGAATGAGGCAGCCAATCGCAAAGGAAAGAAGCAACATAAAAAGAATTCAAGGCAGCAAAAATCATATCCACATTGTACCATGTTGTATTTGCCCATGTATATCACCTCCTGTCTTCTCTAGCTGGCATCTAATATTGTATTCTGAAATATATTTTTATTTTGGTCAGTTTATTTTTCATTCCTATGATTAACAGTGATTGCTTGGCGTGAAATGTTATTCCACTTGTTTCACCTTCTTGGGTTTGAACTTTCTAATTCTATTCTTATAAAGTTGTTGAATTGTATTGAAGTCATAGATAAATAAGTCTCTGCTCTTTCCTGCAGAACTGACTCTGCTTTCACTCACAGAACTGAGTCGACAACGTAACATATGGTTGCCCAAGGGAAAGTGCCCAAGGGTAAACTCCCCATCTCTGCCCCTCCCCAAACCCCCTCCCCACTCCTCCATACCGCCCGCTTATTTAAACGAAGGGGAACGATGAAATAAAGTGGATGGCTCGCCCATCACCTTCCAGTCCAGCACCGAGCTGTTCCCCGTATTATAATGGAGTTGGTAAGGCATCAACCAGTCACCTTGCCCACTGGCTTATTGAGGCACTTACATTGCCAATTAAAGGCCACTTAAGGAGTTCTTTCCAATCTGCTGCCATTATTGGATGGAGAAGTGAAGGTGGAAGGAAACGAACCAATCGCTACTTTCTCAACTCTGGGTGGGGGGTGGGGGGGAGGTGGGGAGCGGTGGGGGGGAGGTGGGGAGCGGTGGGGGGGAGGTGGGGAGCGGTGGGGGTTGGGGGGGTGGCGGGCAGCGTGATTTTACCACCACTGGGCAGCGCCAGCCGGTAAAATCACACAAGAGCCAAGAAATCAAATTCACACCCAATTTCTCACCTTTCACAATCTTACTGGCATCAGGTATTATTTAAATGTTTGCTAAACCTCATTTAAATATAACTGATGAGCCTGGGATGCAGTTGTCTGGGGCTTACTTACCTTAGTGACCTCACCAGGAGAGATTCTTTCCGGTGAGGATTACGTATGGTCCCCACAGAAGAGGACTAGTCGTAATGGCTTCACTGAAAGAACCAGAGGCCATTGAGCCCCCCACCCCTCCCCCCGCAACACCACCCCCCCCCAGGAGGTCAAAGGCTCAACTGGAGATGCCAGCCTAGCACCCTCTAGAAGTGCCAGCCTGGCACCCTGGCATAGCCCACTGGACAGAGCCAGTGAGTGTGGGCTGAGGGGGCAGGGCCTTAGGGGATGGGGCCAGACCACGGCAGGCAGACTGGACACGGAGGGCAGGCCTGCTGCCACTCTGCATCATGGTCATTGGGGAGGGGGAGAGGTGGGCCCCATTGCCACTGTAGATTGCAATTGGTGGGGTGAGGGGCCCTATTACCACTCTGCACTGTGATAGGTGGGAATGGAGAGGGTGATTGGTATGGGTGGCAGTATGGGGGGGCGGCAGGGGTGACAATATTTCCAGGTGGTGTGAGGCTGACAATTAGCTGTAATAGCTGTGGGGGGGGGGGTGGGCAAGGTTGAGGCTGGCTGCAACAGCAAAGGCCTGACAGATTTCTCTCTCAGGCCGCTGCTGGCTGCCATTGCGCATGTGTAGCCACAGAGGTCTGCACATGCGCATCAGTGCCCTCTGATGCTACAGGCTGGCTGTTAATTCAAGCCCTGCACCCTTCCCCAACAGGCAAGGAATGGTTTTGCCTATTTTTCCATACACTGAGTGCATAAAATTCTGGATTTGAACTTGCTCACAAAATGCGAGAGAAACAATCCCATTTTCCAATCCATCCTGGATTTGTTTTGGTAAAATTGTCCCCTGGGGGGGGGAGGAAGGCCACCCACCTTCATCCCCTGTGTCCACTGGGGTAATTCCCTCCTTCCCAAGATGGTACCACTTCCTTTCTTATCCCCTGCCAGCCTCTGGAACCCAATCTCTCACATTCCACACACCGGCTCCTAAGAAGCCGTTCAGTTCCGTGTCCATCAATCCTTTTCTCAAGACTCAATCAATCCTTTTCTCAAGACTCCATTCCAGTCCCAGCAAGGCACTTTGGCACTGCTGGGGCAACTCTGCTGATGGCCAATCAGGTTGGTCGACAGTGTTTGAGGGTGGGGGGGTTCTGCGCGTGAGGGGCACAAGGCCCAGTCTCACCTTGTTAAGGCCAAGCCTTGGGTAATATCACTGTTTGTGACTTTTTAAATAAGACGGTGGGTTTTGATGGTGACACTCGACCCAGTTACTCTGCCGTAGACCCAGATCTGCTTATTAAAACCTGCCAATTGATGCAGCCAGAATAATAAACCTCAAAAGCAGGGTAAGGAATGTGGTGCCAGTTGCTGTGCCCACATTGGGACAGAGGAGTTTACCTGTGAGTTGACCATTCAATGTTGAGTAAGGAAGAGAACTGATGTACGACATACAAAGAGTGCTGAATATATCTCACTCTCTCTTATTCACGAGAAGCTGGTTTAGTGAACATCTGGCTTTGTAGGGATTGCAGACATCCTTATTCTGCACAGTGCACTGACCACACACACATTACTTTGCAAGTGAGCGTGTAAATTCTGACATGTGTCTCCAGCAGAAAGCATTTCACTCCCTCGATGTCCAGCTGGGATGTGGTTACACTCCGTGTAATGCCTGACAGCAGACATGATACTTTCATTTAGCCAGTCCACTGTAAAAACTGCATTTGGTGATAGTCACAGCCGTTAGATTGACACCCTAAAAACAGCTCTGAGTCCTGGTATCCACGGTCTGCATTCCCATGGTGTCAGTCTGGACTCCCACTGCGGCACTCGGTGCTGGGGGGGGCCTTCCTGTTCCGCAATGGAATTTGTGACACCTGACATCAGAGACAGCTTTGGGTTTCATCCATAACTATTCTCACAGAGATGACCAGCACCTCGATTCTGCAGAGGGTCATTTCTGCATGAACCATGATGCTTACTTTTTCATTTTTTTAAGTTTTTTTTTGTTTCATTTCTACTATTTCACAACTAGCACAAGGTGCAATTGAGAAAATGTTTGATCATTTTCAAACATTTGAAATCTCCGGAGTCAAATCTAGAAATGCGTAACAAAGATCAAAGAACAAAGAACAACCCAGCACGGGAAACAGGCCCTTTGGCCCAACGAGCCCGCGCCGCTGTATCACCCTACACATCCTAAGTGCAATGTAAATCTGGAAGTCAAGATTACGAAGGAAGAAACTAGATTGAACAGGTCTGTCAATGTATCAAGAATTTCAGTGCTCCTATTCAATAGCCTCTCCTCTAGGCCGCCCATCAAAGTCTTCATCTGACTTCATTGCCAAAGAGTTCTTACTTGTTTTCATTCTCTATCTGCTTTGTTTTTCGTCCCCAGCCCTGGCTGCAAGCCCCTCATACTGACTGTGGCGCCTCTGGGACTGTCCCCTATCTGAAACGTTCATAGTGCCAGTATCGGTGCTGTGGCTGCAAGTGTGAGAGTGAGTAACGGTATTTCCTCACCATTGCTGACTTCCTGCTCTTCCACCTCATGCTCCCGCATTGCTGCCTGAGCAGGTTGCAGTTTTTGGGTGTCCGCGGGGAGAAGTGTCTGGTGAGGAAAGGTTGTAAGTAAATGCATGCGTGCATCATCTTCAATTCCACCACTGGTCACTCCAATGAGGGCAAACACCAGTTCCTCAATGGCTTACAGAGATGTAACCATGGATATTGACTCAGGATATTGAGGCCCTGGTCAAGAAGAAGAAAGGGGGACATGACATGCATAGGCAGCTGGGATCAAGTGAAACCCTTGAAGAGTATAGGGGGGTGTAGGAATAGAGTTAACAGAAAAATAAAGAGCGCAAAAAGAAGACACAAGATTGTTTTGGCAGATAAGGCAAAGGAGAATCCAGAGAGCTTCTACAAATACATAAAGGGCAAAAGAGTAACAAGGGAGAGAGTAGGGCCTCTTAAGAACATATTAAGAGCATAAGAAATAGGAGCAGGAGTAGGCCATCTAGCCCTTCGAGCCTGCCCCACCATTCAATAAGATCATGGCTGATCTGTTGTGGCTCAGTTCCACATTCCCGCCCTCTCCCCATAACCCTTAATCCCCTCTCTTATCAAAAACCCATCAACCCGCGTCTTAAATATATTTAGCAAGGCAGCCTCCATCACTTCAACGGGCAGAGAATTCCAGAGATTCACCACCCTTTGAGTGAAGAAGTTCCTCCTCAACTCCGTTCTAAACCGCGCCCCCCTTTATCTTGAGGCTGTGCCCTCTAGTCCTGCTGTCCTTCCTGAGCGGGAAGAACTTCTCCACCTCTATCCTATCCATCCCATTCATCATCTTATATGTCTCAATGAGATCTCCCCTCATTCTTCTAAACTCTAACGAGTACAAGCCTAGTTTATTCAGCCTCTCCTCATAGTTCAACCCCCTCAACTCCAGTATTAGCCTAGTAAACCTCCTCTGCACTCCCTCCAAGGCCAAAATATCCTTGCATAAGTGCGGCGACCAAAACTGCACACAGTACTCCAGCTGCGGCCTCACCAGTGCCCTATACAGCTGCAGCAAGACCTCCTTACTTTTATATTCAATCCCCCTCGCTATGAAGGCCAGCATCCCATTCACCTTCCTGACCACCTGCTGCACCTGCAAGCTGGGTTTTTGCGACTCATGCACAAGGACCCCGAGGTCCCTCTGCACCGCCGCCTGCTGCAGTTTTTCGCCACGTAAGTAATAGTCCTTCCTACCATTATTCCTACCAAAGTGGACAACTTCACACTTGCCAACATTAAATTCCATTTGTTGAGAAAAGCATGGATGTTAAGGAACTTGAGGAAATAAATAGTGATGTCTTGAGGAGTGTACGTATTACAGAGAAGGAGGTGCTGGAAGTCTTAAAGTACATCAAGATAGATAAATCCCTGGGACCTGATGAAGTGTATCCCAGGATATCGTGGGAGGCTGAGGAGGAAATTGCCGGTCTCCTAGCTGAGATATTTGGATCATCGATAGTCACAGGTGAGGTACCTGAAGATTGGAGAGTGGCAAATGTTGTGTCTTTGCTTAAAAAAGGCTGCAGGGAAAAGCCTGGGAACTACAGGCCAGTGAGCCTCACATCTGTGGTGGGTAGGCTGTTGGAAGGTATTTTGAGGATCTACAGGCATTTAGAGATGCACAGACTGATTAGGGACAGTCAGCATGGTTTTGTGAGTGGAAAATCATGTCTCACAATTTTGACTGAGTTTTTTGAAGGGGTGACCAAGAAGGTAGATGAGGACAGTGCAGTTGATGTTATCTACATGGACTTTAGCAAGGCCTTTGACAAGGTACCGCATGGTAGGTTGTTGCATAAAGCTAAATTTCACGGGATCCAGGGTGAGGTATCTAAATGGATACAAAACTGGCTTCTTGACAGAAGCCAAAGGATGGTTGTAGAGGGCTGTTTTTCAAACTGGAGGGTTAGGGTTAGGGTTAGAGTTAGGATTAGGATTAGGGTTAGGGTTAGGGTTAGCAGTGTGCCTCAGGGATCAGTGCTGGGCCCACTATTGTTTGTCATTTATATTACTGATTTGGATGAGAATATAGGAGGCATAGAACATAGAACATTACAGCGCAGTACAGGCCCTTCGGCCCTCGATGTTGCACTGACCAGTGGAACCAATCTAATGACCCTCTAACCTAAACTATTCCAATGTTATCCATATGCCTATCCACTGACCATTTGAACACCCTTAAAGTTGGTGAGTCCACAACTGCTGCAGGCAGGGCATTCCACACCCTTACTACCCTCTGAGTAAAGAACCTACCTCTGACACCCGTCCTATAATTACCACCCCTTAATTTAAAGCAATGTTGCCTCATGTTAGCCATCACCATCCGAGGAAAAAGGCTCTCACTGTCCACCCTACCTAATCCTCTGATCATCTTGTATGCCTCAAT
Organism: Carcharhinus amblyrhynchos; assembly: GCF_965287045.1. NCBI lineage: Eukaryota > Metazoa > Chordata > Chondrichthyes > Carcharhiniformes > Carcharhinidae > Carcharhinus > Carcharhinus amblyrhynchos. Next base: position 139,370,499 of record NC_137327.1, read on the forward strand.
TAAGTCACCTCTTAACCTTGAGTCATAGATGTTTACAGCATGGAAACAGACCCTTCAACCCAACTTGTCCATGCTGCACTTTTCTCTAAACGGCTGAGCTAATCCCAATTGCCCGCATTTGGCCCATATCCCTCTATACCCATCACACCCATGTAACTATCTAAATGCTTTTTAAAAGACAAAATTGTACCCACCTCTACTACTACCAGATTCTCATCACCTTTTGTGTGAAAAAATTGCCCCTCTAGACACTTTTGTATCTCTCTCTTCTCACCTTAAACCTATGTCTTCTAGTTTTAGACTGCCCTACCATTGGGAAAAGATATTGACTTTCTCGCTGATCTATGCCTCACATTCCATGTGCATTAGTCCGATTGCTAAAGCAGCAAAGGGGTCCCATGCCAATTTCCCAGGTGGGTAGAGCCCTTCATGCTGTCCATCTAATTTTGGTTGTGTATAAAAATTATATTTTCCATCGACTGCGTGTCCTGTGACGAGGTAATGAGTGACAATAGTGTTTATCCCACCGCCCACTCCCCGACCTTTTGTAAAGGACGATCTTTACAAAAAAAAACTAGAATTAACGCATTTGACATCAGGATGCAGGTGGGTGGAGGGGACAATAGTTATAATGTCCCTGGACCAAGGCTGACCATACATAACCGACCTTGTTCACCCAATAACCAGTGACCAAACACCTTGTGTAACAGAACAATTATCGATTTGACCTTGATCGCGACCCCAGATTGCCCTTCTCTGTTATTTTCTGGCCACTACTCCTTTGAAGCTTTGAAAAATGATTGATTATTTTGAAAGGGGAAATGTTTCCTTTCTCCAAGTATTCAAACATGTTCCTAATTTTAAAGCAATTAAGTATCTTTAAGACTCAACTTTGACTTGCCAAGGCAGCCTTTATTATGTAAGAACGCGTGATTTGACAGTTTTAACTGCAACTTATAGACTAATAGAGAATCATAAGCATGACATCTTATCAAGGCAAAGATCCTTACAGTGTGAACATAATGACTGGGAAAATCATAAATTCAAAAAGGCTTTGCTCAAAATCTCACTTGCTTGAATATTTTGCCCAGCAGCCAACACACTTTATTCTTAATTAGTCTGATCAAGTTTAATTACCTTGCACTCTATACAGGAACTCATTAAACAGTCGGTCACAGAGAAAACACATGTTTTTCACTTGTCAGTGGGATGTGGAACTGCTGTTTTGGGTTGGAACCCATCATAGAAAGTGCCTGTGTTGATAGAACAACTCGTTTATTTTGTATCTGTTGCAAATTCTGTAAGTCCTGATGATTCTGTGATTATTCTGACTTCATGAATAATTCTTCTGAAGAATGCCTTTGTGTACTGTGACCAATGGTTTCACCCTACTATCCAGTTAAATCAGGTCAGGCACAGTGAAAGGTCGATCACTTATTAAAACTTTGATTTAACAGATACACTAAAAGTTTATGACTGGCATCATATATCCAGCCTGACGGTTTACTGCAGTTCCGAGTGCCCAAGGTGCCACCTCCCAGATAATGTGTAAAAGCAAAGCCTCCTCTGCTCTGTTAGGTAATTTAAAGGATCACATAGCACAATTCAAAAAAGATCAGTGTGTTTTTCCTCATTGGCTGATCTATATTTATTTTCCAAATGACCATTTAAGATACAGATTATTTGTGCCTTACCACGTTGCTGTTTGTGGAACGATCACAAAGTGGCTGTTGTGCCTCCTTGTTTTGTAACAGTGAGTTCACTAGAAAACACATCATTGTCAGTAAAATGTGCTGTGATGCTGTGAAGATCATGGAAGATACTGAACAAGTGTACCTCCTTTCTTCCTCTCCTGATGTACTTATCTGTTTGATGGAGATAAAATTAGAGTAAATTTTAATTCAAAGAAATTTTAGCGTACAGACAATGCAAAATGAATAAATTATGATAATAGCAGTTATAAGTGTTCAAGTAATTTCAAAAGTAAAGTATGGTGTGGAGCGAGAGAGGAGGAAAATTAGGCAATAAAATTAATATTAAAGCTTTTCCAGGGACGTGATATTGCAAGAACAAATCAATAGTTGTCGAGATGGGGAGAATTGGTTCTGCGATGACCTTCCCAATGGTGAGCTCTCAATATAAACCTGGAGCTAGATATTGATGATATTAGGGAATGAGTATTATATATTCAAATAGCATTCCACAATTTCACTGGAGGCATTAACTCACTCTTAGATGAGCACATTATAATATCTGTATTAACAACAAAGGAACATTGGTCACCAACAACCTGTCCTGGTCCCCCCATGCCGACACTATAGTTAAGAAAGCCCCACCAATGCCTCTACTTTCTCAGGAAGCTAAAGAAATTTGGCATGTCAGCTACAACTCTCACCAATATTTACAAATGCACCATAGAAAGTATCCTTTCCGGTTGTATCACAGCTTGGTATGGGCTCCTGCTCTGTCCAAGACCGCAAGAAACTACAAAGGGTCATGAACAAAACCCAGTCCATCACGCAAACCAGCCTCCCATTCATTGACTCTGTCTACACTTCCCGCTGTCTCAGAAAAGCAGCCAGCATAATCAAGGAACCCACACACCCCGGACATTCTCTCTTCCGCCTTCTTCCGTCAGAAAGGGATACAAAAGTCTGAGGTCATGTACCAACTGACTCAAGAACAGTTTCTTCCCTGCTGCCATCAGCCTTTTGAATGGACCTATCTTATACTGATCTTTCTCTACACCCTAACAATGACTGTAACACTACATTCTGCACTCTCTCGTTTCCTTCTCTATGTATGGTATATTTTGTCTGTATAGCACACAAGCAACAAAATATTTCACTGTATACAATGACATGTGACAATAATAAATCAAATATTATACAAACTTGTTAACCAATGTATAAAGAATAGTCCTGTAGGAGGGTCATTTAGATTCAAAACATTAACCCTGATTCTCTCTCCACAGTTGGTGACAGACCTGCTGAGTTTATTTAGCTTTTTCTGTTTCTGTTTCAGATTTCCACAGTATTTTGCTTTGTAGAGGATAATAATATAGATTAAATCTAACATGGATACTGTTCATACTTGCAAATATCAAAAGAATTGTCTTCATGCGCAAGCTGGTGCCCTCGGGAGGGAAGGGGAGAAAACTTTAGTCAACAAAGATTGGATCTGTAATCCTCCTAATAACCTGCCCTGTACAGTCAGTAGCTGCTTCAGGCATTTTTAATGGGATAGAGGGAAGCGCAGCAACTCTCTGTATAGTGACGAGAAATATTGGCAGCTGCTGGGTGACATCAGGTTTGATATCTAAGAGGTTTTCTGAAAAATGAGGCACATCACGGAGAGCAGGAAGTTCTTTGTGACCCTGTTAAAATATTTGAGTATGTTTTAGGCCAGACACAGAAATGAACACCCAAGGAGCAGTTAAATTCCGATTCCGGATATGAATATAATCCAAGCATAATTCGCTAACTGTTTCTATATCATAACCTGTTAGCTTGATTTGCTGAATGAAACATTACTTTGTAACCATTTAGTATGTTATTTGTAATAACGATTTTGACCATTTCTTCAAGGAATTTCTTTAGTACGTGGCAAACATAACGCTTACTTTTTAAAATTTCACCTTCTAAATGGTTAAGAGATTAATGCAGTGTTGCTCTTAACATAAAGAGGGAAGATCACATTCCAAGGTCTTTGCAGGTGGTCACATACTAAAACCAGATGAACTAATTTAATAAAACACAAACACGACAAAATAAAAGCATGCATGCCGCTATTCTCCTCGATGGGGAATAAGGCCCAGATGTGGCCTTAACACCTCCCTGAAATGGACAGGAAGTTTCTCTATATTACTAATATAGCCAGTCCCAGAACACAAATTACACTCAGTTCTAACAGCATAATTTGAAGTCCTAACTTTGACCGACAGAATTATTCTGACCTACATGCAAACCTGTTGAGGCAACATTAAATACAACACAGAGGTGAATGGGTGTCTTCGAGCAGCTCACATTGTAAGCAAATGCAGGATATGAAATAATATTGGGAAACGTGGGAGAAATTCTTGAAGTAATTTATGAACCTACAATGAAACCTGGGAATCACACATCCTACAATGCACCCATTAATATCTGTTACTTTATGTAATGTATTTGAACCACTGACACTTCCAATTTACAACTTCCAGTTTGTATTTCTTATTGTTTTGTGGAGGTTCAATCTGTTCATTTTTTTGTTATTCTCAACGAGCCAATATGCACTATTTTACAAACTTTTATTTCAGAATCTGCTGTATTGTTTGAAATGATGACAGAAATATCCTTTATTTCTTAAGCTCTGTTACTTGCACTGCAACCTGGAATGGAGGGATAGCAAACATCCGTATGTTGCTTTTCACCTGAAGTCTGGTGTGCATTGAAACTTGGTGAACTGAATTTCATGGTCCATAATTAGACCAGATTTGAACTCAGCCTTCTCAAGTTCAAAGGTATCATACAGTCCCTCATTTACTTAACCTTGTATACTCACTCACATGACCCTGCACTTTTTAAAATCAAGAAATTGCTTCGATTTTCCTCAAAACATCTTCAAAGCCAGGAGCCCCGAGCCTGAGCACTACTGGCCAGAGGGTGTTCATCTAACTTACGTTAAAGTCACTGAAACAATTAATTCTAATGAGTGTTTGGATTAAATCCAGACCAACTGAAACCCAACATTTATTCTGTGGGTCATGCAGCAAATTCGTTATAGGCCAAAAAATTAGAATTTGACGTGCATTAAAAAGCAGGAAAGTAAGTTGTTAACACACAAAATGAAATATGGTGTTTAACAGTTTTCAGATGTCTGCAAGCAGCCACAGAGGCACATTCCATTTTACTGAAGGGAAACTTTGAGAAAAGTATGGATACTGACTGGAAAGTGTGAACACAGTGCTGTTGACAGACGATAGCCATCCCTGAGGTAACAACATTAAAACGGTCCATTCAATTCAATTCAAACAAATTTGACTCTGTACTTTGCTGGATAAATGTATAAACTGTCGATCCAGTGTGATTGGTAAAACGATACAGCTGCTATCATGGCTGTGCTGTATTTACACTGTGACACCAGAACCTACAGTAAGGACAACCATGATGTTTCAAGTCCAATTGTTGGAAAATTATTTGCACAAATCTGGATACTATTCAGGACAGAACTGGATTAGTTTACTCCAATTACATCAGAGCAGACCATTCAACCCTTCAAACCTGTTCTATCAGTCAGTGATATTGGGGCCAATCTTAATTCTCTCACATTGTGCCCTTGTAAAGTGTCTAACGTTGTCAAAAATAAATGAGGCCACAGCCTATCATTGTGGAGGGGGAATGACTCCGGGATGGAGGGTATCTGAAGGAGGTAACCCCCTAGCCTCAGCCTGCTGCCAAGAGGCCACCTCTAGGGAGGCCACGCACAGAGGGAGCCATGCTCTGAAGGTGGCAAGGTCCCATCCCCATTTCTATATGGCCCCTAACTGTACCCTCAATTGGCATAATTGGTTGCTCTCCTTGTTAGAGTGTGCTCCCTCCCTACCCACCCCTCAGAAGCTCCACCGCCCCCCCCCGCCCCCCCACTCCCCCACCCCCACCCCGGAGATTGGAATATAATGGAGAGCTGGCCTGAAGTTACTTCCCTCTAATTACCTGGTAACCCCTGTCTCCATCTCTATCTCAGGAGGGAGGATTTTCAGCCCAGCGATTCAGGGCGATGACCAGAATTAATCAGTTGGATATTTCCTCGATAAGAGGACGGGGAAATCGGAGATTCCAGATGTAGCACGGGAACATGGAAAGAGTCAGGGTGGCAGAAACAAATAGGTGCCATGAGAAGCAACAGATTGAAAACAAAATCCTGACCCCAACTCCTGATAACTATTGCTCTTATGGTCCAATCTCTTCTCAAGTACTGGGATTGTTTGCAGGTTGTAAATTCTAGCCTCCAGCTGCTATGGGCTCCGTGCAGGGCACCCCATAGAGAATGATATTTGTATAGAAATGGGTAAGATGGGCACCAACGGAAGGTGACCTCTGATGGCTGGTGAATTTGGTCCATTCCCTAAGCAGCGCAGCATCAGTTATTTGGCTAGAAATATGCTGCATTTTTGCCTGAAATAAGCAGTAACTTGAAGGAAATGTTTCACTTGTGCATCACAAGAAAATCTCACAAACTCTGAGTGAAAAAGATCACTCAAAACCAGAAATAGTGCAACTGCATTCAGATGTACTCACTGTAATGTTCCAAAATTCCAAAACCAAGTTCATTGCAGCCCCTTTGAATGTGCTTAGGAGCGGTGATAAATTAGTGCCAGATTACATGGCATTTGATTGAGGACTGGTTTCACTCTGTCATTATTTCTCTGTGGAACCACAGCGCAGGAACTAGTTTCTGGATGTGTTTGACTTTATGCTCACTAAACCTGATTGGTGTATTGGTGACATTGGCTGAAACGTTCCCGTCCCTCCACCGTAATGGGTGGGGGTGAGCAACACAAAGGACTTTGGGTGGGAATTTCCGGCCTTGCATTGGGCACTGCCAGCTGAATGAATTTTTGCCTGCATCCAAAAAATTATAACTCTGTTCTTCTCCCCACGGCTGCTGCCAGATTAGCTAAATATTTCCGGTTCGGCTGTGACCTTCACAGGAGGGGTGTCACCGAACTGGACGGAATACAGAGGAAATTCATGAGGATGTTGCAAATGGAAAAGTTTAGTAATAAGGGAAGATTAGATAGACGGGGATTGTTTTCTTTAGGTCAGGGGAGACTGGGGGGAGATTTAATTGAGGTGCCTAAAATTCTGAGGGGCTGAAACTGAGCTGAGAGGAAGGACCTGCGAGTAATTGGCAGCTGGATTGGAGGAGAGTTACAGGAAGGTGGGGAGGGTGGGGGGTCAGAACGGACTATTACTGTTTTCTGTGTTTCTGAGTAGTCTTAACACTCTGAGGGCGCTAGGAAATCACTGTCTGAAAAAATGGTAAAGGAAAAAAACTCATTGGATTTAATAAACACTCCGATATGTATCACTTATAGAGGAATTAAATTCATGATATTGAGAAAGAGGCTGAAGACAATGAGGAATGGGGATCTTGACAACATCCTGGGGTTTGTGTTGTGTTTCTTTCATTGTGTGGTTGAGGTCTGGGTGGGATTTTAGTGAATTGGCCTTTCTCCCAAAATATACTGTTTGTGTCTATAATTTCTCAAAACCATTATTATTTACTTGCAGTATTTACACATTTGGACATCTACACCAGGTTGGAACTTCTCCTCATTCCAGATCTCTCCTCCTTCTCAGTCTCGTGATCTGACAGACTTTATTACATCAGCATCATGTATGTTTCTGATGTTAATCCTCTACAGTCCCTCCAGCAAGTTGTTCCAATGCAGCCACAATACTGACATTTACCCAGAAATTTGAATTTTTGCACAGATATGTCCTGCCCACAATAACACACGGCCCAAAGCCGACATCTCCACATCATGACTACTCAGACCGATCCAATCTGGTTTCCTGCTGCCGCATCAATCAACACTTCAGCAGCTGGCTTCACCAGTAAGATTCAGTTCCAGCCTCTCCCCTCCTCCCCACTGGCGAGAATCACATAACGGCTCCTGTTCTGCGGAGTGCCAAAAACTCACGTTTCTTACCTCGCTGAAAAATCCGGCAAGAAAACCCATCATTTCCTCACCCATTTCACAGTCATTAACATCAACTGTAAATCACATCTATATTGATAGTAACCAGCATCGTAACCATATCACTATTTAATCATGATATCCAGAAACTGCATTGGTGACAAAGCATTTTACTTCAGAGACTCCAATGAGTGTAAACTGGGCACAAGAACCTTTTTGTTTATAAAGTTTGTTTTATGGTGTAGGGAACATCATAGATTCAGAACAACAACAAATAATTAAACACTTGTATTAACAAACTGATGATCACAAGCAGCAAAGGGAATCCGGGGTAAGCAGTGGAATTTCTGCTCCCAATAACTGGCGTTCTGATGTTGCTATGACAGATTGTTATTAGATCAGATTGTCCCGTTGAGCTTCCAGACAGGAGGGCTTCTCCTCAATGTACATTTTGACATCTCGAGCTACAAAGTTTCTCCACAGCCCCTCATTCCTCAGAGTTACAGAAAGGCTGAATAGTGAGTGTAAAGACTGAGAGATCCTTGTTGGACTGGTTACCTGGAGTGAGGTGGGTGAGTTTTATAATCTCCGTTACATCAAGGTGAATCTCCGTGTGTTTAGGTGTGGGGTAAATTCACTGAAATCTGCCTCCTCGTCTTGCCCCCTGCTTGATGCGGAGTGTCGCCCCTCAAGCAATATAACAATTGGCTCTCTCTCTCTAATGGACAGAGATTGCAGACTTTGCCTATAGCTATTGAAGCTATGTGTACATAATAAAAAGTGGTATAATATAAAAGATACATTCCTACTTTAACTACTTTTACTTTTCACATTAAATATGCCTCTTAAATGCAAATTGTCGTTCTGTGCTAAAGGCAAAAGGCTACCCCTTCGAAAGTTATTCCACAATACTTGGGATTTGCCCCAGGCAAATCACAAAATTATACTCTATTTACATTTGTATTTAACATAAAACTGTTACCTCATTAACTTTCTAAAGTTTTGTTAAAAATGCCACTGACCGGAGCCAGTTGCTGGTATTTTAAGACTTCGTTCGGGCAAAGCTCTTCAAATTCTACCTGAGACCAATGTAGAATTCAGTTCTGTTCTGTGAGCTTTACCTGCCCCGATTCTGGTAAAATTGCAGCAACTCCGTAGTTCTGTTTCTGTCTGTGGGGTTGGGCTGGTTATTATTTCAGTTTGACTATCGTCACTTCTGGGCTTCCTTTGGAACTTTGCAAAGTCCATGTTCTTGTTGGCTTCTTCCTAATGAATATTAACCACTCATCCAGCCAGCTGTGTCACTGGGTGTATCTGCCAGCTTGTACATTGCACCCTACAGTTGCTACGTTTGTTTTTTCCCCCTAGAAGGGAAGGGTTCACAAGTTGATAAATTATCTTTCCATTGCCTTAATCATCTTCACACTGGGAAATAGGGCTGCAGAACTTTGAGGATTCCCACACCCTTAATGAGAAGTGGGAGATACTCATACCCACCAGAGACTAATATTCTTCTGCTGTCAGAGAAAGGTCTATTTCTAACTCACCAGGACTCTCTCCACCCGGTTTGTACTCTGAACCTTCTGACTTAGACATGACAATTCCACCACAAAGTCAATCATTCATTTTTACTCCATAGGCAATGGTGTCAGGCAAGGTAGCTAAAGTTGCGAACGTTCCAGGATTGACCTGGAATTTCCCAGGAATTGAAGGTCACCTCCTGGACATTGCTGAAGGAAATCCTGAAGGAAAACCATTAGGACATTACAAAAGATTGTTCTATTTTAATTTTCTTTGAAAATTTCTTATAAAAATATCGGAAACGAGGGAATGTAAAAAATAATGACTGTTTGGCTGATTGTTGAACATCATCAGATCAAGTATTGAGTCATTTTGTTTTCCAATTGGAGGTTGGTGGTTAAGCATGGGGGTGTTGGCCAAGTAATGATTGGAGCATGGAGGCAAGTCAATGATTAAATCTCCAGGAGTACCTTTACTGACAGTTCACAGGCCTAAAGATAATAGTGCTCTTTAAGTGATTTGGTGGTGTCTGGGCACATGGTGGGGATATATCAACACAGCAGAAGTATTGTGTCCTGAGGATCGGTGGCTCTCAGTGCACAGCCCTCTTTAATGGCACTGTGCTCGATCTTGCTTGTATTTCAAAAGTTTGAGGAGTCATTCCTGGACTGATTCTTTATGCATTGTTTCCATCTGGGAAACAAACAAACAGAAACTGAAACAAGACACCCAACAAACCATTAACCTTGGTGAGCTGCAGCATCTTGGAGCACAGAATTCCATTTCATAGAATCATAGATCGCTACAGTGCAGAAAGAGGCCCTTTGGCCCATCGAGTCTGCACCAAACACAATCCTACCCAGGCCCTACCCCCATATCCCTACGTATTGTACCCACTAATCCCTCTAACCTCAACATCTCAAGACACTAAGCGGCAATTTCTTAGCATGGTCAATCAACCTAACCTGCACATCTTTGGACTGTGGGAGGAAACCAGAGTACCCGGAGGAAACCCACGCAGACACAAGGAGAATGTGCAAACTCCACACAGACAGTGACCCGAGCCAGGAATCGAACCCAGGACCCTGGAGCTGTGAAGCAGCAATGCTAACCACTGTGCTACCATGCCGCCCCATTTGCTGTGGATTTTTTTTGCCTTCTGTGACAGATAAAATTAACTTCCTCAATTTAAATGCCATTTCAATGTAATGCTGCATATTTTCATTTGTCTAAACGTGCGCCTCAGCTCAAGTCTTGTGTGTGATGTTAGTAAACTCAGAGGTGATGCAAAGCACTGCTTTAAGATTGAAGGCTTACAGCAAGAGTTAGTCTCCTAGGCCACCCATCATGTTAACTTGCAGCTAATGTTTATAGCAAGTGAGTTGAAACAGAGACACCTTATATCAACAAACATGTCGTAACAGCTTGAACACAGAATAATCAGCTTCTAGCAATCCCCAAATTGGCCAATTGAATTTTAGACATGAGCAGGGATGGAAATGTATTATTTACAATAGACACCCTAACAGAGGCTTCTGAGGGACAAGATTTACGAACATTTGGAGAGGTTTGACATGATCAGGAATAGTCAGCATGGATTTGTCAAGGGCAGGTCGTGCCTTACAAGCCTAGTTGAGTTCTTCGATAATGTGACTGAACACATTGACGAAGGAAGTGCCGTGGACGTAGTGTACATGGACTTCAGCAAGGCGTTTGATAAGGTCCCCCATGCAAGACTTCTTGAGAAGGTGAGAGGGCATGGGATCCAAGGGCCTTTGGCCTTGTGGATCCAGAACTGGCTTGCCTGCAGAAGGCAGAGAGTGGTTGTGGATGGGGCTTTTTCTGAATGGAGGTCAGTCACCAGCGGAGTGCCTCAAGGATCTGTTCTGGGACCCTTGTTGTTTGTCATTTTCATAAATGACCTGGATGAGGAAGTGGAGGGATGGGTAAGTAAGTTCGCTGATGACACGAAGGTCAGTGGTGTTGTGGATGATCTGGAAGGATGGCAAAAGTTGCAGCAGGACATAGATAGGATGCAGGACTGGGCGGAGAAGTGGCAGATGGACTTCAACGCGGATAAATGTGTTGTCGTCCATTTTGGCAGAACCAACGGGATGAATGAGTACACTATTAAGGGCAGAAGTCTGAGTAGTGTTGAGGAGCAGAAGGATCTTGGGGTCCGGGTCCACAGGTCTCTTAAATCGGCCTCGCAGGTGGAGGAGGTGGTCAAGAAGGCGTATGGTGTACTGGCCTTCATTAATCGAGGGATTGAGTTTAGGAGTCGGGAGGTAATGCTGGAACTTTATAAGACCCTTGTCAGGCCTCATTTGGAGTATTGTGCGCAGTTCTGGTCGCCTCACTATAGGAAAGATGTAGAAGCTATTGAAAGGGTGCAGAGGAGATTTACAAGGATGTTGCCTGGACTGGGAGGCATGCCTTATGAAGTTAGGTTGAGGGAGCTGGGACTCTTTTCCCTGGAGAGACGAAGGTTGAGAGGCGACCTGATAGAAGTTTACAAAATGTTGAGAGGAATAGATAGGGTGGACTCTCAGAGGCTATTTCCCCGGTTTGAAATGGTCGCTACAAGAGGACACAGATTTAAGGTGCGGGGAGGGAGGTTCAGAAGTGATGTTAGGGGTAAGTTTTTCACTCAGAGGGTGGTGAGTGAATGGAATCGGCTGCCGTCAGTGGTGGTGGAGGCGAACTCGCTGGGGTCTTTTAAAAGACTTCTGGATGAGTATATGGGGTTTAATGAGATTGAGGGTTATAGATAGGTCTGTAGGTTGGTAGGTGATGTGGTCGGCGCAACTTGTGGGCCGAAGGGCCTGTTTGTGCTGTAGTGTTCTATGTTCTATGTTCTATGTTCTATGTTCTCTGCCCGTTGAAGTGGTGGAGGCTGCCTTGCTAAATATATTTAAGTCACGGGTAGATAGGTTTCTGATAGACAAGGGAATTAAGGGTTATGGGGAGAAAGCGGGAAAGTGGAACTGATCCACTTCAGATCAGCCATGATCTTATTGAATGGTGGGGCAGGCTCGAAGGGCTAATGGCCTACTCCTGCTCCTATTTCTTATGTTCTTATGTTAACACTATAGTGTAACTCACTATTACTGTTTCAAAATGTGCAGAAATCCAACTTGGCCCCTGTTCCAAACATAATAACCTTCACTTGGCCTTAACAATGGCTCAACAGTTGGATATTTGTGTCTTCCTAAAATTGTTTAACTGCAACTGAGGCCTAATAAACAGGTTTTCTACAAGGTGGAGAAAGAATAGGCTCAAGAACAGGACTAGGCCATTCAGCCCCTCAAGCCTGTCCTACATTCAATTTGATTTTGCCTGAATTTCATTCACCCAGCATACTTTGTGTCCATTGATACCCTTACCTGCAAAAATTTACCAATCCCACTTTTGAAAGCAATATTGACCCAGCTTCCATAACGTCTTGTCTGAAAACCTAACAATAAAAATTCACCAAATCTTGAGGGGAATTGCTTGATAGAGCAGACGCAGCACGGTTTCGTTAAGGGGAAGTCGTGTCTGACAAATTTATTGGAGTTCTATGAGGATGTGTCTAGGGCGGTGGATAGAGGAGAGCCGGTGGATGTGGTCTTTCTTGATTTTCAGAAGGCGTTTGACAAGGTACCTCACAAGAGGTTATTGCAGAAGGTAAGGGGGCATGGAGTTGAGTGTAGGGTGTTAGCATGGATAGAGGATTGGTTGTCAAATAGGAGGCAGAGAGTGCGGGTTAATGGGTGCTATTCGGATTGGCGGTTGGTGACTAGTGGAGTGCCCCAGGGGTCGGTGCTGGGGCCTCAGCTATTTACCATTTATATAGATGATCTGGAGGAGGGAACCGAGTGTATGGTGTCGAAATTTGCTGATGACACCAAGATTGGTGGAACGGCAAATTGTGCGGAGGGTGTGGAGAGTCTGCAGAAGGATCTAGATAGGCTGGGCGAATGGGCCAGGAACTGGCAAATAGAATTTAATGTTGGCAAGTGCGAGGTGGTCCACTTTGGTAGGAATAATGGTAGGAAGGACTATTACTTACGTGGCGAAAAACTGCAGCAGGCGACGGTGCAGAGGGACCTCGGGGTCCTTGTGCATGAGTCGCAAAAACCCAGCTTGCAGGTGCAGCAGGTGGTCAGGAAGGCGAATGGGATGCTGGCCTTCATAGCGAGGGGGATTGAATATAAAAGTAGGGAGGTCTTGCTGCGACTGTGTAGGGCATTGGTGAGGTCGCAGCTGGAGTACTGTGTGCAGTTTTGGGCGCCGTACTTACGCAAGGATATTTTGGCCTTGGAGGGAGTGCAGAGGAGGTTTACTAGGCTGATACCGGAGTTGAGGGGGTTGAGCTATGAGGAGAGGCTGAATAAACTAGGCTTGTACTCGTTAGAGTTTAGAAGAATGAGGGGAGATCTCATTGAGACGTATAAGATGATGAATGGGATGGATAGGATAGAGGTGGAGAGACTCTTCCCGCTCAGAAAGGACAGTAGGACTAGGGGGCACTGCCTCAAGATAAAGGGGAGGCGGTTTAGAACGGAGTTGAGGAGGAACTTCTTCACTGAAAGGGTGGTGAATCTCTGGAATTCTCTGCCCGTTGAGGTGGTGGAGGCTGCCTCGCTAAATATTTTTAAGACGCAGGTTGATGGGTTTTTGATAAGAGAGGGGATTAAGGGTTATGGGGAGAGGGCGGGAAAGTGGAACTGAGCCACGACAGATCAGCCATAATCTTATTGAATGGTGGGGCAGGCTCGAAGGGCTAGATGGCCTACTCCTGCTCCTATTTCTTATGTTCTTATGTTCTTAAATGTAAAGATGAAAGATTGTTGTCCATTGTAGCAAATGAGCATGGAGATATTATGATCTAGATCCTAGTAAGTTGGCAGCTTCAAGTCTCTGGGTGTCCAGATCACCAATAACCTTCCTGGTCTCTCTATGCTGATGCTATAGTTAATAAAGCCCACCAACGCCTCCACTTTCTCTGGAGGCAAAGGAAATCTGGCATGTCAGCTACAACTCTCACCAAATTTTACAGATGTACCATAGAAAGCATTCTTTCTGGTTGTATGAGAACTTGGTATGGCTCCTGCTCTGTCCAAAACTACAAGAAACTACAAACGGCCATGGATGAAGCCCAGCCTTTCAGACAAACCAGCCTCCCATCCATTGATTCTGTCGACATTTCCCACTGCCTCAGAAAAGCACCGAGCATAATTAAGGACCCCCCACACCCCGGACATTCTCTCTTCCACCTTCGTCCATCGGGAAAAAGATACAAAAGTCTGAGGTCACGTACCAACCGACTCAAGAACAGCTTCTTCCCTGCTGCTGTCAGACTTTTGAATGGAACTACATTGTATGAAGTTGATCTTTCTCTACACTCTAGCTTTGATTGTAACATTTCATTCTGCACTCTCTCTTTTCCTTCTCTATGTATGATATCCTTTGTGTGTATACCATGCAAGAAACAATATTTTTCACTGTATACTTATACATAAAATTGTAGCATCTACAGTGCAGGAGGAGGCCATTTGGCCCATCGAGCCTGCACCAACAATAATCCGACCCAGGTACTGTCCTATACCTTTAGCCCCATATATTTACCCTCAAGATCTCCCTGGCATTAAGGGCCAATTTATCATAGCCAATCAACCTAACCTGCACGTCTTTGGACTGTGGGAGGAAACCAGAGCACCCAGAGGAAACCCACACAGACATGAGGAGAATGTGCAAACTCCACACAGACACTCACCCAAGGCCGCAATTGAACTCAGGTCTCTGGCGCTGTGAGGCAGCAGTGCTAACTATTGTGCCACTGTACCGCCCCTATGTTTCAATCAATTTATTCAGCTGCGTTTCACTTGTTTAGTGATTTTAATATAAAAATCAATCTCAGGAAACATCATGCCCTCAAATATATATAAATAGATCCTTGTGTGATGATTACCTTCCGTTCTTGTGTGTGTACTGTCATCGTCACAATCAAAAAATGTGATCAAAAATGTTAATAACAGTGACCATATACATATCAAATCAAAGCATGTAAAGATTGGAGCTCTGCTCCAGGGCAACCAAAGGCTGCAAATTCTTATACCAAGTTTCTCTTTTTCAATAAATACCTCATTCCTAACAAAGTCTAAAATCTCTTGATGGGCTAGAATGCCATAACAACAGGGACTTGGCTGGCTATACTGCCATCAGGCTTTGGCATTGAATCTTAAATGCACCAAGGAACAGGTTCTGAAGGATATAACAGGGTTCAAAGAGTTAAATGATGAGAAAAATTGCATAGACTTGGCTTGTGTTCCTTTGAGTTCTGAAGGAATTTTCAAGAGTGGCCAAATTGAGATATTTAAAATGAAGATGGAATTTAATAGGAAAGACATAAAGAAACAATCTTGTGGAATCTTTCAGAACAAAGGGATACAATCTTAAAATTTGAGTGAGACCATGTAGGAGTGGAATCAGGAGCATGTTTTTACATAAAGGATAGTGAACATTTGTAACTTTCTCCCCCAAGATCTGTGCACATTGAATTAACTTCAATCAATTGTTATTTATTGATATCAAATAATACAGAGCAAAGATGGATAAATGGGATTCAGATACAAGTTAGCTGTGATCTCATCAAATGGTGGAGAAAGCTGTAATGGTCTAAAGTTGCTACATGTTCCTGTTATTGGCCATTCTGCTGCTCACCCCAGTGTTAGACCAATATTAACCTGCATCTTACCAATAATACAGCAGCATTAGCAGATGTTGAAATCTTTTGTTACTTCCAGGTTAAAGATAGCCAGTATAATGTAAGGGTGGTATGGTGGAATAATGGTTAGCAAAGCTGCCTCATAGAGCTAGAGACCTGGGTTCAATCCCAGCCTTTAGGTGACTGTGTGGAGTTTTTACATTCTCTGTGCTTTGGTTACCTCCCATAACCCAAAGGTGTGTGGATTAGGGGAGTCTGGGTAAGATGCTCCTCTGGAGAGTTGATTCAGACTTGATGGGCCAAAAGGCCACCTCCTGCATTGTAGGGGTTCAATTTATTCAACTGCATTTCACTTGTATAGTGACTTTAACATAAAAATCACTCCCAAGAAACATTATGCCCTCAATAATGTACACAACAGATCCCTGCATGATGATTACTTTCTGTTTTTGTGTGTGCACTTTCATCGTCGCAATTAAAAAAATTGTGATTAAAAATGTTAACGACAGTGATCACTCTTTAAAAGTATTTCACTGACTGTAACATGCTTTCAGACTTGCTGAGGCGGTGAGAGGCACAATATAAATGCAAATCTTTCTTCCTAGTTTCCAGGTGTACAACTCTGCAAAATCAGCTGCATGTTTTAATGCACTCTGATGTTAAACTGCATTGATCTGATATGTAATATTAAATGTGGAATAAGTACTGTAGAACACAAATAATACAAACATATTTTCAATACAAGGGTTATGTTATTTTGTGTTTGGGAAGGCAGAAATGGATTGTGTCATTAATCATTTTAAAAATTACTGAAGTCAGTTTAAGAAGTGGCATATTGCTATATTTCTGCCTTTAGGATTTAAAAATTAGGGAAAAATGGAGCCCCAAAAAGTCAAATAAAATTCCAGAAGTCGAAGTTTTTTGATGCTGCTAACAAAATATTAATGAAATATTAATGAGCCTCAAAGTGCTGAAAATACACAGATCAGTCAGAATTTGTAAAAAGAAAGGGTTTGTTTTGCTCAAGCATAATTGTGTTATATAAAAATAATTACCACAAGGTATGCCAACGTGGGGAAGTGATGGCTCGGTGGTATTATCACTAGACAATTAATCCAGAAACTCAGCTAATGTTCTGGGATCTGGGTTTGAATCCCACCACCATGGCAGGTGATGGAATTTGAATCCAATTTTTAAAAATCTGGAATTAATAATCTACTGATGACCATGAAGCCATTGTCCATTGTCAAAGAAAAACCATCTGGTTCACTAATGTCCTTTAGGGAAGGAAATCTGCCATTCTTACCTCACTTGGCCTACATGTGACTCCAGAACCACAGAAATGTGGTTGGCTCTCAAATATCCTCCAAGGGCAACAAGGAATGGGCAATAAATGCTGGCCAGCCAGAGATGCCCATGTCCCATGAATGAATAAAAAAATCCAAAACGTATTGTGGTACACTGGTACAAACTAAAAAAGCCTAAAATTAATTAACATTAATTAGTGTACATTATCACTAATGTTGATTTCTGAGTGTTGCTTTTCAATACAAAATGGCTTAAAAATGAACTGTACATTAAAACAAAACTCAAGGCAAAAAGCAATTGCTTTATTTTTTCAGAGTACAGCCTAATTAATGATAGACATGGTTCATAACTGTCTTTATGAACCTCAGAATCTTAATCAATCTCCATCTAGATTTAAAATGTTACTTCAATTTGTTTCACATTCCAGAATTTGTTGTAGCTCGCCCTTTAGAGTGGTTAATAATTGGTGAACAGTTGGAAACAGCAGTGAATAATGACTTTTACACATACATTTCTGAATTGTTTCAAACGGGTGAATTAGTAAATGCTACAGAAAATTAAATGACTTCAGAAGCATAGAATTAAATGATTTAGAAACATAGAATCCCTATAGTGCAGAAGGAGACCATTCAAGCAACAAACCCTATCCCCACACATTTACCCTGCTGATCCCTTTAACCTAAACATCCCAGGACACTAAGGGGCAATTTAGAATGGCCAATCAACCTAACTCACACATCTTTGCAATGTGGGAGGAAACAGGAGCCCCCAGAAAAAACCCACACAGACATGGGGAGAATGTGTAAATTCCACACAGACAATTACCCAAGCCAGGAATCAAACCCAGAACCCTGGAGGTGCAAGGCAGTGCTAACCACTGTGCCACTATACTGCCCTTTTTGAGGAAATTGGTGATGTGATGGTGATCGCATCACTGCAAGTTCCTGCTGATCACTTTACAGTGATTTGTAATCCTGTTTAAGGGAAATGTATTAATATGGGAAATTACCGACCGGTGAGTCTGACCTCAGTGGTTGGAAAGCTGATGGAGAGGCTTCTGAGGGACAAGATTTACGAGCATTTGGAGAGGTTTGACATGATCAGGAATAGTCAGCATGGATTTGTCAAGGGCAGGTCGTGCCTTACGAGCCTAGTTGAGTTCTTCAAAAATGTGACTGAACACATTGACGAAGGAAGTGCCGTGGACATGGTGTACATGGACTTCAGCAAGGCGTTTGATAAGGTCCCCCATGCAAGACTTCTTGAGAAGGTGAGAGGGCATGGGATCCAAGGGCCTTTGGCCTTGTGGATCCAGAACTGGCTTGCCTGCAGAAGGCAGAGAGTGGTTGTGGATGGGTCTTTTTCTGAATGGAGGTCAGTCACCAGTGGAGTGCCCCAGGGATCTGTTCTAGGACCCTTGCTGTTTGTCATTTTCATAAATGACCTGGATGAGGAAGTGGAGGGATGGGTTAGTAAGTTCGCCGATGACACGAAGGTCGGTGGTGTTGTGGATGGTCTGGAAGGATGTCAGAAGTTGCAGCAGGACATAAATAGGATGCAAGACTGGGCGGAGAAGTGACAGATGGACTTCAACGCGGATAAATGTGTAGTCGTCCATTTTGGCAGAACCAATGGGATGAACGAGTACACTATCAAGGGCAGGAGTCTTAGTAGTGTTGAAGAGCAGAAGGATCTTGGGGTCCGGGTCCACAGGACTCTTAAATCAGCCTCGCAGGTGGAGGATGTGGTCAAGAAGGCGTATGGTGTACTGGCCTTCATTAATCGAGGGATTGAGTTTAGGAGTCGGGAGGTAATGCTACAACTTTATAAGACCCTTGTCAGGCCTCACTTGGAGTACTGTGCGCAGTTCTGGTCGCCTCACTATAGGAAGGACGTAGAAGCTATTGAAAGGGTACAAAGGAGATTTACAAGGATGTTGCCTGGACTGGGAGGCATGCCTTATGAAGATAGGTTGAGGGAGCTGGGACTCTTCTCCCTGGAGAGACGAAGGTTGAGAGGCGACCTGATAGAGGTTTATAAAATGTTGAGAGGAATAGATAGGGTGGATTCTCAGAGGCTATTTCCCCGGGTTGAAATGGTCGCTACAAGAGGACACAGATTTAAGGTGCAGGGAAGCAAGTACAGAGGTGATGTTAGGGGTAAGTTTTTCACTCAGAGGGTGGTGAGTGAATGGAATCGGCTGCCGTCAGTGGTGGTGGAGGCGAACTCGCTGGGGTCTTTTAAAAGACTTCTGGATGAGTATATGGATTTAATGGGATTGGGGGTTATAGATAGGTCTATAGATTGGTAGGTGTTGATGTGATCGGCGCAACTCGTGGGCCGAAGGGCCTGTTTGTGCTGTAGTGTTCTATGTTCTATGTTCTATGATATGACTCATCATTGTAATTAACCCATTATAGTCATTATGTCCGCCCACTGTACCTGCCCCTGAATATGAATGAAATACTTACACAGTCTATAAAGTAAATATTCCTCACAGTTTTACTTCAAGAAAATTCAATAAACTTTTCTGCTTTTGTTGTTTAAATCCAAGAAATCGTTTATTTTTCTCTTAAAAATTAGGTGCGGGAATGTAAGGCCATTGGATCTGTGATAGCAGTGTGGTGTACACAATAGGACATGTGTGTGTTCAGATGGCCCTGTCAACTCGCCTCTTGGTCCAAGATTTAAATAATGTGGCGGGGGGGGGGCGCGGGGGGGGCGGTTCTGGTCTATTTTCTCTCGGATGCAGAAAGGATTTGTCCATCTTTATTAATTGAACATTTTTTAAAAATTCCCGGGGAGTGGGGAGCAGTAAAACTTGGTTTCCATTTGTTCCGGCTTCCCCGCTCGCTTGTTCCTTCTCACCGCCCCATTCCAACAAAATACAGCTTTAGGTCCTTCCCCAGCAGACAAACTATTTTATACATTATTTCCCGCGATGGTATCTCCACACATCCCAAACCCAAGCTAAGTACACTTTATTTTACATGGAGATTTGTGTGTGTTGTGTTTGGAGTGTCGGGTTGTATGGCCTGAATCCAGCTGAAATCTATTCTTCACCTTTGCATCGTCCACCTGCCCCTAAACAGGAACCCAGGGCGGGGAGTCCAGCTGACAACAGCTCTGAGGAGGTCATCTAGACTCGAAATGTTAATTCTCTCTCCACAGAAGCTGCTGGAACTGTTGAGATTTTCCAGCGTCTCTTTTTATTGGTCCCATTTCTCCCTGTCCCAGCCTTCGGTTTAATGTTGTCTCCAGTCGGTGATACTATCATCACTTTTATCTGAAAACCAAGGGCGATGTTTCAACAGAATGGACCGGGTTGATCCTCAGCTACCGTTTCTTTTCATTCAGAAGCATTCCATATTTATGTTTATTTATTAGTCACAAGTAGGCTTACATTCACAGGGCAATGAAGTTACTGTGAAAATCCCCCGAGTCGCCACATGTCGGTGCCTGTTCGGGTACACCGAGAGAGAATTTAGCCTGGCCAATGCACCCTAACCAGCACATCTCCTGGACTTTGGGGGAAACGGGAGCACCCGGAGAACATGCAGACTTTGCACAGACAATGATCCAAGCCAGGAATCAAACCCGGGTCCCTGGAGCTGTGAGGCAGCAGTGCTAATCACTGTGCCACTTTCAATTAGTGTGTGCAGAGAGGAAAATGGATTTAATATATTTTAAGCTCCCTTTTAAAAAAATACAATCACATCAGGCAAAGAGCCCAGCTGGACTACCTCCAACTCCCTCCTGCTGTTGCTGCTCTGATCTGTTATGTGGGTGATTTTCCATGTGGGGTTTGTACTGTGTGAAGCTTTTCACTTTCCACGAGGTAACTGCTCACACACTTGCTTTCCCTGAGCGGCACATGACAGTACCCTGGATGTGTGACACGACTTGCTGTTCTCCACCTCCTGAGCCACTGTCCCATTCACTTGATTCCTTTATATTTCACTCCAATCTTAAATTAACAAAATCAATGCTTGCTCCAAAAAATAATTCAAATTGAATCCAATTCATGGTGCCCACTCTCGCCTGTGAGGGTCTCACCCATCAGCTGATCTTTACAGGTATTTGTTCCTCTCACGCTTTTTGTCCAACCCTATCCATGTACCCCCACCCCCTCCTGCAAAATGACCATTTAAATTGAGCAGTTCCGGGAAATACTGCAGCCAGTGATGTAATATACTGAATGGAAAACCAGGAGCAGAAATCCCAAGAGCGATCACACGGAGTTTATATTGTCCCATTTCATTTCTCCAGTGTCCCAGAAGACTTGGTTCGCAATGAATTACTTTGAAATGCAAGAAATGTTGCTTTATCGGTGAACCGAGTTGCTATTTCGAGTGTGACAACCTCCCAACAAACATGATCTTGGATGTTCTATCGATTATCATCCCGCTTCGAAGAAACCCATCAAACCCAAGATGCGCCCGGGTGTGAATTGTAACCGAAACATTTAAATTCCCTCAGAACAGGACAGCACCAACACCGAGAGTCCCTTCCAGCAACCATCTCCCTCAGTGTGACCCGAGTCTAATACTCTTCAATCAACAGAGAAGGGGATCAGAAACACCGAGCATTGCAGTCACTGGCATTCGGAACCAATATCTTTATTGTTTCAATGGACACGATAACTAGGTGCAAGAATAGCTTAGCAAAAAACAAGCACATTCCCTACTTTGAACATAAAAAGCAAACACTTTGTATATGAGAAAGTGTTCTATCAATGATTCGGATTTTCATTAAGAAGAATCTATGGGCTCCGGTAGCACGGTGGCCCAGTGGTTAACATTACTGCCTTGGGTCACTGTCTGTGTGGAGCTTGCATGTTCTCCACGTGTCTGCGTGGGTTTCCTCTGGGTGCTCCGGTTTCCTTCACGTTCTGGTTAGGTGCATTGAGCCAAACAGGCGCCTGAGTGTGGCGGCTAGAGGATTTTCACAGTAACTTCATTGTAGTGTTAATATAAGCTTTGCTTGTCGCTAATAAATAAACTAACTTTTTAGTTGGCACTTGGACCCCCGCTGAGTGTTCCTCTGATACTTTCCATGGCGATTATGAGGATTTGGGGAGGGGGTGGGGGGAGTATATATTTTGATGCCTCAAGTTATGTGGGATAAGGTGGACAGTATCCTGCCTATCAGAATAAGATAATACAGACTTTACAATACTGACTTTCCCTGCCTGACATCCTTTAATCTAATGCTGCTGTTAAGGTGCAATTTCCCTCAACACTTTAAACCCACAAAACCTGTGAATAATTCAGTGAAAAGTAACTTGCAGTTGTGAGAGGGTTTGAAAATTGACAGGGTTTTTATAAATGACATGGAACAACTTAGAAAAATACACTTTTGACACTTTAAATTTTTGATATCTGAAGAACGAGTATTTCCACTGGGAATGAGCCTCCTCTTATACAGCTGGATGGGTATTTTCACCCCGGAAAAACAGGCAAGTCTTTGAAGGTGGCTGTATACATAAGAACATAAGAACTAGGAGCAGGAGTAAACCATCTGACCCCTCGAGCCTGCTCCGTCATTCAATAAGATCATGGCTGATCTTTTCATGGACTCAGCTCCACTTAACCACCCGCTCACCATAACCCTTAATTCCTTTACTGTTCAAAAATGTATCTATCCTTGCCTTAAAAACATTCAATGAGGGAGCCTCAACTGCTTCACTGGGCCGGGAATTCCACAGATTCACAACCCTTTGTATGAAGAAGTTCCTCCTCAACTCAGTCCTAAATCTGCTTCCCCTTATTTTGAGGTTATGCCCCCTAGTTCTAGTTTCACCCACCAGTGGAAACAACTTCCCTGCTTCTATCTTATCCATTCCCTTCATAATCTTATATGTTTCTGTAAGATCTCCCCTCATTCTTATGAATTCCAGTGAGTATAGCCCCAGTCTACTAGTGAATCTCCTCTGCACCCCCTCCAGTGCCAGTATATCCTTTCTCAAGTAAGGAGACCAAAACTGTACACAGTACTCCAGGTGTGGCCTCACCAGCACCTTATCCAGCTGCAACATAACCTCACTGTTTTTAAACTCCATCCCTCTAGCAATGAAGGACAAAATTCCATTTGCTCCTTAATTACCTGCTGCACCTACAAACCAACTCCTTAAGGTTCCTGCACAAGGACACCCTTAATATAACCAACATCTGACCCCAGTGCAAATTTATATTAACCTTGTGGACTTTGCTAGGATAGACCCAAAGATAAATATTGGGAACAGATTGGTTTATAAAATCAAGGGTAAGAACTTTAAAAAAAAATCATTCATGGGATGTGGGTGTTGTTGGTTAGGGCAACATTTATTGCCCATCCCTAATTGTCCTTGAGAAGGCTGTGGTGACCTGCTTTCTTGAACCATTGCAGTAGTGTAGGTACATGTGCTGTAGGTACATGTGGTGCAGGTACATGTGGTGTAGGTACATCCACAGTGTTATTAGGGAAGGATTTCCATGTGGTATAAGTACACCCACAGTGCTGTTAGGGATGGTATTCCATGGGGTGTAATTACACCCACAGTGCTGTTAGGGAGGCAGTTCTATGTTATGTAGGCACACCCAGAGTGCTATGGGGGGGGGGTCCATATGCCGTAGGGACACCCACAGTGCCGTTAGGGAAGGATTTATTGGTGGTGTGTAGGATTCCTGTGAACTTTTGAGAATGGACCAAGTGCGTGTTGTAATGAAAACGAGTATTTATATTTTCTGTATGGACTGCGTCCTTTCTAAAGCAACACTAAGCAGCCTGTTTTTTGTTGAATTTTAAAAGGAAACCCTTGTTTAGCGAATTTGAAGCCGGATATGATTATTTACAATAAATTTCCATCATCAATCCCGAATCCATAGCGGTCTGGTTATAACCGGCCTGTGTCCAGGCACAACACTCTGCTCCTTCCTCGTCCCAAACCACTCTCAGTGTTGCCTCTGCGGCGCTTTCACTTTGTTCCCCCTGTCGGTACCGGATACAAGAGCCTCTGTTAGAGCCACAAACCCCTCGGTCTTGCCTGTCCCGGGAATCAGGGACAGTGGTTGACTGTTTGTGGCCACTGACTAATCTTCCCATCTCGGAAAGTCTTGCCGGCACTGGGACAGGGAGGGGTGCTGTGAGCCATCAGTTTGAATGGATTGGCTGTCAGTCTGGAAGGTGCTAACAGGTTGTAGCCATGAAGGGAGCAAGGGCGCCGAGCAGACAGGCTGTACAAGTCTTGTTGGAGTTGATTCTGTTGAGATGAGCTGTCCCCTGGGTGAAGATGTGTCCCCCTGGCTGGGAGCTCCAGGTGATGGTCACTGTACCCCCCACTCCTGCCTCTGCCTGCGGCCAGCGCGTTAAGCGAGGGCAGAGAAGGGAAGCGGAACAGGAGGGGCGGAGGTCGGTGAGACAGCAGCAGCTCCGGCGGCGAGCTGTCCACCCTCAGCCGCTGGCAAAGCGGCAGGGACAAGCGCTGAGGGACCGGGCTTCGGGCCGGGTTCATCACCCTGTAACACAGCGGGCCGTCCAAACCGCAGAGCTCCGAGTTTGGGCAGCTCATCCCCAGCGAGGCTGAAGACACATGGAACAAGGGCGGAGAGCAGGATGGAGAGAGCACCGAGCTCAGAGCAGCAGGAGTCCCGGTACAGGAGCCCCCCAGAGAATCAGAGCAGGCAACTGGGAGGAGGAAAATAAACAGAAATACACCATTAAAGCAAGTCACACTCAACAAACCCGTTATTCCAAAGACAAGCGACACTGCCACACAGAGAGATGGGAAAGGGGCGGATATTCATGTTGATTCACATTAAAATCACACAATTACTGACACAGATCCAGACAGAATGCACACACCTGGCTTTTGAATGTTAAAGTTTTGAAAGTCCAAGGATGGGCGGCAGTGTACAGGTCTCCAAGGGTAACTGTCCATCACTCTTTCCAGACTCACCCTAGACACAAGATGCAGTTTTAATAGTTCTCTGATCCATCAGGGATTTCTTCACAGTTGGCGGGTTAACGGAATTAGCGACATCTCAAATATTTAACAATTCCTGCAGCCACTAAAAAGCCACAAGAGAACTCGTAACTCAGCTCAAAATCAAACCTGAGATTTTTTTATTGGTTAACGGTGGATATTTAACTCTGGTCTCTGATATTTCTCCAACGATTGGAAACTTACTGTTCAGGGTTTTAATTTTTAGCTCTACCTGTTTCTCCCCGGATCTCTGAAACCTTTAGCGAAAGGATTTCGGTCAATTTTCAACCTCGTAATCTATAAAGATACAAACACAGAAAGTTACAAATAAGAACGGGTGGATGGAAATGTTAAATATTAAATGCCGCAGATTTGTCCAAGGTTCAAATTGTTTGGGAAAGAGACAAACCAGGCAGATAGAAACTGGGTTCAATGTACAGACCACATTCTCTCTATAGTTAATCGATGTATAATTATTATTCATGTCTCTATATTCCCCAGTGGCCTTTTACACAATGTGGGTTTGAGTTATATTTACTGCCAGCTTCTCTGATACATTCTGTCAATTTAATCACATTTCCCTCTCAGAATGCCTGCCGCTCAGAGTGAGATTCTGCACTAACTTTGAATCATATAAAGTTTATTTATTAGTCACAAGCAGGCTTACATTCACATATAGGGGATTTTCACAGTAACTTCATTGCAGTGTAAATGTAAACTTGTTTGTGACTAATAAATAAACTATTTTATGCGATTCAAACTTAGTGCAGTTATCTCACTTTGAGAAGAAGGTACTCTGAGAGAGAAATGTGTGATTAAATTGATAGAATACATCAGGGAAACTGGCAGCAATATAACTCAAACCCATATTGTACAGAGGGCTGCTGGGGAATATAGAAACTTGATGTCTGTGTCAATATGCGCGATCTTCTTGGAGATCCTATTCATTGGAGTCGGCAGTTTGTGGTGTCGATGGCAGTCATGATGTGGAGATGCCACATGGGGAATATAGAGCCATGAATAATAATTACACACCCATTAACTATAGAGTGTGGTCTGTATGTACAGAATTAATATAAAACATATAGAATATACAACAGCCCGTGCCTTTCTCTCATACCTGCCAGTCTGTATCCCTCTCTCCTCCCTCCTCAGACATTCTCTCTTCCACCTTCTTCAGTCGGGAAAAAGATACAAAAATCTGAGGTCCCGTACCGACCGACTCAAGGACAGCTTCTTCCCTGCTGCTGTCAGACTTTTGAATGGACCTACCTCGCATTAAGTAGATCTTTCTCTACACCCTCGCTGTGACTGTAACACTACACTCTGCACTCTCTCGTTTCCTTCTCTATGAATGGTATGCTTTGTATAGTGTGCAAGAAACAATACTTTTCACTGTATATTAATACGTGACAAAAATAAATCAAATCAAATCAAATGACCTCTCTCTCCGACCTGATAGCTTTTCTCCCTGTCGCGCTCTCTGCTATTTGTCAGTCTTTCTGTCTCTCTCCTCCCTGTTTGTCTGTCTCTCTCTCTCTCTCTCTCCTGTCTCTGTCGATCTCTCTCTCTCCTGTCTATCGCCGTCCGTCTCCCCCACCTACCTGCTGGTTCTGGTAAGCGGTGACAGTTGTGAATTCTGTTTCTGGGAAGGCGAATGTGTGAACTCCATCAGCTGGAAGGCTCTGATTTACAGAAATGTGTCGATTCGCCTCTTTCTCGATCACATGGATCCGCGGCCGGTACTTGTGCATGGACTGGAGAACAATCTGGAAATAGTGTGAGAAATAGTTTAAAGACATTCCATTTAAGGTCAAAAATCTCTGGCGTGAGTTGAACATTCACTCATCTTTCATCTCTTTCCAGTGTCATGTTTTTTATGATAAAGTTTGAATAGCGTACATTTCAGAGAAAGCCAGTGATTTATCATTTGAGCTGATAAATTCGGGACGGGAAACATCAGATTCTGAGCGGTCTGATTTTATTCCCTGTTAATGAAATCAGCCAAGTGAGGCCAGAATGCAAATCTGCAGAATAATACAAGAATGCAATTTCTATCGGGCAGAAGCGAACATCTCCCATTGCTAAGGGTCCCATGCAGTTCACTCTGAACCAAATGACGGAATTATCGATCATAGGGCACAGGGCAAGGCCATTAGGCCCTTCATATCTGTACAACTTTTTAAATGAGATCCCAATGATTTCCATTCTCCAGCTCACTCCTCACAGTCCAGTAAATTCCATCTGCTCAGATATTTATTTGGTCTCACATTGAAGATTATTAATAAATCCAGTTCCACGGTCATTCCATCACAGCTGTGTATAACACACTTCCACACAGTTTCTCTCATGCACATACAATTACATACACAAAAACACACTATCACATATACACACAGTCACATATACACACAGTCACATACAAACACACTGTCACATACACACACTGTCACATACACACACACTGTCACATACGCACGCTGTCACATATATACACGCTGCCACATACACACGCTGCCACATACACACGCTGTCACATATACACGCTGTCACATATGCACACTGTCACATATACACACTGTCACATATACACACTGTCACATACACACGCTGCCACATACGCACACTGTCACATATACACACAGTCACATACGCACACTGTCACATATACACACAGTCACATACGCACACTGTCACATATACACACTGTCACATACACACGCTACCACATACGCACACTGTCACATATACACACAGTCACATACGCACACTGTCACATATACACACTGTCACATACACACGCTGTCACATACACACACTGACACATATGCACACTGTCACATATACACGCTGTCACATACACACGCTGTCACATATACACACTGTCACACACACACACTGTCACATATACACACTGTCAATGAATGGGATGGATAGGATAGAGGTGGAGAGACTCTTACCGCTCAAAAAAGACAGTAGGACTAGGGGGCACAGCCTCAAGATAAAAGGGGGGCGGTTTAGAACGGAGTTGAGGAGGAACTTCTTCACTCAAAGGGTGGTGAATCTCTGGAATTCTCTGCCTGTTGAAGTGGTGGAGGCTGCCTCGCTAAATATTTTTAAGACGCGGGTTGATGGGTTTTTGATAAGAGAGGGGATTAAGGGTTATGGGGAGAAAGCAGGAAAGTGGAACTGAGCAGCGACAGATCAGCCATGATCTTATTGAGTGGCGGGGCAGGCTCAAAGGGCTAGATGGCCTACTCCTGCTCTTATTTCCTATGTTCTTATGTTCTTATACACACGCTGTCACATACACACGCTGTCACATATGCACACTGTCACATATGCACACTGACACATATACACACTGTCACATATACACACTGTCACATATACACGCTGTCACATACGCACACTGTCACATATGCACACTGACACATATACACACTGTCACATATACACACTGTCACATACGCACACTGTCACATACACACGCTGTCACATATGCACACTGTCACATATGCACACTGACACATATACACACTGTCACATATACACACTGTCACATATACACGCTGTCACATACGCACACTGTCACATATGCACACTGACACATATACACACTGTCACATATACACACTGTCACATACACACGCTGCCACATACACACGCTACCACATACGCACACTGTCACATATACACACTGTCACATATGCACACTGTCACATATACACGCTGTCACATACGCACACTGTCACATATGCACGCTGTCACATATACACACTGTCACATATACACATAAGAACATAAGAAATAGGAGCAGGAGTAGGCCATCTAGCCCCTCGAGCCTGCCCCGCCATTCAATAAGATCATGGCTGATCTGTCATGGCTCAGTTCCACATTCCTGCCCTCTCCCCATAACCCTTAATCCCCTCTCTTATCAAAAACCCATCAACCCGCGTCTTAAAAATATTGAGCGAGGCAGCCTCCACCACTTCAACGGGCAGAGAATTCCAGAGATTCACCACGCTTTGAGTGAAGAAGTTCCTCCTCAACTCTGTTCTAAACTGCACCCCCCTTTATCTTGAGGCTGTGCCCTCTTGTCCTACTGTCCTTTCTGAGCGGGAAGAGTCTCTCCACCTCTCCACCTCTATCCTATCCATCCCATTCATCATCTTATACGTCTCAATGAGATCTCCCCTCATTCTTCTAAACTCTAACGAGTACAAGCCTAGTTTATTCAGCCTCTCCTCCCCTCTACACACTGTCACATATACACACTGTCACATATATACACTGTAACATATACACGCTGTCACATATGCACACTGTCACATACGCACACTGTCACATACGCACACTGTCACATATACACGCTGTCACATATGCACACTGTCACATATACACGCTGTCACATATGCACACTGTCACATATGCACACTGTCACATATGCACACTGTCACATATATACACTGTCACATATACACGCTGTCACATATACACGCTGTCACATATGCACACTGTCACATATGCACACTGTCACATATACACACTGTCACATATATACACTGTCACATATACACGCTGTCACATATGCACACTGTCACATATGCACACTGTCACATATGCACACTGTCACATACAAACTCACAAATACACACAAACTGTCACTTACACTGACAGTAAACACACTCTTACATTCACAGTGTCACAAAATATCATAAATGCACACAGTCAGATACACACTGCTACAAACACTGTCACCTAAGAATCATAAGAACTAGGAGCAGAAATAGGCAATTTAGCCCCTACAGCCCGCTCCACCATTCAATATGATTAAGGCCCCCTTCCCCTTCCCCCAGAATCAGGACCTCCTCATCCTCTGTTTTCACCTCATCAGCCTCCACGTTCAGAAGATCATCCTCCGCTGCTTCTGCCAACTCCAACATATTGGCCCTTTATCCAACAGATCTTCCCGTCACTCTCCCTGTCAGCATTCTGCAGGGACTGTTCCCTCTGGGACACCCTAATCCAGCCCACCCAGGCACCTTCCCAAGCAATCTTACAAGTTGCCTCCTTCCTGCGCACCATCCAAAGGCCCAAACATTCTTTTCAGGTGGATGTAGCATTTCACATGAGCCTCCTTTAACCTGCATTCGCTGCTCCCAATATGGTCTTCTCTACTTCAGGGAGACCAAACTCAGACTGAGTGAGTGCTTTTTAGAACACCTTTCCTCTGCCCTCAAGCAGGACCCAGGCCTTCCTCCCACTTGTCATTTCAACACACCACTGTCCTGTCCTGCCCACATGTCCATCCTTGGCCTGTTGCTGTTATCCAGTGAAGTCCAATGCAAACTAGAGGAACATTACCTCATCTGCCAATTGAGCATTTTACAGCCTTCCGGACCGAACATTGAGTTCAACAACTTCAGAACAAGAAATCTTTCTTCCACCTCCACTCCATCGCTATTTATTTTATTTTAACTTTTCTTTTCATCATATTCATCCATTTGTATTATTTTATATTCTTATTTCTACTATTCTAGTTCTCAAATATCACTTTTCATCTTGTTTGCCCCTCCCCCCAACCCCCCCACTAGGGCCAAATGTCACATTCTTACACTCTGCACCTTTGTCCTGCCATTTACACATTCCAGTCTCTTAATGGGCTGCTATTAGTACCATTTTCAGCCTTTATCATCGCCATTTACATTTCCTTTGCCATTCTTATCAACTGCAGCCCCCACCCCATCCCTCCCCTCACCCTCACAGCATAAATCTTATCTAATTTTCCTTGTCTTCAGCTCTGACAAAGGGTCACCGTGATTCAAACATTGTTTGTTTCTCTCTCCACTATTGGACACTATTGGACTTGCTGAGATTTTCCAGCATTTTCTGTTTTTCTTTCAGATTCCAGCATCCGCAATATTTTATTTTTATATAATGGCTTATCTCATCTTAACTTCAATTCCACTTACCTTCTCGTTACCCGTGGTCTATGATGAACACACTGTCACTCACATACTTTCACACACAAACTGTCACATATGTAGACATTGTCAGATATGCACACTATCAGATACACATACTACCAAGTACGCACTGTCTCATACACACACATATACACATTGCCACATATAGACACATATACTGTCATAAATATAAACTGTCACATTCACACTATCACATGCAAACACATTGTCAGATACATGCACTGTCACACACACTATCATGTACACACTGTCACATACACCCACTGTCATATACACACACTGTCACATACACAGACTGTTATACACACAGACTGTCATGTACACACTGTCACATACACAACCTGTCATACATGCACACTGTCAAAAACACGGATTGTTACACACACAGCCATGTAAACATTCACATACACACACTGTCACATGTGCACACTGTCAAATACACAGACTGTTACACACACAAACTGCCATGTACACACATATACACACTGTCATATACACACTGTTATTTACATATATTGCAAACACACAGCCACACAGAAATGCACTGTCAGAAACACAAACTGTCAGAAATGCGCACTGTCACAACCACAGACACTCACAAACACACACACACTGTCTCACACACACATCATCACAAACAAATACACAGTGTCACAACCACAGACACACTGTCACACAAATACACACCATTACAAAATGAAGGAGATTGTCATTGACTTCAGAAAGCGTAAAGGAGATCATGCCTCTGTCTACATCAAGGGGGATGAAGTAGAAAGTGTTGAAAGCTTCCAGTTTTTAGGTGTCCAGATCACCAACAACCTCTCCTGGTCCTCCCCATACTGACACTATAGTTAAGAAAGCCCCAGGAATGTCTCTAATTTCTCAGAAGACGAAGGAAATTTGGCATGTCAGCTACGACTCTCACCAACTTTTACAGATGCCCCATAGAAAGCATTCTTTCTGGTTGTATCACAGCTTAATATGGGCTCCTGCTCTGCCCAAGACCACAAGGAACTACAAAAGGTCGTGAATGTAGCCCAATCCATCACACAAACCAGACTCCCAACCAATGACTCTGTCTACACTTCCCACTGCCTCGGTTTCTCTTCAGATTGTATAAATATTTCACCTTTTACTGAAGATTTCCCTACGCAACCCAGACATTCTCTCTTTCACCTTCTTCCTATGGGAAAGAAATACAAAAGTCTGAGGTCATGT
The DNA here is from genome assembly GCF_965287045.1 of Carcharhinus amblyrhynchos. Lineage (NCBI taxonomy): Eukaryota > Metazoa > Chordata > Chondrichthyes > Carcharhiniformes > Carcharhinidae > Carcharhinus > Carcharhinus amblyrhynchos. The sequence goes on from NC_137327.1 coordinate 139,402,895, forward strand.
ACTAACTGACTCAAGAACAGCTTCTTCCCTGCTGCTGTCAGACTTTTGAATGTACCTACCTGACATTAAGTTTATCTTTCTCTACACCCTTGCTTTGACTGTAACACTACATTCTGCACCTCCTTTCTTTCTCAATGAACGGCATGTTTTGTCTGTATAGCTCGCAAGAAACAATATTTTTCACTGTATGTTAATACATGTGACAATAATAAATCAAATCAAAACAATACAAAAATATCACACTGTCACACAAACTATCACAGACACACACTGTCACAAACATATGCACTGTCACAGACAGAGACACAGTGTCTCATACAGGCACTGTCATACACACGCAGAAACACACACATTAATTTCTCACATTCTCCAGTTTGGAAATTTTTGCATTCAACAACCTTTGCCCAGTCTGTGGCTGCATAAACAAAACAGAGTAAGAGACCAGTATTTCTCAGGCGAGGTTAAGATTTGACACTGAATCCTTACATGTCCCCTCTCGTCCATGTCATTGTTGGTAAGTTTCACCCGGTCAAAGCTGACAACTTGTTTCATCCAGGATTCCCCAGAAGCTGGTGAATCAGGGTGCAGGTACAGCCTGGGGGTCAGCGAAGACTGTTCCGTGTTTCCGGCCACCATCCACTGGGAGCTGTGGTACACATACCTGTAAATAACACACGGGGGGGCGGGGAGGGGAGAACATCCAGGGGGAGTGAACCCAAGCAGCAAAGATTAACGGGTGTGAGAATTATAGAATAATACAGCACGGAGGGGGGGGGGGCATTCGGCCCATCCTACATATGCTGGCTCTATCCAATTAGTCCCTCTCCCCTGCTCAATTCACCCCACCCCACCCCCCCCCCCCCCCCCCACACACACACACACACACACAGAGTGCTGTAATATTCCCTTCAATGATTCATCCATTCCTTTTGGAAAGTATTTATTAAATCTGCTTCCAGCAAGTTTCTTGGCTCTTCGATCCTGATCATAATAACTTGTAACTAATAACATAATAACTCTTCTGAAAAACAGCCTGTTAACAGTATGTTATTAAAGATGTGACCGCGCTGTAACAGGGAACAGTATTGTCTCGTCTGCTTTCTCAATGGTTCTCCCCCTTTTAACCAAGATCAAATCCCCGAACATTATCAACTTGCACAACCACTTCATAACCGCAATCTCTTTGCCCTGCTAGACTGTAAATTTGCAGTGGGGAAAGGCACCATTCTGTCCCTGTCTCTGGTCAGTAACACTGCTTACCATAATGTGGAGCAGCCAATGGGGTGTTACTCAGAGTGAGAGCTCTGCTTCCTAGCGGTAAACACAGTGAGAAGTCGCTCTGGGAAGGGGATCCGGGGTAAACACATCTCCACATCTCGGCGGGTTTACAGCCAGCGCCTATTCTACTTTTCTGTCGGTTTTGTTCTTCTGCTTTGCAATCAGGCGCAGCTCTTTGATTCCAATGTTTTCCCTCAATTCTACTCAAAGCCATGAGCTGTGTCCCACTCTACACTCACTGCCAGAGCTGCTGGATAGAATCATACAGCACAGAAAGTGGCCCTTCGGCCCACTGTGTCTGCGGGCCCATCAAACACCTTTCTGTTCCAATCTCATTTCCAGCCCTTGGTCCGAGCCTTGTGTGCGGTGGCATCTCGAGTCTTCATCTAAATGCTTCTTAAATGTCGAGAGTTCCCTTTCAGGCAGTGAGCTCCAGATTGTCACACCCCCTGAGTGAAGGGAATTTTCCTCAAATCCCCCCTAAATCTCCTGCCCCGAACCTTCAATCTGTGCCCCCGGTCATTGACTTCTCTACTAAGGGGAGAAGATTCTTCCTGTCTATCCTATCTATATCCCTCATCACTTTGTGCACCTCAAGTAGTCCCCCTCAGCTTCCTCACCCTATCCAGCCTCTCTCAAAACTGAACATCTCCAGCCGGGTGAATCCCCTCTCCATCCTTCCCAGTCAATCGCATCCTTTCTATGGTTAGTGTGTCGATCGGAACTGCACCCAGTATTCTAGCTGTGTTCTATCAAAACCTCCCTGCCCTGATATTCCGAGCCTCGGTTAATAAAGGCAGGGATTCCATAAGCCTCCTTGACCACCTTATCGAGCTGTCCTGCTGTCTTCAGGAATCTATGGACATGCGCCCCAAAGTCCCTCTGATCCCCTGTACTCCCTCCTCTGAGTGCCCAGAATCCGCAGTATTAAATATTTTGTGTACATAAACAAAACAACCCATTCTCAAATCGTCAAATCTACTCATTGAGAGGCGGTGAGAACATTCAGAAGTGATTGGTTCACTGAGTAACTGCTCAAAACAATCCAGTTAAATTTAATTGTCGAGTGTGATCCGCTTTTAAACACTGATATATAATAAATAAGTCACAACGTAAACCCTGGGCAACGAAGGACATTAGGAATTAAAAGTCAATCCAGCTAACAGTGTTGCCATTTGTCGCTCCCGGTCGAAGTGCAGTTACAGGTTTGTGTACAGCTATGGGTACCTGTATCTCTTAGAATCCACTGGGATAATATCCATGGCGATATAATACTGCTTGGCGGGAGCCAGACCTTTGATTTTCACCCGTACGGCGGGAAACATTCGCCTGTGGACAGACAAAACTCCGTTAGACCCCCCCCAGAGTCCCAGAGACGCCGAGTCTCAGAGCAGTGAGCTGATATTTCCAAACACAAGTGTATATTTCCTCCTCTTTCAGAATCTGGACCCCTGATTCTGTCCAATTATAGTCAGGGTTATTGACCCAACTGAAGGTGAATCAGGGGTTAGCCGGGGTGGGTGCGGGGGGGGGGAGATGATCCGAACATTTTCCTGTTTGTTTGACTCCAGTTTTACTCCCTGTGGGTGAGGAAGGGACGCACCCTTCCATCTGTGATGGGCAACACCTTAAATTTAAAATCATATTCCGAATATCTGAAACGCACCGCTCATTAAACCGCCCGTTTCCATGCAGAGGGGTGGGGGTGGGGGGATTGGGGTGGGGGTGGGGAAGTAGGGGTGGGGATGGGGGCTGGGTGGGTGAGGGGATGGGGATGGGTGGGGGTGCGGGAGTGGGTGGGGTGGGGAGGTGAGGGTGGGGATGGGGGTTGTGTGGATGGGGGTGGGGATGGGTGAGGGTGGGGGGAGGGGGTGGAAGTGGGGGATGGGGGTGGGGTGGGTGGGGGATGGGGGTGGGTGGGGGTGCGGGAGTGGGTGGGGTGGGGAGGTGAGGGTGGGGATGGGTGAGGGTGGGGGGAGGGGGTGGGGATGTGGGTGGATGTAGGTGGGGGTGGGGGTGGGGAGTGGTTGGGGGTGAGGGTTGAGGATGGTTGGGTGGGGTGGGGATGGGGAGTGGGCGGGGGTGATCTGCTTTTTTTCGATCAGCCTGGCATTTACAAGCGGGTGGTGAAGACACGGGATTTTCCTGAGATCGGGACTCAGGCGGTTCCACCTGGATCAGTTTAAGAAGCGAATCCACAGTCAGGTCTGTGAGGTTGGAGCAGGAACCCTGCTCTTTCATTCGGGGACACTTTTTTTGTTTTATAATGGCGCCAACTTCTCAAACAGAGGTCTCTCAAAACACCCAGGTGGCACAGTGCTTAGAGCTGCTGCTTTACAGCGCCGGGGACGCGGGTTCAATCCCGGCTTGTGGAGTTTGCATGTTCTCCCCGTGTCTGCCTGGGTTTCCTCTGCGTGTTCCAGTTTCCTCCCATTGATCAACACAGATATCAGAGGGATGTATTTTACACAGAGGGTGGTGGGGGCTGGAATGCGCTGCCAGGCAGGGTGGTAGAGGCGGACACACTGGGATCGTTTAAGACTTATCTGGATAGTCACATGAACAGACTGGGAATCGGGGGATACAAACGAATGATCTAGTTGGAAACACATGATCGGCGCAGGCTTGGAGGGCCGAAGGGCCTGTTTCCTGTGCTGTACTGTTCTTTGTTCTTTGATGTGCGGGTTAGGTGGATGGGCGATGATAAATTGCCGTTTAGAGTCAGGGGGACTAGCTAGAGTAAATCCATGGGGATAGTGCGTGGATAGGATTGTGCAGATTCGATGGGCAGAATGGCCGCCTCCTGCACTGAGGGGAGATTGAGGGTTATAGATAGGTCTGTAGGTTGGTAGGTGTTGATGTGATCGGCACAACTCGTGGGCCGAAGGGCCTGTTTGTGCTGTAGTGTTCTATGTTCTATGTTCTATGTTCACTCCCGATTGGTCAGTTGAAGGTAGAAGAGTGTCGGGGATATTAATTAAAATGGAGACAGTCAGTGTTAACAGCTCTCTCTCTCTCTGTAATCAGCCAGTCTCTCTCTTACCTGCCAGCTTTAGTGATTATCATCTCTGTCCCAATCTCATGGAATCTTTTCCAAAGCTCCGTCCCTTGCAGTTCCACCTGGAAACTTCCCGAGTCACCGCCACGAGGAATGGGTGAGGGATGTTTGCGGCGTTTAATCCTTTGGCCTCTCGCCTCCTCTGTTCAATCAATAAAATGCAAAATACCAGAAGGAAAGTCCCGGTTAAAGGAAGCCTCCCGAGCAAACCACGTCCAAAGCCGCAGCTTTCGCCACTGTCCACCCCCCCCCCCCCCACCCACCACACACAACGCCCCCACCCCCGAGATCCCCAGCTGAACCCCTACCCCTAAAGTGACAACTTTAAACCCCGAACGAGAACACAGATAAAGTTTATCCAAAAACTTCCATGAAATTTGAAATCTGGGAATAAAAAGAAACATTTTTTCACATTAGAATCGAGTGTAACTTGTTTATGAGACCAGCAGAAAGCTTTTAAAATACGGATTATTACAGTTCGCGTCTTTTAATCTCAACTCTGATTTCAGGGGGACTGGGGGCGGTGGTGAGGTGGGGGGAGATTATAAATAAACTCGGCAAAAGCGGAATAAAAGTATTGTAATCAAAAAGGCGAATTACTAACAGATTAAAACCAAATTAGAAAAACTAATTCAAAGTCTCCGGTTCTATAATCATATTTATTTGCGGAATGAAGAGTGTAAATATAGAAAGGTGGCGGAGATTTTCCGCTACTGTGCGCTGTGAGTTAGTCTCTGCCTCCTGCCCCCCGGTTCCATCAATATTAGACAAAGTTGACTGACCAGACTGTTCCTCTTCTCCTGGTTTGGAGCTCAGGCCATTTCCCACTTTCTCATCCTCGGTATCTTCACGTTTCCTCTTCACAATGTTCCCCACCAGAGATTCCACAGAGAAAGCGTAAGCCCGAGAACTCAGAGCCATTGGGGGGGCCTTTAATCATCAATCCAGACAGGAGGCACCAGTGCCCGGGGGGGCAACGAGAGGAATGGGAAGGATCGGCGGGATCCGAGTCGCTGGGAGTGTGAGGGGATTGACTCTGTCCCAGAGTGAGTCCCATTCCAGTTACTGGGAGGCATTGACGGAAAGCCGCGCTCTCTGCATCGTCCCTGGGCAGAAGGAGGCTTTCTTCTCCCCTGTGTCTCCCCCCTGCTGTGTCAAGTCCACTTCTGGAGGGCGAGAGCTCATCGCCCAGTGAAGTCAGGCCAATAGCAACACCCCAGTGCAGCCAAGAGCGAGCGAAGCTTCACTAATTATACCCAAGGAAGAGCCCCTTTGCTTGTTCTGACTGAATGTGGAGATAATTGCTAGCAGTCAGGCCTGCCTGTCTGACGATACAGTATGTAAATATGGGCATGCACAGATCCCTGACACGTTTCATTTCTCCTGTGACAAGATCAACTTTAGCAAAGAACTAAACTTCAAAGGGAAATGTTCCAATAAAGGGCGACTCTTCAATAACACTGTCTACAGCTGTATATGCATATATAATACATAATGTGTACACGTAGATAAATTAGGATTTATTTATTAGTGTCACAAGTTGGCTTTCATAAAAACTGCATTGAAATTCCTTTGAAAAGCCCCCAGCTGCCACATTTCGGGGTTCACTGAGGGCGATTTTAACGTAGCCAACTCACCTAACCAGCACGTCTTTCAGACAGTGGGAGGAAACAGGAGCGCCCACGCAGACACGGGGGGAACGTGCAGACTCCACTCAGACAATGACCCAGGCCGAGAATTGAACCCGCGTTCCTGGCGCTGTGAGGCAGCAGTGCTATCCACTGCCACTGAGAAAGACAGACGGATGTGTGTACATACAAGTGGGTATTGATGTGTATATAATATTTAATCGAGATCTAATCTTCTGAAGCTTCCATTCAGCGTACACGGCTTCCTGTCATGCAATTAGACACTGTGTAGAAATAGAATTTATAGTTTTAGTTATTTCAATGAGTTGGTGAACAGGACCTGAAATCACAAACTGGGAACTGCTCCTACAGATCTGTCTCCATGTTGAGGTTACACAATGCAAGACAAATCAAACTGTATTTGGCGCTGTTTGAAATAATTATGGGAAGCGGTGATGTCTCAGTGGTGTGGCTGCCTCGGGTTGGAGAAAGAGTCTGTATAGACAGACGCAGTGAGAAGTCTCACAACACCAGGTTAAAGTCCAACAAGTTTATTTGGTAGTAAACGCCACTAGCTTTCAGAGCGCTGCTCCTTCGTCGGGTTAGCGGCGAGTTCTGATCACAAACAGGGCATATAAAAACACACAGTAATACAAATAAACCTGTTGGACTTTAACCTGGTGTTTTGAGACTTCTTACTGTGTTTACCCCAGTCCAACGCCGGCATCTCCACATTTAGACAGGAACACCCACACCACCAGCTCCCCTTTCTGCCGCAGTCTATGGCGATCGTCCCTTTGGTTCCAAGGGCGCGGAGATGGTGAGACAGGGGCTGGAGGGGGAAGAGGGGCAGGTGGAGAACAACCAGAAAATGGCCTTCCTCCCCCTCCCCACCCCCCGATGGCAATTTGACATTTAGTGCCTTTTGCATTTTCAGCCGCATCGGGACTGCGCAACTTTCGGTTCTAAACTGAAGCCTGTACCCCCGCCAGAGCCCGATTCAGAACACGGTGTCTCTGCCCTTCGTTAGAAGATTGAGTTCGGTGCTGACAGCCGGGGGTTAGTGGCTTTAGATCACAACCCATCTGCACCAGGAAACAGAGATACCGTGAGAGGGTGTCTGTCCGGGGTCCCTCTTCACCACACACCTCCTCACCCCCAGGACCACCAGACTCCCGATTTTAACCAGTGCGAGTCGATTGTGTAATTATCCGACAGGATCTCCCCCCCACCCGCCGTTAACTAACGAATAATCTCAGAAAATTCGCAAAGATAATTTGAGAGTACGTGTTAATTTAAGTCTTTCCCTCGGCGTATGTTTTTTAAAAACATCTTTAGACAAAACTTTCTCAATGCCAGCACGGGGTTCGCGAAATAAATCAGAAGTTAAATCCCTCTAAGTGTTCCTGGAGAGATGCTCAGCGTTTGCTATTTGATATCAATGTTTGGACCTATTGGACATGGCTAAAACCATTTTAACTCAAATTCGACTGGAATTGTGCACTAATAAATTCATGAGTTACACATTGATCAGATTCTGCATCGAAGCTCAGCCAATTTTCGCCCCGCACTCACATTACTATTCACTATTGTTAAAACTCGGGCTAAAATTCGATTTCTAGTAACCCAAAGGATAAATAATATAGTTACAAAAAAGGCGGGGTGGGAGGGGGATATCGGACATTGAGCTGCAGAGATTCCAGTCTGCAGTGACTGTAAGTATTAAATCTGCTGTGTTGTAGCACAGAATAAAAAGTCTTCCCGAACTGTGCAAATTAAATTGATTAATGGCAAAGACGGAAAGCTTCCCAAACGTTTCGGGAGAGCGGAGTGAAATTTCAATTTATGTCAAACGAAATTTACTTTCCTGACACAAATATCACAAAAAAAAATTCAAGAAGAATTCTCTATTAGAATATTAATTATTGGTACATTCGGTTTAGTTGAAATAATGTCATATTCTCGATGTGATTACAAAGTGTTTTTTTTTTCCTGCGTTGTTTAAATAAAGTGAACTGGTCCCTAAAATTCGTTTTGATATCACGGCCAGTTCGTATTAAGGAAAGGTTTAGATTCACCTCGTATCGATTATAATCTTTCATTGTTTTTTCAGTTTTAAAAACATTCTACTTGGTGTTTTTACTGGTGAATTCTACACATTTCGTCCAGAGAGGCAAAATAAAAGGCAGAACAGGAATAACACGAGTTTGAACGGAACAGAGACACAGCTGACTGAGATGTAACTAGTTCCATATGTAAAAATATTTTCTTTCATGAGTGTTGAATACATGTGGACAGGCAGAAACTGCTCAGAGGATGTGGATGGCTTTGCGGTACATTCTCCGCTTCCTTTCTCCATTTCAACTGGATTATTTTAACAATTGTTTATACTCCTGGTTTATTGAAATTGACCTAATATTTCCAGCAATCTGTACCTGGGACTGACAGCAGCTAAAAGAAATGCGAACTGATGGGCGCTGCACAGTCTCTTTTTAAACTCCGGCATTCAAATATTTTAACGATAAATTAAACCAAGCTGAACACTCCGCAGCTCCAGAAGGTAAATGCAGATTGCGGGTTTATATCGACGGTAAAGGAGACACGGACTCCTTTCACCGGGCTGAGGGACTGCTTCCTTACACACGGATGTCCACCCGTTAACAAAACTAATTTCAACCGAAAGCTGACTGAGCCGAAATTATTTAAAAATTAAATATTGCAAGGGAGTTACTGGCTCCATGTTACCCTCAGCAGTGCGCTAGATTTCAAATGATTAATCATGACATGTTTTTATGTGTATATATGTGCCTGATGTGTCCGCATGTCTGTGTATTTGCGTGATTGTTTGTACATTTGTGCGTGTTTGTATGTGTCCGTGTATTCGTGCGTGTATGTGTCCCCATGTTCTTGTCTGTAAGTATGTGTTTATGTGTGTGTTTGCATGTATGTTTGTATGTGTACTTGTCTGTATGTGTGTGTCTGCATGTTTGTATGTCTTTGTGCAAATATATGTATATTTGTGTATCTTCTCTATATGTTTGTGGGATCTGTCCGTTTGCGTGTGGATGTGTATGTGTTAGTGTGTGTATGTTTGTATGTATGTGCATGTGTGTGCTAGTGTACGTGTCTGTCTCTGAATATGTGTCTCTGTGTATGTATGGTTGTACATATATGTATCTAAGTGTATAAATTAAGATTTTGTTTGATAATATATACATGAGGTAAAAGTTATAATTCATTGTTGAAATCCGCCACCAAACTTTTCCTCGTTAAACACCGATGCAAAGTGATGAAGTTTAAATGACTGAGATCAGATTTCAAACAGGTTCGATAGGAATAAACAGAACCATTTCTTTTATACAACTGTGACTCGGATTTAAAATCCCAATTTCTTGGCAATTATTAAAGAAAATGTTTCAATTACTGAAAAGTCTAAACGTCTCCGAAATAATAATTTACATGAAACACATTTCGTGTCAATTCCTGTATTATTTGAAGCTGATAGGGGCTGAATCTGATTCAGAACTGCCATTGTAGATGTGAATATATATACACCTGGGAGGCATCAGAAATTACTTTAAACAAGGGAGCGGCTTGGTGAGGGCATCTATAAAAATCAGAAAAGGTTAAGTATTAATAGCAGCGCCGAATGGAGTGAGAAAGCTGCACAGATAGACTCGGCAGAAGCATCGCTCCTTCAGCGGGTGGGTCAGTCTCTGATCTGGAAGGTTAGTCACAGATTTTCACCACCGAATTCTTGGGGGGAGCGGTGAACGAGTCCTTTCTTTATAACGAATCTTTCGGAGTCCGCCTGGGCAAAGTTTTAGCAACGAGAAGAGAGGAGGGTGGATATGAAATGAAAATTGCAATGCCTGCAGTTAGTACCAAAGCACAAGTTGGTATTTTAGTTGCTTTAGGTTAAGATTCTGGGTGGATTGTGCACACAGCTATTCCTAATGGCTTTATAAAGTGACTGAATAGATTGAAGATATGTATTCCCCCAGACTGAAGTTCATGTGGGCCATTGGTTTGAAACGAAGATGAACCAAGGTTAACACTAACACAGACTGCAAGTGAAACAAGTTAACATAATTCCGAGATACTTCACTGGATTTTTGTAAATGATAGAATTCAGTCTGGATTAATGAAGATGATTGGAAATGTCAGGCACTTGTACACTTTCTGACAGGCGCCTTTCAGTCTGAATGCTCTGAAAGTGCCCCTGAAACCTGTGATTGGGACTTTAATAAAAATACAACCCCGGGGGTGGGCGGGCAGAGGAACACAGGAGCGGCCATTCAGCCCCTCGAACCTGCTCCGCCATTCTGCTGGTTCATGGCTGGGACCATTTCAACTCCATTTTGCTGCATTATCCCTGGATATCCCCTAGAAATCTATCGAATATCGGAGCCTCTGCACTAGAGAATGCTACAGATGCACCACCTTATATAAAGTCTATGAAATATACATTTCGAATCCATTTGCCGTTTTAAACAATTTTTAACAAAAGGTGTTTAAATATTGTTTTGCAGTCACGAACTTCTTGGTAACCCGGTTCTAAATTAACCTGCACAGGGTGAAGACGGTGGTTAACCGATTAAACCAGGCGTTTTGAAAGTAATAAATGCTGAGGTTAGCGGGGGGAGAAGCTGATTTATAAACAACAAGACAGCAGCTCTTCAGGCTATGGAGATCTCACTGATTCCGCCACAATATCAGAATTTCTCCTGTTTGCCGCTGATGCGCCGTTTCCGTAAAGTAGGAAGATTTGGCAACTGAGTAAATTCGCGGCAAACCCCAGCCAGCGATTCCACCCTTGGAGAGAAATCTCACTGCAGCTTTTCGCTGTCCTCATCGCTAATCAACCACAAACTTTTGCTTCAGAACTCAGTGAAGCTGGAGGAAAAATCAACCTTTCCCAATCGCAGTCGGATTAGTAACGGAACAAAACGTAAGAACTCCGTCCTCAGTCCTGTGTTTCTTCTGCAGGTATAGATAACCAGGAGGCATCTCATCTGACAGAAATTAAATCACACCCTGATTTTTTAAATAATGTGAAAAGTTACACGATTTTGTTTTCTTATTGAAAATTGTAAACAACGTAAGAAACAGCCTCAGGACTAACTGAAGATAGAATTTTATTTACTGGAGCTTTTTATTACATTTTAAAAGAGCAAACATTACAGAATTTCTTCCACCCAGTGCAAAAGGCAATGTGCAGCAAAATTAAGGATATGTTTAAGCAGCAGTTTCAGAATTAATTCTGCTTCTCAATGATGCTGAAGTTGTTTTAAATACTGGAGTTGTACTGTATTGCTGAAGTGGTACTGTAATGTGGAAGTTATACTGTAATGTGGAAACTGTACTTGTAATGTGGAAGTTGTTTTAAATGCTGGAATTGTGCTGTAATGCTGAAGTTGTATCGTAATGCTGAAGCTGTGCTGTAATAATGAAGTTGTATTGTAATGCTGAAGCTGTGCTGTAATAATGAAGTTGTATTGTAATGCTGAAGCTGTGCTGTAATAATGGAGTTGTACTGCAATGCTGAAGCTGTACTGTAATAATGAAGCTGTACTGTAATAATGAAGTTGTACTGTAATGCGGAAGCTGTACTGTAATAATGAAGCTGTACTGTAATAATGAAGTTGTACTGTAATGCGGAAGCTGTACTGTAATAATGAAGTTGTAACCCGGCTAGATTGAGTTGAGAATCCAGCTGCTAAAAGTGGCTCTCAGCATGTTTAGTTTGACATCATTTGTAGCATCAAAAGTGATAAATGTGCCTAAGGATGTACTGGCCACTACCTAAACCTGACTCTAATGGCATTTAATCTGTAGTAGCTTCCATCCGCAATGGTAATACTTACAGAGATCTGTCACTGCCTCCTCCCATGGCAATTGCTGGGCTCTGCAGCCCATTGCCCCACTTCCAGCTGATTACCACCCCCAACCCCTCATGGACTCACCGATTCCCTTGCCCCACCTCCCCCCACCCCACTCCCAGTCCAGGTCAACCACCTGTTGCAGAACACAAACTATTCCCCCCTCCCAATCCCGCTTGTAGAGTGTGTAGCATTTCTCTCCCATCTCCCCTTAGGCCCTGACCCCTCTCAGAAGGCCCATCTCTCAGGCCCACCCCCCATGGCAATGCCAGTTCTTGGTGGGCATGACAGTGTGCCAGGCCAGCAGTGCCAGTGTGCCAGGCCAGCAGTGCCAGGGTGCCAGGCCAGCAGTGCCAGGGTGCCAGGCCAGCAGTGCCAGGGTGCCAGTTGGCAGTACCAGGTTGGCAGTACTCAAGGAGCACCCCCTACTCCAACATCCTGGGGCCCCTAATGGCCTCCGGTCCTCCCAGTGGCAGGACCCATTGATGGGGACTGTATGTGATCTTCCTCAGTGAGAAACTTCACTGGTGAGGCCGTTAAGGTAAGTAATCCTGGCTGATACCATTCTGGGCTAACATGTAATATATAAATTCTATGTAACATTGAATTTAAATATTATAATCAGCCTCTTTGGGTGAGTGGTTGTTCTTGCTGGAGATTCCTTGCCTGAAAGAATAAAACAAAAAATCCAGTGCAGTGTCAAACCAGGTTTAGTGAAAACTCGGAGCATCTGTAAACATTTTAAGCATTTGTTAAATATTTAGAGAATGGTGACTCCTCATTTAGTAAACATTTCTAACTGTGAGGAGAGACCTAAATCCATCCCAATAGATAAATATCGAGGAAAGGCAGTCAGAGTTCCAGCCTGGTGGTGCCAAGCAATGAAACCTTTGAAAATAATTTAAATTTTATTTTTAATAATTGGTTCTGCCTGACTGGATTTGGGATTCTGGATCTGCAGCAATTAGCATCAGCTTGGGAATTCCAATTCTTCCTGAACTCCATTTCAAATATTTGGTTCCATATACATTTGTTCCATTTTATTTGTTGTTATTTGATACATCTCAGATTAATTTACTTCAAGGAAAAGGACATATTACAGGCAAGAAAGAACTTAATAGGACACAGAAAACCCTTGAGTGTGCCAAGGCCTTTTTGAGACATTTTCCATCAGCATGCACTCTCATGGAGTTAATTTGTGTAATCTCAGGAAATGTTCCACATAAATATTCCCTGAGCCATAAGGGTCCCAAACGTCCACTATTTTAGTGCAGTCTCTTGTTGTCTATCCAATATTCCTCAGTGGCAACACCGTAACTGCAGCACCAGGACCACTGCATCTTGTGAAGGGTCTGATTATCCATGTCGAAGTCCAGGCTCATAATCTCTCCATTACTTTTAGCTGCCAATCTCTCATGAGCATTGTTAATACCAAGCATGTGTCCGTACTCTCCATCAAAAGTCAATGTTTTCACTTACATTACTGAGCAATTGGAAGATTTACGTGATGTTCCCCCTTACTCTTTTCTTCACTAAAAACAGGATAGCCAATGTGAATCCCCCTCCACAAACCCAGAGTTTATAATTATTGCTCCGGTTTTCTGCGATCTCTGTCCAATGCCTTTTTGAAAGCAAGGAGTCCAGAAATAAGCTAACTGTTCCATCTCTAGTTGGTGGTTTATACAGGTTCAGGCTACATGTTATATTTCATAATCAAATCCTTTCAAGATGTATACCAGTAGTTCATTGGTTCTTAATACCGACTAAATTTAAATTCCTAATTTTTTTAATGCAATAAAAATTTCCAAATCACCTCAAAGCCTCTGTGACCAATGGTGGAACAGAGTCAGGGACACTCAAAGGCAGGCAGAATTAGAAGAGCAAAGAATATTTATTGGCACTTTGCCTTGACCAGAACTTTTGGCTAGTTATTAATGGTCTTTATCCACCTTTCAGGGGGAGATCCTGTTTATCATTTCTAGCTGTCCCACCCCATCTTGGCACCTCTAACCCCATTTTGGGGTTGCACCTTGGGACCCTTAGAAAGCCTGTCTGAAGCATAACTCTTATGATATTGTTTTCTGCAGTCCCGCCTTTAAGAAGTTACATTGGAAACCTACGTTTGCATTGCACATTTAATGGATGAAATTCCACCCTCCAAAATCCCATGAGAATGGATTGCAGAATGCTGGAAGATTTTGTCAAGGGGATTGGAGGTATGGCATAAGGAGAAGTTTTAAAGGAGGTTTCTGAAGCTGGAGGAAGAGAGAGAGAGATAACAAACTCAGAGGCTGCCTGAAGGTGAGGTTTCGGACTACTTTCTTGTAAATAACTAATGGATATTGTTAATAGATAACTGAAGCAGGCACATGTAGACACCAACTTTACCTATCATTGCTTTCTTCTTCCTATTGGTGAGCTAGTTTTCAGTTCAAGTTTCCCATTCACTCCCAAGTCTCTTTGACAGAGTGCAACTATAGGAAAATTCACTCGTACCAATTGGATGAACATTAGTTCAGTTGCTATCTCAAATTATTGTTAGTGATTAGTGAAGAATAGCTGATTGTTTCTTCATCTGCACTAACTGCCCCTGGAGGTCACTCTTCTTTTGGCTGAGTATGGGCTGTACCCCACATTCTAGTCTGTAATATTTTCTCCCCGATAGGTGTCATGCTGAATGTTCCTTGGCTCATATCTCACTTTTAGAATCTTTTTATCCTTTGTTCTGAAACATAGAACCATGAGTTGGGTGAGGCCACTCAGCCCTTCAAGCTGCTGCTGCAGTAAATAAAATCATGGTGACCGGTGAGCTTGCACACACCAGTGGGACAGAGACGGCAGCCAGACTGAGATTCAGCTGGAGTGAGAGGATTGGAAGTTTGGAGATGTGGGAATTTGGTGCTGAGGGGAAAGGGATGCTCAGTTAACTGAAGGGCTAAATGATGGCAGGAGATCCCAGACCCATGTCATACTCCTCTTGTGCAATGTGGGAATTCAGGGGCCCTTCCAGTGTCCCTAGATCCTTCGCGTGCAATGTGTGTGTCCAACTGCAGTTCCTTTTAGACCACTTGACAGCTCTGGAAATGCGGATGGATTCACTTTGGAGCATCCACGATGCTGAGGAAGTTGTGGATAGCCCATTCAGTGAATCAGTCACACCACAGATAAAAAGTTCTGGTGGGGGTAGGGAATGGGTGTCCACCAGACACAGGAAGAGTAGGAAGGCAGAGCAGGGATCCCCTGTGGTCATCTCCCTCCAAAACAGATGTACCATTTTGGATACTGTTGGGGGAGATGGTTCATCAGGGGAAGGTGGCAGCAGCCAGGTTCATGGCACCGTGGCTGGTTCTGCTGCACAGGAGGGCAGGAAAAAGAGTGGCAGAGCTACAGTGATAGGGCACTCAACTGTAAGGGGAATAAATGGGCATTTCTGCAGATAGAAACAAGACTCCAGGATGGTATGTTGCCTCCCTGGTGCAAGGGTCAAGGATCTCTCAGAGCGGCTGCAGGACATTCTGGAGGGGGAGGGTGAACAGCCAGCTGTTGTGGTCCATATAGACACCAACGATAAAGGTAGGAAACAGGCTGAGGTCCCACAAGCTGAATTTAGGGAGTTAGGAGTTAAACTAAAAAGTAGGACCTCAAAGGTTAATCTCAGGATTGCTCCCAGTGCCACGTGCTCATCAGAGTAGGAATGTCGCGATAGCTAAGATGAAAATGTGGCTTGTGGGACGGTGCAAGAGGGAGGGGTTCAAATTCCTGGGACATTGGAAACTGTCCTGGAAGAGATGGGAACAGTACAAATCGGACAGTCTGCACCTGGGCAGGACTGGAACCAATGTCCGGGGCAGTGTTTGCTAGTGCTGTTGGGGAGGGTTTAAATTAATGTGGCGGGGGGGTGGGAACCGGTGCAAGAAGTCAGAAGGAAGTAAAGTGGGGGCAGGAACAAAGGGCAGTAAGGGGAAAAGTGGAAGGCAGAGAAACAAAGATAAAAATCAAAAAGGGCCCCAGGACAGAGTACAGAGACTGTGGAGAGCTCAGTGAATGGGTCCAGTCAGGCTCAGAGAAATAAAACACAGGGAGCATGCACAAAACATGACAGGATTGATGGTCCAAGGTGTGTTTGCTTTAACAGAAAGAGTATGACAAGTTAGATCAAGGAGAACTAGTGGATGTGATTTATTTAGAATTCAAGTTGCCGCATATGAGACTGTTAAATATGTTAAGTGCCCATGATGTTAAGTGTAAGATCCTAACAGAGAACATTACAGTGCAGTACAGGCCATTCAGCCCTCAGTGTTGCACCAACCTGTGAAACCAATCTAAAGCCCATCTAACCAACCCTATTCCAATATCATCCACATGTTTATTCATATGTTTATCTTACTTTTTTTTGGAGTTTTTCCAGAGCAGCCGGAAGTAAAGAACTGGAGAGCTGGGAAGGTTTTTGTTTTCTTCTTTAAGATTCTGGCATAGATAGAGGATTGGCTGACTGGCAGAAGGCAGAGAGTGGGGATAAAGGGGTCTTTTTCACAATGGCAGACGATGACTAGTGGTGTGCCTCAGGGGTCGGTGCTGGGACCACAACTTTTCACAATATACATTAACGATTTGGAGGAAGGAACTGAAGGCACTGTTACTAAGAATGCAGGTGGAATACAAAGTACGTAGAGGGACAGGTAGTATTGAGGAAGCAGGAAGGGGGCTGCAGAAGGACTTGGACAGGTTAGGAGAGTGGGCAAAGAAGTGACAGAAGGAATACAATGTGGAAAAGTGTGAGGTTATGCACTTTCAAAGGAGGAATGGAGGCAGAGACTACTTTCTAAATGGGAAAATGCTTAGGAAATCAGAAACACAAAGGGACTTGGGAGTCATTGTTCAAAATTCTCTTAAGGTTAATGTGCAGGTTCAGTCGGCAGGTAGGAAGGCAAATACAATGTTAACATTCATGTCGAGAGGGTTAGAATACAAGAGCAGGGATGTATTTCTGAGGCTGTATAAGGCCCTGGTCAGACCCCATTTGGAGAATTGTGAGCAGGTTTAGGCCCCGTATCTAAGGAATGATGTGCCGGCCTTGGAAAGGGTCCAGAGGAGGTTCACAAGAATGATCCCTGGAATGAAGAGCTTGTTGTATGAGGAACGGTTGAGGACTCTGGGTCTGTACTCATTGGAGTTTAAAAGAATGAGGGGGAATCTTATTGAAACTTACAGGATACTGCGAGGCCTGGATAGGGTGGACATGGAGAGGATATTTCCACTAATAGGAAAAACTAGAACCAGAGGGTATAACTTCAGGCTTTAAAACATAGATGAGGAGGGATTTCTTCAGCCAGAGAGTGGGGAATCTGTGGAACTCTTGGCTGCAGAATGCTGTGGGCCAAAGCTGTAGCTTTTCTATGTTTCTAAAATTAGGATTGGAAAGAGGAAAGTTTGTACATTGAGGAAATAAATTGAAGTTGGTTGTTGGCTTCCAAGGGGGACATAATATGCTGATGGTTATAGGTTTTAATTTCACCTGAAGCAGTTAGCACAAGGCTGAAAGATTCATAGTTGAGAGCTCACTATAATGTCACTGAAGGGAAGGTTAACGATGTGTTCCCAAGCACAAAAGATCCACAGCTCACAAAGCTAATGGTTTATAGGGATCTCCAATAATCTTGGATACAATCAAGGCTCACACTTCTGAGGGATTACTGCAGGTAGGAGTTTTGGTTTTAAATGTGGGTGATTGCTGTGCAGGTAGTGAAATATTGAGGACTCTTTCTGGGTAGAAAAGGGCATTTGAATACAGTTGATGCATTCCTCTTCTTACAAGTGTCCAAAAAAAGAGTAAAATTCAATAATTTAACTCTCTTGGCCACAGATGAAGGAAAGAATGTCGTTGCCTGCTGGTGAATGATGCAGACCCAGGGTAGCTCAATAGGTTGACAAGTTTGCGCCTAGTTTGGGGGCGTTTAAGAGATCCGTGGATAGGTTTATGGACGAAAAGGGATTGGTTTAGGTTAGTGGGTCATTGTTTTGTAACTGGTCGGCGCAACATCGTGGGCCGAAGGGCCTGTTCTGCGCTGTAATGTTCTATGTTCTATGTTCTATGATGTCTCCTTGTATGTCCTCCTCTAAACTGGGAGTGATCAGGGAGAGGTTCTCTTGCTGGCAGACAGGAAGAAACCTCCCAGCCAGACAAAAGTAGCCTGGATGGAGATTGTAGCAAAAGTCAGGAGCCATGGGTATTCAAAGAATGTGGTTACAGTGTCAAGAAAGGCTCAATTATTTCCAGTGATCTGCAAAACTGAGTGATGGACCTATATAGAAAGGTGGAAGGCCCACAAGTTGCGTTGAATATGTCCGAACCTACTAGGCTTACCTATAACCCTCTGTCTGACTAAGTCCCATATATTTATCCAAAAATCTCTTAAAAGACCCTATTGAATCCACCTCCACCACCACCGACGGCAGCTGATCCCACGCACCCACCACCCTCTGAATGAAAAACTTACTCCTGACATCTCCTCTGAACCTACTCCCTAAACCTGTGTCCTCTTGTGGCAGCCATTTCAGCCCTGGGAAAAAGCCTCTGAGAATCCACCCAATCAATACCTTTCAACATCTTATACACCTCTATCAGGTCACACCTCATCCTTTGTCTCTCCAAGGAGAAAAGACCAAGATCCCTCAACCTATCCTCATAAGGCATGCCTCCCAATCCAGGCAACATCCTTGTAAATCTCCTCTGCACCCTTTCAATAGCTTCCACATCCCTCCTGTAATGAGGCGACCAGAACTGCACACAGTACTCCAAGTGGGGTCTGACCAGGGTCTTATAAAGTTGCAGCATTATCTCCCAACTCCTAAACTCAATTCCTCGATTGATGAAGGCCAGTACACCATATGTCTCCTTAATCAGAGCCTAAACCTGTGAAGCTGATTTGAGAGTCCCATGAACCCAGACCCCAAGATCCTTCTGATCTTCCACACTGCTAAGAGTCCTGCCCTGAATATTATATTCTGTCATCCTATTTGACCTGCTAAAATGAACCACTTCACACTCATCTGGATTGAACTCCATCTGCCACTTCTCCGCCCAGTCTTGCATCCTATCAATGTCTCACTTATTATGTCATCAGCAAACTTACCAACCCATCCCTCCACTTCCTCATCCAGGTCATTCATAAAAATCACAAAGAGTAAGGGTCCCAGAACAGATCCCTGGGGCACTCCACTGGTGACCAACCTCCATGCAGAATATGACCCATCTGTAACCACTCTTTGCCTTCTGTGGGCAAGCCAGTTCTGGATCCACAAAGCAATGTCCCCTTGGATCCTATGCCTCCGCACTTTCTCAATAAGCCTTGCATGGGGCACTTTATCATTTGGAAGGAGTAACAGGATTACAGATTACAGAGTATTGGGCTAATGGAAGGGCTCTTGGTAGTGTGGTTGAGCAGAGAGATCTCGGGGTACATGTGCATAGATCCCTAAAGTTGGCACCCAGGTTGATAAGGTTGTTAAGAAGGCGTACGTTGTGTAGCTTTTATTGGTAGAGGGATTGAATTTCGGAGCTGTGAGATCATGTTACAACTGTACAAAACTCTGGTGCGGCCGCACTTGGAGTATTGTGTACAGTTCTGGTCGCCGCATTATAAGAAAGATGTGGAGGCATTGGAAAGGGTGCAGAGGAGGTTTACCAGGACGTTGCCTGGTATGGTGGGAAGGTCTTATGAGGAAAGGCTGAAGGACTTGAGGTTATTTTCATTGGAGAGAAGAAGGTTACGAGGTGACCTAATTGAGGCATACAAAATGATCAAAGGATTGGATAGGGTGGACAGTGAGATCCTTTTTCCTCGGATGGTGATGGCTAACCCAAGGGGACATAGCTTTAAATTAAGGGGTGGTAATTATAGGATGGATGTCAGAGGTAGGTTCTTTACTCAGAGGGTAGTAAGGGCGTGGAATGCCCTGCCTGCAGCAGTTGTGGACTTGCCAACTTTAAGAGCGTTCAAATGGTCAGTGGATAGGCATATGGATAACATTGGAATAGTTTAGGTTAGAGGGTCATTAGATTGGTTCCACTGGTCGGTGCAACATCGAGGGCCGAAGGGCCTGTACTGCGCTGTAATGTTCTATGTTCAATGTATTATACCTCTCCAAATGTTCATAAATCCTGTCTCTCAGGGTCTTCTCCATCAACTTACCAACTGCTGAGGTTAGACTCACTGATCTATAATTTCCTGGGCTATCTCTATTCCCTTTCTTGAATAAAGGAACCACATCCGCAATCCTCCGGAACCTCTCCAGTCTCCATGATGACACAAAGATCATTGCCAGAGGCTCTGCAATCTCCTCCCTCACCTCCCACAGTAACCTGGGGTACATCCCATCCGGTCCCGGCGACTTATCTAACTTGATGCTTTTCAAAAGCTCCAACACGTCATCTTTCCTAATGACCACATACTCAAGCTTTTCAGTCCGCCACAAGCCTGCAGAACAACCACCAAGATCCTTTTCCACCGTGAATACCGAGGTAAAGTATTCATTGAGCACCTCTGCTATTTCTACTGCAAACTTTCCCACCGTCACGTTTTATAGGTCCTATTCCTTCATATCTTATCCTCTTGCTCTTCACATACTTGTAGAATTCCTTGGGGTTTTGTACACAAGTCTGCAGAGCCTCCTCAACTCTGCTCAGGATATTCTTAATTCCATTTGCTTGTCAATATCATCTTCAAATAACAGAAACTATGGCAGCAACACAATGTTTACCAGCTCCAAGATGCAGCCTCTGTCTTCTTCATCCTTTCATACATTGACCTACAGAGACCTCTGAGTTCAAATGGCTCAGTCATTTTTTAAAAAAATCTGGTTTCAACCAAGTACAGTTTCCCTAGCAACCTGAAACTTACATTTCCTTTTCCGTGTCTTTTTCTGTTTCAGTTTTAGTTTTCCTGGCAACCAAAAAGTTCAGCTTCCATTCCATTTAGGATCTGTAAAAAATATAAGCTTTAAAAAAAAATGGATTCGTTCCAATTAACCCAGTTGGTAACCTGTTAACCAATGGATTACCTGAAATACAATACTTAATGTTTAGAAAAGAGTGAGTTTTACAGCAGCCACTGAGATAAAAAGGTGAAAGGATCAGGTCAGACCACACACCAAACTCCATGGACCCTTAACCCAGCCCCAAACCCTACTCCCCCCCCCCAAAAAAAAATATATAAATACAATGCTGGAAACAAAAACTAGAAGCAGGACGAGGCCATTTGGCCCTTCGAGTCTACTCCATTATTTATTATGATCACGACTGATCATTAAATTCAATATTCTGATTCCTCCCTTCCCTCCATGTCCCTAGATCATTTTAACTGCAAGAGCTATATCTAATTTCTTCTTGAAATCTTTCAACTTTTTGGCCTCAACTACATTCTGTGGGAGTGAATTCCACACATTCCCCACCCTCTGGGTGAAGACATTTCTCCTCACCTCAGTTCTAAAAGGTTTCCCTCTTATCTCAAACTATGACCCCTAGTTCTGGACCCCCCCACCATTGGGAACATTCTTCCTGAATCTACCCTGTCTAACTCTGTTAGAATTTTATAAGTTTCTAAGAGATCCCCTCTTATTTTTTTTAAACTCCAAGGAATGTAATCCTAATTGATTTAGTCTCTCCTCATTTAACAGACTCACCATCCCAGGAATCAGCCTGGTAAACTTTTGCTGTACTCTCTCTAAAGGACATCCTTCCTCAGATAAGAACACTGCACACAATACTCCAGGTGTGGCCTCACCAATACCCTATAGAATTTCAGTAAAATATCCCTATTCCTACACTCAACTTCTCTAGATTGACATCCAGCTGGAGACTTGTATCCGGTTGATGTGACCACTGGTTCTATGATAACATTTGCACTTCTGCAAATCAGAATTTTTTGAATTTTGACCCCACTCCTGATAGTCTTAGAAAGCAAAGACCTGAACACTGACCCTGAGTGCTGCTCTGGTCCAGTATTGACACCTGATCAGTACAAATGGCTCTCTTCCCCATTATAAAGAGTGGGTGGGCTACCTGCTGAGGTTGGAGCACTGCTGTTGCTGGAAGACAGCCTCCTGGTGGCAGGTTGTGGTGTTACAGCAAATCCTCTGTTAAAATCCTTCCTCCAACGTCACAGATTGAGAGTCAGAGCCATGGCCACAGGCTATTCCTTGGATGGGATCCTGTAAATGTGCGAGGGTCCCTGGCATACCCTCACTTGGATTCATAGTTGTACTCTGGATGTAACAGGAATGAGTAATAATACCAGGTAATGTGTTAAATACCAATTTTATTGAATATTGAATAATAATTATTATAGTAATAATGAAATAACCATTATAAATGATAATATAAAAAGAAGTATGAAAGAAGGAAAGATAACTTTATTGAGTGGAGAATGTACTTTATGTATATATTTATATTCAAGGAAAAGAAGCAAAGCAATTTTATTTCTGTGCATAAACAATAACCCCAAATTGGTTTGTTCCATGGCAGGATTCAAAATGAGTAAAATTCCCTGTTGGCACACACACATTACTAAGTCTCTGAATAACCTGACACGGGGGTGGACTCTTCAGTGAGTCAGTCTGATGTCCATTCCTCAATAGTCTTCAGTGGTTGAATAACCCACCTCGGCTGCATAGAGTCAAAGAGTCATAGAGGTTTACAGCACGGAAACAGGCCCTTCGGCCCAACCATGCCACTCTTTCATTTTTAAAACCCCTAAGCTAATCCCAATTGCCCGCATTTGGCCCATATCCCTCTATACCCATCGTACCTATGTAACTATCTAAATGCTTTTTAAAAGACAAAATTGTACCTGCCTCTGGCAGCTTGTTCCAGACACTCACCACCCTCTGTGTGAAAAAATTGCCCTTCTGTATCTCTCCCCTCTCACCTTAAACCTATGCCCTCTAGTTTTAGACTCCCCACCTTTGGGAAAAGATATTGACTATCTAGCTGATCTGTGCCCCTCATTATTTTATAGACCTTTTTAAGATCACCCCTCAGCCTCCTACGCTCCAGAGAAAAAAGTCCCAGTCTATCCAGCCTCTCCTCATGACTCAATCCATCAGGTCCTGGTAGTGCAGTAGTAAATCCTAGAAGCAGTGTCCATTTTTGTCACGTTTCTAGCTCCATTCCTGACCTTTTGAAGGTTTGGTCAGAGTTTCCTAAATACAGGTCTGAGCAACAATGAATCTTTATCAATCTTTCACAGCAAAGCCTATAGACCTCACAGAGCTCAGACTGTTTACATGTCCCTGTTGATGTCTCTCACATGTATACTGTCCGTCAGTCAAATTCCATCTCATTGATCACCCCAGGTGTAAGGCCATTCATTGTCCAGGTTTATAGTTCAGGGGACATTGGGGTCAATAAATATGAACAGTACCTCTTTTTAAACAGTGGGAAAACATGCATCTAGAAAATAAAAATGTTCAGTAGAAACTGCAGCTGTGAATGTAATGCTCAAAGAAAATCCTTGAGAAAATTAAGTCGACAGCTAATAGAATTATTGATTATATGATTGATTAATAATTAGAGTACAATCATACCCAGGTTTAAAATTACAAAGTAAGATTCAATAAAGGTTTACTTAAATTTCACCAGTGGAGCAGAAATAAAATTATCAAAAAATTCTGATTACTAGTTATAGGCTTGCTCCACTCTGATAGCCGAGCTGGCAGCTGTAAACACACTTACATTTTTATACATGTTTCCAATTCTTGAGATCTTTTGTGTTCTGAAGCTACATTGGTAATGCTCACATTTCAGGTGGCAGTCAGCCTGCCATTTCTCTGCTCTAACTCCCTTTCTTTATTTGTATGGAGCCCCCGGGGGTGATTTGTCCATTAACCACCTTGGGAAAAATGGCCATTGATGTCCCTTCACAGTCACGTCCATGTTCCTGACCTGGGATTGAGCTCAATATTGGCATCTGAAGACATTCCCCCTGTTGAGAGTTTCTATTCTCGGTACAGTCACAGTGACTGAGTCAACTATTCCCAGAATCTTCCTCTGCTGGATATAATGTGATCACACTTACAGCTTCTATCTTGACAAGTATTACCCTCTAAAGAAAATTGATTAGAAATAAGGTAGCATGAAATCTGTCCCAGGACACTCACCAACATCAGACAACTGTAAACTCATGACAGCTCCTAACATTTTCATTACGAAAGATACAAGTAGTGCTCTAAAGTGATGGATTCCCATAAATTATAAGCTACACACATCACCCTTTTAATGGTGCAACAGTTTTGTTACTGAGGTGGCATGCTGGTTAGAACTGCTGCTTCTCAGCGCCAAGCACCTGGGTTCGATTCCCAGCTTGGGTTACTGTCAGTGTGGAGTCTACACGTTCTCCCCATGTCTGCAAATTTTCCTCAGTGTACTCCGGTTTCCTCTCACATTCTGAAAGACATGCTGATTAGGTGCATTGGCCGTGCTAAATTCTCCCTCAGTGTAACCTGAACAGTCATGGAGTGTGGCAACTAGGGGATTTTCACAGTAACTTCATTGCAGTGTTAATGTTAGCCTACTTGTGACACTAACAAACAAATAAACTTAAATGAATAAACAGAGGTCTTGTGATTGCATTGAAACACTCCCACTAATATTGTTCAGTAATAATTCATCATACAAGTTGGTATAGTTCCATTTAGTTCAATACATCAACTCACCAATTACCAAAAATATAGTGATCTTTTAAAGGGACCTGCTTTTTAAATGCTTTAACCTGGAGATAGCACCCAGACAGCAATATTTTCTCTTTAGCTACAGTGATCTTCACTCCTGTCGAACTGATTAGTTATTGTGAACATTTTGTTGATTAAAGTTCGGGACACGGTGGTGTAGAATTTCAATCACCTAACTTCTGCAACAAACACTCCTCGTCCAAATATTACAGAGACAGATAGTATAGTTCCTGCAATCAGTCCTGACACAGATTCAACATCAGGCAAGAAAGCCAACACATGCATTTCCATTTCAAATACCAATCTTCCAGGGATCTCTGGATGACATTCCCTAATTTAACAAGAATAGATGCTGAACTGGGTGCAGAGTTGTATTGTGTAAGTACAGCCCACCGCAAACTGGAATGATAATGTTTGGGTTTTCTGGACCATTGTTTGGCCAGAGACTCTCAGTCCATGCACCTAGACTAGGCAAATGGAATTTAATGTTGGCAAGTGTGAGGTGGTCCACTTTGGTAGGAAGAATGGTAGGAAGGACTATTACTTACGGGGCGAAAAACTGCAGCAGGCGACGGTGCAGAAGGACCTCGGGGTCCTTGTGCATGAGTCGCAAAAACCCAGCTTGCAGGTGCAGCAGGTGGTCAGGAAGGCAAATGGGATGCTGGCCTTCATAGCGAGGGGGATTGAATATAAAAGTAGGGAGGTCTTGCTGCAGCTGTATAGGGCATTGGTGAGGCCGCAGCTGGAGTACTGTGTGCAGTTTTGGGCGCCGCACCTGCGCAAAGATATTTTGGCCTTGGAGGGAGTGCAGAGGAGGTTTACTAGGCTGATACCGGAGTTGAGGGGGTTGAGCTATGAGGAGAGGCTGAATAAACTAGGCTTGTACTCGTTAGAGTTTAGAAGAATGAGGGGAGATCTCATTGAGACATATAAGATGATGAATGGGATGGATAGGATAGAGGTGGAGAGACTCTTCCCGCTCAAAAAAGACAGTAGGACTAGGGGGCACAGCCTCAAGATAAAGGGGGGGCGGTTTAGAATGGAGTTGAGGAGGAACTTCTTCACTTAAAGGGTGGTGAATCTCTGGAATTCTCTGCCCGTTGAAGTGGTGGAGGCTGCCTCGCTAAATATATTTAAGACGCGGGTTGATGGGTTCTTGATAAGAGAGGGGATTAAGGGTTATGGGGAGAGGGCGGGAAAGTGGAACTGAGCCACGACAGATCAGCCATGATCTTATTGAATGGCGGGGCAGGCTCGAAGGGCTAGATGGCCTACTCCTGCTCCTATTTCTTATGTTCTTATGTTGAGCGAGGCTTCTGAAGTAAAAGATGAGCATGCGGCCTATGACCTGCTTTTTTTAACTATTATTATTTCTAAATATCAAATGCAGCCATTGAATCTATTTACTAAGGGAAAGAAATGAAATGCAGCTTTGATAGGAAAAAGAGAAAGCAAAATCTCTTAAATAAATGTCCTGCTGTACATTACAGATAGTTCAGTATTTTGAAGTTTGGCTCCTGTTGTAATGAAAGGAACCATAAGAATGAGAGTAGGTTAATCAGACCCTCAGTTAGACCATGCCTGATCTATACCCCAACTCCCTTTACTCACCTTTGTTCCATATCCCTGGATACCCCTTACCTAGCCAAGATCAGCTGGCCCAGCACCCCACAGCCTTTTTGGGGAAGAATCCCAGATTTCTCCCTTTGTGTGAAATAACTCTTCCTGGTTTCAATCCTAAAAAGCTTAGCTCCAATTAAAAGATTATGTGCTCCTGTTTCAGATCCCCGGTGAGAGGAAATAGTTTCTCTGTATCTACCTTAACAAATCCCTTAATTATTTTAGAGATCTTGATTAAATATCCCACAACATTCTGAACAGGAGGGGCTACAGGCCAAGTTTGTGAGGCTTGTCCTCATAAATTAACCCTTTTGGCCCTGGTGCTATTCTAGTCAATCCAAGTTTCTGATGTCACGGCATTGCGCCCAAGGTCCAAATCCCAAACTGTACTCAATCCTTCAGGTTAAACCTGATTAAAGTTTTGTACAACTGAAGCATCACTTCCTCAATTGGGATTGCCCTTCCGAGTCTGGAGTGTTTCCACTCAGTCAAGTCTGACACCTTAAAACATTGATATATTTAAATTGCAATTATAACTATGAATTTTAATGACAGCACTCATTGGTCTCACCATCACACTGAAAATATTTCTGCAGACTCACAATTCAATTAGCTGCACTGCACAGATATCAAATCTTCCATGAACTAGTGCAATCCCCTACTTGCTATATTTGTATATATTTAAGAGTGGTGCCCTGCTGCAGTTTTTAAACAAAAGCTGCAAATAGACAGGAATATTTCTTTTATAAGTGTCCATTCCCTCACCTATGACTATCCAATGCCAGCAATCTCCAACAAGAGAGGATCTAACCATTGCCTTTTGGTATTCAATGGTATTACTGTTACTGAACACCTCACTGTCAACATCTTGGGAGTCACCATCTATCAAAAACTGAACTAAATTAGCCACATAAATACTGTAGCTACCAAAGCAGGTCAAAGGGTTAGGAATCCTGCAGAGTAACTCAACCTTTGCGCCCCCAAAGCCTGTCCACCATCTACAAGGCACAGGTCTGTATACAATAGAATACTTCCCTCTTGCTTGGATGGCTGCAGTTCCAACAATACTCAAGAAGCTCAACACCATCCAGGACAAAGCAGCCCACTTGATTGGCATCCCATCCACAAACATTCAATCCCTCCTCCACCTATGAACAGTGACAACAGTGTGTACCATCTACATTGTGCACTGCAATAACTCACCTTAGACAGCACCTTCTAAACCCACAACAATTACCATCTAAAAGGACAAGAGCAGCAGATACCTGGAAACACCACTATCTGGAAGGTCCCCTCCGAATCACTCATCATCCTGACTTGGAAATATATCACTGTTCCTTCACTGTCACTGGAACTCCCCCTTTCACACCACTGCGGATGTACCTACACCTCAGGGAGTGCAGCCGTTCAAGAAGGTAGCTCCGCACCAGCTTCTCCAGGGCAATTCCGAATGGGCAATAAATGCTGGCCTAGCCAGCGATACCCACATCCCATAAACAAACTTTTAGAAACCTTACTGAATATGATTTCGTATTGAGTTGGAAAGGCGATGGCTGACTGCAGTCAGGGAAGGACAATAGTCGCATTCTGAAACTGAATAAAAACAAATGGTTTGGTGTGTACCAATGAAACTACATTACACGGACTGCATCAGTACAAGGCAGCAACTCACCGCCAACTTCTCAATTAGGGATGGGTAATAAATGTTGACCTAGTGATTGATGCTCACATCTCATGAAGTAATACAAATTCAATATTTCCTATGAAAGTCCCCTGGTCCGGACGGGATTTACCCTAGGATTCGTGGGAGGCTAGAGAGGTGATTGCAGAGCCTCTGGCTCTGATCTTCAGGTCATCGTTGGTCTCTGGTATAGTACCGGAAGATTGGAGGACAGCGAATGTTGTCCCATTGTTTAAGAAGGGGAACAGAGACTTCCCCGGGAATTATAGACCGGTGAGTCTTACTTCTGTTGTGGGCAAGGTTTTAGAAAAAATTATTAGGGATAGGATTTATAGTTATTTGGAGAGTAATGAATTGATTAGAGACAGTCAGCATGGTTTTGTAGCAGGTAGGTCGTGCCTTACTAACCTTATTGAGTTCTTTGAGAAAGTGACCAAAGAGGTGGATGGGGGTAAGGCAGTTGACGTGGTATATATGGACTTTAGTAAGGCGTTTGATAAGGTTCACCATGGTAGGCTTCTGCAGAAAATGCAGATGTATGGGATTGGGGGTAATCTAGGTACTTGGATCAGGAATTGGCTAGCAGATAGGAGACAGAGGGTGGTGGTTGATGGTAAATATTCGTCATGGAGTTCGGTTACGAGTGGTGTGCCTCAGGGATCTGTTTTGGGGCCACTGCTGTTTGTAATTTTTATTAATGATTTGGATGAGGGTATAGTTGGGTGGATTAGTAAGTTTGCTGATGACACCAAAGTCGGAGGTGTGGTAGATTGTGAGGAAGGGTGTCATAGTTTGCAGGGAGACTTAGACAGGTTGCAGAGCTGGGCCGAGAGGTGGCGGATGGAGTTTAATACGGAGAAGTGTGAGGTAATTCATTTCGGTAGGAGTAACAGATGTGTTGAGTATAGGGCTAACGGGAGGACTTTGAATAGTGTGGAGGAGCAGAGGGATCTAGGTGTATGTGTACATAGATCCCCGAAAGTTGGGAATCAAGTAGATAAGGTTGTTAAGAAGGCATACGGTGTCTTGGCGTTTATTGGTAGGGGGATTGAATTTAGGAGTCGCAGCGTCATGTTGCAACTGTACACAACTCTGGTGCGGCCGCACTTGGAGTACTGTGTGCAGTTCTAGTCTCCACATTACAGGAAGGACGTGGAGGCTTTGGAGAGGGTGCAGAGGAGGTTTACCAGGATGTTGCCTGGTATGGAGGGGAGGTCCTATGAGGAGAGACTGAGGGATTTGGGGTTGTTTTCGCTGGAAAGAAGGAGGCTAAGAGGGGATCTTATTGAAACATATAAGATGATTAGAGGTTTAGATAGGGTGGATAGTGATAGCCTTTTTCCTCGGATGGAGAAAGCTAGCACGAGGGGGCATGGCTTTAAATTAAGGGGGGGTAGTTATAGGACGGATGTCAGGGGTAGTTTCTTTACCCAGAGGGTGGTGAGGGATTGGAATGCCCTGCCTGCTGCAGTTGTAAATGCGCCTAGTTTGGGGGCGTTTAAGAGATCTGTGGATAGGTTTATGGACGAAAAGGGATTGGTTTAGATTAGTGGGTCAGTGTTTTTTTTTAAAAAACTGGTCGGCGCAACATCGTGGGCCGAAGGGCCTGCTCTGCGCTGTAATGTTCTATGTTCTATGTTCTAAAGTGCTTTTAGTGTTAGCGCATCCCAAAAATATGTGTAATTTTAAAAAGCCTTAATGAAACAGCTCAGGTAACTGAAACTGACAATTCCAAACTGGCTGATGGGGTCTGCTTCAAGCAAACTGATTAGGTTTGATTTGATTTATTATTCTCACATGTATTAGCATACAGTGAAAAGTATTGTTTCTTGCGCACCATACAGACAGAGCATACCATTCATAGAGAAGGAAAGGAGAGAGTGCAGAATGTCGTGTTACAGTCATAGCTAGGGTACAGAGAAAGATCAACTTAATGCGAGGTAGGTAGGGCATTGATGGAGAGGTTAGAAGAGTTAGAATGAAGTTTTTGAAGTCTAGAATGAGGGTAAAAGATAGAATTAGAAGGTTTGCTGGACACGGCTTACAAGGAGTCACCTCATTCCAGAACCATCATGGATCACCAGAAAACACAAGGTACTTTTGATTCCATATGCAACTCATTCAAAATCTAAATCCTGTACAGATCCAATCAATTTTATCCGATTAAATTGGTAGAAAAACTGGAAACAGATGGGAACGGGATGGCCTGGAATTTTACTTACCTGTCTGCAGCAGGGAAACGGGGAAATGGGATCCCCTGGCCCCAGTTACAGCGTTATGTCATTGATTGATTCCCTTTCCAGGGGCCTGACTAGTCTTTCCTTTAATGGGCAACTCATCATCAACCTGAAATGAAGCAAAATATTACAAAATAAAAAACAGCAAATGATGCAAAACCTGAGCACATCTGGTAGCATTTGTGGAGCAAGAAACATAGCTAACGTTTTGAGTCTGTATAACTCCGAGTTGAGATTTCTCACCATTTGCTGTTATTATTTCAGCTCGTAGCCAATCTGTCCAGCAGTGAATTTTGGTTGCAGCTAACATACAGGCCAAGTAAACTCTGCAGTAAGTTGCTGCTAAACACTGACTCACTTAATATTATTTCACTTTAGCGTTGTAATGGATATATCTGTTTAACATTGCCAGCTTCACTTTAATGTCATTTTTTTGCATATTTCTATTCTGTGGCTGACCGGCTCACATGACCTTTCCCACAGTTCTCCCACCCTTGCTCTGAGTCCCTCTCCCTCCCTGTTCCCAGCCTTGCTGACTCCTGGCCTTCCCTCCCGTGTCCTTGCGTCTCATCCTTAGCGACTCCCCACCTTGTGTCCTAGTCTCTGTTCTTGCTTGATCCTTGTGATCTGTTCCTTGGTGGCTCTTGCCTTCTGACTCTGCTCCTGGACTCACACTGAACCAGCTATTGGCAGAGGTTTGTTGGTGTGGGCAGTTGTGAGGCTTCAGCTGTTACTGGTGCTGACAAACCTCTACCAGTAGATGGAGCCCAGTCATCCAAATACACTTCACAGAAGTGAGTGCTGTAATGTTTTAAAATAATTTAGTTTTATTGCATTGTGTATTTCTTTTATGTTAAGTGATGTATTTTGTTTTGCGAGCTATTTTAGACAGTAATGCACAGAGCCGCACTGTTAAGATACAGCATTTCGATTTGGACTTTGGTTGTTCCAATTTTCCGATGAAATATCCGAAGAAACCTAACTCTGGTTTTAACATTGATTCCGATGGAAACTTATGATTCACTTAAAGTTGCTCCATAAAAAGTGACTTTCAGGATCACAACTTTAAGCGAGGACTTACTGTAATTAATTTCATGGTGTCATAAGCAATCACTTCACAACCACATTTGTGCTATTCAAGACTCTTTCTTTGTCCTTGGTTGATTAAATTGTGTTTCCCAAAGATCTCTCAGCTTCCTGTTGATTGGGAATCTATCCAGGATCTCCTCCTGATGTTGAAGCTTAAGATCGCTACCCAAAAAAATCAGTCCATTCACCGCACCCTCCAACATGCTTAAGATCGTCACCATCCCGCAAATGTACATCAACTATTTTATAATGTTATCAAACAACCATGCTTTATAGTTCTAGCAGATTGAATTCAAAGAATTTTGAGCTCCCGGCATAAATAAATTATGATCTTACAGCTCAATGGTGGCACAGTGGTTAGGGCTGCTGCCTTACAATGCCAGGATCTGGGTTCGATTCCCAGCTTGGGTCACTATCTGTGTGGAGTCCGCATGTTCCCCCCATGCCTGAGTGGGTTTCCTTCAGGTGCTCCGGTTTCCTCCCACAGACGAAAAACATGCTGGTTAGTTGCATTGTCCATGCTAAATTCTCCCTCAGTGTACCCAAACAGGCACCAGAGTGTGGCAACCAGGGATTTTCACAGTAAATTCATTGTAGTGTGAATGTAAGCTGACTTATGACTAATAAATTGACTTTACTTTTACTTTAAATGAGAGCTTTCATCTTCTCAGAATGTCCTAAAGTACTCCAATAGCAATGAATTGTGTAATTATACGCAAAGATAGTGAGGTTTCACAATTAGCAATGAGCTGAAATGACCGATTGATTTTGGCCATGTTATAAGACGAATGAATATTGACCAGGACATGGGAGCAGATTCCACCACCCCCCACCCCCACTCCCCTCCCTCTCTTCCCCCTCCACCACTGAGATTTGGGAACAGTGTCAAGAGATTCAGGATGGGGATTTCAGTTCCTGGAGTAAAGTGTTACATTTTAATAGGTTGGATTTTTCTGGAACAGAGCTCGAATCCTTCCCGCCAGCGGAATGTTCCATTCCCGCTACAGTCAATGGCGTTTTAAACAATTTGCAGCATTTTATGGTTCTAATCCCAATGGCAGACGAGGTAGTAAATTTTCCACTGAGGGAGTTTAATTGGTGGTTAGACTTCAGCATGTCCCATTCAGCTGGAAATCCCTTTGTGTAACAACCTGCTGGTGGTGTAAGCAGGTAATGATGTGGGTGAAGATAACAAGGCATCAGACACTTGGTCAACATTAGGACCAACAGTGCCTTGTTAACCATTAAGAAGGAACAGAGGAATGATGGAAAAGGAAATTGAATTGGAGTCAAGTACAGAAGGAGAAATAAAGAAAACGCAAAGTTTATTTATTGGTCACAAGTAAGCTCACATTAACACTGCAATAATGAAATTCCTTTAGTCACCATCATCCGGCATCTCTCTGGGACAATGCACCTAACCCGCACATCTTTGGACAGTGGGAGAAGTGATGTGGAGGTGCCAGCATTGGACTGGGGTAAATAGAGTAAGAAGTCTCGCAATACCAGGTTAAAGTCCAACAGGTTTATTTGGTAGCAAAAGCTTTCGCTCCCAGATAAACCTGTTGGACTTTAACCTGGTATTGTGAGAGTTCTTACCATGGGAGGAGACCAGACCACTCAGAGAAAACCCACACAGACAGAGGAGAATGTGTAAACTCCGCACAGACTGACAGTGACCCAAGCCAGGAACTGAACCAGTGTCCCTGGCGCTGTGAGGCAGCAGTGCTAACCACTGTGCCACCCACATTAGCTCGTGAGAAAGTGACAGAAAGGAAAAGTGAAAAAAGTGTGACATTTTACAAATCTCCAACAATTGACAGCATGTAGGAATCCAACTGAACAGTTTTAATTGTTCTCTTCCTGGCCCAGACAGGTACTGAATGAACAATTAAGACAATGATTAAAAGTTCCGACTGAGTTAAATTTCAGCCTTAGCAAAATACATGACACCAGCACATAAACGGCAAGATTAATTAATAAGCAAATCAGCAGTTCTTAACAGTCCTTGAATCTTCCGACAAAGTTGTGCATTAATGTGGAGATGCCGGTGTTGGATTAGAGTAAACACAGGAAAAAGCTTCACAACACCAGGTTCAAGTCCAACAGGTTTATTTGTGAGACTGCTTAAGTTGTGCATTAACGGCTCTGTATGTCATTAAAATGTCACTATTTTCTCAGACAGATCTGGCTTCATAAATGTTCACAAGAATGGAACCACCAGAATACAGATGGTAATGATTAAGACTTTGCAATGTTAACCAGAGATTCTTGTACTGGATTGATACTTGATCGCACTCGCCTTTGCTCAGAGCTTTAACAGTTCTTAGCTGAACTTTCAGATAAAACACTACATGGCTTGTTATCCCTGAGAAGAAATTGGCAAGTCTGGTAGACATGATGTGGAGATTTTTACCCACAGCTGGTAGACACAGCTGGAGATCCATTTGCCAGGTTTCTGTTTTATAGAACAGATACCCCGGTAGGCTGTGTCATGTATTTTGTATCAGAATTGCATGGTCCACCATGTCAGTATTTGTTTTTTTCCCCAAAAATATATTATATTCATAATCTGCGAGAACAATACAAACATTCCAAAATGACCATCACACAAAAAATATTCAGGCTCTTTTCATACATCATAGAACGTAGAACATAGAACATTACAGCGCAGTACAGGCCCTTCGGCCCTCGGTGTTGCACCGACCAGTGGAACCAATCTAATGACCCTCTAACCTAAACTATTCCAATGTTATCCATATGCCTATCCACTGACCATTTGAACGCTCTTAAAATTGGCGAGTCCACAACTGCTGCAGGCAGGGCATTCCACACCCTTACTACCCTCTGAGTAAAGAACCTACCTCTGACATCCGTCCTATAATTACCACCCCTTAATTTAAAGCTATGTCCCCTCGTGTTAGCCATCACCATCCGAGGTAAAAGGCTCTCACTGTCCACCGTATCTAATCCTCTGATCATCTTGTATGCCTCAATTAGGTCACCTCGTAACCTTCTTCTCTCCAAAGAAAATAACCTCAAGTCCCTCAGCCTTTCCTCATAAGACCTTCCCACCATACCAGGCAACATCCTGGTAAACCTCCTCTGCACCCTTTCCAATGCCTCCACATCTTTCTTATAATGCGGCGACCAGAACTGTACGCAATACTCCAAGTGCGGCCACACCAGAGTTTTGTACAGTTGCAACATGACCTCACGGCTCCGAAATTCAATCCCTCTACTAATAAAAGCTAACACACCGTACGCCTTCTTAACAACCTTATCAACCTGGGTGCCAACTTTCAGGGAGCTATGCACATGTACCCCAAGATCTCTCTGCTCGTCAACACTACTAAGAGTCCTTCCATTAGCCCTATATTCTGTACTCCTGTTATTCTTACCAAAGTGAATCACCTCACACTTTTCCACATTAAACTCCATCTGCCACCTCTCAGCCCAGCTCTGCAGCTTATCTATGTCCCTCTGCAAACTGTAACATCCATCCTCACTGTCTACAACTCCTTCGACTTTGGTGTCATCAGCAAGTTTACTAATCCATCCTTCTACACCCTCATCTAGGTCATTTATAAAAATGACAAACAGCAGTGGCCCCAAAACAGATCCTTGAGGTACACCACTTGTAACTGAACTCCAGGTTGAATATTTCCCATCAACTACCACCCTCTGTCTTCTATCAGCTAGCCAATTCCTGATCCAAACTGCTAAATCACCCTCAATCCCATGCATCTGCATTTTCTGCAGTAGCCTACCATGGGGAACCTTATCAAACGCTTTGCTAAAATCCACATACACCACGTCAACTGCCTTACCCTTATCCACCTCCTTGGTCACTTTTTCAAAAAACTTGATAAGGTTTGTGAGGCACGACCTACCCTTCACAAAACTGTGTTGACTATCCCTAATCAATTTATTTCTCTAGATGATTATAAATCCTATCCCTTATAATTCTTTCCAAAACTTAGCCCACAACCAAAGTAAGGCTCACTGGTCTATAATTCCCAGGATGGTCTCTACTCCCCTTCTTGAACAAGGGAACAACATTTGCTATCCTCCAGTCTTCCAGCACTATACCTGAAGCCAATGATGACATGAAGATCAAAGCCGAAGGCTCTGCAATCTCCTCCCTAGCCTCCCAGAGAATCCTAGGGTAAATCCCATCCGGCCCAGGGGACTTATCTATTTTCATACTCTCAAGAATAGCTAACACCTCCTCCTTATGTACTTCAATCCCGTCTAGTCTAAAAGCCTGTATCTCAGTATTCTCCTTGACTACATTGACTTTTTCCTGCGTGAATACTGACAGAAAATATTCATTTAGTGCCTCTCCTATCTCTTCAGGCTCCACGCACAACTTCCCACTGCTGTCTCTGACTGGCCCTAATCTTGCCCTAATCAGTCTTTTATTCCTGACATACCTGTAGAAAGCTTTGGGGTTCTCCTTGATCCTACCCACCAAAGTCTTCTCATGTCCTCTTCTAGCTCTTCTTCGCTCTCTCTTTAGTTCCTTCCTGGCTAATTTGTAACTCTCTAGAGGTTGCTAGGATTAACTTGCGACAGGATAGTGGCAGCACCCACAATGTGATGTATGCAGTCACATGGTCAAAGAATAGAACTTGGTAAACAGCATGCCTGCATTGAACAGCTCCACGCAAGTCCATGCTTGTACATACTATTTATATGTACACTCCACGATCTGTATGTAAAGTTTCATAACCCATGACCCTGGCCTCTATTGTGCACATTACATACTGAAAGAGAGCTCCAACTGTGTTACCCGAGTGGACTCTGAGTGTAGTGATGAGCAGAAAAAGAAGGAAACACAGCTGGTCAGGAGGGTCTTAAGGATTTCTTTTAATCCACAGGTGATTCGGTCCACTTTGTTGGCCAACAAGAGGCATACACGCGGTGGGTCGTGCGAGGGCTGCTCTTGGATGTTGCTTCGAGAGTTGCCTAGTGCTTCACGTCGTTAGTGTACGCTTAAACTGGACCAACTGACGGGCAACACGACAGCTCAGTGACTATCACTGTTTGCTGTGCAGATACATGGATTTGGGCCGGAGTCTGTGGGAGTTTGCACATTCTCCCCGTGATTGCGTGGGTTTTCTCCGGGTGCTCCGGTTTCCTCCCACACACCAAAGATGTGCTCTCAGGCTGATTGGTGTTAACAAATTGCCCCTAAATTAGGTGTCCCTCAATCTGGTTATGGTTCCTTTATTGTGGAGTCCAATATGTGTAGACAAAGGTCATGGGTAGAAGAGGGCACTCACAATGTTGAAATGGCGGCACGGGCTTGTTGGGCCGAAGGGCCTGTTTCCTGTGCTGTGTTGTTCTTTGTTTGAGGTTCTTGAAGACCGCAGCTTGCTGCTTTATAATCAACTAAACCTTCAAGCCTGGTGCAGCGACTCATAGGTCACTTTATTTCAGATGTGGTGGATCCAACAAGCACATGTAATGTCAACATAAAGTGCACAAAACAAACCCACAACTTTGATCAAGAGTTGATCGATGTCTGGTGTACAATTGTAATTTTGCTGGTTAATCTTCATCAGGCCAACAGGGACAAAGTGATTCTTTAGTTAAATCGTGTCTTGGCTGGCCGCTGTCTGGAGTACTGCGTTTCGCTCTGGGTGCCTAATCCGAGCCACAATATGTTCCTCCTGCAGAGAGTTTAAACTAGAATGGTTGGGGGTGGGAATCAAATTGAAGTGACTGGGAGAGAGGAGGTTCGCTCACAAATAGAGAGAGCTTGTCGACAGTGTGAGAGGGAGGATAGAGAAGGGGAGCACTCAGAACAAAGGTTTGAGATGTGTTTATTTTAACGCATGGAATGTTGTTAACAAAGTGCATGAGCTTAGAGTGTGGATCACTACCTGGGAATGTGATGTGGTGGCCAGTACAGAGACTTGGATGTCTCAGGGACAGGACTGGATACTTCAAGTGCCGGGTTTCAGATTGTCAAGGGGGACAGGGAGGGAGGTTAAAGAGGTGGGGGGTGGCACTGTTGATCAGGGATTGTGTCACGGCTATAGAAAAGATGGACGCCATGGAGGGATTGTCTACGGAGTCTCTGTGGGTGGAAGTTCGGAACAGGAAGGGTCAATAACTTTACTGGGTGTTTTCTATAGGCCGCCCAATGGTAACAGGGATGTTGAGGAGCAGATAGGGAAACAGATCCTAGAGAGATGTAATAATAAGAGTCGTCATGACTTTAATTTCCCAAATATCAATTGGAATATCCCTAGGGTAAGGTGTTTAGTTGGGGAGGAGTTCATTAGGTGTTCAGGAGGGTTTCCTGACACAGTATGCGGATAAGTCTACAAGTGGAGAGGCTGTACTCGATCTGATATTGGGAAATGAACCTGGACAGGTGTCAGATCTCTCAGTGGGAGGGCATTTTGGGGATAGTGATCATAACTCTATCTCCCTTACACTAGCATTGGAAAGAGATAGGATCAGACTAGCTAGGAAAATGTTTATCTGGAATAAGAGGAATTATGAGATCCTGAGGAAATTAGAGGCATAAATTGGAAGGAGGTTTTCTCAGGGAAACGTACAGAAGAAATGTGGCAAATTTTCAAGGAATATTTGTCTGGAGTTCTGCATGACAACATTCCAATGAGACAGGGAAGTTATGGTAGGTTACAGGAACCATGATGCACGAAAGCTGTAATGAATTTAGTCAAGAAAAGAAAAGCTTACAAAAGGTTCAGGGAGCTAGATAATGTTAGGGATCTAGAGGAGTATATGGCTAGTTGAAAGGCACTTAAGGAGGAAATTAGGAGAGCCAGAAGGGATCATGAGAAGGCCTTGGCAGGTAAGATTAAGGAAAACAAGTATGTGAAGAGCAAGAGGATGAGATGTGAAGGAAAAGAACTTATCAAGTGTGATGGTGGGAAAGTTTGCAGTAGAAATAGCAGAGGTGCTCAATGAATACTTTACCTCAGTATTCACGGTGGAAAAGGATCTTGGTGGTTGTTCTGCAGGCTTGTGGCGGACTGAAAAGCTTGAGTATGTGGACATTAAGAAAGAGGATGTGTTGGAGCTTTTGAAAAGCATCAAGTTAGATAAGTCGCCGGGACCGGATGGGATGTACCCCAGGTTACTGTGGGAGGCGAGGGAGGAGATTGCAGAGCCTCTGGCAATGATCTTTGTGTCATCAATGGAGATGGAAGAGGTTCCGGAGGATTGGAGGATTGAGGATGTTGTTGTTCTATTCTAGAAAGGGAATAGAGATAGCCCTGGAAATTATAGACCAGTGAGTCTAACTTCAGTGGTTGGTAAGTTGATGGAGAAGATCCTGAGAGACAGGATTTATGAACATTTGGAGATGTATAGTATGATGAAGAATAGTCAGCACGGCTTTGTCAAGGGTAGATCGTGCCTTACGAGCCTGATTGAATTATTTGAGGATGTGACTAAACACATTGACGAAGGAAGAGCGGTAGATGTGGTTTATGTGGACTTCAGCAAGACGTTCGATAAGGTGCCCCATGCAAGGCTAATTGAGAAAGTGAGGGGGCATGGGATCCAAGGGGACATTGCTTTGTGGATCCAGAACTGGCTTGCCCACAGAAGGCAGAGAGTGGTTATAGATGGGTCGTATTCTGCATGGAGGTCGGTCACCAGTGGAGTGCCCCAGGGATCTGTTCTGGGATCCCTGTTCTTTGTGATTTTTATAAATGACCTGGATGAGGAAGTGGAGGGATGGGTTGGTAAGTTTGCTGATGACACAAAGGTTGGAGGTGTTGTGGATAGTGTGGAGGGATGTCAGAAGTTGCAGCAAGACATAGATAGGATGCAAGACTGGGCGGAGAAGTGGCAGATGGACTTCAACCCAGATAAGTGTGAAGTGATTCATTTTGGCAGGTCAAATAGGATGGCAGAATGTAATATTAATGGTAGGATTCTTAGCAATGTTGAAGATCAGAAGGATCTTGGGGTCCGGGTTCATAGGACTCTCAAATCAGCTTCGCAGGTAGAGGATGTGGATAAGAAGGTGTATGGCGTACTGGCCTTCATCAATTGAGGAATTGAATTGAGGAGTCAGGGGATAATGCTGCAACTTTGTAAGACCCTGGTCAGACCCCACTTG
The DNA here is from genome assembly GCF_965287045.1 of Carcharhinus amblyrhynchos. NCBI lineage: Eukaryota > Metazoa > Chordata > Chondrichthyes > Carcharhiniformes > Carcharhinidae > Carcharhinus > Carcharhinus amblyrhynchos. The sequence goes on from NC_137327.1 coordinate 139,442,207, forward strand.
GAGTACTGTGCTCAGTTCTGGTCGCCTCATTACAGGAAGAATGTGGAAGCTATTGAGAGAGTGCAGAGGAGATTTACAAGGATGTTGCCTGGATTGTGTTGCATGTCTTATGAGGATAGGTTGAGGGAGCTCGGCCTTTTCTCCTTAGGCCCAATGAGCCCGCGCCGCCATCTTAACAATGTGTTTTTCCTCCTCCACCCTTGACCCGTGTCTATGCTTATGGCACCCCCATTGGAAACCAGATTAAGGGGAGAATAATTTAGGGACAATTTGTTACACCAATCAGCCTAAGAGAACATCTTTGGGGTGTGGGAGGAAACTGGAGCACCCAGAGGAAACCCACGCAACCACAGGGAGAATGCACAAACTCCCACAGACACTGGCCCAAATCTATGTATCTGCACAGCTAGTCACTGAGCTGTTGTGGTGCCCATCTGCTGGTCCAGTTTAAGTGGACGCAAATGACGTGAAGTACTAGACCACTCTCAAAACATCCAAGAGCAGCCCACGCACGACCCACCGTGTGCATGCCCGTTAGACAACAAGGTGGACCGATGCACCTGCGGAGTAAAAGAGAAAAACATCAACACATGTAACAGTTGATTTCCAGGAACATCCCAAGGCTCTGATCCTTATTTAAAACAATCTCCAATAACCCTCCATCCCTATTTCGCTCATGTGTCTATCTAAGTAAACCTTAAACAAGTCCAGCGTGCCTGCGTCCACCACCTTACTTGGCAGTGCATTCCATACCCCCATGACCCTCTGTGTGAAAAACCTCCCTCTAGCATCCAAATTATACCTCTCCCCCCCTCACCTTAAGCCCGTGACCCCTCATGATATTTGTCTCCAATCTGGGAAAAAGCCTGCCACTGTTTACTCTATCTATACCCTTCATTATCTTATAAACCTCTATTAGATCCCCCCTCAATCTCCGTCTTTCTAAGGAGGCCCAATTTACCCAATCTTTCCTCATACCCCAGTCCTTCCATACCAGGCAGCTTCCTGGTAAACCTCCTCTGCACTCTCTCCAGGGTCTCCACGTCCTTCCGGTAGTAAGGTGACCAGAACTGGACGCAGTACTCCAAATGCGGTCTAACCAACGTTCTGTACAACTGCAACATTAGACTCCAGCTCTTGTACTCTAGTCGTATTAACCTGGCTTGTTATTCCACATGGCTTAGAAGACTGATAGATGATGTACTTGTGAGGTTTAAAATGAAAATGGACTCAAGATGATAGATAATGAGAAGTTATTACAGTATTAAGATGGTCCAGGATAAAACTTAGAAACAAGAATCAAGTCATTTAGGAGCATGAAGTGTTTTTTCTTATAAAGGGGTGGGTGATAACCCCCAGGATCTGTTTGCAGGGTCACTGATTGCCTTCCCTGTAGGACTCGTAAAATACGAGCTCCCTGTTGATTGGTGATTACTTTGCCAGCCGGAGCTCACACACCGAGTTCTGCAGTGATTCCTGTGTAAGTCCTGGGTGGTATCACAGGGTGGTAGAATTCTAGAACTCCTTTCCCTGAAAAACTATAAATGCTGGAAAATCGGAAGGTGGAAGATTGAGGTTTTTGTTATAAGTGATCAGTGAATCTGGAAGAAAGATGGATAAATGGAGTTGAGTTACAGAACAGTCTGGCTGGAGAGGCTGAATATTTACACCCGCTCCCATGTCTGTACGTTTCTGTGTAAGGTTAGATAGTTGTCAGAAAGTTGAAGGAGAGACTGTTGGGAATGGGTTAACTGCAACCTTCCATTTTAGACCTAATTTGTATGTTAATTGTTTAATAGTATTCACTGGGGTATATAAAGGGGTTACGGGTGGCACTGGGCGTTGGGTGCTGTATGTGGAGTTGTAAAAAGAGAATAAAGTGGGTTGGTGAAGAAGTGGGACTTCCATTGTGTTTTATTACTGGACTGTGACTGAGAGGGTTAACAGAGAGAGATCGGGGAGTGGGAGGACTGATGCAACAGAAGAACAAGCTGCTATTGGTGGAGGGAGTAGGGAATGAGAAGTGAATCTCTGAGGTTCCAAGACTGCATGCAAGGACATTGAGGGAGGAAGTCAGAGATAGAGAGTGGTGAGGCTCATAGGCTAGTATATTTACTCGGGTGATGATATGGTGGGAAAGGGGAGTGTTCACGCTACAATTTGCATTTTTTGGCCCTGAGATTCCTGCTCAAATTGACAAGCTTGGCTTCCAATCAGATGGTGAGAACTCCAGAGTGGGTCACAGTGCAAAGTTCAAACCATGATCCTGAGCATGTCTGATCATGATCCTTCATGGTCTGATTCTTGACCTCTGAAATGTTTGTACAGATGTAGGGTCAGGGGTATGGTTAATGGACATTAACTTGGAGACCAGTTGGGAAGAATTCCTGTTGATCCTAACCCAGCTCTGCTGTAAATGCCCTTAATTTTTCCCTGATGGTATTATCACATTGTTAGGTTCCCTGAGAGATGGAAAGTCTCACTGGTCACTGTTAAATCCACAAAACAGGCTTTAACACATTTAAAATTACAACCTGCCTACTGGAAGGAAGCGATGGGGAGGTGATGACCCAGTGGTTTTATTACTAGATTATTAATCCAGAAACTCAGCTAATGTTCTGGGGAGCTGGGTTCAAACGCCACAAGGCAGATGGTGAAATTTGAATTCAATAAAAAAAATCTGGAATTAAGAATCCACTGATGACCATGAAACCATTGTCGATTATAGGAAAAACCCATCTGGTTCACCATGTCCTTTAGGAAAGGAAATTGCCGTCCTTTCCCAGTTTAGCCTACATGTGACTCCAGAGCACAGCAATGTGATTGACACACAACTGCTCTCCAAGGGCAACTAGCGATGGGCAATAAATGCTGGCCCAGCCTGGGACATCCACATTCCATGATCGAATTTAAAGAAAGGAAGAGGATTGGCTTGTCCGACACTTTGTAAAGCCCGGAAGCTAGCAGGTTGGAGCTGGTTTGGAAATTTCCCAGATTTCTATCTGTCCTTCCTTGCTTCCACATCCAATCCCACATGGTCATACCATAAAGTCAGTTCCCTTGGATACAGGAAGCTAATGGATGGTGACAAGGATGAGGTTGGTGGGATTGCAGTCCTGATTGGACATGAACTACACAAGAAATAAAGCTGCAGAATATTTCATAGATTTCATAGAATCCTACAGTGCAGAAGGGGGCCATTCAGCCCATCGAGTCTGCGCCAACCACAATCCCACCCTGGCCTATCCTCATACATTTACCCTCGCTAATCCCCCTGCCACTAAGGGACAATTTAGCACAGCCAATCCACCTAACCCGCACATCTTTGGAGTGTGGCAGGAAACCAGAGCACCCGGAGGAAACCCATGAAGACATGGGGAGAATGTGCAAACTCCACACAGACACTGACCCAAGCCGGGAATCGAACCCGATTCCCTGGCACTGTGAGGCAGCAGTGCTAACCACTGTGCCACAATGCCACCCCTTAAAGTTTTACCGTAAATTAGCAATGAATGTAGATAACGATGCAAACAAAAGTGACCTCAATACTGAGAATGTTTATGGAAAGCTCCCTATGGATATCCGTGAAGCTTAGCAACCGTCAGAATGTCATGCTCATAATCAAAATTAGAGGGATAAATAAAGCCATTGGACACCATTCTATATATATGAGGTAATGCAGTATCTTTGCTTAAGGGCTTGAAACTCAACAACACTTGTAATTACTTTCATATTGTTTTTAGCGAATGGAAACTGTGAGCTATAGTTTAAAGGTGAGGGATGAAAATTTCAGCTTTTCTTGTGAAATATTTTAAGAAGCTTCTCTTGTTTTTTATTATTCATTCATGATGTGTGATCAGAACTGACTGGCCAGTATTTATTACCTGCCTCTAGTTGCCCTTGAGAAGGTGGCTGTGAGCTGTCTTCTTCAACCACTGCGGTCCATGTGGTGTAGGTACACACACAGTGCTGTTAGGGAGGATTTTGACCCAGCAGCAACAAAGGAATGAGGCCAATGTTTTGTATCGACTTTTCCGATCTGCGTTTGGAGAGTTGCCTAAAAAAAAGCTTTGGGTAATTGTGTTGCTGACAGCTTGGCATTAGACATGTAACTGATAGACTCTCGCAGTCAATGCCCTCCTTTAACCTGCAGCCTTTCCAAAACCTTTCCAAACCAGTCCTTTCGCTAATAACTTACCAGTAACGGTGAGTTTTATCAGTCACAGCCCCTGGGCACGTTCCGCTCTGGTTTAACTATTCATATCAAAGTGCTGCATTGGTTGAAAGTTTGAGGAATTTATATTCAAGGCAATGACTAACTCAGTGCCTGTGTAAGTGGCCAGCAGGTACATCGGTACAGGTACAAATGTAAACTGTGAAGGATGGAGGGCAGAGGTTGATCCCAGGAATTTTTAATTGGTCCAAATGTCGCGGGTAGCAGTAATCACCATCGGATTGTTGCTGTGACTGGAAATTCCTGAATTGACGCTGTTGTGTATTTATACAGGAGTCCCGAGCCTGGCTTCCACAGGAATGCACAACACAGCCTTCATTAGAAAACTCAAAACACACCCTCTTTTACAGCACTGCCTAAGGTTAAGGGTCCTGCGAGAATGCACATGAATGGGTGGGTGGCTAATTGAATGAATAGGTAGAGAGGAAGGTGGGGTGTGTAAGTGGGTGACGGGTGGGTGGGTGAGTAGGGAGTTGGTGTGTGAGGTGGGTGGGTAGGAGAAGCTAGATGGATAAGCGGGGGAAGTAAGCAGGTAAATAGGTGAGGTGGATAGTGAATGAGGAAGTTGGGTTGGGGGTGGTGATGGAGAAGGGGCAGTCAGATTGGGAGGTAGTCAGGGTTCAGGGGAGGGTAGTCAGGTCGGGACACAGTCAGGGTTTAGGTGGTAGGGGTAGGGGTTGGGGTGGGTGGTTAGGTCAGGCTGGAGGATAGTCGGGGAGGTTCGGGGGGGGTATCGATGGGGTCAGTGATCAATGTGAGTGATGGGGTGGGGTAGTTCTGAAGTTACCCAGGTGTAGTCTATGTTTTAATCTGTCTAACATTTCCTGGGTAAGTGTCCAGTTAAATAATTTGAAACTGTTTGAAATCTTGGACTATTGGTCAGGGACAGTGACATTCACTGTGGGTCTCAGAGGAGGGAAATTACTGATCCAAAAGTGAAACTTCCCACACAACTCCCACATCAGGACTCCTGCAAGGTCTTGACGCTCATTTTACTCGTATTTCTGATCTCTAACAATCCAGGGATTGGAAGATTTGACCCATTATTTTTAGCACAGAAGAGCAACCTAAAGACCTGACGTGTCCAATGAGAGACAATAAGATACAACCTCTGCACTGGGAAATGGTAAAACTGTCAATACAAAACTATTTCCTGTTGAGATTACAGGAGAGAGATAAGGGTGAGGTTTATTTCAGCTGCTTCTCATAAGTAAAAAGTGAGTTTTTAAATTAAGTTGTGCCTACCAATGCTATTTTTAAAATCACAGAATTGTTATATCACAGAGAAAGGCCATTTGGCCCATTGTGTCTACATCAGCTCTCCAAATGAGTGCTCTGACCTAGTGCTATTCTCTCACTTTTCCCTCATATGCCTGTATGTTATTTCTATTTAAATAATCTTCTAATGTCTCGATTGAAACTGCACCCATCACACTTCCAGTCAGAACATTCAAAACTCAAACCGCTTGCTGTGCTAAGAAGCTTTGTCTCACCTCACATTTTCTCTTTTAGAACATAGAACATTACAGCACAAACAGGCCCTTCGGCCCACGAGTTGTGCCGATCACATCAACACCTACCAACCTACAGACCTATCTATAACCCTCAATCTCATTAAACCCCATATACTCATCCAGAAGTCTTTTAAAAGACCCCAGCGAGTTCGCCTCCACCACCACTGACGGCAGCCGATTCCATTCACTCACCACCCTCTGAGTGAAAAACTTACCCCTAACATCACTTCTGAACCTCCCTCCCCGCACCTTAAATCTGTGCCCTCTCGTAGCAACCATTTCAACCCGGGGAAATAGCCTCTGAGAGTCCACCCTATCTATTCCTCTCAACATTTTATAAACTTCTATCAGGTCGCCTCTCAACCTTCATCTCTCCAGGGAAGAGTCCCAGCTCCCTCAACCTAACTTCATAAGGCATGCCTCCCAGTCCAGGCAACATCCTTGTAAATCTCCTCTGTACCCTCTCAATAGCTTCTACATCTTTCCTATAGTGAGGCGACCAGAACTGCACACAGTACTCTAAATGAGGCCTGACAAGGGTCTTATAAAGTTGCAGCATTACCTCCCGACTCCTAAACTCAATCCCTCGATTAATGAAGGCCAGTACACCATACGCCTTCTTGACCACCTCCTCCACCTGCGAGGCCGATTTAAGAGTCCTGTGGACCCGGACCCCAAGATCCTTCTGCTCCTCAACACTACTCAGACTTCTGCCCTTGATAGTGTACTCGTTCATCCCGTTGGTTCTGCCAAAATGGACGACTACACATTTATCTGCGTTGAAGTCCATCTGCCACTTCTCCGCCCAGTCCTGCATCCTATCTATGTCCTGCTGCAACTTTTGCCATCCTTCCAGACCATCCACAACACGACCAACCTTCGTGTCATCAGCGAACTTACTTACCCATCCCTCCACTTCCTCATCCAGGTCATTTATGAAAATGACAAACAACAAGGGTCCCAGAACAGATCCTTGAGGCACTCCGCTGGTGACTGACCTCCATTCAGAAAAAGCCCCATCCACAACCACTCTCTGCCTTCTGCAGGCAAGCCAGTTCTGGATCCACAAGGCCAAAGGCCCTTGGATCCCATGGCCTCTCACCTTCTCAAGAAGTCTTGCATGGGGGACCTTATCAAACGCCTTGCTGAAGTCCATGTACACCACGTCCACGGCACTTCCTTCGTCAATGTGTTCAGTCACATTATCGAAGAACTCAACTAGGCTCGTAAGGCACGACCTGCCCTTGACAAATCCATGCTGACTATTCCTGATCATGTCAAACCTCTCCAAATGTTCGTAAATCTTGTCCCTCAGAAGCCTCTCCATCAGCTTACCAACCACTGAGGTTAGACTCACCGGTCGGTAATTTCCCGGGCTATCTCTGTTCCCTTTCTTGAAAATAGGAACTACATCCGCGATCCTCCAATCCTCTGGAACCTCTCCTGTCTCCATTGACGACGCAAAGATCATCGCCAGGGGCTCTGCAATCTCTTCCCTCGCCTCCCACAGTATCCTGGGGTACATCCCATCTGGTCCCGGCGACTTATCTACCTTGATGGAATTCAAAAGTTCCAACACATCCTCCTCCTTAATATTCACGTACTCAATCCTTTCCATCTGCTGGAAATCCATAACAAAATCTCCCAGATCGGCTTCCACCGTGAATACTGAGGCAAAGTACTCGTTAAGCACCTCTGCCATTTCTTCTGGTTCCACACAAACCTTTCCCCCCTCACCTTTTATAGGTCCTATCCCTTCTCTTCTTATCCTTTTACCTTTCACATATTTATAGAAGGCCTTGGGATTCTCCTTAATCTTACCCGCCAAGGTCTTCTCATGACCCCTTCTGGCTCTCCTAATTTCCCTTTTAAGTTCCTTCCTACAGTCCTTATACTCCTCAAGATCCTTAACCTCTCCTAATTCCCTGAACCTCTTGTACACCTTCCCTTTCCTCCTGACTAGGTTCAACACAGCCTTTGTGCACCACGGTTCCCTCGACCTACCAGAACCCCCTTGTCTCATCGGAACGTTGTCATTCAGAGCTCCAGACAAACATTCCTTGAATATCTGCCACCTTCCTTCAGTACTTTTCCCTAAGAACGCCTCCTTCCAGTTTATTTGTCCAAGTAACTTCCTGACTTCTTTGTATCTCCCCTTACCCCAGACAAACACCTTCCTAGCCTGCCTGATCCTATCTCGTTCCAACGCAATTGTGAAGGAGATAGAATTATGGTCACCATTTCCAAGATGCTCTCCTACCGAAAGATCCATCACCTGCCCTGGTTCATTTGCCAGTACCAGGTCAAGTACAGCCTCTCCCCTCGTAGGCTTGTCCACATACTGCGTCAGGAAACCTTCCTGAACACACCTAACAAACTCCTCCCCATCCAAACCCCTTACCCTAGGGATATTCCAGTCGATGTTTGGGAAATTGAAGTCTCCCATCACGACAACTCTGTTATTAAAACATCTCTCCAGAATCTGTTTCCCTATTTTCACTTCAACTTCCCTGTCACTATTGGGCGGCCTATAGAATACACCCAGCAAAGTTTTCGACCCTTTGCTGTTTGTAACTTCCACCCACAGAGATTCTGTAGACAATCCCTCCACGACATCCTCTTTCTCTGTAGCCATGACACTATCCCTGATCAACAGTGCCACTCCACCACCCCTTCTGCCACCCTCCCTGTCCTTCCTGAAGCACCTGAAGCCTGGCACCTGAAGTACCCAGTCCTGTCCCTGAGACATCCAAGTCTCCGTAATGGCCACCACATCACATTCCCAAGCAGCAATCCACGCCCTAAGCTCATCTACCTTATTCACTATACTCCTTGCATTAAAATATATACACTTCAGCCCCTCAGTCTGGGCATTTCCCTTCTCCACCCCCTGTCTAACCTCCCTCTCATACTGCCTGCAGTCCTCCCCTACCTGGGAGCGAACCTCCTCCGTCCCAGTCTCCCCATCACAGTTCCCTCCCCCCATCCTTTCTAGTTTAAAGTCCCCCCAGTAGCCTTAGCCAGTCTTCCCGCCAAGATACTAGTCCCCCTGGGATTTAAGTGCCACCCGTCCTTACTATACAGGTCCCACCTACCCCTAAAGAGGTCCCAGTGATCTAGGAACCGAAATCCCTGCCCTCTACACCAGTCCCTCAGCCACGCATTCACCCTCCACCTCATTTCATTTCTTCCCTCATTCTCCCGTGGCACAGGCAGCAATCCTGAGATTACTACCTTCGCTTTTCTCTTCCTCAGCTGCCTACCCAGTTCCCTATAGTCCCTTTTCACGACTGCCTCCCTCTTCTTACCTACGTCAGTAGTACCTACATGTACTACAACCTCTGGTTCCTCACCCTCCCCTTTCAGGATGTCTGGGACCCGCCCAGAGACATCCCGGATCCCAGCCCCAGGGAGACAAACCACCATCCGCGACTCCCTTCTACGTCCACAAAAACGCCTGTCCGCCCCCCTCACTGTGGAGTCCCCTATTAAAACTACCTTTCTGCTTCCCCTTTTGATTTTTTGGCTCACTGGCTCAGCTCCAGAGACCTGGCCACCGCTTCCTCCCTCAGATGAGCTGTCCCCCCCAGTAGTACTCAGGCCGGAGTACTTATTTTGAAGGGGGACATCCACCGGAGTGCTCTCCATCACCCGTGTTTTCCCCTTCCTAATAGTTACCCAAGTGCCCTCATCCCGTTGCCCTGGTGTGACTACTTGTTTATAGCTCCTTTCTATAACCTCCTCACTCTCCCTAACGAGCCGAAGGTCCTCGAGCTGCATTTGCAGCTCCTTAACCTGGTTTCGTAGGGTCTGCAGCTCCACACACCGAGCACAGGTGTGGATGTCTGGTAGACCAGGAGCTTCCAAGACCTCCCACATGTTGCATTGGCAGCAACACACAGGTCTCACACTCATACTTACCCCTTATAGTAACCCAAAGTAAAAAAAAAACTTATAACTTACCTTATCTCTTGGCCCTGTGAGCCAAAGCCCTTACAGCACACACAAAAACAAAAGCAGTCTTACCTGCTCTCAGACAGATCCCCTCCAGTCTAATTTATAGTACAGTGGAAAAAAAACTTGACCCGAGTGCCCTCGTGACTACTTCCGGGGTCAAACCGGGGTCAAACTTAAAACAATCAAAAAAAAAACCCCACTAAACTCACTGAACAAAGTTAGTTTTTAAAAGAAGGAAAAAGTCGCTGTACTCACCCACAAGCTCTCCACTCGCAAATCGCAGCCTCTCTTCAGTGCTCCCACGGAACAATAATTTTACAAATCATTAAATCTGTGCCCTTTCATTCTTGATCCTTTTATGAGTGGGAACAGTTCCTCACTATCTACTTTCTCCAGCCATCTCATGAACACCTCTTAAATCTCCTCCACCACCTTCTCTCAAAAGGAGAATAGTCCCAATCTATTCTCATCACTGATGTTTTTCATGCACTCTCCAGTGCATTCACATCCTTCCTACAGTGTGGTATTCAAAGATGAACACAATATTCCAGCTGAGATCTAATGAGTTTCTTGTTAAGTTCAGCACAACCTCCTTGTCCTTGCACTCTATGTCCCTACTGAAAGCTCAGAATACTATCTACTTTATTAACTGCTTTCTCCTCCTGTTCTACTGCCTTCATTGATAGAAAACAGTGAGTAATTACTGTTGCCTAAGCCAAATGTTGCCAGTTCCCTGCTATCGAGATTTCACTAACCAGGGTGAAACCGCTTCCTGAAACTCAAACTTCTGAAATGTAGAGACCCACAAAGTACAACAAGGGAGATAAACAGATGAATGCTTAAGGGCTCTATAAACTGATTTTATTTCAACTTGATTGACTCCCAGATGAGTTTGTTAAACAATTGCCCACCAGTATCTCATTGCTAAATTTCAGAGTCTTAAATAACAGTAGTAATTATAATACAGCCTTTCAAACTATCATTATTCTGTTACAAGATCTTTAAATTGTATCAATTTGCATTTCATATATTTAAAATCTCAGACTGATTATGAAAAATGTGACCATTTCAAATCTCCTTTCCCAGTCCTGCTTCATACAATAAGGTGAGATGCCAAGGAAATCTAACTCCACAAAACTGCTCCATCATTGAAATCATTGCTGTTTGAATCCTCAATCAATCTAAGCCTGTAGAAAGGGTCAGGTGAATAGTTAATTAATGGAATAAGATGGACTCTTGCCAGTCCTTATTGAGGTTTACTGCAGAGAATCCTGTTTAATAAACTTTCCAGGTGACTTTAATATGCAAAGCTGCCAGATGAAGGATTCTGAGGCACAGTCTCATCGGAACACACCAGAATGCTAATCTGGGATGTCATTTCAGCTGTAATGGGAATATTCCACAAACTTCACCACTTATCTAAATGTGTTGTTAAAAAAAAGCACATGAGAGTTCAAAGCTGTGACAGTTTGAGAATTTGAACCCAGTCTTAACGAGGCAGGAATTGAAAAGCTGAGATGAGTGACAATAAAGCAGTAAGATTGTTCTAAATACCCAATTGAGTCTGGAATGTTCTTTAGGGAAGTGAATTTGTCCACGTGACCCAGTCTGGTCCACATGTGACTCCAGTCCCATGCAGCATTATTGACTCTGAACTGCCCTCTGATGTGGCCCAGGAAACCATTCATATCAGCAGCTTCCCCAGGGCATCTAGGAAGGGGCAAGAAATGCCATCCATGCCAGTGATACCTACATCCCAGAAAATGGACAATAAATAATCACAAAATTAATTTTTTTCAGTTTATTTATGAGTGTCACAAGGTGGCTTATAGAAATAGAACATTACATAGAACATAGAAATAGAACATTACAGCACAGAACAGGCCCTTCAGCCCTCAATGTTGTGCTGACCTATGTCCAATCCCAAGATCAAGCTATCCCACTCCCTATCATTCTGGAGTACCCCATGTGCCTATCCAATAACCGTTTGAAAGTTCCTAAAGTGTCCAACTCCACTATCACAGCAGGCAGTCTATTCCACACCCCAACCACTCTCTGAGTAAAGAATCTACCTCGGACATCCCTCCTATATCTCCCACCATCAACCTTATAGTTATGCCCTCTGGTAACAGCTACATCCACCCAAGGAAATAGTCTCTGCACCTCCACTCTATCTATCCCCCTCATCATCTTATAAACCTCTGATAAGTCACCTCTCATCCTCCTCCGCTCTAAAGAGAAAAGCCCCAACTCCCTCAACCTTACATTAACACTGAACAAATAACGAAGAACTAAGATCATTACAGCACAGGAACAGGCCCTTCGGCCCTCCAAGCCTGCACCGACCATATTGCCTGCCTTAACTAAAACCCCCTAAGGTTCTGGGGACCATATCCCTCTATTCCCATCTCATCCATGTACTTGTCAAGACACCCCTTAAAAAAGTCACTACTGAATCCGCTTCCACTACCTCCCCCGGCAACAAGTTTCAGGCACCCACCACATTGTTAAAAAAATCTGCCTTGTACATCTCTTTTAAAACTTGCCCTTTGCACCTTAAACCTGTGCCCCCAGTAATTGATTCTTCCACCCTGGGAAAAAGCTTCTGACTATCCACTCTGTCTGTGCCCCTCATAATCTTGTAGATTTCTATCAGGTCTCCCCTCAACCTCCGTCGCTCCAGTGAGAACAAACCAAATTTCTCCAACCTCTCCTCATAGCCAATGCCCTCCGTACCAGGGCAACATCCTGGTAAATCTTTTCTGTACCCTCTCCAAAGCCTCCACATCCTTCTGGTAGCGTGGTGACCAGAATTGAACACTATTTCCAAGTGCGGCCTAAGGTTCTATAAAGCTGCAACATGACTTGCCAATTTTTAAACTCAATACCCCTGCCAATGAAGGTAAGCATGCCGTATGCCTTCTTGACTACCTTCTCCACCTGCATTGCCACTTTCACTTACCTGTGTACCTGTACACCCAGATCCCTCTGCCTATCAATACTGCTAAGGGTTCTGCCATTTACTGTATATTTCCTATCTGTATTAGACCTTCCAAAATGCATTATCTCACATTTGTCCGGATTAAACTCCATCTGCCATCTCTCTGCCCAAGTCTCCAACTGATCTATATCCTGCTGTATCCTCTGATGCTCCTCATTGCTTTCCGCAAATCCACCAACCTTTGTGTCGTCCGCAAACTTACTAATCAATCCAGTTACATTTTCTTCCAAATCATTTATATATATTACAAACAGCAAAGGTTCCAGCACTGATCCCTGAGGGACACCACTTGTCACAGCCCTCCATTCAGAAACACACCCTTCCACTGCTACCCTCTGTTTTCTGTGACTGAGTCAGTTTTGTATCCACATTGCCAGTTCACCTCTGATCCCATGCGACTTCACCTTCTTCACCAGTTTGCCATGAGGGACCTTGTCAAAGGCTTTACTGAAGTCCACGTAAACGACATCCACTGCTTTACCCTCATCAATCATCTTGGTCACTTCCTCGAAAAACTCAATCAAGTTTGTGAGACACGACCTCCCCTTCACAAAACCATGTTGTCTCTCACTAATACGTCCACTTATTTCCAAGTGGGAATAAATCCTGTTGCTAAGAATCTTCTCCAATAATTTCCCTACCACTGATGTAAGGCTCACCGGCCTGTAATTACCTGGATTATTCTTGCTACCCTTCTTAAACAAAGGAACAACATTGACTATTCTCCAATCCTCTGGGACCTCCCCTGTATGATGTGGAGATGCCGGCGTTGGACTGGGGTAAACACAGTAAGAAGTCTCACAATACCAGGTTAACTATTTGGTAGTAAACACCACAAGCTTTCAGGCCAGAGCCTCCCTGTACCCCTCCTGTAACCAGTGAGGATACAAAGATTTCTCTCAAAGCCCCAGCAATTTCCTCCTTTGCCTCTGTCAGTATTTTGGGATATATCCCATCAGGCCCTGGGGACCTGTCTACTTTGATGTTTCTCAAGAACCCCAACACCTCCTCCTTTTTGATCTCAACATGACTCAAACTATCTACACATCCATTCCCAGACTCATCACCCACCAAATCCTTCTCTTTGGTGAATACTGACTCAAAGTACTCATTTAATACCTCACACATTTCCTCCGGCTCCATGCATAGATTCCCTTCATTGTCCTTGAGTTGGCCATTCCTTTCCCTGGCTACACTCTCGCTCTTTATATATGTATAAAAAGCCTTGGGATTTTCATTAATCCTGCCGGCCAATGATTTTTCGTCACCCCTTTTAGCCCTCCTTACTCCTTGCTTAAGTTTATTTCTTCTTTCCTTGTATTCCATACTTGCTTCGTGTGTTCCCAGCCTCCAGCCTTCACAAATGCTTCCTTTTTCTCTTTGACTAGACTCACAATATCTCTCATTATCCAAGATTCCCAAAACTTGCCATACTTATCCTTCACCCTTACAGGAATGTGTCAGTCCTGAGTCCCTATCAACTTACATTTGAAAGCCTCCCACATGCTAGATGTTGATTTGCCCTCAAACATCTGCCCCCAATCTACATTCTTCAGTTCCTGCTTAATATTGTTATAATTAGCCTTCTCCCAGTTTAGCACCTTAACTTGAGGACTTAACTTTATCCATCAGTACCTTAAAACTTACTGAATTGTGGTCACTGTTCCCGAGCTGCTCCCCTACTGAAATATCAACCACCTGTCTGGGCTCATTCCTCATTCCAGGGAGTAATCCTGAGATTACAACCCTAGAAGTCCTGCTTTTTAACTTTCTACATAACTCCCTAACCTGCTGCTGCAGGACCTCATCATTGCAATGAAGTTAGTATGAAAATCCTCTAGTCACCACACTCCAGCACCTGTTTGGGTACACTGAGGGAGAGTTTAGCATGGCTAATGCAACTAACCAGCACGTTTTTTGGATTGTGGGAGGAAACCTACACAGACAAGGGAGAACATGCAGATTCCATACAGGCAATGACCCAAGCTAGGAATTGAACCCAGGTCACTGGCACTGTGAGGCAGCAGTGCTAACCACTGTGCCATCATGCCACCCAGTACCAGCTTTATAGAGGCTAGCACAGACAGAATATTTGTTTTATTGGCAAGTTGCACAGGTGTTGGCAGAGAGACTCAGAGCAGGGCAGTCGAGAGGGTCACACAGCCTGCCTGCCCAAAGTTGGTCATTTTCAACTCATGGCCCAATTTAAATTGCATTGATCAGGTTGACAGAAGGGCAGAAATATTTTTGTAAGCACAAGGACTAAAAGCTTTTTAAATAACTTTAATGTGGCCTCCAGGGAACACTTTGAAGACAGTAATTGACCACCCAACACCAGGCACAACTGGACTATAAGATTATAAAAATTTTATATAAACCAAAATTAATGGGGTTCATGGGTTTGCAATAACCCACTAATCGTATCCATCCCAGGCTCTAAGGACTTACCAAGTGGCAAAAAAAACCACTTTTAATGATGAAGTCAGAAAGTTTATTAGCCATTAAAAAGGTAACAAGTCAGAAAGTAAAAGCAAGGGGTCAGTTCATCACCATTTGCAATAATTCACAGTAAGAGGAGAAAGTTTAACTTTAGCAATTTAACAGAGTTCTCACCACCTTTCTCAGACCAAATCATGAAGTGATGTCACCAAAAAAAACTTTCAACAAAATTCTCACAATTCCCTTGCATTGAGAGGCAGCAATTAAATTGTTTTGTCTGGAATGAACTCTGAATGATGTTACAGTATAAATGGCCCTTTATAAAACTTCCATCCTACCTGATTACTGGCCGCCTTTTCTATCTCTGTTCTTGCCAACTTCCAATTATTGGACACAACTCCTGGGAGCTCCATGGGATCAGACTGCTGACCAGCATTGTAATCCAACAAGCCCCACATCAAAAGTGACCTCAATGTGAACCTCCATCGCCACATTCTGAGCTGAATTTCCCTGACTGGATGGGTATCTGTGGACATGCCAGGTTTAAAGAGCAAAAATGCAGCGTGCTGGGAAATTGGCAGGAAGCCACTCAATAACCCGAGCACAATTGTTACTGTGCGAGAGATGGGTGCGTCTGATATTTATAACTGCAGGAAAGCAATTGGGTTCAGTTTTAACTGTGGATTTTCAGGATACAGGTTACTGGGCTTCCCAAAAAGGGCCAGATAAAACCAGGGGATGGTGGAAGTGAGCAGTGATTGGACGTGCTGGGAAGCCTTTGAATGTTCAGATCTGACAGTTGTTCCTTTATCAAAGTGAAAGGCCATTTGTCCTGAGGGTGCGCTTCCATCGCTTTGGAGGTGGTTTCCAAACTTGTGGAGGTCATTTCTAACACCTCGGAGCTGTGTCTCTGATTTACACTCCCCAGATTCACAACAATTTGGGAGCTGTTTACGCAGCTCTACCTTGGACTCTGCTGATGAAAACATGTGGAACATCACCAATCACACCAGCAGCAATGTGAGAAACAGGAACTTTCTCCTTTACTACCTACTGCTTTACAGGGCAGAGGAGGCAAGGACTCCTGGTCAGAGGAGGTGATACCCCAACACATGGTACACAAACACACTCGAAGACACTGTCAGATCAGCAGGCTCAGATTTCCCTGTCTGGTGATTGCTGACATTTGTTATCACCTGGAAGAAAACCTCCTGCCAAAGGACAGCTGGGTACACATTGCCGCAAGCTGCCAATACCACCCCCACCTGAATTCCTTCATCTCCAGCTCCTTCCAGGAACCTATGGAGGCTCCTTCTTACTGCTCTGTCTAATGTCAGAATGGTCTGTTGCCAACTCCACTCCCTCAACTGGTGCTGCTCTGTTCAATTGGGTTTCCACTGTCAATCTCTGCTGTCCAGGTGGTGTGAGCACCAGATACCCCTCTCAGGATTCCAACCCCTCACTGGTGAGAAACAATTGCCTCTTGGCAGCAGCAATGGCAACTTTTGGCCACTGACTGAGCAGCGTAGCATGATAGTCTATCTTTCCAAAGAGTTACGCAATGTCTCCATCAGCCCTGAAGGTTCTCTGCTGTATGAATGCCAGGTTCACTCTGACTTGTGCCAGACACTATGGGCAAGATTTTACAGCCTTGTTCATCTTAAAACTGTAACGTCCTCCCCGAGGTTAACAGACCTTTCCATGGTCTGCCCCTCATCCCATTCCCATGGCGGATGAGTGGGTAAAATTCCAGCCCATGTGTTCCCCCTGCCCACTAACTGAAAAACAAAGGCACTTAATTCGAGGGTCCAGACTCCACCCACCTCATGCCTTCCCATTGAAAATTACATCATATTCCAAAGTCAGTGGGATCCGGTGCCACCCTCCGAGGATGCGCTTTGTCCTTGTCCTTGTCCATTCCCATTCCCACCAGCAATTGAAAATCCAGCCCCAGACTTTTTGTATTGGACAAGTCCAAATCCCATCGTACTTTGATTGCTGCCAAGCATGATGGTAAATTAAGAATAATTTTAGTCTGAGTCAACTCAAAGGAAATTGCAACATTTGTAAACGTGTTATTATTGGTCAATTTTTTTTTACAGAACAGACATTTATTTGGGTTCTGAAATCCTAATTTAGAACTCCCATCATTCTCCAGGCTAACGTCTGCAGGTTCAAGTTACTTTCTGGGTGAGTGCTGTTAAAATTGGTTTGACAAATTGGTTTAAATCTTAGCATTGTATAGCAATTAATTTACACTGACGGCCTCTTGCTGTAACGGTCAGTTTATACCCTCAGTATAATGGTAACATGATGCTTATTCTGCAGTTAGAGAGAAAGATAAGGGAAGAACAACATTTAGATGGATTGAAAGTAGCCAGCTGCGTTTACATGGTATTGACAAATCTTTTCTGAACTTATTAAAGAATTAAGTTTGTGGCAGCGATTAGTTATTCGCTTTTGGCTTCACCGAAGTACCAGGATGTCTCAAAATTAATACTTTGAGAAAGGGAGATCTATGTTTGCAATAGCGTTTCAAACCACATCACATACAAGGTAAAACTTTCGCTAAACCAAACTGAGATAATGGCCTGCATTACTCACTCAAGCCCTGAAGTGGGGCTTGAGCCCATCCCTTTCCAACTCAAAGATATAATGTAACCAACTGGAAAAAGCTGCCTTTTGATACAATATGAGCACAGGTGAATCGACTGCAGTGGTTACCTTGCCCATCTTGAGGACCAGATCAAAAGAAGGGACAACATTGACTTCTTGAGGTGGTAGTTCCGATCTCCAGCTGTAACCCCCGAACTTTACGTTGATCATCTCTGAAAATCATGATGGGAGATGTGGAAATTACTACTAGGAATCTGTGTCAATGGGAGAGATAGTATTTGGCAATTAATTCTATATGTATTTGCAATGGAGTCAATAGCTACCAAAAAACAGGACAATAGGAGGTTTGGATTACATCAGTTTTATTCCATGAATCACAGTATTTTGCATTGATGTGACATGTTTGCAGGATTGAAACATTGGAAGATACATGGGCCAGAATTCTATGCTGACTTGCTGTCCGCCTGGTAGGTTCTGAAGTTGGGGAGGGTGAGGTTACATGGACAGGATTCCCTTAGGGATCCCACCTGCCCCCGCTGGCCCCGACCTGGTAGTGATTTTACACTGTGGCAGGCAAGGCCTCAAGTGGCCACTTAAGGGCTGTTTCCCACCCAACCTCAATTTTTAAATTTGTCCCCGTTTGAGCCCCAAAGCATTCTCGACCCTTCCCACTCAGGGGCTCCTGCTATTTATCCTGTCCTTTGGTTCCTGGGATTTAGTGCTTGGCAGTTCACTGCTGTGTCTTTTCTGGCAAATGCAATGCTGTGCATGGAGTGACAGGAGAGGTACTAGCCAATCTGATTGGCTGGCAGATTTCCAAGGATGGATTCCTCTTGAGTGAGGGGCGGATGTCCCACTTTATGGCTATCAGCGCTTGTTAGAGTGTAATATGGTATCAGGCTCTCAATTCATTACATTCATTTGATTCTTCCCAAATTCCTTCTTTTTCATGAACCTTTTGAGGTAAAACATGGATCTATATGTACAAACCTTATCTTTCTACTAGCAAACATCTTAAACAAAATGTGCCAGGGACATTTTCACCACTCTTCCTGGTAACCACTTAAACTGTGAGTGATGATGTCCTTTCACTTTAACCTTCTGGTTCGACTTCATACACCCTAGTTATGGCTGTAACACTACATTCTGCACTATCTCATTTCCTTCCTTGTGGTGTATATGGATTTTAGTAAGGCGTTTGATAAGGTTCACCATGGTAGGCTTCTGCAGAAAATGCAGATGTATGGGATTGGGGGTGATCTAGGTAATTGGATCAGGAATTGGCTAGCAGATAGGAGACAGAGGGTGGTGGTTGATGGTAAATATTCGTCATGGAGTTCGGTTACGAGTGGTGTGCCTCAGGGATCTGTTTTGGGGCCACTGCTGTTTGTAATTTTTATTAATGATCTGGATGAGGGTATAGTTGGGTGGATTAGTAAGTTTGCTGATGACACCAAAGTCGGAGGTGTGGTAGATTGTGAGGAAGGGTGTCATAGTTTGCAGGGTGACTTAGAAAGGTTGCAGAGCTGGGCCGCGAGGTGGCGGATGGAGTTTAATGCGGAGAAGTGTGAGGTAATTCATTTCGGTAGGAATAACAGATGTGTTGAGTATAGGGCTAACGGGAGGACTTTGAATAGTGTGGAGGAGCAGAGGGATCTAGGTGTATGTGTACATAGATCCCTGAAAGTTGGGAATCAAGTAGATAAGGTTGTTAAGAAGGCATACGGTGTCTTGGCGTTTATTGGTAGGGGGATTGAATTTAGGAGTCGCAGCGTCATGTTGCAACTGTACACAACTCTGGTGCGGCCGCACTTGGAGTATTGTGTGCAGTTCTGGTCCCCACATTACAGGAAGGATGTAGAGGCTTTGGAGAGGGTGCAGAGGAGGTTTACCAGGATGTTGCCTGGTATGGAGGGGAGATCCTATGAGGAGAGACTGAGAGATTTGGGGTTGTTTTCGCTGGAAAGAAGGCGGCTAAGAGGGGACCTTATTGAAACATATAAGATGATTAGAGGTTTAGACAGGGTGGATAGTGATAGCCTTTTTCCTAGGATGGAGAAAGCTAGCACGAGGGGGCACGGCTTTAAATTAAGGGGGGGTAGTTATAGGACTGATGTCAGGGGTAGGTTCTTTACCCAGAGGGTGGTGAGGGACTGGAATGCCCTGCCAGCTGCAGTTGTAAATGCGCCTAGTTTGGGGGCATTTAAGAGATCTGTGGATAAGTTTATGGACGAAATGGGATTGGTTTAGATTAGTGGGTTAGTGTTTTTTTTTAAAAGCTGGTCGGCGCAACATCGTGGGCCGAAGGGCCTGTTCTGCGCTGTAATGTTCTATGTTCTATGTTCTCTATGAACGGTATGCTTTGACTGTACAGCGCACAGCAAACAATACTTTTCACTGTATGTTAATACATGTGACAATAATAAATCATAGCAAATCAAAACTTCCTCCAGCCCCTTCCAGCATTTTCCCAACTACAGACATTAAGCTAACCGGCCTATAGTTACCCACCTTTTGTCTGCTACCTTTTTTAAACAGCAGCGTAACATTAGCTGTTGTCCAATCCGCTGGCACTTCCCCAGGGTCCAGCAAATTTTGATAAATAATTACTAACGCATCTGCTATTACTTCTGCCATTTCTTTCAGAACTCTGGGATCGCATTCCATCTGGTCCCGGGGACTTGTCTACCTTCAGTCCCGTTAGTCTACCAAGCACTACCTCTCTAGTGACAGTAATTGTATTAAGGACGTCATCTCCTACCAACTTCAGCTGGCCTTCTGCCAATAGCAGTGTGATGTCAGTAATGGCAGGTAAGCAAAAAATTAATCAGTTTGTGATTCAGTGACACCTGGGAGCGGGTGTTTATGATCTTGTTCGAGTGAGACCGGAAAATCCCTCCCAAAGTGAACGGACATTCCCATCATCTGCCCCCTCGCTTGCTCAGATTCTGTGGTGGGCGGGTGGTAGAATTCTGGCACTGATTTTTTATTTCCTCGGGGTCTGAATATTATTGAACATTTCTAGTTGCCCTAGGGAAAGTGGCATTGAGCCACCAATCCATCACGTAAACCAGCCTCCCATCCATTGGCTCTGTCCACACTTCCAACTGCTTTGGCAAAGCAGCCGGCATAATCAAGGACCCCACACACCCTGGACATTCTCTCTTCCACCTTCTTCCTTCGGGAAAAAGATACAAAAGTCTGAGGTCACGTACCAACCAACTCAAGAACAGCTTCTTCCCTGCTGCTGTCAGACTCTTGAATGGACCTACCTCGCATTAAGTTGATCTTTCTCTACATCCTAGCTATGACTGTAACACTACATTCTGCACTCTTTTGTTTCCTTTTCTATGAATGGTATGCTTTGTCTGGATAGCGCGCAAAAAACAATACTTTTCACTATATGTTAATACATGTGATGATAATAAATCAAATCAAAATTTATTCCTGCAGTTTGCATACAGCTTGCTTAATGAGCAAAATGACAATTTTGTGCTGTGCATTCTGCTGCTCTGTCTGAAAGCAGGTTGATCCAGTGGAGCTCTAATGTATTTAATCCTGCTCACCCTCAGAAATTATATAAATTCCCCTGAACAAAACTGAGCTCTGTAAGCAGACACAATTTCCTCAGAGAAAACAGAAGCAGCAAACAAACTAGCCAAAATATCTGCAGTTTTGCTTGCTGTTTGATCCATTAAGAACATCTCTATCCTCTTCAGATGGTTACATATCTCAATGAACAGTTATTGTTCTTTAAATTCTGCAAGATCCACATGCAGTGACTGCCAGACTCTAACTGGCCACTTCCATGATTGCAAAAGTAACAATGACACTTATTTTTTTTAACTGCTGACTTGTTTTATGCTTTGAAATGGTGTCTGCTTTGTCCTCATCTAACCCTGGCCACCAAAGACAGCTTTTCACTAGGCACTCTGTCAACGCGTCACTAAATGCAGCTCATGAAGGTCACAATATAACTGAAATCTGTACCATTTGTGAATCAGAACCCTGGCTTCCACACAGCACACACAACCTTTAACAATAGACAACTCATTCTTATGCATGAAAAGCAGCCTGATTTTCAAATCCAGTATCTGTGTTGGCCAATTTTTTGTGATGTAGTTGTATACTCTTTTGAATGCAGACCCCTACAAGTTGTTCTGGCATCTTCATCTGCACAGGTTGGTAACTCAGTCACATGTGAACAGAAAAATACATCCTTCCCGTGGGGCTCTACCTCGAATGAGGATGGTTATCTGGACAACTCTTCAGCATTGCGATAATCTTCATGGCAGCATGGTGACACAATAGTTAACGCTGCTGCCTTACAGCACCAGGGACCTGGGTTCAATCCTGGCTTGGGCCACTGTCTGTGTGGAGTTTGCACATTCTCCCCGTGTCTGCATGGGTTTCCTCCGGGTGCTCCAGTTTCCTCTCCCAATCCAAAGATGTGCAGGTTAGGTGCATCGGCCATGTTAAATTCTCTTTCAGTGTACCTGAACAAGTGCCGGAATGTGGCAACTAGGGGATTTTCACATAACTTCATTGCAGTGTTAATGTAAGCCTACTTGTGACTAATAAATAAACTTGTTACTTTTTTCCAATTTGCTGTACATGATAAATAGACAAAATTGAACCCCATCTCTGTATTGGAGACGCAGCTAAACTGGATACTGGACATTTTGGATTCAGAATAGCCGTCAGTGACCTCTGCAATTTTGATTGTGAGATTACAACCATACAGGTGTTAATCTCCTCTGTTCCAACACAATTGTACCTGCTGGTAATTCATTGCAGGATTCCATCTTTGGCAACTGCTTAAACTACATTTTTCTATTTCCAATGAAGCTACTGAGTTATCAGACCCACTGCCTTGTTATAATCATCCAATAAATTTGCTGCCCTAATGGATAATTTCACCTCAGCCTGTGAAAGGCGGTTTAAAATGTCAGAACAGTTCTTGTATTTGTAGAGTGAATCTGGAAGGAGAAATACTGCTTTCTCCCACAGAGAATATGAACTACATGAAGCATTGAAGCATCCCTACAACATTTATTGAGCGAACAACCACAGCTTTTGGCAAGCCCTCCCTGCCACAACTTGCCTGGGTTTGCAAAATCTCACTAACTGCCCTGGCTGGAGACAGTTCAAACTTCTTTAAACTGTACTTAACCCTCTCTCCACTCACATTGTTTGTACCTGTAAAGACTTGATTACATGTTAAGACTCGCATTCCAATCATTATTTTGTAAATTAAGGTTATGTCTTTATATGCCCTGTTTGTGAACAGAACTCCCACTCACCTGATGAAGGGACAGCGCTCTGAAAGTTTGTGCTACCAAATAAACCTGTTGGACTTTAACCTGGTGTTTTGAGACTTCTTACTGTGCTCACCCCAGTCCAATGCCGGCATCTCCACATCGTCACATCTTACGACTGACTGTTCAAATCAGACTAAATTAATTCTTTTTGATGCATTTGCAAATATTCTTAACTGGTTTGGGCACCAAAACTTAGAACTGGCGCAAAAGAAACTTGAATGTTTACATCTTTCACTTGAGATACAAACTTTCCAATAAATGTTATCCTTGGATGGAGATTATGTGGAAATATTGACTGCTAACTGGGTGGGGGGGGGGGGGGGGGGGGGGGCACGGTGGGGAGGAGGAGTTAATGGGAATGAACACCTTGTAATATTGAACAGGAGGTGGCGTGTCGCATTCTTGAAGCAATTGTTTAAACAACTGGATAAAAGCAAATTACTGCGGATGCTGGAATCTGAAACCAAAAAATGCTGGAAAGTCTCAGCAGGTCTGGCAGTATCTGTAAGGAGAGGAAAGAGCTGACGTTTCGAGTCCAGACGTACAACTGGTTGGTTTTCTCATCCACTTCAGATGACATTAAGGGTCACCTATATTGTTTGTAATTGAAGTCACTTGTTGGTAAGGGTTCATAATAAGAACATAAGAACATAAGAAATAGGAGCAGGAGTAGGCCATCTAGCCCTTCGAGCCTGCCCCGCCATTCAATAAGATCATGGCTGATCTGTTGTGGCTCAGTTCCACTTTCCCGCCCTCTCCCCATAACCCTTAATCCCCTCTCTTATCAAAAACCCATCAACCCGCGTCTTAAAAATATTTAGCGAGGCAGCCTCCACCACTTCAACGGGCAGAGAATTCCAGAGATCCACCACCCTTTGAGTGAAGAAGTTCCTCCTCAACTCCGTTCTAAACCGCCCCCCCTTTATCTTGAGGCTGTGCCCCCTAGTCCTACTGTCCTTTCTGAGCGGGAAGAGTCTCTCCACCTCTATCCTATCCATCCCATTCATCATCTTATATGTCTCAATGAGATCTCCCCTCATTCTTCTAAACTCTAACGAGTACAAGCCTAGTTTATTCAGCCTCTCCTCATAGCTCAACCCCCTCAACTCCGGCATCAGCCTTGTAAACCTCCTCTGCACTCCCTCCAAGGCCAAAATATCCTTGCGTAAGTACGGCGCCCAAAACTGCACACAGTACTCCAGCTGCATGTTCATTCTCCCTATCTTCCAGATAAAATTGTGCAGTGTAATGCTCACAGAGTGGATTAGATTTTAAACTACCATTCACAGCAAGGATTAGTCACATGAAAGGAGAGGATTGGTTGTCAAATAGGAGGCAGAGAGTGGGGGTCAATGGGTGCTATTCGGATTGGCGGTTGGTGACTAGTGGGGTGCCCCAGGGGTCGGTGCTGGGGCCTCAGCTATTTACCATTTATATAGATGATCTGGAGGAGGGAACCGAGTGCAGGGTGTCGAAATTTGCTGATGACACCAAGATTGGGGGAAAGGCAAATTGTGCGGAGGGTGTGGAGAGTCTGCAGAAGGATCTAGATAGGCTGGGCGAATGGGCCAGGAAATGGCAAATGGAATTTAATGTTGGCAAGTGTGAGGTGGTCCACTTTGGTAGGAAGAATGGTAGGAAGGACTATTACTTACGTGGCGAAAAACTGCAGCAGGCGACGGTGCAGAGGGACCTCGGGGTCCTTGTGCATGAGTCGCAAAAACCCAGCTTGCAGGTGCAGCAGGTGGTCAGGAAGGCGAATGGGATGCTGGCCTTCATAGCGAGGGGGATTGAATATAAAAGTAGGGAGGTCTTGCTGCAGCTGTATAGGGCATTGGTGAGGCCGCAGCTGGAGTACTGTGTGCAGTTTTGGGCGCCGTACTTACGCAAGGATATTTTGGCCCTGGAGGGAGTGCAAAGGAGGTTTACTAGGCTGATACCGGAGTTGAGGGGATTGAGCTATGAGGAGAGGCTGAATAAACTAGGCTTGTACTCGTTAGAGTTTAGAAGAATGAGGGGAGATCTCATTGAGACGTATAAGATGATGAATGGGATGGATAGGATAGAGGTGGAGAGACTCTTCCCGCTCAAAAAAGACAGTAGGACTAGGGGGCACAGCCTCAAGATAAAGGGGAGGCGGTTTAGAACGGAGTTGAGGAGGAACTTCTTCACTCAAAGGGTGGTGAATCTCTGGAATTCTCTGCCCGTTGAAGTGGTGGAGGCTGCCTCGCTAAATATTTTTAAGAAGCAGGTTGATGGGTTCTTGATAAGAGAGGGGATTAAGGGTTATGGGGAGAGGGCGGGAAAGTGGAACTGAGCCACGACAGATCAGCCATGATCTTATTGAATGGCGGGGCAGGCTCGAAGGGCTAGATGGCCTACTCCTGCTCCTATTTCTTATGTTCTTATGTTCTTATGTTCTTATGATGAGACAGTAACATCTTAACAAGTACATGCAGTCAAATAGATTACAGGAGAGGAAATTCTGCCCTGTCATATTTATTCTAGTCAACAGAAAATGCTGGAAAATCTCAGCAGGTCTGACAGCATCTGTGAGGAGAGAATAGAGCCAATGTTTCGAGTCTGGATGACCCTTCATCAGAGCTGTGGAATTTCTAAAGGAGTGTAATTCCATTACATTCAGATTAGAGTTGTAGCTAATATATAATCAGATTTATTTCAGGGTAAGTATTAATGCTGCAAAGTGAACCTCTGCAGCTTTTAGAGACAGGTTAATTGAATTCGGTTTCAAAATATGCCATAGTGAGAATTAGCCTTCCAACCTCTTAGTTACCCCTAGACGAGGGAAGCACGTACATTGCTGATCCCAGTGGCTACATCCTAATGTACAGCCTCACTTTGGACTTCCAAATTTTTATTGAAAATGAATACCCCAATATTTCATTAAATTGAAATGGAATTTATGAAATATAGGCCAGAAAGTTACCACCATTCACTCTGGAGGGACTTTCCCCTCCTGCTGCAGGGAGCAGAGATTTGGCTGGGCACCAAGTTCTCCAATCTCACTGCATTGGGAGTGTGGCATGAATGGCAGAAACGTCACGTCCGTACTTCCCTCCAGGTGATCATCTCCAAAGAAACAGTAGATGTGAGTTGATGTGTACAAAAATTTTTTGCATTATCGTTGTTTATTGCCAAATCTTGGCTCTTCCTTCCAAATGTGTCAATGGAAAGTAGTGGCAAAGCTTGGGATTTTATGGATTCCCATGGCATGTTTTCCAGCAATGGATGCAGCTCATCATTGGCCACTTCCTGCTGAATCTTACGGCAATTTGAATGGTTCTCCATTCTACCACTGGGGAACCTGCTGTGTGATGTGGTGGAGGGGCTGGGGGACAGGCAGGGGCGATGGAGGTGGGCTCACCTTCAGTGGGACTGGAAAATCCTGTTTTCTGCTGGTGGGAAGAGGCTGGAAAATCCCGCCCAAAGACTTACTTAGAGTTTTTTAGGGGAGCGAAGGTGAGTCCAGACAAAATTGTGCAGTGTAATACTCACAGAGTGGATTAGATTTTAAACTACCATTCACAACAAGAATTAGTCACATGAAGGATGATGAGGCAGTAACAGCAATTCGAGTACATGCAGTCAAATAAATTACAGGACAGGAAATTCAGCCCCATCATATTTATTCCAGTCAACAGAAAATGCTGGAAAATCTCAGCAGGTCTGACAGCATCTGTGCAGGGAGAATAGAGTCTGGATGACCCTTCATCAGAAATGATGATTCCAGTGCCAACTCTTCATTTGGAACCATTTATTTATCCTATTTCCCTAGACTTTTACCTATTTTCTCCCTTTTCAGATATCATCCAAATTCCCAATTTATATGATTAGTAAATTGCCCACAATCAGTTGATGAAAATAAATGCCAAGTGGCAAAGGAGTTTGAAGTACTGAAGAACGTACTCTGCAGCGGTGTCTGGTGGCTGCACCGACCAACTAACGTATTGTCAGAACCACGTACACAGTTCAGAGACGTTTTCAATGTTAATGTTTGGAATAGGAAGCCTGGCCTGATTCCTCCTTGTTCCTCCAATACTAGTCCCAAGTTCCTGCTCTCTTGCAACTGAGTTGCTAATAATAAGAAACACTCTGCGTGGGTTTTCTCCGGGTGCTCCGGTTTCCTCCCACATTCTGAAAGACATCCTGGTCAGGGTGCATTGACCTGAACAGGCGCTGGACTGTGGCAACTAGGGGTTTTCACAGTAACTTCATTGCAGTGTTAATGTAAGCCTTACTTGTGACTAATAAATAAACTTTAACTTTTAACTCTTTCACTATTTACTTTTCAAATCCTTTCATCATGTTAGAAAGTACATACTCCTCATCGCACTCCATTGCAGTGGGAAAAAATACATTTTTGAGCTTTTCTTCATTAACATAACCCAAAATTACTGATGGCACGTTAGTAAATGCTTGCTTTACCCTTTCCATAATCTGTCTGTCTTTCCTGTAATCGGTGTAAAGAAGTAGACACAATGCGAGGCCTCAAGATGTTTTGTACATTCAAAATCCCTCTCATATAAAAATCAGAATCATATCAAGGCAGGGCACAGTGGTACAATGGTTGGCATTGCAGCTTCACAGCACCAGGGCCCAGGTTGGATTCTAGCCTTGGGTCACTGTCTGTGTATAATTTGTACATTCTCCCCATGTCTGCATGGGTTTCCTCCAGGTGGTCCGGTTTCCTCCCACAGTCCAAAGATGTGCAGGTTGGGTGGATTGGCCATGCTAAATTGCTTCAAAGGCGTGTGGGTTAGGGGGATTAGCCAGGTAAAATACTCTGTTGCAGGGTTGGTGCAGACTCAATGGGCTGAATGGCCTCTTTCTACACTCTCAGGATTCTATAATATTTATCTTTTTAATATTCTGAACTCTCGCCTTTGAAGAATTTCACATGGAAGTCCCTACAGCTTTTTTTAAATTTAATTTTTTACTTTATTGTTAAAGTTACAAAGACAATGTTCACAATCATTGGACCAACCTGAATCCATTCCTCATTTGTTAGAACATAAGAACATAAGAAATAGGAGCAGGAGTCGGCCATCTAGCCCTTCGAGCCTGCCCCGCCATTCAATAAGATCATGGCTGATCTGTCGTGGCTCAGTTCCACATTCCCGCCCTCTCCCCATAACCCTTAATCCCCTCTCTTATCAAAAACCCATCAACCCGCTTCTTGAAAATATTTAGCGAGGCAGCCTCCACCACTTCAACGGGCAGAGAATTCCAGAGATTCACCACCCTTTGAGTGAAGAAGTTCCTCCTCAACTCCGTTCTAAACCGCCCCCCTTTTATCTTGAGGCTGTGCCCCCTAGTCCTACTGTCTTTTTTGAGCGGGAAGAGTCTCTCCACCTCTATCCTATCCATCCCATTCATCATCTTATACGTCTCAATGAGATCTCCCCTCATTCTTCTAAACTCTAACAAGTACAAGCCTAGTTTATTCAGCCTCTCCTCATAGCTCAACCCCCTCAACTCCGGTATCAGCCTAGTAAACCTCCTCTGCACCCCCTCCAAGGCCAAAATATCCTTGCGTAAGTGCGACGACCAAAACTGCACACAGTACTCCAGCTGCGGCCTCACCAGTGCCCTATACAGCTGCAGCAAGACCTCCCTACTTTTATATTCAATCCCCCTCGCTATGAAGGCCAGCATCCCATTAGCCTTCCTGACCACCTGCTGCACCTGTAGGCTGGGTTTTTGCGACTCATGCACAAGGATCCCGAGGTCCCTCTGCACCGTCGCCTGCTGCAGTTTTTTGCCACGTAAGTAATAGTCCTTCCTACCATTATTCCTACCAAAGTGGACCACCTCGCACTTGCCAACATTAAATTCCATTTGCCATTTCCTGGCCCATTCACCCAGCCTATCTAGATCCTTCTGCAGACTCTCCACACCCTCCGCACAATTTGCCGTTCCACCAATCTTGGTGTCATCAGCAAATTTCGACACCATACACTCGGTTCCCTCCTCCAGATCATCTATATAAATGGTAAATAGCTGAGGCCCCAGCACCGACCCCTGGGGCACTCCACTAGTCACCAACCGCCAATCCGAATAGCACCCATTGACCCCCACTCTCTGCCTCCTATTTGACAGTCAATCCCCGATCCACGCTAACACCCTACCCCCAACTCCATGTCCCCTAATCTTCTGTAATAACCTATTGTGCGGCACCTTGTCAAACGCCTTCTGAAATTCAAGAAACACCACATCCACCGGCTCTCCTCTATCCACCGCCCTAGACACATCCTCATAGAACTCCAATAAATTCGTCAGACACGACTTCCCCTTAACGAAACCATGCTGCGTCTGCTCTATCAAGCAATTCTCCTCAAGATGCCTCGCTATTTCCTTCTTGATCACAAAACCAAATTCAAATTTCAAGTAAATCCGTTTCATGGCCCCCACAAGAGAGACAAATAGGATCCAAGCTGACAAGATAATGTATTGCACCCCCTCTTGGGCTCGATCTGACACTTGATCTTAGCCAAAAGGCCGAGAAGCATAAATCCCAGAACTTCCTTTCCTCATTTCTGCTAAAATTGTTAGCATTTAGAATTCATTTCCATTCACTATTCTATATTGATACATATTTCTCTGCATTTAACCACATCTACCAATTCCACAGATGTCTCTGGCTACCAGCAGTTTCCGTCATTCCATCTCACTGGTCCCTAAATCCTCTAAATTGGAATGAACATTCAGCACTGGTCCTCTCAGCTTCTCTGCTGGGATGGGGGCAGCAGCACATGTAACACCTGACCTCTTACAGCCCTCCGTTTGAGATCTCTCCACTCTCTCTTTCACATCACTTTAGGAGGTCCTGGGTAAGATCTGGAGGTGTGGCAGTTCAGTGCCACACATCTGTACAACTGGCATTGGGTGGTC
The DNA here is from genome assembly GCF_965287045.1 of Carcharhinus amblyrhynchos. Taxonomy (NCBI): domain Eukaryota; kingdom Metazoa; phylum Chordata; class Chondrichthyes; order Carcharhiniformes; family Carcharhinidae; genus Carcharhinus; species Carcharhinus amblyrhynchos. The sequence goes on from NC_137327.1 coordinate 139,472,201, forward strand.
ACAAGGCTTGTCTCAGCTGATAACATGGCAAGCAGATCAGTGACAGTCTCCTTGGAGAGGCACAACCTTTGCTGCTTAGACATTTTCAGCTGCCTTGGATGATGGGCCTTTTAATAATGGTCCACGCGCCATTAGTAAAATTAAAATCTTGCTGCAAAGTCCATGATTTAGGCAGCTACAATAGATAAAATACATAAACAACGTAAAGATATTTACTTCCAGTATTACATCTTTTGTTTCAACTTTGTGCCACACCCCATCACTGCCTCCCCCCTCTCCCCCCACCCCACCTGATCCCCCGAGCTCATTGAGAAGTGGGAGGATTTGACATATTACTGCTGGTGGGTCTGAAGATAAGGGGCTTCATAAAATGCAGTGTATGGTTTACCCAATCTCAACCTGTCTCCCATTTTACAGGGAGTGATGGGGATGCCCCATATATAGGGCAGGATTTATAGTTATTTGGAGAGTAATGAATTGATTGGAGATAGTCAGCATGGTTTTGTGGAGGGTAGGTCGTGCCTTACTAACCTTATTGAGTTTTTTGAGAAAGTGACCAAAGAGGTGGATGGGGGTAAGGCAGTTGACGTGGTATATATGGATTTTAGTAAGGCGTTTGATAAGGTTCACCATGGTAGGCTTCTGCAGAAAATGCAGATGTATGGGATTGGGGGTAATCTAGGGAATTGGATCAGGAATTGGCTAGCGGATAGGAGACAGAGGGTGGTGGTTGATGGTAAATATTCGTCATGGAGTTCGGTTACGAGTGGTGTGCCTCAGGGATCTGTTTTGGGGCCACTGCTGTTTGTAATTTTTATTAATGATCTGGATGAGGGTATAGTTGGGTGGATTAGTAAATTTGCTGATGACACCAAAGTCGGAGGTGTGGTAGATTGTGAGGAAGGGTATCATAGTTTACAGGGAGACTTGGACAAGTTGCAGAGCTGGGCCGAGAGGTGGCAGATGGAGTGGAAAAGTGGAAAAGTGTGAGGTAATTCACTTTGGCAGGAATAACAGATGTGTAGAGTATAGGGCTAACGGTAGGACTCTGAATAGTGTTGATGAACAGAGGGATCTAGGTGTATGTGTACATAGATCCCTGAAAGTTGGGAATCAAGTAGATAGGGTTGTTAGGAAGGCATACGGTGTCTTGGCGTTTATTGGTAGGGGGATTGAATTTAGGAGCCGCAGCGTCATGTTGCAACTGTACACAACTCTGGTGCGTCCGCACTTGGAGTACTGTGTGCAGTTCTGGTCCCCACATTACAGGAAGGATGTGGAGGCTTTGGAGAGGGTGCAGAGGAGGTTTACCAGGATGTTGCCTGGTATGGAGGGGAGGTCCTATGAGGAGAGACTGAGGGATTTGAGATTGTTTTCGTTAGAAAGAAGGCGGTTAAGAGGGGACCTTATTGAAACATATAAGATGATTAGAGGTTTAGATAGGGTGGACAGTGATAGCCTTTTTCCTCGGATGGAGAAAGCTAGCACGAGGGGGCATGGCTTTAAATTAAGGGGGGGTAGTTATAGGACGGATGTCAGAGGTAGGTTCTTTACCCAGCGGGTGGTGAGGGATTGGAATGCCCTGCCTGCTGCAGTTGTAAATGCGCCTAGTTTGGGGGCGTTTAAGAGATCCGTGGATAGGTTTATGGATGGAAAGGGATTGGTTTAGGTTAGAAGGTCATTGCTTTTTAACTGGTCGGCGCAACATCGTGGGCCGAAGGGCCTGTTCTGCGCTGTAATGTTCTATGTTCTATGCTGCGTGGCCCAACTACTGAGGGCCACATAAATGTCTCATCCTTTCTCAGCCACTATTCTACCTGTGGACCATGTGTGCCTCCGCTGTACAGGTGGGTGCCAGGAAAGGGGGAGGGGGTACCTCCATTTGGGAGGATTCTGTGCTCTTAGGAGGCACCCCCCTCCGCTTCCCCACTCACCAAACCATACACCTTATAACCCTCTCAAACCCAATCCCCAAACTGCTCACTGGGGCTTACAAACTGATACTCAGGACTGACCACTCCATCCTCCACTGCCTCCTTTTCTTTATAGTCTCAGCAGTGGCAACTACTCAGACCTGGAGATCAGATTGGCCAGAAACTTTGCGGCAGGTCTCCCTCCCCGGGTGAGGCAGGGAGCCTTGTGATTCACCAATTCATTCCCCAGAGAACATTAAATGGCTGTGAGCTCAGTTGTATTGGTGGGGATGCGTTCCCATCGATTTTCGAGTAGTGGACACAGGAAATATTCCATCCAGAAACTCCTGCCTCACAGATTCCCAGCAGGTACTGAAGATCCTGATGTATAGATCAGTGCCAAAAATATGTGCACCAGTCATCTGAACTGATCATTATCTGGTTTCACAAACACTTCACAAACAGTACAATCTTGATTTATTTAATTTTCAGAGAGGAAGAACTTGCATTTATATGGTACCTTCAATACTCTCAAGACCTTTCTTTGCAGCTTATAAAGTATTTTTAAAGTGTAGCTCCCGTTGCAATCTATGGAAAACATAGCAGCCAATTTAAGTACAGCAAATCTATAATAAAATAAATAACAAAAAAAAGCAATGAAATAAATGGCCAGATCATTTGCTTTAGGTATTAACTGAGAGATAATCATTGGCTAGAACATGGAGAACTCCCTACTATTCCACAGAAAGTACAAAGGGAGGTTTTACATTCGTGTGTGGGTGGGCCTCAGTTTAACATCTCATCCAAATGACAGTGACTCCAACAGTGCAACACGCCTTCAGTTGTGTTTGAAGTACCAGTTTAAAACAGTGTGCTGAAGCCTCGAGAATGAAAGTGAACCAATAGCCTGATAATTCAGATGCAAGAATTCTTCCTCAGAGTCAAAGCTTCACTATTTTCAGAGACACAGCTGAGAGAGGCAGCTGTGGACCATTTTAAGATTTGGTATGTGTGGAACTTCAGAAAGTTGAAATAAAATTCTTAGGGATAGGATGTAAAGCATTTGGAGCGTTGCGATCTGATTAGGGATACGCAACATGGCTTTGCTCAGGGGAGGTCTTGCCTTACGAATCTGGTAGAATTTTTTGAGGAGGTGACAAAAACGGTTAGAACATAGAACATAGAACATAGAACATTACAGCGCAGAACAGGCCCTTCGGCCCACGATGTTGCGCCGACCAGTTACAAAAACAATGACCCACTAACCTAAACCAATCCCTTTTCGTCCATAAACCTATCCAGAGATCTCTTAAACGCCCCCAAACTAGACGCATTTACAACTGCAGCAGGCAGGGCATTCCAATCCCTCACCACCCTCTGGGTAAAGAACCTACCCCTGACATCCGTCCTATAACTACCACCCCTTAATTTAAAGCCATGCCCCCTCGTGCTAGCTTTCTCCATCCGAGGAAAAAGGCTATCACTATCCACCCTATCTAAACCTCTAATCATCTTATATGTTTCAATAAGATCCCCTCTTAGCCGCCTTCTTTCCAACGAAAACAACCCTAGATCCCTCAGTCTCTCCTCATAGGACCTCCCCACCATACCAGGCAACATCCTGGTAAACCTCCTCTGCACCCTCTCCAACGCCTCCACATCCTTCTTGTAATGCGGGGACCAGAACTGCACACAGTACTCCAACTGCGGCCGCACTAGAGTAGTGTACAGTTGCAACATTACACTGCGACTCCTAAATTCAATCCCCCTACCAATAAACGCCAAGACACCGTACGCCTTCTTGACAACCTTATCTACTTGATTCCCAACTTTCAGGGATCTATGTACACACACACCGAGATCCCTCTGTTCATCCACACTATTCAAAGTCCTCCCATTAGCCCTATACTCGACACATCTGTTGCTCCTACCAAAGTGAATTACCTCACACTTCTCCGCATTAAATTCCATCCGCCACCTCTCGGCCCAGCTCTGCAACCTATCTAAGTCTCCCTGCAGACTATGACACCCTTCCTCACAATCTACCACACCTCCAACTTTGGTGTCATCAGCAAATTTACTAATCCACCCAACTATACCCTCATCCAGATCATTAATAAAAATTACAAACAACAGTGGCCCCAAAACAGATCCCTGAGGCACACCACTCGTAACTGCACTCCATGATGAATATTTACCATCCACCACCACCCTCTGTCTCCTATCTGATAGCCAATTCCTGATCCAACTTCCTAGATTACCCACAATCCCATACATCTGCATTTTCTGCAGAAGCCTACCATGGTGAACCTTATCGAACGCCTTACTAAAATCCATGTATACCACGTCAACTGCCTTACCCCCATCCACCTCTTTGGTTGACAAAGGACGAGCTGTTGATGTCGTCTATATGGATTTCAGTAAGCCGTTTGACAAAGTCCCTCACGGTAGGCTGGTAGAAAAGGTTAAGGCTCATGGGGTACAGGGACAGGTAGCTAGGTGGATTGAAAACTGGCTGGGAAATAGGAGACAGAGAGTAGTAGTGGAAGGGTCCTTTTCTGGCTGGAGGCCAGTCACCAGTGGTGTGCCGCAGGGTTCAGTACTGGGACCTCTTCTCTTCGTAATATATATAAATGACTTGGAAGAGGCGTACGTAGTGGGATCCGCAAGTTTGCAGATGACACCAAGATGGCAGGATTGGCGGATACCGAGGTGGAATGTCAGGTGATACAACAGGATATAGATAGGTTGGTGCATTGGGCAGATAGATGGCAGATGGAATTTAATCCTGACAAATGCGAGGTGATGCATTTTGGAAGGAATAATGCAGAGAGGAGCTATGTGATAAAAGGTAGACCGATTAAGAGTATAGAAATACAGAGGGACCTGGGAGTGCAAGTGCACAAGTCTCTGAAGGTGTCAACACAGGTAGAGAAGGTTGTGAAGAAAGCTTATGGAATGCTAGCCTTTATAGGAAGGGGTATAGAGTATAAAAGCTGCCGTCTAATGCTTCAGTTGTACAGAACGTTGGTTAGACTGCATTTGGAGTACTGCGTCCAGTTCTGGTCACCTTACAACCGGAAGGACATGGAGACCCTGGAGAGGGTGCAGAGGAGGTTTACCAGGATGCTGCCTGGTATGGAAGGACTGAGTTACGAGGAAAGATTGGAAAAACTGGGGCTCTTCGCCTTAGAAAGACGGAGATTAAGGGGGGATCTGATAGAGGTGTATAAAATAGTGAAGGGAATAGATAGAGTCAACAGTGGTAGGCTTTTCCCTAGATTGGGGACAACTATTACGAAAGGGCACGATCTAAGGGTGAGGGGGAGAGGTATAATTTGGATACTAGAGGAACGTTTTTCATGCAGAGGGTTGTGGGGGTATGGAATGCGCTACCAAGTAAGGTGGTGGAGGCAGGCACATTGGACTTGTTTAAGGTTTACTTAGATAGACACATGAGCGAAACAGGGATGGAGGGTTATAGAAGACGGTATTAAAAAGGGTCAGAGCCTCGGGACGACACTGGAAATGTAATATTACATGTTAATGTTTTTGTCTCTTTTAATCCACAGGGTCGGTCCACCTTGTTGTCAAATGAGGGGCATGAACACGGTGGGTCGTGCGTGGGCTGCTCTTGGAGGTTCCGGGAGTGGCCTAGTACTTCGTGTCGTTGTGTACGCTTAATCCTGGACCAGCAGGTGGGCACCGCAACAGCTCGGTGACTATCACTGCTAGCTGTGCAGATACATGGATTTGGGCCTGTGTCTGTGGGAGTTTGCACATTCTCCCTGTGGTTGCGTGGGTTTCCTCCGGGCGCTCCGGTTTCCTCCCACACCCCAAAGATGTGCTCTTAGGCTGATTGGTTTTACCAAATTGACACTATTCTCCCCTGAATCTGGCTACATTAGGGGTTCCACTCACATACACACGGGGCAGGGGAGGTGTAGGAAAATGCTTTGTTGAAATGGTGGCGCGGGCTCGTTGGGCTGAAGGGCCTGTTTCCCGTGCTGGATTGTTCTTTGTTCTTTGGTTGTTCTTTGTACACCCAGATCCCTCTGCCTATCAATACTCTGAAGGGTTCTGCCATTTACTGTATATTTCCTATCTGTATTAGACCTTCCAAAATGCATTAACTCACATTTGAATTGAATCCACATCAAACAGAAACAGACATTTAATTGCAATACTCGCAAGGCATTATAGATGATCTGGAGGAGGGGGCTGAGTGTAGGGTGACGAAATTTGGTGATGACACGAAGATGAGTGGAAAAGCAAATTGCGTGGAGGGTGTGGAAAGTCTGCAGAGGGATCTGGATAGGCTGAGCGAGTGGGCGAGGACCTGGCTGATGGAGTACAATGTTAGCAAGTGTGAAGTTATCCACTTTGGCAGAAATAATAGTAGGAGGGATTGTTATTTAAAGGGTGAAAAGCTGCAGCATGCTACGGTGCAGAGGGACCTGGGGGTCCTTGTGCATGAGTCGCAAAAACCCAGTCTGCAGGTGCAGCAGGTGATCAAGAAGGCAAATGGATGCTGGCCTTTATAGCGAGGGGGATAGAATATAAAAGTAGGGAGGTCTTGCTGCAGCTGTACAGGGCACTGGTGAGGCCACAGCTGGAGTACTGTGTGCAGTTTTGGTCGCCACACTTGCGCAAGGATATTTTGGCCTTGGAAGGAGTGCAGAGGAGGTTCACTGGGCTGATACCGGAGATGAGGGGGTTGGACTATGAAGAGAGACTGAATAGACTGGGTCTGTACTCGTTGGAGTTTAGAAGGATGAGGGGGGAATCTTATAGAGACGTATAAGATAATGAAGGGGATGGATAGGGTCGAGGTAGAGAGATTCTTCCTGCTTAGAAAGGACAGCAGGACTAGAGGGCACAGCCTCAAGATAGGGGGGGTGCAGTTTAGATCAGAGTTGAGGAGGAACTTCTTCACTCAAAGGGTGGTGAATCTCTGGAATTCTCTGCCCGTTGAAGTGGTGGAGGCTACCTCTTTGAATATATTTAAGTCACGGGTAGATAGGTTTCTGATAGACAAGGTAATTAAGGGTTATGGGGAGAAAGCGGGAAAGTGGAACTGATCCACTTCAGGTCAGCCATGATCTTATTGAATGGCGGGGCAGGCTCGAAGGGCTAGATGGCCTACTCCTGCTCCTATTTCTTATGTTCTTAAGGCAAATTATAAATACATTTCAAAAGTTTATAGGCACTTTGCTCATTCTTTTTATTATTTCTATATTCATTAAATAATTTGATGTTTTAGTGTATAAACTATTGTTATCAGTGTTAATTCCTTCTGCCCTGCTGATAGCGGTAAACTACAGGTACTGCTAGCAGGAGACATAATGAGATTAAATGAGTAAAGTTAGAAGTTTTTAAGTATTGCCCTGCATGACTATTGCCTTTTTAGATACTTCAATGAAATAACAATAAACCACTGCCACAAACAGCAGAAAAATGATCATTTGCTAGAATAAATAATAGGTTTTAGTTTCAAACATTATTAAGGGCGGTCTTTATTTGGTTAATTTGTACGGGGTACTGTTGTGGACCTTAGCCGTTTCAAACAAATCAAGTCTGTCCAATTGGCAGCAGAAGAGGAAAGTTCTATGTGGAGTCTAACCAAAATCTAACATGTCCATGAGACTGGTAGAACCAGCTCCATCACACAGTTTGACTTAACACTAGATCAGAAAGCATAGGTGGCATAAACTCATTGGCGAATGTTCTGAGACTCTGCTAACACAATAAGCTCATGTTGGACAGGGGTGCAAATTAGCAAATTGGGCATGACCTCAGTGGTTGGTAAGCTGATGGAGAGGCTTCTGAGGGACAAGATTTATGAGCATTTGGAGAGATTTGGCATGATCAGAAGTAGTCAGCATGGTTTTGTCAAGGGCAGGTCGTGCCTTACGAGCCTAGTTGAGTTCTTCGAAAATGTGACTGAACACATTGACGAAGGAAGTGCAGTGGACGTGGTGTACATGGACTTCAGCAAGGCGTTTGATAAGGTCCCCCATGCAAGACTTCTTGAGAAGGTGAGAGGGCATGGGATCCAAGGGCCTTTGGCCTTGTGGATCCAGAACTGGCTTGCCTACAGAAGGCAGAGAGTGGTTGTGGATGGGTCTTTTTCTCCATGGAGGTCAGTCACCAGTGGAGTGCCCCAGGGATCTGTTCTGGGACCCTTGCTGTTTGTCATTTTCATAAATGACCTGGATGAGGAAGTGGAGGGATGGGTTAGTAAGTTTGCTGATGACACGAAGGTCGGTGGTGTTGTGGATGGTCTGGAAGGATGTCAGAAGTTGCAGCAGGACATAAATAGGATGCAGGACTGGGCGGAGAAGTGGCAGATGGACTTCAACGCGGATAAATGCGTAGTCGTCCATTTTGGCAGGACCAACGGGATGAACGAGTACACTATCAAGGGCAGGAGTCTTAGTAGTGTTGAAGAGCAGAAGGATCTTGGGGTCTGGGTCCACAGGACTCTTAAATCCGCCCCGCAGGTGGAGGATGTGGTCAAGAAGGCGTATGGTGTACTGGCCTTCATTAATCGAGGGATTGAGTTTAGGAATCGGGAGGTAATGCTGCAACTTTATAAGACCCTTGTCAGGCCTCATTTGGAGTACTGTGCGCAGTTCTGGTCGCCTCACTATAGGAAAGACATAGAAGCTATTGAAAGGGTACAGAGGAGATTTACAAGGATGTTGCCTGGATTGGGAGGCATGCCTTATGAAGTTAGGTTGAGGGAGCTGGGACTCTTTTCCCTGGAGAGACGAAGGTTGAGAGGCGACCTGATAGAAGTTTATAAAATGTTGAGAGGAATAGATAGGGTGGATTCTCAGAGGCTATTTCCCCGGGTTGAAATGGTCGCTACGAGAGGACACAGATTTAAGGTGCGGGGAGGAAAGTACAGAAGTGATGTTAGGGGTAAGTTTTTCACTGAGAGGGTGGTGAGTGAATGGAATCGGCTGCCGTCAGTGGTGGTGGAGGCGAACTCGCTGGGGTCTTTTAAAAGACTTCTGGATGAGTATATGGGATTTAATGGGATTGAGGGTTATAGATAGGTCTATAGATTGGTAGGTGTTGATGTGATCGGCGCAACTCATGGGCCGAAGGGCCTGTTTGTGCTGTAGTGTTCTATGTTCTATGTTCTATGTTCTATTACCATCCCTGATTCACAACACTTCCTATTGGCTGGAATTTTCAGCCCCTCCCACCAATAGGAGCTTCTGGTCAAACAAATGTTTGAATGACTCTGCGTTTTGGGATGAGAAATTCCGCCCATAAAATTTTACAATACAGGCCAATCAGCCCATTGTTCCCATACTGGCTCCCTGAAAGAGAAGTTGTCTTGCTCTCACTCCCTTACTTCTTCCCCATACTCTTTTAATGTTTTCCTTTTTCAAATATTTATCTATTTCCCCTTTAAAAACTATAATGTATTCTGCTCCCAGTCCAGTGGGACATTCAACATTCAACATCAACAGTGTTGCATCGAAACATCATTCCTAGAAGCAGAGTAGGCTATTTGCCCCTTTGAGCCTGCTCTGCCATTCATTTTGATCTTGGTTTTCATCTAATTCAATATCCTGATCCCATCTTCCTTCCTTGATCCCTTTAGCCCCAAGAGCTATGTCTAATTTCTTCTTGAAATTGTGCAATGTTTTGGCTGCAACTGCTTTCTGAGGGACTGAATTCCAAAGATTTTCCCTCTCTGGGTGAAGAAATGTCTCCCACCTCAGTACTAAAAGTCTTACCCATTATCGTCAAACAATGATCTCTAGTTCTGGACAAACCCACCATCAGGAAGATTCTTTCTGAATCCACCTTCTCTAATCCTGTTTATATTCAACATCCTAACAATCCTCAGATTAAACAGTCATATAAATTTGCCTGTGACATTAAGAAAGGCAGCCTTGTAATCAGTATAGATGGAGGCAAAAGGTTATAGAGATAAAGTGAATGGACAAACTGTGAGCAAAAATGGGGTCAGCTATTTTGGGCCTAAAAGTACTTCCCAAATGGTGAAACTGTAGAGAAAAATAGAGCTTCAAAGAGATTTAGAATTTCATGTATACATATATAATCACAATATTGTCAACAAGTGCAGAGAATAAGAAGAAACCTAAAGGAACTTAGGAAACCTAAAGGAACTGGACAAAGGAGGGTAGAGATCATGCTTTAACTGAATAGATCATATCTGGAATACTGTGAACAGCTATAAGTGCCACAGCTTAGAAAAGCAATATAGTCTGTGGGTGTGAGTGGGAGGGGGTGGGGAGAAGATGGGGAGAACAGCACAGATTTACCAGAATAATTGCTCAAACCTAAGCCTTAGAGGGAGTGCAGAGGAGGTTTACTAGGCTGATACCGGAGTTGAGGGGGTTGAGCTATGAGGAGAGGCTGAATGAACTAGGCTTGTACTCGTGAGGGGAGATCTCATTGAGACATATAAGATGATGAATGGGATGGATAGGATAGAGGTGGAGAGACTCTTCCCACTCAGAAAGGACAGTAGGACTAGGGGGCACAGCCTCAAGATAAAAGGGGGGGCGGTTTAGAACAGAGTTGAGGAGGAACTTCTTCACTCAAAGGGTGGTGAATCTCTGGAATTCTCTACCCGTTGAAGTGGTGGAGGCTACCTCACTAAATATTTTCAAGACGCGGGTTGATGGGTTTTTGATAAGAGAGGGGATTAAGGGTTATGGGGAGAGGGCGGGAAAGTGGAACTGAGCCACGACAGATCAGCCATGATCTTATTGAATGGCGGGGCAGGCTCGAAGGGCTAGATGGCCTACTCCTGCTCCTATTTCTTATGTTCTTATGTTCTTAAATTATGAGGACAAATTACACAAATTTGAGTTGTATTCCCGAGAATTTTAAAGGCCAAGGAATATTTTGATGTACGTGCAATGGGAGGATCACCAGATTTTTTAAAAGGTTTTTTTACTCCATTCTTAAAGTTACAAAACCAATGCTCTGAATAGACCAGGCAAACCCAAATCCATTACTTGCTTGCTCCAAAAATCAAATCAAATTGAATCCAATTCAAGGTCCCCATAAGAGAGACAAACAAGATCCAAACTGACAGGATAAGGCACTGCACCTCACCTTAGGCTCGATCTGATGCTTAATCTTCATCAAAAGGCTGAGAAGGAGGGTCACCAGATAGCAATTAACAATCACAACTGGGTGCAATTTTCCCCTCCCTATTTACCCACAGTTACTGCCAGACCAGATTAACACACGACTCCACGTCTGGGCATACATCCATTTTATTCAGGCAGTGAATTAATCCTATTCATGAAATGTGATTAAGTGTCCGAAATGTTCTCTCCATCTGAAACCCTGTTGATAAATCTTACATATTCCCAATGTTTAAACATTCTCTTAGAAGATGACTTCACCCTAATACCTTTTACCATGATGCTTTACAGCAAATTGCTGTTGGCTAAAATGAACAATAGATCTTAAAAAATACATTAATACATTCAAAATATCAGTATATGTCTTTTAAAATCATAATCACTTGCTTAAATCTCATACTGCATCTCATATGTGTAAATGGCCTTCTTGTTAGTTCATAAGCTTATTTTAAAAATCATTTAACTTCATGTTAGTAGTTCTGTCACTGCCTTAATTTCTAATGGTTTAAAAATCTTACTAACTTATTAGGGTTGCCCCTTTCAGCTATTAACCAGCTGCTGACAGAAGAAGAATAATAACCTCGGATGACTGATTACTTGTTATCTTTTCTCAATGGAGTTCAAGTTTCTCTATGGATTAATTTTAGTTCACTGGTTAAAACATTTAGGACTAATTCATCAAATTAATAAACAATAATCTGATGTGACTGGTGTTGAAAACAAAGCACTGGAACTGCAATCCCTTTGTACAATATTTCATCTCATTGACATGGCCAAAGATAAGAAGCTCCAAGCATGAACCATATAGTCCAGTCTGTATGTTTTTGCGACACCTTGGTGTTGTATATACAGTTCAACAGCAGCCCCCGTGAGCAGACCAGCTCCTCAATGGGTTTGACATTTTGAATATAGCCGTAGAGTTTCCTCTGCACTTTTCCTGTATGATCTGGGTACAAATCAATTAGGTGGCTGAAAATATTATGGAGCCTTGGGCTTTGATGAGTTGCTTACACAATTACAACACGCCCAAATCTCCTTTTTCTTTGACATTAGTCCACCAACCCTTTGTCCAAACAAATCTCTGTCCACAAGTCTTTCCTGATGCTATTCTCCAATTGGGTTTGTCTGGGGAAATGTTACATTGTGACTAGATTTACAGGCACAATGGGAAGTGCTACGATCATTGGCAAGAGCCAAATTGCTGATAGGATCCACTTAGGGGCCAATAACATTTTGTTCAAATTAGAAGAGTTTGAGATTCGAGGCACTTACTCAGTGAAGAGACCCAGAACATTCCGCAGGTGTAGAACAAACAGAAATATACTTAACCAAACAAGATCAGAAAGATTTAAAAATTTACAATATTTACCTTATACACTAACATCCAAGGTAAGTTTGAGGGACATGTGACTTGACAAGCCAATTGTGGTCAAACATACCGCACTGCACATTAAATGACAGATGTGGCCAAAATAGATTCCATGGATTTCTCAACAACCCACTCAGTCACATAATGAATCATCCAATCTCACTGCAAATCTATTTTTCTCATAAGGCCTTCCAGTCTTCACATTTGAAGATCTCTTTCGGAATTCTCTCCACCAGTCACTCCAACTGGGATGGCTTTAATTACAGCCCACCTCACAGTGGTTTAATCTCGCTTTCTGAGATTTGATTTGCATGGATTCCCAAGAACAACACTAGCTCAGAAGCATAATTTCAGCTCTTTGAGTTCAACTAATAAAATACCAATGCTCCAAAGAGATACATAAGAACATAAGAAATAGGAGCAGGAGTAGGCCATCTAGCCCTTTGGGCCTGCCCCGCCATTCAATAAGATCATGGCTGATCTGAAGTGGCTCAGTTCCACTTTCCCGCTTTCTCCCCATAACCTTTAATCCCCTTGCCTACCAAAAACCTATCTACCCCCATCTTAAATATATTTAGCAAGGTAGCCTCCACCACTTCAACGGGCAGAGAATTCCAGAGATTCACCACCCTTTGAGTGAAGAAGTTCCTCCTCAATTCTGTTCTAAACTGTCCCCCCCTTATCTTGAGGCTGTGCCCTCTAGTACTTCTGCCCATAGGTTGACAGCATGAATTCACCAACCTTCAGCTCCATTCATGAATCTTCTGGGCTTCTTTCAGACTCAGTCCACACAGCCCTTCTCTAATTTAAACTGAATTACTCTGTTAACTTATCTGGGATCAGTTGCTGGTTGTCCCTCATCTGGGACACCCATGGACAGACTGACCCTTGAACTGATCTGGTGGTCTATCAAAATGTTCCAAGAGTGTCCAACTCTTGTTACCATGCAAGAACAAATGTAATAAGCACTATTACATCTGTAAAATACAAGATATTGTCTGGGCAGGAGGTGTTTTGTTATGAAGTGAGATTACATAGCCTGGGGTTATTTTCCTTGGAGCACAGGAGACTGAGGGGGGGTTATGATTGAACTGTGTAGAATTATGAGGGGCATGGAGAGAGTAGACAGGAAAAAACCTTTCTGTTTGGTGGAGGGATCACTGACCAGGTGAGTATAGATTTAAGGTAAGTGGCAGGAAGTTTAGAGGGGATGTGAGGAAAATCTTTTTCACCCAGATGGTAGTGGGGGTCTGGAACTCACTGCCTGAAAGGGACATAACATTTAAGATGCACTTAGATGTGAACTTGTGATGCAAGGCATACAAGGCTATAGACCAAGTGCTGTAAAACAGGATTATAATAGTTGGGTGTTTGTCTTTCACTTGTGCTAATGCAATGGGCCCAAAGGCATTTTTCTGTGCTGTAGACTTCTATCATTCTATAACCCTACTCTGTTAATGAATTAGGATAGCTAAGTTTGGCAATTAAACATAAAATTTCTATTTTTCATTGGAGAACATGTGAGATGTCCATTGCATTCTCATTTTCCTTCAAGCAGATGGGAAAAAAGACACCACGAGTGGGATTTTGTGGTCGTGTTTGCCCCAAGGTTAAAAATAGCAGCCCGAGGTTAATGAACAGTTACATGGTCTGCCCTCCGCTCACTATATACAAGAAGAAGAGCAGGACCACTGGAGTCACCAGCTTTAGGATAACACTTCTGTGCGTTCAGGATAAAATAAAGCATCTCATGGCACTTTTTGAAGAAGAGTAGATGAGTTATTCCCAGTGTCCTAACCAACATTTGTTCTTCAATCAGCTTTAATAAAATAAATTTCCTGGTCAGTACTTTAGTGTTGTTTGTGTAACCTTGCTGTGTGCAAATTGGCTGCCCTGTTTCCTACATTACAACAGTGGCTTGTTGTAAAGTACTTTATGATGTCTTGGAATTGTGAATAGTGCCATACAAGTGCAAGTCTTTCTTTACCAGTCAAGTCTATTCATCAGTCGAAGATAGACACAGGGAGAAAGTACAATGACCAAACTTCCAGACTGTATGCGTTTTCTCAAAACAGAACATCTGAATTCCCCACAGTTCCTTTCTGTAACAGTAGAAGTTATGTGGGAGATGATACAGTTGTGGCTCTGTCTCTTGTAACAACATAACCAAGCCAGGAACTGGAAGAAGCTGCCCTTAATTATGTAGATATTAATTCTGTAATTTATATGTGGGCATATTTAATGATCAAAATTCATCTTCCTCTGCATTGTGTGACAGTTAAAACATTCCCCATTAGACTAAGTGTGAACTGAAGTTTCCTGGTAATCCTGATTATCTCAAAACTATTTGGTTTTGAGACATGATGATGACGAAACAGCAACTCTGAATAGAACCATATATAAACTACCCCTTCCTTTGCAAACATCTAATAATTTTACTAATTTGGAAACAAGTGCAGTTGGATCTTTGGGAAAGGTGTACCATTGCTGATTGTAATGAAAACTTGGACTCAATTGTCATTCTTAAAATTATAATATGCAATAAAATATAACTTACTGATATGTAGATATGTGTGATTGGGAATTCTGTTTTCATTATACTCACATCCTCTAATGCGTGGGGTAGTGAATAGGAACAACATTCTAATCTGACCATTATTGACCTGAAGTTATATCTGAAACTGTTGTCTGCAATTCTGAACTTGATATAAAAAATAATTCCTGTTGAGGACGTGGTGGTTATTACTGCAATTTGTGACAATGGGAATCTCACAGTTTGCTTCCTTTACAGGTCATTGCATTATTTTGTTATCATCCAACAAAAAATTTTTTGATCACTGCGCATATTTCACAGAAATATCAAAGTTTTCCTGTATAATATACTTATCCCTAATGATGTTTGAGAAATAATATCCCTATCAACTGCATGAGACTATATCAGAACGTGCCAATTAAATTGTCTGATTTGAGCACTTTTGGTTATCTGGGATAGTAGAATATGATATGAATTTGTGATGGCTGTATTTATTTTGCTGCACAGTTGGAGTCTGTTCACTGATGCAGCCAGTGCACTGAGATTATGATTAGGAACATTTTCCACCCTGGGAAGTGAACAAAGATTGTATATAGAAATTTCTAGAGGCTCTGTCAGGGATCAACTACAGACATGTGTGGTCTGGTTCAATGATTTCTGCCTGTACTGGCCTAAGACCAACTGGAACTAGATCTATTGCAATTACAAACCACTAATTATCCTATGATTTAACTGTTAACATGATTTCAGCACCAAAGCCTAACAGCATTAGTAATACAAATTCATCAACTCTGACTAAGTTACCAGACATTTTGAACGTTGTGGATAATCACACGCCACTCCCTGCAACCCACAGTCTGCAATGTGCTTGCATTTAGCTCACAAATGTCTAAACTTATTACCATGTCAATTCATATCTGAGCATGTTTCTCGCAGAACTTTCTGTATTTAATTCCATTTTTGTTGGTTAACGGGTAAACTATGTAATTACACCAGCTGTGACTTCTTAGTGGATGTAAAAGAACATAATGGGTAGGCAAATAAAATAGCAATCACCTCATCATCTCCAATAACACAATGTCAGATGTATTTTGTATACATGAATGTATATCGCACATTCATATGTAATGTAAAAATAATCTATTGCTCCAATCTTTCTGTGCATCAAATACCTGTCAAATAACCTTTGCATTGAAAATATTTCACCAAATATTGCAACAATGACATTGTGCATGTCCAACAAGTAACTTCAAATGTGCAGTCTTTGTAGTTTCTCATATTCTTAGGTTTGCTGAGTTTAGTATCTGTCCTTTGCCAATGTGCCTCCAACACTTTAATTTAGTGTTAAACCCGCACAAAGTTTCTGTACGGAAGTCAGTGTCATTTTAAACGGTCACCTGCATTTCAGCGATGAGACAAATTCTCTTTAGTTCTCTGGCAAAGTATCTGGGCCTGAAGGATGAAATGTGAGACTGGCGGCTGGAAGTGATTTCATTTCACTGCAATGCAGATGGATTCATTCCAGCACCGTAAAGTCAACATGGCTGTACTTTGGGTATACCGTGGTCTCTATTACTGCAGCCTGGATCAGGTTTTGATGAAGTAATTTCCCTGGAGTTTACACTTGCACAACAAACAGGGCGTCCCGGACTCTGGCCTGGTCTGTTTCTTTTCCTTGGATTAAATTGGCCTTTATCCATTTCACATGGGATCCCAGGATTGGGCGGATCATCAAACCAGACACACATGTTTTGTGGCACCAATGCCCAAACAATCCAATCTATAAGATGAGACCTTTTTTGTTCTGGTTTATGCTGTGGAATTAATAACAAATGATATAACACTTTACAAAAGCATCTGCAGATTAAACTGGAACTGTCCAATTCCCAGGTCACCAAGCTAACTGAAAGTGCATCGGTGCGATCAATGGCGTAGTCAAAATATTGTCAGCTTTCATTGGAAGACGGGTCATTTAGTTAAACTGGTAACATGATAATAACAGCGTAAATGTAGTAACTGATCTGCATTGCCTCTTCAGGATTTTAACTTTAGTTTGAAAGCTAATGTCATTCAAGTAGTTACTGTATTTAATAAGCGTGTGATTAACTTTCAATTCTAAATCATGTTAAATTGATTTAACCTAGCATGTTAAATTGAGAAATAAATTCTTCCATTTCTGTATTCCATACAGGCACCTTTAGTTATAAGAGATGGTTATGTTTCTCCACTTGCTTTCCAGAAGACAAAATAATTTATTTTTAAGGCCTGATATTCAACGTGAAACAGAACAAAAGTTGCTGACCTTTTTTTTGCTTTTAGAATTGAATTGGGACATAAATACCCCTATGGGTGAACAGTCACAAATATTTACCGCGTTCTAACAGGTTTCACTTGTCCTGACGGATTTTGTGAGCTAAACTCAGACATAACATTTGAAGTCTCTCCTTTCTCTAGCACACTTGTTCAATTTCTTTCCCTTGGCAGGAAAAGGTTGTTTTCCATGTAAAAGAAGTTAATACACGTTAACGTTACTACAGATAAATTAATACACTTTAACTCTAGTGATTAACAGCTTAATTACCAGGTGGAAGGTATTGAAAGGCTGATATCAAGTCATTTGTCTAAATCTCTGCCAGCACGATTGACAGAAATAAGTAGATGTAAATCTCCCCAGGACAAAGCATCCAGGGTGGGAAAGGGAGCAGGAGTCCAGGTAGGCACTCAGGCTCAGATTTGGATAGAGTGGCAGGTGCCAATTGGGTGAACCATGAGTGAGAACACCCTTGGTCTTTCTACTTATGTCAGTCATTCATAGAATCACACAGCACAGAAGAGGACCTTTGGCCCATCGAGTCTGCGCCAAGACATTAGAAACACCTGAACTCCCATCTAATCCCATCTTCCAGCCCTTGGCCCATATCCCTGAATGTTACAATGTGCCAAGTGCTCATCCAGATGCTTTTTAAAGGATGTGAGGCATCTCACCTCCACCACCCTCCCAGGCAGTGCATTCCAGACCGTCACCACCCTCTGGGTAAAAGAGTTTTTCCTCACATCCTCCTAAAACTCGTGCCCCTCACTTTGAACCTTTGTCCCTTCAAGATTGACCCTTTAGCTAAGGGAAATGACAGCTCCTTACTCACTCTGTCCATGTCTCTCATGATCTTGTATAGCTTGAACAAGTCATCCCTCAGTCTTTTCTGCTCCAATGAAAACAACCCAACCCTCATTGTTCCATTCCATCATGTAACCCTGCAAAGATGATCATTCTGAAAATAATATTGTGGGCTCTATTTTACCATTTTGATTCTAAGTGCTGGGTGGACATGAAACTGGGAGTGTTTCAAATCTGACTTTTAGACCCGTTTTCAGGCCCTCCCAATACACACTCTTGGCCTGAAAAGTTAGTAGCAATTCCCAATCGCACTGCACAAGCCTATGGGCGGGGCCTAACACGCCCGAAATCCTGCAGCTCCAATCGGCACCTCCAACTGCGCATGTGCAGAAAAAAGTGATAGGATGCGGCTCCCCTGCCATATCCCTCCCGGGCTGTATACCGCCTCCCCCTGGCAGCACAGACATTGCCGCATCCCCACAACATTACTGACACCCTTATCCCCCCACCCCGACACCCAGACCACTCACGGGCCCCCCCTCTTCCTCCCCACTGATCTCAGGCAGAGCAGCAGCAGATCCCCCTTTACCCCCACCCCACCGATCTCAAGCAGAGAGTCATCGGACGCTAAGCACCTACCTCCTCACCAACTGGAGTGCCCGAATCGGACTTTTGTGGAGCATGCCTGTTTCACGCTGATTCTGGATGGGTGAACACGGTGATAAAGGGGGAAGCACCGGTAAGATTGGGCACACAGCCCATTAAGTCAATTTAAATGCGTGCAAATGTATTCAAATAGCTGCTGGGCATGGTCCCAATCGTGGTCATTTTCGGGCCTTGGTAGACAGGGAACCAGCGCGGAGATGGGCACAGATCGCGCTACTCACCTCATGCCCGACTTTACCAAGTTCTCGTGTCTGAAAACGGACACAACTTGCTGGTAAGATTGGGCCCTGTGAGTGTGGCAAAGTAGATGTCAGTAAAACAGGGTTTGCCACAGGTCTGGGTAGCGGGTCTCTACATTCCTGTTGTTTATGCCTGACAGATTATGTAGAATCCCTACGGTGCAGAAAGAGGCCTTTCAGCCCATCGAATCTGTACTGACTCTTCAACAGAGAATCCCACCAAGGCCCTTTCCCGTAATCCCAGGCATTTACCCCACTAATCCCTCTAAACTGCATATTTTTGGACATTAATAGGCAGAGAAGCACTTTGTAGATTGCAGGCACATCTCCAGCCTTTAGACTGAAATTCATGATAATTACTCGATGGAAGTATCAACAAAGCTCCTGAGACAAATTTTGGAATAAAATGATAAGTTATTTTTCACTTTTAATACATGAGCTCACATGATATTCTTTCATTAGAAGTAGAATTACGCAGCCGCCCTCTAACTGTGAACTTAGCAGCAGATATACAGCGGTCTCTAAAAAGCAGATAGGGGAAGGTAAACAATGACTTGTAGATTGTAACCACGTCCAACAAGAAATAAATGTCCAATTGAGGCGCACATTGGAAGAAGGTTAATGCTGAACTTGTCTTCCTGGATTAACTTCCAGCAGTGTAAATAAATCAAATAGACGACATTATGCCAGACCATTTCCCCTGGGCCAGCTGTACATCATTCTTTCATTTCCATGTTCTTGTAAACAATGATGGACCACAATCCTGGGAATGAGTGGAGTTTGGCCAAGAGCATCAGGGAAATGAATTGGCTGTTAACACTAGTGTTTTTGACAAACCCACAATCTCCCCAGTCTGCATGTTCTCAGCTGAAAGGTGCGACTTGTGCTGATGGGATGATTTGTCAGGAAGCGCTGACCTGGATGCCTCTAAGTCTTTATCAGCTCATGTCTTAGCTTTTGGTTCTGTAAGTGGCAGATGTTCAAAGGCACCCAGCTTCCCATAAATCCTAAGGCTTGAAGGCCACTGTGTCAGTTGCATGACATGCCACCCAACACCCCAAACTGAAACTCCAAGGACAAGTCAATAGAACATTACCCTCCCCCACACCAGTCTTACATGTACAAAATGTTAATACTATAGGCACAATGACAAGGTTGAGCAATTATTTGGTCGTGAAATGAACGTCCACTTGGACATTGATTCCCAAAATTAACAAATCTCCAGAATACAGAGGCTTAGATGGCAATCACAACTAAATTGACATCCAAAACCATTAAGGTTGGACTCGAAGATCAAGTCACTGCCCCTGTATTATGTCACTGTAACTGATGCTGCTGCTGTAGACCTGCTGTTGGAGCCAAAGCCTGTTTTCTCTGTTATCTGACGGCACCAACCCCCCCCACCCCGGCTGTTGCCTATCTCTCTCCACCTCGTCCTATCAGAAGCTCAGTGACAGTCACTGGACCTGAATACTGGGATGCAAGACTTCTGTATAATATTAACACCGACTGCTGCTGTTGTGATACTTCAACATCTTCCCTATTCCATCAGGAATCCCTGGATTAAACCAAGTAAAATGCAAACATTCTGATCATCTATTTTTTCTTGGGGCAAAAGGGCTCAAGGGATACGGGAAGAAAGGGGGGAGGGATACGGGAAGGGGGGAGGGATACGGGAAGAATGGGGGGGATATGGGAATGGGGGGGAGGGATACGGGAAGGGGGGGGATACGGGAAGGGGAGGATCAGGATGTTGAATTTGATGATCAGCCATGATCGAAATGGTGGAGCGGGCTGGAAGGGCCATGTGGCCCTCCTCCTGCTTCTAGTTCCTCTGTTTCTCTGTTTCTATCGACTATCGCATAATTCTAGCATGAGGTTTTCACGATTAGAGTTTAACAATGAATATAAATCCAGGGTACACGCTGACACTTCCCAATCATCACAAAGACATGGTGCCACAATCCTCAAAACCTCACTGAGAACACTGAGGTCCGTCACTACTCTCTATTGATATTGCTTCAGTTTTAAACTCTCCCCATTTTATTGCTAATGTTCTGAATGTGTGGATCCAGAGCTCTTTAGTTAAAGGAATCTCCACCATTATTGCACTGTGTGCAATTTTGGTCCCTTTATTTGCAGAAGGATATTTTGGCCTTGGAGGGAGTGCAGAGAAGGTTCACTAGGCTGATACCGGAGATGAGGGGGTTGGACTATGAGGAGAGATTGAGTAGATTGGTCCTGTACTCGTTAGAGTTTAGAAGGATGAGGGGGGATCTTATAGAGACGTATAAGATAATGAAGGGGATGGATAGGGTCGAGGTAGAGAGATTCTTCCCGCTTAGAAAGGAAACCAGAACTAGAGGGCACAGCCTCAAAATAAGGAGGGGGCAGATTAGAACAGAGTTGAGGAGGAACATCTTCACTCAAAGGGTGGTGAAACTCTGGAATTCTCTACCCATTGAAGTGGTGGAGGCTGCCCCGTTGAGTATGTTTAAGTCACGGGTAGATAGGTTTTTGACAGACAGGGGAATTAAGGGTTATGGGGAGAGGGCGAGAATGTGGAACTGAGACACGACAGATCAGCCATGATCTTATTGAATGGCGGGGCAGGCTCGAAGGGCTAGATGGCCTACTCCTGCTCCTATTTCTTATGTTCTTATGTTTAACCCAAGTCTATGTCAAGAATGAACACTCGGATAAAATTTCACCATTTAGTTGGCAATGAGGCAGGAATTTAGCTCAGAAAAATCATAAGTACAACAATTCCCCAGAATATAAAGTAACACAAAGGGATTAAAATGTATGCTGTCTGTCTAAATATTTATGCTCCAGTCTAAAAGGTAATGTTTCAGTTTTGAGTGCTGCCTACCACATGCATCTGATTTTCTTTTAATTTTGTTTAATTTTTAACTGGAGTACACTTTAAGTACATAATTTTTGTCAACCTTCCCACTGCTTTTCAGTTATAATATAGTCCCTCCTAAGGGAACATTTGGTCTGAATCAATCATCACTACTTTACCCCTGTGCCACTGTTAACATTCAGAATGATTTAACCATGCCACACAGAGTGTTGATAGTACAGTCTTTATGGAGAGCATCCACTTAAAATTGACCATTAAAAGGAATAGAAGGGGAGTGGCAAGTTATTTAAAATTTACTTATTAGTCACAAGAAGGCTTACATTAACATAAGATCATAAGAAATAGGAGCAGGAGTAGGCCATCTAGCCCTTCGAGCCTGCCCCGCCATTCGATAAGATCATGGCTGATCTGTCGTGGCTCAGTTCCACTTTCCCGCCCTCTCCCCATAACCCTTAATCCCCTCGCTTATCAAAAACCCATCAACCCGCGTCTTAAAAATATTTAGCGAGGCAGCCTCCACCACTTCAACGGGCAGAGAATTCCAGAGATTCACCACCCTTTGAGTGAAGAAGTTCCTCCTCAACTCCGTTCTAAACCGCCCCCCTTTTATCTTGAGGCTGTGCCCCCTAGTCCTACTGTCTTTTTTGAGCAGGAAGAGTCTCTCCACCTCTATCCTATCCATCCCATTCATCATCTTATACGTCTCAATGAGATCTCCCCTCATTCTTCTAAACTCTAACGAGTACAAGCCCAGTTTATTCGGCCTCTCCTCATAGCTCAACCCCCTCAACTCCGGTATCAGCCTAGTAAACCTCTTCTGCACTCCCTCCAAGGCCAAAATATCTTTGCGCAGGTGCGGCGCCCAAAACTGCACACAGTACTCCAGCTGCGGCCTCACCAATGCCCTATACAGTTGCAGCAAGACCTCCCTACTTTTATATTCAATCCCCCTCGCTATGAAGGCCAGCATCCCATTCGCCTTCCTGACCACCTGCTGCACCTGCAAGCTGGGTTTTTGCGACTCATGCACAAGGACGCCGAGGTCCCTCTGCACCGTCGCCTGCAACACTGCAACAAAGTTACTTTGAAAATCCCTGGAGGATGCCTGTTTGGGTCAATGCACCCTAACCAGCACGTCTTTCGAACTGTGGGAGGAAATCAGAGCACCCAGAGGAAATCCACACAGACACGGGGAGAACATGCAAACTCCACACAGACACTGAACCAAGCTGGGACCTGAACCCGGATCCCAAGGTAAACTGCTGACCTATTGCACTCTGTGTGCTGTTGTTGAAATTGTAAATAAAAGAGTTCTGGAAAAAGGGACTCTGCATCTGGAGAATTATTACACCAACATTACAGCACCCAGTATTCTTCAGCATTAATAACTGAAGCTACTTCAATCTATGCCCAATATTGACATAATGTCAATGTGAAATTGCAATCATAATGAAATAGAGCATTTGAGAGGTTATACTAGGAAATGGTGCTCAGTGCAAAGTTGCAAAGGGTTAGTTTGGGGTTGATTTCAATAAGTTCTTCACAGTGGCACAGTGGTTAGCACTCCTGCCTCACAACTCCAGGGATCTGGCTTCAATTGCTGGTTTGGGTCACTGTCTGTGTGGAGTCTGCACGTTCTCCCTGTGTCTGCGTGGGTTTCCTCCAGATGTTCCTGTTTCCTCCCACAGTTTAAAGATGTGGGGGTTAGGTTGATTGACCACGCTAAATTGTCCTTTATTGTCCCAGGATGTGCATGTTTGAGGGATTAGCAAGGTAAATATGTGGGGTATTGGGCATAAGGCCTGGGTGAGATTGTTGTCGGTACAGAATCGATGGGCTGAATGACCTCCTTCTGCACTGTAGGGTTTCTAAGATTTTTATGATAAATCAGAACCAAAATATGAAATTAACCTCTGGGTCGGGTAGTTCAGACAAAGAGTTTAAAGTCATTTAATAAATTATTTGGGTGAGTTGTTGACAATGTTCCCTTGAAGGTGCAGAGGTATCAGACACTGCGACAATCAGGGACACGGTGCAGCAAGCAAACTGCACACAAACAGCTTCTCCCTTTAGATACCCGCGTGTGGCCACACAGCAACCCTAACGGCACAGTGTAATAAACACACACAACAAATACAACTGAGGAGAAACATCGGACCCGATTTTACCATTACATCGCGCCCGCTTTCGGGCACAAAAACATGGTAAAGTCGGGTGTGAGGCCATTAACACGATCCGCGACCGCCAACACACAGATTGCCAGATTACCGAAACCCGGGAATGGCGGCGATCCACTTTACACCCAAAACGGGCACAACGGTGATTTAAATTCCTTTGCACATATTTAAATTGAATTAATGAACTGCCCGCCCAACTCAATCAGCATTTCCCCCTTTACCACCACATTCACCAATCCGGAATCGCGCCGTAATGGAACTGCTAAACAAAACTCTGAGTCGGGAGCTCCAGCTGCTGAAGAGGCGAGTTCAGAACTTCCAACGGCTCCCTGACTCAGATCAGTGATGGGGGGGGGTGGCATTCAGATCATTCTCTGGTTGGGGGGGGGAGGAGGGGAGTGAGGCCAGATCGCTGTGTGGGGGGGGGGGCACAATCGCTCACTGGTAGGGGGGAGGAGGCAGATGGATCTCTGATGGTGGTGCAGGGGGGGCAGGAGGGTCCGCTGCCACTCTGCAGGCGATCAGTGGGGGAGAGGGGTACAGGGGTGGTGATCGGTCTGGGTAGCAGGAGGAGGTGGATGGATAAGGGGGACAGTGATGTGTGTGGGTAGTGGGGGGGTGGATAAGGGGGACAGTGATGTGTGTGGGTAGTGGGGGGTGGATAAGGGGGACAGTGACGTGTGTGGGTAGTGGGGGGGTGGATAAGGGGGACAGTGATGTGTGTGGGTAGTGGGGGGTGGATAAGGGGGACAGTGACGTGTGTGGGTAGTGAGGGGGGTGGATAAGGGGGACAGTGATGTGTGTGGGTAGTGGGGGGTGGATAAGGGGGACAGTGACGTGTGTGGGTAGTGAGGGGGGTGGATAAGGGGGACAGTGATGTGTGTGGGTAGTGGGGGGTGGATAAGGGGGACAGTGACGTGTGTGGGTAGTGAGGGGGGTGGATAAGGGGGACAGTGATGTGTGTGGGTAGTGGGGGGGGTGGATAAGGGGGACAGTGATGTGTGTGGGTAGTGGGGGGGGTGGATAAGGGGGACAGTGATGTGTGCGGATAGTGGGGGGGGGGATAAGGGGGTCAGTGAAGTGTGTGGGTAGTGGGGAGGTGGATAAGGGGGACAGTGATGTGTGTGGGTAATGGGGGGGGTGGATAAGGGGGACAGTGATGTGTGTGGGTAGTGGGGGGGTGGATAAGGGGGACAGTGATGTGTGTGGGTAGTGGGGGGTGGATAAGGGGGACAGTGATGTGTGTGGGTAGTGGGGGGGTGGATAAGGGGGACAGTGATGTGTGTGGGTAGTGGGGGGTGGATAAGGGGGACAGTGACGTGTGTGGGTAGTGAGGGGGGTGGATAAGGGGGACAGTGATGTGTGTGGGTAGTGGGGGGGGGTGGATAAGGGGGACAGTGATGTGTGTGGGTAATGGGGGGGGGTGGATAAGGGGGACAGTGATGTGTGCGGATAGTGGGGGGGGGGATAAGGGGGTCAGTGAAGTGTGTGGGTAGTGGGGAGGTGGATAAGGGGGACAGTGATGTGTGTGGGTAGTGGGGGGTGGATAAGGGGGACAGTGACGTGTGTGGGTAGTGAGGGGGGTGGATAAGGGGGTCAGTGACGTGTGTGGGTAGTGGGGGGGTGGATAAGGGGGACAGTGAGGTGTGTGGGGACCATTGGCTCCCGAGCTGTTTTCTCTGCTCTCTGCCGGGAGTGATCTGACACGGACGCACTTTTTCCAATTGTTTTCTAACTGTGGTGCACAGTTCAGAGCTCCGATCGTTTCAGCTGCGGTAAGCCCCACCCCAGTGCGAATGGGATTGGAAATGGTTTTTTTCGGGCTGAATGTGTGTGGGAGCTCCTGAAAACAGATTCCCAAATCAGATCTGCATTACACCCAGATTCAGCACTTGGAATGGAAATGATAAAATCAGACCCGTTGATTGTAGATCTTTAAGTTCAGTGACACAGGAGGGAATAAATTTGCTCATTTGACCCTATCACCTGGCCTTCAATGACTAACAGGGCAATCCAGCAGACTGGAATGAAGAGTTCAGTAAAGGCACTTTAATGTACTGAACCTGCAAGTGACAGGACATCAATCTGTTCTTTCAATTCCATAGTGTGTGTTTAAATTATTCTGAACATTGGAGTGAGCATTGCTGAAAATTATTCATCCGTTTTGTGATCTGTTGTTTTTTGATTGGGTGTCAACCTAAACATGTTCTGGTTAAATGTTTCAAACAGACGGTTAATGTACAAACTTGACATTGATATTTTTCCCTTGCTTTTTGACTTTTGTTCAGTGATAATTAGTGTGTAATACATAAAGTTTACCTTCCTGCAATGCATTCATTACTCTGCTTTAAGTCTAGTGATTAATCTGACATCTGTGATCTGAGCGTTTCATCATTGAATGGAACAGGTGATATTAGCTGAAGGAGGAAACTCCTGAAAATCTCACAGTTAATGTGTTTGTGTTAGATAACCAAGAAAAAAGCAGTAATTTCTAGAGATCAGCTGCCCTTGAGGTTCAAAGCCACAAATGACTGTTCTCATGAGGCTCTGCACAACCTAACAAAGTGTGAATAAAACAACAATTTGCATTTATATAGTGCCTTAAATATGGTAAAATATCCCAAAGCCTAGTCACACAAAGTGTCAGAATACACAACCAAAAGCTTAACTGATCAACAAGATCATTTTTGAGGTGTTTCCTAAGGGAGAGAGGGCAGTGGAGAGACGGAGAGGTTGGAGGAGGGATGATTTCCAGAGTCTGAGCCGTGGGAGCTGATAGCACATTGGCCTGTGGTGAAGTGGTGAAAATGGAGCAAGTGAAAGAGGCTCGAATTGAAGGAGTGCAAAGATCTTGGAGGATTGTAGAGTTAGAGCGGATTCAAAAAGATAGTGAAGGGGCGCATGGAGAGATCTGAAAACAAGGATGTGCTGTATTTAAGAGATAGGTAGAACAGAACATAGAACATTACAGCGCAGTACAGGCCCTTCGGCCCTCGATGTTGTGCCGACCAGTGAAACCAATCTAAAGCCCATCTAACCGACACTATTCCAATATCATCCATATGTTTATCCAATGACCATTTAAATGCCCTTAATGTTGGTGAATCCATTACTGTTGCAGGCAGGGCATTCCATACTCTTACTACTCTCCAAGTAAAGAATAAGGGATAAATTTGCTGTTCTAGTTTTAATTTTCTTGTGTCTCTCATTGAGCTTGGCTGCTTCCCTAGACTTTTGTTACCTTGTGTCTTTTAGGTGAAATGTTTGATTTGATGTTATAGTAAGACAGACAAGTATCAGTCAATAGGAAATAACTGATAAACAGATGGTATTATTAAAGTGGATTATGATGGTGGTAAATGAACTCCTGATGCACACTAATCTGTTCCAGGTACAGTTCCAATGAACTTAGGAGATATCAGTCTTCCTACACTGCTGTCCGATGGTACCAGATGGTTAGGAAAAGTAAAGGAGAATAACAGTGTTCAGGAAAGAAATATTGCTTTAGAATGAAAAGGTTTACAAGCACATAGGGGTGAATTTCCTGGTATCCGTGGGAATCACTGTGCAGGTTGGAGGGGTGAGGAAGTGTGGTGGAAAATTCACCATAATATTTAAGGGTCCATTGACCTCCGATGGGAATTTTCAGTATTGGAAAATCCCACCCATAGGGACTGCCAGTGGACAATGCGGTTCCTGCCTGCATTTTTTTTTACAATAGTGCATTATCTCAAAAGTACTGTTTGTAATATAAATTACACAATATCATAATCTCTCCTCTTCTTCTTTGTAAACTCCTCCAGCCTCCAGTCATTGAGTCAAAATCTGAACAGTACAATGATGGGGGGTGGGGGGATGTGTACCTATACCACATGGACTGCAGTGATTCAAGATAGCAGCTCACCACCACCTTCTCAAGGGAAATTACAGATGGGCAATAGATGTTAGCCAAGCCAGCGATGCCCACATCCCATGAAAGAACAAAGAAAAAGGTGAATAATGCCAATTAATATTAATCAATGTGCTTTCAATTTCAGTTGCATCATTGGAAGGCTGTGATAGAACCCCTGGTTTGCCACAAGGTAGAAGGGAAAGTCGGAGATGTATTTTTCTCTGTTTCTCAGTGGACTGCTCAGCAGCAATGTAGGCAAAACCTGCCCAGCAGGGAGGAGTTCCGAATGGCCCAGTAAGGACAAGGAAAATCATATTCATTTCTGACCTTACATTGTTGCAGTTTAAATGACCTCACTTGCCTTTACACAGTGTTACTCACAGGTCATTGTGTGGACACTCCCTTTGGGAAGTGACATTTAAAGGAAAATCTGGACAAATGTCCCTGTCCGTAAACTCATCAGTTGTCACCGCTTGTAAATATCTGGATCCAGGTCAGACGCATGCTGCCTGAAATTACTTGTTTTTTTTAAATGTAATGTTATTTTTGCATCTGTAACCAAGTGCCTGGATGTTGTAAATAGACAGATGGTCCAGTCAGGCTGTGGTATGCATTTAGTAATGACAAGCTTCTTGTGAGAAAGGTGTATTTTACAATGTTGCTGAATAAAGTTTGCTTTTTTTGTGGAAATTCAGGTCTATGAACTCTATGACAGATTAACTTCCCGAGATCGTATCAGCCTCAATCTGTCTTTACAGCCATTCTGCAGCAGGATCCAACTTCCAGCCAATCCTGCTAGTTTCAACGAGAGCTGTAGGTAAGTCACAATATCCTGTGGAAGAGTAATAAGTGAGGAATATGGACAGACTGAGCAGGAGACCAAGAAAGAGAGGAAAAATGAAGGCTGAGTGTGACAAAAAGAGAAGGAACATCGAATCATAAGAACATAAGAAATAGGAGCAGGAGTCGGCCATCTAGCCCTTTGGGCCTGCCCCGCCATTCAATAAGATCATGGCTGATCTGAAGTGGATCAGTTCCACTTTCCCGCTTTCTCCCCGTATTCCACAGGGTCAGTCCACCTTGTTGTCAAATGAGGGGCATGAACACGGTGGGTCGTGCGTGGGCTGCTCTTGGAGGTTCCGGGAGTGGCCTAGTACTTCGTGTCGTTGTGTACGCTTAATCCTGGACCAGCAGGTGGGCACCGCAACAGCTCGGTGACTAGCACTGCTAGCTGTGCAGATACATGGATTTGGGCCTGTGTCTGTGGGAGTTTGCACATTCTCCCTGTGGATGCGTGGGTTTCCTCCGGGCGCTCCGGTTTCCTCCCACACCCCAAAGATGTGCTCTTAGGCTGATTGGTTTTACCAAATTGACACTATTCTCCCCTGAATCTGGCTACATTAGGGGTTCCACTCACATACACACAGGGTGGGGTAGGTGTGGGAGGATGCGGCGGCACGGGCTCGTTGGGCCGAAGGGCCTGTTTCCTGTGCTGGGATGTTCTTTGTTCTTTGTTCTTTGTTTTTAACCCTTAATTCCCTGTCTATCAGAAACCTATCTAACCTTGACTTAAATATATTTAGCGAGGCAGCCTCCACCACTTCAACAGGCAGAGAATTCCAGAGATTCACCACCCTTTGAGTGAAGAAGTTCTTCCTCAACTCCGTTCTAAACCGCCCCCCTTATCTTGAGGCTGTGCCCTCTAGTCCTACTGTCCTTTCTAGGCAGGAAGAATCTCTCTACCTCTACCCTATCCATCCCCTTCATTATCTTGTGAGTCTGTATAAGATCCCCCCTCAGCCTTCTAAACTCCAACGAGTACAGACCCAGTCTATTCAATCTCTCTTCTTAAGCTAACCCCCTCATCTCCGGTATCAGCCTAGTGAACCTCCTCTGCACTCCCTCCAAGGCCAATATATCCTTCCGCAAATACGGGGACCAAAACTGCGCACAGTACTCCAGCTGCGGCCTCACCAGTGCCCTGTACAGTTGCAGCAAGACCTCCCTGCTTTTATATTCTATCCCCCTCGCTATAAAGGCCAACATTCCATTCGCCTTCTTGATCACCTGCTGCACCTGCAGACTGGGCTTTTGCGATTCGTGCACAAGGACCCCCAGGTCCCTCTGCACAGTAGCATGCTGCAGCTTTTCACCCTTTAAATAATAATCCCTCATACTACTATTTCTTCCAAATAATCAAAACATTCTTCCTTAAAGACACAATTGTAATAAAATCCGGCACGGTGGCACAGTGGTTAGCATGGCTGCCTCACAGCACCAGAGACCCGGCTTCAATTCCAGTCTTGGGTAACTGTGTCTGTGTGGAGTTTGCACATTCTCCTTGTGTCTATGTGGGTTTCCTCCAGGAGCTCCAGTTTCCTCCCACAGTCCATAAATTGCCTCTTAGTGCTGGGGTATTAGTCAGGTAAATATGTGGGGATATGGGGATAGGATCTGGGTGGGATTGTTGTTAGTGCAGGCTGGATGGACTCAATGACCTCCTCCTGCACTGTAGGGATTCTATGGAAGTCTACGGAAACAAACAAACTGAATAAGAGACAAAAGAAAATTAAAACCGGACAAGCAAATCAGAAATATTGAAACCGTATTTCCTTTCAATGTCCTGCTTTTAATCTGACTGAGTTCCCTATGTACAGGTGCTGGAGTAGAATTACCGTTCCGAGTGCAATCAGCCATCTAAGTGTAAATTGCAGTGAAAATTGCACCCAGTTTGAAAAATGACACTTTTCTGAGTTTCCACACTGAATTATTTGCATTTTACCTGACACCTAATCTGTCACAAACCAACACAATGGGGCAGACTTTTCAAACAACTTCTCCTTCACAAAACAAAAATGGCTTTTAAAAAATCCTTTATATATTTAAGTGTTAACTCAGTATGGTTTGTTTAATACAGATAAAAATGAGATAATTGCAAATTATACAAGCATTTTAAATTAGTGTCAGTCCATCAATGCTGTGAGTGTCCTGATTTTAAATCAAAGAACAACACAGCACGGGAAACAGGCCCTTCGGCCCAACGAGTCCGCTCACTGTAAATAGGATTCCTCCAGGTGGCTCCTATTTCCTCCCACAGTCTGAAAGACATGCTGGATACGCACATTGACCCAAACAGGCATCAGAGTGTGGCAACTAGGGGATTTTCACCGTAACTTCCTTACAGTGTTAATGTAAGCCTTACTTGTAACTAAAAAGAAACTTTACTTTTTATTTAAGTGACTGTTAACAGGCACACTCTATTCTAGGTAGCTTGGAATATAGTATTCCATTTTCTAGTGAATTAAAAAACAAATTCATTGAAAACCTGTCAAAATTTGTATA
This sequence comes from Carcharhinus amblyrhynchos, assembly GCF_965287045.1. Lineage (NCBI taxonomy): Eukaryota > Metazoa > Chordata > Chondrichthyes > Carcharhiniformes > Carcharhinidae > Carcharhinus > Carcharhinus amblyrhynchos. Next base: position 139,503,459 of record NC_137327.1, read on the forward strand.
TCTGTGACCTTGCTACCAAAAGATGCAGCTTAATTTTTATAATCAGTTCTAAGGTATGCAAATAAGCACAGTTAGCAGATAGCTCCAATGGTGATGAATTCACTTGGGGTCAATGCCAGTTTTATGGATGAGGTCTGTTAGTGTGATATTTTTGATTTGATTTATTATTGTTACATGTACTAATATAGGGTGAAAACATTGTTTCTTGTGCGCTATAGAGACAAAGCATAGAGAAGGAAAGAAGGTGCAGAATGTAGTGTTACAGTCACAGCGAGGGTGTAGAGAAAGATCAACTTAATGCGAGGTAGGTCCATTCAAAAGTCTGACAGCAGCAGGGAAGAAGCTGTTCTTGAGTCAGTCGGTACGCGTATCTTTTGTATCTTTTTCCTGAAGGAAGAAGGTGGAAGAGAGAATGTCCGGGGTGTGTGGGGTCCTTGATTATGCCGGCTGCTTTTCCCAAGACAGCAGGAAGTGTAGATGGAGTTAATGGATGGGAGGCTGGTTTGTGTGATGGATTGGGCTACATTCATGATCTTTTGTAGTTCCTTGTAGGTCTTGGGCAGAGCAGGAGCCCAGACCAAGCTGTGATACAACCAAAAGAATGCTTTCTGTGTTGTATCTGTAAAAGTTGGTGAGAATCAAAGCTGCCATGCCAAATTTCCTTAATCTTTTGAGAAAATAGAGGCATTAGTGGGCTTTCTTAACTATAGTATCGGCATGGGAGGGACCAGGACAGGTTGTTGGTGATCTGGACACCTAAAAACCTGAAGCTCTCGACCCTTTCTACTTCATCTCCATTGATATAGACAGGGGCATGTTCTCCTTTCCACTTTCTGAAGTCGATGACAATCTCCTTCGTTTTGTTGACATTGAGGAAGAGATTATTGTTGCCACACCAGTTCACCAGATTCTCTATCTCATTCCTGTACTCTGTCTTGTCATTGTTTGAGATCTGACCCACTATGGTGGTGTCAGCAGCAAACTTGAAAATCGAATTGGAGGGGAATTTGGTCACACAGTCATAGGTGTATAAGGAGGGGGCTGAGAACACAGCCTTGTGGGGCAGCAGTGTTGAGGATGATTATGGAGGAGGTGTTGTTGCCTCTCCTTACTGAGTTAGTGAGTTAGGAAGTTCAGGATCCAGTCGCACAGGGAGGTGCCAAGGCCCAGGCCACGGAGTTTGGAGATGACTTTTTAACACTAGGAATCTCTATTTACTCTGAACACAATCTGCACTTAAAATTCTGCAATCTTTTGCAGCAGGTATGCTGAGGGTCAAGCAAATAACAACAACAAAAACAAGCAGAAACTCCAGGCCCTTTGAGTTTGTCTGTAGTTTTGCTGATGCATTTTCTCTTACGCTTTCTGCTATTGTTATTCATTCATGGGATCAAGTTATTTTGCTTATTGAGCCAACACTTATTTCCCATCCCTAACTGCCCTTGTGAGGGTGGTGCTAGCTGTCTTATTAAACTGTAGTCCATGTGGTATCGGTACATCCACAGTACTGTGAGGCAGGGATTCCAGGATTTTAACTCAGTGACAGTGAAGGAACAGCCAATATGTTTCCAAATCATGATGATGAGTAAACTGGAGGGAAACCCGCAGGTGCTGATGTTTTTCCATGCAACATAACGAAAGTCTTCACACTCTAAAAAGTAATCCGTTGTGTATAGGGTGCTTCAAAACATTTTTATTGTGCGAAAATTCATTCTTTCTCAATGGTCTCAATCTTCTGAGATGCGCCAATCACCATCAGACAGCAAGTCCGCTTCTACTTTTATCCGTCATGTCAGAGATCTGCATTCCTGGCTTGGACCTCTGATCCTCCCTTCACCAGAGAAGGAAGTTGTACAGTCCCTCATAGCACCAGAGCATTGGGGGAAAAGACAAGACATGCTCACTCCTTACAGCATTGCTGTCCTATTCCGGCAAGTAAAAAGTTTAAATGTTTCAAATGTCTTTGAAAAGCTAAGGAAAGAAAGGAAGTGAGTGAGGAGTAGGGTGGATATGATAAGTGGGTAAGGGGATAGGTAGGTGAGGTAAATTAATAAAGTGTAGGATGCCAGCTGGGTAGGGTGGCAGGTGAGTAAGTGGGTGAGATAGGTAGGGTTAATGAATTGGGTAGATTGATCAAAAGAATAGATGGTTTTGGGCTAATCATATTGGGTCAAGGGATATTTGGGTTGAATCAGGTCAAAGGGGGGAAGTTGGGGTTTAGGGGGGAGCCAGGTAGTGAGGTCTGGTCAAGTTGGGTCAATGGGGAGTCAGGAAAGTCAGAAGTTCTGGGCTAGTTGGTTTGAGAGAGATAGGGGTTGAGGGTAGTCTTGGAGGGTCAAGTAGGGAGTTACATCGGGGGAAGGGAGGGTGCCAGTATGAATGTTTGGGAGGTAATTTCTGTAAGTACCCAGGAGTTAGAGCAGGATTTTTCTGTTTAACCTTTCCTGGATAACTATTCGGATAATAGGTCGGAGCATCTGATGTTAACTCAGATTTGGAAACTTTTTTGGAGGGTGCGAGGGCGCAGGAGGTATCAGAGCAGGGAACGTTATCCACAGGGCATTGAAACTTTTGAGAGGCACATCTTCCAGGATATGTTTGGTCTCCAACTATCTAGGAACTGGAAGATCTGGGCCACATCCCTCCTGGGCTGGCTAATGCCTCCCCCTGGGCCCCACAGACACTGACCCATCCCCACAGCATTATTGACCCCCATATCCCCCAACCTCTCTGCCTCCCAGACTGATTGCGGGTCCCTCTGCCCCTTCTCCCCCACTCATCTCAGACAGAGTGGCAGCAGACCCACCTTCTTCCCCCACCACCCCCACCAATCTCAAGCAGAGTGGCTGTGGACCCCCTTATCCCCCGCTCCCCCCCATGATCTCAAACAGAGAGCTATCAGATGCTCAGCGCTTACCTAACTAACACTCAGTGATAGAACACCCAAATTGGACTCACATAGACTATGTCTATTTTGCGCTGATTCTGGATGGGCGAACGCAGTGATAAAGGGAGAAGTCTCGGTGAAGTTGGGTGTGCAGCCCATTAATTCAAGTTAAATGCAGCCCGTTTCGGGTGCAGCCCCCATCACAGCCATTCTTGGGCCTCGGTAAAGGGGGGACTGGTGCAGAGGCGGGCATGGATCACACTACTCGCCTCACACCCGACTTTACCAAGCTTTCACACCTGGAATCGGGTGCAATGCGATGGTAAATTTGGGCCTTTTGTCTTTTTTTCTGTAAACAGGGAAATGATAAAAAACATTCAGGGGAAAAAAAACCAGGAGAAAAATATGATCATCATCTGGGGATGGTGAAATTTGGAGCTAATGAAATTGTCTCCCATGTTGTAGAATACATGGGGAGTTTGAAGCAGTGCAGCACAGGGCTGTTCAAACAGAAAGTCAGACTCACCAACAGAAGCTACTGTTTATAGAGTAACTGATCTTAAAAGTGCAGATAACATTGCAGCAATTGTGTGTTTTTCATCAGAAGATGATTGAACACTTTCTTATGATATTCTAACAAGTTAATATTTGATTCAGTATTGCAACGACATCAGAAACACATTTTAAAATGATTGGATGACAAGCTCCTGCAGTCAAATTTCAGTGAAGCCCAGAAGGTCTGTGATTACATTTGCAAAGGTGCTTTAATCAAGATTAATTTTTCCTCTTTCTGAGTAACTGGAGCTTTTCCTGAGTTTCTCTTACTTCTTTCATAGGATGAATCATCAAATTTCATGGAAATTTATGATGGGAAAGAATCAGATAATTCCGGATCATTACAAAAAAAATTATCTTTCAGGACAATGCGCAGATGTTAGGAATTTAAAGTAAAAGTGAAGTTTGTTTATGAGTCACAAGTAAGGTTTACATTGACACTGCAATGAAGTTACTGTGAAATTCCCCGAGTTGCCACAATCTGGAGCCTGTTCGGGTCAATGTACCTAACCAGCACATCTTTCAGACTGTGAAAGAAAACCGGAGCATCCAAAGGAAACCCATGCAGACACGGGGAGAACATGCAAACTCCACACAGACAGTGACTCAAACCAGGAATTGAACCCAGGTCCCTGGCACTGAGAGGTAGCAACGTTTCCCACTGTTATCCTTGTTATTTCAGAGTGTAAATGCGCCTAGTTTGGGGGCGTTTAAGAGATCCGTGGATAGGTTTATGGATGGTAAGGGTTTGGTTTAGGTTAGAGGGTCATTGTTTTTTAACTGGTCGGCGCAACATCGTGGACCGAAGGGCCTGTTCTGCGCTGTTATGTTCTATGTACTATGTTCTATGTTCTATCCACTTCCATTGAGTGGGGAGGTTGTTAACTGAGGGGGTGAGAAACAAGTCATTTTTTAAAAAAGTAGATTTTAACATTAGAAATGAAAATTAGTCTAACTAGCTTCTTTATACAAATGGTCATGCCCCCAGCCCATGGAATCAGAGGGTAATGCTGCAATGATAACGTCTGCTGTTCTTCATAGCTCCACATATAAAACTCTCAATTCTTAGAAAGGAAGTATTACAGACGTACTCACACTCCAGCTTTCTCCATTGGTGATACTGGAACCTCCCTCACATTGTTAAACATTAATCCTAAATATCCTTACACTTCCTTCCTGCGCCTGTCTTTGCCAGGTTTGGAATGGAGACCCTGTTTATTGGCAGAGGTGTGAAGAGTAAAATATCTGAGGAAATTCATGGCAATTGCCTGTGATCATCAGCTGTGATTTAACATTCATGACTGGCCAAGCAGATAATTCAGTTCAGATTTAGTAACCTAGATCAGCTCAGCTTACAATGACATTGATGTCTATTGAGTACTTATCAACTTAAAATAGGTAATCCTTTAATTGATTAACATCCTGGGTGGGACCTTACCAGCTCATCACACCGGTCGGTCAGTGAGATCTTGGAGTCTTCCTGCATCAGTCACTGACAGTAAGCGCGCAGGTACAGCAGGCAGTAAAGAAGGCAGATGGATTGTTGGCCTTCATAGCGAGGGGATTTGAAGATAGGAATAGGGATGTTTTACTGCCATTGGAGAGGGCTTTTGTGAGGTCACATCTGGAGTATTGTGTGCAGTTTTGGTGTCCTTATCTGAGGAAGGATGTGCTTGTTCTAGAGGGAGCACAGCGGAGGTTTACCAGGCTGATTCTAGACATTCTCTCTTCCAATTTTTTCCCTCAGGAAAACGATACAAAAGTCTGAGGTCACATTCCAAATAACTCAAGAACAGCTTCTTCCCTGCTGCTGTCAGACTTTTGAATGGACTTACCTTTCATTAAGTTGATCTTTCTCTATACCCTAACTATGACAGTAACACTACATTCTGCACCCTCTCATTCTCTTCTCTATGAACACTAAGTAGTGGCTTTGTCTGTATAGCACTCAAGAAATAATACTTTTCATTGTATACAAATATATGTGACAATAATAAATCAAATCAAATCAAAGACTCCTGGGATGGTAGGTCTGTCATATGAGGAGAGACTAAGTCGCTTAGGATTATATTCACTGGAGTTTAAAGAGTGAGAGGGGATCTCATAGAAACTTATAAAATCCTAACAGGGTTAGACAGAGTAGATTCAGAAAGAATATTTCCAATGGTGAGGGAGTCCAGAACTAGGGGTCATAGTTTGAGGATAAGGGGTAAACCTTTTACAACTGAGGTGAGGAGAAATTCCTTCACCCAGAGGGTGGAATTCACAGCAAGTAGTTGAGGCCAAATCGGTGTGTGATTTCAAGAAGTTAGATATAGCTCTTGAGACTAAAGGGATCGCGGGATATGGGGGGAAAGATGGATCAGGATATTGAATTTGATGATCAGCTAGGAATGAATAGCGGGACAGGCTCAAAGGCCTTCTCGTTTCTATGTTTCTGTGATCAGCGTGGTGAGCCAGTAAGGTAGGGCAAGAGGCAAAACATTGGGTTTATGTCCCGTTTCTCACCTCTTCCCAGCCTTGTTTTGCCGGAGAAATCGGCCCCGCACCCTGGAAGGGCACAAGACTGATTTAAATATTAATGACAAGAGTGAAGAGAACTCTGCAGAGGGCAGTTGCTGATCAGTGGGGGTCAGCGGTCAGGAGGTGGGGCTGGCCATCAGGAAGGACGGCATCGGGGGGGGGCAGCAATTGGGGCTGGCTGCTGAGATTGGGGGGAGGCAGAATCGGTTGGAGCAGAGATTTGGGGAGGGGGGCAAGATGTCTGTGCAGGGAGGGGTTGACATCCCTAGAGTTCAGCAACTTACCTCAAGTAAGACCATAAAACATAGGAGCAGAATTAGGCCACTCGGCCCATCGAGTCTGCTCTGCCATTCAATCATGGCTGATATTTCTCTCATCCCCCTTCTCCTGCCTTTTCCCCATAACCCCCGATCCCCTTATTCATCAAGAACCTATCTATCTCCGACTTAAACACACTCAATGACCCAGCCTCCACAGCCTTCTGCGGCAAAGAGTTCCACAGATTCCCCACTCTCTGGCTGAAGAAATTCCTCCTCATCTCTGTTTTAAAGGATCGTTCCTTTAGCCTGAGGCTGTGTCTCTGGTTCAAGTTTTTCCTACTAGTGGAAACATCCTCTCCACGTCCGCTCTATCCAGGCCTCACAATATAATGTAACATAAGTTTCAATAAGATCCCCCCTCATCCTTCTACATTCCAACGAGTACAGACCCAGAGTCCTCATTCATTCCTCTTACAACAAGCTCTTCATTTTAGGGATCATTCTTGTGAACCTCCTCTGGAATCTTTCCAAGGCCAACACATCCTCCCTTAGATATGGGGTCCAAAACTGCTCACATTACTCCAAATGGGGTCTGACCAGAGCCTTATACAACCTCAGAAGTCCATCCCTGCTGTTGTATTCTAGCCCTCTCAACATGAATGCTAACATTACATTTACCTTCCTATCTGCCGACTGAAGCTGCACGTTAACCTTAAGAGAATCTAGAACAAGGACTCCCAAGTCGCTTTGTGTTTCTCATTTCCTAAGCATTTCCCATTTAGAAAATAGTCTATCCTCCATTCCTCCTTCCAAAGTGTATAACCTCACACTTTTCCACATTGTATTCCATCTGCCACTTCTTTGCCCACTGTCCTAACCTGTCCAAGTCCTTCTGCAGCCCCCCTGCTTCCTCAATACTATCTGTCCCTCTAACTATGTATCATCTGCAAACTTAGCAACAGTGCCTTCAGTTCCTTCTTCTAAATCGTTAAAAGTGGCCCCAGCACCAACCCCTGAGGCACACCACTAGTCACCGACTGCCATCCTGAAAAAGATCCCTTTATCCCCACTCTCTGCCTTCTGCCGGTCAGCCAATCCTCTATCCATGCCAGGATCTTACCCTTAACATCAGGGACTTTTAATTTATTTAACAGTCTCCTATGTGGCTCCTTGTCAAAGGCCTTTTGGAAATCTAAGTAAATCATGTCCACTGGTTCTCCTTTATCTAACTTCCTTGTTACCTTCTCAAAGAACTCTAACAAGTTTGTCACATATGATCTCTCCTTGATGAAGCTGTGCTGACTCAGTCCTATTTTATCTTCCAAATACTCCGCTATCTCATCTTTAATAATGGACTCTAAAATCTTGTCAATGACTGAAGTCAGGCTAACCAGCCTATAATTTCCTGTCTGCTGCCTCCCTCCCTTCTGAAACAGTGGTGTTACATTAGCTATTTTCCAGTCCCTCCTAGCTCTCCTAAGCCCTTTCTTTAACTCATTCCCACCTATCTTGTAACCTTCAAGCGACCCAACTGAACCTTGTTTTCTCGTCCTTGCAAACGCTTCCTTTTTCCCTCTTGACAAGACATTCAACCTCCTTTGTGAACCATGGTTCCCTCACTCGGCCATTTCCTCCCTGCCTGACAGGGACATACCTCTCAAGGACATGCAGTATTTGTTCATGAACAAGCTCCACTTTTCATTTGTGCCCATACCTGACAGTTTCTGATCCCATCTAATGCTCCCTAATTCTTGCCTAATCACATCATAATGACCTCTGCCCCAGTTATAAACCTTGCCCTGTCTGTCGTATGGTCCTATCCCTCTCCATTGCAATAATGAAGGACACTGAATTGTGATCACTGTCTCCAAAGTGCTCTCCCACAAACAAATCTAACACTTGGCCCGGTTCATGAACCAATGTGGCCCCACCTTTTGTTGGCTTATCCACATATTGTGTCAGGAAACTCTCCTGCACACACTGTACAAAAAGTGTCCCATCCGAACTATTCGACCTATAAAGGTTCCAATCAAAATTTGTAAAGTTAAAGTCACCCGTGATAACTACCCTGTGACCTCCACATCTATCCATAATCTACTTTGCCATTTCCTCCTCCACATCCCTATTACTATTTGGGGGCCTGTAGAAAACTCCTAACAACGTGACCGATCCTTTCCTATTTCTAATGTCAGCCCATATGACCTTAGTAGACAGATCACCCTCAAAATTCCTTTCAGCAGCCGTTAAACTATCCTCAATTAACAATGCTACTCCTTCACCTCTTTTACCGCCTTCCCTACTCTTACTGAAACTTGACCTGGTCTTTGTGTACAGAACATAACCAGGCAATTTTCCACACTGCCAAATAGATGCCAAAGTTGTAACTGTACTGGAACAGCTTGGCTAGGGGCACAGCAGGTTCTGGGGTACAAGTCTTCCATACTGTTACGGAATATTGTTAGGAGCCATAGCCTTTTTCATATCCAATGTCTTCAGCCATTTCTTGATATCACATGGGGAGAATGGATTGGCATCTCTGATGTTGGGAATCTCAGGAGGAGGTTGTTGGATTACCTATTAGCACGATGATGAGTAACACAGAAATACAGAAACACAGAAATTAGGAGCACGAGTAGGCCATTTGGTACCTTAAACCTGCTCCGCCAATCAAAATGATCATGGTTAATCCTCTATCTGTCATATTCCCACTTTTTCCCCATATCCCTTAATGCCATTAAAATCTAAAATATTATCTATCTCTTTTTGAATGAATTCAGTGACTTGGCCTCCACAGCCTTATGTGGTAGAGAATTCCACTGGTTCATTGCCCTTTGAGTGAACAGAAATTTCCTCGCCTCAGTCCTGAATGATTTACCCAGTATCCCGATACTGGGTTCCTGGTTCTAGATTCTCCAATCAGGGAAAACATTCTCTCTTCATCTAGTCTGTCAGGCCCTGTTAGAATGTTATAAGTTTCAATCAGATCTTCTCTCATCCTTTTGCATTTGAGTGAATACTTGCCCAGTCAAACCAATTTCTTTCTACACTCTGTAATTCCAGCCTTCTTAGTGAACTCCACTGATTACCCATTTGATATGATGTGGAGATGCCGGCGTTGGATTGGGGTAAACACAGTAAGAAGTCTCACAACTCCAGGTTAAAGTCCAACAGGTCCACTAGTGGCTTTTGCTACCAAATAAACCTGTTGGACTTTAACCTGGTGTTGTGAGACTTCTTGCTGTGTTTACCCATATGGTAGGCATTAGTTTCAAAACTCCTGCTTTACCTCAAATTTCTTTGTGGCCTTGTCCCACTTTTATTTAATGATCTCTTTCAGCCTTACATTCCTATATGGACTCATTACTTACTAAAACTGAAATTCAACCAACCCTTCACTCTCTCCACTCTTGCATCGACTGCCATTCCTGCCTTTTGGAATCCCCTATCCAATTTCTACTGCCTTGCTACTCTATTCCCTGCTTTCAAGCCTCTTTATTTCGACTGTGTCTTTAGTTCTCTATCCTATACTCTGTATTTATTGTTACATATGTCCAAAGTGTATCATGGGTTACATTTTGAATTAAAATGGAAAAAGGCACAGTCATAATAAAAGGTTTTGAATTATATAAATGAAAGTATTTTCCTTTCTTTTTCTTATTCTCTGTGAAACACAAATTCCTTTCTTCATTATTGTGAAATGCCTCAGACAGCTTCCTGCACAGACAGTAAGGAATGGAGTGGCAGAAGGAATTAGATAGGGAATTCCAAAAGGCAGGATAGACGTGACAGTATGAATGGCAGTCAGTGTAAGAGTGGAGAGAGTGAAGGGTTGGTTGAAGTCCATTGTGTGCGATGCTGTAAAACGGGTGATATCAGATCAACCACCTGTTAAAGTATATTTATTAGTCACAAGTAAGGCTTACATTAACACTGCAATGAAGTTACTGTGAAATTCCCCTAGTCACCAAACTACGGTGCCTGTTTGGGTACATTGAGGGAGAATTTAGCATGGCCAATGCAACTAATCAGCACGTCTTTCAGACTCTGGGAGGAAACCAGAACACCTGAAGGAAACCCACACAGACACGGGGAGAATGTGCAACTCCACACAGACAGTGACCCAAGCCAGCAATTGAACCGGAGTCTCTGGCGCTATGAGGCAGTGGTGACATCGTGCCATCCCACATATTAAACACATCTTCTAATTTCCATTTCCAAAAGAGATAGAACAGCTGATGGTTCCAATATTGTAAATTTTATATAATCACCCAAAGTTAAATATCCTCCCAAACATGATGACAATTTATAATCAGCCAATCAAATTACAAGAATATATTCTTTTTAAGCACTTGTTTCCAGGGAGTGCATTTCTTGCTTACGGAACTGATGAACAAGTCATCACAGTGGACCTGTAATAATGGGTCTTTAAAATTTCTCTAGCACCAAGATATACAACCCAACCAGTTGAGAAGTTGATTAATCCCACTGTTGGAAAGCTGGTTAGTGATGCAGAGCAAAGCCAACAGTGTGGATTCGATTCCCATTCCAGCTGAGATTCATGAAGGCCCAACTTCCCAACCTTGCCCCTTGTCAGAGCTGTGGTAATCGCTGAGGTTAAATCACCAGCAGTCAGCTCTCCCCCTCAGAAACAACCTCCAGCCATCTGGGACGATGGTGACTTTAGCTTTAATTATTTTAAAGGGAAATATGGAGCGTCAGACGTTTCATAATGATGAGATCATTAAAAACAGGGACCAATAGCATATTAGCACCATCCAGTGGATGACCAAGCTTTCTACTCCCAATTATATTTTCAGTAAATTTAGTGATTACAGGAAAATCAATCCATATGTAGGTTAACTTTAAGCTGAAACAGAAGACTGGATACCTGGTGATGATTACATGAAATAATCTAATAGAGGGGATCAAATGATAACATAAATCATGAAAGGTAAGAGACCTGGAATCTGGCCTTACTTATGATTTGTACGGTTACAGTTTTGTTGGCAGGGGGTGTGGGTGGTGGTATAGGAAAGGTGTTCTTGGCCAATTCCTTTGCTGGCTGCAGCTTCCCCCAAACGTTTAACAATTGTTACCGGACATTATTACTGCCGGGTTTCTCATGCTATCGTTGGCAGTGATTACCAGAAAATCTCAACCAAATGACGACTGTGTTGTCTTCAGAACAGCACATAATGCGTTTCTAAAGTAATTCATTCTGCATGAAACATTTCAGGATACTTCTGAGAGTTGTAAGCGGGGACTACATACATCCAAGTCATTCTTTCTTGTTATGTAAAACAATACCAGATGCTTGGGAGTGTGCTTTGAGGCTCGATAACACACACTTAAGAAATGTAAAGGCTGAACAATCGAGCCTCATTTTCTCCCCCCAGAGAGGTCCACTCAGTTGACATCAAATATGTAACCCATTTTGATTCACTCCTAAAAGGTATGTGAAAGTTTTGATCAGTCAAACATCATATTCTGAAGCTTCAAAAGAATAAAAACAGAAAATAGTGTTCAATCCACTCATGGTGGTTGCTCTGACGTAACTTGGAATTTGCAAACAGCAATCTTCAAAGTTTTCTCAACACAAGGAATTAAACCTAGTTACAGTCATTAGGAATATAGGAACAGGAATGGACCATCTGGCCCTGTAACTCAAATCAATTGTATCCATGTCCACGGATGACAAAACACTATTGATTTCAGTCATGGTATTTCCACAACATCCATAAACTTTTGGGAAGAGAGTGCCAAGTTTCCACTACCTTTTTGTATGAAAAAGTGTTTCCTGATCCACTCTAAGTTAAGCCTCACTCTAATTAGAAGGGCTGGGATTCTCCCAAAAAAATTCTAAGAATCTGCGTAAAAACTGGAGTAAATCATTGTTTTTTCAGCGAGATTTTCGAAATGAATCTCCCATACTCTGTGCATCACAGAGTGGCCCAGCATGGATCACAATGAGAAGCTGGAGGTGGTGGCCCTACACCCACTAGAGAGGCCAGCAGTATAGTGCTCAGCGGGTCACAGCACATGCACCGATCTGTCAGAGCTGAGATCGGCACATTACGCAGTAGCCCCGCACAGGCAGCCTGCCGATCGCTAGCCAGCTCTGTGACCCCTTATCACTGACCATGTGGACCCCCTCCACCCTGCCCCCCAACCCCCCGATCGCTGGCCTCCTGGACGACTTCCCCCCAGCCCGCCTCGATCCCCCCCCGACCACCTGCAGAGCAGAGCAGTGGGCTGGGAGAATTGCCTCCACAATGTTTCCCTCTTGTTCTGGATTTCCTATTTTGAGGTAATTTTTTATTTTTGTGAGATGTGCGCATCGTTGGTAAGGCCAACATTTGTTGCCCACCCCTAATTGCCCCTGAACTGAGTGGCTTGCTGGACCATTTCAGAGGGTTGTTAAGAGCCAACGCCATTGCCGTGGGTCTTGTGCCAGACCAGGTAAGGATGGCTGATTTCCTCCATTAAAGGGCATTAATGAACCTATGTCATCGTTTCCCTGTGCCTAGCCTATTGAATCCCTTAATTAGTTTAAGTACTTCATTTAAATCACTCCTCAATCTTCTGAACACATGCAATGCAAAGCATATGTTTGTCTAAAAGCAGAAGCAGTCAAGAGCAGTCTGTTTCACCCATCAGGTGGGTCACTGAGAACTGATGTAATGAACTGAAACACCTAAACAACCCCATGGCCTCAATTTAACATTCACAGAGTGGGCACGGAATAGTCCCAATCCTTCCAGAAGTGGGCTGCGATCGAGCCACCTCATGATATTTTCGTCAGTGGCTCATGTGGAAGTTGGAAGCACACCTGACCATAATTAAAGGGCCAATTAAGGCCATTTAAACAGCAAACTTTGCTCAAAACACAAAGAATTAAAGCTCTCCTCTCATTACTGTCATTAGGAACATAGGAACAGGAGTGGGTCATTCAGCCCAGCAACTTGTTCCAAATCATCAGATCATGAATGATCTGTATCTCAAATCAATTGGCACCATTTCCCCGCATGATCCCACCCATCTCACTTTCATGGTTGAGCCATTTGGCCAAGCAACCTTCTTGTTTTTCAAGATTTCCAGATCTAGAGTGGACGGAATCTTGGTAAAGTGAGTAAATCAGAGTTTGGAAAGGAGTTAGTTGGAGTTTGTTTACAGATAGTTTCTGGTTTTTTTGGTGTTCTGGAGGGCACTTGATTTAAACTGCACCAAATGCATCCTTAGATCTTGTAGGAGGCTAGGGAAGCAGGGAGATGATGGCCTAATGGTACTATCGCTAGACAGTTAATCCAGAAACTCAACCAATGTCCTGGGCACCTGGGTTCAAATCCTGCCAAGGCAGATGGTGGAATTTGAACTCAGCAAAAAATAAATCTGGAATTAAGAATCTACTGATGATCATGAAACCATTGTGGATTGTCCAAAAAACCCATCTGATTCACTGTGTCCTTTAGGGAAGGAAACCTGCCGTCCTTACTCGGTCTGGCCTACATGTGAGTCCAGATCCACAGCAATGTGGTTGACTCTCAACTGCCCTCCAAAGGCAATGGGGGATGGGCAATAAATGTTGGTCAGCCAGCGACACCCATGTCCCATGAATGAATAATAAATAAAAAGAAATTATAAATGCCCTTGCAGAGATATTTGCTTCATCTCCTTCCATTGGTGAAGTTCCAGAAGATTGGAGGGTAGAGAATATTGTTAGATGTTTATTGTTTATTAGAGGTTTGTTTATTTAGAGGTTTATTGTTAGAGGTAGAATATTGATTGGAGGTTTAGATAGGGTGGACAGTGATAGCCTTTTTCTTCGGTTGGAGAAAGCTAGCACGAGGGGGCATGGCTTTAAATTAAGGGGTGGTAGTTATAGGACGGATGTCAGGGGTAGGTTCTTTACCCAGAGGGTGGTGAGGGATTGGAATGCCCTGCCTGCTGCAGTTGTAAATGCGCCTAGTTTGGGGGCGTTTAAGAGATCCGTGGATAGGTTTATGGATGAAAAGGGATTGGTTTAGGTTAGAAGGTCATTGCTTTTTAATTGGTCGGCGCAACATCGTGGGCCGAAGGGCCTGTTCTGCGCTGTAATGTTCTATGTTCCGTTGTTTAAGAAGGATAGCAAAGAGAAAACAGGGAATTAGAGGCCAATGAGCCTGACATCAGCGGTGGGTAAGTTACTGGAGGGGATTCTGAGAGACAGGATCTATCAACATTTGGATAGTCAAGATCTGATTAGGGATAGTCAGGATGGTTTTGTGCATGGGAAATCATGTCTGATGAATCTTTTAGAATTTTTCAAAGAGATAACCAAGAGCATGGATGAGGGTAGGGGAGTAGGTGTTGTTTATATGGACTTTAGCAAGGACTTTGACAAGGTCCCGCATGGCAGGCTAATCTATAAGGTTCGGTCACATGGGACTATTATTTAAATGGTGCAAAATTACAGCATGCTATGGTGCAGAGGGACCTGGGGGTCCTTGTGCACGAGTCGCAAAAACCCAGTCTGCAGGTGCAGCGGGTGATCAAGAAGGCGAATGGGATGTTGGCCTTCATAGCGAGGGGGATAGAATATAAAAGTAGGGAGGTCTTGCTGCAACTGTACAGGGTACTGGTGAGGCCGCAGCTAGAGCACTGTGTGCAGTTTTAGTCCCCTTATTTGCAAAAGGATATATTGGCCTTGGAGGGAGTGCAGAGAAGGTTCACCAGGTTGATACCAGAGATAAGGGGGTTAGCTTATGAGGAGAGATTGAGTAGATTGGGCCTGTACTCGTTGGAGTTTAGTAGGCTGAGGGGGGATCTTATAGAGACATATAAGAAAATGAGGGGCTAGATAGGGTAGAGGTAGAGAGATTCTTTCCACTTAGAAAGGAAACAAGAACTAGAGGGCACAGTCTCAAAATAAGGGGGAGTCAGTTTAGAGCAGAGTAGAGGAGGAACTACTTCACTCAGAGGGTAGTGAATCTCTGGAATTCTCTGTCCATTGAAGCAGTGGAGACTACCTCGTTGAAAATGTTTAAGTCACAGGTAGATAGATTTTTGATCAATAAGGGAATTAAGGGTTATGGGGAGAGGGCGGGAATGTGGAACTGAACCACTTTCAGTTCAGCCATGATCTTATTGAATGGCGGGGCAGGCTCGAAGTGCTAGATGGCCGACTCCTGCTCCTATTTCTTATGTTCTCACATTTTTATTTTTCCAACTTTTCTCTGTAAGTTTCTTCTTGCCAGGTGACTAGCCAGCATACCTTCATCGTCTTCAACAATTCATCACCAATTTTTATGCTGTGTTTTAGAAATGTGATGCTAAGATGCTTGGAGATTAAAGAACAAAAGAGCTTTATTTATCATATGCAATCTCATTCCAGGATTTTTCTTCTCTCTCTTTCCCATGCTAGGACTTATGGTGCTGGGATTTTCCAGTTGGGTTCACCCCAAAGCTGGAAAATCCTGCCCGGGATCAACGGGCCTTTGCATGGTCCATGTCCTACCCGCCTCTTTGCTGTCCATTGGACTTTTACACTCTTCTGAGACACCTACTCTCCGTAACCAGGAGACCTGGAGCCAGACTCAGATGCCATCCCCAATGCTTCTTCCTCCACCTGTTTTAAAATGAGGAGATTTGGCTCCAGCGGTTATGGTTCCTTTTCTCATATAAGGACAAAAGTCATTTCATGTCTACATGCTAGAACATACCAGCCTTACCCACAGAGACACTGATTCAGTTACCCATCACATTTCCCCACCTCACTCTTACATACATGCCAGCCATCCAGTTGAATTATTTAGTCTTTCAAGGCATAGAGTTATGTGCCATTTTGCATTCAAGATTTCATATCCATAAAACATACATAAGTTGTCCTTTGAAACTTAGAAGAATCCTTTTTAAATCCAGTGTTGATTTATACACCAAGTATAAAATGTGAAGTGCAGGAGGACCCATTTCTGAATGTTGGTCACCATGCATGGGGCCGCGGGCTTGGATTATAACTTATTGACCCCCTAAGTTTTGTCAAGCTTAAGAAGCCCCATATAATAAGAATTATTTTCTAATATTCTCACAGGGCAGACACTGAAAATATAAAAATTAAAGCTTTACATTTGCATACATACAAAAGCACAAAAACACAGAGCAAATCTATAAGCTAACTAAAGCATATCTTACCAAATGCCTATTTGCATTATATGGTTCCAAATCAAAATACATTCATAATTTCTTTATTATTAAAGGTAATGGCTGAGATTCTCCCAAAAAAATTCAAAGTCCCCAACGTGTGGAAAAATGGGAGTAAATCCCATTGGTTTTATCAGCATGATTTCCAGAATGATTCTCTGACACTCTGTGCATCACAGAGTGCCCTAGTGTTATTCCCTCTGAAAATCTGTTCCTATTCCCACCCATGAAATCGGCAGCACAGTGCTGAGTGGCTCACTGTGCATATGCCAACCCGTTAGAGCGGAGAATGGCACGTGCACTGTAGCCTCACATTGCTGGCCTCCACATCACTGGCCTTCCCAGTCGCTGGCCAACACTGCAAATGCCCCATTGCTTGCCTCCTGACCCCACCCCCCCAACCCCCCCTAATCCCTGGCCTCCCACACATCCCCAACCCCTATATCCCTCCCACTCCTGGCCAGCCCCATCTCCCCGCAGCCCCCCCAACAGTCCCAACCCTGTCCAGACATTCCAAACCCTTTTCCCCCTCAATCCCAATGACCAGCCCCAAACACTCCTGACAGTCCTGACACCCCCTCTGGCCTGCCCCAATCCCCCTCCCCAACAGCCCCAAAACCCCATCCCCTACCCTGGCCTGCCCCTATTACCTCCTCCCTCTCCCAGAGATCCCAGAGTCAATGGACCTTTGCATGGTCCTGTCCCACCTGCTACGATTCCCATAGCGGACGGGATGGGGAAACTCTCCCCATGTGTTTGCTCTTAGCTGCCCTCCGAAATGGCAAAGCAAGTTATTCAGTACAAGGGAAATTAGGGATGGGCAACAAATATTGGCCTTCCCAGCGATGTCTACAACCCATAACAGGATATATTTTTAAAAATTGATTAGATCCTGTCAAGAGGCAGTAAGTTAGGAACCATATTATAGGAACAAGATGAGATAAATCTAGTTGATTTCCTGTGTCTCCCAAACCTGGGTATTGGGCCCAAACAAGATGGTAACTTTAAAATAGTTATAACACGAGGCACACCAACATGCAGATTTGATTTTCCTAGTCTTATAAAATCCAGACTGTGAGGGAAAGAGTCATGTTACAGAGAAAGAACAGCAGACGGAGAGCAAGTTTCCCTACAGTCAGAGAGGTGAAATGAACAGTAATATCACCAATGAACCTTTCCTGTCTGACTTGTAGCAAATGATTTGGTGGTTTTAGATTACAATAATTGTACGGTCAAGGAACAAGATAAGAGAAACTATACACAAGCAAAACTACAGGAATTATTTTAGATGCCGTATGTAAAGAATTCTTAGTAATAAACATCATTGTAGGTTGTAATTAGGGATAACATTCTGATACAAACACCTGGCCAACAGGCTAGTGCTTAAATCAAATGGTCTGTCTTCAATTTCATTCCATTGTACCCCCATATATCCACTGGTACCATCTTAATTTGAAAATCAACAACAGAAATTACACCAGCAGTTTTAAATTTCATTAATGTTCAAAAGAATAACAAAATGCAAGACCATGCCTGCCTTCCTTTCTGAATGATGGGGTTTGCATGTCTAACTGTGCATAGAAAACATTGTCAATAATTGATCAAATGTTCCATACTGGTCATTAGCAACAGTCCTGTTCCACTCAAATGGATCTGCTGAGAGAGATAATAAACTGGAGCTCCAGTTTAATTCCCAGCTGGATATAAACATTTCTGCGGCACTTTTCAAAAAATATCATCCCTTCATCCACGTCACTAAAATGAACGGATGACTGGCCACTTAGCACATTACTGTTTATGGGACTTAATGATGCATACACAGTCTGCAGTGTTTGCCTATATAACAACAGTAACAATGCTTTGGAAAAATAACCCTTCACTCGCTGTGAAGCACTTTGGGGTTTCTTGAAGATGTCAAAGTCACTGTAAGTGCAAATTCCTCTTTCTTAATAGCCAGATTAGGCTACCAAATCACCAAATATTGTTCTTCACTTAAGAGTTGCGATCTTTAAATCTTTAGCCTGAATTTTACATTTGGATGGCAGGCTTGTGCTTGACCTGACCAAACATAACATCACGGCAAGAGGGTTTGGACACACATCCTAATCACACAAAGCACACAGTCCCATCAAGGTTGTATTAACAACTTCTGCTGAGCTAAATCTATCAGTGGGGTTTGGAGCTTAGCCATAAATTCATAATAAGATTATTTTGCTCCATTGAATAAACATATCCCGCAGAGTTCAATACAATAGAATTTTTGAAGTTACCTGACCAAATGTTCATCCATCTGCTCCATATTTTTCAAAGGCTCATTGGGGATTCATTCAGATAATCTGAAACTATTCAATTTTTTTCAAAGTCTCAAACAAATTCTAGACTTTAAATCAACGTATATTCATACCAAAATCTCAAGCTGACCCATTTAACTAAGATTTTCAAAACTGTTGAAAGCAAAGGAAGATTTTATCCACTGGATACAGTACTCTCATGCAGATATGCATTTAAACAATGTTGGTCAATTATTGACAACTTACCTTTTAATGATAGACCCCTATGTGCAAGCAGTACATTGAAAACATACTTAAATCATCATACTCAATTATGTTATGACATTTGAAGCAAGTCTACTTAAACATACTTGTTTGAATGTTTCATGGCTCCAAAACGTCCTCCAAAGTTCCCAAATTGATTTACTTAGTATGGTTTCCACAGTGTTCAGGAATCCACCAGTTTCAATTAAAATACCCATGTTAGGGAAAATGGGATTTTCTGCAGTGTTTTAAATAATAAATTTGATATCACTTAATGTGAGCTACCATATTTTCTGCCCTGAGGTAAACAATGTCTGTTGGAATTGACAGATAAGTTCAGAATTATTGTTGGGGGAAATTACCACTTCAGAGTCAGACTGCGGGTGCAACAGTACAATTTTATTTAACGAAGCTTCATGGAGAAAAGGCACTGACACTCTGCAGTACTGAACATAAGAACATAAGAAATAGGAGCAGGAGTAGGCCATCTAGCCCTTTGAGCCTGCCCCGCCATTCAATAAGATCATGGCTGATCTGAAGTGGATCAGTTCCACTTTCCCGCTTTCTCCCCATAACCCTTAATTCCCCTGTCTAGCAGAAACCTATCTACCCGTGACTTAAATATATTTAGCGAGGCAGCATCCACCACTTCAACGGGCAGAGAATTCCAGAGATTCACCACCCTTTGAGTGAAGAAGTTCCTCCTCAACTCTGATCTAAACTGACCCCCCCTTATCTTGAGGCTGTGCCCTCTAGTCCTACTGTCCTTTCTGAGCGGGAAGAATCTCCCTACCTCTACCCTATCCATCCCTTTCATTATCTTATATGTCTCTATAAGATCCCCCCTCATCCTTCTAAACTCCAACGAGTACAGACCCAGTCTATTTAGTCTCTCTTCATAGTCCAACCCCCTCAACTCCAGTATCAGCCTAGTGAACCTCCTCTGCACTCCCTCCAAGGCCAATATATCCTTGCGTAAGTGCGGCGACCAAAACTGCACACAGTACTCCAGCTACTGCCTCACCAGTGCCCTGTACAGCTGCAGCAAGACCTCCCTACTTTTATATTCTATCCCCCTCGCTATAAAGGCCAGCATTCCATTCGCCTTCTTGATCACCTGCTGCACCTGCAGACTGGGTTTTTGCGACTCACGCACAAGGACCCCCAGGTCCCTCTGCACCGTAGCATGCTGCAGCTTTTTGCCCTTCAAATAGTAATCCCTCTTACGATTATTTCTGCCAAAGTGGATAACCTCACACTTGCTAACATTATACTCCATCTGCCAGGTCCTCGCCCACTTGCTCAGCCTATCCAGATCCCTCTGCAGACTTTCCACACCCTCCACGCAATTTGCTTTTCCACTCATCTTCATGTTATCAGCAAATTTCGTCACCCTACACTCAGCCCCCTCCTCCAGATCATCTATATAAATGGTAAATAGCTGAGGCCCCAGCACCGATCCCTGCGGCACTCCACTAGTCACCAACCACCAATCAGAATAGCACCCAATGATACCAACTCTCTGCTTCCTATTAGACAACCAATCCTCTATCCACGCTAACACCTTACCCCCAACAGAATTGGGGGTAAGGTGTTACTGGGGAGCTACCTTCTCTCAATAATACAATAGGAGCAGTTTATTTTTATACCTTTCAGACAATGGATAGTCCAGACATTAGCCATTTAACATAAGAACATAAGAAATA
Source organism: Carcharhinus amblyrhynchos (assembly GCF_965287045.1). Classification (NCBI taxonomy): domain Eukaryota; kingdom Metazoa; phylum Chordata; class Chondrichthyes; order Carcharhiniformes; family Carcharhinidae; genus Carcharhinus; species Carcharhinus amblyrhynchos. The sequence goes on from NC_137327.1 coordinate 139,524,100, forward strand.
GGAGCAGGAGTAGGCCATCTAGCCCTTCGAGCCTGCCCCGCCATTCAATAAGATCATGGCTGATCTGTCGTGGCTCAGTTCCACTTTCCCGCTTTCTCCCCATAACCCTTAATCCCCTCTCTTATCAAAAACCCATCAACCCGCGTCTTAAAAATATTTAGCGAGGCAGTCTCCACCACTTCAACGGGCAGAGAATTCCAGAGATTCACCACCCTTTGAGTGAAGAAGTTCCTCCTCAACTCCGTTCTAAACCGCCCCCCCACACATTGTTATAGTTGAGTAGGATCAATAGTTTAACGCATCGTTACAGCCAGACATATACAGACATTGGCATTTAACATTGCATTGTTTCATAGAATGGATACATTTCTTCAATCAGTGGCTATCAATGTCTTAGTTTCGGTTTTTAGATATAGTAATTGGTTTTCCTGCATTTATTCTCATTTATGGCTATTCTCCTATTGTCCTAGGTCTGTCCTTATCTTAAAAGTGCTCAAAATCTCTACTGGCTTCCTGCAGTACCTGATTCCTGCATGTTTAACTTTAAATAACTGTCTGTACTGCATGTTTTTAGTTTCAAGTAGCTGTCTGCTCTAAAAGTCAGTGCCTGCTTAATGCCTGTCTCCCAGGGAACTTTTTTATGTGCCAGGTCACCATCTTTGTGATTTTTCCCACTACATTACCACCCTTCATTTCACCACCTTGGGCCTCTGGACAAGAATTTACTCAGCATTAGGAGGGAAAAATTCAGTCCATTGTATTTCTTGCATTATGGTTGATTTGAATATTCAGGTTTATTGCTTCAGTGATGTCACAAATCACATCACCAACATTTCCTGTCCAAAATGCACCAATTGAATATATTTAAGTCACGGGTAGATAGGTTTCTGATAGACAGAGGAATTAAAGGTTATGGGGAGAGAGTGGGAAAGTGGAACTGATCCACTTCAGATCAGCCATGATCTTATTGAATGGCGGGGCAGGCTCGAGGGGCTAGATGGCCGACTCCTGCTCCTATTTCTTATGTTCTTATGAGAGGTTGCTGGGAGGACACCCAAAGCTTTCAGGCAGACCAGCTATTGCCAGTCTTGTGTGGTTCCCAGGCCAATCCTGCAAGGGCAGCATCTGCAGTGGAAAGTCTGGGGCAGGGAACCCTCACCATGAATGGCAGCTCCAAGTGATGGCCGAGTGACAGCAGGCCACAGCTGAGGGGCTGAGCAGGCATCTCGAGATCCTGCAGCCTACGGCTGAGAGGCTTGAGAGCTTGCAGGAGACCCAGTGGGACAGCGCTAACACACAGCGGGCTACAGCAGTAGTCTTTGAGGATGAGTCTAGATGAGAGGAAAATCTCCCAGGAGAAGGAGGATCTGAGTGGGCCTGAGGGTCTTCAGTGCATGTGTTTTAATGTGGCCCAGTCTCAGAGGGCCAGGGCTGAGGGCTTGGAGAGTGCGGCCATTGAGAGATGGCCTCTGTCTCAAGTGACCATCGCAGAGAGGTCGACCACCACGGGTAGGACGCAGGCGGTCCTCCAGGACTGGCAGTGCCAGGTGACACTGGAGCTTCTCGAGCACACTGCTGAAGCACTGGAGTAACACAGGGACCCACAGGAACCCCAAGGGAGGAGGAAGGGCTCGTGCCCATGCTGGGAATTTCCAGCCAGGAGACCATGGCTTTGGCTACACCTTCTGACTCTTCCCTTCCTGATACCGGGGCATCTCAGGGGCAGTGGGATGAAGAGGGTGTCATGGAAACATCTCAGACACCCGGAAGCAGGCCAGGACCCTCAAGGTCCAGAGCAAGGTAGGCAGCTGGCCCCCTCCACCTCCGATGTACACTCCGGGGAGTCACTGAGGTGTAGTGCTCAGCAGCGTAAGGTTAGGAAGTTGTAGTTGTACTGAGACGGCACGGGTAAAGGGCTGCACTAGTTAGACATGTAAGCACCTTAATGTTTTCTGTTCACCAGTTTTTATGTTACAACAGTTTATCTAAACACCTTTATTGTAAATAAATGTTTTTTTAACACCCACCTGTGACTAATTTGTCTCGATTATGATTCTTGCCCCACTGACCATCACCTGATGGGTCTTCACGTTGATGTCAGTTGGGGAGGCCCCTCAGTGCTGTGACCCTGGGAAAAGGGAACCATTGGTCTCGCAGACCCCATGAGCAATTCCTCCTGTCCCCCACCCGCCCCGGGGCCCTGAATGGGGGTTTCAGATCCCCTACCCACTACAGGTGCCAGCGTGCGTGCGGAGCTCAGGTAGGAATCAGACTGGTTTGTACCAGGGAATTATCATAATGCTGCTTAGCGAGTCCTCATCACCCTCCTCCCCGCCAAAAAACTCACTAATGCTGAGTACCCAGGCCCTCCACTCTGGTGCGACGGTGTACAGGATATACAGAAGGCATTGGGAGGGTGGGGGGACCCACAATCACCATCCCCTAGTGATCGGGCCCTCCCTCGCTGCCCTCCATGCATCATTTGTGCTGCCAGCCCTTCACCACCTGGCAGGTTTTCCAAGGTCTCCTCCTCCTCCTCCTCCTCTTCCTCCTCTTCCTCATCCTCCTCCTCCTCCTCTTCCTCCTCCTCCTCCTCCTCTTCCTCCTCCTCCTCCTCCTCTTCCTCCTCCTCCTCCTCTTCCTCCACCTCCTCCTCCTCCTCCTCCTCCTCTTCCTCCTCATCCTCTTCCTCCTCCTCCTCATCCTCCTCTTCCTCCTCCTCCTCTTCTTCCTCCTCATCCTCTTCTTCCTCCTCCTCCTCCTCCTCATCCTCCTCTTCCTCTTCCTCATCCTCTTCCTCTTCCTCATCCTCTTCCTCATCATCCTCCTCCTCCTCCTCCTCCTCCTCCTCCTCCTCCTCTTCCTCCTCCTCCTGCTCCTGCTGGTCATCCTCCACATCCTGTTCCTCCTCCAAGAGGTCCCCTCGCTGCAGAGTCAGGCTGTACAGGGCACAGCAACCACCACAATGCGGGAGGAGATCAGAGGTTTATACTGGAGGGCCCCTCCGGATCGGACCAGGCACTGGAATCACATCTTGAGGAGACCTACACACCTCTCCACGATCACGTGGGTGGTTTGTTATAGCAGGTCTGTGCCTCAGACACGGGCCTCAGCACGGGCATCGTCAGCCATGTCCAAAGTGGGTAACCCACATCATCCATCAGCCACCCTGCAGCCTGGGCTCCTCCTCGAATGCCCCCGGGATGCCCGGGTTCCTGACAATGAAGCTGTTGAGCGCACTGCCTGGATATCTTTCACAGACGTGCATCATGTTCATGTTACTGTCGCACACTCACTGAATATTCAGGGAGTGGAACCCTTCCGATTAACAAACCTTCATGGATTCAGCAGCGGGGACTTGAGGATGATGTGGGTGCAGTCGATGGGCCTCCTGTCCCCACAGAGGCTGTGAACCCCGCGGGCCGGGCTTCCTGATGAACCTGCTCCAGGTTAAATCTGATGTACTGCCCAGCCCGGGGCACACAGGGCCTCAGTGACCCGCTCGACACAGGGATACACGGAATATTGGAAAATACCACAAACATCTCCGCTCGGATCTGGAAAGAACCAGTCGCATAGAAGTTCAGAGTGGCCATCAATGTGACCGTTATTGAGAGTGGGTGACCCCCTCCCCTCCACCTCTAGGTGCCAGGTGCTGCAGTACGTTGCACGGGGTGTCACACGGCATCATCGAAGACGTCAGTGGCACTCAGTGTCCAACATCTGTTTGAAGGACACTCGTGTATGGAACTGCCGGGGTCTCTGCTCCCTCCTCCTCCGAAGCCCCGCGCTCTGGGTGAATGGCAGCCACCTCCCACCTCTCATGGTCGTCTCCCTCCGGTCTGTAAGTGGTAAGACCCGGGTCTCCTGGGCCTGCAAATCATCCTCCAGCTCCTCCTTCTCAGCACCAGCAGTAACCAAAAGAACAGAAAAATCGATTGGTTGTTTCGCAAAAGGCATCTCATCACCCTGAACGGGGGGGGGGTGGGGAACAAATGTGAAGGTAATGGAATGCTGCTCACCCCCTAGCACATCCATAATCACACACCCACACACTCCCCACAATCACCCCCCCCATTTCCCCCACCCACACACTCCCCACAATCACCCCCCTCAATTCCCCCACCCACACACTCCCCACAATCACCCCCCCCCAATTCCCCCACCCACACACTCCCCACAATCACACCCCCCCCCAATTCCCCCACCCACACACTCCCCACAATCACCCCCCCCAATTCCCCCACCCACACACTCCCCACAATCACCCCCCCCCAATTCCCCCACCCACACACTCCCCACAATCACACCCCCCCCCAATTCCCCCACCCACACACTCCCCACAATCACCCCCCCCAATTACCCCACCCACACACTCCCCACAATCACCCCCCATTTCCCCCACCCACACACTCCCCACAATCACCCCCCCAATTCCCCCACCCACACACTCCCCACAATCACCCCCCCCATTTCCCCCACCCACACACTCCCCACAATCACCCCCCCAATTCCCCCACCCACACACTCCCCACAATCACCCCCCCCAATTACCCCACCCACACACTCCCCACAATCACCCCCCCAATTCCCCCACAATCACACCCCCCCATTTCCCCCACCCACACACTCCCCACAATCACCCCCCCAATTCCCCCACCCACACACTCCCCACAATCACCCCCCCAATTCCCCCACCCACACGCCCCCCACAATCACACCCCCCCCATTTCCCCCACCCACACACTCCCCACAATCACCCCCCCCAATTACCCACCCACACACCCCCCACAATCCCACCCCCCCCAATTCCCCCACCCACACGCCCCCCACAATCCCACCCCCCTGTGAGGTTGAGAGGTTGCAGCAATTTGTTCGGGTTTTCTGCACATCTTTCAGCTGGAAGTGAGCTGGGTGCACTAGGACCCAGCAGCACCGCAAGTCCCGGGTCCGTGCTGCAAATCGGTCATTGGACACCCTGCTGAGCAACAGCCCCCCCGCCACCCCCCCACACTCACAGAGCCCCCCCCCCACACTCACAGAGCCCCCCACCCACACACTCACAGAGCCCCCCACACACTCACAGAGCCCCCCCCCACACACTCACAGAGACCCCCACCCCCCACACACTCACAGAGCACCCCCCCCACACACTCACAGAGCCCCCCCCCACACACTCACAGAGACCCCCACCCCCCACACACTCACAGAGCACCCCCCCCACACACTCACAGAGCCCCCCCCCACACACTCACAGAGCCGCCCCACCCACACACTCACAGAGCCCCCCACCACACACTCACAGAGCCACCCACCCACCCCACCCCCCACACACTCTCACAGAGCCACCCCCCACACGCCCCCCACTACTCGCAGGCCTCCCACCCACCCCCCCCACACACTCACAGGGCCACTCACACCCCCAAACACTCTTGGAGCTGCCACCGACCCAAGGCAGAAAATGGCCGTGACAACAGGACTCCTGTGAGCAGCAGAGAGCCGGGGGACACACTCAGACAGCAGAGAGCCGGGGGACACACTCAGACAGCAGAGAGCCGGGGGACACACTCAGACAGCAGAGAGCCGGGGGACACACTCAGACAGCAGAGAGCCGGGGGACACACTCGGGCAGCAGAGAGCCGGGGGACGCACTCAGACAGCAGAGAGCCGGGGCACACACTCGGGCAGCAGAGAGCCGGGGGACGCACTCAGACAGCAGAGAGCCGGGGGACACACTCAGACAGCAGAGAGCCGGGGGACGCACTCAGACAGCAGAGAGCCGGGGGACGCACTCAGACAGCAGAGAGCCGGGGCACACACTCAGACAGCAGAGAGCCGGGGGACACACTCAGACAGCAGAGAGCCGGGGGACACACTCAGACAGCAGAGAGCCGGGGGACACACTCGGGCAGCAGAGAGCCGGGGGACACACTCAGACAGCAGAGAGCCGGGGGACGCACTCAGACAGCAGAGAGCCGGGGCACACACTCAGACAGCAGAGAGCCGGGGGACACACTCAGACAGCAGAGAGCCGGGGGACACACTCAGACAGCAGAGAGCCGGGGGACACACTCAGACAGCAGAGAGCCGGGGGACACACTCGGGCAGCAGAGAGCCGGGGCACACACTCAGACAGCAGAGAGCCGGGGGACACACTCGGGCAGCAGAGAGCCGGGGGACACACTCAGACAGCAGAGAGCCGGGGGACACACTCGGGCAGCAGAGAGCCGGGGGGCACACTCAGACAGCAGAGAGCCGGGGGACGCACTCAAGCAGCAGAGAGCCGGGGGACGCACTCAGACAGCAGAGAGCCGGGGGACACACTCGGGCAGCAGAGAGCCGGGGGACGCACTCAGACAGCAGAGAGCCGGGGGACACACTCGGGCAGCAGAGAGCCGGGGGACACACTCAGACAGCAGAGAGCCGGGGGACGCACTCAAGCAGCAGAGAGCCGGGGGACGCACTCAGACAGCAGAGAGCCGGGGGACACACTCGGGCAGCAGAGAGCCGGGGGACACACTCGGGCAGCAGAGAGCCGGGGGACACACTCAGACAGCAGAGAGCCGGGGGACGCACTCAAGCAGCAGAGAGCCGGGGGACGCACTCAGGCAGCAGAGAGCCGGGGGACACACTCGGGCAGCAGAGAGCCGGGGGACGCATTCAGACAGCAGAGAGCCGGGGGACACACTCGGGCAGCAGAGAGCCGGGGGACACACTCGGGCAGCAGAGAGCCGGGGCACACACTCGGGCAGCAGAGAGCCGGGGGACACACTCAGACAGCAGAGAGCCGGGGCACACACTCAGACAGCAGAGAGCCGGGGGACACACTCAGACAGCAGAGAGCCGGGGGACACACTCAGACAGCAGAGAGTCGGGGGACACACTCAGACAGCAGAGAGCCGGGGGACACACTCAGACAGCAGAGAGCCGGGGGACACACTCAGACAGCAGAGAGCCGGGGGACACACTCAGACAGCAGAGAGCCGGGGGACACACTCAGACAGCAGAGAGCCGGGGGACACACTCAGACAGCAGAGAGCCGGGGGACACACTCAGACAGCAGAGAGCCGGGGGACACACTCAGACAGCAGAGAGCCGGGGCACACACTCGGGCAGCAGAGAGCCGGGGGACACACTCAGACAGCAGAGAGCCGGGGGACACACTCAGACAGCAGAGAGCCGGGGGACACACTCAGACAGCAGAGAGCCGGGGGACGCACTCAGACAGCAGAGAGCCGGGGGACGCACTCGGGCAGCAGAGAGCCGGGGGACACACTCGGGCAGCAGAGAGCCGGGGGACACACTCAGACAGCAGAGAGCCGGGGGACGCACTCAGACAGCAGAGAGCCGGGGGACACACTCAGACAGCAGAGAGCCGGGGGACGCACTCAGACAGCAGAGAGCCGGGGGACACACTCGGGCAGCAGAGAGCCGGGGGACACACTCAGACAGCAGAGAGCCGGGGGACACACTCGGGCAGCAGAGAGCCGGGGGACACACTCAGACAGCAGAGAGCCGGGGGACACACTCGGGCAGCAGAGAGCCGGGGGACACACTCAGACAGCAGAGAGCCGGGGCACACACTCGGACAGCAGAGAGCCGGGGGACACACTCAGACAGCAGAGAGCCGGGGGACGCACTCGGGCAGCAGAGAGCCGGAGGACACACTCAGACAGCAGAGAGCCGGGGGACACACTCAGACAGCAGAGAGCCGGGGGACACACTCAGACAGCAGAGAGCCGGGGGACGCACTCGGGCAGCAGAGAGCCGGAGGACACACTCAGACAGCAGAGAGCCGGGGGACACACTCGGGCAGCAGAGAGCCGGGGGACACACTCGGGCAGCAGAGAGCCGGGGGACGCACTCAGACAGCAGAGAGCCAGGGGACGCACTCAGACAGCAGAGAGCCAGGGGACGCACTCAGACAGCAGAGAGCCGGGGGACACACTCGGGCAGCAGAGAGCCGGGGGACGCACTCAGACAGCAGAGAGCCGGGGGACGCACTCAGACAGCAGAGAGCCGGGGGACGCACTCAGACAGCAGAGAGCCGGGGGACACACTCGGACAGCAGAGAGCCGGGGGACGCACTCAGACAGCAGAGAGCCGGGGGACACACTCGGACAGCAGAGAGCCGGGGGACGCACTCAGACAGCAGAGAGCCGGGGGACACACTCAGACAGCAGAGAGCCGGGGGACGCACTCGGGCAGCAGAGAGCCGGGGGACGCACTCAGACAGCAGAGAGCCGGGGGACACACTCAGACAGCAGAGAGCCGGGGGACGCACTCAGACAGCAGAGAGCCGGGGGACACACTCAGACAGCAGAGAGCCGGGGGACGCACTCGGGCAGCAGAGAGCCGGGGGACACACTCAGACAGCAGAGAGCCGGGGGACACACTCGGGCTGCAGAGAGCCGGGGGACGCACTCAGACAGCAGAGAGCCGGGGGACGCACTCAGACAGCAGAGAGCCGGGGGACACACTCAGACAGCAGAGAGCCGGGGGACACACTCGGGCAGCAGAGAGCCGGGGGACACACTCAGACAGCAGAGAGCCGGGGGACACACTCAGGCAGCAGAGAGCCAGGGGACACACTCGGCACTGACCTCAAAACCTCAAGGATGAAGAACCCAAATCTGCCTGTTATGACGCTGATTCCAGATTGGTGAATGTAGTGGTAAAGAGGGAAGTGCTGGTAAAGTTGGGCATTTAAACGCACGCAAATATATATTTAATTTGCCGTTGCGCCCATTCTGGGCACGGTACCGATCATGGTCATTTTTGGGCCTCGGTAAAGGGGGATTTGTCGCAGATGCAGGCACAGATTGTGCTGTTCGACTCACTCCCGGCTTTACCATCTTTCTGCACCCAAAAACAGGCGCAATGCAAAGGTAAAATTGCCCCCATCATATTAAATATTACATTGAGAATATTTTTTTGAAAATATGTGTAACAATAAAGGAAACATGGGAAGGTTGACATTAATGAACTAATAATCAGTCAGTGTTTGGAGTGGATATTTTAACCAACAGAACAGGAAATTTATAATGTGACAATTTAATAATCCCATTCAGTCTGAATATCAAATTTCATCCAATGAGGCAACCTGTTATATTCTGCTGTAAAGAGGCTGGATTTATGTCCAATACTTATAATTATATCCATCTGGGATGTAGATCTAACTATAATTCAGGATATTCGATGTCAGACGCTGGATAAATGAAACTGTACAATTTAAAAATGCCACCTTTCTTAGGGACATTTCTTAAATGGGTGATCTGCTCCATTGAATAGTGGAAAGGAATTTGATACAAGTGTGCTAATTATTTATCCAATAGCACTGCACTGAACTATCCAATTTATAATCTACTGGTGTCTTATTTCTGAGTTCTGTTTTCTTACTGTTGCTGTTTTTTTTAAGATGCCAGTGAAGTTCTCTCTGACTGAGATTTATATTTTGTTTGTGTGATACAGGTTATGCAAGAAATGCCACATTTATTTCTCATCCCTAGTTGTTTGGAGATGTAGATGGATAAAGAACGGCTACAACAATGATTTAATGGCAATATTGGCTTTAAAATGGCTGAGAGTTAAATGCTGAGATTTTTGGTCACAGAACATAGAACATAGAACACTACAGCACAAACAGGCCCTTCAGCCCACAAGTTGCGCTGATCACATCTATACCTATCAAGCCATAGAACTATCTGTAACTCCCAATCCCATTAGATCCCATATACTCATCCAGAAGTCTTTTAAAAGACCCCAGTGAGTTTGCCTCTACCACCACCGACAGCAGCCAATTCCACTCACTCACCGCCCTCTGAGTGAAAAACTTTCCCCTAACATCTCCTCTGTACTGGCTTCCCCAGCACCTTAAATCTGTGTCCTCTCGTAGCGACCATTTCAGCCCTGGGAAATAGCCTCTGAGAATCCACCCTATCTATTCCTCTCAACATTTTATAAACCTCTATCAGGTCGCCTCTCAACCTTCGTCTCTCCAGGGAGAAGAGACCGAGCTCCCTCAACCTATCTTCATAAGGCATGCCTCCCAATCCAGGCAACATCCTTGTAAATCTTCTCTGTACCCTCTCAATAGCTTCCACATCCTTCCTGTAGTGAGGCGACCAGCACTGCGCACAGTACTCCAAGTGGGGTCTGACTAGGGTCTTATAAAGTTGCAGCATTACCTCCTGACTCCTAAACTCAATCCCTCGATTAATGAAGGCCAGTACACCATATGCCTTCTTGACCACATCCTCCACCTGCGAGGCCGATTTAAGAGTCCTATGGTCAATTTATAATTAAAGCAAAATGCAGGTTGTAAAGTTACTGAGTCAGGACCTGCTCTGGAAACTATGATCTGAAGCTTCTTGTGTTGGTCGAATATGGGAAATTGTTTATTTTGACTCAGACATAGTGGCCTCAGATTTTATTGCTGTTATGTGTGGGATATGCAGTCTGAATGAAGTGTACTGGTATTGTTCACGAGTAGTTTCACTGGATGTTCAAGCTACGCGAACAGCTTCTTGTTACACAGTTGGCTGGATGACAGAGGGTCCGATTTTACCATTGCGTCACATCTGTTTTCGGGCATGAAAATGTGGTAAAGTCGGGTGTGAGGCCATTAACACGATCCGCGACCGCCAACACACAGATTGAAAGTTTACCAAAACCCGGGAATGGCGGCGATCCACTTTACACCCAAAACGGGCACAACGGTGATTTAAATTCCTTTGCACATATTTAAATTGAATTAATGAACTGCCCGCCCAACTCAATCAGCATTTCCCCCTTTACCACCACATTCACCAATCCGGAATCGCGCCGTAATGGAACTGCTAAACAAAACTCTGAGTCGGGAGCTCCAGCTGCTGAAGAGGCGAGTTCAGAACTTCCAACGGCTCCCTGACTCAGATCAGTGATGGGGGGGGTGGCATTCAGATCATTCTCTGGTTGGGGGGGGAGGAGGGGAGTGAGGCCAGATCGCTGTGTGGGCGGGGGGGGGAGAGGAGGAGGCAGGTCAGATGTTCCCCTGGGGTAGGGAATGAGTGAAGCCAGGTTGTTGTCTGGGGGTGGGGGGGGGCGGGGGTGGTGAGTGAGGCCAGACCATTCCCTGGGGCAGGGGCAAGAGTGAGGCCAGATTGATGTCTGGCGGGGTGGGGGGAGGAGGGAGTCCCGATTGCTCACTGGTGGGAGGGGGAGGGGTAGAGGGGACAGATGGATCTCCGGTGGGGGGGAGGGGGAAACAGTCACATGGCTCTCTGGTGAGGGGCACAGGAGCAGGGTGTCCACTGCCACTCTGTGGGTGATCGGTGTGGGAGGAGGGGAAGCAGGGTGGCGATTAGTCTGGGGAGTGGGGGGGTGGATAAGGGGGACAGTGATGTGTGTGGGTAGTGGGGGGGTGGATAAGGGGGACAGTGATGTGTGTGGGTAGTGGGGGGGGTGGATAAGGGGGACAGTGATGTGTGTGGGTAGTGGGGGGGTGGATAAGGGGGACAGTGATGTGTGTGGGTAGTGGGGGGGGTGGATAAGGGGGACAGTGATGTGTGTGGGTAGTGGGGGGGGTGGATAAGGGGGACAGTGATGTGTGTGGGGAGTGGGGGGGTGGATAAGGGGGACAGTGATGTGTGTGGGTAGTGGGGGGGGTGGATAAGGGGGACAGTGATGTGTGTGGGTAGTGGGGGGGTGGATAAGGGGGACAGTGATGTGTGTGGGTAGTGGGGGGGGTGGATAAGGGGGACAGTGATGTGTGTGGGGAGTGGGGGGGTGGATAAGGGGGACAGTGATGTGTGTGGGTAGTGGGGGGGGTGGATAAGGGGGACAGTGATGTGTGTGGGTAGTGGGGGGGGTGGATAAGGGGGACAGTGATGTGTGTGGGTAGTGGGGGGGGTGGATAAGGGGGACAGTGATGTGTGTGGGTAATGGGGGGGGTGGATAAGGGGGACAGTGATGTGTGTGGGTAGTGGGGGGGTGGATAAGGGGGACAGTGATGTGTGTGGGTAGTGGGGGGGTGGATAAGGGGGACAGTGATGTGTGTGGGTAGTGGGGGGGGTGGATAAGGGGGACAGTGATGTGTGTGGGTAGTGGGAGGGTGGATAAGGGGGACAGTGATGTGTGTGGGTAGTGGGGGGGTGGATAAGGGGGACAGTGATGTGTGTGGGTAGTGGGGGGGTGGATAAGGGGGACAGTGATGTGTGTGGGCAGTGGGGGGGTGGATAAGGGGGACAGTGATGTGTGTGGGTAGTGGGGGGGGTGGATAAGGGGGACAGTGATGTGTGTGGGTAGTGGGGGGGTGGATAAGGGGGACAGTGAGGTGTGTGGGGACCATTGGCTCCCGAGCTGTTTTCTCTGCTCTCTGCCGGGAGTGATCTGACACGGATGCACTTTTTCCAATTGTTTTCTAACTGTGGTGCACAGTTCAGAGCTCCGATCGTTTCAGCTGCGGTAAGCCCCACCCCAGTGCGAATGGGATTGGAAATGGTTTTTTTCGGGCTGAATGTGTGTGGGAGCTCCTGAAAACAGATTCCAAAATCGGATCTGCATTACACCCAGATTCAGCACTTGGAATGGAAATGATAAAATCAGATGCAGAGAGTCTGCTAGAAGCAAGGGGAAAATTGGTGGATGAAAGAAATTGCTGTCCTTGTTTTCCAACAACAACTTGATAGAGATTAGCCATTGCAAGAACTTTTCTGAGAGAAGATAGATTCTAGGTTGGGAATATTTTTTGGCCAAGGTTTTTCCAAAACTCAGTAACATCTTACTAAATAATTAAAGTTAAGGTTCAGTTGAAAGTTAAAGTTCAGTAAAGCTGGTGTTAATTCGGGGTTAAAGTTCAGTAAAAGAGTTAATGAGCTGCAATTATTTACATCTGAGTTATTATTGGAAATGTTAAATAAAGAAAGAAATTGTTGAATGAACTAAAGGATTGACTATTAGTCTCGTTTGTCTCATTAAACTGAAATGATTGGAAGGTGTTTGAATTAAGACCTAAATAACAGAGATGATAGTAGTGGGCCCATTCCATAAACCACCCCAGACTTCAAAGACTCGCTGTGGAGCAGCTTTCGGGAATTTGACCCAGTAAATATGAAGGAATAGTGATATATATCCAAGTCAGGATGGTGCAAGACTTGAGGTAAATTATTCCCATAGGCTGATGCTTTTGTCATTGTTTGGTGGTAAATGATGTGCTGATAAGGGTACATCAACCCGAACAGGTGCTGGAGTGTGGTGACTAGGGGAATTTCATAGTAACTTCATTGCATTGTTAACGTAAGCCTTACTTGTGACTAATAAATAAGTTTTAAAACTTTACTTTTAAACTTTAAAATGGTGGGGAATGGAAGGTAGTGGTGGAGTTAGTATAGAGCGTTACTGCAGTATATCTCATCGATAGTGTATATACAGCGGTTACACAGGACGGAGGGATGCTGCACCCATCCAGACAAGTTGAGAGTATTCCATTGTACTGTTGGTTTGAACCTTCTCGATAGTGGAGGGGTTTTATCACAGAGTATCTGGCATGCAGCCATGGTATTAACACGGCTGGTCAGGTTAAGGATGTTGATCGGAATCGGATAATGGTACCGATGAAAGTGTGGATCGGTGGTTGGGCTGTTTCTTACTGCAGTTGGTTATTCCTTGGCACGTCAGGGGTTGAATATTCTCTGATATTTGTCAGTCCAAATTCTGCTGTAGGTTGCGATGAGCTGTTATCCATTATTGGAAGTATTTTGTGAGCAGAGCTAAACTGCCTCGATCTGATTAAAGAAGGAAGGTCACATATGTAACAACTAAAACTGATTGGACCGAGAGAGCTGTTCAGAGGAACCCCGGCAATGGTGACCTGGAGCTGTGATAATTTACCTCTGACCATTCTGACTCTGCCACTGGAGAGTTTTCCCATTGAATCCTCACTGCCAGCTTTGACCTGCATTCTGAAGGGCTTCTTGCTGACTGGAATTTTACTGGCACGCCCACCCCAATTCCGGGGGCTGGTGAGGCTCAGAGGACGGCATTGTCCATTGGCCTCGGGCAGGATTGTACGAAACTCAGACGGATGTGCCGGTGAAATTCTGCCCTGTGTGTGGCAATGCTGCATCCCGCTGGATTATTTCCATTTGAAGCTCACTCCATTAACTAGAGAAGAAACACCAAATGTGTCAATGTGGTGATCTAATCTCAGGATCACCACAGTGACACAGTGGCACAGTGGTTAGCACTGCTGCTTCACAGCACCTGGAACCTCAGTTCAATTCCTGGCTTGGGTCACTGTCTGTATGGAGTTTGCATATTCTCCCTGTGTCTACGTGGGTTTCCTCCGAGTGCTCCAATTTCCTCCCACAGTGCGAAGATATGCAGGTTAGGTGCATTGGCCATGATGAATTGTCCCTTAGTGTCCCGAGATAGAGGGATTAATGGGCTAAATATGTGGGGTTACAGGAACAGGGCCCAGGTGGAATTGTTCTCGATGGAGACTTGGTGGGCCAAATGGCCTCCTGCTGCACTTTAGGGTTTCTATGTTTCTGTCAGGTGAGGGACAAAGTTAAAAAGTCGGGCCTTCATGAATAACCTCAGGCACTATGGAAATTGAACTCATTACGTTGGTGTCACTCTACATCACAAACCAGATGTCCAGTCAAATGAGCTAAACCAACCCTGATAGATTATACAGTCCAGGTCTCACTATAATACAAAGTGTGGCAATGATAACTACTCTGCTCTGTGTGTTGGAGCAGTAGTTATCAGTTGGCATTGCATTGTTAAAATGCCAAGCGGCATGTCAGAAACACGAGGTGGGATTATATCGCACAAACTACAAAACTGGCTCCTGCCATTGGTCCCAGTCTCAGGTCAGTAACAAGGCAGTGGAAATCTAGAACTTCTCCCCCAGAAATCTACTGAAGCAAATCAGTTGAAATTTCAGATTGAGATTGATGGATAATTGTTAGGCAAGGGTAAATGGGATTTTGGAAGCAAGATGGGTGGATGCAGTTAAATTTTGATCTAATTTGATGATGGAATGGGCTTAAGGAGCTAAATGTTTCTGGACACCATTTTCCACATTTGCACAAACTAACATCTGGCTGCTGGTTAGTTAATTACATCCCCACTTTTAGCAAAATCTAATGCCAAAAATCTGATAACATTTGTGCTGCTGTAACAGTGCCAGCTTTCTCTATTATCACAGCCTTGTTGTAATAACCCTGTCGAGAAAGTCTTTGACCTGGTAATGTTTCCACTTTGATTTGTTTTAAATAAACTGAACGTATAATTAACATGTGTTAATTTATTAAATTACCTGAAATTATTCATATTAGAACTGAAACCAGCGTGACGTCAGACCTGGTTTAACAGAGGTTTTCACTGTGTTGCTCTGGGGGACATTTAATCCAGTTTTTAATTTCCATCAATTTAGTTTTCAGATCCATACATGAAATGATTCTTTTACTGCTATGCAATAAGCATATTAAGCAACATTGGCTTCTCTTAAACAATACTTGACCTTACAATGCCAAGCTCAGAGGCAGGTGTGTTATCACTGACCCAAAGCTGAAACAGTCGTTTGAAGAAGGTATCCTTTAACAATCTCAGGGCTTTACGAGTAATGTTTTACTCTTCAGTCTTCACTACAGTCAACAAGCAGGCATAATGATTATATAGTTATTGGCTCTTTCAAAGAATATTTACCTCTCTTTATTTGGAATGCAGAAATCTGACCTATTACCTCTTAAGTGACACAAAATCAAAACAGTTCATACCATCAAATGTAAAGGTTGTTCCTGTCTAAATGAAGTTGGAGATCATTTTTTCATGTTCTTTATTCCTGTGGATTTTTATAAATGTTTACCCATTTCCAAACTTCTATTTTTTGAATGGGTGATAGATAGGTCCATTTCCCTCTCATCAAAGCACACCTAGACTCACAGTACACTAAAACTATTAGATCAAAGAACCTCTGCATTACTGGAGCTACATTGATATTTAATATGTCTAATCTGATTCGTATGTTCATAATGCTTTTCCTTTGAAATGTTGGTACATTAGAACTTCATTATCCATACACTAACCCAGGATGCAGTATTTTTCAATGAAACAATTTTTCAAGTTGAGTGAGAGCACATTTTATGTTTAAAAAAACTTACTGTGGCATTAAATCTGAGTTTGAAACACATTTCCGCTAATTATCCTTAGGTCTTCTAATCACTTCAATTCCACCTCAACTCTTTTGATGTAAGTCATCATAAGTGACAGGCCAGATTCTAAAAATGTTGGCATTGGCCCAAGGTTCACATAAACTTTGACCTTAACTCCTCATATGTACCCAGCTCTTCCTGAAAGACTTCCAAATACTTGCACAAGACTTTCTGGAAAACTCCATAGGTGATGTTGACTATTTCCAACCAATTCAACTTGACTTGTTTCAGCCAGACTCATCCCATAAGGTTCAGCCTCTGCCCTTTCACTGCCATCAGTGGTAGCTGGGCAGACTGGTACAGGTAAGACACCAGTGCTGATGTCATACCCATTATGAGGGTGTAGAGAGTCTGCAGAAGGATCTAGATAGGCTGGGTGAATGGGCCAGGAACTGGCAAATGGAATTTAATGTTGGCAAGTGTGAGGTGGTCCACTTTGGTAGGAATAATGGTAGGAAGGACTATTACTTACGTGGCGAAAAACTGCAGCAGGCGACGGTGCAGAGGGACCTCGGGGTCCTTGTGCATGAGTCGCAAAAACCCAGCCTGCAGGTGCAGCAGGTGGTCAGGAAGGCGAATGGGATGCTGGCCTTCATAGCGAGGGGGATAGAATATAAAAGTAGGGAGGTCTTGCTGCAGCTGTATAGCGCATTGGTGAGGCCACAGCTGGAGTGCTGTGTGCAGTTTTGGGCGCCGCACCTGCGCAAAGATATTTTGGCCTTGGAGGGAGTGCAGAGGAGGTTTACTAGGCTGATGCCGGAGTTGAGGGGGTTGAGCTATGAGGAGAGGCTGAATAAACTAGGCTTGTACTCGTTAGAGTTTAGAAGAATGAGGGGAGATCTCATTGAGACGTATAAGATGATGAATGGGATGGATAGGATAGAGGTGGAGAGACTCTTCCCACTCAGAAAGGACAGTAGGACTAGGGGGCACAGCCTCAAGATAAAGGGGGGGCGGTTTAGAACGGAGTTGAGGAAGAACTTCTTCACTCAAAGGGTGGTGAATCTCTGGAATTCTCCGCCCGTTGAAGTGGTGGAGGCTGCCTTGCTAAATATTTTTAAGACGCGGGTTATAGAACATAGAACATAGAACACTACAGCACAAACAGGCCCTTCGGCCGACGAGTTGCGCCGATCGCATCAACACCTACCAATCTATAGACCTATCTATAACCCCCAATCCCATAAAACCCCATATACTCATCAAGAAGTCTTTTAAAAGACCCCAGCGAGTTTGCCTCCACCACCACTGACGGCAGCCGATTCCATTCACTCACCACCCTCTGAGTGAAAAACTTACCCGTAACATCACTTCTGAACTTCCCTCCTTGCACCTTAAATCTGCGTCCTCTCGTAGCAACCATTTCAACCCGGGGAAATAGCCTCTGAGAATCCACCCTATCTATTCCTCTCAACATTTTATAAACTTCTATCAGGTTGCCTCTCAACCTTCGTCTCTCCAGGGAAAAGAGTCCCAGCTCCCTCAACCTAACTTCATAAGGCATGCCTCCCAGTCCAGACAACATCCTTGTAAATCTCCTCTGTACCCTTTCAATAGCTTCTACGTCTTTCCTATAGTGAGGCGACCAGAACTGCGTACAGTACTCCAAATGAGGCCTGACAAAAGGCAGGGAATTATTGGCCAGTTAGTTTAACGTCTGTGGTAGGTAAAATGTTAGAATCCGTCATTAAGGAGGAAATTGCGAGGCATCTTGAAGGGAATTGCTTGATAGGGCAGACGCAACACGGTTTCATTAAAGGGAAGTCGTGTCTGACAAATTTACTGGAGTTCTATGAGGATGTGTCTAGGGCAGTGGATAGAGGAGAGCCGGTGGATGTGGTCTTTCTGGATTTTCAGAAGGCGTTTGACAAGGTGCCTCACAAGAGGTTATTGCAGAAGGTCAGGGGGCATGGAGTTGGGGGTAGGGTGTTAGCGTGGATAGAGGATTGGTTGTCAAATAGGAGGCAGAGAGTGGGGGTCAATGGGTGCTATTCGGATTGGCGGTTGGTGACTAGTGGGGTGCCCCAGGAGTCGGTGCTGGGGCCTCAGCTATTTACCATTTATATAGATGATCTGGAGGAGGGAACCGAGTGTAGGGTGTCGAAATTTGCTGATGACACCAAGATTGGGGGAAAGGCAAATTGTGCGGAGGGTGTGGAGAGTCTGCAGAAGGATCTAGATAGGCTGGGCGAATGGGCCAGGAAATGGCAAATGGAATTTAATGTTGGCAAGTGTGAGGTGGTCCACTTTGGTAGGAAGAATGGTAGGAAGGACTATTACTTACGTGGCGAAAAACTGCAGCAGGCGACGGTGCAGAGGGACCTCGGGGTCCTTGTGCATGAGTCGCAAAAACCCAGCTTGCAGGTGCAGCAGGTGGTCAGGAAGGCAAATGGGATGCTGGCCTTCATAGCGAGGGGGATTGAATATAAAAGTAGGGAGGTCTTGCTGCAGCTGTATAGGGCATTGGTGAGGCCGCAGCTGGAGTACTGTGTGCAGTTTTGGGCGCCGCACCTGCGCAAGGATATTTTGGCCCTGGAGGGAGTGCAGAGGAGGTTTACTAGGCTGATACCGGAGTTGAGGGGATTGAGCTATGAGGAGAGGCTGAATAAACTAGGCTTGTACTCGTTAGAGTTTAGAAGAATGAGGGGAGATCTCATTGAGACGTATAAGATGATGAATGGGATGGATAGGATAGAGGTGGAGAGACTCTTCCCGCTCAAAAAAGACAGTAGGACTAGGGGGCACAGCCTCAAGATAAAGGGGAGGCGGTTTAGAACGGAGTTGAGGAGGAACTTCTTCACTCAAAGGGTGGTGAATCTCTGGAATTCTCTGCCCGTTGAAGTGGTGGAGGCTGCCTCGCTAAATATTTTTAAGAAGCGGGTTGATGGGTTCTTGATAAGAGAGGGGATTAAGGGTTATGGGGAGAGGGCGGGAAAGTGGAACTGAGCCACAACAGATCAGCCATGATCTTATTGAATGGCGGGGCAGGCTCGAAGGGCTAGATGGCCTACTCCTGCTCCTATTTCTTATGTTCTTATGTAATTCATTTCGGTAGGAATAACAGATGTGTTGAGTATAGGGCTAACGGGAGGACTTTGAATAGAGTGGAGGAGCAGAGGGATCTAGGTGTATGTGTACATAGATCCCTGAAAGTTGGGAATCAAGTAGATAAGGTTGTTAAGAAGGCATACGGTGTCTTGGCGTTTATTGGTAGGGGGATTGAATTTAGGAGTCGCAGCGTCATGTTGCAACTGTACACAACTCTGGTGCGGCCGCACTTGGAGTACTGTGTGCAGTTCTGGTCCCCACATTACAGGAAGGACGTGGAGGCTTTGGAGAGGGTGCAGAGGAGGTTTACCAGGATGTTGCCTGGTATGGAGGGGAGGTCCTATGAGGAGAGACTGAGGGATTTGGGGTTGTTTTTGCTGGAAAGAAGGAGGCTAAGAGGGGATCTTATTGAAACGTATAAGATGATTAGAGGTTTAGATAGGGTGGATAGTGATAGCCTTTTTCCTCGGATGGAGAAAGCTAGCACGAGGGGGCATGGCTTTAAATTAAGGGGGGGTAGTTATAGGACGGAAGTCAGGGGTAGGTTCTTTACCCAGAGGGTGGTGAGGGATTGGAATGCCTTGCCTGCTGCGGTTGTAAATGCACCTAGTTTGGGGGCGTTTAAGAGATCTGTGGATAGGTTTATGGACGAAAAGGGATTGGTTTAGATTAGTGGGTCAGTGTTTTTTTTTTAAAAAACTGGTCGGCGCAACATCGTGGGCCGAAGGGCCTGTTCTGCGCTGTAATGTTCTATGTTCTATGTTTTTCAAACTAGAGGCCTGTGACCAGCGGTGTGCCTCAGGGATCAGTGCTGGGCCCACTGTTATTTGTCATTTATATTAATGATTTGGATGAGAATATAGGAGGCATGGTTAGTAAGTTTGCAGATGACACCAAGATTGGTAGAATAGTGGACAGTGAAGAAAATTATCTCCAATTGCATCGAGATCTTGATCAATTGGGCCAGTGGACCGACAATTGGTAGATAGAGCTTAATTTAGACAAATGTGAGGTGATGCATTTTGGTAGACTGAACCAGGGCACGACTTACTCAGTTAATGGTAGGGTGTTGGGGAGAGTTATAGAACAAAGAGATGTAGGGGTACATGTTCATAGCTCCTTGAAAGTGGAGTCACGGGTGGACAGAGTGGTGAAGAAGACATTCGGCATAAGAACATAAGAACATAAGAAATAGGAGCAGGAGTAGGCCATCTAGCCCTTCGAGCCTGCCCCGCCATTCAATAAGATCATGGCTGATCTGTCGTGGCTCAGTTCCACATTCCCGCCCTCTCCCCATAACCCTTAATCCCCTCTCTTATCAAAAACCCATCAACCCGCGTCTTAAAAATATTTAGCGAGGCAGCCTCCACCACTTCAACGGGTAGAGAATTCCAGAGATTCACCACCCTTTGAGTGAAGAAGTTCCTCCTCAACTCTGTTCTAAACCACCCCGCCTTTATCTTGAGGCTGTGCCCCCTAGTCCTACTGTCTTTTTTGAGCGGGAAGAGTCTCTCCACCTCTATCCTATCCATCCCATTCATCATCTTATACGTCTCAATGAGATCTCCCCTCATTCTTCTAAACTCCAACGAGTACAAGCCTAGTTTATTCAGCCTCTCCTCATAGCTCAACCCCCTCAACTCCGGTATCAGCCTAGTAAACCTCCTCTGCACTCCCTCCAAGGCCAAAATATCTTTGCGCAGGTGCGGCGCCCAAAACTGCACACAGTACTCCAGCTGCGGCCTCACCAATGCCCTATACAGCTGCAGCAAGACCTCCCTACTTTTATATTCAATCCCCCTCGCTATGAAGGCCAGCATCCCATTCGCCTTCCTGACCACCTGCTGCACCTGCAGGCTGGGTTTTTGCGACTCATGTTTCATGCATGGTTTCATTGGTCAGAACATTGAATACAGGAGTTGGGATGTCTTGTTGAGGTTTTACAAAACATTGGTAAGGCCACACTTGGGATACTGTGTGCAGTTTTGGGCACCGCACCTGCGCAAAGATATTTTGGCCTTGGAGGGAGTGCAGAGGAGGTTTACTAGGCTGATACCGGAGTTGAGGGGGTTGAGCTATGAGGAGAGGCTGAATAAACTGGGCTTGTACTCGTTAGAGTTTAGAAGAATGAGGGGAGATCTCATTGAGACGTATAAGATGATGAATGGGATGGATAGGATAGAGGTGGAGAGACTCTTCCCGCTCAAAAAAGACAGTAGGACTAGGGGGCACAGCCTCAAGATAAAAGGGGGGCGGTTTAGAACGGAGTTGAGGAGGAACTTCTTCACTCAAAGGGTGGTGAATCTCTGGAATTCTCTGCCCGTTGAAGTGGTGGAGGCTGCCTCGCTAAATATTTTTAAGACGCGGGGTAGATGGGTTTTTGATAAGAGAGGGGATTAAGGGTTATGGGGAGAAAGCGGGAAAGTGGAACTGAGCAGCGACAGGTCAGCCATGATCTTATTGAATGGCGGGGCAGGCTCGAACGGCTAGATGGCCTACTCCTGCTCCTATTTCTTATGTTCTTATGTTCTTATACTGTGTATAGTTCTGGTCACCCTATTATAGAAAGGATATTATTAAACTAGAAAGAGTGCAGAGAAGATTTACTAGGATGCTACCGGGACTTGACGATTGAGTTATAAGGAGAGGTTGAATCGACTGGGACATTTTTTCTCTGGAGTGTAGCAGGCTGAAGGGGTGACCTTATAAAGGTCTATAAAATAATGAGGGACATGGACAAGGTAGATAGTCAATATCTTTTCCCAAAGGTAGGGGAGTCTAAAACTAGAGGGCATATGTTTAAGGTGAGAGGGGAGAGATACAAAAGTGTCCAGAGGGACAATTTTTTCACACAGAGGGTGGTGAGTGTCTGGAACAAGCTGCCAGAGGTTGTAGTAGAGACAGGTACTACTTATCTTTTAAAAAGCATTTAGGTAGTTACATGGGTACGATGGGTATAGAGGGATATGGGCCAAATGCGGGCAATTGGGATTAGCTTAGGGGTTTTAAAAAAATAAGGGCAGCATGGAGAAGTTGGGCTGAAGGGCCTGTTTCCATGCTGTAAACCTCTATGACTCTAGGTGTCTTGTTTAACTTTACAATGTTGAGCTTATAAACTTTCGACTCCTCGCCTGAATCTTCCTCAAGCCTATTCACTAGAATCTTCACTTTGTGTCTGGAAACTAGGTGCTGTGTGTCTGACTCTGCGTCTGGCTGGTATTTGGGCCAATTACACCTGAAACCATTGAATTCTACATTTGTATCTGTCTTGGGGATGATCTCCCTCACAATGATAACACTCTTCAAACACTTGGAGATGACAATTTCTCTTCCTTCTCTCAGGCTCCCCTGGACCCTAGTTACCAGTATTTCAAGCAGCTGCTGTTTCCTGCCAAATTTTATTCACCTCTCCCTGTGCACCTTGCAGTTTAAAAGGGTTTTGTTCAGTGTTTTCTGTCACTAGAGACAGTTTAGTGTTCAACACTGTTACTTTGCAGAACTCTGTAAATGGGATACATACCTTTTAGAAGGACTTCCTAAGCACTTACGCCCCCAACTTGAATTCATGACTCCTACGTACACTGCTGGTTAAGGCACTTGAAGCAGCAATAATTGTATCTGGTTAGACTGAGGATTACCACAAATAGCAGCTTCTTGTTCTGCACTTACGCAATTCATGCGTCATCCCCTTTTCCCTACTGGTGAAAGTGGTATTAGCTACAAATGAGCATCCATGTCCGTCACATCATTTTAAAAGGTCTTTCCAACTTCACAAAACATTGAAAAACTACAGCACAATACAGGCCCTTCGGCCTACAAAGTTGTGCCAAACATGTCCCTATCTTAGAGATTACTAGGCTTACCTATAACCCTCTATCTTACTAAGTTCCATGTACTTATCTAAAAGTCTCTTAAAAGACCCGATCGAATCCACCTCCACCACCACTGCCAGCAGCCAATTCCACGCATCCACCACCCTCTGACTGAAAAACTTACCCCTGACATCTCCTCTGTACCTACTCCCCAGCTCCTTAAACCTGTGTCCTCTCGTAGCGACCATTTCAGCCCTGGGAAAAAGCCTCTGAGAATCCACTCGATCAATACCTCTCAACATCTTATACACCTCTATCAGGTCACCCTCATCCTTCGTCTCTCCAAGGAGAAAAGGCCGAGCTCCCTCAACCTATCCTCATAAGACATGCCACCCAATCCAGGCAACATCCTTGTAAATCTCCTCTGTACCCTTCCTATGGCTTCCACATCCCTCCTGTAATGAGGCGACCAGAACTGAGCACAGTACTCCAAGTGGAGGCTGACCAGGGTCCTACATAACTGCAACATTATCTCTTGAACCCTAAACTTAATTCCTCGATTGATGAAGGCCAGTACACCATACGCCTTCTTAACCACAGCTTCAACCTGCACAGCTGTTTTGAGCGTCCTATGGCAGCTTGTTCCAGACACTCACCACCCACTGTGTGAAAAAATTGCCCCTCTGGACACTTCTGTATCTCTCCCTTCTCACCTTAAACCAATGCCCTGTAGTTTTAGACTCCCCTACCTTGGGAAAAGATACTAACTTTCAAGCTGATCTATGCCCCTCGTTATTTTATGGACCTCTATAAGATCATTCCTCAGTCTCTTATGCTCCAGAGAAAAAAATCCCATCTATCCAGCCTCTACTCAAACATCAAGTCCCAGTAACATCCTAGTAAATTTCTTCTGCATTCTTTCTAGTTTAATAATATCCTTTCTATAATAGGGTGACCAGAGCTGTACACAATATTCCAAGTGTGGCTTTATCAATGTCTTGTACAACTTTGACAAGACGTCCCAACTCCTGTGTTCAATGTTCTGACCGATGAAACCAAGCATGCTGAATGCCTTCTTCACCACTCTGTCCACCTGTGACTCCACTTTCAAGGAGCTATGAACCTGTACCCCGAGATCTCTTTGTTCTATAACTCTCCCCAACACTCTACCATTAACTGAATGAGTCCTGCCCTGGTTCAATCTACCAAAATGCATCAACTCAAGTTTGTGTCTTTATATGTCCTGTTTGTGAACATAATTCCCACTTACCTGACGAAAGGGCAGCACTCCGAAAGCTAGTGGATTTTGCTACCAAATAAACTTGTTAGACTTTAACCTAGTGTTGTGAGACTTCTTATTTTGTCAAGAAGCCAGTTTTCTATCCAATTGGCTACCTCACCCTGGATCCTGTGAGATTTAACCTCATGCAACAACCTACCATGCAGTACCTTGTCAAAGGCCTTGTTAAAGTCCATGTTGACAATGTCAATTGCACTGCCCTCATCTACCTTCTTGGTTACCCCTTCAAAAAAAAACAGTCAAATTTATGAGACATGATTTTCCACTCACAAAGCTATGCTGACTGTCCCTAATCAGTCCTTGCATCTCTAGATGTCTGCAGATTCTGTCTCTCAGAATACTTTCCAACAATTTACCCACCACAGATGTGAGGCTCACCGGCCTGTAGTTCCCAGTCTTTTCCCTGCAGCCCTTTTTAAACAAATCTTATTGCATTTGAACATGGGCTGCTTCAGTATCTGAGGATTCACGAACATTGTGGAATTATCAGTGAACATTCCCACTTCTGACCTTATGATGGAGGGAAAGTCATTAATGAACAGCTGAACTCTTCTAGAGATGTCCTGAAGCTGAGATGACTGATCCTCCACAACCATCTTCCTGTGTACCAGGTATGATTCCAACCAGCCAAGAGTTTTCCCACTGATGCCCATTGATTCCAGTTTTTCTAGGCTCCTTGATGCCACATTCGGTCGAATGCTGCCTTGATGTCGGGGCGGTCACTCTCGCCTCACCTCTGGAATTCAGCTTTTTTGTCCATTTTTGAACCAAGGCTGTAATGAGGTCAGGAGTTGAGTGACCCCCTGGCAAAACCCAAACTGGGTGTCACTGAGCAGGTGCTGCTTGATAGCGCTGTCGATGACCCCTTCCATCACTTTACTGATCGAGAGTAGACTGATGGGACAGTAATTGGCTGGACTGATTTTTGTGCTGCTTTGTGTGTACAGGACATACCTGGGCAATTTTCCACATTGTTGGGTAGATGCCAGTGTTGTAACTGTACTGGAAGAGCTTGGCTAGGGGAGCGAAAAGTTCCGGAGCACAAGTCTTCTGTACTATTGCTGGAATGTCATCAGGGCCCATTGCCTTTGCAGGATCCAGCGCCTCCAACCGTTTCTGGATATCACGTGGAATGAATCGAATTGTCCGGAGACTGATATCTGAGATGTTGAGGCCACTGGAGGAGGCTGAGATGGATCAGTCACTCGGTACTCCTAGTTTAGGCACTAGCCCCCGATGTTAGTAAGGCGGATTTTGCAGCGTCAACAGGGCTGTTTGATTTGCCATTGTCTTTTCTGGCACGTGATGACTTTTATCAGGCAATTGAGGTTGGTCTGCTTGAGTATGAAGTCCCTGATTGAGAGTTCACCAAAAGCTGTGATACACTCTGATGTTTGCTAGTATCATTGTAGTTAGGGAAAGTTCCAGGTGGTGAAGCCCCAGACACCGGAAGGGCCCATTCACTGGGGGGAAAATCTGGGAAAAAAAGGGTGTACCCGGACTGACTACCCCGGAAAGCACCACCCCCCCCCCCCCTCCCTACACCTGCCAAAAAACTGGAAGGGAGGGCTCAATTAGAATAATTCCAAGGTGGCTTTCACCTCCTGCCCCCCCAAATGCCCTCCAGCTGAACCCCCCCCCAAATATTAATACCTCCAGAGGATTGCCCCCCTCCTCGCCCCCTGCAGCAGGGGACAAACCCAGGAGATGATGCCCTGGAGGATAACAGATAAGCTCTAATGTTTATTTCTAGTGTAACAGAGTTAGTTTGTTATATTGAGTTAATATTATTTGTTGGTCTGTAATCTGTGTGATGTATTTAGAGGGCAATGCCATGGAAAAAGATAACTTACAATGAAGCCTTTCTTAATGTAAGGTAGTAGTGGGTTGTTTTTGGTTAAATGGATGGCGTTATCTGTCGGTAATGTTCATTTAAAAACTTGCTGATCTATTGTTGTTGCGAGTTGTCTGCAGCTTTGAAGGTGGGTTGTGGTCAGTTTGCAATACATACCAGCTATCAGTTATACTGCTTCATTGCTAATACCATTGTAGTTAAATATTAAATAATGTTATTGATTGTCAACTATTACCTTGGTTTATAATTGAGATGGTGTTTTCTCTTGAACAGTGTAATGTATTTTTGTAATTGTTTTGATAATAAAAAGAGGAATTAATTGATGGTCCAATCAGGGAACCCCATGTTGTGTATTTAAGCAGGAGTGTCAGTCCCTCTGAACTCCCGATGCAGACAGCACGCTGTGAGAACGCTTTATTTTATGGTGAGATTTTATAAATAAAGGAACTGTGGTGATGGGACTTTCACCTTATTACAGAAGCCCAGATCGATGTCAGGTGGTCCGTCCGGTTTTATTTCTTTGTAGCGATTGATACAACTGAGTGGATTGCTAGGCCATTTCAGAAGGCATTTTGAAATGTAAGCACATTGCTGCGACTCTGGGCTCACACATAAGCCAGAACAGGTAAAGATGGCAGATTTCCTTCCCTAATCATAGAGTCCCAACAGTGCAGAAGGAAGGCATTTAGCCCATCGAGTCTGCGCCAACCACAATCCCACCCAAATGCGCCCAAAATCCTACAGTTCTGATTGGTGCCTCCAACTGTGCACGTGCAAAAAATATGATAGAATCTTGGTCCCCTGCCACATCCCTCCCGGCCGGATAATGCTCCCCCTGGCTCCCATAGACATTGCCCCACCTCCACAGCCTTATCCCCCTACCCCCCTCCTCCCCCCACCCCGCCACCCAAACTAGTCATGGGCCTCTCCTACCCCTTCTCCCCACTGATCTCAGGCAGAACTAAAATGGTAGCGGACTCCCCCTTCCCCCTCATCGATCTCCAGCAGAGTGGCACTGGACCCCCCTTGCACCCCACTGATCACAGGTAGAGTGGCTGCGGACCCTCCTTGCCCCCCCCCCCCCCACCAACCTCAACCAGAGAGCCATCAGACCCATCTTTTCCCCCCACCGATCTCAAGCAGAGAGCTCAGCATTTACCCCCTCACTGATGGAGCACCCGAATCGGACTTTTATGGAGTATGTCTGTTTCTGCACTGCTTCTGGATGGGCGAACGTGCTGGTAAAGGGGGAAGTGCTGGTAAAGTTGGGCGTGCAGCCCATTAATTCAATTTAAATACTCACCTCACACACGACTTTACCAAGTCTTCACGCAAATGCGGACAACCCGATGGTAAAATTAGGCCCTGAATGTTTGAATGTAAACTTTGCCAAAAATAAATGATCTCCTTTTAAATGAGTATGTGATAAAGAGTGTGGGCACTTCAGTGACAGATACCGAACTGTGGGGTGTTTTGGCTCCGTTAGAAACAAAAATTTACTTCTGTTCATTTTCACCAATAATATCCAAATGAAAAATATTTGCCTTGTTAAAACGTCACACACCTATTTCAGTTTTTCCGAGTGATAGATGTAGGTCTCTGTGGATTAAGTCTGGAGCCAGTGTCCCGCCTCAGGACGTGAAGGAATCTGGTTTGAATTTCTTCATGTATGATGTAGCATTTGATAATAATAAAAATGTCTGGACAGCGGATAACCGTTTCCGAGGAAACTGAGAGATTGTTGTAATCTTGCAGCAACTCAGTATTGAACTGAGGGATAACAGATTGAATGGATGTAGTTTTTTTCATTGCAGGCATTAACAGCAAGTATAACAAAATGCAGATAATCGTATAGTAACAAATAATTAATATATTTTACACTTTCAAACACCAACACCTTCTGCCCACATTCACATTAAATTTTTGATAATTTTTTTTTGCTGCAGTGGTTTGTACATCAGTGAAGGGGTGGGGGAGTGGGGGGGTGCTGGAGGAGGCTATTTCCATTGGAGAGACTGGCAACTGTGTCCTCAGGAGGCTATTGGGCATGCGCCAATCTGTCAGTATACTGGGAGATTGGTTGACATGCTCCCCCCTCCCGATCACCGGCCCCAACACTTCCCTTCCGATATTGCTGGCCCCACATTCCTTGCAACCAGCACCCCCCCCCCCACCCCCCCCCCCCAACCAAACCCACCCCCACCACCCAATCACCCACCCTGATTTCACCTTCCTGCCATGCAATGACCGGTCTATTGATGGCCCCAGCCCCAATCTCTGATGGCCAGTCCCCATCAGCCCCCCACACTCTGATGGTGTCCCCCTTCCCTCCCCACCTACTTCATCCCTGTGCCCAAGAGGTTCCCATATCCTTGGCACGGCCCAGTGCTCAATGGACACAATGTGCCAAGCTGACAGTGCCAGGGTGTCAGAGTGCCACTTGCCCACATGCCCCTAATAATCTTTGGTCCCACCAGCAAGGCCATCACATCAGGTCCCCATTGCTGGGTACCATCGCTGATCCCTGCTGGCATGAACCTCCACCGGCAAGTTTGGAAATAAAGTGAGCCTCGACAATACGGTCCAGATCTCGCTAGAAGGATTTAAATTAGGAAATTAATATTTAAATCAGCCTCGTGATGATCCCTGGGTGAGGCTGATCACATCATAAAAAATGGTCGGGAAGATTGTGACTGACTGGATGCCGGGCGCAATTCCCATTATTGGCCTCCCGTTTAAATTTCCCAACCTGCTACCCTATTGGACCGGCATTGCAGGGTGGGGGAAAAATCACACCCACAGAGCGAGTTCAAATCTGTGGCAAGGACAAACTTTCTCCCAAAGGCTTATGATTCTGTGGAACTCACTGCCCCAGAGTGCAGTGGAGGCAGAATCAACCAACAGATTCAAGAAATAAATAAAGTTTATTTATTAGTGTCACAAATAGGCTTACTTTAACACTGCGATGAAGTTACTGTGAAAATCCCCTCGTCATCACACTCCAATGCCCGTTCCACACACTGAGGCATAATTTAGCATGGCCAATGCACCCTAACAAACATATCTTTCAGACTGTGGGAGGAAACCAGAGCAAAACCATACAAATATGGCGAGAACATGTAGACTCCACAGAGTGACCCAAGCTGGGAATCGAACCCAGGTCTCCCTGGTGCAGTGAGGCAGCAGTGCTAATCATTGTGCCACTGTGCTCTGCCCTAAGATACAATTCTGATGAAAAGCGCCTTCTGATAGAGGGCTACGGGGAGCAGACAGGAAAGTGGAGTTGAGGCCAGGATATGGTCAGCCATGATCATGTTAAACAGCTGAATTGCCTACATCTACCTCCATGTCTCTTTCTTCCTCACTACCAGCACCTGAAGGGCAACGATAGATGAACAATAAATAACAATATAACAATAAATGTTGACCTTGATAGCAATGCCACATTCCATAAGGGAGCTTTTTTTCAAATGTATTTGTGTGGTTTCCAAATATCTGATCTTAAATTGATTTAAGAAAACTGTCCAAGGGCAGCCTAGCCAAATCTCATTATTCTTTCAAACAAGATGTGGATTTGTTTCTAGCTGGGCAGAGATAGTTACATAGAAACATAGAACATTACAGCACAGTACAGGCCCTTCGGCCCTCAATGTTGTGCCGAGCTATGTCCAATCCCAAGATCAAGCTATCCCCTATCATTTGTGTTCCAGGTGCCTATCCAATAACCGCTTTAAAGTTCCTAAAGTGTTCGACTCCACTATCACAGCAGGCAGTCTATTCCACACACCAACCACTCTGAGTAAAGAATCTACTCAGACGTCACTCCTATATCTCCCACCATGAATCTTATAGTTATGCCCCCTAAAAATTTTCAAAGCATTTCACCAAAGAAGAACAGTGTTTTTCTAAACCAGTTTTGATCGCTAAAAGAAGTTAGTACTTTTCCAGAATTTTTCTGACTCCAATTAATATTGGTTTGATTTAGTTTTTATACACCACTCCACCGCATGGCAGTCATAGAACACAGAACACTACAGCACAAACAGGCCCTTTGGCCCACAAGTTGCGTCGATCATATCCATACCTACCAGGCCATAGAACTATCTGTAACTCCCAATCCCATTAAATCCCATGTACTCATCCGGAAGTCTCTTAAAAGACCCCAGCGAATTCACCTCTACCACCACCACCAGCAGCCGATTCCACTCACTCAGATTGGATAAAGTGTGTATATTGTGATACACAAAACATTGTGTATGGGCAGCACGGTGGCACAGTGGTTAGCACTGCTGTCTCACAGCGCCAGGGACCTGGGTTTGATTCTTGGCTTGGGTCACTGTCTGTGTGGAGTATGCACATTCTCCCCATGTCTGTGCGGGTTTCCTCCGGATGCTGTGGTTTCCTCCCACAGTCCAAATATGTGGAGGTTGTGTAAAGATTCTTTTATTCCACATGGACTGGTATCTGACGTCACTATAACTGTGTCTCTCTCCTACAGGTGTTGAAACCGTAATTATTGCGCTGGGACAGTTTCGCAAGAGAGGGAGAAAGACTCAGGGCCCTATTTTACCATTGGGGCACAAAACGTGATAAAGTCAGGTGAGAGGGTATTATCGTGATCCGTACCCACGTCCGTGTAGATTGCCACTTTACCGAAACTGGGGAATGGCAGCAATCAGTTTTGCACCCAAAACAGGCACAATGGCAACTTGAATGTATTTGCGTGCATTTAAATTAAATTAATGAACTGCCTGCCCAACTTTAATCAGCATTTCCCCCTTTACCATTGTGTTTGCCAATCCAGAACCGCGCCGTAATGAATCAGGCGCTTCATCAGTGAGGGTCAGCAAGGAGGTATACGCATGGCGTCTGACGGCTCTCCGCTACTCACAGGTGTCCTGTTGTTGTGGCCATTTCGCTGTCCCGGGTCACTGGCGGCTCTGAGAGTGTGGGGGGTGGGGGTGGGGTGGTGACAGAACTCCTCTGTGGAGACAGAAGGAACCATGAAATAAATGGTGGTGTGACTCTTGCAGAGAATCAGGTGGTGACCCTTAGAGGGCAAACACAGTGAGGCTCATTGTGGGGAAAGGAAGGAGGTGCTTGGGGGTCAGGAGCTGGAAACACACCGGATGCTGGGAATAGGAGGATCTGGGGAGATATGGGGGAACATACTGAATGGGGTTCAGCACTCACCCTTGCTGCACGGATGAGGTCACTGATTTTTTTCCGGCATTGCCTCGGGGTTCGGGGGGCCCAGTGCCCTGGCACTGACCCAGGCGGCGACTGGCTCCCAGGCCGCATGGCCATCAGCCCCCCCGGGCCTGCACCCTCCTGGGAGGAAGAGGGTGGCCCGCCTCGCCTCAACTGCATCCAGCAGCCTCCCCAAGTCGTCCTCAGAGAATCGGGGAGCTGGTCGTGCGCACATTGTCCCGTACTGTCTGCCTGTCCAAACTGGAGTTTCTTATGGAGCTGCCCTTCGTTAGTTTGACAGAGCATTCCAGCAAGTTCCATGCAGTTTGCTTGTTAGCACTGGGGGAAAGCAATTTGCAGGTGTGCTTGGGGTTGGGGGGGGCAGGGGTGGGTGTGTGTGTGTGTGTGTGTGTGGATGAGTGCCTCAATGATTAGCGACACATCAGAGTGTAAGTGGGATGGGGCCTTGTGTGGGAGGGTCCGGGCTGGGAGTGAGGGGATCACTCTGCCTGTTATCTGTAGGGTGGAGGAGGGATCTCTGTGCCTGAGATCGGTGGGGGGAAGGGGGGAGGGATTTGTAATTGTTCTGGGTGGTGGAGGGTGGGGGGATAGGGGGATCTGTAATGCTGTGGGGGTGGGGCGATGTCTGTGGGGGCGAGGGGAAGGCATTATCCTCCTTGGGAGTGATGTGACAAGTGAGCTTTTTCAACTTCTTTTCCAAATGCACCATAGATCACTACAGTGCAGAAAGAGACCCTTCGGCCCATCGAGTCTGCACCGACCACAATCCCACCCGGGCCCTATCCTCATATCCCTACATATTTTATCCGCTAGTCCCTCTAACCTAAGCATCTTAGTACACTAAGGGGCAATTTTTTAGCATGGCCAATCAACCTAACCTGCACATCTTTGGACTGTGGGAGGAAACCGGAGTACCCGGAGGAAACCCACACAGACACAAGGAGAATGTGCAAACTCCACACAGACAGTGACCCGAGCCAGGAATCGAACCCAGGTCCCTGGAGCTGTGAAGCAGCAATGCTAACCACTGTGCTACCGTGCCGCTCTGCTACCATTCGGAGCTCCGATCGTTCTGGCAGCACTAAGCCCTGCCCACAGTGTAAATGAGACTGGAGATGGCTGAGAGCGTATGGGAGCGTCTGAAAGCAGATTTCTGAGTCAGATCTGTACTGCGCCCAGAATCGGCACTTAGAATCAAAATGGTAAAATCAGGCCCTCAGTGTTTCTTCCTGATTAGTGAGCTCATCCTTATGCCAGATGAGTTAACCTGGCTGCCACCTATAACTGTGTGTCTCCCTTTCTTGTAGGTAGTGAAATATAACCCAGAAGTGCCACACTGAGACAGCTTCACAGAGAGAGAGAGAGGGACTGCTGTTTATTCCTGACCAGTAGGCCCCCCTTGAGTGAACAGTTTCAAAGTGCTGGGCCCTTTATGGTTCTGTACCCCGGAATTATATTCTGGCTTTTTAGTGACTCACCAGGACAGACAATGAGAAAGTTAAATTTTAAAATAATTTATTCAAGAATAACTTCAACCAAATTCAAATCAATAAAACACAGACACTACAATACTAAGCTATAGAAAGAAAACTCCAACAGTACAACATAAATTTTTAGCATTACACGATTTACACCAAAAAAGAAGATTCTGAGACCTCTCCTCAACCTTTGCTTAATTGAGGGATTTCTGAAGGCTGAGAGAATATACTCACCACTCCTCAGATTGTTTTAAAAACAAAAGTCCTTTCTGCAGCTGAGAAAATAATTGATCTGTCTTGCTCATTGCTGTTTCATGGTTTTGCTGTGGGATCTTCCTTGTTCTTTCCTCTGTCCACAAGGTAGTTGTCTGGCTGAACACCTGAATTCACTGCTTTCTGACTTCACACACCTCTCCTGTACCGAACTTTACTTCACAGACCTCCTTTCTGAGTTCTGAATTAGCAATCACCCTTCTCTTGGACAGAGGTCAGTATTTATAAAAGGCCATTCCCTTCATCAAATTTGCTGACTTCTCCCATTGGTCAGTTTCAGAACATTGGGTGTAAAGTTCTTACAGGGTAAAACTGATATTGATCAGTTTCAGTGACAATGAACCCAAACTGTTTTCAGAAATATATCACGAGCCGCTAAATGTCCCAAAGTGGTTTTCTGGGAATCCTAAATGTTTTTCCATTACTGAAGGCGTTACTCTATATAGCTGGGATAAAACGCATTACCATTTCCATTGTCTCTGCTGTAGATGGTCAGGGCTATTGACAACTTCTCTCATAATCTTGTCGGATCACTTTGCCATGACTCATGGCCCCCTTTCTCACTCCTTGAATGGTCTGGTGATGTTGTACATAAGAACATAAGAAATAGGAGCAGGAGTAGGCCATCTAGCCCCTCGAGCCTGCCCCGCCATTCAATAAGATCATGGCTGATCTGTCATGGCTCAGTTCCACATTCCCGCCCTCTCCCCATAACCCTTAATTCCCTCGCTTATCAGAAACCTATCAACCCGCGTCTTAAAAATATTGAGCGAGGCAGCCTCCACCACTTCAAGAGGCAGAGAATTCCAGAGATTCACCACCCTTTGAGTGAAGAAGTTCCTCCTCAACTCTGTTCTAAACCGCCCCCCCCCCCCCTTTATCTTGAGGCTATGCCCTCTAGTCCTATTGTCCTTTCTGAGCGGGAAGAGCCTCTCCACCTCTATCCAATCCATCCCATTCAAGATCTTATATGTCTCAATGAGATGTCCCCTCATTCTTCTAAACTCTAACGAGTACAAGCCTAGTTTATTCAGCAATTCAGTGTTGTATATTCCAATATCTGGTTTGCAGCCAATTTGCTTGAATGGAACCTTTAAAATAATATTGTCTTTAAAATGTCCGTTTCACCCCTTGAAATTAGAACATAGAACATAGAACATAGAACATTACAGCGCAGAACAGGCCCTTCGGCCCACGATGTTGCGCCGACCAGTTAAAAAAAAAACAATGACCCACTAACCTAAACCAATCCCTTTTCGTCCATAAACCTGTCCACAGACCTCTTAAACGCCCCCAAACTAGGCGCATTTACAACTGCAGCAGGCAGGGCATTCCAATCCCTCACCACCCTCTGGGTAAAGAACCTA
Organism: Carcharhinus amblyrhynchos; assembly: GCF_965287045.1. Classification (NCBI taxonomy): domain Eukaryota; kingdom Metazoa; phylum Chordata; class Chondrichthyes; order Carcharhiniformes; family Carcharhinidae; genus Carcharhinus; species Carcharhinus amblyrhynchos. Next base: position 139,558,643 of record NC_137327.1, read on the forward strand.
CCCCTGACATCTGTCCTATAACTACCCCCCCTTAGTTTAAAGCCATGCCCCCTCGTGCTAGATTTTTCCATCAGAGGATGGCCATGTTGTATTAGGTTTAACATAATATGTGTATCCTATGGAGCTCATCCAGTTAGGTGTATTGGCAATGTTAAATTCTCCCTCAGTGTACCCAAATAAACACCAGAATGCAGCGACTAGGGGATTTTCACAGTAACTTCATTGCAGTGTGAATTTAGGCCTACTTCTGACTAATAAATAAACTTTACTTCGTATTTATGTGGGATAGGTTGGACAGACAAGTGAGTCTTTTCCTGTCTGTTATGGTTGTGTGTTTGTTGCGTATACATGCGTTGGTATGTTTTGGCATTTTTGTTCCATAAATATCCGGACCTGTTGCCAAAAATTACAGAGGACAGACTATTGGCAAGAAATGTTATATTTCAAGCACTATTTGCATAAAGAAAAGGGTGCATTTTGACTTCACCTGACAACAAAAATTAATGCCAACTTAGTGAGATGGTCAATATGACACCAGAAAATAACTGAACAATACATGGCATTCTTTACTCTCTATAATAAGCTCCCATTAAAGATAGAAGTGCTGCCAGGAATTATTGACAGTAAGAAGTCTCACAACACCAGGTTAAAGTCCAACAGGTTTATTTGGTAGCAAAAGCCACTAGCTTTAGGAACACTGCCCCTTCGTCAGGTAAGTGGTTACTTTAACCTCGTGTTGTGAGACTTTTTATTGTGTTTACCCCAGTCCAATGTTGGTATCTCCACATCAGGAATATTGAAGCAGTAAGAGACTGTTGAAATTTGACTGGAGGAATTCAAAAAGGAACTGATTTCCTGAAAGCATTCACACTTGGAGTGAACTGTGTGTTTCATTGGCTGTCCAGTGATTTGGGGATTAGCCATTTCTGTTGCTTCTCATTTTTAATTTCTTTAATAGGAATAATTCAATTCAGTTTCACTTTATTACTCACAGGGAGATTCACATGGAAATTAATTTTGGGTACGTTGCTCATTCATTTAAAACAATTACAGATAAATAAATAATAACAATAAAACAAGAAAATTACCCAATCACAGAAGTCTATCAGTCAGTAAGTCCCAGCCTAACTGCATATCCTCATTCGCACATAAAACTCCTGTTAAAAGTTATTATAGAGAAGGGCATGACAAGTTCAGGAACTGATTTGTCCTGCATCTGAGGGATTGCAGCCTTTCCCTAAAATGATCTAACAATAATACAAGATGTGATTCTCGTTGTTAATGACACTCTGATTTGGTTTGATTTATCATTGTCACATATGTTAGTATACAGTGAAAAGCATTGTTTCTTGAGCGCTATACAGACAGAGCATACCATTCATAGAGAAGGAAATAAGAAAGTACAGAATATAGTGTTACAGTCATAGTTAGGGCATTGAGAAAGATCCACTTAATGTGAGGTAGGTCCATTCAAAAGTCTGACAGCAGCAGGGAAGAAGCTGTTTTTGAGACGGTTGGTACGTGACCTCAGACCTTCATATCTTTTTCCCGATGGAAGAAGATGGAAGAAAGTACATCCAGGGTGCATGGGGTCCTTGATTATGCTGGCTGCTTTTCCAACGCAGCAGGATGTGCAGACAGAGTCAATGCATCGAAGGCTGGTTTGCGTGATGGAGCATTGCTCGTGTCAAAAATTTTTTTGAGCAGATTTCATCGAAAAAACTCTTCAAATATCCTTCCTGTCTCGTTCAACAATCTCTTTACCCCGAAGAACCTGTTTTCCTATGACTGCAAAACCAGGCAAGACTCCAAAAAGGATAGCATACTTAATTACAATCATATAGAAGAGTTTGATTGGAGGATCAACTTGACGAGATCTTGGCTCAGATTTGTCTACAAGATTATGAGAGGCATGGACAGAGTGGATAGTCAGAAGCTTTTTCCCAGGGTGGAAGAGTCAATTACTAGGGGGCACAGGTTTAAGGTACGAGGGGCAAGTCTTTTACACAGACAGATTTTTTTACAGAGAGAGTGGTGGGTGCCTGGAACTTGTCGCCGGGGTAGGTAGTGGAAGTGGATATGGTAGTGACGTTTAAGGGAGGTCTTGACAAGTACATGAATGAGATGGGAATAGAGGGATATGGTCCCCGGAAGGGTAGAGGGTTTTAGTTAAGTCAAGCGGCATGGTCGGTGCAGGCTTGGAGGGCCAAAGAGCCTGTTCCTGTGCTTTAATTTTCTTTGTTCTTAGTTTCGTTTTGGCAGAACAAGAACAAAGTGTCCAACAGGCATGTGAATAGGAGAATTTTCTACCTTTTTTTAGGGTACTTACCAGAATGAATCGTCAACACTCTGTGCAACACACAGTGCCTCAGACTGATTCACACTGAAAAGTGCGAAAAGGGAGCAGACAAGACCACCATTAAAAGTTTGGAAAAAAACATGCCTCGGAAACTTGCGACTGACCAGACACCAAACGGGAAACTCATGAAAGGGCGGAGGTATTATCTCCTGGCTCACTGCTCGAGCAGCACAGCAGTCTGGGAGAATCCTGGCCCTTAATTTTCTGATGATGTCTCATCATATATGCCCATTGGCAACCACATCTGTACACTGCTCCCTCTAATTCAATTTATTGCCTAAAATAACAGCAAAATGCTGTAGATCTGAAATTAAAACTGAAAGCGCTGGAAAAACTCAGTGCTCGCATAACATCCAATCAATAAAGGAACTTGAGTTTTTTCCCAACTTATTTGTTCATCAAAAGAAATATGTGATGGATTCCATTTCTCTGGATCTTATTTGAAATGATGTGGTGATGTCGGCTTCGGACTGGGGTAAACATAGTAACAAGTCTATCTAGATAGGCTGGGCGAATGGGCCAGGAAATGGCAAATGGAATTTAATGTTGGCAAGTGTGAGGTGGTCCACTTTGGTAGGAAGAATGGTAGGAAGGACTATTACTTACGTGGCGAAAAACTGCAGCAGGCGACGGTGCAGAGGGACCTCGGGGTCCTTGTGCATGAGTCGCAAAAACCCAGCTTGCAGGTGCAGCAGGTGGTCAGGAAGGCGAATGGGATGCTGGCCTTCATAGCGAAGGGGATTGAATATAAAAGTAGGGAGGTCTTGCTGCAGCTGTATAGGGCATTGGTGAGGCCGCAACTGGAGTACTGTGTGCATTTTTGGGCGCCGCACCTGCGCAAAGATATTTTGGCCTTGGAGGGAGTGCAGAGGAGGTTTACTAGGCTGATACCGGAGTTGAGGGGGTTGAGCTATGAGGAGAGGCTGAATAAACTGGGCTTGTACTCGTTAGAGTTTAGAAGAATGAGAGGAGATCTCATTGAGACGTATAAGATGATGAATGGGATGGATAGGATAGAGGTGGAAAGACTCTTCCCGCTCAAAAAAGACAATAGGACTAGGGGGCACAGCCTCAAGATAAAAGGGGGGCGGTTTAGAACGGAGTTGAGGAGGAACTTCTTCACTCAAAGGGTGGTGAATCTCTGGAATTCTCTGCCCGTTGAAGTGGTGGAGGCTGCCTCGCTAAATATTTTTAAGACGCGGGTTGATGGGTTTTTGATAGGAGAGGGGATTAAGGGTTATGGGGAGAGGGCGGGAAAGTGGAACTGAGCCACGACAGATCAGCCATGACCTTATTGAATGGCGGGGCAGGCTCGAAGGGCTGGATGGCCTACTCCTGCTCCTATTTCATATGTTCTTATGTTCTTATGTTTAAGTCTCACAACTATGACAGCCAAGTTCCGCACACATGAGGATGGTCTCAACAGGGATCTTGGGTTCATGTCGCACTATCTGTAACCCCCATGACTTGCCTGAACTTGCAAAGTCTCACTAACTGTCCTGTCTGGAGACAATACACATCTCTTTAATCTATGCTTAACGCTCTCTCCACTCACATTGTCTGTACCTTTAAGACTTGATTACCTGTAAAGACTCGCATTCCAATCATTATTTTGTAAATTGAGTTTGTGACTTTATATGCCCTGTTTGTGAATTGAATTCCCACTCACCTGATGAAGGGGCAGTGCTCTGAAAGCTAGCGGCTTTTGCTACCAAATAAACCTGTTGGACTTTAACCTGGTGTTGTGAGACTTTTGCAACTTTTGAGTTGGATTTTACACTGTTGGTGCATTTGAAAGTATGGAGGGGTGTGTAAATTTTTGCTGTCTAACCCCCTGCTCCTGCCCTGTTTGAAATTTTACAGGTGAGGGGGGAGAAGGCAGTGGGTGGTCCGCCCCACTAAGGTTGTGCCTAGAGGCCCTTAAGTAGTTAATTAAACCCTCTCTCAGTAATTTTTCCACGGCAGAGGGAGGCTCATGTCATGAGCTTTATCTGAGTGGGCTGGTATCAGACAAGAGTGGGGGACAAAAGAGACTGTGTGCATCTGGAAGTCAAGCACTCAACAGAACTGTTTATTTTGGTTTAATTTTTATTTTCATAAATATACAAATCACCACAAGAGGGTGCTTTCACACTCCACCCTCTCAATGAAAAATATACACAACATAAGAACATAAGAAATAGGAGCAGGAGTAGGCCATCTGGCCCTTCGAGCCTGCCCCGCCATTCAATAAGATCATGGCTGATCTGTCGTGGCTCAGTTCCACATTCCCGCCCTCTCCCCATAACCCTTAATCCCCTCTCTTATCACACACACAAACAAATGTTAAAAAAAACACACAATTTATATAGATTAATTTAATTACAAATCTAACTTAATTACTGGTTTGTAAGAAATTAGGGTCATGAACAAACAAGTATTTTCTGCATAACATAAAATCTTTATAGGATTTACTAGACAACATCAATTATCTCTGCAAAGAGGATTTCTAAACACATTGACCTCCAAACAGTCTTGGACCAGGCTACCATGCTGACCTTCATAATCCGTTAGCATAATGTCTTGTGGTCCTTTTATCTATGCAATTGTTTATGAAGAACCAGGATATGACCATCAGTAGGATGTAAACTGAAAGGCTGACCTCAAGCAGGATGATGAAAACAGGAAGTGGTAACCACTCTGATGTTTGGAATAACTGGCCTGTATGCATTGGTCTGAATAGTTAGACAGATGATTGACATTAGTAAGCTACCAGCCCTATATATATATATATATATATAGGTGTTATACTGGTGGTAGTTGCTAGTACTGGTGAGGTAACAGTGCTCATTGGGCAGCTACCTTCTTCTGATGGAAGAGATCAAGGGATCAAAGGAAGAGTTTCCAAATACTTTCACTAGAAAGCAGAATGCTATTATCACAAGCCATTATGCATCATATACTTTTTCTGTCTAATATAGCGCATATGTCATATCTAAACTTGTTAATAAACTATCTTAAAATTCCTTATGACTAGTCAACTGCCTGAATAGGCATCTGAAGCCCACAAAACCCTTAAAATTTTACAGCTTCCTACTCCTGAGAGGATGCCTCCTTTCTTCAGCCAAACTTTTAGAACCTGGGGAAGAATCTCAACCCATGTGGGCTTGAATCTGAGGAGAGGATTTCCCCAACAGGGACTAATTTTGACCTTGATCATCAATTGAAATTTTCACTTAATCAGACATGACTGATGCTGGCTTGAATCTGAATTGGTTCCATGCGCAACTTGTGTAGAGTAATTATTGGTACTTCACTTGTATCCCAACTATCCAATTCAAAGAAATAGAACATAGAACATTACAGCGCAGTACAGGCCCTTCGGCCCTCGGTGTTGCACCGACCAGTGGAACCAATCTAATGACCCTCTAACCTAAACTATTCCAATGTTATCCATATGCCTATCCACAGACCATTTGAACACCCTTAAAGTTGGCGAGTCCACAACTGCTGCAGGCAGGGCATTCCACGCCCTTACTACCCTCTGAGTAAAGAACCTACCTCTGACATCCATCCTATAATTACCACCCCTTAATTTAAAGCTATGTCCCCTTGTGTTAGCCATCACCATCCGAGGTAAAAGGCTCTCACTGTCCATCCTGTCCAATCCTTTGATCATCTTGTATGCCTCAATCAGGTCACCTCGTAACCTTCTTCTCTCCAATGAAAATAACCTCAAGTCCCTCAGCCTTTCCTCATAAGACCTTCCCTCCATACCAGGCAACATCCTGGTAAACCTCCTCTGCACCCTTTCCAATGCCTCCACATCTTTCTTATAATGCGGCGACCAGAACTGTACACAATACTCCAAGTGCGGCCGCACCAGAGTTTTGTACAGTTGTAACATGACCTCACGGCTCCGAAATTCAATCCCTCTACCAATAAAAGCTAACACACTGTACACCTTCTTAACAACTTTATCAACCTGGGTGCCAACTTTCAGGGAGCTATGCACATGTACCCCGAGATCTCTCTGCTCGTCAACACTACTAAGAGTCCTTCCATTAGCCCTGTATTCTGTACTCCTGTTATTCTTACCAAAGTGAATCACCTCACACTTTTCCGTATTAAACACCATCTGCCACCTCCTAGCCCAGCTCTACAGCTTATCTATGTCCCTCTGCAAACTGTAACATCCATCCTCACTGTCTACAACTCCTCCAACTTTGGAGTCAGCAAATTTACTAACCCATCCTACACCCTCATCTAGGTCATTTATAAAAATGACAAACAGCAGTGGCCCCAAAACAGATCCCTGAGGTACACCACTTGTAACTGAACTCCAGGTTGAATATTTCCCATCAACTACCACCCTCTGTCTTCTATCAGCTGGCCAATTCCTGATCCAAACTGCTAAATCACCCTCAATCCCATGCATCTGCATTTTCTGCAATAGCCTACCATGGGGAACCTTATCAAATGCTTTGCTAAAATCCATATACACCACGTCAACTGCCTTACCCTTATCCACCTCTTTGGTCATCTTTTCAAAAAACTCAATAGAACATAGAACATAGAACATTACAGCGCAGAACAGGCCCTTCGGCCCACGATGTTGCGCCGACCAGTTAAAAAACAATGACCCTCTAACCTAAACCAATCCCTTTTCATCCATAAACCTATCCACGGATCTCTTAAACGCCCCCAAACTAAGCGCATTTACAACTGCAGCAGGCAGGGCATTCCAATCCCTCACCACCCTCTGGGTAAAGAACCTACCCCTGACATCCGTCCTATAACTACCCCCCCCCTTAATTTAAAGCCATGCCCCCTCGTGCTAGCTTTCTCCATCCGAGGAAAAAGGCTATCACTATCCACCCTATCTAAACCTCTAATCATCTTATATGTTTCAATAAGATCCCCTCTTAGCCACCTTCTTTCTAGCGAAAACAACCCCAAATCCCTCAGTCTCTCCTCATAGGACCTCCCCTCCATACCAGGCAACATCCTGGTAAACCTCCTCTGCACCCTCTCCAAAGCCTCCACATCCTTCCTATAATGTGGGGACCAGAACTGCACACAATACTCCAAGTGCGGTCGCATCAGAGTTGTGTACAGTTGCAACATGACGCTGCGACTCCTAAATTCAATCCCCCTACCAATAAACGCCAAGACACCGTATGCCTTTTTAACAACCTTATCTACTTGATTCCCAACTTTCAGGGATCTATGTACACATACACCTAGATCCCTCTGTTCATCCACACTATTCAGAGTCCTCCCGTTAGCCCTATACGCGACACATCTGTTATTCCTACCAAAGTGAATTACCTCACACTTCTCCGCATTAAACTCCATCCGCCACCTCTCGGCCCAGCTCTGCAACCTGTCTAAGTCTCCCTGCAAACTATGACACCCCTCCTCACTATCTACCACACCTCCGACCCTCCGATAGGGTTTGTGAGGCATGACCTACCCTTCACAAAACCGTGTTGACTATCCCTAATCAATTTAATAAGAACAATACAGCACAGGGACAGGCCCTTCAGCCCTCCAAGCCAGTTCCGATCCCCTAAACCTTATTTGGACCCATTACTTATTGTGTTTCTACCACTCTGTTCATCTCCCATTCATGTTTGATTTGATCTACTATTGTCACATGTATTAGCATACAGTGAAAAACATTGTCTCTTGTGCACTATAAAGGCAAAGTATACCGTTTGTAGAGAAGAATGCAGTGTTATAGTCAGAGTTAGTGTGTAGAGAAAACTCAACTTCATGCGAGGTAGGTCTATTCAAAAGTCTGATGGCAGTGGATAGGCAAACCCATGATGATGTGTCGATCAAGATGCACCTTGAACTTTGCTAACATGCCTGTTTCAACCACTTCCACTGGCACTGCCTTCCAGGCACCCACCATCCTCTGTGTGAAAAAGTTTCCTCGTGCATCTCCCCAAAAACTTTCCCTTTCTCACCTTTGCCCCTGTTTAGTTGACCTTTCCACCCTGGGAAAAAAGTCTCTGACTATCCACATATCTATGCCTCTCATAATTTTGTAGACTTCTATCAGGTCACCACCATCGCCGCACCCCCCCTCCCTCCACCCCACCCACCCCCGAGCCTTCGTCTTTCCAGGGAAAATAATCTGAGTTTATCCAACCTCTCCAAACTAGGCAACATCCTGGTAAACCTTTGTTGCACCCGCTTCAAAGCATCCACATCTGTCTGGTAGTCTGGCGACCAGAACTGCACATAATTCAATACATTCATTTGATTCTTCCCAACGTCCTTTTTTTCATGAACCTCTCAAGGTAAAACATGGATCTATATGTACAAACCTTACCCTTCCATTAGCAAACATCTTGAACAAATATATACTAGAACTACATATTTCCATAACTGTTGCTGGTAACACTTCAGCCACTGAACGTGATGTCCTTTCAACTTAACCTTCTGCTTCAACTTCAGATTTCTTTCTTTTGCTCTACCTCAATCGTGACACCCCTTCTAAGGAGATGTACGAGGCAGATTTTTTACAAAGAGGGTGGTAGGTGCCTGGAAGTCGCTGCCGGGGGAGGTAGTGGAAGCAGATACAATAAGAGGCTTCCTGACAAATACATGAATAGGACGGGAATAGAGGGATACGGTCCCCGGAAGGGTAAGGGATTTTAGTTCAGTCGGGCAGCATGGTTGGTGCAGGATTGGAGGGGCCGAAGGGTCTGTTCCTGTGCTGGAATTTGTTCTGCCTGAATTGTTGCTCTTCTACCTGCTGTGCTACATGTGGCTTCAGCAATGAACATCTCATTCCAGGCTGTCTTCTAAGAAACAATTCAGCTGGCCTTCTGCCAATAGCAGTGTGATGTTTGTAATGGCAGGTAAACAAAAAATTAATCAGTTTGTGATTCCTGGACAACTGACAGACATTTCTTGCAACATTTACTTTACTTCAGTATTCACGGTGGAAAAGGATCTTGGTGAGTGTAGTGCAGGCTTGTGGCGGACTGAAAAGCTTGAGTATGTGGACATTAAGAAAGAGGATGTGTTGGAGCTTTTGAAAAGCATCCAGTTAGATAAGTCGCCGGGACCGGACGGGATGTACCCCAGGTTACTGTGGGAGGCGAGGGAAGAGATTGCAGAGCCCCTGGCGATGATCTTTGCATCGTCGATGGAGGTGGGAGAGGTTCTGGAGGATTGGAGGATTGCGGATGTGGTTCCTATACTCAAGAAAGGGAGAAGAGATAACCTAGGAAATTATCAGCCAGTGAGTCTAACCTCAGTGGTTGGTAAGTTGATGGAGAAGATCCTGAGAGACAGGATTTATGAATATTTGGAGAAGTACAGTATGATCTAAAATAGTCAGCACAGCTTTGTCAAAGGCAGATCACACCTTACAAGCCTGATTGAGTTTTTTGAAAATGTGACTAAACACATTGACGAAGGAAGAGCGGTAGATGTGATTTATATGGACTTCAGCAAGGTGTTCAATAAGGTGCCCCATGCAAGGCTTATAAAGAAAGTGAGGGGGCATGGGATCCAAGGGGGCGTTGCTTTCTGGGTCCAGACTGGCTTGGAGGTCGGTCACCAGTGGAGTGCCCCAGGGATCTGTTCTGGGATCCCTGTTCTTTGTGATTTTTATAAATGACCTGGATGAGGAAGTGGAGGGATGGGTTGGTAAGTTTGCCGATGACGCAAAGGTTGGAGGTGTTGTGGATAGTGTGGAGGGATGTCAGAAGTTGCAACGAGACATAGATAGGATGCAAGACTGGGCGGAGAAGTGGCAGATGGACTTCAACCCGGACAAGTGCGCGGTGGTACATTTTGGCATGTCCAATGGGATGACGCAATATAATGTTAAGGGTAAGCCTCTTAGCAATGTTGAAGATCAGAAGAATCTTGGCGTCCGGGTTCATAGGACTCTCAAATCAGCTTCGCAGGTAGAGGATGTGGATAAGAAGGTGTATGGCGTACTGGCCTTCATCAATTGAGGAATTGAATTGAGGAGTCAGGGGATAATGCTGCAACTTTGTAAGACCCTGGTCAGACCCCACTTGGAGTACTGTGCTCAGTTCTGGTCGCCTCATTACAGGAAGAATGTGGAAGCTATTGAGAGAGTGCAGAGGAGATTTACAAGGATGTTGCCTGGATTGGGTGGCATGTCTTATGAGGATAGGTTGAGGGAGCTCGGCCTTCTCTCCTTGGAGAGACAAAGGATTCACACAGGGAGACATAAATGTAGCGGTGGAGAACACTGGGTTACAGGATTGTAAACTGGATAGTATTGCAGTTGATAAGGAGGATGTGCTAGATATTCTTGAGGGTTTGAAAATAGATAAGTCCCCTGGGCTGGACGGGATTTACCCTAGGATTCTCTGGGAGGCAAGAGAGGCGATTGCAGAGCCTCTGGCTCTGATCTTCAGATCCTCGTTGGTCACAGGTATAGTGCCAGAGGATTGGAGGATAGCGAATGTTGTCCCATTGTTTAAGAAGGGGAGCAGAGACTTCCCCGGGAATTATAGACCGGTGAGTCTTACTTCTCTTGTGGGCAAAGTTTTAGAAAAAATTATTAGGGATAGGATTTATAGTTATTTAGAGAGTAATGTATTGATTGGAGATAGCCAGCACGGTTTTGTGAAGGGTAGGTCATGCCTTACTAACCTGATTGAGTTTTTTGAGAAAGTGACCAAAGAGGTGGATGGGGGTAAGGCAGTTGACGTGGTATATATGGACTTTAGTAAGGCGTTTGATAAGGTTCACCATGGAAGGCTTCTGCAGAAAATGCAGATGTATGGGATTGGGGGTGATTTAGTTAATTGGATCAGGAATTGGCTAACAGATAGGAGACAGAGGGTGGTGGTTGATGGAAAGTATTCGTCATGGAGTTCAGTTACAAGTGGTGTGCCTCAGGGATCTGTTTTGGGGCCACTGCTGTTTGTAATTTTTATAAATGATCTGGATGAGGGTATAGTTGGGTGGATCAGTAAATTTGCTGATGACATCAAAGTCGGAGGAGTGGTAGATAGTGAAGAGGGGTGTCATAGTTTACAGAGAGACTTGGACAAGTTGCAGAGCTGGGCCGAGAGGTGGCAGATGGAGTTTAATGCGGGAAAGTGTGAGGTAATTCACTTTGGCAGGAATAACAGATGTGTAGAGTATAGGGCTAACGGGAGGACTCTGAATAGTGTGGATGAACAGAGGGATCTAGGTGTATGTGTACATAGATCCCTGAAAGTTGGGAATCAAGTAGATAAGGTTGTTAGGAAGGCATACGGTGTCTTGGCGTTTATTGGTAGGGGGTTTGAATTTAGGAGCCACAATGTCATGTTGCAATTGTACAAAACTCTGGTGCGTCCGCACTTGGAGTATTGTGTGCAGTTCTGGTCCTCACATTATAGGAAGGATGTGGAGGCATTGGAGAGGGTGCAGAGGAGGTTTACCAGGATGTTGCCTGGTATGGAGGGAAGGTCCTATGAGGAGAGACTGAGGGATTTGGGGTTGTTTTCGTTAGAAAGAAGGCGGCTAAGAGGGGACCTTATTGAAACATATAAGATGATTAGAGGTTTAGATAGGGTGGACAGTGATAGCCTTTTTCCTCGGATGGAGAAAGCTAGCACGAGGGAGCATAGCTTTAAATTAAGGGGGGGTAGTTATAGGACAGATGTCAGAGGTAGGTTCTTTACCCAGAGGGTGGTGAGGGATTGGAATGCCCTGCCTGCTGCAGTTGTAGATGCGCGTAGTTTGGGGGCGTTTAAGAGATCCGTGGATAGGTTTATGGATGGAAAGGGATTGGTTTAGGTTAGAGGGTCATTGCTTTTTTAATTGGTCGGCGCAACATCGTGGGCCGAAGGGCCTGTTCTGTGCTGTAATGTTCTATGTTCTAAGGATGAGAAGCGACCTGATAGAGGTGTATAAGATGTTGAGAGGTATAGATCGGGTGGATTCTCAGAGGCTTTTTCCCAGGGCTGAAATGGCTGCCATAAGAAGGACACAGGTTTAAGGTGCTGGGAAGTAGGTACTGAGGAGATGTCAGGGGTACGTTTTTCAGTCAGAGGGTGGTGGGTGCGTGGAATTGGCTGCCGTCAGTGGTGGTGGAGGTGGATTCGATAGGGTCTTTTAAGAGACTTCTGGATGAGTACATGGGACTTAGTAAGACAGAAGGTTATAGAACATAGAACATAGAACACTACAGCACAAACAGGCCCTTCGGCCCACGAGTTGCGCCGATCACATCAACACCTACCAATCTATAGACCTATCTATAATCCCCACTCCCATTAAATCCCATATACTCATCCAGAAGTCTTTTAAAAGACCCCAGCGAGTTTGCCTCCACCACCACTGACGGCAGCCGATTCCATTCACTCACCACCCTCTGAGTGAAAAACTTACCCCTAACATCACTTCTGTACTTGCCTCCCCGCACCTTAAACCTGTGTCCTCTCGTAGCGACCATTTCAACCCGGGGAAATAGCCTCTGAGAATCCACCCTATCTATTCCTCTCAACATTTTATAAACTTCTATCAGGTCGCCTCTCAACCTTCGTCTCTCCAGGGAAAAGAGTCCCAGCTCCCTCAACCTAACTTCATAAGGCATGCCTCCCAGTCCAGGCAACAACCTTGTAAATCTCCTCTGTACCCTTTCAATAGCTTCTACGTCCTTCCTATAGTGAGGTGACCAGAACTGCGCACAGTACTCCAAATGAGGCCTGACAAGGGTCTTATAAAGTTGCAGCATTACCTCCTGATTCCTAAACTCAATCCCTCGATTAATGAAGGCCAGTACACCATACGCCTTCTTGACCACATCCTCCACCTGCGAGGCCGATTTAAGAGTCCTGTGGACCTGGACCCCAAGATCCTTCTGCTCTTCAACACTACTAAGACTCCTGCCCTTGATAGTGTACTCGTTCATCCCGTTGGTTCTGCCAAAATGGACGACTACACATTTATCTGTGTTGAAGTCCATCTGCCACTTCTCCGCCCAGTCCTGCATCCTATTTATGTCCTGCTGCAACTTTTGACATCCTTCCAGACCATCCACAACACCACCGACCTTCGTGTCATCAGCGAACTTACGTACCCATCCCTCCACTTCCTCATCTAGGTCATTTATGAAAATGACAAACAGCAAGGGTCCTAGAACAGATCCCTGGGGCACTCCACTGGTGACTGACCTCCATGCCGAAAAAGACCCATCCACAACCACTCTCTGCCTTCTGCAGGCAAGCCAGTTCTGGATCCACAAGGCCAAAGGCCCTTGGATCCCATGCCCTCTCACCTTTGCAAGAAGTCTTGCATGGGGGACCTTATCAAACGCCTTGCTGAAGTCCATGTACACCACGTCCACGGCACTTCCTTCGTCAATGTGTTCAGTCACATTTTCGAAGAACTCAACTAGGCTCGTGAGGCACGACCTGCCCTTGACAAAACCATGCTGACTATTTCTGATCATGTCAAACCTCTCCAAATGCTCATAAATCTTGTCCCTCAGAAGCCTCTCCATCAGCTTACCAACCACTGAGGTCAGAGTCACCAGTCGGTAATTTCCCAGGCTATCTCTGTTCCCTTTCTTGAAAATAGGAACTACATCCGCAATCCTCCAATCTTCCGGAACCTCTCCCGTCTCCATTGACGACGCAAAGATCATCGCCAGGGGCTCTGCAATCACTTCCCTCGCCTCCCACAGTATCCTGGGGTACATCCCATCTGGTCCTGGCGACTTATCTATCTTGATAGAATTCAAAAGTTCTAACACATCCTCCTCCTTAATATCCACATACTCAATCTTTTCCATCTGCTGCAAAACCGTAACAAAATCTCCCGGATCAGTTTCCACTGTGAATACTGAGGCAAAATACTCATTAAGCACCTCTGCCATTTCCTCTGGTTCCACACAGACCTTTCCCCCTTCACCTTTTATAGGTCCTATCCCTTCTCTTCTCATCCTTTTACTTTTCACATATTTATAGAAGACCTTGGGATTCTCCTTAATCTTACCCGCCAAGGTCTTCTCTTGACCCCTTCTGGCTCTCCTAATTTCCCTTTTAAGCTCCTTTCTACAGTCCTTATACTCCTCAAGATCCTTAACATCTCCTAGTTCCCTGAATCTTTTGTACACCTTCCCTTTCCTCCCTACTAGGTTCACCACAGCTTTCGTGCACCACGGTTCCCGTGTCCTACCAAAACCTCCTTGTCTCATCGGAACGTTGTCATGCAGAGCTCCAGACAAACATTCCTTGAACATCTGCCACCTTCCTTCGGTACTTTTCCCTAAGAACGCCCCCTTCCAGTTTATTTGTCCAAGTAACTTCCTGACTTCTTCGTATTTCCCCCTACTCCAGACAAACACCTTCCTAGCCTGCCTGATCCTATCTCGTTCCAACGCAATTGTGAAGGAGATAGAATTATGATCACCATTCCCAAGATGCTCTCCTACCAAGAGATCCATCACCTGTCCTGGTTCATTCGCCAGTACCAGGTCAAGTATAGCCTCTCCCCTCGTAGGCTTATCCACGTACTGTGTCAGGAAACCTTCCTGAACACACCTAACAAACTCCTCCCCATCCAAACCCCTTACCCTAGGGATATTCCAGTCGATGTTTGGGAAATTGAAGTCTCCCATCATGACAACTCTGTTTTTGCTACATCTCTCTAGAATCTGTTTCCCTATCTGCACCTCAACTTCCCTGTCACTATTGGGCGGCCTATAGAATACACCCAGCAAAGTTTTCGACCCTTTGCTGTTTGTAACTTCCACCCACAGAGACTCTGTAGACAGTCCCTCCACGGCATCCTCCTTCTCTGCAGCCATGACACTGTCCCTGATCAACAGTGCCACTCCACCACCTCTTCTGCCACCCTCCCTGTCCTTCCTGAAGCATCTGAATCCTGGCACCTGAAGTACCCAGTCCTGTCCCTGGGACATCCAAGTCTCCGTAATGGCCACCACATCACAATCCCAAGCAGCAATCCACGCCCTAAGCTCATCTACCTTATTCACTACACTCCTGGCGTTAAAATATAAACACTTCAGCCCCTCAGTCTGGGCATTACCCTTCTCCACCCCCTGTCTAACCTCCCTCTCATACTGCCTGCAGTCCTCCCCTACCTGGGAGCTAACCTCCTCCGTCCCAGTCTCCCCATCACAATTCCCTCCCCCCATCCTTTCTAGTTTAAAGTTATAGGTAAATCTAGTAGACAGGGATATGTTTCGCACAACTTGTGGACCGAAGGGCCTGTTTGTGCTGTAGTTTTTCTATATTCTATGTTCTATTTACTTAGAACTAGTCAAGAGGGCAGGATTTTACAGCCTCACTTGCAACTGTACAGGGCACTGGTGAGGCCGCAGCTGGAGTACTGTGTGCAGTTTTGGTCGCCGCACTTACGCAAGGATATTTTGGCCTTGGAGGGAGTGCAGAGGAGGTTTACTAGGCTGATACCGGAGTTGAGGGGGTTGAACTATGAGGCGAGGCTGAATAAACTACATAAGAACATAAGAAATAGGAGCAGGAGTAGGCCATCTAGCCCTTCGAGCCTGCCCCGCCATTCAATAAGATCATGGCTGATCTGTCGCTGCTCAGTTCCACTTTCCCGCTTTCTCCCCATAACCCTTAATCCCCTCGCTTATCAAAAACCCATCAACCCGCATCAACCATCAAACTAGGCTTGTACTCGTTAGAGTTTAGAAGAATGAGGGGAGATCTCATTGAGACATATAAGATGATGAATGGGATGGATAGGATAGAGGTGGAGAGACTCTTCCCGCTCAGAAAGGACAGTAGGACTAAGGGCACAGCCTCAAGATAAAGGGGGGGCGGTTTAGAACGGAGTTGAGGAGGAACTTCTTCACTCAAAGGGTGGTGAATCTCTGGAATTCTCTGCCCGTTGAAGTGGTGGAGGCTACCTCGTTAAATATTTTTAAGACGCGGGTTGATGGGTTTTTGATAAGCGAGGGGATTAAGGGTTATGGGGAGAGGGCGGGAAGGTGGAACTGAGCCACGACAGATCAGCCATGATCTTATTGAATGGCAGGGCAGGCTCGAAGGGCTAGATGGCCTACTCCTGCTCCTATTTCTTACGTTCTTATGTTCACTTGATCCGAGACTGGAAAATTCCCCTCAAGGTCAATGGACTTTCCATTTGCCCCTCGTCTGCTCCAATTCCTGTGGTGGGAGGTAGAATTCTGGCGAATATAAGAGCGTAAGAACATAAGAAATAGGAGCAGGAGTAGGCCATCTAGCCCTTCGAGCCTGCCCCGCCATTCAATAAGATCATGGCTGATCTGTCGTGGCTCAGTTCGACATTCCCGCCCTCTCCCCATAACCCTTAATCCCCTCTCTTATCAAGAACCCATCAACCCGCTTCTTAAAAATATTTAGCGAGGCAGCCTCCACCACTTCAACGGGCAGAGAATTCCAGAGATTCATCACCCTTTGAGTGAAGAAGTTCCTCCTCAACTCCGTTCTAAACCACCCCCCCCTTTTATCTTGAGGCTGTGCCCCCTAGTCCTACTGTCCTTTCTGAGCGGGAAGAGTCTCTCCACCTCTATCCTATCCATCCCATTCATCATCTTATACGTCTCAATGAGATCTCCCCTCATTCTCCTAAAGTCTAACGAGTACAAGCCTAGTTTATTCAGCTTCTCCTCATAGCTCAACCCCCTCAACTCCGGTATCAGCCTAGTAAACCTCCTCTGCACTCCCTCCAAGGCCAAAATATCCTTGCGTAAGTGCGGCAACCAAAACTGCACACAGTACTCCAGCTGTGGCCTCACCAATGCCCTATACAGCTGCAGCAAGACCCCCTACTTTTATATTCAATCCCCCTCGCTATGAAGGCCAGCATCCCATTAGCCTTCCTGACCACCTGCTGCACCTGCAAGCTGGGTTTTTGCGACTCATGCACAAGGACCCCGAGGTTCCTCTGCACCGTCGCCTGCTGCAGTTTTTCGCCACGTAAGTAATAATCCTTCTTACCATTATTCCTACCAAAGTGGACCACCTCGCACTTGCCAACATTAAATTCCATTTGCCAGTTCCTAGCCCATTCGCACAGCCTATCTAGATCCTTCTGCAGACTCTCCACACCCTTCGCGCAATTTGCCATTCCACCAATCTTGGTGTCATCAGCAAATTTCGATACCATACACTCGGTTCCCTCCTCCAGATCATCTATATAAATGGTAAATAGCTGAGGCCCCAGCAAAAGGCAGGGAATTATAGGCCGGTTAGTTTAACGTCTGTTGTAGGTAAAATGTTAGAATCCGTCATCAAGGAGGAAATAGCGAGGCATATTGAGGGGAATTGCTTGATAGAGCAGACGCAGCACGGTTTCGTTAAAGGGAAGTCGTGTCTGACAAATTTATTGGAGTTCTACGAGGATGTGTCTAGGGCGGTGGATAGAGGAGAGCCGGTGGATGTGGTCTTTCTTGATTTTCAGAAGGCTTTTGACAAGGTACCTCAAGAGGTTATTGCAGAAGGTAAGGGGGCATGGAGTTGGGGGTAGGGTGTTAGCGTGGATAGAGGATTGGTTGTCAAATAGGAGGCAGAGAGTGGGGGTTAATGGGTGCTATTCAGATTGGCGGTTGGAATATATACTATGCATTGGTGGTCCATTTGGAGCAGGATGATGAGGTGGAACTCCAGTGTGTTTTAAATTTAAAAATTCTGAACAAAACTGAGACCTACTGTTGGACACAATTTTTTCTAGGAACCCATAAGCAGCAAACAACCTATGCAAAACACCTGGACTATCTCCACCTGTTGTTCAGTTCACTGGAAACCCTGCAACCTCCTTTGACTGGTTATCTATCACAATGAATATGTTCAAACTCTGCAAAATCTATGTGTAGCCTCCACCAAATTCTAGCTGCCTGTTTCCATGGTTACAAAATTACTAATGCAAGCTATGTCTAGGTCCTTGTTTAAACCTGATCACCAAAGATAGCTTCATGCAAATCTCTTTGTCAAGCTCATTCTAAGTGTTGATCATGAAAATCACATAGCATCTGCACTCTCTGTCTTTCAGGCATTATAACTCTGGTTCTCCACATTACACAAAATTACCAACTGACAGCTTCTGTTGGTGTATAAATAATGGCCTGATTTCCCAAATCCACTATCAATGTTGGCCACCTGTTTTCAGAATAGTTGTATACTCTTGCTAACACAGGGCCCATGCGAGTTGTTCTACCAATGCTGTGACTGGCATCTACTTGTGAACGCAAAAAGAGATTTTTCCTGTGGGGCTATACTCTGATGGGGATGGTAACCTAGACTTCACATTGATCTTCTTACTGTCTGTACCTAATATCGTTTTGATAAGCAGTCAAAATTGAAGCCCATCTCTGCATTTGGATTGCAGCAAAACTGGATACTGGAGATTTTGGATTCCAAATAGCTGTCAGTGACTTTGGCAGTTTGGACTGTGAAACTATGGCCCGATTTTGCCGTTTTCAGTCTAAGTGCTGAATCTGGGCGTATTTCAGATCCGACTTGGAAAACTGGGCTCAAGGTGCCCCCATATGCACTTAACCTGAAAAAAAATCGCGACTCTAAATCGTACTAAGAGTGGGGCTTATCGCACCCGAAACACTGCAGCTCTAATCAGAACCTTCAACTGCACATGCACAACGAGAAAAAAATTGAAAAATCACGCCCCTATCACATTGCTCATGGGCCGCAAAAGGTGGATAAAGTGGCCCAGGAACGAAAAGTGGGAGCGATGGTCCCCCCAGACTTTGCCCCATCCCCACAACGTAACTGTCCCCCTTCTCCACCCATCCCCCCGCTACCCAGACCGATCACGACCCTCTGTCCCTTTCCCCTCCACCAATCACCCGCAGAGTGGCAGTGGATACCCCTGCCCACCCCACCTCAACCCCACCAGAGATCCATCTGGCCTTCCCCCCACCCACCAGCAAATGATCTGACCCACCTTCCCCCACCCCCACCAGACAACAATCGGGCCATTGCTTCTGAAAATTGGCCAGTAGTTCTCTAAGGCAGGACTTCCTCCTGATAAAAGGACAGAAGTCTCACATGAAAGCAATTAACACTGCTCCCAGTGTTAAATTACTGTAGGACTTTCTTCCTTGAAAGACGGAGAATAGGGAGGAATGTAAGTTGTGTCCGGTGCCACATGTGGGAGTTCCTGGTGGTGTCACGGGTCCCCAAGGTACACATCTGCAGTAAATGTTTAGAACTGCAGCGATTGAGGGCCCGGGTCAGGCAACTCGAGGGGCGACTGGAAGATGCGTTTCTAGTTAGGGAGAATGAGGAGATAATGGCTGGGAAACATGAGCAGGAGGAGGTCTCAAGGGCTGAAGAGAAGGGAGGATGGACGACTGTTAGGAGGGGAAAGAGGAAGAAGAAGAGTAGTCAGGGTCCCCCGGCCTCCCCGGAGGCCCCCCAAGGTTCGTCGGCAGGGGCACAGAAAAATAGGAAGGAAGGGGAGACTGATTTAGAGGGACGGAAAGGGTCTGGTAAGGTGATAGTGGTAGGGGATGGGAGGGTCCGGGGGATTGATAGGAGGTTCTGTGGGCAAGGGCGCGACTCCAGGATGGTGGTCTGCCTCCCTGGAGCAGGGGTAAAAGATATAATGGAAAGGGTAGAGGGAATTTTGAAAGGGGAGGGGACCCAGGCAGAGGTCATAGTACACGTAGGGGAGGGGGATATAGGAAGGAGGAGTAGGGGAGAGGTCCGTAGGCAATTTAGGGAGTTGGGGGCCAAACTAAAGGGCAGGACCTCTAGGGTGGCACTGTCTGGGTTGCTGCCCAGTATGAGCAGGGCTAAGAATGACGAGATCATGCAGTTGAATGCATGGTTGAGGGACTGGTGTAGGGTAGAGGGGTTTACTTATGTAGATCATTGGGAGGTGTTTAGGAGAGAAAGGCAACTGTACAGGAGGGGTGGGGAGGATTTGAACGGGAGGGGGACTAGTGTCTTAGCAGGGAGGTTAGCTGGGGTGTTCAGGAATGATTTAAACTAATAGGGAGGAGGGGTGGGGAGGTGGCTGGGAGAGAGACGGGTGAAAGGAAAATTATAAGGGAGAAGGTGGTTCCGAGGGACAATTGTGGGTTGAACTGTGTCTGTTTCAATGCTAGGAGTGTGGCAGGGAAAACGGATGAGCTTAGGGCCTTGATGTTTGTGAGGCAGTTGGATGTGGTGGCTGTAACGGAGACATGGTTACGGGAAGGGCAGGACTGGCAGCTGAATGTTCCTGGGTACAGGTGTTTTAGGTGTGACAGAGGAGGGTTGAAGAGAGGTGGAGGGGTGGCACTGTTAGTCAAGGAAAACATCACAGTAGTGCAGGGGGAGGGCGATATGGAAGAGATAGGGATTGAGTCGCTGTGGGTGGAGTTGAGGAATAAAAAGGGAGAGATCACACTGCTAGGGGTGTACTATAGGCCACCCAACAGCCCAAAGTCAGTGGAGGAGGGAATTTGCAGGGGCATTTTGGACAGGTGCAGAAAGAATAGAGTGGTTGTAGTGGGTGATTTTAATTTTCCCGGAGTGAATTGGAGGGGGCCTAGAGCTGGGGGTACGGAGGGAGAGGAGTTTGTGAAATGTGTTATGGAAGGGTCGCTAGAACAGTATGTAACTTGCCCGACTAGGGGAGGGGCTATACTGGATTTAGTGTTGGGAAACGAGCCAGGGCAGGTGGGTGAGGTAGAGGTAGGCGAACATGTGGCGAACAGTGACCACAAGTCCGTCTACTTTAGGATAAAAATGGAAAGGGACGAGTGCCGTCCAAGCGGGAGTGTGCTGAACTGGGGAAAGGCGAGCTATGGCAGGATTAGGAGGGAGCTGCAGCAAACTGACTGGGAGGGACTGTTAGCTGGCAAGTCCATGGTTGGCAAGTGGGAGGCTTTTAGGGACAAAATGAAATGGTTGCAGGGGAGGTTTGTTCCGGTTAAGCGAAAGGATGGGAAAGGTAGGATTAGAGAGCCGTGGATTACGGGGGATATTGAAGACTTGGTCAGGAAGAAGAGGGAGGCGTATGATAGGTCCAAACAAATGGGTACGGAGTGTGCGCTGGAGGAATATAGAGAGAGTAGGAGGGAGCTAAAAAGGGGAATTAGAAGGGTGAAGAGAGGGCATGAGATGGCTTTGGCCGGTAGGATTAAGGATAATCCTAAGGCATTTTATTCCTATATTAGAGGCAAGAGAGTAGTTAGAGGGAAAATTGGTCCTCTTAGGGACAAGAGTGGAGAGTTGTGTATTGAGTCGGAGGGAATGGGGGAGCTCCTGAATGAATACTTTGCGTCGGTATTCACGAAGGAGAGGGGTTCGGAATCGTGCGGTCTCTTGGAGGGAGCGGAGGTTCAGTTGCAGGATATAGTTATTACGAGAGAGGAAGTGCTAGGGCTTTTAGGTAGCGTAAGGACGGATAAAGCTCCGGGGCCTGATGGTATTTATCCCAGGCTGCTTAGGGAGGCGAAAGATGAAATTGCTGGGCCTCTGGCGCACATCTTTGTCTCTTCTTTGGACACAGGTGAGGTCCCAGAAGACTGGAGGGTAGCAAATGTGGTCCCGTTGTTCAAAAAAGGTAGTAGGGATAACCCTGGGAATTATAGGCCGGTGAGTTTGACGTCGGTGGTAGGGAAGTTAATGGAAAAAATACTTAGGGGTAGGATGTATGAGCATTTGGAGCGTTGCGATCTGATTAGGGATACGCAACATGGCTTTGTTAGAGGGAGGTCTTGCCTTACGAATCTGGTGGAATTCTTTGAGGAGGTGACAAAAACGGTTGACGATGGGAGAGCCGTTGATGTCATCTATATGGATTTCAGTAAGGCGTTTGACAAAGTCCCTCACGGTAGGCTGGTAGAAAAGGTTAAGGCGCATGGGATACGAGGCCAGGTAGTTAGGTGGATTGAGAACTGGTTGGGAAATAGGAGACAGAGGGTAGTTGTGGAGGGTACCTTGTCGGGCTGGAGGCCAGTGACCAGTGGTGTGCCGCAGGGCTCGGTACTGGGACCTCTCCTCTTTGTAGTCTACATAAATGACTTAGAAGAGGGAGTAGGTGGTGTGATCAGCAAGTTTGCTGATGACACCAAGATGGCAGGGTTGGCGGGTACAGAACTGGATTGTCAGGTGATACAACAGGATATAGATAGGTTGGTGCAGTGGGCAGATAGGTGGCAGATGGCATTTAATCCTGACAAATGCGAGGTGATGCATTTTGGAAGGAATAATGCAGAGAGGAGCTATGTGATAAAAGGTAGGCCGATTAGGAGTATAGACGTACAGAGAGACCTGGGAGTGCAGGTCCACAAATCCATGAAGGTTGTGTCACAAGTGGAGAACGTTGTTAGGAAGGCTTATGGGATGTTAGCCTTTATAGGAAGGGGCTTAGAGTATAAAAGCTGCCGTCTAATGCTTCAGTTATACAGAACGTTGGTTAGACCGCATTTGGAGTACTGCGTCCAGTTCTGGTCACCTTATTACCGGAAGGACGTGGAGTCTCTGGAAAGGGTGCAGAGGAGGTTTACCAGGATGTTGCCTGGCATGGGGGGACTGGGTTACGAGGAGAGACTGAGGAGACTGGGGCTATTCTCCTTGGAAAGAAGGAGATTGAGAGGGGACATGATAGAGGTATATAAGATACTGAAGGGAATAGATAGAGTTAATAGTGAGAGACTGCTCCCTAGACTGGGTACGAACACAAGAGGTCATCACTTAAGGGTGATGGGGGGGAGGTATAATTTGGAGGTAAGAGGAAGGTTCTTTACACAGAGAGTTGTGGGGGTCTGGAATGCGCTACCGAGTAGGGTGGTGGAGGCAGGCACGTTGGACTCGTTTAAGATGCAGTTAGATAGGCATATGAGTGAAACGGGAATGGAGGGATATGGTAGGGGCTATTAAATAGGGTTAAACCTCGGGAGACACCGGAAGGGCAGGCTGTATAACTAATATGTTTTGTCTTTATTCCACAGGTGGAGGTCCACCTCGTGTCAAGCGAGGGGCATGCACACGGCGGGTTGTGCGTGGGCTGCTCTTGGAAGTCCAGGAGTGGCCTAGTACTTCATGTCGGTGTGTGTGCTTGATCCTGGACCGATAGACGGGCTCCACAACAGCTCAGTGACTAGCACTGCTAGCTGTGCAGATACATGGATTTGGGCCTGTGTCTGCGGGAGTTTGCGCATTCTCCCTGTGGTTGCGTGGGTTTCCTCCGGGCGCTCCGGTTTCCTCCCACACCCCAAAGATGTGCTCTTAGGCTAATTGGTTTCCACCAAATTGACACTATTTCTTCCCTGAATCTGACTGAGTAGGGTCCCATTCGTAGACATGCAGGGTAGAATAGGTGTAGGGCGATGTGGCGGCGCGGGCTCGTTGGGCTGAAGGGCCTGTTTCCCGTGCTGGGTTGTTCTTTGTTCTTTGTTCTTTGTAGAATGAGGGGAGACCTAATAGAGGTGTATAAGATTATGAAGGATATAGATAGAGTGAACAGTGGGAAGCTTTTTCCCAGGTTGGATATGAAAATCGCGAGAGGCCATGGGCTTAGGGTTAGAGGGGCAAGGTTTAATTCAGATGTTAAAGGGAGGTTTTTCACACAGAGGGTTGTGGGGGCGTGGAATGCACTGCCAAGTAGGGTGGTAGAGGCAGACACGCTAGGGTTGTTTAAGGCTTACCTAGATAGGCACAGGAGCAGACTAGAGATGGAGGGATACAAAAGAATGTTCTAGTTAAGGATCAAGAGCCTCAGGACATTCCTGGGAGTCAATAGATTCCTATCAGCCATCCAACAAATTTTATGGCTCACTTGTCTCTTACTTTGGAGCTATTGGGGATCTTCCGTGAATGTTTGTATAGGCTGTTGTATGTTTATTGATGTCTTTTTTACATCCACAGGTGATTCGGTCTGCCTTGTTGGCCAACAAGGGGCAAACATGTGGTGGGTCGTGCGAGGGCTGCTCTTGGATGTTGCTTCGAGAGTTGCCTAGAGCTTCACGTCGTTAGTGTTCACTTAAACTGGACCAACTGATGACAGCTCAGTGACTATCACTGTTCGCTGTGCAGATACAGGGACCCGGGTTGGATCTCCGGCTTGGGTCAGTGTCTGTGGGAGTTTGCACATTCTCCCCGTGCTTGCGTGGATTTTCTCCGGGTGCTCCGGTTGCCTCACACACCCCAAAAACGTGCTTTTAGGCTGATTGGTGTTAACAAATTGTCCCTGAATTGGATCTCCCTTAATCTGGCACACATATAATTCCCTAAATTTGCACCCCTTTATTGTGGAGTCCACGAGATGTAGACAATAGTCGCAGGTAGGAGGAGGGTTGGAATGAGGCACTCACTGAGTGTTAAAATGGGCAGCACGGGCTTGTAAGGCCGAAGGGCCTGTTTCCTGTGCTGTGTTGTTCTTTGTTTTGTTTGACAGCTTTTGTAATTGTGGTTGGGCTCCCCCAATTATTTATACCTGGAGGCAAGAGCACTGTGGCACCCCATACAATCCAGCTGCTTGTTACAGGAAGTCATATAGCGAGGACAAAAATATTTGGTTGAAATTCTGATCTTGTCAATCCTAAATGCCCAGGGCTAACGAATGTTTTTACTCTCTAAACCTGCAGTTTGCAACATAATTTGCAACATGCCATACTTGTGCATGAGTCGCAAAAACCCAGCCTGCAGGTGCAGCAGGTGGTCAGGAAGGCGAATGGGATGCTGGCCTTCATAGCGAGGGGGATTGAATATAAAAGTAGGGAGGTCTTGCTGCAGCTGTATAGGGCATTGGTGAGGCCGCAGCTGGAGTACTGTGTGCAGTTTTGGGCGCCGCACCTGCGCAAGGATATTTTGGCCTTGGAGGGAGTGCAGAGGAGGTTTACTAGGCTGATACCGGAGTTGAGGGGGTTGAGCTATGAGGAGAGGCTGAATAAACTAGGCTTGTACTCGTTAGAGTTTAGAAGAATGAGGGGAGATCTCATTGAGACGTATAAGATGATGAATGGGATGGATAGGATAGAGGTGGAAAGACTCTTCCCGCTCAAAAAAGACAGTAGGACTAGGGGGCACAGCCTCAAGATAAAGGGGGGGCGGTTCAGAACGGAGTTGAGGAGGAACTTCTTCACTCAAAGGGTGGTGAATCTCTGGAATTCTCTGCCCGTTGAAGTGGTGGAGGCTGCCTCGCTAAATATTTTTAAGAAGCGGGTTGATGGGTTTTTGATAAGAGAAGGGATTAAGGGTTATGGGGAGAGGGCGGGAAAGTGGAACTGAGCCACGACAGATCAGCCATGATCTTATTGAATGGCGGGGCAGGCTCGAAGGGCCAGATGGCCTACTCCTGCTCCTATTTCTTATGTTCTTATGTTCTTATAACCGAAGGAATCATGCATTCAATTTAATAAAATATTAATAGTGAATGCAAGAAAAATAGTTGCAGTATTTTTATAAAGTTCCACTATAACTTACCTGACTGTCTGCAATGTAGTTCCGTCCTTCTTTTTATCTTTCATGTTTCCTTCTGACTTTATGATCTCATTGTTGTGTTCTGTCTTGTAGTTTTGTTCTTTTGTGAATCAGAGTTCCTTGAACACTTGCTCAATTGCCTGTAGCCTGCTGCAAAGTTTTCCATTATTGTTTCTACATTCAATAGGTACTGGGCGTGTTCACTTCACATCCTGAAACAATGAGGAACAATGCACCATTCTAAAATTCTGCAAAACAAACCAAATTCTGCATTGTTTTCAGTATTTTAATACAAATAAGGGCATGACCCGGTAAAAGTGCCACTCAGCTCTCTTATAGGCATTTCCATAACAAAGTGGTTAGCACTGCTGCCTCACAGTGCCAGAGACCCAGTTAGAGTCTAGCCTTGGGTGATTGTGTAGAATTTGTGCATTCCTCCCATGACTTAGTGGGTTTCTTCCGGGTGCTCCGGTTTCCTCCCACAGTCCAAAGATGTGCGGGTTAGGTGGATTGGCTATGCTAAATTGCCCCTTAAGGTCCCAAGATGTGTAGGTTAGATGGGTTAGCCGTGGGAAATGTGCTGGGTTACAGGGATAGGGCAAGGGAGAGGACCTGGGTAAGATATTCTGTCAGAGAGTTGGTGCAGACACGATTGGCTGAATGGCTTCAGCTGCAATGTACGGATTCTATAATTATATGATAACGCTATGAAAAAACTCTGCTCAGTAAATATTAACGAAATTGGTAATTGCAATGAAGTGTACATTCAGTATCAATCCTTTCAAGTGGGTGTAAAAGATATCCTTGCATTATTCCAAGATTAGAGGAGTTATCCTAGTGTCCGAGCCAATAGTTTTCCACCTTTCAACATTTATAAAAATCAAAATCTGATCAGTCATCTCATTGTTAATTGTAACTCCCAACCTTCCCTACGTTGCAATCGTAACTGTAGAATATTGACTCCAGAGCACTTTGTGTCCCTTGGGGCCATGAATGTTGCTTTGGAGATGTAGATTTTTTTCAATCTTTGAGTGCTCACGGAAGATATAAAAACAAAATTTATTTCATTGCAGTTTGTGGGAGTTTACTGTGTGCAAATTGCATTTCCTACATTTAAAAATGTAGGAAAATGTACCTACATTTCAAAAGTTCTTGGTCAATTGTAAAGTGGTTTAGGGTGTTCTACAGCTGTGAAAAACACAATACAGATGCATTTTCCCCTCTTGCATTTTGCAAATAAACTATAAAGACTTGACATGATAGTATTTCTGTGTTTCAACCACTCCACTATACTGGAGGTAATTTTGTAGTTTTTCAAACTTGGACTTCAGTCTTTTTTTTCTTATTTCTATTTGGACTGCCATGTTTGATTTGACTGAAAAAGGAGAAATGGGAAAAGTGAGTTAGCAGCTGTGTGCGAACATGCATCATAATGTTCAGCTTCACCAATTTACAGGTTGAAAATTGCTTTCTTATCCTTCCGAACCTATTAACAATTTAGCTCCTCAGGGAACTTAAAAGGCCATTAAGTGGAGGTTAAACGAGTTCCCAACTACCCTCACTTTGAAAATTCCAACATATCACAGAGTTGTCGGAACACTAATATGCTACCCAGGAACATAATTTTCAATGCACTCCTGCTCCTGTCCAGCACCAGAAACCCAAGGCAGTTTGAGAGGCCCCAAACTAATAACATCAATCTCAGACAGCAGGACAGGAATATAAGGAACAGGCAGCAGGGTATCACAGTGGTTTGTACTGCTGCCCCACAGCATCTCCCACTGCTGCCTCAAAGTGTCAGGGACTCTGGTTCAATTCCGCCTTGGGTGATTGTCTGTGTGGAGTTTGTACATTCTCCCACTATCTGCATGCTCTGGTTTCCTCCCACAGTCCAAAGATGTGCAGATTAGGTGGATTGGCCATGCTAAATTGTCCCTTAGTTTGATTGTGAGTGTGGCTATGCAAAAGGCTGATTAACTAGGCCATATAGGCTGAACTAGGCTGAATAAATTAGGCTTGTACTCGTTAGAGTTTAGAAGAATGAGGGGAGATCTCATTGAGACATATAAGATGATGAATGAGATGGATAGGATAGAGGTGGAGAGACTCTTCCCGCTCAGAAAGGACAGTAGGACTAGGGGGCACAGCCTCAAGATAAAGGGGGGGAGGTTTAGAACAGAGTTGAGGAGGAACTTCTTCACTCAAAGGGTGGTGAATCTCTGGAATTCTCTGCCCGTTGAGGTGGTGGAGGCTGCCTCGCTAAATATTTCTAAGACGCGGGTTGATGGGTTTTTGATGAGAGAGGGGATTAAGGGTTATGGGGAGAGGGCGGGAATGTGGAACTGAGCCACGACAGATCAGCCATGATCTTATTGAATGGCGGGGCAGGCTCGAAGGGCTAGATGGCCTACTCCTGCTCCTATTTCTTATGTTCTTA
This sequence comes from Carcharhinus amblyrhynchos, assembly GCF_965287045.1. Classification (NCBI taxonomy): domain Eukaryota; kingdom Metazoa; phylum Chordata; class Chondrichthyes; order Carcharhiniformes; family Carcharhinidae; genus Carcharhinus; species Carcharhinus amblyrhynchos. The sequence goes on from NC_137327.1 coordinate 139,586,823, forward strand.
TATGTCACCATACTAATGCAGCATCTAGCCCAAGAAGCCAGTCTAATAAAGATTCATGCATGGCTGCTTAAAGAAGATGGTTTGTTCCAAAATTACCAGTTTTGAGATAGCTGGATTTGAGACACTGTACCTGTATATTAAAGTTAGATAAAACAACTTTTATATGTTAACGTATTGTCTTTTTATTCCACAGGGTCGGTCCACCTTGTTGTCAAATGAGGGGCATGAACACGGTGGGTCGTGCGTGGGCTGCTCTTGGAGGTTCCGGGAGTGGCCTAGTACTTCGTGTCGTTGTGTACGCTTAATCCTGGACCAGCAGGTGGGCACCGCAACAGCTCAGTGACTATCACTGCTGGCTGTGCAGATACATGGATTTGGGCCTGTGTCTGTGGGAGTTTGCACATTCTCCCTGTGGTTGCGTGGGTTTCCTCCGGGCGCTCCGGTTTCCTCCCACACCCCAAAGATGTGCTCTTAGGCTGATTGGTTTTACCAAATTGACACTATTCTCCCCTGAATCTGGCTACATTAGGGGTTCCACTCACATACACACAGGGTGGGGTAGGTGAGGGAAGATGCGGCGGCACGGGCTCATTGGGCCAAAGGGCCTGTTTCCTGTGCTGGGATGTTCTTTGTTCTTTGTAACTCACGTGTTACTGACTTTGAACAACACGAGGCTCCAATGCATGCTATCAATTATGCTATTTACTGATAATTAATTGCCATAGCACTTTCTGACCCTCAAGGACAGGAAAGGGACCAAGTAAATGCAAATGCATCTGTTTTTCTATCCTTAATTTGGCTACCCCTGTATAATATTTATTTAACTTAAGTAAGTTGGTTCTTCTTCTCCAAACCATTAATTCCCAATTATTTATGTTGGCTTGTCTTCCTACTGTGAAGTCTGCAATGAAGAGTGGTTTGTCATTTAGTCATGCTTAAGACTTGACTGACTCTGGCCATAATGTCTAATCTCAGCATCATGACGTGCTACCATCAGTTCTCTCTGATCCACCCACTAACATGGTTACGGGAAGGGCAGGACTGGCAGCTGAATGTTCCTGGGTACAAGTGTTTTAGGTGTGACAGAGGAGGGTTGAAGAGAGGTGGAGGGGTGGCACTGTTAGTAAAGGAGAACATCACAGTAGTGCAGAGGGAGGACGATATGGAAGAGATAGGGATTGAGTCACCGTGGGTGGAGTTGAGAAATAAAAAGGGAGAGATTACATTGCTAGGGGTGTACTATAGGCCACCCAACAGCCCGAGGTCAGTGGGGGAAGGCATTTGCAGGGGCATTTTGGATAGGTGCGGGAAGAATAGGGTGGTTGTAGTGGGTGACTTTAATCTACCTGGAGTGAATTGGAGGGGGCCTAGAGCTGGGGGTATGGAGGGAGAGGAGTTTGTGAAATGTGTTTTGGAAGGGTCTCTAGAGCAGTATGTAACTAGCCCGACTAGGGGAGGGGCTATACTGGATTTAGTGTTGGGTAATGAGCCAGGGCAGGTGGTTGAGGCGAACATGTGGCTAACAGTGACCACAAGTCCGTCTACTTTAGGATAAAAATGGAAAGGGATGACTGCCGGCCGAACGGGAGTGTGCTGAACTGGGGAAAGGCGAGCTACAGCAGGATTAGGAGGAAGCTGCAGGACACTGATTGGGAGGGACTGTTAGCTGGAAAGTCCACGGTTGGCAAGTGGGAGGCTTTTAAGGGCAAAATGAAATGGTTGCAGGGGAGGTATGTTCCAGTTAAGCGGAAGGATGGGAAAGGTAGGATTAGAGAGCCGTGGATTACAGGGGGTATTGAAGACTTGGTCAGGAAGAAGAGGGAGGCGTATATTAGGTCGAAACAACTGGGTACGGAGAGTGCGCTGGAGGAATACAGAGAGAGTAGGAGGGAGCTAAAAAGGGGAATTAGAAGGGCGAAGGGAGGGCATGAAATGGCTTTGGCTGGTAGGATTAAGGAAAATCCAAAGGCATTTTATTCCTATATTAGGAGCAAGAGAGTAGTTAGAGGGAAAATTGGTCCTCTTAGGGACAAAAGTGGGGAGTTATGTATTGAGTCGGAGGGAATGGGGGAGCTCCTGAATAGAACATAGAACATAGAACATAGAACACTACAGCACAAACAGGCCCTTCGGCCCACAAGTTGCGCCGATCACATCACCTACCAACCTACAGACCTATCTATAACCCTCAATCTCATTAAACCCCATATACTCATCCAGAAGTCTTTTAAAAGACCCCAGCGAGTTCGCCTCCACCACCACTGACGGCAGCCGATTCCATTCACTCACCACCCTCTGAGTGAAAAACTTACCCCTAACATCACTTCTGAACCTCCCTCCCCGCACCTTAAATCTGTGTCCTCTCGTAGCGACCATTTCAACCCGGGGAAATAGCCTCTGAGAGTCCACCCTATCTATTCCTCTCAACATTTTGTAAACTTCTATCAGGTCGCCTCTCAACCTTCGTCTCTCCAGGGAAAAGAGTCCCAGCTCCCTCAACCTAACTTCATAAGGCATGCCTCCCAGTCCAGGCAACATCCTTGTAAATCTCCTCTGCACCCTTTCAATAGCTTCTACATCTTTCCTATAGTGAGGCGACCAGAACTGCGCACAATACTCCAAATGAGGCCTGACAAGGGTCTTATAAAGTTCCAGCATTACCTCCCGACTCCTAAACTCAATCCCTCGATTTATGAAGGCCAGTACACCATACGCCTTCTTGACCACCTCCTCCACCTGCGAGGCCGATTTAAGAGTCCTGTGGACCCGGACCCCAAGATCCTTCTGCTCCTCAACACTACTCAGACTTCTGCCCTTAATAGTGTACTCGTTCATCCCGTTGGTTCTGCCAAAATGGACGACTACACATTTATCCACGTTGAAGTCCATCTGCCACTTCTCCGCCCAGTCCTGCATCCTATCTATGTCCTGCTGCAACTTTTGCCATCCTTCCAGATCATCCACAACACCACCGACCTTCGTGTCATCAGCGAACTTACTTACCCATCCCTCCACTTCCTCATCCAGGTCATTTATGAAAATGACAAACAACAAGGGTCCCAGAACAGATCCTTGAGGCACTCCGCTGGTGACTGACCTCCATTCAGAAAAAGCCCCATCCACAACCACTCTCTGCCTTCTGCAGGCAAGCCAGTTCTGGATCCACAAGGCCAAAGGCCCTTGGATCCCATGCCCTCTCACCTTCTCAAGAAGTCTTGCATGGGGGACCTTATCAAACTGAATACTTTGCGTCGGTATTCACAAAGGAGAGGGGTTCGGAATCGTGCGGTCTCTTGGAGGGAGCTGAGGATCAGGTGCAGGAAATATCTATTACAAGGGAGGAAGTGCTACCTGTTAAAACCCTGTTTAAATAAGATTAAAGCACTTTGTTCTTTGTAGAACTGTTTAAAGCATTTATTGTATTTACTGCTTTAAGAATTCTGAGGGAGTGGTTAGAAGGAGTTGTGGCCCAGCAAGCTTTAAATCAGCGCCAGGTTTAAAAGGAGGCCTGGTGTAGACAGCGGGCAGCGTCGGAGCGGGCAGTGGAGTGAGAGGGAAGTACAGTGAGCTATTAGGGCTTAATATCAAAAGGGCTGGGGAGAAAAAGGGCCAGGTGAGTTCGTGTGGAAATTTTCCATATTACTACAGTGAATAATGGAGGGGCATGTGATGTGTGGTTTCTGTATGATGTGGGAACTGGTGGACCCCAGGGTCCTCCCCAGTGACCATGTCTGCAGTAAGTGCAGGTTGCTGGAGGAGCTCCAGCTCAAGGTAGATGAGCTGGCCTCTGAGCTACAGACACTGAGGCTCATCAGGGGAAGAAAGGGTGCCATTGTCAATGGGGTGCAAGAGACATCCACCCCCCCTAGACTGGCTAACTCTAAGGGTCAGGAACAAGAGGGGGCTGCTGAGAGGAGGAAGGAGGGTGGGGAGAGGAGGCCTCAGCCTCTCAAGCTGCATAACAGGTTTGAGGCTCTTGCTTCCAGTCTGGACGAGGACGAGGGAGGTGAGGTCGGTGAGCAAACTGCACACGGTACAGTGATGCAGCAGGGCATAGGCAAAGAGAAGGTGAAAAGGGGGGATAGTGGGGTGAAGGGTATTGACACTGTCCTTTGTCAAAATGACAAAGTGCACAGAAGGGTGTGTTGTCTGCCTGATGCTTGGGTCCGGGATGTCGCATCTGGGCTGCAGAGGAACCTGGAGTGGGAGGGTGAGAATCCGGTCGTTGTGGTTCATGTGGGTGCCGACGACGTAGGCAAAATGCGAACTGAGGATCTGGGGAAGGAGTATGAAAAGCTGGGAATGGAATTACAAAGTAGAACCGACAAGGTGGTCATCTCTGGGCTACTGCCTGAACCAAGTGCAGACGGGCGTAGAGTTGATAGGATTAAGGAAGTGAATGGGTGGCTCAGGGATTGGTGTGGGAGGAATGGGTTTGAATTTATGGGGCTTTGGCACCAGTATTGGGGTAGGTGGGACTTGTTCGGGCAGGATGGGGTTGGTCTGAACCGCGCTGGGACCAGAGTGCTGGCGAATCGTGTAAAGAGGACTGTAGACAGGGCTTTAAACTAATTGGGGGGGGGGGAGGGTGCGAGGGTAGGTGACATTACGAGGCCTAAAGTTAAGGAGAGGGTACACGTAAGGGTGGAGGCCGAGGATGTCCCAATAATAAAGGAAGTAGGGGGCGTGAGTATGAATAGGGTCCAGGGGAAGGCTGGGATGAAGGCACTTTATCTGAATGCACGAAGCATTCGGAATAAAGTGGATGAGCTGGTGGCGCAGATCAACACAAATGGATATGATCTGGTGGCCATTACAAAGATGTGGCTGCAAGGTGACAGGGACTGGGAGCTGAATGTCCAGGGGTATCAAGTGTTTAGGAAGGATAGGCAGGAGGGAAAAGGGGGGTGCGTAGCTCTGCTGATTAAGGATAGCATCAGGGTGGTAGCAAGGGACGATATTGGAGCCAAAGAGCAGAAAGTGGAATCGTTGTGGGTAGAGATTAGGAACAGCAAAGAGAGGAAGACGCTGGTGGGTGTCGTCTATAGGCCCCCGAATAATGATCTGGAGGTGGGGCGGGCTGTTAACGCGCAAATAAGTGCGGCGTGCAGGAATGGGACGGCCGTAATTATGGGGGATTTCAATCTGCATATTGATTGGTCAACCCATGTTGGACGCAGTGGGCTCAAGGAGGAGTTCTTGGAATGCTGCCGGGATAGTTTCCTTGAACAGTGTGTGTTGGAGCCGACGAGAGAGCGAGCTGTTTTGGATCTGGTGTTATGTAATGAGGTGGGTAGAATCAGGGGCCTTGCAGTGAAGGATCCTCTTGGGGAGAGTGATCATTGTATGGTGGAGTTTCTGGTGCAGATGGAGGACGACAAAGTGGGTTCCCGGACACGCATCCTTTGTTTGAACAGAGGGGAGTACGGTAGGGTGAGAGAGGAATTGGCGAATGTGGACTGGGGGAGCGCGTTGGAAGGTAGGTCTGCTGAGGAGCAGTGGAAGATCTTTAAGGAGATCTTTCTTGGTGCTCAGCAGAAATTTATTCCGATGGTCAAAAAGGACCGTAGGAGGAGAGGTAATCAGCCGTGGATAACGAAGGAGGTGAAGGAAAGTGTTAAATTAAAAGCGGAGGCGTTTAGAGTAGCTAAGAGTAGTGGGCGAGAAGAGGATTGGGAGAGGTTTAAATGTCAACAAAGATTGACAAAGGAATTGATAAAGAAGGGTGGGAGAAACTATGAAGCTGGGCTAGCGCTTAATATAAAAAAGGATAGCAAGAGTTTTTATAAGTATATAAAAAGGAAGAGGCTGGCTAGGGTGAACGTTGGACCCTTAGAGGATGAGAAGGGGGACTTAGTGGTAGGAGATGGGGAAACGGCTGAGGTCTTGAATAACATTTTTGTTTCAGTCTTCACGGAGGAGGACGTGAATAATTTGCCGGGTGTTAGAGATGGAAATGTGGTAGGACTGGAGGGTCTCGATGACATTACTAGAGAGGTGGTGCTCGACAGACTGGAGGGGGCTGATTGTGGACAAGTCCCCAGGACTGGATGGAATGCATCCGAAGGTTCTGAAAGAAATGGCGGAGGTGATAGTGGATGCCTTGGTGGTTATTTTCCGGACGTCGCTGGATTCTGGGGAAGTGCCGGAAGATTGGAAAACGGCTAATGTTACGCCGTTGTTTAAGAAGGGTGCCAGGCAAAAGGCGGGGAATTATAGGCCGGTTAGTTTAACGTCTGTTGTAGGTAAAATGTTAGAATCTGTCATCAAGGAGGAAATAGCGAGGCATCTTGAGGGGAATTGCTTGATAGAGCAGACGCAGCACGGTTTCGTTAAGGGGAAGTCGTGTCTGACAAACTTACTTGAGTTCTATGAGGATGTGTCTAGGGCGGTGGATAGAGGAGAGCCGGTGGATGTGGTCTTTCTTGATTTTCAGAAGGCGTTTGACAAGGTACCTCACAAGAGGTTATTGCAGAAGGTCAGGGGACATGGAGTTGGGGGTAGGGTGTTAGCGTGGATAGAGGATTGGTTGTCAAATAGGAGGCAGAGAGTGGGGGTCAATGGGTGCTATTCGGATTGGCGGTTGGTGACTAGTGGAGTGCCCCAGGGGTCGGTGCTGGGGCCTCAGCTATTTACCATTTATATAGATGATCTGGAGGAGGGAACCGAGTGTAGGGTGTCGAAATTTGCTGATGACACCAAGATTGGTGGAAAGGCAAATGGTGCAGAGGGTGTGGAGAGTCTGCAGAAGGATCTAGATAGGCTGGGCGAATGGGCCAGGAACTGGCAAATGGAATTTAATGTTGGCAAGTGCGAGGTGGTCCACTTTGGTAGGAATAATGGTAGGAAGGACTATTACTTACGTGGAGAAAAACTGCAGCAGGCGGCGGTGCAGAGGGACATAAGAACATAAGAAAAAGGAGCAGGAGTAGGCCAACTAGCCCTTCGAGCCTGCCCCGCCATTCAATAAGATCATGGCTGATCTGTTGTGGCTCAGTTCCACTTTCCCGCCCTCTCCCCATAACCCTTAATCCCCTCTCTTATCAAAAACCCATCAACCCGCGTCTTAAAAATATTTAGCGAGGCAGCCTCCACCACTTCAACGGGCAGAGAATTCCAGAGATTCACCACCCTTTGAGTGAAGAAGTTCCTCCTCAACTCCGTTCTAAACCGCCCCCCCTTTATCTTGAGGCTGTGCCCCCTAGTCCTACTATCCTTTCTGAGCGGGAAGAGTCTCTCCACCTCTATCCTATCCATCCCATTCATCATCTTATACGTCTCAATGAGATCTCCCCTCATTCTTCTAAACTCTAACGAGTACAAGCCTAGTTTATTCAGCCTCTCCTCATAGCTCAACCCCCTCAACTCCGGCATCAGCCTAGTAAACCTCCTCTGCACTCCCTGCAAGGCCAAAATATCCTTGCGTAAGTACGGCGCCCAAAACTGCAAACAGTACTCCAGCTGCGGCCTCACCAATGCCCTATACAGCCGCAGCAAGACCTCCCTACTTTTATATTCAATCCCCCTCGCTATGAAGGCCAGCATCCCATTCGCCTTCCTGACCACCTGCTGCAACTGCAAGCTGGGTTTTTGCGACTCATGCACAAGGACCCCGAGGTCCCTCTGCACCGTCGCCTGCTGCAGTTTTTCTCCACGTAAGTAATAATCCTTCCTACCATTATTCCTACCAAAGTGGACCACCTCGCACTTGCCAACATTAAATTCCATTTGCCATTTCCTGGCCCATTCGCCCAGCCTATCTAGATCCTTCTGTAGATTCTCACCACCCTCCACACCATTTGCCTTTCCACTAATTTTGGTGTCATCAGCAAATTTCGACACCATACACTCGGTTCCCTCCTCCAGATCATCTATATAAATGGTAAATAGCTGAGGCCCCAGCACCGACCCCTGGGGCACTCCACTAGTCACCATCCGCCAATCCGAATAGCACCCATTGACCCCCACTCTCTGCCTCCTATTTGACAACCAGTCCTCTATCCACGCTAACACCCTACCCCCAACTCCATGCCCCTCGACCTTCTGCAATAACCTCTTGTGAGGTACCTTGTCAAACGCCTTCTGAAAATCAAGAAAGACCACATCCACCGGCTCCCCTCTATCCACCGCCCTAGACACATCCTCACTCGGGGTCCTTGTGCGTGAGTCGCAAAAACCCAGCTTGCAGGTGCAGCAGGTGGTCAGGAAGGCGAATGGGATGCTGGCCTTCATAGCGAGGGGGATTGAATATAAAAGTAGGGAGGTCTTGCTGCTGCTGTATAGGGCATTGGTGAGGCCGCAGCTGGAGTACTGTGTGCAGTTTTGGGCGCCGCACTTACGCAAGGATATTTTGGCCTTGGAGGGAGTGCAGAGGAGGTTTACAAGGCTGATGCCGGAGTTGAGGGGGTTGAGCTATGAGGAGAGGCTGAATAAACTAGGCTTGTACTCGTTAGAGTTTAGAAGAATGAGGGGAGATCTCATTGAGACATATAAGATGATGAATGGGATGGATAGGATAGAGGTGGAGAGACTCTTCCCGCTCAGAAAGGACAGTAGGACAAGGGGGCACAGCCTCAAGATAAAGGGGGGGCGGTTTAGAACGGAGTTGAGGAAGAACTTCTTCACTCAAAGGGTGGTGAATCTCTGGAATTCTCTGCCTGTTGAAGTGGTGGAGGCTACCTCGCTAAACATTTTTAAGAAGAGGGTTGATGGGTTTTTGATAAGAGAGGGGATTAAGGGTTATGGGGAGAGGGTGGGAATGTGGAACTGAGCCACGACAGATCAGCCATGATCTTATCGAATGGCGGGGCAGGCTCGAAGGGCCAGATGGCCTACTCCTGCTCCTATTTCTTATGTTCTTATGTTCTTATGTAAGGACGGATAAAGCTCCGGGGCCTGATGGTATTTATCCCAGGCTGCTTAGGGAGGTGAAAGATGAAATTGCTGGGCCTCTGGCGCAAATCTTTGTCTCTTCTTTGGACACAGGTGAGGTCCCAGAAGCCTGGAGGGTAGCAAATGTGGCACCGCTGTTTAAAAAAGGTAGTAGGGATAACCCTGGAAATTATAGACCGGTGAGTTTGACATCGGTGATAGGGAAATTAATGGAAAAAATACTTAGGGGTAGGATGTATGAGCATTTGGAGCGTTGCGATCTGATTAGGGATACGCAACATGGCTTTGTTAGAGGGAGGTCTTGCCTTACGAATCTGGTGGAATTCTTTGAGGAGGTGACAAAAACGGTTGACGATGGGAGAGCCGTTGATGTCATCTGTATGGATTTCAGTAAGGCGTTTGACAAAGTCCCTCATGGTAGGCTGGTAGAAAAGGTTAAGGCACATGGGACACGAGGTCAGGTAGCTAGGTGGATTGAGAACTGGCTGGGCAATAGGAGACAGAGGGTAGTTGTGGAGGGGACCTTTTCGGGCTGGAGGCCAGTGACCAGTGGTGTGCCGCAGGGCTCAGTACTGGGACCTCTCCTCTTTGTAGTATACATAAATGACTTGGAAGAGAGCGTAGGTGGTGTGATCAGCAAGTTTGCAGATGACACCAAGATGGCAGGGTTGGCGGGTACTGAAGTGGAATGTCAGGTGATACAACAGGATATAGATAGGTTGGTGCATTGGGCAGATAGGTGGCAGATGGAATTTAATCCTGACAAATGCGAGGTGATGCATTTTGGAAGGAATAATGCAGAGAGGAGCTATGTGATAAAAGGTAGACCAATTAGGAGTATAGAAATACAGAGGGACTTGGGAGTGCAGGTTCACAAATCCATGAAGGTTGCGACACAAGTGAAGAAGGTTGTTAGGAAGGCTTATGGAATGCTAGCCTTTATAGGAAGGGGTATAGAGTATAAAAGCTGCCGTCTAATGCTTCAGTTGTATAGAACGTTGGTTCGACCGCATTTGGAGTACTGCGTCCAGTTCTGGTCACCTTACTACCGGAAGGACGTGGAGGCTCTGGAGAGGGTTCAGAGGAGGTTTACCAGGATGTTGCCTGGCATGGAGGGGTTGGGTTACGAGGAAAGGTTGGAGAAACTGGGACTTTTCTCCTTGGAAAGACGGAGGTTGAGGGGGGACATGATAGAGGTATATAAGATACTGAAGGGAATAGATAGAGTCAATAGTGAGAGACTGCTCCCTAGACTGGGTACAAATACAAAAGGTCATGATTTAAGGGTGAGGGGGGAGAGGTATAATTTGGAAGTGAGAGGAAGGTTCTTTACGCAGAGAGTTGTGGGGGTATGGAACGCGCTACCGAGTAGGGTGGTGGAGGCAGGAACGTTGGACTCGTTTAAGGTTCAGTTAGATAGACACATGAGTGAAACGAGGATGGAGGGTTATAGTAGGGGCTATTAAATAAGGTCAGAGCCTCGGGAGACACCGGAAATGCAGACTTGTAAGTTAACGTTTTTGTCTTTTTATTCCACAGGTGGAGGTCCACCTCGTTGTCAAACGAGGGGCATGCACACGGTGGGTCGTGCGTGGGCTGCTCTTGGAGGTTCCGGGAGTGGCCTAGTACTTCGTGTCGGTGTGTGTGCTTGATCCTGGACCGGTAGACGGGCACCGCAACAGCTCGGTGACTAGCACTGCTGGCTGTGCGGATACATGGATTTGGGCCTGTGTCTATGGGAGTTTGTGCATTCTCCCTGTGGTTGTGTGGGTTTCCTCCGGGCGCTCCGGTTTCCTCCCACACCCCAAAGATGTGCTCTTAGGCTGATTGGTTTACCAAATTGACACTATTCTCCCCTGAATCTGGCTAAGTTAGGGGTTCCATTCGTAGACACGCAGGGTAGAATAGGTGTAGGGTGATGCGGCGGCGCGGGCTCGTTGGGCCGAAGGGCCTGTTTCCCGTGCTGGGTTGTTCTTTGTTCTTTGTTCTTTGTTAACCTCAGTCCTTTTTCAGTGAAACTAAAAGAAACACCATCCAAACAAGGCCTTCAGCACAGGAAATTCCATTTAATAATTTAAGCTCCATGAAATGCTGTACACACACATTCTCAATTTGCTGACAGAAGCTGTGACTTATTTTTGCTTCACAGCATTTTTTCGTCTGCTGATTAAACAAACTGATCTTTCAGCCAATCAGCAAGTTTATCTGAACAAATTATGGTCATTTGAAGCAATCAAAATTTCCTACTCTTCAGTGTAGTGAATAACAATTTTGCGAGGTGTTTTTGAGATATGTATAAAACCGTACGTATGAGTCAGATGTAAGAGTTGAAAAAATATATAGTTGCTTCTAAATGCATTTTTATGCCCTTGTAAAAGAGACAGTTTATGTAATTAATAGTCACAATTTCCTTTATGTTTAATATTATAGCAGTGAACATGCAGACCAAAATAATGCAGAACTTAATTTTGATGTTTTGTTCAACTAAAACAATGTCCCAGGTTATCTTCTTCAACACATTGCAACAAGTATGGCCAGTCATTACTGATTAAGAAGAGTATTTATAGAACAGCAGCTGAACCACGAGCACCACCCTGTTACTGTGTCATAAGTCATTTCCTCTGAGTTTTAAAATTCATGTACTTGCTCCTCTTATATCAAATACATCTCTGTATAAACCTACATTTCAAAAATATTGACTCACTTAGTCAACTTATTAAATAAATGAAACTTGATATCTCACAAAAAGCTGACATGTTGTATTAAGGTGAACTAACAGGGTCAGGTTTCCTCTGTCATGTACAACCAGTACTCTCACTGATTTATCACATTTTACTTTATGGATGATACTTAAAAATTTGTTTTTTTATAAAGTTTTGTTTTCAACCCGCTGTCTTTTGTACTTAGTTTTTGAGTAACTGAGAAGCAACTAGCTAACCTGCCTTATTGTTAGTGATCATCTTAAACTAGATATTAATAGATGTGCAAAAGCAGACTGGAGTTGAGCCCCTCCCTATTCCACAGAATCAGACAGTTTTTTGGATCTTCTGCCATAATGGATCATTGGGACATATAATTATTTCAATGTTTCTTCAATTTTGGACAGGCTTATGTTCTGTTAATCCTATGGCCACCTTTGACAAGGTCCCTCATGGCAGACTGGTGCAGAAGGTGATGTCACACAGGATCAGAGGTGAGCTGGCAAGATGGGTATAGTACTGGCTTGGTCACAGAAAACAGAGGGTAGCAGTGCAAGGATGCATTTTTAATAGAGGGCTGTGATTAGTGGCATTCCTCAGGGATCAATGCTGGGACATGTGCTGTTTGTAATATATATATAAATGATTTGGAGGAAAATGTAACTGGTTTGATTAGTAAGTTTACAGATGACACAAAGCTTGGTGGATTTGTGGAAGCGATGAGGACTGTCAGAAGATACAGTAGGATAAAGATAAGACCATGACTGGAATTTTACCGCCCCGCCTGCCATGGACGAGGGACGAACCATATAAAGGTCTGTTGACCTCGGCTGGGATTTTACGGTTTGATCAAGCAGACGCAGCACGGATTCATGAAGGGGAAGGCGTGTTTAACGAAGTTATTGGATTTCTCTGAGGATGTGACTAGTGCGGTAGACAGAGGGGAACCGGTGGATGTGGTGTTTTTAGATTTCCAGAAGGCGTTCGATAAGGTGCCTCACAAAAGGTTGCTGCGAAAGGTTAGGGTGCACAGAGTTGGGGGGTAAGGTGTTAGCGTGGATTGAGGATTGGTTATCTAACAGGAAGCAGACAGTTGGAATCAATAGGTGCTATTCTGGTTGGCAGTTGCTGACTAGTGGAGTGCCGCAGGGATCGGTGCTGGGGCCTCAACTGTTTACCATTTATATAGACGATCTAGAGGAGGGAGCTGAGTGTAGGGTAACGAAATTTGCTGATGACACGAAGATGAGTGGAAAAGCAAATTGCGTGGAGGGTGCGGAAAGTCTGCAGAGAGATCTGGATAGGCTGAGCAAGTGGACGAGGACCTGGCAGATGGAGTATAACGTTAGCAAATGTGAGGTTATCCACTTTGGTAGAAATAATAGTAGGAAGGAATATTATTTAAAGGGTGAAAAGCTGCAGCATGCTACGGTGCAGAGGGACCTGGGGGTCCTTATGCATGAATCGCAAAAACCCAGTCTGCAGGTGCAGCAGGTGATCAAGAAGGTGAATGGAATGTTGGCCTTTATAGCGAAGGGGATAGAATATAAAAGTAGGGAGGTCTTGCTGCAACTGTACAGGGCACTGGTGAGGCCACAGCTGGAGTACTGTGTGCAGTTTTAGTCCCCATATTTGCGAAAGGATATATTGACCTTGGAGGGAGTACAGATAAGGTTCACCAGGCTGATACCGGAGATGAGGGGGTTATCTTATGAAGAGAGATTGAATAGACTGGGTCTGTACTTGTTAGAGTTTAGAAGGCTGAGGGGGGATCTTATAGAGACGTGCAAGATAATGAAGGGGATGGATAGGGTAAAGGTAGAGAGATTCTTCCCACTTAGAAAGGATAGCAGAACCAGAGGGCACAGCCTCAAAATAAGGGGGGTGCAGTTTAGATCAGAGTTAAGGAGGAACTTCTTCACTCAAAGGGTGGTGGATCTCTGGAATTCTCTGCCCGTTGAAGTGGTGGAGGCTACCTCGCTGAATATACTTAAGTCACGGGTAGATAGGTTTCTGATAGACAAGGGAATTAAGTGTTATGGGGAGAAAGCAGGAAAATGGAACTGATTCATTTGAGATCAGCCATGATCTTATTGAATGGCGGGGCAGGCTCGAAGGGCTAGATAGAACATAGAACTCTACAGCACAAACAGGCCCTTCAGCCCACAAGTTGCGCCGATCACATCTATACCTACTAAGCCATAGAACTATCTGTAACTTCTAATGCCATTAGATCCCATATACTCATCCAGAAGTCTTTTAAAAGGCCCCAGTGAGTTTGCCTCTACCACCACCGACGGCAGCCGATTCCACTCACTCACCGCCCTCTGAGTGAAAAACTTTCCCCTAACATCTCCTCTGTACTTGCTTCCCAGCACCTTAAACCTGTGTCCTTTCGTAGCGACCATTTCAGCCCTGGGAAATAGCCTCCAAGAATCCACCCTATCTATTCCTCTCAACATTTTATAAACTTCTATCAGGTCGCCTCTCAACCTTCATCTCTCCAAGGAGAAGAGACCTAGCTCCCTCAACCTACCTGCATAAGGCATGCCTCCCAATCCAGGCAACATCCTTGTAAATCTCCTCTGCACTCTCTCAATAGCTTCCACATCCTTCCTGTAGTGAGGTGACCAGAACTGCGCACAGTACTCCAAGTGGGGTCTGACAAGGGTCTTATAAAGTTGCAGCATTACCTCCCGACTCCTAAACTCAGTCCCTCGATTAATGAAGGCCAGTACACCATACGCCTTCTTGACCACATCCTCCACCTGCGAGGCCGATTTAAGAGTCCTATGGACCCGGACCCCAAGACCCTTCTGCTCTTCAACCCAGCTAAGACTCCTACTCTTGATATTGTACTCCTGCATCCTGTTGGTCCTGCCAAAATGGACCACTACACATTTATCCGAGGGGAGGATAGATGGCCTACTCCTGCTCCTACTTCTTATGTTCTTAAGATTGGGAACATGATACCAGGGGTGTTTATGACCAGCCATAGATCATCTAGTGATTAAAACGGTTTGGAAAGCTCAAGGGATTTAGCAGCTAACAACCCCAGGATTTGGGCCATCCTACCTCAGAACATAAGGTTTAAAATTTAACCAATGCCATGTGATTAGATTTCTATTGAAACATCCAACCAATGAGAATATCTCAGTGAAATTGTTATTTTTTTAAATATGAAAGCAGTTTCACTTTGTGCAGTAATATAAAGGCGAGACGGGTTACATGCTCAGTCTGAATCTCATCTCTATGGTTTGGCTGCCATATTATAAACAGAATATGGCATCACTGGAGAGGAAGCAGAAAAGATTTACAAGAATGATACCAGAAATTTGTGTGTATACATATCAGGAAAGGATTGATATGCTAGGCAGAATCTTATGGTCACATTCTAAATCGGGGCAAGGCCAATTTTGATGGTATCAGGCAGGAACTTTCAAAACTTAATTAGGGGAGTCTGTGGGAAGGCAAAGGGATGTCTGATAAGTGGCATGCATTCAAAAGTGTGTTAACTAGGGTTTCAGGGTAAACACATTCTTAGAGTGAAGGGCAAGGCTAGCAGAAGTAGGGAACCCTGGATGACTCAGGATATTGAGACCCTGGTCAAGAAGAAGAAAGAGGCACATCACATGCATGAGCAGCTGGGATCAAGTAAATTGTTTTTGGAGGTAAAGCAATGGAGGATCCAGAGAGCTTCTAAAAATACATAAGGAACAAAAGAGTAACAAGGGAGAGAGTAGGGCCTCTTAAGGATCAATAAGGTCATCTATGTGCAGATCCACAAGAGATGGGTGAGATCCTAAATGAATATTTCTCATCAGTATTTACTGTTGAGAAAAGCATGGATGTTAGGAAACTTCAGGAAATAAATAGTGATGTCTTGAGGAGTGTACATATTACAGAGAAGGAGGTGCTGGAAGTCTTAAAGCGCATCAAGGTAGATAAATCCCTGGGACCTGATGAAGTGTATCCCAGGATATCGTGGGAGGCTAGGGAGGAAATTGCAGGTCCCCTAGCTGAGATAGTTGAATCATTGATAGTCACGGGTGAGGTGCCTGAAGATTGGAGAGTGGCAAATGTTGTGCCTTTGTTTAAAAAGGGCTGCAGGGAAAAGCCTGGGAACTACAGGCCAGTGAGCCTCACATCTGTGGTGGGTAAATTGTTGGACGGTATTTTGAGAGACAGAATCTACAGGCATTTGGAGACGAAGGGACTAATTAGGGACAGTCAGCATGGCTCTGTGAGTGGAAAATCATGTCTAATAAATTTGATTTTAGTTTTTTGAAGGAGTAACCAAGAAGGTAGATGAGGGCAGTGCAGTTGATGTTGTCTACATGGACTTTAGCAAGGCCTTTGACAAGGTACCACATGGTAGGTTGTTGCATAAAATTAAATCTCATAGGATCCAGGGTGAGGTATCTAAATGGATACAAAATTGGCTTCTTGACAGAAGCCACAGGGTGGTTATAGAGGGTTATTTTTCAAACTGGAGGCCTGTGACCAGCGGTGTGCCTCAGGGATCAGTGCTGGGCCCACTGTTATTTGTCATTTATATTAGTGATTTGGATGAGAATATAGGAAGCATGGTTAGTAAGTTTGCAGATGACACTAAAATTGGTGGCATAGTGGACAGTGAAGAAAGTTATCTCCAATTGCAATGGGATCTTGATCAATTGGGCCAGTGGGCTGGTGAATGGCAGATGGAGTTTAATTTACACAAATGCGAAGTGATGCATTGTGGTAGACTGAACCAACGGAGGACTTACTCAGTTAATGGTAGGATGTTGGGGAGAGTTACAGAACAAAGAGATCTAGGGGTACTTGTTCATAGCTCCTTGAAAGAGGAGTCACAGGTGAACAGAGTGGTGAAGAAGGCATTCGGTATGTTTGGTTTCATCAGTCAGAACATTGAATATAGGAGTTGGAATGTCTTGTTGAAGTTGTACAAGACATTGGTAAGGTCACACTTGGAATACTGTGTACAATTCTGGTCACTTATTATAGAAAATATATTATTAAACCAGAAAGAGTGCAGAAAAGATTTACTAGGATGCTACCAAGACTTGATGGATTGAGTTATAAGGAGAGGCCGAATAGATTTGGACTGAGGGGGTGATCTTATAGAGTTCCATAAAATAATGAGGGGCACAGATCAGCTAGATAGTCAATATCTTTTCCCAAAGGTAGGGGAGTCTAAAACTAGAGGGCAGAGGTTTAAGGTGAGAGGGGAGAGATACGAAAGTGTCCAGAGGGGCAATTTTTTCACACAGAGGGTGGTGAGTGTCTGGAACAAGCTGCCAGAGGTAGTAGTAGAGGCAGGTACAATTTTGTCTTTTAAAAAGCATTTAGATAGTTACATGGGTATGATGGGTATAGAGAGATATGGGCCAAATGCGGGCAATTGGGATTAGGTTAGGGGTTTTAAAAAAGACAGGGCGGCATGGACAAGTTGGGCTGAAGGGCCTGTTTCCATGCTGTAAATATGGATTTTAGTAAAGCATTTGATAAGGTTCACCACGGTAGGCTTCTGCAGAAAATGCAGATGTATGGGATTGAGGGTAATCTAGGAAATTGGATCAGGAATTGGCTAGCAGATAGGAGACAGAGGGTGGTGGTTGATGGTGAATATTCGTCATGGAGTTCGGTTACGAGTCGTGTGCCTCAGGGATCTGTTTTGGGGCCACTGCTGTTTGTAATTTTTATTAATGATCTGGATGAGGGTATAGTTGGGTGGATTAGTAAATTTGCTGATGACACCAAAGTCGGGGGTGTGGTAGATTGTGAGGAAGGGTGTCATAGTTTGCAGGGAGACTTGGACAGGTTGCAGAGCTGGGCCGAGAGGTGGCGGATGGAGTTTAATGCGGAGAAGTGTGAGGTAATTCACTTTGGTAGGAATAACAGATGTGTTGAGTATAGGGCTAACGGGAGGACTTTGAATAGTGTGGATGAACAGAGGGATCTAGGTGTATGTGTACATAGATCCCTGAAAGTTGGGAATCAAGTAGATAGGGTTGTTAAGAAGGCATACGGTGTCTTGGCGTTTATTGGTAGGGGGATTGAATTTAGGAGTCGCAGCGTCATGTTGCAACTGTACACAACTCTGGTGCAGCCGCACTTGGAGTACTGTGTGCAGTTCTGGTCCCCACATTACAGGAAGGATGTGGAGGCTTTGGAGAGGGTGCAGAGGAGGTTTACCAGGATGTTGCCTGGTATGGAGGGGAGGTCCTATGAGGAGAGACTGAGGGATTTGGGGTTGTTTTCGCTGGAAAGAAGGCGGCTAAGAGGGGATCTTATTGAAACATATAAGATGATTAGAGGTTTAGATAGGGTGGACAGTGATAGCCTTTTTCCTCGGATGGAGAAATCTAGCACGAGGGGGCATGGCTTTAAATTAAGGGGGGGTAGTTATAGGACGGATGTCAGGGGTAGGTTCTTTACCCAGAGGGTGGTGAGGGATTGGAATGCCCTGCCTGCTGCAGTTGTAAATGCGCCTAGTTTGGGGGCGTTTAAGAGATCCGTGGATAGGTTTATGGATGAAAAGGGATTGGTTTAGGTTAGTGGGTCATTGTTTTTTAACTGGTCGGTGCAACATCGTGGGCCGAAGGGCCTGTTCTGCGCTGTAATGTTCTATGTTCTAAACAAGCTTAGAGACAGAAAGGATGTGTAATGAGGAAAGATCGTGTTGTACTCATACCCTGCCAACTTTCCAACTCTGCCTGAATTAAGTTCTGGGCAGAAAGGCCCATGGTCAACCTTCCCTCTCCACCAACAATTGAAGTTCTTCATTGACAAGTAATGCCCACTTATCCCATCACCGCTGGTATTAACCCAACTGCAGATGTGGCTGGCAGTAGGTAGCTACTAAACTTGGGGATGGCTCAATCAAAGGCATTCAGTGACTTGATTAAGGGACAAGACACCTTGAAATGGATGACGTCTGAGAGGCAACAACCACCTGAAACTCTTCTCCCTGTGACTCTCCACCTCGCAAAACCGCATCCCACTTGGTGCCATTGCCTACCTATGGCTTAGAGATTTTACAACCCCGAGACTCCAGTGCCTGTTCTTCCAGCAGCAGCTACGCCCTCCCAGGCGTTGCTACTGAACACAAGAGCTGCTGGCCTCTGATTGGCTGATAGATCCCAGTTTGCAAGATTCTTGTCTCCAGGAAGGCTCAGCATTGGCCTTGCAATTGCCTGATTAGTTTGTAGTTAGGCAAGCCTTCAAGAAAAGAGGCAGCGTGAAACTCCCAGCACTGCAACAGGACTCCAATCGCGGGATCTCTTCACGCTCGAGAAAAGTAGACTGTAGGGTGACCTAATAGAAGCTTTTAAAATTGTGAATTGATAGGCTGAATACAAAGAGAATGTTTTTACTGATGGAGAAGAGCGTAAGTGGAGGCTAACTGTATTTGACCAATCGATAACTCTGAAGAAACCTCTTCGACCAGTGTTGTGAGATTATGGAACTCATTACCACAGGGAGTGGTTGAAGCAAATAGTATAGATACATTTAAGGAGAAGTTAGATAAGCATTTGGCGGGGGAGAGGGATAGAAGGTTACAATGGTAAATTTTGAAGGTGGGAAGAGATTCAAGTGGAGTGTTAATGCTGGCATGGACTGGTTGGATGAATCAGCTGTTTCTGTGTAGTGTGCTTTGTGATATGAACTTGCATCTGGCCTTGTCAGGGCAGATGCAACAGACTTGTTAAGGGGCAGACAGTTCTGACCAGTGACTTACTGAAGGGCATTTTCACAAGCCCACCATTAAATGATTCCATGGTTATATTTTCTAACTTTGAAAATTATTTTCTTTTGTTTGTCAACTCGTCTTCCCTAAATTCTGCTCGCATGGATTGGGCTATTGAACTGGGACAAATGAAGCAACAGATGAGGAGGAGATGGAAGGTAAATGTTCCAGGAATGTGTTTTGAGTACCAAGGGACTGTTGGTAATTGCACCATCCTAGACATCAAGAGTGTGTTTGATCCTGCCTTGGCTGGTGGCCACACACACAGGCATTTTCTAAAAATGAGTCCTGGATATCACTCAGGGGCAGAGGCTCTGTGATTTTTTTTCCGTCCATGGCTCAGAGGTGCTAAGGTCAAGGCAATTTGTTTTTTATTGTTTGACGTTGGAATCTGCATCACATTTATTAAACTTGAAATATCTTGTGGGACATCAGCATGGTGTTCATTCTATCCTGGTGACAATAGTACCAACATAAGTAACAGAGAAAGAAAGAACTTGCATTTATAATGTTGCCTTAAGACCTCAAAGCATTTTGCAATGTTTGTTTTAGGAATTTAATGGCCACTGCAAAGTAGAGAGTGGCAGGTTAAATTATGACCCTGCCAGTAATTTGTTGGTTTACAAATCTTGTTAAAAAACAAAATAATTGAGTTGAAAGTCGACAATAATGAACCATTACATGAAATATATAGTAGAATCCAGTAGATCAACATTCCCCATCAGACCACAATTAGGATAAGGTTTGCTTGGTACCTTTTAACAATTTAAAGTTTATTATTCACTCACAGGATGTGGGCGAATTGACAAGCTTATACTTGATTGTCCTAATTTTGTGAGGTTCCATTTGTGCTGTGGAGCCTGGCTAAATGGGAGAAACTCAGTGAGTCTGATCTTCCCACTGTGAAAATGATTCATGCTGACCTCATGTTTCCAATTATCTGATCCATGCTGACACCAAAATGGGATTACTGCTGAAAGCAGCACCTTGAAAAGAACTGACCATGTTGCTTTCAGCTTTAAGAGGACATGAGAAGACTTTGGCGGATAGGATCAAGGAAAATCCTAAAGCTTTCTACAGGTATGTCAAGAATAAAAGATTGGTTAGGGCAAGATTAGGGCCAGTCAGAGACAGCAGTGGGAAGTTGTGCGTGGAGCCTGAAGAGATAGGAGAGGCACCGAATGAGTATTTTTTGACAGTATTCACACAGGAAAAAGTCAGTGTAGCCGAGGAGAATACTGCGATACCAGGTAGTAGACTAGATGGGATTGAGGTACATAAGGAGGAGGTGTTGGCAATTCTTGAGTGTGAAAATAGATAAGTCCCCTGGGCCAGATGGGATTTACCCTAGGATTCTCTGGGAGGCTAGGGAGGAGATTGCAGAGCCTTAGGCTTTGATCTTCATGTCGTCATTGGCTTCAGGTATAGTGCCAGAAGACTGGAGGATAGCAAATGTTGTCCCCTTGTTCAAGAAGGGGAGTAGAGACCATCCTGGGAATTATAGACCAGTGAGCCTTACTTCTGTTGTGGGCAAACTTTTGGAAAGAATTATAAGGGATAGGATTTATAATCATCTAGAGGGAAATAAATTGATTAGGGATAGTCAACACAGTTTTGTGAAGGGTAGGTCGTGCCTCACAAACCTTATTGAGTTTTTTGAAAAGGTGACCAAGGAGGTGGATAAGGGTAAGGCAGTTGACGTGGTGTATATGGATTTTAGCAAAGCGTTTGATAAGGTTCCCCATGGTAGGCTACTGCAGAAAATGCAGATGCATGGGATTGAGGGTGATTTAGCAGTTTGGATCAGGAATTGGCTAGCTGATAGAAGACAGAGGGTGGTAGTTGATGGGAAATATTCAACCTGGAGTTCAGTTACAAGTGGTGTACCTCAAGGATCTGTTTTGGGGCCACTGCTGTTTGTCATTTTTATAAATGACCTAGATGAGGGTGTAGAAGGATGGATTAGTAAACTTGCTGACGACACCAAAGCCGGAGGAGTTGTAGACAGTGAGGATGGATGTTACAGTTTGCAGAGGGACATAGATAAGCTGCAGAGCTGGGCCGAGAGGTGGCAGATGGAGTTTAATACGGAAAAGTGTGAGGTGATTCACTTTGGTAAGAATAACAGGAGTACAGAATACAGGGCTAATGGAAGGACTCTTAGTAGTGTTGATGAGCAGAGAGATCTCGGGGTACATGTGCATAGCTCCCTGAAAGTTGGCACCCAGGTTGATAAGGTTGTTAAGAAGGCGTACGGTGTGTTAGCTTTTATTGGTGGAGGGATTGAATTTCGGAGCCGTGAGGTCATGTTACAACTGTACAAAACTCTGGTGCGGCTGCACTTGGAGTATTGTGTACAATTCTGGTCGCCGCATTATAAGAAAGATGTGGAGGCATTGGAAAGGGTGCAGAGGAGGTTTACCAGGATGTTGCCTGGTATGGAGGGAAGGTCTTATGAGGAAAGGCTGAGGGACTTGAGGTTATTTTCATTGGAGAGAAGAAGGTTATGAGGTGACCTGATTGAGGCATACAAGATGATCAAAGGATTGGATAGGGTGGACAGTGAGAGCCTTTTACCTCAGATGGTGATGGCTAACACAAGGGGACATAGCTTTAAATTAAGGGGTGGTAATTATAGGATGGATGTCAGAGGTAGGTTCTTTACTCAGAGGGTAGTAAGGTCATGGAATGCCCTGCCTGCAGCAGTTGTGGACTCGCCAACTTTAAGGGTGTTCAAATGGTCTGTGGATAGGCATATGGATAACATTGGAATAGTTTAGGTTAGAGGGTCATTAGATTGGTTCCGCTGGTCGGCGCAACATCGAGGGCCAAAGGGCCTGTAATGTTCTATGTTAAGTATATATCCTACAATCCAGCATTTCCAAAGAATTGTGATTGAGAAGGCAATAATATCAAGAAGAACGTAGTCAGGCTGTGAGAAACACAGCTCACAGTTAAACAATTTAGTCAAGTCAAGTTCTGAAGGAGCAAGATTTTATTTGACGTTCTTGCAAGACCGGGTGTCTAGCGAAATAGGCACACCTCACATAGATTTACAGCACATTTTATACCTTTTTTACAAGCATTGTGATGGCTTTGCAATGTGATGTTCTCTCCTAATTGGTGGTCCCTGTCCCATCTATGTGTTGACATTCTCCTATTGGCTCGAGGTGCCCTAAGTTCCTATCCCATCTAACAATGTCTCCTGTTATCACAAGAGTGCATTAGCAAACTCATCCATCTTATCCAATACTGTTACATGTCCAGTTCAGATTGGCGGTAATCAATCCTTTGCCAACTTAATCACTGCTGTCCCAACCATCTCAGTGACCTTTTCCCCTTTTATGCTTAGTTGTAGAAACAACACATCTTGCAGACCATTTGCTTTTTATAACGTGGGCCTCTTACATTCCTGCAGGATGTGGTGTATGCTTCACTGCACATCACATCTCTGATGTTATCTCTACATTACAGGCAGTCTTTTTATTATCCCTAATTATTGCTGTGTTAGCAGCATCGAACCCTATGTCCTATGTTTGTGACTAAACTCACAGTTGTTTCCATAAAGTGGGTTATCAATATGCCTAACTATATCCAATCTATTTAACTTCAAGCTATTTCTCTATGCTCTACAAATATATGTGTTAACAACATCTTTACCTATTGCTCACAATTCCCCCCTTTTCTTTTTAATTTGTTGTTGACACATCCATCCATCCTCACATTTCAAAGTCCTGGAGCATTTGTTCTGCTATTTTATTTACTTCATCATCCAGTTCATTTCCAATTTTCAATAAATTCATTCTCTCTCCATGATCTACCGTAGACATTTTCTTGGTTAGTGTTGTTTCAATAAGCCTTTGGACCAGTCCCCTTACACAGGGGATTATGCAACATCCCACGGTTATCAATATCCTTACCATTATTATTAAGGAAGTTAGTACTGACACCACCATTCCTTTCCATTTTCCAAACCAGGATTCTAACCAGACAGTGAATACATTGTTTACCCCAGAGTTTTCTGCTATTTCCTCTGCTAAGGTTGTTAGTCCTCGTAAGGCTCGGGTTATAGAGCCATCAGGGGCCGTATTATTTGGGATAAAGGTACAACACTTTCCCCCCAACATTACACATACACCTCCTTTTTCTGCTAACGTCATATCTAAGGCTATCCTATTTTCCCACGCCATTCTACTAGTGGCGTCTAGTTGTTCCGCCAACTCCTTGACAGCATCCCTGGTTTAGTTAATGAATCTCTGTTGGTTATAGTATATATAATTTATCCAATCTACGTTCTTATTTATTGTCACCCACCAAAACAAGGATTCAAACCCAGCTGTAATTTGATTTCGAGCTTTAAATTCATCTGGGACTCCCCGAGGCACTCCTATGGGATCTAGATATATCTTTTCATCAAAAGAAATTCCTATCACTGATCTCTTATTTTTCCTTATCTTTTTCGATTCTTCAAATGCCAGGGTAAATGGTATAGCCAATTGGACAATTGCACATGTACCTTTCCACTGGGGGGGTAGAGTTGGCCTCAGTACCCTTCCTCCACAATACCACCATATATCTGCTCTGGGGATTTTCAATGATGAATAGTTCCCTCCCATTCCGTTCTCTGTAATGCTCCTGATCTCTGAGCATGATTCTAACTCCCCCATATTATGAGTTAACTCTGCCCCTTGTCGGTTCACACATGAAGTGTGATTCACAACAGCAGTGAGAAACTGAGGGGGAGTTTTTAAGTTCTTTGCTTCCACGGGAGGGAACATCAGGGATAGGGATGTGCAGTTCGGATTGCCCCATGCTTCCTTTTCTTGATACAGGGCTAACATGCACTCCACACCTCTTCTGTCGCGTTTCCATCCCAGAGGGAAGGGTACTATTTGAGCCACTGGCCTCCCAGACGCACAGGCATAGCAATTGCTTTTATTTAAGCTTTTTACAGTGTATTTGATCCATTCTACCCAGGCATTGGTCTCCTCATACCCAGTCTCTATTTCAAGGGTTTGTTTTAGGTTGTGTATTTCTACTACTTTTACTGCTCTTGGATCGTTTTGGGGAACCTGATCATTTCGGTCGGGTGTTTTCAAATTTTTATCTACATAGATTTGGAAACAGCATTTCAATTTGCTGTCTTTTCCTCCCTCCTTTACCCTGATTCTAAATACTGCCTGGTGCAGTTGATAGTCTCTGGTCCAATTAACCGTAAGGAAGGGTCCACCAGCTATAGAGTACCAGGAGAGGTTCTTAGGATCTAGAATTGGACCGTTTATTTTGTTGGTCCATTTGGTCCCTTTTATTGTTATATATATATAGGATTGCATTTCTTGTCTAAGCATTCTGATCTGGACTGCATATATTTCTGATGAAGGGATATTATGGAAGGGAGTCCACCCCAAGGATATTTTCCATCAGCATAAAATTGTAAGGATTCTACCGAATATTTTCGCTGGCTCACCAGATCTCCACACACTACCAAAGAACATAGGTCAGTTTCTACCACCTGTGTTGTAGGGAGATCCAGAATCGTAATTGAGCTTATAGTATTTTTCCTTTCCTTTTCTAATTTATCTGAATTATATCCCATACTTGTAAGTACTTTCTGAGACAAGAGGAAGGAAAGCATTATCCAGGTTACCCCTTCCATTCTATCCCTTTCTCGTTACCTTTTAGGAGAGAACTTATTCAAAACAGTTTCTTTCCCGCGCTCACGCCGCTACTAGAAATTGATTATTTAGAGTCTTTTAAATTTCAGCTTTAAAGGTTCTTCAGTTGGTTCGACCTTCCACGTGTCGGAATTATCTGGAGGTTTTACCAGTCCTTTTGATTCTAGTATGATGTGTCCACCCCTTTTCAGCAGTCCTGATTGCTGTCTCAGTTGTTAGGAGTGCTTGATATGGTTCCTCCCATTCCAGTTGCAGCTTAGTTTCTTTCCATGACTTTACCAGGACCCAATCTCCCGGTCGAATTGTATGTACCGTGAAGTCGAGGGCTGGAGTCTGCGACAATAATCCTTGTTTCCTAAGGGAAGATATCGAGGAGGACAGGCCCAGTATATATTTCTTTACAAATTGATCATTCATTTCAGGAACCGGTAACTCCCCGACTGCTCCCATATAAGACAGTCCAAATAGCATTTCATAGGGGGATAAACCCAAATCCTTTCGAGGAGGTGTACAAATATGCAAAAGTGCTATTGGTAAGCACTTAGTCCAAGGGAGTTTCGTTTCTATTATCAGCTTAGATCCTCTGTCCACTCTAAAACATTAGGTTCTTCTTCTAACAGTTTCAAATATAGTTGTTTAGTTTTCTGTGCGTACCCTTCGATCCACAATCTACAGTATCCTACTAATCCCAAGAACCTCCTAAGTTCCTTTTTAGTCCGTAGTATATTTAGATCTAGGATTCCTTGTATTCTTTCTGGATCTATTCTTCTCCTTCCCTCACTGATTAGGTGTCCAAGGTATTTAACTTCCTTCTCTATGTACTGCAGCTTTTTCTTTGACACCCTGAATCCCTGTTGTCCCAGAAAATTCAATAAGCTATTTGTTGTTTCTATTACCTTTTCCTTTCCTCCTCCTGTTACTAGTAGGTCATCTACATATTGTAGTAACGTGATTTCATCAGGCTTTTTAAATCTTTCTAACACCTGCTTTAAGACTTGACCGAAAAGATTTGGGGACTCTGTGAACCCCTGTGGGAGCACTGTCCACCTGAACTGTTGTTTCCGTCCTGTGATAGGATTTTCCCACTCAAAAGCAAATAAGTCTCGACTTTCTTCCACCAGTGGGCATATCCAAAATGCATCTTTTAGGTCTACTACACTGAACCATCCATGATCAGGAGGAATCTTGCTTAATAAAGTATAAGGATTAGGGACAACGGGGTGTCGTGTCTGCACTATCTGATTCAGGGCCCTTAGGTCTTGTACCAGGCGGTACGTTCCATCAGGCTTCTTTACAGGCAATATAGGGGTATTATAAGGGGACATGCAGGGTTCTAACAGTCCATCTCTAACCAATCCTTCAATTACTGGCTGTAATCCTTTTTTTTTCCTTGCAAAGGTATAGGGTATTGCTTAACACACACCGTCTCTCCTTTTTTAAATTTATTTGCAGAGGAGGAACGTCTAATCCCCCTCGGTTTCCCTCCCCTGCCCAGACTATCGGGTCTATTTGCTGTTCCTGTTCGTCTGTTAATACTGCCAATGGTTACTGTTAATTGGTTCTTTTCTACTCCAATTGCCAAACTCAATTTAATTATTAAGTCTCTGCCTAATAAATTACTGCCAACTGCTGGTATGTATAAGAGTTGACCCTCCATCCTCTCAGTCTGATATTTAAGCATAATTGGTTCAAACATGGGGACTGTAAAACCTTCCCCTTTCACTCCTGATACCGTTAATTTTTTATCGATTAACTTTATTCCTCTCGGTATAAAATTCAGAGAGGATCTAGTGGCCCCCGTATCCACCAGAAACACCGCATCTTCTTGTTGGGGACCCACCTGCAGATTTATCAAGGGTTCCCGGTGGATTCCCGGGGGTAGGAACCCCTGACCTCCCTAATCTTCATCCATACTCATGAGAGGCACTACCCTCTCTTCTCTTTGTAATGCAGGGCACTGTCTTCTAAAATGTCCAACCATTCCACAGTGATAACACCCCTTTTGGGTTTTTTGTGTTACCCCACCTTTTAGTGCCCCACCTTTTCTACTTCCGCGCACCTTCCGTTCAACATACTGATACCCTCGTGTCCTTTCCTCAGTTAGGGGATTTACCCTCTTTCTCACAATCTCATCTACGGTCGCTACCATTATCTTTGCATTCTGTTTCTCTGTCTCATTATCTCTCTTCACAAATACCTTCTGTGCTTCTCTTAACAATTCATCAAGTGGCTTCTCACTCCACCCTTCTATTTTCTGAATTTTTTTTTTATCCCCACTCCACTTCTTAGTGGAAGTGACTACTTGTTCAATTAGTCCAGCTAACTGATGTATTAACAATACTGCTATTTTCTTTGTTTGGTTTCTCTTTTCTAACTCTCTAATCTGTGATTCTGACGTTTCAATTCTCTCCTTGTCGTCAGCCCAATTTTTTTACCCAAGACTGAGATGTGTTCAATTAATCCAGTTTAAACCTGTTTAATTAATTCAAACTAAGAGAATTCCAATTATCTTAGTTCCATCCTTTTTTTTTCCCAATCATTTCCATTGTTGATCTAGTGGGTGAAATGGATCCCACCCCTAGGTCGCTCTTATCACAGTCCGGTGATACCTATCAGGGGTGATCAGTCCCCTCCGTACCACCGCTTACACTCGTGGGCTTACACCCTTAAGCTCACACTATTAAGCCGGCTTTCCCTTCTACTCTGGCAATCTCTCAGATTCTTTCTTACTCTCATCTGAACATCACATCCCAGGCATCCTTTTCTAGCCTTTACACTCACTTCAAACTTCTGAGCTTCGCATAGGGGGCTACCCCTCTTAACAACTGGTCTAAGGCTGGGTGTAAAGACAGACACCTCCTTATCTGCACGTGCTCAGCTCAGACCTCTCACACACTCACACTCTTTCATCACAGATGAGCACCTACTGTACTTTGATTCACTCCCTTAAATTCGGTAATCTATTCCGGAGCTCCGGTTGTGGCCATTCAACCGGACCCGTAAACAGATCCCAGGTTTCAGCACCAATTCTTGTAGGTAAAGATACCTCTGAATCCAATTGTGAGTCAAAGTACAGCAGTTTATTTAACAAAAGCCTGATTCAGAAAATCCAAAATAAGATTTATTTTTATCACCTTTAAATATCCTCACTAAATCAAGACCCTTGCACATTCTTACAATTCTGGTACAATAAAACAAAACATCACTTGGAACACAGATGCACGAAGAAATACTGAAAGCATTCTAATGTGCAATCTACATGTTTAATTATTTCTACAGCTCTGCCTTTGTAACCAACACAGGCAAGTACAAAATCAAATCTACTGTTTGCCTAAATGGTTAACTCTCCTCACAACTTTAAGATGCAATGTAATGCCACCTTTCCCACTTGGCAGAATTCAAATCTCTGTCTGATCCCTACCTAATTTATTAAACTTAAAGCAATTCACTTTGATTGGCTATACCTATTACATCACATGAGGGTCTCAATTACACAGTTACACCCTCTCTCTCTCTCTGTACCATACAGAGTCAGCCTGCTTGTCTCTTTTTTTAACCCTTTACTGGTGGGAGCTCACTGGCCTCTAATAAATTTGACCTGTTTGATTTGGGTGCCCCATGCCGTGACAAATCCCCTTCTCTCTCAAACAGTCATATAGTCATGCACAATTCCAAATACATAACTGCTATTAGCGTTCACCCCGCACCTCAGTAAAAGCCTATGTCAGGGTTCCCAGTTCCACTGACATACTTCTCTCTACTCTTTCTGCTTCCTCATCACATAACCTCCCCCGCAGCCCCGAAATTAACATTATCCAGCAACTTGCATAGTCAATTCCTTTCTGGGACACCGGCTGCTTCTGTCTCACATATTCATTAAGAATATGACAAACCCAATCCTCCTCCGATCTGTACTTTGGCCAGAAGACAGACGGACTCCGGATTGCTTCTTTCACCCAAACAAGACAACAATATCCTCTCATTGTCGTCTTGTTTTTATCCCTAGTACAGCTACTAGTGCTCCAACCTTCCAACATCCTTCCCAACGGACTTTCTGGAGGGATGTTACCTGGGGCCCCAATCCTGACACCTTTCCCGGGGGACTTCTTCCAACTACCCCCATTTTTCCATGGTTTACCGACCACGACCCGGTCGCCAAGGCAATACTTAAAAGTCACTTTTCTTACCTTGGTCCGTGCACAGCGTTGCCCGACCACACGACGGTGCCTATCGTATCCCACTTACTCGTTCAGAACAACTTTCCTAGGATTCTTAACAGTCAGTGGCAGAGAAGCCCACCGATGAGCACCTGGGACCGTTCAATTTGGAACGGGACGCGTCTTCCCAGTTGCCACCGGCAACCTCCCTACCAGGGATGTTAGGATCCCGGACGAGCCCCCAATTGTGAGAAACACAGCTCACAGTTAAACAATTTAGTCAAGTCAAGTTCTGAAGGAGCAAGATTTTATTTGACGTTCTTGCAAGACCGGGTGTCTAGCGAAATAGGCACACCTCACATAGATTTACAGCACATTTTATACCTTTTTTACAAGCATTGTGATGGCTTTGCAATGTGATGTTCTCTCCTAATTGGTGGTCCCTGTCCCATCTATGTGTTGACATTCTCCTATTGGCTCGAGGTGCCCTAAGTTCCTATCCCATCTAACAATGTCTCCTGTTATCACAAGAGTGCATTAGCAAACTCATCCATCTTATCCAATACTGTTACATGTCCAGTTCAGATTGGCGGTAATCAATCCTTTGCCAACTTAATCACTGCTGTCCCAACCATCTCAGTGACCTTTTCCCCTTTTATGCTTAGTTGTAGAAACAACACATCTTGCAGACCATTTGCTTTTTATAACGTGGGCCTCTTACATTCCTGCAGGATGTGGTGTATGCTTCACTGCACATCACATCTCTGATGTTATCTCTACATTACAGGCAGTCTTTTTATTATCCCTAATTATTGCTGTGTTAGCAGCATCGAACCCTATGTCCTATGTTTGTGACTAAACTCACAGTTGTTTCCATAAAGTGGGTTATCAATATGCCTAACTATATCCAATCTATTTAACTTCAAGCTATTTCTCTATGCTCTACAAATATATGTGTTAACAACATCTTTACCTATTGCTCACAAGGCACATCAGAGATAAGTGTTTGTTCACTTGTCTTTTGTGGTAATAAAGTATCTGGTGCCTTACTTACAAATTTGTGTCACTCAATTCAACTAGAATTTATTTTTTGTTTTGTCACATTGCAAGCTGTAACAAAAACTTTGCCAAACAACTAGAATTTTACTTTAGATTTAGGGACAAATAAGAACATAAGAACATAAGAAATAGGAGCAGGAGTAGGCCATCTAGCCCTTCGAGCCTGCCCCGCCATTCAAATCTATTAACTTCATGAGAATCTTGATATAGAACATAGAACACTACAGCACAAACAGGCCCTTCGGCCCACGAGTTGCGCCGATCACATCAACACCTACCAACCTACAGACCTATCTATAACCCTCAATCTCATTAAACCCCATATACTCATCCAGAAGTCTTTTAAAAGACCCCAGCGAGTTTGCCTCCACCACCACTGACGGCAGCCGATTCCATTCACTCACCACCCTCTGAGTGAAAAACTTACCCCTAACATCACTTCTGAACTTCCCTCCTTGCACCTTAAATCTGTGTCCTCTCGTAGCAACCATTTCAACCCGGGGAAATAGCCTCTGAGAGTCCACCCTATCTATTCCTCTCAACATTTTGTAAACTTCTATCAGGTCGCCTCTCAACCTTCGTCTCTCCAGGGAAAAGAGTCCCAGCTCCCTCAACCTAACTTCATAAGGCATGCCTCCCAGTCCAGGCAACATCCTTGTAAATCTCCTCTGTACCCTCTCAATAGCTTCTACATCTTTCCTATAGTGAGGCGACCAGAACTGCGCACAATACTCTAAAGGTATATTAAGGTATCCATTTAAGTAAATCAAATATATGTGAAACATTATCCATTGCTATAAACAATACGGCTTATGGTTCCCAAAAATCTCCAAGTTTCAGCCTGCACTGGATCTCTGGCACATCTTCCTAATAATGTGACACTTTAGCATACGTAGTCACCATTGGCTCTCACATTCACCCGTTAATTTACCTTTGAAACAGACTGCCATGCACGTGACCTTTGGCTGAATAATTAAGATTGTCCCATTCTCAGAAACTAAACAGACTGGAATTTTCTTTCTCTTGAATGACATGATATATTGAATTAGCAGAAGCAAAAATTATATCTCCCTTTCATTCCCATTCTTAACATTTTCTTCACTGCTTTTCACAAAATTGGCCGCTGATGAGTACTTGGTACTCCTGCAATGGTTCTATAAATATGAATCTGTGTCATCTGTGATCCAATAGTTCTCTTTGAAATATAAACAGTGACTTTTTGAATGACTTATGAAAGGAAACCTATGTCTTTAGGATCATTGAATGTTATTTTGTTATTCATAAGGTGTGAGCATTTCTGGTTAGGCCAGAATTTATTGCACATCTCTTATTGGCTCTGAGAAGGTAGTGGTGAAAAATATTCTTGAATGCAATTGAGTGGCTTGTCAGGCTATTTCAGAGTTAAATATCAACCACATTGGTGTGAGTCTGGAGTCACATATAGACCAACTGGGTAAAGGTGACAGGTTTTCTTTTCTAAAAGGGCATTGATTAAATCAAATGGATTTTATAACAATCCAGTAGTTTCACTGTCACCATTGAGGATACTTTTTTTTTTAATTGGATTTAAATTCTCTAGCTGCCTTTAAGGGATTTAAACTTGTGTCTCTGAATCCTAAGTCCTGGCTTCTAGTTTATTACAAAAGAAAAATATGGATGCAGCAGATCTGAAGTCAAAACAGAAAATGCTGCAAATATTCAGCAGGTCAGACAGCACCTGTGGAGAAGCAGAGTGAATATTTCAAATTTGTGACCTTTCATCCTCTGACCCTCTGACTGGTCACAAAGAGGCCACCTCCAGCCAGCGTAGCTGGATTGGTCCTACCACCTTCACCTTCTTCAGGGACGAGAGGCTAACTGCAAAATGCCAGTCAATCTCTATTAACTGTCCTTAGTTGGTCATTAATTACATTAATTAGCTACCTGTCACATGTGGGCAAATGGCCCTGCCACACCCTCATTCATAATTGCTGGTCATTCTGCCATCAGCTGGTGATTAAGCTGAATAATAACAATGGGCAGGGTTCTACAGGCTCGCTTGCCCCAAAACCATAAAGTCCTGCCTGAGGCCAACGGACCTTCCCAGTGTCTGCCCCTTGCCCACTCTGAAGTCAAGGAGGGCAGGGTGGTAAAATTTTGGTCATAATGTCATGCTAACACAAAGATTGATAGTTTAATGACTGCTCTCTTAGATCATGCCTGTAACCCCCGAATATACAATGTAAAGTATATGCTGAATTGATTTGTTATCTTTAGATGCTTTAGGATGATTTCCTTCTTCTATATCTCCTGAATCTATGTAGGCAGAGCCCTTGAAATAAATGTATTTTACTACCCTTGGGCCTATTTATGCCAGAGGTCATCACAATGAGCTCAACATGTATATTTGGACTGAATTCTGAAAATACAGATGCTATGTATAATTCAAAACATCTTTCCAATGATCTCTGGCATAGAATGATATGGAATGAAACAAGGACATTTGGCTCATCATGCCATCTACTATGTAAAGCTAAAGCACATGGGATTGCAGGGAATGTCTTGAGATGAATAGAAAGCTGGTTAGCAGATAGGAAGCAAGAATTGGCACAAATGGGTCATTTTCTGATAGGTAATCAGTGACAAGTGCGGTTGTGCAGGGATCTGTGCTAGGACCCCAACTGTTCACATTATATATTAATAATTTGGAAGAGGGAACTAAACGTATTATCTCAAAATTTGCAAATGATACAAAGTTGGGTGGGAGGGTGAGCTGTGAGGAGGATGTAGAGATGCTTCAGTGTGATTTGGACAGGATGAGTGTGTGGGCCAATGCATGGCAGATGCAATATAACGTGAATAAATGTGAGATTATTCACTTTGATAGTAATAATAGGAAGACAGATTACTATTTGAATGACTGTAAATTGAGAGGTGGATACTCAGTGACACCTTGCTGTCCTTGTGCATCAGTTACTGAAATTAATGCGCAGGTACAGCAGATGGTTAAAAAAAGTAAATGGTAACTTGGCCTTCATATCGAGAGGATTTGAGTATAGAGATAGGGATGCTGGTGAGACTACATCTGAAGTATTGTGAGCAGTTTTGGTGCTGTTATCTGAGGAAGGATGTCCTTGCTAGAGAGGAAGTACAGCGAAGGTTTACAAAACTGATCCCTGGGATGGCAGGTCTGTCTATGAGGACAGACTAAATCAGTTAAGATTATATTTACTGGAGTTTAGAAGAATGAGGGGGGATCTCATAGAAACTTATAAAATTCTAACAGGATTAGAGTGGGTAGATTCAGAAAGAATGTTCCTGATGGTGGGGGAGTCCAGAATGAGGGGTCATAATTTGAGGATAACATAGAACATTACAGCGCAGTACAGGCCCTTCGGGCCTCGATGTTGCGCCGACCAGTGG
Organism: Carcharhinus amblyrhynchos; assembly: GCF_965287045.1. NCBI lineage: Eukaryota > Metazoa > Chordata > Chondrichthyes > Carcharhiniformes > Carcharhinidae > Carcharhinus > Carcharhinus amblyrhynchos. The sequence goes on from NC_137327.1 coordinate 139,620,460, forward strand.
AACCAATCTAATGATTCCACCAAGATTGGTGGAACAGCAAATTGCGCGGAGGATGTGGAGAGTCTGCAGAAGGATCTAGATAGGCTGGGCGAATGGGCCAGGAACTGGCAAATAGAATTTAATGTTGGCAAGTGCGAGGTGGTCCACTTTGGTAGGAATAATGGTAGGAAGGACTATTACTTACGTGGCGAAAAACTGCAGCAGGCGACGGTGCAGAGGGACCTCGGGGTCCTTGTGCATGAGTCGCAAAAACCCAGCTTGCAGATGCAGCAGGTGGTCAGGAAGGCTAATGGGATGCTGGCCTTCATAGCGAGGGGGATTGAATATAAAAGTAGGGAGGTCTTGCTGCGGCTGTATAGGGCATTGGTGAGGCCGCAGCTGGAGTACTGTGTGCAGTTTTGGTCGCCGCACTTACGCAAGGATATTTTGGCATTGGAGGGAGTGCAGAGGACGTTTACTAGGCTGATACCGGAGTTGAGGGGGTTGAGCTATGCAGAGAGGCTGAATAAACTAGGCTTGTACTCGTTAGAGTTTAGAAGAACGAGGGGAGATCTCATTAAGACATATAAGATGATGAATGGGATAGAGGTGGAGAGACTCTTCCCGCTCAGAAAGGACAGTAGGACTAGGGGGCACAGCCTCAAGATAAAGGGGGGGGTGGTTTAGAATGGAGTTGAGGAGGAACTTCTTCACTCAAAGGGTGGTGAATCTCTGGAATTCTCTGCCCGTTGAAGTAGTGGAGGCTGCCTTGCTAAATATTTTTAAGACGCGGGTTGATGGGTTTTTGATAAGCGAGGGGATTAAGGGTTATGGGGAGAGGGCGGGAATGCGGAACTGAGCCAAGACAGATCAGCCATGGTCTTACTGAATGGCAGGGCAGGCTCGAAGGGCTAGATGGCCTACTCCTGCTCCTATTTCTTATGTTCTTATGTTCTTATGATCCTCTAACCTAAACTATTCCAATGTTATCCATATGCCTATCCACTGACCATTTGAACGTCCTTAAAGTTGGCGAGTCCACAACTGCTGCAGACAGGGCATTCCATGCCCTTACTACCCTCTGAATAAAGAACCTACCTCTGACATCCGTCCTATAATTACCACCCCTTAATTTAAAGCTATGTCCCCTCGTGTTAGCCATCACCATCCAAGGAAAAAGGGATAAAGGGTAAATCTTTTTGGAATGAGGTGAGGAGAAATTTCTTCACCCAACGAGTAGTGAATCAGTGGAATTCACTACCACAGAATGTAGTTGAGGTCAAAATGTTGTGTGATTTCAAGAAGAAATTACGTATAGCTCTTGGAGGTATATGGGGAGAAGATGAGATCAGGATATTGAATTTGATGATCAGCCTTGATCAAAATGAATGGTGCAGCAGACTCGAAGGGCCAAATGGCCTACTCCTGTTTCTAGTTTCTGTGCATCTCTGCCAGTTCTTTAAGAGTTATTTAATTAGCACATCTCCCTGCTCTTTCCCAATAACTCTGCAAATTTTTCCTCTTCATGTACATATCAGTTCCCTTCTGAAACTTATTATTGAAAACGATGTGTGTTAGCCATGGCTCTGTTGGTACCGCTGTTACCTCACTGTCAAAATGTTGTGAATTCATAGAACATAGAACATAGAAAAACTACAGCACAAACAAGCCCTTCGGCCCACAAGTTGCGCCGATCATATCTCTACCGACTCATCTTACCTATAACCCTCAATCCTATTAAATCTCACGTACTCATCCAGAAGTCTCTTAAGACCTTATCGAATCTGCCTCCACCACCACCGACGGCAGCCGATTCCACTCACCCACCACCCTCTGAGCGAAAAACTTACCCCTGACATCTTCTCTGTACCTACTCCCCCAGCACCCTAACCCTGTGTCTCTTGTAGTGACCATTTCAGCCCTCGGAAAAAGCCTCCGAGAATCCACCTGATCAATACCTCTCAACATCTTATACACCTCTATCAGGTCTCCTCTCATCCTTTGTCTCTCCAAGGAGAAAAGACCGAGCTCTCTCAACTTATCCTCACAAGGCATGCCACCCAACCCAGGCAACACCCTTGTAAATCTCCTCTGTACCCTTTCAATGGCTTCCACATCCTTCCTGTAATGAAGCAACCAGAACTGAGCACAGTACTCCAAGTGGGGTCTGACCAGGGTCTTATACAGCTGCAGCATTATCTTCCGACTCCTAAACTCAATTCCTCGATTGATGAAGGCCAGTACACCATATATCTTCTTAACCAAGTCCCACTCCCACTGTAAAAAAAGACAAAAGCAGTGTAAAAACCAAAAGCTGGTACTCTGGTGCAGTACTGAGGGAGCACCACACTGCCTGGTGGAGGTGCAGTCTTTAACCTTAAACAGATGTCCCATCTGCCCTCTCAGGTGGACATAAAAGGCTCCCTCTGCACTATTTCAAAGTTGAGAGGAAGAGTTTTCCCTGATGTGCTGGCCATTTAATATCCCAAAAACAGATTATCTTGTCATTATTACATTGCTTTTCTGGGAGATTGAGGTGTTTAAACTGGCTCCTGTTGATTCCTAAAGTACAACAGAGGCTTATACTTTCTTGGTTGTAAAGCACTTTGTGATGTCCTGTGGTCAAGAAAGGTGCGATATAAATGCAAGACTTTCTTTTTCTCTTTTCTATTTCCACCAGGCAGATTTGAAAAACCTCCTCATGTCCCTTTTAGTGCTTTTTCCAATTACCTTAAATCTGTATCCCTTGGATACCAGTCCTTCTGCTTGGAAACAGTTCTTTTCTCCACCTAAACACGTCATGATTCGGAAGACCTATGTTCAAATCTTGTTGCTCTATTTTTTTCAGTCTGTGTGGTTGTAGTTTGAAGCATAAAATGTACCATTACAATATTTATTGACTGCTCACAAGTGAGGCAATAGTGGTTTTAATAAAAAGGTAATGGCTCAAAAGTATGAAAGACAAGAAGTTGGAGTGGGAAAGAAGGTATTCTTGATGTGGCCATGGTGGAGGAGCTCTCCCAATCTTCACCATCAGCACTCAAAGTGTCCAAATCCTCACTGGCCAGCTGAATTGCTCCATTTTCAATGTCAGTCAGGCCCTTAAGTTTGGCCATTGCTCCACTGGTCTACGACATCTCCCTTTTGTTGTGTGCCAGCTTGTCCTGCATGAAGAGAGATGAGAGAATGAAAACAAGACACCTGCCAGGCCAGATGTGAGGGATGCATGGCAAGTGTGGATAGTGAGTGATGCAATGGACAGGATGAGAATATGACCCACTGCACAACTGAAGGTGTGTCTGAGAGAATGAGTAGTGGGGTCTGTTGAGCTGGCAGTGAATGAGATCCCTGTCGATGTGTGTTGGGGGTTTGTGAGTGTGGGAGTTGGGAGTGATAAGCAAGAGTGCCCTGGCAGAATGCAGAAGATCTTTCATCCTCTTTTGGCACTGGGTGACTGTCTTCTTTTGGAGTACATTGGCACTGACCAATGCAACCTCCGCCTCCTGTGCTGAATTGGTGTTCTTGCTTGGCGCTCTTTGGTCAGAACTGGGGTAAAGGACACCATGGTAGTCCTTCACTGCATCTGTAGGCACTTGAGGGAGGCGTTGCTAAATTTGGAAGCAACATGTTTCGTAGCTTTGACAGTTGTCAGTTCCTAGTGGCTTCCTATCATTCAGATTGTGCTAGCTCTGAGCAGGGGCGGTCTTTCAATGTGCTGCATAGGTTACTGAAGATTTGAGGGCATGGCAAGGCAGACGACTGAGCAGCCAATCCATCAGCAATCCAAAGCAAAACCATTGCCCTGGATTTTTTAAAACTACACCCTACGCAAAGTGAAATTCAGCCATTGCTATCAATAGATCAAATGTCAATTTCCCTGCCCAATGGTGACTTTGCTGATCTCAGGGAAAATTCCACCCATTGTCCGAGGATTCTAAAGCACTCCCTCTTGGACCAATTCTCCAGCCAAGCATTCATCTGCTATATCTTTTCATTTCTTTATGCACTTACAAGTGGTGCTGGGAGTAATCTGGTGATTACCATATAGAGCCATAGAAAATTTACAGCTCAGAAACAGGCCTTTTGGCCCTTCTTGGCTGTGCCAAACCATTTTTTTGCCTAGTCCCACTGACCTGCACTTGGACCATATCCCTCCACACCCCTCTCATCCATGAACCCGTCCAAGTTTTTCTTAAATGTTAAAAGTGAGCCCACATTTACCACTTCATCTGGCAGCTCATTCCACACTCCGTGTGAAGAAGCCCCCCCCCCCATATTCCCTTTAAACTTTTCCCCTTTCACACTTAACCCATGTCCTCTAGTTTTTTTCTCCCCTAGCCTCAATGGAAAAAGTCTGCTTGCATTCACTCTATCTATACCCCCATCATAATTTTATACACCTCTATCAAATCTGCCCTCATTCTTCTACGCTCCTGGGAATAAAGTCCTAGCCTATTCAACCTTTCTCTGTAACTCAGCTTCTCAAGTCCCGGCAACATCCTTGTAAACCTTCTCTGCACTCTTTCAACTTTATTAATATCCTTCCTGTAATTAGGTGACCAAAACTGCACACAATACTCTAAATGCGGTCTCACCAATGCCTTATACAACCTCACCATAACATTCCAACTCTTATACTCAATACTTTGATTTATAAAGGCCAATGTTCCAAAAGCACTCTTTACGACCCTATCTAGCTGTGACGCCACTTTTAGGGAATTATGTATCTGTAATCCCAGATCCCACTGTTCAATTACACTCTTTAGTGTCCTACCATTTACCTTGTATGTTCTACCTTGGTTTGTCCTTCCAAGGTGCAATACCTCACACTTGTCTGCATTAAACTCCATCTGCCATTTTTCAGCCCATTTTTCTAGTTGGTCCAAATGCTTCTGCAAGCTTTGAAAACCTTCCTCATTGTCCACTACACCTCCAATCTTTGTATCACCAGCAAATTTACTGATCCAATTTACCACATTATCATCCAGATCATTGATATAGATGACAAACAACAATGGACCCAGCACTGATCCCTATGGCACACCACTAGTCACAGGCCTCCACTCAGAGAAGCAATCCTCCACAACCACTCTCTGGCTTCTTCCATTGAGCCAATGTCTAATCCAATTTGTCCTTGTGTCCTTGTGCATGAGTCGCAAAAACCCAGCTTGCAGGTGCAGCAGGTGGTCAGGAAGGCGAATGGGATGCTGGCCTTCATAGCGAGGGGGATTGAATATAAAAGTAGGGAGGTCTTGCTGCAGCTGTATAGGGCATTGGTGAGGCCGCAGCTGGGGTACTGTGTGCAGTTTTGGGCGCCGCACCGGCGCAAAGATATTTTGGCCTTGGAGGGAGTGCAGAGGAGGTTTACTAGGCTGATACCGGAGTTGAGGGGGTTGAGCTATGAGGAGAGGCTGAATAAACTAGGCTTGTACTTGTTAGAGTTTAGAAGAATGAGGGGAGATCTCATTGAGACGTATAAGATGATGAATGGGATGGATAGGATAGAGGTGGAGAGACTCTTCCCGCTCAAAAAAGACAGTAGGACTAGGGGGCACAGCCTCAAGATAAAAGGGGGGCGGTTTAGAACGGAGTTGAGGAGGAACTTCTTCACTCAAAGGGTGGTGAATCTCTGGAATTCTCTGCCCGTTGAAGTGGTGGAGGCTGCCTCGCTAAATATTTTTAAGACGCGGGTTGATGGGTTTTTGATAAGAGAGGGGATTAAGGGTTATGGGGAGAGGGCGGGAAAGTGGAACTGAGCAGCGACAGATCAGCCATGATCTTATTGAATGGCGGGGCAGGCTCGAGGGGCTAGATGGCCTACTCCTGCTCTTATTTCTTATGTTCTTATGTTCCTATGTTCTTATTTCTTATAATTTACTACCTCCCCATGTATACCTAAGCGACTGAACCTTCCTAACTAACCTCCCATGCGGGACCTTGTCAAAGGCCTTACTGAAGTCCATGTAGTCAACATCCACCGCCTTCCCTTCATCTACTTTCCTGGTAACCCCTTCAAAAAACTGTAATAGATTGGTCAAACATGACCTACCACACACAAAGCCATGTTGCCTCTCCCTAATAAGTCCCTGTCTGTCCAAGTATTTGTAGATCCTATCTCTTAGTACTCCTACCAATAATTTACCTACTACTGACATCAAATTTACCAGCCTATAATTTCCCGGATTATTTTTTGAGCCTTTTTTAAACAACGGAACAACATGAGCTGTCCTCCAATCATCCAGCACCTCAACCGTGGATACTGACATTTTAAATATATCTGCCAGGGCCCCTGCAGTTTCAACACAATCTCCTTCAAGATCCAAGGGATCCCTGTCCAGACCTGGGGATTTATCTACTCTGATTTGCCTCAAGACAGCAAGCACCTCCTCCCCTTTAATATGTAAAGGTTCCATAACCTCCCTACTTGTTTGCCTTATTCCTGTAGACTCCATGCCAGTTTCCTTACTAAGTACAGATGTAAAAAACCCATTTAATATCTCCCCAATTTCTTTTCTTTTGGTTCCATACCTCTAAGACTTTCTGCCTATACATTTGCTTGCAGGACCTCATCCCTCCTTGCACCTATCTTATTGGTACATTGGTACATCCTCAGAGTGTTCTGCCGCTGCACAGAGGCATCTTGACCCTGGCATCAGGAAGGTAACATATCATCCTGGATTTATGTCCACCTAATCTCTCCAGACATTGCCTCCCCTCCCCTTTTACACACACCCCTCTGAATTAAGGCCTGTTTGAAAATGGGAGTAGGTTTGTTTTTTTTACAGGAAATAAACTGGAAGTTTATTGCTGTTGCTTTGGTCTCAATAGCAGCCCGTGTGCAAACCTATCTTGTTTGTTATCTAGATCAGCTCTCAACATCCCACACCCCTTTCTACCAGTTCCGTTTAAATGCATGTTCCTCCAGTATGCTGATGCAAGATAACTGAAAAATAAGTTGGCACAGGGTGGCTCATGATTTTGGTGCTAATTAAATGTCTGAAACATTATCTCTCACCACACAGCACTTTTCTGTAATATTCTCACACAACTTGTTTTGCTTAGTTTTTTTTAGTGAGTTGGTTAGAAATTCCTATGGATTAACCAAACATCAAGAACACGTTTTTAAAAACAGAAGCACATTCTTTTTTCACTCATTTCTGTCTCATGATGACAATACATCTGTTATTAAGGTTTCATGAGGTTTTTATAAATTTCTCCATCAATAAAACAGACATCTGGCATTAAACCATGACTTCATCACCTTCCCTTCCTTTTTAAAAATATATTTTTTCATGGAATGTTATCATCGCTGGTAAGTGGACATCATCCCTAATTACTTTCGAACCAATTGGCTTGCCAGGCAATTTCAGAGGACATTTAAGAGTCAACCACATTGCTGTGGCTCTGGAATCACATGTAGGCCAGACCAGATATGATGGCAGATTTCCTTCCCTAAAGGACATTAATGAACCAGATGGGATTTTACAGTAATCAATGATAGTTTCATGGTCAACATTACTGATGACTAGTTTGAAGTTGCAGGTTTATTAATTAAATTCAGATTCTACCACCCAGAGCATTTTCCTGGTGCTTTGGTTTACCAGTAAAGTAACAATATCTCTATGCCACCATCTTCCCTAGCTCTTGTCCCACCTGATGTCTGGTTTGGCATTGATAAAAGGTGACACCCTGCTCAGCTGGGTCTTATGTTGAAAGTAAAATTATCCACCTTTTTCAACCAAAGACTTATTTTTATTTTGATGTCGAAGGAAATGTTATTCATGAAAAATGTTGGGGATGACACCAAGAATTGTACACAAAGAGTATTTCCAATCCTGTAGAACAAGGCATTCTTTAACACAAGTCAAACAAAATAAATGACAATTTTTCACAGTAAACAAATCAGGAAGCAACATTATCGCAGCTATGCAGATGGTATCACAGAGGCCAGTTACTCCAGAAGTATATGAATCTAAAAAGAATATGCTGAAAACCACTTATGCTTTGTTTGGAGTGTGGGATTACAATAAATGCAGGCCACTGCTCTAGTGTAGTACTGAGGGAATGCAGCACTATTGAAGGTACCATCTCTGGGATGATGGTCCATTGTTCTCTTAAATAGGTGTGAACTATTTAAATCATAGAATTCCTACAGTGCAGCAGGAAGCCATTAGGCCGATAGAGTCTGCATCAACTCTGCAACAAGCAATTTATTCAGGCCCTATCCCCATAACTCTATATATTTACCCCGTTAATCCCGCAAACCTACACTAGGGACACTAAAGGGCCAGTCAACCTAATCTGCACTTCTTTGGACTGTGGGAAGAAACCGGAGCACCCTGAGGAAACCAGGAAGACATGGGGAGAATATGCAAACTCCACACAGTCACCCAAAGCTGGAATTGAACCTGAGTTCTTGCCATTGTGTCACTTGAACACAGAAACGTTCCCCTGTGTCTTGACCAATATTTATCCCACAACCAATATCGACAAAATAGATTATCCAGTCCTCCACTGATGTATGTGGGACCAAATAGACTGCCATTTTCCTACATTGAAACAGTTCACTTTAGAAGTATTTCATTGATTGTAAAGTGTTTTGAGATGACGATTGCACATTTTTCTTTTCTTTCACAGAAGTAAAATTAAGTTTGCCTGAAGCTGATGGTCTGATAAGCCTGCAGACATCCATTAAGATTATTATATAAAAACAGAAGTTATGGATCATGCTGCAGTTCACATAGCTGTTGACATTACATTTTTTCAAATTTTTTTTACATCTAATATTAATAATAATAATAATAGTTGGAGTACTGTGCGCAGTTCTGGTCGCCTCACTATAGGAAGGACGTGAAAGCTATTGAAAGGGTACAGAGGAGATTTACAAGGATGTTGCCTGGATTGGGAGGCATGCCTTATGAAGATAGGTTGAGGGAGCTGGGACTCTTCTCCCTGGAGAGACGAAGGTTGAGAGGCGACTTGATAGAGGTTTCTAAGATGTTGAGGGGAATAGATAGGGTGGATTCTCAGAGGCTATTTCCCCGGGCTGAAATGGTCGCTACGAGAGGACACAGATTTAAGGTGCAGGGAAGCAAGTACAGAGGAGATGTTAGGGGTAAGTTTTTCACTCAGAGGGTGGTGAGTGAATGGAATCGGCTGCCGTCGGTGGTGGTGGAGGCGAACTAGCTGGGGTCTTTTAAAAGACTTCTGGATGAGTATATGGGATCTAATGGGATTGGGGGTTATAGATAGGTCTATAGCTTAGTAGGTATAGATGTGATCGGCGCAACTTGTGGGCCGAACGGCCTGTTTGTGCTGTAGTGTTCTATATTCTAATTTAGAAAAGGGCAATGTAGCCAAGTATTGGTGATCTACCGTTCTGGATCTATGTGATTCTCAGGATAATTTTGACCTTTTTTGATGAAACTATTCTGAATCGAAAACTCCCCTCGTCAGCTTTGAAAGTGATACTTGCAGGAGTTTTCTTTCATTTGTATAGCTGAAGGTACATTAAGTTCCTCATTGTGCATCAGTTTGAAGATTCTTCCTCAATTTCAGACATCTGCAGGGCCTGGAATTTCCTATTCCCTCACCATGGACATTCCGAAAGTGTGGCAAGAATCCCATCCACCCACGTATACAGGGCTTCTGACACATTTCCAGTGAAACTAGAATATCAGACAAGGATCCATCCAGAGAAAATTTACTGCTGCATATTAAGATTTTCCTCTACCATACAAATTTCTGACAATTCCATCATACCGAGAGACTGCCTTAGAAGAAGAAAGAAAATAAGAGGAAGGTGGTTCAACATTCAGTGATGGTGTTGCCATTGAATGTGACAAAAATCCTCAATATTGGGAAGTTGTACCTTAGTATCAATAACCAATGTACTTCAAGAGTAAATTATTGTATCCAAAAGACTTGGAGGTGTTTTTGATAGATTTGCCATGCAGCGCGCTTAGGCCATAATGGGATTGGCCCGTCCAGTTCTTGAGATATATCAACTCTATGTGGCAAAATAGATCAGCTGCCTTCATAGCAGTGGTTCACTTTTGAAGACAGTTCCTCATGGTTGCATACAGGGTACTCATCTTGGAAAGAAGCCTGCAGTGGAACAGCAGTTATGGATAGCTGCTTTAAAAAGAAAGCAAAGTGGCTCACTGACCTTCACCCTGACCCACCAACCCTCAGCCCTGACTTGGGAGCATCTTCAAAAATCCAGAAATGATTTAGTCCCACTGAAAGCAGTTGAGGCCAAAACAATGTATGTTTTCAAGTAGGAGTCAGACATAGTTCTTGAAGTGAAGGGAATCAAAGGGTATGGGGAGAAGATGGGATCAGGCTACTGAGTTGGATGATCAGCCACGATCATTACAAATAGCAGAACAGGATCAAAGGGCCCTACTCCTACTTTCTATGTTTCTATACTTCTTTGTAACTTGCAATTATATTGCATACTTATATGTACAGTAGTATAGTGGATAGCACTGCTGTCTCACAATATCAGGCACCAGGCTTGGGTGATTGTGTAAAGTTTGCAAGTTGTTCCCATGTAGAAACATAGAAACATAGAAACATAGAACATTACAGCGCAGAACAGGCCCTTCGGCCCACGATGTTGCGCCGACCAGTTACAAAAACAATGACCCACTAGCCTATACCAATCCCTTTTCGTCCATAAACCTATCCATAGATCTCTTAAACGCCCCCAAACTAGGCGCATTTACAACTGCAGCAGGCAGGGCATTCCAATCCCTCACCACCCGCTGAGTAAAGAACCTACCCCTGACATCCGTCCTGTAGCTACCCCCCCTTAATTTAAAGCCATGCCCCCTCGTGCTAGCTTTCTCCATCCGAGGAAAAAGGCTATCACTATCCACCCTATCTAAACCTCTAATCATCTTATATGTTTCAATAAGATCCCCTCTTAGCCGCCTTCTTTCCAACGAAAACAACCCTAAATCCCTCAGTCTCTCCTCATAGGACCTCCCCACCATACCGGGCAACATCCTAGTAAACCTCCTCTGCACCCTCTCCAAAGCCTCCACATCCTTCCTGTAATGTGGGGACCAGAACTGCACACAGTACTCCAAGTGCGGCCGCACCAGAGTAGTGTACAGTTGCAACATTACGCAGCGACTCCTAAATTCAATCCCCCTACCAATAAACGCCAAGACACCGTACGCCTTCTTAACAACCTTATCTACTTGATTCCCAACTTTCAGGGATCTATGTACACATACACCTAGATCCCTCTGTTCATCCACACTATTCAAAGTCCTCCCGTTAGCCCTATACTCGACACATCTGTTGCTCCTACCAAAGTGAATTACCTCGCACTTCTCCGCATTAAATTCCATCCGCCACCTCTCGGCCCAGCTCTGCAACCTATCTAAGTCTCCCTGCAGACTATGACACCCTTCCTCACAATCTACCACACCTCCGACTTTGGTGTCATCAGCAAATTTACTAATCCACCCAACTATACCCTCATCCAGATCATTAATAAAGATTACAAACAACAGTGGCCCCAAAACAGATCCCTGAGGCACACCACTCGTAACCGAACTCCATGATGAATATTTACCATCCACCACCACCCTCTGTCTCCTATCTGCTAGCCAATTCCTGATCCAACTCCCTAGATTACCCACAATCCCATACATCTGCATTTTCTGCAGAAGCCTACCATGGTGAACCTTATCGAACGCCTTACTAAAATCCATATATACCACGTCAACTGCCTTGCCCCCATCCACCTCTTTGGTCACCTTGTCTTTGTGAATTTCCTCTAGGTGCTCCAGTTTCCTCCCCAGTCCAAAGGTATGCAGGTTAAATGGACTGGTCATGCTAAATTCCTCCTTAGTGTCCAAAGATGTGGAGATTGAGTGGATTAGCCATGGGTTGTGAGGATAAAATGAGAGCGTGGGCTTAGGTAGAGTGCTTTTTCAGAGAACTGGTACAGACTCGATGGCTGAAAAGCCTCTTTCTGCACTGTAGGGATTCAGTAATATAGTGTCTTGAAAACAATAAAACATTCCAAGATGCTTCACAGGAGCATTATAAATCAAAATATGACAGTGAGCCATGTAAGGAGATATCAGGGCAGAGGAGAAAAAGCTTGGGCAAAGTAGGTTTAAGGAGTGTGTTGAAGGAGAAAAACAAAAATAGAAAAGCAGAGAGATATAGGGTTCAGCAGCAGATTAGTGAGGTGGGGTGCAGTCCAGTGATGTTACAAAGGTGAAAATACGCAGCCTTAGCAATAGTGCACTTTTGTAGTCATAGGCTCATCCTGGGATCAAATATGATACTAAAGTTACATGCAGCCTGGTTCTGCCTCAGTTATCAGAGAAAGGATGAAATCAGGTGCTAGGAAGCAGAATTTCTGATGGAAACAAAAGGTAAAGGCCGGGATTTTCCAGCCCTTCCCACCAGCGATGACCCATTGCGGCACAGCCAGTGAACAGCACCAATGACCACCTTGGATTTCTTTATTGTATTGAATGTGCTAAATAATTACAAGTTACATAGAAAATAGGAGTAGGCCATTCAGCCCTTCAAACCTGCTCCACCATTCATTATGATCATGACTGTTCATCCAACTCAACAGCCTGATCACGGCTTCCCCCCATATCCTTTAATCAGCAGGATGAGAAGGCCCCAACCCACCCCCATGGCCAATGGTGTGCTGCGTCCGCCGCTGGAAAATTCCGGCCAGTGGCTTCCCACTATGTAATCGGACAAAATTTCTGCTTAAACCAGTTCTGGATAGAAGTAGTCTGACAATTTGGAGACAGTGGAGGGGTTGAGAAAGATTGTGGTGAGGTACCACAGGACATTATACATATGGAAACTGACATTTTCAGATGATGTCGAGGGACAGCATGTAGATGAGAAACTGGAGAGGACTGAGGATCAATTCTCCTCAGGCAGAATCAAGATCAAGGGTGACTTGCTTCCATGCTTGATTGATGGGTTCCGCGATGGCTGATAAAGCCATTTGTAGGGCAGGTGGTTCTTAAAGGGTCAAGTAGATGAACATTTTGGAGGTTTGTGCACTCTCTCCGATGCCTCATCGTTTCCTCTGTGTTTTCTCAGTGAAGTCTTTTGATGTGCTCGATGTCTTCCCAACATACCTTTCTTAATAGAACATAGAACAGTACAGCACAGTACAGGCCCTTCGGCCCTCGATGTTGTGCCGAGCTATGTCTGAATCAAGCTATCCCACTCCCTATCATTCTGGTGTGCATATTGGTGCCTATCCAATAACTGCTTGGAAGTTCCTAAAGTGTCCAACTCCACTATCACAGCAGGCAGTGCATTCCACACTCCAACCAATCTCTGAGTAAAGAATCTACCTCAGACATCCCTCTTATATCTCCCACCGTGAACCTTATAGTTATGCCCCCTAATAACAGCTACATCCATCCAAGGAAATAGTCTCTGCACGTCCACTCTACCTATTCCCCTCATCATCTTATAAACCTCTATTAAGTCAACTCTTATCCTCCTCCGCTCTAAAGAAAAAAACCCCAGCTCCCTCAACCTTTCCTCAAAAGACCTACCTTCCAAACCAGGCAGCATCCTGGTAAATCTCCTCTGCGCTATCTCTAATGCTTCCACATCTTCATTTTGGTTGGTCACTCTTGTGAGTCAGCAGAGACGTTGACTTCTTCATGGATGCTTTAAGGACTTCCCTCAGGTGTTTCAGCTATCTTCCTCTGACTGAGTAAAGCAGTTGCTTTGAGATCTTTCGTGGACACCAGATGTGTGAGAATGGGAATTTTAAGGTGGAATCCAGCACCAACTAGGCATAAAGCTTTGTGCCGTGATTGGAGTCTATTCTTTCCAATTTGGAAAGGGTGGTCAATTCCAACTGCAATCCTATGGGCCCAAACTACAATGCAGAGTCCAACGGCCAATGTCTCAGCTTCCATTGTAGCACAGATAGCATTCACAGGACATTTGAATGTAGATACAGCACAAGATCAGACTGCTGCCATCACAATTCTGGATACCAGTATTCAAAGGGTCCCAAGGCATCACATAATCTACTGGCTAACAAATGTGCCCAAAGATGTGTGGGTCCCAAGGCATCACATAATCTATTGGCTAACAAATGTGCCCAAAGATGTGTGGGCTAGGTTGATTGGCCGTGCTAAAATTGCCCCTTAGCGAATTGAGATGCACAGATTAGAGGGATTAATGGGTAAATATGTAAGAATATGGGGGTCAGGCCTGGGTGGATTGTGGTCGGTACAGACTCGATGGGCCAAATGGCCTCTTTCTGCACTGTAGGGATTCTAAATCTACTCCACAAAGATCTTCTGCAAATCTGTTCTCCTGCTAAAAATCTTTCTACCCCTCTTCCTCCTCACTTTATTAACAGGTTCTCCTGCCTTTCATGCCAGTCGCTCAATCTCCCATTCATGTCAAGAGAAAGCTTTGCTCAGCCACCCATGTCTAGGAGCAGCTGGTTTGTGCAGAAGCCTGGCACAGTGAGATCAACTTTAGCTTGTGTTACACCACTTCCTGTCAATATTTGCAACTTGAAGTGACCACAGAAAGCACCAAACACTTGTAAATGTTCAGTTGTGTAAGGTTCACAGAGGGTGTCATCTGAAGCATGGAGCCCCAAAATGGCACTGCTGGTGTCAAATTGGCTTTGCATACTGATTAACATCACGATCTATTTGATTTGCAAACTTCCAACCAACATTAGTTACTACTTCCCCTCACCAATATAGCAATTTAGTCCAAAGATGTGCAGGTTAGGTTGATTGGCCACGATTAATTGACTCTAGTTTCTGGAGGATTAGCAGGGTCAATATGTGAGATTACAGGGATAGGATGGGATAGTTTTCTGTGCAGCCTTGATGGGCTGAATAGCCTCCTTCTGTACTGTAGGGATTCTACGATTTGGTCCAATTTACGGCAGAAGTGTGTGCAGATGCAGTGAACACCATATTGGTCCCCAAATGACTACCCAGCCCAATTTTAAACCCAAGGTATTTGAAATAAGATATAATCTATGTTTATGAATTTGGCCCAAGCTTAATTTATTTCAACCAAAACAATGTTTAGTTTGCCTGAAAGTTTGAACAATGAACAAATGCGTTAAACTGTGGGAGCGAATTTCCAGAGATTCTGCTGCTAACTATTGTAACTTTAATAGAGGAGCTGCAGAAATCTGCTTCATGACTCTGTTACTTCTGGACTTGACCATTCCAATGCTGTCCTGGCCAGCCTCCCAGTTTGAATCCTTCTTAAGCTTAAACTCATCAAAAACTCTACTGATCATATTCTAAATTGCACAGTTTCAGTTCACCTGATACTCATGTGTTCACTTACCTATATCAGCTCCCAGTCTGGCAACAACTCAACTTTAAAATTTTCATCTTTGTTTTTAAAAGCTCCAATAATTTGCAGACCACCCACCCAGCCACCATCCCATCTGTGCAACCTTTTTTAGCCTCTGCTAAGACTTCTGCATTCCTCCAATTCTGGCCTCTTATGCATTCCAAAATCCCTTTGATACAGTTGCGAAGGTCCTAAAGTTCTGGAGTGCCCTTCTTAAACCTCTCCAATTCTCTCTTCCATAAACCTCTCCTTGAAGAATCCATTTGGTCAAGCTTTGTCCATATCACAAAACCTCCTTATGTGGTTTAGTGCCAATTTTTGTCTGATTATGCTCATGTGAGGCACTTTGAGACATTTTACGACAATTAAGCCAAAATAATTGTTTTATTTCTGAGACATGTTTGCTCATGATATGAAGGATGAGGAGGAAAATCCCAAGGGAAATTCACCCGACTTAATTTTACAGTTAAGCGATCAATTAAGCTGAAGTATCAATACATAGAGTGAACTCTTCATAAGATAAAGTGACATAGACTAACTAGTTAAAATAGATTATAAGAAAGAAATGTGTATCTGTATAAAAGATATATAGTTTACATATCAACTCCAATGTGCCAACTCTGACATCATACAGGGAAATAGTAGGACACCAAGATCCCAAAGCACTGACTAAGGTCATGGCTTGCCAGGCAGCACTGATCTCCAGGCTCAGAGACAAGGACAACCTACAGTAAGCTCCTCAAAACAGTGGAGAAGTAGCAGCAGCAGTGCTTCCAAATCCTGTAGTACAATAGGCAGTCCAATAGCAAACTTATCCACCATTGAGGCACTAAACACTCAAAAACAGTTTCACTGGGCAGGACATGTTGTTCATGTACCAACATCAGATTCCCAAAGCAACTAATCTACTCAGGACTTGATTGTGGCAGAAGACGCCAAGGACGACACCAGTAAAGATGTAGGGATGTCCTCTAAACATCCCTACCGACTCATGGAAGACTACAGTTTGTGACTAACTAAATTGGAAAATATTCATTTGGGAAGATATGGAGCACATTGTCATACTTCTTCAGTAACATGCAGTGACAAAGTTGAGGGTCGGAAAGAACACACAAACATCCCAACAACTTATCTACCTGACCCTCCAAACACCACTTGTCCCATATGTGGCGGGGTCTGGGGATTGTGCATGAGACTTAACATCTCAGAACCAATCAAATTTTGTGAAATTACATCATCCAATTGAGGCATAGATTACAAAAGCAGGGAAGTCATGTTGGCATTGTATAGAACTTTGGTGAGGTCACAGCTAGAGTACTATGTGTAGTTCTGGTCGCCACATTACAGGAAAGATGTGATTGCACTGGAGAAGGTGCAGAGAAGATGTTGCCTAGGATGGAACATTTATGTTATGAAGATAAGTTGGATTAGCTTGGTTTGTTTTCATTAGAGCAGAGAAGACTGAGGACCTACCTGATGAAGATGCACAAGATTATGAGAATCATGGACTGAGTGGATAAGAAACAGCTGTTCCCCTTCATTGAAGGATCAGCCACAAGGGGATATAGGTTCAAGGTGAGGAGCCAGGAGGCTTAAAGCAAGATGTAAGGAAAAACATTTTTACCCAGAGAGTGGCGATGGTCTGCAATGCACTGCCTGGGAGGGTGGTGGAGGTAAGTTGCCTCACATCCTTTAAAAAGCTGGATGAGCACTTGAAATGTCATAACATTCAAGGTTATGAGCTAAGTGCTGGGAAATGGGATTAGGTGGGAGGGCAGGTGTTTCCCATATGTCAGTGTAGTTTGATGAACCAAAAACCCTCTTTTGCACTGTTTGGTTCTATGCTCCTCAATCATGAGGGATTGTCTAAGAAGTGTGAAATGCACATACGCACATATAAGTACACACACGAGATGCAGACAGGAATAGAAAGAAAGTGAAACTGGCTGGAGAGGCAGTGAATGGCTGAATCAGAATGCAAGAGGTAGGATGGGAACAATTGAGGCTGCTCGAAAATGGCACCAGTTAGGTCATATGATCCTACATCACGTACAGCACAAAACAATATTAATACAGATGCACCATACTAAACACAAGTAATGTCATCATTAAAAATACAACATTAAATTGAAATGGCCTAAAATGGGGCAACTTAAATTGCAGACTTGCTGAATTTTACTCATGTATTAATGCTTCTGCCTCAATTTGGAACACAGCTACCTGACAGAGAATGATTTGATTTATTATTCTCATGTATTAACACAGTGAAAAGTATTGTTTCTTACGTGCTACACAGACAGAGCATATCATTCAAAGAATGTAGTGTTACAGTCATTAGCTAGATGTAGAGAAAGATCAACTTAATGCAAGGTAAGTCCATTCAAAAGTCTGACAGCAGCAGGGAAGAAGCTGTTCTTGAGTCAGTCGGTACGTTACCTCAGACTTTTGTACTCTTTTCCCGAAGGAAGCAGGTGGAAGACAGAATGTCTGGAGTGCATGGGGTCTTTAATTATGCTGCTTTTCTGAGGCAGTGGGAAGTGTAGAGAGTCAATGGATGGGAAGCTGGTTTGTGTGATGGATTGGGCTGCATTTATAGTCTTTTCTAGTTTCTTGTGGTCTTGGGCAGAGCAGGAGCCATACCAAGCTGTGATACAACCAGAAAGAATGCTTCCTATGGTGTATCTGTAAAAGTTGGCGAGAGTCGTAGCTGACATACTAAATTTCCTTAGTCTTCTGAGAAAGTAGGTGGGCTTTCTTAACTATAGTGTGAATGAAACATGTTATTGATCCAATGTGTTCAGTAACCTTCAGGCTCAATCAAAATGCTTTGGTTGGATGATACCAAAACATCTCACTTCAGCTAATTTTTCCTTTTAACATCCTGATGAATTACCAGACTGTCAATTTCATAACCTGATAGTTTATCTGCAGATAATGTCCATTAAAGAAAGCAGACTATCTAAACCTGTTTTTACAGTGAGAATGAGCAAGATTGTCTCAAGTCTTGCAGAGATTTGTTTCCATAATGTTATGTTGCCTGGAAAGAGGTATTAAAGCTTGTGATTACCTGTGATCACCACAACAGACGTCTCATTAACGCTTGTAATAATGCTCACTGCTGTGATTTAATTTCACAATGTCATTTAAGAATAAACAAATGTTGAGGGTCCAGCAGAATGGAGTTAATGTTTACTGTTACCATGGGGAGGTTGTGACAAAAGTATATGCAGAATAAAACCGATCAGCTTTAACTGTGTTTATTTAAAATAAACCACATTTTGACACCACTGTGTGATCTGATAACGGGTTTAGTGATCTGAGACATCACGAATGTATAAATTGCAGGGCTGGAACAGACTGTCAGCGCCGGGGATATGTTTTGAGTGGGGTTTATAATTTTAAAGGCTGGGACGTCTTTGCCAATGCGCGGAGGGTGTGTTTATTTTTCTTACAGCGAGACCGCATGAAAACATATGACGTGATTGCTACCTCACCCTCCCAAGTACATCTGCGAATAAAGCGACTCCAGCTCAGCGGCGCTGCCAGCCACAAACCGCCATTTCCCCAGGACAGTGCGGACTGTGACCTTTCACCTTTGCTTGGCTGTTGGTCAGGTTGGAAGAGCGGAGAGGCGGCAGCGAGTCGGCTCGCGGAGGGGGCGGCAGGGAGTCTGCGCGGCGGCTCGCGGAGCGGGACGGCAGGGAGTCTGCGCGGCTGCGGTTCGCGGAGGGGGCGGTAGGGAGTCTGCTCGCGGAGGGGGCGGCAGGGAGTCTGCGCGCGGCGGCTCGCGGAGGGGGCGGCAGGGAGTCTGCGCGGCGGCTCGCGGAGCGGGGCGGCAGGGAGTCTGCGCGGCGGCTCGCGGAGCGGGGCGGCAGGGAGTCTGCGCGGCTGCGGTTCGCGGAGGGGGCGGCAGGGAGTCTGCGCGGCTGCGGTTCGCGGAGGGGGCGGCAGGGAGTCTGCTCGCGGAGGGGGCGGCAGGGAGTCTGCGCGGCGGCTCGCGGAGCGGGGCGGCAGGGAGTCTGCGCGGCGGCGGCTCGTGGAGTGGGGTGGCAGGGAGTTTGCGCGCGGTGGTTCCGGGACAGCAGCAGCCGTTAGAGAGAGTGCGTCACAGCGGCCCAGAGTCAGCCCAGGACAAAACCACCATCACAGGCCGACATGGTCAAGATCGGATTCAACTCACCCGCCGCCCCGAAGGATGGGAAAGGGGCTCTGCTAGTCTCCGAGCCGGTAAGTGGGAGCGAGAGGGAAGACGATGGGGAGCCGTTCGAGAGAGCAGCTGATCCCCGGATTAGGCTGCGCCCTGGGTCTGTGTGTGTGTGTGTGTGTGTCAGAGCCCTGTGTGTGTGTGTGTGTCAGAGCCCTGTGTGTGTGTGTGTGTCAGAGCCCTGTGTGTGTGTGTGTGTGTGTGTGTGTGTGTCAGAGCCCTGTGTGTGTGTGTGTGTGTGTGTCAGAGCCCTGTGTGTGTGTGTGTGTGTCAGAGCCCTGTGTGTGTGTGTGTGTGTGTGTGTGTGTCAGAGCCCTGTGTGTGTGTGTGTGTGTGTGTGTGTCAGAGCCCTGTGTGTGTGTGTGTGTGTGTGTGTCAGAGCCCTGTGTGTGTGTGTGTGTGTGTGTGTCAGAGCCCTGTGTGTGTGTGTGTGTGTGTGTGTCAGAGCCCTGTGTGTGTGTGTGTGTGTGTGTGTCAGAGCCCTGTGTGTGTGTGTGTGTGTCAGAGCCCTGTGTGTGTGTGTGTGTGTGTGTGTCAGAGCCCTGTGTGTGTGTGTGTGTGTCAGAGCCCTGTGTGTGTGTGTGTGTGTGTCAGAGCCCTGTGTGTGTGTGTGTGTGTCAGAGCCCTGTGTGTGTGTGTGTGTGTCAGAGCCCTGTGTGTGTGTGTGTGTGTGTGTGTGTGTCAGAGCCCTGTGTGTGTGTGTGTGTGTGTGTGTGTCAGAGCCCTGTGTGTGTGTGTGTGTGTGTGTGTGTGTCAGAGCCCTGGGTCTGTGTGTGTGTGTGTGTGTGTGTGTCAGAGCCCTGGGTCTGTGTGTGTGTGTGTGTGTGTGTCAGAGCCCTGGGTCTGTGTGTGTGTGTGTGTGTGTCAGAGCCCTGGGTCTGTGTGTGTGTGTGTCAGAGCCCTGGGTCTGTGTGTGTGTGTGTGTGTGTGTGTCAGAGCCCTGGGTCTGTGTGTGTGTGTGTGTGTGTGTGTCAGAGCCCTGGGTCTGTGTGTGTGTGTGTGTGTGTCAGAGCCCTGGGTCTGTGTGTGTGTGTGTGTGTGTGTGTCAGAGCCCTGGGTCTGTGTGTGTGTGTGTGTGTGTGTGTGTCAGAGCCCTGGGTCTGTGTGTGTGTGTGTGTGTGTGTGTGTGTGTGTCAGAGCCCGATTTTTAAAATGTTTTTTCCACATCATACACAGGATGTAGTATTAGTTGTAGCTTGGGTGTAGGGAAAGATCAATGTAATGTGAGGTCCGTTCAAAAGTCTGACAGCAGCAGGGAAGAAGCTGTTTTTGAGTCAGTTTGTACGTGACCTCAGACTTTTGTATCTTTTTCCTGAAAGAAGAAGGTAAATGAGAGAATGTCAGGGGTTGCATGGGGTCCTTAATTATGCTGGCCGCTTTGTTGAGGCAACAGGAAGTGTAGACAGAGTCAATGGATGGGAGGATGGTTTGAGTGATGGATTGGGCTACATTCACGACCTTTTGTAGTTCCTGTGGTCTTGAGCAGAGCAGGAGCCCATACCAAGCTGTGATACAACCAGAAAGAATGCTTTCTATGATGCACCTCTAAAAGTTGGTGAGTCGTAGCTGACATGCCAAATTTCCTTAGTCTTCTGAGAAAGTAGAGGTGCTGATGGGCTTTAAGTATAGCATCGGCGAGGGGGGACCAGTACAAATTGCTGGTGATCTGGACACATAAAATCACGAAGCTGTTTACAATTTCTACTTCGTCCCCATTGATGTAGACAGGGGCATGTTCTGCACTAGAATTTCTGAAGTCGATGACGATCTCCTTCGTTTTATTGGTATTGAAGGAGAGATTATTATTGCCACACCAGTTCACCAGATTCTCTATCTCATTCCTGTTCTCTGTCTCATCATTGTTTGAGATATGACACACTATGGTGGTGTCATCAGCAAACTTAAAAATCGAGTTGGAGGGGAATTTGGCCACAGTCATAAGTGTATAAGGAGTATAGTTAGGGGCTGAGAACACAGCACCAGTGGAGCACCAGTGTTGAGGGAGAGAGTCAGGAACAAGAGGGTGCTGCTGAGGGGAGGAAGGAGTGGGGAGGAAGTGGGGGGGAGCGGGGAGGAAGGAGGGGGGTCCCAAAGGTCTCAGCCTCTCAATCTGCACAACAGGTTTGAGGTTCTTGCTCCCAGCTTGGACAAGAATGAGGGCTGTAAGGTTGATTAGCAAACAGCCCACAGTACAGTGATGCAGACACAGGACAAAGGGGAAGAAGAGGAATGTAGTGGTAATTGTGGATAGTGTAGTTAGGGGTATAGACACTGTCTTTTGTCACAATGATAAAGAATACAGAAGGGTGTGTTGTCTGCCTGGTGCTCAGGTCCAGGATGTCTCATCTGAGCTGCAGAGGAACTTGGAGTGGGAGGGTGAGAATCCGCCTGTTGTGGTACATGTGGGCGCCAATGACATAGGCAAAGTGGGAACTAAGGATCTGCAGAGGGAGTATACAAAGCTGGGAATCAAATTAAAAAGCAGAACCGACAAGGTGGTTATCTCTGGATTATTACCTGAACCGCGTGCAGATGGGCATAGGATTAAAGAGATGAATGGGTGGCTCAGCGATTGGTGTGGGAGGAATGGGTTTGAATTTATGGGGCATTGGCACCAGTATTAGGGCAGGTGGGACTTGTTCAGATGGGATGGTCTTCGTCTGAACTGTGCTGGAAACGAGTCCTGGCGAATCGTATAACTAGGACTGTAGATAGGGCTTTAAACTAATTGCCGGTGGTGGTGTGTGCAGGGGGGTGGTGCCGGTGGTGGTGTGTGCAGGGGGGGGGGTGCCGGTAGTGGTGTGTGTGCAGTGGGGGGGGGGTGCAGGGGCGGGAGAAATTACAATATCTAAAGTAAAAGAGAGGGTACGGGCACAGGAAAATGTTGAGGATGTCCCAATAATAAAGGGAGTAGGGGGCATGAGAAAGGTTGGTAGCGTTCCTGCAAATAGGGTCCAGATAAAGGCTGGGATAAAGACACTTTACCTGAATGCACGTAGCATTCGGAACAAAGTGAATGAGCTGGTGGCGCAGATCAGCACAAATGGATATGATCTGGTGGCCATTACGGAAACGTGGTTGCAGGGTGACAGGGACTGGGAGCTGAATGTCCAGGGGTATCAAGTGTTTAGGAAGGATAGACAGGAGGAAAAAGGGGGTGGGGTAGCTCTGCTGTTTAAGGATAATATCAGGGTGGTAGTAAGGGAAGATATAGGCTCCAAAGAGCAGAACGTGGAATCGTTGTGGGTGGAGATAAGGAACAGTAAGTGGAGGAAGATGCTGGTGGGTGTGGCCTATAGGCCCCCAAATAATAACTTGGAGGTGGGGCGGGCTATGAACAAGCAAATAAATGATGCGTGCAGAAATGGAGCGGCAATAATTATGGGGGATTTCAGTCTGCATATTAATTGGTTGACCCAAGTCGGACGCGGTGGGCTTGAGCAAGAGTTCTTGGAATGCTGTCGGGATAGTTTCCTTGAACAGTGTGTGACGGAACCAACGAGGGAGCGAGCTATCTTATATCTGGTGTTGTGTAACAACAGTAAAAAGTCTGACAACACCAGGTTTTGGTCCAACCGATTTCGGTTGGACTAAAACCTGGTGTTGTCGGACTTTTTACTGTGTTTACCCCAGTCCAACGCCGGCACATCCACATTGTGTAACAAGGCAGGAAGAATGAGAGATCTTGTTGTGAGGGATCCTCTTGGGACGAGCGATCATTGGTTGAGTTTTTGATGCAGATGGAGGATGAGAAAGTAGGGTCCCAAACCTGTGTCCTCTGTTTGAACAGAGGGGAATACGATAGGATGAGAGAGGAATTGGCAAATGTAGATTGGGGACGCAGATTGGACGGTATGACTGCTGAGGAACAGTGGAGGATCTTTAAGGAGATCTTTTTCAGTGCTCAGCAGAAATATATTCCAATGGTAAAGAAGAAATGTAGGAGAAGGGATAACCAGCCGTGGTTATTGAAGGAAGTCAAGGAGAGTATTAAATTAAAAGCTGATGTGTTTAGAGTGGCTAAAAGTAGTGGGCGATTAGAAGATTGGGAGAGGTTTAAAAATCAACAAAGAATGACTAAGAAGTTGATAAAGAAAGGAAGGATAGACTATGAAGCTAAACTAGCACTAAATATAAAAAAGGACAGTAAGAGTTTTTACAAATATATAAAGAGGATGCTGGCTAGAGTGAATGTTGGACCCTTAGAGGATGAGAGGGGGGATTTAGTGGTGGGAGATGAGAAAATGGCGGAGGCCTTAAATAAGTTTTTTGCCTCGGTCTTCACGGAAAAGGAGCATAAGAAATAGGAGCAGAAGTAGGCCATCTAGCCCTTCGAGCCTGCCCCGCCATTCAGTAAGATCATGGCTGATCTGTCGTGGCTCAGTTCCACATTCCCGCCCTCTTCCCATAACCCTTAATCCCCTCTCTTATCAAAAACCCATCAACCCGCGTCTTAAAAATATTTAGCAAGGTAGCCTCCACCACTTCAACGGGCAGAGAATTCCAGAGATTCACCACCCTTTGAGTGAAGAAGTTCCTCCTCAACTCCATTCTAAACCGCTCCCCCCCCCCTTTATCTTGAGGCTGTGCCCCCTAGTCCTACTATCCTTTCTGAGTGGGAAGAGTCTCTTCACCTCTATCCTATCCATCCCATTCATCATCTTATATGTCTCAATGAGATCTCCCCTCATTCTTCTAAACTCTAACGAGTACAAGCCTAGTTTATTCAGCCTCTCCTCATAGCTCAACCCCCTAAACTCCGGCATCAGCCTAGTAAACCTCCTCTGCACTCCCTCCAAGGCCAAAATATCCTTGCGTAAGTGCGGCGCCCAAAACTGCACTCAGTATTCCAGCTGCGGCCTCACCAATGCCCTATACAGCCGCAGCAAGACCTCCCTACTTTTATATTCAATCCCCCTCGCAATGAAGGCCAGCATCCCATTCACCTTCCTGACAACCTGCTGCACCTGCAAGCTGGGTTTTTGCGACTCATGCACAAGGACCCCAAGGTCCCTCTGCACCGTCGCCTGCTGCAGTTTTTCACCACGTAAGTAATAGTTTGCAAATAGGACGCGAATAGTTTGCCGGATATTAAAGATAGAAGGATGGTAGGAGCTGAGGGCCTGAATGCGATTACTGTCACTAGAGAGGTAGTGCTTGATAGACTAATGGGACTGATGGTGGACAAGTCCCCAGAACTGAATGGAATGCATCCCAGGGTTCTGAAGGAAATGGCAGAGCTGATAGTAGATGCCTTAGTGATTATTTACCAAACTTCAGTGGATTCCGGGGAAATGCCAGAAGATTGGAAAACGGCTAATGTTATGCCGCTGTTCAAAAAAGGTAGCAGGCAAAAGGCAGGGAATTGTAGGCCGGTTAGTTTAACGTCTATAGTTGGAAAAATGCTTGAATCTGTCATCAAAGAAGAAATAGCGAGGCACCTAGAAAAGAATGGTTTGATAGAGCAGATGCAGCGCAGATTCGTTACGGGGAAGTCGTGTTTGACAAATTTATTGGATTTGTATGAGGATGTGAGTAGTGCGGTAGACAGGGGAGCCGGTGGATGTGGTGTTTCTCGACTTTCAAAAGGCATTTGATAAGGTGCCGCACAAAAGGTTGCTTCAGAACGTTAGGGGGCATGGAGTTGGGGGTAAGGTGTTAGCGTGGATTGAGGATTGGTTGTCTAATAGGAGGCAGAGAGTTGGTATAAATGGGTGCTACTCTGGCGGTTGGTGACTAGTGGAGTGCCGCAGGGATCGGTGCTGGGGCCTCAGCTATTTACCATTTATATAGATGATCTGGAGGAGGGGGCTGAGTGTAGGGTAACGAAATTTGCTGATGACACGAAGATGAGTGGAAAAGCAAATTGTGTGGAGGGTGTGAAAAGTCTGCAGAGGGATCTGGATAGGCTGAGCGAATGGGCGAGGACCTGGCAGATGGGGTACTATGTTAGCAAGTGTGAGGTTATCCACTTTGGCAGGAATAATCGTAGGAGGGATTACTATTTAAAGGGAGAAAAGCTGCAGCATGCTACGGTGCAGAGGGACCTGAGGGTCCTTGTGCATGAATCGCAAAAACCCAGTCTGCAGGTGCAGCAGGTGATCAAGAAGGCGAATGGGATGCTGGCCTTTATAGCGAGGGGGATAGAATATAAAAGTAGGGAGGTCTTGCTGCAACTGTACAGGGCACTGGTGAGGCCACAGCTGGAGTACTGTGTGCAGTTTTGGTCGCTGCACTTGCACAAGGATATTTTGGCCTTGGAGGGAGTGCAGAGGAGGTTCACTAGGCTGATACCAGAGATGAGGGGGTTAGACTATGAAGAGAGACTGAATAGACTGGGTCTGTACTCGGAGTTTAGAAGGATGAGGGGGGATCTTATAGAGACATATAAGATAATGAAAGGGATGGATAGGGTAGAGGTAGGGAGATTCTTCCCGCTCAGAAAGGACAGCAGGACTAGAGGGCACAGCCTCAAGATAAGGGGGGGTCAGTTTAGAACGGAGTTGAGGAGGAACGTCTTCACTCAGAGGGTGGTGAAACTCTGGAATTCTCTGCCAGTTGAAGTGGTGGAGGCTACCTCGCTAAATATATTTAAGACACGGGTAGATAGGTTTTTGACAGACAAGGGAATTAAGGGTTATGGGGAGAAAGCGGGAAACTGGAACTGATCCACTTCAGATCAGCCATGATCTTATTGAATGGTGGGGCAGGCTCGAAGGGCTAGATGGCCTATTCCTGCTCCTATTTCTTATGTTCTTAAGTATCATAGAGGTGTTGTTGACTATCCTTATTGACTGCGGTCGGTGGGTTAAGAAGTCTAGGATCCGGTTGCAGAGGGAGGAGCCAAGCCTGAGGTCACAGAGTTTGGAGATGCGTTTTCTAGGAATAATGGTGTTGAAGGATGAGTTGTAGTTAATTAATTGTAGTCTAACATAGGTGTCTATGCTATGTAGGTGTTCCAGGGTTGAGTGTAGGGCCAGGGAAGTGGTGTTCGCTACAGAGCTATTGCGGCGGTAGGCTAGTTGTAGCGGATCCAGGCAACCTGGGAGGCCAGAATTGATTCTTTCCATGACTAATCTTTCAAAGCAGTTCGTAATGGATGTCATATCCATTAGATGATAGTCATTTAAGACAACTGTGTGGTTTTTCTTTGGTACTGGAATGATGGTTATCTTAAAGCTGAGTGTGTGCCTGCATGTGGGCTCGCGCCCTCTCGTGTGTGTGTGTGTGTGTGTGTCATAACATAAGAACATAAGAAATAGGAGCAGAAGTAGGCCATCCAGCCCTTCGAGCCTGCCCCGCCATTCAATAAGATCATGGCTGATCTGTCGTGGCTCAATTCCACATTCCCGCCCTCTCCCCATAACCCTTAATCCCCTCGCTTATCAAAAACCCATCAACCCGCGTCTTAAAAATATTTAGCGAGGCAGCCTCCACTACCTCAACGGGCAGAGAATTCCAGAGATTCACCACCCTTTGAGTGGAGAAGTTCCTCCTCAACTCTGTTCTAAACCGCCCCCCTTTTATCTTGAGGCTGTGCCCCCTAGTCCTACTGTCCTTTCTGAGCGGGAAGAGTCTCTCCACCTCTCCTATCCATCCCATTCATCATCTTATACGTCTCAATGAGATCTCCCCTCATTCTTCTAAACTCTAACGAGTACAAGCCTAGTTTATTCAGCCTCTCCTCATAGTTCAACCCCCTCAACTCCGGTATCAGCCTAGTAAACCTCCTCTGCACTCCCTCCAAGGCCAAAATATCCTTGCGTAAGTGCAGCGACCAAAACTGCACACAGTACTCCAGCTGCGGCCTCACCAGTGCCCTATACAGCTGCAGCAAGACCTCCCTACTTTTATATTCAATCCCCCTCGCTATGAAGGCCAGCATCCCATTTGCCTTCCTGACCACCTGCTGCACCTGCAGGCTGGGTTTTTGCGACTCATGCACATGTTTCGTAGTCTTGAGTTCAACGTCACAATTTTGAGATCTCAAGCACCATGAAAACTAAATTGCATCAATGTTGAAGATATATTTGACAGTAAGAGCTTTGTCTTTCGTTTATTTGTAACAAGTGTATAATGTTAAAGGGAACAATGTGCTGCAACCTGCTGGCAACAAATCATCAAAGGTTTTCCCTTCATTATTATGTACAGGAAGGCATTAAACCATTTGTGGCAAGAGAGCACTCCCTTTCAGGCGAAAGTTACCATAGTTTTTAAAACAGTCACCAAACACGACAATTAAATTCAATTAATATTTGGCGATAGCCAGTTATTTTAATTTGCTGACATGAATTGCAAGAACAATACTGCCCCTCATTTTAAAAGATGTCAAACAACTACTGCTACTGAGGTGTGCAGGTTAGGAATTTAGCAGTGACATATTAACTTAATGACAACCGAAGTAGATAGTGGCAGAAGTGTGTAAGTGCACATTTCCGCAAATATACAGCACTGAATTTAGTTTATGTACAACTTACAAGACTTTGAGACACTCTTATGAATATGGACACCCAAATTTATTTCCCATTCATTTTCATATAAAATGGTTTCTGATGTTGAAGTACACACTGATCTCTGGTAATGGGTAGAAGTAGCTTCCACTTAGGGCTACGTTCCACTTTGCTAACTGATGGCTATTAGTCTGCAACAAATCCATATTAGGCTGTGTTCATTTTTAAACAGTGCCAAGCATTTTAGTATTTGGACTGAAAATTTCGACAATCTTAATTTTACCTTTTTAAGGACTGTTTTGCAGCAGAATTATTACAACTGCTGCTGTTGTAACTAGTGGAACAATCGTTCATTTTGTAAAATTTTCTCCCTGAATCCTGATGTCAACGTTATATAAGATATTTTTGGAGGTAAATTGCTCCACTTTGTTAAATGTATTTAAGTAACTTAATAAACCAACTCATTTGGCAGGATCCAGAAATTGCTGCAGCGGATGGAGGTGAGAGCTCCACAGGAAGATGTTTGTTTATGCTTCTTGGACTGGCTTTCATTCTATCTGGATTAATAATTGGAGGAGCCTGTCTGTATCGATTCATTGTGCCAAAGGTAATTTCTTTCTCATTATTTGTTATGCAATTTTGCAACGTGTAAAATTAATGAAACACTAGATTTTTCTGTAGGGGTGCCTACAAATATGTATCTGTGTAAGTTTTCCATAATATAGGATTTTTAGCTTCGGATTATTGCATATGAAGATGTTTTGTAATGTTTTCCCTCTTCCTTGTGTACTGCTCTTAATGAAACGTTTGTGTTCTTTTTGGAAAGACAATCTTATTAGAAGATTACCTGCACGTGTAACAACCAGCTGATGCTAACCTCTAGCAAGTGTTTAGTTTTAATGGCTATTACCAAGGAGTTGGTGATCTGGGGCAGGCTCGAAGGGCTAGATGGCCTACTCCTGTTCCTATTTCTTATGTTCTTATGTGTTACATTTGACCTCTGACTTGTGAAGTTGAGTAAATCCCAATTAATGAGAATGTGTGTTTCCCTATAGGTGATGACACTAACATATTTGATCATGGCTGGACAGCACATAACTTTTGTGGCAGTTTAAGTTGAGTGAAATGAGTGAAACAAATATGGTCTATTGTCTTATAGCCAATCGTTGATGTAACAGTGTGAAACAGATGTCTATGCTGTCTTTTCACAATATTTGTACTGTTAACTAATCAGTGAAATTTGAAATAATTGTTTTGTTGCACCTAATTCCCCTTGCAATGGACTTTTTGAAAAGGTGCATATCTCTAAGTCACCTGAGGGATAGGAATGAAAATCTGATTTTTTTTTTAGTGGAAGTTAATTAGACAAATATTGAGCCAATGCCATAGGTGCTTTTTGCTTTTCACTTTTCCCATTACAGTACGATACAGTACAGTTTTGAAAAGGAAATTGAATTTAAGAATTGAAATTTTTTAAAGTGCCTTTCTGAACTATGTGCCAAAATTACTTTGAAATAATTAGCTTGACCGATGGCTCAATTATCTTAGTGAACTACTTATTTTGGCTTGCATCAAGGACTGCAATGTAATGTGCATAATATTTTTACCGTTCTCTTGTCCAGCAGATCACATACAGGCTTGCGTTCTTAATGGCATAACTAAAGAATTGGTACATGCAAGCCCTTTACTGAGCCATTTTTGTTGGGTGCAAACAATGCATAATACAATGAGCAATGTTGCGCATGCAAGAGTGGTGTTAGCTAACCTCTGTCTTTTTCCACTTCTCAAGGGAGGTATATTGCTGCATTACAATCTTTTGGAAGTTGCACACGTATTTGCACAAGAAATTATATGGTTAAGTCTGCCTCTGCTCTTCTTTCAAAACTAGGTCAAACATTTTTGTGGGCATTTAAGTGGCATGTGTTAGGAATAAATGCAAGGAATTACTGAAATATTTGAAACTCTGAACATTTTGAATTTACATTAAGCCTTTGGTCAGCAAATAAATTTAAGAAAATAATCTGTAGTGTGTAGGTGGTCTTCAGGGGGCATGGAGTTGTGGGTAGGGTGTTAGCGTGGATAGAGGATTGGCTGTCAAATAGGAGGCAGAGAGTGGGGGTCAATGGGTGCTATTCGGATTGGCGTTTGGTGACTAGTGGAGTGCCCCAGGGGTCGGTGCTGGGGCCTCAGCTATTTGCCATTTATATAGATGATCTGGAGGAGGGAACCGAGTGTATGGTGTCGAAATTTGCTGATGACACCAAGATTGGTGGAACGGCAAATTGTGCGGAGGGTGTGGAGAGTCTGCAGAAGGATCTAGATAGGCTGGGCGAATGGGCCAGGAACTGGCAAATGGAATTTAATGTTGGCAAATGTGAGGTTGTCCACTTTGGTAGGAATAATGGTAGGAAGGACTATTACTTACGTGGCGAAAAACTGCAGCATGCGACGGTGCAGAGGGACCTCAGGGTCCTTGTGCATGAGTCGCAAAAACCCAGCCTGCAGGTGCAGCAGGTGGTCAGGAAGGCAAATGGGATGCTGGCCTTCATAGCGAGGGGGATTGAATATAAAAGTAGGGAGGTCTTGCTACAGTTGTATAGGGCACTGGTGAGGCCGCAGCTGGAGTACTGTGTGCAGTTTTGGTCGCCGCACTTACGCAAGGATATTTTGGCCTTGGAGGGAGTGCAGAGGAGGTTCACTAGGCTGATTCCGGAGTTGAGGGGGTTGAACTATGAGGAGAGGCTGAATAAACTAGGCTTGTACTCGTTAGAGTTTAGAAGAATGAGGGGAGATCTCACTGAGACATATAAGATGGATAGGATAGAGGTGGAGAGGCTCTTCCCACTCAGAAAGGACAGAAGGACTAGAGGGCACAGCCTCAAGATAAAGGGGGGGCGGTTTAGAACGGAGTTGAGGAGGAACTTCTTCACCCAAAGGGTGGTGAATCTCTGGAATTCTCTGCCTGTTGAAGTGGTGGAGGCTGCCTCGCTCAATATTTTTAAGACGCGGGTTGATAGGTTTTTGATAGGCAAGGGGATTAAGGGTTATGGGGAGAGGGCGGGAATGTGGAACTGAGCCACGACAGATCAGCCATGATCTTATTGTATGGCGGGGCAGGCTCGAGGGGCTAGATGGCCTACTCCTGCTCCTATTTCTTATGTTCTTATGTAGGTGCTCCTCAGTTGCAAGGTCACTATAATATTTTCAACTCCTTTGTATGCTGTATGCCTTTGATTTCAGGGGGGAAAATTCAGCATTTTAACCCAGGGTAATTGTGAAAATTGAGCGCTATTCCAATTCGTATGTGTTTTTTCCTGGAATACCAGCTTAATGCTTTGGCTGCTCTGCAACTTGTTATGATTGTTTGCACGATGGTGGTCAACTGTGTTAAATATCACCTGATCTAGCTCATGTGTCCCACTTTGGAATGGCAGCCTCTGATACACAGAGGAAGACAATAGGCTGAGAAGATGCAACACTCTCTACCCTCCATTTTCTCTGGATCCTCTTTTAGCTAGCTGAACTTAATCATTTCTGCTTCTTCCCATGTGCTTACAAATAGTTAGCCTACAGAAACTGTGACTGCCAACTACTGTGTCCCAGTTGTCAGTGTCTAACATCTTTGTATCTTGCTTGCAAATGTCTTAACGTGAAATCGTGACGTAAAATTGTACTGATTTTCCTTTTTATGCGCATCAAAATTAATTTTTTGGTTTTCTCTTAGAACAGAGTGTTCCATGGCCAAATGCAATACTTGGATTCTAATATCCTGCCAGATGCCCAGGAAACAGAGGCTCCTTACTTCCTTGCTACAGAAGACATACAGTTCTTGGGAAGTGATGAGAATGTGGCACTGATTGATGTCCCTGTTCCAGAATTTGACGATGCTGATCCAGCAGTCATCATTCATGATTTTGAGTTGGTAAGTTTATACTTTAAAATTCCAAGTATGTAGCTTCAAAGTGTGGAAGGTTCTCTACCAAAAGGAGATCCTGCAAAGATCCTCATTTTGTGGAAATGCATGTTCTGGTCTGAGAACTAATAGCAGTACGCTTTGCTTGACACGTTGTTTGGGAGCATAAATGTTTCCTCCAATTTTTAGAATTATATGGTTTACGCTACTTGTTAATTTAAATTTCTCAAGCTAAAAGATGGCAAACGGCTTGGAATTTTTGGGGGGGGTGGTGTTGCGGTGAGAATCTGACCTGTAAGATCCTCACAGCATTTAATGATGTGATCCCAGCTGAACATGTTACTACTGGACATATCAGAACTTTTAACAAGAGCATTTATTAAACAAGAAAAGATGAGCTACACTGTGCTACTCCACAACTAGACTTTTACAGATATGTTTAGGCATGTAAGGATAAAAAAAGTTACAAAATCTGTCTTGTACTTGGCCACAGTAAATACACTGTTTGTAAACCTTAAGGCAACCTTATGGTCCAGCACACCACACTCTGAAACCAAGTGACAGATGCCACCCCAAAGCAACTTGTGTGGATCTCTCCTCAAATTCCTCCCCAGACATTTGTCAGGCCGAACCAACTGGTGTCTCAGAATGCCATCTTTCTTCAAGGATTTCAAATCTCAATGTTTTGGAATCTTCTCCCAAACAGTGCTTTGTCTCTCTCATCTGCCACAAGGATCCACCTCCAGGGTTTTGATTTTGCTTGGTGTTCCCCTCCCCTGGATTGCCACATGCATTTAAGCTTTGTCATCTTCACTCCCTCAGATATTCAGCCATGCTAACAGAACACCACTGCTTTAAAGGCCTGTATTAGGTAGTCCAATCTTGGATATTCTGACTTCTCACAAACCCACTTTGTCTTGATCCCTGATCCCCACAGCTTCTTCCCCTTAATTTGGTGCCTTTTCCTCTGGTCTTTTAACTTCACTGAACAGAACTTTGCTCCCTGACTTGTGTACCTTCCACAGGCTTTCTTTTCGTTCCACTCCCTGGTTTCTGCAACTTCTGTTCTTTTAGGATTTCAGCTTTCTATATTTAACTCCTGTGTCCAGTTCCTCCTGGCTTCTTCTTCCAGCTAAATTAGAACTATTTTCTGTTTCTCTGACTGTGCAGATCCCCTGTTCCCAGGCAACAACCCAGTATTTTCTCTAATTTTATTTCACTTCCCTAAATCACTACCCACTTTGATAACACAACTCCCAACTAATGTCATAAAATCTTATTAAAATGCAGGTAAGCTTACTAGGAATCTTTTAAAGTGAAACCCAAACTCCAGTTACATCTTTCTCAACACATCCAGAAATATAAATTGAATTTATATTTTCAGTATAAAAATTGAACTTAAAGCTATAGCTTATTCTTAACATCCACAAATGCAACTTAAAACTATTTCACACTCCTAATATAATATTTGTTATCTGCCACCTATAAAGACTTTTCCCAGTGCACCTTAACTTCTCTTCATTCTGTTGTAATTGCCTTTATTTTAGATTCGGACTCAAGTTTCTCATCCTCAAACTGAATGTCACACTGGAGTATGATCACTTTCTATAGGATCTTTTATATCTTTAATCGGTTAATTTAGAGATCATTAATCTGTTTCATTCAATAATATCAGATCTAACATAGCCTGATGTCTAGTGGTTCCACATCATATTGTTTTAAGAAACTGCCCCAAGCACCCTTTTTGCATTATTTCTGCCAATTTGATTTGCCCTACCTATAATTAAGATTAAGGTAACCCACTAATTGTGGGTTACCTTAATTGTAGTTATGTTCTTATGAATCTGTTTTTTGAATTTATATTCTATTTTAGCTACTTTTTTTTGTGGCGGGGGAGATTACTGTAGCCTCTTCACACCAGTGACTTCTTTCTCTTGCTATTACTAATTGCTGCCCAGATTGATTTGATATTTTGCCCATTTTAACATAGTAGTCAATAGTACATCTTCATGAGTCCAACAGATTTGTCTCGGTTAAGGACTGGATCCTTGGTTGTAAGCTCTGAAGTTCTAATTAGGATTGGCACAAGAGTGGGATTTTTGTAATGGGGATGAACAAGTATTTCATTTCCATGCCAAATGGTATAAATTCAGAATCTAAAGGTTAACTAAGTTCACATCCTCCTTGGATATGATTACCGTTGTATTTTGGAACACTTGAAATTTGAAAAATGTGCTTGAATACCATAATACCACTTTGGAAAGGAGAAAGGCTGATGATCTACTGAATGCTTGCTTTCCTTCCAAAAACTTGGTGGTTTTAGAGTAAAATAACACAGATGGGGGTTTAGACAAAACATTCATTGCACATCGGATTCCTGTCAGAGTAGAATGGATGACATAAACCCTTTGTTAGTTAAATCTTAGTTGGACAATCTGCAGATTAGATTACATGTAAAGAAATGGACAAGCGTGCCAACTACCTCTCCAGGACTGATCAAATTTTCGTTGTTTGTTCTATAATCTGATCTTGTTACAACATCAACATGTTGAATAATAAAAGCTGAGAGTTTAGGACCTTAAGTTGGCCCAGTGGTAGTGGATGAACCATCTGGAAGTGTGGTTAAAAACCCTTGGCAAATTAGAACATAAGAAATAGGAGCAGGAGTAGGCCATCTCGCCCCTCGAGCCTGCCCCACCATTCAATAAGATCATGGCTGATCTGAAGTGGATCAGTTCCACTTGCCTGCCTGCTCCCCGTAACCCTTAATTCCCTTATCGATCAGAAATCTATCTACCCGTGACTTAGGCACAAATCGAGGTAACAGATGTTGGTTGTCTTGGATGATCAGCTGAGAAATTTGCAAAAAAGATTCTTGGATCTTTTAGATCATCAGATAACTACTCGATCAGAACATCAAGATTTGTTTATATCTACATCTTGTGTGCGTACCAATTTTATTTATTTGTACCTCAGCTGCTTAGTAATGGTCAAAAAAATATAATCGTGAATATTACTTAATGGGATTTTCCCCTGAAAATTACACTGAAATAATTTGAGATACATTTTGATTCTTGAGTGAGTGCAACGTTGAATTCATAACTTTAAAGGAGTAACTTGAGATTAGAGTTAAGAGAAATCAGAAATCGGCACGGATTCATGAGGGGTAAGTCTTTCCTCACAAATTTGATTGAATTCTTTTGAGGAGGTAACTAAGTGTATAGATGATGGGAGAGCAGTGTAGTACCTCACACTTGTCTGTGTTAAATTCCATTTGCCATTTTTCAGCCCATTTTTCTAGTTGGTCCAAATCCCTCTGCAAGCTTTGAAAACCTTCCTCACTGTCCTCTACACCTCCAATTTTTGTTTCATCAGCAAATTTGCTGATCCAATTTACTACATTATCATCCAGATCATTGATATAGATGACAAACAACAATGGACCCAGCACTGATCCCTGTGGCACACCACTAGTCACAGGCCTCCACCCAGAGAAGCAATCTTCCACAACCACTCTCTGGCTTCTTCCATTGAGCCAGTGCCTAATCCAATTTACTGCCTCCCCACGTATACCTAGCAACTGAACCTTCCTAACTAACCTCCCATGAGGGACCTTATCAAAGACCTTGCTAAAATCCAGGTAGACAACATCCACTGCCTTCCCTTCATGCACTTTCCTGGTGACCTCCTCAAAGCTCTAATTGGTCAAACATGACCTACCACGCACAAAGCCATGTGGACTGTCCCTAATAAGTCCCTGTCTAACCAAATATTTGTAGATCCTATCCCTTATCATACCTTCCAATAACTTGCCCACTACCGACGTCAAACTTACTGGCCTATAATTTCCCACATTTCTTTTGGAACGTTTTTTAAACAACAGAACGACATGAGCCACCCTCTAATCATCCGGCATCTCCCCGTGAATACTGATATTTAAAATATGTCTGCCAAGGCCCCTGCAAGTTCACTACTAGCCTCTCCCAAGGTCCATGGGAATACCCTGTCTGGTCCTGGGGATTTATCCACTCCGATTTGCCTCAAGACAGCCAGCACCACCTCCTCCTCTTTAATCTGTAAAGGTTCCGTGACCTCCCTACCTGTTTGCCCTATTTCTGTACACTCCATGCCCATTTCCTCAGTAAATACGGATGCAAAAAAAACATTTAGTATCTCCCCCATTTCTTTTGGTTCCATACACAGTCTACCACTCTGGTCTTCAAGAGGACCAATTTTATCCCTCACTATCCTTTTGCTCCTTACATACCTATAGAAGCTCTTTGGATTTTCCTTCACTCTGTCTGCCAAAGTAACCTCATGTCTTTTAGCCCTCCTGATTTCCCTCTTAAGTAGCTCCTTGCACATTTTATACTCCTCGAGCATCTGATCTGTTCCTTGCTGCCTGTACATTTCATACAACTCTCTCTTCCTCTTAATCAGTGTTACAATCTCCCTCGAGAACCAAGGTTCCTTATTCCTATTTACTTTGCCTTCAATCCTGACAGGAACATACAAACTCTGCACTCTCAAAATTTCTCCTTTTGAAGGCCTCCCACTTTTCATTTACATCCTTACCAGAGAACAGCTTGTGCCAATCCACACTTCCCACATCCCTTCTCATTTCATCAAATTTGGCCTTTTTCCAGTTCAGAACTTCAACCCGAGGACCAGATCCATGATCAGGTTGAAACTAATGGCATTATGATCCCTCACACTCACATCCATCACCTGCCCGAACTCATTTCCCAATAGGAGATCCAATATCACATCCTCTCTAGTTGGCACCTCTATATACTGATGTAGAAAATTCTCCTGAACACATTTTACAAACTCTATCCTGTCTAAACCTTTAACAGTATGCGAGTCCCAATCTATATATGGAAAATTAAAATCCCCTACTATCACAACTTTGTGTTTCTTGCAGTTGTCAGCTATCTCTCTGCTGATTTGCTCCTCCAATTCTCTCTGACTGACTATTTGGTCTATAATACAACCCCTTTAATGTGGTCATACCTTTCCTGTTTCTCAGCTCCACCCACAGGGCCTCTGTAGACAAGCTCCCTAATCTATCCTGCCTGAGTACCGCTGTAACACTTACCCTGACCAACAATGCTGCCAAACCACCCCCCGCCTCTATCACGACTGAAACATTGGAACCCTGGAACATTGAGCTGCCAGTCCTGCCCCTCCTGTAGCCAAGTTTCACTAATGTCATATTTCCACATGTCAATCCATGCCTTCAGCTCATCTGCCTTCCCCACAATACTCCTGGCATTGAAATAGACGCACCTCAAA
Source organism: Carcharhinus amblyrhynchos (assembly GCF_965287045.1). Taxonomy (NCBI): domain Eukaryota; kingdom Metazoa; phylum Chordata; class Chondrichthyes; order Carcharhiniformes; family Carcharhinidae; genus Carcharhinus; species Carcharhinus amblyrhynchos. The sequence continues at coordinate 139,657,664 of NC_137327.1, forward strand.
AGATTATTTCCACCACACTCAACCCTTCCATTTGTGATTTTGCTTGAACTAACCTGTCTTTTTACCCCTGCTCCACTATCTGCTCTGGCACTCTGGTTCCCATCGCCCTACAAATCTAGCTTAAACGCTCCCCAATAATACGAGCAAACCTCCCTGAAGTATATCGGTCCCCTTATAGTTTAGGTGTAACCCATCCCTCTTGTGCAGATCCCACCTGCCCCAGAAGAGGTCCCAATGATCCAAGAATCAGAAACCCTGCCCCCTACACCAGTTCCTCGGCCACGTGTTCATCCACCCAGGCATCCTACTCTTACCCTCAGCGGCACGTGGTACAGGTAGCAATCCTGAGATTACTACCCTCGGGGTCCTGCTTTTTAACTTCCTTCCAAGCTCTCTATACTCTCTTTAGGACCTCCTCACTCTTCCTATCTCCGTCATCGGTACCGATGTGTACCATGACATCTGGTGATCACCTTCCCACTTCAGAACACTATGCACGCGATCAGGGACATCCCTGACCTTGGCACCCAGGAGGCAACAAACCATGCGGGAGTCACTGTCCCGACCACAGATCCTCCTGTCCGTACCTCTGACCATTGAGTCCCCTATCACTGCCGCTCTCCTCTTCTTCCTCCCACCCTTTTGCACTGCAGAACCAGACTCAGTATTAGAGTTCTGGCTGTCACAGCTTGTCCCAGGTAAAGCATCCTCCGCAACAGTATCTAATTCAGTATACCTGTTTTGGAGGGGAATGGCCACATGGGAACTGTGCTCTGCCTGTCCTTTCACATTTGCATTCCCTCTCCTTACAGTAACCCAATTTCCTGTGCTCTGCTGCTTAGGTGTAACTACCTCCCTAAAGCTACTGTCTATATACTTCTCATTCTCCCGAATTAAACAGGTCATCAAGCTCCTTCTCCAGTTCCCTAACATGCTTTGCTAGCAGCTGCAGCTGGATGCATCTCTTGCAGGTGTTGTCGTCAGGGATATCGGCGGTCTCCCTGATCTCCCACATCCTGCAAGAGGAGCATTCCAACATCTTGCCTGGCAATTTTTTGCCTCGGGGGTGGGGAAGAAACAAGAATAAACTTTCCAAAAAGAAAAAAAGAAACAACTTTCGCCTCTGCCTGTTCTTGCTGAAGCCTGTTGAGCCAAAGCCCTTCAGTCTTCACTCTGCTCCTTCTCACTCCACTGCCTGCTGTATAGAGTGGTCTGCTGTTTATAGTTCCCTATCACCACTAGTTGGTGTCAGGCACCTGCGCAGTTTTCCCAGTTTAAAAAAAAAACTTTTAAAAGGAAAAAAGCCTGCAAAGAAACTTAAACTTAACGAATAAATAAATTAGTTAAATAAATAAGAAAACGCAAGCTGCCTTACCCTCACCACAAATCTCTCCCTCTCAAACTTGCTCTGGTCGCAACAATGAACTAGAAGGTTCATGGAGCAATTTTTCCACACAGAGGGTGGTGAGTGTCTGGAACAAGCTGCCAAAGGCAGTAATAGAGGAGGTACAATTTTGTCTTTTAAAAAGCATTTAAATAGTTACATGGCTACAATGGGTATAGAGGGATTTGGGCCAAATGCGGGCAATTGGGATTAGCTGAGGGGCTTTCAAAAAAGGGCAGCATGGATCAAGTTGGGCTGAAGCACCTGTTTCCATGCTGTAAACCTTTATGACTCTAAATAAATTAATTAAATTTCATACTTGTCAAAACTGATATTTTAATAAGTATCCATGATTCTGGTTTCTTAAGTTTTTCTCCTTGTAAATATGTGGTTTTCTCCTTCTAGGTTTTGACTGCTTATCTTGATTTGAAATTGGATAACTGCTATGTGATTGCGATGAATACTTCTGTCGTCCTGCCTCCACGCAACTTAGTGGAGCTGTTCCTGAGACTTGCTGTAGGTATCAGTAAATGCCCCTTTCCCCTTGCCCACTGAGTCTAGTTTTTCCTAATGCTCACATTGTCATGGCTGTAAACACAAGTTATTTTCTTCAGTGTTCACCAAGGAGAGGGGCCATGTTTTTGAGGATGAGAGTGTGATACAAGCTGATAGGCTGAGGAGGTAGCATTCTGAGGGAAGATGTGTTAGCAATTTTGAAAAACCCGAGTCACTAAGTCCCCTGGGCCAGATGGGATATATCCTAGGATCCTTTGGGAGGCAAGGGACAGGATTGCAGAGCCTTTGATCTTTGGGTCCTCACTATCCACGGGGATAGTGCAGAGGACTGAAGAGTGGCGAATGTTGTTCCTCTCTTCAAGAGAGGAAATACGAATGACCCTGGTAATTATAAGCCGGTTAGTCTTACTTCAGTGGTCGGTAAGTTAATGGAAAAGGTCCTGAGGGATAGGATTTGTGACCATTTGGAAAGATGCAGCTTAATCCGGGATAGTCGGCACGGATTCATGAGGGGGTAGGTCTTGCCTCACAAATTTGATTGAATTCTTTGAGGAGGTAACTGAGTATGTAGATGAAGGTAGAGCAGTTGATGTCATATACATGGATTTTAGTAAGGTGTTTGATAAGGTTCCCCATGGTCTGCTCATGAAGAAAGTAAGAAGGTGTGGGATAGAAGGAAATTTGGCCGATTGGATAAGTAACTGGTTATCTCATAGAAGACAGAAGGTGGTGGTGGAGGGAAAATTTTCAGACTGAAGACCACCAGTTATCAGCAGTGTACCACAGGGGTCAGTGCTGGGTCCTCTGCTATTTGTGATTTTTATCAATGACTTGGAGGAGGGGGCTGAAGGGTGGGTTAGTAAAATTGCTGATGTGACACCAAGATTGATGGAGTAGTGGATGAGGTGGAGGGCTGTTGTGGGCTGCAAAGAGACATTGATAGGATGCAGAGCTGGGCAGAAAAATGTCAGATGGAGTTGAACCCTGATAAGTGTGAGGTGATTCATTTTGGTAGGATAAATTTGAATGCAGATTACAGGGTCAAGGGCAGGGTTCTGAGTAATGTAGGGGAACAGAGATCTTGGGGTTCATATCCAGAGATCTCTGAAGGTTGCCACTCAAGTGCACAGAGCCTTGAAGAAGGCTTATAGTGTGTTGGCCTGCACTTTTGATTTGTCTTCTCCTGTATTTGAATAAAGGAGTTACTTTTGCTATTTTCCAAGCTAATGGTACCCTTAATCTAGAGAATTATGGAAAGTTAAAACCAATGCATTAACTATCTACTTCATCCTCGGGTTTTAAAATAAGTTCTACCACCTCCATGGTTATTACAGTTTTGACCCCATAATTAGCACCTTTTTGATAAGCTCCCATTATCTCTTCCTTTAAACTCTGTGCCACCATGTAATTACGCTTAGAGGGGGTGATCACCAACCCTACAAGTATTAACGGGGTTTGAGTTTAAGAGCCGTGGGGTTATGTTGCGACTGCACAGGACCTTGGTGAGACCACATCTGGAATATTGTGTTCCGTTCTGGTCACCTCACTATAAGAAGGATGTGGAAGCATTGGAGAGAGTGCAGAGGAGGGTAGGTCTTATGAGGAAAGGTTGAGGGAGCTGGGGCTTTTCTCTTTGGAGTGGAGGAGGATGAGAGTTGACTTAATAGAGATTTATAAGATGAGGGGGATAGATAGTGGATGTTCAGAGACTATTTCCTCGGTGGATGTAGCTGTTACTAGGGGGCATAACTATAAGGTTCATGGTGGGAGATATAAGAGCGATGTCCGAGGTAGGTTCTTTACGCAGAGTGGTTGGAGTGTGGAATAGACTGCCTGCTGTGATAGTGGAGTCGGACACTTTGGGAACTTTCAAGCAGTTATTGGATAGGCACATGGAACACACCAGAATGATAGGGAGTGGGATAGCTTGATCTTGGTTTTGGACAAAGCTCGGCACAACATTGAGGGCTGAAGGGCCTGTACTGTGCTGTACTTTTCTGTGTGTGTTAGAGCCGACGAGGGAGCGAGCTGTCTTGGATCTGATGTTATGTAATGAGGTGGGTAGAATCAGGGACGTTGCGGTGAAGGATCCTCTTGGGGAGAGTGATCGTTGTATGGTGGAGTTTCTGGTGCAGATGGAGAACGACAAAATGGGTTCCCGGACACGCGTCCTTTGTTTGAACAGAGGGGAGTACGGTAGGATGAGAGAGGAATTGGCGAATGTGGACTAGGGGAGCGCGTTGGAAGGTAGGTCTGCTGAGGAGCAGTGGAGGATTTTTAAAGGAGATCTTTCTTGGTGCTCAGCAGAAATTTATTCCGATGGTCAAAAAGGACCGTAGGAGGAGAGGTAATCAGCCGTGGATACCGAGGGAGGTGAAGGAAAGTGTTAAATTAAAAGCGGAGGCGTTTAGAGTAGCTAAGAGTAGTGGGCGAGAAGAGGATTGGGAGAGGTTTAAATGTCAACAAAGATTGACAAAGAAATTGATAAAGAAGGGTAGGATAACCTATGAAGCTGGGCTAGCGCTTAATATAAAAAAGGATAGCAAGAGTTTTTACAAGTATATAAAAAGAAAGAGGCTGGCTAGGGTGAACGTTGGAGCCTTAGAGGATGAGAAGGGGGACTTAGTGGTAGGGGATGGGGAAATGGCTGAGGTCTTGAATAACTTTTTTGTTTCGGTCTTCACGGAGGAGGACGTGAATAATTTGCCGGGTGTTAGAGATGGAAAGGTGGTAGGACTGGAGGGTCTCGATGACATTACTGTTACTAGAGAGGTGGTGCTCGACAGACTGGAGGGGCTGATTGTGGACAAGTCCCCAGGACCGGATGGAATGCATCCGAGGGTTCTGAAAGAAATGGTGGAGGTGATAGTGGATGCCTTGGTGGTTATTTTCCAGACGTCGCTGGATTCCGGGGAAGTGCCGGAAGATTGGAAAACGGCTAATGTTACGCCGTTGTTTAAGAAGGGTGCCAGGCAAAAGGTGGGGAATTATAGGCCGGTTAGTTTAACGTCTGTGGTAGGTAAAATGTTAGAATCCGTCATCAAGGAGAAAATAGCGAGGCATCTTGAGGGGAATTGCTTGATAGAGCAGACGCAGCATGGTTTCGTTAAGGGGAAGTCATGTCTGACAAATTTACTTGAGTTCTATGAGGATGTGTCTAGGGCGGTGGATAGAGGAGAGCCGGTGGATGTGGTCTTTCTTGATTTTCAGAAGGCGTTTGACAAGGTACCTCACAAGAGGTTACTGCAGAAGGTCAGGGGACATGGAGTTGGGGGTAGGGTGTTAGCGTGGATAGAGGACAGGTTGTCAAATAGGAGGCAGAGAGTGGGGGTCAATGGGTGCTATTCGGATTGGCGGTGGAGTGCCTCAGGGGTCGGTGCTGGAGCCTCAGCTATTTACCATTTATATAGATGATCTGGAGGAGGGAACCGAGTGTATGGTGGCGAAATTTGCTGATGACACCAAGATTGGTGGAAAGGCAAATAGTGCGGAGGGTGTGGAGAGTCTGCAGAAGGATCTAGATAGGCTGGGCGATTGGGCCAGGAACTGGCAAATGGAATTTAATGTTGGCAAGTGCGAGGTGGTCCACTTTGGTAGGAATAATGGTAGGAAGGACTATTACTTACGTGGAGAAAAGCTGCAGCAGGCGACGGTGCAGAGGGACCTCGGGGTCCTTGTGCATGAGTCGCAAAAACCCAGCCTGCAGGTGCAGCAGGTGGTCAGGAAGGCGAATGGGATGCTGGCCTTCATAGCGAGGGGGATTGAATATAAAAGTAGGGAGGTCTTGCTGCGGCTATATAGGGCATTGGTGAGGCCGCAGCTGGAGTACTGTGTGCAGTTTTGGGCGCCGTACTTACGCAAGGATATTTTGGCCTTGGAGGGAGTGCAGAGGAGGTTTACTAGGCTGATGCCGGAGTTGAGGGGGTTGAGCTATGAGGAGAGGCTGAATAAACTGGATGAGGAAGTGGAGGGATGGGTAAGTAAGTTCGCTGATGACACGAAGGTCGGTGGTGTTGTGGATGATCTGGAAGGATGGCAAAAGTTGCAGCAGGACATAGATAGGATGCAGGACTGGGCGGAGAAGTGGCAGATGGACTTCAACGCGGATAAATGTGTTGTCGTCCATTTTGGCAGAACCAACGGGATGAACGAGTACACTATTAAGGGCAGAAGTCTGAGTAGTGTTGAGGAGCAGAAGGATCTTGGGGTCCGGGTCCACAGGACTCTTAAATCGGCCTCGCAGGTGGAGGAGGTGGTCAAGAAGGCGTATGGTGTACTGGCCTTCATTAATCGAGGGATTGAGTTTAGGAGTCGGGAGGTAATGCTGGAACTTTATAAGACCCTTGTCAGGCCTCATTTGGAGTATTGTGCGCAGTTCTGGTCGCCTCACTATAGGAAAGATGTAGAAGCTATTGAAAGGGTGCAGAGGAGATTTACAAGGATGTTGCCTGGACTGGGAGGCATGCCTTATGAAGTTAGGTTGAGGGAGCTGGGACTCTTTTCCCTGGAGAGACGAAGGTTGAGAGGCGACCTGATAGAAGTTTACAAAATGTTGAGAGGGATAGATAGGGTGGACTCTCAGAGGCTATTTCCCCGGTTTGAAATGGTCGCTACGAGAGGACACAGATTTAAGGTGCGGGGAGGGAGGTTCAGAAGTGATGTTAGGGGTAAGTTTTTCACTCAGAGGGTGGTGAGTGAATGGAATCGGCTGCCGTCAGTGGTGGTGGAGGCGAACTCGCTGGGGTCTTTTAAAAGACTTCTGGATGAGTATATGGGGTTTAATGAGATTGAGGGTTATAGATAGGTCTGTAGGTTGGTAGGTGATGTGGTCGGCGCAACTTGTGGGCCGAAGGGCCTGTTTGTGCTGTAGTGTTCTATGTTCTATGTTCTATAAACTAGGCTTGTACTCGTTAGAGTTTAGAAGAATGAGGGGAGATCTCCTTGAGACGTATAAGATGATGAATGGGATGGATAGGATAGAGGTGGAGAGGCTCTTCCTGCTCAAAGGACAGTAGGACTAGGGGGCACAGCCTCAAGATAAAGGGGGGGCGGTTTAGAACGGAGTTGAGGAAGAACTTCTTCACTCAAAGGGTGGTGAATCTCTGGAATTCTCTGCCCGTTGAAGTAGTGGAGGCTACCTCGCTAAATATTTTTAAGACGCGGGTTGATGGGTTTTTGATAAGAGAGGGGATTAAGGGTTATGGGGAGAGGGCGGGAATGTGGAACTGAGCCACGACAGATCAGCCATGATCTTATTGAATGGCGGGGCAGGCTCGAAGGGCCAGATGGCCTACTCCTGCTCCTATTTCTTATGTTCTTATGTGATTTCTTGCCGCCTTCATTTCTCAGCTCAATCCAAACCACTTCCACTCCTGATTTCCTGAATTTGGGTGACTCCCTTCTAATCTGCTAATACCCTTGTTAATTAGCAGAGCCACACCTCCTCATTTTCCTAGCTTCCTATGCCTCCTATATGTCACTATCCTTCATTATTTGGGTTCCAAACTGTCATTCTATGGCAAGTCTCTTATTTCTATCTGTACAGTTCTTTTGTTTTGAATGCTATCTGCATTTCAGATGCTGAGCCCTTAGCCCCTTTCTGTTATCATTTTAATGATGCTGATTTATCCCTAGATTCTCTGTCCCTTTCTGCCGGTCTGTTTATCACGTCTTATTATTTACTTTTCTCTCTTCCCTTGCCTCTCCACATGGTTTGCCACATCTTCCCAAATTTGACCCCTTACCCCACAATTTAGTTCAAAATCGTCTCTACTTCCCTAGTAATGCAACTCGCGTTGAGGTGTAGTCTGTCCCAACGTTGTGGCCCCCACTTTACCTCATTAGTATCCCAATAACCAGAACCCACTTGTACTGCTTCATTGACCCATGCATTAAATTCTCTTTAACTTATTTGCCCTATGCCGATTTGCATGTGGCTCAGGTAATAATTAGAGTTTAATCTTTAACCCTAAAACTGATATTTTGAACAATCCTCTCTACCTTAAATGGAAAGTTGTAAAGGAAGTAAATAAAAGAATCATTCACACCAAGGGAAAATCCTCTTGAGAAGTCCCTGAGCAGTATATAGTGGAATTTGATTGCAATTTCATATAACATTTTGAAAATTACAATTTCTCAACAGACAGGTGAATACTTGTATCGGACCTACCTTGTTCATGAAAATCTGATGGTGACTGAGCGTATTGACAATGTTGACCAATTGGGTTACTTCATCAACCATCTCTGTTCAGGGAAAAAGACCTACAGATTGCAGCACAGAAATACCCTGAAAGGTATAGTTCTATCATTGAAATTACTGGATTTAATATTGATCAAGCTATAAACCCCATTAATTTATGTGGAACTAGCAAATTTGCATTGCACTGTTTGTCAAATGCTGAGTGATTAACTTTTTTTTAACTTCAACAGGCATCCAGAAACGCTCAACGGAAAACTGTCACAGAATCAAGCACTTTGCCAATAATTTTGTCGTTGATACCTTGATCTGTGAACCATAAGGAGTTTCAGTAAGAGGGATGCTATTTTTACCAGCTGACTATTGAGGCTTTCCATGTGCAGTATACGCAACCTATAAGTAATGTGTGACAATCAAAAGCCTTATTAGCTTTGCTTTTGCAGTCTGTATTCCAGTGGAAATACTGTTGCTTCACTAAAAGGCTTTCGAAATGTGACATCTGTTTGCATTGTTTATTCAATAGATTTATCAACATCTGTTCTTACAAATTTGCAATGTAATTTTTATCCTTGATGTACTGAGACTGCTTAAAGGAAGCCATAACATACTGATGTCAGAGAATGGAAAGTCAATGTATCTTTATGGTATACTTCTAAGGATTGACATTTACTAGCTTAGCAAAATTAAACATTTGTGCAGCTACTGTACTGAGGTTATCAATTTTGTAATGTAAACATTTGAAAGTGTGATTTGCCTTGTGTTTTGTGATGTATTGAATCCTGTAATTTGTCATGTGGCTGCTGCATAATGGCGCTGTTTAAATCTGTAAATGATCTGTATTAAAAGAATCATGGAGTAGGTTGATGTTTGCACATGTGTAACAGTATTGCATTAGTGGACAATCCACTCAACAAAAATTTCATATTTTAGATACTTATCAGTTGTGGTTACTTCTAATGCTTAGAATGTAATAAGTAAATTCATGTACCTAAAAGTTTTCAGGGTGCCACGCTTTGATTTCGTCTGATTTGACATAAGGTGGAAAAAATTGGAACAATATTCAAATTGGACAGTACTGCATAGTTTCTTTAGCAGCAAATGTATTGAACTAGGGGCTATCTAATTGTTAAGGTTATTTGAATTACTAACCCTGTGGAGAATTTGATATCTTTTGAATATTGTAACCTTTATTAAATGTCTTTAAAATTACTGCAGCCTGTTATTTTTCTGTTCCCTGTTAAACCAGAAAAGTTAGTTTATCAGAATGCTGTTCTGAGATATGCACTGTAAAATGCTATCCATTTGGAATTGCACAGCATAAGCGTTAAATGTGATTTTTCATGGCTGAAAACTTGATCATTAAAGTTCTGCCCTAGATATCTCGATTTAAGCAATCATTTTATTCAGCTATAAACTGACAATGAAATTTAGTTCTACGTCAGCATCTTTTAAGAATTAAAAGCAGTAAACTTGTGTAGGGTCCGTTCGCTCAAAATAGATGACGACAGCACTGATGCGTTGAATTCCTCTTATTGAGTACAATTTAAAATTAATACATTATAGAAACTAAAAAAAGACTGGACAGAGGGAGATTCTGTAAGAGCCAGTCCTGTGCTGGTCAAGTAACTCAAAACATACTCTGAACTGAACAGATCTTAAAGCAAACGTGACCCAAACTGAAAACATAGGGCTGAATACAAGTTTTTTGTTTTCTCATATTGAAATTGTTTTGTACAGGCTATCTCTAACTTTCATAAATAATTTGCAGCTGTGGCCATGAAAAGCTTTGTTTTGGCTTATGAGAAAGTCTGTTACCTTTCAAAAATACAGTCAATTTCTAAGCTAATCCAGTATGCCTGCAAAGTTTTAAAATGTGGTCAAGTTAACTTTAAAATCTTAGCATTTAAATGTAATTGCATAGGCAGAAATATCTTAAAATGAAGTCTTTACATAAACAAAGCAAACAGCTAAGCTTACATGGGATCCCTCAAAGTGAATGTTGGTAAATCTTTGGCTCACCTGTTTTCAAAATTTTACAACTTCACACAATTCAAGCTCTTATCAGGTTATTACAGTATAAATCAAATTAATTTCACAAACCTTCCTATAATTTCTGTGGCAACAATTGCTCACCTGAGGAAAATTGAAAACGAGAAGCTAGATTCTTGTACAATGTGAGTTTCTTGAAACTTATTTTAAACACCATTTATAATCAATTGTTAATGGATCTGTAGTTTCGAGGTTAGTTCACCTTATCTGAAAGTAGGAACAAATTGTACCTCCTACTTTATGTGGAGTGCTGGAAATACATGCAATGTGTCTGAACAGATGACCATCGTTCATTAATCCAGAACAAAACATCAAGATGCACATTTCCTCTCTACAAGTGATTTCTCTGGTTAATGAATTTCTGTGGTACAGCTTATTAATTTAAGGCCACTTTTGGGCCCTACTTCAAATATGTGGCTTGAAATCACTGCTTCATACCCCAATCTATCTTATTGAACTAAGTAGCTGGAAGCAAAGGATATTTTCCAATTGAACCATGTTACCAATCTGTAACTGCTCAAAATCATAAGGGGTCTAGTGATTGAGTAAATTGTTCCAGAAGCATTGAGAAATACATAACACAGATTGAATGTGATGGGAAGAAGATGTGGAGATGCCAGTGTTGGACTGGGATAAACACAGTAAGAAGTGTCAAAGCACCAGGTTAGAGTCCAATAGATTTATTTGGTAGCAAAAGCCACTAGCTTTCAGAGCGCTCACTATTGCTTCAGCAGGTGAGTGGGAGTTCTGTTCACAAACAGGGCATATAAAGACACAAACTCAATTTACAAAATAATGGTTGGAATGCGAGTCTTTACAAGTAATCAAGGATCAGATACAGACAATGTGAGTGGGGAGAGCATTAAGCACAGATTAAAGAGATGTGTATTGTCACCAGACAGGACAGTTAGTGAGATTTTGCAAGCCCAGGCAAGGCGTGGAGGTTACAGATAGTGTGACATGAACCCAAAATCTCAGTTGAGACCGTCTTCGTGAGCAGAACTTGGCTGTCAGTCTCTGCTCAACAACTCTGCATTGTGTGTTGTGAAGGCTGCTTTGGAGAACGCTTACCCAAAGATTAGAGGCCAAATGCCCATGGCTGCTGAAGTGTTCCCCAATAGTAAGAGAACACTCTTGCCTGGTGATTGTCGAGCAGGTTTCATTCATTTGTTGTCATAGCGTCTGCGTGGTCTCCCCGATGTACCACGCCTCAGGACATCCTTTCCTGCAGCGTATGAGGTAGACCAGGTTGGCCGAGTTGCAAGAGTTTGTACCCTGTGTCCAAGAATGCAACCGATTCCGGAGAGTTGTCCAGGGTGAGTCTGATGGTGGAATTAAACTTAGAACATAGAACATTACAGCGCAGAACAGGCCCTTCGGCCCACGATGTTGCGCCGACCAGTTACAAAACAATGACCCACTAACCTAAACCAATCCCTTTTCGTCCATAAACCTATCCACGGATCTCTTAAACGCCCCCAAACTAGGCGCATTTACAACTGCAGCAGGCAGGGCATTCCAATCCCTCACCACCCTCTGGGTAAAGAACCTACCCCTGACATCCGTCCTATAACTACCCCCCCTTAATTTAAAGCCACGCCCCCTCGTGCTAGCTTTCTCCATCCGGGGAAAAAGGCTATCACTGTCCACCCTATCTAAACCTCTAATCATCTTATACGTTTCAATAAGATCCCCTCTTAGCCGCCTTCTTTCCAGCGAAAACAACCCCAAATCCCTCAGTCTCTCCTCATAGGACCTCCCCACCATACCAGGCAACATCCTGGTAAACCTCCTCTGCACCCTCTCCAAAGCCTCCACATCCTTCCTGTAATGTGGGGACCAGAACTGCACACAGTACTCCAAGGGCGGCCGCACCAGAGTTGTGTACAGTTGCAACATGACGCTGCGACTCCTAAATTCAATCCCCCTACCAATAAACGCCAAGACACCATATGCCTTCTTAACAACCTTATCTACTTGATTCCCAACTTTCAGGGATCTATGTACACATACACCTAGCTCCCTCTGCTCCTCCACACTATTCAAAGTCCTCCCGTTAGCCCTATACTCGACACATCTGTTATTCCTACCAAAGTGAATTACCTCACACTTCTCCGCATTAAACTCCATCCGCCACCTCTCGGCCCAGCTCTGCAACCTGTCTAAACTTGTTCACCATGTGATGACATCAATCATTGCAACAACTATGAGTCCAAAGGAAGAAAATGGCATTGATGTATCTAGTGTATAACATCAGTTGAAGGTCCTGTGCAGTGAAGAAGTCTTGTTCAAACCTGTGCATGAAGTTGTTGTCATACTGAGGTGCGAATTTGGTCCCCATGGCTGTTCCGTGTGTCTGGATGAAGAACTGGTTGTTGATGATGAAGACATTGTGGCCCAGGATGAAGCTGATGACTTCTCCCTGGGAAGACAGAGAATGAGGGGAGACCTAATAGAGGTGTATAAAATTATGAGGGGTATGGATAGGGTGATCAGTGGGAAGCTTTTTCTCAGGTCGGAGGTGACGATCATGATGGGTCAGAGATTCAAGGTGAGGGGGGCGAGGTTTAACTCAGTATCAGAGGGATGTATTTTACACAGAGGGTGGTGGGGGCCTGGAATGCACTGCTAAGCAGGGTGATGGAGGCAGACACACTGGGATCGTTTAAGACTTATCTGGATAGTCACATGAGCAGTCTGGGAATGGAGAGTTACAGAAGAATGGTCTAGTTGGACCAATGAGCGGTGCAGGCTTGGAGGGCCGAAGGGCCTGTTTCCTGTGCTGTATTGTTCTTTGTTCTTCGTAAAATTGCATCTGGAGACTGGCAGTTGTCGGCGTTGAGTACTGAGGCAGTTGCAGCAATGCCATTGTCATGGGGGATACTGGTGTAGAGCGCTGAGACATCCATTGTGATGAGGAGTGCTCCTGGTTCAACTGCTCCATGTGTGCTGAGCTTCTGTAGGAAGTCCATAGTGTCATGACAAAAGCTGGGGGTTCTTTGTACAATGGGTGTCAGGATGCCCTTGACATAGCTGGAGAGGTTTTCGCACAGGGTCCCATTGCCCGATATGATGAGATGAGCGGGTGTATTTGTCTTGTGCATCTTTGGGAGGCAGTAGAGATCTCCAACACGGGGAGTACATGGGATGAGAACACGGACGGTCACCTCAGCACTTCACTGTACTGCAAGTCCACAGATAACTTCATGATGCTTCACTTCTCCAGTTTCCAGCCCAAGCGTGTTAAAGAAGCTATCCCCTACGGACAAGCTCTCCATATACACAGGATCTGCTCAGATGAGGAGGATCGCAACAGACGCCTCCAGACGCTGAAAGATGCTCTCCTAAGAATAAGATATGACGCTCAACTCATCGATCGACAGTTCCAACACACCACTGCGAAAATCCACACTGACCTCCTCGGAAGACAAACACAGGACACGGCGCTCAGAGTACCCTTCGTCGCAGTGAGAGAAGCTATGCCATCTTCTCCAGAGCCTTCAACACGTCATTGATGAAGACAAACATCTCGCCAGGGCCATTCCCCACACCCTCACTTCTTGCCTTCAAACAACTGCACAACCAGAATGATAGGGACTGGGATAGCTTGATCTTCAGTTTGGACATAGCTCAGCACAACATCGTGGACTGAAGGGCCTGTACTGTGCCGCACTGTTCTATGTTCTATCAGAAGGGCCATAGGACTCTTAAATTGACCTCGCAGGTAGAGAATGTGGCTAAGAATGCGTATGGTGTACTGGGCTTCATCAATCGAGGGATTGAGTTTAGGAGTCGGGAGATAATGCTGCAGCTTTATATGGTCCTAGTCAGACCTCTCTTGGAATACTGTGATCAGTTCTGGTCGCCTCATTACATAAGAACATAAGAAATAGGAGCAGGAGTAGGCCAACTAGCCCTTCGAGCCTGCCCCGCCATTCAATAAGATCATGGCTGATCTGTCGTGGCTCAGTTCCACATTCCCGCCCTCTCCCCATAACTCTTAATCCCCTCTCTCACCAAAAACCCATCAACCCGCGTCTTAAAAATATTTAGCGAGGCAGCCTCCACTACTTCAACGGGCAGAGAATTCCAGAGATTCACCACCCTTTGAGTGAAGAAGTTCCTCCTCAACTCCGTTCTAAACCGCTCCCCTTTTATCTTGAGGCTGTGCCCCCTAGTCCTACTGTCTTTTTTGAGCGGGAAGAGTCTCTCCACCTCTATCCTATCCATCCCATTCATCATCTTATACGTCTCAATGAGATCTCCCCTCATTCTTCTAAACTCTAACGAGTACAAGCCCAGTTTATTCAGCCTCTCCTCATAGTTCATTCCCCTCAACTCCGGTATCAGCCTAGTAAACCTCCTCTGCACTCCCTCCAAGGCCAAAATATCTTTGCGCAGGTGCAGCGCCCAAAACTGCACACAGTACTCCAGCTGCGGATATGGAAGCTATTGAAAGGATGCAGGAGGGATTTACAAGGATGTTGTCTGGATAGGGTGGCATGCCTTATGAGGATAGGTTGAGGGAGCTGTCTTTTCTCCTTAGAGAGACAAAGCGTGAGAGGTGACCTGATAGAATTGTATAAGATGTTGAGAGGTATAGATCAGGTGGATTCTCAGAGGCTATTTCCCAGGGCTGGAATGGTTGCTACAAGAGGACACAGGTTTAAGGTGCTGGGGAGTAGGTACAGAGGAGATGTCAGGGATATGTTTTTCACTCAGAGGGTGCTGGGTGAGTGGAATTGGCTGCCGTCAGTGGTGGTGGAGGCAAATTCGTTAGGGTCTTTTAAGAGACTTCTGGATGAGTACACGGGATTTAATAGGATTGAGGGTTATAGGTAAGCCTCGTAGGTAGGGATATGGTCGACGCAACTTGTGGGCCAAAGGGCCTGTTTGTGCTGTAGTTTTTCTATGTTCTATGTTATAACCTCAAAAGATCAATGTCCGCAACAAACAACCCAGCCTTCAGGAGAACAGTGACCATGACACCACACAACCCTGCCACAGCAACCTCTGCAAGATGTGCAAGATCATCGATATGGATGCCATCATCACATGTGAGAATACCATCCACCAGGTACACAGCACATACTCTTGCAACTCAGCCAAGTTGCAAGAGTATGTCCCGTCTCCAATCTACAGTCCCTCAGGATCATGGATGATTTGTTTCCATTCCAGTTTGGTGAATTTTGAGATGGCCAGTATGTTCAAAGCCTAATCTGCAGACCGTCACAGGTGGGGCAGGTGGTGCTTGAGAGTTGGGCAGATGGGGTTGTTGGGCGCTCTTTCCAATACCTCAACTAAGCCTCTGTTTGTACCCATTGAAGTCTCTTTGGTCAGTACCTTCCTTATTTTGGTCAGTTGAATGGTGGGGATGTTTGACCTCAAATATTCCTAAACTATTTCCATTATTATCCTGGGTATCTTCTGCCATATCAGAGTTCTGAGTAGAGCAGTGCTTCTAAAGTGTCGTGTCAGGTGTGGCTTGGGAGAAGATAGCTCTGTTGATTTTCTTACCGTTTATTTGGAGAATGTTGTGAAGTCACTGCTGGTGGCAATTCTCCAGTCCACTGAGATGCCTGTTGTAATGTCATCCAAGTTTATGAAACATGGTAATTACTACTACCCAGTAAACTATGACCTTGGTCTCTGGTTTGCAATCCTGGTCCTCAAATGCTTTCTTCCTCCATTGGCCAAGGGCTGGTTGGCACTTGAATGCATCATCAATATCTGCCTTTGTCGAAAGGAGATGCCCAAAATGCGAAAAATGGTCCATTTTTTCCAGGATCTCACAGGTGATCTTAATCTATAGAGGGAAGTGTTCTGTGAAAGTTCGATGGAAGAGGCCTTAGGTTTGCTGGATATTTCACTGTTTATGAGTGAATGCACATAAGCATCACCTACTTGTTGGAAGTCTGCGTACACCCCGAGAGCTTGGTTGCCAGTGAATTGGGCTGCGGTTTGAAATTAAACAGAATTGCACATTCAGATGGGTCACTTGAGGGTTACAAGATAGCAAGGATTGAGCTAAGAAAAAAGGGCTGAGGAGAGCTAGGAGGGGACATGAGAAGTCCTTGGCAGCTCGGATCAAGGAAAACCCCAAGGCTTTTTACTCTTATGAGAAATAAAAGAATGACCAGTGTGCGGTTAGGGCCGGTCAAGGATAGTAGTGGGAACTTGTGCCTGGAGTCAGAAGGGATAGGAGAGGGGTTGAGTGAATACTTTACTCCAGTGTTCACTAAGAAGAGGGGTCATGTTTTTGAGGATGAGTGTGAGATACAGGCTGATAGGATGGAGGAGGTAGATGTTCTGAGGGAAGATGTATTAGCAATTTTGAAAAACCTGAGGGTCGATAAGTCCCCTGGACCAGATGGGATATACCCTAGGATTCTTTGGGAGGCAAGGGATGAGATTGCAGAGTCTTTGGCTTTGATCTTTGGGTGCTCGCTGTCCACGGGGATAGTGCCAGAGGATTGGAGAGTGGTGAATGTTGTTCCTCTGTCCAAGAAAGGAAATAGGAATGACCCTGTCATATACATGGATTTCAGTAAGGTGTTTGATAAGATTCCCCATGGAATTCAGAGTTCAGAACTCTCCACTCACCTGACGAAGGGTCAAAGGCCCAAAAGCTAGTGGCATTTGCTACCAAATAAACCTGTTGGACTTTAGCCTGGTGTTGTGAAACTTCTTACTGTTTTTACCCCAGTCCAACAGGTAATTATAGGCCGGTGAGTTTGACATCAGTGGTAGGAAAGTTGTTGGAAAAAATTCTTGGGGATAGGATGTATACGCATTGAGAGCATTGCAATCTGATTAGGGATACGCAGCATGGCTTTGTTAAGGGGAGGTCTTGCCTTACGAATCTGGTAGAATTTTTTGAGGAGGGACAAAAACGGTTGACGAAGGACGAGCTGTTGATGTCGTCTATATGGATTTCAGTAAGGCGTTTGACAAAGTCCCTCATGGTAGGCTGATAGAAAAGGTTAAGGCTCATGGGATACAGGGACAGGTATCGAGATGGATTGAAAACTGGCTAGGTAACAGGATGTGGGTATGCCGGCGTTGGACTGGTGTAAACACAGTAAAAAGTCTGACAACACCAAGTTTTAGAAATAAATCAGTTGGACTAAAACCTGGTGTTGTCAGACTTCTTACTGTACTAGGCAACAGGAGACAGAGAGTAGTAGTGGAAGGGTCCTTTTCTAGCTGGAGGTCTGTCACCAGTGGTGTGCCGCAGGGCTCAGTACTGGGACCTCTTCTATTCGTAATACATATAAATGACTTGGAAGAGGGTGTACGTGGTGTGATCAGCAAGTTTGCAGATGACACAAAGTTGGCAGGATTGGCGGATAGTGAGGAGGAGTGTCAGGTGACACAGCAGGATATAGCTAGGTTGGTGCATTGGGCAGATAGATGGCAGATGGAATTTAATCCTGATAAATGCGAGGTGATGCATTTTGGAAGGAATAATGCAGAGAGGAGTTACATGATAAAGGGTGGACCGATAAAGAGTATAGAAATGCAGAGGGACCTGGGAGTGCAAGTGTACAAGTCTCTGAAGGTGGCAACACAGGTGGAGAAGGTTGCGAAGAAAGCTTATGGAACGCTAGCCTTTATAGGAAGGGGTATAGAGTACAAGAGCTGTCGTCTAATGCTTCAGTTGCACAGAACATTGGTTAGACCGCATTTGGAGTACTGCGTCCAGTTCTGGTCACCTTACTATCGGAAGGACGTGGAGACCCTGGAGAGAGTGCAGAGGAGGTTTACCAGGAAGCTGCCTGGTATGGAAGGACTGAGGTATGAGGAAAGATTGGGTAAATTGGGCCTCCTTAGAAAGACGGAGATTGAGGGGGGATCTAATAGAGGTTTATAAGATAATGAAGGGTATAGATAGAGTAAACAGTGGCAGGCTTTTTCCCAGATTGGAGACAAATATCATGAGGGGTCACGGGCTTAAGGTGAGGGGGGAGAGGTATAATTTGGATGCTAGAGGGAGGTTTTTCACACAGAGGGTTGTGGAGGTATGGAATGCACTGCCAAGTAAGGTGGTGGACGCAGGCACGCTGGACTTGTTTAAGGTTTACTTAGATAGACACATGAGCGAAATAGGGATGCAGGGTTATAGGAGACTGTTTTAAATAAGGATCAGAGCCTCAGGATGTTCCTGGAAATCTAATGTTACATGTGTAACACTCCGCAGTATTAAACAGTATTAAAGAGTATTAAATTAAAAGCAGATGCGTTTAGAGTAGCTAAGAGTAGTGGGCGAGAAGAGGATTGGGAGAGGTTTAAATGTCAACAAAGATTGACAAAGAAGTTGATAAAGAAGGGTAGGATAAACTATGAAGCTGGGCTAGCGCTTAATATAAAAAAGGATAGCAAGAGTTTTTATAAGTATATAAAAAAGGAAGAGGCTGGCTAGGGTGAACGTTGGACCCTTAGAGGATGAGAGGGGGGACTTAGTGGTAGGGGATGGGGAAATGGCTGAGGTCCTGAATAACTTTTTTATTTCGGTCTTCACGGAGGAGGACGTGAATAATTTGCCGGGTGTTAGCGATGGAAAGGTGGTAGGACTGGAGGGCCCGAATGACATTATTGTTACTAGAGAGGCGGTGCTCAACAGACTGGAGGGGCTGATTGTGGACAAGTCCCCAGGACCAGATGGAATGCATCCGAGGGTTCTGAAAGAAATGGCGGAGGTGATAGTGGATGCCTTGATGATTATTTTCCAAACCTCGCTGGATTCCGGGGAAGTGCCGGAAGATTGGAAAACAGCTAATATTACGCCGTTGTTTAAGAAGGGTGGCAGGCAAAAGGCAGGGAATTATAGGCCGGTTAGTTTAACATCTGTTGTAGGTAAAATGCTTGAATCCGTCATCAAGGAGAAAATAGCGAGGCACCTTGAGGAGAATTGTTTGATAGAGCAGACGCAGCACGGTTTCGTTAAGGGGAAGTCGTGTCTGACGAATTTATTAGAGTTCTATGAGGATGTGTCTAGGGCGGTGGATAGAGGAGAGCCGGTGGATGTGGTGTTTCTTGATTTTCAGAAGGTGTTTGATAAGGTGCCGTACAATAGGTTATTACAGAAGGTTAGGGGGCATGGAGTTGGGGGTAGGGTGTTAGCGTGGATAGGGGATTGGCTGTCAAAAAGGAGGCAGAGAGTGGGGGTTAATGGGTGCTATTCGGATTGGCGGTTGGTGACTAGTGGGGTGCCCCAGGGGTCGGTGCTGGGGCCTCAGCTATTTACCATTTATATAGATGATCTGGAGGAGGGAACCGAGTGTATGGTGTCGAAATTTGCTGATGACACCAAGATTGGTGGAACGGCAAATTGTGCGGAGGGTGTGGAGAGTCTGCAGAAGGATCTAGATAGGCTGGGCGAATGGGTCACGAAATGGCAAATGGAATTTAATGTTGGCAAGTGTGAGGTTGTCCACTTTGGTAGGAATAATGGTAGGAAGGACTATTACTTACATGGCGAAAAACGGCAGCATGCGACGGTGCAGAGGGACCTCGGGGTCCTTGTGCATGAGTCGCAAAAACCCAGCTTGCAGGTGCAGCAGGTGGTCAGGAAGGCGAATGGGATGCTGGCCTTCATAGAGAGGGGGATTGAATATAAAAGTAGGGAGGTCTTGCTGTGGCTGTATAGGGCATTGGTGAGGCCGCAGCTGGAGTACTGTGTGCAGTTTTGGTCACCGCACTTACGCAAGGATATTTTGGCCTTGGAGGGAGTGCAGAGGAGGTTTACTAGGCTGATACCGGAGTTGAGGGGGTTGAACTATGAGGAGAGGCTGAATAAACTAGGCTTGTAGTCATTAGCGTTTAGAAGAGTGAGGGGAGATCTCATTGAGACGGAAAAGATGATGAATGGGATGGATAGGATAGAGGTGGAGAGACTCTTCCCGCTCAGAAAGGACAGTAGGACTAGGGGGCACAGCCTCAAGATAAAGGGGGGGGCGGTTTAGAACAGAGTTGAGGAGGAACTTCTTCACTCAAAGGGTGGTGAATCTCTGGAATTCTCTGCCCGTTGAAGTGGTGGAGGCTGCCTTGCTAAATATATTTAAGACGCGGGTTGATAGGTTTTTGATAAGCGAGGGGATTAAGGGTTATGGGGAGAGGGCAGGAATGTGGAACTGAGCCACGACAGATCAGCCATGATCTTATTGAATGGCGGGGCAGGCTCGAGGGGCTAGATGGCCCACTCCTGCTCCTATTTCTTATGTTCTTATTATCTTATGAGGAAAGGTTGAGGGAGCTGGGGCTTTTCTCTTTGGAGCGGAGGAGGATGAGAGGCGACTTAATAGACATTTATAAGATGATGAGAGGGATTGATAGAGTGGACGTACAGAGACTATTTCCTTGGGTGGATGTAGCTGTTACTAGGGGGCATAACTATAAGGTTCATGGTGGGAGATATAGGAGGGATGTCTGAGGTAGATTCTTTACTCAGAGAGTGGTTGGGGTGTGGAATGGACTGCCTGCTGTGATAGTGGAGTCGGACACTTTAGGAACTTTCAAGCGGTTATTGGATAGGCACATGGAGCACTCCAGAATGATAGGGAGTGGGATAGCTTGATCTTGGTTTTGGACAAAGTTTGGCACAACATCGAGGGCCGAAGGGCCTGTACTGTGCTGTAATGTTCTATGTTCTGTGTTCTCTTTCAGTTAGGTATTTATGTCAGGGTTATGTTCTCTATAGTTAAATGTGAATGATTTATACCATGTTGAAGCAAGCCAAGTCCAATTTTCCTAGAATATTGTGAACCTCATAAGATTACCACGTCTACTGTTATGGAACTTTGACTTGATTCTGAAGAATTTACCTTAAAGCATCACAATTCCAAAGAAGATGATGATCAATAGATGTCAAGTGGCAAATGCAACCTTCATCAGCTGGATGGTAGGTATAGGACTTGCTGCTTTGGTAACCCTTCAAGACCATTTAAGTTATAAATGAAGAGTTTTTTTTTCTTTCAGAGGCTTGTGAGTTCTTTTCCCAAGACAGTGGTAGAGGTAAGGTCATTGAATATATTTAAGGCAGAGACAGACAGATTATTCGAGGGTGTTAAATTGCATCAGAGTAGGTGGAATAGTCACAATCCGATCAGTCACAATGGGACTGATGGGATTGTGGGACAGGTTTGAGGGACAAAATGGCCTCCTGCTGCTCCTAATTTTAAGGTAGGCATGTTTAGCATTCTGTGGACAGGTCTGTTTTTCACAGGGGCACTCAGCCATGGCCACAGCTTATTTTGTAAACAATGGAAACATCTTCAGAGGGCACTTCAAGATGGAGAGGCCCTCATGGTCTACATCCTATCACAGCAGCATCCTCTTTCTCCTAATGGAATTGGAATCCTTCTGCTGGGATCTGCAGCCTCAGGAAGCAGCCTTTAACTGGGTGGTGAACAGTAAGGTGGCTTTCCCCAGTAAAATCACATGAACAGGCAGGCTGCCAGCCAGAGGGGGCTCAGGAAGGCTTCCAACCAGGAATTATTGTACAGTGGGTAAGATTCCACTCATTGTTCAGGCGGGGCAAGGAATGCATTCTCAGTTTTCCTGGTTCCTAAGTGTTCAGGGATGATAAAGAAAAGTAGAAGAAGAAATGATTAAGGATGATGCTACAGTTATAATTAGAGTCATACAGGATTACAGCATGGAAACAGGCCCTTCAGCCCAACTCCTTCAAGCCGCCCTTTTTATTTAAACTCTGAAGCGAGTCCCAATTGCCTGTATTTGGTCCCTATCCCTCCACACTGATCTTCCCCATTTAATTATCTAAACGCTTTTCAGAAGACAAAATTGTACCCGCCTCTACTGTTACCTCTGGCAGCTTGTTCCAGACACTCACCACCCTCTGTGTGAAAAAATTGCCCCTCTGGACACTTTCGTATCTCTCCCCTCTCACCTTAAACCTCTGCCCTCTAGTTTTAGACTCCCCTACCTTTGGGAAAAGATATTGACTATCTAGCTGATCTGTGCCCCTCATTATTTTATGGAACTCTATAAGATCACCCCCTCAGTCCAAATCTATTCAGCCTCTCCTTATAACTCAATCCATCAAGTCTTGGTAGCATCCTAGTAAATCTTTTCTGCACTCTTTCTGGTTTAATAATATATTTTCTATAATAAGTGACCAGAATTGTACACAGTATTCCAAGTGTGACCTTACCAATGTCTTGTACAACTTCAACAAGACATTCCAACTCCTATATTCAATGTTCTGACCGATGAAACCAAACATACCGAATGCCTTCTTCACCACTCTGTCCACCTGTGACTCCTCTTTCAAGGAGCTATGAACAAGTACCCCTAGATCTCTTTGTTCTGTAACTCTCCCCAACATCCTACCATTAACTGAGTAAGTCCTCCGTTGGTTCAGTCTACCACAATGCATCACTTCGCATTTGTGTAAATTAAACTCCATCTGCCATTCACCAGCCCACTGGCCCAATTGATCAAGATCCCATTGCAATTGGAGATAACTTTCTTCACTGTCCACTATGCCACCAATTTTAGTGTCATCTGCAAACTTACTAACCCTGCCTCCTATATTCTCATCCAAATCATTAATATAAATGACAAATAACAGTGGGCCCAGCACTGATCCCTGAGGCACACCGCTGGTCACAGGCCTCCAGTTTGAAAAATAACCCTCTATAACCACCCTGTGGCTTCTGTCAAGAAGCCAATTTTGTATCCATTTAGATACCTCACCCTGGATCCTATGAGATTTAATTTTATGCAACAACCTACCATGTGGTACCTAAAGTCCATGTAGACAACATCAACTGCACTGCCCTCATCTACCTTCTTGGTTACTCCTTCAAAAAACTAAAATCAAATTTATTAGACATGATTTTCCACTCACAGAGCCATGCTGACTGTCCCTAATTAGTCCCTTCGTCTCCAAATGCCTGTAGATTCTGTCTCTCAAAATACCGTCCAACAATTTACCCACCACAGATGTGAGGCTCACTGGCCTGTAGTTCCCAGGCTTTTCCCTGCAGCCCTTTTTAAACAAAGGCACAACATTTGCCACTCTCCAATCTTCAGGCACCTCACCCGTGACTATCAATGATTCAAATATCTCAGCTAGGGGACCTGCAATTTCCTCCCTAGCCTCTCACGATATCCTGGGATACACTTCATCAGGTCCCAGGGATTTATCTACCTTGATGCGCTTTAAGACTTCCAGCACCTCCTTCTCTGTAATATGTACACTCCTCAAGACATCACTATTTATTTCCCCAAGTTCCCGAACATCCATGTGTTTCTCAACAGTAAATACTGATGAGAAATATTCATTTAGGACCTCAAGCATCTCTTGTGGATCTGCACATAGATGACCTTGTTGATTTTTAAGAGGCCCTACTCCCTCCCTAGATACTCTTTTGTCCTTTATGGATTTATAGAAGCTCTTTGGAATCTTCTTTGCCTTATCTGCCAAAACAATCTCATGTCCCCTTTTTGCCCTCCTGATTTCTCTCTTAGCTCTACTCCTACACCCCGCTATACTCTTCAAGCGATTTACTTGATCCCAGCTGCCTATCAGTTTTTGTACAAAGGGGTCAGTTTTTGTACAAAGCGTGCAGGAAGGTTTTTTGACTCAGTATGTAGATAGGCCAACTAGAGGTGTGGCTATATTGGATTTGGTGTTGGGTAATGAGCCAGACCAGGTGCTGGACTTGGAAGTTGGGGTGCATTTTGGTGATAGTGACCACAATTCGGTTACGTTCACCTTAGTGATGGAAAGGAATAGGCATGAACCTCGGGTCAGTAGTTTTAGCTGGGGGAAGGGTAATTATGAGGCTATTAGGAGAGAATTAGGAAGCATAGGTTGGACTAGGAGATTACAGGGACTGGGAACGTCCGAAATGTGGAGTTTTTTCAAGGAGCAGCTACTGCGGGTCTGTGATAGGTATGTCCCTGTCAGGCAAGGAGGATTTGGTAGAGCTAGGGAACCGTGGTGCACTAAAAAAGTTGATTCGTTGGTTAAAAAGAAAAAGGAGGCTTATGTTCGGATGAGACTTGAGGGCTCAGGTAGTGCACTAGAAAGCTTTAGATTGGCTAGGAGGGAGTTGAAGAGGGAGTTAAGAAGGGCTAAAAGAGGACATGAGAAGACTTTGGCTGATAGGATTAAGGAGAATCCTAAGGCGTTCTATAGGTATGTCAAGAACAGAAGGTTGGTTAGGGCAAGATTAGGGCCAGTTATAGACAGCAGAGGGAAGTTATGTGTGGAACCAGAAGAGATTGGAGAGGCATTGAATCAATATTTCTCTTTGGTGTTCACGCAGGGAGACATAAATGTAGCTGTGGAGAACACTGGGTTACAGGGTTGTAAACTGGACAGTATTGCAGTTGATAAGGAGGATGTGCTAGATATTCTTGAGGGTTTGAAAATAGATAAGTCCCCTGGGCCGGACGGGATTTACCCTAGGATTCTCTGGGAGGCAAGGGAGGCGATTGCAGAGCCTCTGGCTCTGATCTTCAGGTCGTCGTTGGTCACCGGTATAGTGCCAGAAGATTGGAGGTTAGCGAATGTTGTCCCATTGTTTAAGAAGGGGAACAGAGACTTCCCCGGGAATTATAGACCAGTGAGTCTTACTTCTGTTGTGGGCAAGGTTTTAGAAAAAATTATTAGGGATAGGATTTATAGTTATTTAGAGAGTAATGAATTGATTGGAGATAGTCAGCATGGTTTTGTGGAGGGTAGGTCATGCCTTACTAACCTTATTGAGTTTTTTGAGAAAGTGAGTGACCAAAGAGGTGGATGGGGGTAAGGCAGTTGACGTGGTATATATGGATTTTAGTAAGGCGTTTGATAAGGTTCACCATGGTAGGCTTCTGCAGAAATTGCAGATGTATGGGATTGAGGGTGATCTAGGAAATTGGATCAGGAATTGGCTAGCAGATAGGAGACAGAGGGTGGTGGTTGATGGTAAATATTCTTCATGGAGTTCAGTTACGAGTGGTGTGCCTCAGGGATCTGTTTTGGGGCCACTGCTGTTTGTAATTTTTATAAATGATCTGGATTAGGGTATAGTTGGGTGGATTAGTAAGTTTGCTGATGACACCAAAGTCGGAGGTGTGGTAGATTGTGAGGAAGGGTGTCGAAGTTTGCAGGGTGACTTCGACAGGTTGCAGAGCTGGGCCGAGAGGTGGCGGATGGAGTTTAATGCGGAAAAGTGTGAGGTAATTCACTTTGGTAGGAATAACGGATGTGTAGAGTATAGGGCTAACGGTAGGACTCTGAATAGTGTGGATGAGCAGAGGGATCTAGGTGTATGTGTACATAGATCCCTGAAAGTTGGGAATCAAGTAGATAGGGTTGTTAGGAAGGCATACGGTGTCTTGGCGTTTATTGGTAGGGGGATTGAATTTAGGAGCCGCAGCGTCATGTTGCAACTGTACACAACTCTGGTGCGGCCGCACTTGGAGTACTGTGTGCAGTTCTGGTCCCCACATTATAGGAAGGATGTGGAGGCTTTGGAGAGGGTGCAGAGGAGGTTTACCAGGATGTTGCCTGGTATGGAGGGGAGGTCCAATGAGGAGAGACTGAGGGATTTGGGGTTGTTTTCATTAGAAAGAAGGCGGCTAAGAGGGGATCTTATTGAAACATATAAGATGATTAGAGGTTTAGATAGGGTGGACAGCGATAGCCTTTTTCCTCGGATGGAGAAAGCTAGCACGAGGGGGCATAGCTTTAAATTAAGGGGTGGTAGTTATAGGACGGATGTCAGGGGTAGGTTCTTTACCCAGAGGGTGGTGAGGGATTGGAATGCCCTGCCTGCTGCAGTTGTAAATGCGCCTAGTTTGGGGGCGTTTAAGAGATCCGTGGATAGGTTTATGGATGGAAAGGGATTGGTTTAGGTTAGAGGGTCATTGTTTTTTAACTGGTCGGCGCAACATCGTGGGCCGAAGGGCCTGTTCTGCGCTGTAATGTTCTATGTTCTATGTATGCATGTTATGTACCTCTTTCTTCCAGGACCGGATGGAATGCATCCCAGGGTTCCGATTTCTATGAGGATGTGACTAGTGTGGTAGACAGAGGGGAACCGGTGGATGTGGTGTTTTTCGATTTCCAAAAGGCGTTTGATAAGGTGCCTCACAAAAGGTTGCTACAGAAGGTTAGGGTGCACGGAGTTGGGGGTAAGGTGTTAGCGTGGATAGAGGACTGGCTGTCTAATAGGAAGCAGAGAGTTGGAATCAATGGGTGTTATTCTGGTTGGCAGTTGGTGACTAGTGGAGTGCCACAGGGATCGGTGCTGGGGCCTCAGCTATTTACCATTTATATAGATGATCTGGAGGAGGGAGCTGAGTGTAGGGTGACGAAATTTGCTGATGACACGAAGATAAGTGGAAAAGCAAATTGCGTGGAGGGTGTGGAAAGTCTGCAGAGAGATCTGGATAGGCTGAGCGAGTGGGCGAGGACCTGGCTGAGTATAATGTTAGCAAGTGTGAGGTTATCCACTTTGGCAGAAATAATAGTAGGAGGGATTATTATTTAAAAGGCGAAAAGCTGCAGCATGCTACGGTGCAGAGGGACCTGGGGGTCCTTGTGCACGAATCGCAAAAACCCAGCCTGCAGGTGCAGCAGGTGATCAAGAAGGTGAATGGGATGCTGGCCTTTATAGCGAGGGGGATAGAATATAAAAGCAGGGAGGTCTTGCTGCAACTGTACAGGGCACTGGTGAGGCCACAGCTGGAGTACTGTGTGCAGTTTTGGTGGCCACACTTGCGGGAGGATATATTGGCCTTGGAGGGAATGCAGAGGAGGTTCATAGAACATAGAACATTACAGCGCGGAACAGGCCCTTCGGCCCACAATGTTGCGCCGACCAGTCTTATTTTTAAAAAAAAACATTGACCCACTAATCTAAACCAATCCCTTTTCGTCCATAAACCTATCCACCAATCTCTTAAACGCCCTCAAACTAGGCGCATTTACAACTGCAGCAGGCAGGGCATTCCAGTCCCTCACCACCCTCTGGGTAAAGAACCTGCCCCTGACATCCGTCCTATAACTACCCCCCCTTAATTTAAAGCCATGCCCCCTCGTGCTAGATTTCTCCATCCGAGGAAACAGGCTATCACCATCCACCCTATCTAAACCTCTAATCATCTTATATGTTTCTATAAGATCCCCTCTTAGCCGCCTTCTTTCCAGCGAAAACAACCCCAAATCCCTCAGTCTCTCCTCATAGGACCTCCCCTCCATACCAGGCAACATCCTGGTAAACCTCCTCTGCACCCTCTCCAAAGCCTCCACATCCTTCCTGTAATGTGGGGACCAGAACTGCACACAGTACTCCAAGTGCGGCCGCATCAGAGTTGTGTACAGTTGCAACATGACGCTGCGACTCCTAAATTCAATCCCCCTACCAATAAACGCCAAGACACCGTACGCCTTCTTAACAACCTTATCTACTTGATTCCCAACTTTCAGGGATCTATGTACACATACACCTAGATCCCTCTGCTCCTCCACTCTATTCAAAGTCCTCCCGTTAGCCCTATACTCAACACATCTGTTATTCCTACCGAAATGGATTACCTCACACTTCTCCGCATTAAACTCCATCCGCCACCTCTCGGCCCAGCTCTGCAACCTGTCGAAGTCACCCTGCAAACTTCGACACCCTTCCTCACAATCTACCACACCTCCGACTTTGGTGTCATCAGCAAACTTACTAATCCACCCAACTATACCCTCATCCAGATCATTAATAAAGATTACAAACAGCAGTGGCCCCAAAACAGATCCCTGAGGCACACCACTCGTAACCGAACTCCATGATGAATAATTACCATCAACCACCACCCTCTGTCTCCTATCTGCTAGCCAATTCCTGATCCAAGTACCTAAATTACCACCAATCCCATACATCTGCATTTTCTGCAGAAGCATACCATGGTGAACCTTATCAAACGCCTTACTAAAATCCATATATACCACATCTACTGCCTTACCCCTATCCACCTCTTTGGTCACCTTCTCAAAGAACTCAATAAGGTTAGTAAGGCACGACCTTCCCGCTACAAAACCATGCTGACTATCTCTAATCAATTCATTACTCTCCAAATAACTATAAATCCTATCCCTAATAATTCTTTCTACAACCTTGCCCACTACAGAAGTAAGACTCACTGGTCTGTAATTCCCAGGGAAGTCTCTGCTCCCCTTCTTAAACAATGGGACAACATTCGCTGTCCTCCAATCTTTCGGTACTATACCAGAGACCAACGACGACCTGAAGATCAGAGCCAGTGGCTCTGCAATCACCTCTCTTGCCTCCCATAGAATCCTAGGGTAAATCCCGTCTGGACCAGGGGACTTATCTATTTTCAACCCATCTAGAATATCCAACACATCCTCTGTATCAACTACAATACTTTCTATTTTACACCCCTTCACCCCAGTGACCTCCTCAGCTACATTCATATCGTCCTGCGTGAACACCGAAGAGAAATAATGGTTCAATGCCTCTCCAATCTCTTCCGGTTCCACACACAACTTCCCCCTACTGTCTGTAACTGGCCCTAATCTTGCCCTGACCAACCTTCTGTTCTTGACATACCTATAGAACGCCTTAGGATTCTCCTTAATCCTATCAGCCAAAGTCATCTCATGCCCTCTTCTAGCCCTTCTTAACTCCCTCTTCAACTCCCTCCTAGCCAATCTAAAGCTTTCTACTGCACTACCCGAGCCCTCAAGCCTCATCCGAACATAAGCCTCCTTCTTCTTCCTAACCAACAAATCAACTTTTTTTGTGCACCACGGTTCCCTAGCCCTACCAATTCCTCCTTGCCTGACAGGGACATACCTATCACAGACCCACAGTAGCTGCTCCTTGAAAAAACTCCACATTTCAGACGTTCCTAGTCCCTGTAATCTCCTAGTCCAACCAATGCTTCCTAATTCTCTCCTAATGGCCTCATAATTACCCTTCCCCCAGCTAAAACTACTGACCCGAGGTTCATGCCTATCCCTTTCCATCACTAAGGTGAACGTAACCGAATTGTGGTCACTATCACCAAAAAGCACCCCAACTTCCAAGTCTAGCACCTGGTCTGGCTCATTTCCCAGCACCAAGTCCAATATAGCCTCACCTCTAGTTGGCCTATCTACATATTGAGTCAAAAAACCTTCCTGCACACTTTGAACAAAAACTGACCCCTCTAGGCTGATACCGGAGATGAGGGGGTTGGATTATGAAGAAAGACTAAATAGACTGGGTCTGTACTCGTTGGAGTTTAGAAGGATGAGGGGGGATCTTATAGAGACGTATAAGATAATGAAAGGGATGGATAGGGTAGAGGTCAAGAGATTCTTCCCGCTCAGAAAGGACAGCAGGACTAGGGGGCACAGCCTCAAGATAAGGGGGGGCAGTTTAGAACGGAGTTGAGGAGGAACTTCTTCACTCAAAGGGTGGTGAATCTCTGGAATTCTCTGCCCGTTGAAGTGGTGGAGGCTACCTCGCTGAATATATTCAAGTCACGGGTAGATAGGTTTTTGATAGACAAGGGAATTAAGGGTTATGGGGAGAAAGCGGGAAAGTGGAACTGATCCACTTCAGATCAGCCATGATCTTATTGAATGGCGGGGCAGGCTCGAGGGGCTAGATGGCCGACTCCTGCTCCTATTTCTTATGTTCTCATGTTCTTCTTCTCGACCAGGGCCTCAATATCCCGAGTCATCCGGGGTTCCCTATTTTTGCCAGCCTTGCCCTTCACTCTAAGAGGAATGGGCTTACCCTGAACCCTGGTTAACACACTTCTGAAAGCCTCCCACTTACCAGACATCCCTTTACCTTCCCACAGAATCCCCCAATTAACTGTTGAAAGTTGCTGCCTGATACCATTAAAATTGGCCTTGCCCCAATTTAGAATATTAACTTTTGGGCCAGACCTATCATTCTCCATAGCTATCTTAAAACTAATGGAATTATGGTCACTGGTCCCAAAGTGATCCCTCACTAACACTTCTGTCACTTGCCCTTCCTTATTTCCCAAGAGGAGGTCAGGTTTTGCCCCCCTCTCTGGTCGGGCCATCCACGTACTGAATGAGAAATTCCTCCTGAATACTCTCAACAAATTTCTCTCCATCCAACCCTCGAATACTATGGCTGTCCCAGTCAATGTTGGGAAAGTTAAAATCCCTATTACTATCCGATTTTTCTTGGAGCTATCTGTCATCTCCTTAAATATTTTGCTCCTCAATTTCCTGCCGACTATTTGGGGACCTATAGTATAACCCTATCAAAGTGACTTCCCCCTCCGTATTTCTCAGTTCAACCCATATATACTTAGTCGGCGAACCCTCAGCTATATCCCCTTTCAGTGCTGCTGTGATGTTTTCCTTAATCAAAAGTGCAACTCCCCATCCTCTCTTATCTCCTCTTCTATCTTTGCTATAGCATCTGTACCCTGGAACATGAGCTGTCAGTCCTGTCCCTCCCTTGGCCATGTTACAGTAATTGCTACAATATCCCAGTCCCATGTACCCATCCACGCCCTCAGTTTATCTGCCTTGCCCGTCAGGCCTCTTGCACTGAAATAAATGCAGTTTAATCTGGACTTCCCTTGCTCGCTGTCTTGCTACTGCCTGATCTGTCTGGTACTAGGATTACTGACACTGCCTTTACTAATTAATGTGCTCTCTTTAACTTCTGTGCTGTCCTCAAACTTCTCTTTTGTCTCCCTACTGCTTTGGGTCCCACCCCTCCTGCCAAACTAATTTAAACCCTCCCGAGTGGCTCTGGCAAATCTCCCCAGCAAGATGTTTGTCCTTTCCAGTTCATGTGTAACCCGTCCCTCTTGAACAGGTCAGCCTTTCCCCAGAAGAGATCCCAGTGATCCAAAAACCTAAATCACTGGCCCCTGCACCAGCTCTCAAGCCATGCATTCATCTGCTGAATCCCCCTGTTTAGGATATGCAATATCCTACCATGCGGTACACTGTCAAAGGCCTTGCTAAAGTCACTCTCCAATCTTCAGACACCTCCCCCGTTCCCCCCTCCTGCCTTCCCCCTCCTGCCTTCCCCCTCCTGCACTCCCCCCTCCATCCCAACCCCCATCCCCCCTCTGTCCCTCCCCCCTCTCCCTCCCCTTCCCCCCCACCCACCCTCCTCCCCCCCCTCCTCCCCTCCCCACTTCCTGCTCCCCCTCCCTCCCAATCTCCCCCCAAATAGCCCCCCTTTCCCTCCCCTCCCCACCCCCCCTCCGCCCCCCACCCCCTCCCCCTCCACCCCCCCATTTCCTCCCTCCACCCCTCCCCCCCTCCCCCCCATTTCCTCCCTCCACCCCTCCCCCTCCACCCCCCATTTCCTCCCTCCACCCCCCACTTCTTCCCTCCCCCTCCCCCCCCCTTCTCCCCTCCCCCTCCCCCCCCTTCTCCCCTCCCCCTCCCCCCCCCTTCTCCCCTCCCCCTCCCCCTCCCTTCTCCCCTCCCCCTCCCCCTCCTTCTCCCCTCCCCCTCCCCCTCCCCCTCCCCCCCCCTTCTCCCCCCACTTCTTCCCTCCCCCTCCCCCCCCCCCTTCTCCCCCTTCTCCTCCCCCTTCTCCCCTCCCCCGAGATCCCGCTGACGTCACTGCTGGAGGCCTGTGCTCGGTTCCTCCTGTATCCCGGCGGGCCCCGCGCTGCGGAGCGGTCAGAGTGGCGGTGGATCTGGGTAAGGGGGCCGGAGGCGCTGGGCCTGGGATGCGGCCGCCACCGTGGCAACGATAACGAGCCGCGATGGTGGGAGCGCCGAACGAATTAGTGAGAGGGCGGTGGGAGATGATTCCGATCGCGGGGGAGAGATCGTGACAGTAAGGCTGCAGTGACAAAACTGACCCTCTGACAGTGCGGCACTCCCTCAGCACTGACCCTCTGACACTGCGGCACTCCCTCAGCACTGACCCTCTGACAGTGCGGCGCTCCCTCAGCACTGACCCTCTGACAGTGCGGCACTCCCTCAGCACTGACCCTCTGACAGTGCGGCGCTCCCTCAGCACTGACCCTCTGACAGTGCGGCACTCCCTCAGTACTGACCCTCTGACAGTGCGGCGCTCCCTCAGTACTGACCCTCTGACAGTGCGGCACTCCCTCAGCACTGACCCTCTGACAGTGCGGCACTCACTCAGTACTGACCCTCTGACAGTGCGGCGCTCCCTCAGCACTGACCCTCTGACAGTGCGGCACTCCCTCAGCACTGACCCTCTGACAGTGCGGCACTCACTCAGTACTGACCCTCTGACAGTGCGGCGCTCCCTCAGCACTGACCCTCTGACAGTGCGGCGCTCCCTCAGCACTGACCCTCTGACAGTGCGGCGCTCCCTCAGCACTGACCCTCTGATAGTGCGGCGCTCCCTCAGCACTGACCCTCTGACAGTGCGGCACTCCCTCAGCACTGACCCTCTGACAGTGCAGCGCTCCCTCAGCACTGACCCTCTGACAGTGCGGCACTCCCTCAGCACTGACCCTCTGACAGTGCAGCGCTCCCTCAGCACTGACCCCCTGACAGTGCGGCACTCCCTCAGTACTGATTATCATGATTAACATGATTATCAATTCTAGATATCCTCTTATGTGCATGACCTTTCAGGAATTGGAAAGTTCGTACAATTAGACAGTTCCCAGTTCCATGTCTCCTAGCCCATCAATTTTAACATGCATCTTATTCTGAAATCCTTCCCTCCATCGTTTCGCTTAGTCTTTTCAGACCTGTGTCTCTTTTTTTGAATCTCAGAATTTTATAGCAGAAAAAGAGACCATTCGGCCCATCATGTCTGTACTGGCTCCTAAAAGAGTTACCTAGCTGGAGCCATTATCCAGCTTTATCTCCATAGCCCTCTAAATTCATCACTTTCAAATTTGTTTCCAGCTCCTCTGAAATCTATGGAATCCGCCTCCACCACTCTCCCAGGCAGCACATTCCAAGTCACAGCCCTCTGAGTAAAGAAGTTTCTCCTCATCTTACTCCTAGCTCTCTTGCTGACCCTCTTGATACTGTGATCCATAATCACCCTAATAACCTTAATCACTGACATACCAACTAGTTGAGTCATAGAGGTTTACAGTGTGGAAACAGGCTCTTTGGCTCAGCTTGCTCACACCACACCACAAGCTAGTCCCAATTGCCCACATTTGGCCCATTTGCCTCTATACTCATTTTACCCATGTAACCATCTAAATGCTTTTTAAAAAGTAAAACTGTACCCACCTCTACTACTGCCTCTGGCAGCTCATTCCAGACACTCACCACCCTCTGAGAGCAAAAATTGCCCCTCATGGAAACAGAATATCCTCCTTTGCTCTGTCACAATTGTTCATGATGGTCACTTCTTAATCTCTGTTCCAAGGAGAATACTCTATTCTATCCTTCTATCTAAAATTCCTCATTCCTGGCATCATTGTAGCAAATTTCCTTTGCGCTGTCTCTCGGACTTTAACATCTAAATAACATAGAACAGAACACAATATGCCAAATGTGATCAGACCAATGATTTGAGGAGGTGTAGTATCACTTCCTTGCTTTTATACTCTGTGCCTCTGGGGGAAAATCAACACTGGAGCACAGCAGTAAGTAGGCACAAAGCTGGTTTCTGATGTCAGTTTTGGATAGAGACTCGGAAGAATTCAACTCAGAGGAAATGCTATGTAAGATAGTTCATTGTGCATAGAGAGAACATACAATCTGAGGGAACAAAATGTATTATCTTGAAATTTGCAGATGACACAAAACTGGGTGGGAAGTGGAATCAGTGAGGAGGGTGCGGCGATCCTTCAGTGTTATTTGGACAAGTTGAGTGAGTCGGCAGATGCAGTAAAATATGGATAAAATGTGAGGTTATCCACTTTGGTAGTAAAAACGGAAAGGTCGATTACTCTCTAAATGACGATAAATTATGAGAGGGAATGTGCAGCGAGATCTAGGTGCCATAGAAACATAGAAAATAGAAGCAGGAGGAGGCCATTCAGCCCTTCGAGCCTGTCATTCATTTTGATCATGACTGATTATCAAATTCAATATCCTGATTTCCCCTTCCTCCTGTATCCCTTGATTTCTTTAGCACCAAGAACTATATCTAATTTCTTCTTGAAATCAGGTAATGTTTTGGCCTCAACTACATTCTGTGATAGTGAATTCCGCACATTCACCACCCTCTGAGTGAAGAAATTTCTCTTCACCTCAGTTCTAAAAGCTTTACCCCTTATCCTCAAACTATGACCCCTAGTTCTAAACTCCCCCACCATTGAGAACATTCTTTCTGAATCTACCCTGTCTAATTCTGTTAGAATTTTATGGGTTTCTATGAGATCCCCTCTCACTCTTCTAAACTCCAGTGAATGTAATCCTAATTGACTTGGTGTCTCTTCATATGACAGACCTGCCATCCCAGGATTCAGCCTGGTAAACCTGCACCCCTTCTTTTCACAGTAACTTCATTGCAGTGTTAATGAAAGCCTACTTGTGATGCTAATAAATAAACTAAACTGTATAGCAAAGATATCCTTCCTCAGAATGGCCAACTCCCACTCCTATTTTCTGTGTTCCTATTTGGCCCTTTGAGCCTGCTCTGCCATTTAATATGATCATGATTGAAACGCTATCTCAATACCATACTTCAGTGTTCTCCCTATACCCTTGAAACCTTTACGACGTATTTTATGGCCTCGCTCAGGTGAGACTGGAAATTCCCGTCCAAGGTCAATGGAGATTTCTGTTGTCGGACCCTCACCCACTCCGATTCCATGGCAGGCGATGTGGTAGAGTTCTGGCCTTGGAGCCTAGAAATCTAATTCCTTCTTAAATATACTCAGTGATTTGGCCTCCACAACCTTCTTGGTAGAGAGTTCCACAGGTTCAACCATCCTCTGGGGTAAGAAATTTCTCCTCATCTCAGTCCCAAATGGCCTATTCCATATCCTGAGACTCTGTCATCTTGTTGTTGGATCACCCCCCACCAGAGGAAACAATATCCCTGCATCCAGTCTGTCCAACCCTATAAGAATTGTTTACATTTCAATTAGATCCCCTCTCATTCTTCTAAACTCTAGTGAATAAAGGCCCAGTCAACCCAATCTCTCCTAACATGACAATCCTAGTTTAGGGATTGATACAGAGCTATTGGGAGTGAGATTAGTTTGGGATTGGGAACCAAAGCAAAGGTGAATTAACTGAAAGGGAACCAGAGAGCAGGGCCAGTAAAACTCAGAGAAAGCACAGGCAAGGTGTGGTTGCGAATCAAAGAGCGCCTGGTGGACTGAAGTACATTTGTTTTAATGTGAGAAGTGTAACAGGTAAGGCAAATTAATTTAGAGCTTGGATTAGTACTTGGAACTATGATGTTGTTGCTATTACAGAGATTTGGTTAAGGGAAGGACAAGATTGGCAGCTTAACATTCCAGGATACAGATGTTTCAAGTGGGATAGAGGGGGATGTAAAAGAGGTGGGGGAGTTGCACTACTGGTTAAGGAGAATCTCACAGCTGTACTGAGGGAGGACATCTCAGAGCGGTGGGGGGGCTCTCAAAGAGCGAGGTAATATGGGTAGAGCTCAGGAATAGGAAAGGTGTAGTCACAATGTTTACTACAGCCAGCGGGAGATAGAGGAACAGATATGTAGGCAGATTTTGGCAAGGTGTAAAAGTACGGTTGTCGTGGTGGGAGATTTTAACTTCCCCTATATTGACCGGGACTCACTTAGTGGTAGGGGCACGAATGGGGCAGAGTTTGTAAGGAGCATCTGAGGGGGCTTCTTGAAACAGTATGTAGATATCCAACTAGGGAAGGAGCCGTACTGGACCTGGTATTGGGGAATGAGCCCAGCCAGGTTGACATTTCAGTAGGGGAGCAGTTCGGAAACAGTGACCACAATTCAGTAAGCTTTAAGGTGCTGATGGATAAAGATAAGTGTAGTCCTCAAGTTAAGGTGCTAAACTGGGGGAAGGCTAATTATAACAATATTAAGCAGGAACTGAAGAATGTTGATTGGGGGCAGATGTTTGATGGCAAATCAACATCTAGCATGTGGGAGGCTTTCAAATGTAAGTTGATAGGGATTCAGGACCGACACATTCCTGTAAGGGTGAAGGATAAGTATGGCAAGTTTTGGGAATCTTGGATAATGAGAGATATTGTGAGTCTAGTCAAAGAGAAAAAGGAAGCATTTGTGAAGGCTGGAGGCTGGGAACACATGAAGCAAGTATGGAATACAAGGAAAGAAGAAATAAACTTAAGCAAGGAGTAAGGAGGGCTAAAAGGGGTGACGAAAAATCATTGGCCAGCAGGATTAATGAAAATCCCAAGGCTTTTTATACATATATATAGAACAAGAGTGTAGCCAGGGAGAGGACAGGGTTGGCCCACTCAAGGACAGGAGAGGAAATCTATGCATGGAGCCAGAGGAAATGTGTGAGGTATTAAATGAGTACTTTGAGTCAGTATCCACCAAAGAGAAGGATTTGGGTGGATCATGAATTGGGGTGATGAAAGGGTGTGTAGATAGTTTGAGTCTTGTGAGGTTATGGTAATGTGAGGTTATCCACTTTGGTTGAAATAATAGTAGGAGGGATTATTATTTAAAAGGCGAAAAGCTGCAGCATGCTACGGTGCAGAGGGACCTGAGGGTCCTTGTGCACAAATTGCAAAAACCCAGTCTGCAGGTGCAGCAGGTGATCAGGAAGGCAAATGGAATGTTGGCCTTTATAGCGAGGGGGATTGAATATAAAAGCAGGGAGGTCTTGCTGCAACTGTACAGGGCACTGGTGAGGCCGCAGCTGGAGTACTGTGTGCAGTTTTGGTTGCCGCTCTTGCAGAAGGATATATTGGCCTTGGAGGGAGTGCAGAAGAGGTTCACTAGGCTGATACTGGAGATGAGGGGGTTAGCCTATGAAGAGAGACTGAATAGACTGGGTCTGTACTCGTTGGAGTTTAGAAGGCTGAGGGGGGATCTTACAGAGACGTATAAGATAATGAAAGGGATGGATAGGGTAGAGGTAGAGAGATTCTTCCTGCCTAGAAAGGATAGCAGGACTAGAGGGCACAGCCTCAAAATAAGGGGGGGGGTTGCAGTTTAGATCGGAGTTGAGGAGGAACTT
This sequence comes from Carcharhinus amblyrhynchos, assembly GCF_965287045.1. NCBI lineage: Eukaryota > Metazoa > Chordata > Chondrichthyes > Carcharhiniformes > Carcharhinidae > Carcharhinus > Carcharhinus amblyrhynchos. The sequence continues at coordinate 139,694,896 of NC_137327.1, forward strand.
CTTCACTCAAAGGGTGGTGAATCTCTGGAATTCTCTGCCTGTTGAAGTGGTGGAGACTACCTTGCTAAATATATTTAAGTCACGGGTAGGTAGGTTTCTGATGGACAAGAGAATTAAGGGTTATGGGGAGAAAGCGGGAAAGTGGAACTAATCCACTTCAGATTAGCCATGATCTTATTGAGTGGCGGGGCAGGCTCAAAGGGCTAGATGGCCTACTCCTGCTCCTATTTCTTATGTTCTTAAGAGTCATGTTGAGATCAAAAAGGAGGAAATATTGGGGTTATTGAGAAACATTAAGGTAGACAAATCCCCAAAGCCTGATGGGATATACCCCAAAATACTGAGAGAGGCAAGGGAGGAAATTGCTGGGGCTTTGAGAGAAATCTTTGTATTTTCATTGGCTACAGGGGAGGTCTCAGAGGATAAGAGACTAGCCAATGTTGTTCCTTTGTTTAAGAAGGGTAGCAAGAATAATCCAGGTAATTACAGGCAGTGAGCCTTACGTCAGTGGTAGAGAAATTATTGGAGAGGATTCTTCGAGACAGGATTTACTATTTGGAAATAAGTGGACATATTAGTGAGAAGGAATATGGTTTTGTGAAGAGGAGATGTTGTCTCACTAACTTGATTGAGTTTTTCGAGGAAGTGACAAAGGTGATTGATAAAGGTAGGGCAATGGATGTTGTCGACATGGACTTCATTGAGGCCTTTGACAAGCTCCTTCGTGGCAGACTGGTGCAGAAGATGAAGTCGCATGGGATCACACAGTGGATACAGAACTGGCTCGATCATAGAAGACAGGGGGAGACATAGAGTAGTGGAAGGGTGTGTTTCTGAATGGAGGGCTGTGACAAATAGCGTTCCTCAGGGATCAGTGCTGTTTGTAATATATATGAATGATTTGGTGGAGAATGTAATTGGTTTGATAAGTTTGCGGACGACACAAAGGTTTGCAGATAGTGATGAGGAACAACAGAGGATACAGCAGGATATAGATCACTTGGAGGTTTGGACGGAGAGATGTGGGATGGAGTTTAATCCAGGCAAATGTGAGGTAATGCATTTTAGAAAGTCTAATACAGATAGGAAACGTACAGTAAATATCAATAAGCGTATTGATAGGCAAAGGGATCTGAGTGTACAAGTACACAGGTCACTGAAAGTGGCAACATAGTTGGAGAAGGTAATTAAAAAGGCATACGGCATGCTTGCCTTCGTCAGCCAGGGCAGAGTTTAAAAATTGGAAAGTCATGTTGAAGTTTTATAGAATCTTAGTTAGGCCGCACTTGGAATATAATGTTGCCTCACAAGAGGTTATTACAGAAGGTCAGGGGGCATGGAGTTGGGGGTAGGGTGTTAGCGTGGATAGAGGATTGGCTGTCAAATAGGAGGCAGAGAGTGGGGGTCAATGGGTGCTATTCGGATTGGTGGTTGGTGACTAGTGGAGTGCCCCAGGGGTCGGTGCTGGGGCCTCAGCTATTTACCATTTATATAGATGATCTGGAAGAGGGAACCGAGTGTATGGTGTCGAAATTTGCTGATGACACCAAGATTGGTGGAACGGCAAATTGTGCAGAGGGTGTGGAAAGTCTGCAGAAGGATCTAGATAAGCTGGGCGAATGGGCTAGGAACTGGCAAATGGAATTTAATGTTGGCAAATGTGAGGTTGTCCACTTTGGTAGGAATAATGGTAGGAAGGACTATTACTTACGTGGCGAGAAACTGCAGCATGCGACGGTGCAGAGGGACCTCGGGGTCCTTGTGCATGAGTCGCAAAAACCCAGCCTGCAGGTGCAGCAGGTGGTCAGGAAGGCTAATGGGATGCTGGCCTTCATAGCGAGGGGGATTGAATATAAAAGTAGGGAGGTCTTGCTGCAGCTGTATAGGGCACTGGTGAGGCCGCAGCTGGAGTACTGTGTGCAGTTTTGGTCGCCGCACTTACGCAAAGATATTTTGGCCTTGGAGGGAGTGCAGAGGAGGTTTACTAGGCTGATTCCGGAGTTGAGGGGGTTGAACTATGAGGAGAGGCTGAATAAACTAGGCTTGTAGTCGTTAGAGTTTAGAAGAATGAGGGGAGATCTCATTGAGACGTATAAGATGTTGAATGGGATGAGTAGGATAGAGGTGGAGAGGCTCTTCCCGCTCAGAAAGGACAGTAGGACTAGGGGGCACAGCCTCAAGATAAAGGGGGGGTGGTTTAGAACGGAGTTGAGGAGGAACTTCTTCACTCAAAGGGTGGTGAATCTCTGGAATTCTCTGCCCGTTGAGGTGGTGGAGGCTGCCTCGCTCAATATTTTTAAGACACGGGTTGATAGGTTTTTGATAGGCAAGGGGATTAAGGGTTATGGGGAGAGGGTGGGAATGTGGAACTGAGCCACGACAGATCAGCCATGATCTTATTGAATGGCGGGGCAGGCTCGAGGGGCTAGATGGCCTACTCCTGCTCCTATTTCTTATGTTCTTATGTTCAATTCTGGTCGCCACACTACCAGAAGGATGTGGAGGCTTTGGAAAGGGCACAGAAAAGATTTACCAGCATGTTACCTGGTACGGAGGGCATTAGTTATGAGGAGACGTTGGAGAAACTTGGTTTGTTCTCAATGGAACAACGGAGGTGGAGGGGAGACCTGATAGAAGTCCACATGATTATGAGGGACATGGACAGAGTGGATAGTCAAAAGCTTTTTCCCAGGTTGGAAGAGTGAATTACTGGGGCACGGGTTTAATGTGTGAGGGACAAAGTTTAAAGGAGATGTACGAGGCAAGTTTTTTACATGAAGGGTAGTGGGTACCTGGAATTCAGTGCTGGGGAAGGTAGTGGAAGCAGATACAATAGTGAGTTTTCAGGGGCGTCTGGATAAATACATGAATAGGATGGGAATAAAGGGTTATGGTCCCCGGAAGGGTAGGGGTTTTAGTTCAGTCGGGCAACATGGTCGGTGCAGGCTTGGAGGGCTGAAGGGCCTGTTCCTGTGCTATAATTTTCTTTGCTCTTTGATGCAGGGCTATGGGGAGAATGAGACAGTGGGATTAATTTGGGATTGATACAGGCTGTGTGGAGAGAGTGTGGCAGTGGGAACATTTAATTAGATTTCTTTTGATTTATTACGGTCATATGTATGAGTATACAGTGAAAAGTATTGTTTCATGCATGCTATCCAGACAAAGCATACTGTGCATAGAGAAGAAAAGGAGAGTGCAGAATATAGTGTTACAGTCATAGCAAGGGTATAGAGAGAGATCAACTTAATGTGACGTAGGTCCATTCAAAAGTCTGATGGTAGCAGGGAAGAAGCTGTTCATGAGTTGATTGGTATGTGACCTCAGACTAGTATCTTTTTCCTGGGAATTGATAGAAGGCTATGGAGAGAGAGTGGTAATGGGATCATCATTTTGGGATTGATACAGGGCTATAGGGAGAGCAGGGCAGTGGGATCATTTTGGGATTGATACTATTTTGTGGGGAGAGAGTGGGGCAGTGGAATTAGTTTAGGATTAATACAGGGCTATGGGGAGAGAGTGGAGCAGTGGAATTAGTTTGCGATTAATACAGGGGTAGGGGGAGAGAGTGGAGCAGTGGGATTAGTTTGCAATTGATACTGCACTATGGAGAGTGTGGGGCAGTGAGATTACTTTGGGATTGATACAGAGCTATGGGGGGAGAGTGGGGCAGTGGAATTAGTTTGGGATTGATACAGAGCTGTGGGGGGGAGAGTGGGGTAGTGGAATTAGTTTGGGATTGATACAGAGCTATGGTGGGGGTGAGAGTGGGGTAGTGGATTTAGTTTGGGATTGATACAGAGCTATGGAGGGGGAGTGGGGTAGTGGGATTAGTTTGGGATTGATACAGAGCTATGGAGGGGGAGTGGGGTAGTGGGATTAGTTTGGGATTGATACAGAGCTATGGAAGGGGAGAGTGGGGTAGTGGGATTAGTTTGGGATTGATACAGAGCTATGGAAGAGGAGAGTGGGGTAGTGGAATTAGTCTTAAATTGTTCTATCAAGAATGAGCAAAGGTGCAATGGACTGAATGGCCCAATAAATTGATGAAGTTCTGAATAATTTGTTGAAATAATTTTCTAAATTGATATATTTAGCATCATTGTTTTGCTAAAAAGAATCACTGTTTGCAGTTTGTAATGAATAGTTGTTCTAGCTTATTTGGAAAAAATGAGGAAAGATGAGATAATTGGAGGTTGTTTGTTGTGGTGACCTTGACAATGTACATCATGCATGAAGTAATAAATTCCATTGATGAGGTGAACCCTGATAAGAAATTTAGGGAAGAAAACTCTAAACTCTTATAACCCTCAAGAGAGTCCTTTCGTCTTAAATGGGTAATCCCTTATTTTTAAACAGTGGCCTCTATTGTAGAATCTATAGTTTTTCCTTGTTGGTTCCCTTGTTATCTTCCGCAATCACAATCTGGCAGCTATGTCCTTAAGGCTGGACCAGCTCAATCTGTGATGGTAATACCGAGTGCCTCTTAGTGATGAACATTGAAATCTCCACCCAGAGTACATTCTGTGTCCCTGTCACCCTCAGAGGATGTTTAAATGGAGGTTCATACCTGAGGAGGTGGGGGTGGCCCTGTCGCCGTAGGTGGTAACCAGCAGGAGATTTCATTGCCTGTGTTTGACCTGATGCAGTGTGTTCTCATGAGGTCCACCGTTGATGTTGAGGATCCCCTGCATAACCCCCTCCCATTTGCATATCACTGTGCCACCATCTCTGCTGGTGGGACAGAACATACCCAGAGATGGAGGTGGTGTTAACTGAGATGTTGTAAAGTGTGATTCAGTGAGTATGGCTATGTCAGGCTGTTGCTCGAGTGGTCTGTGAGAAAAATTTCCAATCACAGTGGGTATTGGGAGATTACTAGTGGTCTCCATGGCTATTGGGGCAACTCAATGAAACACAAATAAATATAAATGCATCTAAAGCTTTACTTTAACTGCAGCAAAATTTTTTGCAACACCCAAGGATGATATCCATCAGGATCTAAGAACTTGTCAACCCGCATTTCCGACATTTTGCTAAGTATCACTTACCTGGCGATTGTGTATTATTTTCCTGGGTTCCTTCCTCCCTTCCATTTCCCAATTTACAGCTCTTTCTGGGCTGTTACTGTTGTCTATAGTGAAAACCAATGCAAAATATCTGTTCAATTCATCTTCCATCTCCCTGTTTTCCATTACTAACTCCCACACTCACTTTCTATAGAACCAACATTCATTTCAACTCTTTTTAAAATATCTGTGGAAACTCTTACTGCCTGCTTTGCTATTTCTAGCTAGCTTTTGTATTCAAATTCTTTCCTACTTATTAAGACCTTAGCCATATCCCCATCCCCTACCACTAAGTCCCCCTTCTCATCCTCTAAGGGACCAACGTTCACCCTAGCCAGCCTCTTCCTTTTTATATATTTATAAAAACTCTTGCTATCCTTTTTTATATTAAGCGCTAGCCCAGCTTCATAGTTTCTCCTACCCTTCTTTATCAACTTCTTTGTCAATCTTTGTTGACATTTAAACCTCTCCCAATCCTCTTCTCGCCCACTACTCTTAGCTACTCTAAACGCCTCCGCTTTTAATTTAACACTTTCCTTCACCTCCTTCGTTATCCACGGCTTATTACCTCTCCTCCTACTGTCCTTTTTGACCATCGGAATAAATTTCTGCTGAGCACCAAGAAAGATCTCCTTAAAGATCTTCCACTGCTCCTCAGCAGACCTACCTTCCAACGTGCTCCCCCAGTCCACATTCGCCAATTCTTCTCTCATCCTATCGTACTCCCCTCTGTTCAAACAAAGGACGCGTGTCCGGGAACCCACTTTCTCCTCCTCCATCTGCACCAGAAACTCCACCATACAATGATCACTCTCCCCAAGAGGATCCTTCACCGCAAGGTCCCTAATTCTACCCGCCTCATTACATAACACCAGATCCAAGATAGCTCGCTCCCTCATCGGCTCCAACACACACTGTTCCAGGAAACTATCCCGGCAGCATTCCAAGGACTCCTCCTTGAGCCCACCGCGTCCAACATGGGTCGACCAATCTATATGTAGATTGAAATCCCCCATAACTACGACCGTCCCATTCCTGCACGCCGCACTTATTTGCGCGTTAACACGGAGGAGGACGTGAATAATTTGCCGGGTGTTAGAAATGGAAAGGTGGCAGGACTGGAGGGTCTTAATGACATTACTGTTACTAGAGAGGCGGTGCTCGAAAGACTGGAGGGGCTGATTGTGGACAAGTCGCCAGGACTGGAAGGAATGCATCCGAGGGTTCTGAAAGAAATGGCGGAGGTGATAGTGGATGCCTTGGTGGTTATTTTCCAGACGTCGCTGGATTCCGGGGAAGTGCCGGAAGATTGGAAAACGGCTAATGTTACGCCGTTGTTTAAGAAGGGTGCCAGGCAAAAGGCAGGGAATTATAGGCCGGTTAGTTTAACGTCTGTTGTAGGTAAAATGTTAGAATCCGTCATCAAGGAGGAAATAGCGAGGCATCTTGAGAGGAATTGCTTGATAGAGCAGACGCAGCACGGTTTCGTTAAAGGGAAGTCGTGTCTGACAAATTTACTGGAGTTCTATGAGGATGTGTCTAGGGCGGTGGATAGAGGAGAGCGGCGGTTGTGGTCTTTCTTGATTTTCAGAAGGCGTTTGACAAGGTACCTCACAAGAGGTTATTGCAGAAGGTCAGGGGACATGGAGTTGGGGGTAGGGTGTTAGCGTGGATAGAGGATTGGTTGTCAAATAGGAGGCAGAGGGTGGGGGTCAATGGGTGCTATTCGGATTGGCGGATGGTGACTAGTGGAGTGCCCCAGGGGTCGGTGCTGGGGCCTCAGCTATTTACCATTTATATAGATGATCTGGAGGAGGGAACCGAGTGTATGGTGTCGAAATTTGCTGATGACACCAAGATTGGTGGAATGGCAAATTGTGCGGAGGGTGTGGAGAGTCTGCAGAAGGATCTAGATAGGCTGGGCGAATGGGCAAGGAACTGGCAAATGGAATTTAATGTTGGCAAGTGCGAGGTGGTCCACTTTGGTAGGAATAACGGTAGGAAGGATTATTACTTACGTGGCGAAAAACTGCAGCAGGCGATGGTGCAGAGGGACCTCGGGGTCCTTGTGCATGAGTCTCAAAAACCCAGCTTGCAGGTGCAGCAGGTGGTCAGGAAGGCGAAAGGGATGCTGGCCTTCATAGCGAGGGGGATTGAATATAAAAGTAGGGAGGTCTTGCTGCGGCTGTATAGGGCATTGGTGAGGCCGCAGCTGGAGTACTGTGTGCAGTTTTGGTCGCCGTACTTACGCAAGGATATTTTGGCCTTGGAGGGAGTGCAGAGGAGGTTTACTAGGCTGATTCCGGAGATGAGGGGGTTGAGCTATAAGGAGAGGCTGAATAAATTAGGCTTGTACTCGTTAGAGTTTAGAAGAATGAGGGGAGATCTCATTGAGACGTATAAGATGATGAATGGGATGGATAGGATAGAGGTGGAGAGACTCTTCCCGCTCAGAAAGGATAGTAGGACTAGGGGGCACAGCCTCAAGGTAAAGGGGGGGTGGTTTAGAACGGAGTTGAGGAGGAACTTCTTCACTCAAAGGGTGGTGAATCTCTGGAATTCTCTGCCCGTTGAAGTGGTGGAGGTTGCCTCGCTAAATATTTTTAAGACGCGGGTTGATGGGTTTTTGATAAGAGAGGGGATTAAGGGTTATGGGGAGAGGGTGGGAATGTGGAACTGAGCCACGACAGATCAGCCATGATCTTATTGAATGGTGGGGCAGGCTCGAAGGGCTAAATGGCCTCCTCCTGCTCCTATTTCTTGTGTTCTTAATCACTCTTTGCTGCTTTTTATATTCAATCCAATCTTCTGACCTGCGACTCATATTTGTGCAATTATATGTTTTTCTTAAAGTTTGATGCCATCTTTAACTCCTTTAATTTCTTGAAAGGCTGAATATTCTCCTCTTGAGTTTGTGTTTCCTGCTGCCTATTTTTCCTTGCCTCTACCTTGGCCTTGACTCACTATGTATAATGTTACAGGATATCATTTATATTAGGAAGTTTGTTACTCAAAGGATACCTACCATGTGTTTGAAATGATCTACCAGATCAGTTGGAGCTAATACACAGGCTGCTTTATTCAGTTGCTGCCCAGTTGGGTGACTTTGAATGTAGTACTGAGAGGAAGAAGCTTAGATCAATCTAATGACACTTGACATTCGCTTGCATTTTTGTAGTCTGGTAAATTGAGAGAAACTGCTATATGTTCAACACGGGAGTTGGTAGATCGAAGGAGAAGGTCTGCTTGTTTGCAAGCAATTGAATGTTTATGTAGTCAGTTCATTCATGAGTTAGTGCCAAGGAACTGCATCAAAAGGCAGAACAAATTAATCAGTGTCTTGGTGATGGAATCTTATAACACACATGCCCTGAATGAAGTTTTTATTTGTCTTTACAGGTATGGCAAAATGCTGAGAGGACTGTAAAAAGAGTAAAGTGTCCTAAAAGGGTTTAAGTGATCAAGAACACCCAAAATATTCAGTGCCAATGCAGCAACACAGGCGACAGCCAGAATTAGTGGAAGGAAATCTTCCTGTCTTTGTATTTCCAACAGAACTGATATTTTATGCAGATGATCAGTCAACACACAAACAAGTGTTGACTCTCTACAATCCTTACGAGTTTGCCTTAAAATTCAAAGGTACATCTGTATCTTTACATTGATTTACAGTAAACGCCCTTTAGTGGTAAAGTTTCTTTTACATGCTGACATTTCCTTTCTTCTTCTTTCAGTTCTGTGCACAGCTCCAAACAAGTATATTGTTGTTGATGCTGCAGGTGCAGTGAAGCCTCAGTGCTGTGTTGACATGTAAGTGAAGGGTGTTAGTGACATTAAACTGTTACTGTATGGAGGCAAATAGTCCTTTGTCATTAGCTTTGGGTAAATGTTAAAGCTAAGGAAGTGAACTGTTCCAAAACATAGAAACTAGAGACAGAAGTAAGCCATTTAGCCCTTTGAGTTGCTCTGCCATTCATCTGATCATGGCTGTTCATTGAATTCAATATCCTGATCCCCCTTCCTCCCATATCCCTTGATCCCTTTAGCCCCAAGAGTTATATCTAATTTCTTCTTGAAATCACACAATGTTTTGGCCTCAGCTACATTCTGTGGTAGTGAATTCCACACATTCACTACCCCTGGATGAAGAAGTTTCTCCTCACCTCAGTTCTAAAAGGTTTATCCCTTATCCTCAAACTATGACCCCTAGTTTTGGAATCCTCCACCATGGGGAACATTCTTTCCGAATCTCCCCGTCTAACCCTGTTAGAATTGTATAAGTTTCTGTGAGATCCCCTCTCACGCTTCTAAACTCCAGTGAATAGAATCCTAAACAACTTCGTCTCTCCTTATATGACAGTCCTGCCATCTGAGGAACCAGCCTGGTAAATCTTCACCGTACTCCGTCTGTGGCAAGGACGTCCTCAAATAAGGATACCAAAACTGCACACAATGCTCCAGGTGTACAATTGCCCTATACAATTGCAGCAAAACATCCCGTTCCAATATTCAAATCTATTCGTCAGTCCACTGTCCCAATTGATCAAGATCCTGTTGCAATCCTAGATAACCTTCTTCATTGCCATCTGCAAATTTACTAACCCCATACCTCCTAAATTCTCATCCAAATCATTAATGTAAATAACAGTGTACCCAGCACCGATCTCTGAGCCACACGCTGGTTACAGACCTCCTGTTTGAAAAACAACCCTCTACAATCAAGCTCTGTCTTCTGTCGTCAAGCCAATTTTGTGTCCATTTGGCTGCCTCACCCTGGCTCCCGTGAGTTTTAACCTTATGCAACAACCTGCCATGTCGTACCTTGTCAAAGGCCTTGCTAAAGTCCATGTAGACAACATAAACTGCACGGCTCTCATCTACCTTCTTGGTTACCCCTTTAAAAAACTCAATCAAATTTGTAAGTCATGAATTTCCACTCACAAAACCATGCTGACTGTCCCTAATCAGTCCTTGCCTCTCTAAATGCCTGTAGATCCTGTCTCTCAAAATATCTTCCGACAGCATACCCAGTACAGATGTGAGGCTCATCAGCCTGTAGTTCCCCGACTTTTCCCTGCAGCCCTTTTTTAAACAAAGACACAACGTTTGCCACCTTCCAATCTTCAAGCACCTCATTTGTGCTGTCAATGATTCAGATATCTCTACTAGGGGACCCACAATTTCCTCTCACGATGTCCTGGGATACGTTTCATCAGGTCCCAGGAATTTATTTACCTTAATGCGCTTTAAGACTTCCAGCACCTTCTTTTTGGTTATATGTACACTCCTCAAGACATCACTGTTTATTTCCCCAAGCTCCCTACCGTCCATGCTTTCTCAACAATGAATACTAATGAGAAATATTCATTTAGAATCTCACCCATCTCTTGTGGATCCGCACATAGATGACCTTGTTGCTCCTCACAGGCCCTACTCTCTTCCTTGTTACTCTTTTGCCCTTTATGTATTTGTAGAAGCTCTTTGGATTCTCTTTTGCCTTAACTGCCAAAGCAATCCCATGTCCTTTTTTTGCCCTCCTACTTTGTCTCTTAACTCTAGTCTGACAATCTCTATACTCTTCAGGGAATCCACTTGATCCAAGCTACCCATGCATGTCTTGTGCTGCCTCTTCCTTTTTGACCAGTGTCTCAATATCCCGAGTCATCCAGGATTCCCTACTTCTACCAGCCTTGCCCTTCACTCTGTAAGGAATGTGCTAACCCTGAACCCTGGTTAACACACTTTTGAAAGCCACACACTTACCAGCCGCCCCTTTGTCTGCCAACAGACTCCCCCAGTTAACTTGTGAAAGTTCTTGTCTAATACCATCAAAATTGGCCTTGTCCCAATTTAGAATTTTAACTTTTGGAACAGACCTATCATTCTCCATAGCTATCTTAAAACTAATGAAAGTATGGTCACTGTCCCAAAGTGATCCCTCACTAACACTTCTGTCACCTGCCCTTCCTTATTTACCAAGAGGAGGTCAAGTTTTGTCCCCCTCTCTGGTCGGGCCATCCACATACTAAATGAGAAATTCCTCCTGAATACACTCAACAAATTTCTCTCCATCTAAACCCCTAGTACTATGGCTGTCACAATCAGCATTAAGAAAGTTAAAGTCCCCTCTATTACTACCCTATTTTCCTTGCTGGTATCTGTAATCTCCTTACATACTGACTCTTCAATTTCCCGCCGACTATTTGGGGGCCTGTAGTAGAACCCTATCAAAATGATCTCTCCTTTCTCATTTTTCTATTCTACCCATATAGACTCAGTGGGCGAATCCTTGGACATGCCTCTTCTCAACACTGCCATGACGTTCTCTCTGATCAAAAATGAAACTCCCCGTTCTTTCTTACCTCCAATTCTATCTCCCCTATAACATCTGTACCCTGGAATATTGAGCTGCCAGCGTGTCCCTCCCTTAGCCATGTTTCAGTAATTGCTATAATATCGTGTACCCATCCATGCCCTGAGTTTATCTGCTTTGCCTGTCAGGCCTCTTGCATTGAAATAAATGCAGTTTAATTTAGACTTTCCTTGCTTTCCATCCTGCTTTCTCAAACCATCTGTCCTGTCATGTTTTGTACACTCTCCCTTGTCTTATTTCTCTTAGCCTTACTGGACCCATTCACTGAACTCTCCACAGTCTCTGTACTCTGTACTGTGGCCCTTTATAATTTTCGTCTTTGGTTTCTCTGCCTCCCACTTGTCCCCTTACTGTCTTTTGTTTCTGTCCCCACTTTATTTCCTTCTGACTTCCTGCACCGGTCCCTATCCCCTGCCACATTAATTTAAACCCTCCCCAACAGCACTAGCAAACACTCCCCCCAGAACATTGGTTCCAGTCCTGCCCAGGTGCAGACTGTCCGATTTGTACTGTTCCCATCTCTCCCAAGACTGGTTCCAATGTCCCAGGAATTTGAACCCCTCCCTCTTGCACCGTCCCTCAAGCCACATATTCATCTTTGCTATCCTGGCATTCCTACTGTGACTAACACGTGGCACTGGGAGAAATCCTGAGATTACTACCTTTGAGGCCCTACTTTTTAGTTATCAGGACCTGGAGATTTATCTACCTTCAATCCCATCAATTTCCCTAAACCATTTCTTTACTAATACTGATTTCCTTTAGCTCCTCAATAAAACATGTTTCTCTCAGTACTTCTGGTACATTATTCATGTCTTCCTTTATGAAGACTGAAGCAAAATACAGATTTAATTCATGTGCCATTTCCTTATTTCCCATTAGGAATTGTCCCATTTCTGACTGTAAAGGGCCTACATTCGTTTTTGCAATTCTTTTTCTCTTTCCATAGCTATAGAAACTTTTACAGTCAGTTTTTATGTTCCCCACTTTTCATATTCCATTTTTCCCTCCTTAATCAATCCCTTTGTCCTCCTTTGCTGAATTTTAAACTGCTCCCAATCCTCAGGCTTATTGCATTTTCTTGTCAATTTGTATGCTTCTTCCTTGAATCTGTTACTATCTGTAATTTCCCTTGGAATCCACGGGTTTGGTCACAATTCCCTTACCACTCTTGCGCTAAACAGAAATAAACACCAAAGGAGTAAAACCTGTTTTTACAGTCCCTATCGCTGTAACCGCAGATACTTACCCTGCTAGCCCCCCTGACACTAAGGGGTAATTAAGCATGGCCAATCCACCTAATCAGCATATGTGGGAGGAAATCGAAGCACCCAGAGGAAACCCATGCAGACATGAGGAGGATGTGCAGACTCCACACAGACAATGACCAAAGCTGGGAATCAAACCTGGGTCCGTGGCGCTATGAGGCAGCAGTGTTAACCACTGTGCGACTGTGCTGTCTTTGACGGCATGCCTAAAGATTGAGGCCTTTAACTCACAGTTGACCTCAGTGTAGTGCCAGTATGTTGAGGGTTGCTCGGATGCAGTAGTTATGACAGACTGTTTTCTGTCTCTTTTTCCACCCCCAGTGTTATTCGCCACAGAGATGTGCGGCCTTGCCATTATGGTGTCATAGACAAATTCCGATTGCAAGTGTCGGAACAAAGCCAGCGGAAAGCACTAGGTAAAAAGGAGGTCATTTCTGTTCTCCTCCCATCTACAAAGGAGCAACAACAGAAGGAGGAGGAGGACAAACACATCAAAGAGCACCTGGCAGAAGCTGTGTTCTTTGAACAAACCTCATTTCAGCAGGGTAGGTGAATTTTACTGTAGCTTCACCTATCAATTTTTCAACTCAGTACCATGGAGGAGGTTGAGATGAATAGATACTTTTAAGGATAGACACATGCGGAAGCAAGAATTGGAAAGTTATGCTGAAGGGCACAAGAATGATCCCCGGAATGAAGAGCTTGTCGTATGAGAAACGGTTGAGGACTCTGGGTCTGTCTTCATTGGAGTTTAGAAGGATGAGGGGGATCTTATTGAAACTTACAGGATACTACGAGGCCTGGATAGATTGGACGTGGAAAGGATGTTTCCACTAGTAGGAAAAATTAGAACTAGTGGGCACAACCTCAGGCTAAAGGGATGATCCTTTAAAACAGAGATGAGGAGGAATTTCTTCAGCCAGAGGGTGGTGAATCTATGGAACTCTTTGTCGCAGAAGGCGGTGGAGGCCAAATCATTGAGTGTCTTTAAGACAGAGATAGATAGGTTCTTGATTAATTAGGAGATCAGGGATAATGGCGAAAAGGCAGGAGAATGGGGATGAGAAATCCTGCTGTGATAGTGGAGTCGGACATTTTAGGAACTTTCAAGAGGTTATTGGATAGGCACATGGAGCACACCAGAATGATAGAGAGTGGGACAGCTTGATCTTGGGTTTGGACATAACTCAGCACAACTTTGAGGGCCGAAGGGCCTGTACTGTACAGTGCTGTACTGTTCTATGTTCTATGAGAAAAGTATCAGCCATGATTGAATGGTGGAGCAGATTCAGTAGGCCAAGTGGCCTAATTCTGCTCCTATATCTTAGGGTCTTATAGGAGGAGGCCTAGGTGATGCATTACTACTGACAAAGTTTATAAATACAAGTTATTGTTCAATTGGAGGAGACAGACTGTCCACAGTAAACTGCGAAAATCTGTTAATTGGTAAAACGACAGAAGATCAATGCGAGGTGTTCAGAAAATAGTTCAATTTGATTAGAGTGGTGAACTGCAGGTGCTGATAAGTAGATGGATGAGATGATAGTGGTAGCCCTGGCTCAGAGAAGGGCTGGACTGGGTACTAAATATCCCTGGATACGAGATAAACATAAGAACATAAGAAATAGGAGCAGGAGTCGGCCAGCTAGCCCTTCGAGCCTGCCCAGCCATTCAGTAAGATCATGGCTGATCTGAAGTGGATCAGTTCCACTTTCTTGCTTTCTCCCCATAACCCTTAATTCCCTTGTCTATCAAAACCTATCTACCCGTGACTTAAATATATTTAGTGAGGTAGCCTCCACCACATCAACGGGCAGAGAATTCCAGAGATTCACCATCCTTTGAGTGAAGAAGTTGCTCCTCAACTCTGTTCTAAACTGCCCCCCACTTATCTTGAGGGTGTGCCCTCTAGTCCTGAGTGCCCTCTAGTGCTGTCTAGATGTTCAGGATAAATAGGGAAGGAAAGAGAGGATTGGGGTTGACGGTATTGATTAAGGCAAATATTACAGTGCTGGAAAGGGTCCAGGATACAATCTGCTAAGTTACAGTTAAGAAACAGCAGTGATAACATTACATTATGGGTGCATTCTATAAACCAAAGAAATTGTAGAGTGGTACATAAACTGTAGTTATAATGGAGGACTCCAATTATTCTAATGTAAGCTGGGATAGTAATGGTGTAGAGAGCAGAGAGGGGGAAGAATTTCTGAAGTGTGTTCAAGAGAATGTTCAATATCATTGCAGCAAGGTGGAGAGATTGCTGACTGTAGTTCGCAGGAATGAGTTGATACAAGTGGATCAATTGTGTCATGAGGGGAACATTTAAGAGACAGTGATTATAGTTGGCTTTTAGCTCTGACAAAAGCTCATCCAAACTCAAAATATTGGCTCTGTTCTTTCTCCACTGACACTGTCAAACCTGCTGAGATTTTCCAGCATTTACTGCATCTGCAGTATTTTGCTTTTGTCCTAATGATTATAGTAGATCTGAGTTAGCTATGGAAAAGGGCAAGGATCAATCCAAAGTAAAAATAATTAAATGGGTAGAAAAGGATCTGGCCCTGGTACATTGAAATCATGTAAAACTAACAGAACAATGGGCTGCCTTTAAGAACAAAGAAAAAAGAAAATTACAGCACAGGAACAGGCCCTTCGGCCCACCAAGCCTGCACCAACCACGCTGCCTGATTTAACTAAAACCCCCTACCCTTCCAGGGACCATATCCCTCTATTCCCATCCTATTCATGTATTTGTCAAGATGCCTCTTAAAAATCACTATCGTATCTGCTTCCAATACCTCCCCCAGCAACAAGTTCCAGGCACTCACTACCGTCTAAAAAAATCTGCCTCGTACATCTTTAAACCTTGCCCCTCACACCTTAAACCTGTGCCCCCTGGTAATTGACTCTTCCACCCTGGGAAAAAGCTTCTGACTATTCACTCTGTCCATGCCTCTCATAGTCTCATAGACTTCTATCGGGTCACCCCTCAACCTCCGTCGTTCCAGTGAGAGTTAAAGAGGAGTACAGTCCAATGTACATTCCCAGGAAGGGTAAAGGCAGGGTAAACAAATCCAAAACTCTCTAGATGACAAAAGAGTATGGGAGTAAGATAAAGCAAAAAGAAAGTATGTATGACAGAGAAAGATTATAAATACAAAAAAAATGCAGAAATTCTGAAAAATACTTTTGTGATTTGATTTATTATTGTCACACGTATTAGTATACAGTGAAAAGTATTGTTTCTTGCATGCTACACAGATGAAAACATAGGGAAGGAAAGGACAGGGTGCAGAATGTAGTGTTATAGTCATAGCTGGGGTGTAGAGAAAGATCAACTTAATGCAAGGTAAGTCCATCCAAAAGTCTGATAGCAGCAGGGAAGAAGCTGTTCTTGAGTCAGTACGTGACTTCTGTTCCCCGACAGAAGAAGGTGGGAGAGAGTACTTCCAAGGTGCATGGGGTCCTTAATTATGCTGGCTGCATTTCCGAGGCAGTGGGAAATGCAGACAGTGTCAGTGGATAGGCAGCTGGTTTGAGTGATGGACTGGGCTTTGTTCATGACCTTTGTAGTTTCCTGTGGTCTTGGGCAGAGCAGGAGCCATACCAATCTGTGATACAACCAGAAAGAGTGCTTTCTGTGGTGCATCTGTAAAATTTGGTGACAGTCATAGCAGATATGCCAAATGTCCTTAGTCTCCTGAGAAAATAAAGGCTTTGGTGGTTTTTTAACTATATTGTCGGTGTGGAGGGATCAGGACAGGCTGTTGATGATCCGGGTACCTAGAAACTTGAAGTTCTTGACCATTTCCGTTTCACCCCTGTTGACATAGACAGGGGCATGTTCTCCTTTATGCTTTCTGATGACAATCTCCTTTGTTTTGTTGACATTGAGGGAGAGATAATTGTCACCGCACCAGTTCGACAGATTCTCTATCTCATTCCTGTACTTTGCCTCTTCATTTTTTGAGATCCGACCCCACTATGGTGGTGTCATCAACAAACTTCATTACTGAGTTGGAGGGGAATTTGGCCACGCAGTCACAGATGTATAAGGAGTATAGTAGGGGGCTGAGAACACAGCCTTGTGGGGCACTGGCGTTGAGGATGATCGTGGAGGAGGTGTTGTTGCCGATCCTTACTGATTGCAGTCTGTGGGTTAGGATGTTCAGGATCCAGTCGCAGAGGGAGGTGCCGAGGCCCAGGCCACAGAGTTTGGAGATGAGTTTTGTAGGAATAACAGTGTTGAAGGCTGAGCTGTAGTCAATAAATAGGAGTCTGACATAGGTGTCCTTGTTATCTAGGTGCTTATTGCCTATACACAGTTTCTATCGAGGAACCCTCAAGGGAGCAAGCTATCCTAGATCTGGTCATGTGTAATGAGATGGGAATAATTAATAATCTTGCAGTTAGAGATCCTCTTGGAAGCAGCAATCACAGTATGGTTGAATATAAAATACAGATGGAACGTGAGAAGGTTAAATCCAATACCAGTGTCTTGTGCTTAAACAAAGGAGACTATAAAGGGATGAGGAAGACATTGGCTAAGGTAGACTGGGAGCAAAAACTTTATGGTGGGACAATTGAGGAACAGTGGGGGACTTTCAAAGGGATCTTTCACAGTGCTCAACAAACTTACATACCAGTGATTAGGAAGGACCATAGAAAAAGAGATAATCAGCCATGGATATCTAAGGAAATAAAGGAGGGTATCAAATTGAAAGAAAATGCATACAAAGTGGCAAAGATTAGTGGGAAACTAGAGGATTGGGAAATCTTTAAAGATCAACAAAAAGCCATGGAAAAAGCAATAAAGAAAGATAAGATGGATTATGAGAGTAAACTAGCCCAGAAAATAAAAACAGCAAAAGTTTCTATAAATATATAAAACGAAAAAGAATCCTTAGAATCCCTACAGTACAGAAAGAGGTCATTCGGCCCATCGAGTCTGTACCGACCACAATCCCACCCAGGCCCTACTGGCATATCCCTACATATTTACCCACTAATCTCTCTAACCTATACATGTCAGGACACTAAGGGCAATTTTAGCATAGTCAATCGACCTGACCCGCACAGCTTTGGACTGTGGGAGGAAACTGGAGCACCCGGAGGAAACAAGGAGAATGTGCAAACTCCACACGGACAGTGACCTGAGCCGGGAATTGAACCCAGGTCCCTGGAGCTGTGAAGCAGCAGTGCTAACCACTGTGCTACTGTGCCGCGCAGAGTGGCTAAAGTAAACATTGGTCCTTTAGAGGACGAGAAGAGGGATCTAATAACTGGAAATGAGAAAATGGCTGAGGCATTGAACAGGTATTTTGTGTTGGTTTTCACAGTGGAAGACACAAATAACATCCCAAAAATTGATGACAGGAAAGCTATGGCAGGTGAAAACCTAGAACCTATCGTTATCACGAAAGAGGTAGTGTTGGGCAAGTTAATGGGGCTAAAGGTAGACAAGTCTCCTGGTCCTGATGGAATGCATCCCAGGGTACTAAAAGAGATGGCGGAAGAAACAGCAAATGCACTAGTGGTAATTTACCAAAATTCACTGGACTCTGGGTGGTTCCCGCAGATTGGAAAACAGCAAATGTGATGCCACTGTTTAAAAAAAGGAGGTAGACAAAAGGCAGGTAACTATAGGCCGGTTAGCTTAACTTCTGCAGTAGGGAAAATACTTGAATCTATCATCAAGGAAGAAATAGCGAGATAACTGGATATAAATTGTCCTATTAGTAAGACGCAGCATGGGTTCATATTTGACTAATTTGGTGGAATTCTTTGAGGACATTACATGTGCAGTGGACTGTGGAGAGCCTGTGGATGTGGTGTATCTGGATTTCCAGAAGGCATTTGAAAAGGTGCCGCACTAAAGACTGCCGCGTAAGATAAAGATGCACAGTGTTATGGGTAATGTATGGATAGACGATTGGTTAACTAACAAAAAGCAAAGGGTGGGGGTAAATGCATGTTTTTTTGGTTGGTGATTAGTGGTGTGCCTCAGGGATCGGTGTTGGGACTGCAATTGTGTACGATTTACATAGATGATTTGGAGTTGGGGACCAAGTGTAATGTGTCAAAATTTGCAGATGACACTAAGATGGGTGGAAGAGCAAAATGTGCAGAGGACGCTGAAAGTCTGCAAAGGGATATAGATAATCTAAGTGAGTGTACTCCAACCGCCAGACCCTCGCCCAATGTTGATAAATGTGAGGTCATCCATTTTGCTAAGAATAACAGCAAAATGGACTATTATTTAAATGGTAAAAAATTGCAGCATGCTGCTGTGCAGAGGGACCTGGGTAACCTTGTGCAGGAATCTCAAGGAGTTGGTTTGCAGGTGCAGCAGGTAATTAAAAAGGCAAATGGAATTTTATCCTTCATTGCTAGAGGGATGGAGCTTAAAAACAATGAGATTATGTTGCAGCTGTATAAAGTGCTGGTGAAGCCATACTGGGAGTACTGTGTACAGTTTTGGCCTCCTTACTTGAGGAAGGATATACTGGCATTGGTAGAAAGGATATACAGGCAGAGAAGATGCACTAGGTCTATTCTGGAGTTGAGAGGGATGGCTTATGAGGAGAGACTGAGTAGACTGGGGCTATACTCATTGGAATTCAGAAGAATGAGGGGAGATCTTATATGTTTCTATAAGATTATGAAGGGAATAGAGAAGATAGAAGCAGGGAAATTGTTTCCACTGGTGGGTGAAACTAGAACTAGGGGGAATGGCCTCAAAATAAGGGGAAGCAGATTTAGGACTGAGTTGAGGAGGAACTTCTTCACACAAAGGGTTGTGAATCTGTGGAATTCCCTGCCCAGTGAAGCAGTTGAGGCCACCTCATTGAATGTTTTTAAGGCAAGGATAGACACGTCTTTGAACAGTCAAGGAATTAAGGGTTATGGTGAGCGGGCGGGTAAGTGGAGCTGAGTCCACGAAAAGATCAGCCATGATCTTATTGAATGATGGAGCAGGCTCGAGGGGGCAGATGGCCTCCTCCTGCTCCTAGTTCTTATGTATTTATCCCTCTTCACTTCCCACTCATGGATCTTATCAAGATTCACCTTGAAAGTTGCTAATGTGCTTGCTTCCACCATTTCTACTGGCAGTGTATTCCACCTACTCGCCATCCTCTGCATGAAAAACATTCCTCACACATCTCCCTAAATTTACCCCTCTTCATCTTGAACCTGTGCTCTCTTGTAGGTGACCTTTCCATCCTGGGAAAAAGCGTCTGACTATCCACCCTATCTATGCCTCTCATAATTTTATAGATCTCTGTCAGGTCGCCCTCAGCCTCCGACGTTCAAGTGAAAACAATCCAAGTTTTTCTAACCTCTTCTTGTACCTAAACCAGGCAACATCATGGTAAATCCTTGCACTCTCCCCAGATCATTCAGATCCTTCTGATAGTGTGGCTAACAGAATTGCATGCAATATTCCAAATGTGGCTAAAGTGAAGTTTTATACTGCCATAACAAAAGTTGCCAACTTTTAAATCCGATACTCTGGCCGATGGCTGTGTGACTTCTTGACCATCTCATCTACCTGTGTTGCCATTTTCTGGAATCTGTGAACCTACATGCCCAGATTCCTCTGGCAATGCTCCTAAAAGTTCTGCCAGTTACTGTATAGTTCGCAAGTGAATTTGATCTTCCAAAATGCATCACCTTGTATTTGTCTGGATTAAACACCATCTACCATTTCTCTCCCCAAGTCTCCAATCTATCTATATCCTTCTGTATCCTTTGACATTCCTCATCACTATCTGCAGTTCTGCTTATTTATGTATCATCCGCAAGCTTACTAATTGGACAACCTACATTTTCCTCCAGATCTTTTATAAATATTACAAGCGCTGATTCAGCAGTGATCCCCATGGAATACCGCAATCTTCATTCTGAAAACACCCTTCCACCACTACCCCCTACCTTCTATAACCAAGCCAGTTCTGTATTCATCTAGCCAGCCCATCCTGCTTCCCTGAAAATTTACCTTTTGTACCTATCTGCCATGTGGAACCTTAACAAATGCTTTATTAAAGTCCATATAAACTACATCCACAGCCCTTCCCTCAGCAATTATTCTTGTCACGTCCTCAAAAAACTGAATCAAGTTGGTGAGACATGACCTTCCCCATACAAAACCATGCTCCCTGTCACTAACAAGTCCATTCATTTCCAAATGCGAATAAATCCTGCCTCTCAGTATCTTCTCTAAAAGCTTCATAAGAAATAAGAACATAAGAAATAGGAGCAGGAGTAGGCCATCTAGCCCTTCGAGCCTGCCCCGCCATTCAATAAGATCATGGCTGATCTGTTGTGGCTCAGTTCCACTTTCCCGCCCTCTCCCCATAACCCTTAATCCCCTCTCTTATCAAGAACCCATCAACCCGCTTCTTAAAAATATTTAGCGAGGCAGCCTCCACCACTTCAACGGGCAGAGAATTCCAGAGATTCACCACCCTTTGAGTGAAGAAGTTCCTCCTCAACTCCGTTCTAAACCGCCTCCCCTTTATCTTGAGGCTGTGCCCCCTAGTCCTACTGTCTTTTTTGAGCGGGAAGAGTCTCTCCACCTCTATCCTATCCATCCCATTCATCATCATATACGTCTCAATGAGATCTCCCCTCATTCTTCTAAACTCTAACGAGTACAAGCCTAGTTTATTCAGCCTCTCCTCATAGCTCAATCCCCTCAACTCCGGTATCAGCCTAGTAAACCTCCTCTGCACTCCCTCCAGGGCCAAAATATCCTTGCGCAGGTGCGGCGCCCAAAACTGCACACAGTACTCCAGCTGCGGCCTCACCAATGCCCTATACAGCTGCAGCAAGACCTCCCTACTTTTATATTCAATCCCCCTCGCTATGAAGGCCAGCATCCCATTCGCCTTCCTGACCACCTGCTGCACCTGCAAGCTGGGTTTTTGCGACTCATGCACAAGGACCCCGAGGTCCCTCTGCACCGTCGCCTGCTGCAGTTTTTCGCCACGTAAGTAATAGTTCTTCCTACCAAAGTGGACCACCTCACACTTGCCAACATTAAATTCCATTTGCCATTTCCTGGCCCATTCGCCCAGCCTATCTAGATCCTTCTGCAGACTCTCCACACCCTCCGCACAATTTGCCTTTCCCCCAATCTTGGTGTCATCAGCAAATTTCGACACCCTGCACTCGGTTCCCTCCTCCAGATCATCTATATAAATGGTAAATAGCTGAGGCCCCAGCACCGACCCCTGGGGCACCCCACTAGTCACCAACCGCCAATCCGAATAGCACCCATTGACCCCCACTCTCTGCCTCCTATTTGACAACCAATCCTCTATCCACGCTAACACCCTACCCCCAACTCCATGCCCCTCGACCTTCTGCAATAACCTCTTGTGAGGTACCTTGTCAAACGCCTTCTGAAAATCCAGAAAGACCACATCCACCGGCTCTCCTCTATCCACCGCCCTAGACACATCCTCATAGAACTCCAGTAAATTTGTCAGACACGACTTCCCTTTAATCCCCACCACTGACGTCAGGCTCACTTGCCTGTAATCACCCGGATTATCTCTGTTTTCATTCTTAAACAAAGGAACAATTTTGACCATTGTTCAGCCCTCTGGGACCTCGCCAGGTCATATGTAGAAGACTGTGGCAAGTTTGAATAAGGTAGACAAGAGAAAAGCTGTTCCCATTAGCTAATGGTACAAGGAATAGGGAACACAGATTTGAGGTTTTGGGCTAGAATGTAATAAGAACCATAGAACGATGGAAACGATGCTGCACAGAAGGAGGCCATTTGGCCCATCTTGTCCATGCTGATCCAAATACATCCCAGTAACCTTTCCGATTCCATCTTCCTGCATATGACCCATAGTCCTGTTGCTTACAGCACTTGATGTGCAGATCCAGGTAATTTAGGGTCTCTGACTCCACCACCACCGTAGGCAGTGAATTCCAGACACCCACCACCCTTTGCATATAATGGTTTTTCCTCAAGCTCCCTCTACTCTTTCTCTCACTTATGACCCCTGGTTTTCAAACTTTCTGCCAAGAGAAACTATCTCTTCCCCTCACAGTGCTGTACACCTTGATCATGTCACCCCTCAATCTTTTTTGTTCCAATGATAACAATCCAAACCTCTTTAACCTCTCTTCATAGCTGCAATTCTCCAGCCCTGACAACGTTTTAGTAAATCTCCTCTGCACCCTCTACCCTCTCCAGAACAATTATGTCCTTCCTGTATTGTGGTGACCAGAACTGCACCCATTGTTTAAGAAGGGGAACAGAGACTTCCCTGGGAATTATAGACCGGTGAGTCTTACTTCTGTTGTGGGCAAGGTTTTAGAAAGAATTATTAGGGATAGGATTTATAGTTATTTGGAGAGTAATGAATTGATTAGAGACAGTCAGCATGGTTTTGTAGCAGGTAGGTCGTGCCTTACTAACCTTATTGAGTTCTTTGAGAAAGTGACCAAAGAGGTGGATGGGGGTAAGGCAGTTGACGTATATATGGATTTTAGTAAGGCGTTTGATAAGGTTCACCATGGTCGGCTTCTGCAGAAAATGCAGATGTATGGGATTGGGGGTAATCTAGGTACTTGGATCAGGAATTGGTTAGCAGATAGGAGACAGAGGGTGGTGGTTGATGGTGAATATTCGTCATGGAGTTCGGTTATGAGTGGTGTGCCTCAGGGATCTGTTTTGGGGCCACTGCTGTTTGTAATTTTTATTAATGATCTGGATGAGGGTATAGTTGGGTGGATTAGTAAGTTTGCTGATGACACCAAAGTCGGAGGTGTGGTAGATTGTGAGGAAGGGTGTCATAGTTTGCAGGGAGACTTAGACAGGTTGCAGAGCTGGGCCGCGAGGTGGCGGATGGAGTTTAATGCGGAGAAGTGTGAGGTAATTCATTTCAGTAGGAGTAACAGATGTGTTGAGTATAGGGCTAACGGGAGGACTTTGAATAGTGTGGAGGAGCAGAGGGATCTAGGTGTATGTGTACATAGATCCCTGAAAGTTGGGAATCAAGTAGATAAGGTTGTTAAGAAGGCATACGGTGTCTTGGCGTTTATTGGTAGGGGGATTGAATTTAGGAGTCGCAGCGTTATGTTGCAACTGTACACAACTCTGGTGCGGCCGCACTTGGAGTACTGTGTGCAGTTCTGGTCCCCACATTACAGGAAGGACGTGGAGGCTTTGGAGAGGGTGCAGAGGAGGTTTACCAGGATGTTGCCTGGTATGGAGGGGAGGTCCTATGAGGAGAGACTGAGGGATTTGGGGTTGTTTTCGCTGGAAAGAAGGAGGCTAAGAGGGGATCTTATTGAAACATATAAGATGATTAGAGGCGTTGTTTAAGAAGGGTGCCAGGCAAAAGGCAGGGAATTATAGGCCGGTTAGTTTAACGTCTGTGGTAGGTAAAATGTTAGAATCCGTCATTAAGGAGGAAATTGTGAGGCATCTTGAAGGGAATTGCTTGATAGAGCAGACGCAGCACGGTTTCATTAAAGGGAAGTCGTGTCTGACAAATTTACTGGAGTTCTATGAGGATGTGTCTAGGGCGGTGGATAGAGGAGAGCCGGTGGATGTGGTCTTTCTGGATTTTCAGAAGACATTTGACAAAGTACCTCACAAGAGGTTATTGCAGAAGGTCAGGGGACTTGGAGTTGGGGGTAGGGTGTTAGCGTGGATAGAGGATTGGTTGTCAAATAGGAGGCAGAGAGTGGGGGTCAACGGGTGCTATTCGGATTGGCGGATGGTGACTAGTGGAGTGCCCCAGGGGTCGGTGCTGGGGCCTCAGCTTTTTACCATTTATATAGATGATCTGGAGGAGGGAACCGAGTGTAGGGTGTCGAAATTTGCGGATGTCACCAAGATTGGGGGAACGGCAAATTGTGCGGAGGGTGTGGAGAGTCTGCAGAAGGATCTAGATAGGCTGGGCGAATGGGCCAGGAAATGGCAAATGGAATTTAATGTTGGCAAGTACGAGGTGGTCCACTTTGGAAGGAAGAATGGTAGGAAGGACTATTACTTACGTGGCGAAAACTGCAGCAGGCGATGGTGCAGAGGGACCTCGGGGTCCTTGTGCATGAGTCACAAAAACCCAGCTTGCAGTTGCAGCAGGTGGTCAGGAAGGCGAATGGGATGCTGGCCTTCATAGCGAAGGGGATTGAATATAAAAGTAGGGAGGTCTTGCTGCAGCTGTATAGGGCATTGGTGAGGCCGCAGCTGGAATACTGTGTGCAGTTTTGGGCGCCGCACCTGCGCAAAGATATTTTGGCCTTGGAGGGAGTGCAGAGGAGGTTTACTAGGCTGATACCGGAGTTGAGGGGGTTGAGCTATGAGGAGAGGCTGAATAAACTAGGCTTGTACTCGTTAGAGTTTAGAAGAATGAGGGGAGATCTCATTGAGACGTATAAGATGATGAATGGGATGGATAGGATAGAGGTGGAGAGACTCTTCCCGCTCAAAAAAGACAGTAGGACTAGGGGGCACAGCCTCAAGATAAAGGGGAGGCGGTTTAGAACGGAGTTGAGGAGGAACTTCTTCACTCAAAGGGTGGTGAATCTCTGGAATTCTCTACCCGTTGAAGTGGTGGAGGCTACCTCGCTAAATATTTTCAAGAAGCGGGTTGATGGGTTTTTGATAAGAGAGGGGATTAAGGGTTATGGGGAGAGAGCTGGAAAGTGGAACTGAGCCACGACAGATCAGCCATGATCTTATTGAATGGCGGGGCAGGCTCGAAGGGCTAGATGGCCTACTCCTGCTCCTATTTCTTATGTTCTTATGTTCTTATGGGTGATATTGATCTTGAACTCACTGCTGACAAGGTAGAAGCAGGGATTAACAATTATTTCTAAAGGAAGTTGGATGGGAATAAAACTTTCAGGGCTACAGGGATAAAGTGTGATAATTGGACTGAATGGATTCCTCTGCAGAGAGCTAGTATGGGCTGATTCGATGAGCTGATTGGCCTCTTGTATGGTAAGTGGCTCTATCCTTCATGAGAAGTGTGAAAAGATATATTTTGTATGTTGAATGAGAGGTGATATAAAATAAAGGATACAATTCCAAAGGGGGAGTGCAGGAGCAGAGGGAACTGAGTAAATGTGCACAAATTGTGGCAGGACAAAGAACAAAAACAAAGAACAATACAGCACAGGAACAGGCCCTTCGGCTCTCCAAGCCTGCTCATGCACCCGACTAGACCATTCATTTGTATCCCTCTATTCCCAGTCTGTTCATGTGGCTATCTAGATAAGCTCAAAAAAGACAGTAGGACGAGGGGGCACAGCCTCAAGATAAAAGGGGGGCGGTTTAGAACGGAGTTGAGGAGGAACTTCTTCACTCAAAGGGTGGTGAATCTCTGGAATTCTCTGCCCGTTGAAGTGGTGGAGGCTGCCTCGCTAAATATTTTTAAGACGCAGGTTGATGGGTTTTTGATAAGAGAGGGGATTGAGGGTTATGGGGAGAAAGCGGGAAAGTGGAACTGAGCAGCGACAGATCAGCCATGATCTTATTGAACGGCGGGGCAGGCTCGAAGGGCTAGATGGCCTACTCCTGCTCCTATTTCTTATTTTCTTATGTTCTTAATCGATCCCAGCATGTCCGCCTCTACCACCTTGCTTGGCAGTGCATTCCAGGCCCTCACCCACCCTCTGTGTAAAATATGTCCCTCTGATATTTGAGTTAAACCTCACCCTCCCTCACCTTTGAACTTGTGACCCCTCGTGATCGTCACCTCCGGCCTGGGAAAAAGCTTCTCACTGTTCACCCAACTATGCCCTTCATAATTTTATACACCTCTATTAGGTTGCCCCTCATCCTCCGTCTTTCCAGGGAGAACAACCCCAGTTTACCCAATCTCTCCTCATAGCTAAGACCCTCCATACCAGGCAACATCCCGGTAAACCTTTTCTGTACTCTCTCCAAAGCCTCCACGTCCACGTCGACAGATTGAGAAAGTGGTCATAAAGGTATGCAGGATCCTTGGCTTTATATATATTGGCACAGAGTACAAAAGCAAGAAGTTATGATGAACCTGCCAAAAACACTAGTTTGGCTACAACTGGAGTATTATGTCCCGTTCCGAGCATCACACATTGGGAGGGATGTGAAAGAAGCAATAAAGAGGGTGCAGAGCGGGTTCACAAGAATAGTTCCAGGAATTAAAAACTCCAGTACCATGGATAGGTTGGAGAAGCTAGGGTTGTTCAACTTTGAGAAGAGAAGGTTGAGAAGAGAATTGATAGAGGTTTAGAACGGCACAGTGGTTAACACTGCTGCTTCACAGCACCAGGGACCCGGGTTCAGTTCCCAACTTGGGTCACTGTTTGTGTGGAGTCTACATGTTAGAACATACGGTGCAGAGGGACCTCGGGGTCCTTGTGCATGAGTCGCAAAAACCCAGCTTGCAGGTGCAGCAGGTGGTCAGGAAGGTGAATGGGATGCTGGCCTTCATAGC
The DNA here is from genome assembly GCF_965287045.1 of Carcharhinus amblyrhynchos. NCBI lineage: Eukaryota > Metazoa > Chordata > Chondrichthyes > Carcharhiniformes > Carcharhinidae > Carcharhinus > Carcharhinus amblyrhynchos. The sequence continues at coordinate 139,722,062 of NC_137327.1, forward strand.
GAGGGGGATTGAATATAAAAGTAGGGAGGTCTTGCTGCAGCTGTATAGGGCATTGGTGAGGCCGCAGCTGGAATACTGTGTGCAGTTTTGGGCGCCGTACTTACGCAAGGATATTTTGGTCTTGGAGGGAGTGCAGAGAAGGTTTACTATGCTGATGCCGAAGTTGAGGGGGTTGAGCTATGAGGAGAGGCTGAATAAACTAGGCTTGTACTCGTTAGAGTTTAGAAGAATGAGGGGAGATCTCATTGAGACGTATAAGATGATGAATGGGTTGGATAGGATAGAGGTGGAGAGGCTCTTCCCGCTCAGAAAGGACAGTAGGACTAGGGGGCACAGCCTCAAGATAAAGGGGGGGCGGTTTAGAACGGAGTTGAGGAAGAATTTCTTCACTCAAAGGGTGGTGAATCTCTGGAATTCTCTGCCCGTTGAAGTGGTGGAGGCTGCCTCGCTAAATATTTTTAAGACGCGGGTTGATGGGTTTTTGATAAGAGAGGGGATTAAGGGTTATGGGGAGAGGGTGGGAATGTGGAACTGAGCCAAGACAGATCAGCCATGATCTTATTGAATGGCGGGGCAGGCTCGAAGGGCTAGATGGCCGACTCCTGCTCCTATTTCTTATGTTCTTATTACAGCGCAGTACAGGCCCTTCGGCCCTCGATGTTGCGCCGACCAGTGGAACCAATCTAATGACCCTCTAACCTAAACTATTCCAATGTTATCCATATGCCTATCCACTGACCATTTGAACGCCCTTAAAGTTGGCGAGTCCACAACTACTGCAGGCAGGGCCTTCCACGCCCGTACTACCCTCTGAGTAAAGAACCTACCTCTGGCATCCGTCCTATAATTACCACCCCTTAATCTAAAGCTATGTCCCCTCGTGTTAGCCATCACCATCCGAGGTAAAAGGCTTTCACTGTCCTTTTATCTCCCTGTATCTGCGTGGGTTTCCTCCAGGTACTCCCATTTCCTGTTTCCACAGTCCAAAGATGTGCAGATTAGATGAATGGGCTATGCTAAATTCTCTCTTAATGTAGGCCTGGGTAAGATGCTGAGTCGGTGTAGATCCGGTGGGCCAAGTGACCTGCACTGTAGGGGTTCTTTCATTCTCTGAGGTGTTCAGATGTATGGGGACTGCGGATGGAGTCAATAAAGTTTCCATTGGCCGAAGGGTTGGCAATCAGAGAAATACCAATTTCAAGTGATTGACAAAAAACCAAAAGTGCCATGAAGAAAAGTTTACACAGTGACTGCACTACCTGAGAATGTGGTGGAGGGTTTCACAAGGAGATTAGGTAAGCACCAGAGAAGGGAAAATGTCCATGGCTAGCAGAAGGATCGAGATAGTGGGATTGGTAAGTTGTTTTAAAAGAGAGTCAGCAGAAACACAGGGGGCTGAATGGCCCCTTCTGTACAGGAAACATTCTATAATCCTTGAGGTTTTTAGGTGTCTAGATCACCAACAACTGTTCTGGTCTCCCCATGCCGACATTATAATTAAGAAAGCCTACCAAAGCCTCTACTTTCTCAGAAGACTAAGGAAATTTGGCATGTCCACTATGACTCTCACCAACCTTTACAGATGCACCAGTAGAAAGCATTCTTTCTGGCTGTATCATTGCTTGGTCTGGGCTCCTGCTCTGCCCATGACTGCAAGGAACTACAAAAAGTCGTGAATGTAGCCCAATCCATCACTCAAACCAGCCTCCCATCCATTGACTCTGTCTACACTTCCCACTACCTCGGCAAAGCAGCCGGCATAATTAAGGACCCCATGCACCCCGGACATTCTCTCTCCCACCTTATTTTGTTGGGGAAAAGATACAAAACTCTGAAGTTATGTACCAACCGACTCAAAAACAGCTTCTTCCCTGCAGCCTTCAGACTTTTGAATGGGTCTACCTTATATTAAGCTGATCTTTCGCTACACCCTAGCAATGACTGTAACCCTACATTCTGCACATTCTTTTTCTTTCCTTCTCTATGAATGGTATGCTTTGTCTATACGTGGTGCAAGAAACCTTACTTTTCATTGTATCCCAATATGTGTGACAATAAATCAAATGATCCAAGGAAACATTTAAATGAAAATGTTGATAGAAATTTGAAACTTTCTTCCACAAACAGCAACCACTGTTAGCTTTGAACATAAGAACATAAGAACATAAGAAATAGGAGCAGGAGTAGGCCATCTAGCCCTTCGAGCCTGCCCCGCCATTCAATAAGATCATGGCTGATCTGTCGTGGCTCAGTTCCACTTTCCCGCCCTCTCCCCATAACCCTTAATCCCCTCTTTTATCAAGAACCCATCAACCCGCTTCTTAAAAATATTTAGCGAGGCAGCCTCCACCACTTCAACGGGCAGAGAATTCCAGAGATTCACCACCCTTTGAGTGAAGAAGTTCCTCCTCAACTCCGTTCTAAACCGCCTCCCCTTTATCTTGAGGCTGTGCCCCCTAGTCCTACTGTCTTTTTTGAGCGGGAAGAGTCTCTCCACCTCTATCCTATCCATCCCATTCATCATCTTATACGTCTCAATGAGATCTCCCCTCATTCTTCTAAACTCTAACGAGTACAAGCCTAGTTTATTCAGCCTCTCCTCATAGCTCAACCCCCTCAACTCCGGTATCAGCCTAGTAAACCTCCTCTGCACTCCCTCCAGGGCCAAAATATCCTTGCGCAGGTGCGGCGCCCAAAACTGCACACAGTATTCCAGCTGCGGCCTCACCAATGCCCTATACAGCTGCAGCAAGACCTCCCTACTTTTATATTCAATCCCCCTCGCTATGAAGGCCAGCATGCCATTCGCCTTCCTGACCACCTGCTGCACCTGCAAGCTGGGTTTTTGCGACTCATGCACAAGGACCCCGAGGTCCCTCTGCACCGTCGCCTGCTGCAGTTTTTCGCCACGTAAGTAATAGTCCTTCCTACCATTCTTCCTACCAAAGTGGACCACCTCACACTTGCCAACATTAAATTCCATTTGCCATTTCCTGGCCCATTCGCCCAGCCTATCTAGATCCTTCTGCAGACTCTCCACACCCTCCGCACAATTTGCCTTTCCCCCAATCTTGGTGTCATCAGCAAATTTCGACACCCTGCACTCGGTTCCCTCCTCCAGATCATCTATATAAATGGTAAATAGCTGAGGCCCCAGCACCGACCCCTGGGGCACCCCACTAGTCACCAACCGCCAATCCGAATAGCACCCATTGACCCCCACTCTCTGCCTCCTATTTGACAACCAATCCTCTATCCACGCTAACACCCTACCCCCAACTCCATGTCCCCTGACCTTCTGCAATAACCTCTTGTGAGGTACCTTGTCAAACGCCTTCTGAAAATCCAGAAAGACCACATCCACCGGCTCTCCTCTATCCACTGCCCTAGACACATCCTCATAGAACTCCAGTAAATTTGTCAGACACGACTTCCCTTTAATGAAACCGTGTTGCGTCTGCCCTATCAAGCAATTCCCTTCAAGATGCCTCGCAATTTCCTCCTTAATGACGGATTCCAACATTTTACCTACCACAGACGTTAAACTAACCGGCCTATAATTCCCCGCCTTTTGCCTGGCACCCTTCTTAAACAACGGCGTAACATTAGCCGTTTTCCAATCTTCCGGCACTTCCCCGGAATCCAGCGACGTCTGGAAAATAACCACCAAGGCATCCACTATAACCTCCGCCATTTCTTTCAGAACCCTCGGATGCATTCCATCCGGTCCTGGGGACTTGTCCACAATCAGCCCCTCCAGTCTGTCGAGCACCACCTCTCTAGTAACAGTAATGTCATTAAGACCCTCCAGTCCTACCACCTTTCCATCGCTAACACCCGGCAAATTATTCACGTCCTCCTCCGTGAAGACAGAAACAAAAAAGTTATTCAATACCTTAGCCATATCCCCATCCCCTACCACTAGCTCCCCTTTCTCATCCTCTAAAGGACCAACGTTCACCCTAGCCAGCCTCTTCCTTTTTATATATTTATAAAAACTCTTGCTATCCTTTTTTATATTAAGCGCTAGCCCAGCTTCATAGCTTCTCCTACCCTCCTTTATCAACTTCTTTGTCAATCTTTGTTGACATTTAAACCTTTCCCAATCCTCTTCTCGCCCACTGCTCTTAGCTACTCTAAATTCCTCCGCTTTTAATTTAACACTTTCCTTCACCTCCTTCGTTATCCACGGCTTATTACCTCTCCTCCTACTGTCCTTTTTGACCATCGGAATAAATTTCTGCTGAGCACCAAGAAAGATCTCCTTAAAGATCCTCCACTGCTCCTCAGCAGACCTACCTTCCAACGCGCTCCCCCAGTCCACATTCGCCAATTCTTCTCTCATCCTACCATACTCCCCTCTATTCAAACAAAGGACGCGTGTCCGGGAACCCACTTTCTCCTCCTCCATCTGCAACAGAAACTCCACCATGCAATGATCACTCTCTCCAAGAGGATCCTTCACCGCAAGGTCCCTAATTCTACCCGCCTCATTACATAGCACCAGATCCAAGATAGCTCGCTCCCTCGTCGGCTCCAACACACACTGTTCAAGGAAATTATCCCGGCAGCATTCCAAGAACTCCTCCTCGAGCCCACCTCGTCCAACATGGGTCGACCAATCAATATGCAGATTGAAATCTCCCATAACTACGGCCGTCCCATTCCTGCATGCCGCACTTATTTGCGCGTTAACAGCCCGCCCCACCTCCAGATCATTATTCGGGGGCCTATAGACGACACCCACCAGCGTCTTCCTCCCTTTGCTGTTCCTAATCTCCACCCACAACGATTCCACTTTCTGCTCTTTGGCTCCGATATCATCCCTTGCTACCACCTTGATACTATCCTTAATCAGCAGAGCTACGCCACCCCCTCTTTCCTCCTGCCTATCCTTCCTAAACACTTGATAGCCCCGTACATTCATCTCCCAGTCCCTGTCACCTTGCAGCCACGTCTCTGTAATGGCCACCAGATCGTATCCATTTGTGTCGATCTGCGCCACCAGCTCATCCACTTTATTCCGAATGCTTCGTGCATTCAGATAAAGCGCTTTCATCCCAGCCTTCACCTGGACCCTATTTGCCGTAACGCCACCAATTGGGACATCCTCGGCCTCTTGCAAGTTTTAATTTGGAGAATGATAGCTTTTGGTTAACCAGAGGTATTAAGGGATATGGAATAGTGGAAACATGGAATTTGGCTGCAGGTCAGGTATGAATTCAATGGATAATAGAATCGGCTTAAGGGGTGAAATGACTTCCAACTGTTCCTATATTCTGGTAACTGGTATTTTATGAGCCCTGTGTGTCTTTTATTTTCTGCCTTTACAAATATGGTGGACAGAATTCTAACAGCTCATAATGATCACTGCACATCAGAGGCTCAGCTACCTGTTATCTTGCTGAGAAATGAGTGTGCACCATCAGATTCCTGGGACTTGTATTTAGATTGTTCCATAAAAATTCCCTTGGTGATGTTTTTGGAAGCTATCGTTACTTTTATTCTTTCCAGGAACTCTCTGTCCAACTTAAGTGATTAATGTCCATAGCTGATGATAAATCTCACTAACTATAGGCTTGCCATTTCCCTCTGGGTGCTGCTCCACTGGCACTCGCAGCTGTCCTGTGCTTCACGTAAGTGACTTCATGGCTGAATCTTGGACAACAGTATTTGACTACAGGACGCAACAGCTGCACAGGTCTGGCCCTTGTCTGACATTGCCTTGTGTGCAGGAGTCATGGGATTGAGCTTAGCAATTGTGTCTCTACATCAGCTACTTTGAGGCATCTGTATTGTTAGTTAACACTTGCCTGGACTCAGCAGCTGAACATCAGGAGAGTAATGTGTAAGTGCACCTTCAGCTTTTTTCTGTATCAGAACAGCACTTCAATAAAAACAGTGGGGACTTTAAACATTGAGTTTGTGCAATATACTAATTATCTGATATCAGTGGGTGGGAAACCATTTTAGACCCAGCTGGCACATTTTGCAATGAAAAGATTGAGGTCCTAGCTGAAAGTTTCTGCTTTATCTCTTTTTGTCTCTTGAGTTTAAATAATAGCTCCTGAACAGATTACTCTATACATCACTTGAGAACATCTCATTAATTTTCAGAATCCAGAACTGCTTCTTCGGGACCGAGTTTACTTACTGTCTTCCTGGGAATCATCTGCATTGTAGCATTAATGTTACCAACACTTGGAGAAGCAGAATCTTTGGTGCCTGTCTACCTCCACTTGAGTGTCAATCAGAAATTAGTTGCTGCTTATGTTTTAGGTAAGTACATTAATCATTGAATCACGTGCTGAGTGACACTGAGACTGTGTTTAAAGTCAGGGATTCCATTGAGGAGGCTCCTACGTCTATGGTTCTACATTTCTCAATCATTCCCTGAGTAAACATGAATAGCTTTTGCTTCAATGACTGAAACTCTGGCGATACAGAAATGTAATATATATGTTACTGCCACTTTTCTCTATATTGAGGGTATTGATTTCAATTGGAAATGTTTATCTGCTGTGATGCTGTGAATACAAAGTTACAGTATTGACCACCATTGCAATTTCAGTGATAATGCAATACTCTGCACAGTAGGTTTTATCACATTTGCTTTTCATGACGTGTTCTAGGAATTTTGCAGTGCAAAGAGGCCATTTGGCCCATCTCAGTTCAACTGGGCATTTTTTAGACTGTTGTGAAAGGAACATGTTTTGAAATTATGAACATTTAGAGAAGTTTAGTATGATCAGAAATAGTCAGCACAGCTTTGTCAAGGGCGGGTCGTGCCTTACGAGCCTAATTGAGTTCTTTGAAAATGTGACTAAACACATTGATGAAGGAAGAGCGGTGGATGTGGTTTACATGGACTTCAGCAAGGCGTTTGATAAGGTCCCCCGTGCAAGACTTCTGGAGAAAGTGAGAGGGCATGGGATCCAAGGGGCTGTTGCCTTGTGGATCCAGAACTGGCTTGCCTGCAGAAGGCAGAGAGTGGTTGTGAATGGGTCTTTTTCTGCATGGAGGTCAGTCACCAGTGGAGTGCCCCAGGGATCTGTTCTAGGACCCTTGCTGTTTGTCATTTTCATAAATGACCTGGATGAGGAAATGGAGGGATGGGTTGGTAAGTTTGCCGACAACACAAAGATTGGTGGTGTTGTGGATAGTCTGGAGGGATGTCAGAAGTTGCAGCGAGGCATAGATAGAACATAGAACACTACAACACAAACAGGCCCTTCGGCCCACAAGTTGCGCCGATCATATCCATACCTACCAGGCCATAGAACTATCTATAACCCCCAATCCCATTAGATCCTATATACTCATCCAGAAGTCTTTTAAAAGACCCCAGTGAGTTTGCCTCTACCACCACCGACGGCAGCTGATTTCACTCACTCACCACCCTCTGAGTGAAAAACTTAGCCCTAACATCTCCTTTGTATCTGCTCCCCAGCACCTTAAACCTGTGTCCTCTCGTAGTGACCATTTCAGCCCTGGGAAATAGCCTCCGAGAATCCACCCTATCTATACCTCTCAACATTTTATAAACCTCTATCAGGTCACCTCTCAACCTTCGTCTCTCCAGGGAGAAGAGACCGAGCTCCCTCAACCTATCTTCATAAGGCATGCCTCTCAATCCAGGCAACATCCTTGTAAATCTCCTCTGCACCCTCTCAATAGCTTCCACATCCTCCTCGTAGTGAGGTGACCAGAACTGCGCACAGTACTCCAAGTGGGGTCTGACAGGGTCTTATAAAATTGCAGCATTACCTCCCGACTCCTAAACTCAGTCCCTTGATTACTGAAGGCCAGTACACCATACGCCTTCTTGACCACATCCTCCACCTGCGAGGCTGATTTAAAAGTCCTATGGCCCCAGACCCCAAGGTCCTTCTGATTCTCTACACTGCTAAGAGTCTTACCCTTGATATTATACTCCTTCATCCCATTGGACCTGCCAAAATAGACCACTACACGTTTATCTGCGTTGAATTCCATCTGCCACTTCTCCGACCAGTCTTGCATCCTATTATAGAAAAGCTATTATTAAACTAGAGAGACCACAGAAAAGATTTACTAGGATGGTACCGGGACTTGGTGGTTTGAGTTATAAGGAGAGGCTGGATAGACTGGGACTTTTAAAAAGCATTTAAACAGTTACATAGATAAGATGGGTATAGAGGGCTATGGGCTAAATGCAGGCAATTGGGATTAGCTTAGGGGTTTTTAAAAAAGGGCGGCATAGACAAGTTGGGCTGAAGGGCCTGTTTCCATGCTGTAAACCTCTGACTATAATCATTTTCATCACAAAAGTTGGCATTAGTTCTCCTTGTTTATTTGCTACTTCCAGCTTTTTTCTATTATACAACTCTTAGAAACCTTTGCCAAAATCATCTCTCACTAGCAAGCACAAACTCCCAACCCTATCTCAAGTAGGGTGGTACAGTGGTTTGCACTGCTAGCTCACGACATCAGGGACCTGAGTTCGATTCCCAGCTCGGGTGAGTGCCTGTGTGGAGTCACACATTCTCCCCATTGCCCATATGGGCTTCCTCTGGATGCTGTGGTTTCCTCCCACATTCTAAAAGATGTGCTGGTTAGAACAAAGAACAAGACAGCAAAGGAACAGGCCCTTTGGCCCTCCAAGCCTGCGCCACTCATGCGCCCTACTAGACTATTCGTTTGTATCCCTCTATTCCCAGTCTGTTCATGTGGCTATCCAGATAAGTCTTAAACGATCCCAGCGTGTCTGCCTCAACCACCTTGCTTGGCAGCGCATTCCAGGCCCCCAGAATCCGTTGTGTAAAATACGTCCGTCTGACATCTGTGTTAAACCTTGCCCCCCTCACCTTGAATCTGTGACCCCTTGTGTTTGTCACCTCCGACCTGGGAAAAAGTTTCCCACTGTTCACCCTTTCTACGTCCTTCATAATTTTATACACCTCTATTAAATCGCCCCTCATCCTCTGTCTTTCCAGGGAGAACAACCCCAGTTTACCCAATCTCTCCTCATAGCTAAGACCCTCCATACCAGGCAACATCCTGGTAAACCTTTTCTGTACTCTCTCCAAAGCCTCCACGTCCTTCTGGTAGTGTGGTGACCAGAACTAGACGCAGTACTCCAAATGTGGCCTAACCAACGTTCTATATAGCTACAACATCATATGCCAACTTTTATACTCTATGCCCCGTCCTATAAAGGCAAGCATGCCATATGCCTTCTTCACCACCCTGTCCACCTGCATTGCCACCTTTAAGGATCTGTGAACATGCACACCCAGGTCCCTCTGTGTGTCTATACTCCTGATGGTTCTGCCATTTATCGTATAGCTCCCCTCTATATTAGTTCTACCAAAATGCATCACCGCATTTATCTGGATTAAATTCCATCTGCCATTTCTCTGCTCAATTTTCCAGCCTATCTATATCCTGCTGTATTCTCTGACAATGTTCATCGCTATCCGCAAGTCCAACCATCTTTGTGTCGTCAGCAAACTTACTGATCACACCAGCTACATCATCTTCCAAATCATTTGTATAAATGACAAACAGCAGATATCCCGATACAGAGCCCTGTGGAACACCACTAGTTCACAGACCTCCAACCAGAAAAAGACCCTCCGCTGCTACCCTCTATAGCCAAGCCAGTTCTCCACCCATCTAGCTAGCTCTCCTTTTATCCCATAAGAGTTAACATTTTGCACAAACCTGCCACTGGGGACTTTGTCAAATGCTTTACTGAAATCCATATAGACGACATCCATGGCTCTTCCCTCGTCAATCTTCTTTGTCACCTCCTCAAAAAACTCAACTAAATTTGAGGCATGACCTCCCTGTTACAAAACCATGCTGTCTATCACTAATGAGATTATTCCGTTCTAAATGTGCATGCATCCTATCGCTAAGAATCCTCTCCAACAGTTAGGTGCATTGGCCATGCTAAATTCTCCTTCCTTGTATCTGAAAAGATGCCAGAGGGTGGCGACTAGGGAATTTTCACAGCAACTTAATTGCAGTGTTAATGTAAGCCTTACTTGTGACACTAATAAATAAACTTTATTCAGGGACTGAGGAGAAGAATGGTGCCTAACTTATTGAGGTAGAAACTGTAATTTATCAAAGGAAATTAGATATAGATGGGAAAAGAGTGCTGGGAAAATGGGTTTGGAGTAGTTGGGTCCAGATGCAGAGGTAGCATTGACAGGATGGTCTGAATGTGCTGTAAGTTCCATGGTGATGTTGTCACTATAAATATTGAAATGGGTACAGGGAAGAACAAGTTAATGGGACAGTTCAGCTTGAAGTGCCTGAATCCCTGAGGGGTGCTTGTGTAAGGGAGCTGGGTTCTATTCCTGAATTGGGTCAGGTCAAGTTGGCAGAAGGGGTGAACTTGAGGGCGTTTCTGAGGACATTATTCAGAATCAGTAAGCAGATATCGTGAATATACAACAAGAGGTGAAATTCAAAGAAGTTATGGGGTCAGAGGGAGGATCTGGAGAATCTTTGTATTGATTAGTTATTGTGAAGTTTGAGATTCATCACACCTAAAAGGAAGATCAAAGATTTTTTTGTTAAAAGCGCTAAATGAGGTGAAGGATGAAATAAACTGTGGACCAGGTCAGTGTTGAGACATCTGCCAGGGCAGAATTGCTGAATATTTCCAACATTATGTCTCAATTTCAGATTCCTGACATTTGCGTCTGTGGTATTTTGCTTTATTAAGATTTCTTTGAGTTGCTTTAGCTACAGGTCCTGTCCCACACATTGCCACAGAGAATTCTCAACATTTGATCACTGCAAATCAAAGTCACCAGTTAACTGATCAGTCAGCATATTTCATCTCAAACAGAAGGGAATGAGAAAGTGTGGCTACTCTTTAATCTCCCTGTGGAGTTCAAACCATTCCTATCTGTGTTTTCCTTCATATGAGTTGAAGGGAGGCCTGGTCTCCCTGTCCACATTCAGGGAGAGGTGGTGTTCCTTCTGCTTCCAGAACATTTTCTCCCCAAGCAGCAGCAAGACAGATTGTGGTCAGTTGATTCATTAACTGATTGTGGAATCTTGCTATTTACAGGTTTTCCTAAATAAGTGACTAATAGTGAAAAATATTTCATTGAATGCACAGCCTTTGAGATGTCCTGAGGACATTGGGTGTTCTGTATAAATGCACATTCCCAAACAAACAGAATCTTCTTTATTTCAGGTCTTGTGACCATGGTAATCCTGCGAACATGAAAAAGTGAAATGAAGGAGGGAGAGTGGGGACTGATCACTTGTTACTCTGGGCACAGGCTGGTCCTCTAGGGCGCTGTAATACCGTCTTCAGAATCTGAAAACAGCTGGCAGGAGCAAGCAGCATGGATTTATCAAACTTTGTGCATTTTATTGTTTACGCAAGACTTTGGGACAAGATCGCCAGACATAAGAGTGCAGTCTCGTTGTCCCAAAACACCAAGTCAATAAGCTTTCTTTGTTTTAATTGCTCTGAACAGTTTGGATAAACGATTTCACATCTGCATAGAACTTTTATTAAATAGAATATTTGTTACTTTTTACTCCTTGTTCAGCTTTGCTATGCAATCATGTGTGTTCCATGACAGGTGAGATCCTGAGGAAAAGCTTTGGTCCCTTGCAAAGCCAGTGAGTATCCATGAACTGCACCTGGATAGTGCCAGGAATTGGTGACATCCAATTCAGTGTAAAGTGATAAAACTGATTTAATAACAAGCCCTTAGCAGTGCAAAGCACTGTATGCTATTGGAGCAATGGGTACACACACAATACTGTAACCTGTCCCTTCTCTCCACAGATTCTAGCCAATCTTTAATTCCAGATTTAGTCTTTATTTTAACAAGTGCATTTGTCAAACTTCAATTTGGATGGTTTTCAAAATGCCTAAATTTCTATTTTAATCCACAATGCCAGTTGTGGCTCAGTGGGCAAAATGGTCCCCTCTGAATCAGAAGGTCATGGATTCAAGCCACAGTCCAAAGACTTGAGTACATTATCCAAGGTGGCACTCAGTGCAGTACTGAGGAAATGCCACACTGTCAGAGGGGGTCAGTACTGAGGGAGTGCTGCACTGTCAGAGGGTCAGTACTGAGGGAGTGCTGCACAGTCAGAGGATCAGTACTGAGGGAGTGCCGCACTGTCAGAGGGTCAGTACTGAGGGAGTGCCGCACAGTCAGAGGATCAGTACTGAGGGAGTGCTGCACTGTCAGAGGATTTATTTTCAATTTGAATGTTGAACTGCTGAGGTGGATAGCTCAATTCCAGTCGAGCAAGATCGCCTTTCTATTGTTTGTTCCTGAATTGGCCCCAGCAAAAACTGATGAACTGGTCATTTATCACACTGCTTCTTGTGGGAGTATGTATGCAGGAACTGACTGCAGCATTTCCTTCATTACAGGAGTGACTATACCTCAGAGTTACTTCAGTTGCTGTAAAACACTTTGTAGTTTCCTCCTTTTGGAAGCAGACATTGGGACTGACAAGTTCACACAGCAGCCAGCCCTACCAAACTGTATCACATACCAAGTGCAAACATTAGGTGTTTTAAAGGGAACATTAATTTTCCTCATAGATTGTTGCAATAGTTCCACCTTAGTTAGCTGATTTTAAGATTAGGTTTAATGTGCAGTTAGTTTTGTGAAAGCCAGTACTAGGTATAAGATTAGGTCAGTGCACGACATATGCTAATAGCTTAGGTAGCCAGAGGCTTGGTTGTAGATGATCGATGATCGTCTCAGGAAGTTCTGAATTGTTGCAGGAGTTGCCTTCCAAGTTGGTGAAGCTCAGCAATGATCTAGAACATAGCACAGTTACTGGAGGAGTCATCTATCCCACCCTTCCCCCTTCTTAGGGTCATACAGTTATATACATCAGTGAATGGCATTCACATTGACCAGTGCTGCCCAAAGTGGTTCGATCTGCTCTCTTTTCTCCTCACACTGAGCAGCAGTCCTTCAGATTTAATAATGGGGTATCAGACCCCCTCAACTAAAAAAAAATCATTCAGGGCCAGGGGTCTAAATCTACAGAGCCCTAAGGGAAAGCTGGATTCAAAGTAGCAGGAGCAACTACCTTCCATAGTTAAATAGCATGTCAACTGTCTGAACACGCACAGTATGGCCACTTGGTTGAGACATGAGGGCTTGGTTAATACTGCCAACAGAATTATATTGTAGCAAGCAGCACATCAAGTGAAAAAAACAGGGTAATAAATGAAATGATTAGTTTATAATCAGTGTCATCTCCCCCTTTCCCCACTGCCCTGTGTGTTGAGGATGGAGTTGAAGAATTGTTTGTCTGTTTTCCTGCACGGGCCTGTATCTAAACCTCTAACTGCTCTCTTGGAGCAGGGCAGCGGATTGTGTCAAACAGAAATTACCTGAATGCCAAGGCTGCTACGTTGTTGAAGGCTTCTCCACAAAACAATAAATGTATTTAAAAAATAAATTGTTTAAAACAATTGTCAGGTCTTCTGCAAAGAAAATGAATTACTGAATGTGAGTTAAATTGTATTTAAACTTCTGGAAACAGCAAGCAGATTGCGACCACTGGAAATAAATGAGGGGGCAAACTACAAGCAGTGGGACACTGCCTCTGCCAGTGAAATGTGCTGTGTAAACTTACATTCTGCAGATTTTGTGTGTTTAAAGGTCATTTATGTTTTTAAAAAGCAGTACCAGTATGACAATTTGTAAATGTTTACATCATGATTTATACAATTTATTTAAACATTTTAATAAAGTTATTTTTGAGAACAGATTTTAACATTTGCTGTTTTTTCCATTGTGAGAATGACACTTTACAATTTCTGACTCGTTTAACTTACGTGCGTAACTAGTGCATGGCCCTCACATTGTCTGTTATACAATGCACGTGATTCCATTATTCTACATGGCAGAGCCAAATAATTGTTAAATTAAAACAACAAATTAAGTTCATGCAGTTAATGAGCAATTAAATATATACAGACACTCATTTCTACCTAATGTACTGGATCCTCAACCACCAAGGTTTCTATGATAACAGTGATCATTTGCAGAAGGTGTTAATGAGTAGTCTGCATCTGGGACTAACCTGACCAATGCTTGGTTACTGTTGGTGACCTCTTCCAGTTTTCATAAGTGACTTGGATGAAAGAATAGGATACAAGTTTCTAAACTGGTAGGTGGTGTTTGGTGTGAGGGTCATCCACTTCAACTTTAGATCAAAGTATTTTCTAAATGGTAGCTAGAAATTGTAGGTGAGCAGAGATTTAGGGGCCCCATGTACCAAAACCATGGTTCGGGGACAACCTGTATTTAGAAATGATTTTCTCTGCAGGTCATGAGTCTTTTTCCCCCAGAGTGGAGTAGGCAGGTCAAGTATTTTTAAGGCAGAGATGGCTAAATTCTTGACTAACAAGGGAATCAAAGATATTCAAGAATAGACAGGCTGTGGAGGGGAGGTCACAAATTGTTCAGTCATAATCTTACTGAATGGCAGAGCAGGCTCAAAGGGCTGAATGGCCTATTCCTAATTCATATGTTTGTATTTACATAATAAAAAAATTGGAGTTGATTTCAGAGATAAGGAGGGATTTGAAAACAAGGATGAGAATTTTAAAATCAAAGCATTGCTTGACCAATGTGGGTCAGTGAGTGCAGCTGTGATAGGTGAACAGGACTTGGTGCGAGGTAAGACATTGGTAAATGAGTTTTGGATGCCTTAATGTTTATGTAATATAGATTATGGGAGGCCAGGCAGGAGTGCACTGGAATATGCAACATAAATTATGGAGAAATACCAATGTCACCCATGATCTCCTGCTCCATATTATGACTTTGTCCATAATAAACCCAACCTTTTACCATTCAGGCCTTCACGTTGTAAATTCAGACAATGTAAACTATGAATGTTCGACCTTGAAATGAATGGAAAAAAAAAACTTGCTACTTTGATCGACTTGCATCACTCAACATAACCACAAGCTGGAGATCTCAGCAAAATGCAGAGGATCAGATATTCAATCTCACACAGGACCCTTCTAAAAAGCAAAAACTTTGTTTTTGATCTAAACACAAAGGGGAAAAATCAAATCAACTCTGACGTTTTAAGATAAAATTGTCACTTACAACACCAAACAGGCTCGGCAGCAGTTAAATTGACTCCGAGAATTGGTTTTGTTCGATTGTAAAGTAAGTGGTGTGTTGAAAATATTGGTGATTGAATCAACTTTTAATAAAAAGACACCTACTGTTAAAATGAAGCACTTGTGTTTTGCAGAATCACACTCCCAACTATTCCAGCTATCTGTAATGTTAAGAAACTAGGACAGGTGGACCCTAAATGTGAAAGAGAAAACAAGCTTGGTTTATTCAAAGTGCCTTCTTAATTTAACCTACCCGGCATCCAACCCCTACTGCAAGGTGCCATTGACTGCTCATACATTAACAACCTAATTTACCCAGGAATACCACTCCCTCAATATGCAACTTGTTTGTGATCACACAAAGCACAATATTGGTATTCTGGCAGTCACGTCTTTCATTTATGCCAGGCTATTTGCCATTTTAATGACCTGCTGTGCCTACATATTAACATTTTCTGTTTTATATATAAGTCAGATCCCTCTGTACCATAGTATTTTGTAATGCCTCTCTGTGCTTGTAAATAATATTCTGCCGTTATTTTTTTCTACCAAAGTGCATCTCACATTTTACTCCATCTAACTTTTTGCTCACTCAATTTATCCCTAATCCCTTTGCACACTTTGTATCCGCTTCACAATTTCCTTTCTATCTTTGTTCATTAGCATATTTGGCTACAATAGTCAGTCCCTTCATTCAAGTCATTAATACAGATTGTGAATAATAGTCCCAGCACAGCTACTGTTTGCCAATCTGAAAATAACCCCATTCATTCCAACTCCATTTCCAGTTAGTCAATCCTTTTCCCTGCTAATATATACCCAATAACACCAGAAGCTACTACCTTCTGCAGTAACCTTTTATCAAATGCTTTTGGAAATCCAAATACTCTATATTTACAGATTCCCTATTAGCCACCTTTTACATAAAGAACAATAATACATTTGCAAAACATGATTTTCCTTTAATAAAAATCATGTTGACTCTGCCTGATTGTATTTTGATTTTTAGAATGCTATTACTTCCTTAACAATGGATTGCAGCATTTTCCCAATGACATTAAGCTGACTGATTTAGTTTCATACCTTTCTTGAACAGACATTGCATTTGTGGTTTTCTAATCTACTGGAGTCTTTCTAGAATCTAGAGATGTCTGCGGCCACTTCTAATAAGACCCTACTATGCAGGACATCAGATCCTGGAAACTTCAGTCTTTAATCCCCTTAGCTTTCCTAGTATTTTTTTCTAATGAGAGTAATTGTTTCAAATACTTCGCTCTGTCCCCCTGATTTTCTCCTATTATTGGCACCCTTTCCAGTTCCCAATCACCACGACTTTGCATTCCTTCCCTCCATGTTTCCCTCATCCCCACCAGTATAAACATAAATTCCAGCACCTCAGCCAATAGTTATAATTTACAGAAAATATAACTACTCACCCTTGTGCATTCCTTTAGTGCTTGTTCATTTCTCTAGCCTAGTGCTCTCTCTTGTGTTACCTCAGTGGCTGCAGCAATGCTGAGTTAATGATCACTAGAGGATAAAACAAATGGCCTTGCAGGATGGTCTCGGGCAGCTCTGGGCCTCAAGGGTTCAGCTTTGGACTGAATTCCCAAGGGCAACAGCAAAAACACTGGCAGAGTGGTAGCAATGGAGGGAAAGCTGCTCTCAGGATGACTAGTTGAAAAGACTAGAATTGAAATCCCTGTAAGCCCCCTTGACCCTCAGTCATCCGTTTATCGACCTGTGCAGCTAATATTTGTACTTTTTACCAATTTACTTCTAATTTCTTCAATGACTTGCAATCACAGGATTCAACTGTAATAATCCTTGGGTTTGCTCAGAATATTATCTACATTGTGTGATGAATTGCAATTTGCAGATTTTGTGTCAGCAACATCCCTCTAGTAATTCTGATTGAAGACAGAAATGTTTGGAACACTGATGGATAACAAGAAGGGTTTACACAACAGCAGCTCGACATTATGAAGGTTTGTGACAAATCAACATTTTGCAGTTCATTAACCACCTACTGACAGATTTTCACAAATGCAGAGGAAAATGATGTTACAGAACTTTTATATATATATATAATATATATATACACACAAATATAAATTTTCATTCCATACAGTATTCCAGAACCAAATGCTCATAAGTTCCCCTTTGTTCTAAAGCCTGATTTTTCTTTTTGCACAAAGATGGAAAAATAAGGATTTTGATAAGCAGGAGATTTCAGGCAAGTCAGGTGTAAATCCACTGATAATTCCACACAAAGCAAAATAATGTGTTTACACAGCACTCTATCACTATACATGGCAATAAAAAGTTAATAAAACAAAAAAAATCAAGTTTATGGGAAAATAACAGAGTTCTATGTAACTAATAATTTATTTCCCCAGAAGCTTGTGAAACTGTTTATAGAGCTCTATGGATTATACACACAAGTCATGCTGTGATGCGGTTATGAAATACAATATTAAATTAGGCAAATGTCTCCTTTTTTCTGGTATGTTACACTATGCACATGTTTGTTAATAGCTATGAACACTCCACAGGTGCCTGATATTACAGGTAACTGCGAGACTCTGTAAAAGGTGCTTCTGCAACAATCATTCAATAAAGAAATAACTAAAGTAACTGAATCTGTACAAAGGACTAATGGAAGTCATGAGAGCCATTAATCCATGCTCCCAATTCTTCCATTACAGCAAAGAAACCAGCAGCCAACTCAAGGTTGCTTTTGTTTACCACTAACATTTGCGCTCATTTAAGCTAAGCACAAAAATCTATTCAACAACAGCTTAAAAATAAATTCAAGTCGAGAACCATTTCTGTTTAGTGCTATTCGGAGAAAGTAAAGCTCAAAAGGATCTGAAAAGGACAAACCTGTGCTGCACTTAGAATCTGCTGTGAAAATAAACATCAAAGCCAAACATTTATAATTCTGGCAGGTGACTTTTCAGAATTTTTCAGATTCCAAGTGTTGGTGCAAAAACTAAATGACAATTTCAAGGGAGGAAATTAAAAAGGGAGAAAATATTCCTCAGAATTACTACAACCAGTTCATTAACACTGACATTCTTCTACACAATTACATATATTAATGGCACCACACATTTTACACCAGCTTCTAATTGATGTAGACTCTGTTCCCAAATTCTCCCCACTTCCAACATTCCTTCCAAAGAGGGAGAGTTATTTTGGTGAAAGTCCAGCTCCCGCAGTGAAAGATGAGCAGGAATCAGATGTCGTCACTGGAGACTCTCTTACTGTACAAGACTTTGCTGGTGAATCCTGACTTGAACTCCCATTGCTGCTGCTGCCATCAAGGCAGTCTGCTGACAGACTGAGAAACAGATCACCGCTCCGGATCGCACTGAAAAATCAAAAACAGTTATCAGTGACAAAAACAGAAGATTAGTCGTTACAAATTAACCAGTCTCATTGCAGAATTGTTTAATTGTTATCCATTTTAGTCCAATACCCAAATGTTCCCAGATAGTGTTCAGGACACTTTCCTACAGCAGGACTTGTCTGATCCAACAAGAAAGGATCCACTGTTAAACCTGGAACTTGCAAAGGAGCTGGTCAAACAGATCAAGTGTCAGTGGGGAAACATTTAGAAGACACTGATCACTGTATTGTAAGATGTAGGATGATAAACCCCCTGCTCTTAATCTCTATGCCTCGGCTAATAAAGGCAAGTATACCATATACCTTCTTAACTACTTGATTCAGCTGTCCTGCTACTTTAAGGGACTGGTATACATGCACACCAAACACCACCTAATCGTTGGTATCGTTGGTACTTCCCAGAGTCCTAACGCTCATCATGTATTCCCTTGTCTTATTCGTCCTGCCCACTGCATCACACCACACTGATTCAAATTGAATTCCATTTAGCACTGACCAGCCCATCTAGAATCCTCCTATAATCTTAAGACTATCCTCCTCACTATTTACGACCCTACCAATTTTCTTATCATCCGTAAACTTACAAATCAACCCTCCTACATTCTAGTCTAAATCAGAAACCACAAACAAGGCCCCCAACATTGATCCCTTTGGGACCTCACTGAACACAAGTCTTCCAGTCTGAAAAACACGGACTGACTGTTACCCTCTGCTTCCTGCGACTCTGTCAATTTTGGATCCAATTTGCCAAATTTTCTTGGATCCCATCGGCTCCTACCTTTTGCTATCAGTCTCCCATGGGGGACCTCATCAGACACCTCACTGAAGTCCAAGTAGACTACGTCAAATGCATTGCCCTCATCTATACACCTAGTCACCTCTTCGAAAAATTCAGTCAAGTTGGTCAATCGTGACCTCCATTTAACAAAACCATGCTGACTGTTCTTGATTAATCCCTGCCTCTCCAAATGTTGAATAATTCTGGTTCTCAGAATTGCTTCCTGTAGTTTCCTCCTTTATTGCTGTCTCCCTTCTTGAATAATGCTACCATATTGGCTGCCCTCTAGTCCTCCGGCATCTTTCCTGTGGCCAGAGATGAATTGAAAATTCATCCTACTATTTCCTCCCTTGCCTCACTCAACAGCCTGGGATACATTTCATCTGGCCCTGGAGATTTATCTACTTAGCCTACCAGACCATTCAGAAGCTCCTCTCTTTCTGTGCTAATTTCTTTAATTGTGTACCATCTAAAAGCTGTATTGCAACAATTCCTCCAACAGCACTTTCCAAACCCATTGTCACTATCACGCAGGATAAGGGCAGCAATTCCATGAGGACACTACCACCTGCAAGCTCCTATCTAGGCATACACCTTCCTGACTTGGAAATAGATTTTTCGTTCATTTGTGGGACATGCATGTCGCTGGCTGGCCAGCATTTACTGCCCATCCCTCGTTGCATTGGAGGGCAGTTGAGTCGACCACATTGCTGTGACTCTGGAGTCACATGTAGGCCAGACCGGATAAGGATGGCAGATTTCTTTCCTGAAAGGACATTAATGAACCAGATGGGTTTTTCCAATAGTCAACAATGGTTTTGTGGTCATCAGTAGACTTTTAATTCCAGATATTTTTAATTGAATTGAAATTCCACCATCTGTCATGATTTGAACCTGGATCCGCCAACATTAACTGAGTTAATAATACTATTATTAATGATAATGTCATTGGGCCATCACCTCTCCATAATATATCACTATTATTCACTGTCACTGGGTCGAAATCCTGGAACTGCTTTCTAACAGCACTGTGGATGCACCTATGATGGTTTAAGAGGCAGCACTCAGGATCAATAAGGGATGGGCAACAAACACTGAATTAGCCAACAATGTCAGCATCCCATTTTTGGTTAAAAAATAATAACAGGACAGGAGATGTGACCGCAGGGTGTGGGAGCTGCTGGAGGCCACTGTGATCCAGGGAAAACATTTGCGGCTTCAGGAACTTTGGCTCAGACAGCTGGGGGCCAAGCTGCAGACACTGCGGTGTAAGAGTTATATGGATATTTCGTTTCAGGAGGTAGGAACGCCCCTTAGGTCTTCTGATTTGGTCAGTGCTCAAGGCCAGGAGTGAGGCAGGTATGGGGAACCAGAAGGTAAAAGTGGAGGAACCTCAGCCTTTGCAATTGTCCAAGAGGCTTAAGTCCTTGCAGCCTGTACGGACAAAAGCAAGGGCTACCAAATAGATATGTTAACTGACCTTGGCACCATGATACAGGGAACTACTGAAATGGGCATAGGAAACCAGTATTATCAGAGGTATAGACACAGTTCTCTACAGCTGAAAGCAAGAATCCAGACGAATGGGTTATCTGCCCAGTGCCAAGGTTTGCAACATCGACTCTGGACTGGAGAGGAACTTGCAGTGGGAGGGGGAGGATCCAATGGTCGTGATCCATATGGGTACCAATGGCCTTGGGAGAACAAGGAAAGAGGTTCTGCTGAGGGACCATGAGCATCTAGGGGCTAAATTAAAAATCAAGTACTCAAAGATAACAATCTCTGGATTACTACTTGAGCAAGAAGGAAACCAGTGTAATGTAAATAATGTCAGGGAGTTAAATATGTGGCCTCAAAGAAGAAATGGGTTTTGATTCGTGTAGTGTGATTTGAACAGGCTGAGTGTGTGGGCATCTGCATGGCAGATGCAGGATAATGAGGATAAATGGGAGGTTATCCACTTTGGTAGCAATAATAGGAAGACAGATGATTATTTGAATCGATGTGCAGTTTTGGTGTCCTTATTTGAGGAAGGATATCCTTGCCATAGAGGGAGTACAGCGAATGTTTACCAGGCTGATTCCTGGGATGGCAGATCTGTTAATATGAGGAGAGACTATTCCAGTTAGGATTATATCCACTGGAGTTTGGATCTCAGAAAAACCTGTAAAATTCTAACAGGGTTTCGCAGAGTAGATTCAGAATGTTCCCGATGACGGGGGAATACGGCGGTGGGGGGGGGTTTGAGGATAAGGGGTAAACCTTTAGGACTGCGGTGAGGAGAAATTTCTTGACCCACAGGGTGGTGAATGTGTGGAATTCACTACCACAGAATGTAGTAAATGCCAAAATCTTGTCTGATTTCAAGAAGAAATTAGATATAGCTCTAGGATCTAAAGGAATCGAGGGATATAGGAGTAGGGAGGATCAGTATATTGAATATGATGAGCAGCCATGATCAAAATGAATGGCAGAGCAGCTCAAAAATCATGAGGGGTCAGTTTCGTTATGAGACGATATAAATAAAGGGGTACAGGAGCAGGGGGAGCTGGATATATCCATGCAGAGATCATTGAAGGTGGCAGGACAGGTGGAGAGAGCTGTTAATAAAGCACATCGTATTCTGGGCTTTATTTATCGGGTAAGAGGTCTCACAACAACAGATTAAAGTCCAACAGCTTTATTTGGTAGCACAAGCCACAAGCTTCGGAGCGCTGCTCCTTCACCAGGTGAGTGGGAGTTCTGTTCACAAACAGGGCATATTAAGACAAACTCAATTTACAAAATAATGGTTGGAATGCAAGTCTTTACAGGTAATCAAGTCTTAAAGGTGCAGACAATGTGAGTGGAAAGAGGGTTAAGCCCAGCTTAAAGAGATGTATATTATCTCCAGCCAGGATAGTGAGAGAGATTTTGCAAGCCCAGACAAATCATGGGGTTTACAGATAGATGAACCGTCCTCATGTGTGTGGAACTTGGCTTTCAGTCTCTGCTCAGCGATTCTGCATTGTGTGTCGTGAAGGCCGCCTTGGAGAACATTTACCCGAAGATCAGAGGCTGAATGCCTGTGACTGCTGAAGTGTTCCCCAACAGGAAGATAACACTCTTGCCTGGTGATTGTCGAGTGATGTTCATTCATCTGTTGTCATAGCGTCTGCACAGTCTCCCCAATGTACCATGCCTCGGGACATCCTTTCCTGCAGCGTATCAGGTAGACAACATTGGCCAAGTTGCAAGAGTATGTGCCGTGTACCTGGTGGATGGTGTTCTCACGTGAGATGATGGCATCCGTGTCGATGATCCAGCAGGTTTTGCGGAGGTTGCTGTGGCAGGGTTGTGTGGTGTCATGGTCACTGTTCTCCTGAAGGCTGGATAATTTGTTGCAGACAATGGTCTGTTTGAGGTTGTGCGATTGTTTGAAGGCTAGAAGTGGGGGTGTGGGGATGGCCCTGGCGAGATGTTCGTCTTCATCAATGACGTGTTGAAGGCTCCGGAGAAAATGTCGAAGCTTCTTCGCCCCAGGGAAGTACTGGACGACAAAAGTTACTCTGTCCACCATGTCCCGTGTTTGTCGTCTGAAGAGGTTGGTGCGGTTTTTCGCTGTGGCACATCAGAACTGTCGTTCGATGAGTCATATCCTATTCTTATGAGGCTATCTTTCAACATCTGGAGGCGTCTGTGGCGATCCTCCTCATCTAAGCAGAACCTGTGTATACGGAGGGCTTGGCTTCTTTAACATGTTTAGGGTGGAAGCTGGAGAAGTGGAGCATCGTGAGATTATCCGTGGGCTTGCGGTACAGTGAAATGCTGAGGTGACCGTCCTTAATAGAGATGCGTGTGTCCAAGAATGCAACAGATTCAGGAGAGTAGTCCATGGTGAGTCTGATGGTGGGGTGGAACTTGTTGATGTCATCATATAGTTGTTTCAGTGATTGTTCACCATGAGTCCAAAGGAAGAAAATGTCATCGATGTATCTAGTGTATAGCATCGGTTGAAGATCCTGTGTGGTGAAGAGGTCTTGTTCGAACCTGTGCATGAAGATGTTGGCATATTGAGGTGTGAATTTGGTCCCCATGGCTGTTCCGTGTGTCTGGATGAAGAACTGGTTGTTGAAGGTGAAGACGTTGTGGTCCAGGATGAAGCAGATGAGTTGTAAAATTGCATCTGGAGATTGGCAGTTGTCGGCATTGAGTACTGAGGCAGTCACAGCAATGTCATCGTCGTGGGGAATGTTGGTGTAGAGCGCCGAGACATCCATTGTGACGAGGAGTGTCCCTGGTTCAACTGCTCCACGTGTGCTGAGTTTCTGTAGGAAGTCCGTAGTGTCATGACAAAAGCTGGGGGTTCTTTGTATGATGTGTTTCAGGATGCCCTCAACGTAGCTGGAAAGATTCTCACACAGGGTCCCATTGCCCGATACGATGGGACGGACGGGTGTGTTGGCCTTGTGTATCTTCGGGAGACAGTCCAACGCAGAGAGTACATGGGATGAGAGCACGGAGGGTGCTCTGAAGGTCAGGATCAAATGTCTTGATCAGAGTGTTGAGCTGACGGGTGTGTTCTTTGGTCAGATTTGCAGGGAACTGTCTGTAGTGTTCTTCGTTGTTCAGTTGTCGGCGCACTTCTTTGCAATAATCCGTTCTGTTCAGGATGATGGTGGCCCCTCCTTTGCTGGTTTGATGACAATGTTGCGATTGTCTTGAGAGTGCGTATGGCGTTGCGTTGCACTTGGGTGATGTTTGGGACTGTCTCATGAGTGTGGTTGATGAATCAGGTGTTGACACACCTCCTGATGGCTTGGGCATACATGTCCAGTCGAGGGCAGCAGCCTTCTGGAGGAGTCCAATTCAACTCTTTCCTCTTCGGTTGCTGCACTGCGGATCTCTCTGTCAGCTGTTCCGGTTCATTGGCTGTCTCATTGTTTTCGCTGTTGGCCTCTTGGGGTTTATGGAAGAACTCCCGCCGACTCATTCACCTGATGAATTCCTCTGCGTCCTCTGCAAGACTGATGGGGTCTATTTTGGTGGTGGGGCATATTTGCTGGGCCATAGAGTACAGGAGGAAGAAAATTATGCTGAACTTATACTAGACACTAGTTAAACTGGAATATTGTGTACAGTTCGGGGTGCCATGCTACAGGAAGGTTGTGAACGCATTGGAGAGAGTGCAGAAGAGGTTTACCAGAATGGTTCCAGGAATGAGAAACTTCAGTTACGAGGATAGATGGGAGAGGTTGGGACTGTTCTCCTTAGGGAGAAGGTGGCTAAGAGGAGATTTGATAAAGATGTTCAAAATCATGAGGGGGCTGGACAGACCAGATAGGGAGAAACTATCATTGGTCAAAACATTGAATACAAGAGTTGGGACATTTTGTTGAAGTTGCACATGACATTAGTAGGGCCAGACTTGGAATACTGTTCACAGTTCTGGTCACCCTATTATAGAAAGAATATTATTAAGCTAGAACGAGTGCAGAAAAGATTTACTAGGATGCTATTGGGACCTGGTGGTTTGAGTTAAAAAAAGGAGAGGGTGGGAAGACTGCAACTTTTTTTTCCTGGAACATAGAAGGTTTAGGAGTGATCTTATAGAGGTCTATAAAATAATGAGGGGCACAGATCAGCTAGATAGTCAATATCTTTTCCCAAAGGCAGAAGAGTCTAAAACTAGAGGGCATAGGTTTAAGGTGAGAGGGGAGAGATACAAAAGGATCCAGAGGGGCATTTTTTTCCACACAGAGGGTGGTGAGTGTCTGGAACAAGCTGCCAGAGGTAGTAGTAGAGGCGGGTACAATTTTGTCTTTAAAAAGCATTTAGACAGTTGCATGGGTATGATGGGTATAGAGGGATGTGGGCCAAATGCGGGCAATTAGGACTAGTTTGGCGGTTAAAAATTGGGTGGCATGGAGAAGTTGGGCCGAAGGGCCTGATTCCATGCTGTAAATCTGTATGACTATATGAATAAACTGTTCCCACTGGTGAAAGGATCGAGAATGAAAGGGCACAGGTTTAAAATGATTTGCAAAAGAAACAATTGTGATGTGAGAAAAACTTTTTTTCACCCAGCGAGTGGTTCAGGGTCTGGTATATTCTGCCTGGGAGTGTGGTGCAGGCAGCTCCAATTGAGGCATTAGATCAATGTTTTTCAAACTATTTTCCAGTGACCAATGCCACATTCCCTACAGTGCATGAGGGGCCATTTGGCCCATCTAGTCCTCACCAACTCTCTGACAGAGTAATCTACCCAGGCTATTTTCCCTGCCCTATGCCTGTAACCCCACACTTCCCATAGCTAATCCACCTAACCTACGCATTTTTGGATTCTAAGTAGTGATTTAGTATGGAGAATCCACCTAATCTGCAGATCTTTGCAGTGTGGGAGGAAACCCACGCAGTCATGGGGAGAATGTGTAAACCCCACACAAACTCCAAGCCAGGAATCAAACCTGGGTCCTGGCGCTGTGAGGCAGCAGTGCTAACCACTGTGCCACCGTGCTGCCCGACTGTTACCTCTGGTCCTCTGTTCCACGTAACAAACAATCCATGTATACAATTTGCTTACTAGAAAGCGAAAGAGAATTACTGACAAAGTGCAATTACAGACTGCACTGACCTATTTATTCTTGCCTCATGTGGTCATACAGAGTACTTCAGTGAGAATTTAAGACAATCTTTGGGGATCATTTTTGCCAACCCATTTTTCGTAAGAACATAAGAAATAGGAGCAGGAATAGGCCATCTAGACCTTCGAGCCTGCCCCGCCATTCAATAAGATCATGGCTGATCTGAAGTGGATCAGTTCCACTTTCCCGCTGTCTCCCCATAACCCTTAATCCCCTTGCCTATCAAAAACCTATCTACCCGTGACTTAAATATATTTAGCGAGGTAGCCTCAACCACTTCAACGGGCAGAGAATTCCAGAGGTTCACCACCCTTTGAGTGAAGAAGTTCCTTCTCAACTCTGTTCCGAACTGTCCCCCTCTTATCTTGAGGCTGTGCCCTCTAGTCCTGCTGTCCTTTCTGAGCGGGAAGAACCTCTCCACCTCTACCCTATCCATCCCTTTCATAGAACATAGAACACTACAGCGCAGAACAGGCCCTTCGGCCCACGATGTTGCGCCGACCGGTTAAAAAACAATGACCCACTAACCTAAACCAATCCCTTTTCGTCCATAAACCTATCCACAGATCTCTTAAACGCCCCCAAACTAGGCGCATTTACAACTGCAGCAGGCAGGGCATTCCAATCCTTCACCACCCTCTGGGTAAAGAACCTACCCCTGACATCCGTCCTATAACTACCCCCCCTTAATTTAAAGCCATGCCCCCTCGTGCTAGCTTTCTCCATCCGAGGAAAAAGGCTATCACTATCCACCCTATCTAAACCTCTAATCATCTTATATGTTTCAATAAGATCCCCTCTTAGCCGCCTTCTTTCTAGCGAAAACAACCCCAAATCCCTCAGTCTCTCCTCATAGGACCTCCCCTCCATACCAGGCAACATCCTGGTAAACCTCCTCTGCACCCTCTCCAAAGCCTCCACATCCTTCCTGTAATGTGGGGACCAGAACTGCACACAATACTCCAAGTGCAGCCGCACCAGAGTTGTGTACAGTTGCAATGTGACGCTGCGACACCTAAATTCAATCCCCCTACCAATAAACGCCAAGACACCGTATGCCTTCTTAACAACCTTATCTACTTGATTCCCAACTTTCAGGGATCTATGTACACATACACCTAGATCCCTCTGTTCATCCACGCTATTCAAAGTCCTCCCGTTAGCCCTATACTCAACACATCTGTTATTCCTGCCAAAGTGAATTACCTCACACTTCTCTGCATTAAACTCCATCCGCCACCTCTCAGCCCAGCTCTGCAACCTGTCTAAGTCTCCCTGCAAACTATGACACCCTTCCTCAAAATCTACCACACCACTGACTTTGGTGTCATCAGCAAATTTACTAATCCACCCAACTATACCCTCATCCAGATCATTAATAAAAATTACAAACAGCAGTGGCCCCAAAACAGATCCCTGAGGCACACCACTCGTAACCGAACTCCATGACGAATATTTACCATCAACCACCACCCTCTGTCTCCTATCCGCTAGCCAATTCCTGATCCAATTCCCTAGATCACCCCCAATCCCATACATCTGCATTTTCTGCAGAAGCCTTCCATGGTGAACCTTATCAAACGCCTTACTAAAGTCCATATATACCACATCAACTGCCTTACCCCCATCCACCTCTTTGGTAACTTTCTCAAAAAACTCAATAAGGTTAGTAAGGCACGACCTACCCTCCACAAAACCATGCTGGCTATCTCCAATCAATTCATTACTCTCCAAATAACTATAAATCCTATCCCTAATAATTTTTTCTAAAACCTTGCCCACAACAGAAGTAAGACTCACCGGTCTATAACTCCCGGGGAAGTCTCTGTTCCCCTTCTTAAACAATGGGACAACATTCGCTATCCTCCAATCTTCCGGTACTATACCAGAGACCAACGACGACCTGAAGATCAGAGCCAAAGGCTCTGCAATCACCTCTCTTGCCTCCCAGAGAATCCTAGGGTAAATCCCATCCGGACCAGGGGACTTATCTATTTTCAAACCCTCAAGAATATCCAGCACATCCCCCTTATCAACTGCAATACTGTCTATTTTACACCCCTGCAACCCAGTGTCCTCCTCAGCTATATTCATGTCCCCCTGCATGAACACCGAAGAGAAATATTGGTTCAATGCCTCTCCAATCTCTTCCGGTTTCACACACAACTTCCCTCTGCTGTCTGTAACTGGCCCTAATCTTGCCCTAACCAACCTTCTGTTCTTGACATACCTATAGAACGCCTTAGGATTCTCCTTAATCCTATCAGCCAAAGTCATCTCATGTCCTCTTTTAGCCCTTCTTAACTCACTCTTCAACTCCCTCCTAGCCAATCTAAAGCTTTCTAGTGCACTACCTGAGCCCTCAAGCCTCATCCGAACATAAGCCTCCTTTCTCTTTTTAACCAACGAATCAACTTTTTTAGTGCACCACGGTTCCCTAGCCCTACCAATTCCTCCTTGCCTGACAGGGACATACCTATCATGGACTCACAGTGGCTGCTCCTTGAAAAAACTCCACATTTCGGACGTTCCCAGTCCCTGTAATCTCCTAGTCCAACCTATGCTTCCTAATTCTCTCCTAATAGTCTTCGACTAGTTTAGTCAGCCTCTCCTCATAGCTCAACCCCCTCAACTCCAGTATTAGCCTAGTGAACCTCCTCTGCACTCCCTCCAAGGCCAAAATATCCTTGCGCAAGTGCGGCGACCAAAACTGTATACAGTACTCCAGCTGCGGCCTCACCAGTGCCCTGTACAGTTGCAGCAAGACCTCCCTGCTTTTATATTCAATCCCCCTCACTACGAAGGCCAGCATCCCATTTGCCTTCCTGACCACCTGCTGCACCTGTAGGCTGGGTTTTTGCGACTCATGCACAAGGACCCCGAGGTCCCTCTGCACTGTAGCATGCTGCAGCTTTTCGCCCTGTAAGTAGTAGTCCTTCCTACTATTATTCCTGCCAAAGTGGATAACCTCACACTTGCCAACATTGTATTCCATCTGCCAGGTCCTCGCCCACTCACTCAGCCTATCTAGATCCCTCTGCAGACTTTCCACACCCTTCGCACAATTTGCTGTTCCACTTATCTTTGTGTCATCAGCAAATTTCGACATCTTACCCTCGGCTCCCTCCTCCAGATCATCTATATAAATGGTAAATAGCTGAGGCCCCAGCACCGATCCCTGCAGCACTCCACTAGTCACCAACTGCCAATCTAAATAGCACCCATTGACACCCACTCTCTGCCTCCTATTTGACAGCCAATCCCCTATCCACGCTAACACCCTACCCCCAACTCCATGCCCCCTACCTTCTGTAACAACCTTTTGTGCGGCATCTTATCAAACGCCTTCTGAAAATCGAGAAACACCACATCCACCGGTTCCCCTCTATCCACCGCACTAGACACATCCTCATAGAACTCCAATAAATTTGTCAGATACGACTTCCCCTTAATGAATCCGTGCTGCGTCTGCTCTATTAAACAATTCTACTCAAGATGCCTCGCTATTTCCTCTTTGATTACGGATTCAAGCATTTTTCCTACAACAGACGTTAAACTAACCGGCCTATAATTCCCTGCCTTTTGCCTGCTACCCTTTTTAAACAGCGGCGTAACATTAGCTGTTTTCCAATCTTCCGGCACTTCCCCGGAATCCAGTGAGGTTTGGAAAATAATCACCAAGGCATCCACTATCACCTCTGCCATTTCCTTCAGAACCCTTGGATGCATTCCATCCGGTCCTGGGGACTTGTCCACCATCAGTCCCTCTAGCCTGTCGAGCACTGCCTCTCTAGTAACAATGATCTCATTCAGGCCTTCCACTCCTACCATCTTTCCATCGCTAACACCCGGCAAACTATTCACGTCCTCCTCCGTGAAGACTGAAGCAAAGAAGTTATTCAAGGCCTCAGCCATTTCCTCATCCCCTACGACTAAATCCCCCCTCTCATCCTCTAAGGGTCCAACATTCACCCTAGCCAGCCTCCTCCTTTTCATATATTTATAAAAACTCTTACTGTGCTTTTTTATATTTAGTGCTAGCCTAGATTCATAGTCTATCCTTCCTTTCTATATCAACTTCTTCGTCATTCTTTGTTGATATTTAAACCTCTCCCAATCCTCTTCTCGCCCACTACTTTTAGCCACTCTAAACGCATCAGCTTTTAATTTAATACTCTCCTTTATCTCCTTCGTTATCCACGGCTGATTATCTCTTCTCCTACTGTCCTTCTTTACCATCGGAATAAATTTCTGCTGAGCACCAAGAAAGATCTCCTTAAAGATCCTCCACTGTTCCACAGCAGACCTACCGACCAATCTGTGCCCCCAATCTACATTCGCCAATTCCTCTCTCATCCTATCGTACTCCCCTCTGTTCAAACAAAGAACACAGGTCCGGGATCCTACTTTCTCCTCCTCCATCTGCATCAGAAACTCCACCATACAATGATCACTCTTCCCAAGAGGATTCCTCACATCAAGGTCCCTAATTCGACCTGCTTCATTACATAACACTAGATTTAAGATAGCTCGCTCTCTCATCGGCTCCAACACACACTGTTCAAGGAAACAATCCCGGCAGCATTCCAAGAACTCTTCAACATTCCGTGACCCACCCGAGAAAGATTACATTAGGGTGAAAATAGAACCAATGTCAGGAGTACAGGCAAAAGGCAGGGGAATGGCATTGAGTAATAACGTTTATTTGAAGAGTCAGTGCAAACATGATGGGCTGAATGGCCTCGTTCTGTGCTGTAACAATTCTGTGATTAATTGAATGGCAGAGTAGGCTCTATGGGGCAAATGACCTACTCCTGCCCCTAATTCAAATATCCACATGTAAAAAGAACCACTGCAGCAATTTGGAAATGAAAACAATTTCCTGTAATTCCAAAATTTCAATTCAGAAATTACAGAAAATTGACAGAATAATCCAGGATTTGTTCAAGTGATTCATCCCCAGCAGTTAAATGCTGCCACGCAGTCTCTTCCTCCCTAACCGGCAGACCCATTTCTTCTTAGTCTCTCACACTGCCCCTTTCCCCAATCAGACAGACACACTCTCTGAGCAGACACTCAGGGCTTACAGTCTCCCTACTCGATGCTGCCACTCTGCTCCTCAGGCTGAACTCTGTCACTCTCAGCTTCCCACTGCTTGCTGCTCCTCCAATCATAAACTGTCTCTGTCCTACATTTTTCTGCTGATAAGCTCATTAGTGTATACACAGGAGAGAAACTAGCTGAGTGGAGGAACAGCTCCTGAAACACTCTATCACTTCCACTTACATGTATTTTGAATATTGGTTGGTGGGTCAAATGGAACCCGTTGACTGGCCTGACTAGAAAGGCAAGGGCAACAGATACATGAGAATGCGGTGGCACGGCGGCACACTGGTTAGCACTGCTGCCTCACAGTGCTAGGGATCCGGGCTCGATTTCCGGTTTGGGTTACTGTCTGTGCAGAGTTTGCACATTCACCCTGCGTCAGCGTGGGTTTCCTTCAGATGCTCCAGTTTCCTCCCACAGTCTGAAAGACGTGCTGGTTAGATTGATTGGCCATGCTAAATTCTCCCTCAGTGTACCTAAACAGGCGCCAGAGGATTATCACAGTAATCATTGCAGTGTTAATGTAAGCCAACTGGTGACATTAATAAATAAACTTTAAAGACCACCGTCAAGTTCCCCTTCAAGTCACTCACCAGGGGAGCCATGTTGGAGTTGTATAGAAGTTTGGTGAGGCCACAGCTAGAGTATTGTGTGCAGTTCTGGTCACCACACCACAGAAGGATGTGATTGCACTGGAGGGGGTGCAGAGGAGATTCACCAGGATGTTGCCTGGGATGGAATATTTAAGTTATGAAGAGAAGTTGGATAGGCTTGGGTTGTTTTCATTGGAGCAGAGAACTGGTCAAGATGTAGATTATGAGATACATGGACAGAGTAAATAAGGAACAGCAGTTCCCCTTAGTTGAAGAGTCAGTTACTAGGGGATATAGGTTCAAAGTGGGTGGCAGGAGGTTTAGGGGGGATGTAAGGAAAAACATTTTTACTCAGAGGGTGGTGAGGGTCTGGAATGTGCTGCCTGGGAGGGTGGTGGAGGCGTGATGTCTCACATCCTTTAACAAGTATCTGGATGAGCACTTGGCACATCATAACATTCAAAGCTATGGGCCAAATGCTGATAGATGGGATTGGGTAGGTAGGATGGGTGTTTCTCACATGTCAGTGCAGTCTTCATGGGCCAAAAGGGCTTCTTCTGCACTGTGTAATTCTATGATTCTGTTCTGGAAATATATCGCTGTTACTTCACTGTCACTGGAACCATCTTTCTAACAGCACTGTGAGTGTACCTACACCACAGGCACTGCAGCGGTTCAAGAATGCAGCTCCTCACCACCTTCTCAAGGGGCAATTAAAGATGGGCAATAAATGCTGGCTCAGCTAGTGATGCCCACATCTTCCCCAGATGTTCTTGTGTGTGTGTGTGTGAGAGTGAGAAAGTGAGTGTGAGTGAGAGAGTGTGTGTGAGAGTGACTGAGTGTGCATGTGGCAGGCGATGTACACCTGCAGTAATTCATGTACACTTGTGTACACACTTGCAAGCTGTTTTACAGGAATTACAGAACACAGGTACAATTTGTCCTGTTGTTGAGTGTGGTTTGCAGACACAGAGATATCATTGAGGGAGACAGATTAACTCATGAAAGCTCATTCTCGCATAAACCTGCAGAGGAAAGTAGTACATTCTGAAAGAGGTTCAGGAACAGTGAGTACTATACAGAGTGAAGTTACTGAGCTGGTTGCTCACCAGGTGCCAAGTTCTGGCAGTTGCGAGGAATCTGAGGACAGCATGTTTGTGGTTCCTTGGAAAAGTCGCTTTGGTTGGCTTTCAGATTCCATCTCACCTGAAATTGCAAATAAAGATTAACTGTTGGAGCTGCAGACATTGTCTTTTCCTGCAAAACAGTGTTGGCTATGGCTTAGTGGGTAGCACTCTCACAAAATTAAGAGTTCAAGACCTCCAGAAACTGGAGAAAAAAGTCCAGGCTGATATTCCCAAGGCAGCACTGAGAAGCAGTGTTGGAGATGCCGCCAGTCAGTTACGCTGTTAAACCCAGACCTCACCTGCCCTGCAAGGTGGTGCAGCACTACCAGAGCAAAATTTCAGTGAAGAGCAGGGGAGTTCCTCCTTGTGTCCTGCCCAATATTTATCCCTCAATCAATATTCGCAAAACAGATTATCTGGTGATTATCAGATTGCTTTGTATGGGAGCTTACTTTGTGCAAACTGGCTGCTCCATTTCCTACATTGTAGCAGCAACTGCACTTCAAAAGGACGTCACTGGCACTGGGTAATGCTGACAGGCCTCTGTGTAACACTGACTCAGTCAACGTTGTTTTAACATAGAAACATAGAAAAATTACAGCACAATACAGGCCCTTCGACCCACAAAATTGTGCCGAACATGTCCCCACCTTAGAGATTACTGTTTTGCTGTAACATTGGGTATAAAAGGGACTATAAAAGCCATTTAATATGAAGACACACACATGGTTTGCTGCCGTTTCCCAGCACTGATGGAATCAGTGCACCACTGCTAGAGACCTGTTATGTTGTCCTCTTGCAAAGTACAGTAGTTCAAGACCCTGTTGCCAGTGTGGGAGGGAGGGAGAGGGGGGAGGATGTCACCTTTCCCCCACTCCTACTCTGAGCAAGCACCAATGCCCTGGAGTTTGTTCAGCTGCTTGCTGCTCTGCCACAGGATGGAGCTGCGAGTGCAATTTATTTTACATTAATTCTGTATTTCTTCTATATTTTAAAATTTGTTTTATTTTGAAGATTA
The DNA here is from genome assembly GCF_965287045.1 of Carcharhinus amblyrhynchos. NCBI lineage: Eukaryota > Metazoa > Chordata > Chondrichthyes > Carcharhiniformes > Carcharhinidae > Carcharhinus > Carcharhinus amblyrhynchos. The sequence continues at coordinate 139,755,857 of NC_137327.1, forward strand.
ATATATGTATGTTGACATCTATTAACATATAGTATTTCAAGTTATAACATTTTAATTGTAATGGGAAAAACTGATTTGTTTAAAGTGGTTTGATTTAAAATTGCATTTTTCAGGAACCACAGTTTCTAACAAAGAGAAACTGTAATTACAAGTTTTGTTTTTCAATGGGCCAATGTAGAAAGATGCAATGTGACAAGCCACAATTGCAGAGTGAATTAAAGATTATTTTTAAAAAAACTCTCTCGGGATGTTAGCATCGCTGGTAAAGTGAGAATTTTTACCCATCCAGAAATCCCTCTGAGGAGGAACCACGACAGACCACGTGATGTAGGTGCACCCACAGTGTTGTCAGGAGTGCAGTTCCAGGATTTTGAACCAGTGACAATGAAAGAACAGCGACATAGTTCCAAGTCTGGATGGTATATGTCTTGGAGGGCAATTTGCATGTGGTAGTATTCCCATGCATCTATGACCTTTGCCTGTTTAGGCGAGAGGGGTCATGGGTTTGGGAGATGTTGTTGAAAAATAAATTGCTGCACTGTATCCAGCAAACAGTACACACTGTCACCATGCCGTCAATATGGAGGGACTGAATGTTTGTGGATGGGATGCCAATCAAGTGGGTTCTTTGTCCTGGATGGCGTTTTTCTTAAGTGTTGTTGCAGCTGCAGATGGAAAATATTTCATCTCCTGACTTGTGCCTTGTTGATGGTGGAACAGGCTTGGAGAGTCAGAAGTGAGTTACTCTCCAAAGAATTCCCAGCTTCTGACCAGCCCTTTTGAAAAGCTCCATTATTTCTGTCCTACCGCGTGGTTAAACTGAAGCGCCTGTACAGCACTCCCAAGTTTATCATTCCTGATCTGTATCCAAACTACTGCTATATCCGTGGATAGGTTTATGGACGAGAAGGGATTGGTTTAGGTTAGTGGGTCATTGTTTTGTAACTGGTCGGCGCAACATCGTGGGCCGAAGGGCCTGTTCTGCGCTGTAATGTTCTATGTTCTATATCTGATGAGTACATGGGATTTAATGAGATTGAGAGTTATAGATAGGCCTGGTAGGTATGGATACGATCGGCGCAACTTGTGGGCCGAAGGGCCTGTTTGTGCTGTAGTGTTCTATTTTCTATATCTTCATTTCATCATCTCTCTTTATTAAGCTAATGTAATCTTTAATTAACAAAGGCACCCCTTCCACATTTTCCCAGTTTCCTGTCCTTCAGAAAAATCACCCTCCTTTTAACACAAAAGGTGATGCACATCATCCTGCTATCATGTCCCTGTAATGGTCATTAGTGTAAACTGAGATAAACAATCTGTTTTGTATTGAAAGCTTTTGAATTGAGATACAGAGCCTTAAGTTTTATCCTCTTATGATTTTTGTAATCTCTAGCCTTATCTGCTGATTTACTTTCAGATTTGTATAGTTTGAGTACCTTAGATGGGTCAGTTTTTGTCCAATGTGTGCAGGAGGGTTTCCTGACACAATATGTAGATAGGCCAACAAGAGGCGAGGCCACATTGAATTTGGTACTGGGTAATGGTGTCAGATTTGGAGGTAGGTGAGCACTTTGGTGATAGTGACCACAATTCGCTTACATTTACTTTAGCGATGGAAAGGGATAGGTATATACCGCAGGCCAAGAGTTATAGCTGGGGGAAAGGAAATTATGATTCAATAGGCGAGATTTAGGATGCATAGGATGTGGAACGAAACTGCAGGGGATGGGCATAATTGAAATAAGAACATAAGAAATAGGAGCAGGAGTAGGCCATCGAGCCCTTCGAGCCTGCCCCACCATTCAATAAGATCATGGCTGATCTGAAGTGGATCAGTTCCACTTTCCCGCTTTCTACTCATAACCCTTAATTCCCTTGTCTGTCAAAAACCTACCTACCCGTGACTTAAATATATTTAGCGAGGTAGCCTCCACCACTTCAACGGGCAAAGAATTCCAGAGATTCACCACCCTTTGAGTGAAGAAGTTCCTCCTCAACTCCGTTCTAAACTGGCCCCCCCTTATCTTGAGGCTGTGCCCTCTAGTCTTGCTGTCCTTTCTACGCGGGAAGAATCTCTCTACCTCTACCCTATCCATCCCTTTCATTATCTTATACGTCTCTATAGGATCCCCCCATATCCTTCTAAACTCCAACGAGTACAGACCCAGTCTATTTAGTCTCTCTTCATAGTCCAACCCCCTCATCTCCGGGGGAGCTCGTTCAAGGAACAGCTACTGCGTGTCCTTGATAAGTATGTGCCTGTCAGGCAGGGAGGAAGCAATCGAGCGCGGGAACTGTGGTTTACTAAAGAAGTTGAATCTCTTGTGAAGAGGAAGGAGACTTATGCAAAGGTGAGATGTGAAGGCTCAGTTAGGGCGCTTGAGAGTTACAAGTTAGCCAGGAAGGACCTAAAGAGAGAGCTAAGAAGAGCCAGGAGGGGACATGAGAAGTCTTTGGCAGGTTGGAGCAAGGAAAATCCTAAAGCTTTCTATAGGTACGTCAGGAATAACAGAATGACTAGGGTTAAGATTAGGGCCATTCAAGGGCAGCAGTGGGAAGTTGCGCATGGAGTCTGAAGAGATAGGAGAGGCACTAAATGAATATTTTTCGTCAGTATTCACACAATAAAAAGACAATGTTGTTGAGGAGAATACTGAGATACAGGCTATTAGACTAGACGGGATTGAGGGTCATAAGGAGGAGGTGTAGGCAATTCTGGAAAGTATGAAAATGGATAAGTCCCCTGGGCTGGATGGCATTTACCCTAGGATTCTCTGGGAAGCTAGGCAGGAGATTGCAGAGCCTTTGGCTTTGATCTTTATAAAGAACAAAGAACAAAATCAGCCCGGGAAACAGGCCCTTCGGCCCAACAAACCCGCACCGCCATCTCAACACCACCAGTCCCCCTCTCCACCCACGACCCCTGTCTAATGTTTTATGGCCATCCAGATTGATGTTGTCATTGTCTACAGGAGTAGTGCCAGAAGACTGGAGGATAGTAAATGTTGTCCCCTTGTTCAAGAAGGGGAGTAGAGACAACCCTGGGAATTATAGACCGGTGAGCCTTACTTCTGTTGTGGGCAAAGTTTTGGAAAGGATTATAAGAGACAGGATTTATAATCATCTAGAAAGGAATAATTTGATTAGGGATAGTCAGCACGGTTTTGTGAAGGGTAGGTTGTGCCCCACAAACCTTATCGAGTTCTTTGAGAAGGTGACCAAAGAGATGGATGAGGATAAAGCAGTTGATGTGGTGTATATGGATTTCAGTAAAGCGTTTGATAAGGTTCCCCACGGTAGGCTATTGCAGGAAATACAAAGGCATGGAATTGAGGGTGATTTAGCAGTTTGGATCAGAAGTTGGCTAGCTGTAAGAAGACAGAGGGTGGTGGTTGATGGGAAATATTCATCCTGAGTTCAGTTACTAGTGGTGAACCGCAAGGATCTGTTTTGGGGCCACTGCTGTTTGTCATTTTTATAAATGATCTGGATGAGGGCGTAGAAGGATAGGTTAGTAAATTTGTGGATGACACTAAAGTCCGTGGAATTGTGGACAATGTGGAAGGATGTTGCAGGTTACAGACGGACATAGATAAGCTGCAGAGCTGGGCTGAGAGGTGGCAAATGGAGTTTAATGTCGAAAAGTGTGAGGTGATTCACTTTGGAAAGAGTAACAGGAATACAAAGTACTAGGCTAATGGTAAGTTACTCGGTAATCTGGATGAGCAGAGAGATCTCGGGGTACATGCGCATAGATCCCTGAAAGTTGGCACCCAGGTTGACAGGGTTGTTAAGAAGGCGTATGATGTGTTAGCTTTTATTGGTAGAGGGATTGAGTTTCAGAGCCATGAGGTCATTTTGCAGCTCTACAAAACTCTGGTGCGGCCGCACTTGGAGTATTGCGTACAGTTCCAGTCGTCTCATTACAGGAAGGATGTGGAAGCTATTGAAAGGGTGTAGAGGAGATGTTGCCTGGATAGGGTGGCATGCCTTAAGAGGATAGGTTGAGGGAGCTCAGTCTTTTCTCCCTGGAGAGACGAAGGATGAGAGGTGACCTGATAGAGGTGTATAAGATGTTGAGAGGTATAGATCGGGTGGATTCTCAGAGACTTTTTCCCAGGGCTGAAATGATTGCTACGAGAGGACACAGGTTTAAGGTGCTGGGGAGTAGGTACAGAGGAGATGTCAGGGATACGTTTTTCACTCAGAGGGTGCTGGGTGAGTGGAATCGGCTGCCATCAGTGGTGGTGGAGGCAAATTCAATAAGGTCTTTCAAGAGACTTCTGGATGAGTACATGGGACTTAATAGGATTGAGGGTTATAGGTAAGCCTAGTAGGTGGGGATATGATCGGCGCAACTTGTTGGCCGAAGGGCCTGTTTGTGCTGTACTTTTTCTATGTTCTAAATTGCCCTTAGTATCAGGGGGACTAGCTAGGATAAAGCATGGGGTTACGGGAATAGGGCCAGGATGGGATTGTGGTTGGTGCAGACTCAATGGGCCAAATAGCCTCCTCCTGCACTGTAGGGATTCTCTGAAGGTGTCTGATTGCATTCTGAATCTAGGTGTTAGGAGTGGGGTTTGATCCCGTGACTTTTTAAGCCAGAAACAATGATTATATTTTTCATGGCACCTTTACGGAACAAAGTTTAAAGTTTATTAGTGTCATAAGTAGGCTTGCATTCACACTGCAATGAAGTTACTGTGAAAATCCTCTAGTCGCCACACTCAGGCACCTGTTCAGGTACAGTGAGGGAGAATTTAGCATGGCCAATCCCCCTAACCTGCACATCTTTCGGATTGTGGGAGGAAACCAGAGCACCCAGAGGAAACCCACGGGGAGAACGTGCAGACACCACACAGACAGTGTGTTTGGAGGGGGGGGGGGAAACGTGGAGGCAGGGGGGGAAGAGAGGAATTTGTGGGTGAGAGATTGAGGGTGGCAGATTCAGAAGGATTGGGAATGGGCTCAAGACAGGGGAGTGTGGGGGGGAGATTGGACAGTAACCCAAGGCCAGGAATTGAACCTGGGTCCCTGGAGCTGTGAGACAACAGTGCTAACCACTGTGCCACCATGCTGCCCATCTAATATGATCATCTTGTTTAGAAGTAAAAACGATATTTAGTTGATAATGTGGTTACCTTTTCTTTTCAAAGGCCCCAGTGCACTCGGTCTGATACAGTTGATTGGGCTCTGGCTCCTCCTACTGGAATCACAATGGACGTTAATAAAACTCTCATCAATAATTTCAAAATTCCTTTCTTAACCAATGGCAAGAACAAAACCAAGTGATTAACAGGAACAACTGCCTCTGAGTTTCAGTAATGTCAGCTGGAGGAATACCCAAGATCACAAGACAACACACAAGAGCAAAGCAGTTAGGTTTTTTCTTCAGAATATTAAATTCAACAACACTTCCGCAAAAAAGGAATCATATTCTTTGACATAACACAGAAAATGCATAATTTACACAGAAACTTTATGTTACAATATTTCTGATGAACCCCAGGCCAGGAGAAACAAGAACAAGTTCAGCTCCACGGTTCCCAGTGAGAAAAGCAGCTACTCAGAACATGGAATCGGAACAATTTCGATCTATTAAATAAATGGGAATCACTCACACTGTCAACACGCCTTACACCCCATTATGCTTTTATAATTGGAGGAAATATCATGTAGAACAAAGAACAGTACAGCACAGGAACAGGCCCTTCGGCCCTCCAAGCCTGTGCCGATCTGTTAACCTATCTCAACCAACCACTTATATCGCTCTATACCTCGCTTGTTCACGTGCCTTTCCAGTTAAGTCTTAAATGTCACTAACATATCTGTCTCAACCACCTCACTTGGCAATGCATTCCATGCCCCCGCCACCCTCTGTGTAAAAACTTCCGTCGCACATCTCCACTGAATCTTTCCCCTCTTATCTTGAACCTGTCCCCCTTGTAATTGTCATTTCTGCCCTGGAAAAAATTTTCAACTATTCACCCTATCACACCCCTCATAATTTTATAAACTTCTATCAGGTCACCCCTCAGCCTCCGTCTTTCCAGGGAGATCAATCCTAGTTTACTGAATGTCTCCTCACGGCTAATATCCTCCATACCAGGCAATATCCTGGTAAACATTTTCTCTACTCCCTCCAAAGCCTCCACGTCCTAGGAGTGTGATGATCAGAACTGGACACAGTATTCCAAATGTGGCCTAACCAATGTTTGATATAACTGTAACATAATTTGCCAACTTTTATGCTTAATGCCCCGGCCAATGAAGGCAAGCATGCCACATGCTTTCTTCACCATCTTTTCCATCTGTGCTGCCGCTTTTAAGAAACTGTGGACCTGTACTTCCAGATCTCTCTGTATATCTATACCCCATTTATTTTATAGTTCCCACCTGAACTGGATCTACCAAAATGGATCACCTCGCATTTGTCCAGATTAAATTCCATCTGCCATTTCCCTGCCCATTCTTTGAGCTTATCAATATCCTACTGTATTCTCTGACAACCTTTTATTTATTTATTAGTCACAAGTAAGGCTTATATTTACACTGCAATGAAGTTATTGTGAAATTCCCCTAGTCGCCACACTTCCGCACCTCTTCGGGTCAAGACACCTAACCAGCATGTCTTTCAGACTGAGAGAGGAAACTGGAGCACTTGGAGGAAACCCACGCAGACACAGGGAGAACATACAAACTCTACACAGACAGTGACCCAAGCCAGTAATCAAACCCAGATCCCTGGTGCTGTGAGGCAGCGGTGCTAATCACTGAGCCACCATGCTGCGCCACTATCATCATCACTATCTGCAACTCCAGCAATCATAGCATCATTCACAAACTTGCTAATCAGACCAGCTACGTTTTCTTCCAAGTCATTTATATATATTACAAACAGCAGAGATCCCAGCACTAATCCCTTCAGAACACCACTAGTTACAGACCTCCATTCAGAAAAACACTCTTTTTCGCCGCTACCCTCTGTCTTCTTGGCCAAGCCAGTTCTGAATCCATCTAGCCAGCTCACTTCTGATCCTGTGAGATTGAATCTTTTGCACCAATCTGCCATAAGGGATCTTGTCAATTGCTTTAAGAACATAAGAAATAGGAGCAGGAGTAGGCCATCTAGCCCTTCAAGCCTGCCCCGCCATTCAATAAGATCATCGCTGATCTGTCGTGGCTCAGTTCCACCTTCCCGCCCTCTCCCCATAACCCTTAATCCCCTCGCTTATCAAAAACCTATCAACCCGCATCTCAAATATATTTAGCGAGGCAGCCTCCACCACTTCAACGGGCAGAGAATTCCAGAGATTCACCACCCTTTGAGTGAAGAAGTTCCTCCTCAACTCCGTTCTAAACCACCCCCCCTTTATCTTGAGGCTGTGCCCTCTAGTCCTGCTGTCCTTTCTGAGCGGGAAGAGCCTCTCCACCTCTATCCTATCCATCCCATTCATCATCTTATATGTCTCAATGAGATCTCCCCTCATTCTTCTAAACTCTAACGAGTACAAGCCAAGTTTATTCAGCCTCTCCTCATAGTTCAACCCCCTCAACTCCGGTATCAGCCTAGTAAACCTCCTCTGCACTCCCTCCAAGGCCAAAATATCGTTGCGTAAGTGCAGTGACCAAAACTGCACACAGTACTCCAGCTGCGGCCTCACCAGTGCCCTATACAGTTGCAGCAAGACCTCCCTACTTTTATATTCAATCCCCCTCGCTATAAAGGCCAGCATCCCATTAGTGTTCTTGACCACCTGCTGCACCTGCAGGCTGGGTTTTTGAGACTCATGCACAAGGACCCCGAGGTCCCTCTGCACCGTCGCCTGCTGCAGTTTTTCGCCATGTAAGTAACAGTCCTTCCTACCATTATTCCTACCAAAGTGGACAACTTCACACTTGCCAACAGTAAATTCCATTTGCCAGTTCCTGGCCCATTCGCCCAGCCTATCTAGATCCTTCTGCAGACTTTCCACACCTTCCGCACAATTTGCTGTTTCACCAATCTTGGTGTCATCAGCAAATTTCGTCACCATACACTCGGTTCCCTCCTCCAGATCATCTATATAAATGGTAAATAGCTGAGGCCCCAGCACCGATCCCTGGGGCACTCCACTAGTCACCAACCGCCAATCTGAATAGCACCCATTGACCCCCACTCAGTATTCCAGATAAAGGGACCAAAACTACACTCAGTTTTCCAGATAAAGGGACCAAATCCACACTCAGTATTGCAGATGAGACCTCACCAAGAACTTGTACAATTGCAACACAGAATCACACAGCACAGAAGAGGCCCTTCGACCCATCAAGTCTGCACCACCGCAAGAGAAAAACCTGACTCCCAACTAATCCCATTTATCAGCACTTCGTCCATAGTCTTGAATGTTATGATATCCCAAGTGCTCATCCAAGTACTTTTTAAAGGACGTGAGGCAACGCATCATATTACCCTCCCAGGCAGCGCATTCCAGACCGTCACCAACCTCTGCATAAAAAATGTTTTTCTCAAATCCCCCCCTAAAGCCCCGAGCCCTTATCTTGAGCCTATGTCTCCTCATGACTGACCCTTCAACTGAGGGGAACAGCTGTCCCTTATCCACTCTGTCCATGTCTCTCATAACTTGTACACCCTGATCTTCTCTGCTCCAACGAAAATAACCCAAGCCTATCCAACTTCTCTCCATAACTTAAATGTTCCATCCCAGGCAGCATGCTAGTGAATCTCCTCCAATGCAATTACATCCTTCCTATAATGTGACGACCAGAACTGCACACAGTACTTCAGCTGTGGCCTCACCAAAGTTCTATACAACTCCAACATGACTTCCCTGCTTTTGTAATCTTTGCCTCAGTTGATAAAGGCAAGTGTCCCACATGCCTTTTTCATCGTCCAATTAACATAGAGTCACAGAGGTTTACAGCGTGGAAACAGGCCCTTCGGCCCAACTTGTCCATGCTGCCTATTTTTTTAAAACCCCTAAGCAAATTTCTTGAGGAGGTGAGAGGGCATGGGATCCAAGGGCCTTTGGCCTTGTGGATCAAGAACTGGCTTGCCTGCAGAAGGCAGAGAGTGGTTGTGGATGGGTCTTCTTCTGAATGGAGGTCAGTCACCAGTGGAGTGCCCCAGGGATCTGTTCTAGGACCCTTGCTGTTTGTCATTTTCATAAATGACCTGGATGAGGAAGTGGAGGGATGGGTAAGTAAGTTCGCTGATGACACGAAGGTCGGTGGTGTTGTGGATGGTCTGGAAGGATGGCAAAAGTTGCAGCAGGACATAAATAGGATGCAGGACTGGGCGGAGAAGTGGCAGATGGACTTTAACGCGGATAAATGCGTAGTCGTCCATTTTGGCAGAACCAACGGGATGAACGAGTACACTATCAAGGGCAGGAGTCTTGGTAGTGTTGAGGAGCAGAAGGATCTTGGGGTCCGGGTCCACAGGACTCTTAAATCGGCCTCGCAGGTGGAAGAGGTGGTCAAGAAGGCGTATGGTGTACTGGCCTTCATAAATCGAGGGATTGAGTTTAGGAGTCGGGAGGTAATGCTGCAACTTTATAAGACCCTTGTCAGGCCTCACTTGGAGTACTGTGCGCAGTTCTGGTCGTCTCACTATAGGAAGGACGTAGAAGCTATTGAAAGGGTACAGAGGAGATTTACAAGGATGTTGCCTGGACTGGGAGGCATGCCTTATGAAGTTAGGTTGAGGGAACTGGGTCTCTTTTCCCTGGAGAGACGTAGGTTGAGAGGCGACCTGATAGAGGTTTATAAAATGTTGAGAGGAATAGATAGGGTGGATTCTCAGAGGCTATTTCCCCGGGTTGAAATGGTCGCTACGAGAGGACACAGGTTTAAGGTGCGGGGGGGAAAGTACAGAAGTGATGTTAGGGGTAAGTTTTTCACTCAGAGGGTGGTGAGTGAATGGAATCGGCTGCCGTCAGTGGTGGTGGAGGCGAACTCGCTGGGGTCTTTTAAAAGACTTCTGGATGAGTATATGGGGTTTTATGGGATTGGGGGTTATAGATAGGTGTTGATGTGATCGGCGCAACTCGTGGGCCGAAGGGCCTGTTTGTGCTGTAGTGTTCTATGTTCTAAATCCCAACTGCCCACATTTGGCCCATGTTTCTTTATTTCCATCGTACCCCTGAAACTATCTAAATGCTTTTTAAAAGACAAAATTGTACCCGCCTCTACTACTGCCTCTGACAGCTTGTTCCAGACACTCACCACCCTCTGTGTGAAAAAATTGTCCCTCTGGACACTTCTGTATCTCTCCCCTCTCACCTTATACCTATGCCCTCTAGTTTTAGACTCCCCTACCTTTGGGAAAAGATATTGATTATTTAGCTGATCTGTGCCCCTCATTATTTTATAAACCTCTATAAGATCACTCCTCAACCTCCTACGCTCCAGAGATTTTTACGCTCCATGATTTTCCACTCACAAAGCCATGCTGACTGTCCCTAATCAGTCCTTGCATTTCTAAATGGATATGTCTTCAGAGATCCGCGGACAAACATACCAAGGTTCCGCGTTCCACAGAACCTCCTGGTGTCCCACCAATTGTTGAGTATTTTCTTGTCAAATTACTCCTTTCAAAGTGTATCACCTCATACTTTTCAGGGTTAAATTCCATCTGCCCATTTGACCATTCCATCTATATCTTCCTGCAGCCTCACTGTTAACCATCCATCCAATCTTTACACCATCCACAAACTTACTAATCTTACCCCCCAAGTCTTGTTTTTTTCTCATAATTTTTGTCTATAAATGAGTCAGTGAACCAGAGGAAAGCCCACTATAAACAGCAATAAGAGTTATTTCAGTGCAAGTGACCATTCAACTCAGTGTCATTCTCCTGTCTTTTCCCCATAAACCCGCAACTTCTTCCTTTTCAGTTAATAGCCCAACTCCCTATTGAGTGCCAAGTCTACTTATGTTGTCTTTAACAATGCAATTTAGTGTTTCTAACAGTCAGCTTCACCCTGAGGGAACAGGCAGTAAATGTTAGTCTTATCAGCAATGCCCACACCTAGACACAATAAACTCCCACCACTGGCAGGGTTTTCCATGACTTCTCTCTGCATGCAAAAACATGAACAGCAAACTTGCCCATGCACAAGTACTGTTCTTTGTTCACAGTGTCAGTGCTTTCTCAGTACACGTTCTCAATGCATATGCAGAGTTGGTGCCTGCACAGTGCGCCCTGCCCATGAAGGAAAGGTGAGTGTTCAACATTCTAAACTGCAAGTTGTTTAGGGGCCACATGTACAAATATATTCACGAGAATAAGCAACTTCACGATAGAGGGATCACAATAAGAGGGAATCATGAACAATAGGAGTTTACAGTAGCGAATGTAATATTTTTTAAAAACCACCAAAACACAGTTCAGGCAACACTGCATTCCCCACACATCAAAAAACATTTCCAACACAACATAATTCTAAAATAGCACTTACGTGGCAAACCTCCTTGTTGGGCTGGGGGTGGGGCTTGGAGGGAGCCCATTGCTACTCACAAAAATCTGCAAGGAAGGTGAGAAGCATTGCTGGAGAGGGAAAAATAACAAATGGTCAATATCGGAACACAAATTCATGACCTGTCAGCAGCAAGTAGGAAGGCTGTTGTGTGTGAAAGTGTAGGAACTTAACTATATTTAAACAACAGGGGAGATTAAGCTAAAGCAGATGAAGAGAGCTCGAGATTTAAGCTGGATTTCTTTAGAACCATAGAAAATTACAGCTCAGAAACAGGCCTTTAGAACGTAGAACATTACAGCGCAGAACAGGCCCTTCGGCCCACGATGTTGCGCCGACCAATTAAAAAGCAATGATCCTCTAACCTAAACCAATCCCTTTCCATCCATAAACCTATCCACGGATCTCTTAAACGCCCCCAAACTAGGCGCATCTACAACTGCAGCAGGCAGGGCATTCCAATCCCTCACCACCCTCTGGGTAAAGAACCTACCCCTGACATCCGTCCTATAACTACCACCCCTTAATTTAAAGCCATGCCCCCTTGTGCTAGCTTTCTCCATCCGAGGAAAAAGGCTATCACTGTCCACCCTATTTAAACCTCTAATCATCTTATATGTTTCAATAAGATCCCCTCTTAGCCACCTTCTTTCTAACAAAAACAACCTCAAATCCCTCAGTCTCTCCTCATAGGACCTCCCCTCCATACCAGGCAACATCCTGGTAAACCTCCTCTGCACCCTCTCCAATGCCTCCACATCCTTCCTATAATGTGGGGACCAGAACTGCACACAATACTCCAAGTGCGGCCGCACCAGAGTTGTGTACAGTTGCAACATGACGCTGTGGCTCCTAAATTCAATCCCCCTACCAATAAACGCCAAGACACCGTATGCCTTCCTAACAACCTTATCTACTTGATTCCCAACTTTCAGGGATCTATGTACACATACACCTAGATCCCTCTGTTCATCCACACTATTCAGAATCCTACCGTTAGCCCTATACTCTACACATCTGTTATTCCTGCCAAAGTGAATTACCTCACACTTTTCCGCATTAAACTCCATCCGCCACCTCTCGGCCCAGCTCTGCAACTTGTCCAAGTCTCTCTGTAAACTATGGAACCCCTCCTCACTATCTACCACACCTCCGACTTTGGTGTCATCAGCAAATTTACTAATCCACCCAACTATACCCTCATCCAGATCATTAATAAAAATTACAAACTTTTGTCCCTTCTTGTCTGTGCCAAACCATTTTTCTGCCTAGTCCCACTGACCCGCACTTGAACCATATCCCTCCACACCTCTCTCATCTATGTACCTGTCCAAGATTTTCTTAAAATGTTAAAAGTGACCCTGCATTTCCCACTTTATCCAGCAGCTCATTCCACACTCCCACCACTCTCTGCGTGAAGAATTCCCCCCTAATATTCCCTTTAAACTTTTCTCCTTTCACCCTTAACCCGTGCCTTCTGGTTTTTTTCTCCCCTAGTCTCAGTGGAAAAAGCCTGCTTGCATTCACTCTATCTATACCCATCAAAATCTTATACACCTCTATCAAATCTCCCCGCATTCTTCTACACTCCAGGGAATAAAGAACATAAGAAATAGGAGCAGGAGTGGGCCATCTAGCCCTTCGAGCCTGCCCCGCCATTCAGTAAGATCATGGCTGATCTGTCGTGGCTCAGTTCCACCTTCCCGCCCTCTCCCCATAACCCATAATCCCCTCGTTTATCAAAAACCCATCAACCCGCGTCTTAGAAATATTTAGCGAGGCAGCCTCCACCACTTCAACGGGCAGAGAATTCCAGAGATTCACCACCCTTTGAGTGAAGAAGTTTCTCCTCAACTCCGTTCTAAACCGCCCCCCTTTTATCTTGAGGCTGTGCCCCCTAGTCCTACTGTCCTTTCTGAGTGGGAAGAGTCTCTCCGCCTCTATCCTATCCATCCCATTCATCATATATGTCTCAATGAGATCTCCCCTCATTCTTCTAAACTCTAACGAGTACAAGCCTAGTTTATTCAGCCTCTCCTCATAGCTCAACCCCCTCATCTCCGGTATCAGCGTAGTAAACCTCCTCTGCACTCCCTCCAAGGCCAAAATATCCTTGCGTAAGTACGGCGACCAAAACTGCACACAGTACTCCAGCTGCGGCCTCACCAATGCCCTATACAGCTGCAGCAAGACCTCCCTACTTTTATATTCAATCCCCCTCGCTATGAAGGCCAGCATCCCATTCGCCTTCCTGACCACCTGCTGCACCTGCAAGCTGGGTTTTTGCGACTCATGCACAAGGACCCCGAGGTCCCTCTGCACCGTCGCCTGCTGGAATAGTTTCGGTTAGAGGGTCATTAGATTGGTTGTACTGGTCGGCGCAACATCAAGGGCCGAAGGGCCTGTACTGCGCTGTAATGTTCTATGTTCTAATAAGTCCCTGTCTATCCAATTATTTGTAGATCCTATCCCTTGTCACACTTTCCAATAACTTGCCCATCACCGACGTCAAACTTACCGGCCTATAATTTCCCGGATTTCTTTTGGAACCTTTTTTAAACAACGGAACAACATGAGCCACCCTCCAATCATCCGACACCTCCCCCGTGAATACTGACATTTTAAGTATGTCTGCCAGGGCCTCTGCAAGTTCAACACTAGCCTCCCTCAAGGTCCATGGGAATACCCTGTCTGGTCCTGGGGATTTATCCACTCTGATTTGCCTCTAGACAGCCAGCACCTCCTACTCTTTAATCTGTAAAGGTTCCATGGCCTCCCTACCTGTTTGCCCTATTTCCATACACTCCATGCCCTTTTCCTCAGTAAATATGGATGCAAAAAAACCATTTAGTATCTCCCCTATCTCTTTTGGTTCCATACACAGTCTACCACTCTGGTCTTCAAGAGGACCAATTTTATCCCTCATTATCCTTTTGCTCCTTACATACCTATAGAAGCTCCTTGGATTTTCCTTCACTCTGTCTGCCAAAGTAACCTCATGTCTTCTTTTAGCCCTCCTGATTTCCCTCTTAAGTAGCTTCTTGCACTTTTTATACTCCACGAGCATCTGATCTGTTCCTTGCTGCCTGTACATTTCATACAACTCTCTCTTCCTCTTAATCAGTGTTACAATCTCCCTCGAGAACCAAGGTTCCTTATTCCTATTTACTTTGCCTTTAATCCTGACAGGAACATACAAACTCTGCACTCTCAAAATTTCTCCTTTGAAGGCCTCCCACTTTCCATTTACATCCTTACCAATCCACACTTCCCACATCCCTTCTCATTTCATCAAATTTGGCCTTTTTCCACTTCAGAACATCAACCCGAGGACCAGGTTTATCCTTATACATAGAACATAGAACATTACAGCGCAGAACAGGCCCTTCGGCCAATGATGTTGCGCCGACCAATTAAAAAGCAATGACCCTCTAACCTAAACCAATCCCTTTCCATCCATAAACCTATCCACGGATCTCTTAAACGCCCCCAAACTAGGCGCATCTACAACTGCAGCAGGCAGGGCATTCCAATCCCTCACCACCCTCTGGGTAAAGAACCTACCTCTGACATCCGTCCTATAACTACCACCCCTTAATTTAAAGCCATGCCCCCTCGTGCTAGCTTTCTCCATCCGAGGAAAAAGGCTATCACTGTCCACCCTATCTAAACCTCTAATCATCTTGTATGTTTGGGGGTATTTGGGGGGGGGGGGGGGCGGTTAGGGGGTATCTGGGGAGTTTAGGGGGTATTTGGGGGTATCTGGGGGGGGGGGTTAGGGGGTATCAGGGATACTGACCGTTGAAGATTTAAATCGGTTTTCCCGCTCACCCTTTCACCTTTGTGGGAGCCAATGGGAAGCGGACATTTGGCACTGACGCCGCAGCCAATCACTGGGCAGCAGTGACGTCCCCTCTTAGCCGCCTTCTTTCTAACGAAACAACCTCAAATCCCTCAGTCTCTCCTCATAGGACCTCCCCTCCATACCAGGCAACATCCTGGTAAACCTCCTCTGCACCCTCTCCAATGCCTCCACATCCTTCCTATAATGTGGGGACCAGAACTGCACACAGTACTCCAAGTGCGGCCGCACCAGAGTTGTGTACAGTTGCAACATGACGCTGCGACTCCTAAATTCAATCCCCCTACCAATAAACGCCAAGACACCGTATGCCTTCCTAACAACCCTATCTACTTGATTCCCAACTTTCAGGGATCTATGTACACATACACCTAGATCCCTCTGTTCATCAACACTATTCAGAGTCCTACTGTTAGCCCTATACTCTACACATCTGTTATTCCTGCCAAAGTGAATTACCTCACACTTCTCCACATTAAACTCCATCCGCCACCTCTCGGCCCAGCTCTGCAACCTGTCCAAGTCCCCCTGTAAACTACGACACCCTTCCTCACTATCTACCACTCCTCCGACTTTGGTGTCATCAGCAAACTTACTAATCCACCCAACTATACCCTCATCCAGATCATTTATAAAAATTACAAACAGCAGTGGCCCCAAAACAGATCCCTGAGGCACACCACTCGAAACCGAACTCCATGACGAATATTTACCATCAACCACCACCCTCTGTCTCCTATCTGCTAGCCAATTCCTGATCCAATTACCTAAATCACCCTCAATCCCATACATCTGCATTTTCTGCAGAAGCCTTCCATGGTGAACCTTATCAAACGCCTTACTAAAGTCCATATATACCACATCAACTGCCCTACCCCCATCCACCTCTTTGGTCACTTTCTCAAAAAACTCAATAAGGTTAGTAAGGCATGACCTACCCTTCACAAAACCGTGCTGGCTATCTCCAATCAATTCATTACTCTCTAAATAACTATAAATCCTATCCCTAATAATTTTTTCTAAAACTTTGCCCACAACAGAAGTAAGACTCACCGGTCTATAATTCCCGGGGAAGTCTCTGTTCCCCTTCTTAAACAATGGGACAACATTCGCTATCCTCCAATCTTCTGGCACTATACCTGTGACCAACGACGACCTGAAGATCAGAGCCAGAGGCTCTGCAATCGCCTCTCTTGCCTCCCAGAGAATCCTACGGTAAATCCAGTCCGGCCCAGGGGACTTATCTATTTTCAAACCCTCAAGAATATCTAGCACATCCTCCTTATCAACTGCAATACTATCCAGTTTACAACCCTGTAACCCAGTGTTCTCCACAGCTACATTTATGTCACCCTGCGTGAATACCGAAGAGAAATATTGGTTCAATGCCTCTCCAATCTCTTCCGGTTCCACACATAACTTCCCACTGCTGTCTCTAACTGGCCCTAATCTTGTCCTAACCAATCTTCTGTTCTTAACATATCTATAGGACGCCTTAGGATTCTCCTTAATCCTATCAGCCAAAGTCTTCTCGTGTCCTCTTTTAGCTCTTCTTAACTCACTCTTTAACTCCCTCCTAGCCAATCTAAAGCTTTCCAGTGCACTACCTGAGCCCTCAAGTCTCATCCTGACATAAGCCTCCTTTTTCCTTTTAACCAGCGAATCAACTTTTTTAGTGCACCACGGTTCCCTTGCTCGACCATTTCCTCCTCGCCCGATCCATCATCAGGTTGAAACTAATGGCATTATGATCCCTCACACTCACATCCATCACCTGCCCTAACTCATTTCCCAATAGGAGATCCAATATCGCATCCTCTCTAGTTGGCACCTCTATATACTGATGTTGAAAATTCTCCTGAACACATTTTACAAACTCTATCCTGTCTAAACCTTTAACAGTATGCGAGTCCCAATCTATACATGGAAAATTAAAATCCCCTACTATCACAACTTTGTGTTTCTTGCAGTTGTCAGCTATCTCTCTGCCGATTTGCTCCTCCAATTCTCACTGACTATTGGGCGGTCTATAATACAACCCCTTTAATGTGGTCATACCTTTCCTGTTTCTCAGCTCCACCCATAGGGCCTCTGTAGACAAGCTCCCTAATCTATCCTGCCTGAGTACCGCTGTAACATTTTCCCTGACCAACATTGCCACCCCCTTAATTCTTATTCCTCTGTCTCTATCATGCCTGAAACACTGGAACCCTGGAACATTGAGCTGCCAGTCCTGCCCCTCCTGTAGCCAAGTTTCACAATGGCTATAATGTCATATTTCCACGTGTCAATCCATGCCATCAGCTCATCTGCCTTCCCCACAATACTCCTGGCATTGAAATAGACACACCTCAACAGATTATTTCCACCACACTCAACCCCTCCATTTGTGATTTTGCTTCAACTAACCTGTCTTTTCTCCCCGCTCCACTATCTGCTCTGGCATTCTGGTTCCCATCCCCCTGCAAATCTAGCTTAAACGCTCCCCAATAACGCTAGTAAACCTGCAAGTTTAAGAACATAAGAAATAGGAGCAGGAGTAGGCCATCTAGCCCCTCGAGCCTGCCCCGCCATTCAATAAGATCATGGCTGATCTGAAGTGGCTCAGTTCCACTTTCCCGCTTTCTCCCTATAACCCTTAATTCCCTTGCCTACCAAAAACCTATCTACCCGCGTCTTTAATATATTAGCGAGGTAGCCTCCACCACTTCAACGGGCAGAGAATTCCAGAGATTCACCACCCTTTGAGTGAAGAAGTTCCTCCTCAACTCTGTTCTAAACTGTCCCCCCCCCCCTTATTTTGAGGCTGTGCCCTCTAGTCCTGCTGTCCTTTCTGAGCGGGAAGAACCTCTCCACCTCTACCCTATCCATCCCTTTCATCATTATTGTCTCAATAAGATCTCCCCTCATCCTTCTAAACTCTAATGAGTACAAGCCCAGTCTATTCAGCCTCTCTTCATAGCTCAACCCCCTCAACTCTGGTATCAGCCTAGTATATTGGTCCCCTTGTAGTTTAGGTGTAACCCGTCTCTCTTGTACAGGTCCCACCTGCCCCAGAAGAGGTCCCAATGATCCAAGAATCGGAAACCCTGCCCCCTACACCAGTTCCTTAGTCACGTGTTCATCTGCCCAAGCATCCTACTCTTACCCTCACTGGCATAATACCCTCATGTATCAAACTGAAGAAAATGCAATCAGCAGCTCCTTCATCACAGAACGAGTCATCAAGAGAAAACTGCTCTCCTACTGGTACAGAAGTTTCCCAAATTCTCAATAGTCTAGTTGCCTGGATATGAATAGGTTCAGAATCGTTCAGCAGTAAAACACTGTCTGATGTTGTCTGCCATGGTTCAGTATCATCCCATCCCGTTGCTTAATCAAAGGAGATTGTAAAGTGATGAAGGAGGAGTTGATTAAAGTAGACTGGGAGCAAAAACTTTATGATGGGACAATTGAAGAACAGTGGAGGACCTTCAAAGTGATCTTTCACAGTGCTCAGCAAAAGTATATACCAGTAATAAGGGAGGAATGCAGAAAGAGAGATAATCAGCCATGGATATCTAAGGAAATAAAGGAGGGTATCAAATTGAAAGAAAATGCATACAAAATGGCAAAGATTAGTGGGAACCTAGAGGATTGGGAAATCTTTAAAGGTCAGCAGAAAGCCATGAAAAAAGTTATAAAGAAAGGCAAGATGGATTATGAGAGTAAACTAGCTCAGAAAATAAAAACAGACAGCAAATGTTTCTACAAATACATAAAACAAAAAAGAGTGGCAAAAATAAACATGGGTCCTTTAAAGAATGAGAAGGGGGATGTAATAACTGGAAATGAGAAAATGGCTGAGGCATTGAACAGGTATTTTGTGCCGGTCTTCAGAGTGAAAGGCACAAATAACATCCCAAAAATTGATGACAGGAAGGCTATGGCCAGTGAGAAACTAGAAACAATCATTATCACGAAAGAGATAATGTTGGGCAAGTTAATGGGGCTACAGGTAGACAAGTCTCCTGGTCCTGATGGAATGCATCCCAGGGTACTAAAAGAGATGGCGGGAGAAATAGCAAATGCACTAGTGGTAATTTACCAAAATTCACTGGACTCTGGGTGGTTCCCGCAGATTGGAAAACCACAAATGTGACGCCACTGTTTAAAAAAGGAGGTAGACAAAAAGCAGGTAACTATAGGCCAGTTAGCTTAACTTCTGTAGTAAGGAAGATGCTTGAATTTCTCATCAGGGAAGATGCTTGAATTTCTCATCAAGGAAGAAATAGCGAGACATCTGGATATAAATTGTCCCATTGGTAAGACGCAGCATGAGTTCATGAAGGGAAGGTCATGTTTGACTAATTTGCTGAAATTCTTTAAGAACGTTACATGTGCAGTGGACAATGGGGAATCTGTGGATGTGGTGTATCTGGATTTCCAGAAGGCATTTGACAAGATGCCACACCAAAGATTGCACAGTGTTACAGGAATGTATTAGCATGGGTAGAAGATTGGTTAACAAACAGAAAGCAAACAGTGTGGGTAAATGGGTGTTTTTCTGGTTGGCGATCAGTGACTAGTGGTGTGCCTCAGGGATCAGTGTCGGGACCGCAAATGTTTTATGATTTACACAGATGATTTGGAGTTGGGGACCAAGTGTAGTGTATCAAAATTCGCAGATGACACTAAGATGGGTGGAAGAACAAAGTGTACAGAGGACGCTGAAAGTCTGCAAAGGGATATAGATAGTCTAAATGAGTGGGCGAGGGTCTGGCAGATGGAGTACAATGTTGGTAAATGTGAGGTCATCCATTTTGGTAGGAATTACAGCAAAATGAACATAGAACATAGAAAACTACAGTACAAACAGGCCCTTCAGCCCACAAGTTGCACTGATCATATCCCTACCTACTAGGCCTACCTATAACCCTCAATCCCATTAAATCCCATGTATTTATCCAGAAGTCTCTTAAAAGACCCCAACGAGTTCGCCTCTACCACCACCAACGGCAGCCGATTCCACTCACTCACCACCCTCTGAGTGAAAAACTTACCCCTGATATCTCCTCTGCACCTACTCCCCAAGCACCTTAAACCTGTGTCCTCTCGTAGGAACCATTTCAGCCCTGGGAAATAGCCTCTGAGAATCCACCTGATCTATACCTCTCAACATCTTATAAACCTCTATCAGGTCAACCAGGCCCTACTCCGATATCCCTACATATTTACCCGCTAATCCCTCTAACCTAATCTTAGGACTCTAAGGGGCAATTTTTGACATGGCCAATCAATCTAACCTGCACATCTTTGGACTGTGGGAGGAAACCAGAGTACTTGAAGGAAACCCACGCAGACACAAGGAGAATGTGCAAACTCCACACAGTGGCCAAGCCGGGAATCGAACCCAGGTCCCTGGAGCTGTCTCCAAAGATAATGTATCTTTCCTTAAATATGGGGACCAAAACTGTACACAGTATTCTAAACATTGTCTCAGTGATATTTTGTACAGTTGCATCAACATCTCTTTACTTTTAGACTCCAGCCCCCTTGAAATAAAAGCCAGTTTTTCATTTGCCTTCCCTTCTAGCTTCTGCACCTATATGCTAATTTTCTGGATTTCATGAACAAAGAGCCCATAGTCCCTTTGTGCTACAGATTTCTGCGGTCTCTCTCCATTTAAATAATAATCCCCGCTATGAAACCATGCTCAATCTGCTGGATCAGATTATCACTTTACAAATGCACTGCTATTCTCAATTAATAACAGTTCCTTAATATTCCAATAACTATTGTGGCTCACTCGCATTGCCTGACTCAGCCCCCGCCACCCCCATTGCCTACATCACCCTCCTATCTTTTTCAAGGAGCAGCTACTGCGAGTCCTTGATATGTATGTCCCTGACAGGCAAGGAGGAAATGGTCGAGCTAGGGAACCGTGGTGCACTAAAAAAGTTGAGTCGCTGGTTAAAAGGAAAAAGGAGGCTTATGTCAGGATGAGACTTGAGGGCTCAGGTAGTGCACTGGAAAGCTTTAGATTGGCTAGAAGGGAGTTAAAGAGTGAGTTAAGAAGGGCTAAAAGAGGACATGAGAAGACTTTGGCTGATAGGATAAAGGAGAATCCTAAGGCATTCTATAGATATGTTAAGAACAGAAGATTGGTTAGGGCAAGATTAGGGCCAGTTAGAGACAGCAGTGGGAAGTTATGTGTGGAACCGGAAGAGATTGGAGAGGCATTGAACCAATATTTCTCTTCGGTATTCATGCAGGGAGACATAAATGTAGCTGTGGAGAACACTGGGTTACAGGGTTGTAAACTGGATAGTATTGCAGTTGATAAGGAGGATGTGCTAGATATTCTTGAGGGTTTGAAAATAGATAAGTCCCCTGGGCCGGACGGGATTTACCGTAGGATTCTCTGGGAGGCAAGAGAGGCGATTGCAGAGCCTCTGGCTCTGATCTTCAGGTCGTCGTTGGTCACAGGTATAGTGCCAGAAGATTGGAGGATAGCGAATGTTGTCCCATTGTTTAAGAAGGGGAACAGAGACTACCCCGGGAATTATAGACCGGTGAGTCTTACTTCTGTTGTGGGCAAAGTTTTAGAAAAAATTATTAGGGATAGGATTTATAGTTATTTAGAGAGTAATGAATTGATTGGAGATAGCCAGCATGGTTTTGTGGAGGGTAGGTCGTGCCTTACTAACCTTATTGAGTTTTTTGAGAAAGTGACCAAAGAGGTGGATGGGGGTAAGGCAGTTGATGTGGTATATATGGACTTTAGTAAGGCGTTTGATAAGGTTCACCATGGAAGGCTTCTGCAGAAAATGCAGATGTATGGGATTGAGGGTGATTTAGGTAATTGGATCAGGAATTGGCTAGCAGATAGGAGACAGAGGGTGGTGGTTGATGGTAAGTATTCGTCATGGAGTTCAGTTACAAGTGGTGTGCCTCAGGGATCTGTTTTGGGGCCACTGCTGTTTGTAATTTTTATAAATGATCTGGATGAGGGTATAGTTGGATGGATTAGTAAATTTGCTGATGACACCAAAGTCAGAGGTGTGGTAGATAGTGAGGACGGGTGTCTTAGTTTACAGGGGGACTTGGACAAGTTGCAGAGCTGGGCCGAGAGGTGGTGGATGGAGTTTAATGTGGAAAAGTGTGAGGTAATTCACTTTGGCAGGAATAACAGATGTGTAGAGTATAGGGCTAACGGTAGGACTCTGAATAGTGTGGATGAACAGAGGGATCTAGGTGTATGTGTACATAGATCCCTCAAAGTTGGGAATCAAGTAGATAGGGTTGTTAGGAAGGCATACGGTGTCTTGGCGTTTATTGGTAGGGGGATTGAATTTAGGAGCTGCAGCGTCATAGAACATAGAACACTACAGCACAAACAGGCCCTTCAGCCCACGGGTTGCGCCGATCACATCAACATCTACCAATCCATAGACCTATCTATAACCCCCAATCCCATTAAATTCCATATATTCATCCAGAAGTCTTTTAAAAGACCCCAGCGAATTCGCCTCCACCACCACTGACGGCAGCCGATTCCATTCACTCACCACCCTCTGAGTGAAAAACTTACCCCTAACATCACTTCTGTACTTGCCTCCCAGCACCTTAAATCTGTGTCCTCTCGTAGCGACCAATTCAACCCGGAGAAATAGCCTCTGAGAATCCACCCAATCTATTCCTCTCAACATTTTATAAACTTCTATCAGGTCGCCTCTCAACCTTCGTCTCTCCAGGGAAAAGAGTCCCAGCTCCCTCAACCCAACTTCATAAGGCATGCCTCCCAATCCAGGCAACATCCTTGTAAATCTCCTCTGTACCCTTTCAATAGTTTCTACGTCCTTCCTATAGTGAGGCGACCAGAACTGCGCACAGTACTCCAAATGAGGCCTGACAAGGGTCTTATAAAGTTGCAGCATTAACTCCCGATTCCTAAACTCAATCCCTCGATTAATGAAGGCCAGTACACCATACGCCTTCTTGACCACATCCTCCACCTGCAAGGCCGATTTAAGAGTCCTGTGGACCCGGACCCCAAGATCCTTCTGCTCTTCAACACTACTAAGACTCCTGCCCTTGATAGTGTACTCGTTCATCCCGTTGGTTCTGCCAAAATGGACGACTACACATTTATCCGCGTTGAAGTCCATCTGCCACTTCTCCGCCCAGTCCTGCATCCTATTTATGTCCTGCTGCAACTTTTGCCATCCTTCCAGACCATCCACAACACCACCGACCTTCGTGTCATCAGCGAACTTACTTACCCATCCCTCCACTTCCTCATCTAGGGCATTTATGAAAATGACAAACAGCAAGGGTCCTAGAACAGATCCCTAGGGCACTCCACTGGTGACTGACCTCAATGCCGAAAAAGACCTATCCACAACCACTCTCTGCCTTCTGCAGGCAAGCCAGTTCTGGATCCACAAGGCCAAAGGCCCTTGGATCCCATGCCCAGTCATGTTGCAACTGTACAAGACTCTGGTGCGGCCGCACTTGGAGTATTGTGTGCAGTTCTGGTCCCATTATAGGAAGGATGTGGAGGCTTTGGAGAGGGTGCAGAGGAGGTTTACCAGGATGTTGCCTGCATCGCCCCGCTCTACCCTATTGCCTCAATTCTCTTTCAAACTCCGATTTCTGTACAATAATTGGGATGCAAATACCAGGAGCATTGAGATCAGTATTATCCATATGACATCAAACTCCTGCTCAAGTTGGTTTCTTCACAATGACTTCCCATTAGGGAAGCTAGGTTCACTCTTTGAAAAATTACAATACTTTCTCTTTCTGACCAGAACAAGTTACTTGTGTAATGACTCCTACCTTCCCGATTCCTCTGGTTGGTGAAGGAGCTGGTGACACTGGAATGAAGTCAATACGCTTTGGCGAGGCAGATTTATCCAGGTCATTGTCACTCTGGGTGAACAGAACAACACTCGTTCTCAATTACTTTAGCAAAGAGCAGGCTCGAACACAGTTCAATATTCTACTTGGATGAGATGGCAATAATTAGGTTGCAGCACATACATGCTCTCTATATTACAATATAAGTAGAGTGGGTGAAAGTGAGGGGGGCATAGATGGGGACTGCAATGCACGGCATTGTGGGGGTGGGGCGGAGCAGGGTTTGAAATGCGTATACTTTAATGCGAGGAGTATTCGCAATAAAGTGGATGAACTTGCAGCGTGGACCAGTACCTGGGACTTTGATGTTGTGGCCATTTCAGAGACATGGATAGAGCAGGGTCAGGAATGGATGTTGCAGGTCCCGGGGTACAAATGCTTTAGTCGGAGTAGAGAAGGAGGTAGAAGGGGGGGTGGGGTAGCATTATTGGTCAAGGACTGTATCACAGTGTCAGAGAGGAAGTTTGATGAGGACTTGTCTGTTGAGGTAGTATGGGCGGAGATTAGAAATAGGAGAGGAGAGGTCACCCTGTTGGGAGTCTTTTATAGACCTCCAAAAAGTTCTAGAGAGGTTGAGGAAAGGATTGCGGAGACGATCCTTGTTAGGAGTGAAAGTAATACGGTAAATGTTATGGGGGACTTTAACTTTACTCATGTTGGTTGGAATTGCTATAGCTCTAGCTCGTTAGAGGGGTCAGTTTTTGTTCAAAGTGTGCAGGAAGGTTTTTTGACTCAGTATGTAGATAGGCCGACTAGAGGTGTGGCTATATTGGATTTGGTGCTGGGTAATGAGCCAGACCAGGTGCTAGACTTGGAAGTTGGTGTGCATTTTGGGGATAGTGACCACAATTCGATTACGTTCACCTTAGTGATGGAAAGGGATAGGCATGAACCTCGGGTCAGTAGTTTCAGCTGGGGGAAGGGTAATTATGAGGCTATTAGGAGAGAATTAGGAAGCATTGGTTGGACTAGGAGATTACAGGGACTGGGAACGTCCGAAATGTGGAGTTTTTTCAAGGAGCAGCTACTGCGGGTCTGTGATAGGTATATCCCTGTCAGGCAAGGAGGATTTGGTAGGCCCAGGGAACCATGGTGCACTAAAAAAGTTGATTCGTTGGTTAGGAAGAAAAAGGAGGCTTATGTTCGGATGAGGCTTGAGGGCTCAGGTAGTGCATTAGAAAGTTTTAGATTGGCTAGGAGGGAGTTGAAGAGGGAGTTAAGAAGGGCTAAAAGAGGACATGAGATGACTTTGGCTGATAGGATTAAGGAGAACCCTAAGGCGTTTTACAGGTATGTCAAGAACAGAAGGTTGGTTAGGGCAAGATTAGGGCCAGTTACAGACAGTAGAGGGAAGTTGTGTGTGGAACCGGAAGAGATTGGAGAGGCGTTGAACCAATATTTCTCTTCGGTGTTCACGCAAGGGGACATGAATGTAGCTGAGGAGGACACTGGGGTGCAGGGGTGTAAAATAGATAGTATTGCAGTTGATACGGGGGATGTGCTGGATATTTTAGAGGGTTTGAAAATAGACAAGTCCCCTGGTCCGGATGGGATTTACCCTAGGATTCTCTGGGAGGCAAGAGAGGTGATCGCGGAGCCTCTGGCTCTGATCTTCAGGTCGTCGTTGGTCTCTGGTATAGTACCGGAAGATTGGAGGACAGCAAATGTTGTCCCATTGTTTAAGAAGGGGAGAAGAGACTTCCCTGGGAATTATAGACCGGTGAGTCTTACTTCTGTGGTGGGTAAGGTTTTGGAAAGGATTATTAGAGACAGGATTTATAGTTATTTGGAGAGTAATGAATTGATTAGAGACAGTCAGCATGGTTTTGTAGCGGGTAGGTCGTGCCTTACTAACCTTATCGAGTTCTTTGAGAAAATGACCAAAGAGGTGGATAGGGGTAAGGCAGTTGACGTGGTGTATATGGATTTTAGTAAGGCGTTTGATAAGGTTCACCATGGTAGGCTTCTGCAGAAAATGCAGATGTATGGGATTGGGGGTGATCTAGGTAATTGGATCAGGAATTGGCTAGCAGATAGGAGACAGAGGGTGGTGGTTGATGGTAAATATTCGTCATGGAGTTCGGTTACGAGTGGTGTGCCTCAGGGATCTGTTTTGGGGCCACTGCTGTTTGTAATTTTTATTAATGATCTGGATGAGGGTATAGTTGGGTGGATTAGTAAGTTTGCTGATGACACCAAAGTCGGAGGTGTGGTAGATTGTGAGGAAGGGTGTCATAGTTTGCAGGGTGACTTAGACAGGTTGCAGAGCTGGGCCGCGAGGTGGCGGATGGAGTTTAATGTGGAGAAGTGTGAGGTAATTCATTTCGGTAGGAATAACAGATGTGTTGAGTATAGGGCTAACGGGAGGACTTTGAATAGTGTGGAGGAGCAGAGGGATCTAGGTGTATGTGTACATAGATCCCTGAAAGTTGGGAATCAAGTAGATAAGGTTGTTAAGAAGGCATACGGTGTCTTGGCGTTTATTGGTAGGGGGATTGAATTTAGGAGTCGTAGCGTCATGATGCAACTGTACACAACTCTGGTGCGGCCGCACTTGAGTATTGTGTGCAGTTCTGGTCCCCACATTACAGGAAGGATGTAGAGGCTTTGGAGAGGGTGCAGAGGAGGTTTACCAGGATGTTGCCTGGTATGGAGGGGAGATCCTATGAGGAGAGACTGAGAGATTTGGGGTTGTTTTCGCTGGAAAGAAGGCGGCTAAGAGGGGACCTTATTGAAACATATAAGATGATTAGAGGTTTAGACAGGGTAGATAGTGATAGCCTTTTTCCCCGGATGGAGAAAGCTAGCATGAGGGGGCACGACTTTAAATTAAGGGGGGGTAGTTATAGGACTGATGTCAGGGGTAGGTTCTTTACCCAGAGGGTGGTGAGGGACTGGAATGCCCTGCCAGCTGCAGTTGTAAATGCGCCTAGTTTGGGGGCGTTTAAGAGATCTGTGGATAGGTTTATGGACGAAATGGGATTGGTTTAGATTAGTGGGTTAGTGTTGTTTTTTTTTTAAAAGCTGGTCGGCGCAACATCGTGGGCCGAAGGGCCTGTTCTGCGCTGTAATGTTCTATGTTCTATATAATGCAGTAAAGGCACTCATTGAAACTAACATTCTGTCCAATTCACAGTCCCCTCACAAGCAGTTTAAAGAAAATATAGCAAATCTATCATCTTCAACAGATTGCATGGAGAACACAGGGGTTACTACAACTGTCCCCTCAGTGAGGTACAGTTACATTATTGCTGTTTGTGATATATATATATATAAATGATTTGGAGGAAAATGTAACTGGATCGATTGGTAAGTTTGCAGACAACACAAAGGTTGGTGGATTTGTGGATAGCGATGAGGACCATCAGAGGATACATCAGGATATAGATTGGTTGGAGACTTGGGCAGAGAGATGGCAGGTAAAGTTTAATCCAGACAAATCTGAGGTAATGCATTTTGGAAGGTCTAATACAGATAGGAAATACACAGTAAATGGCAGAACACTTAGGAATATTGATAGGCAAAGGGATCTGGGTGTACAGGGTCACAAGTCACTGAAAGTGGCAATGCAGGTGGAGAAGGTTGGCAAGAAGGCATACGACATGCTTGCCTTCATTGGCATTGGTACTGAGTTTAAAAAGTGGCAAGTCATGTTGCAGCTTTATAGAACCTTAGCTAGGCCGCACTTGGAATATAGTGTTCAATTTTAACATAGAACACCACAGCTCAAACAGGCCCTTCAGCCCACAAGTTGCGCCGATCATATCCATATCTCCCAGGCCTATCTATAACTCTCAATCCCATTAAATCCCATGTACTCATCCAGAAGTCTCTTAAAAGACCCCAACAAGTTCGCCTTGACCACCACCAACAGCAGCGGATTCCACTCACTCACCACCCTCTGAGTGAAAAACATACCCCTGACATCTCCTCTGTACCTACTCCCCAGCACCTTAAACCTGTGTCTTCTCGTAGCGACTATTTCAGTCCTGGGAAATAGCCTCCGAGAATCCACCCTATCTATACCTCCCAACATCTTATAAAGCTCTATCAGGTCGCCTCTCATCCTTCGTCTCTCCAGGGAGAAAAGACCGAGCTCCCTCAACCTATCCTCATAAGGCATGCCACCCAATCCAGGTAACATCCTTGTAAATCTCCTCTGCACCCTTTCAATAGCTTCCACATCCTTCTTGTAGTGAGGTGACCAGCACTGCGCACAGTACTCCAAGTGGGGTCTGACTAGGGTCTTATAAAGTTGCAGCATTATCTCCTGACTCCTAAACTCAATCCCTCAATTAACGAAAGCTAGTATACCATATGCACAGGTTTAAGGTGCGGGGAGGAAAGTACAGAAGTGATGTTAGGGGTAAGTTTTTCACTCAGAGGGTGGTGAGTGAATGGAATCGGCTGCCGTCAGTGGTGGTGGAGGCGAACTCGCTGGGGTCTTTTAAAAGACTTCTGGATGAGTATATGGGGTTTTATGGGATTGGGGGTTATAGATAGGTGTTGATGTGATCGGCGCAACTCGTGGGCCGAAGGGCCTGTTTGTGCTGTAGTGTTCTATGTTCATATGCCTTCTTGACCACATCCTCCACCTGCGAGGCCAATTTAAGAGTCCTATGGACCCATACCCCAAGGTCCTTCTGATCCTCTACATTGCTAAGAGTCCTACCCTTGATATTATATTCCTTCATCCCACTGGACCTGCCAAAATGGACCACTACACATTTATCTGCGTTGAAGTCCATCTGCCACTTCTGCGCCCAGTCTTGCATCCTATCTATGTCTAGCTGCAACTTCTGACATCCCTCCAGACTATCCACAACACCACCAGCCTTTGCAACATTGGCAAACTTACCAATCCATCCCTGCACTTCCTCATCCAGGTCATTTATGAAAATGACAAACAGCAAGGGTCCTAGAACAGATCCCTGGGGCACTCCACTGGTGACTGACCTCCATGCAGAAAAAGACCCATCCACAACCACTCTCTGCCTTCTGCAGCAAGCCAGTTCTGGATCCACAAGGCCAAAGCCCCTTGGATCCCACGCCCTCTTACTTTTTCAAGAAGTCTTGCATGGGGGACCTTATCAAATGCATTGCTGAAGTCCACATAAACCACATCCACCGCTCTTCCTTCATCAATGTGTTTAGTCACATTTTCAAAGAACTCAACTAAGCTCGTAAGGCACGACCCGCCCTTGACAAAGCCGTGCTGACTACTTTTGATCATACTAAACTTCTCTAAATGTTCATAAATCCTGTCCTTCGGTATCCTCTCCATCAACTTACCAACCGCTGAGGTCAGACTCACGGATCGGTAATTTCCCAGGCTATCCCTGTTTTCTTTCTTGAAAATAGGAACCACATCTGCAATCCTCCAATCCTTTGATCGCCGCATTACCAGAGGGATGTGGAGGCTTTGGAGAGGGTACAGAAAAGATTTACCAGGATGTTGCCTGGCATGGACGGCATTAGCTATGAGGATAGGTTGGAGAAACTTGGTTTGTTCTCACTGGAGCGACGGAGGTTGACGGGAGACCTGATACAAAATTATGAGAGACATGACAGAGTGGATAGTCAAAAGCTTTTTCCCAGGGTGCAAGTGTCAATTACTAGGGTGCATAAGTTTAAGGTGCGAGGGACAAGGTTTAAACGAGATGTAAGAGGCAGATTTTTTATAGAGAATAGTGGGTGCCTGGAACTTGTTGCCAGGGGAGGTAGTGGAAGCGGATACGATAGTGACTTTTAAGGGGCATCTTGACAAGTACATGAATAGGATGGGACTAGAGGGATATGGCTTCTGGAAGGGTAGGGGGTTTAAGTTAAGTCGGGCAGCATGGTCGGTGCAGGCTTGGAAGGCTGAAGGGCCTATTCCTGTGCTGTAATTTTCTTTGTTCTTTGTTCTATTATCACCTCAGTGAGATACACAAGTACAATCAGTTTCTTCACTGACAAATTAAGTTGATTGGCCATGCTAAATTGCCCCTTAGTGTCAAAGGGATTAATGGGTAAGTACATGGAGTTAAGGAGATAGGGCCTGGGTAGGATTGTTGTCACTGCAGGCTCAAGAGGCCGAATGGCCTCCTTCTGCATTGTAGGTTTCTATGATTAAACTGTACACTGTACACATTTTTTAAGTTGTACATCCACTTAGTTTACAATCATTTGGAGTTTGTGCGCCACTTTTATTGGACACTGCTCACAAAGCTGTGTCCATGATGAAATCACGTGGTCTGGATTAATTGGTCAATTTATTCCAAGAGATTGAAGTAAGAAACGCTCAAAGGTTTTTTTTCCTGCCATGTCTGATCACAATTGGAGATTTTACAGATACTGAAGCAAGAACTTTCTCAAGGAGCACGTCACTCCATCAGAGAACTGGAATCAGCTGTGGTTAGAACCACCTATGCGAGTTGAATAACTAAGGATATTTCTCATCATGTACATTGATTGATCACTCACCAGGTTCAAGCTCTCTTCCCATGAAACACTCATCTGCATTGCTGCCTGTACTCCCCTGTTTAAAACACAAATTCATAATTAACATGGAAAGTCCAGAGACTATTAATTGGTGTTAAGAGGGGGTAATATATATATTCTACATGAAATGTGAAAACACAAAACAGAGCAATAGCAAAGTATTAATTCAGCAATAAATGCCACTTGTAAAACACCTTCCCTTATGTCACAGTTAGCTATGAGGAGAGATTGGATAAACTGGGGTTGTTCTCCCTGGAGTTGTTCTCCCTGGAAAGATGGAGAAGGAGAGGTGACCTGATAGAGGTGTGTAAAATTATAAAGGGCATAGATAGGGTGAACAGTGGGGAGCTTTTTCACAGATCGGAGGTTACAAACACAAGAGATCACAAGTTCAACGTGAGGGGGGGCAAGGTTCAACCGAAGTCGGGGGAACGTATTTTACACAGAGGGTGGTGGGGGCTGGAATGCGCTGCCAAGCAAGGTGGTTGAGGCGGACACACTGGGATCGTTTAAGACTTATCTAGATAGCCACATGAACAGACTGGGAGTAGAGGGATACAAATGAATGGTCTAGCTGGGTGCATGAGTGGCGTAGGCTTGGAGGGCCGAAGGGCCTGTTTCCTATGCTGTATTGTTCTTTATTGTAGCTGCGCTAAGTAAAATTTTTTTGAAATAGAGGCCAGCTAGAATATCCAAAAATATAGTTGCAAACTAACAAATGGCGCCAAAGGTTCAGACTTTGATTCTGAAGAAATACTGCTCCGATCTTACCTCTCATGGGCTGTCTCTCTGTTCATGAGATCCATTCCTTCTTCCTAGTCAAAGAAAAATCCAAGCACTGGAGTCAATTTTGGTACCAGGATTAAAACGGGGGTTAATGGTGCAGGATTGCAAGCAAAATCTATAATAAAGTGATCATTTTATACAGGGCAGTCTGCAGTTTTGAGCATGTATAATCACACTTCAGGCTTCACAAAGTTGCATAAAAAATTCCATTGTATATGAACCTGTCCTGTTGGTCTAACAAATTTAGTTGAATTTTCGAGGACGTGACTAGGTGTGTCAATGAGATCACCTGAAAGGTAGTGCAAAAGTCATCGACTGTTTTGCGGATCACTGCTGACTGACAGGTCAACCATGTAACCCAGATGCTACCTCGAGGACTCTAGCTATATGCATAGAGAAACACAGAAGATAGAAGAAGGAGGAGGCAATTTGGCCCTTTGAGCCTGCTCCGCCATTCATCACATTCATGGCTGATCGTCCAACTCACTAGCCTAATCCTGTTTTCTCCCCATAACCACTGATCCCATTCGCCCAACTGCTATATCCAGCTGTCTCCTTAATATATTCAATGTTTTGGCATCAACTACTTCCTGT
Source organism: Carcharhinus amblyrhynchos (assembly GCF_965287045.1). NCBI lineage: Eukaryota > Metazoa > Chordata > Chondrichthyes > Carcharhiniformes > Carcharhinidae > Carcharhinus > Carcharhinus amblyrhynchos. The sequence continues at coordinate 139,787,966 of NC_137327.1, forward strand.
GGTAATGAATTTCACAGTCTCAACACTCTTTGGGTGAAGAAATGTCTCCTCACCTCCATCCTAAATGTTCTACCCCGAATCCTCAGACTGTGACTCCTGATTCTGAACACGCCCGCCCCCCCCACCATCGGGGACATCCTCCCTGCATCTACCCTGTCTAGTCTTGTTAGAATTTTATACATCTCTATGAGATTCCTCCTCATTCGTCTGAACTCCAGTGAAAACAACCCTAACCTAGTCGATCTCTCATACGTTCGTTTTGCTATCCCCAGAATCTATCCTTTTTCCCTTTGAACCACTGACTTCTAATCATTGCAGAACTCCTTTATTTTTATTTATCATTGTTGAGTGTGTTTGCATGAGTGTACTTTCACATTTCATATTACATGTTAATAAGCTTTGCTTTCCTATTCAACAAGACTCATTTTATAATAAACTAATAATTCACATAGAACATATAGAACAGTACAGCACAGTACAGGCCCTTCAGCCCTCAATGTTGTGCCGAGCTACGTCCAAACCCAAGATCGAACTATCCCACTCCCTATCATTCTGGTGTGCTCCATGTGCCTATCAATAACCGCTTGAAAGTTCCTGAAGTACCCGACTCCACTCTCACAGCAGGCAGTGCATTCCACATCCCAACACCTACCTTGGACATTATTCCTACATCTCCCACCACGAACCTTATAGTTATGCCCCCCAGTAACAGCTACATCCACCCGAGGAAATAGTCTCTGAACGTCCACTCTATCTATCCCCCTCATCATCTTATAAACTTCTATTAAGTCACCTCTCATCCTCCTCTGCTCCAAAGAGAAAAACCCCAGCTCCCTCAACCTTTCCTCATAAGACCTACCCTCCAAACCAGGCAGCATCCTGGTAAATCTCCTCTGCACTCTCTCCAATGTTTCCACATCCTTCTTATAGTGAGGTGACCAGAACTGAACACAATATTCCAAATGTGCTCTCACCAACATCTGGTATAGTTGCAGCATAAGCCCACGGCTCTTAAACTCAAACCTCCTGTTAATAAACACTAACACACTATAAGCCTTCTTCACGGCTCTATCCACTTGAGTGGCAACCTTCAGAGATCTGAGAATATGAACCCCAAGATCTCTCTGTTCCTCCACATTCCTCAGAACCCTGCCTTTGACCCTGTAATCCGCATTCAAGTTTGTCCTACCAAAATGAATCACCTCGCACTTATCAGGGTTAAACTCCATCTGCCACTTTTCGGCCCAGCTCTGCATCCTGTCAATGTCTCTTTGCAGCCTGCAAGAGCCCCCTACCTCATCCACTACTGCACCAATCTTGGTGTCATCAGCAAATTTACTAACCCACCCTTCAGTCCCCTCTTCCAAGTCATTGATAAAAATCACAAATAGCAGAGGACCCAGCACTGACCCCTGTGGTACACTGCTGGTAACTGGCCTCCAGTCTGAAAACTTCCCCTCCACTGCCATTCTCTGTCTATGAGATAGCCAGTTACTTATCCAATGGGCCAAATTTCCTTCAATCCCACACATCCTTAGCTTCATGAGCCTCCCATAGGGAACCTTATCAAACGCTTTACTAAAATCCATGTATATGACATCAACTGCTCTACCTTCGTCCACATACTTAGTTACCTCCTCAAAGAATTCAATTTAATTTGTGAGGCAGGACTTACCCCTCATGAAACTGTGCTGACTATCCCGCATTAAGCTGCATCTTTCCAAATGGTCATAAATCCTATCCCTCAGGACCTTTTCCATTAACTTACTGACCACTGAAATAAGACTAACTGGCCTATAATTACCAGCATCATTCCTATTTCCTTTCTTGAAGAGAAGAACAACATTTGCCACTCTCCAGTCCTCTGGCACAATCCCCGTGGACAGTGAGGACCCAAAGATCAAAGCCAAAGGCTCTGCAATCTCATCCCTTGCCTCCCAAAGTATCCTAGAATATATTCCATCTGGCCTAGCGGACTTACCAACCCTCAGGTTTTTCAAAATTGCTAATACATCTTCCCTCAGAACATCTACCTCCTCCATCCTATTAGCCAGAATCACACACTCATCCTCAAAAACATGACCCCTCTCCTTAGTGAACACTGGAGTAAAGTATTCATTCAATCCTCACCTATCCCTTCTGACTCCATACACAAATTCCCACTACTATCCTTGACCGGCCCTAACCGCACCCTGGTCATTCTTTTATTTCTCACATAAGAGTAAAAAGCCTGGAGGGTTTTCCTTGATCCGAGCTGCCAAGGACTTCTCATGCCCCCTCCTAGCTCTCCTCAGCCCTTTTGTTTAAATTTGTGGTCAAGTGCTCATTTTGACATGGATCAGGAAAGCTCATTCTTGGCCGTGAAGCTAACTGGAAATACCTCTGGAGTACTGCACTGCACTCCTGAAGGATATTGTTTTGAGTATGGAGTTCAGAAAGTGACATGGGACCAAAAAAAGCAGCAGATTGATGAGTAAGCCCTGGTGAGTATTTTCAATTTATTAAAGTAATTCATTGCTTAATATTGAGGTAGGGATGAATTTACTAGGCTGATACCGGAGTTGAGGGGGTTGAGCTATGAGGAGAGGCTGAATAAACTAGGCTTGTACTCGTTAGAGTTTAGAAGAATGAGGGGAGATCTCATTGAGACGTATAAGATGATGAATGGGATGGATAGGATAGAGGTGGAAAGACTCTTCCCGCTCAAAAAAGACAGTAGGACTAGGGGGCACAGCCTCAAGATAAAGGGGGGGCAGTTCAGAACGGAGTTGAGGAGGAACTTCTTCACTCAAAGGGTGGTGAATCTCTGGAATTCTCTGCCCGTTGAAGTGGTGGAGGCTGCCTCGCTAAATATTTTTAAGAAGCGGGTTGATTGGTTTTTGATAAGAGAGGGGATTAAGGGTTATGGGGAGAGGGCGGGAAAGTGGAACTGAGCCACGACAGATCAGCCATGATCTTATTGAATGGCGGGGCAGGCTCGAAGGGCCAGATGGCCTACTCCTGCTCCTATTTCTTATGTTCTTATGTTCTTAAAAGCAGCACAGAATAGTACTGTACAATTGTAATGTATGTGTTTGAGAAGAAACAATGTTCCTAGCTAATGTAAATAAGCCCCCTAGCCGATGTAATTTTTTTTAAGCTAATGTAATTAGCTTAATGGAGCGGGATATCGTGGCAGGAGACTTCAGACCCATTACATGCTCCTCCTGGGCGTGCGGGAAATGTGCCAAATGCAGCTTCTAGCTTACATGATCAAATTTTTCAAGGAGGTGATGAAGTTACTTGATGAGAGTAGGGCAGTGGACATTGTCTACATGGACTTCAGTAAGGCCTTTGACAAGGTCCCTCATGGCAGACTGGTGCAGAAGGTGAAGTCGCACAGGATCAGAGATGAGCTGGCAAGATGGATAAAATACTGGCTCGGTTATAGAAGACATCGGGTAGCAGTAAAAGGGTGCGTTTCTGAATGGAGGGCTATGACAAGTGGCATTCACAGTAAGAAGTCTCACAACACCAGGTTGAAGTCCAACAGGTTTATTTGATAGTAAACCCGTAAGCTTTTGGGGTTTGCCCCTTCGTCAGGTGAGTGGAGAACTCTCCACTCCAGTCCAACGCCAGTATCTCCACATCATGACAAGTGGCATTCCTCAGGGATCGGTGCAGGACCTTTGCTGTTTGTAATATGTATAAAGAATTTGGAAGAAAATATAACTGATTTGATTAGTACGTTTGCAGATGACACAAAGGTTGGTGGATTTTGTACAGCAAGGAGGACTGTCAGAGGATACAGCAGGATATATATCAGTTGGAGACTTGGGCGCAGAGATGGCAGATGGAGTTTAATCCGGACAAATGTGAGGTAATGCAGATTGAAAATATATAGTAAATGGCAGAACTCTTAAGAGTATTGATAAGCAAAGGGACTGAGTGTGGCAACATGGGTGGAGAAGGTAGTCAAAAAGGCATATGACATGATTCCCTTTATTGGTCAGAGCATTGAATTTAAAAATTGGTAAGTCATGTTGCAGCTTTATAGAACCTTTGTTAGGCCGCACTTGGAATATAGTGTTCAATTCTGGTCACCACACTACCAGGATGTGGAGACTTTGGAGAGGATACAGAAAAGATTTACCAGGATGTTGCCCTGGTATGGAGGGCATTTGCTATGAGAACAGGTTGGAGGAACTTGGTTTGTTCTCACTGGAACGACAGAGGTTGAGGGTGCCCTGATAGAAGTCTACAAGATTATGAGGGGAATGGATAGAGTGGATAGTCAGAAGCTTTTTCCCAGGGTGGAAGAGTCAATTACTCGGGAACAAAGGTTTAAGATGCAAGGGCAAGGTTTAAAGAAGATGTACGAGGCAAGTTTTTTGTTTCACATGGAGGGTGGTGGGTGCCTGGAACTCACTGCCGGGGGAGGTAGTGGAAGCAGATACGACGATGAGTTTTAAGAGTGACGACTGGGCAAATACATGAATAGGATGGAAACAGAGGGATATGGTCCCCGGAAGAGTAGGGGGTTTTAGTTCAGTCGGGTAGCATGGTCAGTACAGGCTTGGAGGGCCAAAGGGCCTGTTCCTGTGCTGTAATTTTGTTTTAACTGAATTTCAGAGCTGGTGCTGCAGGCGGACTCACTGTGGACCATCTGAGATACTGAGCAAGTTGTAGATAACATGTTTAGCAAGACTGTCACACTGCAGGCGAGGATTCCACAAGCAGAAAGGGAATGGGTGATCATCAGGAATAGGAGAAGACTCAGGAAGTGAGTATAGAAGACCTTTGCGGCCCTCTGCCTCTCAAACAGATATACCACTTTGGATATTGCTGGAAGGATGGCCTCTCAGGGAAAGTCGAGCAGCCAAGTTCACAGCACTGTGAGTAGCTCTGCTGCCCAGAGAGGCTATAGTGACAGGGGATTCAGTAGTTAGGGTTGAAGGCAGACATTCTGTAGCAGTAAATGTGAATCAAGGATGGTATGTTTGCTCCTCGGTGCCAGGGTCCAGGATTGTCACGGAGCACAGGTAGGGCATTCTGAAACGGTCAATCTAAAAATGAACATCTGATGACCAAGTTTCTTCAAGAAACAGCAAAATTATTAGTTTATTATAAAATGAGTTGTTGAATAGGAAAGCCCAATGGCCCTTGTACACATTGGTACATGACTCAGGTAAACTAAGGGATGAGGATCTGCAAGCTGAGTAAAGGCAGTTAGGAGATAAATTAAAATGCAGGACCTCAAATGTAGTAATCACAGGATTACTCCCAGGTCCACGTGCTAGCAAGAGCAGGAATAAGAGGATAGACTAACTAGGATAGGCATGGCTGGAAGGATGGTGTAATCAGAAAGGATTCAGATTCTTGAGGTGCTGGGACCAGTTCTGGGGAATGTGAGATCTGTACAAACTGGATGGGCTGCACTCAGGCACAGCGAGGACTTTTGTTAGTTGTGCTGGGAAATATTTAAACCAGTATGGGATATGTGATCCCAGGAATAGGTTCAGATAGGTCAAAATCAGATCAGGAAAATGGAAGTAGAACATTAGTTACTGATGTAGAAGATGTAGTGACAGACTTGAAACTACAGGAGAAACAATGTTTGAAAAGTATCCAGAAATTGACAGGGTTAAACTGTTAATACTTCAAAGCAAGCAGTATTATAAGCAAGGCAGATTAGTTAAGGGCACAGATAAACATATGGTAGCACAATGCCACTGCTATAATGGAAACCTGGCTAAAGGAGGCAAACTTGGCAGCTCAATATCCCTGGTTACAGAGTCTTCAGACTTGATAGAGTCGGAGACAAAAAAGGAGGGGGCATAGCACCAATGACTAAAGAATCAATTTCAGTTGTGAGAAGGGACGATGTACTAAAACAGGTCAACAAATGAGGCTTTATGGATTGAGTTTAGAAATTAAAAAAAGAGTAGTCACATTACTAAGAATATACTACAGACCCCACAAATAGTGAAAGGAAGATTGATTTTCTGCCTGTGAGCAAAGGAGGGCAATAACAGTAGGAGACTTTAACTATCCCAATATCATCTGAGGCTCAAAAAATTCAAGGGACACTGAGGGAGAAAAAGTCATGCAATCATAGAATTATAGAATCCCTGTAATGCAGAAGAGGACATTTGGCCCATTGACTCTGCACCAACTCTTTGACATAGTATCTTACCCAGGCTCTCTTCCCCTGCTCACGCTCACAACCTCACTGTGCTGCTTAACGTGTCCAGGAAAACTTTTAAACCAATTAGCGACAAACCCTATCACAACACATGCAATTCTCGGCCTAGTCATGAGAACAAAGAAGGGCAAGTGGCTGAAGTGACAGCTGGCAGCCAGATATCATTACCATGGAAAAGGATAGAGGTAAAGCAGAAGTTAAAGTTTTGAAATAAAAACAGGAAATACTAGAAAATCTCAGCAGGTCTGGCAGCATCTGTACGGAAAGAAACGAACCAACATTTCAGTTCCAATGACCCTTTGTACTGAAGGTTCCCTCTGATCTCAAATTTAATGATAATAAGTGCATGCGCACCTGCATTACCTGTTTGATCTGATGCAGCCTGCTGCTGGGGATACGAACTGGTGATGAAGGAACAATCTACAAAACAAAAGAAAGATAAACACTGATAAATGCAAAAATAACAGCAAAATACCGCAGATGCCGGAATCTGAAAAAGGAAACAGAAAATGCTGGAATATCTCAGCACGTCTGACATTATCTGTGAAGAGAGAATTCAGCTAATGTTTTGAGTCAGAGCTAAAACAAGAGAAATAGAACGAGTCATTCTGTAAGGGTGCGGGGGGGGGGTCGTGGTTGGCGGGGAAGAGGCTGTAATTAATGGGGGTGGCAGAGACAAAAAGACAAAGGAAACATAAATGGTGATGGTAAAGGCTAGGAATGGTGCTAAAAGCATCCATTAAAAGATCGGAATGTGTAAATGACAGAACGTCAAAGGACAGCCTGAGGAATATGGCAGATGGCCCTGATGGGGTGGGGGAGGTAGGGGCAGGGGGGTTGTGAAGGAAGATAAAAAGTGAAATTTTAGAAGTGGATAAATGAAACGATGGAAGAAATTTAAAAAAAAATTACATTAAATAAGAAAAATCGTTTAAAAAGATGAAAAGAAGAAATGAAACAAGTGGCAATGGAGTGGAGGTCGAGGAGAATTCATGCCCTGAAGTTGTTGAATGCAACGTTCAGTCTAGAAGGCTACAAGGTGCCTGAGAAGACAAGATACTGTTCCTCCAGTTTACTTTTGGATTCACTAAAACATTGCAATAGACCAAAGATGGACATGTGGACAAGAGAGCAGGATGGTGTGTTGAAATGGCAAGGGACAGGAAGATCTGGGGCCTGCTAGTGAATGGACAGAAGATGTTCTGCAAAGTGGTCATCCAGTCTGCGTTTGGTCTGTCCGATGTAGGGAAGATCACATTGGGAGCAGCAATAGAACAAATTAAAGGAGGTGCATGTGAAACACTGCTTTACTTGAAAGGGCTGTGCGATGGTGAGCAGGGAGGAGCCAAAGGGGCAGGTGTTACACCTTCTGCTATTGCATAGGAACGTGCTGTGGGTGGTGGGTGAAGTTTTGGGTGGAATGGAGGAATTGACCATAATGGCCCCTGTGGAATGCTAACAGTGGGTGGGAGGGGAAGATGCGTTGAGTGGTGGCACCATGCTGGAGTTGGCAGACATGGCAGAGGACAATCCTTTGAGCACAGAGGCTGGTGAGGTGAAACATGCGGCCAAGGGGGATCTTGTCCTGGTTCTGGGATGAAGGAGAGGGAGTGAGAACAGTGGTCCGAGTGATGCATTGGACGTGGTTGAAGGCCCCGTCAACCACAGTTGGCGGAAAACCACAATTAAGGAAGACGTATCAGCAACGCTATTTTGGAAAGTGACATCATCAGAACAGATGTGGCAGAGGCAAAGGGACCGAGAGAATGGGATGGACTCCTTACAGAATATGAGTGTGAAGAGCTGTATTCAAAGTAGCTGTGGGAGTCGATGGGCTTGTAAATGGATACTGGTGGACAGTTTATCACCAGAAATGGGCTCAGAGATCATGGAAGGAAAGAGAAGAATCAGCCATGGACCGTGTGGACGTGATAGAGAAACGTAAATTGGAAGCGAAATTGATAAATTTTTCAAGGTCCAGACAAGAGCCTGAAGCGGCTCTGAAATAGTTGTCGATGTACCGATGGAAGAGTTGCGGGAGGGGGCTGGAGTAGAACTGGAACAGGGATGTTCCACATAGCTCATAAAGAGACAGGCATAGTTAGGATTGATGCAATCCTCTTTGACCACAAGTGAGGACTGGAGAATAACCAATGTTGTTCCCCTGTTTAAGAAAGGAAGCAGGGATAATCCAGGAAATTATAGCCCGGTGAGCCTGAAGTCAGTGGTGGGGGAGCTTTTGCAGAAGAAACTGAGGGACATGATATTTGCGCATTTGGGAGAAAATGGACTAGTTTGTGACAGGCAGAATGGTTTTATATGGGAAAGAGCATGTCTCACCAACTTGAGTGAATTTTTTGAAGAGGTGACAAGGATAATTGATGGAATGGCTGCGGATGTAGTTTATGTGGACTTTAGTAGGGTATTTGCCAAGGTCCCACGTGGCAGACTGGTACAAAAACTAAAATCACGTGGGATTCGGGGTGGGCCAACTAGATGAAAACAGAACTGGCTCGGTATAGAAGTGATGTGAAGATGCCGGCGTTGGACTAGGATAAACACAGTAAGAAATCTTACAACACCAGGTTAAAGTCCAACAGGTTTATTTGGTAGCACAAGCCACTAGTTTTCGGAACGCTGCTCCTTCGTCAGGTGAGCGGGAGTTCTGTTAAATTATAAGTGTGGGAAAGTTTTTTTTTCTGCTGGTAATTGTTTCAGGGATGGCAGTTCAGGCAGTGTGCTGCATCTCCTGTGGGATGTATGTGGTGAGGGGACTCCAGTAGTGTTTCAGGGGATTTTACTTGTAAGAAGTGTGTTAGATTGAAGCTTCTGGAGGAGCGTGTAAAGGAGCTGGAGGTGGAATTAGAGGAACTCCGCATAATTCGGGAGGCAGAGGTGGACATTGATAGGAGTTATAAGGAGATAGTCACTCCTAGAAATCAGTCTTGGGTCACTGCCAAGAGGAGGGGAAAGAAGCAAGTGGGGGGACAATCCCCTGGGGCTGTTCCCCTCCAAAATAGGTTTTCGACCCTGGATGCTACAGTTGAGGAGGAATCAACTGGGGATAGCCAAAGGGAGCAGGTCTCTGGGGGTGAGCCTATTGTAAAAGCTCAGGTGGTTAGGGGATGCAAAAGATTGGGCCTCGTGATTGGGGACTCCACAGTTAAGGGGACGGATAGGAGAGTCGGTAGTAATGGTAGGGACTCAGGGCTGGTGTGTTGCCTACCGGGGCTGGGGTCCGGGATGTATCAGAGAGGATATTCAAGACTCTTAGGGGAGAGGGAGATCAACCCCAAGTTATAATTCATGTGGGGACACATGACATAGGGAGGCTAAGGGAAGGGGATATTAAGCAGAGATTCATGGATTTGGGGTGGAAACTAAAGGCCAAGTCAGACAGAGTGGTTATCTCTGGACTCTTGCCTGTGCCATGGGATAGTTTAGAGAGGAATAGAGAGAGGGAAAGTTTGAACTTGTGGCTGAGGGGATGGTGCAGGAGGGAGGGGTTCAAGTACTTGAGCAATTGGGGCTCATTCTGGGTAAGGTGGGACCTCTATAAGAGTGATGGTTTACACCTGAACCAGAGGGGAACAAATATCCTGGGGGGTAATTTTGTGAAGGCTGTGCTGAGTGTTTTAACCTGATTCAGAGGGGGGGTGGGATCCTGAGTAGAGGGGGTGAAAGTGAGGGGGGCATAGATGGGGCCTGCAATGCACGGCATTGTGGGGGTGGGGCAGAGCAGGGTTTGAAATGCGTATACTTTAATGCGAGGAGTATTCGCAATAAAGTGGATGAACTTGCAGCGTGGATCAGTACCTGGGACTTTGATGTTGTGGCCATTTCAGAGACATGGATAGAGCAGGGTCAGGAATGGATGTTGCAGGTCCCGGGGTACAAATGCTTTAGTCGGAGTAGAGAAGGAGGTAGAAGGGGGGGAGGGGTAGCATTATTGGTCAAGGACTGTATCACAGTGTCAGAGAGGAAGTTTGATGAGGACTTGTCTGTTGAGGTAGTATGGACGGAGATTAGAAATAGGAGAGGAGAGGTCACCCTGTTGGGAGTCTTTTATAGACCTCCTAAAAGTTCTAGAGAGGTTGAGGAAAGGATTGCGGAGACGATCCTGGTTAGGAGTGAAAGTAATAGGGTAATTGTTATGGGGGACTTTAACTTTACTAATATTGATTGGAATTGCTATAGCTGTAGCTCGTTAGAGGGATCAGTTTTTGTTCAAAGTGTGCAGGAAGGTTTTTTGACTCAGTATGTAGATAGGCCAACTAGAGGTGTGGCTATATTGGATTTGGTGTTGGGTAATGAGCCAGACCAGGTGCTAGACTTGGAAGTTGGGGTGCATTTTGGTGATAGTGACCACAATTCGGTTACGTTCACCTTAGTGATGGAAAGGGATAGGCATGAACCTCGGGTCAGTAGTTTCAGCTGGGGGAAGGGTAATTATGAGGCTATTAGGAGAGAATTAGGAAGCATAGGTTGGACGAGGAGATTACAGGGACTGGGAACGTCCGAAATGTGGAGTTTTTTCAAGGAGCAGCTACTGCGGGTCTCTGATAGGTATGTCCCTGTCAGGCAAGGAGGAATTGGTAGGGCTAGGGAACCGTGGTGTACTAAAAAAGTTGATTCGTTGGTTAGGAAGAAAAAGGAGGCTTATGTTCGGATGAGGCTTGAGGACTCAGGTAGTGCATTAGAAAGCTTTAGATTGGCTAGGAGGGAGTTGAAGAGGGAGTTAAGAAGGGCTAAAAGAGGACATGAGATGACTTTGGCTGATAGGATTAAGGAGAATCCTAAGGCGTTCTATAGGTATGTCAAGAACAGAAGGTTGGTTAGGGCAAGATTAGGGCCAGTTACAGACAGTAGAGGGAAGTTGTGTGTGGAACCGGAAGAGATTGGAGAGGCATTGAACCAATATTTCTCTTCGGTGTTCACGCAGGGGGACACGAATGTAGCTGAGGAGGACACTGGGGTGCAGGGGTGTAAAATAGACAGTATTGCAGTTGATACCGGGGATGTGCTGGATATTCTAGAGGGCTTGAAAATAGATAAGTCCCCTGGGCCGGACGGGATTTACCCTAGGATTCTCTGGGAGGCAAGAGAGGTGATTGCAGAGCCTCTGGCTCTGATCTTCAGGTCATCGTTGGTCTCTGGTATAGTACCGGAAGATTGGAGGACAGCGAATGTTGTCCCATTGTTTAAGAAGGGGAACAGAGACTTCCCTGGGAATTATAGACCGGTGAGTCTTACTTCTGTTGTGGGCAAGGTTTTAGAAAGAATTATTAGGGATAGGATTTATAGTTATTTGGAGAGTAATGAATTGATTAGAGACAGTCAGCATGGTTTTGTAGCAGGTAGGTCGTGCCTTACTAACCTTATTGAGTTCTTTGAGAAAGTGACCAAAGAGGTGGATGGGGGTAAGGCAGTTGACGTGGTATATATGGATTTTAGTAAGGCGTTTGATAAGGTTCACCATGGTAGGCTTCTGCAGAAAATGCAGATGTATGGGATTGGGGGCAATCTAGGTACTTGGATCAGGAATTGGCTAGCAGATAGGAGACAGAGGGTGGTGGTTGATGGCAAATATTCGTCATGGAGTTCGGTTACGAGTGGTGTGCCTCAGGGATCTGTTTTGGGGCCACTGCTGTTTGTAATTTTTATTAATGATCTGGATGAGGGTATAGTTGGGTGGATTAGTAAGTTTGCTGATGACACCAAAGTCAGAGGTGTGGTAGATTGTGAGGAAGGGTGTCATAGTTTGCAGGGTGACTTAGACAGGTTGCAGAGCTGGGCCACGAGGTGGCGGATGGAGTTGAATGTGGAGAAGTGTGAGGTAATTCATTTCGGTAGGAGTAACAGATGTGTTGAGTATAGGGCTAACGGGAGGACTTTGAATAGTGTGGAGGAGCAGAGGGACCTAGGTGTATGTGTACATAGATCCCTGAAAGTTGGGAATCAAGTAGATAAGGTGGTTAAGAAGGCATACGGTGTCTTGGCGTTTATTGGTAGGGGGATTGAATTTAGGAGTCGCAGCGTCATGTTGCAACTGTACACAACTCTGGTGCGGCCGCACTTGGAGTATTGTGTGCAGTTCTGGTCCCCACATTACAGGAAGGACGTGGAGGCTTTGGAGAGGGTGCAGAGGAGGTTTACCAGGATGTTGCCTGGTATGGAGGGGAGGTCCTATGAGGAGAGACTGAGGGATTTGGGGTTGTTTTCGCTGGAAAGAAGGAGGCTAAGAGGGGATCTTATTGAAACATATAAGATGATTAGAGGTTTAGATAGGATGGATAGTGATAGCCTTTTTCCTCGGATGGAGAAAGCTAGCACAAGGGGGCATGGCTTTAAATTAAGGGGGGGTAGTTATAGGACGGATGTCAGGGGTTGGTTCTTTACCCAGAGGGTGGTGAGGGACTGGAATGCCCTGCCTGCTGCAGTTGTAAATGCGCCTAGTTTGGGGGCGTTTAAGAGATCTGTGGATAGGTTTATGGACGAAAAGGGATTGGTTTAGATTAGTGGGTCAGTGTTTTTTTTAAAAAAAAGCTGGTCGGCGCAACATCGTGGGCCGAAGGGCCTGCTCTGCGCTGTAATGTTCTATGTTCTATGTTCACAAACAGGGCATACAAAGACACAAAGTCAATTGACAAAATAATGTTGGAATGTGAGTGTTTACAGGTAATCAAGTCTTAAAGGTACAGACAATGTGGGTGGAGAGAAGTTAAGCACAGGTTAAAGAGATGTGTACTGTCTCCAGCCAGGACAGTTAGTGAGTTTTTGCAAGCCCAGGCAAGTCATTTTGGGGGCTTCAGGTAGTGTGAATGAACCCAAGATTCCGGTTGAGGCCGTTCTCACGTGTGCAGAACTTGGCTATCAGTCTCTGCTTAGTGACTCTGCGCTGTCATGTGTTGTGAAGGCCGTCTTGGAGAACGCTTACCCGTAGATCAGAGGCATATGGTGTACTGGCCTTCATCAATCGAGGGATTGAGTTTAGGAGTCGGGAGATAATGCTGCAGCTTTATATGGTCCTAGTCAGACCTCTCTTGGAATACTGTGATCAGTTCTGGTCACCTCATTACAGGAAGGATATGGAAGCTATTGAAAGGATGCAGGAGGGATTTACAAGGATGTTGTCTGGATAGGGTGGCATGCCTTATGAGGATAGGTTGAGGGAGCTGTCTTTTCTCCTTAGAGAGACAAAGCGTGAGAGGTGACCTGATAGAATTGTATAAGATGTTGAGAGGTATAGATCAGGTGGATTCTCAGAGGCTATTTCCAAGGGCTGGAATGGTTGCTATGAGAGGACACAGGTTTAAGGTGCTGGGGAGTAGGTACAGAGGAGATGTCAGGGATATGTTTTTCACTCAGAGGGTGGTGGGTGAGTGGAAACAGCTGCCGATTGGCTAGGAGGGAGTTGAAGAGTGAGCTAAGAAGGGCTAAAAGAGGACATGAGAAGACTTTGGCTGATAGGGTTAAGGAGAATCCTAAGGCGTTCTATAGGTATGTCAAGAACAGAAGGTTGGTTAGGGCAAGATTAGGGCCAGTTATAGACAGCAGAGGGAAGTTATGTGTGGAACCGGAGGAGATTGGAGAGGCATTGAACCAATATTTCTCTTCGGTGTTCACGCAGGGGGACATGGATATAGCTGAGGAGGACACTGGGTTGCAGGGGAGTAGAATTGACAGTGTTGCAGTTGATAAGGAGGATGTGCTAGATATTCTGGAGGGTCTGAAAATAGATAAGTCCCCTGGTCCGGATGGGATTTACCCCAGGATTCTCTGGGAGGCAAGAGAAGTGATTGCTGAGCCTCTGGCTCTGATCTTCAGGTCGTCGTTGGCCTCTGGTATAGTACCGGAAGATTGGAGGTTAGCGAATGTTGTCCCATTGTTTAAGAAGGGGAACAGAGACTTCCCCGGGAATTATAGACCGGTAAGTCTCACTTCTGTTGTGGGCAAGGTTTTAGAAAAAATTATTCGGGATAGGATTTATAGTTATTTGGAGAGTAATGAATTGATTGGAGATAGTCAGCATGGTTTTGTGGAGGGTAGGTCGTGCCTTACTAACCTTATTGAGTTCTTTGAGAAAGTGACCAAAGAGGTGGATGGGGGTAAGGCAGTGGACATGGTGTATATGGATTTTAGTAAGGCGTTTGATAAGGTTCACCATGGTAGGCTTCCGCAGAAAATGCAGATGTATGGGATTGGGGGTGATCTAGGGAATTGGATCAGGAATTGGCTAGCAGATAGGAGACAGAGGGTGGTGGTTGATGATAAATATTCATCATGGAGTTCGGTTACGAGTGGTGTGCCTCAGGGATCTGTTTTGGGGCCACTGCTGTTTGTAATTTTTATTAATGATCTGGATGAGGGTATAGTTGGGTGGATTAGTAAATTTGCTGATGACACCAAAGTCGGAGGTGTGGTAGATAGTGATGAAGGGTGTCATAGTTTGCAGGAAGACTTAGACAGGTTGCAGAGCTGGGCCGAGAGGTGGCGGATGGAGTTTAATGCGGAGAAGTGTGAGGTAATTCACTTTGGTAGGAATAACAGATGTGTCGAGTATAGGGCTAACGGGAGGACTTTGAATAGTGTGGAGGAGCAGAGGGATCTAGGTGTATGTGTACATAGATCCCTGAAAGTTGGGAGTCAAGTAGATAAGGTAGTTAAGAAGGCATACGGTGTCTTGGCGTTTATTGGTAAGGGGATTGAATTTAGGAGTCGCAGCGTCATGTTGCAACTGTACACAACTCTGGTGCGGCCGCACTTGGAGTACTGTGTGCAGTTCTGGTCCCCACATTACAGGAAGGATGTGGAGTCTTTGGAGAGGGTGCAGAGGAGGTTTACCAGGATGTTGCCTGGTATGGAGGGGAGGTCCTATGAGGAGAGGCTGAGGGATTTGGGGTTGTTTTCGCTGGAAAGAAGGCAGCTAAGAGGGGATCTTATTGAAACATATAAGATGATTAGAGGTTTAGATAGGGTTGATAGTAATAGCCTTTTTCCTCTGATGGAGAAATCTAGCACGAGGGGGCATGGCTTTAAATTAAGGGGTGGTAGTTATAGGACAGATGTCAGGGGTAGGTTCTTTACCCAGAGGGTGGTGAGGGATTGGAATGCCCTGCCTGCTGCAGTTGTAAATGTGCCTAGTTTGGGGGCGTTTAAGAGATCCGTGGATAGGTTTATGGACGAAAAGGGATTGGTTTAGGTTAGTGGGTCATTGTTTTGTAACTGGTCGGCGCAACATCGTGGGCCAAAGGGCCTGTTCTGCGCTGTAGTGTTCTATGTTCTATGTCGGTGGTGGTAGAGGCAAATTCGATCGGGTCTTTCAAGAGATTTCTGGATTTGTACATGGAACTTAATAGAATTGACGGTTATAGGTAAACCTAGTATGTATAACCCTCAATCCTTTTAAGTCCCATGTACTCATACAGAAGTCTCTTAAAAGACTCTATCGAATTTGCCTCCACCACCACCGACGGCAGCCGATTCCACTCACCTACCATCCTCTGAGTGAAAAACTTACCCCTGACACCTCTGTATTTACTCCCCAGCACCTTAAATCTGTGTCCTCTCGTGGCAACCATTTCAGCCCTCGGAAAAAGCCTCTGAGAATCCACCCGATCAGTACCTCAATAAATGGCGGGACACTGAGAGTGCAGTAGAAAAGAGGGATCTGGGAATACAGATACATAATTCCCTAAAAGTGGCGTCACAGGTAGATAGGGTCGTAAAGAGTGCTTTTGGAACATTGGCCTTTATAAATCAAAGTATTGAGTATAAGAGTTAGAATGTTACGGTGAGGTTGTATAAGAACATAAGAACATAAGAAATCGGAGCAGGAACAGGCCATCCAGCCCCCCGAGCCTGCCCCGCCATTGGTGAGGCCGAATTTAGAGTATTGTGTACAGTTTTGGTCACCTAATTACAGGAAGGATATTAATAAGGTTGAAAGAGTGCAGGGAAGGTTTACAAGGATGTTGCCGGGACTTGAGAAACTGAGTTACAGAGAAAGGTTGAATAGGCTAGGACTTCATTCCCTGGAGCGTAGAAGAATGAGGGGAGATTTGATAGAGGTGTATAAAATTATGACGGGTATAGGTAGAGTGAATGCAAGCAGGCTTTTTCCACTGAGGCTAGGGGAGAAAAAAACTAGAGGACATGGGTTAAGGAAGAAGGGGGAAAAGTTTAAAGGAATATTAGGGAGAGGCTTCTTCACACAGAGAGTGGTGGGAGCGTGGAATGAGCTGCCAGATGAAGTGATAAATGTGGGCTCACTTTTAACATTTAAGAAAAACTTGGACAGGTACTTGGATGAGAGGGGTGTGGAGGGATATGGTCCAGTGGGATTAGGCAAAAAAATGGCTTGGCACAGCCTAGAAGGGCCAAAAGGTCTGTTTCTGTGCTGTTATGTGCTATGCTTCCAAAGTGTGGCCCATCAGATGCTGGAGCATGGCAACTAGGAGAATTTCATTAATGAAAGCTTTATTGTGACACTGATAATAAAAATAAGAACATAAGAAATAGGAGCAGGAGTAGGCCACCCAGCCCCTCGAGCCTGTCCCGCCATTCAATAAAATCATGGCTGATCTTGCAGTGGTTCAGTTCCACCTTCCCGCCTGCTCCCCATAACTCTTAATTCCCTTATTGATCAGAAATCTATCCACCTGTGACTTAAACATTTTCAACGAGGTAGCCTCCACTGCTTCAATGGACAGAGAATTCCAGAGATTCACTACCCTCTGACAGAAGAAGTTCTGAACTCTGTTCTGAACTGACTCTCTCTTATTTTGAGGCTGTGCCCTCTAGTTCTTGTTTCTTTTCTAAGTGGAAAGAATCTCTCTGCCTCCACCCCATCAAGCCCCTTCATTATCTTAGACGTCTCTATAACATCACCCCTCAGCCTTCTAAACTCCAACGAGTACAGGCCGAATCTACTCAATCTCTCTTCATAAGCTAACCCCCTCATCTCCGGTATCAATCTGGTGAAACTTCTCTGTACTCCCTCCAAGGCCAATATATCCTTTCACAAGTAAGGGGACCAAAACTACATAGTACTCCAGTTGTAGCCTCACCAGTACCCTGTACAATTGCAGCAAGACCTCCCCGCTTTTATATTCTATCCCCCTCGCTATAAAGTTCAACAATCTATTTGCCTTCTTGATCACCTGCTGCACCTGCAGACTGGGTTTTTGCGATTCATGCACAAGGACCCCCAGGTCCCTCTGCACCGTAGCATGTTGTAATTTATCACCATTTAAATAATAGTCCACTTTACTACTATTCCTTCCAAAGCAGATAACCTCACACTTGCCAACGTTATACTCCATCTGCCACATCCTCGCCTCCTCACTCTGCCTTTCCAAATCTCTCTTCAGACTTTCCACGTCCTCCATGCAATTTGCTTTCCCACTCATCTTTGGGTTATCAGCAAATTTTGTTACCCTACACTTGGTCCCCTCCTCCAGATCATCTACATACATGGTAAACAGTTGAGGCCCCAGCATCAATCCCTGCGGCACGCCACCAGTCACCAACAGCCAACCAGAAAAGCACCCATTTATTCCAACTCTCTGCTTCCTTTTAGATAGTCAATCCTCAATCCACGCTAACACTTTACCCCCAACTCTGTGCACCTTAATCTTCTGCAGCAACCTTTTGTGAGGCACCTTATCGAATGCCTCCTGGAAATCTAAAAACACCACATCCACCTTCTGTCAACTGCACTCGTTACATCTTCATAAAAATCCAGTAAGTTCTTCAAACAGAACTTTCCCTTCATGAATCCATGCTGCATCTGCTTGATCAAACCATTCTTTTCCAGGGGTCCTGCTATTTCTTCTTTAATGATGGATTCCAGCATTTTCCCAACTACAGACATTAAGCTAACCGGCCTGTAGCTACCCGCCTTTTGTCTACCTCCTTTTTCAAACAGCAGCGTCACATTAGCTGTTTTCCATTCAGCCGGCACTTCCCCAGAGTCCAGCGAATTTTCATAAATTACAACTAATGCATCTGCTATTACTTCTGCCATTTCTTTCAGTACCCTGAGATGCATTCCAGCCGGGCCCAGGGACTTGTCAACTTTTAGTCCCATTAGCCTACCCAGCACTACCTCTTCAGTAATAGTGACTGTTTTAAGGGCCTCACCCCCTACAGTCCCACGACTGTCAATTTTCGGTAAGCTATTTGTGTCCTCCACTGTGAAGACCGACACAAAAAATTTGTTTAAGGCCTCAGCCATTTCCTCGTTTACCACCACTAAATCCCCCCTCTCATCTTTTAAAGGTCCAACATTCACTTTTGCCACTCTTTTCCTTTTTACATATTTGTAAAAACTATAAACAAGTTCAGCCATTTGGACGCGAGTGGTGACGGATGGGGTTTGTTCAAGCCTCTGCTCGAGGAAAAAGCAAAGAGCTCTCAGGCCTTCCTGGTGGGAATGGAAGTGTAGAGGGATGAACGCAAGCAGTTTATTACAAATATAATACTTTAACATTCCATTTTTTAAATTACTAAATGTCAACCCTGGGGAACAGCAAACAGCCTCAAAAAGCTCGATAAGTTTGTGAATCAGGATCTTCCTTTAGTTGAATCATCTTTACTTGTTTGAATCATACTTTGCTTTTGTGTGCATTGTTACAACTTCCTTAATAACAGGCTGCAGCATTTCCCAGTAACTGAAGTTAGACTAACCACTCTGTAGTTCATTATTTTCTCTCACATAGAATCTCCCTTCTTTCATGAAAAGCTGTTGGTCTTGAGTCACGCAAAAGCCAGACGAGGTAAAGACATTTGCCAATTTCAAATTTAGTCAGACTGTTTCCACTAAAGTTTTATTTAAAAAATGGGGGTTGGAGAAATTTGAATTAACTAAGGAGAGTTAGCATTGATTTGTAAAAGGCCTACCATGACCAATCTAATTGATATTTTTGACGATAATAAATCAAATCAACAGAGAAGGTGGATGCAGAGAATAAAGTCGACATTGTCTACATGGACCTTAAGAAAGTGTCTGACAAAGAACCACCTTAAAAACTGAAGAACAAAACTGAGGTTTATGGAACAGGAGAATCAGCATCTGTTTAGGGAGAGAAAACAGCGAGTAGCAATAATTGGTTGTTCTGCAGGCTGGAGGATTGAAAATACTGATTTCCCCCCAAGAACCAATGATAAGGTCAATGCTATTTTGATTAGGTAAATGACCTGAGCACTGAAATACAGTATAAAGTTTTTAAATTTGCTGATAATACCAGTGGCACGGTGGCACAGTGGTTAGTACTGCTGCCTCTCAACACCAGGAACCCAGGATCGATTCCCAGTTTGGGTCACTGTCTGTGCGGAGTTTGCACATTCTCCTTGTGTGCGCGCTCCGGTTCCCGCCTACAATCCAAAAGACTCGCTGGTTAGGTGCGGTGGCCATGCTAAATTCTCCCTCAGTGTACCAAAACAGGTGCCAGCTGGAGTGTGGTGACTAGGGGATTTTCACAGTAACTTCATTTAGCATAACCCTTCTTGTGACACTAAAAATATAAACTTTAAAGCTAGAGGTGCAATGAACAGTGAGGGTGATACCAATCACTTATCCATCTGGTTCACTGTTGTCCTTTAGGGAAGGAAATACGCTGTCCTTACCTGGTCTATGTGCGTGGCTCCAGATCAAAGCAAACCTGAGCACCCAGAGGAAACCCACATAGTTACGGGGAGAACATACAGACTCCACACAGACAGTCACCCAAGCCATGAGTCGATCTCAGGTCACTGGTGCTGTGAGGCAGCAGTGCTAACCACTGTACCACCATGCCCCATGGGCAGACAAGCAGCAGAGGAAATTTAATAGAGAAGTCTGGGAACCCTAATGCTAATGCAGAGCCTGTTCTGTCATTCAAAATGATCATGGCTGATCCTCAATCTCAATGTACAGGTGCAGAGAGGCCGGGAATTCATGTGCAACGATCTTTGAAGGCAGCAGGATATATTGGAAGGATAGCAAGCAAAACATACAAGATTTGGCTTTATAAATGGGATTACTAAGTACAAAAGCAGGGAAGCTATGCTGAACTTTATAAAACTCTGGTTAGGCCAGAGTAATAGGAGAGTATTAAAACCAGCTTGGATCACCAAACTTTAGGACGGATGTCAAGGTCCTTTCAGAGTGAAAGGAAATTACCACAGAAGCATTTGAGATGAAAGATTTTAGCTATATGGTTCGGTTGAAGAAGCTGAGATGGTTTACCTTGAAGGAAATTGGGGATAAATTTGTTATACTTGTACATGATGATGACAGGTTTAGATGAAGTAGTCCAAGAGGCAGCTGAATACACACTTGGATTGAATGGGATCAAAGGTTATGGGAGAAAGCAGGATTAGGCTATTGAGTTGGATGATCAGCCACGATCGTAATGAATGGTGGAGCAGGCTGGAAGGGCCAAATGATGTCTTCCTGCTCCTATCTTCTATGTTTCTATGTAAAAAATGCTATACCCATTAGCTGATAATACAAGAACTAGGAGATGCAGATTTACAGTTTTAGGCAAGAGATGCAGGGGAAATGCGAAAACTTTATTTCCTTCACAGAGTAGCAATAATTCGGTGGCAGAGTGGTAAGCACTGCTGCCTCCCAACACCAAAGACCTGGGTTCAATTCCCGGCTTGGGTCACTGTCTGTATGGAGTTTGCACGTTCTCCTCGTGTCAGTGTGGGTTTCCTCCCACAGTCCAAAGATGTGCGATTTAGGTGGATTGGCAATGCTAAAATTGCCCCATAGTGTTAGGGGGACTAGGAGGGTAAATGCATAGGGTTATGGGGATAGGACCTGGGTGGGATTGTGGTCAATACAGTCTCGATATTAATGGAAATCCTTCTTCACTTATATTCCGTAATTCTATGGATTCTATGAACCGGAACTCACTGCCTCCGAGGGCGGAGGAAAAAAAATTGAATAGGTACTTCACCACCTACTCAAGGGCAATTAGGGATGGGCAATGATCCCATGAAAGACTAAAAATAAAGTCGAGGAAAATAAATTTGCAAGGCGACAGGGATAAACCAGGTGAATAGGGTTGACTGGGTTGCTCCACAGGCAGTGGCATCAGCTTAATGGCTTCCTCTTATACTGGAGTGATTCTATTGGATATGACAGCAAATGTTTCTGAGAGAGTTGGCTTAGGATGGGAGGCTGTGTAAACAGAGTGGATATTTTCTGGAATTTAGATGATTCCATTGAAGGGGCTTGACAGGTCAGAAACTGAAAATTTAATCTGAAAATTTATTTTCCTGAGCAGGGGAATCTTGGCCGTGCATGTGTGCAAGCACATACACACACAGCCGTCATTGCGCGCGCACACATACACGTCGTCACACACACACACACACGCGCACGCACCCGCCGTCGCGCGCGCGCACGGACGCACGCCGTCTCACACACACACACACGCCCGCCCGCCCCGTCACACACACGCACACGCCCGCCCCGTCACACACACGCACACGCCCGCCCCGTCACACACACGCACACGCCCGCCCCGTCACACACGCACGCCCCGTCAGACATACACACACACGCCCGCCCCGTCAGACACACGCACACGCCCGCCCCGTCACACACACGCACACGCCCGCCCCGTCAGACACACGCACACGCCCGCCCCGTCAGACACACGCACACGCCCGCCCCGTCAGACACACGCACACGCCCGCCCCGTCACACACACGCACACGCCCGCCCCGTCACACACACGCACACGCCCGCCCCGTCACACACACGCACACGCCCGCCCCGTCACACACACGCACACGCCCGCCCCGTCACACACACGCACACGCCCGCCCCGTCACACACACGCACACGCCCGCCCCGTCACACACACGCACACGCCCGCCCCGTCACACACACGCACACGCCCGCCCCGTCACACACACGCACACGCCCGCCCCGTCACACACACGCACACGCCCGCCCCGTCACACACACGCACACGCCCACCCCGTCACACACACACGCCCCGTCAGACACACACACACACGCCCGCCCCGTCACACACACGCACACGCCCACCCCGTCACACACACACGCCCCGTCAGACACACACACGCCCGCCCCGTCACACACACGCACACGCCCGCCCCGTCACACACACGCACACGCCCGCCCCGTCACACACACGCACACGCCCACCCCGTCACACACACACGCCCCGTCAGACACACACACACACGCCCGCCCCGTCACACACACGCACACGCCCACCCCGTCACACACACACGCCCCGTCAGACACACACACGCCCGCCCCGTCACACACACGCACACGCCCGCCCCGTCACACACACGCACACGCCCGCCCCGTCACACACACGCACACGCCCGCCCCGTCACACACACGCACACGCCCGCCCCGTCACACACACGCACACGCCCACCCCGTCACACACACGCACGCCCCGTCAGACACACACACGCCCACCCCGTCACACACACACGCCCACCCCGTCACACACACACGCCCACCCCGTCACACACACACGCCCACCCCGTCACACACACACGCCCACCCCGTCACACACACACGCCCACCCCGTCACACACACACGCCCGCCCCGTCACACACACACGCCCGCCCCGTCACACACACACGCCCGCCCCGTCACACACACACACGCCCGCCCCGTCACACACACACACGCCCGCCCCGTCACACACACACACACACGCGCCCACCCCGTCACACACACACGCCCACCCCGTCACACACACACGCCCACCCCGTCACACACACACACGCCCACCCCGTCACACACACACACACGCCCACCCCGTCACACACACACGCCCACCCCGTCACACACACACGCCCACCCCGTCACACACACACGCCCACCCCGTCACACACACACGCCCACCCCGTCACACACACACACACGCCCACCCCGTCACACACACACACACGCCCACCCCGTCACACACACACACACGCCCACCCCGTCACACACACACGCCCACCCCGTCACACACACACACACGCCCACCCCGTCACACACACACACACGCCCACCCCGTCACACACACACACACGCCCACCCCGTCACACACACACACACGCCCACCCCGTCACACACACACACACGCCCACCCCGTCACACACACACACACACACGCCCACCCCGTCACACACACACACACGCCCACCCCGTCACACACACACACACGCCCACCCCGTCACACACACACACACACGCCCACCCCGTCACACACACGCCCACCCCGTCACACACACACGCCCACCCCGTCACACACACACGCCCACCCCGTCACACACACACGCCCACCCCGTCACACACACACGCCCACCCCGTCACACACACACGCCCACCCCGTCACACACACACGCCCACCCCGTCACACACACACGCCCACCCCGTCACACACACACGCCCACCCCGTCACACACACACGCCCACCCCGTCACACACACACGCCCACCCCGTCACACACACACGCCCACCCCGTCACACACACACGCCCACCCCGTCACACACACACGCGCCCACCCCGTCACACACACGCGCCCACCCCGTCACACACACGCGCCCACCCCGTCACACACACACACGCGCCCACCCCGTCACACACACACACACACGCCCACCCCGTCACACACACACACACACACGCCCCCCCCGTCACACACACACACACGCCCACCCCACCCCGTCACACACACACACACGCCCACCCCGTCACACACACACACACACGCCCACCCCGTCACACACACACACACACACACGCCCACCCCGTCACACACACACACACGCCCACCCCATCACACACGCACGCCCACCCCGTCACACACGCACGCCCCGTCAGACACACACACACACGCCCACCCCGTCACACACACACACCCACCCCGTCTCACACACACACACACACACGCCCACCCCGTCACACACACACACACACACACACGCCCACCCCGTCACACACACACACACACACACACACACACACACACACACACGCCCACCCCGTCACACACACACACACGCCCACCCCGTCACACACACACACACGCCCACCCCGTCACACACACACACACACGCCCACCCCGTCACACACACACACACACGCCCACCCCGTCACACACACACACACACACGCCCACCCCGTCACACACACACGCCCACCCCGTCACACACACACGCCCACCCCGTCACACACACACACACACACGCGCCCACCCCGTCACACACACACACGCGCCCACCCCGTCACACACACACGCGCCCACCCCGTCACACACACACACGCGCCCACCCCGTCACACACACACGCGCCCACCCCGTCACACACACACGCGCCCACCCCGTCACACACACACGCGCCCACCCCGTCACACACACACGCGCCCACCCCGTCACACACACACGCGCCCACCCCGTCACACACACACACGCGCCCACCCCGTCACACACACACACACACGCCCACCCCGTCACACACACACACACGCCCACCCCGTCACACACACACACACGCCCACCCCGTCACACACACACACACGCCCACCCCGTCACACACACACGCCCACCCCGTCACACACACACACACCGTCTCACACACACACGCCCAACCCGTCACACACACACACGCCCACCCCGTCACACACACACACACGCCCACCCCGTCACACACACACACACGCCCACCCCGTCACACACACACACACGCCCACCCCGTCACACACACACACACACACGCCCACCCCGTCACACACACACACACCGTCTCACACACACACGCCCGCCCCGTCACACACACACACGCCCACCCCGTCACACACACACACGCCCACCCCGTCACACACACACACGCCCACCCCGTCACACACACACACGCCCACCCCGTCACACACACACACACACACACGCCTACCACGTCACACACACACACACGCCCACCCCGTCACACACACACACACACGCCTACCACGTCACACACACACACGCCCACCCCGTCACACACACACACACGCCCACCCCGTCACACACACACACACACGCCCACCCCGTCACACACACACACACACGCCCACCCCGTCACACACACACACACGCCCACCCCGTCACACACACACACACACACGCCCACCCCGTCACACTCACACACACACGCCTACCACGTCACACACACACACACGCCCACCGTCACACACACACGCCCACCCCGTCACACACACGCCCACCCCGTCACACACACGCCCACCCCGTCACACACACGCCCACCCCGTCACACACACACGCCCACCCCGTCACACACACACGCCCACCCCGTCACACACACACGCCCACCCCGTCACACACACACACACACGCGCCCACCCCGTCACACACACACACACACGCGCCCACCCCGTCACACACACACACACACACGCGCCCACCCCGTCACACACACACGCGCCCACCCCGTCACACACACACACACGCGCCCACCCCGTCACACACACACGCGCCCACCCCGTCACACACACACACGCGCCCACCCCGTCACACACACACACGCGCCCACCCCGTCACACACACACACACACACGCCTGCCACGTCACACACACACACGCCCACCCTGTCACACACACACACACACGCCCACCCCGTCACACACACACACCTACCACGTCACACACACACACGCCCACCGTCACACACACACACGTCCACCCCGTCACACACACACGCCCACCCCGTCACACACACACGCCCACCCCGTCACACACACACGCCCACCCCGTCACACACACACGCCCACCCCGTCACACACACACGCCCACCCCGTCACACACACACACGCGCCCACCCCGTCACACACACACACACGCGCGCCCACCCCGTCACACACACACACACGCGCGCCCACCCCGTCACACACACACACACGCGCGCCCACCCCGTCACACACACACACACGCGCGCCCACCCCGTCACACACACACACACGCGCGCCCACCCCGTCACACACACACACACGCGCGCCCACCCCGTCACACACACACACACGCGCCCACCCCGTCACACACACGCGCCCACCCCGTCACACACACGCGCCCACCCCGTCACACACACACACACGCGCCCACCCCGTCACACACACACGCGCCCACCCCGTCACACACACACACCCACCCCGTCACACACACACACCCACCCCGTCTCACACACACACACCCACCCCGTCACACACACACACACGCGCCCGCCCCGTCACACACACACACGCGCCTGCCACGTCACACACACACACGCCCACCCCGTCACACACACACACGCCCACCCCGTCACACACACACACACACGCCCACCCCGTCACACACACACACACACACGCCCACCCCGTCACACACACACACACACACGCCCACCCCGTCACACACACACACACACACACCCACCCCGTCACACACACACACGCGCCCACCCCGTCACACACACACACGCGCCCGCCACGTCACACACACACACGCCCACCCCGTCACACACACACCCACCCCGTCACACACACGCCCACCCCGTCACACACACACACACACACACACGCGCCCACCCCGTCACACACACACACACGCGCGCCCACCCCGTCACACACACACACACGCGCGCCCACCCCGTCACACACACACACACGCGCCCACCCCGTCACACACACACACACACACGCCCACCCCGTCACACACACACACACACACGCGCCCACCCCGTCACACACACAGACACACACGCCCACCCCGTCACACACACACACGCGCCCACCCCGTCACACACACACACGCGCCCACCCCGTCACACACACACACATTGTCTTTACCTGACTGTGCCGGTTCATGACAGTGGTGCTGTTCCTCCGATTGCGCAGGACATCTGGTTGAAAAACCTGAGAGTTGTCACTAAAATAAAACAACAGCCAAACAGAAATAATCTGAGTGAGATTCCACTAACATCAGACACTAACCCTCAGAGAAAATGCTCAAGTTTCAGCATTTCTTAATCATTCTTTACAGAAAGGATTTTTAAAATACTGTGTCATATCTGCTTAAAATGAAATCATTGACATGTGAGATTAAATGCTAACCATGACGTTGAGTTGCCGGCATTGGACGGGGTGGGCACAGTAAGAAGTCTCAAAACACCAGGATAAAGTCCAACAGGTTTGTTTGGTAGCACGAGCTTTCACCTGATGAAGGAGCAGTGCTCCGAACGTTTGTGCTACCAAACAAACCTGTTGGACTTTAACCTGTTGTGTAAATGCTAACCGGTTACTTACTGAAACTGTTTCCCAAAGATGGATAATGATAATAAAACAGTAAATAAACACCTCAGACCAAACACATCCAACCAGTACAGAGTTGCATTCAATAAAGACAATGGAGCATTAAACTACACAGCCACAACACGATACAAGTCAAAGTCACAAAATTATAAATGAGCACTGTACCCAGTTTTGGTCATGGAGATGACAAAAGGAAAGGATTCTAATGCTGGAGCAAGAGCAGTGTGAAGGCTGACTCCACATAAGCATGGTCTTTGCAGTCTGGGACTGAGTGGTTGAAAATTTGACATCAGAGAGGAATGAGAGATTAATTTTGGGAGGACAAACTTGAATGCAGATAACAGGGTCAACAGCAGGGTTCTGGGGAATGTGGAGGAATAGATAGCATATCCACAGATCTCTGAAGGTTACCACTCGAGTTGATAGAGCCATGAAGAAGGCTTATAGAGTGTTGGCGTTTATTAACGGGGGTTTGAGTTTAAGAGCCGTGGGGTTATGCTGCAACTATACAGGACCTTGGTGAGACCACATTTGGAATATTGTGTGCAGTCTCACTTCTGTTGTGGGCAAGGTTTTAGAAAAAATTATTAGGGATAGGATTTATAGTTATTTGGAGAGTAATGAATTGATTGGAGATAGTCAGCATGGTTTTGTAGCGGGTAGGTCGTGCCTTACTAACCTTATTGAGTTTTTTGAAAAAGTGACCAAAGAGGTGGATGGGGGTAAGGCAGTGGACGTGGTATATATGGATTTTAGTAAGGCGTTTGATAAGGTTCACCACGGTAGGCTTCTGCAGAAAATGCAGATGTATGGGATTGGGGGTAATCTAGGTACTTGGATCAGGAATTGGCTAGCAGATAGGAGACAGAGGGTGGTGGTTGATGGTAAATATTCGTCATGGAGTTCGGTTACGAGTGGTGTGCCTCAGGGATCTGTTTTGGGGCCACTGCTGTTTGTAATTTTTATTAATGATCTGGATGAGGGTATAGTTGGGTGGATTAGTAAATTTGCTGATGACACCAAAGTTGGAGGTGTGGTAGATTGTGAGGAAGGGTGTCATAGTTTGCAGGAAGACTTGGACAGGTTGCAGAGCTGGGCCGAGAAGTGGCAGATGGAGTTTAATGCGGAGAAGTGTGAGGTAATTCACTTTGGCAGGAATAACAGATGTGTCGAGTATAGGGCTAACGGGAGGACTTTGAATAGTGTGGATGAACAGAGGGATCTAGGTGTATGTGTACATAGATCCCTGAAAGTTGGGAATCAAGTAGATAGGGTGGTTAAGAAGGCATACGGTGTCTTGGCGTTTATTGGTAGGGGGATTGAATTTAGGAGTCGCAGCGTCACATTGCAACTGTACACAACTCTGGTGCGGCCGCACTTGGAGTATTGTGTGCAGTTCTGGTCCCCACATTACAGGAAGGATGTGGAGGCTTTGGAGAGGGTGCAGAGGAGGTTTACCAGGATGTTGCCTGGTATGGAGGGGAGGTCCTATGAGGAGAGACTGAGGGATTTGGGGTTGTTTTCGCTGGAAAGAAGGCGGCTAAGAGGGGATCTTATTGAAACATATAAGATGATTAGAGGTTTAGATAGGGTGCACAGTGATAGCCTTTTTCCTCGGATGGAGAAAGCTAGCACGAGGGGGCATGGCTTTAAATTAAGGGGGGGTAGTTATAGGACGGATGTCAGGGGTAGGTTCTTTACCCAGAGGGTGGTGAGGGATTGGAATGCCCTGCCTGCTGCGGTTGTAAATGCGCCTAGTTTGGGGGCGTTTAAGAGATCCGTGGATAGGTTTATGGACGAAAAGGGATTGGTTTAGGTTAGTGGGTCATTGTTTTTTAACTGGTCGGCGCAACATCGTGGGCCGAAGGGCCTGTTCTGCGCTGTAATGTTCTATGTTCTGGTCACCTCACTGTAGTAAGAATGTGGGAGCACTGGAGAGAGTGCAGAGGAGATTTACCAGGATGCTGCCTGGTTTGGAGGGTAGGTCTTATGAGAAAAGGTTGAGGGAGCTGGGGCTTTTCTCTTTAGAGCAGAGGAGGATGAGCAGCGACTTAACAGAGGTTTATGAGATGATGAGGAGGATAGATAGTCTCCGCATGTCCACTCTATTTCCTTGGGTGGATGTAGCTGTTACTAGGGGGCATAACTATAAGGTTCGTGGTGGGAGATATAGGAGGGATGTCCGAGGAAGATTCTTTGTTCAGAGAATGGTTGGGGTGTGGGATGCACTGCCTGCTGTGACAGTGGAGTCAGACACTTTAGGAACTTTCAAGTGGTTATTGGATAGGCACATGGAGCACACCAGAATGACAGGGAGCAGGACAGCTTGATCTTGGGTTCGGACATAGCTCAGCACAACATCGAGGGCTGAAGGGCCTGTACTGTGCTGCACTGTTCTATGTTCTATAAGAGATAGAAAAGGTATAGAAAGTCACCTCCAATTAAATTAAAAGTGTAAGACGAGAGGCCATGTTCAAATTATTAATAGGCAGTTCTTCCTCATTCAAAGACAATGTTTGGAACAGACTTCTTCAAAAAGTTAAAGGCAAGTGAATAGGAATAAGGAACCTTGGTTCTCGAGGGATATTGGAACTCTGATAAAGAAGAAGAGAAAGATGTATGACATTTATTGGCAATAGGGAGCAAATAAGATGCTTGAGGAGTATAAAAAGTACAAGAAACTACTTAAGAAAGAAATCAGGAGGGCTAAAAGACATGAGGTTGCTTTGGCATTCAAGGTGAAGGATAATCCTAAAAGCTTCTCCAGGTATATTAACAGCAAAAGGATAGTAAGGGACAAAATTGGTCCTCTTGAAGATCAGAGTGGTCAGCTATGTATGGAACCAAAAGAAATGGGGGAGATATTAAATGGGTTTTTTATATCCATATTTACTAAGGAAACTGGCATGGAGTCTATGAAATAAGGCAAACAAGCAGGGAGGTCATGGAACCTATACAGATTAAAGAGGAGGAGGTGCTGGCTGTCATGAAGCAAATTCCCAGGACCGGACAAGGTATTCCCTCGGGCCTTGAAGGAGACTAGTGTTGAAGTTGCAGGGGCTCTGGCAGATATATTTAAAATGTCGGTATCCACAGGTGAGGTGGCAGATGATTGGAGGACAGCTCATGTTGTTCCGTTGTTTAAAAAAGACTCAAAAAGTAATCCAGGAAATTATAGGCTGGTAAGTTTGATGTCAGTAGTAGGTAAATTATTGGAAAGAGTACTAAGAGATAGGATCTACAAATATTTGGATGGACAGGCACTTATTAGGGAGAGTCAACATGGCTTTGTGCGTGGTAGGTCATGTTTGACCAATCTATTAGAGTTTTTCAAGGAGGTTACCAGGAAAGTGGATGAAGAGAAGGCGGTGGATGTTGTCTACATGGATTTCAGCAAAGCCTTTGAGAAGGTCCCGCATGGGAGGTTAGTTAGGAAGGTTCAGTCGCTAAGTATACATGGGGAGGTAGTAAATTGGATTAGACACTGGCTCAATGGAAGAAGCCAGAGAGTGGTTGTACAGAATTGCTTCTCTGAGTGGAGGCCAGTGACTAGCGGTGTGCCACAGGGATCAGTGCTGGGTCCATTGTTGTTTGTCATCTATATCAATGATCTGGATGATAATGTGGTAAATTGGATCAGCAAATTTGCGGATGATACAAAGATTGGAGGTGTAGTGGACAGTGAGGAAGGTGTTCAAAGCTTGCAGAGGAATTTGGACCAGCTAGAAAAATGGGCTGAAAAATGGCAGATGGAGTTTAATGCAGACAATGTGAGGTATTGCACTTTGGAAGAACAAACCAAGGTCAAACATACAAGTTAAATGGTAGGACTCTGAAGAATGCAGCAGAACAGAGGGATCTGGGAATACAGAAACATAATTCCCTAAAAGTGGCGTCACAGGTAGATAGGATCGTAAAGAGTGCTTTTGGAACATTGGCCTTTATAAATCAAAGTGTTGAGTATGAGAGTTGGAATGTTATGGTGAGGTTGTATAATGATGTGGATGTGCTGACGTTGGACTGGGGTTGAGGTTGTATAAGGCATTGGTGAGGCTGAATTTAGAATATTGCGTGCAGTTTTGGTCACCTAGTTACAGGAAGGATATTAATAAGGTTGAAAGAGTGCAGGGAAGGTTTACAAGGATGTTGCCGGAACTTGAGAAACTGAGTTAGAGAGAAAGGTTGAATAGATTAGGACTTTATTCCCTGGAGCGTAGAAGAATGAGGGGAGATTTGATAGTGGTGAATAAAATTATGAGGGTATAGATAGAGTGAATGCAAGCAGGCTTTTTCCACTGAGGCTAGGGGAGGAAAGAACCAGAGGGCACGGGTTAAGGGTGAAGGGGAAAAGTTTAAAGGAATATTAGGGGGGGCTTCTTCACACAGAGAGTGGTGGGAGTGTGGAATGAGCTGCCATATGAAGTGGTAAATGTGGGCTCACTTTTAACATTTAAGAAAAACTTGGATGGGTACATGGATGAGAGGAGTGTGAAGGGATACAGTCCAGGTGCAGGTCAGTGGGACTAGGAAGAAAAATGGTTTGGCACAGCCAAGAAGGGCCAAAAGGCCTGTTTCTGTGCTGTAATGTTCTATGGTTCCATAAAGTGAAGCCTAAAATTCTGGATTCACTCCAGAGCCAAATGAATGGTGCAAAAAGGACACAAATAGGAATACAAATAAAAATACAAATACAAAGAAATAGGAACATGAGATCATTCAGCCTCTCGAGCTTGATCTGCTATTCAATTTGATTTGCAGCAAGTAACATTCACACCATGTAAGTACCAGACAATGAACATCTCCAGCAAAAAGTCTGACAACACCAGGTTTTAGTCCAACCTATTTATTTGATAATATACTCGCAAGCTTTCGGGTTAGCCCCTTCATCAGGTGAATGGAGAGTTCTGGCCTCAGACAGAGCATATAAAGCATATGCTCTGTCTGAGGCCAGAACTCTCCATTCACCTGACGAAGGGGCTAACCCGAAAGCTTGCGAGTATATTATCAAATAAATACGTTGGACTAAAACCTGGTGTTGTCAGACTTTTTACTGTGTTTACGCCAGTCCAACGCCGGCATACCCACATCATCTCCAGCAAGACAGAATATAACCCCATGCAGTCAGAAACAGGAGAATTCGTAATGGGGAATAAAGAAATGGCTAAGGAATTAAATTTCTACTTTGCTTCAGTCATCACAAAGGAAGATATGAATAACGTGTCAGAAGAAATGCTGAGAGAAACAAGTTTTAGTGAGGAGCTGAAGGAAATCAGCATTAGTAGAGAAATAGAACATAGAACAGTACAGCACAGTACAGGCCCTTCGGCCCTCGATATTGTGCCGAGTTACGTCCAGTCCCAAGATCAAGCTATCCCCTTCCTATAAGTCTGGAGTGCTCCATGTGCCTATCCAATAACCGCTTGAAAGTTCCTAAAGTGTCTAACTCCACAATCACAGCAGGCAGTCTTTTCCACATCCCAACGCTCTCTGAGTAAAGAATCTACCTCAGACATCCCTCCTATATCTCCCACCATGAACCTTATAGTTATGCCCTCTAGTAACAGCTACATCCACCCGAGGAAATAGTCTCTGCACGTCCACTCCATCAATCCCTCTCATCTTCTTATAAACCTCTATTAAGTCGCCTCTCATCCTCCGCTGCTCCAAAGAGAAAAGCCCCAGCTCCCTCAACCTTTCCGCATAAGATCTACCCTCCAAACCAGGCAGCATCCTGGTAAATCTCCTCTGCATTCTCTCCAATGCTTCCACACCCTTCGTATAGTGAGGTGACCAGAACTGAGCACAATATTCCAAATGTGGTCTCACCAAGGTCCTGTATAGTTGCAGCATAACCCCACAGCTCTTAAACTCAAACCCCCTGTTAATAAACGCTAACACACTATAAGCCTTCTTCATGGCTCTGTCCACTTGAGTGGCACCCTTCAGAGATTTGTGGATATGAACCCCAAGATCTCTCTGTTCCTCCACGTTCCTTAGAACCCTGCTGTTGGCCCTGTAATCTGCATTCAAGTTTGTCCTACCAAAATGAATCACCTCGCACTTATCAGGGTTAAACTCCATCTGCCACTTTTCTGCCCAGCTCTGCATCCTATCAATATCTCAAATGGTTTTAGGAAAATTGATGAGATTGTAGGTGGATATATCTCCAGGTCCTGATCATCTTCATCCCAGAGTACTTAAGTAAGTGGCCCTGGAAATGGTAGATCCATTGGTGGTTATTTTTCAAAATTCCTTGAACTCTAGAATAGTTCCTACAGATTGCAGAGTAGCTAATGTAAGCCTGCAGTTCAAAAAGGGAGGTAGAAAGAAAACAGCGAATTATAGACAGTGAGCCTATCGTCAGTACTGGGAAAACTGCTAGAGTCCATTATCAAGGATTTCACATCTCAGCATTTGGAAGGCAGTGGTATAATCAGACAAAGTCAGCATGGATTTACAACAGGGAAATCATGCTTGATGAATCTATTGGACTGTTTTGAGGATGTGACGGAGGAGAACCAGTGGATGTGGCTTATTTAGACTTTCATAAGTCTTTCAACAAGGTCTCACATAACAGACTATAAAGTTAAACTCACATGGGATTGTAGGTAATGTCTTGAAATGGATAGAAAGTTGGTTAGCAAATAGGAAGCAAAGAGTTGGCATAAATATAGCTTGTTCAGATTGGCAGTCAGTGATGACTGGGGTTCTTCGACAAAGGCTCATCTGGACTTGAAACATCAGCTCTTCTTTCTCCTTATAAATGTTGCCAGAACTGCTGAGATTTTCCAGCATTTTTCCTTTTGGTGGTTGTAGAGGGTTGTTTTTCAAATTGGAGGCCTGTGACCATCAATGTGCCTCAGGGATCGGTGCTGGTCCACTGTTATTTATCATTTATATTAACGATTTGGACGAGAATTTAGGAGACACGGTTAGTAAGTTTGCAGATGACACCAAGATTGGTGGCATAGTGGACAGTGAAGAAGGTTATCTCGGACTGCAATGAGATCTTGATCAATTGGGCCAGTGGGCTGATAAATGGCAGAGAGAGTTTAATTTAGATAAACGCGAGGTGATGCATTTTGGTAAACTGAACCAGGGCAAGACTCACTCAGTTCATGGTAGAGCATTGGGGAGAGTTATAAAACAAAGAGCTCTTGGAATACAGGTTCATAGCTCCTTGCAAGTGGTGTCACAGGTGGACAGAGTGATCTTATAGACCTCTGTAAGATCGCTCCTCAACTAGATAGTCAATATCTTTTCCCAGAGGTAGGGGAGTCTAAAACTAGAGGGCATAGGTTTAAGGTGAGAGGAAAGAGATACAAAAGGGTCCAGAGGAACAATTTTTTCACACACAGGATGTTGAATGTCTGGAACAAGCTGCCAGAGGTAGTAGGAGGAGCAGGTACAATTTTGTCTTTTAAAAAGCAACTAGATAGTTACATGGGTAAGATGGTTATAGAGAGATACAGGCCAAATGCAGGCAATTGGGACAGCTTAGGGGTTTAAAAAAAAGAGGCAGCATGGACAAGTTGGGCCGAAGGACCTCTTACCCGTGCTGTACAACTCTATGACTGTAAGACCCTCATTTGCTTCCCTGCTACTGAGAATCCCACCCCTCCGCCCTGCCAATCAAGGTTAAACCTCCTTATTTGTCCTGCAAAGTGCATCATCTCATACTTATCTGGATTGAATTCCATTTACCACTGATCAGCCCATGGGTTAGGAAGTCTAGGATCCAATTCAGAGGGAGGGGCCAAGTCCTAGGCCACGGAGTTTGAAGATGAGTTTGGTAGAAATAATTGTGTTGAAGGCTGAGCTGTGGTCAATAAATAGGAATAAAGACAAGATACTGCAGATGCTGGAATCTGAAACAAAAACAGAAAAATCTGGATAACCTTAGTAAGTCTGACGGCATCCTTGGAGACAGTTCTTTTGACAGAGGGTCTCCGCTCTGATGAAGGGTCACCCAGACTCGAAACGTCATCTCTATTCTCTCTCCACAGATGCTGATAGACCTGCTGAGGTTTTCCAGCATTTTTGTTTCTGTGTCAATAAATAGGAGTCTGACATAGTGTCTGTCATTCAGATCTTCCAGGGTTGAGAGCAGGGCCAGGGAGATGGCATCTGCTGTGAACCTGTTGTGGCGAAAGGTGAATTGTAGTGATCCAGGCAATCTGAGAGGCCAGAATTGATTCATGCCATGATGAACCTTTCAAAGCATTTCATAATGACGGATGTCAGAGCCACTGGGGGATAGTCATTAAGGCACCCTGCCTGGCTTTTCTTTGGTACAGAGATGATGGCCATGTTCTTGAAGTAGGGACTTCAGATCGGTGTAAGGAGGGATAAAAGATGTCCATGAATACCCCCACCAGTTGATTTGCATAGGATCTGAGTGCTCGTCCGGGTCATGAGAAGACCTTGGCTGTAAGATTAAGGAAAACCCTCAGGCGTTCTACAAATATGTGAAGAGTAAAAGGATGAGATACGAAGGAATAGGACCTATAAAATGTGACATGGGAAAGTTTGTATAGAACCGGTAGAAATAGCAGAGGTGCTCAAAGAATACTTTACCTCGGTATTCACGGTGGAAAAAGATCTTGGTGGTTGTTCTGCAGGCTTGCGGCCAACTTAAAAGCTTGAGTATGTGGACATTAAGAAAGAAGATGTGTTGGAGCTTTTGAATAGCATCAAGACAGATAAGTCGCTGGGACCGGACGGGATGTACCCCAGGTTACTGTGGGAGGTGAGGGAGGAGATTGCAGAGCCCCTGGCAATGATCTTTGTGTCATCAATGGAGACTGGAGAGGTTCCGGAGGATTGTGGATGTGGTTCCTTTATTCAAGAAAGGGAATAGAGATAGCCCAGGAAATTATTGACTGGTGAGTCTAACCTCAGTGGTTGGTAAGTTGATGGAAAAGATCCTGAGAGACAGGATTTATGAACATTTAGAGAAGTATAGCATGATCAAAAGTAGTCAGCACGGCTTTGTTAAAGGCAGATCGTGTCTTACAAGCCTGGTTGAGTTTTTTGAAAATGTGACTAAACACTTTGATGAAGAAATAGCGGTGGATGTAGTTTATATGGGCTTCAGCAAGGCATTCAATACGGTCCCCCATGCAAGGCTTACTGAGAAAGTGAGGGGGCATGGGATCCAAGAGGACGTTGCCTTGTGGATCCTGAACTGGCTTGCCCGCAGAAGGTAGAGAGTGGTTGTAGATGGGTCTTTTTCTGCATGGAGGTCGGTCACCAGTGGAGTGCCCCAGGGATCTGTTCTGGGTCCCTTGCTGTTTGTGATTTTTATAAATGACCTGGATGAGGAAGTGGAGGGATGGGTTAGAAGATCATAGATCATAGAACCCTACAGTGCAGAGAGAGGCCCTTTGGCGCATTGAGTCTGCACCGAACACAATCCCACCAGGCCCTACCCCCATACCTCTCACAGTTGCTAAGTTTGCTGATGACACGAAGGTCATAAGAACATAAGAAATAGGAGCAGGAGTAGGCCATCTGGCCCTTCGAGCCTGCCCCGCCATTCAATAAGATCATGGCTGATCTGTCGTGGCTCAGTTCCACATTCCCGCCCTCTCCCCATAACCCTTAATCCCCTCTCTTATCAAAAACCCATCAACCCTCTTCTTAAAAATATTTAGCGAGGTAGCCTCCACCACTTCAACAGGTCAGAGGTGTCGTGGATAGTTTGGAGGGATGTCAGAAGTTGCAGCGTGATATAGATAGGATGCAAGACTGGGCGGAGAAGTGGCAGATGGACTTCAACGCAGATAAGTGTGTGGTGGTACATTTTGGCAGGTCACATGGGATGAAGGAATATAATATTAAGGGTAAGACTCTTAGCAGTGTGGAAGATCAGAAGGAACTTGGGGTCGGGGTTCATAGGACTCTCAATTCAGCCTCGCAGGTAGAGGATGTGGTTAAGAAGGCATATGGTGTACCGGCCTTCATCAATTGAGGAATTGAGTTTAGGAGTCGGGAGATAATGCTGCAGCTGTATAAGACCCTGGTCAGACCCCACTTGGAGTACTGTGCTCAGTTCTGGTCGTTCATTCTTCAGGAAGGATGTGGGAGCCATTGAAAGGGTGCAGAGGAGATTTACAAGGATGTTGCCTGGGTTGGGTGGCATGCCTTATGAGGACAGGCTGAGGGAGCTCGGTCTTTTCTTAGAGAGACAAAGGATGAGAGGAGACCTGATAGAGGTGTATAAGATAATGAGGGGTATTAATCAGGTGGATTCTCAGAGGCTTTTCCCCAGGGCTGAAATGACTGCCACAAGAGGACACAGGTTTAAGGTACTAGGGAGTAGGTACAGAGGAGATGTCAGGGGTAAGTTTTTCACTCAGAGGGTGGTAGGTGAGTGGAATCAGCTGTCATCGGTGGTGGAGGAGGCAAATTCGTTAGGGTCTTTTAACAGACTTCTGAATGAGTACATGGGACTTAATAGGATTGAGGGTTTTAGGTAAGCCTAGTAGGTAGGGATATGATCAGCGCAACTTGCGGTAGATAGAGGGGAACCAGTGGATGTGGTGTTTTTAGATTTCCAAAACGCGTTTGATAAGGTGCCTCACAAAAGGTTGCTGCAGAAGGTTAGGGTGCATGGAGTTGGGGGTAAGATGTTAGCGTGGATAGAGGATTGGCTGTCTAATAGGAAGCAGAGAGTTGGAATAAGAACATAAGAACTAGGAGCAGGAGTAGGCCATTTGGCCCTTCAAGCCTGCCCCGCCATTCAATAAGATCATGGCTGATCTGTCGTGGCTCAGTTCCACATTCCCGCCCTCTCCCCATAACCCTTAATCCCCTCGCTTATCAAAAACCCATCAACCCGTGTCTTAAAAATATTTAGCGAGGCAGCCTCCACCACTTCAACGGGCAGAGAATTCCAGAGATTCACCACCCTTTGAGTGAAGAAGTTCCTCCTTAACTCAGTTCTAAACCACCCCCGCTTTATCTTGAGGCTGTGCCCCCTAGTCCTACTGTCCTTTCTGAGCAGGAAGAGTCTCTCCACCTCTATCCTATCCATCCCATTCATCATCTTATATGTCTCAATGAGATCTCCCCTCATTCTTCTAAACTCTAACGAGTACAAGCCTAGTTTATTCAGCCTCTCCTCATAGCTCAACCCCCTCAACTCCGGTATCAGCCTAGTAAACCTCCTCTGCACTCCCTCCAAGGCCAAAATATCCTTGCGTAAGTGCGGCGACCAAAACTGCACTCAGTACTCCAGCTGCGGCCTCACCAATGCCCTATACAGCTGCAGCAAGACCTCCCTACTTTTATATTCAATCCCCCTCGCTATGAAGGCCAGCATCCCATCAGCCTTCCTGACCACCTGCTGCACCTGCAGGCTGGGTTTTTGTGACTCATGCACAAGGACGCCAAGGTCCCTCCGCACCGTCACCTGCTGCAGTTTTTCGCCACGTAAGTAATAGTCCTTCCTACCATTATTCCTACCAAAGTGGACCACCTCGCACTTGCCAACATTAAATTCCATTTGCCAGTTCCTGGTCCATTCGCCCAGCCTATCTAGATCCTTCTGCAGACTCTCCACACCCTCCGCGCAATTTGCCGTTCCACCAATCTTGGTGTCATCAGCAAATTTCGACACCATACACTCGGTTCCCTCCTCCAGATCATCTATATAAATGGTAAATAGCTGAGGCCCCAGCACCGACCCCTGAGGCACTCCACTAGTCACCAACCGCCAATCCGAATAGCACCCATTAACCCCCACTCTCTGCCTCCTATTTGACAACCAGTCCTCTATCCACGCTAACACCCTACCCCCAACTCCATGCCCCCTTACCTTCTGCAATAACCTCTTGTGAGGTACCTTGTCAAACGCCTTCTGAAAATCAAGAAAGACCACGTCCACCGACTCTCCTCTATCCACCTCCCTGGACACATCCTCATAGAACTCCAATAAATTCATCAGACACGACTTCCCCTTAACGAAACCGTGCTGCGTCTGCTCTATCAAGCAATTCCCCTCAAGATGCCTCGCTATTTCCTCCTTGATGACGGATTCTAACATTTTACCTACAACAGACGTTAAACTAACCTCAATGGGTGTTATTCTGGTTGGCAGTTGGTGACTAGTGGAGTGCCGCAGGGATCGGTGCTGGGGCCTCAACTGTTTACCATTTACACAGATGATCTGGAGGAGGGGGCTGAGTGTAGGGTGACAAAATTTGCTGACGACACGAAGATGAGTGGAAAAGCAAATTGCGTGGAGGGTGTGGAAAGTCTGCAGAGAGATCTGGATAGGCTGAGCGAGTAGGCGAGGACCTGGCTGAGTATAATGTTAGCAAGTGTGAAGTTATCCACTTTGGCAGAAATAATAGTAGGAGGGATTATTATTTAAAAGGCGAAAAGCTGCAGCATGCTACGGTGCAGAGGGACCTGGGGGTCCTTGTGCACGAATCACAAAAACCTAGTCTGCAGGTGCAGCAGGTGATCAAGAAGGCGAATGGAATGTTGGCCTTTATAGCGAGGGGGATAGAATATAAAAGTAGGGAGGTCTTGCTGCAACTGTACAGGGTACTGGTGAGGCCACAGCTGGAGTACTGTGTGCAGTTTTGGTCGCCGCACTTGCGGAAGTATATATTGACCTTGGAGGGAGTGCAGAGGAGGTTCACTAGGCTGATACCGGAGATGAGGGGGTTGGACTATGAAGAGAGACTGAATAGACTGGGTCTGTACTCTTTGGAGTTTAGAAGGCTGAGGGGGGGAATCTTATAGAGACACATAAGATAATGAAGGGGACAGATAGGGTAGAGGTAGAGAGATTCTTCCCGCTTTGAAAGTTTAGCAGGACTAGAGGGCACAGCCTCAAGATAAGGGGGGTGCAGTTTAGATCAGAGTTGAGGAGGAACTTCTTCACTCAAAGGGTGGTGAATCTCTGGAATTCTCTGCCCGTTGGAGTGGTGGAGGCTACCTCGCTGAATATATTTAAGTCACGGGTAGGTAGGTTTCTGATAGAC
The DNA here is from genome assembly GCF_965287045.1 of Carcharhinus amblyrhynchos. Classification (NCBI taxonomy): domain Eukaryota; kingdom Metazoa; phylum Chordata; class Chondrichthyes; order Carcharhiniformes; family Carcharhinidae; genus Carcharhinus; species Carcharhinus amblyrhynchos. The sequence goes on from NC_137327.1 coordinate 139,828,467, forward strand.
AAGGGAATTAAAGGTTATGGGGAAAAAGCGGGAAAGTGGAACTGATCCACTTCAGATCAGCCATGATCTTATTGAATGGCGGGGCAGGCTCGAAGGGCTAGATGGCCTACTCCTGCTCCTATTTCTTATGTTCTTAAGTTCTTAACTTGTGGGCCGAAGGGCCTGTTTGTGGTGTAATTTTTCTATGATTCTACCTGATCTGGGCCAGTCTAAAAAAGCATTTATATAAACTACAAACAGGAAGGGCCTCAACACTGATCCTTGCAGGACCCCCTGGACACAATCCTCCTGTCCAAAAAACGCCCCTCGACCATCAGCATCTTGCTTCTTGCCAAACTTCCTTGGGTCCCATGGGCTCTTACCTTCGCTTTCAGTCTCCCACTTGGGAACTTTTCCAAAGCCTTCTAAGTATTATTGAAATTCCACTCAAATTCCATTCTCAAGTTTGCTGATGCCACCACAATAGTGGGTCAGTTCTTAAAAAATGATGAATCATAGAATCATAGAACTCTACAGTGCAGAAAGAGGCCCTCTGACCCATCGAGTCTGCACCGAACATAATCCCACCCTAGGCCCTACCCCCATATGCCTATGTATTGTACCCACTAATCCTTCTAACCTAATCATCCCAGGACACTAAGGGGCAATTTCTTAGCATGACCAATCAACCTAACCTGCACATCTTCGGACTGTGGGAGGAAATCGGAGTAGCCGGAAGAAACTCACACAGACACAAGGAGAATGTGCAAACTCCACACAGACACGACCCGAGCCGGGAATCGAACCCAGAACCCTGGAGCCGTGAAGCAGCAGTGCTAACCACTGTGCTACCATGCCACCCACCACTGTGCTACCATGCCGCCCATGAGACAGAGCACAGAAAAGAGACAGAGAATCTTGTGAAATAGTGCAATAATCTCTCCTTCAATGTCAGTGAAATGAAGGAGATAGTCATCAACTTCAGGAAGCGTAATGGAGATATGCCCCTGTCTATATTAATGAGAATGAAGTGGAAATGAGTGCTTCAAGTTTCTGGATATCCAAATCACCAACAACCTGTCCTGGTCCCCCATGCTGATACTATAGTTAAGAAAGCCCACCAAAGCCTCTACTTTCCTTAGGAGGCTAAGGAAATTTGGCATGTCCACTGCGACTCTCACCAATTTTGACAGATGCGCCATCGAGAGCGTCCTTTACAGATGTACCACAGCTTGGTATGGCTCCTGTTCTGACCAAGGCCACTACAAGAATCTACAAAAGGTTGTGAATGTAGCTCAGTCCGTCACACAAATCAGCCTCTCATCCATCGACTCTGTCTACACTTTTTGTTGCCTCGGCAAAGCAGCCAGCATAATCAAGCACCATATATGCCCCGGATAGTCTCTCTTCCACCTTCTTCCATCGGGAAAAAAATACAAAAGTCTGAGGTCACGTACCAACCGATTCAAGAACAGCTTCTTCCCTGCTGCCATCGAAACTGTGAGGCACTTTGTTATCTGCCAGTTTCAGAGTGCAGAGCAGGGCAAAGGAACTTCCACACCAATGTTCTCACTTAGATCAGCTCGAATGTGGTACACAACATTCTAATGGTATTTTTTTCTGGCAATATAAATCTGCATTTAAAAACAGTGGTAGCAGGAAGCTTGACAAAAATCACAACCAGCTCAGGCTATTAGTCAAATTGCAAGAATGTAATTTGAATGAAAAGCCAGCATAATTAAGGGCTCTTAAAGGCATCAAATTTGGTTCTAAAGACTGGAGGTGCTTCTTACTTAGATGAAGGCGAGACAGTTTAGTTCCATAGAAGGGATAAAACTTGACAGGACATGAGTCAACTAGCAGAAATGTAACAAGACATCCTTATACACTACAATCCACAAGTACCAACATTCCTTCACTACCAAATCTAAATGTAAAAGGTTATTAGTGTGACAATCAATTGCAGGGTTCTCCATCACAAGTTACTGTAGTCTCCTCACTGCTGACTTCCATTGCAGGACCTGTACAACTGGTGTGTTTGCAACACTCCAAATTCTGCTGTCCAGAAAAGGCCATTTTGGTCAGAATTCAAACAATCTTTCCTTACCTTCAGGGAGTCGGTATATCTAAGAATTGAAAAGAGTTGTATAATAGTTTGGCACATATTAGGTGAATACAGCATTGCCCAGATGGTGATAAACAATGACAGCTCCTAGTTATGAATATACAAAATAGAAGTAGACTATTCAGCCCCTCGCACCTGCTCCAACATTCAATAAGATCATAGCTGATCTGTTTCTAATTCCAGTCTAATCTTAATAACCTTTGGTTCCCTTGCAGATCAAAAGATTAGCTACATCTTCCTCAAGATATTCAATGACCCTGCCTCCAGTGCCTCATAGAACATAGAACAGTACAGGCCCTTCTACCCTCAATGTTGTGCCGAGCTTTGTCCGAAACCAAGATCAAGCTATCCCACTCCCTATCATTCTGGAGTGCTCCATGTGCCTATCCAATAACCACTTGAAAGTTCCTAAAGTGTCCAACTCTACTCTCACAGCAGGCAGTCCATTCCACACCCCAACCACTCGCTGAGTAAAGATCCTACTCGGACATCCCTCCTATATCTCCCATTATGAACCTTATAGTTATGCCCCCTAGTAACAGCTACATCCACCCAAGGAAATAGTCTCTGAGCGTCCACTCTATCAATCCCCTTCATCATCTAATAAACCTCTATTAAGTCGCTTCTCATCCTCGTCCGCTCCAAAGAGAAAAGCCCCAGCTCCCTCAACCCTTCCTCATAAGACCTACCCTCCAAACCAGGCAGCATCCTGGTAAATCTCCTCTGCACTCTCTCCAATGCTTCCACATCTTTCTTTTAGTGAGGTGACCAGAACTGAACACAATATTCCAAATGTGGTCTCACCAAGTTCCTGTACAGTTGCAGCATAACCCCACAGCTCTTAAACTCTAACCCTCTGTTAATAAACGCTAACACACTATGGGACTTCTTCACTGCTCTATCCACTCGAGTGGCAACCTTCGGAGATCTGTGGATATGAACCCCAAGATCTCTCTGTTCCTCTACATTACTCAGAATCCTGCCTTGGCTCTGTAATCCACATTCAAATTTGTCCTACCAAGATGAATCACCTCGCACTTATCTGGGTTAAACTCCATCTGCCACTTTTCGACCCAGCTCTGCATTCTATCAATGTCTCTTTGCAGCCTACAACAGCCTCCACCTCAACCGATACTCCACCAATCTTGGTGTCATCAGCAAATTTACTGACCCACCCTTCAGCCCCCTCCTCCAAGTCACTGATAAAAATCACAAACAGCAGAGGGCCCAGCACGTCTGAAAATTTTCCATCCACCGCCACCACCCTCTGTCTTCTATGAGATAGCCAGTTACTTATCCAATCTGACAAATTTCCTTCTATCCCACATCTCCTTACTTTCTTCAATGAGCCGACCATGGGGAACCTTATCAAACAACTCACTAAAATCCATGTATATGACATCAACTGCTCTACCTTCATCTAAATCATGAGGACATGATTTAAGGGTGAGGGGGGGAGAGATATAATTTGGATATGAGAGGAAGGTTCTTTACGCAGAGAGTTGTGGGGGTATGGAACGCGCTACCGAGTAGGGTGGTGGAGGCAGGAACATTGGACTCGTTTAAGGTTCAGTTAGATAGGCACATGAGTGAAACGAGGATGGAGGGTTATGGTAGGGGTTATTAAATAAGGGTTAGAACCTCGGGAGACACCGGAAAGGCAGGCTTGTGATTAACGTTTTTATCTTTTGTTCCGCAGGTGGAGGTCCACCTCGTTGTCAAACGAGGGGCATGCACACGGTGGGTCGTGCGTGGGCTGCTCTTGGAGGTTCCAGGAGTGGCCTAGTACTTCGTGTCGGTGTGTGTGCTTGATCCTGGACCGGTAGAAGGGCGCCGCAACAGCTCGGTGACTAGCACTGCTAGCTGTGCAGATACATGGATTTGGGCCTGTGTCTGTGGGAGTTTGTGCATTCTCCCTGTGGATGCGTGGGTTTCCTCCGGGCGCTCCGGTTTCCTCCCACACCCCAAAGATGTGCTCTTAGGCTGATTGGTTTTACCAAATTGACACTATTCTCCCCTGAATCTGGCTAAGTCAGGGGTTCTATTCGTAGACACGCAGGGTAGAATAGGTGTAGGGTGATGCGGCGGCGCGGGCTTGTTGGGCCGAAGGGCCTGTTTCCCATGCTGGGTTGTTCTTTGTTCTTTGTACACACTTAGCTCCTCCTCAAAGAATTCAATCAAATTTGTGAGGCAAGACTTACCCTTCACGAACCCGTGCTGACTATCCCGCATTAAGCTGCATCTTTCCAAATGGTCGTAAATCCTATTCCTCAGGATCTTTTCCATTAACTTACTGACCAGCAAAGTAAGACTAACTGGCCTATAACTACCAGAGTCATTCCTATTTCCTTTCTTGAGCAGAGGAACAACATTCGCCACTGTCCAGTCCTCTGGCACTATCCCCATGGACAGTGATCAAAGAGCAAAGCCAAAGCCTCTGCAGTCTCATCCCCTGCCTCCCAAAGAATCCTAGGATATATCCCATCTGGCCAAGAGGACTTATCGACCCTCAGGTTTTTCAAAATTGCTAATACATAGCTCCCCACGTTCAAGAAACTAGCAGGTGACCTCGCCGGATTGAAGGGGTGGCAATCAGGGTCCCCCAGGCGGTCTGGGCGGATGTGTGGTCCTCCTGGGCATAGGCACCCCGGCAGTGTCAGCCTCTGCCCACATCACTGCCCTAGAGACAAAGTGCCCATGCCAAGGGGCACTTTGGCACTGACCGTCAGGCATTGGGCAGTGCCAACGGGTTGCGGCCAGTTGTGGGCTGGGCCTAGGGGGTGATTGGTGGGGATGGGAGGTCCCACTGCCATTCTGCACGGGCACCAATCTGGGTTTGAGTAAGGCCAGCGACTGAGGCAGGCTGGGGTGGGAGGGGGGTCAGGGGTCTGCTGTGGTGGGAGAAGGGAAGAAGGGTGCGGGGGGGGGGGGCGGGGGTGGGATTCACCACTGCTGGGGTCTGGACTGTGCATCAGGGCACTCCGGGAAAACAATCATGATCGAGACCAGTTTTCTCGCCAATTCAGCACTTTTGGGAGAACTGTCTCCATCATTTCTGCATCCACTTTTTCAAAATCACTCAGGACCTCACATACTTCAATTAAGTCATTCCTCGCTCTTCTAGACTCCAGTGAAAACAAGCACAGCCTGTCCAACATTTCCTCAAAAAGACAATCATCTGATTTCAGGTAACAATCTAATAAACCTCCTCTGAGCGAACTGTGATACCTCTTTCTTATATGTGTGTACATAGTTTTTGTAGTTAATAAATATATACAGCTAATCTACTTAAGACTTCATAAAGACGTACCAAAAGTATTCAACACCCTAAAAAATGGTGGCAGCAATTGGAAAAACCCAAAACCTTGCAAAAAATAAAGAGAAAAACTGAAATCCCAAGGAGCATAAGAGAAATTCCATGAAGCCCTCTGACCTGAAGAAAAGCTCGAAGCAGAAACACAGAGGAAAATTGTTAGGGAAAATCTCCAAAGAAAGATTTGGAAGCTGAAAGCAGAAATGTAAAATTCCTCACTGAAATCCAGCTTCAATTCCCAGAGCACAGAGTCAGCAGACCAAGCAGGGGTGAGTTAAAACTTTAAAATTCCAAGATAAAACAAGTTCTGAGAATCTTTTAAATAGGTCAAATGTCAGAAATTACCATTTAAAAACTTTGCTGGAAATAACAGATTCTTGAGTCAATGCCTGAACATGTGGCGCCTGAGCTCAGTCCAAAAAAGGGTAAAATGAATGAATTAATTCAGAAAAATCATTACTAAACAATCAGCTTTGAAGACCTGCATAGGCCAGCATTCTGCCCATTCACACTCCAGAAGCATAATGCTGAAACGGAGAAGTCTGTGGCTAGTTGATCCAAATAGCCATTTTTTAATAATTTTAACATAAGTAGCATTGCAGTGGAAGCCTGTAAGAGTAGTTGGGCATGGACGAACCCTTTGTTTCCAAAGGGACAATAACACCAAAACTGAATTTCGGCACCTTCCTAAAACTGAACCTATGCTTCAAAATTTTTTAACCATGGATTAGAAATCCACTCTTCCAGATCAATTTGGACCTAACCAAGATGTAGATCAATCATTTGATTTGGAACTTGGAGAAAAAGATTTCTTAGATATATGATTCCTTCAGGTTTGAATAAAGACACAGAAGCTCAACACATTACTCGGTAGCAGATGACATTATTGTTGGACAGCAATGACTCATCTGCTAAATTTGAAGTACTAAAATCATTTGATGTTTATTTGAACATCAGTAACAAAATCATCGAAAGGGCTAAATTTAATAAACACATCCAGCAGTCAGGAGAACCTGTTGTCTCATTTACTAATAATGTGTACAGGATGGCTAAAGAGTGTGAATAAAAGATCTAAAATCTGTTATCAAGGTTAAATAGTCACAGAGACAGCAGATGATACACTCAGGCATGCTGCAATTGAAAATATCTAATCCTCAAAAGCACTATCCAGAAAGTTTGGCAGTCTGAACAGGACAGCATGGGTGTACTTTAAGAGGCAAAAGTAAACCATAGTACAAAGAGAACCCCACAATCCAATTAGTTGTCAGCACAGAAACAAGGACACTCCAGGTCAAACGAAGCAATTGACCCATACAGCAACTATGCCAGTGTTGTGGACATCAAGGTCCTGCAATTTCACTAACACTTTCAGCACAACAGAATGGTCCCTTTGGCAAACTGTGCAAGGCCAAGACATCTCAACACACAAAGTACCCAAAGATGATTCAGAAGGTCGAGACTGCACACCAAGGCAACAGAAAGCCACGCTTATTACATATTGTCAAAGATCCTGGATTTCACTTTGGAATGAGACACAAGAGTCAGTGTTATGACCCTGGCGCACAAAGTGCCGTGGCTGAGAGACATCTGGCTTCAAACAGCGGATGTACCACTCTATGGGCGGAGAGAAATCTGACTTCCGGTAATAGGCATGATTCTGGAACTACTCTGGAACAATGGAAAACAAATCTTCTCACTAATTTACATCATCTGTAACCCAGTCTTTTTCGGGCTTGATAAGAGACGCTTGTGCAGCCCTGAATCTCCTCAATGCGGTAGATGTCAAGACCACCAATGCTGCAAATTATACAGATCTACAAGTTCCCGAGAGCTTAAACAAGAGAGAGTATCCTGAGCATGCTCGTCCACCTTGCATGTAACAGGATGGAACCACAATCACCTGTCAGCACAACAGCCAAATCAACATTTTGATTTGATTTATTATTGTCACATGTATTAGCTTATAGTATTGTTTCTTGCACACAATGCAGACAAAGCACACTGTTTCATACAGTACACAGGGGAGAAGGAAAGGGTGCAGGTTGTAGTGTTACAGTCATAGCTAGGATGTAGAGAAAGATCAACTTAGTGCGAGCTAGGTTCATTCAAAAATCTGATGGCAGCAGGGAAAAAGCTGTTCTTGAGTCGGTCGGTATGTGACCTCAGGCTTTTGCGTCTTTTTCCTGGCAGAAGAAGGTGGAAGAGAGAATGTCCAGGGTGCATGGGGTCCTTGATTATACTCACTATGCCTCTCGCGAATATGTCCACTTATTTCCAAGTGGAAGTAAATCCTGTCTCAAAAAATGCGTTCCAATCATTTCCCTACCACTGATATAAGGCTCACCGACCTGTAATCACCTGGATTATCTTTGCAACCCTTCTTAAACAAAGGAACAACTTTGGTTATTCTCCAGTCCTCTGGGATCTCCCCTGTAGCCAATGAGGATACAAAGATTTCTCTCAAGGCCCAGCAATTTCCTCCCTTGCCCCTCTCAGTATTCTAGACTATATCCCATTAGGGCCTAGGGACTTGTCAACCTTAATGCTTTTTAAGGCCCCTAATATCTCCTCCTTTTTGATCTCAACATGACTCAAACCATCTAGTCAGAACATAAGAGCATAAGAAGTAGGTGCAGGAGTAGGCCATCTAGCCCTTCGAGCCTGCCCCACCATTCAATAAGATCATGGCTGATCTGAAGTGGCTCAGTTCCACTTTCCTGCTTTCTCCCCATAACCCTTAATTCCCTTGCCTACCAAAAACCTAGCTACCCGTGTCTTAAATATATTTAGCGAGGTAACCTCCGCCACTTCAATGGGCAGAGAATTCCAGAGATTCACCACCCTTTGAGTGAAGAAGTTCCTCCTCAACTCCGTTCTAAACTGCAGCCCCCCCCACCTTATCTTGAGGCTGTGCCCTCTAGTCCTGCTATCCTTTCTGAGCAGGAAGAGTCTCTCGACCTCTACCCTATCCATCCCCTTCATTATCCTATACTTCTCTATAAGATCCCCCTCATCCTTCTAAACTCCAACGAGTACAGACCCAGTCTATTTAGTCTCTCTTCATAGTCCAACCCCCTCATCTCCAGTATCAGCCTAGTGATCTCCTAGTATCAGCCTATCTACACACCCTTTGCCAGACACATCACTCATCAAGTCCCTACCTTTGGTGAATACTGATGCAAAGTACTCATTTAATACCGCACCAATTTCCTCCAGCTCCACAGATTCCCTCCCCTGACCTTGAGTGGGCCAATCCTCTCCCTCTTTTTTATACATATATAAAAAGATTTGGGATTTTCCTTAATCCTGCTGGCCTCACAATTTTATTTTCCTCCCTATCTTTGTGCATTCAGTAAATGTAGAATACATACTTTGGTCCCTTCATCCAAATGATTTATATAGAATCACAGAAACCCTTCAATGCAGAAGGAGGCCATTCAGCCCATCAAGCCCGCACCAACTCTCTGACAGAGCATCTTACCCAGGCCTTATCCCCATAACCTCACAATTGTAAAATGTTGAGGCCAGAGCACTGTTCCTTCTGTCAAACAACTTGACACATGCTGCCAATCAGAAAATGACTCATTTCTGTCTACTTTGTGTTTTCTAATAGCCAGTCAAAATTCTATCCATGCTGATATGTTATCCCATACTGAATTCCAATTCCATCCTCCCATCCATTGACTCTGTCTATACTTCCCACTGCCTCAACAAAGCAGCCAGCATAATTAAGGACCCCACGCACCCTGGATATTCTCTCTTCTATCTTCTTCCTTTGGGAAAAAGATACAAAAGTCAGAGGTCACTTACCAATGGATTCAAGAACAGCTTCTTCCCTGCTGCTATCAGACTTTTGAATGGACTTATCTTGCATTAAGTTGATCTTTCTCTACACCCTAACTATGACTGTAACACTACATTCTGCACCCCCTCCTTTCCTTCTCTATGAACGGTATGTTTTGTGTGTATAGCACGCAAGAAACAATACTTTTCACTGTATGTTAATATATGTGACAACAATAATAAATCAAATCAAATATTTTTTGTAATAATCTTTAAGGTACCTTATCAAATGCCAAAGAAAGATAGAATTTTCCCCACCATGCTGAATTATTTAGAGAACCTGAGCAAGAAATGTGAATCAACTTTCCAAATCCAGCTCCATACCAACCCGTGCAAAGTACCATCCCCAACTCAATGTGCCTTCCCTCTGTTTAGGACCAAGTTACATTCATCCACCAACCAGCCTCACGAACCTCAGTTCGCAAGGGACAAATTTAAAATCCCAACCTCATGTTTGAATTATTATTTTTGTAACTGTCTCCAGCACTATCGACCAAAACACTTCCTTTGATGAAAACTACTTGCACATGCCCTCCCACCAGAAGCTGCACTTTCAAGCAGGCCAGCCCAAATGCTCCTTGATAAAGGATTTCATAACTCAGCATTTAGAAGGCAGTGGTTTACATAAAAATATAAGAAATAGGAGCAGGAGTAGGCCATCTAGCCCCTTAAGCCTGCTCTGCCATTCAATTAGATCATGGCTGATCTGATAGTGGGCTCAGTTCCACTTACCCGCCCGCTCCCCATAACCCTTAATTCCCTTATTAGTTTAATCAGACGAAGCCTGGATTTACAAAGGGAAAAATCATGTTTGAAGAATCTATTGGAATTCTTTGAGAATGTAATTAGTAGAGTTGACCGAGGAGAACCAGCGGATGAGGTTTATTTAGACTTGCGACAAGGTTTCACATAACGAGCTACTATGTAAAGCTAAAGCACATGGGATTGCAGGTAAATATCTTGAGATGGATAGAAAGCTGGTTAGCAGATAGGAAGCAAAGAGTTGGCATAAATGGGTCTTGTTCTAATTGGCAGTCAGTGACTAGTGGGGTAGTGGGGTTCTGCAGGGATAAATGTGAGTTATTGGCAACAACAATAGGAAAACGGATTATTACTTGACTGGGTGTAAACTTAGAGAAGTAGATACTCAGTGACATCTTGGTGTCCTCATGCATCAGTCACTGAAAATAAGCACGCAGGTACAGCAGGCAGTAAAGAAGGCAAATGGTATGTTGGCTTCATAGCGAGATGATTTGAGTACAGGAATAGGGATGTTTTACTGCAATTCTATAGGGAGTTGGTGAGGCCACACCTGCAGTACTGTGTGCAGTTTTGGTGTTCTTATCTGAGGAAGGATGTCTTTGCTATAGAGGGAGTACAGCGAAGGTTTACCAGGCTAATTCCTGGGACGGCAGGCCTGGCATAGGAGAGTCTAAATTGGTTAGAATTATATTCACTAGAGTTTAGAAGAGTGAGAGGGGATCACATAGAAACTTATAAAATTCCAACAGGGTTAGACAGGGTAGATTCAGGAAAAATGTTCCCAACGGTGGGGGGACTCCAGAACTAGGGGTAAAGTTTGAGGATGAGGTAAATATTTTAGAACTGAGGTGAGAAGAAATTTCTTCACCTGGTGGGTGGTGAATGTGTGGAATTCACTACCGCAGAATGTAGTTGAGGCCAAAACATTGCCTGATTTCAAGAAACAATTAGATATAGCTCTCCAGGCTAAAGGATCAAAGGATATAGGGAGGGAAGGGGGGAAACCAGGACATTGAATTCAACGATTAGCCATGCTCAAAATGAAAAGCTCGAAGGGCCAAACAGCCCACTCCTGCTTCTGGTTTCTCTGTTTACCTTCCTAAACCCCCAAACCTCTCAACTCTGCTACACCTAAACACCCTCTGTCCCAAGCCCCTTCACCATTAACCCCTTTGTCTACTCAGCCCTGAATACCTCCAGATCCTCTGCTCTAAGCTCAGCCACCCTAAACTTCCTTTACATTTCTGCAATACCCTCCCAAAACCCTCCACCCTCAAACCCCTTCCACATCACTCATTCAAAACCAATCTTAAACCCACTGCTATGACAAAACTATGAGTAACTCACTCTCTTTGGGGCTCAGCTTTCATTTTGCAGTCAATTATTTGAAGCACTTCACAGAATCGTCCTCCAGTGAAATACATGAAACTATATTCAAGCAGATTGGTGCTGCATAACAATACAGCAATTTGGCAGTTCTGACATCACAAACAACATATGATGCACTGCTCGTTACAAACATCAGATGCAAAAGTTCAAAAACTGCCTTAAAATCACACATTATTCTTAACTACACTTGACATGAACTTTAAAACATCAAATGGATGAACTGAAAATGAAAGCAATGAAGATGGTCATCCCACAAACAATCATTTGCAGTATGCTCCCTCATACAGCACTGCAAAATATGGATTCATAGAATTATAAAGCGTTAAGAGGCCATTTGGCTCACTGAACCTGTGCAGTTCTACTACTTTTTCCCACAGCCCTGAAATTCTCTCTTTCAAATATTTATATAATTATCTTTTGACGTTCCTTTCGAATCTGCTTCCACTACATTCCAAATTATAACTCTCTGCAGAAAACAAAATTCTTTTTTTTTTAAAATTAAAATTTAATTTAACTTAAATTTGTTTAATCTCCTACCAGTCAAAAGTTTCTGCTCATTTACTTTATAAAAATCCTTTATGATTTTGGACACCTTTGCCAAATCTCCTTTTAATCTTCTCTGCCACAAGAATAATCCAGTTTATCCACATACTGCTCACTACCAAATACTAGCCAGAGAGTGAGAGGAGTGAAATAGTCCAAAATTCATCCACCCTCATGAATGATTTAGAGTAGCTAAGAGCAGTGGGCGAGAAGAGGATTGGGAAAGGTTTAAATGTCAACAAAGATTGACAAAAAAGTTGATAAAGGAGGGTAGAAGAAGCTATTGTGAGGGATGGTAGCGGTAGTGTAATTTTTGAGTCAAGCCATCTGGGGCGGAAACCATGACAGAACCGTTAGTGTAACCTGAGGGGTTAAACGCTAAGACCAGCAGATGATGAAACACGCAGAAAAAGAAGAAAAAAAACATGAGACTGGCAGGCGCCCGGGGTCTTCAGCATAGCCTAAAAGAGATTTACACCATATAAAATAAATGTGTAAGCAATTTACGGGACAATGAAAAAGAGTTAGCTGAATTGATGAGAGGTAAAACGATTTAAGCCTTAAAAGGGGTGATTGGATTAGAGTTAATGGGATGTCAACAAGGGAGGAGATCACTCAGTAAAGAGATTAAGGAGTGGTAACCAATAAAGAAAGGAGGGCTGTCCTATTGTTATCTAGGAAAAATGTATATAAACTATGATTGTGTAAAGCAAGGTGTGTGTACCCACGGGACGGCACCCTTTCTTGCAAGATCGAATAAACCGACAGTTAGCTGAACTCATCCGTGTATTTGATTCAAGGGGGGAATCATAAAGTGAGTATCTGACCGTTTCTCACAATTGGGGGCTCGTCCGGGATCTGGAATTATAACGGGGGTTTCCCTCGACTAGACCAAATCGATGGAATAAGACGCGTCTAGTGTATATTTACACGTAAAAACGTCGTTTTGGTCTGGGAGGAGGGGAATCTGAAACCACTCAGTTGAGATAATTCTGGACCCTGGAAATCACACGGATGACTTCTATACACTAGGACTGCTAGGACTGTGACTGAAATCTGTGAGGGGGTATACACATCATTGGAAGAAGTCGGACAACTCCGTGCACGGATCAAGGTAAGAAATTTCTCTCCCGGGAATTCGGCTGATTAAGGGTGAGAGTCATTTTCTTCCTTGACGACTTTATGGTTATGACAGTTTGATCTGAGGGCACATATAAATTAACTTGTGTCCAAGACGACAACTGAAGACTAACCATGGGAGGTAAACCGTCCAAGAGTAAGGATGGGAAACCGGGAAATAATAATGATGAAAAGGGAATACCCCCCGACAGTCCTCTGGGGATACAGTTAGAAAATTGGGATGGGGACCGAAAGACTAAGGACTTAAAAAAGAAGGTTATGATAAAATATTGTTGTTTTGTGTGGATGAAGGAACCAATCCGGAAACCATCTGTATTGTGGCCAAAATATGGATCGGATGAGGATTGGGTCTGTCAGATATTAAATTTATATGTTAATGGTAAACAACCCTTTAACCCCGAGGAAAGTAAGTACGCTGCCTGTTGGGTGGGCGCGATGAGTAGATCGCCACAGCCAGTCTCCCTGTATCCAATGATCCCACAGAGCAGACCGGGGCAATGGGACCCTCTTGACAACCTCCCGCCGCCACCCCCTCCTGTACCAAATGTACCCCCTGCATATCAACCAAATAATAATGGGGCCCAAGGGCCCCGAGGGGAAGATCTCATAAATCTTGAGAACGGCACAGGAGGCGGACCCCCAGTTGAGGGTCTGCGAAGGTCCGAGAGGTTGGTAATAAAACAGTCCCTGGAACAACAGCAGAATAATGGGGCTTCAGCGCCCGAGGTGGAAATGCATCCTCTCAGGGAGGTTCCCTTCGGACAAAGAGAGACAGGGTTCGTGGTGGTGCCTCTTAACTCGGCAGACATCCGACAACTTAGGAAGGAGTTGCCCCCTCTCCTAGAGGACCCTGTTGCGGTAGCGACACAACTTGACCAATTCCTGGGTCCAAGCATGTATACTTGGGGGGAACTCCGGGCCATAATGAGCATATTATTCAACTACGATGAAGGAGTTATGATCCGAAATAGGGCCATGGAAATTTGGGATAGGGATCACCAACAGCAAGAACAACTCAGGGGAGATCAAAAATACCCTCTTGAGGATCCAAATTGGAATCATAATACCCAGGAAGGGCGGACAAACATGTCGGATCTCCGGAATCTTATAATTCGGGGGATCCAGACATGCGTCCCCAAGCAGCAGAATGTGGCAAAAGCATTTGATATTAGGCAAGGAAAAGATGAATCACCCAGCACGTTCTTAGACAGACTGAGAGAGTCTGTCCGCAAATATTCAGGAATCGATCCTGATGATGAAATTGGAAAGGGAATGCTAAAAATTAATTTTGTAACGAAATCCTGGCCAGATATCCTGAGAAAACTACAAAAGATTGAGGATTGGAGTGGGAAGGACATGGTGGAATTATTGCGGGAGGCGCAGAAGGTCTTTGTTCAGAGAGAGGTTGTAAAGGAAAAGCAGAAGGCAAAGATGATGGTGGCAGCCGTTAGGGAAGTATGTAAGTCCACCGGGATAACGGATGAAGGATATACAGTAGGTAGGGGAAGGTCAAGGGGAGGTTGGAAGGAAAGGGGGGCCAGGAGGGGCCGAGGTAGAGGACGAGGAGAATTTTACGGTGGTGAGCGGCCCCGGGCGGCCGGGTGTTACCACTGTGGGAAACCGGGACACTTCAAAAGAGAGTGTCCTGAATTTAAGAAGGAACGAGAAGGGATTTATGAAATGGAATGTGAGGTTGATTAGAGGGGTCAGGGGAGAATCGGAAAAAGGACCTACCAAGAACCCCTGGTAAATTTAAAGGTGGGTCCACAAAAGGAAGATGTTACATTTTTAGTCGACACGGGCAGGCAGATCCTCAATCCCAATCTATCCTACAGGAGCCAAGTACCAGACTAAAATGTTGAACATATCAGGAGTAAAGGGAGGGGTATTTAGGGCGAAACTATTTGAACCACAGGTACTACAATGGGAGGAAGAGGAGCTTTTAGCAGAGCTCCTCCACCTCCCTCATCTCCCCTATGGTCTGTTGGGGCGGGACCTGATAATCCGCTTCGGGCTCCAAATAAATGTAGGGGACGACGAAGACCTGGTGGTAACTATGTCATACCTTAGCGAGGACCGACTCACGGGTATAGACTCTAGAGTATGGACGGCCAAGGGAAACAGAGGGCGACTCTCGATTCAGCCTGTAAAAATTGATCTTAAGCCCCAGAGCCCCTCTGTCAAGATACGTCAGTATCCTATTTCCCGGGAAGGGAGACAGGGCCTGAAAGAAGTGATGAAAGATCTGATAAGTGATGGGCTGGTGGAACCATGTATGTCGAGATATAACTCTCCCATTTTGCCAGTCCGAAAGTCCGACGGCAGTTACAGAATGGTCCAAGACTTGAGGGAAATCAATAAGATTGTACAGGTACGACACCCGGTGGTGCCGAACCCATACACTATACTAGGGCGGATACTCCCAGGACTTGAATGGTTCAGTGTAGTGGATTTAAAGGACGCCTTCTGGGCCTGCCCGTTGGACGAGGCCAGTAGAGACTTATTCGCCTTCGAGTGGGAGGACCCTGACATGGGCAGGAAGCAGCAATACTGCTGGACAGTGCTTCCCCAGGGGTTCACCGAATCGCCAAATTTGTTCGGTCAGATTTTAGAGCAGGTATTAGAGGGACTGATCCTTTCCCCAGCCCTAAAACTCATACAGTATGTGGATGACCTCCTGTTGTCCGGACCCACAGAAGCGGAGGTCGTAGCGGGAACAAATACCCTTCTGAATTATTTGGCAGGACAGGGACTAAGGGTGAGCCAGAAGAAGCTCCAATATGCAGAAAGAGAGGTTAAGTATCTGGGACACTTGATAAGCCAGGGACAGAAGAGAATAAGTCCGGAAAGGGTGAGGGGAATAGTTGAACTGGGACTCCCGGGAACTAAGAGAGAGCTACGAATGTTTTTGGGACTCTTAGGTTATTGCCGATTATGGATAGACGACTATGCCCCCCTAACCAAGGGTCTGTACCTAAAACTTGTAGAGGGGGCTCCTAACAAAATCCAGTGGGACGAGAAAGAGGAGGAACTAATTGAGACCCTGAAACAGAAATTGATGACCGCGCCAGTCTTGAGCTTGCCAGATTTCAGTAAGACATTCAGACTCTTTGTAAATGCCAAACAGGGAACCGCCCTCGGAGTTTTAACCCAAGATTGGGGGGGAAAAAGGAAGCCAGTGGCATTCTTATCAAAGATACTGGACCCAGTTTCCCGAGGCTGGCCAGAATGTGTCCAGGCGGTGGCTGCCACGGCCAAATTGGTGGAAGAAAGTAGGAAGCTGACATTTGGGGCACCCTTGACGGTCATTACCCCCC
This sequence comes from Carcharhinus amblyrhynchos, assembly GCF_965287045.1. Taxonomy (NCBI): domain Eukaryota; kingdom Metazoa; phylum Chordata; class Chondrichthyes; order Carcharhiniformes; family Carcharhinidae; genus Carcharhinus; species Carcharhinus amblyrhynchos. Next base: position 139,844,878 of record NC_137327.1, read on the forward strand.
ACCAGGTTAGGACCATTTTAAATCAGAGGGCTGGAAGATGGCTGACGGACTCAAGAATCTTGAAGTATGAGGCCATTTTGCTAGATCGGGACGATCTTAAGATAGAGGTCAATTCCTGTCAGAACCCAGCTGAATTCCTCTGGAAGGGGGAAGAAGGCGAGGGACTCGAACATTGCTGTTCGGACATAATAGATCTCCAGAGTAAGGTAAGGGAGGATCTAAGGGACTCCCCTCTTCACACTGGAAAGCGATGGTATATAGATGGATCCTCCCGGGTGGTAAACGGAAAAAGGCATAATGGATACGCGATCATTAGTGAAGCTGGCTGGAATTTGGTAGAAAGGGGGCGACTGCCTAATGTCTGGTCTGCCCAGACATGTGAATTATATGCTGTACACCGGGCTCTCAAGGGCTTAGAGGGATTGATAGGGACCATCTACACCGACTCCAAGTATGCGTTCGGGGTGGTACACACTTTTGGAAAAATTTGGAAGGAAAGGGGAATGATAAATAGTAGGGGAAAAGAATTGATACATGAGGAATTGGTTACTAAAATATTAAAAGACCTGCTGGGGCCACGGGAAATTGCTGTGGTCCATGTAAAAGGACACCAGAGAGACAATGGGATAGAGACAAAGGGGAACCAGTTGGCGGACGAACAAGCAAAATTGGCAGGGACGGAGGAGGAGATAGTGGACTGCTTGGTCTGGGTGCCCCAAGTGTCTGAAGTAATAGAAACACCAGCATTTAGCGAAAAGGAAGAAGCCGAGCTAAAATCACTTGGGGGTCAGAAAGATGAAAGAGGGAAATGGACATTACCCGATGGTCGACAACTATTAAACCGACCGATGACCAGAGACATAATTAGTCATCTCCATCGGGGAGGACACTGGGGGACACAGGCGATGTGCGATGCATTTCTGCGTCAGTACGCACATCCCGGTTTATACACTGTGGCTAAGCAAGTCACGAAAGATTGTGTAATTTGTCGGAAGATAAATAAAAAAGGACTGAGACAGAATACGAAGCAAGGAGGGAGAAGCCCAGCCTATAGGCCCTTCGAGTATATCCAAGTGGATTATACCGAACTCCCCCCCATAGGGCGCCTGAAATATCTTTTGGTAATAGTGGACCACTTGACAGGGTGGGTTGAGGCGTACCCAACCGCCATAGCCTCGGCGACACAGGTTAGCAAGGTCCTTCTCGAACAAATTATCCCACGATATGGACTCCCCCGGGCCATCGATTCAGACCAGGGGAGCCAGTTTACGTCCACTGTCCTACAGAACATAGTGCGGGCAGTGGGGGTAAGCTGGGATTTCCACACCCCTTGGCATCCCCCGTCCTCGGGCAAGGTGGAAAGAATGAATCAGACTATTAAAAAAACAGCTGACAAAACTCAGGACGGAGACCGGGTTGCCCTGGACCAAGTGCCTTCCCCTTGCCTTGCTGCAAATACGAACGCAGTCACGGCGGGACTTGGGGGTGTCCCCATACGAAATAATGTTCGGTCTCCCCTTTAATGGGCCAAAAGGGGAACTCCCCACATTCGAGTCCCGCGATGTATTTGTGCATAAATATGTTGAGGTCCTGGGGTCTGCTCTATCTCATTTACGCCAACAGGGACTCCTGGCACAGACACCACCTCTCGAGTTTGCGATACACATCATCAAGCCAGGGCATTGGGTCCTAATCAAGAACTGGAAACTCCGGACTTTAGAACCGATCTGGGATGGTCCCTACTTAGTACTTCTGACCACGGAAACGGCTATCCGCACGGCTGAGAAAGGCTGGACGCATTACACTCGAGTGAAAGGACCGGTGCCAGAACCAGCAGAAGAAGTGTCTACTCCTGGCCACCACACCGCGAAGAACTGATTGGACTTGATTTTTGATATGTTAATTTGGGCAATATACGGCAATAGCGGGATGTTACTAATAATATGTTTACTCTATGGGGGCATAGGTGTTGGGCAGGCGGCCCAAGTGTACTCCCTTACTATAATCCAATCACCCCAGGCACAGGTAATTGAGATCGACCTCTGTCGAATGGTACCCTGCAAAGACGACCTTACGGGGCAGAAGGGATACCAGGGGAGGGAAATAGAATTACTTGTCTTCGATAAGAACCCAAAGTGTACTAAAAATGAACAGGGGAAAGTAGAATCTTGTCAAGTAGGGGGGTTAAATGAAGACGTTAAGTTAAGGATTCGCGAGAAAGTATCACTGGTTCCACGGAAGATCTTTCCCAGAGACTGTAAGCTAAACCAATGTAACCCCCTCTACCTCACCATAAAAAAGTCAGACGACGGTGGGACGGAGGGCCTCGACGGACAAGTTTTTGGGGTCAAGATCAAGGAACACACAGGGAGGGTGGGGGCGGCCCTGTGTTGTGTGCGGGTTACAGTCAAAAATGCCGAAACCAGGAACTCCTCCGCCCCTAGCCGGGGAGTCTCGGGAGAAGTCAGGGTAGTGGAGGTAAAGGATTTAAGAGAGACCATTGAAATAGAAACGGGATTCAGGGAAGCGAACACCTGGATAGAATGGGTCAAATATACGGTACAAAGTGTCGGAAAAGGTAACTGTTATGCGTGCACCAGTAGCCGGCCAACTCCCCAGGTGGTCCCATTCCCGCTGGGATGGGATAAAGAACCAGCTGAAATGGAGTGTATGGTGAAACTGTATCAAAACAGAGAGGCTTGGGGAGACCCCACTTGTCGCTCCTTGAGCCTGACATTTCCCACAATCAAACTGAACAGGGCGTCTCAACCCCCCCGCTTTTTCCGGAGTAACGGGGATACATCACACCTGTATCACCCGGACTGGGGATGGATTGGACAGGGAAGTGGGAAGCTTCGATAGGTGTGGAACAGTTAAGGAAGTCAGCGACACCACCGAGGGAGGAAACTACTCCCAAATCCAGGTACCTAGAGCTGATCTATGGTGGTACTGTGGGGGGAGGACTTTGAGACCCATTTTACCTCAGAAATGGAAGGGCACTTGTGCACTTATCCAATTGGCCGTACCCTTTACCCTGGCATTCGAACATCAGGGACCCCGTGGAAAAGAACGAGGGAAAAGGAGCCTCCCGGGTTCTTTTGATGAACGAATATATCTGGACGCCATAGGGGTCCCTAGGGGGGTCCCCGATGAGTACAAAGCCAGGAGCCAGATAGCAGCAGGATTTGAATCCCCGTTCTGGTGGGTGACTGTCAACAAGAATGTAGATTGGATCAACTATATCTATTATAATCAACAGAGGTTTGTTAATTATACCCGAAATGCGATAAGCGGGATAGCGGAACAATTGGACGCAACCAGCAGAATGGCCTGGGAAAATAGGTTAGCCCTGGACATGATTCTAGCAGAGAAAGGGGGGGTATGCGTCATGATAGGAACTGAATGCTGCACCTTTATCCCAAATAACACAGCTCCCGATGGGTCAATTACCCGAGCCCTCGAAGGGCTAACGACCCTAGCTAATGAACTAGCTGAGAACAGACCTAGATCTCACTAGGTGGTTGGAAGCTTGGTTCGGCAAATGGAAAGGAGTAGTAATGTCCGTCCTTGTCTCTTTCATGGTAACGGCAGGGGTATTGGCCGCCCTAGGGTGTTGTATCATCCCTTGTGTTCGGGGGTTGGCTCAGCGGCTAATCGAAACAGCCCTGACTAGGGGGGATGTCCTGAATGGAAAAGTGATAAATATGAATTTAGAGACGGAAGAGAGGATAAGCCTCTTAGGCGATAAAACTCTGGATGAACAGGCCCTCGACCTGCTGGAACGCCTGGAACACCAGAAGAATGTCAAAAATTACAAAGCGTAAGAAAAACAGGGGGGATTGTGAGGGATGGTAGCGGTAGTGTAATTTTTGAGTCAAGCCATCTGGGGCGGAAACCATGACAGAACCGTTAGTGTAACCTGAGGGGTTAAACGCTAAGACCAGCAGATGATGAAACACGCAGAAAAAGAAGAAAAAAAACATGAGACTGGCAGGCGCCCGGGGTCTTCAGCATAGCCTAAAAGAGATTTACACCATATAAAATAAATGTGTAAGCAATTTACGGGACAATGAAAAAGAGTTAGCTGAATTGATGAGAGGTAAAACGATTTAAGCCTTAAAAGGGGTGATTGGATTAGAGTTAATGGGATGTCAACAAGGGAGGAGATCACTCAGTAAAGAGATTAAGGAGTGGTAACCAATAAAGAAAGGAGGGCTGTCCTATTGTTATCTAGGAAAAATGTATATAAACTATGATTGTGTAAAGCAAGGTGTGTGTACCCACGGGACGGCACCCTTTCTTGCAAGATCGAATAAACCGACAGTTAGCTGAACTCATCCGTGTATTTGATTCAAGGGGGGAATCATAAAGTGAGTATCTGACCGTTTCTCACACTATGAAGCTGGGCTAGCGCTTAATATAAAAAAGGATAGCAAGAGTTTTTATAAATATATAAAAAGGAAGAGGCTGGCTAGGGTGAACGTTGGTCCCTTAGCGGATGAGAAAGGGGACCTAGTGGTAGGGGATGGGGATATGGCTAAGGTCTTGAATAACTTTTTTGTTTCTGTCTTCACGGAGGAGGACGTGAATAATTTGCCGGGTGTTAGCGATGGAAAGGTGGTAGGACTGGAGGGTCTTAATGACATTACTGTTACTAGAGAGGTGGTGCGCGACAGACTGGAGGGGCTGATTGTGGACAAGTCCCCAGGACCGGATGGAATGCATCCGAGGGTTCTGAAAGAAATGGCGGAGGTGATAGTGGATGCCTTGGTGGTTATTTTCCAGACGTCGCTGGATTCCGGGGAAGTGCCGGAGGATTGGAAAACGGCTAATGTTACGCCGTTGTTTAAGAAGGGTGCCAGGCAAAAGGCGGGGAATTACAGGCCGGTTAGTTTAACGTCTGTGGTAGGTAAAATGTTAGAATCCGTCATTAAGGAGGAAATTGCGAGGCATCTTGAAGGGAATTGCTTGATAGGGCAGACGCAACACGGTTTCATTAAAGGGAAGTCGTGTCTGACAAATTTACTGGAGTTCTATGAGGATGTGTCTAGGGCGGTGGATAGAGGAGAGCCGGTGGATGTGGTCTTTCTGGATTTTCAGAAGGCGTTTGATAAGGTACCTCACAAGAGGTTACTGCAGAAGGTCAGAGGACATGGAGTTGGGGGTAGGGTGTTAGCGTGGATAGAGGATTGGTTGTCAAATAGGAGGCAGAGAGTGGGGGTCAATGGGTGCTATTCGGATTGGCGGTTGGTGACTAGTGGGGTGCCCCAGGGGTCGGTGCTGGGGCCTCAGCTATTTACCATTTATATAGATGATCTGGAGGAGGGAACCGAGTGTAGGGTGTCGAAATTTGCTGATGACACCAAGATTGGGGGAAAGGCAAATTGTGCGGAGGGTGTGGAGAGTCTGCAGAAGGATCTAGATAGGCTGGGCGAATGGGCCAGGAAATGGCAAATGGAATTTAATGTTGGCAAGTGTGAGGTGGTCCACTTTGGTAGGAAGAATGGTAGGAAGGACTATTACTTACGTGGCGAAAAACTGCAGCAGGCGACGGTGCAGAGGGACCTCGGGGTCCTTGTGCATGAGTCGCAAAAACCCAGCCTGCAAGTGCAGCAGGTGGTCAGGAAGGCGAATGGGATGCTGGCCTTCATAGCGAGGGGGATTGAATATAAAAGTAGGGAGGTCTTGCTGCAGCTGTATAGGGCATTGGTGAGGCCGCAGCTGGAGTACTGTGTGCAGTTTTGGGCGCCGCACCTGCGCAAGGATATTTTGGCCCTGGAGGGAGTGCAGAGGAGGTTTACTAGGCTGATACCGGAGTTGAGGGGGTTGAGCTATGAGGAGAGGCTGAATAAACTAGGCTTGTACTCGTTAGAGTTTAGAAGAATGAGGGGAGATCTCATTGAGACGTATAAGATGATGAATGGGATGGATAGGATAGAGGTGGAAAGACTCTTCCCGCTCAAAAAAGACAGTAGGACTAGGGGGCACAGCCTCAAGATAAAGGGGGGGCGGTTCAGAACGGAGTTGAGGAGGAACTTCTTCACTCAAAGGGTGGTGAATCTCTGGAATTCTCTGCCCGTTGAAGTGGTGGAGGCTGCCTCGCTAAATATTTTTAAGAAGCGGGTTGATGGGTTTTTGATAAGAGAGGGGATTAAGGGTTATGGGGAGAGGGCGGGAAAGTGGAACTGAGCCACGACAGATCAGCCATGATCTTATTGAATGGCGGGGCAGGCTCGAAGGGCCAGATGGCCTACTCCTGCTCCTATTTCTTATGTTCTTATGTTCTTATGAATGAACAAAGTATTGAATTAGGATGCAGTTTGAAAATGCTGAAAGACGTTAGGAGCATTGGCCCTACTAAGTTCTCCCTCAGTGTACCCGAACAGGCACTGGAGTGTGGCGACTAGGGGATTTTCACAGTAACTTCATTGCAGTGATAATGTAAACCTACTTGTGATGATAATGATAAAGTACATAGAACATTGAAAAACTAAAGCACAAACAGGCCCTTCGGCCCACAAGTTGCGCCGATCATATCCCTACCTACCAGGCTATAGAACAAAGTAGAAACTTATTTGTCACAAGTAAGGCTTACATTAACATTGCAATGAAGTTACAGAAGTTACTGTGAAATTCCCCTAGTTACCACACTCAGGCGCCTGTCGGGTCAATGCACCCTACCAGCACATCTTTCAGACTGTAGGAGGAAACCAGAGCACCCGGAGGAAACCTGCAGACACGAGGAGAACATGCAAACTCCACACAGTGATCCAAGCCAGGAATCGAACCTGGGTCCCTGGTGCTGTGAGGCAGAAATGCTAACCATTGGGCTATCATGCCGCCCTTTAAAACCTTAAAAATTAATTGAAACTAGAATGCTGAAACAAGACATGCTATTGAAGCTATTTGCCTTGCATGCAACAGAACAAAATTTGCTAGAATGTGAATAGTAAAAGGAACAACAATCTATACTGCATGGGGGAAGATGTTTGTCTGTCACACAAGTGAGTAATGTGGTATGAGAATTTCAGTGCTGTTATGATGCCGGGTATATAGGCTGTATGTCTCAATGGATGGCGAATCATATCAAACTGTGTGTTCCTTTGGCTGTACCCAACCAGTTTGCACTTACATAATGTCCAACATTAGATACAATTCCACAATTTGGACAACACCTACAGTACTTCAAGACTTTTGTGCTCTCTAATTTTGGCCTCTTGTGCATACCAAACGCTTCTTCAACATTGGCCACCTTGCCTTCAACAATCAGGGCACTATACTTTGGAATTCTTTTCCTGAACCTCTCCACCAATTAGTTCCTCCTTTAACCCCCTCTTTGAAGTTAACCTTGTCATTTGTTTCTACTTACTGTTATGTGAAGCAAGTTAATATCTTTAATAAACAAAAATTACAGGCTAGAAATTTTCAATTAACCTCCAGCATTTTGAGGGAAGAGTTTCAGATTTCCATTGGCCTGTGAACTCCCTGGAATGAACACCGAAGAAAGCAATGCCCTCCCTTGTTCTGAGTTCTCCCCACTAGAGTAATTGATAGTTGCACAAAGATCACGGTCAGTTAGCTTACTACCTATCCTTCTGTTGGTCATGATAAGTTCAAAAGCAGAGGGGAAGACAGGATCAGGGTATTGAATCTGATGATCAGCCATGATTACAATGAATGGCGGAGCAGGTTTGAAGGGCCAAAGGACCTACTCTTACTTCTATTTTCTATGTTTCTACGTAAAGCAAAAGTTAACTATCAGATCGAGAAAATAAGAAACATATTTCACAATCTCTAGAATAACAAAGAACGGTATAGCACAGGAACAGGCCCTTCGGCTGTCCAGGCCTGCACCGATCATGATGTCTGCCTAAACTAAAACCATGTGCACCTATAGAGTCCATATCCTTCCATTCCATGTATTGTCGAGTTGCCCCTTAAATGCCACTATCATACCAGCTCCCACCACCTCCCCGGATGGCATGTTCCAGACATTCACCATCGCCTGTGTAAAAAACCTGCCTCATACATCTCCTCTAAACTTTTCCCCATACACATTAAATCTATGCCCCCTAGTGCCTGACTCTTCTACTCTAGGAGAGAGCATCTGACTATCCACTCTGTCCTTGCCACTCATAATCTTGTGGACCTCTATCAGGTCGCCCCTCAACCTCCCTCACCATTGTGAGAACAAACCAAGTTTATCCAACCTCTCCTCATAGCTAACACCCTCCAAACCAGGCAACATGCTGGTAAACCTCTTCTATACCCTCTCCAAAGTATCCACAGTTTTCCAGTCGTGTGACAACCAGAATTGTACACAATATTCCAAATGAGGCCTATCTAAGGTTCTGTACAGCTGCAGCATGACCTGCCAATCTTTTCCAATAATTTCCCTATCACTGACATAAAGATCACCAGCCTATAATTTCCTGGATTATTCCTGGGACCTTTTTAAACAATGGACAACACTGGCTATTATTCAGTCTTCTGGAATTTCATCTGTAGCCAATGATGATACAAAGATTTCTGTCAAGGCCCCAGCAATTTCTGCCCTTGCCTCCCTCTGGGGTAGATCTCATCAGGCCCTGGGGACTTATCTACTTAAAGCTTTTTAAGATGCCCAACACCACCTACTTTTTGATATTGACATGACCCAGAATCCTTATCCACCAAGTCCTTCTCTTTGGTGAATATCAAAAAGTATTCATTTAGTATTTCGACCATTTTCTCTGGTTCCAAGCATAAGTTGCCTCCACTATCCTTGAGTGAACCAACCCTTTCCCTGGCTACCTTCTTGCTCTTTACATACTTACAAAATGCCTTAGGATTTTCCTTAATCCTCCTGTTTGCTAAGGACTTTTCCTGACCCCTTTTAGACCTCCTAACTCCTTCCTTAAGTTTCTTCCTACGTTCTTTATATTCCTCAAGAGCTTCACCTGTCCTAAGCCTTTTAGACCTTACAAATGCTTCCTTTTCCTTTTTGACAAGGCTCATAATATCCCTCAGTATCCAGGATTCCCAATACTTGCCACACTTATCCTTCATCTTCACAGGTACATGCCGGTCCTGGATTTCAATCAACTGATATTTGAAAGATTCCCATATGTCAGATGTTGATTTATCCTCAAACAGCTTCTCCCAATCTACCCTCTCCAGATCCTGCCTAATGTTGTTGTAGTTAGTCTTCCCCCAATTTAACACCTTTGCCCGATGACCACTCTTGTCCTTATCCACAAGCACCTTAAAACTTACGGAATTATGATCACTGTTCCCAAAATGCTCTCCTACTGAAACTTTGATCACCTGGCCGGACTCATTCCCCAATACCAGGCCTAATATGGCTCCTTCCCCAGTTGGCCTATTTACATTGTTTCAAGAAACCCTCCTGGACGCTCCTGACTTCATACCAACTGAATTATTTGAGGTGCAGTCACTGTTTAATGTGGGAAATGCAGCTGCCAATTTGTGCACAGAAAGAACCAACAAACAGGGATGTGATAATTAATGTTAGTGCAACTGGTTGAGGGATTGACATTGGTCTGGGGGAAAGGGGAGAAGCTCCCCCGCTCTTTTCCAATTGTCCTCCTGGACTCAGCAATGGAGTGGGATCTTGTTGTGCACCCGAGCTACTCTGTTTCCATAACGACAGCAGCAGGACCCGGGCCCTGGGCCTACCTCAGGCCGTTGATCATGGGCGCGCTGTTGGACCTCCTGAGGCCGCCGCCGTCGCTGGGAGCCGGGGGGAGCGACAGCTCCAGCTCCATCTTCTCCTGGGCCATGGGACAGAGGCTCAGCCGCTCATACCGACACCGGGGCTCCAGAGCTGGGGCACGACATGCCGACGAGCAACCAGCAGCCGCTTGGGCCTGACACACACACCTGCGGCCTGGGCCTCGGCCTCGCCCACATCCCCGGCCGAGAAACCACAGCAAAGGCCCGGCTCCGGTTCCCGCTCCAACCGCTCTGAAGCAGAGCCCGCCCTCCGCTGCCATTGACCAATCAGAAAGAGAGAGGAGCTGAGGGACAGTCTGGCTGGCCAATCAGAGAGAGCACCGTTGTCACAATAACCAATCAGAGTGCCAGCTGCTGACAGGCAGTCAGGTTGGCCAATGAGAAAGAGAAAACAGCTGAGCCACAGCAAAACTAACCAATAGAAGAGAGAGAAACTGGCAGCGTTCCAGAGTAACCAATCAGTGAGGCAAACACCAATCAACGGGGAAAACAGACCAATCGACTGTTGGAGTGAATAGCCAATCAGAGCAGGGTGGGCGGGTCTTCAGCCTTTCCCCGGGAACCAGGGTCAGCGCCCCCTGCGGCCAGGAGGAGTTGCTGCTTCGTTGGTGTGAGTGTGTTATGGCTGCAACGGGTTCACAAACCAGTCCCAACCTCCTCAATCCTGAGGGAGTGACTCAGTCTGTCCCAAAACCAAATCACTGAAGACAGTGTGACCCGGGGGGTGGTCACTGCAGCTCAGGGGGTGATGGCCCAGGGGGTGATGGCCGAGGGGCTGATGGCCCAGGGGGTGATGGCCCAGGGGGTAACGGCCCAGGGGGTGATGGACCAGGGGGTAACGGCCCAGGGGGTGATGGCCCAGGGGGTAACGGCCCAGGGGGTGACGGCCCAGGGGGTGACGGCCCAGGGGGTAACGGCCCAGGGGGTAACGGCCCAGGGGGTGATGGACCAGGGGGTAACGGCCCAGGGGGTGATGGACCAGGGGGTAACGGCCCAGGGGGTGATGGACCAGGGGGTAACGGCCCAGGGGGTGATGGACCAGGGGGTAACGGCCCAGGGGGTGATGGACCAGGGGGTAACGGCCCAGGGGGTAACGGCCCAGGGGGTAACGGCCCAGGGGGTGATGGACCAGGGGGTAACGGCCCAGGGGGTGATGGACCAGGGGGTGGTGGACCAGGGGGTGGTCACTGCAGCTCATTGAACACTGATCTATATTAATTCCATTTGTCAGCACCTGGCCTGTGGTCTTGTGGGCAAGTGTTTCAGATACTCATCTGAATGCTTCTTAAATGTTGTGAGGGTTTGCGCCTCCCACACCCTCTCAGGCAGTGAGTTCCAGATTCGTACCACCCTTGGGTGAAAAGATTTTCCTCAAATACCATTTAAATTTCCTGCTCCTTTACTTTTAATCTATGGCCTCTGGTTATTGATGCCTCTTCTTCCTATCTACCATATCTGTGACCCTCATAATTTTGTTCACCTCAATCAAATCGCAGGTAGAGGATGTGGTTAAGAAGGCATATGGTGTAGTGGCCTTCATCAATCGAGGAATTGAGTTTAGGAGTCGGGAGATAATGCTGCAGCTGTATAAGACCCTGGTCAGACCCCACTTGGAGTACTGTGCTCAGTTCTGGTCGCCTCATTACAGGAAGGATGTGGAAGCCATAGGAAGGGTGCAAAGGAGATTTACAAGGATGTTGTCTGGATTGGGAGGCATGCGTTATGAGGATAGGTTGAGGAAACTCGGTCTTTTCTCCTTGGAGAGACAAAGGATGAGGGTGACCTGATAGAGGTGTATAAGATGATGAGAGGTATTGATCGAGTGGATTCTCAGAGGCTTTTTCCAAGGGCTGAAATGGTCGCTACGAGAGGACACAGGTTTAAGGAGCTGGGGAGTAGGTACAGAGGAGATGTCAGGGGTAAGTTTTTCACTCAGAGGGTGGTGGGTGAGTGGAATCGGCTGCCGTCAGTGGTGGTGGAGGCAAATTCAATCGGGTCTTTTAAGAGACTTCTGGATGAGTACATGGGACTTAGTAAGATTGAGTGGAACTGATCCAGTTCAGATCAGCCATGATCTTATTGAATGGTGGGGCAGGCTCGAAGGTTAGATGGCCTACTCCTGCTCGTGTTTCTTATGTTCTTATAGGTAAGCCTAGTAGGTAGAGATATAATCGGCGCAACTTGTGGGCCAAAGGGCCTGTTTGTGCTGTAGTTTTTCCACGTTCTATGTTCAAAGTCCCCCCTCAGCCTTCTCTACTCTAAGGAAGACAACCCCAGCCTAACCAGCCTCTCTTCATAGCTGAACATTTCCAGCCCAGGCAACATCCTGATGAATCTCCTTTGCATCCTTTCTAATTTAATCACATTCTTCCTATAGTGTGGCGACCATACAGTACTCCAGCTGTGGCCCAAGAGCATTTTACACAGACCCAACATAACCTGCCTTCTCCTATATTCTGTACCTCAGCTAATAAAGTCAGGTAATAATGTCATCTGTGATGTTACTTCATAAGATGCCTCACAAAAGGTTGCTGCAGAAGGTTAGGGTGCATGGAATTGGGGGTAAAGTGTTAGCGTGGATAGAGGATTGGTTATCTAACAGGAAGCAGAGAGTTGGAATCAGTGGGTGTTTTTCTGGTTGGCTGTTGGTGACTAGTAGAGTGCCTCAAGGATCAATGAACAATTGGTCCTTTAGAGGATGAGAAAGGGGACCTAGTGGTAGGGGATGGGGATATGGCTAAGGTATTGAATAACTTTTTTGTTTCTGTCTTCACGGAGGAGGACGTGAATAATTTGCTGGGTGTTAGCGATGGAAAGGTGGTAGGACTGGAGGGTCTTAATGACATTACTGTTACTCGAGAGGCGGTGCTCGACAGACTGGAGGGGCTGATTGTGGACAAGTCCCCAGGACCGGATGGAATGCATCCGAGGGTTCTGAAAGAAATGGCGGAGGTGATAGTGGATGCCTTGGTGGTTATTTTCCAGACGTCGCTGGATTCCGGGGAAGTGCCGGATGATTGGAAAACGGCTAATGTTACGCCGTTGTTTAAGAAGGGTGCCAGGCAAAAGGCGGGGAATTATAAGCTGGTTAGTTTAACGTCTGTGGTAGGTAAAATGTTAGAATCCGTCATTAAGGAGGAAATTGCGAGGCACCTTGAAGGGAATTGCTTGATAGGGCAGACGCAGCACGGTTTCATTAAAGGGAAGTCGTGTCTGACAAATTTACTGGAGTTCTATGAGGATGATTTACAAGGATGTTGCGTGGACTGGGAGGCATGCCTTATGAAGTTAGGTTGAGGGAACTGGGTCTCTTTTCCCTGGAGAGACGTAGGTTGAGAGGCGACCTGATAGAGGTTTATAAAATGTTGAGAGGAATAGATAGGGTGGATTCTCAGAGGCTATTTCCCCGGGTTGAAATGGTCGCTACGAGAGGACACAGGTTTAAGGTGCGGGGAGGAAAGTACAGAAGTGATGTTAGGGGTAAGTTTTTCACTCAGAGGGTGGTGAGTGAATGGAATCGGCTGCCGTCAGTGGTGGTGGAGGCGAACTCGCTGGGGTCTTTTAAAAGACTTCTGGATGAGTATATGGGGTTTTATGGGATTGGGGGTTATAGATAGGTGTTGATGTGATCGGCGCAACTCGTGGGCCGAAGGGCCTGTTTGTGCTGTAGTGTTCTATGTGTCTAGGGCGGTGGATAGAGAGCCGGTGGATGTGGTCTTTCTTGATTTTCAGAAGGCGTTTGACAAAGTACCTCACAAGAGGTTATTGCAGAGGTCAAGGGACATGGAGTTGGGGGTAGGGTGTTAGCATGGATAGAGGATTGGTTGTCAAATAGGAGGCAGAGAGTGGGGGTCAACGGGTGCTATTCGGATTGGCGGACGGTGACTAGTGGAGTGCCCCAGGGGTCGGTGCTGGGGCCTCAGCTTTTTACCATTTATATAGATGATCTGGAGGAGGGAACCGAGTGTAGGGTGTCGAAATTTGCTGATGACACCAAGATTGGGGGAACGGCAAATTGCGCGGAGGGTGTGGAGAGTCTGCAGAAGGATCTAGATAGGCTGGGCGAATGGGCCAGGAAATGGCAAATGGAATTTAATGTTGGCAAGTGTGAGGTGGTCCACTTTGGTAGGAAGAATGGCAGGAAGGACTATTACTTACGGGGCGAAAAACTGCAGCAGGCGACGGTGCAGAGGGACCTCGGAGTCCTTGTGCATGAGTCGCAAAAACCCAGCTTGCAGGTGCAGCAGGTGGTCAGGAAGGCGAATGGGATGCTGGCCTTCATAGCGAGGGGGATTGAATATAAAAGTAGGGAGGTCTTGCTGCAGCTGTATAGGGCATTGGTGAGGCCGCAGCTGGAGTACTGTGTGCAGTTTTGGGCGCCGCACCTGCGCAAAGATATTTTGGCCTTGGAGGGAGTGCAGAGGAGGTTTACTAGGCTGATACCGGAGTTGAGGGGGTTGAGCTATGAGGACAGGCTGAATAAACTGGGCTTGTACTCGTTAGAGTTTAGAAGAATGAGGGGAGATCTCATTGAGACGTATAAGATGATGAATGGGATGGATAGGATAGAGGTGGAGAGACTCTTCCCGCTCAAAAAAGACAGTAGGACTAGGGGGCACAGCCTCAAGATAAAAGGGGGGCGGTTTAGAACAGAGTTGAGGAGGAACTTCTTCACTGAAAGGGTGGTGAATCTCTGGAATTCTCTGCCCGTTGAAGTGGTGGAGGCTGCCTCGCTAAATATTTTTAAGACGCGGGTTGATGGGTTTTTGATAGGCAAGGGGATTAAGGGTTATGGGGAGAGGGCAGGAAAGTGGAACTGAGCAGCGACAGATCAGCCATGATCTTATTGAATGGCGGGGCGGGCTCGAGGGGCTAGATGGCCTACTCCTGCTCCTATTTCTTATGTTCTTATGTATCTGTGTATGTAAAGAATGACTAGTGTAAGATTAGGGCCAGTCAAGGACAGTGGTGGGAAGTTGTGCATGGAGTCTGAAGAGATAGGAGAGGCGCTAAATGAATATTTTTTGTCAGTATTCACACAGGAAAAAGACAATGTTGTTGAGCAGGATACTGATATACAGGATATTAGACTAGATGGGATTGAAGTTCATAAGGAGGAGGTGTTAGCAATTCTGGAAAGTATGAAGATAGATAAGTCCCCTGGGTCTGATGGGATTTATCCTAGGATTCTCTGGGAGGCTAGGGAGGAGATTGCAGAGCCTTTGGCTTTGATCTTTAAGTTATCATTGTCTACAGGAATAGTGCCAGAAGACTGGAGGATAGCAAATTTTGTCCCCATGTTCCAGAAGGGGAGTAGACAGAACCCTGGTAATTATAGAGCCTTAATTCTCTTGTGGGCAAAGTTTTGGAAAGGATTATGAGAGATAGGATTTATAATCATCTAGAAAGGAATAATTTGATTAGGGATAGTCAGCACGGTTTTGTGAAGGGTAGGTTGTGCCTCAGAAATGTTATTGAGTTCTTTGAGAAGGTGACCAAAGAGGTGGATGAGGGTAAAGCAGTTGATGTGGTGTATATGGATTTGAGGAAAGTGTTTAGAACATAGAACATAGAACACTACAGCACAAACAGGCCCTTCGGCCCACGAGTTGCGCCGATCACATCAACACCTATCTATAACCCCCAATCCCATAAAACCCCATATACTCATCCAGAAGTCTTTTAAAAGACCCCAGCGAGTTCGCCTCCACCACCACTGACGGCAGCCGATTCCATTCACTCACCACCCTCTGAGTGAAAAACTTACCCCTAACATCACTTCTGTACTTTCCTCCCCGCACCTTAAATCTGTGTCCTCTCGTAGCGACCATTTCAACCCGGGGAAATAGCCTCTGAGAATCCACCCTATCTATTCCTCTCAACATTTTATAAACCTCTATCAGGTCGCCTCTCAACCTTCGTCTCTCCAGGGAGAAGAGTCCCAGCTCCCTCAACCTATCTTCATAAGGCATGCCTCCCAATCCAGGCAACATCCTTGTAAATCTCCTCTGTACCCTTTCAATAGCTTCTACGTCTTTCCTATAGTGAGGCGACCAGAACTGCGCACAGTACTCCAAATGAGGCCTGACAAGGGTCTTATAAAGTTGCAGCATTACCTCCCGACTCCTAAACTCAATCCCTCGATTAATGAAGGCCAGTACACCATACGCCTTCTTGACCACCTCTTCCACCTGCGAGGCCGATTTAAGAGTCCTGTGGACCCGGACCCCAAGATCCTTCTGCTCTTCAACACTACTAAGACTCCTGCCCTTGATAGTGTACTCGTTCATCCCGTTGGTTCTGCCAAAATGGACGACTACGCATTTATCCGCGTTGAAGTCCATCTGCCACTTCTCCGCCCAGTCCTGCATCCTATTTATGTCCTGCTGCAACTTTTGACATCCTTCCAGACCATCCACAACACCACCGACCTTCGTGTCATCAGCGAACTTACTTACCCATCCCTCCACTTCCTCATCCAGGTCATTTATGAAAATGACAAACAGCAAGGGTCCTAGAACAGATCCCTGGGGCACTCCACTGGTGACTGACCTCCATGCCGAAAAAGACCCATCCACAACCACTCTCTGCCTTCTGCAGCAAGCCAGTTCTGGATCTACAAGGCCAAAGGCCCTTGGATCCCATGCCCTCTCACCTTTGCAAGAAGTCTTGCATGGGGGACCTTATCAAACGCCTTGCTGAAGTCCATGTACACCACGTCCACGGCACTTCCTTCGTCAATGTGTTCAGTCACATTTTCGAAGAACTCAACTAGGCTCGTAAGGCACGACCTGCCCTTGACAAATCCATGCTGACTATTTCTGATCATGTCAAACCTCTCCAAATGCTCGTAGATCTTGTCCCTCAATAAGGTTTGATAAGGTTCCCCATGGTAAGCTATTACAGAAAATGCAGATGCATGGGATTGAGGGTGATTTAGCAGTTTGGATCGGAAATTGGCTAGCTGATAGAAGACAGTGGGTGGTAGTTGATGGGAAATGTTCATCCTGGAGTTCAGTTACAAGTGGTGTACCGCAAGGATCTGTTTTGGGGCCACTGCTGTTTGTCATTTTTATAAATGACCTGGATGAGGGAGTAGAAAGATGGGTTAGTAAATTTGCGGTTGACACGACATGGAGGTCGGTCACCAGTGAACATAAGAACATAAGAAATAGGAGCAGGAGTAGGCCATCTAGCCCTTCGAGCCTGCCCCGCCATTCAATAAGATCATGGCTGATCTGTCGTGGCTCAGTTCCACTTTCCCGCCCTCTCCCCATAACCCTTAATCCCCTCGCTTATCAAAAACCCATCAACCCGCGTCTTAAAAATATTTAGCGAGGCAGCCTCCACCACTTCAACGGGTAGAGAATTCCAGAGATTCGCCACCCTTTGAGTGAAGAAGTTCCTCCTCAACTCCGTTCTAAACCGCCTCCCCTTTATCTTGAGGCTGTGCCCCCTAGTCCTACTGTCTTTTTTGAGCGGGAAGAGTCTCTCCACCTCTATCCTATCCATCCCATTCATCATCTTATACATCTCAATGAGATCTCCCCTCATTCTTCTAAACTCTAACGAGTACAAGCCTAGTTTATTCAGCCTCTCCTCATAGCTCAACCCCCTCAACTCCGGTATCAGCCTAGTAAACCTCCTCTGCACTCCCTCCAAGGCCAAAATATCTTTGCGCAGGTGCGGCGCCCAAAACTGCACACAGTACTCCAGCTGCGGCCTCACCAATGCCCTATACAGCTGCAGCAAGACCTCCCTACTTTGATATTCAATCCCCCTCGCTATGAAGGCCAGCATCCCATTCGCCTTCCTGACCACCTGCTGCACCTGCAGGATGGGTTTTTGCGACTCATGCACAAGGACCCCGAGGTCCCTCTGCACCGTCGCCTGCTGTAGTTTTTCGCCCCGTAAGTAATAGTCCTTCCTACCATTCTTCCTACCAAAGTGGACCACCTCACACTTGCCAACATTAAATTCCATTTGCCATTTCCTGGCCCATTCACCCAGCCTATCTAGATCCTTCTGCAGACTCTCCACACCCTCCGCACAATTTGCCGTTCCCCCAATCTTGGTGTCATCAGCAAATTTCGACACCCTACACTCGGTTCCCTCCTCCAGATCATCTATATAAATGGTAAAAAGCTGAGGCCCCAGCACTGACCCCTGGGGCACTCCACTAGTCACCATCCTCATAACCTCAAGTCCCTCAGCCTTTCCACCATACCAGGCAACATCCTGGTAAACCACCTCTGCACCCTTTCCAATGCCTCCACATCTTTCTTATAATGCGGCAACCAGAACTGTACGCAATACTCCAAGTGCAGCCGCACCAGTTTTGTACAGTTGTAACATGACCTCACGGCTCCGAAATTCAATCTCTCTACCAATAAAAGCTAACACACCATATGCCTTCTTAACAACCTTATCAACCTGGGTACCAACTTTCAGGGAGCTATGCACATGTACCCCAAGATCTCTCTGCTCGTCAACACTACTAAGAGTCCTTCCATTAGCCCTATATTCTGTACTCCTGTTACTCTTACCAAAGTGAATCACCTCACACTTTTCCGTATTAAACTCCATCTGCCACCTCTTGGCCCAGCTCTGCAGCTTATCCATGTCCCTCTGCAAACTGTAACATCCATCCTCACTGTCTATCATCGGCGCAACTTGTGGGCCGAAGGGCTGGTTTGTGCTGTAGTTTTTCTATGTTCTAAAGTCGGTGGAGTTGTGGACAGTGTGGAAGGATGTTGTAGGGTACAGAGCGACATAGATAAGCTGCAGAGCTGGGCTGAGAGGTGACAAATGGAGTTTAATGCAAAAAGTGTGAAGTGATTCTGTTTGGAAGAAGTAACAGGAATACAGAGTATTGAGCTAATAGTAAGTTACTTGGTAGTGTGAATGAGCAGAGAGATCTCAGTGTCCATGTGCATAGATCCCTGAAAGTTGGCACCCAGGTTGATAGGGTTGTTAAGAAGGCGTACAGTGTGTTAGCTTTTACTGGTAGAGGGACTGAGTTTAGGAACCATGAGGTCATGTGGCAGCTGTACAAATCTCTGGTGCGGCCGCATTTGGAGTATTGTGTATAGTTCTGGTTGGCACATGATAGGATGGATGTGGAAGCATTGGAAAGGGTGCAGAGGAGATTTACCAGGATGTTGCCTGGTATGGTGGGAAGGTCTTATGAGGAAAGGCTGAGGGACTTGAGGTTATTTTCGTCAGAGAGAAGGTGGTTAATAGAGGCATATAAGATGATCAGAGGATTAGATACGGTGGACAGTGCAAACCTTTTTCCTCAGATGGTGGTGGCTAACATGAGGGGTCATAGCTTTAAATTGAGAGGTGATAGATATAGGACAGATGTCAGAGGTAGGTTCTTTACTCAGACAGTACTAAGAGCGTGGAATGCCCTGCCTGCAACAGTAGTGGACTCACCAACATTAAGGGCATTTAAATGGTCTTTGGATAAACATATGGATGATATTGGAATAGTGTAGGTTAGATGGGCCTCAGATTGGTTTCACAGGTCGGTGCAACCTGAAGGCCGAAGGGCCTGTACTGTGCTGTAATGTTCTATGTTTTATGAGACGTGCATAAGTGCAAGTGAGAGGCCTGAAAGTGAGCATATTCCTTGTGTGTGTGAATATGTGCCAACATTGAGAACTAGCGTGTAACTTAAGTGAGCATGTGTTCTGATAGTGAAGACAAGTATGGGACAGCACAAACATCTGTAACCAAAACAGGAGTAAAAGACTGAACTAAAGTATCTGAAATAAAACTGGCAAACTGCACCAATATTTTTAATTATTTGTTCACTGAAAACAATTTCTTTTAACATTACTAAACAAAATATGAGCCGAATTATAAACTGCTTTCCTTTATATCATATAGAAATATGAAAACCAAACCATATCAATTGGATTTTCCAAACTGTACGTACACAGCAGTAACTAAAGCCCTGGTTTTGCAGTCAACATTAATGATCTTTTCATTATTAAAATGAGGTGAGGCATCTTGTATAAAAATGTGACACTGAATGTGAGTAATTATATATATGTATGTACGTATATATATATATATATATACACACACAATCACACTAGTTTCATGCAGTAACACATCAATGTTTAAAATGACTGTGGAGCATTTTCAGTGATGCTAAAATGTACACCAGCAGTGAAAGGTTTGTATAAATACCATAGTGCACTTCAGTCAATTGCAAAATGTCTCATGAAAGGAGTCTTACTGAGGCTGTAGATTAAAGGTGCAGAACTCCTGGCAGCCAATCTGCTTTCACATCTGAATATTAATGCCTCTTGCCATCTTGAAAACAGTTTCCAAAAGCGACAGTATTAATTCCATAACTTTGTTAGGCATCTCCAGAGGCAAATATAATTGAGAGCAGCATGGATGCTCAGAGGTACAGTCACAGAAAATAATCTTCTCAGCACCTTTGCGGTAAGCCTCACAAAATAAAGGGGAACCAAATTGTATTCGAGAACTTCCAGAGAACCACTTCTGAACTAATAGTGTAGTGGTTACAGAAAATTCTGAGCGTGTTGTAATAGTAATGCATTCCCCAATAGTATAAGCCTCCTGTGATTACATACAAAACTCACAAAAGCAGCATTGTAATATTAGGCTTTTGTTCATGGTACTTTAAGTAGTCTCAGCAATGAGGAGCTGGGTTAAGATGGTAAAGGCAGCAGTTGCTGCTATAAACTTAAAAGGAAAACAGGAATGATAAGGGGAGTGAAAGTTTTCTCCACTGCTCCAACTCCAAAGACAGAGGCAAAGTCCAAAAGATGGTTGAAGTGGGATAGGTTTCAGCACCATGTCTCTGGGTGTGCCATACTCATTACATCACACAGGTTAGTGCAGGAAACAGCGAAGATGATTCTGCTGGTTAGCAGTGATCTAAAAAAGCAGCACTGTCATTTGTAATTGGAAGATCAGTCTGGGGTGCAGGAAGTTGCACTTGTTTTTTGCAAGCCAGTATTCCGAGTCTGATGTCGCTTTTTACATTTTTACAAACACATTGATTGATAGACGACCTCTGTATTTTATGTCTTCAGATTGAGTGCACGTTTAAAAGTTAAACTCCTTTGACTGAAGCTTGGTGGAAGGGTCAAAGTTGAAAGTTGCTCCAGGGGTAGCTTCGGGAATAAGACAAGGATCTTCATCAATCTGTGCAGGCACAAAAATAACAAATATCCAGTGAGCTGTTATCAAACCACAACCCCTCTCTGCCAAACACACGTACACAGTAAACACTAACCTATAAACACTAAGTAGATAATGGAGATATATCTGGACTTCCAGAAGGCATTTGATAAGGAGCCACACAAAAGATTTATACACGAGCTAAGATCCCATGGATTAATATATTAGTTTGGGTAGAAGACTGGCTAACCAACAGAATGAAAAGTCTGACAACACCAGGTTTTAGTCCAACCTATTTATTTGATAATATACTCACAAGCTTTCGGGGTTAGCCCCTTCGTCAGGTGAATGGAGAGTTCTGGCCTCAGACAGAAACTGTCTGTGCTTTATATGTTCTGTCTGAGGCCAGAACTCTCCATTCACCTGACGAAGGGGCTAACCCCGAAAGCTTGTGAGTATATTATCAAATAAATAGGTTGGACTAAAACCTGGCGTTGTCAGACTTTTCACTGTGTTTACGCCAGTGCAACGCCGGCATACCCACATCATAACCAACAGAAAGCAGAGGGTCGGGAAAATGGGTCCTTTTCGGATTGGCAAGATGTAACTAGTGGTTTGGTCCCACAGGGTTTGGTCCTTCGGTCCCAATTACATTATAGAATCCCTCCAGTGCAGGAGGCGGTCATTCAACCCATCGAGCCTGCACCGACAACAATCCTATCCAGGCCCTATCTCCATAAACCCAAGTATTTATCCTACTAATCCCCCTGATGCCAAGGGCAATTTAGCGTGGCCAATCCACCTAATTTGCACATCTTTGGACTATGGGAGAAACCAGAGCACCTGGAGGAAACCCACGCAGACACAGGGAGAATCCGCACAAGCAGTGACACAAGGCCAGAATTGAACCAGGGTCCCTGAAGCTGTGAGGCAGCAGCGCTAACCACTGTGCCATTCACAATCTATATTAATGCACTGGAGGGATTGAAGGTACCATAACCAACTTTGCAGATAACATTAAAAAGGTGGGAAAGTGAGTTGTGATAAAATAAGCAATTTATAAATAGATAGAGATAGGTGAGTGGCCAAAATTGACAGATGGAGTTTAAATGGTTAAATGTGAGGTTGTCCATTTTGGTTGGAACACTTGGTACATCTTACCATTCAGAGCTATAGGGTAAGTGCTGGTAGATGGGATTAGGTGAAAGTTCAGGTGTTTCTAATGTATTGGTGTGGACTCGATGGGCTGAAAGGCCTCTTCTGTGCTGAATGATTCTACGATTCTATGCAATAGAAAGGCAAGTAATTATCTAAACAGAAAGAAACTTCAGAGTGCTTTGATGCAGAGGGATCTGGGTGTCTTCATGTATAGAAACCAGAAGTAGGAGTAGGCCATTTGGCCCTTCGAGCCTGCTCCATCATTCATTTTGATCATGGCCAATCATCATATTTAATATCCTGATCCCACTTTTGCCCCATATCCCTTGATTCTTTAGTCCCAAGGACTACATCTAATTTCTTGTTGAAATCAGACAATGTTTTGGCCTCAACTACTTTCTGTGGTAGTGAATTTCACACACTCACAACCCTCTGGGTTAAGAAATTTCTTCTCACCTCAGTTTTGAAAGGTTTACTCCTTATCCTCAAAGTATGATCCCTGGTTCAGGATTTCTCCCACCATTGGGAACATTCTTTCTCAATCTACCCTGTCAAACTCTGTTAGAATTTTATAAGATTCTATGAGATCCCCTCTCTTCAAAAGTCCAGTGAATATAACCTTAATTGAATTAGTCTCTCCTCACATGACAGATCTGCCATCCCAGGAATCAGCCTGGTAAATCTTCGCTGTTTTCCCCCATAGCAAGAACTTCCTCCCTCAGATAAGGACAATAAAACTGCACACAATACTCCAGGTGTGACCTCATCAACGTATGATGCATTTTGGTAGATCAAACCAGGGCAGAACTTACTCAGTTAATGGTACGGCGCAGGGGGGAGCTTCAGAACAAAGAGATCTAGGGGTACATATTCATAGCTCCTTGAAAGTGGAGTCACAGGTGGACAGAGTGGTGAAGAAGGCATTCAGCATGCTCGGTTTCATTGGTCAGAACACTGAACATGAAGTTACTGTGAAAATCCCCTAGCCACCACAATCTGGTGCCTGTTTGGGTACACCGAGGGAGGATTTAGCCTGGCCAATGCACCTAGCCAGCACGTCTTTTGGGCTGTGGGGGTGGTGGGTGGGGAGATCCGCGCAGAAAATGTGTGGGCTCCGCACAGACAGTGGCCCGGGTGGGAGTTGAACCCGTGTCCCTGGCGCTGTGAGGCGGCAGTGCTAAACACTGTGCCATAATGCATCATGTAACAACAGCTCTTAAAAACAGCATCTTGGCCCACAAAATTAAAAGAAGACAAATCCGCAAAGTAGAATTATGAGATATATCGCTGAGTTCAGGTACATCCAAAACCAAGACAGAAAATTCCTGAGTCGCAATGAAGTAAACCTCACAACTTAACCTTCATTCTCTCTGTTTGCATTCTCGCTGTGCACCTTCCTGGCGTTACTATCGTAATGCAGGAGGTTAAAATATAAATGGATAACTAGCTGTAGCAGAGTTGTGCAGGCAGCATTGCAATGGAGGCAAGTTCACCAGCTCAGAGGATTTGCATTCAGTAAAGGTCATAAAAACAGATTTGACCAAATCAATTATTGTCGAAGCCCATCAAACCTTTAAGATCTATCGGGCCATTCATCATCGAGTCACATGTAGCAGTTTGTAAGGTTCCAGCTGTGAACTAATAGCCATCAATAAAAATATGAAAAGTAGAAAGGGACCAGACCTGGAAAGCTGCCAGTGCAAGCAACCCGTGGAAGACGCTATTTGCCAAATCTCGTGATTCACTTGCAGGATGTTTTTGAATGTTGAGTGATTCGTGTCGCAAATGTGATATCCCCTTGCGTATTTAAATTTCCCTCCCTGCATTTGGAGAGTCTGTTTACAAGAAGACTGTTGTGAAGTTCACAAGAGCTGGCAACGCGATGTTCCGTGAGCAAGCATGGGCAGAAAGAGAGCAGAGGAAGAAGGGAGTCAAAAGAGAGGGTGGGGACATAAACCAAAGTAGAACTCTTGGTGAACCCCTTCACACGAGTATTCTGCTTCTGTATCCTAGGATTTGGGACCAGTTTTGATCAAACTTTGCCCCTTAACCCCCATAGCTCTACACCTTCCAGAGCTCTGCAACCTTCTGCTTCTGGCCTCCTGCCTCTTCTGGCAGCCAGTCCTTCAGCTCTGCACAATCCTACTCCTCTCCCCTGCTTTAAGATGCTACTTAAAAGAAGAAACCTACGCGAGTAATTGGGACTAGCTTAGTGGTAAAAACTGGGTGGCATGGACAAGTTGGGCCAAAGGGCCTGTTTCCAGGCTGTGAACCTCGATGACTCTCTCTTTTCGATGACACTATTGAATACAGGAGTTGGGATGTCTTGTTAAAGTTGTACAAGACATTGTTATGGCCACACTTGGAATACTGTGTACAGTTCTGGTCACCCTATTATAGAAAGGATAATATTAAACTAGAAAGAGTGCAGAAGAGATTTACTCGGATGCTACCGGGACTTGATGGATTGAGATACAAGAAGAAACTGGATAGACTGGGACTTTTTTCTCTGGAACGTAGGAAGCTTTGGGGTGATCTTATGGTGGTTTATAAAATAATAAGGGGCAATAGATCAGCAAGATAGTCAATATCTTTTCCTAAAGGTAGGGGAGTCTAAACTAGAGGGCACAGTTTTAAGGTGAGAGGGGAGAGACACAAAAGGGTCCAGAGGGGCAATTTTTTCACACAGAGGATGGTGAATGTCTGGAACAAGCTGCCAGAGGCAGTAGTAGAGTACAACTTGTCTTTTAAAAAGTGTTTAGACAGTTACATGGGTAAGATAGCTATAGAGTGATATAGGCCAAACATGGGCAATTGAGACTAGCTTAGTGGTTTAAAAAAAAAGGGGCAGCATGGGCAAGTTGGGCCAAAGGGCCTGTTTCCACGCTGTAAACTTTTATGAGTCTATGAAGGCCAACATACCATTTGCCTTCTTTACTGCCTGCTGTATCTGCACGTTTACTTTCAGTGACTGATGCACGAAAACACCAAGATCTTGCTGAGTATCCACCTCTCAATTTACACCCATTCAAGTAATTATCTGTCTCCTTATTATTGCTATCAAAGTGAATAACCTCACATTTATCCACATTATGCTGCATCTACCACGCACATGCCCACATTCTCAACCTGTCCAAATCACGCTGAAGCATCTGATAACATCTAGGAGGATAACAGATAAATCTTTGAACAGTAAGGTAAGTGGAGCTGAGTCCACAAAAAGATCAGCCATGATGTTATTGAATGGCAGAGCAGGCTCGAGGGGCCAGATGGCCAACTCCTGCTCCCAGTTCTTATATTCACTCTCTCACCCAACTTTGTATCATCTGCAAATTTAGAGATAATACATTCAGTTCCCTCTGCGAAATCATTAATATATAATGTGAACAGTTTGGGTCCTAACACAGATCTCTGTGGAACCCCACTAGTCACTGACTGCCAATCAGAAAAAGACTCATTTATGCCAACTCTTTGCTTCCTATCTGCTAACCAGCTTTCTATCCATCTCAAGCTATTACCTGCAATCCCATGTGCTTTAACATTACATAGTAGCTTGTTACGTTAGACCTTGTCGAAAGCCGATGTTAGGCTCCCTGGTCTATAATTCCCTGTTTTCTCTCTATTTCCCTTTTTGAAAAGCAGGCTTACATTAGCTACCTTCCAATCTGTAGGAAAAGATCAACCATGATCTTACTGAACGGTGGAGTAGGTTCGAGGGGCCAGACAACCTACTCCTGCTCCTAGTTCTTATTCCAAAGTCCAAAGAATTTTGGAAAATAATAGATCTACTATTCTATCAGCCAGGCGAGGGTCTGGCAGATGGAGTACAATGTTGGTAAATGTGAGGTCATCCATTTTGATAGGAATAACAGCAAATTGAACTACTATTTAAATGGTAAAAAAATTGCAGTATGCTGCTGTGCAGAGGGATCTGGGTGTCCTTGTGTAGGAATCTCAAGGAGTTGGTTTGCAGGTGCAGCAGGTAATTAAGGCGGCAAATGGAATTTTGTCCTTCATTGCTCAAGAGATGGTGTTTAAAAGCAGTGAGGTTATGTTGCAACTGTATAAGGTGCTGGTGAGGCCAAACCTGGAGTACTGTGTACAGTTTT
The DNA here is from genome assembly GCF_965287045.1 of Carcharhinus amblyrhynchos. Lineage (NCBI taxonomy): Eukaryota > Metazoa > Chordata > Chondrichthyes > Carcharhiniformes > Carcharhinidae > Carcharhinus > Carcharhinus amblyrhynchos. The sequence continues at coordinate 139,871,046 of NC_137327.1, forward strand.
GGTCTCCTTACTTGAGAAAGGATATACTGGCACTGGAGGGGGTGCAGGGGAGATTCACTAGGTTGATTCCAGAGTTGAGAGGGTTGGCTTATGAGGAGAGATTGAGTAGACTGGGGCTATGCACATTCGAATTCAGAAGAATGAGGGGAGATCTTATAGAAACATATAAGATTATGAAGGGAATCGATAAGATAGAAGCAGGGATGTTGTTTCCACTGGAGGATGAAACTAGAACTAGGGGGCATAGCCTCAAAATAAGGAGCAGCAGATTTAGGACTGAGTTGAGGAGGAACTTCTTCACACAAAGGGTTGTGAATCTGTGGAATTCCCTGCCCAGTGAAGGAGGATAGCGAATGTTGTCCCATTGTTTAAGAAGGGGAACAGAGACTTCCCCGGGAATTATAGACCGGTGAGTCTTACTTCTGTTGTGGGCAAGGTTTTAGAAAAAATTATTAGGGATAGGATTTATAGTTATTTAGAGAGTAATGAATTGATTGGAGATAGTCAGCATGGTTTTGTGAAGGGTAGGTCATGCCTTACTAACCTTATTGAGTTTTTTGAGAAAGTGACCAAAGAGGTGGATGGGGGTAGGGCAGTTGACGTGGTATATATGGACTTTAGTAAGGCGTTTGATAAGGTTCACCATGGAAGGCTTCTGCAGAAAATGCAGATGTATGGGATTGAGGGTGATTTAGGTAATTGGATCAGGAATTGGCTAGCAGATAGGAGACAGAGGGTGGTGGTTGATGGTAAATATTCATCATGGAGTTTGGTTACGAGTGGTGTGCCTCAGGGATCTGTTTTGGGGCCACTGCTGTTTGTAATTTTTATAAATGATCTGGATGAGGGTATAGTTGGGTGGATTAGTAAATTTGCTGATGACACCAAAGTCGGAGGTGTGGTAGATAGTGAGGAAGGGTGTCATAGTTTACAGAGAGACTTGGACAAGTTGCAGAGCTGGGCCGAGAGGTGGCGGATGGAGTTTAATGCGGAGAAGTGTGAGGTAATTCACTTTGGCAGGAATAACAGATGTGTCGAGTATAGGGCTAACGGTAGGACTCTGAATAGTGTGGATGAACAGAGGGATCTAGGTGTATGTGTACATAGATCCCTGAAAGTTGGGAATCAAGTAGATAAGGTTGTTAGGAAGGCATACGGTGTCTTGACGTTTATTGGTAGGGGGACTGAATTTAGGAGCCGCAACGTCATGTTGCAATTGTACAAAACTCTGGTGCGTCTGCACTTGGAGTATTGTGTGCAGTTCTGGTCCCCACATTATAGGAAGGATGTGGAGGCTTTGGAGAGGGTGCAGAGGAGGTTTACCAGGATGTTGCCTGTTATGGAGGGGAGGTTCTATGCGGAGAGACTGAGGGATTTGAGGTTGTTTTCGTTAGAAAGAAGGCGGCTAAGAGGGGACCTTATTGAAACAAAGAACAAAGAACAACCCAGCACGGGAAACAGGCCCTTCGGCCCAATGAGCCCACGCCACCGCATCATCCTACACCTATTCTACCCTGCGTGTCTACGAATGGAACCCCTAACTTAGCCAGATTCAGGGGAGAATAGTGTCAATTTGGTAAACCAATCAGCCTAAGAGCACATCTTTGGGGTGTGGGAGGAAAGCGGAGCGCCCGGAGGAAACCCACGCAACCACAGGGAGATGATTAGAGGTTTAGATAGGGTGGACAGTGATAGCCTTTTTCCTCGGATGGAGAAAGCTAGCACGAGGGGGCATGGCTTTAAATTAAGGGGGGGTAGTTGTAGGACGGATGTCAGAGGTAGGTTCTTTACCCAGAGAGTGGTGAGGGATTGGAATGCCCTGCCTGCTGCAGTTGTAAATGCGCCTAGTTTGGGGGCGTTTAAGAGATCCGTGGATAGGTTTATGGATGGAAAGGGATTGGTTTAGGTTAGAGGGTCATTGCTTTTTAATTGGTCGGCGCAATATCGTGGGCCGAAGGGCCTGTTCTGCGCTGTAATGTTTTATGTTCTATGAAACATTTGAGGCCACCTCATTGAATGTTTTTAAGGCACGGATAGATAAATTTTTGAACAGTAAAGGAATTATGGTGAGCGGGCGGGTAAATGGAGCTGAGTCCACAAAAAGATCAGCCATGATTTTATTGAATGGCGGGGCAGGCTCGAGGGGGCAGATGGCCCACTCCTGCTCCTAGTTCTTATGTTCTTATTTCCAGGGCCACTTCCTTAAGTACTCTGGGATGAAGATTATCAGGACCTGGAGATTTATCCACCTTCAATCCCATCAATTTCCCCGAAGCTATTTCTCTACTAATGCTGATTTCCATCAGCTCCTCACTAAAACTTGTTTCTCTTAGCACTTCTGGTACATTATTCATTGCTTCCGTCTTCACAAAGGAAGACAAGTACAAATTTAATTCCTCAGCCATTTCTTTATTCCCTGTTATGATTTCTTCCATTTCTGACTGTTGGGTCCCTATATTCGTTTTTGTCAATCTTTTTCTCTTTACATACCTGTAAAAACTGTTACAGTCAGTTTTTAAGTCCCCACTAGCTTACTTTCATACTCTATTTTTCCTTCTTCATCTTATTCATGAATCGCAGCAAATGAGTATGCAGGTACTGCGGGTAATAAGGAAGGCAAATGGAATTTTGGCATTTACTGCTAGAGGAATAGAATATAAAGGTGGTGAAGTGTTGCTGCTACTATTCAAAGCATTAGTGAACCACACTTAGAAGTTTGCGTTCAGTTTTGGTCCCTTTACTTGAGGAGGGGTGTAGTTGCATTGGAAGCGGCTCAGAGGAGCTTCACCAGAGATGAGGGATTTGTCCTATGAAGAGAGGTTGATCAGTTTAAGCTGATACACTCTACAGTTTAGAAGGAGGAGAGAAGATCTAACTGAGGTATAAAATGCTAAAGGGGACTGACAGCATGGATACAGAGAGGATGTTTCCTCTTGTAGGACAATCCTGAATGTGAGGTCACAGTTTTAGGATAAAGGATAGCAGATTTAAAACAGAAATGTGGAGAAATTACTTCTCTCTGTTAAATAACTTAAATAAGTTAAGTGCCTATGGTATTAAAGGTAAGATCCTGGCGTGGATAGAGGATTGGCTGACTGGCAGAAGGCAAAGAGTGGGAATAAAGGGGTCTCTCTCAGGATGGCAGCCGGTGACTAATGGTGTGCTTGAGGCATCAGTGCTGGGACCACAACTTTTCACAATATACGTTAACGGTTTAGAAGAAGGAACTGAAGGCACTGTCGCTAAGTTTGCAGATGATACAAAGATACATAGAGGGACAGTAGTATTGAAGAAGCAGGGAGGCCGCAGAAAGACCTGGACAGGTTAGGAGAGTGGGCAAAGAAGTGGCAGATGGAATACAGTGTGTGGAGAAGTATGAGTTATGCACTTTGGAAGGAGGAATGGAGGCATAGACTATTTTCTAAATGGGGAAATGTTTTGGAAATCAGAAACACAAAGAGATTTGGGGGCCATTGTTCAACATTCTCCTAACTGCCAATTGCAGGTTCAGGAAGGCAAATGAAGTGTTACATTCATTTCGAGAAGCCTAGAATACAACAGCAGGGATGTACTTTTGAGGTTGTGTAAGACCCTAGTCAGACCCCATTTGGAGTATTGTGAGCAGTTTTGGGTCCCATATCTAAGGAAGGATGTGCTGGCCATGGAAAGGGTCCAGAGGAGGTTCACAAGAATGATCCCTGGAATGAAGAGCTTGATGTATGAGGAACGGTTGAGGACTCTGGGTCTGTACTTGTTGGCGTTTAAAAGGTTGAGGGGGGATCTTATTGAAACTTACAGGATGCTGCAAGGCCTGGATATAGTAGACGTGGAGAGAACATTTCCTCTACTAGGAAAAACTAGAACTAAAGGGACAACTCAGGCTAAAGGGACGATCCTTTAAAACAGAGATTAGGAGGAATTTCTTCAGCCAGAGAGTGGTGAAATATGTGGAACTCTTTGCTCCACAAGGCTGGAGGAGGCCAGGTCATTGAGTGTCTTTAAGACAGAGATAGATAGGTTCTTGATTAATAAGGGGGTCGGGGTTATGGGGTAAAGGCAAGAGAAAAATATCAGCCATGATTGAAAGGCAGAACAGACTTGATGGGCTGAGTGGCCTAATTCTGCTTCTATGTCTTATGGTCTCTCAAAAGGTGGTGAATCTGTGGAATTCACTAAGTCAGAGTCTGATGGATGCTGGGACATTGAGTAAATTTGAGGAGTAGACAGATTTTTATTTAGTAATGGGTTTGAAGGGTTCTGGAGAACGGGCAGAGATGGAGTTGAGGCTGAGATGAGATTAGCCATGATCAAATTAAATGGCAGAGCAGGCTTGAGGGGCTGAATGGCCTACACCTGCTCATAGTTCTTACGTAATCAAGTCATACACAATAAATTCTGATTAACACTGATTAAATTGACACAGCAGAACACTTTGTGGCATTGCTTTCACATTTTAGTTACTTGCAAAGCATTTAATCTATATTGAAATCACAATATATTCTTTAAAAAGCATTCTACGATTTCACAAATCTTTCCACTCAGCCTTAGTTAATTGTTAACTTACATAATCTGTAATGGCAGCAAGTCTCAGAATATGACAAGAACAGGAGAAATTGCTACGGCGACATGAAATGCACTGATGGAAGATGGATTGAAAAGGTGGTAGAAACTGATTCAAAGGTAAATACATATTTGAAGGAAAAAAATGTGCACTGCTATGAAGAAGGAGCAGGAGGATAGGGTTAATTGGATGGTATTTTCAAAGAGCCAGCACAGATGCAATGAACCAAATAGCCTCCTTTCATACTGCAAAACTCTATGATTAGATAATAGTGACTGCTATCCAGGCCAGCTTACATTAATCCGTGATCAAGGATAACTTCATTTTTAGGAGTCTCACAACACCAGGTGAAGTCCAACCGGTTTATTTGGTAGCACAAGCTTTTGGAGTGCTGCCTCTTCATCAGGTGAGTGACTGCAAAAGATCGTGAGTGACTCACCTGATGAAGGAGCAGCGCTCCGAAAGCTCATGCTACCAAATAAACCTGTTGGACTTTAACCTGGTGTTGTGAGACTTCTTACTGTGCTCACCCCAGTCCAACGCTGTTTGTCATTTTTATAAATGACCTAGATGAGGGTGTAGAAGGATGGATTAGTAAATTTGCTGACGACACCAAAGTTGGAGGAGTTGTAGACTGTTGGAGTTGTAGGAGTTGCTGCCGGGATAGTTTCCTTGAACAGTGTGTGTTGGAGCCGACGAGGGAGCGAGCTATCTTGGATCTGGTGTTATGTAATGAGGCAGGTAGAATTAGGGACCTTGTGGTGAAGGATCCTCTTGGGAAGAGTGATCATTGTATGGTGGAATTTCTGATGCAGATGGAGGAGGAGAAAGTGGGTTCCCGGACCTGTGTCCCTTGTTTGAATAGAGGGGAGTACGATAGGATGAGAGAGGAATTGGCGAATGTTGATTGGGGGAGCACATTGGAAGGTAGGTCTGCTGGGGAACAGTCGAGAATGTTTAAGGTGATCTTTCTTGGTGCTCAGCAGAAATTTATTCCGATGGTTAAAAAGGATCGTAGGAGGAGAGATAATCAGCCGTGGATAACGAAGGAGGTAAAGGAGAGTATTAAATTAAAAGTGTAGCTAAGAGTAGCGGGCGAGAAGAGGATTGGGAGAGGTTTAAATATCAACAAAGAATGACAAAGAAGTTGATAAAGAAAGGAAGGATAAACTATGAAGCTGGGCTAGCGCTTAATATAAAAAAGAATAGAACATAGAACACTACAGCGCAGAACAGGCCCTTCGGCCCACGATGTTGCGCCGACCAGTTAAAAAACAATGACCCTCTAACCTAAACCAAACCCTTTCCATCCATAAACCTATCCACGGATCTCTTAAACGCCCCCAAACTAGGCGCATTTACAACTGCAGCAGGCAGGGCATTCCAATCCCTCACCACCCTCTGGGTAAAGAACCTACCCCTGACATCCGTCCTATAACTACCCCCCCTTAATTTAAAGCTATGCCCCCTCGTGCTAGCTTTCTCCATCTGAGGAAAAAGGCTATCACTGTCCACCCTATCTAAACCTCTAATCATCTTATATGTTTCAATAAGGTCCCCTCTTAGCCACCTTCTTTCTAACGAAAACAACCTCAAATCCCTCAGTCTCTCCTCATAGGACCTCCCCTCCATACCAGGCAACATCCTGGTAAACCTCCTCTGCACCCTCTCCAAAGCCTCCACATCCTTCCTATAATGTGGGGACCAGAACTGCACACAGTACTCCAAGTGCGGCCGCACCAGAGTTGTGTACAGTTGCAACATGACGCTGCGGCTCCTAAATTCAATCCCCCTACCAATAAACGCCAAGACACCGTATGCCTTCTTAACAACCTTATCTACTTGATTCCCAACTTTCAGGGATCTATGTACACATACACCTAGATCCCTCTGTTCATCCACACTATTCAAAGTCCTCCCGTTAGCCCTATACTCAACACATCTGTTATTCCTGCCAAAGTGAATTACCTCACACTTTTCCGCATTAAACTCCATCCTCCACCTCTCGGCCCAGCTCTGCAACTTGTCCAAGTCTCCCTGCAAACTATGACACCCGTCCTCACTATCTACCACACCTCTGACTTTGGTGTCATCAGCAAATTTACTAATCCACCCAACTATACCCTCATCCAGATCATTTATAAAAATTACAAACAGCAGTGGCCCCAAAACAGATCCCTGAGGCACACCACTCGTAACTGAACTCCATGACGAATATTTACCATCAACCACCACCCTCTGTCTGCTATCTGCTAGCCAATTCCTAATCCAATTTCCTAAATCACCCTCAATCCCATACATCTGCAATTTCTGCAGAAGGCTTCCATGGTGAACCTTATCAAACGCCTTACTAAAATCCATATATACCATATATAGTAAGAGTTTTTATAAATATATAAAAAGGAAGAGGCTGGCTAGGGTGAATGTTGGACGCTTAGAGGCTGAGAGGGGGGACTTAGTGGTAGGGGATGGGGAAATGGCTGAGGCCCTGAATAACTTTTTTGCTTCGGTCTTCACGGAGGAGGATGTGAATAGTTTGCCGGGTGTTAACGATGGAAAGATGGTAGGAGTGGAGGGCCCGAATGAGATCATTGTTACTAGAGAGGCAGTGCTTGACAGACTGGAGGGACTGATTGTGGACAAGTCCCCAGGACCGGATGGAATGCATCCAAGGTTCTGAAAGAAATGGCGGAGGTGATAGTGGATGCCTTGGTAATTATTCTCCAAACCTCGCTGGATTCCGGGGAAGTGCCGGAAGATTGGAAAATGGCTAATGTTACGCCGTTGTTGAAGAAGGGTGGCAGGCAAAAGGCAGGGAATTATAGGCCGGTTAGTTTAACGTCCATTGTAGGTAAAATGCTAGAATCTGTCACCAAGGAGAAAATAGCGAGGCATCTTGAGGAGAATTGTTTGATAGAGCAGACGCAGCACGGTTTCGTTAAGGGGAAGTCGTGTCTGACGAATTTATTGGAGTTCTATGAGGATGTGAGTAGGGCGGTGGATAGAGGAGAGCCGGTAGATGTGGTGTTTCTTGATTTTCAGAAGGCGTTTGATAAGGTGCCGCACAAGAGGTTATTACATAGAACATAGAACATAGAACATTACAGCGCAGAACAGGCCCTTCGGCCCACGATGTTGCGCCGACCAGCTTTTAAAAAAAAACAACAACACTAACCCACTAATCTAAACCAATCCCATTTCGTCCATAAACCTATCCACAGATCTCTTAAACGCCCCCAAACTAGGCGAATTTACAACTGCAGCTGGCAGGGCATTCCAGTCCCTCACCACCCTCTGGGTAAAGAACCTACCCCTGACATCAGTCCTATAACTACCCCCCCTTAATTTAAAGTTGTGCCCCCTCGTGCTAGCTTTCTCCATCCTAGGAAAAAGGCTATCACTATCTACCCTGTCTAAACCTCTAATCATCTTATATGTTTCAATAAGGTCCCCTCTTAGCCGCCTTCTTTCCAGCGAAAACAACCCCAAATCTCTCAGTCTCTCCTCATAGGATCTCCCCTCCATACCAGGCAACATCCTGGTAAACCTCCTCTGCACCCTCTCCAAAGCCTCTACATCCTTCCTGTAATGTGGGGACCAGAACTGCACACAATACTCCAAGTGCGGCCGCACCAGAGTTGTGTACAGTTGCATCATGACGCTGCGACTCCTAAATTCAATCCCCCTACCAATAAACGCCAAGACACCGTACGCCTTCTTAACAACCTTATCTACTTGATTCCCAACTTTCAGGGATCTATGTACACATACACCTAGATCCCTCTGCTCCTCCACACTATTCAAAGTCCTCCCGTTAGCCCTATACTCAACACATCTGTTATTCCTACCGAAATGAATTACCTCACACTTCTCCACATTAAACTCCATCCGCCACCTCGCGGCCCAGCTCTGCAACCTGTCTAAGTCACCCTGCAAACTATGACACCCTTCCTCACAATCTACCACACCTCCGACTTTGGTGTCATCAGCAAACTTACTAATCCACCCAACTATACCCTCATCCAGATCATTAATAAAAATTACAAACAGCAGTGGCCCCAAAACAGATCCCTGAGGCACACCACTCATAACCGAACTCCATGACGAATATTTACCATCAACCACCACCCTCTGTCTCCTATCTGCTAGCCAATTCCTAATCCAATTACCTAGATCACCCCCAATCCCATACATCTGCATTTTCTGCAGAAGCCTACCATGGTGAACCTTATCAAACGCCTTACTAAAATCCATATACACCACGTCAACTGAAGGTTAGGGGGGCATGGAGTTGGGGGTAGGGTGTTAGCGTGGATAGGGGATTGGCTGTCAAATAGGAGGCAGAGAGTGGGGGTTAATGGGTGCTATTCGGATTGGCGGTTGGTGACTAGTGGAGTGCCCCAGGGGTCGGTGCTGGGGCCTCAGCTATTTACCATTTATATAGATGATCTGGAAGAGGGAACCGAGTGTATGGTGTCGAAATTTGCTGATGACACCAAGATTGGTGGAACGGCAAATTGCGCGGAGGGTGTGGAGAGTCTGCAGAAGGATCTAGATAGGCTGGGCGAATGGGCCAGGAACTGGCAAATGGAATTTAATGTTGGCAAGTGTGAAGTTGTCCACTTTGGTAGGAATAATGGTAGGAAGGACTATTACTTACATGGCGAAAAACTGCAGCATGCAACGGTGCAGAGGGACCTAAGGGTCCTTGCGCATGAGTCATAGAACAAACAGGCCCTTCGGCCCACGAGTTGCGCCGATCACATCAACATCTACCAATCCATAGACCTATCAATAACCCCCCATCCCACTAAATCCCATATACTCATCCAGAAGTCTTTTAAAAGACCCCAGCGAGTTCGCCTCCACCACCACTGACGGCAGCCGATTCCATTCACTCACCACCCTCTAAGCGAAAAACTCACCCCTAACATCACTTCTGTACTTGCCTCCCCGCACCTTAAATCTGTGTCCTCTTGTAGCGACCATTTCAACCCGGGGAAATAGCCTCTGAGAATCCACCCTATCTATTCCTCTCAACATTTTATAAACCTCTATCAGGTCGCCTCTCAACCTTCGTCTCTCCAGGGAGAAGAGTCCCAGCTCCCTCAACCTAACTTCATAAGGCATGCCTCCCAATCCAGGCAACATCCTTGTAAATCTCCTCTGTACCCTTTCAATAGCTTCTACGTCCTTCCTATAGTGAGGTGACCAGAACTGCGCACAGTACTCCAAGTGAGGCCTGACAAGGGTCTTATAAAGTTGCAGCATTACCTCCCGACTCCTAAACTCAATCCCTCGATTAATGAAGGCCAGTACACCATACGCCTTCTTGACCACATCCTCCACCTGCGAGGCCGATTTAAGAGTCCTGTGGACCTGGACCCCAAGATCCTTCTGCTCTTCAACACTACTAAGACTCCTGCCCTTGATAGTGTACTCGTTCATCCCGTTGGTTCTGCCAAAATGGACGACTACACATTTATCCGCGTCCATCTGCCACTTCTCCGCCCAGTCCTGCATCCTATTTATGTCCTGCTGCAACTTCTGACATCCTTCCAGACCATCCACAACACCACCGACCTTCGTGTCATCAGCAAACTTACTTACCCATCCCTCCACTTCCTCATCTAGGTCATTTATGAAAATGACAAACAGCAAGGGTCCTAGAACAGATCCCTGGGGCACTCCACTGGTGACTGACCTCCATTCAGAAAAAGACCCATCCACAACCACTCTCTGCCTTCTGCAGGCAAGCCAGTTCTGGATCCACAAGGCCAAAGGCCCTTGGATCCCATGCCCTCTCACCTTCTCAAGAAGTCTTGCATGGGGGACCTTATCAAACGCCTTGCTGAAGTCCATGTACACCACGTCCACGGCACTTCCTTCGTCAATGTGTTCAGTCACATTTTCGAAGAACTCAACTAGGCTCGTAAGGCACGACCTGCCCTTGACAAAACCATGCTGACTATTGAAAGGTACATTTTCTGTTTATATCTGTTTATATTTTTTAACTCTTTATTTCTAGCTTAAAGTCGCGAGTATCGGCAGTTTTTTTTTAAATTAGTTAGAAACCGGAAGTCGTCACTAGGACGCTTACCGGTAGTTGTAGTTTTTTTTTCTCGGTTTTATAAGCACCTACCTCCGAGTATCGGCCTCATTGTTCCTGAGGAGCAGCATCGAGAGGCAGCGATTTTTGGGCGTGTGAGGAGGCCGCAAGAAAGGTACATTTTCTGTTTATATTTTTTAACTTTTTATTTCTAGTTTAAAGTCACGAGTATCGGCGGTTTTTTTTTTAAATTAGTTAGAAACCGGAAGTCGTCACTAGGACGCTTACCGGTAGTTGTAGTTCTTTTTCTCGGGTCCCTGACCCTATAAATTAGCACAGAGAGGATACCCGATCCTCTACACTGGTAGAGAATCCCACCCTCCCACCTCCTCTAACCTAATTATAAGTGTGGGAAGTTTTTTTTTCTGCTGGTAATTGTTTCAGGGATGGCAGTTCAGGCAGTAAGCTGCATCTCCTGTGGGATGTATGTGGTGAGGGACTCCAGTAGTGTTTCTGGTGATTTTACCTGTAGGAAGTGTGTTCGATTGCAGCTTCTGGAGGAGCGTGTAAAGGAGCTGGAGGTGGAATTAGAGGAACTCCGCATAATTCGGGAGGCGGAGGCGGACATCGATAGGAGTTATAAGGAGATAGTCACTCCTAGAAATGAGTCTTGGGTAAATGCCAGGAAGAGGGGAAAGAAGCAATTGGGGGGACAATCCCCTGGGGCTGTTCCCCTCCAAAATAGGTTTTCAGTCCTGGAGGCTACAGTTGAGGAGGAATCAACTGGGGATAGCCAAAGGGAGCAGGTCTCTGGGGGTGAGCCTGTTGTGAAGGCTCAGGTGGTTAGGGGATGTAAAAGATTGGGCCTAGTGATTGGGGACTCCACAGTTAAGGGGACGGATAGGAGAGTCGGAAGTAATGGTAGGGACTCAGGGCTGGTGTGTTGCCTCCCAGGGGCTGGGGTCTGGGATGTATCGGAAAGGGTATTCAGGACTCTTAAGGGTGAGGGGGATCAACCCCAAGTTATAGTTCATAGAACATAGAACATTACAGCGCAGAACAGGCCCTTCGGCCCACGATGTTGCGCCGACCAGTTACAAAACAATGACCCACTAACCTAAACCAATCCCTTTTCGTCCATAAACCTATCCACGGATCTCTTAAACGCCCCCAAACTAGGCGCATTTACAACTGCAGCAGGCAGGGCATTCCAATCCCTCACCACCCTCTAGGTAAAGAACCTACCCCTGACATCCGTCCTATAACTACCACCCCTTAATTTAAAGCCATGCCCCCCTCGTGCTAGATTTCTCCATCAGAGGAAAAAGGCTATCACTGTCCACCCTATCTAAACCTCTAATCATCTTATATGTTTCAATAAGATCCCCCCTTAGCCGCCTTCTTTCCAGCGAAAACAACCCCAAATCCCTCAGTCTCTCCTCATAGGACCTCCCCTCCATACCAGGCAACATCCTGGTAAACCTCCTCCCCTCTGGATGAACAGAGGGATCTAGGTGTATGTGTACATAGATCCCTGAAAGTTGGGAATCAAGTAGATAAGGTTGTTAAGAAGGCATACGGTGTCTTGGCGTTTATTGGTAGGGGGATTGAATTTAGGAGTCGCAGCGGCATGTTGCAACTGTACACAACTCTGGTGCGGCCGCACTTGGAGTACTGTGTGCAGTTCTGGTCCCCACATTATAGGAAGGATGTGGAGGCTTTGGAGAGGGTGCAGAGGAGGTTTACCAGGATGTTGCCTGGTATGGAGGGGAGGTCCTATGAGGAGAGACTGAGGGATTTGGGGTTGTTTTCGCTGGAAAGAAGGCGGCTAAGAGGGGATCTTATTGAAACATATAAGATGATTAGAGGTTTAGATAGGGTGGATAGTGATAGCCTTTTTCCTCGGATGGAGAAAGCTAGCATGAGGGGGCATGGCTTTAAATTAAGGGGGGGTAGTTATAGGACGGATGTCAGGGGTAGGTTCTTTACCCAGAGGGTGGTGAGGGATTGGAATGCCCTGCCTGCTGCAGTTGTAAATGCGCCTAGTTTGGGGCGTTTAAGAGATCCGTGGATAGGTTTATGGATGAAAAGGGATTGGTTTAGGTTAGAGGGTCATTGTTTTTTAACTGGTCGGCGCAACATCGTGGGCCGAAGGGCCTGTTCTGCACTGTAATGTTCTATGTTCTATTTCTGATCATGCCAAACCTCTCCAAATGCTCGTAACTCTTGTCCCTCAGAATCCTCTCCATCAGCTTACCAACCACTGAAGTCAGACTCACCAGTCGGTAATTTCCCAGGCTATCTCTGTTCCCTTTCTTGAAAATAGGAACCACATCCGCAATCCTCCAATCCTCCGGAACCTCTCCCGTCTCCACTGACGACGCAAAGATCATCGCCAGGGGCTCTGCAATCACCTCCCTCACCTCCCACAGGAACCTGGGGTACATCCCATCTGGTCCTGGCGACTTATCTATCTTGATAGAATTCAAAAGTTCTAACACATCCTCTTCCTTAATTTCCACATACTCAATCTTTTCCATCTGCTGCAAATCTGTAGCAAAATCTCTCAGATCAGTTTCCACCGTGAATACTGAGGCAAAGTACCCATTAAGCACCTCTGCCATTTCTTCTGGTTCCACACAGACCTTTCCCCCTTCACCTTTTATAGGTCCTATCCCGTCGCGAAAACCCAGCCTGCAGGTGCAGCAGGTGGTCAGGAAGGTGAATGGGATGCTGGCCTTTATAGCGAGGGGGATTGAATATAAAAGTAGGGAGGTCTTGCTGCAGCTGTATAGGGCACTGGTGAGGCCACAGCTGGAGTACTGTGTGCAGTTTTGGTCGCCGCACTTATGCAAGGATATTTTGGCCTTGGAGGGAGTGCAAAGGAGGTTTACTCGGCTGATTCCGGAGTTGAGGGGGTTGAACTATGAGGAGAGGCTGAATAGACTGGGCTTGTACTTGTTAGAGTTTAGAAGAATGAGGGGAGATCTCACTGAGACATATAAGATGATGAATGGGATGGATAGGATAGGGGTGGAGAGGCTCTTCCCGCTCAGAGAGGACAGTAGGACTAGAGGGCACAGCCTCAAGATAAAGGGGGGGGGGGGGGGGGGGGGGGGGTGGCGCGGTTTAGAACGGAGTTGAGGAGGAACTTCTTCACTCAAAGGGTGGTGAATCTCTGGAATTCTCTGCCCGTTGAAGTGGTGGAGGCTGCCTCGCTAAATATATTTAAGACGCGGGTTGATGGGTTTTTGATAAGAGAGGGGATTAAGGGTTATGGGGAGAGGGCGGGAAAGTGGAACTGAGACACGACAGATCAGCCATGATCTTATTGAATGGCAGGGCAGGCTCGAGGGGCAGATGGCCTACTCCTGCTCCTATTTCTTATGTTCTTAGACAGTGAGGATGGATGTTACAGTTTGCAGAGGGACCTAGATAAGCTGCAGAGCTGGGCCGAGAGGTGGCAGATGGAGTTTAATACGGAAAAGTGTGAGGTGATTCACTTTGGTAAGAGTAACAGGAACACAGAATATAGGGCTAATGGAAAGACTCTTAGTAGTGTTGATGAGCAGAGAGATCTCGGGGTACATGTGCATAGCTCCCTGAAAGTTGGCACCCAGGCTGATAAGGTTGTTAACAAGGCGTACGGTGTGTTAGCTTTTATTAGTAGAGGGACTGAATTTCGGAGCCGTGAGATCATGTTACAACCGTACAAAACTCTGGTGTGGCCGCACTTGGAGTATTGTGTACAGTTCTGGTCACTGCATTATAAGAAAGATGTGGAGGCATTGGAAAGGGTGCAGAGGAGGTTTACCAGGATGTTGCCTGGTATGGTGGGAAGGTCTTATGAGGAAAGGCTGACGGACTTGAGGTTATTTTCATTGGAGAGAAGAAGGTTACGAGGTGACCTGATTGAGGCATACAAGATGATCAAAGGATTGGATAGGGTGAACAGTGAGAGCCTTTTTCCTCGGATGGTGATGGCTAACACGAGGGGACATAGCTTTAAATTAAGGGGTGGTAATTATAGAACGGATGTCAGAGGTAGGTTCTTTACTCAGAGGGTAGTAAGGTCGTGGAATGCCCTGCCTGCAGCAGTTGTGGACTCGCCAACTTTAAGGGCGTTCAAATGGTCTGTGGATAGGCATATGGATAACATTAGAATAGTTTAGGTTAGAGGGTCATTAGATTGGTTTCACTGTTCGGCGCAACATCGAGGGCCGAAGGGCCTGTACTGCGCTGGAATGTTCTATGTTCTAACGCTGACATCTCACTTTATTTTTAGGAAAGATAAAGGCAAACTAATAGAAAAAAACAAGCTCCCATTTCTTGCAGTAACCTTTGATGTGGCACCATGTCAAATTCCTTCTGCAAATCAAAATACACCACATCTACAGGTTCCCCTTATTCACATTGCTTGTTACTTCCCCAAAGAACTCCAATAATAAAATTAGTCACACATGATTTCCCTCTCACAAAACTCTGTTGACTGTTTAATTAAACAGATTTTCTAAATACCCTGCCACAAGCTCCTTAATAATAGGTCCTGGGATTTTCCTCATGACTGATTTTAAGCTAACTGGCCTGTAGTTTTCTACAATAGGTGCGTTTTGAAAATATTCTCACCTCCTCTCCACAGAAATAGTGGTCGATAATCTCGTAGGCAAGTTTGTAGATATCCTCATTCTCATGCTGCTGCAGAGCTTCAATTTTTTCAAGTCCTGAGAAGTTTAGGGGTATTAAATATTTCAATTCAGAGATACAAAGAGTTTAATCTTTATGGAGTAATAGTAAAAGCATCTCACTTACCTCCACACTCCTCTATCATTTCAATTAACGTATTGGTGTCAGAACCAGCCACTTTCAAAATATTATTTAAACCATCAAGGACCACCTGAATCACCTGAGGATCTTTCACACCCAGCAACTTACAGAAAGGAGGAATAACATTCTGCTGCACAAGGTATTCAACCTGAAAAGCAATGAATGAAAACTCAAGGTAAGAGATATCTATGCATGCACTCAATCCTTCACAACCTAAACTGAATTTGCTTTCAATGAACCTGCATTAATATGGCAACTTAATCACTTTAGGATGTTCCACATACAATGCATTACTTGTTGAAGTGCAGTCATTTTTGTTGATGAATGTAGCAGTGACTGAGTGACCAATCTATCTGTTAGGTGATGAAAGATGAGAAGACAAGGACTTCCATACATAGAAATTCCTGATTTGGCTTGGAATGTCAAGGACCTTAAACAACCCCTGAACAGATAGAATAAGCCTCAGCCTGGGGTCATGAAACTGGCCAAAAGAGATGTCAGACGACGGTCAAGAAATGACATGCTCTACAATTCTTGCTCAGTGCAAAGATCAGGATGCTACAGTTGTGGTCTGGCAGATAAATATAATGAGCGAGATGGTTCCTCAGAAGACTGTAACAAGAGCCAAGCTCATGGCAATATGGGTGGCTCAGCTGCACAGGAGAGGAAGAAGAAGAGTGGAAGAGCTATATCGTGGAAGCAGATTTGTTAGCTAGTCAAAGGAGGGCAGGACTGGGCATGAAATATTCCTAGGGACAAGGTGTTCAGGAGGGAATTGGAAGAAAGAAAGTGTGGGGTAGGTGGGAAGTGGCTATATCATTTAAAGATGGCATTACACTACGGGAGACAGGCCTTTACGTGACAGTAGATATGGCTGCAGGATGGTATGTTTTCTCCCTGCTGTCAAGGTCGAGGGTGTCACAAAGCGATTGCAGGACATTCCTATGAGTGAGGTTGAACAGCCAGTGGTTATGGTCCACATTGAGACCAATGACATGGGTAAGAAAAAGGATAAGATCCGTCAAGCAGATTTCAAGGAGCTAGGAAAGGAATATAAAATCAGCACCTCAAGAGCAGTGATCTCAGAGAGGTGGTTGTTTTAGTTAGCATATCTTCACACCCATACTTGTATTTCTTCACCCTTTGGCAAACAGTGGGGGAAGGATCCAGGGCTGATTATCAGCGTGTTGAATCGTGTGGAACGCTCTTTCCGTGGCTGACCAGTTCTGGGAGAACCTGGAGCTTCTGGTCCAGGAGTAGGGGAAGTACCCATTGTGTCACAAGGCCTCTGGGAGGCAGTGGCACAGTGGTATTGTTGCTGCACTAATAATCCAGAGACCCAGGGTAATAATCCTCTGGGGATCCAGGCTCAAATCTCACCAAGGCAAATCATCTGGAATTAAAAGGCTAATAATGACCATGAAACCATTGTCAATTGTTATAAAAACCCAGCTGGTTCACTAATGTCCTTTAGGGAAGGGAACCTGTCTACATATGACACCAGACTCACAACAACATGGTTGACTCTTAAATGTCCTTTGAAATGGTCTAGCAAATGGTCATGAATGTAACCCAATCCATCACACAAACCAGCCTCCCATCCATTGACTTGGAAAAACAGCCATGCACCCCAGATATTGTCTCTTGGGAAAAAGACGTCTGAGGTTATGTACCAACCAACTCAAGAACAGCTTCTTCCCTGCTGCCATTGAACTGTTGAATGGATCTACCTCACACTAAGTTGATCTTTCTTTACACCCTCTTCTTTCTCTTCTCTTTTCTTTCCTTATCTATGTACAGTATGCTTTGTCTGTACAGCACGCAAGAAACAATACTTTTCACTGTATCCTAATATGTGACAATAATAAATCAATTCAAATCAAGCCAATAAGTTGTATTGAATCACAACGAAAAGCAATGAAATCAGATGGACCACATGGAATATTCCTAGGAGCAGGAGACAAAAACAACAAACTCAATCCTGTCAACCCTGCAAAGTACCCAACTAACAGCTTAGGGAGTGTGCCAAAATTGAGAGAGCTGTCTCAGAGACTAGTCAAGGAACAGCTTGACATAGTTATCCTCATGGAATCATACTTTACAGATAATGTCCCACCATCATTACCATTCCTGTCCTGTCTCACCGGCAGGATAGATTCAGCACTGGCGGTGGCACAGTGGTATACTGCCAGAAGCGAGATGCCCTGAGAGTCATCAACTCATACAAGCTGGGAGCAGGAGAAGGCTATTCAGCCCTTCGAGCCTGCTCCGCCATTCATGGCTGATCATCCAACTCAACGGCCTGATCCTGTGTTCCCCCCATTTCTTTTGATTCCCTTCGTCCCAAGTACTATGTCTAACTGCTTCTTGAAAACATTCAATGTTTTGGCCTCAACTGCTTTCTGTGGTAGCAAATTCCAAAGACCGATTACTCTCCGCATGAAGAAACTTCTCCTCATCTCTGTCCTAAATGGGCTAACTCGATTCCTCAGACTGTGACCACTGGTTCTGGACACCCCAAAGGTACATTGGGGAGACCATGCAGACGCTACAACAACGGATGAATGAACATCACTCGACAATCACCAGGCAAGACTGTTTCCCTTCCTGTTGGCGAACACTTCAGTGGTCACGAGCATTCGGCCTCTGACCTTCGGGTAAGCATTCTCCAAGGCAGCCTTCATGACACACGACAGCGCAGAGTCGCTGAACAGAGACCGATAGCCAAGTTCCGCACACACGAGGACGGTTTCAACCAGGATCCTGGGTTCATGTTGCACTATCTGTAATCCCCATGACTTGCCTGGGTTTGCTAAACCTCACTTACTGTACTGTCTGGAGACAATACACATCTCTTTAACCTGGGCTTAATGCTCCTTCCACTCACATTGTCAGCATCTTTAAGACTAGCGCTAAATATAAAAAAGGATAGTAGGAGTTTTTATAAATATATAAAGGAGGAGGAGGCTGGCTAGGGTGAATCTTCCCTTAGAGGATGAGAGGGGGGATTCAGTGGTGGGGGATGAGGAAATGGCTGAGGCCTTAAATAAGTTTTTTGCTTCGGTCTTCACAGAGGAGGACGCGAATAGTTTGCCGGGTATTAAAGATAGAAGGATGATAGGAGCTGAGGGCCTGAATGCGATTACTGTCACTAGAGAGATAGTGCTCGACAGGCTAGAGGGACTGATGGTGGACAAGTCCCCAGGACCGGATGGAATGCATCCAAGGGTTCTGAAGGAAATGGCGGAGGTGATAGTAGATGCCTTTGTGATTATTTTCCAAACCTCGCTGGATTCTGGGGAAGTGCCGGAAGATTGGAAAACAGCTAATGTTACGCTGCTGTTTAAAAAGGGTAGCAGGCAAAAGGCAGGGAATTATAGGCCGGTTAGTTTAACGTCTGTTGTAGGAAAAATGCTTGAATCCGTCATCAAAGAAGAAATAGCAAGGCACCTTGAGAAGAACTGTTTGATAGAGCAGACGCAGCATGGATTCGTTAAGGGGAAATCATGTCTGACGAATTTATTGGAATTCTATGAGGATGTGTCTAGTGCGGTGGATAGAGGGGAACCGGTGGATGTGGTGTTTTTCGATTTTCAGAAGGCGTTTGATAAGGTGCCGCACAAAAGGTTGTTACAGAAAGTTAGGGGGCATGGAGTTGGGGGTAAGGTGTTGGCGTGGATAGAAGATTGGCTGTCAAATAGGAGGCAGAGAGTAGGTGTCAATGGGTGCTATTCGGATTGGCGGTTGGTGACTAGTGGAGTGCCCCAGGGATCGGTGTTGGGGCCTCAGCTATTTACCATTTATATAGACGATCTGGAGGAGGAAGCTGAGTGTAGGGTGTCGAAATTTGCTGATGACACAAAGATAAGTGGAAAAGCAAATTGTGTGGAGGGTGTAGAAAGTCTGCAGAGGGATCTAGATAGGCTAAGCGAGTGG
This sequence comes from Carcharhinus amblyrhynchos, assembly GCF_965287045.1. Taxonomy (NCBI): domain Eukaryota; kingdom Metazoa; phylum Chordata; class Chondrichthyes; order Carcharhiniformes; family Carcharhinidae; genus Carcharhinus; species Carcharhinus amblyrhynchos. Next base: position 139,890,416 of record NC_137327.1, read on the forward strand.
GCGAGGACCTGGCAGATGGAATACAATGTTGGCAAGTGTGAGATTATCCACTTTGGCAGGAATAATAGTAGGAGGGGCTACTATTTAAAGGGCGAAAAGCTGCAGCAAGCTACGGTGCAGAGGGACCTCGGGGTCCTTGTGCATGAGTCGCAAAAACCCAGCCTACAGGTGCAGCAGGTGATCAGGAAGGCTAATGGGATGCTAGCCTTCATAGCGAGGGGGATTGAATATAAAAGTAGGGAGGTCTTGCTGTAACTGTACAGGGCACTGGTGAGGCTGCAGCTGGAGTACTGTGTGCAGTTTTGGTCGCCGCACTTGCGCAAGGATATTTTGGCCTTGGAGGGAGTGCAGAGGAGGTTTACTAGGCTGATACTGGAGTTGAGAGGGTTGAACTATGAAGAGAGGCTGAATAGACTGGGCTTGAATTCGTTGGAGTTTAGAAGGATGAGGGGGGATCTTATTGAGACGTATAAGATGATGAAGGGGATGGATAGGATAGAGGTTGAGAGGTTCTTCCTGCTCAGAAAGGACAGCAGGACTAGAGGGCACAGCCTCAAGATAAAGGGGGGGGCAGTTTAGAACGGAGTTGAGGAGGAACTTCTTCACTCAAAGGGAGGTGAATCTCTGGAATTCTCTGCCCGTTGAAGTGGTGGAGGCTGCCTCGCTAAATATATTTAAGATGCGGGGGGATAGGTTTTTGGTAGCAAGGGGATTAAGGGTTATGGGGAGAAAGCGGGAAAGTGGAACTGATCCACTTCAGATCAGCCATGATCTTATTGAATGGTGGGGCAGGCTCGAAAGGCTAGATGGCCGACTCCTGCTCCTATTTCTTATGTGATGTTCTAATCAGTAATCTGTAAACTGTCTGTGCTTTATATGCTCTGTCCGAGGCCAGAACTCTCCATTTGCCTGACGAAGGAGCAAACACCGAAAGCTTGTGAGTTTACTATCAAATAAATCAGTTGGACTTAAACCTGGTGTTGTCAAACTTCTTTCTGGACACCCCCATCATCAAGAACATCTTTCCTGCATCTACCCTGTCTAGTCTTGTTAGAATGTTAAAAGGTTTCTACTCAAGTCCTCACAACTAAAATATATCCCAATGAGGAAGGAAGGTAGTAAGGGGGGGAGGGGGGGAGGTTAAAAAAAAAAATCAGTAGCTAGACAAAACTAAGGTACACCATATTGCAAAGGCTAGTGGCAGGCTGGAAGATTGGGAAATTTTCAAACATAAACAAGGGGATACTAAAAAAGTAATCAAGTAAACTAGCAAAATCGTCTCTCGGTATATATAAAGGAAGAGAGTCGTTCGGGTGAATGTTGGTCCCTTAGAAGATGAAGCCGGAGAGTTAATAGTGGGGAACATGAAATGACAGAGATGCTAAATCAATACCTTGCCTCAGATTTCATGATGGAGGACATTAGTACCATTCCTACGGGAACGGGCAAGTCAGAGGTAATAGAAAAGATAGAGCTTAGAACAATCGACATCGATAGAGAAAGGATACTCAGCAAACTATTGGGATTGAGGGTGGATAAGTCCCCCAGGGCTGATGTCCTACATCTTAGGGTATTAAAGGAAGTGGCGGTGGAGATCGTGGATCCATTGGTTATAATATTCCAAAATCCCCTGGACACGGGAAAAGTTCCATTGGATTGGAAAAATGCTAATGTAACACCCTTATTCAAAAAGAGAGGGAGGCAAAATGTTGGAAATTACAGACCAGCTAGTTTAACATCTGTTGTTGGGAAAGTGTTAGAATCAATTATCAAGGAACTGCTATCAGGACATTTGAAAAGTCAAAATGCTATCCATCAGAAACAGCATGGTTTTATGAAAGGCAAATCACATTTGACTAATTTGTTAGAGTTCTTTGACGATGTAACAAGCAAAGTGGATAATGGAGATCCTGTAATGGAGAAGTAATTAGTGGGGTGCCACAAGGATCGGTCCTTAGGCCCCAGCTATTTATAATCTATAGTAATGATTGGATACAAGGATAGAAGGCTCTATAGCCAAATTTGCAGACGATACAAAAATAGGCAGGACAGTAAGATGCAATGAGGAAATAAGAACCTTGCAAATGGATACAGATAGGTTAGGAGAGTGGCCAAAATGTTGCAGATGAAGTTTAAAGTGGATCAGTGTGAGGTCGTGTGCTTTGACCAGAAAAATGGGAAGACAACTTATTTTCTAAATGGGGAGAGACCTCGGGGTGCTCTGGTGCAGAGGGATCTGGGTGTCCTCGTTCATGAGACACAGAAAACTAGCATGCAGGTATAGTGAGTAAATTCGAGGAGATAAACAGATTTTTAATTGAACAAAGAACAGCACAGGAACAGGCCCTCCAAGCCTGTGCCAATCACATTTATCTATCTAGACCAACCACTTATATCCCTCGATTCCCCATTTGTTCATATGCCTATCAAGATAAGTCTTAAATGTGGCTAATGTAACTGCCTCAACCACCTCACATGACAGTGCATTCCAGGCCCCCACCAGTAAAAATCTCCCCCTGCACATCTCCACTGAATCTTTCCTCCCTTATCTTGAACGTGTACCCCTTTGTAATTGTCATTTCCACCCTGAGAAAAAGCTTTGAACGATTCACTCTACCTATACCCCTCATAATTTTATAAACTTTTATCAGGTTGCCTTTCAGCCTCCATCTTCCCAGCTATTCAATCTCTCCTCATAGCTAATACCTTCCATACCAGGCAATCAGGCAAATCTTTGTCTCTTCTTTGGACACAGGTGAGGTCCCAGAGGACTGGAGGATTGCAAACGTGTACTGTTTAAATAGGGTAGGAGGGATAACCCTGGTAACTAGAGGCCGGTGAGTTTGACGTCAGTGGTAGGCAAGTTGATGGAGAGGATTCTTAGGGATGGGATGTATGAGCATTTAGAGCGTTGCAATCTGATTAGGGATATGCAGCATGGCTTTGTTAAGGGGAAGTCTTGCCTTACGAATCTGGTAGAATTTTTTGAGGAGGTGACAAAAACGGTTGACGAAGAACGAGCTGTTGATGTCGTCTATATGGATTTCAGTAAGGCGTTTGACAAAGTCCCTCATGGTAGGTTGGTTGAAAAGGTTAAGGCTCATGGGATACAAGGCCAGGTATCTAGATGGGTTGATAACTGGCTTCGTAAGAGGAGACAGAGTAGTAGTGGAAAGGTCCTTTTCTAGCTGGAGGTCTGTCACCAGTGGTGAGTACTGGGACGTCTTCTATTTGTAATATACATAAATGACTTGGAAGAGGGAGTAAGTGGTGTGATCAGCAAATTTGCAGATGACACTAAGATGGCTGGATTGGCGGGCAGTGAGGAGCAGTGTCTGGCAATACAACGGGCTATAGATAGGCTGGTATATTGGGCAGATAAATGACAAATGGAATTTAATCCTGATAAATGTGAGATGATGCATTTTGGCAGAAATAATGTAGGGGGGAGTTATATGATAAAGGGTAGACCTATAAAGAGTATAGAAACGCAGCAGGACCTGGGGGTGCAAGTGCACAAGTCTTTGAAGATGGCAGTACAAATGGAGAAGGTCGTGAAGAAAGCTTATGGTATGTTAGCCTTTATAGGAAGGGGTATAGAGTATAAGAGCTGGAGTCTAATGTTGCAGTTGTATGGAACATTGGTTAGGCCGCATTTGGAATACTGCGTCCAGTTCTGGTCGCCTTACTAACAGAAAGACATGGAGACCCTGGTGAGAGTGCAGAGAAGGTTTACCAGGATGCTGCCTGGTATGGAAGGACTGGGTTATGAGGAAAGATTGAGCAAATTGGGGCTGTTTTCTCTTGAAAGACGGGCAACTGAGGGGGGATCTAATAGAGGTGTATAAGATTATGAAGCATATAGATAGAGTAAACAGTGATAAGCTTTCTCCTAGGTTGGAAACACACATTACGAGAGGCCACGGGCTTAGGGTGAGGGGGGAGAGGTATAATTTGGATGATAGAGGGGGGTTTGTCACACAGAGCGTAGGGGGGGTATGGGATGCTCTGCCAAGCAAGGTGGTGGAAGCAGGCACGCTGGAGTTGTTTAAGAGTTACTTAGATAGGCACATGAGCGGGATGGAGATGGAGGGATATAGGAGACTGTTTTAAATAAGGTTCAGGAGCCTTGGGACGTCCCTGGGAATGTATAAGGATGTGGATGGTATTGATGTTTTTCTCTTTTAATCCACAGGTGCTTCGGTCCGCCTTGTTGTCCAACAAGGGGCATACACGCGATGGGTCGTACGAGGGCTGCTCTTGGTTGTTTCAAGAATAGCCTAGTACTTCACATCGTTAGTGTACGCTTAAACTGGACCAGATGATGGGCAACACGACAGCTCAGTGACTATCACTGTTTGCTGTGCAGACACATGGATTTGGGCCGGTGCCTGTGGGAGTTTGCGCATTCTCCCCGTGCTTGCGTGGGTTTTCTCCGGGTGCTCCGGTTTCGTCCCACACCCCAAAGATGTGCTCTTAGGCTGATTGGTGTAACAAATTGACCCTAAATTAGTCTTCCCTCAATGTGGAATGCTATAAGCACAGACAAGGGTCATGGGTGGAGAGGCGACTCATAATGTTAAAATGGCAGCATGGGCTCGTTGGGCTGAAGGGCCTGTTTCCTGGGCTGTTTTGTTCTTTGTTCATAGAACCATAGAAAATTACAGCTCAGAAACAGGCCTTTTGGCCCTTCTTGGCTGCGCCGAACCATTTTTCTGCCTAGTCCCACTGACCTGCACTTGAACTATATCCCTCCACACCCGTCTCATCCATGAACCCGTCCAAGTTTTCCTTAATTGTTAGAAGTGACCCCGCATTTACCACTTTATCCAGCAGCTCATTCCACACTCCCACCACTCACTGCATGAAGAATTCCCCCCTAATATTCCCTTTAAACTTTTCTCCTTTCACCCTTAACCCATGCCCTCTGGTTTTTTTCACCCCTAGCCTCAGTGGAAAAAGCCTGCTTGCATTCACTCAAAATCTTATACACCTCTATCAAATCTCCCCTCATTCTTCTACACTCCAGGGAATAAAGTCCTAACCTATTCAATCTCTCTCTGTAACTCAGCTTCTCGAGTCCCGGCAACATCCTTGTGAACCTTCTCTGCATTCTCTCCAAAGCCTCCACGTCCTTCTGGTCCTTCTGTGGTGACCAGAATTGAACACAGCATCCCAAATGTGGCCTAACCAACATTTTACACAACTGGAACATAATTTGCCAACTTTTATACTTGATACCCAGGCTGATGAAGACAGGCATGCCATATACTTTCTTCACCACCTCTTCTACCTGTGGACCTGTACTCTCAGATCACTTTGTGTCCATGCTCTTGATTGTTTTGCCATTTATTTTATAGCTCCCACCTGAATTGGATCTACAAAATGCACCACCTCGCATTTGTCCGGATTAAATTCCACCTGCCATTTCTCTGCCCAGTTTTCCAGTCTACCTATATCCTGCTGTATTCTCTGACAATCTTCATCACTATCCGCAACTCCGCCAATCTTAGCATCATCTGCAAACTTGCTAATCAGACCAGCTACGTTTTCCTCTAAGTCATTTATATATATTACAAACAACAGAGGTCTCAGCACTGCGGAACACCACTAGTTACAGACCTCCATTCAGAAAAACACCCTTCCACTGCCACCCTCTGTTTTATATGGCCAAGCCAGTTCTGAATTCACCTAGCTAGTTCACCTTTAACACCAGCCTGTCATGTGGGACCTTGTCAAATGACTTACTAAAATCCATGCCCTTCTCTCGTCAATCATTTTTGTCGCCTCCTCAAAAAACTCAACTAAATTATTAAGATATGACCTCCCACATACAAAAACATGACCTCCAACAAACAAACTCTGGGATCTATCTTGACCAGTAGTAACATCAGCCTGGATCATGACAAAAGTATTAATAACTTGGGGACACAGATCCAAAATAATTGGCAAAAAGGAGCAAAAGTGATGCGAGGAAAAATGTTTTCACCCAACAGATGGTTGGGAGTCTGAAATGAATCTCTGAGAGGGTGGTGGGGGCAGTTTGATTGAGGTATTCAAAGGGGAATTGGATTGTTATCTGAAAATAAACAACGTGCAAGGTTACATGGGTTCATGAAGGGAAGGTCATGTTTGACTAATCTGATGGAATTCTTTGAGAATATTATATGTGCAGTGGACAATGGGGAACCTGTGGATGTGGTGTAACTGGATTTCCAGAAGCCATTTGACAAGGTGCCGCACCAAAGACTGCTACATAAGGTAAAGGTGTTCAGTGTTATGGGTAATATATTAGCATGGATAAACGTAGGTAGAACATTACAGCGCAGTACAGGCCCTTCGGCCCTCGATGTTGCACCGACCAGTGGAACGAATCTAATGATCCTCTAACCTAAACTATTCCAATGTTATCCATAGGCCTCTCCACTGAAAGGATTGGTTAACCAACAGAAAACAAACAGTGGGGGTAAATGGGTGTTTTCTGGTTGGCAATCAGTGACTAGTGGTGGGTCTCAGGGATCAGTGTTGGGACCGCAATTCTTTACGATTTACATAGATGATTTGGAGTTTGGAACCATTTGTTGTGTGTCAAAATTCGCAAATGACACTAAGATGGGTGGAAGAGCAAAGCATGCAGAGGACGCTGGAAGTCTGCAAAGGGATATAGATAATATGAGTGGGCAAGGGTCTGGCAGATGGAGTACTACGTTGGTAATGTGAGGTCATTCATTTTGATAGGAATAACCAAAATGCGCGGCACGGTAGCACAGCGGTTAGCACTGCTGCTTCCCTGTTCCAGGGATCTGGGTTCGATTCCCGGCTCGAACTGTCTGTGTAGAGTTTGCACATTCTCCTCGTGCCTGCGTGGGTTTCCTCCGGGTGCTCCGGTTTCTTCCCACAGTCCAAAGATGTGCGGGTTAGGTTGATTGGCCATGCTAAAATTGCCCCTTAGTATCCTGAGATGTGTAGGTTAGAGGGATTAATGGGTAAATGTGTGGGGGTACAGAGGATTGGAAAACAGCTAATGTTACACCGCTGTTTAAAAAAGGTAGCAGACAAAAGGCAGGGAATTATAGGCCGGTTAGTGTAACGTCCGTAGTTGGAAAAGTGCTAGATCCATCGTCAAAGAAGAAATAGCGAGACACCTAGAAGAGAACAGTTTGATCAAGCAGACACAGCACTGATTCGTGAAGGGGAAGTCGTGTTTAACGAATTTATTGGATTTCTATGAGGATGTGACTAGTGCGGTAGACAGAGGGGAACCGGTGGATGTGGTGTTTTTAGATTTCCAGAAGGCGTTCGATAAGGTGCCTCACAAAAGGTTGCTACAGAAGGTTAGGGTGCATGGAGTTGGTGGTAAGGTATTAGCGTGGATAGAGGATTGGTTATTTAACAGGAAGCAGAGAGTTGGAATCAATGGGTGCTTTTCTGGTTGGCAGTTGGTGACTTGTGGAGTGCCGCAGGGATCAGTGCTGGGGCCTCAACTGTTTACCATTTACATAGACAATCTGGAGGAGGGGGCTGAGTGTAGGGGAACAAAATTTGCTGATGACATGAAGATGAGTGGGAAAGCAAATTGCGTGGAGGGCGCGGAAAATCTGCAGAGAGATCTGGATAGGCTGAGCGAGTGGGCGAGGACCTGGCAGATGGAGTATAATGTTAGCAAGTGTGAGGTTATCCACTTTGGTAGAAATAATAGTAGGAGGGATTATTATTTAAAAGGCGAAAATCTGCAGCATGCTACGGTGTAGAGGGACCTGGGGGTCCTTGTGCATGAGTCGCAAAAACCCAGTCTACAGGTGCAGCAGGTGATCAAGAAGGTGAATGGGATGCTGGCCTTTATAGTGAGGGGGATAAAATATAAAAGCAGGGAGGTCTTGCTGCAACTGTACAGGGCACTGGTGAGGCCGCAGCTGGAGTACTGTGTGCAGTTTTGGTCCCCTTATTTACCAAAGGATATATTGGCCTTGGAGGGAGTGCAGAGAAGGTTCACCAGGCTGATACTGGAGATGAGGGGGCTAGCTTATGAAGAGAGATGAATAGACTGGGTCTGTACTCATTAAGAGTTTAGAAGGCTGAGGGGGGATCTTATAGAGACTTATAAGATAATGAAGGGGCTAGATAGGGTAGAGGTAGAGAGATTCTTCCCGCTTAGAAACGAAAACTGAACTAAAGAGCACAGTTTCAAAATAAAGGGGGGGGCAGTTTAGAACAGAGTTGAGGAGGAACTTCTTCACTCAAAGGGAGGTGAATCTCTGGAATTCTCTGCCCGTTGAAGTGGTGGAGGCTACCTCGCTGAATATATTTAAGTCACGATAGATCGATTTCTGATAGACAAGGGGATTAAGGGTTATGGGGAGAAAGCGGGAAAGTGGAACTGATCCACTTCAGATCAGCCATGATCTTATTGAATGGCGGGGCAGGCTCGAAGGCCTACTCCTGCTCCTATTTCTTATGTTCTTCTTATGATATGGGGGTAGGGCCTGGGTGGGATTGTGGTCAGTGCAGACTCGATAGGCCAGATGGCCTCTTTCTGCACTGTAGGGTTTCTATGATTCCATAACTTCTATGAGTAACAGCAAAATGGACTATTATTTAAATAGTAAAAAATTGCAGCATGCTGCTGTGCAGAGGGACCTGGGTGTCCTTGTGCAGGAATCTCAAGGAGTTGGTTTGCAGGTGCAGCAGGTAATTAAGGAGCAAATGGAATTTTGTCCTTCATTGCCGGAGAGATGGTGTTTAAAAGCAGTGAGGTTATGTTGCAGCTGTATAAGGTGCTGGTGAGGCCACACCTGGAGTACTGTGTACAGTTTTGGTCTTTTTACTTGAAAAAGGATACACTGGCACTGGAGGGGGTGCAGAGGAGATTCACTAGGTTGATTCCGGAGTTGAGAGGGTTGGCTATGATGAGAGACTGAGTAGACTGGGGCTATACTCATTGGAATTCAGAAGAATGAGGGGAGATCTTATAGAAACATATAAGATTATGAAGGAAATAGACAAGATAGAAGCAGGGAAGTTGTTTTCACTGGAGGATGAAACTAGAACTAGGGGGCATAGCGTCAAAATGAGGGGAGCAGGTTTAGGACTGAGTTGAGGAGGAACTTCTTCACACAAAGGGTTGTGAATCTGTGGAACTCCCTGCCCAGTGAAGCAGTTGAGGCTCCCTCATTGAATGTTTTTAAGGCAAGGATAGATAAAATTTTTGAACAGTAAAGGAATTAAGGGTTATGGCGAGCGGGTGGGTAAGTGGAGCTGAGTCCACAAAAAGATCAGCCATGATCTTATTGAATGGCGGGGCAGGCTCGAGGGGGCAGATGGCCCACTCCTGCTCCTAGTTTTTATGTTATGTTCTTATCTTTCAGGAATAAAGCAGAAAAGTAGGACTAGATGGAAAGCTCTTTCAGAGAACCACTGTATACTCGATGCATCGAATGGCCTCCTCTGCACTGTAAAGAATCTGTGTTGCTAAGAGTGTGATTACCTGATCCTTTCTCCCACTGATTGTCAAATTACTGATGGCCCATGCTGCTTCCTTTTGAGTCCCAAAATCTCCCTGCAAGGATAACAATTCAATAATTAGTGATTGAGTATTTAAACAGAAATCCCACATATGAAATACTCATCATTACCCTTATAGATGGGCTGCTCAGAAGTTGGCTCCAGACACATACATCAACAGGAAAATAGCCTAGGATTTTGAAAATGTGGAACCAATCAAATTAACCAAATTCTTCTCTATATGGATAAGAAAACAGGATAAATAAAATGTAATGTAACCAGAAGCAGGACATAAGCTGTATTTATATACAGCATTAAAATTCACAGTGAATTATTTAGGAATCGGGTGTTCCTATGTCACAGGGATTACATCACACCGCCACTTTCTCAAGGGTAATTAGGGATGGGTAATAAATGCTGGCCGAGCAGGGCTCGCCACATTCACTGAAGTAATAAAAAAAAAGCCACTGTTATACAAACAGGTCAGACCACTCTGCTCAGCAGGGTCTTACTAACAGACAAAGAAGCCAACTGGATCGTTTTTCACACTATTGAGGGATAACTGCCAAAATACTAGAAAACACTGTGTTCAAGTTATGTCATAGAAACTTTAACATCTATATCACTGGCCAGACAAATTAACCATCCCTCTGACAGTGCGGCACTCCCTCAGTACTGACCCTCTGACAGTGCGGCAGTCCCTCAGCACTGACCCTCTGACAGTGCGGCACTCCCTCAGCACTGACCCTCTGACAGTGCGGCACTCCCTCAGCACTGACCCTCTGACAGTGCGGCACTCCCTCAGCACTGACCCTCTGACAGTGCGGCACTCCCTCAGCACTGACCCTCTGACAGTGCGGCACTCCCTCAGCACTGACCCTCTGACAGTGCGGCACTCCCTCAGCACTGACCCTCTGACAGTGCGGCACTCCCTCAGCACTGACCCTCTGACAGTGCGGCACTCCCTCAGCACTGACCCTCTGACAGTGCGGCACTCCCTCAGCACTGACCCTCTGACAGTGCGGCACTCCCTCAGCACTGACCCTCTGACAGTGCGGCACTCCCTCAGCACTGACCCTCTGACAGTGCGGCACTCCCTCAGCACTGACCCTCTGACAGTGCGGCACTCCCTCAGCACTGACCCTCTGACGGTGCAGCACTCCCTCAACACTGACCCTCTGATGGTGTGGCACTCCCTCAGTACGGTACTACCTCAGTACTGACCCTCTGACAGTGCGGCACACCCTCAGTACTCACCCTCTGACAGTGCGGCACTCCCTCAGCACTGACCCTCTGACGGTGCGGCACTCCCTCAGCACTGACCCTCTGACGGTGCGGCACTCCCTCAGTACGGCACTCCCTCAGTACTGACCCTCTGACAGTGCGGCACTCCCTCAGTACTCACCCTCTGACAGTGCGGCACTCCCTCAGCACTGACCCTCTGACAGTGCGGCACTCCCTCAGCACTGACCCTCTGACAGTGCGGCACTCCCTCAGCACTGACCCTCTGACAGTGCGGCACTCCCTCAGCACTGACCCTCTGACAGTGCGGCACTCCCTCAGCACTGACCCTCTGACAGTGCGGCACTCCCTCAGCACTGACCCTCTGACAGTGCGGCACTCCCTCAGCACTGACCCTCTGACAGTGCGGCACTCCCTCAGCACTGACCCTCTGACAGTGCGGCACTCCCTCAGCACTGACCCTCTGACAGTGCGGCACTCCCTCAGCACTGACCCTCTGACAGTGCGGCACTCCCTCAGCACTGACCCTCTGACAGTGCGGCACTCCCTCAGCACTGACCCTCTGACAGTGCGGCACTCCCTCAGCACTGACCCTCTGACAGTGCGGCACTCCCTCAGCACGAACAATCTTGACAACATGCATTGCATCAGTGCTGAATCACAGACTTGTTACAGTGCAGTAAGAGGTTATTTGGCCCATTAGATCTGCACTGGCTTTCTGAATGAGTAATTCACATATTGCCATTTTCCTGCTTTCTCCTCTTGACTCTGAATATTCTTTCTTTTTAGATAACTATTTAATTCTCCCATGAATGTTGCAACTGAAGCTGCCTCCACCACACTTCCAGGCAGCACATTCCAGACCCTAACCACTTGTTGCATAAAGAAGTTTTTCCTCATATCGCTTTTAATTTTTTTAATAATTATTTTAAATCTGCATAGTGTGCTGGGCCCCCTATTATTTGTTATTTATATAAATTACATTGATGAGTCTGTGGGGTAGGATTAGTAAGTTTGCAGATGACACAAAGATTGGACGGTGGTTAACAGTGAAGCGGAGTGTCTTGGGTTACAAGGAGATATAGACGGAATGATCAAATGGGCAGATTAGTGGCAGATGGAATTTAACCCTGAAAAGTGAGAGATGATACACTTTGGAAGGAGTAATTTGAGAAGGAAGTACTCAATGAATGGTAGGACACTAGGAAGTTCTGTGGAACAAAGAGACCTTGGTGTGTTTGTGCACAGATCTCTGAAAGCAGAAGGGCATGTTAGAAGGGTGATGACAAAGGCATATGGAACACTTGCCTTTATCTGTTGAGGTATAGATTACAAAAGGAGGAGAATTGTGTTGGAGTTTTATCGAACTTTGGTGAGGTCACAGCTAGAGTACTGTGTGCAGTTCTGTACACTATTATTGGAAGGATGTGATTGCACTAGAGGGGGTGCAGAGGAGATTCATAAGAACATAAGAAATAGGAGCAGGAGTAAACCATCTAGCCCTTCGAGCCTGCCCTGCCATTCAATAAGACCATGGCTGATCTGTCGTGGCTCAGTTCCACATTCCCACCCTCTCCCCATAACCCTTAATCCCCTCGCTTATCAAAAACCCATCAACCCGCGTCTTAAAAATATTTAGCAAGGCAGCCTCCACCACTTCAACGGGCAGAGAATTCCAGAGATTCACCACCCTTTGAGTGAAGAAGTTCCTCCTCAACTCCATTCTAAACCGCCCCCCCTCATCTTGAGGCTGTGCCCCCTAGTCCTACTGTCCTTTCTGAGCGGGAAGAGTCTCTCCACCTCTATCCTATCCATCCCATTCATCATCTTATATGTCTCAATGAGATCTCCCCTCATTCTTCTAAACTCTAACGAGTACCAGCCTAGTTTATTCAGCCTCTCCTCATAGCTCAACCCCCTCAACTCCGGTATCAGCCTAGTAAACCTCCTCTGCACTCCCTCCAAGGCCAAAATATCCTTGTGTGAGTACGGCGACCAAAACTGCACACAGTACTCCAGCTGCGGCCTCACCAATGCCCTATACAGCCGCAGCAAGACCTCCCTATTTTTATATTCAATCCCCCTAGATTCACTAGGATGCTGCCTGGGATGGAACATTTAAGTTATGAAGAGAAGTTGATTAGGTTTGGGTTGTTTTTGTTGGACCAGAGAAGACTGAGGGGTGACCTGATTAAGGTGTACAAGATTATGAGGGGCATGGACAGAATGGATAAGGAACAGCTGTTCCCCTTAGTTGAAAGGTGAGTCACAAGCGAAAATAGGTTCAAGGTGAGTGGTAGGAGGTTTAGGGTGGATGTGAGGAAAAACGTTTTTACTCAGAAGGTGGCAATGGTCTGGAATGCACTGCCTGGGAGGGTGGTGGAGGTGGGATGCCTCACATCCTTTAACAAGCATTTGGATGAGCACTTGGCACATCGTAACATTCAGGGCTATGGGCCAAGTGCTGGAAGATGGGATTAGGTGGGAGTTCAAGTGCTGGGGCCTTAACTATTTACTATTTACATAGATGATCTGGAGGAGGGGGCTGAGTGTAGGGTGACAAAATTTGCTGATGACATGAAGATGAGTGGAAAAGCAAATTGCGTGGAGGGCGTGGAAAGTCTGCAGAGAGATCTGGATAGGCTGAGCGAGTGGGCGAGGACCTGGCAGATGTGAGGTTATCCACTTTGGCAGAAATAATAGTAGAAGGGATTATTATTTAAAAGGCAAAAAGCTGCAGCATGCTACGGTGCAGAGGGACCTGGGGGTCCTTGTGCACGAGTAGCAAAAACAGTCTGCAGGTGCAGCAGGTGATCAAGAAGGCGAATGGAATGTTGGCCTTTATAGCAAGGGGGACAGAATATAAAAGCAGGGAGGTCTGCTGCAACTGTGCAGGGTACTGGTGAGGCCACAGCTGGAGTACTGTGTGCAGTTTTGGTCGCTGCACTTGTGGAAGGATATATTGGCCTTGGAGGGAGTGCAGAGGAGGTTCACTAGGCTGATACCGGAGATGAGGGGGTTGGACTATGAAGAGAGACTGAATAGACTGGGTCTGTACTCATTGGAGTTTAGAAGGATGAGGGAGGACCTTATAGAGGCGTATAAGATAATGAAGGGGATGGATAGGGTAGAAGTAGAGAGATTCTTCCTGCTTAGAAAGGATAGCAGGACTAGAGGGCACAGCCTCAAAATAAGGGGGGAGCAGTTTAGATCAGAGTTGAGGAGGAACTTCTTCACTCAAAGGGTGGTGAACCTCTGCCCGTTGAAGTGGTGGAGGCTACCTCGCTAAATATATTTAAGTCACAGGTAGATAGGTTTTTGATAGATAGGGGAATTAAGGGTTATGGGGAGAAAGTGGAACTGATCCACTTCAGATCAGGCATGATCTTACTGAATGGCGGGGCAGGCTCGAAGGGCTAGATGGCCTACTCCTGCTCCTATTTCTTATGTTCTTATGTTCTTAAGTGTTTCTAATGTGCTGATGTGGACTCAAAGGACCAAAGGACCTCAAATGCGCTGTAGGATTCTATGATTCAAAGGAGAAGATATGACAGATGTGAAAGAAAGGTGACATAGTTAAAGTATGGACAGAGTGAATTTACTTAGAACATAGAACATTACAGCGCAGTACAGGCCCTTCGGCCCTAGATGTTGCGCCGACCAGTGGAACCAATCTAATGACCCTCTAACCTAAACTATTCCAATGTTATCCATATGCCTATCCACTGACCATTTGAACACCCTTAAAGTTGGGGAGTCCACAACTGCTGCAGGCAGGGCATTCCACGACCTTACTACCCTCTGAGTAAAGAACCTACCTCTGACATCCGTCCTATAATTACCACCCCTTAATTTAAAGCTATGTCCCCTCGTGTTAGCCATCACCATCCGAGGAAAAAAGCTCTCACTGTCCACCCTATCTAACCCTCTGATCATCTTGTATGCCTCAATCAGGTCACCTCTTAACCTTCTTCTTTCTAACGAAAACAACTTCAAGTCCCTCAGCCTTTCCTCATAAGACCTTCCCACCATACCAGGCAACATCCTGGTAAACCTCCTCTGCACCCTTTCCAATGCCTCCACATCTTTCTTATAATGCGGCGACCAGAACTGTACGCAATATTCCAAGTGCGGCCACACCAGAGTTTTGTACAGTTGCAACATGACCTCACGGCTCCGAAATTCAATCCCTCTACCAATGAAAGCTAACACACCATACGCCTTCTTAACAACCTTATCAACCTGGGTGCCAACTTTCAGGGAGCTATGCACATGTACACCGAGATCTCTCTGCTCGTCGAAACTACCAAGAGTCCTTCCATTAGCCCTATATTCTGTGATCCTGTTACTCTTTCCAAAGTGAATCACCTCACACTTTTCCGTATTAAACTCCATCTGCCACCTCTCGGCCCAGCTCTGCAGCTTATCTATGTCCCTCTGCAAACTGTAACATCCATCCTCACTGTCTACAACTCCTCCAACTTTGGTGTCGTCAGCAAATTTACTAACCCATCCTTCTACACCCTCATCTAGGTCATTTATAAAAATGACAAACAGCAGTGGCCCCAAAACAGATCCCTGAGGTACACCACTTGTAACTGAACTCCAGGTTGAATATTTCCCATCAACCACCACCCTCTGTCTTCCATCAGCTAGCCAATTCCTGATCCAAACTGCTAAATCACCCTCAATCCCATGCATCTGCATTTTCTTTTAAATTCTAAAAGCTAAAAAGAGATCAAATTAAACAAGTCTGGGAGAGAGCAGTTCAAAAGAAACTGGGTGAAACAATGGAGAGATCAAAGGGAAAGAATGTATTTAAGGAGATACTGAAACCTATGAAAGGGGCTGTTTTTAGATCTCAGCTGACAGCAGGAATAACTGGTCAAACTCCCACAGTGAATGAAGCCAGATCTAAAATACCAACTGCTGGTAATTTCAGAGGACATTCCAAGAGAGAATTAAAGGTATCGTGCAGTAAAAGTTACTGGACTTTTACAGATCTTAAAATCTATCAGGTTGCTGAACAGATGGGGAAGGTTACTCTGAAGGTAGTTAAATTAAGGTTGTTTGAAACTATTGGAAAGTATTGGTGAGAAGCATCATCTTATGAGTATTATATTTTAGTTCATTTTTTCCCCTGCTTCTTAATAAATATTTGATTTACTAGAAAATCATCCCAGATGTCAGGACATTATTTCTAAATTTCAAAATCTTTCCATATAAGTTGCAAACACAAACATGAAGATAGTTGTTTCAAGTTTTCTTTCTGGGATTTGAACTGCTCAGTATTTACCATCAGCTGTGCTCTTAACACTGCAGTTCTGTACTGAGAGTGCAGTATTCTCTCAATACATTCCATCCAACTCCCTCAGTACTGATGTTCCATCAAAAAAGAAACATTACAGAACAGGAATGGGCCTTCGGCCCTCCAAGCCTGCACCGACCGTGCTACCTGACCTAACTAAAACCCTCTACCCTTCTGGGGACCATATCCGTCTATTCCCATCTCATTCATGTACTTGTCAAGATGCCCCTTAAAAGTCACTCCCATATCCACTTCCACTACCTCCCACGGCAACAAGTTCCAGGCACCCACCACTCTCTGTAAAAAATCTGCCTCATACATCTCTTTTAAAACTTGCCCCTCGCACCTTAAACCTATGACCCCCTAGTAACTGACTCTTCCATCCTGGGAAAAAGCTTCTGACTATCCACTCTGTCCACGCCTCTGATAATCTTGTAGACTTCTATCAGGTCTTCCCTCAACCTCTGTCACTCCAGTGAGAACAAACCAAGTTTCTCCAACCTCTCCTCATAGCTAATGCCCTCCATACCAGGGCAAAACCCTGGTAAATCTTTTCTGTACCCTCTCCAAAGTCTCCACATCCTGGTAGTGTGGCGACCAGAATTGAACACTATATTCCAACTGCGGCCTAACTAAGGTTCTAGAAAGCGTCAACATGACTTGCCAATTTTTAAACTCAATACCCCAGCTGATGAAGGCAAGCATGCCATATGCCTTCTTGACTACCTTCTCCACCTGCATTGCCATTTTCAATGACCTGTACACCCAGTTCCCTTTACCTATCAATACTCCGAAGGGTTCTACCATTTACTGTATATGTTCTATCTGTATTAGACCTTCCAAAATGCATTATCTCACATTTGTCTGGATTAAACTCCATCTGCCAACTTTCCGCCCAAGTCTCCAACTGATCTAAATCCAGCTGTACCCTCTGATGGTCCTCATCGCTATCTGCAAATCCACCACCTCCTCAAATTTACTAATCATCCAGTTACATTTTCCTCCAAATCGTTTATATATATTACAAACAGCAAAGGTCCCAGCACTGATCCCTGAAGAACACTACTTGTCACAGCCCTCCATTCAGGAACGCACCCTTCCACTGCTACCCTCTGACCGATGTGGAGATGCCGGCATTGGACTAGGGTAAACACAGTAAGAAGTCTCACAATAAAGTCCAACCAGTTTATTTGATGGTAAACCCACAAGCTTTCGGAAACGCTGTTCCTTTGTCAAGTATGTGGAAAGTTCCACACTTCCCACACACCTGACGAAGGATCAGTGTTTCCAAAAGCTTGTGGGTTTACCATCAAATAAACTGGTTGGACTTTAACCTGGTATTGTGAGACTTCTTACCTTCTTTGATCGAGCCAGTTTTGTATCCACCTTGCCAGCTCACCTCTGATCCCATGCGGCTTCACCTTCTGCACCAGTCTGCCATGAGGGACCTTGTCAAAGGCTTTACTGAAGTCCTGGTAGACAACATCCACTGCCCTACCCTCATCAATCATCTTCGTCATTTCCTCGAAAAGCTCGATCAAGTTTGTGCGACATCACCTCCCCTTCACAAATCCATGTGCAGTACTTCCTCAGTACTGCCCCACAGTGCAGCACTCCCTCAATACTGCACCTCTGACAGTGCAGCATTCCTTCAGGACTGACTTTCCAACAGTGCAAGATTCCCTTTGTACTGACCCTCCAACAATTCAGCAGTCCCTTAGGACTGTTCCCCCTAAGTACTGATTCACTGACAGTGCAGTTCTTTCAGTACTGACCCTCTGCTAGTGCAGCATGTCCTAAGTGCTACTCCTCCAACAGCCCAGTGCACCCTCACATCCGAGGGTCTTGCTTGTGGGCATGTATGAGCAGAGGACTGTTTGCATGACCACGAAGTGATAGTATAACTGAGAACTGCTGATCATATCACTATGCAGGTGCTTCTCAAGCTGGTACATGCAGAGTAACAGTCCCAATAATGCCGAGGGTTCAAAATGTTTGGATGGTGGTGCTGGTTAACATTGAAAAGACCAGGAAATGTACTTACTTTGGTAAGATGATGAACGATCATGGGAATGAGCCCAGCGTCAATGACTGATTGCACTTGCTGCTGGTTTCCAGCAGTGACATTTGAGAGGAACCATACTGCTTCCTGCACACAACATTACCACAATTTACACTCTGGAAGAATTGGATCACATTACCCTCAATATTGCCCGCGTGCCTGAACAACTTATAAATAAACTGAAAGGCTTCTTCAACTTAATTTAAAGCAACACATACTTTTAATTAAATATTTAGTGCTAACACTGAGCTGAGTCAGACGCGCGCCATATCCTGGGGTGGGTAGCTGAGGCCAGTCTCCTGAGATTGGGGTTTGGGGGGGGGGGGGGGGGGAGGGGTGGAGGGTAAAGCAGTCTCGGTTGGGATATTGGCATTGCGGGCTGGCCCTGGATAAAGGCAGGGGGGTGGAATAGGGCGCTATACAGCAGCAGTGTATTTACAAAGTAAACTCAAGGTTTTAGCTACCTTGTTGATCTTCTCCTTTGGGTGGCTAAGTAGGTTTGGGAAGTGGGAGAGTACGTCACAGTTCAAGATGATTTGTGTCTGCTCATCAGTTCCAGTTACAATATTACCCACAGCTCTCAGTGCAGCTGTCTGTGTAAGAAATTGATATAAACAGTTCACACACAAGAAATCAAGGCATCAAAACTATAACATTGCGTGTCAATAGATCAAGGAGATCTTACACAGAATCACAGAAACTAAGAATAGGCCATTCAGCCCTTAAAGCCTGCTCTGCCATTCAATATTTGAAGAATAATTTTATTCAAACTTTTCCATTTTCCACAAATTGCAACAAATTCTCAAAACCCAGTGGAGCACACTGACCTTTATTTCACACAAACTTACAGAGAAGACCAGTGAATAGTTACACAAGTGATTTCAATGATCAATCTTTGCAATTGTAGTCAAAGAACAAAAACAGCCCGGGAAACAGGCCCTTCGGCCCGACGAGCCCGCACCACCATTTTAACATTACCAGTCCCCCCTCCACCCATGACCCTTATCTATGTTTATGGCATTCCACATTGAGGGAAACTAATTTGGGGACAATTTATTACCTCCAATTAGAAATAGGAGAGGAGAGGTCACCCTGTTGGGAGTCTTTTATAGACCTCCTAAAAGTTCTAGAGAGGTTGAGGAAAGGATTGCGGAGACGATCCTGGTTAGGAGTGAAAGTAATAGGGTAATTGTTATGGGGGACTTTAACTTTACTAATATTGATTGGAATTGTTATAGCTCTAGCTCGTTAGAGGGGTCAGTTTTTGTACAAAGCGTGCTGGAAGGTTTTTTGACTCAGTATGTAGATAGGCCAACTAGAGGTGAGGCTATATTGGATTTGGTGCTGGGAAATGAGCCAGACCAGGTGCTAGACTTGGAAGTTGGTGTGCATTTTGGTGATAGTGACCACAATTCGGTTACGTTCACCTTAGTGATGGAAAGGGATAGGAATGAACCTCGGGCTAGTGGTTTTAGCTGGGGGAAGGGTAATTATGAGGCTATTAGGAGAGAATTAGGAAGCATAGGTTGGACTAGGAGATTACAGGGACTGGGAACGTCTGAAATGTGGAGTTTTTTCAAGGAGCAGCTACTGCGAGTCCGTGATAGGTATGTCCCTGTCAGGCAAGGAGGAATTGGTAGGGCTAGGGAACCGTGGTGCACCAAAAAAGTTTTTTCGTTGGTTAAGAGGAAAAAGGAGGCTTATGTTCGGATGAGACGTGAGGGCTCGGGTAGTGCACTAGAAAACTTTAGATTGGCTAGGAGGGAGTTGAAGAGTGAGCTAAGAAGGGCTAAAAGAGGACATGAGAAGACTTTGGCTGATAGGGTTAAGGAGAATCCTAAGGCGTTCTATAGGTATGTTAAGAACAGAAGGTTGGTTAGGGCAAGATTAGGGCCAGTTATAGACAGCAGAGGGAAGTTATGTGTGGAACCGGAGGAGATTGGAGAGGCATTGAACCAATATTTCTCTTCGGTGTTCACGCAAGGGGACATGGATATAGCTGAGGAGGACACTGGATTGCAGGGGAGTAGAATTGACAGTGTTGCAGTTGATAAGGAGGATGTGCTAGATATTCTGGAGGGTCTGAAAATAGATAAGTCCCCTGGTCCGGATGGGATTTACCCCAGGATTCTCTGGGAGGCAAGAGAAGTGATTGCAGAGCCTCTGGCTCTGATCTTCAGGTCGTCGTTGGCCTCTAGTATAGTACCGGAAGATTGGAGGTTAGCGAATGTTGTCCCATTGTTTAAGAAGGGGAACAGAGACTTCCCCGGGAATTATAGACCGGTGAGTCTCACTTCTGTTGTGGGCAAGGTTTTAGAAAAATTTATTCGGGATAGGATTTATAGTTATTTGGAGAGTAAAGAATTGATTGGAGATAGTCAGCATGGTTTTGTGGCGGGTAGGTCGTGCCTTACTAACCTTATTGAGTTTTTTGAGAAAGTGACCAAAGAGGTGGATGGGGGTAAGGCAGTGGACGTGGTGTATATGGATTTTAGTAAGGCGTTTGATAAGGTTCACCATGGTAGGCTTCTGCAGAAAATGCAGATGTATGGGATTGGGGGTGATCTAGGGAATTGGATCAGGAATTGGCTAGCGGATAGGAGACAGACGGTGGTGGTTGATGGTAAATATTCATCATGGAGTTCGGTTTCGAGTGGTGTGCCTCAGGGATCTGTTTTGGGGCCACTGCTGTTTGTAATTTTTATTAATGATCTGGATGAGGGTATAGTTGGGTGGATTAGTAAGTTTGCTGATGACACCAAAGTCGGAGGTGTGGTAGATAGTGATGAAGGGTGTCATAGTTTGCAGGAAGACTTAGACAGGTTGCAGAGCTGGGCCGAGAGGTGGCGGATGGAGTTTAATGCGGAGAAGTGTGAGGTAATTCACTTTGGTAGGAATAACAGATGTGTCGAGTATAGGGCTAACGGGAGGACTTTGAATAGTGTGGATGAACAGAGGGATCTAGGTGTATGTGTACATAGATCCCTGAAAGTTGGGAGTCAAATAGATAAGGTTGTTAAGAAGGCATACGGTGTCTTGGCGTTTATTGGTAGGGGGATTGAATTTAGGAGTCGCAGCGTCATGTTGCAACTGTACACAACTCTGGTGCGGCCGCACTTGGAGTACTGTGTGCAGTTCTGGTCCCCACATTATAGGAAGGACGTGGAGGCTTTGGAGAGGGTGCAGAGGAGGTTTACCAGGATGTTGCCTGGTACGGAGGGGAGGTCCTATGAGGAGAGGCTGAGGGATTTGGGGTTGTTTTCGCTGGAAAGAAGGCGGCTAAGAGGGGATCTTATTGAAACATATAAGATGATTAGAGGTTTAGATAGGGTGGATAGTAATAGCCTTTTTCCTCGGATGGAGAAAGCTAGCACGAGGGGGCATGGCTTTAAATTAAGGGGGGGTAGTTATAGGACGGATGTCAGGGGTAGGTTCTTTACCCAGAGGGTGGTGAGGGATTGGAATGCCCTGCCTGCTGCAGTTGTAAATGCGCCTAGTTTGGGGGCGTTTAAGAGATCCGTGGATAGGTTTATGGACGAGAAGGGATTGGTTTAGGTTAGTGGGTCATTGTTTTGTAACTGGTCGGCGCAACATCGTGGGCCGAAGGGCCTGTTCTGCGCTGTAATGTTCTATGTTCTATGTAACCTAATAGCACATCTTTGGGGTGTGGGAGGAAACCAGAGCACCCGGAGAAAACCCACGCAAGCACGGGGAGAATGCGCAAACTCCCACAGACACCGGCGCAAATCCATGTATCTGCACAGCAATCAGCGATAGTCACTGAGCTGTCGTGTTGCCCAGCATCTGGTCCAGTTTAAGCTTACACTGACGACGTGAAGTACTAGGCTATTCTCGAACATCCAAGAGCAGCCCTAGTTCGACCCATCGCGTGTATGCCCCTCGTTGGACAACAAGGTGGACCGAATTAAAACCTGTGAATTAAAAGAGAAAAACATTAGTATCATTCCACATCCTTATACATTACCAAGGTCGTCCCAATGCTAATGAACCTTATTTAAAACAATCTCCTATATCCTCCCATCTCCAACCCACTCATGTGCCTGTCTAAGTAACTCTTAAACAACTCCAGCGTGCCTGCCTCCACCACCTTGCTTGGCAGAGCATTCCATACCCCCACTACCCTCTGTGTGAAAAACCTCCCTCTAATATCTGTGTTGTACCTCTCCCCCCTCACCCTAAGCCTGTGGCCCCTCATAATGTGCGTCTCTAACATAGGAAATAGCTTACCACTGTTTACTCTATCTATACCCTTCATAATCTTATATGCCTCTATTAGATCCCCCCTCAGTCGCCGTCTTTCAAGGAAAAACAGCCCCAATTTGCTCAATCTTTCCTCATAACCCAGTCCTTCCATACCAGGCAACATCCTGGTAAACCTCCTCTGCACTCTCTCCAGAGTCTCCATGTCCTTCCAGTAGTAAGGCGACCAGAACTAGACGCAGTACTCCAAATGCGGCCTAACCAACGTTCTATACAACTGCAACATTAGACTCCAGCTCTTATGTTCTATACCCCTTCCTATAAAGGCTAACATACCATAAGCGTCAGCGTCTCCTCTTATACGGGTGAAGAAAAAATACATAGAAGAGTGGGGATCTCAGGATAATAGAATACAAACACGAATCCACGGCCCCAGGCTACGTACCCTCCTCCACAGGATAACAGAGAGAACACTGCACAATATACAGGCTCCTTTGTGGGATAATATACGACAAACTGGGGCATAACTCTGAGGGTGGATAAGTCCAGTGGGCCTGATGGGATACATCCTAGGATGCTTTGGGAGGCAAGGGATGAGACTGCAGAGCCTTTAGCTTTGATCTTTGGGTCCTCATTGTCCACAAGGATAGTGCCAGAGGACTGGAGAGTGGCAAATGTTGTTCCTCTCTTCAAGAGAGGAAATACGAATGACCCTGGTAATTATAGGCCAGTTAGTCTTACTTCACTGGTTGGTTAAGTTAATGGAAAGGGTCCTGAGAGATAGGATTTATGACCATTTGGAAAGATGCAGTTTAATCCGGGGTAGTCAGAACGTGAGGAGTAAGTCTTGCCTCACAAATTTGATTGAATTCTTTGAGGAGGTAACTAAATGTGTAGATTAAGGTAGAGCAGTTGATGTTGTGTACATGGATTTTAGTAAGGCGTTTGATAAGGTTCCCCGTGGTAGGCTCATGAAGAAGATAAGGAGGTGTGGGATAGAAGGAAATTTGGCCGATTGGATAAGTAACCGGCTGTCTCGTAGAAGACAGAGGGTGGTGGTGGAAGGAAAATTTTCAGACTGGAGGCCAGTTACCAGCGGTGTACCACAGGGATCAGTGCTGAGTCCTCTGCTATTTGTGATTTTTATCAATGACTTGGAAGAGGGGGCTGAAGGGTGGGTTAGTAAATTTGCTGATGACACCAAGATTGGTGGAGTAGTGCATGAGGCGGAGGGCTCTTGCAGGCTGCAAAGAGACATTGATAGGATGTAGAGCTGGGCCGAAAAGTGGCAGATGGAGTTTAACCCTGATAAGTGCGAGGTGATTCATTTTGGTCGGACAAACTTGAATGCAGATTACAGGGTCAAAGGCAGGGTTCTAAGGACTGTGGAGGAACAAAGAGATCTTGGGGTTCATATCCACTCAAGTGGACAGAGCCGTGAAGAAGGCTTATAGTGTGTTAGCGTTTATTAACAAGGGGTTAGAGTTTAAGAGCCGTGGGGTTATGCTGCAACTATACTGGACGTTGGTGAGATCACATTTGGAATATTGTGTTCAGTTCTGGTCACCTCACTATAAGAAGGATGTGGAAGCCTTAGAGAGAGTGCAGAGGAGATTTACCAGGATGCTGCCTGGTTTGGAGGGTAGGTCTTATGAGGAAAGGTTGAGGGAGCTGGGGCTTTTCTCTTTAGAGCGAAGGAGGATGAGAGGCGACTTAACAGAGGTTTATAAGATGAGGAGAGGGATAGATAGAGTGGATGTGCAGAAGCTGTTCTCTCAGGTGGATGTAGCTGTTACTAGGGGGCATAACTATAAGGTTCATGGTGGGAGATATAGGAGGGATGTCCGAGACAAACTCTTCACTCAGAGTGGTTGGGGTGTGGAATGCACTGCCTGCTGTGATAGTGGAGTTGGACACTTTAGGAACTTTCAAGCGGTTATTGGATAAGAACGTGGAGCACTCCAGAACAATAGGGAGTGGGATAGCTTGATCTTGGGATTGGACATAGGTCAGCACAAATTGAGGGCTGAAGGGCCTGTACTGTGCTGTACTGTTCTATGTTCTAACTCAGGGGGAGAGTTGCATTTTTGATGAAGAAAAACATCATGGCCGTACTGAGAGGGGATATATCCGAGGGTTCACCCACTGTGTCAATATGGGTAGAACTGAAAAATAAGAAGGGGGAAATCACTCTGGGAGGATTGTATTATAGAACCCCAAATAGTTGGCAGGAAATTAAGGAGCAAATATGTAAGGAGATCACAGATAGCTCCAAAAAAAATTGGTGGTAATAGTAGGGGATTTTAATTTTCCCAATACTGACTGGGATAGCCATAAGTATTAGCAGCTTGGATGGAGAGAAATTTGTTGAATGTATTCAGGAGGAATTTCTCATTCAGTATGTGCCTCTAGAGAGGGGGCAAAACTTGACCTCCTCTTGGGAAATAAGGAACACAAGTGACAGAAGCATTAGTGAGGAATCACTTTGGGACAGTGACCATAATTCCATTCGCTTTAAGAGAGCTATGAAGAATGGCAGGTCTGGCCCAAAAGTTAAAATTCTAAATTGGGGCAAGGCAAATTTTGATGGTATTAGAGGAACTATCAAAAGTTGATTGGGGGAATCTGTTAACAGGCAATGGGACGACTGGTGAGTGGGAGGCTCTCAAAAGTGTGTTAACCTGGGTGTAGGGGAAGCACATTCCTTTTAGAGTGAAGGGCAAGGCTGGAAGAAGTAGGAAACCCTGCATGACTCGGGAGATTGAGGCCCTGGTCAAGAAGAATAAAGATGCACATGACATGCATTAGCAACTGGGATCAAGTGGCTCCCTTGAAGAGTACAGAGGCTGTCAGAGTAGAGTTAAGAGAGAAATCAGGAGGGCAAAAGGGGAACATGAGATTGTTCTAAGAACATAACATAAGAACATAAGAAATAGGAGCAGGAGTGGGCCATCTAGCCCCTCGAGCCTGCCCCGCCATTCAATAAGATCATGGCTGATCTGTCGTGGCTCAGTTCCACATTCCCACCCTCTCCCCATAACCCTTAATCCCCTTGCCTATCAAAAACCCATCAACCCGCGTCTTAAAAATATTTAGCGAGGCAGCCTCCACCACCTCAACGGGCAGAGAATTCCAGAGATTCACCACCCTTTGAGTGAAGAAGTTCCTCCTCAACTCCATTCTAAATCGTCCCCCCCTTTATCTTGAGGCTGTGCCCCCTAGTCCTACTGTCCTTTCTGAGCGGGAAGAGCCTCTCCACCTCTATCCTACCCATCCCATTCAACATCTTATATGTCTCAATGAGATCTCCCCTCATTCTTCTAAACTCTAACGAGTACAAGCCTAGCTTATTCAGCCTCTCCTCATAGTTCAACCCCCTCAACTCCAGTATCAGCCTAGTAAACCTCCTCTGCACTCCCTCCAAGGCCAAAATATCCTTGCGTAAGTACGGCGCCCAAAACTGCACACAGTACTCCAGCTGCGGCCTCACCAATGCCCTATACAGCTGCAGCAAGACCTCCCTACTTTTATATTCAATCCCCCTCGCTATGAAGGCCAGCATCCCATTCGCCTTCCTGACCACCTGCTGCACCTGCAGGTTGGGTTTTTGCGACTCATGCACAAGGACCCCGAGGTCCCTCTGCACCGTCGCCTGCTGCAGTTTTTCGCCACGTAAGTAATAGTCCTTCCTACCATTATTCCTACCAAAGTGGACAACCTCACATTTGCCAACATTAAATTCCATTTGCCAGTTCCGGGCCCATTCGCCGAGCCTATCTAGGTCCTTCCGCAGACTCTCCACATCCTCCGCACAATTTGCCGTTCCACCAATCTTGGTGTCATCAGCAAATTTCAACACCATACACTCGGTTCCCTCCTCCAGATCATCTATATAAACGGTAAATAGCTGAGGCCCCAGCACCGACCCCTGGGGCACTCCACTAGTCACCAACTGCCAATCCGAATAGCACCCATTGACACCCACTCTCTGCCTCCTATTTGACAGCCAATCCTCTATCCATGCTAACACCCTATCCCCAACTCCATGCCCCCTGACCTTCTGAAATAACCTCTTGTGTGGCACCTTGTCAAACGCCTTCTGAAAATCAAGGAACACCATATCCGCCGGCTCTCCTCTATCCACCGCCCTAGACACATCCTCATAAAACTCCAATAAATTCATCAGACACGACTTCCCCTTAACGAAACCGTGCTGCGTCTGCTCTATCAAACAATTCTCCTCAAGATGCCTCGCTATTTTCTCCTTGATCACGGATTCTAACATTTTTCCTACAACAGATGTTAAACTAACCGGCCTATAATTCCCTGCCTTTTGCCTGCCACCCTTCTTAAACAACAGCGTAACATTGGCCGTTTTCCAATCTTCCGGCACTTCCCCGGAATCCAGCGACGTTTGGAAAATAATCAACAAGGCCTCCACTATCACCTCCGCCATTTCTTTCAGAACCCTCGGATGCATTCCATCCGGTCCTGGGGACTTGTCCACAATCAGCCCCTCCAGTCTGTCGAGCACCGCCTCTCTAGTAACAATAATGTCATTCAGGCCCTCCACTCCTACCATCTTTCCATCTCTAACACCTGGCAAATTATTCACGTCCTCTTCTGTGAAGACCGAAACAAAAAAGTTATTCAGGGCCTCAGCCATTTCCCCATCCCCTACCACTAAGTCCCCCCTCTCATCCTCTAAGGGTCCAATGTTCACCCTAGCCACCCTCTTCCTTTTTATATATTTATAAAAACTCTTGTTATCCTTTTTTGTATTAAGCGCTAGCCCAGCTTCATAGTTTATCCTACCCTTCTTTATCAACTTCTTTGTCATTCTTTGTTGACATTTAAACCTCTCCCAATCCTCTTCTCGCCCACTACTCTTAGCCACTCTAAACGCATCCGCTTTTAATTTAACACTTTCCTTTACCTCCTTCGTTATCCACGGCTGATTATCTCTCCTCCTATGATCCTTTTTGACCATCAGAATAAATTTCTGCTGAGCACCAAGAAAGATCTCCTTAAAGAACCTCCACTATTCCTCAGCAGACCTACCTTCCAACGCACTCCCCCAATCAACATTCGCCAATTCCTCTCTCATCCTACCATACTCCCCTCTGTTCAAACAAAGGACGCGTGTCCGGGAGCCCACTTTCTCCTCCTCCATCTGCATCAGAAACTCCACCATACAATGATCACTCTCCCCAAGAGGATCCTTCACCACAAGGTCCCTGATTCTACCCACCTCATTACATAACACCAGACCCAAGGTAGCTCGCTCCCTCGTCGGCTCCAACACACACTGTTCAAGGAAACTATCCCGGCAGCATTCCAAGAACTCCTCCTCGAGCCCCCCACGTCCAACATGGGTCGACTAATCAATATGCAGATTGAAATCCCCCATAATTACGGCCGTCCCATTCCTGCACGCCGCACTTATTTGTGCGTTAACAGCCCGCCCCACCTCCAGATCATTATTCGGGGGCCTATAAACGACACCCACCAGCGTCTTCCTCCCTTTGCTGTTCCTAATCTCCACCCACAACGATTCCACGTTCTGCTCCTTGGCTCCTATATCATCCCTTGCTACCACCCTGATGCTATCCTTAATCAGCAGAGCTACGCCCCCCTCTTTTTCCTCTCACCTATCCTTCCTAAACACTTGATACCCCTGGACATTCAGCTCCCAGTCCCTGTCCCCTTGCAGCCACATCTCTGTAATGGCCACCAGACCATATCCATTTGTGCTGATCTGCGCCACCAGCTCATCCACTTTATTCCGAATGCTTCGTGCATTCAGATAAAGTGCCTTCATCCCAGCCTTCACCTGTACCCTATTTGACAGAACGCCACCAACCATACTCACGCCCCCTACTCCTTTTATTATTGGGACATCCTTGGCCTCCTCCCTTACCTGTACCCTCTCCTTTACTTTAGACCCTGTAATGTCACCTACCCTCGCACCCTCCCTCCTAATTAGTTTAAAGCCCTAACTACAGTCTGGCAGATAAGGCAAAAGAGAATCCAAAGAACTTCTCTAAATACATAAAGGGCAAAAGAGTAACAATGGAGAGAGTATGACCTCTTAAGGATCAACAAAGTCATCTATGTGGATCCACAAGATTTGAATGAGCCCCAAATAAATATTTCTAATAGGTATTTACTATTGAGAAAGGCATGGAGGTTAGGGAACTTGGGCAAATAAATAGTGATGTCTTGAGGAGTGTACATATTACAGAAGAGGTGGTGCTGGAAGTCTTTAAAGGCATCAAGTAGATAAACCTCCAGGACCTGATGAAATGTATCCAGGGATGTTGTGGGAGGCTAGGGAGGAAATTGCGGGTCCCCTAGCAGAGATATTTCAATCATCGACAGGCACAAGTGAGGTGCCTGAAGATTAGAAGGTGGGAAATGTTGTGCCTTTATTTAAGAAGGGCTGCAGGGAAAAGCCTGGGAACTACAGGCCAATGAGCCTGACATTTGTACTGGGTAAGTTGTTCAAAGGTATTCTGAAAGACAGGATCTACAGGCATTTAGAGATGCAAGGACTGATTAAGGACAGTCAGCGTGGCTTTGTGAGTGGAAAGACATGTCTCACAAATTTGATTGAATTTTTTGAAGGGGTAACCAAGAAGCAGGTGAGGGCAGTGCAGCTGACATTGCCTACATTGCAGCGTGGATCAGTACCTGGGACTTTGATGTTGTGGCCATTTCTGAGACATGGATAGAGCAGGGTCAGGAATGGATGTTGCAGGTTCCGGGGTACAAATGCTTTAGTCGGAGTAGAGAAGAAGGTAGAAGGGGGGGTGGGGTAGCATTGCTAGTCAAGGACTGTATCACAGTGTCGGAGAGAAAGTTTGATGAGGACTTGTCAGTTGAGGTAGTATGGGCGGAGATTAGAAATAGGAGAGGAGAGGTCACCCTGTTGGGAGTCTTTTATAGACCTCCTAAAAGTTCTAGAGAGGTTGAGGAAAGGATTGCGGAGACAATCCTGGTTAGGAGTGAAAGTAATAGGGTAATTGTTATGGGGGACTTTAACTTTACGAATTGACTGGAGTTGCTATAGTTCTAGCTCGCTAGAGGGGTCAGTGTTTGTACAAAGCGTGCAGGAAGGTTTTTTGTCTCAGTATGTAGACAGGCCAACTAGAGGTGAGGCTATATTGGATTTGGTGCTGGGAAATGAGCCAGACCAGGTGCTAGACTTGGAAGTTGGTGTGCATTTTGGTGATAGTGACCACAATTCGGTTACGTTCACCTTAGTGATGGGAAGAGATAGGCATGAACCTCGGGTCAGCAATTTTAGCTGGGGTAAGGGCGATTATGAGGCTATCAGGAGTGAATTAGGAAGCATGGATTGGATTAGGGGATTACAGGGACTGGGAACGTCTGAAATGTGGAGTTTTTTCAAGGAGCAGCTACTGTGAGTCCTTGATAGGTATGTCCCTGTCAGGCATGGTGGATTTGGTAGATCTAGGGAACCGTGGTGCACTAAAAGAGTTGAGTCGATGGTTAAAAAGAAAAAGGAGGCTTATGTTCGGATGAGATTGGAGGGCTCAGATAGTGCACTAGAAAGCTTTAGATTGGCTAGGAGGGAGTTGAAGAGTGAGTTGAGAAGGGCTAAAAGAGGACATGAGAAGACTTTGGCTGATAGGATTAAGGAGAATCCTAAGGCGTTCTATAGGTATGTCAAGAACAGAAGGTTGGTCAGGGCAAGATTAGGGCCAGTTACAGACAGCAGGGGGAAGTTGTGTGTGGAACCGGAGGAGATTGGAGAAGTATTGAACCAATATTTCTCTTCGGTGTTCACGCAGGGGGACATGAATATAGCTGAGGAGGACATTGGGTTGCAGGGGTGTAAAATAGACAGTATTACGGTTGATAAAGAGGATGTGCTGGAAATTCTTGAGGGGCTGAAAATAGATAAGTCCCCTGGTCCGGATGGGATCTACCCTAGGATTCTCTGGGAGGCTAGAGAGGTGATTGCAGAGCCTCTGGCTCAGATCTTCAGGTCGTCATTGGTCTCTGGTGTAGTCCCGGAGGATTGGAGGATAGCGAATGTTGTCCCATTGTTTAAGAAGGGGAACAGAGACTTTGCCGGGAATTATAGACCGGTGAGTCTTACTTCTGTTGTGGGCAAGGTTTTAGAAAAAATTATTAGGGATAGGATTTATAGTTATTTGGAGTGTAATGAATTGATTAGAAATAGTCAGCATGGTTTTGTAGCGGGTAGGTCGTGCCTTACTAACCTTATTGAGTTTTTTGAGAAGGTGACCAAAGAGGTGGATGGGGGTAAGGCAGTTGACGTGGTATACATGGATTTTAGTAAGGCGTTCGATAAGGTTCACCATGGTAGGCTTCTGCAGAAAATGCAGATGTATGGGATTGTGGGTAATCTAGGAAGTTGGATCAGGAATTGGCTATCAGATAGGAGACAGAGGGTGGTGGTGGATGGTAAATATTCATCATGGAGTGCAGTTACGAGTGGTGTGCCTCAGGGATCTGTTTTGGGGCCACTGTTGTTTGTAATTTTTATTAATGATCTGGATGAGGGTATAGTTGGGTGGATTAGTAAATTTGCTGATGACACCAAAGTTGGAGGTGTGGTAGATTGTGAGGAAGGGTGTCATAGTCTGCAGGGAGACTTAGATAGGTTGCAGAGCTGGGCCGAGAGGTGGCGGATGGAATTTAATGCGGAGAAGTGTGAGGTAATTCACTTTGGTAGGAGCAACAGATGTGTCGAGTATAGGGCTAACGGGAGGACTTTGAATAGTGTGGATGAACAGAGGGATCTAGGTGTGTGTGTACATAGATCCCTGAAAGTTGGGAATCAAGTAGATAAGGTTGTCAAGAAGGCGTACGGTGTCTTGGCGTTTATTGGTAGGGGGATTGAATTTAGGAGTCGCAGTGTAATGTTGCAACTGTACACTACTCTAGTGCGGCCGCACTTGGAGTACTGTGTGCAGTTCTGGTCCCCGCATTACAAGAAGGATGTGGAGGCGTTGGAGAGGGTGCAGAGGAGGTTTACTAGGATGTTGCCTGGTATGGTGGGGAGGTCCTATGAGGAGAGACTGAGGGATTTAGGGTTGTTTTCGTTGGAAAGAAGGCGGCTAAGAGGGGATCTTATTGAAACATATAAGATGATTAGAGGTTTAGATAGGGTGGATAGTGATAGCCTTTTTCCTCGGATGGAGAAAGCTAGCACGAGGGGGCATGGCTTTAAATTAAGGGGGGGTAGCTACAGGACGGATGTCAGGGGTAGGTTCTTTACCCAGCGGGTGGTGAGGGATTGGAATGCCCTGCCTGCTGCAGTTGTAAATGCGTCTAGTTTGGGGGCGTTTAAGAGATCTCTGGATAGGTTTATGGACGAAAAGGGATTGGTATAGGCTAGTGGGTCATTGTTTTTGTAACTGGTCGGTGCAACATCGAGAGCCGAAGGGCCTGTTCTGCGCTGTAATGTTCTATGTTCTATATATGGACTTTAGCAAGGCCTCTGACAAGGTACTACATGGTAGGTTGTTGCATAAGGTTAAATATCATGGGACCTAGGGTGAGGTAGTCAATGGGATACAAAATTTGCTTGATGAGAGAAGACAGAGGGTGGTTATAGAGCTATTGAGCCTAGGTTTACTAGGCTGATACCGGAGTTGAGGGGATTGAGCTATGAGGAGAGGCTGAATAAACTAGGCTTGTACTCGTTAGAGTTTAGAAGAATGAGGGGAGATCTCATTGAGATGTATAAGATGATGAATGGGATGGATAGGATAGAGGTGGAGAGACTCTTCCCGCTCAAAAAAGACAGTAGGACTAGGGGGCACAGCCTCAAGGGGGAGGCGGTTTAGAACGGAGTTGAGGAGGAACTTCTTCACTCAAAGGGTGGTGAATCTCTGGAATTCTCTGCCCGTTGAAGTGGTGGAGGCTGCCTCGCTAAATATTTTTAAGAAGCGGGTTGATGGGTTCTTGATAAGAGAGGGGATTAAGGGTTATGGGGAGAGGGTGGGAAAGTGGAACTGAGCCACGACAGATCAGCCATGATCTTATTGAATGGCGGGGCAGGCTCGAAGGGCTAGATGGCCTACTCCTGCTCCTATTTCTTATGTTCTTATTCAGATTTATAGCATGGAAACAGGTCCATCAGCCCAATTTGTTCATGTCGCCTTTTTTTTAAACCTCTAAGCTAGTCCCAAGTGCCTGCATTTGGCCCATATTCCTCTATACCCATCGTACCCATGTAACTGTTTAAATGTTTTTTAAAAGACAACATTGTACCCGTCTCTGCTACTACCTCTGACAGCTCGTTCCAGACAGACATCATCCTCTGTGTGAAAAAATTGCCTCTCTGGACACTTTTGTATCTCTCCCCTCTCAACTTAAACCTATGCCTTCTTGTTTTAGACTGCCCTACCTTTGGGAAAAGGTGTTGACTATCTACCTGATCTGTGCCCCTCATTATTTTATAGACCACTATAAGATCATCCCTCAGGGAAAAAAGTCCCAGCTGCAGCCTCTCCTTCTAATTCAATTTGTAGAGGATTGTTTTTCAAACTGGAGGCCTGTCACTAGTGGTGTGCCTCAGGGATCAGTGCTGGGTCTGCTGTTATTTGTCATTTATATTAATAATTTAGGTGAGAATTTAGGTGACACGGTTACTAAGTTGGCAGATGACACCAAGATTGGTGGCATAGTGGACAGTGAAGAAGGTTATCTCGGATTGCAACCTGATGAATGGTAAATAGATTTTAATTTAGATAAATGCGAGGCTATGCATTTGGGTAGATACAATCACAGAAGGACTTACTCAATTAATGATAGGGCATTGAGGAGAGTTACAGGACAAAGAGATCTAGAGGTACAGGTTCATAGCTCTTTGAAAGTGGAGTCACAGGTAGACAAGGTGAAGAAGACAGCATTCAGTATGCTTGGTTTCATTGGTCAGAACACTGAATACAGGAGTTGGTTAATGGTAACGTTAACCAATTTTAACCAATGTTAACATTGGGACGTCTTGTTGAGGTTGTGCAAGACATTAGTAAGGCCACACTTAGAATTCTGTGTGCAGTTCTGGTCATCTTATTATAAAAAGGGTACTTTAAACTTGAAAGAGTGCAGGAAAGATTTAATTAGGATGCTACCAGGACTTGATGGTTTGAGTTATAAGGAGAGGCTGGATTGACTGGGATTTTTTTTCCCTGAAGCATAGGAGGCTTAGGGTGATGTTATAGAGGTGTATAAAATGATGAGAGGCATAGATAAAGTAGATAGTCAACACCTTTTCCCAAAGGTAGGGGAGTCTAAAACTAGAGGGCATAGGTTTAAGGTGAGAGGGGAGAGATACAAAAGTGTCCAGAGGGGCAATTTTTTCACTCAGAGGATGGTGAGTTTCTGGAACGAACTGCCAGAGATAGTACGAGGCAGGTACAATTTTGTCTTTTAAAAAGCGTTTAGACAGTTACATGGGTAAGATGTGTATAGAGGGATATGGGCCAAATGTGGGCAATTGGGACTAGCTTAGTGGTAAAAACTGGGCGGCATGGACAAGTTGGGCCAAAGGGCATGTTTCCATGCTGTAAACCTCTATGGCTCCCAGGACTTCCAAGCAATGAAAGGATAACCCAGAAAAAGGGGAACTTTAGGATATCACCACTGGCACAAGGTATGGCATGGCTGTGTACATTCTAATGTAGAGGAAAGGCTTTGTACACCTCACCTAGGCTGACAACATGCATAGAAGCATACATAGGAAGAAGAGTAGGCCATTCTGCCCTTTGATCCTGCTCTGTCATTCATTATGATCATGGCTGATCTTCAAATACAATACCCTGATCCCACTTACCCCCAAATCCGTTGCAGTCACTCTCACCAACAAGAAGTCTTGACAGCTTTATTTTTTAGCGCTTACCTGAACTTTTACCTCTTGACAGCTCAGGAGTGGAATTAGATGAGGCACTACACCCGAGTCTATCACCATCTGGATCTGCTCATTTCCTCCATCCGTCAAATAGGATAGAGCCCAGACTGTGTCAACTAGAATCTGAGATAACAAAAAGTGTTAAGACAAGCAATTAAGGAGACTAGCATCAGGGGTTACAAAAACAGGTTGTATTTTCTCAATACTTACATTTGTATCACTGTGTTGTATTAGTACACCCAAAGCTGGCAACAACTGCAGAACAAAGAGAATCCCAATCACATATCATTCATGTGTTTTCACTGCTCAGTCCATTTGTTAAAAATTCTGCCTTAGGGGTAAATTCAGCAGCTTCATTGTTAAATGGTTTTATACTCAGTACAGAAAAAAATCCCCATCGCAATGAAAGGTCTGTACAAAGGCATTTTAATAATATCCAATAACATGCTCAAATATTACGCTCCCATGTTTTGCAAACAAGAATACTCTCCATACAATTCAACTGTTTCATTTCAGATGATATTACTAAATTCGCATAAGGTATGGAATCTTGTAGGTTCAAGGATGATACCACCACCACCATCATTAGCTTATGGAGAATCAGTATTTCCAGGACTCTGAACTATCCTGATGCTTAAATTAACTCCAATATGCATTAACCGGGGAGTATAAAGCTAAAAAAAAAATTGGCCAGATGCACAGCCCCTCAATTAGTTTGTGGTCTACTGAACCTGCTCATCACAGTTGTTAAGCCATTCCACATGTTCAGAGCAAGTATGATAAAGTAACTTTGCTCTGTTCTAGAATCAAACCTCTCCTAACAGTTAGACTAACAGTAACAGAAAAATGCGAACTGCAGAGACACTAAAACCTGATGTAAGAGAAGTAACAAAAACAATGTTAGGGTTTCTTGGTGAAATAACACCTTTCTCTGACACACAGCATAACAATGGGTACTGGTAAATGAAACCTACCAGTTGAATGGTTTCTGCTGGTGGTGGCGGGTCTTTATTTCTGCACAAATTTACAATGACCCATGTGACATTCCGTAAGAAGCTGATTGGGATAGAAGGATTAATAAACGAGAGCAGAGGCTTTATCACTCCTAGACTGATGACATAGTCTCTACATTGGGGCCCATCACCTGAACAGAAGGGAAGGTTCCGTTAGAAGAAGGCAAGAAGTTGGTACATTCCTGATTTATCCAACACCTCTACACGTATTCATACTTCTTCACACTATTCACCATACAGAATCATAGAATCCCTACAATGCAGAAGGTGGTCATTTGGCCCATCGAGTCTGCACCGAACACAATCCCACCCAGGCCCTATCCCAATAATCCTATGCATTTACCCTAACTAGTCCTCTGACACTAAGGGGCAATTTAACCTGGCCAATCCACCTAACCTGCACATCTTTGAACTGTGGGAGGAAACCAGAGCTCTGGAAGGAAACCCACGCAGACACAAGGAGGACGTGCAAACTCTACACAGATGGTGACACAAAGCCGGAATTTAACCTAGGTCCCTGGTGCTGTGAGGCAGCAGTGGTGACCACTGAGCCGCCCCATACATCTACACACACATACATATTACACCACTTCTGGTATGAGCCACACTAAGTACTCATGACATTCCTTTCCTGACTAAAATCTAATTTTTTCTAGTACATGTGAATCTACGAACAATAAAGACGGCCAGCTGGTCCAGCAAGCCTACTCTACAAATTCTACCCTCACCACATACAAAATCCAGGGAAAGGCAAAATAAAAGAATTAACCCAAGCGCAATTTAGGCAAAAAACATTCTGGAAAATTTATCGCCACCCCACAATGGGTCTCGCATAAGTTTCAATACATGATATTGACAAGAAAAACCTGCCAATAATGCATCCTTCTCTATTTCTGATCACTTTGGGTACATTCAGGAACCTGTCCATCTCCCTACTGATTGGTTCCAGTGACTCTCCACTGTGTAACGAAACACTTCCTGACATCTTTACGCTCCAGAATTTCTACTTGTCTTTAACCTGTCTGCTACAAACAGCCTTGTCACATAAACTGAATTTAACCCTTTTATTATTTTAAAATTATTGAAGTTTTTTTCAAGTAAAAACCTGCACTTATCCAAGTCTACTGGGATCTTCAAACTAGGTATAAATCTTGTGCCCTACTGATGTTTTTCCAGCACTTCTAATGTCATTTACTACATTAAAAGACCAAATTTTGAAGGGATATTCTGGCCTTTTACTCTAGAACAGCACCTGAGGAGAGAGGCAGAACACTTTGAAAATCTCAAAGATGTTGAAGGCACCATGACATTCCTGGAAAACATATCCAAGAGAATAATTCTGGTTTTTAAGCTTGGGAAGGAGTTTTTAATAGAGCAGGTACAGATATGTTTCCAGTTGAGAAGGGAGGCAAAAATGAAAGAATTTAATTGGAGGATTGTCACTAATTACTTCAATTTGGGAGAAATGTATTTACCCACAATAGTCCAGGCCCCAAAAAACCTTCAGTAAAATACTGTTAAACTGATCGTATTCTTACCTATTATGTTCCCCAGGGCCCAAACTGCTTGCTCGCAGACATTTTGATGTGGTGAGTGCAGCAACCTTAGGAAATAAGGCACCGCATCTGTAAAACATATTGTAAAAGATATCATTACAATGTCTAGGCAATACACTTAGTCAATTGATGTCCATATTTAGATGCTGTATTTTAGTCACTTAATTACTGAAATAATTGCAGAAAATTAGTAATTTCTCACAGATGTGCACAAAAGGGTTAGATGCTATCGAATAGATAGAGTCATAGAGGTTTACAACATCGAAACAGGCCCTTTGGCCCAATTTCTCCATACCACCCAGTTTTTACCACTAGGCAAGTCCCAATTGCCCGTATTTATAGAGTCATAGATGGGAATTCAGCTGGTGAAACAGAAAACTGGATAAACTCTCGGGTAACTAAGTTGAAGCTAATTAATTTATCAGTGAAATGCACCTACAGAGAGAAAAAAAAATCTAAATGTGGACATTTGATTGGAAATCAGATCCAGTGAAAACAGTTGTTATCATCGCAGCTGTTTGCAGCACCGCAACATCACCCACTGAAACTCCAAAACATTTCCAGCACGAGAACAGTTAAAGCTCAACAACTCCTCAGCACTGAAATAGTTAAACCCCAAATCACCTTCAGCATTGAAATAATTAAACCCCAACAGCCTCCAGCACTGAAACAGTTCAATCCCAATCACAACTCAGCACTGAAACAGTTAAAATTCCATAATGTATACTTACATTAGTCACAATCTTCAAATAAATTGAATCAATTTAGGATTTACCAGCCCTGTGTGTGAGATTGGTAAGCTTATATAAAGGAAGCAGAAGCGCAACATGGTGGCAGCACTGAGAGTCTGAAGACCACAAGAGGTGCCACAGTGCAACACCGAGGCTGTATGTGCACTGAAACCTTTGAAGGCAGAGTCTATATATAGACAGAACTTTGCAAAACAGTGTATACCTGATTTGTGAGATAGTCAGATCAGTGGTGAATGGTTCAGAATTGTGCTACGCAGTAGGTTTTTGAATCAGACAGAAGAGCTGGAAAGCATTTGCAATCCTTGGACAACGTTGCCACACAAAAGGCAAATATTGCACAAAATGGCCAAAACGCGCCACGGGGAAGAATGTGGCCAAAACCTGAACTGCAGCTAATAAAAGAGAATTTGTTTTATAAGAGCAACTGTACGGCTGGCTCCACAGCAGAGGGGTTTACAAATTCCCCAGCATAAACTAGCAGACCACTTATGTTCACTCCTAATGTAGGCTTTTCAAACAAAGGATGAAATTATATTTTTTAGATTTATCAGTGACAGAACTGATAAACAAGCTGAGAAAATAAAGATAGCCACTGGAAACGAATAGTTGCTTGGAGTTAACACTTCAGGCCTTTCTGAGCTGGATCAAGAGTCATAGAGGTTTACATCATGGAGACAGGTCCTTCAGCTCAACTTCTCCATACTGTCCTTTTTTTTGTACGCTTTTTGGCCTATATCCCTCTATATCCATCTTTTCCATGTAACTATCTAAATGCTTGTTAAAAAACAAAATTGTACCCGCCTCCACTATTACCTCAGGCAGCTTGTTCCAGCCACTCACTTCCCCCGTGTGAAAGAAATTGCCCTCTGAACACTTTTGTATCTCTCCCCTCTCACCTTAAACCTATGCCCTCTAGTTTTAGACTCCCCTACCTTGGGGAAAAGGTATCAACTATCTAGCTGATCTCTATAAGATCACTCCTAACCCTCCTACGCTCCAGAGAAAAATGTCCCAGTCTATCCAGCCTCTTCTTATAACTCAATCCATCAATCCATAGGGTGACCAGAACTGAACAGAATATTCCAAGTGTGGATTTACCAATGTCTTGTACAACTTCAACAAGATGTCCCAACTCCTGTATTCAATGTTCTGCCCAATGAAACCAAGCATGCTGAATGCCTTCTTCACCACTCTGTCTACACATGACTCCACTTTCAAGCAGCTATGAATCTGTATCCTAGATCTCTTTGCTCTGTAACTCTCCCCAATGCCCTACCATTAACTGAGTAACTGTGCCCTGGTTCGATCTACCAAAATGTATCATCTTGCATTTATCTAAATTAAACTCCATTTATCAGCCACTGGCCCAATTGATCAAGATCCTGTTGCAATCCGAGATAACTTTCTTCACATTCCATTATACCACCAATCTTGGTGTCATCTGCAAACTTACTCACCATGCTCCTTATATTCTCATCCAAATCATTAATATAAATGAGAAATAACAGTGGACCAGCACCAATCCCTGAGGAACACTGCTGGTCACAGGCCTCCAGTTTGAAAAACAACCCTCTACAACCACCCTCTGCCTTCTCTCATCAAGCAAATGTTGTATCCAATTGGCCACCTTACCCTGAGGATGATTTAGCAGTTTGGATCAGAAATTGGCTAGCTGCAAGAAGGCAGAGGGTGGTGGTTAATGGGAAATGTTCATTCCGTAGTTCAGTTACTAGTGGTGTACCGCAAGGATCTGTTTTGGGGCCACTGCTGTTTGTCATTTTTATAAATGACCTGGATGAGGGGGTAGAAGGATGGGTTAGTAAATTTGCGGATGACGCTAAAGTCGGTGGAGTTGTGGACAGTGTGGAAGGATGTTGCAGGTTACAGAGGGACATAGATAAGCTGCAGAGCTGGGCTGAGAGGTGGCAAATGGAGTTTAATGCAGAACAGTGTGAAGTAATTCACTTTGGAAGGAGTAACAGGAATACAGAGCACTGTGCTAATGGTAAGTTACTTAGCAGTGTGATCTTGGTGTCCATGTACATAGATCCCTGAAAGTTGGCACTCAGGTGGATAGGGTTGTTAAGAAGGCGTACAGTGTGTTAGCTTTTATTGGTAGAGGGATTGAGTTTAACCATAAGGTCATGTTGCAGTGTACAAAACTTTGGTGCGGCCGCATTTGGAGTATTGCATACAGTTCCGGTCGCCGCATTATAGGAAGGATGTGGAAGCATTGGAAAGGGTGCAGAGGAGATTTACCTGGATGTTGCCTGGTATGGGCAGGAAGGTCTTATGAGGAAAGGCTGAGGGACTTGAGGTTGTTTTCGTTAGAGAGAAGAAGATTAATAGAGGCATATAAGACGATCAGAGGGTTAGATATGGTGGACAGTGAGAGCCTTTTTCCTTAGATGGAGATGGCTAGCACGTGGGGACATAGCTTTAAATTGAGGGGTGATAGATATAGGACAGATGTAGATTCTTTACTCAGAGTGTAGTAAGAGCATGGAATGCCCTGCCTGCAAAAGTAATGGATTCACCAACATTAAGGGCATTTAAATTGTCATTGGATAAACATATGGATGATATTGGAATAGTGGATGATGCCTTTGCGTGAGATGATGGCATCTGTGTCAATGATCCGGCACGTCTTGCAGAGGTTGCTGTGGCAGAGTTGTGTGGTGTTGTGGTCACTGTTCTCTTGAAGGCTGGGTTGTTTGTTGTAGACAATGGTCTGTTTGAGGTTGTGCACTTGTTTGAAGGCAAGAAGTGAGGGTGTGGGGAATGGCCCTGGCGAGATGTTCGTCTTCATCAATGATGTGCTAAAGGCTCCAGAGAAGACGTCGTAACTTCTTCACTCCGGGGAAGTATTGGACAATGGAGGGTACTCTGTCCACCATGTCCTGTGTTTGGTTTTCAGGAGCAGCTGACGGAGATAACGGGTCATCTCTTCTCTGCCAAGTTTGAAAATCTCCATTGGAATTCCATCCAATCTTGCAGCTTTTCCATTTTTCCACATGTTTAATGGCAGCTTCAACTTCATCCATTCTTGGTGAAAGTCCAGGAGCATCTTTGATGGGGAGTTGGAGGATTTCCTCAAATATGTCCTCATCTATGATTGTAACACAGTTCAGGAGTTCTTTGAAGTTGAATGCTGACGTTTTCTCTCAAGAAGGTTCCATCCTTACTTCACAGTGGTTTGAGGCCTGGGGTGTTGGGTCCATACATTGCCTTGGTGGCAGTGAAGCAGCCCTGGCTGTTGTGCTTTTTAGCGAAAAGTTGGAATTCCTAAAGTGCAGGAAGGAGGTCATTTGGCCCGTCGAGTCTGCACCAAAACTTACCCAGGCTTACCACATAGCACTAAGGGGCAATTTAGCACGGCAAATCCACCTAACCTGCTCACCTTTGGACTGTGGGAGGAAACCAGATCACCCAGCAAAAATCCAACCAGACATGGGGATAACATGCAAACTCCATATAGACAAGGCTGGGATTGAAGCCGGGTCCCTGGCACTGTGAGGCAGCAGTGCTAACCACTATGCCACCCTCAGCTTTCTCAGTCCACATTGGTTCTTGATTTCCCCTGTTGTTCTTTGCACCTACGCCTTTGCTGATTGCTTAGCTCTCCACTTTGCATTGCTGGTCATGTAGATGAGGTCTTGAATGGTGTGGTCATTCTCACTGCAAGCTAGTGGCTTTTGCTATCAAATAAACCTGTTGGGCTTTAACCTGGTGTTGTGAGACTTTTTACTGCATTCTCATCGAACCAGCCTTGGTGTTTCCTGGTCTTTTGCTGATGGTCTCTTCACAGTTTGAGGTGATGGCTGTCTTAAGTTTTTCCCAGTTTTCCTCCACTCCATTAGAATCATCAGACAATTGAACAATACCTCAAGTTTGTCTGTAGCCGACACAATGAGTGCAATATTCAGTTTGTTTGGTAAACCTGAAGAGATATCAGATAATGATCTACAAACAACAAGCCTATTAGGGACATGTGTGCTCAATGGGGCATTGACCATATGTCAAACTCTCCACACTATCTCAGATCCAAAGAGTCTTGCCAAGTGAATGGTCTGCAATAGTAAAGCATTCATCAAATACAGAGAAACAAACCAGATCCCCACATTGCCATATTACACTTGAAAGCAACACTTTATAGGCTTACCGTCATGAGCAAAAATCATTATTATGAGGCAGTTAGGACAACCCTGCTAAGCCATCACCTGTCCAAATTCTCAAGAATACAGAAGAAATATCTTTTCGAAAAACAAAGGAGGATAAAGATAGCACACCATTGACATGTAAGTGTGGAGCTGCGTACATAAGAACATAAGAAATAGGAGCAGGAGTAGGCCAACTAGCCCTTCGAGCCTGCCCCGCCATTCAATAAGATCATGGCTGATCTGTCGTGGCTCAGTTCCACATTCCCGCCCTCTCCCCATAACCCTTAATCCCCTCTCTCATCAAAAACCCATCAACCCGCGTCTTAAAAATATTTAGCGAGGCAGCCTCCACCACTTCAGCGGGCAGAGAATTCCAGAGATTCACCACCCTTTGAGTGAAGAAGTTCCTCCTCAACTCTGTTCTAAACCGCCCCCCCTTTATCTTGAGGCTGTGCCCCCTGGTCCTACTATCCTTTCTGAGCGGGAAGAGTCTCTCCACCTCTATCCTATCCATCCCATTCATCATCTTATACGTCTCAATGAGATCTCCCCTCATTCTTCTAAACTCTAACGAGTACAAGCCTAATCTATTCAGCATCTCCTCATAGCTCAACCCCCTCAACTCCGGAATCAGCCTACTCTGCACATAGGACCAAAGGTTCAGGTCATACATTTTACCAGGGAACTTGGATAGTATATAAATATCTAAAGTGTGCAATAGGCCATGCGTAGTCAGTTGAGATCCTATGAGCTCACAACATAAGATGTATAAGATGTTGAGAGGTACTGATCGGGTGGATTCTCAGAGGCTTTTTCCCAGGGCTGAAATGGTCGCTACAAGAGGACACAGGTTTAAGGTGCTGGGGGAGTAGGTACAGAGGAGATGTCAGGGGTAAGTTTTTCACTCAGAAGGTGGTGGGTGAGTGGAATCGGCTGCTGTCGGTGCTGATGAAGGCAAATTTGATAGAGTCTTTTAAGAGACTTCTGGATGAGTACATGGGACTTAATAGGATCAAGGGTTATAGGTAAGCCTACTAGGTAGGGATATGATCGGCACAACTTGTGGGCCGAAGGGCCTGTTTGTGCTGTAGTTTTTCTATGTTCTAGAAACCAAAGCCAGTTGAGGAATTAGCCAGCTGCATTACAGATATTATGGAAGAGCACCATGAGAACAGTCAGAACTCCAACAATATACAGGGTGCTGATGCAGGTACTAGTCAAGAACACCAAAGTGATAAGTCTCAATTTCAGGAAGGATATACCTTCACAAGATCTGCAAAGATTAGCACGCTACCTATACAGTATGTAGACTCTTAAACTCTTAAATAGAGATCTAACTTTTGTGTAAATTGCTTATGCAGCACTCTATTGTATATGTCTTGTTACTTTTAATATATGC
Source organism: Carcharhinus amblyrhynchos (assembly GCF_965287045.1). Classification (NCBI taxonomy): domain Eukaryota; kingdom Metazoa; phylum Chordata; class Chondrichthyes; order Carcharhiniformes; family Carcharhinidae; genus Carcharhinus; species Carcharhinus amblyrhynchos. The sequence continues at coordinate 139,933,541 of NC_137327.1, forward strand.
TGTGTTATCTTGGGGAAGAAAGGGGAAGTTTTGACATCCACTTAAGAAAATATGCAAGTAAAGCAGCATGTAACCCCCTCCCAGCCAGTTAGTGTCAGAGTTATAGCTAATCTTGTAAGGAACAGTTGCAAATTCCTAAAATTAATCTGTTCACTGATCTATCCTATATTTTGTATCAGTTGGAGTCATTAAACAAAGTGAATCTTCCTCACCCGCCCTGTGAGAGAGATTGGTAAAGTTTGCGTAAAGGAACCAGAAATGCAACCACTTCCAGTAATGAAACAAGTAAACATCAATATTACATTTCTGGATTACTTTACACAAACACACCAAATGCACAACTGATTGGCAATAAGCAGTTCTGATTTATTTGATGACTCCAACTGATATATGAAAGTGGAGCTAAGAAACACCAAGGGGAAAATAATGTTAATAGGGGTTGTATATAAGAGATGGGTGAGATCCTAAATGAATGTTTCTCATTAGTATTTACTGTAGAGAAAAGCATGGATGTTAGGGAACTTGGGGAAATAAATAGTGATGTCTTGAGGAGTGTACATATTACAGAGGAGATGGTGCTGGAAGTCTTAAAATGCATCAAGGTAGATAAATTCCTGGGACCTGATGAAGTGTATCCCAGGACATTGTGAGAGGCTAAGGAGGAAATTGCAGGTCCCCTAGCCAGGATATTTGAATCATCGATAGTCACGGGTGAGATTATTGAAGATTGGAGAGTGGCAAATGTTGTGCCTTTGTTTAAAAAGGGCTGCAGGGAAAAGCCTGGGAACTACAGGCCAGTGAGTCTCACATCTGTGATGGGTAAGTGGTTGACAGGTATTTTGAGAGACAGAATATACAGGCATTTAGAAAAACGAGGACTGATTAGAGATAGTCAGCATGGCTTTTGAGTGAAAAATCATGTTTCACAAATTTGATTGAGTTTTTTGAAGGGGTAACCAAGAAGGTAGATGAGGGCAGTGCAGTTGGCGTTGTCTACATGGACTTTAGCAAGGCCTTTGACAAGGTACCACATGATAGCTTGTTACATAAGGTTAAATCTCACAGGATCCAAGGTGAGGTATCTAAATGATAACAAAATTGGCTTCTGTGTAGTTGTAGAGGGCTGTTCTTCAAACTGGAGGCCTGTGACCAGCGGTGTGTCTCAGGGATCAATGCTGGATCCACTGTTATTTGTCATTTATATTAATTATTTGGATGAGAATATAGGAGGCATGGTAAGTAAGTTTGCAGATGACACAAAGACTGGTGGCATAGTGGACAGTGAAGAAAGTTATCTTTGATTGCAACGGGATCTTGATCAATTGGGCCAGTGGGGTGACGAATGCCAGATGGATTTTAATTTAGACAAATGCGAGGTGATGCATTTTGGTAGACTGAACCAGGGCAGGAGTTACTCAGTTAATGGTAGGCCACTGGGGAGAGTTACAGAACAAAGAGACCTAGGGGTACATATTCAAAGCTCCTTGAAAGAGGAGTCACAGGTGGACAGACTGATAAGGAAGGCATTCGGCATGTTTGGTTTCATCGGTCAGAACATTGAATACAGGAGTTGGGATGTCTTGTTGAAGTTGTACAAGACATTGGTAAGGTCGCACTTGGAATACTGTGTACAGTTCTGGTCACCCTATTATAGAAAGGATATTATTAAACCAGAAAGAGTACAGAAAAGATTTACTAGGATGCTACTGGGACTTGATGGTTTGAGTTATAAGGAGGGGCTGGAACTTATTTCTCTGGAGTGTAGGAGGCTGAGGGATGATCTTATCGAGGTCTATAAAATAATGAAGACTATCAGCTAGATAGTCAATATCTTTTCCCAAAGGTTGGGAAGTCTAAAACTAGAAGGCATAGGTTTAAGGTGATAGGGAAGAGATACAAAAGTGTCCAGAGGAGCAATTTTTTCACACAGAGGGTAGTGAGTGCCTGCCAGAAGTGGTAGTAGAGGTGGGTACAATGTTGTCTTTTAAAAAGCAATTAGATAGTTACATGGATAAGATGGGTACAGAGGGATATGGGCCCAATGCAGGCAACTGGGATTAGTTTTGAGGTTTAAGAAAAGGGCAGCATGGACAAGTTGGGCCAAAGGGCCTGTTTTCACGCAATAAACTTCTATGACTCTATATAGACAACCAAAAGGTAGTGCTGATGCTGGGAATGGCATTAAAAAGGAAATCAGAGATGCATATAACAAAGGAACATCTATAATTATGGGTGATTTTAATCTGCTCCTATTTATTAACTGCTCTTATTTATTGACCTTCAATATTGAATATTCAATATTGAGCCTTCAATATTGAAGGCTCAGCCTTCAATATCATTATTCCCACGAAACTCATCTCCAAACTCCATGGCCTGGGCTTTGGCACCTCTCTCTGTGACTGGATCCTGAACTTCCTAACTCACAGACCACAATCAGTAAGATAGGGAACAACAACTCCTCTACGATCATCCTCAACACTGGTGCCCCACAAGGTTGTGTTCTCAGCTCCCTACTATAGTCCTTATACACCTATGACTGTGCGGCCAAATTCTCTTCCAATTCGATTTTCAAGTTTGTTGATGACACCACCATAGTAGGTCACATCTGAAACAATGCTTAGAAGAGTATAGGAATGAGATAAAGAATCTGGTGAACTGGTGTGATGACAATAATCTCTCTCTCAATGTCAACAAAATGAAGGAATTGTCACTGACTTCAGGAAGCATAAAGGAGAACATGCCCCTGTCTGCATCAACGGGGATGAAGTAGATATGGTCGAAAGCTTTAGATTTTTAAGTGTCCAGAAACCAATGACCTGTCCTGGTCCCCCCACACCGACACTATAGTTAAGAAAGCCCACCAACACCTCTACTTTCTCAGGAGACTAGGGAAATTTGGCATGTCAGCTACGACTCTCACCAACTTTTACAGATACACTATAGAAAGCATTCTTTCTGGTTGTATCACAGCTTGGTATGGGCTCCTGCTCTGCCCAAGACTGCAAGAAACTGCAAAAAGTCGTACTCCAATCCATCATGCAAACCAGCCTCCCACTGAATCTTTCCACCCTTCCCGCTGCCTCGGCAAGGCAGCCAGCATAATTAAGGACTCCCATGCATCCTGGACATACACGCTTCCACCTTCTTCCGTTGGGAAAGAGATACAAAAGTTTGAGGTCATGTACCAACCGACTCAAGAACAGCTTCTTCCCTGACTCAGTACGTAGATAGGCCAACTAGAGGTGAGGCTATATTGGATTTGGTGTTGGGTAATGAGCCAGACCAGGTGCTAGACTTGGAAGCTGGGGTGCATTTCGGTGATAGTGACCACAATTCGGTTACGTTCACCTTAGTGATGGATAGGGATAGGCATGAACCTCGGGTCAGTAGTTTTAGCTGGGGGAAGGGTAATTATGAGGCTATTAGGAGAGAATTAGGAAGCATAGGTTGGACTAGGAGATTACAGGGACTGGGAACGTCCGAAATGTGGAATTTTTTCAAGGATCAGCTACTGCGGGTCTGTGATAGGTATGTCCCTGTCAGGCAAGGAGGATTTGGTAGGGCTAGGGAACCGTGGTGTACTAAAAAAGTTGATTCGTTGGTTAGGAAGAAAAAGGAGGCTTATGTTCGGATGAGGCTTGAGGGCTCAGGTAGTGCATTAGAAAGCTTTAGATTGGCTAGGAGGGAGTTGAAGAGGGAGTTAAGAAGGGCTAAAAGAGGACATGAGATGACTTTGGCTGATAGGATTAAGGAGAATCCTAAGGCGTTCTATAGGTATGTCAAGAACAGAAGGTTGGTTAGGGCAAGATTAGGGCCAGTTACAGACAGTAGAGGGAAGTTGTGTGTGGAACCGGAAGAGATTGGGGAGGCATTGAACCAATATTTCTCTTCGGTGTTCACGCAGGGGGACATGAATGTAGCTGAGGAGGACACTGGGGTGCAGGGGTGTAAAATAGAAAGTATTGCAGTTGATACCGGGAATGTGCTGGATATTCTAGAGGGCTTGAAAATAGATAAGTCCCCTGGTCCGGACGGGATTTACCCTAGGATTCTCTGGGAGGCTAGAGAGGTGATTGCAGAGCCTCTGGCTCTGATCTTCAGGTCATCGTTGGTCTCTGGTATAGTACCGGAAGATTGGAGGACAGCGAATGTTGTCCCATTGTTTAAGAAGGGGAACAGAGACTTCCCTGGGAATTATAGACCGGTGAGGTTTTAGAAAGAATTATTAGGGATAGGATTTATAGTTATTTGGAGAGTAATGAATTGATTAGAGACAGTCAGCATGGTTTTGTAGCAGGTAGGTCATGCCTTACTAACCTTATTGAGTTCTTTGAGAATGTGACCAAAGAGGTGGATAGGGGTAAGGCAGTTGACGTGGTATATATGGATTTTAGTAAGGCGTTTGATAAGGTTCACCATGGTAGGCTTCTGCAGAAAATGCAGATGTATGGGATTGGGGGTAATCTAGGCACTTGGATCAGGAATTGGCTAGCAGATAGGAGACAGAGGGTGGTGGTTGATGGTGAATATTCGTCATGGAGTTCGGTTACGAGTGGTGTGCCTCAGGGATCTGTTTTGGGGCCACTGCTGTTTGTAATTTTTATTAATGATCTGGGTGAGGGTATAGTTGGGTGGATTAGTAAGTTTGCTGATGACACCAAAGTCGGAGGTGTGGTAGATTGTGAGGAAGGGTGTCACAGTTTGCAGGGTGACTTAGACAGGTTGCAGAGCTGGGCCGCGAGGTGGCGGATGGAGTTTAATGCAGAGAAGTGTGAGGTAATTCATTTCGGTAGGAGTAACAGATGTGTTGAGTATAGGGCTAACGGGAGGACTTTGAATAGTGTGGAGGAGCAGAGGGACCTAGGTGTATGTGTACATAGATCCCTGAAAGTTGGGAATCAAGTAGATAAGGTTGTTAAGAAGGCATACGGTGTCTTGGCGTTTATTGGTAGGGGGATTGAATTTAGGAGTCGCAGCGTCATGTTGCAACTGTACACAACTCTGGTGCGGCCGCACTTGGAGTACTGTGTGCAGTTCTGGTCCCCACATTACAGGAAGGACGTGGAGGCTTTGGAGAGGGTGCAGAGGAGGTTTACCAGGATGTTGCCTGGTATGGAGGGGAGGTCCTATGAGGAGAGACTGAGGGATTTGGGGTTGTTTTCGCTGGAAAGAAGGAGGCTAAGAGGGGATCTTATTGAAACATATAAGATGATTAGAGGTTTAGATAGGGTGGATAGTGATAGCCTTTTTCCTCGGATGGAGAAATCTAGCACGAGGGGGCATGGCTTTAAATTAAGGGGGGGTGGTTATAGGACGGATGTCAGGGGTAGGTTCTTTACCCAGAGGGTGGTGAGGGATTGGAATGCCCTGCCTGCTGCGGTTGTAAATGCGCCTAGTTTGGGGGCGTTTAAGAGATCTGTGGATAGGTTTATGGACGAAAAGGGATTGGTTTAGATTAGTGGGTCAGTGTTTTTTTTTTAAAAAAACTGGTCGGCGCAACATCGTGGGCCGAAGGGCCTGTTCTGCGCTGTAATGTTCTATGATGCCACCAGATTTTTGAATGGACCTACCTTGCATTAATTTGATCTTTCTTTACACCCTAGCTGTGACTGTAACACTAAATTCTGCACTCTCTCATTTCCTAGAAGGGCGCCGCAACAGCTCAGTGACTAGCACTGCTAGCTGTGCAGATACATGGATTTGGGCCTGTGTCTGTGGGAGTTTGTGCATTCTCCCTGTGGATGCGTGGGTTTCCTCCGGGCGCTCCGGTTTCGTCCCACACCCCAAAGATGTGCTCTTAAGCTGATTGGTTTTACCAAATTGACACTATTCTCCCCTGAATCTGGCTAAGTCAGGGGTTCTATTCGTAGACACGCAGGGTAGAATAGGTGTAGGGTGATGTGGCGGCGCGGGCTTGTTGGGCCGAAGGGCCTGTTTCCCGTGCTGGGTTGTTCTTTGTTCTCTATGAACGGTATGCTTTGTCTGTATAGCGCAAGAAACAATACTTTTCACTGTATGCTAATACATGTAACAATAATAAATCAAAGCTGCAAATAGATTGGACAAATCAAATGAGTCACAAAGCCTCTGAAGCCAAAACATTGCACGTTTTCAAGAAGCAGTTAGATGAAGCACTGGGGCAAAGGGAATAAGAGGATATGGGTGGAAGGTGGGATCAGGCTATTGAATTGGATGATCAGCCATGATCATAATGAATTGTGGAGCATTTAAAGGGCCGAATGGCTTTCTCATGCTCCTATTTTCTATGTTTCTATTATAAGGTACCTCTACAGACAGGTTTATTCCGAGGGCTGAACAATCGCCAGTTAAACTCCAACACCTGCTCAGCACTGAAATGGTTAAACCCCAACGCACCTCCAGCAATAAAACAGTTAAATATATCTCACTTTAAGTTGATCTTTCTCTGTACCCTAGCTATGACTGTAACACCACATTCTGCACTCTTGTTTCCTTTTCTATGAATGGTATGCTTTATCCGCATAGCGTGAAAGAAAGAATCCTTTTCACTGTATGTTAACATATATGACAATAAATCAAATCACCCCAGCACTGAAACAGTTAAATTCCCGAGTTTCCCAATGTCCAAGATCTTTAGTTTTGAAATCTTGCTGCATGTTTCAATCCACATATCTCCAATAAGTAATCTGGCATTTTCATCATGCGAGAAAGCTCCAGCTGTAATTAACTAATGTCTTTTACAAGTTTTGAATTTCTCTATCAATACTATATTCAAAGTAAATTCCTAAACCTACAGCCTTTCTCTTTCTGCGCCCATCCTGAAATTTCAAGTCAGTATTTACACACAAGGTGCCCATGGAACTGGGGGCAAACAACAAACGCCAAACAGGTTTCCGAGAAGATGTCTGCCCTATAACAAGCGGGTGATATATACATTGGTTGGTCACTTACTAGCTTTGACTACAGCCTGTGTTTGTGCTGATGTTCCTGATGCTATGTTGGTCAATGCCCACGCTGCTTCAAACTGGAGTGAAGGGCTGCACAAGAGGGAGCAACGGAGAATTGCATGGATTAATATGACAGTCTTGTTTGAAATATTTCTCTGCCAGAATTTCTCATTTGTGCCACAGATCTGATGTAACTGTGCTAGCCTTAGCTTACCAGCATCACATTCACCTCAAATTCAATAATGTGCATTCAGGGCCCAACCCAGCGATTAGCACAATCTACACTGACCACTACAGTGCGATATCAGAATGCTCTGTACTCCCCCTCCCATGTAGTGGAGGGGTACAAGGTAACACTGAGGGCACGTTGCACTGGGTGGGGGGGGGGAAGCAGTACCAATGGAGCACACTGCTGTTAGATGGGCAGTGCGAAGGGAGCGCTGCATTGTTGGAGGGTCAATACTGAGGGAGTGTCGCACTGTCAGAGGGTCAGTACTGAGAGAGCGCTGCACTGTCAGAGGGTCAGTACTGAGAGAGCGCTGCACTGTCAGAGGGTCAGTACTGAGAGAGCGCTGCACTGTCAGAGGGTCAGTACTGAGAGAGCGCTGCACTGTCAGAGGGTCAGTACTGAGAGAGCGCTGCACTGTCAGAGGGTCAGTACTGAGAGAGCGCTGCACTGTCAGAGGGTCAGTACTGAGAGAGCGCTGCACTGTCAGAGGGTCAGTACTGAGAGAGCGCTGCACTGTCAGAGGGTCAGTACTGAGAGAGCGCTGCACTGGCAGAGGGTCAGTACTGAGAGAGCGCTGCACTGGCAGAGGGTCAGTACTGAGAGAGCGCTGCACTGGCAGAGGGTCAGTACTGAGAGAGCGCTGCACTGGCAGAGGGTCAGTACTGAGAGAGCGCTGCACTGGCAGAGGGTCAGTACTGAGAGAGCGCTGCACTGGCAGAGGGTCAGTACTGAGAGAGCGCTGCACTGGCAGAGGGTCAGTACTGAGAGAGCGCTGCACTGGCAGAGGGTCAGTACTGAGAGAGCGCCGCACTGGCAGAGGGTCAGTACTGAGAGAGTACTGCACCGTAGAAAGTCAGTGCTGAGGGAACATTGAACTGTGACAGGGTCAGTACGGAGGGAATACTGCACTATCAGAGGGTCAGTACTGAGAGAGCTGTACTGTCAGAGGGTCAGTACTGAGGGAGTGCCACACTGTCAGAGGGTCAGTACTGAAGGAGTGCCGCACTGTCAGAGGGTCAGTACTGAAGGAGTGCCGCACTGTCAGAGGGTCAGTACTGAAGGAGTGCCGCACTGTCAGAGGGTCAGTACTGAAGGAGTGCCGCACTGTCAGAGGGTCAGTACTGAGAGAGCTGTACTGTCAGAGGGTCAGTACTGAGGGAGTGCCGCACTGTCAGAGGGTCAGTACTGAGGGAGTGCCGCACTGTCAGAGGGTCAGTACTGAGGGAGTGCCGCACTGTCAGAGGGTCAGTACTGAGGGAGTGCCGCACTGTCAGAGGGTCAGTACTGAGGGAGTGCCGCACTGTCAGAGGGTCAGTACTGAGGGAGTGCCGCACTGTCAGAGGGTCAGTACTGAGGGAGTGCTGCACTGTCAGAGGGTCAGTACTGAGGGACTGCCGCACTGTCAGAGGGTCAGTACTGAGGGAGTGCCGCACTGTCAGAGGGTCAGTACTGAGGGAGTGCCGCACTGTCAGAGGGTCAGTACTGAGGGAGTGCCGCACTGTCAGAGGGTGAGTACTGAGGGAGTGCTGCACTGTCAGACTGCTGAGGAAGTGCAGCACATTTCAAAGAGCAGTACTGAAGATGCACTGTATGGGCAGTGCTGAAATGGGTGCATGTGTTGTACAGCAGATAAGTTGTTAAACCAAAGACCCTGTCTGCCCTCCCAAATGAATATTCAAGATCTCATGCCAGGGCAACACTGCTGCCTCACAGCGCCAGGGATCTAGGTTCAATTCTGGCCTTGGGTGACTATGTGGAGTTTGGACATTCTGCATGGTTTCCTCCAGGTGCTCCAGTTTCCTCCCACCATCCAAAGATATGAGGGTTAAGTGGATTGGCCGTGCCAAATTGTCACTTAGTGTCAGGGGGATTAGCAGGGTAAACACGTGGGGTTAAGGGGATAGGGCCCAGGTGGGATTGTTGTTGGTGCAGACTTGATAGGCTGAATGGCCTCCTTCTGCAGTGTAGGGATTCTACGACTTTGAAGAGGAGGAGTGGAACCTCGGCAAGACTTAACCCTTAAACTTATACCTAAAAAACAGATAATCTGGTAATACACCTGGCTGTTGTTTGTATAAACTTGCTACATGTAAATTAGGTGCTATGTTTCTTACATTACAACAGTCGCTTCACTTTAAAATTATTTAACTGGCCTAAAATTATGATAGGTGTAATACAAATGCATCTACTTGCTTTGAAATAAAATTGTGGAATATTTACGAAGTATAACTAGCTCAAACAACTATACATAAGATATGGCATTGCTTAAGAGCAAAGAACAGTACAGCACAGGAACAGGCCCTTTGGCCCTCCGAGCCTGCGCCGATCACATTATCCTATCTAAACCATCCGCTTCTATCCTTCTATTCCCTGTTTGTTCATGCGCGTATCAAAATAAATCTTAAATGTGGCTAACATATCTGCCTCAACCATCTCACTTGGCAGTGCATTCCAGGCCCCCACCAGTAAACAAACGTTCCCAGCATATCTCCACTGAACTTTTCCCCCCTTATCTTGACCTTATGCCCCATTGTAATTGTCATTTCTGCCCTGGGAAAAAGCTTCCAACCTTTTCTACACCCCCCAATTTTATAAACTTCTATTAGGTCACCTCTCAGCCTCCGTCATTCCAGGGAGAACCATCCCAGTTTATTCAGTCTCTTCTCAAAGCTAACACCACCCCCCCCATACCAGGCAGCATCCTGATAAACCTTTTTTGTACTCCCTCCAAAGCCTCCACATCCTTCTGGTGGTGTGGTGAATTGAACACAATATTCCAAATGTGGTGTAACCAACATTTTTTATAACTAACATAATTTGCTAATGTTTATACTCGATGCCCCAGCTGATGAAGGCAAGCATGCCATATGCTTTCTTCGCCACCTTGGCCACCTGTGCTGCCACTTCTAAGGATCTGTGGACCTGTACTCCCAGATCTCTGTGTGTCTATAATCCTGATTGTTCTGCCATTTATTTTATAGCTCCCACTTAAATTGGATTTACCAAAATGCATCAGCTTGCATTTGTCAGGATTAAATTCCATCTGGCATTTGTCCGCCCAATTTTCCAGTCTATCTATATCCTGCTGTATTCTCTGACAATCTTCATCACTATCCGCAACTCTAGCAATCTTAGCATCATCCGCAAACTTGCTAATCAGACCAGCTATGTTTTCTTCCAAGTCATTTATATATATTACAAACAACAGAAGTCTCAGCACTGCGGAACACCACTAACTACAGACTTCCATTCAGAAAAACACCTTTCCATCGCTACCCTCTGTCTTCTATAGCCAAGCCAGTTCTGTACCCATCTAGCTCATTCACCCCTGATCCCATGTGATTTAACTTTTTGCACCAGCCTGCTATGAGAGATCTTGTCAAATGCTTTACTAAAGTCTACGTAGACAATATCCATAGCTGTTCCCTCGTCAATCGTTTTTGTCATCTCCTCAAAAAAACTCAATCAAATTAGTGAGACATAACCTCCTTCATACAAAAGCATGCTGTCAGTCACTAATAAGACCATTCAGTTCCAAATATGCATAGATCCTATCCTTAAGAATCTTCTCCAAGAATTTCACTATCATTGACGTCAAGCTCACTGGCCTATAATTACCCAGGTTATTCTTGTTATCCTTCTTAAATAACATGCTCTGCCATGTTCCTTCAATTTATGACACCAAGAAAGGTAAACATACCCATTCTGGTTAGAATCACACAGGGACAGAGCACCAAGTATTTATTTATTTTTTCTTAGGGATAAAAGATGAAAGTAGAATGGTTCTGTTTTTGGCCTGTGTGACCATCTCCAAACAGCTGACCACATTAAGAAAATAGCTGGCACCTAGGGAAAACACTTGCACAAAACTCAAACTATATCTTAAACAGAGAAAACTTCAAAGTAATGAAAGGTTGTTTTGTGCACATGAACAATTCCAGGCACTCTTTCATAAGTCTTCATACATTCATCATTGTGTAACAGTTGCTAAAAAAGGCAACAGAGAGTGGCAAGAGTGTGACAAGAGGGGACATCATAGTGCAGGAGGGCCAGCATTCACATTTCAAGACTACGTACATAAGTGTCAAATCATTACATGCACAGTACATACTTCTCATCTCTTTCTAGACATTGCACGAGGATCGGCAAAATTCCAGAGTTGATTAAGTCATCAATGGGAGGATTCCGGTCACTAGACAGAAGCTTTCTGTATAAAGATTTAGCAAAATACGTTACACTTTGAACATTAATATGAATTGAAATTACACTGATTTTGTGTGTTATCCAGCACTTAACCAACCAGAATTTCAAATGTATTGCCACTTTACCAACCAGAAGTAATTACAGAGTTATCCAGAACTCATATCTGTATATTATATTGTTTCATTCTTTATTTTTAAATGTGCCTTTGAAGAATAGAAGTAAATAGCTCTTGCTACAAATTGTATTGTATTCCATCAATAAATGGAATGATTCATTAACCAGCATTTTTGATTAACCATCACCATCTGTTCCTCATGTATGCCGGATAGTAAAAATTTTACTGTAGATTTAAGTCACAGCAAAACTTCAATATAAATTTCTTACTGCAAGATATCATTTTCAATAGTTCAGTCCTTTGTTCAAAACAACGGCCAAATCCGGGGTTCTCAATCTTATTGTAAGAGAAAAATTTCACGGACCCTCTATAACTTAACACAAGTATATTTTCTGTATAAAAAGACATCTATGTAATTAAATATACATAGTCAATGTTTTCTTTCACTGACTTTATGTGAAATTTGTTGCTGTATTGAGCCATAATTTTGTGTGGATAACTGAAATCCTAGGTACTGATTATTGACCAGCAGCTGGACTAGACCAGCTCTGTAAACACTGTGACTACTAGAAGAAGGGTGACCCTAACTCAAAGACAATAATCTGACACTCAATTTCAACAAAACGAAGGAGATGGTCATCGGCTTCAGAAAGCGTAGTGGAGGACACGCCCCTGTTTACATCAATGGGGATGAAAAGGAATGATTAAGAGCTTCAAGCTTTCAGGTGTCCAGGTCACCAACCACCTGTCCTGGTCCTCCCATGCCAACACTATAGTTAAGAAAGCCCACCAACGCCTCAATTTTCTCAGAAGACTAAGGAAATTCAGGATATTAAGGAGGAGGATGTGTTAGAACTTTTGAATTCTATCAAGATAGATAAGTCGCCAGGACCAGATGGGATATACCCCAGGATACTATGGGAGGCGAGGGAAGTGATTGCAGAGCCCCTGGCAATGATCTTTGCGTCGTCAATGGAGACGGGAGAGGTTCCGGAAGATTGGAGGATTGCGGATGTAGTTCCTATTTTCAAGAAAGGGAACAGAGATAGCCCGGGAAATTACCGACCGGTGAGTCTGACCTCAGTGGTTGGTAAGCTGATGGAGAGGCTTCTGAGGGACAAGATTTACGAGCATCTGGAGAGGTTTGACATGATCAGAAATAGTCAGCATGGTTTTGTCAAGGGCAGGTCGTGCCTCACGAGCCTAGTTGAGTTCTTCGAAAATGTGACTGAACACATTGACGAAGGAAGTGCAGTGGACGTGGTGTACATGGACATCAGCATGGCGTTTGATAAGGTCCCCCATGCAAGACTTCTTGAAAAGGTGAGAGGGCATGGGATCCAAGGGCCTTTGGCCTTGTGGATCCAGAACTGGCTTGCCTGCAGAAGGCAGAGAGTGGTTGTGGATGGGTCTTTTTCTGCATGGAGGTCAGTCACCAGTGGAGTGCCCCAGGGATCTGTTCTAGGACCTTTGCTGTTTGTCATTTTCATAAATGACGTGGATGAGGAAGTGGAGGGATGGGTAAGTAAGTTCGCTGATGACACGAAGGTCGGTGGTGTTGTGGATGGTCTGGAAGGATGTCAGAAGTTGCAGCAGGACATAAATAGGATGCAGGACTGGGCGGAGAAGTGGCAGATGGATTTCAACGCGGATAAATGTGTAGTCGTCCATTTTGGCAGAACCAAAGGGATGAACGAGTACACTGTCAAGGGCAGGAGTCTTAGTAGTGTTGAAGAGCAGAAGGATCTTGGGGACCGGGTCCACAGGACTCTTAAATCGGCCTCACAGGTGGAAGAGGTGGTCAAGAAGGCGTATGGTGTACTGGCCTTCATTAATCGAGGGATTGAGTTTAGGAATCGGGAGGTAATGCTGCAACTTTATAAGACCCTTGTCAGGCCTCATTTGGAGTACTGTGTGCAGTTCTGGTCACCTCACTATAGGAAGGATGTAGAAGCTATTGAAAGGGTACAGAGGAGATTTACATGGATGTTGCCTGGACTGGGAGGCATGCCTTATGAAGATAGGTTGAGGGAGCTGGGACTCTTTTCCCTGGAGAGACGAAGGTTGAGAGGCGACCTGATAGAAGTTTATAAAATGTTGAGAGGAATAGGTAGGGTGGATTCTCAGAGGCTATTTCCCCGGGTTGAAATGGTCGCTACGAGAGGACACAGATTTAAGGTGCGGGGAGGCAAGTACAGAAGTAATGTTAGGGGTAAGTTTTTCACTCAGAGGGTGGTGAGTGAATGGAATCGGCTGCCGTCAGTGATGGTGGAGGCGAACTCGCTGGGGTCTTTTAAAAGACTTCTGGATGAGTATATGGGATTTAATGGGATTGGGGGTTATAGATAGGTCTATGGATTGGTAGGTGTTGATGTGATCGGCGCAACTTGTGGGCCGAAGGGCCTGTTTGTGCTGTAGTGTTCTATGTTCTATGTTCACTAAGACTCTCACCAATTTTTACAGATGCAGTATAGAAAGCATCCTTTCTGGATTATCACTGTTTGGTATGGCTCCTGCTCTAACCACAACCGCAAGAAACTATAAGGAATTGTGAAAACAGCCCAGTCCTTCACACAAACCAATCTCCCATCCACTGACTCCATCTACACTTCCCGCTGCCTTGGAAAAGTAGCCAACATAACCAAGGACCCCACAGAACCTGGACATTCTCTCTTCCATCCTCTTCCGCTGGGAAAAAGATACAAAAGTCTGAAAACACGTACCAACTGACTCAAGAACAACTTTTTCCCTGCTGTCATCAGACATTTGAATGGTTCTATCAGATGTTAAGCCGATCTTTCTCTTCACCCTACCTGTAACAGCAACACTATATCCTTTTCTTCTCCCCTATGTACTTCATAAACGGTATCGAACATAGAACATTACAGCGCAGTACAGGCCCTTCGGCCTTCAGGTTGCGCCGACCTGTGAAACCAATCTAAGCCCATTTAACCTACACTATTCCAATATCATCCATATGTTTATCCAATGACCATTTAAATGCCCTTAATGTTGGCAAGTCCATTACTGTTGCAGGCAGGGCACTCCACGCTCTTACAAATCTCTGAATAAAGAAGCTACCTCTGATATCCATCCTATATCTATCACCCCTCAATTTAAAGCTATGTCCCCTCACGTTAGCCATCTCCATCTGAGGAAAAAGGCTCTCACTGTCCATCCTACCTAATCCTCTGATCATTTTATACGCCTCTATTAAGTCACCTCTTAACCTTCTTCTCTCTAACGAAAACAGTCTCAAGTCCCTCAGCCTTTCCTCATAAGACATTCTCACCATATTAGGCAACATCCTGGTAAACCTCCTCTGCATCCTTTCCAATGCTTTCACATCCTTCCTACAATGCGGCGACCAGAACCATACACAATACTCCAAGTACGGCCGCACCAGAGTTTTGTACAGCTGCAACACAACCTCATGGCTCCGAAACTCAATCACTCTACCAATAAAAGCTAACACACCGTACACCTTCTTACCAACCTTATCAACCTTGGTGATAACTTACAGGGATCTTTGCACATGGACACCGAGATCTCTCTGCTCATCCACACTACCAAGTATCTTACCATTAGCCCAGTACTCTGTATTCCTGTTACTCCTTCCAAAGTGAATCACCTCTCACTTTTCCGCATTAAACTCCATTTGCCACCTCTCAGCCCAGCTCTGCATCTTATCTATGTCCCTCTGTAACCTGCAACATCCTTCCACACTGTCCATAACTCCACTGACTTTACTGTCATCTGCAAATTTACTAACCCATCCTTCTACACCCTCATCCAGGCCATTTATAAAAATGACAAACAGCAGTGGCTCCAAAACAGATCCCTGAGGTACACCACTAGTAACTGAACTCCAGGATGAACATTGCCCTCTGTCTTCTTACAGCTAGCCAATTTCTGATCCAAACCACTAAATCGCCCTCAATCCCATGCCTCCGTATCTTCTGCAGTAGCTTACCATGGGGAACCTTATCAAACGCTTTACTGAAATCCATATACACCACATCAACTGCTTTACCCTCATCTACCTCTTTGGTCACCTTCTCAAAGAACTCAATAATGTTTGTGAGGCAAAACCTACCCTTCACAAAACCATGCTGATTATCCCTAATCAAATTATTCCTTTCTAGATGATTATAAATCCTATCTCTTGTAACCCTTTCCAAAACTTTGCCCACAACAGAAGTAAGGCTCACTGGTCTATAATTACCAGGGTTGTCTTTACTCCTCCCGGTATGTTTTGCCTGAATAGTGTGCAAGAAACAATACATTTTACTGTATCCCAGCACATTATATCAAAGAAGAGGTCAGAGGATGGGAAATCTGCAACATCCGGGTTTCAGGAGGGACAGGGAGGGA
Organism: Carcharhinus amblyrhynchos; assembly: GCF_965287045.1. NCBI lineage: Eukaryota > Metazoa > Chordata > Chondrichthyes > Carcharhiniformes > Carcharhinidae > Carcharhinus > Carcharhinus amblyrhynchos. The sequence goes on from NC_137327.1 coordinate 139,949,388, forward strand.
GGCAAAAGAGGTGGGGGAGTGGCACTTTTGATCAGGGATAGTGTCACGGATGTAGAGAAGGTGGACGCCGTGGAGGGATTGTCTACGGACGTCTCTGTGGGTGGAAGTTCGGAACAGGAAGGGTCAATAACTTTACTGGGTGTTTTCTATAGGCCGCCCAATAGTAACAGGGAAGTTATGGAGCAGATAGGGAAACAGATCCTACAGAGATGTAATAATAACAGAGTTGTCGTGATGGGAGACTTTGATTTCCCAAATATCAATTGGAATATCCCTAGGTTAAGGGGCTTGGATGGGGAGGAGTTTGTTAGGTTAGGCTAATATTTATTAGGCTAATGTTACGCCGCTGTTTAAAAATGGTAGCAGACAAAAGGCAGGAAATTATAGGCTGGTTAGTTTAACGTCTGTAGTTGGAAAAATGCTAGAATCTGTCATCAAAAAAGGAATAGCGAGGCACCTAGAAAAGAATGGTTTGATAGAGCAGACGCAGCACGGATTCGTTAAGGGGAAGTCATGTTTGACATATTTACTGGATTTCTATGAGGATGTGACTAGTGCGGTAGACAGAGGGGAACCGGTGGATGTGGTGTGTTTAGATTTCCAAAAGGCATTTGATAAGGTGCCTCACAAAAGGTTGCTACAGAATGTTAGGGTGCACAGAGTTGGGGATAAGGTGTTAGCTTGGATAGAGGATTGGCTGTCTAATAGGAAGCAGAGAGTTGGTATCAATGGGTGTTATTCTGGTTGGCGGTTGGTGACTAGTGGAGTGCCACAGGGATCAGTGCTGGGGCCTCAACTGTTTACCATTTATATAGATGATCTGGAGGAGGGGGCTGTGTAGGGTGAAGAAATTTGCTGATGACACGAAGATGAGTGGAAAAGTAAATTGCGTGGAGGTGCAGAAAGTCTGCAGAGAGATCTGGATAGGCTGAGCGAGTGGGCGAGGACCTGGCAGATGGAGTATAACGTTAGCAAGTGTGAGGTTATCCACTTTGGCAGAAATAATAGTAGAAGGGATTATTATCTAAAAGGCGAAAAGCTGCAGCGTACTACGGTGTAGAGGGACCTGGGCGTCCTTGTGCACAAGTCGCAAAAGCCCAGTCTGCAGGTGCAGCAGGTGATCAAGAAGGCAAATGGAATGTTGGCCTTTATAGCGAGGGGGATAGAATATAAAAGCAGGGAGGTCTTGCTGCAACTGTACAGGGCACTGGTGAGGCCACAGCTGGAGTACTGTGTGCAGTTTTGGTTGCTGCACTTGCGGAAGGATATATTGGCCTTGGAGGGAGTGCAGAGGAGGTTCACTAGGCTGATACCGGAGATGAGGGGGTTGAACTATGAAGAGAGGCTAAATAGACTGGGTCTGTACTCGGAGTTTAGAAGGATGAGGGGGGATTTTATAGAGACATATAAGATAATGAAGGGGATGGATAGGGTAGAGGTAGAGAGATTCTTCCCACTTAGAAAGAATAGCAGGACTAGAGGATACAGCCTCAAGATAAGGGGGGGCAGTTTAGAATGGAGTTGAGGAGGAACTTCTTCACTCAAAGGGTGGTGAATCTCTGGAATTCTCTGCCCATTGAAGTGATGGAGGCTACCTCGCTAAATATATTTAAGTCACGGATAGATAGGTTTTTGATAGACAGGGGAATTAAGGGTTATGGGGAGAAAGCGGGAAAGTGGAACTGATCCACTTCAGATCAGCCATGATCTTATTGAATGGCGGGGCAGGCTCGAAGGGCTAGATGGCCTACTCCTGCTCCTATTTCTTATGTTCTTATGTTTATGTTCTTAGGTGTGTTCAGGAGGGTTTCCTGACACAGTATGTAGATGAGCCTACAAGTGGAGAGGCTGTACTTGATTTGCTATTGGGAAATGAACCTGGACAGGTGTCAGATCTCTCAGTGGGAGGGCATTTTGGGGATAGTGATCATAACTCTATCTCCCTTACACTAGCATTGGAAAGAGATAGGATCAGGCAGGCTAGGAAAGTGTTTATCTGGAGTAAGGGGAAATATGAAACCAACAGGCAGGAAATTAGAGGCATAAATTGGAAGGAGGTTTTCTCGGGGAAATGCACCGAAGATGGTAGATTTTCAAGGAATGTTTGTCTGGAGTTCTGCGCGACGACGTTCCGATGAGACAGGGAAGTTTGGGTAGGTTACAGGAACTATGGTGCATGAAAGTTGTAACAAATCTAGTCAAAAAGAAAAGGGTACACAAAGTTCAGGGAGCTAGATAATGTTAGGCATCTAGAGGAGCATACGACTTATAGGAAGGAACTTAAGAAGGAAATTAGGAGAGCCAGAAGGGATCATGAGAAGGCCTTGGCAGGTAAGATTAAGGAAAACCCTAAGGCATTCTACAAATATGTGAAGAAATAGGACCTATAAAATGTGACGGTGGGAAAGTTTGCATAGAACCGGTAGAAAGAGCAGAGGTGCTCAATAATACTTTACCTCAGTATTCACAGTGGAAAAGGATCTTGGTGGTTGTAGTGCAGGCTTGTGGCGGACTGAAAAGCTTGAGTGTGTGGACATTAGGAAAGAGGATGTGTTGGAGCTTTTGAATAGCATCAAGATAGATAAGTCGCCGGGACCGGATGGGATGTACCCCAGGTTACTATGGGAGGCGAGGGAAGAGATTGCAGAGCCTCTAGCGATAATCTTTGTGTCATCGATGGAGACGGGAGAGGTTCCAGAGGATTGCGGATGTGGTTCCTTTATTCAAGAAAGAGAATAGAGATAGCCCAGGAAATTCTCGACCGTTGAATCTAACTTCAGTGGTTGGCAAGTTGATGGAGAGGATCCTGAGAGACAGGATTTATGAACATTTAGAGAAGTATAGTATGATCAAAAGTAGTCAGCACAGCTTTGTCAAAGCCAGATTGTGCCTTATGAGCTGGTTGGGTTTTTTGATGTGACTAAACACATTGACGAAGGAAGAGCAGTGGATACAAAGAACAATACAGCACAGAAAACAGGCCCTTCGGCCCTCCAAACCTGCGCCGCTCATGCATCCAACTAGACTATTCCTTTGTATCCCTTTGTTCCCAGTCTGTTCATGTGGCTAAGTCTTAAACGACCCCAGCGTGTCCACCTCAACCACCTGGCTTGGCAGCACATTCCAGGCCCCCACCACCCTCTGTGTAAAATACGTCCCCCTGACACCTGTGTTGAACCTTGCCCCCCTCACCTTGAACTTGAGACCTCTTGTGTTCGTCACCTCCGGCCTGGGAAAAAGCTTCCCGCTGTTCACCCTATCTATGCCCTTTATAATTTTATACACCTCTATTAGGTGTAGTTTATATGTGATTAGATGTGGTTTATATGGACTTCAGCGAGGCATTCGATAAGGTCCCCCATGCAAGACTTACTGAGAAAGTGAGGGGGCATGGGATCCAAGGGGATGTGGATCCAGAACTGGCTTGCCCACAGAAGGCAGAGAGTGGTTGTAGATGAGTCTTTTTCTGCATGGAGGTCGGTCACCAGTGGAGCGCCCCAGGGATCTGTTCTGGGACCCTTGCTGTTTGTGATTTTTATAAATGACCTGGATGAGGAAGTGGAGGGATGGGTTGGTAAGTTTGCTGATGACACGAAGGTTGGTGGTGTTGTGGATAGTTCGGAGGGATGTCAGAAGTTGCAGCAAGACATAGATAGTATGCAAGACTGGATGGAGAAGTGGCAGATGGATTTCAACCCAGATAACCCCCCTAATATTCCCTTTAAACTTTTCTCCTTTCACCCTTAACCCATGCCCTCTCGTTTTTTTCTCCCCTAGCCTCAGTGGAAAAAGCCTGCTTGCATTCACTCTATCTATACCCATCAAAATCTGATACACCTCTATCAAATCTCCCCTCATTCTTCTACACTCCAGGGAATAAAGTCCCAACCTATTCAATCTCTCTCTCTAACTCATTTTGGCAAGTCAAATGGGATGAAGGAACATAATATTAAGGGTAAGACTCTTGGCAGTGTGGAAGATCAGAAGGATCTTGGGGTCTGGGTTCATAGGACTCTCAAATCGGCTTTGCAGGTAGAGGATGTGGTTAAGGCGGCGTATGGTGTACTGGCCTTCATCAATTGAGGAATTGAGTTTAGGAGTCGGGAGATAATGCTGCAGCTGTGTAAGACCCTGGTCAGACCCCACTTGGAGTACTGTGCTCAGTTCTGGTCGTTCATTCTTCAGGAGGGATGTGGAAGCCACTGAAAGGGTGCAGAGGAGATTTACAAGGATGTTGCCTGGATTGGGGAGCATGCCTTATGAGGATACGTTGAGGGAGCTTGGTCTTTTCTCCTCGGAGAGACGAAGGATGAGAGGGGACCTGATAGAGGTGTATAAGATGATGACAGGTATTGATCGGGTGGATTCTCAGATGCTTTTTCCCAGGACTGAAATGGCTGCCGCAAGACGACACAAGTTTAAGGTGCTGGGGAGTAGGTACAGAGGAGATGTCAGGGGTAAGTTTTTCACTCAGAGAGTGGTGGGTGAGTGGAATCGGCTGCCGTCGGTGGTGGTGGAGGCAGATTCGATAAGGTCTTTTAAGAGACTTCTGGGTGAGTACATGGGGCTTCGTAGGATTGAGGGTTATAGATAAGCCTGGTAGATAGAGATATGATCGGCGCAACTTGTGGGCCGGAGGGCCTGTTTGTGCTGTAGTTTTTCTATGTTCTATGTAAACTACATCCCAACTCCCCAAATCCTGTCCACTAACTGCAAAGCACAAGTCAGGAATGTGATGGAATACTCACCACTCATATAGATGAATGCAGCTCCAACAATACTCAAGAAGCTCAACACCATTCAGCAAGAAGTAACTCATTTGATTGGCACTGCAGCCATCACCTTAAATATTCACTCACCCCACTACCAACGCATAGCGGCAGCAGAGTGTACCATCTACAAGATGCACTGCAGCAACTCATCAAAGCTCCTTTGACAGCATCTTCCAAACCTGCCGCCTCTAGCACCTAGAAGGGCAAGGGCACCAGACAAACAGGAACATAAGAAATAGGAGCAGGAGTAGGCCACCTAGCCCTTCGAGCCTGTCCCGCCATTCAATAAGATCATGGCTGATCTGTCGTGGCTCAGTTCCACCTTCCCGCCCTCTCCCCATAACCCTTAATCCCCTCTCTTATCAAAAACCCATCAACCCGCGTCTTAAATATATTTAGTGAGGCAGCCTCCACCACTTCAACGGGCAGAGAATTCCAGAGATTCACCACCCTTTGAGTGAAGAAGTTCCTCCTCAACTCCGTTCTAAACCGCCCCCCCTTTATCTTGAGGCTGTGCCCTCTAGTCCTACTGTCCTTTCTGAGCGGGAAGAGCCTCTCCACCTCTAACCTATCCATCCCATTCATCATCTTATACGTCTCAATGAGATCTCCCCTCATTCTTCTAAACTCTAACGAGTACAAGCCTAGTTTATTCAGCCTCTCCTCATAGTTCAACCCCCTCAACTCCGGAATCAGCCTAGTAAACCTCCTCTGCACTCCCTCCAAGGCCAAAATATCCTTGCGTAAGTGCGGCGACCAAAACTGCACACAGTACTCCAGCTGCGGCCTCACCAATGCCCTATACAGCTGCAGCAAGACCTCCCTACTTTTATATTCAATCCCCCTCGCTATGAAGGCCAGCATCCCATTCGCCTTCCTGACCACCTGCTGCACCTGCAGGCTGGGTTTATGGGACTCATGCACAAGGACCCCGAGGTCCCTCTGCACCATCGCATGCTGCAGTTTTTCGCCACGTAAGTAATAGTCCTTCCGTGGCGAAAAACTGCAGCACGCGACGGTGCAGAGGGACCTCGGGGTCCTTGTGCATGAGTCGCAAAAACCCAGCTTGCAGGTGCAGCCGGTGGTCAGGAAGGTGGTCAGGAACACCACCACCTGCAAGTTCCGCTCCTCCCCAAGTCACACGCCATTCTGATGTGGAGATGCCAGCGTGGAACTGGGTGAGCACAGTAAAAAGGCTCACAACACCAGGTTAAAGGCCAACATGTTTATTTGGGATCATGAGCTTTCGGAGCACTGCTCCTTCATCAGGTGAGCGGAGCTTTTGAGCCAGCGATTTGTGGTGTCAATAGTGCTCTACTCATCTGATGAAGCAGAGTCCAAAAGCTCATAGAAAACCATAGAACGATAGAAATTTACAGCTCAGAAACAGGCCTTTTGGCCCTTCTTGTCTGTGCCGAACCATTTTCTGCCTAGTCCCACTGACCTGCACTTGGACCATATCCCTCCACACCCGTCTCATCCATGAACCAGTCCAAGTTTTTCTTAAATGTTAAAAGTGACCCCGCATTTACCACTTTATCCAGGAGCTCATTCCACACTCCCACCACTCTCTGCGTGAAGAATCCCCCCCTAATATTCCCTTTAAACTTTTCTCCTTTCACCCTTAACCCATGCCCTCTGGTTTTTTTCTCCCCTGGCCTCAGTGGAAAAAGCCTGCTTGCATTCACTCTATCTATACCCATCAAAATCTTATACACCTCTATCAAATCTCCCCTCATTCTTCTACGCTCCAGGGAGTAAAGTCCTAACTTATTCAATCTTTCTCTGTGACTCAGCTTCTCAAGTCCCAGCAACATCCTCGTGAACCTTCTCTGCACTCTTTCAACCCTATTTACATCCTTCCTGTAAGTAGGTGACCAAAACTGTACACAATACTCTAAATTCGTCCTCACCAATGCCTTATACAACCTCACCATAACATTCCAACTCTCATACTCAATACTCCGATTTATAAAGGCCAGTGTTCCAAAAGCACTCTTTACGACCCTATCCACCTGTGATGCCACTTTAAGGGAATTCTGTACCTGTATTCCCAGATCCCTCTGTTCAACTGCACTCTTCAGAGTCCTACCATTTACCCTGTACGTTCTACTTTGGTTTGTCCTTCCAAGGTGCAATACCTCACACTCGTCTGCATTAAATTCCATTTGCCATTTTTCAGCCCATTTTTCTAGTTGGTCCAAATCCCTCTGCAAGCTTTGAAAACCTTCCTCACTGTCCACTACACCTCCAATCTTTGTATCATCAGCAAATTTGCTGATCCAATTTACCACATTATCATCCAAATCATTGATATAGATGACAAACAACAATGGACCCAGCACCAATCCCTGTGGCACACCGCTAGTCACAGGTCTCCACTCAGAGAAGCAATCCTCCACAACCACTCTCTGGCTTCTTCCATTGAGCCAGTGTCTAATCCAATTTACTGCCTCCCCACGTATACCTAGCGACTGAACCTTCCTAACTAACCTCCCATGAGGGACCTTGTCAAAGGCCTTGCTGAAATCCATGTAGACAACATCCACTGCCTTCCCTTCATCCACTTTCCTGGTAACCTCCTCGAAAAACTGTAATAGATTGGTCAAACATGACCTACCACGCACAAAGCCATGTTGACTCTCCCTAATAAGTCCCTGTCTATCCAAATATTTGTAGATCCTATCCCTTATCACATCTTCCAATAACTTGCCCACCACCAAAATCAAACTTACTGGCCTATAATTTCCTGGATTTCTTTTGGAACCTTTTTTAAATAACAGAACGACATGAGCTACTCTCCAATCATCCGGCATCTCCCCTGTGAATACTGACATTTTAAATATGTCTGCCAGGGCCCCTGCAAGTTCAACACTAACCTCCCTCAAGGTCAGTGGGAATACCCTGTCTGGTCCTGGGGATTTATCCACGCTGAATGCCCTGCCTGCAGCAGTTGTGGACTCGCCAACTTTAAGGGCGTTCAAATGGTCAGTGGATAGACATATGGATAACATTGGAATAGTTTAGGTTAGAGGGTCATTAGATTCGTTCCACTGGTTGGCGCAACATCGAGAGAAGAAGGGCCTGTACTGCGCTGTAATGTTCTATGATTTGCCTCAAGACAGCCAGCACCTCCTCCCTTGTGATCTATAAAGGTTCCATGACCTCCCTACCTGTTTGCCCTATTTTTGAAGACTCCATGTCCATTTCCTCAGTAAATACAGATGCAAAAAAATCTATTTAGTATCTCCCCCATCTCTTTTGGTTCCATGGGGACATGGATATAGCTGAGGAGGACACTGGGTTGCAGGGGAGTAGAATTGACAGTGTTGCAGTTGATAAGGAGGATGTGCTAGATATTCTGGAGGGTCTGAAAATAGATAAGTCCCTGGTCCGGATGGGATTTACCCCAGGATTCTCTGGGAGGCAAGAGAAGTGATTGCTGAGCCTCTGGCTCTGATCTTCAGGTCGTCGTTGGTCTCTGGTATAGTACCGGAAGATTGGGGGTTAGCGAATGTTGTCCCATTGTTTAAGAACATAAGAAATAGGAGCAGGAGTAGGCCATCTAGCCCTTCGAGCCTGCCCTGCCATTCAATAAGATCATGGCTGATCTGTCGTGGCTCAGTTCCACTTTCCCGCCCTCTCTCCATAACCCTTAATCCCCTCTCTTATCAAGAACCCATCAACCCGCGTCTTAAAAATATTTAGCGAGGCAGCCTCCACCACTTCAACGGGCAGAGAATTCCAGAGATTCACCACCCTTTGAGTGAAGAAGTTCCTCCTCAACTCCGTTCTAAACCGCCTCCCCTTTATCTTGAGGCTGTGCCCCCTAGTCCTACTGTCTTTCTTGAGCGGGAAGAGTCTCTCCACCTCTATCCTATCCATCCCATTCATCATCTTATACGTCTCAATGAGATCTCCCCTCATTCTTCTAAACTCTAACGAGTACAAGCCTAGTTTATTCAGCCTCTCCTCATAGCTCAATCCCCTCAACTCCGGTATCAGCCTCGTAAACCTCCTCTGCACTCCCTCCAGGGCCAAAATATCCTTGCGCAGGTGCGGCGCCCAAAACTGCACACAGTACTCCAGCTGCGGCCTCACCAATGCCCTATACAGCTGCAGCAAGACCTCCCTACTTTTATATTCAATCCCCCTCACTATGAAGGCCAGCATCCCATTCGCCTTCCTGACCACCTGCTGCACCTGCAAGCTGGGTTTTTGTGACTCATGCACAAGGACCCCGAGGTCCCTGTGCACCGTCGCCTGCTGCAGTTTTTCGCCACGTAAGTAATAGTCCTTCCTACCATTATTCCTACCAAAGTGGACCACCTCACACTTGCCAACATTAAATTCCATTTGCCATTTCCTGGCCCATTCGCCCAGCCTATCTAGATCCTTCTGCAGACTCTCCACACCCTCCGCACAATTTGCCTTTCCCCCAGTCTTGGTGTCATCAGCAAATTTCGACACCCTGCACTCGGTTCCCTCCTCCAGATCATCTATATAAATGGTAAATAGCTGAGGCCCCAGCACCGACACCTGGGGCACCCCACTAGTCACCAACCGCCAATCCGAATAGCACCCATTGACCCGCACTCTCCGCCTCCTATTTGACAACCAATCCTCTATCCACGCTAACACCCTACCCCCAACTCCATGTCCCCTGACCTTCTGCAATAACCTCTTGTGAGGTACCTTGTCAAACGCCTTCTGAAAATCCAGAAAGACCACATCCACCAGCTCTACTCTATCCACCGCCCTAGACACATCCTCATAGAACTCCAGTAAATTTGTCAGACACGACTTCCCTTTAATGAAACCGTGTTGCGTCTGCCCTATCAAGCAATTCCCTTCAAGATGCCTCGCAATTTCCTCCTTAATGACGGATTCTAACATTTTACCTACCACAGACGTTAAACTAACCGGCCTATAATTCCCCGCCTTTTGCCTGGCACCCTTCTTAAACAACGGCGTAACATTAGCCGTTTTCCAATCTTCTGGCACTTCCCCGGAATCCAGCGACGTCTGGAAAATAACCACCAAGGCATCCACTATCACCTCCGCCATTTCTTTCAGAACCCTCGGATGCATTCCATCCGGTCCTGGGGACTTGTCCACAATCAGCCCCTCCAGTCTGTCGAGCACCACCTCTCTAGTAACAGTAATGTCATTAAGACCCTCCAGTCCTACCACCTTTCCATCGCGAACAAATTATTCACGTCCTCCTCCGTGAAGACAGAAACAAAAAAGTTATTCAAGACCTTAGCCATATCCCCATCCCCTACCACCAGCTCCCCTTTCTCATCCTCTAAAGGACCAACGTTCACCCTAGCCAGCCTCTTCCTTTTTATATATTTATAAAAACTCTTGCTATCCTTTTTTATATTAAGTGCTAGCCCAGCTTCATAGCTTCTCCTACCCTCCTTTACCAACTTCTTTGTCAATCTTTGTTGACATTTAAACCTTTCCCAATCCTCTTCTCGCCCACTGCTCTTAGCTACTCTAAATTCCTCCGCTTTTAATTTAACACTTTCCTTCACCTCCTTCGTTATCCACGGCTGATTACCTCTCCTCCTACTGTCCTTTTTGACCATCGGAATAAATTTCTGCTGAGCACCAAGAAAGATCTCCTTAAAGATCCTCCACTGCTCCTCAGCAGACCTACCTTCCAACACGCTCCCCCAGTCCACATTCGCCAATTCTTCTCTCATCCTACCGTACTCCCCTCTATTCAAACAAAGGACGCGTGTCCGGGAACCCACTTTCTCCTCCTCCATCTGCAACAGAAACTCCACCATGCAATGATCACTCTCTCCAAGAGGATCCTTCACCGCAAGGTCCCTAATTCTACCCGCCTCATTACATAGCACCAGATCCAAGATAGCTCGCTCCCTCGTCGGCTCCAACACACACTGTTCAAGGAAATTATCCCGGCAGCATTCCAAGAACTCCTCCTCGAGCCCACCTCGTCCAACATGGGTCAACCAATCAATATGCAGATTGAAATCTCCCATAACTACTGCCGTCCCATTCCTGCATGCCGCACTTATTTGCGCGTTAACAGCCCGCCCCACCTCCAGATCATTATTCGGGGGCCTATAGACGACACCCACCAGCGACTTCCTCCCTTTGCTGTTCCTAATCTCCACCCACAACGATTCCACTTTCTGCTCTTTGGCTCCGGTATCATCCCTTGCTACCACCCTGATGCTATCCTTAATCAGCAGAGCTACGCCACCCCCTCTTTCCTCCTGCCTATCCTTCCTAAACACTTGATAGCCCTGTACATTCATCTCCCAGTCCCTGTCACCTTGCAGCCACGTCTCTGTAATGGCCACCAGATCGTATCCATTTGTGTCGATCTGCGCCACCAGCTCATCCACTTTATTCCGAATGCTTCGTGCATTCAGATAAAGCGCTTTCATCCCAGCCTTCACCTGGACCCTATTTGCCGTAACGCCACCAATTGGGACATCCTCGGCCTCTTCCCTTACCTGTACCCTATCCTTAACTTTAGACCTCGTAGCATCACCTACCCTCGCACCCTCCCCCCCCCTAATTAGTTTAAAGCCCTGTCTACAGTCCTCTTTACTCGATTCGCCAACACTCTGGTCCCAGCACGGTTCAGACCAACCCCATCCCGCCCGAACAAGTCCCACCTACCCCAATACTGGTGCCAATGCCCAATACATTCGAACCCATTCCTCCCACACCAATCCCTGAGCCACCCATTCACTTCCTTTATCCTGTCAACCCTACGCCCGTCTGCACTCAGTTCAGGCAGTAGCCCAGAGACGACCACCTTGTCGGTTCTACTTTTTAATTCCATTCCCAGCTTCTCATACTCCTTCCCCAGATCCTCAGTCCGCACTTTGCCTACGTCGCCGGCACCCACATGTACTACAACGACCGGGTTCTCACCCTCCCACTCCAGATTCCTCTGCAGCCCAGCTGCGACATCCTGTACCCGAGCACCAGGCAGACAACACACCCTTCTGTGCACTTTGTCATTGTGACAAAGGACAGTGTCAATACCCTTCACCCCACTATCCCCAATCACTACTACGTTCCTTTTCCCCTTCTCTTTGCCTATGTCCTGCTGCATCACTGTACCGTGTGCAGTTTGCTCACCAACCTCACCTGCCTCGTCCTCTTCCAGACTGGAAGCAAGAACCTCAAACCTGTTATGCAGATTAAGAGGCTGAGGCCTCCGCTCCTCACCCCCCTTCCTCCTCCCAGCAGCCCCCTTTTGTCCTTGACCCTTAGATTTAGCCAGTCTAGGGGGGGTGGATGTCACTTGCACCCCATTGACAATGGCACCCTCTCTCCCCCTGATGAGCCTCAGTGTCTGTAGCTCAGAGGCCAGCTCATCCACCTTGAGCTGGAGCTCCTCCAGCAACCTGCACTTACTACAGACATGGTCACTGGGAACATAGAACACAACAGCGCAGAACAGGCCCTTCGGCCCACGATGTTGCGCCGACCAGTTAAAAAGCAATGACCCTCTAACCTAAACCAATCCCTTTCCATCCATAAACCTATCCACGGATCTCTTAAACGCCCCCAAACTAGGCGCATTTACAACAGCAGCAGGCAGGGCATTCCAATCCCTCACCACCCTCTGGGTAAAGAACCTACCCCTGACATCCATCCTATATCTACCACCCCTTAATTTAAAGCCATGCCCCCTCGTGCTAGCTTTCTCCATCCGAGGAAAAAGGCTATCACTGTCCACCCTATCTAAACCTCTAATCATCTTATATGTTTCAATAAGATCCCCTCTTAGCCGCCTTCTTTCTAACGAAAACAACCTCAAATCCCTCAGTCTCTCCTCATAGGACCTCCCCTCCATACCAGGCAACATCCTGGTAAAAGTTACATCCTCAAAACACACTAATAATCCTGATAAGCAGGATTTCCCTTTCATAGAGCCATGTTGTTTTGTTCCAGTTGAGCTATAGAATCACAGAATCCTACAATACAGAAGGAGGCCATTCGGCCCATCAAGTCTGCACCAACCACAATCCCACTCAGGCCCTATCCCCACAACTCCATGCAATTACTCTAGCTAGTCTCCCTGACACGAAGGGACAATTTAGCATGGCCAATCCACCTAACCCGCACATCTTTAGACTGTGGGAGGAAAACGGAGCACCTGGAAGAAACCCATGCAGACACAGGAAGAACATGCAGTGACCCAAGCCAGGAATCGAACCCGGATCCCTGGAGCAGTGAGGCAGCAGTGCTAACCACTGCGCTACCATGCCGCCTAGAGTTTGACTGTTCTTCTAAGTATCTTGGTTAAGACTTTCTGAATAATAGATTCCAGCATTTTACCAACAGCTGATATCAGCCTAGTGGCTGTCCTGTTCTTTCTCTCTATCTCTTTCTCCCTTTTCCCCGTCTCTCTCTCTCTCTCTGCCTCTCTCTTTCTTACAGTCGCCCACACTCAGCCTCTTTCTCTTTCTCTCACTCAGTCTCTTCCTCTCTCTCCCCGTCTCTCTCTCTCTTTCTTTCTCTCCCCATCTTCTCTCTCTCTCTCTCTCACCCATACTCACTCAGTCTCTTTCTGTCTGTTTCTCTCTATCTCTCTCTCTGTCTCTTGCTTTCTCTGTCTCTCTCTCTTTCTCTCCCACACTCCCACACTCACTCGGTCTCTTTCTCTCTCTCTCCCCAGGGGAAATCGAGAAGTTGGAGAGACTCTGGCTCTCTCTGTCTCACACTGCCCCTCTCTCTCTCTCCCCAGGGGACACCGAGATGTTGGAGAGGCTCTGGCTGTCAGGCATTTGCCACAACGATAAAATTGAGGTGATGAGCAGCAAGCTGGACATCGACAACATGGCGGGGGTCTTCTACATGCTTCTGGTTGCCATGGGGCTGAGCTTGCTGATGTTTGCCAGCGAGCATCTCATCTACTGGAAACTCCGCCACAGTATGCGTCACTTGGGGAGGCTGGACTTCCTCCTGGCCATCAGCAGGGTGAGTGAATGGGGGGAGACATGGGAATGAGCAGCCCATTGATAGGGGTCTGGCCCCATGGGGAGGCCTGTCCCTAACAACGAGAGGTCACTCTCCATGGGGAGGCCTGTCCCTAACAATGAGAGGTCAATCTCCATGGGGAGGGCCGTTCCTAACAATGAGAGGTCAATCCCCACGGGGAGGCCCGGCCTAGCAACGAGAGGTCAATCTCCATGGGGAGGGCTGTCCCTAACAACGAGAGGTCAATCTCCATGGGGAGGGCTGTCCCTAACAACGAGAGGTCAATCTCCATGGGGAGGGCTGTCCCTAACGACGAGAGGTCAATCTCCATGGGGAGGGCCTTCCTAGCAACGAGAGGTCAATCCCCATGGGGAGGCCCGTGCCTAGCAATGAGAGGTCACGTCTGGTTGACGGGGGGAGTTGGGGGGGTGGCTGGGAAGGACCCTGGGGTCCACCAGTTCCCACATCATACAGAAACCACACATCACATGCCCCTCCATTATTCACTGTAATTTTTTATGGGGAAAAAATTTTTTTTCCTTGTTTCCTGCTGTAGTAGTTTTGAAAAAATTTTTTTTCCTTGTTTTTTCAAACAAACTCACCTGGCCTTTTTCCTTCAAGCCCTTTTTGATATTAAGCCCTATTAACTCACTCTGCTTCCCACTCACTCCGCTGCCCGCTGTCTACACCAGGCCTCCTTTTAAACCTGGCGCTGATTTAAAGCAGGCTGGTCCACAAATGCCTTTTAACCACTCCCTCAGAATTCTTAAAGCAGTAAATACAATAAATAAATGCTTTAAACAGTTCTACAAAGAGTAAAGTGCTTTAAACTTATTTTAAACAGGTTTTTAACAGGTAAAATCTTAGCTCTCTCTCTCTGCTCCAGCAAACAATGGAAGGCTTCACCGTGTGGCCCCTTGATAATTGGGGAACAGAGACTTCCCCGGGAATTATAGACCGGTGAGTCTCACTTCTGTTGTGGGCAAGGTTTTAGAAAAAATTATTCGGGATAGGATTTATAGTTATTTGGAGAGTAATGAATTGATTGGAGATAGTCAGCATGGTTTTGTGGCGGGTAGGTCGTGCCTTACTAACCTTATTGAGTTTTTTGAGAAAGTGACCAAAGAGGTGGATGGGGGTAAGGCAGTGGACGTGGTGTATATGGATTTTAGTAAGGCGTTTGATAAGGTTCACCATGGTAGGCTTCTGCAGAAAATGCAGATGTATGGGATTGGGGGTGATCTAGGGAATTGGATCAGGAATTGGCTAGCGGATAGGAGACAGAGGGTGGTGGTTGATGGTAAATATTCGTCATGGAGTTCGGTTACGAGTGGTGTGCCACTGCTGTTTGTAATTTTTATTAATGATCTGGATGAGGGTATAATTGGGTGGATTAGTAAATTTGCTGATGACACCAAAGTCGGAGGTGTGGTAGATAGTGAGGAAGGGTGTCATAGTTTGCAGGAAGACTTAGACAGGTTGCAGAGCTGGGCCGAGAGGTGGCGGATGGAGTTTAATGCGGAGAAGTGTGAGGTAATTCACTTTGGTAGGAATAACAAATGTGTCGAGTATAGGGCTAACGGGAGGACTTTGAATAGTGTGGATGAGCAGAGGGATCTAGGTGTATGTGTACATAGATCCCTGAAAGCTGGGAGTCAAGTAGATAAGGTTGTTAAGAAGGCATACGGTGTCTTGGCGTTTATTGGTAGGGGGATTGAATTTAGGAGTCGCAGCGTCATGATGCAACTGTACAAAACTCTGGTGCGGCCGCACTTGGAGTACTGTGTGCAGTTCTGGTCCCCACATTACAGGAAGGACGTGGAGGCTTTGGAGAGGGTGCAGAGGAGGTTTACCAGGATGTTGCCTGGTATGGAGGGGAGGTCCTATGAGGAGAGGCTGAGGGATTTGGGGTTGTTTTCGCTGGAAAGAAGGTGGCTAAGAGGGGATCTTATTGAAACATATAAGATGATTAGAGGTTTAGATAGGGTGGATAGTAATAGCCTTTTTCCTCTGATGGAGAAATCTAGCACGAGGGGGCATGGCTTTAAATTAAGGGGTGGTAGTTATAGGACGGATGTCAGGGGTAGGTTCTTTACCCAGAGGGTGGTGAGGGATTGGAATGCCCTGCCTGCTGCAGTTGTAAATGTGCCTAGTTTGGGGGCGTTTAAGAGATCCGTGGATAGGTTTATGGACGAAAAGGGATTGGTTTAGGTTAGTGGGTCATTGTTTTGTAACTGGTCGGCGCAACATCGTGGGCCGAAGGGCCTGTTCTGCGCTGTAATGTTCTATGTTCTATGTTCTATACACAGTCTACCACTCTGGTCTTCAAGAGGACCAATTTTATCCCTCATTATCCTTTTGCTCCTTACATACCTATAGAAGCTCTTTGGATTTTCCTTCACTCTGTCTGCCAAAGCAACCTTATGTCTTCTTTTAGCCCTCCTGATTTCCCTCTTAAGTAGCTTCTTGCACTTTTTATACTCCTTGAGCATCTGAGCTGTTCCTTGCTGCCTGTACATTTCATACAACTCTCTCTTCCTCTTAATCAGTGTTACAATCTCCCTCGAGAACCAAGGTTCCTTATTCCTATTTACTTTGCCTTTAATTCTGACAGGAACATACAAACTCTGCACTCTCAAAATTTCTCCTTTGAAGACATCCTTACCAGAGAACAGCCTGTGCCAATCCACACTTCCCAGATCCCTTCTCATTTCATCAAATTTGGCCTTTTGAAATAAACCTGTTGGACTTTAAGCTGGTGTTGAGACTTCTTGCTATGCCCACACCATTCTGACTTAGAACAAAAACAGAAAATGTTGGAAAATCTCAGCAGTCTGACAGCATCTGTGGAGAGGGAATCAAACCAATGTTTCACATCATGATAACTCTTCATTTGAGCTCTGGCAAAGAACAAAGAAAAACTGTTCTGCCCATAATTCATCCGTATCCCTCTATTCTCTATTCATGTACCAAGCCAGGTACCTCTTAAATGTTGCTAATGTGCCTGCTTCCACCACATAATCTGGCGGCGTGTTCCAGACACTCACCACTCTCTGCATGAAAAACTTCCCCTACACATCTCCCTTAAAACTTTCTCCCTCTCACCTTGAACCTGTGTCCCCTTGTAACTGACACTACCACCTTGGAACTAGCCTCCGACTATCCACCCTGTCTATCTTGTAGGCCTCTATCAGATCTCCCCATAGCCTCCGTCTTTTCAGCGAAAACAATCTTCCTCATAACCAACACCCTCGAGACCAGGCAACATCCTGGTGAATCTTCTTCGCACTGTCTCCAAAGCTTCCACATCCTTTAGTAGTGTGGTGACCAGAACTACATGCAATACTGCAGATGCTGCCTAACCAAGGTTTTAAATAGCTGCAACACGATATCCCAACTCCTGTACTTAAGGCCTGCTTTTGTTTCAGATCTAGCATCTGGAGTAAATGGCTTTTATCTGACTTGGAACAATGTCACTGTTCCTTTATTGCTGCTGAGTCCAAAACCTGGAAGCTCCTTTTTAGCAGCACCTGGGTGTACCGACATGAGATGGACTTCAGCGGTTCAAGAACCGTGCTCATCTCAGAAAGATGGGTAACAAATGCAGGTCTCTTTAGCAATGCCATGAACAAGTAGTCAAAAATATAGAGAAGGATTCCTCCTGCTCCATTAGGAGTGAAAGTAATAGGTTAGGAGTGAAAGTAATAGGGTAATTGTCATGGGGGACTTTAACTTTACTAATATTGATTGGAATTGCTATAGCTCTAGCTCGTTAGAGGGGTCAGTTTTTGTACAAAGCGTGCAGGAAGGTTTTTTGACTCAGTATGTAGATAGGCCAACTAGAGGTGAGGCTATATTGGATTTGGTGCTGGGAAATGAGCCAGACCAGGTGTTGGACTTGGAAGTTGGTGTGCATTTTGGTGATAGTGACCACAATTCGGTTACGTTCACCTTAGTGATGGAAAGGGATAGGCATGAACCTCGGGTCAGTAGTTTTAGCTGGGGGAAGGGTAATTATGAGGCTATTAGGAGAGAATTAGGAAGCATAGGTTGGACTAGGAGACTACAGGGACTGGGAATGTCCGAAATGTGGAGTTTTTTCAAGGAGCAGCTACTGCGAGTCCTTGATAGGTATGTCCCTGTCAGGCAAGGAGGAATTGGTAGAGCTAGGGAACCGTGGTGCACTAAAAAAGTTGATTCGTTGGTTAAAAAGAAAAAGGAGGCTTATGTTCAGATGAGACTTGAGGGCTCAGGTAGTGCACTAGAAAGCTTTAGATTGGCTAGGAGGGAGTTGAAGAGTGAGTTAAGAAGGGCTAAAAGAGGACATGAGAAGGCTTTGGCTGATAGGATTAAGGAGAATCCTAAGGCGTTCTATAGGTATGTTAAGAACAGAAGGTTGGTTAGGGCAAGATTAGGGCCAGTTACAGACAGCAGAGGGAAGTTGTGTGTGGAACCGGAAGAGATTGGAGAGGCATTGAACCAATATTTCTCTTCGGTGTTCAAGCAGGGGGACATGAATGTAGCTGAGGAGAACACTGGGTTGCAGGGGTGTAAACTGGACAGTATTGCAGTTGATAAGGGGGATGTGCTGGATATTCTTGAGGGTTTGAAAATAGATAAGTCCCCTGGGCTGGACGGGATTTACTCTAGGATTCTCTGGGAGGCAAGAGAGGTGATTGCAGAGCCTCTGGCTCTGATCTTCAGGTCGTCGTTGGTCTCAGGTATAGTACCGGAAGATTGGAGGATAGCGAATGTTGTCCCATTGTTTAAGAAGGGGAACAGAGACTTCCCCGGGAATTATAGACCGGTGAGTCTTACTTCTGTTGTGGGCAAGGTTTTAGAAAAAATTATTAGGGATAGGATTTATAGTTATTTGGAGAGTAATGAATTGATTGGAGATAGTCAGCATGGTTTTGTAGCGGGTAGGTCATGCCTTACTAACCTTATTGAGTTTTTTGAGAATGTGACCAAAGAGGTGGATGGGGGAAACGCAGTTGACGTGGTATATATGGATTTTAGTAAGGTGTTTGATAAGGTTCACCATGGTAGGCTTCTGCAGAAAATGCAGATGTATGGGATTGAGGGTAATCTAGGAAATTGGATCAGGAATTGGCTAGCAGATAGGAGACAGAGGGTGGTGGTTGATGGTAAATATTCGTCATGGAGTTCCGTTACGAGTGGTGTGCCTCAGGGATCTGTTTTGGGGCCACTGCTGTTTGTAATTTTTATTAATGATCTGGATGAGGGTATAGTTGGGTGGATTAGTAAATTTGCTGATGACACCAAAGTCGGAGGTGTGGTAGATTGTGAGGAAGGGTGTCATAGTTTGCAGGGAGACTTAGACAGGTTGCAGAGCTGGGCCGAGAGGTGGCGGATGGAGTTTAATGCGGAGAAGTGTGAGGTAATTCACTTTGGTAGGAATAACAGATGTGTCGAGTATAGGGCTAACGGGAGGACTCTGAATAGTGTGGATGAACAGAGGGATTTAGGTGTATGTGTACATAGATCCCTGAAAGTTGGGAATCAAGTAGATAAGGTTGTTAAGAAGGCATACGGTGTCTTGGCGTTTATTGGTAGGGGGATTGAATTTAGGAGTCGCAGCGTCATGTTGCAACTGTACACAACTCTGGTGCGGCCGCACTTGGAGTATCGTGTGAAGTTCTGGTCCCTACATTATAGGAAGGATGTGGAGGCTTTGGAGAGGGTGCAGAGGAGGTTTACCAGGATGTTGCCTGGTATGGAGGGGAGGTCCTATGAGGAGAGACTGAGGGATTTGGGGTTGTTTTCGCTAGAAAGAAGGCGGCTAAGAGGGGATCTTATTGAAACATATAAGATGATTAGAGGTTTAGATAGGGTGGACAGTGATAGCCTTTTTCCTCGGATGGAGAAAGCTAGCACGAGGGGGCATAGCTTTAAATTAAGGGGGGGGTAGTTATAGGACGGATGTCAGGGGTAGGTTCTTTACCCAGAGGGTGGTGAGGGATTGGAATGCCCTGCCTGCTGCAGTTGTAAATGCACCTAGTTTGGGGGCGTTTAAGAGATCCGTGGATAGGTTTATGGATGAAAAGGGATTGGTTTAGGTTAGAGGGTCATTGTTTTTTTAACTGGTCGGTGCAACATCGTGGGCCGAAGGGCCTGTTCTGCGCTGTAATATTCGATTTACCTGATTCATGACCATAGCCCACTACCTGAAAGGACGACAGAAGCAGATAAACCCATTGCATTTTAAACTATATTTGGTACATTGTTGAAAAGCTGGAATCTACAAGACTATGGACCAAGATCTGGAAAGTAGGATCGAGCTGGAAAACTTTTCAGTTGACAGGAGCACAATGGCTTCTGCTAAACCCCCTGAAATAGGTTCATAGAATCACACAGTGCAGAACAGGCCCTTCAGCCCATCGAGTCTTCACCAACACGTGAGAAACACCTGAACTCCCACCTAATCCCATCTGCCAGCACTTGGCCTATAGCCCTAAATATAATGATGTGCCAAGTGTTCATCTAGGTGCTTTTTAAAGGATGTGAGGCATCCCACCTCCACCACCCTCCCAGGCAGCACATTCCAGACCCTTACCACCCTCTGGGTAAAAAAGTTTATCTTTACATCCCCCTTAAACCTCCTTTCCCTCACCTTGAACTTATGTTCCCTCCTGATTGACTCTTCAACTAAGGGGAGCAGCTGCTCCTTATCCACTCTGACCATGTCTCTCATAATGTTAACACCTTGATCAGGTCACCCCTCAATCTTCTCTGCTCCAAAGAAAACAACCCAAGCCTACATAACCTCTCTTCAAAACTTAAATGATCCATCCCAGGCTGCATCCTCGTCAATCTCCTCTGCATCCCCTCCAATGCAATCACATCCTTCCTATAATATGGAAACTACAACTACACATAGTGTTCCAGACATGCTTTCTAGTTGTGGCCTCACCAAAGTTCTTTGCAACTCCAACATGACTTCCCTGCTTTTGTAATCTATGCCTCAATTAATAAAATAAGAAGTCTCACAACATCAGGTTAAAGTTCAACAGGTTTATTTGAAATCACAAGCTTTTGGAGCACTGCTCCTTCATCAGGTGAGTGGAGGGGTAGATTTCACAAACACGGCATTTATAGGCAAAGGCACAATTCCAAGATAATGATTGGAAATCAAGTCTTTACAGGTATGGGCAGTGAGAGTGGAGAGAGGGATAATCACAGGTTAAAGAGGATTGTCTTAAGCCAGGGCAGTTAGTAGAATTTTGCAAGCCCAGGACAAATGATGGGTGTTACATGTTGTGAGACATGAACTCAAGATCCTGGTTGAGGCCATCCTCATATGTGCGGAACTTGGCTATCAGTTTCTGCTTGGCAATGCTGCCTTGTCATGTGTCTGGAAGGCTGCCTTGAAATGCTTACCCAAAGTTCGGAGGCTGAATGCCCTTGAAGTGTTCCCCGACTGGAAGGGAATACTCCTGCTTGGCAACTGTCGTGCAGTGTCTGTTCATCCGTTGTCGTACAGTCTGCAGGGTCTGCCGATGTACCATGCCTCAGGACCTGTTGGACTTTAACCTGATGTTGTGACACTTCTTAAACTGCCCATCCCAGTCCAACTCCAGCATCTCCACATCATCAATTGATAAAGACAAGTGTCCCATATGCCTTTTTCAACACCCTACTAACATGCTCTTGTACTTTCAGAGATCTATGAACAAATACACCAAGGTCACTTTTTCCACAGAACTTCCTAGTGTCCTGCCATTCATCGAGTACTTTCTTGTCAAATTACTCCTTCCAAAGTGTATCACCTCACACTTTTCAGGGTTAAATTCCACCTGCCACTTATCTATCCATTTGACCATTCTGTCTACATCTTGTAACCCAAGACACTCTGCCTCATTGTAAACCACCCATCCAATCTTTGTGTCATCTGCAAACTTACTAATCCTACCTTCCACATAGTCATCAATGTAATTTATATAAACGACGAATAATAGGGGGCCCAAAGCAGACCCCTGTGGTATGCCACTAGACACTGGCTCTATTCACTAAAGTAGCTTTAAGAGTATTAATAGGCAAAGGAATCTGGGTGTACAGGTACGCAGGTCACCGAAAGTGGCAATGCAGATGGAGAAGGTAATCAAGAACGCATATGGCATGCTTGCCTTCATCGACCGGGGCACTGAGTTTAAAAATTGGCAAGTCATGTTGCAGCTTTATAGAACCTTAGTTCGGCCACACTTGGAATATAGTTTTCAATTCTGGTCACCACATGACCAGAAGAATGTGGAGGCTTTGGAGAGGGTACAGAAAAGATTTGCCAGGATGTTGTCTGGTATGGAGGGCATTAGCTATGAGGAGAGGTTGGAGAAACTTGGTTTGTTCTCACTGGAACAATGGAGGTTGAGGGGAGACCTGATGGCCTAGTGGCATTATTGCTAGGCTATTAATCCAGAACCTTAGCCGACATTCTGGGGACCCTGGTTCAAATCCTGCCACAGCAGATGGTGGAATTTGAATTCAATAAAAAAAAATCTGGAATTAAGAATCTATTGGTGACCATGGAGCCATTGTCAATTGTAAAAACCCATCTGGTTCAGTAATGTCCCTTACATTCTGCTGTCTTTACCTAGTCTGGTCTACATGTGACTCCAGAGCCATAGCAATGTGGTTGACTCAACTGCCCTCAAGCAACGAGGGATGGGCAATAAACACTGGCCAGCCAGCGATGCCCATGTCCCATAAAAGAATTTTTTAAAATTGCAGGATTTTGGGGAAATGCCAGGGAAATAAGATGAGCTCTTTCAGACAACCTGCATGGATATTATAGGCTGAATGGCCTCTTTCTGAGTTGAAATTATTCTATGAAATTCACAAAGTATGGAACTGAAACAAATGAAGAGTTACCTGGCTGCTTGCACTGCACTGAGCTGTATCACAGGATTATCACTTGAAGCACCCTAAAAAAAAAGGGTAATTCAACTTAAAGCATTTAAAAAAACGTGAATCAAAACATTTTTAAAAAATTAACATTTGCTTTTAACAGATGATTTTGCTAGAGGGAAGCTAAAGATTACAGAAACTTTGTGTAACTCAAAGGTTACAAAGTGAGTTTTCCACATTGACCAGTGCTGCACTCACCTGCACAATTCCTGACAACGTGATTGATTGCTGCAAGAGAACAAGAGTTTTATTTGCTTCTGTCCAATGTACAGGGCTTATTTTATAAACTGTCAGAAACAAATTACATCCATTTGAAGCAAATTAAAAATTGCGGGTCAGAGACTGATCAGATTAGGAGTTGACCCCTAAATCCACTAGGCAATTTTCCAAACAACCTGACAGAACACTCCCAACCATCTATATCCATTAACACCTCGTCAAAGGTCTCTTGATGCAATACGTCCCACATTCCCACCAAAAAGGGTACGGGGCACTAGATAAAATGAAAAGATTTACAAGGAAAATTCCAGAACTGAGAAATTATACCCATCAGGAAAGACTGAACAGGCTGGAGCTCTTTTCTCTGATGTGGAGATGCTGGCGTTGGACTGGGGTAACCACAGTAAGAAGTCTCACAACACCAGGTTAAAGTCCAACAGGTTTATTTGGTAGCAAAAGCCACTAGCTTTCGGGCCTCTGACCCTTCGTCAGGTGAGCAGAGAGTTCTGATCACAAACAGGGGATGTAAAGACACACATACAGTTTATAGAATACTGATTAGAATGCAAGTCTTTACAGCTAATCAGACAATGTAACCTCCATGACTTGCCTGGGCTTGCAAAATCTCACTTACTGTCCTGTCTGGAGACAATACACATCTCTTTAACCTGTGCTTAACACTCTCTCCATTCACATTGTCTGCACCTTTAAGACTTGATTAGCTGTAAACACTCACATTCTAATCAGTATTCTGTAAACTGAGTGTGTCTTTACATCCCGTTTGTGGTCAGAACTCTCCACTCACCTGAAGGGTCACAGGCCTGAAAGCTAGTGGCTTTTGCTACCGAATAAACCTGTTGGACTTTAACCTGGTGTTATGAGGCTTCTTACTGCTCTTTTCTCTAGCAGAGAGAAGACTGAGGTGTATGGTTTGATAGCGCTGGGATAGAATAAATGGTTTAACTTGTGGGTGAGTTCAAAATTAAGAGCCATGAATATAATTTAGGCAGTAATAAATCCTGCAGGAAATTTAAGAGGAACTTCTTCACCCAGAGAGTGGTGAGAATCTGGAATGTGTTACCACAAACCCAAGTTGAGACAATTAGCATAGATGTATTTAAATACATGAGGGAGAAAGGGTTAGGGTTTGATGAAGTAAGGTGGAAGGAGGCTGGAATGGAGCTTATGTAGACCCATCTACTCCAACATTCCCTGGTGATTAGAATACTGGAGTCTGGTAGTCAGACATTACACTAACAGAATCAAAGATTTCATTCAAGTATTTACAGTGGGAGTATATGAATATTTGCGTCCCACTAGTACTGATCTGTTGAAAATGTAGATAACCTGTCAAGTAACTTGGCCCAACTAGGTTTAAAACATTTGTTAAAGGTTTGTTTGTGAGGCTTCTGGGATTTCAGGGTTAGCAGCCATATAATTTCCAATTTAAAACCGTATTCTGATTCCAATTCCAAGTGGACCAAACTTCACCCATACGATTCCTCCTAGCTGCAACTCCAAGTGAAAACATTACTTACAACTCTGAAATCCCCGTCAATATCAGAGTCATCAAGACCCTCCTCCTGAGGCACATTTCTTCTTTTTAGCAGGTGTTCATCTCGCTTATTCTAGAAATAGAGAATCAGCGTAAAAAAGACAGAAATTCTGTGACAAGCTCTTTATTGATACATCACTAATAAAATGCTTAACACTTAGGCTACTTGGGGGAGATAAAGTTCACAGCAAAACTATTAAAACGGATGATCTTCCACCTAACATCCAACAAACTAACCCATTAACCAAATCAGGCCAAATGCCCATAAACAGCCACAGTAATGCTCAATCAACATCGAGGCTGAAAGCATTGCAAACAGGCTGCATCAGATAAGGAAACAGCATCAAGGTTAATGGGAGTTTCACAATTCAGAATAACAGAGTTGTTATTGTGCAGAAGGTGAGGTGCCATTTGGCCCATTGTGTCTGCACCAGCTCTCCAAACGAGTATCATGAATTAGCACCGTTCCCTGGCTTTTCTCCATTACCCCATATAATCATCTAATGCTCTCCTGAACGCCTCGATTGAACTGCCTGCACGACACCAGCTAGGCCATGCATTCCAGACCCCTAACAACTCGTGTGTGTAAAAAATTAAGCTCACATCACATTTGCTTCTTTTGTAAATCACTTTCAATTTGTACCCTCAAGTAGGAATATTTTCTCCTGATCTACTCTGTCCAGCCCAGTAAGGCTTTGGACATCTCGTTCCATTAAAGGGGTTTTTCCAATAATTGACAATGGCTTCATGGTCATCTGGACTTTTAATTCCAGACACTTATTGAATCAAATCCCACCATCTGCATGAACATTACGCTGGGTCTCTGAAACACTAATCCAGTGACAATATCACCTCCCCTCCTGCTAGATTCTTGATCTGTTTGTGCCAGCTCTTTAATAAAACAATCCAAAATTAAACCCTCCCTTCTCTGCTTGCAACCAGCCATTCTCTCCCCTGTGGCCCCGCACTCCCTCCCAGCCCTCAGTGAAGAGAATATTCATGTTCAGGCACATGCACTCTTGGATTAAAAGTTTTTTCAGATAAAATCTAAAGCTATCATGCATCCAAAGGAATTGCATAATGATATATTTTGAAGTGATTTACTCTGTACATCACATTACAAGCAGTCTGCACTGGAGGCTTCCCAATAGCCAGCACCCTACTCGCTGAGTGTTTGTTTTGACTTGATTTGATTTACTGTCACATGTATTGGTATACAGTGAAAAGTATTATTTCTTGCATGCTATACAGACAAAGCTTACTGTTAATAGAGAAGGAAAGGAGAGAGAGCAGAATGTAATGTTACAATCATAGCTAGGGTGTGGAGAAAGATCAACTTAATGCGAGGTAGATTCATTCAAAAGTCTGACTGCAGCAGGGAAGAAGTTGGTTTTGAGTCAGTTGGTATGTGACCTCAGACTTTTGTATCTTTTTCCTGATGTAAGAAGGTAGAAGAGAGAATGTCCGGGGTGCGTAGGGTCCTTGATTATGCTGGCTGCTTTTCCGAGGCAGCAGGAAGTGTAGACAGAGTCAAAGGATGGGAGGCTGGTTTGAGTGATGGATTGGGCGACATTCACAACCTTTTATAGTTCGTTGCAGTTTTGGACAGAGCAAGAGCCATACCAAGCTGTGACACAATCAGAAAGAATGCTTTCCATGCTGCATCTTGGTGAGAGTTGTAGCGGACATGTCAAATTTCCTTAGTATCCTAAGAAAGTAGAGACATTGGTGGGCTTTCTTAATTATAGTGTTGGCATGGGGGAAGCAGGTCAGGTTGATGATGATCCGGACACCGAAAAATTCGAAGCTCTTGACTCTCTCAGAGAAATGATAGTCAAATATAACTAGGGTGCAAAACTGTCTTTTACCTTCATCCCTTGAAATGCACAGTTAGGATTCGATTTGTTGACACCTGCAATGTTGAAATTTGCTGAAATGTGTGCATGTTTTAAATTTGTAATTAAAAGCAGCTGCCCCCAGTTGGGGAAAGGTTAGGGGATCATTGCAAGATCCTTGTTGACATGAGAGCTAAGGAATGGAAGAAGTGTATGTGCAGGCTGAAGTGTAAAAGCTGGAAGACATAAACATAGAACACAGAACACTACAGCACAAACAGGCCCTTCGGCCCACAAGTTGCACCGATCACATCTATACCTAACAGGCCATTGAACTATCTGTAACTCCCACTCCCATTAAATTGCGAGACAGACATCCAGGTGAACGATTGCTGAAGATGCAATACTGATCAGGCTTTGTTGGACCTTACATGGCAAATAGAATCTGACACTTCTGTTCACACATCTTTTTCTAAGACCAACAGTTCAGAGGTACCTTGAATATTGGTCATGAGAAGATCTTGCACATTGACCTGTTGTGATACTGGGCCTTTATGCACAGTAGTTGCAAAATAAAGTGGGAAAACTAAAAAAAAGTGCACACTAGGTGTTAGGAGAGAACTAGAAGAATGTGTGTCAAAACTGTGTAGCCCTGAAAACAAACCTAGTTCAAGGAAAAGACTAGCTTCAGGTTCATTCTTTTATTTGATTTGATTTAGTTTGTCACATACAGTGACAATAGTATACAGTAAAAAATATTGTTTCTTGCACACTATACAGACAAAGCATACCATGAAGAGAAGGGGAGTGTACAGGGAGTCAGCATGGTTTTATAATGGCAAATCATGTTTGGCTAATTTGTTAGAGCTCTTTGAGGATGTAACAAGCAAGGTGGATAATGGGGATCCTGTAGATGTAGTACATCTGGACTTCCAGAGACGTTTGATAAGGTGCCGCACAAAAGATTAATTCACAAGGGTTAGATCACATGGGATTGGGGTAATTTATTAGCTTGGATAGGTGACTGGCTGATGGACAGAAGACAGTCAGGATAAATTTAATCTAATATGCCAGGGGGATGGGAACCTATGTAAGGAGTCCGAGAAGGAGGCAGCAAGGACAAAATGTGGGGAGAAGGTTCCAACTACATCAAAAAACAGGAAAAAAGTTAACAGGAAGGAGAACTCAGGAGATGTTATGAACAGAATTGTTAGAATTCAAAAAGGTACAAAAACTAGCATAAGGGCACTTTATCTGAATGCTTCGAACCAAGGATTCGAAACAAAGTAAACTAGTTGATAGCATAAATCATTGTGAATGAGTACGATTTGATGGCCATTAGAGAGACATGGTTGCAGGATGGTCATGACTGGGAGTTGAATATCCAGAGGTATCAAACTGTTTGGAGGGATCGACAGGAAGGTAAGGTGAGCTCAGATATTTAAGGATGATAAGGAGGTGTGGGATCGAAGGAAATTTGGCCCATTGGATAAGTAACTGGCTGTATCATAGAAGACAGATGGTGGTGGTGGTGGAGGGAAAATTTTCAGACTGGAGGCCAGTTACCAGTGGTGTACCACAGGGGTTAGTGCTGGGTCTCTGCTATTTGTGATTTTTATCAATGACTTGGAAGAGGGGACTGAAGGGTGGGTTAGTAAATTTGCTGATGACACCAAGATTGGTGCAGTAGTGGATGAGGTAGGGGGCTCTTGCAGGCTGCAAAGAGACATTGATAAGATGCAGAGCTGGGCCGAAAAGTGGCAGATGGAGTTTAACCCTGATAAGTGCGAGGTGATTCATTTTGGTAGGACAAACTTGAATGCGGATTACAGGGTCAAAGGCAGGGTTCTGAGGAATGTGGAGGAACAGAGAGATCTTGGGGTTCATATTCTCAGATCTCTGAAGGTTGCCACTCAAGTGGATAGAGCCGTGAAGAAGGCTTATAGTGTGTTAGTGTTTATTAACAGGAGGTTTGAGTTTAAGAGCCGTGGGCTTATGCTGCAACTGTACCGGACGTTGGTGAGACCACATTTGGAATATTGTGCTCAGTTCTGGTCACCTCACTATAAGAAGGATGTGGAAGCATTGGAGTGAGTGCAGAGGAGATTTACCAGGATGCTGCCTGGTTTGGAGGGCAGGTCTTATGAGGAAAGGTTGAGGGAGCTGGGGCTTTTCTCTTTGGACCAGAGGAGGATGAGAGGTTTATAAGATGATGAGAGGGATTGATAGAGTGGATGTGCAGAGACTATTTCCTTGGGTGGATGTTGCTGTTACTAGGGGGCATAACTATAAGGTTCATGGTGGGAGATATAGGAGTGATGTCCGAGTAGATTCTTTACTCAGAGAATGGTTGGGGTGTGGAATAGACTGCCTGCTGTGATAGTGGAGTCGGACACTTTAGGAACTTTCAAACGGTTATTGGATAGGCACCTGGAGCACACCGGAATTATAGGGAGGGGATAGCTTGATCTTGGGATTGGACGTAGCTCGGCGCAACATTGAAGGCCGTAGGGCCTGTACTGTGCTGTAATGTTCTATGATATCAGGGCAGTAGTGAGAGATGACATAAGTTCTCTGAGGAAAAAAAGGTTGAAAGCATTTGGGTGGAAATTAGAAATAGGAGAAAAATTCACTGATAGGCGTAGTCTATAGGCCACGAAATATTGACATCATGGTGGGTTGAGAAATAAAGAAAGAAATAACTGATGTATGTAAAAATGGTACAGCAATTATCATGGGGGATTTTAATCTATATATCAATTGGTCAAATCAGGTCAGTCAGGGCAGCCTTGAGGAGGAGTTCATAGAATGTGTCCCTGATAGCTTCCTTGAACAGCATGTAATGGAACCTACAAGGGAGCAAGCTATCCTGGATCTGATCCTGTGTAACGAGATAGGAATGATTAATAATCTTGCAGTTAGAGATCTTCTTGGAAGCAGCAATCACAGTATGGTTGAATTTAAACTACAGATGGAGCGTGAGAAGGTTAAATCCAATACCAGTGTCTTGTGCTTAAACAAAGGAGACTATAAAGGGATGAGGAAGACATTGGCTAAGGTAGACTGGGAGCAAAAACTTTACGGTGGGACAATTGAGGAACAGTGGGGGACTTTCAAAGGGATCTTTCACAGTGCTCAACAAACTTACATACCAGTGATTAGGAAGGACCATAGAAAAAGAGATAATCAGCCATGGATATCTAAGGAAATAAAGGAGGGTATCAAATTGAAAGAAAATGCATACAAAGTGGCAAAGATTAGTGGGAAACTAGAGGATTGGGAAATCTTTAAAAGTCAGCAGAAAGCCATGAAAATAGTTATAAAGAAAGATAAGATGAATTATGAGAGTAAACTAGCTTAGAAAATAAAAACAGATAGCATATAAAACGAAAGAGTGGCGAAAGTAAACATTGGTCCTTTAGAGGACAAGAAGGGGGATGTAATAACTGGAAATGAGAAAATAGCTGAGGCATTGAACAGGTGTTTTGTGTTGGTCTTCAGAGTGAAAGACACAAATAACATGCCAAAAATTGATGACAGGAAGCCTAGGTGAAAACCTAGAACCTATCGTTATCACGAAAGAGGTAGTGTTGGGCAAGTTAATGGGGCTAAAGGTAGACAAGTCTCCTGGTCCTGATGGAATGCATCCCAGGGTACTAAAAGAGATGGCGGGAGAAATAGCAAATGCACTAGTGGTAATTTACCAAAATGCACCGGATTCTGGGGTGGTTCCCGCAGATGGGAAAGCAGCAAATGTGACACCACTGTTTAAAAAAGGAGATAGACAAAAGGCAGGTAACTATAGGCCAGTTAGCTTAACTTCTGTAGTAGGGAAAATACTTGAATCTATCATCAAGGAAGAAATAATGAGACATCTGGACATAAATCTTAAATCGGCCTCGCAGGTGGAGGATGTGGTCAAGAAGGCGTATGGTGTACTGGCCTTCATTAATCGAGGGATTGAGTTTAGGAGTCGGGAGGTAATGCTGCAACTTTATAAGACCCTTGTCAGGCCTCATTTGGAGTACTGTGCGCAGTTCTGGTCGCCTCACTATAGGAAGGACGTAGAAGCTATTGAAAGGGTACAGAGGAGATTTACAAGGATGTTGCCTGGATTGGGAGGCATGCCTTATGAAGATAGGTTGAGGGAGCTGGGACTCTTTTCCCTGGAGAGACGAAGGTTGAGAGGCGACCTGATAGAGGTTTATAAAATGTTGAGAGGAATGGATAGGGTGGATTCTCAGAGGCTATTTCCCCGGGTTGAAATGGTCGCTACGAGAGGACACAGATTTAAGGTGCGGGGAGGCAAGTACAGAAGTGATGTTAGGGGTAAGTTTTTCACTCAGAGGGTGGTGAGTGAGTGGAATCGGCTGCCGTCAGTGGTAGTGGAGGCGAACTCGCTGGGGTCTTTTAAAAGACTTCTGGATGAGTATATGGGATTTAGTGGGATTGGGGGTTATAGATAGGTCTATGGATTGGTAGGTGTTGATGTGATCGGCGCAACTCGTGGGCCGAAGGGCCTGTTTGTGCTGTAGTGTTCTATGTAAATGTCCCATTGGTAAGAGGCAGCATGGGTTCATGAAGGGCAGATCACGTTTGACTAATTTGGTGGCATTCTTTGAGAATATTACACGTGTAGTGGACAATGGAGAACCTGTGGATGTGATGTATCTGGATTTCCAGAAGGCATTTCACAAGGTGCTGCACCAAAGACCGCTACATAAGATAAAGGTGCACGGTGTTACGGGTAATATATTAGCATGGATAGAGGATTGGTTAACTAATAAAAAGCAAATTGGGAGTAAATGGGTATTTTTCTGGTTGGCGATCAGTGATTAGTGGTGTGCCTCAGGGATCAGTGTTGGGACTGCAATTGTTTACAATTTACATAAATGATTTGGAGTTGGGGACCAATTGTAGTGTGTCAAAATTCACAGATGACACTAAGATTGGTGGAAGAGCAAAGTGTGCAGAGGACGCTGAAAGTGTACAAAGGGATATAGATAGTCTAAGTGAGTGGGCGAGGGTCTGGCAGATGGAGTACAATGTTGGTAAATGTGAGGTCATCCATTTTGGTAGGAATAACAGTAAAATAGACTACTATTTAAATGGTAAAAAATTACAGCATGCTGCTGTGCAGAGGGGCCTGGGTGTCCTTGTGCAGGAATCTCAAGGAGTCGGTTTGCAGGTGCAGCAGGTAATTAAGGAGCAAATGGAATTTTGTCCTTCATTGCCAGAGGGATGGAGTTTAAAAACAGTGAGGTTATGTTGCAGCTGTATAAGGTGCTGCTGAGGCCAAACCTGGAGTACTGTGTACAGTTTTGGTCTCTTTACTACAGAAAGGATATACTGGCACTGAAGGGGGTGCAGAGGAGATTCACTAGGTTGATTCTGGAGTTGAGAGGGTTGTCGTATGAGGAGAACTGGATAGACTGGGGCTATACTCATTGGAATTCAGAAGAATGAGGGGAGATCTTATAGAAACATATAAGATTATGAAGGGAATAGATAAGATAGAAGCAGGGAAGTCATTTCCACTGACAGTTGAAACTAGAACTAGGGGCCATAACCTCAAATTAAGGGGAAGCAGATTTAGGACTGAGTTGAGGAGGAACTTCTTCATACAAAGAGTTGTGAATCTGTGGAATTCCCTGCCCAGTGACGCAGTTGAGGCTACCTCATTGAATGATTTTAAGGCAAAGATAGGTAAATTTTTGAACAGTAAAGGAATTAAGGGTTATGGTGAGCAGGTGGGTAAGTGGAGCTGAGTCCATGAAAAGATCAGCCATGATTTTATTGAATGGCGGAGCAGGATCAAGGAGCCAAATGGCCTACTCCTGCTCCTAGTTCTTATGTTCTTAAATGTTTATTTTTTCTGGATGGCAAAAAGTAACTAGCGGGGTGCCACAGGGTTTGGTCCTTGGGCTCCAGCTATTTACAATCCATATTAACGACTTGGATACAGGGAGAGAAGGCTTTATAGCCAAATTTGCAGATGACATAAAAATAGGCAGGGCAGTAAGTTGCAATGAGGAAATAATATTGGTCTAGTTGGACCAATAAGCTGCGCTGGCTTGGAGCGCCGAAGGGCTTGATTCCTGCGCTGTATTGTCCTTTGTTAAGAATCTTACAAATGGACATAGATAGGCTAAGAGAATGGGCCAAAATATGGCAGATGGAGTTTAATGTGGATAAGTGCGAGGATTCTTAGAGATAGGATGTATGCGCATTTAGAACATAGCAATCTCAACTAGTGACAAGCAACATGGCTTTGCAAAAGGGAGGATGTGCCTTACAAATCTGGTGGAATTTTTGAGGAGGTGACAAAAACGGTTGACGAAAAAAGAGCCGTGGATGTTGTCTATACGGATTTCAGTAAGGCGTTTGACAAAGTCCCTCATGGCAGGTTGGTGAAAAAGATTAAGGCTCATGGGATACAAGGACAGGTGGTTAGATGGGTTGAGAACTGGCTTGGCAACAGGAGACAGAGGGTAGCAGTGGAAGGGTCTTTTTCTAGCTGGAGGTCTATGACTAGTGGTGTTCCGCAGGGCTCTGTACAGGGACCTCTGCTATTTGTGATATATATAAATGACTTGGAAGAGGGAGTAACTGGTGTGATCAGCAAGTTTGCAGATGACACGAAAATGGCTGGACTTGCTGATAGTGATGAACAGTGTCGGACAATACAGCAGGATATAGATAGGCTGGCAAATTGGGCGGTGAGATAGCAGATGGAATTTAATCCAGATTAATGCGAGGTGATGCATTTTGGAAGAAATAATGTAGGGGGGAGTTATAAAATAAATGGTAGCACCATTAAGAGTATAGAAACACAGAGCGACCCAGGTGTGCAAGTTCACAAGTCCTTGAAGGTGGCAGCACAGATGGAGAAGGTGGTGAAGAAGGCATATGGTATGCTTGCCTTTATAGGAAGGGGTATAGAGTATAAAAGCTGGCATCTAATGTTGCAGTTGTATAGAATGTTGGTTAGACCACATTTGGAGTACTGTGTCCAGTTCTGGTCGCCGCACTACCGGAAGGACGTGGAGGCCTTGGAGAGAGTGCAGAGATGCTGCCTGGTATAGAGGGTCTTAGCTATGAAGAGAGATTGGACAAATTGGGGTTGTTCTCCCTGGAAAGACGGAGAGTGAGGGGAGAACTAATAGAGGTGTATAAGATTATGAAGGGTATAGATAGAGTGAACAGTGGGAAGCTTTTTCCCAGGTTGGATGCGAAAATCACGAGGGGTCATGGGCTCAAGTGGGGGGGTGGGGGGGGGGGGGGTGCGAGGTTTACTTGAGATGTTAAAGGGAGGTTTTTCACACAGAGGGTTGTGGGGGCGTGGAATGCACTGCCAAGTAGGGTGGTGGAGGCAGACACACTAGGGTTGTTTAAGGCTTACCTAGATAGGCACAGGAGCAGACTAGAGATGGAGGGATACAAAAGAATGTTCTAGTTAAGGATCAAGAGCCTCAGGACATTCCTGGGAATCAATAGATTCCTATCAGCCATCCAACAAATTTTATGGCTCACTTGTCTCTTACGTTTGAGCTATTGGGGATCTTCCGTGAATGTTTGTATAGGCTGTTGTATGTTTATTGATGTCTTTTTTACATCCACAGGTGATTTGGTCTGCCTTGTTGGCCAACAAGGGGCAAACATGTGGTGGGTCGTGCGAGGGCTGCTCTTGGATGTTGCTTCGAGAGTTGCCTAGAGCTTCACGTCGTTAGTGTTCGCTTAAACTGGACCAACTGACGGGCAACACGACAGCTCAGTGACTATCACTGTTCGCTGTGCAGATACAGGGACCCGGGTTGGATCTCCGGCTTGGGTCAGTGTCTGTGGGAGTTTGCACATTCTCCCCGTGCTTGCGTGGATTTTCTCCGGGTGCTCCGGTTGCCTCACACACCCCAAAAATGTGCTTTTAGGCTGATTGGTGTTAATAAATTATCCCTAAATCGAACATCCCTTAAACTGGCACACATATAATTCCCTAAATTTGCACCCCTTTATTGTGGAGTCCCTGAGATGTAGACAATAGTCGCAGGTAGGAGGAGGGTTGGAATGAGGCACTCACTGAGTGTTAAAATGGGCAGCACGGGCTTGTAGGGCCGAAGGGCCTGTTTCCTGTGCTGTGTTGTTCTTTGTTTTTTTTAAACTCAATCCTCATCTGACTCTAGCCCTTGATTTCTCTGCCTCTCACTTTCCTTATTCTCCTTATCATCTTTTCCTCTTGCTCTTAATTCCCTCTGTTCTGAATCCTTGCAAAGATTCTCATCCCCCTGCCATATTAGTTTAAACCCTCCCCAACCACTCTAGAAAATACCCCCTCTCAAGAACATCTGTCCCAGTCTTGCCCAGGCGTATCCTGTCCAGTTTGTTCGGGTTGCACCTCTCCCAGAACCAGTTCCAATGCCCTCGAAATCTGAAAACCTCCCCCTCACACTATCTCTTCATCCATATATTCCTCCTCTGTATCTTGCTGTTTCTACTCTGACTAGCATGTGGCATCAGTAGTAACCTTGAGATCACTATCTTTGAGGTCCTACTTTTCAGCTTGCTTCCTAGCTCCCTATATTCTGCTTTTACGACCTTATCCTTTTTTTAATCTAAGTCGCTTGTACCAACATGTACCACGCCCACTGACTATTGACCCTCCCCCTTCAAAATGTCCTGCAGCTGCTCTGAGACATCCTTGACCCCAGCACTAGAAAGGCAACGTACCATCCTAGAGTTTTGTTTGCGGCCGCAGAAACACCTGTCTGTTTCCCTTACAATTGAATCCCCTATAATGATTGCATTCCCACACTTCTTACCCCTCCTCTCTGCAGCAGAACCAACCATGGTGCAGTGGATTTGGCTGTTGCTGTTTTCCCCAGGGAGGCCATTCCCCTCAACAGCATCCAAAACCGTATATCAGTTTTGCAAGGGAATGGCCACAGGAGATTCCTGCACTGCTTGCCGAGCTCTCGCTCTGTCTGGTGGTCACCCGTTCCCTTCCTGCATCTGGAATCTGAGTCTGCAGTGTGACTACCTCTCTATACGTGCTATCCACTGTACTCTCCGCCTCACAGAGCTCCACAGTGTCTCCAGCTGCCCCTCCAGCTCTGAAACATGGACTTCCATGAGCTGCAGCTGGAGATACTTCCTGCACACATACCAGTCCCAAACTCTGTTGCGACCCGCGCCTCCCTCCGGCTGCAGCGGCGCTGCGACCCGCGCCTCCCTCCGGCTGCAGCGGCGCTGCGACCCGCGCCTCCCTCCGGCTGGAATAGTACTGATTATGAAGTAAATGTGTTGTCTCTGTTTACATCAGGGCTGGCTGCCATTTCATTAATGGGGGAGTAGTTTGCGGGGTGGGTGTAAAGAAGTGACTGAAACCGAAAGCAAATCCAGCACAAAAGCTGGTGACTGAGGTTCCAATACTTACCTTTCGTAACTCAACTGTGATTTCATTTCGCTGTTTTCTCATTGTCTGTAATATTAAAAAAGACAAATACATCATTAGTCAGTGACCACAGAAACCATAATATTCTCTCAGTGATCTTACAAGTTAAATGTACTGAACACTTTACATAATACCTACACTACTTGCACAATGCTTTGCAATTCCTCATCAAGTTTTCAGAAATGACAGTCATCTCAACAAATCAGAATCAATATGTTACAGCATTTGTTAGAGGTTGACTGGGGGATGAGATAAAATCACCATCCAAACATAACTTATTGTCTAAAAAGATCCCTCCAACAGTGGATGCTCACTCTGGTCCACAATTCTTATTTTGCAGTTCCAGCTGTGAGGTTTTCTAATAAAAGCAAAATACTGTGGATGCTGGAAATGTGAAACAAAAACAGAAAATGTTGGAAAACCCAACAGGTCTGGCAGCATATGTGCAGAGAAAAACAAAGTTCATATTTTGAGTTGAAAAGACTTCTTCAGAGCAAAAGAAAGAGAGAAATGTGATGGATTATTTATTGTATAAGAGGATGTAGAGGAGCTGAAGCAGAGTAGAAGGTTATAAGATGGTTATGTTTTAAATTCTCTTACTCAAAGTAAAATGGAGCTTGTAACTTCCTACTAGTTCCTGCTTACCATGTGAACTGGGGCCCAATTCATGTCCCATTGAAAGCTGAGCTTTCACACCTGGACACACAGATTTATGGACTCTCAGGCAGTCAGATTCAGAGAAAGAGAGAGAGTAGCAGGGGAAAAGCTGTTCTCTGTTAGACACCAGACAGAGTTATGGTGAGAGCTTGTTCTCTGATTGAAGAAATAGAACCTATGGAAATTGAAGGACTCTGGAAAATTTTCCTTGCCAAACCCCTGAATGGGACTTGCTGCTGGAATTCATTTTAACGATTCTCAAAGACTGAGGAAAACAACTTTTGACAGACACTAGACATAATGACACAGTGAAAAGGAGAAGAGCAAGCCATCTGGAAGCTGAGAGTAACTTTAAACTGGTTCCTGGAAAAACTACAATTCTGCAGAGAGTATAATATCATGTATAAAACGTGGGGTGGAGATTACAGTCACGTTCAGAAGAGGTGATATTTTTTCTGTGATCTCTTGTATTAGTTGTCTACTAAGTAATGTTAAGTTAACGTTGATATTAGTATGTTTGTAGTAAACACCTCAACACAATATCTTGCTGTGTGATCCTTCGAGTCAGTCATTGGGAATTCAAACCTCTTAAAAATTTATCGGTCCCTACAGGGATCAAAACAAAATATCTATTTTAAATCCAGGCTGTAGATTTTAGTTCTTGAAACATGCACTTGGAGTTGCCCGATTTTCCAGCTATTCCCACCAACGGGATCATCCGGTCCTGCCAACAATGACCCCCTCTCTTCCCCCACCTCTCTCGTCCCTGGTGGTGGAGGGTACGAAGAAGGGAAACCCCAGTGAGAGTGAACATAGAACAGTACAGCACAGTACAGGCCCTTCAGCCCTCAATGTTGTGCCGAGCTATGTCCGAACCCAAGATCAAGCAGCACTTACTTGCTCTAAATACACATCGGTACCAATGACATAGGTAAGAGAGTAAAAAGTCTGACAACACCAGGTTTTAGTCCAACCTATTTATTTGATAATATACTCACAAGCTTTCGGGGTTAGTCCCTTCGTCAGGTTCACTTGACGAAGGGACTAACCCCGAAAGCTTGTGAGAATATTATCAAATAAATCGGTTGGACTAAAACCTGGTGTTGTCAGACTTTTTACTGTGTTTACGCCAGTCCAACGCAGGCATACCCACATCATAGGTAAGAGAGACAGGGATTTAAGACAGGAATTTAGGGAGCTAGGTTGGAAGCTGAGAGCCAGGACAAAACATGTTGTCATCTCTGGTTTGTCGCTGGTGCCATGTGCTAGTGAGTTGAGGAACAGGGGGAGATGCAGATAAACATGTAGCTGCAGGGATGGTGTAGGAGAGAGAGTTTCAGTCACATGGATAATTGGAGCACATTCTGGGGAAGGTGGGACCTGTACAAACAAGACAGTTTGCACCTGAACCAGAGGGGCAGCAATATCCTGGGAAGGAAATTTGCTATGGCTCTTCAGAGGGATGGGAAAACAAGCTGTAGTCCAGAAGCCAGCATTGAGTGTAGTGAGGTATTGAGGAGGGTCTCAAGGTCGCAGGCGTGTACTGGCAGACAGGAAGGTGGGTTGAAGTGTGTCTACTTCAAAGCAAGGAGCATCTGGAATAAGGTAGGTGAACTTGGAGCGTGGATTGGTACTTGGGACTACGATGTCGTGGCCATTTATACAAACGAATGGTCTAGTTGGACCAATGAGCGGCACAGGCTTGTAGGGCCGAAGGGTCTGTTTCCTGTGCTGTACTGTTCTTTGTTCTTTATTACAGAGACATGGTTAGAACAGGGACAGGAATGGTTGTTGGAAGTTCTGGGGTATAGATGTTTCAGTAAGATTAGGGAAGGCGGTAAAAGAGGTGGAGGAGTAGCATTGTTAATTGAGGATAGTTTAACGGCTGCTGAAAGGAATTTCGAGGGCTGTCTACTGAGGTAATATGGGCTGACATTAGAAATAGGAAAGGATCGGTCACGTTGTTAGGAGTTTTCCACAGGCCCCCAAATAGTAATAGGGATAGAACATAGAACATTACAGCGCAGAACAGGCCCTTCGGCCCACGATGTTGCGCCGACCAGTTACAAAACAATGACCCACTAACCTAAACCAATCCCTTCTCGTCCATAAACCTATCCACGGATCTCTTAAACGCCCCCAAACTAGGCGCATTTACAAGTGCAGCAGGCAGGGCATTCCAATCCCTCACCACCCTCTGGGTAAAGAACCTACCCCTGACATCCGTCCTATAACTACCCCCCCTTAATTTAAAACCATGCCCCCTCGTGCTAGGTTTCTCCATCCGGGGAAAAAGGCTATCACTATCCACCCTATTTAAACCTCTAATCATCTTATATGTTTCAATAAGATCCCCTCTTAGCCGCCTTCTTTCCAGCGAAAACAACCCCAAATCCCCCAGCCTCTCCTCATAGGACCTCCCCTCCATACCAGGCAACATCCTGGTAAACCTCCTCTGCACCCTCTCCAAAGACTCCACATCCTTCCTGTAATGTGGGGACCAGAACTGCACACAGTACTCCAAGTGCGGCCGCACCAGAGTTGTGTACAGTTGCAACATAACGCTGCGACTCCTAAATTCAATCCCCCTACCAATAAACGCCAAGACACCGTATGCCTTCTTAACAACCTTATCTACTTGATTCCCAACTTTCAGGGATCTATGTACACATACACCTAGATCCCTCTGCTCATCCACACTATTCAAAGTCCTCCCATTAGCCCTATACTCAACACATCTGTTATTCCTACCAAAGTGAATTACCTCACACTTCTCCGCATTAAACTCCATCCGCCACCTCTTGGCCCAGCTCTGCAACCTGTCTAAGTCTTCCTGCAAACTATGACACCCTTCCTCACTATCTACCACACCTCCGACTTTGGTGTCATCAGCAAATTTACTAATCCACCCAACTATACCCTCATCCAGATCATTAATAAAAATGTGGATGTGGAGGAGGAAATGGCAAAGTAGATAATGGATAGGTGTGGAGGTCACTGGGTGGTTATCACGGGTGACTTTAACTTTACAAATTTTGATTGGAACCTTTATAGGTCGAATAGTTCGGATGGGACACTTTTTGTACAGTGTGTGCAGGAGAGTTTTCTGACACAATATGTGGATAAGCCGACAAGAGGTAGGGCCACATTGGACTTGGTACTGGGTAATGAACCGAGCCAAGTGTTAGATTTGTTTGTGGGAGAGCACTTTGGAGACGGTGATCACAATTCAGTGTCCTTCATTATTGCAATGGAGAGGGATAGGGTCACATGGCAGGGCAAGGTTTATAACTGGGACAGGGGTAATTATGATGTGATTAGGCAAGAATTAGGGAGCATAAAATGGGAACAGAAACTGTCAGGTATGGGCACATACGAAAAATGGAGCGTGTTCAAGGAACAAATACTGTGTGTCCTTGAGAGGTATGTCCCTGTCAGGCAGGGAGGAAATGGCCGAGTGAGGGAACCATGGTTCACGAAAGAGGTTGAATGTCTTGTCAAGAGGAAAAAGGAAGCGTATGCAAGGATGAGGAAATAATGTTCAGTTGGGTCGCTTGAGGGTTAGAAGATAGTAAGGAATAAAGCTAAAAAAAAGGGCTTAGGAGAGCTAGGAGAGGGCATGAGAAGTCCTTGGCAAGTCAGATCAAGGAAAACCCCAAGGCTTTTTACTCTTATGTGAGAAATAAAAGAATGACCAGGGTGCGGTTAGGGCCGGTCAAGGATAGTAGTAGGAACTTGTGCCTGGAGTCAGAAGAGATAGGAGAGGCGTTGAATGAATACTTTTCTTCAGTGTTTACCAAGGAAAAGAGCCATGTTTTTGAGGATGAGAGTGTGATACAGGCTGGAGGAGGTAGCGTTCTGAGGGAAGATGTATTAGCAATTTTGAAAAACCTGAGGGTCGATAAGTCCCCTAGGCCAAATGGGATATATCCTAGGATTCTTTGGGAGACAAGGGAGGAGATTGCAGAGCCTTTGGCTTTGATCTTTGGGTCCTCACTATCCACAGGGATAGTATCAGATGACAGGAGAGTGGCGAATGTTGTTCCTCTCTTCCAGAAAGGAAATAGGAATGACCCCGTCAATTATAGGCCGGTCAGTCTAGTGTGTTAGTGTTTATTGACAGGGGGTTAGAGTTTAAGAGCCGTGGGGTTATGCTGCAACTGTGCAGGACCTTGGTGAGACCACATTTGGAATATTGTGTTCAGTTCTGGTCACCTCACTATAAGAAGGTTGTGGAAGCAGAGGAGATTTACCAGGATGCTGCCTGGTTTGGAGGGTAGGTCTTGTGAGGAAAGGTTGAGGGAGCTGGAGCTTTTCTCTTTAGAGCGGAGGAGGATGAGAGGCGACTTAAGAGAGGTTTATAGGATGATGAGGGGGATAGATAGAGTGGATGATCAGAGACTATTTCCTCGAGTGGATGTAACTATAAGGTTCATGGTGGGGGATATAGGAGGGATGTCCGAGGTATGTTCTTTACTCAGAGAATGGTTGGGGTGTGGAATGCACTGCCTGCTGTGATAGTGGAGTCGGACACTTTAGGAACTTTCAAGCAGTTATTGGATAAGCACGTGGAGCGTACCAGAATGATAGGGAGTGGGATAGCTTGATTTTGGTTTCGAGGGCCGAAGGGCCTATACAGTTCCATGTTTCTACGTTTCACTGTCCCCAAGTCAGAATCACGAAATTCCCTCCCTAATAGCAATGTGGATGTACCTACACTACATCGATTACAGTGGGTCAAGATGGCAGCTCACCATCACCTTGCCAAGGGCAATAGGGAAGTGTCCGGCAATCAGCATCGTAGTTACGAAGCTGATTGCTAAGTAGGAATTGGGGTGTATCCATTCTACCCTTTGATAGTATAGTAAGAATGAATGCAAGGTCTGTTGTAACAGAGTTAGCATCTTAAATAGGAGCAGGTCCTTAGTGTTACTAAAATTCTCAAACTTGGAAATAATAAGTTATCCA
Organism: Carcharhinus amblyrhynchos; assembly: GCF_965287045.1. Taxonomy (NCBI): domain Eukaryota; kingdom Metazoa; phylum Chordata; class Chondrichthyes; order Carcharhiniformes; family Carcharhinidae; genus Carcharhinus; species Carcharhinus amblyrhynchos. The sequence continues at coordinate 139,990,746 of NC_137327.1, forward strand.
AGGACAAGTCATGACAAAACAGTTTAGCTGCCATCTGTGTTTAGGAATTGGAGCAATGACTGGAGTCACTTTGGAGCATCTGTAAGGCTGTGATTTCTGTGGCAAGCATCTTAAGAGGGGTGGTCACACTCCAGGGTCAGTCTGCAGAGGCAGACTTGGGAACACCATTGCCTGAGGAATCCCCTCCAAGTCACTCACCATCCTGACTTGGAAATGTACTGTTCATTCACTGTCACTAGATCAGAATCCTGGAACTCTCTCCCTAACTGCACTATGGCTCACCTCAAGGACTGTGGCAATTCAAGATGGAGTTGCCACCTCTTCTCAAGGGCAATTAGGGATAGGCAATAAATGTGATGCCCACTCCCATAAATGAATAAAAAATAAAGAAAGGGTGACTGTCAGACAGAGTGGAGGTAGCCAGGTAACGTAGGAGTTCCCTGAGGTCACAGCCTTCTCAACTGGATATGCTGCTTTGCATACTGTTGGGGTAACGACTTCTCAGAGGAATGCAGCAGAAGCTAAGCCCATTATATCATAGGTGGCTCAACTGTGCAGATGGAGGGGGACAAAGAGGAGTAGGACTATAGTGATAGGGGATTCAACTGTAAAGGGAACATATAGGCACTTTTAAGGCCACAAACGTGATTCCAGGATATGTTGCCTCCCTGGGGATAGGGTCCAGCATGTCACAGAGCAACTACAGAACATTTGAAAGGGGAGGATAAGGAGACAGCAGTTGCAGTACACATTATACCAACTGACTCACAACACCTTTGTCCCTGCTGCCACCAGACTTTTGAGTGGACCTACCTTATATTAAGTTGATATTTCCCTACACCCTAGCTATGACTGTTACATTAATTTTTTTAAATTTATTTAATAGTCACAAGTAAGGCTTACATTAACATGACAATGAAATTACTGTGAAATTCCCCTAGTTGCCACATTCCAGCACCTGTTCAAGTCAATGCACCAAACCAGCATGTCTTTCAGACTGTGGGAGGAAACCGGAGCACCCGGAAGGAAACCCATGCAGACACAGGGAGAATATGCAAACTCCACACAGACAGTAACCCAAGCCGGAAATCAAACCCAGGTCCCTGGCATTGAGAGGCAGCAATGCTAATCACTGTGCTACCATGCCACTCAAATTGGATGGGTAACACCCCAGAGAACTGGTGCCAGTCTCCTTGCAGGGTGTTTGCTGGTGCTGTTGGGGAGGCTTTGAACTAGTATGGGAGGAGGATGGGTACTTGAGCAGCGAATTAGAGATGGAGATGGGTTAGAAACAAAAGGCAGAAAAAGTGAAAGCAAAGTAGGAAGACATGGAAATGAAAGGGACATGTCGATTGTCCCTAGAATTTAGTGCAAGGAAAAGTGATAGAGTCATAGAGTCATTGAGGTTTACAGCATGGAAACAGGCCCTTTGGCCCAACTTGTCCATGGCGCCCTTTTTTTCAAAACCCGCAAGCTAATCCCAATTGCCCACATTTGGCCCATATCCCTCTATACCCATCTTACTCATGTAACTATTCATGTGCTTTTTAAAAGGCAAAATTGTACCCCCTTCTACTACTACCTCTAGCAGCTTGTTCCAGCCACTCTCCACCTTTGTGTGAAAAAATTGCTCCTCTAGACACTTTTGTATCTCTCCCCTCTCACCTTAAACCTATGCCCTGTAGTTTTGGACTTCCCTACCTTTGGGAAAAGATATTGACTATCTAGCTAACCTGTGCCGCTCATTTTATAAACCTCTATAAGGTCACCCCTCAGCCTCCTACGCTCCAGAAAAAAAAATCCCAGTCTATCCAGCCTCTCCTTATAACTCAATCCATCAAGTCCTGGTAGCATCATAGTAAATCTCTTCTGAACTCTTTCTAGTTTAATAATATTCTTTCTATAATAGGGTGACCAGAATTTCACACAGAATTCCAAGTGTGGCCGTACCAATGTCTTGTACAACTTCAACAAGACATCCCAACTCCTGTATTCAATGTTCTGACTGATGAAACCAAGCATGCCAAATGCCGCCTTCACCTGTGCCTCCACTTTCAAAGAGCTATGAACATGTACCCCTAGATCTCTTTGTTCTGTAACTCTCCCCAACACCCTACCATTAACTGAGTAACTCCTGCCCTAGTTCAATCTACCAAAATGCATTACCTCGCATTTGTCTAAATTAAACTTCATCTGCCATTCGTCAGCCCACTGGCCCAATTGATCAAGATCCCATTGCAATTGGAAGATAACTTTCTCCACTGTCCACTATGCCACCAATCTTGGTGTCATCTGCAAACTACCTAGCCATGCCTCCTATATTCTCATCCAAATCATCAATATAAATGACAAATAACAGTGGACGCAGCACTGATCCCTGAGGCACACCGCTGGTCACAGACCTCTAGTTTGTGAAACAACCCTCTACAACCACCCTCTGGCTTCTGTCAAGAAGCCAATTTTGTATTCATTTAGATACCTCACCCTGAATCCTGTGAGATTTAACCTTATGCAACAACCCATCATGTGGTACAGCTTGTCAAAGGTCTTGCTAAAATCCATTTAGACAACATCAACTGCACTCCCCTCATCTACCTTCTTGGTTACCCCTTCAAAAAATCAAATTTGTGAGACATGATTCTCCACTCACAGAGCCATGCTGACTGTCCTTAGTCAGCCCTTGCATCTCTAAATGCTTGTAAATCCTGTCTCTCAAATTACCTTCTAACAATTTACCCACCACAGATGTGAGGCTCACTGCCCTGCAGTTCCCAGGCTTTTCCCTGCAGCCCTTTTTAAACAAAAGCACAACATTTGCCACTCTCCAATCTTCAGGCACCTCACCTGTGGCTACTGATGATTAAAATATCTCAGCCAGGGGCCCACAATTTCCTCCCTAGGCTCCCACAATGTCCTGGGATACACTTCATCAGGTCCCAGAGATTTATCTATCTTGATGTGCTTTAAGACTTCCAGCACCTCCTTCTCTGTAATACATACACTCCTCAGACATCACTATTTATTTCCCCAAGTTCCCTAACATCCATGCTTTTCTCAACAGTAAATACTGATGAGAAATATTCATTTAGGATCTCACCCATCTCTTGCAGATCCGCACATAGATGACCTTGTTGATCATTAAGAGGCCCTACTCTCTCCCTAGATACTCTTTCGCCCTTTACACATTTGTAGAAGCTCTTTGGATTGCCCTTTGCCTTATCTGCCAAAACAATCTTGTGTCCCCTTTTTGCCCTCTTGATTTCTCTGATAGAAAAAACAAAATTAAGAGTTCTGTATTTTAATGCACATATTATAAAAACATAAGAAACATAAGAAACAGGAGTAGGCCATCTAGCCCCTCGAGCCTGCCCCGCCATTCAATAAGATCATGGCTGATCTGAAGTGGCTCAGTTCCACTTTCCCGCTTTCTCCCCATAACCCTTAATCCCCCTGCCTACCAAAAACCTATCTACCCATGTCTTAAATATATTTAGTGAGGCAGCCTCCACCACTTCAACGGGCAGAGAATTCCAGAGATTCACCACCCTTTGAGTGAAGACGTTCCTCCTCAACTCCGTTCTAAACCACCCCCCCCTTATCTTGAGGCTGTGCCCTCTGGTCCTGCTGTCCTTTTTGAGCGGGAAGAACCGCTCAACCTCTAACCTATCCATCCCCTTCATCACCTTATATGTCTCAATAAGATCCCCCCTCATCCTTCTAAACTCCAACGAGTACAAGCCCAGCCTATTCAGCCTCTCTTCATAGTTCAACCCCCTCAACTCCGGTATCAGCCTAGTGAACCTCCTCTGCACTCCCTCCAAGGCCAATATATCCTTGCGCAAGTGCAGCGACCAAAACTGCACACAGTACTCCAGCTGCGGCCTCACCAGTGCCCTGTACAGTTGCAGCAAGACCTCCCTACTTTTATATTCAATCCCCCTCGCTATGAAGTCCAGCATCCCATTGACCTTCCTGATCACCTGCTGCACCTGCAGGCTGGGTTTTTGCGATTCATGCACAAGGACCCTCAGGTCCCTCTGCACCATAGCATGCTGCAGCTTTTCGCCCTTTAAATAGTAGTCCCTCCTACTATTATTCCTGCCAAAGTGGATAACCTCACACTTGCCAACACTGTATTCCATCTGCCAGGTCCTCGCTCTAGATAGGCTTAGCCTATCTAGATCCCTCTGCAGACTTTCTACACCCTCCGCACAATTTGCTTTTCCACTTATCTTTGTGTCATCAGCAAATTTCGACACCTTACACTCAGCTCCCTCTCCAGATCATCTATATAAATGGTAAATAGCTGAGGCCCCAGCACCGATCCCTGGGGCACTCCACTAGTCACCAACTGCCAATCCGAATAGCACCCACTGACACCTACTCTCTGTCTCCTGTTTGACAGCCAATCCTCTATCCACACTAACACCTTACCCCCAACTCCATGCCCCCAACCTTCTGTAACAACCTTTTGTGCGGCACCTTATCAAACACCTTCTGAAAATCGAGAAACACCACATCCACCAGTTCCCCTCCGTCCATCGCACTAGACACATCCTCATAGAATTCCAATAAATTCGTCAGACACGACTTCCCCTTAACGAATCCGTGCTGCATCTGCTCTATCAAACAATTCTTCTCAAGGTGCCTCGCTATTTCTTCTTTGATGACGGATTCAAGCATTTTTCCTACAACAGACATTAAACTAACCGGCCTATAATTCCCTGCCTTTTGTCTGCTAGCCTTTTTAAACAGAGGCGTAACGTTAGCCGTTTTCCAATTTTCCGGCACTTCCCCGGAATCCAGCGAGGTTTGGAAAATAATCACTAGGGCATCCACTATCACCTCTGCCATTTCCTTCAGAACCCTGGGATGCATTCCATCCGGTCCTGGGGACTTGTCCACCATCAGTCCCGCTAGTCTATCGAGCACCGCCTCTCTAGTGACAGTGATCGCATTCAGGCCCCCAACTCCTACCATCCTTCTATCTTTAAAACAAATGAGGTAAAGGTGCAAATACGGTTAAATGGATATAATCTGATAGCATTTACTGAGAAATGGTTGCAAGGAGTCTAAAATTGGGAAATCAATATTCAGGGTTATTTGACTTTTAGGAAGGCGGATATTGTGATGGAACAGTTCTGCTAATAAGAGGAAATAAGCACAGTTCTGAGGGGCGATCTAGGCTCAGGATGTGAAGTTGATTTGGGTAGAAGTGACAAATACCAAAGGGAGGAAGAGAGCAGTAGGAGTATTGTGGAGCCCCCAAAAAGTAGCCACATCATAGGAAAGAGTTTAAACCAAGAAATAACAACTCCACGTACAAAAAAAAGCATTGCATCAATCATGGATGATTGTAATTTTCATATAGATTGGACCAATCAAATTGGAAATGGCAGCCAAAAGAATTATTTCACAGAATGCATTCAGCATGATTTTGTGAAGAAAATGTTATGAAGCCAACTGGGGATCAGGCTATTTTGAATCTGGTAATGTGCAATGAGGTAGGTTTAATCACTGATTTCAAGATTAGAGATCCCCTAGGACGTATTGATCAAAGCGGATTTCCTCCCACCATCTAAAAATGTGTCAGTTAGGTAGATCGGCCATGGTAAATGCGCGGGGTTATGGGGATAGGGCGGGAGGGAGGGTGAACCTGGGTAAGATGCTCTTTCAGAGAGTCAGTGTAGACTCCATGGGATAAATGGACTCTTTCTGCACTGGAGGGATTCTATGATTCTAATGTATGATATAATTTCAAGAAGGAGAATTAGGAAAATATGAGGATGGAATTGGCCAAAACGGACTGGTCACGTAGATTAATAGGTAAGAGAATAGAATAGAATCATAAAATCATAAAATCCTATAGTGCAGAAAGAGGTCATTCAGCCCATCGAGTCCACACCAACAACAATCCCACCCAAGCCTTATCTCCGTAACCCAACCTATTTACCCTACTAATCCCCTTGACACTAAGGGACAATTTAGCATGGCTAATCAACCTAACCCACACATTTTTGGAATGTGGAAGAAAAGTGGAGCATCTGGAGGAAACCCATGCAGACACAGGGATAACAAGCTAACTCCATCTAGTGACCCGAGGCCAGAATTCTGTGTTGCCCTGATGAGCAGTGGCAAACATTTACTGAGATGATTCACGACTGTGGGCAAAAATATATCCCACTGAGGAAAAATGACTCTAAGGGGAGGAAGAAACTGCCATGGATAACCAAGGAACCTGAGGATCATATAGAGCTGAAATCGGAAATATACAATGGCAAAGGTTAGTGGTAGGTCAGAAGAGTGGGATAGATTCAGAACGCAGCAAAAATAGACTAAAAAAACAGGGAAGATAAAATAAACTATCATGGCAAGCTAGTGAGAAAGATAAAAACAGACAATTAGAGCTTTTTTTAAAGTACACTAAAAGGAAGACAGAAGCAAAAGATAGCATTGGCTCCTTTGAAAAAGAAACCAAGAAGTCATTATGAGGAACAAGGAAATAGATGGCAGCGATATTTTGATTATTTTTAGATATTTTGTATTTGACTGTAGAGGATATCACAAGTATCGCAGAAATACTAAAAAAAAGTGAGGGTGGAAATTAAAGCCAGTCACCATCACCACAGAATTAGTGTGAATCAAAACTAGTTTTGGTTCAAAAAAGAAGGCGGGGTTGGGAGGAGAGACCCTGGGGGGGGGGAGAAGACACAGGCAGGGTGGGGGCAGCCAGGGGGCAGAGGCAGAGAGGCCCCGGGGTGGGGGCAGGCGTGGAGAGAGGCCCCGGGGTCGGGGTGGGGCAGGCCGGGGGGGGGGGGGTGGCGGCAGGCGGGGGGGGGCGTGGGGGGAAAGTTCCCGGGGTGGGGACAGGTGGGGGAGGGGGGAGAAAAGCCCCAGGGTGGGAGCAGGTGGGGGGGGGGGGAAGTGAGACACCCGAGGAGGAGCGGGCAGGAGAGACCCGAAGGAGGGCCGCGGGGGGGAGAGATCCGGGCCGGGGGGGGCAAAGGCCGAGGTTGACCAGTGTCAGTGAGGAAGAGGGATGGGGGGGGGGGGGGGGGAGATGGGGGCGGGGGGGGATGGGGGCGGGGGGGGATGGGGGCGGGGGGGAGCCCCAGTGCCTCTCCCCCGGTAGCCCTCCCCCCTGTAACCCTTCACCCCTAAACCCCCCGGTACCCCTCCCTGTGACCCTTCACCCCTGACCCCCCCGGTACCTCCGCATCGCGGCCCTTGTTTTTGAAGTTCCGGATGCGGTGGTTTTCCGGCTCCGACATGGCGGCCGCTCCACCCGGAATCCGCGTGCACCCGCGCGCAACCCCGACACACCCGCGGGGACGCGCACGCAGCCAGGTTCGCGCATCAGAAAGGGCGCACGAGGGGCACTTCCCCCCAGGGGGCGGGGCACTAACCCTGGGGGCGGGGCACGGACCCGGGGGCGGGGCACTAACCCTAGGGGGCGGGGCACGGACCCGGGGGGCGGGGCACCAACCCTAGGGGACGGGGCACAGACCCGGAGGGCCGGGCACTAACCCTAGGGGGCGGGGCACGGACCCGGGGGGCGGGGCACTAACCCTAGGGGGCGGGGCACGGACCCGGGGGGCGGGGCACGGACCCGGGGGGCGGGGCACCAACCCTAGGGGGCGGGGCACTGGCCCGGGGGGCGGGGCACTGACGGGAGGTGGGGCTGAGGTGAAGGGACATTGACTGCAGGGTGAGATACCCGGGGGTGGGGGGTGGGGGTGGGGGTGACACGGGCAGAGTATGTGGGGGTGGGGGGGACACGGGCAGAGTATGTGGGGGTGGGGGGGACACGGGCAGAGTATGTGGGGGTGGGGGGGACACGGGCAGAGTATGTGGGGAATTGCCTGGGGAAGCGGCAGAGGAACCACACAGAACCCTGGGAGTGCAGAGGGAAACCATCTGGCCCGAGTGTGTGGACTGTGCGGAAGAGAAGGCGATGATGTGAAGATGCCGGCGATGGACTGGGGTAAACACAGGCTGACACCCGGTTAAAGTCCAACAGGTTTATCTGGTAGCAAAAGCCACTAGCTTTCGGAGCACTGCACCTTCATCAGGTAAGTGGGAGTTCTGTTCACAAACAGGGCATATAAAGACACAAACTCAATTTACAAAATAGTGGTTGGAATTTACAGGTAATCAAGTCTTAAAAGGTACAGACAATGTGAGTGGAGAGAGCGTTAAGCACAGGTTAAGGAGATGTGTAATGTCTGCAGACAGGACAGATTTTACAAGCCCAGACAAGTCATGGGGGTTACAGATAGTGTGATGTGAACTCAAGATCCCAGTTGAGGCCGTCCTCGTGTGTGCGGAACTTGGCTATCAGTCCCTGCTCAGTGACCGTGTTATCGTGTGTCACGAAGGCCGCCTTGGAGAACGCTGGCAGCCGCAGCTAATAAAGGCAAATATTCATATTTACCTTTCAATACGCTTCAAAGGAGAAATTTTATGTTCCTGTTATGATTAAAGGCAAAGTGAATGAGAATAAGGAACCTTGGTTCTCGAGGGATATTGGAACTTTGGTCAAGAAGAAGAAAGAGATGTATGACATATATAGGCAACAGGGAGCAAATAAAATGCTTGGGGAGTATAAAAAGTGCCAGAAACTACTTAAGCAAGAAATCAGGAGGGCTAAAAGAAGGCATGAGATTAGTTTGGCAGTCCATGTGAAGGATAATCGTAAGAGCTTCTACAGGTATATTAACAGCAAAAGGATAGTAAGGGATAAAATTGGTCCTCTTGAAGATCAGAGTGGTCAGCTATGTATGGAACCAGAAGAAATGGGGGAGATATTAAATGGGTTTTTTGCATCCATATTTACCAAGGAAACTGGCATGGAGTCTATGAAATAAGGCAAACAAGTAGAGAAGCCATGGAACCTATGTAGATTAAAGGGAGGAGGTGCTTACTGTCTTGAGGCAAATCAGAGTAGACCCTCAGGACCGGACAGGGTATTCCCTCAGATGTTGAAGGAGACTAGTGTTGAAATTGCAGGGGCCCTAACAAATATATTTAAAATGTCAGTATCCACGGGTGAGGTGCCGGATGATTGGAGGACAGCTCATGTTGTTCCGTTGTTTAAAAAAGGCTCAAAAAATAATCCGGGAAATTGTAGGCCGGTAAGTTTGACGTCAGTAGTAGGTAAATTATTGGAAGGAGTACTAAGAGATAGGACCTACAAATATTTGGATAGACAGGGACTCATTAGGGAGAGTCAGCATGGTTTTGTGCGTGGTAGGTCATGTTTGACCAATCTATTAGAGTTTTTCGAGGCGGTTACTAGGAAAGTGGATGAAGGGAAAGCAGTGGATGTTGTCTACATGGACTTCAGGAAGGCCTTTGACAAGGTCCCCCATGGGAGGTTAGTTAGGAAGGTTCAGTCGCTACGTATACATGGAGAGGTGATAAATTGGATTAGACATTGGCTCAATGGAAGAATGATGTGGAGATGCTGGCGTTGGACTGGGGTGAACACAGCAAGAAGTCTCACAACACCAGGTTAAAGTCCAGCCAGTTTATTTGATAGTAATCCCACAAGCTTTCAGAAAAGGTGTTCCTTTGTCAGGTATGTGGAAGGTTTGCTGTGAACCTTCCACACACCTGATGAAGGAACCCCGTTCCCGAAAGCTTGTGGGATTACTATCAAATAAACTGGCTGAACTTTAACTTGGTGTTGTGAGACTTCTCAATGGAAGAAGCCAGAGAGTGGTTGTGGAGGATTGCTTCTCTGAGTGGAGACCTGTGACTAGTGGAGTGCCGCAGGGATCAGTGTTGGGTCCATTGTTGTTTGTCATCTATATCAATGATCTGGATGATAATGAGGTAAATTGGATCAGCAAATTTGCTGATGATACAAAGATTGGAGGTGTAGTGGACAGTGAGGAAGGTTTTCAAAGCTTGCAGAGGAATTTGGACCAACTAGAAAAATGGGCTGAAAAATGGCAGATGGAGTTTAATGCAGACAAGTGTGAGGTATTGCACTTTGGAAGGACAAACCACGGTAGAACATACAAGGTAAATGGTAGGGCGCTGAAGAGTGCAGTTGAACAGAGGGATCATGGAATACAGGTACAGAATTCCCTAAAAGTGGCGTCACAGGTAGATAGGGTCATAAAGAGTGCTTTTGGAACATTGGCCTTTATAAATCAAAGTATCGAGTGTAAGAGTTGGAATGTTATGGTGAGATTGTATAAGACTTTGGTGAGGCTGAATTTAGAGTATTGTGTACAGTTTTGGTCACCTAATTACAGGAAGGATATTAATAAAGTTGAAAGAGTGCAGAGAAGGTTTACAAGGATGTTGCCAGGACTTGAGAAGCTGAGTTACAGAGAAAGGTTGAATGGGCTAGGACTTTATTCCCTGGAGCATAGAAGAATGAGGAGATATTTGATAGAGGTGTCTAGATTTTGGAAGATCAGAAGGATCTTGGGGTCCAGGTTCATAGGACGCTCAAAGCAGCTTTGCAGATAGAGGCTGTGGCTAAGAAGGCGTATGGTGTACTGGCCTTCATCAATCGAGGGATTGAGTTTAGGAGTCGGGAGATAATGCTGCAGCTTTATAAGACCCTGGTCAGACCCCACTTGGAGTACTGTGCTCAGTTCTGGTCACCTCATTACAGGAAGGATATGGAAGCCATTGAAAGGGTGCAGAGGAGATTTACAAGGATGTTGCCTGGATTGGGTGGCATGTCTTATGAGGATCGGTCTTTTCTCCTTGGAGAGATGAAGGATGAGAGGTGACCTGTTAGAGGTGTATAAGATGATGAGAGGTATTGATCGAGTGGATTCTCAGAGGCTTTTTCCCAGGGCTGAAATGATTGCCACAAGAGGAGACAGGTTTAGTGTGCTGGGGAGTAGGTACAGAGGAGATGTCAGGGGTAAGTTTTTCATTCAGAGGGTGGTGGGTGAGTGGAATCGGCTGCCGGTGGTGGTGGTGGTGGTGGAGGCGGATTCGATCGGGCCTTTTAAGAGACTTTCGGATAAGTACATGGAACTTAATAAGATGGAGGGTTATAGGTATGCCTAGAAGGTAGGGACATGTTCAGCGCAACTTGTCGGCTGAAGGGCCTGTTTGTGCTGTAGTTTTTCTATGTTTCTAGATAGACCGAATAGAAGCAGACTTTTTCCACTGAGGCTAGAGGAGAAAAAACCAGAGGACATGGGTTAAGGGTGAGGGGGGAAAAGTTTAAAGGGAATATTGGTTGGGGGGGGCGGCTTCTTCACACAGAGAGTGGTGGGAGTGTGGAATGAGCTGCCAGATGAAGTGATAAATGCGGGCTCACTTTCAACATTTAAGAAAAACTTGGACAGGTTCATGGATGAGAGGGGTGTGGAGGGATATGGTCCAAGTGCAGGTCAGTGGGACTAGGCAGAAAAATGATTTGGCACAGCCAAGAAGAGCCAAAAGGCCTGTTTCTGTGCTGTAATGTTCTATGGTTCTGTATGCTTTCTTAACCACTTTCAATCCTATATATCCCTTGACATCCAGGGTTCTTTGGATTTTTTTGGTCCCACACTTTTCCTTTCGAGGAACATGATGACTTTGTACTCTTTCCATTTCCTTTTTGAATAACTGCCACTGTTCTGATGTGGATTTCCCTACAAGTAGCTGCTCCCCAGTTTACTTTGACCACTGTCTTATCTTATTAAAATCGCCCTTTCCCCAATTCAGAACTTTTATTTTGGATCTGTTTGTGTCCATTTCCATAACTACCTTAAATTTTACTGAGTTATGGTCACTATCATCAAAATGCTCCCCCATTCACACTTCTACCACCTACCTGGCTTCATTTCCTAAAATTAGGTCAAGTGCTGCCCCCTCTTTTGTGGGACGTTTTACATGTTGGCTCAAAAAGCTCTCTTGGATACACTTAAGAATTCTGCCCCTCCCCCAAGCCTTTCATAATTTGCATATCCAAATATGGGGAAGTTGAAATGCCCTATTATCCTATTATTTTTACAGTTTTCTGAGATTTGCCTACATTTCTGTTCTATCTCTCCATCTGTTGTGGGGGGCCTGTGATGTATTTGCCCCCTTGTTGTTTTTAAGTTCCACACATGGTCTCAGTTGAGGAGCCTGCTAAGATATCATCCCTCCTCACTGCAGTGATTGGCAACTTTATCAAGATTATGACACCACTCCATCTTTTACACCCTGCCCTGTCTCACCTGAAAATTTTGTACACCAGAATATTGACCTACCCCATCCTCAATCATGTCTCTGTGATAGTAAAAGTAATAATTTATTCCAGGATAGGATGTCCCAGGAAGGCCACTACCCTAGAGGAAAAGGCAATGACTGGGGGAAGGGTCATTGATGGATTTGATTTATTATTCTCACACGTATTAATGTGTAGCAAAATGTTTTGTTTCTTGCATGAGAGATCAACTTAATGCAAGGTAGGTCCATTCAAAAGTCTGATGGCAGCAGGGAAGAAGTTGTTCTTGAGTCAGTTGGTGCACAACGTCAGACTTTTGTATCCTTTTCCCAACAGAAGGTAGAACAGAGTATGTCTGGGATGCATGGGATCCTTAATTATGCTGGCTGTATTTCTGAGGCAGTGCAAAGTGTAGACAGAGTCAAGGGATGGATTGGGCTACATTCACAACCTTTTGTAGTTTCTTGCAGTCTTGGGCAGAGCAGGAGCCCATACCAAGCTGTGATACAACCAGAAAGAATGCTTTCTATGGTGCATCTGTAAAAGATGGTGAGTGTCATTGCGGATATGCCAAATTTTCTGATTTGATTTATTATTGTAGCATTAACATAGAGTGAAAAATATTTCTTCCACTATACAGAAAAAACATAGAGAATGAAACAAGAGGGTGCAGAATGTAGTGTTATAGTCACAGCTAGGGTGCAGAGAAAGATCAATTTAATGCAAGTTGAGTCTATTCAAAAGTCTGACAGCAAAGAACAAAGAACAATACAGCACAGGAACAGGCCCTTCGGCCCTCCAAGCCTGCACTGCTCATGCGCCCAACTAGACCATTCATTTGTATCCCTCTATTCCCAGTCTGTTCATGTGGCTATCTAGATAAGTCTTAATCGATCCCAGCATGTCCGCCTCAACCACCTGGCTTGGCAGTGCATTCCAGGCCCCCACCACCCTCTGTGTAAAATACGTCCCCCTGACATCTGTGTTGAACCTTGCCCCCCTCACCTTGAACTTGTGACCCCTTGTGTTCGTCACCTCCGACCTGGGAAAAAGTTTCCCGCTGTTCACCCTATCTATGCCCTTCATAATTTTATACACCTCTATTAGGTCGCCCCTCATCCTCCATTTTTCCCCACGGAGAACAACCCCAGTTTACCCAATCTCTCCTCATAGATAAGACCCTCCATACCAGGCAACATCCTGGTAAACCTTTTCTGTACTCTCTCCAAAGCCTCCATGTCCTTCTGGTAGTGCGGCAACCAGAACTGGACGCAGTACTCCAAATGTGGCCTAACCAACGTTCTATACAGCTGCAGCATCAGATGCCAACTTTTATTCTCTATGCCCCGTCCAATAAAGGCAAGCATGCCATATGCCTTCTTCACCACCCTCTCCACCTGTGCTGCCACCTTTAGGGATCTTGCACACCCAAGTCCCTCTGTGTGTCTATACTCCTGATGGTTCTGCCATTTACTGTATAGCTCCTCCCTACATTGGATCTACCGAAATATATCACTTTGCATTTATCTGGATTAAATTCCATCCGCCATTTCTCTGCTCAATTTTCCAGCCTATCTATATCCTGCTGTATTCTCTGACAATGTTCATCACTATCCGCAACTCCAGCCATCTTTGTGTCATCCGCAAACTTACTGATCACACCAGCTACATCATCTTCCAAATCATTTAATATATATATCACAAACAGCAGATATCCCAATACAGAGCCTTGTGGAACACCACTAGATCACAGACCTCCAACCTGAAAAAGACCCTCCTATCCTCTGTCTTCTGTGGCCAAGCTAGTTCTCCACCCGTCTAGCTAGCTCACCTTTTATCCCGTGAGATTTAACCTTTTGCACCAACCTGCCATGAGGGACTTTGTCAAACGCTTTACTGGAATCCATATAGATGACATCCACGGCTCTTCCCTCGTCAATCATTTTTGTCACCTCCTCAGAAAACTCAACCAAATTTGTGAGATATGACCTCCCTCGTACAAAACCATACTGTCTATCGCTAATGAGATTATTCAGTTCTAACTGTGCATACATCCTATCTCTAATAATCTTCTCCAACAAGTTCCCTGTCACAGACGTCAAGCCCACCAGCCTATAATTACCCGAGTTATCCTTGCTACCCTTCTTAATAACAGGACCACATTTGCTATCCTCCAATCCTCTGGGACCTCACCTGTGTCCAGTGAAGAGATAAAGATTTCTGTTAGAGGCCCAGCAATTAGTGGGGGGACTTTAAACTAGAAAGGTTGGGGGGAGGGAACAGAGATGAGGAGACTGAGACCGAGGAGGTTAGCTCCCGGGTAGGGAAGGACTGTAGACAGTATGAGAGGAAGGTTAGACAGGTGGTGGAGAAGAGAAATGTCCAGACTGAGGGGCTGAGGTGTGTCTACTTTAACGCCAGGAGTGTAGTAAATAAGGTAGATGAGCTTAGGGCGTGGATTGCTGCTTGGGAATGTGATGTGGTGGCCATTACAGAGACTTGGATATCTCAGGGACAGGACTGGGTACAAAGAACAAAGAACAAAAACAGCCTGGGAAACAGGCCCTTTGGCCCAACGAGCCCGCGCCGCCATCTCAACACCACCAGTCCCCCTCTCTACCCACAACCCTTGTCTAATGTTTTATGGCCATCCAGATTGAGGGAATCTGATTTAGGGACAATTTATTCCTGCCAATCAGCCTAACAGCACATCTTTGGGGTGTGGGAGGAAACCGGAGCCCCCGGAGAAAAGCACGGGGAGAATGCACAAACTCCCACAGACACTGACCCAAATCCATGTGTCTGCACAGCAATCAGCAACAGTCACTGAGCTGTCGTCTTGCCCAGTATCTTGTCCAGTTTAGGCACACACTAACGACATGAAGCACCAGGCCAATCTCGAACAACCAAGAGCAGCCCCAGTACGACCCATCGCCCGTATGCCCCTCGTTGGACACGAGGTGGACCGACTTAAAACCTGTGAATGAAAAGAGAAAAAACATTATTATCATACTATACCTATTTACATTACCAGGGACGCCCCAATGCTGATGACCCTTATTTAAAACAATCTCCTATATCCACCCATCTCCAACTCAGTTATGTGCCTGTCTAAGTTACTCTTAAAGGACTCTAGTGTGTTTGCCTCCACCACCTTACTTGGCAGAGCATTCCATACCCCCACTACCCTCTGTGTGAAAAACCTCCCTCTAATATCTGTGTTGTACCTCTCCCCCCTCACCTTAAGTCCATGGCCCCTTGTCCTACGTGTCTCTATTAGAGGAAATAGCTTACCTCTGTTTACTCTATCTATACCCTTCATAATCTTATATACCTCTATTAGATCCCCCCTCAGTCGGCGTCTTCCAAGGGAAAAGAGCCCCAATTTCTTCAATCTTTCCTCATACCCCAGTCCTTCCATACCAGGCAACATCCTGGTAAACCTCCTCTGCACTCTCTCCAGAATCTCCACGTCCTTCCGGTAGTAAGGCGACCAGAACTGGACGCAGTACTCCAAATGCGGCCTAACCAACATTCTGTACAACTGCAACATTAGACTCCAGCTCTTATATTCTATACCCCTTCCTATAAAGGCTAACATACCATAGGCTTTCTTCACCACACTCTCCACTTGCACTGCCACCTTCAAAGACTTGTGCACTTGCACCCCCAGGTCTCGCTGTGATTCTATACTCCTTATGGGCTTACCCTTTATCATATAACTCCCCCCTACATTATTGCAGCCAAAATGCATCACCTCACATTTATCTGGATTAAACTCCATTTGCCATGTATCTGCCCAATCAACCAGCCTATCAATATCCCACTGTATTGCCAGACACTGCTCCTCACTGCCCGCCAATCCAGCCATCTTGGTGTCATCAGCAAATTTGCTGATCACACCACCTACTCCCTCTTCCAAATCATTTATATACACTACAAAGAGAAGAGGTCCCAGTACTGAGCCCTGCGGCACACCATTAGTGACAGACCTCCAGTTAGAAAAAGACCCCTCCACTACTACTCTCTGACTCCTCTTTGCAAGCCAGTTCTCTACCTATCTAGATACCTGACCACATATCCCATGAGCTTTAATCTTCTGTACCAACCTACCGTGAGGGACTTTGTCAAACGCCTTACTGAAATCCATATAGACGACATCAACGGCTCGTCCTTCGTCAACCGTTTTTGTCACCTCCTCAAAGAATTCTACCAGATTCGTAAGGCAAGACTTCTCCTTGACAAAGCCATCCTGCGTATCCTTAATCAGATCGCAACGCTCCAACTGCGCATGCATCCTATCCCTAAGAATCCTCTCCATCAACTTACCTACCACTGATGTTAAACTCACCGGCCTATAGTTACCCGGGCTATCCCTCCTACCCTTTTTAAACAACGGTACCACGTTTGCTATCCTCCAGTCCTCTGGGACCTCACCTGTGTCCAAAGAAGAGACAAAGATTCGCGCCAGAGGCCCAGCAATCTCATCCCTCGCCTCGCTAAGCAGCCTAGGATAAATGCCCTCTAAAAGCCCTAACACTTCTTCCCTCGTAATCAATAGATCTTTCAATTGGTCTACCGCTCCCTCAATGACCGTACTAGACATCAAGCCCCTCTCCTTCGTGAATACCGACGCAAAGTATTCAGTCAGGATCTCCCCCATTCCCTCTGTCTCTAAGCACAATTCCCCACGTCTGTCCCTGAGAGGACCGATTTTACCCCTAGCCACCCTTTTGTTCTGAAGATAGGAGTAAAACGCCTTTGGATTCTCCTTAACCTTACCTGCCAAAGCCATCTCATGCCCCCTCTTTGTTCTCCTAACTCCCCGTTTGAGATCCCTCCTACTCTCTCTGTATTCCTCCAACGCTCTCTCCATTCCCAGCTGCTTAGACCTGACATACGCCTCTCGTTTCTTCCTAACCAGGTCTTCTATATCTCTAGTAATCCACGGTTCCCTAATACTACCTTTCCCACCCTTTCTCCTAACCGGCACATGCCTTTCCTGCACCCTTTGCAGTTTTCCCTTGAAAGACTCCCATATGCCTAACGTGGTCTTGCCTTCTAACAGCCTATCCCAGTCTGTATCCCTAAGCTCCTGCCTAATCTGGCTGTATCTAGCCTTCCCCCAATTTCGCACCCTCCCCTTAGGACAGCTCTCATCTTTTTCCATTCGTATCCTAAAGTAGACGGAGTTGTGGTCACTATTAGCCACACGTTCACCTACCGCAACCTCAACCACCTGACCCGGCTCATTACCCAGAACTAAATCCAGTATCACCCCCCTGTCTAGTCGGGCTATCTACATACTGTTGCAAGGATCCTTCCAATACACATCTTACGAATTCCTCCCCATCAGACCCTCCAGCTCTAGGCACCTTCCAATCCACCCCAGGGAGATTAAAATCTCCCACTACAACAACCCTATTCTTCCTACACTTATCCAAAATGTCCCTACATATACCCTCTTCCACTGCCCATGGGCTATCGGGCGGCCTATAGTACACTCCTAGCATTGTAATGGCCCCCTTCCTATTCCTCAACTCCACCCACAGAGACTCAATTTCCAACCCCTCCATGTTATCCTCCCTCTGCACCGCTGTGATCTGCTCCCTAAGAGTGCCACTCCCCCTCCTCTTTTCAACCCTCCCCTATCACGCCTAAAACACTGTCTCTCTCCTCCCCACCCCACCTCCATACTTCAGGTGCTAGGATTCAGATGCTTCAGGAAGGACAGGGTTGGGGGCAAAAGAGGTGGTGGAGCGGCACTGTTGATCAGGGACAGTGTCACGGCTGCAGAGAAGGAGGATGCCGTGGAGGGACTGTCTACAGAGTCTCTGTGGGTGGAAGTTAGGAACAACAAAGGGTCGAAAACTTTGCTGGGTGTTTTCTATAGGCCGCTCAATAGTGACAGGGAAGTTGAGGTGCAGATGGGGAAACAGATCCTGGAGAGATTAGTAATAACAGAGTTGTCATGATGGGAGACTTCAATTTCCCAAACATCGACTGGAATATCCCAAGGGTAAGGGGTTTGGATGGGGAGGAGTTTGTTAGGTATGTTCAGGAGGGTTTCCTGACACAGTACGTGGATAAGCCTACGAGAGGAGAGGCTGTACTTGACCTGGTGCTGGCGAATGAACCAGGACAGGTGACGGGGATGGAGATCATAATTCTATCTCCTTCACGATAGCATTGGAAAGAGATAGGATCAGGCAGGCTAGGAAGGTGTTTGTCTGGAGTAAGGGGAAATATGAAGACATCAGGCAGATAATTAGACGGATAAACTGGAAGGAGGCGTTCTTGAGGAAAAGTACAGAAGGAAGGTGGCGGATATTCAAGGAATGTTTGACTGGAGCTCTGCACGATAACGTTCCGATGAGAAAAGGAGGTTTTGGTAGGTCGCAGGAACCGTGGTGCACGAAGGTTGTGGTGAACCTAGTCAGGAGGAAAAGGAAGGTGTACAAAAGGTTCAGGGAGCTATGAGATGTTAAGGATCTAGAGGAATATAAGGCTTGTAGAAAGGAGCTTAAAAAGGAAATTAGGAGAGCCAGAAGGGGTCATGAGAAGGCCTTGGCGGGTAAGATTAAGGAGAATCCCAAGGCCTTCTACAAATATGTGAAAAGTAAAAGGATGAGAAGAGAAGGGATAGGACCTATAAAAGGTGAAGGGGGAAAGGTCTGTGTGGAACCGGAAGAAATGGCAGAGGTGCTTAATGGGTACTTTGCCTCGGTATTCACGGTGGAAAGTGATCTGGGAGGTTGTACTACAGGTTTGCGGCAGTCTGAAAAGATTGAGTATGTGGATATTAAGGAAGAGGATGTGTTAGAACTTTTAAACTCTATCAAGATAGACAAGTCACCGGGACCAGATGGGATGTACCCCAGGTTACTGTGGGAGGTGAGGGAAGTGATTGCAGAGCCTCTGGCGATGATCCTTGCATCGTCGATGGAGACGGGAGACGTTCCGGAGGATTGCGGATGTGGTTCCTATTTTCAAGAAAGAGAACAGGGATAGCCCGGGAAATTACCGACTGGTGAGTCTGACCTCAAGTGGTTGGTAAGTTGATGGAGAGGATTCTGAGGGACAAGATTTATGAGCATTTGGAGAAGTTTAGAATGATCAGAAATAGTCAGCACGGCTTTGTCAAGGGCAGGTCGTGCCTTACGAGCCTAGTTGAGTTCTTTGAAAATGTGACTGAACTCATTGATGAAGGAAGAGCGGTAGACGTGGTTTAAGAACATAAGAACATAAGAAATAGGAGCAGGAGTAGGCCATCTGGCCCTTCGAGCCTGCCCCGCCATTCAATAAGATCATGGCTGATCTGTCGTAGCTCAGTTCCACATTCCCGCCCTCTCCCCATAACCCTTAATCCCCTCTCTTATCAAAAACCCATCAACCCGCATCTTAAAAATATTTAGCGAGGCAGCCTCCACCACTTCAACGGGCAGAGAATTCCAGAGATTCACCACCCTTTGAGTGAAGAAATTCTTCCTTAACTCCGTTCTATACCGCCCCCCCTTTATCTTGAGGCTGTGCCCCCTAGTCCTACTGTCCTTTCTGAGCGGGAAGAGTCTCTCCACCTCTATCCTATCCATCCCATTCATCATCTTATACGTCTCAATGAGATCTCCCCTCATTCTTCTAAACTCTAACGAGTACAAGCCTAGTTTATTCAGCCTTTCCTCATAGCTCAACCCCCTCAACTCCGGCATCAGCCTAGTAAACCTCCTCTGCACTCCCTCCAAGGCCAAAATATCCTTGCATAAGTACGGCGCCCAAAACTGCACACAGTACTCCAGCTGCAGCCTCACCAATGCCCTATACAGCTGCAGCAAGACCTCCCTACTTTTATATTCAATCCCCCTCGCTATGAAGGCCAGCATCCCATTCGCCTTCCTGACCACCTGCTGCACCTGCAAGCTGGGTTTTTGTGACTCATGCACAAGGACCCCGAGGTCCCTCTGCACCGTCGCCTGCTGCAGTTTTTCGCCACTTAAGTAATAATCCTTCCTACCATTATTCCTACCAAAGTGGACCACCTCACACTTGCCAACATTAAATTCCATTTTCCATTTCCTGGCCCATTCGCCCAGCCTATCTAGATCCTTCTGTAGACTCTCCACACCCTCCGCACAATTTGCCGTTCCACCAATCTTGGTGTCATCAGAAAATTTCGACACCATACACTTGGTTCCCTCCTCCAGATCATCTATATAAATGGTAAATAGCTGAGGCCCCAGCACCGACCCCTGGGGCACTCCACTAGTCACCAACCGCCAATCCGAATAGCACCCATTGACCCCCACTCTCTGCCTCCTATTTGACAACCAATCCTCTATCCACACTAACACCCTACCCCCAACTCCATGTCCCCTGACCTTCTGCAATAACCTCTTGTGAGGTACCTTGTCAAACGCCTTCTGAAAATCAAGAAAGACCACATCCACCAGCTCTCCTCTATCCACCGCCCTAGACACATCCTCATAGAACTCCAGTAAATTTGTCAGACACGACTTCCCTTTAACGAAACCGTGCTGCATCTGCTCTATCAAGCAATTCCCCTCAAGATGCCTCGCTATTTCCTCCTTGATGACGGATTCTAACATTTTACCTACAACAGACGTTAAACTAACCGGCCTAAAATTCCCTGCCTTTTGCCTGCCACCCTTCTTAAACAACGGCGTAACATTAGCCGTTTTCCAATCTTCCGGCACTTCCCCGGAATCCAGCGACGTCTGGAAAATAACCACCAAGGCATCCACTATCACCTCCGCCATGTCTTTCAGAACCCTCGTATGCATTCCATCCGGTCCTGGGGACTTGTCCACAATCAGCCCCCTCCAGTCTGTCGAGCACCGCCTCTCTAGTAACAATAATGTCATCGAGACCCTCCAGTCCTACCACATTTCCATCTCTAACACCCGGCAAATTATTCACGTCCTCCTCCGTGAAGACCGAAACAAAAAAGTTATTCAAGACCTCAGCCATTTCCCCATCCCCTACCACTAAGTCCCCCCTCTCATCCTCTAAGGGTCCAACGTTCACCCTAGCCAGCCTCTTCCTTTTTATATATTTATAAAAACTCTTGCTATCCTTTTTTATATTAAGCGCTAGCCCAGCTTCATAGTTTCTCCTTCCCTTCTTTATCAACTTCTTTGTCAACCTTTGTTGACATTTAAACCTCTCCCAATCCTCTTCTCGCCCACTACTCTTAGCTACTCTAAACGCCTCCGCTTTTAATTTAACACTTTCCTTCACCTCCTTCGTTATCCACGGCTTATTACCTCTCCTCCTACGGTCCTTTTTGACCATCGGAATAAATTTCTGCTGAGCACCAAGAAAGATCTCCTTAAAGATCCTCCACTGCTCCTCAGCAGACCTACCTTCCAACGTGCTCCCCCAGTCCACATTCGCCAATTCCTCTCTCATCCTACCATACTCCCCTCTGTTCAAACAAAGGATGCGTGTCCGGGAACCCACTTTGTCATCCTCCATCTGCACCAGAAACTCCACCATACAATGATCACTCTCCCCAAGAGGATCCTTCACCGCAAGGTCCCTGATTCTACCCGCCTCATTACATAACACCAGATCCAAGATAGCTCGCTCCCTCGTCGGCTCCAACACACACTGTTCAAGGAAACTATCCCGGCAGCATTCCAAGAACTCCTCCTCGAGCCCACCGCGTCCAACATGGGTTGACCAATCAATATGCAGATTGAAATCCCCCATAATTACGGCCGTCCCATTCCTGCACGCCGCACTTATTTGCGCATTAACAGCCCGCCCCACCTCCAGATCATTTTTCGGGGGCCTATAGACGACACCCACCAGCGTCTTCCTCCCTTTGCTGTTCCTAATCTCTACCCACAATGATTCCACATTCTGTTCTTTGGTTCCTATATCATCCCTTGCGACCACCCTGATGCTATCCTTAATCAGCAGAGCTACGCCCCCTGCTTTTCCCTCCCGCCTATCCTTCCTAAACACTTGATACCCCTGGACATTCAGCTCCCAGTCCCTGTCACCTTGCAGCCACATCTCTGTAATGGCTACCAGATCATATCCATTTGTGCTGATCTGTGCCACCAGCTCATCCACTTTATTCTGAATGCTTCGTGCATTCAGATAAAGTGCCTTCATCCCAGCCTTCACCTGGACCCTATTTGCCGGAACGCCACCAACCATACTCACGTCCCCTACTCCCTTTATTATTGGGACATCCTCGGCCTCTACCCTTACCTGTACCCTCTCCTTAACTCTAGACCCCGTAATGTCAACTACCCTCGCACCCTCCCCCCAATTAGTTTAAAGCCCTGTCTACAGTCCTCTTTACACGATTCGCCAGGACTCTGGTCCCAGCACGGTTCAGACCAACCCCATCCCGCCCAAACAGGTCCCACCTACCCCAATACTGATGCCAATGCTCCATAAATGCAAACCCATTCCTCTCACACCAATCCCTGAGCCACCCATTCACTTCCTTAATCCTATCAACCCTACGCCCGTCTGCACTCGGTTCAGGCAGTAGCCCAGAGATAACCACCTTGTCGGTTCTACTTTTTAATTCCATTCCCAGCTTTTCATACTCCCTCCCCAGATCCTCAGTTTGCATTTTGCCTACGTCGTCGGCACCCACATGGACAACACTCATCTTTTTCCACTACTATCCTAAAGTTTACAGAATTGTGCTCACTATTTGCAACATGTTCCCCTACTGAAACTTTGATGACCTGATCGGGCTCATTTCCCAGTATTAGGTCCAGTATATCCCCCTCTCTAGTTGCGCTATCAACATGTTGTTCCAAAGATCCTTCCTGTACGCATTTTATATATTCCTCCCCATCCAGACCTCCAGCCCTAAGCACTTTCCAGTCGATACCAGGGAAATTAAAGTCTCCCACTCCAACAATCCTTTTTTTCTGCACCTGTCCAGAATCTCCTTGCATATCCGTTCCTCAACTTCCTGTGGGCTGTTGGGCGGCCTGTAGTATACCCCCAGCATAGTGACTGTACCCTTCCTGTTTCTGAGCTCCACCCACAGTGACTTGTTACATGACCCTTCTAAATTGTCCACCCTCTGTAATATGCTCCCTAACCAGTATTGCTACTCCCCCACCTCTTCTAACCCCTCCTCTGTCTCGCCTAAAACTTATACCCTGGAATATTCAGCTGCCAGTCCTGTCCTCCTTTTAACCAAGTCTCCGTCACTGCAACCACATCCAAGTTCCACACAATCATTAAGTCTCTGAGTTCGCCTGTCTTGCCCGTTACGCTACTCGCATTGAAGCAGATGCACTCCAGACCTTCAGGCCCACTGAGGTCATCCTCCCCCAGAATGCTCTTCCTCTTAGCAGCAGGGAAGAAGCTGTTCTTGAGTCGGTTGGTACATGACCTCAGACTTTTGTATCTTTTTCCTGACAGAAGGTGGTGGAACAGAGAATGCCTGGGGTGCTTGGGGTCCTTAATTATGCCAGCTGCTTTTCTGAGGCAGCAAGAAATGTAGACAGAGTCAATGGATGGGAGGCTAGTTTATGTGATGGATTGGGCTACATTCACGACGTTTTGTAATTCCTTGCGGTCTTGGGTAAAACATGAGCCGTACCAAGCTTCTGAGAAAGTAAAGGCGTTGGTGCATTTTCTTAACTGGGTCAGCATGAGAGGAGAGACCAGGACAGGTTGTTGGTGATCTCTAATCCACTTATCATCCTGACTTGGAAATATATCATCATTCCTTTGCAGTTGCTGGTCAAAATCCTAGAATTCCTTCCTTAATGGTATTGTGGGTTAACCCACAGAACATGGACCGCAGCGATTCAAGAAGGCACCGTCTCAAGAACAACTAGGGACGGGCATTAAGTGCTGAGCAGCCATGTTCCACGAATGAATAAAATCTTGACACCTAAAAACTTGAAGCTCTCGGCCACTTCTACTTCATTCCCATTGATGTAGACAGGGGCATGTTCTCCACTACAATTCCTAAAGTAGATGACAATCTCCTTCATTTTGTTGACACTGAGGGAGAGATTATTTTGCCGCAGCAGTTCACCAGATTCTTTATCTCATTCCTGTACTTTGTCTCATCATTGTTGGAGATCCGATCCACTACAGTGGTGGCATCAGCAAACTTAAAAATCAAATTGGAGGGGAATTCAACCACACGGTCATAGGTGTATAAGGAACACAGCCCTTGTGGGGCACCTATGTTGAGGATGATCTTGGAGGAGGTGTTGTTGCCTATCCTTACTGATTGTTGTCTGTGAGTTAGGAAGTTCAGGATCCAGCAGCAGAGGGAGAAACCGAGTCCCAGACCATGGAGTTTAGAGATGAGTTTTGTGAGGGTAATGGTGTTGAAAGCTGAGCTGTAGTCAATAAATAGGAGTCTGACATAGGGGTCTTTGTTATCTAGGTGTTCCAGGGTTGAATGCAGGGCCAGCGAGTTGTGGACCTGTTGCAGTAGTAGGCAATCTGTAGAGGATCCAGGCAATCTGGGAGGCTGGAATAGATTTATGCCACGACTAATCTTTCAAAGCACTTCATAATGATGTATGTCAGAGTCACCGGATGATAGAATTAAAGCACACTGCCTGGCTTTTCTTTGGTACTGGCATTATATGTCTTCTCAAAGCAGATAAAAGTTCATTTATTATTAGTCACAAGTAAGGCTTACATTAACAGCAAATGAAGTTACTACAAAATTCCCCAAGATAGGGACCTCAGATTGGTGTAAAGAGAGGTTCTTGACCACCTGAGTTGTCACTTTCAGGGAACTCTGGATCTGCACACCTAGATCCCTCTGTATGCTCATGTTTTAAGGGCTCTACCATTTACTGTATACTTTCCATCCGCAGTAGATCTTTCAAATTGCATCACCTCACATTTGTCCAGGTTATGTTCCTGCTGTATCCTCTGATAATCCTCCTCGCTATCCATTACTCCCCCAATTTTTGCATCGTCTGCAAATTTGCTAATCAGAGCACCTACATTTTCCTCCAAATCATTTTTATATATTACAGAGGCCCTAGCACTGATCATTGTGGAATACCACTTGTCACAAAGCTTCAGTTAGAAAAGTATCCTCCCACTGCTACTGTCCTTCCTTTCAGTAATGTTTCCCAGTCCATCATGGCCAATTAATTTCCCATACCAACATTGTTCCCTTTATTGAGATTCAGGATCCTGGTCTCAGAATCAACTACATCATTATCCACCTTGACAAAGAATTCTACCATATTATTGTTCCTCATCCCCCAAGTTCTCTTAACTTGATTGCCAACTAATCCTCTCCCATTGCACAACACTCAGTCCAGGATGGCCTGATCTCTTGTTGGTTCATTATCCACTGATGATTCGATCAACACCCAATAACCCTGTGAATATTTGGCCATTTACCCATTGCCCAGTCAACCATTTCCAATTCAGCTGTTGCTGACTCACCTTTGTCCACTCACTGATTCATCAGTTGAATGTTGTAATCGGAAGGTTTCCTTGCCTCAGACTTAATGCCACAAGATCTCAATGGGTTTGGAGTCAATTTTGAGGAGTCATATACATAAAGAGCACGATGGAATATTCTCCACTTGTCTGGATGAGTACATCAAAAACATTCAAAAAGCTCAACACCATTCAGGAGAAAACCACTATGATGAGTACTCCTCTACCACAGTATGAGATCACAACAAATATGAGGAATAAGTCATTTGGCCCATCAATTCTGTTCTGCATTTTGCTGCCTCCACCACTAGCGCATACGAGGTGGGGATGCCAGAGTTGGACTGGATTAGGCAAGTAAGAAGTCTCAACACTAGGTTAAAATCCAACAGATTTATTTGATAGCACGAGCTTTCACAGCGCTACTCCTTCATCACCTGGGAATATGAAAAGCTAGGAGCTGAATTAAAAAGCAGAACCAGAAAGGTGGTAATCTCTGGATTACTGCCTGAGCCACGAGCGAATTGGCACAGGGTCAATAAGATTAGGGAGGTAAACGCATGGCTCAAAGATTGGTGCGGGAAGAATGGATTTGAATTCATGGGACATTGGCACCAATATTGGGGAAGATGGGACCTGTTCTGACGGGATGGTCTTCGTCTGCATCGTGCTGGGACCGGAGTCCTGGTGAATCGTATAACTAGGACTGTAGATAGGGCTTTAAACTAAATTGTGGGGGGAGGGTTCAGGGGAATTACAAAATCAAAGGTAAAGGAGAGGGTACAAGTGCAGGTTAATGATGAGGACATTCAATTAGTTAAAGGAGTCGAGGGCTCAGGAGAGGTTAGTAACATTTCCAAACCATGTAATAGGACAGAGAATATAGAGGGTGGCAGGAATCTAACCTCAGGCGGAGTAAAAAAGGTGACAAGCACGAGCAGGGAGATGGTGTGGGGAAGAATAACCAGTCTGTGACAGGAAGGGACAGAGCGTGCATTCAAAGGAACGCATTAACAAATCGGATCCAGATAAGAAAAACTAACATAAAGACACTTTACCTGAACGCACGTAGCATTCGAAACAAAGTGAATGAGTTGACAGCACAAATCAGTACAAATGGGTATGATCTAGTGGCCATGACAGAAACGTGGTTGCAGGGTGACCGGGACTGGGAACTGAATAGCCAGGGGTATCAGACATTTCGGCAGGATAGACAGGAAGGAAAAGGAGGCGGGGTAGCTCTTAATTAAGGATAACATCAGGGCAGTAGTGAGAGACGATATAGGCTCTAAGGAGCAAAATGTGAAATCAATGCGGGTGGAGATAAGGAATAATAAGGGGAAAAAGTCACTGGTGGGTGTGGTCTATAGGCCCCCAAATAATAACTTTGAGGTGGGGCGGGCTATAAACAAACAAATAACAGATGTGTAAAAACGGAACAGCAATAATCATGGGGGATTTTAATCTCCATATTGATTGGTCAACTCAAGTCGGACGCAGTGGACAAGGGAGAGTTCTTAGAATCCTGTTGGGATAGTTTCCTCGAACAGTATGTTACAGAATCTACAAGAGAGCGAGCTATCTTGGATCTGGTCCTGTGTAATGAGACAGGTAAAATTAATGATCTCCTTGTGAGGGATCCTCTTGGAATGAGTGATCACAATATGGTCAAATTTCTAATACAGATGGAGGGTGAGAAAGTAGGGTCCCAAACCAGTGTCCTCTGCTTGAACAAAGCAGAGTACGATAGGATGAGGGCAGAGTTGGCTAATGTTGACTAGGAGCGCAGACTAGTTGGTGGGACAGTTGAGGAACAGTGGAGGATTTTTAAGGAGATTTTTCTCAGTACTCAGCAAAAATATATTCCAATGAAAAAGAAAGAATGTAAGAAAAGGGATAATCAGCCATGAATAACTAAAGGAATAAAAGAGAGTATTTAATTAAAAACCGATGCATACAGCGTGGCCAGAACTAATGGGGAACTAGAAGATTAGGAAAGCTTTAAAAAACTACAAAGAACTACTAAGAAAGCAATAAAGAAAGATAGATTATGAAAGTAAACAAACACAATATAAAAACTGATAGTAAAAGTTTTTACAAATATATAAATTGGAAAAGAGTTGAACCCTTAGAAGACGAGAAAGGGGAATTAATAATGGGAAACGAGGAAATGGCTGAGGCCTTAAACAAGTTTTTTGTGTCGGTCTTCACAGTGAAGGACACAAATAGCACACCAATAATTGATGGTCATGGGACTGTAGGGGGTGAGGACCTTAAAACAGTCACTATTACTAAAGAGGTAGTGTTGGGTAGGCTAATGGGACTAAAGGTAGACAAGTCCCCGGGCCCAGATGGAATGCATCCCAGGGTGCATAAGAACATAAGAAATAGGAGCAGGAGTAGGCCATCTAGCCCTTCGAGCCTGCCCCGCCATTCAATAAGATCATGGCTGATCTGTCGCTGCTCAACTTTCCCGCCCTCTCCCCATAACCCTTAATCCCCTCTCTTATCAAAAACCCATCAACCCGTGTCTTAAATATATTTAGCGAGGCAGCCTCCACCACTTCAACGGGCAGAGAATTCCAGAGATTCACCACCCTATGAGTGAAGAAGTTCCTCCTCAACTCCGTTCTAAACCGCCCCCCTTTTATCTTGAGGCTGTGCCCCCTAGTCCTACTGTCTTTTTTGAGCTGGAAGAGTCTCTCCACCTCTATCCTATCCATCCCATTCATCATCTTATACGTCTCAATGAGATCTCCCCTCATTCTTCTAAACTCTAACGAGTACAAGCCCAGTTTATTCAGCCTCTCCTCATAGCTCAACCCCCTCAACTCCGGTATCAGCCTAGTAAACCTCCTCTGCACTCCCTCCAAGGCCAAAAAAAACTGCAGAAGTAATAGCAGATGCGTTAGTTGTAATTTATTAAAATTCACTGGACTCTGGAGAGGTGCCAGCTGATTGGAAAACAGCTAACGTAATACCACTGTTTAAAAAGGGAGGTAGACAAAGGGCAGGTAACTACAGGCTGGTTAGCTTAATGTCCATAGTTGGGAAAATGCTGGAATTTATCATTAAGGAAGAAATAGCAGGACACCTGGAAACGAATGGTTTGATCAAGCAGACGCAGCATGGATTCATGAAGGGAAAGTCGTGTTTGATGGATTTACTGGATTTTTATGAAGATGTAATGAGTGCGGTTGACAGAGGGAGAACCGGTAGATGTGGTATTTTTAGATTTCCAGAAGGCATTCGATAAGGTGTCTCACAAAAGGTTGCTGCATAAGATAAAGGTACATGGAGTTGGGGGTAAAGTGTTAGCATGGATTGAGGATTGGCTATCTAACAGGAAGCAGAGAGTTGGAATAAATGGGTGCTTTTCTGGTTGTCAGTTGGTGACTAGTGGCGTGCCACAGGGATCGATGCTGGGGCCTCAACTGTTTACCACATACATAGACGATCTGGAGGAGGGGACCGAGTGTAGGGTGACAAAGTTTGCGGATGACACAAAGACGAATGGGAAAGCGAATTGCGTGGAGGACACAAAGTCTGCAGAGAGATTTGGATAGGCTAAGTGAGTGGGCAAGGATCTAGCAGATGGAATATAACGTTGGCAAGTGTGATGTTATCAACTTTGGAAGGAATAATAGTAGGAGGGATTATTATTTAAATGGTGAAAAATTACAACATGCTACTGTGCAGAGGGACCTGGGGGTCCTTGTGCAAGAATCACAGAAACTCAGTTTGCAGGTACAGCAGGTGATCAAGAAGGCAAATGGAATGTTGGCCTTTATCACGAGGGGGATAGAGTATAAAAGCAGGGAGGTCTTGCTGCAACTGTACAAGGCACTGGTGAGGCTGCACCTAGAGTACTGTGTACAATTTTGGTCCCCTTATTTAAGAAAGGATATATTGGCTTTGGAGAGAGTGCCGAGAAGGTCCACTAGGTTGATTCCGGGGATGAGGGGGTTATCTTATGAGGAGAGATTGAATAGACTGGGTCTGTACTCATTGGAATTTAGAAGGCTGAGGGGAGATCTTATAGAGACATATAAGATAATGAAGGGGCTAGACACGGTAGAAAAGGAGATTATTTCCACTTAGAATGGAAACAAGAACTAGAGGGCACAGCTTCAAAATAAGGGGGAGTCAATTTAGAACAGAGTTGAGAAGGAACTTCTTCTCCCAAAGGGTTGTGAATCTTTGGAATTCTCTGCCCATTGAAGCAGTGGAAGCTACCTCGTTAAATGTGTTTAAGTCACAGATAGATAGATTTTTGACCAATAAGGGAATTAAGGGTTATGGGGAGCTGGCGGGTAAGTGGAACTGAACCCACTATCAGATCAGCCATGATCTTATTGAATGGCGGAGCAGGCTTGAGGGGTTAGATGGCCTATTCCTGCTCCTATTTTTTGTGTTCTAATGTTCTTATGAAAGGATATGGACTCTAAGTGCACGTGGTTTAGTTTAGGCAGACATCATGATCAGCGCAGGCTTGGAGGGCCAAAAAGCCTGTTCCTGTGCTGTTCTTTGACTTTGAACTAGGTCACTGTTCCTTCACTTTTCCTGAATCAAAACCCTGGAACTCCCTGCTTACCATCACTGTGAGTGTACTTAGACCACAGACTGCAGTGGTTCAGGAAGGGCTCACCACCACCTGCCCAAGGGTAATTATGGATGAGTAACAAATGCTGACCTAACCAACAACACAAATGAAAAATAAAATTCCACTGTACACTCTACTTATAAAGGACCATAAGGAATAGAAACAAGAGTAGGCCATTTAGCCTCTTGAGCCTGTTCCGCAATTCAGTAGGATCATGGCTGATCCAACATTCCTCACATCCACTTTCCTGATGTTTTCCCACAACCCGTGATTTCCTTATCAAAAATATATCTCAGCCTTAAATATACACAAGGACTCTGTCCCCACAGCTTCCTGCGGCAAGGAGTACCAAAGACTCTCAAACCTAAGAAGAAATTCCTCCTGATCTCATTTATATTGGTGCCCCTCTATTCTGAGACTATAACCTCTGGTCCTAGATACTGTCCTGAGTGGAAATATCCCCTCACTATTTACCCCATCAAGCTCCTTAAGAATCCTTTATGATTCAATGAGATCACCACTCATTCATTTAAATTCCAATGAGTAGAATCCCACTCTATGTCTTTCAGAAGTTTTTAATTTGTTGAGGCCTAGTAGTGATTCCTGGGTCAACATGAAAATGGTTCACTTACCCTCTCTATTTCCCCATTAGTTACCCAATCCTCAGACCATGTTAATAATCACCCCTAACATGGGCTTTTATGCAGTAACCTTATTAAATGCCTTTTAGAAATCCAAATATCTAGTCGCCCTTATCTGTCCTGCTTGCTACATCTTCAAAGTATTCTTAATAAATTTGTCAAACATGATTTCTTTGACAAAATCATGTTGATTCTGATTGTTTTATGATTTTCTAAGTGTCCCACTATTCTTTCCTTAATAATGGATTCCAGTATTTTCCCAATCACAGATGTTAAACTTACTGGTCTATGGTTTCCTTTTTGTCTCCCTTCTTTCTTGAATAGAGGTGTTACATTCAGTTTTCCAACCCACTAAGACCTTTCCATGTATCCACGATCTGCACAGCCATTTATTTTAAGACCTTAGTGGGACATATTCAAACAGTAGACAGTGTTTACAGCACAAAAACAGATCATTTGGTTCAACTGGTCTATGCTGGTGCCTCATCTAACCCCAACAACATTTTGTTATACTGTGTTCTTAAATAAACACTTTGATAAAAGCTTCCTAGTGGATCAGTTGAATCATACCTGCAGTGAAACACCTGCTCACCAATGCCAAAATCAGATGTAAAACTGAGGGTCTCAGTTAAATTCTGGGGGTTTCTGTCCTGTGCCTTAACATTCTGGCCTTCACCTAAACCTTGGAAGCATTGTACATCATTTTTGAAAATTTGATTCAATCCAACTTCCAGTTAGCCACAGAAGGTGTACGCTTCTCAGACTAACTTTCTGAATGGAATATATTTTTGCCGAGAGTTATGAAATATCTCTAAATGTCTTCAACTGCTTCTCTACCATTTTACCTTTTAACCTTAATTCCACTTCAGCCAATTTTTGATTAGATAACAATCCAGAAGAAAATTGCAGACAGGATGGGCAAGATTTTCCATCCACGTTCTCCCCAAAATCAGAAAATCCCGCTCAAGATGATCGGACTTCTCCGTGATCCTTCACCCACCCGCACTGATTCCCATGGTGAATGGAACAGGA
The DNA here is from genome assembly GCF_965287045.1 of Carcharhinus amblyrhynchos. Taxonomy (NCBI): domain Eukaryota; kingdom Metazoa; phylum Chordata; class Chondrichthyes; order Carcharhiniformes; family Carcharhinidae; genus Carcharhinus; species Carcharhinus amblyrhynchos. The sequence continues at coordinate 140,022,622 of NC_137327.1, forward strand.
AAATTCACCCCAGAGTTAGTCTCAGCTCATTGTCAAACAGCTAACAGTATCACTGTTTGTGATTTTTATGAAATGACCTGGATGAGGAAGTGGAGGGATGGGTTGGTAAGTTTGCCAATGACACAAAGGTTGGAGGGATGTCAGAAGTTGCAGCATGACATAGATAGGATGCAAGACTGGGTGGAGAAGTGGCAGATGGACTTCAGCCCGGATAAGGGTGTGGTGGTTCATTTTGGCAGGTCAAATGGGATGAAGGAACATAATATTAAGGGTAAGACTCTTAGCAGTGTGGAAGATCAGAAGGATCTTGCAGTCCATGTTCATAGGACTCTCAAATGGGCTTCACAGGTAGAGGATGTGGTTAAGGCGGCGTATGGTGTACTGGCCTTCATCAATCGAGGAACTGAGTTTAGGAGTCAAGAGATAATGTTGCAGCTGTATAAGTCTCTGGTCAGACCCCACTTGGAGTACTGTGCTCAGTTCTGGTCGCCTCATTACAGAAAGGAGGTGGAAGCCATAGAAAGGGTGCAGAGGAGATTTACAAGGATGTTGCATGGATTGGGTGGCATGCCGTATGTTAATAGGTTGAGAGCTCAGTCTTTTCTCCTTGGAGAGACAAAGGATGAGAGGTGACCTGATAGAGATGTACAAGATGGAGAGGTATTGATCGGGTGGATTCTCAGAGGCTTCTTCCCAGGGCTGGAATGGTTGCTACGAGAGGACACAGGTTTAAGGTGCTGGGGAGTAGGTACAGAGGAGATGTCAGGGGTAAGTTTTTCACTCAGAGGGTGGTGGGTGAGTGGAATTGGCTGCTGTCGGTGGTGGTAGAGGCAGATTCGATAGGGTCTTTTAAGAGACTTCTGGATGAATAGATGGGACTTAGGTAAGCCTAGTAGGTAGAGATATGTTCGGCGCAACTTGTGGGCCGAAGGGCCTGTTTGTGCTGTAGTTTTTCTATGTTCTACTATTCAATCTTAAACATGTAACATCCACTGGAGCTAAAATTGTACTTATAAGCTCTGTTGTGGAGGAAGTACCTGTTTGCAAAGGGGATGCTAGTCTAACAATTCTCTTGTTCCCACTGCCCAATACCCAGCGAGACTACCTACACATCACATCACTGTACTGAGTGGGACTTAAATAACGGGGGGAGGTGTTCAAACTGAAACTCTTCACTTCATTTGCTCCAAAAGCAATTCAGATTCCCATCAGTGCCTGGTCACAGTCTCACTGCCATGACCTTTCCTTCAGCTATGGAAGAATCCCTTTAATGGCAGCCTTTTCACAAAGATCAACCCCAGAAACAGAATAAAGAATCACCATTCAAACCACCATAGTCAAAATTTCTGGAGTTTAGCACGATTATCATTACTTCAGCTTCCTTTACTGTTTCTCACTCGTTTAGCATTTGCCAACCCCAACAAATACTTCTGTCAAGAAAACATCATTCAGATAATAACTGCACAAAATGTAAATGACAAAAAGTGATGATAGATTCTTGCTTTATGTTTTACAGTACAAAAATAAAATACTTAAGCATGTTTATGATGGGTCCTTAAATCTAATTCACAGACAGTAATAAGTACACAAAGCACTAGATTATCTTCTACAGCAAGTGTGTTCAGGTTCAATCAATGCAATCTGACAGTCCATTGGTGTGTCACACACCTCATGCCTTGTACTTCTCCATTCCCTTTTCACTGATTACACAAATGTGCTGAAAGAGAAAACAAGTAGAAATGTCATCAGCACCAGGGAAACAATGTTCAAACCAGTCTACATCAATGATCATGGTTCAGATTTAATGTAATGTAGTCAAATGGAAATAACTTGTGGAAGTAAAATAAACCACAGGTTCCATGAATTATGAAATAAGCCCAACAAAATGTTACTACAATCAATATGGTGCAGTGCAAGGCAGAGAAAGTGATGATCAAACCGTACTGGGCTCTAACCAGATCACACTTTGAAACTGGATCAAGTTTTGGTCAGACCTACTTGGGCACTGAGTATGGTTCTGGTCACAGATACCAGGCAGAGATTTTTGTACTGTTGCAGAGCTGCAAGGAGACAAGACTGGTTCCCCATGTCAGAGTTATGGATAAAAATATCAGCTCAGAGGAAATTTTACAGATGTATCCAGTTCCAGCCAACACAAACTGAAAACAGAGCTAACTAAAGTCAACTGGGAAATTAGATTATGGGATAGGTCAATGGAGATGCAGTGGTTGACATAGAAACAGAAACTATAAGCAGGAGACAGCCATTTGGCCCTTTCAGCCTGCTCCACCACCCATTTTGATCATCGAGTTCAATATCCTGATCCCCCCTTTCTGCCCCATATCTCTCGATCCCTTTAGTCCCAAGAGCTCTCTCTAATTTCTTCTTGAAAACAGAAAACATTTTGGCCTCAACTACCTTCCACACATTCACTGCCCTCAGTGAAGAAATTTCTCCTCACCCCAGTTCAGAGTCTCAGAATCCTACAGTACAGAAGAGGCCCTTCAGCCCATCGAGTCTGCTCCAACACATGAAACGCCCTAACCTGCTCACCTAATCCCACTTGCCAGCACTTGGCCCATAGCCTTGAATGTTATAGTGTGGCAAATACTCAGATACTTTTCAAAGGATGTGAGGCAACCCACCTCCACCAACCTCTGGGTAAAAATTTTTTTCCCTCAAATACCCCTTAAACCTCTCACCCGTCACTTTAACTTGTGTCCCCTCGTAACTGACACTTTAACTAAGGGGAACAGCTGCTCCCTATCCACGTCCCTCAATCTTGAATACCTCAATCAGGTCGCCCCTCAGTCTTCTCCGCTCCAGAGAAAACAACCCAAGCCTCTCTTTATAATTTAAATGTTCCATCCTAGGCAGCATCCTGGTGAATCTCCTCTGCACCCTCCAGTGCATTCATGTCCTTTCTATAATGTGGTGACCACAACTGCGCACAGTATTCCAGCTGTGGCCTCACTGAAGTTCTATGCAACTCCAGAAGAACATAAGAAATAGGAGCAGTAGGCCATCTAGCCCCTCGAGCCTGCCCCACCATTCAACAAGATCATGGCTGATCTGAAGTGAATCAGTTCCACTTTCCCGCTTTCTCCCCGTAACCCTTAATTCCCCTGTCTATCAGAAATCTATCTACCCATGACTTAAATATATTTGACGAGGTAGCCTCCACCACTTCCACGGGCAGAGATTCACCACCCTTTGAGTGAAGAAGTTTCTCCTCAACTCTGTTCTAAACTGCCCACCACCCCCCCTTATTTCGAGGCTGTGCCCTCTAGTCCTGCTATCCTTTCTGAGCGGGAAGAATCTCTCTCCCTCTACACTATCTAGCCCCTTCATTATCTTGTAAGTCTCTATAACTCCATCATGACTTCTGCTTTTGTAATCTATACCCTGATTGATAAAGGCAAGTTTGCCATATGCCCTTTTCACCACCCTATTTACTTGCTTTCCACGTTCAGAAATCTTTGGGCCACTTCCTTAAATACTCTGGGATGCAGATTATCAGGACCAGGAGACTTATCCACCTTCAATCCCATCAATTTCCCCAAAACCATTTCTCTATTAATGCTGGTTTCCTTCAGCTCCTCACTAAAACATTTAAGGAGATATTTCAGAATACTCAGAATGAGAAAGAAAGACTCTAAGCTAAGGGAAGAAACACTTCATCCATAGCTAACTAAAGATAGTACCAAACTGAAAGAGAAAGCATAACTCTGAAAGATGAATGGTAGGTGAGAGGATTGAACAAAATATAAAGAATAGCAAAGAATGACAAAAAGATTAATAAGGAGCAAGAAATTAGAGTAGGAGGAAAAGCTAGCTAAAAATATAAAAACAAAGAGTTTCTACAGTTATTTAAAAAGGAAAATGGTAAGTGATCCTGTAGAGAGCGAGTCTGGGGAATTAATAACGGAAAATAGGGAAATGGCACACGAACTGAACAGATATTTTGGACTAGTCTTCACTACAGAGGATACAAATAACATCCCAGAAACAATTGTGAATTGGGTGAAAGGGGGGGGAGGAACTCAAAACAATCACCACAAAAGGGTAGTTAGAAAATTGTTATAATTAAAAGTTGACAAGTCTCCAGGACTTGGTAGACTTCATCTTAGAGTCTTAAAAGTAGTGGTTACTGAGATAGTAATGTATTGGTTTTAATTTTCCAAAATTACCTAGATTCACAAAAGGTCCCATCAGATTGGAAATCTGACTCCTCTATTCAAGGAAGGAAACAAAAAGCAGGAAACTACAGACAGTTAGTCTAACATCTGTCACAGGGAAACTGCTGGAATCTATTACAAAGGCAGTTATAGCAGGGCACTTAGAAAGTCTCAATAGAGTCGGAGTCATCATGGTTTTGCGAAAGGCAAATCATTTTTCACTTATTTATTCTTTGCGGAAGTAACCAGCAATGTGGATAAAGGGGATCCTGTGGATGGGTTGTAATTAGATCTTAGAAAGCATCTGACAAGATGCCGCATCAAAGATTGCGACATAAGAGTTCATCATGGGAGAGGTAACATATTAACTTGGATAGAGGATCGATTAACTAAAAGGAAGCTGAATGAAAAAGGTCCTGAGAGATAGAATTTATGACCGTTTGGAAAGATTCAGTTTAATCCGGGATAGTCAGCATGGTTTCGTGAGGGGTAAGTCCTGCCTCACAAATTTGATTGAATTCTTTGGGGATGTAACTAAGTGTGTAGACGAAGGTAGAGCAGTTGATGTCGTATACATGGATTTTAGTAAAGCGTTTGATAAGGTTCCCCATGGTAGGCTCATGAAGGTGAGGTGGTGTGGGATAGAGGGAAATTTGGCCAACTGGATAAGTAACTGGCTGTTTCATAGAAGACAGAGGGTAGTGGTTTGGAGGGTAGCTCCAATGAGGAAAGGTTGAGGGAGCTGGGGCTTTTCTCTTTGGAGCAGAGGAGGATGAGGCGTGACTTAGAGGTTTAAGATGATGAGAGGGATTGATATAGTGGACGTGCAGAGATTATTTCCTCGGGTGGATGTAGCTGTTACTAGGTGGCATAACTATAAGATTCATAGTGGGAGATATAGGAGGGATGTCCGAGGTAGATTCTTTACTCAGAGTGGTTGGGGTGTGGAATGCACCGCCTGCTGTGATAGTGAAGTCGGACACTTTAGGAACTTTCAAACGATTATTGGATAGGCACATGGAGCACACCAGAATGATAGGAAGGGGATAGCTTGATCTTGGGATTGGACATAGCTCGGCACAACATTGAGGGCCGAAAGGACTGTACTGTGCTGTAATGTTCTATTTTTTTGAATGGGGAGAATTTTTGGGTTGGCAAAATTTGATGATTAGTGTCTCATGGATCAGTGCTGGGATCTCAACTAATTATGATTTATAATAAGTTACGTGGATAAAAGGACCAAATGTATGGTTGCTAAATATGCTGATGACACAAAACAGTGGGCAAATACTCGGCAGATGAGGCACAGTGTGGGAAAAACGTGAACTTGTCCCCTTTGGCAGGAAGAATAGAAAAGTAACAAATTATTTAAATGGAGAGAGACTGCAGAACCCGGCAGTAGAGAGGTATCTGAGTGTCTTGGTACATGAAAGGCAAATAGAATGTTGTTGTTTATTACAAAGGGAAGGAATGTAGAAGTAGAATGTTTTGCTTGAGTTGCACAGAGTGTTGGTGAGACCACGTCTAGAGTAGTGTACAGTTTTGGTTTCCTAATTTAAGAAAAGACGAACAGTTCAGAGAAAGTTCGCTCAATTGATACCCAGGTTGCAGGATGAAGAAACATAGAACATAGAACATTACAGCGCAGAACAGGCCCTTCGGCCCACGATGTTGCGCCGACCAGTTACAAAAACAATGACCCACTAGCCTATACCAATCCCTTTTCGTCCATAAACCTATCCAGAGATCTCTTAAACGCCCCCAAACTAGACGCATTTACAACTGCAGCAGGCAGGGCATTCCAATCCCTCACCACCCGCTGGGTAAAGAACCTACCCCTGACATCCGTCCTGTAGCTACCCCCCCTTAATTTAAAGCCATGCCCCCTCGTGCTAGCTTTCTCCATCCGAGGAAAAAGGCTATCACTATCCACCCTATCTAAACCTCTAATCATCTTATATGTTTCAATAAGATCCCCTCTTAGCCGCCTTCTTTCCAACGAAAACAACCCTAGATCCCTCAGTCTCTCCTCATAGGACCTCCCCACCATACCAGGCAACATCCTAGTAAACCTCCTCTGCACCCTCTCCAACGCCATGGACAGGATGATCCTGTACCCATTGGAATTTAGTAGATTGAGAGGTGATCTTATTGAAATATAAGATCCTGAGGGGACTTGACAGGGTGGATGCTGAAAGGATGTTTCCCCTTGAGGGAGAATCTAGAATTAGGTGACAGTTTAAAAAGAAGTCTCTTGTTGAAGAGAGATGAGAAGATTTTGTCTGAGGGTTGTGAATTTTTGCAACTCTCTTCCTCAGAGAGCAGTAGAGGCAAGATTAATGAATAATTTTAAGGGTAGACAAGTTCTTAATTAACAAGGGAGTTAGAAATCATCAGGAGTAGTTGGAATGTAGAATTGAGGCCACAATCAGATCAGCCATGACCTTACTGAATGGCAAAGCAGACTCAAAGGATCAAATAACTACTCTTGCTCCTATTACATATGTTCGTAAACCTTTAGTACGTGAAGGTGGCAGAGAAGGTGCAGAAAAGATTTACGATAAAGGTTCCAGGAACTTCACTTATGTGGCTTGACTGGAGAAACTTTTTTTCCCATTAACGAAGGGAAAGCGAGGTGGAATCTGACCGAGGTCTTCAGAATCAGGAGGCATGGGGACAGAATAAATGAAAAAAATGTTTTGCATTAATAGTAAGGGGAGGAAGACACTGGTGGGTGTGGTCTATAGGCCCCCAAATAATAACTTGGAGGTGGGGTGGGCTATAAACAAGGAAATAATTGATGCATGCAGAAACAGAACGGTGATAATTATGGGGGATTTTAATCTGCATATTGATTGGCTGACCCAAGTCGGACGCGATGGTGTTGAGGAAGAGTTCTTGGAATCCTGTCGGGATAGTTTCCTTGAACAGTGTGTGACGGAACCCATGAGGGAGCGAGCTATCTTAGATCTGGTGTTGTGTAACGAGGCAGGTAGAATTAGGGATCTTGTTGTGAGGGATCCTCTTGGGACGAGTGATCATAGTATGGTTGAATTTTTGATGCAGATGGAGGATGAGAAAGTAGGGTCCCGAACCTGTGTCCTCTGTTTGAACAGAGGGGAGTATGAGAGGATGAGAGCGGAATTGGTGAATGTAGATTGGGGGTGCAGATTGGTTGGTAGGACAGCAGAGGAACAGTGGAGGATTTTTAAGGCGATCTTTTCCAGTGCTCAGCAGAAATATATTCCAATGGTAAAGAAGGACTGTAGGAGAAGGGATAAACAGCCATGGTTATCGAAGGAAATAAAGGAGAATACTAAATTAAAAGCTGATGCGTTCAGAGTGGCTAAAAATAGTGGGCGATTAGAAGATTGGGAAAGATTTAAAAATCAACAAACGACGACTAAGAAGGTGATAAAAAAGGAAAGATAGACTATGAAGCTAAACTAGCACTAGATATAAAAAATGACTGTAAAAGTTTTTACAAATATATAAAGAGGAGGAGACTGGCTAGAGTGAACATTGGACCCTTGGAGGATGAGAGGGGGGTTTTAGCAGTGGGCAATGAGGAAATGGCTGAGGCTTTAAATAAGTTTTTTGCCTCGGTCTTCACGGAGGAGGACACAAATAGTTTGCCGGATCTTAAAGATAGAAGGATGGTAGGAGTTGAGGGCCTGAATGCGATTACTATCACGAGAGGTAGTGCTTGATAGACAAATGGGACTGAAGGTGGACAAGTCCCCAGGACAGAATGGAATGCACCCCAGGGTTCTGAAAGAAATGGCAGAGATAGGAGACAGAGGGTGGTGGTGGATGGTAAATATTCATCATGGAGTGCAGTTACGAGTGGTGTGCCTCAGGGATCTGTTTTGGGGCCACTGTTGTTTGTAATTTTTATTAATGATCTGGATGAGGGTATAGTTGGGTGGATTAGTAAATTTGCTGATGACACCAAAGTTGGAGGTGTGGTAGATTGTGAGGAAGGGTGTCATAGTCTGCAGGGAGACTTAGATAGGTTGCAGAGCTGGGCCGAGAGGTGGCGGATGGAATTTAATGCGGAGAAGTGTGAGGTAATTCACTTTGGTAGGAGCAACAGATGTGTCGAGTACAGGGCTAACGGGAGGACTTTGAATAGTGTGGATGAACAGAGGGATCTAGGTGTGTGTGTACATAGATCCCTGAAAGTTGGGAATCAAGTAGATAAGGTTGTCAAGAAGGCGTACGGTGTCTTGGCGTTTATTGGTAGGGGGATTGAATTTAGGAGTCGCAGTGTAATGTTGCAACTGTACACTATTCTAGTGCGGCCGCACTTGGAGTACTGTGTGCAGTTCTGGTCCCCGCATTACAAGAAGGATGTGGAGGCGTTGGAGAGGGTGCAGAGGAGGTTTACTAGGATGTTGCCTGGTATGGTGGGGAGGTCCTATGAGGAGAGACTGAGGGATCTAGGGTTGTTTTCGTTGGAAAGAAGGCGGCTAAGAGGGGATCTTATTGAAACATATAAGATGATTAGAGGTTTAGATAGGGTGGATAGTGATAGCCTTTTTCCTCGGATGGAGAAAGCTAGCACGAGGGGGCATGGCTTTAAATTAAGGGGGGGTAGCTACAGGACGGATGTCAGGGGTAGGTTCTTTACCCAGCGGGTGGTGAGGGATTGGAATGCCCTGCCTGCTGCAGTTGTAAATGCGTCTAGTTTGGGGGCGTTTAAGAGATCTCTGGATAGGTTTATGGACGAAAAGGGATTGGTATAGGCTAGTGGGTCATTGTTTTTGTAACTGGTCGGCGCAACATCGTGGGCCGAAGGGCCTGTACTGCGCTGTAATGTTCTATGTTCTATGTTCTATGAGATGATAGCGGGTGCCTCAGTGATTATTTATCAAACTTCGCTGGATTCTGGAGAAGTGCCGGAAGATTGGAAAACGGCTGATGTTACGCCATTGTTTAAAAAAGGTAGCAGACAAAAGACAGGGAATTATAGGCCGGTTAGTTTAATGTCTGTAGTTGGAAAAATGCTAGAATCCGTCAAAGAAGAAATAGCGAGGCACCTAGGAAGGAATGGTTTGATCGAGCAGACGCAGCACGGATTCGTGAAGGGGAAGTCGTGTTTGACAAATTTATTGGATTTCTATGAGGATGTGACTAGTGCGGTAGACAGAGGGGGACCGGTGGATGTGGTGTTTCTCGATTTCCAGAAGGCGTTTGATAAGGTGCCCCACAAAAGGTTGCTACAGAAGGTTAGGGTGCGCGGAGTTGGGGGTAACGTGTTAGCGTGGATAGAGGATTGGCTGTCCATTAGGAAGCAGAGCTGGTATCAATGGGTGCTATTCTGGTTGGCGGTTGGTGACTAGTGGAGTGCCGCAGGGATCGGTGCTGGGGCCTCAGCTATTTACCATTTATATAGAGGATCTGGAGGAGGGGGCTGAGTGTAGGGTGATGAAATTTGCTGATGACACGAAGATGAGTGGAAAAGCAAATTGCGTGGAGGGTGTGGAAGGTCTGCAGAGGGATCTGGATAGGCTGAGCGAGTGGGCGAGGACCTGGCAGATGGAGTACAACGTTAGCAAGTGTGAGGTTATCCACTTTGGCAGGAATAATAGTAAGAGGGATTACTATTTAAAGGGCGAAAAGCTGCAGCATGCTACGGTGCAGAGGGACCTGGGGGTCCTTGTGCATGAGTCGCAAAAACCCAGCCTGCAGGTGCAGCAGGTGATCAAGAAGGCAAATGGAATGTTGGCCTTTATAGCGAGGGGGATTGAATATAAAAGCAGGGAGGTCTTGCTGCAACTGTACAGGGTACTGGTGAGGCTGCAACTGGAGTATTGTGCAGTTCTGGTCGCCACACTTGCACAAGGATATTTTGGCCTTGGAGGGAGTGCAGAGGAGGTTTACTAGGCTGATACCGGAGATGAGGGGGTTGGACTATGAAGAGAGACTGAATAGACTGGGTCTGTACTCGTTGGAGTTTAGAAGGCTGAGGGGGATCTTATACAGATGTATAAGATAATGAAGGGGATGGATAGGGTAGGGGTAGAGAGATACTTCCTGCTTAGAAAGGATAGCAGAACTAGAGGGCACAGCCTCAAGATAAAAGGGGGGTGTGGGGGGCAGGCAGTTTAGATCAGAGTTGAGGAGGAACTTCTTCACTCAAAGGGTGGTGAATCTCTGGAATTCTCTGCCCGTTGAAGTGGTGGAGGCTACCTCGCTGAATATATTTAAGTCACGGGTAGATAGGTTTCTGATAGACAAGGGAATTAAGGGTTATGGGGAGAAAGCGGGAAAGTGGAACTGATCCACTTCAGATCAGCCATGATCTTATTGAATGGCGGGGCAGGCTCGAAGGGCTAGATGGCCGACTCCTGCTCCTATTTATTATGTTCTTATTAGAAGGGTCAAGACAATGGACATCGATTTAAAGTGATTTGCAAAACCAACAATGGTGACATGAAGAAAAGCTTTATTAATAAAGTGACTGATTAGGATTTGGAATGCATTGCCTGAGAACGTGGTGGAGGTAAGTTCATCTACTTTGGAAGAGAATTGGATGACCGTCTTAAAAGATGTAAAATGCAGGGTTACGAGGGAAACAGATGGGAGTGGGATCAGTAGAGCGCCAGCATGCACAAAATGAACTGAATGATCTCCTTCTGTGCTGTAATCATTCTATGATTGTGAATATGCAGTCCCAAATTATAGATTGTGAAGTACTTACATTCAAGTCTCTAAAGTATTCATTATAATCGAGTGCATATCCAACTACAAACTTGTCAGGAACTTCAAAACCAACAACTGTAAATAAAATTCCTCGAGGTAAGTGACAGGCAATAAAAAGTTTAACAAGGCAACAGTGAAAATAGATTTGCAACAGCTCCCCAAAACTGTAAAGCCCACCCCATCAAAGCCTGAACTCCAGACTTTGGAGTGGACTTTGGATGAAGAACCCCAGCTCCTTACTTTAATTGCATTCCTTACCCTCTACAGTGATGGAACTACCAAAACATCAGGGATACATTTCACCAAGATTCAAGTAAACACATAGGAGAAAATTGAACCAAAACACTGGCCCCCTTAGTCGCGTTCCTTCTCATTAAGCCCAGGTTTGAATTTGAAGCATACATAGCAAACCCTGAAGTATATATAGATGATCTGGAGGAGGAGGCTGAGTGCAGGGTAACGAAATTTGCTGATGACACGAAGATGAGTGGAAAAGCAAATTGCGTGGAGGGTGTGGAAAGTCTGCAGAGGGATCTGGATAGGCTGAGCGAGTGGGCGAGGACCTGGCAGATGGAGTATAATGTTAGCAAGTGTGAGGTTATCCACTTTGGCAGAAATAATAGGAGGAGGGATTATTATTTCAAAAGCGAAAAGCTGCAGCATGCTACGGTGCAGAGGGACCTGGGGGTCCTTGTGCACGAATTGCAAAAACCTAGTCTGCAGGTGCAGCAGGTGATCAAGAAGGCAAATGGAATGTTGGCCTTTATAGCGAGGGGGATAGAATATAAAAGCAGGGAGGTCTTGCTGCAACTGTACAGGGTACTGGTGAGGCCGCAGCTAGAGTACTGTGCGCAGTTTTGGTCGCCGCATTTGCGAAAGGATATATTGACCTTGGAGGGAGTGCAGAGGAGGTTCACCAGGCTGATACCGGAGATGAGGGGGTTGGACTATGAGGCAAGATTGAATAGACTGGGTCTGTACTCGTTAGAGTTTAGAAGGCTGAGGGGGGTATCTTATAGAGATGTATAAGATAATGAAGGGGATGGATAGGGTAGGGGTAGAGAGATTCTTCCTGCTTAGAAAGGATAGCAGAACTAGAGGGCACAGCCTCGGCCGGGGGTGGGGGGGGCGGCAGTTTAGATCAGAGTTGAGGAGGAACTTCTTCACTCAAAGGGTGGTGAATCTCTGGAATTCTCTGCCCGTTGAAGTGGTGGAGGCTACCTCGCTAAATATATTTAAGTCACGGGTAGATAGGTTTTTGGTAGGCAAGGGAATTAAGGGTTATGGGGAGAAAGTGGGAAAGTGGAACTGATTCACTTCAGATCAGCCATGATCTTACTGAATGGCGGGGCAGGCTCGAAGGGCTAGATGGCCTACTCCTGCTCCTATTTCTTATGTTCTTATGAAGCATCAAAGGAAATTCAAAAGGTGCTTGGAAAATTCCAATGGCTAACTGGGGGTTTAGGCTGAGTGGGATATGACGGGAGTGAGGAGTGGTTCAAAAGGACTTTGTAAAACAACAAAATACAACTTAAATTCTGTTAATCAAAGAAAGGTGTCTTGTTAAAATGATCTGAATTAAAATTGGAGCACTCAGTGATAGCAGGAATTATGCCGATCCTTTGATCTTAATTTAAGACATCTGGGTTTCAACAGGAATTGTTTTGGCAACATGCCCTCAAACTTTTTATTCTGAGGTGTGCAAGTGAATATATTCAAGTATTTGGTCCTTTTCTTTCACAGTAACTTAAAAGGACCCAACTGGAGAGTAGCCGGAATGGGTGAGATTACTGCATGGCCAGCAATAAACACTGGTTTGAAGCCAATCGGAGGTTCACGGGAATCCTGATTTTAAATGCAATACTCACAGTCCGGTCGATAGCCCACACTTCGTGGAGTTCGTTTAACCAGCAGACTATAAAGAAGGAAGAGAGAATTAATGGAACAATAACTTGAAATATACTCCACTGCCCAGTGGAATTTCAAAGAATTTAAAAATTGAGCTAATGGCGGAACTCGGTGAGGAGAACGACAGGACTCAGCAGAGGCAGGAAAACCAGGAAAGGGGCAAAGAAGAGAGAATCCAATGGGAATACCAAGATGCCATTTACACCACTGGCATTTCCCTTTGAGATAGTCCACACCAATGATGTAATGGGGTTCCTGCCATGAAAGGTCAGGAACTCCATTACCTAACATTTAGATGCCATTAGCGTTTGACAAAGTCCCACCTAAGAGATTATCGTGCAAGATTAAAGTGCATTGGATTGGAGGAAGTGTATTGAGATGAGAGAAAACTGGTTGGTAGAGGGGAAACTAAGAGTAGGAATTAATGAGCCCTTTTCAAATTGGCAGGCAGTAACTAGTGGAGTGCCAGAGGGATTGGTGCTGGGGCCCCAGTTATTCACAATATGTGTTAATGATTTGTACGTGGGAACAAAATATAACATCTCAAAGTCTGCAGATGACACAAAGTTGGGTGGGAGGGTGAGCTGTGAGGAGGATGCAGAGATGCTTCAGTGTGATTTGGACAGTCCAGTGAGTGGGCAAATGCATAGTAGATGCAGTATAACGTGAATAAATGTAAGGTTGTTCACTTCGGAAGCAAAAACAAGGTAGCAGATTACTACCTGAATGGCTGTAAATTGGGAGAGGGGAGTGTGCAGCAGGACCTGGGTGTCCTTGTTCACCAATCACTGAAGGTAAGCATGCAGGTGCAGCAGGCGGTAAAGAAGGCAAATGGTATGTTGGCCTTCATTGCAAGAGGTTGAGTACAGGAACAGGGATGTATTGTTGCAATTATACAGGGCCTTGGTGAGGCCACACCTAGAGTATTGTGTGCAGTTTTGGTTCCCTTTCTGAGGAAGGACGTTCTTGCTCTTGAAGGAGTGCAGTGAAGGTCTACCAGGCTGATTCCAGGGATTGCGGGACTGATGTAGAAGGAGAGATTGACTAGGTCAGGATTGTTTTAGAGGTTCAGATGAATGAGGAGAGATCTTAGAGTCAAAATTCGAACAGGACTAGACAGGGTAGATGCAGGAAAGATCTGAGTCTCAGGATGCAGGGTAGATCATTTAGGACAGAGATGACGAGACAAGATTGGTGAGCCTGTGGAATTCATTACCACAGGATGTAGTTGATACCAAAACATTGAATATATTCATGAGGCAGCTGGATATAGCACTTAGAACAAACAGGATCAACGATCTTGGAGAGAAAGCAGAAATAGGCTACTGAGTTGGATGATCAGCCATAATCATAATGAATGGCAGAACAGGCTCAAAGGGCCAAACGGCCTCCTGCTCCTCTCTTCTATGTTTCCCACTCTTTCATTCTCCCAAGTAAAGAATTCCCTCCCCGCAGCCAACACCACAGGTCTGGACAAACTGGGACCTGGCAAAGAGAACTCATCAGGGACATATAGGTAACTACAGTCCCCGGGGGAGAGGAGAATCATTCCCGGGCATTGGTAGTTATCAGGGTCAGAGCGCACTGCCTTTTAACAGATTGGGGCATCAAAGGTGGTGGTGCAGCAGCTTCACTTACACATCCCAGATTTACTCTATCTACAAAAAAAAAATAAATGGCAGGGAAGGAAAAATTGGCTGGGCCGCCAGCCGCCCCCTCACTGCTTCTCCCCCTTCAGCTGCCGCACAGAAAATTCTGCCCAATGTTTGCAACTTGCACATTATTTTAAATGTAAGAACCATACAAGATTCCCATTTCATATAATTTTAAATCACTTTTTCCTCCATGCTCTTCCTGACCTGGAGAACGAACAGAAGAAAATCAATTGTAAAAAATCAAAGAAATGTTTAGATGGGCACTTGAAATTCCATAGCATTCAGGGCTACAGACTAAATTAAAATAGGTGTTTGATGACTGGCACAGACACAATGGGCCAAAGGGCCTCTTTCTGCAACTGTGCTCAGTTCTGTTCACCTCATTACAGGATGTGGAAGTCATTGAAAGGGTGCAGAGGAGATTTACAAGGACGTTGCCTGGATTGGGGAGCATGCCTTATGAAGATAGGTTGAGAGAGCTGAGTCTTTTCTCCCTGGAGAGACGAAGGATGAGAGGGGACCTGACAGAGGTTTATAAGATGTTGAGAGGTATAGATCAGATGGATTCTCAGAGGCTTTTTCCCAGGGCTGAAATGGTCACTACGAGAGGACACAGGTTTAAGGTGCTGGGGAGTAGGTACAGAGGAGATGTCAGGGGTAAGTTTTTCACTCAGAGGGTGGTGGTGAGTGAGTGGAATCGGCTGCCATCAGTGGTGGTGGAGGCAAATTCAATAGGGTCTTTTAAGAGACTTTTGGACGAGTACATGGGACTGAATAGGATTGAGGGTTATAGGTAAGCCTAGTAGATAGAGATATGATTGGCGCAACTTGTGGGCCAAAGGGCTTGTTTGTGCTGTAGTTTTTCTATGTTCTTAAAAACTTTGACTCTAAATTGCTGGAAACATCAGTACAGAGAATTGTCATTTCTGTGTAACTTTTGTGAAAAAAAATCAGTTGAATACAAATAGCTGAAGCAGAATCTTGGACCCGATCCTGGGACAGCAGGAAAAGCACCTCTGAAAATTAGGATGAGGAAGTGATAGGGGGAGATGCGGTGTGGTGGTAATTTCACTGGACTGGTAATCCAGAAGCCCAGGATAATGTGCTGTGGCATGGGTTCAAATCCCATCATGGCAGCAAATGGAATTTATATTCAATTGAATTGAAAGCTAGATTCAGTAATGATGACCATAAAACTATCATTGATTGTCATAAAAACATCTGGTTCACTAATGCCCTTAAGGGAAGGAAATCAGCCATCCTTAGCTGGTCTGCAGATCCACAGCAACGTGGTTGACTCTCATTTGCTTTCTGAAATGGCTGAGCAAGTCACTCAATTCAAGGGCAATTAGGAGATGGGCAACAAATTCTGACCTTGTTGGTGAACACCCACATCCTATTGAATAATAAAGGATGAAAAAAGATATGGTCAGTAAAGTTCCTGTTTCAGGAAGGCTGTAGCATCAGGACTCAGATGTGGGAGCAGGGTTCATGGGGCAGAGACTGAAATATATAAATTATGTAGGGCTAGGGATTCTGAAGCTGCCAGAGCTAACTCAGGGCCAGGAGGCATTTAGGCAATCTGTTGCCCACTACTTATATTGGTTAGCAGCTGACGCTGGATAGGTATCACACACAAAGCTTACCTCACCACTTTCACCATGTTGGGTTTGTATTCCTGCAACATGCTCAGCAAAGTCTGCATTGTTTTCCCTGTATCAATTATGTCCTGTGAACAAAGGAAGTTTGGCTCATGTATCTTCACAGAAAGCAGTGTGCCCAGCGCTTACCCCATGTCCAATGTGCCATGCTCCCCCAACTCCTGTGGCCAATGGCCTAAGCAACTAGGCACAACATAAAATTAGACACACTAAATTAGACACAGCTAAACAGCTTCTACAATATGTTCAAGGTTACCACAAGTCAAAAGGCAACAGGAAGCAGCGCAGACCTATCTTGCATATTGAACAGAAGTGCTTCACCTGAACAATGGGAGAATTGTTATGACCCAAAACCCATCAAGAGGTTCTGTCAAAAAAATAGAAAAAGACACTGGGATTTTCTGATCATGCTGGCCCCAAAACCAGAAAATTCCACCTGAGGTCAACGGCTCTTTGATTGGTTTGCTGCCCCCCACCCCACTCGCTACGATTCCCATAACTGGTGAGATGGTAAAATTCCCCCATTATGTTTATGTATTCTCTAGTTTTGGCCAGACTCCCCGATATCAACAATATTTTCAAAGGGGATATGTACATCCAGGACATCTAGGATGACATGGACTAACCTGACATGGATGCTGTGACCCCCACCCTGTGACGCCATTGGCTGAAAACCAGAGGACATTCCAGAAAGGCTCAGAGAAGGGGATAGAACAAAGAAAATTACAGCACAGGGACAGGCCCTTCGAACGTGCACAGACCATACTGCCCGACTTAACTAAAACCCCCCACCCTTCCAGGGACCATATCCCTCCATTCCCATCCTATTCATGCGTTTGTCAAGTTGCCCCTTAAAAGTCACTACTGTGTGTCTCTTAGACTCTTAGCAGGTAGGACTCTTAGCAGTGTTGAGGAGAAGGACCTTGGGGTCCAAGTCCATAGGACTCTTAAATTGGCCTCGCAGGTGGAGGATGTGGTCAAGAAGGCGTATGGTGTACTGGCCTTCATTAATCGAGGGATTGAGTTTAGGAGTCAGGAGATAATGCTGCAACTTTATAGGACCCTTGTCAGACCCCACTTGGAGTACTGTGCGCAGTGCTGGTCGCCTCACTACAGGAAGGATGTGGAAGCTATTGAGGGGGTGCAGAGGAGATTTACAAGGATGTTGCCTGGATTGGGAGGCATGCCTTATGAAGATAGGTTGAGGGAGCTCGGTCTCTTCTCCCTGGAGAGACGAAGGTTGAGGCGACCTGATAGAGGTTTATAAAATGTTGAGGGGAATAGATAGGGTAGATTCTCGGGGCTATTTCCCAGGGCTGAAATGGTCGCTACGAGAGGACACAGGTTTAAGGTGCTGGGAAGCAAGTACAGAGGAGATGTTAGGGGTAAGTTTTTCACTCAGAGGGTGGTGAGTGAGTGGAATCGGCTGCCGTCGGTGGTGGTAGACGCAAACTCGCTGGGGTCTTTTAAAAGACTTCTGGATGAGTACATGGGATTTAATGGGATTAGGAGTTATAGATAGTTCTATGGCCTGGTAGGTATGGATATGATCGGCGCAACCTGTGGGCCGAAGGGCCTGTTTATGCTGTAATGTTCTATGTATCCGCTTCCACGACCTCCCCCAGCAGCGATTTCCAGGCACCCCCTACCCTCTGTGTAAAAAAATCTGTCTCGTACATCTCCTTTAAAAAACTTGCCGCTCGCACCTTAAAGCTGTGCCCCCTAGTAACTGACTCTTCCACCCTGGGAAAAAGCTTCCGACTATCCACTCTGTCCATGCCTCTCAGTCTTGTAGACTTCTATCAGGTCTCTGCTCAACCTCCGTCGTTTCAGTGAGAACAAACCAAGTTTGTCCAACCTGTCCTCATAGCTAATGCCCTCCATAGCAGGCAACATCCTAGTAAATCTTTTCTGTAAATAAAAACAGACATTTGGAGACAACCCCCATGAAGACATGACTGGCAACCCGTGATGACAGATGAGGACGGACAAGGTCCACCTTCATACCAAGAGGATCCCAAGTTCACGCGTTGACGCAAACTCAATGAATTGAATCCAACAGCCCAGGCATGTTCACCAGAGAAGTTAGTATATGGGTTTTTCAGATAGCCTCCTAGTTTGGGAAAAGTGATCTTAATTTATCATGTAAGTGTTGGTTCTTTAATTTGCAAGCGTTTTAATGAAGTTTTAACCACAATCCTTTGTTTGTCGCATAGAGGAGACACATCTGGGTAAGCTTGGTAATTGGTCAAAATGTCCAAAAAGAATATTTCACAGGCAACACTCCCCAAGCACCAGCGCTCACACATGGACCTTCCATTCTTCTGCTATTTCTTTCTTATCTGCAGACTTAACCCATCCCCATGAACTTGAACTCACCTGAAACTTGCCGCTAGTTAGAATAGTGACAGCAAAGTACTGAATACCCATGCTTCAGACTTCTAAGGACCTCAACTCTAGAATTCCCTCCATAAGGCTCTTTCTCCTATAGAAAGGAAGCATCAAAACTACCTCCTTGACAAGCTTTCTGGCCACTTATTCTAACATCTCATGTATCTTACATCCATATTTGCTCCAATCCATTTCTGTAAAGTGCTTTTGCATACTATTCAATGTTAAAGGTGATTTACACACATACAAATATGTGACCTCTTATTTATGTCAAAGGTGTTATATAAGTGCAAGTTTTTGCTGTTGCATCAATGTACATATGGTAAAATAGGGCTGAATTAGTACAGTTTTGTCAAAACTGTGTCATGTCTTGTCTGCCCAATTTGTTAGAATTCTTTGAGAAGGTAACAAAGAAGTTAGACAAAGGAGGCATGGGCATGATTTATTTGTCTGCATAGCCACTCTGATCAATTTCTGGATAACAGTTTTCTCCAAGAGGAGAAAAAGTTTGCCAGATACAAGAGAGATCTCATGGTTAGACTATTTTGCCTCGTCGATGTGAAAGCCAGAACGGAATAGAGTTCAAAAAATGTATAATGTTAAAGCAAAAGGGAGCTGTTTGGGAAAGCTCTATAAATGAGTAGAAATGCCAGACCAAGTCGATTTGAACACACTGGAAATAATCAGCAGCGCAATTCGGAACAATACCATAAACTTAAAATTAAAAGGACTGACCTCAACGATTAATACATTCTGTCTCCCAGGAGTATGAGATGGGGAAGAAAAGGAAAAATATTTCAATGTTGAACATCTTATTGCATCACAACCACAATTATCACAGAAACTGGCTGTCCTCTGCTGCAAAAGCTTTACTGGCCAATTGCAGTGTTCAAATCATCATTTGCTAAATTCTAATTTGTCAGATTTATTATTGACATCCTCACAAATCCAACAAGTGAGGCTACATTCCCTATTTTTTTTAAAACGGGAAGTATAAATCACTGTCTAGGACAGCATTTATTGCCCATCGCTAATTGCCTTTGAAAAGGAGCTGGTGAGCTGCCTTCTTGAACCATGCAGTCCTTAAGGTTTAGGGATAACTACAATGCTGTCAGGGAGGGAGGTCCAGAATTTACACCCAGTGGCAGTGAAGGAACGGTGACATATTTCCAAGTCAGGATGGTGAGTAACTTTGAAGGAAACCTCCAGGTGGCAATGTTCTCAAATCTCTGCTGCCCTTGCCCTTCTAAATGGTAGTGGTTGCGGGTTTGGAAGGTGTTTCCTAAGGAACCTTGGTGAGCTCCTGCAGTGCATCTTGTAGATGATACACATGGCTGTGTGTCAGAGGGACTGAATATTTGTGGAAGGGGGTCACTTTGCCCTGGCTGGTGTTAAACGTTTTGAGTGTTATTGGAGCTGCACTCACCCAGGCAAGTGGAGAGTATCCCATTACACCCCTGACTTGTATCTTGTAGATGATGGACAGGCTTTGGGGAGTCAGGAGAGTTACTTGCTGCAGAATTCCCAGCCTCCAATCTGTTCTTGTAGCCACAGTATTTATATGGCTAGTCACAGTTCAGTTTCTGGTCAATGGTAACCCCGCAGGATGTTGATAGGTGGGGATTCAGCAGTGCCATCGAACATCAAGGGGTGGTGGTCAGATTCTCTCTTGTTGGAGATGGTCATTTCCTAGCACTTGTGTGGTGTGAATGTTACTGGCCACTTGTCAGCCCATTAGAAAGCAACTTGTTAAAATAAAAATTTAATCTGTACAGGCTATTGTATCTAAATACCAAGAAAAGCAGCAAACTACACCCCTGTCTGCACTTTGCTTGCCCCCTCTCTGGCACAGCACTGTTGCACCATCCTCCAGATTTGCTGATCTGTTTTCGCTGGAATGAGTATTACTGATATTGTCACACCTTTCCAGTTAAGGTCGAGAGGTCGTCTCCTCCAATCACCTTGATCTCACCTGTTGACTGATCATTCTGCAATTTAAAAACAAATCGATTTTATCTTGCCTTCAATTCAGAGACTGCAGTTTAAAACAATTGACCAAAAGCACAGATCAGAATCTAGCTCAGTAATAACCAATTGGTTTGGTCAGACAATAATCGTAATTTAAAATCCTGCCTCACTTCAGCTATAACAACATTTTTTAAAAAAAATCAATTGAATCTCAATTGATCAGAATCAAGCCAGGTTCAAGTTACAGGTAAGATAGAGTCCGTCACATCTGGTGCACAACAGGAGTGTGAGACGCGGTCGAAGGGGTTGTGGAAAAGAGAGAAAGGTGAGATGCAATGTTCCCAGCAATAACCAATAACTCAGATTGTGGCAGAAAGCTTTCATTTTCAATGTGCCTTCCAAAACTTCAGAACTCTCCAAAGCACCTCACAATCAGTGAAATATTTTGAAGTTGTCACTGTTATGGTGCAGGAAGAATAATCACCAGTTTGTGGACAGCAAGTGTTGATTTTATGAATTAACATCCAGTGTATTCGGGTGTGGGAATGGCATGGGGGAGCAGAGAGAGATTAACAATACAAGTCTGCTCCTCAGCCAATAGGCAGCCATTAACAGATCCAGGCAGCAGGTGACTGACAGTCTGTCCCTGGAGGGACAGCACGTGTTATCCATTGGAACGCACGAGGGCTTCCCTGAAGGGTGGGTGCTGCAAGTCTGCAGTGCATTATCAATCCAGAAACATTAGAATTTGATTCATTGTGCCCCTTTATGAGGCTGTTAACTCGTTCACTTGTTAATTACATTTTTCCACAACCCCTTATTGACACTAGCTGGCAGTGGAGGCTATGGGGTTAGGAGCCAACTGGCTGTCATACGTGTAAAAGCAACGTCCCACACAAAAAAACAAATGAATATTTCGAACATTGAACTAAAATTATGCTGAAATTACCAATCTTTAAAAAAAATGATTAGTGAAAGATTTTCAACATTAATCAAGCTATTGGGAGGAGTAGGCAGATTGACTCTGTTACACACTGAGTCTCCCTGACTCAGTTGGTGGCCCAGGTAGCAGACAGACCTCATCTTTTTCAGCAAAGCATCAGAATGGGATCAAAATGCTCTCACAGTTGATGACAATTAAACTACACTGAGCATTAAACAAAATCTGGTCACAAAACCTCTATGAACGTATGATAGCTAAATTTGCTGATGACACCAAGATAGGTGGAAAGTATGTTGTCAAGAGGAGTAGAGCATCTGTAAGGGAATGTAGACAGGTTAAATGAGCAGGCAAAAATTTGGCAGATGTAGAATAACGTGGATAAATGTGAATTTGTTCATTTTGGCAGAAATGCCCGTTGAAGTGGTGGAGGCTACCTCGCTAAATATATTTAAGTCACCGGTAGATAGGTTTTTGACAGACAAGGGAATTAAGGGTTATGGGGAGAAAGTGGGAAAGTGGAACTGATCCACTTCAGATCAGCCATGATCTTATTGAACGGGGGAGCAGGCTTGAAGGGCTAAATGGCCTACTCCTGCTCCTATTTCTGATGTTCTGGCTGGGTGTCATACTTTTTAATTCCTGTCAAATGGCATGGGACGTTTCATTACTTTGAAGGTGCTATACAAGTTGCTGTTACTCTGCAACAGTCTTCCAATATTACTTCATCAGCATCCCCCAAGTCTCAATAAGGGCAAGATCAGCAAAGTCACAGGAAGACCTTCACCTTCAAATCATACACCTTACTAACCTGGAACAAGATGATAGATTGGCCATTTTCAGGTCCAAAGGCAATCTCCAATTATCCTGGAAGGAATCTGCAACAGGAGGAGCTAGCTGCTTCACGCTGTTACCATGCAGTATCAACTCGAGTGGTATTCACCACCAACAGGATACTGCCATAGAGTCAAAGAGACGTTCTACCTTCCACACAACGAGTAATGTGATATATCAATGTCAGTGTCAATGTCATAGCCATGTAGGCCACAGAGTCCTTCCACTGGTGGATTATAGCAAATAACATCCCTTTAACTATTCAGAATAGGCAGAGTACTGACTGTACTCAATCACACAATACGTAATGTGATTTTGAAATTAAACAGCACTTGTTGAACAATCCCAACTATCAATTTAGGATTATCATTTGGGCTCATAATGGAGATCATCTATGCGTGCCTAGAAACTACATATATTCATACGCAAGGTCCCATCCTTTGCAGACAAAAGGAACTTGTCCAGACATTACACCTTTTTTGAATTAAAAACATGAGGATAATAGTTCTCTGATGTATTTGCTGTGACAACACCTTGAGCAATCAAACTTGCTAACTAATCAGCATCCTTTTTCTCATGCATTATAAATTATTGTTCTCTTTGAAATTTGGAATTCTTGCATCTGTCCTGATGAGTACAAGACAAAAAACTTCAACAGCATATCTAATTTTTTCAGCGACACGCTAGTCCTGTACCATCTAGTAAGGATTCAATACTTAGTCTAAAATCCTTACACAGTAACTCTTCAAGCGGATGAAGTCTACCGTCATTGGAATTGACTGGTCACTGTTCCGATTCAATGCTTTAATGTAGTCTAAAAGGTCAGCAAAAAACTTATAGCCACCCTTGAGTACACAGAGGGCAACAATGTGATGATTTCCCATGGCTTTCATTATATCCCTTGCCAAACGTTCAGTCCTGTGGATAGAGAAAGAGATTTTCATTCACATCTTTCTGAAATGGTCTAAAACTAGTTCATGAAAAATCAGCACAAAAAATTTGAATCAGCTGATTTGCTTCCTTGGGCAAATTCTCCCAACTTATTCCCTAACATTTCACACGTACAAATGAATGGTTCATCTCAATTGTGTGGGACCAACACTAATCATTAATTTATACAAAATAGGTGGCTTGCCTATTCTTTTCTTCCTTCCCTTACTGTTCGTATTCTTTCTCTCTCTCTTATCCATGAAAGAGATTACTTTGTGGGCCCTTAGAAAATCTCTGGATGCTGAAGAGTTTGCAGAGCTAGGAGCTCCAAACCAAGTCATGAACAAAACTAAAGTCTGTATAAAATCAACTTCTAATTGATCCTTTTCTAGTGAATGATTTCAAAGCAGGAAGTGTTGGAAAGAAAGAAATGAGCAAATAGAAGATACGGTTTTGCACTTAACGTTCCAAAATGGTTAAGGCACAGAAAGCGCTCTGTTTGTGCCAGCTCTTTGCAAAAGCAGTTCACCCAACACCTTTCCCAGGGGATGCTTTCCTGGAGTGTGCAGAGAATGCTGAAAGTCTGCAAAGGGATATAGTCTAAGTAAGTGGGCGAGGGTCTGGCAGATAAAGTACAATGTTGGTAAACGTGAGGTTATCCATTTTGATAATAATAACAGCAAAATGAACTATTATTTAAATGGTAAAAAAAATTGCAGCATGCTGCTGTGCAGAGGGACCTGGGTGTTCTTGGGCAGGAATCTCAAGGAGTCGGTTTGCAGGTGCAACAGATAATTAAGGAGCAAATGGAATTTTGTCCTTCATTGCCAGAGGGATGGAGTTTAAAAACAGTGAGGTTATGTTGCAGCTGTATAAGGTGCTGGTGAGGCCACACCTGGAGTACTGTGTACGGTTTTGGTCTCTTTACTTGAGGAAGGATATACTGGCACTGAAGGAGTGCAGAGGAGATTCATTAGGTTGATTCTGGAGTTGAGGGTTGGCTTATGGGGACAACTGAGTAGACTGGGACTACATTCAGAAGAATGAGGGGAGATCTTATAGAAAGATATTATGAAGGGAACAGATAAGATAGAAGCAGGGAAGTTGTTTCCACTGGTGGGTGAAACTAGAACTAAGGGGCATAGCCTCAAAATAAGAGGGAGCAAATTTAGGACTGAGTTGAAGTGGAACATCTTCATACAAAGGGTTGTGAATCTGTGGAATTCCCTGCCCAGTGAAGCAGTTGAGGCTCCCTCACTGAATGTTTTTAAGGCAAGGATAGATAACTTTTTGAACAGTGAAGGAATTAAGGGTTATGGTGAGCGGGTGGGTAAGTGGAGCTGAGTCCACGAAAAGATCAGCCATGATCTTATTGAGTAGTGGAGCAGGCTCGAGGGGCCAGAAGGCCTACTCCTGTTCCTAATTCTTGTGTTTTTACGTTCCCCTCTCTATGAACAGTATGCCTTGTCTTTATAGCGCACAAGAAACAATACTTTTCGCTATATGTTAATACATGCGACAATAATAAATCAAATTAAAGTAGGCTTACATAGAACATAACAGCGCAGTACAGGCCCTTCGGCCCTCGATGTTGCGCCGACCAGTGGAACCAATCTAATGACCCTCTAACCTAAACTATTCCAATGTTATCCATATGCCTATCCACTGACCATTTGAATGCCCTTAAAGTTGGCGAGTCCACAACTGCTGCAGGCAGGGCATTCCACGCCCGTACTACCCTGAGTAAAGAACCTACCTCTGACATCCGTCCTATAATTACCACCCCTTAATTTAAAGCTATGTCCCCTCGTGTTAGCCATCACCATCCGAGGAAAAAGGCTCTCACTGTCCACCCTATCTAACCCTCTGATCATCTTGTATGCCTCAATTAGGCCACCTCTTAACCTTCTCTCTAATGAAAATAACCTCAAGTCCCTCAGCCTTTCCTCATAAGACCTTCCCACCATACCAGGCAACATCCTGGTAAACCTCCTCTGCACCCTTTCCAATGCCTCCGCATCTTTCTTATAATGCGGCGACCAGAACTGTACGCAATACTCCAAGTGCGGCCACACCAGAGTTTTGTACAGTTGTAACATGATCTCACGGCTCCGAAATTCAATCCCTCCACCAATAAAAGCTAACACACCGTACGCCTTCTTAACAACCTTATCAACCTGGGTGCCAACTTTCAGGGAGCTATGCACATGGACCCCGAGATCTCTCTGCTTGTCGACACTACCAAGAGTCCTTCCATTAGCCCTACATTCTGTACTTCTGTTACTCTTTCCAAAGTGAATCACCTCACACTTTTCCGCATTAAACTCCATTTGCCACCTCTCAGCCCAGCTCTGCAGTTTATCTATGTCCCTCTGCAAACTGTAACATCCATCCTCACCGTCTACAACTCCTCCGACTTTGGTGTCGTCAGCAAATTTACTAACCCATCCTACACCCTCATCTAGGTCATTTATAAAAATGACAAACAGCAGTGGCCCCAAAACAGATCCTTGAGGTACACCACTTGTAATTGAACTCCAGCTTGAGTATTTCCCATCAACCACCCTCTATCTTCTATCAGCTAGCCAATTCCTGATCCAAACTGCTAAATCACCCTCAATCCCATGCATCTGCATTTTCTGCAGTAGCCTACCATGGGGAACCTTATCAAACGCTTTGCTAAAATCCATATACACCACATCAACTGCCTTACCCTTATCCACCTCTTTGGTCACCTTTTCAAAAAAACTCACTAAGGTTTATGAGGCACAACCTACCCTTCACAAAACCATGTTGACTATCCCTAATCAATTTATTTCTCTCTAGATGATTATAAATCCTATTCCTTATAATTCTTTCCAAAACTTTGCCCACAACAGAAGTAAGGCTCACCTGTCTATAATTCCCAGGATGGTCTCTACTCCCCTTCTTGAACAAGGGGACAAGATTTGCTATCCTCCAGTCTTCTGGCACTATACCTGTAGCCAATGACAACATGAAGATCAAAGCCAAAGGCTCTGCAATCTCCTCCCTAGCCTCCAAGAGAGTCCGAGGGTAAATCATATCCAGCCCAGGGAACTTATCTATTTTAATACTGTCAAGAATTGCTAACACCTCCTCCTTATGTATCTCAATCCCGTCTAGTCTAAAAGCCTGTATCTCAGTATTCTCCTTGACTACATTGACTTTTTCCTGCGTGAATACTGACGAAAAATTCATTTAGTGCCTCTCCTATCTCTTCAGGCTCCACGCACAACTTCCCACTACTGTCTCTGACTGGCCCTAACTAATCTTTTATTCCTGACATACTTATAGAAAGCTTTAGGGTTCTCCTTGATCCTATCCACCAAAGTCTTCTCATGTCCTCTTCTAGCTTGTCTTAACACTCTCTTTCGCTTCTTCCTGGCTAATTTGTAACTCTCCAGTGCCCTAACTGGGCCTTCATGTCTCATTTTTACACAAGCCACCTTCTTCCTCTTCACCAGAGATTCAACTTCTCTAGTACACCATGGTTCCCTCAATCGACCACTTCCTCCCTGCCTGACAGGTGCATATACATATATACAAAATATATTACATACATACATACACACACACATATATATTACATTCACACTGGGATGAAGTTACTGTGAAAATCCCCTACTCATGACTGTCTAGCGCCTGTTCGGGTACACAGACGGAGAATTTGGCATGGCCAATCCACCTAATCTGCAAATCTTGGGAGTGTGGGAGGAAACCGGAGCACACAGGAAACCCACGCAGACACAGGGAGAATGTGCAAACTCAACAGAGACAGTGTGTTGAATAGAAATGACACAAAGATGAGCGGAAAAGCAAATTGTGCGGAGGGTGTGGAAAGTCTGAAAAGGGATCTGGATAGGCTGAGCGAGTGGGCGAGGACCTGGCAGATGGAGTACAATGTTAGCAAATGTGAGGTTATCCACTTTGGCAGGAATAATAGTAGGAGGGATTACTATTTAAAGGGCGAAAAGCTGCAGCATGCTACGGTGCAGAGGGACCTGGGGGTCCTTGTGCCTGAGTCGCAAAAACCCAGTCTGCAGGTGCAGCAGGTGATCAAGAAGGCAAATGGGATGCTGGCCTTTATAGCGAGGGGGATAGAATATAAAAGCAGGGAGGTCTTGCTGCAACCGTACAGGGCACTGGTGAGGCCGCAGCTGGAGTACTGTGTGCAGTTTTGGTCGCCGCACTTGCACAAGGATATTTTGGCCTTGGAGGGAGTGCAGAGGTGGTTCACTAGGCTGATACCGGAGATGAAGGGGTTGGACTATGAAGAGAGACTGAACAGACTGGGTCGGTACTTGGAGTTTAGAAGGATGAGGGGGGATCTTATAGAGACGTATAAGATAATGAAAGGGATGGATAGGGTAGAGGTAGAGAGATTCTTCCCGCTCAGAAAGGACAGCAGGACTAGAGAGCAAAGCCTCAAGATAAGTGGGGGGGGCAGTTTAGAACAGAGTTGAGGAGGAACTTCTTCACTCAAAGGGTGGTGAATCTCTGGAATTCTCTGCCCGTTGAAGTGGTGGAGGCTGCCTCGCTAAATATATTTAAGTCACGGGTAGACAGGTTTTTGACAGACAAGGGAATAAAGGGTTATGGGGAGAAAGCGGGAAAGTGGCTGATCTGAAATGGATCAGTTCCATGATCTTATTGAATGGCGGGGTAGGCTCGAAGGGCTAGTTGGCCTATTCCTGCTCCTATTTCCTATGTTTAGTGATCCAAACCTGGGTCCCTGGTGCTGTGAGACATCAGTGCTAACCATGCCATCCCATTTCTATAAATCTTTTCTGAATTGTCTCTAATGCCTTCATATCCTTTCTAAATTTGGTGTGCTCGATTAAACACAGCCCTGCAGTTGAGGCCGAGCTGGTGTCTTATGAAGTGTTATCATATTTTCCCAGCTTTTGTACTTGTGCCCAGGATCTTGTATGCATACATTTTCTCAACCTCCCCTGCTACCTTCAATGTTTTGTCCACATGTACCTGCAGATCTGTCTGCTTCTGCACCCTCTGTTAGAACTGCATCCTGTATTTTACATCATCTCTCTTTGCTCAGGTCCTTTAATCATCTTACACACTTCAATAATCTTAATCTTTTACACTCAATGAACACAGGAATGTAGAAATTAGGAGCAAAAGTCAGCAAATTCAGCCTACTGAGCCTGCTCCATCATTCAATCAGATTATAGCTGATCTCTCCTTGGTCTCAAATCCACCCTCCACCTGTTCCCCATATCCCCTTTTCCCTTTTTTTTAAAATAAGAAATATATCTATCTCCTTCTTGAAACCATTTAACACTTCAGACTCCACCACGCTATGGGGCAGTGAGTTCCACAAATCCACCACCCTCTGCGAGAGGTAGTTCGTCCTCATCTCAGGTTTAAATCTATCGTCTCTCAACCTATACCCATGACCTCATGTTCAAAATTCCCCCTCAAGAGGAAACATTTGGCCTACATTTACTTTATCAATCCCCTTAAAAATTCTGTATGCCTCAATCAGATCCCCCCTCATTCTTCTAAACTCCAGCGAGTACAGGCCCAAACTGTTTAATCTCTCCTCATACATCAACTCTTTCATCCCCGGAATCAATCTGGGTGAACTCTCTGAACTGCCTCCAATGCCACCACATTCTTCCTCATTTAAGGAGATCAAAACTGGACACACTACTCCAGGTGTGGTCCCACCAACACCCTATACAATTGCAGTAACACTTCTCTACTTTTATACTCCAGTCCCTTTGCAATAAATGCCAACATCCCATTTGCCTTTTTTACTACATGCTGCATCTGCAGTTAGGACATCCATCATTATGAAGTGCTTCAAAAGGCCAGTCATGGCACAAATCAATTCCAGCCTCCTGGACTACCTGGATCACTACAGTTTGCCTATCGCTACAACAGGCCTACAGCAGACACTATCTCCCTGGCCCTGCACTCAATGCTGGAACACCTAGATAACAAGGACACCTATGTCAGACTCCTATTTATTGACTACAGCTCAGCCTTCAACAGTATATTCTCACGAAATTCATCTTCAAACTCCGTGGCCTGGGTCTCGGCACCTCCCTTTGCGACTGGATCCTGAACTTCCTAACTCACAGACCACAATCAGTAAAGATCGTCAACAACACCTCCTCCACGATCATCCTCAATACCGCTGCCTCACAAGGCTGTGTTCTCAGCCCTCTACCACACCCCTTATACACCTATGACTGTGCAGGCAAATTCCCCTCCAACTTGATTTTCAAGTTTGCTGACGACACCACCGTAGCGGGACAGATCTCAAACAATGATGAGACAGTGTACAGGAATGAGATATAGAATCTGATGAACTGGTGCGGCAACAATAATCTCTTCCTCAATGTCTACAAAATGAAAAAGATTGTCATCAACTTCAGGAAGCCTAGAGGAGAACATGCCCCTGTCTACATCAACGGGGAATGAAGTTGAAAGAGTTCAGAGCTTCAGGTTTTTAGGTGTCCAGATCACCAACTTGTCCTGGTCCCCCCATGCCAACACTATAGTGAAGAAAGTCCATCAACACCTCTACTTTCTCAGGAGACTAAGAAAATTTGGCATGTCAGCTACAACTTTCAACAACTTTTATAGATGCACCATAGAAAGCATTCTTTCAGGTTGTATCACAGCTCATGCTCTGCCCAAGACCACAAGAAACTACAAAAGGTCGTGAATATAGTCCAATCCATCACGCAACCCAGCCTCCCATCCGTTGACTCTGTCTACACTTCCCACTGCCTCAGCAAAGCGGCTAGCACAATTAAGGACCCCACGCATCCCGGATATTCTCTCTTCCACCTTCTTCCTTCAGGAAAAAGATATAAAAGTCTGAGGTCACGTACCAATCATCTCAAGAACAGCTTCCTGCTGCCATCAGATTTTTGAATGGACTTGCCTTGAATTAAGTTGATCTTTCTCTACACCCTAGCTATGACTGTAACACTACATTCTGCGCTCTCGTTTCCTTCTCTAGGAATGGTATGCTTTGTCTGTATAGCATGCAAGAAACAATACTTCTCATTGTATGTTAATACATGTGACAATAATAAATCGACATAGAACACTACAGCACAAACAGGTCCTTTGACCCACAAGTTGCGCCGATCACATCTATACCTACCAAGCCATAGAACTATCTGTAACTTCCAATGCCATTAGATCCCATGTACTCATCCAGAAGTCTTTTAAAAGACCCCAGCAAGTTCAGCAATCAAATTAAAATAAAAACTATATCCAGGGACAGGATGATTAGAGAAGGTTGAGAAGACCCCAGTGCATTTTCCTGGCACCACTTTTTTTTCTGATGTCACTTACTGTAGTTATTAAGTGATAATATACAGCAAACATGAGGTCAGGAAAGAGCTTGAATGAACCACTGTACAGAAGATGGAACGCATTGCTCGGGAAGGTGGTGGGGGCAGCTACGATAGGAGGGCCGAAGGGTCTGTTCTTTGTATTCATATTGCAGCAGTAAAATGTGAGACCTAAACAGATACACTGGATTGTGTCATGTGATGTCTCATTAAAGACTCGATCCTACATTGCTAGAACATGTCTATACTCTGATGTTTAATGCAAGAATTTAATTTGGTAAAAGAAAGTAGTTACAATTAGCTAATTAGACAATTAGCTTTGCAGTCAGTAATTCTGCTCCAAGGTTGTGCATCAGTAGTTTGTCTGTACCTTCACAAAAGTGTTCTGTTAGTGTTAGAAGGCAGTGAGGCTTATCACAAAGCCATCCCAGAGTAGCTAAATGCTGTGAATCACTTTTCAGCTCTCCATAATGGCATTTAACAATTCCAAAGTTACAGGGTTAAGTGCTAGTGTATGAGAGGCCACCAACCTGTCCATGATTAAACCATGAGGAATATATACTCTCTCCAGATCATTAGAGTAATGTTTAGGGATGCAAAATAAGTCAAGGTCATAGCCTTGCTCTTCATCAGTGATCTGTAAAACAGAATAACAAAATTATTCCATTATCCTGCTGAACACTCACCAGCTCAACTCTACAGTACAAAGTTTCAATTCTTCTGAAGCAGTTTGGCGATGAAGATTAACAGCTCCTTTTCCTGTGTGCCAGCCCATTGAGCTCAACGACCTCCTCCAAAACCAATGCTGCAGTTTCCAGGAGCTAAATGGTCTCTTGCTATTCCTGTTGGTGTGAGCTTGTCCTTGTAACTCTGCAGGAAACTCAAGGTTGATTTCTGTCTCCTTGTTGGCACAAACAGTGGAGAAAGGAACAGGCTGACAAGAACTATCTGCCAAAAATGTTAGAGCCTGATGTGCCAAGGTTAGAGGTTGCAATCATGTTAAGGTACAAATCAGGCTTGTGATGGAATACTCTCCATTTGCTTGGCTGAATCCATTGTAACATTCAAAAGGGTAAAGCTACCTTCAGTACAATGAGAGAGACTGCTCATAGTAAACTAGGCAATTCTGCTAATGATTAAAACCAGAAAAAGGGACGTGTTCAAAATAATTTTAATGTGATGTAGAACCTACTTACACTCCTAAGAGGCTGGGATTCTGCTTGTTTTAAAAAGGAAACAACGTAAAACTGAAAAGAAAAGCTTGCAGAAACGCAAAAGAAAATCTCAGATCCTGCTGAATAGGAAAGTTACAATGGAAAAGAAGTTTATTTAAAGTTTATTTATGAGTCACAAGTAGGCTCACATTAACGCTGCAATGAAATTGCTGTGAAAATCTCCTAGTTGCCACACTCTGGCGCCTCGGGTAAAATCATAGAATTCCTACAGTGCATAAAGAGGCCATTTGGCCCATCAAGTCTGCATCACCACAATCCAACCCAGGACGTACCTCCACATCCCTACATATTCACTCACTAATCCCTCTAACCTACGCATCTCAGGACACTAAGGGGCAATATTAGCATGGCCAATCAACCTATGCCACACATCTTTGGACGGTGGGAGAAAACCGGAGCGCCCGAAGGAAACCCACACAGACACGAGGAGAATGTACAAACTCCACACAGACAGTGACCCAAGCCAGGAATCAAACCCAGGTTACTGGGGCTGTGAAGCAGCTGTGCTACCCGCTCTGCTACCATGCCAAGGGACCTAACCAGCATGCCTTTCTGATTGTGGGAGGAAACCGGAGCATCCGGAGGAAACCCACACAGACACAGGGAGAACACACAAACTCCACAGACTGACCGAAGCCGGGAATTGAACTCGGGTCCCTGGCAGCAGTACAGTACTAACCACTGTGCCACCGACAAAACAGAGTGCAAGAGCTACAACAAGGAGTATGAAAAGAAACTTGCATATCAAAATCATATAAAAACGTTTCAGTTACATTGGGGAATAAAGTGGCCAGGAAAAACATAGGTCCCATGAACACAGGTTCTTGAGAAGGTGAGAGGGCATGGGATCCAAGGGCCTTTGGCCTTGTGGATCCAGAACTGGCTTGCCTGCAGAAGGCAGAGAGTGGTTGTGGATGGGGCTTTTTCTGAATGGAGGTCAGTCACCAGCGGAGTGCCTCAAGGATCTGTTCTGGGACCCTTGTTGTTTGTCATTTTCATAAATGACCTGGATGAGGAAGTGGAGGGATGGGTAAGTAAGTTCGCTGATGACACGAAGGTCGGTGGTGTTGTGGATGATCTGGAAGGATGGCAAAAGTTGCAGCAGGACATAGATAGGATGCAGGACTGGGCAGAGAAGTGGCAGATGGACTTCAACGCGGATAAATGTGTAGTCGTCCATTTTGGCAGAACCAACGGGATGAACGAGTACACTATCAAGGGCAGAAGTCTGAGTAGTGTTGAGGAGCAGAAGGATCTTGGGGTCCGGGTCCACAGGACTCTTAAATCGGCCTCGCAGGTGGAGGAGGTGGTCAAGAAGGCGTATGGTGTACTGGCCTTCATTAATCGAGGGATTGAGTTTAGGAGTCGGGAGGTAATGCTGGAACTTTATAAGACCCTTGTCAGGCCTCATTTGGAGTATTGTGCGCAGTTCTGGTCGCCTCACTATAGGAAAGATGTAGAAGCTATTGAAAGGGTGCAGAGGAGATTTACAAGGATGTTGCCTGGACTGGGAGGCATGCCTTATGAAGTTAGGTTGAGGGAGCTGGGACTCTTTTCCCTGGAGAGACGAAGGTTGAGAGGCGACCTGATAGAAGTTTACAAAATGTTGAGAGGAATAGATAGGGTGGACTCTCAGAGGCTATTTCCCCGGTTTGAAATGGTCGCTACGAGAGGACACAGATTTAAGGTGCGGGGAGGGAGGTTCAGAAGTGATGTTAGGGGTAAGTTTTTCACTCAGAGGGTGGTGAGTGAATGGAATCGGCTGCCGTCAGTGGTGGTGGAGGCGAACTCGCTGGGGTCTTTTAAAAGACTTCTGGATGAGTATATGGGGTTTAATGAGATTGAGGGTTATAGATAGGTCTGTAGGTTGGTAGGTGATGTGATCGGCGCAACTTGTGGGCCGAAGGGCCTGTTTGTGCTGTAGTGTTCTATGTTCTAAAACCGATTGTCAAAAAAAGGGAATAGTAAAGATGCTAAACAATTGTCTTGCATCAGTACTCAGTGGAACATAGAACATAGAACATTACAGCGCAGAACAGGCCCTTCGGCCCACGATGTTGCGCCGACCAGCTTTTTAAAAAAAAACACTAACCCACTAATCTAAACCAATCCCATTTCGTCCATAAACCTATCTACAGATCTCTTAAACGCTCCCAAACTAGGCGCATTTACAACTGCAGCTGGCAGGGCATTCCAGTCCCTTACCACCCTCTGGGTAAAGAACCTACCCCTGACATCAGTCCTATAACTACCCCCCCTTAATTTAAAGCCGTGCCCCCTCGTGCTAGCTTTCTCCATCCTAGGAAAAAGGCTATCACTATCCACCCTGTCTAAACCTCTAATCATCTTATATGTTTCAATAAGGTCCCCTCTTAGCCGCCTTGTTTCCAGCGAAAACAACCCCAAATCTCTCAGTCTCTCCTCATAGGATCTCCCCTCCATACCAGGCAACATCCTGGTAAACCTCCTCTGCACCCTCTCCAAAGCCTCCACATCCTTCCTGCAATGTGGGGACCAGAACTGCACACAATACTCCAAGTGCGGCCGCACCAGAGTTGTGTACAGTTGCATCATGACGCTGCGACTCCTAAATTCAATCCCCCTACCAATAAACGCCAAGACACCATATGCCTTCTTAACAACCTTATCTACTTGATTCCCAACTTTCAGGGATCTATGTACACATACACCTAGATCCCTCTGCTCCTCCACACTATTCAAAGTCCTCCCGTTAGCCCTATACTCAACACATCTGTTATTCCTGGAGGAGGATGTCAGCATGCTTCACATCCCAAATAAACTGATAATGAATTAAAAACAGGGACCCAACAAGAATATGATTCTAATAATGTATGCTAAATAACAGTAAAGAAAAAATAATGGCACTAAAGAGTCCAAAAAGACTTGGGCATTGCAGGCATGCAGATCTATAAATGTTAACAAATGTTAACATAACCAAAAGGTTAATGGAATGTTGGCCTTTATATCAAGAGGTCTAGATTTCCAAAGGGGTAGAAGTCATGAAGTTGAGTAACACAAAGCACAAGATAGACCAGACCTAGAGTGTGGCACAGGATTTTCCAGACATTATGCAAATTCTTCTTATTCAAAGGTCAATGAGAACATTTTGGAAAGATAAGCTTTTGCAAAAGAACAAACTAAATTTCAGAAAAAGTTGAGGTTTAAAAAGAGAGAAAAGTTACAGAAAAATGTAAAACAATGTCTTAGCAATAAAGCGTTGATTAAATGACCAGACAGTTAGAGGTATGTGGGTGGGACAGCGTGAGTGTATGTGTTGCTGTGTGGCCATAAGAGAGAGAAAACAGAGTGGAGAGCTGTGACAAGTGGTGTTCCTCAAAGATCAGTGCTGGGACCTTTGCTGTTTATAATATATATAAATGATTTGGAGAAAAATATAACTGGTTTGATTAATAAGTTTACAAACAGCACAAAGATTGGTGAATTTGTAGACAGTTTTGAGGACAGTCTGAGGATGCAACAGGCTATAGATCAGTTGGAGATTTGGGCAGAGAAATGAGAGACGGCGTTTAATCTGGACAAGTATGAGGTACTGCATTTTGGAAAATCTAATGAAGATAGGAAATATACAGTAAGAGTATTGATAGGCAGAGGGATCTGGGAATACAGGTACACAAGTCACTGAAAGCAGCCAGGCAGGTGGAGAAGGTAGTCAAGAAGGCACACGGCGTGCTTGCCTTCATCTGCCGGGGTACTGAGTTTAAAAATTGAGGGGGGGTGAAGTGGGGGGGGGGGGGAAGCCCCAGAGTCTCACCCCCATTCCCCCCACCCCCCCCATCACCAATTCAGTCTTTACAATGTTTCACTTTCAAACAGTCATGGCTCGCGGGCGGGGCCCGGGGACAGCGGGGTGGGGGAGGGACTGCTCCAGCTGCGGCACAGCCGCGCGGGGCTGATCCAGATGTGGAGCCGGTGCTCGGGCCCGGGGCACACACCATGGGCCGCGGCTCCCACTCAGCTTCAAAGCCGATCCCCCCCAAATCCCGGAGCCGGATGTCACTGTCGCCGGGCTCGGTGCCCCCGGTGTCGGCGCCCCGCTCTAACCGGGCTCGCTGCCCCCGGTGTCGGCGCCCCGCTCTAACCGGGCTCGGTGCCCCCGGTGTCGGCGCCCCGCTCTACCCGGGCTCGGTGCCCCCGGTGTCGGCGCCCCGCTCTACCCGGGCTCGGTGCCCCTGGTGTCGGCGCCCCGCTCTACCCGGGCTCGGTGTCCGGTACTCACCACCACGCACGCGGACGTCGCCATGCTGTATTCGCCCAGCGACCAGT
The DNA here is from genome assembly GCF_965287045.1 of Carcharhinus amblyrhynchos. Taxonomy (NCBI): domain Eukaryota; kingdom Metazoa; phylum Chordata; class Chondrichthyes; order Carcharhiniformes; family Carcharhinidae; genus Carcharhinus; species Carcharhinus amblyrhynchos. The sequence continues at coordinate 140,058,690 of NC_137327.1, forward strand.
TGCCAACCCTCCCGTCAGCTTCCGTCTCTTCTAACCATTCAGCGCACCACTTTCCAACCAGCCAATAGAGTGACTGTCTTACGGTAAATTAGCGCGAGCGGCCCCACCCTCTTCCAACAGCCCTGCCCCTTCTGGGAGCCCCGCCCCACCCCACCAACAGGTGTCAGTAGCCCCACCCTCTTCCAACAGCCCCGCCCCTTCTGGGAGCCCCGCCCCACCAACAGGTGTCAGTAGCCCCACCCTCTTCCAACAGCCCCGCCCCCGGCCATAAATGTCATGGGCCCCAACCCTTCCAGCAGCCCAGCCCCTCTCCCCATCCCCCAACCCAGTCCCTACCCTCTACCCACCCCTTAGCCCCACCGCAGCCCCCACCACTCACACCGACCCCCCACCTGACCCTGATCTACCCCTCTTCCCCACCCCTTGCACTGACCCTCTTCCATGAAAATCTGGATCTCTTTCAGGGAAATGGCGTTAATCCAGAAAATCATTGGCTGCTGAGTCTCATATCGGCGGTTGGGAAATTATCGGAGAGGATTCTTAGGGTAACGCACATTTGGAAAAGCATGGCTAATTATGGATAGTTAGTATGGCTTTGTACTGGTTAGCTCATGTCTTACTAACTCGACTCATTTTTTTTCCAGGATGTGACAAAGGTGATCAATGAGGGTGGGGCATTGAATATGAGAAATAGGAGCAGGAGTCGGCCATCTCGCCCTTCGAGCCTGCCCCGCCATTCAATAAGGTCGTGGCTGATCTGATAGTGGATCAGTTCCACTTTCCCGCTTTCTCCCCATAACCCTTAATTCCCCTGTCTGTCAAAAACCTATCTACCCGTGTCTTAAATATATTCAACGAGGTAGCCTCCGCCATTTCAATGGGCAGTGATTGTCATCTATATGGATTTCAACAAGGCTTTCAACAAGGTCCCTCATGGACCAGAAAATTAAGATGCATAGGATCCATGGTGACTTGGCTGCTTGGATTCAGAATTGGCTTGACCATAGAAGTCAGAGAATAGCACGATATAATGTCTTGAGATGGATAGAAAGCTGGTTAGCAGATAGGAAGTAAGGAGTTGGCATAAATGGGTCTTTTTTTGATAGGCAGTCAGTGACTCTGTATTAGGGTTCTGCAGGGATCTGTGCTAGACCCCAACAGTTCACATTATATATTAACATAACATAAGAACATAAGAAATAGGAGCAGGAGTAGGCCATCTAGCCCTTCGAGCCTGCCCCGCCATTCAATAAGATCATGGCTGATCTGTTGCTGCTCAGTTCCACTTTCCCGCCCTCTCCCCATAACCCTTAATCCCCTCTCTTATCAAAAACCCATCAACCCGCGTCTTAAAAATATTTAGCGAGGCAGCCTCCACCACTTCAACGGGCAGAGAATTCCAGAGATTCACCACCCTTTGAGTGAAGAAGTTCCTCCTCAACTCCGTTCTAAACCGCCCCCCTTTTATCTTGAGGCTGTGCCCCCTAGTCCTACTGTCTTTTTTGAGCGGGAAGAGTCTCTCCACCTCTATCCTATCCATCCCATTCATCATCTTATACGTCTCAATGAGATCTCCCCTCATTCTTCTAAACTCTAACGAGTACAAGCCCAGTTTATTCAGCATCTCCTCATAGCTCAACCCCCTCAACTCCGGTATCAGCCTAGTAAACCTCCTCTGCACTCCCTCCAAGGCCAAAATATCTTTGCGCAGGTGCGGCGCCCAAAACTGCACACAGTACTCCAGCTGCGGCCTCACCAATGCCCTATACAGCTGCAACAAGACCTCCCTACTTTTATATTCAATCCCCCTCGCTATGAAGGCCAGCATCCCATTCACCTTCCTGACCACCTGCTGCACCTGCAGGCTGGGTTTTTGCGACTCATGCACAAGGACCCCAAGGTCCCTCTGCACCGTCGCCTGCTGTAGTTTTTCGCCCCGTAAGTAATAGTCCTTCCTACCATTCTTCCTACCAAAGTGGACCACCTCACACTTGCCAACATTAAATTCCATTTGCCATTTCCTGGCCCATTCGCCCATATTAATGATTTGGAAGAGGGAACTAAATATATTATCTCCAGATGATACAAAGTGAGTGGGAGGGTGAGCAGAGATGCTTCAGCATTATTTGGACAGGGTAATGATTTGTGTGGGCATCTGCATGGTAAATGCAGTATAATATGGATAAATGTCAGGTTATTCACTTCGGTAGCAATAATAGGAAGACAGATTATCACTTGAATGGGTGTAAATTGAGAAAGGTAGATACACAACAACATCTTGGGTGTCCTCGTGCATCAGTTGCTGAAAGTAAGCACGCAGGTATAGCAGGCAGGAAAGAAGGCAAATGGTATGTTGGCCTTGCCAGCAAGAGGAATTGAATATTGGGATAGGGATGTTTTACTGCAATTGTACAGGGCATTGGTAAGGCCCCACCTGGAGTATTGTGTACAGTTTTGGTGTCCTTATCTGAGGAAGGATGTCCTTGCTATAGAGGGCACAGCGAATGTTTACCAGGCTGATTCCTCAGGTGGCAGGTCTGTCACACGAGGAGAGACTAAGTCGGTTAGGATTATACTCACTGAATTTAGAAGAATAAGGGGAATCTCATTGAAACTTATAAAATTCTAACAAGAAAAGGCAGGGTCAATAAAGGAAGGATGTTGACGAGTAAATATTTTAGAACTGAGGTGAGGAGAAATTTCTTCACCGGCAGGGTGGTGAATGTGTGAAATTCACTACCTCTGAAAACAGTTAAGGCTTTCTTTCAAGGAGAAATTAGATATAACTCTTGGGGCTAAAGAGAGCAAGGAATATGGGAGGAAGGGGGAGGATATTTGATGATCAGCCATGATCAAAATGAATGGTGGAGCAGACTTGAAGGGCTGAATGGCCTCCTTCTGCTTTTATTTTCTATGCATGTTTCTCTATAATTGGTCCCTGTGCTTGTATATGCTTCAAAAAGTTGGATAATCTGGAGCAGCCAGCTCTAAGTTCTGGAGAAGATCTCCTCATGATAACATCCTCCAATTCAGTGACAAGAAAAACAGTCTAACTGCAGTATCCTCTTGCAAGGCAACTTGCCAAGCATTGAGGCACCAATTACTAGAAACCAGATGTCCTGGCATGGGAAAGGTGGGAGGGAACATGTCTTTCTGTGCCTAATGCCAAATTCCCAAAGCAATTGCTCTACTCAGTAGCAGCAGGAAACTCCTGGAAAGATAACAAATGCCTTAGGGAGGTCCTCAAATCTTTCCTGGAGAGATCAAACGTCTCCATTGTCTCATGGGAGACCATGCTTGTGACAGACCCAAATGGAGATGGCTCATTCAGGAAACCAACAAACACATCAATAAACTTCCTTGGAAACATGCAGAGATGCAATTGAGCCATTGGAGACAGTGGAATAGCTTCCAAACTGCTAATCTACCTGTCCATTTGAGAACCATCTGTCCTGTATGTGGAAGAGTGTGCAGATCATATCTTGGACTTAGCAGCCATCTCAGAACCAAATGACCTTAAGAACATAAGAAAGAGGAGCAGGAGTCGGCCATCTAGCCCTTCGAGCCTGCTCCGCCATTCAATAAGATCATGGCTGATCTGAAGTGGATCAGTTCCACTTTCCCGCTTTCTCCCCATAACCCTTTATTCCCTTGTCTGTCAAAAATCTATCTACCCGCGTCTTTAATATATTAGCGAGGTAGCCTCCACCACTTCAACAGGCAGAGAATTCCAGAGATTCACCACCCTTTGAGTGAAGAAATTCCTCCTCAACTCCGTTCTAAACTGCCCCCCCTTATCTTGAGGCTGTGCCCTCTAGTCCTGCTACCCTTTCTAAGCGGGAAGAATCTCCCTACCTCTACCCTATCCATCCTTTTCATTATCTTATACGTCTCTATAAGATCCCCCCTCATCCTTCTAAACTCCAACGAGTACAGACCCAGTCTATTCAGTCTCTCTTCATAGTCCAACCCCCTCATCTCCGGTATCAGCCTAGTGAACCTCCTCTGCACTCCCTCCAAGGCCAAAATATCCTTGCGCAAGTGCGGCGACCAAAACTGCACACAGTACTCCAGCTGTGGCCTCACCTGTGCCCTGTACAGTTGCAGCAAGACCTCCCTGCTTTTATATTCTATCCCCCTCGCTATAAAGGCCAACATTCCATTCACCTTCTTGACCACCTGCTGCACCTGCAGACTGGGTTTTTGCGACTCATGCACAAGGATCCCCAGGTCCCTCTGCACCGTAGCATGCTGCAGCTTTTCGCCCTTTAAATAGTAATCCCTCTTACTATTTGCCAAAGTGGATAACCTCACACTTGCTAACATTGTACTCCATCTGCCAGGTCCTCGCCCACTTGCTCAGCCTATCCCGATCCCTCTGCAGACTTTCCACACCCTCCATGCAATTTGCTTTTCCACTCATCTTTGTGTCATCAGCAAATTTCGTCACCCTACACTCAGCCCCCTCCTCCAGATCATCTATATAAATGGTAAATAGCTGAGGCCCCAGCACCGATCCCTGTAGTACTCCACTTGTCACCAACTGCCAATCGGAATAGCACCCGTTGATACCAACTCTCTGCTTCCTATTAGACAGCCAATCCTCTATCCACGCTAACACCTTACCCCCAACTCCGTGCACCCTAACCTTCTGTAGCAACCTTTTATGAGGCACCTTATCAAATGCCTTTTGAAAATCTAAAAACACCACATCCACCGGTTCCCCTCTGTCTACCGCACTAGTCACATCCTCATAGAAATCCAATAAATTCGTCAAACACGACTTCCCCTTAATGAATCCGTGCTGCGTCTGCTCGATCAAACCATTCTTTTCTAGGTGCCTCGCTATTTCTTCTTTGATGACAGATTCAAGCATTTTTCCAACTACAGACGTTAAACTAACCGGCCTATAATTCCCTGCCTTTTGTCTGCTACCTTTTTCAAACAGCGGCGTAACATTAGCTGTTTTCCAATCTTCCGGCACTTCTCCAGAATCCAGCAAATTTTGATAAATAATCACTAAGGCATCCACTATCACCTCTGCCATTTCCTTCAGAACCCTGGGATGCATTCCATTCTGTCCAGGGGACTTGTCCACCTTCAGTCCCATTAGTCTATCAAGCACTACCTCTCTAGTGACAGTTATCGCATTCAGGCCCTCAACTCCTACCACCCTTCCATCTTTAATATCCGGCAAACTATTCGTGTGCTCCTCCGTGAAGACCGAGGCAAAAAACTTATTCAAGGCCTCAGCCATTTCCTCGTCTCCCACCACTAAATCCCCCCTCTCATCCTCTAAGGGTCCAACATTCAAGGGTCTAAATGAAGCAGAGTGGAAACAAGTCCTCCTCAATCTTGAAGTACTGCCTAAGAAGGAGATGGAATTAAGATAAAGATTGCCATGATCTCATTAAATGGCAGAATAGACTTGAACAGCTTTCAACTATACTGAGTGCTTTGAGATGTCTGCAAACCTCTAATCATGGCTTGTTGAACATCTCCAATTTATCCCCTCATTCCTTTAAGATGCAGCTTAAAACATCTTGCACTTTACATCTGACTCTCGCTGTTTTTGTCAGATAACAGTCGTATGGAGTTTCTTGGAAGATTTTATCATATGAAGGGTGCTTCATAAGAATCATAGGAATTAGGAGCAGAAAAAGGCCATTCAATGCCTTCATAAGAACATAAGAAATAGGAGCAGGAGTAGGCCATCTAGCCCTTCGAGCCTGCCCCGCCATTCAATAAGATCATGGCTGATCTGTCGTGGCTCAGTTCCACTTTCCCGCCCTCTCCCCATAACCCTTAATCCCCTCTCTTATCAAAAACCCATCAACCCGCGTCTTAAAAATATTTAGCGAGGCAGCCTCCACCACTTCAACGGGCAGAGAATTCCAGAGATTCACCACCCTTTGAGTGAAGAAGTTCCTCCTCAACTCCTTTCTAAACCGCCCCCCCTTTATCTTGAGGCTGTGCCCCCTAGTCCTACTGTCCTTTCTGAGCGGGAAGAGTCTCTCTACCTCTATCCTATCCATCCCATTCATCATCTTATACGTCTCAATGAGATCTCCCCTCATTCTTCTAAACTCTAACGAGTACAAGCCTAGTTTATTCAGCATCTCCTCATAGCTCAACCCCCTCAACTCCGGTATCAACCTAGTAAACCTCCTCTGCACTCCCTCCAAGGCCAAAATATCTTTGCGCAGGTGCGGCGACCAAAACTGCACACAGTACTCCAGCTGCGGCCTCACCAATGCCCTATACAGCTGCAGCAAGACCTCCCTACTTTTATATTCAATCCCCCTCGCTATGAAGGCCAGCATCCCATTCACCTTCCTGACCACCTGCTGCACCTGCAAGCTGGGTTTTTGCGACTCACGCACAAGGACCCCGAGGTCCCTCTGCACCATCGCCTGCTGCAGTTTTTCGCCACGTAAGTAATAGTCCTTCCTACCATTATTCCTACCAAAGTGGACCACCTCACATTTGCCAACATTAAATTCCATTTGCCATTTCCTGGCCCATTCGCCCAGCCTATCTAGATCCTTCTGCAGACTCTCCACACCCTCTGCGCAATTTGCCGTTCCCCCAATCTTGGCGTCATCAGCAAATTTCGACACCCTACACTCGGTTCCCTCCTCCAGATCATCTATATAAATGGTAAAAAGCTGAGGCCCCAGCACCGACCCCTGGGGCAATCCACTAGTCACCATCCGCCAATCCGAATAGCACCCGTTGACCCCCACCCTCTGCCTCCTATTTGACAACCAATCCTCTATCCACGATAACACCCTACCCCCAACTCCATGTCCGTTGACCTTCTGCAATAACCTCTTGTGAGGTACTTTGTCAAACGCCTTCTGAAAATCTAGAAAGACCACATCCACTGGCTCTCCTCTATCCACTGCCCTAGACACATCCTCATAGAACTCCAGTAAATTTGTCAGACGCGACTTCCCTTTAATGAAACCATGCTGCGTCTGCCCTATCAAGCAATTCCCTTCAAGATGCCTCGCAATTTCCTCCTTAATGACAGATTCTAACATTTTACCTACCACAGACGTTAAACTAACCGGCTTATAATTCCCCGCCTTTTGCCTGGCACCCTTCTTAAACAACGGTGTAACATTAGCCGTTTTCCAATCATCCGGCACTTCCCCGGAATCCAGCGACGTCTGGAAAATAACCACCAAGGCATCCACTATAACCTCCGCCATTTCTTTCAGAACCCTCGGATGCATTCCATCCGGTCCTGGGGACTTGTCCACAATCAGCCCCTCCAGTCTGTCGAGCACCGCCTCTCTAGTAACAGTAATGTCATTAAGACCCTCCTGTCCTACCACCTTTCCATCGCTAACACCCGGCAAATTATTCACGTCCTCCTCCGTGAAGACAGAAACAAAAAAGTTATTCAATACCTTAGCCATATCCCCATCCCCTACCACTAGGTCCCCTTTCTCATCCTCTAAAGGACCAATGTTCACCCTAGCCAGCCTCTTCCTTTTTATATATTTATAAAAACTCTTGCTATCCTTTTTTATATTAAGCGCTAGCCCAGCTTCATAGTTTCTCCTACCCTTCTTTATCAACTTCTTTGTCAACCTTTGTTGACATTTAAACCTCTCCCAATCCTCTTCTCACCCACTGCTCTTAGCTACTCTAAATTCCTCCGCTTTTAATTTAACACTTTCCTTCACCTCCTTCGTTATCCACGGCTTATTACCTCTCCTCCTACTATCCTTTTTGACCATCGGAATAAATTTCCGCTGAGCACCAAGAAAGATCTCCTTAAAGATCCTCCACTGCTCCTCAGCAGACCCTCCCTCCAACGCGCTCCCCCAGTCCACATTCGCCAATTCTTCTCTCATCCTACCGTACTCCCCTCTATTCAGCCAGCTCCAAAATTTAACATGACCAATATTGATCTCATCTCGGCCTCACACTTTCCTGCCTGTTCACCACCTCTCTCCATTTCTAATTTAAAATCTGTCCATCCCTTAAATTTACTCTCAGTCTCAGCATCCACCAGACTCTGGGGTAGTGAATGATCCTTTGAGAGAAGTAATTCATATTTTAAATCTGCTACCTTATCCTAAAATTATGATCTCTTGTTCTAGAAAGTCACCGTTTCCACATCTACTTTGCCAATCCCTCTGATCATCCCATACTCCTCAATTAGAACTCCTCTCATTCTTCTAAACTCCAGAGAGTATCGGCTTAAACTGCCCAATCTTTCTTCGTAAGTCAAACCACCCCATCTCTGGAATAAATCCAGTGAACCTCCTCTGAACCACCTCTAAGGCAACTACATTCTTCCTCAAGTAAGGAAACCAAAACTGTACACAATATTCACTAATGCTTTGTACAGTGGCAGCAACACTTCATTAAAATGTTGCTCCTAAACTACCGAGGTTGAAAGATAGTGAATGGAAGCATTATACAGTGAGGATTTTTAACTGGCAGCTCAAAAAATAAGTGTTAGGTAGACCCAATTCTACAATTGACAGCAACATGGTGGCACATTGATTACCACTGCTGCCTCATAGCACCAGGGACAAAGAATAAAGAAAATTACAGCACAGGAAAGGCCCTTCGGCCCTCCAAGCCTGCACCAACCATACTGCCCGACTTAAGTAAAACCCCCGACCCTTCCAGTGATCATATCCCGCTATGGGATTGAGGGTGATTTAGGTAATTGGATCAGGAATTGGCTAGCAGATAGGAGACAGAGGGTGGTGGTTGATGGTAAGTATTCGTCATGGAGTTCGGTTACGAGTGGTGTGCCTCAGGGATCTGTTTTGGGGCCACTGCTGTTTGTAATTTTTATTAATGATCTGGATGAGGGTATAGTTGGGTGGATTAGTAAGTTTGCTGATGACACCAAAGTCGGAGGTGTGGTAGATAGTGAGGAAGGGTGTCATAGTTTGCAGGGAGACTTGGACAGGTTGCAGAGCTGGGCCGAGAGGTGGCGGATGGAGTTTAATGCGGAAAAGTGTGAGGTAATTCACTTTGGCAGGAATAACAGATGTGTCGAGTATAGGGCTAACGGGAGGACTCTGAATAGTGTGGATGAACAGAGGGATCTAGGTGTATGTGTACATAGATCCCTGAAAGTTGGGAATCAAGTAGATAGGGTTGTTAGGAAGGCATACGGTGTCTTGGCGTTTATTGGTAGGGGGATTGAATTTAGGAGTCGCAGCGTCATGTTGCAACTGTACAAAACTCTGGTGCGGCCGCACTTGGAGTACTGTGTGCAGTTCTGGTCCCCACATTACAGGAAGGATGTGGAGTCTTTGGAGAGGGTGCAGAGGAGGTTTACCAGGATGTTGCCTGGTATGGAGGGGAGGTCCTATGAGGAGAGACTGAGGGATTTGGGGTTGTTTTCGCTAGAAAGAAGGCGGCTAAGAGGGGACCTTATTGAAACATATAAGATGATTAGAGGTTTAGATAGGGTGGACAGTGATAGCCTTTTTCCTCGGATGGAGAAAGCTAGCATGAGGGGGCATGGCTTTAAATTAAGGGGTGGTAGTTATAGGACGGATGTCAGGGGTAGGTTCTTTACCCAGAGGGTGGTGAGGGACTGGAATGCCCTGCCTGCTGCAGTTGTAAATGCGCCTAGTTTGGGGGCATTTAAGAGATCCGTGGATAGGTTTATGGATGGAAAGGGATTGGTTTAGGTTAGAGGGTCATTGTTTTTTAACTGGTCGGCGCAACATCGTGGGCCGAAGGGCCTGTTCTGCGCTGTAATGTTCTATGTTCTATTTCCATCCAATTCGTGTACTTCTTAAGACGCCTCTTAGAGGTCACTACCGTAAGTGCTTCCACTACCTCCCCCAGCAACTATGTAAAATATCTGCCTCGTACATCTCCTTTAAACCTTGCCCCTCGCACCTTAAACCTATGACCCCTAGTATTTGACTCTTCCACCCTGGGAAAATGCTTCTGACTATCCCACTCTGTCCGTGCCTCTCATAATCTTGTAGACTTCTATCAGGTCTCCCCTCAACCTCCGTCGCTCCAGTGAGAACAAACCAAGTTTCTCCAACTTCTCCATAGCTAATGCCCTCCATACCAGGTAATGTCCTGGTAAATCTTTTCTGTACCCTCTCCAAAGCCTCCACATCCTTCTGGTAGTGTGGCAACCAGAATAGAACACTATATTCCAAGTGCGGCTTAACTAAGGTTCTAAAAAGCTGCAACATGATTTGCCAATTTTTAAACCCAATACCCCGACCGATGAAGACAAGCATGCCGTATGTCTTCTTGACTACCTTCTCCACCTGCATTGCCACTTCCAGTGACCTGTGAACCTGTGCACCCAGATCCCTTTGCCTATCTATATCTTAAGGGTTCTGCCATTTACAGTATATTTCCTATTTGTGTTAGACCTTCCAAAATGCATTACCTCACCTTTGTCTGGATTAAACTCCATCTGCCATCTCTCCGCCCAAGTCTCCAACTGATCTATATCCTGCTGTACCCTCTGATGGTCCTCATCGCTATCTGTAAATCCACCAACCTTTGTGTTGTCCACAAACTTACTAATCAAGCCAGTCACATTTTCCTCCAAATCATTTATATACATTACAAACAGCAAAGGTCCTAGCACTGATCCCTGAAGAACACCACTTGTAACAGCCCTCCATTTAGAACGCACCCTTTCACTCCTACCCTCTGTCTTCTTTGACCGAGCCAGTTTTGTATCCACCTTGCCAAGTCACCTCTGATCCCATGCGACTTCACCTTCTGCACCAGTCTGCCATGAGAGACCTTGTCAAAGGCCTTACTGAAGTCCATGTAGACAGTATCCACTGCTTTACCCTCATCAATCATCTTCGTCACTTCCTTGAAAAACTTGATCAATTTCGTGAGACACGACCTCCCCTTCACAAAACCATGTTGTCTCTCACTAATATGTCCATTTATTTCCAAGTGGGAATAAATCCTGTCTCAAAGAATCCTCTCCAATAATTTCCCTACCACTGATGTAAGGCTCACCAGCCTGTAATTGCATGGATTATTCTTGCCACCCTTCTTAAACAAAGGAACAACATTGGCTATTCTCCAGTCCTCTCGGACCTCCCCTGTAGGCAGTGAGGATACAAAGATTGGGCCTGGGTTCAATTCCAGGCTTGGGTCACTGTCTGTGTGGAAGTTGCATATTCTCCCTGTGTCTGTGTGGATTTTTTCCCGGTGCTCCAGTTCCCTTCCACATTCTGAAAGACATGCTTGTTAGGTTCATTGGCCATGCTGTACACTCCACCAGTGTCAGGAGAATTAGCAGGGTAAATACATGGGGTTGTGGGGATAGGGTTTGGTTGGGTTGCTGTTGGTGCAGACTTGATGGGCTGAATGGCCTCCTTCTGCAATGTAGGGGTTCTGAATGTAGAATCTGAGAGATTTTGGATTCAAACTGACCACCACCAATACAATTTTTTGCAATACATAAGAAGTGAGTTTGTCTAATCTGTTTTTTGATAGCAGACAGATGTAATGCTGGAAAAAATGAAGTCATTGTCCATTTGTAACTCAAATTGCAGCATTCCTTGTGGTGACAGTACTTCCACAATAATTGGTGTCAATGCAGTGGAACTGAAGGAATAACAAATGGTGAAAAAAAGAGAAATTCCATTATGGAATCAGGTTCTCTGGGTGATCCAGCCAGTGTTGGGAGTTTATCCAGCACATCAGGAGAGGTGATGACCAAGTGGGACTATCACTGCACCATTAATCCAGAAACTTGGCTAATGTTCTGGGGAGCCAGGTTTGAATCCCACCACGGCAGATGGAATTAAGAATCTACTGATGACCATGAAACCATTGTCAAATGTCAGAAAAACCCATCTGGTTCACTAACATCCTTTACGGAAGGAAATCTGCCGACTTTACCCAGTATGTTCCCCCTAACTGGGGGAATCTAGAGCATGGTGTGATGGGACACTGTCTCTTAGAATGATATAGTGCAGAGAGCCCCTTCAGCCCATCGAGTCGGCACCAAAGCATGAGAGACTCCTCACCTCCCATCTAATCCCATCTGCCACCACTTGGCCCAAAGCCATGAATATTATGACATGACACCTGCTCATTATTATTCTGTTATTAATCTAAACATCTTCCCAGCATTCCAGTTTACTGTCCACACATAGGAGTCGACTCTTAATTAATGGAACAATTTATTTATTTATTTAACATCTTATGTACCAACTCAACAACTTTTTTACTGAACTTTAACTCTTTTACTGAACTTAAGAAATAAGAAATAGGAGCAGGAGTAGGCCATCTGCCCCTTCGAGCCTGCCCCGCCATTCAATAAGATCATGGCTGATCTGTCATGGCTCAGTTCCACATTCCCGCCCTCTCCCCATAACCCTTAATCCCCTCTCTTATCAAAAACCCATCAACCCGCATCTTAAAAATATTTAGCGAGGCAGCCTCCACCACTTCAACGGGCAGAGAATTCCAGAGATTCACCACCCTTTGAGTGAAGAAGTTCCTCCTCAACTCCGTTCTAAACCGCTCCCCTTTTATCTTGAGGCTGTGCCCCCTAGTCCTACTGTCCTTTCTGAGCGGGAAGAGTCTCTCCACCTCTATCCTATCCATCCCATTCATCATCTTATACGTCTCAATGAGATCTCCCCTCATTCTTCTAAACTCTAACGAGTACAAGCCTAGTTTATTCAGCCTCTCCTCATAGCTCAACCCCCTCAACTCCGGTATCAGCCTAGTAAACCTCCTCTGCACTCCCTCCAAGGCCAAAATATCTTTGCGCAGGTGCGGCGCCCAAAACTGCACACAGTACTCCAGCTGTGGCCTCACCAATGCCCTATACAGCTGCAGCAAGACCTCCCTACTTTTATATTCAATCCCCCTCGCTATGAAGGCCAGCATCCCATTCGCCTTCCTGACCACCTGCTGCACCTGCAGGCTGGGTTTTTGCGACTCATGCACAAGGACCCCGAGGTCCCTCTGCACCATCGCCTGCTGCAGTAACTGAACATTAACTTTAATTATTTAACTGAAAATAGATATCCTCAATGTAGACTCTATCTTCTCTCTGAAGATTCCTTCAGGGCACATTTCTTATTATGGTTAATCTCAAGAGTTGTCATTGTCAAACAAAGGGCTGCAATGTCTTTTATTTACAAATTCTTTCAAATGCTTCCAGAAGATTCTCTGTCATCCAGCTAACTGTGTGTCCAGAAATGGATCACATGGCTCGAATGCCCAACGAAATTACGTGTAAACAACACCATTACGCTTACTTCAGATGACATGTCCCACATACAACAGCAATAAAATTCAATGCAACCAAGCCTACTTGAAAGTAAACAGCTTCCATTATTTAGTCAGCACAGGAAGGTCAGTGTGATTTGGACAGGTTGAGTGAGTTGGTATCTGCATGGCAGATGAAGCATAATGTGGATAAATGTGAGGTTATCCACTTTGGTAGCAATAATAGGAAGACGGATTATTATTTGAATGGGTGTAAATTGAGAGGTGGATACTCAACAAGACGTTGCAGTTCTTATGCATCAGCCACTGAAAGTAAGCGTGCAGGTACAGCAGGCAGTAAAGAAGGCAAATAGTTATGTTGGCCTTAATAGAGAATTTGAGTATAGGGATAGGGATGTTTTGCTGCAATTGTACAGGGCATTGGTGAGGGCACACCTGGAGTATTGTGCTCAGTTTTGGTGTCCTTATCTAAAGAAAGATGTCCTTGCTATAGAGGGAGTGCAGTGGAGGTTTACCAGGTGATTCCTGGGATGGCAGGTCTGACACATGGGGAGAGACTAAGTTGGTTAGGATTAAATTCATTGGAATTCAGAAGAGTGAGAGGGGATCACATCGAAACTTATAAAATTCTAACAGAGCACCAATATCCTGGGAGGGAAATTTGCTACGGATCTTTGTGGCGGGGGGTGTGGGGGAATGTTAAAACTAATTTGTCAGTGGGATGGGAAAATGAGCTGTAGTCCAAAAGCCAGTGTTGAGTGTAGTGGAGTATTGAGGAGGGTATCAAAGTCGCAGGAGTGTACCAGCAGACAGGAAGGTGGGTTGAAGTGTGTCTACTTCAATTCAAGGAGTATCTGGAATAAGGTAGGTGAACTTGGAGTGTGGATTGGTACTTGGGACTATGATGTTGTGGCCACTACGGAGACATGGTTAGAACAGAGACAGGAATGGTTGTTGGAAGTTCCGGGGTATAGATGTTTCAGTAAGATTAGGGAAGGCGGTAAAAGAGGTGAAGGAGTAGCATTGTTAATTGAGGATAGTTTAACGGCTGCTGAAAGGAATTTTGAGGGCGATCTGCCGACTGAGGTCATATGGTCTGAAGTTAGAAATAGGAAAGGATCGGTCACGTTGTTAGGAGTTTTCTACAGGCCCCCAAATAGTAATCGAGATGTAGAAGAGGAAATGGCAAAGTAGATTATGGATAGATGTGGAGGTCACAGGGTAGTTATCACGGGTGACTTTAACTTTACAAATTTTGATTGGAACCTTTATAGGTCGAATAGTTCGGATGGGACACTTTTTGTACAGTGTGTGCAGGAGAGTTTCCTGACACAATATGTGGATAAGCCGACAAGAGGTAGGGCCACATTGGACTTGGTACTGGGTAATGAACCGGGCCAAGTGTTAGATTTGTTTGTGGGAGAGCACTTTGGAGATAGTGACCACAATTCAGTGTCCTTCATTATTGCAATGGGGAGGGATAGGACCATACGACAGACAGGGCAAGGTTTATAACTGGGGCAGAGGTCATTATGATGCAATTAGGCAAGAATTAGGGAGCATTAGATGGAATCAGAAACTGTCAGGTATGGGCACAAATGAAAAGTGGAGCTTGTTCATGAACAAATACTGCATGTCCTTGAGAGGTATGTCCCTGTCAGGCAGGGAGGAAATGGCCGAGTGAGGGAACTGTGGTTCACAAAGGAGGTTGAATGTCTTGTCAAGAGGAAAAAGGAAGCGTTTGCAAGGACGAGAAAACAAGGTTCAGTTGGGTCGCTTGAAGGTTAAAAGGTAGGTGGGAATGAGTTAAAGAAAGGGCTTAGGAGAGCTAGGAGGGGACATGAGAAGTCCTTGGTGGGTCGGGTAAAAGAAAACCCCAAGGCTTTTTACTCTAATGAGAAATAAAAGAATGACCAGGGTGCGGTTAGGGCCGGTCAAGGATAGTAGTGGGAACTTGTGCATGGAGTTAGAAGAAATAGGTGAGGATTGAATGAATACTTTACTTCAGTGTTCACTAAGGAGAGGGGCCGTGTTTTTGAGGATGAGAGTGTGATACAGGCTGATAGGATGGAGGAGGTAGATGTTCTGAGGGAAGATGTATTAGCAATTTTGAAAAACCTGAGGATTGATAAGGCCCCTGGGCCAGATGGGATACATCCTAGGAGACTTTGGGAGGTAAGGGATGAGATTGTGGAGCCTTTAGCTTTGATCTTTGGGTCCTCACTGTCCACAGGGATAGTGTCAGAGGATTGGAGAGTGGCAAATGTTGTTCTTCTCTTCAGGAAAGGAAATAGGAATGACCCTGGTAATTATAGGCCAGTTAGTCTTATTTCAGTGGTCAGTAAGTTAATGGAAAAGGTCCTGAGGGATAGGATTTACGACCATTTGGAAAGATGCAGCTTAATGTGGGATAGTCAGCACGGGTTCGTGAAGGGTAAGTCTTGCCTCATAAATTTGATTGAATTCTTTGAGGAGGTAACTGAGTATGTAGATGAAGGTAGAGCAGTTGATGTCATATACATGGATTTTAGTGAGGCGTTTGATAAGGTTCCCCATGGTCTGCTCATGAAGAAAGTAAGAAGGTGTGGGATAGAACAAAATTTGGCTGATTGGATAAGTAACTGACTGTCTCGTAGAAGACAGAGGGTGATGGTGGAGGGAAAGTTTTCAGACTGGAGGCCAGTTACCAGCGATGTACCACAGGGATCAGTGCTGGGTCCTGTGCTATTTGTGATTTTAATCAGTGACTTGGAAGAGGGGGCTGAAGGGTGGGTTAGTAAATTTGCTGATGACACCAAGATTTGTGGAGTAGTGGATGAGGTAGGGGGCTCTTGCAGGCTGCAAAGAGACATTGACAGGATGCAGAGCTGGGCCGAAAAGTGGCAGATGGAGTTTAACTCTAATAAGTGTGAAGTGATTCATTCTGGTAGGACAAACTTGAATGCAGATTACAGGGTCAATGGCAGGGTTCTGAGGAATGTGAAGGAACAGAGAGATCTTGGGATTCATATCCACAGATCTCTGAAGGTTGCCACTCAAGTGGATAGAGTCATGAAGAAGCCTTATAATGTGTTAGTGTTGATTATGATGTGGATGTGCCGGCGTTGGACTGGGGTAAACACAGTAAAAAGTCTGACAACACCAGGTTTTAGTCCAACCGGTTTATTTGATAGTAAACCCACAAGCTTTCGGGTTAGTCCCTCCATCAGGTGACAGAGGGACTAACCCGAAAGCTTGTGAGTTTACTATCAAATAAATCGGTTGGACTAAAACCTGGTGTTGTCAGACCTTTTAGCGTTTATTAACAGAGGGTTAGAGTTTAAGAGCTGTGGGGTTATGCTGCAACTATACAGGACCCTGGTGAAACCACATTTGGAATATTGTGTTCTGTTCTGGTCATCTCACTATAAGAAAGATGTGGGAGCATTGGAGAGAGTGCAGAGGAGATTTACCAGGATGCTGCCTGGTTTGGAGGGTAGGTCTTATGAGGAAAGGTTGAGGGAGCTGGGGCTTTTCTGTTTAGAACGGAGGAGGATGAGGGATGACTTAATGGAAGTTTATAAGATGATGAGGGGGATTGATAGTGTGGACGTTCAGAGACTATTTCCTCGGGTGGATGTAGCTGTTACTGGGGGGCATAACTATAAGGTTCATGGTGGGAGATATAGGAGGGATGTCCGAGGTAGGTTCTTTACTCAGAGAGTGGTTAGGGTGTGGAATGCACTGCCTGCTGTGAAATTGGAGTCAGACACTTTAGGAACTTTCAAGCAGTTATTGGATAGGCACATGGAGCACACCAGAATGATGGGGAGTGGGATAGCTTGATCTTGGGTTCGGACATAGCTTGGCACAACCTCAAGGGCCAAAGGGCCTGTATTGTTCTACGTTCTATGTTCTGTAGGGTTAGATAGGGTAGATTCAGAAAGAATGTTCCCAACAGTTGGGGAGTCCAGAACTAGGACTCATAGTTTGAGGAGAAGGGGTAAACCTTTTAGAATGAAGTAAAGAGAAATTTCTTCACCCACAGGGTGGTGAATGTGTCAATGTGACTCGAAGGGCTGAATGGCCTACTCCTGCTTCTAGTTTCTATGTTTCTATGTCATAGTTTCCAGATCAGATCATTGACTCGATAACTTTACAACCTGTACCTGCTTTTAATTATAAGTTATCCAGAAATCCCAGCCTGCTTAGCTCTCAGCCAGAATAGCCATTTTAAAGCCAATGTTGCCATTATTGTTGTAGCCATTATTTCTCCATTTACATCATCCAGGTACTTTATAAAGGATGTGAGGCAACCTGCCTCCACCACCCTCCCAGACAGCACATTCCAGACCATCACCACCCTGGCATGACACTGGAGTTCTGTGGAACAACGAGACCTTGGCGTGTGTGACCATAGATCTGTAAAGACAGTAGGGTTTGTTAGTCAGGTTCACCAGACTGATTCCTGGAATGGCAGAACTGACATATGAAGAAAGACTGGATTGTCTGGGCTTGTACTCACTACAATTGAGAAGAATGAGAGGGGATCTCATTGAAACATATAAAATCCTGATGGGACCAGACAGGCTAGATACGAGAAAAATGTTCCTGAATCCGGGGAAGTGCTAGAACGAGAGCTCACCATCTAAGAATAAGGGGTTGGCAATTCAGAACTGAGATGAGGACGAAATGAGATGGTGCAGGTAAGTGATTTGCTGGTGATGAGTAAGTAGTTTTCTTTTTTCTCTTGGCATTGCAGTTGTTGTTGGAAGTTAACTTAAGGGTTAAGTCCTGGCTGGAGATCCTAGACCAATGTGGGAATTCAGGGACCCTCCCCTGAAGAAGTGTGTCTAGCTGCATCTCCTGTTGGACCACTTGACAGCGCTGGAGTTGCAGATGGATTCACTTTGGAGTGTCTGCAATGCTGAGGAAGTTGTGGATAGCACGTTCAGTGAGTTGGTCACATTGCAGGTAATCATTACTGAGGGAGAAAGGAATTGGGTGACCACCAGACAGAGAAACAGTAGGAAGGCAGTGCAGGGTCTCCTGTGGTCATCTCCCTCCAAAACAGTTATAGCATTTTGGATACTGCTGAGGGAGATGGAAGGTGGCAGCAGCCAGGTTCATGGCACTGTGGCTGGCTCTGTTGTGCAGAAGGGCAGGGAAAAGAGTGGCAGAGCTACAGTGATAGGGATTCAATTATCATGGGAATAGACAGGTGTTTCTGCAGATAGAAACAAGACTCCAGGATGGTATGTTGCCTCCCTGGTGCAAGGGTCAAGGATCTCTCAGAGCAGCTGCAGGACATTCTGGAGGGGGAGGGTGAACAGCCAGCTGTTGTGGTCCATATAGACACCAACGATAAAGGTAGGAAACAGGCTGAGGTCCCACAAGCTGAATTTAGGGAGTTAGGAGTTAAACTAAAAAGTAGGACCTCAAAGGTTAATCTCAGGATTGCTCCCAGTGCCACGTGCTCATCAGAGTAGGAATGTCGCGATAGCTAAGATGAAAATGTGGCTTGAGGGACGATGCAAGAGGGAGGGGTTCAAATTCCTGGGACATTGGAAACTGTCCTGGGAGAGATGGGAACAGTACAAATCAGACAGTCTGCACCTGGGCAGGACTGGAACCAATGTCCGGGGCAGTGTTTGCTAGTGCTGTTGGGGAGGGTTTAAATTAATGTGGCGGGGGGGTGGGAACCGGTGCAGGAAGTCAGAAGGAAGTAAAGTGGGGGCAGGAACAAAGGGCAGTAAGGGGAAAAGTGGAAGGCAGAGAAACAAAGATAAAAATCAAAAAGGGCCCCAGGACAGAGTACAGAGACTGTGGAGAGCTCAGTGAATGGGTGCAGTCAGGCTCAGAGAAATAAAACACAGGAACATAGAAAGGATGCAAGACTGGGCGGAGAAGTGGCAGATGGACTTCAACATGGATAAATGTGTAGTGGTTCCTTTTGGCAGGTCCAATGGGATGAACAAAGAACAACCCAACACGGGAAACAGGCCCTTCAGCCCAACGAGCCCGCGCCGCCGCATCACCCTACACCTATTCTACCCTGCATGTCTACGAATGGAACCCCTAACTTAGCCAGATTCAGGGGAGAATAGTGTCAATTTAAGAACATAAGAACATAAGAACATAAGAAATAGGAGCAGGAGTAGGCCATCTAGCCCTTCGAGCCTGCCCCGCCATTCAATAAGATCATGGCTGATCTGTCGTGGCTCAGTTCCACATTCCCACCCTCTCCCCATAACCCTTAATCCCCTCGCTTATCAAATACCCATCAACCCGCGTCTTAAAAATATTTAGCGAGGCAGCCTCCACCACTTCAACGGGCAGAGAATTCCAGAGATTCACCACCCTTTGAGTGAAGAAGTTCCTCCTCAACTCCGTTCTAAACCGCCCCCCTTTTATCTTGAGGCTGTGCCCCCTAGTCCTACTGTCTTTTTTGAGCGGGAAGAGTCTCTCCACCTCTATCCTATCCATCCCATTCATCATCTTATACGTCTCAATGAGATCTCCCCTCATTCTTCTAAACTCTAACGAGTACAAGCCTAGTTTATTCAGCCTCTCCTCATAGCTCAACCCCCTCAACTCCGGTATCAGCCTAGTAAACCAATCAGCCTAAGAGCACATCTTTGGGGTGTGGGAGGAAACCGGAGCGCCCGGAGGAAACCCACACAACCACAGGGAGAATGCACAAACTCCCACAGACACAGGCCCAAATCCATGTATCTGCACAGCCAGCAGTGCTAGTCACCGAGCTGTTGCGGTGCCCGTCTACCGGTCCAGGATCAAGCACACACACCGACACGAAGTACTAGGCCACTCCCGGAACCTCCAAGAGTAGCCCACGCACGACCCACCGTGTGCATGCCCCTCGTTTGACAACGAGGTGGACCTCCACCTGCGGAATAAAAAGACAAAAACGTTAACTTACAAGTCTGCATTTCCGGTGTCTCCCGAGGCTCTGACCTTATTTAATAGCCCCTACTATAACCCTCCATCCTCGTTTCACTCATGTGTCTGTCTAACTGAACCTTAAACGAGTCCAACGTTCCTGCCTCCACCACCCTACTCGGTAGCGCGTTCCATACCCCCACAACTCTCTGCGTAAAGAACCTTCCTCTCACATCCAAATTATACCTCTCCCCCCTCACCCTTAAATCATGACCTTTCGTATTTGTACCCAGTCTAGGGAGCAGTCTCTCACTATTGACTCTATCTATTCCCTTCAGTATCTTATATACCTCTATCATGTCCTCCCTCAACCTCCGTCTTTCCAAGGAGAAAAGTCCCAGTTTCTCCAACCTTTCCTCGTAACCCAACCCCTCCATGCCAGGCAACATCCTGGTAAACCTCCTTTGAACCCTCTCCAGAGCCTCCACGTCCTTCTGGTAGTAAGGTGACCAGAACTGGACGCAGTACTCCAAATGCGGTCGAACCAACGTTCTATACAACTGAAGCATTAGACGGCAGCTTTTATACTCTATACCCCTTCCTATAAAGGCTAGCATTCCATAAGCCTTCCTAACAACCTTCTCCACTTGTGTCGCAACCTTCAAGGATTTGTGAACCTGCACTCCCAGGAGTATAATATCAAGGGTAAGACTCTTAGCAGTGTAGAGGATCAGAAAGACCTTGGGGTCCGGGTCCATAGGACTCTTAAATCGGCCTCGCAGGTGGAAGAGGTGGTCAAGAAGGCGTATGGTGTACTGGCCTTCATTAATCGAGGGATTGAGTTTAGGAATCGGGAGGTAATGCTGCAACTTTATAAGACCCTTGTCAGACCCCACTTGGAGTACTGTGCGCAGTTCTGGTCACCTCACTACAGGAAGGATGTGGAAGCCATTGAAAGGGTACAGAGGAGATTTACAAGGATGTTACCTGGATTGGGAGGCATGCCTTATGAGGATAGGTTGGGGGAGCTCGGTCTTTTCTCCTTGGAGAGACGAAGGATGAGAGGTGACCTGATAGAGGTGTATAAGATGTTGAGAGGTATAGATCGGGTGGATTCTCAGAGGCTATTTCCCAGGGCTGAAATGGTCGCTACGAGAGGACACAGGTTTAAGGTGCTGGGGAGTAGGTACAGAGGAGATGTCAGGGGTAAGCTTTTCACTCAGAGGGTGGTGAGTGAGTGGAATTGGCTGCTGTCAGTGGTGGTGGAGGCAAATTCCATAGGATCTTTTAAGAGACTTCTGGATGAGTACATGGGACTTCATAGAATTGAGGGTTATAGGTCAACCTAGTAGGTATAGATATGATTGGCGCAATTTGTGGGCCAAAGGTCCTGTTTGTGCTGTAGTTTTTCTATGTTTCTGTGTAACTGTGTACTAAACATGACAGGACAGATGGCCTGAGAAAGCACGGCAGAGAACAAGGGAAGTCCAGATTAAACTGCATTTATTTCAGTGCAAGAGGCCTGACGGGCAAGGCAGATAAACTGAGGGCGTGGATGGGTACATGGGACTGGGATATTGTAGCAATTATTGTAACATGGCCAAGGGAGGGACAGGACTGACAGCTCATGTTCCAGGGTACAGATGCTATAGCAAAGATAGAAGAGGAGATAAGAGAGGGTGGGGAGTTGCACTTTTGATTAGGGAAAACATGATGGCCGTACTGAGGGGGGAATATATCCGAGGGTTCAACCACTGAGTCTAAATGTGTAGAACTGATAAATAAGGGAGCAGTCGCTTTGATCGGGTTGTACTATAGGCCCCCAAAATAGTCGGTGGGAAATTGAGGAGCAACTATGTAAGGAACATAAGAACATAAGAAATAGGAGCAGGAGTAGGCCATCTGGCCCTTCGAGCCTGCCCCGCCATTCAATAAGATCATGGCTGATCTGTCGCTGCTCAGTTCCACTTTCCCGCTTTCTCCCCATAACCCTTAATCCCCTCTCTTATCAAAAACCCATCAACCCGCGTCTTAAAAATACTTAGCGAGGCAGCCTCCACCACTTCAACGGGCAGAGAATTCCAGAGATTCACCACCCTTTGAGTGAAGAAGTTCCTCCTCAACTCCGTTCTAAAGTTTGCAGATAGCTCCAAACAAAATAGGGTGGAAGTGGGAGGGGATTTTAACTTTCCCAACATTGACATTAGAGAGTTGGATGGAGAGAAATTTGAAGAGTATACAGATTGAAGTAGAACTAAGAAAAAGGGGACATAAGATTGTTTTGGCAGATAAGGCAGAGGAGAATCCAAAGAGCTTCTACAAATACATAAAGGGCAAAAGAGTAACAAGAGAGAGAGTAGGGCCTCTTAATGATCAACAAGGTCATCTATGTGCGGATCCACAAGAGATGGGTGAGATCCTAAATGAATATTTCTCATCAGTATTTACTGTTGAGAAAAGCATGGATGTTAGGGAACTTGGGGAAATAAATAGTGATGTCTTGAGGAGTGTATGTATTACAGAGAAGGAGGTGCTGGAAGTCTTAAAGTGCATCAAGTAGATAAATCCCCGGGACCTGATGGAGTGTATCCCAGGGGACATTGTGAGAGGCTAAGGAGGAAATTGCCGGTCCCCTAGCAGAAATATTTGAATCATTGATAGTCACGGGTGAGGTGCCTGAAGATTGGAGAGTGGCAAATGTTGTGCCTTTGTTTAAAAAGGGCTGCAGGGAAAAGCCTGGGAACTACAGGCCAGTGAGCCTCACATCTGTGGTGGGTAAATTGTTGGAAGGTATTTTGAGAGACAGAATCTACAGGCATTTAGAGAGCACGGACTGATTAAGGACTGTCAGCATGGCTTTGTGAGCGGAAAATCATGTCTCACAAATTTGAGTTTTATAAAGGGGTGACCAAGAAGATAGATGAAGGCGGTGCAGTTGATGTTATTTACATGGACTTTGACAAGGTTCTGCATGGTAGATTGTTGCATTAAGTTAAATATCATGGGATCCAGGGTGAGATACCTAAATGGATTCAAAATTGGCTTCTTGCCAGAAATCAGAGAGTGTTTATAGAGGGTTGTTTTTCAAACTAGAGGCCTGTGACCAGCGGTGTGCCTCAGGGATCAGTGCTGGGCCCACTGTTATTTGTCATTTATATTAATGATTTGGATGAGAATATAGGAGACACGGTTAGTAAGTTTGCAGACGACTGGCGGGACTGATGGTGGACAAGTCCCCAGGACCGGATGGAATGCATCCCAAGGTTCTGAAGGAAATGGCAGAGGTGATAGTAGATGCCTTAGTGATTATTTACCAAACTTCGCTGGATTCCGGGGAAGTGCTGGAAGATTGGAAAACGGCTAGTGTTACGCCGCTGTTTAAAAAAGGTAGCAGGCAAAAGGCAGGGAATTATAGGCTGGTTAGTTTAACGTCTGTTGTTGGAAAAATGCTTGAATCTATCATCAAAGAAGAAATAGCGAGGCACCTGGAAAGGAATGGTTTGATCGAGCAGACGCAGCACGGATTCGTTAAGGGGAAGTCATGTTTGACAAATTTATTGGATTTCTATGAGGATGTGTCTAGTGCGGTAGACAGAGGGGAACCGGTGGATGTGGTGTTTCTCGATTTTCAGAAGGCGTTTGATAAGGTGCCGCACAAAAGGTTGCTTTAGAAGGTTAGGGTGCATGGAGTTGGGGGTAAGGTGTTAGCGTGGATTGAGGATTGGCTGTCTAATAGGAAGCAGAGAGGTGGTATCAATGGGTGCTATTCTGATTGGCGGTTGGTGACTAGTGGAGTGCCGCAGGGATCAGTGCTGGGGCCTCAGCTATTTACCATTTATACAGATGATCTGGAGGAGGGGGCTGAGTGTAGGGTGACGAAATTTGCTGATGACACGAAGATGAGTGGAAAAGCAAATTGTGCGGAGGGTGTGGAAAGTCTGCAGAGGGATCTGGATAGGCTGAGCGAGTGGGCGAGGACCTGGCAGATGGAGTATAATGTTAGCAAGTGTGAGATTATCCACTTTGGCAGGATGTCAGAGGTAGGTTCTTTACCCAGAGGGTGGTGAGGGATTGGAATGCCCTGCCTGCTGCAGTTGTAAATGCGCCTGGTTTGGGGGCGTTTAAGAGATCCGTGGATAGGTTTATGGATGAAAAGGGATTGGTTTAGGTTAGAGGGTCATTGCTTTTTTAATTGGTCGGCGCAACATCGTGGGCCGAAGGGCCTGTTCTGCGCTGTAATGTTCTATGTTCTATGTTCTATAATAGTATGAGGGATTACTATTTAAAGGGCGAAAAGCTGCAGCATGCGACGGTGCAGAGGGACCTGGGGGTCCTTGTGCACAAGTCGCAGAAACCCAGCCTGCAGGTGCAGCAGGTGGTCAGGAAGGCAAATGGAATGCTGGCCTTCATAGCGAGGGGGATAGAATATAAAAGTAGGGAGGTCTTGCTGCAACTGTACAGGGCACTGGTGAGGCCGCAGCAGGAGTACTGTGTGCAGTTTTGGTCGCCGCACTTGCGCGAGGATATTTTGGCCTTGGGGGGAGTGCAGAGGAGGTTCACTAGGCTGATACCGGAGATGAGGGGGTTGGACTATGAAGAGAGACTGAATAGACTGGGTCTGTACTCGTTAGAGTTTAGAAGGATGAGGGAGGATTTTATAGAGACGTATAAGATAATGAAAGGGATGGATAGGGTAGAGGTAGGGAGATTCTTCCCGCTCAGAAAGGACAGCAGGACTAGAGAATTCCTACAGTGCAGAAGGAGGCCATTCAGTGCATTGAGTCTGTCCTGACCACAATCCCACAACCCATAACTGCAAACCTTTACCCTGCTAATCCCCCTGACACTAAGGGTCAATTTAGCATGGCCAATCTATCTAATCCGCACATCTTTGGACTGTTGGAGGAAACCGGAGCATCTGGAGGGGATCCATGCAGACATGGGGAGAACATGCAAACTCCACACAGATAGTGACCTGAGGCTGGAATTGAACCCGGGTTACTGGTGCTGTGAGGCAGCAATGCTAACCATTGTGCCATCGTGCTGCCCTGATCTAGGATTGCAACAGGATCTTCACCAATTGGGTGGAGCAATGAATGGCAGAAGGAGTTTAATTGAGATAAATGTGAGGCGATTGAATTGGCGCAGGACTGATTCGGTTAATAGTAAGACATTGGGGAGAGTTATAGAACAAAGAGATCTAGGGCTACAGATTCATAGCCCTTGATAGTGGAGTCACAGGTGGACAGAATGGGGAAGAAGGCAGTCGGCATGCTTGGTTTCATTGGTCAGAACATTGAATATAAGATGTTATAAGTCAGTTTGGATGCTTCAAGATCTTCTACGAAGCTCGCCTGACCTGTAATGTTTTACGTTGAATTTGGCCAGGATGAGCGTGAGAGAGTTCACTCTGGGTTTGATTCAACTGACCCACAAGGAACTTTTATCAAAAACAAAGAGTAATTCAGAATATTGTTGACATGAAAGACAATTAGCAAAAATGTTTAACAATTACAAACAAGAAACACAACCACGATGATATACAACTCTTAAGGAAATATTTCTAATGTGTTCCAACCAAAGTCAACTTCCAATAAACAAAACCCTCCAGAAAAGCAAATTACAGCACAGGGGTTAATGACCACTTATTACCAGAATCCTGCCTCCTGGGTTCAATGCTGAAAATCTCTTGTGAAGAAACTCGGAAGAGGTTGTAATCGAATCTATTTCCCAAAACACAGCTTTGTTAAGGTAGAACCAAACAAAGAGAAAAACAGGGAGAGAAAGACACTGCTTCTTAGCTTGATGCTAAACTGCTTCCAAACACATGAAACAAAAAGCCCAAAGGGAAAAACCCCATCACTTGACTGCCACGAACAAAACTGAACGGCATTGTAGCACGGTGGTTAGCACTGTTGTCTCACAGCACCAGGGACCCAGGTTCAGTTCCCAGCTTGGGTTACTGCCTGTGTCAAGTCTGCGTGTTGTCTGTATGGGTTTCCTCAGGATGCTCCAGTTTCTGCCCACATTTAACATTGATCCGAACAGACGCCAACTAGGCAACTAGGAGAATTTCACAGTAACTTCATTGCAGTCTTAATGTAAATCTACTTGTGATTATTAAAGAAACTTTAACTTTTTATCAGCTGACTGTCACAGCTCAGCTCCACCCCCATGACATCACTGAAGCTGTAAATTGCATGATTTAAAAAAAACCTTTTTAAAGATACACTCACATGACAAGGAGTTGGGACGTCTTGTTGAAGTTGTACAAGACATTAGCAAAGCCACACTTGGAATACTGCGTACAGTTCTGGTCACTATTGTGGAAAAGATATTATTAAATTAAAAAGAGTGCAGAAAAGATTTACTAAGATGATACTGGGTCTTGATGTTTGAGCTATAAGGAGAGGCTGGATAGACTGGGACTTTTTCCCCTGGAACGTAGGAGGCTGAGAGGTGATCTTATAGAGGTCTTATACAGATCAGCTAGAGAGCCAATATCTTTTCCCAAAGGTAGGGGAGTCTAAAACTAGAGGGCATAGGTTTAAGGTGAGAGGGGAGAGATACAAGTGTCCAGAGGGATAATTTTTTTCACATAGAGTGTGGTGAGTGTCTGGAACGAGCTGCCAGAGGTAGTAGTAGCGGCAGGTACAATTTTGTCTTTTAAAAACCATTTAGACATTTACATTGCTAGGATGGATGTAGCGGGATATGGATCAAATGCGGGCAGTTAGGACTGGTTTACGGGTTCAGAAAAGAGGTGGCATGGACAGGTTGGGGCAGAGGGCCTGTTTCCATGCTGTAAACCTTTATGATTCTATGACTCTAAGTGGTATATTTAGTTGTCTCTTGAATACATTCGATGTTTTGGCATTAACTACTTACTGCAGCAATGAATTGCAGCTGTATAGGGCATTGGTGAGGCCGCAGCTGGAGTACTGTGTGCAGTTTTGGGCGCCGCACCTGCGCAAAGATATTTTGGCCCTGGAGGGAGTGCAGAGGAGGTTTACTAGGCTGATACCGGAGTTGAGGGGATTGAGCTATGAGGAGAGGCTGAATAAACTAGGCTTGTACTCGTTAGAGTTTAGAAGAATGAGGGGAGATCTCATTGAGACGTATAAGATGATGAATGGGATGGATAGGATAGAGGTGGAGAGACTCTTCCCGCTCAAAAAAGACAGTAGGACTAGGGGGCACAGCCTCAAGATAAAGGGGAGGCGGTTTAGAACGGAGTTGAGGAGGAACTTCTTCACTCAAAGGGTGGTGAATCTCTGGAATTCTCTGCCCGTTGAAGTGGTGGAGGCTGCCTCGCTAAATATTTTTAAGACGCGGGTTGATGGGTTTTTGATAGGCAAGGGGATTAAGGGTTATGGGGAGAGGGCGGGAATGTGGAACTGAGCCACGACAGATCAGCCATGATCTTATTGAATGGCGGGGCAGGCTCGAAGGGCTAGATGGCCTACTCCTGCTCCTATTTCTTATGTTCTTATGTTCTTATGAATTCCACAGGCTCATCACTCAGTGAAGAAATGTCACCTCATCTTGTCTGAAATGGTCTCTCGGTATCCTCAGACTGTGATCCTTGGTTCTAGACTCCCCCACTATTGGGAACATCCTCCTTGCATCTATTCTGTCTAGTCCTGTTCAAATTTTTTAAGTCTCTATGATCCCCCTCATTCATCTGAACTCCAACAAAAACAATCCTAACCTGGTCAATCTCTCCTCGTATATCAGTCCCCCCATCCCTGGAATCAGCCTGGTAAACATTCACTGCACTCCCTCGAGAGCAAGAACATCCTTCCTCAGAAAAGGAGAACAAAACTGCACACAATAGTCTAGGTGTGGCCTAACCTGGGCCGTGTAATTGCAACAACACATCCCTGCTCCTGTACTCGAAACCTTCCGCAATGAAGGTCAACAAGTCATTTCCTTTCAACAAGGAGACCCAGATCCCACTGCACACGCCCATCTTCTATTTACAGCCATTTAGGTTGCCTTCACTCTGCCTTCTTTTTGCTTCCAAAGTGAATAACCTCACATTCGTCTAACTTATGCTGCATTAGCCCACTCACCCAACCTGTCCAGACCATTCTGAAGGATCTCTGCATCCCCGTCACAGTTCACCCTCCCACCCAATTTGGTATCATCTGCAAACTTTGAGATGTTACATTTTGTTCCCTCATCCAAATGATTAATATATACGGTGAATAGCTGGGGTCCCTGTGGCACCCCCACTAGATACCGCCTGCCAATATGAAAAGGACCCATTACTCCTACTCTTTGTTTTCTCTCTGCCAACCAGTTTTCTATCCATCTCAATACACTTCTTCCAATCCCATGAACTTTAATCTTGCATGATAATCGCTTACGAGGGGCTTTGTCAAACATTTTCTGAAAATCCAACAATCGACTGGCTCCTCCGGTCAACTCTACTAGTTACATCTTTGATTTCCCATTCATAAATCCATGCTGACTGTGTCTGATCCTGCCACTGCTTTCTAAAAGCTCCACTATAAAGTCCTTGATAATGGATTTGAGAATTTTTCTCACTATCGATGTTAGGCTTACTGGTTTATAATTCCCTGTTTTTTCTCTACTTCCCTTTTTGAATATCGGAGTGAGATTCACTACCCTCCAATCTGCAGGGACTGTTCCAGAATCTATAGTATCCCGGAAGACGACTACCAATACATCCACTATTTCTAGACCCTTAAATACTCTGGGATGTAGCTTATCCTGGAGATTATCCACCTTCAATCCCATCAAAGTTGATGTCAAAGTCGATACTTCTGTAGATTCCTAATGTCTAACTTAATATTTGATACATCCATCCAATTCAAAAAAGGGCAGATGTCAAACACACAATCAAACATCCCAGAAAATGGGTTCAGTGGAACAAAGCTTCGTAGGAAAGTGTGTTGCTGGAATCTTGGAAACAATGAGATGCTTTGGACATCTAAATGAAGGCACATTCATCATGAGTGTCTTATTTTGTATTTTGGCGACACTATATATAAATATATATTATGTATAGATATACTAGCTTCATAAATTTTAAATTATGGGTCCTTAATATTCTGCACGATTTTATAAGTGGCTAATCATTTGTCAACTGTGAAATATTGGAGCGTTTATCGAAGACTGAAGATGAATCTGATTTGCTGTTGAATTGCACATTTATAATTCATAAGAACATAAGAACATAAGAAATAGGAGCAGGAGTAGGCCATCTGGCCCTTCGAGCCTGCCCCGCCATTCAATAAGATCATGGCTGATCTGTCGCTGCTCAGTTCCACTTTCCCGCCCTCTCCCCATAACCCTTAATCCCCTCTCTTATCAAAAACCCATCAACCCGCGTCTTAAAAATATTTAGCGAGGCAGCCTCCACCACTTCAATGGGCAGAGAGTTCCAGAGATTCATCACCCTTTGAGTGAAGAAGTTCCTCCTCAACTCCGTTCTAAACCGCCCCCCTTTTATCTTGAGGCTGTGCCCCCTAGTCCTATTGTCTTTTTTGAGCGGGAAGAGTCTTTCCACCTCTATCCTATCCATCCCATTCATCATCTTATACGTCTCAATGAGATCTCCTCTCATCCTTCTAAACTCTAACGAGTACAAGCCCAGTTTATTCAGCCTCTCCTCATAGCTCAACCCCCTCAACTCCGGTATCAGCCTAGTAAACCTCCTCTGCACTCCCTCCAAGGCCAAAATATCTTTGCGCAGGTGCGGCGCCCAAAAATGCACTCAGTACTCCAGTTGCGGCCTCACCAATGCCCTATACAGCTGCAGCAAGACCTCCCTACTTTTATATTCAATCCCCCTCGCTATGAAGGCCAGCATCCCATTCGCCTTCCTGACCACCTGCTGCACCTGCAGGCTGGGTTTTTGCGGCATGAGTGAACAAATAGCAATCTTTATTTTAAAAGCAGCAAATACATAATGTCCCATTTTATACATATGTTCCAAATACAGCAAATACATAAGGCCCTCTTATCCATTTTGCTTTTGTGTCAGACAGGAATAAACAGTTGCTGCAATTCTCCCATGTGTTCCCTGAATGTTTGCCATTGCCTGTCCACTGTCATCCCTTTAAATAACTCTTCCCAATCTATCAAAGCCAACTCGCACCTCATATCCTCATAGTTTCCTTTATTAAGGTTCAGCACCCTAGTCTCCGAATCAACTACTTCACTCTCCATCTTGATAACAAATTTTATCATGTTATGGTCCCTCATTCCCAAGAGATCTTATATTAGTGAGATTGACAATGATTCCCTTCTCATTACATAGTACTCAGTTTAAGATGGCCTGCTATTTAGTTGGTTCCTCCACATAGTGGTTGAGAAAACTATCCCATTTACACTCCAGGAATTCCTCCTCTAATTGTGGCTAATTTGATTTGACCAATCTATGTACACATTAAAATCATCATGATTCCTGATATTCCCTTATCACATGCACCTCTAATTTAATGTTTAATTCCATTCTCAACATCACCACTGCAGTTTGGGGTCTATATATGTACACCCACTAATGCTTTTTGCTCCTTGGTATTTCTCAACTCTACCCATACAGACTCCACATTGTCAGAACCAATATCCTTTCTCACTATTCTGTAAATTTCCTCTTTTGTCAGCAGTGCCACTCCACCATCTTTTCCTTTATGCCTGTCCATCCTAAATTCTGAATACCCTGGGACATTCAATTCCCACCCTGGTCACCCTGCAGCCATATCTCCGTAATCCCAAATATAACGCACCCCTTTATATCTATCTGTGCAATTAGTTCATTCAATTTATTACAAATGCTCCACACATTAAGGTAAAGAGCCTTTAATCAGGAATATCCTCCCCCATTATTCTTTTAATCAGGAATACCCTTCCCTCATCTAGCCTGTATAGTCCCATCAGGATTTTATATGTTTCTATGAGATAGAACATAGAACACTACAGCACAAACAGGCCCTTCGGCCCACGAGTTGCGCCGATCACATCAACACCTACCAATCTATAGACCTATCTATAACCCCCAATCCCATTAAATTCCATATACTCATCCAGAAGTCTTTTAAAAGACCCCAGCGAGTTCACCTCCACCACCACTGACGGCAGCCGATTCCATTCACTCACCACCCTCTGAGTGAAAAACTTACCCCTAACATCACTTCTGAACTTCCCTCCCTGTACCTTAAGATCCCTTCTCATTCTTCTAAATTCCAGTCAGTACAAACCCAATCAATCCAGTCTCTCTTCATATGTCAGTCCTGCCATTCCAGGAATCAGTCCAGTGAACTTTTGATGGACTTCCTCAATAGCAGGAATGTTCTTCTTCAAATCAGAAGACCAAAACTGCACACAATACTCAAGGTGTGGCCTCACCAAGGCTCTGTACAACTGCAGCAAGACATTCTTCTCCAAACCCAAATCCTCTTGCTATGAAGGCTTTCCTCACCATCTGCTGTACCTCCATGTCAACCTTCAGCGACTGTTCCACCATGACGCCCAGGTCACATTGCACTTCCCCTTCTCCTAAATTGCCACCTTTCAGATAATAATCTTCCTTCTTGTTTTTGTCACCCAAGTGGATAACCTCACATTTATCCACATTATATTGCATTTGCCAAGTATTTGCCCACTCAACCAGCCTGTCCAAGTCATCTTGCAGCCTCTTAGCATCCTCCTCACACATTGCCACCCAGCTTTGTGTCATCTGCAAATTTGGAGATTTGCTTTCAATTCCTTTCTCCAAATCATTAATGTATATTGTGAACAGTTGGGGTCCCAGCACTGACCCCTGCAGTTCTCCACTCGTCACTGCCTGCCACTCTGAAAAGGACCCATTTATTCCCACACTCTGCTTCCTGTCTGCCAAGCAGTTTCCTTTCCCCATCAATACATTACCCCCAATACTATGTGCTTTAATTTTGCTCAATAATCTCATGTGGGACCTTGTCAAAGGCCTTTTGAAAGTCCAGATACACAACATCCACTAGTTCACCCTTGTCTGCTCTACTGATCGCATCCTCAAAAAATTCCAGAAGATTTGTCAACTGCATCTGGCTGTAGGGACTTACTGGGTTTTAATCTCAGCAATTTCCCCAATACAATTTTGAGACCAATAAGGATTTCTTTCCTTCCTCCTTCATGCTCGACCCTTTGTCCCCGAGTATTTCTGTAAGGTTCCTTAGTGAAGGCAGCTCCAAATTATTTGTTCAGCTGGTCTGCCATCTCTTTGCCCATTATGAATTCACCTGATTCTAACTGTAAGGGACCGACATTTGTCTTCACCAGTATTCATCTCAATACACTAACCCCAATCCCGCGTGCTTTAGTTTTACATGACAATCCCACATGTGGGGGATAGAAGCTTTTGCAGTCAGTTTTTACGTTTTCTGCAAGCCTATTCTCATTCTATTTTCCTCTTCCAAATTAAACCCTTTGTCCTCCTCTGCGGGATTTTAAATTTCTCCCAGTCCTCAGGTTTACTACTTTTTTCGGGCCAATTTATATGCCTCCTCTTTGGCTTTAACACTATCCCTGATTCCCCTTGTTGGCTATGGATAAGCCACCTTTCCTGTTTTACTCTTATGCCAGACAAGGACGTTCAGTTGTTAAGGTTCATCGATGTGTTCTTTAAATGTCTGTCATTGCCTATCCACTTTTAATCCTTTAACTATCCTTTGCCAGCTTATCCAAGCCAATGCACATCTCATACCATCAAAGTTAGCTTTCCTCAAAAGTTCAGGACCTTAGTCTCAGACTTGAGAACTGTCACTCGCCATCTTAATGATGAATTCTATCATAATATGGTCACTCTTCCCCAAAGGATCTCTCATCACAAGGTTGCTAATTAATCCTCTCTCATTACTCAATACCAGCTTAAGATGGCCCACTCTTTAGTTGGTTCCTCGGCATGTTGGTTGAGAAAACCATCCTTTATACATTCCAAGAAATCCTCTTCTACCACATTGCTACCAGTTTGGTGAGCCCAACCACTATGCAGATTGAAGTCACCCATAACAGAGGAGGAAGTGCTGGAAGTCTTAAAGCGCATCAAGGTAGATAAATCCCTGGGACCTGATGGTGTATCCCAGGACATTGTTGGAGGCTAGGGAGGAAATTGCGGGTCCCTTAGTTGAGATATTTGAATTATCGATAATCACAGGTGAGGTGGCTAAAGATTGAAGAGTAGCAAATGTTGTGCCTGGGAACTACAGGCCAGCAAGCCTCACATCTGTGGTGGTAAATTGTTGGAAGGTATTTTGAGAGACAGGATCTACAGGCATTTAGAGACACAAGGACTGATTAGGGACAGCAGGCTTCGAGTAGAAAATCATGTCTCACAAATTTGAGTTTTTTGAAGGTGGAACCAAGAAAATAGATGAGGGCAGTGCAGTTGATGCTGTCTACATGGACTTTAGCAAGGCCTTTGCCAAGGTACCGCATGGTAGGTTGTTGCATAAGAACATAAGAAATAGGAGCAGGAGTAGGCCATCTGGCCCTTCGAGCCTGCCCCGCCATTCAATAAGATCATGGCTGATCTGTCGTGGCTCAGTTCCACATTCCCGCCCTCTCCCCATAACCCTTAATCCCCTCTCTTATCAAAAATCCATCAACCCGCGTCTTAAAAATATTTAGCAAGGCAGCCTCCACCACTTCAACGGGCAGAGAATTCCAGAGATTCACCACCCTTTGAGTGAAGAAGTTCTTCCTCAACTCCGTTCTAAACCACCCCCCCTTTATCTTGAGGCTGTGCCCCCTAGTCCTACTGTCCTTTCTGAGCGGGAAGGTAGCCTCTCCACCTCTATCCTATCCATCCCATTCATCATCTTATACGTCTCAATGAGATCTCCCCTCATTCTTCTAAACTCTAACGAGTACAAGCCTAGTTTATTCAGCCTCTCCTCATAGCTCAACCCCCTCAACTCCAGCATCAGCCTAGTAAACCTCCTCTGCACTCCCTCCAAGGCCAAAATATCCTTGCGTAAGTACGGCGCCCAAAACTGCACACAGTACTCCAGCTGTGGCCTCACTAATGCCCTATACAGCCGCAGCAAGACCTCCCCTTACGGGATCCAGGGTGAGGTATCTAAATGGATACAAAATTGGCTTCCTTCATTGTAGAGACTTGTTTTTCAAACTGGTGTGCCTCAGGGATCAGCGCTGGGTCCACTGTTATTTGTTATTTATATTAATGATTTGGACAAGAATGTAAGAGGCAAGGTTAGTAAGTTTGCAAATGACACACTAATTGCAATGGGATCTTGATCAATTGGGACAATAGGCTGACAAATGGCAGGTGGAGTTTAATTTAGACAAATAAGACGTGATGAATTTTGGTAGATTGAACAAGGGCAGGACTTACTCAGTTAATGGTAGGGCGTTGGGGAGAGTTACAGAACAAAGAAATCTAGAGGTACATGTTCATAGCTCCTTGAAAGTGGAGTCACTGGTGGACAGAGTGGTGAAGAAGCATTCGGCATGCTTGGTTTCATTGGTCAGAAAATGAATACAGGAGTTGCGACGTCCTGAAGTTGTACAAGATATTAGTGAGACTACATTTGGAATACCGTGTGCAATTCTGATCACCCTATTATAGGAAGGATATTATCAAACTAGAGAGAGTGCAGAAAAGATTTACTAGGATGCTACTGGGACTTGATGGATCGAGTTACAAGGAGAGGCTGGATAGACTGGGACTTCTTTCTCTGGACCATAGGAGGCTGAGGGGTGATCTCATAGAGGTCTATAATAAGGCACACAGATCAGCTAGATAGTCAATATCCTTTCCCAAAGGTAGGGGAGTCTAAAACTCGAGGGCATAGGTTTAAGGAGAGAGATACAAAAGAGAGGCAATTTCTTCACACAGATGGTGAGTGTCTGGAACAAGCTACCAGAGGTGGTAGTAAAAGTGGGTACGATTTTGTCTTTTAAAAAACATTTAGTTACATGAGTACGATGGGTATAGAGGGATATGGGCTAAATGCAGGGAATTGGGATTAGCTTAGAGGTTTAACAAAAAAGGTGGCATAGACAAGTTGGGCCGAAGAGCCTGCTTTCATGCTGTAACCGTTTATAGCATAACTGCTGTACCCTTACTGCACGCATCTCTAATTTCCTGCTTGGTGCCATCTCCAATCTCACAAATACTATTTGGTGGTCTGTACACAATTCCCACTAGCGTTTTTTGTCCTTTGGTGTTCCACAGCTCCACCCATACAGATTCCACATCATCCAGGCTTATGTCCTTTCTTACTGTTGTGCTAATCTCTTTAACCAGCAATGCTACCCTACCTTGTTTTCTTTCCATCTATCTTCCCTGAAAATTGAATACCTTTGGATGTTGCGTTCCCATCCCTGGTCACCCTGCAGCCAGGTCTCCATGATCCCAGTTATATCATATTCATTAATGACTGTCTACACAGTTAATTCATCCAACTTATTACAAAAGCTCCTTACAATGAGAAACAGAGCCTTCAGGCTTGTTTTTTTGGCATTTATTGCCTTCTTAGAATATGATGTAATGTGGCCCTTATTGATTTTTATCTTTGGTTTCTCTGCCTCCCACTTTTCCCTTTGCTGTCTTTTGTTTCTGTCCCCACTTCCCACCTCCTTGCCACATTAATTTAATCCCTCCTCAGCAACCTTATTTGCGAAAGGATATATTGGCCTTGGAGGGAGTACAGAGAAGGTTCACCAGGCTGATACCAGAGATGACAGGGTTACTTATGAGGAGAGATTGAGTAGATTGGGTCTGTACTCGGAGTTTAGAAGGCTGAGGGAGGGGATCTTATAGAGACATATAAGATAATGAAGGGGTTAGACAGCGTAGAGGTAGAGAGACTCTTTACACTTAGAAAGTTAACCGGAACTAGAGGGCACAGCCTCAAAATAAAGAGGGGGGGTAGTTTAGAACAAAGTTGAGGAACTACTTCTCTCAGAGGTGGTGAATCTCTGGAATTCTCTGCCCATTGAAGTGGTGGAGGCTACCTCATTGAATATGTTTCAGTCACGGGTAGATAGATTTCTGATCGATAAGGGAATTAACGGTTATGGGGAGCAAGCAGGTAAGTGGAACTGATCCGCTTCAGATCAGCCATGATCTTCCTGAATGGCGGGGCAGGCTCGAAGGGCTAGATGGCCTACTCCTGCTCCTATTTCTTATGTTCTAACACTAGCAAATACTTCCCAAGTTCCCAATCCCTTGGTCATCAGCGTCCAACTAATTCAGTTCACTTGATGATGCAAATACTATAAACTGCAGTGTTTTTTTTGGGGTGGGGGAAGGAGGTACACACGAAACATGTATTTTTCCTTTACAGTAATGTAGTCAGGAGGCATTGAGGACTGGGAACCAATATGCATCAACAAGAATGATGGGTGAGCATGACTTGCTATAGGATAGGATATGGCAGGCAGAATTTTGGAAGAATTAGAGGTTTATGCAGGGTGGAGTAGGAGAGTTTTGGAGTAAATCAAGCTGGAAGACTGGAAAAATCAATGATTAGTTTTAAAATCAGATGGTTAGCCACATAACTCACTCCAGATGCTGTGTTGACTCAGTGTGCTTAATGAATGTTACAACCAAGGTCAACTTTGACAGGACTTGATTACGAAAATCCAGTTAATCTGTAATACTATTGATGAACAAACA
Organism: Carcharhinus amblyrhynchos; assembly: GCF_965287045.1. Classification (NCBI taxonomy): domain Eukaryota; kingdom Metazoa; phylum Chordata; class Chondrichthyes; order Carcharhiniformes; family Carcharhinidae; genus Carcharhinus; species Carcharhinus amblyrhynchos. Next base: position 140,095,456 of record NC_137327.1, read on the forward strand.
ACTTTAAATCTAAGGCAGATATACTTTTATTAAAAACATTCAATGACTAAGTGTTTTAGACAAAAAGTAACACCATGATACTTAGAAAGTAAAAACGTTAAATACATTAAAAAATGGGAATGTGGCAACTTCTTCCTGGTGTTTTGTGTCGAATGTCATAAAGGCAATTTTATCTCCACATGAATTCAAAGCTGCAATACCCGACATCAGTGAACATTTTACATTTCAGTCCTTACTTTGAATAAGCATTCCTCATTGCATGCAAACAGAATCACTATTAAACATTATTTACTGCACAGGAAAAACATTATGAAGTTTCATTTAAACTTTTCCCAAATCTGTGACCTACAGCGAATACAGATGCTGTACAGCAAAGTCTCAGGAACAAAGGTGAACATTTCCAAACACGCAAAATTCGACAAACATAATGAGACTAGTAGATAGAGATGTAAAATAGGTTGAAGAGTGACCAGGCTATATACATCATCACAAACTGCAGTGTAGGCATTATGTCAAAACTTATATTGTTCCTTATTTAATAGTGCAGCTTTAAAACAATTGATGAACACTGTTGTGGTAATACAGCTCTTATAAGGGCCACTTTAAACACACAGAAATGCAGAATCACCACCTGACATTAAAACCTGATTCAAAATGCATCCTGGCCCAAAGATGGAAGCAAATTGTTTGTTATTTATTCCCAAGTCCAGGAGCAATATTTTGTTAGTTTTTAAAATTTTGATTCCGAGAACTGGGGCATTGTTGACAAGTCAGCATTTATTGCCCATTCTAACAGTACTGCGGTAGCAGCATGCCCAATTATTGAACCACTGCAATAGTGTATGTAGTAGTTTGATATTAAGTCAATTTAAATTTGCTTGGCTCTTTCAAAGCAGTTAAGAATCAACCACATTTGCATGGACTGGAGTCACACACAGTCTCGACCAGGTCAAGATGGCAGATTTCATTCCATAAAGGATATCAATGTTTTTAAGACCGACAGCTTCACTGTCACTTTTATCGATTCTGAAACTGAATTCAAATTTTGCAGATGGAATTTCAATTCCTGTTCTCTGGATTATTCGTTTAGGCTTTGGGTTACCAGTCCAGTATCAACCACCGACCTATCATTCCTTTATCAGAAAGCATGACAGCCAATACCTGCTCAACCTAACCTTCTTCAGCCAGGTTTCTTAAGAAATCAGTAATCCAGGCTAAATTCACAGAGTTTGTTTGGAAACCTGGGGTATTTGCATCCAATGAAGTGATTTCAATTAAAAGACCATTAAAATAACAAATGCCAGGAAATACTTTTCCCTATTAACTGTTCCAGCCTAGAGAGACTGCTACAGGTAAGTCCCCAGAGAAAATCAGAAAATTTGCCCCATTCAAATGGAATGACAATTACAAAACAGACTTCACCAGAGGATTTGACCACAACATCTTCCTGTTTCATATTTAAGGCACTTATATGTCCATTAAATATAAACCTTGGATTTCCACAAACAGATTGTTTAACTAGCCAATATTAAAAAAATCAACAGTTTTAACAGGACATTTACCAATTTTGACAGTGCAATAAAAATGAAATAAGTTCATACCGTAGTTTGCTAAATACAATTGGTATTTGTCATTTTGCTAGTAACTGGCTTCCATTATTAGCTGAAATTGGCCCTCAGCTTCACATCAATAAGTAAAAATAAGGAAATCAGACTGGTGACATTCACAGAGGGAAACATTGCGACAACTGCTGCTTCACTGATAATGTTAATCAAAGCACACAATTTCCACGAATCTGTATCATGTTTAGCCCAAAACAAATTTCATCTTTTGATTGAATTGTGTTAGCTACAGGTTCAGTCACTAAGCAATTTCATTTAATGCTAATTTTCCTTTTGTATATTTTTATCATTTCCCTTCAATCGTTTCAAATTACAAATCCTGTGGTTTGAATAATGTTGCAAAATTACCAGATGACAGTCCAAACATCAGGGTTCATTTAATGCGTTCAGCCCTGTGTACATCACAATCCATAGTATTCGGCTCAGTAGCCCCCATTAGTATCACATGGTAGAATAATGGGAGGCCAATTTCTTGCCAGCGATTCCTCAATATCATTGTCAGCACAATGAGTGGATACTTGGCACTGTTCCATCGGAGAGAGAAGGAAACTGGTATTACTTCTAGACAGAATTACAAATACATTTCCTTCCTTCAGACACAAAGGTGTAAATAAAGCAGCAAAATAGGCCAGTTAATAAAATCTTCAATATTTTGTAACGAGTGTCTACAATACAATGAAAATAGTAAATACTTGGAAAGACAAAAGTGAATCAAGTTCAAAAGAAATTAAATGGAAGCAGTTCACAGATTTTTTCAAAAAAAATTTGAGAAGATCCCCTAATAAAAGACAATTTGGCAATAACGGCAAGTAAAATGAAGGAGAATGTGGCCACAAGGAATGAGATGATTGCATATCGATAAAAATAAAATTTTAGGGTCTCCCAATCAAGGAAGATATTTCATGGCTGTGTGGGGCCATTGGGAAGAAACCCAGGCTTGACACCGAGTGAATTGCATCAAAGTTTGCAGATGACACCTCGCATATTTTGACAATGACTATGAAAGGATGCACAAGGACAGAAAATAAGACAGCAGTACGAGCAGATAGAATTCAGTACCGAGAAACGTGAAGTAATTTACTTTGGGATTAGTAGGAAAAGATTTTGCACCTCAAATCGCAGGCTTTTGAAATGGAGCGGAGATCATTTTGTTCCCAGATACACAGGTCAATAAAAACTGCAGCACAAGTAGATAAGTCATGTAAAAGAATGTTTGGCGTCTATTGGACACAAATGAGGATGCAGTGTTCAACAAGACAGTAGACTGCAGCTGGAGCTGTGCCTGTAGGTTTGACCAGTCTATGATTGATATACAAGCAATGTAAAAGACGCATTGTAGACATTGCCAAGAACGCGGAGAAATTAGAGAAACTAGACATCTTTTTCCAGAATGGAGAAGGTTAAGGAGTAGCCTGACAAGAGTTTTCAGGATTACAAAGGGTTCAAAGGCAACCAGCGATAGACTATTTCCACTTTGTCAACAAGGCCGTAAGAGGCCACAGCTTTAAATAAAGTTGTGTTTGGGAGGTGGGGAGGAACATTCTTAATATAGGGTGGCTGGAATGTGGAACTAACTCATTGGAACATTGTAGTTGGAGTTATTTTCAAAAGGAATAAGATTGCTGCTTTAAAAAGTGAAATATTAAAATACATCAAGATGACACATGAAAGTGGGACAAGGCTCACAGAGAAAAATGCAGACTGTGCTATTTATGATTCGATGGTAGAGGCCAATGGCCTGCTGCAATGCTGGAATATTATCTTGTTGTATGAACAATGAACATAATATTATTTTCAATCACACTGGAACATTCTGCCTTCTCTCAACTCCTTTTGCCAGAGTATGAGACAGAAACCCTCAATCTAGGACATCATACAGTCAACAGGCCAAGAGCAGCCAGCCAGCCACATTTTGAACAGCACATTTGCCAAGGTGAATAGGAGGGAGGCCTGAAGCTTCCCTAATTGGTTAGTATTGTCACTGACTTTATACATTCTTTTGAAGCATTTTTGCACAAGTCACTATATTCAAGCCTTTTAAACATTTAATTTCTGTCCATCTCAGCGTCAGGGAGATACATTTTTAGATATTAATCAACAAGTCAGTAATCTGGAAGGCAGATGGTCAACAGAAGGATAAACTAACCCACAAAAGAGGAATGCTGTAGCCTGTGTTTGTGTGGGACAAATTCTATTGAATTCACTAACAATTACTAGTGCAGTATGAACAGAATGTGATGACATTTGATATTTTGATCTGGACACGGAGCTCAGAGGAAGCTTTCTGTGAAATTCACGACTTCAAGCATGGTAGATGCTGGGACATTGAGTAAATTTAAGGAGGCCAGATTTTTAATTAGTAAGGATTTGAAAGGCGGCAGTGAACAGGCAGGAAATTGGAGTTGAGTCGGTTAGGATTACATTTGCTGGAGTTTAGAATGAGCGGGGATCTTATAGAAACCTGTAAAATTCTAATAGAATCAGACAGGTAGTTGTAAGCAGGATATCCTTGATGGTGGGAATGTCCAGAACCAGGGATTATAATCTAAGGATACAGGGTAAATCTTTTAGGACATAGATGAGGAGAAATTTCTTGATCGAGATTGGTGAGCCTGTGGAATTCGCTACCACAGAAAGCAGTTAAGGCCAAAACATTTGTATGTTTTCAAGGAATTAGATATAGCCCTTGGGGGGCAACGGGTATCAAAGGATATGGGGGCAGGAGGATCAGGCTATTGAGTTGGATGATCATAATGAATGATGGAACAGGCTCGAGGGGCCAAAATCACCAACAACCGCTCCTAATTCATAATATTCCTGGTGAAGACATATTAGGCTTATTGCCTCAGACCTTTTCATCTACCAAAAGACAGAAACTGTAGTTATACCTGCATCTCTTCAACTGTATCTTACTGAGATTTAGTGATATATATGCATATCACTTTGAACAGTACAATGTTTTAAAATGAAAAACTAAAACTGAATACAAATGATTGCTCCCCTGTCCCACAATCTAGACAGAATAATGTAATACCCAGAAGCAAATACACACAAGTAATCTCACAGGTCATAAGAAAATCAGGTTGACTGTAGACATTGAATTGAATGATAATGGTTCAATGTACCATATGGAAATCATCAGATAGTAGTTGGGATTTCATTAATTTCTGGAATTTTTCCCTACCGGAGGCATTGATTCCTTCTTTGGCATTGGTCACATTCCACTATCTAGTTTGGTTGGGTAATTCACAGTGAGATCAAGTGTATTGGACTACAAGAGAATATAGACAGAATGGTTAAATGGGCAGATAACTGGCAGGTGGAATTTAACGCTGAAAAGTGAGGGGTAAAGATGCAATTTGACAAGAAAGTATTCAATGAATGGTAAGACAATAGGAAGCTTGGCATTTGTCCACAGATTTCTGAAAGCGGAAGGGCATGTTAGTATGGTGGTGAAAAAGGCACATGGGACACTTGCCTTTATGAGTTGAGGCAAAGCTTATAAAAGGAAGTCATGCTGGAGTTGTATAGAACTTTGGTGAGGCCACAGGTAGAGTACTGTGTGCAGTTCTGTATATTATTGTTGGAAGGATGTGATTGCACTGGAGGGGGTGCAGAGAAGATTCACCAGAATGCTGCCTGGGATGGAACATTTAAATTATGAAGCAAAGTTGAATAGACTTGGGTTATTTTCATTGGAACAGAGAAGATTGCGGGGTGACCTGATCAAGGTGTACAAGATTATCAAACATATCGATAGAGTGAACAAGCAGCAGATGTTCTCCTTAGTTGAAATCACAAGGGGACATAGGTTCAAGGTGAGGGACAGGTGGTTTGGGCGGGTGTGAAGAAAAACATTTTAACGCAGGTGGTGATGACAGTGTGGGATGCGCTGCCTGCGAGGGTGGTGGAGGTGGGATGCCTCACATCCTTTAACAAGTATCTGGACGAGCACTTGGCACATCGTAACATTCAGGGCGAGAGGCCAAGTGCTGGCAGATGGGATTAGGTGGGAGTTCAGGTGTTTCTCAAGTGTTGGTGTGCTCTAGATGGGGCGAAGGGCCTCTTCTGCACCTTATGATTCTATGATCCTATCAAAGGTATTTGACTGCAATTGAAGGTGACGATACTTCTGCACCCAAATCTGTTAATACTAAATATCCATCTGTGTAAACCCAGTAAGGGACCAGTACATAGTAACCTTCCTCCTTAACCTGGGACACAGACAACTCATGCTCCTGCCATATCTCCCACTTCAACACTATCCTTAATTCTACTGTTAATTTTCAAAACAACAATGGAACCTCGGGTGTTGCTTACCTCAGCTATCCATGGGAGAAACTTACAAATTCACATACCAATTAGGGGCAGGCCATTTGGCCCCTTGAGCCTGCTGTCATTTGATAAGATCATGGCTTTTCAAATTGTGGCCTCAACTCTTCTTTCCCGACTTTCCCAGTCCATACTATTTCCAGGGCAACTTCCTTAAATACTCTGGGATGAAGATTAACAGGACCTGGAGATTTATCCACCTTCAATCTCATCAATTTTCCAAAAACCATTTCTCCAGCTGATTTCCTTCAACTCTTCATTGGCGCAAGAGAAGTAAGGGAACTGTGGCCAAACCATGGCTTACAATGGAAATTAGAGATAGTGTCAGATTCAAGGAAGAAGCATATAAATTGGCAAGAGAAAGCAATAGGCCTGAGGATCAGTTTAAAATTCTGCAGTGGATGATCAAGGCATTCAGGGAAAAATGGAGTATGGAACTAAGCTAGCAGGGAACATAAAAACTAACTGTAGCAGTTTCTATTGATATGTAAAGAGAAAAAGATTGACAAAAACGAATGAAGGCCCCTTACAGTCAGAAACAGGAGAATTCATAACAGGGAATAAAGAAATAGCTCAGGAATTAAATTTGTACTTTGCTTCAGTCTTCACAAAGGAAGATATGAGGTACAGAAGTGCTGAGAGGAACAAGTTTTAGTGAGGAGCTGAAGGAAATCAGCATTAGTAGAGAAATGGTTTTAGGGAAATTGATAGGATCGAAGGTGGATAAATCTCCAAGTCCAGATCATCTTCATCCCAGAGTCTTAAGGAAATGGTCCTGGAAATAAGAGATCCATTCGTGGTTATTTTCTAGAATTCTTTGGACTCTGGACTGGTTCCGACAGATTGAAGGTTAGCTAATGTAAGCCCACTATTCAAAAAGGGAGGTAGAGAGAAAACAGGGAATGATAACTAGTCATGAAAACAGAAAATGCTGGAAAAATCTCAGCAGGTCTAATATCTGTGGGGAGAGAATAGAGCCAATGTTCAGTCACCCTTGGCTCTGACAAAGGCTCATCCAGACTTGAAAGATTGGCTCTAGTCTCTCCCCACAAATGCTGTCAGACTTAGAGATTTTCCAGCATTTTCTACTTTTGTTTCAGATTCCAGAATCCACTGGAACAATGATACTGCTCCAACATCAGTACTGGGCAAGTTTCTAGAGTTTATTATCAAGGGTTCATAACTCAACATTTGGAAGGCAGTGTTATAATTAGACAAAGTCAACATGGGTTTACAAAAGGGAAATCAGGCTTGATGGATCTATTGGAATTCTTTGAGGATGTAACTAGTAGAGTTGACTGAGGAGAACCAAAGGATGTAGTTTGTTTAGACTTTCAGAAAGCTTTTGACAATGTTTCACAGAAAAGACTACTAAATAAAGTTAAAGTACGTGGTATTGCAGGTAATGTTGAGATGGATAGAAAGCTGGTTAGCAGATAGGAAGCAAAGAGTTGGCATAAATGGGTGTTTTTCTGATTGGCAGTTGGTGACTAGTGGAGTTCCACAGGGATTTGTGCTCGTGTCCCAACTGTTCACATTATATATTAATGATTTGGAAGAGGGAACTGAATGTATTATTTCCAAATTTGCAGATGATACAAAATTAGGTGGGAGGATAACCATGAGGATGATGCAGAGATACTTCAGTATGATTTGGACAGGCTGAATGTATGAGCATCTGCATGGCAAATGCAGTATAATGTGAAAAAATGTGATGTTACCCACTTTGGTAGCAATTCTAGGAAGACAGATTGTTACTTGAATGGGTGTAAATTGAGGGGGGGCGGATACTCAATGAGACCTTGGACCTTGCATCAGTCACTGAAAATAAGCATGCAGGTATAGCAGGCAGTAAAGGCAGCAAATGATGTGTACTTGACAGCGAGAGGATTTGAGTATAGGGATAGGGAATGTTTTACTGCAATTGTACAGGGCATTAGTGAGGCCACATCTGGAGCATTGTGTTTAGTTTTGGTGTCCTTAACTGAGGAAGGGTGTCTTTGCAATAGATGGGGTATAGCAAAGGTTTACTAGGCTGATTTCTGGGATGGCAGGTCTGTCATATGAGGAGACACTAAACTGGCTAGGATTAAATTCACTGGAGTTTAGAAGAGTGAGGGGATCTCATAGAAAGTTATAAAATTTTAACATGATTTTACAGGGTAGATGAAGAATGTTCCCAATGGTGGGGGAGTCCAGAACTAGGGGTCATAGTTTGAGGATAAGGGATAAACCTTTTAGAACTGAGGTGAGGAGAAATTTCTTCACCCACACAGTGGTGAATGTGTGGAATTCACTGCCAGAGAAGGTAGCTGAAAGCAAAATGTTGCATGATTTCAAAAAGAAATATATCTCTTGGGGCTAAAGGGATCAAGGGATATGGGGGGGGGGGGGGGGGGGGGGTGGAGGGAAATCAGGATATTGAATTCGATGATCAACCAGGAATGAATAACGGAAAGGCTGAAAGGACCAAACGGCCTATTCCTGCTTCTAGTTTCTATATTTCTACACGCGTTAACTCCCTTGTTAATTAAGGATCTAACTTACTGACCGACTGAGCGCACTAGCCTTCCATCATCTACACTAGCTCTTATGAAAAAAAAACACTGGCTGGTACCAAAATGCTCATTAACATATAGTACACCCACTGCAAGTGGCATTAAATATCCAAATAAACAATCTTTGCAACAGAAGTTTGATTCTCACATTTGGGTAATAGGAGTAAAAAGCATCCATATATAGACTTCGAACATTTCCAGTGCTGGTGAGGTCTGGGGTTAGAAATTTGAACTAACTCAGCAATGTGGTATAATTGGAGTTCTTGGAGAATGAGAAAAGTTAAGGAATTCAGTTCCTGTCTCCAACATTGCAGCATTACTTTCATTTGGTTTCCATATTTTATCAATATAATAAATACTTCTTAGATATGGGAACAGGAGGCAGCCATTCAGCCCCTCAAGTCTGTGTGCCTCGAGTGCAGACAGAGTGTTAAGAAGTTACAAGGAATGGCTGTTATACGAACAGATACGACAGCAAAATACACAATAATTGATTGGAGATAAACAGTACTACTTGCAAAACAAAAGTTTTGTTTATCAGCTGATACAGAAGGGAAAAGCTCAGGTTCACTGGGGCATGAAAATTTTTGGGGTTAATAGTACAAACCAGAACAATGAACAAGCCTGACCTGCATTGCCATTAAATGTGTTGCAGAAATAAGGAAAACAAAAATGGCTAAAAAAAATTTAAGAAGTTAAGTGACAAATAGTTTTGAAGGCTTTTCATTGTGATCTGTTCCATAGATTTGCACTTAACTTGGAGCCCACAGTTTGCCCATTGTCACATGAACATCTGTTCTGACAAGCAGCAGGTCCTTAACATTTTAGAAACGTATTTTTTAAAACACAATGTTTACAATCAGATTTTTAAAAAAAATATACTACATCCAGTCTGTGCGCTAATGCCATTTTTGCCATTGCCGCATTTTACACACACTGAATTTATATTTTCTGCCGTTTCTTTCTCTTTATTCATTCATGGGATGTGGGCATTGCTGTCTGGGCCAGCCCTTACTGTCCATCACTAACTGCCCTCCATTTCAGAGGGCATTCGAGAGCCAACCACATTGCTGTGGATCTGGGGTTATATACAGGTCAGACTAAGTAAGGATGGCATTCTCTGAAATGGAGGGCAATTCGGGATGGGCAATAAATGCTGCCCCAGCCAGCAATGCCCAAATCCCATGCATGAATAAGTGCACTTGCAAGAAAAGGCAATTATCATGATTTTTGAATAACATACAACTATTTTGAAAAAGAGCAAAATACAATATTTTGAGCTATTTTAGTCAAGACAACAGAATTGGGCAAAACAAACCATGGGTGAAGTATTGCCTAATATTAATACAAGCAACCTGTGGGAAATTAAAGCATTTTACAGGAAATGCAATTACTTTAGGCCCAGAAGTTTTGGCCTAAAATACTGATGCTGGCAAAACCAACATGTAAAAACATTCAGCTGGGCAACTTTTAGAGCACATGTAAAAACTAGGGCATTTGATAACCAGGTACATTTAGGCATCAAAACAACACAACAGAAAATATATATAATTATAAAATGAATATTTTGTTTAGCTATTCAAACCAAAAAAAATTGAAGAAAGGGCTGGAGGACAGTGCATCCACTGCTGACAGACTAACATCTTGCCTAAATTTAATTTTTTGTCCTGGCAGTTACTTTTAACATCTAGATAAGTGAGGTGTGAAGGGACCCGACTATAAATAGCACTATTTATTAATCAGCAACAACCTAATTCTAAAATATTTTTTATTCTGAAGGCCTAACCTTTACAAAGAAAACCACAATCACAGGAAGGAAATTAAGATGGAAATAATATACTTTATATACTGATGTAAATCTAGCAATAGTCAAAGCCATTCATTTCCATTGAAACATTTAATACAGACTTTAACACTTAAACTAATCCATGATTTCATTGGCAATGCTATTTGCACCAGTATGTTTGACTAGGCTGTAATTAGCTGACCAAGTTAGGCCCTGGCCATTGCACAGATTGCAGTCTCAGTTGTACATTTCTGAAGAACTTCCATTATGCCTTAAAGTAAAAACATGGGTCAGTCTCATGCTGTTCAAGAAGGGTCACCACCACCTGGGAACTGACTCATCTCATCTCTCTGCATCCTAGATTTTCATCAGTTGTTCCCAGATGGGGTGCAGTGGAATTGTGGAACTGGGAGACATATCCATGCCCAGCTCGGTGCCTGGCTTTACTGAGCATCATCACCCTTCAGTATGGAGATCTGAATCATCCCATTACGTGGACTCATCCATTGTGAACTATGTTGGAACTGTAAATGCATTTTGCTTAGGACTGCCCACTAATCAAGATCTTTGTGGTGAAAATACCTTATTCTAGTCATTGGATTGGAGATTTAAATTTGAGTTTTTATTTTCAAACTCCTCTTGTTTGATGTTGAGTTCCAGGTGCACCCAAAAGTGCACACCCTTGTGTTGTTCCCTCTCATGGCCCTCATTATGCAAAGGAGTATCAGCAGATCAGCTCGCACTATCTAATCATGATTCAGCAAATCAAATTATTTCAATTCAAACGGCTGTAATAAAAGATATTCTAAATAATCCATTTCATGGAATCTCTTGATCAGAAAAAGCAGGTACATTAGCCGTGCTAGTTCACTACATTGTCTCCCTTCCTGAGGAGGAATATTGACAGAACAAAAAGATTTCTTGAAAGATCTTTGGATATTTCTATGCTTCTCACGAGCCCATTAGCGTTTTGAGCACAATATACCAGCCTCATCCACTTAGTCCACAGGCATTTTCTTGGCACTTTCCTGTATCCAAGGCTTCGTTAATTTCTCTGTTCAACATAAAGGGAAAAAAACAGTTGGCCAAAGTTATTTGCATTGCAATCTATCTGACAACCCATACAACATGCAATATTACCTCTAGAGATTCAGGCATCCATTAAATCAGAAGGAATTTGAATGCATTTTTCTATACCTCTTCTAAGACCTAATGAACAAACAAAAAATGACTATTACTTTATGATTTTAAACTTGGCTAACCTGCTTTCAGCACTATTAAATATGAATGCCTGTGTCTTTGTTCCCCTCTTGTTAATGTACTCCTCCATTAAGTGCCAACAGGACATTCTGCTCCAGGATTTCACCCAAACCCCCAGTCTCCATGTTAATAAACAGACATGAGCAACAAGAGGTATTCAAACAACACCTTCGTTTCTCTCATCATGACAGCTCAGTCTCTGCACTCATCAATCCTACATTTCTAGCAAGGGCCAGTGAATAGTAATCAGAAACAAATATGTTGTTTTTTTTTACAGGAATTAACACTCCCTGGTCCAAAGATTAGAGATAAACCCCAGCACATGAAGTGGTAAATAGTTAAAGCACAGACCAAGAATCATGCTGCTTTGTATGGTTTACTGTCATGTGAGCCTCTGGAAACAGCCTGGACAGGCATGTTTTAAACTACATTTCATATGATAGAGGTTTACATTATAATGACAGGTTTAGATAAGATAGACAAAGAAAAGCTGTTTTGTTACTATAAGAGGACACAGGTTTCAGGCGAAAGGTGGCAAGTTTAGGGGAGATGTGCGGAGAAAGTTTTTCCACACAGAAACAGGTGCCTGGAATGCACTGCCAGTGGAGGTGGTGGAAGCAGGCACATTAGCAACTGTCAAGGTGTATCTCGATAAACACATGAATGGGAGGCAAACAGAGGGATAGAAACCGTGCATCAGTGCAGGCCTGGTGAGCCAAAAGGCCTGTTCCTGTGCCGTATTGCTCTTTTTTGTTAGTTGACAGTTCAAGGACTAGGAAGTAGAGTGTTACAGGGAAGAGCTTTAACTCAGTGAATGGCAAAAACCTGAAACTCTTTCTATGAAGGTGATGGCAAACTTAGTTCCAAACTTTGTCATTTAGCTCTTCCCCGCTGTTAGATCAAGGGTAAAATTCAATCAAGACTAAGTAATGCCAACAATACTGAATCTGTACAAAAATCCTAAGAACGTGTGAAAGTATTAATGAGAAGCAAAAACCAATAATGGGATCACAAGGTGAGGAATACAATCCTCCATCAATAAGTCAACAAACAATAGCTTGTTTGGCTATGTAAACAGGGTGTTTCCATCTAGAGAAAAATTGAGATTATTTTGCCAAATACAAACATTTAAATATTTGTCAAATACACTGGCACCTCCCTCCACCACCACTGCCACAATGATCCTCATGTACCTCTCGGTCACGCTCAGCTTCTTGCTCTCTGCCGCACCGCGAGACACTTTCTCTTTCTTCATCCTCCTCATCTCGGTCATCATTTCCACTGTGGTTTTTACAGTAAAGCCTGTCAAATAAACCTATTTTAACATTCAAAAATCTCAAACTTGGATTTCAATTTTTGAATTGCAAATTGTTTTAAAAAAAAAAGCACTAAATATAAAATAAAATCTCAGCCAGGGATTCTGAACTTTGAGAAAAACGTGTAAACACTCCCATTCCAACAAATGAAAATGATACAATATAAAATTACTGCTTTCCTGAGCATGCAAAACAGTCTGCCAAAGCAGAACATATCCTGCACCTTCCTTTATCCTCTTACTGTCTTTTCCCCCCTCTGATATTCACTTTGTCCTTCACTCATTTTAAAATCTTTTCCTTCCTGATTTATTGCAGTTTTTCACGGTTCAGAAACCTAAGTTACTCTCTGGGGAGCTTGATAGAGAATCTGCTGCTGAAGAAGACTGCAAAGGAGGCTGCCAATGTGACAGAAAATAGGTACAGCAATAAGCTATTCAGCCCTTCACGCCTATTCCTCCTTTCACATAAACCGGTGGAATCCAATCAATGGGTACCCATTTTGTACAAGTTATACCATCGCATGATAAGACAGCGACCAACAGGAATACAGTAATATATAGCATCAACCAATGGGAGACATCATCAAACACACATACCACCGCCCTGTCCCCTAATTGAGCAGGTGGTTGTGGTGATCTGTGTTCTTGAATCACTGCAGCCCATGTGTTGAAAGAGGCTTGATGAGTTAACAGTGCATCTTGTACATGATACACATCGCTACCTCTGGTGGAGGGAGTGAATGTTTAAGGTGGTTGAAGGGTACTGATCAAGTGGGCTGCTTCATCTTGGCAGTGTCAAGCTGAAGTGTTGTTGGGATTGCACTTATCCTGGTAAATATATTCCATCACACATCTAACTTGTACCTTGCAGATGGTGGACAGGCTTTAGAGAGTCAGATGATGAGTTATCCTCTTTGGAATTCTCAACCTTTGACGTGCTCTTGTAGCACAGAGTTTAGATAGCTGGCCCAGTGAAGTCTCTGATCAATGAGAAGTGCAAAGGAAGACGTACTGACCTCGAAATTTAGCTCTTTTACCCATGTTTGGATCAAGGCTGTAACGTGGTCAAACTGTTGCTGAGTAAACTACTTCCAGCTGTGGTTCAGTCGATAGCACTTTCAACTGCTAAACCAAGTTCCCAATTCAAATTTCATTTAGAGCTTGAACAAAAACCCAGGATGGCACGCACTCTGATGCAGAACTGAGACTGTTGCACTGTCAAAGGTGACTGTTGTCTTTTGGAGAACAAGCTCAATTTTCTCAGCCTCTCACCATAGGACACCCACCCTGCCCCCACAACAGATTCCAAGAGTGGTTGCACCCAAGCCCTGTACAACTGCAGCAAAACTCATTTATTGTTGTACTCTAAACCCCTGTAATAAAGGCTAACATTTGCCTAATTGCTTGCCGTACCTTCATGCTAATTTTGTGTTCCTTGGAAACGTGCACCCAACTTTTCCTAAAAATTCTTTTATGGGATTTGGATGTCATCAGCTAGGCCAGAATTTGTTGCCTGCCCTTCGTCGTCCTTCAGAAGGTGGTGGCAAGGTGCTTCCTTAAACTGCTGCAGTCCACGTGACGTAGGCGCACCCACAGTACTGTTAGGAAGAGTGTTCTGGGATTTTGACCCAGTGACAGTGAAGGAATGGCGATATATTTCCAAGTCAGTATGATGTATGGGGCTTGGAAGGGAACTTACAACTGATAGTGTTCCCATGTGCCTGCTGCTCTTGTACTTCTGGAATTATAAAGTTGTTACAGCACAAAAGGCACAGTGTGTCCACACTGGCTTTCTAAGAAGCAGTGCACATACTGCCACTCCCATCCACATCCCTCTTATACTCAAAAAACAAAGAAAAATGTACAGCAGCATTAAAGAATGCCACTGTTGCCCTCATGTCTTAGGAGTCTTAGTAGTGTTGAAGAGCAGAAGGATCTTGGGGTCCGGGTCCACAGGACTCTTAAATCGGCCTCGCAGGTGGAGGAGGTGGTCAAGAAGGCGTATGGTGTACTGGCCTTCATTAATCGAGGGATTGAGTTTAGGAGTCGGGAGGTAATGCTGCAACTTTATAAGACCCTTGTCAGGCCTCATTTGGAGTACTGTGCGCAGTTCTGGTCGCCTCACTATAGGAAAGACGTAGAAGCTATTGAAAGGGTACAGAGGAGATTTATAAGGATGTTGCCTGGACTGGGAGGCATGCCTTATGAAGTTAGGTTGAGGGAGCTGGGACTCTTTTCCCTGGAGAGACGAAGGTTGAGAGGCGACCTGATAGAAGTTTATAAAATGTTGAGAGGAATAGATAGGGTGGATTCTCAGAGGCTATTTCCCCGGGTTGAAATGGTCGCTACGAGAGGACACAGATTTAAGGTGCGGGGGGGAAAGTACAGAAGTGATGTTAGGGGTAAGTTTTTCACTCAGAGGGTGGTGAGTGAATGGAATCGGCTGCCGTCAGTGGTGGTGGAGGCGAACTCGCTGGGGTCTTTTAAAAGACTTCTGGATGAGTATATGGGATTTAATGGGATTGAGGGTTATAGATAGGTCTATAGATTGGTAGGTGTTGATGTGATCGGCGCAACTCGTGGGCCGAAGGGCCTGTTTGTGCTGTAGTGTTCTATGTTCTATGTCTGCACCAGTCAAAAAATAAGCTACCCCAGCCTAATCCAGAGAGCTTAATCTGTAGATTTTCAGGCTATGGCACCCATATCTAGATAGCTTTTAAATGAGTTTCTACCTCTACCATCCTTTCAGGCAGGGAGCTCTGAAGCCTTCTGGGCCGAAAATATTTTTCCTCATCTCATTATGAGGGCAGCACCCTCTGCTCTGGACTCTCTCTGGTGCAATTACATCCCTCCTATAACGAGATGAGCAGACTGGACACAGTATTCAATTTATGGCACAGTGGTTAGCACTGTTGCCTCAGTGACAGGGACCTGGGTTTGATTCCTCACTCAGGACACTGTCTTTGTAAAGTGTACACATTCTCCCTGTGGCTGTGTGGGTTTCCTCCAGATGCTCCGGTTTCCTCCCACAGTTGGAAGGAAGTGAGGTTAGGTGCATTGACCATGCTAAATTCTCCCTCAGTGTATCTGAACAGGTACCGGAGTGTGGTAACCAAGGAATTTTCACAGTAACTTCATTGCAATGTTAATGTGAGCCTACTTGGGACTAACTAACTTATATTCTATGCCTTGGCTAATAAAGGAACATTTTCATATTCCTTGTTAAGCACATTATCAATCTGTCCTGCAACCTTCACAGATCTGTGGAGGCCCTTCACTTCTCAGTATCCTCCCATCCTCAGAAGTTATCACAACTTGATAAAATTTAGTAAACAGTTTGAGAGTAAAAAACTTGTGTCTAAAACAACCATGTTTAACTTAAATAAATGAAGTGAGGATAGCATTCGCCAAAGAGGACTGGGTGGATACATTAGCAGCAAAGACAGTAAGCAGGCAGTGCCAAGCATTTAAAGAAGTAATTTGCAAATCAGCAAAAAATATATCCCAGTAAGGAGGAATGATTCTAAGAGAGGGATAAACAAGCCATAGCTAACCAAGGAAGGAGAGTATTAAGAAAAAGCACACAAAGAGACAAAAGTCAGTGATAGAACTGAAGACTGGGGTAAATTCAGAATCCTGTAAAGGAGGCTAAAAAGATAGAAAGTAAACCAAGAGGCAAACTCAGGGGCGGCATGGTGGTTAGTACTGCTGCCTCACAGAGCCAGGGTTCGATTCCCGGCTTATGTCACTGTCTGTGCGGAGTTTGCCACATCTAGAGCCACTGTAGATGTCCTCTAGGAGCAAAGACAGCTGGATCTGCAAGGGACACATCGACTGGGGTACTGCATAAACACAGCACGAGGCTTGGGGCCTTTGCTCACTTTGTGGGAGCAGAGACAGCCAGACCTGTGAGGAATACAGCTACTGGGCAGTAAGACTTTGAAAAGCAAAGCAATCAGGAGTGGTGTGACAGGAAAACAGTAATTTCATTGGTAAGTAACTACTAATTTGAATTACCTAGTCCAAGTTGCTTTCAGATCAAGAACAAAAGTGCACAGCACATGAACTGTTCCTTTGGCCCACCAAGACGATATCGACGTAGATGCCTCTCTATTGTAATATTTTCTTGCCCCAATGTGGTCCGTATCCTTCTATTCCTGCCTATTCATGTATCTATCCAGATGACTATCTAGCTGATGTGTGCCTCTCATTGTTTTATAGATCTCTATAAGATCACCCCTCAGCCTTCTACGCTCCAGACAAACAAGTCCCAGTCTATCCAGCCTCTCCTTATAACTCAAACCATCAAGTCCCAGTAGCATCCTAGTAAATCTTTTCTGCAGTCTTTCTAGTTTAATAATATCCTTTCTATAATAGGGTGACCCGAACTGCACACAGTGTTCCAAGTGCGGCCATAACAATGTCTTGTACAACTTTAACAAGATATCCCAACTCTTGTATTCAATGTTCTGACCAATGAAACCAAGCATGCCGAATGCCTTCTTCACCATTCTATCCAGCTGTGACTCCACTTTCAAGGAGCAATAAACACTGCTCGGAGATTTCTTTGTTCTGTAACTGTTCCCAATGCCCTACCATTAACTGAGTAAGCCTTGCCCTGGTTCAAACTACCAAAATGCATCGCCTCACACTTATCGAAATTAAACTCCATCTGCCATTCATCAGTCCATTGGCCCAATTGAGCAAGATCCTGTTGCAATCGGAGAGAATCTTCACTGTCCACTATGCCATCAATCTTGGCATCATCTGCAAACTTACTAACCATGCCCCCTATATTCTCATCCAAATCATTAATATAAATGACAAATAACAATGGACTCAGCACTGATCTCTGAGGCACACCACTGGTTACAGACCTCTAATTTGAAAAAACGACCCTCTGGCTTCTGTCGAGAAGTCAATTTTGTATCCATTTAGATACCTCACCCTGGATTCCGTGAGATTTAACCTCATGCAACAACCTACCATGCAGTACCTTGCCTTGCTAAAGTCCATGTAGACAACATCGACTGCACTGCCCTCATTTATCATCTTGGTTACCCCTTCAAACAAATTTATGAGACATGATTTTCCGCTCACAAAGCCACGCTGACTGTCCCTAATCAGTCCTTGCGTCTCTAAATGCCTGTAGATCCTGTCTCTCAAAATACCTTCCAACAACTTACCAACCACAGATGTGAGGCTCACTGGCCTGTAGTTCCCAGGCTTTTCCGTGCAGCCCTTTTTAAACAAAGGCCACTCTCCAATCTACAGGCACCTCACCTACGACTATCGATGATTCAAATATTTCTGCTAGGGGACCCGCAATTTCCTCCCTAGCCTCTCACAATGTCCCCCGGGATACACTTCATCAGGTCCCGGGGATTTATCTACCTTGATGCACTTTAAGACTTCCAACACCTCCTTCTCTGTAATATGTACACTCCTCGAGATATCATTATTTATTTCCCCAAGTTTCCTAACATCTATGCTTTTCTCAACAGTAAATACTGATGAGAAATATTCATTTAGGATCTCACCATTTCTTGTGAATCTGCACATAGATGACCTTATTGATCTGCAAGAGGCCCTACTCTCTCCCTTGTTACTCTTTGGCCCTTTATGTACTTATAGAAGCTCTCTGAATTATCCTTTGCCTCATCTGCCAAAACAATCTTGTGTCCCTTTTTGCCCTCCTGATTTCTCTCTTAACTCAACTCCTACACCCCCTATACTCTTCAAGGGATTCACTTGATCCCAGCTGTCTATGCATGTCATGTCTTAAGCAGGTAGGATCAGTCTATATTGAGGAAGTTAAAATCATCCATCACAACAATCCTGTTGTTTTTACATTCTCCGATAACAAATCAGTTCCTCCACTTCATGTTGACTGTTGAGAGGTCTGTAGTACAACCCCAATCATGTGATTGCACCACTCCTGTTCCTGAGTTCTACCCATTTGGTCTCACCAAATGATCCCACCAAGGTGTCCTTCTGTATAGCTGTGACATTCGCCCTGGTCAGGAAAGCAACACCCCACCTCTTTTGTCACCCTTTCTATCTCACCTGAAACATCTAAAGCCCGGAATGCTAAACTGCCAGTCCTGCCCTTCCCTCACCCAAATCTCCACAATTGCCACAACATCACAGTTCCATGGAGTAACTGAAGGTAAGAAGGAGAAATATTTGACAGATCAAGAAACTAAAAACCAGTTATTAGTTTAAACAAAAACAAATTAAATAAGACAGGAGGGAAAGTGGTGTGCTGTTCCTGCATTACGTGGGAACTGCTGGCCCCCATTGTGGGTTCCGAGTGAACACATCTGTAGCAAATATTGGTTTCTTGAGAAACTCTGGATCACATTTGATGAACTGCAGTCTGAGCCTCAAACACTGTGACACTTCACGGAGGGGGGAAAGATACCTGGTCTCTGTTTCAGGAGGTAGTCACACCCTTTACATTAAAGAACGTTAATGTAACGTCCAATGGCCAGAGACAGGGTGGTGTGACTTGAGTGTGAGGCAGGTAGAGTGATCTAGGAAGTAGGTTGCACAAGCCTCAACCATTGTCCTTGTCCAACAGGTTTGAGATTCTTGCTTCCTGTGTGGACGAGAGCAGGGACTGTAGGGAGGATGAGAAAGAAATGGCGGAGGTGATAGTGGATGCCTTGGTGGTTATTTTCCAGACGTCGCTGGATTCCGGGGAAGTGCCGGATGATTGGAAAACGGCTAATGTTACGCCGTTGTTTAAGAAGGGTGCCAGGCAAAAGGCGGGGAATTATAGGCCGGTTAGTTTAACGTCTGTGGTAGGTAAAATGTTAGAATCTGTCATTAAGGAGGAAATTGCAAGGCATCTTGAAGGGAATTACTTGATAGAGCAGACGCAGCACAGTTTCATTAAAGGGAAGTCGTGTCTGACAAATTTACTGGAGTTCTATGAGGATGTGTCTAGGGCGGTGGATAGAGGAGAGCCGGTGGATGTGGTCTTTCTCGATTTTCAGAAGGCGTTTGACAAAGTACCTCACAAGAGGTTATTGCAGAAGGTCGAGGGACATGGAGTTGGGGGTAGGGTGTTAGCGTGGATAGAGGATTGGTTGTCAAATAGGAGGCAGAGAGTGGGGGTCAACGGGTGCTATTCGGATTGGCGGATGGTGACTAGTGGAGTGCCCCAGGGGTCGGTGCTGGGGCCTCAGCTTTTTACCATTTATATAGATGATCTGGAGGAGGGAACCGAGTGTAGGGTGTCAAAATTTGCTGATGACACCAAGATTGGGGGAACGGCAAATTGTGCGGAGGGTGTGGAGAGTCTGCAGAAGGATCTAGATAGGCTGGGCGAATGGGCCAGGAAATGGCAAATGGAATTTAATGTTGGCAAGTGTGAGGTGGTCCACTTTGGTAGGAATAATGGTAGGAAGGATTATTACTTACGTGGCGAAAAACTGCAGCAGGCGACGGTGCAGAGGGACCTAGGGGTCCTTGTGCATGAGTCGCAAAAACCCAGCTTGCAGGTGCAGCAGGTGGTCAGGAAGGTAAATGGGATGCTGGCCTTCATAGCGAGGGGGATTGAATATAAAAGTAGGGAGGTCTTGCTGCAGCTGTATAGGGCATTGGTGAGGCCACAGCTGCAGTTTTGGGCGCCGCACCTGCGCAAAGATATTTTGGCCTTGGAGTGAGCGCAGAGGAGGTTTACTAGGCTGATACCGGAGTTGAGGGGGTTGAGCTATGAGGAGAGGCTGAATAAACTAGGCTTGTACTCGTTAGAGTTTAGAAGAATGAGGGGAGATCTCATTGAGATGTATAAGATGATGAATGGGATGGATAGGATAGAGGTGGAGAGACTCTTCCCGCTCAAAAAAGACAGTAGGACTAGGGGGCACAGCCTCAAGATAAAGGGGGGGCGGTTTAGAACAGAGTTGAGGAGGAACTTCTTCACTCAAAGGGTGGTGAATCTCTGGAATTCTCTGCCCGTTGAAGTGGTGGAGGCTGCCTCGCTCGATATTTTTAAGACGCGGGTTGATGGGTTTTTGATAAGAGGGGGGATTAAGGGTTATGGGGAGAGGGCGGGAAAGTGGAACTGAGCCACAACAGATCAGCCATGATCTTATTGAATGGCGGGGCAGGCTCGAAGGGCTAGATGGCCTACTCCTGCTCCTATTTCTTATGTTCTTATGAAAGGATGATCACAGCACAGTGGTACAGGGAACCATTTAAGTGGGGGAAGAGATGAGAAATGTAGTTGTCATCAGGAACAGTATAGATAGAGGCATAAACACTGTTCTCTGTAACCAGAATCATAAGATACATAGAGCAGGCTTACTCCTGCTTCTAGTTTCTGTCATTCATTTTGGTCCTGGCTGACCAACCAATTCAATATCCTGATGCCCCCCCTTCCCCCCCATATCCCTTGATCTCTTTAGCCTCTAGAACTATAACTTCCTCTTGACATCAGACAATGTTTTGGCTTCAACTACACTCGGTGGTAGTGAATTCCACACATTCACCACCCTCTGGGTGAAGAAATTTCTCCTCACCCCAGTTCTAAATGGTTTACCCCTTATCTTCAAACTATGATCCCCCATTCTGGATTCCCCCAGCATCAGGGGCATTCTTTTTGAATCTACTCAGTCTAATCCTGTTAGAATTTTACCAGTTTCTATGAGATCCCCTCTCACTCTTCTAAACGCTACTTAATTTAGTCCTAACCAACTTTGTCTCTCATGTACAAACCTGCCACCTGAGGAATCAGCCTGGTAAACCTTTGCTGTACCCCCTCTATAGCAAGGGCATCGTTCCTCAGTTAAGGACACCAAAACTGCACACAATGCTCCAGGTGTGGCCTCACCAATGTCCTGTACAATTGCAACAAAACATCCCTATACTTAAATCTTCTTGCTATCAAGGCCAACATACCATTTGTCTTCTTCACTGCCTGCTGTACCTGCAATGCTTACTTTCAGCAATTGATACATGAGGACACCAAGGTCTCACTGAGGATTTACCTTTCTCAGTTTACACCTACTCAAGTAATAATCTGTCTTCCCATTATTGCTACCAAAGTGCATAACCTCACATTTATCCACATTACATGGCATCTGCCATGCCTATGCCCACATTCAGGCTGTCCAAATCATGCTGAAGCATCTCTGCATCCTCCTCACAGCTCATCCTCTCACCCAATTTTGTATCATCCGCAAATTTGGAGATAATATATTTAGTTCTCTCTTCAAATCATTAATATATTAATGTGAATAGTTGGGATCCTAGTACAGATCCCTGCAGAACCCCACTATTCACCGACTGCCAATCAGAAAAAGATCCATTTCATCAACTCTTTGCTTCCTATCTGCTAACCAGCTTTCTAGCCATCTCAAGAGATTATCTGCAATCCCAAGAGCTTTCAAGAAACCGCAAAGGGTCATGAATGATGCCCATGCTATCACTTAAACCAGCCTCCCATTCATTGACACTGCCTATACTTCCCGCTGCTTCAGAAAAGCGGTCAGCATAATCAAAGACCCCATCACCCCAGACATTCTTTCTTCCATCAAGAAAAAGATACTAAAGTCTGAGATCATGTACCAACTGATTCAAAAACAACTTCTCCCCTGCTGTCATCAGACTTTTGAAAGGACGTACCTCACATTAAGTTGATCTTTCTTTACAACTCAGTGTATAACACTACATTCTGCACTCTCTCCTTTCCTTCTTTATGAATGGTACGCTTTGTCCGTATAGCACACAAAAAACAAAACTTTTCACACATGTTCGTACGTGATAATAAATCAAATCAAAATCAAATAACTTTGCATAGTAGTCTAGATCTTGAGTCTGTGGGTTGTGTTGCCTACCTGGTGCCAGGGTTCAGAGGAACTTGGACTGGGAGAGGAGTGATCCGGTTGTCATGGCCCACATAGGTACCAATGACAGAGTCAGTTTGCAGAGGGACACAGATAAGCTGCAGAGCTCAGCTGTGAGGTGGCAAATGGAGTTTAATGCAGAAAAGTGTGAGGGATTCACTTTAGAAAGAGTAACAGGATTACAGAATATAGGGCTAATGGAAGGACTCTTGGTAGTGTCGACGAGCAGAGAGATCTCGATGCACACGTGCATAGATCCCTGAAAGTTGGCACCCAGGTTGATAAGGTTGTTAAGCAGGCGTACGGCGTGTTAGCGTTTATTGGTAGAGGGATTGAATTTCGGAGCCATGAGATCATGTTGCAACTGTAGAAAACTCTGGTGTGGCTGCGCTTGGAATATTACGTACAGTTCTGGGTCGCCGCATTATAAAAAAGATGTGGAAGCATTGGAAAGGGTGCAGAGGAGGTTTACCAGGATGTTGCCTGGTATGGTGGGAAGGTCTTATGAGGAAAGGCTGAGGGACTTGAGGTTGTTTTCGTTAGAGAGAAGAAGGTTAAGAGGTGACCTAATTGAGGCATACAAGATGATCAGAGGATTAGATAGGGTCGACAGTGACAGCCTTTTTCCTCGGGTGGTGATAGCTAACATGAGGGGACGTAGCTTTAAATTGAGGGGTGATAAAGATAGGACGGATGTCAGAGGTAGGTTCTTTACTCAGAGGGTAGCAAGGGCGTGGAATGCCCTGCTTGCAGCAGTTGTGGACTCGCCAACTTTTAAGGATGTTCAAACAGTCATTGGATAGACATATTGATAATATTGGAATAGTTTAGGTTAGACGGTCATTAGATTCATTCTACTGGTCAGTGCAACATCAAGGGCCGAAGGGCCTGTACTGCACTGTAATGTTCTATAGATACAAGGAGGACCTTGGTGAGACCACATTTGGAATATTGTGTGCAGTTCTGATCACCTCATTATAAGGAGGATGTGGAAGCATTGGAGAGAGTGCAGAGGAGATTTATGAGGATGCTGCCTGGTTTGGACGGTAGGTCTTATGAGGAAAGGCTGAGGGAGCTAGGGCAATTCTCTTCAGACTGGAGGAGGATGAGAGGCAACTTAATAGAGGTTTATAAGATAATGAGGGGGATAGATAGAGTGGATGTTCAGAGACTATTTCCTCAGGTGGATGTAGCTGTTATTAGGGGGCATAACTATAAGGTTCATGGTATAGGAGGGATATCTGAGGTAGGTTCTTTACTCAGAGTGGTTGGAGTGTGGAATGAACTGCCTGCTGTGACAATGAAGTCAGACACTTCAGGCACTTTCAAGCAGTTATTGGATAGGCACATGGAGCACGCCAGAATGATAGGGAGTGGGATAGCTTGATTTTGGTTTTGGACAAAGCTTGGCACAACATCAAGGGCTAAAGGGCCTGTAATGTGCTGTACTGTTCTATGTTCTAAGGATAGAGGTTCTGCTGACGGAACATGAGCAGCTAGGGGCCAAATTGAAAAGCAGAACTAAAAAGGTAACCATCTCCAGGTTATTACCTGAGCCACAAGTTAATTGGCACAGGATCAATAAGATCAGAGGTAAATGTGCGGTTCAAAGATTGGTGTGGGAGAAATGGTTTCAAATTCATGGGACACTGCTCCTGTACTGGAGAATGATGGAACTGTTCAAATAGGACGGTCTTTGCCTAAATCATGCTTGAACCAGAGTCCTGGTGAGTCGCATAATTAGGACTGTAGATAGGATTTGGGGTGGGGTGGGGTGGGGCAGGGCGATCCACAGCACAAATAGAGACAAAGGGGGTTTGATTTGGTAGCAATTGCTGAGACATGGTTACAAGGAGACCAGGTGGGGGAATTAAATATCAAACAGTACTCAATGTTTCAGAAGGATAAACAGAAAGAAAAAGGATGTGGTGTAGTTTTGCTCATGAAGGATGGGATCAGTGCTGTAGCGAGAAGTGATATAAACATTTGATATCAAGATGTACAATCAGTCTGGGTAAAAATAAGAAATAGCAAAGGAAAGAAGTCCCTGGTAGGTGAATTCTATAGGTCCCCAACAGTAGTTTCGCAGTGAGACACAGTATCAACTAGGAAATACAGGGAACTTGTAAGAAAGGTACAGCGATAATCATGGGTGAATTAAAATGCACATAGATTGGATTAATCTAATTGGAAAAGACAGCCTCAAGGATAAGCTCAATGAATGTACTAGAGATTTGTTTCTTGGAGCAATATGTTGTGGAACCAACCAGAGAGCAAGTTATTCTAGACTTGGTACTGGGTAATGAGCAGGGATTAATTAATGACTTCATAGTTAAAGGATCCTCTGAGGGACAGTGATCATAGCATAATAGAATTCAAAATTCAGTTTCAGGGTGAGATACTGGAGTCCCACACTTGCATTTTGGAGTTAAAGCTAATCACAGGCATGGGGGTAAACGTGGCCTTCGTAGACTGGGCAGAAGGCTAAAAAGCAGGACAGTTTATGAGCTTAAATGGGACACCACTTATTTTGAAACTGTGTCCCCCTAATTCTAGATTCTTCCATGAGGGGAAACATCCCCTTCCCAACAAGCCTACTTAGAAGCCTATGTTTCAATAAGATCACCCCTAATACTTCTAAACTTCAATGGGTGTAGGCCTAACGTACTCAACCATTCCTCTAAAGCCAACCACTTCATTCCAAGAATCAGCCAAGTTAAATTTCTCTCAGCTGCCTCCAATTCAACAATGCCCTCTCTCTGAACTGCCTTCAACACAACTATGCACTTAAGGTGGGCAAAGCTGGACACAGTACTTTAGGGTGTGGTCTCACCAATGCCCTGTACAGTTGCAGCAAGCCTTTCCTACTTTGATACTCCAACCCATTTGCATTAAAGGTCAACATTCCATTAGCCTTCTTAATTACTTGCTGACTGCATACTAACTTTTTTGAGACTCTAACAGGCCTGTAGTTTGTTTTCTCTCTCCCTCCTTTCTTGAATAGCAGTGTTACGTTTGCTGGGACCATTCCAGAATCTAGGGAAATTTGGAAAATCATAACCAGAACAATTAACTATGTAGCTATCACTTTTAAAATCCTGGCACGTAGGCCATCTATCTTTAGGACTTGCTGGATTTTATTCCCTCATATTGCCACAGGACTTGTTCCCTAGTGATATTAATACCTTATTTTCTTCTCGCATTTTGGTTGCCTTCTAATTTTTGTACGCAACTCATGACTTCTATGGTGAAGCTAGGCAAAATATTTGCTCAATACCCCTGCCATTTCCTCATTCCCCATACTAATTTGTCCTGTTTCTTCTTCTAAAGGGACCAATTTTTACTTCAGCTACTCTCTTCCTTCTTGTATATTTGTAAACACACTTACAATGTTTTTTATTGCTAATTCTGGAACACAATTTCTTGGTTCCACAGTCCGTTTTAATAAGGGACTACAGTCTTTGCTGTATCTGGTGCCTTCAGCTGTTTGATATCACAAATTGGTGCAAGGCTGATATCTATGATGTTGGGATAGTCAAAATGGATGCTTATACGTCACACAAAAGGAGGAAAGTATACACCTTAATAAGATTAAAATGGGGAAATAAAACGGATAAATAACCATTAGTAGAGTTCAGTACCTGTAGATCCCTCGATCAAGGTTCTCAATGAATTTGGCTCTATCTTCAACTGCACAGTGGTAATGATAAGTCTTGATGCAAGCTTTAATTTCACAGCCAATAGTTGCACCTATTTGACTGCATAATGTACATTTCTGAAATTTTACAAACAAGTTATTCACATTTAGAAAAATAAAACATTGCTTATCCAAGCGCTATCCACTACAAAAGAAAGAATGCCAGGTTTCTCCCCCATTTCTTCGACAGCTCAAAAAAATAAAGCCCAATAAACAGTTAAACAGTGAAAGAGCCCACATTGTGGAACACTACACTACCCGAGCACAGTAACGATAAAAATTTCATGCACGTTGAATTGCTAGCATGAATTGTGTACATTGTTATTCTATAATTTAATAAACTGTGCATAATGCTGAAGTATATTGGAAGCAAAACATTTTGATTAGATAAATGAAGAGGAAACTTTTGCAGGGTTATGAAGAAACAGTAAGGCAATCAGATTAACAGCTACTTCTACAAGCCAGCACAGTCACAATGAGTCTTCTGTGCTTTAACTGTTCTACGCTCATTCTCAATATCACAATGCAAGTATTAAGAAGTTTAAGATCCACTCAGGATAAATAAGCAGAGCTTATACTTTGCCTCAAGTCAAACTGTCCCCCAGTCAATAAAGTACATCATACACTAAATGGTCAACATTCTGATTTGATCACAATTATATCTAAAACATTGACTGAACAGAAACAATGGCACCATTCAGAGTATTAATTCGCATCGCAAATTTTGCACAAATTGAATTAGGATACGAACCATTCTTTTTCCCCTTTTGATTTCTTGAATGACTGTTTTAATATCAAAATCGCCAAAATCTTTTCTAGATGAATTTGTAAGTTGGACAGTACCAGAAGAAAATAGCTAGAATTAAAAACAAGCTTTATTAAAATATTGTGCCGCATACAGCTATTTGTAACTAAAGTTTACTTAAAGTTTTAACTAAAGATTTTGTCAGAAGAGACAGGACCAGGTTTCACAGATTCCTTTTTTGTTTAAGTTAGGGATGAGAGGGGCCAAAGTTCAAAAGGTCTGAAAATTTATGACAAGAAATATAGATTTATTATAACACAAAGTGGCAAAGTCACTGCAAAGTGAGGAGTTGGAAAAATATAGAATCTTTAAGATCTGTGGTGAAATGCAAAAGATCTGCAAAGATGTGCAGGTTAGACTGACTGCTCATGCTAAATTGACCCTAGTGTCAGGGGATTAGCAGAGTAAATGTGCTGTTGTGGGAATAGGCCTGGGTGGGATTGTGGTCAGTATGAACTTGATGAGCCAAATGGCTGCCTTCTGCACAGTAGGGATTCTATGATTCTATCGAAGTCACATCAAATGGGTGGAATCAGAACAGTATTATGAGACAAATGCAGTTCAGTACATTGATGGACTCAAAACCTAACCACCATCTGATCAAGCTAGAATGCTGGTTTTCCTCTTGCTGGACAGTAAGGCAGAGATGGAGGGGGTGCATGCGAGCTGCGGGAGATCGGGGCGATTGTAAAAACCTATTTGGCTCATTCATGCCCCAACTTAGCAAATATTGTTCAATCGTGGAATTAGATCTAACGTTGGAATGCTTTGAGCTTTACAAGCACAAGCTGGTTGGGTATGGTCGCTACCTTGCCTGTTGTAAACAGCAAAAGGGACATTCTACTGACACTAAGATAGTCAGTCGGAGTCAGTGTGGCTCTTTTGCACGTACTTCAAGCTACATTTACAGCGCCCTGTTTTTTGCAGACAGAAAAAAAAAACACATACATGCATCACAGTTTCCTTCGCTAAAGAAAAAAGTAGTGGCCTTTGCTGGTTCATTTCATACAGTAATGTCTTGACCAGAGTCAAGCTGCCCAATTTAAATTTCAAACGATGATTGGCAGTTAACTATCAGTCACCATTAACTGGTGCACTCTCCACGCAACACCATTGCCAATCAAAGCCCATCTGCCAACCAATCAGCATCCTCTTCTCATGCAGCAGGAAGTTGTTTCCCCAACATGAAAATTCTTGCGATTGTACTGATGAGTTCAAAAAGAAAGGTTTCGATAAAATGTATTTTCTCAGCAAAATTTAAATACAGATTTTCCCATTTCCCAGCACTACATAATCATTCATAATGATTTGGATTCCACATTGGGTTTTCTAACATTAAATATATCATTTTGGGATAATATTTAATAATTTGAGCTCCAGTGATTTAATTTGGAGATCTTACTTATACAGCCACGAAGCCAGAAATGTCAGATGGGATCCCAATGCACTGAGTTTTCTCTGGGACCTGCTTTGATGTGCCCTCAGCGATTCAACATGATGGATTATGTGTCTTTGAGCCATTTCAAAACATTTGGGAGTTTCCTGCCATGGACAGATGTATTATGCCACATTGTTCACTTAACACGGTTTACACAAAATAATGATATGAAAACGATGATGTACGACAAACATGACAAATAGGACAGAGGAACTCTGATGTTTAGATGTAAAAACTGGCCCAAAATACATCAGACTGAATAAAATATATTGGTAATGCCTATTCCCAAGTGTTTTGAACACTATTCAATGCACTTACCATGCATTTGTAATGGGCTGCAACTTTTTTAGCATTTGACGTGTGGAGTTTTCCTCTGCTTTCATTTTCTTCATCACCAGCATGACAGAACCCACACTTTGGTCCTGTAATTGTGGGACTGCTGCAATGAGGAGACCGTTCCCTCTACAAAGGTGAATGTACACACAAAGTAAAAACAAAGGCAAGAATCATTTACAACATCATAAAGACAAGAAATATTACAGAATCACTAAATGGTTATAAGGCAGAATGAGGCCATTCAGCTCACTGTCCCTGCACCAGCTCATCACATGTGCAATTCACCAAGTATCATTCTTCCATCGTCACCCTGTAACCCTGAACATTTTTCCTTTTCAGATAAGTCTAATTCTCTCCTGAATGCTTTGACTGAATGTACCTCCACCGTACTCTGATAGTGCATTCCAGACTAACCACACATTGTATGAAAAAGTCTTTCCCTATGTCACCACTTCTTTTACTAATTACTTAAAATCTGTGCCCCATGGTTCGCAATCCTTTTACACGTGGAAAGTTTCTTCCTATCTACTCTGTCAAACCATTCAGGATTTTGAATACTTCTATCAAATCGTATCCAGCCCTTTTTTCTTCAAGGAAATCAGTCCCAAATTTTCCAATCTTTTAATAGCTGAAGTTCCTCAAGCCTGGGACCATTATTGTGACTTTTATCTGCACCTTCAAATGCCTTCACATCTTTGCTGAAGTGCAGCACCCAGAACTGGATGCAATACCCTAAGGTGAAGACAAATCATTGTCTCTCATTACCAAAAGAGAAAATGCTGGGAAATTTTAGCAGGTCTGGCAGCATCTGTAAGGAGAGGAAAGAGCTGACATTAAGTCCAGATGACCCTTCGTCAAAGCTAAAAGGCATAGAAAGTGGGAGATATTTATACTGCAGGGGGAGGGAATGAAAGAAGAGCTACAGCCACAGAAACCAGGGAAAATGACTGTTAATGTCTGTCCACAGAAAGAATAGAGGGTGTGAATGACCAAAAGGCAGAGAAGCTAAAATGAAGATGGGGGGAGGAATGAGGAAAGACAATAAAGAAATAAATGGTAGAGAATCGTAAAAAATTAAAATAGAATGAAAACAAAGGGGTCGAGGTGGGATAGAGCAAATCATCTGAAGTTGTTGAATTTGATTTTGAGACCGGAAGGCTGTAAAGTGCCTAGTCGGAAGATAAGATGCTCTTCCTCCAGTTTGCACTGAGGTTCACTGGAACATTGCAGCAAGCCAAGGGCAGATATGTGGACATGTGACCTGCTGAGATTTTCCAGCGTTTTCTCTTTTGGTTTCAGATTCCAGCATCCGCAGTAATTTACTTTTATTTAATATTTTGTAAAAAGTTCAACTTAACCTTAGGCCCCTTACAGTCAGAAATGGGAAAATTTATAATGGGGAACAAAAAAATAGCAGAGGAACTAAATCCGTACTTTGCTCCTGTCTTCCCAAAGGAGGACATGAATATAATGTACCAGAAGTTCTGAAAGAAGCAAATTTTAGTGAGGAGTTGAAATGAATCAGTATCAGTAGAAAAATGGTTTTAGGGAAATTGATGGGATTGAAGGTGGATACATCTCCAAGGCCTGATAATCTTCATTCCAGAGTACTTAAGGAAGGGTCCCTGGAAATAGTAGGTACACTGGTGGTCATTTTCCAGAATTCTTTGGACTCTGTGATGATTCCCATACAGCGGAGGGTAGCTAATGTAAACCTGCTATTCAGAAAGGAAGGTAGAGAGAAAAGAGGGAACTACAGGATAGACGGGAGGAAAAAGGGGGTGAGGTAGCTCTGTTAATTAAGGATAATATCAGGGCGGTAGTAAGAGAAGATATAGGCTCCAAAGAGCAAAACGTGGAATCGTTGTGGGTAGAGATAAGGAATAGTAAGGGGAGGAAGACGCTGGTGGGTGTGGTCTATAGGCCCCCAAATAATAACTAAGAGGCGGGGAGGGCTATAAAGAAGCAAATAAATGATGCGTGCAGAAACTGAACGGCGATAATTATGGGGGATTTTAATCTGCATATTGATTGGATGACCCAAGTCGGACACGGTGGGCTTGAGGAAAAGATCTTGGAATGCTGTCGGGATAGTTTCCATGAACAGTATGTGACGGAACCTACGACGGAGCGAGCTATCTTAGATGTGGTGTTGTGTAACGAGGCAGGTAGAATTAGAGATCTTCTTGTGAGGGATCCTCTTGGGATGAGTGATCATAGTATGGTTGAATTTTTGATGCAAATGGAGGATGAGAAAGTAGGGTCCCAAACCTGTGTTCTCTGTTTGAACAGAGGGGAGTACGATAGGATGAGAGAGGAATTGGCAAATGTAGATTGGGGACGCAGATTGGTTGGCAGGACGGCTGAGGAACAGTGGAGGATTTTTAAGGAGATCTTTTTCAGTACTCAGCAGAAATATATTCCGATGGTAAAGAAGGACTGTAGGAGAAGGGATAACCAGCCGTGGTTATCTAATGAAATAAAGGAGAGTATTAAATTAAAAGCTGATATGTTCAGAGTGGCTAAAACTAGTGGGCGATTAGAAGATTGTGAAAAATGTAAAAATCAAAAAATGACTAAGGTGATAAAGAAAGGAAAGATAGGTTATGAAGCTAAACTAGCTTTAAATATAAAAAAGGACACTAAAAGGTTTTACAAATATATAAACAGAAGGCTGGCTAGAGTGAATGTTAGACCCTGAGAGGATGAGAGGGGGGATTTAGCGGTGAGAGATGAGGAAATGGCTGAGGCCTTAAATAAGTTTTTTGCCTCGGTCTTCACGGAGGACGACACAAACAGTTTGCCAGATCTTAGATAGAAAGATGGTAGGAGTTGAGGGCCTGAATGCAATTACTGTCACTAGAGAGGTAGTGCTTGACAGACTAATGGGACTGAAGGTGGACAAGTCCCCAGGACCGGATGGAGCGCATCCCAGGGTTCTGAAAGAAATGGCAGAGGTGATAGTGGATGCCTTAGTAATTATTTACCAAAATTCGCTGGATTCCGGGGAAGTGCCGGAAGATTGGAAAACGGCTAATGTTACACCGCTGTTTAAAAAAGGTAGCAGACAAAAGGCAGAGAATTAAAGGCCGGTTAGTTTAACGTCTGTAGTTGGAAAAATGCTAGAATCTGTCATCAAAGAGGAAATAGCGAGGCACCTAGAAAAGAATGGTTTGATAGAGCAGACGCAGCACGGATTTGTTAAGGGGAAGTCGTGTTTGACGAATTTATTGGATTTCTATGAGGATGTGACTAGTGCGGTAGACAGAGGGGAACCGGTGGATGTGGTGTTTCTGGATTTCCAAAAGGCGTTTGATAAGGCGCCTCACAAAAGGGTGCTACAGAAGGTTAGGGTGCACAGAGTTGGGGGTAAGCTGTTAGAGTGGATAGAGGATTGGCTGTCTAAAAGGAAGCAGAGAGTTGGTATCAATGGGTGCTATTTTGATTGGCGGTTGGTGACTAGTGGAGTGCCGCAGGGATCGGTGCTGGGGCCTCAGCTATTTACCATTTATACAGATGATCTGGAGAAGGGGGCTGTGTAGGGTGACGAAATTTGCTGATGACACGAAGATGAATGGAAAAGCAAATTGTGTAGGTGTGTGGAAAGTCTGCAGAGCAATCTAGATAGGCTGAGCGAGTGGGCGAGGACCTGGCAGATGGAGTATAATGTTAGCAAGTGTGAGGTTATCCACTGTGGCAGAAACAATAGTAGGAGGGATTATTATTTAAAAGGCGAAAAGCCGCAGCATGCTACGGTGCAGAGGGACCTGGGGGCCCTTGTGCACAAGTCGCAAAAACCCAGTCTGCAGGTGCAGCAGGTGATCAAGAAGGCGAATGGAATGTAGGCCTTTATAGCGAGGGGGACAGAATATAAAAGCAGGGAGGTCTTGCTGCAACTGTACAGGGTACTAGTGAGGCCGCAGCTGGAGTACTGTGTGCAGTTTTGGTCGCCGCACTTGTGAAAGGATATATTGGCCTTGGAGGGAGCACAAAGGAGGTTCACTAGGCTGATACCGGAGATGAGGGGGTTGGACTATGAAGAGAGACTAAATAGACTGGGTCTGTATTCGTTGGAGTTTAGAAGGATGAGGGGGGACCTTATTGAGACGTATAAGATAATGAAGGCGATGGATAGGGTCGAGGTAGAGAGATTCTTCCCGCTTAGAAAGGATAGCAGGACTAGAGGGCACAGCCTCAAGGTAAAAGGGGAGGGCAGTTTAAATCAGAGTTGAAGAGGAACTTCTTCACTCAAAGGTTGGTGAATCTCCGGAATTCTCTGCCCGTTGAAGTGATGGAGGCTACCTCGCTAAATGTATTTAAGTCACGGGCAGATAGGTTTTTGATAGACAAGGGAATTAAGGGTGATGGGGAGAAAGCGGGAAAGTGGAACTGATCCACTTCAGATCAGCCATGATCTTACTGAATGGCAGGGCAGGCTCGAAGGGCTAGATGGCCTACTCCTGCTCCTATTTCTTATGTTCTTATAGCTCAGCAGTTGGAAAACAGTGGTATCAGACAAAGTCAGCATGGATTCACAGAGGGGAAATTATGCTTGACAATTCTATTGGAATTCTTTGAAGACGTCACTAGTAGAGTTGACCGAGGAAAACAAGTGAATGTGGTTTATTTAGACTTTCAGAAGACTGCTAACAAGGTTCCACTAAGCAGACTACTATGGAAAGTTAAAATGCGTGGAATTGCGGATAGTGTCTTGAAATAGATCGAAAACTGGTTTGCGGATAAGAAGCTAAGAGTGGAGATAAATGGGTATTTTTCCAACTGGCTGTCAGTGACTACTGGAGTACTGCAGGAATTGTGCTCGAACCCCAACTGTTCACATTATATATCATAGAATAAAATCACAGAATCCCTACAGTGCAGAAGGAGGCCACTGAGCCTGGACTGACCATAATCCCACCAAGACCCTAGTCCCGTAACCTCTCATATTTACTCTACTCATCCCTTGACACGAGAGCCAATTTAGCACGCCCAATCAATCTAACCCACACATTTTTGGAATGTTACTGTGAAAATCCCCTAGTCGCCACAGTCCGATGCCTGTTCAGGTGCAGAGAGAATTTAGCACAGCGAATTCACCTAACCTACACATCTTTGAACTGTGGGAGGAAACCCATGCAAGGAGAAAGTGCAAACTCCACACAGACAGTGACCTAAGCCGGGAATTGGATCCGGGTCCCTGCTGCTATAAGGCAGCAGTGTTAATCACTGTGCTGCCCCAAGGGACAAGAAGGTCTGGGGCCTGCTTGCAGGTGGACTGAAAGTGTTCAGCAAAGCAGTCACCCATCTTATTTCCCTTACCACATTCTGCTCTTTCCTCCACAACCCTTGCCCTCACTGGAACCATTTGTTACCTGTTCCAGATTGCCCTTTGTCATACTGAGAATTTAGCACGGCCAATGCACTAACTAGCACATTGCTTAATAAGGGAGAAAGGCAGCAGATGGGAAATTATAGACTGGTTAGCCCGACTTCAGTCAGTGGCAAGATTTTAGAGTCCATTATTAAAGATCAGATCGTGGAGTACTTGGAAGTGCACGGTAAAATGATAGGACTGAGTCGACACGGTTTCGTCAAGGTTCCAGATGGTTGTCTGGAACCTTGACGATAGTCAAAAATTAAGGGTTTGAGGATAAGGGGTAAACACCTTTTAGGATGAAGGTGAATTGAAATTTCTTCACTCAGAATGGTGATTCTGTGAAATTCAGTATCACAGTAGTTGAGGCTACTGTGTGATTAGATTGCTCATTATAAAGATATAACGTTTGGGGCTAAAGGGATCAAAACTTATCGACAGCAGGGGGAAGCAAGATCAGGATATTGAATATGATCAGCCATGATCAAAATGAATGGCACAGCAGGCTTGAATGGCCTACTCTTGCTTCTACTTTATATATTTCTCAGCTCCTTGCTCGTGTACTCAATGCCTCGTGTAATACAGCCTTGATGTTGTGAGTGCTCTCTCAACCCGCCTTGCAACCTTCAGTAGCTTATGCACAAATACATCCAGGTCTCTCTGCTCTTTCATGACTTTAAATTTACAGCATGGAAACAGGCCCTTAGGCCCAACTTGTCCACGCCACCCTTGTTTAAAACCTCAAAGCTAATCCCAATTGCCCGCATTTGGCCCATGGCCCTCTATACCCATCGTATCCATGTAACTATCTAAATGCTTTTTAAAAGATAAAATTGTACCTGCCTCTGGCAGCTTGTTCCAGGCACTCACCACCCTCTGAAAAAATTGCCCCTTTGGACACTTTTGTATCTCTCCCCTCTCACCTTAACCCTATGCCCTCTAGTTTTAGACTCCTCTACCATCGGGAAAAGATATTGACTATGAAGCTGATCTATGCCCTTCATTATTTTATAGACCTCTGTAAGACCACCTCTCAGCATCCTGCACTCCAGGGAAAAAAAGTCCTAGTCTATCCAGCCTCTCCTTATAACGGAATCCATCAAGTACTGGTAGCATCCTTGTAAATCTTTTTTGCACCCTTTCTAGTTTAATGATATCCTTTCTATAATAGGGTGACCAGGATTGCATACAGTATTCCAAGTGTGGCCTTACCAATGTCTTGTAAAACTTCAACAAGACATCCCAAGTCCTATATTCAATGTTCTGACCAATGAAACCAAGCATGCCAAATGCCGCCTTGATCATTCTGTCCACCTGTGACTCCACTTTCAAGGAGCTATGAACTTGTACCCTTAGATCTCTTAGTTCTGTAACAGTCATAGGTAGTACGTAAAGATCGATCAACTTAATACGAGGTAGGTCCATTCAAAACTCTGATGGCAGTAGGGAAGTTGTTCTTGAGTCGGCCAGAGTCTATCTGGATAGAACTGAGAAATAAAAAGGCGGAAACCATAGAACACTACAGCACAGAAATAGGCTTTTTGGTCCTTCTTGGCTGTGCTGAACCATTTTTCTGCCTAGTCCCACTGACGTGCACCATATCCCTCCACACCCCTCTCATCCATGTACCTGTCCATGTTTTTCTTAAATGTTAAAAGTGAGCCCACATTTACCACTTCATCTGGCAGCTCATTCCAGACTCCCACCACTCTGTACAAAGAACTCCCCCCCAAATATTCCCTTTAAACATATCTCCCTTCACC
Organism: Carcharhinus amblyrhynchos; assembly: GCF_965287045.1. NCBI lineage: Eukaryota > Metazoa > Chordata > Chondrichthyes > Carcharhiniformes > Carcharhinidae > Carcharhinus > Carcharhinus amblyrhynchos. Next base: position 140,131,599 of record NC_137327.1, read on the forward strand.
CATGTCCTCTAGTTTTTTTTCTCCCCTAGCCTCAGTGGAAGAAGCCTGCTTGCATTCACTCTTACTATACCCATCATAATTTTACACACCTCTATCAAATCTCCCCTCATTCTTCTACGCTCCAGGAAATAAAGGCCGAACATATTCAACCTTTCTCTGTAACTCAGTTTCTCAAGTCCTGGCACATCCTTGCAAACCTTCTCTGTACTCTTTCAACCTTATTAATATCCTTCCTGTAATTTAGTGCCCAAAACTGCACACAATACTCTAAATTTGGCCTCACCAATGTCTTATAAAATCTCACCATAACATTCCAACTCTTATACTCAATACTTTGATTTCTCAAGGCCAATGTTCCAAAAGCACTCTTTACGACCCTATCTACCTGTGATGCCACTTTTAGGGAATTATGCATCTGTATTCCCAGATCCCTCTGTTCTACATCTGTGGTGGGTAAGTTGTTGGAAGATATTTTGAGAGATAGGATCTGCAGGCATTTAGAGACGCAAGGGCTGATCAGGAACAGTCAGCATGACTTAGTGAGTGGAAAATCATGTCTCACAAATTTGATTGAGCTTTTTGAAGAGGTAACCAAGAAGATAGATAAGAGAAGTGCAATTGGTGTTGTAAGCATAGAACATAGAACATAGAACATTACAGCGCAGAACAGGCCCTTCGGCCCACGATGTTGCGCCGACCAGTTACAAAAACAATGACCCACTAGCCTATACCAATCCCTTTTCGTCCATAAACCTATCCAGAGATCTCTTAAACGCCCCCAAACTAGACGCATTTACAACTGCAGCAGGCAGGGCATTCCAATCCCTCACCACCCGCTGGGTAAAGAACCTACCCCTGACATCCGTCCTGTAGCTACCCCCCCTTAATTTAAAGCCATGCCCCCTCGTGCTAGCTTCCTCCATCCGAGGAAAAAGGCTATCACTATCCACCCTATCTAAACCTCTAATCATCTTATATGTTTCGATAAGATCCCCTCTTAGCCGCCTTCTTTCCAACGAAAACAACCCTAGATCCCTCAGTCTCTCCTCATAGGACCTCCCCACCATACCAGGCATGGACTTTAGCAAGGCCTTTGACATGGTAGGTTGTTGCATGAGGTTAAATCTCTCAGGATCCAGGCAAGGTATCTAAATGTAAAAGTTAACTTGATGACAGAAGCCAGATGGTGGTTGTAGAGGGTTGCTGGGTCCACTATTATTTCTCATTTATGACTTTTATCTTTTGTTTACATATATTTATATATTTTTCATTTAATGATTTGGATGAGAATATAGGAGGCATGGTTAGTAAGTTTGCAGGTGATACCAAGATTGGTGGCATAGTGGACAGTGAAAGTTACCTCAGATTGCAACAGGATCTTGATCAATTGGGCCAGTGGGCTGATGAATGCCAGATGGAGTTTAATTTAGATAAATGTGAGGTGCTTTATTTTGGTAGATTGAACCAAGGCAGAACTTACTGAGTTAATGGTAGGGCATTGGGGAGAGTTATAGATCAGAGAGATCTAGGGATACAGGTAGATAACTCCTTGAAGGTGCAGTCACAGGTGGACAAAGTGGTGAAGAAGGCATTCAGCACACTTGGTTTCATTGTTCAGAACACTGAATACAGAGTTGGGACGTTTTATTGAAGTTGTACAAGACGTTGGTACGGCCACATTTGGAACACTGTGTACAGTTCTGGTCACCCTATTATAGAAAGGATATTATTAAACTAGAAAGAGTGCAGAAAAGATTTACTAGGATGCTCCTGAGACCTGATGGTTTGAGTTATAAAGGAGAGGTTGGATAGACAGGGACTTTTTCCTCTGGAGCGTAGAAGGCTGAGGAGTGGTCTTATAGAGGTTGATAAAATGAGGGGCATAGATCAATTAGATGTCAATATCTTTTCCCAAAGGTAGGGGAATCTAAAACTAGAGCGCATTTGAGCTAAGAGGGGAGAGATACAGAAGTGTCCAGAGGAGTAATTTGTTCATGCAGATGAGGTCCTGCAGCAACAGTTTAGGGAGTTAGATAGAAAGTTAAAAAGCAGGACTTCTAGGGTTGTAATCTCAGGATTACTCCCTGTGCCACGTGCTAGTGAGGCTAGGAATAGGAAGATAGTGCAGCTCAACAGCTGGTTTATGAGGGAGGGTTTCAGATATCTTGACATTGGGGTCTCTTCAGGGGCTTGTACAAGGAGGACAGGTTGCATCTAAACTGGAAAGGCATAAATATTCTAGCCAGGAGGTTTGCTAGTGTCACAGGATGATTTGAACTAGTTTGGCTGAAGGGTGGGAACTAACTGAAAGGGAACCAGACAGCAGGGCCAGTAAGACTCAGATAGAGCAGGCAAGGTGTGGTTGCGAATCAAAGAGGGCCTGGTGGACTGAAGTAGATTTGTTTCAATGTGGAAGTATAGCAGATAAGGCAGATGAACTTAGAGCTTGGGTTAGTACTTGGAACTATGATGTTGTTGCTATTACAGGCAAGTACAGGATTGGCAGTTTAACATTCCAGGAGACAGGTATTTCAGGCCAGATAGAGGGGGATGTAAAAGGAGTGGGGGAGTTGCACTACTGGTTAAGGGGAGTATCACAGCTGTACTGTGGGAGGACGCCTCGGAGGGCTCATACAGCACGGCAATATGGGTAGAGCTCAGGAACACGAAGGGGGTAGTCACAATGTTGGGAGTTTATTATAGGCCGCCCATCAGCCAGCAGGAGATAGAGGAAACGATATACAGGCAGACTTTGACAAGGTATAAAAGTAGCAGGGTTGTTGTGGTGGGAGATTTTAAACTTAGAACATAGAACATTACAGCGCAGAACAGGCCCTTCGGCCCACGATGTTGCGCCGACCAGTTAAAAAAAATGACCCTCTAACCTAAACCAAACCCTTACCATCCATAAACCTATCCACGGATCTCTTAAACGCCCCCAAACTAGGCGCATTTACAACTGCAGCAGGCAGGGCATTCCAATCCCTCACCACCCTCTGGGTAAAGAACCTACCCCTGACATCCGTCCTGTAACTACCACCCCTTAATTTAAAGCTATGCCCCCTCGTGCTAGCTTTCTCCATCTGAGGAAAAAGGCTATCACTGTCCACCCTATCTAAACCTCTAATCATCTTATATGTTTCAAAAAGGTCCCCTCGTAGCCGCCTTCTTTCTAACGAAAACAACCTCAAATCCCTCAGTCTCTCCTCATAGGACCTCCCCTCCATACCAGGCAACATCCTGGTAAACCTCCTCTGCACCCTCTCCAAAGCCTCCACATCCTTCCTATAATGTGGGGACCAGAACTGCACACAATACTCCAAGTGCAACTCCAACTTCCCCTATATTGACTGGGACTCACTTCGTGGTAGGGGTATGGATGGGGCAGAGTTTGAAAGGAGCATCCAGGAGGGCTTCTTGAAACAGTATGTAGATAGTCCAACTCGGGAAGGACCCGGTATTGGGGAATGAGCCCAGCCAGGTCGACGTTTCAGTAGGGGAGCAGTTTGGGAACAGTGACCACAATACTGATGGATAAGGTGCTAAACAGGAGAAAAGCTAGTTACAACAATATTAAGCAGGAACTGAAGAACGTAGATTGGGGGCAGATGTTCGAGGGCAAATCAACATCTGGCATGTGGGAGGCTTTCAAGTGCAAGTTGATAGGGACTCAGAATCAGCATATTCCTGTAAGGATGAAGGAAAGTGTGGCAAGTTTTGGGAACCATGAATAACGAGAGATATTGTGAGCCTAGACAAAGAGAAAAAAGGAAGCATTTGTCATGGATAGGAAGCTGGGAACACATGAAGCAAGTGTGGAATACAAGGAAATACAGGGTATCAAGTGTTTAGGAAGGAAAGTGTGGGGGGGGGGGGGGGGGCGCGGTGGTGGTGGTAGTAAGGGAAGGTATAGGCGCCAAAGAGCAGAACGTGGAATGGTTGTGGGTAGAGATTAGTAACAGCAAGGGGAGGAAGACACTGGTGGGTGTGGTCTATAGGCCCCCAAATAATGACCTAGAGGTGGGGTGGGCTATAAACGCGCAAATAAATGTTGCGTGCAGGAATGGAACAGCGATAATTATGGGGGATTTCAATCTACATATTGATTGGTCGACCCACGCTGACGCGGTGGGCTTGAGGAAGAGTTCTTGGAATGCTGCCGGGGTAGTTTCCTTGAACAGTGTGTGTTGGAGCCAACGAGGGAGCGAGCTATCTTAGATATGGTGTTATATAATGAGGCAGGTAGAATTAGGGACCTTGTTGTGAGGGATCCTCTTGGGAAGAGCGATCATTGTATGGTGGAGTTTCTGATGCAGATGGAGGAGGAGAAAGTAGGATCCCGGACCTGTGTCCTGTGTTTGAACAGAGGGGAGTACGATAGGATGAGAGAGGAATTGGCAAATGTAGATTAGGGGTGCAGATTGGTCGGTAGGCCTGCTGAGGAACGGTGGAGGATCTTTAAGGAGATCTTTCTTGGTGCTCAGCAGAAATTTATTCCGATGGTAAAGAAGGATAGTAGGAGAAGAGATAATCAGCTGTGGATAACGAAGGAGATAAAGGAGAGTATTAAATTAAAAGCTGATGCATTTAGAGTGACTAAAAGTAGTGGGCGAGAAGAGGATTGGGAGAGATTTAAGTATCAACAAAGAATGACGAAGAACATAGAACACTACAGCACAAACAGGCCCTTCGGCCCACAAGTTGCGCCGATCACATCACCTACCAACCTACAGACCTATCTATAACCCTCAATCTCATTAAACCCCATATACTCATCCAGAAGTCTTTTAAAAGACCCCAGCGAGTTCGCCTCCACCACCACTGACGGCAGCCGATTCCATTCACTCACCACCCTCTGAGTGAAAAACTTACCCCTAACATCACTTCTGAACCTCCCTCCCCGCACCTTAAATCTGTGTCCTCTCGTAGCGACCATTTCAACCCGGGGAAATAGCCTCTGAGAGTCCACCCTATCCATTCCTCTCAACATTTTGTAAACTTCTATCAGGTCGCCTCTCAACCTTCGTCTCTCCAGGGAAAAGAGTCCCAGCTCCCTCAACCTAACTTCATAAGGCATGCCTCCCAGTCCAGGCAACATCCTTGTAAATCTCCTCTGCACCCTTTCAATAGCTTCTACATCTTTCCTATAGTGAGGCGACCAGAACTGCGCACAATACTCCAAATGAGGCCTGACAAGGGTCTTATAAAGTTCCAGCATTACCTCCCGAGTCCTAAACTCAATCCCTCGATTAATAAAGGCCAGTACACCATACGCCTTCTTGACCACCTCCTCCACCTGCGAGGCCGATTTAAGAGTCCTGTGGACCCGGACCCCAAGATCCTTCTGCTCCTCAACACTACTCAGACTTCTGCCCTTGATAGTGTACTCGTTCATCCCGTTGGTTCTGCCAAAATGGACGACTACACATTTATCCGCATTGAAGTCCATCTGCCACTTCTCCACCCAGTCCTGCATCCTATCTATGTCCTGCTGCAACTTTTGCCATCCTTCCAGATCATCCACAACACCACCGACCTTCGTGTCATCAGCGAACTTACTTACCCATCCCTCCACTTCCTCATCCAGGTCATTTATGAAAATGACAAACAACAAGGGTCCCAGAACAGATCCTTGAGGCACTCCGCTGGTGACTGACCTCCATTCAGAAAAAGCCCCATCCACAACCACTCTCTGCCTTCTGCAGGCAAGCCAGTTCTGGATCCACAAGGCCAAAGGCCCTTGGATCCCATGCCCTCTCACCTTCTCAAGAAGTCTTGCATGGGGGACCTTATCAAACGCCTTGCTGAAGTCCATGTACACTACGTCCACGGCACTTCCTTCGTCAATGTGTTCAGTCACATTATCGAAGAACTCAACTAGGCTTGTAAGGCACGACCTGCCCTTGACAAATCCATGCTGACTATTCCTGATCATGTCAAACCTCTCCAAATGTTCGTAAATCTTGTCCCTCAGAAGCCTCTCCATCAGCTTACCAACCACTGAGGTCAGACTCACCGGTCGGTAATTTCCCGGGCTATCTCTGTTCCCTTTCTTAAAAATAGGAACTACATCCGCAATCCTCCAAGCCTCTGGAACCTCTCCCGTCTCCATTGACGACGCAAAGATCATCGCCAGGGGCTCTGCAATCTCTTCCCTCGCCTCCCACAGTATCCTGGGGTACATCCCATCTGGTCCCGGCGACTTATCTACCTTGATAGAATTCAAAAGTTCCAACACATCCTCCTCCTTAATATTCACGTACTCAATCCTTTCCATCTGCTGCAAATCCATAACAAAATCTCCCAGATCGGCTTCCACCGTGAATACTGAGGCGAAGTACTCGTTAAGCACCTCTGCCATTTCTTCTGGTTCCACACAAACCTTTCCCCCCTCACCTTTTATAGGTCCTATCCCTTCTCTTCTTATCCTTTTACCTTTCACATATTTATAGAAGGCCTTGGGATTCTCCTTAATCTTACCCGCCAAGGTCTTCTCATGACCCCTTCTGGCTCTCCTAATTTCCCTTTTAAGTTCCCTCCTACAGTCCTTATACTCCTCAAGATCTTTAACATCTCCTAATTCCCTGAACCTCTTGTACACCTTCCTTTTCTTCCTGACTAGGTTCAACACATCCTTTGTGCACCACGGTTCCCTCGACCCACCAAAACCCCCTCGTCTCATCGGAACGTTGTCATTCAGAGCTCCAGACACACATTCCTTGAATATCTGCCACCTTCCTTCGGTACTTTTCCCTAAGAACGCCTCCTTCCAGTTTATTTGTCCAAGTAACTTCCTGACTTCTTCGTATCTCCCCTTACCCCAGACAAACACCTTCCTAGCCTGCCTGATCCTATCTCGTTCCAACGCAATTGTGAAGGAGATAGAATTACGGTCACCATTTCCAAGATGCTCACCTACCGAAAGATCCATCACCTGCCCTGGTTCATTCGCCAGTACCAGGTCAAGTACAGCCTCTCCCCTCGTAGGCTTGTCCACATACTGCGTCAGGAAACCCTCCTGAACACACCTAACAAACTCCTCCCCATCTATACCCCTTACCCTAGGGATATTCCAGTCGATGTTTGGGAAATTGAAGTCTCCCATCACGACAACTCTGTTATTAAAACATCTCTCCAGAATCTGTTTCCCTATTTTCACTTCAACTTCCCTGTCACTATTGGGCGGCCTATAGATTACACCCAGCAAAGTTTTTGACCCTTTGCTGTTCCTAACTTCCACCCACAGAGATTCTGTAGACAATCCCTCCACGACATCCTCTTTCTCTGTAGCCATGACACTATCCCTGATCAACAGTGCCACGCCACCACCCCTTCTGCCACCCTCCCTGTCCTTCCTGAAGCACCTGAAGCCTGGCACCTGAAGTACCCAGTCCTGTCCCTGAGACATCCAAGTCTCCGTAATGGCCACCACATCACAATCCCAAACAGCTATCCACGCCCTAAGCTCATCTACCTTATTCACTATACTCCTTGCATTAAAATATATACACTTCAGCCCCTCAGTCTGGGCATTTCCCATCTCCACCACCTGTCTAACCTCCCTCCCATACTGCCTGCGGTCCTCCCCTACCTGGGAGCGAACCTCCTCCGTCCCAGTTTCCCCAACACAGTTCCCTCCCCCCATCCTTTCTAGTTTAAAGTCCCCCCAGTAGCCTTAGCCAGTCTTCCCGCCAAGATACTAGTCCCCCTGGTATTTAAGTGCCACCCGTCCCTACTATAGAGGTCCCACCTACCCCTAAAGAGGTCCCAGTGATCTAGGAACCGAAATCCCTGCCCTCTACACCAGTCCCTCAGCCACGCATTCACCCTCCACCTCATTTCATTTCTTCCCTCATTCTCCCTTGGCACAGGCAGCAATCCTGAGATTACTACCTTTGCTTTTCTCTTCCTCAGCTGCCTACCCAGTTCCCTATAGTCCTTTTTCACGAGTGCCTCCCTCTTCTTACCTACATCAGTCGTACCTATATGTACTACTACCTCCGGTTCCTCACCCTCCCCTTTCAGGATGTCTGGGACCCGCCCAGAGACATCCTGGATCCCAGCCCCAGGGAGACAAACCACCATCCGCGACTCCCTTCTACGTCCACAAAAACGCCTGTCCGCGCCCCTCACTGTGGAGTCCCCTATTAATACTACCTTTCTGCTTCCCTTTTTGATTTTTTGGCTCACTGGCTCAGCTCCAGAGAGCTGGCCATCGCTTCCTCCCTCAGATGAGCTGTCCCCCCCAGTAGTACTCAGGCCGGAGTACTTATTTTGAAGGGGGACATCCACCGGAGTGCTCCCCATCACCCGTGTTTTCCCCTTCCTAATGGTTGATAAAGAAAGGAAGGATACACTATGAATCTAGGCTAGCGCTAAATATGAAGAAGGATAGTAAGAGTTTTTATAAATATATAAAGAGGAGGCTGGCTAGGGTGAATGTTGGACCCTTAGAGGATGAGAGGGGGGGATTTAGTGGTGGGGGATGAGAAAATGGCTGAGGCCTTGAATAACTTCTTTGCTTCGGTCTTCACGGAGGAGGACGCGAATAGTTTGCCGGGTGTTAACGATGGAAAGATGGTAGGAGTGGAGGGCCTGAATGAGATCATTGTTACTAGAGAGGCAGTGCTCGACAGGCTAGAGGGACTGATGGTGGACAAGTCCCCAGGACCGGATGGAATGCATCCAAGGGTTCTGAAGGAAATGGCAGAGGTGATAGTGGATGCCTTGGTGATTATTTTCCAAACCTCACTGGATTCCGGGGAAGTGCCGGAATATTGGAAAACGGCTAATGTTACGCTGCAGTTTAAAAAGGGTAGCAGACAAAAGGCAGGGAATTATAGGCCGGTTAGTTTAACGTCTATTGTAGGAAAAATGCTTGAATCCGTCATCAAAGAGGAAATAGCAAGGCATCTTGAGAAGAACTGTTTGATAGAGCAGACGCAGCACGGATGCGTTAAGGGGAAGTCATGTCTGACGAATGTATTGGAATTCTATGAGGATGTGTCTAGTGCGGTGGATAGAGGGGAACCGGTGGATATGGTGTTTCTAGATTTTCAGAAGGCGTTTGATAAGGTGCCGCACAAAAGGTTGTTACACAAGGTTAGGGGGCATGGAGTTGGGGGTAAGGTGTTAGCGTGGATAGGGGATTGGCTGTCAAATAGGAGGCAGAGAGTGGGTGTCAATGGGTGCTATTCGGATTGGCGGTTGGTGACTAGTGGAGCGCCCCAGGGATCGGTGCTGGGGCCTCAGCTATTTACCATTTATATAGATGATCTACAGGAGGGAGCCGAGTGTAAGGTGTCGAAATTTGCTGATGACACATAAGAACATAATAAGAACATAAGAAATAGGAGCAGGAGTAGGCCATCTAGCCCTTCGAGCCTGCCCCGCCATTCAATAAGATCATGGCTGATCTGTTGTGGCTCAGTTCCACTTTCCCGCCCTCTCCCCATAACCCTTAATCCCCTCTCTTATCAAGAACCCATCAACCCGCTTCTTAAAAATATTTAGCGAGGCAGCCTCCACCACTTCAACGGGCAGAGAATTCCAGAGATTCACCACCCTTTGAGTGAAGAAGTTCCTCCTCAACTCCGTTCTAAACCGCCTCCCCTTTATCTTGAGGCTGTGCCCCCTAGTCCTACTGTCTTTTTTGAGCGGGAAGAGTCTCTCCACCTCTATCCTATCCACCCCATTCATCATCTTATACGTCTCAATGAGATCTCCCCTCATTCTTCTAAACTCTAACGAGTACAAGCCTAGTTTATTCAGCCTCTCCTCATAGCTCAATCCCCTCAACTCCGGTATCAGCCTAGTAAACCTCCTCTGCACTCCCTCCAGGGCCAAAATATCCTTGCGCAGGTGCGGCGCCCAAAACTGCACACAGTACTCCAGCTGCGGCCTCACCAATGCCCTATACAGCTGCAGCAAGACCTCCCTACTTTTATATTCAATCCCCCTCGCTATGAAGGCCAGCATCCCATTCGCCTTCCTGACCACCTGCTGCACCTGCAAGCTGGGTTTTTGCAATTGTGAGGAGGATGTAGAAAGTCTGCAGAGGGACCGAGATAGGCTGAGCGAGTGGGCGAGGACCTGGCAGATGGAATACAATGCTGGCAAGTGTGAGGTTATCCACTTTGGTAGGAATAATAGTAGGAAGGACTACTACTTACAGGGCGAAAAGCTGCAGCATGCGACGGTGCAGAGGGACCTCGGGGTCCTTGTGCATGAGTCGCAAAAACCCAGTCTGCAGGTGCAGCAGGTGGTCAGGAAGGCAAATGGGATGCTGGCCTTCATAGCGAGGGGGATTGAATATAAAAGTAGGGAGGTCTTGCTGCAACTGTATAGGGCACTGGTGAGGCCGCAGCTGGAGTACTGAGTGCAGTTTTGGTCGCCGCACTTGCGCAAGGATATTTTGGCCCTGGAGGGAGTGCAGAGGAGGTTCACTAGGCTGATACCGGAGTTGAGGGGGTTGAGCTATGAGGAGAGGCTGAATAGACTGGACTTGTGCTCATTAGAGTTTAGAAGGATGAGGGGGGATCTTATTGAGACGTATAAGATGATGAAAGGGATGGATAGGGTAGAGGTGGCAAGGTTCTTCCCACTCAGAAAGGACAGCAGGACTAGAGGGCACAGCCTCAAGATAAGGGGGGGCGGTTTAGAACAGAGTTGAGGAGGAACTTCTTCACTCAAAGGGTGGTGAATCTCTGGAATTCTCTGCCCGTTGAAGTGGTGGAGGCTACCTCGCTAAATATATTTAAAACGCGGGTAGATAGGTTTTTGGTAGACAAGGGGATTAAGGGTTATGGGGAGAAAGCGGGAAAGTGGAACTGAGCCACTTCAGATCAGCCATGATCTTACTGAATGGCGGGGCAGGCTCGAAGGGCTAGATGGCCTACTCCTGGTCCTATTTCTTATGTTTTGAAAGTGGAAAGAAACTTAATCAAGAAGGGCTAAAGGAGTCATGAAATATCATTGGCAAGCAAGATTAAGGAAAATTCCAAGGCTTTTTATACATATATAAAGAACAAGAGGGTTGCCAAAGAAAGGGTTGGCCCACTCGATGACAGGGGAGGGAATCTTATGCGTGTAGCCAGAGGAAACGGACAAGGTATTAAATGAGTCAGTATTCACCAAAGAGAAGGAATCTGGGAAAAGGTGCAGATAGTTTGAGTCACGTTGAGATCAAAAAGGTGGTATTGGGGTTCCTGAGAAACATTAAGGAGGCAAGTCCCCAAGGACTGATGAGATATACCTCAAAATATTGAAGAGACAAGGGAGGACACTGCTGGAGCTTTCAGAGAAATCTCTGTATCCTCACTGGCTACAGAGGAGGTCCCAGAGGATTGGAGACCAGCCAATGTTGTTTCTTTGTTTAAGAAGGATAGAAAGAATAATCCTGATAATTACAGGCCAGTGAGCCTTCAGTCAGTGGTAGGGAAATGATTGGAGAGAATTCTTCAAGACAGGATTTACTCCCATTTGGAAATAAGTGAACGTATTACCAAGAGGCAACATGGTTTTGTTAAGGGGAGCTCATGTCTCACAAACTTGATCGAGGTTTTCGAGGAAGTGACAAAGATGACAGACGAGGGTAGGGCAGCGGATGTTGTCCACATGGACTTCAGGAAGGCCTTTGACAAGGTCCCTCATGGCAGACTGGTGCAGAAGGTGAAGTGCATGGGATCAGAAGTGAGCTGGCAAGGTGGATACAGAACTGGCTTGATCATAGAAGACAGAAGGTAGCAGTGAAAGGATGTGTTACATAAGAAAATAAGAAATAGGAGCAGGAGTAGGCCATCTAGCCCTTCGAGCCTGCCCCGCCATTCAATAAGATCATGGCTGATCTGTAGCTGCTCAGTTCCACTTTCCCGCTTTCTCCCCATAACCCTTAATCCCCTCTCTTATCAAAAACCCATCAACCCGCGTCTTAAAAATATTTAGCGAGGCAGCCTCCACCACTTCAACAGGCAGAGAATTCCAGAGATTCACCACCCTTTGAGTGAAGAAGTTCCTCCTCAACTCCGTTCTAAACCGCCCCCCCTTTTATCTTGAGGCTGTGCCCCCTAGTCCTACTGTCTTTTTTGAGCGGGAAGAGTCTCTCCACCTCTATCCTATCCATCCCATTCATCATCTTATACGTCTCAATGAGATCTCCCCTCATTCTTCTAAACTCTAACGAGTACAAGCCCAGTTTATTCAGCCTCTCCTCATAGCTCAACCCCCTCAACTCCGGTATCAGCCTAGTAAACCTCCTCTGCACTCCCTCCAAGGGAAGACATGGAGGGAAGAGTGAGAGAAAGAGAGAGAGAGAGCGAGCGAGACAGAGAGAGAGAGAGAGAGAGAGTGTGAGAGAGAGAGTGTGCCTGGACAGTTGCTGTCCCATTGGAAGAACAGAAAAATGTAAAATTGAAGAGAGCCGTCAAGATAAAGCAGTGGAACCAGGGGCAGTGTGCCAGAAGGGCAAGCAATTCATCAAAATTCTTCTAACTGTCATGGATTGTGGCAGCCTTCAGTCTTTTAAGATGCTTTGTGCTGAGATAGTCTACTCAGTGTGGAGCAGCATCTGGTCAATGGTAGAGCAGTCTCTACTGCATCTGCTCAGATGGAGACAGTGGGCCAAGAAGATGCACAATTCACAGGTTGTCTTCACGGGGCCTTCTTCTTGCCAGTGAGCTTCTCGTTTCTGCTCACCTTCTAACATCCTTCCAAATCGTCAGCTTCCAGAGGTCACAGAAAATAAGCGCAGGAGTAGGCCATTCGGCCTTTTGAGCCTGCACCACCATTCAATATGATCACGGCTGATCATATTGTGATCCCACTCCCGCTTTCTTTCCAAACCCTTTGATCCCTTTAGTCACAAGGGCCACATCCAGCTCCCCCTTGAACATATCGAACAAACTGGCCTCAACAGCTTTCTGTAGTAGACAATTCCACAGGTTCACAACTGAGTCAAGGTCTTCCTCATCTCGGTTCTGAATGGCTTACCCCTTATTCTTAGGCTGTGATCCCCAGTTTTGGACTTCCCCAACATCAGGAACATTCATGCCGCATCTAGCCTGTCCGGTCCCATCAGGATTTTATATGTTTCAATGAGATCCCCTCTCGTTCTTCTTAATTCCAGTGAGTACAAGCCTAGTCAATCCAGTCTTTCTTCATATGTCAGTCCCGCCATTCTGGGAATCAGTCTGGTGAACTTTGCTGAACTCCCTCAATAGCAAGAATGTCCTTCCTCAGACAAGGAGACCAAAAGTGCACACAATACTCAAGGTTTGATCTCACCAAGGCCATGTTAACTGCAACAAGACATCTTTACTTCTGTACTCAAATCCTCTTGCTATGAAGGCCAGCATGCCGTTAGTTTTCCTCACCATCTGCTGTTCCTTCATACCAACCTTCAGCAACTATTCCACCATGACACCCAGGTCACACTGCACTTCCCCTTTTCCTAAACTGCCATCATTCAGATAATAATCTTCCTTCTTGTTTTTGCCACCAAAGTGGATAACGTTCCTAATGGTCTCAAAATTTTTTTACCGTGCAGGAACTTATTTTGCCTATTGTGCTTGCACCAGCTCTCCAAACCAGCCACACTCTGGCACCTGTTTGGGTACACTGAGGGAGAATTTAGCATGGCCAATCAACCTAACCAACACATCTTTCAGACTGTGGGAGGAAACCAGAGCACTGGAGGAAATCCACACAGATATGGGGAGTGTGCGCAAACTTCACACAGACAGTGACGCAAGCCAGGAATCAAACCCAGGTCCCTGGCACTGTGAGGCAGCAGTGCTAACCACTGTGTCACCATGCCACCCCATCAAATTTTCTGACTTGGTGATCTTATGCTGCGAGGAGATGCTGAAGATATGTCTGAGACAGTGAAGTTGGAAACTTTTCAGTCTTTTCACCTGCCTAACGTATGTTGCCAGGATCTAAACACTATAGAGGAATGCACCAAGGATGCTAGCATGGCAGATTCAGTTTGGTATTCTGTCAGGTTGCTGTAGTTCCATATTTTCTTACCCAACTTGAACTTAACAGCTGCAGCTTTTGCAATTAGTATTGACATCAACATGAAGCGTTAGATTGTTGGTGATGGGCCTAAGTATTGAGAAACCATCAATACCTCCTATGTTACATTGTCAATGCTGATACATCATAGCATGGCAACATCCTGGACCATGATATTTGTCTTCCCGATGCTCATAGTTAAACCAAACTCTGCAGACGCTGCCCATCTGCAAATGGACAGAATCCACCTATCACTTTTGTGGCAAATGGTTGTTTTACAGACTGGAGGATGGCAGGTACTTGTATTCCTGAAGGGTCAGTGTTAGGAAAACTACTTTTATTGATATGTATATTGTGTGCCCCCTTTGATCCCAGTATAATCACCTAATAGGACAGCTTTTCTTAGCTGACCTTATCCAACCATGTCATAATCTTGTACACCTCTGTCAATAACTCAGTTTCACCGATCTAATTGCATAGCTGAAGTCTATCATCCTTGGAACCATTCTTGTAAATTTCCTCTGCATCCTTTCACGGAGTTTCACAACCTTTCTAAAATGTGGTTGACCAGAATTGGATACAATACTTTAGTGTGGCCTAACAAGAGTTTTATAGAAGTTCAACGTGACTTCCCTACTTTTATGCTCAGAACTTCTATGTTTTGCTAACTACTCTCTCAATATGTCCTGCCATCTTTCAAGATCGATGCACATGAGCCTCCAGCCACAACAGATCAGCCATGATCTTATTGAATGGCGGGGCAGGCTCGAAGGGCTAGATGGCCTACTCCTGCTCCTATTTCTTATGTTCTTATGTTCAATACCCTCTGTTCCAGAAGACTCTTTAGAACTGTGCCATGAGGTCTATTTTGCCACTCTCCATTCTTCTGCCAAAATGCATGATCTAACACCTCTCCATTAAATTCCATCTGCCACTTGTCTGCCTATTCTCCTAGTCTATGTCCTGTTGCAGTCAATTGGTATCAACTTTACTCATTTTCTGCCACATCTCCAATTTTTGTTACATGGATTAAATTTGAGATTTTAGCCATATTTCTATGCTTGGATTTCACAATAACGTTTGTTTTGTAGAATGTCATCATCACAAAATGACTGAAAGGTTCAGGAACTCATGTCCACACTTTATTAAGAAGGAAAAGAAATCAATTTTAAATCATTTCCAGGTTGAGAAAATAGGGTCTTGGAGAGAGATAAAAAAATTAATGAAAATCAATATATTTTCATTACTCACATAGGAACTGCAACTAGTTTCATCTTTTCCTTGAGACGATGTAGACATGGCATCATCTGACTCATCTTTTGAGTTTGGAGCTCTTCGCTTCTCTCTGTGTGCTCTTTGAGTACCTCTGCGAGAACCTGTGGAATGTTCACTCAGATTTCCTTGCAGCCCATCTGTCAGCAGCATCAACAGACAACATTAGACGGTTCGATTTGTTTTCAAATTTGCACTTTAAACCTTTATTGAAAGATAGCAAAACTCAAACTGGTGCCATGAATAAACTTGTATAATCGTAACCATGTCCCTTTATCTTGGCCTGTTTCATGCCATGAATGAGGAGAGTTGGCAGCTTCTGCCAGGCCACAGACATGTGAGCATTCCAAAAGGCTTAACGTTGGGAACTTCCTCCCTGCTCTCTAATGGGATGCTCTTGTCATGAAGAGAAATTTACAAACTGACAAGTTACAGTTCCCATTACATTTCAATACACTATCACAATATTTTCCATAATTGAATGTTAAGCCATTTATTATTTAATTTCAATATGCTATATTTGTACTTTACTCCACCAGAGTACTGGCTTGAACTTGCTTAGCTTTGGTGGCACTAACTGCTTTTAAATGACCAAAATTGCAACAAATTGTTGAACAGATATTGCTGCAATTTGGGATTTGCTGCTTCCTCACCAGAGTTACCCAAAAAAAGCAGCATTCTCACAAAAGGACAGCAGCACGATGGCCTCGTGGTTAGCACTGCAATCTCAGCGCCAGGCACCTGGCTTCGATTCCCAGCTCCAGTCGCTGTGTGTGGAGTTTGCACATTCTCTCATGTCTGTGTGGGTTTCTTCCGGGTGCTCCAGTTTCCTCTCATAGTCCAAAGATGCGTGAGTTAGATTGATTGGCCATGCTAAATTGCTCCTTAGTGTCAGGAGGCCTAGCTAGGGTGGAGTCATAAGAACATAACTAGGAGCAGGAATTGGCCATCTGGCCCCTTGCAGCTGCTCCGCCATTCAATAAGATCATGGCTGGTTTTTTCGTGGACTCAGCTCCACTTACCCACCCACTCACCATAACCCTTAATTCCTTTACTCTTCAAAAATTATCTGTCCTTGCCTTTAAAACATTCAATGAGGTAGCCTCAACTGCTTCACTGGGCAGGGAATTCCACAGATTCACAACCCTTTGGGTGAAGTAGTTCCTCATTACCTCAGTCCTAAATCTGCTTCCCCTTATTTTGAGGCCATGATTTGATTTATTATTGTCACATGTATTAACATACAGTGAAAAGTATTACCTCTTGCGCGCTATACTGACAAAGCATACTGTTCATAGACAAAGAAACAACAGTGTGCAGGATGTAGTATTACAGTCATAGCTAAGGAGTAGAGAAAGATCAACATAATACAAGATAGGTCCATTCAAAAGTCTGGCAGCAACAGGGAAGAAGCTGTTCTCGAGTCAATTGGTACGTGACCTCAGACTTTTGTATCTTTTTCCTGAAGGAAGAAGGTGGAAGAGAGAACATCTGGGGTGCAACATCGTGGGCCGAAGGGCCTGTTCTGCGCTGTAATGTTCTATGTTCTATGCACTGGATCCTTAATTGTGCTGGCTGATCCTCCTCATCCGAGTAGATCCTGTGTATACAGAGGGCTTGTCTGTAGGGGGTGGTTTCTTTAATGTGGTTAGGGTGGAAGCTGGAGAAGTGAAGCATCATGAGGTTATCTATGGGCTTGTGGTACAGTGAAGTGCTGAGGTGACCGTCCTTGTTGGAAACACACGTGTCCAAGAATGCAGCCGATTCCAGAGAATAGTCCATGGCGAATCTGATGGTGGGATGGAACTTGTTGATGTCATCATTTAGTTGTTTGTGACTGTCCGCCATGAGTCTAAAAGGAAGAAAATGTCATTGATGTATCTAGTGTATTGCATCGGTTGAAGGTCCTGTGCGGTGAAGAGATCTTGTTCAAACCTGTGCATGAAGATGGCTTATGGAGGTATGAATTTGTTCAGTGTGTCTGGATGAAGAACTCATTGTAGAAGGTGAAGACACTGAGATGCAGATTAAGTGGATGAGTTGTAAAATTGCATCTGGAGATTGGCAGTTGTCAGCGTTGAGTACTGAGACAGTTGCAGCAATGCCATCGTTGTAAGGGATGCTGGTGTAGAGTGCCAAGACATCCATCGTGACGAGAAGTGCTCCTGGTTCAACTGCTCCACGTGTACTGAATTTCTGTAGGAAGTCAGTCGTGTCGTGACAAAAGTTGGGTGTTCTTCGTACAGCGGGTTTCAGGGTGCCTTCGACATAGCTGGAGACAGTTCCAACAAGCTACAGCAAAAAAGCACACTGACCTCCTCAGAACATGGGACACGGCAGCCAGAAAACCCTTTGTCGTCCAGTACTTTCCCAGAGCGGAGAACTACATCTTCCCTGGAGCCTTCAACACGTCATCGATGAAGACAAACATCTCGCCAAGGCCATCCCCACACCCCCACTTCTTGCCTTCAAACAATCGCACAACCTCAAACAGACCATTGTCTGCAGCAAACTACCCAGCCTTCAGGAGAACAGTGATCACGACACCACAAAACCCTGCCACAGCAACCTCTGCAAGACATGCCGGATCATTGACACGGATGCCATCATCTCACGTGAGAATACCATCCACTAGGTACACGATACATATTCTTGCAATTTGGCCAACATTGTCTACCTGATACGCAGCAGAAAAGAATGTCCTGTGGTATCGTACATTGGGGAGACCATGCAGATGCAATAACAACAGATGAACGAAAACCGCTCGACAATCACCAGGCATGAGTGTTCTCTTCCTGTTGGGGAACACGTCAGCAGTCACGGTCATTCAGCCTCTGATCTTCGCACACGAGGACGGCCTCAACTGGGATCTTGGGTTCATGTTGCACCACCTGTAACCCCCCACGACTTGCCTGGGCTTGCAAAAACTCACTAACTGTCCTGGCTGGAGACAATACACATCTCTTTAACCTGGGCTTAACCCTCTCTCCACTCACATTGTCTGTACCTTTAAGACTTGATTACCTGTAAAGGCTTGCATTCCAACCATTATCTTGTAATTGAGTTTGTGTCTATATATGCCCTGTTTGTGAACAATTCCCACTCACCTGAAGGGGAGGTGCTCCAAAAGCTTGAGGCTTGTGCTACCAAATAAACCTGTTGGGACTTTAACCTGGTGTTAAGAGACTTCTTACTGTGTTTACCCCAGTCCAATGCCGATATCTCCAAGTCATGGCTTTCAATCAATCCATCTTGTTATGAATGCTGCAATCACTCAGTTAATAAGCCTTTAATTCTGTCCGTTTACTGTTTTTTTTTCTACTTTTACCCTATTTGCTACACTGTGATTATCGTTAGCCACATTGCTATCTTGCATTATTGCCTTGTCTTTTCCCTTAATTTTTAAATCTCCCCTCACATGAACCCCCAAACCCCATGCCCCATGTTTAGTTTAAAGAATTTTCTAGCAGTCCTAATTTTTCTGTTCACCAAGACACCGAAAGCTTCATGAACTGACAAGTCATTAAGTTTCTCATGCTTCCCTTTGCAAGCCACTCTTGCTTGATCTATCCTCCAGAGGACCAGAACTCCATATTAGTATTAATAGGTGCCAGTCTAAAATACTGCACTCAGTTTCAACCCCTCTCAGCAAACAAATTTTCCTGGCACCTAATTATATTAGAATTAATTTACAGGATGCTGACCAGCATTTTTTGTCCATTGCTAGTGCCCTTCAGAAGGTGGCGGTGAGCTTCCTTCTTGAATTGCTGCAGTCCCCAAATGTAGGTACACCTACAGCACTGTTGGGAGGGCGTTTAGAATTTGAGGAACAATTCTCTGGCAGGAATGGAACACAAGCCACAGCGGCAAAAGCACTGGCTCCTAACCACTAGACTTACCAGGTAAACTGACATACTGAGGCGCTTCACAATAATGTATTATTGCTGTTTCTAAGCAGAAGCTAGTCGGACCATTCTTGCCTTGGAGAAAGATTGTCCTTTGGCTGTTCGAGTATGCATGTCTGCAACACAGCCCTGCCTGATTGGACAATTGCAGTGAAAGGTCTTACAGAAAATGAGAGAAAGGAAAAGGAAATGGATTGCAGTTGACAATGACATGAATCGAACTGATTCACCCTTTGCCAGTTACCTTCACTGGAATCCTCGGCACCTTCTTTGTGTTTTTGACAGAGAATCCTGTCAAGAAAAGGATTTAAAAAGTACAGATCAGCATTTCAACTCTTCAAATAGTTAAACAACAGTCTACAAATAAATCTGAAATAAGTATGAGAACTGTGCTGTACATACAAATAAATTCCCTGTGATGGGTCTTCCTTAATCTGGGCTTTATCAAGTTTTGCACAATAATAATGATATGTTCTACGGCAAGTTTTTACATCACATCCAATAGTTGCTCCAGGTCGGTGACAGCAAGAGCAGCTCTATGGAAGGTAAGAAAATTGTATTAATTTGCAACAATCAAATAAATCTACAGACAAAAAAAGGTTCTCAATCTAACAAGTAAAAAGGAAAACATAGTAAGCATAACATAGATTTTGTAAGTCTAGTCTCCTCTTCTGATGCCACTGAAAGTGGAGATTCCTTCCCAAGTGATCATTCTTCATGTGATAGTCTGTGTTGCATCAAACTAACAGGGGCTGAAATTACAACACAACATCAGTTCTGCTACATCAGCTGTAGCCCTAATCAGACTGATAACCTAATTTCCAGATCTCTTTCTCCTCCAGCTATCAATCTAGTAAAAACTACAATGGTCTTGGTTTCACCACTAACTCTAATAGTCCAACTCAGACTCTCAGCACTGAATCTCCCACCCCCTCTACTGCTGGTATTGTCAATGAATTTGCAATCCAGAGATTCAGTTTAATGGCAGCTGGAATTAAAAGTTGAATGATGAATGTGAAACCATTGTTGATTATATGCAAGGCGGAGTTTCTTCAGCCAGAGAGTGCTGAATCTGTGGAGCTCTTTGCCACAGAAGCTGTGGATGCTAGGTCATTAAGTGTCTTTAAGACAGAGATAGCTAGGATCTTGATTAATAAGGGGATCAGGGGTTATGGGGAAAAAGCAGGAGAACGGGGATAAGAAAAATATCAGCCATGATTGAATGGCAGAGCAGACTCAATGGGCCGAGTGGCCTAATTCTGTTCCTCTGTCTTATAATAAAAAACCCATCTGGTTCACAAATGTCCTTCAGGAAAGGAAACCAGCTGTCCTCAGCTGGCCTGGCCTATGATCCATAGAAATCTGGTTGATTCTTAAATGCCCCTGATATAGCCCAGCAAGCCACTCAAGTTGTACCTGACCACTGCAAAGTCATTTAAAAAAGAAATAAAACCTGAGACCAGCAGGCATCACCTCAGCATTGAAAACAACAACTGCTAACCCAGCCCTGTCAGAACTGCCATTTCCTCCTAATATCTGGGGACCTGTGCTAAAATTGAGAGAGACGTCTCATAGATCAGTCAAGAAACTGCCTGACAGTCATAATCACGGAATCAAACCTTACAAACAATATGCCAGACACGGCCATCACCATCCCTGCCTGTGGGACAGCAATACCCAGCAGAGTGGTCTACAGTTGGAAGGGAGTTACCTGGGTGTTCTCAACATCAATGCCATACCCCATGAAGTCTCATGACATTAGAACCTGGAAAAGAAACTTCCTACTTATTACCATGTACTGACCCACTTCAGCTGATAAATCACTGCTCCTCCATGTTGAATATCATTTGGAAGAAGCACAGAGAGGCAACAGCAGAGAACGTACTCTGGGTGGGGGACTTCAGTTTTGGGCGCCGTACTTACACAAGGATATTTTGGCCTTGGAGGGAGTGCAGAGGAGGTTTAGAACATAGAACATAGAACATTACAGCGCAGAACAGGCCCTTCGGCCCACGATGTTGCGCCGACCAGTTTTTTTAAAAAAAACACTGACCCACAAATCTAAACCAATCCCTTTTCGTCCATAAACCTATCCATAGATCTCTTAAATGCCCCCAAACTAGGCGCATTTACAACCGCAGCAGGCAGGGCATTCCAATCCCTCACCACCCTCTGGGTAAAGAACCTACCCCTGACATCCGTCCTATAACTACCTCATAAATTTTTAACATTTTAGTTTACTAGTAAATTTACTAGTTTACTAGTAAATTTAGTAAATTTACTAGTAAGTTTACTAGTTTATCAGCCTAGTTTACTAGGCTGATGCCGGAGTTGAGGGGGTTGAGCTATGAGGAGAGGCTGAATAAATTAGGCTTGTACTCGTTAGAGTTTAGAAGAATGAGGGGAGATCTCATTGAGACGTATAAGATGATGAATGGGATGGATAGGATAGAGGTGGAGAGACTCTTCCCGCTCAGAAAGAATAGCAGGATTAGGGGGCACAGCCTCAAGATAAAGGGGGGGCGGTTTAGAACAGAGTTGAGGAGGAACTTCTTCACTCAAAGGGTGGTGAATCTCTGGAATTCTTTGCCCGTTGAAGTGGCGGAGACTACCTCGCTAAATATTTTTAAGACGCGGGTTGATGGGTTTTTGATAAGAGAGGGGATTAAGGGTTATGGGGAGAGGGTGGGAATGTGGAACTGAGCCACGACAGATCAGCCATGATCTTATTGAATGGCGGGGCAGGCTCGAAGGGCTAGTTGGCCTACTCCTGCTCCTATTTCTTATGTTCTTATGTCTATTACCAAGAGTGGTTCGGTAGTACCACTACAGACTAAACTAGCCAAATCGTACTAAAATGGGACTGTGGCAAGTGGTAAGGGAACCAAGAGGGAAAAACATACTTGACCTCATCCTCACCAACCTGCCTGCTGCAGATACAGCTGTCCATGACAGCACTGGTAGGTGTGACTACCACATGGTCCTCGTGGAGACAAAATCCCATCTTCACACTGAGGATATGCCCCCCCCCCCCCCCCAACATCTTATATGGCATAGACTTGAACAGACCCAACAACTCAAGGCTGGACATCCAGGAAGCATTGTGGGCCATCAGCAGCGCCAGAATTGTACTCAACCACAATGTGTAACCTCATGGCCCGGCAGATCTCCCACTCCACCATTGCCACCAAGTCAGGGGATCAATCCTGATTCAAGGAGTGCAGGAACATCAGTAGGCATACTTAGAATGAAGTGTGAACCTGGTGAAGTTAAAACACAGAACTACTTGCATGCCAAACAGCATTAGCAACAAGTATTGACAGCCAAGTGATTCCACAACCAGCAGATCAGATTGAAGTTGTGATCCAGATGTGAATGGACAATCAAACAACTCACTGGCGGGGAAGGCACCACAAATAACGCCCTCGTAAATGGTGGAGGAGCCCAGCATATCAGTGCAAAAGATAAGGCATTCACAACGATCTTTAGCCAGAAGTGGCGAGTGGATAATCCAACTTGACCTCATCTGGAGGTCTCTACCATCACAAATGCCAATCTGCAGCCAACCTGATTCATTCCACATGATATCAAGAAACAGCTGATGGCACCAGATACTGCAAAGATTACGGGCCCCAACAACAATCCAGCAGTAGCACTGAAGACATTTGTTCGAGGGCTTGCCACGCTCCGAGCCAAGCTTTTCCAGTATAAATACAACACTGACAGCTGCCCAACAATGTGGAAAATTATCCAGGTATGTTCTGTACACATTAAGCAGAACAAATCTAACATAGCCAATTACCAACCCATTAGTCTACTTTCAATCATCAATACAATTATGGTCAGGGTCAAAGAACAAAGTACAGCACAGGAACAGGCCCATCAGCCCTCTAAGCCTGTGACGATCATGCCCTTACTTGATCCGTATCTCTCTATTCCCTCACCCATCCACGTACCTCTAAAATGTTGTGCCTGCTTTCACCACCACCACCTCTGGCAGCACGTTCCAGGCACCCACCATACACTGCGTGAAAAACCTCCCTGTACATCTGTGACTATCCATCCTGTCTATACCTCTCAATTTTATAAAACTCTATCAGGTCTCCCGTCAGCCTCTGGCTTTCCAGTGAAAACAATTTATTCAACCTCTCCAGAGCCAACACACAAGAACAAACAACATCCTGGTGACCTTCTTTGCACTCTCTCCACAGCTTCCATGTCCTTCTGATAACGGTGACCAAAACTGCACGCAATACTGCAAATGCAGCTGAAACAAGGTTTTATATAACTGCAACAAGATTTCCCAACTCTTGTACCTTCTGCTCACCAGACCTAGAATGCTACTACCTTCTGAGGGAGTTCACCTCTGTTATCCTGATGGCAGTTTACATTCCACCCCATGTGAACGTGAAGATCGCGCTGGATGAAGTATACACCACTACGAATAGCCTTGAAACAAAACATCCCAAGGACTTGTTCATCGTGGCTGGGGACTTCAACCAGGCTAAGCTCAAAGCTTACTACCAAGTTACCACCAACATGTCTCCTGCTCTACCAGAGGCCCAAAAATTCTAGACTGCTGTGACACAAATATCAAACGTGCCCACTGCTCTATTGCCCGCCCACACTTTGGCAAATCAAACTACAAGGCTACGCTCCTGCTGCCAGCTTACAAGCAAAACCTGAAATATTCTCTGCCCGTTGAAGTGGTGGAGGCTGCCTCGCTAAATATTTTTAAGACGCGGGTTGATGGGTTTTTGATAGGAGAGGGGATTAAGGGTTATGGGGAGAGGGCGGGAAAGTGGAACTGAGCAGCGACAGATCAGCCATGATCTTATTGAATGGCGGGGCAGGCTCGAAGGGCTAGATGGCCTACTCCTGCTCCTATTTCTTATGTTCTTATGAAACAGGAGAATCCATCAAAGAGAGTCATGCAATGTTGTTCTGAGGAATTGGATGATCTCCTACAGGGCTGCTTGGAGTCAGTAGACTGGTCAGGATTTAAAAATTCTGCGACTGGCCTCCTAGACTACCTGGCTTCACTACAGTTTGCCGACCGCCTCAACAGGTCCACAGCAGATGCCATTTCCCTGGCCCTGCACTCAACCTTGGAACACCTAGATAACAAGGACACCGATGTCAGGCTCCTATTTATTGACTACAGCTCAGCCTTCAACAATATTACTCCCACGACAGTAACTGACTTCATTATTAAGTGTGTAGAAAACTGTATGCCAAAGCAGCAAATCCATGTGGTTCCCAACCCAAAAACATGGATGAATAGGAAAATCTACTGCTTGCTGAAGTCCAGGTCTGAGATGTTCAAGTCAGACGACACTGACCTATACAAGAAATCCAGATGTGATTTAAGAAGATCCAAAGATGCCAAAAGACAGTACCTGACCAAACTAGAGTCCCAGGCTAGCCGCACCGACCCCCAGTGACTACGGCAAGGTCTGCAAGACATAACAGGCTACAAGATGAAGGCACGTATAATCGCAGGCTCCAACGCACCCCTCCCTGATGAGTTCAATGCATTCGAGCAAGAGGTCAGCGAGAGCATGCCCACCACCTGGAAGCCCTAGAGGAACATGTATCTGGGGTCACCATCGCAGATGTCAGAGCAGCCTTATCAAAGGTCAACCCACGGAAAGGAACTGGCCCGGATGGGATATCCAGACGTGCACTCAGATCCTGCACAGATCAGCTGGCTGGGATATTCACAGACATCTTCAACCTCTCTTTACAACAATCTGAGGTCCCTATCTGCTTCAAGAAAACGATCATCATCCTGGTACCTAAGAAAAACCAGGCAGCGTGCCTTAATGACTATCGGCTGATGGCTCTGACATCCATCATTACAAAGTGCTTCAAAAGCTTAGTCATGGCACAAATCAATTCCTGCCTCTTGGACTACCTGGGCCCCCTACAGTTTGCCTACCACTGCAATAGGTCCTCAGCAAATGCCACTTCCCTGACCCTGCAATCAACCCTGGAACATCTAGATAACAAAGATACCGATGTCAGACTCCTATTTTTTGACTGCAGCTCAGCTTTCAACAATACTATTCCCATGAAATTCATCTCCAAACTCTGAGGCCTGGGCCTCGGCACCTCCCTCTGCAACTGGATCCTGAACGTCCTAACTCACAGACTACAATCAGTTAGGATAGGCAACAACACTTCCTCGAAGATTATCCTCAACACTGGTGCCCCACAAAGCTATGTTCTCAGCCCTCAACTATACTCCTTACACACCTATGACTGTGCGGCCAAGTTCCCTTCCAATTCGAATTTCAAGTTTGCTGATGACACCACTATAGTGGGTTGGATCTCAAACAAAGCTGTCCCAAGGCATGGTACATTGGGGAGACCATGCAGGCGCTACGACAACAGATGAATGAACATCGCCTGACAATCACCAGGCAAGACTGTTCCCTTCCTGTTGGGGAACACTTCAGCGGTCACAGGCATTTGGCTTCTGATCTTCAGGTAAGCGTTTTCCAAGGCGGCTTTCACGACACACGACAGCGCAGTTGCTGAGCAGAAACTGATAGCCAAGTTCCACACACAAGGACGGCCACAACCGGGATCTTGGGTTCATGTCACATTATCTGTAACCCCCACAACTTGCCTGGACTTGCAAAATCTAAGTAACTTTCCTGTCTGGAAATAATACACATCTTTTTAACCTGTGCTTAATGCTCTCTCCCTTCACGTTGTCCGTACCTTTAAGATTAGCTGTAAAGACACACATTCCAATCATTATTCATGTAAATTAAGTTTGTGTCTTTATATAGAACATAGAACACTACAGCACAAACAGGCCCTTCGGCCCACAAGTTGCACTGATCATATCCATACCTACCAGGCCTATCTATAACTCTCAATCCCATTAAATAAGAACATAAGAAATAGGAGCAGGAGTGGGCCACCTAGCCCTTCGTGCCTGCCCTGCCATTCAATAAGATCATGGCTGATCTGAAGTGGATCAGTTCCACTTTCCTGCTTTCTCCCCATAACCCTTAATTCCTCTATCAAAAACCTATCTACCCATGACTTAAATATATTTAGCGAGGTAGCCTCCATCACTTCAACAGGCAGAGAATTCCAGAGATTCACCACCCTTTGAGTGAAGAAGTTCCTCCTCAACTCCCATCTGCCCCCCCCCCCCCCATCCCCCCCTTATCTTGAGGATGTGCCCTCTAATCCTGCTATCCTTTCTAAGCGGGAAGAATCTCTCTACCTCTACCCTATTCATCCCCTTCATTATCTTGTGAGTCTGTATAAGATCCCCCCTCAGCCTTCTAAACTCCAACGAGTACAGACCCAGTCTACTTAGTCTCTCTTCATAGTCCAACCCCCTCATCTCCATACATTAAATTCCATGTACTCATCCAGAAGTCTTTTAAAAGACCCCAGCGAGTTTGCTTCTACCACCAACAGCAGCCGATTCCACTCACTCACCACCCTGCGTAAAAAACTTACCCCTGACATCTCCTCTGTACCTGCTCCTCAGCACCTTAAACCTGTGTCCTCTCATAGCGACCATTTCAGCCCTGGGAAATAGCCTCCGAGAATCCACCCTATGTATACCTCTCAACATTTTATAAACCTCTATCAGGTCGCCTCTCAATCTTCGTCTCTCCAGGGAGGAGCCCTAGCTCCCTCAACTTAAGTCATGCCTCCCAATCCAGGCAACATCCTTGCAAACCTCCTCTGCACCCTCTCAATAGCTTCCACATCCTTCTTGTAGTGAGGCAACCAGAACTACACACAGTACTCCAAATGGGGTCTGACAAGGGTCTTATATGCCCTGTTTGTGATCAGAACTTCCACCCACCTGACGAAGCGACAGCTAGTTCTGAAAGCCAGTGGCATTTGCTACAAATAAACCTACTGAACTTTAACCTGGTGTCGAGACTTCTTATTTTCTTGTATAAGCCAGTGTCGCCTGACTTGAGTGCCTCAGAGCTGGACTTCAGCAAGCAGTGGATATCCCTGTTCATCCATGGTTTCTGGTTGGGGAACACACGGATTTACTGCTTTGGCATAGTTTCCTACACATGTAGGAATGAAGTCGGGTACTGTAGTGGCGTACTTGTCCAGACTGGTTGCAGAGTCTTTAAATACTAACCAGTCTACAGACTCTAAACAATCCTGTACGAGATCATCCGATTCCTCAGACTAACATCGCACAACTTTCTTTAAAGGATTCTCCCATTTCAGTTTTTGCTTATAAGCTGAGAGCAGAAGTCTTGCAGTCTGATTTTCCAAAGTGTTGGCAGGCGATAGAGCAGTAGGCATGTTTGATATGAAGTGGTGGTGGTGAGCTCACCTCTTGAACTACTGCAGCCAACGTGGGTAGGCACATTCACAGTGCTATTAGAGAGGTTTTACAGGATGTTGACCAGCCACAGTGAAGGAAAGGCAATATATTTCCAAGTCAGGATGGTGAGTGGCTTGGATGGGAACTTGCAGGTGATGGTATTCCTTTGTATCTGCTGCACTTGTTCTTCTAGATGGCAATCGTTTTGGGTTTGAAAGCTGTTGTCTTAGAAACCTTGGTGAATTCCTGCAGTGCATTTTGTAGGTGGTACACACAGCTACCACTGTACGTCAGTAGTGGAGGGTATGAATGTTTGTGGAAGGGCTGCCAATCAAGCAGGCTGCTTTGTTCTGTCAAACTTCTTGAGTGTTGTTTGAGCTGCACTCATCCAGGCAATTAAAAAGTATTCAATCATACGTCTGACTTGTGCTTTGTAGATGGTGGACAGGCTTTGGGGAGGCAGGAGAATAGTTACTTGGCACACGATTCTTAGCCTCTGATCTGCTCTTGTAACCAAAGTATTTATATGGCTAGTCCAATTAATTTCCTGGCTAATAGTAACCTCCAAAATGTTGATAGTGGGGGATTCAACAACGCTGTTGAATCTCAAAAGGCAGTATTTAGGTTCTATTTTGTTGGAGATGGAGTTTAACCCTGTTAAGTGTGAGGTGATTCATTTTGGTAGGACAAACTTGAACGCAGATTACAGGGTCAACGGCAGGGTTCTAAGGAATGTGGAGCAACAGAGAGATCTTGGGGTTCATATCCACAGATCTCTGAAGGTTGCCACTCAAATGGATACAGCCGTGAAGAAGGCTTATAGTGTGCTTGTGTTTATTAACAGGGGATTTGAGTTTAAGAGCCGTAGGGTTATGCTGCAACTATACTGGACGCTGGTGAGACCACATTTGGAATATTATGTTCAGTTCTGGTCACTTCACAATAAGGAGGACGTGGAAGCATTGGGCAGAATGCAGAGGCGATTTACCAGGATAAGAACATAAGAAATAGGAGCAGAGTTGGCCATCTAGCCCTTCGAGCCTGCCCATGGCTGATCTGAGGTGAATCAGTTCCACTTTCCCGCTTTCTCCCCATAACCCTTAATTCCCTTGCCTATCAGAAATCTATCCACCCATGAATTAAATATATTCAGCGAGGTAGTCTCCACCACTTCAATAAGAACATAAGAAATAGGAGCAGGAGTAGGCCATCTAGCCCTATGAGCCTGCCCCGCCATTCAATAAGATCATGGCTGATCTGTCGTGGCTCAGTTCCATATTCCCGCCCCCTTAATCCCCTCTCTTATCAAAAACCCATCAACCCACGTCTTAAAAATATTTAGCGAGGTAGCCTCCACCACTTCAACAGGCAGAGAATTCCAGAGATTCACCACCCTTTGAGTGAAGAAGTTCCTCCTCAACTCCATTCTAAACTGCAACCCCCCCCCACCCCGGTTATTTTGAGGCCGTGCCCTCTCGTTCTGCTATTCTTTCTAAGCAGGAAGAATCTCTCTACCTCTACCCTATCTAGCCCCTTCATTATCTTGTAAGTCTCTATAAGATCCCCCTCAGCCTTCAAACTCCAACGAGTACAAACCCACTCTATTCAATCTCTCCTCATAAACTAACCCCCTAATCTCCAGTATCTGCCTGGTGAACCTTCTCTGTACTCCCTCCAAGGCCAATATATCGTTTCGCAAATACAGGGATCAAAACTGCACACAATACTCCAGTTGCAGACTCACCAGTGCCCTGTACAGTTGCAGCAAGACCTCCCTGCTTTTATATTCTATCCCCCTCGCTATAAAGGCCAACATTCCATTCGCCTTCTTGATCACCTGCTGCACCTGCAGACTGAGTTTTTGTGATTCGTGCACAAGGACCCCCAGGTCCCTCTGCACTGTAGCATGCTGCAGCTTTTCACCCTTTAAATAATAATCTCTCCTACTATTATTTCTACCAAGGTGGATAACCTCACATTTGCAAGGATGCTGCCTGGTTTGGAGGGTAGGTCTTATGAGGAAAGGTTGAGGGAGCTGGGGCTTTTCTCTCTGGAGCGGAGGATGATGAGAGGCAACTTAATAGAGGTTTATAAGAAGACGAGAAGGATTGATAGAGTGGACGTGCAGAGATTATTTCCTCGGGTGGATGTAGCTGTTACTAGGGAGCATAACTATGAGGTTCATGGGGGGAGATATAGGAGAACGTCCAAGGAAGATTCTTCATTCAGCAGTTGGGGTGTGGAATGCATTGCCTGCTGTGATAGTGAAGTCGGACACTTTAGGAACTTTCATGCAGTTATTGGATAGGCACATGGAGCACTCCAGAATGATAGGGAGGGGATAGCTTGATTTTGGGACTGAACATAGCTCGGCACAACGTTGGGGACTGAAGGGCCTGTACTGTGCTGTAATGTTCTATGTTCTAAGTTAGGTTGCAGCTGTACAAGGTGCTGGTGAGGCCAAACCTGGAGTACTGTGTACAGTTTTGGTCTCCTTACTTGAGAAAGGATATACTGGCACTGGAGGGGGTGCAGAGGAGATTCACTAGGTTGATTCCAGAGTTGAGAAGGTTGGCTTATGAGAAACTGAGTAGACTGGGCTATGCTCATTGGAATTCAGAAGAATGAGGAGAGATCTTATAGAAACATATAGAATTATGAAAGGAATAGATAAGAAAGAAGCAGAGAAGTTGTTTCCACTGGCAGGTGAAACTAGAATGAAGAGGCATGGCCTCAAAATAAGCGAGAGTAGATTTAGGAGTGAGTTGAAGATCTGAAGGCTATGAATATGATGCAACTAAACTGGACATTGGTGAGACCACATTTGGAATATTCTGATCACCTCACTATAAGGATGTGGAAGCACTGGAGAGAGTGCAGAGGAGATTTACCAGGACGCTACCTGGTTTGGAGGGTAGGTCTTATGAGGAAAGATTGAGGGAGCTCTTTAGAACAGAGGAGGATGAGAGGCGACATAACTGAAATCTATAAAATGATGAAGGGGATAGATAGAGTGGACGTGCAGAGACTATTTTCTCGGGTGGATGTAGCTGTTACTGGGGGGTATAACTACACGGTTCATGGTGGGAGATATAGGAGGGATGTCCGAGGTAGATTCTTTACTCAGAGTGGTTGGGGTGTGGAATGCACCGCCTGCTGTGATAGTGGAGTCGGACACTTTAGGAACTTTCAAACGGTTATTGGATAGGCACATGGAGCACACCAGAATGACAGGGAGGGGATAACCTGATCTCGGGTTGGGACATAGCTTGGCACAACATTGAGGGCCAAAGGGCCTGTACTGTGCTGCACTGTTCTAGGTTCTAAAATTCCATTTGCCTTTTTAATTACCTGCTCCACTTGCAAACCAACTCCTTGAGATTCCTGCACAAGGACACCCAGGTCCCTCTGCACAGCAGCATGCTGCAATTTTTTACCATTTAAATAGTCCATTTTGCTGTTATTTCTACCAAAACGGATGACCTCACATTTACCAACATCATATTCCATCTGCCAGATTCTCACCCACTCACTTAGACTATCTATATCCTTTTGCAGATTTTGTGTCCTCTGCACACTTTGCTCTGCCACCCATCTTTGTGTCATTTGCGAATTTTGACACACTACACTTGGTCCCCAACTCCAAATCATCTATGTAAATAGATGATAGAATGATAGGTCTGGGCCAAAAGTTAAAATTCTAAACTGGGGAAGGCCAATTTTGATGGCATTAGACAGGAACTTTCAAAAGTTGATTGGGGTCTGTTGGCACACAACAGGGCGGCTAGTAAGTGGGAGGCTTTCGAAAGTACGTTAACCAGGGCTCAGGGTAAGCCCATTCCTCTTAGAGTGAAGGGCAAGGCTGGCAGAAGTAGGAAACCCTGGATGACTCGGGATATTGGGGCCTTGGCCAAGAAGAATAAAGAAGCACATAACATGCAAAGGCAGTTAGGATCAAGTGGATTCCTTGAAGATTATAGAGGATGTAGGAGTAGAGTTGAGAGAGAAATCAGAAGGGCAAAAAAGGGACACGAGATTGCTTTGGCAGATAAGGTAAAGGCGAATCCGAAAAGCTTCTACTACAACTATATAAAGGGCAAAAGAGCAACAAGGGAGAGTTGGGTCTGCACGTTGTAGATGGTGAGGATGGATGTTACAGTTTGCAGAGGGACATGGATAAGCTGCAGAGCTGGGCCGAGAGGTGGCAGATGGAGTTTAATATGGAAAAGTGTGAGGTGATTCACTTTGGTAAGAATAACAGGAGTACAAAATATAGGGCTAATGGAAGGACTCTTAGTAGTGTTGACGAGCAGAGAGATCTCGGTGTACATGTGCATAACTCCCTGAAAGTTGGCACCCAGGTTGATAAGGAGGCGTACGGTGTGTTAGCTTTTATTGGTAGAGGGATTGAATTTCGGAGCCGTGAGGTCATGTTACAACCGTACAAAACTCTGGTGCGGCTGCACCTGGAGTACTGCGTACAGTTCTGGTCGCCGCATTATAAGAAAGATGTGGAGGCATTGGAAAGGGTGCAGAGGTGGTTTACCAGGATGTTGCCTGGTATGGTGGGAAGGTCTTAAGAGGAAAGGCTGAGGGACTTGAGGTTATTTTCATTGGAGAGAAGAAGGTTACGAGGTGACCTGATTGAGGCATACAAGATGGTCAAAGGATTGGATAGGGTGGACAGTGAGAGCCTTTTACCTCGGATGGTGATGGCTAACACAAGGGGACATAGCTTTAAATTAAGGGGTGGGAATTATAGGATGGATGTCAGAGGTAGGTTCTTTACTCAGAGGGTAGTATGGTCGTGGAATGCCCTGCCTGCAGCAGTTGTGGACTCACCAACTTTAAGGGCATTCAAATGGTCAGTGGACAGGCATATGGATAACATTGGAATAGTTTAGATTGGAGGGTCATTGGATTGGTTCCACTGGTCGGCACAACATTGAGGGCTGAAGGGCCTGTACTGCGCTGTAATGTTCTATAAGGATTAACAAGATGATCTGTGTGTGCGTATCCACAAGAGATGGATGAGATCCTAAACGAATATTTCTCGTCAGTATTCACTGTTGAGGAAGGCACGGATGTTACAGAACTTGAAGAAATAAATAGTGATGTCTTGAGAAATGTACATATTGCAGAGGAGGTACTGGAAGTCTTAAAGCGCATCAAGGTAGATAAATCCCTGGGATCTGATGAAGTGTATCCCAGGATGTTGTGGGAAGCTAGAGAGGAAATTGCAGGTCCTCAAGCAGAGATATTTGAATCATTGACAGCAACAGATAAGGTGCCTTAAGATTGGAGGGTGGCAAATGTGGTGCCTTTGTTTAAAAAGGGCTGCAGGGAAGGTCTTGGGAACTACAAGCTGACAAGCCTAACACCTGTCGTGGGTAAGTTGTTCAAAGATATTCCGACAGACAGGATCTACAGGCATCTAGAGAGGCAAGGACTGATTAGGGACAGTCAACGTGGCTTTGAGAGTGGAAAATCATATTTCAAATTTGATTAAGTTTTTTGAAGGGGTAACTAAGAAGGTAGGTGAGGTCAGTGCAATTGATGTCGTCTACATTGACTTTAACAAGACCTTTGACAAGATACCGCATGGTCGGTTGTTGTACAAGGTTAAATCTGACAGAATTCAGGGTGAAGTAGCTAAATGGATACAAAATTGGCTTGAAGACAGAAGACAGAGGCTGGTTGCAGAGGGTTGCTTTTCAAACTGGAGGCCCGTGACCAGCGGTGTGCCTCAGGGATCGGTGCTGGGTCCACTGTTGTCATTGACATTAATGATTTCATTGAGAATATAGGAGGGATGATTAAGTTTGCAGACGACACCAAGATTGGTGGTATAGTGGATAATGAAGGTGGTTATCTGGAATTGCAACAGGATCTTGATCAATTGAGCAGGTGGGCTGATGAACGGTAAGTGGATTTTAATTTAAATAAATGCAAGGTAATGCACTTTGGTAGAACAAACCAGAGCAGGACTTACTCAGTTAATGGTAGGGAGTTGGGGAAAGTTACAGAACAAAGAGATCTAGGAGTACAGTTTCATAGATCCTTCAAAGTGGAGTCACAGGTGGACAGAGTGGTGAAGGCAGCATTCGGCATGCTTAGTTTCATTGATCAGAACATTGAATATAAGAGTTGGATTGTCTTGAAGAAGTTGTACAAGATATTAGTATAGCCACACTTGGAATACTGAGCACAGTTCTGGTCACCCCATTATGGAAAGAATATTATTAACCTAGAAAGAGGACAAAAAAGATGTACTAGGATGCGACTGGAACTTGATGGTTATAATGAGAGGCTGGAACTTTTTTCCTGGGGTGTGGGAGATTAAGGGGTGATCCTATTGAGATCTATAAAATAATGAGGGGCTTAGTGATTAAAAAAATGGGCAGCATGGACAAGTAGGACCTAAAGGCCTGTTCCCATGTTGGAATGACTCTGCCGGATCCTTGTCCACTGACTTAAACTATCTATATGCCTTTGCAGACTTTGTGTTCTCTGCACACTATGAACAATTGCGATCCGAGGCACACCACTAATCACTGATTACCAGAAAAAAACCCATTAATCCTCACTCTTTGCTTTCTGTAAGTTAACCAATCCTCTCTCCGTGCTAATACATCACCAGTAACACCATGCACCTTTATCTTATGCAGCAGCCTTTGGTGTGGCACCTTGTCAAATGCCTTCTGGAAATCTAGACACACCACATCCACTGGTTCCTTGTGGCTCCCCCGTGCTCATAACGAACATAGAACATTACAGCACAAACAGGCCCTTTGGTCCACAAGTTGCGCTGATCATATCCCTACCTACCAGGCCTATCTATAACCCTCAATCCCATTAAATCCCATGTACTCATCCAGAAGTCTCTTAAAAGACCCCAGCGAGTTCACCTCCACCACCACCAATGGCAGCCGATTCCACTCATCCACCACCACCCTCAGTGAAAAACTTACCCTGACATCTCCTCTGTACCTACTCCCCAGCACCTTAAACCTGTGTCCTCTCGTAGTGACCATTTCAGCCCTGGGAAGTAGCCTCCGAGAATCCACCCTATCTATACCTCCCAACATCTTATAAACCTCTACCAGGTTACCCCTCAACCTTCGTCTCTCCAAGGAGAAAAGACCGAGCTCCCTCAACCTATCCTCATAAGGCATGCCATCCAATCCAGGCAACATCCTTGTAAATCTCTGCGCCCTTTCAATAGCTTCCACATCCTTCTTGTAGTGAGGCAACCAAAACTGCACACAGTACTCCAAGTGGGGTCTGACAAGGGTCTTATACAGCTGCAGCATTATCTCCTGACTCCTAAACTCAATCCCTCGATTAATGAAGGCCAGTACACCATACGCCTTCTTGACCACATCCTCCACCTGTGAGGCCAATTTAAGAGTCCTATGGACCCGGACCCCAAGGTCCTTCTGATCCTCTACACTGCTAAGAGTCCTACCCTTGATATTATTCTCTTTCATCCCATTGGACCTGCCAAAATGGACCACGAAACATTTATCCACGTTGAAGTCTATCTGCCACTTCTCTGCCCAGTCTTGCATCTTATCTATGTCTCGCTGCAACTTCTGACATCCCTCCAGACTATCCACAACACCACCAACCTTCATGTCGTCGGCAAACTTACCAACCCACCCCACCACTTCCTCATCCAGGTCATTTAAGAAAATTACAAACAGCAAGGGTCCCAGAACAGATCACTGGAGCACTCCACTGGTGACCGACCTCCATGCAGAAAAAGACCCATCTACGACTATTCTCTGCTTTCTGCCCTCAAAGAACTCCAGGAAATTAGTCAAACATGACCTGCCTTTCATGAACCCATGCTGCATCTGCCCAATGGGACTATTTCTATCCAGATGTCACGCTATTTCTTCCTTGCTGATAGATTCAAGCATTTTTCCCCATAACACAAGTTTAGCAAACCGGCCTATAGTTAATTGCCTTTTGTCTACCTCTTTTTTTAAAACACTGGCATCAGATTTGCTGTTTTCCAATCTGCAGAAACGATCTCAGAGTCCAGTGAATTTTAGTAAATTACCATATGTGCATTTGCTATTTCCCCTACCATCTCTTTTAGTACCTTGGGATGCATTCCATCAGGGCCAGGAGACTTGTCTAGCTAAATATTTAACAGAAATTGCAACTACTTTGCAAACAAGTCTCAAAATTTACTCAAGAATGCCTCAATAATTATGAAAGTGACTTACCAGCTTGTTTCCCCTTTTTATTTCCTTCTTGATATCTTCAAGCAAGAAACCGCCAAGAGTTTCGTTTTCAGAGTGTGAGGTCACCAGAGCAGAAGAAAACAACTAGAAATAGGAAGAAAAGTACCATCCGTCTGTTTGCAGGACAAATTTCACACGTACAGCTTGCTGAGAACATGTTTGACTGCTCAACACATCTTCAAATCTAACACATGGATGAGAGGTCCAGGTAGCGTTTGGGCCAAATTCAAGGAACTCCTGGTGAGTGGAAGAAGAGAATTTGCTAACGGAAGTAATGGAGGGAAACTGGACCAGGTGGAAGTCACTCAGTATAAAGGGATAGCTCGTGACTAATCCATGCAGATGACCCACACTTCTTTCTGCTGTTTCCCTAGCACATTAAATAAATACCATATGCAATACCATAGAATCCCTATAGTACAGGAGGCAATTTTTCTGACTGGAGTCAGTGACGAGTGGGATTCCGCAGGGATCTGTCTAGGACTCCAACTGTTCACATTATATATTAATGATCTGGAAGAGGGGACTGAATATATTATTTCCAAATTTGCAGATGATACAAAGGTAGGTGGTGAGGGGAACTGTGAGGACGATGCAGAGATGCTTCAGTATGATTTGGACAGGCTGAGTGTGTGGGCATCTGCATAGCAGAGACAGCATAATGTGGATAAATGTGAGGTTATCCACTTTAGTAACAATAATAGAAAGATGGAGTATTACTTGAATCGGTGTAAATTGAGAGAGGTGGGTATTCAACGAGACCTTGGAGTCATTGTGCATCAGTCACTGAAAGTAAGCATGCAGGTACAACAGGCATTAAAGACAGCAAATGATACGTTGGCCTTCACGGCGAGGGATTTGAGTATAGGGATGGGATGTTTTGCTGCAATTGCATAGCACATTGATGAGGCCACATCTGGAGTAGTGTGCAGTTTTGGTATCCTTATCTGAGGAAGGATGTGCTTGCTATGGACGAAATACAGTGAAGGTTTACAAGGTCGATTCCTGGAGTTTAGAAGAGCAAGAGGAAATCTCATAGAAACTTATAAAATTCTAACAGGGTTAGACAGGGTAGATTCAGAAAAAATGTTCCCACTGGTGGGGGATTCCAGAACTAGGGCTCATAGTTTGAGGATAAGGAGTAAACCTTTTAGAACTGAGGTGAGGAGAAATTTCTTCACCCAAAGGGTGGTGATAGTATAGTATTCACTACCATAGACTGGAGGCCAAAACATTGTCTGATTTCAAGAAGAAATTAAATGTAGCTCCTGGGGCTAAAGGGACCAAGGGGTACGGGAGGAAGGAAGGCGAAATCAGGGCATTGAATTCGATGATCAGCCATGATCAAAATGGATGACAGAACAGGCTCAAAAGGCTGAATGGCCTACTTCTGTTTCTAGTTTATTTGTCTCTACACAAACAACAGTCCCACCCAGGCTCTATACCTGTAACCCCATGTATTTACCTTGCTGATCACCCTGGGTTGACATCCCAACATGACAGGGTAATTTAGCATGGCCAATCAACCTAATCCGTACATCTTGGCACTGTGGAGGGAAACCAGAGCACCCAGAAGAGACCCATGCAGACACAGGGAGAATGTGCAAGCTCTACACAGTCACCTGAGGCTGGAATTGAACCCGGGTCCCTGGCACTGAGAGGCAGCAGTACTAACCATCATACACATATTCCTATGCAAAGACAAACAGAAAGTCTTAGCAGGTCTGAGCTAACATTTCAAGTCTGGATTCTCTTCATCAGACACAACCTGGATTCAAGCATGAAGAAAAACTGCAGCAGGCGACGGTGCAGAGGGACCTCGGGGTCCTTGTGCATGAGTCGCAAAAACCCAGTCTGCAGGTGCAGCAGGTGGTCAGGAAGGCGAATGGGATGCTGGCCTTCAGAGCGAGGGGGATTGAATATAAAAGTAGGGAGGTCTTGCTGCAGCTGTATAGGGCATTGGTGAGGCCGCAGCTGGAGTACTGTGTGCAGTTTTGGTCGCCGCACTTACGCAAGAATATTTTGGCCTTGGAGGGAGTGCAGAGGAGGTTTACTAGGCTGATGCCGGAGTTGAGGGGATTGAGCTATGAGGAGAGGCTGAATAAACTAGGCTTGTACTCGTTAGAGTTTAGAAGAATGAGGGGAGATCTCATTGAGACATATAAGATGATGAATGGGATGGATAGGATAGAGGTGGAGAGACTCTTCCCGCTCAGAAAGGACAGCAGGACTAGGGGGCACAGCCTCAAGATAAAGGGGGGCGGTTTAGAACACAGTTGAAGAGGAACTTCTTCACTCAAAGAGTGGTGAATCTCTGGAATTCTCTGCCCGTTGAAGTGGTGGAGGCTGCCTCGCTAAATATTTTTAAGATGTGGGTTGATGATAAGCGAGGGGATTAAGGGTTATGGGGAGAGGGCTGGAAAGTGGAACTGAGCCACGACAGATCAGCCATGATCTTACTGAATGGCGGGGCAGGCTTGAAGGGCTAGATGGCCTACTCCTGTTCCTATTTCTTATGTTATGACTGAATCTTGGTCATTCTCTGATGCTCACTGAAAGGACCAGCACCAACCAATCACTTTAGCAAATCCTAAATTTCAAGTAAGAAATCAGAGGAATGTTAAGATA
The DNA here is from genome assembly GCF_965287045.1 of Carcharhinus amblyrhynchos. Classification (NCBI taxonomy): domain Eukaryota; kingdom Metazoa; phylum Chordata; class Chondrichthyes; order Carcharhiniformes; family Carcharhinidae; genus Carcharhinus; species Carcharhinus amblyrhynchos. The sequence goes on from NC_137327.1 coordinate 140,170,001, forward strand.
GAAAGATGCATCCTTTCCAACCCAACGAGCTAAGGCTCCATATGATTCCTGCTTCTTTTCACTTACCATACATTTGTGATGTGCTGCCATCTTCTGGCTTTGGGCTACTAACAACTGGCCGCAATGCTCCTCTTTATTAAGTTTACAGAAAGCACATTTTGGTTGTCTTGAACCCCTCTTCTTCCCCTTGGAATCTGTCGCCATCGTGCAAATTGACCTCAAACTGAAATTTTCAAAATTTATAAACAGTGAATTATTGAAATGGATAGGCAAAAGTATTGAACATATTTATAGTTGTAAAGCCATTTTGAGTTATTAGAATATTGTGTTAATCGCCTAATTTTAAAAAAATGGAGGAATTCTTTGCACTCAAAACGATCATGACAAAATGTTATTATGTTTTGTCATTTTCTTATTGAAACTTGCAGTGATGTCCCTATGTGTACAATGCACAAAATTTTTTCTTTTTGCATATCTGAACACATAAAATACCAAGCAATTTAAGTCCTACTTTCAAATGACTGCTATCTTTTTAAAATGCCTGCACACTCCATGAAATGATGTTATCAGGGTCATCACGAATTTTTGGCATAACAGGAAAACACAAATATTTAATATATGATTGGTTTGATGTCCACTCAGGTATTGCAGATAATGACAATGAAAACATTGTGTACACCTGCAATCAATACTTTCAAATATAGAATCTAGATATAACACTTAAGTAAGCTACAAATAAAACAAACAAGAGAAACTATAAAGTCACACTGGAGTGGGGCACATGCCCTCAGATTGCTGTTTTAAATATCAATCAGCAATTGGAACACTCCATGGAAATTGGTTTTTAGAACTGCTACCAACCTGTTGAATGCACCATCTCTGAAAACCTCAGGCAATGTAATGACTTAAATCTATAATCATGTCTGCAATCCATCCAGCTTTGCTTACGTTGCTTACATCAGTCCCCTTTTTCCAGAGAGATACTTTGAGGTTTGATTAATTTCTCTCTGTTCAATTTTACTTCAGACTGCATTGCATCTTGCAATAAAATCTAAATATTAAGTCACGCCGCCCAGTAGGTGGAGCACAGGCTCTTGCAAGAAAATCAGAGATTTTATTAACACGCAAACAAAACCACTTGACACAAGTGAAAAAAGCAGAATATAGGGAGCTAGGAAGCAAGCTGAAAAGTATGACGTCAAAGGTAGTGATCTCAAGATTATTACTTGTGCCATGTGCTAGTCAGAGTAGAAACAGCATAGATTCCTACAGTGCAGAAGGAGACCATTCAGCCCATCAAGTCTGCACTGTCCACAATCCTATCCAGACTCTATCCCCACAACCCCATACCTTTACCCTAGCTAGTCCCCCTGACACTGAGGGGCAATTTAGCAGGGCCAATCCACCTAACCTACACATCTCTGGGAGGAAACCACAGTATCTGGAGGAAAGCCACACAGACACGGGGAGAACTTGCAAACTTCACACAAACAGTGGCCCAAGCCACAAATCGAACCTGGATCCCTGGTGCTGTGAGGCAGCGGTGTTAACCACTGTGCCAGCTTAGGATAATTATGTGACTGAAAAGATGGTGCGAGGAGAAGAGTTTCAGAGTCCTAGTGCATTAGGACTAGTTCTGGGGAAGGTGCAACATGAACAACTGGACGGGTTACACCTGGGAGCATTTGCGAGTGTGGTTGGGGAGGATTTAAACTAATATGGCAGAGGGATGGGCACCTTTGCAAGGATTCAGAGCAGGGGGAATTAAGAACAAGAGGAAAAGAAAGTAAGGAGAATAAGGAAAGTGCTAGGCAGAGAAATCAAGAGTCAGGGTCAGATAAGAACCGAGTAAAAAATAGTAAGAGGAAAAAAGTTAAAAGTGCCACCTTAAGGTTTGGTACCTGAATGCTCGGAGCATTTGAAACAAAACGGGTGAATTCGTTGCACAGACAGGATGTAAAGGGGGATAATATAGGTGGCATTCCAGAGACTTGGCTCCAAGGTGAGCAAGGACGGGAAATAAACAGAGGGTTAGAACATAGAACATAGAACATAGAACACTACAGCACAAACAGGCCCTTCGGCCCACAAGTTGTGCCGACCACATCACCTACCAACCTACAGACCTATCTATAACCCTCAATCTCATTAAACCCCATATACTCATCCAGAAGTCTTTTAAAAGACCCCAGCGAGTTCGCCTCCACCACCACTGACGGCAGCCGATTCCATTCACTCACCACCCTCTGAGTGAAAAACTTACCCCTAACATCACTTCTGAACCTCCCTCCCCGCACCTTAAATCTGTGTCCTCTCGTAGCGACCATTTCAAACCGGGGAAATAGCCTCTGAGAGTCCAGTGTTATTCAGTGTTATTCAGTGTTTAACAAGACACACATGAGGGAAAAGATAATGGAGTTGCATTGTTGATTAAAGATGATATTCAAACAATACCAAGGAAAGATATTAGTATAGATGATGTGGAATCTGTATGGGCTGAATTAAGAAACAACAAGGGGCAAAAAATATTGGTAGGGGTGGTACACAGACCACCAAACTGTAGGCCAATGTTGGGAAAAGCATTAGACAGGAAATCAGAGACACGTGTTAAAGGAACATCTGTGATTATGGGAGACATCAATCTGCATATAGATTGGGAAAGTCAAATTACTCACAATAGAGGAGGAATTTCTGGAGTGCGTACAGGATGGTTTTCTGAGGAACCAACAAGGGAGCAGGCCATCTTGGACTGGGTGCTGTGCAATGAGAAAAGGTTACTTGGCAATCTAGTTGTGAGAGAACCCTTGGGAACGAGTGACCATAATGTGGTAAAATTCTGTGTCACGGAGGATAATGATGTAAAAGCAAAATACTGTGGATGCTGGAATCTGAAACAAAAACAGAAAATGCTATAAAATCTCAATAGGTCTGACAGCATCTGTGGGGAGCGAATAGAGCTAACATTGAGTCTAGATGACCCTTCATCATCCATTGCTCTGATGAAGGACATCTAGACTCAAAATGTTGGCACTATTCTCTCCCCAAAGATACTGTCAGACCTGCTGAGATTTTACAGCATTTTCTGTAGATAATGATGTAGTTGATTCTCAGATCAGGGTCCTGAATCTCAATAAAGGTAACTACGATGGTATGGGGCATGAATTGGCCATGATGGATTGGGGAATATTACTGAAAGGAAAGACAGTGGACAGGCAATGGCAGGTATTTAAAGAACGAATAGATAAAGTTGTTCATTCCTGTTTAGCGCAAGAGCGGCAAGGGAATTGTGATGAAACCCAAGGCTTCCAAGGGAATTTAGAGATAGTTTCAGATTCAAAGCAGCATACAAATTGGCAAGAAAATGCAATAGGCCTGAGGATTGGGAGTAGTTTAAAATACAGCAAAGGTAGACCAAGGGATTGACTGAGGGAAAAAAATACAGTATCAAAGTAAATTAGTGGGAAACATAAAAACTGACTGCAAAATTAATGTAGGTCCCTTACAGTCAGAAATGGGAAAATTCATAACAGGGAATAAAAAAGGCACAGGAATTAAATTTGTACTTTATTCATGTCTTCCTTTATGAAGCGTGGATAGAGGATTGGCTGTCTAATAGGAGGCAGAGAGTGGGGGTCAATGGGTGCTATTCAGATTGGCGGTTGGTGACTAGTGGAGTGCCCCAGGGGTCGGTGCTGGGGCCTCAGCTATTTACCATTTATATAGATGATCTGGAGGAGGGAACCGAGTGTAGGGTGTCGAAATTTGCTGATGACACCAAGATTGGTGGAATGGCAAATTGTGCGGAGGGTGTGGAGAGTCTGCAGAAGGATCTAGATAGGCTGGGCGAATGGACCAGGAACTGGCAAATGGAATTTAATGTTGGCAAGTGCGAGGTGGTCCACTTTGGTAGGAATAATGGTAGGAAGGACTATTACTTACGTGGCGAAAAACTGCAGCAGGCGACGGTGCAGAGGGACCTTGGGGTCCTTGTGCATGAGTCGCAAAAACCCAGTCTGCAGGTGCAGCAGGTGGTCAGGAAGGTGAATGGGATGCTGGCCTTCAGAGCGAGGGGGATTGAATATAAAAGTAGGGAGGTCTTGCTGCAGCTGTATAGGGCACTGGTGAGGCCGCAGCTGGAGTACTGTGTGCAGTTTTGGTTGCCGCACTTGCGCAAGGATATTTTGGCCTTGGAGGGAGCGCAGAGGAGGTTTACTAGGCTGATGCCAGAGTTGAGGGGGTTGAGCTATGAGGAGAGGCTGAATAAACTAGGCTTGTACTCGTTAGAGTTTAGAAGAATGAGGGGAGATCTCATTGAGACATATAAGATGATGAATGGGATGGATAGGATAGAGGTGGAGAGACTCTTCCCGCTCAGAAAGGACAGTAGGACTAGGGGGCACAGCCTCAAGATAAAGGGGGGAGGTTTAGAACAGAGTTGAGGAGGAACTTCTTCACTCAAAGGGTGGTGAATCTCTGGAATTCTCTGCCCGTTGAAGTGGTGGAGGCTGCCTCGCTAAATATTTTTAAGGCGCGGGTTGATGGGTTTTTGATAAGCAAGGGGATTAAGGGTTATAGAAAGAGGGCGGGAGAGTGGAACTGAGCCACGACAGATCAGCCATGATCTTATTGAATGGCGGGGCAGGCTCGAAGGGCTAGATGGCCTACTCCTGCTCCTATTTCTTATGTTCTAAGACTGAAGCAATGTGCCAGAAGTACTGAGAGAAACAAGTTTTCGTCAGGAGCTGAAGGAAATCAGCATTAGTAGAGAAATGGTTTTGGAGGAAATTGATGGGATTGAAGATGGATAAATCTCCAGGTTCCGATCATCTTCATCCCAGAGTACTTAAGGAAGTGGCCCTGGAAATGAGATCTGTTGGTGGTTATTTTCTAAAATTCTTTGGTCTCTGGAATAGTTCCTACAGATTGGAGGGTAGCTAATATAAGCTCGCTGTTCAAAAAGAGAGGTAGAGAGAAAACAGGGAACCATAGACCAGTGAGCCTAACAGTGGTACTGGGAAAGTTGCTAGAGTGTATTATCAAAAGATTTCATAACTCAGCATTTGGAACAGTGGTATAATGAGACAGTCAGCATGGATTTACAAAAAGGAAATCATGTTTGATGAATTTACTGGAAATTTTTTTTAAAGAGTTGACTGAGGAGAACCAGTGGATGTGATTTATTTAGACTTTCAAAGAGCTTTTATCAAGGACTCATAACAGACTACTCTGCAAAGTTAAAGCACATGGGATGGCAGGTAATGTCTTGAGATGGATAGAAAGATGGTTAGCAGATATGAAGCAAAGAGTTGGCTTAAATGGGTCTTTTTCTGATTTGCAATCATTGACGAGTGGGCGTCCGTAGGAATCTGTGCGAGGACCCAAACTGTTCACAATATATATCAATGATCTGGGAGGAGTAACTGAATGTATTATCTCCAAATCTGCAGATGATACAAAGTTGAGTGGGAGGGTGAGTTGTGAGGAGAATGCAGAGATGCTTCAGCATGATTTGAACAGGCTGAGTGTGTGGGTATGTGCATGTCAGATGCAGTATCGTGTGGATAAATAGGAGGTTATTCACTTTGGTAGCAATAATAGGAAGACACATTACTACTTGAATGAGTGAAAATTGAGAGAGATGGGTGCTCAATGAGACCTTGGAGTCCTCGTGCATCAGCCACTGAAAATAAGCATAAGATCGGTGCAGAAACTGTTAGGTATGTTGGGCACAAATGAAAAGTGGAGCTTTTTCAAGGAACAACTACTGCGTGTCCTTGATTGGTATTGACCCTGGCAGGCAGGGAGGAAATGGCCGAGGGAGGGAACCATGGTTCACAAAGGAGGTTGAACGTCTTGTTAAGAGGAAAAAGGAAGTGTATGCACTGTGTACTGGAGTACTGTGTGCAGTTTTGGGCACCGCACCTGCGCAAAGATATTTTGGCCTTGGAGGGAGTGCAGAGGAGGTTTACTAGGCTGATACCGGAGTTGAGGGGGTTGAGCTATGAGGAGAGGCTGAATAAACTAGGCTTGTACTCGTTGGAGTTTAGAAGAATGAGGGGAGATCTCATTGAGACGTATAAGATGATGAATGGGATGGATAGGATAGAGGTGGAGAGACTCTTCCCGCTCAAAAAAGACACTAGGACTAGGAGGCACAGCCTCAAGATAAAGGGGGGGCGTTTTAGAACGGAGTTGAGGAGGAACTTCTTCACTCAAAGGGTGGTGAATCTCTGGAATTCTCTACCCGTTGAAGTGGTGGAGGCTGCCTCGCTAAATATTTTCAAGAAGCGGGTTGATGGGTTTTTGATAAGAGAGGGGATTAAGGGTTATGGGGAGAGGGCCGGAAAGTGGAACTGAGCCACGACAGATCAGCCATGATCTTATTGAATGGCGGGGCAGGCTCGAAGGGCCAGATGGCCTACTCCTGCTCCTACTTCTTATGTTCTTAAGAATGAAAAAAAAAGTTTCAGTTGGGTTGCTTGAGGGTTACAAGGTAGCAAGGAATGAGTTAAAGAAAGGTCTTAGGAGAGCTAGGAGGGGGCATGAGAAGTCCTTGGCGGGTCGGATAAAAGAAAACCCGAAGGCTTTTTACTCTTTTGTGAGAAATAAAAGAATGACCAGGGTGAGGTTAGGGCTGGTCAAGGATAGTAGTGGGAATTTGTGCATGGAGTCAGAAGAGATAGGTGAGGCATTGAACGAATACTTTTCTTCAGTGCTCACTAAGGAGACGGGCCACGTTTCTGAGGATGAGTGTGTGATACAGGCTGATAGGACGGAGAAGCTAGATGTTCTGAGGGAAGATGTATGAGCAGTTTTGAAAAACCTGAGGGTCGTTAAGTCCCCTGGGCCAGATGGGATCCATCTTAGGATACTTTGGGAGGCAAGAGATGAGATTGCAGAGCCTTTAGTTTTGATCTTTGGGTCCTCACTGTCCACAGGGATTGTCATGATGTGGAGATGTCGTGTTGGACGGGGGTAAGAACATAAGAAATAGGAGCAGGAGTAGGCCATCTAGCCCTTCGAGCCTGCCCCGCCATTCAATGAGATCATAGCTGATCTGTCGTGGCTCAGTTCCACTTTCCGGCCCTCTGCCCATAACCCTTATTCTCCTCTCTTATCAAAAACCCATCAACCCGCTTCTTGAAAATATTTAGCGAGGCAGCCTCCACCACTTCAACGGGTAGAGAATTCCAGAGATTCACCACCCTTTGAGTGAAGAAGTTCCTCCTCAACTCCGTTCTAAAACGCCCCCCCTTTATCTGGAGGCTGTGCCCCCTAGTCCTACTGTCTTTTTTGAGCGGGAAGAGTCTCTCCACCTCTATCCTATCCATCCCATTCATCATCTTATACGTCTCAATGAGATCTCCCCTCATTCTTCTAAATTCCAACGAGTACAAGCCTAGTTTATTCAGCCTCTCCTCATAGCTCAACCCCCTCAACTCCGGTAAACACTGTAAGAAGTCTTACAACCCAGTGTTGTGAGACTTCTTACATGGGGATTGTGCCAGAAGACTGGAGAGTGGCGAATGTTGTTCCTCTCTTCAAGAAAGGAAATAGAAATGACCCTGGTAATTATAGGCCAGTTAGGCTTACTTCGGTAGTCGATAAGTTAATGGAAAGGATCCTAAAGGACAGGATTTATGACTATTTGGAAAGATGCAGTTTAATCCAGGATAGTCAGCACGGTTTCGTGAGGGTTAAGTCCTGCCTCACAAATTTGATTGAATTCTCTGAGGAGGTAACTAAGTATGTCGATAAAGGTACAGCTTTTGATGTCATATACGTGGATTTTAGTGAGGCGTTTGATAAAGTTCCCCATGGTAGACTCAAGAAGAAGAAAGTATGGGGGAATATCAGGGGCAGAATCGCGAGCTCCACACAACCTTTGTTGACCCCGCGAAAGCCTTTGATAATAATAACAGCAAAATGGACTGTCATTTAAATGTTAAAAAATTGCAGCATACAGGGAGTAGGTACAGAGGAAATGTCAGGGGTAAGTTTTTCACTGAGTGGTGGGTGTGTGGAATGGGCTGCCAACAACGGTGGTGAAGGCGGATTCGATAGGGTCTTTTAGAGACTTGTAGATAAGTACATGGAATTTAGTAAGATCGAGGGTTATAGGTAAGCCTAGTAATCTCTAAGGTAGGGATATCTTTGCCAACTTTATGGGCTGAAGGGCCTGTATTGTGCTGTAGTTTTTCTATGTTTCTAAGACCTGTGGAGGATCATGTCGAAGATCGGCTGCTTTCCCCACGCCCCCCCCCCCAGATTCATTCAGATGGTACACCAGTTCCATGATGGCCAGAGTACTGGATGGCGGAGAATCCTCGGAGGCATTCCCAATCACCAACGGCATCAAACAGGGCTGTGTGCTCGCACCCACACTGTTCAGCATGATTTTTACTGCCATGCTGAATAATGCCTTCCAGGACAGTGCTGCTGGAATCAGCCTCAAGTAGAGTGGATGGGAAGCTCTTCAACCTGAGATTTCAAGCAATTACCGAAGTGAAGGAGACTGTTCTGAGAGACTTCCTCTTTGCCGATGACTGCGCCCTGCATACTGGCTCAGAGCCAGAGATACAAGTCAGTATGGACAAATTTTCCACGGCTTGTGACAACTTTGGACTCACCATCAACATTAAAAACACTGAAGTCATGCACCAGCCTGCTCCTCACGCACTGTACGCAGAACCCATAATCAAAGGGCAGAAACTACAGGCAGTGGACCAGTTCACTTATCTTGGCAACACCCTTTCCCAAGCAGTGACTATTGATACAGGAGTTAACTGCAGAATAGCAAAGGCAAGTTCTGCTTTCGGTAGACTGCGCTCCACTGTATGGGAATGTCGAGGAATCAGCCCAGCAACGAAACGGAAGGTCGCCAGCGTCATGGTACTCACTACCCTCCTGTACGCCTGTGAAACGTGGACTGTGTATCGAAGGCATGCAAGACAGCTCAATCATTTTCCGCATGACTTGTCTTGACAGAATATTGCGCATTAGATGGTAAGACAAAGTACCAGACGCTGAATTTCTCTCTAGAGCAAGCCTACCACACTGCTGATGAAAGCGCAGACCCGGTGGGCAGGTTATGTCATCCATATGCCAGACAAGTGTATAGCCAAACAGCTTCTTTTTGGGTAACTCTCTGCTGGAAGACGCTCGCATGAACGACAGAAGAAACATTACAAAGACACACTTGAGGCCTCCCTGAAGTTGCTTGACAGACATGACTACCTGGCACAAAACTGCCCTACCTGGCATTGCCTCATCCACAAGGGCTGTCAAGCTTACGAAGCAAAGTGTATTGCTGAAGCACAACTTAAGCCCGGGCTATGCAAGTCCAGAGCCACCAGCGCAACAATTACAGTGCCTACACAAGTCTGCTCAGTATGTGCCAGGACATTCTGTGCCCCAATTGCCCTGATCTGTCATCTTCAGGAACATCACATCCAGCCTCAAAATGACTAATGGTGTCGTGGTCCTCATCGACGACAATGAACCAACAACAACTCCTTCACTTTGGTAATAGCTCGAAGTCTCCTCAGGTTGAAGAGCTTCCCATCCACTCCGTACTTGAGGCTAATTCCAGCAACACTGTTCTGGAAGGCATCATTCAGCATGGCAGTAAACATCATGCTGAACAGTGTGGGTGCGAGCACACAGCCCTGTTTGACGCTATTGGTGACTGCGAATGCATCAAGGAATTCTCCGCCATCCAGTACTCTGGCCATCATGGAACTGGCGTACCATCTGAATGAATTTGCCGGGGGGGAAGCCAAACTTTAACGTGATCCTCCACAGGGCTTGTCGGCTGACAGTGTCGAAGGCTTTTGCGAAGTCAACAAAGATTGTGTCGAGCTTGCGATTCTGCTCCTGACACTTCTCCTGAATTTGGCACGCAGCAAAAATCATGTCAACTGTCCCGCAACAAATCTAACACTTGGCTCAGTTCATTACCCAGTACCAAGTCCAATGTGGCCCCACCTCTTGTCGGCTTATCCACATATTGTGTCAGGAAACCCTCCTGCACACACTGTACAAAAACTGCCCCATTCGAACTATTCAACCTATAAAGGTTCCAATCAAAATTTGTAAAGTTAAAGTTACCCATGACAGCTACTCCTGTGACCTCCACACCTATCCATAATCTGCTTTGCAATTTTTTCCTCCACATCTCTATCACTATTTGGGGGCCTATAGAAAACTCCTAACAACGTGACCACTTCTTTCCTATTTCTAACTTCAGACCATATTAGTCAGGAGGCAGATCCCCCTCAAGCTGCCTTCCAGCAGCCTTTAAACTATCCTTGATTAACAATGCTACTCCTCCACCTCTTTTACCACCTTCCGTACGCTTACTGAAACATCTATACCCCGGTACTTCCAACAACTGTTCCTGTCTCTGTTCTAACCATGTCTCTGTAATGGCCACAACATCGTAATCCCAAGTACCAATCCACGCTCCAAGTTCACCTACCTTATTCCGGATGCTCCTTGCAGTGAAGTAGACACACTTCAACCCACCTTCCTGTCTGCCGGTACATTCCTGCGACCTTGATACTCTCCTCAGTACCTCACTACACTTAACACTGGTTCTGAACTACAGCTTGTTTTCCCATCCCCCTGACAAATTCGAGAATCTGCGAACTTTGACACACTACACGTGGTCCCCAACTCCAAATCATCTATGTAAATCATAAACAATTGCAGTCCCAACACTGGTTCCTGAGCACACTGCCTGTCACTGATCGCCAACCAGAAAAACACCCATTTACCCCCACTCTTTGCTTTCTGTTAGTTAACCAATCCTCTATCCATAAAACACCCATTTACCCCCACTCTTTGCTTTCTGTTAGTTAACCAATCCTCTATCCATACGAATAAATAACTCGTAACACCGTGCACCTTTATCTTATGCAGCAGTCTTTGTTGCAGCACCTTGTCAAATGCCTTCTGGAAATACAGATTCACCACATCCATAGATTCCTCTTTGTCCACTGCACATGTAATGTTCTCAAAGAATTCCACCAAATTAGTCAAACATGACCTGTCCTTCTTGAACCCATGCTGCGTCTTACTAATGGGACAACATATATCCAGATATATCACTATTTCTTCCTTGATGGGTCTTTTTCTGCATGGAGGTCAGTCACCAGTGGAGTGCCCCAGGGATCTGTTGTGGGACCCTCGCTGTTTGTAAATTTCAAAAATGACCAGGATGAGGAAGTGGAGGGATGGGTTGGTAAGTTTGCTGACGACACGAAGGTTGGTGGTGTTGTGGATAGTCTGGAGGGATGTCAGAAGTTGCAGCGTGACATAGATAGGGTGCAAGACTGCGCGGATAAGTGGCAGATGGACTTCAACGTGGATAAATGTGTAGTGGTCCATTTTGGCAGGTCCAATGGGATGAAGTAGTACAATATCAAGGGTAAGACTCTTAGCACTGTTGAGGACCAGAAGGACCTTGGGGTCTGGGACCACAGGACTCTTAAATAAGAACATAAGAAATAGGAGCAGGAGTAGGCCATCTAGCCCCTCGAGCCTGCCCCGCCATTCAATAAGATCATGGCTGATCTGTCGTGGCTCAATTCCACATTCCCGCCCTCTCCCCGTAATCCTTAATCCCCTTGCCTATCAAAATCAGCCTCACAGGTGGAGGATGTGGTCAAGAAGGCGTATGGTTTACTAGCCTTCATCAATCGGGGAACTGAGTTTAGGAGTCGGGAGATAACGCTACAGCTTTGTAAGATCCTAGTCAGACCCCACTTGGAATACTGTGTGCAGTTCTGGTCGCCTCACTGCAAGAAAGATGTGGAAGCTATTGAAAGGGTGCAGAGGAGATTTACAAGGATGTTGCCTGGATTGGGTGGCGTGCCTTATGGAGATAGGTTGAGGGAGCTCAGTCTTTTCTCCCTGGAGACACGAAGGATGAGAAGTGACCTGATAGAGGTTTAAAAGATGTTGAGGGGTATAGAACGGGTGGATTCTCAGACCTATTTCCCAGGGCTGAAATGGTCGCTACGCGAGGACACAGGTTTAAAGTGCTGGGGAGCAGGTACAGAGGAGATGTCAGGGGTAAGTTTTTCACTCAGAGGGTGGTGGTGGGCGAGTGGAATCGGCTGCCGTCGGTGGTGGTGAACGCGTTGGGGTCTTTTAAGGGACTTCTGGATAAGTACATGGGATTTAATGGGATTGAGGGTTATAGGTAGGGATATGATCAGCGCAACTTTGGGCTGAAGGGCCTGTTTGTGCTGTAGTTTCCTATGTTCTATGATGATAAATTCAAGCATTTTCCCTGCTATAGAATTAAGTTAACCAGCCTATACTTACCCACCTTTTGTCTACCTCTTTTTAAACAGTGGTGTCACATTTGCTGTTTTCCAATGCGAGGGTACCATCCCAGAGTACAGAGCATTTTAGTAAATTACCATAGAACACAGAACATCACAGCGCAGTATAGGCCCTTCGGCCCTAGATGTTGCGCCGACCAGCGGAACCAATCTAATGACCCTCTAACCTAAACTATTCCAATGACATCCATATGCCTACCCACTGACCATTTGAAAGCCCTTAAAGTTGGCGAGTCCATAACTGCTGCAGGCAGGGCATTCCATGACCTTACTACCCTCTGAGTAAAGAACCTACCTCTAACATCCGTCCTATAATTACCATCCCTTAATTTAAAGCTATGACCCCTTGTGTTAGCCATCACCATCCGAGGTAAAAGGCTCTCACTGTCCACCCTATCCAATCCTTTGATCATCTTGTATGCCTCAATCAGGTCACCTCTTAACCTTCTTCTCTCCAATGAAAATAACCTCAAGTCCCTCAGCCTTTGCTCACAAGACCTTCCCACTATACCAGGCAACATCCTGGTAAACCTCCTCTGCACCCTTTCCAATGCCTCCACATCTTTTTTTATAAATGCGGCGACCAGAACTGTACATAATACTCCAAGTGCGGCCGCACCAGAGTTTCGTACAGTTGCAACATGACCTCATGGCTCCGAAATTCAATCCCTCTACCAATAAAAGCTAACACACCGTACACCTTCTTAACAACCTTATCAACCTGGGTGCCAACTTTCAGGAAGCTCTGCACATGAACCCCGAGATCTCTCTGCTCGTCAACACTACTAAGAGTCCTTCCATTAGCCCTGTATTCTGTACTCCTGTTTACTCTTACCAAAGTGAATCACCTCACACTTTTCCACATTAAACGCCATCTGCCACCTCTCAGCCCAGCTCTGCAGCTTATCCATGTCCTTCTGCAAACTGTAACATCCATCCTCACTGTCTACAACTCCAACTTTGGTGTCGTCAGCAAATTTACTAACCCATCCTTCTACATCCTCATCTAGGTCATTTATAAAAATGACAAAAAGCAGTGGCACCAAAACAGATCCCTGAGGTACACCACTTGTAACTGAACTCCAGGTTGAATATTTCCCATCAACCACCACCCTCTGTCTTCTATCAGCTAGCCAATTCCTGATCCAAACTGCTAAATCACCCTCAATCCCATGCATCTGCATTTTCTGCAGCCTACCATGGGGAACCTTATCAAACGCTTTGCTAAAATCCACATACACCACGTCAACTGCCTTACCCTTATCCATCTCCTTGGTCACCTTTTCAAAAAACTCGATAAGGTTTGTGAGGCACGACCTACCCTTCACAAAACAGTGTTGACTATCCCTAATGAATTTATTTCTCTCGAGATGATTATAAATCCTATCCCTTATAATTCTTCCCAAAACTTTGCCCACAACAGAAGTAAGGCTCACTGGTCTATAATTCCCAGGATGGTCTCTACTCCCCTTCTTGAACAAGGGGACAACATTTGCTATCCTCCAGTCTTCCGGCACTATACCTGAAGCCAATGACGACATGAAGATCAAAGCCAAAGGCTCTGCAATCTCCTCCCTAGCCTCCCAGAGAATCCTAGGGTAAATCCCATCCGGTCCAGGGGACTTAGCTATTTTCACACTCTTAAGAATTGCCAACACCACCTCCTTATGTACCTCAATCCCGTCTAGTCTACTACCTGGTATCGCAGTATTCTCCTCGACTACATTGACTTTTTCCTGCGTGAATACTGACGAAAAATATTCACTTAATGCCTCTCCTATCTCTTCAAGCTCCACGCACAACTTCCCACTGCTGTCTCTGACTGGCCCTAATCTTGCCCTAACCAATCTTTTATTCTTGACATACCTGTAGAAAGCCTTAGGATTTTCCTTGATCCTATCCGGCAAAGTCTTCTCATGTCCTCTTCTAGCTCTTCTTAACTCTCTCTTTAGCTCCTTCCTGGCTAATTTATAACTCTCCAGTGCCCTAACCGAGCCTTCACGTCTCATCTTGACATAAGACTCCTTCTTCCTCTTCACCAGAGATTCAACTTCCTTAGTGCACCACAGTTCCCTCGCTTGACCACTTCCTCCCTGCCTGACAGGTACATATTTATCAAGGACTCGCAGTAGCTGCTCCTTGAATAAGCTCCACATTTCAGATGTTCCCAGCCCCTGCAGTTTCCTACTCCACCCTATGTATCCTAAATCTCGCCTAATAGCTTCATAATTACCTTTCCCCTAGCTATAACTTCTGCCCTTCGGCACATGCCTATCCCTTTCCATCACTAAGGTAAACATAACTGAATTGTGATCACTATCACCAAAGTGCTCGCCTACCTTCAAGTCTAATACCTGGTCTGGTTCATTACCCAGTACCAAATCCAATGTAGCCTCACCTCTTGTTGGCCTATCTACATACTGTGTCATGAAACCTTCCTGCACATATTGGATAAAAACTGAGCCCTCTAACGTGCTTGAACTATAGCTTTTCCAATCGATATTTGTAAAGTTAAAGTCCCCCGTAACAACTACCCTGTTACTTTTGCACCTATCCAGGATCATCTTTGCAATCCTTTCCTCTACATCTCTGGAACTTTTGAGGCCTATAAAAAACTCCCAATAGTGTGATCTCTCCTTTCCTGTTTCTCATCTCAGCCCATACTACCTCAATAGATAGGTCCACATCAAACGTCCTTTCTGCCACTGTCCTTGACTAACAACGCCACACCTCCCCCTCTTCTACCACCTTCTCTGCTCTGACTGAAACACTGAACCCCGGAACCTGCAACAACCATTCCTGTCCCTGCTCTATCCATGTCTCTGTAATGGCCACAACATCGAAGTCCCAGGCACCAATCCAGGCTGCAAGTTCGTCCACGTTATTGCGTATGCTTCTCGCATTAAAGTATACGCACTTCAAACTACCCTCCCGCCTGCCAATACACTGCTGTGACCTAGAAACCTTATCCATGACCTCCCTATTCTCATCCTCCTGTACACTGGAGCTACAGTTCAGGTTCCCATCCCCCCTCTGAATCAGTCGTTCATTTGCTATTTCTCCCGCTATCTCTTTTAGTACCCTGGGATGCATTCCATCAGGGCCAAGAGACTTATCTACTTTAGCCCATTAGCCTGCCCAACACTATCTCTTTCATAATAATGATAGCTTCTAGGTTGTCACTTGCCAGAGCCTTCCTGTCATCAATTCTTGGCATCTTTTGAAGACTGACACAAAATACCCATTCAATACCTCAGATCAGCCATGATCTTATTGAATGGCGGGGCAGGCTCGAAGGGCTAGATGGCCTACTCCTGCTCCTATTTCTTATGTTCTTATGTTTTCTCATTTCCAGTTATTTCATCCACCTTCTCATCCTCTAAAGGACCACACTTTCTCGTTTTATATATTTGTAGAAATTTTTGCTATGTTTTTATATTCTGAGCTAGTTTACTCTCATAATCCATCTTACTTTTTTTAATAGCTTTTTGTTGTGGCTTTCTGTTGACCTTTAAAGATTTCCCAATCCTCTAGGTTCCACTAATCTTTGCCATTTTGTATGCATTTTCTTTCATTTTGATACCCTCTATTTCCTTAGATATCCATGGCTGATTATCTCTTTTTCTGCATTCCTTCCTTATTACTGGTATATACTTTTGCTGAGCACTGTCAAAGAGCACCTTGAAAGTCCTCCACTGTTCCTCAATTGTCCCACCATAAAGTTTTTGCTCCAGTCTACCTTAGCCAATTCCTCCCTCATTCCTTTGTAGTCTCCTTTGTTTAAACATAAGACATCAGTATTGGATTTTACTTTCTCACACTCCATCTGTATTTTAAATTTAACCACACTGTGATTGCTTCTTTCTAGCAGATCCGTAACTGCAAAGTCATTAATTATTCCTGTCTCAGTACATAGGACCAGATCTAGGATAGCTTGCTCCCTCATAGCTTCCCTGATCAGTATGTAATGGAACCTATCACGGACACATTCTATGAACTCCTCCTTAAGGCTGTCTTAACCAACCTGGTTGAACCAATTGATATGTAGATTAAAATCCCCCATGACAATTGCTGTACTATTTTCACATGCATCAGTTATTCCTTTGTTTATTTCTTGCTCCACCATGATGTCATTACTTGGTGGCCTATAGACTACGCCTATCAGTAACCTTTTCTCCTTACTATTTCTAATTTCTACCCAAACGTATTCAACCTTTTTTTTTCTCCATGGAATCCATATCATCTTTCACTACCGCCCTGACGTCATCCTTAAATATCAGAGCAACACCACCTCCCTTAGCTTCCTGTCGGTCCCTCCAAACAATCTGGTCCTTCTGGATATTTAACTTCATTCCCATCCTATTCATGTATTTGTCATGACGCCCCTTAAAAGTCACCATTGTATCTGCTTCCACTACCTTCCCCGGTAGCGAGTTCCAGGCACCCACCAGACTGTGGGTAAAAAAAAACTTTCCTCATACATCTTCTTTAAATCTTGTCCTTCGTATCTTAAACCTACGGCCCCTAGTAATTGACTCTTCCACCCTGGGGAAAAGCTTCTGACTATCCACTCTGTCCATGTCCCTCAATCTTGTAGACTTCTATCAGGTCGCCCCTCAGCCTCTGTCGTTCCAGTGAGAACAAACCAAGTTTCTTCAACCTCTCCTCATAGCTAATGCTCTCCATACTAGGCAACATCCTGGTAGCTCTTTTCTATACCCTGTCCAAAGGCTCCACATCCTTCTGATTGTGCGGTGACCAGAATTAACCAGTGCGGCCTAACTCAAGTTCTATAAAGCTGTAACATGACTTGCCAATTTTTAAACTCAATGTTCCGGCCGATGAAGGCAAGCATGCCATTGCCTTCTTGACTATCTTCACCTGTGTTGCACTTTTAGTGACCTGTGTACCCAGATCCCTCTGCCTAGGTAGAACGGACGTAGAGAGGATGGGGAGGAATTTCTTCAGCCAGAAGGTAGTGAATCTGTGGAACTCATCAACACAGAGGGCTGTGGAAGCCAGGAGAATAGGGATGAGAATCATAACAGCCATGATTGAATGGTGGAGCAGATGCAATGGGCTGAAAAGCCAAATTTTGCCCCTATATTTTATGGTCTGAGAAAAGCATGATATACTGGGAGAATTGGATAGTACAGTTACATATATGATATATATTCACTACTTATATTGCATCTTTAACATAATAACCACACAGATTTATGGGAATTTACCAAAGAACCTGGGTCAACACAAATATTTTTTCCATAATGAGTTATGATCATTCGGAACGTACTGCCTGAAAGAGGAAGCAGATTCAAAAGTAACATTCAGAAGGCACATGAATGTGTGACAATTCAACTTTCTCTTCATGTGGTAAATTAACGTAGTAAAAGTTCTTGAGGATTTTCACGGGATTGCAATCCAGAAACATACAAAGTCACTTAAGGAGATGCTGGAGCAAATGAGCAAAGGCAGCACACTGGTTAGCACTGCTGCCTTTCAGTGCCAGGGACACAGGTTTGATTCCCAGTCTGGGTCATTGTGCAAACTCCACACAGACATTCTCCATGTCTGTGTGGGTTTCCTCCGGGTGCTCCAGTTTCCTCCCAGTCTGAAAGGCGTGCTGGTTAGGTGGACTGACCATGCTAAATTGACCCTCAATGTACCTGCGCTGGTGCTGGAGGGTGGCGACTAAGGGATTTTTACAGTAACTTCATTGCAGTGTTAATTTAAGTAATGCACTAATATAAAAACTTAAACAAAAAATAGTGATTTTTCAGGAGTATTTGAGAGGAGAAAAGACCATGTTCTCTCTGATGTACAAGGCCCTCAGATGTATCAGACCACACAGCAATCCATAAAGTACTGCACAGTGCAATAATAGGCTACGCACAACAGAAAAAGATGAACACTATTTTGGAAAAATTTAGAGAAGGATTGCAGAGTTTAGGATCCTGTAACTGAAGGCATAACCATACTGGATCAATTAATATCAGGAATGCTGAATCACCAGAATGAGAGAAGTACAGAGATCTCAGGTTGATGGGGTTCAGTTAGATTACAGAGAGGAGTGTGAGGCAATGTAGAGATTTGAAAACAAGGATGAGAATTTTAAAAGTTGAAATGTTGTTTTACTAGGAGCCAATATAGTTCAGAGAGCATAGAATGAATTGGACTTACCCTGCATTGAGAGCCAGGCAGCAGAGATCTGGGTGACCGTCAGGTTACAGGAGCGTAGACTGTGGCAGGAGGGTGCTGGAAGAAGCAACTGGGCGCTAACAATAACATAGATTTGAGAAGCAACGTGTGGACTCTGGGGAAAGAACACAGCTTAACATTAATAAGACGTATCCAGCAAAGAGATAGCACCAACAGGATGGGACGAAAGGCCTCCAATGTGAGCACTGCCTGGATGAGGCGTTGTTGAGAGCAGATGGAGGACCTGAATGAAGAGCCACAGCGGGACGATAGATGAATAAAGACTCGGGGCTCCGGGCCGCGTGCGGCTTCACAGCGGCTGCCGCTCACAGAAAAGGAAATGGGAGGGAGCTCTAGCCAGCGGTAGGCCGAAGCTCGGAAGGAAGGAACGGTACACGGCCGGGGCTGCGTGCTTTGTCCAGGCCTGAGATGAGGGACCTGCCCGGCTTACGTTACCTACCAGAGAGCCGCTCCCTCCGCTGCCGGACACAGGCCCCGCGCCTGTCCGCGCGCTCCACTGACGTCACTGCGCGGCCTGCGCGCTGCACTGACGTCACCACGCTGCTCGCGCTCCCCTGACGTCACGACGTCCCACGCACCGGCAAACTCTCCTGATTGGCCAAAACCGCGCTGCACATGCACAGGTATGGGTTGGCAGAAATGGGTCTTTTTCAGATTGGAAATCAGTGACCAGTGGGGCTTCACAGAGATCTGAGCTCGGAGCCCCAATTGTTCACATTATATATTAATGATCTGGAAGAGGGAACTGAATATATTATCTCTAAATTTGCATATGATACAGAAGTGGGTGGGA
This sequence comes from Carcharhinus amblyrhynchos, assembly GCF_965287045.1. Classification (NCBI taxonomy): domain Eukaryota; kingdom Metazoa; phylum Chordata; class Chondrichthyes; order Carcharhiniformes; family Carcharhinidae; genus Carcharhinus; species Carcharhinus amblyrhynchos. Next base: position 140,189,366 of record NC_137327.1, read on the forward strand.
GGGTGAGCTGTGAGGAGGATATCAAGATGCTTCAGTGTGATTTGGACAGGGTAAGTGCATGGGCATACGCATGGCAGATGTACTCCATCTATATCAAGGGCATCCTGTCTCATAAGGACACCAAAACGGTGATCTTATTGAATGGCGGGGCAGGCTCGAAGGGCTGGATGGCCTACTCCTGCTCCTATTTCTTATGTTCTTATGTGTGAGGTTACCCACTTTGGTAGCAATAATAGAAAGACATTATTATTTGAATGGATGTAAATTGAGAGAGGTGGATAAGAACATAAGAAATAGGAGCAGGAGTAGGCCATCTAGCCCTTCGAGCCTGCCCCGCCATTCAATAAGATCATGGCTGATCTGTGGCTGCTCAGTTCCACTTTCCCGCCCTCTCCCCATAACCCTTAATCCCCTCTCTTATCAAAAACCCATCAACCCGCGTCTTAAAAATATTTAGCGAGGCAGCCTCCACCACTTCAACGGGCAGAGAATTCCAGAGATTCACCACCCTTTGAGTGAAGAAGTTCCTCCTCAACTCCGTTCTAAACCACCCCCCTTTTATCTTGAGATAAACTCAACGAGACCTTGGAGTCCTCATGTATCAGCTGCTGAAAGTAAGTGCGCAGGTATAGCAGGCAGTAAAGAAGGCAAATGGTATGCTGGCCCTGATACTGAGAGGATTTGAGTATTGGAATGGGATGTTTTGCTGCAATTGTGTAGCATTGGTGAGGCCACATCTGCAATATTGTGTGCCGTTTTCGTGTCCTTACGAGAAAGGATGCCCTTGATATAGATGGAGTACAACGCAAGTTTACCAGGTTGATTCCTGGGATGTCATATGAAGAGAAACTAAGATGGTGAGGATTATATTCACTGAAGATGAGAAGAGTGAGAGCGGATGTCATAGAAACTTATAAAAGTCTAATAGGGTCAGACAGGGTAGATTCAGAAAGAATATTCCGAATGGCAGCGGATCCCAGAACTAGGGGTCATAGTTTGAGGATAAGGGGTAAACCTTTTAGAGCTAAGGTGAGGAAAAATTTCTTCACCCAGAGGGTGGTTTAGGAATTCACTACCACAGAATGTAGTTGATGCCAAAACATAGTCTGATTTCAAGAGGAAATTAGATTTAGCCCCAGTAGCTATAGGGATTAAGAGATATGGGAAGAAGGGAGGATCAGAATATCGAATTTGATGATCAACCATGATGAAAATGAATGGTGAAGCAGGCTCAAAGGACCGAATGGCTGACTTATAGAACATAGAACACTACAGCACAAACAGGCCCTTCGGCCCACGAGTTGCGCCGATCACATCAACACCTACCAATCTATAGACCTATCTATAACCCCCAATCCCATTAAACCCCATATACTCATCCAGAAGTCTTTTAAAAGACCCCAGCGAGTTCGCCTCCACCACCACTGACGGCAGCCGATTCCATTCACTCACCACCCTCTGAGTGAAAAACTTACCCCTAGCATCACTTCTGTATTTTCCTCCCCGCACCTTAAATCTGTGTCCTCTCGTAGCGACCATTTCAACACGGGGAAATAGCCTCTGAGAATCCACCCTATCTATTCCTCTCAACATTTTATAAACTTCTATCAGGTTGCCTCACAACCTTCGTCTCTCCAGGGAGAAGAGTCCCAGCTCCCTCAACCTAACTTCATAAGGCATGCCTCCCAGTCCAGGCAACAGCCTTGTAAATCTCCTCTGTGCCCTTTCAATAGCTTCTACGTCCTTCCTATAGTGAGGCGACCAGAACTGCGCACAGTACTCCAAATGAGGCCTGACTAGGGTCTTATAAAGTTGCAGCATTACCTCCCGATTCCTAAACTCAATCCCTCGATTAATGAAGGCCAGTACACCATACGCCTTCTTGACCACATCCTCCACCTGCGAGGCCGACTTAAGAGCCCTGTGGACCCGGACCCCAAGATCCGGGGAAGTGCCGGAAGATTGGAAAACGGCTAATGTTACGCCGTTGTTTAAGAAGGGTGCCAGGCAAAAGGCGGGGAAATATAGGCCGGTTAGTTTAACGTCTGGTAGGTAAAATGTAGGAATCCGTCATTAAGGAGGAAATTGCGAGGCATCTTGAAGGCAATTGCTTGATAGAGCGGACGCAACACGGTTTCATTAAAGGGAAGTCGTGTCTGACAAATTTACTGGAGTTCTATGAGGATGTGTCTAGGGCGGTGGATAGAGGAGAGCCGGTGGATGTGGTCTTTCTGGATTTTCAGAAGGCGTTTGACAAAGTACCTCACAAGAGGTTATTGCAGAAGGTCGAGGGACATGGAGTTGGGGGTAGGGTGTTAGCGTGGATAGAGGATTGGTTGTCAAATAGGAGGCAGAGAGTGGGGGTCAATGGGTGCTATTCGAATTGGCGGATGGTGACTAGTGGAGTGCCCCAGGGGTCGGTGCTGGGGCCTCAGCTTTTTACCATGTATATAGATGATCTGGAGGAGGGAACCGAGTGTAGGGTGTCGAAATTTGCTGATGACACCAAGATTGGGGGAACGGCAAATTGTGCGGAGGGTGTGGAGAGTCTGCAGAAGGATCTAGATAGGCTGGGCGAATGGGCCAGGAAATGGCAAATGGAATTTAATGTTGGCAAGTGTGAGGTGGTCCACTTTGGTAGGAATAATGGTAGGAAGGACTATTACTTACGTGGCGAAAAACTGCAGCAGGCGACGGTGCAGAGGGACCTCGGGGTCCCTGTGCATGAGTCGCAAAAACCCAGCTTGCAGGTGCAGCAGGTGGTCAGGAAGGTAAATGGGATGCTGGCCTTCATAGCGAGGGGGATTGAATATAAAAGTAGGGAGGTCTTGCTGCAGCTGTATAGGGCATTGGTGAGGCCGCAGCTGGAGTACTGTGTGCAGTTTTGGGCGCCGCACCTGCGCAAAGATATTTTGGCCTTGGAGGGAGTGCAGAGGAGGTTTACTAGGCTGATACCGGAGTTGAGAGGGTTGAGCTATGAGGAGAGGCTGAATAAACTAGGCTTGTACTCGTTGGAGTTTAGAAGAATGAGGGAGATCTCATTGAGACGTATAAGATGATGAATGGGATGGATAGGATAGAGGTGGAGAGACTCTTCCCGCTCAAAAAAGACAGTAGGACTAGGGGGCACAGCCTCAAGATAAAGGGGGGGTGGTTTAGAATGGAGTTGAGGAGGAACTTCTTCACTCAAAGGGTGGTGAATCTCTGGAATTCTCTGCCCGTTGAAGTGGTGGAGGCTGCCTCGCTAAATATATTTAAGACGCGGGTTGATGGGTTTTTGATAAGAGAGGGGATTAAGGGTTATGGGGAGAGGGCGGGAATGTGGAACTGAGCCACGACAGATCAGCCATGATCTTATTGAATGGCGGGGCAGGCTCGAAGGGCCAGATGGCCTACTCCTGCTCCTATTTCTTATGTTCTTATCCTTCTGCTTCTAGTTTGTATGTCATCTCTCTTAGCTGGGAAATGTGAATAGTCTCCGTGGCATGTGGACAAGGTAAAACACTAGATAGTTACGTTATTTCAAAGAATGGCCTCCGACTGTGCTGCAACAATTCTGTGATTCCATGAAAATGATAGACATTCAGTATTTACTGAAATGTTATATGTGATAGGATTTCACTGCATTCTAACATTTCCTTCTCCCTACACCAACACTGCATTCAATTTTACACTTTGGAATCCTTCTGCATTTGGTGCATTATTCCTCCTCAACATGACAGAAAAATTAGTAATGTAACAGAGGAAACTATGGTCTTGTCTTTGAGTAGCACCTGCCTCAGAATTTGTATTTACTCAGGGTTAAACTCCATAATACAGGTTCAGTTGCAAATGAGTACAAACTTAAGTTTTCAAAGAACATAAGAAATAAGGGCAGGAGTAGGCCATCTAGCCTCTCAAGCCTACTGCACCATACAACAAGATCATGGCTGATCTAAAGTAATAATACTTCAGAAATTAACATTCTAGATTGATATTCATCTATCTTAGCTTCATATTCAAATTAAATCATCTTAAGCTGAGTTGACTCAACCAGATTTTTTTTAATCAGCATTCTAGGAAGCTGGGCTTCATGGTTAAAAAGTGTTTTTCTATCACTCTTCCTTTCTACATACAAACATACAAATTAGGAGTTGGCCATTCGCTCACCAGGAGAACATAAGAATTAGGAGCAGGAGTAGGTCATCTGGTCCCTTGAGCCTGCTGCGCCATTCAATAAGATCATGGCTGATCTTTTCATGGACTCAGCTCCACTTACCCGCCCGCTCACCATAACCCTTAGTCCCTTTACTGTTCAAAAATCTATCTTTGCGTAAAAAATATTCAATGAGATAGCCTCAACTGCTTCATTAGACAGGGAATTCCACAGATTCACAACCCTTTGGATGAAGAAGTTCCTCCTCAACTCAGTCCTAACTACTTTGTAAGGAGTATCCAGGAGCGCTTCCTGAAACAGTGTGTAGATAGTTCAACTAGGGAAGGGATCATACTGGACCTGGTATTGAGCAATGAGCCTGGCCAGGTGGTCGATGTTTCAGTAGGGGAGCAGTTTGGGAACATTGACCACAATTCAGTAAGCTTTAAGGTACTGATGGATAAGGATAAGTGTAGTCCTCAAGTTAAGGTGCTAGATTGGGGGAAAGCTAATTATAACAACATTAGGCAGGAAGTGAAGAATGTAGATTGGGGGCAGATGTTTGAGAGCAAATCAACATCTGATATGTGGGAGGCTTTCAAGTGTAAGTTGATAGGGATTCATCACCGGCACATTCCTGTAAGGATGAAGGATAAGTATGGCAAGTTTTGGGAACCTTGGGATAACGAGAGATCTTGTGAGCCTAGTCAAAGAGAAAAAGGAAGCATTTGTGAAAGCTAGGAGGCTGGGAACACACGAAGCAAGTATGGAATACAAGGGAAGTAGAAAGAAACTTAAGCAAGGAGTAAGAAGGGAGAAAAGGAATCATGAAAAAGCATTGGCCAGCAGGATTAAGGAAAATCCCAAGGCTTTTTATACGTATATAAACAGCAAGAGGGTAGCCAGGGAGAGGGTTGGCCCACTCAAGGATAAGGGAGGGAATCAATGCGCGGAGCCAGAGGAAATGGATGAGGTATTAAATGAGTACTTCACGTCAAAGATGATGAGTGTGGGAAAGGATGTGTAGATAGTTTGAGTCATGTTGAGATCAAAAAGGAGGGAATGGGGTTCTTGAGAAACATTTAAGGTAGACAAATCCCCAGGGCCGGATGGGATATACTCCAGAATACTGAGAGAGGCAAGGGAGGAAATTGCTGGGGCTTTGAGAGAAATCTTTGGTTACAGGGAAGGTCCCAGAGGATTGGAGAATAGACAATGTTGTTCCTTTGTTTAAGAAGAGTAGCAAGAATAACGCAGGTAATTACAAGCCAGCGAGCCTTACGTCAGTAGAACATAGAACATTACAGCGCAGTACAGGCCCTTCGGCCCTCGATGTTGTGCTGACCAGTGGAACCAATCTAATGACCCTCTAACCTAAACTATTCCAATGTTATCCATATGCCTATCCACTGACCATTTGAACGCCCTTAAAGTTGGCGAGTCCACAACTGCTGCAGGCAGGGCATTCCACGCCCTAACTACCCTGAGTAAAGAACCTACCTCTGACATCAGTCCTATAATTACCACCCCTTAATTTAAAGCTATGTCCCCTCGGGTTAGCCATCACCATCCGAGGTAAAAGGCTCTCACTGTCCACCCTATCCAATCCTTTGATCATCTTGTATGCCTCAATCAGGTCACCTCGTAACCTTCTTCTCTCCAATGAAAATAACCTCAAGTCCCTCAGCCTTTCCACTTAAGACCTTCTCAGCAACATCCTGGTAAACCTCCTCTGCACCCTTTCCAATGCCTCCACATCTTTCTTATAAATGCGGCGACCAGAACTGTACACAATACTCCAAGTGCGGCCGCACCAGAGTTTTGTACAGTTGCAACATGACCTCATGGCTCCAAAATTCAATCCCTCTACCAATAAAAGCTAACACACCGTACGCCTTCTTAACAACCTTATCAACCTGGGTGCCAACTTTCAGGGATCTATGCACATGTACCCCGAGATCTCTCTGCTCGTCAACACGACTAAGAGTCCTTCCATTAGCCCTATATTCTGTACTCCTGTTACTCTTACCAAGGTGAATCACCTCACACTTTTCCATATTAAACTCCATCTGCCACCTCTCGGCCCAGCTCTGCAGCTTATCCATGTCCCTCTGCAAACTGTAACATCCATCCTCACTGTCTACAACTCCTCCAACTTTGGTGTCGTCAGCAAATTTACTAATCCATCCTTCTACACCCTCATCTAGGTCATTTATAAAAATGACAAACAGCAGTGGCCCCAAAACAGATCCTTGAGGTACACCACTTGTAACTGAAACAGTGGTAGGGAAATTATTGAAGAGGATTCTTCGAGAAAGGAATTATTCCCACTTGGAAATAAGTGGATGTATTAGTGAAAGGCAACATGGTTTTGTGAAGGGGAGGTCGTGTCTCACGAACTTGATCGAGTTTTTCGAGAAAGTGACGAACATGATTGATATGGGTAGGGCAGTGGACGTTGTCCACATGGACTTCAGTAAGGCCTTTGACAAGGTCTCTTATGGCAGACTGGTACAGAAGGCAAAGTCGCATGTGATCAGAAGTGAACTGGCAAGGTGGATACAGAACTGGCTCAGTCAAAGAAGTCATGACAATTGGTGTTCCAATTGGGATCTTTGCTGTTTGTAATATATATATATAAATAACTTGGAGGAAAATGTAATTGGATTGATTAGTAAGTTTGCGGACGACACAAAGGTTGGTGGATTTACAGATAGCGATGAGGACCATCGGAGGATGCAGCAGGATATAGATCAGTTGGAGACTTGGGCGGAGAGATGGCAGATAGAGTTTAATCTGGACAAATGTGAGGTAATGCATTTTGGAAGGTCTAATACAGATAGAAAATATACAGTAAATGGTGGAATCCTTAAAGAGTATTGACAGGCAAAAGGATCTGGGTGTACAAGTACACAGGTCACTACAAGTGGCAACGCAGGTGGAGAAAGTAGTCAAGAAGGCATACGGCATGCTTGCCTTCATCGGCCGGGGTATTGAGTTTAAAAATTGGCAAGTCATGTTGACGCTTTATAGAACCTTAGGCTGCTGTTGGAATGTAGTGTTTAATTCTGGTCACCACATGACCAGAGGATGTGGAGGCTTTGGAGAGGGTACAGAAGAGATTTACCAGGATGTTGCCTGAAATGGAGGGCATTTGCTATGAGGAGAGGTTGAAGAAACTTGGTTTGTTCTCACTGGAGCAACGGAGGTTGAGGGGAGACCTGATAGAAGTCTACAAGAATATGAGAGGCATGGACAGAGTGGATAGTCAGAAGCTTCTTCCCAGGGTGGAAGAGTCGATTACTAGGGGGCACAGGTTTAAAGTGCGAGGAGCAAGGTTTAAAGGAAATATTCGAGGCAGATTTTTTACACAGAGAATAGTGGCTGGAACTTGTTGCCAGGGGAGGTAATGGAAGCGGATACGGTAGTGACTTTTAAGGGGCATCCTGACAAGTGCATGAATAGGATGGGAATAGAGGGATGTGGTTTCCGGAAGGGTAGGGAGTTTTAGTTAAGTCGGGCAGCGTGGTCAGTACAGGCTTGGCAGGCCGAAGGGTCTGTTCCTGTGCTGTAATTCTTTTTGTTATTTGTACTCCCTCTTATTTTGAGATCATGCCCCTAGTTCTAGTTTCACCTGCCAGTGGAAACAATATCCCTGTTTCTATCTTATCTATTCCCTTCAAAATCTTATATGTTTCTCAAAGATCTCCCCTCATTCTTTTGAATCTCAATGATTATAGCCCCAGTCTCTTCTCATACGCCAACCCTCTCAATTCCAGAATCAACCTAGTGAATCTCCTCTGCACCCCCTCCAGTGCCAGTATATCCTTTCTCAAATAAGGAGACCAAAACTGTACAGGGTACTCCAGGTGTGGCCTCACCAGTGCCTTATACAGCTGCAACATAACCTCGCTGTTTTTAAACTCCATCCCTCGAGCAATGAAGGATAAAATTCCATCTGTCTGCTTAATTACCTGCTGTACCTGCATACCAACATTTTGTGATTCATACACAAGGTCACCCAGGCCCCTCTGCAAAGCAGCATATTGCAATTTTTTACCATTTAAATAATAATCCATTTTGCTGTTATTCCTACCAAAATGGATGACCTCACATTTACAAGTTTCGCTAGTTAGAGGCACAGGCAGGCGTTTCTGTGGCCGCAATCGAGACTCCAGGATGGTGTGTTGCCTCCCTGGTGCCAGAGTCAAGGATGTCTCTGAGCGATTGCAAGATATTCTTATGTGGGAGGATGAGCAGCCAGAAGTTGTTGGACATATTGGTATCAAAGACATAGACAGGAAAAGGGATGAGGTCCTGAAGCGTGAATATAGCAAACTTGGCAGAAGGCTAAAGTGCAGGACCTCAAAGGTAGTAATTTCTGGACTACTACCAGTGCTATGTGCTAGTGAGAGTAGAAATAGGAAGATTAGGCAGATGAATGCATGGCTTGAGAGCTGGTGCAGGGGCCAGTGATTTAGGTTTTTGGATCACTGGGATCTCTTCTGGGGAAAGGCTGACCTGTTCAAGAGGGACGGGTTACACATGAACTGGAAAGGACAAACATCTTGCTGGGGAGATTTGCCAGAGCCACTCGGGAGGGTTTAAATTAGTTTGGCAGGAGGGGTGGGACCCAAAGCAGTAGGGAGACAAAAGAGAAGTTTGAGGACAGCACAGAAGTTAAAGAGAGCACATTAATTAGTAAAGGCAGTGTCAGTAATCCTAGTACCAGACAGATCAGGCAGTAGCAAGACAGCGAGCAAGGGAAGTCCAGATTAAACTGCATTTGTTTCAGTGCAAGAGGCCTGACGGGCAAGGCAGATAAACTGAGGGCGTGGATGGGTACATGGGACTGGGATATTGTAGCAATTACAGTAACATGGCCAAGGAAGGGACAGGACTGACAGCTCATGTTCCAGGGTACAGATGCTATAGCAAAGATAGAAGAGGAGATAAGAGAGGATGGGGAGTTGCACTTTTAGAACATAGAACATTACAGCGCAGAACAGGCCCTTTGGCCCACGATGTTGCGCCGACCAGTTAAAAAAAAACAATGACCCTCTAACCTAAACCAATCCCTTTTCATCCATAAACCTATCCACGGATCTCTTAAACGCCCCCAAACTAGGTGCATTTACAACCGCAGCAGGCAGGGCATTCCAATCCCTCACCACCCTCTGGGTAAAGAACCTACCCCTGACATCCGTCCTATAACTACCCCCCCTTAATTTAAAGCCATGCCCCCTCGTGCTAGCTTTCTCCATCCAAGGAAAAAGGCTATCACTGTCCACCCTATCTAAACCTCTAATCATCTTATATGTTTCAATAAGATCCCCTCTTAGCCGCCTTCTTTCCAGCGAAAACAACCCCAAATCCCTCAGTCTCTCCTCATAGGACCTCCCCTCCATACCAGGCAACATCCTGGTAAACCTCCTCTGCACCCTCTCCAAAGCCTCCACATCCTTCCTGTAATGTGGGGACCAGAACTGCACACAGTACTCCAAGTGCGGCCGCACCAGAGTTGTGTACAGTTGCAACATAACGCTGCGACTCCTAAATTCAATCCCCCTACCAATAAACGCCAAGACACCGTATGCCTTCTTAACAACCCTATCTACTTGATTCCTAACTTTCAGGGATCTATGTACACATACACCTAGATCCCTCTGTTCATCCACACTATTCAAAGTCCTCCCATTAGCCCTATACTCAACACATCTGTTATTCCTACCAAAGTGAATTACCTCACACTTCTCCGCATTAAACTCCATCCGCCACCTCTCAGCCCAGCTCTGCAACCTGTCCAAGTCTTCCTGCAAACTATGACACCCTTCCTCACAATCTACCACACCTCCGACTTTGGTGTCATCAGCAAATTTACTAATCCACCCAACTATACCCTCATCCAGATCATTAATAAAAATTACAAACAGCAGTGGCCCCAAAACAGATCCCTGAGGCACACCACTCGTAACCGAACTCCATGACGAATATTTACCATCAACCACCACCCTCTGTCTCCTATCTGCTAGCCAATTCCTGATCCAATTTCCTAGATTACCCTCAATCCCATACATCTGCATTTTCTGCAGAAGCCTACCGTGGTGAACCTTATCAAACGCCTTACTAAAATCCATATATACCACGTCAACTGCCTTACCCCCATCCACCTCTTTGGTCACTTTTTCAAAAAACTCAATAAGGTTAGTAAGGCACGACCTACCCGCTACAAAACCATGCTGACTATCTCCAATCAATTCATTACTCTCCAAATAACTATAAATCCTATCCCTAATAATTTTTTCTAAAACCTTGCCCACAACAGAAGTGAGACTCACCGGTCTATAATTCCCAGGGAAGTCTCTGTTCCCCTTCTTAAACAATGGGACAACATTTGCTAACCTCCAATCTTCCGGTACTATACCAGAGGCCAACGACGACCTGAAGATCAGAGCCAGAGGCTCTGCAATCACTTCTCTTGCCTCCCAGAGAATCCTAGGGTAAATCCCATCCGGACCAGGGGACTTATCTATCTTCAATCCCTCAAGAATATCCAGCACATCCTCCTTATCAACTGTAATACTGTCTATTCTACTCCCCTGCAACCCAGTGTCCTCCTCAGCTATATTCTTGTCCCCCTGCGTGAACACCAAAGAGAAATATTGGTTCAATGCCTCTCCAATCTCTTCCGGTTCCACACATAACTTCCCTCTGCTGTCTATAACTGGCCCTAATCTTGCCCTAACCAACCTTCTGTTCTTGACATACCTATTAGAACGCCTTAGGATTCTCCTTAATCCTATCAGCCAAAGTCTTCTCGTGTCCTCTTTTAGCCCTTCTTAACTCACTCTTCAACTCCCTCCTAGCCAATCTAAAGTTTTCTAGTGCACTACCCGAGCCCTCAAGTCTCATCCGAACATAAGCCTCCTTTTTCTTTTTAACCAACGAATCAACTTTTTTAGTGCACCACGGTTCCCTAGCCCTACCAATTCCTCCTTGCCTGACAGGGACATACCTATCACAGACTCGCAGTAGCTGATCCTTGAAAAAACTCCACATTTCGGACGTTCCCAGTCCCTGTAATCTCCTAGTCCAACCTATGCTTCCTAATTCTCTCCTAATGGCCTCATAATTACCCTTCCCCCAGCTAAAACTACTGGCCTGAGGTTCATGCCTATCCCTTTCCATCACTAAGGTGAACGTAACTGAATTGTGGTCACTATCACCAAAATGCACCCCAACTTCCAAGTCTAGCACCTGGTCTGGCTCATTTCCCAGCACCAAATCCAATATAGCCTCACCTCTAGTTGGCCTATCTACATACTGAGTCAAAAAACCTTCCTGCACGCTTTGTACAAAAACTGACCCCTCTAATGAGCTAGAGCTATAGCAATTCCAATCAATATTAGTAAAGTTAAAGTCCCCCATAACAATTACCCTATTACTTTCACTCCTAACCAGGATCGTCTCCGCAATCCTTTCCTCAACCTCTCTAGAACTTTTAGGAGGTCTATAAAAGACTCCCAACAGGGTGACCTCTCCTCTATTTCTAATCTCTGCCCATACTACCTCAACAGACAAGTCCTCATCAAACTTCCTCTCTGACACTGTGATACAATCCTTGACCAATAATGCTACCCCTCCCGCCCTTCTACCTCCTTCTCTACTCCGACTAAAGCATTTGTACCCCGGGACCTGCAACATCCATTCCTGACCCTGCTCTATCCACGTCTCTGAAATGGCCACAACATCAAAGTTCCAGGTACTGGTCCACGCTGCAAGTTCATCCACTTTATTGCGAATACTCCTCGCATTAAAGTATACGCATTTCAAACCCTGCTCCGCCCCACCCCCACAATGCTGTGCATTGCAGTCCCCATCTATGTCCCCCTCACTTTCACCCCCTCTACTCAGGATCCTTATTTGATTAAGGAAAACATCACAGCAGCACTGAAAGGGGATATAGCTGAGGGTTCGCCGACTAAGTATATATGGGTTGAACTGAGAAATACGGAGGGGGAAGTCACTTTGATAGGGTTATACTATAGGTCCCCAAATAGTCGGCAGGAAATTGAGGAGCAAAATATTTAAGGAGATGACAGATAGCTCCAAGAAAAATCGGATAGTAATAGGGATTTTAACTTTCCCAACATTGACTGGGACAGCCATAGTATTCGAGGGTTGGATGGAGAGAAATTTGTTGAGAGTATTCAGGAGGAATTTCTCATTCAGTACGTGGATGGCCCGACCAGAGAGGGGGGCAAAACCTGACCTCCTCTTGGGAAATAAGGAAGGGCAAGTGACAGAAGTGTTAGTGAGGGATCACTTTGGGACCAGTGACCATAATTCCATTAGTTTTAAGATAGCTATGGAGAATGATAGGTCTGGCCCAAAAGTTAATATTCTAAATTGGGGCAAGGCCAATTTTAATGGTATCAGGCAGGAACTTTCAACAGTTAATTGGGGGATTCTGTGGGAAGGTAAAGGGATGTCTGGTAAGTGGGAGGCTTTCAGAAGTGTGTTAACCAGGGTTCAGGGTAAGCCCATTCCTCTTAGAGTGAAGGGCAAGGCTGGCAAAAATAGGGAACCCCGGATGACTTCGGCTGATTCCAGAGTTGAGGGGGTTGAACTATGAGGAGAGGCTGATTAAACTAGGCTTGTACTCATTAGAGTTTAGAAGAATGAGGGGAGATCTCATTGAGACGTATAAGATGTTGAATGGGATGGATAGGATAGAGGTGGAGAGGCTCTTCCCGCTCAGAAAGGACAGTAGGACTAGAGGGCATAGCCTCAGGATAAAGGGGGGGCGGTTTAGAGCGGAGTTGAGGAGGAACTTCTTCACTCAAAAGGTGGTGAATCTCTAGAATTCTCTGCCCGTTGAAGTGGTGGAGGCTGCCTCGCTCAATATTTTTAAGATGTGGGTTGATAGGTTTTTGATAGGCAAGGGGATTAAGGGTTATGGGGAGAGGGCGGGAATGTGGAACTGAGCCACGACAGATCAGTCATGATCTTATTGAATGGCGGGGCAGGCTCGAGGGGCTAGATGGCCTACTCCTGTTCCTATTTCTTATGTTCTTATTATGTTCTTATGACTTGGGATATTGAGGCCCTGGTCAAGAAGAAGAAGGAGGCACATTACGTAAAGAGGTGACTGGGATCAAGTGGATCCCTTGAAGAGTATAGAGGGTGTAGAAGTAGAGTTAAGAGAGAAATAAGGAGGGCAAAAATCAGGATACGAGATTGTTTTGGCAGATAAAGCAAAGGAGAATCCAAAGAGCTTATACAAATACATAAAGGGCAAAAGAGTAACTTGGGAGAGAGTAGGACCTCTTAAGGAACAAAGTAATCTATGTGCAGATCCATAAGAGATGAGTGAGATCCTAAATGAATATTTCTCATCTGTATTCACTGTTGAGAAAAACATGGATCTTACAGAACTTGGGAAAATAAATCGTGATGTCTTGAAGAGTGTACATTTAACAGGAGGAGGAGGTCTGGAAGTCTTAAAGCCCATCAAGGTAGATAAATCCCCAGGACCTGATGAACCATAAACCAGGACACAGGGAGGACAGGGAGGAAATTTTGGGTCCCCTAGCAGAGATATCTGAATCATTGATAGTCACAGGTAAGGTGCCTGAAGATTGGAAGATAGCAAATGTCATGCCTTTGTTTAAAAAGGGCTGCAGGGAAAAGCCTGGGAACTACAGGCTGATGAGCCTCACATCTATAGTGGGTAAATTGTTGAAAAGTATTTTGAGGCACAGGACCTACAGGCATTTAGAGAGGCAAGGACTGATTAGGGACAGTCAGCATGGCTTTATGAGTGGAAAATCATGTCTCGCAAATTTGATTGAGTTTTTTGAAGGGGTAACTAAGAAAGTAGATGATGACAGTGCAGCTGATGTTGTCTACGTGGACTTTAGCAAGGCCTTTGACAAGGTACCACATGGTAGGTTGTTGCACAAGGTTAAATCTCAAAGGATCCAGGGTGAGGTAGCCAAATGGATATAAAATTGGCTTGATCACAGATGTCATGATGTGGATGTGCCGGCGTTGGACTGGGGTAATTACAGAAGACAGAGGGTGGTTGTCAAGGGTTGTTTTTCAAAATGGAGGCCTGTGACCATCATTTACATTAATGATTTGGATGAGAATTTAAGAGACACAGTTAGTAAGTTTGCAGATGACACCAAGATTCATGGCATAGTGGACAATGAAGAAGGTCATCTCGAATTGCAACAGGACCTTCATCAATTGGTGAGGCCGAATTTAGAGTATTGTGTGCAGTTTTGGTCACCTAATTTCAGGAAGGATATTAATAAAGGTTGAAAGAGCGCAGAGAAGGTTTACAAGGATGTTGCTGGGACTTGACAAACTGAGTTAAGAGAAAGGTTGAATAGGTTATGACTTTATTCCCTGGAGCGAGGCAAGATTTAGGATACATAGGTTGGAGTAGGAAACTGCAGGGGCTGGGAACAACTGAAATGTGGAGCTTGTTCAAGGAGCAGCTACTGCGAGTCCTTGATAAATCTGTACCTGTCACACAGGGAGGAAGTGGTCAAGTGAGGGAACCGTGGTGTACGAAGGAAGTTGATTCTCTGGAAAAGAGGAAGAAGGAGGCTTATGTCAAGATGAGATGTGAAAGCTCAGTTAGGGCACTGGAGAGTTACAAATTAGCCAGGAAGGAGCTAAAGAGAGAGTTAAGAAGAGCTAGAAGAGGACATGAGAAGACTTTGGCGGGTAGGATCAAGGAGAACCGTAAAGCTTTCTATAGGTATGTCAAGAATAAAAGATTGGTTAGGACAAGATTAGGACCAGTCAGGGACAGTAGTGGGAAGTTGTGCATGGAGCCTGAAGAGATAGGAGAGGCACTAAATGAATATTTTTCGTCAGTATTCACGCAGGAAAAAGTCAATGTAGTCAAGGAGAATATTGAGATACAGGCTTTTAGACTAGATGGGATTGAGGTACATGAGGAGGTGTTAGCAATCCTTGAGAGTATGAAAATAGATAAGTCCCCTGGGCCGGATGTGATTTACTCTAGGATTCTCTGAGAGGCTCAGGAGGAGATTGCAGAGCCTTTGGCTTTGATCTTCGTCATTGGCTACAGGTATAGTGCTGGAAGAGTGGAGGATAGCAAATGGTGTCCCCTTGTTCAAGAAGGGGAGTAGAGACCATCCTGGGAATAATAGACCAGTGAGCCTTACTTCTGTTGTGGGTAAAGTTTTAGGAAGAATTATAAGAGATAGGATTTATAATCATCTAGGGAGAAATAAATTGATTAGGGATAGTCAACACGGTTTTGTGAAGGGTATGTCGTGCCTCACAAAGATAAGTGGAAAAGCAAATTGTGCGGAGGGTGTAGAAAGTCTGCAGAGGGATCTAGATAGGCTGAGCGAGTGGGCGAGGACCTGGCAGATGGAATACAATGTTGGCAAGTGTGAGGTTATCCACTTTAGCAGGAATAATAGTAGGAGGGACTACTATTTCAAGGGCAAAAAGCTGCAGCATGCTACGGTGCAGAGGGACTTGGGGGTCCTTGTGCATGAATCGCAAAAACCCAACCTAGGTGCAGCAGGTGATCAGGAAGGCAAATGGGATGCTGGCCTTCATAGCGAGGCGGATTGAATATAAAAGTAGGGAGGTCTTGCTGCAACTGTACAGGGCACTGGTGAGGCCGCAGCTGGAGTACTGTGTGCAGTTTTGGTCGCCGTACTTATGCAAGGATATTTTGGCCTTGGAGGGAGTGCAGAGGAGGTTCACTAGGCTGATACCAGAGTTGAGGGGGTTGAACTATGAAGAGAGGCTGAGTAGACTGGGCTTGGACTCGTTGGAGTTTAGAAGGATGACGGGGGATCTTATTGAGATGTATAAGAGAATGAAGGGGATGGATAGGGTAGAGGTGGAGAGGTTCTTCTTGCTCAGAAAGGACAGCAGGACTAGAGGGCACAGCCTCAAGATAAGGGGGGGGGTGCAGTTTAGAACGGAGTTGAGGAGGAATTTCTTCACTCAAAGGGTGGTGAATCTCTGGAATTCTCTGCCCGTTGAAATGGTGGAGGCTACCTCGCTAAATATATTTAAGATGGGGGTAGATAGGTTTTTGGTAGGCAAGGGGATTAAGGGTTATGGGGAGAAAGCGGGAAAGTGGAACTGAGCCACTTCAGATCAGCCATGATCTTATTGAATGGCGGGGCAGGCTCGAGGGGCTAGATGGCCTACTCCTGCTCCTATTTCTTATGTTCTTATTATGTTCTCACAAACCTTATTGAGTTTTTTGAAAAGGTGACCAAAGAGGTGGATAAGGGTAAGGCAGTTGACGTGGTGTATATGGATTTTAGCAAAGCGTTTGATAAGGTTCCCCATGGTAGGCTACTGCAGAAAATGCAGATGCATGGGATTGAGGGTGATTTAGCAGTTTGGATCAGGAATTGGCTAGCTGATAGAAGACAGAGGGTGGTGGTTGATGGGAAATATTCAAGCTGGAGTTCAGTTACAAGTGGTGTACCTCAAGGATCTGTTTTGGGGCCACTGCTGTTTGTCATTTTTATAAATGACCTAGATGAGGGTGTAGAAGGATGGGTTAGTAAATTTGTTGACGACACCAAAGTTGGAGGAGTTGTAGACAGTGAGGATGGATGTTACAGTTTGCAGAGGGACATAGATAAGCTGCAGAGCTGGGCTGAGCGGTGGCAAATGGCGTTTAATGCGGAAAAGTGTGAGGCGATTCACTCTGGTAAGAGTATCAGGAGCACAGAATGTAGGGCTAACGGAAGGACTCTTGGTAGTGTCGACGAGCAGAGAACCAAGGTTGTACTGAGGTCAGAACATAAGAACATAAGAAATAGGAGCAGGAGTAGGCCATCTAGCCCCTCAAGCCTGCCCCGCCATTCAATAAGATCATGGCTGATCTGTCGTGTCTCAGTTCCACATTCCCGCCCTCTCCCCATAACCCTTAATCCCCATGCCTATCAAAAACCTATCAACCCGCGTCTTAAAAATATTTAGCGAGGCAGCCTCCACCACTTCAACGGGCAGAGAATTCCAGAGATTCACCACCCTTTGAGTGAAGAAGTTCCTCCTCAACTCCGTTCTAAATCTCCCCCCCCTTTATCTTGAGGCTGTGCCCTCTCGTCCTACTGTTCTTTGGACACAGGTGAGGTCCCAGAGGACTGGAGGGTAACAAATGTGGTACCGCTGTTCAAAAAAGGTAGTAGGGATAACCCTGGAAATTATAGACCGGTAAGTTTGACATTGGTGGTAGGTAAATTAATGGAAAAAGTACTTAGGGGTAGGATGTATGAGCATTTGGAGCGTTGCGATCTGATTAGGGATACGCAACATGGCTTTGTTAGAGAGAGGTCTTGCCTTACGAATCTGGTGGAATTCTTTGAGGAGGTGACAAAAACAGTTGACGATGGGAGAGCCATTGATGTCATCTATATGGATTTCAGTAAGGCGTTTGACAAAGTCCCTCATGGTAGGCTGGTAGAAAAGGTTAAGGCGCATGGGATACGAGGCCAGGTAGCTAGGTGGATTGAGAACTGGCTGGGTAATAGGAGACAGAGGGTAGTTGTGGAGGGGACCTTGTCGGGCTGGAGGCCAGTGACCAGTGGTGTGCCGCAGGGCTCAGTACTAGGACCTCTCCTCTTTGTAGTATACATAAATGACTTGGAAGAGAGCGTAGGTGGTGTGATCAGCAAGTTTGCTGATGACACCAAGATGGCAGGGTTGGCGGGTACTGAACTGGATTGTCAGGTGATACAACAGGATATAGATAGGTTGGTGCATTGGGCAGATAGGTGGCAGATGGAATTTAATCCTGACAAATGCGAGGTGATGCATTTTGGAAGGAATAATGCAGAGAGGAGCTATGTGATAAAAGGTAGACCGATTAGGAGTATAGACATACAGAGGGACCTGAGAGTGCAGGTTCACAAATCCATGAAGGTTGCGTCACAAGTTGAGAAGGTTGTTAGGAAGGCGTATGGAATGTTAGCCTTTATAGGAAGGGGTATAGAGTATAAAAGCTGCCGTCTAATGCTTCAGTTGTATAGAACGTTGGTTAGACCGCATTTGGAGTACTGCGTCCAGTTCTGGTCACCTTACTACCAGAAGGACGTGGAGTCTCTGGAGAGGGTTCAGAGGAGGTTTACCAGGATGTTGCCTGGCATGGGGGGACTGGGTTACGAGGAAAGGTTGGAGAAACTGGGACTATTCTCCTTGGAAAGACGGAGATTGAGGGGGGACATGATAGAGGTATATAAGATACTGAAGGGAATAGATAGAGTCAATAGTGAGAGACTGCTCCCTAGACTGGGTACAAACACAAGAGGTCATGATTTAAGGGTGAGGGGGGAGAGGTATAATTTGGAAGTGAGAGGAAGGTTCTTTACGCAGAGAGTTGTGGGGGTATGGAACGCGCTACCGAGTAGGGTGGTGGAGGCAGGAACGTTGGACTTGTTTAAGGTTCAGTTAGACAGACACATGAGTGAAACGAGGACGGAGGGTTATGGTAGGGGCTATTAAATAAGGTTAGAACCTCGGGAGACACTGGAAAGGCAGGCTTGTAAGATTAATGTTTTTGTCTTTTTATTCCACAGGTGGAGGTCCACCTCGTGTCAAACGAGGGGCATGCACACAGTGGGTCGTGCGTGGGCTGCTCTTGGAGGTTCCGGGAGTGGCCTAGTACTTCGTGTCGGTGTGTGTGCTTGATCCTGGACCGGTAGACGGGCGCCGCAACAGCTCGGTGACTAGCACTGCTAGCTGTGCGGATACATGGATTTGGGCCTGTGTCTATGGGAGTTTGTGCATTCTCCCTGTGGTTGTGTGGGTTTCCTCCCACACCCCAAAGATGTGCTCTTAGGCTGATTGGTTTTACCAAATTGACACTATTCTCCCCTGAATCTGGCTAAGTTAAGGGTTCCATTCGTAGACATGCAGGGTAGAATAGGTGTAGGGTGATGCGGTGGCACGGGCTCGTTGGGCCGAAGGGCCTGTTTCCCGTGCTGGGTTGTTCTTTGTCCTTTGAGCGGGAAGAGCCTCTCCACCTCTATCCTATCCATCCCATTCATCATCTTCTATGTCTCAATGAGATCTCCCCTCATTCTTCTAAACCCTAACGAGTACAAGCCTCGTTTATTCAGCCTCTCATAGTTCAACCCCCTCAACTCCGGAATCAGCCTAGTAAACCTCCTCTGCACTCCCTCCAAGGCCAAAATATCCTTGCGTAAGTGCGGCGACTGAAACTGCACACAGTACTCCAGCTGCGGCCTCACCAGTGCCCTATACAGCTGCAGCAAGACCTCCCTACTTTTATATTCAATCCCCCTCGCTCTGAAGGCCAGTATCCCATTTGCCTTCCTGACCACCTGCTGCACCTGCAGGCTGGGTTTTTGCGACTCATGCACAAGGACCCCGACGTCCCTCTGCACCGTCGCCTGCTGCAGTTTTTCGCCACGTAAGTAATAGTCCTTCCTACCATTATTCCTACCAAAGTGGACAACCTCACATTTGCCAACATTAAATTCCATTTGCCAGTTCCTGGCCCATTCGCCCAGCCTATCTAGATCCTTCTGCAGACTCTCCACACCCCTCCGCACAACTTGCCGTTCCACCAATCTTGGTGTCATTAGCAAATTTCGACACCATACACTCGGTTCCCTCCTCCAGATCATCTATATAAATGGTAAATAGCTGAGGCCCCAGCACCAGCCCCTGGGGCACTCCACTAGTCACCAACTGCCAATCCGAATAGCACCCATTGACCCCCACTCTCTGCCTCCTATTTGACAGCCAATCCTCTATCCATGCTAACACCCTACCCCCAACTCCATGCCCCCTGACCTTCTGTAATAACCTCTTGTGAGGCACCTTGTCAAACGCCTTCTGAAAATCAAGAAACACCACATCCACCAGCTCTCCTCTATCCACCGCCCTAGACACATCCTCATAGAACTCCAATAAATTCAGGAGCTGAGTAAACCTGACGGAACCCAAACTAAGTGACTATGAGCAGTTTATTGCTAAGCAATTACCACTTGATAGTGCTGTTGATGACCCCTTCCATTACTTTATTGATGATCAAGAGTTGTGGAGATAATTGGCCAGGTTAGGAGACAGGAGAGACTCAAAATACACTGAAATTTTCAAGTTTAAATTATTTGCTATTAATGTGCAGCTAAACCCATAGAAATTATCTTTAACGTACAAAAAGGTATCATCTTTAGTTTAATTCATTTATTTTTCATCTGGTACAAAATTAAAAATCTTTCTGTTCCACTCTACAATATTTCAGTCCAAAGATGTGCAGCTTAGGTGGATTGGCTGTGCAAAAAAATTGCCCCTTAGTGTCAGAGGGACTAACAGGGTAAATACATGTGGTTACGGGGATAGGGCCTGTTCTTGTTAGTCAGTATAGTGCAGGGATTCTGGTGATTCTATGAATATCCAGTTAAACAAAGAGATTCAAAAGGAACTTCAAAGCTGTTCTTTGATATTTGCACCCAACGCAGATTGGATTGGGCAAATGAGCTCTTTCTGCACTGTAACATTCTATCACAACAACTATTGTAAAAGCAGAAATAGCCTAAGAATAACTCCAGAAAGATGGATTTTGATCTGTACTTTATAACTAAAAATGAGAATAAGTAAAACAACTTGTGCTACATAACCGACAGGGAACCAATAAGAATTTAAATTCCAAGAACCAATTATTGCTGATAAATAGAATCTACACTGGAACCAAGTGATAGAGTCATGTCACTTATTGAGAAAATCAATTTTAATGTCTTCAACTGGGCCCAAGGACGGTGAACGAGAGAAATGTTTGTGCAACAACTCCAGGGCTTTCTTGTTTTGAGCATGTTGATATTTTTCCTCGTTCAGTTCAGTCTTCACTGTGTTCAATTCTGTTTGCAATTTCTTCAGTTCTAAGCTTGATTGCCCTTTCAATCTCTCCACCATACGGCTTATTTCTAGCTGCTGCTGTAATGCCAGCTGCTTCAAATCAGAGCAGAGATTCTTCTTTCGTAGACATAAATCCTGGGTTTCCAGCCTGCTCCGTTGCAACTGAGCGCTCAGGTTACATGTAGTCAGTACTTTTTCCTGCAAATCTTTTTTAAGACTTTGAATCTTCAAGTCTTTTTTGAAGTTCTCTTGAGTAATATGTCCAAGATAGAAGGTTCTGTTCTGTAATTCTATTCTGATCTTACTGAGTTCAGTCTCTTTCTTTTCTAGACACAATACGAGTTTCTTGCTGTTTGCCTTCAACTCTGCTGCCTGCAAATATGCCAGTGCCAGTTGTGCTTTTAAATTTTGTTGCTCAAAGGCCTTTCTACACTTTGTTTCACATAAAACTGTTAGTTCCTCATTGTTCCACAGATGCTGCTTTTCCACTCCATCACTATTCTCAGTACTTTTCTTTGAACTGTCTGAGTTACATTCACCAACTTGACTGTGACTATAGCCTTGTGATTCCAGTTTTTTGATGGAAGCTTGAGGAACTGCTTCAGATATGATCAGTCCTGAAATAGAGGCTTTTCTTCTCAGTTTCTGTTCTTGTTGAAAATTCTTCATTTTCTGCTGGTAAAGATTTTCAATTCTTTTGGCTCTCCTGGCTGCAAAGTGTTCTGAAATTAGCACAGGCTCCAAAGTAACATCCACCCCAATAAGGTCATGCACACTGAAATGTGGAGGAAATAACTCTTGAACCCAATGCTTCTCTTCCATCTCTCAAAATTTCTATTAAATAAATAAAAGCAACCATATGTTATTTGTCAGTATTTTGAAATGATGAGTGCAGATTCAATAGGTTGATGAGCTGCAAACATCGACAGCCACAGGGAAATATGGGGCACAACTTTCTCATTCTTCGATTAAGTATCAACTCAGGCAACAAAATCAGTGTAGCATACTGGCTCCACCGACAGGTTTTCCCACCTGTTTTTTGACATGTCATTAAAAAGCATCAAGGAGTCGGATCCCACGACATCACGTCAGCCCAAGGACATGATCCCCAGGCACTACCCAGCCCCCACTTCCTCCCATCTGGCACTGCCTGGGCATGACTCTCTCTCTGCTTAGGCTGTATTCACCTGTACGTCCCTGGCGGGCTGTTCAGCAGTTGTGCATTTTTTTAAAAACCCGCTGTGAACTGCGCCAATATGATGTTACGCTGCTGGGGGTTGGGTGGGCAAGGCAATCTTTCTACATAAGGATTGCTACAGTGGAGACACCTGCTAATTATATTTAAAAGGTGGTATAATGGGGTAAACAAACAAACAAACAAACAAAACATTCTATGGCAAGAGAAGTCAAAGAGGACATAAAGGCAAAATCTAGGGAATAGCAAACTGCAAAATCTCCTGCTAAAATGAAGAATTGGGAGAATTTTAAGGTTCAGCAAAAGGCTACGAAAAATTGAATCAAAAGAGCTAATTAATTAATAAATAAAGTTTTTAATATTAGTCACAAGTAAAGCTG
This sequence comes from Carcharhinus amblyrhynchos, assembly GCF_965287045.1. Lineage (NCBI taxonomy): Eukaryota > Metazoa > Chordata > Chondrichthyes > Carcharhiniformes > Carcharhinidae > Carcharhinus > Carcharhinus amblyrhynchos. The sequence continues at coordinate 140,211,981 of NC_137327.1, forward strand.
CAATGAAGTTATTGTGAAATTCCCCTCGTCGCCACAGTCCAGCGCCTGCTCAGGTCTACGCACCTGACCAGCAAGTCTTTCAGAATGTGGGAAGAAACTGAAGCTCCCGGAGGAAACCCATGTAAACACAGGGAGAATGTGCAAACTCCACACAGACAGTGACCCAAGCCAGGAATCGAACCCAAGACCCTGGTGCTGTGAAACAGCAGTGCTGACCACTGTGCCACCATGCTGCCCACATGAACTATCAAAGGAAACTAGCAGAAAACAAACACAGAAACCAAAAGCTTCCTAAGTATATAAAGAGTAGCTAAAGTAAATATTGGCCCTTTAGAGAACTGCGCTGGTGAAGTATTAATGGGGAACACAGATGGTGCAGGCACTAAGCTATATTATGCCTCTGTCTTCACAGCAGAGAATAATGAAGATTTTCCAAAAACTGTCATTAATGCAGAGGAATAAATGGGTCTGTTTCTGGCTTGCAAAATGTAACTGGCGGGGTGCTGCAGGGGTCAGTCCTTGGAGCTCAACTATTTACAAACTTTATAAATGATCTTCAAGCATGGACAGAGTGTAACATAGCAACATTTGTGAATGATACTAAAATAGCTGGGAAAGCAGGCAGTGAAGAGGATATAAAGATTTTAAAGATGGATAGATATAGGCTAGGAAAATGGCCTAAAATTTGGCAGATGGTGTTTAATGTGGATAAGTGAAAGGTTATCCATTTTGGCAGAAAAAAGAGAGGGGCAAATTATTACCTCAATGAAAAGCAGATTCAAAATGCATCCAGGCAGAGGGTGTCTGTGTTCATGAATCGCAGAAAGTCGATATGCAGGTACAGCACATAATAAAAAAGGCTAATGGGATATTGGCATTTATTGCAAAGGGATTGGAGTATATAGAGAAGTGTTGCTGCAATTGTACAGGATATTGGTGAGATCACACCTGGGTATTGTGTCCACTTTTGGTTTCTTTATTTGAGGAAGGATGTGGTGGCATTAGAGGCAGTTCAGAGGAGGTTCACCAGATTGATTCCAGAGGTGAAACAGTTGACGTACGAAGAGAGATTAAACAGATTGGGCCTGTACTCACTGGAATTTAGATGGATGACGGAGGATCTGATCGAGGTATATAAAATTTTTAAAGGGATTGATAAAGTAAATGTAGACAAATGTTTCCCCTTTTGGGGCAATCTCGAACAGGGGGTTACAGGTATAGGTTGCAAGGCGGTAGATTTAAAACTGAGACGAGAAGAAACTATTTCTTGCAGAGAGTGGTGAATTTGTCGAACTCGCTGCTCCATAGTGCGTGGAGTCTGAATTGTTGAATGGTTTCAAGAAAGATTTATTTCTAATAAAAAAAAATGATAAGGGGATATGGGGAACAGGTGGGGAGGTGGATTTCAGACCAGGGAGAGATCGGCCATGATCTGATTAAATGGCGGAGCAGGCTCGAAGGGCTGAATTTACCTATTTCAGCTCCAATTCCTATGTTCTTAGGTACCTGTGAAACAGACCCTTAAGCCCAACCAATCCATGCCAACCATGGTGCCCTACCAATTAGTCTGAATTGCCCGCGTTTGGCCCATATCCCTCTAATCCTTTCTCATCCATGTACTTTCCTAAACGCTTTAACGTTGCTATTGCACCTGCCTCAATCATTTTCTAAAGTTAATGTAAAGTTTACTTATTAGTCACAAGTAAGGCTTACATTAAACATTGCAAAGAAGTTACTGTGAAATTCCCCTGGTCGCCACATTCTAACGCCTGTTCGGGTCGATGCACCTAACGAGCGTGTCTTTCAGACTGTGGGAGGAAACCCATGCAGACATGGAGAGAATGTGCAAACTCCACACAGACCCAAGCCAGGAATCGAACCTGGGTCCCTGATGCTGTGAGGCAGTTGTGCTAACCACTGCCACCGTGCCACTCCTGGCAACTGATTCCATACATGCACCATCCTCTGTGTGAAGTTCCTTTTAAATCTTTGCCCTCTCAACTTAAACCTATCCCTCTAGTTTTCAATTCCCCATCCCTGAGGAAAAAACTAGGAGCATTCATGCTATCAACATGGATGATTTTATACACCTCAGTAAGGTTACCCCTCGTTCTCCTACCTTCCAAAGAATGAAGTCCTAGCCTGGCCAAGCTCTCCCTACAACTCAAGCTCACTAGTTCAGCAACATAGAACAGTTCAGCGCAGGAACAGGCCCTTCGGCCCACAATGTTGTGTCAAACATGATGCCAAATTAAACTAATCCCTTCTGCCTGCCCTTGTTCCACTCTATTCCTTGCATGTTCATGTGCTGATCTAAAAGCCTGTTAAACACCCCTACCATATATGCCTCCACCACCACCCCTGGCAGCGCATTCCAGAAACCTACTACTCTATGTAAAAAAACTTGCCCCTCACATCTCCTTTGAGCTTTCCCCCTCTCACCATCAGCGCATGCCTCCTAGCATAAGACATTTCAACTCTGGAAAAAAGATCCTGACTGTCAACCTTATCTACGCCTCTCAATTTTATAGACTTCAATCAGGTCTCCCCTCAGCCTCTGTCACTCCCAAGAAATCAACTAATTTGTCCAGCCTCTCCTTATAGCTCATTCCCTCCAAACCAGGCAGCATCCTGGTAAACCTCTTTTGCACCCTTTCCAAAGCCTCCACATCCTTCCTCTAACATAGTAACCAGAATTGAATGCAAGTGCGGCCTAACCAAAATTTTATAAAGCTGCAGCATTACATCCTGACTTTTATTCAATGCCCTGACCAATAATGCGTGGCACAGTGGTTAGCACTGCTGCCTCTCAGCACCAGGGACCCGGGTTCAGTTGTGGCCTTGGGTCACTGTCTGCGAGTAGTTTGCACATTCTTCCTGTAACTGCATGGGTTTCCTCTGGTTTCCTCCAATAGTCCAAAGATATGCAGGTTAGATGGATTGGCCAAGCTAAATTGTTCCTTAAGACAGGGGGACTAGCTAGGGTAAAAATGCATGGGATTATGGGGATAAGACCTGGGTGGGATTATGGTTGGTGCAGACTCGATGGGCTGAATAGCCTCCTTCTGCACTGTAGATTCTACGATAAAGGCAAGCATGCCTTATGCTTTCTTGACCACACTTTTGACTTGTATGGCCATTGTCAGGGAGCTATGAACCTGAACCCCAAGATCCCTCTGTACATCAATGCTGTTCAGGGTCCAACCATTAATTGTATACCTACCTTCAAGATTTGATCTCCCAAAATGCAACACCTCACACTAGCCCAGATTAAACTATCTGCCATTTCTCTGCCCATGTCTGCAGCTGATCTATATCCCGCTGTATTCTTTGACAATCTTCTACACTATCCACAACTCCACCTATTTTTGTGTGGTCTGCAAACTTACTGACCCACCCATCTACGTTCTCGTAAACCTTTGTACTCTTTTCAGTTTACTAATGTCTTTTGATGTACTTACACTTCTAGCTCCCTCTGTTCCTCAACTGTCCCCAGAGCCCTACCATTCATTGCATAAGTCCTACCTTGGGTTTGACTTTCCAAAATGCAACTCCTCACACTTATCTGTATTGAAATCCATTTGCCAATCCTCAGCCCACTTCCCTAACCGATCAAGATCTCCCTACAATTTTTGTTAATCTTCTTCACGATCAACGATACCTCCTAATTTCATGTCATCGCAAACTTACTAACCGTGCCTTGTACATTCACATCCAAATCATTAATATAAATAACAAATAATAAGGATCCCATCGCCAACCCCTGAGGCACACCACTAGTCACAGGCTTCCAGTCTAAGAAACAACCTTCAACCTCTGTTTCCTACCATCAAGTCATTATATGGCAGGAACCACATTACATCACAAGCCTGGGTGGGCACAATTGAATTGTGAAATCAGTGTAAAAACCATTTTATAAACAAACAGAAACTAGATGAAGGGTAGGCCATTCAGTCCTTCAAGCCTGCTCTGCCATTCATTTTGATCATGGCTGATCATCAAATTGAATTTTGGATTTCCCATTCAATTCTCCAACTCTTGTCATTCTTACCCACCAAAAACAAGGGAAGAAAATCCTCCCACGATCCTGAGATTACAAAGAAGACCTGGTTCAAAAGAGGGTATTGAAGAGACTAGGGTATTTGCACTGTTTAGTTCTTTGTGCCTATTGTATGCTTTGTTTCTCTGTTTGATCTTTCCCTGTAATCCTCTTGACAGTAAGAAGTCTCACAGCACCAGGTTGAAGTCCAACAGGTTTATTTGGTAGTACAAGCTTTTAGAGTTTGTTTTTCTTCAGGTGAGTGAGGAGTTGTGTTCACAAACAGGGCATATATAGAGACAAACTCAACTTAGAAGATAATGGTTGGAATCAAGTCTTAAGAGGTACAGACAATATGAGTGGACAGAGAGTTAAGCACAGATTAAAGAGGTGCGTATTGTCTTTAGCCAAGACAGTTAGGTGAGATTTTGCAAGCCCAGGCAAGTTGATGGGGTTACAGATAGTGTGACATGAATCCAAGATCCCGGTTGGAGCTGTCTTCATGTGTGCAGAACTTGGATCATCGACATAGATGCCATCATCTCATGTAAGAATACCATCCACCAGGAACATGGTACATGCTCTTGTGACTCAGCCAATGTTGACTACCTGATACGCTGCAGGAAGGGGTGTCCTGAGGCATGGCACATGGGGGAGACCATGCAGATGGTACGACAACGGATAAATGAACACTGCTTGACAATCACCAGGCAGGAGTGTTCATTTCTTCAGCAGTCACGGGCATTCAGCCCCTAATCTTCCGGTAAGTGTTCTCCAAGGCAGACTTCACAACACACAACGCAAAATTGGTGAGCAGAAACTAATAGCCAAGTTCCGCACATGAGGGCGGCCTCGACCAGATCATGCCACACTATCTGTAACCCCCATGACTTGTCTGGGCTTGCAAAATCTCACTAACTGTCCTGGCTGTAGACAATACACACCTCTTTAACTACAGCTTGGCACTCTCTCCACTCACTTTATCTGTACCTTTAAGACTGCATTACCTGTAAAGACTCGCATTCCAACCATTATCTTGAAAATTGAGTTTGTGTCTATATATGCCCTGTTTGTGAATAGAACTCCTCACTCACCTGAAGAAACAGCGAGACTCCAAAAGCTTGTGCTACCAAATAAACCTGTTGGATTTTAGCCTGGTGTTGTGAGACTTGTAACTGAGTTTACCTCAGTCCAATGCTGGCATCTCCACATCATGGCTACCATCGACACTGCAAACTGGCGGTTACAAGTGGAGAGGATCTCCAAGAAGATTGCGCATATCGACACAGACATCAAGTTTCTGCAAAGATGCAAGAAAGCAGACAAGATACTGAAAGGACAACAGATCATGAACCGGGTGTTAGCAATGGAAAGATGGTAGGAGTGGAGGGCCTGAATGACATTATTGTTACAGTGCTCGACAGACTGGAGGGACTGATTGTGGACAAGTCCCCAGGACCGGATGGAATGCATCCAAGGGTCCTGAAAGAAATGGCGGAGGTGATAGTGGAGGCCTTGGTGATTATTTTCCAAACGTCGCTGGATTCCGGGGAAGTGCCGGAAGATTGGAAAATGGCTAATGTTACGCTGTTGTTTAAGAAGGGTGGCAGGCAAAAGGCAGGGAATTATAGGCTGGTTAGTTTAACGTCTGTTGTGGGTAAAATGTTAGAGTCCGTGATCAAGGAGAAAATAGCAAGGCATCTTGAGGAGAATTGTTTGGTAGAGCAGATGCAGCACGGTTTCGTTAAGGGGAAGTCGTGTCTGACGAATTTATTAGAGTTCTACGAGGATGTGTCTAGGGCGGTGGATAAAGGAGAGCCGGTGGATGTGGTGTTTCTCGATTTTCAGAAGGCGTTTCACAAGGTGCCTCACAAGAGGTTATTACAGAAGGTCAGGGGGCATGGAGTTAGGGGTAGGGTGTTAGCATGGATAGAGGATTGGCTGTCAAATAGAAGGCAGAGAGTGGGTGTCAATGGGTGCTATTCGGATTGGCGGTTGGTGACTAGTGGGGTGCCCCAGGTGTCGGTGCTGGGGCCTCAGCTATTTACCATTTATACAGATGATCTGGAGGAGGGAACCGAGTGTATGGTGTCGAAATTTGCTGATGACACCAAGATTGGTGGAAAGGCAAATTGTGCGGAGGGTGTGGAGAGTCTGCAGAAGGATCTAGATAGGCTGGGCGAATGGGCCAGGAACTGGCAAATGGAATTTAATGTTGGCAAATGTGAGGTTGTCCACTTTGGTAGGAATAATAGTAAGAAGGACTATTACTTACATGGCGAAAAACTACAGCATGCGATGGTGCAGAGGGACCTCGGGGTCCTTGTGCATGAGTCGCAAAAACCCAGCCTACAGGTGCAGCAGGTGGTCAGGAAGGCAAATGGGATGCTGGCCTTCATAGCGAGGGGGATTGAATATAAAAGTAGGGAGGTCTTGCTGCAGCTGTATAGGGCATTGGTGAGGCCGCAGCTGGGGTACTGTGTGCAGTTTTGGGCGCCGCACCGGCGCAAAGATATTTTGGCCTTGGAGGGAGTGCAGAGGAGGTTTACTAGGCTGACACCGAAGTTGAGGGGGTTGAACCATGAGGAGAGGCTGAATAAACTAGGCTTGTACTCGTTAGAGTTTAGAAGAACGAGGGGAGATCTCATTGAGACATACAAGATGATGAATGGGATGGATAGGATAGAGGTGGAGAGGATCTTCCCACTCAGAAAGGACAGTAGGACTAGAGGGCACAGCCTCAAGATCAAGTGGGGGGGGTTTAGAATGGAGTTGAGGAGGAACTTCTTCACTCAAAGGGTGGTGAATCTCTGGAATTCTCTGCCTGTTGAAGTGGTGGAGGCTGCCTCGCTAAATATATTTAAGACGCGGGTAGATAGGTTTTTGATAGGCAAGGGGATTAAGAACATAAGAAATAGGAGCAGGAGTAGGCCATCTAGCCCCTCGAGCCTGCCCCGCCATTCAGTAAGATCATGGCTGATCTGTCGTGGCTCAGTTCCAACGACAGATTAAGGGTTATGGGGAGAAGGTGGGAAAGTGGAACTGAGCCAGGACAGATCAGGCATGATCTTATTGAATGGCGGGGCAGGCTCGAGGGGCTGGATGGCCTACTCCTGCTCCTATTTCTTATGTTCTTATAGATAGAGTAGATAGAAAGAAATTTTTCCCGTTGGTGGAGGGATCAATGACTAGGGCCATACAAGAGGTTTGAAGGGGATGAGTGTAAAAGCTTTTTCATCCAGAGGGTGGTGGGAGTCTGGAACTCACTGTCTGAAAGGCTGGTGGAGGCAGAGACCCTCATAATATTTAAGAAATATTTAGATGTGTGCTTATGATACCAAGTCATACAAGGATGGAGTTTAATGTGGAGAAGTGTGAGGTAATTCACTTTGGTCGGAATAACAGATGTGTCGAGTATAGGGCTAACGGGAGGACTTTGAATAGTGTGGATGAACAGAGGGATCTAGGTGTATGTGTACATAGATCCCTGAAAGTTGGGAGTCAAGTAGATAAGGTTGTTAAGAAGGCATACGGTGTCTTGGCGTTTATTGATAGGGGGATTGAATTTAGGAGTCGCAGCGTCATGTTGCAACTGTACACAACTCTGGTGCGGCCGCACTTGGAGTACTGTGTGCAGTTCTGGTCCCCGCATTATAGGAAGGATGTGGAGGCTTTGGAGAGGGTGCAGAGGAGGTTTACCAGGATGTTGCCTGGTATGGAGGGGAGGTCCTATGAGGAGAGGCTGAGGGATTTGGGGTTGTTTTCGCTGGAAAGAAGGCGGCTAAGAGGGGATCTTATTGAAACATATAAGATGATGAGAGGTGTAGACAGGGTGGATAGTGATAGCCTTTTTCCTCTGATGGAGAAATCTAGCACGAGGGGGCATGGCTTTAAAATTAAGGGGTGGTAGTTATAGGACAGATGTCAGGGGTAGGTTCTTTACCCAGAGGGTGGTGAGGGATTGGAATGCCCTGCCTGCTGCAGTTGTAAATGCGCCTAGTTTGGGGGCGTTTAAGAGATCCGTGGATAGGTTTATGGACGAGAAGGGATTGGTTTAGGTTAGTGGGTCATTGTTTTGTAACTGGTCGGCGCAACATCGTGGGCCGAAGGGCCTGTTCTGCGCTGTAATGTTCTATGTTCTAAGGCTACGCACCAAATGATGGCAAATGGGATCAGAACAGTTAGGTGGTTATTTTTAACTAGTGTGGGTATGATGGGCTAAAGGCCCTGTTCTATGCTGTGGACTTGTAAGGTCCTGTGAAAATAACTCTTCTCTCCTCAGAACTGCACCCCTTGGAATCTCTCCTCCCCACCCCCCATCAATCTCCTTAGAACCTCTCCCACCCTAGCCGCGGAACCTCTCCCACCCTAACCTCATCCCAGATTGCTTCTCTCCACCCGCCCCCATGCCCTACCCGCATTCTCCCCCCCACCAAGTCTCTCTCGCTCACCACCCCAAACCTCAAATTCTTTCCCTCCTCCCAACCCTGCCCCCCTCCCAATTCCAGCCTCTTGGAGTCTCCCTCTCTTCCTATCTCAGATCTCTCTTTCACTGCTCTTTGAACATAAGAACATAAGAAATAGGAGGAGTAGGCCATCTAGCCCTTCGAGCCTGCCCCGCCATTCAATAAGATCATGGCTGATCTGTCGCGGCTCAGTTCCACCTTCCCGCCCTCTCCCCATAACCCTTAATCCCCTCTCTTATCAAAAACCCATCAAACCGCGTCTTAAAAATATTTAGCGAGGCAGCCTCCACCGCTTCAACGGGCAGAGAATTCCAGAGATTCACCACCTTTTGAGTGAAGAAGTTCCTCCTCAACTCCGTTCTAAACCGCCCCCCCTTTATCTTGAGGCTGTGCCCCCTAGTCCTACTGTCTTTTTTGAGCGGGAAGAGTCTCTCCACCTCTATCCTATCCATCCCATTCATCATCTTATACGTCTCAATGAGATCTCCCCTCATTCTTCTAAACTCTAACGAGTACAAGCCTAGTTTATTCAGCCTCTCCTCATAGCTCAACCCCCTCAACTCCGGTATCAGCCTAGTAAACCTCCTCTGCACTCCCTCCAAGGCCAAAATATCCTTGCGTAAGTACGGCAACCAAAACTGCACACAGTACTCCAGCTGCGGCCTCACCAATGCCCTATACAGCTGCAGCAAGACCTCCCTACTTTTATATTCAATCCCCCTCGCTATGAAGGCCAGCATCCCATTCACCTTCCTGACCACCTGCTGCACCTGCAAGCTGGGTTTTTGCGACTCATGCACAAGGACCCCGAGGTCCCTCTGCACCGTCGCCTGCTTCTCTTTGGGGAAGAGAATTCTAAAGACTAAATTAGCCCTCAAAGAGATTCCTCATCTGTCTTCAATGAAGGCCCTTCATTTTTAAAACTGTTTCCCCTAGTGCGAGATGCCATATCTCTTTTCCACCCTGCTCCCCAAAAGAATCATGGGATACATGCGTCAGTGGCTAGGCCAGCATTTATTGCCCATCTCCAATTATCCTTAAGAAGGTGGTAGTGAGCTGCCTTCTAGAACTGCTATAGTCAAATGCTATTAGAGAGAGTTTTGAACCACTGACAGTGAAAAACGGTGATATATTTACAAGTCAGGATGATGAGTACTGCCATTCTACATGGGTGGTGGAGGGATTGAATGTTTGTGAAGGAATGTCAATCAAGCAGACTGATTTGTCCTCGATGCTGTAAAGTTTTGAGTGTTGTTGGAGCTGCACTCAAAATCAGAGTGCAGATGAGGCCCTTCGGCCCATCGAGTCTGCATCAACACATGAGAAACATCTGAACTCCCACCTAATCCTATCTTCCAGCACTTGGCCCATAGCCCTGAATGTTATGATGTGCCAAGTACCCATCCAGGCGATTTTTAAAGGATATGAGGCTTCTCGCCTCCACCATCCTCCCAGGCATTGCATTCCAGACCGTCACCACCCTCTGGGTAAAAAGGTTTTTCTTCACAACTCCCCTAAACCTCCTGCCCCTCACCCCAAACCCATGTCCCTTCATGACTGATCCTTTAACTAAGGGGAACAGCTGCTCCCTATTCACTCTGTCTATTTCTCAGTCTTGTGCACCTCAATCAGGTCACCCCTTGATCTTCTCTGCTCCAACAAAAAAAAACCCAAGCCTATCCAACCTTTCTCCATATTTATGTTCCATGCCAGGCAACATCCTGGTGAATCTCCTCTGCATCCCCAGTGCAATCACATCCTTCTATAATGTGGCAACTAGAAATGCACACAGTACTTCAGTTGTGGCCTCACCAAAGTGCTATACAACTCTTGTAATTTATGCCTCAGTTGATGAAGGCAAGTGTCCCATATGCCCTTTTCACCACCTGACTAACATGCCCATCTGCCTTCAGAGTCTATGAACAATCATGCCAGGTCTGTTTGTTTCACAGAATATGTCATTGCATACTTTCTTGTTAAATTCCTGCTTCCAAAGTGATCATTTCACACTTAACAGGGTTAAATTCCATTTGCCATTTGACCATTCTGTCTACATCTTGTCACCCACGACACTCAACCTCACTGTTAACAGCCAACCTTTGTGTCATCGGCAAACTTACTAATCCTATCTCCCCCACATAGTCATCAATGTAATTTATGTAAATGACAAATAATAGGGGGCTCATCCAAGCACGTGGAAAGTATCCCATTACACTCCCGACTTGTGCCTCATAGATGGTGGGCAGGTTTTGGAGCATCAGGAGGCAAGTTTATCACTGCAGAATTCTGAGCCTGTTACTAGCTCTTGTAGCCACAGTATTTACATGGCTCATCCAGTTTAGTTTCTGATCAATGATAACCTTGCTCCCCTCTCCACGCCCTCAGTGTTAACAGTGGGATATTCAGTAATGGCAATATCGTTGGCCTTTATAAATCAGAGTATCGAGTATAAAAGTTGGAGTGTTCTGGTAAGGTTATATGAGGCATTGGTGAGGCTGAATTTAGAGTACTGTGTACAGTTTTGGTCACTTGGTTACAGGAAGGATGTAAATAAGGTTGAAAGAGTGCAGAGAAGATTCACGAGGATGTTGCTGGGATTTGAGAAGCTGAGTTACAGAGAGAGATTGAATAGGTTAGGATTTTATTCCCTGGAGCGAAGAAGAACGAGGGGAGATTTGATAGAGGTGTATGAGATTTTGCTGGGTATAGATAGAGTGAATGCAAGCAGGCTTTTTCCACTGAGGCTAGGGGAGAAAAAAAACCAGAGGGCATGGGTTAAGGGTGAAAGGAGAAAAGTTTAAAGAGAATATGACTAAGAAGTTGATAAAGAAAGGAAGGATAGACTATGAAGCTAAACTAGCACTAAATATAAGAAAGGACAGTAAGAGTTTTTACAAATATATAAAGAAGAGGAGGCTGGCTAGAGTGAATGTTGGACCCTTAGAGGATGAGAGGGGGGGATTTAGTGGTGGGAGATGAGGAAATGGCGCAGGCCTTAAATAAGTTTTTTGCCTCGGTCTTCACGGAGGAGGACGCGAATAGTTTGCCGGATATTAAAGATAGAAGGATGGCAGGAGCTGAGGGCCTGAATGCGATTACTGTCACTAGAGAGGTAGTGCTGGACAGACTAACGGAACTGATGGTGGACAAGTCGCCAGGACCGGATGGAATGCATCCCAGCGTTCTGAAGGAAATGGCAGAGGTGATAGTAGATGCCTCAGTGATTATTTACCAAACTTTGCTGGATTCCGGGGAAATGCCGGAAGATTGGAAAACGGCTAATGTTACGCCGCTGTTCAAAAAAGGTAGCACGCAAAAGGCAGGGAATTATAGGCCGGTTAGTTTAACGTCTGTAGTTGGAAAAATGCTTGAATCTGTCATCAAAGAAGAAATAGCGAGGCACCTAGAAAAGAATGGTTTGATAGAGCAGACGCAGCACGGATTCGTGAAGGGGAAGCTGTGTTTGACGAATTTATTGGATTTTTATGAGGATGTGAGTAGTGCGGTAGACAGAGGGGAACCAGTGGATGTGGTATTTCCTCGATTTTCAAAAGGCGTTTGATAAGGTGCCGCACAAAAGGTTGCTTCAGAAGGTTAGGGGGCATGGAGTTAGGGTAAGGTGTTAGCGTGGATTGAGGATTGGTTGTCTAATAGGAGGCAAAGAGTAAGCATCAATGGGTGCTATTCGGATTGGCGGTTGGTGACTAGTGGAGTGCTGCAGGGATCAGTGCTGGGGCCTCAGCTATTTACCATTTATATAGATGATCTTGAGGAGGGGGCTGAGTGTAGGGTGACGAAATTTGCTGATGACACAAAGATGAGTGGAAAAGCAAATTGTGCAGAGGGTGTGGAAAGTCTGCAGAGGGATCTGGATAGGCTGAGCGAGTGGGCGAGGACCTGGCAGATGGAGTACAATGTTAGCAAGTGCGAGGTTATCCACTTTGGCAGGAATAATAGTAGGAGGGATTACTATTTAAAGGGAGAAAAGCTGCAGCATGCTACGGTGCAGAGGGACCTGGGGGTCCTTGTGCATGAATCGCAAAAACCCAGCCTGCAGGTGCAGCAGGTGATCAGGAAGGCAAATGGGTTGCTGGCCTTTATAGCGAAGGGGATAGAATATAAAAGTAGGGAGGTCTTGCTGCAACTGTACAGGGCACTGGTGAGGCCGCAGCTGGAGTACTGTGTGCAGTTTTGGTTGCCACACTTGCGCAAGGATATTTTGGCCTTGGAGGGAGTGCAGAGGAGGTTCATTAGGCTGATACCGGAGATGAGGCGGTTAGACAACAAAGAGAGACTAAATAGACTGGGTCTGTACTCACTGGAGTTTAGAAGGATGAGGGGGGATCTTATAGAGAAGTATAAGATAATGAAAGGGATGGATGGGAAGAGAGATTCTTCCTGCTCAGAAAGGACAGCAGGACTAGAGGGCACAGCCTCAAGATAAAGGGGGGGCAGTTTAGAACAGAGTTGAGGAGGAACTTCTTCACTCAAAGGGTGGTGAATCTCGAGTTCTCTGCCCGTTGAAGTGGTGGAGGCTACCTCGCTAAATATATTTAAGTCACAGGTAGACAGGTTTTTGATAGACAGGGGAATTAAGGGTTATGGGGAGAAAGCGGGAAAGTGGAACTGATCCACTTCAGATCAGCCATGATCTTATTGAATGGCGGGGCAGGCCCAAAGGGCTAGATGGCCGACTCCTGCTCCTATTTCTTATGTTCTTATTTTAGGGGGGATTCTTCACACAGAGAGTGGTGGGAATGTGGAATGAGCTGCTGGATAAAGTGGTAAATGTAGGGTCACTTTTAACATAAAATCTTGGACGGGTTCATGGATGAGAGGGGTGTGGAGGGATTTGGTTCAAGTGCGGGTCAGTGGGACTAGGCAGAAAATGGTTCCGCACAGACAAGAAGGGCCAAAAGGCCTGTTTCTGAGCTGTAATTTTCTATGGTTCTATCAATGCTTTACTTTTGGTCACATTCAGTCTGAGTGCTTTTTCTCCACTGACCATAACTGTGTCCTCTTTTGGTCCCTCCTTTTCCACTATTCTCGGGATGAAACAGGTTCTTCTGCTTCCCTGAGAATCATGACCCTTTCTGAACCATTCTCTCTCCACATTCTCCCAGCCAAAATAAACATTTCGTAATTCTGGCCATTAAATTTCATCTCCCACCCATCAGACCAACCTGGCTCCGAGATTTTAATGTTCTGTACAACCTCCTCAAGTAACTTGGTGGGAATTGATCCCCGTCCAACATGAAGATTAAATACACAGAGACCTCAGCTCGCTCGGCGCTTCCCTTCGGTTGCTCCGGAAGTTCTCGCCTCAGGTACCATGGAGATGACCACAACCAACTTCCATGCGCAGAGAGACAGGGCGATTGTGATTCTTTTGTACAATTGGGTGGTGCATGACGTCATTGATTATAGTAGGTGAGTGGTTAAGATGCTGGGTTAGAAGCCCAGCGCCGTAGGTTCGAGTCTCATCCTCGTCAATCAGGGAATGGACATTATACAGCATTAACACAATAAAACCCGGCGACTTTTTAATTCAGATGAAAAGTTGTATTGGAGATCAGAAAATCAACGGTCCAGAAAAGAGACTATTCAGCCCATGGAGCCTACACCAACAACAATCCCACCCAGACCCAACCTCATATATTTAGACAGCTTTGGACTCGAAACACCAGTCTTCTTTCTCCTTATAGATGCTGCCACACCTGCTGAGATTTTCCAGCATTTTCCTTTTTGGACCTCAAGTACTTACCCTGCTAGTCCCCCGACACTCGGGCAATTCAGCTTGACAAATCCACCTAAGCTGCGTATCTTTTGGACTGTGGAAGGAAACCGGAGCACCCGGAGGAAACCCACACATACATGGGGAGAATGTGCAAACTCAGCACAGACAGTGACCCAAGGCCACAATTGAACCCGGGTCCCTGGCACTGTGAGGCAGCAGTGCTAATCACTGTGAAACAGTGTTGCTAAGGTCTTGAATATCTCTGGCAGTTGATGTTTTTAGCTCACATTTGCAGTATTTTGCTTTTATTTAGGTCTTATGGAGAGGATAGCACCCTTTACTCTGAGCCAAAAGCCAGCTCTAATTCAGCAATAACCTGCCCACTGACACTTATTACCTTTGAGATCTGATATAAAAGACCACAATGTCAGTGGAAATATACTAACTGGAGCTGTTTATTAACACATCTGTTCTCTAGGACAGTCAGCAAAAGGCTGGTGAGGTCATCTCTACCTGTTCTCTTAAAGGGGTATGCCCCAACATACAGATCAACACAGGCTGGAATTTTATCAACTTGCCCACCCTGGAATTGGGACGGGCGAGGCTTGCAGAACAGAATTTTTTGTTGGCTTCAGGCAGAATTTTATAGGCCTCGCCCGAGCGAGATTGTAAAATAGCACCCTTAGTTTGGGTTCATCCCGGATCACTCAGCTCCTGACCTCATTACAACTTTGGTTTAAACATGGACAAAAGAGTTGAACTCCAGAGGTGAGGTGAGAGTGACGGCCTTTGACACCAAGGCACCATTTGACTGAGTGTGGTACCGAGGAGCCCGAGCAAAACTGGAGTCAATCAGAATTGGGGAGAAAACTTTCTGCTGATTGGAGTCATACCTGGTATTGTAATGCAGGTCAGAAACTCCAAATGTTTTGTGAAGTCAGCCTAGACCATAAGTTTTCCGCTTTGAATTTTGGCATGGGTAAGCATAAGATGTTTCACTCCAGGTATGATTCAAGTGACAAAAGGAAGATTTTATCAAAGTTTATTCAAGAATAAAGTTAATATATAATAAGGCAAGTAGCAATAACTTTCATCAATTACAAACAACAAAATAAAGCCATGATATTGTCCAAACATTAACATCCATGAATGATGTTCCAATACAGCGGCAAATTGAGGAACAAATATGCAAGGAGATTACAGATAGCTCCAAGAAAAGTAGGATGGTAATAGTCGGGGATTTTAACTTGCCCAACATTGACTGGAACAGCCATAATAGTAGAGGGTTGGTTGGAGAAAAATTGTTGAGCGTATTCAGGAGGAATTTCTCATTCACTATGTGGATACTCAACTGGAGAGAGGCTAAAACTTGACCTCCTCTTGGGAAATAAGGAACACAAGTGACAGAAGTGTTAGTGAGGGATCACTTTGGGACCAGTGACCATAATTCCATTAGTTTTAAGATAGCTATGGAGAATGATAGGTCTGGCCCAAAAGTTAATATTCTAAATTGGGGCAAGGCCAATTTTGATGGTATCAGGCAGGAACTTGCCTGTGTGCAGTTTTGGTCGCCGCACTTGCGGAAAGATATATTGGCCTTGGAGGGAGTGCAGAGAAGGTTCACCAGGCTGATACCAGAGATGAGGGGGTTGGCCTATGAAGAGAGACTGAATAGACTGGGTCTGTACTCGTTGGAGTTTAGAAGGCTGAGGGGGGAATCTTAGGACATAGAACATAGAACATTACAGCGCAGAACAGGCCCTTCGGCCCACGATGTTGCGCCGACCAGTTAAAAAACAATGACCCACTAATCTAAACCAATCCCTTTTCGTCCATAAACCTATCCACGGATCTCTTAAACGCCCCCAAACTAGGCGCATTTACAACCGCAGCAGGCAGGGCATTCCAATCCCTCACCACCCTCTGGGTAAAGAACCTACCCCTGACATCCGTCCTATAACTACCACCCCTTAATTTAAAGCCATGCCCCCTCGTGCTAGCTTTCTCCATCTGAGGAAAAAGGCTATCACTGTCCACCCTATCTAAACCTCTAATCATCTTATATGTTTCAATAAGATCCCCTCTTAGCCGCCTTCTTTCTAGCGAAAACAACCCCAAATCCCTCAGTCTCTCCTCATAGGACCTCCCCTCCATACCAGGCAACATCCTGGTAAACCTCCTCTGCACCCTCTCCAAAGCCTCCACATCCTTCCTGTAATGTGGGGACCAGAACTGCACACAGTACTCCAAGTGCGGCCGCACCAGAGTTGTGTACAGTTGCAACATGACGCTGCGACTCCTAAATTCAATCCCCCTACCAATAAGCACCAAGACACCGTATGCCTTCTTAACAACCTTATCTACTTGATTCCCAACTTTCAGGGATCTATGTACACATACACCTAGATCCCTCTGTTCATCCACACTATTCAGAGTCCTCCCGTTAGCCCTATACTCGACACATCCGTTATTCCTACCAAAGTGAATTACCTCACACTTCTCCACATTAAACTCCATCCGCCACCTCGCGGCCCAGCTCTGCAACCTGTCTAAGTCTCCCTGCAAACTATGACACCCTTCCTCACAATCTACCACACCTCCGACTTTGGTGTCATCAGCAAACTTACTAATCCACCCAACTATACCCTCATCCAGATCATTAATAAAAATTACAAACAGCAGTGGCCCCAAAACAGATCCCTGAGGCACACCACTCGTAACCGAACTCCATGACGAATATTTACCATCAACCACCACCCTCTATCTCCTATCTGCTAGCCAATTCCTGATCCAATTTCCTAGATTACCCTCAATCCCATACATCTGCATTTTCTGCAGAAGCCTACCGTGGTGAACCTTATCAAACGCCTTACTAAAATCCATATATACCAGGTCAACTGCCTTACCCCCATCCACCTCTTTGGTCACTTTTTCAAAAAACTCAATAAGGTTAGTAAGGCACGACCTACCCGCCACAAAACCATGCTGACTATCTCCAATCAATTCATTACTCTCTAAATAACTATAAATCCTATCCCTAATAATTTTTTCTAAAACCTTGCCCACAACAGAAGTGAGACTCACCGGTCTATAATTCCCAGGGAAGTCTCTGTTCCCCTTCTTAAACAATGGGACAACATTCGCTAACCTCCAATCTTCCGGTACTATACCAGAGGCCAACGATGACCTGAAGATCAGAGCCAGAGGCTCTGCAATCACCTCTCTTGCCTCCCAGAGAATCTTAGGGTAAATCCCATCCGGACCAGGAGACTTATCTATTTTCAAACCCTCTAGAATATCCAGCACATCCCCCTTATCAACTGCAATACTGTCTATTTTACACCCCTGCAACCCAGTGTCCTCCTCAGCTATATTCATTTCCCCCTGCGTGAACACCGAAGAGAAGTATTGGTTCAATGCCTCTCCAATCTCTTCCGGTTCCACACACAACTTCCCTCTACTGTTTGTAACTGGCCCTAATCTTGCCCTAACCAACCTTCTGTTCTTGACATACCTATAGAACGCCTTAGGATTCTCCTTAATCCTATCAGCCAAAGTCTTCTCATGTCCTCTTTTAGCCCTTCTTAACTCACTCTTCAACTCCAAGGGATCCAAGGGCCTTTGGCCTTGTGGATTCAGAACTGGCTTGCCTGCAGAAGGCAGAGAGTGGTTGTGGATGGGGCTTTTTCTGAATGGAGGTCAGTCACCAGCGGAGTGCCTCAAGGATCTGTTCTGGGACCCTTGTTGTTTGTCATTTTCATAAATGACCTGGATGAGGAAGTGGAGGGATGGGTAAGTAAGTTCGCTGATGACACGAAGGTCGGTGGTGTTGTGGATGGTCTGGAAGGATGGCAAAAGTTGCAGCAGGACATAAATAGGATGCAGGACTGGGCGGAGAAGTGGCAGATGGACTTCAACGCGGATAAATGTGTAGTCGTCCATTTTGGCAGAACCAACGGGATGAACGAGTACACTATCAAGGGCAGAAGTCTGAGTAGTGTTGAGGAGCAGAAGGATCTTGGGGTCCGGGTCCACAGGACTCTTAAATCGGCCTCGCAGGTGGAGGAGGTGGTCAAGAAGGCGTATGGTGTACTGGCCTTCATTAATCGAGGGATTGAGTTTAGGAGTCGGGAGGTAATGCTGCAACTTTATAAGACCCTTGTCAGGCCTCATTTGGAGTACTGTGCGCAGTTCTGGTCGCCTCACTATAGGAAAGACGTAGAAGCTATTGAAAGGGTACAGAGGAGATTTACAAGGATGTTGCCTGGACTGGGAGGCATGCCTTATGAAGTTAGGTTGAGGGAACTGGGTCTCTTTTCCCTGGAGAGACGAAGGTTGAGAGGCGACCTGATAGAAGTTTATAAAATGTTGAGAGGAATAGATAGGGTGGATTCTCAGAGGCTATTTCTCCGGGTTGAAATGGTCGCTACGAGAGGACACAGGTTTAAGGTGCGGGGAGGAAAGTACAGAAGTGATGTTAGGGGTAAGTTTTTCACTCAGAGGGTGGTGAGTGAATGGAATCGGCTGCCGTCAGTGGTGGTGGAGGCGAACTCGCTGGGGTCTTTTAAAAGACTTCTGGATGAGTATATGGGGTTTTATGAGATTGAGGGTTATAGATAGGTCTGTACGTTGGTAGGTTTGATGTGATCGGCGCAACTCGTGGGCTGAAGGGCCTGTTTGTGCTGTAGTGTTCTATGTTCTATGTTCTAACTCCCTCCTAGCCAATCTAAAGCTTTCTAGTGCACTACCTGAGCCCTCAAGTCTCATCCGAACATAAGCCTCCTTTTTCTTTTTAACCAACGAATCAACTTTTTTAGTGCACCACGGTTCCCTAGCCCTACCAAATCCTCCTTGCCTGACAGGGACATACCTATCACGGACTCGCAGTAGCTGCTCCTTGAAAAAACTCCACATTTCGGACGTTCCCAGTCCCTGTAATCTCCTAGTCCAACCTATGCTTCCTAATTCTCTCCTAATAGCCTCATAATTACCCTTCCCCCAGCTGAAACTACTGACCCGAGGTTCATGCCTATCCCTTTCCATCACTAAGGTGAACGTAACCGAATTGTGGTCACTATCACCAAAATGCACACCAACTTCCAAGTCTAGCACCTGGTCTGGCTCATTTCCCAGCACCAAATCCAATATAGCCTCACCTCTAGTTGGCCTATCTACATACTGAGTCAAAAAACCTTCCTGCACGCTTTGTACAAAAACTGACCCCTCTAACGAGCTAGAGCTATAGCAATTCCAATCAATATTAGTAAAGTTAAAGTCCCCCATAACAATTACCCTATTACTTTCACTCCTAACCAGGATCGTCTCCGCAATCCTTTCCTCAACCTTTCTAGAACTTTTAGGAGGTCTATAAAAGACTCCCAACAGGGTGACCTCTCCTCTATTTCTAATCTCTGCCCATACTACCTCAACAGACAAGTCCTCATCAAACTTCTTATAGAAACATATAAGATAATGAAGGGGATAGATAGGGTAGAGGTAGAGAGATTCTTCCCGCTTAGAAAGGACAGCAGGACTAGAGGACACAGCCTCAAAATAAGCAGGTGGGTGGGGGGAGGTTGCAGTTTAGATCGGAGTTGAGGAGGAACTTCTTCACTCAAAGGGTGGTGAATCTCTGGAATTCTCTGCCCGTTGAAGTGGTGGAGGCTACCTCGCTGAAAATATTTCAGTCATGGGTAGATAGGTTTCTGATAGACAGGGGAATTAAGGGTTATGGGGAGAAAGCGGGAAAGTGGAACTGATCCACTTCAGATCAGCCATGATCTTATTGAATGGCGGGGCAGGCTCGAAGGGCTAGATGGCCTACTCCTGCTCCTATTTCTTATGTTTTTTATGTTAACTTTCAAAAGTTAATTGGAGGATTCTGTGGGAGGGCAAAGGGACATCTGGTGAGTGGGAGGCTTTCAAAAGTGTGATAACCAAGGTTCAGGGTAAGCCCATTCCTCTTAGAGTGAAGGGGAAGGCTGGCAGAAGTAGGGAACCCTGGATCACTCGGGATATTGAGGCCCTGGCCAAGAAGAAGAGGGGAGCACATGACATGCATGAGCAGCTGGGATCAAGTGGGTCCCTTAAAGAGTATAGGGTGTGTAGGAATAGAGTTAAGGGAGAAATCAGGAGGGCAGAAAAGGGACCAAGATTGTTCTGGCAGATAAGGCAAAGGAGAATCCAGAGAGCTTCTACAAATACATAAAGGCCAAAAGAGTAATAAGGGAGAGAGTAGGGCCTCTTAAGGAAGGATCAACAAGGTGACCTATGTGTTCAGATCCACAAGAGATAGATGAGATCCAAAATGAATATTTCTCATCAATATTTACTGTTGAGAAAAACATAGATGTTAGGGAACTTGTGGAAATAAATAGTGATGTCTTGAGGAGTGTGCGTGCTACAGAGGAAGAGGTGCTGGAAGTCTTAAAGTGCATCAAGGTAGATAAATCCCTGGAACCTAATGAAGTGTATTGCAGAACATTGTGGGAGACTAGGGAGGAAATTGCAGGTCCCCTAGTAGAGATATTTGAATCATCAATAGTTACATCTGCGGTGCCTGAAGATTGGTGGGTGGCAAATGTTGTGCCTTTGTTTAAAAAGGGCTGCAGGAAAAAGCCTGGGGACTACAGGCTGGTAAGCGTCACATCTGTGGCGGGTAAATTAGAACATAGAACAGTACAACACAGTACAGACCCTTCAGCCCTAGATGTTGTGCTGAGCTATGTCCAAACTCAAAATCAAGCTGTCCAATTCCCTTTCATTCTGGTGTGCTCCATGTGCCTATCCAATAACTGCTTGAAAGTTCCTAAAGTGCCCAACTCCACGATCACAGCAGGCAGTGCATTCCACACCCCAACCACTCTCTGAGTAAAGAATCTTCCTCGAACATCCCTCCTATATCTCCCACCATGAACCTTATAGTTATGCCCCCCAGTAACAGCTACATCCACTCGAGGAAATAGTCTCTGAACGTCCACTCTATCAATCCCTCTCATCATCTTATAAACCTCTGTTAAGTCGCTTTCATCCTCCTCCGCTCTAAAGAGAAAAGCCCCAGCTCCCTCAACCTTTGCTCATAAGACCTACCCTCCAAACCAGGCAGCATCCTGGTAAATCTCCTCTGCACTCTCTCCAATGCTTCCACATCCTTCTTATAGTGAGGTGACCAGAACTGAACACAATATTCCAAATATGGCCTCACCAACATCCAGTACAGTTGCAGCATAAGCCCACAGCTCTTAAACTCAAACCTCCTGTTAATAAACACTAACACACTATAAGCCTTCTTCACGGCTCTATCCACTTGAGTGGCAACCTTCAGAGATCTGAGAATATGAACCCCAAGATCTCTCTGTTCCTCCACATTCCTCAGAACCCTGCCTTTGACCCTGTAATCCGCATTCAAGTTTGTCCTACCAAAATGAATCACCTCGCACTTATCAGGGTTAAACTCCATCTGCCACTTTTCGGCCCAGCTCTGCATCCTGTCAATGTCTCTTTGCAGCCTGCAAGAGCCCCCTACCTCATCCACTACTGCACCAATCTTGGTGCCATCAGCAAATTTACTAACCCACCCTTCAGCCCCCTCTTCCAAGTCATTGATAAAAATCACAAATAGCAGAGGACTCAGCACTGATCCCTGTGGTACATCGCTGGTAACTGGCCTCCAGTCTGAAAATTTTCCTTCCACCACCACCCTCTGTCTCCTATGAGACATGATGTGGGTATGCCGGCGTTGGACTGGTGTAAACACAGTAAAAAGTCTGACAACACCAGGTTTTAGTCCAACCTATTTATTTGATAATATTCTCACAAGCTTTCGAGGGGTTACCCTCTTCGTCAGGTGAATGGAGAGTTCTGGCCTCAGACAGAGCATATAAAGCACAGACAGTTTAGAGATTACTGATTAAAATGCGAATCCTTACACCTAACCTGCTGTTCAAGACCTGAAGTGGCTGATAATGTGAGTGGTAGGAGCACTGATCACAGTTTAAAGAGATGTGTATTGTCTCCAGACAGTACAGTAAGTGAGGTTTTGCAAACCCAGGCAAGTCACGGGGGTTACAGATAGTGCGACATGAACCCAAGATCCCTGTTGAGACCGTCTGCTGAGGCCCTGTCTGAGGCCAGAACTCTCCATTCACCTGACGAAGAGGGTAACCCCTCGAAAGCTTGTGAGAATATTATCAAATAAATAGGTTGGACTAAAACCTGGTGTTGTCAGACTTTTTCCTATGAGACAGTCAGTTACTTATCCAGTCGACCAAATTTCCTTCAATCCCACACCTCCTTACTTTCTTCATGAGCCTACCATGGGGAACCTTATTAAACCCCTTACTAAAATCCATGTATACGACATCAACTGTTCTACCTTCATCTACACACTTAGTTACGTCCTCAAAGAATTCAAACAAATTTGTGAGGCAGGGCTTACCCCTCACAAAACCGTGCTGACTATCCCGGATTAAGCTGTATCTTTTCAAATGGTCATAAATCCTATCCCTCAGGACCCTTTCTAAGTTGTTGGAAAGTATTTTGAGAGGCAGAATCAACAAACATTTAGAGAAGCAAGGACTGATTAGAGACAGTCAGCATGGCATTGTGAGTGGAAAATCATGTTTCACAAATTTGATTGAGTTTTTTGAAGGGGTAACCAAGAAGGTAGATGAGGGCAGTGCAGTTGATATTCTCCGCATGGACTTTAGCAAGGTCTTTTACAAGGTACCGCATGATAGGTTGTTGCATAAGGTTAAATCTCACAGAATCCAGGGTGAGGTATCTAAATGGATATAAAATTGGCTTGATAACAGAATAAAGTCTGACAGCACCAGGTTTTAGTCCAACCGATTTATTTGACTATCAAATAAATCGGTTGGACTAAAACCTGGTGTTGTCAGACTTTTTACTGTGTTTACCCCAGTCCAACGCCGGCACGTCCACATCTTGATAACAGAAGCCAGAAGGTGGTTGTAGAGGGCTATTTTTCAAAGTGGAGGCCTGTGACCAGTGGTGTGCCTCAGGGATCAGTGTTGGGTCCACTGTTATTTGTCATTTATATTAATGATTTGGATGAGAATATAGGAGGCATGGTTAGTAAGTTTGCAGATGATACCAAGATTGGTGGCATAGTGGACAGTGAAGAAGGTCATCTTCAATTACAACGGGATCTTGATCAATTGGGCCAGTGGGCTGGCGAATGGCAGATGGAGTTTAATTTAGATAAATGTGAAGTGATTAATTTTGGTCGATTGAATCAGGGCAGGACTTATTCAGTTCATGATAGGGCTTTGGGGAGAGTTGTAGAGTAAAGAGATCCAAGAGTACATGTTCATAGCTCCTTGAAAGTGGAGTCACAGGTGGAAAGAGTGGTGAAAAAGGCATTGAGCATGCTTGGTTTCATTGGTCAGAATATTGAATGCAAGAGTTGGGACGCCTTATTAAAGTTTTACAGGACATTGGTAAGGCCAGACTTGGAATACTGAGCGCGGTTCTGGTCATCCCATTATGGAAAACATAAGAACATAAGAACATAAGAAATAGGAGCAGGAGTAGGCCATCTAGCCCTTCGAGCCTGCCCCGCCATTCAATAAGATCATGGCTGATCTGTTGTGGCTCAGTTCCACTTTCCCGCCCTCTCCCCATAACCCTTAATCCCCTCTCTTATCAAAAACCCATCAACCCGCTTCTTAAAAATATTTAGCGAGGCAGCCTCCACCACTTCAACGGGCAGAGAATTCCAGAGATTCACCACCCTTTGAGTGAAGAAGTTCCTCCTCAACTCCGTTCTAAACCGCCTCCCCTTTATCTTGAGGCTGTGCCCCCTAGTCCTACTGTCTTTTTTGAGCGGGAAGAGTCTCTCCACCTCTATCCTATCCATCCCATTCATCATCTTATACGTCTCAATGAGATCTCCCCTCATTCTTCTAAACTCTAGCGAGTACAAGCCTAGTTTATTCAGCCTCTCCTCATAGCTCAACCCCCTCAACTCCGGTATCAGCCTAGTAAACCTCCTCTGCACTCCCTCCAGGGCCAAAATATCCTTGCGCAGGTGCGGCGCCCAAAACTGCACACAGTACTCCAGCTGCGGCCTCACCAATGCCCTATACAGCTGCAGCAAGACCTCCCTACTTTTATATTCAATCCCCCTCGCTATGAAGGCCAGCATCCCATTCGCCTTCCTGACCACCTGCTGCACCTGCAAGCTGGGTTTTTGCGACTCATGCACAAGGACCCCGAGGTCCCTCTGCACTGTCGCCTGCTGCAGTTTTTCGCCACGTAAGTAATAGTCCTTCCTACCATTATTCCTACCAAAGTGGACCACCTCACACTTGCCAACATTAAATTCCATTTGCCATTTCCTGGCCCATTCGCCCAGCCTATCTAGATCCTTCTGCAGACTCTCCACACCCTCCGCACAATTTGCCTTTCCCCCAATCTTGGTGTCATCAGCAAATTTCGACACCCTACACTCGGTTCCCTCCTCCAGATCATCTATATAAATGGTAAATAGCTGAGGCCCCAGCACCGACACCTGGGGCACCCCACTAGTCACCAACCGCCAATCCGAATAGCACCCATTGACCCCCACTCTCTGCCTCCTATTTGACAACCAATCCTCTATCCACGCTAACACCCTACCCCCAACTCCATGTCCCCTGACCTTCCCTTGAAAGAGCGCAGAAAAGATTTATGAGGATGCGACTGGAACTTGATGGTTATAATGAGAGGCTGGAATTTTTTAGGTTAATAGGTCACCCTATTATAGAAAGGATATTATTAAATTAAAAAGAGTGCAGAAGAGATTTACTAGGATGCTACTGGGACTTGATGGTTTGAGTTATAAGGAGAGGCTGGATAGATAGGGAACTTTTTTTCTCTGGAGCATAGGAGGCTGGGGGCGGGGTGATCTTATAGAGGTCTACAAAATAATGAGGGGCATAGATCAGGTGGATAGTCAATATCTTCTCCCAAAAATAGGGGAGTCTAAAACTAGAGGGCATAGGTTTAAGGTGAGAGGGAAGAGATACAAAAGTGTCCAGAGGGGCAATATTTTCACACAGAGGGTGGTGAGTGTCTGGAACAAGCTGCCAGAGGCAATAATAGAGGCGGGTTCAATTTTGTCTTTAAAAAAGCATTTAGACAGTTACATGGGTAAGATGGGTATAGGGGGATATGGGCAATTGGGACTAGCTTAGAAGTTTAAATAAAAAGGCAGCATGGACAAGTTTGGCCAAAGGACATGTTTCCTTGTTGTAAACCTTTATGACTCTATGACAATCATCACTACAAACATACACCCCTATTCCAAACTTGGCACAGCAAGTAAGTATGCTCACTTGTTGTTGGATCTTGCAGATTTGCAACACCTGCTATGAATTTGTCCTTTGAATGGCGAGTTGAAAATACTGAGGCCTTTTAGCCCTGGAACTTTCAGCGCACTTCAAGACACAGAGATAATCCTTGCCTCCCGTTGCTACCCTTCCAGCCACCAAGAGCTAAATTTCCAGTACCAGGAATAGACACAGAAACACTCTGCTTGCATCTGGAGTCCAACAGCTTCTAACAAACCAAACTGAATGTAACTCTGGATTTCCCAATGATCTGATGTTGACCTGTTAATCAGCCACAAACAAGATAATTCAGAAGCCAGAGGTGGTTGTAGAGAGTTGTTTTTCAAACTGGAGGCCTGTGACCAGTAGTGTGCCTCTGGGATCAGTGCTGGGTCCACTGTTATTTGTCATTTATATGAATGATTTGGATGAGAATATAGGAGGCATATAGGAGGAATATCGGAGGCATGGTTCGTAAGTTTGCAGATGACACCAAGATTGGTGGCATCGTGGACAGTGAAGAAGGTTATCTTCAATTACAACGGGATCTTGATCAATTGGGCCAGTGGGCTGGTGAATGGCAGATGGAGTTTAATTTAGATAAATGTGAGGTGATTCATTTTGGTCGATTGAATCAGGGCAGGACTTACTCAGTTCATGATAGGGCTTTGGGGAGAGTTATAGAGCAAAGAGATCCAAGGGTACATGTTCATAGCTCCTTGAAAGTGGAGTCACAGGTGAACAGAGTGGTGAAAAAGGCATTGAGCATGCTTGGTTCCGTTGGTCAGAACATTGAATACAAGAGTTGGGACATCTTGTTGAAGGTTACAAGACATTGGTAAGGCCACACTTGGAATACTGAGCACGGTTCTGGTCATTCCATTATGGAAAGGATATTATTAAACTAGAAAGAGCGCAGAAAAGATTTACTAGGATGCTTTCGGGACCTGATGGATTGATTTATAAGGAGAGGTTGAATAGACTGGAATTTTTTCTCTGGAGCGTAGGAGGCTAAGGGATAACCTTACAGTGACAGAAGACTGGAGGATAGCAAATGTTGTCCCCTTGTTCGAGAAGGGGAGTAGAGACAATCCTGGGAATTATAGACCAGTGAGCCTTACTTCTGTTGTGGGCTAAGTTTTGTGAAGAATTATAAGGGATAGGATTTATAATCATCTAGAGAGAAATAAATTGATTAGGGATAGTCAACACGGTTTTATGAAGGGTAGGTTGTGCCTCACAAACCTTATCGAGTTTTTTGAAAAGGTGACCAAAGAGGTGGATAACAGTAAGGCAGTTGACGTGGTGTATATGGATTTCAGTAAAGCGTTTGATAAGGTTCCCCATGGTAGGCTACTGCAGAAAATGCAGATGCATGGGATTGAGGGTGATTTAGCAGTTTGGATCAGGAATTGGCTAGCTGATAGAAGGTGGTGGTTGATGGGAAATATTCAACCTGGAGTTCAGTTACAAGTGGTGTATCTCAAGGATCTGTTTTGGGGCCACTGCTGTTTGTCATTTTTATAAATGACCTAGATGAGGGTGTAGAAGGATGGATTAGTAAACTTGCTGATGACACCAAAGTCGAAGGAGTTGTAGACAGTGAGGATGGATGTTACAGTTTGCAGAGGGACATAGATAAGCTGCAGAGCTGGGCCGAGAGGTGGCAAATGGAGTTTAATGCGGAAAAGTGTGAGGTGATTCACTTTGGTAAGAGTAACAGGAGTACAGAATATAGGGCTAATGGAAGGACTCTTAGTAGTGTTAACGAGCAGAGAGATCTCGGGGTACATGTGCATAGCTCCCTGAAAGTTGGCACCCAGGTTGATAAGGCTGTTAAGAAGGCGTACGGCGTGTTAGCTTTTATTGGTAGAGGGATTGAATTTCGGAGCCGTGAGGCCATGTTGCAACTGTACAAAACTCTGGTGCGGCCGCACTTGGAATATTGTGTACAGTTCTGGTCGCCGCATTATAAGAAAGATGTGGAG
Organism: Carcharhinus amblyrhynchos; assembly: GCF_965287045.1. NCBI lineage: Eukaryota > Metazoa > Chordata > Chondrichthyes > Carcharhiniformes > Carcharhinidae > Carcharhinus > Carcharhinus amblyrhynchos. The sequence continues at coordinate 140,239,544 of NC_137327.1, forward strand.
GCATTGGAAAGGGCGCAGAGGAGGTTTACCAGGATGTTGCCTGGTATGGTGGGAAGGTCTTAAGAGGAAAGGCTGAGAGACTTGAGGTTATTTTCGCTGGAGAGAAGAAGGTTAAGAGGTGGTCTAATTGAGGCATACAAGATGATCAGAGGATTGGATAGGGTGGACAGTGAGAGCTTTTTTCCTCGGATGGTGATGGCTACCATGAGGGGACATAGCTTTAAATTGAGGGGTGATAATTATAGGACGGACGTCAGCGGTAGATTCTTTACTCAGAGGTGGACACCTAAAAACCTGAAGCTCACAACCCTTTCTACTCCCATTGATGTAGACAGGGGCATGTTCTCCTCTATGCTTTCTAAAGTCAATGAAAATCTTCTTTGTTTTGTTGACACTGAGGGAGAGATTACTGTCGATGAACCAGTTCACCAGATTCTTTATCTCATTCCTGTACTCTGCCTCGTCACTGTTTGAGATCCGACCCACTACGGTGGTGTCATCAACAAACTTGAAAATCGAATTGGAAGGGAATTTGGCCGCACAGTCATAGGTGTATAAGGAGTATACAGCTGAGAACACAGCCTTGTGGGGCATCAGTGTTGAGGATGATCATAGAGGAGGTGTTGTTGCCTACCCTTATTGACTGTGGTCTGTAGGTTAGGAAGTTCAGGATCCAGTCACAGAGGGAGGAGTGAAGGCCCTTACCACAGAGTTTGGAGATGAATTTTGTCGAAATAATGGTGTTGAAGGCTGAGCTGTCATCAATAAATAGTTGCCTGGGCAATTTTCCACTTTTCTGGGTAAATGCAGGTGTTGTAACTGTAGTGGAAGGGCTTAGCTAGGGGAGCGGCAAGTTCTGGAACACACATCTTTAGTACAATTGCCGGAATGTTATTAGGGCCCATAGTCTTTGCAGTGTTCTGCACCTTTAACCATTTTTTGATATCATGTGGAGTAAATTGAATTGGCTGGAGGTTGGCATCTGAGGTGCTGGGTACCACTAGAGGAGGCTGAGATGGATCATCCACACAGCACTTCTGGCTGAAGATTGCTGTGAATACTTCAGCCTTATTTTTTGCGCTGATGTGCTGGGCTGCTACATTATTGAGGTTGGGGGATATTTGCGGAGCTTCCTCTTCCGGTGTTTTTAATTTCCACCACCATTCATGACTGAATGTGACAGGACTGCAGAATTGAGATCTGATCCCTTGGTTATGGGATCGCTTAGCTCTGTCTGTCACTAACTGTTTTTGCCATTTGGCATGCAAGTAGTCCTGTTTGGCAATTTCACCAGGTTGACATCTCATTTTTACATATACCTGGTGCCACCCCTGGAATGCCTTCCTGCAGCCTCCTTTGAACCAGGGTTGATCCCCTGGCTTGATGGTAATGGTTGAGTGGGGGATATACTGAGCCATGAAGTTGCAGATTGTGCTGGAGTACAGTTCTGCTGCTGTCGATGGCCCACAGCGCCTCATGGATGCCCAGTCTTGAGTTGTTAGATCGGTTGATAGTGCCACAGCTTAGGCTTAGGCGAGAGCAGGCTTGGAGAAGGGGCGTTGCACATTTCTACCTTTTGGCGCTTACAGGAGGTTGGGACATGGCAGGGAATATAGGGAGGAATATAAGCTGTGTCAGGTGCCACATGTGGGAGTTCTTGGTGGCGTCACGTGTCCCCAAGGTCCACATCTGCAGTAAATGTTTAGAACTGCAGCGCTTGAGGGCCCGGGTCAGGCAACTTGAGGGGCGGCTGGAAGATGCGTTTCTAGTCAGGGAAAACGAGGAGTTAATGGCTAGGAACCATGAGCAGGAAGAGGTCCCAAGGGCTGAAGAGAAGGGAGGATGGATGACTGTTAGGAGGAGAAAGAGGAAGAAGAAGAGTAGTCAGGGTCCCCCAGCCTCCCCAGAGGCCCCCCAAGGTTCGTCGACAGGGGCACAGAAAGATAGGCAGGAGGGGGAGACTGACTTAGAGGGACAGAAGGGGGCTGGCAAGGTGATAGTGGTAGGGGATGGGAGGGTCCGATGTATTGATAGGAGGTTCTGTGGACAGAGGCGTGACTGCAGGATGGTGGTCTGCATCCCTGGAGCAGGGGTAAAGGATGTAACAGAAAGGGTAGAGGGAATTTTGAAAGGGGAGGGGACCCAGGCAGAGGTCATAGTACACGTAGGGGAGGGGGACATAGGAAGGAGAAGTAGGGTAGAGGTCCGTAGGCAATTTAGGGAGTTGGGGTCCAAACTAAAGAGCAGGACCTCCAGGGTGGCACTCTCTGGATTGCTGCCCAGTACCAGCAGGGCAAAGAATGACGAGATCATGCAGTTGAATGCATGGTTGAGGGATTGGTGTAGGGTAGAGGGCTTTACTTTTGTGGATCACTGGGAGGTGTTTAGGAGAGAAGGGCAACTGTACAGGAGGGGTGGGGAGAATTTGAATGGGAGGGGAACTAGTGTCTTAGCGGGGAAGTTAGCTGGGGTGTTTAGGAATGGTTTAAACTAATAGGGAGGGGGGGGGTGGGGATGTGTGTGGGAGAGAGTCGGGTGAAAGGAAAATTATCAGGGAGAAGGAGGTTCCGAGGGACACTCGTGGGTTGAACTGTGTCTGTTTCAATGCTAGGAGTGTGACAGGGAAAACGGATGAGCTTAGGGCCTTGATGTTTGTGAGGAAGTTAGATGTGGTGGCTGTAACGGAGACGTGGTTACGGGAAGGGCAGGACTGGCAGCTGAATGTTCCTGGGTACAGGTGTTTTAGGTGTGACAGAGGAGGGTTGAAGAGAGGTGGAGGGGTGGCACTGTTAGTCAAGGAAAACATCACAGTAGTGCAGAGGGAGGACGATATGGAAGAGATAGGGATTGAGTCACTGTGGGTGGAGTTGAGAAATAAAAAGGGAGAGATTACATTGCTAGGGGTGTACTATAGGCCACCCAACAGCCCGAGGTCAGTGGAGGAAGGCATTTGCAGGGGCATTTTGGATAGGTGCGGGAAGAATAGGGTGGTTGTAGTGGGTGACTTTAATCTTCCTGGAGTGAATTGGAGGGGGCCTAGAGCTGGGGGTACGGAGGGAGAGGAGTTTGTGAAATGTGTTTTGGAAGGGTCTCTAGAGCAGTATGTAACTAGCCCGACTAGGGGAGGGGCTATATTGGATTTAGTGTTGGGTAATGAGCCAGGGCAGGTGGTTGAGGCGAACATGTGGCTAACGGTGACCACAAGTCCGGCTACTTTAGGATAAAAATGGAAAGGGATGACTGCCGGCCGAACGGGAGTGTGCTGAACTGGGGAAAGGCGAGCTACAGCAGGATTAGGAGGAAGCTGCAGGACACTGATTGGGAGGGACTGTTAGCTGGAAAGTCCACGGTTGGCAAGTGGGAAGCTCTTAAGGGCAAAATGAAATGGTTGCAGGGGAGGTATGTTCCGGTTAAGCGGAAGGATGGGAAAGGTAGGATTAGAGAGCCGTGGATTACAGGGGGTATTGAAGACTTGGTCAGGAAGAAGAGGGAGGCGTATGTTAGGTCGAAACGACTGGGTACAGAGTGTGCGCTGGAGGAATATAGAGAGAGTAGGAGGGAGCTAAAAAGGGGAATTAGAAGGGCGAAGAGAGGGCATGAAATGGCTTTGGCTGGTAGGATTAAGGAAAATCCAAAGGCATTTTATTCCTATATTACATAAGAGCATAAGAACATAAGAAATAGGAGCAGGAGTAGGCCATCTGGCCCTTTGAGCCTGCCCCGCCATTCAATAAGATCATGGCTGATCTGTCGTGGCTCAGTTCCACCTTCCCGCCCTCTCCCCATAACCCTTAATCCCCTCTCTTATCAAAAACCCATCAACCCGTGTCTTAAAAATATTTAGCGAGGCAGCCTCCACCACTTCAACGGGCAGAGAATTCCAGAGATTCACCACCCTTTGAGTGAAGAAGTTCCTCCTCAACTCCGTTCTAAACCACCCCCCCTTTATCTTGAGGCTGTGCCCCCTAGTCCTACTGTCCTTTCTGAGCGGGAAGAGTCTCTCCACCTCTATCCTATCCATCCCATTCATCATCTTATATGTCTCAATGAGATCTCCCCTCATTCTTCTAAACTCTAACGAGTACAAGCCTAGTTTATTCAGCCTCTCCTCATAGCTCAACCCCCTCAACTCCGGCATCAGCCTAGTAAATCTCCCCTGCACTCCCTCCAAGGCGAAAATATCCTTGCGTAAGTACAGCGCCCAAAACTGCACACAGTACTCCAGCTGCGGCCTCACCAATGCCCTATACAGCTGCAGCAAGACCTCCCTACTTTTATATTCAATCCCCCTCGCTATGAAGGCCAGCATCCCATTCGCCTTCCTGACCACCTGCTGCACCTGCAGGCTGGGTTTTTGCGACTCATGCACAAGGACCCCGAGGTCCCTCTGCACCGTCGCCTGCTGCACTTTTTCTCCACGTAAGTAATAGTCCTTCCTACCATTATTCTTACCAAAGTGGACCACCTCACACTTGCCAACATTAAATTCCATTTGCCATTTCCTGGCCCATTCGCCCAGCCTATCTAGATCCTTCTGCAGACTCTCCACACCCTCCACACAATTTGCCTTTCCACCAATTTTGGTGTCATCAGCAAATTTCGACACCATACACTCGGTTCCCTCCTCCAGATCATCTATATTAGGAGCAAGAGAGTATTTAGGGGGAAAATTGGTCCTCTTAGGGACAAAAGTGGGGAGTTATGTATTGAGTCGGAGGGAACGGGGGAGCTCCTGAATGAATACTTTGCGTCGGTATTCACGAAGGAGAGGGGTTCAGAATCGTGCGGTCTCTTGGAGGGAGCTGAGGATCAGTTGCAGGAAATATCTATTATGAGGGAGGAAGTGCTAGGGCTTTTAGGTAGCGTAAGGACGGATAAAGCTCCGGGGCCTGATGGTATTTATCCCAGGCTGCTTAGGGAGGTGAAAGATGAAATTGCTGGGCCTCTGGCGCAAATCTTTGTCTCTTCTTTGGACACAGGTGAGGTCCCAGAAGACTGGAGGGTAGTAAATGTGGTACCGCTGTTTAAAAAAGGTAGTAGGGATAACCCTGGAAATTACAGACCGGTGAGTTTGACATCGGTGATAGGGAAATTAATGGAAAAAATACTTCGGGGTAGGATGTATGAGCATTTGGAGTGTTGCGATCTGATTAGGGATACGCAACATGGCTTTGTTAGAGGGAGGTCTTGCCTTACGAATCTGGTGGAATTCTTTGAGGAGGTGACAAAAACGGTTGACGATGGGAGAGCCATTGATGTCATCTATATGGATTTCAGTAAGGCGTTTGACAAAGTCCCTCATGGTAGGCTGGTAGAAAAGGTTAAGGCGCATGGGATACGAGGTCAGGTAGCTAGGTGGATTGAGAACTGGCTGGGCAATAGGAGACAGAGGGTAGTTGTGGAGGGGACCTTTTCGGGCTGGAGGCCAGTGACCAGTGGTGTGCCGCAGGGCTCAGTACTGGGACCTCTCCTCTTTGTAGTATACATAAATGACTTGGAAGAGAGTGTAGGTGGTGTGATCAGCAAGTTTGCAGATGACACCAAGATGGCAGGATTGGCGGGTACTGAGCTGGATTGTCAGGTGATACAACAGGATATAGATAGGTTGGTGCATTGGGCAGATAGGTGGCAGATGGAATTTAATCCTGACAAATGCGAGGTGATGCATTTTGGAAGGAATAATGCAGAGAGGAGCTATGTGATAAAAGGTAGACCGATTAGGAGTATAGAAATACAGAGGGACCTGGGAGTGCAGGTTCACAAATCCATGAAGGTTGCGACACAAGTGGAGAAGGTTGTTAGGAAGGCTTACGGAATGCTAGCCTTTATAGGAAGGGGTATAGACTATAAAAGCTGCCGTCTAATGCTTCAGTTGTATAGAACGTTGGTTAGACCGCATTTGGAGTACTGCGTCCAGTTCTGGTCACCTTACTACCGGAAGGACGTGGAGGCTCTGGAGAGGGTTCAGAGGAGGTTTACCAGGATGTTGCCTGGCATGGAGGGACTGGGTTACGAGGAAAGGTTGGAGAAACTGGGACTATTCTCCTTGGAAAGACGGAGGTTGAGGGAGGACATGATAGAGGTATATAAGATACTGAAGGGAATAGATAGAGTCAATAGTGAGAGACTGCTCCCTAGACTGGGTACAAATACAAAAGGTCATGATTTAAGGGTGAGGGGGGAGAGGTATAATTTGGATGTGAGAGGAAGGCTCTTTACGCAGAGAGTTGTGGGGGTATGGAACGCGCTACCGAGTAGGGTGGTGGAGGCAGGAACGTTGGACTCGTTTAAGGTTCAGTTAGATAGACACATGAGTGAAACGAGGATGGAGGGTTATAGTAGGGGCTATTAAATAAGGTCAGAACCTCGGGAGACACCGGAAATGCAGACTTGTAAGTTAACGTTTTTGTCTTTTTATTCCGCAGGTGGAGGTCCACCTCGTTGTCAAACGAGGGGCATGCACACGGTGGGTCGTGCGTGGGCTGCTCTTGGAGGTTCCAGGAGTGGCCTAGTACTTCGTGTCGGTGTGTGTGCTTGATCCTGGACCGGTAGACGGGCGCCGCAACAGCTCAGTGACTAGCACTGCTAGCTGTGCGGATACATGGACTTGGGCCTGTGTCTATGGGAGTTTGTGCATTCTCCCTGTGGTTGTGTGGGTTTCCTCCAGGCGCTCCGGTTTCCTCCCACACCCCAAAGATGTGCTCTTAGGCTGATTGGTTTACCAAATTGACACTATTCTCCCCTGAATCTGGCTAAGTTAGGGGTTCCATTCGTAGACACGCAGGGTAGAATAGGTGTAGGGTGATGCGGCGGCGCGGGCTCGTTGGGCCGAAGGGCCTGTTTCCCATGCTGGGTTGTTCTTTGTTCTTTGTTCACACAACACAATGGAGGTTATTTTCAATGCAAAGGCAGAACTTTGTCTCCACAAGGACTGTGTGATGGTCACTCTTACCAATATTGTCATGGACAGGAGCATCTGCAGCTACCAGATTGGAAAGGACGAAGTAGAGTATATTTTTTCTTCTTGTTGGTTCCTTCACCATCTACTGCAGATGCAGTCGAGCAATTATATTCTTTTAGGACCGACCAGCTCAATCGGACGTGCTGCTGCTCAGCCACTGGTGGTGGACATTGAAATCCCCAAACCAGAGTACATTTCACGCCCTTGCCACCCTCAGTACTTCCTCCAAGTGTTGTTCAACCCTGGAGGAATACTGATTCATCAGCCAAAGGGGAAAGGCACATGTAATCAGTAAGAGGTGTCTTTGCCTATGTTTAACCTGAAGTCATAAGATTTCATGGGGTCCAGAGTCGATACTAAGACCTCTGAGGCAATCCCTCCCAACTGGAAACCACTGTGCCACCACCTCTGCTGGGTCTGTACTGCCGGTGAGATGGTAATGTTCTGTGTTTGGGGTGTAATTTGTAAAGTATGATTCTGTGAGAATGACTTTGTCAGGCTGTTACTTTACTAGTCTGTGAGACAATTCTCCCAGTTTTCGCACTAGCCTCCACATGTTAGTAAGGAGGACTTTGCAGGATCAACATGGCTGTTTGCTTTGTGTTGTCTTTTCTGGTGCCTAGGTCAATGCCAAGTGGAGGGCTAGTTTCATTTCTTTGTTGAGACTTTGTAGTGATTGATACAACTGAGTGTCTCGCTAGGCCATTTCAGAGGGCAGTTGAGAGTCAACTACATTGGCTGTGGCTCTGGAGTCACATGTAGGCCAGACCAGGTAAGAATGGCAGATTCCTTCCCTAAAGGACATTAGTGAACACGATGGGTTTTTCCTACAGTCGACAATGGTTTCATGGTCATCAGTAGACTCTTAATTTCAGATTTTTTTATTAGTCATAGAGTCGACAGCGTGGAAACAGACCGTTTGACCCAACTTGTCCAAGCTGCCCCTTTTTTTAAAACCCCTAAGCTAATCACAATTGCCTGCATTTGGCCCATATCCTTCGGTACTCATTGTACCCATGTAACTAGTAAAATTGGACCTGCCTCAGCTACGAACTCTGGCAGCTTGTTCCACTCTCTGTGTGAAAAAATTGCCCCTCTGGACAATTTTTATACAGCTCTTGGGGCTAGAGGAATATGGAGGGAAGAAAGGATCAGGATATTTTACAAGGATGTTGCCTGGATTGGGGAGCATGCCTTATGAGGATAGGTTGAGGGAGCTAGGTCTTTTCTCCCTGGAGAGACGAAGGTCGAGAGGCGACCTGATAGAGCTTTATAAGATGTTGAGAGGTATAGATAGGGTGGATTCTGGGAGGCTATTTCCCAGGGCTGAAATGGTCGCTACGAGAGGACACAGGTTTAAGGTGCTGGGGAGTAGGTACAGAGGAGATGTCAGGGGTAAGTTTTTCACTCAGAGGGTGGTGAGTGAGTGGAATCGGCTGCCGTCAGTGGTGGTAGAGGCGAACTTGTTGGGGTCTTTTAAGAGACTTCTGGATGAGTACATGGGATTTAATGGGATTGAGAGTTATAGATAGGCCTGGTAGGTATGGATATGATCGGCGCAACTTGTGGGCTGAAGGGCCTGTTTGTGCTGTAGTGTTCTATGTTCTATTTAATTTGATGAACAGCCATGTTCAAAGGTCTGAATGGCCAATTCCTGCTTCTATTTTTCTACACGTAGAACTTTGGTGAGACCACAGCTTGATTACTGTGTGCAGTGCTGATGGCCACATGATAGGAAGCATGTGATTGCATTGGAAGGGGTGCAGAGAGCTTCACCAGGATGTTTCCTGGGATGGAACATTCAAGCAATGAAGAGAGGCCTGATATATTTTCATTGGAGCAGAGAAAACTGAGGGGTGACTTGTTTGAGGTGTACAATATTAGGAGAAACATGGACAAAGAGGATAAAGAGCGGCTGTTCCCCTTACTTGAAAGTCAGTCACAAAGACAGACAAGTTCAAGGTGAGGAGCAGTAGATATAGGTGATGTGAGGAAAAACCTTTTTACCCAGAGGGTGGTGACGGTCTGGAATGTGCTGCTTGGGAGGGTGGTGGAGGTGGGATGCCTCACATCATTTAAAACATGCCTAGATGAGCACTTGGCACATCATAACATTCAAGACTTTGGCCCAAGTGTTGGTAGATGGGATTAGGTGGGAGGTCAGGTGTTTTTCATGTGTCGTTGCAGAGGTGATGTGCTGAAGGCGCTCTTCTGCACTGACTGATTCTGTGATTCCATAAGGAGGTGAGAAGCCCAAGTGAGGTGTGCTGATTTAAAAAATCAGAATGTATGAAGAGGAGTGCTGCGAAACTTACCTTAGCTGAAAGTTTCAAAACATTTTTTTGTTTGACGCATGCTCAATGTATGTGACTTTTAATTTTATTCCCATGAGGGCGGCGTAGCATGACTGCACAGTGGTGCTGTCTCACAGTGCCAGAGACCAGGTTCTATTCCAGCCTTGGGTGACTGTGTGGAGTTTGCACATCCTCATTGTGTCTGCATGGGTTTCCTCTGGGTGCTCTGGTTTCCTCTCACAGTCCAAAGATGTGAGGGGGGACTGGCCATGTGAAGGCCATGCATATTAGTAATATTTAAGAGGCATCTGAATGGGTATGTGAATAGGGAGGCGATTGAGGGATACAGTCCAAGTAAAGGGGGAAAGTTTTCTTTCAGTATACTTAGGGCATCATGATCGGCATAGGTTTGGCAGGCTGAAGGGCCTGTTCCTGTGCTGCATTTTGTTCTTTGTAAATTGCCCCTTAGTGTTCACAATGCAAAGGTTAGGGGAATTGGCTGTGATCAATCCGTGGGGTTTGGGTGGGGAATTGGGCCTAGATGGGGTCTCGTTTGGAGAGATGGTGCAGACTTGATGAACCAAATGGCGTGTTTTGTACGGTGAGGATTCCATGATTTTAACTATACGTTTAACTCGATATGGCGACGTATGGATACGATCGGCGCAACTTGTGGGCCGAAGGTCCTGTTTGTGCTGTAGTGTTCTATGTAAGTTTAGAGCAGTGAGAGCAGGCTATGATGTTAGTTGTTGCCTGGGCAATCTGAATTCTCTCCAATCTGATGGTCTCTGTACTGATGACCTATTGGGGATTGAGCTGAGATTTGGGCTGGAGTATTGGTCAGGGACACACTGAGCTCCCATTGTATGACTGTATTTGCTGTTCTTAACTTTAAAGCCGGTATCAATGAATAAAGGATCGAGCAGGAAGTCTCCTCTTGCTCAATTTAGACCGTAAAAAGTCTGACAACACCAGGTTTTAGTCCAACCGATTTATTTGACAGTAAACTCACAAGCTTTCGAGGGGACTCCCTCTTCGTCAGGTGAATGGAGAGTTCTGGCCTCGGACAGAGCATATAAAGCACAGACAGTTTAGAGATTACTGATTAGAATGCGAATCTTTACACCTAACCTGCTGTTCAAGTCCTGAAGTGGCCGACAACGTGTGTGGAAGGAGCACTGATCACAGGTTAAAGAGATGTGTATTGTCTCCAGACAGTACAGTGAGTGAGGTTTTGCAAACCCAGGCAAGTCACGGGGGTTACAGATAGTGCGACATGAACCCAAGATCCCTGTTGAGACCGTCCTCATGTGTGCGGAACTTGGCTATCAGTCTCTGTTCAGCGACTCTGCGCTGTCGTGTATCGTGAAGGCCGCCTTGGAGAATGCTTACCCGAAGGTCAGAGGCTGAATGCCCGTGACCACTGAAGTGTTCGCCAACAGGAAGGGAACAGTCTTGCCTGGTGATTGTCGAGCGATGTTCATTCATCCGTTGTCGTAGCGTCTGCACGGTCTCCCCAATGTACCATGCTTCGGGACATCCTTTCCTGCAGCGTATCAGGTAGACAACGTTGGCCGAGTTGCAAGAGTATTTACCGTGTACCTGGTGGATGGTATTCTCACGTGTGATGATGGCATCCGTGTCGATGATCCGGCATGTCTTGCAGAGGTTGCTGTGACAGGGTTGTGTGGTGTTGTGGTCACTGTTCTCCTGAAGGCTGGGTAGTTTGCTGTGAACAGTGGTCTGTTTGAGGTTGTGTGTTTGTCTGAATGCAAGAAGTGGGGGTGTGGGGATGGCCCTGGCGAGATGTTTGTCTTCATCAATGATATGTTGAAGACTCCGGAGAAGATGTCGTAGCTTCTCTGCTCCGGGGAAGTACTGGACGACGAAGGGTACTCTGTCCACCGTGTCCCGTGTTTGTCTTCTGAGGAGGTCGGTGCGGTTTTTCGCTGTGGCGCGTCGGAACTGTCGATCTATGAGTCGAGCGCCATATCCTGTTCTTATGAGGGCATCTTTCAGCGTCTGGAGGTGTCTGTCACGATCCTCCTCATCTGAGCAAATCCTGTGTATACATAAGAACATAAGAACATAAGAAATAGGAGCAGGAGTAGGCCATCTAGCCCTTCGAGCCTGCCCCGACATTCAATAAGATCATGGCTGATCTGTCGTGGCTCAGTTCCACTTTTCCGCCCTCTCCCCATAACGGAGGGCTTGTCCATAGGGAATGGCTTCTTTAACATGTTTAGGGTGGAAGCTGGAGAAGTGGAGCATTGTGAGGTTATCCGCGGGCTTGCGGTACAGTGAGGTGCTGAGGTGACCGTCCTTAATGGAGATGCGTGTGTCCAAGAATGCAACTGATTCTGGGGAATAGTCCATGGTGAGTCTGATGGTGGGATGGAACTTGTTGATATCATCATATAGTTGTTTCAGTGATTGTTCACCATGAGGCCAAAGGAAGAAAACGTCATCGATGTATCTAGTGTATAGCATCGGTTGAAGATTCTGCGTAGTGAAGAAGTCTTGTTCGAACCTGTGCATGAAGATGTTGGCATATCGAGGTGTGAATTTGGTCCCCATGGCTGTTCCGTGTGTCTGGATGAAGAACTGGTTGTTGAAGGTGAAGACATTGTGGTCCAGGATGAAGCAGATGAGTTGTAAAATTGCATCTGGAGATTGGCAGTTGTTGGCATTGAGTACTGAGGCAGTCACAGCAATGCCATCGTCGTGGGGAATGTTGGTGTAGAGCGCCGAGACATCCATTGTGACGAGGAGTGTCCCTGGTTCAACTGCTCCACGTGTGCTGAGTTTCTGTCAGAAGTCCGTAGTGTCGCAACAAAAGCTGGGGGTTTAGACCGCCCAGGAGAGGGGCGATATTAATGAGGAGGCAGGAGCGCGATGTTATGTTAACAAAGGGGCGTGTCCTCCGTGTCATGTTAATACGGGAGCGGGACATCGGTGCCATGTTAATGAGGGGGCGGGACAGCAGTTTCATGTTAATGAGGGGGAGGGACAGCGTTTCATGTTAATGAGGGGGCGGGACAGCAGTTTCATGTTAATGAGGGGGAGGGACAGCGTTTCATGTTAATGAGGGGGCGGGACAGCCGTGTCATGTTAATGAGGGGGAGGGACAGCTATGTCATGTTAATGAGGGGGCGGGACAGCCGTGTCATGTTAATGAGGGGGCGAATATTTGCATTATATGAACGAGGGATGGAATATTTGCATTATGTTAATAGAGTTGATCACGTGCTTTCTCCGCGCCACTTTCCGAAAGTCGGCTGGCAGCGGTTAGAGAGCGATCGCGAGGCGCGGCCCCGAGGGCGCCCCCCGCCCCCCCGCACCTCCCCCCCCCCGCGCCGAGCCGGGACAACAAGATTCCCACCAACCGCCCCCCCCCCCCCGACCCCCCGCCATCACACCCCGATCCCGCCGCAGGGACACCCGGCCCGGCCCAGGGATCCCGGGAGCCCATCCTGCCTCTGGGCCGGCCCTCAGAAGCGGCTCTGATCCGGAGCCCGGCCTGCAGCGGCGCTTATTCAGAGAGCCAGTGGCAGCCCTGAGAGCCCGAGCCGGTCTGGCCTGGACCCAGAGCCGCCACTTTGTCGAGGCGGGTAAGTACCGCGCTGAACCCGCGGGCCCGGAGGAAGGCCGACATCCGCCCCCCCCTCCACCCCACAGAACCCGGAGTCTTGGCGGGGAGACGGGAAGAAGGGGCGAGGGGGTGGCGCGTGGGGGGGTCGGGGGGTGTGGTGGGGGCTTGCTGGGGGCTGGGGGCGGGTGGAGGGGGTTGGCGGTGGGGGAGGGGGTTTGCGGTGGGAGAGGGGGTTGGTGGGGGGAGGGGGTTGGTGGGGGGGAGGGGGTTTGCGGAGGGGGTTGGTGGGGGGGAGGGGGTTTGCGGAGGGGGTTGGTGGGGGGGAGGGGGTTTGCGGAGGGGGTTGGTGGGGGGGAGGGGGTTTGCGGAGGGGGTTGGTGGGGGGGAGGGGGTTTGCGGAGGGGGTTGGTGGGGGGGAGGGGGTTTGCGGGGGGGGTGGTGGGGGGGAGGGGGTTTGCGGGGGGGGTGGTGGGGGGAGGGGGTTTGCGGTGGGGGAGGGGGTTGGTGGGGGAGGGGGTTTGCGGTGGGGGAGGGGGTTGGTGCGGGGAGGGGGTTTGCGGGGGTGGAGGGGGTTGGTGGGGGGGAGGGGGTTTGCGGGGGGGGTGGTGGGGGGGAGGGGGTTTGCGGGGGGGGGTGGTGGGGGGAGGGGGTTTGCGGTGGGGGAGGGGGTTGGTGGGGGAGGGGTTTGCGGTGGGGGAGGGGGTTGGTGGGGGAGGGGGTTTGCGGTGGGGGAGGGGGTTGGTGGGGGAGGGGGTTTGCGGTGGGGGAGGGGGTTGGTGGGGGGAGGGGGTTTGCGGGGGTGGAGGGGGTTGGTGGGGGGAGGGGGTTTGCGGGGGTGGAGGGGGTTGGTGGGGGGAGGGGGTTTGCGGGGGTGGAGGGGGTTGGTGGGGGGGAGGGGGTTTGGCGGGGGTTTGGGGGGAGGGGGTGGTGGGGGGAGGGGTTTGGGGTGGTGGGGGGGAGGGGGTTTGGGGGGTTGGTGGGGGGAGGGGGTTTGTGGGGGGGTGTTTGCGAGGGGGTGGGGGGGCGTTTGCGAGGGGGTGGGGGGGCGTTTGCGAGGGGGTGGGGGGGCGTTTGCGAGGGGGTGGGGGGGCGGCGGTGGCGTAGGGGGTGGGGGAGCGGCGGTGGCGTAGGGGGTGGGGGAGGGTGGCGGCGGAGGGGGGTGGTGGCGGGGGGCTGGAGAGGGAGGGGGGATGGTGTGGGGGTGGCGGCGGGGGAGGGGTGTGGGGAGGTGGGGGATGGGGCATGGGGCGGGAGGGAGGTGGGGGGGTTGCGGGTGGGGGGTTGCAGGGGTGGTGGGGGGGTTGCGGGGGGTGGTGTTTTGGGGGGTGGGAAAGGAGGAGGGGGTGGTGGTGGTCGGAGAAGGAGGGGGTGGTGGTCGGGGGTGTGGTGGGAAAGGAGGCGGCTGCAGGGGGAGTGGGGGGCAGACAGAGGCAGCTGCTAGGTTGTGGAGGGAGAGGGGGCTGCGAAGTTGAGGGGGGGGTAAAAGAGCGAGGAGGTTGGGGGGGAGTGGAGGAGGGTAAGTGGTGGGGGGTGGGGTCTGCCAGGGGCAAGGCGGATGAAGATGGGTGAAGGGTAGGGGAGGGACAGGGCTGCTGTGTGGGGTTGGCTAGTTGGGGAGAGGGCTATGGAGGTCAAACACGTTGGTGGCTTCTCATTGGCAGTCAGTGAACGGATTTGTGCTAGGACCCCAACTGTTCCCGTTATACATTAATGATTTGGAATAGGGAACTATCACCATTTGCAGATGATAGAAAGCTGGGTGGGAGGGTGAGCTTTAAGGAGGATGCAGAGATGCTTCAGCGTGATTTGAAGTATGTGGGCATCTGCATGGCAGTTGTAGTATAATATGGATAAATGTGAGGTTATCAACTTTGATAGCAATAATAGCTGGGTGGTACATTAGCACAGTGGTTAGCATAGTGGTTAGCACTGCTACAGAACAGTGCCAGGGATCTGTGTTGGATTCCAGCCTTGGGTGATGTTCTGTTTCAAGTTTATGCGTTCCATCTGTGTCTGCTTACTCTGACAATCATAGTTTTACAGCATGGAAAGAGGCCCTTTGGCCCATCATATTTGTGCCAGCCATCAAGCATCTATAATCCCATTTTCCACTGCTTTGCTACAGCCTTGTATGCTATGGCATTTCAAGTGCTTATGTATATCCTTCTTAAATGTGTAGGTTATTACTTCTGCCATTCTTTTGGCAGTGAGGTCCAGATTCACACCAACCTCTGGGTGAAAAGGTTTGTCCCTCACACATTTTCCCTTTTCTAGCCCAAATCCCTTTATACCAATCTTACCCATGTAACTGTTGAAGTGCTTTTTAAAGGACAAAGTTGTACCTGACTCTACACTACTGCATCTGGCGAGACACTCACTACCCTCTGAAAAAATTGCCCAACAGGAGCCTTTTCTATCTCTCCCCTTTCACCTTACACCTATGCTTTCTAATTTTAGATTTTCCTACCTTTGGGAAAAGGTGTTGACTATCTAGCTGATCTATGCCCCTCATTTTATAGACTTCTGTAAAATCACTTAAGTCTCCTCCTACGTTCCAGGGAAAATGTCCCAGCCCCTCAATCCATCAAGGCCTTGTAGCATCCTAAAAAAGCAGATCAGCCATGATCTAATTGAATGGCGGGCAGGCTCGAAGGGCTAGATGGCTGACTCCTGCTCCTATTTCTTAGGTTCTTATGTTCCTACTACAGAGTTAAGCTAACCGGCTTATAGTTACCAGTCTTTTGTCAATCTCCTTTTTTAAACAGTGGCATCACATTTGCTGTTTTCCAATCTGCGGGAACTACCCCAGAGTCCAATGAATTTTGGTAAATTACCATTAGTGCATTTGCTATTTTCCCCCACCATCTCTTAGTATGCTGGGATGCAGTCCAACAGGGGACTTGTCTACCTTTAGCTCCATTAGCTTGACCAACACTACCTCTTTCATAGTTTTTTGGTCCTCACCTGCCATAGCCTTCCTGTCATCAATTTTTGGCATGTTATTTGTCTTCCACTGAAGATTAATACAAAATACCCGTTCAGTGTCTTAGCTATTTTCTCATTTTCCAGTTACTGCATCCCCTGCCATAATTACAGACTAGATTTTGAGAGCAAATTTAAGAACAAGATTAGCACTTTAGATACCCTACTTACCAAATGTCAAGTTGGCATCCTAAACCTTGGTGCACTCTGTTAGATCCGATCTCAGGATTGCTGTTCCGTAACCATACATATCTGCCCCTCAAGTTGTCTGTTATTTGGATGCACTTCCTCATGTGCGTTGCCTGTTTAGTAAGTGTTTAGGGTGTAAAATGGATTTGGAGGTAGTTTGGAGTTAATGGATTTGGGGTGGGGGGGAGGAAATTACAAAATCTAAAGTAAAAGAGAGGGTATGAGAACAGGTAAATGTTGAGGATGTTCTACTAATAAAAGGTGTAGGGGGCATGAGAGAGGTTAGTAGCGTTTCTACAAATAAGATCCAGATAAAGGCTGGTGTAAAGACACTTTACCTGAATGCACGAAGCATTCGGAACAAAGTAAATGAGTTGATGGCGCAAATCAGCACAAATGGATATGATGTCATGGCCATTACGGAAACGTGGTTGCAAGGTGACAGGGACTGGGAGCTGAATGTCCAGGGGCATCAGGTGTTTAGGAAGGGTAGATGGGAGGAAAAAGGGGGTGAGGTAGCTCTGTTAATTAAGGATAATATCAGGGCGGTAGTAAGAGAAGATATAGGCTCCAAAGAGCAAAACGTGGAATCGTTGTGGATGGAGGTAAGGAATAGTAAGGGGAGGAAGACGATGGTGGGTGTGGTCTATATGCCCCACAAATAATAATTTTGAGGTGGGGTGGGCTATAAACAAGCAAATAATTGATGCGTGCAGAAACGGAACGGTGATAATTATGGGAGATTTTAATCTGCATATTGATTGGATGACCCAAGTCGGGTGCGGTGGGCTTGAGGAAGAGTTCTTGGAATGCTGTCGGGATAGTTTCCTTGAACGGTGTGTAACGGAACCTACGAGGAGGCGAGCTATCTTAGATCTGGTGTTGTGTTACGAGACAGGTAGAATTCGTGATCTTCTTGTGAAGGATCCTCTTGGGGCGAGTGATCATAGTATGTTGTAGGTATAATGTTAGAATCCGTCATCAAGGAGGAAATAGCGAGGCATCTTGAGGGGAATTGCTTGATAGAGCAGACGCAGCACGGTTTCATTAAGGGGAAGTCGTGTCTGACAAATTTACTGGAGTTCTATGAGGATGTGTCTAGGGCGGTGGATAGAGGAGAGCCGGTGGATGTGGTCTTTCTTGATTTTCAGAAGGCGTTCGACAGGGTACCTCACGAGGTTATTGCAGAAGGTCAGGGGACATGGAGTTGGGGGTAGGGTGTTAGCGTGGATAGAGGATTGGTTGTCAAATAGGAGGCAGAGAGTGGGGGTCAATGGGTGCTATTCGGATTGGCGGTTGGTGACTAGTGGAGTGTCCCGGGGTCGGTGCTGGGGCCTCAGCTATTTACCATTTATATAGATGATCTGGAGGAGGGAACTGAGTGTATGGTGTTGAAATTTTCTGATGACACCAAGATTGGTGGAATGGCAAATTGCGCGGAGGGTATGGAGAGTCTGCAGAAGGATCTAGATAGGCTGGGCGAATGGGCCAGGAACCCATTCCTGGCCCATTGAATTTAATGTTGGCAAGTGCGAGGTGGTCCACTTTGGTAGGAATAACGGTAGGAAGGACTATTACTTACGTGGCGAAAAACGGCAGCATGCGACGGTGCAGAGGGACCTCGGGGTCCTTGTGCATGAGTCGCAAAAACCCAGCTTGCAGGTGCAGCAGGTGGTCAGGAACGCGAATGGGATGCTGGCCTTCATAGCGAGGGGGATTGAATATAAAAGTAGGGAGGTCTTGCTGCGGCTGTATAGGGCACTGGTGAGGCCACAGCTGGAGTACTGTGTGCAGTTTTGGTCGCCGTAGTTACGCAAGGATATTTTGGCCTTGGAGGGAGTGCAGAGGAGGTTTACTAGGCTGATGCCGGAGTTGAGGGGGTTGAGCTATGAGGAGAGGCTGAATAAACTAGGCTTGTACTCGTTAGAGTTTAGAAGAATGAGGGGAGATCTCATTGAGACGTATAAGATGATGAATGGGAGGGATAGGATAGAGGTGGAGAGACTCTTCCCGCTCAGAAAGGACCGTAGGACTAGGGGGCACAGCCTCAAGATAAAGGGGGGGCGGTTTAGAACGGAGTTGAGGAAGAACTTCTTCACTCAAAGGGTGGTGAATCTCTGGAATTCTCTGCCCATTGAAGTGGTGGAGGCTACCTCGCTAAATATTTTTAAGACACGGATTGACGGGTTTTTGATAAGAGAGGGGATTAAGGGTTATGGGGAGAGGGCGGGAATGTGGAACTGAGCCACAACAGATCAGCCATGATCTTATTGAATGGCGGGGCAGGCTCGAAGGGCTAGATGGCCTACTCCTGCTCCTATTTCTTATGTTATGATTGAGTTTCTGATGCAGATGGAGGATGAGAAAGTAGGGTCCCGAACCTGTGTCCTCTGAACAGAGGGGAGTATGATAAGATGAGAGTGGAATTGGCGAATGTAGCTTGGGGGTGCAGATTGGTTGTTAGGACGGCTGAGGAACAGTGGAGGATTTTTAAGGAGATCTTTTTTGGTATATTTCAGCAGAAATATATTCCAATGGTAAAGAAGGAATGTAGGAGAAGGGATAACCAGCCGTGGTTATCGAAGGAAATAAAGGAGAGTATTAAATGAAAAGCTGATGCGTTCAGAGCGGCTAAAAATAGTGGGTGATTAGAAGATTGGGAAAGATTTAAAAATCAACAAAGAATGATGAAGGTGATAAAGAACGGAGAGATAGAGTATGAACCTAAACTAGCTCTAAATATAAAAAATGACAGTAAAAGTTTCTACAAATATATAAAGAGGAGGAGACTGGCTAGAGTGAACATTGGACTCTTGGAAGATGAGAGGGGGGGATTTAGCAGTGGGCGATGAGGAAATGGCTGAGGCTTTAACTAAGTTTTTTGCCTCGGTCTTCACGGAGGAGGACACGAATAGTTTGCCGGATATTAAAGATAGAAGTATGGTAGGAGATGAGGGCCTTAATGCGATAACTGTCACTAGAGAGGTAGTGCTCGATAGACTAATGGGACTGAAGGCAGACAAGTCCCAGGACCGGATGGAATGCATCCCAAGGTGCTGAAAGAAATGGCAGAGGTGATAGCGGATGCCTTAGTAATTATTTATCAAAATTTGCTGGACTCCGGGGAAGTGCTGGAAGATTGGAAAACGGCTAATGTTACACCGCTGTTTAATAAAGGTAGCTGACAAAAGGCAGGGAATTATAGGCCGGTTAGTGTAACGTCTGTAGTTGGAAAAATGCTAGAATCTGTCATCAAAGAAGAAATAGTGAGGCACCTAGAAAAGAATGGTTTGATCGAGCAGACGCAGCACGGATTTGTTAAGGGGAAGTCATGTTTAACGAATTTATTGAATTTCTGTGAGGATGTGACTAGTGCGGTAGACATAGGGGAACCGGTGGATGTGTTTTTAGATCTCCAAAAGGTGTTTGATAAGGTGCCTCTCAAAAGGTTGCTGCAGAAGGTTAGGGCGCATGGAGGGGGGGGTAAGGTGTTAGCGTGGATAGAGGATTGGCTGTCTAATAGGAAGCAGAGAGTTGGAATCAGTGGGTGCTATTCTGGTTGGCAGTTGGTGACCAGTGGAATGCCGAAGGGATCTGCTGGGGCCTCAACTGTTTACCATTTACATCGATGATCTGGAGGAGGGGGCTGAGTGTAGGGTGACAAAATTTGCCGATGACACGAAGATGAGTGGAAAAGCAAATTGCATGGAGGGTGTGGAAAGTCTGCAGAGAGATCGGGATAGGCTGAGCGAGTGGGCGAGGACCTGGCAGATGGAGTATAATGTTAGCAAGTGCGAGGTTATCCACTTTGGCAGAAATAATAGTAGGAGGGATTATTATTTAAAAGGCGAAAAGCTGCAGCATGCTACGGTGCAGAGGGACCTGGGGGTCCTTGTGCACGAATCGCAAAAACCCAGTCTGCAGGTGCAGCAGGTGATTAGAAGGCGAATGGCATGTTGGCCTTTATAGCGAGGGGGATAGAATATAAAAGCAGGGAGGTCTTGCTGCAACTGTATAGGGTACCGGTGAGGCCGCAGCTGGAGTACTGTGTGCAGTATTGGTCGCCGCATTGCGGAAGGATATATTGGCCTTGGAGGGAGTGCAGAGAAGGTTCACTAGGCTGATACCGGAGATGAGGGGGCTGGCCTATGAAGAGAGACTGAATAGACTGGGTCTGTACTCGGAGTTTAGAAGGCTGAGGGGGGATCTTATAGAGATGTATAAGATAATGAAGGAGACAGATAGGGTAGAGGTCGAGAGATTCTTCCTGCTTAGAAAGGATAGCAGGACTAGAGGGCACAGCCTCAAGATAAGGGCGGGAGGGCGGTTTAGAACGGAGTTGAGGAGGAACTTCTTCACTCAAAGGGTGGTGAATCTCTGGAATTCTCTGCCCGTTGAAGTGGTGGAGGCTACCTCGCTGAATATATTTAAGTCACGGGTAGATCGGTTTCTGATAGACAGGGTAATTAAGGGTTATGGGGAGAAAGCGGGAAAGTGGAGCCATGATCGTATTGAATGGCGGGGCAGGCTCGAAGGGCTAGATGGCCTACTCCTCCTATTTCTTATGTTCTTATGAAGGGCTAGATGGTCTACTCCTGCTCCTGTTTCTTATGTTCTTCCACCTCCGCTTGATACCGAGAGGCTTTGGAAACCAAATTAACCCCTCTAGATCTTTCATGATACCTCACCTGCAAAGAGCGAGGTTAGATTGCTTATCTGAGATACAGTCATTGTGGTATACAGCACAGAAATAAACCCCCTTCAGCCCATCATATCTGTGCCTGTCAAAGACAAATCATCCAACGATTCTAGTCCCATTTTCCAACACTTGGCCAATAGCCTTGTATGCCTTGGCATCACAAGTGCACATCTAAATACTTATGAATTGTTATCAGGCTCTCTGCCTATGGTGTTTAAATTTTAACTGTTCCAAAATTAACTTGTTTCTTGTGGTCTTGTTCTGGAATTCTGGGTTAGTATGATGAATATTGTCAATTCATTGAAGCAATTGTATCAATTTCTTGAAACTTTGCTTGGTGCTTGATCATTTTGATTCATCCCAGTAGGTATGTATAAAGAGGGCTTCGCTTTGAAGATTGGTGAACGGCGCAAAATGTGAAGATTGCAGTCCTGCACAGGATTTGGTCAGAGTTGTGCAAAAGTGCTTACAGTGCAGGTAGCAGGGTGCATCTATTGCAATGTGGGCACTTCCTGAGTTACCTTGGCAGATGTATTTAACTGCAATTAGCTGAGCCTCATAACCCTATACTAATACAGCGCTACTCTGTCAATTGCTTTAGAAGTTGTCCATGCAGTTTGCTAATGTACCCCTTGTGTTAAGGTGCATCTAGTGCAGTTAGTGATGTAGCATAGAATCTACTGCCCTAAGTGCTCCTTCTGGCACAGGATGTAAACTAAACTTTTTGACAACGTAACACTGCGTGTGATTTATTCTGTTTGTATCTTAATTTGTAAATTATTTGGAAATGTTGGTTTGAAATGCATGGTTGTGATTCTGCGGTTCATTGAATTATGAGGATGTGATGTCACTGGCAGTTTTTGGGCTTGCAACCTAATGGTTCCTGAAAACTGTCTTAAGTTGAAGCGTTGCAATTCAAAAATGGTTTTTCCAATAAAAAAAACCATGTTATAAATGGGCAATTGGTTTCTGAGCTAAGGCCCGATGCCCTGTTTTTATCCAAATAACCCCACATTTTGTAGTCCATCAACAACTTCTTTTGCACTAGATTTATACTTTTCTGGCTTAATTATGGGCAAAGAAACTTTTTCTTTTGAAGTTTGGAAAATAGGCACCAACACCGCAAAAGATGTGTGAGAATAGCAACTGAATGTTGATGTGCACCTATGAACACCACTAGTGTGGCCTTGTAAAGTCAAAGCTGATGCAGAAAAGTTGCAACAGTGTCAATTTATAAATGTTTTAAGCGTCGTTTGTCGTAATTCAAACATCACAAAGTCAAGGGCTGCCTGCAATGTGTAAATTGTATTTCGAAGGTACTAGTCCCAATAGTCGAAGGTATTCTGAATTGTATAGATATAACTGTGCGTGAACGTTTTGGGATCCCTGCTTCGTATTAATCCATCTGCAGTGTAGATTTGGCATAAACACCATATGTTGCACCAAGATAAGTCGCAATGGAAATGTGTGGCTTTGTGTATCTACCCTGTACTAAATGTTCAGATCAGATGAGAGATCAGTTAGAAAACATTTGAAATTCCCAAAGTATTTTTCTTTGGAGAAGGGAAGTCATGTTAAAACATTGCTGAACATTACAACCTCTTGTAGTCAAAGATACAGAAGGTGGTCAGGATAAGTTGTTTAGGAAACTTAAATCAAATATGCCAACTCTGATTTAAAGATTAACTATGTACACGTGTCTCGATATGCTTAGTTACTTTTCCCTCAGTGATATCCCTGCAATTTTCTGCCAGGTTTGCAGATTTTTATTACAGGATGAAGTGACCTGTGCAATATATGCAAAACTAGTCAGGACCTATGCTGTTGCTTGATGCTTACCTTTGATTTAAAGTTCATTACTGTCACAAGTAGGCTTACAGTAAAACTGCAGTGAGGTTATTGTGGAAGTCCCCTCGTCGCCACATTTTGGCGTCTGTTCAGGTCACTGAGGGAGAATTTAGCATGGGCTGTTCAGAGTGGGAGGGAACCAGACTGCTCTCGCTTTCTATCCGGTGAGCAATCTTCAGGTGACTTTTTTAATATTTTATAGATATGTCTACCGGGTATTTCTAGATGTCCATGCAGTACCAAAGTGCTCATAGTGCAGATAGTAGTAAATAAAATCTACTGTAATATGAGCACTTAGAGTCATGCTTGAGAAATCACCATAAAAAGCCACCATAAATGGTGGTGAGATTAAAATCTTCATGAATTATTGTTTACAGTTAGTTTTGCAGGTTTGCATCCAGTTGACATGTATTGATGCTGTGCAAATCCATGCAAAACTGACAGTAGCAGTGCTTTCTGGAGAATTGAATGGATAAAATTAGCGATCAGTGGTACTTATAATGTGTTTGAGCAGAGCAGGCTAATTTCTGCACGGGTGGGGATTTGTTGCATTACTGGATATTGTATTAACAGTATTGCACTTGTCCCGGCCTGTGGAGGAAAAATAGACTTGACGGCAAATGGACTGATTATGTCAAATCCACTAAAGAATTCCTGTTTGCGACATCTTGTCTTTTGTCGTCTTGCTGTTGTCGGGTGGATCACCGTGCAATTTTGATAAATTTTCTTTTGTAAAATTGCACGGTATCCATCTGTAATCTGCAAGACATTTTGCATGATAGAACTAAGTATTTAATGGTTTGAAATTGAGTAAACTGATGTTGGCAGATTGTCTGTGTCTTTATTGTGACATTTAAAATAAAAAGTTGACCGTCTTTTTGCACTCAAGATGACGATTGAAAATCATTGTGACAGTATCGGTGTGCAAATTCATTTTGTACTTGGAAAGGAAATGTTTATTGATTAAATAGCCTACAGGTTATGGTATTAGCCTACTGAGTTAGTGGTTAGCACTGCTGCCTCACAGTGCTAGGGACCTGGGTTCAATTCTGGCTTTGGGTGACTGTGTGGAGCTTGCATGTTGTCCCTGTGTCTGCATGGGTTTCCTCCCACATTCCAAAGATGTGCAGGTTAGGATGCTTGGACATGCAAAATTGTCCCTTTTGTGTCAGGGTCAATGGTGGGTTATGGGGGATAGGGCCTCAGTAGGATTGTTGTTGGTGCAAGCTCAGTGGGCAGAATGGCCTCGTGCACTGTGAGGTTTCAATGATATTCTAAACGTAAGTTCTTAAGAGCAGGAATAGGCCATTTGGCTCATTAATCCTTCTACTGATCGACAGAACAGTCTGAGTGTTTGAGGACTCTGGGTCTATGCTGGTAGAATTTACAAGGATGAGGGGGGATCTCATTGAAAATTACAGACTACTGAAAGGCCGAGATAAAGTGGACATGGGGAACGTGTCTCCATTAATAGGAGAGACTAGGATCCAGGGACACAGCCTCAGAACAAAGGGATGATCCTTTAGAACAGAGATGAGGGAGAATACCTTCAGCCAGAGGGTGGTGAAACTATCAAACTTATTGCCGCAGATGGCTGTGGAGGCCAGATCATTGAGTGTATTTAAGAAAGAAGAAAAGGTAGGAGAATGGGGTTGAGAAACTTATCAGCCATAATTGAATGGTAGAGCAGACTTGATGGGCCAAATGGCCTGATTCTGCTCCAATATCTTAGTCTTATGGTTAGATTGTGCTAATTTAATTATTGCTTTAAATAATTGACTCCTCTTGTCAATAAAATAATCACGTGAAACTCAGCTTTTAATATAGAACCATAGAAAAATTATGGTGCAGGAAGAAGCTATTCAGCCCATCATGTTGGCATCGGCCAAAAAAGGGAAAGTAAATTAGCTGCTCATTTTAATCCCACTTGTCAGCATCTTGCCTGTAGCCTTGCAGGTTACAGCATTTCAGATGGAGATCATGGTACCTTTCTTAAATGAGTTGAGCATTAACTTAGGCAGTGGATTCCAGACACCCACCACCCTTTGGGTGAAGATGGTTTTCCTCATGTTGCCTCTGAAGCTTCTACTCATCACCTTAAATTTATGCCCCGTGGTAATTGACCCCTCAGCTCAAGGAAACAATCATTCCTGTCTAAACCCTTGAATTTTGTGCAACTGTTAGGTCACCCTTAGGCTCCATGATCCTAAGGAAAACAACCCTGGCCAATGCAATATCCCCTCATAACTAATTTTCAAGCACTGGCAATACTTTTGTAAAGCTCCCCTTTACCCTCTGCAGACCAATTATGTATTTCTTGTAATGTAACCAGAACTATACACAACTCCAGCTGTGGCCTAAGAGGCCTGGATGGGTCAAGAGTTTGTAAGGACCATCTAGGAGGACTTCTTGAAACAGTATGTAGATAGTCCAACTAGGAAAGGGGACGAACTGGATCTGGAATGAGCCCAGCCAGGTGGTCGAGGTTTTAATAGGGGAGCAGTTCAGTAACAGTGACCACAATTCAGTAAGCATTGAGGTACTGATGGATAAAGACGCATGTAGTCCTCTAGTGAAGGTGCTAAATTGGGGGAAGGCTAATTCCAACAATATTAGGAACTGCAGAATATAGACTGGGGGGCAGATGTTTGGGGGCAAATCAACAGCTGGCATGTGGGAAGCTTTCAAGTACAAGTTGATAGGGATTCAGGACTGGCACATTCCTGTAAGGATGAAGGATAAGTATGGCAAGTTTTGGGAACATTGGATAATGTGAGATATTGTGAGCCTTGTCAAAGAGAAAAAGGAAGCATTTATTAAGGCTGGGAACACACGAAGCAAGTGTGGCATACAGGGGGAAATAAAAAGAAACTTAAGGATTAAAGAGGGCTAAAAGGATCATGAAAACTAATTGGCCAGCAGGATTAAGAAATTCTCAAGGCTTTCTATACATAAAGAGTAAGAGGGTAGCCAGGGAGAGGGTTAGAAAATAGACAATAGAAAAATTACAGCACAAACAAGCCCTTTGGCCCACGAGTTGTGCCGATCATATCTCTACCTACTAGGCTTACCTGTAACCCTCATTCCTGTTAAATCCCATGTACTCATCTGGGAGTCTCTTAAAAGACGCTAACGAATTTGCCGCTTCCACCACCACCGGCAGCCAATTCCACTCGCTCACCACCCTTTGAGTGAAAAACTTACCCCCGCCATCTCCTCTACCTACTCCCCAGCACCTTAAACCTGTGTCCTCTCGTAGTGACCATTTTAGCCCTGGGAAATAGCCTCTGAGAATCCACCCGATCTATACCTCTCAACATTTTATAAACCTCTATCAGGTCACCTCTCACCCTTCATCTCTCCAGGGAGAAAAGACTGAGTTCCCTCAACCTATCCTCAAGGCATGCCACCCAATCCAGGTAACATCCTTGTAAATCTCCTTTGCACCCTTTCAATGGCTTCCACATCTTTCTTGTAATGAGGCGACCAGAACTGCGCACAGTACTCCAAGTGGGATCTGACTAGAGTCCTATAAAGCTAGTGGTTTATAAGACCCTAGTTGGTTCACCCGAGGACGGGGGAGGAAATTTGTGTAGAGCCAGAGGAAATGGGTGAGGTATTAAATGAGTACTTTGCGACAATATTCACCAAAGAGAAGGGCTTGGTGATTGATGAGTCGGGGATAGGATGTGTAGATAGTTTTGGTCATGTTGAGATCAAAAAGGTGGTATTGGGGCTCTTGAGAAACATTAAGGCAAACAAGTCCCCAGAGTCTGATGGGATATACCCCAAAATACTGAGAGGCACAAGGGAGGAAATTGCTGGGGCTTTGAGAGAAATCTTTGCATCCTCACTGGCTACAGGGGAGGTACAGTAAGAAGTCTCACAACACTGGGTTAAAGTATTTGGTAGCACAAGCCACAAGCTTTCAGAGTACTGCCTCTTCATCAGGTAAGTGGGAGTTCTGTTCACAAACAGGGCATATAAAGTCACAAACTCAGTTTATAAAATAATGGTTGGAATGCGAGTCTTTACAGGTAATCAGGTCTTAAAGGTACAGACAATATGAGTGGAGAGGGTTAAGCACCAGTTAAAGAAATGTGTATTGTCTCCAGCCAGGACAGTTGGTGAGATTTTGCAAGCCCAGGCAAGTTGTGGGGGTTACTAATAGTGTGACACGAACCCAAGATCCCAGTTGAAGCTGTCCTTGTGTGTGGAACTTGGCTATCAGTTCCTGCTCGGTGACACTGCGCTGTTGTATGCCGTGAAGGCCGCCATGGAGAACGCTTACATGAAGATCAGAGGCAGAGTGCCTGTGACCGCGAAGTGTTCCCCAAAAGGAAGAGAACACTCTTGCCTGGTGATTGTTGAATGGTGTTCATTCATCTGTTGTCATAGCGTCTGCATGGTCTCCCCCTTGTACCATGTCTTGGGACATCCTTTCCTGCAGTGTACCGGGTAGACGACACTGGCTGAGTTGCAGGTGTATGTACCGTGTGCCTGGTGGATGGTGTTCTCACATGAGATGATAGCATCTGTGTCTGATCTGGCATGTCTTGCAGAGGTTGCTGTGGCAGGGTTGCAAGGTCACTGTTCTCCTAAAGGCTGCGGTCGATGGTCTGTTTGAAGTTGGGTGGTTGTTTGAAGGCAAGAAGTTGGGGTGAAGGGATGGCCTTGGTGAGATGTTCGTCTTCAATGACGTGTTGAAGGCTCTGAAGAAAATGTTTTAGCTTCTCCGCTCGGGGGAAGTACTTGTCGACAAAGGGTACTCTGTCATGTCCCAGGTTTGTCGTCTTGTAAAGAATTACATTCCAACCACTATTTTGTAAATTGAGTTTGTCTTTATATGCCCTGTTTGTGAATAGAACTTCCACTTACCTGATGAAGGGGCAGTGCTCCAAAAGCTAGAGGCTTGTGCTACCAAATAAACTTGTTGGACTTCAACCTAGTGTTGTGAGACTTCTTTATTGTGTTTACCCCAGTCCAACACTGGCATCTCCACTACAGGGGAGGTCCCAGAGGATTGGAGAATAGCCAGTGTTATTGCTTTGCTTAAGAAGGGAAGCAAGGACTTTCCAGGTAATTACAGGCCGATGAGCCTTGCCTGAGTGGTAGGGAAATCATTGGAGAGGATTCTTCAAATCATGTTTTACACTCACTCGGAAATAAGTGGATGTATTAGCAAGAGGCAACATGGTTTTGTGAAGGGGAGGTCATGTTTCATTAACTTGATCGAGTTTTTTGAGGAAGTGACGAATGTGATCAGGCACTGGCTGTTTACAGGAACTTCAGTAAGGCATTTGAGAAGGTGTTTCATGATATCAAGATGCTGGCATTGGACTGGGGTGGGCACAGTAAGAAGTCTCATAACACCAGGTTAAAGTCTAACAGGTTTATTTGAAATCACGCGCTTTCAGAGCACTGTTCTTTCCTCGGGTGAGTGGAGGGTTGGGTTTGTGGTGCTCCATCCATCCAGGTGACCTGGCAAGATGAATACAGAACTGACTTGGTCATAGGAGACAGGATAGCAGCGGAAGGGTGCTTTTCTGAATAGAGGGTGTGACTCGTGGCATTCATCAGGGATCAGTGCTGGAACCTTTGCTGCTTGTAATTATAGAACATAGAACACTACAGCACAAACAGGCCCTTCGGCCCACGAGTTGCGCCGATGACATCAACACCTACCAATCTATAGACCTATCTATAACCCCCAATCCCATTAAATTCCATATACTCATCCAGAAGTCTTTTAAAAGACCCCAGCGAGTTTGCCTCCACCACCACTGACGGCAGCCGATTCCATTCACTCACCACCCTCTGAGTGAAAAACTCACCCCTAACATCACTTTTGTACTTGCCTCCCCACACCTTCAATCTGTGTCCTCTCGTAGCGACCGTTTCAACCCGGGGAAATAGTCTCTGAGAATCCACCCTATCTATTCCACTCAACATTTTATAAACTTCTATCAGGACGCCTCTCAACCTTCGTCTCTCCAGGGAAGAGAGTCCCAGCTCCCTCAACCTAACTTCATAAGGCATGCCTCCCAGTCCAGGCAACATCCTTGTAAATCTCCTCTGTACCCTTTCAATAGCTTCTACGTTCTTCCTATAGTGAGGCGACCAGAACTGCGCACAGTACTCCAAATGAGGCCTGACAAGGGTCTTATAAAGTTGCAGCATTACCTCTCGATTCCTACACTCAATCCCTCGATTAATGAAGGCCAGTACACCATACGCCTTCTTGACCACATCCTCCACTTCCTCATCTAGGTCATTTATGAAAATGACAAATAGCAAGGGTCCTAGAACAGATCCCTGGGGCACTCCACTGGTGACTGACCTCCATGCCGAAAAAGACCCATAATATATAAATAATTTGGAGAAAAATGTTTTAGTCACAACTAAGGCTTACATTAACATTGCAATGAAATTACTGTGAAATGCTCCTAGTTGCCACATTCCAGCACCTGTGCAGATCAATGCACCAAACCAGCACCTCTTTCAGACTGGGAGGAAACATGGGGAAGAACGTGCAAACTCCACACACAGTGACCCAAGTCAGGAATCGAACCCGGGTCCCTGGCACTGGCAGGCTGCAGTGCTAACCATTATGCCATCCCACAAGTTCGATTAGTAAGCTTGCGGATGATAATGAAAATCGGGCAGGGGACTGAGTTTAAAAATAGGGAAGTCATGTTGCAGCTTTGTAGAACTTTAAGCTGCACTTGGAATGTAGTGTTCAGTTCTGATCACCATGTTACCAGAAGGATGTGGAGGCTTTGGAGAGGGTACAGAAAAGATTTGCTGGATGTTATCTGGTATGGAGGGCATTAGCTATGAGGAGAGGTTGGAGAAACTTGGTTTGTTCTGACTGGAACAATGGAGGTTGAGGGGCAACCTGATGGAAATCTACAAGTTTGAGGGGCATGGACAGAGTGGATAGTCAGAAGCTTTTTCCCAGGGTGGAAGATTCAATTATTAGTAGGCATAAGTTTAAGATGTGAGGGGCAAAGTTTAAAGGAGATATATGAGGCAGATGTTTTACACGGGGGTGGTGCCTGGAACTCGCTGCTGGGGAGTTAGTGGAAGCAGATACAATTGTGACTTTTCAGAGGTGTTTGGACAAATACATGAAAACGATGGGAATAGAGTGGGATCCAAAGCAGTAGGGAGACAAGAGAAGCTTGAGGACAGCACAGTAAAGGCAATGTCAGTAATCCTAGTACTGGACAGATCAGGCAAAAGCAAGACAGAGCAAGAGAAGTCCAGATTAAACTGCATTTATTTCAATGCAAGAGACCTGACAGGCAAGGCAGATGAACTCAGCGCATGGATGGGTACATGGGACTTGGATATTATCACAATTTCTGAAACAAAGAAAATTACAGCACAGGAACAGGCCCACTGGCCCTCCAAGCTTGCACCGACCATGCTGCCTGACTGAACTAAAATCCCTACCCTTCCGGGGACCATATCCCTCTATTCCTATCTCATTTGTGTACTTGTCAAGACGCCCCTTAAAAGTCACCACCATATCTGCTTCCACTTCCTCCCCCGGCAACAAGTTCCCGGCACCCACTGCTCTGTTTAAAACAAAAAAAATCTGCCCTGTGCGTATCTTTTAAATCTTGCCCCTCGCACCTTAAACCTATGCCTCTAGTAATTGACTCTTCCACCCTGGGAAAAAGTTTCTGAGTATCAACTGTGTCCATGACTTTAATTTTGTAAAATTCTATCAGGTCTCTCCTCAACCTCCGCTCCAGTGAGAACAAACCAAGTTTCTCCAATCTCTCATAGCTAATGCCCTCCATACCAGGCAACATCCTGGTAAATTTTTTCTGCACCCCCTTCAAAGTCTCCACATCCTGATAGTGTGGCGACTGGAATTGAACACTATATTCCAAGTGTGTCCTAACTAACGTTCTATAAAGTGACAACATGACTTGCCGATTTTTAAACTCGATACACTGGCCGATGAAGGCAAGCATGCCGTATGCCTTCTTGATTACCTTCTCCACCTGCATTGCCACTTTCAGTGACCTGTGTACCTGTACACCCAGATCCCTTTGCCTATCAATACTCTTAAGGGTTCTGCCATTTACTGCGTATTTCCTATCTGTATTAACCTTCTAAAATGCATTACCTCATTTGTCTGGATTAAACTCCCATCTGTCATTTCTGCCCAAGTCTCCAACTGATCTATATCCTGCCGTATCCTCTGATGGTCCTCATCGCTATCTGCAAATCCACCAACCTTCGTGTCATCTGCAAACTTAATCAATCCAGTTACATTTTCCTCCATTTATATGTATTACAAACAGCAAAGGTCCCAGCACCACTGTCACAGCCCTCCACTCAGAAACGCATCCTTCCACTGCTATCCTCTGTTTGCTTTGACAGAGCCAGTTTTGTATCCACCTTGCCAGCTCACCGCTGATCACGTGCAACTTCACCTTCTGTACCAGTCTGCCATGAGACACCTTGTTAAAGGCCTTAATGAAGTCCATGTAGACAATGTCCACTGCTTTACCCTCATCAATCATCTTCGTCACTTCCTCGAAAAACTCGATCAAATTCGTGAGACACAACCTCCCCTTCACAAAACCATGTCGCCTCTCACTAATACGTCCACTTATTTCCAAGTGAGAATTTCTAAGTCTCGAAGAAACCTCTCCAATAATTTCCCTACCATTGATGTAAGGCTCACTGGCCTGGATTATTCTTGCTACCCTTCTTAAACAAAGGAACAACATTGGCTATTCCCCAATCCTCTGGGACCTCTCCTGTCCTCAGACAGAACATATAAAGCACAGACAGTTTAGAGATTACTGATTAGAATGCGAATCCTTACACCTAACCTGCTGTTCAAGACCTGAAGTGGCTGATAATGTGAGTGGAAGGAGCACTGATCACAGTTTAAAGAGATGTGTATTGTCTCCAGACAGTACAGCAAGTGAGGTTTTGCAAACCCAGGCAAGTCACGGGGGTTACAGATAGTGCGACGTGAACCCAAGATCCCTGTTGAGACCGTCCTCATGTGTGCGGAACTTGGCTATCAGTCTCTGTTCAGCGACTCTGCGCTGTCGTGTGTCATGAAGGCCGCCTTGGAGAATGCTTACCCGAAGGTCAGAGGCTGTTGGCGAACACTTCAGTGGTCACGGGCATTCAATACACAATACACATCTCTTTAAACTGTGATCAGTGCTCCTTCCACTCACATTATCAGCCACTTCAGGTCTTGAACAGCAGGTTAGGTGTAAGGATTTGCATTCTAATCAGTAATCTCTAAACTGTCTGTGCTTTATATGCTCTGTCTGAGGCCAGAACTCTCCATTCACCTGACGAAGGGGCTAACCCCGAAAGCTTGTGAGTATATTATCAAATAAATAGGTTGGACTAAAACCTGGTGTTGTCAGACTTTTTACTGTGTTTACGCTAGTCCAACGCCGGCATACCCACATCATGACCTCTCCTGTTGCCAGTGAGGAGACAAAGATTTTTCTCGAGGCCCCAGCAATTTCCTCCCTTGCCTCAGTATTTTGGGGTATATCCCATCAGGCCCTGGAGACGTGTCTTAATGTTTTTCAAGAACCCAATAGCACCACCTTTTTGATCTCAACATGACTCAAACTATCTACACATCCTTTCACAGACTCATCGTCCACAAATCCTTCTCTTTGGTGAATACTGACGTGAAGGACTCATTTAATACTTCGCTCATTTCCTTTGGCTCCACACAGATTCCCTCTCGTCCTTGAGTGGGCCAACTCTCTCTCTATCTACCCTCTTGCTCTTTATATATGTATAAAAAGCCTTGGGATTTTTCTTTTAATCCTGCTGACCAATGCTCTTTCATGACCCCTTTTAGCCCTTACTCTTTGTTTAAATTTCTTTCTACTTTCTTTATACTCCATGCTCGCTTCATGTGTTCCCAGCCCCCTAGCTTTGACAAATGCTTCCTTTTTCTCTTTGACTAGGCTCACAATATCTCTTGTTACTCAAGGTTTCCAAAACTTGCCATGCTTATCCTTCATCCTTACAGGACTGCCGGTCCTGAATCCCTATCAACTTAAACTTGAAAGCCTCCCACATGCCAGATGCTGATTTGCCCTCAAACATCTGCCCCCAATCTACATTCTTCAGTTCCTGCCTAATATTGTTGTAATTAGCCTTCTCCCAATTTAACACCTTAACTTGAGGACTTAACTTTATCCATCAGTACCTTAAAACTTACTGAATTGTGGTCACTGTTCCCGAACTGCTCTCCTACTGAAATATCAACCATCTGGCTGGGCTCATTCCCCAATACCAGGTCCGGTATGGCCCCTTCCCCAGTTGGACGATCTATGAACTGTTTTGGGAAGCTCTCCTGGATGTTCCTTATGTGAGAAACGGTCAGATACTCACTTTATGATTCCCCCCCTTGAATCAAATACACGGATGAGTTCAGCTAACTGTCGGTTTATTCGATCTTGCAAGAAAGGGTGCCGTCCCGTGGGTACACACACCTTGCTTTACACAATCTTAGTTTATATACATTTTTCCTAGATAACAATAGGACAGCCCTCCTTTCTTTATTGGGTACCACTCCTTAATCTCTTTACTGAGTGATCTCCTCCCTTGTTGACATCCCATTAACTCTAATCCAATCACCCCTTTTAAGGCTTAAATCGTTTTACCTCTCATCAATTCAGCTAACTCTTTTTCATTGTCCTGTAAATTGCTTACCCATTTATTTTATATGGTGTAAATCTCTTTTAGGCTATGCTGAAGACCCCGAGCGCCTGCCAGTCTCATGTTTTTATTTTCTTCTTTTTCTGCGTGTTTCATCATCTGCTGGTCTTAGCGTTTAACCCCTCAGGTTACACTAACGGTTCTGTCATGGTTTCCGCCCCAGATGGCTTGACTCAAAAATTACACTACCGCTACCATCCCTCACAATCCCCCCTGTTTTTCTTACGCTTTGTAATTTTTGACATTCTTCTGGTGTTCCAGGCGTTCCAGCAGGTCGAGGGCCTGTTCATCCAGAGTTTTATCGCCTAAGAGGCTTATCCTCTCTTCCGTCTCTAAATTCATATTTATCACTTTTCCATTCAGGACATCCCCCCTAGTCAGGGCTGTTTCGATTAGCCGCTGAGCCAACCCCCGAACACAAGGGATGATACAACACCCTAGGGCGGCCAATACCCCTGCCGTTACCATGAAAGAGACAAGGACGGACATTACTACTCCTTTCCATTTGCCGAACCAAGCTTCCAACCACCCAGTGAGATCTAGGTCTGTACCCGAGTTCTCAGCTAGTTCATTAGCTAGGGTCGTTAGCCCTTCGAGGGCTCGGGTAATTGACCCATCGGGAGCTGTGTTATTTGGGATAAAGGTGCAGCATTCAGTTCCTATCATGACGCATACCCCCCCTTTCTCTGCTAGAATCATGTCCAGGGCTAGCCTGTTTTCCCAGGCCATTCTGCTGGTTGCATCCAATTGTTCCGCTATCCCGCTTATCGCATTTCGGGTATAATTAACAAACCTCTGTTGATTATAATAGATATAGTTGATCCAATCTACATTCTTGTTGACAGTCACCCACCAGAACAGGGATTCAAATCCTGCTGCTATCTGGCTCCTGGCTTTGTACTCATCAGGGACCCCCCTAGGGACCCCTATGGCGTCCAAATATATTCGTTCATCAAAAGAACCCGGGAGGCTCCTTTTCCCTCGTTCTTTTCCACGGGGTCCCTGATGTTCGAATGCCAGGGTAAAGGGTACGGCCAATTGGATAAGTGCACAAGTGCCCTTCCATTTCTGAGGTAAAATGGGTCTCAAAGTCCTCCCTCCACAGTACCACCATAGATCAGCTCTAGGTACCTGGATTTGGGAGTAGTTTCCTCCCTCGGTGGTGTCGCTGACTTCCTTAACTGTTCCACACCTATCGAAGCTTCCCACTTCCCTGTCCAATCCATCCCCAGTCCGGGTGATACAGGTGTGATGTATCCCCGTTACTCCGGAAAAAGGGGGGGGTTGAGACGCCCTGTTCAGTTTGATTGGGGGAAATGTCAGGCTCAAGGAGCGACAAGTGGGGTCTCCCCAAGCCTCTCTGTTTTGATACAGTTTCACCATACACTCCATTTCAGCTGGTTCTTTATCCCATCCCAGCGGGAATGGGACCACCTGGGGAGTTGGCCGGCTACTGGTGCACGCATAACAGTTACCTTTTCCGACACTTTGTACTGTATATTTGACCCATTCTATCCAGGTGTTCGCTTCCCTGAATCCCGTTTCTATTTCAATGGTCTCTCTTAAATCCTTTACCTCCACTACCCTGACTTCTCCCGAGACTCCCCGGCTAGGGGCGGAGGAGTTCCTGGTTTCGGCATTTTTGACTGTAACCCGCACACAACACAGGGCCGCCCCCACCCTCCCTGTGTGTTCCTTGATCTTGACCCCAAAAACTTGTCCGTCGAGGCCCTCTGTCCCACCGTCGTCTGACTTTTTTATGGTGAGGTAGAGGGGGTTACATTGGTTTAGCTTACAGTCTCTGGGAAAGATCTTCCGTGGAACCAGTGATACTTTCTCGCGAATCCTTAACTTAACGTCTTCATTTAACCCCCCTACTTGACAAGATTCTACTTTCCCCTGTTCATTTTTAGTACACTTTGGGTTCTTATCGAAGACAAGTAATTCTATTTCCCTCCCCTGGTATCTCTTCTGCCCCGTAAGGTCGTCTTTGCAGGGTACCATTCGACAGAGGTCGATCTCAATTACCTGTGCCTGGGGTGATTGGATTATAGTAAGGGAGTACACTTGGGCCGCCTGCCCAGCACCTATGCCCCCATAGAGTAAACATATTATTAGTAACATCCCGCTATTGCCGTATATTGCCCAAATTGACATATCAAAAATCAAGTCCAATCAGTTCTTCGCGGTGTGGTGGCCAGGAGTAGGCACTTCTTCTGCTGGTTCTGGCACCGGTCCTTTCACTCGAGTGTAATGCGTCCAGCCTTTCTCAGCCGTGCGGATAGCCGTTTCCGTGGTCAGAAGTACTAAGTAGGGACCATCCCAGATCGGTTCTAAAGTCCGGAGTTTCCAGTTCTTGATTAGGACCCAATGCCCTGGCTTGATGGTGTGTATCGCAAACTCGAGAGGTGGTGTCTGTGCCAGGAGTCCCTGTTGGCGTAAATGAGATAGAGCAGACCCCAGGACCTCAACATATTTATGCACAAATACATCGCGGGACTCGAATGTGGGGAGTTCCCCTTTTGGCCCATTAAAGGGGAGACCGAACATTATTTCGTATGGGGACACCCCCAAGTCCCGTCGTGGCTGCGTTCGTATTTGCAGCAAGGCAAGGGGAAGGCACTTGGTCCAGGGCAACCCGGTCTCTGTCCTGAGTTTTGTCAGCTGTTTTTTAATAGTCTGATTCATTCTTTCCACCTTGCCCGAGGACGGGGGATGCCAAGGGGTGTGGAAATCCCAGCTTACCCCCACTGCCCGCACTATGTTCTGTAGGACAGTGGACGTAAACTGGCTCCCCTGGTCTGAATCGATGGCCCGGGGGAGTCCGTATCGTGGGATAATTTGTTCGAGAAGGACCTTGCTAACCTGTGTCGCCGAGGCTATGGCGGTTGGGTATGCCTCAACCCACCCTGTCAAGTGGTCCACTATTACCAAAAGATATTTCAGGCGCCCTATGGGGGGGAGTTCGGTATAATCCACTTGGATATACTCGAAGGGCCTATAGGCTGGGCTTCTCCCTCCTTGCTTCGTATTCTGTCTCAGTCCTTTTTTATTTATCTTCCGACAAATTACACAATCTTTCGTGACTTGCTTAGCCACAGTGTATAAACCGGGATGTACGTACTGACGCAGAAATGCATCGCACATCGCCTGTGTCCCCCAGTGTCCTCCCCGATGGAGATGACTAATTATGTCTCTGGTCATCGGTCGGTTTAATAATTGTCGACCATCGGGTAATGTCCATTTCCCTCTTTCATCTTTCTGACCCCCAAGTGATTTTAGCTCGGCTTCTTCCTTTTCGCTAAATGCTGGTGTTTCTATTACTTCAGACACTTGGGGCACCCAGACCAAGCAGTCCACTATCTCCTCCTCCGTCCCTGCCAATTTTGCTTGTCCGTCCGCCAACTGGTTCCCCTTTGTCTCTATCCCATTGTCTCTCTGGTGTCCTTTTACATGGACCACAGCAATTTCCCGTGGCCCCAGCAGGTCTTTTAATATTTTAGTAACCAATTCCTCATGTATCAATTCTTTTCCCCTACTATTTATCATTCCCCTTTCCTTCCAAATTTTTCCAAAAGTGTGTACCACCCCGAACGCATACTTGGAGTCGGTGTAGATGGTCCCTATCAATCCCTCTAAGCCCTTGAGAGCCCGGTGTAGAGCATATAATTCACATGTCTGGGCAGACCAGACATTAGGCAGTCGCCCCCTTTCTACCAAATTCCAGCCAGCTTCACTAATGATCGCGTATCCATTATGTCTTTTTCCGTTTACCACCCGGGAGGATCCATCTATATACCATCGCTTTCCAGTGTGAAGAGGGGAGTCCCTTAGATCCTCCCTTACCTTACTCTGGAGATCTATTATGTCCGAACAGCAATGTTCGAGTCCCTCGCCTTCTTCCCCCTTCCAGAGGAATTCAGCTGGGTTCTGACAGGAATTGACCTCTATCTTAAGATCGTCCCGATCTAGCAAAATGGCCTCATACTTCAAGATTCTTGAGTCCGTCAGCCATCTTCCAGCCCTCTGATTTAAAATAGTCCTAACCTGGTGGGGGGTAATGACCGTCAAGGGTGCCCCAAATGTCAGCTTCCTACTTTCTTCCACCAATTTGGCCGTGGCAGCCACCGCCTGGACACATTCTGGCCAGCCTCGGGAAACTGGGTCCAGTATCTTTGATAAGAATGCCACTGGCTTCCTTTTTCCCCCCCAATCTTGGGTTAAAACTCCGAGGGCGGTTCCCTGTTTGGCATTTACAAAGAGTCTGAATGCCTTACTGAAATCTGGCAAGCTCAAGACTGGCGCGGTCATCAATTTCTGTTTCAGGGTCTCAATTAGTTCCTCCTCTTTCTCGTCCCACTGGATTTTGTTAGGAGCCCCCTCTACAAGTTTTAGGTACAGACCCTTGGTTAGGGGGGCATAGTCGTCTATCCATAATCGGCAATAACCTAAGAGTCCCAAAAACATTCGTAGCTCTCTCTTAGTTCCCGGGAGTCCCAGTTCAACTATTCCCCTCACCCTTTCCGGACTTATTCTCTTCTGTCCCTGGCTTATCAAGTGTCCCAGATACTTAACCTCTCTTTCTGCATATTGGAGCTTCTTCTGGCTCACCCTTAGTCCCTGTCCTGCCAAATAATTCAGAAGGGTATTTGTTCCCGCTACGACCTCCGCTTCTGTGGGTCCGGACAACAGGAGGTCATCCACATACTGTATGAGTTTTAGGGCTGGGGAAAGGATCAGTCCCTCTAATACCTGCTCTAAAATCTGACCAAACAAATTTGGCGATTCAGTGAACCCCTGGGGAAGCACTGTCCAGCGGTATTGCTGCTTCCTGCCCGTGTCAGGGTCCTCCCACTCGAAGGCGAATAAGTCTCTACTGGCCTCGTCCAACGGGCAGGCCCAGAAGGCGTCCTTTAAATCCACTACACTGAACCATTCATGTTCTGGGAGTATCCGCCCCAGTATAGTGTATGGGTTCGGCACCACCGGGTGTCGTACCTGTACAATCTTATTGATTTCCCTCAAGTCTTGGACCATTCTGTAACTGCCGTCAGACTTTCGGACTGGCAAAATGGGAGAGTTATATCTCGACATACATGGTTCCACCAGCCCATCACTTATCAGGTCTTTCATCACTTCTTTCAGGCCCTGTCTCCCTTCCCGGGAGATAGGATACTGACGTATCTTGACAGAGGGGCTCTGGGGCTTAAGATCAATTTTTACAGGCTGAATCGAGAGTCGCCCTCTGTTTCCCTTGGCCGTCCATACTCTAGAGTCTATACCCGTGAGTCGGTCCTCGCTAAGGTATGACATAGTTACCACCAGGTCTTCGTCGTCCCCTACATTTATTCGGAGCCCGAAGCGGATTATCAGGTCCCGCCCCAACAGACCATAGGGGAGATGAGGGAGGTGGAGGAGCTCTGCTAAAAGCTCCTCTTCCTCCCATTGTAGTACCTGTGGTTCAAATAGTTTCGCCCTAAATACCCCTCCCTTTACTCCTGATATGTTCAACATTTTAGTTTGGTAATTGGCTCCTGTAGGATAGATTGGGATTGAGGATCTGCCTGCCCCCGTGTCGACTAAAAATGTAACATCCTCCTTTTGTGGACCCACCTTTAAATTTACCAGGGGTTCGTGGTAGGTCCTTTTTCCGATTCTCCCCTGACCCCTCTAATCAACCTCACATTCCATTTCATAAATCCATTCTCGTTCCTTCTTAAATTCAGGACACTCTCTTTTGAAGTGTCCCGGTTTCCCACACTGGTAACACCCGGCCGCCCGGGGCCGGTCACCACCGTAAAATTCTCCTCGTCCTCTACCTCGGCCCCTCCTGGCCCCCCTTTCCTTCCAACCTCCCCTTGACCTTCCTCTACCTACTGTATATCCTTCATCCGTTATCCCGGTGGACTTACATACTTCCCTAACAGCTGCCACCATCATCTTTGCCTTCTGCTTTTCCTTTACAACCTCTCTCTGAACAAAGACCTTCTGCGCTTCCCGCAATAATTCCGCCATGTCCTTCCCACTCCAATCCTCAATCTTTTGTAGTTTTCTCTGGATATCTGGCCAGGATTTCGTTACAAAATTAATTTTTAGCATTCCCTTTCCAATTTCATCATCAGGATCGATTCCTGAATATTTGCGGACAGACTCCCTCAGTCTGTCTAAGAACATGCTGGGTGATTCATCTTTTCCTTGCCTAATATCAAATGCTTTTGCCACATTCTGCTGCTTGGGGACACATGTCTGGATCCCCCGAATTATAAGATTCCGGAGATCCGACATGTTTGTCCGCCCTTCCTGGGTATTATGATTCCAATTTGGATCCTCAAGAGGGTATTTTTGATCTCCCCTGAGTTGTTCTTGCTGTTGGTGATCCCTATCCCAAATTTCCATGGCCCTATTTCGGATCATAACTCCTTCATCGTAGTTGAATAATATGCTCATTATGGCCCGGAGTTCCCCCCAAGTATACATGCTTGGACCCAGGAATTGGTCAAGTTGTGTCGCTACCGCGACAGGGTCCTCTAGGAGAGGGGGCAACTCCTTCCTAAGTTGTCGGATGTCTGCCGAGTTAAGAGGCACCACCACGAACCCTGTCTCTCTTTGTCCGAAGGGAACCTCCCTGAGAGGGTGCATTTCCACCTCGGGCGCTGAAGCCCCATTATTCTGCTGTTGTTCCAGGGACTGTTTTATTACCAACCTCTCGGACCTCCGCAGACCCTCAACTGGGGGTCCGCCTCCTGTGCCGTTCTCAAGATTTATGAGATCATCCCCTCGGGGCCCTTGGGCCCCATTATTATTTGGTTGATATGCAGGGGGTACATTTGGTACAGGAGGGGGTGGCGGCGGGAGGTTGTCAAGAGGGTCCCATTGCCCCGGTCTGCTCTGTGGGATCATTGGATACAGGGAGACTGGCTGTGGCGATCTACTCATCGCGCCCACCCAACAGGCAGCGTACTTACTTTCCTCGGGGTTAAAGGGTTGTTTACTATTAACATATAAATTTAATATCTGACAGACCCAATCCTCATCCGATCCATATTTTGGCCACAATACAGATGGTTTCCGGATTGGTTCCTTCGTCCACACAAAACAACAATATTTTATCATAACCTTCTTTTTTAAGTCCTTAGTCTTTCGGTCCCCATCCCAATTTTCTAACTGTATCCCCAGAGGACTGTCGGGGGGTATTCCCTTTTCATCATTATTATTTCCCGGTTTCCCATCCTTACTCTTGGACGGTTTACCTCCCATGGTTAGTCTTCAGTTGTCGTCTTGGACACAAGTTAATTTATTTGTGCCCTCAGATCAAACTGTCATAACCATAAAGTCGTCAAGGAAGAAAATGACTCTCACCCTTAATCAGCCGAATTCCCGGGAGAGAAATTTCTTACCTTGATCCGTGCACGGAGTTGTCCGACTTCTTCCAAGGATGTGTATACCCCCTCACAGATTTCAGTCACAGTCCTAGCAGTCCTAGTGTATAGAAGTCATCCGTGTGATTTCCAGGGTCCAGAATTATCTCAACTGAGTGGTTTCAGATTCCCCTCCTCCCAGACCAAAACGACGTTTTTACGTGTAAATATACACTAGACGCGTCTTATTCCATCGATTTGGTCTAGTCGAGGGAAACCCCCGTTATAATTCCAGATCCCGGACGAGCCCCCAATTGTGAGAAACGGTCAGATACTCACTTTATGATTCCCCCCCTTGAATCAAATACACGGATGAGTTCAGCTAACTGTCGGTTTATTCGATCTTGCAAGAAAGGGTGCCGTCCCGTGGGTGTACACACCTTGCTTTACACAATCTTAGTTTATATACATTTTTCCTAGATAACAATAGGACAGCCCTCCTTTCTTTATTGGGTACCACTCCTTAATCTCTTTACTGAGTGATCTCCTCCCTTGTTGACATCCCATTAACTCTAATCCAATCACCCCTTTTAAGGCTTAAATCGTTTTACCTCTCATCAATTCAGCTAACTCTTTTTCATTGTCCCGTAAATTGCTTACCCATTTATTTTATATGGTGTAAATCTCTTTTAGGCTATGCTGAAGACCCCGAGCGCCTGCCAGTCTCATGTTTTTATTTTCTTCTTTTTCTGCGTGTTTCATCATCTGCTGGTCTTAGCGTTTAACCCCTCAGGTTACACTAACGGTTCTGTCATGGTTTCCGCCCCAGATGGCTTGACTCAAAAATTACACTACCGCTACCATCCCTCACACTTACAAACTCTGTCCCATCCATGACCCTAGCACGAAGTGAATCCCAGTCAATATACGGGAAATTTAAATCTCCCACCATAACAACCCTGTTACTTTTACATCTTGCCAAAATCTGCCTACATATGTTTCTCAATTCCCTGCTGGCAGTTGGGTGGCCTATTGTAAACCCTCAACATTGTGACTACACCCTTCCTATTCCTGAGCTCTTGCCATATTGCCTAGCCGTATGAGCCCTCTGAGGTGTCTTCCCAGAGTACAGCTGTGATATTCTCCTTAATCAGTAGTGCAACTCCCCCACCCCTTTTACATCGCTCTCTATCTTGCCAGACACATCTGTATCCTGGAATATTAAACTGCCAATCCTGTCTTTTCCTTAACCAAGTGTCTTGTAGTGGCAACAACATCATCGTTCCTAGTACTAATCCAAGCTCTAAGTTCATCTGCCTTACACTTCTTGCATTGAAACAAATGCACTTCAATCCACCAGATCCCCTCTGATTAGCAGTCCCACCCTGTCTGCTGTTTGAGTCTTAGTGGTCCTACTCTCTCTGGTTCCCCTTCAGCTAATTCATCTTTGCTTTTGTTCCCATCACCTACTGCCAAACTAGTTTAAATCCTCCCGTGTGACACTAGCAGACCTCTCGGCCAGAATATTTGTGTTCTTCCAGTTTAGATGCAACCCTTGTACAAGTCCCAACTGCCCTGGAAGAGACCCCCAATGGTCCAGATATCTGAAACCTTCCTTCCTACACCAGCTGTTTAGCCACGTGTTGAGCTGCACTATCTTCCTATTCCTAGCCTCACTAGCACATGGCACAGGGAGTAATCCTGAGATTGCAACCCTAGAAGTCCTGCTTTTTTTCTACTGAACTACCTAAACTGCTGCTGCAGCACCTCATCACTCTTCCTGCCTACGTCGTTAGTACCAATATGTACCACGACCTCTGGCTGTTTACCATCTCCCTTCAGAATGCTTTCTGTCCATTCAGAGACATCCTGGATCCTAGCACCAGGGAGGCAACGTACCATCCTCTTTCACATCCACAGAAATGCCTATCTGCACCCCTAAGTATAGAATCCCCTATAACTATTGCTCTAGTCCTTTGTTCCTCCCTGCTTAACAACAGAATAAGAAGTCTGTCAACACCAGGCTAACTCACCTGACAGAGGAGCAGCGAGTGCTCCGAAAGCCAGTGGCTTTTGCTACCAAATAAACTTGTTGGACTTTAACCTGGTATTGAGAGACTTCTTACTGTAACCAGACAGCCAGCCATGGTACAACTGCTCTGGCTACTGCAGCTGGTATCCCTGATAGCCCATATTCTCCTCCAGTATCCAAAATGGTATTCTTGTTAGAGAGGGGGATGACCATAGGGGATCCCTGCACTGACTGCCTGCCTGCCTCTTCTGGCGGTCACCCATCTATCTGTCTGCACCTTTGGTGTGGCCACAGCTCTAAAATTTCTGTCTATGACACTTCCTGCCTCCTTCATACTCCTAAGTGCATCCAACTGTTGCTCCAACCTATCCATGCGTTCTGCAAGGAGCTGCAATTGGGTGCACTTCCTG
This sequence comes from Carcharhinus amblyrhynchos, assembly GCF_965287045.1. Taxonomy (NCBI): domain Eukaryota; kingdom Metazoa; phylum Chordata; class Chondrichthyes; order Carcharhiniformes; family Carcharhinidae; genus Carcharhinus; species Carcharhinus amblyrhynchos. The sequence goes on from NC_137327.1 coordinate 140,282,643, forward strand.
CAGACATAGTTGTCCGAGGCGCTGGAAGCGTCACGATCTCTCACATCTCAAATGCAACACTTAACCCCACTGACTGACATTTCAAGCATCAACTAAATAATTTGAAAAAATTTATAAACTCTTACCTTCACTTTTACCTTCTTACAGTGGCCTTTTATTTGGTTTGAGGAGGGGGGAGGGAAACACGAATGTAGTGTTTCAAGCTTCCCACTCCTTGACACCAGATTTTCTACTTCCCACTCCTTGGTAAATGTTGCTGATCTGACTTCTCCCAGAATGCACCAGTGAAGTTCCTCAGCTGCTTCTACTATGTGCTCTAACTGCTGTTCATCACTGGAGGTGGTCTTCTGCTTCCCAGTTCTTGGTTAAAAACACGTCTAAGGGAGGGACAGGACTGGCAGCTCAATATTCCAGGGTACAGATGCTGTAGGAAAAATAGAACAAGTGGTAAGAGAGGAAGGGGAGTTGCACTTTTGATTAGGGAAAACATGATGGCCGTACTGAGGGGGGAATATATCCGAGGGTTCAACCACTGAGTCTAAATGTGTAGAACTGATAAATAAGGGAGCAGTCGCTTTGATCGGGTTGTACTATTGGCCCCCATATTGTTGGTGGGAAATTGAGCAACTATAAGGAGATTACAGTCCAAGAAAAATAGGGTGGTAATAGTTGGAGATTTTAATTTTCCCAACATTGTCTGGGATAGCCATAGTATTAGAGGGTTGGATGGAGAGAAATTTGTGTATTCAGGAGGAATTTCTCTTCAGTATGTGGATGACCTGACTAGAGAGGGGGCAAAACTTGACCTCTTGGGAAATAAGGAAGGACAGGTGTCAGAAGTGTTAGTGAGGCCAGTGATCATACTTCCATTGGTTTTAAGATAGCTATGAAGAATGATAAGTCTGGCCCAAAAGTTAAAATTCTAAATTGGGGCAAGGCCAATTTTGATGGTATCAGGCAGGAACTTTCAAAAGTTAATGGGGGGAGTCTGTGGGAAGGCCAAGGGATGTCTGGTAAGTGTGAGGTTTTCAGAAGTGTGTTAACCAGGGTTCAGGGTAAGCCCATTCCTCTTAGTGAAGGGCAAGGCTGGCAGAAGTCAGGAACCCTGGATGACTCAGGATATTGAGGCCCTGGCCAAGAAGAAGGAGGAGGCACGTGACCAGCATAGGCAGCTGAGATCAAGTGAACCCCTTGAAGAATATAGGGGGGGTGTAGGAGTAGAGTTGAGAGAAATCAGGAGGGCAGAAAGGGGACATGAGATTGTTTTGGCAGATAAGGCAAAGAAGATTCCGAAGAACTCCTACAAATACATAAAGGGCAAAAGAGTATCTAGGGAGAGTGTACGGCTTCTTAGATGACCTTGCTGATCCTTATGTGCGGATCCACAAGAGATGGACGAGGTCCTAACTGAATATTTCTCATCAGTATTTACTGTTGAGAAAAGCATGGATATGAGGGAACTTGGGGAAATAATAGTGATGTCTTGAGGACTGTACATAGTACAGAGAAAGAGGTGCTGGAAGTTTTATAGTGCATCAAGGTAGATAAATCCCTGGGACCTGATGACATGTATCCCAGGACATGGTGGGAGGCTGAGGAGGAAATTGCCTGGGAAGTACAGGCCAGTGAGCCTCACATCTGTGGTGGGTAAATTCTTAGAAGGTATTTTGAGAGACAGGATCTACATGCATTTAGAGATGCAGGAATTGATTAGGGACAGTCAGCATTACTTTGTGAGTGGAAAATCATGTCTCACAAATTTGATTGAGTTTTTTGAAGGGGTAACCAAGAAGGTAGATGAGGGCCGTGCAGTTGATATTGTCTACATGGACTTTAGCAAGGTCTTTTACAAGGTACAGCATGGTAGGTTGTTGCATAAGGTTAAATCTCATGGGATCCAGGGTGAGATATCTAAATGGATTCAAAATTGGCTTCTTGACAGAAACCAGAGGGTGGTTGTAGAGGGTTGTTTTTCAAACTGGAGGCCTGCGATCAGCCGTGTGCCTCAGATCTGTACTGGGTCCACTGTTGTTTGTCATTTATGTTAATGATTTGAATGAGAATATAGGAAGCATGGTTAGTAAGTTTACACCAAGATTGGTGGCATAGCGGACAGTGAAGAATGTTATCTCTGATTGCAACTGGATCCTGATCAATTGGGCCAGTGGGCTGATGAATGGCAGTTGGAGTTTAATTTAGACAAATGCGAGGTAATGCATTTTGAAGCAGGGCAGGACTTATTCAGTTAATAGGGCGTTGGGGAGAGTTACAGAACAAAAAGATCTAGGGGTACATGTTCATAGCTGTTTGAAAGTGGAATCACAGGTGGACAGACTGGTGAAGAAGACATTCAGCATGCTTGATTGCATCGGTTAGAAAATTGAATTTCGGAGTTGGGACGTCTTGTTGAAGTTGTACAAGACATTGATAAGGCCACACTTCGAATATTGTGTGCAGTTGTGGTCACCCTATTATATAAAGGATATTATTGAAGTAGAAAGAGTGCAGAAAAGATTTACTGGGATTCTACTGGGATTTGATGGTTTGAGCTATAAGGAGAGGCTGGGTAGATTGGGACTTTTTTCTCTGGAGTGTAGGAGGTTGACAGGTCGTCTTATAGAGGTCTATAAAATGAGGAGCATAGATCAGCTAGATAGTCAATTAGAGGGCATTGGTTTAAGGTGAGGAGAAGAGATACAGAAGTGTCCAGAGGGGCAATTTTTTCACACAGAAGGTGGTGAGTGTCTGGAACAAACTGCCAGAAGTAGTAGCAGAGACGGGAATAATTTTTTCTTCAGCGTTTAGATATTACACAGATGAGTATAGAGGGGTATGGGCCAAATGCGGGCAATTGAGATTAGCTTAGGGGCTTTAAAAATAAGGGTGGCATGGACAAGTTGGGCCGAAGGGCCTGTTTCAATACTGTAAACCTCTGAGGGATTTGGTCCTCGGAAGGGTCGGGGTTTAGTTGGGCAGCATGGTCAATGCAGGCTTGGAGGGCTGATGGGCTTATTCCTGTGCTATAATTTTCTTTGTTCTTAATCGGTGTTTTATACCATTTCGTGTAGCCATCTGGTTCACTAATGTCCTTTGGGAAAGGAAATACGCTCTCCTTACTTGGTCTGGCCTACGTGTGACTCCAGAGCCAAATGAATATGGTTGATTCTCAACTGTCTTTGGACAACTAGGGATGGACAGTAAATGCTAGCCAGCCAGTGATGGCCATGTCCTATGAATGAATTTTTAAAAAATTACATTCCTGCTCTTATATTCAATAATTCACCCAAGAAGGGAAAGCATTCCATATGCTTTCTTTGCCAGCTATCCTGTCACTCTTCTGTAGACATGCACTGCACAGTCTCTCACTTCCTCAACCCCTTGACGTGTTCCCACTTTAGTATTGACTTGCTGTGTTTGCCCTTCCCCAACTACTTTACCTCACATTTTTCTGAATTGAAGTCGATTTGCCACTTCTGCCCACTCAACCAAATGTCTGATATTTTTTCTGGCATAGACAGCTTTCCTCCTAACTGCCAACTAGATGGCCAATTTTGGATCCAACCTGCCATCTTCCTCTGTATCCCTTAAGATCTCATTTTTCTGACTAATCTGCCATGTGTGATCTCGTCAAATGACTTGCTGAAACCCATGTAGAAAATATCCATTGTTTACTCTCATCAATCCTCCTTATTACTTCCTCAAAAGATTCTAAGAAAGATAGAATATTTCCTTAACAAAACCATGCTGAATATGTGATCAGACCATGACTTTCTAAGTGACTGACAGTTCATCCTCTCAGAATTGTTTGTAATAATTTGCCAACCATTGAAATCAGATTGATGGGACGAGAGTTTTCTGGCCTATCGCTTGCATCCTTTTTAAACAATGGTACAATGTTTATAGGCCTTCAATTTTCGGGGACCTTGCCTTTGGTGAGAAATTGAAAATGATTCTTGGAGCATCTGCTATTTATTCCCTGTCAGCCTGAGATGCATTCCATTTGGTCCTGATGGTTTATCCACCTTTTAAGAAATGTCAGTCCCTTCAGTACTTCCTCTGTCACTATGATTATTGTATCTAATATTTCACACTAACTAGAATCTCTGAACCATCCCTCTCCTTAGTGAGAAAAGTGATGAAATACTCTTTGAGGACAGTGCCCATACCCTATAAATCAACCATTACCATTATTATGATTGCAGTTAGTGTTATTATTGGATGGGAAGGTCCCAGAATCCCTGGCTCAGAAGGCCATCATGTTTTATCTTTTAAGATTCAGGAAGAACGCTCCTGAATTAGAGGGTTATAGTTTGAGGAGAAGGGGTAAACCTTTTCGGACTGTGTTAGAACATAGAACATTACAGCACAAACAGGCCCTTTGGCCTACAAGTTGCGCCGATCATATCCATGCCTACCAGGCCGTAGAACTACCTATAACTCCCAATCCCATTAAATCCCATGTACTCATCCAGAAGTCTCTCTTAAAAGACCCCAGCGAATTCACCTTTACCACCACTGACGGCAGCCGATTCCACTCACTCACCACCCTCTGAGTGAAAAACTTATCCCTGAGTTGAGAACTTTCTTCTTTTAGAGAGTGGTGAACCTGTGGCATGCATTACAGAAAGCAGTTGAGACCAGAACATTGTGATTTCAAGAAGAAAGGGGAGTTTGCACACTCTTCCCTGTGTCTGTGTGGCTTTGCTCCGGGTGCTCTGGTTTTCTCCCATTCTCCAAAGATGTGTGGGTTAGGTTGATTGGCCAATCTAAATTAACCCTGAGTGTCAGGGATTAGTAGGATAAATATGTAGGGGTACAGGGATCGGGCCTGAGTGGGATTGGTATCAGTTCAGGCTTGTGGAGCTGAATAGCCCCTTCTGCACTGTAGGGATTCTCTAATGCTATGAAATTAGATATTGCTTTTGGGACTAAAAGGATCAAAGGATTTGGGGGGGAGGCAGGGTCATAAGAACATAAAAAATAGGAGCAGGAATAGGCCATCTCGCCCCCTCAAGCCTGCTCTGCCATTCAATAAGACCATGGCTGATCTGATAGTGGGTTCAGTTCCACTTACCCGTCCACTCCGCATAACCCTTAATTCCCTTACTGGTTAAAAATCTGTCTATCTGTGACTTAAACACATTTAATGAGGTAGCCTCTACTGCTTCATTGGGCAGAGAATTCCAAAGATTCACTACCCTCTAGCAGAAGTTGTTCCTCCTCAACACTATTCTAAATTGACTCCCCCGTATTTTGAGGCTATGCCCCAGAGCTCTTCCATTGTAAGTGGATGTCTATAAATCTCCCCTCAACCTTCTAAACTCCAATGAGTACAGGCCCAGCCTACTCAGTCTTTCCTCATAAGCTAACCCCTTCATCTCCAGAATCAATCTGGTGAGCCTTCTCTGTAACCCTTCCAAAGCTAATATCCCTTCCTTAAGGGGACCAAAATTATACACAGTACTCTAGATGTGGCCCCATCAGTAGCTTGTACAGTTGCACCACAACCTCCCTGCTTTTATAGTCCATCCTCTTGCGATAAAGGCCAACATTCCATTTGCCTTCTTGATCACCTGCAAACTGAGTTTTTGTGATTCGTGCACAAGGACCCCCAGGTCCCTCTGCACAGCAGCATGTTGTAATTTATCACCATTTAAATAATAGTTCATTTTACTATTATTCCTTCCAAAGTGGATAACCTCACACTTACCAACATTATACTTCATCTGCTAGATCCTTGCCTGCTCACTTAGCCTATCCAAATCTCTCTGCAGACTTTGTGTCCTCCATGCAATTTGCTTTCCCATTCGTCTTTGTGTCATCTGCAAACTTTGTTACCCTACACTTGGTCCCCTCCTCCAGATCGTCTATGTATGTGGTAAATAGTTGAGGCCCCCAGCACCGATCCCTGCGGCACGCCACTAGTCACCAACTGCCAACTCTCATTTATTCCAACTCTCTGCTTCCCGTCAGATAGCCAATCCTCAATCCACACTAACACTTTACCCCCAACTCCGTGTACCTTTATCTTATGTAGCAACCTTTTTGAGGCACCTTATCAAATGCCTTCTGGAAACCTAAATATACCATATCCACCGGTTCCCCTCTATCAACTGCACTCGTTATATCCTCAAAATTCCAGTAAATTAGTCACGTGACTTTCCCTTCATGAATCCATGCTGCGTCTGCTTGATTGAATCATTTTTTCCAGGTATCCTGCTATTTCTTCCTTAATAGATTCCAGCATTTTCCCAACTACAGATGTTAAGCTAACTGGCCTGTAGTTACCTGCCTTTTGTCTACCTCCTTTTTTAAACAGTGGCGTTACATTAGCTGTTTTCTAATCAGCTGGCACTTCCCCAGTGTCCAGGGAATTTTGATAAATTACAACTGATGCATTTGCTATTACTCCTGCCGTTTGTTTTAGTACCCTGGGATGCATTCCATCCGGACCTGGGGACTTGTCAACCTTTAGTCCCATTAGCCTACCCAGCACTACCTCTTTAGTAATAGTGACTGTTTTAACGTCCTCACCCCCTACAGTCCCATGACGGTCAATTATTGGTGTGCTATTTGTGTCCTCTGCTGTGAAGACCGACACAAAACTTGTTTAAGGCCTTGGCCCTTTCCTCATTTCCCATTATTAAATTCCCCTTTTCATCTTCTAAGGGACCAACATTTACTTTGGCCACTCTTTTCTGCTTTATATATTTGGAAAAACTTTTACTATCCGTTTTTATATTTTGTGCGAATTTACTTTTGTAATCTATCTTTCCTTTCTTTATTGCTTTCTTAGTAGTTCTTTGTTTTTTTTTAAAGCTCTCCCAATCTTCTAGTTCCCCACTAATTTTGGCCACTCTTATGCATTGGTTTTTAATTTGATACTCTCCTTTATTTCCTTAGTTATCCATGGCTAGTTATCCCTTTTCTTACATTCCTCCTTTTTCACTGGAATATTTTTGCTGAGTACTGAGAAAAATCTCCTTTAAAAATCCTCCACTGTTCCTCAACTGTCCCTCCAATTAGTCTGTGTTCCCAGTCTACATGAGCCAACTCAGTCCTCATCCTATTGTAATCTCCCTTGTTCAAGCCAAGGACACTGGGTCAAGACATTACACTTGATCAGCCATGATCAGAATGGAAGGCGGAGCAGACTTACAGTGCCAAATGGTCTGCTTTTTAGTTATGTTTAACTTCAGATATTTGTGACCTCATGAGCCAGCTTTGTTTGCTTTATCTGTGGCTTTAAACAGTGTCCTGCTCTTTTTCCAATTCCCTCAGTTCCTTTAACTTAAGATTTTGTGGAAACTTTTCCATTTTTCCAGATTCCTAAACTAGATGTTCTTTAAATTTACTGGTTTTCTTAACCATTACTCCATGGTATGGCTCTTTTCTGAGCAAAGCTGAGGAGTCGGCATTGCTACCTCACAATGCCAGGAACTCAGATTCGATTCTGGCCTCAGGTTGCTGACTGTGTGGAGTTTGCATGTTCTCTGTCAGTGTGGCTTTCCTTTGCGTGCTCTGGTTTCCTCCATATTCCAGAGATGTGCAGGTTAGGTTGATTGGCCATGAGAAAGCTAGCACGAGGGGGCATGGCTTTAAATTAAGGGGGGGTAGTTATAGGACGGATGTCAGGGGTAGGTTCTTTACCCAGAGGGTGGTGAGGGATTGGAATGCCCTGCCTGCTGCGGTTGTAAATGCACCTAGTTTGGGGGCGTTTAAGAGATCCGTGGATAGGTTTATGGACGAAAAGGGATTGGTTTAGGTTAGTGGGTCATTGTTTTTTAACTGGTCGGCGCAACATCGTGGGCTGAAGGGCCTGTTCTGTGCTGTTATGTTCTATGATAAATTACCCCTAGGAGGACTAGGAGGGAAATGTGTGGGGCGACAGGGATAGGCCCTGGATGGGATTGTTGTTGGTGCAGCTGGATGGGCCAGATGGTCTCCTTCTGCACTGTAGATTTCATGATATGTTCTGACTCGCTTCCTATGACTGAGTTCAGTTCAACACAATGACAAAGAAACCTGTTTTTGAGTATTGACCAGCAATTTCAGCAAAAAGTAATGAGGTGCCACAGTTACGGGTTAAAGTCAAACAAGATGCAGCTTTATTTAGGAGATGTAACGCTGGCTACAAGAGCAGATCAGCGGTGAGGAGTACTGCGACGAATAACTCTCCACCTGACACAACATCTATAAGGCACAAGTCAGGAGTATGATGGTATATTCCCCATTTGCCTGGATGGGTGTAGTTCCAACAACACTCAAGAAGCTTGACACCTTCCAGAACAAAGCATCCCACTGGATCAGCACCACATCCACAAACATTCAATCCCTCTACCACTGATGCTTGTGGCAACCGTGTGTATTCTCTACAAGATGCCCTACGGCAATTCACTGAAGATCCTTCGCACTTCCAAACCCATGACTACTTCCCTTGAGAACAAGGGCAGCAAATACTTGGGACTACCAGTATCTTGCAAACTCATGACTGCTTTCATCTTGAAGGACAAGGACAGCAGATATATGGGACCACCATCATCTCTAAGTTCCCCTCCAAGCCACCCATCACCTTGGCAATATATCGTCGTTCCTTCGCAGTCACTGGGTCAAAATCCTGGAATTACCTCCCGAATGGCATTGTGGGCCAATTCACAGAATATGGACTGCAGCGATTCAAGGAGGCAGCTCACCACCACCTCGAGCAACTAAGGATGGGCACTAAATGCTGGCCAGCCAGTGACGCCTGTATCTCATGAATGAATAAAACAATGTCCTGGAATTTGGCTACTTGTGATCTTTGAAATATCCACTTTTAATTGGGTTGTTAATTCTTTTTGTGAAACAATTTTGGTGTCAGTTCCAATATATAGATGATCTGGAGGAGGGGGCTGAGTGGAGGGTGATGAAATTTGCTAATGACACGAAGATGAGTGGAAAAGCAAATTGTGTGGTGGGTGTGGAAAGTCTGTAGAGAGATCTGGATAGGCTGAGCGAGTGGGCGAGGACCTGGCAGATGGAGTTTCATGTTAGCAAGTGTGAGGTTATCCACTTCGGCAGAAATAATAGTAGGAGGGATTATTATTTAAAAGGCGAAAAGCTGCAGCATGCTACGGTGCAGAGGGACCTTGTGCACGAGTCGCAAAAACCCAGTCTGCAGGTGATCAAGAAGGCGAATGGCATGTTGGCCTTTATAGCGAGGAGGATAGAATATAAAAGTAGGGAGGTCTTGCTGCAACTGTATAGGGTACTGGTGAGGCTGCAGCTGGAGTACTGTGCGCCGCACTTGCACAAGGATATATTGGCTTTGGAGGGAGTGCAGAGGAGGTTCACTAGGCTGATACCGGAGATGAGGGGGTTGGACTATGAAGAGAGACTAAATAGACTGGGTCTGTACTCATTGGAGTTTAGAAGAATGAGGGGGGGATCTTATTAAGACGTATGTGTTGAGTATAGGGTTGATGTGTTGAGTATAGGGCTAACGGGAGGACTTTGAATAGTGTGGATGAACAGAGGGATCTAGGTGTATGTGTACATAGATCCCTGAAAGTTGGGAATCAAGTAGATAGGGTTGTTAAGAAGGCATACGGTGTCTTGGCATTTATTGGTAGGGGGATTGAATTTAGGAGTCGCAGCGTCATGTTGCAACTGTACGCAACTCTGGTGCGGCCGCACTTGGGAGTACTGTGTGCAGTTCTGGTCCCCACATTACAGGAAGGATGTGGAGGCTTTGGAGAGGGTGCAGAGGAGGTTTACCAGGATGTTGCCTGGTATGGAGGGGAGGTCCTATGAGGAGAGACTGAGGGATTTGGGGTTGTTTTTGTTAGAAAGAAGGCGGCTAAGAGGGGATCTTATTGAAACATATAAGATGATTAGAGGTTTAGATAGGGTGGACAGTGATAGCCTTTTTCCTCGGATGGAGAAAGCTAGCACGAGGGGGCATGGTTTTAAATTAAGGGGGGGTAGTTATAGGACGGATGTCAGGGGTAGGTTCTTTACCCAGAGGGTGGTGAGGGATTGGAATGCCCTGCCTGCTGCGGTTGTAAATGCGCCTAGTTTGGGGGCATTTAAGAGATCTGTGGATAGGTTTATGGACGAAAAGGGATTGGTTTAGGTTAGTGGGTCATTGTTTTTTAACTGGTCGGCGCAACATCGTGGGCCGAAGGGCCTGTTCTGCGCTGTAATGTTCTATGTTCTATGTATAAGATAATGAAGGGGATGGATAGGGTAGAGGTAGAGAGATTCTTCCCACTTAAAAAGGATAGTAGGACTAGAGGGCACAGCCTCAAGATAAGGGGGGGGGACAGTTTAGATCGGAGTTGAGGAGGAACTTCTTCACTCAAAGGGTGGTGAATCTCTGGAATTCTCTGCCCATTGAAGTGGTGGAGGCTACCTTGCTGAATATATTTAAGTCACGGGTACATAGGTTTTGATAGGGGAATTAAGGGTTATGGGGAGAAAGTGGGAAAGTGGAACTGATCCACTTCAGATCAGCCATGACCTTATTGAATGGCAGGGCAGGCTCGAAGGGCTAGTTGGCCTACCCCTGTTCCTATTTTTTATGTTCTTCTGTTGAACATTTTTCAGAAACAGCTTTGGTCTCTGGTTTGTAGAAAATAGAACAGTACAGGCCATTTGGCCCTTGATGTGCTGAGCTTTGTCCGAAACCAAGATCAAGCTATCCCACTCCCTATTATTCTGGTGTGCTCCATGTGCCTATCAATAACTGCTTGAAAGTTCCTAAAGTGTCCGACTCCACTATCTCAGCAGGCAGATCCGTACAAACAGATGTCCCTGTCAGGCAAGGAGGAATTGGTCGTGCTAGGGAACCGTGGTGCACTAAAAAAGTTGATTCGCTGGTTAAAAAGAAAAAGGAGGCTTATGTTTGGATGAGACTTGAGGGCTCAGGTAGTGCACTAGAAAGCTTTAGATTGGCTAGGAGGGAGTTGAAGAGTGAGTTAAGAAGGGCTAAAAGAGGACATGAGAAGACTTTGGCTGATAGGATTAAGCAGAATCCTAAGACGTTCTATAGATATGTTAAGAACAGAAGGTTGGTTAGGGCAAGATTAGGGCCAGTTACAGACAGCAGAGGGAAGTTGTGTGTGGAACCGGAAGAGATTGGAGAGGCATTGAACCAATATTTCTCTTCGGTGTTCACGCAGGGGGACATAAATGTAGCTGAGGAGAACACTGGGTTACAGGGGTGTAAACTAGACAGTATTGCAGTTGATAGGGGGGATGTGCTGGATATTCTTGAGGGTTTGAAAATAGATAAGTCCCCTGGGCCGGACAGGATTTATCCTAGGATTCTCTGGGAGGCAAGAGAGGCGATTGCAGAGCCTCTGGCTCTGATCTTCAGGTCGTCGTTGGTCTCGGGTATAGTGCTGGAAGATTGGAGGATAGCGAATGTTGTCCCATTGTTTAAGAAGGGGAACAGAGACTTCCCCGGGAATTATAGACCGGTGAGTCTTACTTCTGTTGTGGGCAAGGTTTTAGAAAAAATTATTAGGGATAGGATTTATAGTTATTTGGAGAGTAATGAATTGATTGGAGATAGTCAGCATGATTTTGTAGTGGGTAGGTCGTGCCTTACTAACCTTATTGAGTTTTTTGAGAAAGTGACCAAAGAGGTGGATGGGGGTAAGGCAGTTGACGTGGTATATATGGATTTTCGTAAGGCGTTTGATAAGGTTCACCATGGAAGGCTTCTGCAGAAAATGCAGATGTATGGGATTGGGGGTAATCTAGGTAATTGGATCAGGAATTGGCTAGCAGATAGGAGACAGAGGGTGGTGGTTGATGGTAAGTATTCGTCATGGAGTTCAGTTACGAGTGGTGTGCCTCAGGGATCTGTTTTGGGGCCACTGCTGTTTGTAATTTTTATTAATGATCTGGATGAGGGTATAGTTGGGTAGATTAGTAAATTTGCTGATGACACCAAAGTCGGAGGTGTGGTAGATTGTGAGGAAGGGTGTCATAGTTTGCAGGGAGACTTGGACAGGCTGCAGAGCTGGGCCGAGAGGTGGCGGATGGAGTTTAATGCGGAGAAGTGTGAGGTAATTCACTTTGGTAGGAATAACAGATGTGTCGAGTATAGGGCTAACGGGAGGACTCTGAATAGTGTGGATGAATAAAGGGATCTAGGTGTATGTGTACATAGATCCCTGAAAGTTGGGAATCAAGTAGATAAGGTTGTTAAGAAGGCATATGGTGTCTTGGCGTTTATTGGTAGGGAGATTGAATTTAGGAGTCGCAGCGTCATGTTGCAACTGTACACAACTCTGGTGTGGCCGCACTTGGAGTACTGTGTGCAGTTCTGGTCCCCACATTATAGGAAGGATGTGGAGGCTTTGGAGAGGGTGCAGAGGAGGTTTACCAGGATATTGCCTGGTATGGAGGGGAGGTCCTATGAGGAGAGACTGAGGGATTTGGGGTTGTTTTTGTTAGAAAGAAGGCGGCTAAGAGGGGATCTTATTGAAACATATAAGATGATTAGAGGTTTAGATAGGGTGTACAGTGATAGCCTTTTTCCTCGGATGGAGAAAGCTAGCACGAGGGGGTATAGCTTTAAATTAAGGGGTGGTAGTTATAGGACGGATGTCAGGGGTAGGTTCTTTACCCAGAGGGTGGTGAGGGATTGGAATGCCCTGCCTGCTGCAGTTGTAAATGCGCCTAGTTTGAGGGCGTTTAAGAGATTCGTGGATAGGTTTATGGATGGAAAGGGATTGGTTTAGGTTAGAGGGTCATTGTTTTTTAACTGGTCGGCGCAACATCGTGGGCCGAAGGGCCTGTTCTGCGCTGTAATGTTCTATGTTCTATGTTTAAACAGGACAATTTGCACCTGAAGCAGAGGGATACCAATAGCCTGGGAGGGAAATTTCCTATGGCTCCTTTTGGGGGGGGAGGGGGAGTGTGGGGTTTAAACTAATTTGTCAGAGGGATGGGAAAATGAGCTGTAATCCAGAAGCCAGTGTTGAGTGTAGTGGAGAATTGAGGAGGGTATCAAGGTAGCAGGAGTGTACCAGCAGACAGGAAGGTGGGTTGAAGTGTGTCTACTTCAATTCAAGGAACATCTGGAATAAGGTCGGTGAACTTGGAGCGTGGATTGGTACTTGGGACTCCGACGTTGTGGCCATTCCAGAGACATGGTTAGAACAGAGACAGGAATGGTTGTTGGAAGTTCTGGGGTATTGAGTCGGGAAGGTGGTAAAAGAGGTGGAGGAGTAGCATTGTTAATGGAGGATAGTTTAACGGCTGCAGAAAGGCAGTTTGAGGGGGGATCTGCCTACTGAGGTAATATCGGGTGAAGTTAGAAATAGGGAAGGAGTGGTCATGTTGATAGTTTTCTACAGGCCCCCAAGTAGTGATACAGATGTGGAGGAAGAAATTGCAAAGCAGATTATGGATAGGTGTGGGGGTCACAGGGTAGTTGTCATAGCTACTTTAACGATGCAAATATTGATTCGAACCTTTATAGATCAAATGGTTCAGACGGGGCAGTTTTTGTACAGTGTGTGCAAGAGGGTTTCCTGACACACTATGTGGATAGGCTGACAAGAGGTGGGGCCACATTGGACTTGGTACTGGGTAATGAACCAGATCAATTTTAGATTTGTTTGTGGGAGAGCACTTTGGAGATAGTGACCACAATTCAGTATCTTTCATTATTGCAATGGAGAGGGATAGGGCCATACGACAGGGCAAGGTTTATAATTGGGGCAGAGGTCATTATGATGCGATTAGGCAAGAATTAGGGAGCATTAGATGGGAACAGAAACCGTCAGGGAAAGGCATAAATGAAAAGTGGAGCTTGTTCAAGGAACAAATACTGCGTGTCCTTAATAGGTGTCCCTGTCAGGCAGGGAGGAAATGGCTGAGTGAGGGAACTGTGGTTCACAAAAGAGATTGAATGTCTTGTCAAGAGGAAAAAGGAAGCCTATGTAAGGATGAGAAAACAAGGTTCAGTTGGGTCTCTTGAGGGTTACAAGGTAGCTAGGGATGAGCTTTTAAAAAAGGGCTTAGGGAGAGTTAGGAGGGGGCATGAGAAGTCCTTGACATTTCGGATGAAGGAAAATCCCATGGCTTTTTACTCTAATGAGAAATAAAAGAATGACCAGGGTGAGGTTAGGGCCAGTCAAGGATAGTAGTGGGAACTTGTGCATGGAGTCAGAAGAGATAGGAGAGGAAAGTGTTCACCAAGGAAAAGGGCCATGTTTTTGAGGATGTGTGTGTGATACAGGCTGATCGGCTGGAGGAGATAGATGTTTTAAGGGAAATGTATTAGCAATTTTGAAAAATCTGAGGGTCGATAAGTTCCCTAGGCCAGATATGATATATCCTAGGATTCTTTGGGAGGCAAGGAATGAGATTACAGAGCCTTTGGCTTTGATTTTTGGGTCCTGACTGTCCATGGGAATAGTGCCAGAGGATTGGAGAGCAGTGAATGTTGTTCCTCTTCAAAAAAGGAAATACAAATGACCCTGGTAATTATAGGCCAGTTAGTCTTACTTCAGTGGTCAGTAAGTTAATGGAAAAGGTCCTGAGGGATAGGATTTATGACCATTTGGAAAGATGCAGCTTAATCTGGGATAGCACAGATTTGTGAAGGGTAAATCTTGCCTTACCAATTTGATTGAATTCTTTGAGGAGGTAACCAAGTGTGTAGATGAAGGTAGAGCAGTTGATGTCGTTATACATGGATTTTAGTAAGGTGTTTGATAAGGTTCCCCATGGTAGGTTCGTGAAGAAAGTAAGGGGATGTGGAATAGAGGGAAATTTGGCAGTTTGGATAAGTAACTGGTTATCTCGTAGAAGACAGAGGGTGGTGGTGGAGGGAAAATTTTCAGACTGGAGACCAGTTACCAGTGGTGTACCACAGGGATTAGTGCTGGGTCCTGTGCTATTTATGATTTTTACCAATGACTTGGAAGAGGGGGCTGAAGGGTGGGTCAGTAAATTTGCTGATGACAGCAAGATTGGTGGAGTAGCAGATGAGTTGGAGGGCTCTTGCAGGCTGCAAAGAGACATTGATAGGATGCAGATCTGGGCCGAGAAATGGCAGATGGAGTTTAACCTTGAAGTGCAAGGTGATTCATTTTGGTAGGACAAATTTGAATGCAGATTACAGGGTCAACGGCAGAGTTCTGAGGAATGTAGAGGAACAGAGAGAGCTTGGGGTTCATATCCACAAATTTCTGAAGGTGGCCGCTCAAATGGATATAGCTGTGAAGAAGGCCTATAGTGTGTTAGCGTTTATTAACAGGGGTTAGAGTTTAAGAGGTGTGGGGTTATGCTGCAACTATTCAGGACCTTGGTGAGACCACATTTGGCATTTGTGTGCATTTGTCATCATCTCACTGTAAGAAGGATGTGGAAGCATTGGAGAGTGCAGAGAAGATTTACCAGGATGCTGCCTGGTTTGGAGGGTAGGTCTTATGAGGAAAGGTTGTGGGAGCTGGGGCTTTTCTTTTTAGAATGGAAGAGGATGAGAGGTGACAATAGAGGTTTATAAGATGATGAGGGGAATGGATAGAGTGGACGTTCAGGAACTATTTTCTCGGGTAGATGTAGCTGTTAGGGGGCATAACTATAAGGTTCATAGTGGGAGATGAGGGATGTTTGAGGTGGATTCTTTACTCAGAGTGGTTGGGGTGTGAAATGGATTGCCTGCTGTGATAGTGGAGTTGGACACTTTAGGAACTTTCAAGCAGTTATTGGATAGGCACATGGAGCACACAAGAGTGATAGGGAGTGGGGTAGCTTGATCTTGGTTTCGGACAAAGCTTGGCACAACATTGAGGGCTGAAGGGCCTGTACTGTGCTGTACTATTGTGTTTTATTATCAGCGCTGAATTCCGCCCCCCCCCCCCCCCCCCCCCCCCCCACCAATGTCAGCATCCTGGCAGTTAGCACTAACGAGAAACTGAACCAGACTAGCTATGTAAATTCTGTGGAGATGGTCAAATGCTAGAAATCCTGCAGTGAGTAACTTGCCTTTAATTCTCCCAAAGCTTGTCGACCGTGTAAGCTTACTTGTGACTAATACATCAACTTTTACCATCTATAATGCCCAAGAAAATGTCATGGAACACCCTGCTTGCCTGAATGCGTGTTGCTCCGACAACACTTGAAACTTGACGCCACCCAGAACAAAATTTGCGCACCTTCCACAAATGTTCAATCTCTCCATCACCGGTGTGCAGTGGCAGACCTATTCACCATCTATAAGATGCACTGTAGGAACTCACCCCAGTTCTTTAGGCAGCTCCCTCTAAACCCACAACCACCACCATCTGGAAGGCCAAAAGCAGCAGAGACCTGGAAACCACCATCACCTGGAGTTTGGAAATATATTGCTGTTGCTGGGTCAAAATCCTTGAAACCCCTTTTTAACAGCACAGTGGGTATGCCTACACCTTAGATATTGCAGTAGTTCAAGTATGCAGCTCACCATTACCATTTGATTTGATTTATTGTCAAATGTATTAGTATACAGGGAAAAGTATTGTTTTCTGTGCGCTATACAGACCAAGCATACTGTTCATAGAGAAGGAAAGGAGAGAGTGCAGAATGCAGTGTTACACAGCTTGGATACAGAGAAAGATCAACTTAATGCAGGGTTGGTCCTCAGACATTTATATCTTTTTCCTGACAGAAGAAGGTGGAAATGTGTGTCTGGGGTGCATGTGGTCCTTGATTATACTGGTTGCTTTTCCAAGGCAGTGCGAAGTGTCGACAGAATCAATGGATGGGAGGCTGGTTTGAGTGATGGACTTTGTCCACAACCCTTTGTGGTTTTTTTTATGGTCTTGGACAGAGCAGGAGCCATACCAAGCTGTGATACAACCAGGAAGTGCAGTGGCAAACTGCACTGGAGATGTCAGGGGTAAGTTTTTCACTCAGAGGGTGGTGAGTGAGTGGAATCGGCTGCCATCGGTGGTGGTTGAGGTGCACTCGCTGGGGTCTTTTAAGAGACTTCTGGATGAGTACATGGGATTTAATTGGATTGAGAGTTATAGATACGCCTGGTCGGTATGGATATGATTGGCACAGCTTGTGAGCCAAAGGGCTGTTTGCGCTGTAGTGTTCAATGTTCTAAAGAATGCTTTCTATTGCTACATCTGTGAAAGTTGGTGAGAGGGGAAGTAGGGACAGGCAATAAATATTGGCCTAGCCAGTGATGCTCAAGTTCCATAAAATGAATTTACAAAAAACTTATGAGTTGCACCGGTCTACCGAATCTAGCAAATGTTTCATCGAGCTTCTGAGTAGTTTGTTCGGCTGCAGTGGGTTTCGTGTCATGATTTTTGGCCATTTTGAATGTGTAACAATTACAAGGCGTGTGTCCTAGCATAATCATTTGTTGTCATGGCTGTTTTGGCTATTCGCAAAGGTGTAAATACTGTAGCCGTGGAGTATTTCTTAGTTTTGCATGGGATTGACGTTGTCCAAATTCCTCTTCGATTTGGTCATCTAATCCTCACCACCAAAAATAACCATCAGTTCGTTCATTCTCATCATTCCTGATATCCCTCATGTAACTGTTCAAGGATTCAACCACGCAGGCATGAAGGAATAATCATTCCGGTCTCCCATAACAAAACACAACTCTGGACTGTCAACTGAAGTCTTCTTGTAGTGTAAAGTTTGAATTGTGGACTTTTATGATGTACTGCTGTCATTGATACTTTTAACACCATTTCTGTAATAGTCCCCAGCACTGGATCATTTTGAGTGTGTCTCTGTACTTGAGCTGAAGTCACTGATGCATTATCCACTTGAGAAATGTAAGATGTTAATGAGATTTTCTTCAGATGTCATGAACCATACAGATGTGATCCACAGGGGTGTCTCAACATGAAACACCCATTTGTAGTGGTGTCTTTTTGGTTGTGGAATGGTGTGATGAGTCACGTACACCCCCCTGCCCTCCATGTGCATTAAAAAAACCAAGAAGCATGCCTTAATGACTATCAGTTGGTGGATCTGACATCCATCATTATGAAGTGCTTTGAAAGGCTAGTCATGGCACGAATCAATTCCAGCCTCCTGGACTACCTGGATCCATTACAATTTGCCTATCGCTACAACAGGTCCACAGCAGATGCCATCTCCCTGATCCTGCACTCAACCCTGGAACACCTAGACAACAGCTATGTCAGACTCCTATTTATTGACTACAGCTCAGCCTTCCATTATTCTCCAAACTCCATTGCCTGGGCTTTGGCACCTCCCTCTGCGACTGGACCCTGAGCTTCCTAATTCTCAGCTCACAATCAGGATAGGCAACTGCACCCTTTCTACGACTATCCTCAACAACGGTGCCCCACAAGGCTGTGTTCTCCGTCCCCTACTATACTCCTTATACACCTATGACTGTGTGGCTAAATTCCCCTCCAATTCGATTTTCAGGTTTGTTGCCGCCACCACCACCGTAGTGGGTCGGATCTCAAACAACAATGAAACAGAGTACAGGAATGAGTCAGAGAATCTGGTGAATTGGTGTGGCAACAATAATCTCTCCCTCAGTGTCAATAAAATGAAGGTTTTTAGGTGTCCAGGTCACCTGTCCTGGTCGCCCCATGCTGACATTATTGTTAAAGCCCACCAATGCCTCTACTTTCTCAGAAGACTAAGGAAATTTGACATGTTGTTCTCTCACCAAGTTTTACAGATGCACCATAGCATTCTTTCTGGTTGTATTACAGCTTGGTATGGCATCTGTTCAGTCCAAAACCTGCAAAAACCATCATGCAAACCTGCCTCCCATCCATTGATTCTGACTATACTTCCCGTTGCCTCAGCAAAGCAGCCAGCATAATAAGGACCCCACACACCCTGAACATTCTCTCGTCCACCTTCTACCATCAGGAAAAAGACACAAAAGTTTGAGATCACGTACCAACCGACTCAAGAACTGCTTCTTCCCTGCAGCTGCTGTCAGACTTTTGAATGGACTTACCTTGTATTAAGTTGATCTTTCTCTACACCCTAGCTATGACTATAACACTACATTCTGCACTCTTCCGTTTCCTTCTCTGTGAACGGTATGCTTTGTATAGCACTCAAGAAACAATACTTTTCACTGTATCCCAATACGTGACAATATCAAATCAAACCATCCTAGTTGCTGTGTAAGACTATTATTAAAGACAAATGTACATGAATAGGCTACAATATATTCAAGACAATAAAGACATTATTAAACACACACAGTGTATCAAAATTACCCCTTGTTCCAAAATATATAGCTGTCCCTTAACACTTTCCATCCTTGAACAACATCCAAATTAAATAAAACAAAGTCAAATCCATGTTATGGTTATCACAATATGCAAGGTGAATGATCGAGTCTGGAGATGTTTTTTCCTGGTCCTGCAAAGATATTTAAATTGTTTTTAACAAAGGTTTTTGTGGTACCTTGGCTGTAAGACTACTTAGATACATTATGTTCTTGTGTTCTTATTGTCACATATTAATAAACAGTGAAAAGTATTGTTTCTTGTGCTACACAGATGAAACATACTATTCACAGAGAAGGAAAGGAAACATAGTGTTACAGTCATAGCTAGGGTGTAGAGAAAGATCAACTTAATATAAGAGAGATCCATTCAAAAATCTGATGGCAGCAGGGAAGAGGCTGTTCTTGAGTCAGTTGGTATGTAATTTCAGAGTTTTGTATCCTTTTCCTGACTGAAGAAGGTGAGACAGAGAATGTCCGGGGTCCTTGATTATGCTGGCTGCTTTTCTGAAGCAGCAGGAAGTGTTGGCAGTGTCAGTGGATGGGAGGTTGGTTTGTGTGATGGATTGGGTTTCATTCATGATTCTTTGTAGTTTCTTGCGGTCTTGCTCCGAGCAGGAGCTATGATACATCCAAAAAGGATACTTTCATGCTGCATCTGTAAAGGTTGATGAGATTCCTAGCAGACATGCCAAATTTCCTTAGCCTCCTGAGAAGTGTAGGGAACTATTTGAATTATTTCTTTTTAAAAACTCTCAAAATTTGCTCTTCTTGCTCCAAGTGGGAGGCCAGGGACTTAGAACTGGTGTAGGGGGCAGGGTTTCCAATTTTTGGATCATTGGGACCTCTTCTGGGGCAGGTGGCACCTGTACAAGAGAGACGGGTTACACCTAAACTACAAGGGGACCAATATACTTGCAGGGAGGTTTGCTAGTGTTATTGGGGAGTGTTTAAACTAGATTTGCAGGGGGTTGGGAACCAGAGTGCCAGAGCAGATAGTGGAGCGGGGGTAAAAAGACAGGATAGTTCAAGCAAAATCACGAATGGAAGGGTTGAGTGTGGTGGAAATAATCTGTTGAGGTGTGTCTGTTTCAATGCCAGGAGTATTGTGGGGAAGGCAGATGAGCTGAAGGCATGGATTGACACGTGGAAATATGACATTATAGCCATTGTGAAACTTGGCTACAGGAGGGGCAGGACTGGCAGCTCAGTGTTCCAGGGTTCCAATGTTTCAGGCATGATAGAGACAGAGGAATAAGAATTAGGGGGGTGGCAATGTTGGTCAGGGAAAATGTTACAGCGGTACTCAGGCAGGATAGATTAGGGAGCTTGTCTACAGAGGCCCTATGGGTGGAGCTGAGAAACAGGAAAGGTATGACCACATTAAAGGGGTTGTATTATAGACCACCCAATAGTCAGTGAGAATTGGAGGAGCAAATCAGCAGAGAGATAGCTGACAACTGCAAGAAACACAAAGTTGTGATTGTAGGGGATTTTAATTTTCCATGTATAGATTGGGACTCGCATACTGTTAAAGGTTTAGACAGGATAGAGTTTGTAAAATGTGTTCAGGAGAATTTTCTACATCAGTATATAGAGGTGCCAACTAGAGAGGATGTGATATTGGATCTCCTATTGCAAAATGAGTTGGGGCAGGTGATGGACGTGAGTGTGAGGGAACACTTTGGATCCAGTGATCATAATGCCATTAGTTTCAACCTGATCTGGGATAAGGATAGATCTGGTCCTCGGGTTGAAGTTCTGAACTGGAAAAAGGCCAAATTTGATGAAATGAGAAGGGATGTGGGAAGTGTGGATTGGCACAAGCTGTTCTCTGGTAAGGATGTAAATGGAAAGTGGGAGGCCTTCAAAGGAGAAATTTTGAGAGTGCAGAGTTTGTATGTTCCTGTCAGGATTAAAGGCAAAGTAAATAGGAATAAGGAACCTTAGTTCTTGAGGGAGAAGTTGTATGAAATGTACAGGCAGAAAGGAACAGATTAGATGCTCGAGGAGTGTAAAATGTGCAAGAAACTACTTAAGAGGGAAATCAGGAGGGCTAAAAGAAGACATGAGGTTACTTTGGCAGACAGAGTGAAGGAAAATCCAAAGAGCTTCTGTAGGTATGTAAGGAGCAAAAGGATAGCGAGGGATAAAATTGGTCCTCTTGAAGACCAGAGTGGTAGACTGTGTATGGAACCAAAAGAGATAGGGGAGATACTAAATGGTTTTTTTGCATCCGTATTTACTGAGGAAAAGGGCATGGAGTGTACGGAAATAGGGCAAACAGGTAGGGAGGCCATGGAACCTTTACAGATTAAAGAGTAGGAGGTGCTGGCTGTCTAGAGGCAAATCAGAGTGGATAAATCCCCAGGACCAGACAGGGTATTCCCATGTACCTTGAGGGAGGCTAGTGTTGAACTTGCAGGGGCCCTGGCAGACATATTTAAAATGTCAGTATTCACGGAGGAGGTGCAGGATGATTGGAGGGTGGCTCGTGTTGTTCCGTTGTTTAAAAATGGTTCCAAAAGAAATCCGGGAAATTATAGGCCAGTAAGTTTGCTATCGGTGGTGGGCAAGTTATTGGAAGGTGTGATGAGGGATAGGATAGATAGGGACTTATTAGGGAGAGTCCACATGGCTTTGTGCGTGGTAGGTCATGTTTGACCAATGTATTAGAGCTTTTTGAGGAGGTTACCAGGAAAGTGGATGAAGGGAAGGCAGTGGGTGTTGTCTACCTGGACTTCAGCAAGGCCTTGGAGGGAGTTCAGAGGAGGTTTACTAGGCTGATACCGGAGTTGAGGGGCATGAGCTATGAGGAGAGGCTGAATAAACTAGGCTTGTATTCGTTAGAGTTTAGAAGAATGAGGGGAGATCTCATTGAGACATATAAGATGATGAATGGGATGGATAGGATAGAGGTGGAGAGACTCTTCCCGCTCAGAAAGGACAGTAGGACTAGGGGGCACAGCCTCAAGATAAAGGGGGGGAGCGGTTTAGAACAGAGTTGAGGAGGAACTTCTTCACTCAAAGGGTGGTGAATCTCTGGAATTCTCTGCCCGTTGAGGTGGTGGAGGCTGCCTCGCTAAATATCTTTAAGACGCGGGTTGATGGGTATTTGATAAGCGAGGGGATTAAGGGTTATGGGGAGAGGGCGGTAATGTGGAACTGAGCCACGACAGATCAGCCATGATCTTATTGAATGGCGGGGCAGGCTCGAAGGGCTAGATGGCCTACTCCTGCTCCTATTATGTTCTTATGTTCTTATGTTCTTATGTTCTTTGACAAGGTCCCTCATGGGAGGTTAGTTAGGAAGGTTCAGTCGCTAGGTATACATGGGGAGGTAGTAAATTGGCTTAGACACTGGCTCAACGGAAGAAGCCAGAGAGTGGTTGTGGAGGATTGCTTCTCTGAGTGGAGGCCTGTGGCTAGTGGAGTGCCGCAGGGATCAGTGTTGGGTCCATTGTTGTTTGTCATATATATCAATGATCTGGATGATAATGTGGTAAATTGGATCAGCAAATTTGCTGATGAAACAAAGACTGGAGGTGTAGTGGACAGTGAGGAAGGTTTTCAAAGCTTGCAGAGGGATGTGGACCAACTAGAAAAATGGGCTGAAAAATGGCAAATGGAATTTAACGCAGACGAGTGTGAGGTATTGCACTTTGGAAGGACAAATCAAAGTAGAATGTACAGGGTAAATGGTAGGACTCTGAAGAGTGCAGTTGAACAGAGGGATCTGGGAATACAGGTACAGAATTCCCTAAAAGTGACGTCACAGGTGGATAGGGCTGTAAAGAGTGCTTTTGGTACATTGACCTTTATGGAACATAGAAAAACTACAGCACAAACAGGCCCTTTGGCCCACAAATTGCACTGATCATATCCCTACCTATGAGGCTTACCTATAACCCTCAATCCTATTAAATCCCATATACTCATCCAGAAGCCTCTTAAAAGATCCCAACAAGTTTGCCTCCACCACCACCAACAGCAGCCAATTCCACTCACCCATCACCCTCTGAGTGAAAAACTTACCCCTGACATCTCCTCTGTACCTACTCCCCAGCACCTTAAACTTGTGTCCTCTCGTAGCGACCATTTCAGCCCCTACTCTAAATCTCCTCTGTAAATCTCCTCTGCACCCTCTCAATAGCTTCCACATCCTTCTTGTAGTGAGGCGACCAGAACTGCGCACAGTACTTCAAGTGGGGTCTGACAAGGGTCTTATGAAGTTGTAGCATTACCTCCTGACTCGGAAATAGCCTCTGAGAATCCACCCAATCTATACCTCTCAATATCTTATAAACCTTTATCAGGTCACCTCTCGTCCTTCATCCCTCTAAGAGAAAAGACCGAGTTCCCTCAACCTATCCTCATAAGGCATGCCACCCAATTCAGGCAACATCCTTGTAAATCTCCTCTGCACCCTTTCAATAGCTTCCACATCCTTCTTGTAATGAGGCGACCAGAACCGCGCACAGTACTCCAAGTGGGGTCTGACTAGGGTCTTATAAAGCTGCAGCATTATCTCCCGATTATAACTCGGAGTATTGAGTATAAAAGTTGTATGGTAAGGTTATACAAGGCATTGGAGCGGCTGAATTTAGAGTATTGTGTACAGTTTTGGTCACCTAGTTATAGAACATAGAACACTACAGCACAAACAGGCCCTTTAGCCCACAAGTTGCGCCAATCATATCCATACCTACCAGGCCATAACTCTCAATCCCATGTATTCATCCAGAAGTCCTTAAAAGACCCCAACGAGTTCGCTTCCACCACCATCGATGGCAGCCGATTCCACTCACTCACCACCCTCTGAGTGAAAAACCTACCCTTGACATCTCCTCTTTACCTGCTCCCTGGCACCTTAAACCACCCTATCTATACCTCTCAACATCTTATAAACCTCTATCAGGTCGCCTCTCAATCTTCGTCTTTCCAGGGAGAAAAGTCCTAGCTCCCTCAACCTATCCTCATAAGGCATGCCACACAATCCAGGCAACATCCTTGTAAATCTCCTGTGCACCCTTTCAACAGCTTCCACATCCTTCTCATAGTGAGGTGACCGGAACTGCGCACAGTGCTCCAAGTGGGGCCTGACAAGGGTCTTATACGGGTCTGGGGAGAGGGCGGGAATGTGGAACTGAGCCACGACAGATCAGCCATGATCTTATTGAATGGCGGGGCAGGCTCAAAGGGCTAGATGGCCTACTCCTGCTCCTATTTCTTATGTTCTTAAAGTTGCAACATTACCTCCCGATTCCTAAACTCAATCCCTCGATTAATGAAGGCCAGTACACCATACGCCTTCTTGACCACATCCTCTACCTGCAAGGCCGATTTAAGAGTCCTATGGACCTGGACCCCAAGGTCCTTCTGCTCCTCAACACCGCTATGAATCCTACCCTAGATATTGTACTCCTTCATCCCATTGGACCTGCCAAAATGGACCACTACACATTTATCTGTGTTGAAGTCCATCTGCCACTTCTCCGCCCAGTCTTGTATCCTTTCTATTTCTCGCTGCAACTTCTGACATCCCTCCAGGCTATCCACAACACCACCAACCTTCGTATCGTCGGTGAACTTACTAACCCATCCCTCCACTTCGTCATCCAGATCATTTATGAAAATGACAAACAGCAAGGGTGCTAGAACAGATCCCTGGGGCACTCCACTGGTGACTGACCTCCATGCAGAAAAAGACCCATCCACAATGACTCTCTGCCTTCTGCAGGCAAGCCAGTTCTGGATCCACAAGGCCAAAGTCCCTTGGATCCCATGCCGTCTCACTTTTTCAAGAAGTCTTGCATGGGGGACCTTATCAAACACCTTGCTGAAGTCCATGTAAATCACATCCACTGCTCGGGAAGGATGTAAATAAGGTTGAAAGAATGCAGAGAAGGTTCACAAGGATGTTGCTGGGACTTGAGAAGCTGAATTACAGACAGAGATTGAATAGGTTAGGAATTTATTCCCTGGAGCGTAGAAGAATGAGGGGAGATTTGATAGAGGTGTATAAGATTTTCATGGGTATAGATAGAGTGAATGCAAGCAGGCTTTTTCCACTGAGGCTAGGGGAGAAAAAAAAACCAGGGGGCATGGGTTAAGGGTGAAGGAGGAAAAGTTTAAAGTGAATATTAGGGGGGGCTTCTCGCAGAGTGTGCTGGGAGTGTGGAATGAGCTGCCGGATAAAGTGGTAAATGTGGGGTCACATTTTAACATTGGACGGGTTCATGGATGAGAAGGGTGTGGAGGGATATGGTCCAAGTGCAGGTCAGTGGGACTAGGCAAAAAATGGTTCGGCGCAGCCAAGAAGGGCCAAAAGGTCCGTTTCTGAGCTGTAATTTTCTATGGTTTCTATTTCCAATGCCTGGGGCCAACATGTGTGCAGAAAATGTATCCAGCTGCAGTTCCCAGAAGCTCAGGTTTCAGAGCTTGAATGGCAGCTGGGGAAACTTTGAAACATCCATGAGTCTGAGAGCATTGTGGATAGTATGTTTAGTAAGGTGGTCACACTCCAACTGAAGCGAATGGGTGAGCACCAGGCAGTTAGTTCAGGAGTCGCCTGGGGTCTTGCTTGTAAATTGTATATACCATTTTGGAGGTTTATGAGGGCACTTGTTCCTTCAGGGAGTGCAGACAGAGCCAAGCTTCTGGCACCACAAGGCAACCTGTCTGTACAGGAGGGGAGAAAAGAAGTATGCAGTAGCAATGGGGGATTCTATTGTCAGGGGTATTGTAGTGCCTACGTACAATAGTCATCAAGATGACTCCAGGATGGTATGTTGCCTCCCTGGTGATAGGGTCTGGAATGTCATTGAGTGTTTGCAGGGCATCCTGAAGGGGAGGGTGATAAGGCAGAGATCATGTTTCATGTCGGTACCACTGACACAAATAGAAAGAGGGGTGAGGTTGCATCAAGAATTCAGCAAGTTATGCAGTAAACTACAAAGCAGGACCTCCCGGGTTTTAATCTCTGGATTACTCCCAGTGCCGTGTGCTAGTGAGCACAGGAATAGGAAAATAATGCAGATGAATGCGTGGCTTAAGAGTTGGTTCAGGAGGGATGATTTTAGATTCCTGGATCACTGGGACCATTTCAGGGGAAGATGGGACCTGTACGAGCAGGACGGTCTACATCTGAACCAGAGTGGGACTAACATCCTTGCAGGACATTTTGCTAGTGCTAGTAGGAGGAGTTTAAACTAATTTGGTAGGGGGAGAGGGACACAAACTGTTTGCAGAATAAGGGCACAAAATCAAGTTTATTTATTAGTGTCACATGTATGCCTACATTAACACGGCAATGAAGTTGCTGTGAAAATCAGCAAAACAAATCAGAGAGAATGCAGCTGTATTACGTTTCAAGGGAGAAAGGCCTGGCTGGATGGTCTCCACTTTAACGCCAGGAGTATTGCAGGTAAAAGAGATGAGTTGAGTGCGATGATTGATATGTGGAAGTGTAATATAGTGAGCATCACAGAGACATAGGGCTAAATTGGCAACTCAACGTTCCAGAATATAACATCTTCAAGTGAAACGGGAGGGAGCAGGAGGCATTGCATTATTAGTTAGGAGGCAGTTACTGCAATAAGGAGAGATATCTTGGAGCAGGCATCGAATGAAGCTTTGGGGCTAGAACTTAAAAAATAATATATGGACAGCCATATTGTTAGGTATTTATTGTAGACCTCCAGATTGTCAGAGGAATATTGAAGAGCAAATATGTGCACAATTTGTGAAGGTGTGTTAAAATAATAACAATAGGATTATATTAGGTGATTTCAACTTTCCCAACATTAATTGGGATGTCATAGGGTCAAGGGCTTGAATGGAGTAAATCTCTTGAATTGTGAATAGAAAAAATTTTTAGATCAATATGTGAAGAGTCCAACAAAGGAGGAGGCTGTGCTCGACCTAATTCTGGGGAATGAAGCTGGACAAATGGTTGAGGTGGTGGTGGGGGAGCATTTCAATGATAGCAATCACAACATGGTACAATTAAATCTTGTTATGGATGAGGAAATAGAACCATAGAACATTACAGCACAGAAACAGGCCTTTTGGCCCTTCTTGGCTGTGCCAAACCATTTTTCATTAGAGAACATTTCGTTAGAGAGAAGAAGGTTAAGAGGTGACTTAATTGAGGCATACAAGATGATCAGAGGATTAGATAGGGTGGACAGTGAGTGCCTTTTTCCTCGAATGGTGATGGCTAACACGAGGGGACTTGGCTTTAAATTGAGGGGTGGTAATTATAGGACGGATGTCAGAGGTAGGTTCTTTACTCAGAGGGTAGTAAGGGTGTGGAATGCCCTGCCTGCAGCAGTTGTGGATTCGCCAACTTTAAGGGCATTCAAATGGTTATTGGATAGGCATATGGATAATATTGGAATAGTTTAGGTTCGAGAGCCATTAGATTGGTTCCACTGGCCGGCGCAACATCATAAGAACATAAGAAATAGGAGCAGGAGTAGGCCTTCGAGCCTGCCCTGCCATTCAATAAGATCATGGCTGATCTGAAGTGGATCAGTTCCGCTTTCCCACTTTCTCCCCATAACCCTAATTCCCTTGTCTATCAGAAACCTGTCTACCCGTGACTTAAATATATTTAGCGAGGTAGCCTCCACCACTTCAACGGGCAGAGAATTCCAGAGATTCACCACCCTTTGAGTGAAGAAGTTCCTCCTTAACTCTGATCTAAACTGCCCCCCCCTTATCTTGAGGCTGTGCCCTCTAGTCCTGCTATCCTTTCTAAGTGGGAAGAATCTCTCTACCTCTACCCTATCCATCCTCTTCATTATCTTATACGTCTCTGTAAGATCCCCCCTCATCCTTCTAAACTCCAACGAGTACAGACCCAGTCTATTTAGTCTCTCTTCATAGTCCAACCCCCTCATTCTCCGATATCAGCCTAGTGAACCTCCTCTGCACTCCCTCCAAGGCCAATATATCCTTCTGCAAGTGCGGTGACCAAAACTGCACACAGTACTCCAGCTCGCCAGTACCCTGTACAGTTGCAGCAAGACCTCCCTGCTTTTATATTCTATCCCCTTCACTATAAAGGCCAACATTCCATTTGCCTTCTTGATCACATCGAGGGCCGAAGGGCCTGTACTGTGCTGTAATGTTCTATGTTCTATTTCTCTGCCTAGTCCCACTGACCTGCACCTGGACCATATCCCTCCACACCCCTCTCATTCATGTACCTGTCCAAGATTTTCTTAAATGTTAAAAGTGAGCCCGCATTTACCACTTCATCTGGCAGCTCGTTCCACACTCCCAGCACTCTCTATGTGAAGAAATAGACAAGTTACAAAAATATTTTGGATTGGGAGAGAGCAGAGGTTAGTGAAATAAGGCAGAACCTTGCCAAGGTAGACTGGGAACAGCTGGCTATCATAACCAAGTTCTGCACACGAGAACAACCTCAACCGGGATATTGGATTCATGTCACACTATCACCCCATGACTTGCCTGGGCTTGCAAAGTCTCACTTGCTGTCCTATCTGGAGACAATACACACCTCTTTAACCTATGCTTAACGCTCTCTCCACTCACATTGTCTGTACCTTTAAGACTTGATTACTTGTAAAGACTCGCATTCCAATCATTATGTTGTTAATTGAGTTTGTGTCTTTATATGCCCTGTTTGTGAATTGAACTTCCACTCACCTGATGAAGGTGCAGTGCTCCGAAAGCTAGTGGCTTTTGCTACCAAATAAATCTGTTAGACTTTAACCTGGTGTTGTGAGACTTCTTACTGTTTTTTTCCCCAGTCCATCACTGGCATCTCCACGTCATGGGGAAGATGCCAGAAGACTGGAGAACAACCAATGTGATTCTACTATTTAAGAATGGGTATAGAGATAGAGTACTAGAGTAGTGTACAGTCATGTTGCAACTGTACACTACTCTAGTGCGGCCGCACTTGGAGTACTGTGTGCAGTTCTGGTCCCCGCATTACAAGAAGGATGTGGAGGCGTTGGAGAGGGTGCAGAGGAGGTTTACTAGGATGTTGCCTGGTATGGTGGGGAGGTCCTATGAGGAGAGACTGAGGGATTTAGGGTTGTTTTCGTTGGAAAGAAGGCGGCTAAGAGGGGATCTTATTGAAACATATAAGATGATTAGAGGTTTAGATAGGGTGGATAGTGATAGCCTTTTTCCTCGGATGGAGAAAGCTAGCACGAGGGGGCATGGCTTTAAATTAAGGGGGGGTAGCTACAGGACGGATGTCAGGGGTAGGTTCTTTACCCAGCGGGTGGTGAGGGATTGGAATGCCCTGCCTGCTGCAGTTGTAAATGTGTCTAGTTTGGGGGCGTTTAAGAGATCTCTGGATAGGTTTATGGACGAAAAGGGATTGGTATAGGCTAGTGGGTCATTGTTTTTGTAACTGGTCGGCGCAACATCGTGGGCTGAAGGGCCTGTTCTGCGCTATAATGTTCTATGTATGTTCTATGTTCTATAAGCCAGGGAACTACAGACAAGTGAATCTCACGTCACTGGTATGGGAACTATTGGAGAAAATTCTGAAGGAGATAATTGATCTCCATTTCGACAGGCAAGGTTTGATCAGGGATAATCAGCATGGTTTTATCAAAGGGAGGTCATGCCTAACAAATTTGATTGAATTTTTTGAGGAGGTGACCAGGTTTGTAGATGAGGATAGTACAGTTGATGTAGCTCATAAGGATTTCAGCAAGGCCATAAAAATAGAAACATAGAAGATAGAAGTAGGAGGAGGCCATTTGGCCCATCGAGCCTGCTCCACCATTCAATATGATCATGGCTGATGGTCCAACTCAGTAGTCTAATCCTGCTTTTTCCTCATAATCTTTGATCGCCTTCACCCCAAGTGCGATATCTAGTCACTTCCTGAATACATTCAATGCTTTAAGACCGTAAGACACAGGAGCAGAATTAGGCCACTTGGCCTATCAGGTCTGTTCTGCCATTCAATTATGGCTGACATTTTTCTCATCCCCATTCTCCTGCCCTTTTCCCATAATCTCTGATCCCCTTATTAATCAAGAACTTATCTATCTCTGTCTTAATACCACTCAATGGCCTGGCCTCCACAGCATTCTGCAGTAGAGTTCCACAGATTCACCTCTCTCTGGCTGAAGAAATTTCTCCTCATCTCTGTTTTAAAGGATCATCCTTTTAGCCTGAGGTTGTGCCCACTGGTTCTAGTTTTTACTACTAATGGAAATATCCTCTTCACATTCATTCTATCCAAGCCTTGCAGTATCCCGTAAGTTTTAATAAGATCCCCCCCATTCTTCTAAACTTCAACAAGTACAGACCCAGAGTGCTCAGTCATTCCTCATACAACAAGCTCTTCATTCCAGGGATCATTCTTGTGAACCTCCTCTGGATCCTTTCCATGGCCAGCACATCCTTCCTTAGCTACAGGGCCTAAAACTGCTCACAGTACTCCAAATGGGATCTGACCAGAGCCTTATACAGCCTCAGAAGTACATCCCTGCACTTGTTTCTAGCCTTCTCAACATGAACGCTAACATTGCACTTGCCTTCCTAACTGCCAACTGAAGCTGCATGTTAACCTTAAGAGAATCTTGAACGATGACTCCCAAGTCGCTTTGTGTTTCTCATTTCCTAAGCATTTCCATTTCAGGAAATAGTCTATGTCTCCATTCCTCCTTCGAAAGTGTATAACTTCACACTTTTCCACATTGTATTCCATCTGCCACTTCTTTGCCCACTGTCCTAACCTGTCCAAGTCCTTCTGCAGTGCCCCTGCTTCCTCAATACTATCTGTCCCTCTAACTATGTATCATCTGCAAACTTAGCAACAGTGCCTTCAGTTCCTTCTTCCAAATCGTTCATGTATATTGTGAAAAGTTGCGGTCCCAACACCGACCCTTGAGGCACACCACTAGTCACCAGCTGTCATCCTGAAAAAGATCCCTTTATCTCCACTCTCTGCCTTCTGCCGGTCAACCAATCTTCTATCCATGCCAGGATCTTACCCTTAACACCATAGGCTCTTATTTAACAGTCTCATATGCGGCACCTTGTCAAGTGCCTTTTGGAAATCTAAATAAATCATGTCCACTGGTTCTCCTTTACCTAACTTCCTTGCTCCCTCTTCAAAGAACTCTAACAGGTTTGTCACACATGACCTCTCCTTGATGAAGCTGTGCTGACTCAGATTTATTTTACCTTCCAAGTACTCTGCAATCTCATCTTTAATAATGGACTCTAAAATCTTGCCAGTGACTGAAGTCAAGCTTACCGGCCTATAATTTTCCATCTGCTGCCTTCCTCCCTTCTTAAATGGTGGTGTTACATTAGCTACTTTCCAGTGCTCTGGGACCCTCTCTGCCTCCAGTGATTGCTGAAAGATGACCACCATTGCCTCCACAATTTCCTCAGCTATCTCAGCAATAAGTGGGGGCGGGGCGCGTGGAGGTTGGAATATGACTGTAAACTGCTAGTAATATAAAAGAAGATAGGAAGAGTTTTTTAGAGAGACTAAATGGACTGGGTCTGTACTCGTTGGAGTTTAGAAGGATGAGGGGGGATCTTATAGAGACATTTAAGATAATGAAGGGGATGGATAGGGTAGAGGTAGAGAGATTCTTCCCGCTTAGAAAGGACAGCAGGTCTAGAGGGCACAGCCTCAAGATAAGGGGGGGACAGTTTAGATCGGAGTTGAGGAGGAACTTCTTCACTCAAAGGGTGGTGAATCTCTGGAATTCTCTGCCCGTTGAAGTGGTGGAGGCTACCTCGCTAAATATATTTAAGTCACGGGTAGATAGGTTTTTGATAGACAGGGGAATTAAGGGTTATGGGGAGAGAGCAGGAAAGTTGAACTGATCCACTTCAGATCAGCCATGATCTTATTGAATGGCAGGGCAGGCTTGAAGGGCTAGATGGCCTACTCCTGCTCCTATTTCTTCTGTTCTTATGTTCAACATATGAAAAGGTAAGAGAGAGCCAAAAATAGGTATTGGACCACTGGAAAATGAGGCTGGAGAAGTAATAATGGGAAACAAAAAAATGGCAGAGGAATTGAATAGTTACTTTGCATCAGTCTTCATGGTGGAAGACACAAGTGGGACGCCAGAGCTCCAGGAGAATCAGGGGGCACTGGTAAGTGCAGTGGCTATCACTAAGGAGAAGATTTAACACACACAGAAACCCCACAGTACAGAAAGAGGCCCTTCGGCTCATCGGGTCTGCACCAATCACAATCCCACCCAGGCCCTACCCCCAAACTGTACATGTTTTACCCACTAATCCTCTCTAACCTATGCATCTACGGTCAATTTAGCACGGCCAATCAACCTAACCTGCACATCTTTGGACTGTGGGAGGAAACCGGCGCACCCAGAGGAAACCCACGCAGACACGAGGAGAACGTGCAAACTCCACACAGACAGTGACCCAAGCCGGGAATCGAACCCAGGTCCCTGGAGCTGTGAAGCAGCAGTGCTAACCACTGAGCTACTGTGCCACCCAGTTTAGGGGAAACTGAAAGGTCTGAAGGTGGATAGGTCACCTGGACCGGATGGACTACACACCAGGGTTATGAAAGAGGTAACTGAGGAAATTGTGGAGGCATTGGTGGTGATCTTTCAGCAATCACTGGAGGAAGGGAGGGTCCCAGAGGATTGTTGTTGTTCGTGCATTGTCATCGATGAGGACCTCGACACCATTAGTCATTTTGAGGCTGGTTACAGTATGTCTAAAGATGACTGATCAGGCCAATTCGGGCATGGAGTGTCCTGGCACATATTGGACAGACTTGTGTAGACACTGTAGTTGTTGCATTGGTGGCTCTGGACTTGCACAGCTCATGCTTAAGTTGTGCTTCAGCAATACACCTTGCTTCGTGAGCTTGACAGCCTTTGTGGATGAGGCGGCGCCAGGTATTGCGGTTTTGTGCCAGCGTTTCCCAGGTGGTTGTGTCAGTGTCAAGTGACTTCAGGGAGGCCTTGAGTGTGTCTTTGAAACATTTCTTCTGCCCTTTATGCGAGCGTCTTCCAGCAGAGAGTTCCCCAAAAAGGAGCTGCTTGGGTATACTTTCATCTGACATACGGATGACATGACCTGCCCACCGGGTCTGCGCTCTCATCAGCAGTGTGTGGACTGATGGTAGACTTGCTCTAGAGAGAATTTCAGTGTCTGGTACTTTGTCTTGCCATCGGATGCGTAATATTCTGCGAAGACAAAGTCATGTGGAAATGATTGAACTGTCTTGCATATCTTTGATACACAGTCCACGTTTCACAGGCATACAGGAAGGTAGTGAGTACCACGTTGTTGTCGACCTTCAGTTTTGTTGCTGGGCTGAATCCTCGACATTCCCATACAGTGGAGCGCAGTCTACCAAAAACAGAACTTGCCTTTGCTATTCTGCAGTTAACGTCTGTATCAATAGTCACTGCTTGGGAGAGGATGCTGCCAAGATAAGTGAACTAGTCCACTGCCTGTAGTTTCTGCCCTTTGATTGTGATTATGGGTTCTGTGTACGGTACATGAGGAACAGGCTGGTGCATGACTTTGGTCTTTTTAATGTTGACGGTGAGTCCAAAGTTGTCACAAGCCGTGGAAAATTTGTTCATATTGACTTGTATCTCTGGCTCTGAGCCAGCATACAGGGCGCAGTCATCGGCAAAAAGGAAGTCTCTCAGAACAGTCTCCTTCACTTTGGTAATAGCTTGAAATCTCCTCAGGTTGAAGAGCTTCCCATCCACTCTGTACTTGAGGCTGATTCCAGCAGCACTGTCCTGGAAGGCATCATTCAGCATGGGAGTAAACATCATGCTGAACAGTGTGGGTGCGAGCACACAGCCCTGTTTAATGCCATTGGTGACTGGGAATGCCTCCGAGGATTCTCCACCATCCAGTACTCTGGCCATCATGGAACTGGCATACCGTCTGAATAAATTTGGGGGGGGGGGGCAGCCGAACTTTGACATGATCCTCCACAGGCCTTGTTGGCTTACAGTGTCGAAAGCTTTCGCGAGGTCCACAAAGGTTATGTAGAGCTCGCGATTCTGCTCCTGACACTTCTCCTGAAGTTGGCGCGCAGCAAAAATCATGTCAGTAGTCCCATGACCTTTGCGGAAGCCATTCTGTGACTCTGGAAGCAGGCCCAGCTCCGGATGAGTGACCAGACGATTTAACAGGACTCTTGCAAGGGTTTTTCCTGTGATGGAGAGCAGCGAGATTCCTCGGTGTTTGTCGCATACTTGCCGTTTGCCCTTCCTCTTGTAGAGGTGTACGATGGAAGCATCTTTAAGTTCCTGAGGAATGGATCCTTCCTTCCAAAAGGACTGGAACAACTTGGTGAGCTTCTCAATAAGTGCAGGACCAGCAGCTTTATAGATCTCTGCAGGTATGGCATCTACCCCTGGGGCTTTGCCACTGGATAGCTGGCTGACAGCTTTCGTGACTTCGGCTACTACCGGTGGATCATCCATGGCGCTGTTGATATCAACCTGGGGAATCCTGTCTATTGCCTCATCGTTAATAGATGATGGTTGGTTGACGACAGCTTCAAAGTGTTCAGCCCATCTCTGCAGGATCTGAGCCTTCTCTGTAATGAGAGTTGTACCATCTGTACTCAAGAGGGGAAACGCCCGAGAGATTGAGGTCCGTAGAGAATTTTGAGGGCTTCATAGAACCGTTTCAAGTTGTTTCTGTCAGCGTATCCCTGTATTTCATCTGCCTTGGTGCTCAGCCAAGCATCCTGCATTTTACACTGTTTATTCTGGACTGTCCTGCGAGCTCTGGTAAAAGCATTTTTTTGGCAGCTGAAGGTGGGTCGTTCTGACAGGCCTGATGAAGATGGAGCATTTCAACAAGTAGAGCCTGTATCTCCTCATCGTTCTCATCGAACCAATCATGCTGCTTGCAGGTAGAGGGCCCGAGCGTCTTCAGCACAGATGTATGGATGGCATCCCTGAAGCGTTCCCAGTCGTCTTCAGCGCTGCTTGTGAGGTGTAGATCAGCAAGCTTGATTTCTAAGTCTTCAGCCAGTGCTGAAACTATGCTGGGGTTCTTTAGCTTGGCCGCATTGATTCTTTTTATAACCTTGCTTCCTTGCGGTCACCTCTTGGGTCTGATGCGGAGACTCATTTTGGAGACAATGAGCCTGTGATCTG
The DNA here is from genome assembly GCF_965287045.1 of Carcharhinus amblyrhynchos. Classification (NCBI taxonomy): domain Eukaryota; kingdom Metazoa; phylum Chordata; class Chondrichthyes; order Carcharhiniformes; family Carcharhinidae; genus Carcharhinus; species Carcharhinus amblyrhynchos. The sequence continues at coordinate 140,318,028 of NC_137327.1, forward strand.
TCCAGCAGTCAGCACCACACATGGCCTTGGTCTCTCTGACATCCTGCCTATCTTTTCTCCTGACAATTATACAGTCAATAAGATGCCAATGCTTAGAGCGGGGGTGCATCCAGGAGGTCTTGTTATGGGTAGGCAGACGGAAGGTTGTGTTGGTGATGAGGAGGTTGTGTGCTGCACAGGTCTTCATTAAGAGTAGGCCGTTACTGTTACACTTGTCCACTTCATGCCTCCCAATGACTCCCTGCCAGATTGCAGAGTCACACCCTACTCTTGTATTGAAATCGCCAAGCAAGATCAGCTTGTCGGTACTGCTCACTGACAGTAGGGCGTCTAGTTCTTCGTAGAACTTGTCTTTCATTTCGTCCGTGTTGTTCATTGTGGGGGAATAGGCGCTGAACAGGGTGGCTTGACTTCTGTTCTGTAGCGGAAGCTGTAATGTCATAAGCCGGTCGTTCACACCCTTGGGTACACTATCAAGTTTTTGAACAAGGTTATTCCTGATGGCGACTGTAGCTCCAGCATCACAACGCTCATCGCTGCCGCAACTGCTCCAGAAAAAAGTGTATTCACCTCCAATTTCAGTCAACTGACCTACATTGGCAAGACGAGTTTCGCTCAGGGCTGCAATGTCAATGTTGTATCTTGCAAGCTCTCTGGCAACTAAGGCTGTTCTTCTCTCTGGTCTGTCTGCTGTAGGCTTGTCCAAAACAGTGCACAGGTTCCAAGTGCTGAAGTGGAAATTTTCCTGCTTCTTGACTGTGGTAGAAAGACTCAACAAAGTTTGTTCCAACAAATTAACTTGTTTTTATTCACAAAAGACTGCATGCAGTATTGGCAAAAACTTGAGTTCAGAGAGCCGTTGTTACGACTTGCTAATTCTTCCTCAAGTCCATCCTTGCAAGAAGAATCAGTTCAGTATTTATACATAATCATTATCAGTTTGCATAACCCAAGCTTATTCAGGAAGTTGATCAAATAGTGGCATCATAAGTAATGTCATAAAAAATGGTACAACCTGTTGACCTCCTAAAACTCTTTGTCTTATTATCCATACCTTTATCTTGTCCTTTTGGTAGAACAGAAGAAGGCCGATGACTTTGTCATTTCTGACCTTATCTTGCCTCACTCCTCCAACCCTAAGTTACGTGGAGTCATCCTTATCACGTCTTACAAAGGTCAGGCATAACTTGACCTTCTCTGGTCTTATTCATGTTTTACGTTATGCAGAGTCAGTTTTCCTTATTTTGTACCAAATACTTGACCAATTTTCCCATCATGCCACTACTTCATTCGTACAACTTCACACTCCCTCCTTTTGTCATATCATGACAACTAGTTAAATAGGTATATCCATGACCCGATTAAAAATGCATTTACACAAGCAACCAAGCAATCCTATCCCCAGTACCTGTAGCATGAAGGCCTTAAAGATCCAATCAAATAATCCATGACCCAACCATCCCAACCAACCCAGTGGGTCGTAGCCATGAAATTCACGACCAATCTTTTGAATTTGAGCAGCCTGTCTCTTAATATGGTTGGTCAGGTTGGTGATATTTTCAGAGGCATCTGGGATATAAGTACAGCATTCCTGACCTACAATGGGGCACGTTCCTCCCTGTGAGGCCTACAGATGATCCAAAGCTAGCCGATTTTGCAATGCCACAGTCCGGACAGCCACCAGCTCAGCCGAGACCTCGGCCAGTGCTTGTCCAGATGTCCTGGCTTCTGCTGCTGTTATGTTTGCCAGTTTTTCCAATGCTGAGGCCATAAGAATCAGTTCATTAGCAGCCCTGCCCCTTCCATATAGTGGAAAGGCCATCATAAAGAACCGTTCAGTTCCACTAATGGTCCTTTTGACTCATGAAGGGTAATGCTGAAGGGAGGGTTGGTGGTGCATGTAAGGTATGACATATCCCAGGTAACAGGGTCCTATTCAATTGGTAGGAAGCCATGAGTATGCTTTAGTGCCACATATGAAATATGTTCCATTATAGGCTGTAAAATCATCTGCCAGTGTCATCCAGGGTGTTGGGAAATATGTGTCCATGAGATATTAGAGATTATATTCCATACCCTGGACCAATCAAGAACAAATATACCCTTGCTAGATAGATTTGCTACTGGTCCTTGCCACTCAGCTGTAAGGTTGCATCTACTTTGCCCCATCAACTTTCCTTTCCCTGATTTATTAAAACATTGGGAACCTTCACACAAGTGCCAATGGTGAGTGGTGTCACCTTGTGTTTTATTTTGTTTGTTTGACTGCAAGATGGGATCCCCACCAGCCGCGGTAAACTGGCCAGGGCGTGTAAAGCAGGCAATATTTAGGGCACTTTTTCTAGCCCCTCCCTCATTCTATGGAGGTGAGCAGTGCGTTCCTGAAGAGGCCTGCTCAGTTGCCCAAATAGACGCTGAGTTCCACTGCTGCTTCAGTCAGACCTAAGCCGCCTGCATGCAGGTCCGTGACTACAGCTCCCAGTGTATCCACACCTGCTGCTTTGTCGCTCGCCCATCGCCACAGGACTTCAAGGGTTGAACAGGACACATGATAATGATGATGGTGTCAAAACTAGCGCTTGATTTGGATTAAAGTGAGGGAGAGTTGCGCAGCGTCAGCCTCACTCTCACTTCCCAATTCCCATCTACATCCAGTGGCAAGACAAGAGTCAAGACGGCTGGAGGTGGCACTAGGCGCATTGGATGACCAGGACGTCTTCTGCGTCTTGTCCTGCTCTTTGCCTTCCACGATGCTTGCAGAGACTGCCTTCCTGACCGTTGGACTTTCCACTGGTCTTGTCCGGTTAATCCGCTGGACTCTTTCTTCACGTGCTGGGATAGACATCTCCGTATCTCACTGAGGGTTGAGACCCGTTGGTTACCCTCGCCTGGTTTAGCCGGCTTGTCGAGTTCGTTGCCCGGGGTATGGCCGCTGTCACATGCAAATGGCTATGGGAGCCACGGGTGAGAGCTGAGTGCCAGATGAGGACAAAAGCATGTTTCCCCCAGCAAAGGTACACCCCTCCCTGACACCCCATACACGCCCATACTGTAAAGAGGACTGTAAAGTAGCTAACAAAACACCACAGTTTAAGAAGGGAGGGAGGTAGCAGATGGGAAATTATAGGCTGGTTAGCCTGACTTCAGTCATTGACAAGATTTTAGAGTCCATTATTAAAGATGAGATTGCGGCGTGTTTGGAAGATAATATAGGACTGAGTCAGCACAGCTTCATCAAGGAGAGATCATATGTGACAAACCTAAGAACATAAGAACATAAGAAATAGGAGCAGGAGTAGGCCATCTAGGCCCTCGAGCCTGCCCTGCCATTCAACAAGATCTAGGCTGATCTGAAGTGGCTCAGTTCCAGTTTCCCGCTTTCTCCCCATAACCCTTAATCCCCTTGCCTACCAAAAACCTATCTACCCACGTCTTAAATATATTTAGCGAGGAAGCCTCCACCACTTCAAAGGGCAGAGAATTCCAGAGATTCACCACCCTTTGAGTGAAGAAGTTCCTTCTCAACTCCGTTCTAAACGGCCCCCCCTTATCTTGAGTCTGTGCCCTCTAGTCCTGCTGTCCTTTCTGAGCAGGAAGAACCTCTCCACCTCTACCCTATCCATCCCTTTCATCATCTTATACGTCTCAATGAGATCTCCTCTCATCCTTCTAAACTCTAACGAGTACAAGCCCAGTTTATTCAGCCTCTCCTCGTAGCTCAACCCCCTCAATTCCGGTATCAGCCTAGTGAACCTCCTCTGCACTCCCTCCAAGGCCAAAATATCCTTGCGCAGGTGTGGCGAACCTGTTAGAGTTCTTTGAGAAGGTAACAAGGAAGTTAGATAAAGGAGAACCAGTGGACATGATTTATTTAGATTTCCAAAAGGCCTTTGACAAGGAGCCAATGACAATGAGACTGTTAAATAAGTTAAAAGTCCCTGATGTTAAGGGTAAGATCCTAGCATGGATAGAGGATTGGCTGACTGGCAGAAGGCAGAGAGTGGGGATAAAGGGGTCTTTTTCAGAATGGCAGACGATGACTAGTGGTGTGCCTCAGGGGTCGGTGCTGGGACCACAACTTTTCACAATATACATTAACGATTTGGAGGAAGGAACTGAAGGCACTGTTACTAAGAATGCAGGTGGAATACAAAGTACGTAGAGGGACAGGTAGTATTGAGGAACCGGGAAGGGGGCTGCAGAAGGACTTGGACAGGTTAGGAGAGTGGGCAAAGAAGTGTCAGAAGGAATACAATGTGGAAAAGTGTGAAGTTATACACTTTCAAAGGAGATTTTCTGAATGAGGAAATGCTTTGGAAATCAGAAACAAAAAGGGACTTGGGAGTCCTTGTTCCAGATTCTCTTAAGGTTAACGTGCAGGTTCAGTCAGCAGATAGGAAGGCAAATGCAATGTTAATGTTTGTGTCGAGAGGGCTAGAATACAAGAGTGGGGATATACTTCTGAAGCTGTATGAGTCTCTGGTCAGACCCCATTTGGAGTATTGTGAGCACTTTTCTAAGTATCTAAGGAAGGACATGCTGGCCTTGGAAAGCGTCCAGAGGAGGTTCACAAGAATGATCCCTGGAATGAAGAGCTTGTCGTATGAGAAACGGTTGAGGACTCTGGGTCTGCACACTGACAGGCAGCACGGTGGCATGCTGGTTAGCACTGCAATTCCAGCCTTGGGTAACTGTTTGCGTGGAGCCTGCACATTCTCCCTGTGTCTGCGTGGGTTTCCTCTGGGTGCTCTGGTTTCCTCCCACAGGCCAAAGATGTGTGGATAAAGTTGATTGGCCATGCTGTATTGACCCTGGTGTCTGTGGGATTAGCAGGGTAAATATGTGGGGTTATGGGAATAGGGCCTGGCTGGTATTGTGGCCAGTGCAGACCCAATGCGTCAAATGGACTCCTTCTGCATTGTAAGGATTCTATGATTCTATACCCAGTGTACCCAGACTATGAATCTGGTTATAGACACTCCTACCATTTGGAGCATCTTTCTTGTATCTACCCTGTCTAGTTCTGTTAGAATTTTATAGGTTTCTATGAGATTTCCCCCCCATTCTTCTGAACTCAGCGAATACAATCCTAACCAACTTGATCTCCTAATATGTCATAGTCATAGAGGTTTACAGCATGGAAACAGACCCTTCAGCCCAACTTGTCCATGGCACCCCTTTTTTAAACCCCTCAGCTCGTCCCAATTGCCCACATTTGGCCCATATCTCTCTATACCTATCTTACCTTGTAACTGTTTTAAAAGACAAAATTGTACCTGTCTCTACACCTACCTCTGACAGCTTGTTCCAGACAGTCACCACTCTCTATGTGAAAAAATTGCCCCTCTCGACCATTTTGTATCTCTCCCCTCTCACCTTAGTATTTGTCCAGCCATCCCAGGAATCACTCCCTCCAGAGCAAGAACATTCTTCCTCAGATAAGAAGACCAAAACTGTATCAAAATGCGAGGTGTGACTGTTAGAATGTAACCAGTGACTACTTTGACTGGATGTAATGTGACCAATGGGAACAAGATGTAAGGGTCAACTGACCAAGTAAACCATTACAGAATGATTTAATAGTCAGCTGACCAGCTGATTCTCTATAAATAAGGAACAAAAATTGTGGGGAGCTTAGAGTGGCCCAGGGTGCGGCCCCAGGTTTGGAGTAATGATGTTTCTTTATTAAACCCTTTCTTTGATCTATAAGTTGGATTACGTTTTGTTGTATTTTCATTAGCTGCATTTTGAAGTGTTCCTTCTGAGTAAACAACCAAGGCCCTTATAATTACAGCGGGATAACCCTGCTCCTGCAGTTTCGGTCCCCGTATTTGCTAAAGGATATATTGGTCTTGGGGGGAGTACAGAGAAGGTTCACCAGGCTGATACCGATGAGGGGGTTAGCTTATGAAGAGAGATTGAATAGACTAGGTCTGTACTCGTTAGAGTTTAGAAGGCTAAGGGGGGATCTTATAGAGACTTACAAGATAATGAAGGGGATGGATAGGGTGGAGGTAGAGAGATTCTTCCCACTTAGAAAGGATAGCGGAACTGGAGGGCACAGCCTCAAAATAAGGGTGAGGGGGCAGTTTAGAACGGTGTCGAGGAGGAATTTCTTCACTCAAAGGGTGGTGAATCTCTGGAATTCTCTGCCCATTGAAGTGGTGGAGGCTACCTCGTTGAATATATTTAAGTCACAGTTAGATAGAGTTCTGATAGACAAGGGAATTAAGGGTTATGGAGCAAAAGCGGGAAAGTGGAACTGATTCACTTCAGATCAGCCATGATCTTATTGAATGGCAGGGCAGGCTCGAGGGGCTAGATGGCCTACTCCTGCTCCTATTTCTTATGTTCTTATTAAGATTCAGGATCCTAATCTCCGAAACAACTACGTCACTGTCTATCTTGATGAAGAATTCTATCATATGGCTGCTCACCCCAAGGAAAACCACACAACTAAATTGACAATTATTCCTTTCTCATTACACCATATCCAATTTAGGATGCCTTGTTCTCCAGTTAGTAAAAAAAAACACCTTGTCCCCCAGTTGTTTCCTCAATGTATTGGTCCAAAAAACTTTCCCGTACATGGCAGTACTAAAGGAACAAAACTTTGGCCCAGAGTAGGTACTAATAGCAGAATAAAAGTTATGCTATTTGAAACAAAACATGAGAACAAGATACAGATTGGCATTTGGAGAGTTCATGGTCTGAAGTTGTTGAAATCGATGTTGAGTCCAAAAGGCTGTTAAATGCCTAATTGGAATCTGAATTGCTGCACTTTAATGTTGTGTTGGGCTTCCCTGTAAGACAGCAGTACACTTTCATTCTTCTGAAAAGCATTCTTTCTGGTTGTATCACAGCTTGGTATGGCTCCTGCTCTACCCAAGACTGCAAGGAAATACAAAAGGTCGTGAATGTTGCCCAATCCATCACACAAACCAACCTTCCATCCATTGACTCTGTCTACACTTCCCGTTGCTTCAACAAAGCAGCCAGCATAATTAAGGACCCCACGCACCCCGGATATTCTCTCTTCCACTTTCTTCCTTTCGGAAAAAGGTACAAAAGTCTGAGGTCACGTGCCAACGGACTCAGGAACAGCTTCTTCCCTGCTGCTTTCTTGAATGGACTTACCTTGCATTAAGTTGAACTTTTTCTACATCTAACTATGACAGTAATACTATATTCTGCAGTCTCTTGTTTCCTTCTCTATGAATGGTATGTTTTGTCTGTATAGCGTGCAAGAAACAATATTTTTCACTGTATGTTAATACATGCGACAATAATAAATCAAATCAAATCAGACTGAGGACAGAATGTGAGCTGGAGAACAAAGTAGTGAAGTGAAATGGCCAGAGAAAGGAAGGTTGGGGTTACTGCTGCAACAGGTACACAGCAGATACCATTTCCCTGGCCCTGCACTCAATTCTGGAACACCTAGATAACAAGGACACCAATGTCAGACTCCTATTTATTGACTACAGTTCAGCCTTCAACACTATTGTTCCCACACAACTCATCTTCAAACTCCTTGGGCTGGGCCTCGGCACCTCCCTCTGCGACTGAATCCTGAACTTCCAAACTCACGGACCACAATCAGTAAGAATAGGTAACATTTCCTCCACGATAATCCTCAACGCTAGTGCCCACAAGGCTGTGCTCTCAGCCCCGTAATATACTCCCAATACACCTATGACTATGCGGCCAAATTCCTCTCGAATTCGATTTTCAATTTTGCTGATGACATCACCATAGTGGGTCAGATCTCAAACAATGACAAGACAAAGTACAGGAATGAGAAGGACAATCTAGTGAACTGGTGTGGCAACAATAATCTCTCCCTCAATGTCAAAACGAAGGAGATTGTCATCAACTTCAGGAAGCATAAAAGAGAACATGCCCCTGTCTACATCAATGGGGACAAAGTAGAAAGGGTTGAGAGTTTTAAGTTTTTAGGTGTCCAGATTACCAGCAACCTGTCCTGGTCTCCCAATGCCGACATTATAGTTAAGAAAGCCCACCAACGCCTCTACTTTCTCAGAAGACTAAGGAAACTTGGCATGTGAGCTACGACTCTCACCAACTTTTACAGATGCACCATAAAAAGCATTCTTTCAGGTTGTATGGCTTGGTATGGGCTCCTGCTCTGCCCAAGACAGCAAGGAACTACAAAGGGTCGTAGCCCAATTCACCATGCAAATCAGCCACCCATCCATTGACTCTGTCTACACTTCCCGATGCCTCAGCAAAGCAGCTAGCATAATTAAGAATCCCACTTATCCCGAACATTCTCTCTTCCCTCTTCATCCTTCGGGAAAAGGATACAAAAGTCTGAGGTCACTTAACAAACGACTCGAGAACAGCTTCTTCTCTGTTACTGTCAGACTTTTGCATGGACTTACCTTGAATTAAGTTGATCTTTCGCTACACCCTAACTATGACTGTAACACTACATTCTGCATTCTTTCATTTCCCCCGCTATGAATGGTATGCTTTGTCTGAATAGCGCACAAGAAACAATACTTTTCACTGTTAATACATGTGACAAACAGTGAAAAGTATTGTTTCTTGTTAATACATGTGACAATAATACATCAAATCATCCTTGTGGACTAAGCGAACGTGTTTCATTCCCTAATGCATAGGAGACCAAAACAGGATAGCTGACGAACAGTCATTCTGCCTCTTAACATTGGCTTTATTCTAGCTCAATAAGAAGTGTCACAACACCAGGTTAATGTGAGACTTCTTACTGTGTTTACCCCAGTCCAACACCAGCATCTCCACATCATTTGTTCTGGCTCCACAGATGCTGCCAGAACTGCTGAGATTTTCCAGCTTTTTTTGTTTTTGTTTCAGATTCCAGCATCCGCAGTGTTTATTTTCAATACATTAGAGCAGATTGAAAGTGGCAGCTTTACTTGTGCTTATTTTACAATGTTACTTTCTCACTCTGTCGCTCTCTCTCTCCCTCTGGTTGCCACATTGTGAATGAATGGCATTTACAAGTGAGCATTTTGTCCTGTGGCAGCTTTACCTGTGAGTATTTTACAGTGTTCATTTCTCTCTCTCTCTCAGGTTGCCACATTGTGAATGAGTTTCTTTATCGCCCACTTTCATTCATTAACTTTTATTGTGGCTCCACCCCCACGCCTCCTTTATCCAATTAGCGGAGATAGCTGTGAGATTGACGTTGTGAGTTGACCAATGGGTGTGCAGGGAAGTTTATCCTGGGAGTCGGGGCCGCGGGACAAAGTTGGGAAGTTGGAGCGGATTTGAGCGGCTCTGCCCGGGATCAACCCCCCCCCCTCCCCCGACCCAGAGCGAGTCCCGGACTCGGCCCGGTACCTTGTGGCTTTTTAGGTGGGGGCACTGAGCGGATGGAGCCGGGCTCTTTGAGTGTTTAGCGGCGGTGCTGAGCTCCCGTTCCCGGCTCCCGGCCGCGTGTTGCTGCCGCTCTTTGTGAGCCGCTCGCAGGCCGGTTCCCGGTCAGGCTGGAGGGGCGACCCCCCGGCTCCTCGGCCTGGCCTCTCATCATGTCCCCCCTCCCTGTGTGCGCTCTGGCCCTGCTCCTGCTCTGCGGCTCCGCTTGTTCCCAGCTCCAGAGTCGAAGCTGCTCCGAGTTGTTGAAAGTTCACAGCCCGAAGGCTTTGGGCCACAGTAACTCCCCCCCGCAGGAGACGGAGGGTAAGTGACGGGGCCAGGAGGAGGGAGGCAAAGGGCATCGGCGGGAGGTGCGGGGCAAAGTCCAGCCAGGTCTGCGGGGAGAAAGATCGGCGTAGGGGTGGAGAATGGTGGACATTGGACAGGGGGAGAATGGGGCACCGAGGGGGGGGAGTGGGGGGGAGTGTGGGGACGCCGGGGGGTGGAGGAGGGGAGTGTGGGGACGCCGGGGGGTGGAGGAGGGGGGGGGGGAGTGTGGGGACGCCGGGGGGTGGAGGAGGGGGGGCGGGGGGAGTGTGGGGACGCCGGGGGGTGGAGGAGGGGGGGGAGTGTGGGGACGCCGGGGGGTGGAGGAGGGGAGTGTGGGGACGCCGGGGGGTGGGCGGGGGGAGTGTGGGGACGCCGGGGGGTGGAGGAGGGGGGGGGAGTGTGGGGACGCCGGGGGGTGGAGGAGGGGGGGGGGGAGTGTGGGGACGCCGGGGGGTGGAGGAGGGGGGGGGGGAGTGTGGGGACGCCGGGGGGTGGAGGAGGGGGGGGGGGAGTGTGGGGACGCCGGGGGGTGGAGGAGGGGGGGGGGGGAGTGTGGGGACGCCGGGGGGTGGAGGAGGGGGGGGGGGAGTGTGGGGACGCCGGGGGGTGGAGGAGGGGGGGGGGGAGTGTGGGGACGCCGGGGGGTGGTGGGGGGGGGGGGGAGTGTGGGGACGCCGGGGGGTGGTGGAGGGGGGGGGGAGTGTGGGGACGCCGGGGGGGGTGGAGGAGGGGAGTGTGGGGACGCCGGGGGGTGGAGGAGGGGAGTGTGGGGGCGCCGGGGGGTGGGCGGGGGGAGTGTGGGGGTTGGGGGGGGAGAGAATAAGGTTCAGTTGGGTCGCTTGAGAGTTACAAGGTAGCAAGGAATGAGTTAAAAAAAGGTCTTAGGAGAGCTAGGAGGGGGCATGAGAAGTCCTTGGCGGGTCGGATTAAAGAAAACCCCAAGGCTTTTTACTCTTTTGTGAGAAATAAAAGAATGACCAGGGTGAGGCTCGGGCCGGTCAAGAATAGTAGTGGGAATTTGTGCATGGAGTCAGAAGAGATAGGTGTTGAATGAATACTTCAGTGCTCACTAAGGAGAGGGGCCATGTTTCTGAGGATGAGTGTGTGATACAGGCTGATAGGACGGAGAAGCTAAATGTTCTGAGGGAAGATGTATTAGCAATTTTGAAAAACCTGAGGGTCGATAAGTCCCCTGGGTCGAATAGGACACATCCTAGGATACTTTGGGAGGCAAGGGATGAAATTGTGGAGTCTTGAAGTTGTGGAGTCTTGAAATTGTGGAGCGGGAAAGTGGAACTGAGCCACTTCAGATCAGCCGTGATCTTATTGAATGGCGGGGCAGGCTCGAAGGGCTTGATGGCCTACTCCTGCTCCTAGTTCTTATGTTCTTATGTTCTTTAGCTTTGATCTTTGGGTCCTCACTGTCCACGGGGATTATCATGACGTGGAGATGCTGGCGTTGGACTTGGGTAAAACAGAAAGAAATCCCACAACACCAGTTTAGAGTCCAAACAGGTTTATTTGTAGCAAAAGCAACACCCAGCCACCTGACGAAAGGACAGGCTGTCCCGAAAGCTTGCGGCTTTTGCTACAAATAAACCACGGGGATAGTGCCAGAGGACTAGAGAGTGGCGAATGTTGTTCCTCTGTTCAAGAAAGGAAATAGGAATGATCCTGGTAATCATAGACCAGTTAGTCTTATTTTAGTAGTTGGTAAGTTAATGGAAAAGGTCCTGAGGGATAGGATTTACGACCATTTCGAAAGATGCAGCTTAATGCGGGATAGTCAGCACAGTTTCGTGAGGAGTAAGTCTTGCCTCACAAATTTGCTTTAATTCTTTGAGGAGGTAACTAAGTGTGTAGATGAAGGTAGAATAGTTGATGTCGTATAGATGGATTTTAGTCAGGTGTTTGATAAGGCCCTCCATGGTAGGCTCAAACAAAGTAAGGAGGTGTGGGATAGAAGGAAATTTGGCCGATTGTATAAGTAACCGGCTGTCTCGTAGAAGACAGAGGGTGGTGGTGGAGGGAAAATTTTCAGACTGGAGGCCAGTTACCAGCGGTGTACCACAGGGGTCAGTGCTGAGTCCTCTGCTATTTGTGATTTTTAGCAATGACTTGGAAGAGGGGGCTGAAGGGTGGGTCAGTAAATTTGCTGATGATACCAAGATTGGTGGAGTAGTGGATGAGGTGGCGGGCTCTTGCAGGCTGCAAAGAGACATTGATAGGATACAGAGTTGGGCCAAAAAGTGGCAGATGGAGTTGAACCCTGATAAGTGTGAGGTGATTCATTTTGGTAGGACAAACTTGAATGTGAAATACAGGGTCAACGGCAGGGTTCTGAGTAATGTGGAGGAACAGAGAGATCTTGGGGTTCATATCCACAGATCTCTGAAGGTTGCTACTCAAGCGGATGGAGCTGTGAAGAAGGCTTATAGTATGTTAGTGTTTATTAACAGGGGGTTAGAGTTTGAGTCGTGGGGTTATGCTGCAACTGTACTGGACGTTGGTGAGACCACATTTAGAGTATTGTGCTCAGTTCTGGTCACCTCACTATAAAAAGGATGTGGAAGCATTGGAGAGAGTGCAGAGGAGATTTAGCAGGATGCTGCCTGGTTTGGAGATCTTATGAGGAAAGGTTGAGGGAGCTGGGGCTTTTCTCTTTGGAGCAGAGGAGGATGAGAGGCGACTTAATAGAAGTTTATAAGATGATAAGGGGGATAGATAGAGTGGATGTTCAAAGACTATTTCCTCGGGTGGATGTAGCTGTTACTACGGGGCAAAACTATAAGGTTCATGGTGGGAGATATAGGAGGGATGTCTGAGGTAGATTCTTTACTCGGAGTGGTTGGGGTGTGGAATGGACTGCCTGCTGTGATAGTGGAGTTGTACACTTTAGGAACTTTCAAGCGGTTATTGGATAGGCACATGGAACACACCGTAATGATAGGGTGTGGGATAGCTTGATTTTGGGTTAGACATAGCTCAGCACAACATCGAGGGCCAAAGGGCTTGTCCTGTGCTGTAATGTTCTATGATTGGGGGAGAGGAGAAGATTGGGGGCAGGGCACCATCGTGGGGGAGAGGTTTGGGAGAGGGGTGCCATGCGGGGGAAGATTTGTGGGCTGGGCACCATGGGGGGGGTGAGTTCAGAGAATTCGGGGGCTGCTCATCAGGGGAGGTGGGGATGAGAAGTTGGGGAGCAGAGGGAAATTGGGATGGAGGGAGGTCTGAAGGGTTGGGACTGAAGGCAGGGGTGGGAGGAAGTGGTAGTACTGGTGAGTGGGTGAGAATATGATGGTCTGTGGAAGCAAAGGAGGGTGGGATGTCTAGCTATTCAGTGGTGCGGGGGAGGGGGAGAAGAACCTGGGGGTGAGTTCATGGCTTGTTGGGTTGTGGTAGGGTGGGGTGAAGGCTGTGACATTGAAGATGGTGGTCAGCGAGATCTGGTTCAAGGAGTGAAACAAGGTACTTCCAGTTCTTATGCTGAGTATATAGATTCCCAGGCTGTTGTTTTCTTTCCCTTTGTTCTGCCCGAGTAAAGTGAGGGTGACTCTACAGGTAAGGGAAGAGGAGGCCTGTTACCCCATTTTTCTGTCGCATTATGGGCCGGGTGGTGTGGCTGCAGATTCCAATCCCTCCTTTCGTGTTGCTTTGTATTGGATTTTATAGCTGATTTTCCTTTCTGTGTAACAACATCTATCGGCTGTTTCTAATTGTAAGTTGAAAGAAAATGATGCTTCTTGAGCTTTGCAATGACAAGTGAGCTGGTTGACTGAGCCAAATATTGTCTGTAGTTGATCAATTTTGATGTTGAGAATACACAAGGAAGAGGGTGAAGCGTTTTCCTTGGAGTGAGTTTAACTTGACCTGACTCATGCTTGGCAACTTCAACTCCTCCAGGGATGGCGGGGTAGGTGAGGTTGCAGGGGGGAAGAGTTTACATGAGTGTCACTTTTGTGTATGTGATGCATTGAGGTATCTCTGCTGTTGAATATACCTGTGTTTGTGTATGATTGTTACCCATGCCAATTTTTAACTGATATTTTGAAATGGAATGAATACTAACAGAAAAAACCTTAATGAAAATCTGAGCATTGAGCAGCGTGTCTTTAGATTGTTAACCTACCCCTTTATTTTGTTTCTTCTGACATTGTAAGGAAGACTGGCTTAAACAGACACAGTAGTTGTCCCTGGATTGTACCAACACACATATGGAATGCTGCATGTGATTTTTGCCAGTGGTATGCTCTCAGTGCATGGGAATCCCTCTAAATTCCTAGATTGTTGAGCCAAGTAAAACAAAACTTAATCATTACAGATTGTTCAGATATACTCGGTGTTTGCAAGTCATTTGTTTTTCAATTCAGCCAGTTTTATTGGTGCTAGTTTGGGGCATTTGTGGACAAATCTGCTTGGCAGTTTCAAAAGTGTACAGATGAGTTCAAACATGTTTAATCTCTGCATCTTTACATTCATCATAAAGCATTTAAGCAAGAAATTTTTCATCTGTAGCTGGCTGGAGGAAATGCTGGTGAATGTAATTAAGCCCAAACTACTTTCTCCTTTTCTGTTTCATCTCTCTTTCTCTTCCCTCCTTTTCCAGGCCTGTTGCTTTATTTCTTGTTTGAATAGCCAAATGGGTTGCATTCTCCCCATGAACAAAGGACCTGGCTATTTTGCTTGAGTCCTTCAGGGACCACCAAGGTCTTCAACTTATGCTGTGTAATTCCACAGCACTTTCAACAATAACAAAAATGCATGACTGAATTGCAAAAAAATTTCAGAATGTTGTGAGCATTGAATTGCGTCTCGGCTGCTGTCAACATAGGCCAGTTCTGCTGCTGCCTGTACCAAGGCAGCTCCATAGTTTTACTGGGATAGAGGCTGAGGGTTGTTTTTGAATTCAGGCAGCTAGCTCCTTTTTGAAAGTAAAGTTTATTTATTAGTCACAAGTAGGCTTACATTCTCACTGCAATGAAGCCACTGTGCAAATTCCCAAGTCACCACATTCCGGCACCTGTTCGGGTGCACTGAGGGAGAATTTAGCACGGTCAGTTTGCCTAACCTGCATATAAGAACATAAGAACATAAGAAATAGGAGCAGGAGTAGGCCATCTAGCCCATCTTTTGGACTGTGGGAAGAAACAAAGAAAAATCAACCTTGGTAACATTTTTCACACAAGCATGTCGTCTGTACTGCCCTGTCTAAATGAGCTGGTCGTCCACACCTGAAATTAACTTTGCCCAACATTCCCAAGTTATCAGTGACAGCCGACTCAATTTTACAGTGCAGAGTTGAGTACGCTTTATAGTGCAAACTGAATCAAGCAATTGAGGGTAAAGCCTGGGAACTACAGGCCAATGAGCCTTGCATTTGCAGTGGTTAAGTTGTTGGAAGGTATTTTGAGAGACAGGATCTACAGGCATTTAGAGACACAAGAACTGATTTAGTTCAGTCAGCATGGTTTTGTGAGTGGAAAATCATGTCTTACAAATTTGATTTTAGTTTTTTTGAAGGGGTAACCAAGAAGGTAGATGAGGGCAGTGCAGTTGATGTTGCCTACGTGGACTTTAGCAAGGTACAGCATGGTAGGTTGTTGTATAAGGTTAAATCTCACAGGATCCAGGGTGATGTTGCTAAGTGGATAGAAAACATACTTTCAATGCATAGAAAATCATTGATAATGATGGCTGCTTTGGCAAGGCAGCGGTAAATGTAGACAGAGTCAATGGAGGCTGGTTTGCGTGATACAGGTGCAATTTAAAAAAAAATTGCTGCAGCAATTGATGGTTGGACAGTAACTGTACAAACATGGTAAAGAGGAACAGGAGTAGACCATTTGGCCATCAAGCCTGCTCTGCTGTTGAAACAGATCATGATTGATCATGTACCCCAATGCCATTTTCCCCCACTGTCCCCATATCCTTTGATGTCATTACTATCCAGAAATCAGATTAAGCACAGCAAGAATCAATGATTGAGCTTTCACAGCTCTTTGGGGTAGAGAATTCCTAAGACTCACCACCTCTGGCTGAAGAAATTCCTTCTCATCGCACCCTTATGTTACTTGTCTCTCTTTCTGAGACTTGTGTCCTGGTTCTAGACTCGTGAGCCAGGAGAAACATCTCATCCACACCTACCCCATCACACCCTGTAAGAATTTTGTATGTTTCAATGGGATTAGCCTTCATTCTTTGAAAGTGTAGAGAATACAGGACCAGTATTCTTGATCTCATAATCAGTCAATTTTTATGATTAGTCTGGTGAAAATCCCTTCATGGTGAAAAATATCCGTCCTTAGACAGAGACCAAGACTGCCCAGAATACTCTGGTTGTGGTCTCATCAAGGCCCTTTACCATTACAGCAAAACCTCTTTATCTCTATACTCAATTTCCCTTTTGATGGGAGTATCATCTGCCTCCCTAATTGCTTGCTACAGTTGTATGCAAGCTTCTCATGACCCAAGAGCAGGGACACTCAGGTGACAATGTTAGAAACACAAGTCTCTTTAAGAATATACCAGGTTTGCATTGTGTCAGTTGAGACCACGGGATGCGCATCGAAGCTTGTATTTAAGAGCTGGGTTTTCTCAGACCTTTTTTTTTTGGGACAAGGAGAGAAGATCCAGAAGGGAATCTAGAGTGGCATGGTGGTACAGTGGTTAGCACTACTACCTTAGTGTCAGGGACGTGGGTTTAATTCTAGCCTTGGGTGATTGTCTGTGTTGAGTTTGCATGTTAGGGATAGTGGATTTTGAACAAAAAGGAAAAACATATGGCTTGTACACAAAGATTAAAATAAGAACACAGGCTTATTGCTGGAGATGTTACCTGTGTCGAGTAGAAATTGAAACTAAACAGGAACCTGTGAAGCACCCTAATGACAGCACCATCAAATCATGTGATAGGCTTTTAATGCCATCATGCAACCGCTTAAATGTATAACAGTTGCAGACCTACAGTAATATTTTGAATACCACCAAATCTTCAAATAATTGTCAAATCCTTGAAAACCAACTTGCTTCATATCTTTAACATTTCGTTTGTTCAGATTTAGGACACAAGTTTCAGAATAAACAATATCACTTTCAAACTTGATGTAAAATTCCATCATATTATTTCCTAATCGCTCCTTTGCCACAAGTTATTAATTAACTCTCTCATTCTGCAATACTAAATCTAAAGTATATAAGAAATAGGAGCAGGAGTCGGCCATCTAGCCCTTCGAGCCTGCCCCACCATTCAGTAAGATCATGGCTGATCTGAAGTGGCTCAGTTCCACTTTCCCGCTTTCTCCCCATAACCCTTAATTCCCCTGTCTATCAGAAACCTATCTACCCGTGTCTTAAATATATTTAGCGAGGTAGCCTCCACCACTTCAGGCAGAGAATTCCAGAGATTCACCGCCCTTTGAGTGAAGAAGTTCCTCCTCAACTCTGATCTAAACTGCCCCCCACTTATCTTAAGGCTCTGTCCTGTAGTCCTGCTATCCTTTCTAAGCGGGAAGAATCTCCCGACCTCTCAGTAGTCTGATGCTTAGTTGGAAACCCATCTTCTACACATGTCAAAAATTTATGCTCCACAACATTAGTGCTAATTAGGTTTACCCACTGTGGACATAAATTGAGTACACTTTAGTGGCATGTAAACAGCTCCTACCAATGTGCCTTATAGCAGAAGGACATTGCAAAGCAGCTATTTAGGTAACGATATCCAGAAAGTGACAAGTGACACAGTGTACAAACATTAAAAAAAGTAGTAAATAGAGTCAAAAGGAGGAAATAATGGGTAAAAAGCTAAAATCAATGTCTCTTTACTTAAATGCACATCATATTTGGCACAAATTAAATGAATTAATTGCACAAGCTGAGGTTAATGGTTGTGATCTTCTGGCATTGTGTGATTAGAACAAAGAACAGTACAGCACAGGAATGGGCCTATTGGCCCTCCAAACCTGCACTGATTATGATGCCTGCCTAAACTAAAACGGTATGCATCTACAGAGTCCGTACCATTCCATTCCCATCCTATTCATGCCCTCTAAATGCTGCAATCATACCTGCTCCCACCACCTCCCCAGATAGCCCCAGACATTCACCATCCTCTGTGGGGGGAAAAAAAAACTTGCCTTGCACATCTCCTCTAAACCTTTCCCCATGCAACTTAAACCTATGTCCTTTAGTATTTGACCTTTCTACCCTAGGAAAGAGCATCTGACTATCCACTCTGTCCATGCCACTCATAATCTTGTAAATCTCTAACAGGTTGTCTGTCAACTTCTGTCATTCCAGTGAGAACAAACCGAGTTTATCCAACCTCACCCCATAGCCAATATCCTCTAGACCAGGCAACATCTGATAAAGCTCTTCAGTACTTTCTCCAAAGCCTCCATATCCTTCGGGTTGTTTGACCAGAATTGTGTACAATTTTCCAAATGAGCCTAACTGAGGTTCTGTGTGGCTACAGCATGACCTGCCAATTTTTATATTCAATGCCCTGACTGATGAAAATAAGCATGCTGTATGCCTTCTTGACTACTTTATCCACCTGCGTTGCCACTTTCACTGGTGCACATATATGCCCAGATCTATCTTTCAATACTCTGAAGGGCTCTCATTTACTATACAATTTCCACATGTATTGGATCTTCCAAAATGCACTAATTTACGTTTGTCCAGATTAAACACCATCTGCCATTTCTTTGGCCAAGCCTCCAAACAATCTATATCTGCTGTATCTGCTGACAATCCTCTTCTCTATCTGCAACTCCACTAATTTTTGTGTCATCTGCGAATTTACTAATCAGACCAGTTACATTTTCCTTCAAATCATTTGTCTGTACTACGAGCAACAAAGGTCCCAGAACTGATCCCTGTGGAATACCGTTAGTATTACTGTTAGCCATGATGTGGAGATGCCAGCATTGGACTGCAGTAAACAGAGTAAGAAGTTTTACAACACCAGGTTAAAGTCCAGCAGGTTTCTTGGCTAGTATAAGCCACTAGCTTTCAGAGCGTCGCTCCTTCATCAGGTAAGTGGGATTTCAGTTCACAATCAGGGCATATAAAGACACAAACTCAATTTACAATATAATGGTTGGAATGCGAGTCTTTACAGGTAATCAAGTCTTAAAGGTAGAAACACTGAATGGAGACAGGGTACTCAGCTAATCCTGCCAAATAAACTTGTTGGACTTTAACCTGGTTTTGAGAGACTTCTTACCGTGCTTATCCCAGTCCAACGTCAGCATCTCCACATCATGGCTACCATCGACACCACAAACTGCCGGCTCCAAGTGGAGAGGATCCCCAAGAAGATCGCGCATATCAACACAGACATCAAATTTTGACAGAGGTGCAAGAAAGCAGACAAGGTTCCGCAAGGACTATGGATCACAAACCCATCCAGGTCAACCTACAACACAGATTACGCTGAGAGACTTTGCCATTGCACCTCTCTCTCACTCCTCAACCACCTCATACACCAGTTCTACAGCAAACGCTGCATCCTGGAAACCAAGATAGAATCCATATTCTCAACTTGCGCTCAGGGCGCAAACCAGCTGTGAAATATTGTCAAGCAGATGAGACAAAGGAACTACGCCATCTATATGCAAGCCAAGAACAGGAAACTTGAGAAATTCGGCATTACCACCAGCAGCAACCAAGCCTCCCCTGGTATCACAGCAAAAAACAGTACCACCGCAGGGAAGCCCATTGTCAACTTGTCGGACTACATACTTTAACCAGATGAAATCGAAGTTCTCAGCCGAGGGCTCAATTTCTGCCCCACCACAAAATGGACCCCATCGGTCTCGCAGCAGACGTAGAGGAATTCATCCGGTGAATGAGGCTGCAGGAGCTCTTCCACAAACCCCATGAGGTCAACTGAACACAATGAGACAGCCAACCGAAATCTGTAGTGCAGCGATCGAAGAGGAAACAGTTGAATTGGACTCTGGAAGGCCGCTGCCCTCGACTCGACATGTATGCCCCAGCTGTCAGGAGGTGCGTCAATGCCAAATTCATTAGCTGCGCTCACAAGATGGCCCCAAACATTACCCAAGCACAACGCAATGCCATCTGCGTGCTCAAGACCAACAGCAACATGGTCATCAAACCGGCAGACAAAAGAGGAGCCATCGTTGTACTGAACAGAACGGATTACTGCAAAGAAGTGTACTGACAACTGAACAACGAGGAACATTACAGACAGTTACCCGCAGATCTGACCGAAGGACACCCCCAACAACTCAACAGATTGATCAAGACCTTTGATCTGGACCTTCAGAGCACCCTCCGTGCTCTCATCCCATGTATTCCCCGTGTTGGAGATCTCTACTGCCTCCTGAAGGTATACAAGACCAACACATCTGGCCATCCCATTGCAGTGGGACCCTGTGTGAGAACCTTTCCAGCTACGTCGAGGGCATCCTGAAACCCATTGTACAAAGAACCCCCAGCTTCTGTCGTGACGCTACGGACTTCATACAGAAACTCAGCACTCATGGAGCACTTGAACCAGGGACACTCCTCGTCACAGTGGATGTCTCGGCACACTACACCAGCATCCCCCATGACGATGGCATTGCTGCAATTGCCTCAGTACTCAGCGCTGACAACTGCCAATCTCCAGATGCAATTTTATGACTCATCCGCTTCATCCTGGACCACAACCTATTCATCTTCAGCAACCAGCTCTTCATCCAGATACACAGAACAGCTGCGGGGACCAAATTCACACCTCAATATGCCAACATCTTTATGCACAGGTTTGAACAAGACCTCTTCACCGCACAAGACCTTCAACCGATACTATATACCGGATACGTTGATGATATTTTCTTCCTTTTGGACTCATGGTGAACAATCACTGAAACAACTATATGATGACGTCAACAAGTTCCATCCCACCATCAGACTCACCACGGTCTACTCTTCGGAATCAGTTGCGTTCTTGGACACATGCATTTCCATCAAGGACAGTCACCTCAGCACTTCATTTTACCGCAAGCCCACAGATACCCTCATGATGCTCCACTTCTCCAGCTTCCACCCTAAACACGTTAAAGAAGCCATCCCCTACAGACAAGCCCTCTGTATACACAGGATCTGCTCAGATGAGGCGGATCGCAACAGACGCTGAAAGATCTTCTCAGAAGAACAGGGTATGGCATTTGACACATTGATTGACAGTTCTGACGTACCACAGCAACCACCTCAACATAGAACATAGAACATTACAGCGCGGAACAGGCCCTTCGGCCCACAATGTTGCGCCGACCAGTCTTATTTTTAAAAAAAAACATTGACCCACTAATCTAAACCAATCCCTTTTCGTCCATAAACCAATCTCTTAAACGCCCCCAAACTAGGCGCATTTACAACTGCAGCAGGCAGGGCATTCCAGTCCCTCACCACCCTCTGGGTAAAGAACCTGCCCCTGACATCCGTCCTATAACTACCCCCCCTTAATTTAAAGCCATGCCCCCTCGTGCTAGCTTTCTCCATCCGAGGAAACAGGCTATCACCATCCACCCTATCTAAACCTCTAATCATCTTATATGTTTCTATAAGGGGGGAGCAGTTCAGAACGGAGTTGAGGAGGAACTTCTTCACTCAAAGGGTGGTGAATCTCTGGAATTCTCTGCCCATTGAAGTGGTGGAGGCTACCTTGCTGAATATATTTAAGTCATGGTTAGATAGGTTTCTGATAGAGGAATTAAGGGTTATGGGGAGAAAGCGGGAAAGTAGAGCTGATCCACTTCGGATCAGTCATGATCTTATTGAATGGCGGGGCAGGCTCGAAGGGCTAGATGGCCTACTCCTGCTCCTAGTTCTTATGTACTTCTGAGGCTGTATAAGGCTCTGGTCAAATCCCATTTGGAGCATTATGAGCAGTTTTAAGCCCCGTATCAAAGGAAGGATGTGCTGGCCTTGGAAAGGGTCATAATAAGAACATAAATAAGAACCAGGAGCAGAGTTGGGCCATCTGGCCTTTCGAGCCTGCTCCATCACTCAATAAGATCACGGCTGATCTTTTCGTGGACTTGGCTCCACAGATTCACAACCCTTTGTGCGACGAAGTTCCTCCCCAACTCAGGGTACACATGAAGCAAGTGTGGAATACAAGGAAAGTAGAAAGAAACTTAAGCAAGGAGTAACGAGGGCTAAAAGGCATCACGAAGCATTGGCCAGCTGGATTAAGGAAAATCCCAAGGCTCTTTATACATGTGTAAAGAGCAAAAGGGTAGCCAGGGAGATGGTTGGCCCACTCAAGGACAAGGGGGGGAATCTGTGGGTGGAGCCAGAGGAATTGGGCAAGGTATTAAATGAGTACTTTGCTTCAGTATTCACCAAAGAGAAGGACTTGGTGGATGATGAGTCTGGGATAGGATGTGTAGATAGTTTGAGTCATGTTGAGATCAAAAAGGAGGTGGTCTTGGGGTTCTTGAGAAATATTAAGATAGACAAGTTCCCAGGGCCGACGGGATATACCCTAGAATATTGACAGAGGCAAAGGAGGAAATTGCTGGTGCCTTGAGAGAAATCTTTGTATCCTCACTGACTATAGGGGAGGTCAGATATGGAGATGCCAGCGTCGGACTGGGGTAAACACAGTAAGAAGTCTTACAACAACAACCTGTTGGACTTTAACCTGGTGTTGTGAGCCTTCTTACAGGGGAGGTCCCAGAGGATTGGAGAATAGCCAATGTCCTTTCTTTAAGGAGGATAACAAGAATAATCCAGGTAATTACAAGCCAGTGAGCCTTACATCAGTGGTAGGGAAATTATTGGAGAGGATTCTTGGAGACAGGATTTATTCCCACTTGGAAATAAGTGGACGTATTAGTGAGAGGCAACGTGGTTTTGTAACGGAGACGTCATGTCTCACGAACTGGATTGAGTTTTTTTGAGGAAGTGATGAAGATGATTGATGAGGGTAGGGCAGTGGATGTTGTCTACATGGACTTCAGTAAGGCCTTTGACAAGGTCCCTCGTGGCAGTCTGGTGCAGAAGGTGAAGTCGCACGGAATCAGAGGTGAGCTGGCAAGGTGGATACAAAACTGGCTCTGTCAAAGGAGAGAGAGGGTAGCCATGGAAGGGTGCATTTCTGAATGGAGGGCTGTGACGAGCAGTGTTCCTCAGGGATCAGTGCTGGGACCTTTGCTGTTCGTAATATATATATATAAACGATTTTGAGGAAAATGTAACTGGATTGATTAGCAAGCTTGTGGGTGACACAAAGGTTGGTGGGTTTGTGGATAGCGAGGAGGACACAGAGGGTACAGCAGGATATAGATCAGTTGGAGACTTGGGCGGAGAGATGGCAGATGGAGTTTAATCTGGACAAATGTGAGAATGCATTTTGGAAGGTCTAATACAGATAGGAAATATACAGTAAATGGCAGAACCCTTAGGATTATTGAAAGACAAAGGGATCTGGGTGTACAGGTTCGCAGGTCACTAAAAGTGGCAATGCAGGTGGAGAAGGTAGTCAAGAAGGCATACGGCATGCTTGTCTTCATTGGCTGGGGCACCGAGTTTAAAAATTGGCAAGTCATGTTGCAGCTTTATAGAACTTTAGTCAGGTTGCACCTGCAATATAGTGTTTAATTCTGGTCACCACACGACCAGAAGGATGTGGAGGCTTTGGAGAGGGTACAGAAAAGATTTACCAGGATGTTGCCTGGTATGGAGGGCATTGGCTATGAGGAGAGGTTGGGGAAACTTGGTTTGTTCTCATTGGAACAGCGGAGGTTGAGGGGCGACCTAATAGAAGTCTACAAGATTATGAGAGGCATGGACAGAGTGGACGATCAGAAGCTTTTTCCCAGGGTGGAAGAGTCAGTTACTAGGGGTCATAGGTTTAAGGTGCGAGGGGCAAGGTTTAAAGGAACGTACGAGGTAGATGGGTGCCTGGAACATGTTGCTGGGAGAGATAGTGGAAGCAGATACAGTAGTGACTTTGAAGGGATGCCTTGACAAATACATGAATAAGATGGGAATAGAGGGATATGGTCCCCGGAAGGGAGGGGAGGGGGGCGTTTTAATTCAGTCGGGTGGCATGGTTGATGCAAGCTTGGAGGGCAAAAGGGCCTGTTCCTGTGCTGTAACATTCTTTATTCTTTTAAATCTGCTCCCTTTTGTTTTGAGCCATGCCTGCCAGTTGAAACAGCTTCCCTGCTTCTATCTTATCTATTCCCTTCATAATCTTTTATGTTACTATATGATTTGCCCTCATTCTTCTGAATTCCAATGTGCATAGCCCCAGTCTACTCAGTCCCTCCTCATAAGCCAACCCTCTCAACTCCGGAAACAACCTAGTGAATCTCCCCTGCACCCCCTCCAGTGCCAGTATATCCTTTCTCAAGTAAGGGGACTAAAACTGTACACAGTACTCCAGGTTTGGCCTCACCAGCACCTTATACAGCTGCAGCATAACCTCACTGTTTTTAACTCCATCGCTCTAGCAATGAAGGACAAAATTCCATTTGCCTTCTTAATTACCTGCTGCACCTGCAAACCAACTCCTTGTGATTCTTTCACAAGGACACCCAGGTCCCTCTGCATAGCAGCAGGCTGCAATTTTTAAAAAAAATCATTTTGCTGTTATTCCGACCAAAATGGATGACCTCACATTTACCAACATTGTACTTTATCTGCCAGATCCTCACCCACTCACTTAGACTATCTGTATCCCTTTGCAGACTTTGTGTCCTCTGCACACTTTGCTCTGCCACTCATCTTAGTGTCATCTGTGAATTTTGACACACTACACCTGGTCCCCAACCCCAAATCATCTATGTAAATCGTAAACAATTGCAATCCCAACACTGATCCCTGAGGCACACCACTAATCACTGATTGCCAACCAGAAAAACATCCATTTACCCCACTCTTTGCTTTCTGTTAGTTTAACCAATCCTCTATCCATGTTAATACATTACCCATAACACCATGCACCTTTATCTTATGTAGCAGTCTTTGGTGCAGCACTTTGTCAAATGTCTTGTGGAAATTCAGATAGATCACATCCGCAGATTCCCCATTATCCACTGCACATGTAATATTCTCAAACAATTCCACCAAATTAGTCAAACATGACCTTCCCTTCATGGACCCATGCTGCTTCTGACTAATGGAACAATTTACATCCAGATGTCTTGCTGCTTCTTCCTTGATGGATTCAAGCATTTTTCCTACTACAGAAGTTCAGCTAACCGGCCTATAGCTATCAGTCTTTTGTCTACCTCTTTTTTTTTTTGTTTG
Organism: Carcharhinus amblyrhynchos; assembly: GCF_965287045.1. NCBI lineage: Eukaryota > Metazoa > Chordata > Chondrichthyes > Carcharhiniformes > Carcharhinidae > Carcharhinus > Carcharhinus amblyrhynchos. Next base: position 140,343,000 of record NC_137327.1, read on the forward strand.
GCGTGTATGGGATGTCAGGGAGGGGTAGTACCTTTTGGGGGAACATGTCGTGATCTTTCAGAGCAGTTTGTCCATCTTTTGTTCCCACCTGGCACTCAGCTCTCACCTGTGGCTCCCTGTAGCTATTTGCATGAGACAGAGGCCACACCCCAGGCAACGGCCTCAACAAGCCGGCTAAACCAGGAGAGGGTAACCGATGGGTCTCAACCCTTGGTGAGATAGGGAGTTATCTATTCCAGCATGTGGAGACAGAGTCCGTTAGATTGAGTGGTCGAGACCAATGGAAGGTCCAACGGTCAGGAAGGCAGTCTCTGCAAGTGTCATGGAACATGAAGAGCAGGACAAGACGTAGAAGACGTCCTGATCATCCACTGCGCCTAGTCCCGCTTCCAGCTGTCTTGACTCTTGTCTTATCACTGGATCTAGATGGGCATTGGGAAGAGAGAGTGAGGCTGACGCTGCGCAACTCTCCCTCACTTTAATCCAAATCATGCGCTAGTTTCAACACCATCATCGTCATCATCATCATCATCCTGTTCAACCCTTGAAGTCCTGTGGCGATGGGCGAGCGACGAAGCAGCAGGTGCGGATACACTGGGAGCTGTAGTCACGGACCTGCACACAGGCAGCTGGGGTCCAATGGTCGTTTCTCGCTGACCGTTTTTCACTTGGAATATTGCGTACAGTTCTGGTCGCCGCATTATAAGAAAGTTGTGGAGGCATTGGAAAGGGTGTAGAGGAGGTTTACCAGGATGTTGCCTGGTATGGTGGGAAGGTCTTGTGAGGAAAGGCTGACGGACTTGAGGTTATTTTCGTTAGAAAGAAGAAGGTTACGAGGTGACCTGATTTGAGGCATACAAGATGATCAAAGGATTGGATAGGGTGGACAGTGAGAGCCTTTTACCTCAGATGGTGATGGCTAACACAAGGGGACATAGAACATTACAGTGCAGAACAGGCCCTTCATAGCTTTAAATTGAGGGGTGATAATTATAGGATGGATGTCAGAGGTAGGTTCTTTACTCAGAGGGTAGTAAGGGCGTGGAATGCCCTGCCTGCAGCAGTTGTGGACTCGCCAACTTTAAGGGCGTTCAAATGGTCAGTGGATAGGCATATGGATAACATTGGAATAGTTTAGGTTAGAGGGCCATTAGATTGGTTCCACTGGTCAGCGCAACATCGAGGGCTGAAGGGCCTGTACTGCGCTGTTATGTTCTATGACTGAAGCAACAGTGGAACTTGGCATCTACTGGGTGACTGAGCAGTTCTCTGCAGGAACACATTGCTCACCTCCATAGAATAAGGAAGGGGCTAGAAAAGGTGCCCCAAACATTGCCTACTTCACTACTCCCTGGCCAGTTTACTGCGGCTGGTGTGGATCCCATCTTGTGGTTGAACAAACAATAAAACAAGATGACACCTCTCGCCATGTGCACGTTCCAAGTGCCAATGCTTTTGGACAACCCTACAGCAGACAGACCAGAGAGAAGAACAGCCTTAGTTGCCAGAGAGCTTGCAAGATACAACATTGACATTGCAGCCCTCAGCGAAACTCGTCTTGCCAACTTAGGTCAGTTGACTGAAATTGGAGGTGGATACACTTTTTTCTGGAGCAGTTGCGGCAGCGATGAGCGTTGTGATGCTGGAGCTACAGTCGCCATCAGGAATAACCTTGTTCAAAAACTTGATAGTGTACCCAAGGGTGTGAACGACCGGCTTATGACATTACAGCTTCCGCTACAGAACAGAAGTCAAGCCACCCTGTTCAGCGCCTATTTCCCCACAATGAACAACACGGACGAAATGAAAGACAAGTTCTACGAAGAACTAGACGTTCTACTGTCAGCAGTGAGCAGTACTGACAAGCTGATCTTGCTTGGCGATTTCAATGAAAGAGTAGGGTGTGACTCTGCAACCTGACAGGGAGTCATTGGGAGGCACGAAGTGGACAAGTGTAACAGTAACAGCCTACTCCTAACGAAGACCTGTGGAGCACACGACCTCATCACCAACACAACCTTCCGTCTGGAACAAGACCTCCTGGATGCACCCCTGCTGTAAGCATTGGCATCTTATTGACTGTATAATTGTCAGGAGAAAAGGTAGGCAGGATGTCAGAGTGACCAAGGCCATGTGTGGTGCTGACTGCTGGACAGATCACAGGCTCATTGTCTCCAAAATGAGTCTCCGCATCAGACCCAAGAGGTGACCGCAAGGAAGCAAGGTTATAAAAAGAATCAATGCGGCCAAGCTAAAGAACCCCAGCATAGTTTCAGCACTGGCTGAAGACTTAGAAATCAAGCTTGCTGACCTACACCTCACAGGCAGCGCTGAAGACGACTGGGAACGCTTCAGGGATGCTATCCATACATCTGTGCTGAAGATGCTCGGGCCCTCTACCCGCAAGCAGCATGATTGGTTTGATGAGAATGAGGAGATACAGGCTCTACTTGTTGAAATGCTCCATCTTCATCAGGTCAGTCAGAACGACCCACCTTCAGCTGCCAAAAAAAATGCTTCTACCAGTGCTCGCAGGACAGTCCAGAATAAACGGTATAAAAGGCAGGATGCCTGGCTGAGCGCCAAGGCAGATGAAATACAGGGATACGCTGACAGAAACAACTTGAAACAGTTCTATGAAGCCCTCAGCATTCTCTCCAGATCTCAATCTCTGAGTACAGATGGTACAACTCTCATTACAGAGAAGGCTGAGATCCTGCAGAGATGGGCTGAACACTTTGAAGCCATCGTCAACTGACCGTCATCTATTAACGATGAGGCAATAGACAGGATTCCCCAGGTTGATATCAACAGCACCGTGGATGATCCACCAGTAGTAGCCAAAGTCACGAAAGCTGTCAGCCAACTATCCAGTGGCAAAGCCCCAGGGGTAGATGCCATACCTGCAGAGATCTATAAAGCTGCTGGTCCTGCACTACTTATTGAGAAGCTCACCAAGTTGTTCCAGTCCTTTTGGAAGGATCGATCCATTCCTCAGGAACTTAAAGATGCTTCCATCGTACACCTCTACAAGAGGAAGGACAAACGGCAAGTATGCGACAAACACCGAGGAATCTCGCTGCTCTCCATCACAGGAAAAACCCTTGCAAGAGTCCTGTTAAATCGTCTGGTCTCTCATCTGGGAACTGGGCCTGCTTCCAGAGTCACAGTGTGGCTTCTGCAAAGGTTGTGGGACTATTGACATGACATGATTTTTGGTTCGCGCCAACTTCAGAAGTGTCAGGAGCAGAATCACGAGCTCTACACGACCTTTGACCTCGCGAAAGCCTTCAACACCGTAAGCCGACAAGGCTTGTGGAGGATCATGTCAAAGTTCAGCTGCCCTCCCAAACTCAGATGGTACACCAGTTGCATGATGGCCAGAGTACTGGATGGCGGAGAATCCTCTGAGGCATTTCCAGTCACCAATGGCGTCAAACAGGGCTGTGTGCTCGCACCCACACTGTTCAGCATGATGTTTACTGTCATGCTAAATGATACCTTCCAGGACAGTGTTGCTGGAATCAAAGTGAAAGAGACTGTGTTCTGAGGAACTTCCTCTTTGCCAATGACTGCACCCTGTATGCTTGCTCAGAGCCAGAGATGCAAGTCAGTATGGACAAATTTTCCACGGCTTGTGACAACTTTGGACTCACCGTCAACATTAAAAGACCAAAGTCATGCACCAGCCTGCTCCTCGTGCACTGTACACAGAACCCATAATCACAGTCAAAAGGCAGAAACAACAGGCAGTGGACCAGTTCACTTGTCTTGGCAGCACTCTCTCCCAAGCAGTGACTATTGATACAGAAGTTAACTGCAGAATAGCAAAGGCAAGTTCTGCTCCACTATGGGAATGTTGAGCAATCAGCCCAGCAACAAAACTCACTACCCTCCTGTGTGCCTGTGAAACGTGGACTGTATCAAAGATATGCAAGACAGTTCAATAATTTCCATATGACTTGGCTATGATAGCCAAGTTCCGCATACCTGAGGACGGTCTCAACAGGGATCTTGGGTTCATGTCGCACTATCTGTAACCCCCGTGACTTGCCTGGGTTTGCAAAACCTCACTTACTGTGCTGTCTGGAGACAATACACATCTCTTTAACCTGTGATCAGTGCTCCTTCCACTCACATTGTCGGCCACTTTAGGACTTGAACAGCAGGTTAGGTGTAAGGATTCGCATTCTAGTCAGTAATCTGTAAACTGTCTGCGCTTCATATGCTCTGTCTGTGGCCAGAACTCTCCATTCACCTGACGAAGAGGGTGACCTCAAGCTAGTGAGTTTACTATCAAATAAATCAGTTGGACTTAAACCTGGTGTTGTCAGACTTTTTACTGTATTTACCCCAGTCCAATGCCGGCATATCCACATCATTATACGACCTCACCGTAACATTCCAACGCTTGTACACAATACTTTGATTTTTAAAGGCCAATGTACCAAAAGCACTCTTTACGACCCTATCTACCTGTGATGCCACTTTTAGGGAATTGTATATCTGATTTCCCGGATCCCTCTGTTCTACTACACACTTCAGTTTCGTACCATTTACCTTGTATGTCCTACCTTGGTTTGTCCTTCCAAGGTGCAAATCGGCGCTAGCTTCTTTGAACAGTATGCAATGGAACCGACGAGGGAGCAAGCTATCCTCAATGTGGTCCTGTGTAATGAGACAGGAATAATTAATGATCTTACAGTTAGGGATCCTCTCGGAAGAAGCAATCACAGTATGGTTTAAAGTACAGATGGAGCATGAGAAGGTAAAATCCAATACCAGTGTCTTGTGCTTAAACAAAGGAGACTACGATGGGGTGAGGAAGTCGTTGGCTAAGGTAGACTGGGAGCAAAAACGTTATGGTGAGATAATTGAGGAACAGTGGAGGACTTTCAAAATAATTTTTCACAGTGCTCATCAAAAGTATATACCAGCGGTAAGGAAGGACTGTAGAAAAAGAGGTAATCAGCTATGGATATCTATGGAAATAAAGGAGGGTATCAAATTGAAAGAAAATGCATACAAAGTGGCAAAGATTCATGGGAACCTAGAGGGTTGGGAAATCCTTAAAGATCAAGAGAAAGCCATGAAAGAAGCTGTATAAAAAAAAAAGTAAGGTGAATTATGAGAGGAAACTAGCTCAGAATATAAAAACAGATAGCAATAGTTTCTACAAATATTTAAAATGAAAAAGAGTGGCTAAAGTAAATGTTGATCCTTTAGAGCAGAGGTCTCCAAACTATGGCCTGCGGGCTACATCTGGCTCGCACCCAGTGGCGCGGGACGGGATTCCCCCTGACAAAAACGTTCCAGCGTCTGGAACCCCGCCGCTGACTCAGGACCCAGATGCGGGGACGGAAGCAACAGGCCAGACATTTGCTGCCACTCCGCGCGGTGTCTAATGGACCCGTGGGAATCCCTGCCTCCTTTATCAGCCTATTGTCCAATCAGAGCTGCTGTCCTGTGATTGACAGTTCATTAAGCGAATCAGCAATTGAGAGATCTGTTATCCAATTGCCGCTCTGCATTGACTGAGTGACAGCTGCTTTATCCAATCTGTAAACTCTGTCCGTCTGAAATGAGCAAGAATGATAATGGCGACGGTAATTCGGACCAATCATAGAGCGATATGCTCAGCGCAACACCCACATTGTGACTGACATCTGCTGTAGCAAATTGCTGTGTGCTGCTGTAATGCAGTCACCAATCGCAATGAATTTAAAATTATTTGGCACCTGTTTTAGAAAAATAACTATTAGAAAAGTAACCCCCTAACTTTAGTACCTTTTTTTGGCATGCAAAAATGTGTAAAACATATGATGTGGTCCTCGTACTGAAAAGTTTGGAGACCCCTGCTTTAGAGGATGAAAAGGGGGATGTAATAACTGGAAATGAGAAAATGGCTGATGCATTGGACAGGTATTTTGTTTTGGCCTTCACAGTGGAAGACACAAATAACGTGCAAAAAATTGATGACAAGAAGCCTATGACTGGTGAGGACCTAGAACCTATCATTATCACTAAAGAGGTAGTGTTGAGAATGCTAATGGAGCTAAATTAGTCAAGTCTTTTGGCCCGGATGGAATGCATCCCAGGGTACTAAAAGAGATGGCTGGAAAAATAGCAAATGCACTAGTGGTAATTTACCAAAATTCGCTGGACTCTGGGGTGGTTCCCGCAGATTGGAAAACAGTAAATGTGACTTCACTGTTTAAAAAAGGAGGTAGACAAAAGGCAGGTAACTATCGGCCGGTTAGCTTAACTTCTGTAGTAGGGAAAATGCTTGAATCTATCATCAAGGAAGAAATAGTGAGACACCTGGAAATCAATGTCCCATTGGTAAGATGCAACATGGGTTCATGAAGGGCAGATCATGTTTGACTAATTTAATGGAATGCTTTGAGAACATTGTGTGCGTGGTGGACAATGGGGAACCTTTGTATGTGGTGTACCTGGATTTCCAGAAGACATTTGACAAGGTGGCGCACCAAAGACTGCTACGTAAGATAAAAAGTGCGCAGTGTTACGGGCAATTTATTAGCGTGGAGAGAGGATAGACTAACTATTAGCAAGCAAAGAGTGGGGGTTAATGGGCATTTTTCTGGCTGGCAATTCGTGACTAGTATTGGGACTGCAATTGTTTATGATTTACATAGATGATTTGGAGCTGGGGACCAAGTGTGGCGTGTCAAAATTCAGATGGCACTAAGATGAGTGGCAGAACAAAGTGTGCAGAGGACGCTGAAAGTCTTCAAAGGGATATAGGTAGTCTAAAGTGAGTGGGCGAGGGTCTGGCAGATGGGGCACAGTGTTGGTCAATGTGAGGTCATCCATTTTGATAGGAATAACAGCAAAATAGACTATTATTTAAATAGTAAAAAAAGCAGCATGCTGCTGTGCGGTGAGACCTAATTGTCCTTGTGCATGAATCACAAAAAGTTGGTTTTCAGGTACACCAGGCAATTAGAAACATAGAAAAACTACAGAACAATACAGGCCCTTCAGCCCACAAAGTTGTGCCAAACATGACCCTACCTTAGAGGTTACTAGGCTTATCTATCTTACCAAGTTCCATGTAGAATCCGCCTCCACCACCGTTGCAGGCAGCCCGTGCCACGCACCCGCCATTCTCTGAGTGAAAAACTTACCCTTTATCTCCTCTGTACCTACGCCCCAGTACCTTAAACCTGTGTCCTCTTGTGGCAACCATTTCAGCCCTGGGAAAAAGCCTCTGAGAATCCACCCGATCAATACCTCTCAACATCTTGTACACCTCTATCAAGTCACCCCCTCATCCTTTTGTTGCTCCAAGGAGAAAAGGCAGAGCTCCCTCAACCTATCCTCGGAAGGCATGCTCCCCAATCCAGGCAACATCCTTGTAAATCTCCTTTGCACCCTTTCTATGGCCTCCACTTCCTACCTGTAATGAGGCGACCAGAACTAAGCACAGTACTCCAAGTGGGATCTGACCAGGGTCCTATACAGCTGCAACATTACCTCTCGACTCCTAAATTCAATTCCTCAACTGATGAAGGCTGCCATACACCTTCTTAACCATAGCTTCAACCTGCACAGCTGCTTTAAGCGTCCTATGAACTCGGACCCCAGTGTGGTCTTCCACACTGCCAAGAGCCCTGCCATTAATATTATATTCTGCCATCCTATTTGACCTGCCAAAATGAACCACTTAACACTTATTGAACTCCATCTGCCACTTCTCCGCCCAGTCTTGCATCCTATCAATGTCTCACTGCAACTTCTGACATCCCTGCACACTATCCACAACACCTCCAACCTTTGTGTCATCAGCAAACTTACCAACCCATCCCTCCACTTCCTCATTCAGGTCATTTATAAAAATCACAAAGAATAAGGATCCCAGAACAGATCCCTGGGGCACTCCACTGGTGACCGACCTCCATGCAGAATACGACCCATCTATAACCACTCTTTGCCTCCTGTGGGCAAGCCGGTTCTGGATCCACAAAGCAATGTTCTCTTGGATCCCATGCCCCCTTACTTTCTCAATAAGTCTTGCATGGGGCATCCTATCAAATGCTTTGCTGAAGTCCATATATACTACATCTATTGCTCTTCCTTCAGCAATGTGTTTAGTCCCATCTTCAAAAAATTCAACCAGGCTCGTAAGGCATGATCTGCCTTTGATAAAGCCGTGCTGACTTTTCTTAATCATGGGCATTACTGGCTGGCCGGCATTTATTGCCCATCACTTGTTGCCCTGCAGGGCAGCTGAGAGTCTCTCCAAGAAGGTTGGTTAGGGCAAGATTAGGGCCAGTTACAGACAGTAGAGGGAAGTTGTGTGTGGAACCGGAGGAGATTGGAGAGGCGTTGAACCAATATTTCTCTTCGGTGTTCACGCAAGGAGACATGAATGTAGCTGAGGAGGACACTGGGGTGCAGGGGTGTAAAATAGATAGTATTGTAGTTGATACGGGGGATGTGCTGGATATTTTAGAGGGTTTGAAAATAGATAAGTCCCCTGGTCCGGATGGGATTTACCCTAGGATTCTCTGGGAGGCAAGAGAGGTGATTGCGGAGCCTCTGGCTCTGATCTTCAGGTCGTCGTTGGTCTCTGGTATAGTACCGGAAGATTGGAGGACAGCAAATGTTGTCCCATTGTTTAAGAAGGGGAGAAGAGACTTCCCTGGGAATTATAGACCGGTGAGTCTTACTTCTGTGGTGGGAAAGGTTTTGGAAAGGATTATTAGAGACAGGATTTATAGTTATTTGGAGAGTAATGAATTGATTAGAGACAGTCAGCATGGTTTTGTAGCGGGTAGGTCGTGCCTTACTAACCTTATCGAGTTCTTTGAGAAAGTGACCAAAGAGGTGGATAGGGGTAAGGCAGTTGACGTGGTGTATATGGATTTTAGTAAGGCGTTTGATAAGGTTCACCATGGTAGGCTTCTGCAGAAAATGCAGATGTATGGGATTGGGGGTGATCTAGGTAATTGGATCAGGAATTGGCTAGCAGATAGGAGACAGAGGGTGGTGGTTGATGGTAAATATTCATCATGGAGTTCAGTTACGAGTGGTGTGCCTCAGGGATCTGTTTTGGGGCCACTGCTGTTTGTAATTTTTATTAATGATCTGGATGAGGGTATAGTTGGGTAGATTAGTAAGTTTGCTGATGACACCAAAGTCGGAGGTGTGGTAGATTGTGAGGAAGGGTGTCATAGTTTGCAGGGTGACTTAGAAAGGTTGCAGAGCTGGGCCGCGAGGTGGCGGATGGAGTTTAATGTGGAGAAGTGTGAGGTAATTCATTTCGGTAGGAATAACAGATGTGTTGAGTATAGGGCTAACGGGAGGACTTTGAATAGTGTGGAGGAGCAGAGGGATCTAGGTGTATGTGTACATAGATCCCTGAAAGTTGGGAATCAAGTAGATAAGGTTGTTAAGAAGGCATATGGTGTCTTGGCGTTTATTGGTAGGGGGATTGAATTTAGGAGTCGCAGCGTCATGATGCAACTGTACACAACTCTGGTGCGGCCGCACTTGGAGTATTGTGTGCAGTTCTGGTCCCCACATTACAGGAAGGATGTAGAGGCTTTGGAGAGGGTGCAGAGGAGGTTTACCAGGATGTTGCCTGGTATGGAGGGGAGATCCTATGAGGAGAGACTGAGAGATTTGGGGTTGTTTTCGCTGGAAAGAAGGTGGCTAAGAGGGGATCTTATTGAAACATATAAGATGATTAGAGGTTTAGACAGGGTGGATAGTGATAGCCTTTTTCCTCGGATGGAGAAATCTAGCACGAGGGGGCACGGCTTTAAATTAAGGGGGGGTAGTTATAGGACTGATGTCAGGGGTAGGTTCTTTACCCAGAGGGTGGTGAGGGACTGGAATGCCCTGCCAGCTGCAGTTGTAAATGCGCCTAGTTTGGGGGCGTTTAAGAGATCTGTGGATAGGTTTATGGACGAAATGGGATTGGTTTAGATTAGTGGGTTAGTGTTGTTTTTTTTTAAAAAGCTGGTCGGCGCAACATCGTGGGCCGAAGGGCCTGTTCTGCGCTGTAATGTTCTATGTTCTAAATGTTCGTAAATGTTGCCTCTCAGGATCTTCTCCATCAACTCACCAGTTACTGAGGTTAGACTCACTGGTCTATAATTTCCAGAATTAAGAAGGTAAATGGAATTTTATCCTTCATTGCTGGAGAGATGGAGTTTAAAAACAGTGAGATTATGTTGCAGTGGCATATGGTGCTGGTGAGGCCACACCTGGGGTACTGTGTACAGTTTTGTCCTCCTTACTTGAGAAAGGATATACTGACACTGGAGGGGGTGCAGAGGAGATTCACTCGGTTTATTCTGGAGTTGAGAGGGTTGGCTCATGAGGAGAGACTGGGTAGACTGGGGCTATACTCATTGGAATTCAGAAGAATGAGGGGAGATCATATAAAATTATGTAGGGAATAGATAAGATAGAAGCAGGGAAGTTGTTTCCACTGGCAGATGAAATAGAACTAGGGGGCATAGCCTCAAAATAAAGGGGAAGCAGAGTTCGGACTGGATTGAGAATGAACATTCTTCACCAAAGGGTTGTGAATCTGTGGAATTCGCTGCCCGTTGAAGCAGTTGATGCTATCTTGTTGCATGTTTTTAAGGCAAGGATAGATAAATTTTGGAACAGCAATGGAATTAAGGGTTATGGTGAGGTAAGTGGAGCTGAGTCCATGAAATGATCAGCCATGGTCTTTGTTGAATGGTGGAGCAGGCTCGAGGGGCCAGATGGCCCACTCCTGTTCCTAGTTCTTATGTTCTTATGTTAAGGGCCAAATAGTTTCTGGTTTCTATGTAAACATTTGTGGGAGGAAGAACAAGTCATGAACAGAAGGGAAGCAGAAACTTGCTAATTATTATGAAAACCTGTGAACTTGTTGTGAAACTGTGCTGTAATAGGATGATGCTCAGTTTCAGATGTTTAAATTGACACCAGACTGTTACGTGGCTCAGAAGACTGACTTGCCTCATTCCGACGTTGTGTTCACTTGATGACTGAACTCGACTTGTGCCATTTCTCATTGGTATCTTTTGGTTTGTTCTCCCCACCCCCAATAACCAGTTTGACAGCTGCACATTCCCTCTGCCCTCGTCGCTCGCACTTGTCCTATTTCTCTGATCTTCTCTGTCTGCTTTTATATTACTCCCTGAATACTGTTCCTATAATGAAATGTTTCCTTCAGTTGTCACTTGCAATAAAGCCTTCCCTCTGTTGAAAAACTTTTATTTCATTCTTCTTCCAATGATAACACTCAATCCTTTTCTCCACATAGCCAGTCTGCAGATTAGGGCCTGTTCTTTGTTAGCAATTTCTTGTCCAATATAAACAAATTTCCATTTTCAATCTTTCACCATTTTGAAAATATTTAATTTATGCCCCAATTGCTTTCCTTAGGTGTCGTGAAAAGATTCCAAATTTAATTTTTTCAGTGGGAGACTTCAGCCGTCTAGGGATCCCAGTAGACAGGGTGGAACGTGTACTTTATACAGAGTGTTGGCACACAGTCTTGTTCTCTGTATTCCAAAACTTTGAAATCTGCATTCCATAACAGTGTGAAAATCTGTCTTCATGAAATGTTGGCATTTAGTCGGCTGTTTCCCCTTTGCTGAAAATATGCAGCCCATCCTAATTCCACCACCATGACTGTGAAGGAAAAACAGCTTGAATTTAATCATTCTGTTTTCTTTGGTGTTTCTCGATCCTGCAGCACAGACGGTGGTTTGGCTCAGATGGGTTGTTTAATAAACTGCTAACTGTTGTAGAGAAGAATCATTGGACTTCATTAAGGACTATTTTTGCTTCAGATGGCTGGGTTTGGGTTATTACTGTATGCTGCAATCTAAATGTGAGACTTTAGAAATTGTACCATATCATTAGTATTCACAGCAGTGTCTTTCTCCTTCCTGTTCTTTAGTTTCCTTTTCATGAATTGTTATGTATGTTAGAACATAGAACATTACAGCGCAGAACAGGCCGTTCGGCCCAGATGTTGCGCCGACCAATTAAAAAGCAATGACCCTCTAACCTAAACCAATCCCTTTCCGTCCATAAACCTATCCACGGATCTCTTAAACGCCCCCAAACTAGGCGCATTTACAACTGACTCTGTTGGGACTCTAGGCGCATTTTACAACAACTGTTGGGACTCTTGTGAAGTGCACTGAAGATAGCAATAAATATTGGAAACTTAGTCGTGGTGTCTCAGTGGCCATCCCTGTAAAAGCCCCACCCATCGACGTAGCACTAACTTTAAATAATTGATCTTGGACGTGTTGGTGGAGGCCAGAGAGGTAAAAGCTTTTAGTAGCAAAGCGAGTTGACCATGTATGAATGCTACGAAGCTACTGGACTATCGATGGTACTGAAGCCCGTTCATTTATAAACTTCTAGCTGCAGTAGTGTTGCGGTTATGTCTTTGTGTGAGGAACCCAGAAGTCCAGACAAATAATTCACGGATCATGAATTCAAATCCAACCATGGCAACTTAATTTATTTTTTTATGGGATGTGGGTATCGCTGGCAATCAATAATTGTTCTTGAACTGAGTGGCTTGCTTGGTGATTTCAGTGAGTGGTGAAAGTGTTCTGATTGCAGCTGTTTTCATTGCTGAGCAGGCCGGATCTCAGATTGAAATCTGTCTCAGCTGATCACAACTTTTTTTTCATGTTGTAGAAGTGAAGAGGCATTATTGTTGAACACAAAAGCACAGGATTCTGGCGATAAATTTTAAAATTTGAAACACAAAATCTTAAGTAAAGAAAAGTTAAAACTTGAACACACGATAAAAGGTACAGTTACAAAAACCTGAAAAAGTAACGTCCAAAATGTCATTAAACTATCCTTTCTGGCAACAGAACTTCTAGATTCTTAACCACAAACCATTATTTAGGGTGGCACAGGGGTTAGCACTGTTGTCTCACAGTGGCAGGGACCTGGGTTTGCACTGACTGTGTGGAGATTGTATGTTTTCCCCTTGTCTGCGTGAGTTTTCTCCCACAATCTGAAAGATGTGCTGTTTAGATGCATTGGCCGTGCTAAATTCTCCCTTGGTGTCCCTGAACAGGCATCAGAGTGTGGCGACTGAAGGATTTTCACAGTAACTTGATTGCAATGTTAATGTATGCCTACTTGTGACACTAATAAATAAACTTAAAATAAAATCCAGGAAATATTATCAAACCAAGAAATTGCATTAAAACAAGTACAATCATTGACTTCCCAGACTAAATCTATTATGCTGTGGTTTTTCAAAGTGAGTCATAGAAACATAGAAGAGAGAAGCAGGAGGAGGCCGGTTGGCCCTTCTGGCCTTCTCCACCATTCATTACGATGGCAGATCATCAACTCAATAGCCTAATCCTGCTTTTTGCCCATAATCTTTGATCCCATTCGTTCCAAGTGCTATATCTAGACACCTCTTGAATACATGCAATGTTTTGGCATTAGCAACTTCCAGTAATAATGAATTCCACAGGCTCGCTACTTTTTGGGTGAAGGAATGTCTCCTCTGCTCCATCCTAAATGGTCTACCCTGAATCCTCAGACTGTGACCCCTGGTTCTGACTTTCCCTGATGTGGAGATGCCAGTGTTGGACTGGGGTATACACAGTAAGAAGTCTCACAACACCAGGTTAAAGTGCAACAAGTTTATTTGGTAGCACGAACCACTAGCTTTCAGAGCACTGCCTCTTCATCGGGTAAATGGGAGTTCTGTTCACAAACAGGGCATATAAAGACAGAAACTCAATTTACAAAATAGTGGTTGGAATGCGAGTCTTTACAGGTAACCAAGTCTTAAAGATACAGAAAATGTGAGTGGAGAGAGGGTTCAGCACAGGTTAAAGAGATGTGTATTGTCTCCGGCCAGGACAGTTAGTGAGATGTTGCAAAGGCCCAGGCAAGTCGTGGGCATTAGAGATAGTGTGACACGAACCCAAGATCCCAGTTGAGGCCACCCTTGTGTGTGGAACTTGGCTGTCGGTCTCTGTTCAGCGATTCTGTGTTGTGTGTTGTGAAGGCTGCCTTGGAGAATGCTTATCCGGAGATCAGAGGCTGAATGCCAGTGACCACTGAAGTATTCCCCAACAGGAAGAGAACACTGTTGCCTGGTGATTGTCAAGCGGTGTTCGTTCATTGTCGTAGCGTCTGCATAGTCTCCCCAATGTACCATGCTTCAGGACATCCTTTCCTGCAGCGTATCAGGTAGACAACATTGGCCGAGTTGCAAGAGTATGTACCGTGTACCTGGTGGATGGTTTTCTCACGTGAGATGATGACATCTATTGCAGAGGTTGCTGTGGCAGGGTTGTGTGGTGTCATGGCTACTGTTCTCCTGAAGGCTGGGTAGTTTGCTACAGACAATGGTCTGTTTGAGGTTGTGTGGTTGTTTGAAGGCAAGAAGTGGGGCTGAGGGGATGGCCTTGGCGAGGTGCTCGTCTTTGCCAATGACATGAAGGCTCCGGAGAAGACTTTGTAGTTTCTCCGCTCCGGGGAAAATCGAAGGGTACTCTGCCCGCCATGTCGCGTGTTTGTCTTCTGAAGAGGTCGGTGTGGTTTTTTGCTGTGGCACGTTGGAACTGTCGATCGATGAGTCGAGTGCCATATCCTGTTCTTACGAGGGCATCTTTCAGCGTCTGTAGTTGTCTGCTGAGATCCTCCTCACCTGAGCAGATCCTGTGTATACAGAAGGCTTGTCTGTAGGGGATAGCCTTGCTAATGTGGTTAGGGTGGAAGCTGGAGAAGTGAAGCATCGTGAGGTTATCCGTGGGCTTGTGGTACAGTGAAGTGCTGAGGTGACCGTCCTTGATGGAGATGCATGTATCCAAGAATGCAGCCGATTCCGAAGAGATGTGGAAGCTATTGAAAGGGTGCAGAAGAGATTTACAAGGATGTTGCCTGGATTGGGTGGCATGCCTTTATGAGGATAGGTTGAGTGAGCTCAGTCTTTTCTCCCTGGAGAGACGAAGGATGAGAGGTGGCCTGGTAGAGGTTTATAAGATGTTGAGAGGTATAGATCGGGTGGATTCTCAGAGGCTATTTCCCAGGGCTGAAATGGTCGCTATGAGAGGACACAGGTTTAAGGTGGTGGGGAGCAGGTACAGAGGAGAACATACACAGCACAAACAGCACAAACAGGCCCACGAGTTGCACCGATCACATCAACACCTACCAATCTATAGACCTATCTATAACCCCCAATCCCATTAAACCCCATATACTCATCCAGAAGTCTTTTAAAAGACCCCAGCGAGTTCGCCTCCACCACCACCGACGGCAGCCGATTCCATTCACTCACCACCCTCTGAGTGAAAAACTTACCCCTAACATCACTTCTGTACTTTCCTCCCCGCACCTTAAATCTGTGTCCTCTCGTAGCGACCATTTCAACCCGGGGAAATAGCCTCTGAGAATCCACCCTATCTATTCCTCTCAACATTTTATAAACCTCTATCAGGTCGCCTCTCAACCTTCGTCTCTCCAGGGAAAAGAGTCCCAGCTCCCTCAACCTAACTTCATAAGGCATGCCTCCCAGTCCAGGCAACATCCTTGTAAATCTCCTCTGTACCCTTTCAATAGGAGATGTCAGGGGTAAGTTTTTCACTGAGGGTGGTGGGTGAGTGGAATTGGCTGCCGGCGGTGGTGGTGGAGGTGAACTCGTCGGGGTTTTTTAAGAGACTTCTGGATGACTACATGGGACTTCGTAAGATTGAGGGTTATAGGTAGGCCTAGTAGGTATGGATATGATCAGTGCAACTTGTGGGCTGAAGGGCCTGTTTGTGTTGAAGTGTTCTATGTTCTCTGAGCAGTACATGGAGTCTGATTTGTGGAATGGACTTGTTGATGTCATCGTATAATTGTTTCAGTGATTGTTCACCATGAGTCCAAAGGAAGAAAATGTCATCGATGTATCTAATGTTTAGAATCAGTTGAAGGTCCTGTGTGATGGAGAAGTCTTGTTCAAACCTGTGCATGAAGATGTTAGCATATTGAGATGCGAATTTAGTTCCCATGGCTGTTGTGTGTGTTTGGATGAAGAACTGGTTGTTGAAGGTGAAAATATTGTGGTCCAGGATGAAGTGGATGAGTTGTAAAATTGCATCTGGAGATTGGTAGTTGTCGGCATTGAGTACTGAGGCAGTTGCAGCAATGCCATCATCGTGGGGGATGCTGGTGTAGAGTGCCAAGATATCCATTGTGACCAGGAGTCTCCTGGTTCAACTGCTCCATGTGTGCTGAGTTTCTGTAGAAGTCCGTAGCATCCGACAAAGGCTCAAGGTTCTTTGTACAATGGGTTTCAGGATGCCCTTGACGTAGCCGAAGAGGTTCTCGCACAGGGTCCCATTGCCCGATACAATGGGACGGCTGGGTGTGTTTGCCTTGTGTATCTTCGGGAGGCAGTAGAGATCTCCAATGCGGTGAGTACATGGGATGAGAGCACAGAGGGTGCTCGGGAGGTCCAGATCAAAGGTCTTGATCAGTCTATTGAGTTGATAGGTGTGTTTTTTGGTCGGATCTGCAGGTAACTGTCTGTAGTTTTCCTGGTTATTCAGTTGTTGGTACACTTCTTTGCAGTAATCCGTTCTGTTCAGTATGGTGATGGCTGAGTAGAGACTGATAGCCAAGTTCTGCACACATGAGGACGGCCTCAACTGGGATCTTGGGTTCTTGTCACTGTCTGTAACTCCCATGACTTGCCTGGGCTTGCAGAATCTCACTAACTGTCCCGACTGGAGACAATACACATTTCTTTGACCTGTGCTTAACCCTCTCTCCACTCACATTGTCTGTCTGTACCTTTAAGACTTGATTACCTATAAAGGCTTGCATTCTAAGCATTACTTTGTAAGTTGAGTTTGTCTTTATATGCCCTGTTTGTGACCAGAACTCCCACTTACCTAATGAAGGAGAAGCGCTCTGAAAGCTAGTGGTTTGTGCTACCAAATAAACCTGTTGGACTTTAACCTGGCATTGTGAGACTTCTTACTGGATTTTCCCACCATTGAGAACATCCTCCCTGCATCTTCCCTGTCTAATCCTGTTAGAATTTTATAAGTCTCTGAGATTTCCCCCTCATTTGTCTGCACTCCAGCGAAAACAATCCTAATCTAGTCAATCTCTCCTCATACATCAGTCCTGCCATGCCCAGAATCAGCCTGGTAAACCTTCGCTGCAATCCCTTGAGAGAAAAAACATTTAAGATGTGGAAGCTATTGAAAGGGTGCAGAGGGGATTTACAAGGATGTTGCCTGGATTGGGTGGCATGCCCTATGAGGATGGGTTGAGGGAGCTCGGTCTTTTCTCCTTGGAGAGATGAAGGTTGAGAGGCGACCTGATAGAGGTTTATAAGATGTTGAGAGGTATAGATAGGGTGGATTCTCGGAGGCTATTCCCCAGGGCTGAAATGGTCGCTGTGAGAGGTCACAGGTTTAAGGTGCTGGGGAGTAGGTACAGAGGAGATGTCAGGGGTAAGTTTTTCACTCAGAGGGTGGTGAGCGAGTGGAATCGGCTGGTGGTGGTGGAGGCAAACTCGTTGCGGTCTTTCAAGAGACTTCTGGATAATTACACGGGATTTATTGGGATTGAGGGTTATCGGTAGGCCTGGTAGGTAGGGATATGATCAGCGCAACTTGTGGGCAGAAGGGCCTGTTTGTGCTGTAGTGTTGTATGTTCTATCCTTTCTCAGAAAAAGAGACCAAAATTGTGCACAGTGCTCTAGTTGTGGCCTCGCCAAGGTGTTGTGTAACTGCAACAACACGTCCCTGCTCTTGCACTGGATACAAAACTGGCTCGGTCAAAGAAGACAGAAGGTAGCAGTGGAAGGATGTGTTTCTGAATGGAGGGTTGTGACAAGTGGTGTTCCTCAGGGATCAGTGCTGGGACCTTTCCTGTTGGTAATATCTATAAATGATGTGGGGGAAAATGTAACTGGATTGATTAGTAAGTTTGCGGATGACACACAGGTTGGTGGATTTGCGGATAGTGATGAGGACCATCAGAGGATATAGCAGGATACAACAGGACAGTTGGAGACTTGGATGGAGAGGTGGAGGTTAATCCGGATAGATGTGAGGTAATGCATTTTGGAAGGTCTAATACAGATAGGAAATATACAGTAAATGGCAGAAACCTTACGAGTATTGGTGGGCAAAGGGATCTGGGTGTACAGGTACACAGGTCACTGAAAGTAGCAATGCAGGTGGAGAAGGTAGTCAAGAAGGCATACGGCATGCTTGCCTTCATCGGCCGGCGTGTTGAGTTCACAAATTGGCAAGTCGTGCTGATGCTTTATAGAACCTTAGTTAGTCCGCACTTGGAATATAGTGTTCAATTCTGGTCACCACACTACCAGAAAGATGTGGAGGCTTCGGAGAGGGTACAGAAAAGATTTACCAGGATGTTGCCTGGTATGGAGGGCATTAGCTATGAAGAGAGATTGGAGAAACTTAATTTGTTCACACTGGAGTGATGGAAGTTGAGGGGAGACCTGATAGAAGTCTACAAGATTGAGAGGCATGGACAGAGTGGATAGTCAGAAGCTTTCTCCCAGGGTGGAAGAGTCAATTGCTCAGGGGCACAGGTTTAAGGTGTGAGGGCAAGGTTTAAAGGAAACATACGAGGCAGATTTTTTACGCAGAGAGTAGTGGGTGCCTAGAACTTGTTGCCGGGTTAGGTAGTGGAAGCGGATACGTTAGTGACTTTTAAGGGGCATCTCGACAAGTATGTGAAAAGGATGGGAATGGAGGGATATGGTCCCCGGAAGAGTATGGGATTTTAGTTAAGTTGGGCAGTATGGTCGGTGCAGGCTTGGAGGGCCGAAGGGCCTCTGCCTGTGCTGTAATTTTCTTTGTTCTTTGTTCTACTTGAAACCTCGCAATGAAGGCCACCATGCCATTTGCCGCCTTTACCGCCTGCTGCACCTGCATGCTTAGCTTCAGTGACTTGTGCACAAGGACACCCAGGTCCCGCTGCACTCCCCTCTCCCAATTTACAACCATTGTGGTAGTAATCTACCTTCTCGTTTTTGCTTCCAAAGTGAATAACTTCACATTTATCCAAATTAGATTGCATCAACCAATGATTAGCCCACTCACCCAATCTGTCCAGATCATTCTGAAGAATCTCTGTATCCTCATCACGGTTCACTCTCCCACCCAACTTAGTATCATCTGCAAACTTTGAGATGTTACATTTTGTTCCTCATGCAAATCATTAATATATGTTGTGAATAGCTGGCATCTCAGCACCAATCCCTGTGGCACCCCCACTAGTTACTGCCTGTTACTTTGAACAGCACCTAGCCAACCAGTTTTTTTTATCCATCTCAATATACTTCCTCCAATCCCATGCGCTTTAATCTTGCACTATATTCCCTTATGCGAGTCTTTGTCAAACGCATAGTCTCAACAAAAACACTGCGACCTAGTGGCTGTTATCACAAATCTTGAATGGCTGCTATATCATGGGAGAGGCCCAATCAGGCCAAGGACTAGAGCATTCTACCAATAGCACCTACGTGTCTCCTGTTCCACCAGAGGCCTGAATGGTCTTGCCCACTGCCACACAAATATCAAACATGCCTACCACTTTATTGCCCGCCCACACTTTGGCAAATCAGATCACAAAGCTGTGCTCCTGCTCCTGGCCTATAAGAAAAAACTGAAACAGGAGAATCCCTCAAAGAACGTCATGCAATCTTGGTCTGAGGAATCGGACGATCTCCTACAGGACTGCTTCGAGTCAGTGGATTGGTCAGTGGTTAAAGACTCTGCGACCAGCCTGAGCAAGTAAGCCACGACAGTAACTGACTTCATTTATAAGCATGTAGAAGACTGTGTGCCAAAGAAACAAATCCGTGTGTTTCCCAACCAGAAATAATGGGTGAACAAGGATACCCACTGCTTGCTGAAGTCCAGGTCTGGGGCATTCAAGTCAGGCGACCCTGACCAATGCAAGAAATCCAGTTACAATCTAAAGAGATCCATCAGAGATGCCAAATGACAGTACTGGACTAAACTAGAGTCCTAGGTTAGCTACACAAACCCCTGCCAACTATGACAAGGTCTGCAAGACATAACAAGCCACAAGATGAAGGCATGTAAAATCGCTGGCACCAAGGCACCCCTTCCTAATGAGCTCAATTGCATTATCTGCCCATTTTGAGCAAGAGCACGCTCTCCGCCCCAGAAGCCTTGGACAGACCTATATCTGAATTCACCATCGCAAATGTCAGAGCAGCCTCCTTGAAAGTCAACCCACAGGAAACAGCTGGCTCGGATGGGGTATCTGGATAAGCACTCAGATCGTGTGCATACCAGCTGGCAGGGTTATTCGCAGAAATCTTTAACCTCTCTTTACATCCCGGTACCAAAAAAAACCAAGCAGTGTGCCTTAATGACTATCGCCCACTGGCTCTGACATCCATCGTTATAAGAACATAAGAAATAGGAGCAGGAGTAGACCATCCAGCCCTTCGAGCCTGCCCCGCCATTCAATAAGATCATGGCTGATCTGTCGTGGCTCAGTTCCACATTCCCACCCTCTCCCCATAACCCTTAATCCCCTCTCATCAAAAACCCATCAACCCGCATCTTAAAAATATTGAGCGAGGCCGCCTCCACCACTTCAACGGGCAGAGAATTCCAGAGATTCACCATCCTTTGAGTGAAGAAGTTCTTCCTCAACTCCGTTCTATGAAGTGCTTTGAACAGTTAGTCATGGCACAAATCAATTCCGGCCTCCCGGAATGCCTGGATCCACTACAGTTCGCCTATTATAGCAACAGGTCCACAGCAGATGCCATCTCCCTGGCCCTACGCTCAACCCTGGAACACCTAGATAACAAAGGCACCCATGTCCAACTTTGACTACAGCTCAGCCTTCAACACCATTATTCCTACAAAACTCATCTCCAAATTCCATTGCCTGAGGCTCGGTTCCTCCCTCTGTGACTGGATTCTCGACCTCCTGAGTATAGACCGCAGTCAATAAGGAAAGGCAACAACACCTCTTCCATAATCATCCTCAACACTGGTGCCCCGCAAGGCTGTGCCCTCAGCCCTTTTGCTGTACTACTTCTACACCAATGACTGTGGTCAAATTCCTCTCCAACTCAATTTTCATGTTTGCTGATGACACTACCCCAGTGAGTCAGAGCTCAAACAAAGTGCAGCACATGAACGAGCCCTTCGGCCCTCCAAGCCTCTGCTGATCATGATGTGCTCGCCAAAAGAAAACCTTACTCGACTTCTGTCCCTCTATTCCCTCCCTATTCATGTACCCATCCAGAGGCATTTTAAATGTTGATAATGTGCCTGCTCCCAGCATATCCTCTGGCAGCTCGTCCCAGGCACCTACCACTCTCTGCATGAAAAACTTGCCCCGCACATTTACCTTAAACTTTCTTCCTCTCATCTTAAACTTGTGATCCTTGTAATCGATACTAACACTCTTGGAAAAAGTCTCTGACTATTCACCAATTTTATACCTCTCAATTTTGTAGATCTCTGTCTCGTCTCCCCTCAGTCTCTTTCTTTCCAGTGAAAACAATCCTAATTTAAGAACATAAGAAATAGGAGCAGGAGTAGGCCATCTAGCCCCTTGAGCCTGCCCCGCCATTCAATAAGATCATGGCTGATCTGAAGTGGATCAGTTCCACTTTCCCACTTTCTCCCCATAACCCTTAATTCCCTTGCCTACCAAAAACCTATCTACCCGCGTCTTAAATATATTCAGCGAGGTAGCCTCCACCACTTCAACGGGCAGAGAATTCCAGAGATTCACCACCCTTTGAGTGAAGGAGTTCCTCCTCAACTCCGTTCTAAACTGCCCCCGCCCTCCTTATCTTGAGGCTGTGCCCTCTAGTTTATTCAACCTTTCCCAAAGCCAACACCTGAGAGACCAGGCAGCATCTTGGAGAACCCCTCCAAGGCTTCCACATCCTTCTGATAATGTGATGACCAGAACTGCATGCATTATTCCAAAGTGCGGCCTAACCAAGGTTTTATACAGCTGCAGCGTGATTTCCCGACTCCTGCACTTAGTTGTTCTGGCTGATAAAGGCAAGCGCGCCATAAGCTTTCTTAATCACCTTGGCCACCTCTGTTGCCACATTTAGGGAACTGTGGACCTGCACGCCCAGATCCCTCTGTAAATGTTCCTAAGGGTTCTGCCATTTACAGTATAATTCACACCTAAATTTGATCCTCCAAAATGCATCACCTCACATTTGTCTAGATTCAAGTCCATCTGCCAGTTCTGGGCCCAAGTCTCCAATCTATCCATATCCTGTTGTATCCTCTGACAATCCTCAGCACTATCAGCAACTCCACCAATCTTCGTGCCATGCGCAAATTTAGTAATCGGACAAGCCACATTTTCCTCAAGATCGTTTATATATACTACAAACGACAGAGGTCTCAGCACTGATCCCTGCGGAAAACGATTAGCTATAGATCTCCATAACTAATGATCTCCAAGTAACTATTTGAGCTGGTAAGGGGGAACCAGTAGATGTAGTATACTTGGACTTTCAGAAAGCATTTGATGAAGTTCTGCAAAAGGGATTATCATGCAAGATTAAAGTGCATGGGATTGGAGGAAGTTTATTGAGATGGATAGAAAACTGGTTTAGAGGGAGGAAACAAGGAGAAGGAATTAATGGGTGCTTTTCAAATTGGCAGGCTGTAACTGTGGGGTGCCACAGGGATTGGTGCTGGAACCCAAGCTATTCACAATACATATTAATGATTTGGATAAGGGAACAAAATGTAACATCTCAAAATTTGCAGATGATACTAAGTTGGGTGTGAGGGTGAACTGTGACGAGGATGCAGAGATCCTTCAGAATGGTCTGGACAGATTGAATGAGTGGGCAAATCAGTGGCAGATGCAGGATAATTTGGGTAAATGTGAAGTGGTTTAGTTTGAAACTAAAAACAAGAAGGCAGATTACTTCCTGAATGGTTGTAAATTGGGAGAGGGGAGTGTGCAGCGGGACCTGGGTGTCCTTGTTCACCAATCACTGAAGGTAAGCATGCAGGTGCAGCAGGCGGTAAAGAAGGCAAATGGTATGTTGGCCTTCATTGTGAGAGTTTTCAAGTTCAGGAGCAGGGATGTGTTGTCGCAATTATACAGGGGCCTTGGTGAGGCCACACCGAGTGTATTGTGCACAGTTTTGGTCGTCTTTTCTGAGGAAGAATGTTCTTGCTCTCGAGGGAGTGCAGCGAAGGTTTACCAGGCTGATTCCGGGGATGGTGGTACTGGTGTATGAGGAGAGATTGATTAGATTGGGATTGTTTTTGCTGGAGTTTAGACGAATGATGGAGGACCTCATAGAGATTTATAAAATTCTAACAGGCCTAGACATGATAGATGCAGGGAGGATGTTCCCAATGGTGGGAGAATACAGAACCAGGGGTCACAGTCTGAGGATTCAGGGTAGACCATTTAGGATGGAGGTGAGGAGACATTTCTTCACCCAAAGAGTAGTGAGTCTGTGGAATTCATTACCACAGGAAGTAGTTGATGCCAAAACATTGAACGTACTAAAGAGGCTGCTGGATATAGTGCTTGGGAGCAAATGGGATCAAACGTTATGATGAGAAAGCGGGATTAGGCTATTGAGTTGGATGATCAGCCAGATCTTAATGAATGGTGGAGAAGGCTTGAAGGGCCAAATGGCCTCCTCCTGCTCCTATCTTCTGTTTTTATGTTTCTATTCTGAAAAACACACTTCCCCCTCTACTCACTGTCCTCTATAACCAAGTAAGAAGTCTTAGAGCACCAGGTTAAAGTCCAACAGGTTTATTTGATAGCAAGTGCTGCCCCTTCGTCAGGTGAATGGGAGTTCTTTTCACAAACAGGGCATATAAAGACACAAACTCAATTTACAGAATAATGATTGAAATGTGAGCCTTTACAGCTAATCAAGTCTTAAAGGTACAGACAGTGTGAGTGGAGAGAGGGTTAAGCACAGGTTAAAGAGATGTGCATTGTCTCCAGACAGGACAGTTAGTGAGATTTTGCAGGTCTGGGCAAATCGTGGAGGTTACAGATAGTGTGACATGAACCCAAGATCCCGGATGAGGCCATCCTCATGTATGCAGAACTTGGCTACGATAGCCAAGATTACATTAGTCTTTCTCTACATCCTAGCTATTACTGTAACACTACATTCTGCACCCTCTCCCTTCTCTATGAACAGTATGCTTTATCTGTATAGCGCGCAAGAAACAATACTTTTCACTGTATACTAATGCATATGACAATAAATCAAATCAAAATGGAATTTGCATTAGGGAGATTTCAGTATGTGAGCTTCCCCTCCCATGACTTGATTAGGTTCATGCCCAGGAAGGGCAGAAGCCTGATTCGCATATTTTGCAGTGAATTTGAATTTGGTTATAGAGCTTAACTTTCACCCTCACTATCATCCCCCCCAACCGGGGTGACGTAACACCAGCACAGATCAAAAAGGAAAACTACTTATGATAAGCATGCTCAGGGTGCACAGGGAAAGGACATGGCTGGCCAGTACCCCAGAGAGGGGGAGTTCCCTGACGTCAAACTTGCTGGCTTAATGTGTGGAGCTGCTACCACCACCCTCTGGATCTCAGCACTCACACCCTCATACTCAGTAGCAGAATACTGCGCCCCTTTCTCATCATGATCATCTCACAAAATTCACATCTAGCTGACCGTCAGCATTTTTTTTAGAATTAATTTTATGGGATGGGGGTATCGTCAGTATTTATTACCCATTCCTAACTGACCTCCATTTCAGCAGGTATTTGAGAGTCAACCATTGCTGAGTCGCATGTAGACCAGACTACCAGATAAGGGTGGTAGATTCCCTTCCGTAAAGGACATTAGTGAACCAGATTTGGTTTTTACAACAATTGACAATGGTTTCATGGTCATCAACAGGCTTTTTAATTTCAGATTTTCATTGAGTTCAAATTTCACCATCTGTCGTGGTGGGATATAAAAACCAGGTCCCCAGAGCATTACCCAAGGTCTCTGGATTACTAGTCAAGTGTCAATGCCACGACACCACCAGCTCCCCTATTGTTACTGAAACACTACTTTCAGCCCCAGTCCCTTGACTCCCTGTCCTGGTAAACATCACTCCTCCACATACCTGCCGACTTGCAAAAACCACAAAATAGAAGATGAATTTGATTTATTATTGTCATGTGTATGAGCATATAGTGAAATGTATTGTTTCTTGTGTGCTATACACACAAAGCATGCCGCACATTGAGAATGAAAGGAGGGGGTGCAGAATGGAGAGTTACAGTCATAGCAAGGGTGTAGAGAAAGATCAACTTAATACGAAGTGGGTCCATTCAAAAGTCTGATGGCATCAGGGAAGAAGCTGTTCGAGCCGGTTGGTACATGACAGAAGAAGGTGGAAGAGAGCATGTCCGGGTGCGTTTGGTCTTTGATTATGCTGGCTGCTTTTCCAATGCAGCGGAAATGTGGGCAGAGTTAATGGATGCGTGGCTGATTTGCATGAATGACTGGGTGTCGTTCACGACAGGATCATTGAGTGTCTTTAAGATAGAGATAGATAGGTTCTTGATTAATAAGGCATCAGGGATTATGGGGAAAAGGCAGGAGAGTGGGCATGAGAAAAATATCAGCCATGATTGAATGGCAGAGCAGAATCGATGGGCCTGTGGCCTAATTCTGTTCCTATGTTTAATGTTCTTGGTCATTTCTTGGACAGAACAGGAGCCATGCCAAGCTGTGGTACAACCAGAATGAATGTTTTCTATGGTGCACCTGTAAAAGCTGATGAGAATCGCAGCTGACGTGCTAAATTTCTTGAATCTCTTAAAACATAGAGACTTTGTTGCATTTTCTTAACTAAGTTGCAGCATGGAGGGACCAGGACTGGAAAGTTCACATGACCCCATCTGCTACTTCATGCTGATCTATTCAGCCCACCCTAGGTAGGATTCCCATCAGGAAGACTGATTTGGAAAAAATCCTCCCACATAGGGGAACGATAATGAATCGCGGTTTGTGTGTTGCCTCCCAGGTGCCGGTGTCCATGATGTCTCAGATCGTATTTTCGGGATCCTTAAGGGGAGGGGGACCAGCCCCAAGTTGTGGTCCACTTAGGCACCAAAGACATAGGTAGGAAAAGGGATGGGGATGTAAGGCAGAAA
Source organism: Carcharhinus amblyrhynchos (assembly GCF_965287045.1). Lineage (NCBI taxonomy): Eukaryota > Metazoa > Chordata > Chondrichthyes > Carcharhiniformes > Carcharhinidae > Carcharhinus > Carcharhinus amblyrhynchos. Next base: position 140,369,195 of record NC_137327.1, read on the forward strand.
TTCAGGGATTAGGGTGGAAGCTTAGGGCTAGAACAAACAGAGTTGTTATCTCTGGTTTGTTACCCGTACCACGTGCCAGCGAGGAGAGAACAAAGAACAATATAGCACAGGAAACAGGCCCTTCAGCCCTCCAAGCCTGTGCCGCTCATTGGTCCAACTAGACCATTCGTTTGTATCCCTCCATTCCCAGTCTGTTCATGTGGATATCCAGATAAATCTTAAACAATCCCAGTGTGTCCGCCTCCACCACCCTACCTGGCAGTGCATTCCAGGCCCCCACCAACCTCTGTGTAAAATACGTCCCTCTGATATCTGAGTTAAACCTCGCCCCCTTCACCTTGAACCTGTGACCCCTCGTGATCGTCACCTCTGACCTGGGGATAAAGCTTCCCACTGTTCACTCTATGTATGCCTTTTATAATTTTCTACACCTCTATTTGGTCTCCCCTCATTCTCCGTCTTTCCAGGGAGAACAACGCCAGTTTACCCAATCTCTCCTCATAGCTAAGACCTTCCATACCAGGCAACATCCTGGTAAACCTTTTCTGTACTCTGTCCAAAGGCTCCACGTCCAGAACTGGACGCAGTATTCCAAATGTGGCCAAACATCAGACCCAATTTTTGTACTCTGTGCCCTGTCCTATAAAGGCAAGCATGCCATATGCCTTTTTCACCACTTGTTATGCCACCTTCAAGGACCTGTGGACTTGCACACCCAGGTCCCTCTGTATGTCTATAGGCTTGATGGTTCTGTCATTTATTGTACAGCTCCCCCCTACATTAGTTCTACTGAAATGCATCACTTTGCATTTACCTGGATTAAATTCCATCTGTCATTTCTCCGAGAGGAATAAGGACAGAGAGCAGCTGAACACGTGGCTCCAGGGATGGTATAAAAGCGAAGGATTCAGATATCTGGATAACTGGGGGTTATTCTGGAGTAGGTGGGACCTCTAAAAATAGGATGGCCTACACCTGGACCTGGAGGGAGGGTTTGAACTAATTCAGCAGGGGGCTGGGAACCTGAGTTGTTGCTCCAGTGTACAGGAGGTTGAGAGTAGTGAAGTCATGAATAAGGTTTCAAGGTTGCAGGAGTGTACCGGCAGGCAGGAGGGTGATTTCAGGTGTGTCTACTTCAACGCCAGGAGCATCTGGAATAAGGTGGGTGAACTTAATAGGAACGAGATAGGATCAGGCAGGCTAGGAAGGTGTTTGTCTGGAGTAAGGGGAGATACGAAGAAGTCAGGAAGTTACTTGGACAAATAAACTGGAAGGAGGCGTTCTTAGGGAAAAGTACCGAAGGAAGGTGGCGGATATTCAAGGAATGTTTGTCTGGAGCTCTGCATGACAACGTTCCGATGAGACAAGGGGGTTTTGGTAGGTCGCGGGAACCGTGGTGCACGAAGGCTGTGTTGAACCTAGTCAGGAGGAAAGGGAAGGTGTACAAAAGGTTCAGGGAACTAGGAGAGGTTAAGGATCTTGAGGAGTATAAGGACTGTAGAAAGGAGCTTAAAAGGGAAATTAGGAGAGCCAGAAGGGGTCATGAGAAGACCTTGGCGGGTAAGAATAAGGAGAATCCCAAGGCCTTCTATAAATATGTGAAAGATAAAAGGATGAGAAGAGAAGGGATAGGACCTATAAAAGGTGAAGGGGGAAAGGTCTGTGTGGAACCAGAAGAAATGGCAGAGGTGCTTAATGAGTACTTTGCCTCAGTATTCACGGTGGAAGCTGATCTGGGAGATTCTGCTACGGATTTGCAGCAGATGGAAAAGATTGAGTTTGTGGATATTAAGGTGGAGGATGTGTTAGAACTTTTGAATTCTATCAAGATAGATAAGTCGCCGGGACCAGATGGGATGTACCCCAGGATACTGTGGGAGGCGAGGGAAGTGATTGCAGAGCGCCTGGTGATGATCTTTGCGTCGTCAATGGAGACGGGAGAGGTTCCGGAAGATTGGAGGATTGCGGATGTAGTCCCTATTTTCAAGAAAGGGAACAGAGATAGCCCGGGAAATTACCGACCGGTGAGTCTGACCTCAGTGGTTGGTAAGCTGATGGAGAGGCTTCTGAGGGACAAGATTTACGAGCATTTGGAGAGGTTTGACATGATCAGGAATAGTCAGCATGGTTTTGTCAAGGGCATGTCGTGCCTTACGAGCCTTGTCGAGTTCTTCGATAATGTGACTGAACACATTGACGAAGGAAGTGCCGTGGATGTGGTGTACATGGACTTCAGCAAGGCGTCTGATAAGGTCCCCCATGCAAGACTTCTTGAGAAGGTGAGAGGGCATGGGATCCAAGGGCCTTTGGCCTTGTGGATCCAGAACTGGCTTGCCTGCAGAAGGTAGAGAGTGGTTGTGGATGGGTCTTTTTCTGAATGGAGGTCAGTCACCAGTGGAGTGCCCCAGGGATCTGTTCTAGGACCCTTGCTGTTTGTCATTTTCATAAATGACCTGGATGAGGAAGTGGAGGGATGGGTAAGTAAGTTCGCTGATGACATGAAGGTCGGTGGTGTTGTGGATGGTCTGGAAGGATGTCAAAAGTTGCAGCAGGACATAAATAGGATGCAGGACTGGGCGGAGAAGTGGCAGATGGACTTCAATGCGGATAAATGCGTAGTCGTCCATTTTGGCAGAACCAACGGGATGAACGAGTACACTATCAAGGGCAGGAGTCTTAGTAGTGTTGAAGAGCAGAAGGATCATGGGGTCCGGGTCCACAGGACTCTTAAATCGGCCTCGCAGGTGGAAGAGGTGGTCAAGAAGGCGTATGGTGTACTGGCCTTCATTAATCGAGGGATTGAGTTTAGGAGTCGGGAGGTAATGCTGGAACTTTATAAGACCCTTGTCAGGCCTCATTTGGAGTACTGTGTGCAGTTCTGGTCGCCTCACTATAGGAAAGACGTAGAAGCTATTGAAAGGGTACAGAGGAGATTTACAAGGATGTTGCCTGGACTGGGAGGCATGCCTTATGAAGATAGGTTGAGGGAGCTGGGACTCTTTTCCCTGGAGAGACGAAGGTTGAGAGGCGACCTGATAGAAGTTTATAAAATGTTGAGAGGAATAGATAGGGTGGATTCTCAGAGGCTATTTCCCCGGGTTGAAATGGTCGCTACGAGAGGACACAGATTGAAGGTGCAGGGAGGAAAGTACAGAAGTGATGTTAGGGGTAAGTTTTTCACTCAGAGGGTGGTGAGTGAATGGAATCGGCTGCCGTCAGTGGTGGTAGAGGCGAACTCGCTGGGGTCTTTTAAAAGACTTCTGGATGAGTATATGGGGTTTTATGGGATTGGGGGTTATAGATAGGTTTATAGATTGGTAGGTGTTGATGTGATCGGCGCAACTCGTGGGCCGAAGGGCCTGTTTGTGCTGTAGTGTTCTATGTTCTAACTTGCAGCATGAGTTGGTACCTGGGACTTCGATGTTGTGGCCATTCCGGAGACATGGATAGAGCAGGGACAGGAATGGCTGTTGTAGGTTCCGGGGTTTAGATGTTTCAGTCAGATCAGGGAAGATGGTAAAAGAGGGGGAGGTGTGGCGTTGTTAGTCAGGGACGGTATTACGGTGGTAGAAAGGATGTTTGATGAGGACTCGTCTACTGAGGTAGTATGGGCTGAGGTTAGAAACAGGAAAGGAGAGGTCACCCTGCTGGGAGTTTTCTATAGGCCTCTGAAAAGTTCCAGAGATGCAGAGGAAAAGATTGCAAAGATGATCCTGGATAAGAGCAAAGAAATCCCACAACACCAGTTTAAAGTCCAAACAGGTTTATTTGTGGCAAAAGCCGTAGAAGTAACAGGGTAGTTGTAATGGGGGATTTTAACTTAACAAATATTGACTGGTAAAGCTATAGTTTGAGTACTTTAGATGTACACTTTTTGTCCAATGTGTGCAGAAGGGTTTCCTGACACAGTATGTAGATAAGCTAACAAGAGGTGAGGCCAAATTGGATTTGGTACGGGGTAATGAACCAGGCCAGGTGTTAGATTTGGAGGTAGGTGAACACTTTGTTGATAGTGACCACAATTCTGTTACATTGACGTCAGCGATGGAAAGGGACAGTATATACCGCAGGCCAAGAGTTATAGTTGGGGGAAAGGAAATTATGATGTGATTAAGTGAAATTTAGGGTGCATAGGATGTGGAAGGAAACTGCAGGGGTGGGCACAATTGAAATGTGGAGCTTGTTCAAGGAACAGCTACTGCATGTTGTCGATAAGTATGTATCTGTCAGGCAGGGAGGAAGTGGTTGAGCGAGGGAACCATGGTTTACTAAAGAAGTTGAATCACTTGTGAAGAGGAAGGAGGAGACTTTTGTAAAGATGAGACGTGAAGGCGCTTGAGAGTTACGAGGTAGCCAGGAAGGACCTAAAGAGAGAGCTAAGAAGAGCCAGGAGGGGACATGAGAAGTCTTTGGCAGGTAGGGTCAAGGAAAATCCTAAAGCTTTCTATAGGTATGTCAGGAATAAAAGAATGACTAAGGTAAAATTAGGGCCAGTCAAGGACAGTAGTGGGAAGTTGTGCGTGGAGTCTGAAGAGATAGGAGAGGCGCTAAATGAATATTTTTTGTCAGTATTCACGCAGGAAAAAGACAATGTTGTTGAGGAGAATACTGAGATACAGGCTATTAGACTAGACGGGATTGAGGGTCATAAGGACGAGGTGTTAGCAATTCTAGAAAATATGAAAATAGGTAAGCCCCTGAGCCAGATGGGATTTATCCTAGGATTCTCTGGGAGGCTAGGGAGGAGATTGCAGAGCCTTTGGCTTTGATTTTTAGGTTGTTATCGTCTACAGGAGTAGTGCCAGAAGACTGGAGGATAGCAAATGTTGTCCTCTTGTTCGAGAAGGGGAGTAGAGATAACCCAGGTAATTATAGACCAATCAGCTTTACTTCTGTTGTGGGCAAAGTTTTGGAAAGGATTATAAGAGATAGGATTTGTAATCATCTGGAAAGGAATAATTTGATTAGGGATAGTCAGCACGGTTTTGTGAAGGGTAGGTCGTGCTTCACAACCCTTATTGAGTTCTTTGAGAAGGTGACCAAAGAGGTAGATGAGGGTAAAGCAGTTGATGCGGTGTATATGGATTTCAGTAAAGCGTTTGATAAGGTTCCCCATGGTAAGCTATTACAGAAGATATGGAGGCATGGGATTGAGGGCGATTTAGTGGTTTGGATCAGAAATTGGCTAGCTGTAAGAAGACAGAGGGTGGTGGTTGATGGGAAATGTTCATCCTGGAGTTCAGTTACAAGTGGTGTACCGCAAGGATCTGTTTTGGGGCCACTGCTGTTTGTCATTTTTATAAATGACCTGGATGAGGGGGTAGAAGGATGGGTTAGTAAATTTGCGGATGACGCTAAAGTTGGTGGAGTTGTGGACAGTGTGGAAGGATGTTGCAGGTTACAGAGGGACATAGATAAGCTGCAGAGCTGGGCTGAGAGGTGACAAATAGAGTTTAGTGCGGAAAAGTGTGAAATGATTCACCTTTGGAAGGAGTAACAGGAATACAGAGTACTGGGCTAATGGTAAGTCAATTGGTAGTGTGGTTGAGCAGAGAGATCTCGAAGTACATGTGCATAGATCCCTGAAAGTTGGCACCCAGGTTGATAAGGTTGTTAAGAAGGCGTATGTTGTGTAGCTTTTATTGGTAGAGGGATTGAGTTTAGGAGCCATGAGGCGATATTGCAGCTGTACAAAACTCTAGCCACACTTGGAGTGTTGCGTACAGTTCTGGTCACCGCATTGTAAGAAAGATGTGGAGGCATTGGAAAGGGTGCAGAGAATATTTACCAGGATGTTGCCTGGTATGGTGGGAAGGTCTTATGAGGAAAGGCTGAGGGACTTGAGGCTGTTTTCGTGAGAGAAAAGAAGGTTAAGAAGTGACTTAATAGAGGCACATAAGATGACCAGAGTATTAGATAGAGTGGATAGTGAGAGCCTTTTTCCTCGGATGGAGATGGCTAGCAAGAGGGGACATAGTTTTAAATTGAGGGGTGATAGATATAGGACAGATGTCAGAGGAAGTTTCTTTACTCAGAGGGTAGTAAGAGCGTGGAATGCGCTGCCTGCAACAGTGGTGGATTTGCCAACATTAAGGGCATTTAAATGGTCATTGGATAAATATATGGATGATCTTGGAATAGTGTAGGTTCGATGCGCTTTAGATTGATTTCACAAGGTCAGCGCAACATAGAACCACAGAACATTACAGCACAGAAACAGGCCTTTTGGCCCTTCTTGGCTGTGCCGAACCATTTTTCTGCCTAGTTCCACTGACCTGCACCTGGATCATATCCCTCCACACCCCTCTCATCCATGAACCTGTCCAAGTTTTCCTTAATTGTTAAAGGTGAGTCCACTTTCACCACTTCATCTGACAGCTCATTCCATACTCCCACCACTCTGTGAAGACGCCCCCCCCCCCCCCCCCAAATATTCCTTTAAACTTTTCCCCCTTCTTCCTTAACCCATGTCCTCTAGTTTTTTTTCTCCCCTAGCCTCAGTGGAAAAAGCCTGCTTGCATTCACTCTATCTATACCCATCATAATCTTATACACCTCTATCAAATCTCCCCTCATTCTTCTACGCTTCTGGGAATAAAGTCGTAACATATTCAATCTTTCTCTGTAACTCAGTTTCTCAAGTCCCAGCAACATCCTTGTAAACCTTCTCTGCACTCTTTCAACCTTATTAGTATCCATCCTGTAACTAGGTGACCAAAACTGCACGCAATACTCTAAATTCGGCCTCACCAATGTCTTATACAATCTCACCATAACATTCCAACTCTCATACTCAATTCTTTTGATTTTATGTTATAAAGGTCAATGTACCAAAAGCACTCTTTACAACCCTGTCTACCTGTGGCGCCACTTTTAGGTTATTATGTATCTGTATTCCCAGATCCCTCTGTTCAACTGCACTCTTCAGTGTCCTACCATTTACCTTGTATGTTCCACCTTGGTTTGTCCTTCCAAAGTGCAATACCTCACACTTGTCTGCATTAAACTCCCATCTGCCATTTTTCTCGCTGGTCCAAATCCCTCTGCAAGCTTTGAAAACCTTCTTCACTGTCCACTACACCTCCAATCTTTGTATCATCAGCAAATTTGCTGATCCAATTTACCACATTATCATCCAGATCATTGATATAGATGACAAACAACAATGGACCCAGCGCTGATCCCTGCGGCACTCCACTAGTCACAGGTCTCCACTCAGAGAAGCAATCCTCCACAACCACTCTCTGGCTTCTTCCATTGAGCCAGTGTCTAATCCAGTTTACTACCTCCCCATCTATACCCAGCGACTGAACCTTCCTAACTAACCTCCCATGAGGGACCTTGTCAAAGGCCTTACTGAAGTCCACGTAGACAACATCCACTGCCTGCCCTTCATCCACTTTCCTGGTAGCCTCCTTGAAAAACTCTAATAGATTGGTTAAACATGACCTACCACATACAAAGCCATGTTGACTCTCCCTGATAAGTCCCTGTCTGTCCAAATATTTGTCAATCCTATCTCCTAGTACTCCTTCCAATAATTTACCTACTACTGACATGAGACTTACTGGCCTTTAATTTCCCGGATTACTTTTTGAGCCTTTTTTAAACAACGGAACAACATGAGCTGTCCTCCAGTCATCTGGCAACTCACCCGTGGATAGACATTTTAAATATATCTGCCAGGGCCCCTGCAGTTTCAACACTAGTCTCCTTCAAGGTCCGTGGGAGTACCCTGTCCGGTCCTGGGGATTTATCTACTCTGATTTGCCTCAAGACAGCAAACACCTCCTCCCCTTTAATCTGTATAGGTTCCATGACCTCCCTACTTGTTTGCCTTATTTCTATAGACTCCATGCCAGTAAATACGGATGCAAAAAACCCATTTATTATCTCCTGCATTTCTTTTGGTTCCATACATAGCCGATCGATCTGATCTTCAAGAGGACCAATTTTATCCCATACTATCCTTTTGCTCTTAATGTACCTGTAGAAGCTCTTAGGATTATCCTTCACTTTGACAGCCAAACTAACCTCATGGCTTCTTTTAGCTCTCCTGATTTCTTTCTTAAGTAGCTTCTTGCATTTTTTTATACTCGTCGAGCACCTTACTTGTTCCCTGTTGCCTGTACATGTCATACACCTCTCTCTTCTTCTTTATCAGAGTTCCAATATCCCTCGAGAACCAAGGTTCCTTATTCTTCTTCACTTTGCCTTTAATCCTGACAGGAACATACAAACTCTGCACTCTCAAAATTTCTCCTTCGAAGGCCTCCCACTTACCAATCGCATCCTTGCCAGAGAACAGCCTGTCCCAATCCACGCTTTTTAGATCCTTTTTCATTTCTTCAAATTTGGCCTTTTTCCAGTTTAGAACCTCAACCCAGGGACCAGATCTCTCTTTATCCGTGATCAAGTTGAAACTGATGGCGTTATAATCACTGGAACCAAAGTGTTCCCCAACACACACCTCTGTCACTTGTCCTAACTAATTTCCTAATAGGAGATCTAATATTGCATCCTCTGTTACATCGAGGGCCGAAGGGCCTGTACTGTGCTGTAATGTTCTTTGTTCTGTAGGACTTAAACGCAAGTTCCACCTGGTCAAATGAATGGGAATCATTGTACATGACAAACCAATACCTGGTCTCAAACCCAACCCAACAGCTGCCTGGTTCCAACTTTCCAAGGCAAGTGTGGTCCGCCCTAAAAAGGTTCAGGACCAGCCATGGCCTTGATGTAGCCAAGCTCCACAGACAGGGCATCTGTGCTAGCTCCTACTTGCCTGTGGCAGAGAGCAAACTATGCACCACACCACTGAAAAGTGTCCATTCCACAGACTTGGCGGAAACTGACCCACATGCAACACAGCTTATTTATTCAACCTGCCTCATTACACATTACCAGATCCAAAATAGCCTGATCCCTGGTTGGATTCATGACTTATCTTTGTAGAAAACTGTCCACATGTATAGATTGTCACAAATACACACACATTCTCTCACGCTGTCCTAAGCTCTTGCACGCCCTCTCACATTCATACTTGCGCCCACTCCCTTGCATACCCACTCTCTCATATAAAATGTAAGAAATATAAGTCATATATAATGAAAAGCCCAAAACAGATCTTTTAGTGACACCACTTGTCATGTCCCACCAATTTGAGTACATTCTCGTTGTCCCTACTCTGTTTATTATCTTTGGATCAATTCCCTCTCTAAGACAATAGATTATCTTTTTATTTCATTTGTTCTTATGTTTATGTTCTTTATTTGGAAACATAGGGAAAAGGAGCAGGAGAAGACCATTTGGCCCTTCAAGCCTGCCCTAGTATTCAGTATGATCAAAGCTGATGATCCAACTCAATAGCTTAATCCCACTTTCTCTCCCCTTTTCCCCAAGAGCTCTCTTTATTTTATTTTACATAGTGTTTTGGCTTCAACTGGTTTCTGTGGTGGTGAATTCAACAGGGTTACCACTCTGGGTGACAACATTTCTCCTGATCTCAGTCCAAAAAGGATTATCCCTCATCTTTAGATTATGATCCTTGGTTCTGGACAACCTGCATTATTGGGAACAGCCTTTCTGCACCTACCCAGTGGAGTCTTGTTAAAATTTTATAGATTTCTGACATCCATCCATTCTTCTGAATTCCAGTGAATATAATCCTAAACAACACAATCTCTCTTCGTATATCAGTCCCACCTTCCCCTGAATCATTCAGGAAGTTCATTAAATAATGTCCATAGATACTTTATCTATCATGTTAAATACCACCTCAAAAAAGATCAATTTGTTTTGTTGGTAACTTAATTTTTCCAAATCTATGCTGGCTATTGTATATATGGGAGTAACTATAACAGAGTGAAGATTTGTTAAAATCCTGTTTATAATCTTTTTGTGCCTAGGAAATCACCTGAAGGTGTGTTCTCAGATCAACACATGCTGTACCTCTGAAATGGAGGAAAAGTTCAGCCAGCAAGCTCAGCAAGAGTTTAGCAAGGCTGTGATGGGCAGCAGCAATATCCTTCGTTTGACTTTTACTTCGAGGTATAAGAAGTTTGATGGTAAGTCCTGGATATAAAATAATTTCTTATTGATAATCTTGTGATTATGGTATTCTTTCTTTTGTCTTGTTGAGCTGTTCAGCAATAAATTCAGGGCAAAAATATTCAGGAGAATTTTGACAACTGTTGGTAAATGATCAGAGTTGAATCCAGCCTATTATAAAATCAGCAGATCTCGCAGTGTGGGGAGTACTGAGAGTGTTTGTGTGGGGTAAGCATTGTAAAGAACATTCAGAGATGGAGCTGGGTTCCATTGAGCCTGAGGTCCCATCATAGGACCATGATCCAGTGATTGCCACCCAACAGAAAAAAAGGGAACATGTAATGTGGAGCAAAGCATAAGCGTAGAACAATAAGGTGGTTTAAAAAAAAATCCCCCCCCCCCCCACCCCCGCAAATCTTCATGTGTCAACTTTGACCCACCTCTGTCGCTCCAGTGAGAACAAACCAAGTTTCTCCAACCTCTCCTCATAGCTATTGCTCTCCATACCTGGCAACATCCTGGTAAATCTTTTCTGTACCCTCTGCAAAACCTCCATATCCTTCTGGTAGTGTGGTGACCAGAATTGAACACTATATTCCAAGTGCAGCCTAATTAAGGTTCTATAAAGCTTCAACATGATTTGCCAATTTTAAGCTCAATACCCTGGCCGCTGAAGACGAGCATGCCGTGTGCCTTCTTGACTACTTTCTCCACCTGTGTTGCCATTTTCAGTGACCTGTGTACCTGTACACCCTTTGCCTATCAATACTCTTAAGCATTCTGCCATTTACTGTATTATATTTCCTGTCAGTATTAGACCATCCAAAATTCATTACCTTACATTTGTCCAGATTAAACTCCATCTGCCATCTCTCCGCCCAAGTCTCCAACTGATCTATATCCTGCTGTATCCTCTGATGGTCCTCATCGCTATCCGCAAATCCACCAACTTTTGTATAGTCCGCAAACTTACTAATCAATCAAGTTACATTTTCCTCCAAATCATTTATATATATATTACAAACTGCAAAAGTCGCAGCACTGATCCCTGAGGAACCGGGTGACATCCTGATAAATCTTTTCTGTACCCTCCCCAAAGACTCCACATCCTTCTGGTAGTGTGGCGACCAGGATTGAACACTATATTCTAAGTGTGGCCTAACTAAGGTTCTATAAAGCTGCAACGTAACTTGCCTATTTTTAAACTCAGTGCCCTGGCAATGAAGGCAAGCATGCCTTATGTCTGCTTGACTAATTTCTCCACCTGTCACAGTCGTCTATTCAGAAACACACCCTTCCACTGCTACCCTCTGTCTTTTTTGACCTAACCAATTCTGTATCCACCTTGCCAGCTCATCTCTAATCCTATGCGACTTCATCTTCTGCACCAGTCTGCCATGAGGGACCTTGTTGAAGGCCTTACTAACATCCATGTAGACAACATCCACTGCCTTACCCTCATCAATCATCTTCTTCACTTCCTCGAAAAACTCGATCAAGTTCGTGAGACGCAACCTCCCCGTCACAAAACCATGTTGTCTCTCGCTAATACAGCCATTCATTTCCAAGTGGGAATAAATCCTGTTTCAAAGAATCCTCTCCATGATCTGGAGGAGGGAACCGAGTGCAGGGTGTCGAAATTTGCTGATGACACCAAGATTGGGGGAAAGGCAAATTGTGCGGAGGGTGTGGAGAGTCTGCAGAAGGATCTAGATAGGCTGGGCGAATGGGCCAGGAAATGGCAAATGGAATTTAATGTTGGCAAGTGTGAGGTGGTCCACTTTGGTAGGAAGAATGGTAGGAAGGACTATTACTTACGTGGCGAAAAACTGCAGCAGGCGACGGTGCAGAGGGACCTCGGGGTCCTTGTGCATGAGTCGCAAAAACCCAGCTTGCAGGTGCAGCAGGTGGTCAGGAAGGCGAATGGGATGCTGGCCTTCATAGCGAGGGGGATTGAATATAAAAGTAGGGAGGTCTTGCTGCAGCTGTATAGGGCATTGGTGAGGCCGCAGCTGGAGTACTGTGTGCAGTTTTGGGCGCCGCACCTGCGCAAGGATATTTTGGCCCTGGAGGGAGTGCAGAGGAGGTTTACTAGGCTGATACCGGAGTTGAGGGGATTGAGCTATGAGGAGAGGCTGAATAAACTAGGCTTGTACTCGTTAGAGTTTAGAAGAATGAGGGGAGATCTCATTGAGACGTATAAGATGATGAATGGGATGGATAGGATAGAGGTGGAGAGACTCTTCCCGCTCAAAAAAGACAGTAGGACTAGGGGGCACAGCCTCAAGATAAAGGGGGGGTGGTTTAGAACGGAGTTGAGGAGGAACTTCTTCACTCAAAGGGTGGTGAATCTCTGGAATTCTCTGCCCGTTGAAGTGGTGGAGGCTGCCTCGCTAAATATTTTTAAGAAGCGGGTTGATGGGTTCTTGATAAGAGAGGGGATTAAGGGTTATGGGGAGAGGGCGGGAAAGTGGAACTGAGCCACAACAGATCAGCCATGATCTTATTGAATGGCGGGGCAGGCTCGAAGGGCTAGATGGCCTACTCCTGCTCCTATTTCTTATGTTCTTATGTTCTTATGTAATAATTTCCCTACCACTGTAATTACCAGGTAATTATAGGCTCACTGGCCTATTCTTGCAACTCTCCTTAAACAAAGGAATAACGTTGGCTATTCTCCAATTCTCTGGGACCTCCCCTGTAGCCAGTGAGGATACAAAGATTTCTCTCAAAGCCCCAGCAATTTCGTCCCTTGCCCCTCTCAGTATTCTCAGCTGTGTCCCATCAGGCCCTGGGAACTTGTCTACCTTATTTTTCCTCAAGAACCCCAATACCACCTTTTTGATCTCAACATGACTCAAACTATCTACACATCCTTTCCCAGACTCATCATTCAGCAAGTCCTCCTCTTTGGTGAATACTGACGCAAAGTACTCATTTAATACCTCGCCCATTTCCTCTGGCTCCATGCAGAGATTCTCTCTCTCGTCCTTGAGTGGGCCAACCATCTCCCCGGCTACCCTCTTGTTCTTTATATATGTATAAAAGCCTTGGGATTTTCCTTAATCCTGCTGGCCAATGCTTTTTCGTGACCCCTTTTAGCCCTCCTTACTCCTTGCTTTAATTTCTTTGTACTTCCCTTGTATTCTACACTTGCTTCATGTGTTCCCAGCCTCCAAGCTTTGACAAATGCTTTCTTTTTCTCTTTGACTAGGCTCACAATATCTCTCATTATCCAAGCTTCCCAAAACTTGCCATACTTATCCTTCATCCTTACAGGAATGTGCCGGTCCTGAATCCCTACCAACTTACACTTGAAAAAACATCCCACATGCCAGATGTTGATTTGTCCTCAAACATCTGCCCCCAATTTACATTAGTAAGTTTGTGCTCGACACAAAGGTTGGTGGAATTGCAGATAGCGATGAGGACCATCAGAGGATACAGCAAGATCTAGATTGGTTGGAGGCTTGGGCAGAGAGATGGCAGATAGAGTTTAATCTGGACAAATGTGAGGTAATGCATTTTGGAAGATCTAATACAGATAGGAAATATACAGTCAATGACAGAACCCTTTAGAGCAATGATAGGCAGAGGTATCTGGATATATGGGTACACAGGTCACTGAAAGTGACAACACCAGTGGAGAAGGTAGTCAAGAAGGCATACGGCATGCTTGCCTTCATCGGCCAGGGCACTGAGTTTAAAAATAGGCAAATAGTGTTGTGGCTTTATAGAACCTTAGTTAGGCTGCACTTGGAATATGGCGTTCAATTCTGGTCGCCACACTACCAAAACGATGTGGAGTCTTTAGAGAGGATACGGAAAAGATTTACCAGGATGTTGTCTGGTATGGAGGGCATTAGCTATGAGAAGAGTTGGGGAAACTTGGTTTGTTCTCACAAACAACAGAGGTTGAGGGTGACCTAATGGAAGTCTACAAGATTGAGAAGCATGGATCGAGTGGATAGTTGGAAGCTTTTACCCAGGGTGGAAAATTTAATTAGTAGGGGGCGTAGATTTAAGGTGCGGGGGCAAGATTTAAAGGAGATGTGCGAGGCAAGCTTTTTACACAGAAGGTGGTGGGGAGGGAGTGGAACCAGACATGATAGTGACTTTTAAGGGGATGTTCACAGTAATTTCATTGCAGTGTTAATGTAAGCTTACTTGTGACACTAATAAATGAACTTTAAACTTAAGGGGCATATTGAATATGAAGGGCAGGGGTATTTAGTTAAGTCGTGCAGCATTGTTGGTGCAAACTCGGAGGGCCGAAAGGCCTGTTCCTATGCTGTAATTTCCTTCGTTCTTAGTTTTGGGGCAATTAAGTAACGAACAAAGTTATACTCCTCCAACATAATCATGAAATTAGACATTTTGACAATGCCACCTAACCAGGGATGACTGAACGATCCCCGTTCTGTCATGTGGATTGAATGGGAAAGGGTAACAGCAGAAACTTGTATAGTACTATTCACCACCTTTGGAGTCATTGACTGTAAGAAGTCTGACAACACCAGGTTTAAGTCCAACCAATATATTTGATAGTAACTCACAAGCTTTCGGGGTTTGCCCTTCGTCAAATGAATGGAGAGTTCTGGCCTCAGACAGACCGTATAAAGCACAGACAGTTTACAGATTACCGATTAGAATGCGAGTCTTTACAACTAACCTGCTATTCAAGTCTTAAAGATGCCAACAATGTGAGTGGAAAGAGCATTATGCATAGGTTAAAGAGATGTGTATTGTCTCCAGCCAGTACAGTAAGTGAGGCTTTGCAAACCCAGACAAGTCACGGGGGTTACAGTTAGTGCGACATGAACCCAAGATCCTGGATGAGACCGTCCTCGTGTGTGGAACTTGGCTGTCAGTCTCTGCTTGGCGACTCTGCGCTGTCGTGTGTCATGACGGCTGCCTTGGAGAATGCTTACCAAAAGATCAGAGGCCGAATGCCCGTGACCACTGAAGTGTTCGCCAACAGGAAGGGAACAATCTTGCCTGGTGATTGTCGAGCGATGTTCATTCATCTGTTATTGTAGCATCTGCATGGTCTCCCCAATGTACCATGCTTCGGGACATCCTTTCCTGCAGCATATTGGATAGGCAACGTTGGCCGAGTTGCAAGGGTATGTACCGTGTACCTGGTGGATGATGTTCTCACGTGAGATGATGGCATCTGTGTTGATGATCCGGCATGTCTTGCAGAGGTTGCTGTGGCAGGGTTGTGTGGTGTCGTGGTCACTGTTCTCCTGAAGGCTGGGTAGTTTGCTACAGACAATGATCTGTTTGAGTTTGTGCGGTTGTTTGAAGGCAAGAAGTGGGGGTGTAGGGATGGCCTTGGCGAAATGTTCATCTTCATTGATGACATGTTGAAGGTTCCAGAGAAGATGTCGTAGCTTCTCCGCTCCGGGGAAGTACTGGATGACGAAGGGTACTCTGTCCACTGTGTCCCGTGTTTGGCCTCTGAGGAGGTTGGCGTGGTTTTTCGCTGTGGCGCGTCAGAACTGTCGATCTATGAGTCGAGCGCCATATCCTGTTCTAATGAGGGCATCTTTCAGCGTCTGGAGGTGTCTGTCACAATCCTCCTCACCTGAGCAGATCCTGTGTATACGGAGGGCTTGTCCATAGGGGATGGCTTCTTTAATGTGTTTAGGGTGGAAGCTGGAGAAGTGGAGCATCGTGAGGTTATAGAACATAGAACATTACAGCGCAGAACAGGCCCTTCAGCCCATGATGTTGCGCCGACCAGTTAAAAAACAATGACCCTCTAACCTAAACCAATCCCTTTTCATCCATAAACCTATCCACGGATCTCTTAAACGCCCCCAAACTAGGCGCATTTACAACAGCAGGCAGGGCATTCCAATCCCTCACCACCCTCTGGGTAAAGAACCTACCCCTGACATCCATCCTATAACTACCACCCCTTAACTTAAAGCCATGCCCCCTCGTGCTAGCTTTCTCCATCCGAGGAAAAAGGCTATCACTATCCACCCTATCTAAACCTCTAATCATCTTATATGTTTCAATAAGATCCCCTCTTAGCCGCCTTTCTATCGAAAACAACCCCAAATCCCTCAGTCTCTCCTCATAGGACCTCCCCTCCATACCAGGCAACATCCTGGTAAACCTCCTCTGCACCCTCTCCAAAGCCTCCACATCCTTCCTATAATGTGGGAACCAGAACTGCGCACAATACTCCAAGTGCGGCCGCACCAGAGTTGTGTACAGTTGCAACATGATGCTGCGACTCCTAAATTCAATCCCCCTACCAATAAACGCCAAGACACCATATGCCTTCTTAACAACCTTGCAGTTACGAGTGGTGTGCCTCAGGGATCTGTTTTGGGGCCACTGTTGTTTGTAATTTTTATTAATGATCTGGATGAGGGTATAGTTGGGTGGATTAGTAAATTTGCTGATGACACCAAAGTTGGAGGTGTGGTAGATTGTGAGGAAGGGTGTCATAGTCTGCAGGGAGACTTAGATAGGTTGCAGAGCTGGGCCGAGAGGTGGCGGATGGAATTTAATGCGGAGAAGTGTGAGGTAATTCACTTTGGTAGGAGCAACAGATGTGTCGAGTATAGGGCTAACGGGAGGACTTTGAATAGTGTGGATGAACAGAGGGATCTAGGTGTGTGTGTACATAGATCCCTGAAAGTTGGGAATCAAGTAGATAAGGTTGTCAAGAAGGCGTACGGTGTCTTGGCGTTTATTGGTAGGGGGATTGAATTTAGGAGTCGCAGTGTAATGTTGCAACTGTACACTACTCTAGTGCGGCCGCACTTGGAGTACTGTGTGCAGTTCTGGTCCCCGCATTACAAGAAGGATGTGGAGGCGTTGGAGAGGGTGCAGAGGAGGTTTACTAGGATGTTGCCTGGTATGGTGGGGAGGTCCTATGAGGAGAGACTGAGGGATCTAGGGTTGTTTTCGTTGGAAAGAAGGCGGCTAAGAGGGGATCTTATTGAAACATATAAGATGATTAGAGGTTTAGATAGGGTGGATAGTGATAGCCTTTTTCCTCGGATGGAGAAAGCTAGCACGAGGGGGCATGGCTTTAAATTAAGGGGGGGTAGCTACAGGACGGATGTCAGGGGTAGGTTCTTTACCCAGCGGGTGGTGAGGGATTGGAATGCCCTGCCTGCTGCAGTTGTAAATGCGTCTAGTTTGGGGGCGTTTAAGAGATCTCTGGATAGGTTTATGGACGAAAAGGGATTGGTATAGGCTAGTGGGTCATTGTTTTTGTAACTGGTCGGCGCAACATCGTGGGCCGAAGGGCCTGTTCTGCGCTGTAATGTTCTATGTTCTATGTACTTGATTCCCAACTTTCAGGGATCTATGTACACATACACCTAGATCCCTCTGTTCATCCACACTATTCAGAGTCCTCCCGTTAGCCCTATACTCGACACATCTGTTATTCCTACCAAAGTGAATTACCTCACACTTCTCCGCATTAAACTCCATCCGCCACCTCTCGGCCCAGCTCTGCAACCTGTCTAAGTCTCCCTGCAAATTATGACACCCTTCCTCACAATCTACCACACCTCTGACTTTGGTGTCATCAGCAAATTTACTAATCCACCCAACTATACCCTCATCCAGATCATTTATAAAAATTACAAACAGCAGTGGCCCCTGAGGCACACCACTCGTAACTGGACTCCATGACGAATATTTACCATCAACCACCACCCTCTGTCTCCTATCTGCTAGCCAATTCCTGATCCAATTTCCTAGATTACCCTCAATCCCATACATCTGCATTTTCTGCAGAAGCCTACCATGGTGAACCTTATCAAACGCCTTACTAAAATCCATATATACCACGTCAACTGCCTTACCCCCATCCACCTCTTTGGTCACTTTCTCAAAAAACTCAATAAGGTTAGTAAGGCACGACCTACCCGCTACAAAACCATGCTGACTATCTCCAATCAATTCATTACTCTCCAAATAACTATAAATCCTATCCCTAATAATTTTTTCTAAAACCTTGCCCACAACAGAAGTAAGACTCACCGGTCTATAATTCCCGGGGAAGTCTCTGATCCCCTTCTTAAACAATGGGACAACATTCGCTATCCTCCAATCTTCCGGTACTATACCTGAGACCAACGACGACCTGAAGATCAGGGCCAGAGGCTCCGCAATCACCTCTCTTATCCGTGGGCTTGCGGTACAGTGAGGTGACCGTCCTTGATGGAGATGCGTGTGTCCAAGAATGCAACTGATTCCGGAGAATAGCCCATGGTGAGTCTGGTGGGATGGAACTTGTTGATGTCATTGTTTTGGTGATTGTTCACTGAGTCCGCAGGAAGAAAATGTCATTGACGTATCTAGTGTATAGCATCAGTTGAAGGTCTTGTGCGGTGAAGAGGTCTTGTTCGAACCTGTGCATGAAGATGTTGGCATATCGAGGTGCGAATTTGGTCCCCATAGCTGTTCCATGTGTCTGGATGAAGAACCGGTTGTTGAAGATGAAGACATTGTGGTCCAGGATAAAGCGGATGAGTTGTAAAATTGCATCTGGAAACTGGCAGTTGTCGGCGTTGAGTACAGAGGCAGTTGCAGCAATGCCATCGTCGTGGGGAATGTACTCAACGATTCCACCGATTTTCCATCTGTTGAGTTATTTCTCTATCAGAATAACTGAGGTGGTACAATATGAAAGCAAAGGGAAATGAAGTGAAGCACATGCTATTTGCACACAACATTGACTGAGAGTCATACAGTGCCCCTGCGTCCAGAATGTCAATATTTCTTTTGCTGTAACCATTTGAAGTTGATAGTTGTATTAATATTTAAACGATTGAACATTTTTTTGTAACTCGTTTTTTTGTATCATAGAATCCTATAGTGCAGAAGAAGGCCATTTGGCCCATCAAGTCTGCACCAACCACAATCCCACCCAGGCTCTATCCCCACGCATTTTCCCTAACCAATCCCCTTGACACTAAGGGATAATTAAGCATGACCAATCTACCCAACCTGTACATGTTTGGACTGTGGGAGGAAACCAGAGCACCTGGAGGAAACCCATGTAGACATGGCGAGAATGTGCAAATTCCACACAGATAGTGACCCAAGCTGGGAATTGAACCTGGGTCCCTGGTGCTGTGAAGCAGCACTAACCATGATGCCACTGTGCCACCCTCATTGTACAAGATACACTATACACCTTGATTATAGAGAAACGGATTAAGCGTATTTAATTTTATTCATGGAACCAGGATTAGTGATCAACCCAAATTTCAATCCTGCAACCACTGAGATGAAGGAAGGTCCCTCATGCTGCCCACTCACTGGCCTTCGTCACCGATCACTGCTCAAAGGAAGGGTGTGTCTTTGTTTGTTGATTCTTACAGTTCAAATGTCACAATAATGTTTCCCAGTTTAACCTATCAGATAAATATGTTATAATAGGTATGAATGTTTATGTTACAGATTGATTCATTTTAATCAGCTAATATGGATGTCAATCGTTCGTTTCCACAGACTTCTTCAAGGAACTGATAGACAATGCAGAGAAATCCTTGAATGATATGTTTGTTCGTACTTATGGACAACTATATATGCAAAACTCAGTGGTATTCCAGGACCTATTTAACGAAATGAAGCAGTACTATGTGGTTGGAAATCTAAATCTGGAGGACATGCTGAGTGACTTCTGGGCTCGTCTCCTGGAGCGCATGTTTCAGTTGGTGAACCCTCAGTATCATTTCACTGAAGAATATCTGGAATGTGTAAGCAAATATACTGAGCAGCTGAAGCCATTTGGAGATGTACCACGCAAACTAAAGCTTCAGGTGACAAGGGCATTTATTGCTGCTCGAACTTTTGCACAAGGTCTCAATGTCGCACAAGATGTAATCAGCAAAGTGTCCACGGTAAGTAAAGAAAATGTGTTCCTATGATCAAGGTTTGCAGTGTCCCTTATACAATGGGGGCAATTTTCTTACCTTGTGGCACTTGACTCAGATTATACCAATCCCAAAAACCAGCATGAGGACCAGAAAATCAGCTTTGGGTCTGGTGTCACACTGTGTTTACGTTTAAAACAGTTTGAAAGAGTCCTGCTCCCTTTCTAATAGCCTGAGGCCGATTTGGAGATTTAAAGTAGCATTTAAATATGCAGAGTCCATTCCCTCAACTCTTTGGATCTTTCAACCTTTGGGTGCAGCACGAGAACAGTGCGTTTCACTGCTGGTCTCCACCGGCCACGCGAAGGGAATCGGAGGTCATTGAAGCTGGTGGTTGGGGACATTGCTGGGCAGTGCCCACCTGGATGCTGGGCAGTGCCCACCAGGGACCCTGACAATGCCAAGGGGGTATGGGATGAGTGGGAGCCATGATGAGGGAGGGGGTGGGTGTTGCTATGGCATGGAGGTCGTGCAGGAATGGCGCATGAATTGGGGGGGCGGTCATGATGCAGCTGGGGTGGGTGGTGGCAGGTGGGCCCCAATGCATTGGTGCTGGTGATCCATGTCGTGGAGAGGATGAAGAAACAAGCCGTGAAGACGGGGGGAGTGGGGGTTCTGATGTCTGTGATGGGAGTTGGGGGGGTTCTCCCATGCACTATAAGATTGGGATGCCCTTGTGAAATGGAAACCGAGTGCTCTGCAGCGCACTGGAGGGTTTAGGCACCCCCCACCCCCGCCAATATTGGCCCGAGACTCATCAGTTTTGCAAGGAATGACTCAGTATGGGACGATTGAGTTCCAGAATGTGCCTGATGAACCAGCATGTATTAGAACTAGAATTAGAATTATTGCTGCGGTATTCTTGCCATTATGACTCAGTTTTTTTTGGGGGGAAAATTTTGCCTGTTTTTCTGATTGTAATATTGGACAGGATTTTCCTCACACCCCCTCCTGCATGATGCGCAGTGGATGGTGGGAACTTCTGGTCCCGTTGTTGTCAGTGGGGTTTCCCATTGAATGCACCCCACGATGCTGGGAAATGTGCGGCGGGAATGTGCTATCGGCAGGACTAGACGATCCCACCGTCATGAAGGGCTATAAAGTTCCAGCCACTGTCTATGAAGTTACTGATAACAATACTTCCCCCCGAAATGGAAGCTACATTTGGCATAATAAGAACATAAGAAATAGGAGCAGGAGTAGGCTTTCGAGCCTGCCCCACCATTCAATAAGATCATGGCTGATCTGAAGTGGATCAGTTCCACTTTCCCGCTTTCTCCCCATATCCTTTAATTCCCTTGTCTGTCAAAAACCTATCTACCCGTGACTTAAATATATTTAGTGAGGTAGCCTCCACCACTTCAACGGGCAGAGAATTCCAGAGATTCACCATCCTTTGAGTGAAAAAGTTCCTCCTCAACTCCAATCTAAACTGTCCCCCCTTATCTTGAGGCTGTGTCCTCTAGTCCTGCTGTCCTTTCTAAACGGGAAGAATCTCTCTACCTCTACCCTATCTATCCCCTTCATTATCTTGTACATCTCTATAAGATCCCCCCTCATCCTTCTAAACTCCAACGAGTACAGACCCAGTCTATTTAGTCTCTCTTCATGGTCCAACCCCCTCATCTCTGGTATCAGCCTAGTGAGCCTTCTCTGCACTCCCTCCAAGGCCAGTATATCCTTGTGCAAGTGCGGCGACCAAAACTGCACACACTACTCCAGCTGCGGCCTCACCAGTACCCTGTACAGATGCAGCAAGACCTCCCTGCTTTTATATTCTAATGATAAGTTGAATTTTTGCTTTTATGTTAAACATCAGAAACCAGTTTAGCCCATTTAGTTTTACAGATAAACAGTTAAACTTATTTATTTATAGTTTATCAATAGATATTTACAATGTATTTTGATTCTGGACCACAGCCCCATGCTTTTGTGACCAAAATGTTTTGTTGAAAGTAGACAGAATTTGAGATTTAACATACTTGCTCAGACAATAAAGTCACAAGACTCCACAGATTTTGCTCAAACAGAAATAAGCTTTTCTGTACAAGGTCAAAAAGATAAAACAATTCACAATATGTGCCTTATTAACATTCAGTGTTTATATAATGCATAGGTGTATTAACAGGCAAATGGTCAAACACTGTAGAATAATGCCACCAAGACATATTCTCAGCAACACACTCACATCAGTAAAGACTGTGTGCCAGCTAATTATGTTGAAACTCTGTCCTCCTGACGAGGGATTCCAAGCTTTTCACTATTTAAGACCAGGCTGTGAAATCCCATAAAACCACTCCAACCTCAACTGCCTCAGTGAGTGCACACCTCCTAGGGTTTCAATCCCATGTACTGAGACTCTGTTCATTTGGATTTCCAAGTCTAATCGCCAGCCTCTGTGAAGCTTCAGCACTTTAACAGCCGGCTGGGTTTGCTGGGCTGGTATTGCCCTTGAATTTCACCAAATGCCAATTTCCTCAGCTACACAAAACTAAATAGCTCCCAGGGCTTCTCCTGAACCTTAAATCTTTCCAGTATGAACTAGTTATTTTCAGCTCCCCGGGACTTTTATGAGTCCTTACTGCACAGGGCTAGTAAATGGCTGCTGGAATTTCTAAATCCCAACGACACATAGTCAGCTAACAGCATAAACATTTGCTCCCTGAAGGCTACTTTTAGCATTGCCTTTTCAGTCTGGCCTTTGCCCTGCTTCAGAACACTCCCTCCCTCCCTCCCTCCCTCCCGAAAATTTCTGGATTTCGATTTACGCTCTTCCCCGTTCCATGACAATGTTGCCTTCCATAGAACGTAGGGAAATTACCGACCGGTGAGCCTGACCTCAGTGGTTGGTACGTTGATGGAGAGGATTTGGAGGGACAGGATTTATGAGCATTTGGAGAAGTTTAGAATGATCAGGCATAGTCAGCGCGGCTTTGTCAAGGGCAGGTCGTGCCTTACGAGCCTAGTTGAGTTCTTTGAAAATGTGACTAAACACATTGACGAAGGAAGAGCGGTGGACATGGTTTACGTGGACTTCAGCAAGGCGGTTGATAAGGTCCCCCATGCAAGACTTCTTGCAAAGGTGAGAGGGCATGGGATCCAAGGGCCTTTGGCCTTGTGGATCCAGAACTGGCTTGCCTGCAGAAGGCAGAGAGTGGTTGTGGATGGGGCTTTTTCTGAATGGAGGTCAGTCACCAGTGGAGTGCCCCAGGGATCTGTTCTAGGACCCTTGCTGTTTGTCATTTTCATAAATGACCTGGATGAGGAAGTGGAGGGATGGGTTAGTAAGTTCGCCAATGATACGAAGGTCGGTGGTGTTGTGGATGGTCTGGAGGTATGTCAGAAGTTGCAGCGTGACATTGATAGGATGCAAGACTGGGCAGAGAAGTGGCAGATGGACTTCAACGCAGATAAATGTGTAGTGGTCCATTTCGTCAGAACCAATGGGATGCAGGAGTACAATATCCAGGGTAGGAGCCTTAGCTGTGTTGAAGAGCAGAAGGATCTTGGGGTCCGGGTCCATAGGACTCTTAAATTGGCCTCGCAGGTGGAGGATGTGGTCAAGAAGGCGTATGGTGTACTGGCCTTCATTAATTGAGGGATTGAGTTTAGGAGTCGGGAGGTAATGCTGCAACTTTATAAGACCCTGTCAGACCCCACTTGGAGTACTGTGCACAGTTCTGGTTGCCTCACTACAGGAAGGTGAGAGGGTGCAGAGGAGATTTAAGAGGATGTTGATTGGGAGGCATGCCTTATGAAGATAGGTTGAGGGAGCTAGGTCTCTTCTCCCTGGAGAGACGAAGGTTGAGAGGCGACCCGATAGAGGTTTATAAAATGTTGAGAGGAATAGATGGGGTGGATTCTCGGAGGCTATTTCTCAGGGCTGAAATGGTCGCTATGAGAGGACACAGATTTAAGGTGCGGGGAGGCAAGTACAGAGGAGATGATAGGGGTATGTTTTTCACTCAGGGTGGTGAGCGAAGTGAATCGGATGCCGTCGGTGATGGTAGAGGTGAACTCGCTGGGGTCTTTTAAAAGACTTCTGGATGAGTACATGGGATCTAATGGGATTGGGAGTTACAGATAGTTCTATGGCCTGGTAGGTATAGATGTGATCGGCGCAACTTGTGGGCCGAAGGGCCTGTTTGTGTTGTAGTGTTCTATGTTCTATAGAACATTACAGCGCAATACAGGCCCTTTGGCCCTCGATGGCTCCACTGGTCAGCGCAACAATCTAATGACCCTCTAACCTAAACTATTTCAATGTTATCCATATGCCTATCCACTGACCATTTGAATGCCCTTAAAGTTGGTGAGTCCACAACTGCTGCAGGCAGGGCATTCCACGCCCTTACTACCCTCTGAGTAAAGAACCTACCTCTGACATCCATCCTATAATTACCACCCCTTAATTTAAAGCTATGTCCCCTTGTGTTAGCCATCACCATCCGAGGAAAAAGGCTGTCACTGTCCACCCTATCTAACCCTCTGATCGTCTTGTATGCCTCAATTAGATCACCTCTCAACCACCTTCTCTCTGATGAAAATAACCTCAAGTCCCTCAGCCTTTCCTCATAAGACCTTCCCACCATACCAGGCAACATCCTGGTAAACCTCCTCTGCACCCTTTCCAATGCCTCCACGTCTTTCTTATAAATGCGGCGACCAGAACTGTACGCAATACTCCAAGTGCGGCCGCACCAGAGTTTTGTACAGTTGTAACATGACCTCTCAGCTCCGAAATTCAATCCCTCCACCAATAAAAGCTAACACATCGTACACCTTCTTAACAACCTTATCAACCTGGGTGCCAACTTTCAGGGATCTATGCGCATGTACCCCGAGATCTCTCTGCTCGTCGACACTACTAAGAGTCCTTCCATTAGCCCTATATTCTGTACTCCTGTTACTCTTTCCAAAGTGAATCACCTCACACTTTTCCGCATTAAACTCCAATTGCCACCGCTCAGCCCAGCTCTGCAGCTTATCTATGTCCCTCTGCAAACTGTAACATCCATCCTCACTGTCTACAACTCCTCCGACTTTGGTGTCATCAGCAAATTTACTAATCCATCCTTCTACACCCTCATCTAGGTCACTTATAAAAATGACAAACAGCAGTGGCCCCAAAATAGATCTGAGGTACACCACTTGTAACTGAACTCCAGCTTGAATATTTCCCATCAACCACCCTCTATCTTCTATCAGCTAGCCAATTCCTGATCCAAACTGCTAAATCACCCTCAATCCCATGCATCTGCATTTTCTGCAGCAGCCTACCATGGGGAACCTTATCAAACGCTTTACTGAAATCCATATACACCACGTCAACTGCCTTACTGTTATCCACCTCTTTGGTCACCTTTTCAAAAAACTCGATAAGGTTTGTGAGGCACGACCTACCCTTCACAAAACTGTGTTGACTATCCCTAATCAATTTATTTCTCTCTAGATGATTATAAATCCTATCCCTTATAATTCTTCCCAAAACTTTGCCCACAACAGAAGTGAGGCTCACTGGTCTATAATTGCCAGAATTGTCTCTACTCCCCTTCTTGAACAAGGGGACAACATTTGCTATCCTCCAGTCTTCCGGCACTATACCTGTAGCCAATGACAACATGAAGATCAAGGATAGGGTAGAGGTGGAGAGGTTCTTCCTGCTCAGAAAGGACAGCAGGACTAGAGGGCTTAGCCTCAAAATAAGGGGGAGCAGTTTAGAACAGAGTTGAGGAGGAAATTCTTCACTCAAAGGGTGGTGAATCTCTGGAATTCTCCGCCCGTTGAAGTGGTGGAGGCTACCTCGCTAAATATATTTAAGACGCGGGTAGATAGGTTTTTGGTAGGCAAGGGGATTAAAGGTTATGGGGAGAAAGCGGGAAAGTGGAACTGAGCCACTTCAGATCAGCCATGATCTTATTGAATGGCGAGGCAGGCTCGAAGGGCTAGATGGCCTACTCCTGTTCCTATTTCTTATGTTCTTAAGATCAAAGCCAAAGGCTCTGCAATCTCCTCCCTAGCTTCCCAGAGAATCCTAGGGTAAATCCCATCCAGCTCAGGGGACTTACCTATTTTCATACTCTCAAGAATTGCTAACACCTCCTCCTTATGTACCTCAATCCCGTCTAGTCTAAAAGCCTGTATCTCAGTATTCTCGTCGACTACATTGACTTTTTCCTGCGTGAATACTGACGAAAAATATTCATTTAGTGCCTCTCCTATCTCTTCAAGCTCCACACACAACTTCCCACTGCTGTCTCTGACTGGCCCTAATCTTGCCCTAACCAATCTTTTATTCCTGACATACCTATAGAAAGCTTTAGGGTTCTCCTTGATCCTATCCGCCAAAGTCTTCTCATGTCCTCTTCTAGCTCTTCTTAACTCTCTCTTTAGCTCCTTCCTGGCTAACTTGTAACTCTCCAGTGCCCTAACTGAGCCTTCACGTCTCATTTTTACATAAGCCTCCTTCTTCCTCTTCACCAGAGATTCAACTTCTTTAGTGCACCACAGTTCCCTCGCTCGACCACTTCCTCCCTGCCTGACAGGTACATATTTATCAAGGACTCGCAGTAGCTGCTCCTTGAATAAGCTCCACATTTCAGATGTTCCCAGCCCCTGCAGTTTCCTACTCCACCCTATGTATCCTAAATCTCGCCTAATAGCTTCATAATTACCTTTCCCCCAGCTATAACTTCTGCCCTTCGGCACATGCCTATCCCTTTCCATCACTAAGGTAAACGTAACCGAATTGTGGTCACTATCACCAAAGTGCTCACCTACCTTCAAGTCTTAACACGTGGTCTGGTTCATTACCCAGTACCAAATCCAATGTAGCCTCACCTCTTGTTGGCCTATCTACATCCTGTGCCAGGAAATCTTCCTGCACATATTGGACAAAAACTGACCCCTGTAACATGCTTGAGCTATAGCTTTTCCAATCGATATTTGTAAAGTTAAAGTCCCCCATAACAACTACCCTGTTATTCTTGCACCTATCCAGGATCATCTTTGCAATCCTTTCGTCCACATCTCTGGAACTTTTTGGAGGCCTATAAAAAAAATCTCCCAGCAAGGTGACCTCTCCTTTTTTGTTTCTAATCTCAGCCCATACTACCTCAACAGACAAGTCCACATCAAACGTCCTTTCTGCCACCGTAATACTGTCCTTGACTAACAACGCCACGCCTCCCCCTCTTCTACCACCTTCTCTGCTCTGACTGAAACATCTGAACCCCGGAACCTGCAACAACCATTCCTGGCCCTGCTTAATCCATGTCTCTGAAATGGCCACAACATTGAAGTCCCAGGCACCAATCCAGGCTGCAAGTCCGTCCACCTTATTGCGTATGCTCCTTGCATTAAAGTATACGCACTTCAACCCATCCTCCCGCCTGCCAATACTCTGCTGCGACCTAGAAACCTTATCCATGACCTCTCTATTCTCATCCTCCTGTACATTGGAGCTACCATTCAGGTTCCCATCCCCCCTCTGAATCAGTTTAAACCCCCCCCCCCACCCACCCAGAATAGCATTGGCAAATTTTCCCCCCAAGATATTCATATCCCTCTGGTTCAGGTGCAGACCATCCCTTTTGTAGAGGCCCCACCTACCCTAGAATGAGCCCCAATTGTCCAAGTATCTGAAACCCTCCCTCCTGCACCATCCCTTTAGCCATGAGTTCAAATGTTCTCTGTCTCTATTCTTCTCCATGCTATCCCGCGGCATAGGTAACAAACCAGAGAAAACAACTCTGTTGGTTTTAGCCCTAAGCTTCCACCCTAACTCCTTGAATTTCTGCCTTACATCCCCGTCCCTTTTCCTACCTATGTCGTGGGTACCTATGTGAACCACGACTTGGGGCTGGTTCCCCTCCCCCTTAAGGATCTCGAACACTCGATCAGAGACATCACGGACCCTGGCACCTGGGAGGCAACATAGCAACCGCGAGTCTAGCTCGTTCCCACAGACTCTCCTATCTATCCCCTTAACTATGGAATCCCCAATCACTAATCCTGTTCTTTTCTTTCCCCCTTCCCACCTGAGCATCAAGGACAGGCTCTACTCCCGAGACCTGTACTCCATGGCTTACCCCGGTTGAATCTTCCTCCCCAACAGCATCCAAAACAGAGTACTTTGGAGAGGAACAGCCGTGGGGGATCGCTGCTCTGACTGCTTCTTACCCCTTCTAGCAGCCACCCACGTATCACTTTTAGGAGTAACTATCTCCCTGTAACTTCTGTCAATAGCTGCCTCTGCTTCCCGAATGATTCTTAGTTCCTCCAGTTCCGGCTCCAGGTCCTCAAGGAGCTGGAAATGGATGCACTTCCTGCAGGTGTAATCAGCCAGGACACCACTGGTGTCCCTCACCTCAAACATCCCACAGGAGGAACATCACACTGCCTGCGCTGCCATCCCTATTACGTCCCTTACCAAGAAACAACAAAAAAAACTTACCTGCTCTCACTCCGAGTCGCTCTCCTTTTTTTTGGGTTAGAGGAGGGGGAAAGGTGGGATACTCTACATATGTAAAATATCGGGTATCCTCACCATCCCAATTTATGGGGGGGTCCAGAAAAAAAAATCTACTACCCAGGCCTCCTTGTGACTACTTCCAGTATCCGGTTTAAAATTAAAAAAAAAACTAAAGACTCAAGCTCTCCTCTCACCAATCGCTGCCTCTCTGATGTGCTCCCAAGGAACAATGAATCATAGAAACCCTAAAGTACAGAAAGAGGCCATTCAGCCCATCAAGTCTGTACCAACCACAATCCCACCTAGGCCCTGCCCCCATTTCTGTACATATTTTACCCACTAATCCCCTAATCTATGAACCTATGGTCAATTTAGCATGGTCAATCAACCTAACCAGCACATCTTTTGGACTGTGGGAGGAAACTGGAGCACCCGGAGGAAATTCACGCGGACACGGGGAGAACATGCAGACTCCACACAGACAGTGACCCAAGCCAGGAATCAAACCCAGGTCTCTGAGCTATGAAGCAGCAGTGCTAACCACTGTGCTACCGTGCCGCCCACACTAGAACGCACTGAAAGCTTTTAAATTAATTGAAGCTGTAACTCCCAAAGCAAAAACAAAATTTAGACTGCTTTACCTTGCAAGCATTGTAGACACCTTGGCAGGATTTTGCAGCTGTGCTTGCCCAGGACTGGGAAGTTCTGCCTGAGATCAACAGACCTTTTATGTTCCGGCCCCTGCCAGCTACAATCCCCGCAGTGGGCGATGCAGGGAAATTTCACCTCTTGTCTCCAATTGCCCAGTTAAGCCAATCTGCTGTTTCATGTCATACCATTTTAGCTGTTAATCCCTTAAGGCACTATGTCCCCAACTCTCTAAGTGCAATAGTCTTCAAACTACTTTAGTTCCATTTTCTACAATTGAACTTCCCAGAACTTGCAATGAACCATGAAGTAGATATTTACAACAGATGTGACATTATTAAACTTACAGAATGGACATGTAATTGGCAAGTGACCTTCAGAATAGGTGGTAAATAATGTGAAATGGTACCTTTCTGTAAGAAGTATAAGGAGGACCCAGACCTTATGTGAAAGAAGTGCCAAATTGATAGAAGAGCAGTAGGATCTGGGGTATATGACATGGGAGCAGAATTAGGCCACTCGGCCCATCTAGTCTGCTCTGCCATTCAATTATGGCTGACATTTTTCTCATCTCCATTCTCTTGCCTTTTCCCCATAACCCCTAATCTCCTTATTAATCAAGAACCTATCCATCTCTGTCTTAAAGACACTCAATGACCTGGCCTTCACAGCCTTCTGCGGTAAAGAGTTCCTCAGATTCACCACTCTCTGGCTGAAGAAATTCCTCCTCATCTCTGTTTTAAAGGATCGTCCCTTAAGCCTGAGATTGTGCCCGCTTGTCCCAATTTTTTGTACTAGTGGAAACATCCTCTCCATGTTCACTGTATCCAGACCTCATAGTATCCTGTAAGTTTTGATAAAATGCCCCCTCATCCTTCTAAATTCCAACGAGTGCCAACCCAGAGTCCTCAACCGTTCCTCATACAACAAGCTCTTCATTCCAGGGATCATTCTTGTGAACCTCCTCTGGACCCTTACCAAGGCCAGCACATCCATCCTTAGATAAGGGGTCCAAAACTGCTCACATTACTCCAAATGGGGTCTGACCAGAGCCTTATACAACCTCAGAAATACATCTCGGTTTTGTATTCTAGCCCTCTCGACATGAATGCTAACATTGCATTTGCCTTCCTAACTGCCGACTGAACCTGCATGTTAACCTTAAGAGAATCTGGAACAAGGACGCCCAAGTCCCTTTGTGTTTCTGATTTCCTAAGCATTTTCTCATTTAGAAAATAGTCTATCCTCCATTCCTCCTTCCAAAGTGCATAACCTTACATTTCTTTACATTGCATTCCATCTGCCACTTCTTTGCCCGCTCTCCTAATCTGTCCAAGTCCTTCTGCAGCCCCCCGCATCCTCAATACTACCTGCCCCTCTACATATCTTTGTATCATTTGCAAACTGAGCAACAGTGCCTTCATTTCCTTCCTCCAAATCGTAAATGTATATTGTGAAAAGTTGTGGTCCCAGCACCAACCCCTGAGGCGCACCACTAGTCACCGGCTGCTATCCTCAAAAAGACCCCTTTATCCCACTCTCTGCCTTCTGTCAGTCAGCCAGTCCTCTATCCATGCCAGGATCTTACCCGTAACACCATGGCACTTATTTAACAGTCTCCTATGCAATACCTTGTCAAAGCCCTTTTGGAAATCTAAATAAATTACATCCACTGGTTCCCCTTTATCTAACTTCCTTGTTACCTCCTCAAAGAACTCTTAACAGATTTGTCAGACACGACCTCCCCTTGACAAAGCCGTGCTGACTCAGTCCTACTTGATCAGAGTATAGAGTACAGGAGTGAGATAGAGAATCTGATGAACTGCTGTGGCAACAATCATCTGTCCCTCAATGTCAACAAAATGAAGGAGATTGTTATCGACTTAAGGAAGCATAAAGCAGAACATGCCCCTGTCTACATCAATGGGAGTCATGATGTGGAGTTGCCGGCGTTGGTCTGGAGTAAACACAGTAGGAAGTCTCACAACACCTGATTAAAGTTCAACAGGTTTATTTGGTAGCAAAATCCACTAGCTTTCAGAGCGCTGCCCCTTCATCAGTGAGTGGGAGTTCTATTCACAAACAGGGCATATAAAGACACAAAGTCAATTTACAAAATAATGATTGGAATACGTGTCTTTACAGTGAGTGGAGAGAGCACAGGTTAAAGAGATGTGTATTGTCTCCAGACAGAACAGTAAGTGAGATGTTGCAAGCCCAGGCAAGTCATGGTAGGGGTTACAGATCGTGTGACATTAACCCAAGATCCCAGTTGAGGCCGTCCTCGTGTGCGGAACTTGGCTATCACTCTGCTCAGCAACTCTGCGCTGTCGTGTGTCGTGAAGGCTGTCTTGGAGAACGCTTACCCGAAGATCAGAGGCCGAATACCTGTGACTGCTGAAGTGTTCCCCAACAGGAAGAGAATAGTCATGCCTGGTGATTGTTGAGCGGTGTTCATTCATCCATTGTCGTAGTGTCTGCATGGTCCTCCCAGTGTACCATGCCTACTGCCTGCAACAACCGCGCACCTTCAGGAGAACAGTGACCACGACACCATGCAACCTGCGACAGCAACCTCTGCAAGACGTGCCAGATCATCGACACGGATACCATCATCTCACACGAGAACACGATCCACCAGGTACACAGTACGTACGCTTGCAATTCGGCCAACATTGTCGACCTGATACGCAGTAAAAAGTCTGACAACACCAGGTTTTAGTCCAACCTATTTATTTGATAATATACTCACAAGCTTTCGGGGTTAGCCCCTTCGTCAGGTGAATGGAGAGTTAGGGTTCATCATGACCTGATACGCTACAGGGAAGGATGTCCCAAGGCATGGTACATTGGGGAGACCATGCAGACGCTATGACAACAGATGAATGAACACTGCTCGACAGTCACCAGGCAAGAGTGTTCTCTTGCTGTTGGGGAACACTTCAGCGGTCATAGGCATGCGGTCTCTGATCGTTGGGTAAGCGTTCTCCAAGGCGGCCTTCATGACACGCGACAGCGCAGAGTTGCTGAGCAGAGACTGATAGCCAAGTTCCGGACACATGAGGACGGCTTCAACCGGGATCTTGAGTTCATGTCACGCTATCTGTAACCCCCACAAGCTTGGGCTTGCAAAATCTCACTAACTGTCCTGTCTGGAGACAACACATATCTCTTTAACCTGTGCTTAACGCTCTCTCCATTCACATTGTCTGTACCTTTAAGACTCGATTACCTGTAAAGACTCGCATTCCAATCATTATTTTGTAAATTGAATTTGTATTTTTATATGCCCTGTTTGTAAATAGAACTCCCTCTCACCTGACGAAGGGGCTGCGCTCCAAAAGCTAGTGGATTTTGCTACCAAATAAACCTGTCGGATTTTAACCTGGTGTTGTGAGACTTCTTACTACAGCAAAGGGGACAAAGTAGAAAGGATCGAGAGCTTTAGTTTTTTTAGGTGTCCAGTCATCAATAACCTGTCTTGGTCCCCCATGCCGACGCTACAGTTAAGAAAGCCCACCAATGCCCCTACTTTCTCAGAAGATTAAGGAAATTTGGCACATCAGCTACGACTCTCACCAACTTTCACACATGCACACATTCTCTCTTCCACCTTCCTCCATTGGGAAAAAGATACTAAAGTCTGAGGTTACGTACCAACCAACTCAAGAACAGCTTCTTCCCTGCTGCCATCAGACTTTTGAACGGATTTACCTCGCAAAAAGTTGATCTTTTCCTACACCCTAGTTATGACAGTAACCTACATTCTGCACGGCCTCGTTTCCTTCTCTGTGAATGGTATGCTTTGTCTGTAGAAACAATACTTTTCACTACGTTAATACATGTGACAATAATAAATCAAATCAAAATCAAAACACTCTTCACAAAACATACAGAATCTGAGTAGGAGCAGGCAGTTTGGCCCCTTGAGCCAGGCCCGCTATTAAATAAGGCCATGGTTGCTCTTATTTGTTGTCTCAACTGTCTTCCTGTCTTCACCTCCATAGCCTTGACTTGTTGTTAATTAAAAATATATTCAATGACCCAGCCTGCATTACCTCCTGAGTAGAGGATTCAATAGACTAACAACCGTCTGAGATAAAAACATTCCCCTCAACTTAGTCTGGCTGGGAGACCCCTAATTTTTAAACAGTGTAAGTCTCAGTCATGTACAATAGAATAGAATCAATAGAATCCCTACAGTGCAGAAAGAGGCCAATTGGCCCATCGAGCCTGCACTGACTCTCCGACAGAGCATCTTTCCCAGGCCCAACCCCCACCCTGTCTTGTAACCCCATACATTTACCCCGTTAATCCCCCTAATCTATATGTCCTGAGACACTAAAGGGCAATTGATCATGACCAATCCATCTAAATTATACATAGAACATAGAACACTACAGCACAAACAGGCCCTTCGGCCCACGAGTTGCGCTGATCACATCAACACCTACCAATCTATAGACCTATCTATAACCCCCAATCCCATTAAATCCCATATACTCATCCAGAAGTCTTTTAAAAGACTCCAGCAAGTTCGCCTCCACCACCACTGACGGCAGCCGATTCCATTCACTCACCACCCTCTGAGTGAAAAACTTACCCCTAACGTCACTTCTGTACTTTGGAGTATGAGAGGAAACCGGAGCACCCAGAGAAAACCACACACAGATACAGGGGAGAACGTGCAAACTCCACACAGATAATCACCCAATGCCAGAACCGGACCGGGGTTCCTGACATTGTGAGACAACAGTGCTAACCACTGTACCACCCGTGCAACCACCTTCCTCACTCTGTGATGATCTGCAGCATTTCTCCCTTTCCCGCAATTCCTGCGACCCGTCCTTTTCCGAGACTCGTGCTCTCACTTTTCAAAAGTCACAGGACCATTGATTTTAGCTGAATCAGGCTGTTTGCCATTTGCCACCACCTGTCACCCTTCAACCAAACACTCTCAGTGACCACAACTGGAGGATCCCCTCACTCTTCTGCTCTGCAGGATAGTCAATGTCAAGCAACAGCCTTTGGTAGCCTGAGAATTAGCAAAATGTGGAATACACAGGGAAATGGAAAAGTAAAGGGTTTTCCTGACAGACTGGGGTAAGGAACACTGAGGAGAGTGCTAGTGAGCTTTCTCTTGTCAGACCAAATCCATGGAGTACTTAAGGTCACGCAGCATCATGCCAGATAGAGATTGAAAAAAAGATTGGGCCACAATGTTTTAATATGAATGCTGAAAAAGGAATATGAATAAGTAAAACAAGAAGATTCTTTTCTGAAGTACCTTTATCCACAACATCAATAAGATAGAGTATGAAGCTAAACTAGCTCTAAATATAAAGAACGATAGTAAAAGATTTTACAAATATATAAAAAGGAGGAGACTGGCTAGAGTGAATGTTGGACCCTTGGAGGACAGGAGGGGGGATTTGGCGGTGGGTGACGAGGAAATGGCAGAGGCCTTAAATAAGGCTTTTTTGTGTCGGCCTTCATGGAGGAGGACACAAGTAGCTTGTCGGATATTAAAGATAGAAGGATGGTAGGAGGTGAGGCCCTTAATGCGATTACTGTCACTAGAGAGGTAGTACTTGATAGACTAACGGGACTGAAGGTAGACAAGTCCCAGGACCGGATGGAATGCATCCCAGGGTTCTGAAAGAAATGGCAGAGGTGATAGTGGATGCCTTAGTGATTATTTATCAAAATTCGCTGGTCTCTGGGGAAGTACCAGAAGATTGGAAAACGGCTAATGTTACGCCACTGTTTAAAAAGGGTAGCAGACAAAAGGCAGGGAATTATAGGCTGGTTAGTTTAATGTCCGTAGTTGGAAAAATGCTAGAAACCACCATCAAAGAAGAAATAGCGAGGCTCCGAGAAAAGAATGGTTTGATCAAGCAGACGCAGCACGGATTCGTTAAGGGGAAGTCGTGTTCGATGAATTTATTGGATTGCTATGAGGATGTGACAAGTGCGGTAGACCGAGGGGAACCGGTGGATGTGTTTTTGGATTTCCAGAAGGCGTTTGATAAGGTGCCTTGCAAAAGGTTAGGGTGCACGGAGTTGGGGGTAAGGTGTTAGCGTGGATAGAGGGTTGGCTGTCTAATAGGAAGCAGAGAGTTGGTATCAATGGGTGCTTTTCTGGTTGGCGGTTGGTGACTAGTGGAGTGCTGCAGGGATCGGTGCTGGGTCTCAACTGTTTACCATTTACATAGACAATCTGGAGGAGGGAGCTGAGTGTAGGGTGACGGAATTTGCTGATGACATGAAGATGAGTGGAAAAGCGAATTGCGTGGAAGGCGCGGAAAGTCTGCAGAGGGATTGAGATAGGCTGGGTGAGTGGGCAAGGACCTGGCAGATGGAGTATAACATTAGCAAATGTGAGGTTATCCACTTTGGCAGAAATAATAGTAGGAGGGCTGGGGCCTCAGCTATTTACCATTTATATAGATGATCTGGAGGAGGGAACCGACTGTATGGTGTCGAAATTTGCTGATGACACCAAGATTGGAGGAACGGCAAATTGTGCGGAGGGTGTGGAGAGTCTGCAGAAGGATCTAGATAGGCTGGGCGAATGGGCCAGGAACTGGCAAATGGAATTTAATGTTGGCAAGTGCGAGGTGGTCCACTTTGGTAGGAATAATGGTAGGAAGGATTATTCCTTACGTGGAGAAAAACTGCAGCAGGCGACGGTGCAGAGGGACATAGAACATAGAACATTACAGCGCAGAACAGGCCCTTCGGCCCACGATGTTGCGCCGACCAGTTACAAAAACAATGACCCACTAACCTAAACCAATCTCTTTTCGTCCATAAACCTATCCACGGATCTCTTAAACGCCCCCAAACTAGGCGCATTTACAACTGCAGCAGGCAGGGCATTCCAATCCCTCACCACCCTCTGGGTAAAGAACCTACCCCTGACATCCGTCCTATAACTACCACCCCTTAATTTAAAGCCATGCCCCCTTGTGCTAGATTTCTCCATCAGAGGAAAAAGGCTATCACTATCCACCCTATCTAAACCTCTAATCATCTTATATGTTTCAATAAGATCCCCTCTTAGCCGCCTTCTTTCCAGCGAAAACAACCCTAAATCCCTCAGCCTCTCCTCATAGGACCTCCCCTCCATACCAGGCAACATCCTGGTAAACCACCTCTGCACCCTCTCCAAAGCCTCCACATCCTTCCTGTAATGTGGGGACCAGAACTGCACACAGTACTCCAAGTGCGGCCGCACCAGAGTTGTGTACAGTTGCAACATAACACTGCGACTCCTAAATTCAATCCCCCTACCTCGGGGTCCTTGTGCATGAGTCGCAAAAACCCAGCTTGCAGGTGGTCAGGAAGGTGAATGGGATGCTGGCCTTCATAGCGAGGGGGATTGAATATAAAAGTAGGGAGGTCTTGCTGTGGCTATATAGGGCATTGGTGAGGCCGCAGCTGGAGTACTGTGTGCAGTTTTGGGCGCCGTACTTACGCAGGGATATTTTGGCCTTGGAGGGAGTGCAGAGGAGGTTTACTAGGCTGATGCCGGAGTTGAGGGGGTTGAGCTATGAGGAGAGGCTGAATAAATTAGGCTTGTACTCGTTAGAGTTTAGAAGAATGAGGGGAGATCTCATTGAGACGTATAAGATGATGAATGGGATGGATAGGATAGAGGTGGAGAGACTCTTCCCGCTCAGAAAGGACAGTAGGACTAGGGGGCACAGCCTCAAGATAAAGGGGGGGTGGTTTAGAACGGAGTTGAGGAAGAACTTCTTCACTCAAAGGGTGGTGAATCTCTGGAATTCTCTGCCCGTTGAAGTGGTGGAGGCTGCCTCGCTAAATATTTTTAAGACGCGGGTTGATGGGTTCTTGATAAGAGAGGGGATTAAGGGTTATGGGGAGAGGGCGGGAATGTGGAACTGAGCCATGACAGATCAGCCATGATCTTATTGAATGGCGGGGCAGGCTCGAAGGGCCAGATGGCCTACTCCTGCTCCTATTTCTTATGTTCTTATTTAAAGGGCGAAAAGCTGCAGCATGCTACAGTGCAGAGGGACCTGGGGGTCCTTGTGCACGAATCGCAAAAACCTAGTCTGCAATGCAGCAGGTGATCAAGAAGGTGAATGGAATGTTGGCCTTTATAGCGAGGGAGATAGAATATAAAAGCAGGGAGGTCTTGCTGCAACCGTACAGGGTACTGGTGAGGCTGCAGCTGGAGTACTGTGTGCAGTTTTGGTTGCCGCATTTGCGAAAGGATATATTGGCCTTGGAGGGAGTGCAGAGGAGGTTCACTAGGCTGATACCGGAGATGAGGGGGTTGGACTATGAGGAGAGATTGAATAGACTGGGTCTGTATTCGTTGGAGTTTAGAAGGCGGGGGGGGTCTTATAGAGACATATAATGAAAAGGCTAGATAGGGTAGAGGTAGAGAGATTCTTCCCGCTTAGAAAGGATAGCAGACTAGAGGGCACAGCCTCAAAATAAGGGGGGAGAGGGGGGCAGTTTAGATCGGAGTTGAGGAGGAACTTCTTCACTCAAACAGTGGTGAGTCTCTGGAATTCTCTGTCCATTGAAGTGGTGGAGGCTACCTCGCTGAATATATTTAAGTCACGGGTAGGTAGGTTTCTGATCGATAAGGGAATTAAGGGTTATGGGGAGAAAGCGGGAAAGTGGAACTGATCCACTTCAGATCAGCCATGATCTTGTTGAATGGCGGGGCAGGCTAGATGGCTGACTCCTGCTCCTATTTCTTATGTTCTTATGTTTTTATCTATACCTTCTTGTAACCTATAAGTTGCTTCGCCATTATCCACCCTCCAAATCTTGGTGTTGTCTGCACACTTGTTTATCATTTCCCCCACATTATCATTGATATCATTTATGCATATAAAAGCAGTAAGGGTATCAGCACTGAATCTTGTAAGCCACCTGGACATTGCCTTTAGTTACTAAAACAGCCTTCCACCACCATTTTTTGTGTCCTACTGCTAAGCCAATTTCAGATCCATCTTACCAGGTTTCCCTGAATTCTACATGCTTCACCCTGCCCAATCAGCCTTCCATGTGAAACCTTGTCAAAGACTTTGTTAAAATCCATATAAAGAATCCATATAAGCTACATAAACTGAACTTCCCTTATCTACACACTCTGACCATATTTTCAAAAATTAAGGAATCCCTTATTGTCAGTCTTTATATTGTTTGCCCTCATTATTTGCCCTTATAGTTTATTTTCTCTGTCTTTGTTATCTTTTAAGTCTCCTTTGCAAGATTCTGAATTTATCCCAGTTTTTGGGTCTATTGGCAAGTAATGTTGCAGCTTTATAGAATCTTGGTTAGGCTGCACTTGGAATATAGTGTTCAATTCTGGTCGCCACGCTACCAGAAGGATGTGAAGGCTTTGGAGACGGTGCAGAAAAGATTTACCAGGATATTGCCTGGTATGGAGGGCATCAGCTATGAGGGGAGGTTGGAGAAACTTGGTTTGTTCTCACTGGATCGACGGCGGTTGAGGGGCAACCTGATAGAAGTCTACAAAATTATGAGGGGCGTGGATAGTCAGAAGCTTTTTCCCAGGGTGGAAGAGTCAATTATTTTGGGTTTAGGTTTAAGGTGCGAGGGGCAAGGTTTAAAGGAGATGTACGAGGCAAGTTTTTTACGCAGAGGGTGGGGGGTGCCTGGATTCTGCTGCTGGGGGAGGTGGTAGAAGCAGATGCGATAATGACTTTTGAGGGGTGTCCTGACAAATATATGAATAGGATGAGAATAGAAGGATGTGGTCCTCCGGACGGGAAGGGGGCTCTAGTTCATTTGGGCAGCATGGTCAGTGCAGGCTTGGAGGCCGAAGGTCCTGTTTTGTGCTGTAATTTTCTTGTTCTTTGTTCTTCATTTATATATGTATTACAAACAGCAAAGATCCCTGATGAACACCACTAGCCACAGCCCTCTATTCAGAAATGCGCCCTTCCACTTCAACCCTCTGTAGTCTATGACCGAGCCAGTTCTTTATCCATCTTACCAGCTCACCTCTGATCCCATGCAACTTCACTCTCTGTCCCTTTGCCATGAGGGACCTTATCAAAGAGCTTACTGAAGTCCATGTAGACAATGTCCACTGCCCTACCCTCACCAATCATCTTCGTCACTTCCTCAGAAAACCCAATCAAGTTCGTGAGATACAGCTTCCCCTTCACAAAACCATGTTGCCTCTCGTTAATACGTCCACTTATTTCCAAACGGGAGTAAATACTTTCTCAAAGAATCCTCTCCAATAATTTCCCTACCACTGACGTAAGACTCACCGGCCTGTAATTACCTGGATTATTCTTGCTACCCTTCTTAAACAAAGGAATAACATTGGCTATTCTCCAATCCTCTGGGACCTCCCGTGTAATGATGTGGGTATGCCGGCGTTAGACTGGCGTAAACACAGTAAAAAGTCTGACAACACCAGGTTTTAGTCCAACCGATTTATTTGATAATAGACTCACAAACTTTCGAGGTTTCCCTCTTCGGGAAACCTCGAAAGTTTGTGAGTCTATTATCAAATAAATCGGTTGGACTAAAACCTGGTGTTGTCAGACTTTTTACTGTGGTTACCTCCCGTGTAGCCAGTGAGGATACAAAGATTTCTCCCAAGTCCCAGCAATTTCCTCCTTTGCCTTTCTCAGTGATCTGGGGTATATCCCATAAGGCCTTGGGGACTTGTCTACCTTAATGTTTTTCAAGAACCCCAATACCTCCTCTATTTTGATCTCAACATGACTCAAGCTATCTGCATGCCCTTCCCCAAACTTCACCAAATCTTTCTTTGGTGAATACGGACACAAAGTACTCATTTATTACCTTGCCCATTTCCTCCGGCTCCTTTGACAGATTCCCTCCCCTGTCCTTGAGTGGGCCAACCTCTCCCTGGCTACCCTCTTGCTCTTTATATATGTATAAAAAGCCTTGGAATTTTTCTTAATCCTGGTAGCCAATTACTTTTGTGACCCTTTTTAACCCTCCTAACTCTTCGCACAAGTTTACTTTCCTTGTATTCCACACTTACTTTGTGTGTTCCAGCCTCCTAGCCTTGGCTAATACTTCCTTTTTCTCTTTAACTTGGCTCACAATATCTCTCATTAACTAAGGTTCCCAAAATTTGCCATACTTATCCTTCATCCTTACTGGAACATGCCAGTCCTAAATTACTATCAGTTTACACTTGATAGCTTTCCATATGCCAGATGTTGATTTGCCCTCAGACATCTGCCCTTAATCTACATTCTTCAGTTTCTGCCTAATATTGTTGTAATTAACCTTCCCTCAATTTAGCACCTTAACTTGAGGACTACACTTATCTTTATCCATCAGTACCTTAAAACTTACTGAATTGTAGTCACTGTTCCTGAACTGCTCCCCTACTGAAACATCGACCACCTGGCCGGGCTCATTCCCCAATACCAGGTCCAGTACGGCTCCTTCCCTAGTTGGATATCTACATACTGTTTCAAGAAGCCCCCCGGATGCTCCTTACAAACTCTGCCCCATTCGTGCCCCTACCACTAAGTGAGTCCCAGTCAATATAGGGGAAGTTAAA
Source organism: Carcharhinus amblyrhynchos (assembly GCF_965287045.1). Taxonomy (NCBI): domain Eukaryota; kingdom Metazoa; phylum Chordata; class Chondrichthyes; order Carcharhiniformes; family Carcharhinidae; genus Carcharhinus; species Carcharhinus amblyrhynchos. The sequence continues at coordinate 140,409,858 of NC_137327.1, forward strand.
ATCTCCCACCACAACAACTGTACTTTCACATCTTGCCAAAATCTGCCTACGTATCTGTTCCTCTATCTCCCGCTGGCTGTTGCGCGGCGTATAGTAAACCCCAACATTATGACTACATTCTTCCTATTCCTGAGCTCTACCCATGTTGCCCTCCGAGGTGTCCTCCCGCAGTATAGCTGTGATATTCTTCTTAACCAGTAGTGTAACTCTCCACTCCTTTCGCACCCCTCTCTATCTCACCTGAAACATCTGTATCTTGAAATAAGGGTAATTTCTATATAAACTATATAATCAGTAATTCATATACTTAATTGTCTGAGAGTATTATAGTCCTATTCAAATTTAATAAATAGGCTTTAATAATTGTTACACGATAACTGGGCTAGTTACTGTCACTGGGAGTTACATGTGACTCCTTAGTCCATTCCAAAAATAAAACTATGCACCACCGTGAACCTGTGTTTCAAGTTGAGATGCCCTTGTGGATAACATCAATGTGGTTTGTGAAAGAAAACTGGGGATTCTTGACCAATACTGTAAAAGCTTAATTCCTTGGGTGTAGGGTAGGGGATCTTTGACTTTTCAAATGTAATGAGTGAGGACCACGCAGAACAAAGTGAGAGCGTGTTATTTAAAGTAAGAAAGCTTCAAAATGGTTCTTGATCTAGTTTGATCTCATCTGGAAGTAGACAATCTAACCGTAGCAAGTTTGAATGGTGCACCTAAAACCAAACTGATGGAACTTGGAAGAAGTCTTTACTACAGGGGCTAAGAAAACTGAGATGATTGAAAGCATAGCAATGCAGTTAAATATACTAGAGGGGTTAGCCAGACCCAATATTTTGAAGTGAGGAAATTGAAGCGTTTAGGTTTCTTTGTTGTTTGTTCCTTATTACTGACTTTTGCCTCCTTATATGCTTTTTCTTTCAATTTAATACTCTCCTTGACTTCCTTGATTAGCAATGGTTGGTTTATCCCTCTCTTAAAATCTTTCCTCCTTACTAGGATATATTTTTACTGAGAGTCTCAAATTACTTCCTTAACTGCCTACCACTGCCTGCTGACTGCCATCCCTGCTAATCCATCCACCCAGTTCACTTTAACTAACTCAATTCTCATTTCATTGTAATTTCCTTTATTTAAGTTCAACACAGTTGTTTCTAAACGAACTTTCTTGCTTTCAAACTGAATATTAAATTCTATTATGTTATGATCACTACTACTTAGGGGATCTTTTACTCTGAGTAATTTATTAAACCTGCCTCATTACCCATTACCAGATCTAAGATAGCCTGTTCCTTGCCTTGGTCTATGACAGTCATCTCTCCCAACTGACCTCGTTTTATCTCTTTTTAACAGTGCCACCCCGCCACTTTTTCTTCCCTTCCTGACTTTCTGAAAGATCAGATAGCCTTGGATATTAAGTTGCCAGTTTGATTTCTTTTTGACATGTGTATAATGGCTGTGAGAGCAAATCCATTTACCTGGATTTGTGCCATCAGTTCCTCCACCTGATTCTGAATGCGTTATGCATAAAGATATGAAGCGTTTAGGCTTTCCTCTTTGCCATCTTTAATCACCCTAACTTTTCTTTTTACTGTGGCCCTATTGCCTATCGCCCTTGACTATCCTGTCTATAGTTTTTGCATTTTACTGTTCTGTCTTTTATTACTGCCCTTGTTCCTCTTTCCCTTGTCACTTTGCTTAGGTTCCCATCTCCATGTCATTCTCATTAACCCTCCCCAACCACAATAGCCAATACGCGCTCTAGGACAACAGTTCTCGGCCTGCCCAAGTGTAACCCATCCAGTTTGTACTGGTCCCAGGAGCGCAGAAATCTGAAACCCTTCCTTCACACTATTTCTTGACCCACATATTTATCTGATAAATCCTGCTATTTCTACTCTGACTAGCACTGGCAGAATGGGAATGGATGCGTACATGGAACTGGGGTCTTATACTTACTACTGAATATGGGTAAGGGTGGGATAGGACTGGCAGCTCAATGTTCCAGGGTGCAGATGCTATAGGAAAGATAGAACAGGAGGTAAGAGAGGAGGGGGAGTTGTGTTTTTGACTGAGGAGGCAATATGGGTAGAGCTCAGGAATGGGAAGGGTGTAGTCACAATGTTGGGGGTTTACTATAGGCCTCTCAACAGCCAGTGGGAGATAACAAAGAAGAAGAACAAATAGGGAAACAAATACATAGGCAGATTTTGACAAGGTGTTAAAGTAACAGGGTTGTTGTGACGGGTGACTTTAACTTCTCCTGTATTGACTGGGACTCATTTAGTGCTAGGGGAGTGCTTGGGGCAGAGTTTGTAAGGAGCATCCAGGAGGGCTTTTTGAAACAGTATATAGATAGTCCAACTAGGGAAGGGGCCATACTGGATCTGATATTGGGGAATGAGCCTGGCCAGGTGGTTGATATTTCAGTGGGAGAGCAGTTTGGGAACAGTGTAGTCCTCAGGTGAAGATGCTAAGTTGGAAAAGGCTGATTACAGCAATATTAGGCAGCAACTGAAGAATGTAGATTTGGGGGCAGATGCCTGAGGGCAAATCAACATCTAGTATGTAGGAGGCTTTCACATGCAAGTTGATAGGAATTCAGGACTGGCACATTCTGGTAAGGATGAAAGATAAGTATGGCATATTGTAGATCTAATGCAGGAAGGAGCTATACAATAAATGGCAGAACCATCAGGAGTATAGACACACAGAGGGACCGGGGCGTGCAAGTCCACAGATCCCTAAGGGTGGCAGCACAGGTGGAGAGAGTGATGAAAAAGGCATATGGCATGCTTACCTTTACTGGACAGGGCATAGAGTATAAAAGTTGGCATATGATACATATGAACTGCGCATACTGTGCGCAGTTCTGGTTGCCTCATTACAAGAAAGATGTGGAAGCTATTGAAAGGCTGCAGAGGAGATTTACAAGGATATTGCCTGGATTGGGAGGCATGCCTTATGAGGATAGGTTGAGGGAGCTTGGTCTTTTCTCCCTGGAGAGATGAAGGATGAGAGGTGACCTGATAGAGGTTTATAAGATGTTGAGAGGTATGGATTGGGTGGATTCTCAGAGGCTATTCCCCAGGGCTGAAACGGTCGCTATGAGAGGACACAGGTTTAAGGTGCTGGGGAGTAGGTATAGAGGAGATGTTAGGGGTAAGTTTTTCACTCGGTGAGTGGGATCGGCTGCCATCGGTGGTGGTAGAGGCGAACTCACTGGGGTCTTTTAAAAGACTTCTGGATGAGTACGTGGGACTTAATGGGATTGGGAGTTGCAGATAGTTCTGTGGCCTGGTAGGTATGGATATGATCGGCACAACTTGTTGGCTGAAGGGCCTGTTTGTGCTGTAGTGTTCTACGTTCTACGTTCTATGACTCGGCATGCAAGAAATGATCACCTTCAATAATGAGGGAAAACCAATGATAGCAAATGCATTTATGACATTATATCGTGTGAACGATAAGAAAACCCACTTGTCGACATGTTTGTCCTTAGTACATTCCACCATCGTCAATGACTTTGGCTTCTCATTCTCTTCACCAGTTTGCTCTGCATTTATCAAGCGTTAGTCTTTACATTGTAAGGTAGGTAACAACTTCAAATAGTCAATCAAATCGGTAAGTGTAGGTAATTCTTCATCATGTGTTCTGAAAGTTTTAGAGCAAAGTTGAGAAAGCTGTAAATTGGCATCAATTACCTGCTCCTGAATTTGAGTTAGTGATAGAATAAAAGCACTTCGGTCTTTCATTGCAAGTTATAATATTTTTTTTCAAAAAATAGGTCAATCCAACAACTGAGTGTGCCAACGCATTGCTGAAGATGACGCAGTGCCCACAATGTCATGGGTTACTTGCTCTTAAACCATGTAAAAATTACTGCCTCAATGTCATGAAGGGTTGCTTGGCTAATCAGGCAGATGTGGACACAGAGTGGAACAATTTTATTGGTAAGTCTTTTTTTAACTTTCATAATTAATTAAGGATCATGTTGTGGTACAGTGATGGGGAGTGAGGAAGTGTAGTCCTCTGATTTTGAGCAGTTGTAGAACGCTGAGGGCATGTGTGAAACCACAATAGGCAATCACATGCATTCGCACATTTCTTTTGCTTTTTGCTGTTAGTCATAGCAGCAAGAGGAGGCTTCAGTCAGGCCATGTTATTGCTGGGTAACTGTGCCAACCTTTCACACAATGCAGACTGTTCTCCCTGACAGGAGATTCTGCTCTTGTTTATTTTTCATATGTGTTTTCCTGTTTCTCCTCCCGCTCCAACCATCAATTCCTTCATACATCAAAAGCCACCCGTCCCTCTTGCTGGCAGTGAGATTCTGTATGAAGCCCTTGATTTAGGCAATTCTAAAAGACTAAGGAAAACTTAAGAGCACGAAGAATAAAGTTGGAGTTTAGAGCAGACTGCCAAATTGAGGAAAAATAGGCAGGGTCATAAAAAAGACTGAGTACTTAAGCATTCGTGACATTTGTTTTATTCATTCGTGGATGTGGGTAATACTACCTAGGCTAGCATTTATTGCCGTTCCATTATTGCCTTTGAGAAGGTGTTGGTGAGCCACCTTCTTGAACTGCTGTAGTCTCTGTGGTGTCGGAACACCCACAGTGCTTTTAGGGAGGGAAATTTCCAGGATTTTGAACTAGTGACAGTGAAGGGATGGTGATATAGTTGCAACAGTAAGAAGTCTCATAACACCAGGTTAAAGTCCAGCAGGTTTTTTTGGTAGTGAAAACCACTAGCTTTCGGGCCTCTGACCCTTCGTCAGGTGAGGGGAGAGTTCTGATCACAAATAAAGACACACACATGCACACGCTCTCACGCACACGCTCTCTCTCACACACACACACACACACACACACACACACACACACACACACAGTTTACAGAATACTAATTGGAATGCAAATCTTAAAGGTGCAGACAATGTGAGTGGAGATAGCATTAAGCAAAGGTTAAAGAGATGTGTATTATCTCCAGACAAGACAGTAAGTGAGGTTTTGCAAGCCCAGGCAAGTCACAGAGGTTACAAATAGAGTGAATAAACCCAAGATCCCGGTCGAGGCCGTCCTCTTGTGTGCAGAACATGGCTATCAGTTTCTGCTCAGCGAATACGGTGTCTTGGCGTTTATTGGCAGGGGGATTGAATTTAGGAGTCGCAGCGTCATGTTGCAACTGTACACAACTCTGGTGCGGCCGCACTTGGAGTACTATGTGCAGTTCTGGTCCCCACATTACAGGAAGGATGTGGAGGCTTTGGAGAGGGTGCAGAGGAGGTTTACCAGGATGTTGCCTGGTATGGAGGGGAGGTCCTATGAGGAGAGGCTGAGGGATTTGGGGTTGTTTTCGCTGGCAAGAAGGCGGCTAAGAGGAGATCTTATTGAAACATATAAGATGATTAGAGGTTTAGATAGGGTGGATAGTAATAGCCTTTTTCCTCTGATGGAGAAATCTAGCACGAGGGGGCATGGCTTTAAATTAAGGGGTGGTAGTTATAGGACGGATGTCAGGGGTAGGTTCTTTACCCAGAGGGTGGTGAGGGATTGGAATGCCCTGCCTGCTGCTGTTGTAAATGCGCCTAGTTTGGGGGCGTTTAAGAGATCCGTGGATAGGTTTATGGACGAAAAGGGATTGGTTTAGGTTAGTGGGTCATTGTTTTGTAACTGGTCGGCGCAACATCGTGGGCCGAAGGGCCTGTTCTGCGCTGTAATGTTCTATGTTCTATGTTCTATGACTCTGCGCTGTTGAATGTCGTGAAGGTGCTTTGGAGAACGCTTACCCAAAGATCAGAGGCCGAATGCCCGTAACCACTGAAGTGTTCACCAACAGGAAGAGAACAGTCTTGCCTGGTGATTGTTCTGCAGTGTTCATTTATCCGCCGAGACTATCCCCACACCCCCACTTTTTGCCTTCAAACAACCGCACAACCTCAAGCAGACCATTGTTCGCAGCAAACTACCCAGCCTTCAGGGGAACAGTGACCACAACACCACACAACCCTGTCACAGCAACCTCCGCATGACATGCTGGATCATTGACACGGATGCCATCATTTCACGTGGGAGCACCTTCCACCAGGTACACGGTACATACTCTTGCAACTTGGTCAACATTGTCTACCTGATATGCTGCAGGACAGTGGCGTAACATTTGCATCCATAGAACATTACAGCACAGAAACAGGCTTTTTGGCCCTTCTTGGCTGTGCCGAACCATTTTTCTGCCTAGTCCCACTGACCTGCACCTGGACCATATCCCTCCACACCCCTCTCATCCATGTACCTGTCCAAGTTTTTCTTAAATGTTAAAAGTGAGCCCGCATTTACCACTTCATCTGGCAGCTCATTCCACAGTCCCACTACTCTCTGTGTGAAGAACCACCTCCCCTAATATTCCCTTTAATGTTTTCCCCCTTCACCCTTAACGCCCCCATGTCCTCTAGTTTTTTTCTCCCCTAACCTCAGTGGAAAAGCCTGCTTGCATTCACTCTAACTATACCCCCATCATAATTTTATACACCTCTGTCAAATCTCCCTTCATTCTTTTACGCTCCAGGGAATAAAGTCCTAACCTATTCAACCTTTCTCTGTAACTCAGTTTCTCAAGTCCTGGCAACATCCATGTAAACCTTCTCTGCACTCTGTCAACCTTATTTACATCCTTCCTGTAATTAGGTGACCAAAACTGCACACAATACTCTAAATTCAGCCTCACCAATGTCTTATACAACCTCACCATAACATTCCAACGCTTATACTCAATACTTTGATTTATAAAGGCCAATGTACCAAAAGCACTCTTTACGACCCTTTCTACCTATGACTCCACTTTTAGGGAATTATGTATCTGTATTCCCAGACCCCTCTGTTCTACTGCACTCTTCAGTGTTCTACCATTTACCTTGTATGTTCTACCCTTGGTTTGTCCTTCCAAAGTGTAATACCTCACATTTGTCTGCATTAAACTCCATCTGCCATTTCTCAGCCCATTTTTCTAGCTGGTCCAAATCCCTCTGCAAGCTTTGAAAACCTTCCTCACTGTCCACTACACCTCCAATCTTTGTATCATCAGCAAATTTGCTGATCCAATTTACCACATTATCATCCAGATCATTGATATAGATGACAAACAACAATGGACCCAGCACCAATCCCTGCGGCACTCCACTAGTCACAGGCCTCCACTCAGAGAAGCAATCCTCCACGACCGCTCTCTGGCTTCTTCCACTGAGCCAGTGTCTAATCCAATTTACTACCTCTCCATGTATATATCTAGTGACTGAACCTTCCTAACTAACTTCCTAACTAGCAGGTGATTAAGAAGGCGAATGGAATGCTGGCCTTTATAGCGAGGGGGATAGAATATAAAAGTAAGGAGGTCTTGCTGCAACTGGACAGGGTACTGGTGAGGCCGCAGCTGGAGTACTGTGTGCAGTTTTGGTCGCCGCACTTGCGCAAGGATATATTGGCCTTGGAGGGAGTGCAGAGGAGGTTCACTAGGCTGATACCGGAGATGAGGGGGTTGGACTATGAAGAGAGACTAAATAGACTGGGTCTGTACTCATTGGAGTTTAGAAGGATGAGGGGGGATCTTATAGAGACATATAAGATAATGAAAGGGATGGATAGAGTAGAGGTAGAGAGATTTTTCCTGCTTAGAAAGGATAGCAGGACTAGAGGGCACAGCCTCAAGATAAGGGGGGGGTGCAGTTTAGATCAGAGTTGAGGAGGATCTTCTTCACTCAAAGGGTGGTGAATCTGTGGAATTCTCTGCCCGTTGAAGTGGTGGAGGCTACCTCGCTAAATATATTTAAGTCACGGATAGATAGTTTTCTGATAGACAGAGGAATTGAGGGTTATGGGGAGAAAGCGGGAAAGTGGAACAGATCCACTTCAGATCAGCCATGATCTTATTGAATGGCGGGGCAGGCTCGAAGGGCTAGATGGCCAACTCCTGCTCCTATTTCTAATGTTCTTATGTTCTAACTGACCTCCCACATGGGACCTTGTCAAAGGCCTTACTGAAGTCCATGTAGACAACGCCCACTGCCTTCCCTTCATCCACTTTCCTGGTAACCTCCTCGAAAAACTCTAATAGATTGGTTAAACATGACCTATCATGCACAAAACCATGTTGACTCTCCCTAATAAGTGCTTGTCCATCCAAGTATTTGTAGATCCTATCTCTTAGTACTCAAAGAACAACACAGCACGGGAAACAGGCCCTTCAGCCCAACGAGCCCACGCCGCCATTTTAACATTATGAGTCCCCTCTCCACCCGTGACTGTTGTCTATGCTTATAGCATTCCACATTGAGGGAAGACTAATTTCGGGTCAATTTGTTACACCAATCAGCCTAAGAGCACATCTTTGGTGTGTGGGAGGAAACTGGAGCACCCGGAGAAAGCCCACGCAAGCTCGGGGAGAATGCGCAAACTCCCACAGACACTGGCCCAAATCCATGTGTCTGCACAGCAATCAGCGATAGTCACTGAGCTGTCGTGTTGCCGAGCATCTGGTCCAGTTTAAGCTTACGCTGATGACGTGAAGTACTAGGCTATTCGCGAAACATCCAAGAGCAGCCCTCGTACGACCCATCGCGTGTATGCCCCTTGTTGGACAACAAGGCGGACCGAAGCACCTGTGGATTAGAAGAGAAAAACATCAATAACCTGCACGTCCTTATACACACATTCAAGGGAATCCCCAGAAGCTCAAAAGTAAAACAAGTGAGCCAGAAAATATGTTGATTCCCAGGGACGTCCCAAGGCTCCTGAACCTTATTTAAAACAGTCTCCTATATCCCCCCATCTCCATCCTGCTCATGTGCCTGTCTAAGTAACTCTTAAATAACTCCAGTGTGCCTGCCTCCATCACTTTGCTTGGCAGAGCATTCCATACCTCCACAACCCTCTGTGTGAAAAACCGCCCTCTAATATCCGAATTATACCTCGCCCCCCTCACCCTAAGCTCCTACTCCTTCCAATAATTTACCTACTACAGATGTCAAACTTACTGGCCTATAATTTCCCAGATTACTTTTTGAGCCTTTTTTAAACAACGGAACAACATGAACTATCTAAGTGTGGGGGATGAGGAAAGTCAAGGAAGGGGCATTGCTGTCTTGTTTTTCTTTACTGCGCACACAGATTGGAGGTGTGGGGTGGTGCAGCTGCAGACCAGGGCAGGAGGAGTGAATGCATACTGTTAGGTGAGTCTTTCTCACTTCTACCTTCCTGACTTTGGAAGTGAAGGCTAGACAGGGAAACAGAAATTGTAGAAGGTAAAGATTAGTGGTAAAAGTAAAAACAATTTTAATTAAAAGTAGGGAATTATTTGATTTATTTCTTTTTTCTTAAAATAAGGCTACTAAAGTTTTTAAACTTAAAAGGGTTTAGTCACAAAAGGAGAGTTCAAAACTCATATCCCTCTGTACCCATTGTACCCATGTAACTATCTAAATGCTTTTCAAAAGACAAAATTGTACCCGCCTCTACTACTACCTCTGGTAACTTGTTCCAGACACTCTGAAAGAATTGTCCCTCAATGTTCTGACTGATGAAACCAAGCATGCTGGATGACTTCTTCACCACTCTGTCCACCTGTGACTCCCCTTTCAAGGAGCTATGAACATGTACCCCTAGATCTCTTTGTTCTGTAACTCTCCCCAGCGCCCTACCCAGGTTGATAAGGTTGTTAAGAAGGCGTACGGTGTGTTAGCGTTTATTGGTAGAGGGATTGAATTTCGGAGCCGTGATTAGTAAATTTGCTGATGACACCAAAATTGGAGGTGTGGTAGATTGTGAGGAAGGGTGTCATAGTCTGCAGGGAGACTTAGATAGGTTGCAGAGCTGGGCCGAGAGGTGGCGGATGGAATTTAATGCGGAGAAATGTGAGGTAATTCACTTTGGTAGGAGCAACAGATGTGTCGAGTATAGGGCTAACGGGAGGACTTTGAATAGTGTGGATGAACAGAGGGATCTAGGTGTGTGTGTACATAGATCCCTGAAAGTTGGGAATCAAGTAGATAAGGTTGTTAAGAAGGCATACGGTGTCTTGGCGTTTATTGGTAGGGGGATTGAATTTAGGAGTCGCAGTGTAATGTTGCAACTGTACACTACTCTAGTGCGGCCGCACTTGGAGTACTGTGTGCAGTTCTGGTCCCCGCATTACAAGAAGGATGTGGAGGCGTTGGAGAGGGTGCAGAGGAGGTTTACTAGGATGTTGCCTGGTATGGTGGGGAGGTCCTATGAGGAGAGACTGAGGGATTTAGGGTTGTTTTCGTTGGAAAGAAGGCGGCTAAGAGGGGATCTTATTGAAACATATAAGATGATTAGAGGTTTAGATAGGGTGGATAGTGATAGCCTTTTTCCTCGGATGGAGAAAGCTAGCACGAGGGGGCATGGCTTTAAATTAAGGGGGGGTAGCTACAGGACGGATGTCAGGGGTAGGTTCTTTACCCAGCGGGTGGTGAGGGATTGGAATGCCCTGCCTGCTGCAGTTGTAAATGCGTCTAGTTTGGGGGCGTTTAAGAGATCTCTGGATAGGTTTATGGACGAAAAGGGATTGGTATAGGCTAGTGGGTCATTGTTTTTGTAACTGGTCGGCGCAACATCGTGGGCCGAAGGGCCTGTTCTGCGCTGTAATGTTCTATGTTCTATGTTCTAAGTGAGGTCATTTTGCAACTGTACAAAACTCTGGTGCGGCCGCCCTTGGAGTATTGCGAACAGTTCTGGTCGCTGCATTATAAGAAAGATGTGGAGGCATTGGAAAGGGTGCAGAGGAGATTTACCAGGATGTTGCCTGGTATGGTGGGAAGGTCTTAAGAGGAAAGGCTGAGGGACTTGAGGTTATTTTCGTTAGAGAGAAGAAGGTTAAGAGGTGACCTAATTGAGGCATACAAGATGATCAGAGGATTAGATAGGGTGGACAGTGAGAACCTTTTTCCTTGGATGGAGACGGCTAACACGAGGGGACATAGCTTCACATTAAGGGGTGGTAATTATAGGACGGATGTCAGAGGTAGGTTCTTTATTCAGAGGGTAGAAAGGGCCTGGATTCCCCTGCTTGCAGCAGTTGTGGACTCACCAACTTTAAGGGCATTCAAATGGTCAGTGGATAGGCATAAGGATAATATTAGAATAGTTTAGGTTAGAGGGTCATTAGATTGGTTCCACTGGTGGGCGCAACATCGAGGACCGAAGGGCCTTGCTGCGCTGTAGTGTTCTACGTTCTATGTTTCCCCCATGAACTGAGTAAGTCCTCCCTTGGTTCAATCTACCAAAATGCATCACCTTGCATTTGTCTAAATTAAACCCCATCTGTCATTCGTCAGCCCACTGGCCCAATTGATCAAGATCCTGTTGCAATCTGAGATAACTTTCTTCACTGTCCACTATGCCACCAATCTTAGTGTCATCTGCAAACTTACTAACCATGCCTCCTACACAACCACCCTCTAGCTTCTGTCAAGACGCCAATTTTGTCTCCATTTAGATATCTCACCTTGGATACCGTGAGATTTATCTTTATGCAACAACCTACCATGCAGTAGGTACTTTGTCAAAGGCCTTGCTAAAGTCCACGTAGACAACATCAACTGCACAGTCCTCATCTACCTTCTTGGTTACCCCTTCAAAAAACTCAATCAAATTTGTGTAAAATTTCCTCTATTCAATGTTTTGACCAATAAAACCAAGCATGCCAAATGCCGCCTTCACCACCCTGTTCACTTGTGACTCCACTTTAAAGGAGCTATGAATCTGTACTCCTAGATCTTTTTGTTCTATAACGCTCCCCAACATCCTACCAATAACTGAATAAGTCCTGCCCTGATTCAGTCTACCAAAGTGCATAACCCAGCATTTATGTAAATTAAACTCCATCTGCCATTCATCGGCCCACTGGCCCAATTGATCAAAATCCCTTTGCAATCCTAGATAACCTCCTTCACTGTCCACTATGCCACCAAACTTGGTGTCATCTGCAAACTTACGAACATGCCGCCTAATTTCTCATCCAAGTCATGAACATGTGCAATAGGTCCCTCTGCTGCTTGATCAGGCTGGCTGTCGAATTAAGCCTAGCTCACTGCCTCTTGCGGTGAGAAAGTGCTTAAAAAAATGGACTATGTGCACAAGATTTGGAGTAAACGCTTGCCCAAAAAACAAATCTGCAACTCTCCCATTTTCAAGCTAGCTGGCCATTCAGAATTTTTCTCAAAGTTCTGCCTGACATTTTGGAGGCGGCATCAAATGGAGCTTTGTAGGTAGAGCTTAGGAATAAAAGCCACATTGCTAAGTTTTTATTTTACACTCTCAGTCAGCAAGAAATTGGGGACTAAATATGTGCGCAATTTGCTAAGGTATATAAAACAACAACAATAGGGTAATTATAGTAGGTGATTTCAACTTTCCCAATATTAACTGGGACAGGCATTGTGTTAAGGGTTTGGTTGGAGTGAATTTCTTGAAATATGTAAGGAGAATTTTTTAGATCAATTTGTAGAGGATCCAGCAAGGGAAGGAGCTGTGTTCAACCTCATTCTGGGGAATGAAGCCGGACAGGCGGTTGAGGTGGTGGTGGGGGAGCATTTTAATGATAACAATCACAACATGGTACAATTTATGTTTGTCTTGGACAAAGAAATGGACAAGTTGCAAAAAAAAAGTTTTGAACTGGGGGAGAGTGGAGTTTAATAAACTAAGGCAGGATCTGACCAAGGTATACTGGGATTAGCTAGTACTGGGGAAACCTACAGAAGAGCAGTAGAAGTCATTCAAAAAGGAGGTGGAGAGGAGATGTGCTTGGCATGTTCCCTCTAGGGTGATAGGAAGGAGTAAAAAGCCCATAGAACTATGGATGACGAGAAGTATTCAGGATAAAATGAGAAGGAAAATAAAATCTTTTAGCACATATGAGGGGAGCAAATCAACAGAAGCATTTGTGAAGTATTTAGATTGTGAGGAAGGGTGTCATAGTCTGCAGGGAGACTTAGATAGGTTGCAGAGCTGGGCCGAGAGGTGGCGGATGGAATTTAATGCGGAGAAGTGTGAGGTAATTCACTTTGGTAGGAGCAACAGATGTGTCGAGTATAGGGCTAACGGGAGGACTTTGAATAGTGTGGATGAACAGAGGGATCTAGGTGTGTGTGTACATAGATCCCTGAAAGTTGGGAATCAAGTAGATAAGGTTGTCAAGAAGGCGTACGGTGTCTTGGCGTTTATTGGTAGGGGGATTGAATTTAGGAGTCGCAGTGTAATGTTGCAACTGTACACTACTCTAGTGCGGCCGCACTTGGAGTACTGTGTGCAGTTCTGGTCCCCGCATTACAAGAAGGATGTGGAGGCGTTGGAGAGGGTGCAGAGGAGGTTTACTAGGATGTTGCCTGGTATGGTGGGGAGGTCCTATGAGGAGAGACTGAGGGATCTAGGGTTGTTTTCGTTGGGAAGAAGGCGGCTAAGAGGGGATCTTATTGAAACATATAAGATGATTAGAGGTTTAGATAGGGTGGATAGTGATAGCCTTTTTCCTCGGATGGAGAAAGCTAGCACGAGGGGGCATGACTTTAAATTAAGGGGGGGTAGCTACAGGACGGATGTCAGGGGTAGGTTCTTTACCCAGCGGGTGGTGAGGGATTGGAATGCCCTGCCTGCTGCAGTTGTAGATGCGTCTAGTTTGGGGGCGTTTAAGAGATCTCTGGATAGGTTTATGGACGAAAAGGGATTGGTATAGGCTAGTGGGTCATTGTTTTTGTAACTGGACGGCGCAACATCGTGGGCCGAAGGGCCTGTTCTGCGCTGTAATGTTCTATGTTCTATGTTCTATGTTCTATTGAATTGATTTATTATTGAGACATGTATTAGGATATAGTGAAAGTATTGCTTCTTGCACGCTATTTAGACAAGATGTGAAATTGCCAGAGTTGGACTGGGGTGGGCACAGTAAGTAGTCGTGCAACACCAGGTTGAAGTCCAACAGGTTTATTTGGTAACATGAGCTTTCGGAGCACTGCCCCTTCATCAGGTTAGTGCATTTTCTTTGTTACACACAGGTTAAAGAGGTGTGAATTGCCTGCAGCCAGGGAAGTTGGTGAGATTTTGCAAGCCGAGGCAAGTCTTGGGGGTTACAGATAGTGTGACATGAACCACAAAGTGCACAGAAGGGTGTGTTGTCTGCCTGGTGCTCGGGTACGGGATGTCGCAGCTGGGCTGCAGAGGAATCTGGAGTGGGAGGGTGAGAACCCAGTTGTGGTGGTACATGTGGGTGCCAGCGACGTAGGCAAAGTGCGGACTGAGGATCTGGGGAGGGAGTATGAGAAGCTGGGAATGGAATTAAAAAGTAGAACCGACAAGGTGGTCTTCTCTGGGCTACTGCCTGAACCGAGTGCAGACGGGCGTAGGGTTGACAGGATAAAGGAAGTGAATGGGTGGCTCAGAGATTGGTGTGGGAGGAATGGGATCGAATTTATGGGGCATTGGCACCAGTATTGGGGTAGGTGGGACTTGTTCGGGCAGGATGGGGTTGGTCTGAATCGTGCTGGGACCAGAGTGCTGGCGAATCGAGTAAAGAGAACTGTAGACAGGGCTTTAAACTAATTAGGGGGGGGGGAGGGTGCGAGGGTAGGTGATGTTAGGAGGTCTACAGTTAAGGATAGGGTACAGGTAAGGGAAGAGGCTGAGGATGTCCCAAGTGGTGGCGTTACGGCAAATAGGGTCCAGAAGAAGGCTGGGATGAAAGCGCTTTATCTGAATGCACGAAGCATTCGGAATAAAGTGGATGAGCTGGTGGCGCAGATCGACACAAATGGATACGATCTGGTGGCCATTACAGAGACGTGGCTGCAAGGTGACAGGGACTGGGAGATGAATGTACAGGGCTATCAAGTGTTTAGGAAGGATAGGCAGGAGGAAAGAGGGGGTGGCGTAGCTCTGCTGATTAAGGACAGCATCAAGGTGGTAGCAAGGGATGATATCGGAGCCAAAGAGCAGAAAGTGGAATCGTTGTGGGTGGAGATTAGGAACAGCAAAGGGAGGAAGACGCTGGTGGGTGTCGTCTATAGGCCCCCGAATAATGATCTGGAGGTGGGGCGGGCTGTTAACGCGCAAATAAGTGCGGCGTGCAGGAATGGGACGGCAGTAGTTATGGGGGATTTCAATCTGCATATTGATTGGTCGACCCATGTTGGACGAGGTGGGCTCGAGGAGGAGTTCTTGGAATGCTGCCGGGATAGTTTCCTGGAACAGTGTGTGTTAGAGCCGACGAGGGAGCGAGCTATCTTGGATCTGGTGCTATGTAATGAGGCGGGTAGAATTAGGGACCTTGAGGTGAAGGATCCTCTTGGAGAGAGTGATCATTGTATGGTGGAGTTTCTGTTGCAGATGGAGGAGGAGAAAGTGGGTTCCCGGACATGCGTCCTTTGTTTGAATAGAGGGGAGTATGGTAGGATGAGAGAAGAATTGGCGAATGTGGACTGGGTGAGTGCGTTGGAAGGTAGGTCTGCTGAGGAGCAGTGGAGGATCTTTAAGGAGATCTTTCTTGGTGCTCAGCAGAAATTTATTCCGATGGTCAAAAAGGACAGTAGGAAGAGAGGTAATAAGCCGTGGATAACGAAGGAGGTGAAGGAAAGTGTTAAATTAAAAGCGGAGGAATTTAGAGTAGCTAAGAGCAGTGGGCGAGAAGAGGATTGGGAAAGGTTTAAATGTCAACAAAGATTGACAAAAAAGTTGATAAAGGAGGGTAGAAGAAGCTATGAAGCTGGGCTAGCACTTAATATAAAAAAGGATAGCAAGAGTTTTTATAAATATATAAAAAGGAAGAGGCTGGCTAGGGTGAACGTTGGTCCCTTAGCGGATGAGAAAGGGGACCTAGTGGTAGGGGATGGGGATATGGCTAAGGTCTTGAATAACTTTTTTGTTTCTGTCTTCACGGAGGAGGACGTGAATAATTTGCCGGGTGTTAGTGATGGAAAGGTGGTAGGACTGGAGGGTCTTAATGACATTACTGTTACTAGAGAGGTGGTGCGCGACAGACTGGAGGGGCTGATTGTGGACAAGTCCCCAGGACCGGATGGAATGCATCCGAGGGTTCTGAAAGAAATGGCGGAGGTGATAGTGGATGCCTTGGTGGTTATTTTCCAGACGTCGCTGGATTCCGGGGAAGTGCCGGAGGATTGGAAAACGGCTAATGTTACGCCGTTGTTTAAGAAGGGTGCCAGGCAAAAGGCGGGGAATTACAGGCCGGTTAGTTTAACGTCTGTGGTAGGTAAAATGTTAGAATCCGTCATTAAGGAGGAAATTGCGAGGCATCTTGAAGGGAATTGCTTGATAGAGCAGACGCAACACGGTTTCATTAAAGGGAAGTCGTGTCTGACAAATTTACTGGAGTTCTATGAGGATGTGTCTAGGGCGGTGGATAGAGGAGAGCCGGTGGATGTGGTCTTTCTGGATTTTCAGAAGGCGTTTGATAAGGTACCTCACAAGAGGTTACTGCAGAAGGTCAGAGGACATGGAGTTGGGGGTAGGGTGTTAGCGTGGATAGAGGATTGGTTGTCAAATAGGAGGCAGAGAGTGGGGGTCAATGGGTGCTATTCGGATTGGCGGTTGGTGACTAGTGGGGTGCCCCAGGGGTCGGTGCTGGGGCCTCAGCTATTTACCATTTATATAGATGATCTGGAGGAGGGAACCGAGTGTAGGGTGTCGAAATTTGCTGATGACACCAAGATTGGGGGAAAGGCAAATTGTGCGGAGGGTGTGGAGAGTCTGCAGAAGGATCTAGATAGGCTGGGCGAATGGGCCAGGAAATGGCAAATGGAATTTAATGTTGGCAAGTGTGAGGTGGTCCACTTTGGTAGGAAGAATGGTTGGAAGGACTATTACTTACGTGGCGAAAAACTGCAGCAGGCGACGGTGCAGAGGGACCTCGGGGTCCTTGTGCATGAGTCGCAAAAACCCAGCCTGCAGGTGCAGCAGGTGGTCAGGAAGGCGAATGGGATGCTGGCCTTCATAGCGAGGGGGATTGAATATAAAAGTAGGGAGGTCTTGCTGCAGCTGTATAGGGCATTGGTGAGGCCGCAGCTGGAGTACTGTGTGCAGTTTTGGGCGCCGCACCTGCGCAAGGATATTTTGGCCTTGGAGGGAGTGCAGAGGAGGTTTACTAGGCTGATACCGGAGTTGAGGGGGTTGAGCTATGAGGAGAGGCTGAATAAACTAGGCTTGTACTCGTTAGAGTTTAGAAGAATGAGGGGAGATCTCATTGAGACGTATAAGATGATGAATGGGATGGATAGGATAGAGGTGGAAAGACTCTTCCCGCTCAAAAAAGACAGTAGGACTAGGGGGCACAGCCTCAAGATAAAGGGGGGGCAGTTCAGAACGGAGTTGAGGAGGAACTTCTTCACTCAAAGGGTGGTGAATCTCTGGAATTCTCTGCCCGTTGAAGTGGTGGAGGCTGCCTCGCTAAATATTTTTAAGAAGCGGGTTGATGGGTTTTTGATAAGAGAGGGGATTAAGGGTTATGGGGAGAGGGCGGGAAAGTGGAACTGAGCCACGACAGATCAGCCATGATCTTATTGAATGGCGGGGCAGGCTCGAAGGGCCAGATGGCCTACTCCTGCTCCTATTTCTTATGTTCTTATGTTCTTATGTTCTTATGAACCCAAGATCCTGATTGAGGCTGCCCTCGTGCAGAACTTGAGTATCAGTTTCTGCTCAGCGATTCTGCGTTGTCATATATCATGAAGGCAACTTTGGAGAATGCTAACCCAAAGATCAGAGGCTGAGTGCCCTTGACTGCTGAAGTGTCCCCCGATAGGAAGGGAACACTCTTGCCTGGTAATTGTCAAGTGGTGTCTGTTCGTCTGTTGTCGTAGCATCTGCATGGTCTCACCTGATGAAGAGGCGGTGCTCTGAAAGTTCGTGCTACCAAATAAACCTGTTGAACTTTAACCTGGTGGTATAAGACTGCTTACTGTGCTATACTGACAAAGCATACCGTTCATAGATTACATAGAGGAGAAGAAAAGGATAGTATGCAGAATATAGTGTTGCAGTGATGCCCATTACTATGTACAATACGCCAGGTGAGATCCAGCTAGGGGCTTGTACAAGTTCAGCATCATTTCCTGGCTTTCATAGTCCATTCGGAAAGATTCAGCTTTATCAGGGATAGTCAGCATGGTTTCATGAGGGGTAAGTCCTGCCTCACAAATTTGATTGAATTCTTTGAGGAGGTAACTAAGTGTTTGGATGAAGGTAGAGCAGTTGATGTCGTATGCATGGATTTTAGTAAGGCATTTGATAAGGTTCCCCATGGTAAAGTTCCTCCCACACTCGAAAGATGCGAGGGTTAGGTTGATTGGCCATGGTAAATTGACCCTGATGTCAGGGGGATTAGCAGGGTAAATATCTGGGTTACAGGAACAAAGAACAGTACAGCACAGGAACAGGCCCTTTGGCCCTCCAAGCCTGCGCTGATCACATTGTCCTATCTAGACCAAACCGCCTGTATCCCTCGATTTTCCCCATCTGTTCATGTGTCTATCCACATGAGTGTTAAATGTCACTGACATATCAGCCTCAACCATCTCACTTGGCAGTGCGTTTCCAGGCCACCGCCACCACCACCACCACCCTCTGTGTAAAAAAAAACTTCCCTTCACATCTCCACTGAACATATCTTGAACCTGTGCCCCCTTGTAATTGTCATTTCTGCCCTGGGAAGAAGCTTCCAGTTGTTCACCCTATCTATGCCCCTCATAATTTTATGAACTTCTATCAGGTCACCCCTTTAGCCTCAATCTTTCCAGGGGCACAATCCCAACTTATTCAATCTCTCCTCATAGCTAATACCCTCCATACCAGCCAAAATCCTGGTAAACTTTTTCTGTATTCTCTCCAAAGCTGCCATGTCCTACTGGGAGTGTGGTGACCAGAATTGGACACAGTATTCCAAATATGGCCTGTAGCTGTAATGTAATTTGCTAAATTTTATACTTGGGAATAGGGCCTGAATGGGATTGTGGTCGGTGCAGACTCAGTGGGCTGAATGGCTCCTTTTGCACTATTTGGATTCTATGATTAACAAAAATAGAATTTAGTCACTCTAAATTACAGCTAGGTTTTATGTCTTCTGGGATATTCCGCGCTTTTTCTGTTTATGCTTCTTTGATGCTGATGGGACCTTTCTGTCTAAAAGATGCTTTCTCTTAGACATAGATGAAGTTATGAGAGCCAAACAGAGAGACAGAGTTGAGAGCTGAGAGCTGTTAGCTCTGGCAGATGGCAGTTGCTGTACACCTTTTGTCTCACTGCCTCCTTTTATACCCATGATGACGTATCAATATTTCCCACAATTGGATTGGTTCTAGATTGTCAAAACTATTAGATTTAAATTTAATGGATTTTTGGTATCTAAGTGCCTGATTCAAATTGATTTGGCTAAATTCAAAAGCCTGTTGTCTTGGTAAAAACTGCTGCTTGGCTTTTCTATACAGATGTTTCAGTTTGGGCTGTCAATGTACTTGCATTTTAAATCTCGAAGCACAGAGAAAGAACCATCTTTTAACGGGACCACGCAATGCTTTCCCCCTCAGCATCTTACAATTTGACACACCAAATTCTAACTTCCTATCTCCCAATCTACAATTATTCTGCCCAATTTCACAACACATGCCACTAAGCTCTCTATCACTTTTCTATACTCTGTTTCATCATTGTTTGAGATCCGACCCACTGTGGTGGTGTCAGCAAACTTGCAAATGGAGTTAGAGTTGAATTTGGTTAGACAGCCATGGGTGTATAAGGAAGATAACGGGGCTGAGTATACAGCCTTAAACGGCACCAGTGTTGAGCATTATTGTGGTGGAGGTATTGTCGCCTATCCTTACTGATTGCGGTCTGTGGATCAGGAAGTCGAGCATCCAGCTGCTGGGGGTGGGGGGTGCGAATTATGGTGTTGAAGGTGCAGCTATAGTCAATAAACAGGAGTCTGACATACGCATAAAATGTTGGGGAATCTCAGTAGGTCTGACAGGCTCTGTGAGGATAGAATAGAGTCGATGTTTCGACTCTGGATGATCCTCCATCAGAGCTGCTGTGATGAAGGGCCATCCAGACTCAATGTTGGCTCTATTCTCTCTCCACAGATGCTGACAGACCTGCTGAGATTTTCCAGCATTTTCTGTTTTTGTTTCAGATTCCAGCTTCTGCCTTTATTTTGGGAGTCTGATATAGGTGTCCTTGTTGTTCAGATGAGTGTAGGGCCAAGGAGATAGTGTCTGCCATGGACAGGTTGCAGCAGTAGGCGAATTGTCCTGGATCAAAGCAATCTGGGAAGCCAGAGTTGATGTGTGCCATGACTAACCTCTCAAAGCACTCCAGAGTGATGGATGTCAGGACCATTGGTAGTTAAGAACGTAAGAAATAGGAGCAGGAGTAGGCCATCTAGCCCTTTGGGCCTGCCCCACCATTCAATAAGATCATGGCTGATCTGAAGTGAATCAGTTCCACTTTCCCGCTTTCTCCCCGTAACCCTTAATTCCCTTGTCTATCAGAAATAATATAGTAGTAATAGTTGTTAAGGCATACTGCCTGACTTCACTTTGGCACTGGGATAATCCACGAGCTATCACTTTCCTCACAAGTTGTGTGGCACTGTATTGAGTGCCTTTTGAAAGTCCATGTATAGCATATTAACACCAGGTTAAAGTCCAACAGGTTAATTTGGTAGCAGAAGCCACAAGCTTTCGGAGAGCTGCTCCTTCATCAGGTGAGTGGGAGTTGTGTTCACAAACAAGGCATATAAAGAAATAAACTCAGTTTACAAGATAATGATTGGAATGCGAGTCTTTACAGGTAATCAAGTCTTAAAGGTACAGACAATGTGAGTGGAGAGGGTTAAGCACAGATTAAAGAGATGTGTATTGTCTCCAGCCAGGAGAGTTAGTGAGATTTTGAAAGCCCAAGCAAGTCGTCAGGGTTACAGATAGTGTGACATGAACAAAAGATCTCGGTTGAGGCCGTCCTCACGTGCGGTAACTTAGCCATCAGTTCTGCTCAGCGATTCTGCATTGTGTGTCGTGAAGGTCGCACTTACCTGAAGATCAGAAGCTGTATGACCGTGACTGCTGAAGTGTTCCCCAACAGGAAGAGAACACTCCCGCCTGGTGATTGTCGAGCGATGTTCATTCATCCATTGTCGTAGCATCTGCATGGCCTCCCCAAAGTACCGTGCCTTGCGACATCCTTTCCTGCACTGTATCAGGTAGACAACGTTGGCCGAGTTGCAAGGGTATGTACCGTGTACCTGGTGGATGATGTTCTCACGTGAGATGATGGCATCTGTGTCGATGATCCGGCATGTCTTGCAGAGGTTGCTGTGGCAGGGTTGTGTGGTGTCGTGGTCACTGTTCTCCTGAAGGCTGGGTAGTTTGCTACAGACAATGGTCTGTTTGAGGTTGTGCGTTTGTTTGAAGGTAAGAAGTGGGGGTGTGGGGATGGCCTTGGCGAGATGTTCATCTTCATTGATGACATGTTGAAGGTTCCAGAGAAGATATTGTAGCTTCTCCGCTCCAGGGAAGTACTGGATGATGAAAGGTACTCTGTCCGCCATGTCCCATCTTTGTCTTCTGAGGAGGTTAGTGTGGTTTTTGGCTGTGGCACGTCGGAACTGTCAATCGATGGGTCGAGTGCCATATCCTGTTCTTGTGAAACCATCTTTCAGCGTCTGGAGGTGTCTGTTGTGACCCTCCTTATCTGAGCAGATCTTGTGTATACGCAGACCTTGTCTGTACGGGATGGCTTCTTTAACGTGTTTAGGGTGGAAGCTGGAGAACTGGAGCATCGTGAGGTTAGCTGTGGGCTTGCGGTACAGTGGAGTGCTGAGGTGGCAGTCCTTGTTGGAGATTGAGGAATGCAACCAATTCTGGAGAATAGTCCATGGTGAGTCTGATGCTGGGATGGAACTTGTTGATGTCGTCATATAGTTGTTTCAGTGATTGTTCACTATGAGTCCAAAGGAAGAAAATGTCATCTATGTATCTAGTGTATAGCATCGGATGAAGATCCTGTGCGGTGAAGAGGTCTTGTTTGAACTTGTGCATGAAGGTGTTGGCACATTGAGGTGCGAATTTGGTCCCCATGGCTGATCTGTGTGTCTGGATGAAGAACCGATTGTTGAAGGTGAAGACGTTGTGGTCCAGGATAAAGCGGATGAGTTGTAAAATTGCATCTGGAGACTGGCAGTTGTCGGCGTTGAGTACTGAGGCAGGTGGGGGATGCTGGTGTAGAGTGCCGAGACATCCATTGTGACGAGGAGTGCTCCTGGTTCAACTGCTCCATGCGTGCTGAGTTTCTATAGGAAGTCCGTAGCGTTGCGACAAAAGCTGGGGGTTCTTTGTACAATGTGTTTCAGGATGCTCTCGACGTATCCAAAGAGATTCTCGCACAGGGTTCCATTACCTGATACGATGGGACGGCCGTGTGACGGCCTTGAGTATCTTCGGAGGCAGTAGAGGTCTCCAATGTAGGGAGTACATGGGATGAGAGAACAGAGGGTGCTCTGAAGGTCCAGATCAAAAGTCTTGATCAGTCTGTCGAGTTGACGGATATGTTTTTTGGTTAGATCTGCGGATAACTGTAGTGTTCCTTGTTGTTCAGTTGTCGGTACCCTTCTTTGCAGTAATCCGTTCTGTTCAATATGATGGTAGCCTCTCCTTTGTCTGCTGGTTTGATGACCATGTTGTGGTTGGTCGTGAGAGCGCAGATAGCGTTGCATTGTGCTTGGGTAATGTTTGGGTCTGTCTTGTGAGTGCGGCTAATGAATCTGGCATTGACGCACCTCCTGACGGCTTGGCATACATGTCGAGTCGAGGACAACGGCTTTCCGGAGGAGTCCAATTCGACTCTTTCCTCTTCGGTTGTTGCACCACGGATCTCTGTCAGCTGTTCCAGTTCATTGGATGTCTCATTGTGTTTGCTGTTGGCCTCTTGGGTTTAGTGGAAGAACTCCTGCAGCGTCGTTCACCTGATGAATCCCTCTGTCTCCATTGTGAGACTGATGGGGTCCATTTTGGTGGTGGGGCAGAAATTGAACCGTCGTCTGAGAACTTTGATTTCATCTGGTTGAAGTGTGTAGTCTGACAGTGTGACAGTGGACTTCCCTGCAGTGGTACTGTTTTCTACTGTGGTACTGGGGGAGGCTTGGTTGCAGCGGGAAAGTGGAGTTGATCCACTTCAGATCAGCCATGATCTTATTGAGTGGTGGGGCAGGCTCAAGGGGCTAGATGGCCTACTCCTGCTCCTATTTCTTATGTTCTTATGGAGGTGATGCCGAGTTTTTCAAGTTTCCTGTTTTTGGTGGGCATGTAGATGGCATAGTTCTTCTGTCTCGTCTGCTTGGCAGAGTTTGGCAGCCGGTCTGCATTCTTGGCGCAAGTTGAGAATATGGATTCTATCTTGGTTTCCAGGATGTGGCCTCTTCTCGACTCATTGATCGACAGTTCCGACATGCCACAGCGAAAAACCGCGCCAACCTCCTCGGAAGACAAACGTGGGACACGGCGGATAGAGTACCCTTCATCATCCAGTACTTCCCCAGAGCGGAGAAGTTATGACATCTTCTCCGGAGCTTTCAACATGTCATTGATGAATATGGACATCTCACCAAGGCCATCCTCACATCCGCACAACTTCAAACAGACCATTGTCCACAGCAAACTACCCAGCCTTCAGGAGAACAGTAACCACAACACCACACAACCCTGCCACAGCAACCTCTGCAAGATGTACTGGATCATCAACATGGATGCCATCATCTCTCGTAAGAACACCAACCACCAGTTACACGATACATGCTCTTGCAATTCAGCCAACGTTGTCTACCTGATACGCTGCAGGAAAGGATGGCCCGAGGCATGGTACATGGTGGAGACCATGCCGATACTACGACAACAGATGAATGAACATCGCTTGACAATCACTAGGCAAGACTGTTCTCTTCCTGTTGGGGAACACTTCAGCGGTCACAGGTGTTCGGCCTCTGACCTTCGGGTAAGGCGGCAATCACGACACACGACAACACTGATGGAAAGGGGTGGGTATATACCGCAGGGCAGAAGTTATAGCTGGGGGAAAGGTAATTATGAGGCTATTAGGCAAGATTTAGGATACATAGGTTGGTGTAGGAAACTGCAGGGATTGGGAACAACTGAAATGTGGAGCTTGTTCAAGGAGCAGCTACTGTGAGTCCTTGATAAATATGTACCTGTCAGGCAGGGAGGAAGTGGTCGAGCGAGGGAACTGTGGTGCACTAAAGAAGTTGAATCTCTAGTGAAGAGGAAGGAGGAGGCTTATGTAAAAATGAGACGTGAAGGCTCAGTTAGGGCACTGGAGAGTTATAAATTAGCCAGGAAGGAGCTAAAGAGAGAGTTAAGAAGAGCTAGAAGAGGACATGAGAAGACTTTGGCGGATAGGATCAAGGAAAATCCTAAGGCTTTCTATAGGTATGTCAAGAATAAAAGATTGGTTAGGGCAAAATTAGGGCCAGTCAGAGACAGCAGTGGGAAGTTGTGCATGGAGCCTGAAGAGATAGGAGAGGCACTAAATGAATATTTTTTGTCAGTATTCACGCAGGAAAAAGTCAATGTAGTCGAGGAGAATACTGAGATACAGGCTTTTAGACTAGACGGGATTGAGGTACATAAGGAGGTGGTGTTAACAATTCTTGAGAGTGTGAAAATAGAAAAGTCCCCTGAGCCGGATGGGATTTACCCTAGGATTCTCTGGGAAGCTAGGGAGGAGATTGCAGAGCCTTTGGCTTTGATCTTCATGTCATCTTTGGCTACAGGTATAGTGCCGGAAGAGTGGAGAATAGCAAATGTTGTCCCCTTGTTCAAGAAGAGGAGTAGAGACCATCCTGGGAATTATAGACCGGTGAGCCTTACTTCTGTTGTGGGCAAAGTTTTTGGGAAGAATTATACGAGATAGGATTTATAATCATCTAGAGAGAAATAAATTGATTAGGGATAGTCAACACAGTTTTGTGAAGGGTAGGTCGTGCCCCACAAACCTTATCAAGTTTTCTGAAAAAGTGACCAAAGAGGTGGATAAGGGTAAGGCAGTTGACGTGGTGTATGTGGATTTTAGCAAAGCGTTTGATAAGGTTCCCCATGGTAGGCTACTGCAGAAAATGCAGATGCATGGGATTGAGGGTGATTTAGCAGTTTGGATCAGGAATTGGCTAGCTGATAGAAGACAGAGGGTGGTGGTTGATGGGAAATATTCAAGCTGGAGTTCAGTTACAAGTGGTGTACCTCAAGGATCTGTTTTGGTGCCACTGCTGTTTGTCATTTTTATAAGTGACCTAGATGAGGGTGTAGAAGGATAGATTAGTAAATTTGCTGATGACACCAAAGTCGGAGGAGTTGTAGACAGTGAGGATGGATGTTACAGTTTGCAGAGGGACATAGATAAGCTGCAGAGCTGGGCTGAGCGGTGGCAATTGGAGTTTAATGTGGAAAAGTGTGAGGTGATTCACTTTGGAAAGAGTAACAGGAGTACAGAATATAGGGCTAATGGAAGGAGTCTTGGTAGTGTCGACGAGCAGAGAGATCTCGGGGTACATGCGCATAGATCCCTGAAAGTTGGCACCCAGGTTGATAAGGTTGTTAAGAAGGTGTACGATGTGTTAGCTTTTATTGGTAGAGGGATTGAATTTCGGAGCTGAGAGGTCATGTTGCAACTGTACAAAACTCTGGTGCGGCCGCACTTGGAGTATTGCGTACAGTTCTGGTCGCCGCATTTTAAGAAAGATGTGGAAGCATTGGAAAGGGTGCAGAGGAGGTTTACCAGGATGTTGCCTGGTATGGTGGGAAGGTCTTATGAGGAAAGGCTGAGGGACTTGAGGTTATTTTCGTTAGAGAAAAGAAGGTTAAGAGGTGACCTAATTGAGGCATACAAGATGATCAGAGGGTTAGATAGGGTGGACAGTGAGAGCCTTTTTTCTTGGATGGTGATGGCTAACACGAGGGGACATAGCTTTAAATTAAGGGGTGGTAATTATAGGACGGATGTCAGAGGTAGGCTCTTTACTCAGAGGGCAGTAAGGGCGTGGAATGCCCTGGCTGCTGCAGTTGTGGACTCGCCAACTTTAAGGGCATTCAAATGGTCAGTGGATAGGCATATGGATAACATTGGAATAGTTTAGGTTAGAGGGTCATTAGATTGGTTCCACTGGTGGGCGCAACATCGAGGGCCGAAGGGCCTGCACTGCGCTGTAATGTTCTGTGCTCTAACACAAGAGTCTCTGAGCAGAGACTGATATGATGCGGATATGCTGGCATTTGACTGGGGTAAACACAGTAAAAAGTCTGACAGCACCAGGTTTAAGTCCAACCGATTTATTTGATAGTAAACTCATTAGCTTTCGGGTTTGTCCTTTTGTCAGGTGAATGGAGAATTCTGGCCTCAGACAGAGCATATAAAGCACAGACAGTTTACAGATTACTGATTAGAATGCGAATCTTTACACCTAACCTGCTGTTCAAGTCCTAAAGTGGCCGACAATGTGAGTGTCTCAACAGGGATCTTAGTGCGACATGAACCCAAGATCCCTGTTGAGACACTCACATTGTCGGCCACTTTACGACTTGAACAGCAGGTTAGGTGTAAAGATTCGCATTCTAATCAGTAATCTGTAAACTGTCTGTGCTTTATACGCTCTGTCTGAGGCCAGAACTTTCCATTCACCTGACGAAGGGACAAACCCGAAAGCTTGTGAGTTTACTATCAAATAAATCGGTTGGACTTAAACCTGGTGTTGTCAGACTTTTTACAGAGACTGATAGCCAGGTTCCGCACACATGAGGATGGCCTTACCGGGATCTTGGGTTCATGTCACACTATCTGTAATCCCATGATTTGCCTGGGCTTGCAAAATCTCAGTAATTGTCTTGGCTGGAGAGAATACACATCTCTTTAACCTGTACTTAACTGTCTCTCCACTCACATTGTCTGTACCTTTAAGACTTGATTATCTGTAAAGACTCGCATTCCAACCATTATCTTGTAAATTGATTTTGTGTCTTTGTATGCCCTGTTTGTGAACACAACTTCCACTCACCTGATGAAGGAGCAGTACTCTGAAAGCTTGTGGCTTGTGCTACTGTGAGAAACGGTCAGATACTCACTTTATGATTCCCCCCCTTGAATCAAATACACGGATGAGTTCAGCTAACTGTCGGTTTATTCGATCTTGCAAGAAAGGGTGCCGTCCCGTGGGTACACACACCTTGCTTTACACAATCTTAGTTTATATACATTTTTCCTAGATAACAATAGGACAGCCCTCCTTTCTTTATTGGGTACCACTCCTTAATCTCTTTACTGAGTGATCTCCTCCCTTGTTGACATCCCATTAACTCTAATCCAATCACCCCTTTTAAGGCTTAAATCGTTTTACCTCTCATCAATTCAGCTAACTCTTTTTCATTGTCCCGTAAATTGCTTACCCATTTATTTTATATGGTGTAAATCTCTTTTAGGCTATGCTGAAGACCCCGAGCGCCTGCCAGTCTCATGTTTTTTTTTTCTTCTTTTTCTGCGTGTTTCATCATCTGCTGGTCTTAGCGTTTAACCCCTCAGGTTACACTAACGGTTCTGTCATGGTTTCCGCCCCAGATGGCTTGACTCAAAAATTACACTACCGCTACCATCCCTCACAATCCCCCCTGTTTTTCTTACGCTTTGTAATTTTTGACATTCTTCTGGTGTTCCAGGCGTTCCAGCAGGTCGAGGGCCTGTTCATCCAGAGTTTTATCGCCTAAGAGGCTTATCCTCTCTTCCGTCTCTAAATTCATATTTATCACTTTTCCATTCAGGACATCCCCCCTAGTCAGGGCTGTTTCGATTAGCCGCTGAGCCAACCCCCGAACACAAGGGATGATACAACACCCTAGGGCGGCCAATACCCCTGCCGTTACCATGAAAGAGACCAGGACAGACATTACTACTCCTTTCCATTTGCCGAACCAAGCTTCCAACCACCCAGTGAGATCTAGGTCTGTACCCGAGTTCTCAGCTAGTTCATTAGCTAGGGTCGTTAGCCCTTCGAGGGCTCGGGTAATTGACCCATCGGGAGCTGTGTTATTTGGGATAAAGGTGCAGCATTCAGTTCCTATCATGACGCATACCCCCCCCTTTCTCTGCTAGAATCATGTCCAGGGCTAGCCTGTTTTCCCAGGCCATTCTGCTGGTTGCGTCCAATTGTTCCGCTATCCCGCTTATCGCATTTCGGGTATAATTAACAAACCTCTGTTGATTATAATAGATATAGTTGATCCAATCTACATTCTTGTTGACAGTCACCCACCAGAACAGGGATTCAAATCCTGCTGCTATCTGGCTCCTGGCTTTGTACTCATCAGGGACCCCCCTAGGGACCCCTATGGCGTCCAAATATATTCGTTCATCAAAAGAACCCGGGAGGCTCCTTTTCCCTCGTTCTTTTCCACGGGGTCCCTGATGTTCGAATGCCAGGGTAAAGGGTACGGCCAATTGGATAAGTGCACAAGTGCCCTTCCATTTCTGAGGTAAAATGGGTCTCAAAGTCCTCCCTCCACAGTACCACCATAGATCAGCTCTAGGTACCTGGATTTGGGAGTAGTTTCCTCCCTCGGTGGTGTCGCTGACTTCCTTAACTGTTCCACACCTATCGAAGCTTCCCACTTCCCTGTCCAATCCATCCCCAGTCCGGGTGATACAGGTGTGATGTATCCCCGTTACTCCGGAAAAAGGGGGGGGGGTTGAGACGCCCTGTTCAGTTTGATTGGGGGAAATGTCAGGCTCAAGGAGCGACAAGTGGGGTCTCCCCAAGCCTCTCTGTTTTGATACAGTTTCACCATACACTCCATTTCAGCTGGTTCTTTATCCCATCCCAGCGGGAATGGGACCACCTGGGGAGTTGGCCGGCTACTGGTGCACGCATAACAGTTACCTTTTCCGACACTTTGTACGGTATATTTGACCCATTCTATCCAGGTGTTCGCTTCCCTGAATCCCGTTTCTATTTCAATGGTTTCTCTTAAATCCTTTACCTCCACTACCCTGACTTCTCCCGAGACTCCCCGGCTAGGGGCGGAGGAGTTCCTGGTTTCGGCATTTTTGACTGTAACCCTCACACAACACAGGGCCGCCCCCACCCTCCCTGTGTGTTCCTTGATCTTGACCCCAAAAACTTGTCCGTCGAGGCCCTCTGTCCCACCGTCGTCTGACTTTTTTATGGTGAGGTAGAGGGGGTTACATTGGTTTAGCTTACAGTCTCTGGGAAAGATCTTCCGTGGAACCAGTGATACTTTCTCGCGAATCCTTAACTTAACGTCTTCATTTAACCCCCCACTTGACAAGATTCTACTTTCCCCTGTTCATTTTTAGTACACTTTGGGTTCTTATCGAAGACAAGTAATTCTATTTCCCTCCCCTGGTATCTCTTCTGCCCCGTAAGGTCGTCTTTGCAGGGTACCATTCGACAGAGGTCGATCTCAATTACCTGTGCCTGGGGTGATTGGATTATAGTAAGGGAGTACACTTGGGCCGCCTGCCCAGCACCTATGCCCCCATAGAGTAAACATATTATTAGTAACATCCCGCTATTGCCGTATATTGCCCAAATTGACATATCAAAAATCAAGTCCAATCAGTTCTTCGCGGTGTGGTGGCCAGGAGTAGGCACTTCTTCTGCTGGTCCTGGCACCGGTCCTTTCACTCGAGTGTAATGCGTCCAGCCTTTCTCAGCCGTGCGGATAGCCGTTTCCGTGGTCAGAAGTACTAAGTAGGGACCATCCCAGATCGGTTCTAAAGTCCGGAGTTTCCAGTTCTTGATTAGGACCCAATGCCCTGGCTTGATGGTGTGTATCGCAAACTCGAGAGGTGGTGTCTGTGCCAGGAGTCCCTGTTGGCGTAAATGAGATAGAGCAGACCCCAGGACCTCAACATATTTATGCACAAATACATCGCGGGACTCGAATGTGGGGAGTTCCCCTTTTGGCCCATTAAAGGGGAGACCGAACATTATTTCGTATGGGGACACCCCCAAGTCCCGCCGTGGCTGCGTTCGTATTTGCAGCAAGGCAAGGGGAAGGCACTTGGTCCAGGGCAACCCGGTCTCTGTCCTGAGTTTTGTCAGCTGTTTTTTAATAGTCTGATTCATTCTTTCCACCTTGCCCGAGGACGGGGGATGCCAAGGGGTGTGGAAATCCCAGCTTACCCCCACTGCCCGCACTATGTTCTGTAGGACAGTGGACGTAAACTGGCTCCCCTGGTCTGAATCGATGGCCCGGGGGAGTCCGTATCGTGGGATAATTTGTTCGAGAAGGACCTTGCTAACCTGTGTCGCCAAGGCTATGGCGGTTGGGTACGCCTCAACCCACCCTGTCAAGTGGTCCACTATTACCAAAAGATATTTCAGGCGCCCTATGGGGGGGAGTTCGGTATAATCCACTTGGATATACTCGAAGGGCCTATAGGCTGGGCTTCTCCCTCCTTGCTTCGTATTCTGTCTCAGTCCTTTTTATTTATCTTCCGACAAATTACACAATCTTTCGTGACTTGCTTAGCCACAGTGTATAAACCGGGATGTGCGTACTGACGCAGAAATGCATCGCACATCGCCTGTGTCCCCCAGTGTCCTCCCCGATGGAGATGACTAATTATGTCTCTGGTCATCGGTCGGTTTAATAGTTGTCGACCATCGGGTAATGTCCATTTCCCTCTTTCATCTTTCTGACCCCCAAGTGATTTTAGCTCGGCTTCTTCCTTTTCGCTAAATGCTGGTGTTTCTATTACTTCAGACACTTGGGGCACCCAGACCAAGCAGTCCACTATCTCCTCCTCCGTCCCTGCCAATTTTGCTTGTTCGTCCGCCAACTGGTTCCCCTTTGTCTCTATCCCATTGTCTCTCTGGTGTCCTTTTACATGGACCACAGCAATTTCCCGTGGCCCCAGCAGGTCTTTTAATATTTTAGTAACCAATTCCTCATGTATCAATTCTTTTCCCCTACTATTTATCATTCCCCTTTCCTTCCAAATTTTTCCAAAAGTGTGTACCACCCCGAACGCATACTTGGAGTCGGTGTAGATGGTCCCTATCAATCCCTCTAAGCCCTTGAGAGCCCGGTGTAGAGCATATAATTCACATGTCTGGGCAGACCAGACATTAGGCAGTCGCCCCCTTTCTACCAAATTCCAGCCAGCTTCACTAATGATCGCGTATCCATTATGCCTTTTTCCGTTTACCACCCGGGAGGATCCATCTATATACCATCGCTTTCCAGTGTGAAGAGGGGAGTCCCTTAGATCCTCCCTTACCTTACTCTGGAGATCTATTATGTCCGAACAGCAATGTTCGAGTCCCTCGCCTTCTTCCCCCTTCCAGAGGAATTCAGCTGGGTTCTGACAGGAATTGACCTCTATCTTAAGATCGTCCCGATCTAGCAAAATGGCCTCATACTTCAAGATTCTTGAGTCCGTCAGCCATCTTCCAGCCCTCTGATTTAAAATAGTCCTAACCTGGTGGGGGGTAATGACCGTCAAGGGTGCCCCAAATGTCAGCTTCCTACTTTCTTCCACCAATTTGGCCGTGGCAGCCACCGCCTGGACACATTCTGGCCAGCCTCGGGAAACTGGGTCCAGTATCTTTGATAAGAATGCCACTGGCTTCCTTTTTCCCCCCCAATCTTGGGTTAAAACTCCGAGGGCGGTTCCCTGTTTGGCATTTACAAAGAGTCTGAATGCCTTACTGAAATCTGGCAAGCTCAAGACTAGCGCGGTCATCAATTTCTGTTTCAGGGTCTCAATTAGTTCCTCCTCTTTCTCGTCCCACTGGATTTTGTTAGGAGCCCCCTCTACAAGTTTTAGGTACAGACCCTTGGTTAGGGGGGCATAGTCGTCTATCCATAATCGGCAATAACCTAAGAGTCCCAAAAACATTCGTAGCTCTCTCTTAGTTCCCGGGAGTCCCAGTTCAACTATTCCCCTCACCCTTTCCGGACTTATTCTCTTCTGTCCCTGGCTTATCAAGTGTCCCAGATACTTAACCTCTCTTTCTGCATATTGGAGCTTCTTCTGGCTCACCCTTAGTCCCTGTCCTGCCAAATAATTCAGAAGGGTATTTGTTCCCGCTACGACCTCCGCTTCTGTGGGTCCGGACAACAGGAGGTCATCCACATACTGTATGAGTTTTAGGGCTGGGGAAAGGATCAGTCCCTCTAATACCTGCTCTAAAATCTGACCAAACAAATTTGGCGATTCGGTGAACCCCTGGGGAAGCACTGTCCAGCGGTATTGCTGCTTCCTGCCCGTGTCAGGGTCCTCCCACTCGAAGGCGAATAAGTCTCTACTGGCCTCGTCCAACGGGCAGGCCCAGAAGGCGTCCTTTAAATCCACTACACTGAACCATTCATGTTCTGGGAGTATCCGCCCCAGTATAGTGTATGGGTTCGGCACCACCGGGTGTCGTACCTGTACAATCTTATTGATTTCCCTCAAGTCTTGGACCATTCTGTAACTGCCGTCAGACTTTCGGACTGGCAAAATGGGAGAGTTATATCTCGACATACATGGTTCCACCAGCCCATCACTTATCAGGTCTTTCATCACTTCTTTCAGGCCCTGTCTCCCTTCCCGGGAGATAGGATACTGACGTATCTTGACAGAGGGGCTCTGGGGCTTAAGATCAATTTTTACAGGCTGAATCGAGAGTCGCCCTCTGTTTCCCTTGGCCGTCCATACTCTAGAGTCTATACCCGTGAGTCGGTCCTCGCTAAGGTATGACATAGTTACCACCAGGTCTTCGTCGTCCCCTACGTTTATTCGGAGCCCGAAGCGGATTATCAGGTCCCGCCCCAACAGACCATAGGGGAGATGAGGGAGGTGGAGGAGCTCTGCTAAAAGCTCCTCTTCCTCCCATTGTAGTACCTGTGGTTCAAATAGTTTCGCCCTAAATACCCCTCCCTTTACTCCTGATATGTTCAACATTTTAGTTTGGTAATTGGCTCCTGTAGGATAGATTGGGATTGAGGATCTGCCTGCCCCCGTGTCGACTAAAAATGTAACATCCTCCTTTTGTGGACCCACCTTTAAATTTACCAGGGGTTCTTGGTAGGTCCTTTTTCCGATTCTCCCCTGACCCCTCTAATCAACCTCACATTCCATTTCATAAATCCCTTCTCGTTCCTTCTTAAATTCAGGACACTCTCTTTTGAAGTGTCCCGGTTTCCCACAGTGGTAACACCCGGCCGCCCGGGGCCGGTCACCACCGTAAAATTCTCCTCGTCCTCTACCTCGGCCCCTCCTGGCCCCCCTTTCCTTCCAACCTCCCCTTGACCTTCCTCTACCTACTGTATATCCTTCATCCGTTATCCCGGTGG
Source organism: Carcharhinus amblyrhynchos (assembly GCF_965287045.1). Lineage (NCBI taxonomy): Eukaryota > Metazoa > Chordata > Chondrichthyes > Carcharhiniformes > Carcharhinidae > Carcharhinus > Carcharhinus amblyrhynchos. Next base: position 140,443,294 of record NC_137327.1, read on the forward strand.
ACTTACATACTTCCCTAACAGCTGCCACCATCATCTTTGCCTTCTGCTTTTCCTTTACAACCTCTCTCTGAACAAAGACCTTCTGCGCTTCCCGCAATAATTCCGCCATGTCCTTCCCACTCCAATCCTCAATCTTTTGTAGTTTTCTCTGGATATCTGGCCAGGATTTCGTTACAAAATTAATTTTTAGCATTCCCTTTCCAATTTCATCATCAGGATCGATTCCTGAATATTTGCGGACAGACTCCCTCAGTCTGTCTAAGAACATGCTGGGTGATTCATCTTTTCCTTGCCTAATATCAAATGCTTTTGCCACATTCTGCTGCTTGGGGACACATGTCTGGATCCCCCGAATTATAAGATTCCGGAGATCCGACATGTTTGTCCGCCCTTCCTGGGTATTATGATTCCAATTTGGATCCTCAAGAGGGTATTTTTGATCTCCCCTGAGTTGTTCTTGCTGTTGGTGATCCCTATCCCAAATTTCCATGGCCCTATTTCGGATCATAACTCCTTCATCGTAGTTGAATAATATGCTCATTATGGCCCGGAGTTCCCCCCAAGTATACATGCTTGGACCCAGGAATTGGTCAAGTTGTGTCGCTACCGCGACAGGGTCCTCTAGGAGAGGGGGCAACTCCTTCCTAAGTTGTCGGATGTCTGCCGAGTTAAGAGGCACCACCACGAACCCTGTCTCTCTTTGTCCGAAGGGAACCTCCCTGAGAGGGTGCATTTCCACCTCGGGCGCTGAAGCCCCATTATTCTGCTGTTGTTCCAGGGACTGTTTTATTACCAACCTCTCGGACCTTCGCAGACCCTCAACTGGGGGTCCGCCTCCTGTGCCGTTCTCAAGATTTATGAGATCATCCCCTCGGGGCCCTTGGGCCCCATTATTATTTGGTTGATATGCAGGGGGTACATTTGGTACAGGAGGGGGTGGCGGCGGGAGGTTGTCAAGAGGGTCCCATTGCCCCGGTCTGCTCTGTGGGATCATTGGATACAGGGAGACTGGCTGTGGCGATCTACTCATCGCGCCCACCCAACAGGCAGCGTACTTACTTTCCTCGGGGTTAAAGGGTTGTTTACTATTAACATATAAATTTAATATCTGACAGACCCAATCCTCATCCGATCCATATTTTGGCCACAATACAGATGGTTTCCGGATTGGTTCCTTCGTCCACACAAAACAACAATATTTTATCATAACCTTCTTTTTTAAGTCCTTAGTCTTTCGGTCCCCATCCCAATTTTCTAACTGTATCCCCAGAGGACTGTCGGGGGGTATTCCCTTTTCATCATTATTATTTCCCGGTTTCCCATCCTTACTCTTGGACGGTTTACCTCCCATGGTTAGTCTTCAGTTGTCGTCTTGGACACAAGTTAATTTATTTGTGCCCTCAGATCAAACTGTCATAACCATAAAGTCGTCAAGGAAGAAAATGACTCTCACCCTTAATCAGCCGAATTCCCGGGAGAGAAATTTCTTACCTTGATCCGTGCACGGAGTTGTCCGACTTCTTCCAATGATGTGTATACCCCCTCACAGATTTCAGTCACAGTCCTAGCAGTCCTAGTGTATAGAAGTCATCCGTGTGATTTCCAGGGTCCAGAATTATCTCAACTGAGTGGTTTCAGATTCCCCTCCTCCCAGACCAAAACGACGTTTTTACGTGTAAATATACACTAGACGCGTCTTATTCCATCGATTTGGTCTAGTCGAGGGAAACCCCCGTTATAATTCCAGATCCCGGACGAGCCCCCAATTGTGAGAAACGGTCAGATACTCACTTTATGATTCCCCCCCTTGAATCAAATACACGGATGAGTTCAGCTAACTGTCGGTTTATTCGATCTTGCAAGAAAGGGTGCCGTCCCGTGGGTACACACACCTTGCTTTACACAATCTTAGTTTATATACATTTTTCCTAGATAACAATAGGACAGCCCTCCTTTCTTTATTGGGTACCACTCCTTAATCTCTTTACTGAGTGATCTCCTCCCTTGTTGACATCCCATTAACTCTAATCCAATCACCCCTTTTAAGGCTTAAATCGTTTTACCTCTCATCAATTCAGCTAACTCTTTTTCATTGTCCCGTAAATTGCTTACCCATTTATTTTATATGGTGTAAATCTCTTTTAGGCTATGCTGAAGACCCCGAGCGCCTGCCAGTCTCATGTTTTTTTTTTCTTTTTCTGCGTGTTTCATCATCTGCTGGTCTTAGCGTTTAACCCCTCAGGTTACACTAACGGTTCTGTCATGGTTTCCGCCCCAGATGGCTTGACTCAAAAATTATACTACCGCTACCATCCCTCACACTACCAAATAAACCTGTTGGACTTTAACCTGGTGTTGTGAGACGACTTACTGTGCTTACCCCAGTCCAATGCCGGCATCTCCACATCACCATATGAACAGCATTACCCTTATCGACGCTTTCTATTAGCTCTGCAAGATCTCCAGCAAGTTTTTAAGCATGATTTAGAAATCCATGCTAGCTCTTCAGCATAAACCCACATTTTTCTTTGTGGATACTTTGTCACTATCTTGAACAACTATTTCCAGAACCTTCCCCACCACTGATATTAAACAGACTGGTCTGTAATGGCAGTGGGTATAAGAACATAAGAATATAAGAAATAGGAGCAGGAGTAGGCCATCCAGCCCTTCGAGCCTGCCCCGCCATTCAATAAGATCATGGCTGATCTGTCGTGTCTCAGTTCCACATTCCCGCCCTCTCCCCATAACTCTTAATCCCCTCGCTTATCAAAAACCCATCAACCCGCGTCTTAAAAATATTTAGCGAGGCAGCCTCCACCACCTCAATGGGCAGAGAATTCCAGAGATTCACCACCCTTTGAGTGAAGAAGTTCTTCCTCAACTCCGTTCTAAACTGCCCCCCCTTTATCTTGAGGCTGTGCCCCCTAGTCCTACTGTCCTTTCTGAGTGGGAAGAGTCTCTCCACCTCTATCCTATCCATCCCATTCATCATCATATACGTCTCAATGAGATCTCCCCTCATTCTTCTAAACTCTAACGAGTACAAGCCTAGTTTATTCAGCCTCTCCTCATAGCTCAACCCCCTCAACTCTGGTATCAGCCTAGTAAACCTCTGCACTCCCTCCAAGGCCAAAATATCCTTGCGTAAGTACGGCGACCAAAACTGCACACAGTACTCCAGCTGTGGCCTCACCAATGCCCTATACAGCCGCAACAAGACCTCCCTACTTTTATATTCAATCCCCCTCGCTATGAAGGCCAGCATCCCATTCGCCTTCCTGACCACCTGCTGCACCTGCAGGCTGGGTTTTTGCGACTCATGCACAAGGACCCCGAGGTATCCTTACAATTTTTCTTGAACAAGTTTCACACGGGCTTTGGAAATCAACCTGCCTCACTGAAAATCTCAGGGAAATTTGAAGTTTAGCAGACATTTGAAAGTCTGAGCATATATCATTTTGGGTACAAATTGGGCCAGGCTCCGCCATTTTTTCCCATACTGATCTAAATGCTGGCAAATTCAAAGGGAAAGAATAAATGGAACCAATGAAGCAGCATCAACTACAAAGAACAAGTATGGGGTCTGTTGAAAAGCGCTGATTCTGTGTGCCAGCTATTGGCTTTTCTTGATTGGAAACAGCTGACACTGGGTTCTAGCAGGTCAGAAATAGTCATCATTGATTGGCTTTTCCTGACTGTAAGAGGAGCCCAATTTATGTAAGGCAAACCATTAACCTACCCTGATAAAGCCTTTGTGAATCAGCACGATAATATGTGTCATTGTGAAGAACTAGAACATAAGAAACATAAGAACATAAGAAATAGGAGCAGGAGTAGGCCATCTAGCCCTTCGAGCCTGCCCCGCCATTCAATAAGATCATGGCTGATCTGTCGTGGCTCAGTTCCACTTTCCCGCCCTCTCCCCATAACCCTTAATCCCTTCTCTTATCAAAAACCCATCAACCCGCTTCTTAAAAATATTTAGCGAGGCAGCCTCCACCACTTCAACGGGCAGAGAATTCCAGAGATTCACCACCCTTTGAGTGAAGAAGTTCCTCCTCAACTCCGTTCTAAACCGCCTCCCCTTTATCTTGAGGCTGTGCCCCCTAGTCCTACTGTCTTTTTTGAGCGGGAAGAGTCTCTCCACCTCTATCCTATCCATCCCATTCATCATCTTATACGTCTCAATGAGATCTCCCCTCATTCTTCTAAACTCTAATGAGTACAAGCCTAGTTTATTCAGCCTCTCCTCATAGCTCAATCCCCTCAGCTCCGGTATCAGCCTAGTAAACCTCCTCTGCACTCCCTCCAGGGCCAAAATATCCTTGCGCAGGTGCGGCGCCCAAAACTGCACACAGTACTCCAGCTGCGGCCTCACCAATGCCCTATACAGCTGCAGCAAGACCTCCCTACTTTTATATTCAATCCCCCTCGCTATGAAGGCCAGCATCCCATTCGCCTTCCTGACCACCTGCTGCACCTGCAAGCTGGGTTTTTGCGATTCATGCACAAGGACCCCGAGGTCCCTCTGCACCGTCGCCTGCTGCAGTTTTTCGCCACGTAAGTAATAGTCCTTCCTACCATTCTTCCTACCAAAGTGGACCACCTCACACTTGCCAACATTAAATTCCATTTGCCATTTCCTGGCCCATTCGCCCAGCCTATCTAGATCCTTCTGCAGACTCTCCACACCCTCCGCACAATTTGCCGTTCCCCCAATCTTGGTGTCATCAGCAAATTTCGACACCCTGCACTCGGTTCCCTCCTCCAGATCATCTATATAAATGGTAAATAGCTGAGGCCCCAGCACCGACCCCTGGGGCACCCCACTAGTCACCATCCGCCAATCCGAATAGCACCCATTGACCCCCACTCTCTGCCTCCTATTTGACAACCAATCCTCTATCCACGCTAACACCCTACCCCCAACTCCATGTCCCCTGACCTTCTGCAATAACCTCTTGTGAGGTACCTTGTCAAACGCCTTCTGAAAATCCAGAAAGACCACATCCACCGGCTCTCCTCTATCCACTGCCCTAGACACATCCTCATAGAACTCCAGTAAATTTGTCAGACACGACTTCCCTTTAATGAAACCGTGTTGCGTCCGCCCTATCAAGCAATTCCCTTCAAGATGCCTCGCAATTTCCTGCTTAATGATGGATTCTAACATTTTACCTACCACAGACGTTAAACTAACCGGCCTATAATTCCCCGCCTTTTGCCTGGCACCCTTCTTAAACAACGGCGTAACATTAGCCGTTTTCCAATCTTCCGGCACTTCCCCGGAATCTAGCGACGTCTGGAAAATAACCACCAAGGCATCCACTATCACCTCCGCCATTTCTTTCAGAACCCTCGGATGCATTTCATCCGGTCCTGGGGACTTGTCCACAATCAGCCCCTCCAGTCTGTCGAGCACCACCTCTCTAGTAACAGTAATGTCATTAAGACCCTCCATTCCTACCACCTTTCCATCGCTAACACCCGGCAAATTATTCACGTCCTCCTCCGTGAAGACAGAAACAAAAAAGTTATTCAAGACCTTCGCCATATCCCCATCCCCTACCACTAGGTCCCCTTTCTCATCCTCTAAAGGACCAACGTTCACCCTAGCCAGCCTCTTCCTTTTTATATATTTATAAAAACTCTTGCTATCCTTTTTTATATTAAGTGCTAGCCCAGCCTCATAGCTTCTCCTACCCTCCTTTATCAACTTCTTTGTCAATCTTTGTTGACATTTAAACCTTTCCCAATCCTCTTCTCGCCCACTGCTCTTAGCTACTCTAAATTCCTCCGCTTTTAATTTAACACTTTCCTTCACCTCCTTCGTTATCCACGGCTTATTACCTCTCTTCCTACTGTCCTTTTTAACCATCGGAATAAATTTCTGCTGAGCACCAAGAAAGATCTCCTTAAAGATCCTCCACTGCTCCTCAGCAGACCTACCTTCCAACACATTCCCCCAGTCCACATTCGCCAATTCTTCTCTCATCCTACCATACTCCCCTCTATTCAAACAAAGGATGCGTGTCCGGGAACCCACTTTCTCCTCCTCCATCTGCACCAGAAACTCCACCATACAATGATCACTCTCTCCAAGAGGATCCTTCACCGCAAGGTCCCTAATTCTACCCGCCTCATTACATAGCACCAGATCCAAGATAGCTCGCTCCCTCGTCGGCTCCAACACACACTGTTCCAGGAAACTATCCCGGCAGCATTCCAAGAACTCCTCCTCGAGCCCACCTCGTCCAACATGGGTCGACCAATCAATATGCAGATTGAAATCTCCCATAACTACTGCCGTCCCATTCCTGCACGCTGCACTTATTTGCGTGTTAACAGCCCGCCCCACCTCCAGATCATTATTCGGGGGCCTATAGACGACACCCACCAGCGTCTTCCTCCCTTTGCTGTTCCTAATCTCCACCCACAACGATTCCACGTTCTGCTCTTTGGCTCCGATATCATCCCTTGCTACCACCTTGATACTATCCTTAATCAGCAGAGCTACGCCACCCCCTCTTTCCTCCTGCCTATCCTTCCTAAACACTTGATAGCCCTGTACATTCATCTCCCAGTCCCTGTCACCTTGCAGCCATGTCTCTGTAATGGCCACCAGATCGTATCCATTTGTGTCGATCTGCGCCACCAGCTCATCCACTTTATTCCGAATGCTTCGTGCATTCAGATAAAGCGCTTTCATCCCAGCCTTCACCTGGACCCTATTTGCCGTAACGCCACCAATTGGGACATCCTCGGCCTCTTCCCTTACCTGTACCCTATCCTTAACTTTAGACATCGTAGCGTCACCTACCCTCGCACCCTCCCCCCCCCTAATTAGTTTAAAGCCCTGTCTACAGTCCTCTTTACTCGATTCGCCAACACTCTGGTCCCAGCACGATTCAGACCAACCCCATCCCGCCCGAACAAGTCCCACCTACCCCAATACTGGTGCCAATGCCCCATAAATTCGAACCCATTCCTCCCACACCAATCCCTGAGCCACCCATTCACTTCCTTTATCCTGTCAACCCTACGCCCGTCTGCACTCAGTTCAGGCAGTAGCCCAGAGACGACCACCTTGTCGGTTCTACTTTTTAATTCCATTCCCAGCTTCTCATACTCCCTCCGCAGATCCTCAGTCCGCACTTTGCCTACGTCGCCGGCACCCACATGTACTACAACGACCGGGTTCTCACCCTCCCACTCCAGGTTCCTCTGCAGCCCAGCTGTGACATCCTGTACCCGAGCACCAGGCAGACAACACACCCTTCTGTGCACTTTGTCATTGTGACAAAGGACAGTGTCAATACCCTTCACCCCACTATCCCCAATCACTACTACGTTCCTTTTCCCCTTCTCTTTGCCTATGTCCTGCTGCATCACTGTACCGTGTGCAGTTTGCTCACCAACCTCACCTGCCTCGTCCTCTTCCAGACTGGAAGCAAGAACCTCAAACCTGTTATGCAGATTAAGAGGCTGAGGCCTCCGCTCCTCACCCCCCTTCCTCCTCCTCCCAGCAGCCCCCTTTTGTCCCTGACCCTTAGATTTAGCCAGTCTAGGGGCACCCTCTCTCCCGCTGATGAGCCTCAGTGTCTGTAGCTCAGAGGCCAGCTCATCCACCTTGAGCTGGAGCTCCTCCAGCAACCTGCACTTACTGCAGACATGGTCACTGGGAAGGACCCTGGGGTCTGCCAGTTCCCACATCATACACAAACCACACATCACATGCCCCTCCATTATTCACTGTAATTTTTTATGGGAAAAAATTTTTTTTCCTTGTTTCTTGCTGTAGTAGTTTTGAAAAAATTTTTTTTTTCCTTGTTTTTTTTCAAACAAACTCACCTGGCCTTTTTTCCTTCCAGCCCTTTTTGATATTAAGCCCTATTAACTCACTCTGCTTCCCCCTCACTCCGCTGCCCGCTCAGACGCTGCCCGCTGTCTACACCAGGCCTCCTTTTAAACCTGGCGCTGATTTAAAGCAGGCTGGTCCACAAATGCCTTTTCACCACACCCTCAGAATTCTTAAAGCAGTAAATACAATAAATAAATGCTTTAAACAGTTCTACAAAGAGTAAAGTGCTTTAAACTTATTTTAAACAGGTTTTTAACAGGTAAAATCTTAGCTCTGTCTCTCTCTCTCTCAGTTCCAGCAAACAGAAGAAACTGATTAGCTGTAAATTTCAAACTTTAACAGTAAAGTACAATTAAATTGGATGTTACATAACACGTAACAAATAATGGCTGTGATTAGAATTCCAGAGTTTCTCTGTGATCTTGATCCCATCAAACTGCTATGTAAAATCAGGAACGTATCAGTTTCCCATACTTAGGATAGGAAAATGTCATATATTTAAATTGACTAATTGTTAAGTTCCAGCAGCAGTGAATTAGCACAAATTTGAACACTGCATTCAGCATTGTTGTACTGATCTACTTCTCAATCATTTAAGATTAGTTACTTTGCCATCATTTGGGGTACACAGATTAGGGGCTTAAAGATTCGGAAACATTTGGAGGTGACTGTGCTTCAGTGATGTTAGGGTTCCAGTTGTTGGCACTCCTGCTGCAATGATGAATAATCATTAGTACCATTCAGGGAACTGATTGGGCGAATCCAAATTTTCCTAATTGTTTCCCATTTGATGCTGCTTTAGTCAAAAGGAGATGTGAGTAAGAAACAAATAAATAAATGACTAGATTCTGACTATGCCCAATTTTGTTTTGCATCCTGAGCATCCAACAGCTGCTCCCTCAAGATTCCTCTCTTAGCCTCCTGAACTTCCAGAACAGCCACTGGTAGTGGTACACATTGGTCCTAAAAGCAGATTATAGGGAGGAAGTAAGGTGAAAAGTAGGATCTCAGAATTACTACTCATGCTGTGTGTTAGTCAGAGTATAAATAGTAGGATATATCGGATAAATATAGAACATAGAACATTACAGTGCAGTACAGGCCCTTTGGCCCTCAATGTTGCGCCGACCAGTGGAACCAATCTAATGACCCTCTCACCTAAACTATTCCAATGTTATCCATATGCCTATCCAATGACCGTTTGAATGCCCTTAAAGTTGGCGAGTCTACAACTGCAGGCAGGGCATTCCACGACCTTACTACCCTCTGAGTAAAGAACCTACCTCTGACATCCGTCCTATAATTATCAACTCTCGGTTTAAAGCTATGTCCCCTTGTGTTAGCCATCACCATCTGAGGAAAAAGGCTGTCACTATCCACCCTATCTAATCCTCTGATCATCTTGTATGCCTCAATTAAGTCACCTCTTAACCTTCTTCTCTCCAATGAAAATAACCTCAAGTCCCTCAGCCTTTCCTCATAAGTTCTTCCCACCACACCAGGCAACATCCTGGTAGATCTCCTCTGCACCCTTTCCAATGCTTCCACGTCTTTCTTATAATGCGATGACCAGAACTGTACGCAATACTCCAAGTGCGGCCACACCAGAGTTTTGTACAGTTGCAACATGATCTCACAGCTCCGAAACTCAATCCCTGTACCAATAAAAGCTAACACACCGTATGCCTTTCTTAACAACCCTATCAACCTGTGTGCCAACTTTCAGGGATCTATGCACATGTACACTGAGATCTCTCTGCTCATCCACACTACTAAGAGTCTTTCCATTAGCCAAATACTCTGTAATCCTGTTAAGCCTTCCAAAGTGAATCACCTCTCACTTTTCCACATTAATCTCCATTTGCCACCTCTCAGCCCAGCTCTGCAGCTTACCTATGTCCCTCTGCAAACTGTAACATCCATCCGCACTGTCTACAACTCCTCCGACTTTAGTGTCATCCGCAAATTTACTAACCCATCCTTCTACACCCTCATCTAGGTCATTTATAAAAATGACAAACAGCAGTAGCCCCAAAACAGATCCCTACGATACACCACTAGTAACTGAACGTTTCCCATCAACTACCACCCTCTGTCTTCTTACAGCTAGCCAATTCCTGATCTAAACCGCTAAATCACCCTGAATCCCATGCATCCGTATTTTCTGCAGTAGTTTACCATGGGGAACCTTATCAAACGCTTTACTGAAATCCATATACACCACATCAACTGCCTTACCCTCATCCACCTCTTTGGTCACCTTCTCAAAGAGCTCAATAAGGTTTGTAAGGCACGACCTACCCTTCACAAAACCGCATTGACTATCCCTAATCGATTTACTTCTCTGTAGATGGTTATAAATCCTATCTCTTATAATCCTTTCCAAAACTTTGCCCGCAACAGAAGTAAGGCTCACCGGTCTATAATTCCCAGGATGGTCTCTACTCCTCTTCTTGAACAAGGGGACAACATTTGCTATCCTCCAGTCTTCCAGCACTGTACCTGTAGACAATGATGACGTAAAGATCAAAGCCAAAGGCTCTGCCATCTCCTCTCTAACCTCCTAGAGTAAATCCAGTCCGTCCCAGGGGACTTATCTATTTTCACACTTTCTAGAATTGCTAACACCTCCTCCTTATGTACCTCAGTCTCGCCTAGTCTAAAAGCCTGTATCTCAGTATTCTCCTCGACAACATTGTCTTTTTTTTTGTGTGAATACTGACGGAAAATATTCATTTAGTGCCTCTCCTATCTCTTCAGGCTCCACGCACAACTTCCCACTACTGTCCTTGACTGGCCCTAATCATCCTTTTATTCCTGACATACTGATAGAAAGCTTTAGGGTTCTCCTTGATCCTACCTGCCAAAGACTTCTCATGTTCTCTTCTAGCTCTTCTTAACTCTTTCTTTAGTTCCTTCCTGGCTAACTAGTAACTCTCCAGTCCCCTAACTGAGCCTTCACGTTTCACCTTTACATAAGTCTCCTCCTTCCTCTTCAGAAGAGATTCAACTTCCTTAGTAAACCACGGTTCCCTCGCTTGGCTGTTTCCTCCCTGCCTGACAGGTACATATTTATCAAGGATTCACAGTAGCTGCTCCTTGAACTAGCTCCACATTTCAATTGTGCCCATCCCCTTCAGTTTCCTACTCCAACCTGCGTATCCTAAATCTCGCCTAATTGCCTCATAATTTCCTTTCCCCCAACTATAACCTTTGCCCTTCGGTATATGCCTATCCCTTTCTATCACTGAGGTAAACGTAACCGAATTGTGGTCACTATCACCAAAGTGCCCACCTATCTCCAAGTCCAACAACTGGTCTGGTTCATTATCTAGTACCAAATCCAATGTGGCCTCGTCGCTTGTTGGCCTATCTACTTACAGTGTCAGGAAACCTTCCTGCACACATTGGACAAAAACTGACCCCTCTAGCGAACTCAAACTATAGCTTTTCCAGTCAATATTTGTAAAGTTAAAGTCCCCCATAACAAGTACAAAGAACAACACAGCACGGGAAACAGGCCCTTCGGCCCAACGAGCCCGCGCCGCCGTCCCACTGTCTCAGTGACCTATTCATGATTTTAGTCTACGCCTAATGTGCGAGGATCAGGGAGGTCCAATTTAGGGACAATTTAGTACCCAATCAATCAGCCTAAAAGCACATCTTTGGGGATGTGGGAGGAAACCGGAGCACCCGGAGGAAACCCACGCAACCACGGGGAGAACGTGCAAACTCCCACAGACACAGGCCCAAATCCATGTGTCCGCACAGTAACAGAGATAGTCTCTGAGCTGTCATGTTGCCCTCGAGATGGTCCAGTTTAAGCACACTAACGACATGAAGCAATAGGCAACTCCCGAAGCAATGTCCAAGAGCAGCCCACTACAACCTGCCGCATGCATGCCCCTTGCTGGACTTAAATGCCTGTGGAGACAAAAAAATTCATTATTAAACAGGCAAAGACTAACATCCGAGGCAAAACGTATTCCCAAGCCTACAATGTTTAGTAAGGCCTACTATATCCCCCTATATGTAGCCCGCTCATGTGGCTGTCTAAGTGACTCTTAAACAACCCTAGCGTGCCTGCTTCCACCACCTTACTCGGCAGTGCATTCCACACCCCCACTACCCTTTGTGTGAAAAACTGCCCTCTAATATTTGTCTTATACCTAGCCCCCCTCACCCTAAGCCCGTGACCCCTCGTTCTATCCATTTCTAATAGCGGAAAAAGCTTACCACCATTTACTCTATCTATCCCCTTCATAATCTTATAAACCTCTATTAGATCCCCCCTCAGCCGACGTCTCTCAAGGGAAAACAGCCCAAGTTCATTCAATCTTTCCTCGTAAGACAGCCCTTCCATACCAGGCAACATCCTGGTAAATCTCCTCTGCACTCTCTCCAGGATCTCTACATCCTTCCGGTAGTACGGCGACCAGAACTGGACGCAGTACTCCAAGTGAGGCCTAACCAACGTTCTATACAACTGCAACATCAGACTTCTACTCTTATATTCTATACCTCTTCCTATGAAGGCTAACATACCATACGCTTTCCTCATCACATTCTGCACCTGCACCGACACCTTCAGGGACTTGTGCACTTGCACCCCCAGGTCTCTCTGCGTATCTATACTCCGGATAGTTCTACCTTTTATCGTATAACTCCCCTCCACATTATTCCGGCCAAAGTGCATCACCTCGCATTTCTCCGGATTAAATTCCATTTGCCATCTATCTGCCCAATCTACCAGCCTGTCTATGTCCTGTTGCATTGCCAGGCACTGCTCCTCAGTACCCGCCAATCCAATCATCTTAGTGTCATCAGCAAATTTGCTGATCACACCACCTACCCCCTCTTCCAAGTCATTAATATATACCACAAATAGAAGAGGTCACTGTTAGCCACCTGCTCTCCTACTTCAACGTCAACCACCTGCCCAGGCTCATTCCCCAGAACCAAGTCCAGTATAGCCCCCTCTCTGGTCGGGCTATCCACATACTGCTCCAGGGATCCTTCCATTACACACTGTACAAATTCCTCCCCGTCAGCACCCTCTGATCTCGGCACCTTCCAGTCTACCCCGGGGAGATTAAAATCTCCCACTACCACCACCCTATTCTTCCTGCACTTATCTAGAATGTCCCTGCTTATCCCTTCTTCCACAGCCCTCGGGCTGTTGGGCGGTCTGTAGTACACACCCAACATAGTAACATCTCCCTTCCTATTCCTCAACTCCACCCATAGCGACTCGATTCCTATATCCTCTATACCTCCCTCCCTCTGCACTGCTATGATGCAATCCTTGACTAACAACGCCACTCCCCCACCTCTCAGCGACCCACCCCTATCACGCCTGAAGCACTTATACCCGGGAACATTCAACTGCCAGTCCTGCCTTTCCTTTAACCAAGTCTCTGTCACCGCCACCACTTCCAACTTCCTTTCGAACATTATTGCCTTCAGTTCATCTGTTTTGCCAGTCACACTCCTAGCATTGAAACACATGCACCGAAGACCCTCAGAAACAATCCGATCCTTCTTCCTACCCTCCGGGCTTACCCTATCCCCAATCCCGGTTCCGTCCACATCCCCACCCCCCCTCCATATTAGTTTAAGTACCCAGTTACTTTCGCTCCTATCCAGAATCACAAACCTTATTGAGTTCTTTGAGAAAGTGACCAAAGAGGTGGATAAGGGTAAGGCAGTTGGTGGTGTATATGGATTTCAGTCAAGCGTTTGATAAGGTTCCCCATGGTAAGCTACTGCAGAAAATACGGATGCATGGGATTGAGGGAGATTTAGCAGTTTGGATCAGGAGTTGGCTAGCTGTAAGAAGACGGAGGGTGGTGGTTGATGGGAAATATTCATCCTGGAGTTCAGTTACAGGTGGTGTACCGCAGGGATCTGCTTTGGGGCCACTGCTGTTTGTCATTTTCATAAATGACCTAGATGAGGGTGTAGAAGGATGGGTTAGTAAATTTGCAGATGACACTAAAGTTGAAGGAGTTGTAGACAGTGCGGATGGATGTTACGGTTTGCAGAGGGACATAGGTAAGCTGCAGAGCTAGGCTGAGAGATGGCAAATGAATTTAATGCGGAAAAGTGTGAGGTGATTCACTTTGGAAGGAGTAACAGGATTACAGAGTATTGGGCTAATGGAAAGACTCTTGGTAGTGTGGATGAGCAAAGAGATCTCTGTGTACGTGTGCATAGATCCCTGAAAGTTGGCACCCAGGTTGATAGGGTTGTTAAGAAGACGTACGGTGTGTTAGCTTTTATTGGTGGAGGGATTGAGTTTCGGAGCCGTGAGATCATGTTGCAACTGTACAAAACTCTGGTGCAGCCGCGCTTGGAGTATTGTGTACAGTTCTGGTCGCCGCATTATGAGAAAGATGTGGAGGCATTGGAAAGGGTGCAGAGGAGATTTACCAGGATGTTGCCTGGTATGGTGGGAAGGTCTTGTGAGGAAAGGCTGAGGGACTTGAGGTTGTTTTAGTTAGAGAGAAGAAGGTTAAGAGGTGACTTAATTGAGGCACACAAGATGATCAGAGGATTAGATAGGGTGGACTTTTCCTTGGATGGTGATGGCTAACACAAGGGGACATAGCTTTAAATTGAGGGGTGATAAATATAGGACGGATGTCAGGGGTAGGCTCTTTACTCAGAGGGTAGTAAGGGTGTGGAATGCCCTGCCTGCAGCAGTAGTGGACTCACCAACTTTAAGGGCATTCAAATGGTCATTGGATAGACATATGGATAATATTGGAATAGTTCAGGTTAGAGGGTCATTAGATTGGTTCCACTTGTCAGCGCAACATCGAGGGCCAAAGGGCCTGTACTGTGTGTTATGTTCTAATTGCTATCTTTGCAATCCTTTCCTCTACATCTCTGGAACTTTTCGGAGATCTATTAAAAAAAACTCCCAGCAGGGTGACCTCTCTCCTTTCCTGTTTCTAATCTCTGCCCATACTACCTCAGTCGACGAGTCTTCATCAAACGTCCTTTCTGCCACTGAATTACTGTCCTTGACTAACAATGCCACACCTCCCCCTCTTTTACCACCTTCTCTGCTCTGACTGAAACATCTAAACCCTGGAACCTGCAACAACCATTCCTCTCCTTGCTCTATCCATGTCTCCGGAATGGCCACAACATCGAAGTCCCAGGTACCAACCCAGGCTGCAAGTTCACCCACCTTATTCCGTATGCTCCTAGCATTAAAGTATACGAACTTCAAACCACCCTCCCGGCTGCCAATACACTCCTGCGAATTTGAAACATTATACATGACCTCCCTCCTCTCAACCCCCTGTACACTGGAGCTACAGTGCAGGTTCCCATCCCCCTTCTGAATCAGTTTAAACCCTCCTGAAGTGCATTGGCAAATTTTCCCCCCAAGATATTGGTACCCCTCTGGTTCAGGTGTAGACCATCCCTTTTGTAGAGGTCCCACCTACCCCAGAATGAGCCCCAATTGTCCAGGCATGTGGCTGGAGAGATGGTATGAGGGTAGGGCTTCAGATTCTTGGAACATTGAAACTGGTTCTGGAGGAGGTGGGACCAGTACAAACTGGATGGGTTACATCTGGGCAGGACTGGGACTGATTTTCTAGCGGGAATATTTGCTAGTGTGTAAACTAAAATGGCATGGGTTGAGTACCTATGCAAAAAGTGAGTAGTGTCGGAATCAGGGACAAAAATAAAAGGCATAAAGGAGAGTAAGAAATGTGACAGGCAGGGAAATCAAAGGTCAGTGCCACAATGAAAAGAATAGTGCGAACAGGACAAGTAATGTTAAAAAGTCAAGCCTTAGCATTAAAGAGGAAATGAATGCAATAGTGAAGAAAGATATTAGCTCTGACGATATGGAATCTGTATGGGTAGAGCTGAGAAACATTCAGGGGCAAAAATGTTAGTGAGGCTGGAATATCTGTGATTATGAGTGACTTTAATCTACATATAGATGGAGCAAATCAAATTTGTCCCGCAATACTATGGAATTCCTGAATGGTTTTCTGGACCAGTATGTTGATTTATTATCGTCATATTTATTGATATACAGTGAAAAGTATTGTTTCCTGCGTGCTGTACAGTCAAAGCCTATCATTCATAGAGAAGGAAAGGAGAGAATATAGTATTGCAGTCATAGCAAGGGTGTAGAGAAAGATCAATTTAGTACACGATAGGTCCATTCAAAAGTCTGATGGCAGTAGGGAAGAAGCTGTTCTTGAGTTGGTTGGTACATGACCTCAGACTTTTAGAACATAGAACATTACAGCGCGGAACAGGCCCTTCGGCCCACGATGTTGCACCGACCAGTTAAAAAAACAATGACCGTCTAACCTAAACCAATCCCTTTTCATCCATAAACCTATCCACGGATCTCTTAAACGCCCCCAAACTAGGTGCATTTACATCTGCAGCAGGCAGGGCATTCCAATCCCTCACCACCCTCTGGGTAAAGAACCTACCCCTGACATCCGTCCTATAACTACCCCCCCTTAATTTAAAGCCATGCCCTCTCGTGCTAGCTTTCTCCATCCGGGGAAAAAGGCTATCACTATCCACCCTATCTAATCATCTTATATGTTTCAATAAGATCCCCTCTTAGCCGCCTTCTTTCTAGCGAAAACAACCCCAAATCCCTCAGTCTCTCCTCATAGGACCTCCCCTCCATACCAGGCAACATCCTGGTAAACCTCCTCTGCACCCTCTCCAAAGCCTCCACGTCCTTCCTGTAATGTGGGGACGAGAACTGCACACAGTACTCCAAGTGTGGCCGCACCAGAGTTGTGTACAGTTGCAACATGACGCTGCGACTCCTAAATTCAATCCCCCTACCAATAAATGCCAAGACACCGTATGCCTTCTTAACAACCTTATCTACTTGATTTGTATTTTATGATTGTATTTTTTTAAATTTTGTTTTGTATTACTTTTTCATTTTCTTCCCAATGGGGAAAGCTGGAAGAGAGTATGTCCAGGATGCATGGGGGGCAGGGTCCTTAATTATGCTGGCTGCTTTTCTGAGGCAGTGGGAAGTGTAGCCGGGGAACCAACTAGGACAGCTGAGACTGTGTATTGTCTAATTAGAAAGGAATAATTGGCAATCTAATTGTGCGAAACCCTTTGAAGATGAGTGAACAGGCTTGAAGGACTGAATGGCCTACTCCTGTTTCAATCTCCATGTTTCTTATCCCTTTTTCAAAGCTGTGATTGATTGCGTGGAGGTGAGGGGGAAAGAGCCCTGGGCACCTCCTGTGACCACTTCCATTTTCAGCAGCCCAGTGCTGTTTGTCCACTGTCTGGATGGCAAAATCTGGCCCTTAGACAAAATGGGATTTATTATGGTTGACAAGCTGCAGTAGAAAGGTACTAATGCTTGGGAGTCAACTATTTACAATCCATTTTAGTAGTTTAGATTCAGGGACTGAGTGTAGTTACATCCAATTTGCTGATGGTACAAAGTTAGGTGGGAAAGTAAAAAAACGTTTATTAGTGTCACAAATAGGCTTACATTAATCCTACAATGATGTTACTGTGAAAATCCCCTAAGTAAGCAGTGAATCAGAGAGTGGATAAGAACATGACAGATGGAATCTTGCATGGAAAAATTGAAAGTGTCCACTTTGTGAGGAAAAATTACAAATCTTGGATGCACTTGAATGTGAATTGCAGGAAGTTAATATGCAGGTACGGCTAGTAATTAGGAAGACAAATGGTTCCTTTGTCGAAAAGGGATTTGATTATGAGAGTAAAGAGTAAGAGCACATCTGGAATGCGATGTGCATTTTTGCTCCTGTGACCCAAGGAAGGACATTTGCGCTTTAGAGGGAATGCAACAAAGGTTTACCAGAATGATTTCTTGGAAGAGAAAATTGTCCTATGAGGAGATATCGAGTAAAATAGTCCCATATTCCCTTGAATTTAGAAGAATAAGAGGTGAACTAATTGAAACATATAAATTCTTAGAGGTTTGCCAGAGTACACTCTGAGTGAATGTTTCCCTTTGATGGGGAATCTAGAACTAGGGGTCAGAACAGAAATGAAAAATTTCTTCACTCAAAGCAGTGGATACTCAATCGTTTAGTACACTCTAAACAGAGAACAATATATATTTGAACTAATTTAGGCAATCAAAGGGTATGGATAGACCTGCTGAAGGGGAATAAAGGACAGGCAAGAAATACAGAATTTGCGAGTGACACCCTCCCAAGAACAATAAAAGAAGGTTGGAAAGTGGAATTGAGATAAAATGTTAGCATGAATACTGCACTATCAGAGGGTCAGTACTAAGGGAATACTGTACTGTTTGGATCAAAGAACAGTACAGCACAGAAACAGGACGTTTGGCACACCAAGTCTGTGCTGACAAAGATACCTCTCTCATCTAAAATTTTCCTGCCTCTACGGATCAGTACTGAGAGACCTGCGTTGTTGGAGGGTCACTACAGAGGAAGTGTGGTACTTGTGGAGGGATCATGCTGAGGGACTACTGCATTATAGGAATGTTAGTACTGTAGGCATACTACACCGCCAGAGGGCACACTGTATTCTCAGAGGGACTTCAAAGGAAGTTCTGCACTATTGGGTCAGTACCAAGGAAATGCTACACTGTCGGCAGGTCATTACTGAGGGAGTGCAACACTGTTGCCAGGTCAGTGCTGAGGGAGCGCCGCGCTGTCAGAGGGTCAGTGCTGAGGGAGCGCCGCGCTGTCAGAGGGTCAGTGCTGAGGGAGCGCCGCGCTGTCAGAGGGTCAGTGCTGAGGGAGCGCCGCGCTGTCAGAGGGTCAGTGCTGAGGGAGCGCCGCGCTGTCAGAGGGTCAGTGTGAGTCCTGTGATAAGGGACTAAACTGAGGCCCATTTGCTGTTGAAATGATTCTTAAACATCGCATTATAAACACTGTGGCCACCTTAGCCACTGCAACTATTTTTGTTGTTTTTGTTGAGGAAAATTGTTTTCAGAGACACTAGGAGGACTGACCTGCTGCTTTTTAATACTGCAATAAATGGTTTCTTTCACGTGCACAAAAATTGGCAGACAGTTTAATTTCTAATCCACGTGCGCAGTGTGAGATTGGTATTGTAGTTCACGACATGGAAGGAATAGTCAGTTTATAACAGTAGGCTGTTTGGAATGTACAGAGATAAAATTGGCTGTTTTAATGAAAATTGATGAAAGGAATACTTCTTTTGCAGAATCTCTGTGCAGTGGAGATGCTTTTGGGAGGATTTGCTCCATTTTTTTCTACCAAATCATGCTTCAATCAAACTCTATCAGAGATAGACTTTCCAGTTTGGTTATTTCATGCAAAATTGATGTAACTGGGGACATGGTCAGCACTGTTTAGATGCCCATTTGTTCTTGTGCCCAAATTTGGGACTCTGCTTGATTGCAGAAGCTTCTCCTGATTTTTGGAAGAAGGGGCTGCCATAGTAATGGCACAATAATGCCCCATCATTCATATGATTTCTACTGAAGATGCCGATTCCTTTAACTAGCTGGACAACCTGTCAGTTCACATTATCCCTGAACTATTCTTCCATATGGCACATCAGTTGCAGTGTCGGGCTGCTCCGGCAGGTTGTCCTGTTTTGATACCTGCCACATCTGAAATGTTTGACTGTTTTTCCTAACTGCTGTTACTCTGTCCTTTTGTAGTCTCCTTCTGCTAAGGTATCTAGGTCAGTTTCATTGATAGCTTTGTTTCAAGTTTTGAGCTGCATGAAGAAGTGAATCGAGTTCATCTTTGAGGAAAGAATTAAAGATTTTGGAGTGAAGCAAAGTTTTTGTTAAGATCAATGGCAAATTCCTGTGTTCCCCGCATTTTTTTACAGATGCGATGTTGATGGTTGCAGAGAGGTTGGAGGGACCATTCAACATTGAATCAGTCATGGACCCCATTGATGTTAAGATTTCTGATGCAATCATGAACATGCAAGAGAACAGTGTGCAGATTTCTCAAAAGGTATGTTCATGGTTTTGTGCTTGGCCAAGTCAACCCTTCCTGTTTTTTTATTCATTGGAGAAATTGTCAGAATGTTGCACATTTCATCCTGCTCTGTTAGCCATGTAACTCCCAACACACTTAGCACAACTTAGCAACCTTTCTCTATGTCTCATTAAAAGCATTTGAACATTTTAAGTTTTAAGAAAGAATTAGTTATGCCTGCACTGTTCATTATTAAATGTTCATAACCACATCATTAACTATTAAATGTCAGGACCTTGGCAAAAGTAGAAAAGAGATTTATTCCCAATGGCATCCTGGGTTACTGAGGCTACAATGATCTCATCCTCCTCAAATATGTGGTAATGCTAGAAGTCTGAAGGATTACAAATGCTGCACTCTTGTTTTCAAAAAGGGAGCATGATGAACCCTGTCATGTCATTGAACATGTAACACAGCAGAATAGATAAGGAGGAGGAAATGGATCTCGTGTACAAAGAACAATACAGCACAGGAAACAGGCTCTTCAGCCTTCCAATCTTGCGCCGCTCATTTGTCCAACTAGGCCATTCGTTTGTATCCCTCCATTCCCAGTCTGTTCATGTGGCTATCCAGATAAGTTTTAAATGATCCCAGCGAGTCCACCTCCACCACCCTGCTTGGCAGTGCATTCCGGGCCCCCACCCACTCTCTGTGTAAAATACATCCCTCTGATATCTGAATTAAACCTTGCCCCCTTCACCTTGAACCTGTGACCCCTCGTTTTCGTCACCTCCGACCTGGAAAAAAGCTTTCCACTCTTCACCCTATCTATGCCCTTTGTAACTTTATACACAAAACCCAGCCTGCAGGTGCAGCAGGTGGTCAAGAAGGCGAATGGGATGCTGGCCTTCATAGCGAGGGGGATTGAATATAAAAGTAGGGAGGTCTTGCTGCAGCTGTATAGGGCATTGGTGAGGCCGCAGCTGGAGTACTGTGTGCAGTTTTGGGCGCCGCACCTGCGCAAAGATATTTTGGCCTTGGAGGGAGTGCAGAGGAGGTTTACTAGGCTGATACCGGAGTTGAGGGGGTTGAGCTATGAGGAGAGGCTGAATAAATTAGGCTTGTACTCGTTAGAGTTTAGAAGAATGAGGGGAGATCTCATTGAGACGTATAAGATGATGAATGGGAAGGATAGGATAGAGGTGGAGAGACTCTTCCCGCTCAAAAAAGACAGTAGGACTAGGGGGCACAGCCTCAAGATAAAGGGGAGGCGGTTTAGAACGGAGTTGAGGAGGAACTTCTTCACTCAAAGGGTGGTGAATATCTGGAATTCTCTGCCCGTTGAAGTGGTGGAGGCTGCCTCGCTAAATATTTTTAAGAAGCGGGTTGATGGGTTTTTGATAAGAGAGGGGATTAAGGGTTATGGGGAGAGGGCGGGAAAGTGGAACTGAGCCACGACAGATCAGCCATGATCTTATTGAATGGCGGGGCAGGCTCGAAGGGCCAGATGGCCTACTCCTGCTCCTATTTCTTATGTTCTTATGTTCTTATTAGGTCACCCCTCATTCTCTCTCTTTTCAGGGGGAACAATCCCAGTTTACCCAATCTCTCTTCATAGCTAAGACCCCCCATACCAGGCAATATCCTGGTAAACCTTTTCTGTACTCTCTGCAAAGCCTCCACGTCCTTCTGGTATTGCGGCAACCAGAACTGGACGCAGTACTCCAAATGTGGCCTAAACAACGTTCCATACAGCTGTAACATCAGACGCCAATTTTTATACTCTATATTTGGAGTTTCAAAACTGGAGCAGTCTGTAGGCCAACAACTAGCTGGAAAGATGAAAGGAATGAATTTGCAAGGAAATTACAGAAAAGTGCAAGAATTATAGCGTAGATATGATAGACTTTAATTATCTGAATATATACTGGGGCAAAGGGGTGTAAAATTCCTAAAGCACATTTGGGAAAACTTTCTAAAGCAAAAGAAAGTTTCCAGTCATCAGTAAAGGAGGCATTGCTGAACCTTGTACTTGGGAAGGAGTTGGAACAAGTGGATCGTGTGTCAGGAGGGCATTGTTTAGGGGCTATGGAAAAAGATGGTTTTTGTCGCATGATGAATGACATCTTTGCCTCTGAGCCAGAAGCTCCACATTTGAGTTCTATCCCACGACCTGATGGCTAAGGACGATGCGTTCCTAATGCAGCAAAACAAGTTGAATGTCAACCTGAGAATCTTTACAGCAAGCTAATGGCTGGCAGTAAGAGCTGGAAGGACTCGTAGTCAGCTATGCTTGATGCAGAGTGGTGCCCCTCAAGGTAAAAGCATGTGATGACAGACTTAGCCACCTGTTCCAGGAATAGCTATGATGTGGAGATGCCAGCATTGAACATAAGAACATAAGAAATAGGAGAAGGAGTAGGCCATCTAGCCCCTCGAGCCTGCCCTGCCATTCAATAAGATCATGGCTGATCTGAAGTGGATCAGTTCCACTTAATCGTTAGCTCCCCATAACCCTTAATTCCCCTGTCTATCAGAAACCTACCTGTGACTTAAATACATTCAACGAGGTAGCTTCCACCACTTCAATGGGCAGAGAATTCCAGAGATTCACCACCCTCTGAGAGAAGTTGTTCCTCCTCAACTCTGTTCTAAACTGCACCCCCCCCCCCCCCAAATTAGAACATAGAACACTACAGCACAAACAGGCCCTTCGGCCCACGAGTTGCGCCGATCACATTACTTATTTTGAGGCTGTGCCCTCTAGTTCTGGTTTCCTTTCTAAGTGGAAAGAATCTCTCCACCCCTACCCTATCTAGCCCCTTCATTATCTTATATGTCTCTATAAGATCCCCCCTCAGCCTTTTAAACTCCAATGAGTACAGGCCCAATCGACGCAATCTCTCCTCATAAGCCAACCCCCTCATCTCTGGTATCTGCCTGGTGAACCTTCTCTGTACTCCCTCCAAGGCCAATATATCCTTTCGCAAATAAAGGGACCAAAATTGCACACAATACTCCAGTTGCAGCCTCACCGTGCCTTGTACAGTTGCAGCAAGACCTCCCTGCTTTTATATTCTATCCCCCTCGCTATAAAGGCCAACATTCCATTTGCCTTCTTGATCTCAGATCTGCAGACTGAGTTTTTGTGATTCATGCACAAGGACCCCCAGGTCCCTCTGCACATTAGCATGTTGTAATTTTTCACCATTTAAATACTAATCCATTTTACTATTATTTCTTCCAAAGTGCCTAACCTCTCATTTGCCAATGTTATACTCTGTCTGCCAGATACTCACTCACTCACTCACTCAGCCTATCCAAATCTCTCTGCAGACTTTCCGCGTCCTCCACGCAATTCGGTTTCTCACTCATCTTTGTGTCATCAGCAAACTTTGTTACCCTACACTCAGCCCCCTCTTCCATGTTGTCTATGTATATGGTAAACAGTTGAGGCCCCAACATCGATCCCTGCGGCACGCCACTAGTCACCAACTGCCAACCAAAAAAGCACCCATTCATTCCAACTCTCTGCTTCCTGTTAGATAGCCAATCCTCAATCCATGCTAACACTTTACCCCCAACTCCGTGTACCCTAATCTTCTGCAGCAACCTTTTGTGAGGCACCTTATCGAATGCCTTCTTGAAATCTAAAAACACCACATCCAGCGGTTCCCCAATTGGACTGGGGTGGGCACAGTAAGAAGTTTCACAACACCAGGTTAAAGTCCAGCAGGTTTATTCGGAATCACCGACAGTTCAGAGCAGTGCTGCTTCATCAGGTGAATGGGAGTAGGTTCACAAATACAGCATATTTAGCATGTAATGAGGTGGGTAGAATTAGGGACCTTGTGGTGAAGGATCCTCTTGGGGAGAGTGATCATTGTATGGTGGAGTTTCTGGTGCAGATGGAGGAGGAGAAAGTGGGTTCCCGGACACGCGTCCTTTGTTTGAACAGAGGGGAGTACGGTAGGATGAGAGAAGAATTGGCAAATGTGGACTGGGGGAGCGCGTTGGAGGGAGGGTCTGTTGAGGAGCAGTGGAGGATCTTTAAGGAGATCTTTCTTGGCGCTCAGCGGAAATTTATTCCGATGGTCAAAAAGGATAGTAGGAGGAGAGGTAATAAGCCGTGGATAACGAAGGAGGTGAAGGAAAGTGTTAAATTAAAAGCGGAGGAATTTAGAGTAGCTAAGAGTAGTGGGTGAGAAGAGGATTGGGAGAGGTTTAAATGTCAACAAAGATTGATAAAGAAGGGTAGGAGAAACTATGAAGCTGGGCTAGCGCTTAATATAAAAAAGGATAGCAAGAGTTTTTATAAATATATAAAAAGGAAGAGGCTGGCTAGGGTGAACGTTGGTCCTTTAGAGGATGAGAAAGGGGACCTAGTGGTAGGGGATGGGGATATGGCTAAGGTATTGAATAACTTTTTTGTTTCTGTCTTCACGGAGGAGGACGTGAATAATTTGCCGGGTGTTAGCGATGGAAAGGTGGTAGGACTGGAGGGTCTCAATGACATTATTGTTACTAGAGAGGCGGTGCTCGACAGACTGGAGGGGCTGATTGTGGACAAGTCCCCAGGACCGGATGGAATGCATCCGAGGGTTCTGAAAGAAATGGCGGAGGTGATAGTGGATGCCTTGGTGGTTATTTTCCAGACGCCGCTGGATTCCGGGGAAGTGCCGGATGATTGGAAAACGGCTAATGTTACGCCGTTGTTTAAGAAGGGTGCCAGGCAAAAGGCGGGGAATTATAGGCCGGTTAGTTTAACGTCTGTGGTAGGTAAAATGTTAGAATCTGTCATTAAGGAGGAAATTGCGAGGCATCTTGAAGGGAATTGCTTGATAGAGCAGACGCAGCACGGTTTCATTAAAGGGAAGTCGTGTCTGACAAATTTGCTGGAGTTCTATGAGGATGTGTCTAGGGCGGTGGATAGAGGAGAGCCGGTGGATGTGGTCTTTCTAGATTTTCAGAAGGCGTTTGACAAAGTACCTCACAAGAGGTTATTGCAGAAGGTCGAGGGACATGGAGTTGGGGGTAGGGTGTTAGTGTGGATAGAGGATTGGTTGTCAAATAGGAGGCAGAGAGTGGGGGTCAACGGGTGCTATTCGGATTGGCGGATGGTGACTAGTGGAGTGCCCCAGGGGTCGGTGCTGGGGCCTCAGCTTTTTACCATTTATATAGATGATCTGGAGGAGGGAACCGAGTGTAGGGTGTCGAAATTTGCTGATGACACCAAGATTGGGGGAACGGCAAATTGTGCGGAGGGTGTGGAGAGTCTGTAGAAGGATCTAGATAGGCTGGGCGAATGGGCCAGGAAATGGCAAATGGAATTTAATGTTGGCAAGTGTGAGGTGGTCCACTTTGGTAGGAAGAATGGTAGGAAGGACTATTACTTACGTGGCGAAAAACTGCAGCAGGCGACGGTGCAGAGGGACCTCGGGGTCCTTGTGCATGAGTCGCAAAAACCCAGCTTGCAGGTGCAGCAGGTGGTCAGGAAGGCGAATGGGATGCTGGCCTTCATAGCGAGGGGGATTGAATATAAAAGTAGGGAGGTCTTGCTGCAGCTGTATAGGGCATTGGTGAGGCCGCAGCTGGAGTACTGTGTGCAGTTTTGGGCGCCGCACCTGCGCAAAGATATTTTGGCCTTGGAGGGAGTGCAGAGGAGGTTTACTAGGCTGATACTGGAGCTGAGGGGGTTGAGCTATGAGGAGAGGCTGAATAAACTAGGCTTGTACTCGTTAGAGTTTAGAAGAATGAGGGGAGATCTCATTGAGACGTATAAGATGATGAATGGGATGGATAGGATAGAGGTGGAGAGACTCTTCCCGCTCAAAAAAGACAGTAGGACTAGGGGGCACAGCCTCAAGATAAAAGGGGGGCGGTTTAGAACGGAGTTGAGGAGGAACTTCTTCACTCAAAGGGTGGTGAATCTCTGGAATTCTCTGCCCGTTGAAGTGGTGGAGGCTGCCTCGCTAAATATTTTTAAGACGCGGGTTGATGGGTTCTTGATAAGAGAGGGGATTAAGGGTTATGGGGAGAGGGCGGGAGAGTGGAACTGAGCCACGACAGATCAGCCATGATCTTATTGAATGGCGGGGCAGGCTCGAAGGGCTGGATGGCCTACTCCTGCTCCTATTTCTTATGTTCTTATAAAAACACAATCGCAAGATAATTGCAGATTAGAATGTGAAGAATGATTGGAATATGAATCTTCACAAGTAATCAAGTCTTTACAAGTACAAACAGTGTGCGTGTAGAGAGTGATAATCACAGGTTTAGGAGGTGTAAATAGTCTCAAGCCAGGACGGTTAGGATTTTGCAAACCCAGGGAGTATGGTGGATGTTACATGTGGTGTAACATGAACCCAAGATGCTGGTTGAGGCCATCTTCATGCATTAGGAACTTGGCTATCAGTTTCTGCTCTGCGATTCTGTATTGTTGTGTGTCTTGAAGGCTGCCTTGGAAAACGTTTACCCAAAGATCGGAGGCTGAATGCCCTTGGCTGCTGAAGTGTTTCCCGATTGGAAGGGAACACCTCTGCCTGGTGATTATCGTAAGAAAGTAAGAACCAGGAGCAGGAGTAGACCATCTGGCCCTTCAAGCCTGCTCCACCATTTAATAAGATCATAGCTGATCTTTTCGTGGACTCAGCTCCACTTACCCACCTGCTAACCATAATCCTTAATTCCTTTACTGTACAAAAATTTATCTATCTATCTTTGCCTTAAAATTAAAATTTATTTATCTTTGCCTAAAAAGCAAAAGTGCGGTGTCCATTCATCCATTGCTGTAGTATCTACATGGTCTCGCCTCGGGACATCCTTTCTTGTAACGTATAGGGTAGGCAACAATGACCAAGTTGCATGAGGATGTACCTGGTGGATGGTATTCTCATGTGTGATCGTGTGATAATGGTTTCCGTGTCGATGATCTCACAGAATTTGCCATGGCAGGGTTGTGTGGTGTCGTGGTCGCTGTTCTTCTAAAAGCTGGGTAGTTTTGCTGCGAACAATGGTCTCTTTGAGGTTGGGCAGTCGTTTGAAGGTGTGGAGATGGCCTTGGCGAGATTTTCATCTTCGTCGATGACATGTTGAAGGCTCTGAAGACGATGTCATAGTTTCTGAGCTCCGGGAAGTACTGGACGACGAAGGGTACTCTGTTGGTTATGTTGCGTGTTTGTTGTCTTCGGAGAGTAGTGCTGTTTTTTGCTGTGGCACAAAGGAATTGTCGATTGATGAATAGAGTGCCATATCCTGTTCTTACGAGGGCGTCTTTCAGTGTCTGTAGGTGTCTTTATAGCTAGGTATGGAGACACACAAAATTCTGCCTTAATGCACCTCTGTACTGCAGCTTTCCAGCACTGATCTCTGTGACATTCCACTAATTACAGGCTGCTAAACTGAAAATGCCCCTATTATCCCAACTCTGTCTTCTGTCAGTTTACCAATCCTCTTTCCATGCCAGTATACTACCCCAACACCAAGACCTCTTATTTAGTAGCCTTTTATGTGGTGCCAAAATTGGGACAGCTGTTTCACAGACAAGTCAAGCAGCAGCCTGGCATAGTCATACTCACAGAATATGCAAAAATGGCACTATGTCCTGTCCCACCAGCAAGATGTATCCAGCAGAGATGGCAGCACAGTGGTACAGAGTCTGAACAGAGTTATCAGAGAGTCATATGGGGCAGAAAAGACCCTTCGGTCCATTGAGTCTGCACTGACAAGATCTACCACAAAAGGCATGCCAATCCCATTTTCCAGCACTTGGTTCATATCCTTGAATGTTATGATATTTCAAGTGCTCACCTAAATATTTTTTAAAGATCGTAAGGCCTCCACAACCTTCTCAGGCAGTGCATTCCAGATTTTCAATATTCTCTAATTTTTCCCTCAAATCCCCTCTGAATCTCCTGCTGTTCAACTGAAAACTATGCCCCCCTTGTGATTGACCCCTGAACCAAGGGGAACAGCTGCTTCCTATTCATTCTGTCCATACTAACATGTGACTGAAGAGCTGGTGTAGGAGGAAGGGGTTCAGATAACTTGCTCATTGGGATCTCTTCTGGGACAGGTGGGAGCTGTACAAGAAGGACGGGTTGCACCTAAACTGGAGGGTCATCAATATCCTGACAAGTAGATTTGCTTGACTCACTCTGGAGGGTTTAAAATAGTACGACAGGGTAGTGTGAACCAGAGCAGTAGGTCAGCAGGAGAAATAACTGAGGGAGAGCTACAGATCAAGACCAGCAAGATTAAGAGGAAGAACAGGCAGGAAGTAGTTGTTGAACACAGCGGGACTGGTGGTCTGAAGTGCATTTGTTTCAATGCGAGGAGTATAACAGGCAAGACAGATGAACTTAAAGCTTGGATTAGTGCTTGGAACTACGATATTGCTATTACAGAAGCTTGGTTGAAAGAGGGACAGGGTTGGCAGCTGAACATTATTCCAAGATTTAGATTCTACAGACAGGATAGAGAGGGATGTAAAAGAGGTGGGGGAGTAGCATTACTGGTTAAGGAGAATATCACAGTTGCACTGAGGGAGGACACCTCGAAGGGTTCAGGCAGCAAGGCAATATAGGAATAGGAAGGGTGCAGTCACAATATTGGGCGTTTATTACAGGCCTCCCAACAGCCAGCAGGAGATAAAAGAGCAGATATGCAGACAGATTGTTGTGGTGGGTGATTTTAACTAGGCCTATATTGACTGGGACTCGATTCCTGCTAGGGGCTTGAATAGGCAGAGTTTGTGGGGAGCGTCCAGGAGAGTTTCTTGAAACAGAATGTAAATAGTCCAACTTGGAAAGGAGCCATATTAGACCTGGTATTGGCGAATGAGCCCGGTCAGGTGATCAAAGTTTCAGTAGGAGAACATTTCGGGAGCAGTGATCATAATTCCGTAAGTTTTGAGGTGCTTGTGGATAAGGACAAGCATGGTCCTCGGGCAAAGGTGTTAAATTGGGAGTCAACTAACTACAACATTAGGCAGGATCTGGAGAGTGTACATTGGGAGAGGCTGTTTGAGAGTAAATCGACATCTGATACGTGGGAGTCTTTCAAATGATAGTTGCTTGGAATTCAGGACTGGCATGTTCCTGTGAGGATGAAGGATAAGTTTGTCAAGTACTGGAACCTTAGATAACGATGGATATTATGAGTCTTGTCAAAAGGAAAAAGGATGCATTTGTAAGGTCTAAATGGTTTAGGACAGGTGAAACCCTTGAAGAATATAAAAAATGTAGGAAGGAATTGGGAGGGATAAAAGGGGGTCATGAAAAGTCCTTGGCAAACAGGATTAAGTAAGATCCTAAGGCATTTTATAAGTATGTAAAGAGCAAGAGGATAGTCAGGTAAAAGGTTGGTCCGCTGTAGGATAGTGGAGGGAATCTGTGCATTGAACCAGAGGAAATTGGTGAGATAGTAAATGAATACTTTGCCTCAGTATTTACCAAGGAGAGGAACTTGATGGATGAGGAGCCTAGGGTAGTGTGTGTAGATAGTCTGGGTAATGTCGATATCAAAAAGGAAGTGGTGTCGAGGTCTTAAAAAGCATTAAAGTAGATAGGTCCAGGGCCTGATGGGATTACCCCAGAATACTGAGGGAGGCAGGGGCGGAAATGGCTGGGGCCTTGACAGAAATCTTTGTATCCTCATTGGTTCCAGATGAAGTTCCAGAGGACTGAAGAATAGCCAATGCCCTTCCATTGTTTAAGAAGGGCAGCAGGGATAATCCAGGAAATTATAGGTCGGTGATCATTATGTCAATGGTAGGGAAATTATTGGAAAAGATTCTTAGGGACAGGATTTACCGACATTTGGAAAGAAACAGACTTATTAGTGATAAACAGCATGGTTTTGTAAAGGGGAGGTCGTGCCTCACTAACGTGAGCGAGTATTTTGAGGCAGTGACGAAGATGATATATGAGGGAATGGCAGTGGATGTTCTATACATGGACTTCAATGAAGCCTTTAGCAAGGTACCCCATGATAGACTAGTACAAAGGGTGAAATCATACGGGATCAGAGGAGAGCTGGCAAAATGGATACGGAACTGGCTTGGGCATAGAAGATAGAGAGTATCAGCAGAGGGGTGCTTTCCTGAATGGAAGATTGTGACTAGCGGTGCTCCACGGGGGTCAGTTCTGGGACCTTTGTTGTTTGTAGTGTGTATGTGTGTGTGTATAAATGCAGCTGGGTCTGAGTAGTAATTTCGCTGACAACAGAAAAATTGGTGGGGAAGCGAAGAGTGAAGATAATTGTCAGAAGATACAGTAAGATATAGACTGGTTGAAGACTTGGGCAGAGAAATGGCAGATAGAGTTTAATTCATACAAATGTGAGGTCATGCATTTTGGAAGGTCCAATGCATGCAGGAATTATACAGTAAAAGTAAAATCCTAAGGAGTATTGACATAGAAGAGTACAGCACAGTACAGGCCCTTCGGCCCTCGATATTGTGCCAAAGATCAAGCTATCCCACTCCCTATCATTCTGGTGTGCTCCATGTGCCTATCCAATAACCGCTTGAAAGTTCCTAAACTGTGTGACTCCACTATCACAGTAGGCAGTGCATTCCACACCCCAACCACTCTGAGTAAAGAATCTACCTTGGACATTCCTCTTACATCTTCCACCATGAACCTTATAGTTATGCCCCTTAATAACAGCTACATACACCTGAGGAAATAGTCTCTGCACAACCACTCTATCACCCTCATCATCTTATAAACCTCTGTTAAGTTGCCTTTCATCCTCCTCTGCTCCAAAGAGAAAAGCTCCAGCTCCCTCAACCTTTCCTCATAAGACCTACCCTCCAAACCAGGCAGCATCCTGGTAAATCTCCTCTGCACTCTCTCCAATGCTTCCACATCCTTCTTATAGTGAGGTGACCAGAACTGCATACAATATTCCAATTGTGGCCTCACCAAGGTCCTGTTATAGTTGCAGCATAACCCCACAGTTCTTAAACTCAAACCCCCTGTTAATAAATGCTAACACACTATAGGCCTTCTTCATGGCTCTATCCACTTGAGTGGCAACCTTCAGCAATCTGTGGATATGAATCCCAAGATCCCTCTGTTCCTCCATGTTCCTTAGAATCCTGCCGTTTATCCTGTAATCCGTATTCAAGTTTGTTCTACCAAAATGAATCACATGCAGCGAGATCTGGGCGTACATGTCCACCGATTACTCAAAGTGGCAACGCAGGTGGATAAGGTAGTCAAGAAAGCATACGGCATCCTTGCCTTCATTGATTGAGTTTAAAATTTGCAGTCATGCTGCAACTGTACAGAACCTTAATTAGCTTCTTTTGGAATATTGTGTACAAATCTGGTTGCCGCACTACTAGAAGGATGTTGAATGTTTCTGAGAGGGTACTGATGAGATTTACCATGATGTTGCCTAGTCTGGAGGGTATTAGCTATGAGGAGAGGTTGGATAAACTCAGGTTATTCTCACTGGAACGACGGAGGCTGAGGAATGACCCAGCAGAGGTTTACAAGATTGAGTGGCATGGACAGAGTGGATAGTCAGATGCTCTTTCCTAGAGCAGAAAAGTCAAGTACTGGGGGACATTGGTTTAAATGTGTGGGGAAAAGTTTTGAGGAGATGTGCGAGGCAAGCTTTTTACACAGAGGGCAGTGAATGTGGGAGGGAGGATGTGGAAGCCATACAAGAAGGATGTGGAAGCCATACAGGAAGGATGTGGAAGCTATTGAAAGGGTGCAGAGGAGATTTACAAAGATGTTGCCTGGATTGGGTGGCATGTCTTATGAGGATAGGTTGACAGAGCTCAGTCTTTTCTCCTTAGAGAGACGAAGGATGAGAGATGATCTGTTAGAGGTGTATAACATACTGAGAGGTATTGATCGGGTGGTTTCTCAGATGCTTTTTCCCAGGGCTGAAATGGCTGCCGCAAGAGGACACAGGTTTAAGGTACAGAGGAGATGTCAGGGGTAAGTTTTTCATTCAGAGGGTGGTGGGTGAGTGGAATCAGCTGCCGTTGGTGGTGGTGATGGAGGCAGATTCGATAAGGTCTTTTAAGAGGCTTCTGGATGAGTACATGGGACTTAATAGGATTGAGGGTTATAGTTAAGCCTAGTAGGTCGAGATAATTTCCTAATGACCTAATTGAGGCATACAAGATGATCAGAGGGTTAGATAGGGTAGATAGTGAGAGCCTTTTTCCTCGGATGGTGATGGCTAACACAAGGGGACATAGCTTTAAATTAAGGGGTGGTAATTATAGGATGGATGTCAGAGGTAGGTTCTTTACTCAGGAGGGTAGTAAGGGCATGGAATGCCCTCCCTGCAGCAGTTGTGGACTCGCCAACTTTAAGGGCGTTCAAATGGTCAGTGGATAGGCATATGGATAACATTGGAATAGTTTAGGTTAGAGGGCCATTAGATTGGTTCCACTGGTCGGCGCAACATCGAGGGCTGAAGGGCCTGTACTGCGCTGGAATGTTCTAAGTTCAATACTAACTCTATAAGTTTCTATAGATAAGTAAAGAGAAAAAGATTGACAAAAATGAATGTACCCATCACAGTCAGAAACAGGAGAATTCATAAAAGGGAATAAAGAAATGGCTGAGGAATTAAATTTGAATTAAAGTCTGCAGAGAGATCAGGATAGGCTGAGCGAGTGGGTGAGGACCTGGCAGATGGAGTATAACGTTAGCAAATGTGAGGTTATCCACTTTGGTAGAAATAATAGTAGGAGGGAACATTATTTAAAGGGTGAAAAGCTGTAGCGTGTTACAGTGCAGAGGGACCTGGGGGTCCTTGTGCACGAATCGCAAAAACCCAGTCTGCAGGTGATCAAGAAGGCAAATGGAATGTTGACCTTTATAGCGAGGGGGATAGAATATAAAAGCAGGGAGGTCTTGCTGCAACTGTACAGGGTACTGGTGAGGCCGCAACTGGAGTACTGTGCGCAGTTTTGGTCCCCTTATTTGCGTAAGGATATTTTGGCCTTGGAGGGAGTGCAGAGAAGGTTCACTAGGCTGATACCGGAGATGAGGGGGTTAGTTTATGAGAAGAGATTAAATCGACTGGGCCTGTACTCATTAGAGTTTAGAAGGCTGAGGGGGGATCTTATAGAGACTTACAAGATAATCAGGGGCTAGATGGCCTACTCCTGCCCCTATTTCTTATGTTCTTATGTAGACTTTCAGAAGGCTTTTGACAAGGTCTCAATAACAGACTACTATGTAAAGTTAAAGCACGTGGAATTGCAGGTAATGTCTTGTGATGGATGGAAAGCTGGTTAGCAGATAGGAAGCAAAGAGTTGACATAAATGGATCTTCTTCTGATAGGCAGTCAGTGACTAGTGGGGTTTCTTGAAGGTTTACCAGGCTGGGATGGCAGGTCTGTCATCTGAGGAGACACTAAGTCAGTTAGGATTGTATTCACTGGAGTTTAGAAGATTGAGAGGGAATCTCATAGAAACTTACAAAGTTTGAACAAAGTAAGGCAGGGTAGATTCAGAAAGAATATTTCCAATGTTGGGGGAGTCCAGAACTAGGGGTCATAGTTTGAGGATAAGGGATAAACATTTTAGAACTGAGGTTAGGAGAAATTTCTTCACCCAGGGAGTGAAGAATGTGTGGAATTCACTACCACAGAATGTAGTTGAGGCAAAAGCATTGTCTGATTTCCAGAAGGAATTAGATAGAGCTCTTGAGACTAAAGGGATCCAGGGATATGGGAGGGAAGAGGATCAAGATATTGAATTCGATGATCAGCCATGATCAAGATGAATGGCGGAGCAGCTCAAAGGGCCGAATGGCCTACTCCTGCTTCTGGTTTCTATGTTTCTAAATCCAATCTGGCTAATTACTGCCCCATCAGCTACTCTCAATTATCAGCAAAGTGATGAAAGAATCATCAACAGTGCTATCATGTAACATAAAGCTGTGTGAAGGAGGGGGTGAGGGTGAACTGTGAGGTGGATGCAGAGATGCTTCAGTGTGATTTGGACAGGCTGAGTGTGAGGGCGTATGCTTGGCAGATACGGTATAATATGGATAAATATGAGGTTATCCACTTCTTTTCCAAAAAGAGGAAGGCAAATTAGAGGAAAATATGCAATGTGACCTGGGTTGGGTGTCTCTTACACCACTCACTGAAAGTAAATATACAGGTGCAGCAGGTGGTAAAGAAGACAAATGGTATAATAAAGATAAAATACTGCAGATGCTGGAATCTGAAAATAAAACAGGAAATGTTGGAGAAACTCAGCAGGTCTGACAGCATCCATGGAGAGAGAATAGAGCCAACATTTCGCGTCTGGGTGACTCTTCATCACAGCCGAAAGCAAAGAAAATCAGAGAAGATTTTTACTATGGTTCGGGAGGAGGGGGGTTGGTAATTGGAGAAAGGAAATGTAAGTGGTGATAATAAAGGCTGAGAAAGGTGCTAAAAGCGTCCATTGATCAGAATGTGTGAATGACATAAGAACATAAGAAATAGGAGCAGGAGTAGGCCATCTAGCCCCTCAAGCCTGCCCCGCCATTCAGTAAGATCATGGCTGATCTGTCGTGGCTCAGTTCCACATTCCCGCCCTCTCCCCATAACCCTTAATCCCCTCTCTTATCAAAAACCCATCAACCTGCGTCTTAAAAATATTTAGCGAGGCAGCCTCCACCACTTCAACGGGCAGAGAATTCCAGAGATTCACCACCCTTTGAGTGAAGAAGTTCCTCCTCAACTCCGTTGTAAACTGCCCCCCCTTTATCTTGAGGCTGTGCCCCCTAGCCCTACTGTCCTTTCTGAGCGGGAAGAGTCTCTCCACCTCTATCCTATCCATCCCATTCATCATCTTATACGTCTCAATGAGATCTCCCCTCATTCTTCTAAACTCTAACGAGTACAAGCCTAGTTTATTCAGCCTCTCCTCATAGTTCAACCCCCTCAACTCCGGTATCAGCCTAGTAAACCTCCTCTGCGCTCCCTCCAAGGCCAAAATATCCTTGCGTAAGTGCGGCGACCAAAACTCACAGTACTCCAGCTGCGGCCTCACCAATGCCCTATACAGCCGCAGCAAGACCTCCCTACTTTTATATTCAATCCCCCTCGCTATGAAGGCCAGCATCCCATTCGCCTTCCTGACCACCTGCTGCACCTGCAGGCTGGGTTTTTGCGACTCATGCACAAGGACCCCGAGGTCCCTCTGCACCGTCGCCTGCTGCGGTTTTTCGTCATGTAAGTAATAGTCCTTCCTACCATTATTCCTACCAAAGTGGACCACCTCACACTTGCCAATATTAAATTCCATTTGCCAGTTCCTGGCCCATTTGCCCAGCCTATCTAGATCCTTCTGCAGACTCTCCACACACTCTGCGCAATTTGCCGTTCCACCAATCTTGGTGTCATCAGCAAATTTCGACACCATGCACTTGGTTCCCTCCTCCAGATCATCTATATAAATGGTAAATAGCTGAGGCCCCAGTACCGACCCCTGGGGCCCACTAGTCACCAACCGCCAATCCGAATAGCACCCATTAACCCCCACTCTCTGCCTCCTATTTGACAACCAATCCTCTATCCACGCTAACACCCTACCCCCAACTCCATGCCCCCTTACCTTCTGCAATAACCTCTCGTGAGGCACCTTATTAAACGCCTTCTGAAAATCAAGAGAGACCACATCCACCAGCTCTCCTCTATCCACCGCCCTAGACACATCCTCGTAGAACTCCAATAAATTTGTCAGACACGACTTCCCCTTATAGAGTTACGGATTGTTAAAGGACGGTGGCAGTTGGTGGGAAGATGAGAAAGGGAGCGGTTTGGAGATAAGATAGAAAGCAAGATTTCAGAAGTAGAGGTAAGAATGAAAAGTGATAAAAATGGATGAATGAGATGAGAAGAAATGGAATAAAATAAATGAAATGGAGTGGAGCTGGAGGAGTGAGTTCATACTCTGAAGTTGTTGAGCTCAGTGTTAAGTCTAGAAGGCTGTAAAGTGCTCAATAGGAAAATGAGTGCTTTTCTTCCAGTTTACGCAATGTAATTATGGATGTTGTTTGATTGAATGGTGTTCCCCACGCTACATTATGCATTGCTATTTTCGCAATTACATTTGTAGGTCTGTGGTAACACTCAGTTTGCTCTGGCTCTAACCTGGGGGATGAATTCACCACTGGGGGGTTTAAATTCTCCAATACTTCCTCACTGTCCAAAAGACCCCTCATCTTCCTCCTACTTCATTACAAACAGGACCTCATGCTTTTTCTCATCTCCTCTATCCCAATACTACTTCAGCACTGTCATGCCCTGTGTGATTTTCATCCATCTGGGGTGTGTATCATATTGTTTACCTCACTCAGTATCCTTTCCTTGTGATACAGCCCACTGAATCTAGTTTGGAGCAGTTTGCTTGACAGAGTTGATAATACAAGCATTCTCTCTCCTATTGTAAGATGGGCCTTTCTGTCAGCCTGGCTTTCATACACTTCTGGAATGTCTTTAAATGTTTTCCCGCCACCTGACAGGCCCCATTCAGTCATTCCCTGAGATTTGAGACATATGTCGGAATTCTACTGCCTCATCTGCCACTGAATCAGAGCAGACAAGGGCTAGATGACAGAAATGTCTGTTGATCTCAGACGGGAATTTCCGGTCTCGCTCAAATGAGGCTGTAAAATCCCACTCAGAGTCCAAAAGGATAGTCGCTGACTTCACACTCAGCTACTTTTCACAAATTAATTTCAGTGATACTCTGATCTCGTGCTGTAGGCAAATTTGAAAGGACTACATTTGGTAGACTTATTTGGTGCATCCCTAATTGCAAAAAATAAAACTGGGAAGTCCTTTGTCCCAATCATGAGATTGTCTTAGCTATAAGCTTTCATCAAGGTTTTCAGAATTTGGTACCACCTCTTTAGTGTTCCCTGGGAGTCTGGTTGATAGGCCGATGGTTTGTATTGTTTGATCTTCAGACTATTCATGACCGCTTTGAATAGTCCTGACATACAATAGGACCAAGAGTCATATTTTATCTTCTTTGGTAAGCCACACATAGTGAAGAATTTGGTTAATTCCTCTCATATATTCCCCTAGGTCCTGGCTTCAGGGAATCAGGTGGATATATCCATGATAGTAAGCAAATATCGATCCTCATATTGTGCTCTTGACAACAGCTCTATGCAGTCGATTAGGATCCTTGTGAAAAGTTCTTCAAATGCTGTGATAGAGATCAAAGGTATGGTCTTGATTACGGCTTGTGGTTTCCCTGCTATCTCCACATGATCCCTGTTATCTGAAAGAGGTGATAGGTTCAACAGAGGCGCACAACATCCTTGTGTTGTCTGGGCCAATAAAAGTGTCTTTGGATTTGGCTTGGGTTTTCTTTAGAACATAGAACATTACAGCGCAGTACAGGCCCTTTGGCCCTTGATTTTGCTCCGACCAGTGGAACCAATCTGATGACCCTCTAACCTAAACTATTCCGATGTTATCCATATGCCTATCCACTGACCATTTGAACACCCTTAAAGTTGGCGAGTCCACAACTGCTGCAGGGAGGGCATTCCACACCCTTACTACCCTCTGAGTAAAGAACCTACCTCTGACATCTGTCCTATAATTACCACCCCTCAATTTAAAGCTATGTCCCCTCATGTTAGCCATCACCATCTGAGGAAAAAGGCTCTCACTGTCCACCCTATCTAACCCTCTGATCATTTTGTATGCCTCAATTAGGTTGCCTCCTAACCTCCTCCTCTCTAACGGAAATAACCTCAAGTCCCTCATAAGACCTTCCCACCATACCAGGCAACATCCTGGTAAACCTCCTCTGCACCCTTTTCAATGCCTCCACATCTTTCTTATAATGTGGCAGCCAGAACTGTACGCAATACTCCAAGTGCGGCCACACCAGAGTTTTGTACAGTTGCAACATGACCTCGCAGCTCTGAAATTCAATCCCTCTACCAATAAAAGCTAACACACCATACGCCGCCTTAATAATCTTATCAACCTGGGTGCCAACTTTCAGGGAGCTATGCACATGTACACCGAGATCTCTCTGCTCGTCGACACTACCAAGAGTCCTTCCATTAGCCCTATATTCTGTACTCCTGTTACTCTTACCAAAGTGAATCACCTCACACTTTTCCACATTAAACTCCATTTGCCACCTCTCGGCCCAGCTCTGCAGCTTATCTATGTCCCTCTGCAAACTGTAACATCCATCCTCACTGCCTACAACTCCTTCGACTTTGGTGTCATCAGCAAATTTACTAATCCATCCTTCTACACACTCATCTAGGTCATTTATAAAAATGACAAACAGCAGTGGCCCCAAAACAGATCCCTGAGGTACACCACTTGTAACTGAACTCCAGGTTGAATATTTCCCATCAACCACCCTCTATCTTCTATCAGCTAGCCAATTCCTGATCCAAACTGCTAAATCACCCTCAATCCCATGCATCTGCATTTTCTGCAGCAGCCTACCATGGGGAACCTTATCAAACGCTTTGCTAAAATCCATATACACCACGTCAACTGCCTTACCCTTATCCAGTTCTTTGGTCACCTTCTCAAAGAACTCGATAAGGTTTGTGAGGCAAAACCTACCCTTCACAAAACTGTGTTGACTATCCCTAATCAATTTATTTCTCTCTCGATGATTATAAATCCTATTCCTTATAATTCTTTCCAAAACTTTGCCCACAACAGAAGTAAGGCTCACCGGTCTATAATTCCCAGGATGGTCTCTACTCCCCTTG
This sequence comes from Carcharhinus amblyrhynchos, assembly GCF_965287045.1. Taxonomy (NCBI): domain Eukaryota; kingdom Metazoa; phylum Chordata; class Chondrichthyes; order Carcharhiniformes; family Carcharhinidae; genus Carcharhinus; species Carcharhinus amblyrhynchos. The sequence continues at coordinate 140,481,838 of NC_137327.1, forward strand.
TTGTCCCCTTGTTCAAGATTTGCTATCCTCCAGTCTTCTGGCACTATGCCTGTAGCCAATGACGACATGAAGATCAAAGCCAAAGGCTTTGCAATCTCCTCCCTAGCCTCCCAGAGAATCCGAGGATGAATCCCATCCGGCCCAGGGGATTTATCTATTTTCATGCTCTCAAGAATTGCTTATTTATTCCAAAGTGTTCCCCAAACGGAATCTCATGAGCTATCCTCAAAAACCTCCTTCCTACCCTTGGTAGGTCATACAATTTGGTGTACTTCTCTCCATTTGTGCTCTGCATTAACATTTAGTGGTCAGCATTTTCTCATTACTTTGTTCTCCTGCACATAGTAACACTCAGGAGTGCATTATGCTTCCAATGTTGAGTACACAGTCTGATAAGGGTTGTCTTAATTTTGAGCTACACTGTTGCAATTCAATCAACCTTGTTAAACACATGGGTCTTGTTCTCTGTGTCTGTCTCAGTTAGCTTGTTAAAATTGGTATCAGATAATCTGATTTCACTGGCCTCATCCTGGGCTAGCAACTCCACCCCCCCCCCCCCCCCCCCCACCCCACCACCACCACCACCACCACCCTGTCTTACTGATGCAATCTGGAAAAACCTCAGCCTTTCCTGGGTCAATTTGTAATTTATCTCTGGCAGCTGTTTACCACATAAGCATCCCTACCATCTGTGATCCTGCTATATCATTCTCCAGAATGAATGAATGAATGCTTGCAATGGGTAAGGTTTCAACCACGGCTAAAACTACTTCACCATCTTCAAGCTACTCTTTAAGCTAATTTTTATTAAAGGGATTTATCTAATTTCACCGTGAATGCTGCTGACCAGAATCTTTCCTTCAATCAACCTTTTTGAGTTGAACACAGTGGTCTCATTCTCTGTGTCTGTCTCAGTCTCATTGAGCTTGATAAAATTGGTATCAGATAGCCTGATCTCGCTGGCCTCATATTGGCTCACAATTCGGAACAAATATCTTGGTCCCACAACATCAGGGATTGACTTGTGCCTGTGTCTAATAAGACTTTAATAACTTTTCCCATTCTATCCTGTCCACATGGAAATACTCCACTAGTGCACACAAAATCTTTAAACACATCTGCCACCTGGGGGTCACTCTGTCTCTGTACAAGTTGTGCACACATTTTCATCCCAAGTGTCTGCTTTTTCTCTTTGTGTATCAATCTAACTGGGTTCTCTTGCACTCCAGTGTCCAAATTATTCTTCCCTGGTTAAAATTAATAATGATGTGGATATGCCGGCGTTGGACTGGGGTAAGCACAGTAAAAAGTCTGACAACACCAGGTTTAAGTCCAACTGATTTATTTGATAGTAAACTCACTAGCTTTCGAGGTTTCCCTCTTCGTCAGGCGAATGGAGAGTTCTGGCCTCAGACAGAACATATAAAGCACGGACAGTTTACAGATGACTAATTAGAATGCAAATCTTTACACCTAACCTGCTGTTCAAGTCCTAAAGTGGCCGACAATGTGTGTGAAAGCAGCACTGATCACAGGTTAAAGAGATGTGTATTGTCTCCAGACAGCACAGTAAATGAGGTTTTACAAAACCAGGCAAGTCACGGGGGTTACAGATATTGCGACATGAACCCAAGATCCCGGATGAGACATAAGAAATAAGAAATAGGAGCAGGAGTAGGCCATCTAGCCCTTCGAGCCTGCCCTGCCATTCAATAAGATCATGGCTGATCTGTCGTGGCTCAGTTCCACTTTCCCGCCCTCTCCCCATAACCCTTAATCCCCTCTCTTATCAAGAACCCATCAACCCGCGTCTTAAAAATATTTAGCGAGGCAGCCTCCACCACTTCAACGGGCAGAGAATTCCAGAGATTCACCACCCTTTGAGTGAAGAAGTTCCTCCTCAACTCCGTTCTAAACCGCCTCCCCTTTATCTTGAGGCTGTGCCCCCTAGTCCTACTGTCTTTTTTGAGCGGGAAGAGTCTCTCCACCTCTATCCTATCCATCCCATTCATCATCTTATACGTCTCAATGAGATCTCCCCTCATTCTTCTAAACTCTAACGAGTACAAGCCTAGTTTATTCAGCCTCTCCTCATAGCTCAACCCCCTCAACTCCGGAATCAGCCTAGTAAACCTCCTCTGCGCTCCGTCCTCATGTGTGCGGAACTTGGCTATCGGTCTCTGCTCAGCGACTCTGCGCTGTTGTGTGTCGTGAAGGCCGCCTTGGAGAATACTTACCCAAAGGTCAGAGGCTGAATGCGCATGACCACTGAAGTGTTTGCCAACAGGAAGGGAACCGTCTTGCCTGGTGATTGTCGAGCGATGTTCATTCATCCGTTGTCGTAGCGTCTGCATGGTCTCCCCAATGTACCATGCCTCGGGACATCCTTTCCTGCAGCGTATCAGGTAGACAATGTTGGCTGAGTTGCAAGAGTATTTACCGTGTACCTGGTGGATGGTATTCTCACGTGTGATGATGGTATCCATGTCGATGATCCGGCATGTCTTACAGAGGTTGCTGTGGCAGGGTTGTGTGGTGTTGTGGTCACTGTTCTGAAGGCTGGGTAGTTTGCTGTGGACAATGGTCTGTTTGAAGGCAAGAAGTGGGGGTGTGGGGATGGCCTTGGCGAGATGTTCGTCTTCATCAATGATATGTTGAAGACTCCGGAGAAGACTCAGCACACGTGGAGCAGTTGAACCAGGGACACTCCTCGCCACAATGGATGTCTCGGCGCATTACACCAACATCCCCCACAACGATGGCATTGCTGTGACTGCCTCAGTACTCAATGCTGACAACTGCCAGTTTCCAGATGCAATTTTACAACTCATCCGCTTTATCCTGGACCACAATGTCTTCACCTTCAACAACCAGTTTTTCATCCAGACACATGGAACAGCCATGGGGACCAAATTTGCACCTCGATATGCCAACATCTTCATGCACAGGTTCGAACAAGACTTCTTCACTGCACAGAATCTTCAGCCGATGCTATACACTGGATACATCGATGACGTTTTCTTCCTTTGGCCTCGTGGTGAACAATCACTGAAACAACTATATGATGATATCAACAGATTCCACCCCACCATCAGACTCACCATGGACTATTCCCCAGAATCAGTTGCATTCTTGGACACACGCATCTCCATTAAGGACGGTCACCTCAGCACCTCACTGTACCGCAAGCCCACGGATAACCTCACAATGCTCCACTTCTCCAGCTTCCACCCTAAACATGTTAAAGAAGCCATCCCCTACGGACAAGCCTTCCGTATACACAGGATTTGCTCAGATGAGGAGGATCGTGACAGACACCTCCAGACGCTGAAAGATGCCCTCATAAGAACAGGATATGGCGCTCGACTCATAGATCGACAGTTCTGATGCGCCACAGCAAAAAACCGCACCGATCTCCTCAGAAGACAAACACGGGACACGGTGGACAGAGTACCCTTCGTCGTCCAGTACTTCCCCGGAGCAGAGAAGCTACGACGTCTTCTCCGGAGTCTTCAACGTATCATTGATGAAGACGAACATCTCGCCAGGGCCACCCCCACTTCTTGCCTTCAAACAACCACGCAACCTCAAACAGACCATTGTTCGCAGCAAACTACCCAATCTTCAGGAGAACAGTGACCACAACACCACACAACCCTGCCACAGCAACCTCTAAGACATGGCGGATCATCGACATGGATATCATCATCACACGTGAGAACACCATCCACCAGGTACACGGTAAATACTCCTGCAACTCGGCCAGCGTTGTCTACCTGATACGCTGCAGGAAAGGATGTCCCGAAGCATGGTACATTGGGGAGACCGTGCAGACGCTACGACAACGGACGAATGAACATCGCTCGACAATCACCAGGCAAGACGGTTCCCTTCCTGTTGGCGAACACTTCAGTGGTCATGGGCATTCAGCCTCTGACCTTCGGGTAAGCATTTTCCAAGGCAGCCTTCACGACACACGACAGCGCAGAGTCGCTGAGCAGAGACTGATAGCCAAGTTCCGCACACATGAGGACGGTCTCAACCGGGATCTTGGGTTCATGTCGCACTATCTGTAACCCCCGTGACTTGCCTGGGTTTGTAAAACCTCATTTACTGTGCTGTCTGGAGACAATACACATCTCTTTAACCTGTGATCAGTGCTGCTTTCACACACATTGTCGGCCACTTTAGGACTTGAACAGCAGGTTAGGTGTAAAGATTTGCATTCTAATTAGTAATCTGTAAACTGTCCGTGCTTTATATGCTCTGTCTGAGGCCAGAACTCTCCATTCACCTGACGAAGAGGGAAACCTCGAAAGCTAGTGAGTTTACTATCAAATAAATCACGTGGACTTAAACCTGGTGTTGTCAGACTTTTTACTAAAATTAATAACCCCAATCGGTTGACCATTTAATCCCCAGCATAATGTTGTTGTGTGGCCCAGTTTATTGCAGTGGAAGCATCTAACCCTTGTCATATCTCTTACCCCTCCAATAGATTCTATTTAATTTTGAGATGAAACATCCTTGGAATATCTAACTACTCTCTGTCTTGCTGGTCTATCCTCTCTCACAGCTTCCCAGTTTCTAGCTTTCTCCGATCTAAAGGATCTAAGGACAGGCTTTGGTCAATGAATCAGCTCATAGTCACGTGCCATAACTTGTCTGGTAGTTCTACATTTCCGTTCCTTACAAGTTCTAATCATTATGAATCGTTAAATTACTCCAATTGTCTCCCTAAGGACATCATGTGTTTTATCTATTTTAATGCATGTACCCACCTATCAAAATTATTTTGTTCAACTCTTTCGAATGTATGTCTGTACAGAGGTCGAAATTAGGTACGATAGTGATTTTTAAGGGATGTCTTGACAATTACGTGAATAAGATGGGAATAGAGGGATATAGTCTTCAGGAGGATAGCAAGTTTTAGATGGCCAGCGTGACTGGTGCAGGCTTGGAGGGCCAAAGGACCTGTTCCTGTGGTGTAAATTTCTTTGTTCTATATCTGCAATCCTGAACTCGTTAAGAATTTCCCGTTCGGTGGCACATTGGCTAGCACTGCACCTTCATAGGGACCTCGGTTCAATTCCAGCCTTGGGTGACTGTCTTTGTGAAATTTACACGTTCTCCTCGTGTCTGTTTGAGTTTCCTCTGGGTGCTCTGATTTCCTCCCAGAGTCCAAAGATGTGTAGGTTAGGTAGATTGCCCCTTATCATCCAAAAAATGTTGAGGTTAGGTCATGCAGGGAGTGGCCGAGGCGGAGCAGAGCGTCATTGTGAGTATAAAACTAACTTAACTCGAGGATCCGCGGCCTAGTCTGCAGGGAACAGTCGAAGGGCGGAGCAGTGTGTCACTGTGAGTATAAACAAGGTGATTGGTGGTTGCAGGTCACGTTTGCGTAAGTGCAGTCACTGTGACCAGAAGGTGGTTTGTGGAGGAGTTGCTGTGAGGGGGTGGTTGACAGAAGCCAGAGCGTGGTTGTAAAGAGTTGTTTTTCAAACTGGAGGCCTGTGACCAGTAGTGTGCATCATGTGGACATGAAGGCATTGGACTGGGGTAAACACACTAATGCAGCGGTGTGCCTCAGGGATCAGTGCTGGGCCCCACTGTTATTTGTCATTTATATTAATGATTTAGATGAGCATATAGGGAACCTGATGCTCCATCAGTGTGCTCACACCGACGAGAGACCATTCAGGTGCTCTTACTGTGGGACTGGGTTCAGGCGAGCATCTCAACTCACTGTGCACCAGTGAATTCACACTGGAGAGAGACCATTCACCTGCTCTGCGTGTGGGAAGGGATTCATTGATTCATCCACCCTGCAGAAACACAGGTGAATTCACACTGGGGAGAGACCGTTCACCTGCTCTGTGCGTGGGAAGAAATTCATTCAGTCATCCATCCTGCTGAGTCACCAGAGAGTTCATAAATAACTACAGTGGTTGCATTTTGCTGTTAATCACATCGAGGGCTGAACCATGTTCATTGGTGTGTAGAAAGATAGAAAAGAAAACCGCTTCTCTAAGATTGGCAGAATCTGCTAGGGTTTTTGTTTAATCAACCTAGGTGGTGAAAAACTGCAGCAGGCGACGGTGCAGAGGGACCTCGGGGTCCTTGTGCACGAGTCGCAAAAACCCAGCTTGCAGGTGCAGCAGGTGGTCAGGAAGGCGAATGGGATGCTGGCCTTCATAGCGAGGGGGATTGAATATAAAAGTAGGGAGGTCTCGCTGCAGCTGTATAGGGCATTAGTGAGGCCGCAGCTGGAGGACTGTGTGCAGTTTTGGTCACTGCACTTACGCAAGGATATTTTGGCCTTGGAGCGAGTGCAGAGGAGGTTTACTAGGCTGATACCGGAGTTGAGGGGGTTGAGCTATGAGGAGAGGCTGAATAAACTAGGCTTGTACTCGTTAGAGTTTAGAAGAATGAGGGGAGATCTCATTGAGACATATAAGATGATGAATGGGATGGATAGGATAGAGGTGGAGAGACTCTTCCCGCTCAGAAAGGACAGTAGGACTAGGAGGCACAGCCTCAAGATAAAGGGGGGGCGGTTTAGAACGGAGTTGAGGAGGAACTTCTTCACTCAAAGGGTGGTGAATCTCTGGAATTCTCTGCCCGTTGAAGTGGTGGAGGCTGCCTCACTAAATATTTTTAAGATGCGGGTTGATGGGTTTTTGATAAGCGAGGGGATTAAGGGTTATGGGGAGAGGGCGGGAATGTGGAACTGAGCCACGACAGATCAGCCATGATCTTATTGAATGGCGGGGCAGGCTCGAAGGGCTAGATGGCCTACTCCTGCTCCTATTTCTTATGTTCTTATATAGGAGGCGTAGTTAGTAAGTTTGCAGATGACACTAAGATTTGTGGCATGGTGGACAATGAAGAAAGTTATCTTTGATTGCAACGAGATCTTGATCAATTGGGCCAATGGGCTGATAAATGGCAGTTGCGGTTTAATTCAGACAAATGCGAGGTAATGCATTTTGGTAGATTGAACCAAGGCAGGACTTACTCAGTTAATGGTAGGGCACTGGGGAGAGTTACAGAACAAAGAGATCTAGGAGTACATGTTCATAGCTCCTTGAAAGTAGAGTCACAGGTGAACAGAGTGGCGAAGAAGGGATTCGGCATCCTTCATTTCATTGATCATTTCATTGAATAATGGAGTTGGGACATCTTTTTGAAGTTGTACAAGACATTGGTAAGGCCACACTTGGAATCCTGTGTGCAATTCTGGTCACCCTATTATAGAAAGGATGTTATTAAACTAGGAAGAGTGCAGAAAAGATTTACTCGGATGCTACTGGGGCTTGATGGATTGAATTATAAGGAGAGGCTGAATAGAGTGGGACTTTTTTCTCTGGAGCGTAGGAGGCTGAGGGGTGACCTTATAGAGATCTACAAAATAATGAGGGGCATAGACAAGGTAGATAGTGAATATCTTTTCCCAAAGGTAGGGGAATCTAAAACTAGAGGGCATAGGTATAAGGTGAGATACAAAAGTGTCCAGGGGGACAATTTTTTCACACAGAGGGTGGTGAGTGTCTGGAACAAGCTGCCCGATGTAGTAGTAGAGGTGGGTACAATTTTATCTTTTAAAAAGCATTTAGATAGTTACATGGGTACGATGGGTATGGAGGGATATGGGCCAAATGCAGGCAATTGGGATTAGCTTAGGGGTTTTAAAAAAAAGTGGCGTGGACAAGTTGGACCAAAGGGCCTGTTTCAGTGCTGTAAACCTCTATGAGGTGGGTTAGTCATGAAAAATGCATGGGGTTATGGGGCTAGTGGGGGGGGATGCTTGCCTGCTTCTGCAGGTGCTGGCAATTATGCCCTGGTTCCTCTTTGATTCTCTCCTGTTTGTATATTGGCTGTCTATCTTTTGCATTTTGTGACTCTCAAAATTAGCATCTGTACACTTCTACAGATCTCTCAGTCATCTCGGTAAGTTGTTTCCAGACGATAGAGCTATTTACACCTGATTCTGCCTGCTGATTTCAATGCTGGGAGAGGTCGCATCTCCTCATTCCTGTCTATTGCTGTCATTAGGCAGGTTTTTACCTGTTGCTGGGCACGTGACATATTACCTACCGTTCCATGTTAAATTCTTGTTCCTGCTATTTCTAGGCAGATCCATGACAATACTAATGTTTTAACTTTGGACCACGGGTAACCATCCACCATCCTCTCCCTATTGTGAAATGCTGTTAGTTTGTTTTATTCGGATGCTTTTCCTGACACGAAACTAAGTTCGTGAACATATTGAACTCTCACCACATTCACCATGTAATTCTTAGCACACTGGCATGGTTTGACTTTGATCCTTGTTTTGCACATAATATAGCTTCAGACTTTCTGGATCAGTATCAAACCTGAGCTAACCTCTGGTTTTAGAGAAGTTATTTTCAACGGAACTGTTAGCCCTGTCCCAACATCATGGTTCAGTACTTTCAGCTGTGATCTTACGCTGTGTATGAGGATGAACTTTATTTTAGAAGTTTAGAAACCCACTCCAAAAGATGGACAGGCCAAATTAATATATACGATATCATAATATATCTGATGGATTGCTCATTTTACTCCCCTCTAGGCATTTCAAGGTTGTGGCAAACCAAAGCCTCAGTCAGCGAGTCGCTCAGGTCGATCGGTCTCTGATGGGTTTAATGCTCGATTCAGACCCTATAGTCCTGAGGAGCGTCCAACAACAGCAGCTGGCACAAGCCTCGACAGATTGGTAAGTGGCTGAGTTTAGATGCGATAGTAATCACATCAAGTCCGAGGGCCCTGATATCTAATGAGCAAACATGTATCCAGAAGAAATGCTGAATACCGTATTTACGATCCAGCCATTTGTTTACATGTCTGCACCCACATTAGCTACTGCTAAAGTCGCACTAATCCCATTTTCCAGCACTTGTTCCATATCCTTGAATGTTACGACGCTTCATGTGCTCATTCAGATACTTTTTAAAGGTTGTATGGTTTCTGGCCTCCACTACCTTACCAGGCAGTGCATTCCAGATTCTCACCATGTTTCCTTAAAGCACCCCTGAATCATCTTCCGCATACTCGAAAACTTTGTCCCCTTGTGGTTGACCTCTCAACCAAGTGGAACAGCTTCTTCCTATTCACCTTGTCCGTACCTCTCATATTCTTATACACCTTAATCCAGAAGGATGTGAAGGCTTTGGAGAGGGGACAGAAAAGATTTACCAGGATGGAGGGCATTAGCTATGAGGAGAGGTTGGAGAAACTTGGCTTGTTCTCACTGGAACGATGAAGATTTAAAGGGGCCCTCGTAGAATTTACAAGATTATGAGGGCGTAGACAGAATCGATAGTCAGAAACTTTTTCCCAGGGTAGAAAAGTCAATTACGAGGGGGCATAGGTTTAAAATGCAAGGAACAAGGTTTAAAGGAGATGTACGAGGCACGTTTTTTTACGCAGAGTGATCGATGCCTGGAACTCGCTGCCGGGGGAGGTAGTGGAAGCAGATACGGAGTGACTTTTAAGGGGGGGTGCCTTGACAAATACATGAATGAGATGGGAATGGAGGGATATAGTCCCCAGAAGGGTAGGGGTTTAAGTTCAGGTGATTAGTGCAGGCTTGGAGAGCCGAAGGGCCTGTTCCTGTGCTGTAATTTTCTTTTTAAGAACATAAGAAATAGGAGCTTTTTCTTTGTTCCTATCCAGTCTGCCCCTATAGTTCAAATACTCTATCTCAGGCAACATCCTGGTGAATCCCCTTTGTAACTCCTCTAATGCTATCTCATCCTTCCTATAGTGAGGTGACCAGAACTGCACACAATACTCTAGCTGTGGCCCAACCAACACTCTGTACAGCTCCAACATTATCTCCTCACTCTTATACTCTATGCCATGACTGATAAAAGCAAGGGTCTCATATACCTGCTTAACTATCCTATTCATATGTGTTCAGTTTTGGTCACTTTGCTATTGGAAAGATGTTATTAAACTGAAGAGAGTACATAAAGAGATTTACAAGCATGTTGCCAGGGCTCAAGGGACTGAGTTATAGGAAGAGATTGGATAGGCTAGTACTTTTTATTTTGGAGTGTAGGAGACTGAGGGGTGATCTTATAGAGGTGTATAAGATCATGAGAGGCATGGATAGGGTGAATGCACTCAGTTTCTTTTCCCAGGGTTGGGGAATTGAGAACTAGATGGTTATGAGGGAAAAGAATTAGTGGGAACCTGAGGAGCAACATTTTAGACAGAAGGTGGTACGTATGTGGAATGAGCTGCTGGAAGAAGTGGTTGAGGCAGGGACATTGACAGCATGCTGTTATGACTGTAATGTTACATTCTGCACTGTCTTGTTTCCTTCTCTATGAATGGTATGCTTTGTCTATATAGCATGCAAGAAATAATATTTTTCACTGTATACTAATATGTGACAATAATAAATCATATCAAATCAAGCATTTATAAGGCATTTTGGACAGATACATGGATAGGGAAGGTTTAGCGGGATATGGGCCAAATGCAGGCAAATGGGGTTAGCTTAGATGGGCATTTTGTGCGGCATGGAGCAGTTTGGGCCAAAGACTCTGTGCCATAGACTCTATAATACTATACAATCTGCTCTGCTGCCTTCAGGGATCTGTGAATAGCTATCCCAAGATCAGTCTGTCCCTCTGAGCTTCCTACTGTCCTACCCTTCCTTAAATCTCTTGTCTTGTTACTTTTCCAAAGTGCATCAGATTAGAAGCCAACTGCCATTGCTCTGCCCATCTAACCAACCCATCTATACAGGTGACACAGTGGTTAGCACTGCTGCCTCACAGTGCTGTGTTTGTTTTCTGGTTTGGGTCACTGTCTGAGGAGTCTGCATGTTCTGTCCTGCCTGTGTGGGTTTCCTTGGAAAAAGAGTCCATTCCCCAATGATCATCCATCGTCTCAACCAGTTTATCTTGTCAACTTCTCTTCAAAAGGTATATTTGACATTTCTGACACATTGCTAAATTCTATGCAAACAATTAACCACATGTCCAAGAGGAGATAATTTACTAATCCTGCAGTGAGAGAGATTGACTATGTTGTCCTTTTGGGCAGCCAATTATAATGATTACCTGAGCTAGATGAAGTGTTCAGAGTTTTATGCTTAACAAAATCCACGTGCTAAGGCCATGAAGAGCATGGGCCTATGTAACTGTATGTGTTCCATTTTATTCAATTATTTTGTATAGAACCAGAGTTCCAATGGTCAATCTTTTAATATTGGAACTTATTCATAACTTAGGTAACGGATGTAAAAGAAAAACTTAAGAAGGCAAAGAAGTTTTGGTCGACTCTCCCGTACAGCTTGTGCAGTGATAACAGTTCAACAGATATGACTGAGCAGAATGAGTGTTGGAACGGAAGTAACAAAAGCAGGTGAGCATTGAGGCAAATCAGCGCAATTTTGTAACATAGAACCAGAGAACCATAGAAAATTACAGCTCAGAAACAGGCCTTTTGGCCCTTCTTGTCTGTGCCAAACCATTTCTTGCCTAGTGCCACTGACCTGCACTTCGACCATATCCCTCCACACCCCTCTCATCCATGAACCCGTCCAAGTTTTCCTTAAATGTTAAAAGTTACCACTTTATCCGGCAGCTCGTTCCACACTCCCACCACACTCTGCGTGAAGAATCCCCCCCTAATGTTCCCTTTAAACTTTTCTCCTTTCACCCTTAACCCATGCCCTCTGGTTTTTTTCTCCCCCAGCCTTGGTGGAAAAAGCCTGCTTGCATTCACTCTACCTATACCCATCAAAATCTTGTACATCTCTATCAAATCTCCCCTCGTTTTTCTACGCTCCAGGGAATAAAGTCCTAACCTATTCAATCTCTCTCTATAACTGAGCTTCTCAAGTCCTGGCAACATCCTCGTGAACCTTTTCTGCACTCTTTCAACCTTATTAATACCCTTCCTGTAGCTAGGTGACCAAAACTGCACACAAAACTCTAAATTCAGCCTCACCAATGTCTTATACAACCTTATCATAACACTCCAACTTTTATACTCAATATTCCAATTTATAAAGGCCAATGTACCAAAAGCACCCTATCCACCTGTGACGCCACTTTTAGGGAATTCTGTACCTGTATTAGATCCCTCTGTTCAACTGCACTCTTCAGAGTCCTACCATTTACCCTGTACGTTCTACTTTGGTTTGTCCTTCCAAAGTGCAATACCTCACACTTGTCTGCGTTAAATTCCATTTGCCATTTTTCAGCCCATTTTTCTAGGTGGTCTAAATCCCTCTGCAAGCTTTGAAAACCTTCCTCACTGTCCACTACACCTCCAATCTTTGTATCATCAGCAAATTTGCTGATCCAGTTTACCATTTTTATCCGGATCATTGATATAGATGACAAACAGTGGACCCAACACCAAACCCTGCGGCACACCACTCGTCACAGGCCTCCACTCAGAGAAGCAATCCTCCACAACCACTCTGGGTTCTTCCATTTGAACCAGTGTCTAATCCAATTTACTACCTCCCCATGTATACCTGGTAACTGAACCTTCCTAACTAACCTCCCATGAGGGACCTTGTCAAAGGCCTTGCTAAAACCCAGGCAGACAACATCCACCGCCTTCCCTTCATCCACTTTCCTGGTAACCTCCTCGAAAAACTCTAATAGATTGTCAAATATGACCTACCACGCACAAAGCCATATTGACTCTCCCTAATAAGTCCCTGTCTATCCAAATATTTGTAAATTCTATCCCTTACCACACCTTTCAATAACTTGCCCACCACCAATGTCAAACTTACTGGCCTATAATTTCCCGGATTTCTTTTGGAACCTTTTTTAAATAATAGAACAACATGAGCCACTCTCCAATCATCCGGCATCTCCCCGTGAATACTGATATTTTAAATATGTCTGCCAGGGCCCCTGCAAGTTCAACACTAGCCTCCCTCAAGGTCCATGAGAATACCCTGTCTGGTCCTGGGGATTTATCTACTCTGATCTGCCTCAAGACAGCCAGCACCACCTCCTCCCCTGTGATCTGTAAAGGTTTCATGATCTCCCTAACTGTTTGCCCTATTTCCGTAGACTCCATGTCCGTTTCTTCAGTAAATACGGACGCGAAAAACCCATTTAGTATCTCCCCCATCTCCTTTGGCCCCATACACAGTCTACCACACTGGTCTTCAAGAGGACCAGTTTTATCCCTCACTGTTCTTTTGCTCCTAACATACCTATAAAAGCTCTTTGGATTTTCCTTCACTCTGTCGGCCAAAAGCAACCTCATGTCTTCTTTTAGCCCCCCTGATTTCCCTCTTAAGTAGCTTCTTGCAGTTTGGACATTTTTTTTCCTAACACAATATTCAACTAATTCATGTGAGCAAGATTGAGAGAGAGAGAGAGATATTTGTGCTGACGGTAAGGCAGCTAGTGTTTGGCTATTTATTTATCTATTTATCCGTTAAGTTTTCTCGCGGGCTTTTTTTCTTAGGTTCCTTTTTACAGGGAAAGTGGAAGTGGGCCACTGGGTAGTCTGGGAGTTTGAGGTTTTTTTTATTTTAATATAAAAGTCACTTACCTGGGGAATCGACCTCATTGTGTGACTAGAGCAAATTTGAGAGAGGGTCAGGCAGTTAGTGTTTGCTTATTTATTTATCTATCCATTAAGTTTAAGTTTTCTCGCAGGCTTTTTTTCCTTTATAAGTTTTCATTACTGGGAAAACTGCACAGGTGCCTGGCGCCAGCCAGTGGTGAACGGGAGCTATAAAGAGCAGGCCCCTCTATACAGTTGCAGCGTTGAGAGCAGGCACAGAGTGAGAGGGAGCAGAGTGAAGGCTGAAGGGATTTGGCTCAACGGGCTTCGGCGTAAACAGGCAGAGGCAGGGTAGGTTCTGTTCTTCGTTCTTCCAGCAATTTAAAGAAAGGGGTAATTATGAGTGAGAGGCCAGTTTGTTGCTTTCGGTGTCGGACGTGGGAGTTCATGGAGTCGCCTAGCCTCCCGGAAGTCCATATCTGCGCCAGGTGCCTCAAACTGCAGCTCCTGAGGGACCGCGTTAGGGAACTGGAGCTGTGGCTCGATGACCTTAGTCTAGTCAGGGAGAATGAGGAATTAATAGAGAGAAGTTACAGGCAGGTAGTCACACCAGGGCCACGGGAGGAAGCCACATGAGTCACGGTTAGGAAGGGTAAGGGTCACGTACCAGAGAGTACCCCGGTGGCTGTCCCCCTTAACAGTAAGGGCTGGGTGACAGACAGGAGAGGGGAGGGGAGAGGGCAGTCAGTGAAGGGATCCCCTGTGGTTGTTCCCCTCCAAAATAAGTATACTGTTTTGGATGGGGGTGGGGATGACCCTCCAGGGGTAAGCCACGGTGACTAGGTCACTGGCATGGAGTTGGGCTCTATGGCTCAAAAGGGACCGAGGGGGACTAGGAGAGCAATTGTAGTGGGGGATGCAATAGTTAAAGACACAGACAGGCAGTTCTGTGGGCGTGAATGAGACTCTAGGATGGTAGTCTGCCTCCCTGGTGCCGGAGTCCTGGATGTCTCTGAGCGGGTAGGTAGCATCCTAAAAGGGGTGGGTAATCAGACAGACGTCATTGTCCACATTGGTGCAAATGACGTAGGCAGAAAGTGCAGGGAGGTCCTGTGAAAGTAATTCAGGAAGTTGGGTACTAGGCTAAAAAGCAGGGCCTCTAGGGTAGCAATCTCTGGACTGCTCCCAGTGCCATGTGCTAGTGAGGCTAGGAACAGGGAAATTGTACAACTGAACACGGGGCTAAAGGACTGGTGCTGGAGGGAGGGTTTCAAATTCATGGATCACTGGGAAGTCTTCAAGAGAGGATGGCACCTGTACAAGAAGGACGGGTTACACCTAAACTGGAGGGACACGAATATCCTGGCTGGGAGTTTTGCTAGTGTGGTTCAGATGGTTTAAACTAATGTGGTAGGGGGATGGGGATAAAAACAATAGATCAATAAACATAGAGGCTGGGGACGAGCTTGGGGCCAGGATAAGGCTATCAAAGAGGAAGAGCATTCTGGGGGAGGATGATCTCAATGGGTCTGGAGTGCATCTGCTTCAATGCAAGGAGAATAACGGGCAAGACAGATGAACTTAGAGACTTAATGCTTATGTGGAACTTGGATGTGGTTGCAGTGACGGAGACTTGGTTAAACGGAGGACAGGACTGGCAGCTGAATATTCCAGGGTGTATGTGTTTTAGGCGAGACAGAGGAGGGGCTAGAAGAGGTGGGGAAGTTGCAACACTGGTTAGGGAGTATATTACAGAGGGTGGACAATTTAGAAGGGTCATGTAATGAGTCACTGTGGGTGGAGCTCAGAAACAGGAAGGGTACAGTCACTATGCTGGGGGTATACTACAGGCCACCCAACAGCCCACAGGAAGTTGAGGAACAGATATGCAAGGAGATTCTGGACAGGTGCAAAAAAAAAGGATTGTTGTAGTGGGAGACTTTAATTTCCCTTGTGTAGACTGGAAAGTGCTTAGGGCTGGGGGTCTGGATGGGGAGGAATTTATAAAATCTTTGGAACAATATGTTGATAGCGCAACTAGAGAGGGGGCTATACTGGACCTAATACTGGGAAATGAGCCCGATCAGGTCATCAAAGTTTCAGTAGGGGAACATGTGGCAAATAGTGAGCACAATTCTGTAAACTTTAGGATAGTAGTGGAAAAAGATGAGTGGTGTCCTATGGGTAAGGTGCTGAATTGGGGGAAGGCTATCTACAGCCGGATTAGGCAAGATTTGGTGGCTGTTGATTGGGAGAGGCTGTTCGAGAGTAAATCCACATCTGGCATATGGGAGTCTTTTAAGAAGCAGTTGATGGGGCTGCAGGACAGGCATGTGCCTGTAAAAAGGAAGGATAAGAAAGGTAGGATTCTAGAGCTGTGGATAACCAGTGAAATTGTGGGTCTAATCAAAAAGAAAAAGAGGCATACGTAAGGTCCAGGCAGCTAAAAACAGACGGAGCACTGGAGGAATACAGAGAAAGTAGAAAAGAACTCAAACAGGGAGATAGAAGGGAAAAAGGGGGTCACAAAATGTCCTTGGCAGACAGGATTAAGGAGAATTCTGAGGCATTTCATACATACGTTAGGAACGAGAGGGTTGTCAGGGAAAAAATTGGACCTCTCAGGGACAAAGGAGGGGAATTATGCCTTGAACCCAAGGAAGTAGCTGAGATCCTAAATGAATACCTTGCATCAGTATTCACAAAGGAGAGGGACATGTTGACTGGTAGTGTCTCAGAGGGATGTGTTGACCCATTTGAAAAAATCTCAGTTACAAGGGAGGAAGTGTTAGGTTTTTTAGGAAACATTAAGACAGACAAATCCCCAGGGCCTGATGGCATCTATCCTAGACTGCTCAGGGAGACAAGAGATGAAATTGCTGGGCCTCTAACAGAAATCTTTATCTCTTCACTGGACACAGGTGAGGTCCCAGAGGATTGGAAGATAGCAAATGTGGTCCCGTTATTTAAGAAGGGTAGCAAGGTTAACCCGGGTAATTATAGGCCGGTGAGCTTGACGTCTGTGGTAGGGAACTTGTTGGAGAAGATTCTCAGAGATAGGATATATGCACGTTGAGAACGGAATAATCTCATTAACGATAGACAGCATGGCTTTGTATGAGGGATGCCTCACAAATTTGGTTGAGTTTTTTGAAGAGGTGACAAAAACGATTGACGAGGGAAGAGCCGTGGATGTCATCTGTATGGATTTTAGTAAAGCGTTTGACAAAGTCCCTCATGGCAGGTTGGTGCAAAAGGTTAAATCTCATGGGATAAAAGGTGAGCTAGCTAGATGGGTGGAGAACTAGCTTGGCTGTAGAAGACAGAGGATAGTAGTGGAGGGGTCTTTTTCCGGTTGGAGGTGTGTGACTAGTGGTGTTACGAACATAAGAAATAGGAACAGGAGTAGGCCACCTAGCCCCTCGAGCCTGCCCTGCCATTCAATAAGATCACAGCCGATCTGAAGTGGATCGTTTCCACTTACCTGCTTTCTCCCCATAACCCTTAATTCCCTTATTGATCAGAAATCCATCTACCCGTGACTTAAACATATTCAACAAGGTAGCCTCCACCACTTCAGTGGGCAGGGAATTTCAGAGATTCACTACTGCCTGAGAGAAGAAGTTCCTCCTCAACTCTGTTCTAAACTGAACCACCCCCCTTATTTTGAGGCTGTGCTCTCTAGTTCTGGTTTCCTTTCTAAGTGGAAAGAACCTCTCTACCTCCATCCTATCTAGCCCCTTCATTATCTTACCTGTCTCTATAAGATCACTCCTCAGCCTTCTAAACTCCAACGAGTACAGGCCCAATCTACTCATAAGCTAACCCCCTCATCTCTGGTATCAACCTGGTGAACCTTCTCTGTACTCCCTCCAAGGCCAATATATCCTTTTGCAAATAAGGGGACCAAAATTGCACACAGTACTCCAGTTGCGGCCTCACCAGTGCCCTGTACAGTTGCAGCAAGACCTCCCTGCTTTTATATTCTATCCCCCTCGCCATAAAGGCCAGCATTCCATTCGCCTTCTTGATCACCTGCTGCACCTGCAGACTAAGTTTTGCGATTCATGCACAAGGACCCCCAGGTCCTCTGCACAGTAGCATGTTGTAATTTTTCAACATTTAAATAATATTTCATTTTACTTTTATTTCTTCCAAAGTGGATAACCTCACATTTGCCAACGTTATACTCCATCTGCCAGATCCTCGCCCACTCACATAAGAACATAAGCAATAGGAGCAGGAGTAGGCCATCTAGCCTTTCGAGCCTGCCCCATCATTCAGTAAGATCATGGCTGATCTGAGGTGGATCAGTTCCACTTTCCCGCTTTCTCCCCATAAACCCTTAATTCCCTTGTCTGTCAGAAACCTATCTACCCATGACTTAAATATATTTAGCGAGGTAGCCTCCACCACTTCAATGGGCAGAGAATTCCAGAGATTCACCACCCTTTGAGTGAAGAAGTTCCTCCTCAACTCCGATCTAAACTGTGCTCCCCTTATCTTGAGGCTGTGCCCTCTAGTCCTGCTACTCTTTCTGAGCGGGAAGAATCTCTCTACCTCTACCCTATCCATCTCTTTCATTATCTTGTACTTCTCTATAAGATCCCCCCTCATCCTAAACTCAAACAAGTACAGACCCAGTCTATTTAGTCTCTCTTCGTAGTCCAACCCCCTCATCTCCGGTATCAGCGTAGTGAACCTCCTCTGCACTCCCTCCAAGGCCAAAATATTCTTGCGCAAGAGCGGCGACCAAAACTGCACACAGTACTCCAGCTGCGGCCTCATCAGTACCCTGTACAGTTGCAGCAAGACCCTCCCTGCTTTTATATTCTATCCCCCTTGCTATAAAGGCCAGCATACCATTTGCCGCCTTGATCACCTGCTGCACCTGCAGACTGGGTTTTTGCAACTCATGCACAAGGACCCCCAGGTCCCTCTGCACTGTAGCATGCTGCAGCTTTTTGCCCTTTAAGTAGTAATCCGTCCTACAATTATTTCTGCCAAAGTGGATAACCTCACACTATCCAAATCTCTCTGCAGACTTTCCGCGTCCTCCACGCAATTCGCTTTCCCACTCGTCTTTGTGTCATCAGCAAACTTTGTTACCCTACACTCAGTCCCTTCCTCCAGATTGTCTATGTATAT
Organism: Carcharhinus amblyrhynchos; assembly: GCF_965287045.1. NCBI lineage: Eukaryota > Metazoa > Chordata > Chondrichthyes > Carcharhiniformes > Carcharhinidae > Carcharhinus > Carcharhinus amblyrhynchos. The sequence continues at coordinate 140,500,510 of NC_137327.1, forward strand.
GGTAAACAGTTGAGGCCCCAGCACCGATCCCTGTGGCACGCCACTCGTCACCAACTGCCAACCAGAAAAGCACCCATTTATTCCAACTCTCTGCTTCCTGTTAGATAGCCAATCCTCAATCCACGCATACGCTTTACCCCCAACTCCATATACCCTAATCTTCTGCAGCAACCTTTTGTGAGGCACCTTATTGAACGCCTTCTTGAAATGTAAAAACACCACGTCCATCGGTTCCCCTCTGACGAATTTACTAGATTTTTATGAAAACGTGACTAGTGCGGTTGACAAACACGACTTCCCCATCATGAATCTATGCTGTGTCTGCTTGTTCGAACCATTCCTTTCCAGGGCTCTGTACCGGGACCTCTGCTATTTGTGATATACATAAATGATTTGGAAGATGATGTAGCTGGTGTGATCAGTAAGTTTGCGGATGACACAAAGATTGCTGGAGTTGCGGATAGTGATGAACATTGTCAGAGAATACAGCAGGATATAGATAGGCTGGAAAATTGAGCAGAGAAATGGCAGACGGAATTTAATTCAGATAAATGTGAAGTAATTCCATTTCGGTAGACCTAACGTAGAGGGGAGCTATACAATAAATGGCAGAACCATCAGGAGTAAAGACACACAGAGGCACCTAGGTGTGCAAGTCCACAGATCCTTAAAGGTGGCAGCACAGGTGGAGAGTGTGGTGAAGAAGGCATATGGCATGCTTGCCTTTATTGGACGGGGCATAGAGTATAAAAGTTGGCATATGATGTTGCAGCTGTATAGAACGTTGGTTAGGCCACATTTGGAATACTGCCATGAGAAGTGAACCAGTGAATAGCTGTCAGTTGTTTTGTTTGTGTTCGCTTGTTCTTTCCTCAGGGTGTTATCCTACCCGAGCAGAGTTAAGCTGCCTTATAAATTTCAAGCAGTGTTCGGCAGCTAACTATCTGATACCATCCACTGGTGCATTCTTCATGGCAATCTCTCTAACAACCATAATTCGCTTGCCAATCAGTCGGCACTCTCTTGCCATGCAATATAAATTTGATTTTTTCCTTCATCTTGGCATTCTTGCAAGTTGTTCCGATGAGTGCAAGACAAAAAGCTTCACAAAATGCCCCTATTTTCATCAATGCTCAGGTTCTGTCCCTCAAAACAATTACTCATTCTACCTATATCATATTCCACCACACGTCTGAAGATAAGAAATGGGAGCAAGGCATTTTGGGCCTTCAGGCCTGCTCCACCATAGAGTCAGAGGTTTACAGCATGGAAACAGGTTCTTCGGCCCAACTTGTCCATGCCGCTCTTTTTTCTTTAAACCATTAAGCTAGTCCTAATTGCCTGCGTTTGGTCCATATCCCTCTATACCCACCTTACCCGTGTAACTGTCTAAATGCTTTTTAAAAGACAAAATTGTATCTGTCTTTACTACTACCTCTGGCAGCTTGTTCCAGACACTCTCCACTCTCTATGGGAAAAAATTGCCCCCTGGACACTTTTGTATCTCTTCACTATCAACTTAAACCTATGCCTTCTAGTTTTAGACTCCCTTATCTTTGGGAAAAGATTTTGACTATCTAGCTTATCTGTACCCCTGTTTAGTTTATAGACTTCTATAAGATCACCCCTCCTACGCTCCAGAGGAAAATGTCCCAGGCTATCCAGCCTCTCCTTATAACTCAAACCATCAAGCCCTGATCGCATCCTAGTAAATCCCTTCTGCATGCTTTCTAGTTTAATAATATCCTTTCTATATATAATAGGGTGACCAGAATCGTACACAGTATCCCAAGTGTGGTTTTACACGTTTGTGTTGTACAACTTCAACAAGATGTCCCAACTCCTGTATTCAATGTTCTGATCAATGAAACCAAGCATGCTGAATGCCTTCTTCACCACTCTGTTCACCTGTGACTTCACCTTCAAGGGGCTATGAACCTGTACCCATAGAACATTACAGCGCAGTACAAACCCTTCGGCCCTCGATATTGCGCCGATTTGTGAAAACCAGTCTAAAGCCCATCTAACCTACACCATTCCAATATCATCATGTTTATCCATTAACCATTTAAATGCCCTATATCTCTTTGTTCTGTAATTCTCCCCCAACACCCTACCATTAACTGAATAAGTCCTGCCCTGGTTCAGTCTACCAAAATGCATCACCTCGCTTTTATCTAAATTAAACTCTATCTGCCATTCGTCAGCCCTTTGGCCCAATTGATCAAGATCCCGTTGCAATCCAAGATAACCTTCTTCACTATCCACTATGCGACCAATCTTGGTATATCATCTGCAAACTTACTAATTATACTCCCATATTCTCATCCAAATCATGAATATAAATGACAAATAACAGTGGACCCAGAACTGATTCCTGAGGTATACCATCGGTCACAGGCCTCCCTACAACCACCCTCTGGCTTCTATCATCATAGATCATAGATTATCTGAATGCACGAAGCATTCGGAATAAAGTGGATGAGCTGGTGGCGCAGATCAGCACCAATGGATACGATCTGGTGGCCATTACAGAGACGTGGCTGCAAGGTGACAGGGACTGGGAGCTGAATGTCCAGGGGTATCAAGTGTTTAGGAAGGATAGGCGGGAGGAAAAAGTGGGGGGGTGGGGGGGGCGTAGCTCTGCTGATTAAGGATAGCATCAGGGTGGTAGTAAGGGATGATACAGGAACCAAAGAGCAGAACGTGGAATCGTTGTGGGTGGAGATTAGGAACAGCAAAGGGAGGAAGACGCTGGTGGGTGTCGTCTATAGGCCCCCGAATAATGATCTGGAGGTGGGGCGGGCTGTTAACATAGAACATAGAACATTACAGCGCAGAACAGGCCCTTCGGCCCACGATGTTGCGCCGACCAGTTAAAAAACAATGACCCTCTAACCTAAACCAAACCCTTACCATCCATAAACCTATCCACGGATCTCTTAAACGCCCCCAAACTAGGCGCATTTACAACTGCAGCAGGCAGGGCATTCCAATCCCTCACCACCCTCTGGGTAAAGAACCTACCCCTGACATCCGTCCTATAACTACCACCCCTTAATTTAAAGCTATGCCCCCTCGTGCTAGCTTCCTCCATCCGAGGAAAAAGGCTATCACTGTCCACCCTATCTAAATCTCTAATCATCTTATATGTTTCAATAAGGTCCCCTCGTAGCTGCCTTCTTTCTAACGAAAACAACCTCAAATCCCTCAGTCTCTCCTCATAGGACCTCCCCTCCATAACCAGGCAACATCCTGGTAAACCTCCTCTGCACCCTCTCCAAAGCCTCCACATCCTTCCTATAATGTGGGGACCAGAACTGCACACAATACTCCAAGTGCGGCCGCACCAGAGTTTTGTACAGTTGCAACATGACGCTGCGGCTCCTAAATTCAATCCCCCTACCAATAAACGCCAATACACCGTATGCCTTCCTAACAACCTTATCTACTTGATTCCCAACTTTCAGGGTTCTATGTACACATACACCTAGATCCCTCTGTTCATCCACACTATTCAGAGTCCTACCGTTAGCCCTATACTCTACACATCTGTTATTCCTGCCAAAGTGAATTACCTCACACTTTTCCACATTAAACTCCATCCTCCACCTCTCGGCCCAGCTCTGCAACTTGTCCAAGTCTCCCGGTAGACTAAGACACCCTTCCTCACTATCTACCACACCTCTGACTTTGGTGTCATCAGCAAATTTACTAATCCACCCAACTATACCCTCATCCAGATCATTAATAAAAATTACAAACAGCAGTGGCCCCAAAACAGATCCCTGAGGCACACCACTTGTAATTGAACTCCATGAAGAATACTTACCATCAACCACCACCCTCTGTCTCCTATCCGCCAGCCAATTCCTAATCCAATTTCCTAGATCACCCTCAATCCCATACATCTGCAATTTCTGCAGAAGCCTTCCATGGTGAACCTTATCAAACGCCTTACTAAAGTCCATATGTACCACGTCAACTGCCTTATCCCCATCCACCTCTTTGTTCGCTCACTTTCTCAAAAAACTCAATAAGGTTAGTAAGGCACGACCTACCCTCCACAAAACCATGCTGACTATCTCTAATCAATTCATTACTCTCCAAATAACCATAAATCCTATCCCTAATAATTTTTTCTAATACCTTGCCCACAACAGAAGTAAGACTCACCGGTCTATAATTCCCGGGGAAGTCTCTGTTCCCCTTCTTAAACAATGGGACAACATTCGCTGACCTCCAATCTTCTGGCACTATACTGGTGACCAACGACGACCTGAAGATCAGAGCCAGAGGCTCTGCAATCGCCTCCCTTGCCTCCCAGAGAATCCTAGGGTAAATCCCGTCCGGCCCAGGGGACTTATCTATTTTCGAACCCTCAAGAATAACTAGCACATCCTCCTTATCAACTGCAATACTGTCTAGTTTACAACCCTGTAACCCAGTGTTCTCCACAGCTACATTTATGTCCCCCTGCGTGAACACCGAAGAGAAATATTGGTTCAATGCCTCTCCAATCTCTTCCGGTTCCACACATAACTTCCCACTGCTGTCTGTAACTGGCCCTAATCTTGCCCTAACCAACCTTTTGTTCTTAACATATCTGTAGAACGCCTTAGGATTCTGCTTAATCCTATCAGCCAAAGTCTTCTCATGTCCTCTTTTAGCCCTTCTTAACTCACTCTTCAACTCCCTCCTAGCCAATCTAAAGCTTTCTAGTGCACTACCTGAGCCCTCAAGTCTCATCCGGACATAAGCCTCCTTTTTCTTATTAACCAGCGAATCAACTTTCCTAGTGCACCACGGTTCCCTAGCTCGACCAATTCCTCCTTGCCTGACAGGGACATACCTATCAAGGACTCGCAGTAGCTGATCCTTGAAAAAACTCCACATTTCGGACGTTCCGAGACCCTGTAGTCTCCTAGTCCAACCTATGCTTCCTAATTCTCTCCTAATAGCCTCATAATTACCCTTCCCCCAGCTAAAACTACTGACCCGAGGTTCATGCCTATCCCTTTCCATCACTAAGGTGAACGTAACTGAATTGTGGTCACTATCACCAAAATGCACCCCAACTTCCAAGTCTAGCACCTGGTCTGGCTCATTTCCCAGCACCAAATCCAATATAGCCTCACCTCTAGTTGGCCTATCTACATACTGAGTCAAAAAACCTTCCTGCATGCTTTGTACAAAAACTGACCCCTCTAATGAGCTAGAGCTATAGCTATTCCAATCAATATTAGTAAAGTTAAAGTCCCCCATAACAATTACCCTATTACTTTCACTCCTATCCCGGATCGTTTCCGCAATCCTTTCCTCAACCTCTCTAGAACTTTTAGGAGGTCTATAAAAGACTCCCAACAGGGTGACCTCTCCTCTCCTATTTCTAACCTCAGCCCATACTACCTCAACAGACAAGTCCTCATCAAACTTCCTCTCTGACACTGTGGTACAATCCTTGACCAATAATGCTACCCCTCCCCCCCTTCTACCTCCTTCTCTACTCCTACTGAAGCATTTGAACCCCGGAACCTGCGACAACCATTCCTGACCCTGCTCTATCCATGTCTCTGAAATGGCCACAACATCAAAGTCCCAGGTACTGATCCACGCTGCAAGTTCATCCACTTTATTGCGAATACTCCTCACATTAAAGTATACGCATTTCAAACCCTGCTCCGCTTCACCCCCACGATGCCGTGCATTGCAGTCCCCATCTATGCCCCCCTCACTTTCACCCCCACTACTCAGGATCCCACCCCCCCCTCTGAATCAGTTTAAACCCCCCTGCATAGGCTTAGCAAATTTTCCCCGCAAGATATTGGTTCCCCTCTGATTCAGGTGTAGACCATCACTCCTGTAGAGGTCCCACCTTCCCCAGAATGAGCCCCAATTGCTCAAGAACCTGAACCCCTCCCTCCTGCACCATCCCCTCAGCCACGAGTTCAAACTTTCCCTCTCTCTGTTAACGCGCAAATAAGTGCGGTGTGCAGGAATGGAATGGCCGTAATTATGGGAGATTTCAATCTACATATTGATTGGTCGACCCATGTTGGACGCGGTGGGCTCGAGGAGGAGTTCTTGGAATGCTGCCGAGATAGTTTCCTTGAACAGTGTGTGTTGGAGTCGACGAGGGAGCGAGCTATCTTGGATCTGGTGTTATGTAATGAGGTGGGTAGAATTAGGGACCTTGCGGTGAAGGATCCTCTTGGGGAGAGTGATCATTGTATGGTGGAGTTTCTGGTGCAGATGGAGGAGGAGAAAGTGGGTTCCCGGACACGCGTCCTTTGTTTGAACAGAGGGGAGTACAGTAGGATGAGAGAAGAATTGGCGAATGTTGACTGGGGGAGCGCATTAGAAGGTAGGTCTGCTGAGGAGCAGTGGAGGACCTTTAAGGAGATCTTTCTTGGTGCTCAGCAGAAATTTATTCCGATGGTTAAAAAGGACCGTAGGTGGAGAGGTAATAAGCCGTGGATAACGAAGGAGGTGAAGGAAAGTGTTAAATTAAAAGCGGAGGCGTTTAGAGTAGCTAAGAGTAGTGGGCGAGAAGAGGATTGGGAGAGGTTTAAATGTCAACAAAGATTGACGAAGAAGTTGATAAAGAAGGGTAGGAGAAACTATGAAGCTGGGCTAGCGCTTAATATAAAAAAGGATAGCAAGAGTTTTTATAAATATATAAAAAGGAAGAGGCTGGCTAGGGTGAACGTTGGACTCTTAGAGGCTGAGAGGGGGGACTTAGTGGTAGGGGATGGGGAAATGGCTGAGGTCTTGAATAACTTTTTTGTTTCGGTCTTCACGGAGGAGGATGTGAATAATTTGCCGGGTGTTAGCGATGGAAAGGTGGTAGGACTGGAGGGTCTCAATGACATTATTGTTACTAGAGAGGCGGTGCTCGACAGACTGGAGGGACTGATTGTGGACAAGTCCCCAGGACCGGATGGAATGCATCCAAGGGTTCTGAAAGAAATGGCGGAGGTGATAGTGGATGCCTTGGTGGTTATTTTCCAAACGTCACTGGATTCCGGGGAAGTGCCAGAAGATTGGAAAGCGGCTAACGTTACGCCGTTGTTTAAGAAGGGTGCCAGGCAAAAGGCAGGGAATTATAGGCCGGTTAGTTTAACATCTGTTGTAGGTAAAATGTTAGAATCCGTGATCAAGGAGAAAATAGCGAGGCATCTTGAGGAGAGTTGTTTGATAGAGCAGACGCAGCACGGTTTCGTTAAGGGGAAGTCGTGTCTGACAAATTTATTGGAGTTCTATGAGGATGTGTCTAGGGTGGTGGATAGAGGAGAGCCGGTGGATGTGGTCTTTCTTGATTTTTCAGAAGGTGTTTGATAAGGTGCCTCACAAGAGGTTATTACAGAAGGTCAGGGGGCATGGAGTTGGGGGTAGGGTGTTAGCATGGATAGAGGATTGGCTGTCAAATAGGAGGCAGAGAGTGGGGGTCAATGGGTGCTATTTGGATTGGCGGTTGGTGACTAGTGGAGTGCCCCAGGGGTCGGTGCTGGGGCCTCAGCTATTTACCATTTATATAGATGATCTGGAGGAGGGAACCGAGTGTATGGTGTCGAAATTTGCTGATGACACCAAGATTGGTGGAACGACAAATTGTGCGGAGGGTGTGGAGAGTCTGCAGAAGGATCTAGATAGGCTGGGCGAATGGGCCAGGAACTGGCAAATGGAATTTAATGTTTGCAAATGTGAAGTTGTCCACTTTGGTAGGAATAATGGTAGGAAGGACTATTACTTTCATGGCGAAAAACTGCAGCATGCGATGGTGCAGAGGGACCTCGGGGTCCTTGTGCATGAGTTGCAAAAACCCAGCCTGCAGGTGCAGCAGGTGGTCAGGAAGGCGAATGGGATGCTGGCCTTCATAGCGAGGGGGATTGAATATAAAAGTAGGGAGGTCTTGTTGCAGCTGTATAGGGCACTGGTGAGGCCGCAGCTGGAGTACTGTGTGCAGTTTTGGTCACCGCACTTACGCAAGGATATTTTGGCCTTGGAGGGAGTGCAGAGGAGGTTTACTAGGCTGATACCGGAGTTGAGGGGGTTGAACTATGAGGAGAGGCTGAATAAACTAGGCTTGTACTCGTTCAAGTTTCGAAGAATGAGGGGAGATCTCATTGAGACGTAAAAGATGATGAATGGGTTGGATAGGATACAGGTGGAGAGGCTCTTCCCACTCAGGACAGTAGGACTAGGGGGCACAGCCTCAAGATAAAGGGGGGGGTGGTTTAGAACGGAGTTGAGGAAGAACTTCTTCACTCAAAGGGCGGTGAATCTCTGGAATTCTCTGCCCGTTGAAGTGGTGGAGGCTGCCTCGCTAAATATATTTAAGACGCGGGTTGATGGGTTTTTGATAAGAGAGGGCATTAAGGGTTATAGGGAGAGGGCGGGAATGTGGAACTGAGACACGACAGATCAGCCATGATCTTATTGAATGGCGGGGCAGGCTCGCGGGGCTAGATGGCCTACTCCTCCTATTTCTTATGTTCTTATGTTCTTTTTAAAAGACAAAATTGTACCTGCCTGTACTACTACCCCCGGCAGCTTGTTCCGGGCACTCACCCCCTCTGTGTGAAAAATTGCCCTTCTGGACACTTTTATATCTCTCCCCACTCCTTAAATTTATGCTCTCTAGTTTTAGACTTCCCTATCTTGGGAAAAGATGTTGACTATGTACCTGATCGATGCTCCTCATTATTTTATAGACCTCTATAAGATCACACCTAAGCCTCCTCTGCTCCAGGGAAAAAAGTCCCTGTCTATCCAGCCTCTCCTTATAACTCATCTACTTTGTTCGCTACACTCCTGGCGTTAAAATAGACACACCTCAGACCCTCGGTCTGGGCACTTCCCTTCTCCATTACCCGTCTAACCTCCCTCTCATACTGTCTACAGTCCTTCTCTACCTGGGAGCTAACCTCCTCGCTCTCAGTCTCCTCTTCTCTATTCCCTCTATGCCCCCTAGTAACAGCTACATCCACCTGAGGAAATAGTCTCTGCATGTCCACAGTATTTATCCCCCTCATCATCTTATAAACCTCTATTAAGTCACCTCTCATCCTCCTCCGCTCCAAAGAGAAAAGCCCCAGCTCCCTCAACCTTTCCTCGTAAGACCTACCCTCCAAACCAGGCAGCATCCTGGTAAATCTCCTCTGCACTCTCTCCAATGTTTCCACATCCTTCTTATTGTGAGGTGATAAGAACTGAACACAATATTCCAAATGTGGTCTCACCAAGGTCCTGTATAGTTGCAGCATAACCCCACAGCTCTTAAACTCTAACCCCTGTTAATAAACACTAACACACTATAGGCCTTCTTCACGGCTGTATCCACTTGAGTGGCAACCTTCAGAGATCTGTGGATATGAACCCCAAGATCTCTCTGCTCCTCCACATTCCTCAGAACCCTGCCATTGACCCTGTAATCCGCATTCAAGTTTGTCCTACCAAAATGGATCACCTCGCACTTATCAGGGTTAAACTCCATCTGCCACTTTTCTGCCCAGCTCTGTATCCTATCAATGTCTCTTTGCAGCCTGCAAGAGCCCTCCACCTCATCCACTACTCCACCAATATTGGTGTCATCACAAATTTACTGACCCACTCTTCAGCCCCCTCTTCCAAGTTATTGATAAAAATCACAAATAGCAGAGGACCCAGCACTGACCCCTGTGATACACCGCTGGTAACTGGCCTCCAGTCTGAAAATTTTCCTTCCACCACCACCCTCTGTCTTCTACGAGACAGCCGGTTACTTATCCAATCGGCCAAATTTCCTTCTATCTCACACCTCCTTACTTTCTTCATGAGCCTACCGTGGAGAACCTTATCAAATGCCTTACTAAAATCCAATAAAGTTTGTTGTGTTAAAAATATATTGAAATCTTGTGGTCGTGTTTTGTTGGTTAAAGTTAGATATTCTGATTTCTTTTAAATGTTAACAGTCCCTAATAGGATTGCAATGATATAAATACAATGGTGACAAGAGTAGTACAGAGGCTGGGAATTCTGCACAAGTACCTCACTGCTGACTCTCCACTTGCCTTTATGAGTGCAGTTCTAACATTACAGCATGAGGGGAGTGCAATAAACTCTCACAAAGAGCCGGCACAAGTGCAATGTACCCAATGGCCTCTGTGTGCTGCTTGATCCTCAGATTTTGAAAGAGTACTGACACTTATGCTCTGTTTGAACCACTCCCCTGCTCAGTGCAACTTATCTCTGTTATTTTCAAACTCCCTCTCTGCGTGGAATTCAGTGTAAAGAGGTTACTTACTGTTTTTCCCAGGTACATATTTTCTGTGATGGGCAATGGACTAGCCAGCCAGCTCAATAATCCAGATGTAAAAGTGGATATCACCAAACCCGATATGATGATTCGTCGACAGATAATGGTACTACGGACAATGACTAATAAAGTGAAGAACGCTTATGATGGAAATGATGTGACCTTCCATGATACAAGTGAGTCACTTTTCTTCCCAGTAAAAGTAGCCCTTTTCCTTATTGTGCATTATTTTATGGTTAAATATTAAGGAACAGCTTGTTTGTGAGGATGATGTGTTGCAGTAATAGTGGGCGAATTATTAGCCTATCGAGCCTGCATACATTGCATCCTCCTTGTTTGATGTGAAAGATGAGTGTTGTTTCAGGTGTTGAGGCATGCTGCTGTACAAGGCCTGCAATTATTCTGCTCAACATTCAGGCTTGACTGATGCGTGGCACAAATGTCTGTTTATCACTTCAGTGTCAAGTAGTGACTATTGCTAAGGATATGGCTGATGGTAAATGCTGAGTTGTTTCAAATCCCAGAAGGGGAACTTGAAAAAACTGCCTTCAACTGTATACTACAATTTGATATACTGTGAAGACAAGTTTGAGATCCAGAGAATGATGTCCCAGGTGCTTTGTGATGATTTTAAGATAAAATGATTGTTTATTAGGCAATAAAATAAATAACAACAAACTAGAAGTACATTTAACTAAGACAATACTTATGCACAATGTCACTAATTTTAAAATAAAAGCAAATTACTGCGGATGCTGGAATCTGAACATAGAACACTACAGCACAAACAGGCCCTTCGGCCCACGAGTTGCGCCGATCACATCAACTCCTATCTATAACCCCCAATCCCATAAAACCCCATATACTCATCCAGAAGTCTTTTAAAAGACCCCAGCGAGTTCGCCTCCACCACCACTGACGGCAGCCGATTCCATTCACTCACCACCCTCTGAGTGAAAAACTTACCCCTAACATCACTTCTGTACTTTCCTCCCCGCACCTTAAACCTGTGTCCTCTCGTAGCGACCATTTCAACCCGGGGGAATAGCCTCTGAGAATCCACCCTATCTATTCCTCTCAACATTTTATAAACTTCTATCAGGTCGCCCCTCAACCTTCGTCTCTCCAGGGAAAAGAGACCCAGTTCCCTCAACCTAACTTCATAAGGCATGCCTCCCAGTCCAGGCAACATCCTTGTAAATCTCCTCTGTACCCTTTCAATAGCTTCTACGTCTTTCCTATAGTGAGGCGACCAGAACTGCACACAGTACTCCAAATGAGGCCTGACAAGGGTCTTATAAAGTTGCAGCATTACCTCCCGACTCCTAAACTCAATCCCTCGATTTATGAAGGCCAGTACACCATACGCCTTCTTGACCACATCTTCCACCTGCGAGGCCGATTTAAGAGTTCTGTGGACCCGGACCCCAAGATCCTTCTGCTCCTCTGAAACCAAAAGAGAAAATGCTGTAAAATCTCAGCAGGTCTGGCAGCATCTGTAAGGAGAGAAAAGAGCTGAAGTTTTGAGTCTGGATCATCCTTCGTCGAAATGACTAATTTGACACAGTTCCAAACAATTTTACTTCCTTTCCTTGAGAGCTAACTACCCCCAAGAATTCAACATTTTATAGATTTTTAAAATTATTTTAAAAATCCAGGAAGTTACCACATCAGGCAGTTCCATCTCTTTGAGATTGCTTTACAACAAGCAGCTGGCTGTTCAAGACCAGTTTTCTTCACAGATGCTGCTTACTGGGAGTTAAACAGCAATTACTGCTGCTGGCCCAGCAATAATAAACAGCATCTTTGCAACAGTTTACTGATCTCTTTATATCCAATTTTCCATTTGATCTTCCCTTATCAGAGCTAACATCTTCAGAAGTCAAACTTCCTTGAGTCTAGCTTTCTGGTGTAAATGCAGAGAACACCAGGTTTAAGTCCAACAGGTTTATTTGATAGTAAACTCACAAGCTTTCGAGGTTAAACTCTTCGTCAGGTGAATGGAGAGTTCTGACAAAGAGTTAACCTCGAAAGCTTGTGAGTTTACTATCAAATAAACCTGTTGGACTTAAACCTGGTGTTGTCAGACTTCATACTGTGTTTACCCCAGTCCAACGCCAGCATCTCCACATCGTAAATGCAGGGTACATTCACTTTTTGACCCTCTTTTCACACCTTGTCTCTTTATTTGAATCTTTAACACCTTATTAAAGTCCCTTCATGTTTGTTTTCATTGTTACCAGTTTGCCTTAGGCAAGCATCTGTTTGCAATGTTGCCAAGCTCGTGAACATATCAAATACACTAGTGTCATTAGAATAGCCAATCTATCCCTGCATTAAGCAATTTACATTTCCCACAGCTTTTAAAATATATAACCAGCAAACAATATTCCAATTTCTTGGATTTCCCTGATATTTTCATGTTACCACTATTTTCCTGATATTATCTTGAACAAGAGCGAACCTAACTATCTACCCTTCACATTCAATGGCATTACCATCGCTGAATTCCTCCACCATCAACATATTGGGGTTTTCATTGACCAGAAATTGAACTGGACCAGCCATTTGGCAAGGTGTGCAAGACATCACAGGCTATAAGATGAAGGTGGGTAAAATTGCCAGTTCCAATGCACCCCTCCCCTGATGAGCTCAATGCATTCATTGCCCGCTTTTGAGGAAGAGGTCATCGAGAGCACACCCTCCATCCCGGAAGCCTCGACAAACCTGTATCCGAGGTCACCATTGCAGATGTCAGAGCAGCCTTTTCAAAAATCAAGCCACGGAAAGCAACTGGTCCAGATGGGGTACCCAGACAAGCACTCAGGTCTTGCATGAACTAGCTAGTGGGGATATTCGCAGACATCTTCAACCTCTGTTTACACCAATCTGAGGTCCCTACCTATTTCAAGAAGACAACCATCATCCCAGTACCAAAGAAAAGCCAGGCAGCGTGCCTTAATGACTATTGGCCAGAGGCTCTGACATCCATCGTTGTGAAATGCTTCAAAGGTTAGTCATGGCACAACTCAATTCCTGCCTCCCAGATTGGCAGATCCACTACAGTTCGCCTATTGCTGCAACAGATCCACAGCAGATGCTATTTTCCTGGCCCTTCACTCAACCTTAGAATACCTAGATAACAAAGACACCTATTCATAGACTACAGCTCAGCCTTTAACACTATTATTCCACGAGACTCATCTCCAAACTTCGTGGCCTGGGACTCGGCTCTCCCCTCTGCGACTGGATTCTAGACTTCCTAAACCACAGACGGCAATCAGGATTAGGATGGGCAACAACACCTCCTCCACAATCATCCTCAACACCGGTGCTCCACAAGGCTGTGTCCTGAGCCCCCTACTGTACTCTTTATACACCTATGATTGTGTGGCCAAATTCCCCTCCAGCTTGATTTCCAAAGTTGCTGATGACACCACCGTTGTGGGTCTGATCCCAAACAATGATGAGGCATGGTACAGGAATGGGATAGAGAATCTGGTTAACTGACCCGATGACAATAATAAAGAACAACACAGCACGGGAAACAGGCCCTTCGGCCCAATCTCTCCCTCAATGTCAACAAAATGAAGGAGATAGTCATCAACTCCATTTATATAAATGACTATGTGGGGGGTGGGATTAGTAATTTTGCAGATGACATAAAGATTAGCCAAGTAGTTAACAGTGAGGCTTGAATGTCCTGGGCTACACGAAGGTATAGATGGAATGGTCAAATGAGCAGATAATTAGCAAATAAAATGTAACCCTGTAAAGTGTGAGGAGACACACTTTGGAAGGAGTAATTTGACAAAGTGTTCAATGAATGGTAGGACATTAGGAAGTTCTGTGGAACAAAGTGACCTTGGCATTTGTCTACAGATCTCTGAAAGTAGAAGGGCATATTCGTAGGCTGGTGTAAAAGGCATATGGAATTTTATCAGTCAAGCAATTGCAAAAGCAGGGAAGTCACGTTGGAGTTGTATAGAACTTTGGTGAGGCCACAGCTGGAGTACTGTGTGCAATTCTGGTCGCCACATTATTGGAAGGATGTGATTGCACTGGAAGGGGTGCAGAGGAGTTTCACCAGGATGCTGCCTGGGATGGAACATTTAAGTTATGAACATAGGTTGTGTAGGCTTGGGTTGTTTTTGTTGGAGCAGAGAAGACTTGGTTGGGGTGGGGGAGTTGGCGGCGGCGACGACGACCTGATCAACGTCCACAAGATTATGAGAAACGAGGACAGAGCAGCTTAGTTGAAGGGTCAGTCACATAAGGATATAGGTTCAAGGTGAAGGGCAAGAGGTTAAGGGGGAATGTGAAGACATTTCTTTTACCCAGAGGTGGTGACAATCTGCAATGCGCTGTGGGAGGTTGCTTCACAGCCTTTAAAAAGTACCTGGATGAGCACTTGGCACATTCGTAACATTCAGGGCTCTGGGCCAAGTGCTGGCAGTTGGGATTAGGTGGGAATTTAAGCGTTTCTAATGTGTCGGAACAGACTCGATGGGCCAAAGTGCCTCTTCTGCTCTGTATAATTCTGTGATTCATTGGGTAATAAGCCATCAGATGAAGTCAAATGAGCATAAAAGATACCTGTGGCTAAATCATTTACATTGAAATTGATTTGACACTTTTGACATAAACTAATGGTGCTCTGAAGCAATATGTGGAAACTTTAGAAAGATATTCACACCAAATACAATGCATAAGAAGTTAAGTCTTCACACTGAGGGACTCGCTTATCTGAGCCCTAACGCATAAGAACTAGGAGCAGGAATAGGCCATCTGGCCCCTCAAGCCTGCTCTGCCATTCAACAAGATCATGGCTGATCTTTGCATGGACTCAGCTTCATTTACTCGCCCGCTCATCATAACCCTTAATTCCCTTACTGTTCAAAAATTTATCTATCCTTACCTTAAAAACATTGAAGAGGTAGCCTCAACTGCTTCACTGGGCTGGGAATTCCACAGATTCATAGCCCTTTGTGGGAAGAAGTTCCTCCTCAACTCAGTCCTAAATCTGCTTCCCCTTATTTTAAGGCCATGCCCCCTAGTTCTAGTTTCACCTGCCAGTGGAAACAACTTCCCTGCTTCTATCTTATCTATTCCATCATAATCTTATATGTTTCTATAAGTTCTCCCGTCATTCTTTGGAATTCCCATGAGTGTAGCCCCAGGCTACTCAGTCTCTCCTTATCAGCCAATCCTCTCAACTCTGGAATCAACGTAGTGAATCTCCTCTGCACCCCCTCCAGTGTCAGTATATCCTTTCTCAAGTAAGGAGACCAAAACTGTACACACTACTCCAGGTGTGGCCTCAACACCAGCTTATACTGCTGCAAAATGATCTTGCTGTTTTTAAACTCCATCCCTGTAGCGATGAAGGACAAAATTCCATTTGCCTTCTTAATTACCTGCTGCCCCTGCAAACCAACTCCTTGTGATTCTTGCGCAAGGACACACCACATGCTACAGTTTTTTTACCATTTAAATAATAGCTCATTTTGCTGTTAATCCTATCAAAATGGATGATCTCACATTTACCAACTTTGTACTCCATCTGCCAGACCCTTGCTCACTCACTTAGATTATCTAATATCTCTTTGCAGACTTTCAGCATTCTCTGTACGCTTTGCTCTTCCACCCATCTTGGCGTCATCTGCGAATTTTGATACACTACAATTGGTCCCCAACTTCAAATCATCTACGTAAATCGTAAACAATTGCGGTCCCAGCACTGATCCTGAGGCACACCACTAGTCACTGTTCGCCGACCAGAAAACACCCATTTACCCCCAGCCTTTGCTTTCTCTTAATTAACCAATCCTCTATCCATGCTAATATATTACCTGTAACACAGTGTAGCAGTCTTTGGTGCGGCACCTTGACAAATGCCTTCTGGAAATCCAGATACACCACAGGTTTCCCATTGTCTACTGCGCGTGTAATGTTCTCAAAGAATTGCAGCAAATTAGTCAAACATGACCTGCCCTTCATGAACCCATGCTACGTCTTACCAATGGGACAATTTATACATTGGTTCAGGAGTGTTTCAGGATAATGCCCTCAACCCAATCAACTTCAGCTGCTTCCCTCCACCATAAGTGGTATATATGGACTTTAGTAAGGCGTTTGATAAGGTTCACCATGGAAGGCTTCTGCAGAAATTGCAGATGTATGGGATTGAGGGTGATCTAGGAAATTGGATTAGGAATTGGCTGGCGGATAGGAGACAGAGGGTGGTGGTTGATGTTAAGTATTCGTCATGGAGTTCAGTTACGAGTGGTGTGCCTCAGGGATCTGTTTTGGGGCCACTGCTGTTTGTAATTTTTATAAATGATCTGGATGAGGGTATAGTTGGGTGGATTAGTAAATTTGCTGATGACACCAAAGTCGGAGGTGTGGTAGATAGTGAGGAAGGATGTCTTAGCCTACAGGGAGACTTGGACAAGTTGCAGAGCTGGGCCGAGAGGTGGAGGATGGAGTTTAATGCGGAAAAGTGTGAGGTAATTCACTTTGGCAGGAATAACAGATGTGTCGAGTATAGGGTTAACGGTAGGACTCTGAATAGTGTGGATGAACAGAGGGATCTAGGTGTATGTGTACATAGATCCCTGAAAGTTGGGAATCAAGTAGATAAGGTTGTTAGGAAGGCATACGGTGTATTGGCGTTTATTGGTAGGGGGATTGAATTTAGGAGCCGCAGCGTCATGTTGCAACCGTACACAACTCTGGTGCGGCCGCACTTGGAGTATTGTGTGCAGTTCTGGTCCCCACGTTATAGGAAGGATGTGGAGGCTTTGGAGAGGGTGCAGAGGAGGTTTACCAGGATGTTGCCTGGTATGGAGGGGAGGTCCTATGAGGAGAGACTGAGGGATTTGAGGTTGTTCTCATTAGAAAGAAGGTGGCTACGAGGGGACCTTATTGAAACATATAAGATGATTAGAGGTTTAGATAGGGTGGACTGTGATAGCCTTTTTCCTCGGATGGAGAAAGCTAGCACGAGGGGGCATAGCTTTAAATTAAGGGGTGGTAGTTATAGGACGGATGTCAGGGGTAGGTTCTTTACCCAGAGGGTGGTGAGGGATTGGAATGCCCTGCCTGCTGCAGTTGTAAATGCGCCTAGTTTGGGGGCGTTTAAGAGATCCGTGGATAGGTTTATGGATGGAAAGGGATTGGTTTAGGTTAGAGGGTCATTGTTTTTTTACTGGTCGGCGCAACATCGTGGGCCGAAGGGCCTGTTCTGCGCTGTAATGTTCTATGTTCTATAAGGTCGGAGATGGGGGATGTTTGCTGTTGATGGCAGTGTTCAGTGCCAATTGTGACTCCTTAGAAACTAATGTAGACTGTACCCAAATTTAGCAAGACCTGGACAATGTTCAGTCTTGGGCTGATAAGTGGTTATTATACCATTCTCAAGCGTCAGGCAATGACACTCTCCAACATGAAAAAATCTAACTGTTTGACTTTGTGAAGGCGATTATAGTGTGTATATATAAGTGTGTGTATGTAGTACATAACTAATTTAGTTAAACTGAAGACAGGTTGGGCTGCAAGATTTAAAGTATCAAAGGGGTGAGAGGCAGATGGTTGAAGTGGAAATGACCAAAGTTAGTTGTGCTGCAAATAAACACAACATGGATAGAAATTTATAATTGGGGATAATTGAGGATTTGGATTTTTAATTGTTGAGTATCAAAACGGGAGGTAAGAGGAATTTACAACATAACAAAAGTCATAATAAATAAGACAAAGCTATTCAATTTTAAAAGTAATATCCATAAAAAGAACGTTTTTATATTCTGGAGATGGTAAATTTCAAAGAGAGATAAGCATAATTGGGAAAGGATTAAAGAGGAAAGAATATATTTAAAGAGAGATTAGATGCTTTGCTAAAGGAGTGGCATATAAAATCCTGAAGTCCGCTACGCTGGGGTGCAACGATGAAAAGAAGCAAAGTGAGCAGTCTTCAGAAGAGCCACCCAGAAGAAAAATGCTCATTGTTTTCAAAAGCAGGGATTTATTCCAAATCTCTTGGAATCCTCCGCAAGGGAATGAGAAAGAGAGAAGCCCTGTGACTATCTTCTCCATAGCAACAGTGGGTGCTTAAACATAGAACACTACAGCACAAACAGGCCCTTCGGCCCACGAGTTGCGCCGATCACATCACCACCTATCTATAAACCCCCAATCCCACAAAACCCCATATACTCATCCAGAAGTCTTTTAAAAGACCCCCAGCGAGTTCGCCTCCACCACCACTGACGGCAGCCGATTCCACTCACTCACCATCCTCTGAGTGAAAAACTTACCCCTAACATCACTTCTGTACTTTCCTCCCCGCACCTTAAATCTGTGTCCTCTCGTAGCGACCATTTCAACCCGGGGAAATAGCCTCTGAGAATCCACCCTATCCATTCCTCTCAACATTTTATAAACCTCTATCAGGTCGCCTCTCAACCTTCGTCTCTCCAGGGAAAAGAGACCCAGCTCCCTCAACCTAACTTCATAAGGCATGCCTCCCAATCCAGGCAACAACCTTGTAAATCTCCTCTGTACCCTTTCAATAGCTTCTACGTCTTTCCTATAGTGAGGCGACCAGAACTGCGCACAGTACTCCAAATGAGGCCTGACAAGGGTCTTATAAAGTTGCAGCATTACCTCCCGACTCCTAAACTCAATCCCTCGATTAATGAAGGCCAGTACACCATACGCCTTCTTGACTACATCCTCCACCTGCGAGGCTGACTTAAGAGTCCTATGGACCCGAACCCCAAGATCCTTCTGCTCCTTCTGCTTTGTGGTAAATTTACTGGAATTTTTATAGATAAAATATCTATATGGACTGCTACCTAAAAGAGGTATTTGTGAGTCAAGCCAAGTAAAAATGAGTTGGGGAAATGTTTGCATGGCTAATTTTAACTGTGTAAATGTAATCTAGTATGTTAAAATTTATTTAAACCTCCAAAAATGTTATTGGAATTTTTGAGTCCTGGCTGCAGGACATGCATCTTCTCATAATAAAATAAAAATTAAAAATTTGTAATTTTGTAAAAATATTTTGTAAATTTGTAATTTGAAAGATTATGAGGGGCATGGACAGAGTGGATAGTTTTTCCTAGGGCAGAAGAATCAATTACTGGGGGCATAAGTTTAAGGTGCAAGGGGCAAGGTTTAAAGGAGATGTATGAGGCAGGTTTTTTGTATAGAGGGTGGTGAGGACCTGGAACTCGCTGCCAGGGGAGGTAGTGGAAGCAGATATGACAATGAGTTTTAAGGGATGTCTTGACAAATACATGAATAGAAGAATATGGTCTCCAGAAGAGTAGGGTGTTTTAGTTCAGTTGGGCAGTGTGGTCGGTGCAGGTTTGGTGGGCCATAGGACCTGTTCCTGTACTGTAATTTTCTTTGTTCCTTCTAAAACACTTGTGATTTCTTGCCAAGATTCCCTTGGGGATTTGGTTGGCACATCATAACACTTTGACATTGAATGGCATTGCCACCACTGAATCCCCAGCTATGTTATGATGAATAATTCATCTCCCGACATCCCAGAACATGTTCACCATATTCAAGACTCAAGTCAGGAATGAATGGAATACTCTCCACTTGTCTGGAGGAGTATAGTTCTAGCAACATCTCCGCTTTTTCATTGTTCTGGTATATATCAGATAACTTTTTGTTTTTTTTTAAACATGATCACTTTTATGTATGTGTGGAGGAGAGTCAGAAAATAAACATTAACTGTCCTGTTTTCCTTTAGGTGATGAAAGCAGTGGTGAAGAAAGTGGAAGTGGCTGTTCTGGGTTGGATTGTCAATCAGAGTTCGAGTTCACTAGCACTGATGCGCCTGTGCTTTTTGGCCCCATAGAACCGAAGAAAATTGCACCCAATGAATCTGCTCGCTGCAACAGCCCATCTCAACTAATTCTACTTATTAGTTGTTTAATAATAGTCTTAGAGCAACAGTTAAGATAATCACACAAGTTGCTGAAAAGAGTCTTTGCACATGACTTTTTTAAACAAACTACTCTCATTTTTACTATTTGTGACTTTGACTTTCATTTTAAACTTTCTTTTAAGGTCTCAACAATGATATAAGGTTGCTGCTTGAATTGTTTTCATGTTGCCAGTGGCACCATTGTATCAGTCATTGTGTTTAATGACATAATCCACCCATGTGATCACAGGACTGTCCCACTTTAACATATGGGCCCCAAAGCAAATGCAGACCTGTAAATTAGTGAATCTATAATGCATTTTTAATTTGATTCTCATTTTACTATGTTAAAGAACCAGGACCTTGTGCAAGAAAATACATCAGTGGAATTCCATGTACCCACTTCTCCAGAGGCAGGGGGAGCATTCATTTGGCCAGGAGAGCATTTCATCACCTCCCCTTGATTAAGTCGGTGGGCAGTTAATATTCACTGAAGGGCTTCACCCTGTTACTGCTGACACTTAACCAGCAGTGGGGTGGGATTCCTCTACACAGGGTGATCAACAAGCATGCTTTGTCAAGTTTCCTTGTGGGTTTCTATAGTGAGTCTCTCATTCAAAATCACGCAATGTCCTTTCTTTTGACTTGCCTTGTTCTCCCATCCAGCAACTCCATTCTCCAGGTCCCATTGCCTCCCTCACTGATTTTAGCCTAGGGTCCCTCTGATGAGGGCACTGCTCCTAGTGGGTCTAACATCAATGATGGGTTGCTGGCCTCTGATTGACAGGGAGCTCTTGGATGGTATTGCTGTCTCGAGGGCCAAGATCCCAGGGAAGGCCTGGTGGCACTTAATTACATTGGGTCTTTATCAACGGAAGCGAAGTGCAATTTCCATCAGTTCTCCAACTGGTGGACAGGATGCCTGTCACAAATATTAAATTCCACCTGCTATCGACAAGTGATGTTATGGTGAATAAATACACAGAAGCAAACTTGCATATCCTGAAATAATGCTGCAACTATTGATGTACCTGCTATTTAGTTAAGGTTTGTTTTAGTATCTGCTAGACACCCAGTATAATATTGTGATTATTTTGGTTATGTATTGTTGCACAACAATTAGAGCTGTAGTTAGTCAGCCTTTTCCTAAAGCTACGTGTTGGGGACATTTGAAGATGGTTTTACGACTGTTGGCAGCACAGCTACCAGAACCTGTCCAACTGTTAATGATGCTTATTGACATGTAGAGAAATTGGATTTTTTAACGAGATAAACCTGCAAGTTAAATTTTCAAATTGGATTTGCATTAAATCTGTCTATGTGTTGAGTTCTACCACCTGCCTAAGTTGCTTTCTCTAGTTTGACAGCCAGCAGCAGCATCTTCCTGGAATTTATTTCCAATTGTTGAGTCTGATCACAAATATTGGTTCTGTTTTGATTACTGCTTTCATTGTGATGTTGAATATATTTTTATATCAGAATTTTAACTACTTGTAATTGTTAGCTCAGGGTCAATACATTGTTTTCTAAAATTTTGTTCAGTAATTTCAATGGATTTTTCAATCAACAGAAGACTGATGGTACATATCTACTGTTTATGAATCATCTTTGGGTACTCATTTATCTGTGGCAACTGGTTGTTAAGTTTAAATAGTGATTTTTTTTTTTGAGAATAGATTGTATATAGCTGAGACAATGCTGAATGCGTAGCTCAGCTGGCTGTCGGTGTTATGAGGTTTGCTTTTCCATAGAGACAAGGTAGAATCTAGTTCTTGTGTTGTGTAGGGGAAAGAATGATTGTGTTTCAAATATTCAATCATTGGCTGAAATTCAGCTAGAAGACCAGCAAGTGTAATGGCATGGTTCTGAGGGACAGCCAACACTCCAACTGACTGCTGCCTCATTGTTTATCTCTTGAGACAAACTTGTAAATTCTACTTTATTCATCTTGCAAAAGCCTCTAATAATTCCAGGATTTATATTTTATTGTTGAGACTAATCATTTTACTAATTATTGATTTGTTAGTTTGGTTTTAAACAAAATACAAAATATCCTTGATGTAACTTGTGAGACATTTACAATGATTGGCCTTCTATTCATGATGGTACAGAACATTTACAGTGAGAAAACTCATGATGGAATGCAAAAGATTCTTGAGTAAATAAGTATCAATATCCAATTTGATTGTTTGAGTTGTTGTACTAAAAGTACAGAGCCCATATCTGGAACGTACAAAGCTTTCACCTTGAGCCCCATTTGGATATTTTTTTCACATTGAAAACTTGATTTCAATTTCATGCATGAGGACTGGTTTTAATTGTGTGACTATCTTCTCCAATTATTTCTATAATCCACATTATCCACTTAACTGCAACACTAGTTGCACAGAGATAAAAATGGTTTAGATCTAATTGCCATTACAGAGACCTGGGCCTGAACTTTTCACCCGTCAAACAGGCACGCTCCGCAGCCCCGAAGTGGACGTGAAATGTGCCTCCAGTTGCAGTTGGGTCCAGAATGTGATTCACACCAGCTGGCCAGTTAATGGGCAGCCAGTGTGAAATTTCCACTGGGAAATGCTCAGCGCTGCTGGGGAGGGCATGAATTCCTTCAGTTCTTCCTGCTCACTAAACCCGGTGTTGCCCAGCATTTCTGGTACATTATTGTGTCCTCCTCTGTGAAGATAGAACCAAAGTATACATTTTTTTTAGTCACCCATTCCTTTGTTCACCATTGCTAAGGAACATCTGTGATTATGGGCAACTTTAATCTGCACATCGATTGGGAGAGTCAAATTAGTCACTGTACAATAGAGACAACATTTCTGGAGTGCATACGGGATGGTTTTCTGGACCAAGACGTTGAGGGTAAAGATGGCAAGATTTGGGGACCCTGGATGATGAGAGATTGTGAACTTAGTAAAAACAAAAGAGGCATACGTACATTTCAGGAAACTGAAAACCGATTAGGTTCTTGAGGAATACAAAGATAGCAGCTAAGAGCTTAAACAGGGATTTAGAAGGGCTAAGAGGGGCAGTAAAATGTCCTTGGCAGACAGGGTTAAGGTGAATACCAAAGCTTTTTATGTGTATATAAGGAGGAAGAGGGTAGCTAAGGAAAGGGTAAGTCCACTCAAGGACAGTGGAGGGACTATGTATGTGGAGCTAGATGAAGTGGATGAGCTTCTTAACAGGTCCTTTGCATCAGTATTCACAAAGGAGAGTGAATGTTGAGAGGAGGATGTTGACATTCTAGGATGTGTTGAGATAAAAAGGGAAGCGGTACTGGAGGTTTTGAAAAACATTAAGGTGGCCAATTCCCCAGGGCCAAATAGGGTCTATCCCAGAATACTGAGAGGTGTGGGAAGAAATTGCTGAGACCTTGGCCAAAATCTTTGTATCCTCTTTAGCCATGGGCGAGGTACAAGAAGATTGGAGAGTAGCTAAAATTGTTCCTCTGTTTAAGAAGGACAGAAGATACAATCTGGGAAATTACAGGCCTGTGAGCCTTGCATCAATGATGGGGAAATTATTGGAAAAGATTCTTAGGGACAGGATGTACTTACATCTGGAGGAGAATATGCTTATTAGCAATAGAGGGGGATGCCATGTCTCACAAACTTGAGTTCTTTGAGGAAGTGACAAGAAAAATTGGTGAGGGCAGGGCAGCTGATGTTATATAAATGAACTTTAGTAAAGTCTTCAGTAAGGTTCCTCATGGCAGGCTAATACAGAAGCTGCAGTCATATGGGATCTAAGGTGAGCTGCTAAGATGGATACAAAACTGGCTTTGGCATAAAAAGCAGAGTAGCAGCAGAAGGATACTTTTCTAACTGGAGGTCTGCGACAAGCGGAGACCCACAAGAATCAGTAATGGGGTTGTGCTGTTTGTAATATATATATAAACGATTTGAAGGAAAATGTAGGTGATCCAATGAGTAAATTTGCAGATGATATAAAAATTGGGGGAGTAGCGGATAGTGAAGATGATTATCAGAGGATGCAGCAGGATATAAATTGGCTGGAGATCTGGGCCAAAGGCTGGCACATGGAATTTAACCTGGACAAATATGAGGTGATGCAATTTAGAAGGTTTGCTGCAGAAGGAAAATATACAGTAAATGGTAGAGCCCTTAGAAATATTAGCATACAGAGGGATCTAGATTTGCAGATCAACAGTTCCCTGAGGATGGCAACTCAGATGTACAAGGTGGTCAAGAAGGTTTATGGCATGCTGAGCTTCATTGGCCGTGGCGTTGAGTATAGGAATTAGAAAATAGTGTTGCAGCTGTAAATGTCGTGAAGCCACACTTGGAGTATTTTGTACAATTCTGGTTGCCACACTACCAGAAGGATGTTGATGCATTGGAAAGGGTGCAGAAGAGATTTACCAGAACGTTGCCCGGTTTGGAGGATGTGGACTATGAAGAACAGTGCAGCACAGGAAACAGGCCCTTCGGCCCTCCAAGCCTGTGCCGCTCATTGGTCCAACTAGACCATTCGTTTGTATCCCTCCATTCCCAGTCTGCTCATGTGACTATCCAGGCAAATCTTAAATGATCCCAGCGTGTCCACCTCCACCACCCTACGTGGCAGTGCATTCTAAAAGATGAAGAAAGGTTAATAAACTTTCTCAGAAAGCTACGGAAATTCAGCACGACCATTACGACTGTCTTGGATTTTTAGTATACCTTCCAAATTGCATCAGCTCACATTTGTCCAGGTTAAATTCCATCTGCCATCTTTTGGCCCAGCCGATTTATATTGTGTTATCCATAGTAAGCATCTTATCTGGTTGTAACAAAGCTTGGTATGGCTTTTGCTATGACCAGGATTGTAAGGAGCTGCAAAGTGAATGTAGTCCAATTCATTACAGAAACCTCCCATCCATTGACTCTATCTACACTCCCCATTGCCTTGGGAAGCAGCCAGAATAATAAAGGATCCCATGCAACCCAGACATACTCTTCCACCTTCTTCTGTCAAGAAAAAGATACAAAAGTCTGAAAACAAATCCAGCTGACTCAAGAACAGCTTTTTCCCTTGCTGTCATCAAACGTCTGAAAGATCCTATCATATATTGAGCTGATCTTTCTCTTCATCTTACCCTTAGCTGCATGGGATGTTTGACATGAGGGATGCCATTAGTGTCCCTGCTGAATTCACCTGTGGGAAGTGCTCCATCTCCAGCTCCTCGAAAACCGCGTTAGGGAACTGGAGCAGGAGTTGGATCGTTTGGGAGCAG
Organism: Carcharhinus amblyrhynchos; assembly: GCF_965287045.1. Lineage (NCBI taxonomy): Eukaryota > Metazoa > Chordata > Chondrichthyes > Carcharhiniformes > Carcharhinidae > Carcharhinus > Carcharhinus amblyrhynchos. The sequence goes on from NC_137327.1 coordinate 140,525,995, forward strand.
AGTTGATCATAGATAAAAGCTTCAGGGATTTGGAGACTGTGAAAAATGAAAATAGCTGGGTGACAGTGAGAGGGGCTGGGAGGAAGCAGCCAGTGTGGGGATCCCCTGTGGTTGTTCCCTCAGCAACAAGTATTCTGTGTTGGATACTGTTGAGGGGGATGACCTACCAGTGGTAAGCCAGAGTGACTGGACTTGGAGCACTGAGTCTGTCCCTGTGTCTCAGAAGGGAGGAGAGCAATAGTAATTGGGGACACGATGGTTAGAGGGACAGATAGGAGGTTCTGTGGCAGCAAAAGAGACTCATGGTTGGTATGTTGCCTCCCGGGTGCAAGAGTCTGTAATGTCTCAGACCGTGTTTTCAAGATCCTTAGGGGGAGGAGGATCAGTCGCAGGTCGTGGTGCACATTGGTACCAATCAATGATGTAGGTAGAAGGAGAGATGGGGATTTAGAACAGGAATTTAGGGACCTAGGCTGGAAGCTGAAAGCTAGGACAAAGCATGTTGTCATCTCTGGTTTGTTGCCGGTGCCATGTGATAGTGAGTTAAGAAACAGGGAGAGAGTGTAGATTAACATGTGGCTTCAGGGATGGTGTAGGAGAGAAGGCTTCATTTACTTAGATAATTGGAGCACATTCTGGGGAAGGTGGGACCTGTATAAACAGGATGGTTTGCACCTGAACCAGAGGGGCAGCAATATCCTGGGAGGGAAATTTGCATCTGCTCTTTGGGGGAAGGGGGGATTAAATTAATTTGTCAGGGGGGTGGGAAAATGAGATGTAGTCCAAAAGCCAGTCCCGAGGGTCGTGAGTTAGTGAGGAAGGTACCAAGGTCGCAGGAGCGTAAAGGCAGACAGGATGGTGGGTTGAAGTGTATCTACTACATTGCAAGGAGCATCAGGAATAAGGTAGGTGAACTTGGAGCGTGGATTGGTAATGGGACTGTGATGTGGCCATTACGGAGAAACGGTTAGAACAGGAATGGTTGTTGGCAGTTCCGCGGTATAAATGTTTCAGTAAGAGTAGGAAAGGCGGTAAAAGAGGTGGAGGAGTAGCATTGTTAATCGAGGATAGTTTAATGGCTGCTGAAGGCATTTCGAGGGCGATCTGCCTACTGAGGTAATATGGGGTGAAGTTAGAAATAGGAAAGGATCGGTCACGTTGTTAGGAGTTTTCTACAGGCCCCGAAATAGTAATAGAGATGTAGAGGAGGAAATGGCAAAGCAGGTTATGGATAGGTGTGGAAGTCACAGGGTAGTAAAACTGCAGCAGGCGACGGTGCAGAGGGACCTCGGGGTCCTTGTGCATGAGTCGCAAAAACCCAGCTTGCAGGTGCAGCAGGTGGTCAGGAAGGCGAATGGGATGCTGGCCTTCATAGCGAGGGGGATTGAATATAAAAGTAGGGAGGTCTTGCTGCAGCTGTATAGGGCATTGGTGAGGCTGCAGCTGGAGTACTGTGTGCAGTTTTGGGCGCCGCACCTGCGCAAGGATATTTTGGCCCTGGAGGGAGTGCAGAGGAGGTTTACTAGGCTGATACCGGAGTTGAGGGGATTGAGCTATGAGGAGAGGCTGAATAAACTAGGCTTGTACTCGTTAGAGTTTAGAAGAATGAGGGGAGATCTCATTGAGACGTATAAGATGATGAATGGGATGGATAGGATAGAGGTGGAGAGACTCTTCCCGCTCAAAAAAGACAGTAGGACTAGGGGGCACAGCCTCAAGATAAAGGGGAGGCGGTTTAGAACGGAGTTGAGGAGGAACTTCTTCACTCAAAAGGTGGTGAATCTCTGGAATTCTCTGCCCGTTGAAGTGGTGGAGGCTGCCTCGCTAAATATTTTTAAGAAGCGGGTTGATGGGTTCTTGATAAGAGAGGGGATTAAGGGTTATGGGGAGAGGGCGGGAAAGTGGAACTGAGCCACAACAGATCAGCCATGATCTTATTGAATGGCGGGGCAGGCTCGAAGGGCTAGATGGCCTACTCCTGCTCCTATTTCTTATGTTCTTATGTTCTTATCACGGGTGACTTTAACTTTCCAAAAATTGATTGGAGCCTTAATTGGTCGAATAGTTCAGATGGGACACTTTTTGTACAGTGTGTGCAGGAGAGTTTCCTGACACAATATGTGGATAAGCTGACAAGAGGTGGGGCCACATTGGACTTGGTACTGGGTAATGAACTGGGCCAAGTGTTAGATTTGTTTGTGGAAGAGCACTTTGGAGATAGTGACCACAATTCAGTGTCTTTCATTATTGCAATGGAGAGGGATAGGGACACATGACATGGCAAGATTTATAATTGGAGCAGGGGAAATTGTGATGCGATTAGGCAAGAATTAGGGAGCAATAGATGGGAACAGAAACTGTCAGGTATGGGCACAAACGAAAATAGAGCTTTTTCAAGGAACAAATACTGCGTGTCCTTGATAGAAATGTCCCTGGCAGGCAGGGAGGAAATGGCCAAGTGAGGGAACCGTGGTTCACAGAGGAGGTTGAATGTCTTGTTAAGAGGAAAAAGGAAATGTATGTAAGGATGAAAAAAACAAGGTTCAGTTGGGTCGCTTGAGGGTTACAAGGTAGCTCGGAATGAGTTAAAGAAAGGGCTTAGGACATGGTGACACAGTGGTTAGCACTGCTGCCTCACAATGCCAGGGACCCAGGTTCGATTCCCAGCTTGGGTCAGTGTCTGTGTGGGGTCTGCATGCTCTCTCCTTGTGTGCCGGTTTCCTCCGGGTGCTCCGGTTTCCTCCCACAGTGCCAACTAGGTGCATTGACCCGAACAGGTGCCGGAATGTGGCGACTAGTGGAATTTCACAGTATCTCCATTGCAGTATTCATGTAAACATTCTTTTTTAGTGCTTGATCGACTAGCGGGACTGATGGTGGACAAGTCCCCAGGACTGGGTGGAATGCATCCCAGGGTTCTGAAGGAAATGGCAGAGGTGATAGTGGATGCCTTAGTGATTATTTTCCAAACCTCACTGGATTCCAGGGAAGTGCCGGAAGATTGGAAAATGGCTAATGTTACGCCGCTGTTTAAAAAGGGTAGCAGGCAAAAGGCAGGGAATTATAGGCCGGTTAGTTTAACGTCTGTCGTGGGAAAAATGCTTGAATCTGTCATCAAAGAAGAAATAGCGAGGCACCTTGAGAAGAATTGTTTGATAGAGCAGACGCAGCACGGATTTGTTCGGGGAAGTCGTGTCTGACAAATTTATTGGAATTCTATGAGGATGTGACTAGTGCGGTAGACAGAGGGGAACCGGTGGATGTGGTGTTTCTCAACTTTTCAGAAGGCGTTTAATAAGGTGCTGCACAAAAGGTTGCTTCAGAAGGTTAGGGGGCATGGAGTTGGGAGTAAGGTGTTAGCGTGGATAGAGGATTGGTTGGCTAATAGGATGCAGAGAGTTGGCATCAATGGGTGCTATTCTGATTGGCGGTTGGTGACTAGTGGAGTGCCGCAGGGATCGGTGCTGGGGCCTCAACTATTTACCATTTATATAGATGATCTGGAGGAGGGGGCTGAGTGTAGGGTGACGAAATTTGCTGATGACACAAAGATAAGTGGAAAAGCAAATTGTGCAAAGGATGTGGAAAGTCTGCAGAGGGATCTAGATAGGCTAAGCGAGTGGGTGAGGACATGGCAGATGGAGTACAATGTTAGCAAGTGTGAGGTTATCCACTTTGGCAGGAATAGTAGTAGGAGGGATTACTATTTAAAGGGCAAAAAGCTGCAGCATGCTACGGTGCAAAGGGACCTGGGGGTCCTTGTGCATGAATCACAAAAACCCAGTCTGCAGGTGCAGCAGGTGATCAGGAAGGCGAATGGGATGCTGGCCTTTATAGTGAGGGGGATAGATTATAAAAGCAGGGAGGTCTTGCTGCAACTGTACAGGGCACTGGTGAGGCCGCAGCTGGAGTACTGTGTGCAGTTTTGGTAGCTGCACTTGCGCAAGGATATTTTGGCCTTGGAAGGAGTGCAGAGGAGGTTCACTAGGCTGATACTGGAGATGAGGGGGTTGAACTATGAAGAGAGGCTGAATAGACTGAGTTTGTACTCGTTGGAGTTTAGAAGGATGAGGGGGGATCTTATAGAGATGTGTAAGATAATGAAGGGGATGGATAGAGGTAGAGAGATTCTTCCCACTCAAAGGACAGCAGGACTAGAGGGCACAGCCTCAAGATAAGTGGGGGGGGGGGGCAGTTTAGAATAGAGTTGAGGAGGAACTTCTTCACTCAAAGGGTGGTGAATCTCTGGAATTCTCTGCCCGTTGAAGTGGTGGAGGCTACCTCGCTAAATATATTTAAGACACGGGTAGATAGGTTTTTGGTAGGCAAGGGAATTAAAGGTTATGGGGAGAAAGCGGGAAAGTGGAAGTGATCCACTTCAGATCAGCCATGATCTTATTGAATGGCGGGGCAGGCTTGAAGGGCTAGATGGCCTACTCCTCCTATTTCTTATGTTCCTAGGAGAGCTAGGAGGGGGCATGAGAAGTCCTTGGCGAGTCGGATAAAAGAAAACCCCAAGACTTTTTCCCCTTATGTAAGAAATAAAAGAATGACCAGGGTGAGGTTAGGGCCAGTCAAGGATAGTAGTGGGAACTTGTGCATGGAGTCAGAAGAGATAGGTGAAGTGTTGAATGAATACTTCAGTGTTCACTAAGGAGAGGGACCATCTTTTGAGGATGAGTGCATGATACAGGCTGATAGGATGGAGGAGGTAGATGTTCTGAGGGAAGATGTATTAGCAATTTTGAAAAACCTGAGGATCGATAAGTCCCCTGGGCCAGATGGGATACATCCTAAGATACTTTGGGAGGCAAGGGATGAGATTGCGGAGCCTTTAGCTTTGATTTTTGGGCCCTCACTGTCTGCAGAGATAGTGCCAGAGGACTGAAGAGTGGCAAATGTTGTTCCTCTCTTCAAGAAAGGAAATAGAAATGACCCTGGTAATTATAGGCCAGTTAGTCTTTCTTCAGTGGTCAGTAAGTTAATGGAAAGGGTCCTGAGGGATAGGATTTATGACCATTTGGAAAGATGCAGCTTAATGTGGGATAGTCAGCACAGTTTCATGAGGGGTAAGTCCTGCCTCACAAATTAAATTGAATTCTTTGAGGAGGTAACTAAGTATGTGGACGAAGGTAGGGCAGTTGATGTCATATACGTGGATTTTAGTAAAGCGTTTGATAAGGTTCCCTATGGGAGGCTCATGAAGATAAGGATGTGTGGGATCGAAGGAAATTTGGCCCATTGGATAAGTAACTGGCTATCTCATAGACAGAGGATGGCAGTGGAGGGGAAGTTTTCAGACTGGAGGCCAGTTACCAGCAGTGTACCACAGGGATCAGTGCTGGGTCTTCTGCTATTTGTGATTTTTATCAATGACTTGGAAGAGGGGGCTGAAGGGTGGGTTAGTAAATTTGCTGATGACACCAAGATTGGTGCAGTAGTGGATGAGGTGGAGGGCTCTTGCAGGCTGCAAAGAGACTTTGATAGGATGTAGAGTTGGGTCGAAAAGTAGCAGATGGAGTTGAACCCTGATAAGTGCGAGGTGATTCATTTTGGTAGGACAAACTTGAATGCAGATTACAGGGTCAACGGCAGAGTTCTAAGGAATGTGAAGGAACAGAGAGATCTTGGAGTTCATATCCACAGATCTCTGAAGGTTGCCACTCAAGTGGATAGAGCCGTGAAGAAGACTTATAGAGTGTTAGCGTTTATTAACAGGAGGTTTGAGTTTAAGAGCCGTGGGCTTATGCTGCAACTATACCAGATGTTGGTGAGACCACATTTGGAATATTGTGTTCAGTTTTGGTCACCTCAGGATGTGGAAGCATTGGAGAGAGTGCAGAGGAGATTTACGAGGATGCTGCCTGGTTTTGGAAGGTAGGTCTTATGAGGAAAGGTTGAGGGAGCTGGGGCTTTTCTCTTTAGAGCAGAGGAGGATGAGAGGTGACTTAATAGAGGTTTATAAGATGATGAGAGGGATTGATAGAGTGGATGTGCAGAGACTATTTCTTCGGGTGTATGTAGGTGTTACTAGGGGGCATAACTATAAGGTTCATGGTGGCAGATATAGGAGGGATGTCCGAGGTAGATTCTTTACTCAGAGAGTGGTTGGGGTGTGGAATAGACTGCCTGCTGTGACAGTGGAGCCGGACACTTTAGGAACTTTCAAGCGGTTATTGGATAGGCACGTGGAGCACACCAGAATTATAGGGAGGGGATAGCTTGATCTTGGGATTGGACATAGCTCGGCATAACTTTGAGGGCCGAAGGGCCTGTACTGTGCAGTACTGTTCTATGTTCTGCACCGTATCCTTTTCCTATACATACTTCATAGAATCCCCACAGTACAGATGGAGGCCATTTGGCCCATCGAGTCTCTACTGATCACAATTCCACCCAGGCCGTATTCCCATAATCCTTATTTACCCTGCTAGCTCTCCTGCCACTAGGGTCAATTTAGCATAGCCAATCAACCTAACCCACACATCTTTGGACCACGGGAGGAAGTCGGAGCGCCTGGAGGAAACCCTCGCAGACACAGAAAGAAAGTGCACCCGAGGCTGGAATTGAACTCGGGTCCCTGGCGCTGTGAGGCAGAAGTACTAACCACTGCACCACCATGTTGCCCTAGTTGTATGTTTTGTCAGTGCAAGAATCAATACTTTCTGCTGTATCCCAGTACATGACAAATCAAATCAAATCAAATCAAATACTCCTTTCTTGTCAAATACATGACCAAGATATAGAACTTGGAAAAACTACAGGAAATATGAAGACATCAGGCAGAAAATTGGATGAGTAAACTGGAAGGAGGTGTTCTTGGGGAAAAGTACTGAAGGAAGGTGGCGGATTTTCAAGGAATGTTTGTCTGGAGCTCTGTACGACAACGTTCCAATGAGACAAGGAGGTTTTGGTAGGTCGCAGGAACCGTGATGCATGAAGGTTGTGATGAACCTAGTCAGGAAGAAAAGAAAGGTGTACAAAAAGTTTAGAGAACTAGGAGATGTTAAGGATCTAGAGGAGTATAATCCCAAGGCATTCGACAAATATGTGAAAAGTAAAAGGATGAGAAGTGAAGGGATAGGACCTATAAAAGGTGAAGGGGGAAAAGTCTGTGTGGAACCGGAAGAAATGGCAGAGATGCTTAATGATTATTTTGCCTCAATATTCACAGTGGAAAGTGATCTGGGAGGTTGTACTACAGGTTTGCGGCAGTCTGAAAAGATTGAGCATGTGGACGTTAAGAAAGAGGATGTGTTGGAACTTTTAAATTCTATCAAGATAGATAAGTCACTGGGACCAGATGGGATGTACCCCCAGGTTACTGTGGGAGGTGAGGGAAGTGATTGCAGAGCCCCTGGCAACGATCTTTGCATCGTCGATGGAGACGGGAGAGGTTCCGGAGGATTGGAGGATTGTGGATGTGGTTCCTATTTTCAAGAAAGGGAACAGGGATAGCCCAGGAAATTACCGACCGGTGAGTCTGACCTCAGCGGTTGGTAAGCTGATGGAGAGGCTTCTGAGGGACAAGATTTATGAGCATTTAGAGAAGTGTAGAATGATCAGGAATAGTCAGCACGGCTTTGTCAAGGGCAAGTCGTGCCTTACGAGCCTAGTTGAGTTCTTTGAAAATGTGACTGAACACATTGACGAAGGAAGAGCGGTGGTCGTGGTTTACGTGGACTTCAGCAATGTGTTTGATAACGTCCCCCATGTATGACTTCTTGAGAAGGTGACAGGGCATGGGATCCAAGGGCCTTTGTGGATCTAGAACTGGCTTGCCTACAGAATACAGAGAGTGGTCGTGGATAGGTCTTTTTCTGCATGGAGGTCAGTCAACAGTGGAGTGCCCCAGGGATCTGTTCTAGGACCCTTGCTGTTTGTCATTTTCATAAATGACCTGGATGAGGAAGTGGAGGGATGGGTTAGTAAGTTCGCCGACGATACGAAAGTTGGTGGTGTTGTGGTTAGTCTGGAGGGATGTCAGAAGTTGCAGTGTGACATAGATAGGATGCAAGACTGGGTGGAGAAGTGGCAGATGGACTTTAACGCGGATAAATGTGTAGTGGTCCATTTTGGCAGGACCAATGGGATGAAGGAGTACAATATCAAGGGTAGGAGTCTTAGCAGTGTGGAGGAGCAGAAGGATCTTGGAGTCTGGGTCCACAGGACTCTTAAATCGGCCTTGCAGGTGGAGGATGTGGTCAAGAAGGTGTATGGTGTACTGGCCCTCATTAATCGAGGGATTGAGTTCAGGAGTCAGGAGGTAATGCTGCAACTTTATAAGACCCTTGTCAGACCCCACTTGGAGTACTGTGCGCAGTTCTGGTCGTCTCACTACAGGAAGGATGTGGAAGCTATTGAGAGGGTGCAGAGGAGATTTACAAGGATGTTGCCTGGATTGGGAGGCATGCCTTAGGTTGAGGGAGCTAGGTCTGTTCTCCCTGGAGAGATGAAGGTTGAGAGGCAACCTGATAGAGGTTTGTAAAATGTTGAGAGGAATAGATAGGGTGGATTCTCGGAGGCTATTTCCCGCCTATTTCGGAGGCGGAAAAGTGGAACTGATCCACTTCAGATCAGCCATGATCTTATTGAATGGCGGGGCAGGCTCAAAGGGCTAGATGGCCTACTCCTGCTCCTATTTCTTATGTTCTTATCTGGGTTGAAGTCCGTCTGCCACTTCTCCACTCAGCCTTGCATCCTATCTATGTCTTGCTGCAACTTCTGACATCCCTCCATACTATCCACAACACCTCTGACCTTTGTGTCATCGGCAAACTTACCAACCCATCCCTCCACTTCCTCATCCAGGTCATTTATAAAAATCAGAGTAAGGGTCCTAGAATAGATCCCTGGGGCACTCCATTGGTGACCGACCTCCATGCAGAAAAAGACCCATCCACAACCACTCTTTGCCTTCTAGGGGCAAGCCAGTTCTGGATCCACAAAGCCATGTCTCCTTGGATCCCATGCCCCTCATTTTCTCAATAAGCCTTGCATGGGGGACCTTATCAAACGTCTTGCTGAAGTCCATATAAACTACATCTACTGCTCTTCCTTTGTCAATGTGTTTAGTCACATCTTCAGAAAATTCAACTAGGCTCATAAGGCATGATCTGCCCTTGACAAAGCTGTGCTGACTACTTTTGATCATACTATACTTCTCCAAATGTTCATAAATCCTGCCTCTCAGGACCTTCTCCATCAACTTACCAACTACTGAGGTTAGATTCACTGGTCGATAATTGCCTGGGCTACCTCTTCTCCCTTTCTTGAATAAAGGAACTACATCTGCAATCCTCCGGAACCTCTCCCATCTCCATTGATGACGCAAAGATCATCAAAGGCCCTGCAATCTCTTCCCTCACCTCCCACAGTAACCTGGGGTACCTCCCATCCGGTCCCTGCAACTTATCTTACTTGATACTTTTCAAAAGCTCCAACACATCCTCTTTCTTAATGTCCACATGCTCAAGCTTTTCAGTCCACTGCAAGCCTGCACTACAACCACCAAGATCCTTTTCCATTGTGAATACTGAAGTATTCATTGAGCACCTCTGCTATTTCTACTGGTTCTATACAAACTTTCCCACCGTCACATTTGATAGGTCCTATTCCTTCATTTCTCATCTTTTTGCTCTTATCAGATAACACTGGACTCCTGTCACCCCAGTCACCCCCAGTCAGGATTTGGTCTATGGCCCTCTGGAACAGAGCTGGAGCAGACATAATGCCAATGGGAAGCTGCTTATAGCAGAACAGAACCCTGCGTGCGACTATTGGCAGTGAATCCCATCTGCAAGTAAGCCCGCAAAAGGTCCATTTTGGAGATTTTTTTTGTCCTTACCAGGCCACTGAATAGGTTCTCAGTCAGTGGAAGTGGGTACCATTCCACACACACAGCTGGGTTTACTGTCACTTTAAAATTCTCAAAGGTCTTCGTTCATCCGCCTGATTTTGCGACTAGAACAATTGCGATGGCCCATTCACTGGTGGTCACTGGTTCCAATGCCTCCAGATCCACCAGCTGTTCCAAGTCAGCCTCCACCTTAGGCCTAATTGCATACGTTACTGGACATCCTTTAAATTTCTTGGGCAAGCATCTGGCTTCAGCTGTAAATTAACTGTGACAACTTTCATCTCTCCAAAGGTCCTTGTTCAAGTCTGCCAGCCTATTTATTATGCCCCAGTTCAATTTCAACTTATGTAACCAGCGTGTCCGACTAACAGAGTTTCACCCCATTTAGTGGCAATTCTGCACATTGGTCTCTCAACTGTACGTTCACCAGTACATAACACTTGAGGGAAATCATTTGCTCTGTATATGTTCATAATGTGATCTTTGCAGGCTTTAATGGTAGGATTTTTAACTTCTCCCTGTATACTGGTTTGGGTATCAAGACCACAGCCACTCCCAAATCAATTTCCATTTTCATTGTTTTCCCCTCCAGTTCAGGGAGCACCCAGAACTGATGAGGGTTACCTTGTATACCTTCATACTACCAGAAGGATGTGGAGGCTTTGGAGAGGGTACAGAAAAGATTTACCAGGATGTTGCCTGGCATGGAGGCATTAGTTATGAGGAGAGGTTGGAGAAACTTGGTTTGTTCTCACTGGAAGGACAGAGGTTGAGAGGCGACCTGATAGAAGTTTGCAAGGTTATGAGGGACATGGACAGAGTGGATAGTCAGAAGCTTTTTCTCAGGGTGGAAGAGTCAATTACTCGGGGGCATTGGTTTAAGGTGCGAGGGGGCAAGGTTTAAAGGAGATGTAGAGGGTGGTGGGTGCCTGGAACTCGCTGCTGGGGGAGGTAGTGGAAGCAGATACAATAGTGACTTTTAGGGGGTGTCTTACAAATATATAAATAGGACGGGAATAGAGTGATATGGTCCCTGGAAGGGTAGGGGTTTTTAGTTCAGTCGGGCAGCATGGTCGGTGCAGGTTTAGAGGGCCAAAAGACCTGTTCCTGTGCTGTAGCTTTCTTTGTTCTTTGTTCTAGTACTGACAGAATGTTTCTGTAAACTGTCTGGACCTCCTGCAGACCCGACTCTTATGAGTCCCTATTCTCTCCATGGCTGACAACACGGACCTTTTTTACCCTCTCTGTGGACTGAGTTGCAGCTGGCATTTCCGGTAAATGTGACCAACTTGCTTGCATTTGCAACGTTGAGCCTCTTATGTCCAGCAATTTGATTCCTTGGGGCCTGTCCTGCCACATCAATGGCATTCCGCTTGCCGTGCCGAAACCTGCATGGTATCCGCTACTCCTAACCCAATGGCACTGTTTCTCTGGTGACTAATTCCATGGAAGTTGCAATCTGTAATGCAGACCGGAACTGTAAATTCTTTTTAGCCAACAACTTCCGCTAAATCACTTTATGTCACGGGTCACAAATCAGCCAGTCTCATAAAGTATCCTGGAGTATTTTTCCAAACTCTGTGCTCAGCCAGTCTCTTCACAACCCTAACCCTAACCCCTTTGAGTTGATTTCCTTTGTAGAATCGAAAATGCACAGCAACTATTAATGGCTTTGGAGCGAAATGAGCTTTTATTACGTAGAAACATAGAAAATAGGTGCAGGTGGCACAGTGGTTAGCACTGCTGCCTCACAGTGCCAGGGACCCAGGTTCAATTCTCGCCTTGGGTCACTGTCCGTGCGGAGTTTGCACACTCTCCCCATGTCTGCGTGGGTTTATCCAGGTGCTCCAGTTTCTTCCCACAGTCCAAAGATGTGTGAGTTAGGTGGATTGGCCATGCTAAATTGCCCCTTAGTGTCAGTGGGACTAGCTAGGGTAAATGCACGGGGTTATGGGGATATGGCCTGGGTGGGATTGTGGTTGGTGCACACTCAATGATCTCCTGCTCTGTAGGATCATTCTATGTGTAGGCCATTCGGTCCTTCGAGCCTGCACCGCTATTCAATATGATCATGGCTGATCGTACTCTTTCAATATCCCACTCCCGCTTTCTCTCTATACCCTTTGATCCCTTTAGCCACAAGGGCATCACCCAGCTCCCTCTTGAACATATCGAACAAACGAGCCCCAACTGCTTTCTGTGGTCGAGAATACCACAGATTACCACTGAACAAAACACAATAACAGGCCATTTGACCCACCAAATCTGTGCTGACACAGATGCCTCTCTAATATTTTCTTGCCTCTACGTGGTCCATATTCTTCTATTTTCCCCTATTTTTGCCACCCAAGTGGATAATCTCACATTTATCTACATTATAGAACATAGAACAGTACAGCACAGTACAGGCCCTCACCGTTGTGCCAAGCTTTGTCCAAAACCAAGATCAAGCTACCCCACTCCCTATCATTCTGGAGTGCTCCATGTGCCTATCCAATAACAGCTTGAAAGTTCCTAAAGTGTCCGACTCCACTATCACAGCAGGCAGTGCATCCCACATCCCAAAACATCTCACATTTACCAAGTATTTGCGCAGTCAGTCAGCCTGCCCAAGTTACCCCACCAACCTCTGTGTAAAAAAACTTCCCCATACATCTCTACTGAACCTTTATTAACTATTTATTTACTAACTAATAATAATAATTTATTTATTTACTAACCCCATTATCTTGAACTTGTGCCCCCTTGTGATTGCCATTTCTACCCTGGGAAAAAGCTTCCAACTGTTCACCCTATCTATGCCCCTCATAATTTTATGAACTTCTATCAGGTTGCCCTTCAGCCTCCGTCTTTCCAGGAAGAACAATCCCAGTTTATTCAATCTCTCCTCACAGCTAATACCCTCCATGCCAAGCAATAACCTGGTAAACCTTTTCTGTACTCCCTCCAAAACCACCACATCCTTCTAGTTGTGTGGTGACCAGAATCAGACATAGAATTCCAGATGTGGCCTAACCAATGTTTTATATAACTGTAACATAATTTGTCAACTTTTATACTCGATACCCTGGCTGATGAAGGCAAGAATGTCACATTTCTATGCTTCATTCACCACCTTTTCCATCTGTGCTTTCACTTTTAAGGCTCTGTGGACTTGTACTCTCAGATTCTCTCTGAATGTCTATGCTCCTGATTGTTCTGCCATTTATTTTGTAGTTCCCACCTGAATTGAATCAACCAAAATGCATCACATCACATTTATCCAGATCAAATTCCATCTGCCATTTCTCTGCCCAAGTTTCTAGTCTATCTACATCCTGCTGTATTCTCTGACAATCTTCATCACTATCTGCAACTCCACCGATTTTAGTATCATCTACAAACTTGCTAATCAGGCCAGTTACATTTTCTTCCAAGTCATTTATATACATTACAAACAACTGATTCTTGTAGAATGCTGCTCATTACAAACCTCCATTCAGAAAAATACCCTTCCAGTGCTACCCTCTGTCTTCTATGGCCAAGCCAGTTCTGAATCCATCTGGCTAGTTCACTTGGTCCCGTGCGATTTAACCTTTTGTACCAGCATCCACAGCCTTTCTCTTGTCAATCATTTTTGTCACCTCCTCAGAAAACACAACCAAATTAGTGAGACATGACCTCCCTTGTACAAAACCATGGTGTCTGTCACAAATAAGACCATTTAATTCCAAATGTGTATGGATCCTATCCTTAAGAATCTTCTCCAACAATTTCACTATCACTGCATTAGCTCACTGGCTTATAATTAGCATGTTATCCTTGCTATCCTTCTTAAATAACGGGACAACTTTGGCTGTCCTCTAATCAGTATCTCACCAGTAGCCAATGAGGAAACAAAGATTTCTGTTAGAGGCCCAGCAATTTCCTTGCTTGTCTCCATCAGTAATGCCTAACACTCCCTCCCTCGCAATGGTGACTTAGGGTTAATCAACATATATTTGTAAATACCTTTGTAAATACCAATACAAAGTACTCATTAAGAATCTCACCCACTTACTTTGGTTGTACACATAATTTCTCTCCTTTGCTTTTGAATGGACCAACTCTTTCTCCAGCTACCCTCTTATTCCTAATATATGTATAAAATGCCTTGGGATTTTTATTAACCCTGCCTGCCAAGGACATTTTGTGACTACTTTTTGCCCTCTCAAATCCCTGTTTGTGTTCCTTTCACTTTCCTTGTATTCTTCAAGTGCTTCACCTGTTTTTAGTTGCCTGGACCTCATGTATGCATCCTTTTTCTTTTTGATTAGACTCTCAATTTCCCTGGTAATCCATGGTTCCTGAATCCTGTCTTTCCTGTCCTCCCTTTTCACAGGCACATGCCTGTCCTGCATTCTGATCAACTGTTCCTTAAAAGATTCCCACATGCCAAATATGGATTTATCCTCAAACAGCCTCTTCCAAACAACAGCTTCCAAATCCTGCCTAATCTGGTTTTAGTTAGCCTTCCACCAATTTACAAAGAACAAAAACAACCCGGGAAACAGGCCCTTCGGCCCAACGAGCCCACGCCGCCATTTTAACATTACCAGTACCCGCTCCACCCATGACCCTTATCGATGCTTATGGCATTCCACATTGAGGGAAAACTAATTTAGGGACAATTTATTACCTCCAATCAG